>NC_090992.1:10010000-19505000 GCF_041146395.1 Eulemur rufifrons
GTGTGGCATGATAATGAAAGCTGTCTTTTAGTAACATTTCTTGCATGGCAATTTGAGGAATGAAATGAAGTAGAGAGAGACTAGAGATGAGGAGGCCAGTTAGGAAAGCAATGTACTAGATTTAGGGTTATGAAAAAAAATGTCTGAACCAGGATGGTTACTGTGAAAATTAAAAGGATGGAGACAGATATAATAAATATCTATCAAAAGTCTTGAAGGTCTGGGTGTTCTCAGCCACTTCCTACCAGGGTTATACATTTTAAGGATTTTTCTGATACCCAATTCTATTGTTACTGCAATATGTAAGTCGGGACAGCTTTTAACTTCCCTCCAACACTCAGGTCATTTATAAATGGGAGATCCACAGTGTGGGGCCTGCAGTCTGAAGCTTGGGGGGCTCTCTCAAGCCTGGGTTGCACACACCCCCACTGTTTTAGCACGTGACATTTTGCTATTTCCCTCCAGGCACTGGATGGATCCAGGCAGGAGGTATGACTGGAAACCACATAATAGTTTCAAATTGCTCTCGTATTACTCATCCTCCATTTCCCCATTTCTTATATTTTCTAAGAGGAGGGATTTGAAAAAGTACTGGAATAAGACATTTATGGATGTTGTGAGGGCGAGAATGTCCCATTTAAGAGCTTTTGCGTCTTAGCCCAAAGCAGTGCACATCAAGTTTCTGATAAATATGGAGATCTTTGAATGGTTCTGTGAGGATCTTGCATTTGATTCTTTAGGGACTTCTTTTGCTATTCCATATGCAGTGCATAGAGCAACAATAGCTGCGTCACTTGGGAGCTTGCTGGGAAATGCAGAATAAGAATCTGTATTTTAATGAGATTTCCCCAGACCACCCATCTACACCTTAAAGTTTGAGATGCAATAATTTAGACCACTGGCTTCTAACTTGGCTACACATGGGAATCATTTGGGGAGCTTTACAAAATACTGATGTTTGAGTCCATCCCCAGAAATTTAGATTCGATTAATTTAAGTGTGACTTGAACATTTAGGTTTTTAAAACTTCCCAATATGTAGCAAATTTTGAGAACTAGTGTTCTAACCCTGTGGTTCTTAACTCTGACTGGACATTAGAGTCACTTGAGATATTTAAATCCAACAACCACAACAATGACAAAAAGATGTTTGGGTCCCACTGACCAAGAGTTTGAGTTAGTTTTGGGTGGTGTTTAGTGATTCTTTTTTATAGCTTCTCATGCAATTTTCTGCAAACATTGATAATCTTTACTTTTAAGCCCCCTGAAGGTACACCTGGAAGCTCTTTTTTGAAAAGTGGAATAGAAGCCACGAATAAGTTAAGTGACTTGCCAAGAGGAAACTGACTGGAAGTGGAGGACTTCTAGATTGCTACTGTAACTATGAGATGTTCACTTGCCATTTGCAAGATGAATAGCACAGTATCGTGTAAGTACTAAGTACTGTCATCCTCATACAAGGCTTTTATTGCCTGTTTGACTCCACTGGGTAACCTGAATTCTGTGACATTTGCAAATTTGAAAAACACCAAATTATCGAGACATTTCACGTTGCTCGTTGGAAGTCAGTTATTAATCACTGCATTGTGTAACTCCCTCATCTCTGCACATGATATGTTTCAAGACTCTCCCAGCAAATGTCTTCCCTCCACTCCACAGCACTGTCCATGCATCTCTGCAAGCTTGACTTCTGTTGCCTGAAGTGACTCGGAGACTAAATAGTCTTTTCTCAAGTCTTTGCAATCAGCCTGTATTCTCCTTATAAACGCTAGTTTCAGCTTTTATTTTTAGAGTTTTCTAATACACGCTGATAAATGTTCTCCTCCTAAGGGCTTGTCAGGAGCAAGGGTGATTGATAAACTGCTCCAAAAGAAAGAGAAAAATGTTCTCTCTAATATCTGCCATTGTGGCAGATTACATAAATAATGTTCTAAAGCTAATTGCTACTAAATGGATTTTATATTTTAAATGCTCTCTGCAGCTATCCAGGTATAAATTATATTTCTTTATCAAAATCATTATGAGGGCTGCCTTGACTTGTAAAATCTAGCAAATAACCGAATGGTGCTAGGCATGGCTACATGCATTATTAGGACATTGTTTATTTTGCAAGCTCATAAATCATCACTCCATGTGAAAAGACCTGCCAGAGAAAGAAAAAGTTTGTCCTTGGTGATCAGCATGACTACTTGGAGAGGTGTTGCTTTCTCAGTGTCAGATGACTGGGGCCTCAGCTGTTCACTCCCTGTTTGCCTAGATTTCAGGACAGAATTATTTTCCACAGAGTTTTCTGAACTATGCCAACCAGGGTAATTTTCAGTGGGACATGAGTGAATATTTTGATTTTGACAATTGCACCATTTGTTCATCTTTGCATTAAGCCTGCCGATATATTTTATCTTCTACTTACCCTGCCTCCAGAGGCTCAGGAGCAGGAGAAACTAAAATAGAACAAAAGGAGGAAGTAAAAAAAGAGAGGAGCTCATGGAAACAGAAAGAGATGGGATTCAATGCTAAGAAAGAGATGTTGGGCTTCTTGGGGTCCTACCAGAGTTATGAGGATAGACTAGACTACCGAATGTTTAGAATAACTGAAGGTCCAAGGCTATGCGGCTCTGGAGTATGTCTGCTAAAGCCATATGACAGGGAAGCCACAGATATGTTGGAGAGAGCCCTGAATTAGGAATTTATGAATGTAGAACAATCCCCAACTCTGTGACCTGGAGCAAATCTCTTCCCTTATGAGCCTCAGTATCCTTTTCTGTAAAATGTGTCAGTGAGATTTAAAAAGAATATGTTTCATTGCTATTTTGCAAAAGAATACATCCAATATGCTTGTTTGTTGTTTTTACTATTTATTTATTTTAAATTGAACTTACGCAGCGAACTCTTTTATTCACGGCAAATGAATCTGGTTTTCCATTGTTCATAGTGATTTAAAGTTTTGCTTTAAGCAAGTGTATTTAAAACAATTCTAATTGAAGAAAACATAAAGTCAAAAGTTATAGTAAGAGTTAATGCTTCCATAACATTTCTTCTGTGTCAGGCACTGTCCTAAGTACTTTACAAACATTAACTCATTTGATCCTTATACTTTTTAGAAAATATTATTCCCATTCCCTCTTCCCATATGAAGACACCGAGACGCAGGTTAAATATCTTGCACAATTGATGAGTAGAGGAAGTCAGAAGCTGAATGGTCTCCATGACTATGGCTCCATTGTCATGTGCTCAATCAGTCTCAGTCTACACACTACCTCTTAAGTATGAATACACGATGGAACAACATGGCAAAAATAGGCAGGTTGCTACTCAAAACACAGCGCCCTAAGTTTTACTTTGCATCACAAAATGTGTTTCCTATCTAAACCTCTGTATAGTATATAAAGTGGCTGCTCAAAAATGATGTCATAGGTAAACAAATGAATGAATTATTTTTCTCTACCACAATAAGTGGTATCTTTCTAAAGCTCAAATAATGTCATGTTACTCCCCTGATTAAACTCCTTTAGTGGCTTCCCGTTAAGATTGCCAAATCAAGTAAATACGCTAGACCCAGTTAAATTTGGATTTCAGATAAGCAATGACTTTTTTTTAGTGTGTGTTCCAGACAATATTTAAGACATATTATACTAAAAAAGTTATTTGCTTTATTCTAAATTCACATTTAGCTGGGCTTTCTGTGTTTTATCTGGCAACCTGACTCTCAATTGCCCTCAGAATGATGTCCAAATTGTTTAACTTGCTTTAGAGTTTGTGATAGGCTTACAGCTTATTTCTTCAACGACTTTTTACATCATTCCCTACTTAGACTTTATATTCTAGCCATTCCTGAATATTTGCAGTTCTCTGAACATACACTTTCTCTAAACTTGTGGCCTTTTCGAAGGTTGTTCTCTTATTTTTACAATCCTTCACCTAATTCTTTTGTCAAATCAGATTAGAAGTCACTCCTCCTAAATATAGGTTAGGGGCCACCATGCCTTATTCTTCTCCCAGCAGAGTTCTTATTATTCTGCCTTATAATTGCCAGTAACTTGTATATTTCACTCTAGACTTCAGGAACTTTGAAGGTAGGGGCGATATCCATCTTGTTCACTGTTGCGTCCTTGTTGTATACCTGGTACGTGATAGAATCTAAAGCAATATGTGTTGAATAAAATAATCTCAGAAGTGTAATTACAAAGCATCTTAGGATCTCTTTTACTACTTTGTTGATTCAGAAAACAAGGGGCCAACAAAATATACATGATAAAATGATTATTAGTGCATGTCTGCCTTCTGCGTGTTTGCTCATGTCAAATTCATTTTTCAAATAAATATATTTAACATTGGTAAAGACAAAGCTTTGAATATTTTTCAGGTAAAATATACATGATTAGCTTCTCTCAGAAGCATTGTCTGTGTGGTTCAAACCAATGGAGCATGAAATTATGTTTTTAATCATCCTGATAAGTCGTTGCAACTTCACAGCTCCTTTATCAATTTCTACAGAATTCAGCATCAAGATGTAATTTACCTAGCTGTTTCTCTGTCTGCTTATTGGCAACCTTTCCATAGTCTGAATGTGTGAGACAATGATGGACACCACAAAAGAACCAGAGTGTGCAGTGCTAGTGCTGAGCTATTCAAGGCCCTTCAGGGACATTCCTGGCAAATCTCCTCCCAGAACTCAGACTGATCAGCGGGCAATCATTAATGCAGCCATTTTTCACAGAGAGCTATCGTAACAGTCATTTGTGACTGTGCCATGCTAATGTGGCTCTGGCACCTTCATCATGCAGCCCACTGAATACGGACTTGCCAAATTGTTCTGTTCTATCGAGATCAAGTTTCACTCAATTCAACATGTACTTTCTACTACGAATCCCCAGATTGGCACCTAGGCAGCCCATGCTACCAGTTCCTTTCTGGAGAATAAAGCTGGCTTCAGATAAGGAGTATAGGATTTTGAGTCAAAGATTTTTCTGAAGACTTTCTAATTTTGTTACTCTCTGAGTCTCATTTACCTTCTTTGTAAAATGAAGCTAATAGTACACCTACTTTTGGAAGAATGTTGTTTTATGTTTCTAACTCTTGTTTATTTTTAACTTCAGCCAACTTCATTAAGAAATCTTGCTTGTCTGTCTGTGTTTTTTGTCTGCCTACCTGCCTGCCTGTTTTTCTCTTTCTCTTTCATATGTACATGTAAGCACATACAGACATACACACACATGCATGTACACAGCATTGGGAAATTTGAATGCAACCACCTCTGCCATCCGTGGAGCAAGTACTGGCTCAAAACAACCACGTGTTAGCTGAACATTAGGGAAACCAACCTCCTCTATATTGGTTTGACAATAACTCTACTTTAGAATGTATAAATACCAGCAAAACAGATAGCTTCAGTTCTAATTGTTATCCCAAGTGATGTCAAATGAACTTGATGGGGAACTTGATGGGCAGCTGATGGAGATGTAGCCTCTATTCATGTTTCTTAGCAATAAACTTCCAATACTCAAGGGGTGTTATGCATGTCTTTTTCTTGCAGCCTGAAAAATCCTGCTGAAAATACAAGTATCTAAAATTCTATTATCAGATCTCGCAACTGGGGAAATAGATGTGCCCAACAATGTTTATAATGATTTGTTTCTAGTAATGACAAATTCAAAATAACACAAATATATAAAAAAAAAATCAAAGTTAGCAGCTGTGCTTCATAAATTTTATCTTCAGGGTGTGCCATCAGAACCTTGCTCTGCCACAGCTGTATTCTAAGAAGCCCCTGGCTTCACCTGGCTACAGTGAGAGCTAAGTGGATCAACATCTTGAGCCACACCTGAAGTCCATTCATGGTACACTGATTGGACAGTTCTGATCTATGGCATTTACATATAATGGGATATTTTAGCCAGCAAAGATCATGACATAGATCTAAATGTCTTGGTATTAAAAGGTATCTACAGCAGATTGAATAGGAAAAAAAGGTTACAGTGAAGTATGTATAGTTTACACAACTTATACATATTTGCATGCCTAAAGAGCTGTTTGGAGAGTCAACAATATTTTGCTATGAATTTATATGATTTTGAGTGCTATGTAAAATTTGTATGTGTGTGTGTATAATTAAAAAAATATGTATATGCATGTAATTTAAAATTTATTACCATTATCCGGTGTAATTTTCCCAATATAATTATTCTATACAACAGAAGAAAGCTCCCACCTACTGTTGTCAGCCTTAAGTTGATCCTCTCCTCTATTCTATTTCTTTCTCATTGGGTGACAGCCTTGCACTTTGGAAGACCAACTTTACTTTCTTGGGAGTAGTTCATGTTAGTTCAAGCTAATTTTTGTTAATTCCATTCCTTTTATCAGTGATTAATACAAGAAACTCTAAGGTAGTAAGAACATGTCAATTTTTAGGCCACAGGGATTGGTTCAGGGTAGGGAACCTGATTCAGTTTGAAAGAATGAGCCAGGATTAAAGTTTACTGGTGGCTTCTGGAAAAGTTTTCTTGCTCTTAAAATAGACACTTAGGAGGGGGATTAGCTCTTCTTTTTCTGGATTTTTCTTTTTTTTCAGTTGCAGATGGACCACTTTTCGTGAGCATTGAATCAGAGGTAAGAGAAGAAAAAATAAATGAAGTTAGAGTTCTTAAATTAAGCACTCCAGGAGTCTTATTTCACTCAGATACCTGAGCAAATACTCTTCCTTAGAGCTTAATACAGTTTGATTTCCTTGAGGTTGAAAGCATTTTAATAGAGTTGTTTACCTGGTTGGTGGCAAGAATAGAGTTATCCTACCTCCGTGTAGACATGTCAAAGAGATATTTTATCAGATGTGATGATATATATATATAATAGTTAATATATATGTTTAAGAAAACCAAATCTCACAAATTGTATATCTCAGTGTTACAGAACCTTGGAAGCCACATATATAATTTTAAAATTTCCAGTTGCCACATTAAAAGAAAAGTAAAAATAAGCAGGTAAAATTAATTTTAGTAATATATTTTATTTAACCCAGTGTAGCTAGAAATCTCTTCAACATTCAATCCATATAAAATTATTAATGGTCTATTTTATATTTTTCTTTTTGTCCTAAACACTTGAAATCAATTATATATTTTGTACTTGGGGTACATCTCCATATGGGTGGCTGCATTCTGGGTACTCAGCAGTGATAGACGGCTGGCATTATTAAACAATTTCCATGGCAGTAACTTCTAAGAGCCAGTGGCATCGGTAAGTTTGAGAGTTTGCTAGAAATGCAATCTTAGGCCCCAGCCCAGAGCTCCTGAATCAGAATCTCCATTTTAACAAGATTCTCAGGTGATTTATTTGTACGTTAAAGTTTGAGTAGTTATCATTATCATTGTTATTATTGTTTCCATTGTTATTTTCGTACTAGCAGAAATGAACTATTCATACCACATTAACCTTTATGACAGGGCTATGGAAAATTGAAGGTACAGTCAAGTTATATTGCAGAAAAACACCTGAATATAGGCCTGGTCAGGTCTAGCATACGACACTTCAGATTGTCTCAGCCTGGTAATAGTTCTGAAATGAATGGTATGAGCCTAATAGTAATAGAAAAGATTGATTGTAAACCCAATGTAAATAGCACAGCTGTAATTTGTTGATGCCTTCATAATCAACAGATTTATTTATAAAGTCCTGTTTTGCATGAGAGATGTCTGATATGGGATTGTTGGTAAAATATTTACAGATCTTCAAATTTTCTTTTGGAGGGATGAACTGGAAATTGAATGGAACAATGGGAGGCATTCATTAGGCCCTTATCACATGCCAGGTTCTCTGCATTTATTTTGGTTTAATTCCTATCTGCTTTGCATTCTGCCTCATGATAAACGATATCAAATCATTAGTTAATAATTCCCCATTCAGTGGAAGGGAGAGACTGAAGGATTTTCAGAGATAACATAACTGGTCTTGAATTTCACAGTGGGTATAAAGCTTGGTGCATTTATCTCCCCCATAGTTATTTTTCTATTCATCACAAACCTCATCCAAACAGATAATAAACCACTTCATGAACAGATGTGCCACTTATTCATCTAGTTCTGTAATGATAATGAAGAAAATTTAATCTGGAGTGTCTATGGAAGATGAACTGAAGCCAGATTGGTATGAATAATAAAGGCTGTGTTGAAATGTTGGCCCCCACATGAAAAGGCAATCATTAAGTGCTTGACAATGCTGTCTTTGATATAGTCCAATAGCATATAGAAACAACCACCTCTTGGGTGCTGGACTCCACATGGAGCTACTGTTTCTACAGATGTAAACATTCTAAATTGTTTAGAGCATAAAGGAGCATAGAGGATACAATTTTTTGCAGCTTGAAGCAACATCTGACATTGCACAATGCTGCAAATATGTTGGAGGGATTGCTTCATTCAGACAAATTTAAGGTAAGCTAATAAACGTGTAGCTTAACACTTTTGTTTAAAAAAGCAAATTGAGACCAATTTTCCTTAAAAAGAAAACTGAGAAAAATCATTTTTGGGAGGATAACAATTAGCTTGAAATCTTCTACACATTTGACCTTAGTTTTGTTTGTTTGTTTGTTTGTTTGTTTAGACAGAGCCTTGCTCTGTTGCCAGGCTAGAGTGCCTTGGTGTCAGCCTCGCTCACAGAAATCTCAAACTCCTGGGCTCAAGAGATCCTCCTCCCTCAGTCCCCCAAGTAGCTGGGACTACAGGCATACGCCACCATGCCTGGCTGATTTTTTCCTACTTTTAATAGAGGCAGATGTCACTCTTGCTCAGAGAGTAGAATGGTGAGATGATAGTCAAAGGGTATGAAGCCTCAATTAGATAGGAGGAATAAGTTTGATTTATTTTTAAGATCTATTGCACAATATAATGAATACAGCTACTAATTCAGTACTGTACATTTAAAATCACTGAGATACAATTTAAAATGTTCTAAATAAAAAAATGTTAAATATTTAAGATGATAGATATATTAAGTAGTTTGATTTACTCATTCCACATTGTATTCAAAAATCATAATATCACTTTGTACCTTATAAATATATATAGTTACAGTTTGTCAATGTATGATAACAAAAGGCTCCCCCCACACATTATCGAATGAGGATGGTGAAAGAAGATTTGGAGGTTTCTGGTTGGGGCAACTGACTAGAATGTGATTTCGGTAACTGAAATAGGAAATTAGGAGTGTGTGTGCGTGTGCATGCGATGATCCTAGGCTTGTTTGGGTTGTGTTAAATTTGAAGTGCCTATATGAGTAAGGAAACTGAACAGTTTCCAAAGATATTGGAATATAAGTCCCTGAACTCTTGTCAAAGGGCAGAGTGAAAGGTGCAAAATTATGTGTGGTAACTGTGATTGTGGTACTTTGGTTTCAGTGTGTATTATTTATCCCCAAAGTACCAGATCTAATTTCCTTGAGCTACCATTTATATTGGCTATTCTAACAACTCCTTGGTAATATTTTCAGTGGTTTAAAATACAATCTTTGGGCCGGGCGCGGTGGCTCACGCCTGTAATCCTAGCACTCTGGGAGGCCGAGGCGGGTGGATTGCTCAAGGTCAGGAGTTCGAGACCAGCCTGAGCGAGACCCCGTCTCTACTAAAAATAGAAAGACATTATATGGACAACTAAAAATCTATATAGAAAAAATTAGCCGGGCATAGTGGCGCATGCCTGTAGTCCCAGCTACTCGGGAGGCTGAGGCAGTAGGATCGCTTAAGCCGAGGAGTCTGAGGTTGCTGTGAGCTAAGCTGATGCCACGGCACTCACTCTAGCCTGGGCAACAAAGTGAGACTCTGTCTCAACAAAAAAAAAAAAAAAAAAAAAAAAAAAAAAAAAAAATACAATCTTTGGCTTAATATTCTTTTCCTATTTTATCTTTTAGTCCTCTTGCACAATATCAGTTTTTTCTTGAGGCAAATAACCTCAATGCGAGAGAAAACAATTGAGTGCACCATGAGGTCTTTGGTTGACAAACTGCATGGAAAATAACAATGGGTATACATGAAAGTAGGGATATTTTTAAGCACTTATCCCAGGTTTCAATCAGAAGAGCAAAAATGATGATGTTGGAAGGGAAATATGGTACTGGATTAAAAAAATATACTAGACCAAGGATTTTAGGAATGCTTTTCAGTGGATAATAGAATGTCTTTATAATTTTAAGCTGGAGAAATTGTATGTGTTTTAGGGAGGTTAATTTGGTAAGATTTTTTTAAGATGGATTGGAGTAGGGAAGCATCTTTGGCATAGATTCTAATTGAGACTCCTGCTAGCCTCAAGGTGGGAGATAATCGACAGATTAATAACTTTCAATTATTCTTCTCTAATAGTGATTACAAAACAAAAACAGTGAGCACTTCATACCCATTTATATTTGTCTTTACACGTTGTAAAGTCATTCTTTCAGTTTGCATTTGTTTGTGTTCTGTTTGTGCATATACTTTTTCTCCCTTTGCTGTGGGCACTTCTTACAAATTAGGTTTGATTTAAAATCAATTTAAGAAATACTCCTTACTTCTTGTGTGTTAACTGGCTGCCCTATGTTACCTAGGATAAAAAAAAAAGTGTTAAAGTAAATGAAGTTTAAGTATAGCAGGATAGAGAAAACACAGATTGACTAATCAGAGGAACATACAAGAGGGACTTTGCCTTGTGTTCTTTGCCCTCTGCTAGTTCTACCACAGTACCAGGGACACGGCAGGTGGTCTGAAAGTATGTGAACGAAGGTGGCCAGAATGCCACTATGTTTCACATGGAAATTATCCATTTGCAGCTGCACTTAGAAGATTAATGAGGAAACGGGTATACACAGCAAACATCTAAATGACTATATTTTTACACTTGGAAACTGCTGGTGACACAGGCCCACACCATCTGTTGGCTTGGCAGCTGTGACTGTCGACAACATTGCTCCGTGGAGGAGCCAGGATTCACTTTGGGAGGATAAACGCACAATTAAGCATGGCTGCGAGCGCTTGTGGACAGTGGGTATAATGGCTGGCCTAGAATCCACTTCCTTGGTTTTTGTGCCCAGCCAAGGCTCAGAACTCTGAAAATTCCCCCTCAACACAACCTCTTCACCCTAAATACCTGGTCTTGACCCTCATCACAACCTCAAGACCTCAAGCCTTTCTTATCCACGTTCTCATGTCTCCCTACCTGGCCGGATCCCTGTGTCACCTGACATGTTTTTCACAGCTTCCAGCTTTTGCACAATACGTTTGTCAACCTTCAATTCTGAATAAATTCAATTCTCAGTTGTCTTCAAACATCCAGGTTTGTCTGTTGCTAGATATAATTACGTGGAGACGCTGAGCTAATCTGCTCTAATTTCACATAGACATACTAATAAGATTATTAGTCTGAATCTCTTATCTATAAATCTGATACTAAAAAAAGCTTTAAAAGTTAGTTTTAGAATTTACTTGGTGGCAAAGTCTGATGTAGCTTGAACTAATTTGTCAGCAATCCCTTAATCTGAGCTGACCTAGAGATATTATTTACTTATTCCCCTTAGTGGGACTATTAATATTTCACTGAAGAAAAACATAATTACAGGCTGGTTCCCTTGACCTTTTTTGGTATAATATATATGTTATTCCTACACTATTAAGCCTCTAAAACAAATATATTCTGAATTCTGAAGCACATATAGTCTCAAGTTTCATATACCTTTTTTTGGGGCTTGTGTGTCTTTAACTATATGAGTTACAAATAATTCCACACTGTAGAACTACAATAATCCTGAGAGTGATGAATGCATTACTGTACCCATTTTTCAGATGCAAAGACTGAGGTTTAAGAAAGTGTAAGTCCCTGATTACATAGATAATAAATATGAGAGCTAGGATTTGAAACTGGGTGTTCTTTTCTAGTCCCTTTGTGCTCTTTCACATTGTTACTCTTTATTTTTATTATAAAATTAATCAAAGGTTTTAGTAGAAACTGAAAAAATCTGAAAAATAGAAAGACAAGAATCAAACCAACTCACATGTTAGAAATAACATTGTAGTGAATATTCTGTTACTCTTTTGTTCTGTGCATTCATAATATATTTTAAACAAAATTGAGATAACCCATAAGTAGTGTTTTGTATAATATTTTTAATCTTAAATTTTAATCCTAAATTCTATTATATATTCTAATGGTGATAAATTATCTCCTGCATCATGATTTTTTCCATTTTCTTTAAGCCTCTGCTGCAGAGAACTCAGGGCACATGCTCAGTTTCAGAATTTGTAGGGTCCTCCTCATTCCTGGTCCCCACTCATGTTCTACCTCACTCCCCACAGCCCCTACTCACACATGTCACCCACTCTCACGTGTCTGATAGACGACCCTGGATGTATGGATATTCTTACAAAGTAAATGTCATAAGACAAATAGAAAAAAATGTATATTTTCCAAATTATTTACATTATATTATGCTAAGGACCAGGCCTATTTCTAATATTTTTTACTCATACTATATTTTTAAGATCTCTTTATCTATCTTTTTTTTTTTTACACTACATTTAACTGCTTCATAGAACCCATAATGATCATGTAGTACATCTTATTTTATTGGTAGAAACTTCATAGTTATTAACAATGCTGTGAGGAGTATCTGTGAACATGTTCCCTTATGGATCTGAGTGAGAATTTCTCTGGGTTTATACTTTAGTGTGATTTCTTGGTCATAGGGCATACACAAATTGACTTTCTGTAAGTAATGCCAGATAGTTTTGGGGACACCTGTACCAATTAAGCTTCTCATAAGCAATGCCTGAGGGTTTTCATTTTCACACATACACACTAAGGCTCTGTATGATCCAAGTTTTGAAAGTGTTTGAAATTTGATTGGCGTCACATGGGATATCATTCTAGTTTGTTTTTCTCAATGTCAGTATTTAAGAAAATTTTTATATTCTGGTTATCCACCTGTGTTTCCTGTCTACAAATTACTCGTTTATACCCTTTGCCATTTTACACTGGATTCCTGTCTTTTTAAAATTTACATCCAGTAGGTTACATACAAATATCTGCAAAGTATCCCATTTTACAGAAGTATTAAAATGTACTCTATTTCCTATTATTGACTATTTTGATTTGATCTAGTTGTTAAAATTTTAAATAATGGTGCAATGAGTATTCCGTTCATTTGTACATACATCTATTTAGTTCTTAACTTTTTTTATAAATCGGAGTACTGAGATTCAACAGTAGAAATTTGTTTAAAGTGTTAGGTAGGTAATAAGAAATTAATTTGTATCAATTTACATGATATATGAGATTTCCTATTTGTCTAAACCCTTGCTAACTTTGAGTATTACCTTTATATGAATAATTACCAATTGTTAAAGTAGTAGGTGTCGGTTTCAATGAGCATTTTTTCAGTAACTAATAGAGATCATAGTTATACTTTTATACTACTAGTATAAAAGTACTGTACTTTTATACATACTTTTATATCTACTGGTGTGTCAATACTACAGATTTTAACTATTGTATGTTTAAGATATGCTTGTATATACTATAAAACTAATCTCCCTTATAACCTTTTGTTTCAGAATTTTACTGGATATTTTTACCTTATTATTATTTCATTTGAATTTTATTTCATTTCATTTCATTTTTTTTTTTTTTTACCAATTAGAAATGTTGGTAAACATATACTTGTGTTTTTTTAAAATTTTTTTTATTTCAGCATATTACGGGGGCACAAATGTTTAGGTTACATGTCTTGCCTTTGCCCCACCTGAGTCAGAGCTTCAAGCGTGTCCATCCCCCAGACGTTGTACACCGCACCCATTAAGTGTGTATATACCCATCCCCTCCTCTCCCCTCCCATCTGCCCGGCACCGGAGGAATGTTACTACTATATGGGCACTTAAGTGTCGGTCAGTTAATACCAGTTTGATGGTGAGTACATGTGGTGCTTGTTTATATATAGCACCTCTTGTATTATCCTGGATAGAGCTGGAGCCCATTCTATTAAGTGAAGTATCACAAGAATGGAAAAATCATTTGAATTTTAGAATTAGTTTTTCTAGTCTCTTCTGACCAAATTCAGTGAATGTTGCTTGGTTTTTGTTTTAGGGTTTTTAAAAATTTATATATTACTTTAGACAGGTTTTAATCTTTACAATATTGACTTTTCCTATCCAGGAATATGTCATCTCTTTAAATTAGTTTTAATATTCTTTTACATCCTTCAAGACCCTGTGTTTGCCTCATATAGATCCTGCACATTCTTACTTAATTTGTAGGTATTATATACATGATATATGATAGATATTTTACATATATTTTTTTGTAGAGAGAAAAAGGAAGAGTTGGAACTTTAAATGGGATTTATCACCTATCATAACTTCTAACTTGCTGGTTGTATATATGAAAACTATCGATTCCTTGTATTAATTGTGTATACTTCCTCTTTATTAAATTCTCTTATTGTTTATAATTGCTTTCCAGTTAGTTTTCTTAACTGAAAATAAAATCTCATTGTTTGTAACAATATCCTCTGCAATAATGGTAATTTTAGCTCCTTCCACATTTTTCTTCTTTATCTAGTTGGTTTATTTTGTTGCTATTTCCTAATTGCATTTCCAATCCTCTAGAACAATGTTAAATAATAATGGTGGCTCCAGAAGCCTTTGTCTCATTCCTGACTTGAACTGAAAATGCTTCAAGTGGTTTTTCATTATGTGAGATGGCATATGTTATCATATTAGTCAGTTATCCTTTATTCATATCCTATTAAATTATTTTTGTTTTTATTATGAAATAATTTTGAATTTTATTAAATAAATGTTTCAGCACCCATAAAGATAAAGACAATTTTTCTTTTTAGATATGTTGCATATTTTAATGACTATTCTAAAGTTTACCTACACTTGCGTTTCTGGAATAAACTCCATTTTGTCATGGTGTATAATTACTTGAACATATTGCTGAATTCTGTCAGCTAATCTTTTATTTAACATTTTAACATAATATTTACAAATGAGATTGATGTATAGATTCATTTTGTCTAATATTTCTAAACTTTGGTATCAAAGTTATGTTTATTTCATTAAAAATTATTCAGATGCACATGCATAGAATTGTAGAATGTTATGTTAAGTAATATAAGCCAAAACACAGAAATACAAATACTGCATGTTCTAATTGATATATGGAACATCAAACAATTAAATTCATAGAAGCAGAGAGTAGAATAGCATTAGCAGAAGCTAGGGGGTTAGGGAATGGGGAGATGATGGTCAGAGTGTACAAAGTCTCAGTCAGGAGGAATAAATTTGATTTTTTTTTTGAGACCTATTGCACATCTAATAATTTAGTACTGTACATTTCAAAATCACTAACAGTAAATTGCAAATGTTCTGAATACAAAAAAAATTGTTAAATATCATTTCTTTTTCTTATTTTTTTCCTCCTGGTTTCTGTGGAATATCTTGTATCGATTGGAGGATGACTCTCTTTGGATTACTCATTTTTTTGAAACAAACAGATTTTTCCTGGACCAGCTATTTACTGGAGTTTCTATTTGGAGGTACCAGCCAGATTGGCTAGTATTTTCCCTGTGACCTGGAATAATTTTCTTTAGATTTTGTTCCTTCCATGCTTAAGGTCATGGACATTGTGGTGCCAGGTGGTGGAGATAGTTTAGAATGCAACATCTTTCTTCTCTGCTTCCACGAAGACAGACTGATTTCTGAACTTGTGGTTTGTTCATCTGATGAGTTTCTATGTATGTGCTCCTTCCTCTGGTTGTTTGATCAGAGACTCACCTGGGGGCACCTACCTGTTTCGCCAGCACACATGCCCTTTTGGATTGGTGTAGACCAAGGATTTGAACCTGTGTTATCCCTCACCTTGAGGAGTATACATTGAGCAGATGACTCTCTCAGGACATCACTTTGATCCATTTCTCCCCTACATGATTTCCAGCCTCCCCTCCATGGCCTTTGGCACTATCTATTTAGCTGAAAATGGAATGTGTATTTTTTGTTGTTGTTGTTGCTTTTAGATGATTTCTTGGAAGACAAATGTTGAAATGCTCACTTGATGACTTTATTTTCAAACCAAAAGTTGGTTAAGAGGCATTTTTCTATTTTTTTTTTAAATTCCATGAATAAATTTTCAATTTGTCAAATGCCTCTTATATATCTCCCATTTTTAGAACTTGGTATTTTATGAAGAACATGTATTAAATTTTATTAATGATGTTTTAGAATATGCCAAAATGATCATACAATTTTTATCCTTTGACCTACTGATTCAATAAAATGTATTTGTACACATTCAATATTATATCTTCCTTTTACTCCTCAAATAAATCTCTTTGAAAGATAAAAATAAAATAAGAAACGGTAGACACTCAAAAAATATAACTAAAACTTTACATATATTATCATTTTCAATCCTCACCACAATTCTATGAGATCAGTACTATTAATGTTTTATAGTTGAGGAAATGGAGATTCATTGAGGTTAAGTTGTACAGTTCAAAAAGAATTGTAAATGGCAAACTCAAGTTTTAAACAGGCTGACTGACCTCATACCCCACTATTTATTATTTTAATGGACTAGTAGATTCAATTTACTAACATTTCATTAAACATTTTAAATCTTTTTCAATATATCTGTAAGATTTTGGTATACAATGGTTATTTTGGCTTCATAAAATGAATAGAGAGTTTTAGAATTTCTGCATGTGGTGTTGCAGAAGTGACAGAGGGCAGTAGGTATTTCTGCCAAACATTAGATGGCTTTCACTATAAAACCATGTCAACACAGTGACTAATTTTAAGAATAATACATCAACATTTTTTTCCTGTTATGTCTGATGTTGTCATTCTTTTCAAGCTATTTTTTAAAGCAGGTTTTGTCAATTTTATTTTTCTAGCACTTGTTCTCTTGCATTTCAATCTTCCATATTTTTACACTACATACTCTGTGTACATCAGTGCATATATTTGTATCTTCCTATATATTATATATGCAGATAAACAAAGATATGAATAGTCAAATGCATTGTCACATTTTTGTCTTGAATTTTCTTTGCTTTTCATGTGCTCTTTTTTTGATTTTACCAGGCCTAAGATTCATTGCACCCCACCCAAAACTACCTCTTAGAGTCATGTGTCACTTCTTTGCCTTTGTTTGTTTGAATGCATTTTTTGTAATTACTTAATTTTAACTAATAATTTTCTTTTAGTTTTTCTCAAATGTGTTTTAATGTTCCCTTTCTAAATCTTTAAGTTAAAAGTTTAGTATATTTCCTTTAATTTCTTTTAAATATAGATCTAATTCAAAGGTATGAATTTCTTTCTTTGAGCTTTAGCCATTTTCTATATTATAGTAATCTTATTGTCATTATTTTCTAAATAGCTTATAACCGTAGTTTTGATTTTGCTTTTTTAAAAAAAAATTCCTTCAGTAGGGTTTAAAAATACACTTCTATTGTTTAATTCTACCTTTATTGAATTGTTATTAAAGAAAGTGGTATATAATTTCTGCTTTTGATGATTTATGCAGGTCTCTATTGCCACAGAATAAAACCATTTTCGGTAAATGTTCGAGTCTTTGGAAAATGAGGTGGCTTCTCAGTATTGAAAAACTATACATAATTATGCATTATATTTTAAACCTCTACATATTGTTTATGTATATTACTTTTTCTGCTTGCTCTGTCAAAAGCTGAGAATGATATATTAAATTTTCCTACTTCATTGTGTTTCTGACAATCTCTCATTCTCTGTAATTCTGACAATTTTTATTACTTTATTTCAGTATTATATTATTTTCTGTTTGAAGGTACATGACTAACATTTTAATGTTTTTATTATATATTTAATTTTTATTAATATAAATGACTCCTTTTTTTCATTTTTACTTGTATTTAAATCAAACTTTGCCTGATGCATTTGCAAAATCTATTTTTTTCCCTAATATGTCTTGTTATGTGCCGCCTCTCTCACACACACACACACACACACACACATACACATTTTTGGTTTTATTTTTATTACAGTGATTTGAGAGTTGGTATACATCTACAGAGGGACCTTATCAAATATACATATATATTTATATTTTATCTTTTTAAAGGAGGGCATACAGAATCATCTCAGATTACTTGGAGGGTCACCCTTAGATGCACACCAGTGTTGAGTCTTTCAAGGTGGGCTTCCTCAGAAGCACCTTGGAGTTGCTGAGGTGGTCTTCCATAGCAGAGTAGGTGAGGAGTTTATTTGTCCAGAAAAACTGGGTGTGACCAGAACCTTTGTCTTTTCACAATTCACTCCAGGAAAAGGGACATAATTCTGAGTCTAGGAATAGCCACCCAGAATTTATCCTATAGTAGCAATCCCAAGAACGGAGGGAATGGCTTCCTAGTAGGTCCTTATAGAAAATGAGAGAGCTCACTGCTAAGAGATGTAACCCTAGGAAACCAAGCCTGGGAAATCCATGCCCAGGAAGTACTGCCTTGATCATGCCCTCTTGAGGAATTAAGACAGCTGGTGCAGTGCTCTGAATTAGTGAATGAATAATCCACCCAGGTGTGGGCCAGCACCCTTTTCAGATTGTGAATAATCATTCCTCAAGAGCAACACCTTGTGGAAAGGAGAAGGAATAGCTTTGTTAGACATTTCACTCCAAGGCATTTTCTACCATGTAAATCCTCTTGAGTATAAGTAAATCCCTAGAGTTCATGGATTACCAGAGAGGACAGGAGAGTCTCCAGAGGGAGCTATCAAACCTCCTGCTAGTGAAGCATTTTTTGGTTAGATCAATTGGAAAAGTAAGAGATGTGACCTATCTAAACCTCAAGTTCATGGAACAGGTTATATATCATATTTTTCTTCTAATTGGGGTGATTAAAATTGTTTGAATTTATTTTGACTTAACAGGATTTATATTGAAATAAAAATTGACTATTGACTGCATAAGATAGAAATTTTAGTACAATTTTTGCTTCTTTCTTCTACTTGATCTCTTCTAAATATTTGTTCATATAATCTCGAATTTTAAACCAAATTATTATTAGTTCATTACAGTTTGTTCAGTGATATGCCAAAGCATAAAACTATTTTGGATTCTTACATTTTAAAGCCATATTTAGAAAAATTATTTCAACATTACTATATTTAATTCCATTGTATTGCTCAGAGCTAAGGCTCATGTAATAACTGTTCCCTTTTGAAGAAATATTTTCTTATGTATCTCTAGAAGGCTGCTATACATCAACAAGTAATTTATTTTCCAAGAGAAGTGTATGGGTGCTATACAAATAGCATGCTTTTTCTTCTTGGCTTCTTTATATGAGATCTTTTTCATCCTTGAAATGAAAATGATTACATCTATTTTTGTCTATATTTGTTACTTCCTGTACCTAAAGCAACTTTCCATTTTGCCAACTTGTGTCTTTCTTCAACTCATTAAAGTTTTCTTTTATTATTTCTTATTTTCTTCTATTATTTCTTATTTTTGTCTTATTCTATTTTCTATCTCTTTTGGGGATTCTTACTTTGCACCTATCTTTTCTCTCATCTTTTTCATATTTTTGGTATCATCTATGAATTTCTTGAGTTTTTCAGGCACATTAACTCAATTTATGGGGAATGTCCAACCTGCTGCTTAGTATTCCAACAAAAAATCTTTACATAATTTTTACTGACTTTAGAATGTTTGTTTCAAAATAAATGATTAGCTCCAGTTTCACATATAAAATGTTCTCTTGAATCTTTTGGGGGACACATATTATAAATTCTTTGAAATGATTTTCTATTTTTTGTAGTTAATCTATGTTAGAGAGGAATCTCCTTTAATTTCTTTTTTCAAGTTGATGCTCTTTTTCTAAACTGCACTTTAAGTCTAGGAGTATTTTCTCTATTTTTTCAGTTGGGAGAAACCCAAGTGATTTTTCCCCCTGTTTAAGTCCCCTTCTCTGGGAGTAAGTCCTGTCTCATACCATCCCCTCATTGTCTAAGTCCTGCAGTACTGCCTTTCCTTGTCTTTTTCATTTAGGGGATGTAGGTGGGATTTAGTGGAGAAGTTCTTCACTTCTTTCATGAAAAATGTTATCATTAGTCTTCCATTCTACTTATATTGCATCTTCCTTTCTACCTGTATTTCATGCCTTCCTGCAGAGTATTTAGCAGAAACTATTTGACTTTTTCATATCATTCTTATTTCATCACTGAAGGGTAATTTTTTCTATTAAAAAATCAACATGAAATTTTTGTGGCAGTGGGGAAATAAGGTGCATTGTCTTCAATATACATAATTATATATTTTATAACATATTATTTTATAAACTGATATGTATACCACACATGCTACAAAACCACACAATATATTTTATAGAAATCTGTAATTCTTCGTTAATCTCTAGTTGACTTCCTATCATAGTATGTATACCATTCATTCCAGATCTTCCCTAATTACTTTAAGGCCTCTGAGCACTTTACTGAAAAGACCAAAATCCCCTAGCTTTCTCTACATCCAAAATTATAATTTCTCTTTTCTTTCCCTTACCTACTTTATTTGTAAGGGATCTCTAGCAATTCCCATGTTCCTCTTTCTCTGGATCCTTGATTCATCAGTTATCTCTTCTTTCCCTTTTATTTCTACTGATTTATTATTTATTTATTTTTTTCACCTTGCACTATTTTTTTAATTTCAGCACATTATAGGGGTACAAATGTTTAGGTTACATATATCCCCCTTGACCCCCTCTCCTGAATCAGAGCTTCAAGCATGTCCATCCCCTAGATGGTGCACATCGCCCTCATTATGTATGTATACACCCATCCCCTTCCCCTCAATGTCTGCCCAATACCCGATTAATGTTATTCCTAAATGTGCTCTTAGGTGATGATCAGTGAAACCTCATTTATTTTTCTCAGATGGAAAATTGGCCCAAGTATCCCTTATCTTGAAAATGCTTCCTTTGAGAAAGTATTCTACACATGATGCATTCTCTTTATAACCCGAATAAAGGAATTTAACCACAGTTAAAAACCCCATATCCTGAGACCACTTGCTTTCTGAGTGTATGTAATAATGCTCTACGGCTTTTTAGTTGAAACAATCAAATATGTCATATATTACACGCCCCACACTGAAGGGGTGCTGTGCGTTGAGCTGAATGAAGTGTTTAAAAGGTTTGGCCTGTTGGGCAGCTCCTTGCTTCCAGGAAAGCCACAGGAATATGAAATCTCTTGTTGGTATTCTGCTGAGCTCAGTGTGTTGCATGTTTGTTCTTGGCTTCCTGCCCAACAAACCCTGGCAACCGTATGGCTCCCTCCTTGATTATTTTGCAACTGTGTATGAACTGCTGCTGCTATACTGAGGTTTTACTTCCCACATAGCTGGGTATATTGGCCAGTTTTCTCGACTATGTAAGCCTCTTTCTATGCCTAGATTCGTCAAGGATGACTGACCAGATCTACAGAAAGTCAAGAATGATTAATAGTAATTCAGGCTCTCTTTCTGAGTCAGGATACATTGTCTTGGTTGGGTTCTTTTTATACCATGTTATGGACTAAGGATATAAGTTTGTTCCTCCATGTCCTGGGAATCGATAAGAACTCAACAGATTTGTAAACTCTGAGCACATAAAAGGCAACAAAAGATCCTGCTGTTCAGGCATATGAGTAGCTAGAGTTGTGATGTGTTCTCTGAGCCAAAATTTCTATCTGAAGCATTCATTCATTTAGTCATTGATTAAAAAATGATTAATTAAGGTCTATGTGCAAAGTGCTTTGCTAGATGTTGCTAATGCAACAGCAAACAAGGCATATATCACTCCAGGTCTAATTAAGCCTATAAACTAAAGGGGGAAACGTTCAGATAAATTACCTGTAAAACAGAAATTGGAACTCACTTTTCAGAGATTAGTCACATATAAAGAATATCATGCTCCTACATGATGAGAGTGATGTGCACTGTCTAGGGAATGGACACAACTAAAGTTCAGACTCGGGGGGATGGGGAGGCATGGGCAATGTATATAGCCTGATCTTTTGTACCCCCTTAATGAGCTGAAAAACAAACAAAAAATAAAAAAAAAAGAATATCATGCTTTGCATGCAATAGTATATATGCATATCTCCTATCTCTTCGTATCTCTGACTTCGTCTTGCCTATATCCACCAACAGACAAATCTGTTCAATTCTTCCTTTATAAAATTCAATTTAATTTAATTTTTAATTGGCACATAATAATTGTACATATTTATGGAGTTCAAAGTAATATTTTGATATATATTTATATGTAATGATAAATAGGAGTAATTAGCATATCCATCACTTCAAACATTTATAATTTCCTTTTATTGGGAACATTCAAAATCCTCTCTTCTGCTTTTTGAAGATATACAATAAAGTATTGTTAATAATAAACATCCTGCAGTTTTATAGGACACTAGAACTTATTTCTCCTATCTAGCTGCAATTGTGTATCCATTAAACAAACTCTCACTATCCTTCCCTACTCCATACCTTTCCCCACCCTTAAAAAACACTATTCTACTCTCTCCTTACATGAGCTCAAGGTTTTGAGCTCCCACACAAGAGTGAAAATATATGGTATTTATCTTTCTGGGTCTGACTTATTTCACATAGCATAATGTCATCCAAGCTCATCTATGTTGCCACAGATGACAGGATTTCATCCTTTTGTATGGCTGAATAGTATTCCATTGTGTGTGTGTGTGTGTGTGTGTGTGTGTATGTACACACACACACATATTTTCTTTATATATTCATCTGTTGATGGGCACTTAGGTTGATTCCATATCTTGTCTGCTGTGGATAGTGCTGCAGTAAACATGAGGGTGAAGATATCTCTTCAATACACTGATTTCCTTTCCTTTGGATAAATACCCTGTAGTGGAATTGCTAGATCATATGTTAGTTCTATTTTTAGTTTTTTGAGAAAACTCCATATAGTTTTCCATGGTGATTGTACTAATTTTCATTCCCACAAATAGGTTCCCCTTTCTCCAAATACTCACCAGCATTGGTCATTTTTTTGTCTTTTTGACAATAGCCATTATGATTGGTAGAATTTGCTATCTCCTTTGGTTTTGATTTGCATTTCCCTGAGGGTTAGTGATACCGAACATTTTTTTTCCGTGTACTTGTTTGGCCATTCGTATGTCTTCTTTTGAGATATGTCTATTCAGATCCTTTGCCTATTTTTAAATTGTGTATTTATTTATTTTTCCCATTGAGTTTTTAGAGTTCATTGTATATTTTGGATATGAATCCCTTGTCAGATGAGTAGTTTACAAATATTGTCTCCCATTCTATGGATTCCGTTTTCATTCTATTGATTATTTACTTTTCTGTGCAGAAATTTTTTACTTTGACATAATTCCATGTGTCTATTTTTGCTTTTGTTCACTGTGCTTTTGATGTCTTTCCCATAAATTCTTTGCCCAGACCAATATCCTGAAATGTTTCCCCTATATTTTCTTCTAGTAGTTTTATAGTTTCGGGTCTTACATCTAAGTCTTTAATCCATTTTTATTTATTTATTTTTTTGTATACGGTGAGAGAAAAGGGTCTAGTTTCATTCTTCTATGTACAGATGCCTTTTTTCCCCCAGTACTATTTATTAAAGAGTTTGTCCTTTCTCCAATGTATATTACTGGTGCCTTTGTCAAAAATTAATTGGCTATAAATACTTGAATTTATTTCTGGGTTCCCTATTCTGCTTCATTCATATATGTGTCTGTTTTTATACCAATACCATGCTTCTTTGGTTGCTCTAGCTTTGTAGTATATTTTGAAGTCAGGTAACATGATGCCTCCAGCTTTCCTGTTTTTGCTTAGGATTACTTTAACTATTTGTGGGGGTTTTCTTGGAATTTTTTCTATTTCTGTGAAGATTTTCACTGGTATATTGACAGGGATAGCATTGAATCTGTAGATCACTTTGAGTAGTATGGTCATTTTAACAATATTGATTCTTTCAATACAAGAATGTGGGTTATCATTTCATTTTTTTCTGTCCTCTTCAATTTCTTTTATCAATGCCTTGTCATTTTAGTATAGAGATCTGTCACCTCCTTGGTTCAATTTATTCCTACATTTTTTTGTTTGTTTTTTTTTTATCTATTGTAAATGGGATTTAAAAAATTTTTTTCAGCTAGTTTGTTATTGGTGTATAGAAATGCTATTGATTTTTGTATGTTGATTTTGTATCCTACAACTAGGGCTGCCACAATTAAACCCAGCACCAGGCATACAGCTGTGCTTCCAGACTGCAAGATGAGACCCAAAGTCTGAGCCACCAGATCTGCCCCAGCACCAGTTGAGACCCCAAAAGCCCAGGATTCAAGCCTATATGTTGAACAGACTATAGGACACAGACTATATGTTGCCTGCAAAAATATTTTCTATCTGACTCTTTATAGAAAAAGTTTGCCAACCCATAATCTAGATCAATGAAGACAAATACATGGCTTATGTGTTGTTATTTTACCCCACCCTGCCCGTGGCAGCAACCTTTAACCGTTTCAGAATCCTTCTCTGTCTGCCTTAGAATCCCCATCAGCCTAGTAGTCCTAGATGTTATTACCAACGTAGTAGAGTTGATATTTTAGCCTCCAAATCTTCATATGCAGGTGAATTTTGAGGCAGTATCTGTTAGTGTCCCCAGTCATATTTTGCTAAAATTTCAGTGTGTTCTAGCTGACTTCCATTGCCCGTATCTGCCTTTCTTTTGCCTGAGGGCTTTTTCCAAAGTCACTGAAGGTGGCTCTACTCCTACTCATGGCAGGCCAGAAATTCCAAGGAATTAACATCCCTGGGAGTAGCCTCAGGAGTTGGTGTATAAATACCTCAGCTCTCTTGCTTTTGGGATAGGATAATTATGAGACATCTTTAAGAAAATCTCCCAGAATTTTCCCATGAGGTTAAGCTCAATTTGCTTATTATGGTTATCTGTACCCTTTGCTGCCTTCCATTTTCCCTTCACTCTCCTCTTCTCTGCTAGTGTTCCCTGCATGCCCTGAATAAACTGCTTGTACTTGACTCATTGTCCCAGAGTATGCTTCTAAGGAAACCTAAACCAAGACTAATTTCAAATCTACTCCTCCATGGAAGTAATGCTTTTACAAAGGCCTCTAACTTAAAGCATCATGAGCTTTACTTGTAAGTCCTCGAAATTGCTGCCTGCAGTTGCTCATTTTGAGGATAGCCCAATTTCGTGTGGTCTGATGTCTCTATTGTTGACTCTGACATTATAGATGGGTCAAGCAATTAATTTTCTGATTGGATACTGAGTACTTTTCAGTCTTCTTCTCCAGACCCCTATTAGTGAAGAGACTTCGTAGGTGCCTTTACAATGGAAAATTCACAACCAATAAACACTTGAATCTTAAGATTTACATTGGCCAGGCAGGTTGCTATTCCAAGTTCTAATAATAACTCCATTTTTCCTCACACCCTGGCAGAAAATGCAGGCAGCTGTGTCCAATTATGCTGAGCACAGCAAACTCAAAGGTAGGAAACAGGCTGTTTCAGGATGTGAAAAACTCAACATAATGTGAAGATAATTTCTCAACTGTGTGGTTTACTTGC
The DNA here is from genome assembly GCF_041146395.1 of Eulemur rufifrons. NCBI lineage: Eukaryota > Metazoa > Chordata > Mammalia > Primates > Lemuridae > Eulemur > Eulemur rufifrons. The sequence goes on from NC_090992.1 coordinate 10,035,598, forward strand.
TGTTTTTATTTCATTTTATTTCTCAAGCCAGTATTAAGTTTTCAGTTTCCAATGTAGGGCAGGAAACATGGTCCTCGTTAATACACAAAAGTCAGAGTCCAAAATAAGTTCTATTCCTGGACCAAGCAATGACTATTGAAAGACCCAGGGCAAATTACTTGTTTCATTTACTGTTTAGGGAAATGCATTCAATAATGCCCCTTAGTAAGAGAGGAATTTTGTTTAAAGTTTATACTGGACTTGGAGATCTAAACCAAGATACAGAAAAAAGCAATGGTGGGATATTTTAATTAATTGGTACCTGGGTCCACTCGACATACTGGAGCACAGTGTTTCATGAAGTGACTTTTATGATCCTGAGAAAACATTCATGTTTTTCATGATGTGAGGAAAAAAAAATTATTTCTTCTGGTAACTTTTCCTCCTTCCACTACCTCTGACTTCTCCAGAGAAGTTGATTCCGCCAGCAACTTGTTCCATCACCAGATAATTTTGATGATGTTTTCTAAGCATTTTTGTTGAGTTTTCCATGCTGCAACACAGAGCTGGCATAATTTTTCTCCTTCCTCTGATAGAAATAATTGATCCCTCTGCTGGATTTCTCTAATGAGGACCAGCCAGGGATCAGTCTCTTTTTTCACTCTTTTACTGATTGAATGTGTTTTTATGCATTATGGGATGCTTTACGACTATATCCAAAACAATGCACACAGTAGCTTTTCATGCTGCCAAAAGTTAGTACCTTGTTTCTCTAGACAACTTTCCTAACCCCCTATCTAAATTAGCTCCCCTATCATATTACCATGTGCTTTTCCTTCATTGAACTTAGAGCTGCTTGTAATTATGTGTTCATTTTATTGGTTATGTAAATAATGTTTATTTTTCCCCACTACTCTTTATGCCCCAGGAGGGAAGGAATCATTTGTCCAATACTATCTGTTCTTGGTGCCAAGATTTTTCCTAACACATGGTATTGTTGAATGATACTAATAATAAATATTACATATTTTAAACACTTTTATATATTACATTTATTAATATGTAATTGTCATTATCCAACAATGCTTTGTTCCAAAAACATACTTAGCCCTGGGGATATGTGTTATACATACATGAGTACACTACATACCATCTGCATATATGCCATATATGTATTATGTATACTTTTATGTATACATACATATGTGTTTATAGACACACATATATATATTTAAATGAACTAAATATACATAGCTCTTTTCTTTGAAAATGTTCAATCTTCGTAAGTTTTCATCAGAGAAAATAAGAAGCTTGTTGAAGTCTGTTGTCCAAGTTATGTTTATTTTTAACTTTTTTTAAAAAAGAGATTAAATTTGTTTTTTATTGTTTCGGACTGGGAATGTACAATGCACTGGCTACATTTATATTAGTTGCCATGGTTTCCAATACTTCAGAAATTGTCCAAGAAAGGAGTGGAATTTTCCTCACCATGCAAAGATGTTTTTCCCTAACTTGTTTGTGCCCACGTAATGTACCAGTTTGAATCGTCTGCTTTTCTCCTCCCCATCTGTGCTGTTTGCAAGGGGTAGAGAGAAAAAGAAAAAAAAAAAAAAAGAGCAGGTAGAAGAGTTAGATACAGTCTTCATTCCGGGCAGCTAGCTATGAGCTCACGATTACACTTTCTTGGCTGTATACTAAAGGCCTCTAACACAGTATAGACAGCATCTGCGGTATGTTTTGCTTCCCTCAAATCACTCCTACATGAAGATGTCACAGTTTTTGTGGAGAAGGCAGAGTAAAGACCACTGGTTCTCGAGAGGCAGAACTGTCAGAAGAGATTTCATGCTGACAGTTTTGCTGCTGCTGCTGCTGTTTTTAGTTATTTTTTTCAGACCTATTGAAAAGATCTGTTTTTGCAGGCATGGCTGCCTTGCTTCTGCTCTAATTACTCATTTGTATTATTATCACAATTCTCCTAAAAAGGAAAACACATTTTTCTCTAGGGAATGTGTTATTTACCCCACATTCTATGGCTTTTTAAAATTGCAGTAGCCATTATTGCCTCCTGACTCCCTCTCAATAATAGCCATCATTTACTGAATCCTTACTATGTGGTTGGAACTGTGGTTAATACGTTGGAGTCAATATTCAACAAACCCTCACAAGAATCCTGTAAAATGGGTACTATTATTGTTATTAGCCCCATTTTATAGTTGAGAAAACAGCCAGTTTCCAATGTGTGGATCTAAGACTATGAAACCGATCTTTATGACATTAGGCTTTATTAATTTCATTCATTTAAGAAATATACTGATAACTATGACCTAGGTAATTTTATAAGTGCTGGGAATACATTAGTGAACAAAATAAACAACATTTCTGACCTCATGGAGCTTCTAGTCTAGTGGTCTTCACACAAGGCTATGCTACGTCCCATATATCTCATTAAAGCAAAAAGGGACATTTTGCCCAGAAGAAAAAAATATTGAGACATTTAGTTCTTTGTAAGTTACTCTAACTTTCATGTCAATAAGCTCGCTGGTCTATTTCTAGAGAAGAAAGCTCTACTATTCAAGTTTGTAGTGTCTGCTCACTCTCTTCCCTAAGCTCTTGTCCCCAGGAAGAGGCCCATGGGCATGGCTGGTTGGCTCTTCCCATGGCTAGGTCAATCAGATCTTTTTCTTCAATCTAGAATTTGAAATTAGAAGTCAGAAATACTGAAAAGATTGCTTGCTATTTGAAGAGTAGAGGTTTAAACTTGTTTTAGACTGTAAATGTTGACTTCGTGCACCCAAGAATAGAAGTTTGCCTTGGGAGTGAGAGAGAGAAAGAAAGGAGAGGAAGAAATATAACTGTGGGTGGGGGCAGTTAAGAAAATGTGCAGAGACAAGCAGCGACACAAAATCATGTAATCCTAAAAAGAAGGAAACCAAAAAGGCACTCACTTAATAGACTGCCTGAAATCCTGTCTAAGTTTTTGCTGCTGGGAAACCTGCAAGAGAGAGTTGGTACCAGGAGTGGGCTTAGGAAGCAGCTTGCTGGGATGGTATTTAGTTACCCACCGACCAGTTGGCAATGAGGATACTGTTATTGATGGCAGATTTGGTGGTGGTAGACCTAGCATGAGGTTGCCATGCAGTCGGTAAGCAAAGGCTTTCACCTGCAGTGACCTAGCACAGGATGCAAATGGGAGGCACGCACAGACTCATGCAATATCTCCAGAATCTGAAAGATGTAGGAAAATACAAATTATTAATATAATGATGATGTTGTGCTGACCATCATTGATGCTTTGAAGAGAAAGAATGACAAGCTCAGAAGAATAGCCAATTATTATTCTGAGGGTCAGAGGTCTTCTTTGGTAGCATTTAAAAAGACCCTTATCACCTGCAGCGAGAGGACAGAGGATCTCACCACCATGCAGAGAATGTCATTGGCAGAACTTCAGAGAAAGCTGAAATTCGCAGCCTAGACAATCCACCTATGCCAAGCCAGGGCCTGATAGAGATTGGGATGAGGATATCTGGGTAGGTATGATCGAGCAACTTGAAATTTCATATCCGCCTGATCCCTCTGGGCCTGCAGAAGTGTTTCGCTTTCCTTTGTTGGAACATACAGCCCACCCTACCACCCACCCCACTGTTTGCTTGAGGCTATGGAGAGACCCCAGATGAGGCAGGTGCCTTATAAGATAATGCTGATCTTCCTCAGGATCTTCCTCCACCTCCTATCCTGGTTACCAGAACAATAACAAAGGGCAGATGGCAACACGTGCTAGGCCTGCTCAGGTGTGGGAGGAGCTATATGTCACAGGAGTCACAGGACCTGGCTACCACGGAACTAAGTGGAGTTGGAAAAGTAGGACTTAGATGGATTCTGAGGGTGAGGGATCAAGGAAGGAAGAATATTAAACTGTATAATGGTGACCTTGATGATTTAGGGGCACTCTCCCATGTTACAGCTTTGACATCTTAGCAGGGACTCTGGGAAATGGTCCTGATATGTTTCTGGGGTAAGCTTTGGCAGCTTGGGTGAAGTGGTGGCCCACATTAAGTGGTGTAGAAATTCCAGGACTACCAAGGCAGACAGTGGAGGAAGGCGTCAGAAGGCTCCAAGAAGTGGTGTGCTTGAATGGGTCTCCAGTGTAAGAGTAGAGAACCCACCAGCTGAGCATATCCTTGAAGGGAGGGCTGAGCATGCCCCATTTACCAAGGTGATAAGAAAGCATTGGTAAGGACAGTACTAGCAGCACAGGATGGTTGAGAAGCTTAGTGGAGGCATCTTCGGCAGGCTGGGCTGAACTGATGCTGATACAGAACTGAGATCCCTAGTGGCAGTGGGGATAAGATTCCAGATTATCAGAGGCCACAGGGGACCCTTAGGCATCACAAACAAGGTCAGCTTAATTATTCTAATGGACAGCAGGGTTGGAATGGCAGGTGAGGGGATTTGCCTGTGAGAATCTGTGATGATGTCTACTAAAGCCCTCCCTTCATAAGTCATGTGCCCCCGAACACTTATCTCAGGCTCATATCCAGGGAACCCAACATAAAGTAACTCCATTTGCAGCCTCAGAATTCTCCTGCCCAGGCTTTAGTCATTCTGAAAGGAGAAGAGAGAAACCTCACTTCGAAGTTTAAATCTGAGCTTCTCCAGGCAGTTGCCAGGCAAGGATGGCAGCAGTTGGTACGTATCTTGTCATTACAGAGCCAAAGCAGATGTCTTTCCTCAGCCTGAAATGTTGGCCCTGGAAACGCAGACTGTGCAAGCTGGCGTGGGAGCAGGGGCTGCTGTCCTGTGGGCGCCAGATGGCGTGCGCTCACACGACGTAGCGTGGGGGTTATGCCGGATGGACGAGGCTGAGACCCGGTGAGTCAGATAGTAAGTGAGGGTCCAATTTGGTCACAAAGAGGAGTCTCCATAAAATAATTGTATACTTTCGTAATCGACTTGATGCTTTCTAAGTGGCTTTCTGGTCTGTTTTCTCGTTGGATCCTGTATTAGGACGAGGTATTTTTGGTTATCCATAAGAGAAACAAAACTTGAATTAAGCTCAGCCCAAGAAGGAAACTTGTTAACTCACAGCATTCAAGGAAGGGTTGAATAAGCACACACAGGAAAGGCAGATGAGCAGCCACATTGCAGGAGCCAGTGGATTCAGGAACTCAAAGGCTGCCAAGTCTCTCCTCCCGACTCTCGAAACTGCTTCTGTGGTGGAGTCAGGTTCATTCTCTCTCACTGCAGACTGGCTCTCTCCTCGAGGAACGAAAGAATGGTATCAGTTGCTTCCGAGTTTTGTATTTGTACGGCTTCAATTTCCAGAAAGAAAAGGCCTGGACTTTCTCTCTGCTCCCAAATACAAACATTTCAGGAAATGGAACTGGTTAGTATGTCTTGAGTTAGTTGCTTACCCACAAATTAATCAAATGTAGCCACAGGGGCAAGAGCATCCTCCAACAGGAGATTTGCTAAGGAGAAGGGCAGATGCTTGGTCTACCAAGCGTTTTCACCTCCACACGTTTCCACAGTAAAGCCTCAGGCAATCCCGAGTGGAAGGCGGAGCAAGCTCGCAGTTGCCACTCGCTGTCGAAGGCACTGAAGCAAAGGCAGGACAGAGAGTCCCAGGCTCCAGAGGAGCATATTGGAGGAGGGAAAGATCTCTGCAGTTGAAATCAAGGGAAACAAAAGTTCAAGTGGTAGTTATTCCATTAACTATGAGAACAGAAATGGGTCACTGAACCTCTCTCTTTGTTTCTTCATTGTAAAATGGAAGGAGTTGCTGTCCTGTTTACCTAGGATTGTGGAAATTAAATGACAATTTTAAAAGACAGGTTTGTATAGTGGAATCAGCTCTGTAGACAGATAAATCCAGGTTAAAAACAATCTGGGTTAAGAAGCTAGAAAACTTCTTTCTAGCTATATAATCTTTGACAAGATCCTTAACTGTTCTGAGTCTGTTTATTTATCAGTAAAATGAGAATGTTTATGTTTACTTTATTATGTCACTATGAGAATTAAATGAGATAACATACCCAAAGAAATATAATACCATAGTAAGTACTCAATAAATGTTATCAATCATTATTATAACAATACTAATAACCACAATCTCCTGGCAGCCTGTGAGTTCACTAAAGGTTGGGATTATATTGTATGAAAGTTTATTTATTGAGTTCATTTAATGTTGCGATTATGTTTTATGCATGTTTATTCATCACTATAAAGTAATTTCAGAATAGGACTTGTGTTGTTATCCAGACTTAATTTGTGTTTTTTTGCATCTTAATAGCATAATAACCCACCATCCATTTTTAAACTCATTACACATTCATTCAGAAAATAGGTATTGATTTTGAACACATACACACACACACATGCACACACGTACATATATGCATATGTTTACATTATTATTCTACCCCTGGCATGACCACATGAGAAACTGTTCATTTATCTGATCTATGGCTCAGCACTTAGATTGTGGGAAACTCTGCTGAATTTACATATACTATCAAATTGTATTAAGCATAGGAACATGCACTAAAGAATACAATTATTTAGTGCCTTCGCATCTGAAAACTTATGCAAAGCTAATGTATTTGGAGCTTGGATTATTTAGACACGTATTTCAGCTCTGCATTTCATTCAGCACATATAGATGCATGCTTTCTAAGCATTTCTGAAATAATTGTTTTCCATTATCTTTTCTGTTTTTCTGGGCCCAATGGACAGGTTTTCCTAGAACAGAGGAGAAAGGAAACACATGTTAATTTTGTTCGCCTGGGGAAGGTGCTGGAAATGCGTCTCCTGAGGCACACCTGCTCATTCGTAGCTCTGGCTCTGAGCCACCCCTTTCCCAGACTGCTTCATTTCTGGGGAAATAGACTTGGCTTTTCAATTCCACCTGGAGCGAGGCCTGAAAGGATCATTTTGGTTTCAGATGTTGGTTTTAGGAGGTTCTTCTCTCTCCTTTCACTGGGAGGGCCTTTAACAAGGCCTGGAGGAAGACAAAGAGGAAGGACCTCTCTGTAAAAAAAGAAAAACAAGGCATTTGTGATTTGCTTCTTTGTAACTGTGCCTCTCTTGGTTTACACAGCTGTGACAATATTTGTGTTGAATGGCTTAAAACAGAAGCGCTTTTCCCAGAAATAGTTTTGAAGGAGACAAAACACAACCCTATAGTTTATATCATTTTCTTATTTTCTTCTTTCTCTTTTGCCCCATCCCTCTGCTCCTGATGGGGGCTAAAAGCAACACTGCCCCTTGCATGCACCTCGGAGCTAGGAAGTTCCAAATTGTCTTAGCCTGAGTTTCCCAGAAAGCAGAGCCTGGGCAAAGGCTTTTGGAAGAGGTGCGATTCTAGGGAGGCTGGCTGAAGGAGAAGGGGTGTGAGGTGGGAAGGAGTGAGAACCAACAAGCCGATGTGAACGCATGTTCTCAGGTGGAATGGATGACTCCATCTTGGGGGCCGTCTTTAGAGAGGTTTATAGACTACTCAGGGCAGTTCATCCAAAGGAAGAAAGGAGACATTTATCTGTTCTCTTCAGATTCTCATTGGCCCAAGTTTCACCCCTGTGGGGCATTAGTTCCCTGACAGTTCCCAGCCGCATCTGTCATCTCAGCATCCAAGAGAAAGACCCGAGGACACAGGTGAGTTGAGTAGACAGGAGGAATGACGCCACTGGGCTGTGCCTGTCTGACGTTGGATCCAGCTGGTCAGAGGGAGCTGGGGCTGGGTCAGGTGGCAAGAGACTGATGAGGCCAAAAACATCTGAAGTGGCATGTGAGAAGTGTTTGGTCCACCTGTTACTTTACAAGGAGGCATTTTTGTTAAATAGAAACTGTAATTAGTTCATGTGAATTTGGGGAGCAATATTGTACAGTGGGTAAAAGAATGGACAGAGTCTGCTAAAGGAGGTGTTTAATCCCTGCTCTGCCCTTCACAGACTGTATGGCTTTGGGCCACAGTTTTTTCACTTGAAAAATGAGGCTAAGAAAAGGGTCTATTTTATAGGTTTTCCTTAGAGTAACTCATATCCAGCATTTAGCCCAGTATCTGATCTCTGGCAAGTACTCAAAAATTGATAGATATTATTACCATTAAAAATACTTTCCCCATTTGTGGGCATTATGTTACATTTCTCTGGGAATAAGATTTTATTTTCAAAGCTTTGAAATAATTTTCCTTCCAGATACCCACAAGTTGGTCTAGCCTCAACTGATTCTTTGTGTGTTATAGATGGGACACTAAAATGGGAGAGGACAATTGAGGCTGTCAGGCGGGCAGGGTGAAGACAACTGCTAACACAGAGTTTCGGCACAGATTTGTGATATGGCTTATCTACAAACCAACATTTGGACGCTACTTTGACAGACTGTAAGTACTTCTAACCACAAGCCTTGATAGGACATGCCTGTCAATCATAACAATGGGATTGGTGAGCTTTGGGCTAGCATTTTTCCTTTATGACCTCTGTAAGACAAAATCATAAGCATGCGCACACACACACACACACACACACTCACACATTCTCACACACGGGCTTTTTTTTTTTTTTTTTTTTTTTTTGCAGGGATTGGGCAGAGAGTATAAGGAAAATAGTAGTTTGGGTGCCATAAGCTACATGAGTTTAATTAGTATGGGAATGTATAGAAAAAAGAACTGACGAGTTTTCCCCAAATCTTCCCACCTCTCATGCATATTCTTAGGAGCTACAATTTTTAAAGTGTCTTATGTGGACTCGGTTCTCAGTTATCTTTCACAGAGGTTGTCTGCTTTGTGAATTATAAACCCGCCCGGGTCTGTCTCCTTGACCAGCACTCTGGGCCGGATGGTTTTCTCCTCCACTTTGGAAAGCATGTGTTTACCCAGGAAACAGCCACTCAATTTTAACACTGGCCTCAGCAAAACCTATTTATGAAAGCAAATCCAGTGCTGCTGCAAAATTAAAATCCAACTTGAACACCTTCCAAAAACCAAGCTGAAATGGCTTTTGGATTATCCTCGGTAGTGGATTATTCACACCACTGCTCTCCTATTAATAAATCGTTATTCATAGTTCACCACCCAGACAGTCTCCAAACCGTGAATGAGCACGGCTGCAAGTCAGTTTCATGCAGCTCAGAACATGTTGCCCTGTAAACTGTGTAAGGAATTACTGTGTTTAGACCCTAGGTCGGTGTTTCTCAGTGTGGTTCCCTATCAGCCCGAGTAGCAGCACCTGGGAACTTGTTAGAAGTGTGAGAAACTCATTAGCTTTTTGTATAATTAGATGTGCATAATGCAATAAGTTTGTGAGGTGGTGTGTGTACAACAACTAGAAATATTTAAGTAGAAGTAGGATAACATGTTAGAGGTTTTTAGAAGAGATTCTTGCATTAGATGAATCATTGGATAAAGCTGTTAATGTTGCTGCTGATGCTAACATTCTTTGCTCTGATTAGCAGGAAGTGAGCGGTCAGAGTATCTCATCTTTGTGTTTTAGTTTGAATCTCAGGGATGGCCAGTGTAGCCACACCATCCCTCATCACTTTCAGATTATTGTGAATCTTTTCCTAAGTTTTGCTGCAATACCCAAATAAACTTCCAAATAAGTGTTTGGGAAACAATTTTCCAAATTGATCTTATCTGTAACCAAAATTGCTGAGGTTTCTAAAGACTCTGAAACATAATGGAAACCAAGCAAATGAGCCTATGTTTGAGATGAGATATTAAAAAGGTTTTGGCCTCATGTTTTAGCTGAATCATAAAAACATTTTTGCTTTTGTCACAGGAAGATGATTATCATTGACATGATTCATCAAATGTTAGCATAAATTGTTACTGTCATGGATAATGATAAGGAGATAACCTCTGTGCAGTTCTTTGGAGGGTACAGAATACCTGCACATATCTGAGAACACTTTCTTTTTATAGTGACCTTGTGAGCATTCATGGTCGTTTTTACCCTCATTTTACAACGAAGACTGTTCAGTGAGTTATCTAGGACCATTTTGCAAGTTAATGATCCAGGAGGAGAAGTGGGGCCCAGGACCTTGACTTTATAAGTCCATGTTCTTACTCCTATATCAATGGTTTTTAAATGTTTTCACCTTAGAGCACGAATTATTGAGGACTCCCAAGATCTGTTATTTATGGGATGTGTATCTGTAGACATTTACCATATTAGAATTTAAAACTGAGAAAATTTAAAAATATTCTTTATTATTTCCTTTAAAATAACATTAGGAAACCAATTGCAATTATTTATATAGCAATATAAATAGTATATATTTATAATACAATATTAAAACAGTATATTTTCTGAAGCGAAAAGTGAGAACAACAGTGTTCTTTTACATTTTTAAATATCTTTTTAATGTTTGTCTTAATGGATGACAGATTTTCATATTTTCTTATACATTCAACCTGTTGCAATATGATGTTTTGGTTGAAATGTATGAAAAAAATTTGAGCTCACGCAGATGTGGTTAGAAAATGTTTCCTATTTTAATAACTTTTGCAGGTAACTGTGGATATTTTTCTTTGATACTATACCAAAACCCAACAAGTAATAACTTCTCAAAGATCAGCTGTGATCCTTTTCAATGAGCTTTTTGTACTCTGTTAAGATACATTAGTTGATCATGTATTTTGAATGCATATTTTACGAATGCATGATTTTATGACATCATATTTTGTTCATTTGGAAAATACTGATGCACTGAGTTATCAAGATCTCCTAAATGTTGTCATATTTTATTATGTAGTGTCAAAAATTGCATTTGTTAATGGCACCACCAATATCATCAGAAAAGATTTTAAATACCGGGAAACTGTCAAGTTCATGGTTGCAGCCATAGTGTTTTCACAATTCTCATTTTTCTATTCCAGTGTTATCTTTGACAACAAATGTTGCCAGTTGTTTTCTTTGAAGTGATTGGTTCACTTAATTATCATCAAGAAAAGATCTGTATGTAAAATTTCCAGATCTGATCAACCAGAGTTTACATTTCACACAAAACCCAAAAAGTCAGTTGGTTCTGCTTGCAACTCAAACACTTACAGACGTCTTTTCCCTCAAGACAACCATCACACAATCATCATACTTGGGCATGTGACAGTCAGGCTTCCTATCTCTTGTGGACTTCCCATTTCATCATTTCTTCACAAAAAGTATTAAAAAAGAGATACTCAAGATTGAAATTTTATAAACTTAATAATTTGTGCTGCTTCACAAAGGGTATTCTTTGGTGAAATTGATTATCCGTTTTTAAATGCAAGTGCATGGTGGTGAAGAATACATTTCCCTCCTAGTACAGTTTGGTGCTGCTTTGTTTTACAGAGAAACCAGACGCATAGAGAAGAAGGTCACATGAAGAGAGAGGCAGATTCTCACCATTGCTTTTGCTCCATCATTCTAAATGTCCACCCAGTAAAAAAGGCAAGTCACATCTTATTATTAATATTATGAACATGGTTTTGATCTCATGGATTCCCTGGAAGGGTCTTGGGGACTTTGGTGTCTACCAAAGTATTGTTGCTCTACATTAAGCTGTCTTTCTCTGTAATAGCTGTACTTTGAAAAAGTTGATCTAGACTCCATTTTCGAGTAAACACGTCTAAGGCCAAATTTCTTAATGTTGCTGACACTGACATTTTTTATTTTATGCTTCACATGGCCCATTTTGAACTGTTCTGCTTGAACACTGCACTGCAGTCCCACTAAACCTTCCATTCTTTTAACTCACTTTGCTCTCCCTAGCTTCTGGAACTTAACAAACATTGGTTCTTTTGTTGGAGAAACAAATCACCTCTATAAACAGTGAGGCTAACTCATCCTCAGGTGTGAGAGTAAACCTCTTTTTCTCAAGGAGACACTTCACATGACCTACATTCAAACATACTTTTAAACACCTGTTTTATGCCAGGCAGTTAGGCATACAGTGGTAAATACTGGATATACGTTGTGATTATCTGCTTAATATCTGTCTTCCTCATCAAGCTCCTTCAATATGGGAGCCTGTGTCTGTATCATTCACTCTTATATCCTTAGCACCCAGCCTGGTGCCTGCTGCATACCAGACACTCAATAAATATTTGTTGTATGTTGTATATATTTCACAGTCAAGAGTTCAGGTCAAATTTTAATTATTTTTCTGCAATTCAGTCTCTATCTCATATCTCCCTTTTACTTGATAGCATAAAAAAATAATTCTGGTTAATTCTAGGTAAGTCTGTTATTTTTATATTCATATACAAAGTCAACAAATTCAAGGTCTCCCCCCTCCATTTTCCTCCCTAAGTGTTGATTTTGTTATCCTCTAATGTTTATTTAAGATTGCGATATTGTGGGAATGGGTATGTCCTATTGTTTGGTTGACATCCATCTACCCCTGGCACCAAGAAATGCAGTAACACTGTTATGCTCTCTGACGGTGAGTCTCCACCCACTCGGGCATTTGCAGCTGGGATGGATGCACTCCCACCATGAAACCTGCTAGAAATGACTACAAAATACAGTCCATCCTCATTATTCGTAGATTCCATATATGTAAATTTGTCTATTCAAGACAATTTATTTGTAATCCTAAAATATATAGTCATGGTGCTTTTCTGGTCACATTCACAGATGCTTGCAAATAGGGAAAAATTTGAGTTGCCGAATAGGCACCTTCCCAGCTGAGGCTGAACAAGACGATGGTTTCCCTTCTTGTTTCGTACTCTAAACAAGTGTCCTTTTGGGCTCTATTTAGTGCTGCATTTTTCATATTTTCAAGCTTTTTGCTGATGGTTTCATTGTTTAAAACGGACCTGAAGCATAGTGCTGTATAATGTTCTTAAGCTCAAGGGGGCCCGTGATGTACCTTGCGAAGCATGTATGTGCGTTAGGTAAGCTTTGTTCAGGCATGAGATATAGCATCGTTCCCCCTGAGTTCAATGTTAAAGAATCAACAGTATATATGAAATCAGGTGTTTTTAAACACAGACACATAAAATAAGGTTATGTATTGACTGGTTGACAAAAATGTGACCAGAGACTTGCAGAAACGTCACCGTGTTTTTCCCCTAGGAGCAGTGGTTTGATATCTGCGACTTCTGTGTTCAAGACAATATTTTAGGACATAAATACCATGAATAATGACAATCGACTGTACCATTTTCCTACCACTTTCTCTGGTGACGGAGCGAGCAGTCATGAACCTAAATTCTGCTTCTAGCTCCACCACATACTCACAATGTGCCAGACCAGGAACCTTTTTAAAGGAGTTACTCTGAGTATAGGACAGAGGACTCTAAGCTAGTCCTCTTTCCTGCTACACCGTTGTGGGTTGAATTGTATCCTCCCCAAAGATACATTGAAGTTCTAACTCCCAGTACCTCTGAAAGTGACTTTATTGGGAAATAGAGTCTTTGCAGATGTAACAGACTTTGGATCCGGTCATACTGGATTGGGATGGGCCCTAAGTCCAACGGCCGGTGTCCTTATAAGGAGAGAGAGACCTGGAGACAGAGACACAGAAAAAACACCTGGGGAAGAGGGCCACGTGAAGACAGAGGCAGAGACTGGAGTTATGCCGCTGCAAGGCAAGGCCCCAAGGACTGCTGACCGCCACCAGAAGCTAGGGGAGCAGCATGGAACACATTCTGCTGTCTCAGGGCCCCTGGAAGGAGCCAACCCTGCAGACACCTTGATTTCAGCCTCCAAACCCTTGAGAATAAATTTTTATTGTTTTAAGCCACCCTGTTTGTGTGACAGCAGCTCTAGGGAGCTAATGCACACCCCTTAGCACTTTAGATAGTATCACTGACGCGATCCAGCAGGAAAGAACCCAGACCTACGAGAAGGGAACATTTCAGCAGCCGCACCGCACCGTGGCGGTTCAGAACTGGCAAGCCCTCTGCTAATGAACTGAAAATTTGGTGGCCGGTGTCTCTGCGAGAATCAGGAAGCTACAGAACACGTTCGCACTCCGTGTGTGGTATTTCACACTCTCACAGCAAATGCTGTTTAAAGGAGGAGTAATTCATTTTAACGCAGCACCACCTGCTTCCATTGCTTTCAGGTGTTAGGAGCTGACGCACCTGCGCGGTGCGGGGCTGTAGAAGCAGCTCGGGCTCTCTCGCAGGCTTTCCGGGCGGGTCTCCCCGCACCCTACCCGCGACTTTCGCACTCGGCCCTCTGAGATGGCCCCGGGTGCCGACGCCTGTCACTCGCCAGCACAGCGGCCCTCAGCGACAGGCCCGGCTGTCTGCAGGCGTTCCGTGTCCGCTGTCTCTCAGGTAGGCTGCTGGGGACGGGCTGCTGACCTGACTCACCCTTCGGGTTCCTGGGGACTGCCCTGCGGAAGGGTAACCATGCCTGTGGAAGTGAAGCGGTCACTTTCCTTAGGCGATTCTCAGAGGTGACATTTGGCTCCACTCCCAGCTGCTGCAGGGGCCTCGCACCCCCACTGAAGCTGGCAGGGGGTGTTGGAGTGGATGTACCTTCACCAGGCTTTGGGCTGTTCATAGGGGTATCAGGGCTGGAGAATCCTGCAAGGCAATGAAGCGAAATCAGGCAGGCTGACGTAGGACTTGCACCTGGGTCTGGGCCTGCCTCTAGCTAGCGAGCTATTCAGAAATCGCTGAGCAGCAAGCTTCAACTAGAGAGCTGCGAGGAGAGGTGGTCAGTCTGTCCTCCCGTAGTTGTGTGGCAAAGTGAGTATCCCCAAGTCAAGTTTTTTGTTCATTTTTTTTTTAATCTTGGTAAACTCCACCTAACATGAAATTTACCTTCTTAACCATTTTAAGTGTGTAGTTCAGTAGTGTTAAATGTATTCCTAATACTGTACAACCATATGAAGACCATCTGTCTCCATAACTCTTTCCATCTTGTGCAACAGAAACTCTTACCCATTAAATCCCATTCTCCCTCTTCCCCCAGCCCCTGACAACCAGCATTCTATTTTCTGTGTCTATGCTAACTACCTCATATAAGTGGGGTCATGCAATATTTGACTTTTTGTGCCTGGCTTATTTCAACCAAATGAAAACTTTGAGCCATAATTTATAGAGGACTTTATGTATGCCAGATGCTGCATGGAGGGATTAATATGTTTTAATTCATTGAACTCTAGCAACCCTAAGATTAAGCAATTATTATTGTCCCAATTGTACATATAAAAAGTCAAAGCATAGTATAAATTGACTAAATTTTCCAGGTCACATTCTGGTAAGTGATGGAGCTTGCTTACATGACTGACTCCAGTCCTATCTCCCAGATGAACAACCCCTGAACAGAATTTGAAATAAGCATACATATATATTCTATATGAAGTCCGGAGTCAGACTGCCTAGTTTTGAATAATTCTAGCTCAGACATTCTCACATGTATGACCTTAGACAATTCACTTACCTGCTTTGAACCTCATTTTTTTTTAATCTAAAAAAGAATGACTACCTTAGATATATGTATTTTAATGCAAAGCTTTTATGAGTGTTGTCTGACCCATAATAAATGTTCATTCATGCAATTTACTTAACTGATATTTTCTGAACAAGTAATCTGTACCACGTATTGTTTTTGTTTAAAGAATACACAGTGGTAAACAAGACAGACAAGTTACTTGTTTTCATAGGGTATAGATTCTAGTGGGAGGAAACAGAAGGCTGACGTTAATCTGGTATGAAATAGCACGGCTATAACAGATGTTTTCAGCCAATTTCCATTCTGATTTGTAGATGTCTGTGCCATATTGGTTGCTAAAGATCTTGAATGCTATTATGGATGCAGATAATTAATAAGTGATGTTGAAATGGAAGTTTTGGATGAAGCATTGTGATAATAAATATCATATTCCAAAATGAAATGTGGGGCCATGATATAAAAATTTTAAAAGTGGTGTTGAAATCCTTTTCTGTATCTCTTAAAACCCTTACCTGAAACAAGCACAACTAAATGTCAGCATCTGAAAAAAAAAAGAGAATTTGGGGGGAGAGCACTTGGGGTTGTCTGAGTGCTGTTCCCTTCCCTGAGCGTGGGTTGGGTGGGGCTACTTTCCTCTTCATCCCAAGTTGAGAGAGGTATTTTAGGGCAACTAGTCAGACTTTAATATAATTTCTCTTTAGTTTGGGGAACACAGTACAACTGAGTCTGATTGCCCCTGGAAAACCTAAAAAGTGAAATGTGGGATGGCTTGTTGCTTTGACAGTGGACTGAGGAAGCATTGAGTAGCCTGCACTCTTCCAGTCTGTGGAGACATATACTATTTGAGCATCCCCCATGGACCAAAGATGCACGAGAGTGGGAGGAGGATGATCTAACTCCTACCTAAGAGGGCTGCAGGAAAGGTTGAACAGCAGAAATAACGTGTAGTACCACTGGGTACCTATGTCCAAGGAAGGAGTAAGTTGCCAGATGCAATAGAGATGCACTCATCCTCCTCAGTAATCAAGACTGTCTGGATGCCTTAGATCTTATTAGAGTATCCATTTATACTTATGTAAATATATAAGATAATTTGAAAGAGTGATAAGAGCTACTTAGAAAATAAATTAGGACAATTTAATAGAGATTGACTAGGATAAGGGTAGAAGTAACATGGGAGTGGATGCTCAGGGAAGGTCTCTCAGTGCTGGCAATGGTAGACTGGCAGGAAGTAGCCAGTAGGCAATGATCTGAAGGCTGAGAAAGTTTTGCACACAAAGGGAATAGCAAGTGCCAGGGCCATTGGGTGGGAATAAGCTTGACGTATTTAGGAATTCAGAGAGCCAGTGTGCAGAAGTTTAGTAAGGGGCAGGGGGTGATAGGGAGAACTATAGGAGCAGATCAAGTAGGGCCTCGCAAGGCACAGTGAGGGGTTTGGGTTTTGAGTAGAAAGGGGAGCCAGTAGAGAGTTTTAAGCAGGGAGTGACATGTAAGTGATTTACATTTCAAAAGTATCACTTTTACTACTGAGTGAAGTAACAGAAAACTATGCCAAGTAAGGAGATGGCAGAGTGGTCAGAAACCTCCTGGGGGAGATCAGACTTGAGCATTTGGATTGGATTTAGAGAAGCTGGGAAGAATGGGGAGTGAGTGCCCTTCAGCTGCATGGAAGAGAATATACAGGCATAGAGGCAGCGAGGCATGTGACATAAGAACAACTCCCCTCCAACATGAGCAAAAACCCAGAGATTGGGATTCTGAGCTCTAGGTTGGTTGCTGGGAGGGACTGAGACTGCTCCACACAGCTGCCAAGCCAGGATGTGGATAGCAGAACCAAGATATAATATATTGTCCAACCAAACCTGAAAGCCAGGCAGAGGGTCCAGCTGTGATGTCGATTCAAAGGGACAAAGTAAGGAGGCTGAATCCAGGAGGGAGGGTGCTGGATAGAAATCAGGAAGGAAGATTCCAAAGGGTGGTAGGCTGTAGAGCCTGAGAAGAGTGTCTCACAGGCTGAAATGTAGTAGTAAGTTCTATATTGCCTATGGCCAGAGAAGAAGTTATTGATAGCAATGAGAGAAATCAAAGCTATACCCGCATGCCTACGTGAAGATGACTGTCCTCATGTTTCCATTGGCAATCTCCTGCTCAGAGCTCCTGAAATCCAAATCCAGCAACTTCATGGCATTTGTCTGAGTTGTGCTTTACTATTTGTTTGTGTGATGATTTGGTTCTACAACCAGATGATTAGCTCTGTAAAAGCAGAGAGCTTTTCGGAGTTTTCTCACTAATCTATCCTCAGCACGGTAGTAAGTACGTAATAGTTACTCAGACGTTTGCTGACTGAATAATGGTGCCTTACCTCCTATTTCATGAATTTATGTCTTGCCTCTTCTAAATCTAAACAAACTAGCACCATTCTAGATTGTGAGTGACACAAACAAGGATACTTTAATTACTTTCTTCATTCACATATCCAGGAACATTTGATTAGAGATTACTATGAACCATTGTGAAAGATGTTCATTAATACCATGTTAAACAGGGTAAACCAGCTCCCTATTCCCAAGGAACTTAATATTTAGTGGAAGATATTAAATAATTATTTGCAAGGGTATTTTATTATAATTAACGTATTTGCTAAGGAGGAAAAATATAGGGTATATGAATAGTTTAAAACCCATTTTCTACCTTCAGAGAAGAAAAATATTACAATCTTGAAGGAAGAGAGGAACTATAATTTTAATTGTTATTTGTAATCTCTATGGTACCCAGAACAGGCCCATTCCTGCTGGTCAAATGCCTGTCAGATTAAAGTATCAAAGCTGACACACAGACAATATACATGAACAATGCTAATCAGTATGTTCTATCAACATAGCACTGAAATCACAAAGTCCTTATTCTTGCTGTCGCATGGGTATGGTGGTCAGGGAATTACTGAGGAGATTCTCTGTGGGACAGGGTATTAGACGTTTCTTTTCCATCTGTCTACAGACATGGAGATGTTGGCTCTTTGCCTGTGTCAGAAATTAGATGCATCAGTATAGAAACACTGGAATGAAATATGTGCAGAGAATACCTCTGGTGGTTATTAAAAGATGAGAATCTCCTTAGAGATTTTAGATTGGGACTGATAGACATCCACATAAAAGCACTAAAGAAATTAGGGAGAAAAAATATAGAAATGTAAGGAGATAATGGTAGAGAAATTGAAGACCAGGATTTGTTGAGTCCAGTGGAACAAAATATTTTGTTGCTTAACTGACTATGAAGCCATATTTCTTATGGACACAAGTCACCTCTGGACCTTTGCACTTGTTGCTCCTTCTTCCTGGAATGCTTTGCTCCTGCCTCTTTGCCCAGTTAATGTGTTTATATATTCTCTATCTCAGCCCCAGCAGACTTGCCTTGATTATTATTCATACAGTGTTTCCTCTCCATTTACTCTTCCATCACCCTATCATGTCCTTCATAACACCGCAATTTGTATTTATCTTGTTGATATGTACACTTTTAAATTACCTTTCTGTCTCATTAAAATATAACCTTCATGAGGGCATGCATATTTTCTGTGTTGTTTGTCACTTTAAACACAAAAGCAATCGGGCCCCTCAGAAGCCCTCTATAAACATTTATGAAGAAATGAATGAATGTTGATTGGCTATCATAGGGATTATAAGACTGTCATATCATATTGGTGAAGAGCACTTGGATTTTCCAGACTTACAGAGAAGGAAACTCTTTAACTGTCTTAGTTTTCTATTCTCTTATTTAACTACTCAAATAGCATTTTTTCCTTAGTCTACATACTCCTGTGCTTAAAGGGAAGCCTGTGGCCTATTGTGCTCTTCTCTACTGATAACAATGGTTTTACGTGGAAATTTTGGACACAAGACCCCTCCTCTCATCTGTAAATGAGAAGGTGGGACTAGATGATAACATAAAGCGTCTTCCAAGTCCAGAGTGCTGTGACTTGTAGATGTTACATGTATATATTTTATTCCTCTTTCCAACTAATCTTCCCAAAGGCCAGAATTGGACAATAGATACTAAGGAAGGGTCTTAGCCAAAGCTTGCAGAGAGTGGGAAGGTAGCGTCAGTGTTAAGTTGGGTCTTGATCTTGTTGCAAAAAGAGCCTCAAATTTTCTAAATCACGTGTAAACCTTAATTATTAAAATTTGCTTATCTCTATCGAGATACTACTGGAAATTCAGACATAATTTTAAGAATTTCAAAAGAAGCCATGAATTGGGCCTAAAGGAAAATGTCAAGGAGTGATTTTTCCTATGAAAAAAAGGGGTAACTTTCTAAATAGGAATAAATCAAGAACCTGTGTGGTTTTCACCAATGTTCCAACTTCCTCCAGAAATCTTTCCTTTTCGCAGACTATCTTTGCCATTGATGTAGATGTCAGAGAGCAGATGAAGGACAGTGCTGAAGACTGTGTGTGTAGTTAGGAACTTATGCTCGGGGCTCAGGTCAGTGTTTGGACCACTTGACTCATCTGTAACCTTGGGCAAGTCTTTTAACCTTCCTGAGTTTCATGTTTTCCATCTACAAAGTGTGGGTAACAACAGTACTGATACCATAGTGCTGCTTGAGTTTTAAATGAGGTAATATATGAAAAGCGTTTATCACAGTTCCTGGTTCATTATCAAGTACTCTGTAAATACTAGCTGTGACTCTATTACTATAATACTTGTAATACTCAACAAATATTTGTAAAATAAATAGCATCAGTAATAAATTGAGTAAGGAGTCTCTCCCTAGTATTCCCAATCCCCTTTTTGTGTTCACACACATTATTTAAACTGTGAGTTCTTAAAAAAACAAGGCATAGTTAGCAATATAACAGTACACCAGCAACTTCCAACTTGTTATGAGTGATTTAAAATGTGAAAGAGGGCCGGGCGCGGTGGCTCACGCCTGTAATCCTAGCACTCTGGGAGGCCGAGGTGGGCGGATCGTTTGAGCTCAGGAGTTCGAGACCAGCCTGAGCAATGAGCGAGACCCCACCTCTACTAAAAAATAGAAAGAAATTATATGGACAGCTAAAAATATATATAGAAAAAATTAGCCGGGCATGGTGGCGCATGCCTGTAATCCCAGCTACTCGGGAGGCTGAGACAGGAGGATCGCTTGAGCTCAGGAGTTTGAGGTTGCTGTGAGCTAGGCTGACGCCACGGCACTCACTCTAGCCTGGGTAACAGAGTGAGACTCTGTCTCAAAAAAAAAAAAAAAAAAAAAAAAAAAAAAAAAAAAAAAAGTGAAAGAGACAACTTTTCATTAGTGTAATTCCCTCATCCAATCTGTTCCCTAAACTGTTATCTTTACTTTCTGCATTAAAATGTATTTAGTCATTGTATTCAACTTGTGTTGAATAAAATATGGACTTAGTATTTTTACCAATACTAAAAAATACAATAAAAATATGGGGTCTTGGGTCCACCCTCAAAGAGCCTACAGGACAGTAGTTAAGAGCTCAGGCTTCAGAGTTATATAGACCTAGTTTCAAATTTTGGCCTCTTTGTTTCCTAGCTATATGAGCATGGGAGAATTATTTATCAACTCTGAACCTACATTTTCTTATGTGTAAAATATAAAACCCTTATTCTATGTTCTTATGATTATAATTTGTGTAATGAATATAAGGTGATTCTTGTAAAACAAATCAGAGTGTCTAACACACTAAGTACCTAATTAATAGCTATTATCATTACTAAAATATACTATAGTGTACAATTTAAAAACACCCCACTTTTTATCATTCCATCCTTACAATAAATATTGCCATTTCTACCCCATTATTTATCAAATCAGTCTAGGCTTACAGGTAGATCAATAACAACAACAGCAATCACCAAAACCCTTCAAATGTTAGTGGCTTCACACAATTAAATATTATTTCTTGTTGACCCAAAGGCTTCTGTAGTTCCAAACAAGTCTTAGGCCAGTTGTCCTCTCTATTGTTACTCAAGAATACAAGTTGCATTGCTTTTTTGGTCCCCACCAACTCAACACAAGAAGACATTTGCATGGGTTTAGAAGTGGAAAATTGATATTGAAGATCTCTAATAATATATTCTACAAACCCCTTCTCCCCAGTAGACGCCTGGATATACACAGCAAAAAAAACTTGTGGAAAAGTCAGAGAAAATGCTGGCTCACAGACAAAGAAGATAAAATGGAATGAAGGGACAATTGTAGGAATGTTTTGTCTTTCATGCTAGCATCAATTTATTTTTTTGTGGTTGCTCAGAGGACTTGGCTGAGAAAATTAGTTTTGCTTACTGGGAAAAGTGTTTTTACCATTTAACAATGTTTTCCATGGGCACAGAAGGCACATACACCACATTTTTGCCATTTCTGGCTTAAGTAAACATCTTCGGTGCATTCTTATGGAGTTATTGTTTTGAACTATGTTTAGTATAAAAATATAAAAGATACCTAAAAGTAAAAAGAACAACAAAGTCAATTTTTATGTACCTGTCACAAAACTTCAATATTTTGCCAATGCTATTTCCACTCCCTGCCTACTATTCCTGCTAAATTGTAAAACATATTCCAGATGTTGTATCATTTTACAAGTACATTTTTAGAATGCATCCTAACTGATACAGTTATAACTTACCTCCATGCCATTGTTGCATATAAATATAACAACAATTCCCCAATATCATCTAATTCCTAGTCCATGTTTGAATTTCTGTAATTATCTCAAAATAAGTCGTTTTATGTTTACTTTTAAAAATCAAACCATAGCAATGCTATGTGTGGAAACTTAAAAAGATAAGAATCAAACTATAAACTAGTAAAAGTTATAACGTTTGGTTATTATGTGGCCTTAGTCTGTTTTATACTGTACGTCTCCATTACATGTTTTTAAATTCAGGATATTATGGAGGTAGAAACATTTTGGTTACATGAAATGCCTTTGCCTCGCTCAAGCCAGGTCCACAGGTGTGTCCTTCCCCCAAACAGTGTGCCCCGTCTCCATTATGCAATCCCTATCACAATTCCACCATCATTCTTTACAGATTTAGAAACCCGTTACATTTTCATGCCATTGATTTGTTGGAGAAATTAGATCACTTGTCCTGTAGAATGTCGCACATTCTCAATTTACCTGTTTCCTTCATGGTTTGGCTTATCATATTTTTTTTTTTCCTGTAAACTTGTAGGTAGGTAGAAAAGGATGGGTTAAACTGAGGGTCTATTCATTTGTGGTGTGTATATATTTTATTTTTGATTAAGTTTTATATTTCAGGCATTTAAAAAAATTTCCTAGGGACTTGTTGCTTTGAATAATAGTGGTACAGATTTTATTAGATTAACATTTCTGCTATTAACAATTATAAATGTCAAACACGATTTATAAAAATAGTTACTTGAAAGCACAGGAGAATGACACAAAGCAGGCAGAAGCTTGAGGGAACAAAATTATTGAAAAACGGAAAATGTAATAGTCGCAGTTTATATGTTTTTTTTCCACTTGCAAGAATGGCTGGGAGTTAAGAAAAGAATCCAGTAAAAGAGAAAAACCACAGAGGGGGGAAACTCCAAACTCTGCAGATATGTTCTCTGCATACATCAAATCTTTGATGTATTCTTGAACTGTACATGCATGGAGTGAGCTTCAAGGAGTGAGTTCGCTCCTTCGTGGAGTGAATTCAAAGCTAAGAGGGTGGAAGAGCTGAAAATTCAATGCTCTCTGGTGCTGGGAAGAGAGCTGGGAGTGTAAACCTCATTAACTTATGACAGATAAACAAACACCTTGGGCTTCGGAGTAAAATCCTGAAAGGACCATGCCCTAGAATTAAGAACGACATGGCATAAGACCTGAAACTGTAAAATTACTAAAAGAAAACACAGAAAAAAACGAGGCAATGATTTTTTTTTTTATTTGACCTCAAAAGCACAGGCAACAAAAGCAAAAGTACACAAAAGGAATTACATCAAAATGAAGAGCTTCTGCCCAGCAGAGGAAATGATTAACTGAGTGAGGAGAAAACCTATCGATTGGGAGAAAATATTTGCAAACCATACATCTGATAAAGGATTAATATCCAAAATGTATGAAGAACACAAACACCAAGGTCACATGCCATGACCTGGCTATAAGAGAGGGTCCAGGCTGGGGGTAAAAACCTAGAGTTACTAGCATGCAGATGGCATTTAAAGTCCTGAGACTGGATGAGATCACCAATAAAGTAGATGTTGATAAAAAATGAGAATCTTTAGAGTTTTTTAATATTAAGAATTTGGGGAAATTAGGTGCTACTTAGTAGTTTGGCACCTTTGCACAATTTGCTTGACCCTTCTGATCCTCTGTTTCTCAACTCCAAAAATGATAATATTTCAATTGCCTTATATCTATACAATCTACTCACAACTCTTAAAGTTACCTAGGTTTATCTTTTGAATGTAGTATCAAAGTTACAAGAATTAAACAAAATATTGCATGTGTCATCCATTGTAAGTGCTTGATATGAGTAAATTCCCTTTACACCAAATATTTTATTGTATAAATGAGAGTTGCCCAGGGTAAATTTTTGTCCTGTTTGATATCTTCGATGGCTTCCTTCATACAGTTGGAATAAAGCCTTCATCCCTGCTGCAGTCGTGGTACTCGGTGGTGAGCCTGCCTGTCTGCATGACCTCATCCCACCCCTCCCTTCCCCTTGCTCTGCACTGACCAAGAGGTCCCTTTTTTTTTTTTTTTTTTTTTAGACAGAGTCTTGCTCTGTTGCCCCTGGCATCAGCCTGCACAGTAACTTCAAACTCCTGGGAAACTTCTGGGCTCAAGCAATCCTACTGCATCAGCCTCAAGAGGTTTTTAACATTCTCCTCTACTTGACCAAACTTTAGACAGGCGTCTTCCTGCCTCTAGGGCCCGACCTTCCCTTTTCTTAGAGCATTTGCTTTAAAAAACTTATAAATTCTTTCACTTGACTTTTTGAGATGTAAAACTTTTTAAAAACCTCTTGCCAGTTTTACAGCCCGAGACAGTCTTTCTCAAGGACCCTAGAGCCGTCCTTTTGAAATGTCATCAAGAAAGATCATGTCCCCTGTCTCCCCGTTTCTGTGGGAAGGCAGGAGCCTAACTTCCTGGGTGCTTTGCTCTCGCTCATAAAACGACCTCCTGTCCTGAGGGGTTAGAAACTTTACTCTTCCTTTGGGTAAGGCCCATTTATAAAGACAGATGACCTACAGCTTCTCCATTCCAGCTTTTAAAAATTTTCCAGCCCTTTGTTTCAGTGGAATTGGATACAGACTGGCCGTGGTCTCTCTTCCCTATTATAATAACCTTAAATAATGTCTTTCTTACCTGTTTGACTTTGGTGCAATTTTTGCTTTTTCAGTACCTGCTGGCTATTCTGGCCTTTCTAATGCTGGAACACCTCCAGCTTGTTCCCACTCAAGGTGTTCATACATGCTGTTCCTTTTGTCAGGAATTCTCTTTCCAGAGAGTCACCCTTGGGGAATTTCCTTCTTGTCAATGAGAACTCAAATGCTCCCTCCTCTGAAACCTTTTATGTTTACTCTCTCTCTCGTGCTGACTTCCTCACCTTAGTCACTCAGTTACATCGCCCTATTTTATCTCCATATTATCTATAATCACTTGAAATTATCTTATTTATAAGTTATTTACTTGTATATGTTTTCTTCTCACCCAGAACATGAGCTTCGTGCAGCAGAGAACTTGGCTATGTTGTTGTTGGCTCCATCCCCAGGCCCTAGAATAATACCTGATATTTAGTAGGTGCTCAATTCAATACAATTTCATTCAAGTCTGTTACTTGTCTCTGAGCCCTTCTTATATTTTTATTTAAAAAACACATTAAATGGAACTCATATTCCCCTTTTCATTGCTTTCTACTCGAGCTGCCTTAAACAGTAGTGAACTGTATTCTTGTGCCAGGCCCATGTTTGCAGAACTGGGGAAAGTTTTTTGGGGCTGAGCTGCTGCAAACTGGCCTAAGGTGTTGATTTGGCAATTTGTGACCACAATGTTTTCTCCCACCGTAGAGGTTTGGATTGTATCAGCGAGTGGCTGATGTGTTAGTAAATGACTCCCAGCTGAAATTTTCTTACAGGGGGTGGGGGCACGTGGGTCCAGCTATTAAAGCAGTGTGGTATGTGTGGTCATCCTCACAGATCTGCTCTTTGCTGCAACAGAGCACTGACTGACAGATTTGGCTCAAACACTGGTTATTTCTAGTAGCATGAAGTGTAGAAAGAAGGCAGTTCCAGGTCCCTAAAGCACTTTTGCCAGAACAGCTAAATAACTAACCCAGGTTAGAACTGTTTTACTTTTTTTTCTTTACTTGTCTAGAAAAATGTCCAGGATAATGAATGCAGACTAGAAACATGGCCATTGTTGAGGTTTCTAATAGAGAAATGTGAATTGCTCCATATGATCGATTACAAAGGCCATATTCAGAGGCTAAAATCCAAAAGCAACTTCAGTTGATTTAAGCTACTGAGCTAACTCATTTCTAAATGTCCAACTCTAGTGTCTGCTCACTGTCTCTTCCACCGAGGCCAAGTAGGGGGTCAAGAACTCATCTAGGAAATGTGATTAGTGGTGACATAGTTTAGAGCAGAATCCTACTTCATTATCAGCAGCAGCTGTTGCTCTAAAGGTCTGGAGTTTCTGAATAATTGTTTGAACTCATTTCATTTGTCTTTTTAAGGCAGAAGAGAAGAAATTTGATAAGAAAAACCTTCCCCGGGGGACATGTGTGTATTAGCCAAGAGAACATCAATAGCATGTCCTCACCTTTCACATAGCTGGCATCTGATAATCTCGATAACATTCACAAAAATCTCCCAGAGCAGGAGGCTGAAGAAGATAGAGTGATGTTTTGTGCAGAAAACAGCAGAGAATAGAGCACTGGCCTTCGCAGAAGGAGGAAAGTGGAGTCTCGGAAATGTCGGGGAGAAGAGACAAGCAATCCACTATAACAGCTGCAAACATATATTTTTCTGAATTGGTATGAGATAGAGAGGGAGGAGAAATGTTAAATGGTGAGGGTAAGGCAAGTGTTCTGGGGAAAGCAATTTTCTTTCCTTTTTCTTTTTTCTTTTTCTTTTTTAGTTTTATAGAAAGGAGTTTTATAGGGTGGGAGGGGAAGGAGAATGATTTGGATCACAAGGGTCTAAAGGGAGATACAAATTAAATACACGAGGAATGAGGAGTTAGGAGTCACTAGCAGGGCACTTTTTCGTTTATGACAAAGAACAGGAGAGAAAAATCCAAACTTATCATCAAACAATATATGGCATTGTTTCCCAAATGTTAGTTTTGTTACTGATCTGGCTACTGAGACAACAATCAGGGTTCACCCCACCCCACCCCCCAGGTATACCATACGGGGCCTAGCATACTGGAAATTAAAAGAGCACCACATTGTAAATTTAAAGCTTGTAGTGTAAAAAACCTAGAATTTTTGTAGATTTTATCTGTTACCTGATCTCTCCTGAACTATGCAAGCAAGAGAAGTAATGACACGAGTGACCCCTAATTCACAAAGACAGGTTTTCACAAAAATATTAACACGTTAGAAGATGGACAATACAATCCCCAAACCTTTTCCACCAATTCCATCCCCTACATACGACCTCATGGTCAGTCACTCACATCCATAAGGGCATTGGCAGGCAGAAGGGAATGTTATCTACTTAACAGTTTATTAAACACAGATTTACTAGTGCCAGCTCTGTGCCCAGCACTGTTGCATGTGAACAAAGTCCCTGACCTCAAGAACAACATTCTAGTGGGCGAGGCAAACAGCAAACACACACGTGTGCAGTATGCCGGCTATTTTAGGTGTTGCAAAGGAAAATAAAGCAGAATAAGGGAAACCAGGTTGCCTGGGGAGATCTGGTGCTCTTTCACTTAGCACAGCTAGGGACAGCCTCTCTGGCAGGGTGACTTAGAGCAGAGATCTGAAGGAAGCAAGGCAACGAGCTGTGCAGATGACCGAGGAAGAGGCAGCCAGGTTGAGAGACAGCAAATGCAAGGACCCTGAGATGGGAAAGGACTGGCATTCTCGGGGATTTGTAAAGTGGTCGTGGTGGCTAGGACAGAATTAGCAAGGAGACGGGTGAGATGAAGCCAGTGTCTGTAGGTCTGTGTGTTGGGAAGACGTTTCATAACCCACGAAGCTGGGAATGGAAAAATCAAAAGGAAGTTGTTGCCAGATGCCAGCTTTTCAGGATTCTCTTGCCTTGCAGAGCTTACGAGAGAGCTTGGGACGAGGGCAGCAGATTCGAGAGTTTCCGTCTGAGTTCGTTCCCAGTTCTATTTTCGTGATGAGTCTTTGATTTACTTGGTTGTGGTTGAAATTTTTATTGTGATGCTTGTAGAGTTGCATGCAGTTTTAAGAATTAGTACAGAGACATCCGTTGCACCTGTGGCCCATTTTCTTTGATAGTACCATTTTGTGAGACGATAGTGCCAAATCATAACTAGGATCCTGACGTTGATACAATCCATTGATTTTATTCAGATTTCTGCATTTTGCACTTGTAATCGTGTTTGTGTATATGTGTGTGTTCAGTTTGATGCAATGTCGTCACATGTGTAGGATAATGGACCCACTGCAGCCCTCGATACCCTGAACAGTTCCAACGCAACAAGAATCCCCCACTGGCCTTTTATAATCATACCCACCTCTCTCATTGTATCAGTGTCAATATCCTGCCTGTCCCGTCCCAAAACCCTCTAATGTACCCTCCACTCCTCAATCTCTGTCATTTCAAAATTATTATATAAATGAAATCCTAGAGTGTGTAAGCTTTGGGGGATGGCTTTTTTTTTCACTCAGCATAATTACCTAAACATTTATCCAAGTTGTTGCATGTAGAAATAGTTCAATCCTTTTTATTGCCAAGTTGTATATCCCATGCTCTGAATGCACCATCGTTTATTTAACAATTCATCTGTTGGAGGATATATGGGCTGATTCCAGTTTGGGACTATTATTAATACAGCTACTATGAACATTCATGATTCTATTTTTGTATAAACGTAAGTTTTCGTTTCGCTGAAATAAATGTCCAAGGGTGCCATTACTGAGACCTATGGTATTGGCATTCTTAGTTTTATAAGAATGTAACAAATTCTTTTCCAGAGTGGCTGTGGCATTTTACATTCCTACCAGGAACACATGAGTGATCCAGTTTCTTTACATCCTTGCCAGTGTTTGGTGGTGTCACTATTTTTTTTTCACATTAGTTATTCTGATAGAAGTGTAGTGACACCTCATTGTAGTCTTAATTCACATTTCCCTGATGACTAATGATGTTCAACATCTTTTCATGGGCTTATTTGCCATCTATATGTCCTCTTCAGTGAAATATCTGTTCATCCCTTTCCTTTTATTTTCTTTTTTTTTTTCTGATTGCTCTTAATTAGATTCTAATTGTATTGTTTTCGTAGTTGTTGCTAATTTTGTTGTTGCTAGGTAAGTTTTGTTTTGTTTTTTGTTTTACGTTGAGGTTTCCCAGATCAGGAGATTTGCTGTAGCTGGATCCTCTGTGTCGTTTCTGCCCACAACCTCCATGTCTCTGGGTAGAGAAGCAGAGTTTGGTGCCCATAGGGATAAAGTAGCTCCTCAGACTGAGCTCCTGGTGCCTTGATCTTGGACTTCCCACCCTGAAGAACTGGGAGAAAATGAATGTCTGTTCTTTATAAATTAACCAGTCTGTGCTATTTTGTTATAGCAGCAGAAAATGAACTGAGAAGCCTCCATAGTGTTTTCCATGATGCTGTACGACTTCATAGTGCACCAGCTGCACGCAGAGTTTCAATTTCTTCGCATTCTTGCTGACACTTACTATTTTTTTTCAGATGGAGTCTCCCTTCTGTTGCCTGGGCTAGAGTTCAGTGGTGTCATCATAGCTCACTGAAACCTTAAACTCGTGGATTCAAGTGATCCTCCTGCCTCAGCCTCCCAAGTAGCTGGGACTACAGGTACACTCCATGAAACCCAACTAATTTTTCTATTAATATTCTTTGTAGAAAGGGGGACTTTCTCTTGCTTAAGCTGGTCTTGAACTCCTGAGCTCAAGCAATCCTGCTGTCTCAGCCTCCCAGAGTGCTAGGATTATAGATGTGAGCCACCGCACCCAGCTTATTTTCTGGTTTTTTGATGGTGGTTCTCCTAATGGGTATGTGGTGCTATGTCACTGTGGTTTGGATTTGCATTTCCCTGATGATTAGTTATGTTGAACATGTGCTATGGTCTGAATGTTTGCGTCTCTCCAAAATTTGTGAGTTGAAGTCATAAATTCCAAGGTGATGGTATTAAGAGTTATAGCCTTTGGGAAGTAATTAGATCATGAGGGCAGAACCCTCATGAGTTAGAATCGTGCCATCATGAAAGAGGACCAAGGGAGCTTGTTGTCCCCTTGTGCCACATGCAGTTACAGTGGAATAATGTCTGTCTGTGGAGGAACCAGGTCCTCATCAGACACCAAATATGCTGACATCTTATTCTTGGACTTCTGAGACTCCCGAACTGTGAGAAGTAAATTTCTGCTGTTTATAAGCTGCCCAGTATATGGTATTTTGTCACAGCAGCGTAAATGGTCTAAGACAGCATCCTTGGGTTTTTGATTCTTTAATGTTGAGTTTTGAGAGTTCGTTATATATTCTGAATAAAATAACTAATACGATCTGTAAATATTTTCTCCCACTCCACAATTTGTCTTTGTATTTTCTTAACATGGTCTTTCAGACCCTATTAAGTAAAAGCTTTTAATTTTGATGAGGTCCAATTTTTTTTTTCTTTTATGGATTGTACCTTTAGTGTCAAATGCAAGAATTTTTAATCTCTTCTTAGATCCAGAAGATTTTCTCTTATGCTTTTTTCTAGAAATTTTATGATTTTGTATTTCATGTTTATGATCTATCTTGAGTTAACTTTTGTGAAAGGTGTGATGTTTAGGTAAAAGTTCTTTATTTTGGTTTATAGATGTTCAATTGATCCTATGTCACTTTTATTGAAAATGCTATCTATTCTGCGTTGAATTGCTTTTGCTACTTTGCCGATTTACTTTTAGTGCCATTGTTCAATTGTCACTGCAGGTCATCCAACCAAACTTTGCTGCTCATTGATGATCTGTCTGTAAATGAATTTTCTGTTGAACTGAAGGTGCTGTGAGGTAAAGGAAAGGAGAGAGTTGGAGAAAAACAGTCAGCAACCTCTTTTTCTTCAGCACACTTGGCAAAGAAGCTTCCATTGCCATAGGCAGAATTTGACTGATTGAGACTAATTAGTGTTCAGCTCAATGAGCGGTTATTTCCCTTGATCTTTGTCTCTTTGCTTATAAATAATGGGATGCTCAAAGGGACTTATCTTGGATCCTGGTCCTTCACTGAGTTTCTGTCTCAATCCAGCAGACATTACTGTTAGATCCCTCAGGGCTTGGGAACCTGCAGCCTTGGGGCCACATGTGACCTTCTAGATCCTTGAGTACAACCTTTTGACTGAATCTAAATTTTACAGAACAAACCTTTTTAACAAGGGTGTCTATTATATTTGCCTTTTTGTGACTATCTTTATTCATTATTTTATTTCATATACTTAATAGATGTCTAGGTAAGTGGTGCAAGTTTTGTTTTTCTGTTCACATATTATCTTTTGCTTTCATCCATTGTGTGTGTGTGTGTGTGTGTATGATGGGGAGAGTTGTTTTAGACTCTCTTTTTGTATCGTTTTATAATAAATGACAATATAGTAAGATTATGAGGTGGGGAGTAAATAGAATCTTGAAATTGTAACCGGCAATCATGCCTATATCTGAAAGAACTTAAATCAAAATAGTGGGAACATTTTAGAATATTTCCAAGCTGGTTTTCTTTTGACCATTTTTAGAGAAAATGAGCAATTGGATTGAGTCAGTAAGAGAGTAGGAACAAATATACACATTAGAGTCTTAGCTTTAGAGATTTCAAAAGATAGCCTTTAATATACCTGAAAAATTCAAGGATATTTCCAGTGAGGTATTATTTTTCTATAAGCAGAAGGTTTTGGTCTCATCAGGGTTCCAAGGCCTATAAGGAATGTTTCCCTAGGGTGAAGGATTAGTGATGGGAGGATTCATTTTAAAATTTCTGATACAGATTTTGCCTGTGGTGGAGAGAAAACAGAAAGCTATCAATTAATGTCTAGACTCCAGGGTCTTCAATCATGAAACTGTAAGAAGGAGCCCTTATATCAGGGCCTGAGCAAGTTTTGACCTTACCTAACAAATTCCCTATTTTCTATATACTTTTTACCATTTTCACAAAGGTGGTGGCTGCTTTGAATAATGAATTCAGCAACGACCACAACACCTCTGTACCAGTAAAGCACAGGATTTTTAGTTTTAAAAAATATGCTCCATTCCATTCTTCTTGGGTTTCCAAACTCTGTACGTAAGAAGCTATTCTTTCATTAAAAATAGAAGACATTGGCCTCTCTTGCCATTAATAGGATATGGAAGCTGTACAATAATCTCTTCACAAGTTTTCCAAACCCAAACATTAATCCCTTTTGATACAACTAAATAAAACAGTGTCTTTAAAATATTAAAACATTTTCACACATGCACAATTAGCTGATTAAGCTACCAAATGTGCAATTATTCAATTATGATGAAGGGGGAGAAATTAAAATTAGATGCGGCTCTTTCTAGAAAGGGTAATTAAATTGTGACATCAAGGAAACATGAATGATATTTAAATCAAAGAAGTAGAAGAGCTAGGAAATGTTTCACCACAAATATAGGAGCAGAGAAGGGAAGGAAATGAGTTGTCATGACTGGGATTGGTGAAGAAAGAGAGGACAGAAGAGCGGAAGGGGCAGAGATCAGACAGCGGGTGAGAGAAACTTATTTGACTATACCAGGGAATGTAAGTGGAACAGTCAGGAAGATGTATTTACTTCCCCCCAGTTTTATTTTTTGGACAGTATAATAATACATTAGACAATCAAACTACCTTCTGGATGAACTCCCAAGCAGTACACTTTAGAGCACAGTTGTTTTAAGGCAAATTACGAAAGATAACAATTGATCTCGCACGCCTGCTCTTTGTTCCCATTTGGGTTATAAGCTGAATAAGAAAGTGTTCTGGAAGAGCTGTACTTTTCCAGAAGAAGCACTTCACAAGGGCCTGAAACTTAGTGTATTGGGAGATGATAAATAATGTAGGTGCACATCGTCTGCCAAAAACCTTCGGCCTGTGTCTTTCTCTTCTCTCCGTGCATTCATTCCAGCAACACGTGTTCAGCACCCACCGTATGTCAAGCACCACGCTGGGCACTGGTGGTAGATACAGTAGCCAAGAAGATAAGTATTTTCTCTGCCCTCACAGGCCCCCATCTTTCTCTTTATATAAATGACTTCTTTCCTTCATATCCTGATTTCTAATGGGACTCAGGCCATAGGTTTTAAAAACTTTCTGAATACTGCAGAAAAACACAAAGAATCCTTTGATGTTATAGCTGCCTTAAGGATTTTGTCCTAAACTCTTTTAAAACAGTCACCTATGATTTAAATTTCCATGCTTTTTAGCAACTGAGATGAATTCCCTGAATATTCCCTAATACTCATTTATAACCTTGAAAGGTTTAGCTCTAGGACTCTCTGAGTGTTTTTGTTGTTGTTGATGATTTTGTGTTTGTCTTCTAGCTAAGAAGCCATCCTTTGTAAATCTTGACACACCTGAGACTTGTGGGTTATCTTACAGAACGTGTACTTTCAGAGACTTTCCAGATGAGTTTGGGCTCCATTCCCAGAGAATTTGCTGGAAGCCACGCTTCATCAGAAATAGGCCAACTGTTCTGAGCCCCTTTGATGTGTGTGGGACAACGGAGGCAGCGGTACCCTGAGGCAGAGTCCTTCAGGATGGTGGAGGGCAGGAAAGAAAACATTCACTGAAAAAGTCATCAATTCACTTGGCAGATTTAGAAACCGAGAGGAGAATAAAATGTATCTGATTGTTTATTTGATATCAGAGAAAACTTGCTAATAAAGGCCCCAGGGTAAAAAGTAGGAGACATTGATAAGCTGCAGGTTACTAATGAAACTGTCTACTCCAAATTTGGTTTGGTCACCTTATATAATATTGGTAGATCTCAAGTGTCAGGCTTCCTAGGTGTTTTGTTGGGCAAATGAAAAAAAAAACAAAACTCTGCAGCATTACATGAAGTGTCATCTAAGCTATCTGAAACCGTTACTCTCTTTCTTAGGTTTCATGTTTAATATTAAGAACCAAATCAGATCATGGGAAGGATGATCTATTTAGGGAGGGTCCTTTGATAGCGGCTGCTGGACTTAGCGTTGAAAAGGGAGTATTCCTTTATTGTATCGCTTGCAAATTAGTCCCTATTCTTTGGACACGTGTTGGAAATACATTTTCCAAGCCTTCTTCCTTACTCCCTGCAATAGCAGCCTCTATTCAACTTGCCGGTTTGATTTCTTTTCCATATTGACCCAAGTTACGGCTCTTGGGTGACGGTGTGGAAAAGCCACATCAATTTTGCGTGATTGTTATTGCTGCTACGATTTTTATGGTGTAATATCTCCACATGCTTGTGAATTTAAAATATCATTTCACTTGTCAGGCAGTTTGTTTGCATGTCTTTCTTGGTCACAATTTCTCAGCAAGCGCACAGTTAGGGATCACGTAGATTTTCCTTGCCACTCAGCCCAAGGGAGGCTGGGTTGCAGTGTTAGAGCCAGAGCATGGAGGAGTCCTTTGAAAGTCTTCTGTTTTCATTGGCTGGGTGGAGAGAAAGAACATTTATAAAAGAAGAAATAGGTAAAATAAAGTGTTTATGGAGGGAAGCTCATTATTTCAATGACAATTAGTGGGTCCTTTTTAAACACTGAGAATTAATATTATAATAAAAACTATTGTTTTCTCTTTGCCAGATATTTAATTAGTCCTCCACTCTGCCATGAGATGTCTTCACCAGATTATCTAATTCTTTCCAATATATAGTAATAGTAACCAAACAGCTGCTATACTAACAATAGCTAACATTTATTGAGTAACTACATGTGCCAGATACTGTTCTAAGGACTTTATTAATTATTTGATCTTCACAGCAAACTAATGAGATAGTACAGCAGTCAAGGTCCCAGAAGGAAACAGATATTAAATAGCATACCCAAATAAGACAAATACAGAGAGTTTTATAAAAGAGACAATTTCCAAAGGTATGGATCATCCTAAGAAAAATCAACAGAGGATGGTGAAGAAAAACATGGGGCCATAACCACCACTAGGATCAAGGGGTCTAAAAAATGAACAGTTATTAGAATCTAGAGAGAGTAGGTATATATAGGTATGTCAGGGGGCCACTCAACTGGAAATGCGTCCTGAAGAACTAGCTACCACCACTGCTCTTCAGATGAGGCAGGAGGAGAAAATGTATTTATAAACAAAGGTAGCTGCTACAATCTCAACTTCTGTAAGTGGTTATGATGCCTAGGTTTATAATTGTAGCTTCTCTATTTCGCCACCCATCATACTCTTACCCTCTGCCATCACTTTAGCTGGAAAAAAGTCTATACTTGGTGAAGTGATCCAAAACCTTCGTAGGTAGCCCTACTATTCCAGGATCCCATTTTGCCACTGAGGGCAGGAAAACAACTCCATTTGTAACACCTCCAGTCATACCTAGTCCAAAAGGACAGCTGACATATTATTTTCAAATGATGCCAATGCCCCCTCATGGGTACATTTTTAAAGATTTTAGTAAAGAGAGTGTCCTCGGGATTCTGCTGGGGTTTGGCAGGTAAGGCATGGCTGAACAGGTGACACAGACGAGGTCCGTTCTGCCATTTTCATCTCCCTGTGTCTTCTGACTCCTTCCCCAATATTATGCCAGTGAAGTTCTGACATTTTAACCTCGTTGGCTTGAGACCATTATTGAATCCAAGTATAATTAGCCAACCAAATAGACTATTAATTCTATTCCCAGTGAAGTGAATGTACCCATATCAATAGATTTGGCTCATAAGCAGCTTTATATTTTGGCACCTTTTTGTCTAACCCCCTTAGTGTCCACTCCCATGCATGCCACACTGACTCCCTCCTCCTGATATAAATTGGCAATGTCCTGAGGCTGTTTTGGCATATACACTATTTCCTTCTAGACTAGGCCCTATAATTCTCTGTTTTGGCTATGCTGGGATTTGCCTTTTACTGCTTTTGTATTCAGAATACCTGCCTCTGTCAGAGACATTTAGGGATGAAGGTTCTCAGCCTCACCTGCGTTCTGCCCAAATGTAGCCTTCCAGTGTGTCAGGGTTTCACTCCTTCTCCGTCAGTGTCATCGCATAAACGTTCTGGTGGGGCTGAGCATTGAATTGGTGTCCCAACTCAGCATCACTTACAATCAGGCCCTGGATCCCATCACAGATATGTCGGCCCTGGGACTGCAGCAGAAAAAAGGCCTGCTGCAAAGCTATCATCAATGCTTTCTGATTTTCCACTTGAGTTACTAGCTGGGAAGTTAAAGACTCCAATTTGTCCTTTCTCTGGGGGTCTATCAGCTCCCCAGGGCTGTCAGCAGCAGCTAACTAACCCCAACACATTCTGATCGATACTGTCACCATGGAAATGAAGCGCCACAACCACTTGGTCTCCCAATACCCCTGTCTTCCATTAGCACTTTATCCCAGGCCCTGTGCAGTGATGACTCTAATAAATATAATGTCCTCGTATCTCACGGAATAGTGGTGTCTCGTTTACTTCCTACAAGGAGAGTCACTGTGTCCTTCTAAAATATGGAGGGGCCTAACCTCAGAATTCCATTGTGAGGGCTTGTCTCCTCAAGCCCTTGTTGTCATAGCAGCTGTGGTCTTGGCAGGAAACAAACGAGACACTCACATGGGGTCTCTTAAGAGATGTGAGTAAAGAGACAGCATAGTTACAAAGTTGTGATCAGAGTTAGAGAAGATAACAGAGTTGGTGAACACTCTAGCTAGTGCCGACTGGCACAGTTAGTTGTCACCAACTGCAGGACTGAAGGAGCAAGGGAGGGACATTGCTACAGAATTTGGAGAGGAAAACTACAGTTCTAAGAGACGGCCATGTAACTGGCGCTCTGGTTGAGTAGAGCGTGGCGGGCACGGAGAGCTGATGGGAAGGGATCTGGGGGAATAAGGATCCCTACCCCACTCCTCCCCACGTTCTGTCCGTCTGTGCTCCCCACTACCTTTGTCCCTCTGGCCGGGCAGCCTGTTGATCTACTCCACCGAGGTCACCTCCCGGGGCAGGGAGCAGGATGGGTACACATTGGGAGTGACTGTGCAGGGAACAAGGGGAAAATACTTAGTATAAGGAGATACCGTTACTATTCTCATTTTACCCGTAAGAAAACTAAAGTTCTGAGAACAAGAATCACTTGGGCAAAGTCACTGAGCTAGGATTTCAGCAAAAATGAACTCATGCTAGTCACTCGTAACTGCCAGAGAAACTGCTTTGTAGCACGGTTATTTGGCACTTTATTATACAGAGCACTTTCTTGCTAAAGAGTCCTTGTTTTATCACTAAAAATGTTTCTGAGATAGAAATTGCGAATTATTCCATTTTACAGAGGAGAAAGCTGGGACCTAGAGAGTTAAGCTATGTTCCTAAGCCTCACACTTGGTAGGTGCCAGAGCCATATGCAACACAGGTCACTGGACTCCCAATGCCATCCTCAGGCCACCATGTATAGGGCATAGGGTGTGAGGGTTGGCTTTATTTCCGTCTTTCCTTCCTACCTATCTTCTTTCTTTCCGTCCTTCCTTCCTTCCTTCCTCTCTCCCTCTCTCCCTTCCTCCCTCCTTCTTTCACTTCTTCTATCTTTCTATCCTGCCTTCCTCTCTTTCTCTCTCTTTTTTTTCTTTCTGTAAATCCCCTTTTATTTGTAATGTGGAGTATTCATATTCTTAGGTTGAACAGTAAATACGTTTAGTTTTTTCATGTATTTTCCAAGGGATAACTCGATAAAATTGTAATCTGGGCAGAGTTTCTTACTGCACATCCCCTTGCACACTCATGGCCACCTGAGTGTCCACATCATCCTGTGAGCTTCTCTGTCTCTAGGCATGTAGGAGTGAGTGGCCTGCCCGGCTCACAGCATGGGAATATGAAAGCAGGGGATTCACCTTTTGCTTTGTTGAGACAAACATTTCAGCATAAGCTCTGGGTTATTAGATTTCCTGTGCTATAAATAACACTGATTAAAAAACAAAACATTATTTTTCAAAGGTTTATGGCTTAGTATTTTATCAGCAGGCAAGGAAAATAATTAATGAAAATATGGGACAAATGTTCCTAGAGTATTCACCCAACCTATTTAAAGAATCGTTAAAACGATACTATTCTCTAACACCATTACCATTTTAGTTTTTCTTTTTCTTCTGAGAATTAGGATATCAGGATGATTTTACCTGTTATGATATTCTGGATGTCTTTGTAAAAGTGGTAAATAAATTAATTTGACTTTTCGAGGCAGCCATATGCTTGTATTATGTTAATTTAGAGGATTACTCAACTACAGGTCTGTTTATTTTCCTATTCATTCTAAGTCAGTACTTTTACTTTCTTTGCTGTCACATTATGCCAAGAATAACTTTTCCTTTAGAACATCAGATGGCAATCTCAATTTCAGTTACTGAGCAAATGCTGCACCTCGCTCTGTCCTTGTGTTAATTGCTGTGCTCTGAATGTGATGTTCAATCAGGTATACAAATAAAGTTCTGAAAGTGTTTTAATTGGGCAATTATAAGTACATGTTACCTTGTCCCACTGTAGTTTCTGATAATACATTTAATGTGTTTTTATTGAGCACCTACTTTGTGCTAGCACCGTAGTACATGTTAGGGAACGGGGATGGGGTAGCTGGAGCAAGGTGCAGGAAGGACAGGTTCATTCCAGGATGTAGCCGTGCACTAGACTGTGGAAGAGCTTGGAAGGGAGATCCCAGGGCAGTGGTACCTTTCTTCTCCCAATGGTTAACTTTCCAGTAAAGCAGATTCTGGTGAAAGAGGAAGGCTGGCAGCAAAGCTAGTGTAGACTATGCACAAAGCTGAAAGTGATAGCAGGTTCTTTCACTACCGTTTGAGCTTTGAAACACCACTCCTTTGATTTTAAGCCATAACCAAGGGCCAGGCAAGCCCAGGGCCCATAGTCAAACCCTCAAGCCTCAACTAGTGAGTCCTAAGAGGCACGGTGACCTTCTGCCAGTTACACTTTCTGAAGGATCCCTTTTCTCATTTACAAAATTGGAGCAGTAATTTCTTGTCATGAGTATTCTGTGAGACGGTTTTAAACATGCTCAGCTCAGAGCATGGCACATATTAAGGGCTTAATAAATATTTTCTATTAGAATGATTATGCTACCGTACTAAAGGTTATTCTTGAAAGCATGGGCTCAAGGCTATTTGGAAAATGATATACGTAGTCATTTGACATATAGACATATGGGTCATTTTCTGAGAAAAGATAATCAGCTCTAGTGATTATGGTAATTTAACTGGAGGAATTTCCCTTTTGAGTAATATTCTTGGTCTTATTTCAAGGTATTCTTCAAATGTGTCTTTTCTTTGCTCCTCCAAACATTAAATTATACTACATTAGTTAATGAAGTGAATAATGCTACTGGTGAGCTTGACATTTTCTGACCAGTTGAAAAAATTAACCCTGCTGACTATAAACAGTCAGGAAATCGGTGACCTTTCAACCATTAGCATCATTAGGAAGCATAAAAAAGGTAAAGAGAAAATGATTTATGTCTTTAAAATGAATTATGGAGTCATTCATGCTCATGAGCACAACACTAGGTTTCTAAGAAGGCGGTTTTCCCAGCTGCTCTGTAAATGCCTAAACCGAAATGAAGATTAATGCCATACTATCTCAGAAACGCAGGTTTGAATATGCTTATCACCACATTGCAGTTTGATGTTGTGGATATGATGTATTTATAATAATATACTATTATCATTAGCCCCATTGTGCAGATGAGGAACCTAAGGCATAGAAGAATTCCTATATCCTGGCTTTGAAGATCGTTGTGTAAGATTGTGAGTGTGGACACACTCACACGATCAATCTGGATTGATCTATGCTCATGTCATCTAGTCATAGAAAATGACATGGCACTGCAAAGTTTAAATAGCAGTGATAGAACAACTGTGCACCTTCAGCGTTGTACGTGTTCTTCCTTTCTCCTCCTCATTTGTTGAAAAGTTCATAGAAGAGAAAAATAAGACCCTAGGAACCAGAGTTATTTCAAAGCAGTAAGCAAATAGGAAACTACTGGCTCCCTTCTCTGATCTTTTTTCCTTCCATCACTGGCCACGCTCCAGCCACACAGGCTTTCTTTTTGTGCCTTAATATGACAAACTTATTCCCACCTCGAGGATGTTGCACTTGTTACTTTCTCCTGGCTCATTTTCCTCCAGACTTTATCTTATTGTCTTTTTCATGCCTCCCAGATCTTGGCTCAGATATTACCTCTGGGGAGAGGTCTGTCCTGATTTCCCTCTCCTTAATCATCAACTCTATTCACTCCTGTCACTTTGCATTTTCTGGCTAGCATTTTTCACGTGTTGTGTGTACTTACGAATTGTCTGTATCGTCCACTGCAATGTACAATCAATAAGGTGAGGTCTTGTTCAGTGTTAATCCCCAGTGCAGGGCACATAGTAGGTGCTCAGCAAACCTTGTTGAATGTGCAGACAAACAGTGCGGTGGGGAACGATACCAGATAAGGAGGTGCTCCTGATGCTCTCATGTAAAATACACCTTTCTAGTATATCGATTATATCTACACTTAAGAATCAGAGCCTGAACATGGAAATCATTAAAAGGGCAAAACAAGAGATAGGTACAATTTGCTTAATTATCTGAGACTGCCTGATATTCTAAAAAAAAAAAAAAAAAAAAAAATGCATTCCTGGCATAACAGATTAATGGTGAAGAAGTCAATCAACAGTCCTAACTTAGAATAAAGGGAACTTGGCCCACAGATTTAGCATAAACAGTGTTGCAGAGACTCGAGAAAAGCAGCACATCAAATCTCATGGAAGAACTCATTTCTTTTCTTCTCTTACATAGTAGCTCCAGAGTATTTTAAGAGGAAAATAATTCTGATGCTGTAATTTGCTCAGGGAAGTAAACAAATGGTGTGACAGTCCAGAGCCCAGTGTAAAGAAAGCTCACGGTGAATCCAGTGAGATACCCACTCGGACTGTAATGATGGTCCATTTCTTCAGCATAGGCACACACTCGCACACTTGTCTACACCATACACGCACTTCCTACTCCCCTGCCTTGACGGCCTTATTTACCTTGTTTAGAGTGAGTATCTCACCTTCCGGAAGGTGAGATAGTTTTCTCCGGAGCTTGAGAGGCTGAAGGGAATGAGAGACCAGAAGCACTGGTGTCCTCTTAAAAGGGCAAGGTTGGAGCATGGTGGAGCAGTGGTCAGGAGAGCGATTTTCTAATGTGTCTGTGACTGTAAGTTTAATCATAGCTAACATTGGGTAGGATCTTACTGTGTGTTATGCAGAGTTCTTAGTCCTTTTCATATTATCTCATTTAATTTTCACAACAGTCTCATGAGGTAGATACTGTTGATATCTCCATTTTAAGGATGAGAAAAATAAAATATAGAGAAATAATATGTTCAGTGTTTCTCAGGTAACAAGCGGTAGAGCCCAGATGTATGACCAGATGTGCTCTATTCCAGTGCTCATACTACTGAGGTCTGCCCCCATTGCCCTGGGTTCCAGGACTAGCGTATTATGATGATAGTAATGGCATTTAGAGGCATTTATTATGTACCCAGCACTGTTCAAGATTTGCTGCATGTTTTCACTCATTTAATGCTTACAAGAACCTATAAGTTCTATTATCGTTCCCATTTTACAAATAGAAAACATTAAGTCTCACATTAGTTCAAGAGCTTGTCCAAGCTCTTTCAGCTGGTAACTGGTGAAGGCTTTGAATCCAGGCCAGGAGTCCCCAACCTATAGTGAGTTGTATAATTATTTCATTATATGCTACAATGTAATAATAGCAGAAATAAAGTGCACAATAAATGTAATGTGCTTGAATCATCCCGAAACCATCACCCCCTCTCCCGGGTCCATGGAAAAATTGTCTTCCATGAAAACGGTCCCTGGTGCCCAAAAGGCTGGGGACAGCTGATCCAGGCAGTCTGGTTCCTGAATTCAAGCGCTGGAGCAGCATGCAGTACACTTTGACAAAATAGGCTTTGGTGTTTTCCCATATCTTGATTCCAAAGTCCTATGACTGTTCATTGGGAAGGAAAACCCATGATCTGAACTCTACTTAGGGTGCACACTGCCAGCCAGTACTAAGTTCTAGGTCTCAGGAGGTGATCTGGCCAAGCATCTCTTTAGGTGAGAGCCCTGGAGGCTGAGCTGACCTGATACTCAACAGTTCTAGGTCACAGCCATCGACTCAAGATCCCCACTCGGAAAGCCCAAAGTTTGCACCTCGTTTCCTAAGGGAGCACTGGGGTGGGAAGGCCTACTTGTTCATGTCAGTGGTTTACGTTTTTACTTGTTATTTCCTATCTTCTTCCTCTAACATGTAAAATTCATCAAAGCAGGGACCTTTTCTGGCTAGTTTAGTTTTACGGGCACAATTCTTAACCCAGTGCCTGAAGAAATAGTAGACATTTATCCAAACAAAACAAACAAACAAACAAAGAAAAACACTTTGTAAAGAATTTCCAGGATGCGGGGGTAAAGTAAAATATTAACAGCATGAAGATGTTGGAGTAAGACCCAGTGGAGTTTTATGTCCGTGTTCTCCCATTTTATAGTAAGTTGACTGGAGTCAGATGCAAGCAAGTTCTCTCCTGGCTTCCCATTTTCTAGTAACACAATCTTGGGCCAGTGACACAGCCTTTCAGACCCTGAATTTCTTCACATGTCAAATGAGGAATAAGCATTCCTACCTCAAGGGGTTATGAGTGGGATGAGTCAATGAATGCAAGGTGTTTAGTAAAAGGTCTTGCTAGTGGTAAATACTAGATCCCTTCTTGTTCCCTCCACAGCCGTCATCCTTGATTTCCTTGATTGCTTTTTGTGGCAACGGTAGTATTAGCACATGCTAAAGGCATCAGGAGTCTTGCTTTCTTGCTTAATTCACTAGAAAACAGTTAGCTATTCTTTTTAAACAGTAGATTCACATCTAAATATCCTGCTTTAGGGATGTAATGATAGGCAAAGATATTTGTGTTATTTCAGTAAGTATAAAAGGGATATAGGGCTGCAGCCCAGGATGTGGAGTGTGATTTCATCTATATTTCCACTGGAAACTTCTAAAAATACATGCACAGTATGTTAAAGGTGCTACTAATAAAGGTAAGGCTTGTGGATAATTTTTTTTCCATTTTTTTAAAGTTTGCCCTTATTTTTTATATCTTCCATAGTGAGCAGGGTATTATTTTCTATACAAATTTATCACGTCTCCAGTTGAATGGCTTGTTTATTACAAAAACAGAGGGTGGATGTCTCTTTATGTATGGTGAAGATTTTATTTTCCAATTAAATTCGGAGAGAGAAAAGGAGGATGATCTCACAGGAGCAAAAATGCAAATAATTTTCTTTATATCTCCGAAGGTCTTTTTCTAAAAGGACTGGAGATGAGAAGCCAGAAACTTTGCCCAAATGTGGCACGTGAGGGCCTAACCGACATTTTCTCTCACATACAACTGGGGAACCGAGGCAGAGAATGACTGTTTCGTTATTTCCGGTTCTGGTAACCACCAGAGCATACCAAAGTCTGATAAACAATAGCCATTGCTAACGTGGGGTGCAGGAATGGATAACTCTCATTTCCCTCAGGTGTCCCCACCCTCTGTAATAGAGATGCTCCTAGAAATATTTGCAGGAATCAAATGTATGTGAACTGAATTGTTAAAGGAGCTCATAATACAAAGTAATTCTGCTGAGAATCTGTATGAAAGATAAATAGTTCCTCATCTTCCATACCAGTTACTCTCACGTTAGTTTTTACGTATTTTTTTTAGCTCATTCATTAAAATAAAAAAAAAAATTGTGTGCTACTAACCATCGAATATGTATGTTTTATGTTTTCCATCTATGCTGAATCTCGGATAACTGTCACTCTCAGTGTTTATGTGGAGATCTTATTGAAAAGGGTCCAGAAATCATTAATGAAAGATTATGAAGAGCACTAGCCTTTGGTTTATTAAGTGGAACATTTTATATCTTATGGAGCTAGTGCGTATGTTGGTTAAAATCATGGCCTTGGGTGTCAAAGAAACCTGGATTTGACTCCCACAGCAACTACTAATGAGCTGCATGCCCTTGAGAAGTTGAATAACTTTTATAAAATGTACTTCTCATTTGTAAAATAAAGGTTACAATAGTATTTCTTACAAATTGTATATAAAGCGCTTGGTACAGAGTAAATGTTCAGTTACCTATTACAGTATCATTGTGACTATTATAATATTATATTGTCTTCATGAAGAGGTACCTTTTTACCATTTATATCCAAGACTTATGAACTCAAAAGTCTATGGGGGCAGCTGGTAAGGTGTATGAGTGAAGATGTGTAGGCTTAAGAAGCCATTTTGCCCTCTTAATCTCTTCTTTATGGTGCTACTTTTGACAGAGATGTAGAGATATTTTTCTGCTCTAAGAAAAACAGCCATGTAAGCTTACTGACAAATGGCAAGTGACTCTGGGCCTAGTTTTTCAGGGAATGGAACAGCCACCTTTCAGCTCCCAGTGCTTG
Source organism: Eulemur rufifrons (assembly GCF_041146395.1). Lineage (NCBI taxonomy): Eukaryota > Metazoa > Chordata > Mammalia > Primates > Lemuridae > Eulemur > Eulemur rufifrons. The sequence goes on from NC_090992.1 coordinate 10,079,767, forward strand.
TTACCTTGTAAGAATATGTAGGGATGGAATACTGATAGGCATTTCCAAGAGAAAATGACTTGGTTCTTCAAGATAATTTGGAAATTTAAATTTTATGTGAAACCTCTCAATGTTTAAATATTGGCTCAGTGTTTTTAAGATCATACAGGGAAAATAAAACACACCTGCAGACTAAATTGAGATTGTGGGGCACCAGTGTGAGCTCTGACCTAGGGGATTAAAATCATTAGTTCTAATTAATAACGTGTTTTATTTTATTTATTTATTTTTTTTTGTTGAGACAGAGTCTCACTTTGTTGCCCAGGCTAGAGTGAGTGCCGTGGCGTCAGCTTAGCTCACAGCAACCTCAAACTCCTGGGCTTAAGCGATCCTACTGCCTCAGCCTCCCGAGTAGCTGGGACTACAGGCATGCGCCACTATGCCCGGCTAATTTTTTCTATATAGATTTTTAGGTGTCCATATAATGTCTTTCTATTTTTAGTAGAGACGGGGTCTCGCTCAGGCTGGTCTCGAACTCCTGACCTTGAGCAATCCACCCGCCTCGGCCTCCCAGAGTGCTAGGATTACAGGCGTGAGCCACCACGCCCGGCCGGAATAACGTGTTTTAATTTACAGGAAACAAGGAAGTCAAGGGTTAATTCAGCATACGCATACTTTTGTCCTGTGATGGAATTCAGGCTAAGTCAGCGCCTGAGAAATTAGTACTGGACTAAAACAGAGTGTCCCTGCACTCGCCTTTCCCCACCCCTAACGCTATGTCCCTGGTCCCAACAACAAGAAGTGCAGAAGAGGGAGGTTGCGCAACAAACAGATCCTCAAGGCTAACAGGGCCGTTTGGCAAAGAACTAAGTAAGTGAAATAGAGGAAGACCCTGAGCCTTTAGTTGCACTTATCCCTTAGCTATCACAGTTAAACCACACTGTGCTAAACGGAGAAAAAAAAGGATGTTGGCCTGACCTCTTTTCTGTGTTGTTTTTCCACTTGCCTGTGGGCTTCATTAAATGTGCAGGAAACAAGCTAGACTTGGGAAGCTTGTAGCTGGGAATCAGAGAGAAGTCCCTAAAATAAGCACTCTACAACGTCTGTACAGTTATTCCTTCCTAAGGAAGTGCTGGAGGCGAGGAAAGGTGGAGTGGGAATCTCATGTCCTTAGAGCCCTTCAACATCTTAAAGAGGGTGGAAAATAACCCAGTAGTGGGCTTGCAGTGGGAATTGGAGTGCCAGCCAATTCTGAGTCGTTAGGGAGGGGTTTAATTTTCTCTCATGCCCTTCACAGATTTCACAGATCCTCTAATTAATCTTTCCTTACACACTCCTTATTCTGCACTCTCATTTTTACCTAGATTCCTTCCTTCCTTCATTTGACTCTTTTATTCATTTATTTTTTATTAAATGACTACTGTGTATGTCCTAGACACTATACCAGGCATTGGGGATGTTAGGAAAGCCAAGCAACTGTGCCAGGGATGAGAGAGATTTTAAACAATCACGTTGATAATTCCAACACAGAGTGCAGCCTTTATTCTCACTCCTTCCTGATTTGATATAAATTTTCCACTATTTTGTGACTCCAGAATCCATCAAGCTTATAAGTACTGCTTTGGATATGCCTTCTTTAACTCTGGATTCAAATTGCCTGGGTTTAATCCCAGTTCCTTCCCATTTACAAGCTGTGTGTGTTTGGGCATATTACTTAACTTTTCTGTGCCTCACTGTATTTATAAAATGGAATTATAATAATACCTGATTTATAGTAGCATTGAGACATTCAAAAAAGGAAAGTAGAGCTCAGTACAATGTCTGGCTTATAGTTAATGTTCATTGTGATAGCTTCTAATAATAGTATTAATAATTTGTTATATTATTAATTGTCTAATGACTTAGGTATGTAGGTCAGAGTGAGCAAATCACTCTAAAACTAAGCAGATTTAGATTGCATGGAGGATTGAGATAATAATTGCAATTACAAAAGACAAAAAAGCAAAATTAGACAAGAAGAAGGGAGTTAAGGTTTGAATTGTTTAGATGAGCTGTGATGGTACAGAAGCGACTTGTATAATTTTCCTGTGAATTTAATCACTACTGATAAGGAATCAAGTCCCAGATTTTCATGAAAAATCTACATAATTTCTTCAAATCTATACTTGATTTTGTCAATATTGACCACAACTAGTTTTAAGCTTTTAAGGGTATTAGACAGGGTGCTATTGGATGCAAGTTACAGAAACAAAACAGGAACTAGGTTCATGTAGAGGGAATTGGCATCGAGGATAGATAGGATTTGACTAACATTCCTCCTTGTCTTTCTCCTCTCCCTGGTAATGTCTGCATTTTAGCTTTTTAATCTCTTCTACTATAGATAGATGTTCTCCATGCAGTATGGACCATGGTCTCATGCTTCCACCAGTGTCCAGAGGGTTTCTCCAACCCTAGCTTGATTTTGAAACATCCTGTGCAGGGTGTCTGATTGGTCCTGCTCAGGTCACATGTCCACACATTGGACCAATGACTGTGGCAAGAGAAGGGGCGATGTGCTATAATTCTATTAGCTTGGGTCAGTACCTTCCTCTGCAACCAAAAGCTTGAGTATACCTCCAGAAGTCCTGATGGGGAATGAAGTGTAGCACAAGGCTGGAAATCTTGTGAAACAGTCAGCCACCCCAATTTGTATCCACAGCAGAGGAGCCGGAGAGCAGTTAATCTTTCCTTACATGTATTTTTTGATAGTATGTGATGATTGTTAGATTTATTCTAAAGTTTTAAAGACATTTGGGCTATGATGAATTTCCAGAAGTTTTACTCTAAGCTAATTTTTTAGTGTCATGACATTGGACTTCATGATTTTTAAACTTACATCCCAGCCTTACAATATCTTGTTAGTCCCTTGAAATCTATCCAGGAAATTCCGCTAACTTCAAAAGGAATCATACGTATTACTGACATTTTAAAAAAATCTGTACTTTATTGCTAAGAATAAAACCCTGAGGGGAGAAAGAAAACAATGCCATGTTGTTTGTCTTTGTAATTCCATATAAAAGATGTGCCTAAAAGTGTTCTTTAAATGGAATGGGGTAAAACATACAACTTGTCGTGGCATGCAGTAGGACCTCAATGGGGGCATATATTCATTACTCTCTTCCCATCCCTTTCCTTTGAGGACGGGTAAGGCATTTATGATCCAGTTTGCATGCAAAGCCATATTCACCAGAACAGGTGTTTAATTCTGGGTTTTATACTGTGCAGTTATTACAGGAGGGAAATGAAGATTCCTACACATAGAAAATTTAGATACATTTTTTGCCTGATAAACAGCTTTTTCACATTTGTATACCAATTCTCTTCTCAAAGCTCCCCACACCTTACACATTCTTTCTTTTATTTGGAAAATAGAAAAGGAAATCTCCAATTTATTCAAAACTTATTTACTGAATGTATGATATTCATAAAAATTCATGCCATTTAGGTGCACATTATTCAAACGTTTGGGGCATGACTACCTGATGTACATTACATTGTGATGAAAATTAAATTGTTTGATCATGAGTTTCTTTATTCCAACATTGCGAGAAACATTTGGGTGATGAGAGGCTGTCTGTCTTGAAATCAATTATAATTTTATTTTATGACCAGCTTTTACTATCATCTTTTAACTCTGGGGATGAAACATTTAAATTTCAATTAAAAATCAAGAAGCTTCTGTCTCCAATGAAATGCTTTATTCCAGAGAAAATTCATTAAATAGCTACTGTAAATGGAACCCTGCTCCGGTAGAATTAGATTGGATACAGAATAACTCTGCTATTACCCTAATACAATTATTATTGTGAGACCAATGGAAGATTTAGAGTATTGCAACAACAAATGTCTCTATAGAAAATGCAGTTGAACTGTGACTTTTATCAATATGATTTTAGATTTTTCAATTTTGTGACCCAGCTGAGGAATGCAGAGAGAGGAAGTGGTTTTTCTGAAGTGGCATATGGAATTTACTTAGGTTTTTTGAATCCCAAACTTCCCTGCTCCCAATTTTCCCCATAGTCTATTTCATGCGTCAGTGGAAGAATGCTATTAAATTTTAAGAAAGACTTAAAAATAACCCCCTTTCTCTTATTTTTTTGAGCTGAGCGGTAGTCTGGCTTGTTGATTGAAAGCAGACCCATTCAAGGATTTATTTATGTGCTTGGAATTCAACAGGGAGATACATTCTCCTTTTGTTATGCTCAATAGCACATTTAGGATGTGTATTACATGTTGTGAAAATACTCATAAAATTTTTGGGAAAAATTCCCAGATCCAGTTACACAAACATAAAACAAACTACCTTACTCATTAAAGAAAACCCAAAAAACCATAAAACTGGAATATATATCATTCTGCCAGGATAATCACCCGTTGATTATAGTTTAGTAGTAAAGTCTTCTCTGAGCTTGGAATGAGTTTAGATATTCTTTTTTCTTTGTGTGCATTTTGAACTGACTGTTGACTCAGCATATTTATGTACATAAAGGGAGAAGAAAATGACATTTGTAGGGTGTCAGCTGGTGAGAACAACTAGATTGCAAACTCCTTCAGGGCAAGGAGAATGTATAATAGAGTCTTATGACTCCTGTTAACATAGTGTCTTGCTCATGACATATTCAGATAGAGGGTGATAAATGAATGACTAAATAAACCAATGTATAAAAGAGACAGATTAGTCAAGGGAATGAAGGTAGTTCACATGTTGGCTTCATTAAAAATGAGAGCAAATATGAAGAAGTTGATGGATCCAAGTCCTTATTTGGTCTTGGAAATCAGCTTTATGGATGCCATGAACTAAAACTACCAGAGCTGTGTGGATAATGAACACTCAGAGAATCAAACCTTCTGAAACTCTCAACTGCACTGACTCTAGATTCCTCATGCGGGTGCTCCTATGGATCCATTTCCCAAATTGGTGCTTTCAGAAAACTTTTTTTCCATAGCATTAATCTGTAAGCAATGCACGAAGGGTTCCATGCTTTGGTAACTTTGAAAACACTGGGTTAAATGGAAATAAACACCATTGTACAGGTTGCTTCATTGCAGACTTCTTAGAGCCTCTAATACACTAATATAAAATGTGAATCTCTGAGAGATGACAAAGATACTCTTTTCTCAAACTTATTATTTCTTATGTGTATTTGTTTGTTGTAGATTTTTTATGCTGAATCTACTATTATATCCTAAAATTAGATTTAAGTGGAACATAATTTGAGAAACTCTGGCCTAGAGAATTAGAAAGAGCTAAATTTCACCACCTTCGCAACGGCAACAGGATTAATTTATCTATTTGATGTGAAATAGCATATCTAGCATGAGAATGATGAAGGTGATGATGATTATAGCTAAAACTTACTGAATGTTTGCCATGTGTTAAGCACATGGTATCGTGTCATTTAATTTTAATGAATCCTATTAAGAAAGGTACTAGTAAAAATGGAGAGACTATACACAAGAAATTTAATTTACTTATCCAAAGGTTGAGCAGACCTGAGCTAAGCTAATTTACTATGCTATATGGTTTTCTTAGAAATAGAATTTTACAACTAACACAAGGCATGGTAGAATTAGTGCTGAGTAATGACCCTGTTACTTTTTCATTCTATTTTATTGTTATATATCTTATCTATATATCTCTAATATATTTTCAAATATACAGAAAAGTAGAGGCAACAAAATTATCAACCTACTAATATGTTCACCTACGACGTTTAACAAATCTTAATAATTTGCCATCTAGGTATACATATGCCATACATGCAGTAGGTATGTGTGTGTATTAAAATGTTCCAGTCAGTTACAGTCGTCTTTTCCATGCTCAGATTGTCCCAAATAAGTTATCTCCTTCCAGTTATCTCCTTTATTTTTTAATATAATCCAATTAGTCTCTGAAAACTTTGTTGCTTTCAGGCAAAACATGTCGTAAGTACATCTAGACTTTTCCTTCTTCAGACCTGGAGAATCAACTATTTCTCCAAGGAACTCAATTTCTGTTAAAATCAATGTTGCTTAGAGATGAAAATGTGGTTCTGGGGTGACATTGCTTGTAGCCACTTTTACTGGACAAAGCCAAGAAGTATATGTGTGTGTGTGTGCATGCATGTGTGTGTAAAAAATCATATCTTTTATGTGTAAAAAAAAGATACTGATTTTAAGTTTTTACTCAGCTTCTTTGATTTTATACTTATGTATCTCTTTTTCTCTTATTTTGAAAAATCCATGATTTCTAATAACACTAATATAATTGTTTTTTAATATTTTCTTACAATGTCTATAAAACCTTCTTATATTACACTTAAAAATACTGAATACATTTTATTTTTTGCAGTTCTTTTTTTCCTTTGTACATATCTCATGTACATTCAATTAAAAATGCTATATTATAAAGGCACAAAAATGATTATTTTATCTGTTATGATATTTTTGTTTGTTGACTATTTTGTGGATTTTTAAAAATATTAATATATAAAACATTTACGTGGTTCCAGAGGTAAAGACTATGAAATGGTATTCTCAGGCAGTTTACATTTTTTTCCGTGTTCCCTTTACCTCAACTCTCTGACCTCCTATAGGTAACCATTTTTATTAGGTTTTGATTTATATTTTTACTGATTCTCTTTTTCCAGCAAAAGCACATATATATATACCTATTATTTCCTCTCTTTTCTTACACAACATTCAGTGTAATAAATACCCTCTGAGGGAAAAATGCAGATTCCCTGCCACAAAGGAGAAACACTGTGCTAGCCTGGAGTGCTCAGGAAAATTGTTACAAAGTAGACTAGTCAGGTACCAAGATAACTACTGGGGCTGGGAAGAGTGCCCAGCACTTTTTTGGCTGCCTCAGCATTTTCTTGCCTTGAAATGTCCGGCACAGACCAGCCCTGACTGTTTTAGAACTGTTTTGACTGTCCTCTAGTGCCCTTTAGCTAACTGTAATACTAAAATCCTCCCCTGGTAGAAAATTGTCATATTATTATCATAACATGAGTTGTATGACATCGCAGTGTGTGATGTTGGTAGTATGAATGCGTGATTTGTTTCTCTATGAATAAGCAAAGATACGATGTAAAAACTTTGTGTTACTCATTGGGAAGAGATTTAAGGCAACACTACAGGGTGGGCAGATGTGGATTTTGCTAGCAAGAAGCTCCTGTGGAAGAAATTTCTGTGCCTCCCAGGAACAAGCCCCTAGTAAGTAACCTCTAACAAACTAATCTAACTTGTCAAACTGGATTTGTCAGAGTCATTCTTTGCTCTCTCAGCTTCCTCTCAGTTTGGGGGGAGCGGTTTTTCTTTATTGTCCTGGGTTTTTCTCAAAACAACCTCTTTATATCCTCCATTTTTCACTTAACTATGTATCCTGGAGTTCATTCTATGCTAGTACATAGATATCTTCCTTGCTAGAGATCTTCCTTGCTCTTTTGATAACTTCATAGCATGCTGCTGTGTGCTTCTACTCAACCAATTCCCTACTGACAGTCAATACCGTGGATGGGTAATTTAGGCTGGGCTCAGCTTACCAGTTCTTTTCTCGGTTGGGTTCTGTCATGGATCTAACGTCAACTTCAGGTCAGCTTTTGAAATTGGTTGGCTGTTGTTTGGGTTGAAGGGAGGTGACAGGGCCAAGTGTCTGTCACTACTCAAAAAGCTAGCTCAAGAACGTTCACTTGGTGACTGGGCAGAGTTCAAAGAGAAAAAAATGGAAGCCTGCGAGGCTGATTGAGGACTTGGACAGACCTGCCCTGGTACCACCTCTCCTGCATTCTATTGGTTAAAATTGGTCACAAGGGCAGCCTAGATGGGGGATGAACTCCACATCTTGACAGGAGAAGTTGCAAAGTCACATTGCACAGCGGTGTGGCTACAGGGAAGGGAGTAATTGTGGCCACTTTTACAAGCAATGTAACATATTTCTCATAACCTTGTTAAAATAGCATATTGTTAAAATTATGGATTTCTGCAATCTTTGTTTAAAAAATGGCATTTTAATGGGTTTTAATTTGCCTTTCTCTTATTATGAATGAGGTAGATTTTTCCTGTGGTCTATTCATACTTCTTTCCCATTTTTCTGTTGGATTGAGTTATATTGTTGGAATTTGTTTCTTGATTTTAACTAGCAGTAGTGTGTATATGTATATATGTGTGTGTTTATATATATATATAATACACACATACATTAGAGAAATAATCCTTTATCCACTTTTCCCTTCTCCCCAGTTTGTCTCATTTTTTCCCTTTACGTATGATGTTTTATTTTCCATGTAAAAGTTTGAGAATATATATATAGTTTAACTTCTTTTTCCTTTGTGACTTGTAGATTTTTGATTAATAGTTACAAAGGTTTTCTATACGCCAAGATTTTAGAGGACTTCATCATATTTCCTTCTAGTTCTCAATTTTAGAACTAGCTAATTTCCTAAGTTAACAGCTTTGCTAATCAGAGTTTCTTCTAACTGCATAAAATAATAACATATTTCAAGCTCATTTTCTGGAGGCAACTTCTTGTTGGAGAAAGTGCAGTGCACTCTTTCCTTCAAGCCGCTTAGAGAGAGAAAAACAGAGAGATAACTCACGAAAAACCCCAATCCCTCAGAGTTTTCCTTCCAGAAGCTTACTTGTCATGTTGGTCATGTGAGATTCAGAACATCAGTTCCCATAGAAACAGGGTCACAAATGATGGTTGGGTTTTTTATTTTTTTTTTGCATCTCACCACCCCTGTTTTACCTGCATCATGGGACAGATCACACCGTGCTTAGAGTTCTATGTTTCCCATTCCCATTTCTAGGCCTGAAGCATCAGGAGGAGGAAATAACATTTTCAGTGCCCCGTGAGAGCTGGAGTGCAGAGGACAGGCCACCCAAAGGAGCTGTGATCATAAAGGGAAACAGCCACTGCCATAACATGGTGCTAAAGCAAAGAGAACACTGGGGAAGACCTATCCCAATGTCATTTCCTCTCATTGGCCCACCCCAAGTGGAATCCAGAGAGAGAAAGATCCCAGGGGATGCACTCCATAGAGGTCAGCCTTCAGGGCACAGTCATCAGGGCAAGGAGGGTGGACAATAATCAGAAGGCACAAAGAATTACCACACATTTGGACACTCCAAGAAGTCCAGGGTAAGAAGTTTGGGGTACCAGGATCCATATCCGTATTAATGTGAGAAGATTTCTCAGTTTGGATTTGGTCCCTGGCAGCCCTTATCTTGTCTTCAGTGGATCCTTGGGATGATCTTTGCTCTAGATTGGGAACATCTTGAGGTCATCTGTGTATCCTTATCACTTAACTCAGGGTTTAAGATGTGAGAGGAGTACAAAACACTCTGAAGAGCAAATGACAACTACCAAAAATGTATTTTCTTCTCCAATGCTTCCTCTTCCTACTTTTTTGGGAGAGTGGTAAATAACTCAGGCTCCAGAGTTGAAAGCTCTGTGCTTAACTGCTGGCTCCTACTTATTATCATTGTGAGCTCGGGTAAATTTCTAGAACACTCTAAGTCAATTTCTTTACCTATAAAATGGAGATAATAAAAGTAACTCAAAGTGTTCTTGGGAGGATTAAATGAGATAATTTATGTGAAGTTCTTCCTATATAATAAATGCTGAAAAATATTAGCAAAATGGATCAATGACATAAATGTAAACACTAAAACTATACAATTAGAAGAGAACATAGGGGTACATCTTTATAACCTTGGATTTGGCAATATATTCTTAGATATGCCACCAGAAGTGTCAGCAACAGCAAAAAAATAGTACATTTGACTACATCGAAATGAAAATATCTTGTGTGTCAAGAGACATTCTCAAGAAAGTGAAAAGACAACTTACAGAATGGGAAAAGAATTTGCAAATCGTATATCTAACAAGGTTCTGGTATCTGTGTAAAGAACTCTTAAAATTCAACAACAAAAAGCCAGACAAACCAATTAAAAAATGGAGAAAGGACGTAAATAGATATTTCTCCAAAGAAGATGTATAAATGGCCAACAAACACATGAAAATATGCCCAACGTCATTAGTCACTAGGGAAATACAAATCAAAACCACAATGAGATACCACTGTACACCCACTAGAATGTCTGCAATCAAAAATAAATACATAAATAAAAATTGTTGGTGAGGATGTGGAGAAATTGGAACCCTCATATATTGCAAATAGAAATATAAGATGGTTCAGATTTTGTAAAAAAAAAAAAAAATAGTTTGGCAGTTTCTCAAAGAGTTAAACAGAATTATCATAAAACCTAGCAATTCTACTTCTGGGTGTATTACCCAAAAATAATTGAAAATAGGTACTCAAACAAGTACGTGTACATATGTGATCACAGTAGCACTACTCATAATATCCAAAAAGTGGAAAAAGACCTAATGTCCATTTCCAGATGAATGGATAAACAAATTGTGGTATATTTAGACAATAGAATAATACTCAGCCATGAAAATGAGTGAAGTTTTGATACATGCTATGATGTGGATGGACCTTGGAAATATCATGTTAAGTGAAAGAAGCCAGACACAAAAGGTTACATATTGTGTGATTCCATTTTTATGAAATATCCAGGATAAATAAATCCATAGAGACAGAATGCAGATTGGTGATTAAAGGGGGCTCAGAGGAGCAGAAATTGGGGAGCAACTTCTTAAAAGACATGGTATTTGCTTTTAGGGTGATGAGAGTGTTTTAGAACCAGATAGAGGTGGTGGCTGGACAACATTGTAAATGTATTAAATGCCACCGAACTGTTCACTTTAAAATGGCTGATTTTATGTTATGTGAATTTCACTTCAATTAAAAAGTAAAGAATAAAAGCCAGGAGGAAGGAACTTGACAATGATACAAGTGAAATAATACTGCCCATGATTCAGCAATTGTTGAAGCTGGCTGATGGGTATGTGAGGGTCCATTACACTAGTTTGTTTATTTTGTATGTACTTGAACTTTTCCATAACACATTAAATAAAAACAAGAGTAACAACAAAATATTAATGGCAGTTTAATTCTGCACCTAATATGTTTTCTACCTATCTTAATTGACCCATTGCAGAACTGATTGCAGGCTTAGTTTTTCCTCTTTCTATTTCTGTCTTTAACTCAAGCATGCAGCCTTTATAGATTTTGTAAAAGGGATTAAGCACATCAGCCCTTCATGCAATTTATCTTGCCTTAACCCATCCAACACCAAATAATTAAGAAATAAATATCTCACTCTCACAAGCTATATTGTGCTATTTTTTTTCTCTTTATACCCATAGAAATGAGGTTTTTATCTGGGTTTTCAGGCAGTCCTAAACAACTTCAAAATATTTTCAGCATTTGTGTTTCTGTATTCTGTGTCTTTTGTGTGTAGTGGGATTCATAGCTTCCATCAGAGCCCCAGACTGGTCCGTGGCCCCATAAAAACTGAAACACCATGGCAAATATATAAGGAAGAATTGCACATAGATGGTGTCATAAGGTACAGCTGCAAATGACAAAAACTCAAGTTAACGTGGATTAAGCAATTGAAGAAAGTATTGGCTGATGTAACTGAGAAACTGAGGAGTGGATCAGCTTCAGGTATGGCTTCGTCTAGGGAATCAATGTCATCAGGACTGGCTCTTCCTCTCTCCTTCTCTCAGCTCTGTCTTCATCTGCCAGGCTCTCTTTTCAAGCCTTCTCTGTGTGGGTGTTAAAGCAGTCACATATTCCCTCTTGACTTAAAGGGCAGGACAATGCCCACCCACACCACGAGGCTGTGACTGGGGGAAGGGTGGTTCCTCAAAGGAAACTCTATTATCAAAAAGAAAACACATGGATGCTAAACAGGCAAATATAACAAATACTTGCTGGGAATGTTAATGATGAATCTTCATATGGATAGCAAAGTAAGGTTAGGTTCCCATATGTTTTCCCAGAAGGAAAACAGACCTATGTCTTTCCATGCTTCCTGGAGTCTGGGCTTGCCCTGATTAGGAACACTTGGAATTAAGAGTAAGAAGGACTTAGGAGAGAAGTGAAGAGTTGGGATAGGGCAAGAGCTAGGGGATCTGATAGTAGTGTTAGCATTGGTGAGGGGGCCAAGAAGAATAAATCATTGCAGCTGAAACTCTTGACCTGACCAGCAAAGGAAGAAGAGCAGAAAATGAATCGGGAGTAGAAGCCCAGCAACAACCCACAGGGGAGAAAGGAGGGAAGAAGGGAGAGCTATATTTAGGAAGCGGTGGGAAGAGAGTCACAGGATAAATTCTTTTAGTGTACATGATCATCATAATAAAACCAGTAACCATTTGTTAATCATTTTTCATGTGCCATGCACTGCCCTTGTGTGTATTATTTCCACTATAAATTCCGATGAGGTGTGTATTACTCTCCTTATTTAATTTGTGAAGCAGATTTTTATGTTTACATAGTCTGCCCAAGGCCATGATTACTTAGCCCACTCCCCTTAACACTTGCATTGCAGAACAGCTCTTTGGGACTGAAGAATCCCCTGTACTGACAGCATGTTGCTTAAGACTCCGAATCCGACCTTCGTGAAATACGAGAGATTATAGCACAAGCTTTTATTTTTGTAAAAATCCTATTCTCACTGATCAGTGTGAAATCTATGGTTTCCCCAAATCACCCAGGGACTCTAAGAATCTATGCTCATCCTTACTCTCCTGATGACATAATCAGTCGTCAGAGTGAAAAGACAATCTACAGAGTGGGAGAAAATATTTGCAAACTATTCATCTGAGAAGTGATTAGTATCCAGAATATACAAGGAACTCGAACATCTCAACAGCAAAACAAACAAACAAACAAACAAACAAAAAACAATTAAAAAGTGGACAAATGATCTTATCCGACACTTCTCAGAAGAAGACATAAACATGACCAGCAAATATATGGAAAGATGCTCAACATCACTGATTATCAGGGAAATGCAAATCAGAACCTCAATGAGATAACACCTCACCCCAGTTAGAATGGCTATTATTAAAATGACAAAAAATAACAAATGCTGGTGAGGATGTGGAGAAAGGGGAACTCTTACACACTGTTGGTGGGAATGTGAACTAGGATAGCCCCGTGGAAACCAGTACGGGGGTTCCTGAAAAACGTACAAGCAAAACTACCATATGATCCAGCAGTCCCACTACTGGATATTTACCCAGAGGTAAGGAAATGGGTACATTGAAGAGTTATCTCTACCCCGTGTTTACTGTAGCTCTATGCACAACAGTCAAGCCGGAGAATAAACCCAGTGTCCGACAACAGATTAATGGATACAGAAAGTGTGGTATATACACACACACAATACTATTTAGTCGTAAAAATGAGTGAAATCCTGTCATTCATGGCAACATGGATGGAACTAGAGAACATTATGTTAACTGAAATAAGCCAGAAACAGGAAGTTAAATACCGCATGTTCTCACTCATATGCAGAACCTAAAAACGTTGAGCTCATGGAACTAAACAGTAGAACAAAAGTTACTAGCAGCAGGGAAGAGTAGGAGGAAGGAGAGGATAGGGAGAGATTTGTTAGGTGATACAAAATTAAAGCTAGATAGGAGGAACGAGTTCTAGAGCTCTCCAGCACTGTAGGATGACTGTAATTAACAATAATATATATCTTCTGATAGCTAGAATAGAGGATATCAAATGTTTCTTTCATAAAGAAATAATAATTGAGATGATAGCTATACTAATTACCCTGATCTGATCACTATATATGTTGTACGTCTTGAAATATCACCATGTACCCCATAAATATGTATAATGTTTATGTGCCAATTAAAATTTTTAAATAGTTCTCATCCCAGTGAAATTTGAGGACTCTGGTTTATCTTTGCCCTCAAGAGATCATTGTACAGTGGTCTCACTCCACCAAGCAGGTATGTTACCAGGGTCTGTGGAAAGAAATGGTTTAAACATGTTTTTCAACTTAGAGAAAAGGTGAGAGCAGCTCTGGTTGTTATTTTGCCTTGAGCTTTTCACCTTGTTGCTCTTTACTAAATTTCTCTCCTGATGCCTGAAGTTTGATGTTTTCCTCCTTGTTTAGTTCTCTTCCTGGAGATGACTTTGATACTGAGATGTGATTTGATTTCATTAGCTGGGGTTTCCTTGGTTTTTGGTTGGTGCTGTTTCTAAAGTCCTGGGGATAAGCATCAAAGACAACTGCTTTATTTTTACATGCCAGGGAGAAGAAAATCAATTTCCATCGCTTAGGGGCACAACTTCTGGTGTCAAAATCCTTCTATGCTCCCAGCACCTTTTTTTGTCACTAGTGTCCTTTAGGAAGACAGAGAGGTAGTCTAGGTAGTATTGTACATGAATATTATCTGGTAATATTATCAGTAATAATATATATTCATTTAACCAATATTTACTAAGTATAATCCTATGTTGTAGGCTCCTGGAATACATCAGTAAACAAAACTTTCAGAGAGCTTTTATTCTAGCATGTGAACACATATATAAAGCAATAAACATAATAAGTAAATACATAAAATAGTATAATGCTTAGTGAAAAAGCTATTTAAAAATAGGAAAAAAAATAAAGCAAAGTAAGAAAATGGGAAATATGGGGTAGGAGCTGGCTGCAGTATTAAATGGGAAAACCACTATAAGCATCCCTGAGAAGGCAAGATGTGAATATAGCCTTAAGGGAGTGTGGAAGAGTTGCAAGTGTAAAGCTAGGAGAAGAGCATTCCAGACAGAGGGACAGCCAGTGCAAAGGCCCTGAGGCCCTTGTGCTTGGCAAGTCTGGATTAGCAAAGTGGCCAGTATGGCAGAAGCTGAGAGAGGTGGTGCAGACCAGAAGGAGATGAGGCTAGACAGACAGCAGGGGCTGGATCACATAGGATTTGTTGACCATTGTAAGAATTTTGGCTTTCATTTTGATTAAAATAGGGTTTTGAGCAGAAAAGGGTCTTGGTCTGTTCTTTATTTTTGAAAACTTAGTCTGAGCTTAGACTGTAGGGTATCAGAGGTAGAGGCAGGAATATCTATTAGTAGCTTATTACAGAATCCCAGGAGATGGTTGCAATCAGACAGTAGCAATGGAACAGATGAAAAGACATCAAATTCTGCGTAGATCCTCACAATCTTCTGCCATATCTGATGCAAAATGTACCCAACAGTGTGGTTATCAACTGAGGTGGGGAAGGCTGTGGGTGGAGCAGTTAGGGGAGGAGGATCTGGAATTCCCTAAATATAATGTATTCATTTATTCATTCACCCATTCATTTCTCATTCAATCATTCAATATTTATTAAGTGCCTGTCATGAGCCAGGCACTCTCTCGCCAGTTTTCACACATACACCGAAAATTGCAGATGAGGAAACAGAGGCTCAGAAAGTCTAAGCCATTTGCCAAAGTTCATCCTGCTAATGATCAGTAGTCTTGTAATTCCCATCTGAGTCTTCTGTGTCTTTACCACACTCGCCTGTGGCCTATCACATGTGGCCTGACTGTGCAGACAGAATCAGAGAAAATGATACTGTTTTACTTATGTGCTGTTAAATAGCAGGTAACATTTTACTTGCAAGTTAAAACTTATCTCATTTCTGCCGAGTCCTACTCTTTCTGTGGGATGCTAGTAACCATCCTCCTCCCCATTATGCTTTAAAGCCCTTAGAGCATCCCATTGACAAGCGTAGGCATGAAAGACTGGGTGTTGTGCTGTTTGGAAGATGGATGAGGAAGCGCCCCTCACAAAGCTTCCAAATATGGACAAGCATTTTGTAACATTGTTAGGTGATATAATAGCAGTCATGTCTTCATCAGGGATCTAAAACAGCAGTGAGAACCCCAAATAAGCAATTAGGATAAAGGTTTTCCATACATACCCTTAGCAAAACACAAAAACAAAACCAAAACAAAACAAACAAAAAATACAAAAAAGTTTCCATAGCATGAACTATATCCCTTTGGATATGAACTATGAGATCTAAAGAGGATGATTTTTCTTCTGGGAGTAGCTCTTCACAGCTCTGTGGATGCTCCCCCAGCCCTCAGGGCCTCCCTCCCCCTCCTTCCTGCCTCTCAGCAGGGGCTGCTGCTACCCTGATGTGTTCTGCTCCCCTGGCTGCCTCTGTGTCCTGGTTTGGGGCTACGTTAATGCTCCTGTTAGCCTTGATGGCCTCTGTTGGAGCTGAAAAGGACTCATTTAGCCTTGTTGGAGGGAAAAAGAAAAACTCTCCTCTTTTATATTCACCCCTTTTAATTTTAAATTTTAGGTATCTGTTTAATTATTTTTTGTAGGCATAGCCTGTTTTTGTTATTTTGAGACTGTTTTGGGGTTTTTAATATTTCTATAAACATATCTGATTATTGGTGTACATAGTCTATGGGCTTTATTTTCTACTACATACGAAGAAACCAGCACTCCATCCATCTGTGATGCCGCATATGTTCCCTTAGGTGAAATTTTAAATTTAATAAAAAAAGAATACAACACACAGCTATGAGAAACCAGAGATGCGCTTACAGCATGATCTCAATTCTCCCCTCACCTCCAAGGCCATCTGAAGGGGAAACACAAGAGGAGTGGAATGGGAGGTGAGGGAGGCTGGAGTCGCTGATACAAAGCAAGTAGAACTTATGAACATTCAGGGACCCATCGAAAAATAATAGCAGCATTCATTATGTGTCAGCCTAGCCCAGAGTCAAAAATAAGATGGAGAGATTATCAAAAGAATGGCAGGTTTGGCAAATCATAACTGTATGCTATTTTGACTCTGGGAGCTGTGTACAGACGCAGGGAAATCCTGACACATGGAATGTTTCCATCAACAGAGGAGCAATTATTCCATGACAACGATGAGGACATAATCTATCTTACTGATCCTTAGATGGCATTTGGCCCTCATTCTTGCAGGCCACTGTGACAGGGTGCTTTTAGAAGTTGTTAGTGTCTCAAGATGGCTTATTTCGGTAGTACAAGGAAACCTCTATTTTATGCACTCTACTTCTGAATTAGTGATAAATGAGTAAGAATAAGTCTACAATTTACTTTCTTATAATCTTCTAAGAAAGGAACTGATGCTGAGAAACTACTTAGCAATTTTAAGGACTTTAAGCTTTCTAAATTGTTTATTTTAATGCTAAAAAGTTAACATTTTAATCTTCAACTTCTTTCTAATTATTGAAGCAAATCTATTAGTATTCTGTGGCTGCTGTAAGAAATTTCCAAAAACTTAGTGGTTTGAAACAATGCGAATTTATTATCAGACAGTTCTGTAAGTGAGAATTCTGATACAGATCTCATTGAGCTAAAAGAAAAAAAAAAACCAAGATATTGACTGTGTTCCTTTCTGGTGGCTTTAGGGTAGAATTTATTTTCTTGCCTCTTCCAGATTTTAAAAGCAACCATGTTCCCTGGCTCATGGCCAAGGCCAACATATATCTGGAAAAAAAAATAAACAAAGATGGAGAACTCTAAAAATTTGATTTGATGGCTTAGTATAAAACTGTAACAACAAAGTCATTATTGAATTGGCTTCTAAGTACAGATAAATCCAGGATAGGATATAGTTTATAAATCAAGTGGCCCTATATGGTCATTATATTTTCTAACAAGGTACGAAGTTAATGTACTTTTACTTTTGGGGGAGTAACTTTAAATTTAGAGAAAAGTTTCAAAGTTCGTACAAAGAATTCACATGTAGTACTCCTCCATCAAAATTAAAAAAAAAAAACAAACACTGGCACATTATTACTAATTAAACTCCAGTCATTATTTGAATTCCACTGATTTTTATACTACTTTGTTTTGTTGTTTTAGGACCCAGTCTAGGATGCCAACCTATGTTTAGTTATCATGTCTCTTTAGCCTCCTATGGTATGTGACAGTTTCTCTGTCTTTTCTTGTTTTTGATGTCCTTGATATTAATATTTTTGAGTACTGGTCATGCATTTTGTAGAATGTTCCTCTATTTGGATTTGTCTATTTTTTTTCTCAGGGTTAGACTGGGGTTATTGATATTCCTGAAGAATGTCACAGAAGTTAACTGTTCTCATCACATCATGTCTGGGGTACTATTGATACTACCTGTATTAACTCTGATCACCTGGCCAAGGTAGTTTTGTCAGGATTCTCTATTCTTTGGAAGCAAGTCACTAACTCCAGATCATTGTCAAGGGTATGGAGAGGTTAAGTTTACTACTGGGAAGATGGAGTATCTAAAGAATTCTTCTGTAATTCTCCCACATTTATTTATTTGTTATTAACCTTTATTTAGTTTTTATTTTGTATTAGGATCCAACACTACACTGTTAAAAATTTTTGCTTAAATTAGTCCAGTTTTGGCCATTGGGATCTCTTTCAGATTGGCTCTTGTGTTCTTTTGACAAACCTTTGAACTTTGAGCATTTTCTTACTTTTAAGCATTATAAGACTTTTCAGGCTCATCTTGTATTTTCTCTTCCTCAGCCCTAGAATCACAATCTCTTCAAGAGCTCGGGTACCTTTTATTGGAGGGCAGTGTCTAGAAACTAAGATTTAGGCACTGGGTGAGCTCAGTCCTATTGGGATGTCACTGTTTCTAGGCTCTCCTGGTGGGTAGAGCTAAGAAATTTGCATATGAATATTAACTCATTTATATAGACATACCTATAATTATTTCTGGGTCTCTCCATCTGTATCTATGTTAAACTAATCATATGTTAATACAAATGCTTCCAACTCTAACCCAGGATGACATGATTTTTTCTAACCTGTCCCCTTTACCTATCTGTAACTTTCTGACAATGAGAAGCTTATGTCCCATCATCATCCATAGCCATGTAATTATCTGTTTGACCCCAGTGTGCAAGTCAGGTGTTTTCCGAATTATTAACTCGTACCTCTATGACAAACAATTTTACCAATTAGAGTCAGTGTTTATGTTCAGTTTATTTTTTCCTTTGCCTTACAATATCTAATTAAAAGTTTATTTTCCAAAGTTACTTAGGTCAACTCCTGTTTCCCTCTCTCCTTCTGTAAGGTTATGTCATACACTGTAATACAGATAGATTCTTTTGTCACAGTCTTGGATTCCTCCAACCTCCTGGATGATTTCTCAATTTAATACATTAAATTTTACTCTCTGTCATGTAAAGTTTAGAAGGTTTTTTTTTTTTAATTTCAGAATATTATGGATTTTGACAAATTCGTAGTATGTAGTCACCATCCCAGTACCATATAAAATCACCCTAAAAATTCCTCTTTTTGTCTCTTTGTAGTCAACCATTTCTCCTTTCCAGCTCTTGGCAAACTTTGATCTGTTTTTTTGTTCTTGTAATTTTGCCTTTTTCAAACTGTCATATAAATGGAATCAAATGTAGCATTTTGGGTTTTGATTCTTTCACTTAGCATTTAAGATTCATCCATGTTGTGTGAATCAATGGCTTACTCCTTTTTAGTGCTCAGCAGTATTTCGTTATATATGCAGTCCCCTACTGAATGGCATCTCAGTTGCCTCCAGTGGGGCAATTACGGATAAAGCTTCTATAAACATATACATGCAGGTTTCTGTGTGACTATAAGGTTTCAGTTCAAATAAGAAGCGTGGTTGCTGGGTCATATGGTAAGTCTGTTTACTTTTGTAAGAAACTTGCACACTATCTTCTGAAGTGGCTGTGCCATTTTGCATTCTGACCTGCACAACAAAAGAGACTTCTTATGGCTCTGCATCCTCATCAGCATTTGGTAATGTCAGTTTTTATAAATGTTCTCATTCAATATAGGGACTTGCATATAGCAAACATGAATAAATGTAATTCATGGCTTTGACATAAGTCAAAATGTTTTGACTAGGACTAATTAGGAAAATGCTAGACTACATTAGTTATAAAAAAAATTGCTTTACAAATATTTTAAGAAATTAGATCCCATTAAAAGGAAGTAAAATAATTTTGGACGTAAGTAGTAAAATGATTCATCTCCTGTGATGATGTTGGTCATTTGCAATACATATGCTTGGAACTTTCTGTTAAGAAGGATTCTGAGGCTATACCTGGCTTCAAGGAGAAGTGCTGTGAGCAATTAGCAACATCTTATAGAGGACAAGGCACTAGGATACAAACATATTTAGTTTCTAAGGTCTGGGCTAATTCAGTGCTATCTGATAGATATCCTCTGAAAGGACCTATCGTGGGCTGGCAGAGTAATGGTCTCTAAAGATGTCCATGTCCTATAATACTCAGAATCTGTGAATATGTCATGTTATTTATTTATGTAATATTCATGGCAAGGGAGAATTAAAGTTGAGGATGGAATTAAAGTTTTTCATCAGCTGGTCTTAAAATAGGAAGATAATCATGAAACAGGGGACCTTGCCTTTTAGGATCAATTTGTCAATTTCTTCATTAAGAGTCTATTGGAATTTAGACATGAATTGTGCTGAATCCATAGATCAATTTAGGAAGAATGGGCATTTGAACAATATTGAATCTTCCATTTCATGAATATTGCATTTCTCTTATTTAGGTTTTAATTTATTGCAGAAATTGTAAATAGTTTTTAGAGGTCTTGCCCATTTATTGTTCCATTTGTTGCTAGATATTCAATGTCTTAGGTTCTATGATAAATGGTATCTTTTAAGTTTGATTTTGTAATTGTTTCTTGTCAATATATAGAAATACACGTGATTTTTGTATATTGACCATGTGTCTTCCATTTTTGCTAAACTTATGTATTAGTTTTAGTTTTCTTACAGATTCCATTCAGTCTTTTACATATAAAAGCTGTCATAACCCAACAAGCAAACAAACAAACACTTTTACTTTTTTCTAACCTGTAGGCTTATTAGTTTGAGCAAGACCACCAGTACAATATGGTATAGAAGTCATTAGAACAGATATTCTTACCTTGTTCCTGACCTAAGAAGAAAAGTATTCAGTATTTCACTATTAAATATGATGCCAAGTTTCAGGGTTTATTTCAGATGTCCATTGTCAGGTGAGGAAGTGTTCTTTGATTCCTAATTTACTGAGAATTTTTATGATGAATGGATATTGAACTTTGTGAAATACCACTTATCCATGTATTAGCATCGTTACATGATTTTTCTCTTATTCTTTACTGTGGTAAATTATATTGATTTATTTTCAAACGTTGAAACAAACTTGCATTCATGGGATAAACATCATTTGGTTGTTGTAAATTTGATTTGCTGACTTTAAAATAATAATTGTTTCTCTTGCTGCATTTGTGGTTTGCGCACTGTCTTTGGTTTCCATTAGTCTAACCATGTATGTTTAGAAGTGCGGTTCTTTGTATTCCTTCTGCTTCAGTTTCAGTGAGCTGCTCACATCCATGAGTTGATGTCTTTTGTCAGTTTTAGAAAGTCCTTCATTCTTACCTATACAAATATATTGTTTCTTTTTCTGGTACTGTAAATACCTATTAGGTCAACTGATACTGTCCCGTAAACATCTTATTTTTACTCCCTACTCCCTTTTTTTGGTGGTTCCATTTGGATACTTTATGCAGACCAATCTTTGAGATACCTTTTATCCCCTTGCTGTTTCTAGTCTGCTATTAAGCTCACCAAATCAGTTGTTCATTTATGATACCAAATTTTTCACTTTTAGTATTTATTTTTGGTATTTTTAATATTTTCCATCTGTCTCTTTTCTCCTGTGAAGGACTTACCACTTTTTGAAATTGATTTAGATTTCTTTGCATCTTGAGCTCTCTGATGGGCTTTTAAAAACTATAATTTCATAACTTAATGGGTTGCTTAGATTTTTAGAGTGAGGATAAGAATCTCTTGTGATTTTCAACTTTCTCATAGTAATGAAAATTTGTATAGTCAAGATAGGGTTTGTGGGAATATTGCTGTCTCTGTGGGACAACAGATAGGAAATTGTTTTAAATACATATAAATGGCAAGGAGTTAGGCATCTTTTCTCAAGAGGCAATCTGGCACGGATTGCAACTAATAACTCAAAATCAGTTCATAGACATTTTCCCCTGAGGATACATTTCAGAGAAATACTGATTTGGTGCTAATATTTACAAAGGAAAAAATTTTAACATAAAAATCTAGGTTTCCACCTTCTCTTGGAAAATTAAGAAAATTTGGCCACAAACTTGGGAATCAAGAATTTTTAGGGCCGGGCGTGGTGGCTCATGCCTGTAATCCTAGCACTCTGGGAGGCCGAGGTGGGTGGATTGCTCGAGGTCAGGAGTTCGAGACCAGCCTGAGCACGAGTGAGACCCCCGTCTCTACTAAAAATAGAAAGAAATTATCTGGCCAACTAAAATATATATAGAAAAAATTAGCTGGGCATGGTGGCGGATGCCTGTAGTCCCAGCTACTCGGGAGGCTGAGGCAGTAAGATTGCTTGACCCCAGGAGTTTGAGGTTCCTGTGAGCTAGGCTGATGCCATGGCACTCACTCTAGCCCGGGCAACAAAGCGAGACTCTGTCTCAAAAAAAAAAAAAAAAAAAAGAATTTTTAGTGACTATGTAAAAATAAGCAAATTGATAAAAACAATTGTTTAGGGATAAAGCTAGGTTTTTTTTTTTCCCCCCCATGAGGGCCAAAACTTCTCAGTCTTTTTGACTACATTTCACATTTATCTTCCTACCAGTGATACGTTTGCCACTGAGGATAGTTAGGATTTCCTTTGCTCTGGAGAAAGAAAAAACATATTGTCCATGTTTATGTCTATGTCTTTCTCTTTTTCTGATTATTCTTTATTTACGAAACATGTATTTACTAAGCAAGCACTAGGTAAATGTTACTTTCCTAAAGGAAAGAAGAACATACAGGCTCTCCCCTCATGAAGATCATAGACCAAAAAAAGTACTTAGAGCAATTGTAATGAAAGAAGTTCAGGTTACTATGGGAATAAATTACTGGGGTTGTTCTACTAGTTTTCTCTTAAAGGGCAAATGAGGTCCCTCATTTCCAAGCTCTTGTCAGTTGTAGGAAGTACACGGATAAGCATTTCATTATAGCCCTTCAACATTCCATTATTAAACTGACAAAGTAGGAAGAAGTGGTGCGAAATCTTTGCTGGAATGAACAAAAAATTTGTTTTCCACCAAGACTAGACAGGGATGGAGAAAAGAAATAGAATTGAGGGCTGAGCATAAATTAACAGATATTTGGACTTGTGACTGGGAAATAGTAACAGTCATGTCATTTAAAACAAATTTCCTTTATTCCTTCAAATGCCATCCCAAAGCTCATCTTCTCTCTGTAAACTTATCTGAGTTTTTTTCCCCGTCGCTTTCCACTCCTAGAGAATGTTTGATTTCCAATCTTTTATGCACACTTCCTTTATAATACTGTATCTATGCTATTGTGTTGTGGTGGTTGATGCATGTTTGGCCACTCTACTCAGCTGTTTTCTCTCAGGCATAGACCTTTCTGTGTTCCCATTTCCTAGCCTAATTACATTCACTGACAACTACTTCCATTGTCTGTTTTCATTTTAACAGTGGCCATATAATGTCTGCTTATTTGTTTAACTGAATATTTCTTTAAACCCTATCTCATAAAAATAATGAATTTGACTTGTTAGTACTCATAACTTCATTAATTCGTTCATTCACTCAGTTTTTTCAAGGGCATGTTAAATCTTGAGTTAGGTTCTTTAAGTACCAAGACAAAACATCATTCTTTTACAGGTTTTTGTATGTCTAGGGCTTGTTCAGCTTTTAAGGAGGTAACTTTCAATCAATATATAGTTATTAAAAGTCTATTGTGCCAAGAAATAAGCCAGTCATTGGTGAAATAATTGTGAGCAAATGCAAACAGAATCTTTCCTTATTAAGGTAACAGTCTAGCAAAGGAGAATAAAAGTTATTGCATGGAGAACTGCAATTCTGATAAGTATAATGAAGATTGTTTCACAGCGCTATTTGACCATGCAGAAACCTAAAGAGAGCAACTATTTCGGTGAGTTAAATGCAACATAAAATGGAAGATATGTCTGAAATTTTTCAAAAATATTTAAAATTTCTTTATTAATGACATTAGGTAGATAAAATGAATGTCATCCTCTCCTGTGTCCTCACTCCATTATTTGTCCCTTCCTATTTTGTCTTAGTAGTTTTTCTTTGACCATTTGTCAAAGAGAGGGAAAAAAAGGAAGTAATCCAGAATTTATGGTAAGAAAATAGATTACAGGAAAATTCAATGATTTTAAAAGTAAGACTCCAAACACTTTAATCTTTAGGTTGACTTACATAAGTTCTGATGAGTTACTCACTGAGGAGAAAGTTTGGTAAAAAAAAAAAAAAAAAAAAACTTGCAGTGTTTGACCTTGTATGTGTGTGCATGCATAACTCTCTGTTGCAAAGAGATTTTAAATGTTTTTTTTTTTTTTTTAATTTCCTATCGGAACTCTTGGCATAGCTTTTAAAAAGCCGAAACACCTATCATAAGCCACTTACCTTGTCTGAGTTTTAATTTCATGGAAGATGAATAAAATTATTCCTACTTGATGAGATAATCGTCAGAATTAAAATAGGAGGTCTGCTGTTGGATTAAGTAATTCGGTAAGCATGGTCCACCCTGTCTTTCCCATTGACTACAGCTACAAATCCCAGAAAAGAATGCATAAAGCAAGTGATGACTCTAAAAAAATACATAATGACAGGCCAACTGGGAAGGGAAACAAAAACTTGTGGAATGAGCCATATGATAGTGAATGTTTTGGTTCCTTCTAATCTCCGCTCTCTTTTTGGTTGCATGGTTTCTGATGAGAAGTTTGATGCAATTCTTCTTTGTTTCTCTGTGAGTAAGGTGTTTTTCTCCCCTCTGGTTTTCTTCAAGATTGTCTCTTTGATTTTGTTTTTTTGCAGTTGGAACATGATATGCCTACATGGCTTTTTGGGTTTTGGATTTGTTTGTTTGTTTGTTGTGGAGAGTCGTATTTATCCTGTTTCTATTCCCTGAGCACCCTGAGTTTGTGTCTATCATTGATTCTGGAATGCTCTCAGGCATTATTACTCTAAATGTTCTTCCTAGTTCTATTTTTCTTCTCCTTCTGTTGTTCCAAGTACAGTTAAGCTTTACCTTTTGTAATTGTCCCACATTTCTTGGATGTTCTGTTCTTAAAAAAAAAAAAGTAATTGTTTTATTCTCTTTGCATTTCAGTTTTGAAAGTTTCTGTTGACCTATCTTCAAGTTCACTGATTTCTTTCCTTAGATGTGTCAAGTCCTCTGACAAACCTTTTGCAGAAATTCTTCATTTCTGTTGCTGTGTTTTTGACTCCTAGCATTTCCTCTGATTACTTCTTATAGTTCCCATCACTTTGCTGACATTACCCAGCTGCCCTTGCCTGTAGTCTACTTTTTACATTAAAGCCCTTAACATATCAATCATAATTATTTTAAGTGCTCTGTTTATAACTCCAATATCTGTGTCATATCTGAGTCTGGGTCTGATGCTTACTCTGTTTCTTCAGAGTCTGTTTTTTGGATTGCCTTACAATTTTTTGTTAAAGCTGGCACGTGTTATCAGGTAGTAGGTACTGAGGTAAATAGCTGTTAGGGTGAGGATTTTATCAATCTGGCTAACAACTGGACTTTGTTTAATTTTTGTTTCAATATAGGTACCAGAGCCTTCGAATTCCTCTAATTCCCTTATGTCTGTCTCACTTCCTGCCTTTGAGGCTTTCCTTGGCACTGCTCCACAGAGACAGCCTTGCAGTTCCTTTACCTGTAATCCACTGTTATTATACTGGTTGGTGTGGTTAAAGTGTATGGGAGAGGGAGAACATTTTATAATCTTACTAAGTCTTAACCTTTTGGTTGTCCTGTGGCCTTCACAAGTATTTCCATCTCTTCTCCAGAAGTAGAGCTTTTTTCTCTTTCCCTGTTTCCTACTTCCTTCTCTGACTGTACCATCATTAATCTATTTCCTTGAAACCCTATTAATTGTAGATTCTTTTACCCATAGGTAAGGCTAGAAGTCTAGAGCGTGCTAAAGTGGGGTAGAATTTAAAATTGCCTGCTGGTGAATTCCTTACACTGGAGACCAGTCCCTTGTTATAGGGAAGTGTCAGGGGGCGGGGGACAGGGGGATTCAAGATGGCTTTCTCCCCCTCTGCAAAGGTCACCAGAGAATCTTTCTCAGGTCCACTCCAGAAGAAGGTGATAGCATTCCTGGAACTTAAACTCACAAATACAGGAGGAGCTCTCTATGAGTATGGCCTAGGGGAGTTTCTCCCTCTCATGCTAGTTGACATTCATCCTCTAGAAATTCAGCAACATTGCTAGTAAAGTACATAGTCCTGGCAGGTTATGGTGCCCACGGCCTTCTCCAAGTAAGCTAATCCTGAAGACTGTATCTTTCTGGATGTACCAGTCTCTCTAGATTTTAAGGTGCTGGTTTGATCCATGACCTTAATTTTCTGATGGGTTCAAGAAAAGTCATTGATTTCCTGTTTGTAAGGATTTTTCTTGTTTTGAGGGTGGGAAATACAATTTCAAAGCTCTTTATATATCTAAGCTAAAACCCAAAGCCCCCTAGTTGTTCTTTATTTCCATATGTCTCAACTTAGACTCCAGGATACTCTGAATCCTAGATCTTCACAGAGTGTGTAAACACAAAAGTCCCCCCCCCCCAACCGCGCCAATTTAAAAACAAACACTCTCTCTTATTATAGCCAAAGTACCAAGAAAGGAGTGTGTATGTGGTAAGAGGTCTTTTAACTATTCCAGACCAACCCTAGGCAATTCCCATAACGAATTATATCTCCATGGTGGCAGGGGTGGTGGTACAGGAATTGGCAGAGGTGGTAACAAAAGCCCCACGGGTTCTTTTCCCTTTATGCTTTGTCCAGAGGCAGTCACAGTCATGGGAACTGCATGACAGTACGTTGCACCTAAAAGTCCAGCTTTCTAGCCAGGGCAGCAAGAAAAGAGACAGCTGAGAGCCAGGACAGTTGGGGGAAATCATTAAGACGATGGAGCTAGAGAAAGATCCTTTAAGTTTATGTATAAAGTTGATACGTTGTTCATCTGTGTAACTGACTGGGACCAACATAGCAGATGCTATGCTAAAAATTTTTTTTAAAATAACTGAATAAAGGGAAAGATATTCTATGTTTATGAATTTAAAGACTTGGCATTGTTAACATGTTCGCACTACCTAAGGCCATTATAGATTCAATGCAACCCCTATCAAAATTTCAACAGGCTTTTTGGCAGAAATGGAAAAGTTGATTCTCAAATTCATATGGTATTGTGAGGGGCTCCAAATAGCCAAAATAGTCTTAAAAACAAAGAATAAAGTTGGAGGACTCACAATTCCTGATTTAAAAGCTTACCACAAAGCTACAGTAACTGACACGGTGTGGTACTGACCAAATGATAGACACATGGACTACAGAAATAGATTTCAGAGTCCAGAAATAAACCTGTGCCTTTATGATCAATTGATCTTTGATAAGGCAACTGAGACCATTCAGTGGAAAAGGAATAACTTCAACAAAAGGTGCTGAGATGACTGGATATATCACACGGAAAAGAATGAAGTTTGACCTCTACCTCCCACTATACACAAAAATTAACTGAAAATGTTTGATACCTAATATAAGAACTAAAACTATGAAATTCCAAGAAAAAATTGGGCTAAATCTTCATGACTTTAGATATGGCAATGGATATTAAATATGACCCCCAAACCATGAGTAAGAAAATAAAAAAAAATACATAAATTTGAGTACATCAAAAGTAAAAACTTTTGTGCATCAAAAGATTATCAAGAATGTGAGAAGACAACCTACAGAATGGAAAAACTATTTGAAAATCATGGATTTGATAAGAACTCTTACAATTCAACAACAAAAAGATAAGCAACTCAATTAATAAAACAAGCAAAAGACTTCAATAGGAATGCCTCCAAACAAGATATACAAATACTGAACAAGCACATGAAAAGATGTTGAACGTCTTTAGGCATCAGGGAAGTGTATATCAAAATCACAATGAGGTATCACACGCACACACAAAAAAATAAGTGTTGGCAAGGATTTGGAGAAATTGGAACATTTGTGTATTACTGGTGGTAATATAAAAAGGTTCAGTCAATGTGTAAAACAGTTTGGCAGTTCTTCAAAAAGTTAAGCATAGAATGACCATATGCTCAGTGATTCCATTCCTAGCTATATATCTCAAATAATTAAAAATTGATATTCAAATAAGTACTTGTATATGCATGTTCATAGTAGCAATAGTCACTATAATTATAAGATGAAAACAGCCCAAATGTCTGTCAACAGATGATTTGATTAACAAATTACGGTATATGAAAGCAATGGAATCATTCAGCCATAGAAAGAAAGAAAGTACTGCTACTAGGTGGATAAAACTCCAACACATTATATTAAATGCAAGAAGCCAGGCACAAAAGGTCACTTATATAATTGCATGTATATGAAATATTCAGAATAGATATGTTTATAGAGACCAAATAAAGACTAGTGTTTGCCGGGTACTAGGAGTAGAGGGGAATGGGAAGAAACTGCTTAATAGCTAAAGGATTTATTTTGGAGAGATTGAAATGTTTTGGAACTAGATAGATGTGGTGGTTGTACAACATTGTGAGTTTACTAAATTCCACTGAATTTTACACTTTAAAATAGTTAGTTTTAATTTTATTAAATTATTTAAATAAAAAAATGGATTATGGACTTAAATGTAAAATCTAAAACTTCAAGCTCCTTAGCAGAAATCCTTCATGACCTTGGGTTAAGCAAAGAGTTCTCAGAAATAACATAGAATTACTATCCATGAAATACAAAAATAATAAATTGGATTTAATCAAAGTTAAATAGTTTTATATAAAGATGCTATTTGAGGAATAGAAAGAAAAATCACAGATTGTGAGAAGATATAGTCAAATCATATATTCAACTAGATTTGAATCCAAACTATATTTAAAAAACTCTCAAAATTAAATGAAAAAATGAAAAAAACCCCAACAATAATTAGAAAAGGGCCAAAGATTTGACCAGACATTTCACCAATGAAAATCACACTTGAAGTTCTAACTCAGGTTGGGCAAAGGCAATGTATGTAGTCTAACCATTCGTACCCCTGTAATATGTGGAAATAAAAAAATAATAATAATGATAAAATAAAATTTACCAATAAATAAATAAATTAGTACATGAAAAATGTTTAGTGTCATTACTCATTAGGGAAACACAACTAATACCACAGTTAGTTGCCACTGTATACCCATTAAACTGCCCAAAATACACACCAATAATAATAGTGGCTACAAAAATCTGACAATATCGTGTTTTAGGTAGGAAGTAGAGCAATTGGAAAGCTTACACAGTGCTGGTGGAAATGCAAAATATCACTCTTGAAAACCACTCTGAAAAATAATTTGGCAGCTTCTTATAAAGTTACACATATAATTACCACATAATTTAAGCAAATCCACTTCTGGAGAAATAAAAACACATGCTTATACAAAAACATGTTTATGGCATCATTATTCATAATCTCTAAAAACTGAAGATAACTCACGTATTCTTCAACTGAATACTAAGAAATAATAAGAAATGAACTACTGATACAGGCAACAATGTGGATGAATCTTAAATGCATTTTGCTGAATGAAAAAAAATGTCTCCAGAGGCTGTACACTGTATGATTCCATTTCTATGACATTCTGGACAAGGCAAAAATATTGTGATGGAGAAAAGACCAGTGATTGCTAGATGTTAAGGGTGAAAGGAGGGTTTGTCAAAAACAGGGTCAGCCCAAGGGAATGTTTTGCAGTGATAGAATTGTTTTGAAACTTGTTTGTGGTGGTGGCTACATCAATCTCTGCACATGCTAAATCTCATAGAACTGTACACCCCTAAAAGAGAATTTTATTGTATGGAAATTTAAAGTAATTTTAAAATAAAATAACAATAGGATGCTAGTATAATTGACTTATAAACCATAGAAAAGTATGTAAAACATTTTAGGAATAGCTTAATAATGTTGAGTAGTCATGTGAATTGAACATACACATTTGTTTGTCTTTGAGAATTTTAGTGAATTTTTGTGTGTGTGTGTGTGTGTGATAAATATCATCTAATCTTCTCTTTTTCTGGTCTCAGTGACCTGATTTTAATTTAGGTATAGATCTCATCTCCAATTGGCTTGTGTGTTTCTAGCACGTGCTTTCAACCCGGGGTGGAGACACCCAGTCCTTTTCAGACCAAGACTGCTCAAAGACATGTTTGTTCCTGGTTCATGAACAGTGATTCTAATAATAAAGCTTCCTCTAATTAATAATAAAGCTCCTCTCTGCATCATTGGAGCACTCTCCCCTCACTTGTTCTGGATGTTGAATGTGTGAATGTGAGATCCAAAACTTAGGCAAGCGTCTTCCTACTATAAGAAAAGCCAGTCAAATGAGAAAATGAAAAATGGAGGAGAGAAGTGCTGAATAATTTGCAGAGAAATGGGTCAGGAACCCATTCACACTGATTCTTAATCTCACCTTATCTCTGGATTATGCAGTTAAATAAGACAATATATTCCCTTTACTATTAATGTCAATATGAGCTTATTTTCTGCTCTTTTCAAACATTAGCATCCCAGATGGTACAGAGAACAACCTCTTCAGGTAGTTCTGTTTTTTGTTTAGAGACGGGACCTACTAATCATTTAAAATTAAAATTAAACATTTAATACCTTCTATTCTAATGATATCATTACTTAGACTGGTAGGTACAACATCTAAGTTAAAGATGACATTTTAAAAAGACTCCAAAATGACATGGCCAAAAACCAAGGCAAATTATTGGCCTAATACACCTTGTGATAATTTGTTAAATTTTGTAAGATGAAATACCATCAGTTGAATGACTAGCCAGGATTACCAATAAACTGTGTCTATACTTGACCTTTATGTGGGATATATCATCAGGGGTTTTACAGGTGGTGCGTCCTGATGTTTGACCTGTCCAAATCCATCAAAATTCTCCTCACTCAACTAAAGAGACAGGGTACTCTGAGCTTGGGTGACTGGAAGGCTAACTCTATGCTTTTAACGTGATGTTTGGCTTTGAGGATTGCTTCTCTTCCTATGCTTGAAGAACCACTGGCTTAATAGGATAACATAGTTAATCTGTAACACATAATGTATGTAATTACAGTAGTGTAATGGAAAAGTGAAATCACTTGTTAGGGCCAATTGCAATGTGTATGCATAATAACTTTGAGAAAGCAATATAAAACACAACTATTCAGCTTTTAATTTTTACTAAATGTTCTTACCCTGTGAAATAATGCTTTGGTCTGAATGTGTCCCCCAAAATTCATGTATTGAAAACGTAATCCCCAATGCAACAGTGTTGGGATATAGGGCCTAATGGGAAGTGCTTAGGTCGTGAGAGTTCCACCCTCATGAATGGGTTAATGCCACTAAGAAAAGGGTGTGGGAGTGGGTTCATTGTCTGCTGCTCTTCTGGCATGTGGAGACATAGCATTTGCCCCCTTGCCTTCTGCCAAGTGAGGACAAGCAAGAAAGCCTTTACAAGATGCCAGCACCTTGACCTTGAACTTCCAGCCTCCAGCACTATGAGCAATAAATTTCTATTCTTTATAAATTGCACAGTGTGTGAGATTCTGCTATAGCAGCACAAAAGAGACTAAGACAAGTAGTACCATTATAGTAATAGTTATTAGATATATTTGTACAAATATGGGAAGTGAAACTTTGAGCTGATGCATCATTTGCAAGAGTGCGCATCTATTGCATTTTGCTTCCTAGACTCAGCTCACCTTCCTTTCCTTAGAGTAGTAAATACCTTCTGAGTTTGCCTGGGGGAACAAACCACAAGCGTTCTGTGTCTGTGTGATGTAGGGGAGGATGATGCCACCTCTGTCTTCAGTGATAAGTGTATGACCCGGGCCTGACCATACAGCCTCATGACACAGGCCGCAGTGATTGCGGCAGGGATGGGCACATGACTCAGTTCTACGTGTGCTTTCAAGGTGTTAGGAAAGAAAAAAAAAAAAACAACTATTTTTCAGCTGGAACTGCTAGCAGTAAAGATGACGTACACTGAAGAAAGAGAGCTAAGAGACAGGGAGAGACCAGTTGCTGATATTATAACATCCTTTGCACCCATAGATACAGTCACACCTACAGTCTTTTTATTCCTCAACTTTCCCTTTAACCATGCCAATATATTTGCTTAAGCTGTTTGAATCGGACTTCTGTCTCTTCCTTGCATACGAGATTGTGCTGGCTAATAGATTTACTCAATGAAAGAAGTTAGTCCGTGGGAATTGGGATTTGAAGTTAGGGAACGATTTCAAGTGACTATATATCTGAAATAAAGCTTCTCTGCTGATATTCCAACCACCATGTTCCGAGTTAGGAAATTATCTTGCCAACTTGCATGGGTCAAGAGAAGAGCTAAATGTTAAGAAATGTATTTGTTTAGATCTCTACTCCCTTGGGTTGACTCGGGATTATTATTAATTGTAGCTTTGGGCTAATTTGTTGCCTAATATTCTTGTGTAAAACTGTAAATGCCATATTAGATTTAACTAGGAGAAGCAGGGGGCTGTCTTCCTGTAAGCTGGAGTTATATGAACTATGCAAATGAGCATTCACATAAGAATGCCATGTTTGTCTTCCTCATTGCTGCTTTCCCTGCAGGATAACTCTAGCTCATCTAGTAATTAGTGGTAGGAAGCTTGAAAATCTGCAAGCTAATTTACACATAAGAAAACTATGTTTAAAATGACATTAACTCACTAGGTTTCTGTGTGAGGCTTGGCACACAGCTGTTCCATCCCCCTGGCTTTATCTCTTGTGGTGCTTTGAAATGCGAAAGGGCATTAAGGTCTGGCTTGCTCAGAACAAGAGGCACATAAAGGGGGAGGAAGTCAAGAAAGAAATTGTTCTCTTTGGTGCAGCTGAAATCCTACTAGGCAGTATCATTGCTTGTAGAAGGCATTAACAGTCAAGCACTAAATAGTAATGATGATAATTCCTCCCAGTGATTGAGTGCTTACTATATTTCAGGCACTGTCATAGGTGCTTTCTATATATTATCACATTCACTCCTCAAAAAAAAAAAAAATGCTCATATCATGCCCATTTTATGGATAAAGAAACAATGACACAGAGAGCTTAACTAACTTGTTTAACCTCATACATTTGCCAGTAGTGGTATCAGGATTCCTGTGTGAGCCTGACTTTTCAATTATAAAGTTTGCCGCCTGCTATGATACTAGACTTTTGAAGAGAACTTTTATCCAGGATGTCACTGACATTTGCAGTACAAACCTATTTATTAAAGCTTATTATTATTATTATCTGAAATACTGTAGGCATGCAAACATCTTAATATCAATTTTTAAAAAATGTAACTTAATTTTTCTATTCTCTTTCATGGCAAAAGTTCTTGGAAGAGTAGACTCTATCTGCTGATTCTGTATCTTCACCTCTCTTTTCTCCTTAAGCTGTTCCAACAGGGCTTTGTGCTGATAATAAAACAGCTCTTATTAAGGTTTACAGTGATCTCTCACTTCTCTTCTGTGTGCTGTCAGCCTTATTTGACATGGTTGATTCGTCTCTCCTTGTTAAAGTTCTGTCTTCACTGGGCTCTGAACATCACACTCCTCTGTACTTTTGGCTACCTTTTGGCTGATTTTTCATGTCTCAAGTCTTAAGCACTGGAGTGCCACCCTGGGCTCAATACTCAGACCTCTCCTTTTCCATCTATGCTCTCTGTTCCTCCAGCCTTGTTGGCTTCATCCTCAGCATGTGTCTCAAACCCAACTACCTGTCACCTCACCTCCTGCCACCTTCCTTACCCCAGCCACCAGCTCTTGT
Organism: Eulemur rufifrons; assembly: GCF_041146395.1. NCBI lineage: Eukaryota > Metazoa > Chordata > Mammalia > Primates > Lemuridae > Eulemur > Eulemur rufifrons. The sequence continues at coordinate 10,113,577 of NC_090992.1, forward strand.
CCCTGACTCTCACTACAGCCCCTTCTCTGGTCTCTCCTGTTCCTTCTTTATTCCCCTAAAATCCATTCCTTCCACAGCAGCCAAAGTGACCTGCTTAAAACACATATCAGATTGCAAATTTTCTCATTAAAATTCTCCAGTGCCTTCTTATTGCACATAGAATTCAATCCAAACTCCATTTCATGATGAACAAGGGCTATTTTAGATGTTCACTTCCTTATGTTATTTTTTACAGCTTTCTCCTCTGCTTCCTCTGTTCCTGCCACACTGACCTTGTTTGCTGTTTTTCAAATACTTCAAGTTAATTTCCAAATCATGCCCTTCGAGTTCTCTTCCCTTAGGTTTTCACGTAGAGGGATGTTTTTATCATTCAGATCTGTCCTTAAATGTCACTTTTTCAGAGACTGTCCCCATAACCTAAACTAAAAGATCTTCTAGCCCTCAACTAAACCTCTAATTTCTTACCTTGCTTTATTTCCCTCATTATAATACCTCTATCCAAAGTTGTATATATTTTTAATGTATTTATTTGTTAATTGTCTAATTTTTAAATAAAATTGTCTACTTTTGTTGACTAGAAACTTTATCATCTTTTCCTCTATGAGAGCAAGAACTTTGTTCACCAGTATTTTCTTGGAGCATGGAACAGAAGAAAATATTCAAAAAATAATTAAATTAAGAAATTAATACCTTTTAAGAAAAATAGTTTATATGTGTCTCATGCTCAGGCCTTCCTCCAATCTAGAACACCCTGCCTATCTTCTCTATGGTAGACTATTTCTCTCCTATTTTTCAAATTCCTTCTATACCATAACTTTTTCATCAACTTTCTTAGACTATACTTTCATTTCTTTCCACCCTTCATAGGACCTGTAATACTGCAGGGATAAATAACTGACAGATGAAGCCAACATTTTACACCACAAATAAATCTTCATTAACTCCTTAAAATAACTCAGAATGTAGGAGGGGGTGTGAGAAGATGGCAAAACAAAAGTAAATCTATCACCAGTTAAATTTGATCATTTTGTGACAGCCTGGACTTAATTTAAAGGATTTCATGGCCATCAAATGCTTTTTTATTAGGAAATTTGTAACATTATGTGATTATGCTACTAGCCGTGAAAGATAATACTATTACCAGCGAGGAGGTGGCTGGGCAAAGAAAGAAATTATAGGCAGGGAATTCAGGTTGGAGGCTATTTTAGTAAAAAGGGGTTTAACCTCAGAACTAGGACACTGGCAATAAGAATGAAAATGAAAAATAAAAGTTTAAGTCAAGCCATGTTACGGGTAAATTGTGCAGGACTCCGACTAACTGGATGTGTGGTCTATGAACAGAAGACATGGAAGAAAGCTCTGGATTTCTAACCTGGGAATTTGACTGCTATTAATCTAGACAGAAACCACAGGAGAGGTTATGGAGGGGCCTCTTTCTGCTACAGAAATTCAGCCTGACTTAGTTTGCATACCCAGGTGAAATTGTTTCAAGGACACTGAATTGGGTAGGCAGAATAATGATCTCCTAAAGACATCCATGTCCTTATCCCCAGAACCTGTGAATATGTCCCCTGGCAAAAGGCAATCTGCAGATGTGATTACAGTTAAGGACCTTGAAATGAGGAGATTATCCTGGATTATCCAGATGGGCCCGACCTAATCACATGACTCTTTAGAAGCAGAAACATTTCTCAGCTGAGGTTAGAGAGAGGTGTGATGTTGCTGGCTTTGAGGATGGAGGAATGGCCACGAGCCAAGGAAACTGCTCAGCTTGTAGAAGCCAGAAGAGGCAGGAATTGGATTCTTTCCCAGAGCTCACAGAAAGGGATGCAACTTTGCAAATATCTTGATTTTTACCCAGTGAGATCTTGTCAGATATCCAATTTAGAGAATTTCCTAAGGAAGCCCAAATACAGGAAAGTGGTTGGGCCTCAGGAATAACCATAGCCTAGAATGAAAACAGGATTAGTTTCTCCTGCACCTGTCTGCATGTCTACTTCATCCCTCTTTCCCTGGAGATTCCTCTATTTCTCCAATTGTTAAGTCTGAACAATGGCTGCTGAGGGTTCCTGAGTGTTTGATCTAATAGATCAGTTACCAAAGAAAGAGAGACAGCATCTCTTTCTTGACTTTATTTCTAAAACTTTTGTGCAAGAACTCTAATTACCCTTGGTTGGACCAATCCATTATGGTCAGGAGGAGGTGTTCGTAGAGTTAACTAACAGGATGACAACCCAGGTAACCATGTGGATGAAGGAAAACTGAGGAGGGTCTGTCTTCAAAAGAAGAGGAACAATGACACCTAGGCATAACAGCAATGCAGCAATACAGAAGAGCACAGATTGTAGCTTCTTTTGCATACATGAGAAGTCAGACAGTCCATGAGTTCTGTTGAGTGCCTGCTTTGTGCCAGGCACTGAGACAGTCACTGTGTGCACTGTTGAACATAACCAGCAAGGCAAATGTCAACACTAAGCTTATACTTGTAGTGGGAAAGGCAGTGATTTAATCAGTGTTGACAAAAATGAGTGCCTGATTACAACTGTGTAAATCATTGTGACAAAGTACAAATTTTAAAAGATATATCTAAATTGGGGTGGGAGGGTGGTTCAGAGAAACGAGACCTACCTAATGTATGCATTAGGGAAGAATTTAAGCTAAGATCCAAGCATTAGAAGTTGATCAGACAAAAATGGGGGTTCTAGGCAGGGGAAACAGCATATGCAATTGACAAAAAGGCAGAAAGGAGCATGTGGTTTTATAGAAACTGAGGGATAGTCAGTGTAGCTGATGTTGAAGTGATGAGGGAATGGCAGTGTAATAAGACACTAAGGAGATAAGACAGGACACGTCCTTATCAGGTTGTAATGAATCAGGTTAAAATTTGGGACTTTATTATAAGGCAGCATTTTAAATAGAGCTTGCCTCATTCTTTATGTTCAAGTACTGAACCTCACCTGTAACCTTCTGAACCAAAATTTCTTGGGATGGACAGTTAGGAATCTGCATTTTAGCATCATCCTCTCATAATTCTTACATACCTTCAATTGTAATAACTACTCTTCAAAGAGAAATAAGAATGGTACATTTTTGTTTTAATATTATTTATAGAGAATTCAAGGTGAGTTTCATATATTTCTTAAGAACTGACATGGGAAGTATAGTGAATTATATTTCTCCGAAATGCAAAATATCAAGAGTTAGTGAAGTTATGAAATCGTCAGACTTCATTGATGTTCCCATTTGCAGATCCTATGTTTCAATTAACCTACTGGCCTCCATCTCAATATCAAAATGAAGAATGCTTGTAATGGAATAGACTCCATATGAGCGTTTCCAACCTCAGCTCTGCAGGAAACACTTGATACTGTGTTCTTATATATTTTAAAATATGAGAATGACCTTTATATTGGGGAGAATGTGCGGTGTGAGTATTTACTTGTGCTCTATCACTGGATGCAGTGTCTGCACTTTTCTAATTTTTATATAGTATAAATTGATGAGATCTGACAACTGTTGACTTTTATTCACCAATTCCAGTTACATTACCACTCAACTGGAATAAACAAAGACATGCCGTATGTCTACTGGTCACAAAGGACTTACTATTTTAGATGCCAAAAAAATCATATGGGCATTACTTTAGAATATGTGAAGCATTTTCTTCACTTTTGTTTGTCCATAAAGGGAAAAAATAGGCATAGGAAAAACTCTCTGATCAATTGCTTAGAATCACTGAATGTGTTCTGCTGAACTCTCTCCTCTTTCTCTTGAGGTAAATCGGAAAGTGATTCTAAAAGGCACTCCACTCCCTCATGTGCAAGGAACTGCTTGCTAAAGGCTACAGTGGGGAGCTAGATGTGTCCAGGTGCATAAACTGGGGGCAGGGCTAGAAAGCACAGAAAACTCCCATGCAACCAAAAAAGTTTGAAGATGGCCTGTGATATGTGAAGATTTCTGGAGAGTCAACTGCACTTACATCTTGAGACCTGTTGAAGGAGAAGCCCCGATTCTTCCCTGAAAAACATTTGAGTCCAGGCACAAACTGAATCTTTGTAAAGCTGCAATAAAAACAAGACCCAGATCAGTCACAGATTAGCAATCAGGAAAAAAAAAAAAAAAAGGAGTGTGCCCTTTTTACTGAGTGTAATATTATGTATTTCACTTTTATTGTTCTCCTACACACAATAACCAGCATTAAATTAAAAAGAAAAAAATAACCTGTGCACACAGAGAAGCACGAAAATATGAAAGATGGAGAAAGGAAAGTGTCAATAGAAACAGACACAGAGATAATTCAGATAATGGTAATTACAGACAGAAACTTTAAAATGACTGTGATAAATATGTTAATAAGTATAGTGGAAAAGGTGGACAAAATGTGTGAGCAGATTGATAATTTCAGAAGAGTAATAAACTCTAAAAAAGTCCCAAATGGAAATGATAAAAATCTTTGACAGGGAAAATGAAGAATTAATTTGATAATCTTGAGAGAAGACTGGACATAGCAGAAGAGAACAATAACCTTGAAGATTATCTAAACAGAATCACAAATGTAAAAAAAATGAGTAAAAAAAAAAAACCAGAGAAATTGAAGCCAATAAAGCAACATCAATCAATTTAATGTACATTTAAATGGAATAGTATAGAAAGGAGAGAGAAATAGTACAAAAGTAGTACCTAAAGAGATAACAACATTTCTCCAAAATTTGATAAACAAAACAAAACCAGACATCAACTCAAGGCTCAGGAAATACTGAGTAGGATATATACAGAAGCAATCAACCAATCAGCCTGTCTAGACACAATATAACAAAGTGCTTAAAACCAAATATAAAGAGCAATATATATTTTTAAAGCCAGTAAGAGAAGAAACATTGCACACAGGAGGACAGCGATAAGAATTATGGCTGACTTCTCATCCGTAAACTGGAGGTCAGAAGTTAATGGAATGATATCCTAAAAGGAAAAAAACAAAAAACAAAAAGACATATTCATTTTAAAAAGGTAAAATAAAGACATTTTCAGAAAGGCAAAGCTGAGATGATTCATCGCCAGCATTTTTGCACTGCACAAAATTCTGAAACAAATTCATCAGGCTGAGGGGTGATAGTAAGTGGAATCTTGGATCTGCAAGAAGGAATAAAGAGCACTCTTGAGGGAAAATTTTGCAGTAAAATTAATTTTATCTTTACTTCTAATATAGAGTTTAAAATGTTTTTTTAATCTATTATTTTCTGATTTAAACAAAAATTATAAAAGTATATAATAGAAATCATAGTATATTAAAAGTCAAGTACATAACAGAGCAAAAAAGGTAGGAGTTGGATAAATGAAATTATACTGTTCTGAGATTCTTAAAATTTTCCTTCAGTAGCATATGTTATATGAATATAGACTGATACAAATTAAAGGTGCATATTATGATCTCTAGAGTAACTATTAGAAAATACATAGCTAAAAAGTCAATAGACAAAATGGATTTTTCAAAAAAACCCCATAATTTACACAAAAGAAGGCAAGAAGGAAAAAAACAGAGAAATAAAATTACAAGATTCTAGACTTAAGCACAACCACATCAAAATTATACTAATTATAAATGGCCTAATCTTTAATTAAATAAAAGAGATTGTCACCATGACATGCAGTCACCATACACGATCTATAGTGTATAATAATATTTTGTGTACTTGGAAATTGCTGAGAGTAGATTTTAAGAGTTCTAACCACGAAAAAGATAAGTGTATGAGGTAACGTATACATTAATTAGCTAGATTTAACCATTGACAATGCATATATCTATCAAAGCATCACGTTGTACCCTATAAATATATACAATTTTATTTGTCAAGTAAAAAAAAAAAGAAGGAAAGAAAGAAAAGAGAAAAAGAAAGAAAGGGGAGAGAGAGAAAGACAGAAAGAAACAAAAGAAAAGAAAAGAAATTATGAACAAAATAAAATACAGAGGTTATCAGATAGGCTAAGAAAATAAGATCAAGCTATATGATTTACAAGAACCATATGTTATATGTAAAGACACAGACAGCTTGAATGTAGAAGAGTCAGAAAAGAGATCAAGCAAGCACCATGAGAGAGACTGTGCAGCTATATTCATGCACAGCTTAATAACAAAGTATTACCAGAAATATAGAAGGAAAATTCATAATGATACAAGGCTCTATTAATCAAGAAGTTATAAATGCTAAATGATTGTGCATGTAAGCATAGAATTTCAAAACACCTGAAGCAAAACTTGAAAGAAATAAAGGGAGAAATATACAAACCCACAATCATATTAAAGATTTCATGTGTATCTCAATAATAGATAGAATTTGTAGATTAAAAATATCAATATAGAATAGGAAATTTAAAATCACTATCAACTAATTTGACCTATTTGATGTTTATGAACACTGTACTCCAAAATTGTAGAGTACAATTGTTTTGTCAAGTGCCTATAGAATATTGATCAAGATAGATTACATGGTGGACCACAAGAAGTTTCAACAAATTGCAAATTACTTAAATCATGAAGATTATGTCTTAGATCGTCACCATAATAAATTCAAAATGAATAAATTTTATATTTCAATATAGAAAATTTTCAATTATTTGGAAATACAACAGGACCCTTGAAATAACCCATGAATCACAAAATAAATTGTAAGGAATATTAGAAAATATTTTAACTGAATAATAAATAAAACACAATATATCAAAATATAGTTGATATTATTTGAGGAATTTTTTTTTGCTTTAAAAGTCTATATTCTACAGATATTAAAGGATGGGAGAATATTATGAACAACCTCATGTGAATAATTGACAACTTAGATTAAATAGACAAATTCTTTAAAAAAAATACAACTTAATAAAATTGATTCAAGAAGATACAGAAAAATAAGTAGCCTTTTATTAATGTAATTGAATTCATAAACAGCAAAAGCAAAAACAGCAACAGTAATAAAACCTTCCTCCTAGAAATATTTGAGGCCCAGGTACCTTCACTAATAAATTCTTTAAAACTTTTAAGAAGTAATATCAATCTTACTCAAGTTGTTTTAGAAACCAGAGGAAGAAGAAACACTTCTCTATTTGTTTTATGAATTCCGCATAATTCTGATGCCAAAACCAAAAGACAATGTAAGACCAAAGACCCTATGAAAAAAAGAGCCAAAAGTCCTTTGGAACATATTAACAAATCAAATGCAGCAATGTATTTAAAGTATCATGAACATGTGGGATTTATTTTAGGAACAAAGGATTTTTATTTGGTCTTCAAAAAGCAATGAATGTGATTTAACACATTGACATAATAAAGGATAAAATCAAATGATCACCTCAATATATGTAGGAAAAAAAATTTGACAAAATCTAATACCAATTAATGTTAAAACTATCTAGCAAACTAAAATACATAGAAAATATAAGGAGTTTTCTTAATATGATAAAGGAAATTTGTGAAAAATCTCCAGTTAACATCATAATTAATAGCAAAACATTGAATGATTGTCCTATAAGACTTGGAACAAAACAAGAATATTAAATCTGATAGCTGCTATGCAACACTGTCTGAAGTCTTAGCCAGTGTAAAAAGATAAGCAAATTAAAAAGGTATAAAGTTTAGAAAAGAAAAAGAAATATTTTCAGTATTCATGGCTGACATAATTTTACACATACAAAATCATGTGGAATGTGCAAAAAAATTCCAGCACTGAGAAGTGAATTTAGCAAAGTCAGCGTGTACAGGAACAATGTATAAAATTCAATATACTAGCATCAAAAAATTGGAAAATGAATAAAAGAAACCTTTCGTGATAATGTCAAAAAATTACATAATTAAGAATAAATATAATAAAAGGTGTTCAAAAATATAAAACATTGAGAGAAATTAAAACAGACAAATAATTAGAGAGATATACTTTGTTCATAGATTGAAAGACTCAATATTTCTAAGATGTTCATTGTTACCAAATTTATAGTGTGAATTTTAATCTCAATCCAAATTCAGCAAGCTTCATATTTATAAATTGACCAGCTGATTGTAAAATACATATAGAAATGAAAAATACGTAGAAGAGCCAAGATAATCTTACAAAAGAAGAAACAAGTTGGAGAACTTAAAATACCTGATTTCAAGGCTTATTATAAAGCTATGTCAATTAATAAAGCATGTTATTGACATAAAGACAGGCAGATAGATTAAAGCAACAGAAAGAGAACAACAACATATATGTGGTTGATTTTTGTTTTTGAAAATACCACTCATTTTATTTTTACTTAATTATTTTTAAATTCATAAATAAAAATTGTTCTTATCAAAAATAAACAGTTGATTTTTGACCAAAGTGCCAAGTCAATTCAGTGAGGACTGGGAAGTTTTTTAACAAAAGGTACCATCATAACTGAGTGATAGGAATGTAAGAAAAAAAAAAATCCCTAAGGTTTACCTTACCCCATATACAAAAATTAATTTGAGATGGATCATAGACTTAAACATAAAAGCTAGAAATAAAAATCTACTTAGAACAAAGCAATGGAGAATATCTGTGTGATGTCAAAGTAGCTAAATATTTCTGTGACAGTACAAAATTCACTAACCACAAAATATAAAATTGATAAACTGGACATCGCTAAAATTAAAAAGGTCTGCTCATCAAAAGACATCATTAAGAAAATGAATTTGTAAGCTGCAAAATGGGAAAAAATAATCAGAATACTTAAGTCCAACGAAAGACTCATGTGAAGAATATAGGAAGAACTCTTCCAAATCAACAATAAAATGACAAAAATAAACAATAAAAACAGGCAAAAATCTCAAACAGACACTCAACAGAAGAACAGATATGAGTGATCAATAAGTACATGAAAAAAAGTGTTCAAAATTATTAACCATCAATGAGTTGTAAATTAAAACACCAATTGTTTGTCAAGGGTCTTGGGGGAAAAATATCTAGGCCCCTTTGGACAACCTATGTGCTTCCCAGCTGTCCCTACAAGTTAATGTTATGCTTCTTTCTGCACGACTTCTTGAAGATTCTCAACTCTGTGCACATGCTCTTACTTCAGCCTGACTCAATGCTAATTCCCTCATCTGCTTTAGCTGCATACATGCATATCTGGTGCTTTCTCATTCTTCAGGTCTCTGTTTTAATGTTGTCCCTTCAGATCCTTATAAAGTCCTTCTTGGATCAGTCTATCCAGTGTGGCCCCACTCCTCTCTAGGCTATAGAGTATCTCTTAGTCTATGTGTTTCCTGTATAGCACTTATAATAATGTATAATAATTTTATTTGTATGTTTATTTGCTCAGAACGTAAGTTTATGAGCAGAGAGTCTATCTTTTTGATACCCACCATATTACTAGAGTATCTAACAAAATGAATGGCGCCAGTAGGCACTCTGGAATACTTATTAATTGAGTGAATGAATGAGGTGCAAGGGGTCGATGAAACTAAGCAATGTAGGACCCATATCTGTGATTTCTGGACATGTCTGGGGTTTTTGTTGCATTTCTGCAAAACTCGATCAGTCAGACTAGCTCTCTTCACAAATAGTTTTTGCTTTAGTTTATAAAACTGCCACCTGGGAGTCTCTCCTGTATCAGGCAGGGGCTTTCCTCAGGGGGTTGTCTGTCTTCACACCAGATGCCCAAGCATGAAAAGCCCCCTCTTTTGCACATAAGCCAGGCAGTTTCTGATGAAAGCAGCCACATACTCTTGAAGGGCTTCCAGGAATTCCAAAAGGTTACAAATGTTTTGTTGATAAAGACTTTTAGAAGAGATGGGTATGTGTGCTTGCCATGGCCTGAACCAAGCTGTTGAAGCTCCATCCCTTCACCTGAGTCGCAGCCAAAGGCTTTGTTATTGAGAGGAACTGTCCCAGAAAGATAGAGCTGGGTCACCAGCCAGGCAAGCATTTGTGCGATGTGATTTCTAAGTATAATAATTCTTAAATTTTACTGACACCGTGACGACATCTCACTTTAAAACAAAAATGTCATAGTGATTGCAATTCAACTTTGATTCAGTTGAAGGCAAGCATTTGAATTTTTATTAAGTTGTCACTCTGAAAAAAGGAGCTTTGCGTGTGTGTGTGTGTGTGTGTGTGTCTGTATGTGTGTGTGGTGAGAGAGAGAGAGAGAGAGAGAGAGAGAAAGTATACACTTCCCACTTCTCCTTTCTCTCTTAAATATTTTTACATGGCATTAAACAAAACAATAGCAAAAGCCCACTGAAGACGGCAGTCAGAAGCCATTTGTAGAGGAGCATTTTTTTTTCTTTAGCATAAAGCAACATAGGCAAATGCTCCCCCAAGCAGTAATGAAGGTTAAATATCTTTGACCATCACACATTTGTGCCGCAGCTAACTCAGGCAGCACAAGTACACAAAGTGACAAATTACGTATTCGGGACATTTACCTCATTTCTCAGGCATTTTCTGCCACCTAAACAGTCATTTCAGGGCTGTACAAGTGTGAGTTGATGCTTCTTTGCCAAATTACTTTGTTTAAATCTTCATAAAACATTGCTGCCATCAGCAGCTAGAAACTTTGGAAAGCAGTTTAGGGTTGATATAATTTGCAAGTAATTTATCACTGCAGGTAGATGGTTTTATTAAACAGCTGCAGGGTACCTGTTTTAAAAAGAAAGAAAGGTTACATGACTTTTGTCTATCCTCCCTCCTGTCCTTTTTTGCTTCTGTTCCTATTGTTTTCTTTTTCTGACGTCATTATTTAAAGTTCTTCTCCTATGCTGGAGAATGGTGAAGTAGACAACGCCCTCGCAAGTATTGAACTAAAGAGATCCAGGAGTGTATGATGATCCTCCCTGCTCATAAAAGCAGACAGATTTTTGAGAGGAAGAAGGTCAATAAAAGCTGGACTACACAAAGAAAACTTTGTGGGCATTCGGTTGGGTCAGAGAAGACAGAACCATAAAGAAACTCCTTAAAGGCGGAGGAAGCACATTGGCCAAGGACTGGTGGCAGGAGTAAAGAGATGCTGAGGAGACTTTCTAGTAGAATTTTATTTATTATTTTTTCTTAATCCTAAAGATATTAAATAACTATATCTGTACAGTGGACCTTGAGCAACATGGGTTGGAGCTGCACAGGTTCACATTTACATGGCTTTTCTTCTGCCTCTGCCACCCCTGAGACACCAAGACCAACCCCTCGTCTTCCTCCTCTTCCTCAGCCTCGTCAACATGAAGATGACGAGGATGAAGACTTTTATGATGATCCACTCCCACTTAATGAATAGCGAATGTATTTTCTCTTCCTTATGATTTTCTTACTAACATTTTCTTTTCTCTAGCTTACTTTAGTGTAAGGATACATATGATATACAAAATATTTGTTAATTGACAGTTTATGTGATCTATCACGAGGCTTTGGTCAACAGTGGGCTATTAGTAAAGTTTTTAAGGAGTCAAAGGTTATATATGAATTTTCAACTGTGTGGGGGGTTGGGGGGGTGTCCTAACCCCCATGCTGTTGAAGAGTCAGTGGTATATTAAATTGGTGATTTAAAATGTTTGCATTTTAATTTTGAATCAATCTGTATGCTATATCTCCAAATTATTCAAAATTCCCAAGGCTAACATTTATTCAGCCATTCAACCAACATAGCATAATCATCTACTATATTTCAAGCAGTGTGTTAAACTTAGTGATACAAAGAAGATCGAATCAAATTGTGTAACAAAATTTAGACCCAGTGGAATTTAGCATTTTACTGGAATTTAGAGTTAGAGTGGTTTTAGTGGAATTTCTGACTGGAAGCTACATGGAGTGTAGGATACGGTGAGACGTTGTGGCCCACAGGCATCATCTTAGGTTGAGTAACGGTTAGGCCTTTCTCATTCTCATCTTTTTAATAATATTGGAATTCTAAGTGAAATTGCTGTAAGAGTACAGAGCAGCTGGGACAAGCTTGAGGGAGGAGCCACAGAAGGCTTTCAGGAGCAGCGAAGGCTTTAAAACATACAAGTTAGTGACCTTACAATGATTAGCATCTACTGCTTGCATGTTCTCCACAGTTCACATTAATTCCAGTGGGGTTCGAAATGGTTGTATGCATATATTTCATAAAGGCATGTTTGTGTCCTACATGATGACTTGGACAAAAAATGCAAAAATGAATAAACCGTAAATTTCTAAATGAGTTATTTGGCCCATAAAAAGGCATCCACTGGAGAGTAAGCAGCTAACAAAATTAATCTGGCTTTGAAGAGAAAATTGTCACTATTTAATGCCCGGTGTTGATTTGTGAGCAAACCCCTGTCCCCCAGACCATAGCACGGTCATTTTTGCTTCCTTGTATGTCACTTGAGCTTTGGATTTTGATTAAATTTCCTTGCAACATTTTGGGTCTGGGAGCAGAGGTAGAGACTTTGTTGGAGAATCCAAAGAAGTTCCTGTATTTACATATGTAAATAAGGCCCTGTCACCAACCTCTTCTGATTTATAGGCTCTGCTAAATGCAAAACCAGATAATGCTCCATGCTTTCGTGGAAATAGTAGTGTTGGCCAATTTTAGTTTGAAAGGAAAGTAATCATTAAAAGAAATGGACATGCATTGTTTGAAACATTTAAGGAAAGCTGTTTTAAAATGTTTTAGAAATTTTTTCCCAGTTTGTTTCCGCATAGGCTATGACCCTAGGGAGATTTTTTTTCCTTTTCCTCAAATAAACTTCCATTAAGATTTGTTTGAAGTTATTTTTATAATAAAGAAACTTAATAGGACTGAATAGCTTATCTTTTAATGTCACCCAAAGAAAAAATATGTAATCAAATTATCATTCTCTAAGAAGACAATATACAAATACTTACTGGATGGGAGAACAGTGGCAATTCTAGGTAACTTGATCCTCAAATTTTGCACCATTTCCCATTAATCACCAAGTAGTCAAGTAATTGCTTGCAGTAATACATGGATCTTTTATTTGGCCATCTATACTTCATCAATATAGTGTATATGTGAATTTCTTAGCTCCTTAATGCTGAGAATGAATGAATAAATGAACTCGATTCAAAGCCCAAGCAAAAAAGCTTTTCCTTGACTGGCTCTCTGATTTTGTGCTCCAGTTAAATTTGTGCTTAGACAAAAGGAGGTAAGTAGGGAGACTAAATCTCATAGCTGGAGCAACTGTGCTAAACAGGGGAGAGATCAGTCTCTGCAGGAAAACAAAACAAAATTAAAGTCACAGGGTCCTCAACGTTCTCCAGAACTACCCTATAGTAGCTCAGGTGGGTTGACTCCAGGGTTAGGGGTGATGGAAGAAATTTTACCATGATTCATGCTGAGGTGGTTCTTGGTTATGTCATCAAAGTATATTAATATTTATTTTGTGCCTATTTTATGTCCAGCATTGTGCTTGCATGATCCCTAGGAAAAAAAAAATGCCTTGAGAATTAGGTGTAAGTATTACTTTGTTTTTTTTTAAGTAGAAGAGGAAACTCAGGATCAAGAAGAATTAACAATTTGCTGTTAAAGAGTTCAAGCAACTTCTATTAATACATATGTAGTAAGAGGCAGGGCCACCAATTGATCCCAGGTTTGTGCAGGACTGGTTCTTTGTGTTTGTTTTTTATTACTCATAAATGGCCACCTTAACAAATAAATTTGAGCTTAAAGCCAGTCCAGTCGGGGATTATGGATCTTACTCTCACTTTAAGTCATTATTTGTATGAAGTATCACTGGAACCTGGGAAGAGGGCAAATGAGAAAGTGTATTAAGTGGATTAACAAAATGTTTTCACCTTATCTGAAAGGCTGCATTAACAGCTAGAAAAAAACATTACACTACCTGAAATTAACTCACTCATTAAATGCAGAGTATAATAGCAACTGCTGGTTAAAAAACATAATCAGGAGAAGAGTTGTGGGTCGGGCTTCTGATCTTTAATTGCCAGGGGACAACAGTGGACCCTGTGATGCTGATGCTGATCATTCTTATTTTCACCGTGTGGTCTGTGGTCCCCACAGGCTCCTCACGCATGAAAGTAAAATTCCAGCTCAATAGCAAATGAGTTTAGTATTGATTCTTTGTACATTTAAGTCTGTGATAAAGTAGATAAACAAGTTGCTCTCAATAGCAGAAATTAATATGAATTATAAAGCAACAATGAATGAAACCTACATGTATAGATTATTCATTTGAAAAGAAAATGTTAGTATGTTAGATGCGTATGGTGTAGCGACTAGAAACTGGTCTTGTCGGTGACATGGTTATAAGCCCTGACACTAGTAACCGTAAAACTTTCCAGAACAAACTTCCATAAGTCTCAGTCTTCTTGTAGCAAAATGGAGATAATTGTAGTATTTATCTAGGAAGTTGTAATGAGAATTACAGGAATGCTGCCTATACACAGAGCCTGGTCTTCTGTAAGTCTTGGTGTATTTTAATGATTTTTGATAAGTTTTATCACGATTGTTACTGTTGAAATAGCACATAGGAAGATGGGAACACCTTTGGACAATTCAAAATTGAACATTGTTTCACTGGGGTTCAAACTCATTCTTGTCCAGTGAAGCGCGTTTACAAATGGAAAGACATTTTAATTATAATGAGTCTTCCAAAAAGATGCAGATTGATTTTATATCCAGCCCTTAAATCAGAGTAATTACTAATAACTCCCTTTACTCAAAAGCTTTGTCACATAATAAGTACTCAACAAATACTGGATAGAGTTGATTTCTTTTTGTTTTATTTGCTATTGTATAAGGTAGGTGAGCATTTAAAATGTATGTTACAAAACTCATCAATCGAGACTTATTATCCTTGCACAGGATTTATAGATCTCTGCAATAAAGCTATTTAACACAGTGATGACAATTACATTTTGTCAAGCACTGGGACTACAATAAAGTTTTAATGTATCAGAATAGATGCTTTGACATTGTTTTATGACTCAACATTTACACTAAAATCAAGGAATTCAGTCCATTAATGTGCTGTTAAAAACTCCAGGGCAGAAATACACTAGATGTTCTTAACTTTTGTTCCAGTTGGCACAGAAGAAAGCCATTCTTTTATGTGACAAGCATCCATTGAGCATTTTCTATATAACAGGAACTGTCAGACATTAGGGACACAGAGATGAACAAGGTGTACTAGGTCTTCACTCTTCTGGACTTGCATTCCAGTAAAAACAGTTAGACAATAAGTAAACGATCAACAGAAAGTGATGTTTGGTATAAAGCAAATGAAAAGAAAGAAGGTAATAGAGAGTAACTGCGATGGTCACATGTCTCCTTTAGACTGAGTAGTAAGGAGAGCTCCCCTGTTTGTGTAATGGTTATTCTCAGAAGCATGGCTGGATTCTCATAAAGGTTGGGGAGGAGTCTATAAAAAAAATCAAAATGAGAGTCACTTTCAGAGTTTAGAAAGCCTTCAAATAGTTGGATTTATTTTATTCCAGGAAGACAAAAGGCATCAAAATCATGATGCTCCCTCTGCTCTGTGTGGCTGTCTGTGTCCAACTCCTTCATCCCTCTCGTCCCTTGAAACTCAGGTTAAGTGTTGTCTCCTCTGGGGAACATCCTTGATCCCTCAAAGGTGATTTTATGTCCCTTCTGTGAGCTTCCCTAGCACATTCTGTATATTACTTTTTATAATGCTGTACTGAAGAGGTTTTACTACCCATGCATAAACCCACAGCCCCTTTTCTTTTGAAATGAAAGACTCATTTTACCTGAATTTGTGTGTACAGTACCTGGCAAAGCTACAACTTTCCCTACATGGTCAGGGTGGGTGATACATGAAACACAGGACATTTACATTGCATTATTAAGTGCTAGGACTCATTTCTTAAGCACTTGTATACTCCATACATGTTGTGTGTTTGCTTATTGATATTTAGCCTGTTTAAAATTAACTAACTCACTGAACCTCTGAAATGACGTTGCATTGTTGAACCAAATTTTTTTATATGTCTTCAAGAATCACAAATGGTCATGGAGGTCCTGGAAGTAATATTTAAGCACTAAGTTTCACTCCTGGAATATAGTTAATAAATAGTTAATAAATAATAATTTATAGTTAATGAATAGAAAATTTCCCACTTTGTGCCATTTTTCCATCACTTCCCTCTCTAATCAAGTCAGATAATTCACTTCCTCCCGTAACCAAGCCAGCCCACCATTCCCTACCCAAGACATCTCTTCTTCTTAATTCACGTTTGAATTTCTCATTTAAAATACATCTTGTTTTCCATGTTTTCAATCCTTGGAAGAAGTTGAGGATAGGAACGGATACTGATGCTCTACAATGGAAAGAGCTGGTACTGGGGATGAAGTAGGGAAAAAAAAAAACAATCAGTGGAAAATTTAGTGTAATTTCTAAAGACTGGCATCATGACAGCACTTCCCGTAAATTAGGATCAACCCTAAAATGGAAATGCTAAATGAAATCTTTTAATATGTTCAGCTCAGTGGGCTTCAAAAATCTTGTACATCAAAGCTGTTCATGAAGTTTTGGAATTTTGAACATTTTTGTTCAAAGCCCCAGTGCTGTGAAATTCATGTGCAGATCCAAGAAAAAAGAATCTCTTTGAGGGAATTTGAGGTGAGCTCTGAAGTTTTATATAGATATTCTCATGGTGCTATATAAATTATTGAATATATTTTTCTCACAATAAAGACGTGCTGCTTTCTGGATATTCTATTAGAACAGATATACAGCAGCAGCTTTGGAGCTGTGCACATTATAAGCTCTCAGTAAATGCCATTTCTCGTCAATGAAGTGTAGGCTACAACCATATGTTGTAAGTGAAGTAGATTGAGCCTCTGTAGTGTATAATCTACTGGGCCAAGTTTGACCCTAGCCCTAGTTTCCCTGAGTGATAGCCCTTGTCAGTAAGCAAGGCTGATTATTTCCCAGCTTGCTGTCCTGTTTTCCCAGTGCCTTTGAATCTTGCCATGATAGCACTTTTTTTTTCATGTCATAGGTAAGAGGAATGAGCTATTGTAAGTCTATTTGAGAATATTCTGGGTGTCATACTCTGATTCCCATTGCTCGTCAATTGCCAATTCTGCTGATTTTTACTTACTTTGTGTTCTCTATGCTTAACTTGAATCCCACTCCCTTTGCTCTATTCCAGGTCATATATCTTTCATTAAATTAGATAACATATGTCTGATACATAACAGGTGTTCAATAAATTATAGATTTAATAATTTTTGAATATCTTTTCCTATATCCTCCTAGAGCATTATTCTAACGATGTCACATCTTTGCTCAAAATCTTCAATGATTCCCAAATATTTGAAGAATAAAGTATAGACTCCTTGTTTTGGTATTCAAAGGCATCTTGGCCTAGCCCTAACTTTAAAACTCTTGGCCATGAGGGGCGAGGTTCCTATGTAGTGTTTAAGAGCTTGGACAATGGAATCAGATTCCAATCTTGCTCTACAATCTATGACCTATATGGCTTAATATGCTCATCTATATAATGGAAAAAATAATACTAATTATTTCATTGGGTTATATAATGATTGAGATAATAAATATGAAACTCTTAGCATTGTCAGTGTCTTCACCCTTAGCATGTATCTGACATGTAGTAAATGTTCAGTTCTTTTTAGTGTTAATTTTTAGCAACCACTTTGTACAGAGTGCTGTCTTACGTTTTTATGATGAGAAAACCTGAAACGCATACTCTTCTGTCAAAGAGTAATGCACTCTTTATCTATTAGCAGATTATTTAGTGCCCAAAACGCAGATGTCTAATGGCTAAGGAAATTGAGCAGCTTAAACTTAGCTGATAATATTCTTTCTCTAAGTTTTCTGCTAGAGTTATGCTCAATTAATGGACAAAAATAATTCCCTTGAGGAGAGTAGTTTCCCTCTATAATATTAATGTTTAGAGAGTGCCTGAGAATAACTGCACTATTGAGAGTATCCTGTGGATTTCCTCAGCATCTTAGGTGTGCAGAGGGGAGGGAAGGCTACCCCTTTATTTTACCTCTCCTCCCCATTCTCTTTTCTCACATTTTTGGTGCAGTATCTCCCTGCAGTCTTCCTGCTTCCAAAGCTGCACTGGAACTGAGTGCTATCAGCAATGCCTTAGTTCTTTTTTCTAAACTGATAACCACCCATCTAGGAAATAGTACAGGAGCACACACAGCAAGTGAAATTTTAGAAACCAAGAGATGACCAATACTCTTCACAAGCATTATAAATTTTACTTCTTTTTTAATTTCTGCCCTCAATTCTTCCTGTGTTTCCTTCTAGTCTTACCATTTTCCCAAAGAATGACTTGTGTGCATCCTTGTCCTTATCAGCTTGGACATCAGTATTTTAATTAATGGGAGGCCTATCACATTGGGCATCAATTTAAAGCCCTCCTTTAATTAAAACTGCAAGAAGGGTCATCTAAGAATCCAACAATGTCAGGGCTTCTCAGTCAGAGGGGATGTTATTAGTACAAGTAATCCTCTGATTTTTAATATGATAATTGAATGTCAAACATGAAATAGACATGATCTGAGAGCCTATATAGGCTTACAGCTCCTGACCAAAAAAATTCCCAGGGGATTCCTTTACATAAATCTATAATTTTGAATCATGAGATCCTCTCTCTCTGCCACAGATTGCTGACATCTGAGCTAAAGGTGCCTGTGGACCTGCTCACCTAGCATGACCCCTCAACATTGGATGGTCCCCATTCATATTTTGTTAAAATTGTTTGATGTCATGAAATGATCTATTGTTGAGTGCCCACTGTAGAGTTGATCAGCTTCTTGTTTCTGTATATTGTTTGACAAATTTGGGAAATTTGCAGACATTGTATCTTTCAATATTTTTTTATAACCACTCTCTTCCTCCTCTCTTTCTGGGACTCCAGTGGTACACATGCTAGATATTTTGTTATAGTCCTACAGGTCTCTGCAGCTTTTTACATGTGTTTTAAGTCTATTATCTCTGTATTGTTTTGATTGGATAATTTCTATTTTTCTATCTTGAAGTTCACTGATGGCTTACTCTGTCCTCTCCAATGTGCTGCTGTTCGGCTTATCTATGTGTTTTTAATTTTGGTTATTTTTAAGTTTCAAAATTCTCATTTCATTCTTTTTTATATTTTCTGTATCTTTTCTGAGACTTTCTATTTTTTCATTACTTTCAATCATGCTCATAATTGCTTATTGAGGCATTTTTTATTGTCTGCTTTAAAATCCTTGTTCGGTAATTCCAACATCTTTGTTTTCTCACTGTTGGGGTTTGTTTATTGTCTTTTCTCATTCAAGATGAGATTTGTCTAGTTCTTGGTAAGAGGAGTGATTTTCTATTGAACCCTGGGTATTTTGCGTACTATATTATGAGACTCTGAATCTAATTTAAGTCTTCTGCATTGGTAGCCTCCTCTGACACTGCACTGGTGGGGAAAGTGGAGCGTCTTATGGTTATTGTCAGATAGGATTGAAAGTTGTTGTTGTCTAATCAGCCCCCTTGACACCTTGAGTGGGTCGTGTCTCATTATTGCTGGGTTGGGAGTTCACACACTACATTAGGCTTGTGTTGTGATACCACCGCAGCTGAGAAGGGTAAGGATTGCTTGTTACACCTCCCCACATGACCTTCATCAACACCACAATGAGTGGTCTTGTTATATTGTTATATACCATTCCACACT
This sequence comes from Eulemur rufifrons, assembly GCF_041146395.1. Lineage (NCBI taxonomy): Eukaryota > Metazoa > Chordata > Mammalia > Primates > Lemuridae > Eulemur > Eulemur rufifrons. Next base: position 10,133,214 of record NC_090992.1, read on the forward strand.
AAAAAGAACCCAGATGATTTCTTGGAGAAATGGCTGATTCCAGGAGTGGAGCAGGAGTGCAAGATAAGCAAGGAATATCTAATTTTATCAGAAATTAAAGGAATATAAATGTCAAAAAAAAAAAAAAAAAAAAAACCAGCAGCCAGCCTGAGTGGGCTTCCAGTGATCAAATCTGAAACACTTTGAGCATCAAAATAATGATAGCACTTAATTATAAATCATTAATTAAAATAAGAATTACATGGATTTTATGCTGAAATGAAAGAAAGAAGGAAGGAAGAAAGGACGGAAGGAAGAAAGGATGGATGGAAGGAAGGAAAAATTCTTCCTTACAGTAGAATCACAACTAATAAATGTGGAAATTAAAAATTCATCATGGAAACTAAAACTTGTAGTTTAATGAGGTATAGGATATTTATATCATTTCAAAATACCTTCCACAAATTACTTTTTGATTATGGAGAGAAAAATAGTAACTTTTCATTGATGAAAACTTGCAAATACCACTATGATCAAGTGATCAAAGCTAACATATAATATCACTAATACTGAGACAAAAGGGCATTATGTGCGTCATGTCATAATGCACTGAAAAGAACACAATGCTGCTTAATTGATATTCCTCTACAACATGCATAGCCTCAATCTAATTATGTGAACACTTTAGGGAAACTAAATTGAGGGACATTCTACAAAATCACTGGCATGTACTTTTTCAAAATATGAAGGTTAAGAAAGACAAAGAGAAACTAAAGTACTGTTCATTTTAAAAGGGACTGAAGATTCATAACAACTAAATGCAAGGAATTAGCATGAATTGGGTCCTACACCTGGGAAAATGGTTATAAAGGATGCTATTGGAAAAATTAAAATTTTGAATATAAACTATGATTTATCAGGGTTTAGCAAACTACCATGTGCGAGCCAAATCCAGTCCACAGCCTGTTTTTGTATGACCTATAAGCTAAGAGTGATTTTTTTATATTTTAAAAGGTTGTAAAACAAACGCCCAAGAATATGTAACAGAGACCTGATGCAGCCCTGAAAGCCTGAGATATTTATTACCTGGTCCAGTTTGCAAACTTCTGGACTAGAGTGCTAGTAAAAGTCAGATATATTTTGTGTAGCTCCTAGATGCAGCAAGGTGTATCTCTTGGCTTTACTTTATATGAGCCAACAAATGCCTTCTGTTCTTCTTAAGCCACTTCAGTCTGGGCTCTGACACTTGCAACCAAAAGGGTCTTGACTAACACCGACATCCTGCACTACAAGGGCAACATGTCTTTGCTTTGCTCAGCTCTGTTTCACTTAATAACAGCAGGACTTCAGCTTGGGAATGTCCCCTCCATCTTTTTCTCCCCTCACAAAACTAATAAAGAAGAAAATTAAGCAACACAGTCAACTGTTTATATATTCTCTAGATATTTTTGAATGTTACAAATTAGGATAATCACTGAATTCTCTATTTTATTTGCTAGTGTAGGTCATATATAAATTGGTGGAATTTTCCAGAAGACTTGTGAGATCTCCAATCATGGCTGGCATAACTGTACAGGTATAGAAGTTTTCCACTTCATCTGGTGCTTGTGTTTTTGCAAGTATTATTACACATTCTGCTCCTCTCAGAAAAAAAAATATTGACAAAATGTGTCCAATGTAATTAAAAGTGGATTCGTAATGGAAATGCCAATGCAGTGAACATAACTAATAACACTGTGAGTTCATATAATTACTTTTTAAATGGTCTAAAGATCTGACAGGAAAAAAAAAAGACTTCACTATCATATTATACTATTTCATAAATTTACATTGCCAGAAAATTCATAAAGCAATTCTAAAGGGAGAGGAGAGTTGAAGGGAGATAAAATAATGCCAAAATAATCTAGAGAAGTAAGAAGGTTTGCTTCACTGAGTTAGTCCAGTATCCTTTGTTTGTTCTCATTTCCACACATCCCTCAGTAAACATTGTTGAGCGTGTAATGTGTGCCTGGCATTGTGGCAGACCAAGGATATTATAGTTAATATGATACAGACCTTACCATTGAGATAATCAAAAGTGTTAGGGAAAGTACGTCTCATATTATTGCAATGTTATATAAGTGAAATGAAAGTTGTACACCTAGACTTATTGCCTAGGGCTTTGAGAAAAGTTTTCTCTAAAGAATAGAAGTTTGGTCTGACTACTGGAGGTTAATAGGAGGTTGCTAGGATAATCTTGATGAATGAAGGGGGCATATATCTGTGGAAGAAAGATTAAACAACATGAGTAGAAATTTAAAATGATGAAATATAAAAGATGTTATAAACACTTAAAAATCAAGAAGACTGCACTTTCAAGGCTAAATACCAAATAATGAAAATAGAAAAAGTTGAATTTCTCTTACATGTTTTTAGAAGAAAACCTTTGGTTTAGAGAGAGCCGTTTTGGACAAATAAATGGAGGAAGAAAATCTAGGGAAAGTGAATAAAGAGAGAGAAAAGAAGGGAGGAAAGTGGAGAAGAAGAAGGAAGGGAGAGAATAAGAAAGGGAAAGAAGGAAGGAAAAGGTAAAGAAGGAAGGAAAAAGAAGGGAGGAAGGAAGGAGCCAGCTGAATGTGGGTTAGTAAAAAGTCATTACCTACCAGCAGGTGGCAACTTGCAGACCATACACAGACTAAATAAGAATAAGCTGTGTGGTCTTCTCTTGAATTAAAATCTGAGACATGATTTTGAGGCCCCAGAGCTTAAGAAATCCATTCAACCTTTCTTGAGATGCTGATTTACATAAGACAGTGTCTGGGACCCAGAGGAAACGGCAAATGTGCCCCAGGTGAGGAGGATGGCCACTTACTCGTTTGCTTTTTCACCTCTCTCTTTCTGTGAATGATAGAACCCCTATTTCTTCTGGACAACCACCTCTTTCAAGTGATTTGGGTAAACTAAATTAATCCCTAGCTAGATGTTTCATGTCAACAGTGCCTACATAATCATTACCTTAAATTCTCAGGCTTTAGTTATTAGTTTAAAAAGTGAACCAATTCTAGTTTGAACTGTTGGGAGAGATCTCTAGATCTCTGTTTATTAACTCAACTCAGAATTATGAAGACATAAGCTTGACTCTGCCTGGGGTCAGCACTAGTGATGAGCCACCTGAGAAAGAAGTCAACAGAAAGGAAGGTCAAGCCACAAGATACAGTAAGATCAAATCCTAATGTCATGGTTCGTGCATCTGGGTTTGCTAGTGATGGATTGTCTCAGTTATTGTGTTTTCTAGATATATCTTTAACCCTTATTTCGATGGACATTTTACTGGGTGTAGGTTTCTCAGTTAACTGTTTATTTTATTGCTGTTATTGTTCATTTATTTTCTTTTAGTTGATTAAAAATGCCATTCCATTATCTTATTGTTTCCATTATTTCAGTTAAATGACAAGCTGCAGTTTTATTATTAATGCTTTGAAGCTAATATCTTTTTTCTCACTCCATTTACAATTTCCTTTTTGTTTGTTTGTTTTTACACTTTGACTGTAATGTACCTGGTTGTGATTTCCTTGTATTTGTCCTGCTTGGGATTTGCCGAGCTTCTTGTGGCTATGGGTTGATTTCTTAAGGTAGTTTTAGAAGATTGTCAGCTATTTGACTTCAAGTATTACTTATATTTCATTTTCTTTCCCCTCTGCAACTCTAATTACATTATGTTGGACATTTTCAATACATTTTCTATGCTCTTTATTAAAAAAAAGAACTTTTCTCAGTGCTTCAGTCTGATTTTTTGCTGACCTGCTTTTTAGTTCATTAATAATATAATTTATCCTGTTTTTCAGTTTTAGAATATCTATTTGATTATTTTTATAGAGTATAGTCTCTGGTAAAACTTTCCATCTTGTAACCTATTTTTCTTGCACATGTGAACCATAATTATGTTAAAGTCCATGCCTGATATCTCAAATATCTAGGTCACCTATAGGCTTGTTTTATTGCCTTTTTTGTCTTTATCACTTTTCTTGTTATGCCAGGTAAGTTTTGATTAAATGTTTGCAGGAAAAATTGTAGAGGTTCCGGATGATGTTCTATTCCTCAAGAGATTTATTTACCCTCTCCTCTGTCTGTTAGCTAGCGGAGGGAATATACACTCACTACAATCAGGAGAGAGTGTCCTTAAAGGTCAGGGTAAAGGTCAGTATTCCTGCAGGGGTCCCAGCTGAGAGCCTGGAGTGATTCTAATGGCCCCTTCTCCTGCATGGGTACTGAACTCCAAATTTTTTGTTACTCAGTACTGTTGCAATGCTGAAAAGTCTGCCCTGTTTCATACACACAGAGTTCTTATTTCTAAAAGGCAAAAATCGTTTGGTACCAAGTGGCTGCTTTTTTATTCAGATACAGCATGTACTTTTCCTTCTCACTGCTGACCTACCACGCTAGCTTCATTCATTTTCATCACCTGCATGGTCCCTGCCTGTAATCATTTGATTTCTCTCTCCTGAAATCAAGTAGGACCATAGAATATGCTCTAATTCTTCAGACTAAACAGAGGGAAAAGTTTCTGTGGCAATAAAAAAAGATTTGATGTTTGGTAAAAAATGAGGCACAGCTTAAGAGTTGGCACATGCTTCAGTGGGAAAGCCACTGAGTTTTAGGCTTGTATCTGTGCCCTCCCTTCTCTTAGGAATCCTGATGCCTCTCGTGCCAGCAACCTTGGCAGCTTCAAACTCCAATTTTGTCTCCATAGTCCTGTGAAATTTCCAGAATATTCTGCTGACTTTTCTACCTTTTTACAGCTACCTCCTACCTTTTGGCTTCTCAGTCACTCCTCCTCTGCCAAAAATTGGCAAATTCCCCCAGCAGGAAAGTGGCATGTACAACTTACCTCAGTGAACTTTCCTTTTCTGAAATGTCGGCCCCACAAATGCTAGTTGCAATGTCGTTTTTATTGTGTCTTCAAACAGATTGTGTGTGTGTGTGTGTGAGTGTGTGTATTTTATTAGGTTTTGTAGTTGCTGTCAGTGAGACATGCTACTCTATCTTAGCTTGAAGCAGAAAAATTTTTACCTGCATCTTATTTTAGACATTAGTACATTGTACATGAAAGTTCAGATTTTTTTTCCTCTTGAAAAACAACAAGCTTTGGCAACACAAGATTCTCATTTCTTTTGACCAGGCAGGCGTTTTTTAAGACGGTGTTGAAGCAATCTTCACAGCTCTGTGTTTTCTTCCACCCGTCTAGCTTCACTCATTTCCATCAGCCGCATGCCCTTCTGTAATCATTTTATTTTGCATCTCCTGAAGTATATTAAGAGAACAGTATGCTCTCTAGTCTTCAAGCTATAGTAGGAGAAAGGAGCTTCAGTGGCAATAAAAGAGATTTTTGCAAGACATAAAGCATTTCTCCGTTATAGGCACTTTCCAACATATAGGCAAGGTATTTCTAGAATATATAGCAAATAGACTAGATGATCCATCCATGCAGTGTAGATGGGACAATTTTAGAAATCTGGAATGATTACAAATTAGAGTAACTAGGTGGACTTGATCACTATAGCTTCATTAACCTCTGGCACGGTGATTAAAAAATAGAAGAGTGTATAATAACCATTTGGTATAAATATCCATCATTCTTTTCATCATTCACTTAATATTTATTACATATCTATTATATCCTAACCTAGTTTCTAGGCACTCAGAATCAGTGGTGAGCTTTGGTTTTAGCAAGATAATAAAGACAATAAATGAATAAAGAAACAAATAAGATAATTTCAGAGAATCTTAAGTATTTATGGTAGGCAGAATAATAGCGCTCAAAGATATCCATGTCCCAATGTCTAGGATCTGTGAATATGTTGCTTTACATGACAAAGGGGACTTTGTAGATGTCACTGAGGTTAAAAATTTTAAAATGAGGAGATAATCCTAATTAACCTGAATCTGAGTCTAGAAGAGTTGATAGTCTTTCCTGGCTGCAGTCACAGGGAGATCTGACTGCTGAAGGACGATAGGAAAGGTACAACATTGTTGGCCTTTAAGATAGAGTAAAGGGTCTAGGAGCCAAGGATTATGCATGGCTTTGAGAAACTGAAAGAGGAAAGAAAACCAATTTTTCCCTAAAGCCTTCAAAAAGATAGGCAGCCTCGTTGACACCTTGATCTTAGCCCAGCAAGATAGTTGGATTTCTGACCTACAGAATGGTGAGATAATCCATTTGTGTTCCATTAAGCCGCTAGGTTTGTGGTAATTTGTTACAGCAGCAATAGAAACTATTACAATATTATAAAGAAAATAATATATTAAATAAGTTAATGATAGAGAACATAGTGGTGGTGGTGAGGTGGCTATGCGATCTAAGGTGATGATGGAAAACTTTCCAAAGAGGAAACGTGGTGAGTAAGTCAGGGGACAATATGGGGAAAGTTTGTCATCTGAGGATTAGAAAGAATATCAGTGTAACTGGAGGCTAATTAAAGAGTGAGACGTGTGTGTTGGGAGGCAAAAATAGAGACCAGAGGACTAGGTAAGAAGGAGATCAGATAGGAGAAGCAAGCAGGTGTCAGATCAGACAGGTCATTGTAGGTACTGGTCAAGCATTTGAATTTTACTCTCATTTTGTTGAGAGATTTTTTAAGCAGGATTTTGGCCCCATTCCCAGAGAATCTGGTTTATTAGATTTATGGAGGGATGTGAAGACCTGCATTTATGTAAGCATTCCAACCAAATCTGATGCAGGTGGTCTTTGGATCACCTTGTGACCAACACTGCTTTTATTTCTGTATCTCTTTTCTCTCTGGCTCGTATACTTGTGTTTCTTGACCTTTCTCTCCATGCTTTTGCTTCGTTGCAGACACTTTCTCAAAATATACCATAGCCTTATAGCATAGAACATTTTTTATGTTGTTCTCACGTTGTTTGTGGAGCCTTGCCCGATTCAGAGCACACAAAAGGCATCTCAGTACACACTTATTTAATTGAATTGAGCAATGTTTGTATAATATCGCAATTCTAGGTCACTCCTTTTTCAGGTTGAATATATATTATTTTAGTATGCACTTTTAATGATGCTTATACTGTGGAAATTCTACCTTTTTTTTTTTTTTTTTTTTGTTTTTGCGCTCACTACATCACTTAGGACTATGCTACTTTTTTTTTTTTTTTTTTAACAAAATTGCTCCTGATAAATAGGTTGATAGCTTTGGTTGAGGGAGCAATAGATTGTTCCTTTTGTTGGGGAGTGGGATGTGAGAAATATATAAGTGGAGAGGTTGGACTAGGGAAAGAATGCATCTCTAAAACAGCCTGAATCTATAAATTGGATTTAGGAAACGAGACTATACTTTGGAGCACCACGGAATCTGGAGACAACTTTACAAACCACCACGATATTAGGCCTTTTCTTCTGGGCAAACAGCCATCACAGTTGATTTGACCTTCTTATTCCTTTATAGATAACTCCACAGACCTCTCAGTGATGCTTATTTGCCAAAGCAATTCCTCTTCACTCTTCATCACCACCCAAGACAAGTAGGTAGCATGGAGAGGAGTCTCTCATTTTAAAGAGGTAGCCAAATTTATCTGTTTTAATTTATGCTATAGGGTATGATTGAGGGCCAGCAATACTTTTCAAATTGGTAATCTTTCTCACTTCATAACTACGTTTATTGTGGGGACCAATGATTGCCAGCCAAGCTTCTTGTTTAAAGGCACCCCTGTTTCAAGTGTTTCAGAATGATCTTTGATCTTATGCAGAACTCAGCAGCTCTATGTGGAATTATTTCCTGATGTCTGCTCTAATTTTCTCTTTCATCTTCGACTTGGCTTGGGGATTGTGCTTGCACTTTTTTTCCCCCCAGAGGAATTATCTTTAAATGATGGCATGAAATAGACATGGGTGGATATTCTTATGCAGTTGTCCTGAGGATGTACCTACAAGGAGAAGAACTGAGATAGTGGTCTAGGTAATCCAGGCTCGTGGACCCCTTTCTTTTTTATACAGGTATGACCTGAATGTTTTGTGTCCTCCTCTGTCCATGGTGGCAGCTGTACCCACACACTATTCAGAATCTGTCAGTGTTGCCTCTTCACAAACCTATCCATCAACTCCTGCCCACGAATACATGAAGGACATTAGAATAGGAAGGAAACCAATACCGAACTAGACCAAAAGCCCACCTATCTGCTTTCTGCTTTCTAGTTCATAGTCTTTACTACAATGATCTCTCAAAAATACAGATTTGATGCTGACATTTCCAAGCTCCAAATCTTCAATGGTTTCCCCTTACATATGGAAGAAAATATGAAATTCTGACCTTTGAATGGGATGATCACTTACTTCATTATCTAAACAGACATTTTGAGCGTAAATGGAATGACATGAATAACAATGTCTGTGCACCAGACTCAAACCCATACTGCTCTGGCAAATAGGGACAAAGCTATAATATCTTCAGACTTACTCCCTGTCTCTGAGTCACTCTCCTCCAATCACACTGCCCTCTTCGGTTCCTTGAAAGTGCTAAGCTTTCCCACCTCACAGCCCTTGCAAATACTATACATGTTATCTAAAATACTTTTCTCCTAGCTCCATGCATGGAGCTGATCCATTAGGTCTCAGTTTAAAGGTCCCTGACCACCATGCTTAGGACTATCCTCACCCCGTTATGCTCTGTAACGGGACACCGCTGATTTTTCTGATAGCAGTTATTACAATCATAAATTCTGTTTTCTGTCTGTTTGCTTCCTTCTCAGTCAACCAGCCCTCCCCACCACTCTGCATATGGAAGGCTGCCATCTCCACGTCTCCTGTTACTTTTTAGGGTTCTAGTCACAGAATGAGACTGACTCTTCTTGTCTCAATTCCAGACTCCCAAAGGGGGTGCTTATTGCCTCAGCTTGGTTCAGGTGACCTACTCTGGCACAGTCAAGTACAGTTAATGAGTTGGGTTGTCCAGGGTATATAAGCACCCATGCCCAGAGCCCACATTTTTGGATAGGAACCATTAAAGCGCATGGCTGAAGACAGGTGCTCTAAAAGGTGTCTAAACACACTTTGCTTTCTTCTCTTGTGTCTGTGGTTTCCCAGGATAGGATTCTAGTGCTATACTCCCATTTTTCTGGTTTGCTCTTTTAATTTCTGGCTATATCTAGCTACATATTACATTCAATTATTTTGAATAGAACAATTTGGAATTGTTTCCTCACTGATTTTTCTGGTCTAACTAAATTGAGTGGTTGTTTTTGGCATCATGTAGACAACAAATCTGAGTCAAATCTAATGAATCATTTGCTTGATCAAAACGTGCATGATATCAATATGCTAACTTCGACCCCTACCATTAGGCCAAGGGGTTTATTTTGACATTAGCCGTTTTTCTTTGGAAATTGGAGGGTTTTTCTCTTGGTTGATTATATGTGATTATTTTATCTGCATTGGCAGATTAAAATCAGATGCATATTATGATTCTACTGTTTCAGTAACTCAATAAAACCATTTTTTCCCCTTTAGCATAAAGAGCTGATTAAACATTTACCCCCCTGCTCAGAGTTAGGAGGCTGGAATTCCAGGTTGTGCCCTTTCACTAACTAACAATGTGGCAGAGGGAAAGTCATTTAGCCTATCAGATTGTCCCTCCCTCATCTTTGGAATGAAAAAATTGATTAAGATTATTTTATTTCTAAGTTGCCTTCCAGCTCTGACATGCTGTGACTGCCTGAGAAGGGAACATTCTATCTTTTGGCTAGCGATTCGTTTTGGAAAAGCCTCTGGATAAAAGTACTCCTAAGATAAATTCCTTAGAAAGTTTGTAGGGGAGGGTTATTATATTTAAAAAAAATTAAACATCATATAAGGAGTGACCCAGGTCCTAAAGTAGATGAGTCTTTCAGAATCGTTTTCTCTATAATAACAGAATATGCTGACATTTTGCTGCATTTTATCTGAGGGTGAAAACAAAGAGACAAAGTGGCTGAAGTGGTTCCTGACCCGATTCCTGTTCAGAAAACTCAGTTAGGGGATGGGGCCACATAGGGGACACAGGCCAAAGTAAGAGTCATTATTTTTTATAGCAGATTAATGAGAATGAAGGAAAGAAAGCTTTCTGTCCTGTAAATGTACCACTTATGGTCGTATAACATATGGCTCAATACAGAATAAGGGAGGTTGCAACAGCCGTTGAATGACAAAGGCCAGAACCTGCTGGTGATGTAATCTCAAGGAGAGTGAGGGACGCCCTGACCCACTTCCTTCCCCACTTGGCATTTCCAGTAATGAGAATAAAGACACTTTGCCAGTTGCATGGTGACTTTCCCGTAACCTCTTAAAGAGGGTTCACGGCATCTTCCCACCACACACTAATGACATGAGCAACATTGCTCCTGGCACAGTCCCTCCCGTGAGGGAGGTGACCACACAGTGCTTCTTTCCAGAAGACGTTTGACAGCACTTAGCAATTCACCAGCGTTTAATAAATACGTCTTGGTGAAATGATAGTTATTAGGACATCCACTGGCAGCTCAGTTCATGGGTTTCTACGCCTCTAAATCTTCCGGGTGTGCTTTAAGTGTCTTTTTGGTTGGCTTCAGTTTTCAATTATCTCTACTAATGGAAGGGAGTGGTTAATTTAAAACAGCAGATTTTTCAAGAATAATCTTGGCCCTGGTGCAAGTTTTGATAGAGATATTAACAAGGGTGTACCTGATATTTTATTAATTCAGACCCAGACTCACCATACGTAAAAAAAAAAGAAAAGGAAAAAAAGAAACTATGAAAACTAAGATGTTTCCCTTTAGAGCCTCCCAACTCTGAACTATTTCATCTTTTAAATTCATTCCTGGGAACAGAGAGAATCACATCAAACAGAAGCAAATTATTGGCCTATGGCATGACTAGCATCTCTACCCTAGTCTTTGTACCTTTCTACTCCCATTCAATTTATCATATATATTAAATACTTACCATATATAAGGCATGAAATGTGAAGTGACACTATATTCTGCCCTCAAAGAGCTGACAGTCCAGTGAAGGACGCATGCACCCAAAGAACTAATTATAATGCATTGTGACAGGGGCCACACACAGCTTAGAAGCAGAGAGAAGGGTGCAAGTTAGGAAGTTCCGCGATAATTACAGAAAAAATGTAACATGTGAGCTGGGTTTGGAGGCTCAGTAAAAAATCTTTCAAGTGGACAAGGGAAGGGGAGATGGGTTTCTAAGATGTGGGAACACGATGAGCATAGCCATGGAGGCATGTAAGTCAATGACTAGTTATAGAACAAAAAATAATTGAATGTGGATTAAACCAAGAGGTGCAATGTGACCAGAAGGAATAATGTTCAGATTGCCCAAGCAGCTGAGTGAACCTCACTCAGTCCTACCTATTCTTCTAGGACACTTTAACCCCATACTTAGCAAGGACCAAACTCCTGTGCACCCCTGAGATTGTGCTGTTTGTGGAAGGGGATGTCTACCTACTTAACAGAGCACTTGGAAAGTGAACAGCTAGCCCTGTATTTGCTATGGCCATGTTGTAGGGGTCTAGAAATGTCAAACAAGATTCCTCTTCACTAGCCCTAAGGCGGAAGATGCCTATCAAACACTGAATTTGCCATTATGTGCTGAGTGTTCCCTAAGGGATAACATGAAGTTCTGTGATGAGGGCTGTAGATTTATCCCAGGGATAAATCCTACTTGGTCATGATATATGATTCTGTAGGTTTTACATTCTTGTAGTATTTTTCTCTGGTATTGGTATCAGGGTGATGTCGGCCTTATAAAATGAGTTTGTAAGTGTTTCCTCCTTTTAAGGTTTTTGGAAGAGTTTGAGAAAATTAGTATTTGTTATTCTCAAAATGTTTGGTAGAATTCAGCAGTGAAGCCATTTGGTCCTGGGCTTCTCTTTGTTAGGAGATGTTTTGATTACTGATTCAATGATAAAAGAACTGATAGTACTTTATGATCCTTTTAATTTTTGTGGCTTTGGTTGTAATGTCTCCTCCTTCAATTATGATTTTATTTATTTGAGTTCTCTCTTTTTCTTGTTCTAGCTAAAGATTTATTTATCTTAAAAAAAAACTCTTAGTTTTATTGATTTTTTTTCTTTTGTTCTCCTATTCTCTATTTGACTTATATCTGCTCTAATCTTCATTATGTCTATACAACTTCTATGTTTGAACTATATTCTTGTTTTTCTAGTTTCTTAAGGTATAAAGTTCAAATGATTATTTGAAATTTTTCATCTATTTCAATGTAGTTACTTACCACTATTAACTTCTCTATTAATACAGCTTTTGCTGCATCCCATAGGTTTGGATGTGTTGTGTTTTCATTTTCATTTATCTCAAGATATTTTCTAATTTCCTTTTTGATATCTTCTTTGACCTATTGGTTGTATGTGTTTGTTTAATTTCCATATACATATGTGAATTGTTAAGTTTTCCTTTTGCTATTGATTTTTAGTTTTATTCCACTGTGGTTGAAAAAGATACTTGATATTATTCCAATCTTTGGAATATTTGCTAAGTCTTGTTTTATGACCCAACGTGGTCTGTCTTGGAGGATGTTCCATGTTCGCTTGAGAAGGATGTATGTTTTGCTGCTGTTGAGTGGGAATTGCACACATTGGACATGTAGTTAGTCTTTTCTTTCTCTTCCCAGGGAGAAGCTGGAAGCTGAGATTTTTTCTGATTATGCTGCATTGAGCTGGGGAGAAAGACTATGGTAAGTAGGTGCCACCAATTTTCCTACTAGCTTAGATGTGCTGGTTTCACAGTGAGAGGCAGGAGCCTCTTAACTGTTTTCTAGATTTTTCACAAAGGGAATTGGTCCTTACACCGATACTGAATATTGATATTCTTTGGGAACACATATTCAGCGACAGTCAGACTTTCTATTCTGACATCTTGCTGACACCACCCCTAAATACTTGTTATTACAGCTTCTTAAGATTATGTACAATTTACCTCTGTGCATTATGGCTGCTGGATGGTGAGTGTTCATTAAATGTTTGATGGGTAGACATAAATACGAATACCTAGAAATAAAATGGTCAGGTATATATCCTTATCACGTATTGCTTACTTAGGTAACATGAAGCTTGGCTTGAATAAGTACTCAAGAGTGACATTTGCATTGTTATGCATTTTTTCCAAGTTCATCCTTGAAAGAAAAAGAAAGTGTTGAAGGCTCTAGGTTAACGTAGCAGAAGTTTCTCAATGGGACTTATTAAAATACTCATGTCATTGACTTCTTTTCCACAACCAGTATCACAGGATTATTTGGCCAGCAACATAGGGATCATCTGGCCACATCCTTCCCCATTAATTTTATATATAAGGAGACCACGGCCTGGGGAATTTAAGGTTTGTTCAGCTAATTAGAGAAGAAGGAAGTACTAGAACTAAGGCCACCTTGATTCTGGCTCTTCCTAATATACCAAACCGTGTCTCAAGTCTGAAATAATTAAGAAGTGTGAGAAATGCCTCAGAATGTTTGAGTACAAAATGCACTTCAAAGGTGAATTTAATATTCAGAGATCATTATTTCAGATCTCCAGCTGTTAGCAACAAGGCTGCCTACAACTCCAGTGTTAACAGATGTCTGCTAAATATAATACTTACTACTAATAATTGAAATAGTAACAACAATGCTGCAATTAGTCTACAAAAACATAACACACACACACATACACAAACACATGCACACTTTTTTTTAATCCTTTATTTTGTAGGTATTAATGTGTCTGTGTAACACTTAGAATGAATATTCTGAAAGAGAAAATTGAGGGAAAGAACTCAAAATAGAGCACAAACTGGGAAGATTAGTTTAAGCTATTTAAAAACTATTACCTAGATAGTACATTTAGGTTAAGGATTTAGGGGAAAATATATTTATGAGATCAAAGAACTAGAACAAAGGTAATTCTAAGCAGGCTGTTTATTTACATGGAAAGATTGGATGACAGCTCTGGTACTAGGGAAAAGAAATGACATAAAGATAAAGTGACCAAGCACTTTCATCAGTGTTTCCCTCTCCTTCCCTATTCAGCACAATTTGGGACAAATTGTGGCTCATCTCTGATTCTGATGTGTTTGGATATTTACTGACCCACTTATTCAAAAGCCTTACTTAGTTTGTTCATTCATTGACATGCATTCGTTCCCTTGACACATATTTAAAAACTCTTATTATTTTCTACTTACATATTAGGAAGTTAAACATACGATCTGATCCTATGAAAATTTTATTTTAAAACATAAATAAAAATAGCATCAAGTGCTCACTGTGTGCCACACATTTTGCCTACATGATCTCATTTAAGCCTTTAAAGCAGCCTTATAACAAATGTCCTATTATTATCATTTATTTTTATTAATAAGAGAACTGACATCCAAAGACATTATGTAACTTGTACAAAGTCAGAATATTAGTATTTTGGAGGATAGGAATGAAATCTTACAGTTTCACCCCAGAATATGTTCTCTTGACCACTATTAGATATAGCCTCTCACAGGAAGAGCTAGAAAATGGCTCTTAAAATTAGAGCAGTGGGGTTGCCGTAAACTCTTTCTAGAATCCAACAAAATAAAATTGTTTTCTCTTAGCCCCTCCAAAATGTAGTAATGGATAGACACTTGTGTTTCCTTGACCTTTTGAATTGCATTCAAAGGCTTTGTGTGGGATCAGAGGATAGGCAGTTCTTAGGTTCAAGGTTAAGACCACCTGAGGGATAAAAGCTGCCTTTGAGCCCATCATTTCAATGTCTGTGCCCTTATACATGAGGAAACTGAGGCACCAAAACCTTTAACCCTTCTGACAAAATCACCCAGTGAGACTGTAATGCTGTCCTACTGCATGTAACTAAATGGAAAACTCTATTTCTAATACATGCATTAAAAACAGTTCTTTTCAATGATGAAGTAAATACAATGAGTTTAGGGATATTGTCTAAAATTATTAGGCTCTTTGAAATAGAGAGCTAAGATATTAAAATTATTTTGATATTAGTGCATTCCTATTATTGCATTTAGATACTGTAAAAATGCTAACAAAGTATTATATCAATGTCCATATAAATATTTTTAATAATCCTAATTGCTCCAGTTTAATTCTAAATACAAATAACTCAAGACTCAAAGGATTCCTGTGTTTCCCATTTTAGTCTTGGAAAGGGGGAATATTTCTATTTCTTACACTTTGTCCAACCCTGAAAATAACCAATGGATCTGTTGTTCAAATATGAACTTAAAGAGAGTCTCCATTTTTCTCTAAATTAAATAATCTGTAAGTCTATTATTTATCATGACATTTAGGGACTTCCGGAGACCTTGAAAGGAAATCTGTAAATTCTGACATTAATACACAGAAAAATCAATTTGATAAATGCAGGATTTGGATTCATTTTATTTTAGAGTGAAAAATACATGTAAAATATGGGCTTGTACGTTTTATTAATCTTTTTATCCTTGAGGCCCAAATGCTGACACTTATCCATTAGGCCCTTGAGAATTTACAGTGATGGGTAATCTATCAGTACGCCTCAGGCCATGGATCTTTCTAGCAGCCTCATGGTCTAGTGATCAATGTGATATAACCTAGTGAAAGCTCCTGCCAATGTTGTCATCACACTGTGACTTACAAAGAATACAAATCTAGCTGGTCTGATTAGTTGTGATATTTATTTGTTCTGAGGTTTGCTGTTCTTGAAACATACCTCCCCACCGCCAATGCCCAATAAAATATCTTGTAAAGTCTATACAGCATACTATATATGCACGTAAGTGTTGATCAGTTAATAACAATTTGATGATGAGTACATGTGGTGCTGGTTTTTCCATTCTTGTGATACTTAGTAGAATGGGCTCCAGCTCTATCCAGGATAATACTAGAGGTGCTAGATCACCTTTGTTTTTTGTGGCTGAGTAGAACTCCATGGTATATATACCACATTTTATTAATCCACCCAGGTATTGATGGGCACTTGGGTTGTTTCCATATCTTTGCAATTGTGAATTGTGCTGCTATAAACATTATAATGCAGAGGACTTTTTTATAGAATATCTTTTTTTCCTTTGGGTAAATGCCCAGTAATGGGATTGCTGGATCAAAGAGTTGTTCTACTTTTAGCTCTTTGAAGTATCTCCATATTACTTTCCATGGAGGTTTTGCTAGTTTGCAGTCCCACTAGCAGTGTATGAGTGTTCCTATCTCTCTGCGTCCTCGTCAACATTTATTGTTTTGGGACTTTTTGATAAAAGCCATTCTCGCTGGAGTTAAGTGATATCTCATTGTGATTTTGAATTACATTTCCCGATGATTAGAGATGTTGAGCATTTTTTCATATGTTTATTGGCCATTTGTCTTCTTTTAAAGTTTCTGTTCATGTCTTTGCCCACTTTTAAATGGGGTTGTTTAATTTTTTCTTGCTGATTTTCCTGAGTTCTATATAGATTCCAGTTATTAGCCCTTTATTGGATGTGTATCATGCGAATATTTTCTCCCATTCTGTAGGTTGTCTGTTTGCTTTTATGATAATTTCCTGGGCTGTGCAAAAGCTTTTTAATGTGATCAGGTCCCATTTATTTATTTTTGTTTTTACTGTGATTGCCTTTGGGATCTTCTTCACAAATCCTTTGCCTAAGCCAATGTCTATAGTAGTTTTTCCAACATTTTCTTCTAGAATTCTTATAGTTTCATGTCTTAGGTTTAAGTCTATTATCCACTGTGAGTTGATTTTTGTGAGGTGAGAATGTGGATCCTGTTTCAATCTTGTATATGTGGCTATCCAATTTTCCCAGCACCATTTATTGAATAAGGATTCTTTTCCCCAGTGTTTGTTTTTGTCTGCTTTGTCAAAGATTAGATGGCTATATTAGAATGGTTTATATATAGTAGTAATATTAATCAGGTGTTGGGTAGGTGGGAGTGGGGAGGAGGGGATGGATATATTCACACCTAATGGGTGAGGCACACATCATGTGGAGGATGGACATGCTTGCAGCTCTGACTCAGAGGAGCCAAAGGCCATATATGTAATCTAAACATTTGTACCCCTGTAATATGCTGAAATAAAAAAAATTTAAAAAAGAAATATACATTGTGTTATTTCAGTGATCCTGAATACAAGTTAAATGTTTTGATATTTGCATTAAAAACTGGCATTGTTGGAAGGAGCCAGTCACAAAAGACCATATATTATGTGATTCAATTTATACACCCAGAATAGATAAAACTATAGAGACAGAAAGTAGATTAATGGTTGCCTAGGGCTGCAGAAGGGAATAATTGGGATTACTAATGGGTGCAGAAGTGTTTCTTTCTGTGATAATGACTATGTTCTAAAGTTGTGGTGATGTTTGCACAACTCTGAATGTACTAAAAATCACAGAACCAGACACTTTAAATGGGTGAATTATTGTATATAAATTATACGTGAATAAGTCTCCTAGAAACTGGCAAAAAAAAAAGTTTACACAGCATACTATAACAAAACAATTATGATATCAGTGTTTGGAATCATAAAAATAAAGCTGTATGAACATGGTCACATTACTTAGATTTGTCTGAGCTTCTCTATGTCCCCTTCTCCTCTCTCCCCTTTGAAATCTAAAAATAGTATTTACTGGCCTAAAGATATTGCAAAGATTAAATGTGCTAAAGCATGCACAACACTTAGTGCAATGTTTGGTGCTTAACTGATCTTCAATAAATGTGGTCTATATTGTTATTATTATTATTTATCCATTTTCAGAAATATTTAAAGGCCCTTAGGAGGTCCATTTGAGATGAGATTGATATAGTGTGTGTGATAGAAAGAGGTCTTGACTTTAAATGAAAACATTGGGGTTCTTGCCTCAGCACTATTATTAGTAAGTGGGCCACATCTCCCAGACTTGAGGGAGACATACTGGATCCATTCATTCAAAAATACTTGTGAATATGCATGAAGCATTGAAACTGATCACTGTAGATCCAGCTATGAACAAGACAGGCGAGATCCCTGCTCCTATGGGGCTTCCATTCTAGTGGGAGAGGCAAGGAAAAATATGTAAACAGATATATAAATAAGGTAATTTTATAATAGAAGGTGATAGCTACTGTAAAAATAAATAGAACAGAAAACTGAAATAGAGAGTCACTAGGGGAGGAGGATATCTACATTTGGTAGGGTGCTCAGAGGATGTCTTTCAGAAGGTGACATACCAGTCAATGCCTGGATGATGAAACCAGTCTAGCCATGGAAAAATCTGAGGAAAGAACATGCCAGGCAGAAGGAACGGTGATATAGGGGGATGATCTTGCTGCACTCTAGAAACATAAAGAAGATCAAGGTAACTAGAATATGGTGAGAGCAGGAGAGATGTAGAAGATGAAGTTGGAGACAGGCCAAGGGTCTTTCAGTGATTCGTAAGCTTTCTTCTTAATTTAATTTTTGAAGTTTCTAAGATTGGACATTAATTCTGACCTTTTCCATAGCTTAGAAGAGAATGAGATAGCATATTCACTTATTGATAAAAAGCTGGGCTCACTCACAGAAAAGATTAACCATGTTGGAACCTTATTTTCTTTTGTGTGCATGTGGCGTGTGTGTGTGTATGTGTGTGTGTGTTGTAGTAAATTATAATTATTAAATGGCTCAGACATTTTCATTATCACAGAGATTAAGAATGAAAAGGACTTTGTCCCGGGCTAGTTAGGGCCAAAGGGTGAGACAGAACCAGGGTAATTCTACGTTTTCTACAGAACTAAAATATATTTCTTTCAAATAGTTAAAATTAAAAACACCTCATGGATCTAAGTCCTTTCTGCTATTTGGAATGTTGCTTCTTTTACACTGGGAGATTAATCTAGTAATGCCTATAGATACAGCAATAACTTGTTAATGAGATATTGATTTCTAAAATTAAAACCTTACAAGTATCATATTTTCAATCTATCTTAATGCTTCATTAAACTAATTAATAGCATAACAATAACTAGAGCTTTTACAGATTGTAATTAATCATAATCACATAGTATTCCTGTACCGATCCATAGGTGTAATGTGATCTTTCAGAAATCAGAGAATTTTTACACATACTAAAAGTAAGCTAAGCTGCCATTTTTATTTTATGGGGTGTTCATTCTGTAATATAATTATATATATAGTATAGCATGAAGATGAGGGACTGGATTTGGAGAGATGAGTTTTCACTCTCTCATCTCTCTCTGCTACTTATTGCCTACATGGTCCTTAACAAATCACTTTCTCTCTCTGGATACACAGATTGTTCATTTCAGAAATAGGAGAGTTGGACTAAATGACCCCTAAGATCTCTTACATTTCTAAAAACGTTATTTTGGGAGCATGCTATTCCTTAGAAAGAGGTGACTTCATGTATTTCTACTTTTTTAATAACTATATGCCTATATCTATGTCTCTAATTCATTTCTTACATTTAGCCTTTGGACCTAATGATCAATTGGACATTTCAACTTAGATGTTTTGCAGGTGCCTAAACTAGAACTTACCTAAAACTGAACTATTTGTCTTTCCCATCCAATTTACTCCTTTTGAGCTCCCCATTTGAGTAAATTATGCCAACAGCCATTTAAGTGAAAATATCTGTTTTCTTATACTCCACAGGTAATTAGTCACTCAGATTTTTAAATAACTTTCACATATCTCTCTAAACTGCCCATAGTTCTCCCCCTCACTGCCTGGCATTAGGGGGTGACATTATGTGCTCTTTCCTGGGCTGCCTAAGGACTATCTGTCACTCCCTTAGCCCTCCTTATGGATCCCCTACATGCCTTGCTCTCCACTGCCTCCAAAGCATCCCTCTGAAAGGCAAAACCAGTGACTTTACCATCAGCTTAAGCTCCTCTCAAGCTTCCCACTATGTTACAGTCCCAAATATTATACATGTCCTTCAAAGCCCCCATGAGTTGGTCTCTGCCTACTGGTTAAGCTTTATGTCTTGCCACTTTCTTTTTTACTACTGTGATCCATTCAGCTTCTCTCTTGTCTGAGACTATTCATATCCTGGCCATTCTTTGGGGAAAGCTATTCTTTCCAATAAGTTCCTCTGTTTGCCTGGGCTTACAACAACTCAACTTTAAAATCTGATAAATTCTAGTCCATATTAAACCCCCTTATAGCTCCCCATTGCAATTAGGATAAAACACATAGTCCTTTATTTTATAGGACAAAATCCATACTCCTGTAAGGGTCCTATCTCATACATACTCTCCCTTAGGTAAGATTAGACCTTGTATGAGGCATACCAGGACACTTCTGAGAGTGAAAAGGAGTACCAAAATGATTAAAACTACATAATTTTAAAGTATTTATTGACCAACAAAATGGGCTCATATTTTTGAACTTTTAAAATAGTTTAATTCAAAGAAAATTCAAAAATAAAAATTTTGTTAGAACACTAAATAACAGGGATGATCACACTACTAGCTCATTGTCTTCTAGTCACATAAGCCTTTTTTAAGTGAATTCAGCAAATTAGTGCCTAATTAGTGTGCTTTGCTAAATCACTTGGAATACATAAATGTAAAAGGAATACGTAAATGTAAAAGGTAGTAGTACTAAACCAGAGTACTGCCTTCATAGATTTTAAAGGGGAAAATAAAATAAATGAGTAAACAAATACAACCCAGTGATGACAAATTCTCAGCAGAGGATAAAGCAAGTTAAAGTTACACTGTTCAATAAAACTTTCTGCAGTGATTGACAGTGGTTGGCATGTTCTGTGCCATCAGATATGGCGATTGCATGTGGTTATTGAGCACTGAAAATGTAGATAAGGTAATTGAAGAATTATAATTTTAATTTTATTTAATTTTAATTAATTTAAGTATAAATAGATATGCACAAATAGTGGCTATTGTATGGGCAACACATGGTTTGGTTAGACAATTCCTTGGAGTGTGGGTAGTATGTTACATACATTGGCCATAGAAAGTTTCTTTGAAGGGGTGACATTCAACAACATGTATAAATGAAGTAGAGGAATTATCCCTGTCCAGAGGTGGGAGAGCAATCAAGAAAAAGAGAACAGCACGTTTCTCAGGCAAGAAACTGGTTGTTATGTTTAAGGAAATATGGTTCAACATGGCTGAAGTGTAGAAAAAAAGGGGAGAGTGTTGTTTGAATGTGTTCAGCCCATTTTGACCTCAGGGCTGCAAAGTTCTTACCTTTGCAGAAATGTTTGTATCCTAAATCATCACATGGTTGGCTTCCATTCATCATTCTCGTCTCGGTTCAAATCCAAATACTATTCGACCACAGTTAACAATCTCTTTGTTGGCTTCCTAATACTTATCAGTATCTGAAAGTATATAGTCTTTTATTTTCTCCTGTGTTGATTACTTTTATCCACAACTAAATTGTAAGCTATCTGAGGGAAGGGAAGTCTTAGTCTTGTTCAAGATTAGTCCTTGGTTTCTCGGAGAGTTTGGGGCATATATTAGGTACTTAAATAATATTTGTTAACTAGTGAATAAAATTCTCCACTTATATTTCATTTCCTCGGGGAAGACTTCCCTGATTTCTTAGACCAAAAAAAAAAAACCAAAAAGTTTTTTCAATTTGTTTTCAAATTAACATATATAAACTTTCATAATATTCATGTCCGTTGTAACTTCTTTCTTCTTTCTTGGCTTTTTTTTGACAAGATCTCACTCTGTTGCCTAGGCTAGAGTGCAGTGGCATCATCATAGCTTACTGCATCCTCAAACTCCTGGACTCAAGCAATTCTCCTGCCTCAGCCTCCCAAGCAAGTATCTGGGACTATAGGTGCACCACCATGCCTGGTTAATTTTTGCATTTTTTTGTAGAAAAGGGGTCTCACTATGTTGCCTAGGCTGGTCTTGAACTCCTGGCCTCAAATGATCCTCCCGCTTCAGCTTTCCAGTGCTAGGAATAGGTGGGAGCCACTACTCCCAGCCTCAATTGTAATTTCTTGTTTAATCTCTGTCTCCTAAGCGAGGCTGTAGGTTTCATAAGACTCCATGAGACTGTCTTGTTTACCACTGTATCCAGCATATTGACTAACTGTTCTAGTTTGCCTGGGACCACCCTAATGATAGCTTCGAAACCCTCATGGTCTCAGAAATCCCTCAGTGCCAGGCAGACCAAGACAGCTGGTCACTGTAAGCATCTAGCTCAGTGCCTGGCATATAATGTGTGGTATTTATTTGGCTAAACTTTCAGCAGCTATACTCTTCTACTTATGACTGATGTTATCTGGTTCTAAGATTACATGGTACAGTTAGAGATGATTTTTAAAAATTTGAAAATAGATAACTAAAAACTGAAGCAGCCAGGTGCAGGGAAAGCCTAAGAAGTTCCATGATACAGAGAGAAGGAAGCCACAGGGCTATGATGGACCATGTTAAGAAAAAAACATGGAACCATTTTTGTTATAAACAACCACCACATTTATGGAATTCAAATTTACACTAAGTTCAGCGTCCATTAAATTAAGAGTTCATACCACAAGAAATTTACATAAAACCTATCTCAAACTATTGAATATCTGTAGCAACTTGAAGAAGCTAATCTAAAACCGCTCTCTAGCAATACTTTGATAGCTCAGAGTACACAGAGCTACCACAGACCAAAACTCCTACCACGTAGTAACACACCATAAACAATTACAAACCACACAGGCAAATGATTCACTGTGAGGGAAAGTCCCATTTTTTTTTTTTTTCCCACAAATAGGAAGGTTACCATCCTGAGAATCTGAAGTAATAGAATAAGCTGGAGGAATCTTTCAAAACAGTGTGTTACAAAAAGAAAATTGTGGAAGACAAAATGGAAGCCACAATGAAATATCAGAATGCTATTAAAAAAAAAAATTAAGCAGTTTGTGAAAGAACCAAAAAGGACTTCTAGAAATGAAAAAGATACAGAGTGATATTAAAAACTTTGTGGAAGGGGTGAGCAGCAGATAAGATAAAGCTGAACAATGATTAATGGGCTGGAAGACACAGCTGAGTCAGATTCCCAGAATGCAACACGTGAATCGTAAGAAGAAATGTGACAGAGGATTCAGAAATACATAGTGGTAGAATGAAGAGATCCAACGTTCTATGAAGAGTTTGGGCAGAAAACAATGGAAATACTAGGAAATATTATGATTAAGGAGAGGAAGTTGGTTAGCAGAAGAAAGTGTAGGAAATATGCAGAGGCGGAACAGGCAAGTGTGTGATACCCAGCCCTGACTTGCTTTGGGTCCTGCCGACATTCGTCTTTCTATAGTATTTTACTGGACGATGATTTCCGTATGGTGGTCTTTATATGAGATCTGATTCTTGACAACACGCTGTTTTTCATAGAGCAATTCAGAGTGAGCCTCTGTTCTTTGCAGTGAATCAGGCTTTACCTAAATATAAGACTTAACGAAATGAAAGATGGGCTCAAATGCTTCTGGCTGCAGAAAGATAAACAGGAGTCTCATTCATGAATGTGCTAATTAATTCTCTGGTTTGGAAGTTAATGCTTGTTAGCTGACATTTATTTTTTCTTTAATATCTATAGAGGACATTTAAGAGTATCTTTGGTATTTCAATAACTTAAGACCAGAAAAACTGGCTTCAAAAATATTATGGGCTTTTTTAAAGAACTGTTTTTTCTGCTAACTGCAATCCAGCCTTCCCGCAACAACAGTTTGTTAGTAGTACAAACTAATATTTTCCTTTCATGTTCCTTTGAAATCTAGAGGAGGTTGTCTGTTTAGACATCCCAAGCACTTTGTAGGCAAAGGTTATTTTTGTTGGTCAGTTTGCTTAGCCCAGGAAGAAATAATGTTTCACTGTGAGATAGGAATAAACTAGGTGGGAGAGAAAGAAAGTGAATCACCCAGCAACAGGTAGAATCAGAATCAGAAAATTTGTTTCAACCTGGTAGGTTTACCTCTAAATCCATACTTTATCTATTAATGTACATGGGTTAAATGTGAGGGCTCTATAGTTAGATGGTCTCAATGCAGCCCAAACTTTGTCACTTGGAAAAAATAATGTAGTTCCTTAAACCTTACTCTCGTTTGTGGAATGAGGATAATGAAAGTACCTGTCTCATAGAGTTTTTGTGAGGATTAAATGAGATAATGTATGCAAATCATCTGGCAAGGTGCCTAGTACACATTAAGTGAAGCAAGATATTTCCTATCACTGCAGTAGCAGTGTGTAGCATGATAAATGGTTTATAAAAGTTAAGTCTAGTCAAATCAATTAGTACTGTTCAGTAAATGGCCTATTCCCAGTGCCTTGCTCTATGTCTCAGGAAAATAATAGGATATATCCTTTAAGTCATGATGCCAATAGAGCAAACGCGCAGAAAAGGTTACCCGTGAAAAGTATTTCATTTAACAACTGCTTGTTGAGTGTCTTCTAGTCCTGTCTGTGATGAAAAGAAAGATTCCTACTCTAGTAGAGTTTGCATTCCAGCAAGGGGGCACTGACAATAATAAATAGTCTTAATAAAGAGGTTATTGTAGAATATGAGGGGAAAAGATTTAAAAGGTAGATTGCATGAATGCAATTTGAAGTAGGAAGTCAGTTAAACCCCAATGAAAGATGGTATTCAAGCAAAGATTCTAATGTAGTGAAGGAGTTTGCCAAGCAATCATAGAAGTGGAGATTCATTGTGTGCTAGAAACCCCATCTGCTTATTCAGGACCTTGAAATAAGTAAAGGACTCAAAGGAGAATAGGGATAAGGCATTTCAGGTGGATAACAGTAGTAGGGTAGAGTCCTTAGTTCACTAATAGACTCATTAAACAAAGCTTTATTGAGTGATTATTTAGTGCCAGATAATACAGGATTTAAGGGAAGTTTTCAGAACAAAAAAGTGTGGCTCATCTACCACCATACCTCCTCCCCTTTCTGCACCTGTAATAAAAAACCATTAATAATTTATATCAAGGATATAAACAGCCTCAGCATCCCTCTCAACGTATCACTTGGAAAGCCAAATCAGTACATTAGAATTGGCTTTGTGATGTCTACTTTCAAGTCTGTGCTATGATACTATGAGACTTCACTCACATTTGGGGCAGATCTGCTATCAGAAGTCTTCCAACCTTCTGGTCCATATATAGATATTTTCATTCTTCTTTTGTTAAAATTGTTATACTTACTTTTTTTTTTTTTTTGCCCTGCCCCCTGCCGGTTATATTTACTATGTTTCCAAAATCCTCTCCATGAGCCACTTGCCACAGCAATTTTAGACAATGAGATTTTTTTTCCCAAGGCAGATTAGAGCCTTGTGCATAAATAAATATAGCAGGTTGCTGCCTACATGATGTGATGAAGAATACTCATATCAAATGATCTGTAGCATGGATTTGTTATGATAACCAACAATTCTACAATTACAGTTCTGTTTATTTGTATTGGTACATTTTCACATGGTTCAGTGCCTGTATCATTGGATATTCTTTCCATCAGTACATCTGACCTTGTAATATTGTGCTTTTTCTCCAATTACTCCAACCCTAGAAATTTCTTTTGGTTTCCAAAGCAGTGATGTTTAGAACACTGGTACCTTATGAGCGGATTTTTTTTTTTCTTGTCCATGATGGCCTTTTTAAAATCCCCATTCTATTGAGTTAAAAGGCAAAGCAGCTCAACTCCTGCCTAAGTGGCATGTTAAATTACAAGTGTTCCCACTCTCTGTAAATAATTGTTTAGGACAGAAAATGCAGTCCTGTATTATTGATTCAAGAGCTTGGGCTTTTTAAGTACCAAATAAAAAAAAAAATCAAAAGTGAATCAAAGCCAATTGCTTTGGAAAGAAAAAGAAGAAAAGCAAGTTGCCTCATCATTACAGAACATTTTGAAGGAACTGAAAAGGCTTTTTCCAGGCTGATATAATGTGTTCGGTTCAAGGAAAAAAAAATTGTTTACCACTAAAGAGCAAATTTTATTAAATGAAGATCAAATTTGTGGAGCGAACTGAGTCCCTATTGAAGCTGTTGCCCTACTTCCTGCAAGTTAGACAATGGTGCTGTAAGCGTGAAGGCAGGAGCCTGCGACCTACATTCCCAGCGTCCCCCATGGCCGCTCTCTGTGGTGACAAACCCAGGAATCATGCATCGTGGGCGATGGAAGCAGGGTGCATGGAAAAGCATTTTGCAAAAGCCTGCATGATCCCACTTGAATCAGTCTTGTAAGGTAAGGCCACCAGAGACTTGATCACATCTTTGTGGTTGTCATGGTGCTCCTGTGTTCAGTATATGCATAACTGGAAATATGAATTCCACTGAAAATAATGCACACACAAATACACTCACAGGTTAAAAGAAAGGGAAGGAGGAGGAGAGGATTCTACAGGCCGAACACAAAACTAGAGGGATAATGGTTACATTTCAGAGAAATTTGAGAAACAGGATATCTGTGATTGGCAAAACAGAGTAATTACTTTTGAGAAGGCTGGCTTAATGAAGATTAAAGTGTGATTAAAGTGTGAGTGTGTGGTTTTCCAGATAGACTCCGAACTGCCATTAGTATTTAGGGAGATGATAGGTTTATGTCTGCAGGCTCTGAAAGAAAGGCCTGGCAGCTAGTTCAGTGGAGAGCTCACCGCCTTGGGAATTTGAACGCTCTGGGCCCGGCTAGGGTTCTGCCACTGTTGGGTTGTACTATCTTGGGCCAGAGTCATTTTCACTCTGATCCTCAATTTTGCCATTAATAACCTGAGAGCTCATGGTTTTCATTACCCTTTACAGCTCTAATGTTGCAGCCTATTCAAATACACGTACACACATATACATATTTATATATTTAGGAATTTAAGGAAGAACTTAGTGTGCCTGGCAGGTCTTTCTAGCATTTTCTCATTTAGTTCTCACAAATAGCCTTTGGGTATGGTGCTGTTGTCATTCCTATCTTATAGGTTTAGGGTCAAGCTGGGGCAGGCTATGTGACCCGGTCATGGTCACTCTGTTACCAGGGAGTAGAGGAAGGATATAAAACCCAAAGCTGCTAAAGTAATGGCATTGCTTTCAGCCACTACACAATTCCTCCCCTCCAATATTTTATGCTGCTGTGAAGGTGGCATTTTTGACATAGCCCAGGCCACTAAAATATTTTCTGGAGTATTTTAAAGTTTATAATTTGATGCAGACTGAGTCTACGTAACTATGGCAAGATTTAGCCCTGCTAATTTGCATATCTTAATGGGAAGAGTCAGGAAGTAATGGTTTTGGTATTCTGTGGTGTCAAAGGCTGGGGAAGGGAAGGTGTCTTTAATGATCAGAGAAGATTGATTTTCAATCATTAAGGCCAAATCACAAGAAAATGACTCTATCTAGATATACTGCCCACGCTTACAAGTATATTAAAAGAAAATCTCTCCACAAGGTTAATGATGCGGTACATATATGAACTCAACTAATTTTTACTACTTTATTGTTTGCAATTATACTGGCAACGTAAGACAATTGTGGATGAAGATGGAAGAAGAGCTGTGTGTTTTGAAGGCAGGCTCTTCTCACATTGCTAATGAATTTTTTGTCCTCAGAGACCTTCATGTTTCGTCCTATGACCCTCACCATCACCACCATCATCCTCATCCTCATGGTCAGCTCTTTCCACATTCTATTTAGTATGCTGATTTTACTTTAGAACTATTAAATTCAATAAGTATTTGTTTAGTACCAATTAAGTGCAGCTTGCTATGAAACATTAAAAGATAATTTTAAAGATACATTTCATAGATGTATTTGTCATAAGTCTTTCTGTGGTAACAGAAACCCAACTCCTCGTGGTTTTAGCAAAAAAAGGAAAATAATTGGCTCATGAATTTAGGGAATCCAGGGGTATAGCTACCTTTAGGCCTGGCTAAATGTAGGAGTCAAAAAATGTGGTCTTGTCTCTTTCTCTCTTTTTCTATCAATCAGCTCTGGTTCCTTCTGTGTGTATTGTCTTTATTTAGCTTCATTCTCTGGCAATATGTTTCTGTGTTGTAGGAAGAGCCGCCAGCAGCCTATACCATCATAGCTCATGATCCAGAAGAGAGACTTTCCTCTAGTGCTTTTGCATATGTCAAATCATTTTTGGGCTAGTCTGTGTGTTTTAAATGAGGAGGTGCCAGGTGTCTGGGATACTGATTAACTGCCAAGGTCGTGTGTTCATCTTTCTGGCTGATGGTTGATCCAACATCTGTGGTTGACAACATTATAGAGTATGGATTAGGAAGTTTGGTCTCCAAATGAAAGTTGGTTGGCCAGAAAAACAGCCTATGTCCAGTGTACATATACAGTTATTTGTGAACAATTTACATATCATCCCACCAGAAAGAGTTTGAAGCACCTGTTGATAAGGGAATAAGGCTACATAAATTCAGGTAAAGAAATCAGTGTAAACTAAAGTATAAGGGTGAGAAAAATGAGCTTATTTGCAGAAAACCAAAGTAATAATGAAATCTGCAAGTATGAAGCAAAGCTGTTTACAGTTTCACCTGTTGAATCAACTGGCTGGAAACTATTAACTGTCCAGGGAGAACTATTACCAAATTAATCTGAATCATTCAAATAGCAAAAAATTACACTTTCTCTCCTTAGAGTCAACTAACTCATTCTCTTTCTCTAAATCTCCCTCTTTCTCCTCTTCGGTTTCAATTATCTTCTTCAAACATATAAGAATACTGGTATGGGCCGGGCGCGGTGGCTCACGCCTGTAATCCTAGCACTCTGGGAGGCCGAGGTGGGCGGATCGTTTGAGCTCAGGAGTTCGAGACCAGCCTGAGCAAGAGCGAGACCCCACCTCTACTAAAAATAGAAAGAAATTATATGGACAGCTAAAAATATATATAGAAAAAATTAGCCGGGCATGGTGGCGCATGCCTGTAGTCCCAGCTACTCGGGAGGCTGAGACAGGAGGATCGCTTGAGCTCAGGAGTTTGAGGTTGCTGTGAGCTAGGCTGATGCCACGGCACTCACTCTAGCCTGGGCAACAGAGTGAGACTCTGTCTCAAAAAAAAAAAAAAAAAAAAAGAATACTGGTATGGAAATACCCATTATAAAAACTAGTCTGTGGCCTAGTGTAAACCCTAAGGAAGACCCTATGTCTTAGGAGCACAGTCAAGATGGCACTATTGTTGCAACCTTGCTGTTCTAACGGTAGCCAACCAATTGCTACACAATTAATTTCCTCCTAGATGGTAAGGATGATAACTGTGGTTTAAGGTGATGAAGATCTGGATGCTTGTGAAGTCTGGAAAGCGAAGTGAGTGAAAATCAGTTCTGGGTTCAGGCAGTCTCATTAAAAACTCAGCTTTAAAAGCCCTATTACTTAAACAAGTTGCCATTGTTAATGCTATTATGTCCTTTTTGGAAATGCTGTTGCTCCTAATTTGAAACAAGTGCTTCCTTTAGGGCTAATTAAGCAGATGAATGACACTTCTGAGGACCACATAGTTAACATGTTGAGTCTGTAGCAAAACCAGGGATGCTGGATGGGATGACTTAGATTTTATACTCCAAAAAATAATGACTCTCTTTACTCTGGGAATACACTGACTGGGTGAGATAGGAAGACAACTTCATTAACATTTGTGTTTTGTTTGTTTCGGCATTTACCCCTTTCCTACACGCCCCTTCCCCGCCTCCATGAAGATGGATTTGTAGAGGGCATTTGTTTGTTATAGCACCGGCATTGAATATTCCTCATTTTCCTCCCAAACACTATATTATTTTGCAGCAATGTGGTTTGGGTGGGATTGACCACAGTTTACACTTCAATGACGGGTCCTGATTGGCTTAAAACAATCCAAGAGTCCCAGGGTCATCATGCCCAGACCAGGGATGGACACGTGACCTGGCTTGACCTAAGGGGGTAGAAAGAGTCCTGATGTATTTAAGCAAAAAAGTCTGAGGAAGAAAGTGAAAAATTACCCATAATTCATCAACCCAAATACATTTATCATTCCAAAATTGATGGGATGTTAGGTTGTTTTGGGTTTTCCCAGAAGGAATAGAGAAAAAATTAGGTAATTATTTCTGTATTCTTGAGATAAAGGAGGACTTTCTAAGTATTTCACCGAAGCTAGAAACTACATAATGAAAATTATCAATCTCACCTCATAAAAGTTCAAGCCTTTTATATAGAGAAAATAGTAACAAAATTATGACAAGCTGGAAGAGATATATGCAACAGTGTACTGGATACAGAATTATTGTAACTAATCTTATTAAAATATAAACAGCTTTTACAAATTAGCAATTAAAAAACTTTTGTACCCCCATAATATGCTGAAATAAAAAAAAAAGTTGAATGCCCCTCTAAAAGAAAATAGGTATGGAAAATAAATAGGCAATTCACATAAGAAGATTTTATCTATCTATCTACACCAAATAATCAGCCCTACCTCTGGCTACTTTTGATACTTGGAGCAATTGACTTTATTTCTCTACTAAAATTGTAATCTCCTCATTTAAAACAGGGGCAATGATAATTGGTTAAAATAGGGATAATGCCTATTTACAGCATTTTGATACATTGAAAGTATAGAAAATTTTATAGATTCAAAATGAGGAAAGATCATGGAGGATAATTCATGCATGTGAAGAATTTTAGAAAATGGCCTCCAGATGTATTCAGGTGGTCGTCTCATCTCCCCCATTCGTTTTGCTTGTGGAGGAAGAAGGAAAAAAAAGCCCCTACCATTCAGAAAGTTCAAGCACAAGAGTCAATTGCTAACTTGATTACCTCACAACACCCCATTTGAGTTGATGAATTTGATAACCACAATAATGAAACTACAACTAAAACAGTGAGTTTAACATCAAAGTTATTGATGCTTTGCTACAAAGTACTCATGGCTAAGGCTAGGAAGGGAAATCATTACAATGATCAAGGCCTTATTTTAGGTAAGTTTAATATTTTAAATACTTTCTAAGTATTATTTACTCTTCGCAATGATCGTATGAGGACATTAAGAACCTATTTTTTTGGAAACTGGGGGTCCCAGAGATAAAGTTCTTGCTCAGCTAATAAAGAGCACAGCAAAAATGTGAGCTCAGGCCAAATTCGCTTTTGATGTTAGGAATGTCAACAAATGAGGTTAGACAGGGTTTCTGCCTACAGGGGCATGTTAGTTCTTTTTTCCTCAGTTTATAGCACATGCTGCTTTGTTGTAGGTACTTACTGAATTCACCAACATTTATAGTTGTCTTATTAACTTTCTAAAATTTAAGGTTTTGAAGTTTTAACACGCTTAGGTTAAAATCTTCACTGACTTTCTAACTATATAACTTTTGCAAGTTTCCTCATCATCAAATTGGGGACAATAAATACTAGTTGATACCAGTGGCATTTGGATTGAGATACCTTATATAAAGCACTTATCACAGTGCCTGGAACACAGTGAGCACTCACCAAATGATTCATTTTATAACAACCGTTATGACTGATTCCTGTATTGAAGTGTCAAGGTACTGCATTTGGGTGGAAAATCTCGGTGTGCTTTGGTTTCATAAAAAGTAACAGTGAGTTGAACCAATGTTGCTCAATAAAGGAAAAGATAATGATTTTTAGTTTGAGACCACCAGGACATTTAAAGAATTTTGGTTTTCATGACATTTCCACAAAGAAGATTAACATATTTAACTGAGATCCATAACAGAGTTGAAAATCCTTAGGAAACTCTTTCTGGGGCTACAGTGCCCGTGGACTTCTTCTCAGCGCAGAGTCAGTAGCAGCAACAGCCACAGTTGGAATAATTCTAGATCATAGGATCTTAAAGGATTCTTCATGGTCCATTATATTCCAAATTACATGCATTTTGATTTTCATATCAAGTTCTTTCGCAACCCAAGTGTTTACCAAAGGATTCCATCAAGGATAGAATAGTGTCATATTATATCTCTCCCCAAAATGAAAATGCCATATGTTATTATATCAACATGATATCATGGGCATTAGCATCTTTCAGATATACATACACATTTACATAATGCTTAGGAAATCATTTTCCATAGTGCATAAAGCTTTCCATCCACCTCCTTTATTTATTGCTGTTTTTGAAGGGTGATGTACCTCATCAACCTCATCAGAGGAGACCTAGTGTGAGAGTTAAATGTGATTGTTCAGCAGTTGTAGTCCTTAGTATGGGCTTTAGCTCTGGCTAGACAGAAGCAGCTAGATGTTCTATTCTGCCTGAAAGGATATTAAGAGACCCTTATTTGCTATAATCAATTTCATCCTGTGCATTTTTAATTTCTTTTCACTACTCCATAAACCCCGTAGACTTCTGGCAGGTCTTACCAGTATTTTAAAAATTATTTTGTCTTGTTTTTGTTGGTGGTAGATTTTTTTTTCCCTTTAAATAAATCTTTTAAGAATTTTGGTTTAGACATTTGATATTTTTTTTCCAGGTTGTGTTTCTTCCATAATGGGGCTGTTTCTAAGTATATTAGCTGAGACACCTGGGAAACAAACCCTAAGACAGAGTTAAGGGTGCAAAAAATTACTGGGGAGAAAGACAAGTGAAAGGAAAGGGAGAAGGTAGGATTGGGCAGTGACACCTGTTAGACCACAGTCTTACAAAGTCTTAAAAAGTCTTACAAAGTCTCTAGCAGTTCAATGGGGACCTTCAGGTCAAAGATCACCCGTTAGAAGATTCCTGTGTTGGCAGAAACAGCTTAGCCCTTGTCTTTCCCGGTCACTGGTTTGAGCCGCACATGGCTGAAAAGCTGAGGCAGACACAAAGGAGTTAACAGTTAGAAGCTGTCAGATAGGCAGCATCCAGAATTCCAGCAGCTGAGCAACAAGTCATTTCTTAAAGTGGGATCTGGGTGCACATTTTTGGGTTTGTCAAGTGGCTGCTAGTCTACTAGTGGAAAGAAATATTTAATTATTGTTCTTTAAAGTTGGATGTTTGGAAGATATGAGGAGATAAAAGAAAGCCTATTACTCTGTTCCTATTCTAGAGTATCCCGATCTTGCTGTAACAAATACTTTAAACAAAAATAAAAAAGAAAAGAAAAGAAATAAAATACCCTGATCACTGCAAAATCCTGTCTATCTAATTGTGGGCTTGGGGAAAAGACTCTGATTGCCAGTGGCAGCTTCCTAGTTTTTTGGAAATATCTTCTGGCATAGGCAAAAGTGTTGAATTTTCCCTTTAGCCTTCAACCCTAAAAGCCACGTGGAGGCAAAAACGGGTACCTCTTATTGTTCCCAATGAGCTGACCACCAAATTATTTTCATAGTTCATTAAGAATTTATTGCAGAATAACACTTATAAAATGTCAAAGATACTGAACCTGCTACCCTCAGCCATACATTTCAGAAAACCAGCTAGCCAACTGATTAACCAATCAATAATCCCTGCTGAGCAGTAGAATAGAATGTCCCTCTCCCCCCAAAAATAGAAAAGAAAACAACTTCACACTTATTCAGATGATAAATGTGCATGTTTCTATGAATGCTTGTGACTTAAGATATTTTCCCCCAGTGTACCCTCTTGCTATCTCACTCTCTAGCCCTATGTTAGAAGTTGGTTTTGTATGTGTTTGTTACTCAGTGGATCACACTGTAGTCCCAGCATTCTCTGACTTCAGGTAGTACCTTATATTTGTCAGTTATATTTTCTGCTTTATAATTACTTCCTCATACTATTTGATTAGGTAGGTTGGGCTGACTCACTGACTGTCCCTTTACAATTTGCTCTACTTTATTGCTTAACTCTAGACAAAATTAGGGATGCCTAAAATCTCAACTTTGAACTAAAAGTAGTTTCAGGCATAAAGCCTTGACCTCCTGGGCTGGCCTCCTCTCTACTCTAGATTGGAAAGGGCTCTACTAAGACCCTTGGAAAAATACGTACTTTCATAGAAAAGCCCTTTTACACCCAAGGGACTCATTCTTCTTGTGTAATATGATGGAGTTGGACTGAGGGTTCTTTAATGTCTCATTTAGATCTCTGCCCATGTGCTTTAGAGGAAATGACTTTCCTCCCTGAAGACTAATAAGAAAGAATGACTGGTCTGCTTCTGCTAGACTCACTCACACTCACTGAAACAGACCGGCCGTGATGCCAGGCTCTAGGAGGGAAGGAAAGGGACTTTATCTCCAGAGGCCTCTGGAGAGTTTTGACATACACAAAGGAGCCTGGAAATAATAGTAGTTACTGCTCAGTGCTTACAATGCACCAGTAACTACAACAAGTGTTTTATGTTTATTACATGTATAACAGCCCTGTAAGAATGGTATCACTGCTCCTATTTTATAGACGATGGGAATGAATCTCACAGAGAATAAACAGCGTGGCCATCACCACTGGGCTTTTAGGGAGCTGACGTGTGTCCAGACATGGATTCTGTCTGACTCTAGCTTTCTCGGTACCCATGCTATTCTGTCTGGTCACCTGGTCGATTCATTCATTCAATGCCTAGGTATTAAGAGCCTGATCCTTGCCAGAACTGATCAAAAAAAAAAAAAAAAAAAGAGGGCAAATGTTTGCTTGGAATGGGTTTTGGCTGGGGATAAAGAAAGTCTCTATGCCTTTTCTGGTATTGGCTATTTTGTCTTTTCACGATGCCACTTCTCCGATTGTGACACTATGAAATATTTCCCTTTTGACAAGCCAGTCTCTTCAAGAGTCCTAGGTTGCCAATACCTGGATTACAGCTTTTAATTTGCTAATTCTTTCTCTGGAGGGAAGGGTTGGGAGGCATAGTGACGGCATCATTTCCTCTCCCCGAAACATCCTGAAGACTGGGTGTGCAGTAAAGGGTGAGACAGGGCTAGGGCTCTTTTAGGGGACATGATAGGATAAAAGGTAGTGATTACTGGGGAAAAAAATCACAGGTCACATTTTCCCCCAATTTTGCAACACTACTTTCAAGTTACCGTTTAAAAAGCACAGAACTTCTTGTGCATTCCTCTGTCTTTAAACTTGTCGCACATTAATTTGTTTACGTTTCAATTTTCCCCATGAAACTTAGCCTCGTGTGTCTTTTATAGTTTAAGTCATCTGCACCTAATATCTTCTAGGCACAGTTATTTATTTTTATCTATTCAGCAAATACTTACTGGGCACTACTATGTGCCAGACACTATTTTAGGCATCATAAATACAGTGGCAAACCAGACAGATTTCTCCCAGCATGAAGCTCATATTTGAGTAGACGACAGAAAATAAGTAAGCAGAGAGACAGGCAAACATCTATGTATAATATAGTTTCATGTAGTGACAAGGTATAGAAAGAGAAATAAAGCCAGGTAAGGGGCTAGATAGTTGTTCTCTTTAGATAACATGTTGAAGTTCTTTCTAGAAATATAAAAACAGTGAAAGAGTCAGATCTGGGCCTAAGAATATTCCAGGTAGTAGAAAAAGCAAATGAAGGCTCAAGACAAGGGTGAGTTTGACCTGCTTGAGGAATAGAAAGCTACTGCAATGGAATAAGCAAAAAGAAAATGTTAGGTGAGAATTCACAGTCGTGGGATAAGCAGAACTGTATCCATAGAGGGCCATGTTGTAAGAAATTGTTACAAATTCTTGCTTGACAGCTGATTATTGAATATTGACTATGCAGCAAGCACTATTCTAAGTGCTGGAAGTATAGTTATAAACAAATAATATGCATTTTCCCGCCTTTAGAGAGCTTGCATTATTGAGGTAGAGACAAACATTACATTATATAAATTATATATGTACACATACATATGCAATATTAATTAGTGATAAGTCATAAAGAGAAAAACATTGAAGCAAGAATGAATGATATCAAGTATTGGGACAGAGAGGAGGAAGCTTTGAAAAGTTAGATAACAACTAAAGGAAGTGAAGAAACAAGCCATAATTCTTCTCTGGGGAAAGAACTTCCCAGACAGAGATAATAGACAGTGAAATTCAGGCACAAGTGAAAAGGCCAGTGTTGCTAGAATGGCGGGAAGCAGGGGAGTAGTAGGAGATGAGTAGTAGCAGGAGTATGACATGGGAGTCAGATTAAATAGAGCCCTGCAGGTTATGGTAAAGACTTCGTCTCTTACTCTAAGTAAGATGGAGATCCTTCTTTGTGTGCAGCGGTGACTCAATCTAAATAATATCTCAACAGGTTGCTGGTTTGAAAATAGACTGAAAGGAAGCAAGGGTGGAAGTAGGGAGACCAGATCACTTAGAACAGGACTATCTGATAGAAATGTCTTGCGAACCACCAAAGTGAGCCACATATGTCATTTTCAATTTTCTAGCACCCACGTACAAAGTCAAATCAAGGTGAACTTAATGATGTCTTTTATTTAACCCAGTGAGATATTTTACATTATTTTCATATTAAGTCATTGAAATCCAGTGCGTATTTCATACTCCCAGCACATCTCGGTTGACCAGCCACATTTGGAGTGCTCAGTAACCGCCTGTGGCTAGTGGTGACGATACAGGAAGTCATGGGGAGAAGGCTGTTGCTGTCATTCAGATGACATCAGATGGCGGTGCCATGAGGACCAAGAGAAGTAGGCAGATTCTGGGTATGTTTTGAAGATAGAGACAATAGGGTTTGCTGAAAGAATGAATGACTGGATGAATGAAGGGAGAAACTAATTGAAGTAAAGGAAATCCTAAAAAGGAAATTAAATCATAGGCAAGTTAGGACATTTAATAAAACTTCAGATATACGCCAGAGCCATTTTACGCTATTGAGACATGTTGCAGTCTCTTGCTCCGTCCTTTGTTGTGGAGGCCTGCTAAGAGCACTTTCCAAGTTGCTATAGTATGTGGGCTCAGAAGCCAGTCAGTGACCTTGTCATAGGGAAAACAAAGGGTGGAGGGCAGCAGAGGCCCACGATGTCATTTTTATGGTGGCTTTCTTCTCCAGTTTGCAGAAGGACCACCATAGCACTACACGTTTTCTAAGGTCTAAAGTTACAAGGCTACATCAGGTAACCGTTGATGCTATTTCAGGGTTTCCCACATAACAGTCTGAAATTATTGAACCTCATCCAATTCCAGGAGCTACAGCATCTCAGAGAGGGTTCCTTTTACTAATTCATCCACCCCAAATGGGTACATGTTTGTAATGTGTACAACTTCCTACCCTTTTCACACAGTGGTGTGAGATGTGCTGGGGTAGCTCAGATTTTGGCCTGGATCCTGTTTCAGTTGGCCATCCGGTGTTGTGAACTTCGTGATTCAAATGCTCTTAGAACGTACAATCTTTGTCCGGTGTTCTCCAGTCTCCACTTTTTTCTATGGTGTTACGCCTGGTCCCTGGAGCTTTTGCATTCATGGCTGTGCTGTGCTTTGCTGTGTTCTTCTGAAGTCCTTTCACAGAACATAGCAGTGTACCTTGTGCAGGACCTTCTTTTTCTGAGTAGGCTCAGCAGGGTATACTAGAAAGAGCACTGCAGTGAGAGTCAAAGAACTTAGCGGGGAACTTCTCTTTACTTCAGGGCATTTGAGAAAGTCACTTTGTGAGTCTGGTCCTTATTTCTCCTCTCTGTAAAGTAAATGTGTGAGTCCCAAATGCTGGTGTAAAGGGAAAGGAAAGAAGAAGATGAAAAGACTCAATTTTCTGAAAAGACATCAATGAGTGCAAGTAGTTTCTTGAGCAGATGGGGCTGGACTTTTTATGTTTTGGCAGAGTCTTCAATATTGTTATATACTTGAGTTCCTGAAGCATGATTAATTTTGGTCTCAATGATGAAATCCAAAACCCCTTAGTAAATCTATGTGGAAGGCAAAGGTAAATGGCTTGGGGGTCAGTCAGGGAGGGGAGAGAATGTATGCACAATAGTCACTAAGCAGTGCAGGTTTGTTATTTGGAAAATCAATGCATCTAAAAAAATAAACAGCAAAAAAATTTTAAAAAATGGCGATAGTGCATCTTCTCAAAAAATATGGTGTCTGGAGTAAGATAATGTAGTTCCAGCCAAGAAGTTAGCAGCCTATGGTATTTTAGAGCATGCATGCTCAACAGGACAAAGATCTTTCACAAGGGGGTGAGATTAGTTCTTGGGAAGGAGGGATGAAAAAAATCTTAGTCTTTTCATGTATAAACACAGATGTGCATACACTACATAAGCAGACATACAGCGTATCTGTGGAATTAAAATGCCATAGGGCGCAGGGATAAGTAGAAAAGGATGTCTAAAACGTTTCCTTAATGAGGCATAATTTTTAAAAAGTGTTGAGAAACAATGCTGTAGAATTACCCATTTGCGGGTGAGAAGAAGAAAGAACACACTGAGAATGGGTTGGCATGTAGAGAAGCTAAACCCTATGCATGGTGTTACCAGTTGTTCTTCGTACAAACATAGATGACTTCGTTTCTGGGTCAGGTTATGCCTATTCTATGAAGACTTGACTTTATCAACTCCAGCTCTTGTTTCTCTTTTTCTCCCTCATGGTGTTTCTTACCCAAATTATGCAATTTAACTCTGAGATATATTACATTTTATTGCATTAATTCATTCATTTCACAGACATTATTGAGCATGTATTATGTGCTAGTCACTCACCAATGCAGTGGTGAATAGACAAGGTCCTTCTGTTCATGGAGTAAAGATTTTAGAAACAAAAACAGACAAGTAAATAACTAAATGAATAAGATGATTACTGATAGGAATAACTGCTATAAGGAAATTCCACAGCTGCCATAGAAAGTGACTGGGAAGTGGGAGTGGGTGGGACACTATTGGCTCATTTAGATACAGTGGGCATGGAGGTCTCTCTGAATAGGAGACACCTGACTAATTTTTATTTCATAAGAGATTCTTTGTCCTTTTAAATAGATTAAAATTGAGGCTGAAGGAGAAGGAATGAGCTAGGATTCAAATCATGCTCTGTTATTATTTTATTCTTTCATTCACTCATTCATTTATATGAAAAGCACTGATTGATTTCCCGATTTTGTACTGGTAACTATGCTAGGCAGTCGGTATTTTCATTAACTCATTTAAGCGACAAATATTTATTGAATGGCCAGTAGGTGCTCTATTCTAGGTATTTGTGACAGTAAGTGAAGGAAACAAATATGACTGTTGATTGTCAGGGATATGGTTCTGATTTTGTTAAATTGCTGTATTTATTAGAAATTTAAATGCAGGTGGGGAATAGGCAGTTGTATGTGCCAGTCTAGAATTTGTGAGAGACGTATAGCCAGGAAATCCAAATTTGAGACCCATTAGCACAGAGATAATGTGCAAAGTGCCAGCTCGGATGGGTTCACCAAGGGAGTGAGCAAAGAAAAGTGCCGAGGGTTAAAGATCTCACTCTGGGGCACTTCAACGTTATGAGG
Source organism: Eulemur rufifrons (assembly GCF_041146395.1). Classification (NCBI taxonomy): domain Eukaryota; kingdom Metazoa; phylum Chordata; class Mammalia; order Primates; family Lemuridae; genus Eulemur; species Eulemur rufifrons. Next base: position 10,172,415 of record NC_090992.1, read on the forward strand.
TTAGGAAAAGAGAATGAAGCAGCCTGTGGATCTATGAGCAGGGCGATGACATAAAAGGAAATGCTGCCACTGAGTCAAGTAAAATAAGAACCAAGAATAGACCATAAGATTCAGCAACGTGGAGGTCGTTTGTAACCTGGATATAAGCAGTTTCAATAAAGCCTGATTGGAGTAATTTTAAGAGAGAACGGGAGGAGGGTAATCAGAGACAATGAGTGTAGACATGTTTTTAGATGATTTTTATGACAGAAGGCAGCAAATAGATGAGCTGGAAGCTGACAAAAGAAATTGGGTAAAGAAAAGGGTTGTAAAGATGGGAGTAATAGTAGCATGTTTGTATACTGATGAGAATGAGGAAATAGTGCAAACTTGGTGATGTAGGGAGGGTGGATTTCTGCAGAGTTGTTCTTCAGTAGATGAGAGGAGGTAGGATTTAGCATGCACATGGAAAGATTTGCCTTGGAAAGGAGCATGGGTGTTTGTCTACGGTTGTAACCAGGAAGGCAGAGTACGTGGGTTCAGACGCTGGGGTGGGGTGGCGAGCTGTGGTGATGGGCATCTGTGGATGTACTCTTATTGCTGCTTTCATTCTCCTAGTGCAATAGGACACATGAAGAAAGGGTCAGTTTCCATACCAATTACAAGTGATATGGCTCGAAATAAGCAATTCAACGTCTTTGAAGTCTTTGAGTCTCAGATTCCTCATCTGTAAAATAGAAATAAACATATTTATCTCTAGTGCAGTAATAATGAACAAGTGCGCCAGTACATCAAAAATACCAGCCTGATACCAGCGTCGTCAATTAATGTTGGCCAAAATTGACCTCAGGGGGAGCATTAAAGGATTAGCATCTTAAATGGCACATGCTACATGGAATACAGTCTGGGGGACTTGCTTCTGTACAGGGAAGCAGCCCTGAGCTAACAGCAGCATGAAATAAAGGTGAGACTGGCTTAATCGTTAAGAAGAACATTTATAAAAGAATTGCTGTATTTGTCATCTGGCCTGTGACCAGGGAGAGCTCACTAAAATGTTTTAACTATAATCTTCTCCACACACCTGTTGATGCCCCCAGCTTGGAGTGACAGTGATCCACCGAACAGGGGGAGAAAACAAATGTCAGTGTTCCGTCTCCTGTCCCAGGCTAAGTGTTGCAGGCATATGAGATATCACCCTGATTAAAGTGTCAAATGGTCCTTAATCACATTAAAATATGTGACCAGACTATACCAAGAAAGGGACATCGTTGTCACCTTTTCTCTTTTCCCCATAATGGCAATAACTATCTGCTATATTCCAGATAATATGAATGTCTATTCGTATTGTGGGGACAATGAGATGACTTGCATTTGACAGATCGTATTATGCTAGAAATCAGCCGCTCTAAAATTAACATAGACTCTTATTAAAAGCGATTATGCAAAACTTCTCTGGTGCCTGGGATTTTCACCAGGCAAATTTCTTCCTTATATTCTTCCTTACTCCCCTTTACTCTTCATATATATATATATATATATATATATACATTTAAATTGGGTCATTAAGTCGGAATCTCGTACAGACATAACCAATGCCATACAGGCTAAAATGTTTATCTATTACCTATATTTGCTATGACATATCTGATGCTGATAATACTGGGAAAGTCAACACTGAAACTATTGCTCAGGACCTATGGTTCTTTATGAATAAAGTCTCTGTCTTTGAGCCTAGAAAGTCAACTGTACGGGAAATAGGCAGATGAATATAGGAAAATATTTTGAATATTAGAAAATAGTTTTGGCTGGAAATGTGGTGAACTGGCACATTCCCTATCTACAAGTATGCAAATAAACCCTTTTAAAAATATCTATTTTGACATGCACAATAATTTAAATCTAGCTTTTTAAATTATTAATATTATTGTAGTACGAACAATGTGTAAGACAGAAGTGATCCCAGCAAGACCACATAAGAAACAAAGCTATTTACTTAGATATGGAGAGAAAGAAGGATGCATTGGTATACTCCTAATTGTGTCCTTTTGAAGTCAAAGCCTCCACTTTTAATAAGGGAGACAGGTTCAATAAGAATCTCTCCTGTAGAGAGTTCCATTTTTTCCCTTGATAGTATGCCATGTCTTAAGAACAGAGTTCTATATCAGGTAGAGAACATGAATTTTGAAAAGATAAGTATAGGGGAAAACAAACAGACACTATTTAGCATGTGTGGGTCTTATTGCACAATAAGTAAGAAATTGAAGTCTAAAAATGGAAATATACATAGAAAAGGTTCACATTGTAGTGATTTGTTCTCTCAAATTCAACTGCTTTTGAAGAGGAATGGGAACAAAGCAATGATACCTTCACTGCCTGGTTGGGCAGCAGTGTACAATACTTACAGCATATTAGAATTACATGGGAGATTTTAAAAACTATGTGCACCTTACTTTCCTTCCTACATGCGCGCGCGCGCGCACACACACACACACACACACACACACACACAAAGTCCTCTCCTGAGATTTAGGTCTGCTAGGGCTGCTGTGGAATCTCTGTTTTTAAAATACTCCCCAAGGAATTCTAATGTAAGTGGTTATAGACTTTTATTTGGGGGACTTTGCTTGAAGCCATGTAGTCCTTCCAGATGCTTAAAATTCATCTGCCACAAAAGAGTTTGGAAGTAAAAGCTAAAGAAAAACCCAAGGTGGGAGAAGAATAACTCCCACAGCAATAATGTGTGCTTGGTAAAAAAAAATGATGGAGGAGAATGATTGAGAAATTTTTACTGCAATATTAATAACAAATGTCATTTGATGAGGAGCTATAGTATATAAATATGGAGGGAGAGGGATTTTGAATTTATCCATTCATCAAATAAATATATCTTTAGTGTTTTCTCAGATTGGCTGTTGAAGGATTTGGAATATATAAACTATACGATGTTTGGGAAAATTACAGTCTCAATGCCAAGATGGCAAATAAGTTTCAACTCATATGCTAACACAATTTAATTGGCAGTGGTTGCCTGGATCCTCTGTTGACAGATTGCATGAGACTCTGGCTGAGCTCAGAAGTATGCAGTAATTGATTAGTGATGTCTGACATGAAAATGGAGATGAATTTGGTTGCACCCACGAGATAGATTCTCTTTTCCTAAGATAGTTTTATTTTTGTATTTGGAAAATATATCAAGATGGTTTTTAAATGTCTTTATTCTCCCTCTCAAGAGGATGTATTTTTAATTACCCTGGCACCCAGATGCTGAATAACTTGTGTATACTTGAATTGATGTCTTCCATTTAATTCTTAATGGCAATCAAATTCTACAAGCTCACATTTACTTGGAGGGAGCCACAGTTTTTTTTTCTCTATGTCTTAGCTGATAGATGGTTGAGAGTGCTCGTTAAGTAGTAAATATTTACAAGTTGGAGAAGTTAGAATTGTTAAATGGCTAGCTGAACATCATGGAATCAGCACGGTTATTTGCAGAAGGATGACTGAGGCAGCTGTCCCTGTTTGAGACCATCACAAAATGATGGCTGAGAACTGACAACTGATGCAGGAAGAAAGAGAGAGGAAATTCTCACCATGGTAAGGCATCTTCTCCTGAGAGTGAGAGATCCCAGCTGGATTCGAGATTGAGGAAAAATTGAACCAGAGACTTCAAAACAAAGGCAAAGGGCCTCACTGACCTGTAGTATTATTTTTCCACTCCCTTACTTGACAACAAAAGCCTCGGAGCCCAAGATGCCTGAAGTTTACTCAGACACTAAAGGCTTCTATTTACTTCCCAGTGCACATTTTAAGCCTTTGAGTAACTTACTTAAACTTTAGAGTATGTCTGATTTTCAAACACCAATATTGTTGCTTGGGGAAAGCCAGAAAAATATTATACCGATGTAAAAAGATATTTCTCCCTTAACTAGACTTTAATGTGTTTTTCAGCTCCAGGGAGGTGGCTGGGCCACTTATCCACAAATCCTGGCTCACACACCTATCGACTTGTCCTCGACAATGTTGTGATAATTACACGTGTATGTTTCACACCTGATTAGGTTGTGTCTTACTGAATAGCATGTAAAATGGAATTTGATAATTCTCTCCAGGCTATAAAAAGTAGTTTAGCTCCTTAAAACTCTATTGCCTTCCCCCACCCCAACTCTTTCTCCTATGTTTACATAGTTGTTTCAGGTTAACGATAAAATTGAATTACTGAGAAATGCCTGGATCACATTTTCCAAAGGACAGAAAAACAAAACATAATAAAGAAGGAAATATTTCAAGCAGGAAATGCTCAGTGCAACTATATTCAGGGCAGCCTCTGTGATAGATAGTCTCTGCTGGTCCAGCCCAGGGTGGTCTAGTTTTTAAGCCCAATTGAGGATGATGCAAAGTTAGGCTACCCACTATAGTTCTTTCAGCTAAAGAGAATTTCACTTGCCCACGTGGGACTAGACCACTGTGAGAAGGGAGCCAGGAGAAGCAGTTTTCTGGAGGGGCACAGGCATGCAGGATAGTTGCAGTCAATTTCCACCAGATGGTGGCTCTGCTCTGGGAGGCCATTTCATGTCCCTTAGGAAATGTGTAGTGTTCCTTATAGAACAGGGGCCTGTGTCCCCAGTGTAGGGTCCAGGAACAATAGAAATTAGAGAATTCATGAAGATATCTCATTGGAAGCAAATAAACACAAAGGCCATGGAATAATATTCTGATCTCTGATAAATGCCAAAGAAGCCAAACAGCAAATCTGGATAGTCGAAAAACTCTGAAACTTTCAGTCAAAATATGAGTGGTCCAGGGAAAAACTAGAAAGATCCAGAGGCAAAGACTGTAAGGGCATCAGTGATAGGGCATCTGGCAAATTGCTTCTGACTAGATGCCACCGAATATAGCAGCCCTTGGTATTATTTCCTCGCTGGACCTCGGGGCAGCCTAGGGACCACCTGTATAAGAGTGAACTGATCAGAGGAGAGACGATGAAAAGCATCTTTCTGACTCCAAGAGAACATCAGGAGAAGTTAAAGAGTTGTGGAAAGACTAGGAAATTAAGAGTTAGTAGGTCTGGATTACATGACACTGAAAGTTAACCTTTGCAGATGTCACCTATTAATTAGGAGTTATAATGCTTTTTTTGTACAGTTGTCCATCAGTATGAGTGAAGGATTGGTTCCAGGACTCCCGCAGATACCAAAATCTATGAATGCTTAAGTCCCTTATATAAAGTGATGTAGTATTTGCATATAACCTACGCACATCCTCACTTTTACTTTAAATCATATCTGGATTACTTATATCTAATATAATGTAATTGCTATGTAAATAGTTGTTATACTATAACATTTAGAGAATAATAACCAAAAAAAGGCTTATATGTGTTCAGTACAGATGCAATCCTCAATTTTTTTACCCAAATATTTTCTGTCTGCTAATGGTTGCATTCATGGATGCAGAACCCATGGATATAGAGCGCCAACCGTACCTTTCTTAGGGTGATTAATGAGAATCAAATTGGAAAACAAAAGTATATAATAAAATACTATTTGAATGTCCTTTATGAGCTCTTGCATTATTCTAATCAAAGGAAGATCAAATTTTAACTTAGTTTTAGATGTTGCCAAATTATTCTTTCTTTTGCTGGAATAGCCCCAAAAAGTTGGGAAATGCAATAAGCTTCTTCCTTGAGCAACAATGTATGTCTTCCCTTCTAGAATACTTGGAAGATTGCTATCAGATGTTTGAAAAATACTAGGATTGGAATAATCTGTTAGCAGTGAGGTCTAATTAATGCATAAATGCAGAATTAGAAAGCACTATATATCTGATGTAGAAACAAGCTCCTCTTCTTGGATTTCAGGGTCCATCACAGTCTAGCCCCATTCTTGCATTGGTCTGGGTTTCCACTATTCCCCAAGGCAGCTCACTGACACCCACTGGCTATACCTACTCAGAAGGTCAATCCTCAAACTTGACTTTGTTTTCAGACTTTCCCCTATTATTTCTTATTTGCTTCCTTACCTTACAGCATTGTAATAACGTTTGAATAAGGAACTTAAAGGCATGCTTTCTAAATCATAAAATGCGACACAAATGAAAATAGAAAGTTAAATTTAAGTTAGAAGATACGAGTTTAAGACTCAGTCCTGTCACATGTTAACTATGTGACTTTAGGGAGGTCTTTTATCTCTTTGGATCTCAATTTCTTTGTTGGGAGAATGGAGCTCATAGTTTCTGCCTTACCAACCACCCGAATGTAAAAATTGATTGTCATCATTATCATTGTATGAATTTCTCTTAGTGTCAAGAGATACCTATTTTCTGTGATTGTTGTTCATGTACTTATTGCTCTGATTGCATTCATTCACCCATTCATTTATTCATTTAAGAAACACTCATTATTCAATACTACTTATATAAATAAATAAGACATGACTTTATTCAAGATTATCTGCTAAGATTGATATTATATTATCTAAAATGCAATTTTCAAACAAGTAAACTTTATAGTAAATCCTTCAAAACAGTTAGTGATCTAAAGGAACTTCTTTTACATTTTATCAGATAATTGGATGAGATTTGGCACCAGATTATAGTGCTATACATTTTTGCTTTTATTTTGAACAGAAACACTCTTAGTCAGTTATTCCCACTGGATCTTTCATTCTGAAATACATTTACATAAATATTTCTGACATTTTGTATTTTACTATGTTACCTACTTCACATATAATTATCATTTTTAGGATTCTACTATTAGTAAATTGCTATTATTTTTTTCAAAAGCATATTAACTTTTTTTCATTTTTTTCATTTTCTTCCTAAATAAATTTTATCAGATATAATCTGACTGTGATGGTCAAATATTATATATCTTAGTAATCAATATTTGACATAGGCTTTGTATGAGTCTCTTCTGATAGGAGAGCTGATTTGTTACCTTTTTTATTAAATATAATGCCTACAATAACATACATGTTTTATGATATTTGAAAATTAGCAGAATGATATATTAGTTGTTTTGTTAAAGCTTAATTTATTCTGTAATCTGAATTAGTCTCTTGGTTCAGAGAATCTTATTTTAAAAAAGGGTAGATATGCTCAGGCCTTCCATTATTCAAAGAATGAAAGCTAGAATGTTTTAAATTAATTCACACTAAAATACATTTCACTAAGTAATATTTTCCTTTTCCTGTATGGGAATATATCATCTCATGTGTTCCTGATAGACTGTCCCAAGTAGCAAGACTCTATCTTAACACAGGGATAAGTTGGCTGTAGCCCCGCAACAGAGTAAGGAATCACTGTGAATCTAGACTTATGCCCGTCTAGAACCAGTGAAGACTCATATCATCTCTCTCGGATCTATTTGAGGTCTACTTAGGAAGCACAGGGCTGCTCCCGGATCCAATACATCCATTTGGGATTTTGTCCTGTGAAGTAAATTATAGGATATCTTTCCCTGGGACCTAGAGATGTCTACTTGTTTATGAACTCCCGAATACTCCTTTTTCTACATGTAATAAGTCATTTTCTTGTCTGAGAAAGCAGCCTTGCTTTTTCCCATGACGCTTTCTTCTGATTCTTTTTTTACAGGCCAGGAGTCCTTTCTGTTTCCTCATAGCCTGGATATTTGATACTCAAAAGTCAGGAAAATATACCTTGCCTCCTGCTTTCTACAGCAACATCTTGTCCCTAAGGCAATAAAAAAAAAAAAAAATAATAACCTACCCAAATGCCTGCATGTGAGGGAGGGCAATGTGAGCAAGGGAACAACCAAGATACTATCCTGCCACTGGGTGGTATCTCCCTCTTATTAGCTTTCAAAACAGCCTTTATGTGCCCAGTTACAACTGTCATGCTTTATTTTGGGTAATATTCTGGCCGTGCTCCATACTGTAATTTAAGCTCTGTAAACATAGAGGCTGTGCCTTTATTTTCCCTATTTAAGCATGTGGTAAACACTTAATAAATAATTGATGGATAAATAAATAACCTAATCAGACCATTGAAGCCTCTTAGTCTACTGTAATATAAGATCATTATAAGATTTGAAAAAAAAAAAAGACCCTGATTTGAATTGGATGGACTAACTCAACTTTTAGTTATAGCCTTATTTTCTGACTTTGATCCCTGTCAATATTTGGGTCCAGGAGGATTCCTTCTAGCTCTACATGACATCCGATGGACTAGAAGGAGAAACTAATGTGGTTGCTACACTCGTAACTATTCTATTACGTAGATGAGTAGGTGGTCTTGGTTTTTCAGGAGGACTACAGAGAAGTTAGAAGAAAGGGTACACAGTGATTGGAATAGAGTATTCATTTAGAGGATAGTTAGGAAACCCACCATGTTGGAAATATGCCTATCGCCCCTGCCCTATGGACCTATCTGATACTTTTGCCCCATGAAACATAGAAGATGCACAGATTAAGCATTTGCTAAGCACATGCTAGAATGACTTCTTTTATATGCATTCCTGATTCCATGGTAATGCCAACAATAACTAACATTTATTGATTACTCTGTTTACAGCATTCCAGACACTGTGCTAAACACTTTACATGCATGACCTCATTTAACACTCCTAAAAATTCTATAGTATAGGGGCTGTTGTCATCCCCACTTTATAGGAAAGTAACTGGGGATCAGAAAAGATGAGTGACTTTTCCCAAAGTCATATCATTAGTAAGAGACTAATCCAGTACTCCAACCAGTTATTTGACCTGAAAGCCAATGTACTTAATCACCAAGCCTGGCTGGCTACACCGTATAACTGAGGAACAGACAAGTACACAAATGACAACCATCCAAGGTAGTGTAGGGTCCATGTCATTGATATAGGAAGGAAAGAAGGCACCTGCTTAGGGAAGTTTTAACTATCATAATGAGATTAGTGAAAAGTAATTAATTAACCCTGTTTTCATTATCCTTTTCATGAATCCAGAAGCCTACCATTTTTTTTTTTTCTTGGAGAATCTGAACTTTCGGTTAGCAATGCACTTAATTACCTCTGTGTCCTGTCACTTATTGGCTGACATTCTGTACACACAATTTCCCCCTCTTCGCTTTTCCCTTGCCCCTGCATCCCCTGAATCGTTCACATAATGAGTAAATCTGAAAGCTGACTTTCAGCAAAACCCACCACTTCATGGGAGAAACAGGAGTGATAGTAAAGTCACCTGAGCTGCGGCATTGCAGTGGCACGGCCAGTCTCAGATGGGCCTTTGGGTGGCTGATTCATCACTTCTAGTGAGCCCCAGGCACTGGAAATTGTTGGCTTTATTCTCTTAACATGAACTAACACGAACTGAAGAAAAGTCCAAGTCAGACACTGCCTCTTTTTTTTTTTTTTTTTATTCATCTTATTGTTATGGGGGATACAGAATTGCAGGTTTACATACGTTGCCCATGTACTGCCTTTCCCCCCAAGTCAGAGCTCCAGGCGTGTCCGTTCCCCAGGTAGTGCGCATTGCACCCATCAGGTAGGTATATGTCCCTCCCCCCTCACCTCCCCCTTCCCGAGTCAGCACCTTCAAGCGTGACCATTCCCCAAACGGTGCACAATGCACTCATTGTGTAGGCATACCCCATCCCCTCCCCCACCCCCCACCCCCCACCTCAGTCTGATATCTGATTGGTGTCGTTCCTAGATGTGTATTTAGGTGATGTTCAGGGAAACCAATTTTCTGGTGAGTACATGTGATGCTTCTTTTTCCACTCTTGGGATACTTCACTTAATATAATGGGTTCCAACTCTCTCCAGGAGAACCATAGAGATGTCGTATCTTCATTATTCCTTATAGCTGAGTAATATTCCATGGTATACATATACCACAGCTTACTAATCCAATCATGGATTGATGGGCATTTGGGTTGTTTCCACATCTTTGCGATTGTGAATTGTGCTGCTATAAAACATTCGGGTACATGAGAGACACTGCCTCTTAATCAGTCAGTGTCAAGAAGTGTTGCAGTTGCTCAATGCCCCCCATGTTACTAATCTGATTGGGAAAACCTCAGGGAGACTTTGTTTCTCATCCACATCTGACATGCTTGTCTCAAAAAGTGACTTTCAAGTCACATGGCCTCCAGACCTGGAGGAAGATGTGCCAGGCACCATCTCCTCAGAGATTCAATGTCTTTTCTGTGAAACTAAATGCATTAACTGGTCCATGCTGCATCAGAGATCATAAAAATGTTTAACATAGCATCCACTAAAACCAGCATCAGCAAACTGAGAAGGTTCTGGAATTGGTGAGAGATTCCCCATGTGGAGCTCCACACATTTGTAAAGGCATTTATAGTCCTGATGAAAGGGAGAGCACTTGACAAAATGTGAATGAAGAGGCCATTCCCTATAAATTCATTCCCATAGTAGCTGCCAAAGAAAGACAGTATTATAACCGGAAGAGCCTTAGGACATTTTCTCGTGGTAAGGAGGGGTCCAGAAGAGCAAAGTACTACAATCAGACACATCCAACCCGCAGGACAGCGGGGAAGGTACTAGACTTTCCTGACCCTTAGTTTACCTATCTATAAAATGTCAATAAGTATTATTATCTTATAATGTTATCACATTCAACTAGACAATATTCAGCACAATACACCAGGCAAATGGTAAACCTTCAAAGAGTTTTAGCTAACTGCTTCAGTACCATCATCACCATCCTTGTCACTACCGTCTAGACCAGGGATCAGCAAACTATACCAGCAGGCTGAGTCTGGAGCACAACCTCTTTTTATAAATACAATTTTATTGGAAGACAGTCACACCCAATTGTTGACATGTTGTCGATGACTGTTTTTGCCCTACAATAGCAGAGTTGAACAGTTGCTGCAGAGACCTTTACAGAAAAAGTTTGCTCACCCTGGTTAGTGGTTCTGAAGGCTCTGAGAAATGATGCAAAGGCCAAAGAAAATTCTGGTTTCTGCCCACCTATACCATTGGATATTAGAGTTTTTTTTATGATTTTATAATAAAAAAAAATTAGGAAAAAGAAAAACTAAAGGTGAGAAAACTAGGCTAGTGATTTATTTTTTTTTATTGTGAATAGGAAAGATGAGCCCCTCTGAGCTGGTAAGTGGAAGGTAAGAAGAAGGGATGGAAGGATATGTCGGGGGGTAAGGTTGCCCCAATATAGACACACTGGCAGAAATTATAAAGAGTGTCTGTGGGGCTGCAGGCAGTTCTTAGTTGATGGAATATTGAGCCTGGAGTTTGAAGATGAAGTCAGGCAATTGGATGGCAGCCAGATCATGCTTGATACTAGATGTTATTGTAAGGAGCTGGGACTTTGCCCTGTGGAGATAAGAAATTTTGAAGGGTAGGAGCAAAAAAGTTACATTCTAAGTTTTTCTTGTGATTTGGATCACTATGAAAGGGAAGATGCAAAAATAATTGACAGATAATGAAACGGAGGCAAGGAGAACAGCTGGGAAGTGGTATTGGTAGTGCACGTAATGTGTATTTTTCTAATTGTCATATGCAAATTAGTCAAGTTTTGCCAGGACTAGGAAACTTAAAAATTCAGTCTGGCTAGGAAGTAAACATAATTTTTTTTTTGGATTTTTGATTAAATAATTTTTAATTTATGTAAATCCTAATCAAGATAGCCACCCTGTCTTATGAAGAATAAATTAAAGAAGAAATAGGGCATGTTCTTTTACAGCGACAATGGGAGTTCATGAAGGGCAGGCCCAGGGTTGATATAGTAATAACTATTAGCATTCACTTATTGAATGATAAATTGTGAACCAATAACTTTATAGCCATTAGGTCTTAAAATACAACATTTTTTGAGGTATCCACTATTGTTATTTCTGTTGAACAGAGAAGGACATATGCTTAGAGAAGTGGAGTAATGCACCCAAAGTTACATGAGCAGTAAATGGCAAACCTGAGATCCAGACACAAATTTTATCTCTTTCCTCCATAGAATGCATGATTCATGAGTGCAGAATACTTTATATTCTTCTGTTCATAGAAGAGTGAATGATATGCAGTGGACTCTGAATAAATATTTGCTATATAATGAATAAAAATTTTAATAAATAATTTGAAAGTTCCTATCCATAAGCTCTATGATGTAGCACCTGCTCAGTATCATAAAATGTTAGCACTGTTCATCAATTGCTCAAAATAGAACGAGACATTTTCCTATGCCTGTAGTTGTGTCAAATACCACTCAGCTTATCCAAAAAATAATTCTTGAGTATCTTTTTCCCTATTAACACAATATATTTGTAGTACATTTTATGTTACCAAAAACTTTACCATGCATCATCTCATTTAATCTTCATGACAACCTTATAAGGTATTTGTTCAATTTTACAGATGAAAAAGCTGAGATTCAAAGAGATTACCTGCTTACGGTTACACAGCTGAAAATTCATGTCTCCTGAATTCAGGTATGTGCACTTCCAACTGTATCAGAGCAGCTTTTAATGTAGATGATAAAATCTTGAGGCTATGAGGAATGCAAAATAAAAAGAATATTTTTTTCACTGTCATTAGTGTTATATGAGTGTGTGTATGCTATATGTGTATACACACTTACATATGTGTGTATGTGTGTGTGCATATATATATAAAGCAATACACACATTATAATTGTGCAGCTCAATAAATTTTCATACACCCATGTAACCAGCATGCAGACCAAGAAATAGAATATTACTGGTGCCACAAGATCTTTTGTGTTCTATGCAAACCACTGACCTCTCCATGGAGAATAAAGTACCCTGACTTCTAACAGGATAGATTGGCTTCACCTGTTTTGTACTTTATATAAATGGAAACAAACCATATGCATTCTTTTATGTCTGAGTATTTTTATTCAATCATACATTTAATAAGTTCACCAATATTGTGTGTGTAGTTAGTTTATCCTCATGGCTTTAGCATATTTCATTATTTGAATACATCATTATTTTTTTAAAAAGTCTATTATATCGTTGAATGCCATTTGGGTCGTTTCTGGTTCGAAATTTAAAACTTATCTGATTCCAAATAATACTGCTATGATGATTCTTGTACTGTGACTATACATAGGCATTTCTGTTAAGTATATGATTAGTAGTAGAATTGCCTGGTCATAAAGATATAGTCTTGCTATAGAGATTTATACAGTTATTCTCTTTTTTTTTTTATTTTTTTTTATTTTTTCAAGACAGCATCTCTAGCTCTTGCTCAGGCTGGTCTCAAACTCCTGAGCTCAAGCGATCCTCCCTCCTCGGCCTCCCAGAGTGCTAGGATTACAGGCGTGAGCCACTGCGCCCAGCCCAAAGTGGATTTTACTGATGTTATTAAAATTTTTGGTGTAAAAACAACTCAGAAATAATAGGACAGTAAAGTATTTCAAGAGTGTAGGAGAATTCTTTGAGATGGATTTTCTTGACTCTGGAGGTTTTAAGTAGGCAGAAAAACCCAATCAACCAACCAAACAAAACACTTTTGGAAATCCTTAGACCTATTTCGAACCATTGGGATTTGGGATCTGGGGATGTTTATTGATCGCATGGAGAAAAAGAGAAAAAGGTTTACATTTAGGGTGCAATTTATTAAATCATATTCATACTTTAATCTCTTCCCACTGCCACTTTAAAGAAAACACTACTTATTTTATTTTTCCCTTTTGTCCATAAATATTTCAGCTTGTATTTCATAAAAACAAGGAATACTGGTATGAAGCTACAGTGTAAATACCAAAATCAGGAAATTAACATTGAAACAATGCTATTATATAATTTACAGACCTTATTGATATTTTGTCAGTTGTCCCAATAATGTCCTTTACAGCAAAAGAAAATAGAATATATGCATTGCATTTAATTGTCATGTCTCTTTAGTCTCCTTTAATCTGGGTCTTTCTTTATGGTTCTGGGGTTTTTCTTTGTAGTTCATGGCATTGACATTTTTGAAGAGTGCGGGTCAATTATTTAGTAGAATGTCCCTCATCTTGGATTTCTCTGATGTTTCCTCATGAATAGATTCAAGTTAAGTACTTTTGGCAGTTTCAGCCCAAAAAGTGATGCTGAGTTCTTTCCAGTGCATCATATCAGAAGTGCATGCTGCTGATTAATCCCATTACTAGCAATGCAATTAAAAATAATTCGATAGATAACATTGTATGTATTTATCATGGATAACATAATGTTTCAAGGTACATACATGTTGTGGAATAGTTAACTAATTAATAAATATATCACTTCATACAGTTACCATTTTTGTGGTGAGAGCATTCAATATGCACTCTTCGCATTTGTCAAGAACACACTATACTGTCATTAACCATAGTCACCCTGTTGTATTAATACAATAGATCTATTGAATTTCTTCTTCTTATCTCCTGTTGAACAGCAATTATGTATCCTTTGACCAATCTCTACCCACCCCACCTCCTCCCTACCCACCTGGCTTTTGGCAACCATAATTCTACTCTCTACTTCTGTAAGATGAATTTCTAAAAATTTCACATGAGTGAGACCCCATCATATTTATCTTTCTGTGCCTGGTCTATTTCACTTAACATAGTGTCCTCCAGGTTCATCTATGTTGTTGAAAATGACAGGATTTCCTTTTTTAAGGCTGAATAGTATGCGTGTGTGCGTTTGTGTGCGTGTATACACACACAAATTTTCTTTATCCATTCATTTATTGATGGACATTTAGGTTGATTCTGTATCTTGACTATTGTAAATAGTGCTATTAATACAGTAAACATGAGAGTACAGATATCTCTACAACATACTAATTTAATTTTCTTTGAATATATACCCACTATAAAACTACCAGAAGAAAACATAAGGGGACAGCTCCATGGCATTGATCTTGGCAAGGATTTTCCAGAAAAGACCTCAAGAGCACAGGCAAAAACAGTAAAAATAGATAAATGGGATTACATCAAACTAAAAGGCTTCTGCACAGCAAGGGGAACAATGGACAGAATGAAAAGACAATCTATGGAATGGGAGAAAATATTTGCAAAGTATACATCTGATAAGGGATTAATATCCAAAATAAATTAGGAATTCAAACAATTTAATAGCAATCAAGCAAATAACCTTATTGAAAAAATGGGCAAAAGACCTGAATACACATTTCTTAAAAGAAGACATACAAAAGGCCACCTGGTATACAAAAAAAAAGGTAAACATAAGTAATCATCAGGGAAATGAAAATCAAAACCAGAACCACAATGGTATATCACCTCACTCCAGTTAGAATGGTTATCATCAAATAGACAAAAGATAACAAATGCTGGAGAGGACATGGAGAAAAGAGAACCTTTACACACTGTTGGTGGAAATGTAAATTAGTAAATCGATCATGGAAAACAGTATGGAGGTTTTTCAAAAAATTAAAAGTAGAACTACCATACAAAAACACTACTTCTACTTAAAAGTGAAAATATAGTTTTAAACATTTCTCGTTAGTCCTGTAATATACTATCAATTCATTAGCTATAATGATTTTCTGAAAGGACTAGGTCAATTTCAACAAAGAAAACAGCCCAGCCCCGCTCTAGAATTTTCTACATTCAACAAAGAAAAGGTAGCCAGAAAGATGAAGATTCCAGCAGTTATTTTTTAAATGAACTGAACTTTTCTTGTGGGACAGAAATATCCTTTCCTTCTCATTTCCTTCCAGATAAATTCCCCAAAGAAGTTTCAAATCCCCAAAGAAGTTTCTAATGCAATCGTGATAAATTAGTAGGCATTTTTAGACTTATAGTTATCTTAAAGCAGATCTGTTCCCTAGGAGTGAGTAGTGGAGATAGTTAATGTTCTCATTTCTTAGGTGTAGATAACATTTCCAAAGCTAATCATGTTTTCAGCTCTCATCCATGGGAAAGAGATAGAATATCTCCAGTACATTTGGATTTAGCCTTCTAGGTTGTTTAAATTAAAAAATAAAATGAAGTTAAAGTAATTCCCTGTTCTATAGAAAATCATGTTTACAGTAGAGAATTTAATGCTGCTCATTTGCTTCTAAAGATCCCCAGAAAAAGTCTTTCTGCTACCACCACGGTTAGTTAGTCCATACATTTTATGAGCAAATACAATGCTCTGGTTTGTAGTATAACTCAGACATTTTCTGTGATAAAACATGAACAGTAAGGAGAATATAAAAATGCAGATTCTGGATTCAAAATTTAGAACCTGCTTCTATTAATACCAGTTAACCTGTTGTGGGATATTGGACAAGTTCCTTAATCTCCTTTTCTTTTTCTCATCTATAAAATTGAGATAATAATGGTATCTATTTAATAGTGTTTTAAGGATTAAATGAGTTTAGAAATACTTAGAATAGCAAATGAAAACTAGAATGTATGCTTAAAAGAGTAGCTATTATATTATTTTTCACAAACATTCATATTCATTGATGCATAATATTCTAATCAGCAAATATATAATCATTGACTTTGCCATTTAATGTCCCTAGTTGATAGATGTATCTGTAATTGGATTAGCTCGATTGGATTTATTAGTTCTATTAACCTTGTGATGTATCAGACTTAATCAGAAAATTACATGAATTATAAAAATTATCATGTTTTCTGTTTTAGACCTTATCCTCATTTTATATAAAAATCCTTGGGTTGTTCTCAAGCACACAAATGGAAATTAAGTAATCAAGGTAGTCCTCTAGACAGTCTATCTGAAAAATGTTCCTCTTGTCCAAAATACTTGTAAATGAATAGTACCATGATAGTAAAATATTACCATGATAACAGTAAATAATCAAGGTAATATTTTCAGTGAGTCAGTTTACTTTAAGCTCATGGAATGATATAAACTGCAGTTACAGAAAGTCAAAAGTTTCTCTTGTTGAAGGCAGAGAACTTGCTAAAAATATGATCCTTAAAAAAGCATTGATTAGGCATATGGTACTGGGTATGAGGTTCAACTTGACCTATCTGGAACATGAATCTAAGAATGTATGTTATACAGGCACACCATTTTAGTAAATTATTATAAGATGTTAATTTTCACAAGAAGCTATAGATTTAGTAAACTGTCTTTATTTAAGAATTTGTTAGCTTCCCAGCTTTATACTTTAGAAAAGAGCTTGTGTGTTCTCTCAGAACAAGCCAAATATAGTAGACTTTTAAGAAGGAAGCCTCAATAGAGTTTTTGAGCTAAAATACTCCAGTCGAGTCACTAAAAATAAATGTTTTGTCTGTAACTCAGTTATATGCAGAGGGAATATAAAATGGAGGACTAAGCAATTGTAAGTAATTTTGATAACTGTAAATGTCAAATAATATCAGATTTTATTTCACTAGAAGATTTGTCTGTGAATTGTTAAAACCATCTTTTTTAATGTTTGCATCCTTTTGCCTTCGTTGGCCCAAATTATATGAATGACATTAAATGGACTAGCATGGACCCATCCAGGTTCCATCAACCATATTAATTGAACAGCAACCAATGCCGGCAACTAGACTGGCCTACACCAAATAGTTCAACTGGGTTATGCTCTTGTAGTCTAAAGCGAAATAAAAGTGATAAGAGAAAGTGCGAAAAAATATTTTAAAAACCTACAGTCACTATAGGCAGCCATGAGGTTTGGGAGACATATAGGACAAACCCCTAAATAGAATGTGAGACTTTCATGTGATATTTTCCCCCCGTCACAGGAAGAGATAGTTCTAAAAGATTGTGTTCATTGTTCTTAACCTATATATGACGGGTCTCTGTGCCCCATCCAAAAGATAGACTGTTTCTCTGCATAGTGGAGCACATTTATTGTGTGAAAATGCTGAAAGTCTCTTTGATGAGAAATCATGCTTTCTTACCCTTTTTGGCTTTGTAGGCATTCATGTATTATGCACACACACACACAATGCACACACACACATTCTTGTATACTGGAAAATGCTGAAAGACACTGTGAATATATAAAGCCAAGGACCAACACATTGTGCCTGAGCAAATAGAGAGTAAGCACATTCCTCTCACTTTCCTGGAACAGTCTCTGATGAGTCTGGACAAGGAGTTAGTGCCTGTGCTAAATACCCTTTTATTGACCATCCTCACTTGCCATATCTGGGGCCTAGAATTGTTAATATAATTGAAAATTCCCACCTTCAGGCAGACAACCATAAGTGATTCTGTTATCTTGTTATTGCTTGGTCTGAATTTAATAAGTGCTTGTGAAAAAATATTTTTCAATCTGAAGCCCTTGGAACGCAGAGGAATTATAATCAGGTTTTACTTTTAGTCTATGAATGCAAAATGCCTATGTAACAGAGAAAACCTGTTAATTTACCTTTGAAGATAGATGAGATCATTGTCTACACTCACTGCTGTAGTTACATTATATACTTGCTGAGGCTGGGCCAGACCGAGAAGCATAAACTAAGTTCATCCAAAGGCAAACTAAAGGAAGGAAATAGAATTAGTTGCTAAGAGACTTTTGGGTCATCTGTAGCAGCCTCTCCTTTGAGTTCAGCTGAAATAAATCTAAATGCTATTGCATACTAACTAGCTCACACATAAACTTGGAACCTAGGCAGATGGAGAGCTGCTCTTAATTCCTGAGAAGTGGTGCTGCCAACTCATGATGGTGGGATGCCTGGCTGTGAACTCTGAAGACTTCTCCAATCACTAGTTCTAATTAGCTAAGGTTCTTTGGCTACAAGCAACAGAAAAAGAGTAGTCAGCTCTACATGAGCAAAATTTTTTTGTTGTGCTTTTTTTTAATGACCACAAATGTATTGTAAACACTTGAAGTACCTTAAGAAGAAATGAAGAGATAAAGAACTTGACTCAGAACAAAATGATAAGATGATTATGTCACTTTTGCAGACATATGCTGTGGGAATTAATGGACTGTGCTGTCGGGCATTATTGTTGGCATGAATTCACTGTGATTGTCTTCTATCTCACTTAGGAGTTAAGGTCTTAGGGGAGAACGACCCCAGCTAGCCTCACTTGGGGGAGATGCCAGTCACTTATCCAGGGTTGGGAAGGGTATCTCTTTTAGAAATCTCATCAAAAATGCAGTCAAATATTTTTAATTGTTTCAAAGGGACATCAGGGAATTTCCACTATAATAATGAAAATAAATACCTAATGGAAAATTAGGCAACAAACATTTTTCCATATGTTTGTTGGCCATTTGTCTACCTTTTTATTTTTTTAATGTTTAAAATTTTTTGAATTTTTATTTTTAATTCTGAACACGTAATAGTTATATATCTTTATAGGGTACATGTGATGTTTTGATACAGGCATACAATGTGAATTAATCACATCAGACCACTGTCTTTATTTCAGTTAATAAATATTTCTGTATTTCTTTCAATGCTTTTGAAATAAAAGTCTAGAGTTCAATGAATATTGATACTCTCACCATTAAGTTACTTCCTATTTTCAGGACTTCTAAATTTCTCTTTGTGAATACAGCAGGCAGGTTTGGTTGCCCAACCTAGCATTCATTTCCAATTCCATTTCCCTTGATCATTTCCAAGGTAGAACCTAAAAAAGGTAAAGTCACTCTCCTAGTGTGTCTTGGAGGCCTTTTAACATAGTTTTGTCAAGAAAACATAAGTGGATGTCTTGTGGGTGTGCAGGGATAACCTTCTTACGGAATTTTCACTTTTCTGATAAAAGGGGCAGTCATCGCTTACACTATTTATTTTGCCCTTTCCCCTCCCAGCTTCCTGACTTGAATGCAAGTGAGGATCCTGGGTCTCTAGCAGATATCCTGAGACTGTGCGAATAAAAGCAACATGCTTAACATAGTGGAGTAAAAAGATAAAAAATTGGTCCTTGAGGGTATCATTGAACCATAAAATCAAAGCCAGGAGCTGCCCAATTCCAGGCTGCTTATTACCCAAGGAAAAACTATATCACCATTTGCTTAAGTGACTTTTAGTTGTATCTCTGTTACTTGAAACTGAAAGCTTTCCATAATGCACTAAGTAGCAATAATGATAGTAATATTAACACTAATAAAAATAGACTAATGTATACAGTGTTTGGCACTATATGACAAAAACATCTAAGTTGTTTAGACTTATTAACTTATTTAATCACGTTAAATTAAACAACCTTATAGAGTAGCTATTAGTATTATTATGCCCATTTTACATCTGAGGAAACGGACATGAAGTATGCTCAAGGTCACATGGTCAGCATGTGGCAACAAAATATGCTCCCCTGAAGCAAAGGTTTCAGGATATGGGACAAAGACCTAGAATGAGGGCTTTTCATATTATCATGAGAGAGTCACCCATTACCCAGTGTACACAAGGCCTTGGTGTCAATATAGCACATCAGTGGAGAAATTGGGCTGTGAAGTCAGACAGACCTTGGTTTAAATTTAAGCACTGCACTTGTTAGATGTCTGGTCTTGGGTGATATTGTACATTTCTCTAAGCCTCAGTTTGCACACAAGGCTGAGTGTGTATCTTCTTATTTAAGAGAGAAATAAAAGTCACCAATGTGTTTATGCGCCAAAGTAGCTCATCATCAGTATTGTCGTTACGCCTAAACTAGTATTAAGACCTAACTATGAGTTAGGTGCAGAGCAACACACTTTATGTCTAAAATGTTATTTGATTCTCATATCACCCCTAAAACGTAGGCACTATTGCTTTTCCCCCTTGCAAATGTAAAAATTGTGACCATACAGCTTTTAAGCAGTACAACTGGGCTTCATACTCGAGTGCAACTGATTCCAAAATACATAGTTTTAATCACTGTGCCTGTCTGTCCCCAGGAGATACTAGAAACATAAATAATAACCAAAGTTCTTATTCCCTGAGGAGAGTCTAGAGGGGAGACCAAGAAGGAAACAGTATTTTCAACACTTTGATAGGACAATGCAGAAGGATTAAAGGGGTGTGATTTTGATGTCTAATTTGTACCCTGATCTCATATTTTGCCAAGAGGATATTATAAAATTTCATTGTGTGTGTGTGTGATCTTTCTTACATTGTTGCTTCTCATGGCATGGTGTTCTGTGATTTTTTCTAGATCACATTTGCCGTAGACTACCAGGCACTGCTTTCTAGAGAAGATAGCATGACAGGGGACACTTAGGCTGGAAGGCAGAGGAGGAGAATGAAATCCTCCTCTCCAAATAGGCTCCTCCCTGCCCTTTGAGAAATAGAGTCACACTGCTTATGTCCTTGAAGAAAACAAAGGAAGAATTGAACCCATTAATATTAAAGATTTTATTAGGGACATATGCTACCCTTTCCGGAAACTTTGGAATGAGTATCGTTCAGGTGATTTAAATTCCCTAAAAGATCATTCTACTATGTTGTTTCAAGACTAATGAGTAGAATAGGAACAGTAGGGCAGTGGAAAGAAGAAAAAAAAAGAAACATTTGAAGTCTGTTTCCTGTATTTAAGTCCCAGCTCCTTCAACTGAAGAGTGACAATTGCCATCTATATCTTACTATGCCATCCTAACTCAGATCATGACGCTTTCACATATTTCGGCCGTGCAATTCAATTATAAAATAGAAGATTCTACTTGTAAAATTTAACAATTGCTTTCAAATCCACTTGGCAATTTGGAACATTTTAGACAAATAAAACTGAACATTATGCCCGGGCAAAATATTAATAGGAGACTGTGGAACAATCCATCTTTGCATAGCAATTTGGGAACATATGGTGATACATTCAAACAAAAGGCCACGTTCAAGGTTGAAACAGCCTTTGTGCAATGGGGCCAGGCAGTAACTCATGGCATTGATTACATAAAATGCAGCTCCAGGCTTCTTTCCTGGCTTACTGTTTTATAGGTCCACACTGGGTTAGTAATAAGGAAAGCTGGGTATGTGCTTAAGGTTTATAAGGCAAACCGTGCATCTCTTGGTCATTTATTTACTCCTTTTGTTAATTTCTTTTTATGATCTTACCCTCTAAGAGGTAACATGTAGTGACTTAATGGTTTACTCCAGGTATGGGATTTGAAAACAACCTTCTTTGTCATCACCCCAATGTACTTATTGCGGAAGAACAAAAACATTGATTTGGGTTCATTATGTCCTCATAGTGTTGGGAATAATAGTTGGGCATGTATAGTGACTTTTAAAATTATTGTTACAATTGTCCCAGAACTTTATCTCTTTATAAACATGTGTCCATAGTTTAGTCTTAACACGAGACTGGAGTTCCTCAGGAAAGATACAAATGAACAACTAACCTGTGCCAAAGACTGTCAAAATTCAATATAAAATATAGACCTTAACCACAAGAATCTTACAACTTAATTAACTAGACGTCTTTTTTTTTCTATTATCGTCCTTGCTTGTTGGAAACTTTCCAAAGTAAGCTAGTTTACTCTCAGCTTTAATAGTAGAATAAACTGAAAATAATTTTATTGTTCTTGGATGAGTGACCTTGCACTGGATGACATTTATGATTCATATTTGATCATTTATTTATGCATAAATCTGACAAATATTCATTGAGCATCAACTGTGTTCCAGGCATCATAATAGAAGCAAGGACTGAAAGAGTGAATGAGTTAGATATGGCTGCTGCTCTCGTATAACTTACAGTTCCAGTGAGTAACTTACAGTATAATATACCAAGAATTATGTTAATGGGACTATAGGATGCAGGAGAGCTTGTGAGAGAGGCACCAGATCCAAATTTGGATGATCAGAGAAGCTTCCTAATAGAAGATATTTGAGATGAGACCAGAATTAATTATGCAGAGCAAGAGACATGAAAGAATCTCAGGAAGTACATGTGAGGGGGGAAGAGGGAGGGAGAGAGAAAGACAGAGAGAGAGAGGGAGAGAGAGAAGAGCAAGAAGAGAGAGGGAGAGGCTTTCAAGTACTGAAATACATTTAGTATAAATGAACCATTGATTTTTGATTTTCAGGTGGGCATGAGGATTGAGAGGGCTAGAGAAGTAGCACAAGGCCTAAGTGTATAGAGCTTTATAAACCATGTAAAGAAGTTTGGAGGGACACATTTGATGGCTCATGCCTGTAATCTCAGCACTTTGGGAGGCCAAGGCAGGGGGATAACTTGAGTCCAGGAGTTTGAGACCAGCCTGAGCAGCATATCAAGACCACATCGCTACAAAAAAAAAAATAGCCTGGTGTGGTGGCATGTGCCTGTAGTGCCTAGCTACTCAGGAGGCTGAAGCAGGAGGATCATTTGAGCCCAGAAGTTCAAGGCTGCAGTGAGCTATGAGCATGCCACTGCACTCCAGCCCGGGTAATGCGGCACGACCCTGTCTCTTAAAAAAATCTAGACATTATCCTAAGAAAGATAAAATCCTCTGAGAGATTTTAAACAGAGGGGTGGTGTGGTTAAATTTGTGTTTACCATTCCTGCTGTGGGTGTACAATGGTGAGGATTTGAGAATAAATATGGACATACTACAGAACATATCCAAGAAAATCAATTACATAATTTAAAAATTGATTCCTACTTGTTCTTTACTGACTTATTTCTTTCCCCTTTCTTCACCTCAATCTAAAATTAGAGTGTCATATTAATTTAAGAAAGAGAAGACTTATTCTTTGTCATTTTGGAATGAAAAACTATAGCCAAGTTAGGGGAAAGAAGATTTCATCTCAATCTTGATAAATGATGATCTAATGATTAGAACTATGTGAGAATCGAATAGACAATCTCGGGAAGTCAATCTCCATTCCTGGAAATACATTTGCAGGGCCAAGAAGATCATCGATAAAGGGATGTTGTGGAAGAGATGACTGTGCTGTAAGGAGGTTAGACTAAATGACCTCTGGAGTTTTTTCAGGCTCTCAAATTATTTTAATGTCCCATCTGGTTGAATTATAGTTAATCAATGTTCTGATATTATTTTGAGATTGCCGCATTGTCTCAAAATTTTTAATCATTCCAGTCACAGAAGGTAAATTTTTTCAGAAGTTAAGACTCTCTGTATTTCTTATTATAAGACATAGAATGAAATGTTAGAAAATAAATCGTTTGTGCACTGCCCTGAGTTTTTATAGACCCTGATGCCCGGCACAAGCTGCTTTCCTAGCCGCAGGTAGTTACAGTTTTCGAAATTGCTGATCCATTTTGAAAACATCTTGGAGAAATAAAATGAGCAACATTACTCAAAGACATAATGCCGGGCATAACATTTTCAAAGCCCTTTTTATACACATTTGGGCACAGTAGTGCTTAGGCAATTAACTACATTCACAACCAAGGCACTCTTTCCTCTTCTCTGGTTCCTCCGAATGAATTCACGTATGAATAAATGAACAAATGTATTGGAGATTCACGGTTGATGTAACAGACAATTTTGGGAGATTTTCCATGAGGTAAAAGGAAGATACAGGGAACAAAGATTTAACAATCTCAGAATTGCCAGTGGTATTTAGGACTTCAGTCTTGTTTTAATACTGTGCCTATTCAGTAGTTTCAAATTCACGGTGCATAACTGAAGGTGTTACTTCTCATCAATCAAATTCAAGATAAAGTGGGTTAGGGTAACTTCCCTGCTATCTTTATCATGCTACATGATTTTATTTAAAAAGGTCTTTACATCCTCAGGAAGCATTTAGCATATTTTGCTAGGACTTACTCCTTTTAGAGTTGAGAACAATAAATATAGAGATTATTAGCTGTCTGGATAAGATCTTAGGATAAGATTTTCAGAGTCAAATACACACAGTTACTTGCTCCCCATGTAACTTACTCTAATGTTAAAACTTGGGATGAGGTAACTTACATATGATGTTCAGAAGACTAACTACTTATACTTTCTATTCTAAAGAAATTTTTGATTTTGAAGTGATTTTTTTTTTGCATGTAGTGGGTATGTTCTATGTTGGTTGTTAGAGTATATCTAGGAAGATGACCATATGAGACAAATTATCATTAACAATTTATAAACAGTTAATACAGAGATTACCCTCAACACTTGCTCATATTCTATACTAATGGTACGACTAGTGAATCCAACAAGGGCAGTTGGATATTCTCACTTACTTGAAATTTATTATGTGGATATTTTACCTATGCCTTATTAGACAAAAAGTAAATTTATAATAACTTCTCTGTCCTCTCTCCCCTATATCATTTTACAAACGAAGGAGGTGAAATCACGTAAACACATTGTTTGAGATAGTGGTTTTCTGTTGTGAAGGGTCCTACTGAGATTGTAGGAAATGTGCAGAAAGACATTTTTACTGGCTCTGCTTAAGGGACATGCTGCTAAGCACCCTCTCAAATTGAATGAAGGGAAAGAAAATTACATTGACTTAGGGATGTAAAGATTTTTGCTCTTACCTAACAAAATCTTGGTTTATTCAGGGTTGTATACATCCATACCCATATCTCATAGGACTCAAAGAATTGGAATCCAACATCCAAAATCTGGAAATTGTCCTGTGTGATCATTGGGCAATGATCCACTTTGACAAAAGTTGACTCAGTAATAGGAATTCACATCAATGAGTTATAAGGAGAGGAGAGGATTTGGGGGAATGCCTGTTAAGATCTTCCTCCCTTTTCTAGGACACCATTCAGGAATGACTTTCTCTTCATATTCATCTGTGTTGCTAGTGGGTTACAATAACCCAGATTCAATTAATTTTCTCATTAAATTCCATCACAAGTGGGGTGGGGGTTCTGTGCTGAGGACACAAGCTGGCAGAGCACCCACCGTCTAGAACATTGCCCATCATTTAGCAGAGTAAAATGACCTTTAGAACCTGCACACAGAAGGGACTCGCATGCGTTCCATTCACATTTTACTAGCAGAAGTGAGTCGTATGACCACATATAACCTCAAGGGAGCAGGAATATGCAAATCTGCATGTGCCAGGTAAAATACCAGAAATATTTGTTAGCCGATACTGATGACTGTCACACTCTTCTTCTGGGCAACATCCTTTGTCTTGCTAATGGACAGAGTAGGAAGATATCACACAGAATAGGGTATTACCAGGAGTCTACCAGGAAAACTGATCCAGAGACCATAGACTAACTCAGTCTTGAAGCCCAGCCTACTTCTGGATTTGTAGTCTTTTGAGCTGATAAATTTCGATAATGTTTAAGGCAGTCTCAGTTCTCTAACTTGCAGCCAAATTCACTAACTGATACATATTTGCTATCAAATCATTTTTGAGTAAGTATCACCTGCCAGGCCCAATTCTGGAGAGAGAATACTGTGGTTTCTGATTCAGGCCAAGTCTCTGCCTTTGGAATCTTACATTTTAGTGAGATTTACATCAGAAATTCTGAGTAGTGAAAAACAAATGGAAGTTCTATCCGCAGGTAGTATATAACTCAGTTATACTTCAATAGAGCACGTTTTCCTTTATATTATATGTAAAATCCCTAGAATTAAAGAAAGGAGAAATTGCTGTACCTCGTTGCAGAAACTGCATAGAAAGGTAGATGCCTGCTGTTTATTTCCTGGTTTTGGACTCTGGTATATATGGGGATTGGACATTGGAGACCCAGCGGTCTCTTGAAATTATACTTTTTTTGACTGTCATGGAGAAGCAATCAAGTTTTAGTGGGAGCTTATGCAATATTACAAGCTGTATCTAGGCTATATTTTTGATCCATTCTGAATTATGTTTTACAACAGTAAAGGCCAAATAAAATTTAAAGTGACTTATAGATGTGAATATATGAAAGATAACAGAAGTTCAAAGTAGTAATTCTATACAAAAGGAAAAAGACACAGAAAAACATAAAATGTTGCTAGAAATGGGACTTAAAATGCAAACCATGATGCTTTGTTCTAAGAATGCCAAATGGGTTTCAGCCCTTGTTCCAACTCTCATGGCTTGGTAGCAGTTTTCAGAAGAGCTATATTGAGAAGGATTCTGAGGCCACATTCCATGGGCAGTAGTGCTCTGTGTTCCTTGTGATATCTGCATTAGGGACAGAAAGGCGGATTTATGACATATAATTTGTGATTCATGATCTGTGTATTTCCTTATGAATGCATGAAAAATTTGGATCTAACCTTGTGGCAAAAGAGGGAAAAGCGGTCAGTTGTATGAATTGCATGCTCACAATACAAAAACACACATACCATTAAGAGGGAAATAGGTTTTGGTAGTTGGTGAGATAGAATCTTTCCTGGCAGTCATCACAGAATAGACATTTTGGTATAATGAACATCACACATGACAACATTCTAAAAGGGGATACAATGACAAGACTTACAATGTTATTTTTCTTACATGTCAATGAGTGGAATTGATTTCAATCCCAGTTTTATTCTTTAATCCCAATTTTCTTAAGTTAATCAACACATATTATCTTCCTGACCATGGCAATAGACTAAGACATGGGCACAGACCCAAAATAGGTCAAAGTCAATGAGACTCTCTTAAACGTATTTAGTGAAGCCATGGGAAAATAGATTGTTTCTTCCCAATATGGGCTTGGACAAAAAGCATGGCACTACTGATCTGCTGATATTCATCTTGAGATCCTGTGGAAAGAGCCTTACTACAACAGAAGACAATTCTGAGAAAAGTGTTGAGAAATGGTGAGGGTGAGGCTAGAAAGATAGTGAGAAAGAAAGAGATAGATAATTGATAGAGAAATTGAGACAGTAGGGAGTTTTGATAACAAAAAGAGATAAGAAGAAAATGCATCTGGGGTTCCATTATTTGAAGCCTTTGTATAACCACATTGAAGCTATTTTAACTCTAAAATTATCAGTAATTTAAGACAATTGTATGTCTGTGTGTATATGTTGTATGTGTCTAGTCTGGGGACTTCAAGCCCAAAACTCTACTTAATGGGAGTTTGTGTGTTCTATTTTAAAATCTCATTTCTTGCATCAGAGGCAAAAAATCAATATAGAAGATAGAACTTTAGTTCAGTTTGTACTTTAATGTGAAACTGAAATAACTAGTTCTTTATTTTAAACTGTATCATCACAATGCTGCAATCTGCTTCCTTTCTTTCTAGTTTTTCCAAAAAATCATTTAAAGCCTTATTAATATTCATTAGTATTTCAGAAATAGAACTTCAGAGTGTTTGAAAAGTCAACTGTATTAAATTGTCCCCTAAATTTTCCATCAAGTGATAAAAAGTAAGCTTTTAGAGGTTTTACTTTCTTTCTTCTGTGACCCTTTAAAAAGATACTCATAAAGGACAAGATGGAGCTGTGTGTACAAACACACAAAATAGTTCAAACTGAAATGAACTGAAAGAGCCTACGAAAGGAAGGTGTGAAGGAGGTACCAAAAAATTGGCTGCCACAGCCAGGATTTTGCCACACTCTGGATCTTGCAATCATTTTGGATTCATCTGCAGATGAAAAACAAAATTATCTGGATTAATCGAATTTACTAAATGTATTCCTTCCTCAATTTTACAAACTTTTGCTTAAATGGTAAACAAAAAGCTTGTCAAACATAAAAATGAAAACAAAGACCATGGTCTGATGGAGTTCATAATTTGTCCATTTTGTACATCAGTTGGCTATGCAAAATAGGATACATCTGGAAAAGCGGGAACTCAAATAGTCACCAGTGCTGAATTTGCTGAATTTTATATATAGAGAGAGAGATAGATCGGTAGTTTTATCCATGATGAAGCAGCAACACAGATAAACCTAACCTTTGTTTTTTCAAGAGGCAATATCTAAGAATGACACTTAGGAGAGCCCATTTTGGAAACAGACAAAGCAGGGCTTGAATCCTGAATCCAGTATTTCACATCTGTGTGACCTCTTCAGTCTTTTGCCATTCCGTAAATTGGAAAAAAAAAATTGATATTTGCCACATAAGTTTGTTATCAAGATTAGAAGACACATCTGGAGCTCTGGCTTGAGGGGAAAGGCGGAACAGGAGCAACGTATGTAACCTGAAATTCTGTATCCCCCATAACAAGATGAAATAAAATAAAAAAAAAAAAGATTAGAAGAAAATTCACAAAAAGTGTTTGCATCAAACACTGAACTTATGTATGGAAACATATCTTGGTGACTGTGAATTAGGCTCAATGTCATACATAAACACATAAAGAGAGTCAAAAGACAGCTTTGAAAGAAGAGTGAATGTAAGCAGGGGATTTCACCCATTTGCTAATTTAGTATATTTATATTTATTGATTAAGACCATGGGCTGGTCTTAATTCTCCCCGAATTTGAATCTCAATTCTTCTACAAAATATTTTTTTTTGTAAAATATATCATAGATACAAGAATGTATAAAATACTTATTATAGACATACACAGAAAAAATATTAATGAACAACTAATGTAAAGAATAACATGAACAACTATGATCCATGAGCCAGGTTAAGTATTGAAGCTTAACAGTACATGATCTCTCTCTGTGCCCATCTTTAAACATAAAGCTCTCCTTCCTCCTCAGAGGTAATGAGCAGCCTGATTTTATATATTTCTTTGCTTTCCTTTACGTTTTTTCCCTTTAACATGTAGTTATGTAGTATAATCTCTCTCTATATATATACTTTCTAATATGTTGATCATATATTAGTATACCTAATCACCATATTCATTTTTTCTATTTGAACATTATGTAAATAAAGTAATAATATATGCAGTTTACTAAAAACTTGCCATAGTGTTTGTTTTGGAATTTTATTGTTGTAGATCTATGAATGAAGTTGTACTTCATTCATTTTTGCTAGTGTATAATATTTATTTATATTAATAAAATCATATTTTATTTGTCTATTCTACAATTGGTAGACAATGAATTTTTCTGGATTTTGGCTATTATAAACAAGTACAAAAAATGCTGCTATAAATATTCATGTACATGTCTTCCTGGCACGAGGGCAAGAGTTTCTCTAAGGAGTACTTAGTAGTACAATTACTATGTAATCTGCTAGTTAATGCTATATCTATTGCCAAAGTGGTTGTACCGAATGACTTGCCCTATTTTTAGCATACGAGAATATTACTTGCCCTAGCCCTACCAATACTGGATGGATATTGTTGGACTTGATTTATTTATACTTTTTTGTTGGGTGGGGGAGTGGGAGGTGGAGCAATTAGGTGAGTGTGAAATAACACTTCACTGAATTTTTATTTTTATTTACATTCTTTCTTTTAACAATGTATGTGGTTGACCATCTTTTAATATTTTTTTGAGTCGCCTGTGTTTCCTCTTCTGTGAGTTACCTGTTGCCATCTCTGTTCATCTCCCAGCAATAAATTACTTGTTCCCTGCCAGGTTTTGTGGCACCTTGCACTCTATATGCCCATCTCCATCGTGGAAATGTCTCAGTATAGTCAATTTCCTGTCAAGTTCTACCTTGGTCTTTTTGAATCGGGTACCATACTGAGAGTTCAGCATTGGTCTCTGTTTTTGGTAATTTCAAAATTCAACAGCAGCTACAACTAAATCAGTTTTAGTAATCAGGAGTTCACGCTGTTACGACTGTGGGAAACCCTACCCTCATCTGTTTTACTGAGGAAACTTTCATTCACATGCCTATTGGATCAGTACTGCAGTGGTCTATCACAGAGATCGGCTGATGCCAACAGACAAGGACATTGGAATGTTTATCTTTGAAGTTTAGATACTGGGACTATTAAGGGGAAGGGATTTTTCTTCCCTCTTGGTACATGACATAGGAGCTTCTTTGTGTGTAACCAAAGAGGCTTTTCCATCCTTACACTTTACACATACCTTTCAGTTGCCTTTTATGCAATCTAAAATCTGCATTATCTTTTTGCATAACAACAATCACGTTTAGCAATAGTCATCCAATCCAATAATCTTTATAGCTACTATTTTCTTCATCTCAAAAGTTTGGTACATTGCAGCAGCTAGTGCATTCCCTTCCACCAGTACAGCTTCACACTTCACCACCAGTGAACGTTTTCATCAAGGACTGTAACCTTGCGTCGGGCCTGTCTGTGCTTCACCCATCACCAGTGATGGGTCCTTATTGTCAGCTTGGTGGTGAGTGATCTGGCTTCAGAATCTCAACTTATTACTGGAAGATCACTTCCAGTACTAGCTGTCATCAGTGGGGTTCTCTGGTCCAAGATACTGGGACAGAGTTTGGGTACAAGAAATTTATTAGGGATGAACACATATGAAAAGAAGCAAGGGAGAAGCAGGGTTGAGCAGAGAAGAGAGTTAAGTTAAAAGCAGTCCAGAGAAAGTCAAAGACAACCAGCTGGGAGTCCTAGAGTCAGTTTTGTCTGTCAGAGAATCTTGTATTAGACCAACACTTAGATCTTTTTTATTCCACTTCATTCCCTTCCCGTGTGGGCTGACCAGAGAAGGGTGCAGCCTCAGTAGAGAGGGTGCTGTTTGGTGAAGGCAGCCCCCAAGGAAGCTGAGAGCTGGAAACAGTCTGCTGACCATTTGCCTCTGCAGTTGAGAAACAAGTCGCTCCTATTTTTCCATTCTAAATATTTGAAAGTTAGTGCTCCATTTCCATTCTTTTAGTGATTACTTAACTTGCTGTCAGCTAGTATTTTCACCCTCTCATCAATTTATGTATTACAGTTGTCAGTATTTTAATGTTACTGTCTTTTCTCTATGGCTACTTTCAAGGCTTTTTTCTTTGTTATATCTTCTGCAGTTTCACTGTATTATTTCAATGTTTGGAGTTTGTGTTATTTACCTTTGGGGCATTAAATGGGATCAGTCTTCTTGGTTTAAGGATTAGTTTCTTTCAAGAATTCTGGAAATATCTTAGCTGATATCTTTTCAACTATTTTCTTATTTTTTCATTCTCTCTTCCTGAAACTTGGATCAGGCAAATGTTAGAATTTCTGTTCTAGCTTCCATCATTTAAAATATAATATATATTTTTATCTCCTTGTCTTTGTGTCCTGAAATCTATAAGACTGCTTTTTCTTGTCTTCCAGGTTACAAATTGTCCCTTCAACTGAATCTAATGTGCTCTTTTTTCTGCTTGCTGAGGTTTTAACTGCAATTATTATGTTTTTATTTCTTAATATTCTGTTTGGATTTATTTCAAATTTGCTTGCTGTTGTTTGTATATTTACTTTTTACTTCTTTAAATATATTAAGTATAGTTTCTTTACATCTTGTGTCTGATAATGCCAATAACTAAGATTGTTTTCATCTCCTTCTACTGTTAATTCTGTTTGTTTGTGTTGCATAAGTTCTTTATTCTGTGATATTTTAAGTTGTGCATTTTTTCTAACTAATTTATCAGTCAAAATTTTATGAGATGTGTTTGAAGTTGAGTTCCTATAGTTTTCAGTTTGCTTTTGCCTGTCTTCTATAGAGCCCTGACATGTGGGAACCACTTTAAACAAATTTTGGTTTCATTATTCGAGACCACGCATGGATTATGAAATTTAAAAACATTGATATCAAATCATGGTGATGGCCAGTTCTTGGTTATTATTTCCCAAGGGAATTATTTTTTGTCCGCTAAGTGCCAAGGTTGTTAGAATCAAGTTTTCTTGTTATTCTCCCCTGTAGGAGAAAGTTTATTATGTTTTCAGCCTAAGAAAAAACTGAGTATATAGCTTTTGGAGTCAAACTTTATGCAGTATCTATAATTAAATTACCAACCTTCAGTGAGTCCTGTGGTTTATTCCCTGTTTCTATCACTTCATGTATTTCTCAAAGTATAAGCTTAAGCTTCCAAGTTTGTGGGCATGCAATGGTATAGCATTGTGGCTGTAAATCTTTTCCAAATGACTAGTTTGGGCAATTCTTCACATGTTTATCCATGTGGATATCCTATTTTCTGTATTTCTGTTCAGTAATTTTTCTTATATTGATGTGTCGCTTTTCTTTTTCTTATTGATATGAAGAAGTTTTGTTATATATTATGTAAGCAGATCCTTTGCTATATGCATGTATTATAAATATCTTTTTCTCATCTCTGAATGTAAAGGTAATGAAGAAGGAGATGTTAAGAAAAATATTGCAGTGTCTGGCTTACATTACAGGATAATGATGTTGACATTTATGTAGAGCTGTGACTTAGCGGATCTGCAAGCTTTGGAAAATGACTTATAAAGCTGAGCTGGTATAATAAGAAACAGCATCAGAAACTTGATGTTACCTGAAATTTACAAATCGACATGCATTTGTGAGAATTGTACAAAGTAATCCAATACAATATTTACTCAGTTCTTTAAAAATATTTTGCAAAACTGTACTACAATATCATAGCTAGTATACTGTCATTGATATAATCTACCAGTATTACTCAGAATTGCTCCAGTTTTACTTGTACTTACTTGCGTGTGGATTTAGTTCTATGCAATTTTACCACATATGTAGGTTTCTGTATCTCCCACCATATTCAAGATATTGAACAGTTTCATCACCACAAGAATCCTTTGTATTACCCTTCACAACCATGCCCACATCCCGCCTATGCCCTGTCTCACATTCCTAACCAATGACAACCACTAATATGGTCTCCATATCTAACATTGCCTAGTTTCAGTAAAGATATATAAATGCAATAGAAACAATATATAACTTACAGAATTGGCTTTTTTAATTCAACACAGTTCTTTGGAGATTTATTCAGGCTGCTGTGTGTATCAGTCGTTTGTTCCTTTATATTGTTGATTAGTATTCCATGGCATGGATGTACCATAGTTTGAGCAAACCATTCTTCTGTTGAAGGACTTCTGCATTGTTTTCGGGTTTTTACTATTAAAAATAAAGCTACCCTGAGTATCATTGTAAAACCTCACATTCGTGTGAGGTTTACAGATAATATTCTGGAATAAATGCCCAAGAGTGTAATTGCTGGGTCATATGGTAAGTACATGTTTAGTTTTTTAATAATATAACAAACTACATACGTTTTCCAAAGTGTCATATCAGTTTATATTATCACCAGCAACGTATCATGGGTCCACTTTCATTTTTTTTCTTTTTACTTTTAGTTGATATGCAATAATTGTTCATATTTATGTCAGATAGAGTGATATTTTGATACATGTATACAATATGTGATGATCAAATCAATTACATTCTCACCAACATTTAGTGCTTTGTTATTTGTTATTTTAGCCAGTCTAATAGGTATGTAGTGATAGCTCATGGTGGTTTCAGTTGTCAAGTTTGCTAATGGCTAATGATATTGAACTTCTTTTCATGTGCTTATTTGCCATCTATAAAGACTCTTTTGGGTATTTCTTCAAGTCTTTTCCCCACATTTTAATTGAAATGTTTGATTTTTTAACTTTCGGAGATTTTTAAACAAATAAACTTCAGTTTTTAGAGCTGTTTTAGGTTTCACAGCAAAGTCGAAGGGAATGTACAGAGTTCCCACATAACCCTGTCCCCATGCACCTACAGCCTCCCCCACCATTGAAATCCAATGCCCACATCTCAAATCATGGCTGGCATGTGGCAAAGTCATAACATGTAACCAAAATGTTTATACCCCAATAATTTCCTGAAATAAAAAAAAAAATCCAGTGGCACAGTAGGACACTTGAAACAACAAACCTATATTGACACCTTATCACCCTGAGTTCAAAATTTACATTAGAGTTCACTCATAGTGTGGTACATTCTATGGGTTTGGACAAATACATAATGACATACATCCGTGATTGTAATATCTTACAGAATAGTTTCAACTCCCTAAAAATCCTCTATGTTCTTCCTCCTATTCTAGGGACTGTGTTTTTCCAGATGAATTGTAGAATAAGCCTGTCTTTGTCTAGAAAAAGCCTTATGATATCTCATTGTGGTTTTTATTTTATGATTTATAAATGGCTAATGATATTAAACATGATTTTATGTGCTTATTTGCCATCCGTATATCCTCCTTGGTGAAATGTCTTTTGATAGAAATTGCATTAGGACTGTAGATTGATTTGAGGAGAATTGTCATCTTTACCATGCTAAGTTTTTTTAATCCATTACAATAGTATTTATCTACATTTATTTAGATCATCTTTGATTTCTTTTATCAGAATTTTTGAGTTTTCAGTACACAGATACTGTACATGTTCTCTTAAGGTTATAACTAGATATTTCAGTTTCTTTGAAGCAATTGTAAATGACATTTTATTTTTACTTTCAGTTTTTGCAAGTTCATTGTTAGTATATATTAATAGAAATGCAGTTGGTGATTTTGTGTTAATCTTCCATCCTGCAATCTTGCAGAACTCACTTTTTAGTCTAAGAGGTTTTTTTTTTTTTTTTTATTTGTAGATTCCTTGAGAGTTTCCTCAGAGATAATTATATCATATTCAGGTAAGGACTGGTTTATTTGCTGCCTCTTAATCTGTATGCCTTTATATCTTTTTTGTTGCTTTGTTATAGTAGCCTGGACTTGCAGTGTTTAAATAGCAAGAGTAGATACCTTGTCTTGCTCTTAATCTTCAAGGAAACATTTAATGGTTCTTTATTACAAAAATTATGTTAGCTATAAGATTTTTGTAGGTAATTTTTGTCAGCTGAAGTAATTCCCCTCTAATCCTAATTTTTTTGACAGTTCTTATCTTGAATGAATGTTGGATTTTTTTCAAATTCTATATCTGCATTAAATGGTATAATCATATAATTTTTTTCAATAGTCTGTTGATATTGTGGATTATATAAACTGATTCACAAATGTTGAACTAGTCATGCATATTTGGAATAAATTCCACTTGTTCATGAGGTATAATTATTTTTATGCATTGTTGGAATTTTATGAAATATATGGATGAGTAGTTTCCTTTTTTCTTCTAGGTTTATTGAGGCATAATAGACATGTGAAATTTTATATAGTCAAGATGTACAATGTGATGTTTGTTATGTGAAGTGATTACCACAATTAAGCTAATAAACATATCCATCATTTCACAATGTTGCTTTTTGTATGTCTCTGGTGAGAATATGTGAAATCTATTCTCTTAGCCAATTTCAAGTACACAATACATTATTGTTAGCTGTAGTCACTGTGCTTAGTTATTCATCCAGCATAATTGAAAATTTATACCCTTTGTCCAGCATCTCTCCTTTACCCCACTCCCTGCCCCCTTCCCCCAGTTCCTGGCAACTGCCATTCTACTCTGCTTCTGTGAGTTAGATATTCATATTTCACGTATAAGTGAGATCATGCAGTATTTGTCTTTCTGTGCCTGGCTTATTTCACTTAGCCTAAGGTCTTCCAGGTTTATCCATGTTGTCAGCTTTTAATTCCATTGATTATTAACTTCCTGTTCTCTATTTCATTCCTTTTGATTGCTTTGGTATTATTTTGCTCTTTTCTTTCTAATTTCTTGAGGTTGAAACTTAGATCATTGAACATAGATCATTGACTTGAACATTTCTCATTTCTAGTCTAAGCATTCAGTGCCATAAATTTCCCTCTCAACACTGCTTACACTGTATCCTACATATTTTTTGACATGTTATGCTGAGGTGGAGAAGAAGGGCACACCTGGAAGTCTCAAGGCCCCACCCACCACCTGAGGCACTAGAGTCCCTCTCCAGAGGAATGAGAGCTGGTTACTGGACCTCAAAACAACATTGCAGCCTGCTCCTCCCAGCAAGCCCAACCTACTGACAGGGAGGTCAATTTGCAGCCCTTTTACTGCATTTACTGACTCATCATACAGGGTGTGGTCGAACCCCCAAGCACCACCTACTGGCTCAGAGATTAAACTGGGCCTTTAGTGATGTAGCGGTGAGTTGTGAGTTGTGGGGGAGGGGGAAGTGTCCTGTAGCCCTGTGTTTCTGTCTCAGTCTTTTGGTAAACCTGTGTCCCTGGACTGTGAGCCTCATCGGTGCTTCTCTTTTATTTATTTATTTATTTATTTTCCTTTAGGTGGGACGGGATGGCTGGAGGAAGTTGGACTTGGATATTTCTCTTCCTTCAGGTAGTTTAGGCTATGACAAAATCCCAGTAGGACAGGATCTGGTAAAACAGTTTCCTGAGGGGAGGCCATGTTAAGAAGAACAGAATAATCTGGCATATTTCAAAATGGTTCTTTTCCCCCTTCCTCTGCAGAAAGAAAAAGGGGATTCCTACCCCCCCCCCCGATTTTCACTGTGATGGCCTAGTAGAGCTCTTGGAGGTAAAACTCACAAAAGCCTAGTTTTTAACCCTCAGACTTGTCTTTGCTGAGTCTCACGTAATTGACCTTAATAGTTCAGTCCTGGTCTCCCTACCCTGGCGCTGGTTCCCACAAAGGTTTTTCCTTGTGGTTCTCTGCTCTGGAAAGTTGTGATTGTCTGTACCTGTCTATCTGGTTTTCCATTTTTGCGGGGAGGCGGGTAGCGATCTGCCCTGTGACCTCACTTCTCTGACATAGCCATGAAGAGTTGCTGATTTTTCAGTTTGTTTTTACTTCTTGTTTGCTCTTGTCCCTTATTATTTGTCTGGCACGTGGCTCATTATCTTTCAGATGAAGCATTTGATAAGAATCTGTTGAATGAGTATATGAAAAAATGAATAAATGAATGCCTAAGAGGATGATCACATTCAGCCCTTCACTTCCTTTGTTGTATGGAATTTGAGGCAGCTGCAGCTACTAGAGGGTACGGATTGATTCCCTTTCCATGGCCACAGACTTCTCATCTGACCTGCTGACTGGGACAGCCCCCACGATCGTACTTCTTGCAGTGGTAGAACTCCAAAGGTTAGAGAGTCTGAGGCAAGACAGCAATTTGCATCCTTAATCCTCCTTAATCTTTCCCTTCTCACTTCTGTTATAAAACAGTGAGACAGTCATTTCCAGCAAGGGATTTTTTGTGTGTCTTGGACATGCTCCGCTCTGAAGAATGGGAAGACTCAGTGTTAATGGGATGTTGAGGCCTCAGACACAAGAGCCATTAGCAAAATAAAAATAGAACTCTGGGGAAAATGGCA
Organism: Eulemur rufifrons; assembly: GCF_041146395.1. NCBI lineage: Eukaryota > Metazoa > Chordata > Mammalia > Primates > Lemuridae > Eulemur > Eulemur rufifrons. The sequence goes on from NC_090992.1 coordinate 10,210,143, forward strand.
GAGCGGTGATTAAATGAAGTTATAGTGAAGACCAAGGGTCAGGGGAATCCTCCATATGTCCTCCAATGGGAACTTTGCTTGTACCAACACATGAGCCAATCAGAGGAATAATCACTCAAGAAGCTCAGAGTATGTGCTTATCAAGAATGGGTACAATTGGCTTCTCGCTTGTGTGAGACTCTGTTTTCATACCCTGTTAGAAATTACGGGCCATAATGACGGGGTTACAAAGGCCTAGGCATCCAAACCTCTTTGAGGGTCTCTAACTGTTGAAGGGGTAACACACGTACACACTGAGGAGAGAGAGCCTGCTGCTCCATTGCCAAAACCCCTGGGTTTCACTTGGCAGAAAGAAAGCTACAAGATGCTTTTGACCATGCCTCTTGTTTGAGATCCTTTTGGAAAAGCAAAACATGTTTTGTTTCTTGGCCAAACAAGACAATTAAAACATTAAAAATAAAAGGTCCCTCAAATGCTGGTGCATCAAACTGCAGTACCTACAGTTGAAGAACAGGCTCGTCTCTGCCACCTGTGCTTATCGGGAACAAAATAGGAAAGTAAACCAGAACGATGCAGTTGAGATTAGTTACTTTGTCAGTGGGACATTTTCACTAGCATTGTAATGTCAAAGTTATTTCCTGGATTCCCAAAAATGTATGCTGTCGCCTATTCTTATAGGTAACTTTCAGATGAATACTAAATAATGCTAGGTGCAAATAAAAACTTTAGTGTGTTCAGACCTTTGGTGTGTAAATAATCCCCATATCTCTGCTTCCTCCCATTTTACAGCCTGCAAAAGGTCTGAAGAGAGGGAATATAGTGGGAGCTAGGATCATATAGAACCATTCAGTTAGGGGTAGGCTGATATCAAAGGTCCCCCTCTTTACTTCTCTTGGCTGGTCACCCGTGAATATAATTTCCTGGCAGACTGTGATCTGGTTTCAGCCCCACTTGGCAACCTACTCTTGCTCCAGAATGCTCCCAGGATATAGTAGGTTACTGTATATATTTGTTACTGTGTCTATTTTTTACCTTGAGTTGTTTTCCACTTTAATTGCTCACTCTGGTTACCATACTGAACTGGAAACTCCCAAGCTTCACACGTTAAAGGGCATAGGGCACAGGACTACATTTTCTTTGCTACAAAGCATCTTGACAAATGGAGTGTTCTGTAATGCGGTGAAAGGACCACTCACTTTGTGATCAAAAAAAATGTAGAGAAAACTAATATTAGATCTGAAGTGTCATTTTCTTCATTTGTAAATGCAAAGGATAATGTAAACCGTACCACGGAGCCATTCACAAGCTTGAACTTACATGGAGTACCTAGCGTAATGGCTGGCATATAGTAAGTGTCCAAAGTGGCTTTAAAAAGTAAACAAATTTAAATAAAAAGACAAATATTGCAAAAGGTTTAGGGTACAGGACAGGCATGACTGAACTGCACAGAATTGATATTTTAAAGGACATAATTGGTTAGCAGTATGTGTTTATCTGAATCGGTATTTTAGTGTGCAATCTAATGCATCCAATTGTTCAGAATAGATTAAATATCATGCTGATTGCTGATACTACACTTTTGTGCCAGGTATTTGGAATAGTGTTGGGCCTAGCATAACATTTTTAAAACAGAGCATGAAACTGACTATTTTCTATTTTGAGGGGGTTGCAAAAGATTTTCCCGGCCATTTTAAATGAAATAGTTTGATCGTATCAACTCTTTGATAAAACAGTGTTATAGTAAAATCATTGGGTTGAGTCTTTTTCAAACTGGTATTTTTCTCTTGATACATAGTCATAGCAGTTACAGTGTTTCTTTGTCTATTTGCTTTTCTTTCCTCCTTTTCCTTTTTCCCCAGAGAGGCTGCCTTTATTCTGGAACGTATGTTCAGACATCCTGCACTGTTTGTTCACATCTCTCCTCATTTCTACTGAAGCTAATAGAATTGGAATATTGACACTCCCCTGGTGAGTTGGTGAAGGGATGGTCTGACCATTTTCAGCTTAAGAAATCTATTTCTGGGGGGACTCTTCAGGGGCACAATTCATAATCAGTTCAGTCTTCTGAGGCTGAAAAAAAAAGCGCACGGTTTACTGCTAACACTTCTTGAAGATCACCTACAAAGGGATCTCCCTGCTGAATTTTCCACCTGACATGAAAATTCCCGTCAGGTCACGTGGCTGTTGATGACCGATGTTAAAGGAGACATCATTCTAAATTTGTGTGTCTCTGTGAGATGCTGCTTTGGGGAGTTTGCTCTGGGATACGTTTCTGTATTAGAAGTTGATTTTCAGTCTGATTTCAGAATTTGGGCAAGGTTTTTTTTTTTTTTTTTTTTCTTTTTTCGAGTACTTTCATCAGGCCCCATCCCAACGGACCTGTGAATACAACCACATTGTTCCTAAGCAACCTCACGAATAAAAAAAGCAACCATATTTGCCTGTGATTGTGGGGGTGAAATTTGATAAGGAAACAGATGGCACTTTGTAGCTTCCAGGAATTTTCAGTAAACAAGCTGATACTGAAAGAGGTTTACCAAAAAAGAAAAAATCAAATAATACTTTAGCAGTGTATATATATATTTTTTTTGGGGGGGGGGGGCAGAAATTGAATACTAAATTTCAATACTGAGTAATGTCAATGTGAAAGCTTACCAACCTCAAAACTTAATAATTCTGGATGTAAACTTTGTAGCATCCAGGGCTCACTATTAACCTTTGCTTTCCTTTGCACTGATACAGCACCTTTGCCAAGCTAGAGGCCCGAACACCACACTAATTCCATGACAGGTGGCAAACTCCTACTACCCAATGAGTCAAGAGTGAAGCACATTTTAAGCAAATATTGTGTAGGCTGTCTCCCCTCACAAGAGGCATGTTTTAGGGGGCATCAGTATTTTCAAATGGGAGTACATTTTATGTAAGTATTTTGAGTTTTCAGAAGACAAGTAGTAAATAAATAATCTTATCATATAAGCATTTAATATACATAAAACCGCATGTACTCCATCTCATGCTATGAAAAGTTACGGAGGATTATCTTAAGTGCCTGCAGAACAGAAATGACAAGTCAGAGGAGCCATTCATGACGTTCACTGCTGATTGGACACGAAGCGCTGACCTTAAAAGATCATGCTCCAATAATGCAATTATTTGCCAAAAGTCTTAAAGAAAAGCACATTTCCTTCCCGTGTACTTCTTAGAGCAAAGGCACTTTAAAAATCCCAACCAAAGACAAATGAAAATGTTCACAATACTAGAGGTTCTTGTTATATACCTGTTCTCTGATCTTCTTACGGTAAAAGGGTGAATATAAAATGTGCTGTTAGGACTAAAGCATTGCTAAATGTGACATCATAAATCATCACCATTAGTGAATGTAGCGTCAGTTTCTAGTACATTTCAGACTGTTTTAAACTCACACTCCATTATTTCATAATATGCATGAATGAATCCTGGTAACTTGATCTGGCTAGGGAATCAGTAGTCAAATCGACTCATCTTTATTGGCCTGATGCAAAGCAGATCATAGAGGCTGGACTCCCGGTTTCAGCCTGCATCCCTTCTTTCTCCAACTGCTGGACTGATACGACCCCTTCTCTTCACTCTCAGAGAACCTGTTTTATCTTTTCCCCCACGGGAACCTGTTTTATCTTTTCCCCCCATGTGAGACTAGGCTAAGATTGTGCGTGTACACTTCACTGGTTCTGCTGCTCAGGTGAGGGCTGCGTGTCCATCTGCTTTCGCAAACCAGAATGACAGCATAACCTTTTTACTCCAAAAGTCTACTCCTTCTTTAAAGACACTGATTTGCGAAACCAAATTTCCTTGCCTTTGATGCTGAAAGGTTGAGCTCTATCAGGTGATCTTAAACGTTAACAGCTCAGGGGTCTGTAAATCACTAGAAATTGCATGCAAAATTTTAGGTGTGTGTGGGGGGAAATGCACATTTTTCAAGAAGAATTCATAGGATTCTTAAAAAAAAAAAACAGCCCACATGACACATAATACTTTAAAAAAAACACTTAGAAAGAAGATTGATAAAGGCTTTTTCCTCTCTAAAATTGAAATGTTAATTCTAAATTCACTGATGTTGCAATTTCTTCTGACAAGCTCTACAAATTGCTGATGCTTTTCCCGTGTCAGACATGATTTGGAACAGGATAGGTATAAATAAATACATAAATAAATAGAAAAGCAAACAAATAGATAAATTAGGTGCTTGTAACAGACAATTAAGAAAACACATCGCCAATTCACAAAGTACTGTGAAAGGAATAGGGTCACCCAGTGTGGACCAGCCTGCATCTGCATTTCATGCTATCACAGAGGTCAAGGAAAAGTACCACTTCCCAAAGCTTGCCAGGAGTGAGTATGGTGAGGCCCCTCCTTTATCTACTGTTCCCCCCAAGTATGGATATCAGTGAAAATATGTAAAGATAAGAGTTACCATAAGGCTAAGCACAGAATGCTTGGAGCAATTATGGAGCACCTAACCTAGTTTAGGGGCTGGATGGGTGTAGGAAGATTTTTCAGAAGAGGTGAAATCCAAATTTAATACTGAATGATAAGGTCAGAATCATCTAGGCAAAGACTGGATGTCAGAGCTGGGCAGAAAGAACATTCCTTGCCAAAAAGAGTAGGTTATTGAAAAGCACAGGGACTAGAGAGATGTTTTCTTTGACAAACCAGAGTTCCAAATGGCTGGAAATTAGAATGGGAGTCAGGTGCCTTCTGTGATCACACTGTCCAAGTACATTACTCTTAATCACCCATGAATTTCCATACTGAATTCTTAAATATTTCGTAGTACATACGACCATCTGAAATGACCTTTATCCAGTCATTCATTCAACAAATACCACCTGAGAACCTTCTATGTCTGAAGTTCTATTCTTGCTGTTGCGGATAGAGCAGTGAACAAAACAGTGTACCTGCTCTCGTGGAGCTTGGCATCCACGTCATTCACTCATTTATATAATTGTTATCTGTTTCCCCTGATAAAATATGAGTTCTATGAGGGCAGAGACCTCACGTGTCTTCTACATTATTCTCTCCTCAGTGCCTAGGACAGTGCTTAGGAGGTAAGAGGTATTTAATCAGTTTGTTGAAGGAGTGAATGAATGAAAGCCGTGTGTAGTGAGAGATGAGACTGGAGCAGTGCCTGGAATTCAGCTCACGAAGCTCCTTGTAAGCCGTGCTAGGAAGACTGTATTTTGGAGGCAATGCAGAGCCACAGAATATCTTAAGGAGGAACGTAATATGATCAGGGTTTTGCTTAGAAGGATCTCTGGCTACATTGCTGAAATGGGCTGGTATGAGCAAGATTGGAGATAAAACATTTTGTTCTTTGGATTCCAGGCCACCATCCTGATAGACTTTCCTCCTGCCTCAGTTGCCACTCCTGCTGCTCTCTCCTCCCACCCCCTGAAGCCTGGACAAGCCCCACTGCTGTCCTTGAGCTCCTCTTCCCCATCTCACTTCTTATTTAGTTGATCTCATACCATCCCTTAATTTTAAATACCGTTTATATGCTGTCAATTCCAAATATTTATCATCAGATTGACCTCTTTTTTTAATTCAATTTAAGGATTTCACATTAGCTGTTCCTTCTGTCTGGAATGTTCTTTTCCAATAAATTTACAGAATTTATCATCTCATCTCTTCTAAATCTGTTTAAATGTCACCTTCTCAGTGAGGGCTTCTCTGACCTCTTAGTTTGAAGTGGAACCCTCCCCTTCTTTGTGCTCTATATTTTTCCACTGTTTTTATTTTTATTCCTATAACTTATTACCTTCTAACATAGTATATGCTCTATTTATTTATTTGTTTATCGTCCTCCTCCTCTAACTATAATGTAAACTTCCTGGAGGTTAGGAATTTTTACCTACTGTATTCGCATGTTACAGTGACTAGTATGCAGACAAATAAATAATTAAAAGTTGTGGCAAATTCTATGAAGAAAAGTGAGGCAGCTAAAGCAAACAACAGGGGGATCTAGTTAGGATGGTTAAGAAAGGCCTTAGGGCCGCCATTTAAGGGATGAGCTGCATTTTAAGGGATGAGGGATGAGCAGGGAACACCCACGAAATAGGAGACAGAAGGGCGTTCCGTGCAGTGATGGTAGCAAGAGGTTAGAGGCTCTGACAGTTCAGCAAACTTCAGTATTTGGAGGGGGTGAGTGAGCAGGGGGTGCTGTCTTTTACAATAGAGCATAAAAATATGAAATCAACTAATTTAAGTTAACTCAGATATTGTTTTGCCTCTATAATTCCATTTAGACAAAAAAAAGATTACTGTTAATTCAATAAATCTAATAATCTTATGACAGAGCAAAATACATTAGTTTTGAAAAGGCCACCATGACCTTGCCTGTGTGTGGCCACTTGAAGTTAATATTTATTCAGTCTAATTGTTTTGGGAAAGGTTCTTCTGGCAGTCTGAATAACCACTTGCTGCATAATAAGCTGAATTTGGCCCGAAGTTATTGGTCCCGATGAGCCGACCACGGCTAATCTTCCATTCCTCATCACACAGGCAGAGCTCAGGGCTGGACATTTCTTCGCTGTTCTGGCTGAATCCTCTTCTAGTCACACGCAGCTACACTTTCCAAGATGTGTAAGGAGCCCAGGAATTTTTCCCATGCAAATTTAGGTATCTTTGTCCCTAAAATGTTTATGTGGGTAAGCAGTTATATCAGTCATAAGCTCTTTCTATTGTAAGAGGTAGAAAACCAATTCAAACTAAATCATGCCGTGTTTGCTTGCTTGTTTTTGCTAGTTCACATGGCTAGACTATGGAAAGAGGAAGAGTAGGGAAGACTTTGTGTAGGATGGATCCAAGAGCTTGGATGACACCAAGTTTCTTTCTCACTCTCTGCCTGCATATGGATTTGGTTCTTCCCGCTGCATTTGGCTCTGTCCCACATTGATTTCTTTAATTAATTCTGTAAAACTTTAGTGAGCACCTTGTTATGTGTGAGGCACTCTGTTAAGTTCTGGACATAGAGTGGTACTCAAGTCGGGCAAGCTCCATGCATGAGTATACAGAGCTCCAGAGCCTCCAGATCCTTTTATAGAGGGTAAAGGTAGAATTTAAGTAAAAAATAAACTCATACATAATCTAATTTAAAACAGTAAAATATTCTACAAAATGTTGCAGGATAAAGTGATGCACTATGACTGGAGGAAGGGAGTGGATTACTTTAAACAGAATGGTCAGGGAAGACTTTTCTGAAGTGGTGATGTTTGCATTGAGACCTGGAACATTGCACAGCAGCAGTCATTCAGAGACCTGAGGCCAGACTTTCCAGGAGGAAGGCTTAGTATATACAAAGACACTAACATGTACATGATCTTAGCCTATGCAAGGGGCAGAGACAAAGCTCATCTGAGCAGAGCAGAGAAATCTGCAGGGAAGGTGGTAGGTAGATGTTGGATAGACAAGGACCTGTTATCTAGGAGGGATTTATAGCTCTTGATAAGGGGTGTAGATTTTATTTTAGTTTTAACAATAAGCCATTAGAATATATTAATCAGAAACTGCAAGAATCAGGTTTAAGCTTTAAAAATATCTTTCTAGATATTTTTCTAGAATGTATGAGGTCAAAAGAGGAAGCAGGGGAACCAGCCAGGAGGCAGACATGTCAGTCCTACTGAGAAATTACAGCAGTGTGTGCTCAGGTGAAAGCTGTCAAGTTGGCAAGACATTGCTCAGGAAGTAGTTTGAAAGTAGAGCTAAAGGGACTTAGAGATGGATTGGATGCAGGAGCTCAGAGAGAAATAAACAATGAAAAACACATGGTATTTCCCTGAGCAGACAGGAGGGTGGATGGGTGGTCTTTTGGGCCATTTACTGGGATGAGAAAACCTGAGGGAGGAATAGATTTGAGGAGCATGATTAGGAGAAATCAAGGATCCAGTTCAACATGCCCATCAACCATAAAGGGAAAGATAAGAGGACTGTGGCCATCAGAGTCTAGTGTTCAAAGAAGGAGTCCACACTGTATATAGAGATTTAGGAGCATCAACATTACAAATAAAACCTCATAGCAAGGAACATGGCTGAGGGTAACTCACATCCCTTTAGCTCAGCAACTCAACAAGGAGAGTTTCTCATTCCAGTTTCCATTAGAAGAATCGTAGGCAAGAACTCTTATTGGTCTGGCTTGGATCATCTGCCCTTCTTTTAGCTGGGATAGTTACCAGAAGACAGAGTTGCACAGACATAGTGGTTGTATCTAATTCTCCAGTGCAAAGTGTAAAAATAACAACCTAGCATGTAAGTTGCCTCATCTTTTCATTTGCTATTTCCCTAACAACTCTCTCTCCCAAAATACTGTATTCTCCATCTTTTAAAATAATGGATGCTTTATTACAGGGCAGTGTGTACTTGTAACACACACCAGGTTATCTGGGAGATTAGATGAGCGGTTCTCAAACTTGAGCCCCAGTAGAATCTCATGGAGGACCTGTTGAAACTCAGATTACTGGGCCCCACACCTGGAGTTTTTAATGCAAGCGGTTTGAGTTGGCCCAAGAATTTTTTTTTTTTTTTTTTGAGCAAGTTCCCCCTGTGATGCTGGGGCTGCAGAGGCAGGTACCACCCTTGGAGCATGATTGATCTAGGTAATGTAAACCAAGTAACATTAGCAATCAAATAACCGAAGCAAAGATTCTGTCTTTTGTTCTGAAATTTATTCTCTGTTTTTACCTTATGTTGTGGATATCTTTGATACTAAATCTCCAGGTAATGGAAAAGTGCACATCCAGCCTGTTACTAATATTTTTTTTCTACATATTTGGTAGAGCTGAGTGATTAAATCAAGTGTCCACTGTTTTTGTCCTGTTTTGAGTACCTTGTGTACATTGTGTTTAAGTACATGTGTGTGTGTGTGTGTGTGTGTGTTTACTATTTCCTAATATTTTGAACTTGATATTCTGTCTCTAAGAAATTCAGCTTATGCTTCAGGACAGTGAATTCGTGCAGCTAACCAATTCTACAATGAGGATGAAAAAAATGCACCATTGGGATATTGGACCCAGGAAGGCAGGAGTAAAAGTATTATTACTGAATGCTTTCAAAGAGTTGATACCATTATCTTTCCTTTTTCATAAAACAATTATCCATGAGTGCCAGGTTCTGTGCTAGGCTCTGAGCAGACATAGCTAAATTGCATATTTTGACCAATTCTTTTCAAAATTTTGTGAAAATCAGTTTTGCTGGCATAATTACAGTATGGCCAAAATGCTATATTTTAGCTGTAAGATATCAAGGAAAATGAATGAAAATAAGCATTCAACCTACCTTTTTTTGTTTGTTTTGGCTGGGAAAAATTTCTAGAGTTGAATAATGTCTTCTGTTCTCTCTTCATTTCATGTATAGCCATGGGCAAGGGACTCCCAAATAAAACATTTCTATTCCCACAACAGGTTGTAACTTCCTCTGGCACAGCATAAAACTTCATTTCATGTGTGTCAGGCAGCACGATTTTCCAAAGCTCAAGCTAATTATGTGAGATTTATCTGTATGGAAACACAGGGATTAAGCGAGCAGGAAAAATAGGGAAAATTTATTTAGTGGCAGCGTGTAACAAAGGATAATGAAGGTTACATGAAACAAAGTCTTTCCTGAAATAAATACCTAAGCAGTGAAGGGAATCGCAAGCATTCTGTTGGAGCTTTAATCATGGCCTAACAGAAACTGCTACCAATAATGGAGAAATACAAAACAGACATATTTGCCTTTAAGCCAGTACTCAAACCTCCATTAACCTTACCTGTTTGATATACTTGTTACTAAGCTCCCTGGTTCTTATTTTCTGATTATTCTTCAGTAGAACCTTTGCTTAAAAAAAAAAAAAAAAAAAAAGCCTTATCTTTCTGGTATGTTAATTTTTCATGGAAAGCATATTATTTAAAAGAATACTTTTAGCCTCCAAATAATTCCTTATAATTAATTGTTTTGTCTTAAGCCCTAATTTTGCTTGTCTAAATTTATCCCCCTGGAATTAGTTGTTTTCCTCTTATTGCCTAATTGCACATTATATCCTCCTCCGATTGTCATATTTCACAATTACTTTATCTGAAGGGAAAAGAGACTCCAGTGTTTTATTTCCCTTAATACAGAGTTTTAATTTCCTCCATTTGCGATCATAGTATTTATCTTTTTCTTCATAGGCCTATTTGTAATATTTATCACTTACGGTGACCCTAATCTTTCAAATATGGAAAGAAACTCTTGAAAGTGCTGCATCATTGCCATCTATTATTTATTCGAATGGCAGTCCTTTTGTAATAAATGAGGATAAAAAATGTCTGTTATTTGTGTTATGATGTTTTCAGAATTTTTTTTTATTTCAGCTTATTATGGAGGTACAAAAGTTCAGGTTACATACGTTACCCATGTACCGCCCATCCCCCCGAGTCAGAGCTTCAAGTATGTCCATTCCCCAGACAGTGCGCATTGCACTCATCATGTAGTTATACACCCATCCCCTCCCCCCACCCCCCACCTCAGTCTGATATCCAGTTGGTGTCATTCCCAAATGTGCATTTAGGTGACGATCAGGGAAACCAATTTGCTGGTGAGTACATGTGGTGCAGATAAAGGACTGATAACAAGAATCTATTTAGAACTCAGAATTTAAATAGCACCAACCTCTTCAACTTTATTTACCATTCTGTTTTCAGAATAACCAATTGTTCAAAGTAAAGGTGTACTTTCTGCTTTGAAAGGTAGCTCTACTGTGGATGTAAGTATCATCTGAAGTGTGGCCTGGGTGTTCTGTGGCCTGCTTACAAATTAGATTACACAGACCACAGGGCAGTCTTTCTAGCATCTTCCCTTCTAAGGCAACTGCTCTGACTTGACAGTCACGGTGCAGTAGAAATGCTATTGTTCCTTCGGGGCCTTAAGACCTGGGGTAGCTTCCTCGCCAGTGAGTGGGGTGTGTGGCCTTTCCAAGTCACTTAAAATATCTTTGGTTTCCTATAAGTCTCCTCAGTAATCTCTCCTCTCTTATAGTTCCCTCATTTGTAACACACACATATAAATGATCCAAGACAGTGGATTCCTAAGAGGACTAAATGAGATAAAGAATGAAAAACATACTTTCATGCCACTGTGATATGAAAATTGATTAAACAGTGTTTATTGAAATCCTTCAGTACTGAATGTTAGGTTTAGCACTCAGAGCACGGAACCTCGCTGGAAGGAGAACCAGAGTACAGTCTTACGTTGCATTTGTACTATAATCATACAGGTTCTATTTATCTTGGACAGTCTGCGGAGGACACATCTCTGGACGCCTCCAGGCCTCCTCTCCACTCTTCCCTGCCCTGCCCTGTGCCTCCAAGGCTGATGGGTGTGGGTTTCATCAACAAGCTCCCTTGCACTCTAGCTTCCTACTGAGTTTTACGATAGTGAGCACTGGCCATGTAGTAGAAAGAAGAGGAAGAAGAAAATCAGGGTATTCTTTACCCAGATCCTTTATATCCCGAGCCCTTTAGTTTGGCATATCTCAGCTCACAGGTTGTGAAAGTCACAGCTCCTGAGAGGTAAGCTCTCGCCCAGCTCTTCCACTTTCTCTGGGTTCCGTTACCCTTCCTCTTCTTGCTCTTTCAGAACTAGGGGTGGTTACTGTCTCCAGATATTACTAGTTCTGAAAAAATGCACTATCATCTGTGGCTTCCTTATATTCTATCATTCGTAATCATTGTCTTAAATTCCTCAAATTATCCCCCCTCTTTTTATTGTTTTATTCTTGAACAGCAGGGTAAATAGAGATAATTGGAGAAAGGATTTTAATGCTATGACCTAGGTCCAGAGATACCTTAGATTTTTTTTCCTCTTCTCTAGGAACTTTGCTTTATGGGGAAAAGACAGACATACAAATAAATATTTATAGAAGATGGTGAAAATCTCCAAAGTTGGGGTATCCATGACACAGAGGCCCTGGCAGCTGGTAACTCCCAGCATAAGCGGTGGCAATGATGATGATGTTTGTATCCCTGCCTTGGGTCAGACCGCTGTTATCTGTCACCTGCACAACACAACGGCCTCCTTATTACTTTCTCTTTTACCCATCTGGCAAAAACTACTATTCTGTTCACATCGTGCTGTGATGTTTCTCATTGGCCTTGGGATAAAATACAGTCTCCTTGGCCTGATAAGCATGATGAATGTGGTATTCTCCTGCATTTGGCCTTTACTTACTGCCCTGGCCTCACCTTGGGTAGCATAGCAATTTAAAACCGATGTGGAAATAGATAATGTAGGATTCCTCACCCCAAATGAATTCTATGTGGATTAAAGATCTAAGTATGACAATCAAATTTTAATATTTTTAGAAAAAAATATAGGAAACAATCTTATGACCTTTTGCATAGGAAATGGCTTTGAAATAAGACAAAATGAGTACAAACCATAAAAGTAAAGATTTATGTATTTGAATACTGTCATTAGTAAGTTTATTAAAAAACATTAAAAAATAAAAAAGTTCAAAGACTGGAAGAAAACATTAACTAACAATACAAATAATTAACAAAAGATTGATATCTATAATAAAAAGAACCCCAACATATTGATAAGAAAAACATAATAGCCTAACTAAAATAATTGACAGATGTAAGAGCAGAAATGTACAGGAGGAAAAAAGTTGAATACCAGATAAACCTAAAATGTGTATTCCATCTCACTAGTAATGCATGAAATGGCATTTAAACATAATTCAATTTTAATGTATACCCATCAGATGTGCAAAAATGTCAGTTTGAAAATGTCAATTGTTGGAGTATGAGGAACAAAGGAAAACCCTTATTAATTAGTGTACCTACTTTGGAGAACAATTTGCTAATTGCTAGTAAAGTCAAAGAAGTGAAATATTTGTCAATAACTACTATGGTTGAAATGTTTATTCCCCATATAAGGATTCAATTTCTCTGTATATTTCTAAGGAAAGTCCAGCACACTTCCACACAGGCACTTGTGTAATATGTAGATAGCAAACAGAGAAACATTGTGTGTGGTAATGGGGGAAAAAGCCTCAACAGGAAAAATGGTTAAATAAACTGAGATGTTTTCTTAAAATTGAATAGATAAATAAAAGGTGATGTTTTATTAAAACTGAATAATATAAAATTGTGAAATTGAAGGACCTAGAGTTACACATTTAAAAATGGATAAACATCATAGCATACATTTGAGTGAAAAAGCAATTTTCTGAAGAATACATAAATAGCAATGCTGCATATGGAAATTAAAATGTAGTAAACATTGCTTTATATTGTTTGGGACAAATACATAGAGTAAAAGCATAAAAAATTGATGGATATATAAAAGCTGAATTTTGAGTATTGGTTACTTGTGACAAGGACTGAGGGAAAGGAGTGAATTTATGGAGTTTTCGGGAAATCTATTCTGTTGGCAATGGGTTCTTTCTTGAGGCAGGTATTTTAAAAAATTATTGTTTATATATTTTTACATATTACATACCTTCCTATAATTAACAATAGATATAATAGCTTCCTAAGGATTTTAGTGAAAATTAAATGAATTGTACAGATCAATGAGCATAGGGTTAAACACATGAAAAATAGACATCCAGGAAGTGTCTGATCCCTTCTCTTTTTTGTTTATCTTATAAGTACGAATCACTTTCTTCTTCACCCTTTTCTCTTGTCTCTATTTTGATTAGTGGGGAGTGTGGTGGTAAATGAACGAGCTCTAACATACAGCCTGGATTCAAATTTGTGACTTCAGACCCAATCTCTCATCTAAGGTCAATTACTTAACCTCTTTGAGCCTTCATTTTCTCTAACTGAACAAGAAGGAAAGAAATTTTGTTTATGTTACAAATTTAATTTTATGTTAATTTAATCCAAATAAAATTCTTAGGGTAGACTCTGGCCCTGAATAAAGTTCATTAATCTGTCTGTTGTCATCAACCAGCTAAAAATCACACTGCTGGTTAATGGCACAGTTAAGTCTACTAAGATTAAGGGCTTTCAGAAATATTCATTATGTGTCATGCACTGTACCAAATTATGTTTTTAATATATGATCTCATTTAATACAATTTAGGAATTGGGTGCTATTATCATCTAATTTTCAGATACAGAGATGGAGGTATAAGACCCAAATGATCCCAGAGATAAAGTGGAAGAATCCAGATACAAATCTAGTCTATTATAGTTGACTCCAACGCCAAGTATTTAAATCATTAAGTTGTCTTGTCTGCGAGTTTTATGCTCCTTCTTGCATGGCACCCTGCTGGTAAGGTGGAAGTTGAAATGTTGCCTCTTTTCACGGACCAATGAAGTCGTTGGTCTTCTGTAAGAAGAGGTGCAGGTATTTCTTTCGTTCTTCCTGAGAGTGAATGCTTATTTTGTCCCCACTGAGTACTATTAATACATCCGGAGATGATTACCAGTGTAGGCTATGTCCACTGGAGTTGGAATCAACCAGTTAGTAACAGCAGTGCTTTCACATAGAAGTCTGTTTGGAATGAAAATCTGATGGAAGCCCATGCAAAAAGTGTGCGTTCTTTGAAGGATTAAATCTTTTGCATATGACATATGCATATGGAATTTTTTTTTTAATTTAAGTACATTTGCTTTTTTCGAAAACCTTGTTTTGGCTGTGTATAAGTAGCTGAGTGAAGAAAAATGAAACAATGAAACCAGTTTCAAGTCAATAGAAGATCAACTGTTTTTTTTTTTTTTTAACTTTCAACCAGAGATTGTTCTATATAGACTATATTTTTATCCTATGAAAAAGGTACCTTACATGGTTTGAAAAACAGCAAAAAAAATTTTCAGGATAAGCGTGTGTTTTTGTGTGTTGTAAGAAGGGTGTATGTAAGAAGGGTGTTGTAGCATCCAGAATTGCTAGTCAGCATTTCCAAAGCCATATTTCATCAGAGTTTATAAAGGCACTGGAAGCCACTGTTAGTAAGGTAAGCAGACTATCAATCTTCCCACCACCCCAAATCACCATAGGTCCTACATCAGAGAAAACAAAATCCTTCTACATTTTATTGTTTAGATCTGCTTTGAAATTCTCTAGGTTAGAGTAGAATAATGCCATAAATATTAATAGAAAGAGACTGTATATATTAATAATTTCTTTTTATTTTCAAGATGCAAAGGACTAGTATTGAGTCCATGGTAACTGTGAGCCTAGGACAAGATGACTAGTTATGTCCAGATTATTTCTAATCTTTAGCTATGTGTAATGCTTCAAGTCTACTGGGCTTCACTAGCCTAGTGGTTTTTTTTTTCCTGGATATACAAAAATGTATCATGTGGTTTAACATTCTCTTGAATTTTTTTCTACTTACTGTGAAACATACTGGGTTTTTCTAGTCGTCACTACCTATTTTATAGTTGCAGTCATTCTCCAATGATGCATGTCAATGGTCTGAGTGCAGTTCTGCTAGCACATAAATTCCTACCCCATCTCTGCACCATGTAGAGGTTTAAACATCTCATGACATAATACACTGCCATGCATCTTACTTATCTTCTTATATTTATACTGTCAAAGTCTCTAAATAATATGTTTTTACTCTACTTCACAGATATAAATCTTTGAGAGTATGTATTTTTAATAGTGTTCTTCTTTAGAAGCATTTTAGTTATACAAAATGGTTTCACTGAATTTATGAATTAAGAGCCCAATAGCTTATTGGCTATGTGGAATTTATGAGCTCTCTGTTGAACTTTAATTTGAATGAAGCTGGGTACACAAGTCACATCAATTTTCAGATTCTCATCACTGGCATTCTAATGAACAAAACTTATTTGTTTGTTGTTGTTTGTTGTTTTTGTCATGCTTACTAACGAGATTTTTACCACATGGATCATTCATTCAACAGTCTGTGTTTCAGACTATTGACTGAGCAATGAGATACAGCAAGAAACAAGACAAACTCCCTACAATCGTGGAACTTCTTTCTGTATTTGTGAAGAAATAAGGCAACTGACAAGTAATGACATTTATTTTTCCTTAGCTACTTAAAATGAAAAAGTGAGCTCATTGCTTTCCAAACAACAAAAGTTGTACCACACACAGATCAGGATTTCTTAGCTGCGTTTAATGATTTAAACATAGAATCTCTTTCCAGTGTACCCAAAAGGAGATGATAAGGAACTTAACCTCACAATTTCACAGCTGGGCAGTAGCGTGTTAAAGCCCTAATTGAAAGGGCTGGACTGTTGTTCATGGTCCTGAATGTATCAAAGAGCTACAGAATAGATGGGAACATTGCAGTTTATTTATTTGATTGCTGGGCTAAATTTCATACTGGATGCCAAACGTACAGAAATGAACATGGTACATTCATGGCCATCAAAAAGTTTATAGCCATTGTGAAAAAAACTGCCGAAGTACATTATTGTTAGTACACTTTTCAGTCAATTAGTTCTGAGCTAAGTATATGCTGCTCAACCTAAGTATGTGCTACTTGAGTAGCTCAAGTGATAGAATAAAACTGTTGATTATGGGCAAGGACAATACTGATTTTCTTCATCTAAAGTTTTTGCTGTGCTACAAGTTATAGGGGCCAGTGAATGTTTTAATGATGAGTAAGTTTACTCTCTTAAATGATCAAGTGCAATAATATCAGACACTGGGCTACTTTAGGATTTTATGGGTAGATAATCTGTAACTTTGCAGTGATGCAAATCTGGTTTATTGCACTGGAATAAAGTATTAAACATAGCAGGAATCTGGACTCTAATGTGATTTGAAAGTGATACTGTATAAATCTAACTTTTTAAACTGCCATTTTTAATGAATTCATTATTTATACTACATATTACAAGGGTTATTAATAGAGTCAAAACTTGTGTAATGAAAACATAAAATTATGCAAGACAGGTAATAATGTGGAAATAATGAACACATTTTCAGGTCCAAGATACAAATTTCACACTGTAAGAGAGTTTCAAAATTCCTGGGTCACAAAACCTTGATCTGAGTTTTGAAATATTAGTAGCGACAATTATAACATTTCTTTAAAAGGAGGTGCATTGCATAACTATGTCAGAGGTTAATTTCTTGAATATTTGCAGATTTGTGCCAGAATAGACCACGATTCCAAAAAACCCCAATGATTGTGGTCCTTGTAATTACTCATCTAACTTAAAAGAAATGGATTAAAGCATCTCTGTATGAAGAAAGACGTTCATTGTACTTTGCCATTTCTTTATGGGAAAAAGACAAAACTAGAAAAGAGTATTTCCCATCTTTTCTGCTCTCTTTTTTAAGGGAGATGAAGTTATGTCCCCTCTCCATTCACACTTCAAGCATCAAACCATTAATTAGGAGAAGAAAGAGTTTGATCCGATAGTGTTGCCTCTAAAATATATTTGGTGGAATTTTATTCCCTGGATTCTTAAACAGAGCCCTCCCTCACAACCCAAACCACTAGCATTGTGTGCATAAAAGCTTCATCTACCAGAGATGACAATATATTAAAAATATGTTTATTATATAGATCAGAAATCATTATAGTGCTCAATGTTAATTTTCAACTCTCTAGAGAATGTGGTTTAAAATATACGGCATCACGTATGTGAAAAATACAACTATTTCAATTTACTTTCCTACTTTTTCTATAATGATAATTTTTAGTATTTAAGCATCATTAACATCATGTTAATGGCCATAGAATACTCTATTATATGTACAAACCATAATTTATCTAACCAATATCCTATTCCTGGGCATTTAGGTTGTTACCAAGATTTTGTCACCATAAATTACCCTGCGGTGAAACAAGATACATAGCAAATGTACACTTTCATTCCTTCTCTGAGTCATTTTTTTTTAATCCTCTGATATAATAGAAATCTCAAACAGAACTTTCTGGCAGGATGAGATGTCTAGGTCTCAGTATAATAGAATTAAAACTTAGTTTCTCACTCAGTCCAAGTTGAACATTTATACTTCTAACAGAAAAATATTTACCAATTTATTCATTGAAAAAATATTCAATGCTGATTATGTGCCACTCTTTTTAGTCACTTGAGATATATTGGTGAAGAAAAATGGACAAAAATTCTTGTTTTCCTGGAGGTCTTTTATTTTCAGAGACTATTGCCTTACGGAGTTTCCTGATTGATAAATGTGATATATGGCCCCTGACCACACTCCACGGCATAGCATGTATTTGTATCAGGAGAAGGTATCATTCCATTGCATTATATTGGGATGGGAAACAATCACTAAGCAGCTCTTTTAGTGGCAGGTCGCCAAGAACTTGGGGAGGAATAATAGTAATTTAAATGTTCCACATACTCCACATTGTAAAAGTGCTCCATACTTAGGATTGTACCTTAATATAGTCCCCATTTTCTATTTGCAAGATGTCAGTGGAAATTTGCTTTCAAAGGGAAAAATTTGGGCTTTGCCATTTTACACTGAGCCTGATGCTTTGCATAAATGGATTTCACCATGTAGTGGCTGTATTGTCCCAATTTAGATTGAAAATCTGAAGGAAAAAATGTCAGCTATTAAAGTAAATCCTAATTTTTAGAGCTAGATCCTAAGTATAAAATCAATATTGTTGCATTTGTTTTTTTTTAATTGTTTCATAATCTTCAACATGCAAAATAATTTTAATGATTGAGCAATATTTTGCAAATATTCTGTCTTGACTTTCATTAGATGCCATTTTAAAACTGAGCTGACAATATTTATGTTATGCGGCAACACAAGTAAAAATCAGATGCCTATTATTTCAGGGATGGCAATTATGTTAATTACAATAGACAGCAAATCTGCAGGTATTTATTTGATACCTAAATAGTAAGTGGTTGGGAAAACAGAAATATTGGTGCCTACCCTCAAAAAAGCTCACAGATGAATTGGTAAGATACAATATAATAATAGAAAAATTAAAGATATAAAGAATAAATAATTATATAACAATTCCAGATAAGAATTAAAGCTCTATAATAAGGAAGTCCATTATCATTATAGGATATGGTTTGTACAGGGTATTCACCAATATTTTTTTCAGTTGCTAAAGAGATAAATCGTATTCAAATTGTCTAACAGGCCAAGGAATTCCAGAGATTGATCTACCTTCAAGTATGTTTGGATCCAGGGACTCAATCAATATTCAAGGAGATGTGTTTCTCTGTTTTCCTCCATTCTGTGTTCATCATAATGCGGGCTCTTTCTACAAGGTGGCAGATGTCTACAGGCAGCTTATTATTTACATTATGCCATATTTTGGCTAACAATTAGCAACTCCAGAAGAAAAATAACTCCTCTTTTTCCATAGTTCCAACCAAAGTCCTGAGATTCCTTTAACTGATCCATGTTTGGTGATATATTTAACTTTGAACAAATCAATATCACTCCTGATTTTGCAGGCTTGGCTTAAAGGTCAAACTTTATAGCTAAAGGATTAATAACCTTCATGTGAACCATGGTGAGATGATGAGGGAAAGGGTGGTTCCCTATGGAACAAGTTGCTCTTAACCCAAAAAAGAGGGAATGGCTATTGAGCAGGAAAATACAGATGCCTAGTACCTTATATTTTTTCATTTAATCCTTGCAACCAAACTCTGAACTAGAAATTATTTTCTCCATTTAGAGGTAAAGACATTGAAGGAGTCAAAGACTGTAGATAACTTTCACAAAGTCATAATGCTAATAGGTGGTGAATATGAGATTCAGATTTTGTCTGATTTCATAGCCCATGCTTTAAATGCTATACAACACTGCTCTCACTATAATTTTTACACTGGTGACTGGCAAACAGAGGTGCAATCAAATGTTCCAAATCTGTTATTCAGCCTCAATTTTTCTGCAAAGGTTCAGGGCAGAACACCTTTACCCGATAGTCCTTGGTTCTTCTCAT
Source organism: Eulemur rufifrons (assembly GCF_041146395.1). Taxonomy (NCBI): domain Eukaryota; kingdom Metazoa; phylum Chordata; class Mammalia; order Primates; family Lemuridae; genus Eulemur; species Eulemur rufifrons. The sequence goes on from NC_090992.1 coordinate 10,230,019, forward strand.
TTTATCCTGCTTTGGGCTTAACAGATTCTGTTGAGAATCTTAGTGTCCTACAATAAATGCAAGACAATAGAACTGTAATATCAAGCAGCTTATCTTCTTCTTGGTTTTGTTCTCACACAGAGCTCCTTGACTTGAATATACTGAGCACAGAGATTTTGCTATGTTTGACTCTGCATCTCTAGTGCCTAATACAGTGCCTGGCATGGGGTAAGCATTCACCAATATGCTTGGGAAAAATAAAATGAAAATATTTCTGATCTACATAAAAGTAAAGTTAATTATGTCTTTGAACCTAGGCACACCACACTGATAGACGTGATGTCAGTCTCAGATCTGCCTTTTGTTTCAATATGTTACTTTAAGAAAAGCTGCTTTTTTTATAGAATGTCTTTTTTTCCTTCGGGTAGATGCCCAGTAGTGGGATTGCAGGATCAAATGGTAGTACTACTGGTAGCTCTTTGAGGTATCTCCATATTACTTTCCACAGAGGTTGTACTAGTTTGCAATCCCACCAGCAGTGTATGAGTGTTCCTATCTCTCCGCATCCATGCCAACATTTATTATTTTGGGACTTTCTGATAAAACCATTCTCACTGGAGTTAAATGATATCTCATTGTGGTTTTGATTTGCATTTCCCTGATGATTAGAGACGTTGAGCATTTTTTCATATGTTTGTTGGCCATTAGTCTATCTTCTTTTGAAAAGTTTCTGTTCATGTCCTTTGCCCACTTTTTGATAGGGTTTTTTGATTTTTTTCTTGCTGATTTTCCTGAGTTCTGTATAGGTTCTAGTTATCTAGTTATTAGCCCTTTATTGGATGTGTAGCATGTGAATATTTTCTCCCGTTCTGTAGGTTGTCTCTTTGCTCTTGTGATAGTTTCTTTGGCTGTGCAGAAGCTTTTTAATTTGATCAGGTCCCATTTATTTATTTTTGCTGTTGCTATGATTGCCTTTGGGATCTTCTTCATGAATTCTTTGCCTAGATCTGCATTGAAATGTTTATAGCAGCACAATTCACAATTGCAAAGATGTGGAAACAACCCAAGTGCCCATCAATACCTGAGTGGATTCATAAAATGTGGTATATGTAAACCATAGAGTTCTAGTCAGCCACAAAAAACAATGGTGGTATAGCACCTCTTTTACTATCCTAGATTGAGCTGGAGTCCATTCTACTAAGTGAAGTATCCCAAGAATGGAAAAACAGGCACCACATGTACTCACCATCAAACTGGTATTAACTGATCAACACTTAAGTGCATATATAGTAGTAACATTCATTGGGTGTCAGGCAGGTGGGAGAGGGGAGGAGGGAATGGATATACTCACACCTAATGCATGTGGTGCACTATCTGGAGGATGGACATGCTTGAAGCTCTGACTCGGTGGGGCAAAGGCAATATATGTAACTTAAACATTTGTACCCCCACAACATGCTGAATTAAAAAAAAAAATTAAAAAAAAAGAAAAGCTACTTTTAACTCACTAATCAGCTTTCACCATTACTCTAACTTCTTTCTTCTCAAAGATAATTCTGTATTATGTATTAATATAAAATGATTCAAACTGTTGATGAGTTTGGTAAATAATTTATCAAAATTTTATTCAACTATTATGTTAGTTCAGATATTTTCAATTGCAATTGACAGAAACCCAATTGAAAGTGGCTTAGGTAAGATAGAGGGGGAAAAGGGGTAAAGAAAGAAAAGAGAAAAAGAAATTTATTAGCTTATGTAATTTAAAAGTTCAAGGGTAGATGGTTTTAAGCAAGGCTAGATCAAAGTATAGTTTCAGTGTTGTCTCTGAATCTTAGTTTTGCTTTCCTTCGTATTGGCTCATTCTCGGGCAGGATTTCCCTTTGAGACTATAAAATGAAGAGCATCATCTCCAGGTTTTCATTCTACCAACTTAGTAACCCCAGTGGGAAGTAAGCTTCACTTAATGTTCCAGAAGAAGTCCAGGGGTTGGATGCCATTCACCTGCTTTGATCACAGTCCCTTCCCTGAATTAGTCATGGGGTCTGGGGTAGATATAGGGCACATCTAGATCTTTTTACTTTTCTAGGAATAGAAAACAGTGTCAATCCCAACTAAAGCACATGGACTCAAAGCAGAGAAGCAGTGGCCTCCAAAATGATAATGGGGGTGTTGTTAGTTTAAGAAAACTGAATAGATGCTGGATTGGCAAAGATACAGGATGGCTATACACAGTCTCAAATTTTTCTCCCAACTTTTGTGTAAAAAGAAAATTTAAAATAGTATTTTGATATAATAATGTCAAGAAAATTAGAAATCATTATCATTTCTGGTATACAGATGCTCCTTGACTTACAGTGGAGTTATTCCCATATAAGCCTATGGTAAGCTGAAAATATCATAACTCAAAAATGCATTTAATATAGCTAACCTACCAAACATCATAGCTTAGCCTAGCCTACTTTAAATGTGCCTATAGATGGACAAAAATCATCTAACACAAATCCTATTTTATAATAAATTATTGAATATCTCATGTAATTTATTGAATACCATACATTACGTTGTACTCGCAACGGTATTACACCATTGTAAAGTTGAAACATCGTAAGTCAAACCACTCTAAGTCAGACAGTGTCTGTAATCCAAAGCCAGATGCTTATATTATCTTTATTGCTGCCAAAATTATAAAAATGTGTGTGTATGTACACACTTATTTTTCCTTTATTCTAGAACCTAGGAAGGCACTTAAAGCAAGAATCTTATATTTAAAAATGCAGATTTAAATAACATTGTAAAGTAATTTGAAGGGAAAAATTCAATCATATTTTTATGACATGACAAATACACTAAAAAAATGCACAGATAGCAATTTACTACAGATAATCAGTCATCATTTCTGAGTCTTTTGAAAAGGATCAGTTTGTTAACATCCCCCACCGAGATTAATATGTCTTTTTCCTAAAATAAGGGCTGGCCAAACTCCCAACAAACCATGGTTTTCTACAACAGATGTCAGGAGATCACAAACTGGAGACATTAGAATAGATTTATTTAATGTGTAACATGGAGGAGATGAGAAATCAGAAGCGACTGGAAGGTTTTTATATCCTGTTCACCTGAAATAAATGCATCTCATGATAAATTTTCTTCCTTTTAACTGAGAGGCAAGAGACTTTGAAGCTATTGTCAAGGCACAGCCTACCCGGGGAGCTCAGCCCTGGTCCAGAACTCTGCTGCGTAGCGTGAACATACTAGCAGTGAGGGTGACTTGAGATCATAGAACACAGATATCAATAAATAATAAAAGATAAAGTTAGATCAAGACCTCTCACAGAGCTAGAGTTCAACTGATTTAACCAGGCAGAAGAGAAATGTATTTTTAGTTTCAAAGCTAATTCATATATTTCTTAACAACTGCTGTAAGTGTGGAAAAATGGCTGGAAATCAAAGGGGCTTCTAATACAAAGGGCTGCATGAATAATCCAAGTGACCAGAGTTACACAGGAAAGAATTAAACTGTCATGATAGATGACACAGAAGGAGAATCTGTAACAGTTTTTATATGCTGGAGATGTGAAAAGCCTTTTCCCTTCCTCCAAACCTTTCAAATTTAATACCTAAACTTAGTTTTTTTCCTAAGTTAAATCTCAGGCAAGCAAGCACATGTCATGGGTAGATGTGTGTGTGTGTGTGTGTGTGTGTGTGTGTGTGTGCAGATACATAAACCATGTTGATGCTGTAAGAAATAATATGCTTGAAAATCCTAAATAAATATTCTGGTTTACAGGCACACAAAAATTAATCAAGACTTTTTCAGTTGCAAGTGATAAAAGCCCAACTCAAACTTCTTTGTGCAAAAAAGGAAAGAGGGGCAGGCTCTAATGGCTATGATAGGGGAAATCAAGGCGATAATGCGGGCTGTAGGCAATGCAGGATACGGAGAGTCATACCTGCCTTCAGTTTTCTTCTCTTTCTTCTCTGCTTCCCCTGAGGTTACTCTATTTTTCAGATCTCTCTTCATGATTGCTCAAACTTTACAAGCTGTGAACGTCTATTCTTATGTGTCATAATTCCAAGAACCCTCTCCTCCTTAGTGGCTGCATATAATTACTTATAAAGGAACGTTGCTTGGTACTGCTTGAAGGGCTTATTCCGTTTTGCTAGCTGTTTTTATTAGGTGCTCCGATTAGCTAGTCTGGATTAGATGCACATTCCTATGGCTAGGAAGTAAGGACCTGGATATACAGACTTATAAATAGCACATGGGATAGAGGAGAGGTGGTTCTTATAAGGAAGGGACACAAAGCCAATTTCAAATAATAATAATGATGACAAGAACACCTGATATCCGCTATTCGTTCTTTAACCAGTTTATAACTTACATTTTATAGGCATAAATATTGAGAGAGGGAAAGAGAGAGAGAGAGAGAAAAGCATCTCTTCATTGATGATTTTGGCAAATTTGCATTTCTTAATCAATTTGGCCTCCCTTGAACTATAATATCCTGGTCGAGATGTCAGAATACACTGACAGCAGCCCGTGAACTGATAAGATGTAGGCCTCTGCTGGGACTTTGTAATGAGGTCAAAGCTGAAACAAACTTACAGTTTTGAAGTTAAGAAGATGAAACAACTCCTTTGACCCAGAATGGGATTCGTAGAGGGAACTACAGTATTGATTCTCCTCTGTATACAGAGAAACTTAAAGTAAATTTCTTCATTTATCCCATTTCTGACTTCTGTGTTCTCTGTGTCCAGTTGCCTTCTGTAGTGCATAGAGTTAATAGATGATAAGAGACACCCAGATAGGGAAACAAGAAGATACACTGATAAAAAGAAGTTTATTATTTTTATTACTTAATGTTAAAGATGTTAGGTATCATTCTAGGGATGGTAAGACATTATCTCTTCATGATCCCTTGCAGAAGGTATTTTAACACCATATTACCAATAAGAAAGCTGAATCGTAGATAAATCACCTTTTCCCAGGGCCATACTGGAAAAAGCTGGGACTCAAGGCTTGGTCTGTCTGATTCTAAACCCCACCATCTGCAATCCCAAATGATAAGTTTCAGTGACTATGTTTAGAAATAACCAGTGATGAACCTTTCAACCAGTGTTTTATTCTGGCAAATGTATAAAATATGTGCGGGTGAGTGTCCTCAATAATGGGGAAAAGCACATCATTTTCAGAGCTTCAGGAACAAATCCAAATAAAGAGAAAACTTAGTGTGGAATAATAACACACAGCACTTTCATCAATGATTTGTGATTATTTTGATTTTGTGATTTCATTTTGGGGGACCAGAAAAGCAAAATGATGGCCAATAATTGGGAAATCAATAGTTTCACAGCATAGTTAGTAAGTTGCCCTAAAATTAGCTCTTAATCAACCAGAACACATTTTGATTGGTAAAGTGACAGCCAAAATTTGATTGTGACCTTCTCTCTATGGCAAAATAAATGGCCATAGATTCAATGTTGAAGGCTTTTCATAGCATCTGGTTGGATCAACTGCTTATTAATTATTTCTAAATTATTACTGGTTTAATCTCTCTATAATCTCAGATTGGTCTTCAATGGCATTTGATAAGTCTGATTGCTGAGAACATATTAACTTATGAAGCAGGTCACTCCATTTTTGGTTAGACAATTCTGATGAAAATAAAATTTTCCTAAAATTGAACAGAAAACCATTTATTTGTATCTACCTCTCACCAGGACCATATGGAATCTTTGTCAGGGTTGATCTTTTAGAGGTGTTGCCCGGGTTCTTTGGCTCCTGCTTGCAGGAATGACAAGCCAGGCTGGTGCGACAGTGATGGCAGACACTTAACACTTCCACACAAGCAGCTTTTATTGCAGGCCTCTTGGCACAGGAGTGTAAAGCAAAAGGTCGTTTCCTGAGGAGCAATGGGTCTATCTCCATGAGTGGAGAAGACCCTGAGGTTTTACCACCCTTCTGCTTTTATGTCTATACCTTATGATGTGCTAAATGCGGGGGTGGGATATTCATTACCTTTCTGGGGAAAAGGGTGGAGAAAAATTCTTAGAACTCTGGGTCCTCCCCAATTTAATTCTTATAGGGTAACTTCCAGGGGTTGCCATAGAATTTGTAAAGTGTCATGGCACTTAGTGGGTGTGATTTTTACCATGTTAATGTCTGTTAATGAGGAAAAGTCACCTTTTGACATGAGGTACTAAGGTTCTGGGCATGGTCCTGGCCAGGAAAAGTCCTTAACTGCAAGTTTCTGCCTCCGTTGTGGATTAGGTTCTAAATGCTCGTTGGTCTCCTCCTTTTTGCCCCCTCCCCTTTTCCTGTGGTTAACGCTGCCCACCTGTACCTGTTCCTTAACACTCTTTACTTGACTCTTCTTCTTCAGAAATAAGTGACAATTTTTAGTAATTTTAAAAAATTATCTTTGAAATTAAAGATATGCTGTCTAAATTCTTAGGTTACTGTGGACTGATAATATTCCTTTTAGACCTAGGACCTACACAAATGTAAATTAAGAAAATGATTATTTAACTTTCTCAGCTAAAATATATGTTTGGGTTTACTCCTAGCCAGGTACTTTCAAATACTTTACAGGAATTTACTTATATAATCTCCATAGCAGCTTTGTGATTTATTAATACCATTGTGATTTGATTTCTACAGAACAATAAACTAAGACCTAGAGAGATTAAGTAGCCCTAATTACACAGCTAATAATTGGATGCTAAAGTATTCAAGTCCAAGTCCATCGAACTCCATAATGTGGGCTTTATTCACTGGACTGCTCTGCTTCCTCCTAGACTCTGAGCCACACAAAGGCAGGGTCTATAATTTATTGATTGCAGTATCCCAATGATTAATAAGGTACTTGCTAAGATATTAGCTCAAATTTCTATTTAATTGAATTAAACTATAAATTTTCAAAAAATATCCATCTGAATCCTGCCTCGTATCAAAAGTGGCTGTCAGTAAATTCAATTTAACCCTTCAGTACTATCAATGTTCAGTTTACAGGTATTTCTATTACTTCTTTAATCTCTCTTTGCCTTTTTTGTTTTCTGTGGAATATTTCAGAAGTCCTTGGGATATTTTAAGTACATATTTATTTTGGAATATTTTGGAATAACTAGAATATTTTGGAAACCTCAGATGATATAGTTTTAATTTCTTTTTATGTCACCTCTGTATATTTGTTCTTGCTTATATTTTCTTCTAAAATGGAAACATACTACGATTATGACTTGAAAAAGGAAATAAGTTTACCCAAAAAATTCCCTAAAGAGACTTTAATCATTGTCATTGCTCACCTAGAATCATTGCATCAAAATCATTGCTCACCTAGAATCTTTTCATCAAAAGACTTCATAAGGTAATGAACAATTACCATCAAAAATAACTTTATTAAGATGGAAAACAAAAATCCATAGTTTCAAGACAGACCAAATAAAGAGGAAGTGTCTGTTTTGTTAAAGAATAATTTTATGTAATATAGGTATCATAAGAATTCTCACTGTGGTTTCTAGTTTTTGAGGTAGATAATTAATTTTTTAACCATGTAATTTCCCTAACCAGCTTGCATTGGACATGATGTTACACAAGTCCATTTGGAATAATTATGATTTGATCTCTTATTGATTATTCAGAGCCATGGACATAAATTTCTCTGTCTCAATATTGATGATTCTTATTGTAAATGATTACAGTATTTTTTTTCTTTTAATTAGAGCAGTTAATACTCAATAAATTTTGTTTTTAGTCATTTATCAATTTTTTTAATCAGTACCTACAATGTGTCTGTCACTGTTCTAGCTTTTGAAGATACCAGAAAAGAACTTTGTCCTCAAAATGCCTGCAGACTGGTGGAAAAACAGATATGTGAAGAAAAATATTACAGTATAACAGTTACTATAATATAGCTGCTATATTTATAGGATGGTTGGGAATATAACAAAGATATTCCTATATTTGGGCAAACAAAAAGAAGGCTTCACAGAAATGGCAGGGTTTGAGTTAAGACAGGAAAGTTAAGTAAACATAATCAATTGGTTAGAGCCCTAAGGGGACCCAGTGTCTTTGAGTATCAATAAAATCATTTGGTAATATTATAATGTAAGTGGTGACAAGGAGGTTGGAAAACTAGACTGGGGCCACATCATGGAGGACCTGAATATCTTTGAAAGGAATATATATTTAATCCAGTGAGTGAGCAAGAGCAAACAGTTTTAGAATTTTGAGAAGCATAACATAATTAGGAGTGCCCAATGCCACATTTATTTCAGAGGAATGACAATTGCACTATTGACAATAACTCAGTCCTAGCTCAGCTCCAGTGATTTGTGATGCTTACTGTTTAGTTTTCCCTGGTTCCATGTATTATATGCTGTAACTAGCCCTGCACAGATAAAAAATTTTATCTAGAAATAAGCATAACTGTCACTGTCGCTGTTACACAATATTGTATGTGTTACTTTTTTGACCCGCCATAAACACATCTCATTTATATCGTCATACAACATGATTCAATTAGACTTTTTCTGAGCCCCAGTTCTCAGCGAGTGCCTGTATAAGAAATCAATGATGCCTACTTATCAAATTTTCCAGAGCAGAGAGTGCTGACATCGGAAGATAAAGAAAGAAGTAGACGGGCAGCTAATTCTCATCTTGTCCTGCCCAGAATCCTGACTATAGTTTCCTTTACAGATGAGTATCACCAATGCCTGGGGGAGATACCGCAGATGTGAGGCACCACTAATAAATTAAGGCAATACAGCTCTCCGCATGTCAAAGGAACACAGTGGGCAAATTTGAGAATGTCATGACATGTGTAGTGTTTTATTGATAACCATGAACTTGAAGTCCCAATTTCAAGTTGAGACCCAGAGGTCATTTTTGAAATGTTCTGAGCTACTGTGAGATCCTGCAGGGCCCTACGTATCTCTGGATTGGGTACACTTGAACTTAAAGACACTCTTAAGTCACTGCCCAGAAAAATTGTAACAGATTTTACCACAAATGGAGATTTTTAAATCATCTGAATTGTTATTCTTCATATGATTTTATTTTAACTTTCTATTACTGATGGTAGAATCTTGGAATTCACTGGGCACACACTTAAAATGTCTATGTTATTATCTTGTTGCATTTCACACATAATGTGTTTCTTTGTGTGTGTGTGGTTTTTTTTTTTACAAATTGAAGGTTTATGGAAACCCTGAGATGAGCAAGTCTATTGGCACCATTCTTCCAATACCATGAGCTCACTTCCTATCTCTGTGTCATATTTTAGTAATTCTTCCAATATTTAAAACTTTTTCATCATTATTATATCTGTTATGGTGATCTGTGACCAGTGATTATTGGTGTTACTATTTTAATTGTTTTGGGGTGGCATAAACTGTGCGCGTATAAGATGGCAAACTCAATATTAATAGGTCAATGTTACGTGTGTTCCAACTGCCCCACTGACCAGCCCTTCCCCCATCCCTCTTACCCCTCTTTGGTCCTCCTTGTTCCCTGAGACAAAACAATATTGAAATTAGGCCAATTAACTCTACAATGGTCCCTACCTGTTAAAGTGAAAGGAAGAGTTGAATGTGTCATTTTAAATGAAAAGCTCTAAATGTGATTAAGCTTAGGGAGGAAGGCAGCTTGAAAGTCATGGTAGGCCAAAAACTTAGCCACTGTGTGAACCCGTTAGCCAAGTTGTAAATGCAAAGTAAAAGTTCTTGAAGAAAATTAAAAGCGCTCCTCCAGAGAACACATGAATGATAAGATAGCAAAGCAGCCTTAATGCTGATATGGAGAAAGTTTGAGTGGTCTGAATAAGAAGAACAAACCAGCCACAACATTCCTTTAAGCCAAAGCATAATCCAGAGGAAGTCCCTAACTGTCTTCAATTCTATGAAGACAGAGAGGTGAGGAAGCCACAGAAGCAAAGTTTGAAGCTAGTAGAGGTTAGTTCAGAGGTTTAAGGACAGAAGCTATCTTCATAACATGTAAGGTGTAAGGTGAAGAAGCAAGTGCTGATATAGAAGCTGCACTTTCTGAGAGATCGGTATGCTGGTAGCTCCTACGCGTGTGGGTGCTGCAAAGGCAATATATGCAACCAAAATGTTTGTACCCTGTAAGATTAATATTCTGAAATTTAAAAAAAAAAAGTAGGGAAGAATTGTGGTTGCCAGAGGCTGAGGTGCAGAGGAAATAAACAAGTGTACTAAGTTTCAGTTATGCAAGATGAAGAAATTCTGGAAATATAATGTACAGTCTGGTGACTAAAGTTAATAATACTGCATTGTACACTTGGAATTGCTAAGAGAGTAGATCTTAAATGTTCTCATCACACACACACACACACACACACACACACACACACACGGTAACTATGCGAGCTGATGGATATGTCATTAGCTTGGTTGTAATAATCAGTTTACTGTATAGAACTATCTCAAAACATCATGCTAAATACTTTAAACATTTACATTTTTTATTTGTCAGTTATACCTCAAGAAAGGTGGGGGGAAAGGTGTAGTTTTAATTCATCATTTTTAATGGTTCCATCATATTTTATGAAGTAGATATTCCTTAACATTCAACTTATCCTTTTTTATTCTGCCATTGTAAAAAAATGTTGCAGTTAAGAACCTTGTTCATACACACTTCTCTGCTAGAGCTTATGAGAAACTTGAAATAGAGTTTCAGAAAAAGAAGTATCCACTGAAAAGTACAAGTATGTATTTTAAACTTTTAAAGAGGTTGGCAGATTGCTTTTAATAAAAGCCATATTTATTTACATTTCCACCAGTAATTTTAAGAGTGTCCCTTTTTCCTTATTCTTGTCAATAATACTTGTTAGAGTTATTTTTAATTTTGCCAATATGTTGGAGATATATCATTGTTAGTCTTAGCCTGAGTTTCTTTGACTGCCAATGAGTTTGAATACAATTTTCATGTTTACTGGAAGTAGATTAGTGTGTGTATATGTGTGTGTGTTTAATTGAATTATTTATTTGCAATTCATAAGATCTCTGTGTATACTGAAGCCATTACTCTTTTTCTGCCAATATATATATTTTTCCCAATGGGGGTTTTGTTTTGTCTTTAAGAAGATGAGGTCCATTCCTAAATTTTTCTTAGGTTTTCTACAATGTCTATTATTTTTATATGTAAATATTGAGTACATGTGGAGTAATGATTCATATTCAGGTACCTGCAATACCTGATTTGCAGGTATTGTAATTTAAGTATGTGACAGTTAATAGAATACTTCAGTTAGAATGATGATAATACGAATTTGTTGCCTATAAGTATGTATTACTATTATTATTTTCCACTCTCCATCCTACCAGATTTTTAAAAAATGCTGAAACTTCCAATGTATAATTCAGACTGGATGCAAATAAGAATTATTTTAAATATTTAGATCTCTGGCTTAAGGAGTGAAAGTTACCTAATTATTCCTAAGGCCTAATTTACACAACAGGAGAAATAAGCTCAATATGTTGTTTATTTTTTGCAGGGGAGTTTGTTTAATTCTCAGTTTTATTTTTGGTCAAGATTTATTTGTAGACTTTCCATTTTTCATCAAACCAAAATTACTGGCTTGAATTTATTTTTGAGAGTCTAAGAAATTTAGTCTTAGTTGATAAACTTTAGATAATATCTACTCTTAATAGTAGGATTATGCCTGTGTGTGTTGTCATTGGTTTTGTGTGGAGTTTTTCTTTTTTGCTCTACAATTTGACCCTGTGTTCCAAAATAGCTATTTATCCTACATCTTACCATAACAGCTCTCAGCTTTATTCATACTGACCTCGTCACAGTCCTCTACACAACTTCACCCTGGACATAAACTTGCTCAAGCTGTTTCCCTGTCCTGAAATGTTCCTTCTCTTCCTCCATATACTCTGCCCCATCTCTCGTGGCTCAGCTCAAGTGTGACCTTCTACAGGAAACTTTCCTTCATTGCGCCACTGTGAAGTCGTCATTTTCCTTTGTAATAACTTCCATTTTTAGGTATTTATAATTTGTGATTCTCCTGAGGAATTTATTGGAACTTAGCTGGATGACACTGAATTGGATAATTAAACAAGCTATTTCCTTTGCATTGCCTACTAGGATGCTTCTAACACATGTCTGAGTTGCCCATAGCAAGAGTGAAGATGTCACCATGAGCACTTTTACCTGAGCCTCATTCTTGGCTCTATTTCATATTCAATGTTTCTCTTTCTCCACACAGGCATATCTTTTCTTTATCACATAGTTCTAACCTGTGTTCCATTTTTGTATTCTGTGTCTTTTGTAAGGTGGTTACCTTACATTTTTTCCTGGGGTGGGTGCAAATTGAAATGCAAATAAATAGACACAGGTATATCAGTTAGAGGTCTTTGTTTTGCTAGTGACAAAATATAACCCATCTCAGATTGGCTTAACCAACAAAGAAAATTTATTAACTCATGGAGGAAAAAAATCTAGAGACTTTGTCTGAAGCTAGATCCAAAATTTCAAATTATACCACCGAGATCATGGATACTTTGTGAATAATGCTTCTCTGACTTCCAGACCATCAGCTTTATTCTCAGATAAAGCTAAAATGGCCCATCACAAAAATGGTCCCTGGAGGTTCCAGCCCCTCTCTCCTCACAGTAGTAAATAACGTGGAACCATGCATGCCATGCACCTGAGCCACCAAATCCAAAGGAAGAGGAAAAATTTCTTATGATTGCTCATGACAGAATAGAGGAGATGCTTTTCTCTCCAGAAATACATGTCTCTTACCATCTCACTGGGGACACAGCTTGCACCCATTCCTTTATGTCTTATCTATGGCTGCTTTCTAACTGTACTGGCAGAGTTGATTAGTTGCAACAGAATACATGGTTGGTACAATGGACTCTAGAAGCTGACTGTGTGTTTTGGTTCCTGATTCTATCACCAATCAGCTCTAAGATCTCCCTCTAGTTATTTAAACTGCCCATATGTTCTTCATTGATTTTCATTTTAAACTCCCTTAAGAAGTAGGTCCTGTTATTAGCCCACACTTCACAACTGAGAAAACTGAGGCTCACAGAGGGTAAGTTTCAGAGTTAGCGTTTGCACTGAAGCTAGTCTGGCTTCAGAGCATAAGATCTTAAACATGTTATGCTGTCATAGGGAAGCTTAAATGATACACTGGACATTAAATGCCATTTGAGAAAAGCACCTTGTCAATACTATGGGCACACTGTGGTCATTCCTATATAATTAGTATTTGTCTACACTTTATAATCAAAGGAAGTCCCATATTTGGGGATTTATTCCAAACCAAATTAATTGTTGATCTTGGGTCATTGTTCATTATTACTTAATACCAAGTATTGGTGACAATAATGGTAATTAGATTGATTTTCCTACAGATTATACTCTTCTTGTTGACCTAATTTGGTTATGTAATTTTCAAATTGATTTGCCACCTGCATTTCTTTTGCTCTGCCATGAACCTCTTCCCTGCTTGACTTGGATTTATTTTACTGAGAATGAAAAATAATCTTGCTTACATTGCTTTAAATTGCACTTTTACCTGAGCCTTTCTACAGTGTCTGGCTAACACTAATTGGAACAATTATTTATAATAAGAATGCATGTGGAGAAGCCACTGAATGTGTTTACTTGTTAAGGAATAATTATGCTATTCACATTCCCTAAGACCACTAATATATGTCCAGGTTTTGATGATGCCCTCCTTTTACTAAATAAATCATAGTATTTGGGACAAGGAATTATAGTTTACACTGGAAATAAAAACACTTTGATCAGTCCTTTTCCTCCTGAGTGACTAGGTGCAGCTCTCCTTAATTGAAATATGCCAGTACACCTGAGGTGAAGCCTACTTATTGCTTGCCTTCTGCCAGCAATCATCACTGAAATTTGAAATGGGAAAGGATCGTACCACGCTCTGTCACTTCATCTATCCACTTGCCAAAATAAGATATTTCTAGAAGCCAGTCTTCTGTTTTCTTAGAACAAAGGAAAACTCCAATTTAGTGGAAAACAAAATTGCTGAATATATGAAAATAATCAACAAAGTGAATAAATTACGTACTTTTTTTATTTCAGCATATTACAGGGATAAAAATGTTTAGGTTACATATATTGCCTTTGCCCCACCTGAGTCAGAGTTTAAGATGTGTCCAACCCCCAGACAGTGTGCACTGCACCCATTAGGTGTGAATATATTCATCATCCTGCCCCCTCCCACCTGCCCAGCACCCGATAAATGTTACTATTATATGTGCACATAAGTGTTAGTCAGTTAATACCAATTTGATGGTGAATACCTGTGGTGCTTGTTTTTCCATTCTTGGGATACTTCACTTAGTAGAATGGGCTCCAGCTCTACCCAGGATAATACAAGAAGTGCTAGATCACCATTGTTTTTTGTGGCTAGATAGAGGTCCCTGATGTATACATATACCACATTTTATTAATCCACTCATGTATTGTTGGTCACATGGGTTGTTTCCACATAGTATGGACATTTTAACAGTATTAATTCTTCTAATCCATGAGAATGAGATATGCTTTTTGTGTCCTCTTCAATTTCTTTCATCAATGTTTTACAGTTTTCTTTATCAAAACTTTAACTTCTTTGGTTAAATGTATTTCTAGGTATTTTATTGTTTTTCTGTAGCTACTTTAAATAGAATTGCTTTATTGATTTCTTTTTAGCTAATTGTTATTGGTGTATAGAAATGCTACTGATTTTGTATGTCAGTTTTGTATCTTCCAACTTTACTGAACTCATAAGTTCTAACATGTTTTTTGGGTTGTCTTTAAGTTTTTCTAAGTATAAGATTATATCATCAGAGAACAAAGAATAATTTGAATGCTTCCTTTCCAATTTGGATGTCCTGTATTTCTTTCTCTTGCTTAATTGCTCTGGCTAGAACTTCAAGTAGTATGTTGAGTAAAAGTGGTAAAAAAAAAAATAAATAAAAAATTGTGCATCCTTTTCTTGCTCCAGATATTAAAGGAAAGGCTTTTAATTTTAATTTTTCTCTGTTCAGTATATTAACTGTGGGTTTTTCATAGATGGACTTTATTGTTTGGGGGTATGTTCCTTCTGTACCCAGTTTGTAGAAAGTTTTTTTATCATGAAGGAATATTAAATTTTATCAAATGTTTTTTAAGCATCTATTAAAACTGTTATAGGTTTTTTGTTCTTGGTCCTGTTAATGGACATTTATTGATTTGTATATGTTGAACCTTCCTTGCATCCCTGGAAATGAATCCCACTTGATCATGGTGAATGATCATTTTTAATGTGTTTTTGAGTTCCATTTGTTATTAGTTGAGAATTTTTGCATCTGTGTTCATCAGAGATATTTATTGGTCTGTAGATTTTTTGCGTGTGTGGTGTCCTTGTCTGGTTTTGATATTTGCCTAACACTGGACTTGTAGAATGTCTTTGCAAGTATTCCGTCCTCTTCAATTTTTAAAAATAATTTGAATATTTGTGTAAGTTCTTCTTTAAATGTTTGGTAGAATTCAGGAGTAAAACTATCTAGCCCTGGGTGTTTTCTTGATGGAAAACTTTTTAGTACTGCTTCAATCTCTTTACTTATTATTGATTTCTTCAGGATTTCTGTTTGTTCATGGTTCAATCTTAATAGGTTGTATGTGTCCAGAAATATATACATTTCGTCTAGGTTTTCCAATTTGTTGGCATATAGTTGTTCATAAAAGTCTCTAACAATAACTTTTATTACTGTGGTATCATTATAATACCTCATTTTTCATTTCTAATTTTATCTATTTGGCTCTTCTTTTTTTCTTAGTCTAGCTAAAGGTTGTGAATTTTGTTTACTTTTTCAAAAAACCAACTTTTTGTTTTATTGATTTTTTGTATCTTTTTGCTTCAATTTCATTTATTTTCTGTGCTGATCTTTATTATTTCTTTTCTTGTATTAATTTGGGGTTTGGTTTATTCTTGCTTTTCTAGTTCCTTCAGGTGCATTGTTAGGTTGTTTATTTGAAGTCTTTCCACTTTTTTGCTGTAGGCATTATTTCTATACAATTCCCTCTTAATACTGTTCCTGCAGTATCCTATAGGTTCTGGTATGTTGTGTTTCCATTTTCATTCATTTAAAGAAATATTTAAATATCCTTTTTTTTTAGGATTATGATTTTTTTTTAAATTTATTCAGGATATTGTGGGGGTTCTCAATTGACCTATTGAACATCTAGGTGCATGTTTAATCTCCATGTATCATATTTATACAGTTCCAAGGTTCCTCTTGTTATTGGTTTCTAGCTTTATTCCATTGTTGTCAGAAAAGATACCTGATATGATTTCAATTTTTTTGAATTTTTAAGACTTGCTTTTTGACCTAACATATTATCTATCTTGGATACTTTTCCATGTGTGATGAGAAGAATGTATATTTTCTGCAGGAGTTGGATGAAATGTCCTATAATTGTCAGATCTATTTGGGCTACAGTACAGCTTATATCCAATGTTTGTTGATTTTCTAGCTGGATTTTCTAGCTAGTGACAGTGGAATGTTGAAGTCCTCTACTATTATTGTATTGCAATCTATGCCTTCCTTAAGATATATTATTTTTTGTTTTATATATTTGGGTTCTCTTGTGTTGGGTTTGTATATATTTAAAATTGTTATAGCCTCTTGCTACGCTGACCACTTTATTATTATATAATGACATTCTTAGGACCCAGAAACAACATTGCAGCTTGTTCCTTTTGGCAAGCACCACCTAGTGACAGGGAGGTCAATTTACATGACCTTTTTACTGCATTTACTGATTCATCATACAGGCTGTGGTCAATTCTCACTCATGAGCACCACCTACTGGCTCAGAGATTAAACTGGGCATGTCACTATCAGAAAATCCAAAGATAAGAAGCAAAAGCTGCTCGAAATGGGAAGGAAACAGAGAAAGAACTCTGGAAGTATGAAAAATCAAAGCCCCAGGACACCCACAAAAGGGAATACTAGCTCTACACTGTGTTAAATATTGAGCAAATGAGCAGGAAGAGAAGTCAGTGAAGGACTGTTTGGGAAAATAGAAAATAAACCAACAAAGTAAAAGCAGTTGTATTTCATAAAACTTAATATTTGTGAATTTCATTAAGAATAAACAAATTATTCCCCACAAATCATTTTTAACACCCTATGAAGTATTACTCTTTACTGTCCCCACCATACAAATCTGGAAATAGTTTCATAGCAGCTAAACTATTGTCAGATAATCTGTCTGACCTGGCAATTGTCTCATCTGGAAAACCCCAGATTAGAAATATCTTTTGATTCTAAATCCATGTGTTTCAGTCAACAGAAGTAACACTGACTGTTGTACCAAACAACTCAAAGGTGTGGTGGCTTTACAAAATAAATGTTAATTTCTTATTAACATTACAGAGTCCAGTGTGCCTGGAGGAGGTGGGGAAGATCTCTGCCACAGTCTTCAGGGACCTACACTCCTTTCATGCTGTGCTGCTGTCAGCCTCAACAGCGGCTTCAAGAATTTAACATCATACAGGTATCATCCATTATTGCAGGCTAGTGGAAGGAGAGATCAAACAGAAAGCAAATTGATTATAACTGTGTAGAGTAAACAGCGCATTATCTCTTCCACTTTCATTACATGGAGGAGAACTACTCTTATGAGCCCTAGACACAAGGCCACCGGGGAAATAAGAATTACCTGGGTGCTCAGGGGGGAAAAATGGATGTTATGAACATGTAGTCAGTCTCTGGCAAAACACATGTTAATTAACTAGTTCATTTATTTATTCATGTATATGTATTATAGATTTGTATATTAATATTAGATAGATCTAAATATAGCTCTATAGATAGTATCACCTGCTAGGTGCTAGGAACCGTACTAAACCATGGAGAAATGGCAGTGGACAAAACATTGTTTCAAACTTTATTAAGCTTATATCCTAATGAGGACACACAGATTTTTAAAAACAAAATACATGTTTCTTTAGACAAAAGTAAAACAGGATGTGAGAAAGGAGGTATTATTGTACAGGAGGGTCAAGGAAAATATCTCTGAGCAGATGACATTTGCAGAGAGCTGAAGGATGCAAAGCCATGTGGACATGAGGGAGGTGAGCATCCCAGCACCGAACGGCAGCTGCAAAGTCTGCATGGTGCTTGACGTGTTGGAAGATCAGCAAGGTGGCTCCTCTGGCTGGAGCGGAGTGCAAGAGAAGGAGCACGATGGAGATGAGGTCAGCCAAGCAGTGGGGCAGCAGAGCAGGGAGGGCCTCCCAGGCCATTATGAGAACTGAGGCAGGAAGACAGAGCGCTCTGGTGTGCTCAGAACAGAGTAGACAGGCAGGTGCAAAGCTAGAAGAACAAAATAGTTATGCAGGTATGTAACAGCCTAATATTTCTCTGAACTATAGCATATACCATCTCATCTATTTACTTTTTTAAACTGAAGTATAAAGTATTACTTTTTGGAGTAGAGTTCCGTTAGTTTTGACAACACCTAGAGTCATGGAACCACTACTACCATCATGATATAGAACAATTCCAGCACTTCTCAAACTTTCCTCACACTGCCCATTGTAGGCAACCCTTCTCCATCCCCATGGCCTAGCAACCACTGATCTATTTTCTGTTCCTACAGTATTGCATTTTCTGGACTGTCATATAAATTAAACCACAGAGTATAGAGTCTTTGGAGGTTTGTTCCTGTTCATGGCTGAGTAGTGTGATGTTGAATGGATATACCACAGTCTCTTTATCCATTCATCAGAATTTATGTTTTTTCCCAGTGTTTATCAATTATGAGTACAGTCTTACAAAACATTAATTTATATGCAGGAATGTAAGTTTCCATTTGTCTTAGATAAATATTAACAAGGGAGTACTTTACTTTTAAAACCTCAATACAATTCCGCATTAAACTGTAAAGAAAAGTCATTTATTAATTAATTCAGCACATATAAAGGACATACCATGCGCAAGGCGTTAAAGCAGCCCCATGAACCAGCCAGGCGAGGTCCCTTTCTCTGTGAAACATGGAAACACGCATATGCCTACTATGTTCCAGGCACTGTTCTGGGTACTGAGACTAAAAGAAATGACAAAATATAATTATATCTTTCTATTAGACAAGTAAGAAGAGGTATCAAAACCTTGATGAATACAACAAAGAAAATTAAATGCATGTTGTGAAAGAAGATGCTTCTGGAGGCAGCGGTCAGTGGCGATTTCTCTGAGAAAGGTACATTTAGACTGATGCTAAAAAAGTAAGAGCTATCCATTCTAAGATCTGGAGCAGGGACATTTAGGGCAGTGTAGGACAGAGGACTTGATGGCGGAACTGGCAATGTGTATTCAGAGAGATACAGTAATTGACAGTTATGGAGCAACTATATGCCAGTCACTATGCCGGCTTATTAACCTATGTTCCGAGTTACTACATATTCTTCATTTGAATAGAATACCTGAATTCCCAGTAAAATTATTGACCTGTAAAATATGAAGTCATACTTAGACCGTATAAGGAAGATTGTCCAGGTCTGAATCTATCCAAGTATCAAGTTTATCATACCATGGTGATCACCACTGCTCTCCTACGACAGAAATAAATTAAAGCCGAACAAGTAAGTAGGAGTGAGCACAGTGCATGGCTGTCTGCACATACAGTGGGTGTAATTTAACAGCAATGCCTCAGTGCCTTTTAAAATGGCATCTCACTTACTTTAAAAAAAAAAAAAATGGAATAGATAGCAAGCCAGAGGTCTCAGGCAGTGTGTCAAGATACTTTATAGAGCTAAAGAAAGCTATAAAACAAAAGCAAAGCAACAACCAAAAATTCACTGACAGCTAAAAGAAATGGGCTGCTTCAAGCTGCATTTTTTATGATTCTATGAATCTGTGTCTTTCCTTCCCAAATGTATATTCTTTCTTAGATATTAAAGCTCATGGAGAGATGCGTGACATATTCATTTGAGGACCACTGTATACCAATGGTTATGATATTTATGTCCAGCATGTGCTTTACATGTGGATTTAACTTTATAATAGTAGGTTAGAAATTTTCAAATACAATGAAAGTTTACTTTAGATCAATCACATTATCTAAGTGCTTGGAATCATAGGTGACCACAGCTGAATACATTGAATCTAAATTTTACCATATGTTTTCTTAATTACAATATGATCAGAATGCAAATTAAATTTGACACATAATGATACTTCATAGTTGGAACCAACCTAAAAACAGGGTGACCAAAATAAATACAGGGGTAGGACACAGAACAAGGAATAAGTTCAAATGTATAGATGTTGGTAGGGTTTAGAGACTGGTATATGCACACCTTGGGGTGGGAAGATTTATTGAGATTGAGAGGTGAGGCTTCAGACTACTGATAGAAATTATTACAGCATGGCTAATACTATCAATTATTAATTATCTAAAGAGATGACGGTCAAGGGCCTCTGGTCAATGCCTGCAATCTCTCAAAAAGACCAGTGGGGAAGAAATGACAGTGAAGAAAATAGAGACGTAAGTCTCCAAAGAAAAAGAAAAACTGACATAGGGGAGGACCTGAGATGAGAGATGCCAACAACATGCAAAGGAAGGAAATGGATAGAAGAAGGGCAACCAACCAGCAGAGCGAAAGATGCTGAAATCTACTTGCCTCAAGTGGAGTGGCTAATGAGGAATGAGCCAGGGTTTGCCATAAAAACTCAGACAGCCTCAGGATTTGGAGCTGTTGTGTAATTCTAAAAGAAAGGGAGAGAGAAAAGACTAAATTGAGAAGATTGTTTAATGGTGTAAGATGCAGTTGCCGCCGCCTGACCCTAGAGCTCCCCGGCCATCCCTTGATCATTGTTGACTCTCCCTCAGAAGCTAAGAGGTTCCCCTTGCTGTTGGAAAATTGAACCAGAAAGCCTCTAAACTGATACCAAATGGTGTAACTACAACTTTCTATTATATTTATTTGTTCAGGACTATTTTCATGGCTTGTGATTACAACACTACATAGATGAAGCACACATATTTTTCTCAGTGTGTAATTATGACTGACTACAACTATCATAAAATAGTATTTCAAGCCTTAGGATTTAGTCCTGTGGGCAAGTTTTCTTTTAAGTAAATATTAGAGATGGTTTCCTTTTTCTCAACTTTCTCCAACATAAGCACTTATCTCTTGAGGTTGTCCTGAGTATTGAATGAGAAAAAGTCAACAAGTATAAGTGAAGTACACAGCAAATGCTACATAACCACTCATCTCCATTCATCTTTTCTCCAAAGTAAAAATCATCTCTTTTTGCAAATGACGTGATTCTATATGTAGAGAACTTTAAAGGCTCCATTAAAAAAACTGTAAGAACTAACCAATTCATTAATGTTGCAGGATACAAAATCAACATATAAAAATCAGTAGTGTTTCTTTACCCTAAGAATAAACTTTCACAAATACATTTTTTAAAAATCCTATTTACAATAACGTCAATTGACTAGACTTTAAAAGTAAAAGAAAGAAAAGAAATACAATAGCATCAAAAAGAATAAAATACTTAAGAATATATTTAGCCAACCAGGTAAAAGATCTGTATACTAAAAACATAAAACACTGATGAAAGAAATTGAAGACACCAGTACAGTCATGTGTTGCTTAATGGGGGGGATACATTCTGAGAAATGAGTGATTAGACAGCTTCATCCTTGTACAAACAGCACAGAATGTACTTACACAAAACTAGATGGTACAGGTTACTACGTATGCTAAACTAAACTATATGGTATAGCCTATTGCTCCTAGGCTACAAACCTATACAGCATAGTGCTGGCCAGAGCAGTGTAAGGAAATAGTAACACAATGATAAATATTTGTGTGCCAGGAATTTTTCAGCTTCATTACAAGTATATGGGACCACCATGTGTATATGGTCTATCATAGACCAAAAGCTAATTATGAAGTCAATGACGGTAAGTGGAAAGGTATCCCGTATTCATGAATTGAAAGAATATTTCACAGCATCCTTACACATTCGGAATTATTATACCCAATTTAAAGATAAGACAACTGAAGCTCAGAAACCTGAAATTAGTTTTCTGAAGTGAGAGCTAAGAAGTGGTAGAAATAGAATTATGATTCAGCACATTTATGTCTAAAGCATATACTATTTCTAGTAAACCAGTGCTATGTATAAAAGTTATTTTGTAAGTGCCCAAAGGGAAAAACACAGATATAGGTTATGATTATAGTAAATGAGTGATTTTAACCAAAGCATGTAAAATTGATGTTATCTTTACCTCCTTAACTGTAATGTTATAATGGAACGGTAATATAAGGTTGGCAAAGTAAAATCACCCACAGAAACTACCTCCGCAAACACATACTTTTTCTCTGGATTCTGGGTACATCTTTTAATATAACCCACTGAGATACTTTTTTTCTTGTCAACTAATAGGCTTTTGATGAGACCATTTTAGATCTATCTAGAGATGTGTTATAAATTTTAATTTGCTCTATTTATTTAATGAAACTTATCAAGACTAATCCTCATTTTGTTGGTGTAAAAAAAAAAAAAAGATTTCCATTTAATTAAAATTAATGACCTTCACACTGACAAAGAACTCTTCAGTTCAGAGAATGAGATTTAAGAATTAGTGTAAAAGAAGAGCCCAGCACAAATGGGTAATAATAAATTGGAAACACTCTGTGGCAAATATGCTCAATTTTTTTTGCAATTTTTTTTTAATTCTCTTATCCAAAAAGCAGTGAAGAGAAACTGCAGTTTGCTGACAGAATATGGGACTCTGCAGCAAGTGACACTGCTTCGGTTTTGGTCTCCTGTCGCATATATGCCTAAACAGCATACTTACCTTGAAAATGTTTCCTTAATATGGACGGGTAAAAGAAGAGAGGAAATACAGTTTCCACCCTTAATATTGTGTCATTTTGTGCACGGTCCAGCTTTAGATATTAATTAAAGATTTTTAACATAAAACCAGAAATTAGACAAATAACCAAATGCATTTTGCTGTGAATGCCTTCGGAGTATACTCCTCATGTAAATCTTCTCCAGCATCCTTTAAGCTGTACATATAATTTATTAGACAATCAAAAGTACAATGCCCTCCAAGCTAAACTATTGCAATTACTTTTCCTTAAAGTCAATGGATGTAATAAGATTTTAAAAAATAACTAATATTCAAGGATAAATCCACTTAAGCCTGTCTTTTAATCTAAAATCAAATTTCACCTAACAGGTAATAGAAACATTAAAAGGCAAACAAATGAGCGTAGCCACTATTTCTTCCTAGAACAACAGGTTGTCTGGTTTGGCCAAATGCAATTTAGTCAACAGCCCTTGTTTAAATCCAATGTAGCTATTTTATTTATAAAGAAATAAGAGATTAGGGAAAATACCCATAGCATGAAGTCATAGACTATATTCCCTAAGAACTTTATGCAGTTGGTCTTTGAAAATAGGGAAAAAGTTGAATTATCTCTGGAATGTAGGGAGAATGTTTAGAAATGCTCTTTTGAGGAAATATTATATCTATCTATTAAATCATAAAATAGCAACTATAAGAGGACTATCTGTGGATATCACCTTGGATGAATAGATTATTTATTACTCCAGAAGGAAGAAAGAAGAAGACAGCTTCTGTTCTCACTCGTCAGGCACTAACAGGATTTAAGAGTCATTCTCATGGAACAAGTTGTGTTATTTGACCAGGACAGTGAAGGGTGGGCTGGCCAAAGTCTGACTGAGTTCATTCAGGAGCTGCAAGGAAAGGAAGGGAGGGAATGAAGCCAGCAAGGTGTGCTGAAAATAATTTGTTTTTAAAGGAACATCTGAGATAATGCCTCCTCAGGGATCGTGCTGAGAGTAATCAAATGCCAAATCCGCCAACATTTAAGGAGTTCTGCAATGGGGTCTGACAAGTCTACAACAGTATCCAGGCTTGTTTTGATCTTCCTGGACTCATCAGGCTTTGCAGCTGTTCTTTTCCAAAAGTGCTTGGACAGGAAGAGAAAAATGAATTTACCCTAAGCACAGAAGTCAGGTTCAGAAAGTAAAAGCAGAAAGGCCGAGGGCAGGGCTCATCGTTGGGAAGATCCTCCCATTCTGCCCCAGCAGCTCCTCCCAGAGATTGCAGAATTCAAATAGGCAAAATACAAACAATGCTGCTGTGTGAGCTCAGAGTGTTTGTGAAAAATGCAATCAATTGCTATTAAGCCACTAGTTCATATTAACACAGTTCTTAATACAGCCGCTCTCTCAGAGGACAGAATAAAAAATGTGTAATCATTTTGTTGAATAACAAACTATTTACTTGATGTCTACTAAATGCTTGACACTGTGGTACACATTAGGGACAGAGCAACAAACAAATACATAAAGTTCTTGCCCTTAATCGGCTTAAAGTTTAGTGCAATATGCAAGTTATTAAACAATTATGTCTGTGCATATATAAACACAAAACATGATAGGGCCTCTGAACGAAAGTTATAGGCTGCAAGGTTTGATCACAGCAGGGATACCTGATGTAGCTGAAGAAGGGTCATTTTAACTGATGACCCAACGAACAAGTAATATTTGACAAAGTATAGAATGTACGGAATAGTCCAGAAGATGCAAGCAACATAAGGGTAGGAAAAGCCCACTGAGCTTTAGAACCAAGAGGTGGCAAAGGCTACATGAGAGCAAGAAGTTAAAAAGAAAGATGATTAGACATCACAGGGGCTCACCGAAACTAATGATGGAGCATAGTATGGAAAGGAAGTTGCCTTGAGGGAAATTAACATGAAAAAGTCTCTGAAAATCTCCCCTTTTTGTGACTTATAAACAGAGGTGAGTAGAGTCAACATAGTAAGGAATACACAGACCACATCTTTCTGATGTCAAAACACTCACATTCAAAAAAGAATGGGCAGGCTGATTCTCCAGGGGGAGTTACCCTGTAGGGCAGCTCCATTTATTTGTGTCCTGAGTTGACCTTCATTATCACAAACAATCCATAGAAATA
The DNA here is from genome assembly GCF_041146395.1 of Eulemur rufifrons. NCBI lineage: Eukaryota > Metazoa > Chordata > Mammalia > Primates > Lemuridae > Eulemur > Eulemur rufifrons. The sequence continues at coordinate 10,255,010 of NC_090992.1, forward strand.
TTTATAATCAATGTGTCCAGTTAAGACCCATAGAGGGGCCAGTGTTGAAAAGCAGAACCACCCTCTCTTAATGTCCGCCCAGCTTTGAAGAAATTAGGATCCAGTTTTCATGTTGGACCTGTCTGTCCCGAATCACTTGTAAAGTCTCACAGTTGACTTGTTTAGAGCCTTGACACTCATGATTCCTCTGACACACAAATCAAGTACACTTCATAGTTTATTTTGATAACTTATGATGACATAATCTGACCAGAGATGATATACAACATCAGGGAAAACAGCAAGCAAGAGTTTCAGAGTTTCCACAGTTCCTCACCAAAGATGCTCTTAGTACTACAATTCCTGCCTAGGATAAAACCTTGCAAGGTCAAAGAAAGACCTAAGAAGGACTTACCAAGCCTATTATATCCACAGTCACACCACCCTAAAATTAAATCATAATTACCTATTTCAAAACCTCTTTTCCAGATGATATTGATAATCTATACCGTCTAGGTTCTTGGTAAAATTTTGATGTTATTCATCATTACCCAAGTCCAGTTACATTGTAACAGACTGTAGACAGGTGTAATCAGTTCTCTATAAGACCTGGGAAGGGCTGAATGTGGCAGAACTGGCTCGGTCCTACCATGGTCACTTCTCGTGGCAAAAAAAAAAAAAAAAAAAAAATCTACTCAACCGCTGTTTACAAAGTATTGGCTTCTTTAATTGAAAAACCTATAAGCTGGCCTCAAGTATAGCTTAATTCTAAACTCAAGCTTCACCATTTCTCCAGTGCATTTCCTCTAATTGGGCTTTATCCTTGTGGTAGGAAAAGGACTGTAGCAATGTAGCAATTTCAAGCCTCCTAACATTTTTCTACCAAGCCCTAAAGAAGATAGAGAAGAGTCTGTTTTGTAAGGTCTACAGCGTGAAGAAGGAACATTGCTTTTCCAGCATCCTCAGTAAGTGTTTCTTTCCTTGTTGGTTTTGATGGGGTTACATTCTTATCTATTAAACAATTACTATGACCAGGGCAATGTCATAGGATAATTCCTTGAGGATGACATTAATCCCATTCAAACCACGTGGCTGAGAATAGGAAAAGAGTGGGCTACTGAAAAAATATATACAGAATTTTTTTAAATAAAAACACAAAAAAGAAACCAAAAGGGCTACTGAAAAAAATGGTGCAGGAGGTATGGAGGGGGAGAACACTGGAAAGGCTACTGAAAATGCTTCACTGCCTCTCAAAGCTGCTTTTTAGTAGTTTTCTAAGAACAAATGTAATAATTTTAACTGTCAGAGAGAAAGATTATACTCCTTTTTTTTTTTTTTTTTTTAAATTCTGAGGGGATAAAGTGTAGCGGAGATGCTGTATGAAGTAAAATCCATTCTGCCTCTTTCTGGCCTAGAATTTGGGCTTTCTTAAATGTTCCCTCTATCTTTCCCATTGTGGAAATGTGACCTCCAGAATATAGACAGAAAAGGAAATCAGAATTTAGGGCTCTACTGGCAGGATGAAATACTGATCTACTTTCCCGACCCTGGGTGGGACTCCATAAGTCTCTTTTTGTGACTCAAGATGATGGTTTCTGTATAGCTCAAGATTCTCTCTCAAGATGGTCGCAGACATTTTCTCCATTGGATGGATGGATAGATGTAAAGTCAAAGATTGTCTAGAGTCAGGAGGGAAGACTACACCAGCAGCCCTGAGAATATACAGGGAGATTCAAGAGAGAGGAGATAACAGCAGCTTGTAGGGCAATACCTTATCTTATTCCTTATTTTCACTGGGTTATCTCTTCCCCCAGGAGCATTTTTAAAGGCTGGGATCCAAGACTTTTCTCTGGTCTTAAAATATACTAATTAAAGCAAAGGGGAAGGTGGATATGTCTTTATAGATGACCAGGAACTCAACAAGGATGCACTGACTATTCACTATGTTCCAGACCATGTATGCGGCAGGCCTGTGGAGTACAGTGCCACCAAAGAGCACTCTCATTGCGAAATACAAATGCTACCATCATAATCTTCTAATTGTCTACATAAGGAGCCATTTAAACCCAGCACCTTGGGAAATGTCACATATGAAACTTCTTCAGGTCTTTAACCTGAATATGGAGCACCCCACTGCAAATGAGACATACAAGGAAGAACAATGATTCTGTTCTCAAGTGATGCCGGGAGAATGATATATTGGTCACTCTATGTAAAATAAATGGTTATTCTATCCCTTCACACTAACGTAGAACCGCGCTGTGCTTTCCTCACACCTCTGACCTCACTAGGTCAATTCAAATGAACCATCATATCTAGAGTTGGTTCACACACACTTTGTTTACTTTCACATCTGGGGGTTACAGTCCTTATAGTCCTAATGAGTCTTCATTGAAATATTTCCCCAAGCAATCCAGTTTCCACAATGACAAGCAGCCCTCTCTCTAAATATCAAATGCAAACATGATTTCACTTACCAGTTCAGAATAGTTGCTGGATTTATTTATGGATGGAAAAAATATAGAGCTCTTACAATATTGTTCTAACCTTGTTTGTAATTTCTAACATAATACCTGCTCGTGTTCCCTAAAAATGCCCTACAATATTCTGAAGCTGTGTCTTTATGCAAACTCTTCTCCCTCCCTTAACTACTATTTTAATGAGCTAATTCCAACTAGTTCTTCAAGGATAAAATCAGTTTCCCCTATCTTCTAGAATCCTACTAGTAATAAATCTTTCCCTATAGACTAGACAATATAGAAGAGAATGATTTAACATTCAAACTCAGTAACAGACTGATGATGGTTCTGATCTGTCCTATTCAATTTACAAGCTTATATCCTTGAGCAAGTTTCTTAATGTTCCCAAGCTTCAGCTTGTCCATCCATAAATGAAATAATAACAAGCTCATCACCAAAGGGATGCTCTGAGTGTTTAAAGAGATCTTTGTGGAGTCAAGTCCATAGTAGATGATCAAAATATGTTAGCTGGAGGGGGAAAAAATGGCGGAGTGGAGGTAACTTCCTGAATTCCTGCTCCCAGAGAGTGAGGCATAGATCTTGACCTGCTTGCTACACATGAGTGGATCGCTCCCCCCGCAAGAACAGCACTGTGACTCAGCCTGGGACACAAAAAGCAGAAAAAAGAAAAGGTGAACAGGAGATAAGATGGTGAAATCTGGAGAGCTGGAGACAACAATAGAGTAGAGCGTGGGATGGCTGTGCCCGCCTGGCCAGTGAGTGAGGTGGAATCAGTCCCACAGGAGAACATCTTGCTGCCCAGTATAATGTCCTCAGCCTAAGTGTCCACTGAAAGACGAATCAATAAAGAAAGTGTGGTTCACATATACACAATGGAATATTGTTATTCAGCTATAAAAAAGAAGGAAATCCTACTATTCGTGATAATGTGGGTGAACCTGGAGGACATTATGCTACGGAAAATAAGCCAGGAACAGCAAGAAAAATACTCAACTCTCACTTACATGTGGAATCTAAGAAGTCAAACTCATAGAAGCAGAGAGTAGAATGCTAGTTACCAGGTGCCGGAAGCTGGAGAAAATGGGAAAATGTTGGTCAAAGGGTGTAAATTTTCCATTATCAGAAGAATAAGTTCTGGGACTCTACAGCATGGTGACTGCAGTTAATCATACTGTATTATATACTTGAAATTTGCTAAGAGATCTTAAGTGTTCTCGTACACACACAAGGTAATGATGTAAAGTGATGCATGTGTTATTTAGCTTGATTATGGTAATTATTTCAGAATGAATATATACATCAATAAAGCTGAAAAAAATACATAAAACTGAAGTTAGACAGTTTGATGGTTCAACTGATGATATTAGCTCCACATTCAAAACATATCCAAAATCTAATGACTCTCACAACCTCCACCACTGCCAACCGGACTCAAGCCTGCATCATTCACTAACACGTTGATGGCAATAGCCACACACCTGGACTCCATTCTCCTGCCCTGGTCCTCCTTCAGTCCACTTTCAACTCAATGGCTAATGTCATTTTTTTCAAATACATTAGATCATGTCATTCTTATGTTCCAATTCCACTGACTTCTCACCTCACTCAGAATCAAAGTTAAAGACTCTTTATGGTTTAGAAGACCTTCCATGGTCTAGCATCCTTGGATTTTTCTTTCAACTTTCTTAAAATGTACTTCGTCTACCTTTTCTTCTAACTCACTGGATACCCACCTGCATCAGACATATCACATTTGCAGTATCCTCTGCCTAGAACACTCTCCTCACTGGTACCCCCATGGCTCATGCCCTTATTTCCATAAAATCTGTATAAATACTTTATTTTTTTGGTAAAACTTCACTGATTTCCTTATTTAAACCAATCTCCTTTCACTGGCATCCTCTATTCACTTCTGTTTTATATATATGTATATATAATGTATTTTACAGAGTACTTATCTATCATATTATATATTTTATATTTATTTTTTCTTGTCTTTCACAAACTAAGACACAAACTCTATGAGGGAAATGATTTTTGTCACATTTTAAAAAAATGCATTGCTTGAACCCTCAGCAGTGCCTATATCAATGCCTGCCATAAAGTATGAACTCTGTATTTGTTGAATGAATACTCTTAATTATTATTCTCTAGCTTCAGATAATTTCTCCTCCTGGAGATTTTTTTTTTTTTTTTTTTTTTAAAGCCTAAGCCTCCACTGTTCATTTCAGTGGCATGAACATAATATGCAATTAATAGACGTTTGTTGAATGAATAACTCCATACCTAGCTGGTGGCATTGTAGTCCTATTATCCTAATGGTTACAGATGGGGAGTAGGAGTGTGCACTCTGAGGTTCTATTCCTGGCTTTTTCTCTGATTGCATTGAATATACATGAATATTCAGTAGCTATTTATTTTGGGACCTAAATATCAAACACTCATTTAGTAAACATGTTGGTATGGAAAGCACTGGACAAGCCACTGCAGATTAAAATAAAGATTACATTTTCTTCCAGGCTCCCAAAATATGCCTGCAAAATGAAATGTGTCCCTGCATTCCATGGTGTACTGCTAAACGTGCATTTGCATATGCAGATGCCAAATTCTTCCGACAGATCAGTTAATTGCAAACACAAAGCAGCCACTGAGGACATATTTACTTCTCTTGCAAAGGCCAGTACAGTTGTGTGGGCCACAAATGAATGCATGCTGTTAGAGTTGCAGGCATAGTTTCAGAAACTGGAAATGATTACCTCTTAGCTAAAATAGATTAGGGAGCTGTTGCTGTCAGTTCTAAAGGACTCTGCTTTCTCAAACGGGAAAATATTGCCTGTTTTCCATGAAAATACGCTGCCGGTCACAGAAAATTACCTGTGTGCCTCAACTCCAGCACATTTGTAATGGCGGCACTCACTCTCCTCTCTTAAATTATACCTACACAAATGTTGAAGGCCAAGGAAGAAGAAAAGTGCTCTTGCTCCCAGGTTGCAGAGTCCTCCCTGACTGTGGTTCTAGACAGCCATGCCTCTACTCCAGGTAGTCAAAATCTCTGAAATACAGCCACTGGCCCTATAGACAGGACTTGTGACTGATCAACACAGAGCATAACAGAACTAACATGGCTCATATTGTGGGAGACTATTTGAAACATTTGCAAACCATTAGAATGGGCATCTGATCTGACATTATCACTTTGCAAATGGGATAATGCAATCCCAGAAAGGTGAAATGATTTGTCCAAAGTCACAGAGCTTGTTACCAGCAGAGTGGGATTAAAACCTAGGACACCTGGCTGCTGATACTATCTATGCTCTTTCCACTGTGCTACTCTCAGTCATAGGCCTACCTGTTAGCCACACGGGCTGTCAAATATTCCTGTTTTTAAAAAATCACCAGAGGAGAAAATTAAAGTGAAGATCTTTCAGGCCTGTCCCCCAGGAAACTGTAATTTGAAAAGTCAGTGAAAGAGCCTAGGAATTTTGCCCGAGCGTGTTCCCCATGGTATCAGGCCACAACTTAAGATACTCTGGTACTTGACAGGGTATCAATAGGGAGGACGTATAGTATAGAAATTAGCATCTCCACTGTAAAGTCAAAAGACCTGTGTTTACAATCTTGACTTTGCCATTTCCTAACCATTTGCATTTGAATCAGTTCATTATTCAGCCTGAATCTGTTATCTTATCTGTAAAGTGGGAACTCACTGGACTGTTATGAGAATTGTGTATATAAATTGCATATGTGTATTTAATATTACTACATATGAAAATATAAAAATATATTTTTCCATTGGCTGTACTTCAGTCTACTCATTGCTTCTCCTCCGGCACCACTAAATCTATACCAGAAAGTGCCTGTCTGGGAGAGCGGATACGTTATCAATGAGATTGTTCATCTATTCCTTAAAATACTATTTTCTATTTTTTCCCAGTGGGCCTTAAAATGGCCACTTACATTCAACCAACCTGATGAGAACTCACATTTCCGATTGAGACGAAGTATGTTTAAGTAGTTTAGACATTTCTGCCTCTGTATTCCCACCTGGGCTAGAGGTCTTTTGGTCCAGTGAGCTTGACGAGTGTAGTAAAAATATACTCAACGTAGGTTGTCATTTATATTTATAAGCTTACAGGATACTAAAAAAAAAAATTCCACCTGAGATAAAATAAATAAGGGCTTCAAATCATCCCAAATGGTGACTCAAGTGCCACTTGATCGTCAATTGTCTAAAGTAACCTGATTGCAACGATGCTGAGGATAGATGGTGGAAATAAGCTCAAGTGTGAAGTGACAGCTATACTGAGAAAAATGGAGATGGATGTCAGAGAATTCTGAGTGCTTTAGTCCTCTGTTTTGTTCCCAGCTACTCCCCTCTCAAGGTTGGAGTTAGCAGCTGTGGACATCTGAAAGCCTGGTAAGAGCATTCCTCCTACTATGGTGAAGTATGTAAGCTTATGTTTCCTCCCCATACTAGCAAAAACATAATTTAACAAATTTCTGAGGGCCAATGGAATGGCATAACCACAGTAGGTTTCGTTTAAGAGGGAAATAGCACATGTGTATGTATTTCTATTTTAACAAGGACAATAAACACACATAATGTCATGATGCTGCTAGAAATGAAATGATTCAAAGATAAGCCCTGTACCAAATGTCAGTGCATACAAAAAAATCAAGTCACTGTTATAATCAGATAAGGCTTCTTTCTCCCTGTGGGTAGTAAGTCGTTTTTAAAGATACCTTTGACTTGTTTTTTTTTAAGTTATAAAAAGTAAAATCAATTCTTACCTTATTTTTATCTAAAATACTCATGAAAAGATTTTTCCCCTTCTGTTATCTGAAGTGGAAAAACCAAACTGCAATTGCTTTTTCTGTTTTTGTTTTGATGAAAATACATAGGATTAATAATTGCTCAAGGTTGTACTGTCATGTGGAGATGTGTGGCTTGTGTCAGAGGCCTCAAGTTTCTCAGAAAAATCCATTGCAAACCCTAGTATTAGTATTTCCTTTATAAAATAATATCCAAATAAGAGAAAAAATCAAATGTTGCAATTAGGTCTCAGTTCTAGGCTTTTGTCTCTTCCTACTCTGTATCCTCTTCCTTAGTGATCTCAACCACACACAAATCTCTAAGGAGCATTTATATGCTAAGGACCCTCAAATTTACATCTCGACTCAGATTGCACATTCTGAGCTCATGTGTATTTAATTGCCTTCTTGACTTCTCAACTTGCAGCTTCCTAGTGCACATAAAACATGAGCTATCCTAAGACTACCATGCTGTCAGAAGACCAAGCCATAGAAGATAAGAGACCACAAGGAGAGAAGGAACGAGGACCATTAGGACTGGGGTGCTAGATCTGTGCGTCAAGACGCTGTCTTGGATTCCAGTCTAGTTGAGCCTTCAGATGACTCCAGTCTCAGCTGCCGTCTGACTGCAAACACATTAATGTTCCAACCAACTGACCTCAGTCAGTCTTCAGGACCATGAGAAATAATAAATTATTGTTTTAAGTTACTCAGTCTTAGGGTGCTTTGTTATGCAGCAGTAAGTAACTAGAACCACCCAGTAAATGTTCTATAAATGCCTACCATATAGCAGGTACTAAATGTGGTATTGGGGAATAGATAAACTTGTCTCCAGGGTTTAAAAGGAGTGAGCATAGAGAATACAGAGAAATGAATTTTATGTGCAATATGTGAAACGCCTCCTATTGTAAGTTTCTTCTCAGAATACTTTCCTGTGAAAAACCTCCTCCACTGGAAGGCTTTCAAGAGTCTAAGAGAACTGACCTTAAATGGTCTCTTCCCACTGTTGGGTCAAAAAAACAGTCAGAGCTCAGGAACCACAGATGCTTTAGAGAGTGAGTTCCTGGTGCTGAGGACTAACAGCGTAAAATAACCTCTTGACTGGCAGCTCGAAGCGGAAAATTTTATTCCTAGAAAGTGTTAAGATTTGGAGAGAAGGTATTTAGCCACTTTAATCTGATGGTTCATCAAAGTGTTATCTTCTTTATTTCCCCACCTGTACTGAGATCCACAACCCAGCCTGGATCATCTGACTGAATACAATATTTGTGTGTAACTAATCTGAGTAGTGAATAATCTATAGTTGGCAGTGCACTGCTGGCAAACTCAACAACCTCTAGTTGCCTTAATGTTCACATGTTTAAGAGGTTAAGGTGATAGAGATAGTTACTTCTTTATTAATCAACTTTGCATAGGATTAAAAGACCTTCATACATCAAAGCAAACCCTTGGCCTTTAGAAGTAAGCAAATCTCAGATTAAAAAACAAACAAACAAACAAACAAACAAACAAAAATCCTTTTACACCTAAATGTATAATTGTCCAGGTCCAGGAAAAGCCATCATATTGAAGCTGTCAAAAATATAATTCTGAATACTCACACGTCTACAGACACACATACATGTACTCTTTTTTGTACTCTCATACCCACGCCCACACACTGCATGTGCATACACACACCTCTTCTTGGAGGTCAGACTGTAACTTTTCTAGCTACACTCACATCATCCAACTGCAATCTCGTTTCTTTCTTTTAAAAATTAAAACACAATTTCAACCAAAACTATTATATATTCACTGTAGAAAGTCTATAAAATGTGGACAAGTATTTTTAAGAGATTTCTCAAACTATGTAGCTTCCTTTTCCCATACAGCTGCCACTGCACACTTCTGTATGTGTGCTTCCTGAGAGCGGCCTCCGTGTAGCCTCTGAAGTGTAAAAGCAATAGCACCTAGTCACGAGAACCTTCTAACTTTGGAGAACTGTGCTCTACGTATAGATGCTTTGCAACTAACTCCCTGAGTATAGTTCAGACATGAATGTTAGTTGATACTTTCATGTATATTAACAAGTCATAGGAAAACCATAACTGAAACAATAAAGACATAGCTTGGAGCTTTATACCTTTATCAATGACCTGGGCAACTCCTTTACTGAATAGGATAATTTTCAAGCACTAGAGGAATGTTTCCCCAATCATTTGTATTATTTACATCGTACTAGCTACAGGTCAGACATACTTTTAAGTTTAATTTTCACTAGTTTCTTAATCTAGACAATCAGTAAAACAACTCAGAATGATAGAGACTGGGCTATGATTGAAGTTCTTAAGCATGCTATGAGTCAAGGCAGTTTTAGTACTGTGAATACAGGACTGGTTATTTGTGTAGTCCTCTGCTGTCTATATTTTTGGTAATACAATTAATATGGTGATAACTCAAGAAATGAATGACAAACATACCACTTCAAATGCTTACTTTGTACCTTAGCAGCCATTAATGATTGATTCCATGCTGTTATGTTACACCTTATTGGTATTCAACAGCCATGTAATTTACACTATTTATTTCCATTCTGGGTAGTTAATTTTCAAAGAATATGTGACACTTATATTTACAGGATTATCTCCTGAGAAGTATGGAATAACTTATAATTTCCCACTCATGCAGTCTGCTTTTTAAAAACTGTTAGACTAAACATAAGCTAGAAAACGTCAACTATAGTCCTTCTTTATAATCAGTCTTATTATTAGCCGGATTATTTTATTACTACTATTTACATTTTAGAAATCACCAATTTGAAAATATCTTACTTAGGAAAATACTTAGAATTGTCTTGGGTTTTTTCAGAACAAAACCTGTCACCCTGTAATGTATTAATACTTGGGATCAAGGGAACACCAGCACAGGATAGAAGGAATTATGACATGCCACATGCAGTGATTAAAAAGAAAAATGTAAGCTTATTAAGAAGAAATGATAAATATTAATAGACAAAGGAATGGAGGCTTCATAAGTAGGAATTCTTCATATTTTCCATGTGTATCTGTTTTTGGCTGAATATACTTCTAACTACGTCACTTAAAGAATTTCTTAAACCAGCTTTAATTTTAACCCATCATGCTTGGGACATATCAACTAAATTGTCAAAGAAAAGTTGCAGAGACTAGAAAAATCTGATTTTGGATCTACACTGAATAGTCAATGTAGACTCCACTTACACATGAAATGCTAAATCGGGAAAAAAATACTCAACATTTCAGAGAGTAAAACCCAAAGCAGCCAATCACAGGAACTTAAAATTCTGATGTAAAGCATTATATGATACTGAAATTCTCACTTCTCTCTCTGCTGACAACATTCAGAAAAATCACAAAGAATGGTAATATAGTTTTCAGAGAGAAAATATGTACCGGATTCCATTTGGCTCATTCTGTGTTCATTCGTACCAAGACAAAATTATCCTGCAAAAGATATTCTCTTTGCTATAACGATGTATTGGCAAAAAATACTACTATCAGTCAAAATACAATTACCATTACAACACATTCTTGGCCATTTCAGACACTCTGTGTTTCATCTTGCCAAGCTTTGGAAGGATTCTGTCTTCTTACTTCCCCGATATGACGATTCTGAACTCTAAGGAGTATGAGAAGTAACAGAGAAGACCTACTGTAGAAATATTAGATAATAAAATACACCATCATAGAATAGTTTTGTTCTAGGGTCATTGGGTGTTATTCACATTTTCTCACACTCCAGAGCACAGCAAACTAACCTGGGATGCACCACACATTCTAAATTACCTTATGCCTAGTTAGGTTCCTTTTAAACTTGCCATCATTTGCACAAGTATTCCACCTTGGAAATGGCAGTCAAGGAAAACACTCCTAGAAGAGGCTGAAAACGAAATCTCTTCTTTGGATACTCTCAACCAGCTATAGAAAACACAGCAGACTCCCAGAAGACTTCTCACAGAACCGTGGTGCTTTCTCCCAAAGAGAGTGAAAGCCAAAAAGGATCGTCTGGCCTGAGAGTGTGACAGTGAGGTCCCCCACAGCACAGCCTCTTGAAGGAGAATGGGATGCCTTGGATGGTATTGGTGCTCTGAAGCTTCATCATTTTCCAAAAAAAACAAACCACGAAAAAAACAAACAAAAAAACAGATCTGAAGGCTACAGACCTGAACAAACAGTAATTCTCATCTCTATTAAGCACTATATTTATTCTGACTGCTTGGCAGTTCTACTACATTTATCCAAAAGAACTGCAAGACATGTATGGGCTTTAAATTCTGGAAAATTGTTCTTGGCTTTGCATTTAACTTCACCATAGATGTAATTTAATAAAGTAGCAAAGGGTAGGATATGGGTTTGACATCCAAGCTGTGCTCCAAGATTTGCATCTCAGCTGTGCTCTATTTGTAAAATATAGATAATAATGTTTGCCATAAAGGAATGTGCTTAGGATTAAATGTGATAATATACAGAGGGCTTAGCACATACTAATAGTTCAATGAATTATTACAATTACTGATTTTCATTGACATTATTGTTATTAGAGAAAATTTGTTTTTCTAATGGGAAAAATAATTTCTGTGTTGTTAACACCACCAAAGTACCAATGAAAACATAAAAACTATTTTGTAAGGAAGTGGGATTATTTACAAATAATCTAAAAATTATATTTTTCCTAAAATAAAAAAGGTCTATATAGTTTTCTAATTATTAAGTTAATATATCCTCATGGTAAAATTTAAAATGATAAAAAGTTAATATGATAAAAAGTAAACCTCTCTCATAATTGTATACCTCCAAGATTTGGGTGTATTCTTTTAGATTTATTTAAACATATACTTGCACATATATGTATAGGTATGTAAATATGTATTCTTTACTCTCCTTCAATTTGGCTCAATAATATGACCTAAAGATATTTTTTAATATCATTACACAGACAAAGCCTATCATTCTTAAATTCTACATAGTCTTCCATTATTTTGGTAACCTATAGTTTTATATATTATAATGCTGGAGGCTACGCTTCTTTCAAACTTGTAGCAATATCAAATTATGATAAAATAAATAAAAGGTACATGCTACAGAATGATTGCCAATTTTTAATATTTAAGTCTGTTAATACTTTAACAGACTTAATAAAGACATATAACAGGATTGATATAATTCTTTTTATATTAATAATGAACAAGATAGCATTTTAAACATCTTAAACCCACTTAAATGCTAGTACATATTTTAAAGGCCAGAGTGTTCTTTGCCCACATCACAGCAAAAGTTTAAGCACATATTTGCAGGATATATCTTAAAAGAGAGAAATGTGTCAAAATGAGATAAATGAAGATATTTCAATGACATTTACCATCACATGAAATAGACAGTACAGTGGATGTAGGAAAAAAATGGAGGCACTCAGGGCATATATTTTTGAGATTTAAGGCAAAAAAAAAAATCTCTAGCCAGTCTTCAGTGATACTTACAAGAAGAATATGATATGAGAGGGTTGAAAGTAAAAATGGATTCCATTTTGATAAATTGTTTTCTTTTAACTCTCACAGAGAAATACATTTCAGGATGTCTAAGAAATACTGCAAAATAGGCAAGTCATCGGAAACTTACACGTAAATATTGTGCCAGTTTTTATTTTAATCTGATTTCAGAACTACAAACCAGCAAACCTGATTATGATTACAAGTCATGAATAGCTTATCTACTACACTAGGCTTGTGAGTCTACAGGAAAAAAAAATAATGCCCTCAGGACACCCCTCGGATCTGCTAGGAACAAGTCATATCTTAAGTCTAATTTTTAAGTTGCTTTTATAAATTTGCAGATGATAGGAATTTTATCATCAGAAAACTTAGCAAAAAATAACATCATTCTTGATGTGCTTTTGGGTAAGATGATGTGTAAATTACCAGCTTCTAAAGTCTTTTGGAAAAATAATTCTAATGCCATTCCTTAGTGGTTTTTCTGTATGAAGATGTCATCATTTACTGAGATGAAACCAAAGATGAAATCTATATTATGTTTTTTGGGTGACTCAAAACTAGAGAGGACAAATGAGTGCAGAATCAAAACTTTTTCAGAGTGATGTGAAACAATAGGGGAAATATGAACAATCCTAAATTTGCAATCTGACTGTCCCATCATGATGAGCCTCACCTGGCTCCCATTGTGTGGTCTCAGTCTGTGAAGGAAATGGTCCCTATCTGGAGAATAGCACAAAATTTGCAATAACTTGGCTGCCATTTTAACCTCATCAAAAAAAAAAAAAGCCGTCCAATCTTGGGCAAGTCACTTAAAAGTTTATCTTGGAAACAAGACTAAATTCTCACTGGTACTGTTTATGTGAAGGTAAATTGGGTTGTTTGCTCACCTTCATGTCTCCTCTCCCTGGTGCCTGTCATGAAGTCCATATGGAACACCCACTTTATGACAAGCAATCAAAAAGTTTATGATTATATAATTGCGGCCACATGGTATAGTGTACAGAGGAAGAACTTCAGAATAAAAAGATTCAAATGCTATTTCAATGTTTCCACTGCCTAATGCAGCCTATGGGCAAGTTACTGAAACTTTTTGAATCCCCTTTGCCCTCATTTGTAAAATGAAGAAAATAATGTCTATGGCATAGTGTTGCTGTGAGAATTAAATGCAATAACTTATGGTATTATTAATAATAAATATTTAAGGAAGGGCCACTAAAAAAAAGATTTGGATATAAATATCTATAACACAAAGGAGGAAGAAATAAGCACCCTAAGGTTTAGCTGAAGTCCTTTTGGAGCTAACAGAGACTATTTTTAATTAATCTCTTATCTTTTATTTATAACTTTATATCATGAAAATTTTCAAACATACACACAAATAGACAATACAGTAATCCCTCAGATACCCATTACACACCTTCAGTAATTACCAATCTGTTTTGCTCTTAATTCCTCTTGCTTTTCTTAGTCTGTTTATATTATCATTTTCTCCTCTAAATGCTATTGCACTTTGACTCCTTCTTCACCCAAAAACTAATAAACAAGGCAAAATAGCAAACTGATTAAACACACACACACACACTAATTAGACTGCTTGGTTTAAATCCCACAAGTGTAAGTTACTAGCTCTGTAAGTGGACACTTTCTTTCTTTCCCTCTTTCTTCTTCCTCTCTCTCTTTCTTTCCTTTCTTTCTCTCCTTTCTCTCTTTCTCTCTTTCTCTCTTATTACAGGGATACAAATTCTTTGGTTATATAAATTGCCTTTGCAACACCCGACAAGCATGCCCACCCCCAGATGGCAGACACTGCATCCATCAGGTGTGATTTACCCATTCCCTCCTTCCCCCTCCCACCTGCACACACCCGATTAATGTTACTTCCATATGTGCATGTAAGTGTTGATCAATTAGTGCCAATTTAATGGTGAGTATATGTGGTGCTTGTTTTTCCATTCTTGTGATACTTCATTTAGAAGAATGGGCTCTAGTTCCATCCAGGTTAATACAAGAAGTATTAGTTCACCATGTTTTTTTTTTTATGGCTGACTAGTACTGCATGGTATATGGCACGTTTCATTAATCCACTCATGTATTGATGGGCGCCAGTGTTCTTTCCACATCTTTGCAAATGTGAATTGTGCTGCTATAAACATTTGAGTGCAGATGTCTTTTTTATAGAATGTCTTTTTTTCCTTTGGGTAGATACCCAGTAATGGGATTGCTGGATCAAATGGTAGTTCTACTGTTAGTTCTTTGAGGTATCTCCATACTGCTTTCCACAGAGGTTTTACTAGTTTGCAGTCCCACCAGCAGTGTGGGAGTATTCGGATCTCTCAGCATCCATGCCAACATTTATTGTTTAGGGACTTTTGGATAAAAGCCATTCTCACTGCAGTTAAGTGATACCTCATTGTGGTTTTGATTTGCATTTCCCTGGTGATTAGAAATGTTGAGCATTTTTTCTTATGTTTGTTGGCCATTAATCTATCTCCTTTTGAAAAGTTTATGTTCATGTCCTTTGCCCACATTTTAATGGGGTTGTTTGATTTTTTTCCTGCTCTTTTTCCTGAGTTCTATAAAAAATCCTACATCCAAAAGACAGAAAAATCACAAATCAACAATCTAATAAATCGACTCAAAGAACTGGGAAAGTAAGAGCAAACCAATCCCAAAGCCAGCAGAAGAAAAGAAATAATCAAGATCAGAGCAGAACTAAATGAAATTGATAATAAAAGACCTATATGGAAGATTAATGAAACAAAAAGTTGATTCTTTGAAAAGATAAACAAAACTGACACACCTCTTGCTAGTTTAACCATAGCCAACATCATACTGAATGGGGAAAAATTGAAAGCGTTCCCACTTAAGACTGGAACCAGACAAGGTTGCCCTCTATAACACATCTTATGTAGTATCTCTCTTGTCATAAGCTTCTTCATATGTAAAATGATAATAAGAACTTAATCATGATGTTATTAAGATTAAATGAGCTGATTAAGACAAAAATGTCAGTATAGTGCAAGTATATAGTAAACACTCAATAAATCTTAGCTACTATTATTCTAATTTCTAAGTGATTTTAATCAATTTCTTTGTGCTGGTATTAATTTGTAGCTTTATAGCATTGATTATGGAAAATGTGGACTGTAACATTATTTTTCTTGATTTATTGATTAAAATTATGCTCCTGAAATAATACAAAGTCAATCTTTTACAAATATTTGATGGGTCCCTAAAAGAGGGTCTATTCTTAGTTGTTAGGGTAGAGAAATTCAATATACAGCTATAAATAAACCCAATTAATTGTTTATGTCTCCATTTTTATAGCTTTTAATAACCCATTTGATCTTTAAAAACTTGAAAGGCCTTTTGAAGCCATATCATATTTCATATATGTCTTGGCACCTATTTTTTTTCATATTAATCAACTAAATCACCTCAAGGGTAAAGACAGGGTCACATTCTTGTATCCTCAGTTCTTGTCTCCTGCCTGGCACTAGGTAAATGACTCAGAGATTTGCCAATGCCGTTCCATCTGTCTGTAGGCTCTCTTCCCACTCTACTTCTTTTGGCTAAAACTTAGTCATGCTTAAACCTTAACTTCACTTAACTCCCTCATGGACTAAATCTTGCTTTGATGTGTTCTTCATAATATTCTGTACTTTTCCTTCCTACTACTTACTAATTTGTAATTCTATAGTTATTTGATTACTGTTGAATTCTAGCTACCCCTAGACTGTAAGCTCCGGAGTGATGTAACATTGTATGTTTTGTTCACCCTTCTACGCTAAGCACTCCGCACATGGCCTGGCCACAAAAATCGAGCAGTCTGGCTTTCAGCCTGAGTACCAAAGTAGAAATTTCTTGATTCAAATATTGGCTTTGTCTCTTATTAGCTGTGTGACTTTGGGCAAGGCACTTTGGTTTTCAGGCATGTGGTTTCTTGTTTATAAAGCGGAGATAATAAAGAATGTCTACCTTATAGGATCATTTCATTATAGGGTTAAATGAGATGCATTTATAAAGCAATTGAAGCATTGGCAGCTATGTGCCAAGCCCGTCTTTAAGCCCTGGGGATATGGCAGTGAACAAGACAGATGAGGTCCTTGCTCTCAGGAATTCATATTCCAAGGGGAGAGTAAAAAGAAAGAGAAAAAAAATAAGGTAAGTTAAAAAGTAATAGATGAAATTATAAGAAGGGGAAGAAAGAGGAGAAGACAGAGGAGGAAGAAGAAAAAGAAAACAGGCTGATGTATGAAAAGTAAATGGGATTAGATGTGTGGATAAGCTTATATTGAGGGTTCAGGGATATCCTCTCTGTGAATCTGGTATTCAAGGTGAGATTTAAAAGACAACAAGGAACCAACCCTGTGAGTAACTCAGGCAGGAACATTCTAGTCAATGGGCTGAGCAAGCCTCTGTCATGGAAATGAGCTTTAAGTAAGGAGATAAGCAAGGAAGCCAATGTGGCTAGAGTACAATAAGCAAGGGGGAAATTACAGGCAATTTTGTGTGATAGGCAGGACAGTGGGGAAGAGAGGAGCTAATAAGTACTTAAAATCCTGCCTGGCACTATGCAGTAAGCACTCAGTAATGTCACCCAGTTTAGTTGCTAGAGGTGTCATGTTGTAGAAGGGGAGGGGGAAGAGGCGATCTCAGGCCATCTGTGTTTGCCTATTGGCCTCATCCAAAGAAGGGAAAGTAAATGCTCTTTCTCATATCTTCATGACAGAGGGCAGTTTTACAACTTGGAGCAAGGGACCCACCTAAGTTAGGCTCCTACTCTTTCATGGAAACTAGGAAATAGGAGTGCTATATCCCTTAATATTTACTTTTCAAAGAGATGGCTCCCTACTCCTTGAGAAATATAGTCTTGGGTAGCAAGAGACCTTTAAAAAGATTTATATCTCAAAGGGGCAGAGAGTTTACAATTACAAAGTTTCTAAAGAAAATGCTCTAAGAACATGCAAGTCAGGGCCTAGAATCCAAAAAAATAAAAAGCCTTTTAACTTTAGTCAAGCTGAGGGAAAGTTAAGGTGGTTTTGCTCCACCAATGGGAGATGGATTGAACACTTCCCTGGGTGCTGATTTTGTGTGCTCAGCTAAAGCAGCCACAGAAATGGCGCGGGCATCTCTTTGGTTTTGCTCAATTGTAAAGCTGTTGGAACTTCCAGACTCAGTTCTCTGGAAACATAAATCAGCCCTACTCTGGCTGAGACTCTTTCAAGATTAGGCTGATGACAAGGACAGCTCGTCTTTTGTGGATGGAAATTCTTACACAATTCCACTTGTAGAATTGAAAAAGTAACCATGTCTTGCATGGTTATTACAAAGACAAGAAAAGTATATAAAAACACCAGACATAGTAATTGGCATCTAGCAGATACTCAAAACAAGTGCACCTAACGATTAGTATTATTCATTTTTCCAAAGGCACATTCTTGAATTTAAGAATATCAAGTGTCTGAACAATTATTGAACAAGAGGTTGTATATGGGGGACCCTTGGACTGAATTTTGCCTACAGCCACATTTTATTTGATCTGTATGGTGGTTTGCTTTTTGTGCATACATATTTGTTTTTACAGATTAGTTTACAGTATTTTTAAATTAGGAGATTCCATAGACAAATCTAAATTGAGCTATTCTCTTTCTGATGAATATTTAGGTTGTTTCCAAACTTTTGCTAATATAACCAATGCTTGAACATGTCTCCTCGTAAAGATTAGTAAGTGTGTCTAGGGTAGATTCTGGGATGTGGAACTGTTAGATCTTAGGGAAGAGGCATTAAACACTCTAAAGGATGTGACCAGGTTACTCCCAAAGTACCTGACCCAATCTGTAGCATCACCAACACATATAACAGTGCTTATTTCCTCACTACTCCTCTAATACCTTGTAGTGTTTCCTATAATTTGAGTTTAAGGTTGGATTTTGTTATTTTGTTTTGCACTTTTCTGATGACTTGTGAGGTATACCCCTTTTTTATGCTTTTTGGCAGCTTGTGTCTCCTTATCTGTGAATTTCCTGAACTTGTTTTTTGACAACTTTTCTGCAGAGGAGGAGTCCAAAACGTCTAGATGCTCTCCTCTTCTGGCATCTTCCTCCTCCTCCTAGCCAGATCCTCCCACTGCAGTCCACATTCATGATCTATGGCATCGTTTCAGTCAGTTCCCTCTCTAGACCCACAATGTGGAATTTATTTCATTTTTAACATATTTGTCAGATGATTTCCATGTGTGTCAGATGATGCCCTGGCTACACAAAAATGCCAAAGAAGGAGTTACTGAATTGGGGTGGGAGAGGCTGCAAACAGAAAGGGAGAAGTGGGAGTATATAGAAAACAATCTTTGTCAATCTGTCAATTTTTAGTAGAATAACTCTGGTGCATAGCAAATGTTATACATTTGTTCAATGAATGAATATGGTACAGCTTTGGATAACAGATTATTACAAATGTAATCAGTTTGCATTCTTGTATATATGTAATCAAATTTGCCCGTTACGGCAATGGGCTGAATCTAGGAGCCTTCTTGGTGTTCATTTTGTTGATCCTCTAGGAGACTGTGAATTGTACATAGCACTTCAAAATGTTCTCCTAAGTTTTTTTCCTTGGTCACCCTTAACACCATGGATGATGAAATGGAGAGCTTTTTTGCTTATTTTTAGCTTATTAGTTTGTTTGTTTTCCTGCACCATCCGAAAGCCAAGCCAGTTATTTTCCTTTGCCCATTTTGCACTTTCCTATTCAAATAGAAGAGAGGGAAAAAATAGAACATCTAGTTGTCAGCAAACACTCTGTCTTAAATAATTGAATAACAAGCATTATTATCCCAAAATAAACTCCAAAAAAGATGTGCAGCAAATAAGGAGGAAAGCAAAGATCTCTGAATTCTATAGGGCAAACCGGGTGACAGCCTGAAACTTCACATTCATGGCATTGTGCAAAACAATAATCTACATTCATTCTTCATATACGTGTTTTTAACACAGAAAACTGGTGCAAAAGGGACCCTCATTTCTGAGACACCTGAACCATCTGCATTAAACTAATAGGCCTGAAGAATGCATATGGGCATGGCATGTATTTTTCTGTCTTTGAGCCCCCACCCCAGGATTTGATCTTTTCCATTATTTGTACAATGGAAATCTAAATCAACTTACAAAATAGAGAGAAACAACCTATCTTTGAGTCTATAGCACTGATTTAAGTGAGGATTTTGTTTATGGTGGGTTATTAAAATGCTTTGTGTGGCCCTATTTTAAATAACTCTCTGCCACTTCTCCTGGGAAGGCATGCCAGTTTAAAGACTTGCCTATTAGGAAAATCTTGCTGATATTCAGCCTAACTCAACAATATCTCTCTTTCCTTAATTGCTCCTTCTCCCTCTTGGGCTCCTTTGAGATACTCAGTGCAAACACCACTCCTTATTGCCCTGCTTGCTGTAAGTTTCCAGGTCCCAGTCTGTGCATCTTCATTTGAAGTCACCCAGTCATCTCTTGAAATAGACTCCTCTCCTGTCCTCCTGAGATGTCTTGAAACACGTACTCTCTGATCTAATATCTTTAGAATTGCAGGATGGTATAGCAGAAAAGCCCTTAAAAACTTCTTTGGAAATCAAGGAGGTGGAGGGAGGAGGAGGGGATGGGGAAATTCACACCTAATGGGTACAATGCACACTATCTGCGTGATGGGCACACTTATAACTTTGACTCCACTGGTACAAAAGCAATTTATGTAACAAAAACATTTGTACCCCCATAATATTCTGAAATAAAATTAAAGATAGAAAAATGATAA
Organism: Eulemur rufifrons; assembly: GCF_041146395.1. Taxonomy (NCBI): domain Eukaryota; kingdom Metazoa; phylum Chordata; class Mammalia; order Primates; family Lemuridae; genus Eulemur; species Eulemur rufifrons. Next base: position 10,275,590 of record NC_090992.1, read on the forward strand.
AAAAAAAAGACTTCTAGAATTCCCCTTCTCTATTTGTAAATGAGAAAAATAAAACCCAAATATGTCAATGACTTATTTTGCCATGTGAGTAGTTGGTAAGAGAGGAAGAGCCGGAGCTCGAACCTGAAATCCTGCAATAGAAACAAAAATGGCTCACAGAGTTCAGGAAAGTAACATAAGTAAGTGCAGTGGACCAGGTGTAGGAAAATAGAACATGTGTGGGAGGGAGGGAATGTGTGTGCTCATCTGGAGAGGCATCCCCTACATAAAAGAGACAGCTGCTAGTCAAAATCACCATCCCAACTATTCAGAGTCTTCAAGAAAAATCAGAATTCTGAATTTTGGGGTGAAACATCCTTGTTTTAAAAATTTTTCAACTAATTAAAATGATTTTAAAATTCTCTGCAGACAAACTAAATATGACTGAATCCAGCCTGCAGGGCAATCGCTTATACAGCGTACTAGAGACTGTCATGGAATTTCTCCTCAAATTGCAAAATGACGTTAAGAGCTGGAAGTGTCCTGAACAGTCGTGAAATCCATCTAACCTCAGGTTATGAATGTGGAAGCTAAAGAAAATGAGAAGAAGATGATAGTCATTCACTCCCATGTTATGGACTCACAGTGGTGAAGTAGACTTCCCTCCCTCTTGAATTTAGGCTTGATTTTGTGTTTTGCTTTGGCAAATTATGGGGCAGATGGACATGATACCAGGACTTGAAATGAGCTTGCATGGTTGAGCCTGTCCTTCTGAACTTTTATATTTCTGTATTTGGCCTCATGTCAGGCATGTCTTAGATAATGCCAGCCCAAGGAGGATGAGAAACTGGTGGAGGAGACCTGAACTCAAACTACAGCATGAAGCCTAACTCACATGAGGTCAGCTCAGATCAGCTGAAACCAACATACCTGAATATGCACGTTCTTAAGTGAGAAATAAATACATGTTGTTTTCATTCACTGAAAGGTGGAGGTTTATCATTACAGAACAACAGCTAAGTAATAGAAAGAGACTTTATCAAGACTACACAGCATTGTAATCTGGAAGAATCAGCATTAAAAATCAGGGCTCCAGACCTCTGGTCCGGTGTATTTTCCATTCTGTTTTTTTCTTAAGTCCTGGTGATATTCAGTCTACCTTTTCCTCCTCATTTTATACAGTCTGCCTATCTGTCACTTTGAGCCAAGAAAATGGGCTTGATCTTTGATTCTTCTTTGTAAGGCTTTCCTGCAGGGATGTTTTCAGTCTCTGTACATACCTACCAGAGCTTTGATTTCCAGAAAAATAAACGAAAATAATCTAGCTTGATTTGCTGTTAGACAATTAGGATTTGCACAACCAGAATTTGAATTTACATAAAAATTAAGCCAATCTCTATGCAAGATGGAGTAGTTTAGAATTACCACTAATTTAATTGAAGTTGCTTAAATGGCTTGTAATCGGTATGATTGTTGCCAATTGCTTGCATCTTCAGCAAGGTAATCAGAATTTGCTCGGCAATTTCTACCTCCAAATCAATTATACTGTAAAACAAATTCCCTTTAAGAAAGTTTTATGGCTTGGATTTTACTTTATTTACAGTTAAGCCTTTATTGCATTCTAATCTACTTGTCCAGGAAAAAAATTCAAATAGTTTAGCTTTTTTGTTTCCCCTTAACTCTTTATTCATTTTGCCCAGTAATGAATTCCATGAAAATGATTCCCTATTTCAGGCGTATGAGAATAATAATAGCACAAAGTTCCTAGGTTTGTGGCGAGGCCTAAGTTGTTATACATACACACATACTCATACACACACACATACACATTTAGAACAGCATCAAGCACACACAGTATAGCTCACTATTAGCAACTTTTCTTATTGTTATTGTTCATATAATCTGCTACTATGCTTGCTACACTAGCTGTAGACATTTCTTGAAAGTAATATGTCAAGAATTAATTAAGATGCGCTTGGGTCCCTGGCAATGAAAAAGCTTTCCTGCTATCAACACCCGCCCTACCCTCAAAACCACATAGATTTGACAAATCCTCTGTGATCCTAAGTGACATGTTTGTCCCTCTAGTAATATCACCTACCTATCTGGGGTGATTTAAGTGACAAAAAGGACCAAGAGTTAAGAATTAAAGAAAAAATCTTCCTGGAGAAAGACCTTACTATTGTTGAGGATGATGCTTCTCAAACTTTAACGGGCACACAGATTCCCTGATGACTTTGTGAAACCATCAGTCTGAATGGAGCTTGAGGTTCTGCATTTCTAGCAAGCTCTGCATGATACAGATACTGCCGGTCCATGGACCACACTTTGAATAGCGTGGACTTAAGGCAGTGGTTTTCAAACTTTAGTGCACAAGCTGTCCGGAAAGTACCCAGCCATTGTTAATATAATGAGACCAGTTTGCATGACATCAGTGTAGCCTGGCAGCCAAGAAGAGTGGACTGGAATGTGCATGTGTGAACAATGACGACTTCACCGTACTAGTCAGTGGGACACTAGACACCATTGAGTGAGCATGTGTATTGCATGGCCATCACATTCAGAAATGACTGAGTGATTAGAGCAATGAATCTGCATCACATTTTGCATTAAGCTTGAACATTGCTGTGCAGAAACTATGTGGATGATTCAGAAGGCTTTCAGGGACGATGCAATGAGTGCATCACAAATAAAAGTGTGGCACAAACGCTTCAAAGATGGTCAAGAGTCTGTTGAAAGTGATCCACATTCTGGAAGGCCTGCAACAAGCAGAACACCTGAGAATGTTGAAGGTGTACAGGTTAGCTTAAGACATGCTGGGAGAACTGTGTGAGGTCCCAAGGTGCCTACTTTGAAGGGGACTGAGGTGTCATTGTTCTATGTACAATGTTTCTTATAATCTTGTATCTTCTTCAATAAATGTTTCTCATTTTCACATTACATGAGTGGATACTTTCTGGACAGACCTTGTGAATAAAATCACCGGGGGCACTTTTTAGAAGCAAATTTCTTGGCTTCTCCCTCTCAGATTTTGACACAGTAGTCTCGGGAATTTGCATGTCTAGCAAGTTCCCCAGATCTATCAAAGAGGTATTGAGAAGCAGTCTCTAGGTCTTGAATCCTTCACAGGGCAGATGCTCCAGTATTGACTTTCTATGTCGGTGGCCCAACCTTGCTGTTCAGAGGAACACTGCTTTACAGGCGGCTAATACATTGTACTAAATTAAAAAATGAGGAATGTGTGGTTCCTCGTGTAGAAAATTTCAGAACACCAAATGCAACAGTGTGAAAATGTTCCTTTACTTCAGGACCCTTCAGAGTCTGCATATGGTTATGTGTATAATGACATTCCCCCACGTATTCAGGGACAGAACTTATTTCTGAAACGTCAAACATCTCCTAGAAGGGTGTTTTCAGGAGCAGGACTCGGGAAGTTCTACTCTGAGGTGGTTTGGCTCTGCTTCTCCTAAGGAGAAAATAAAGTCAGCAGTGAATGTTGCAGTGTTGGACTCTGTTAACTGAAGAAAATGATGAGGTTCATAAATTTGGAAAGGAGAGATTTATTTCTCACAAAGGGTTGCAGCCTGTGGGTGGCTATTCCAACAGGCTGGAAAGCAGAGTCCCAGCCAGAAGCCAGGAACATGTGCTTCCAGGCAGGGCAATGGGAACAGGAATTTATACTGAGTGGGATGGCCAAGTACGTTTAACAAGCTATAGGAGGTATCATGAATATGAAAGGAGAACCATGTGCATGCACAATCTAGCTTTTTGCCCCTTACTGAGGTCCATGTTCAGAAACTAGCAACCCTCAGATGTCGAAAGGGGAAAGAGAGGACATGAAAACCCTCTCTGTGCATGCTCCGTAGACTGGGTAAAACCACTGCATGGTTGGTGGTTTCTTATCAGGAAAGAGTGCTGGTTAGTTGTAATGCCGAAACTGCAAATAGGGCAGAGTAAATGACAAAATTACTTTCACTTTAGCCCTTGCGGTGGGGGGAGAAGCCTGATGGTGTTTAGCAAGGGAGGGGGCATAACCAGGTGTGTCTGAGCCCCAACCCATCGTGGCTGGGAAATCAGTCTGAAGGTTCCTCTGGCATCCCCTTGGCCAAGAGGGGGTCTGATCGATCAGCAGAGGCTTAGGATTTTATTCTGCTTCACAACTCCAAATCTAGGAAAGATTCCTGATAAGTAGAAATGGAGCAGATTCCCTCTTAGAGCAAGAAACTCTCTGTCATGCAAAGTGTTCTAGCTAACACTCTTAACTTTCTCAAGGAAGAGAAAGTTGTTGACAACATTCCTGTTCCACGTGAATGTTCAATTATCTAAATTTCTAATATTGGGACTCTGTATTTTCATCTCAGTGTAAAATAGGTATATAGAATCAGATTATTTCAAAAGAATAGAAAAGAGACAATATAAATATACTTGGGCTTCTCCTAAGTAACTTTTTAAATAATCAATTCTTTTAAAAAAAAAAATTTTGCAGCTTTAATGAGGTATAATTAACAAATAAAAATTGTGTATGTTCAAGGTGTACAATGTGATGATTTGATATATGTATATGTTCTGAAATAATTACCACAATTAAGCTAAATAACACATCCATCATCTCACATAGTTACCGGGTATGTGTGTGTGTGCGCATCGTGTGTCTGAAGGCTTAAGATTTACTCTTAAGCATTTTCAAGTAAAAACACTAGTGTTGTTAACTATTGCCTACATGCTGTACATTAGATTTCCAGAACATATTCATCTTATAACTGAAAGTTTGTACCCTTTGACCATCTCATTTCCCCCTAACCCAGATATTGACAACCACCATCCTACTCTCTGCTTCTGTAAGTTCCAGATTTTTATATTCCACATATAAGTGAGACCATACACTATTTGTCTTTCTCTGTCTGGTTTATCTCACTTAGCATAATATCTTCCAGCTTTGTCCATGTTGTTGCAAATGGCAGGATTTTCTTCTTTTTTATGGCTAAATAATATTAGACATATAAAACATACATAATAGAATATATGAATATATAACTCACATTTTCTTTATCTATTCATCTGATGATAGACACTTAGGTGTTTCCAAATATTGGCTATTGTGAATAATGCTGCAATGAACATGGGGATGTAGGTATCTCTTCAGGGTACTGACTTCCTTCACTTTAGATGTACACTCAAAATTGGGATTGCTGGATCATATGGCAGCTGTATTTTTAATTCTGTGAGAAACCACCATATTGTTATCCATAATATGGATAACAAAGATGTACCAGTTTACAATAAAAAAACTATGCCAAATATTTATTAGGTACATATCTGGTATCTGTTGAATGTTATCAAACTGAATCTTCACTAGGCACTAGTTGCTGTAAGAGCTTTATAGATATCATCCCACTTATCCTCTTAGTTCTTATCATCAAACCCCTCCATTAAAAAACAAAACAAAAACCGATACAGTCAGAGATACGATAATTTCAGTTTTACAAACGAGGAAACTGAAGCTTATAAACATGAAGTTACCTACCTCAGTTCACACAGCTATAGAACTAGTATTAAAACCTAGTCTTTCTAATGCTTAGCCACTGTGAAAAACTGCCCCCCAAAGTGAAGAGTGTAATTAAAGCCACTTTTTAATAATTCACTTACTGTAGGAATTCTGTGTACTTACAATCATACCTACATGCACACGCACACACAACACACCCCTACCCCTTAAGTTCTGTTCTGTTTTATAACCCATCAAATGCCTGATTCTCTGAGTTTCCTTGTGTAGAGTGCAAATCAAAAAAATAATACAAGCATATTTTGGTCATGATTCCGTCAAAAAAGTTTATTATGTCCCTATTTTACTAGTTATTGTTGAAGAAAACATCCACACACATACAGAGACAGACTAAGGTCTAATACACCAAGGAGGATGACTTATTCATCCTTCTATCCTTAGAGTCTGGCTTCTTTATTGGCACACATTTTGTTCATTTTGTGGTAGATTATTAATAATGGCAATTCAATGTCATTATATATATGTGTGTTACTTTGTGTGTGTAGACGTGTGTATGAGCTTATGTGTGTGTAGACGTGTGTATGTGCAACACCTCTAGTCACAGCACTATGTAAGTGAGTACAATAGGTAAAAATTCCTAACCTCCAGGAAGCTTACCTTATAGTTGGGGGAGGAAGACAATAAGCAAACAAGTAAGTGGAGCATATACTATGTTAGAAGGTAATAAAGTATATGAATAAAAATAAAACAGTGGAAATATATAGGGCACAATGAAAGGGAGGGTTCCATTTCAAACTAGGAGGTCAGAGAAGCCCTCACTGAGAAGGTGACATTTAAACAGAGATTTAGAAGAGATGAGATGATAAATTCTGTAAATTTATTGGAAAAGAACATTCCAGACAGAAGGAACAGCTAATGTGAAATCCTTAAATTGAATTCAAAGAAGAGGTCCCTCTGGTGATAAATATTTGGAATTGACAGCATATAAACGGTATTTAAAATTAAGGGATGGTATGAGATCAACTAAATAAGAAGTGAGATGGGGAAGAGGAGCTCAAGGACAGCAGTGGGGCTTGTCCAGGGTTCAGGGGGCGGGAGGAGAGAGCAGCAGGAGTGGCAACTGAGGCAGGAGGAAAGTCTATCAGGATGGTGGCCTGGAATCCAAAGAACAAAATGTTTCATCTCCAATCTTGCTCATACCAGCCCATTTCAACAATGTAGCCAGAGATCCTTCTAAACAAAACCCTGATCATATTACGTTCCTCCTTAAGATATTCTGTGGCTCTGCATTGCCTCCAAAATACAGTCTTCCTAGCATGGCTTACAAGGAGCTTCGTGAGCTGAATTCCAGGCACTGCTCCAGTCTCATCTCTCACTACACACGGCTTTCATTCATTCACTCCTTCAACAAACTGATTAAATACCTCTTACCTCCTAAGTACTGTCCTAGGCATTGAGGAGAGAATAATGTAGAAGACACGTGAGGTCCCTGATCTCACAGAACTCATATTTTATCAGGGGAAACAGATAATAACTATATAAATGAGTAAATGACGTGGATGCCAAGCTCCACGAGAGCAGGTACACTGTTTTGTTCACTGCTCTATCCGCAACAGCAAGAATAGAACTTCAGACATAGAAGGTTCTCAGGTGGTATTTGTTGAATGAATGACTGAATAAAGGTCATTTCAGATGGTCGTATGTACTACAAAATATTCAGGAATTCAGTATGGAAATTCATGGGTGATTAAGAGTAATGTACTTGGACAGTGTGATCACAGAAGGCACCTGACTCCCATTCTAATTTCCAGCCATTTGGAACTCTGGTTTGTCAAAGAAAACATCTCTCTAGTCCCTGTGCTCTTAAATAGCCTATTTTTTTTGCCAAGGAATGTTCTTTCTCCCCTGCTCTAACATCCAGTCTTTGCCTAGATGATTCTGACCTTATCATTCAGTATTAAATTTAGATTTCACCTCTTCTGAAAAGCCTTCCCACACCCACCCAGCCCCTAAACTAAGTTAGGTGCTCCGTAATTGCTCCAAGCATTCTGTGCTTAGCCTTTTTTTTTTATGGTAACTCTTATCTTGACATATTTTCACTGATATCCATACTTGGGGGAAACAGTAGATAAAGGAGGGGCCTCACCATACTCACTCCTGGCAAGCTTTGGGAAGTGGTACTTTTCCTTGACCTCTGTGATAGCATGAAATGCAGATGCAGGCTGGTCCACACTGGGTGACCCTATTCTTTTCACAGTACTTTGTGAATTAGCGATGTTTTTTTTTTTAAATTTTCTGTTACAAACACCTAACTTATCTATTTGTTTGCTTTTCTGTTTATTTATTTATACCTATTCTGTTCCAAATCATCTCTGACATGGGACAAGCATCAGTAATCCTCGGAGCTTGTCAGAAGAAATTGCAACATCAGTGACTTTAGAGTAACATTTCAATTTTAGAGAGGAAAAAGCCTTCATCAATCTTTTTTCTATGTGTTTCTTTAAGCTATTATGGGTCATGGAGGCTTTTTTTTTTTTTTTCTTTAGAATCCTACAAATTCTTCTTGGAAAAGTGCACATTTTCTCCCATATACACATAAAATTCCATATGCAATTTCTAGTGATTTGGAGACCCCTGAGCTGTATATATTTAAGATCCCCTGATAGATCTAAACCTTTAAGCATGAAAGGCAAGGAAACTTGGTTTTGCAAATCAGAGTCTTTGAAGATGGAGTAGACTTCTTGAGTAAAAAGGTTATGGGGTCACTCTGGTTTAGGAAAGCAGATGGACACGCACCTTCACCCGGGCAGTAGAACCAGTGAACTGTACATGCATAACCTTAGCCCACCCTCACACCTTCGAAAGGGGGAAAAGCTAAAACAGGTTCTCTGAGGGTGAAGAGAAGGGGTCTCATCAATTCAGCAGTTGGAGAAAGAAGTAAGGGATGCAGGCTGAAACTGGGAGTCCAGCCTCCAGGACCCACTGGGAGTTGGGCCAATAAAGATGAGTTGATTTGACTGCTGATTCTCTTGCTAGATCAGACCACCAGGATTCATTCATGCATGCTATTAAATAATGGAGTGTGAGTTTAAAATAGTCCGAAATGTATAGAAACTGGGACTACATTCACTAATGGAGATGATTTATGGTGTCACATTTAGCAATGTTTTTTTCCTGACAGCACCTCATAAGATCCGGGAGCAGGTGTATAACAAGAACCTGGAGTATTCTGACCATCTGCATCTGCCTTTGGTTGGGATTTTTAAAGTGCCTTTCCTCTGAGAAGCATGCGGGAAGGAATACGCTTTTCATTAAGATTTTTGGCAAATAATTGCATCATTGGAGCATGATCTTTTAAGGTCAGCGCTTTGTATCCAATTAGCAGGGAATGTAACGAATGGTTCCTCTGACTTGTCATTTCTGTTCTGTAAGCACTTAAGATAATCCTCTGTAACTTTTCCAGTTAAAGTGAATTTATTGCTGGTCAACGTACTTCTGGAATTGGATGGTCCCTCCAAATAAAGAAAACAGTAAACATGCCCACTGTAAATGAACATTTCTTACACTGCTTGTTTAAGAAGAGGTGTTCTCCCAAGCAGGAGAAATTCTTTAGGAAGAGAAAAAAAAAAAAAAAGCTCAATCAGAATAATTTTTTTTTTTTCCTTATTAGTGACAAAATGTCTGGATTGTACTTTAGACTCCCAGATTCCAGATGTGTTTCTGCCACTATATTTCTGAATTCTCCATGGAAATTCACTTAACCCTCTCAGGCTTTCAGATGCCCCCTCTCCCTCTTACCAGGGCAAGCAAGTCACTAACTAAGCCTCAGTTCTACTAAGAGGGGAATAATACACCTCAATCAAAGGGTTATGTGAGCCTAAATTAATTTTGCCTTAAAATACTTAGAACTGAGCTTGGCACATAGAAATAAATATTTGAGGAATTATATAAATTAATCAAGGAAGATATAAGTTGAAATATTACTCAGTTTTCTAGACGGATCTTGTCCTGATAATTTGGCTTAGGAACAAACTGCATGTCAAAATAATACTTTTCCTTTGCTTTGATTTTTTTTTAATTAAGACATGTACCTAAGCAAAAATTATTTGGTTTAAGCTTCAATATTTTATTTATGATAAATTATTCTCTGCTGTTATTTTATTTTGTAAATACAAAATGTCATGTTTGCTCTAATTAAATTAAATTGGGGGAGTTGAACAGTAAGTATCAAAATTTTAGCATTGGACTAAAAAAGCTCTGATCAATGTGGTAGGAAGAATTGTGACCACCCAAAGATGTCCATGTGCTAATACTTGAAAACTGTGACTATGTTAAGTTACATGGTAAAGCAGAATTAAGGATGCATGTGAAATTAAGACTGCTAATCAGCTGATCCTGAAGTAAGGAGTTATTCCTGGATTATCTAGGCAGGATGTATCCAAGATATGTTATCCACCCAGAGTAATCAGAGGGGTCTTTAAAAGTGGAAAAGGGAGGCAGAGGCAAGATCAGAATAACATGATGTGAGAAAGACTAGACTTCCCATGGCTGGCTTTGAAGATGGAATTAAAAATCCACAGATCAAGGAACACAACACAGAATGCCTCTAGAATCTGGAAAAGGCAAGGACATACATTCTGTCCTAGAGCCCCCAGGAAGGAGTATAGCCCAGCAGACAACTTGATTTTAGTCCACTGAGACCTGTGTTGGACTTCCAACTTACAGAGCTATAAGAAAATAAATTCGGATTATTTAAGTCACTAAGTTGTAACATTTTGTTATACTGGTAATAGGAAACTAATCCAATTAGCAACAATAAACATGTTTTATTTGCAGAAGATTTGTTTGTATATAATTAGTTTGTATAAGTTCACAAATATGCCTCACATATGTTTTTAATACTAGGGAATATTTGGAAGTTTCTGCCTCAATGGATAAGACGGGGGTACAGAGAACAGTGAAGCTATTGCATTAACCCAGGTACCATTTGAAGGTGGTTTGAACCAGGCTGGTCACAAAAGAAATAATAAAAACCGATCAGATTCTAGATATAGTTTGATATTAAAGCTGTCATAATTTACTGGCAATTGGAAGGTGGCATGAGAAAAAGATTGAATATAACTGCAACACTTTTGACCCAAATATTAACTGAGGGAGTGTGGATGGGGAATAATTGGCAAGTAGGAGACGATTAGAAGTTTAATTTTGGACAGGCTAAGTTTGAAATGTCTAATAAGCACACAGTAGAGAAGCCAAGTGGGCACTTGGATATACAAGTCTGGAGTGATCAGGAATAGTATAAACTTAGGAATCTTTAACCTGTCCATGGTATTTAATAAAGTCACGAAACTGCCTGTGGTACGACTACTTTGAGAGGTCTGAGAGATGAGAAAACAGCCAAAAAGATTCAGAAAGATTACCAGTGAGGTAAAAGAATAAACAGGAGAATGTGTAATCACTGAAGCCAAGTGCAGACGATGATTCTTCTATATGCTACTTACAAATCAGGTGACATGAGCAATACCTGTAGACAAAGGTATGATTCCTCTACATCAAAGTTTCTCAACCAAGTCAGAATTGACATTCTGGACTGGGTAATTCTTTGTTGCAGGGGATTGTCCTGTGAATTAAAATATGTTTTAGCAATAATCCTGAACCACTGCTCTACATATATTCTAACATACAGTATTCCTGTTTACTTAGCCCCCACCAAGGTGGAAGCCTAGCACCATGGGCAGAAGAAATTCCTTGGGGTTTTCCATATTACTTCTCATGAAGAAATACTGAAGGCATTTTGGAGGTATGTTGGTGAACAGAATGGTTTTCTTTTTTTTATTTCAGAATATTATGGGGGTACAAATGCTTTGGTTACATAAATTGCCTTTGTACTGCCCAAGTTAGAGCTACAACCATGCTGTCCCTCTGACAGTGCACACTGTACCTGTTAGGTGTGGACTTACCTGTCCCCAAAACACTTCCTGCAAGCATAAAGGTACCTCAAGGGGATTTGATTAGCATGGTGTTTCTCAATGTGGGACATTACTGAGGATTTTATGGAGTACCCATGTATTTTTTATTTAATAATTTATATTGATGTATATTAAACCTGTGGTTTCACAGTTAAGGTTAGTCCCTTAACACTAAATTGGAGGGTAAGGGCAATGGACTAAAATAAAAATATTTTTAAAAATAAAAATTAAAAAAAAAGAAAAAAGAAAGTCCTTGGATTAAGGCAGAGCCGGTCCTCCATCACGAAGTTTGAGACTCATCAACAGAAAGTCAGCAGCCTGTACTCTGGACAGATGGGCAGACCATCCATTTCATGGCTGAATTGCCTTTCAATGATAGCTTGATTAGCATCATTTTCTACCAGAGCATCTCTGAAGCACTTCTCACCGAATCTAACTCTACCAACCTTCAGGGTGAAATGGAAATCCTTCGGCTTGATTTTTTTCAAGCAATTGTCTAGACTCAGAAGTGCCTAATTAACTTTGTTTTCTTGGTGTTTCTGTGCCTGGAGGACCAGAAACAGAAGCAATTCTGCACACTGAAGAAATAATTTTCAAGAGAGGTAATTAGAGCTATTGCTGTAGTCCCTTCCATTCTGATGACCCTGGGATGGAAAAAACCGAGGACACAACAGTTCTTAAGGATCTTTGTCAACCTGTTTCTGCAAAGGATAAAATGTAAACTGAAAAGAGAAGTGTGTGTGTGTGTGTGTGTGTGTATATATATACACACACACATATATATATGTGTGTATACATATGTATGTATATATACATATACATATATATGAATGGAACCACAACACAGGTAGAAATAAAAAAAATTCTCAAAAGCATAGAAACTATTGAGGGCTATGATGATGATGATGATAGTGATGATGATGATAATTATGCCTTTTTTACTCAACAACTAGTTTTTGAGTACCTTCTGCGTATGTTCTTCTATTCCTAGTGTTGGGAGTAAATAAAATAGAAAAATAAATCCCACCCTCATGATGCTTACATTTTAATACAAGAGACAAACAATAGACAAGGTAAGTTTTAGAGAATTAAATACTAAAGAGAAAAATCAAGCAAGGAAGGGGTAGGTTTAAAATGTTGAAGGGGTTGATATTTTAGTGAGAATTACCAATACGGAAGCTGAGAAATAACCTTCCAGGTATAAGAAATAGCAAATTCACTTGAAAGCACACCTGGTATATTTGGTGAACAGCAAGAAAAGCAGTGTAGCTAGAGGAAAAAATGGGCAAAACGCATAAGAACATAATATAAGGTTAGTTAATGGGAGGTCAGATAATAAAAGGTTTGTAGTTCACAGTGCCTCACAGTGAGAACACGAGGTTTTCTGCTGAGTGAAGTGGGAGGACAATAGAGGGCATTGAGCAGAGGAGTGACCTAATCAGATTTACATTGTATCAAGGTGATTCTTACAGCTGTGTTAAGAATAGATGCACAGGGAAGGTGCATACAAAAAGAGACTAGCTGGAGTCATTCCAATAATCCAGGACAGATATGTTAGGGGCTTGAGCCAAACTGGAGGCAATGAGGATGTGGTATGAAGTGCTCAAATTCAATTTCAGATTCATATTAAAAAAATAGATTTTTTTCTCTTGTTTAAAATTTTTAATTTTTTTTTCATTTTTAATTATTTATGGGTATGTAATAGTTGTATATATTTGTGGGATATGTGTGATATTTTGATACAGGCAATGTGTAATAACCAAATTAGGGTAATTGGGGTAAAATATATCCATCACCCCAAGCATTTATTGTTTCTTTGTGTTAGGAACATTCCAATTCCATGCTTTTAGTTATTGCGAAATATACAATAACTTATTGTTGACTACAGTCACTCTGTTGTGCTATCAAATATTAGATCTTGTTCAATTTATCTAACTATATTTCTACACCCATTAAGTACCTCCACTTTATCTCCCACTCCCTACTCCCCTTCCCAGCCTCTGGTCACGATCATTTTACTATCACCATGCAATTAATTTTTTTAATTTTTAGCTTACACATATAAGTGAGGACATGTGAAATTTTGTCTTTCTGTGCTTGGCTTATTGTACTTACTTAGAATGTTCTTCAGTTCTGTCCATATTGTTGCAAATAATAGGATTTCATTCTTTTTATGGCTGAATAATAGGTGTATGTACCTATTTTATTTATCTATTCATCTGTTGATGAAGACTTACATTGATTTCAAATCTTGCCTATTGTGAATAGTGCTGCAATAAACATCGGAGTGCAAATATCTTTTGACATATTAATTTCCTTTCTTTTGGCTATATACCTAGCAGTGGGATTGCTGTTTCATATGGTAGTTCTACTTTTAGTTTTTTGAGGAACCTCAATACCATTCTCCATAGTGATTCCACTAATTTTCATTCCCTTCAACAGTGTACAAGGGTTTCCCTTTCTCTCTGTCCTTGCCACCATTCATTATTGCTTGTCTTTTGGATAAAAGCCATTTTAGCGGGAGTGAGATGATATCTCATTGTAGTTTTGATTTGTATTTCTCTGATGACTAATGATGTTGAGCAAAAAATTCCATATACCTGTTGGCCATTTGTATGTCTTCTTTCAAGAAATATCTATTCAGATCTTTTGCCCATTTTTTAATCAGATTATTTGATTTTTTTTCTATTGAGTTTTTGGAGCTTCTTATATATTCTAGTTATTAATCCCTTGTCAAATGGGTGGTTTGCAAATATTTTCTCCCATTCTGTGGGTTTTCTCTTCACTTTATTGGTTGTTTCCTCTGCTGTGCAGATGCTTTTTTAGCTTGATATGATCCCATTTGTTCAATTTTGCTTTTGTTGCCTATGCTTTGGGGGTATGATTCAAGAAGTCCTTGCCCAGACTAATGTCCTGAAGTGTTTCCCCAATGTTTTCTTTCAGTAGTTTCATAGTTAGTGGAGTTAGATTTAAGACTTTAATCCATTTTGATTTGATTTTTATATAGGGCGAGAGATAAGGGTCTAGTTTCATTTTTCTGCCTATAGATATCCAGTTTTCACAGCACCATTTATTGAAGAAATTATCCTTTCCTCGCTTTATGTTCTTGCCACCTTTGTCAAAAATAAGTTTACTATAGTTGTATAGATTGACTTCTGGGTTCTCTATTCTGCTACTAGTTCTTGCTTTCTGAGCTTTGTCTGCATATTACACTTTTAGACCTCAGTTTCCTGACTTGTCACATGGAGATAGAGCATATCACAGGACCAGGCCCCATACTCATAAGGGCCAAATGAATTCAATAGTCAAAAAGGTAATGTGACAGTGTTGAAAGAGGAAGTTGTTTGTCAGCCAATTTTAAACTTTTAGCCACCACTGGACCATGCAGTGTCTAGAGCCTTGTGGATTAAGATTGAAGAACAAATCCTGTAATTACAAATAATATATCACCTCAGGGTTTTACCCGTACTGGTGGTGTTAATTCGTTAAATAGAAATATTTTAAAACTGTCAGAGTCCTATACCAACGTTTTCAGATTTCTCAAGCTTCTCTTATTCTGTAAGAGGGTCTGAAAGGAGGAATTCCCACCTACCTCGCACACCCGGGGGAATGTTACAAGCTGGTATTTACTGGAAAGCTACTCTGTGTCAGTTACAGTCACGTGCCTCACTTCCTGTACATTCTCTTACTCACTATTCACCCAAATGTTTGAAATATTGTAGCTCTGTTCTTTCTTTATTTTCAAATTAGGATTACCTGATTTAGTACTATAGAAGGTATATTTACTCCAAATAAACACATTTATACTGAGAAAATTATTTGCTGTTTATCTGAAATTCAAATTTATCTGGGCAGCCTTAATTTTATTTGGCTCCACTAGAGCACACAAGACTGAAGGCTTTCTTTTTTCTAGTGATTCATCCTTTCCGTAAGAGTCTATTACCCATTTATTTGCACATTTATATTAAAATGTGTGGATAAGTGTGGGTATTGAATACATGTGTGTATGTGGAGAGAACAAAAGGAATAAAACATAACACCTCAGAATGTTTTATATACCAGTCATGCTGCATAAGAGTATCAGAACACTTTTCATTTCATTTAAATGGTTTCATTTTTTCCAAATAATTGCATAGTCTTTACCCCTAACATCAATTGTGTATCAAAAATATCACCAAAATTGCTAGCAAGAAAAGTAATTTTCTCTATTGCCTCTGCTAATATCATTGTAAACTAAGGCAGTGTAACCAACGGGGCTGCTCAGCAAACTCCCCTGCAGTTAAATTATTTGTTCTTGGAGTCTACATGGAGGATTGACTGCGTGAAAGACACAAGAGGGAATATAGAAATGAAACAAATTGTTTCTATACCAGAAATGGACATTTGACACCTCACAGAGCTTACCGTCTACAGAAGCTACACATGAAAAGGGCCGTAGGACCACAGAGCCTCTTGCAGGAGAGGGGCTGGGTCACTTCACTTATTCAAATAACTTGGTATCTTAGAAAATGAAGAAATGCCAAAATAAAGTTTCCAAAATTATAACAAATGTTAAATATTTGCATTTAACAATTTTTCCATGAAAATTACAACTCAGTGTAATTGTTCTATTCTCTGCTAAAAAAATACAGGATTTCTTTTTAAAACATTAATTTATAATATATTATAGATATTACAGTCCTCTAATGTTGCACACACTTATCTGTATATAGTTACCAGAAATTCTCAACTTGAAGCCCACTGTGAATATATGAAATAGATTCCCATTCCCTCCAAGGACTTTAGTAAGTCCTATATTCCCTGAGAGCATGGGGAAGGTGTTACCTGGGTCATCAAGGAATTACAGCAAAGTGACCAGAGAGTTCAGCTGGGACTAAGGCAGTCTCCACGTGAGCCTGGAAACTCCTGGATCCCACTTTGCTTTTCCTCATGGCTTCTGATTAACCATCCTGAAAGAGCACTCTATTAACTTTGGCATAAGGAACTTCCTACTGTCATCCTTAAAAATAAACAGGTAACAATTATTGCTTAAAATGCTCATGTTTTATGTCTGGCTAGCTTGATTAATAACAAAAGCAAAGTAATTGTCAATAATTATTAAGTTACTATTATGTTCCAGGGTGCAGTGTTAAGTTCTTTATAGCATCCTATTTAATCTTAACAAAAACTCTATGAGCCTGGTTAATGAATGAATCTTAAGACATCAAGAGTTATATGTTTACTCCTAAGGAGAGCTTGCCCTTTTTGTTTTGTTTGATTAAACAATTTTAGGCAAAAGATGGAAACTCTGTGCTTTCATCAGTGAAAATTCAGTTGAACTAAGCACAGGATAAAGATTAGAGTCAAACTCTCCTTTGGGATTCATGAGATGTTTGCTCAGCTTGTGAGCATGACATTGATTTTTTTGTAGTTGTTGTTGGTTGTTTTGTCTGATTTTTGTAAGGTTAGACAAATCTGCTAATTACATGCTTAATAAGCCAGTTCACTATTGATGTATCAATCCTCAGGCCCCTCCAAAAGGCTGGTATGCACACACAGTGCTTACATAAGCTCCTTGTAGAATTCAATGTGCATTATAAGACAAAGTGCAAATGTAGGGTCATATTTTTCCTTGTTGAATAGTTTTCCTTAGTGACTTATCTCACAGATCATCAGATCCCAGCATAGGAGGGATCCCTATAAGATCATCTCTCCTGAGATAACGAAAAACTAATCACTGAGTTACTTAAGATATATTGACCAGTAGGCCTTTCCCTCACTCCAAGCTATAGTATTTTTGGTTTTGTTAGAAATCTTTCCAGTGTTTCCCTAAGTTCCCAGAAAGCACAGGTAGCAGAAGCATTTACTACTAGATGTCCAAAAATATTCCTTTGTGCCAGGAGTTACAAAGCAGAGACACACTAGTCTAATCTGACTGCAGATGCTTTTGGTGATTGTGTTTGTCTTGGAAAATGATTTTTAAATCATTTAGCAGGATGTAAACGTTAGGAGGTTTTACACACACATGCACGTGTGTGTGTGTGTGTGTGTGTGTGTGAATGAATGGAAGAATGGATGGATGGAAGAATGGATGGATGAATAGATTTGGATTTCAGTTTCTCTTGAATAAACTTGAGTATTTGGCAATATAGGGTCTTCATTCCAGTGTGGCAGCAGTTACCCAGAGCTCAAAAGTGTGTTCTACTTTAGCCTGAGTGGGCTTTCTCCAGCTCACCCGAGTCCTCACCCCTACTCTTGTCCCTTGGTGCTGAGGCTGAGTGTTGGTGGCCACGCATCATTGTGTTAACATGCTTTTATTGTCTTTGAATAAACCCCATTTCTTGCACATTTGTGGCACTGACATTTATTCAATAATATTAAGTACTTACTACATGCCAGCTATGGATAATGATGGAAAAGACCCTTTTATGCCCCTCAAAGCTCTTAATCCTGTAGGAGACATAGATATATTACAATTCATTCTAGTACAGCACGTGATATGTGCTTTAAATAAAGCTTATTTAATGAGACCTAAAACTTCTCCCTGGATACAGGGGGAGAATTGGAGAAGACTTCACAGAGGAGATGATATTTAATGTAGGATTGTGTAGACAAAGTAAGACTTTTCAGATTAAGAAAGTGAGATAAAAACTCTGTGTATACAAAATATCAGACAAACATGGAAGTGCACTTGGGACTAGAAATTTGTTGGACTTTTGTAGGAGGCTAAAAGGAAGACTGAACAAAGATTGCAAATAAGTGGCTTAAACCTGCCCAGGTGCAAGCCCTGGGAATCCAGACTAAAAGAAAACAAGAAGAAAAAATACTGAGCATGCACACTGTGGGGAGGAGGGAGTATATTTCCCAGAATTAGTTCAGCCACATCACTAAACATATAAGCAGATGACAAAACAAACCACAAACTCTGGAGTAGGGGGAGGGGATCAGCATACAAAATTGCTGCAATATATTATCTACAACATCCAGTTTTAAAAAAATAAAAAGGATATATGCAAAGAAGTAGGAAAGTGTGATCAATGCACAGGGAATGAAAACTGACTTTAGGGGCCCAGATGGTGCACTTAGCAGAAAAAAGACTTCAAGGCAGCTATTGTAAATATAGAACTTAAGGAACTCAAGGAAACCATCCTCAAAGAATCAAAGGAAGGCATGATGATGAGTTCTCGTCAATGAAGACTATCAAGAAAGATAGAAAAATTATTTAAAAAGTGGAAAGTCTGGAACTAAAAAGTACAAAAAAAAAAAAAAAATGAAATGAAAAACTCGTATCTTTCCCTGAGGAAATATTGGGTCTGTGCTCCAATTTGTTCTATGCCATTCATTGATTTTTTTTTAATTGTTTTTTGATTACTTTACTCAACAAACACAGTACTTGTGTATGACAAGGAAGAGGTGCCAGACATTATGGGAGTCTGTAACAGAAGACCTGCTTTTGCTTGGGAGTTCCAGGCAGACTTGTCTGAAAAAGAGGCATCCGAGAGTAAGCCAGAAGGTTCAGTAATGTTCCCCAGTTACGAGAGGGAGAAATGTATTCTAAGCAGAAGGAAGAACTTGCATCAGGGCCCTATGCAGGAAAAGGGTTAGCACCTGAAGAAACAAAAATAAATAAATAAATAAAGTCACCTAAAGATTGAATAGGAGAATGATTCAACATGAAATTAGAGAAACAGTCTAAATGATTTCTAGACATTTACAGGGAGTAATTGATTTTATCAAGAGTCTTTTAAAATTGATTTCTGTCTCCAATTTTGCTTTATTTCTATATTTTCCACACCGTGCCAGAATAATCATCATAAAATATAAATCTAATTCTATGATGCCCTCACTTAAACCTCATAATGTCTCCCCATTGCTGTCCCTTGGCTACTTCTCTGCAATCACCCCTCTTCTCACTTCCTTCCTCTCTAGCTACAATCCAGAGCTGCCTGTCATCTTCAAATGCACTTCCTCTCCCTTATGCCTCGGTGCATCTCCACATGCTGTTTCTTTTCCCTGGAATGCTCCCCCAAATCCCCCTTTCTACCTTATCTTTCAGATTTTCAACCTGATGGTAGGTACCTCTTCTATGCAAGTTTCTTTGATTTCTTAAGTCTGTGTTAGGCATCCCTCATTATTGATCCCAAAACACCTATTAAACTCTGAATTGCCTTTTCACTTGGCTCTCTACCTTATGAATTCCCTGGGAGGATAGATCAGTCTGCCACAGTCATCACTGCATCTCCGGCACTTAGCATGGTGCTTAGCACGTATGAATGCCCAGTACAATTTTGTTTCATTACTGGATCAGTGTAGTATCGATCTTGTCCAGAAGATACTGAAACTGAATGAATCAATATTTTGACCAGATTTTTCTAAATAAAAGGAAAGTGAAAAATAAAACAAATTGATGTCACTAATATACCTATGATAGGATGAATAATGCCTCTCACTCCCCAAATGTCCATATCCTCATCCACAGAACCTGTAAATATCATACCTCACATGGCAAAATGGACTTTGCAAATATGACTAAATTAAGGATCTTCATATGAGGAGACTATTCTGGATCATCTGGGAGAGAAGAGCAAGAGGGTCAAAGATAAAGAACACATTGTGATGACAGAAGGATAGTCAGAGAGAGAGAGAGGTTGGAAGATGCTACCCTGCTGGCTTTGAAGATAGAGGGTGGTGTCAGGACCCAAGACTCACAGGCAGGCAGCCTCTAGCAGCTGGAAAAGGCCAGGAAACAGATTCTCCCTTAGAGCCTCCAGACCTAATGAAGCCCTATCACACACTCATTTTAGGATTTCTGACCTCCAGATACCTAATATTACATTTTTTTTTGTCATTTTAAGCCACTAAATTTGTGGGAATTTGTTATAATGGCAATGGGAAACTAATACAATATACTTTATATTTTCTTATATAAAAGGTACTTCAGGAACAGGACAGAGAGGGGACATGGATGAATGTAACTCTTGTTTGTCCTCCAGTATAATGTACTTAGAACTGAGTCCATATAACCACGTTCTTTCCCCTGGGTCATTGGAAGAGGTATAATTTAAAGCAATAAAAAACAATAAGTTGTATCAGAATATATCTTTCTGGAGCAGCACACGAGAATTACATGCCATTTAATATGTAAACTTTTGTGTCTATAATTCCTGCTTTTTATGATGTCAGTGTTAAGGGATAAATACTATTACCTAGTTAATTCAGATCTCCACAAGTGCATCAAAGAGAATAGATAGTGGTAATAACATCGGGAGATGATCAATATATATTTTGCACTTGGGTACATTAACAATTTTGAAAGAGAAATTCGAATTAAGTTTATTCTGGAAGAATCAAGAGAAGAACTGAAGCAGTTAGCACCATCAGAATTTCTTATAAATTGTACTTTAGATCAAAATACTTTTTTATCTGTAAATTAATGGGATAGTTCAATGAGTTCAACTGTCATTAGAATTACACCAAATAGGGGGAAGCCAAGATGGCAGCTAGGAACAAAGCTTGTCGGACTGTCCCGGCAGAAGAGTCGAGGTTTGAACGGTGGAGAGCGGAGAATGATTACTGCTTGGAAGTGGACCATGGGGACAGACACCAGTGCAGTCTTGGGACATCACCAGGAGAGGATGATAGAAGGGAGAAATCAGCGAGAACCAATTCCAGGGAGGTCCAGAGCCCAGGAAAAGGGTGAGGGTTTTCCCCTCCCCCACCTGGGTGCCTCAGGCCAGCAATGGAACACGGGGCTCTTATCCCAGGGGGGAGTACCAGAAGAGACCATCCCTGCATATGGACTCCTCCTCCTCTGCACCTCCCCCACTCCTGGCATCCCAGAAAGTAATTTTGGCTCAAGCCGCTTGTGGCCATGTGCCCAGACCCACCCCGTAACAACTGCCAATGCGCTTTGCCCTGAGTGACCTGTCTGCCAGCAATGGGAGCGCACTCGCAGCCAAGCCTGCCTTGGGTAACAGGAGCGCACTCCTGCAGCGCATTCCCAGCCGAACCTGCCTCAGACAGTGATGCCACCATGGTGGCTCAGAGAGGAGGGTGGTCGTGCTGCCGCAGCCCTGGCTTAGGCAGGAGGGTGGACAGGCACCCATCCGCCCCAACATGGAGAGGAAGGCGGATGGGTGGCCCCCTGCCCCCCGAACTCAAGAGTGGTGAGGGAAGACCGCAGCCGCTTCCCAAAACCATAGCAGCCACTGGAGTTCTCTGTGCTGAGTGACCTGCTTTCAGCACCGGGGCTGTCTCCACCCCCAGCCTGCAGGGCAGCCCCAGTTTGTGATCTTCCTGCCTATAGGCATTTGGCGCAATCATCTGCTGATGGCACAGAAGGCAGAGTGGGGGGGAGTGGAGGAGAGATCCCAGGTCCATGGTCGGGAGGCAAGTAAGAACCCGTGCCCACTGGGAGGCCGTGGAGGAGCCCAAGAGAGCAGGATCCTGTGGGTGCATCCCCTCGCCCCTCCCCCAGAGATCACCATATTGGAGTTTGTGATTCAATTTAGGTAAGTACTGATTCTCATGCAACGGAATGCCTCGGGTGCAGCAGGCTGGATCTGAGCGGCTGCCCCCACCACAACTCCATTTAATAGGGAGTTTGGCTTGATCCAAGAGATCCTTGAGCTGCCATCATTCCCCTGGTGGGAATGTCCCCCTGGCAGAGACTTCTGGGGACACAGAGGCCCACCTGCCTCGCCTTGGGATCTTGAGGCAGAAAAGGGGTGCACAATTGGAGATCCCCATGTCTGACAGTGACACGCAGAAACGCATGCTAGTGGGCCAGACACACGAACTGTGGGGAAGCTCAAGAGCCCATCTTGGGCAAGGGGGAAACACAAGTGGACCGATCTGAGGGGAGAGTGTCTGGGTTTGCGGACAGAGATGGGAAAAGCCTGGCTAGGGCCCTCAGCAATCACAGGAGTAGGCCACTCCCATAAGGAGCAGCCCTTCAAGCTTGGAGAGATGGCCCAGAACTCCGTATCACCAGCTACCCCTGGTGGCCAGAAAATCAACCTCTGAGCCCCTTAGAGGTTCGCACACCCGGGCTCTCATACCCCAGCTATGATCTATTTTGCTCCTGCCCCCACCTCTGGGGAGCTGTAAGTCCCCTCCCAAAGATCGGGGCATTCGAATATATACCCAATCTGGGGAACCAGAGACTACCTCAGGCACAATAGATTACCTTGGTAACTCGCTCCTCCATGCAAACTACAATTAACGACAGCACGAACACCCTATAGCTAAGCATAGTGCCTTCCAACTCAAGCTATTAGGGAGCAGTGGATTCATCCTCACAAGTATAATCCACCAGCTTGGAGCTCAAGCTGTGGGACCAAACTCATTACACTACATTGGCAAAAGATGGAGAGAACAGATTAGAGGTGACCCAAGAGGTTCATCAAACTTGCTAAAACACCCCAAAGGCAATTCAAGACCAGCAATCCTCTCCCCAGCACAGTCAGGGAACTATCCTTGCGGGACTTGGAGACAGCGTCGTAAACCAGCCCCAGGACCCCCAGCTCTCGACCAAGAAGCCAGATGAGAAAGAATCAGCAAAAGAACTCAGGGAACATGAAAAATTTACAAAGAAGTAAAAAATTAAAATTTTGATAATTAATTCTGTTAGGCTCCATTTGTTTAGCATCACACAGTCCCAGCATCAATCTATAGTATTTTTATGGCCACAGACAATCCTTTTTTTTGAATTCATATGTATTTTTTAAAGTTAACATGTTGCATGCCTAGCTATTTTAATAAAGGATATTTGATCACCATTGGAATTTTTTAATCTGCTATACTTCTCTTCCCATCAGTTATTCCTGAAAGTATCATTACATATCATGTTAAATTTCATTATTAGAACCCCTAATAATGTGTTTTGTTATACTCTACCCAAAAGAAATCCTGTATTGTTTCCTATAGTAATTTTAATTGAATTTTAGCTCTCTACCTTTTATATTTCATCATAGGTTTTATTGGGTTTAATTATAAATCCATATGTATTTGTTATGAAGTGCTGGTTTGATATATTCCAGTGACAACTACATTTTATCCAAAGAAAAAATGTATTAGAATAAAAATTGCAAGAGACTAGCCCATTGTATGAGATGATTAATTGAATTCCAGGTTTATATGCATTTTTGATGAATGATCTCCCATAGTAAAATAACTTAAATGGTGTATCAGGCACCATTATTCATTTTAATAGGTTTGCACAAAGTGCATATCACTATTATTATAGATCAGCTGTGAAGATACGGATTTCATTCCACCTTCATCCATTTTTAAGTCTGACAATCTTTGTTCTATGAACTTGCAGAAAGAGAAAATTATCCTGAGACTATTAAGCTCTGAGATCGGTTTCACTTACTATGTAGGAGGAAAAATACTCACACATCTTTTGCTCTATCAGTACTAGGGACTATTTGCCTTCAGAGAAGAGTATCAATAATCAAATGTTCAATATGACCCATTCTGTGCATGTCATACACACCGTTTCCCCAACTACTTAATTCTTGATCAAAGGGTTTATGAATAAAGTGGTCAAGACTTCAGGGACAGAGATATTGTCTGGGCTCTCCTTCACCAAGACTAATCTGGCTACCAATGGTGGCAAGGCCTAACCCACTGACAACAGAGACCAATACTCACGTATCATCATTTTTCTCTGGAAGCAAGTTGCCCATAAAATCCCCTTCCATCATGATTTATCTCAACTAAAGTAAACATGGACATGAATTTCTTCCAATACCAACATCTATGGATTTATTAATGCTTTATTCACCATCCTGGTCTCATAAACATCATTGCTTCTGACAAAGAAATTCATTTTAGAAGTCAGGCAATGAGCTCAATCCTTTGCAATTATACCTCTCTATGTATCCCATCATCCAGAAGCAACAGGCTGACAGAAATGTGGAATGGCTACTAAAGATTCAGTTACAGTGCCAACTGGATGACAGCACCTAGGAGTTTTATAAAGCTGACCCTGTAAGTTGTGGTATTTGCTTTGAACCTCTGACCAGTGTCTGGTGTCTTTTCTCCTATAACTAGGGGTAGAAATAAAACCATTTTCACTGTTTTACCTAATGGTGGGTTCACAAAACATTTTCATTTTGTTCTTATATGTTTCTATATATTTGGGACCTGCAAGGTCTTGGTTCTCAAGGTAAAAAACATACAAACAAACAAAATCTCTTTTTATCAGAGAATGTAAAATGGATCCAATCAACAAGAAGTTGAGAGTGTCACCTGGACATTTTGGGTTCCCTGTGCCACTGAATCAATAGGGAAAGAAGAGGATAAAGAATCCCAGTTAACAAGAGAAAATAAGTTATTGCCACATAAGGGGATAAGTGTCTGGATATGTTTGGAACCAAGAGGATTACCAAGGTATACTTCCAAGTACAGTGGTAAATGTTACTAGAAGACCACAGCAACCCCTCTGAGACAAGACTTCCTTGAGGCATATAGATCTGGGTCACACATAAAAACAATCACGATGATCTGGGGGGCGGGGCTCTGGGCAATGATAATATAATATGGGAATTGAAAAAAGGAACTTATCATCTATAGTTACTTCTGTTTTCTTGATTGAACCCTTGTTGTATAAAGTGATCCTTTTTGTTTTTCTTTTTGACTTAAAATTTCATAAAATAAGAGACTTCCAGATGTGTTTGAATGTGTAATAGTGCCATATACACCTGCGGTGGAGTCCTCCACTTGCTAACCACGTGACTGTATGAAATGAGAGCAATAATGCTACTACAGAATATCCATGAACTCTGGTTCTGTTTTCCCATCTGTGAAATGAGATATTTAGATTATGTCGAATTTCTTTTCTAATTTTAAGGTTCTATAACATTTGGAGAGTATGAGGATGAAATCCAATAAAGAAAAGATCAATGCATTTACCTTTACCTCTCATTAAATCCCTTTGATCTGATTTTTTTCCTTAGTTCTTAGGGGAACTTTAGGCTTTCAACTGAGTTAGAATTTTTACAAAGCTAGAATGCCAACCAACTTCCTAAAACTTTTATTGGGATAAAACTATATGGTTGACCCTTGAGGCTGATACAAAGTGAATGAAATTCAACACCTGTGTTCTAATTCAACGCTGTGCCTGACAAAGAAAGGTAAAGACTGAAACCTAGTAAATGAAGTTAAAGCAACTGCCTTTCATTTTTGCAATTCTATTAGCAACCAATGCTATAGGTTTCATGGCTTGAAAGCTTTATAAATAGATGTTATTAACTGTGGGTGAGCATATAAATCAAAATGGAATTAGGTGAAACTGCATGAAGCAAAAGTAAAAATTGAATATTTTTACTTGAACCAGAGCCTGGAGCTCCTTAGATACTGGATAATTCATTTGTTGATTGACTTGAGCTTTTGTGTACCAAATTGTGATATAAAGGGAGGATATGGACGTTAGACAGAAGTGCATTTGAATTCTGTTTCTAATTTTTTTTTGCTGTATTACTCTGAAAATGTTACAACCAACCAATGCTTAGTTTCTCTAAATTTAAATAATTTCCACTCTGGAGTCCGAAGGTTAGATGAGATATCCCCTACAAAGTGATTACCATAGTGCCTGACATATAACAGAAGTCAATTTAAAAAAAATAAAATCTCTCCCACAGAGATTTCAAAGCAGGCACAAAATGAAATTGATTTAAGACAAAGTTTGACCTGGACTTAACGTTGTAAATGTTTTTGTTGCCACTGACTAAGATGGTAGAAGCGCAAAATGATGCCAATGATAAGACAAGTGCCCTCCGCCCCACAACCCATCATGGAAAATAAGCTGGATTGTATAGCACTCAGGATCTCAGATAGACCTCAATTATCAACAAATGGTATGTTCGTCTGCAAATCACCATAGAAAACAAAGAACATTTTGGTTGTAATTTGCAGGTTTTATTCAGATGTTTGGCATCATGTAGAGACTAATCAAGCACAGTATAACCCTATTTAGAAATGAATACATTCCTGGCTAGAGCAATGAATAAATACTATATTAGAAAGGAATGAAGTCAGTCTTTCTTCCTTTTTCTCCCCTTGATCCAGAGGTGATGCCTGGTGATCTAAAGTCTTGCCAGTTAATTGGGTGTTAGCTTGAGGTTGAGTTTGGAAATAACACTCTTCCAACAATTATTTAAAGGATTATTTTTATTCTATGATGTCCTAGAGATGTTCCTAGATTTCAGCCAATGACCCTCACCTCTTTTTATCTCCTCCAAGATTAGATGGAGGGGGCAGGATTCAATGTTCCATTACTGACTTCCTCCTCGATAAGGTCTAATTATTAGGATTGTACTAATTCACAGTTTTTGGTAATTCATATCAGCTGAAGTTCCCTTTTGCTCCCTTGGTGAATAGAGCAGCTTCCAAGTAATTTAGTAGTCTAGAATAAAAAGGGAGAGTGTAATCTAATTTATCTTTAGCATCTTTGCTCACTTAGTATCTTTTACTCACCTAACGATATGAATTATCAATTATGAACTATTCTTTTTCTTACATCAATTGTAAGTTAATTATATGTTGTTTTCCTGGTTAACTTTCTCCATTCGTCTAGAATTTGTGAAATCTGGAGCTTAAAAAAAGAGCTGCGGATCTTACCAAGGTTGTAAGTGTATAATACTGAGTTAGAATTTATATGTATTAGTTGTATGTGTATTACAGCCAAATAACATTCCTACACATCTCAGCAATGCTTATACATTTTTTTTTATTTCAGAATATTACTGGGGTACAAATGCTTTGGTGACATTAATTACCTTTGCACTGCCTAGTCAGAACTACAAGTGTGCCCATCCCCCAGACGGCGCACATAGTACCTGTTAGGTATGAAATTCTGTGCTTATCTGCAGGTGACAATCATTATAGGCCACAGCCTAATTACACCATAATCATTGAATCTGAGAAACCTAATTATAGAATCAGACAAATCAAAGATTGAAGGGAAAAAACTAAAACAGTGCTTCCTTTTTGGGGAAAAAACAGTCTACTTTATTATTCCTCTGAACAGTTCTGTGAAGTAAATTGGTTCCACTTTCTTTCTTGTGTTCTTGGAATTCACACAGGAAGATAGACACAGAACCAGTATTAAACCACTGAGCTCTTAAGCTACTGTTGTGACAACTGAGCCAGGAGACTTTACGGGTAACTCTATATATTCCTAAGGAACCAGTTCAGTCGTATGAAGTAAGGAAGGAAAGATTCTATGCCTGGTTTGATTCTGTGGCATGGGAACTAGAAGACAAAATAGATGTCAATTACAACAGTGATTTTACAGGTGTCTGGGAAAATATTTGGTTGCGATCATAAGGCCTCCAAACAGTCATCAATTTACTCAATATGTATTCAACTGTATATATTAATGATGTCTCTTTTCTAAGGCACCATTTTAAGTACTGAGGAAATAGCAATGATCAAAACAGACTCTTCTTTAGTGGAACATACATTCTAGCTGGGTAAGGAACTTAACTAGCAAATCAGAATTAATAATCATGCTAAGTGCTGTGAAGAAAAATAGAGTAAAAAGATAGAGAATGTTGTTTAGCTTGAGAAGCCAGAAAGAACATTTGAGCAGAAATCCTGAATTCAGCGTTGAGGCATGGAAAGATCTAGGAAAGGGCTTTTGAAATAGAGGACAAAAAATGCAAATGTACTGAGGTGAAAACTAACTTCATGTCTTCTCAGTACTAGATGAGGTCAGAGAGTAGACTGGGGCCAAGTTATATACACAAGGAGTTTGTATTTTGTCGAGTCTAATGGGAATTCACTGCAGTATTTTAAATGGGGAAATAAGAGTAATCTTTTTCTATTTTTATTAAGATATATATTAAGATAAAGCCTATATGCAATAAAATTTACCATTTATAAAAGTGTACAGTTCTAATTTTGATATACATATATAATTGTGTAATTTTCACCATAGTCAAAATATACACCAGGAGAATTGCCCCATGTCCCTTTTTAGTCACCCTCACTCCCACTAGACCTGTTTTCTATCATTATATATTTTTTTGCCTTTTCAGAATATCATGTAAATAGAATCATATAGCATTTTGCCTTTGGATCTTACTTCTTTCACTGAGAATAATGCATTTGAGATTCATCCATGTTGTTGGCTGTATCAGTAATTTGTTCCTAATTAATGAGTTTTTTTTTTTATTGCTATTGAATGGATGTACCACAATTCATCATTTATCCAATTTTTCCCTAGCTCTTTGTTCCAATTACAAAGGAATCTGCTACAAACATTTATACACAGGTTTTTGTGTGAACATAGTTTTCATTTCACTTGGATAAATACCTAGACGTAGGATTACTAGGTCATATGAGGAGTATATGAATAATTGTAGAAGAAACCGCCAGACTGTTTTTCAAAGTGGCTGCACCATTTGGTATTCTCACTGTCAATGTGTAAATTCCAGTTGCTTTGACTTTTCATCATATATGGTTTTGTCTTTTGGGGGAAGTTGTGTTTTAGATTTATTCTTTACTTCTTGTTGTGGTTGTCAAATGGAAATTGACTGTAGTGGGCAAGAACAGAAGACAAAAAGCAGTGAGGAGGGCTATTGTAGTGTCACAGTGAAAGATGACAGCGGTTTTCATGAGGGTCTCATGACAGACATAATCTGAAATGTCAACTTCAGGATATAATTTTTAAAGGGTTCATTACAGGTGAAGGGATTTGCTGAGAAATTGGACATTATGTATGAGGGAAGACGATGAATCTGGAGCAAAGAAGTAAATGATGGTGCCTCATGCTGAGATGGTCCATAGATTAAGAACAGGTTATAGATGTTGAGAAAAGCGATCAGGGCGTTTTAGACATGTTACGTCTGAGATGCCTTCCAAACATGCAAGATGAGATGTCAAGTAATCAGATTAATACACAAACTGAAGTTCAGAGAAGTGATCTGAACCAGATATAAAAGAGTATAGCTTAGGTGTAGCTGAAGATTTATATTTGGGAGTTACTAGGTGTTTGTAATATTTAAAACTATTGTACGATATGAAATTCCCTAGAGAAGTGTATAGAGAAGTGAGCCCTGTGTCACCGCCACGATTAGAATTTAGGAAGAAAAGGAGGAACTAGCCACAGTGACTGAGAGAAAGTGGCCAATGAGATTAGAAGTTGATAAGGCAACTTTATGATCCAATTCTTACTATTGGCCATTGTCAAGTATGTAAACAAAAGACATTCTAGTAAAGAGTACAAGATTATGTAGTACTAAAGAGTAATTGTTGGATTTGGGTAGAGGATAGTGGCCTTTCTCCTTTGCCCCCCCTCAATCACTTGTTGCCATTACTCTAAGTATGGAATGAAAAGCTCAATCAACCACAGGATGAGATTACAGTGAGCTCCTATGGACCACACTTGACAACTTTTTAGTAGGATGATTAAAAGGCAGACCTAGTTCAAGAGGTTGATGATGATGTGAACACCTAAAAAAAAAAAAAGACATTAATTATCCAGCCTCAATTTTTCCATTGCACAAAACGCTGTAGAAATAATGCCAATTGTAGAAATGAAAGCATGTGGAAGAGGTAGCTCAGCAAAGGGACTAAGATCCCAGCTTTGGAGTTAGGCAGGTTGGATTTGAATATCCTATCTACCACGGCTAGAGTCTCCATAAAGCACCAGGGTTATATTTTCACAATATAAGCCAGATGATGTCACTCCTCTGCTCAGAATCCTTCTTTGGTCTCCATCTCTATAAAATAAAATTTAAAATCCTTATTGTAAGGCTGGTGGTGGGCACCCTTCCCCTCCCTAATGGAAAAAGAAGCCCACAAGACCTGCCGAGAACAATGCCTGTAAGGCACAGCTAAGTTAAAGGATGACCATACCTGGATGGTTACCCTGATAAGAGTCTCAGTTCCTGGAGTCCACACATACCACCAGCCTCTCTTATTTCTCAATACCCGCCCTAAAACTGCAACAAGGAAATTCCTCACTCTTCACGCCAAAATCTTCCTGCCGAAGGAACCCCCATCCCCCATCCCTAAAAACATATATAAACCCACTCAGACTTCTGGGCAATGTGACTTCTCAGGCCCCTCTGCCCCGGGACCTGAGAACCTTGCCCGGGCCCCTCTCTTGGGACCAGTTACCCTCACCCAGGAGCGCTCCAATAAAGCCTCTTTATTTATCCCTTTCAACTCTGCTCATCTTTCTTTCTCTGGTGCCGGCCAAGCCAAAAACCTTACAATTATGAGGCCTGATAATACCCTACCCAAATGGTGCATTCCCACTACTACTGATGTTATATTTTATAAGTATCCCCTCTCTTTCTTTCAACCACCATATACATACATTGAGCACACTAGGCACATTACTGCCTCAGACCATTTGAATACATTTTTTTGAGTTTTTAAAAATATTCATTCATAGATATCACAATTATAGCTCCAAAATATAATCTTATATAGTGCCTTCCAGCTACTTTGCTCATATTCCCAGAGAAATTTCAAAATAACATACATTAACTTGCACGTTAAGTTGACATATAAAAATGTCCATGATAAATTTTAATAGTTACAAAGGATATAATTTCCAGAAAATTTCAAATATTGACATTTTAAAGGAAGCTGCTTTGTCCCTCCTTTAAATGTATTATGTGAAATGTAAATATTATAGCAATTTGATACTAAATATTATCTATTTAAAAATATGGAGACAAGCTCGTCATTAACAGTTGGAACTGTTATATCCTAGAACTTGTTCTCCAAGAACTTGTATTTTTATTTCACTCTTCTCACAAAATTTTATCCTAAAATAGTACATATTTTATGCTTAAAAGACTTATTGATCATTTTATCATACTTCTCTGAAAAAATGCCCATATTATTCTTAATTTTCTCTCATCATACAATTCCAAAAATTAATTTTTCTTCTAGATTTAGCTATCATTATAATTATTGCTGCTATATAATTGATCAAAACATTTATAGTATTATTTTCCTTTTTTTCTAGAATGTTCTCTTCCAAAGCATCTTCACGGCTCATGACCTCACCTCGGGTCTTTGCTCAAAGTCACCTTCTCAGTGAGCTTCCTGCGCCAGTCTCTTAGCATTACAACATCCCTTCTACTCACCTTCCCTGCCTTACTTTATAATGCTTTCCATCAAGTGACATACCATTTATCTGTCTATATCTATATTGATTTCATGTCTTTTGCTTTCCCTCTAACGGGTAACCTCCCTGATGGAATAAATTTGGTATGTCTTATCGGCTGCAGCATTTCCAGGAACCAGAACAGAATCTGGCATATAGTAAGTACTCAATAAATATGTATTGGATGAGTGAATTAAGTAATATGCATAGGTTACTGCACAGTGTCTAACTCTAACATATTATGAGACTACTACATGGTTCTTATCATTGTTATCATTATTATTTTTATTATTATTAAATTCCTTAAATGCTAACTGGAATCAAATTCTGAGATATCAGTATGTATCCAATATGTCAGTCTTTGTCAAAAGATGATTAGTTAGTTAGACTGTTTTAGCTTGGCTGCCTAGAAGTCTGGGAAGTTTCTGAGACCTGGGAGAGGCTTGGGAAGCTGGGAGCTATACTTTGAATGCAGCATGAGCTATATTTAGCTGCACCTATTACTGAAGGACATTTCTTTCTGTACTTTAAATGAGCTGGGCTAACAGAACACATATATATTTTGCATAAGCCAACTAGGAAACCAGGCTATGTTTCTAAGACAGTGAAACTGGATCCCAGAAACAGGTATGCCATATCCCAGCCTACTAACAGCTGAGCTGGGTCCCTTCCAGGCTTCTTCCCACCTCTCATTTGCTTAGAGTTTCAGTCCTAGTTCTAGCATTTGATATTTTCTAGCTCCTAGATTATAACAGTTATCTGCATTGGTCAACAAAAACAGAAGTCTTATAAAAGAAAAATAATAAATGAAAAATCTAAGATTTTCAGTGAGTCAAAAACTTTGCTAAGCACTTGTGACTGATGATCTTGCTTCACTCTTGGAAACTCTTTCTTGAGGACTGAATTGTGTCGCCCCCCCAAAAAATTCATATTTTTTATATTTCACATAAACTCTAGTACCTCAGAATATGTAGGGCTAATACCACTGTTCACGTGTATTTCCTCTCTTAGAATAGGACCTGAAACTGCTGCGAGAACATCCTCAGCTACAAACACAGTGTCAAGGTCGTGAGCTGCCATGGGAATTCTCAAAAATGGGATCTACTTTATATGTACCAACTGAGCTTATCAAAAGAAGTCTAGTCATCTAATGCCTTTTACCAAGCAATGGTAAATCTCATGGTCTTTTGGTGGTAAATGGAATGTTTGTGTTCTTTACGTAGATTATGGTCACTCAGTCAGTCAACAAGCATCTATTTAGCATAAATTCTGTGCCAGAAGGCAGGGAGAAATGTTAAGAGGTTATTGCAATCTTCCAAGTAAGGGACAATAGTGATTTAGAGCAAGGTGGCAGCAGTGGATCTAAAGAGAAGTGCCCTGATAATGTGATGTATTTTGGAGCAAGAGCCAACAGATCTTGTTGAGAGTAAGACTGGAGCTGTTTGTAGGAGTGGTGAGAAATGAAGGGGAAAAATTCCACTTGGAAACTGGCTATTGTTTATTTAGATAAGAAATCTCGTTTTGCACATGTGAAATCTTCTTACAGTCCCATACAAGTAATTAGCATGGGGATATTTTTTTCTTCTCTTTTCTTTGAACTGGGGTTAAATCAAAAAATTACTCTCAGTTTGAATTAGATTTTGGTCAAGCAGAGGAAATTCCAATGGTTTTAGACTTTATTTTTGAATTTTTAAGAGGAAAGGTTGTCTTTCAGAAACACTGCTAGATCTCTAGGTGACAAGCAGGTGTAACGGATGAATTAAAAGCCATTAATGTCAGCTCATTCATGTACATAGATTTGGGTTTCTTATCTCTTGACCCTGTTTTACTTCAATTGTCAAAGAAAATGCCATACTCATCAATTTATCATGATGCATTTCAGATCAGAAATCTCAGGAGAGGCGGGTTGATGTACTGCTGAGCAGACTGTACATGAAGACTGCAAAGACAAACATCTGACCCATTTTCTAGGAGGAAATTTGGGCAAAAGAAGCTATGAAAAGGTCAACTGTCCATCAGAATTCTATAAAGGGGCAGCTACACCAAAATAGTATCTGGTTGTTATTATTAATACCAAAGTCATGCCATTCTTATGGGCTAACTCCAAACAAGAGCCCAAATGACCCCAGGCAGCAATGAGAAAATCACCATGAAAAGATGGGACTGGGTGTTCGAAAAGGCAGTATTTAAGATTTACCCTCTGGCCAGAGGTTTAAGGGTCCAAATTAAAAATTAAACACAAATATATGGATAGAGATATTTAGAAAGCTCTTTGATGGTAAATAAGAAGTACAGCATTGTTACAAAGGTCAGCAAGAAGTTATAAAACCCCGAAGGGCTGCTGGTGACTTGGCTGAATCAGTAGCTCTCCTTTGACTAAAATGGTGTCTTCAAGTAGCAAATGCTGATCATACTTTTCCACTGAAATTTATCAGAGTATTCATCCCATGGAATATACATTTATAGAGTTGTAAAACTTTGGCATTCTGAATTTTTTTATGTAACAATTATGCTAACACCTAAATGGCACCAAAATACTAGCATATTTAACAGAAACATTTTAAATATAAAATGTGTTCAGTCTTAACAGGCTCACTGCTCATGGCATTCTAGATTATATTGGGAAATAGTTGTCTGGATCCTCCACATGGATGATGGCCTTGTTTGAGATTGCTGGTGACTAAAAACTTGTGGCAATGGAAGAATTTGAGAATAAAATGAATAGCTAACAATTATGAAATGCCTAGGTGAGTGCATTTGTGGGTTAAGTACTTTACATGAACTATCTCCCTTTCCCCTCATAAAATTCCAATTGAAGGGCAGAAAAATCATCTAATCATCATGTTCCCCATTTAATGGACAACAGAACTTCAATGATCCAGATGTTCAGGGAATTCCTGGAATTCTTGCTACCTTGGGCTTCATCTGAAAATGCCTTTAGATTCAGCTCTCACCAATGATAATTCACATGAGTATTGATTCTCTTTCTTATATATGTAGGTTTCTAATGAACATAGGTATTTGAATATGTTGTAGTGAACTGGGGTTATCTGTAAATGGGGGATAGAAGGAAGTAAGATTGACTCAGGACTGACCTTTGACTATTCTCCTAAAAACCATTCCCCGTGAACTGAGTCTCTACTTCTGGGCTTCCTGCCCTGGATCTTTTGTTTTCTTCCCTGCCCCTAAGAACTGAACATGCAATTAGGGGAGTCACATCAGTTCCTTAAGTCAAGTGGGTCCTCTCTTGGTCATTTGGATATGGTTACAAATGGTGCTACTTTGGTTGCCAGAGAACTAAATTTCTTTAGTTAACAACACTGGCTCATTTGCCACCTCTTGGAGGTAGTGTGAACTAAAGTAAAACATGGCAGAGAATCTTCCTTTCAGTGTCCAAAGCCAGTGACTGGACACCCCTTGGGTTCTAAGCTCCTGCCTAGGGAAGGAACTTCACTTCTTTGAGACTTCCCAGGGAGGGAACATACTCCAATATCCCTCTGCCAGTCAGTATAGTTTTTACTGAACTGAAACTTCCCTGAATTAAAAATGTGAAACTGGACTTGATCCTAAGTACCCTCTTCTATCTCTCCCACTAAAAACCCTCCTATGCTTTTAGGAGTCCCTGTCATGTCCTTGACTATGATACTTGTTTATTGACATAGTATACAGAAAGGAATACATTCTACAAACAGATCTCCAAGTTAAGTCAGAACTGATGAGTCCTATGTATCCTTCAGATTTGTCAGACACGTATTTAAAGACAGAGAGTGGGGGACATAATCAACTTTATTAGTTGAGGGGAAAAAAATGAGGCTCATCGATTTAAACAAAGCATAAAATTCTACAAAGATGGCAGTGGTTCTCATGGATAAATGTTTCTGGTATTATTAGGTTATTCGTGCTTATTTGGGGACTTCAGAGATCCAAATACCTTCATGAAGGGATCTTTCATGGACAAATTACAGCAGAGGAGAGAGAAGGCTGAAAGTGTGGGTCTCAGCTCCTGTCCTTCTACTGAGCAGCAGACAATCACAAGTGCTTCTAATCATGAGACCATGAGACCTACCGGAGTTGTGGGGAAAATAGGTAGAGATGATGATGAGGCTTTGAGGGATTTCAAATCACTTGGCCTCACCATTTATGTTTTTAGCTTTGCCTGCAAATATAAAATGCATATGCTATAGTCATGAGTTGGAGAGGGCACATTTTCTGGGCACCATATCGACTATGTACCAAGCTCTCTGGTAAGCATTTGTATATGCATTGACTAGCTTAATCTTCATGGGGAAGCTAGGAGGTAAAAATAATAATCCTCAAAATGAGGAAACTGAGTCACAGAGAAAGTAAGTGAAGTGTTACAGCTACTAAGGGGGAATGATCTAAATTAGAAGCCAGGTGGTACCGATTCCAGGGTCTACCCACATACCCTCCATTTTGTTTTTCTCTAGTCTAGCTTTCTCAGGAAATGGTTCCTTCCTCCGATAGCAGTTGCCCTCTCACACAGAGATTTTTAAACTCTTGATTCAAAAGAAATAAAAACCTTTATGAAGGGAAGGAAGGGAAGGAGGGAGGAAGGAAGAAGGAAATATAAATAAATAGGTTATGTGGAACGGAAACCCAATGTAGTAAATTTGTAGAACTCTGAGGATTGATGCAAGTTATAGGAGATGGAATTATATACTTCTTATATGATTCCTCCCTGATTAACCCCTAGGGCACTCTGTGACGTTCCCAAGGAGTAAGTTTGGAAACCATTAAGTTAGGTTAACCTTGGGAATAAGAGCTGCATACTACAAACCAGAGCTCTGTCAGCTTAGGCTATAGAGCAGGTGGAGCCATGAGTTTATATTAAATGTGGAGAGCACACAATACCTGTTTGTTCGAGGGTTTACTCAGAGTATTTTAAGGACTCTTATCTGGAACAGGGATCATCAAACTATGACCCAATGGCCACATTAGGTCCACATCTGTTTTGGTATGGCCCTCAAGCTAAGAATGATTTTCTATTTTGAAAAGGCTGTAAAAATTAACAAAGAAGAATCTGTGACAGAAACTGTACGTGACCCACAAAGTCTAAAATCATTACTGTCTGGCTTTCTTTTTTTTTTTTTTTTTTTTTTCCAGAGAAAGCTTGCCAACCCCTGCCCTAGAAGGCTTGGTTGTAACCTTTCCATTTTATCACTATCCAATTCAGCAGTGACTGGTCTGTCATAATTCTGCCAGTGGTGCCTCTGCTGCTAAATTTATTTCCTTGCAACTCAACACAGTTTTTAGTGGGTTCAATGTATTGTCAAACCAGATTATGCTTCCAGAGGTGTGGAGGTGCGAGGCTTGGTCTCCTCTGGAGAGGAGTGTAGAAAGCAAACAGAGAGCGCTCTCCCCTGAGGACATTAACTGTCCTGTCACATAGAACACCTGTAGAAAAGCTGGAAGTAGGCCCCATGAATTTATTATCTGTACGTGCCAGAAATTATGTAATAGGCTGAGCATAAAATAGTGAACAAGGCAGAGGAGATAGAGGCAAGATAAGATTGCTTTTGAGAATAAGCTGAATATATAAGTTAGGTCTTCTATGAAGCAGACACTGAATCAGAATTCGGGGTGCTAGAGGTTTATTGGGGGATTATACTTGTAAAAGATAAAAGAGGGGGGAGGCAGGATTGAACAGGAAAAGTCTTCAGACTAAGATGTGTATGTGATACCAGGCAAATAAAAGAAAACAAGATTGATCAGGAATTGCCTCAGATCTTGAGGTCTGACTAAGTCTGAGCTAGCCCAAAGGAGAGCTCCCACATAAGAATGACCCCTTGCAGGAGTCACCCTTTGAACAGAAATGGACAGGCACTGGTAACCCACCATACACAGTCTTTGCTGGGGCCATGTTGGAAGAACAAGTCCTCCACTCAGTGTGTATAGTGGATCCTGAGGGTTTTACCAGTCTTTTTAAATGAAAGCCTAGTGGTGCACTCCATGGGTGCATATTAAGAAAACTAATGGAGATCCTATGGAATGGGGGTTGGGAAAAGGTGTCATGAAAATCTCACACCCATCGCTTTCTCCCTTGATGTATCAGAGCAAAATTAGTTACTCATCCCTTGGAGTATATATGGCTCTTTGACTGGTTGCCTCTTAAGTGTTTCCTAGGAAGGGGGACATATCAAGGTCTTAATACATTAAAGCCAATGAATCAGTCATAGTAATTTTTCCCATTAGAAGAGGAACAGGTGTGTTAGGATTACTGGAATCCTATTCCCTTAGCACTAGAAGAAATCTAGAGAATGTTCATTTAAATAAACTCATACTCCCATGTTACAGACTCAGAACTTGAAAACGAGGGACAGATGGATAAGATGGAAGAACATAGAAGTGATATGCCAGAAAGAAGGAAAAAAATCACAAATTTGATACTTTTACTGGGAACTGTTTGCTCTACCTTCAGTTTGACATAATTGATAGACAGAATGTGACTACTAATTTATCTTCACTGCTACACCCTGGTCCATGCTACCATTTCTCCCCTGATTTTCTGCCATGCACAGAGAAGACAGAATGATTGTGCTAAAATCTCAGTCATATCATGGCACTCTTTTGCTCAAAAAGTTCCAGTGGCTTCCATGCAACTCAAGTAAAACTCAAAGTCCCTACAGTGGCTGGAAGAGCCCTACACACCTGACCCCATTGCACCTTCTGCTGTGTCCCCCACTGCTCACTGGGCTCCAACAGCATCACAACTTTGATCCTTTTCTAACATGCTACAGACCTTTGTACTAGCTATTTCCTCTCTTTACAAGGCTCTTCCATAGTATGTGCACTTAGTTTTAATTTTTTTTTTTGAGGTAATTATAGACTTACAGAAGAGCTACAAAAATAGTATAGCATTCTCATATACTCTTCACCTAGCTTCCTTTAATATTGACATCTTACATAACTCTGGTAAAATTATCCAAACTATGAAATTAATATTGGTGTAATACTTATAACTGAATCGCAGACTTTCTTTGGTTTTCACCAGTTCATCCACTAGCGCCCTGTGTCCTGTTCCAAGTTTCAATCTAGGTTCCTACACTGCATTTAGTTACCACGTCTCCTTTGTGTCCTCCAATCTGTGACAGCTCCATGACTTTCAAGAGTTTGAGATTTTGGAAGTGCTAGCCTGTTATATTGCAATTTCTGCCAATTTTCATACTATGTATTTCATAGGAGGTACTTTTCACTACCTCTCTTCCTTCAGTTCTTTGCTCAAATATTTCAGTGAAAGCTTTTCTGATCATTTTACTTAAACTGTACCTCAGTATGTTCCCACCCCAAAGCTGTTTACCACAATTCCCTGCTTTACTTTTCTCTACTTACAAAGATCAAATATTCTTTATTATTTGTTTATTGTCAGCCTCCTTCTATGAGAAAGTTGACTCCATAAAGGCAGAGATTTTCCTAGGGTTTGTTCAGTGCTGTATACTTAATTTCTAGAAAATTCGTTGACATACAGAAGAAGCCAATAAAATTGATGAATTTGTTGAATGAGTTCAATAAACAAACTGGATCTTTTGCTGTTCTCAGGAATCCAGAAAGCAAAAGGAGCTTACCTCAAGGTTTGAAAGGCTATACAGCATACACAATTCCAAGAGTGTTGGAATGATCCAACCAAGAGGCTGGGTGAATCGTCATGGCATGCTCACACATAGTTGTCAATTTTCTTTGTTAAGTCAATCAGAATGATTATTTAAAATATGTTTCTTGCTAAGCCATGAGAGTCCAAATTTATAAACTTGGATTTTCTACTTCTTGAAAAAAAATGATGAAATTATGGAAACGAAAACCTCTTAGCCTTTATGACTACTGTAGTTTGCTCAGTAAAATGGATTTCACATGCAGAAACATTTCACCCTCAAAGAGGGCCTTTCAAAATCATTCCCTGACATTTCCACTCATACAAGTGCAAATGCCTCCTGATTCATGGAGATTTGAGGCATGTTAAAAACCCAGGCTGTTCTCAATTATACCAGGTTTGCTATTCCTTCAACAAATTATGCAAGACTATTTTTTATTCTTCTCCTTTTTCATCTTACTTTTAGTCTCAAAAATAGTATTAGAATTTCTACCCAAAGTGAGAAAGGGTGAAACAAAGTAGGCAAAATCAGAATCTGATAATTTCACTCTCTGTGATGATTACAGAAGAGGCTAAATGGGGGAGGTTTAGGAGTCTCGGGAATTACTTAGAATTTCAGTATCTAGGGCCAAGAACGAATGCGGCACAGTGAAAAGTTAAAAAATGTTGAATTCTAACATCAGATATTTGGGAAATCACCCAACTTTCTTCCAAATGAAGAAATATCATACCTACTTACTAACTCATGTACTCACTTCATAGACAATTACTCAGTCTCTACAGTGCCCAGTCCTTGGGAATACATACATGAAAGACACAGTTTCTCTCCTCCAGGATTTCACAGGTGAGGAATATAGATGCCCAGAAAAAACAAAAATTATATTATAGTATGATAAGTTTTATAAAATCAAAATATGCAGGAGCCCATAGGAGCACAGAGGTGGGTGTCTGGGAACATCAGTGAAGGCTTTCTGAATGAGTCACCTCTAAGATAAGTCATGAAAGACTCAAGGACTGGCTAAGTGAAGGGAACAAGGGACGAGAATAGAGGAGGGTGTTAATCAGAGGTAACAGCAAAGTAATTTAACAAACATATACTGGCACACGCCATGTGCCAAGTACTAGGCGAAAATCTGGGAAATAGAACAGAAAAAGAAACAGACGTGGTTACTCTCTTTGTAAAACTGGCATTCTAACTGAGGAAAGGGACACTAAATGAGTAATTTCAAAATAAATTATTCCATAGCAATTGTGATTAAGAGGCATCAAGGAGTTCAGATTCTAAAGGTGATTATAAGTATTATAAGGAGAAGACATAGAGGAGGTGGTCAGGAAAGGATTTTTTTAGCATTTTATTTAAGTTTTAAAACTTAAATAAAAATTAATAAGAAATTAATTTGAATATGGCGTCAAAGATAAAAGGAGGAGAAACATTTCAGGCATGAAAGGAACAAGATCAGATTTGCTTTTAAATAAGATCCTTTTATGTAGAGAATGGCTTGGTGGCCAGTTAGAAAGTGACCTGCAATAGTCTGAGAAGAGATAAATGTAGCTTGGACCAGATGACACAAGAGGGATTACTGAGGGTTATGGACAGTACCACAAGAGAGTAGTCTTGGATGACTTAGGTAGGTATGACCTTAATTGAGATAAGGAGGAGTGGGTTGAGGTGTTGCAAGCACAAAGACTATGAGCTCAGCTATGAATGTACTAAAAATGAGGCATCTATGAGACATCCATGTTAGAATTTCAGTAGAGAACTAGATATACAAGTCTAACATTCAGGAAAAAGATCAGGAAAATATGAATTTAAGAGGTATTGAGGTTTAGATGGTTGATGTTTCTCAAGAAAGAATTATAGCATGAGAAGAGCACAGAGTTTAGGACTAGGTTTTAACAATGCCAATATTTAAAATTAAGTAGAGGTAGATGTGTCCAAAAAGAAGTTAGAAAAATCATTCTGAAATGGAGGAAAAAATTATGAAAAACAAGAGCCAAAAATTAAGGGACTTTAAGAAAGAGTTTGTCACTCAAAATGAAAAAGTATCCACTAGATATAGCCAAATGAATGTCATTGATGACCTTTATAAGAATTGTTCTCATAGTGTGGCTGGGGAGAGAGAAGATTGAAGTAGACATAAAACAGTGTGTTGAAACTGACTAGAAAACAGGACATGAGAAAGGAAATGGTATACTATACAGATAATGTATATAGAAGTCTCTGTCTATATTACTATTATGGTATTAACCTAGTCTCTCTTTCATTCTTTCTGAACATGTATGATTATAATCTGATTTTATACCATATATATAATATATATCTTATATGTAAGATTAAGACATGCTAGGTAGATGATAGATATTAATAGACACTAATCAACCAATTTGGACTTGAATTATAAGTAAACTTAAAATGCCAAACAATTCTATTGTTTTTACATTTTTCTTTCTTTGATAAATGGATACATTTCCTTCACATTTGCACTCTGTACTTATTGAACAGCATTTGAAAGGATGTGCATCAATGTAAAGCTTAGCAGATTGGAGAGAA
The DNA here is from genome assembly GCF_041146395.1 of Eulemur rufifrons. NCBI lineage: Eukaryota > Metazoa > Chordata > Mammalia > Primates > Lemuridae > Eulemur > Eulemur rufifrons. The sequence continues at coordinate 10,317,314 of NC_090992.1, forward strand.
ACCACTTTCTCATGCATCTCTTCTATTTTTCTTAAACCTGCAAGTCCAAAACTAGAAGCTCTCTTCCACCTGACATCATGAGGTTTTTGTGTTGCTGGGACTGGGGTTTGTTAAGGGAACCTGGACATACCATATCTGAGGAACTAAGCTTAAGACTTACTTATTTGGAGTAACTAAGTTGGGTAGATATTTTTGGATTTCCAAGTGAGAAGCTTATTTTCAGAATGTGTCTTCTCTCAAATTAATCTCAGATATTGTTAAATTAAAACTCACCAACTTTTAAAACATCCTTTTATGTACAGTTTGTGATTGCTTTTTTCTTATGCCTTTATTATTTAAAATTGTGGTATAATTTAAATAAAGTAACACATAAGGACCTCAAGTATACAGTTAATTAATTTTCACAAATACAGCCATGTAACCCACACTGATATAAAAATTTCCTCCCTTCCTTCAGTCCTTCTCCAGAAACAACCACGTTTCTAATGTCTATAATCATATATTAGTTTTGTCTGATCTAGAACCTTATACAAATATTGTTATAGTATACTTTTTTGTTTGAGCAAAAGAATGCTAAGCATTATGCTTTTGATAACATTGTTATTGTGTGTATCAGGTGAAGAAATGTCCATTTTATTAATATGGAATAATTTTTTTTTAATTGCAGAATATTACGGGGGTACAATCATTTTGTTACATACATTGCCTTTGCACCTCCCAAGTCAGCACTACAAGAGTTAACAAGAAAAAAACAATCTCATTAAAAAGTGGACAGAGGACATGAAGAGAAACTTTTCAAAAGATGACAGACTAATGGCCAAAAAACATATGAAAAATTGCTCAACATCTCTAATCATCAGGAAAAAATTGTTAAATCATTTTCTGATTATGAACATTTGATTGGTTTCCAGTTTCTGACTTTGATCAACAAAGCTAATATCAACATTGTTTTCCCAATCTATATGTGATTATGTGTTTTTATTTCTCTCCAGTAATTATTAGTAAAGTTGAAGGGTCATAGGACAAATGTATATTAAACTTTAAGAAAAACTAAAAGTTTTCCGAAGTGGATGCACCATTTTATTATTCTATAAACAAAATATGAGCATTATATTCTATATTCTTGCCAATGTTTCCTTTTGTCAGTTCTTTGAATTTTAGTAATTTTGTCTATGAACTGGTATCTCATTTGGTCTTAACATTTCATTAATAACTAATGATGTTGAATGCTTTTACCTGCTTATTGGTTATTTGTAACATTTATTTATAAAGAGGGTATTCAAAACTTTTCACCAAAATTTATTATTTGTATTTTTATTACTAAGTTGTTAAAATTCTTTATATAACTTGGACACAAGTCCATTTTCAGAAATCAGTATTGTGAATATCTGCTCCCAGCATGTGGCTTGCCTGTTCTTTGTAGTGATGTCTGATGTGCAGAAATTATAAAGACCAGAAAATACTGGAAAGCAACTTTAGAGTGCTGAAAGAAAAGAACCATCACTATAGAATTCTATGGCTAATGCAAAGATTCTCCAGGAATACAGGCAAAAGAAAGATATTCTCAGATGAAGAAAAATGAAGAGAAGTTGTTGTCAACAGATCTGATCTACAAGAAATGCTAAAGTAAGCTCTTCAAGCGAAAGGCAAAGATAATGGGTACACCTCTATTTTCACAAATGAAGGAAGAATAACAAAAGCTAAACATCTGAGTTAATAATTTTTCCCTCTTAAATACTTTGAAATACATATAACTATTTAAAGGAAAAATTATAATATTGTCTGGAATTTTCAACATATATCAATGTGTGATTATGATTTTATATGTAAATGTGTGTGTGTGTGTGTGTGTGTGTGTGTGTAGGTTTTTCTCCACAGGGACAAAAAGCAAACAATAGAAAAACACACTTTCTTTTCAAGTGCACATAGAATATTCTATAGGATAGTCCCTATGCTTGGTCATAAAACAAGCCTCAATAAATTATAAAGGATTAAAATATTATAAAATGTTTTCTCTTGACCACAACAGAATTAAATTAGAAATCAGTGAGAAAAGAAAATTTGGGAAATTCACAAATGTGTGAAAATTAAATAACATACTACTAAATAACCAGTGGGTTAATAAAGAAATTTCAAGGGAAATTAGAAAATAATTTGAGATGAAAGAAAACAAAAATACAATATACAAAACTTTTGGGATGTAGTAAAGGCAGTGTTTAAAGGGAAATTTATAGCTATAAATGACTATGTTTTTTAAAAGAAAGTTCTCACATCAATAGCCTAAACTCTCACCTTAAGAAACTAAAGTAAGAAGAGCAATCTACACCTAAAGTGAGAATAAAAGCTTAGAGTAAAAATTAATGAAATAAAGAAAATAAAAACAATTAAAAAATGAAACCAAAAGTTTTATCTTTTAAAAATTCAACAAAATTGACAAACCATTAGCTAGACTGATCACCACCAACAAAAAGCTATGAATAACTAAAATAAAAAATGAAAGAAGGGACTCTACTACCAACCTCACAGAAATGAAAGAATTATAAAAAAAATATTATGAGGAATTGTATGCCAGCAAGTTAGAAAACATGGATGAAATGTACAAATTCCTAGGGAAAAAGAAATACAAAAATTGACTCAAGAAGAAATAGAAAGTTCAAATAGACTCACAATAAGTAAAGCGATTGAGTTAGTAATTAAAAATATTCCCATAAAGAAAAATCTAGGCCCAAATAGCTTTACAGGTGAAATCTACAAATGTTTAAAGCAGATATAGCACCACTGCTTCATAAACTCTTCCAAAGAATGCAAGAGAAAGCATTTACTAACAAATTCTGTGAGACCAGTATTACCCTGATCCCCAAACCAAAAAATCACAAGAACACAATAAAATAATATGCCACATGAATACCTCCCCCCAAAAAATCCTAAACAAAAAAATACTAGAAAACTGAACCCAGCAACATATAAAAAGTGTCACACACGGCATGATTAAGTCATATTTGCCTGAGAAATGCAAGGTTAGTTCCACATATGAAAATCAACCAGTGTCACATACCATATTAATAGTATGAAGGACAAAAACCACATGATCATCTCAACAGACACAAAAAAATATTTGACAAATAAACATTCTTTCGTGACAACTACACTCAGTAAACTAGTAACAGAAGGCAACTTCCTCAACCTAGTAACTACCGTCTATGCAAAAGCCACAGTTAACAACACACTAAATGGCAAAAGACTGAAAGCTTATACTCATCAGGCACAAGACAAGAATGACTGGTCTCATCACTTCTATACAACATTGTACTGGAGATTCTAGCCTGGGAAATTATTAACAGGTAAAAATTTTTAAAAAAAGACATATAGTTTTGAAGAAAAGAATAAAACTATCTCTGTGCAGATTATGTGCAGATGACATGAACTCATATCTAGAAAATCCTAATGCATCAATACATACATATACAACACTATGAGTTAATAAACAAGTTCAGCAATGTATCAGGACACCACGTCAATATAAAATATTAGTTGTATTTCTATATATTAGCAATGACCAATTCAAAATGAATTTAAGAAAATAACTATTCACAATAGCATCATAAACAATAAAATGCTTAGGAATGTATTTAACAAAAGAAATGTGAATTTTGTACACTAAAAATTATAAAACAGTGATGAAAGAAATTAAAGAAGACCTAGGTAAGTGGAAAGACATTCTGTGTCCATGGGTAGGAAGACAATAGTATTAAGATGTCAATACTACCCAAAATGGCCTCCAGATTCATTGCAATCCCTGTCAAAATTCCAACAGCCTTTTGTACAGTAATGAAACAATCTATTCTCAAATTCATATAGAATTGCATGGGCCCTTCAATAACCAAAACAATCTTCAAAAAGAACATCAACATAGAAGAATTCGGACTTCCCAGTTTCAAAACTTATTGCAAAGCAACAGTAATCACGACAACATGGTATTGGTATAAAGATAGACATATACAGATTAACAGAATAGACTTAAGAGTTCAAAAATAAACCAATACATTTATGGTCAACTGATTGTCAACATAGATGCCAACGCAATTCCAATTGTAAGCACTTAACTATAAATTAGTTTTAAAAGCCATTTATAGGACTATTTATATTTTTTAAAATTCTTCTCATGGCAAAACTGCTAATGATTTCCTTATATGGTTTTGTGTATTTCATTTACATCAACAAATTTATCATAAAATTTTTGTTATGTTCCCTTATTAAACCTTTAATGACTAGAGGATCTAAAGCTGTCCAGTCATTTATTACTGATATTATTGACTTGTATTTTCTTTCTTGTTTGAGCAATCTGGCTAGAGATTTGTCAACTTTATTAACCACTTCAAAGAATCAGCTTTAGGTTCCCATAATCTCTATTTTGTTGATTTCCTTTTTTTTGAGATGGGGTCTCACTATGTTGCCCAGGATAGAGTATAGTGGCTATTGTCAGATGCAATCACGGTGCATTACAGCCTCAAACTCCTGGTCTCAATCAATCCCCACTCCACCCTGCCTCAGTCTCCCTGCCAAGTAACCTCCCTCCCATCATCTTTTTCTATATCCTTAAGATACATGCTTAGATCATTACTTCTGAATCTTTTTTCTAATAAAAATTCCTGCTTTAACTTAAACCTTAAAATTTTGGTGCACTACGATTTTATTTTCATTTATTATTTCATCCAATTCGCATTACTTTCCATACCTTCAGAGAACTGTGCTCATTTCTTTACAGATAAGGAAAGCCAACGTGAGAAGGGGTAAAGGACTAGCCTATGATCCGGTAAGTATGAATTCACAGATCCAAGAGGCGAAACCCAGGCCTTTGGGCACCAAGCATCCTTCTACTGCATCGAGCTGCCGCTCAACTATGCAGAACCATTTCGTATCTCTAAATGAACCTGCATGTTGACATTTACTTATAGTCATCATTAAAAGAAAGTGCACAGGCAGTGGCCATCAAGGCCTCTGTGCCATCTGTTCTGCCTGAATTTAAAACTGGAGTTGTCTCTCTAGAGAGCAGTCACAGAAAGGGCTGTGGCTTTTCTTGTTCTCATTCAGACACAGAACTTGTTCCACAGAATTCAAAATAGCAGAATACAAACAACACAACAGGAAAATTCACACTACGTACCATTAGCATCCTAAATCAGAAGCATAAAAAGACAAAGCAGTTGTCTTTGATAATACAGCATGTACACAGATGAAAAATCATAAAGCCTTGTCAAAATCTCACCTGTATATGCCTTTCCCTACTTGTACTCTTTTTAAAAAAATTCAAACTAATAATGTCATTCCAGGTCTGTGACAGGATGGATTTAGCCATATCTTTTGATTTCCAGATACTATTGTAGTGCTTTTACTAAGCCTTTTATAAGAGACAAGAATTGAAATTTTTAGAGGTTTTTAAATCTCAGGATACTACAAATTAAAATATTTTCCCATGAGAAGGAGGAGAAATTTTCCCCAAAACACATGAAATTTTATAAATGGGATTTTTTTTTTTCTCATGAGTGGCAGAGAAATTTACCCAAAACAGTGATCCAAGTTGGGCTCCTGATCCCCAATAGCGTGTGCTGCGTGTTTTATTATTTTCAAATGTTAGAGACAGAGACATAAAAACATTTAAGTCTTTCAAAATAGAGTTCTAAGAAGTTGAGAATATCCTTGTGGAATCTTCTTGAATCTTGTGCTATTTAATGGGAGATAAAAGAAGAGTATCATGAAAAGAGCTGGTGTCTATAGGGATAAATGAGATGTGGAGATTGGCCACCCTCAAATTTCTTCAGCTGAAGTTCCTCTCTGGCTCTTTTTCAGTCCTAAATTCCCTGATTAAATTGAAAGTGAAGTAAATACCAACAAAAAAATAGTAGATGAGCTGAAATGGCTACAGTACATATTTTGGCTACCAAGATAATATTGAAGATTAATATATATGTATGTTTTATGCACATGTATTAACCATATAGTAATACAAATGATCCCCAACTTACAATAGCTCAACTTAAGATATCCTGACTTTATGATAGTGTGAAAGCATTTCACATTCCGTAGACACAGTATTTTGAATTTCAAATTTTGATCTTCTCCCAGGCTAGCAATATGCAGCATGGTACACTCTCTTAATGTTGGGCAGGGGCAGTGAGCCCAAGCTCTCACCCAGCTACACAATCAGGAGGATAAACAACCAATACTCTACAGTGTACTGTGTTGCCAGATGATTTTACACAACTGCAGGCTAATGTAAGTGTTCTGAGCACACGGAAGGTAGACTAGGCTAAGCTGTGATGTTTGGTAGGCCAGAGGTATTAAATGCACCTTCAACTTGCAATATTTTCAACCTACCATGGATTTATCAGGACAGAATTCCACCATAAGTTAAGGAGCATCTGTACGTAAAATGCTACCATGCAGCATGAACTCAAAAATAAATATGTGTGTGTGTGTGTGTGTGTGTGTGTGTGTGTATCTGGTGAGATTTGGGGTACTTTTTTTTGTCCTTTCAGTTGTACTATTTTCTGACTTTTAACAATGAAAATACAGTAAGTTCTCACTTAATGTCATCAATAGTTTCTTGGAAACTGTGCCTTTAAGCAAAACAACGTACAGCATATCCTGGAATAATATCTATGTGCTCAACATCATTTCATTATAACATTGATGAGAAAAAAATGGTTTTGTTATATGCTGTATTGCTTAAAGTTGCAGTTTCTAAATACCTGTCAGCACCATTAAGTGATGACTTACTGTACACTTTTGTGTTAAATAAAAAAGCTTGTGTTTTACTTTTAAAAAAATATGCTTCAGTCAGATGATTCAATCAGCCAGCATCAATTCACAGCCAGGAGACGGTGGGAAGGGGAACGTTTGTTACAGCTGTAATTTCGGAGTCCAGAACAGATACCTCTCTATCAACTAAGATAGGCCTTAAGGTTAAGGAACAAAAGTTACCTACAGGTCTAGGGGTCAGGGCCCCATTGTCATGGCAAATTTCTAAATTGCTTTAGCTACAAGAAAAACCACACCCTTGCTAAACTCCCTAAGGGTAGGAGCTACCAGGCAAATTATCAGGCCCCTCCCTCACTCTGATTTACAACCCAGACCACCTTAACTCAGCCTGGAGAGAGCACTGGCCTTACAAACATTCCTTCCTGATAAACAACTGCAGACTCTAAACCAGTGTCAGCAGCTTATAGAGGCCAAACACAAACTATCTTGGTGTCCTATAGTTCACCTTTTGATGCAAAGAGCCAAATTGCACCCCATTTGTATGCTAAAACCCTGCCCCAAAGTCAACAAGGAATGTATGATATATCTACGATTACCCATCATGCACGTGCTCTACTCCCCTCATACATATGCACAGATGTTCCTCCAAACCTACTGCATATGTATGATCTCTTGTGTAATGTGGATCCCGTAAGGCAGAAAACCCAACCTGCCCCTTCTCTCTTCAAATAGCACCTTCGGTTCACGCCGGACACTTTTTGATTTGCAAAGTGATATGGCCAATAAAGCTCTCCTTTCTGCTACTTTGCCACACTGGTGGTCTTTTGGATGACATAGCCCACATTTACCTGGATTGAAACTTCAAGAACTGAGGTGAGGGATCTCTGAAGATCAGCTCTGCCTGCGCCAGCCTGGACCCAAAGGAAAGCATAGGCTCCCCTGGACCCTCAGTCAGAACCCGGATTACCCAGGGGTCCTTCATCATAGTCAAGCCAGAGGGGCTTCAAATCTAAGTCTTGCCTTGGCCATACCGTGTCTGGCTTTGATGACACAATAATGTGTTTCAAAAGCAGCTCTCCCATGTGGGAAAGGTCAAGTAGAATCTATTTACACAGTCGCCTGTCCCCGATAGCATTCTTGCTCACAGCTCATGGTGGACTGCTTGCTAATAAAAGATTTTCTTTTTTAACCTAGAGCCAACAGGAAACCTTTTTGATTTTTGTGGCTCCAGGTACATTAAATAATGCCAGATACTCTTGAAGATAGCCTTAAGTTTCCATGTTTGAAGTATTTTGAAAATCGACTTGGAAAGATAAACTGTGAGAAACTGCAGCCGTGGAACAAGCAGGTTCATTGATAATGAATAAAGTAATTCAAGTCAAGTCAGTTTGGCAGATACTCATGGAGGACCTACTACGTGCAAGCTCTGCCAGATTCTATAAGGGACAGTGGAAAAGTATAGACTATCTCCAGAGTTTCTAACCCAGACCTCTACTTCTAAGCCAGATATTCTGTTTCTCTAGGGCCATGTGCTTGCAGAGATACTATCTTCAGGTTTCCAGCCATTATGTCCTGCACACTCTTGGTGGCATCAAGAGTGAATGAAATCATTCCCATAGGCATAATGGTGACAGCACCAGCACTAATTGTTAATGCTTTCCAGTGAAGGAAGAAGAGAGAAATAGGACGATGACAGGTGAGCAGACATGGCTATCGCTGAGAAAGAGAAGGTGCCACAGAATTAAAATTGCTTAGAGAATAATGTAACTACATTTCACCCAGTTTCTTTCAGATACCCAATTTGCTTCAACTTCAAGCAATAATATAAAACTCTTAATTTGTGTCCTAACAATTTTTACGTAAGTCGCCTAAAATAAACAAGAATATACTCAAGTATGAATTCATACACATGCAATTACACCACACATCATGCTAAATTAAGACATTATGGCTGGACATAGTGGCTCATCCAAGCACTTTGGGAGGCTGAGGCAGAAAGATCGATTGAGGCCAGGAGTTCAAGCCCAGCCTGGGCAATATAGCAAGACCCTGCCTCTACAAAAAATAGACAAATTAGCTGGGCATGGTGGCTTACAACTGCAGTCCCAGCTACTCAGGAGACTGAGGCAGGAGGATTGCTTGAGCTCAGGAGTTCGAGACTGCAGTGAGCTATGATGACACCATTGCACTCCAGCCTGGGTGACAAAATGAGACCCTATCTCTAAATATAAAAAAAAAAAAAAAGACATTATATATCAGGTAGAAATGCAAGGAAGGGGGGTTTTAAGAGTTATTATATGTGTGAAACAAATAATTTTATTTATAAACAAAATATTTGTAAATAAATAAGTAAAAATGAGTAAAACAACATCACTATTATAGACAACAACTGATATTATTTGGGGAACTTCTGGATGTCCCTTTCTTTCTTCATATATATATCACATACAGATTTTATAGATTATATGTAGATCATATATAAAATTGTATATACATGACAATACCATATATGAAGAAAAAGAAAGATTTTATAGAAGTGCATATGCATACATTTTACATTTATAAATGTAAATGTACATTTCTAGGGTGAGAAATACAGGAATCCACAGTCATTGATGAAATTTCTTCCTTCCCTTCCACCAGGAAGGACTCATGTGGGTGCACCTTGAAATCCTTTAGAGAGATTTCCTTAAAAGGAAAAAAATCTATGAGGCATGTCCCCTCAGAAAAATTAGTGAATCAAATGCTCTTAATGAGAGATAATTAATGCAATCCAACAATTTTTGCTTTGAGAATTTAGAGCAAAGCTGGCCATCACCTAAGGGGATCTACTGTGAAGAAAGAGGACAATTCCAGGGCTTCCTGGTGGCAATAGGCTATGGAAGTTGCCAGGTTAGCAGAAGACCAACACCGTCTCTCACACCACGTACAGCTGTTTTCAGTAACTGAGAATGGAAGCTGAACTGATCCATCTCTTATCCACACATCTGGGTCACACACACTCCCAGTTGTCTTGGACTATTCAGAAGGAGAGAAGAGCATCAGGAAGAAGATTCCTAAATTTTCTGCAATGAAGCCATGTGGGATCTTGAGGATTGCATTTGGTAAAATAAAAGAGGTATGATTATCTTTGCTCCCTAAGTTCGTAAAGCACTATGTACTTGATAGGAACAGGAGGACAGATATAAACATAGATACAAACATTGCCAGAGCTGTTGTGCTGCATGGCCTCCTCACAGCACCTGTGGCACACAGTGGCTCTGATGTATGCATAGAACTTATTATATTTTGCATTTTGCAGCTTGTTATATAAATTATGTGGAAATACTTTATTGTATCTAAAGACTATAGAGTGCTACATTTTAATATATAAATGCAACGTAATTTACCTAATCAACCCTCTATTGATGTACATTTTAATCTGCTGTTTCCCTATTCCAATAATGCTGTAATGAGCATCCTTTTACATATATCCTTGTAGATTGTTCACTCATTCACTTCAGATAAGTACCTAGAAACAAAACTGAAGGATAAAAAGCCATTCCCATTTGAAATGGATGCATCTTTCTCTTCCCTGCTTCAACTTTTCAGCAGCTCAATCTTAGATCAAAGATAAATATTAGCATGATTTGTTGTTTGTTTTCTTCGTTAATGTCTGGCCAAGTTTTGAAGGTCCCCTCACTCAGGCCAGTCCTCTGTGTTTATATGCATGAGAATAGTGGATGGGCAAGGGGAGGCTGGCTGCCACTGCAGACACCGGACACTTGTCACCCACTCTGGGCATTGAGCTAGATACCACACTCTCCATATTTCCTTGCTGTTAAGTTTTGCCAAGGAACTAAGAGCTAGACAATGGAAGCAGGAGAAAAGGGGTCTCTTTTGAGACCGGGCTGGTAAAAATCTCCCACACAGACCTCCAATCTCTTTTCTTTCCCATCTGCCCGCTAAGCACATGGGACCCTGAATGATTGCATAAAGCACAACCTCCCTTTTCCATCAACACTTCCCCTCCCACCAACTTACTTCAGACCGGGAGAAATTCATTTTAATTGTGCATTAAGCCACTGGTTTTGGAATTGTTATTTTTTCAATATACAAAACCTGCCACGTGGTAAATATTACACATGCGGCCGTAATTCTTGTCATTCTTATTCGGAAAGAGAATGTTAGGTGTGAAAGCATGAGGACATGGGTGAGCAGGCTCTTGAAGAGATTCCCCACAAGTATGGCTTGTGAAGAGAGAATTGATAAACTGGGTAGTGCCTCTGAGTAACATGGATCTCGTATGATCTCACTAAAATCTCCGTTAATGAAGATTTCAAGTTGTAGACAGTTTTTGCCTTCTCATAAACCATAATTTCCTAGTCTATAAAAAATAATAAGAGTAATATTTCTTTTATGAACCAATTACTATGTGTCAGGCATGTGGTAAGATCTTTACATTTATTGTTTTACATACTCCTGAGAAAAAACAAGGAAGACAGATTTTTTGGTCCCAATTTGTATGTGATAAAATGGCGGCATATGGTGTCCAGTTAGAAGCTGGTAGAGCTGGGATTGGAGCCACAGCCCCAACCTGATACAAATATCTGATCTTAAATCGCCTCCATGTTATATACCTCAAAGCCTTGTAATAAGGATTAAATGGAGAAAAATACTTAGCATAGTGCCTAATACATACCCCCCCCGCCGTGTGCTTATCAAAACACTAGTTATCTTTCCTTACCCTCCACTCAGCATAGCTTTTAAGCCACCTCAGAGGGAATCCAAATCTACACATTGTTGCCTCAGTGGTTGTGCCTCAGCCCTTACATGTTTCAAATCAAATTTATGTTTTCAGATCCAACTAAAAGCTGAATTTTGTGAAACATTTTAGTCATCTTCTTAGCCCTATACTCTCCTCTTAAAGTTTTTCAAAATCATGTAGGCTTCCAATGACTACACCAGCACGTGACTACATTTATCAAACTGACTCCGCAGACCAAAAGTTCTCTTGGTCAAAGAAAATACCTCAAAAGTACATAACAGAGGCTTATACCATCTCAATTTTGGTCCCACCCCCAAATAAAGTTTGATAAAAGAAATCTTGCTATCACTTTGGTGCCCACAGGGACACACACACACACACACACACACACACAGAGAAAGAAGCATGCCTTATCCAACAATTAAAAATTCAGTATCATCTTTCGGCAGGGTTGCTTTCTTGTTTCTGTTGTTTGGTTGGTTTTGATTTTTGCTCACTTGTTTTTCTTTAAAGGACTGAATAAAATCAGCTTATTCTCTTAGTGGCCTATGGAACGAAAAGCTTCACTCCTTTACACATTATATTTTGCGTGAAGCAATCAGGTTTCACAGCCAATACATAAGAATTCCAACTCTGTAATGGTAACAGCTGCCATTCTTAGACCTCATACTACATGCCAGGAAGTCAAGCAAGTGCTTTATACGGCATAGCCACCGTATGAGAGAGGTGCTATTATCTTCTCATCCCATCTTACCAAAGGGGAAAGTGAGGCTTAGCAAAGTGAAATCACTTCCCAGTAGCTAATAACTGGCTGGGTCTGCCTGTCCCTACAGTCTGAGCATTTCACTATTGTGGGTATTGCTCTCCCACTTTTCTACTTTAATGGCTGAATCCACATAAAGTGGACATTAAAATAGACAAAGTAATATTGAGTGCTTATTGTGTGCTAGGTACTATTCTACATCACTTCCAGTATCATTCCTTTTATGAATTACATATATTATTTGTCCTCATTTTATAGATGAGGCTTTTGAGACATGGAGAACGGAGTAACTTGTCCAAGATTATACAAGTGAGTTCCTAATAGATTCAAGATTTGTACCAAGTCAGTCTAACGGCAAGGCCTATGCATTTAATCACACAGTACTACCTGGAGCATAAATGTGTGGAAACTCCTCTGCTCCTACTGCTTGAAGCTGCTTAACATACACACTGTCTTGTATTTTTCCATCCCCAAAGAGCACGTACTGCTTCAACACATTCTGTGTTTTCTTCTTACTAATCAAAGAAGTTTTTCTTCTCTCATATACGAGAGCACTATATATACATATTTTTTTTTCTGTGCGTTTACTTCCACACACAAAGAGAGAAGACATTATTTATTTATCTCAGGAGAAATTAGGAAATCCCAGCCTTAACTAGCCTCCAAATACCTATCAAGTGGAAATTTTGAAAGCAAGAACATTTTGCTATTTTTGACTGCCTCTCCACTCCCAGAGTGCTCTGTTTTTCACTCTCAATTGCTCTTGCTCTCAGCATCCACCAACCTCATGGCTTTTGTACACCACTGATTCATCACAACGCACGATTGCACTTTCTCCTGTTTTATTCATAACAAGTATGCACTCGCCAGTCTTTCTTCTACCTCTTTCCCCATGTAATTTTGGGAGACATTATTCAACCCGCTACAAAGGAGTAGGAACCATTTTAAAGGATAATTGAGGAAAGACATTTACAGCCATACCATCCTGAACACACCCAATCTTGTCTGATCTTGGAAGCTAAGCAGAGTCCAGCCTGGTTAGTACTTGGATGGGAGAACAGAATATGCAAAGTCCTAGAAGTGAATAAAAAGTATGACACACTCAGGGAAGTAAAAAAGAAAAGTAAAAATGGCTGAAAAAAAAAGGGCTAAGGGAGAGATGGAAGAGGTAAAAATACACAGAAAGCCACAGTCTTGTAAGGTAAGCTGAGGGATTTGGACTTTCTTCTGAGAGTAATGGAAGACAATGAAGTATTTCAAGTAAAACATCAACATGATACAGACTGTTTAGCAAGATCATCCTGGCCTTGGGCGGAGAATCACAAGGGAAGGGATTAGAGGACAAAAGTCCAGCTGGAGGCCAGACTGTTGGAGTGGAGGTGAGAGGAGATGGTGGTTTGAGTCAGAGAAGTGGCAGTGGAGGGAGAAAGAAATAATGGGTTTAGGAAAGGAAAAAAAAAAGATTCTACTACTAAGGACTTGCAGAGGCTAAGGGGAAGGCATGGAGGTATAGATTTTTATATACCTTATTTTTTAAGGAATGTTTTTTTTTTATTTTAGTAGCTGACTAGATTTTCATTTGACTACAGTGATTTTCCTCAATTTTGTTTCTTAGAAAAAGTAACAATATTGGGACAATTTATTTGGATACTCTTGTGTTAATTAGAATTCTTTTGCTTTCAAGTAACAAAAACTAAATTTTTTTTTTTTTTAAACAGTCTCACTCCGGGCTAGAGTTCAGTGGTGTCAGCCTAAGTCACAGCAACCCCAGACTCCTGGGCTCAAGCAATCCTCCTGCCTCAGCCATCAACTGACTGGGACTACGGGCATGCACCACCTTGCCTGGCTAATTAACAGTAACTGAATTTTAAGCACTGTAAAAAATTAAATAAATAAGGGGATTTATTTACTCATATCTTGGGAAAAAGGCTTGGCTAGATCTAATGATTCAAATACCATCATCATAATTTTTTCTCCTCCTATCCCTCAACTCCACTTTTTTCCCCTGCTGGTTGGAAACAAAGGCTGCTCTAACTCTAGCTCACATCAACTTTATACTTATAATCTCCCAGATCAGAAAAAGAGTATCCCCCACTAACTTTATTCAATGTCTTGGATAAAAGTCTAATTGTTCCAGCTTGGATCTTGTTCTCCCCTCTGCCCTCAAACCAATCTCTGCCTTGGGGGGAATGAACACTCTGCTACACGTGGGCTATGTGTATAAGTTTAGGAATGAGCAAGCTTCAGTTGAGGCAAATGGACCAAGAAGATTGCTATGAAATGAGTAAGAGAAGTTTTCCCAAATGAAAGGCTGTGAAGCACACAAAAGTAATAAAAGTAACAAATATTCAAAACACACACACATACCGCAATGGTGCCAAGCAATTTTTTTAAGGCAGAGTAACAATAAGACTGTTAATTCATAATTTATTCCATCAATTTATGCTACTGCCTAATTCATCCGCCCGTCTATTTATCTATTCATCCATTCACAGCACGTTTATGAAGCACCAGATGCTTAAAAGGAGCCAAGGAATTCAAAGCTGAATAATGTGATTTTTGTCCTCAAGTTGCTTATGATCAAAAGGGAAAACTTCTAGGCAAGTCAGACTAAATACTCAACGATAGTATAAATAACTATCAAAATATAAAATATGGGACAAATATTCCATTTGGAAGTTCAAGAGCCATGTTGTGAAGTAAGTGACATTTCAATGGGGACTTAAAGAGTAAAAAAGATTTCAATAACTAGAAGATTTTTCCAAGCTGGGTGAACACTAGGACTACAAATCAGGGAGGTATGAAATTGCTTAATAGTTCAAGAAAACGGTAGGTGATTTGGAATGGCCAAAATGTAGAATGCCTGGAGAATTAGAGAAAGGGATATGATGGGAAAGGTGGTTGCTTGGAGAAAAATTACGGAGGATTCTGCAATGTCAACTATTTTTCATAAATATATTGCAGCCATTGCAGTTTGGTGGCAAGAAGTTGAATAATGTGTGAAATAATCTGTATTTCAAAAGGTAACTCAGAGAAGAATAACTCATACTCATGAGTGCCGTGGTGCCCAAAGTCAATCCAACTCTTTTGACCTTTCCATTTAGCTTTTATATTTCTGAGAACCTGGGAAGAAATTAGGCACTTTTAAATATTTAAAAACCATTGTCTCTGAAGAAAATATACCTTCAGTAGCTCAGTGCTTTAGTAGTAAAAATTAGAACTCCCACCTTTCCTAGAGAAGTCAAACCTCTGCAACTGCATGGCCTACTTTGCTTCCGTTTATTCAAGACACGAAGTTGCAGCAAGGTCAAGAAATACAGAGTCACAAACACCTTCATGTTTATACCTAACACCACTGGGGCAAAATCTCCAGGCCCTTTTAGCACTTTCAGAGCTTTTGTTCCCTGTTAAATTAAACTGCATTTTAGCAGTCAGTTGTGAATATATTTTTGTTACATCTCCACCTCTGTTAAATGCCCACTTCCTTTGTCAAGAGAAGAGAGAAATGTCAAGGAATTTGTGTTCTGGGGTATGGGGAAGGGATCTTGAAAAAAATTGTACTTTGAAAGAAAGTGAGAAAATACTTATTTTTAGATTTTTTTTTTTTTTTTCTTTTTGGGACAAGAGTTCGAAGACATCAGCACACAGTTGTGAGTTGATATATGCCATGCAGGAAAGAGAGTCATCAGAACCATAAACTCACGGGCAGTGGCATTTACCCATCTGCACTGGTGACAACGCATTTCATGTAACCACACCACCCTCCCCTGAAGATACACACAGCCCCCACGTGAGATGCGATTCTGTTGGCTGGCAAGTGGGATGTGAGTGAGAAGCCCTTTGAATATAAGGCATCAGTTATCACTTTGGAAGGTCTGGCTTACGCAGCCACCCTAGCCCATCCCACGCATTCTCACCATCACCATAAGGACAAATTCATAGAGTGTTAAAAGAAGAAGAAACTTTGTAGACCACCCCATCTTTTTTTTTTTTTTTCATGGAGAAAATGAAATCACTGAGAGATGTCACTTATTGTAGGTGAAAACTGATGATAAAACTACCCAGTGCTGAAGTAGATAACCTCTTGTAGGTGAATAGCACTTTGCAGTTTATGAAGCATCTTCGTGTCTAGTCTCACCCCCAATTCTCATAGAAAGTCATTGAGATGTGACTTATTCCCATTTTACAAATGAGAAAACTGAGGCTCAGAGAGACTGAAGTAATTCGTTTAGGGTCAAAGCGATAGCAAGAGTTAAGAACTGAGACTGGAATTGTGATATTCTTAGTATTAGGCCACAGCTCTTAGCTCTACATTGCATTACCTCTCAGAACCTTTCACCAAATGACCCTTTGTTTGATGTTTGTTATTTTAAGAGATTCCAAAGGAGAATTCCATAAGATTTCCTTGAGCTTCCAGGAAACCAACAGCACTAAGTTTCTACTGAGTGCAAAACTCTGTATAGGAGTGAACATACTATAGCTGTCAATACTGTTTCTATTACAGAAGAGTTATAATATAACTGGGGACGTCAGACAAGCACACATTAAATAAACAGAGATCAATTCCAAGTGGGCCACAATTAAAGTGCTAACTTGGGATTACGACAACATTTGATACAGAAGTTGAGAGAAGAGAGTGATGAATGAGGCTTGAAGGAATCAGGAAAGGCTTGCAATTATTCTAGTAGAAAGATGGAAAGCTAGGACTTTAGTAGCACATAAACCCTGGCACATGAACCCAGCACTACCTTTTACCACCTGTGATTTTGGGTGAGCCACTTAAATCCTCCAAGCCTCCATTTCCATAAGAATGTGGATTTTAGACTTACCTGGCTGGATGGGTTAGACCTTAGGGGTGGCTTCTACTCGGCACATGTGCTGATGACACAGCAGAGACCACAGCCCGTGCACCTCTATGCCTTGCTTCGGCACGCTGCTTGGACACAAGTTTGCTTGTGCTGACTTTGGCAGCTCTGGAGGACACTGACAGAGAAGTGTGAAAAGCTCTGGGCTGATTGTTACACCAAGGACATTAATATTTGTAAATGAGTGCTTTTAGAGTTTAATAAGAGCTCAAGCCTGGGTTCACAAAGCAAAATAGCAGAGTGCTCTGAAGTCAAATGTCAATACTTCTGAGGCAGGGATGGCTAGAAACGGGTAAACCGACTACCATAAGAATGCCAACATTTGTCTTAGAGGCATGAACAAATCCTGAGAGCAGATTCTTTCTTTTCCTGAAGGTGATCACTTAGAGAATTCAAATATCTATTTGATATTAGTTCACGTGGCCATGGATAGAGGTAGTGGAATACAGATACTGCAGGCTGTGATGACAAGTGTCGGTTTAATAACATAAACAAATACCTTTCTAGGGACAGTACAACTCAGAAAAAGATTGACAGAAATACAGAAAGAGGCTGGAGGGTTGTGTTCTAACTAGGAATGGTGTGGAATGTGAGTGAGGAAAGTCTGACGGTCCTACAGTGAGCCACAGGGTAGACAGGTCTAAAAGGGTTTTAAAATAAGAATAGGAAGGCAAAACCAAAGTCCGATAAGGTAAATTCTCTACTCACAACCTCCACGACTGCTCATTCATTAGCATGAAATTCAGTCTCTTCACCACAGCCTACAAATCCCCACCTGGTCTGGTCTAACCCCACCGCGGCATGCTCACTCTGTACCATTCTTTCTTTCCTTCTCCGCGCCACATCATCCACACTGGCCTTCATTCTCCCCTTCCAGCATGCCATGCTTGTTTCTGCCTCAGAGCCTTTGTCTAGGGGTCCACTCTGCCCTTCCTTCTCTTCCTTCAGATCTGCACACAACTTCTCCTTGTCATTCAAACATCAACCAAATGCCCCCTTCTTAGGTAAGCCTTCTCTGCTTACTCTAAGGAAGCCATTCTTCCCCCCTCATCCTTATCCATTACTTAGTACTTTTAGTTGTTTATTCATGCATTTTGTGTTTATTGCCCACTGGGATAAAAGATTCTTGAGAGGAAGCACCTTTCTTGTTCTTTGCTATGTCCCCGGCAGAGGAAACTTTTCTTCAATGAATGAATGCATGAGTGACTATCATCCTCATCCATGCTCAGGGATGTAGCATCTATACACACACAAACACTTGCATGGGAATTGGAGAGCCAGACATTCAAAACGTTCATCTTTGGCTAAAAATGTAATCTCTTTAATCTCTTCCTTAATAATCTCTTTATCCATATTACTTCTCCTCTACTTCCCCCTACCAAAAAAAAAATAAAAACCTTTAAAATAATTTACAAATTATAGGATTACTGGGCTTGAAAGAACAACTAAAGAGCATGGAGTTCGATGATCCCACTTGGTGTTTTATATGCCACTACACTGTTTCTGCCAAGAGGTTTTCTAGTGTCTATAGGAATACTTCCAGTAAAGGAGAATATCCCCCTTCAAGATAGTCCAGTTTATCTTCTGACAACTTTCAGTGTTAGAATTTTTGCGAACACGAAAAAATAAACTTCCTTTTACCTTTTCATTCATTCTCTCATTCAACACACATTTAGTTGTTACATCAGCTTCCCACCATGTGCAACCACTGTGCTAGCCCACTGTGTTGTAAGTGCTACCGTACAGCACAGGGTAATACAGCAGTCTTTTCCTCCATAGGGTGTTCAGGGCAGCTGGTAAAATGGTCATTAGATACTTAATTAAAGAAAAACACTAAAAAAGAGGTAGATGGTGCCGCTAGAACAAATAATTGGGAGACATACCATGGACAAGAAGGGAAAAGTATGAACGAAACCTAAAGGGTAAGTGGGGGTTAGATAATACAAGGAAGAGAACCAAGGGGGTGCTTGAAGAAGGAAGTGCAGTTCCCAGCATAGGGGAAACATATCCGTAGTTTCCAAAATGCGAGGAAACAGTATGCTGCAGAGAATGCAGCATGGAAACACATAGCGCTCGAGTGTTCTCTTCCTTAAATAACCACACGGTGGCTGCATCAAAGACCAAGGGGCAAGGAGATGTAACTGGAAGTGGGAGTAGACAAGGCAAGATTATTTGGGGGATACGTACACCAGCTAAGATTCTGAA
Organism: Eulemur rufifrons; assembly: GCF_041146395.1. NCBI lineage: Eukaryota > Metazoa > Chordata > Mammalia > Primates > Lemuridae > Eulemur > Eulemur rufifrons. The sequence goes on from NC_090992.1 coordinate 10,336,653, forward strand.
CTTCCATCTGAAGTGATGGGAAGCTGCCGGAGGGTTATAAGGAGGGGAAAGACATGAATTGGAGGGGAGCAAAAGTGAAGTGGGAAGACCAGTCATGAGGCTGTGGTCATAGTCCAGGCAAGAGATGAAAATGGCACACACCAGCAGGGTGGAGACTTGAGATGAAGAGAAGTAGAAAGATTTGAGAGATATTTGGGAGGCTGAACCCACTCATTGCTGTTAGTTCCCTTTGCTGGGTTATGCAACATAAGTAGCTTCACATCCTCACCTGACCACACTCCACCTTTTTGAAGACAGACATTATTATCCTTACCCCCTCTCCTAAGTTGGACTTATTCAAGTACCAAAGCCATAATTCTTTCAACTGTCCTTCACCGACCACGGTCTTACATCCTCTACTATTCTAGTTGCCTTCGTCTGGATATATACTCTCTCAATATGTATTGGTGGTGTAGCTATCTTATGGTGCCCCCAAGTATTCATCTCAGCCCTCAGGTAGTAAAAAAGGCAAGAGAATAATTGCTAGGAGAAGCAAGTTCAGAAGACTACAGAAATAAGAGAAAAAATTATCTGGTTCTGAAATCTTCAAGAACGAACAATATTCCATAAGATTTTGAAACCTATTTTGGGAACCAGTATACATTGAACTTATTTGCATAATAAGATATGACACAAAGATTAACCAATAGATTCTGGGCCTAAAAACAATTTTAAGAAACAGTGCTCAGTGGAGCAAAAATTATTCCTGTCTTAAAAGATGGACCTATTTTTCTTGTGATCACAGAAGGGGGTGATTTCTGAAAGCAGAAGCACAGCCAGGTCCATCAAAAATACCAGTCACAGGGACACATTCATTTTGAGCCAGCACACTGTGTTGACATCTCCCCAGGAGAAAGTAGGAGAAACTGACAATAGCTTTACATCTAAGTTGAGACAGCAGCATGAAATCATATGGACATTCAGGTGTCATCTTCCCCAAAGAGTTTCATTTTATATAAATTGCAGGAAACCTGACACACATATTAAAATTTACTATGGTTGAGTGAAAGTCAGGGGGAAAAAAGAGACAAATGTTGCTTTTAGTAATAACATCCATTATCAGCTGATACACGTTTTATTCTCTTGGGGGCATTTCCTGACATAGATTTTCACATCCAACCAAAATGTTTTATTTTCAATGGAAATACAGCAGATGTATTCAACCGCAGAGATGATCTGGCTGAAATAAAGGAAAACCCTGATCCCCTGATCTGTATGTATGTGTGCATGAGTGTGTGTGTGTTTGTGTGCGTGTGTGGGGGGGCGTGTTCTCTTACTTGGTGTTTGCTATTATCACCATCAGCTCTGTGCAGTCAGTCATCCTTCAGCAACATTTATAGAGTGTCTGTGTTGAGCCAGAGCCTCGAAACCCAATGCCTGTTAAATGAGACTATCTCAGGACACCCGAGGAAAAACCCTTCGTCCTCTACAAGCTCATTTGTCTGTCACAGCCCACAGTGTTTCCAAACGCACTGCAGGAGTCAGAAGCCGTGCTACTTTAGATTGCTCTGCATGGTCATTCATTTCTAACTTTTACCTAAGGTTCTATGTGCGGATGTTCAAAATAAGACTTGGAGAATGCATTACTATAGAAAACATCAACTAGTGCATCTTGAAAAGTTGTCCAGAGCTTTTAAAATACCCAAGTCTATTTGTCCATAAGATCATCCTTGGAGAGCTATTCTTTGAAAATATTCAGAGACTGAAATTATATGTATGAAGAGAAATATAGCCAGCAAGCTAAATACCATCAGAAGAGTAAGTTTAGAGACTTAATTACTATATAGCCAACATGTATACCAACATGTATAACACAGTTGAAGTTACAGTGCCTGGTATATGGTAGAAACATAATAAATTGTTGAAAAAATGAATTAACTACAACAAGAATCTTAATTATGGATATGTTTGGGAGAGTGATTTGGGGTGGTTATGTTTCTTGTTTGTCTTTTTCTGTATTTGCCTACTTGTTTATAATAAGAAGTTATTTCTTATAATCCTAAAACCCCACAGGATAAGTAGGGAAAGTATTATTTAGTAGGAGCAAAGTATCACGGGAAAATTTAAAAGAATTGTTCAAGTTTATTACAGTGCTAACAACTTGGCTAGCACTACAATGTGAACACTTCGGCCCTAGGCTAGTACATTTCCCACTGAACAAAACAGAAATTTTCCTGAATTTTTCCTTGAAGACCCACCCTAAGCTTTCCCTTACCACTGTTAAATGAGAGAAGACCCAGTTGCATGCAGGTATAATTCCTAGTGAATCTCATCTCAACCTTTCAGACCAAAGTCTCGGTCCTGGCTGCAAATACAAATCTATGCTTGTGTCTCTTTAGCTTCCTACTATGGAAAACGCTGAGCAGCAGTGTGTCACTCGAACAGCAAAAGACAGGCTGTGTGAAGTATAGCTTTCCAGTGGAAGCATTTCCTACAAAATAGCTGACCTGTCTCTTGGAGCTCACTTGAGCCATTAGATTTTAATGTCTGTCAAAATTATTTGACATTAACTTGGTTTCTGAGACCAATTAAAATTATGTATTTTTTTAAAAAATAATTACTATATCAATCTCAAGATCATTTTCTGCTAGCCACTATATTTAGTGCCTCGTGCGATGGATGTCCTACAATTCTCACAAAAACTTTCTGAGATAAGTACTATCATCATCTTCATTTTACAGATGAGAAAATAGGTTTCAGGAGGTTAATTATTTAGTGAAATGACACACAGCTATTAAGTTGCACAGTGAAGATTCAAACCATGGTCTTTCTAACTTCTGGACCCTGATTATTAACAGTAACATTATCCTTATTTCACCCTCTTTTACTCTCTGATTTATCTTGCTAACACAGCACCTGGCAGAAAGAATAGTAGATACCCACTTTATATTCGATGAATGAATGAATTAATTAATTACTATACTATACAAAAAGCTACAATTGCAGGATTTTATTAGTTATTTATTGCTGCATAACAAAGTATCCCCAAACTTAGAGGTTTCAAGTAACATTTTTCTTATAATTTCTGTGGGTCAGAAATCCAAGCGTGGCTAAGCTAGGTCCTCTGGCCCAGGGTCTCTCGTATGGCCGCAAATAAGATGTTGGTTGGGTCTGTAGTTATCTCAAGATTCAAATGAGAGTAACCCACTTCCAAGCTGACTCACAAAGTTGTTGGCTGAATTCAGTTCTTCTCTAGGTATGGCTTGAGGTTATCTTTAGTCTTTTACCGCACAGATATCTCTTCATAAGGCAGCTCACACTAGGGCAGTTTGCTTCCATTGGAGTATGTTAGAGAGAGTAGGCAGGGAGGGGGAGGGGGAAGGGGAGCGGGAGAGGGGTGGAAGTCACCTTCTTTTATAACCTAATCTCAGAAGTGATATCCCAACACTTTTGCCAAATTCTATTCATTAGAAGTAAGTAACTAGGTCCCTCTCACACTCAAGGGGAAGGGGTTACACAGTGTCCATTTTAATGGCACACACAATAAAGGCAGCGGGACGCCTGACCAAAGATCATTTCTCATTGAGGTGATCTGAGAGAACTTCATGGCCTTAGCATTGGCACTGTGCTTTTAAGACTGGCTTGCATTTATGACTGACTTTTTCAATTCCGCATACAAGTGAGATCAGGCAGTTTTTATCTGTCTGTGTCTGGCTTATTTCACTTTCCAAAATATCTTCCAGGTTCATCCATGTTGTCACAAATGTCAAGATTTTATTCCTTTTTAAGTTTGAATAATATTCCACACACATTTTCTTTAACTATTCTTCTGTCTACGACACTTAGGTTGTCTCCATCTCTTGGCTGTTGTGAATAATGTTGCAATAAACATGGATGTTAAGATAATTTCTTCAAGATATTGATTTAATTCCCTTTAAATATATACTCAAAAGTAAGACTAGGGGATCATAAGGTGGCTCTATTTTTAATTTTTTCAGGAATCTCCCTACTGTTTTCCAAAAATGGCAATACCAATTTACATTCTCACCAGCAGTGTGGAAGTGTTCTTTTTTCTGCACATTCTTGTCAACACTTGTTATCGTCTGTTGAACTCATAAGAACAGAACATAGAGTGGGGGTTACCAGGGGCCGAGGGTGGGGAAAATAGGAAGATGTTGGTTAAAGAGTGCAAAGGTTCAGTTATGCAAGAGGAATAGGTTCTAGAGATCTAATATACACCACGGTAACTATGGTTAATAATACTGTGTTGTACACTTTAAATATCCTCAGAGAGTTGATCTTAAGCATTTTCTTCACACAAACACACACAAAAAATCATAATTATGTGATGTGATTTACATGTAAATTAGCTTGATTGTGGTAATTCATTTCACAATGTATATGTATATCAAAACATCACATTGTAAACCTTAAACATACACAATTTTTATTTGTCAATTATACTTCAATAAAGCTGGGGGGAAATGGCCTGCACTTTGTTAGGCAGAGAAAGAAGAGGAGGAGGACAAGCATGCATTAGAGTCATGAAATACAGTGCAGAGACAAAGACAGGAAAACACAATGGCGAACGGCATGATGTTAATGTCCGATAAATAATTGGTTCTAGCTGAATGCTTATGAAGAAGAGTGAATAGAGGTTATGTCTCCAGGAACTAGTACAATGCCTTGATCATAGTAGATACATGATAAATATTTGCTGAATAAATAAAGTGCTAGGCCTTTTTCTATTTGCAGCTTTAAAAGATACACAAAATCTAAGAAACCAGCTTTTCAGATGCTTATTACCTTAATTATCTGAGAGACTACTGTGAGCAGTCAGGGGTCTAGTGGCTTTCTGAAACTCAGTGTCACAACGGGACTGGGGCTTTTGTAGGTCTCTCAGCTACAGATGGGGCATGAAAGATCAACCACAGAGAGACCTGCCAGCTCCAGGGAGGGCAGGCAAAAAGTAGAGGGCCAAGAGCAAGGGCATTAGAGATGACAGAATAAAGGATGCCACATATTTTACCACAAAATCTATGTTGTCTTGCATGGTTGGCAGTATTCATAAAACGTCCGTTGTACCTCACCAATTCCTTGCTGTAGCATGGACCCACTGTGCTTTGTTCCACATACATCAATTGCTAGACCTGATTAAAACACCTATGGCTTTGTGACATAAGATTCAAGATGTGCCAGTTACCTTCTGTTCAGACTATGAGTAATGGTGATGACGATTTTTCATTGGAAGGGGTTGAATGTGGCCAATAGTGACGGTGGTTGAGAGTCATGATCATCACCATTAGCTCACAAGTCTATTTTCCTTTGCCCAGAATGACTAAGTTGAAAGTTAAATGTGGGCATATGTGTGAAAATGCAAATCATATCTATTTTTTCAAAGAAATTGAGAAGTTTTGCTTTCTAAACTGGAGTTCAAGTAAGAGTTTGGGTGTATGCACACACTAGTACACACATACACGCACACACACACTTACACGCTTACTCCTCTCCTGATGGGCCCTTAAAGTCTATTCAGTGACTATGCTAGCGAGAGACTATCTTGCCATCTCTTTTCTTGAAGCCAATGAACTCCGTCCGGACTGTGCTTTCTTAGGGGCCAGTGATGATTGGGAAGTTAAATGAAATGGTAGAATCTGCGAAGTTCTAGAATCTTGAATTTTCATGGAATGCTCTCCTACAATCAGTCCCCACATATACACAAGTAGAGACAGAACTAACTGCTGATGTTAAGTGCCTCCACAAAGAGAGAATTGCTTTAACTCTGTGCTGTAAACTTTCAGAATATACCTGAATCAATAGGCAAAGCCTCTATGCATATCAGTAATGAGCCCAAACGCATATTGTTTTTACTACCTGGAAATATTTTGTTTGCTTGCTTTTGTTTTTGCTTTTTGGAGGGGAGCAGAAGGCAGCTCCAAGGGCCAAAATGTTGTGGCCTTTTATCTAATTTTTAAATCTTTAACCGAATACCAATATCTTAGTTTCTTATTTTCTGTTTTTTTCCTCTCCTCTATCCCATAATGAAGCATTGCATTGGGTTGACATGAGAAAAAGGAAACACAGTAGTGTCAAGCCACATTCTCAAGATGGTATAAAGTCTCTTGAGAAGCAAGAGTCTTTTGATATACAATTCAGTGTTCCAAGAATGAGATTTTATTAAGTAGGTATTAAAATGCCTTCCTTTGCTTTACATTCCTTATCAGTGTGGTTAGTTCCTGTGGCAAGGTGGATAAAAGTTTCTAAATAAATGTTTCATTTTTCCATCTCTGATTTATACAAGTACCTAAATCTACAGAAATTTCTTTTATACAGTTCAAGGAAAATACGATTATATCTGATTAAGTTCAAGATGCAACATCGACTTTATCTTTGCTTTTTAATGAACCCAGTGTTCAAACTGCCTCCTTTTTCTTTCTTTCCCATTATTTTGCAGACCTATGAGAGTAGTAAGTGGGAAAATGCAGTATTCAGAATTTAGGAGGTTTACAAGCAATAACTTTACTCTGTCTGGCCCAGCCAAGAACACAAGACTCTAGGGATTTGGCTCCCAAAGCAAAAGTAATCATAGCCAGGATTATATAAAGAAGGGCTGAATGATCATACGTGGCAATTTATGGAGGAAGGCCTTATTTGCAACTTTCATTAATTTTTTTAATATCTTAATTACTATTTTCTGGAGATGCTTTTCTGAATGTCCATAATAGGCTTTTTTTTTTTTTTAAAAAAAAAAAAAAAAAAAAACTATAAACGTCCAGAAATATATGGGTTGGATCCTGGAACCTAGTATATTTTTAATGAATGTTGATATCCAATGCTGAGAAGGTTTTACTGATCACCCACTATGTGCAATGCACTATAATAAGGCATAGAAATCTGAAAATTTCAATAAGTATTTATAGAGAGCTTAATAGTCATGTGGCAATATTAAACATATTTTTTGAGTAGATACTGAATTCCAAACTACAGAAATGTCATTTAACATGAAATTTAAAGACTGAAAGGGATACTAGGTAAGACTTTTTAACATAAGGAGATATGAAAGCATCTTTCAGGTCTCTCTCTAATGTTATTCCTTCAGAAAAGATTTCCTTTGAGTCCCTTAATCTAAACAAATCTCTCCTCTATCTGTTATTTTCTTATCATTTATTTTATTTCTTTATGTTTATCTCTGTGATTGCTTAAGATCTTTCTCTATTGCTAGACTGTAAACTTCACAGGGGCAAGTATTGTATCTGTCTTATTTACTTGTACAGCTTATACACAGTCTGGTAAAGCACAGGTATTCCATCCATGCTAATGGATAAAAAGGTTGCACATTATGTCATATGTGAAATATAACTATCGTTTATTGAGCACTTACTATCTACTAAGCACTGTGGGAGCCATGGGCGCCAGTGGGTCCCACTGGATCTGTGGGACCCCAGAGCCTAGACATACCAGGCGGGCTGCCCTCTGGAGAGAGGGACAGAGATGACCAGAGTGCCAGCTTTCTTCCATTCGAACTCTTTTCCTTCCCTGCCCCTCCCCGAACTGCAGATGCCCAGACAGACAATTCAGCTGGGCTCATCAGGAGCAGCTGCTTCCACTCTGATGGTGCAGCCTCCTCACTGAGGCTTTCACAGAGAGCGGGACTCAAACCTTTCCTCTTAAAAACCAACCGTGGAGTAAGGGGTGCTCAGACTTGAGCTTCCTACTCACCAGCCCTCTCTGGTGCTGTTCACATGGTAGCTCCATCACAGCAGGAAACACCCCAAAGCAGAGAGACATCAAACCTTCTTGAGCACTCCATAGGCAACTTGGGACCAGCACGCTTCTCCCTGGAATAGTCAAGAATTGTCTTCAGGGACCTGGAGACAAGGCCACAGGCCAGGTCCCATACCTCCAGGACTCAACTGTGCTGTTCAGGGGAATGGACAGATTTGTGAACTAACCTCAGGAGGCAAGGGAGCCAGTTATTAATTCTCAAAACAAGTTTCATTCCAACCAGTGTCAAGGTCAAAGGAGACAGGTTTCCATTAGTGAGTTTATTTATCATTCACTCTTACTTTGAAGGAGTAGCTCTTGGGATTCCCAGATTGATATCAGGGTTTCCTAGTATGTGCCCACCTTATGCTGGCCCTAATCTTTATTTCCATTCTCTTATGCCCTATACAGCTATTAAAACAGAATCCTAAACTCAACAAGGTTCATCATGGGTGACATTCATTCATTTTAAATGCTAGCTTACCTCCCAGGATTCACTTTTTTCGGGGGTGTGTGTATGTCTGCAGATTTCAGATACTTTGTATTAGTTCCATGTCAACGGTGGATATTTTAGCCAGAATTTTTAGCTATTTTCAGTTGTAAAGTTATTTAGGGTAACCATTCCATCAGAGGACCAGGAAGAAAAGGACTTAGGTGTTCCATTTGTATTTCCAAACACTACTATTGTATTCCTCGGAAATTTTGCTTTCTGAGAGAAAAACTAATGGCCGCATGAGAGGGACCACAAGTCCTACCACCAGCATTACACTTTGACATTGGATTTTACTGAGACCAAAAAAAAAAAAAAAAGTGTTATGCTGGGGGAAAAAATACTGCCCCAGCTATAAGGAGGCACCTAAGATGGTATATACTGCCTTTTTAAACTGAATTGAGTTGAGTAATTACTTTTCTAATATGTTTTCTGTGGGCTTCGTAGAACATACAATTTGTGAAAATGACCCTCAGGCAGGTTTTGATAATCAATCACGGAAACCCCTCTGAGTCCTCAATTTGTTGAAATGTCCAATTTGCTAATGTTCTTTTCTAAACCAATAACCTAAAATGTGGAAATGCCTGAAATGTAGCAATGAAATATATCAATGTTTTCAAAGTTTCCCTGTCTTTGAAATGGCACAAAGTCTTGTCTCACAGGTGAAAAACAGGTTTGGTTTATAACCTGAGGAAAGTATAAGGAAGACACACTTTAAACACCCAGGATGGAGAACACAGAGTCAATATTACATTGAGATTCTTAAAAATCTCCAGGCTGATTTCACATTCCATAAAGGACAGAATCTTCTGGGAGGAGGAGGAAAAAGGAAGGAAAAATAGACCTAATGTTTGCTGCCTGTCTTCCTAGCTAGGATCCAAGAGTTGCTTTTAAATGTATGAGATCAGAACATCAAAAGATAGCAGCTAAATATATTCAAGTAGAGTGGAAATTTTGACATAAATTTAGTGATTTATTTTTCCCCCTCAAAAAAGTGAGCACATGTGATTAGCAAGCTATTTTTTTTAGGACTTCATTTACATAGAGACCCATTTATTTAAGAAAGAGACAATAAACAAGATACCAGAGAAGAGCATTCACTCAGTCAGAGACCCACAGAGGCTCAGGGCTGCAAGATCAGTGGGTACCTGGCCCACACTCTTGCCAGAGTGTAAACAGAAGACCTCTCAGAGGTCTAAAGCGAGGCCACGATGGGACATCAAACAGCACCGTGGAGGGAGGCTGCCTTTCCACCTTCTGCAGTGCACTTTCTTAAAAGATTTAGAATCCGTGGGCTGCTTTAACTCTTATCAAGCCTAGTACAGAGGTTGGGCAATCCAACAGAGCCTGTAAAATGATTAGAATGTAGACCTCAGTTGGAAAGCTCCTAACAGTTTCTCACTCAAAAAATGGATGAAAACACAGTGGGCTTCTCCGTACAGAAAATACTGTAGAACAAATAAATACATAGAATTATAGAAATGCCTGTAAGAATTACATGCGTCATCCTAGTTAAATTTCAAAATAAAATGTTAAGTGGAAACAACAAAAAAAAGCAAGTTGCAAATAGCTGATACCATTCCTGTAAACATTATAAAGCACAAAATAACAGTTTATATTGTTTATCAACATATCACTACGTAATAAAAGTTCAAAAACATGCCTGTGAGTGACTCATACCATCTTCAGGATAATAGTTACCTTTAGGGAGAGAGAGAGAAGGGAATAGGGGACTTATTTGTAATGTTTTATTTCTTATTTTTTAAGAAGAAAGAGTAAGCTGAGACAAATATGGCAAATAACTACATGTATTTTATTTTGATAGTAATTCCATAGATGTCTGTAATATTTTCTTTACTTTTCTATATATTTAAGATGATTCATTATCAAACTTTCAAAATTAAAAACATGGTCTTAAAGACAGCCCTTTCTGGTAGAATTTTCCTTATTGTGGAAATGCTTTATATCTGCTCTGTCCAATATGATAGCCACTAGCCACACGTGGCTACTAAACACTTGAAATGTGATTAGTGCAACTGAGTGACACGTTTTTTAATTTCATCTCATTTTAATTAAATTCAAATAGCCACATGTGAGTAATGTCTTTTGTATTAGGTAGTTCAAGTCTACAATGCAGAACTTGTATGTCTTCATTTACTACAATGCTATTGCCTAGAGTCAGACTCCAGCCCTAGCAGGTACTCCACACAGTTTCTTAATTAATGAAATGATGAATTCTAGTGCATGTATTCTAATAATAATTTCCTCTTGTGATTTGGTTGACATACACATGAAGCCAAAAATTTTACCAAGCTTAGAATTGTTTTTAATTTAGTATTCTGTAAAATCAATATTTTCTAGTAATCATCATTTTCCTACCTACTAACAATTCCTAGTACATATTGTAATTAGACTATAATGCATGCTGTGCATTGAGTTAGTCTTGTTTGTGCCTACTATTGTTCTGTGCTCTGTATCTTAGGTATTCTGCCAGTGTGCAAGGTACAGCTAACAGTATACCAAATATCTCAATGACAAACTCACAGAAGTTTATATTTTTTTTTTTTGAGACAGAGTCTCACTCTGTTGCCCAGGCTAGACTGAGTGCCGTGGCGTCAGCCTAGCTCACAGCAACCTCAAACTCCTGAACTCAAGCGATCCTCCTGTCTCAGCCTCCCGAGTAGCTGGGACTACAGGTATGCGCCACCATGCCCGGCTAATTTTTTCTATATATATTTTTAGCTGTCCATATAATTTCTTTCTATTTTTAGTAGAGATGGGGTCTCGCTCTTGCTCAGGCTGGTCTCGAACTCCTGAGCTCAAACGATCCGCCCACCTCGGCCTCCCAGAGTGCTAGGATTACAGGCGTGAGCCACCGCGCCCGGCCTAGAAGTTTATAAAATTACCTGGATGCTTCCAAAATCTGAGTTTCTGAGGTACAATAATAAATAAATAAATACTGACCAGGGAGAAAGGCATACCATAGACCAGAGAAATTAATGACCCACTGTGAAAGAAAATAGAAATAAGTTGGCATGAAATACTGTAAAAAAATCTGAAAAGAAAATATGCAAATATCAAAAGCAGGTTTTATTTTTGATTAAAGAGCAAATAAAAGGTGGGAATAAAAAAAAATGTGAACAAAGACATATTTTTGTCTTACTCTTTCATTTTACTTCCTCTTAAAATTATTAGGAAAGAGTGAATTTTGTGTTAAGTAAACTATACCTCAATAAAATTGATTTAAAAAAAAAAACCATGAAAGAACTTCATGTGAGAAGATTGCTTCAAGTCTAATAAAGCTAACGCAAGTAAAATATGGATGAAAAGAAGGGAAAGAAAATGGACAACAGCATCTCAGATGACAGAATTTCTTTTCAATTTCCCTTTCAAGAAGGAAAAATGTGAAAGAAAATGGAAAGCTGTCAGTCTTCCAAAAGTAAGTCAGAAAATTAAAGACATAGAAACCATCAGGCAAAGGTAATTTATCTCCCATTTTATCTTCACATTTGAAGAAAGTAGGTGAAGGATACAGAGGAAGATCCTATTGATGAGAATATTATTTCAGACAGCGGACACACAGTCAAACTTCAGCTATGTCTGGATCGATAAGGAAGTCTTAAAGTGGCATTATTTATGGATCCATGGTAGCTGCTGGCCGGATGAAGTGGAACCGGACAGGAAGGCAGAGCAAACCAAAGAAAGAATGTCAGCTGAATGGGAGTGATCCCCATTAACGCAATGGAGGATTAGGAAATGATTAGAAATAGATTTTGCAACGTCTTTTTATTGTGCAGGTCCAGAAAAATAAATAAAGGGATAAATAAAAGCAAAGTGTTTGATTTTGTGGCTCTCCAAAGCCATTATCAATCAAAGGAGAAAAGTTTCCTTGCAGTTGTAAGAAATTCTTTAGCTTTCCCTGAAAGCAGTCTCCCAAAGTTCTCTGGATGTTTAAATGATAGTGCTGCAAAACAAGACGTAGGGGAAAGAGCCCACTCAAAGTGATTCTAAGCATTACGCGTTTGGTGAAAGTCAGAGCGTAACAGCAGAGACGGGAAGTGCCACAAACATCTATTGACTAATTCAGTCCTTGAAGCAGAATTCCAAATTGAGATATGGAATTGCTGGGAGTAGATCATCCCAGTGACATAGGGCACCAGCAGATACTGCTCAATAAAAAGTCCTAAGAACCGAAACAAGGTCTCTGATGAAAAAGGAGATGGCAGAGAAACTGGGCGAAACCCGTTGGAGAACAGATAGCAATGACAAATGACCTCAGGTTACCCTCATCACTCATTATACACTAGTTGTAATACATTAGCATACTTAAACTCCCACCAGAGCCAGGACAGTTTACAAATGCCAACTAATTTCACTTCTATTTACTAATTTAAAAAATAATAGGTACAAATGTAAGTTTTGGGCTGTAAGAATGACTATTATAGAGTTGTTTTAAAATTAAAAGTTGGAAACAACAACACAACTGTCCAACCAAAAATATGAAAATCTTAATTCAGTATGTGCCAAATATAATAAAATATTCTGTAGACATTAAAGTGATATTCTTGAGAAATATTTGGGAAAATGAGAAGAAACATTTTATTAAATAAAAAAGCAATATATTTAATAAAATGTTTCCACTCATTTTTCAAAATCATATCAAATGTTGCTTTCATAGAGCACTCACTCAAACATAATCCTTCACTCATCTGTACCCCTCAGGAGTTTTATTTATAGAGCTTATACTTTGCTTTCTCCTGAGATATCTGCAAACCCCTGTATTCATGAAATAACTGTATTATATAATTTCCCCCATAAAGTGCAGTAGAGAATAAATTAAAAATTTAAGTGACCCCATAAGACCCTTAATGATTCTATAAACATAGGATTAAAGTAATTTATAGTACTACTAAAATAAATTCAGGCTGGACCACTAGCAAAACAGCTACATCAAGTGAACTATTTACTCTCTTACTCATTCACATTGTTAATATAGAGCAGTGTTTTTCATACTGGGAGTCACAAACCATTAGTAGGTCATAAGGTCAATTTAGTAGGTCACAATCAGCTTTTTAAAAAATGAAATAGAAAAAACGAAAAGATGAGGAAAATATTAGAGTATATGACATAGAGTAAAGGCAAGTATTGTGTTATTGAAGTTTTGTTTCATCTGTGGGTGTGCATGTGTGTGTGTTTAGATTGTGAAAAAAAAAAAAAAGCAATTCCTTACATAGGTCATGGATTTAAAAAATAAAGTTTGAAAGCTACTCATATAAAGCTTGTGGCACATGGCTGTCATATACCCAAACCCATAAAGGGATATGACATGCTACTTCTTAAATTATCCCACATTTCTATGTTCTTTAAAGAACCAGCATTTTTTAGACTGTTTCAGGTATTCTTCACACCCGTCACAAGCACTACAGTTGGATTTCTTTTCAAATATAAAGTTTTTATCACTTAATGTGGGTTGCGAGCATCAGAGCCACGATGACATACAGATTCTGAGATATGAGATTCGTTCAACCACTAAATCAATGATCTGCTTCCTTTCTTACACCAAACCCAAAGCCTGAGAAATTCAATCCAGGCTTATGCAAAATAATAAATTATCCCAGTCTGTAGATCTTCAGTGCTTGGGAATAGTTGCAACCACAAATATTGAATTTGCCAAAATATCTTGTGGAACTAGTCAAATTACACTCATAATGTAGCCACATGAGCTATCCAATGAACTCATTCAAGGTAAGAGACTGTATTTTTTATATTTATATCCCTAGACATGATCAGTAATGGCTCATAATGAGTGCTTAGTGTTTATTGAATGAATTCCACTTGGGAGGGACTCTAATTGGGAAAAAAAAAAAAAAAGAAATGTTTTGTACATTTTTAGTTATAGAATTTAGTCACCATAATCATTTAATGAATTTTTTAAATTAGCATTACAAATCTCTTGACTGGTAATAACTAAAAACTTATGTAACTGATTTGGAAAAACGAAAATCAGAAGACTTCTTCATACCATCCACTCTATATAATTTCATAACCATTCATCAACTCCTTCTTTCCCCAAATCATTCAATCTTGGTAAAATAAGGGGAACTGGCCTCTAAAACATTTCTTTCAGTAAATTGGTATCCTAGCGTCACACACAGAAACTTCAGGGAATTAACTACACCTAAAGTGAGAAGGAAAGGCAGTCTTATAACAAGTTAGCTGCCACATTTTAAGGTATGATTATGACTTAGATTTAAAGACACTACAGTCTGGTTATTGCAAACTGGGACTGGAGACACAAACCTGGGCATGAATCCTGCCCAATTCTGCCACATCCAACTGGATGGCCACTGGAATATAACCACATCAAAAGGTATTTGCAAGAAGGAAATCAAATGATCATGTAAATTATTTAGCATGGCTTACAGTAGATGCTCAACATAGGTAGCTATTATTTGCCCTAACTATTATTACTGTTATAATTGTTTTTAAATTTTAATTGACACACAATAGTTATACATGTTTAATGGGTACCATGTGACATTTTGATGCATATACACATAGTGCAATGATAAAATCAGGGTAATTGACATAGCCATCACCTCAAACATTTATTATTTCTTTGTAGTGAGGACATTCAAAATCCTCTCTTCTAGCTATTTTGAAATATTAAACACATTAGTGTTAACCATAGCCACCATCTTATGAAACAGGACACCAGACTTTATTACTCCTAATTGTAACTTTGTGCTCATTGACTGATCTCTCCCCATTTCACCCTCTCCCCACTCATTCCAGTCTCTGGTAACCACAGTTCTATTTTCTACTTCTATGAGATCAACTTTTTAGACTGCACATATGAATGAGATCATGAGAAACTTGTCTTAATGTGTCTGGCTTTTTTAACTTAACACAGTCTTCCAGGTTCAAGCACATTGCTGCAAATGACGAGATTTCATTCTTTTTAAAGGTTGAATGGTTTTCTGGTATAAATGGTATAAATATTGTGTATTTATACCATGTTTTCTTTATTCATTTATTCATTGATGGCTCTTAGTTTGATTTCATATCTTGGCTACTATGAATAATGCTGCAGTAACCATGGGAGTGCAGATACCTCTTCAACGTACTGATTTCATTTCCTTTGGATATGTACTCAGTAGAATTCTTGGATAATATGGTAAATCTGTTTTTAATCTTTGGACAAATAACCATACTATAGGCTTTAGACTTCTCTGGTCAATCATCTTACTACACTTTCTTCTGTGCTAAGAGTTTAACTGTGATCAATCCTAGTAGACTTACTCTTCAAGCCAGCCTCAGATGACCAATAGGAAGACATATGTATAAGCATTTCTAAGTATTAGCATTTCTAAGGCCTTATTTTACAGTTGGTAGCATTTTTATGTTTGGGACGTATGTCTACCAGAGTACACAAAATATACTCAGAAGACAAATTCCACTGAATCCAGGACTTCTTTGAAAAGAAGAGGAAAAAAAAAAAAACACACACACACACACACACACAAAAATTTAGCAAAGGTAGCAATAATCATCCTAAAGGAATTGGCATAGTTTCCAAGTATTTAATTTACTGCAAGCAAGCATCTTCTTTATTGGGAAAAAAATGTGTTAATGCAGAATTGGAAAATGGAAAAGCAAAGCTGGTTAGCTTCCTTTCACCTAAAACAAGGTAAAATGTAAAAAGAGCAAATTGGATCAGTTTTCTAAAAGCTCATTGTAGTTTAAGATCTTCCCCTCCCCTACCTTTTTAATGGTCTGAAGTGTTGTCACTAATTCAGAGGGAGACAAGTATATGTTAATGTAAACACTCAGCTCTTAAACACTAAGTGAGCTTTAGAAGCAATCTCTGCAGTGGTCTAATTGCCTAGGCCTTAGAATGACTTTCTGGAAAGGGAGACAAGAAGAAGTTATTTGCATCATGCCTGCCAGGCACCAAAGGGGAGGTTCTTTGAATATCAGCTCACCTGCAACACAAAACTTCCTAAAGGGAAATTAAATTTGTCTCAAGCATTTTGTCTCCTCTATGTCTCTACTGGGAAATTTTCAAAGCCAAGAATGCAACATATCTCGTTACAAACTCAAATACCTAAAGAAGCCAGGCAGATAAGAGGTTGAGTATAATGGAAATCATCTGTGATTATTCAGTTTATACCTGTTATATAATTTGTGTGCACTTTTCTTTGCTCAAAACATACTTAAGATACCATTAAGAGTGAGTATTTGCAGCTTACTAAGTAATCACACTGAGGTAAAAACGAACCTGTCAAGAAAAAGAAGGTTTCTAGTAAGAAAACTATCAGGCTGAATTATTGTGAAAAACAGATGCAAAAACAGTTTAATTGAAAATAATTTCATGAATGAACTATTCATGCGAGTGTAGACAGCGTTGAAAAAAATAATGATTTAAGACAGCCAGGGAGTGGCAATGATGGGAATCCATGTTCACCCCTTCGTTAGAAGGGACAAGGAGAGGAAAAGGTGTCACCAGACCTAGAAGAGCTGGGGCCACAGAGAATCGGCTGTCTGGTAGAGGCAGGAGCTGCAGATGATGAAAATAGTCACTTCTAGAGCAAAGCAAAACAGAAGGGCTGGTGAGGGAGGAATAGGTACCCCACACTCTCTCTCCTCTCGCCTTCCAGTCACCTGCCAGTGTCTCATTGGTCCTACCCAACCAGAGACCAGAGGGCAAAAGAGCCTGAGCCACACAGTCCACAGAGCTCAGCCTTCCTGGGGAAAAGAGCAGAGCAGAAGAAGGAGGGGCAAAATATAGCTGGTGGAGGCAAACTAAGAATAGACAGCAAAGCCACTAGCCATTCTTTTTTTTCTACAAACTCTGCAGGAATTAGATTTACCCAAAAGATCTTGTTCCCCCCAAAAAATCAATTGAATATTTTGTCAAGTAAAGACAACTGAGATGATCACACGTGGGTTAGTTAGGTCCACCATTTTGGTGGAATTGAGCATCTGGTTTATTCAAACAGATAATTGGCTACTTTATTTCAAGGGTTTTACCGGTTATCTTTTGGACATTCCTGGAGATACTTCTACTCCCTTATATCTTCAGAAATATTGTAAGGTTTATAACTGAGTCTTCCAGGGATCCACTGGGCTCCATGGCATTTTCTTCCTCCAGATGTATATTGCTTTAGAAATAGAATGCTCGTGTGAAAGGGCCCTGGACCATTGGAGGGCATTTCATCAGTCTGCTAAGTGATTCTTCCGCTTCCTATTGGTTTAGTGGGTAGCTGGATTCATGAGAACACATTATGCCCTTTCTGTGGCAGAGGTATGCTACTAAAAAAGAAGAGAGAGAGAAAGAGAGAGAAAGAAAGGCTGACATGAAAAATAAAATGTACTTAAGCAAGCAGGACCACTCATGTCTCTAAAAGAAAGATGGTTTCAGTGAGCATGATGTCTGGAAGTGCAGTTTGCCCAAATTAAAGTGGAACATAAAAACAGGGAGGAAAGGAATCTAATTTCCATTTAAAGTTGCTGTCAGTGGTAGTCGTGCAATATTCTTTGTCTCACCTTCAGGTGATGGACCCGCAGTGCTGCAAAGCTGTGGTAATTCAAAGGTAGCCAGGGGCAAGAGAAATATAAAACTCACATCTGCCAAAATAGATCTGAGTGGAGAGTTGGCCAGAGAAACACAGCAGGAGAAAAAGCAGGATGCAGTTATGAAGACGTAATCGATTGCAATTAATGGCGCCTGCCTGCGTAATCGGAAATGGGGAGGGAAAGGAGGTTTTCTTGTTTGTTTTTTTTTTCCCTCTGAGAAGAGTTGTAAGAGGATGGAGCTGAGCAGTGACTGTTCAATCCTTTTTGATTCTTGTGAAGTCAGGAAAACTACTTTTCCATTTATATTCCAGAAGAAAAATTGTGTCCTATTTGTATTCTCTCTAAGAAGAAAATATAGCCTAGACCCACTATTCCACTATGTAGGCTAATCATAGGTTTTTTATGAAACCATGTTAGATCTGTCTATTTTTACTGACTGTGACACAGACTTTTGTCCCAGAGGGGTGAAAAAGACACTGGACTCAAAGAGTCCCAGTGCTGATCTTGGTCGTTGTGTTTATAATCTGGGTATCAGGTATCGGACAGAACACAGAGTTTTTCAGCCTAGAAAAATTTTACTCAAGAAGAGAGGCTAAAAGGATCTTCATGTAAAACTCCTTTTGGGAAATGAATCATCATCTCTGTCACAGAATACAAAACATAACCCTGGTTTCTCTGCCTTTCCCATTTGCTCACACAGAGTTTTATGACTCTTAATTCTATTCCCCTGCTTAATCCCTGACTGCATTTCTCTGACTTTATATTCATTCAGTGGTTTGAATTTAGGATTCTTATAGTGGTGTGATTTGGGCAACTCACATAAATCTCTAGGAGATTTAGTTTTAGTCAACTGAGAAATACAGACAATTACAGTATCCTGTAAGGCTGATGTGAGAATTAAATATGCTAATGTAAATGAAGTGATACAAACCATGAAAGAAAAAATAATAAATTGGATTTTATCAAAATTAGAAATTTTGTTCTGTGAAAGATATCGAGAAAATGAAAAATCAAGACAGAATGATAAAATTAATTGAAATATAATACATTCTGACATACAGCTGTATTCAGAATATACAAAGTGCTCTTACAATTCAATAATAAAACAATTTAATACAAATTGGCAAAAGATTTGAACAAATACTGCACAAAAGAAAATGCATGAGTTGCCAACAATCACCTGAAAAGATGACCAGCATCATTAGTCATTAAGGCATTGCATGTTAAAAACACATGAGATACCACTTTACACCCACTAGAATGTTTATATAATCAAAAAGATAGAAAATAAAAAGTGTTGAGGATGTGGAGCAACAGAAACTTTTATATACTGTTTACGGGAATATAAAATTACACAACTACTTTGGAAAAAATGTATCAGTTTCTTAAGTTAAATATTCATAGAAACTTAATATCAGCCTCAGCCATTCCATTTCTAGGCATCTATACCAAGAGAAATGAAAACACATAAGGACATATACATGAATGCACACTGAAGCTTTTTTCAGAATAGCCAAATAGTGCAAACAACCCAAATGTCCATTAATGGGTACGTTATAGATAGACAAAATAGGGTATGTCCATAAAATAAATGGAATACGATTCATCTGTAAAAAGCAACAATCTTCTGACACATGTAACAAAATGAGTGAATTCAAAATACAAAAGAGCACACAGTATATTATTCTACTTCCACAAAATTCTAAAAATTGCAAACTAATCTACAGTGAGAAAAAGCAGATTGATGGTTGTCTGAGAGGAGAAGTGGAGGATGGCAGGGACTGCAAAGGGGTGTGAGGGTCTTTCTGGGGATGATGGAGATAGTCTGTTTTGATCAAGGTGGTGGTTTCCCAGGAGCATACATCTGTCAGACTCATTGCATGGCACACTAAAGATGTATACAGTTACATTGTAAGTGAATCATACCTCAGTGAAGTTGACTTAAAATTATAAAATAAGTGAAACGCTGAGATCCCAGCTTGGCTCAAACTTTGAAATTATCAGTTGAATGTTAGTTTTGTTATTGTCCTTGCTGTAGTAATTATTACTCTCACTGCACCACTAGCATCTGACTCTGCCCCATCTACATGTGTAGCTTGTCTCAGTTAAGTTCCATGAGTAAGATACCATCAGGCCAAGGGCAGCCCTTTCTGTATCACTTCATAAAACTCCTTCCTTCCTGAGAAGGTAAGTGAGGGGGGAAACTATCAATATTAGGTTTTGCAGTTTTATTATTACTTGTTTACTCAGTGATGGCCCCTGAGAAAGCTAGGACTGTTCCTGATGAAGGGAAAACAAGCAGACCCCAAACTCCCAAACCTTGAGCACTGCTCTGCCTTTCTAATGGTTCCATCTAACAGCGGCATCTTGGCATTGGCAGATCAGATGGACATTGAGTGCACTTGGATTAAAAGTTTGGGTCTACCACTCACCAGTCCTGTGACCTTCCACAAGATACTTAACATTTTTTAGATTCAGTTTGTCATCTATAAAATGAACAGAACAGTAATTCCTGATATGGTGGTTATGGAGTCCATATATAGGTATATACTGCACAGCACCTTGGATCTAGCCAACAACTCACAGCAGACAGCAGTTGCTCTTACACTCTGCCCGATGGTCAGGTATGATGTGTGTCTGTTTAACCACAATGAGGAGCCAATCCTTGAGCTATAGATCCATGTATAACGAGTGGCACATCCTTGAGATCTTCTCTGTGCATCTGTAATTTTTCACTCTCTGCTTGAAACACTGTATGCTAACTGTGAGGATGGAACAGGCTCAGACTTTGCATTTCCCATTCACCCTTCTCACTGCAGGTAATTTCCTCTGTCCATGTGCTGTTAATGATGTGATCATCAGTGCTGGTGGCCAATCACATGACCTAATCATGGCACCGAATCACGCTCAATTCTTCTCTCTCAACAGCTCCAGATGGCATCTGAACACTCATTGGTAATAAACAGGGAGAGATCTTAAAAAATTCTCTAATCAACTTGGATAATTACCTCAAAAATAATAATAATTCTGAATCCTCTCCATAACCCATAGAAAAAACCCTAAGATCAGGAAGAAAAGAGATGCTAATTAGCTATTTTCACTTTACCTAAAAAGAACAGGACCAAAGGCATTCAGTCAGGAAACTGAAATCACATCTTTAAAAGCAAGTTTGATGAAGGAAAAAGTGAAGCAAGCATTCAAGGGCTTGCTGCAAAGAAGCAAAGACTCAGGCAAATGTTAATGTAGAAAACGGGCCAAGCCGAATGATGCAAAATCACCCTAAATTTTGGAAAACATAAAGAGAGGATATTTGCTTCTTGTAAGTGAAGACCTCAAAGTATCAATTGTGGAATGCCATGGGATACAGATAAGAATTCTATAAAGTCAAAGGCCATAGGGAGGCTGTTACGTTGTTTTTAATAAGAAGTTAACTCACCCTTCATACTGCCTAATCTGCAGAAATGGGAACATTTCATTAGGAGTGTTCGGTCTTTCAATTAGTGATGACAACAAAAATGTTCCTGTTGCTCCAGGAGAGCTAAAATGAACCATTACGAATCCTTCTACAGGCAGAGCCCTGGGTCTTGATGGATATCCTGCGGAGTTTTAGATGCACCTACCAGAAAAAGCTCTTGTGTTACATGTAGACACGTTTAATGAAGCAAAGGATAATGGATTCCTTTTAGGCACAGAAAACCTGCTAAGAAAATGAAATTGGGCTGAAAAGTTGGGATTTATTAGGCTTTTGTCCTTCCCAAGTCAGAACTATATCATCCTTAGGAAAATGTTACCAATGTGACGGAGAAAAGTGAGACAAAGTAATTATCTTATTATTTAATAACCTCTCTCTATTTAGAGAAAATTCTCCCATGAAATCTGTAGAACTCTTCATATGAATTTAGCACAGCATCTGTAATCTTGGGACCGCAGAAGTACAATAGCTGAATTATGAGGCCTTGCTTTTTCTGTAAAATGAAATGATGGTTTCACTGTGCTTTACGTATCACAAATCCTAAAACTACTTTAAAAAAAGTAATTGTATAGGGAAATATGTCATTTTTGCCTCTGTGTTGTCTATCTCCTTTTATTCTGGTAATAAAACCTGTACTTTTCATGATACCGTGACTACACCTCGTTCTTAGTCCATAGGATTCCAAAGGTGGGGTGTGGGGATTACCCAAATTCTACCTTCAAGTGCCCTATGCCCTGCCAATAAGAACAGTGCATCCTTGGACCACAGAATAACCACCACATGGCAAGAATCTGCTAAAACCGAAGCTAACCCAGAACAAAGCAGACCTGAGAGACAGGGAGAGAGGCTCTGGTGTTATAACTTGAGTCCCTGGACTCAAGTAGATTATAGCTGTCAGAGCATCCCCGGACTCTCTCATTGCAGAAACCAATAAATATCCTTTCTTTTCCTTCCCCCATCCCCAAGTCCTTAAGCCAGTTTGAGGTGATTTCTGTCAACTGAAACGGAGAGAGTCTTGGCTAATGGAAGAATGCAATTCTCGTACTTTAAAGTTGTATAATGACTGACATCTAGTAAAGCACGTTCAGTTTTCTTTACTTGGAAACTTCCGTGAAAATATATCCTGGTTTGTGGATCAGCATCACTGCTTATCAGAATAAGAGAAAAAAGGAAGGTGATGTTAATGGGCTAGCGATGATTGAGAACTAGAGATTTCAAGGAACTCAATCCTTTTATAGCCTGAGAAGGGCTGTAGGAAATACATTAGACCCAGAAGGAAGATAACTGGGAAAATTTTTATTGCTACTAAAATCCTGCTTAATTTCCATAGGCACAGCTGGGAAAAAAAAAAAAAAAAAAAAACTTCACTGGCGAGAATAAAAACTGCTGCACAGAGGAAAAAAATAAAAAGATGATATTTATGTTTTCTTTAATGGTACCTTAAAATTCTCCCTTCTCCCACCCCGCCCCTGCCTGCAGTACTTACAGGAAGGCAGTAATTTACTGGGATCTAAAAATGTGTAGTATCTTTGATTAAGGGTCATGCAAACATTAAAATGTTTCTCTAAAAATCTGTCTGAGACAAAAAAAATAAGAACGACCGTCTCTTCTCAGTACCTTTCAAGTATACTCAAGTTATAAGTTTATTAATGACTCTGGTGGTTCAAGTTTTCCCTTGAGCACATGTGGGAAATATACAGTAAGTTGGCGAAAGCTAAGAAGTATTATTTTTGGCATCCATCATTGCTTTATGGGTTGTCAAAAAAAAAGTCCTTAAAGCAAAAGTACAAATGACGGCACACTCCCACTTTTAGTATCAGACAGAATGGAAAGCAATGATGGTTTCTAGCTTATCTTGAGCTGGCCCCTGCCTAACTCTCCATTTCCACCAGCCCAGGCTCTCACGCACTACACTCCAGCCTTACTGAGTTTCACACAGCTCCTCAAAGGTACCTTGCTGCCTCTGAGCAGCAAATTTCCCCATTTTTCCTGAGTAAACCCTTCCTATGACTGCTACACCCCTATCAGACACACTCCTTCCTCATCTAAGCCCTATGTTTTTTTCCTTTTGGGAAACCTTTGTTGACTCTCCTAAATTAACCTTTGTTGACCCTCCTAGTGAGGGTGGCTAGTTAGCTCTAAAAATTTCCCGAATTCTGACCTCTCGTGCCCCAGTGGTACTCATCACAATGCCCTAACCCTAACCCTAACCCTAACTGTTCATTTATTGTCTATCGTCTACTGCTAAACTATAAATTCCCTGAAGGTAAACATGTCTGTCTCACTCAATATTGTACCCTCTGTCCCTAGAACACAGTAGATGCTCAGCTAATGTAGCTGAGATATTCACTATAGTCTGGATGCTTAACTCACTCCCAAGGTCCTTCAATGCGGTGGAATAATCCTTGGCCTCAGATTAAACATGATCCAAGTCCTGATTCAGCCACTAATGAACCTGGAGACTTTACTCTACCTTTCTGAACTTACTTCATCTTTAAATGGAGCATATATTCTCACCTAACAGTACCACAATGAAGATTAAATGAAATACCACATCTAAAACTTCAGGCATTATTGAACTTCAACAAACACCTGCCCTTTTTCCCTTCTGTGATCTTCTTTGTTCTCCCATCCTTTAATGAGCTCCTGCCTCTTCTCTGCCTTCCTGCCTCCTCCATGATGGCTTTCCTAGGCCACTATTCTTAAACGATTATCTGAGTGTCTGTGACAACCGGTGTGGACCCCACACTTTGGCATTTCACTCACAGAGTGCAGCAGTTCTTCAAAGTCCTTGGGTGGACTACTGCCAACTGGTGAGAATGTTTTCACTGTTCTAAGCAAAATGTGCAAAAAAAAAAAAAAAAAAAGGAGAATGGGGGTGAGCTTTTCAGAAAGTATTTTTTTTTTCATTTAAAAGAAATGAATTATTCTTAAAAGAAATGAATAGGTTATTCTTGATTATGAGTTGAGGTCCTCCCTACATTTTAGTGTTAAATCTCCTTTCATCCATTAAATGATGATCATGGATTATATATTTTAATATTTTCACTTGCACCATTAAAAGGTGATAGTCCAATGTAAAAATCTGATATTTTTATTTTTGTTACATGGAATTTAAAATCTGAGGAACACTCACAGATTCCCCAATATAAGACACGAATTGGAAGAATTAGGGTTATTTACTTGTCAGAAACAAAAAGCCAAGTTCCGAAAGAGTTTAATGATGTGTTAACTAGTCTCCAAAGACAACTGAAAGAACAGTATCACCCACTGCTCGTGTTCCTGTGTAGTTATCACCCTTAGAACTGGGCTTATTCTGTGACTCTCTTGTAATAGAATTCAACAAAATAAATGCTGTTAGACTTCTGAGGCACAGTTCAAAGAGATTTTGCAGCTTGTACCTTGGACTTTTGGTATATTTGCTCTGAGGGAAGTCAGCGCCGTGTAAGAAGTTGAACTAGTCTGTGAATTGACGTGCTATGAGAAGTCCAACTCATTGTGTGAGGGGCTACATGAAGAAAAAGGTATGGCCAGTCCCGACTTTTCCAGCCAGCCCTGCCAAGGGCTGTGAGTGAAGAAACCAGACATGTGAGTGAAGAAACCATCATATATTAATATATATTAATGTGTGTGTGTATGTGTGTGTACTATATATCTCTCAAAATGTGAAGTGGCAGCCTTCAAAGAGATTTATATATTTGAGTAAATCCTAAAACGTGAGCTCTATGAAAAAAAATTGCATTTTATCATTTGAAATAATTTGAACTTAACTTGCATCTAACACTTATGGAAAAAGAATTGCCCTTGTT
Organism: Eulemur rufifrons; assembly: GCF_041146395.1. NCBI lineage: Eukaryota > Metazoa > Chordata > Mammalia > Primates > Lemuridae > Eulemur > Eulemur rufifrons. The sequence goes on from NC_090992.1 coordinate 10,361,746, forward strand.
CAGCTTTTGGAGGAATCCACCTGGGTTTTCTTTGTCTGACTGTTCAAAGTGCAAGCACATCTCCACCACAGGATGCTTTTCAAGCCAATAGCAGATGTGGAGTTATACAGCAGAGGAGGGCGTGAAGCAGTTCATCATCATTTGTTGTTCTAATTATTTGGATCAGAGCAGTTTCATTATGTTCAATGGACACTCCTCCACCATACTGGGAGGGCCGCCATGAGCACAGTGGGCTGGGTCATGAACCTGGGAAACAGCTGCCTTTTGTCTGGAGAAGAGAAAGCTATAAATTAGGAAATTCCCTCTGATCAGATACAATCAGTATGGATGCTCTCAGTGTGGATGGGCTCTCCTAGTTTGAAAGACACTGCTGTGTGAAACTTTTAAGGGACAAAAAAGATATACCACACACAAATTTACCCTTTTCTTTTCCAAATCCCTTATACCTTCCAGATTAAGTATACCTATTAATATTAATATATCCACATTATCCCATTTTGCATATTTTGCAAAAAAGGAAATATTCATACAACTTATTAATATCTGATTTAAATGCAACAAATATTTGTAAGGTCTTTGCTAAGTGCCAGGTGTAGTGCCAGGTATTGGGGTACAATGTTGAGATACCCATGTAACAGGTACATGAGAGAAAAATATTCTGTCTTTTTCAGAACAAGACAGATGAGTTGCTGACTCCATGGAGCTTACATTCTATTGGGAAAAGCAGGTAATACACAAATAAATAATTTTAGATAGTGATAAATGCTATAAGGGAAATACAAATAGCTTCATGGATGAGATTAATGAAGTAGGTGGTGTCTAGAGGAGTCAGGGGCCATCTCTCTGATGTGGTGATGATTTAACTCAGATCCAAAGGAACAGAAGGAGTGACTCAGAGGGAAAATGGTGCACGCAGGTGACATTGTGAGGACAACAACCCTGGGGAGAGGGTGAAGCTCGACCTATGAACTCCCAGAAAGCTCATGTACCTGGAGCCAGGCAGGAGCTAATCATGGATGGACTTGATAAAGAGCACGAATTTTATTCTATTTGCAACAAAAGGCCATTATAGTGTGTCAAGTGGAGCGAGTGTTGTGGTGTGATTAATACATTAAAAAAGCCCTGGCTGCTATGTGGGTGTTCAGTCAGAGGGGTCAGATTAGAAGCAGCAAGAAGGCTACTTCAGAAATCCAGGTGAGATCTGATGTGGACTTGGACTAAGACGATGATAGTGACAGAAAAAAAAAAATTAAAGATATATTTTGGAGCTAGAAAAAAGGGTTTTACTAACAGGTTAAAAACTGGAGAAAGGGATAGAAAGTAGGAAAGTGAAAGTATGGGCAAAAAGAGAGGACACAAAAATAGTAATGCTATTTATTGGGATAAGGAAGATATGAAAGAGGACAATATTTACAGGAAAAAATGCAAAAGTTCTGTATAAGTATAATACAAATAGGAGACACCAGGTAGAGAGGGAAGGTAAGAAGGAAGATGGATACATCAGCCTTGAATTTGGACCTGAGAATGTAAGAATGTAGAGAGGGTCTCAAAAGCAGCATGGAAATGTTTTCAGACATTTCAGACATCTCTGCTGCCGTTCCCTTCCAGAGCGTCTATAGGACAGCTGTTCTTTAACATGATTTAATTGCATCAAAATCACCTTCAGAGCACGACAAACATTCTCATGCCTGAGCCCCACATGATAGCTCCATGATAAGTTCCAGGAATATATACTCTTAGCAGCTCCTCCGGTGATGCCAATACTTCCCATGTTTGAAAACCTCTGCTCTGAGCTATTTTTTATCAGGAAACTTTACCTCTTGACCCACTTTTCCTTCAAGTTGAAGATACTTCCTTGAACTTTTTAGAAGTGATACGGCAATTCCCCCGTGTCTTGACTCAGTTCTGTACTCTTCAGAGACGAGGTGGCTGGGACACTGCCACCGTCCACGTGACCAGAAGTGGGTGGAGGAGACGGGGAATTAATTCATGAGTGTTGTTTTTTGTTACAATCCCCTCCAACAAGCCAAAGGTTAAAGCACAAGGGAATAGAAAAATTGCAATTCGTTGCCTCAGGATACAGCTTTGAACCACAGGCCCTCAGAGGCAGAGAGGACCTTGGATGAAGCCTGACGGTTGAACCAGCAGGACGTGACACCCGCTGTCACAGTTCACCTCCCGCTTTCAGCATTGAACTGTGTGTCCTTGGGCAAGGTACTTCGCATCTCTGAACCTCAGTTTGCACCTCTATAAATGGGGGAAATAATACCGAGCTCATGGGGTTTTAGCAAAACAGTAGAAAAAAGATGAGTCCAAAACTACCCATCATCATAAAAGTATATAATTTTTGAGCCAGAAAAGACTATAGGTACCGTCTTAATACACTCACATTGTAGATAAGGAAGCTACACTCCCAGCTAGTTTGGTGGCTGTGAGAACCAGAGCCCAGGGTGTAAATGATTCCACCTTTAAAGGATTCCACAGACTATAGTTTGTTATATAAAAAACTCAGTTTCACTCAGTGTCCATTTCTTTGTATAAACCGTAGTTCAGTTAGAAAGACCATTTGCTGACATTTATTTATAAATTTTAAAAAGCAAAATGCCTTGCTGCATGCACGTCTAATGCATTTGCTGCTCAGCAATGCTTTCAGAGGATTGCCTGGCTCATTGCACTGAGGGCTTTTTGCATGGGAAACATCTGCCCACTGTGTGGTCTGGGCCAAGTTCTCTTTCCAGTCAGTTGTCCGGAAGCATTTCAGGCAAGGCAGGGTAAACAGACAGATAAGCATATGGTGATCAATGCAGAAAACCAATGTTGGTTTCCACTGTGTTAGGACCATCAACCAAACAGCTTTGATGCCCATTTGCTTTGTGAAATCACAGGGAAACTCAAGAACAGCAAGTATCCCGAAACTGTGTAAATAACACCCAGGCTCCGCTAACAAAAAGAAAAGCAGCTGACGACTTGGCTCCTTTATTTCTGCTTTAAGTGTGCAGGACTAGTTTTGTGCTTTGGTTATCTTAAGGCTTTTTTCTTTCCTTTCTCTCTTGTTTCCAAGCCTTGATCAGGCTTGCTTATGAATCTTGGAGAACTCTCATTTTGGGGACAGAATCTATAAGAATGGAAATTGGTTTCTAAGCAGCCTCTGAACACTAGTCATGTAATAAATGTCACTGGTGTGGCTGCTCTCATCTGATGGACTGCTAGTGCCTTATATCTGACGGCTAATGAGCTCCACTAATCAAGCCGAGGAGCAAATGCGATTTCCCACCCTCCCCTCCTACCTGAGGAGGTGAGGAGTTCTCACCCTTGCCCTGGCAGATTGACAGCACTGAACAGGAGCAGAATAAGAAGGAAAGCTGGAAGGTTAATTAAGGTAGTACCCAAAAGTTGTTTTTAAATCAATTTAATTAACCTGTGATCCCTTAAAATTAGAATATGTTACAACTGGAATGAAGGCGTGAGTTTTATTCTTTTTTTTTTTTTTTTTTTTTTAACCTCATCTAAGAAAACAGACACTGAGCAAGTCTCTAGGTAAAAACGGAGCATGGAGTGTAAATTACCACCTGGATTTTTCACATCAATCTTCATTCCAATCTGTATCTCAGAATGGAGAGTTTCCATTCTTGGAGGAAGAAGCTACAGCATTAACATCTGATGCTGTTGTCAATCATCCCAGTTCCTGGTGGCACACTCCCTCACCAAATGGATGTGCTATTCACCCCTCATTAGGATTAGAGATGAGTAATATTGTAACGAAAGACAATAATAGCATGGTTAAGAGAGTGGGTCAGGCTGCCAGAGTCCAAAATCAGCCTCTATAACTTCCTAGCAGTTTGACCTTCAGCAAATTATTGAATCTCTCTGTATCTTTCCTTTTTCCTCTTCTATAAAATAGTGTTAACCACAGCAGGTACCACATGGGATTGTGAGAAGAATTAAAAGACATAATGCAGGCGAGTTACTAGGCAAAAAATCTAGAACATAGTAAGCCCTCAATAAATGCCAATTATGTGGCAGGTTTTTTAATTTAATTTAATTTTTTTTTTTTTTGTTTTTTAACATGGGATCTAAGATACCTGGAAATAGAGTTTCACTGATGGGAATCAGGGGATTGCTTCAATTCCCTGAAAGTATACGTTAATTTTTGTGGAACATGTTTATTCTTTCAGGGGGAGAAAGTAAAGTTTTCAAGAGCTTCTTCAAAGAGATCTGGGACCCCAATATGGTAATGAAATATTCCTTAAGGCATCAATCTCCTCTAACCAGTTTGAGCACTGGGGCCAATAGAATGAAGCCACAGTTGGCTGGTTCTTGTGTGTTAAATGCCCCTGCCTGCCATTCTGCCTCATCCCTTTTAGCAGTCTTCTCTCTGGCCCAAGATAACACAAATGGCAAGAAAACAATTTGGAACTCTTTGAGAATCACCATGTCACTAGGAAGCAGAGTGTTGAAAGGCGGCTTCCCATTACAAGGTCTTACTTGAACTGGAAAGGGAAAGAGGCCCCAAGCTTAAAAAAAGGTCTTTGTTCTCAGATCTTTGATATCTTCTTTTGCCCCTTGAATTAGTACAGTTGAATCAGGTCAGCAATATTCTCTACAGTGGTTTTACTGAAACCAGCTCAAATAGTATTTGACATTTGATTGAATGAATTGAATTTTAGTGTATACATAAAGTAAGTCCTGCCTCTTTTACTCACCCTGACCAAAATTGCTGTATGGGTGAATAGGACTCTCTCAAAGAAGATTTCTACTACAGTTACTTCCTACCTCTCCTCTGTTTTCCGGAATGCTTTTTACACAAGCATTGGACAGCCCTCACTCGCTCACACAGGCACTTATTCATTCATTCAGTGTATCTTAGTAGATGTCTCACTTTGGTCTAGGTGTTAGAATCCTATTGTGGTTTACCTTGGTGAAGTCTTAGGTGGGCTGGGTGTTTAAGCTGAAGCCTCCTAACATTCGCAAGATCACATACAGTATGAATGAGGTCAGCTATTTGGAATGGGAAATGTAAATCCAAGAATAACAGAAAAATCATCCTCTCCAAAGTTACACACGCACATGTATTTGCGTATTTCTTTCATTTTAAGTGTGGCATCAAAGATCCCCCTTAATGTCAAAATTAATTTGGTCTTATTTATTATATAAATGAGGCAGAGAAAGAGCTGAAGGCTACTCTGATTCTGCAACCTTCCTCACTGGCCCCTACAAGCAGAGAAATGGTTTCTCTAATAAACGGTATCATGAGAAAAAAAAAAAAAACAACTTTCATTCCTACTATCCTTACAAACCAGGAGAACAAGTGCTCTTCATTTGCTCCTTCAGAGCATGGACAGATGGAGGTTTGAATTATAGCTTCCTGGAAATATCAGTTCTGAACTCTCCTGCCTCAAGTATGGGTACCATTGTTGGCAATGGGTACCAAGAACTTTTAAAAAGTTTAGCTCAGTAATCTTGTTGCAGATATTTTTCCTAGGGAAATAATCAGACCAAATGCATTAGCAACAATAGTTCTTTATTGCTATATAGAAGAGTCAAAATTTGGCAACAAAATTAATTGTCTGTTTTGTTTTGTTTTGTTTTTTAAGACAGAGTCTTGCTCTGTTGCCCTGGCTAGAGTGCAGTGGCATCATCATAACTCACTGCAACCTCAAACTCCTGGGCTCAAGCAATCCTCCTGCTTCAGCTTCCTGATAGCTGAGACTACAGGACCATGCCTGGCTGATTTTTTTCTATTCTTAGTAAACGCAAGGTCTCGCTCTTGCTCAGGCTGGTCTCGAACTCCTGATCTCAAGCGATCCTCCTGCCTTGGCCTCTCAGAGAGCTAGGATTATAGGCATGAGCCACTGCCCCCAATCCCAACAAAACTAATTGTCTTATAAATAGAGAAACGCATACCCTATTTTTATGATATTCATAAAATGGAATGACATTCAACTCTTAAAAGTCATGGATTCAATACTTTTTGTAGGCTCTTATTCTGTAAAAAAGCAATTATCAAAACTAGACATTCATATTTTGTAATGTATGGACTAGAACTGATCTATTTATCACTAAATTTCTAATATTTAGAAAGGGCCTAAGACAAATTTGATTCTGTCTTTCTTCCTTTATTCTTTCCTTTCTTCCATCCTTCCTTCTATAATAATTATACAATAATAAATAAATTAATGAGGGTCCTTGCTGGGCCTGTGATACCACCTCAGTGGTTCCAGAGTTGTGCCAGGGCACCAACACCCCACCCCTGAGTCTCCACTACTACTGCTGGGCTGGCAAAACCTCCCTGAGGCCCAATGCCTCACCTGTGATGCCCCCGAGCCCTTAACAGCCATTACTCCTGGACCTGAATCATGCAAATGTCCACAATCCCATCATCCGCAATTGCTGCCTAAATACACTCACACAGTTGCCACTGTCACTTCCACTGGGTGACCTCAGGCAGAGCAATCCGCCACCCCAGAAGAGGGTGGCATCCAGCCTCCAACTTGCACTTCCAACAATGAACTCGGAAACAACTCTCTACCCCACATGAAGATCACCTAGCACTGGCTTGAACTGAGGCAACTACAGGGAAATGGGTCAAAACAGAACAGCTGTTCTGCAGGTGCTCGCTGAACCCGGCCCTCCCGGATAGATCAACATTCCAGAGTAGGACACAAAAGCTCCATCTAGAGGCCTCCCCTTGCCCCTACTAAACAGGAGAATTCCCAGCAAAGGAGAACAAGTGCCCTATAATTCTGTTAACCCAGAATTGATAAAAGGAATCAGATAAGAAGGAACCAGCAAAAAAACTCTAGCAACAAGAAAAAAACAAAATAGTTCAACATCCCCCAGGAAATCATAATGGAGCTAGAGTAGTGACCTCCATCCAAAATAAACTTGCTGAAATGACAGAAATGGAATTCAGAACATGAATGGCAAATAAGATGAATGGAATTAAAAAGAAAGTTGAAAACCAACAAAAAGAAGCCAAAAAAGTATTTCAGGAAATCGATGAAAAAGCCACTAAAGAGCTAGACAATGTAAGAAAGTATATAATAGAGCTTAAAGAAATGAAAGAGTCATTTAGGGAATTTCAAACCACAGAAGAAAGCTTCAATAACAGATTAAACCAATAAGAAGAAAGAATCTTAGAGCTTGATGACAAGGCTCTCTATTTAACCCAGTCATTCAAAGAGGTAGAGAAGAGAATAAAAGTCTGAGTAATCACTGAGAGAGATATGGGACTATGTGAATTGAACTAACATATAAATAATGGGTATCCCTGAGGGAGAAGAAGGAGCTAAAAGCATGGAAAACCCATTGGAGGGAATTACTGGGGAAAACTTCCCTGTTATCTTTAAAGATTCAGACATCCAGATACAAAATGTTCATTGAACACTGGGAAAAGCCATAGCAAATAGGACATCTCCAAGACACACAGTAATCAACCTGGCCAAAGTCAAAATGAAGGAGAAAATTCTGCAAGCAGTAAGACAAAACGACAACTAAACTACAAGGGAAAATCCATCAGGCTAATTGTAGACTTCTCAGCAGAAGCATTACAAGCCAGAAGGGACTGGGATCCCATCTTCAATCTTCTCAAACAAAACAACTGTCAGCCTAGAATTTTGTACCCTGCAAAACTACATTTCACAATTGATGGAGAAATTAAGTATTTTCCAGACAAGCAAACACTGAGGAGATTTGTCATGACCAGACCTGCCCTGCAGGAAATACTCAGAACTGCATCATACATGATTCAGCACAATAGACACCCACCAGTATAATACCATAAAAAAATAAAGAAAACTCACAACTCTTATAAAACAATAGCACAAGAAATAAAGCAATAAGGTACTACTCAACATGATGACAGATCAGCATTCCACATAGCAATTGTAAAACTCAACATTAATGGTCTAAATTCTCGACTCAAAAGACACATGCTGGCTGAACAGATGAAAAAATGCAACTCAAGTATCTGCTGTCTCCAGGAAACACATCTAAAACACAGGGATACACACAGACTCAACATGAAAGGGTAGAAAAAAATATTCCACGCAAATGGAAATCAAAAGAGGGCAGATGTAGCCATTCTCATATCAGGTAAGATTGACTTTAAATCAACAATGGTAAAAAAGACAAAGATGGTCATTATATAATGGTAAACAGAAATTCAATAAGAAGATATAACAATTCCAAATACATGTACATCTGACACATGAGCTCCCAGATACATAAAGAGAGAGAAGATATTTAACAAAATGTTAACAACACAAGTGGGGGATCGCAAGTGGTTTTATACATTTATTCTATATATTTCTGCAATTTCTAGATTTTCAATGATTATGTATTACCTCCATTATAAGCTAAACTTGAAACACTTTTTAAAAAATTTGTCAACTACTATTGATCATTAAAAATTATCAACTATTCCTCTTTGTGGTTTAGGCAATTGCTGAAATCTTGAGTTTTTTTGATAAGAGCATTACTTTGGAAAGTGAGGTATTTAAAATGGTTTTTGATCTTTGGTAGTGAGTGTGAACCCTGATTATGTCCTAGGTGAGATCACATGCTGGTGGGACAGCTTGAAACAGGTCCATGCAGGTTTGCCTAACTTGTCCTCTTAAAGGAAATCTGCACTGCATGGAATAATATAAGGTCAGAGTTTTCTTTTCTAAAGTAAATAATTATACGTTTTTTCTACTGTCTCCATCTTTGCCACTGTGGTTTTTTTAAATGTAGTAAAACTATACATTATATTATTTTACTAATATTAACTTATATTTAGACACAACCTGTTTCAAAATATCAGCACCATCTCATGCATGTCTTGTCTCTTTTAGTAATGATTACTAATATTTACTTGCCTTTTTTTCAGAAAAATGATTTTTCTTCTCTTAATCTCCATGATAATCATTGTGACATGAGAACATAAAGCAGTAGTTGAATTCTTCTCAGATACAGCCCTTTATCAAACACCAACTGTGCACAGCAAATTGGATATACTATGACTCTGTCTTGATTGGTGTTTTACAAAGAAATTGTCTACTCAAATGTATCACTGATTTAAATTCTACAGTAACAGCATGGCAACATGGAAAAGAATTAGACAAGGAAGAAAAATAAATGATTTAAATTCTACAGTAACAGCATGGCAACATGGAAAAAGAGTAGCCTAGAAAATAAATAAATAAAATCCTGTTTGCAGCAAAAAAAGAAAACCCTCAAAACAAAAAACAAATACATGAAAGTTACAAGCTGAAGGAAATACCGTATCTGAAGCCGAGAAATACTGGTAGGGAAATTTCAAATTGGTTGCACAGCTGAAGAGATGACTCTTCAACAAGAAAAAAGAGTAGAAGATAGAAGCCAGGGAAGTGGGAGTGTGAGAGTGTGCATGTGTATGTTTTTGTGTGCACGCGTGCGTGTGTTTATGCCTGGTTTGGAGGGAGGGGCTGTGTGATGCTGCAGGCCTTAGAAACAGTGTGAGTAGACATGAGTTATTGAATTTCAGTCTTCCATGAAGTAAGAGAACTAATGAATACAAACAGAGTTTAAATCAAATACTACTGTGAATAATAAGATTGAAAAAAAGCTATATCCTGATATAAAGCATTAGTTTTCATAATACATTATTTAAAATGCACAGGTAATTAAATTAATAAATTATATATGAGAGGTAAACTTTTATAATTTACACACATAGTAGCCTATATATTCACATTTAGACGGCCATTTTCAAAGCCCATGGCATCTTAGCTATGTAAAGATTATATAACAGAACACCATGGAGTAGCACTGTAGTCAGAAATGTTATCTTTCTTCTCCCTTCAGCATCTAGTATTAGAAACACTCATCTCTCTGGTTACTCCATGATTCTGGCAAGTTTCTTAAGCACTAGAAGCTTCCAGTCTGTAAGTGGTGATAATTATCATATTTATTTGATAAATAGGTATGAAAATTAAATGAGATAATGCAAGTGAAATGATTAGCAGAGCCTAGAACATATTAGATTCTAAATATTTATTGAACAAACGAAAGTGAACAAATGAATGAAAGGATGAACAAAAAGAAAAGGAGGAACACTATTCAAATGCTTGGAAATCATTTCCTCTACATGTTCAGTCTTAGAGAGACAGTATTAATGTAAGGCCCACAGATAACTCATCTAAAAATTCTTTCTTGTAAGTTTCATCTGCTCTTCAGTGTGTTTTTTTACCTCTGGCTTAACTGCTAATGGGAGCCCCAGAATCTCACTTCTGTACTTTTTCCTTTGACTGGCACTTTCTAACCATGGAATTGGCATAACATATGTTAATGATATTTCAGAGGGATATTTAATAATAATTGTAAAGTCTTTTGAGATTTTTGGATAAAACTGTCTCTCTATCCATAAGTTATTTTAATGGAAATATTGTTTTAGCAGATTGGTACTTTTGAAGATTTTTTTTCCCCTTGTGATATAAATATTTCAAAAAAAGAATTTTAAGTAGAAAATACAGAACTTATAAAAAGAAAATCAGTTTCTTTCTCAATCTAGTGTTCCACCTTGATAACAATCATCTGTATTAGAAATGCATTTAGAGTTCAAAAAGGAACAAAACAGTACACGGCAGAAAAACGCCTAAGATATAAGCAATTTAACTTAGATTCTTTTTTTTTTTTTTTTTTTGGTGCTCATGTCTACTGAATTGCTAAAATTATATCATTTTGTCAATAAGCTATTTAAAGAAACAGATAATAAAATGGTAGATAAAGCACTTACTGAGTGCTTTATATGTTAGGAACCATAAAAAACACTTTATATGTATTACCTCAGTTAAACATTAGAACAACCCTCCTAGGTAACATTCTTATTATTTTCATTTTATGAATATAAAAACTAAATTTTAGAAATGTATTAAATAACAGGACTAACATTACATAGAGGAACTAGACTTAAAACCAAACTATATGATGCCAGAGCCCACACTTGTAGCTACTACATTGCACTGATTTCGTTATATTATTAAGAATATACTAACTTTATAGTCTAATAGTACTTTATACTCAAAATATAGAATATTGGCCTGGAAAAGTATTCTGAAGACCACTACATTTACTTCTATCTGTCAGTCTTCGTTCAAAGTATCTTTCTTCTTTTATTTCTTTCCCCTTCCTTCTATAAACACAGCACCTAGTGTGTACCAGTCACTGTGCCAAGTTCCGTGTTATAGAGATGAGTAAGACATTGCCTCTACTCTCCAATGAATACACGCTCTGACTGGAGGAAAGAAAGCAGTAAATACACTGCTATGTAAACTGTGTAAACTGCAATGCTAGAGAAAAGTACAGATGTTATCTCCAGAGCTGTGGTTCTCAAAGTGTTGTCTTGTATTAGCTGCATTGGCATCACCTGGGAACTTGCTCTAAATGAAAATTACCGAGCCCCACCCAAGACCTACTGAATCAGAAACTCTAAGGCTGCGACCCAACCAACCATCAGTGTTTTCACAGTTCCTCCAGGAGATTCTGATGCGCTAAAGTTCAAACATCACTTGTCTGAAGCAGAGACATCAGTGCAGAATTTCTGGAAGATCTGACATTTGAGTTGAGTCTTAAAGGATGAAGAGAAGCCATCTGAAAAAAGAGCAGTGTTCCAAGCAAAGGAAGCAATATTGCCAACCCCAGGGATGTGACAGAGAAAAACACAGCAGGGAATTATAAGTCATTCAGTATGGCCAGAGTTTAATCCTGGGGGGAAAGATGCAGCTGGTCAGATGCAATAGAGCAGATCGTTGAAATCTTATAAGTCATCTTGATGAGATTACATTTTATCTTGAAAGGAATGGGGCACCACTGTAAGATTAGAAGAGGAATGGGCAGGGCAAGACTAGAGGCCAGAAGATGGAGTAAGAGATTATGATACAAACATAAGTGAGAAACAGAGAGATTCTAAAATTAAAAATAAAATAATGCAGTGGTGGAAAAGACAAAAAGGCATGTTTTACGGGTATTTTGATAAAGTTACATTAACTGGTGGGAGGTGGGGGACTAAAAGAGGGAGGTTTCAGGATAAGCCCTGGGCCCTAATTTGAGCATCGCCTCATAAACCATTCTATATACCTCTTGCCTTTTGTGTCAGGGTTTCCCTGTTGATTCTGAGATGTGAGAAGCCATACGACTCCCCCTGACACCCACTCACGCAGAACCTGGAAGTGAAGAGGTGTTAGTGCTCCATGGGGGCAAATCTGTAACCACTGGGGGAAGGAAATCAGTGGATATTTTATTCCTTGTTTTTTCTCCCTAAGGGATGGTCCTAAGAAATAGTTAAATTTCTTGGGTGGCCAACTTGCTGTCACATCCTTGTATTGACTCTCTCTCTTCTTCTGCTTTACCCTTGATCCTCACCCCTGACCAGTGGGGTTATACCCCATAACAAAATAGTAGCTAGTAGCAATTACCCTTTGCCTCAGTCTGCCTTTTGGGGAACTCCAAATAATTCACCAGTGTAACACTGAGCAATTTGTGATCATTCTACAATGTGCAAAGTACTGTGCTAGGTGTTAACCAAAAATAATAATAATAATGAGGTTTATAGTTTGGCAAAAGAGGCCTGTATTTCTCATAAAGGTTTCAGCCTTCGGTGGCCTTTCTTGCTGGCTGGGAAGCAGGGTTCCCAGCCACCAGCCAGGAACACGTGCTTCAAAGCACAGACAATGGAAACAGGAATTTATACTGAGCAGGGTGGCCAAATATACGTACTTAACAAGCTATAGGAGGAGTCATGAATATTTATAAAAAGAGAAAACATGCACATGTGCAGTTGTGCTTTATGCCTCTCATGCCATCAGGGCTGGGAATTCAGTTTTAAGGTTTCTCTGGGGTCTTCTTGGCTGAGAGAGATCCATTCAGTCAGTGGGGGGCTTAGGATTTTATTTTTAGTTCACAGTGCTAAGAATAAAGCAATAAAGCAAACATAGCCACTGCTATTGCAGGCTTAGAATTGCCATGTATGACAAGCAAACTGACAAATGCAGTGTGATAAGTACTCTGATAGGGAAATGTGAGTGCTATGGAAACACAGAAAGAGAAGCTGCCTTAGGAAAAAAGTAGGAAGACAAGTTGAATCGGAAGCATCGATAAAGCATTCAAATGAAGTCTAATAGACTAATGAGATTTGAGCTAGAGAACTGCATTGGGCTTTGTCAGTTTACAGACACTCTTTGAAGTCATCAAAATGGATGAGAGGGGAAGAAATTAGAGGAGACAGTCCTGGTTGGGGAAGGTGGGGGGCTTTGCAAGAGTAAGCTGAGTACGCTATGGTAGAGTCTAAGCAGGAGCTGGAATAGTTAAATTTTCTCTCTTCTCTAGCATTTTTTCATTCATTGGCTATTAGTAATATATTTCAGTCTGCAGGTAGAAGGACTGTAGAAGACTGGACAAACTGTATCTTATTCTCAATTTGTATCCCACAAAACACTTTCTTAAATAAATCTCTGTTTCTACATGCAAAACAAGAAAAAATAGACTTGATTTCAGTTGGGTTCCAGATAAAAGGTATTTACAGTACTGCAAAATATAAGCCTTCCTATTGCCACGTTTTCTCTCCATCGTACACGTGGCATAAATGCACTTGGGCATGACAAAATGGCTTATGCAATCGTGGATGAAAGCCAAAGATCCTAACTTTCTGATCCCCAAATGTTTTGCAGTATATAGTCTCTTCTCCAGCAGGAAAAACCTTGCATAATAGTGTGAAAAGCTGATTTTGCAGCTCTCCTGAGTCTCCCTCGGAGTTTAAGCCTGAGTGTCTGTGAAGTCACAGCAGGCCATGTCCCTAAATGTTACTTTGTTGACTCTGAGCCACACTTGACACGTTGCAGAGATCAGAAGCCAGACTGCATCTGCTGCTCTGCCGCAGCTTTGTCAACCCGAGTCCTGTACTGTCAGCTTCAGTGTGGTGGGAGATGAAGGGGCAGCAAAACACCAGACCAGGACTAAACACTTCACAGGAATCCAAAAAACGAGGCAGCATAAAGCAGTGACTTAGACCAGTGCCGCTCAAACGTAAGAAGTGCCTGGAGAGCCTGTAGAAACGAAGGTTCTGATTCAGCAGGTCTGAAGTGCAGTGGTGTGGACCTCCCTCACCGAGCCCACTGTGAGCATCTCTTCCTGAATCTTCGGTCAGTGACTTTGCGTTAGGAGCTTGTAATCTGCCATGGTGGGAGCATTTAAATTGTGGAAATCAGCAAACACTCCCAAGCACCTCCTCCACACACATACCCCATAAAAGCTGACTGTAAAACATTTGCCAACACATCACTAGGGATAAAGTGTGACATTCTGCATTTCTAACAGGCTCCCGGGGGTGTCGATGCTGCCGGTTCCTGGACCACACTATGAGTAGGAAGCGTTTAGAGCACAGGCTCTGGAGTCAAATAGGTCTAGAAATAAATCCTGACTCTGTCTCTTAAACAGGTGTGGTTTGTATAACTTAAACAAGTCACCTATTAACACATGGCATCTCACTGTGTGTGTTTGCTTAAAGTGGTCTGACGTGTTCTAGTCTATCTGTCTGGGCTCAGTTTCTCCATCTGCAAAATGAGGACAAGAGATGAGTTCCTACTTCCTAGTATTGTTTCAATTTACTAGCAGTAAAGTAAATAATGTGTTTAGAGCACAGTGCCTGGCACAGAGTAAGCATCAATAAATATCAAAAGTTATAAATTTTATTTAAAAGAATGTAACACTAAAAATTATGATGATAGGGACAGAGAAAACCAAATACAATGAAAATCAAGCATTTTGTTAAAGTGGGTAAATAAATACCATGAAAAATCACAATGTACATTTTAAACAATTTTATATCCCATTTAATTGTTTTTGGGTGGTTGTGTTTTTAACCTAACTCAAAAATATATTAAAATTCCAAGATATCTGGAGGTGAGGGAGGAAACTAAGGGGAAGGAGAAAGAAGAAAACTAATTTTGTACTATGTGTGTCATAGAAAACACAAAAGTTTTTTTTTTAGAAAAAGCATTCTCTTTCTGCTCTCTCTTTCATGAAGATAAAAGTGTTTCTCCTTGACACGAAGACAACATTAGGCATTTTATATTTCTGAAGCCCATCGCAGGCCTTTCATCCCCAAGCTCATGAATAACTTGTGTTCCCGCTGCGGAGGGGCTCTTTTGACTTCCCGTGGAGCAAAGTTTGCAGTTGTGCAACCAACTTTCCCAGAAATCACCGGCATGTCTCTGGTGCAACTGAGTGATGAATACCTCCTTTAGGAGATAACTGAGTGTTTGTGTTACCTGCTGGTCTCAGTTACCGTAACACGTCCTCCCCCTAACAACTCCAGGAGGGCAGGACTAGAACATGAATCATGACATACTGCAAAAGAAACTTCTTTTCATTTTCCATACAGGATGTGATAAGACTGGCAACAAACACATTTCATGGTCTTTTAAGTGGAAAAGAAAAAGATGATAGACGTAGAAATTTCAGGGATGAAACTACAGTATGCAGTCTATTTCCACCTAACTTTCTGAACCAACACATTGCACCTATGTGATATTCATTAAAGTAAATAATGTAAACAGACAGAAAATTTTATTGCATTGGCAGCAATTTTCAGCACTTAAATTTTTTTTTTTTTCCAGAGACCAGACCAGAACAGACCGAACAAAGACGAGGGGACCATACCGGAAGAGGAGACGAGATCGGTTGAAGAATAGGAGACCAGACCAGACCAGACTGGATGAGGAAGAGAGTGCTAAGTTCTTAATATGCAATACCTCATTCAGATCTCATGAACCATCCTACAAGATAGGTATTGTTCTTTACCTTGTTTACAGATGAGGAAACTGAGGCTTAGAGAAGTTATATAATCTGCCCAAGGTAACACCTTAATTCATGAAACTGAGAATCAAAACCAGGCCTGACTCCAGAGTCTGCTCTTAGCCATTATGCAAGTCAGATACCTTCTTTCTGCCCATATGGTTGTTCCCACAGCTTCCTCCAAAGATGTCCTCAGGCTGGCCCTGGGGCTGAGCCACAGCTGCTGTCCTGGTGATTTCCAACTCTAGATTTTATTTTTACTGTGGATGGGGGGAGGGGCACAGTCCTGAGCTGGAGGGCAGAAATTGGGCTTCTTGTGCTGTTCTGTCTCTGCACACAAGAGGGTGAACTCTCAGCAGGCATCTCATGCACTAGGCCTCACTTGCCCCATCGGTAACAGGGGAAAAATAATCCTACTCCTGGTGCCTGCCAAAATTATTTTTTTTTGAGATCATATATGGAAGAAATCTGCATAAAGAATTAGCACTTATTAGACTGTGTATAGATCTAGCCCCCAACCAAAGTTCCAGACTTAATTCCCAAAAGTTCCCAGCAGACTTGGAAAACCTCCAAAGGATCCTCACCTCCCTGCCTTTGTTCATGTCTTTCCACATATCTGAAAGGCTTCCTCATCTTCATCTACTATAATCCTACCTATCCAAAAGGCCTAGTTCATAGGCTTCTTTCTAGAAGGTGTTTGTGGACAGCTGTCCTTGAAGTGATCCATTTCTCCTACCTAATCTTTGGCTGTAAGCACTTAAGACAAGCATCACTCCTGGCCTTACCATATAATTACTGATACACAGGAAAAAAAATTTTTTCAGCACCAACACACTAAAAGAATGAGACATGGTGCCAGAAGTAACAAAGGCTCTGGCAGCACCAATTCCCAGGAGTGTGTGTGTCAGAGACGCTAAAGGACAATTCAAGAGTCTGACCATAGTTCTCATCATTCCCTCCCTATCTCTTTCCTGATTAAGAGTTACTTTTGTTAGGAAAGGAGCACATATATCCCAAAATATCACAGTTTATATTCTTTTGCATAAGTCCTACTTTTTCTTGGCAGAAAAAAATAAATGCAAAATGAACCAATTCTTAACCATGGAGGCCATAAAAATATTTGTGCATATGCATCTTTCTATGTTCAAGATTCTAAACTTTCACAGGGTCCTCAAGAAATCTATAGCACCCCCGCGCCCCACCTCGCCCCCAAAAAACTTGCTCTAGTGGTTAAGAACATGGAATTCAGAGTCATGAAGACTCCATCTGAATTTGGGTCTACCAGTTACCAAAGCTGAAAATTTCCATTTATTAATTATTCTCTTTGAGATTTCCTTTTTTTCTTGCCATCTGTGAAAAAAATACCAACCTTGCAAAACTGTTGCAAAAGTGGAAATAACCTGTAAGAAAACATGCAGTAGAGTTTCTGGATTAAAAGACTCGGACTATATGGCAGGTCTCTGACAAAAGCAGCTCAGATATTTTACTTGAAAGAGAGAGGAGGTGTACTATGCACCCCCCCATCAGGACAGCTGGGGGTGCAATATTCAGAAATTATTGCTGGTCCCCACAGGTCATCCAGCCTCCCCCGTGGTCCTCCCATTTTGACTGCCCCAGTAACCCTGTCATTATCTAACTGCCTTCTCATTTGACAGGTTCTCCACGTGGCATTCTTATGCTCTCGCAAAAAGCTAAAATCCAAGTGAAAATGGCCTGAATGCATGGCCATTATAATTACTCTGTCACTTGCAGTCCCTCTGGCTTCATTTCTTTCCAAACAGTGTTTTTTCCAAACTGTTACGTGCTTCATTCTACTCCCCGCAGAACAGAAAAGGATGAGTGTTGAACTCGGTTAACTTTGGCTTTATTTACACACACAGGGAAATTTGGAAATGGAAGCGGGCACTGGGGAACTGAGGGGGTAGGGAAGGCACCACGCTGGAAAGCTGAGGGCTGCAGGAGCCTTAAATGACAGCTAGCCAGTGGCCCCATAAATTATGCCAACCCACTAAAAGCAAATTGAAAAGCCAAAACAGATCAGGTAGGAAAGTGAAATGTGGCCGGGGAGAGAAATCTAGCTACAGTAGCAAACAGAAGTGCTGCCCAGGAATTGTCCATGGTGCAGTGGCGCTCATTTCAGAAGAGCAATACAATTAACTTACCTGACTAAATGATAGCCACATGCAGATGAATATAGATTACCAAGCCCAGGAGAGATGACAAAATCCAAACAGATACCGGCTGCTAAACAGAGTGTTTTTGGAGCATGTAGACAGAGAAAACTGTCTAAGATTTTACAGTACAATTGTCTAGATAAAGAGTTTCAGACCATTCCTTATAGAGTGTATTTGCTGTCAGAAATCTTTTAATTGGAAGATATCTCTGATGCCCCTTACTCCATAGAGAAATGTAAGACACTGATGATTTTTATCATGTTATTTCACTAGCTAGTTCTCTTTAGTCTATATAAAAACAGTTTATGGCGGAGAGTATGGCCTGATCCCTTCTTAAATCTTATTTAGAATAAATATTTTTAAAATTTTAAATCGTATATATAATTGTATCTCAGTGCAAGATTTAAAAAGATTTATTAATTTCGACTTAAATGTAGATGAGGAGCTTCCACATGATTTTTATTTTTTAAACCTCTGTATTCCCAGAATGGACAGAGATTAGTTTCATAATCAGTAAAAGCAACATGAAAATTAGTTTATACAGATTTGTATATATTTTATTATATTTTGGTTTCAAAATGTCAACAGCAAAATGTCTGGAAAGAAGCAGTATACAAAATGTTACAAGGAGCTATTTCTGGGTGGCAAAGCAGTTGGTAGTTTATTCTTCCCTTATGTATTTTCCAAAAATTTCACTTTCATAATGGTAAAAAAGTATAATTTGTATGTTGCTAATTGATGTTGGGAGATGCCTAATTGAGGCATTGCAACTTACTGTGTTTGGTTGCCTTAAGTTTTTTCACTGACTTTCAAGTCAAGAAATTTTGTAAAATAACATCTTTCAGAGTGTATTTCTTGGAACATAAGTTCTTGGGATGTTAATAGTTGTTGCAGAAAGAATGTTTCAGTAGTCAAGTAAGTTAGGAAATGTTGAGTTACCAAAGTTAAAGACATGAGAACTTTTAAGAGCCTCTAATTTTCTAACGTGGACTATGCATTTACATGCCAACAATAGAGTATGGTTTATTTCTGAAACTTACTCAATTATGGAACACATTTTTTCTTTGAGCATTTAAAGGAATACACTTTGGAGAAGATTTTTATCCAAGCTTAAGCAAATCTAAGATATGAAAATCTGAAGACAGAGAGATATATTCATATGCGTTATATATATATCTATAAATAAATTTAAAATTGATTAATCATTTATCAAAAGATTTCAGTTAGGAGAAGTAAGTTCAACAGATTACATAACATGGTGACTGATTAACAATGTATTACATTCCTTTCTAGAAGAAAATGTAGGAAAGACTCTTACAGACATTGGCCTAGGCAAAGAATTTATGAAGAAGACCCCCAAGGCAATCACAGCAGCAACAAAAATAAATGAATGGGACATGATTAAATTAAAAAGCTTCTGCACAGCCAAAGAAACAGTCAAGAGAATAAACAGACCACCTACAGAATGGGAAAAAATTTTTGCATACTACACATCAGATAAAGGACTGATAACAAGAATCTATTTAGAACTCAGGAAAATCAGCAAGAAAAAAATCAAGCAACCCTATCAAAAAGTGGGCAAATGACATGAATAGAAACTTCTCAAAAGAAGATATAAGAATGGCTAACAAACATATGAAAAAATGCTCAACATCTCTAATCATCAGAGAAATGCAAATCAAAACCACAATGAGATATCACTTAACTCCAATGAGAATGGCCTTTATCAAAAAAACC
Source organism: Eulemur rufifrons (assembly GCF_041146395.1). Classification (NCBI taxonomy): domain Eukaryota; kingdom Metazoa; phylum Chordata; class Mammalia; order Primates; family Lemuridae; genus Eulemur; species Eulemur rufifrons. The sequence goes on from NC_090992.1 coordinate 10,381,467, forward strand.
CAAAACAACACATGTTGGTGTGAGTGTGGAGAGACAGGAACACTAATACACTGCTGGTGGGACTGCAAACTAGTGCAACCCCTGTGGAAAGCATTATGGAGGTATCTTAAACAGATTCAAGTAGACCTGCCATTTGACCCAGCAATCCCATTACTGGGCATATGCCCAGAGGAAAAAAGGTCATTCTGCAACAAAGACACATGTACCCGAACGTTTATAGCAGCACAATTCACAATAGCAAAGATGTGGAAACAACCCCAATGCCCATCAATACATGATTGGATTAGTAAGCTGTGGTATATGTATACCATGGAATATCACTCAGCTATAAGGAATGATGAAGATACGACATCTCTATGGTTCTCCTGGAGAGAGTTGAAACCCATTATATCAAGTGAAGTATCCCAAGAATGGAAAAACAAACATCACATGTACTCACCAGAAAATTGGTTTCTCTGAACATCACCTAAATACACATCTGGGAACGACACCAATCAGATATGAGACTGAGGTGGGGGGTGGGGGAGGGATGGGGGTATGCCTACACAATGAGTGCATTGAGCACCATTTGGGGAATGGTCACGCTTGAAGGTGCTGACTCGGGAAGGGGGGGTGGGGAAGGGAGGGATATGTACCTACATGATGGGTGCAACGCGCACTATCTGGGGAACAGACACGCCTGGAGCTCTGACTTGGGGGGAAAGGCGTACATGGGCAACGTATGTAACCTGCAATTCTGTATCCCCCATAACAGTAAGATGAAATAAAAAAAAAAAAACAAAAAAAACAATGTATTACATTCTTGAAAATCACTATTAGAGTAGATTTTAAGCGTTCTCACCACAAAAAAATGGTACGTATGTGAGGCAATTCGTCGGTTAATTAGCTTCATTTAGCCATTCCACAATGTCTACATATTTCAAAACATTATGCTGTATACTGTAAATATATATTTTACATGTCAATTAAAATAATTAATTTTAAAATAAAGATTTCTTATAAATATCCTTTAAAGTGCCCTTTCTCTTAGTGCAGTTTAACAGCATCGAGTATTACAAAACTCCTGACTTCTCTCCTACATTGCAGTACTCCCGGAGCACTCTGCACATAGCTCTACCATTGCATTTGTATCAGTGCATTGTACTTACTTGTTTAAATAGCAGCCTTCACCATTAAACTATGATCTTTTTGAAGTCAAGGATACTTTCTTAGTCATCTTCCTACCTCTGGCATCTTAGAGGTGCTCAATATTTACTGAATACATTAACTAGACATTGCATGACTCAAGGTAAATGAGATTCTGCAGGACTAAGAGAAGGAAGGCTGGAGTAGAGCCAGCATGCTTTGGAAAGAATAATTTTCTTAAAAGTAAGAGAAATAACAGAGAGCTCTGGACTCACAAAGAAGAACTCATAGTTGAATCAAATTAGCCCCATAAAAGTCCTGGAGGAAAATGAAACTGACAGGGCAGGTCCTCCAAATTAGGTGTAAAACTTCCCTTGAACCAAGCTTGTAATAAAATGTAATGAAAATATTCGAAGCAGAGCAGACAGTTGGATCTTCAAGACATGTATATTTTAAGACGTGGTGAAATAGTCAGCCCATTAAACTGAGAAGAGCTGAAGGCACAGGAGTCAAAGGGACTGAAGTTTAAAGATTGAAAAGGAAAATGTGGCCCTCAGGGACATAAACGCTATTGAGGGCAGCATGAAGACTGTTTTCTGAATCTCTAATTGCTCTCTTTCTTGCTTATGCTTTGCAAATTCTCCTTGGGAAAAAAAAAAATTGCACTGAAATTTTTTGTGATGCAACCGAAATACATTATTTCAAATGGACGTACTGCCGGGACTGATTTCAATGGCCCCGTTTGGCGTATCAAAACAATACAGACACAAGTTGGGAGTGGGGCAAGGGATCCATCAGGCTTCTAGTTGTTTGTAAATCTCTTCACTTTTGTCATCCCATGGCCTTTAAATTTGAGTGCATGAATGTCTCTGTCCAGCTATTCCCATTGCACCCTGTACACGGCCTTCTGGCCTATGGCACTGCTGAAGTGGACCCTAAACTGACTCTGATAAACAGAAGACTTTTTCCCAAATAAACAAATCCTTTCTCTGTGCACTTGGGCCTCACTTTGTATTGTGTTTTTGGATGTCTTAATATCCAAAATACCACAGGATGGAAATAATAATATAAGCAGCACTCTCATTTGAAAAGTATGATACCCCATAGCCTGTACAATTTGTTGTAGTTTAAAAATCTCAGTCAACCAACTGAGCACTTACCAAAATTAGCCAAATATTCACGTGTTAAAAAAAAAAAATCACAAAAGCTATTATTATTTATTAAATACTTGATTGGCATGATTTCTAAGTCCTCAAATCAACCCTACGACATATCTTTGTGTATTCCCATTTTACAGATAAGAAAACATGATCCATGAGTTTAAATAATTTGCTTGTGGTCTAGTAGTTGCAGCATACAGATATGAATCAAAATTTGCCTGTTGACAAAGGCCAGGCTTTTTCTACAGCCCTGATTGCCCCAAATGACTTGAACTCATTTGTGCCTTTTTGTTTGGTTTTGTTTAAAAAAACAAAACTAAACAAAACAAAAACCCATCAAATTGGTTCCATATGACCAAGACAGCCTTAAAGTTGACCCCAGCTTGACTAAACCTTAGACTAAACTTTGCTTCCTAACTATAGACCCCCTGACCTCCCTTTTCTTAGGCATTTACTTTAGAAAATTTTACAAATTTTAAAAGATTATCTAAATTCTTTCTTTCTCTGCTTCTCTGAGATGTAAATCTTCTCCCAGGCTCTTGCCAGTTTCACAACCCAGGAATGTCTTTTTCAAGGAACTAAGAACCATCCCTTTGAAAAGTAATTATGGAAGGATATAGTGCCCCTATCTCCCAGTCTCTGTGGGAGGGTAGGAGTCCATCTTAATCACCTTGGGTTGCTATATATAAATACTATAGACCGGGCAACTTGTAAACAACACAAACTTAGTTCTCCTAGTGTTGGAGGCTGGAAGTCCAAAAGCAGGGTGTCAGCATGATCAGGTTCTGGTGAGGGCTCTCTTTCAGGTTGGAGACTGAGGGCTTCTCATTGTATCCGTGCATGGTAGAGAACAGAGAGAAGCAAACTCTCTGTCTCTCTCTCTCCTCTTATACAGGTATTAATCTCATTCATGAGGGCTCCACCCTCAGATCCCATCTAATCCTAATTATTTCCCAAAGGCCCCACCTCCTAAGGTCATCAGAGTAGGGGGTAGAGTTTTAATATATGAATTTTCAGGGACACAAACATTCAGTGCATAAGAAAACCTGACTTTTATAAATATCAACTAGCAAACACAAATGGCCTCATGGCACTAACAACCTCCCTCCAGCGTCTTCTAGTGTTCTTCCACTAATTCACCCACGTGCTTAAAACCCCTCCTGTCTTTTGTCTCAGTGGAGTTGAGTTCGATCTCTTTCCCCCATTGCAATAGTCTTGAATAAAGTCTTTTTGGTCTGACTTGTTTAGTGCAATTTTTCTTTGACAGATATTAATGAAGTTCAAGTTTTAAAAAGAGGAATATTTTAATATCTCATCACAACCTTGCTTTTTTAGCTCCCTGCATCTGAAAGACTGAGATATTAATTATTAAAAGATGGTATCTCACTGAAATATTGCATTTTTGTGTTTCATGTTTTTACTCTCTTCTGAAATAAATTTCACCTTGGCATCTAGGGTTCTTCATAGAGCTGGCTCCTCCCTCTGAATCTAGCTTCTTCTCGGGCCATCAGGAAACATGTACCGTGAACTAATCATAATCCTTGTCACCTTTGCCCTGCCCTCCCCAGTCCTGCCAGTTTCCCACTTTCTCTTCCTAAGTCCTTTTTCACCTTGCAAGACATCCCTATCTCTGGGAAGTATCACGTGTCGACCACTGCCCCGAATGCTGCCCTGTGTACCTCTCGGGGCCCTAGAGCATGCTGGGAGTCAGTTCAACTCACCTAGCTGACAGCTGATGTCTTAGAGACAGGAAGCATCTCCTGTCTCTCTTTGTCTTCCCAGTATCTAGCACAGTGCCTGGAACCAAACAGATACCAAATCAATGTTAGTCGAATGGACGTTAAGATGAGAAGTAATTTCTTTTTCACTTCTCTTAGATGTGCCTCAAGCAAAATGAACTGTTTTACTTATTTTTAGTGGCTCTTTTGGGAAAAAAAAATTCCCTTAGCAAATAGTAGGAAGTGATTTGGTGAAATGGCTAAGTGTGCAGGCTTCCGAACTGAGAAAAGCTAGGCTTAAACCCTGTTACTGAATCCCAGCGATGCACTGGCAACTTCTGTGACACTGACAAGCCACTTAACCACTGTTCTCTTGAATCTCCTTTTCAGTAAAATGCAGAGTGTTCCTTATCACTGGTTTTTTGCTAGAATTAAATGACTGTATTAGTTTCCCAGGGCTGCTGTAACAAATTACCACAAACTTGGTGGCTTAAAACAATAGAAATTTATTCTCTCACAGTTCTAGAGGCCAGAAGTCCTTTATCAAGACCTTGGTGGGGGTGGTTCATTCCAAGGGAGAATCTGTTCCAGGCTTCTTCCCTAGCTTTGAGTGGCTGTGCACAAATCTTGGTGTTGTTTGAATTATGGACAAGTAACTCCAATCTCTGCCGCTGTCTTCATGTGATCTCCCCTCCCCCCCTAACTCCCGTTTGTGCATTTCAAATCTCCCTTTCCTTTCACTTACAAGGACACCAGTCAATGGATTTAGGGCCTAGGGCCTAGGACGATCCAGAATGATCTTTTCTTAAGATCTTAACTTAGTTACATTTTGTCTTAGGTTCTAAGGACTGCTGTAACAGAATGCCACTAACTAGGTGGCATAAAACAGCAGAAGTTTATTCTCTCACAGTTATGGAAGCCAGAAGTCTGAAATCAAGCTGGCTTCAGGCTCATGCTCCCTCCAAAGCCTCTGCCAGTGAATTCCTCCCCGCCTCCTCTGACTGCTGGTGCGGCCTGGCATCCGTGGGCTGCGGAAGCACAGCGCTGAGTTTACACAACCTGCTTCCTCTGTGTGTTTGTGTCTCTGTATCTCTTTTCTGCTAAGGACATCAGTCATTGGATTTGGGGATCTACCCTAAACCATTGTGAGCTCCTTTTTTTATTAACTAATTACATCTTTAAAGACTCCATTTCCAAGTAAGTCAGATTCTGAGGTTTCAGGTGGATTTGAAATTTTGGGGGGGACATTGTTCAACCCACTACACATCCGCGAAGACTTTATTTCCAAATAAGGTCACATCCATAGGCACCAGGGATTAGGGCTTGGTCCCATTATTTTGAGGGACACAGTTTTTGGCAGGAGGCACAATTCAACCCACTACAATGGTAGAAAATATTTTAAGTTGTAGGCACAAGTTCTGTCACAGAGTGAGCCCTGAATTAGTAGCAATTGCTATTATTATTAAATGCACTATTATTAATAAATGACCATTTGGTGGACATCTGGTGGTGGGTGAGGGCGAGAGGGAAATGGGATCCAGACTCCAACACAGAAAGTACTTAAACCCACTAACGTGAACATGCTCTTGTTAACTGCACTGTGATGGGCCCCTCATTCGTGGGACCCTAAACAGTGACACACACTTTTTCTCCCACTTCTACTTTCTCCAGCCTGTTAAAAGATAACCTGCTAGTCCTGCCAAGAAAATAATGAAACATTCCAGACTATTAGGCCTTAGCAGAGTTTAATCAAAGACTCAATGATCTATACTGGCTCTAGAGGCCTCTTCAAAGCTGAAATCCACCATGTAATGACCACGGCACGAACCACAAGTGGAAAAGAGCAGCATCTGCGACAGTGGAGGACGTGTCCCTTTTCTGGTCAGTTACCTGCTGCTCTTGCCACCCAGGGGCGAACTCTAACATATCCTAATGCGTGTACTGGAATGTGTGTGTCTTAAATGCCCTTTGATAGGATAATTTATCAATGTATACATTCATGTTGCTTCTCTCAAAAATGCAGGAAAAAAATCATCATTTTACCTTTCTCATTTTCTGAGCAAGTGACTTGGCCCCATGTATTACCTGGCGCCCTCACCTCAGGACAGTTTTGCAGGCTGGCATGCAAAGCAAAAGCTCCTTGGGGTCAATAGAGCTTCCTGTTTTTGTCAAAGGCCTCAGAACATTTTTAAAAAATTATGTTTGGTGTTATAGAGAAGGAGGCAAGAAAAGAGAATAACAACCTTACTGAGAAGGGGCAGGAGCTTGGGGACAGAATGATCAATACATGCACCAAGGCAGGCTGGAACCAGGCACTGGGGCTGGGCCCTGGCAAGGGTTCCAGTGTCGCCAGCGAGGCACGGGAACCAAGAGCACACGGGTACGGACAGTGGATGCATCTCACTGCGGTGATGCCCAAGTACCTTGGTACCACTGTGGGGAGATCCCCAAAATGACCAAGAATGATTTTTCTGCCAGCTCACTGGGAGAAGGGTGTGGATTCAAATTTAACTAGATGCAATTTAAATAAAGGTATTTGTTTGTTTGTTTTCAAATATGAATTTATTAAAAGAATCATTCATTACCGTTACACACTTACTTGGTTTTTTACACCAGGCTTTGGAAGTATAGCATCAGGTATTATTTTTCTCCTTCAGCCAATGTAGAAACTAAAGATCAAAGATGACTCAGCTAAGACTACAGAGCCAACATGTGTGGCAAAACAGAACCCGGCAATTCTGATTCCTAGGCCAGTGTTCTTTCCACTATACTGCAGAATAAGGCAGACCAGTAGAAAAGAGAGATGTTATGTTCTTCACTAGAGGCTGTGAGCATTGGTGGGTATGTGGTGGCTATTGTTGTGTATGCCACACTCAGTGAGAACTATTAGGCAGACTGAAATAATGCCAGAAAAAAAAAAATGTCAGGATACTTTGCTACTGTTAGAGAGTGGTGGTTCTAAACCCGCAGCATCATTCCCTTTGTGAGTTAGGAATCATGGCTATCCTCGTTGTAGTCAGTATCCTGTATGTCCAGCTCACCCTCAGCGTAAGGACACGTCTATCAGGCTCAGCCTGCACCCCGGCTCTAGCGCAGTGTCTGACCCATTACAGGGGCTCAGTAAACATTTACTAAAAGAATGAAAGGATGAGAAAAAGATTCCAACAATTGAGAGTAGAGGCCTAAAAAGGGTCTAGAAAGAAGTCTAGAAACATATACAGAAGCAACTTGACTTCATCTGAGATTAGAAGAACTGTTTAAAAACAGCTGGTAGATCTGTTTCAACAAGAGTGTCCCGTCATATTAAATGAACTGAGGACAGGCCTGGGTTGCAGGTGAGCTTTGTGAGCCAAATCACTCCGAGGCAGGACTTTGGGGGAGGGGAGGGACATAGTAGAGAACCATTAAGATGACAAGGGTAGTTCTGGGTGACTTGGAAGGGGATATCTGGAGAGGTCATTAAAATATTTCTACTTCTATCATCTGTGCTGAAGTTTCTATTGCTCATTGTTCATCTGGAATTGGTGTCTTCTATAAACTGTCCTTCAACTTGGCAATAACGCTAACAGACCTAATCCCTTCACCCCTTGAAATGTCATTGTTGAAGAGAATTTTATTAACTTTGGGGTACAGTGGAAAGTGGCACATCCTAGAGAAGACAAATAATTAAAACAGAGTATTAGATATCCCCATCCCTTTCTTTTTGATATTGAATAGTCTGCCTGTTTTCTCAACTACGATTTAGATATTCTGCAGCCACGGTTGTGAATCAGCCACCTTCCGTAAACACCCCAGCGCATGCACGAAACTCGTAGAACCTTAACACAGCACTTCCCTTCCTTCCCACTCTCACTGTCCTTCGTTCCTCCATCAGATTCATGGGTTCCCGATATTAGAGCCTGCCATTTTGCTTCCAGTTCTACTGTCTCCTCAGATGATAGTAACAACAACAGCAAAAAACAATGATAGTACTGATAAGAAGTACTTTTGTGAACACTTTTCATGAATAACGTCATTAACTCCTCAGAACAACCCTGTGATGTAGGTATCATTTTACCAACAAGGACAGAGATTGATTCTCAGGTGACAGAGTTGGAATTGGAACCCAGGTCTGACACACTCTCAGGTCCATCCAAATGTTAAACGTATCTATACTGGTGGCCACATGCTGGCTGGAAAAGTCTGTCCATTAAAGGAACAAATTACCCCAAGAAGAGAATAAAACGATCCCCCAAAATGGGTCTAGACGGTGGTCTCCCTGCCCAGCAGTCTGCACGACACCGGGATCGAATGGACAGCTGCCTCCCCAGACTGTGACTGCTTCAGCTCCACAGGGACAAGGCAGCCTTATGTTTTCCTGTAAGCCTTTTCTCTCTGCTCCAGGCTTATGTACTTTTTATTGAGGCTTATTGTCTTATTTGGTTAATTTTGTCATTTTGTTTAGTAAATTTCATTCAGGCACCCAGAGGCCCTGAAACATACAGTGTCAAAAAATAAACATCATTAAAATGATAGCTAGTAATATCAACATTGCCAAGAGATCATTTGTAAGGGTGGGAGAAAAAAATATTGAAAGTATGGTTGCCAAAGACACAGTATCATTATTCCTTACTTTTATTCAAGTCCCTCCTCTCTGTTCTTTAGGAGAGCAAGTTAGAAGAGCCTTGTAAGATAGTTCTGGAAAAGGAGATTTCACATCAAGTGCTCACACATCACTAGAGACACAAATACAAATACTTAACTGATTGCAAGTGTAGAACCCTATTTATCATCTTGGATGTGGAGTTATGAATTAATGCATACCACAGTTATTTCAACAGACATTTTAGTATGTTGCCTTGGAGACAGTAGAAGCACGCAATTGCCAAACAAGCCACTTTCAAAATGTTCACTTTCCAAAGGTATGTTCTGGGTTGTAGCCATTATCAATAAAATGAGGCAGTACACATAAAAGGCAAACGGCTTTGACCTTTGTTGGTTACTGAGAAACAAAACTCAGGAAGTAGCGTCAAAGCAGCATGAAGGAAGATGGGACGGGAAGAGGCTTGTCCAGTCTTTCATGGTTTCATTTCTTCCCCAGAAAGAGAACTTAAGGGAGGACCAAAAAAAAAAAAAAAAAAAGAAAGAAAGAAAGAAAGAAAGAAAGAAAAGAAAAAGAAAAAGAATCACCTATTAGTACCTACACTTTATCTTGCTTCTATTTTTTTGTGATGATTGAAGAGTATGGGATAGAGCTTGGAAGAAGAGGTAGCACAAGAGAAAAGCAGCAAGGGAATGGTTTTGGAAAGGTTTAGGCATCTTTAAAATCCAGAGGAAAAATTAAAGACTCAGAAATGAAAACAAGATGTTCTATCATTGCCATCTTAATCACTACCCAGGGGGTATTCCTCAACTACTGAGAGGCGTTTCTCCATCTTTGACCATATCTCTATTACCTCCTAGAGAACCTCAAAGGCTGAAGGGAAAATTAACTTTGACAGAATACCAAAATCTCTTGTGAGATTTAGCAAACCTGTGGATGCCCAAAAAGATACCAAATGTATCATGAGTATAACAAGCGTCACTGATCCCTCACGTGCACAATGATCATGCAGTGATCTTGTAAAGACGCAGATTATGATTCAGTCTGGTGTGAGACATGAGATTCTGCATTTCTTACAGGTTCACAGCTAATCTTAATGTTGCTGTTCCCTGGACCACAGTTTGCATGGCAAGGGTTTAAAGAATCCATGCTAAAGTCAGACTCTCAGAATGGGAATCCTGTGGTAACAATACCAATATACATCTCCTCTTGCAATGTCAGTCCCTTTGTTCTGGCTAATAACAGTTAAAAGGGATCATTTAGCCAGTGGAAAGAAACAGAAGATTTAAGTGTTTTCACAGTATTGCCCAAGCTTTGGATGCCAAGTTATGGTGTTGCATTAGGATAGAGATGACTGACTTTATAATGTTCAAAAATAACTTTATTAAAGATTTTGTTTGCTCCAACATTATAATTCCCCAATCTCCCCCACAGATTACACTCTTCTCCCAGCACAACACCCTAACTACCTGCATTCATTTTATGGAGTGAGTTCAGGGAGGCAAAGGCAACCTCTTTCGCTCCTGGCATCTCCTTCTCCTGTTCCAAAAGAACTTACTTTTAGATGAGTAATCACATTTTACTTCAAAATCAGGATTTCTACATAAAGGCTGAATTTCCTTATCTATAAAATAGAAATATATGGATGCCATGTCGGGGTTAAATCACCTCATTAATGTAAATCATTTAACTCAGTGTCTAGCATGTAGCAAGAGCTCAATAAATGACTTACTACACTAACATTCTTTCCATGTAGCACTCCTGCCAACTTAAGCAGAAGATGGGTGATGACTGACTTCATTAGATGGCTTGTGCAAAAAACACAGTCAAGCTTAAGGAAGAGCCCAGTTTTCCTAGTTCAGGTTGGTAAACTGAGTCTACTCTATACCTACCTACCTTTCCAGGACTTTTCCTAGCTTTCAGGAAGCTGCCTTCACGGTCCAAACTTAGACGTGTTCCCTGGATGTCTCTAACAGAAGGACTCAAAGGAGGAACAGAGGACTTTCTCATTCAGTGAACATGGATAATTGCTGAAAATTTACTTCTGTGCATGAGAGATGTTTCTAGAAATAATGAGAAAAAAATTCTTTAAGAAAAAAAAACTGAGTTTATAATATAGCCTGAAGGTACAGAACTTTTTATTTGCCAGCTCAGACTTGGGCTAAAAAAATCAAACCGTCTATAAAACACTCCTTCCTGAGTTCAATTAAAGCCATAGATGCCCAAATGCACAGGCTATTCTGCTTTGTGTAGTGACTAAATTGCTCTTGTTCAAGTGTAATCTGTTTTTACTATTTTTTTCTACATTCAGCCAAATTCTTTACTTGTGTTCACAAGGCAGGGATTAATTTGATCTCCCTGCTGTTCATATTTCCTCCTAGTTTTTTTCCAGTTAAGCACTTTGACTAATCTTTGCTGAAGAGGAGATTATTGTAAAAGTAATAATGAAACATTTGACTGATATTAGGTGTTTGTCATTCTTCATTAGGTGCCCCTGAGTCACCTTCTTAAAGCCCTGCAAACAGAACAGAATGGGCTCTGACAATAGTCCATGTAGCATATTAATAAGAAGAAATGTAAACAGGAGAAGGCTTTCATTTTGCCAGAACAAACAGAGCAATATGCACATCTCCATCTCTCAGCTTTCTGTACTTTCTCCAAGAGCTTAGTCCAATTAGCTATTTCATATTAATCATTATTTGTGCAGTTGATTCTTCCTGTGGAAGCTTTCCATGTTCAGTTACCCAGTAGACCAAAAGACATTTATATTTCTTTGGATCCTCTACAGGATCCAGAAAAAAAAAATAAAGTGATTTGTTATGTGTATTGCAATTTATTCTTTTCAAAGTCATTTCACATTTTAGCCATTTTGACCCTCAAGAAATCTCTTAAGAAATGCTCAAGCCATGTGCACACCTTACTAACTAGTACCATACTGTGCACTTAGTAGGTAATCAAAATAACAAAGGACATGAAGCACAAAGATGTTAAATGAAAGAAGACAGAAATATTTAATGACAACATTTAGATGAGCTCCTATTTCTCTTGACAACTTGCTTAGATGCTAATAGATAAGCAGGCTTCAGTAGCCTATAAAAGATTTAATTGAATTATTCTGATCCCATGAACTACAAATAAGGCTATGTGATAAAAGGCCATGCCAATTTTAAATTTAAAATATTTATAGCACTTGTTTTTTTCAGACAATATTGCCTTCAGATATTTTTTGTAAAGCAATCAAATAACATAAGTTAATTTAGTAACTGGTTTTCTCATTTTCCAGAAAACTGCTTTAGGTCAATGTATCTTAAACTTACAATAAAAAAATGCATTAAAAGGATAACATATATTGGTTCTTCCTCAGGTTTATATGTGAACTTAATATTTTAGAGAAATTATTTTTGCATTTGAAGTTGATCATGTAGATTCAATCCACTTTGAAGCACATGTAGAAATGACATCCTCAGACCTTCCTTTCACAGAATTGCTGATCATTCTTTTGGTAATGTTTTCATTCATATTGTATTTTCAGAAGAGCTATCCTCTTATATTAGAGGGACCAGTCGTTTTCTCCAGAGCCATACTTCCTTGTTAGAGAACCTGTACCTGCCATTAGATATCACATGCAGTATGACGTATGAACCCAACTTCCCTGGCCACAGGTGATTAGAACAGAGAATATCCTTGACTATATTATGTTGCCTGTGGTTTTGAAATAATACCTTCAAACACTGAGTAAGTTGGTCGTGGAAAGACAGGTTTAGAAGGTAAGGCTGCTCCTTTTTAGTAGCCACAGTTGGCCATGAGTAAAGAGATGAGTTGAGAGAAGATAGGAAAAAACAGGAGAGGAGAACGGATAGGAGAGGAGAGGACAGAGGAGGGGAGGAGAGGGGAGGAGAAGGGAAAAAAGGGGAGCAGAGAGAAGGAGAAGCAAGATAATGAATTAAAAAAAGATTGGATAAATCCTACTTAGCCATTTCTACTTGATTAAAATGTGGATGATCCTTTCAATGTGTTGAATTCCATTTGTTAGTATTTTGTTGGGGATTTTTGCCTTTGTGTTCATCAAGAATATTTGGCCTGAAATTTCCTTCCTTCTTTCCTTCCTTCCTTCCATCCTTCCCATCTCTCTCTCTCTCTCTCTCTCTCTCTCTGTCTCTTTATTTTCTTTCAGTCTTTCTATCTGATTTTGGTATCAGTGTAATACTAGTCTCAAAAACTGAGTTTGGAAGTATTCCCTCCTCTTCAGTTTTTTTGTGACAGTTGAAGAATTAGTATTAGTTCTCATTAAATGTTTGATAGAACTCAGCTGTGAAGCATCAGGACTTTGGTTTCCTTTGATGGGAGACTTTTTTCACTGATTCAATCTCCTTACTCTTTATTGGTCTGTTCAGATTTTCTATTTCTTCGTGATTCAGTCTTGGTAGATTGTCTGTGTCTAGGAATTCATCCATTTCTTCTAGGTTATGTAGGTGTCCTTAGAAAGCAACAGTATTGATAGAATTATAAAGCTGGGGGGTTGAAAAGATATCTACTGAATTAAATATGATTCCCTAAACTTTAATTCAATCATTTCCTTTTCACCAAGTAGACTCATTCAGCACCACCCGATACCTTGAGGTTTGATTTTTTTTTTTTAACTACGATTTGATTTAAAGTAAAAAGAAAGTTTGACGTTTTCATTTGAGGAATAGAATAGATCACAGACCGTGGAGTGAGACCTGGGGTTGATCCTTGATGCCACCACTCAGTGCTGTGCTGTGTTGAGGAATTTACTTAACCTTCCTCAGACTAGATTTCTTCACCTACGAACTGTTAACGACAGTTCGTCCTTCTTAGAGTTGTTACAGGGAATGCATGAGGAAATGGACATGACAGTCTAACAAATAATAAATGACAATTAGCTGCTGCTTCTCGATGTGAGGAGGAGCACGGTTAGATATCTTTTATATACGATGTGCTTTTGCTGTGAATCTGCACAATCGGAAGCATCATGATATCACCATGTATATAGCATTCTATGGCTTACAATGCATTTTCATGGTGCATTGTAACATTTACATCTCCTCACTCACTCACTCCTTCCTTCCTTCCACAAGTATCTATTAGGCGCCTGCCTTGTGCCTGACCCCATGCTATTCACTAGGGCATTCGGCTGTGCAGATGATAGACAAAGCCTTGCCCTCTCGGAGCTTATGGTCCCTCTGAGGCAGACTTAGCCAGGTTTATTTTTTATTTTATTTACTTTTAAGATGAAGAACATGAGGACTAGAGCATTTCACTGACTTTTCCCAAATCACACAGTTGGAGAGGGTGAGGCAGACACTGAATTCCCAGGCTGCTTCTAGCGGCAGAGGAAGAATTGTTCTCTCAAGTTATGTGGAGGGTGCTCGGCTTTTAGAACTGAGCTGCCTTAGACAGAATTAGAGTAAGTCATGATTCTACTGAATATATTCTTACTAATTTAGTTTTATTCACCCCAGGGCTAAAGCCAAGCTGGTGCTATGATTCATAAGCCTCATTTTCCATATATTTGACTTGGGATTTTCTGTAGACAACAGTTGATTAGCCACTCTGGTGATTTTTAGCTCACTGATGATAACTTGACCTGATTTCTATTAGCTCTAAGCTCCCTGGAAAAGGGAGCAGAACCCCACTGAGAGACTCCAGTGTAGCCAAGCATCCTCAGCTTCAACGAAACCAACCACCTCCATGTGCCAAACCTGGTGTCAATGCTGCCAAGCTGTTTTAGAGGTAAAAGTCCCTCAAGTCCTTTAGTTAAATAATACCCAAGACACATGGATCCAGAAAGGAGTGATGAGTTTCCAAGTCCCATGCTGCTGGACGGAGATTTGATGATAATGAAACTTGGATTACGGTTTTATTATGAAAGTCCAGGTGAACTTTCCAGTGTTTACATCATTTCTCTGCCTACCTCCCTTCAGCAGAGTCCCAGGGCAGATGTAGAAAATCTAACTCCCTTAGTATGAATCTAGACTTTTCATGACCTGGATGTCATATCCTTTTAGAGCTTCATCTTTCACTGATCTTCCCCCACGTTTTCTATGTTTCAAAACAACCAAAATTTCTATGGTTTTGGAACTTCAGACATGTTCTGGTGTCTCACATCTCTGTACCTAAACTGGTTATTAATATGTCTATAAACACTGTCTCGCTATTGTTATTATTCTAATTATGAGCACATGCTATGGTTTCTTTCTATGTGATCCTCAACTAAAAAAATGAGATCCAAAGCATTTATGTGGGAAGACTGTTAATAAATGCCAAATGCCCTAAGCTCTTCTCCCGCTCCCCATTTTCATTTACTTGTCATATACTTGTTTTAATGTAAACTAATTAGAGTTCTATTTATAAAACAGGCAGAGTATTGTGAAAGGAAATCAACATGAGGTCAGATTCAGTGGGAAAATGGGAAATTTACAAGGCTGAACTGGCTGGCATATTCCATTTCATTGAGGACTGCCTAGTGTGACTGTGCTGGAATTCTGTAAGATGGATGGGCAGCCAGGATACGTAAGCGAATGCCATATAGTGGGAGTTACTAGACATCTAAGCTCTGAGCTAAATGAGTGTTGGGTTTCGGGGACACCCAGACAACTCCGTGCCTCTAACCAAATTATGTCTTTTGTACAACATATTTGAAGTGGGGAGAAAGTTAAACCCTATGCCAAGTCATTTTGGTGATTCTTCTAAAAACAATACATTTTCTCTTAAAATAGTGCAACTGCAGGGCTCTCTGCCTCAGGGACATCTATAAATTCAGTCTACTGGAATCCATTTTTAAGAAGTAATTATAAAACAAACAGATGAGAGTTTGACACCATGCTGCAATGGCTGATCTTTAAGGTAAGTCTTAATAAACATAGATTCCCAATAAAATGCAAATACTTATCAAGCATCCAGAAACATATATATTTTAGTGCTCATTGGCAATGATTTAGTTTTGAAATGACCCAGTTAATGTTGTTATAATGGAGTATAAAAGAGCAGAGCAATACATACATCAAAAATAAGGCTTATCAACATATGGTCTCAACCCAATATTCTCAGCTTATTTTCACCGCATTCCCCTTTAATTATTATGATCTAACAACTCTGAATACTATGGGATACTCTAATCTTACCAAGTCCTTCCAGATGTCAAAGCCTCTCAGCATTTACATAAGACACTTCCTTTTCCCAGAATGCACTCTCTACATATCCCCATCTCATAAAGACCTACTCATTTACGAAGCAGCTCAAATGTCTCCTACCCAGCCATAATTCAGAACAAATTCTTCTCTCTCCTTACTTGTCACTATCCAGAAGAGTTATTCAGGCTCCTGTTAATATTAGTTCATACTTGTGCTATCCAGTACAGTAGCCACTAGCCATACGTGGCTATATACATTGAAATAAAGGAACATTAAATAAAATGGCCACAATAGCCACATTTGAAATGTTGAATAACCGCATGTGGTTAGTGACTACTGTATTGGGAGGTGCAGAATATTTTCATCAAGTTCTATTCAAAAGTACTGGTACACTGTCACAAAATGGACACTCAATAATGTGTCAATGACTGGATTAATGCCGAATAAATTAGTATCTCTATTATAGTCCTTGCATCAGTCAGAGTTCTCAAAGGAAACAGGCTTCAACTCAATTGTTTCAAGTGAAGAGAGTTTAAATAAAGGCTCTACTTGTGAGTTACTACACAGTTAAGGGAATAAACACGAGATGCTCAAACACTCAAAGAGCAGCAACAATGGAAGTTGCTGTAACTAAGAGACTTCAAGGAACAAGTGAGGAGGAAGCAGTGTTGCCCAGACCCCAGTAAGAGCTGAAGCTACACAGAAGCAGAGGATGCCAAGGAGGAGTAGGCATGGAGGCACACAGCCACTGCCAGAAACTAGATGTCAAAGCAGGGAGAAAAATTACGACCCCTCGGATCTCTTGCTAGTGACTCTCTTGGCTGAATCCAGCTTGAAGGCAGCTGATAAGTGAGCAATTCGTTGATGTCAGCCTCCAGGGTACAGAACAGGGAAAGAAATGGTAGAGAATGAATCTAAGGGGTAGGGAAGTAAAGAATAACATTATTACTCATTATAGCTGAATTTATCAATTTATTTATCTTTCTCAGTCTCTAGACTGGGATCACCTTAACTTAGAGACTGTGTCTGATTCACCCCTAATGCATGCCACAGTGTACGATATAGCAGGTACTCAATAATTTCTGTGGAGTAAATAAAGTAATCTTAATTCTTCCTATATTGGATGGGTGTTTTCAGAAGTTGAGGTCACTATCTGTGTGCATTGCTTGTCTTCACACTATTACGGTAAATACATGGCCTTCAAACCTTGGATTTATTTGACAAAATGAAAATACTCCTTTCATAGGTTTTAACCATTGAAGCCGTGCTTTCAGGCTTTGACGCAATTGTCAATATATGCTCTGGCAGGCTTAGCAAATATAGCTCTTTCATTTTCCTTGGCATACATCTTATTCTGATAGAGTAAGTAGCTGACAACCCAGTCCCCAACAGAAAACTATGATCAAACACTCAACAAAAGTACTAATTTTTCGAACAATAGGCATGATCTGTTATCAGATCCTTTGGCAGGATTTCTGAGAAAATGGATTCAGTCAAAAAAGAACATCGCACCAAAAAATGGCTTAAAAACAATGTAACAGAGAACCTGGGTAACAGATGAAGAAGGTAGGTAATATTTTATGGATTAACAAAACCTATTTCATTTCTGCTTTTTTTCTCTGTTTGTTAGGATATCACACGTGAAGCAAAACATGTAATTACTTATATTCTGTCATCACACTTAAGTTCTTTTTATGAAATTTAAAAGAAATCAAGTTTTGACCCCTATCGATTTTGGTTTATGTGATATTGCAACACAATTCTCATTACATAATCAGACTCCTTAGTCCCACCCATGTCAAACCTCAATAATATTAATAATTCAATTGTATATATCAGTTTGGGAAAGACAGGAATTCTCTACCTTTCTTACTGATGATGTAATGGAGGGCTCTGACTACATGGTCATAAGACTAGAAGCCTGTTATTTAATAGGGTATTCTATTCAATTTCCACGGAGTGAATGGGGCCATCTTGTCCCCTCAAAAAAAGTTCTGTAGAGTTCAAGGTAAGGGTGACAAATTTGAAGTTTTCCATCTGAATTTTCTGTAATTCTTTTAATCAAACTTTTCTGTGTGTTAAGTAATAAGTCAATCCTCTAGACTTATTCTGTATTACCTAAGAAGATCCATGTAGCACAGTATAAGTTAGAAAACTGGATTCTCAAGGCAGAGCACCTGGGTTCAAAACCTAACCCTGCCAACTACTGTTGGGGGGCATTGGGGAAGGCCTTTACCTACCTAAGCTTCACTTTCCTCATCAGTAATATGGGGATAATAGTGGTACTTCTAAATAATTTCAAAGTACTTAGCCTAATAAAAATGTTCCATAAATATTAGATATTTCTCATATTTTTTATTTTACTTCTAAATAAAAAACAAAGTGAAAAGCAATGATCCTTTGTAATTTAAGCACTTCTATCTCCTCTTCCACTTTCAGCCCATGTGATCCAGCAGGTGTGCCCAGGAGAAGAATTCCATAAACAGACAATTTGCATAAAATCATGTGTGCGTCTCGAAACTTGTGCAGATATTCAGTTTGGGCTCTATTCAAATTTCAAGCTGAAGTTCCTGCCAATTTTATGTTATCAAAACAGGCTTGCTCATCTTAGAAGCTTCATAAAATGATCTGTCGTGTAAAGATTGTTCACCCTCCCTGGGAAATGTCAAAATTTTGTCCCCCCAAAAAGATACAGAAATTGATTCTATTTTGCACTTAGAAGTCTGAATAAGAAAGGCCAGTCCAGGTTTGTCATACCTCAGTGGTCAGTAGCAGGAGTAACCCCAACACTTATCCCATCACGGACTTGGCTTTTTAACACGCAGACATTACAACAAGATTTGAAACAAACACAGCTTCCTGGGATACAGGCAACAACATGGGCAACAACAGACGCTCTGTATTTGAGTTGCTCCTGAACGCTACCTCCTGAATTTATCATCTCTATTCATTTTCTGTCACTCACTGAACTCTAGTTTGCACTGGAAACCATGCTCATCCACACAAGGTTGACCATTTCGGTACCTTTCACTGAAGTGATAACAACGATTCAATATACCTAAAAGGCAAACCCTCTCTTAGAGCACCTTACTTCTCCACCCTGATGCAGCCATCAGTTCCACTCCTCTCATTCCCAAAGACAAATGAATATTAGCATTACTAGTTTAATGTACCACGAAGACCTGAGAAATGAGCCATCATAACCTTAATAATAATCATAATAACAATAACAGGAGATGAAAATCTCACAGATTTTTACCACAACGAGAGTTTTAAATTTCATGAGTTAGCCAAGAACATACGCCATCCTGGTGAAATTTATTTTGGACATCTTGTTTTAGACTTTGATCCTTTCTGTACATTTTGAAGTCTTTTGGAACGTTCTTGGCCTTTGTTATTAAAGGGATACAATTCTAAAAGACCCTGCAGTCCTATTTGCAATGAAAAGAGCCATAAAAGAGAAATGATGGAAGAAAGACTCTCAAAAGCAAAAGTGAGAAATCATGGCAGGTTGAAAAAAAATGAAATGTGTTTTCACCTATGGAATTTTAATCAATGTATTTCTCTGACTACAAGAAAATTTTAAAACGAGTTATTGCATATACATTGAGGTCTATAAAATATTAACTAGTATAGTAAAGCTGGAATAGTTTCGCTTAGCAGATCACAACCTAATAAGAATGAAACCATGTTAAGGAAGTCTATAGATTTTTACTGCATGTTTTTGTGGAATATCCACAAGACTGGAAATTTGTAGCCATGAATCCAAATCCCAGAGGTTCTGTGACTTTGGGAGAGTATCTTGATGCCCATTCAGTCAGGCAATAAGCATTAAGCTCCTCCTTTGTACTAAACGTTGGGCTGGAGGGGTTGAATGGAAGAATGAATAGGACATAAAAACTGCTATCACAATTCACTGGAGAAAACTGACATGCATGGTAACTTTCCTGTATTGTAATAAACCCTGTGAGTGCACATCCTCAGAGCTTCTCACAGTTTTCTTCCAGGCAGATTGCACTTCCACCCTCTGGGAAGAGAGGTGTGCCCATATGACTTGCTTTAACCAAGGAAAAATGAACAGAAGTGAATTAAGTTATTTCTGACATGGAACCCTAAGTGCCAGTTCATGATTTCCCATGTTTCTTTCCCTCTGATGTGAAATAATAAATAATAAATAAATAATAATAAGTACATGTCAAGAGAGAATTTCCATCAAGCTCAGTCCCTTCTGACCTAAACACGTCCCAAAAGGTCCACCTCCAAACTCTGTTGCAGGAGAGATTAAGTTTCCAACACACAAATTTTGGAGGGGATACATTCAAACTATGAAAAATAGATAGATGGATAAATAGGTATGTGTATGCACATATTTATACATGCAAATTATTTCCCCTGAACCATTTAAGAGTAAGTAGGAAACAAAATGCTCCTTTATTCCTTTTCTTCACAGTATATTTACTAAGAATGAGGATGTTCTCTTACATAAGCAGACCGTATTTATAAAATTAGGGAATTTTAAACTGACACAGTACCATTTTCTATTTCATAGGCCATATTCCAAGTCTTTTTGTTTGTTCCAACAATGCCCTTTCTAGCTATATTTCTGTTGGTTCAGGATCAACTTTAGAATCACATCACACGTTGCATTTAGTTGCCATGTCTTTTTAATCTAGAAAAGTTTTTTATCCTTTCTCTGTGTTCCTTGACCTTGACATTTTTGAAAAGAGTAAGTTGTCTTGTAGACTATCTCTCCCCTTGGGTTTGTCTAATATTTTTCTCACAATTAGATAAGGTCATCTATTTTCATTAGGAATGTCATTGAAGTGATGTGTCCTTCTCAATGCATCACAGCAAGAGTTACAGATGTTGGTTTTCCAACATTGGAGATTTTAGCTTTGAACATTCACTTTACAGTGATATCTGTTAGGCTTCTATGCTACGGAGAAATATTATGGGACTAAGTAAATGTCTTGTTCCCTGAAAAATGTCTGCACTGCTTTTAGCATACGTTAATGATTGTCAATCTCCATCTGTCCATCTAGATTTATTAGTTTACATTCACCTATAAGAGCCTCACCTTCTTCTCTTTTATGTATGTATGTATATATGAATGTATTCATTCATTCACTCCTTCATTTATATTGAATGGGTTATACTTCCTTATTATTATTTATTTTGATGCTCAAATCAAAAATTTTGACATTTGTTGACTTGAATCAACAGCATCAATAGAATCTGTAGCATCCTCAAGAGGACCCCATTCAGATTTCTACAGCTCTTTCTCTGTAGTTTTGACCCGCAATTCTAGCCATATTGTTTTCCATGAAAACAGAAACCCCTCGGCTGGTTTCTGTGCCCTTTTAGTATGTTTCCATTATATTTTTAGCATGTCCTTATACTTTGTAGTAAACAGTATGTTGCAGTCTCATCTTGTACTTACTCTGCCCCAGCCTTAGAATCAGCCGATTTTTCCAGGAACCCTGGTTCCTTTTAGTGGGGAATTGTATTTAGAAACCAAGATCTATGTGCTCTCTCTGTCCTGATTGCCGTTGGGGTGTCATGAAAACATACTCTGTAAGATTAAAATCTTCTAAAATGTATTGAGATCTCATTTTTAGGCAATGATGGAGCAACTGGGACTACACCTATCCTCCCCCCATAAATAACTAGAAAAATGGAAATAATATTTAAAACAATTATTTTCAGATACTGGAAAACAGCCAATGCAAGACTCAGATCACTGAGAAACTGAAACCATGAATAATGAGCCCTAGTCATCTTGGCTTCTTCTATGGGGAACCTTTACATACGTTGGTATAGGCAGAGGAATTACAAGTAAAGCCAGGCAGTTTTGCTAAGTAAAAAGGCAGAGGTCAAAGTTCAGGGAAAACAACGTGGCTAGAATTGCAGGTCAAAACTACAGAGAAAGACCTGCAGAAATCTGTATGGGGTTCTCTTGAGGATGCTACACATTCTATTGATGCTGTTGATTCAGGTCAGCAAATTTCAAGCATGATACATACAAAAAAAACTATACCAATACATTTCATAATCAGTTTTCTCTTTTAAAAATAGTGAGAGATAGAAAAATTTGAAATCAGCCAGGGTGGAGGAAGGCACATTGCATACAGCAAAGCAAAGATAAGAAAATGGCAGACTAGAAGCAACCCATGTGGGCTGCTCTCATGGAGAGGATTCAAAGTTGCAGGTGGATGCCCACATACAGAAGGGCCTTCTTGGAAAGAGCATTGTGAAACACTGGCATTAAGTGATCAACACTTCTGTGCCCATACTGTAGTAATACTCATCAGATATTGGGCAGGTGGGATGGGGGAGGACGGGATGGGTATATTCACACCTAACGGTTGCAGTGTGCACTGTGGGAAGAACAGGCTTGTAGCTCTGACTCGGGTTGGGGAAAGGCAATATATGCAACCTAAACCTTTGTACTCTCGTAATATTCTGAAATTAAAAAATCTACATATTAAACAAAAAAGAAATAAAATACTTTGAAAAACGTAAGAAAAGTTTATGAGCCAGAAGAGAATGGAACAACGCTGAAATAAAATTGTCATCTTAGAACTTTATATGTATCAACAATATCTTTCAAAATTAAAGGCAAAATAAAATAATTTTCAGAAAGAAATGGAGTTTTTGAAATCAAGTGAAAATGATACTAGGTAGAAACTTGCATCTATGTAACAAAAGAAGAGCTCCAAAATAATGGTGCATGCACTTTCTCCTCACATATCTATTTCTTTAAAATGTATTTTTAACTTATTTTTTTTAATCAAAAATAATACTGATGTATTATGGCATTTATAATATTGGTAGAAATAAAATGTTTGGCACTAATACTACAAATGATAGGAAAGCAGAAATGGAAATAAACTGTTTAAAGATCTTTACATAGTATTAATACTTACATTATTGAAAAGTAGAATACTTATAACATTATCTGAAGGAAGTATAATAATGTAAAGATGCATACTATAAACTCCAGAGAAATCTCAAAAATCATCTTAAAGTTATAGTTAGTAATCCAATGGTGGAAATAAAATGTAATATTAAAAATTTCTCAATTAATTCAAAAAGAACCGGAAGGAAGAAAAAAGATTTTAAACAAACAGATGGGGCAAACAGAAAACAAAGTGCAAGATAATGAATTTAAACCCAAACAAAGATATTATTTGAACTCTCCAATTTTCTGCCTCCATGACTAATCACTTCTCTGTAACTTTATATACTTTTATATAAGTTTATAAAGTATACTTATAAAAAGTATACTTTTTATCCATTCTTGTGGTTTAAATCCACTTGCATGGGTTTAAACACATGGGACACCCAGTTCCTGAAAACTGTCTTGAAAAATGTGGATTTAATTAGATCACTCTCCTGCCTTAAAACTGTATGTTGTGCTAATAAAGAGAAGAAAATACATTTTATTTTATTCTCACAGAACCTATAACAACATATCACTGTTTATTTTCATACTGCCGAATCTTGATGTGAAATGAGAAATTCTCAGAAATCAGGGAATATGTTTCATAGGGTTCTTCCATAGGACTATGAATTAGGTGATCAATAAATATTTGTCAATTATTTCATCTACTAGGAAATATATAAGAATCTCATTGCTATAAAATGTCCAGGTAGAAAAATTATAGGCACACAAGCATATTCATTTTGGCTCTCAAATTCTTATAAAACTATTATAGAAAGGAAAAGAAATAATTTTCTAAAAAGCCCTCTGACCTATAATCACTTCTTCAGGTAAAAGTGAAAATAAGCCCATTATATATAACTGACTATCCCTTTCATAAAATAAAAATTAAAAAAAAGAATTCACTTCTACCAATCCCTTAATTACAAACAGAAAAATAATCTTTTTAATTGTATGTCAACAATTCAGAGTTACTACATATTCCTACCACTGCAGTTCGCTTATCTAATGTAATAGTATTTTAATAAAAAATTTAAGTTTAATTCATTCTCTACAAAATCAAAGGTCTGAATGATAGCAATTTCACTCCTTTGCTTTCTATTATCAAAAGTATTTATGACTTGAACAGTGAGCAAAATGGGTTTTCTTAAAGTCGAGGCTATTATTCATCTAGAATTGAGGTTAAGGTGCAGTACTTTTTAGGAAAGAAAAGCAATTTAATAAGACTATTCCATCTCATTTAGATTTCAATAATTTTTTTTATTAAATAATGGGAGAAAAAAACACTGTGAATGCAAAGCATCAATAACCTGCTTCACTATTTTGGTGAAGCAAATTCAGGAATGTCATTTTTCTCCAAGATTAATGTCAACACCTGCCATTTATAATCTTTCAGCATGAAGCGCCATGGTGTTTGATGATTTTACATTTAAGATATAACAATTACTCTTTCTAATCAGAAAAGTAATGCATGTTTTTGTCATACAATTTGGAAAAAACTATAAAGAAAATAAAAATCATCCATGATCCTATTACCCTGAGAGAAGTTTTTGCAACATTTCATGCATATGTTTTTGTATTTTGCAAAACTGGGATTACACTGCATAGAAGCCAAGAATTCAAATGCCAGAAAGGTGACATGGATGAGTACAACACATCAGGGATCACAGGAGTACTGAGGACTGTGCCCAACCAGGGAGCACACGCCTTGTCTAAGATGCCGGGCCTCCTCAATTTCAGTGGTGATCCCAGGTGGGGGTGTCATGAGTATTGCCAAATCTCCAGGATTTTAGGGAGGACCTGAAAATGCAGTTATCTTAAAGTGAAGTATCCTAATTTTTAAATATTGGCAACTAATTTAAAAAATGAATATCATATAAGCAAAACTAAACAAACGTACAGTCTAGATTCCACCAAAGAGTTCCTATCTACCTTTTCTACATTTATGTTTTTATTTCCTACCTTTTTATCATTTCCCCCATATCAGTATATAGCCTTTATAATTGTAAACAATCACTGTAATGGGAATTCAGGATTATATCGTAGGCATATGTCATTATTTATACTGCTACATTCCTAATATTTGGACAATATATTATTGCCTTTCATTATTCTTAATAATGCTGTGATGAGCATTCTTGCATATGAATCTTTGTGCAAAACTCTGTGTTATTAACTCCTAGAAGTCATATTATTGTTCAAAATACATTGACATTTTTAAGGTACATGTATCTAAATTGCTTTCAAAATCATTGCACCAATTTCTATGCTTATAGCAGTGTTTAAAAACAACGTATCTCTGGCAGACTTACCATTGTTTTCTATTTTTTTGTTTTTAATTTTGGAAATTTAACAGGTGAAAATGACGTCTTAATAACATTTTTGTAATTTACTTAATAATGTTTGGGATTAGACTTTAAGCTGGGAACATTTTCCTGGAATCACTATATTTCATAATCCAATAATAATTTATGAGGAAAACAATTATCTAGACAAAACAGTTGTTCATTAATAATTACATTACCATGAACTAAGTAAAACTCGCCTTCCTAGAATGTAGTTTAATGCTCACACACATTCCATTTGTTTCATTTATTCAGCTTTGGGGACTGATTAAACCAAGAAACAGTAAGGAAAACTACCATGTTTTTGAAGAGTAAATGACAACGCATATTTCAAAGTGTAAATGCCTCTTGCTTTGCAGGGCCAATACATTTCAGCAAAATTGGCTATAAAGTGAATCGTGTTTCCCTACAGACCTTTGATATAAAATCAGCAATATGTTGTTTTAGTGAAAAAAAAAGAGAAAGAGAGAGAAAGAGAGACTAACTTGAGTAATAAAAATAGCTTATGTATAAATAAAGATTGCCAGGTTATGGTATGTTGCGTGGATTCACTGCTTCATTCAACAGATATCTGAGAGCCTACGAGGTGCCAGTCATTGTGTCCAAGAACAAGGATACAACAGACAGACACCGAAACTATCAAGTATGTCATATCTTATAGCACTTTTCAATCTTTGAGTTCACGCCTCACTGAAGGGACTTGTATCTCATGCCAAGTGTGGAGTTTGGTGTCATTTCGTCTGAATTTCCCAGGACGAGGTGCCCTTCTCCCGTGTTTATGAAGTCAAGTACAATCAACACCAATGGTGGATCCCTACACGCAGGTCGGGATCTCTACGCGGGGCATATTGTGTACTCCTTTCCTAAATAAAGACATTGATTTCATTAGCCACTTTATTGTTTTGTAAATTTGATTTTTGCTTACCCTGTAAATGAATTCTCTTCGAATGAAGAATACTGTATCTTAGCTCAGAAGTTATTCCTAGTGTTGTTATGTTTTCCTATCAGTATGAGACACTATAGATGCTGGGATGTGGTAACCGTCAAGCATATATAGGCCCTGCCTTTAGGCAGCTTGCATTCTGTTAAGGGATTCAGATCAAAAAAATTAATAAGCAAATAAATTAATTAACAACATGTTATCAAGTGCTTGAAAGAGTACATCTACTTTAGGCACGATGATTGGGAAAAACATTTCTGAGAACATTTTATCTGGGAGCCTCACAAGTGAAGGTTAGGGATAATGGTGTTCCAAGCAGAGGGACTACCAAGTGGAAAGGCCTTAAAGGCAGGAAAAAAAAAAAAAAAAAAAAGGCTTGTTATATTTTAAAAACAAAAGAAGACCAGCACAGCTGGTGTACAGTGGGAGAGGAGAGGAATAGGAAATGTGTTAAGAGAGGTACATAGGGGCTAGATCCTTCAGGAACTTATAGAGCATGGTAAGGAATTTAGATTTATCCTAGGTGAAATGAAAAGCCACAATAATAGAAAAAACTAGAAAAGACACACAGTACAATTGGATGGTGTTGGGAGGGTAGGTCTAATGGTTTCCCAGTACCAAAATTTATAAGAGAGATGTAGGACTAACTAAATTTCTCCATTTGTGGTATGAGAATGGGTATTTATTTTTATTTTTTTTTAATTTCAGTATATTACAGGGGTATAAATGTTTAGGTTACATATGCTGCCCTTGCCCCACCCGAGTCAGAGCTTCAAGTGTGACCATCCCCCAAACGGTGTACATTGCACCCATTAGGTGTGGAGATACCCATGCCTTCCTTCCCTTCCCTCCCTCACCTACCCAACACCCGATGAATGTTACTACTATATGTGCACTTAAGTGTTGATCAGTTAATGCCAATTTGATGGTGAGTACATGTGGTGCTTATTTTTCCATTCTTGTTATACTTCACTTAGAATGGACATTTTTAAAGATAACAAGGCTAACCAAATTCAAGATTGAAAGAAAAGATAATCATGTCATGATAGCACAAAGGAACCCTAAGAGCTTGTGAATAGGTAACATGAGAAAAACTTGCATCTCTAACTTCTCTGGGAGGCAGAGAAGTTCACCAAGAATGCATGACAGGTGACCCAGAACATGAGTATTGGAATTGCATGAGTCTCTACTCTAGGCAATACCTGTGCGGGCGCTTCTGCTGTGAATATGGGATGGAAAGCAGCCCAACAAAAATAGTGTGAGCTATCAGTGCAATCCAAGAAACAAATGGATCTTGATATGTGGTCAGGAGTGGGTAACTAGTTACAAAGTAATTTTTCAAGCCCCATGAAAGGTATAATTAGCTTCATCTCATTTGTAATTTCTGGCATCAACATTTTAGAGGGATCCATATAATTCCTGTAATCACAAATGAGTCTGGTTTGCTCAAACGCACACGTGGGGTTTTCTCCATGTTAGAGAACTGATTAATAAATAACAATCCTTAAGTGATCATTAACTTTTCATGGTTTTTAAAAATTTCTTTCCATCTTCTATGACTTCAATGTTTCTGGTGCCAGCTTTCATAAATTAGTAAGTGTTGCAGCAAATCCACCACTCCTCCCTCTTCCAGGGAATCCATTTAATGCATGTTGCTTTTTGTGACAAAAGACATCAGATTTCTTAATCTCAAAAGGCATCAGATAAGGCACACTGCTGGAGAACTGCCATCCCATTATAATAATGGACTCAATTAGTATTGAGGGTCAGTGAAAAGGGCACGAGCTGCCCCAGGGAATGCAAGATTTGTATTTGCATCCATATTCAAAGACATCTCTTCAGTGATAACATTCCTCATCTTATCCTCCCTCTACAATATCCTCCATCCTAAAATACTAGGACCAAGTATTTTATTATTTACAGGAAATAATAGAGAAGCTTAAGAAAACCACGTTTCCTGAAGGAGTAGTACACATCCTCAAGAATAACCACTATACGCCTTCAAGGTGGCAAAGATATGAGTCCCAGATGGGAGGGAGGTAGCTGTACTTAATTTTCTGTGGCATTTCCCATACCATACTTGCATGTGCCAACTGGAAACTGTCATTTTTAGCTCATGTTTTCAGTGGTTTGTTTTTTTAAATTCATCTGTACTCAGATGCACTATTTTATCTATTCACACCTGAATAACCAACATGTGGCTGTGTAGAAAACTGCCACTACTCCTGCCACATGGGACCGGAGGAACAAATGCCTTACGGGCCAGTTTCTTCCAAAGAAAGCAAAATATTCATCAGGATTTGCACTCCCTTTATGATTTACCAATAAAAACAAAAACTCCTTTTGTCCTGTTTGTGCTAACACTTCTTCTCTTATTATATATATTACCTCATTGGTAACTCACTGGAACAAATAAGAGTTCTGCTTCATAATCCAACTATTTTCCAAGGGTGATTTTGGGGAAGAAAATGTCCGAGATTAAGCAGTATCTTTCCTATATTTTGTTGAGATATTTAAGATACTACTAAAATCCACATTCACCTCCAAATTTAAGCTCACTTTAAAAGTAGGCTTTTGATTTTTACCCCTGGCTCTGCCTACCAAACCAACAGCATCTCTGGTTTCCATTCGACAGAGCTTCACATGAAGAGCCTATATATGTACACACACACAGAGTCGACCCCTGAACAGCACGAGTGTGAGTTACGTAAGTCCACTTATACACAGATTTTTTTTCAACCAAATGTGGAATACTTCAAAAACACAGTATTCACTGGATGCAAAACCTACGTATATGGAGGTGGGGGCCGACTTTTCCTATACAGAGGGCCAACTGCAGACTTTGAATATATGCAAATTTGGGTAGATGTGGGGGGTTCTAGAACCAACCCTTTTGTATACTGAGGGACAACTGTGTGTATACACACACACACACATATATACATATATGTACACATATAAATATATACACACACACATATATATACATATATATATATATATATATATAGCTGCCTCTCTTGGTTTAACATCTTCTTCAACAACCACACTACAGAAACTTGAGGAAATCGAGATGGAAATACCAGACTGTGTGAAGATTCAGGTTCCGTGGAGGATGCAACATATCAAGGAACTGAAAGGAGGTCGGTTTCCCAGGAAAAAAATGAAAGAAAAGAAATGACACAAATATGGCTGAAGAGGTAGGTACAGACAGGATCATGTCAGGCCTGTAGCCACTTGGGAGAGTTTGGACTTTTTCCTAAAGACAACGGGGAAGAAAACAGTAAAGAATTTCAGGCATTTTAGGCAAGTCCTCTGCCTAAGGCATATCAGAGCTCCTTCACGGCTCCCTGCTGTTTTGAAATATGCTATTCACATCTAATAGTCTTAATGGAACAGAAAAAAAGTGGGAAACTACAAACTCCTTGTGAGGTCTTTTCTCTCTCTTATTTTTCTATCTATCATCTCCCACCTACCTATACATCTATTATCTGAATGTTACCTGCTCTTCATTTGGGGCTTTACTTATTTATTTATTTATTTATTTTGCCGTCCAGAGAAACATCTCTAATCTCTGTGTGGATTCTGGTTCTCACACCCCTCGGTCCCAGTTTCTGTAGTTCTTTCCCTGTTACATCACCACGAACAACAAAACTGGGGCTCACTGGACCTGTCTGGTTTTAGTTTAAAAAGGAAACATCGGCACCTGTTTGCTTAAAGAATTTTCTCTTTATATTAGCAAATTTGAGTCTCAACTGGCAGATATGCTTTTAAACATCAGAAAAATGTTGCATTTCAGTCT
The DNA here is from genome assembly GCF_041146395.1 of Eulemur rufifrons. NCBI lineage: Eukaryota > Metazoa > Chordata > Mammalia > Primates > Lemuridae > Eulemur > Eulemur rufifrons. Next base: position 10,411,236 of record NC_090992.1, read on the forward strand.
TAAATATCTGATGAAAGTGTAAATTTGCCTAACATATATATGTTTACATGCACACCCGTGTATGCTTTACTGTTATACATTGGCCATGCCTAAGAGCTCTACAGAGTTTTGTCAAAATGTAATCAGCCCAAAGCGCACCACCTCAGCTAAGACAAGAATCGAGCATGTGTCAGCATGATCCGTGAAACAATATGCAATCACAGTTCAGAAATGAGCATTTGCGTTATTGAGTGCTGCAAATGCACAGGCCTCAAGTTTCTCTTTTCAATTATGAAAACCCCTTCAGAGGTATGCACGTTCAAGTCATAGCAATCGCAATGTTTTAGTTCCAGTTATTTCCATAATTCTATGCAAGAAGAGTGGGCCCTATGAGCTGAGAGCCTCTCCTTACATTTCCTCAAGTAGTACCACACTTCCGAATGCCTGTATTACTTAAATTCCCTCTATGAAAAGAAGTAAGATTGTTGACCTTCATTTGTGAGACGTAAGGGAGCGTCTTCCCACTCTTCCTTTACCAACAGCCCTTACAAAGTCAAAAAGAACGGTTGATAAAACAGATGACAATAGGGGTATGGTTTTCAAGGTTTTTGTGAATATAAATGGATATTCATTGATACAGAAAATCTGAGTCCTGGTGACCTTTGATGGTTCTAATTAGCAGATCTCTGAGTCTTCTCAGCAGTTGTAATCCCCTTGCCAAAACAATCGCTCATCAGCTAAAAAAGGTGGGGAGAAGAGAAGGATTTGATCTGCAGTTTATAAAACTGTTAGTGTTTATTAGAATTGACTTTGTGTATATTTTTATGGAATCCTTTATGAGGTTTTTAGTTCACCTATTTTTTTTTTTCTATGTGAGGTGACTGTGTCAAGCAAATATGGAGGCTTAGAGCATCACTCTGCTTAAACAGAGCTCTGGAGCCTTGACATGAGCTGGAAACAGATGCAGGGTTGATCATGGAGGACGGCAACCCAGCTGGCAGTTTCCAGATGCATAATACAGGGGACAGATGGGACTCACCCTTCAGTTATCCACCTGACCCTGATGGGAGGCTGACAAGAATGTTAATGCAGAAGTCTGGTCAGCTTCAGTGGACCCTCGATTCATATTCACTCATATGAATTCCTATCTAAGGAACAAAGTGAGGTAGCAGTATCTAGCATTCTTCCATCAGCCTCAACTGAAAGATAAGCTTTGCTGCAGTCTAGCCCGGAGGGCTGGTCCACATATGTGGATACCCAAGGGTAAGTCTTGAAACCTTCTTTCAATCCCCTTCTTAGACGCTGGTGCTTTCTCAGAAATGTAGGTTGGCCAAAGGTTCCACCTTACTCCAGAGTGGATTGTTGAACCTGGGTAGTTCCCAGAGGGACAGAGCCAGTGCAGCAGCATCAAAGCTTGTCATTAATATTTGGCTGGTAAAACACATGGCATAATGAGCCATCAAGACTCATGGCTAACCTTGAAATTTAGCCAACTCTGTCCATTGTCTAGCACTTAATAGATGCTCAATAAAACTTATTTAATTATTAAGCTTCCAAGGTCTTTTGAGCAGTCATTCCAAAACCACATTTCCTGGACCTTCAAGTAACAGCCTTAACTCCCTAGGCCTATCATAGGATATGCCATCTTTTCAGAATAGCATTGCTACCAGCACTGTATATCAAGTGGCTTTAGTGCCTCTGTCTCAGAATAGACAAAAGACTAAATTATACCAAGTGACATGTCATCAGGACACTCATCATGCTATATTATTACCAGGCTGGCCCACCATCCTCTTCTGAGCTAGCGGGTATATTCTCCTGGGTTGACACACATCTCACTCCATAGAGCTATAAATTTACATCTCATGATCAATACAATGAGAAAGACAGAGGAAAAGAAAACCCAAATAGAAAGAGCGTGTTTTTATTTTGTCTATCAACCTGCTGGTCTAGTCTCAAAAGGTTCATAGATAATATTCCACCGTGGAGTGGAGTCCGGTTTCAGGACGCCACGTGACTGGACCCAGCTAACCAGAACACAAAATGTAAACTTGGAACAAGATCTATTCATTCTGTCAGGTGGGACAGTCTCCAGTCAGGAGTCATGTGGAAGGTACAACACAAAGTATCTGGCCAAGTGACTGAGTGGAATGTGCTATCAGAGTAGACACAGGTTTCAGGAAGTCAATCATGCCCGGCTGCCTAGGGGAAATCTAATAGCTTGTAACTGTGTCCTGCATTCTGGACTGAGGTTTTGAAGCCAGACTTACATTCCTGGGAGGAGACTAGAGGGACATCAAAGCAGGGCTTCAATCCCACAGGGACTAAGCCACTAGACAGGCTTTCAGGATTCAGATTTAAGGAACAATCCAGAGACCCAGTAATACAAACTGAAGCACAGTTTGATACCAGAACCCAGGTAGCAAGGAAAAGGCCCAGTTACCAACAGAGCTAGCCTCAAGGGTGATTTGAACCTAAATCCTAGAAGGGATTAGGCTAGACATAGGAAAATGTCTTTTTTCTCAGGTAAGAAATCGGGGAAGGTATAGCTTAAAGGTGATAGTGTCTCTGGCAGTAAGGAGAGAAGACACGCAAACTTTGGGATCAGGCCTAATCTGTAAGGGAAAAGGAGAGAGAACAATGTTTCCTTTTTAATGCTTTTTTGTTTTTAATTTTAAGAGCAAACTAATATATCGTGTTTCTAGCAAGGAGCAGACTTCCACAGGAATCCCTTAATTTAGTACTTCCCAAAGCAAGCTGTGCATCCGAATCACTGGGGGAGCTTGTTTAAAATAAAGGAGTGCAGGTACCAGACTAGATCTACAATTCAGAATCCCAACAGGCCCAGGAATCTGTATTTTTAACAAGATCTCCTGGCAACGTTTATACCCAGCTAGAGTGGGGAACCATTCCCTAACACACCAGAGAAATTACACAAAACTTGCAAGAAATAGAGAATTTCCAAAAATGAAAAACATCACCCTTGTGTCTGCCATACTATCAGGTCTGAAATGGTTAAAATCTACTGCCGTCTCATTCTATCACTGTCTCTAACACACACACACACACACACACACACACACTTGTCCTTTAAAGTAAATTTCCCACTTAATCTTTTCTGCACTGATCTGTTAAATATTTGAACTCGATTGTTCAAGTGATTATTTGAAATTTGCATCTGGTATTTAAGATCTCCAACTGAATAAATACCATGCCGTTAATCAAACAAATTCATTGTGAAAAGGTAAAAACGTGCTCTGTATTAATTTCAGTAACTATTTTGGGCTGCTCACCAACAAATAAATACCCAGTGTAACTCAATTATCTAATCCAAAGTTCCCAAAAGTTCACAATCAAATAAACCAAAACCCTAGCAATGATAGATTCTTGTAATTATCTTTATCAAGTTAATGTCTGTGTATAATTACCCACAATATAAGATTATGTGAAAACAGTGAGCTCTGGGACCAGTTCCCAAAACAACAAGCGCTTTATCTTGTAAATTAATAACAACAATTTGCACTTTACAGACCTTTTCATCCATTGGTCTCATTGCAAAGATGAATTAATTTGATTGTAACATAAGTTCCAGGAACAAAATCATCATTCTCAATACCAAAAATACACTGAAATCATTATCATGATGAGAATCCATTTTTTGCACAAATTTCTTAAAAATATGTCTTTCAATTATACCCTATTCTTCCGCTGCACTGAGACGTGAAGGGGAAAACAAAAAACCATTGGAGAAAAATTTATTTCTTAATTTTAAATGTATCTCCGGTTGGAACTAGGACCATAAGCCAAGTTTCTTCCCTACAAGACCAAGGTTCTGTCCACAACACCACTCAGCAAATGAGAATGACGTAGGGAATGTTTCAAAGAACACAGAAGTCACATCTACTGCCTATGTCTAGGAACTGATTCTCTCTATCCACCTAGTCTCCACTCACAACGTCCCTGTGGGGTCCGCAGAGAGTTCTCTGCTCAAAATCAGCCTCTTCTCCTAAATCTTTCCTGAGTACTAAAGTTTAGGTCCTCAGTTTCTTACCACATGGACCTCTTCAAAGGTCAGCTTGAGCATCTTCATGACAGCTGGCTTTCCCCTGAAGAGGGAGCAAGAAGGAAGTTTTACATACCTTAATATCAAACACTATGTACCTTCAGCTCTGCCATATTTAATTCATTAGAAACAGGTCGCTAAGTACAACCCACACTTAAAGAGGGGAATTAGGGCCCAACTTTCCAAAGGAAGATTATCAAACAATTGGTCCACGTATTTTAAAGCCACCACCAGGTCTATTCCAGGATTTTGCCATATTCTGCAGTGACTGAATTACAAGTCAGAGCAGCAACCAAAGATGTTCCATTCTTTAAACTGGACATAATACTGACCCCATGCTGACACTGCCACTAGCCTACACTGGTGAAGAGAATCAGGAAAAAGGGACAATGTAAGGCATTGTCGTTACTTGTAAGGCTTCAAAAAGTGTTTTGGAATCAGTACTGGCAGATTCAGGACAGTTTGTGAAAATACGTAACAGCTTTCAACAGTTTACTTTCTCATGCACAGTTTGCCCACTCCCTAGACTTGTGTCTGAAGAGCTTCAGAGACTATGCCAGCACTGGACAGTCAGCCTTGGAATCCCTCACGCTCACCGGAGTATGTTCAATTTTACCGTCATCTTCTCTCTGCTAAGCTGCAATCAATGTACTGCCATCTTGCTGGGAGAAGTGGAACAATAGTCAGCTAAGCTACTCTCTGAGAGGAATATTAGAGAAAGAAGGTGGCTTCCTGTTCCTGTGGGTCAGGACACTCGAGGTCAAGCTCTGCTAAAAGTTGTCTCTGTGGGACAATGGGGGATACATGGACCCCAAAATGAATACTCTCACTTGTCCTCTGTTTTTATGGCATATTCTGCCTGGACCATCCAGGATTATAGATTCAGGAAGTATTAGAGATTCCTGCTCCCCCCTACGCACACATAAACACACACACACTCATACAAACACCACCCTAGCTAACTTATCAGGTCTTATTTAGAACACAGACAAACTAGTTTTAGAGCACTAGTGTGTCTTCATTATAAGTTAAGAGATACATAATATATTCTCAGCTATGCAGAGTGATCCATGTTTTTTCAAAAGTAATGATGATGATGATGATGGTGATGATAAAGTCTGTATTATGTTCCAGAAGCTGTACTAGGTGCTTGACATACATTATCTCATTTATTTCTCATAACAACCCTGAGGGGTGGATGAGATGATTGTCCCCACTTGATAAATGAAGAAACTGACTGAGCCTTAGAGGAACTCAGTGGTTTACTGGAGGTCAGTCATCAAATACGCAGAGAAGTGGGGTTCAAACCCAGGAAATCTGAGGCCAGATTTCATGTTGGTACGTAGCATTGACCTAAGCCAGAATGAGTGCCCCAAATAATTATTTAGTGAACGAGAAAAATGGATGAAAAAAGGAAAGAAGAGTACTAAAGCATGGTTGACAGTTCTCCTCTCCTATCAGTACCACAAACACTAATTACAAGGCTTGATCACTCATTATTTGGACATATATTTTTGTCTCTCAACTACACTGGCAGCTTAGTGGATAAATCCTGTCTTATGGGACCCTCTAATTCCCTCCTAGGCACATATAAATTACTGGGTTAATAGCCTCTGTATCAGAAAAAAAAAATTACATGACTCAGAAATCTCAGGAAATTATATTGCCTCTTCATGTTGTTCAGTAATTTACTCTTCATTTCTCAATTTCTTAATTTGTCAAATAATAGTATCCACCTCTTATATTTTAATGAGTATAAAGCTAAATGAGATTATATAGAGAGAGAAATTAGCACAATCCATCATGTGGTAGGCACTCAGTGTAATTTATCATTATTAATATCATTATGATATAAAAGTTTCCATTGCTTCAAAATAAAGTATGTGCATATATTTATATATATATATATTTTAAATAATAGTAACTACCACTTCTTATGTACTTAATATCTTTTAGGCAGTTTAGAAGGTGATATTTATATATTAATAATTTTAATAATGAGGCTTTTGGGCTCAGAGAGATACATTAATTTGTCCATGATCACACAGCTAGAATGTACAAGAGCTAGAATATAAAATTAAATCTGTGTGATTCTAAAGCCAGTGCTGTATCTGCTAAAATGAAGGACAAAATCTGAACCAGGTTCCCATTCCTCTGCCCCTCCCAAGATGTGAAATTCAGACTTTTACCATGCATACATAGTATTCCTGGTAGGAATTCTCCGTATCTCTTATTCCATATGGCATGCCTCTATCTCCTATCCTGGGATAGAACATTTTTTTCCCAAGGAGAAATTCCATCTTTCCAATGAGACTATTGATATTACCACGCTGGCATTTGAAATAAGACAGACTTGGAGAGAGTAGTAGACGCCATCCCGTCGGACATTAGAATTTCTCACTGATGGGGAATCCAAACTAGAAAACAGTCTGTTCTTAGTGACCTACAACTCATAAGACAGAAGCAGTCTTGCTGCATGAAAAACCGCCTGCCAGCCCAGCATTTCTCAGGACATACTCACCCATTTATGGAGAGAGGCGAGTCCAGTTGGCCCCCAGTTACCTACCGCCTCTCTGGTGGCATTCAACATCTTTCCCGTCATAACAAAGGGCACCTAGTATCACCCCTTCCAGGTAATCATTAAGAAAGCAAATTCTATTAAACAAAGGCCAAAATGTCAGTTTCTTACAAGCTAGGCTAAGTATTATGTATAATTATCAACTCGCCCCTTTTCTTAAATCAGATTAATAATGCAAGTGTGCTTTTGAAATATAACCCACCTTGGGAACTGAGTAGGACGGGGGTGGGGGAAGTGTAACATTTACCAACTACGCTGCTTTCAGAGTCTTTACATGTATGTTTATGCTACTTTTATGCAAAGTGAGTGCACAATAGATAGCCCTATCTGAATGGTGATTATATGTATATTGATTATGCTTAATGTGTTATTGGCAGTGGGAGATTATATGTAGGAGAATACGAATTATCAACAATTTTTAATCAGATAGCCTTCTGAAATCTGCTCACAGCACCACTCTACTTCATTTTCCTGACTCTTATAAGTCTGATAATCAAATCAGAAACATACTAATTATTAGCAATATCGAGTATAATAACTAACAATTACTGAGTGGTTAGTATGGCCCAAATACTCAAAATCCCACTCACTCCTTGCAACAACTCTTTGAGGTAGGTATTATTATTTTCCCTGTTTTGCAGTTCAGAAAACTTAGGCCTAGCACTTGTAAGCCAACTTGCCCAGGAAGGTCTTACTCTCAATCAAAGGTGGGGTGAATACTTAACACCAGGCATGTCTGTCCTTAGTCTCTGCTCTTGACTACCAAGCTATATGCGTCCTTATAAAGAGAGAAGGCCACAGTGGTGAAAATGTTGCATCTTAAAACATGTCTGCTTTGATCAGAGCACTTTCTAAAAAGTGCTCCAATTTCCATTATCATTTTCTTGGTGGCCTAGTTCAATCCAAGACCTTTCTTTGGCCTCTGAGATGGGACCAAGCAGCTGCAAGAGGAAGTCATTTATTCCGCCCCTTCCCTAAATACTTACTAAAGACCCAGCCTACATCACAACCTGTGCTAAGCACTGAAGAAACATTGCCTCAAGCAATCGAGTCTACCCCTTCTGTGCACAAGATACATGCAGAAGCACATAGCCGGGCACCCATTCTTCACCCAATGAAGTGTCAACACAACTGAGGCCTGAGGATTGAGGAGAATTTTGCAAGGCAAAGTGTATTTCTGTGAGCTGTGGCCTCAGTATGTCCTGTTCCCTCCGCTAGAACATCGAGACTGTTCTTCTTTATAGGTTTGCCAAAATTAAAAGGAATAATTCCAGCCACCTGCCAGTTAAATAAGAAGACATGTAATATTTTGTATCACAAGGAAACTTAACAAGAATGTCATGATGCAAGGTGTGGAGACAGAGCAACAGGTTTTGGTGACCTTGGCAGACCATCAGCATCTCACTGACAGTCCACTTTTCTGTCAATGCTGCACAAACATGTAGACAGAAGCATATATAAACTCAGGTGTAACTGAGGGCAAACACCCAGGCTTCAGAGTATAGTAAAGAAAGAGGGTGACAGCTTGTACTTTTATAGGAAGTTGACAGCCCCTCAGTCTCGTGATTCTAGCATGTTCTTTTCTTTGGGTAATGTGTATAGTTTCTTCAGAATTAAACAGCTGTCACTTGAAATGGTATAACTTGCTTACTGGTCAATCCAAGAATGGGTTGTATTTGTCCCTCCAGTTGCTGTCTGACCCAGAGCGAGGGTTAAAGTCAGCTACTGCCTTGGCCTGAAAGCATCAGGGAAAATATAGAATCGGCTGATTTCTTTGCAACATCTATTGGCACTCAAACGGACACTGGTGGGGATGGGAAATTAGGATTAATGAGAAGGATGCACCTGTGTTCTTTTGCTGAAACATTAGTTCATTTCTCTTTGGATTAACACCTGGGATAATTTCTTTGGTTATGAAGATTCTCTTATGAGGCAAGAGGTGGTGGATTTGCCATCCTAGAGGTAGTTAAATGACAAATGCCACACTTAAATGTGTGTACATAGGTAAATGTGCTAAATTTTCTAAATCTTTCCTAGTAGGAAGCATATTCCAGGAAAGTGAGGAGCATATGGAAAGGAAATATTGTATATGCCCAATTTTTAGTAGTGTTTTTGTCTGGATCATAAAGGTCCTGGTGAAGTGTCAAAATAAAAGCTGAGAGGAGTGAACAGCCAGTGCTTAAATCATTTTAAGAGTTTTGGGTTAAGCTAGCTGGGCTAATGAGATTATGCTCTTTAGAGGATAGTAAGAAGTTCCCTAAAAAGAAGGGGCAATCCCAGTATCTGAGAACCAGACTGAGTTGCTATAAAATGCTTAACCTCAGCTTTCCACAGGTTCTGTTTTCACTGCCATTGAGGAAGAAATCCAAAAGGTACTCAGTTCCTAACTATGGTCCATAAATGCTTTCTGCTGACCTAGATCACATAATTGTTTATTCCTCTCCCTATAAGAGGATGATGGCACAGCCTCAAACACTGCTATGTCTCTTACATCTTCCCTGACCTGAAGGAATACACATGTCCTCACCTCGGTGCTTGGCCGTGAGACATGCGTGGACCAGCGTATCATGAGTGACTAGCAGAATGTGGGTGAACTTGTACACCGCATCAGAGCAAAAGTGCTAAGAGAACATCTCTTGTTTCTGCCGACACTCTTGCTCTTTTTTCCTCTGCCATAACAACGGTATGTCTCAGATCGGGTCTGCTCCTTGAGCTGGGGTCCCACAATGCAGAAATGAGGAAAAGTAGAGCAGAGCCACAGCCGCTGACATATGCCAACAAGCAATATAAGTGGAAACTCTACTGTTGTAAGTTACCAAGACAGTCCGGCTGTTTGTCACTGCTGCAAATCTGTATAATGTATCTTCTAACAGCCATCTTTCAATTTCATTGCCAGCCATATATGAAGGTAGCAAACAAGCAAAACAAAACAAACAAAACCTTTGGATGGGATAGCTTTATAAGCTGTTCTCCCGTATGTCAATTCCTGTGATTTCATAACGGCTGTCTGGATGTCTGTGGCAAGAACGTTTGTGGAGTCATCTTCAATCTCAATGGGGAAAATTGGCATAATCAATTATTAATGTCTACCATGAGCATGGCATTAGGAGGTGGTGACACAGATGACGCATTTGCCAGTCTAGAGCCAACTTATTTCACTTTCAGCCTGTCAAAGAAAGAAATACTGTGTTTTCCCCTCTTCCCGTCACCTTCTTCTGGATGCTTATAAATGTTCTTTCCCTCTCAAAGGACTATCACACCTCTGGTGCACACAGCTGGCCTTTTTTCCACCACTAGTAACAGAGTGAGAGTCAGCATAAATACTCATTCCTCATCTTCAGATAACCTGTCCATGCACTCCCCCTCTGGCCATTCCTTCCTATGCTTCTGAAAGAACTGGTCAGTTTACTGACCCTCTAACCAGTCTTACACAAAATACGCGTAACTCTCCACGGAGCTGAAATGAGGATGGGTAATCTTCACAAAACTCTATTCCTGCCAATCCTACCAGTTCACCCAGGGTTAGGTGGGATATGAAACTGTGCACCAAGAGCGTATTTCACATGGTGATCAGGCACCTAGTCTATACCATATTTCTTCTTACAAAGACCCATCCTCCAACAAACCATGCTTACGTTGTTAGAGGAACAAATTCGACTTCCCAAGCCTCCTCCCTTAGTTTACTGTGAAAAGAGCCACATTACAAATTAAATGAAAAAAAGAAACAAAAGAAGCACTTTCTACTGTGCATCTCTATGTGCCAGGGTGCTATTCTAGGAGATCAAATGTCCCACTTAACCATACAAGGTGGTTTTCATCCCCATTGTACAGATGAGAGTTGTTTGCTCAACCAAGAAGCAGAGCCAGGATTCAGAACCAGGCCTTGCCAACAGCAGGGTGGACACTCCTTCCCTCTTTCAGCACTTCCAACTCCTGATTTGATTCAGTGCTCTTAGAGAGTGTTGTTACTCCTCAGCAGCATATGTCAACCTCAGTGAAGAAAATTTGTCTGTGTAAAGCCTAAATGCATTTATTTAGATATTTCTATCACTACTTTTCTGTGTCTTTTTCCTCTATGCCAGATATATACTATTTGTTGAATAAATACATGACTGAATGAAATGTTTTCCCCGACTCCATGAAAACCCTTTCAAAATTCACATACCTAGAATAGTTGTACCTACATCTGAACACTTTTTTATCTGCATTTCCATCATGTGATAGGTCTCTCCCTCTATGCCCCCCACCCTACAAGTAAATTTCACGCTACCACAATCCATGCATTTCTAAGGGTCAGAAAATTGATCCAGAGTTAAAATTATTTAGGACACTCCCTAGGTAAATAAAAGCGTACACAAAACCACTTTTCTACAATAAGGTCATTTAATTATCTGAATAATCACTTTCTTATTTATCTGCTTTGTTGAGCTTAATTTCCTGATACTAGCTTATATTAAGTAAGGTGTGGCTAGCTATCTATTTGTCTATCTTTCTACACACACACACACACACACACACACACACACATGCACACACACATTAATGTTCATGTTTCAGTGACATGCAGTTAAATATCTGAAGTATTCTTCTAGGACTATATGCACTGTCTCAGTAAGGGTGTGAACTCTACGAGGGCAAGTACTAATTTTTAAGTAATTTTATAATCATTTAATTCCCATTGCAAAATCCTCAGCTATCTTATTAAATGTTAATGACTGACCAAGGATTCCTCTCCTTCTCCAGCTAGTCCTTCGAAAGAAACACTAACGAGCAATTAAATGTTTAAAAGGGGCAAATGAACGAGGAGTGGATCTCCCCAGGAGGGAATTATGGGGTGCCTACCCTATTCCAGGAATCACATCCAGGTGATGGGGCCGGGGCACAGTCTCTGGCCTCAAGGTATAGTCTCATGGGACAAACAGACAATCACAGCACAGTGCTCTGGGTTGGCAGAGGCCCGGGGGTATCCTACGCTTTGAGGAAAGGCAAAAATGGCCGACGGCTGAGGTCTCTCATTACTGAGCTTCCTCCTGGAGTGACGGCTATAATGTCAATATAATAAATATCATAATGCAATGACAATAAATGTGTGTTGAACTAAATTAAATCAAATTGACACCTTGCTCTTCAGAAGCTCAAATATGAAACATGGAAATGTCATCTTTTGTTTTTAACTTCAGGGCCTTTCAGCAAGTGACACACAGAGATATTTCTTAAGATGTTCAGCCTATGAAAGTCCTTAAAAAATTCTATAAGCTTCTCCCCTACCCAAGTGGTCCTTTCATCTGCTGAATAGATACTTCTAGAAGCTTCTTTGGAATATTCAGACATTTGAGGTAAAGAAATTCCAAGACCTGACAAAACTAGCATCTGATTTTTTCTGCCATTGCATGATTTGAATTTGACAATGACAAATGAATGTGATTACAGTATCCACAATTTGTACTAAATTATTATACATAAAACAATGGCTCCTAGCAAAGCATATCTTTGAACGTTATTCTCTCAGAATTACGGACATTCTGCCTCTTTTCTCCCTGCTAAATGCATTCTTTGAGAACAAGATCTGTGTCTTTCTTGCTGATCACCATACACTGGGTCCCTTCCAAAATGGACATAGAGGCCGGGCGCGGTGGCTCACGCCTGTAATCCTAGCACACTGGGAGGCCGAGGTGGGCGGATCGTTTGAGCTCAGGAGTTCGACACCAGCCTGAGCAAGAGCGAGATCCCATCTCTACTAAAAATAGAAAGAAATTATATGGACAGCTAAAAATATATATAGAAAAAATTAGCCGGGCATGGTGGCGCATGCCTGTAGTCCCAGCTACTCGGGAGGCTGAGACAGGAGGATGCCTTGAGCCCAGGAGTTTGAGGTTCCTGTGAGCTAGGCTGACGCCACGGCACTCACTCTAGCCTGGGCAACAAAGTGAGACTCTGTCTCAAAAAAAAAAAAAGAAAAAAAAGACATAGAATAGGCATCATACATGTAATGGGATGTGTAAGTATATAACTGACTGCATAAAAATGAATATAATGGACAGCTCCTTGGAGTCATCTGAAGATTTGTGGCATTTATAAACTTGTACATCTCTCCACCACTCTCCATATTGAGCAAATTTATCTTCTCTTTAATTTGAACTATTTGATGAGTGTATAAAAATGTGGTATATTTATATATGTTTTTATATACACATGCATGTGCGCGTGCGCGCACACACACACACCATGGAGCAATATTTAGCCATAAAAAGGAATGAAATAACATCTTTTGCAGACACTTGAATAGAACTGGAGACCGTCATCCTAACTGAAGTAGCTCAGGAATGGAAAAACAAGCATCACATGCTCTCACCTAAATGGTGAGCATATATGGTCACAAAATAGTGCAATGGACATTGGAAACTAAGAAGGGAGGAGGGTAAGAGGGAGGTAAGGGATAACAAGTTACCTATCGGGTACAATGTACACTATTCTGGTGACCGGTACACTAAAAGTCCTCATTTCTGCATTATACAATTCATCTATGTAACAAAAACACTTCTGCCTCCTAAACCTATTCAGATAAAAAAAAAAACAGATTATAAAAACAAAAAATTCTTTCTGCTTCAGTGTTTTCTACTTTTCATTATACAAGTAAAACCTGCTGTCACAGAAATGCTAGAAAGTAGAAGAAACAAGAGTGTGACATGAGCCTGGGAAAGAAAAGGAGACAAGGCAGTCTGCTACCATGCAGCAAATGCTTAGTCTCAGAGATCACAGGCTTAAAGAAAAGGATAGATTAAAACCCAAAAAGAAAGAAGAAATATCCCAACATGCTAAAGGAAAAAGAAGTCTTCCAACACCCTTCCAGTGCTTACTCTTCCAATATAATATAGAGCCGGGCCCACCTTACCACATCGTAGTCGATACAGCTTTTCCATTAAAGCCGGACTGGACTCAGAGCAGTCAGTGATGGCTGTCTGTGTGTCAAGTGCATGCCTTGCATGACTGACTGTAATGACTGAGATTGAGAAACTGGGGCAGAAGTATCAGTGGCCCTAAGGATCCTCAAGGATCCAAGATATGAATGATGACCAGGCACACACAAAGCGACCCACACAGATGACTGCTTAGTACACAGAATAACTCATCACAACTGCTACATTGTGGCCACAGTTGACCAGGACATTAAGCCAAAAACCCAGAAGATCCCTGAAGTTCCCATTATGTACATTTCTAACCCTAGATAGAACATTGAACAGATGCCAGATAATTATGGAACCCTTCTGTTCTAATTCTTATAAGAAACGTTCTTCTGCCTTTCTTTGACCAACTTTCTCTTACCGCTTTGTTAAACATGCAGTAGCATGAATTATTATTCTGTTCACCGATTTGCTCTAGTACAAGCTTAATATGGTTAAATACATTCACTTTTTGATGTTGTTTTGAAAATGATGTTTTCTCTCATTTAAAAATTTTAAATCATGGCCAAATGATACAAAATCTCAGACAAGAAGAATGTTTTATTCTTTTATTTTTTTTTTTTTTGAGTTCTGTTGGACAGTGTGATAAATTCAGAAAACGCTAGAATATTTTACATTTCAAAATTGCTGGGAGTAAATTTCAAATGTTTTCACCACAAAAATGTTAAGTATTTAAGGTGATGGATATGTTCATTGTAATAGCTTGATGTAATTATTCCACATTGTAGTCATGAATTATAACATCACTTTGTACTCCATACATTTATACAATTATATTGTTCATTCACAATAAAAAATTATTTCATCTTTTTATTAAAAAAATTAAGAAAATAAAAATAAGCAATATCTTAAAAACCAAAAATTGGCTAACCACTTAGAATTAGCCAATATTAATATTTTATTAAACATACTTTTTAAGGTTTTTCTACGCAAATATACACTTAAAGAAGATTTTTTGGTCAAGCACTGTGGCTCATGCCTGTAATCCTAGCACTATGGGAGGCCAAGGCAGGAGGATCACTTGAGGCCAGGAGTTTGAGACCAGCCTGAGCATGAGTGAGACCCCGTCTGTACAAAAAATAGAAAAATTAGCTGGATGTGGTGGTGGGTGCCTATAGTCCCAGCTACTTGGGAGGCTGAGCCAAGGAATTTAAGGCTGCAGTGAGCTATGAAGACACCACTGCACTCTAGCCCCAGCAACAGAGTGAGACCCTGTTTCAAAAAAACGAAAAGAAAAATTTCCTGGTGTATATAATAAATAAACATAATATTTTGTAATTTGTGTGTTTATAAATGGTAAATAAGCATTTTATGTCATAAGTAGTCATATGCATTCTCATCTTTAGTAGTTACAGAATAATGTATTGTGTATATCTCAAAATTTATTTAACCCATATTTATTATCAGACAGCTAGGTTTCCAAATTTTTTTTAAACAACATTGTGATAAAAATCTTTCTATTTACTATTTCTTGCTTTCATTTGAGAGTTTTCCCTAAAACTCAGAATTGCTGGGTCAAAGGGAAAGACTATTTTTAAAGGTTTCTGATGCTAATCCCTAAGTTTCAAACTTACCTGCTTTATACAACCACTGTGCCAAACGTAGGTATTACTGTTTTATAAGAATATCGGATAAAGAAAAAACATTAACATATTCATTTATGTCCTACACTTAGTGAATAGTAAAGTGATCCTCTAAACTCTGTTTATATGTATAAAAGCAGAACCTGTAATGTGTAAGTGGTTTCTTAAGTCAGATTACTTGATCTCATATTCTGGCTCAGCCACTCACTAGTTCTAAGCCACAACCGAGTTAAATAGCTTCACTGCATTTCACTTTCCTCATGTAGAAAATGGGATAATTAAAACATCTATCTCTTAGGGTTGATCTGAGAATTAAATAAATCCATCCATAAAATGGACCCAGAACAGTATCTGGCACAAGTAAGCATTCAATAAATGCTATGCATGCTCTTCTTCCTAGGAACACAGCTAAACTAATTTTTCAGCCTCCCTTGCAGTTAGATACATCCATAAGACTAGAATGTGGGATGAACTGATGTGTGTCATTTACTGGTCTGACTCATAAACGCCTTCAAGACATAATTTTCATCCATTTCCTTATCAGCCAGTTGAACGGAGACCACTCCAAGGACCTAGAGCAGATGCAACCATGAAATGAACGGAGCCTGGGTCTATGAATTACTATGAAACAGAGAGCCCTAACCCCACCAATGACACTGAATTATCATTACATCAGTGAGAAATAAATGTGCATGGTGTTACATTTAATTTTTTGTTGTTGCTGCTGTTTTAGCAGTCAGCCTTACTGGACTAAGAGAGTTGCCTATGATGATTATTATTCCCTCATCACATACTATCTATTTAAAAACAGAGGATTTTGCTTTCAAAGTATGAAGAATGAATAGATAAAAGGAGTTCAGAACCTGAAATTTGCTGCAGATAACCAACAACTTGATAATACATGAGTCCAAGGGTCATTTTTTTTTTCTCTCTGGAATGTATTTTATTCCATTTCTGTATTTCTTTATATTCCCCATTTTGGCTACAAGCTACCGAGGTTAATCTCAATACAGCTGAATGTGTTTATTCAACTTAAAAACACAGATCCCTCCTATTCCCTCTTAGCTGCACTGGTGAACATCATTTTCTTACATTTACTGAGTCACTGAGGCCATAAATTCCAAAGTACTAGCTGAGAAAATCCAGGAGGAAACATTCTTTAGGAAAAAAAAGAAATATTCAAAAGAAAGGCTATTGCATAAAAAAAAAAAAAAAAAAAAAAGATGTTCCCCATAATGGTTCTACGGTTCTGAAATGTCTAAAGGAAAGTCATACCAAGCAGGAATACATTTCCCAAGTTTTTCCCTTGAGGATCATAGACATGAAAGAAAAATGCTCAATTTGAGGCACTGTTCATTTTGCAAAAATGTTATTTGTTACCAAAAGACGGAGAAGGAAAAGTGATTCCAAGGATGAAGATTTTTCACACACACACACACACACACACACCCACCCCACATGTGCCATTTTATGAGCTTTCAGGCAAAAAATTATTCAAATATAAACCATGAAGCACTTTCCACATGGTTTATTTTCTAAGGTGAGAGCTTCCAACTGAGACTAGCTGCAATATTTCCCAGAGTACTTTGACTGTCAAGGGACCATAAGACATTAAATAACACTATCAAATGTATCTTTCTAAATACAGAGTTAAATGGCTCTCCCCTTACATTTGTATCATGCCCTGCATTGTATTTTGTATATAAGAAGCTATTATCAGCCCCAGCTCACAGGAGGGGACACTGAAATTCAGAGAGATTAAAGGGCTTATCCAAGGTTACCTGGCTAGAGTTGCAAGCTGAAGCCAGTAATCATCCACTACGTGATCTGCAGGCTTCAATTGTCACATATGAATTTTCTGAAAATGATCAAAGTGGCAGCTATGATCAAGTTAATCAATGTAGCAATTACAGATATGCCTATGAGAAGAAAAAAAAAAATGACCAGCAGGACACATTTGAACTAGTCTCAGATTAAATCATAGAAAAGATTAACTGAATCACTCAGTGGGTAGTAGGTAAACTCCATTCTGATCATTTTGGTGAAAATACCAAAAATGCTAAATGTTTACCAGCTCCACTCTAAAAGCATACTTGTTTCAGGAAATAGTAAATAAAACAAATCTCTAGGCTAATAAAGTGATTTGAATCTTTTAGTGACATTATTTAACCACTGCATGTGTTCCTGAGAAACCACTATATAACAATTATATATATATATTTAAATATTATTTCTCATTTATTTTAATTATTCCATTTGAGATATAATTCTTTAAAAAATAGCCAAGAGAGCTTTTTATAAAATCAGACAAATATAACAAAATTATAAATAATTGTGCATTGAAAAGAAAATTATACTTGCATGAAAATGTATTAAGAATAGTCCAAACAAAATACAAAGTTAGAATTTAGAGTAAGAACTGAAAGACATTTCAACCTGCTTCATTGTTGTGTAATTTTTACGCCTAATTGAACAAAAACAACAAAAGAGACAAAAATGCCTTTCGGTTCTAAATCAGTTTGGTAAATGTGCATTGAATATTCTCTTTTTTAGTAAACATACCAGAAGGAAACAGAATTCACCTTGGATGACTCAAATGAAGAGACTTTAATAAGAAGGCTACTTATATAAGTTTGGTCAAGGTTAAGAGAATTAAAAAGGAATGGTGAGACTTGGTAAATCTTGCTTTCCCATATTATTATTAAAAAAAAAAATAAAAAAGAATGTGGGCAGAGTACAAATACCCAAATAGTAAAGTCCATCAAAGTTAGTAGAACTGACACCCAAATTTTGCTTTGACGTTTTGGCAGCTAAGGGTAAAGAAAGATCATCAGTTACATTATCTCCTTCAATATTATTGTCATCACCATCATCATCATCCTCATCATTATCCTCATAAAAATATTCATCATCCATTGGATGTCAATGGTCTGGCATGGTGCTAAATAATTGTTAGAAATATCAGTCTGGAGTTAGTATAGGGGAAACTGAGGAGACAAAAGAGGAAACATGAGCCCAGAGCAGGTGAAGGACCCAAGACACAATTGAAATGGAGAAGAATTAATGACCCTGTTGATCAAAGCAGTAATTGCCAGAAAGGCAAAGGAGAGGGTGGGGCCAAGAAACGCGGTGGAAGGAGGATCCATGGGATGTGACGACCTACTGCAGTCGTAGGAGTAGGAGAGAAAATTGGCCAATGCATTTCTGAGATATATTTCCCAGAGGAGCAAGGAGGCCATCAACAGCTAAGGGAAGGGAGGAGGTTAGAGAGCAAGCTGGGAATGTGAGTGAGAAACGATGGGGGCATTTCTGGTCTCTGAGCAGAAGAGCAGGGGTTCACTCAGCCAGACTTGCTAAATCAGCCCCCTACTGGTTATGGCAAATTAGGCCAGTTGAAAAACTCATTTTAGTGCCTTTTTCATTGAGTTCTTGTTTGTTTGTTTGTTTTTGTTTTATTAACTGATGAACTTTTTTTCTTTGGACCAGTTTTAGGTTTACAGAAAAATGGAGCAGAAATTAGAGTGTTCCATTATATTCTATTACACAGCCCCCCTCACCAGTTTCCCATATTATTAACATCTTACAGTAATATGGTATATCTGTTACAATTGATGAGCCAACACTGATACATTGTTATTAACTGAAGCCCACAGTTTACACTATGATTCATTCTTTGTGTTATACATTCTATGGGTTTGGACAAATATATGCCATGCATCCACCACTGCAGTATTATACAGAATAGTTCCACTGTCCTAAAATTCCTCTGTGTTCCACTTATTCATCCATTCACATCCTCTCCCCCCTCCTAACCTCTGGCAACCACCAATCCTTTGCTGGTCTCCGTAGCTTTGCCTTTTCCGAATGTCACATAGTTGGAATCATACAGTATGTATGTAGCCTTTTCATATTGGCTTGTTTCACTTAGTAATATACATTTATGGTTTATAAAGTTATTTTAATGTCTTTTCAGTTATAAATATTCAAAGGATAAATATTATCATTAGCATTGTTATTATTTCATAAATGCTTCATTTTCCTAGGGTTTCAAAAGGCTATCACACACTTCCCTAGAATCATGTAAGTCCTGTTTGCTAGTTCCCTCTGTCATATCTCCTCACTACCTTTTACTCCCAACTTTTTTATAACATGTGTCTCACCACTAATTTGCTCACCCAATCCTCTTCTCCCATCTAAACTGACAGCTTTTCCAGAGCTCGGGCTACTTCCACTACTCTAGTCCCACCTGGCAAGTGCTCCATGAGTATCTGCAAAATGATGAATGTTTGACACGGTGGCCTGGATTGAAGGCACAAAAAGATGCAGTGACACAGCTTTGGGGAACAAACAGGAGGGAGAGAAAGGCTGTTATGGGGCCATATTCCCCGGGCGTGGAATAATAATGAGGACATGATTCAGCTCCAAGACACGGAGACTCAAATTCTTTCTAAAATGGAGTCTTCCTTTAAATTATTTCCTAATCCCAACCCATAGTAAATAAAATTTATATGTAGCAAGGAAGATGTCAATGGATTTAGATAATATACTGGCTATGTATTCCAATATATAAAATTTAATATCTAATCATAAACTTTTAGGGTGGCTGTTACTTACTGAAGTCCAATTCAGATCAGAGTTAACTTTAATTTTTCTTTACCTGCAAAACAAATTTTGCCTATCCACAATTCTACCTGGAATAAAATCAACAGTGTAGGTCATGAGTCTTCCTTAGGATTTACTTCAAATAAAAGAAAATTATTATTTAAAAAAAAAACAAAAAACTGATGTTTCTTCTCTGGCTCATCTCCAAAGTATTAAAAGCATCTTTTTGGTCTGGTATTGTTTTTCTTATCTTATTTTTATTTTAAACTAATGATAATGATACTTCATTGATGTTGCTATAGCAAAAAGGTTAAGGGAAAACTTTCCTTTAACCAAAATGGTCTTTTAACCCACTACAGAATTCTTACAGCTAGATACTAATATGTTCTGTAATTAAGAAATAATGAGCTTTCTACCATGATTTATTTCCATAGATTTAGATTCAATGCTAAGAATCTACAGTTTAAATTGTTGCAGTGCTCAACAGTAAAAACCCTATTAAATCCTCAGAGATCAATTTTAAATAAATTTGCATGTCAGCAAAAAAAAATTAAATGAAAATATCTTTCTATCCCTTTTATTGTTTACCCTCACTTTGTCCCAAAGTAAGACAGCGAGAGAGAAAGTGAGTGGGGAGAAGACGGGAGGGAGGGAGAGAGAGAGCGAGCGCACACACATTAATATGAAAAAGCATTATCCTGGTTTGCTGTGAGAACTTTGGAGTAGCAGCTAGGCCTGCTTCTCTGAAGTCCAAAGCCGTCACAATTCCATTCCTTAGGGTGCCCGCAGATAACTGAACAGTAAGAAAAAGAATGAACCACAAGGTCAAAAGCCCTGATTATGGTATTTCTCAGCTGCTCTGAAGGACTTATAATGACTGCACAGGGCAGGGAAAAAAACCCACCGTTCATTCAAAAGATACTGAAGTTTAGCAGATTCCAGCAGCTCTTAAATGTACAAGTTAACAGCACAGGCTTTGGAATGAAACCCCTTATTAGCTGTGAGAACTTGGGCAGTTCACTTGGGCAGAGACTTGATCTCTCTGAGCCTCGTTTTCTTCAACTGTAAAATATAGCTTAACAATTCCTCCTTTAATGGGACGGTGAGTGTCAACGTAAAAACCACGATGGCACTCAACACGTTTTTTATTTTTTCTTGTATTATTCAGCTAATCTTCAAAGAAGCCTCTGGAAAGAGGACAGGGGAGGTCACAGAATCCTTTCCTTAATTTGGGACACAATGAAACAGATCACCTGCAGCTATGAGAATCTTGAACTGGGGAAGGAGGAAGGTTACTTCGAATACACAAAACTGAGGCAAGGACATTAGATTAAAAAACAATAATCTTGGTAAGTGGAAGAATTAATGAAATTCTGTTTTATCCTAATAAATGTCAATTTTTTTTTCTATTACCCATGAGAAAATTAGAGGGTACTAATCCCAACCCCTAGCAAAGATCAAATAGTGTTTGTGGCTTCTGACAGCCTGGACCTCAGAAGTGTGAGGTTTGGAGATAAGTTTTAAAATCACATGCATTTTTTTTTTATCATCTAACAATTTTTTATTGAGTAACAAGGATACAATAACGAATCCAAAGCCATGCCCATGCCCATGCCTGTAGCACAGAAGCCCCTGAGCAAAGCAAGAGGTACAGGGTGTGGGCCCCACATGAAGCACTGGCATTCCCACATGCATAACCCTGCTTCCCAAAATGAGGCGGGATTAAAGTCCAAGAAGAAAATCTGATTTGCAGCACACAAGTATTTTTTGATGCATCTTCTGTGTCTGAGCCATCCTACATTCTACTCCTGATTAGTCATTCAGAAAGCTTTTATCATGTTTCTTTGATATACTGGCCTCAACTAAGTGGAGGCCAAAACCTACTAGTAGCTCCCTATTATCAACAAAAAAAAAAAAGAAGAAGAAAAAGGCGCCAAACTCTTCACTATGACAGTCAGGCACTTTCCACTATTTTTTTTTTTTTTTTAATTTTCAAAATATCATGGGGGTACAAGCATTTTGGTTACATATAATGCCTTTGCCTCACCCAAGCCAGAGCTACAAGCATACATTTCTCCATACAGTGCGCTCTGCACCCATTAGTTGTGAGTTTCCTCACCCCCACCACCGCCCTCCCACCTGACTAGCACCTGATGAATATTACTTCCCTGTGAGCACCTTAGTGTTGGTCGGTTAGCACCAATTTGACATTAGAGCAAATAGACAACCTACAGAATGGGAGAAAATATTTGCATGCTGCACATCCGATAAAGGGCTGATAATAGGAATCTATATAGAACTTAAGAAAATTAACAAGAAAAGAAATCAAATAACCCCATCAAAAAGTGGGCAAAGGACAGGAACCAAAACTTTTCAAAAGAAGATGGAATAATGGCCAGCAAACATATGAAAAAAGTGCTTAACATCTCTAATCATTAGAGAAATGCAAATCAAAACCACAATGAGATTTCACCTAACTCCAGTGAGAATGGCCTTCGTCAAAAAGTCCCACTATTTTCACATTACTTTCTCACAGGAACCACCTGTGTCTTTACTTGAATCTATACTTGCTGGGATTAGGGGATATGATACGTCTCTCTGAGTCTTCCACATCACAGATAGTATTCAGGAAATATTTGTGAATTTGTGAATATATAGTGATACCTGTACTATATGTAAATTAATATATTATTATAATTGTTATTTACATATAAACTAGTATACATATAATGTTTAAGTACTTTATCTGTCATTACCACAGTTCTCAACTTTATCCAAAGGAATACTTTATTTTTTTATTTTTATTTTTTTTTGAGACAGAGTCTCACTCTGTTGCCCGGGCTAGAGTGAGTGCCATGGCGTCAGCCTAGCTCACAGCAACCTCAAACTCCTGAGCTCAAGCGATCCTCCTGTCTCAGCCTCCCGAGTAGCTGGGACTACAGGCATGTGCCACCATGCCCGGCTAATTTTTTCTATATATATTTTTAGCTGTCCATATAATTTCTTTCTATTTTTAGTAGAGGTGGGGTCTCGCTCTTGCTCAGGCTGGTCTCGAACTCCTGAGCTCAAACGATCCGCCCACCTCGGCCTCCCAGAGTGCTAGGATTACAGGCGTGAGCCACCGCGCCCGGCCCAAAGGAATACTTTAAAGGACTGTATTAAACATGTCAACCAGGACCTGCACCATATTCACAATCACTTCTGAGGAAAATGGCCCTGCACAATGGTGGTATGACCTTGCCTGTCACATCCCATACCATGTAACCCAAGGATGGGCACCCGCTCCAAGGCAGATTAATCCCCTGTAAGTGCAAACTCAATGAGAGAGAAGAATCTGAGATGCTCTCCAAGGCTCTGATCTGGCCAGCCAGGTGAAAAGTGTCACACTGAGCACACTGCACAGGGATGGAGCTTGAGAACTTTTTGGATTGTGTTACCCACCCCTCTGCCCCCCAGAACCTACAGAAGAGGTGTTCACAAGGCAGAGGAATACAGGACTTCACATTCAGGACAGAGGTCTGAGCATATAGAGAGTCATTAACATGCAAAATGAGCTTGAAAAACAATGGAAATAGGTAAAATCAATGAGGCAGAAAAAGTAAGAAAGGAAAAGAGAAGCCAAAGATAGACTTTTGAGAAACGCCAACATTTGGAGGGTCTAAAGAGTCACAGGCATTCATGAAGAAAATCATGACTAATACCCCTTGTGAAATATTTAAATATATCCAAGAGTGGTGGAATAGTTTTATAAATTATAATAAAATAAATACATGAAATGGCCACTAACAATGATATTTCAACAAAGGCCGGGCGCGGTGGCTCACGCCTGTAATCCTAGCACTCTGGGAGGCCGAAGTGGGCAGATCGTTTGAGCTCAGGAGTTCGAGACCAGCCTGAGCAAGAGCGAGACCCCACCTCTACTAAAAATAGAAAGAAATTATATGGAGAGCTAAAAATATATATAGAAAAAATTAGCCGGGCATGGTGGTGCATGCCTGTAGTCCCAGCTACTCGGGAGGCTGAGACAGGAGGATCGCTTGAGCTCAGGAGTTTGAGGTTGCTGTGAGCTAGGCTGACGCCACGGCACTCACTCTAGCCTGGGCAACAGAGTGAGACTCTGTCTCAAAAAAAAAAAAAAAAAAGAAAGAAAAAAGAAAAAAAAGGAACTACTCAGGACCCAACAGTGAACGCAAACGCAAAATTCCTGTGTGTTCATTCCTCTGTTTCCCTCCCCTCCACCCAACTCTTACGTACGTGTGGGGGGAAGTGTAGGTGGAGTGGAATGAGGCCCTTGGCAAAACTGAATAAAAAAACAAAGATGTTTAATGTTGTTCTCTTTGCTTAGACGTATGTTTTTCGAGCTTTATACAATAAGTCTGTTTTATAATTTAAAAAAAGATTAATTTAAAATTGTAATTATAAAAAATGCTTAACATGCGTGAATAGAATGAGAATCCAACCCTGTGTTAATATGGGAAGAGTATCTGGGAGTCAGGAATATCACTGCTCTAAGTTTATTCTGGGCTATTCTTGGCAAAATCAGAGAAGTTTGTCTGCACTCTGGCATTCTCTCCTCATCTTAATCCCCAGGGAGCCAAACTCATTGAAACAATGATCAGATGCCAACAACTAAATTTAAGAAGGAGAGATCTCAGGGACCACAGCGAAAATTTTTAGTGCCTGCCTATTATTTCAGGCCATCACATGTTTCAGTTACGTAAACTCAATACATATGATGCTGATATTTGTTCAGATTTAGGAGACTTTTTTCCTTCCTGTAGCTGTCAGCATATTTCCTGCATGTTAATAAGCATCACATTTCATATGAGATAATATGAGCCTCATGTTCAAACAAATTACAAAGCCACAAATTAGCTATTTGCTGAAGAAATGGAAAACTTAGAATTCTGTTTTTGCTTTTGCACCAAGCACAAAAGAGATGAAGCTGATTAACATGCCCCCTTCCCAATGCACAAGTTATTAGTCCATAAACATTTTGCTGTCATTTCTCCTATGCTTCTGCAAATTCTAAACCTTTTCATCCAACCATTACTATTAGTTGATAAGATTCTTTTAATTCAGTAATATTTGGGCAGTCTGAGCCTTATACTCAATTTTGAATACTTTGAATATATAATGCTGTTCTATAATTATGTTCCAAAATTCTCAGAGGATTGGATGGTGGAAAGTTACATTTCCCTAGTCTATTTTCTTCTTTTAACAGAGAAAGTCAAAATCCTTATTTTTTTTTTCTTTCTAGAGTTTTGTCCATTTCAAATAGAAAAATTATATTTTTTCTCCTTTGCATAAATCTAGGAGTATTGCAACAGTTGCCAGGAGAAATAAATGACAGTGTTAAGCTGCAAATCTGTAGGTTTAAAGGTTTACCTTCCTTCAACATTATTTTAAAGGAAAAATACTGTATTTCAGTCAGCAGAGGAGGAGGGTTCTTGGGTCCACCCTCCATTAAGCTCAGTTCTCTGTTTTGCAATGGCCTAAAGGAATCTTGTGATTCTTTCTAGAAAAGAGGCATAATTTTAAACCCTTGGGCATTGGCCTGAATGAATAGTGAGGTGTTTGAGGCTGGTGGGTGCACCTTTTTCTCAGTACCATGTCTCTCTCCCTCTCTATTTCTCTCTCCCCATGCATAGCCAATTACAATGTGTGTAAAATTTTCATGTAGACATTTAACTGAAAATCTAAAACCCTAAATTTTCTTTTCCTTATAGATCTAGAATTTTTCAATGGTTTCAATGGTGTTACCTTTTAAAACGCAGTTTGGAAAGGCAGCATATTATGGTTTCAGGTTTTGTGTTCTTTCCAGAGAGAAACCACTACTCTTCTGGATTACAGTCATCAATATGGAAATATATTCTCAAATACACACAGAAAAACTATCAGCAGAAATTCTGTGGGGGCAAGAATGAGGTTTGCAACATGCAATATTTTGCTCAAAGAACCTCCATTTGATAATCTGACTTGAAGAATGTTTTATAGGTTGTAATACATTAAACATATTTGTAGGAAGCTTATTCTGCATCAATGGTTGTTAGGATTCAGAATTTCCGATGTCATTCAAAATACAAGTATCATAACCAAGCCACTGGCTACAGAGAGAATCAGAGTTGGTATAAAATATGGCCATAAAGAAGCTGCTGGACAATTCACAATAGCAAAGATGTGGAAACAACCCAAATGCCCATCAATACATGATTGGATTAGTAAGCTGTGGTATATGTATACCATGGAATATTACTCAGCTATAAGGAATGATGAAGATACGACATCTCTATGGTTCTCCTGGAGAGAGTTGGAACCCATTATATTAAGTGAAGTATCCCAAGAATGGAAAAACAAGCATCACATGTACTCACCAGAAAATTGGTTTCCCTGATCATCACCTAAATACAAATCTGGGAACGACACCAATTGGATATCAGACTGAGGTGGGGGGTGGAGGAGGGGATGGGGGTATGCCTACACAATGAGTGCATTGAGCACCGTTTGGGGAGTGGTAACACTTGAAGGTGCTGACTCGGGAAGGGGGGGTGGGGAAGGGAGGGATATATACCTCATGATGGGTGCAACGCGCACTATCTGGGGAACAGACACGCCTGGAGCTCTGACTTGGGGGGAAAGGCAGTACAGGAGCAACGTATGTAACCTGCAATTCTGTATCCCCCATAACAAGATGAAATAAAAAAAAAAAAAAAAGAAGCTGCTGGAATGACTCACTTGCAATCGAACCACTGATATGGGGACTAGGAATTTAAGAATAATGATGAAAAAGAACTTGAAGTTATGAACCATGAGATGTAGGCTTGGTCTGAGGGCTCTGACAGACTTAGATAGATGATCTAGATAAGAAGGGGCAAGAGGTAGTGGTTAATAAGTGGAATAGAGGTACTGGGATCTCTGAGATGGAATATAAATACTATGTAGCCATAAGCCAATTAGGTAATGACAGTAGGATGTTCTTCATGAAACACTGTTAACTTTAAAAGTGGGATACAAAACACTACGTGGAGCAGGATCCTGATGAAGCCAAACCAAAATAAAATAAACAATTATCAATGGTGATCAGTTTTGGGAGCTAAGATTATGGAATACTTTTAATAAAATATTTGTTCACCACACTCTCTGCAGTGCCTGTAAGACTACACAGTAAGTGTGAGTATTTAGCAGGTACTGTCAGTTTCTACAATAAACACATGAGCCCTTGTAATCAGAAAAAAAATATTTTAAAACATTTTTGTTTTTGAAATGAGATTATTATGAGAGATAATAAAGAATAGATGTCATAGCTATCCACAGCTGCTAGATAATTCTTCCCCCCAGTCAGATGTACATCTGGATGAAGAAGAGATTGTGAAAAAGTAATCAAGAAGATTTCCTTGATCCACCCCATAGTTTCTGATCTTGAATACTTCAAGTCTCCATCAAATCAGCAGCAGAGATCAGCAGAAGGCATTGCTCCATGCTGAGATAATGCAGAGAAAAGTGTTGCTAAGCATAGTGAATTGTTTTCCTAATTGTTGCTTTATGCCAGGAAATTAATTATTTTGCATTTATAGAATACACAGTGTAGTTGTGGCTGAGCCTACTGGCCAAGCAAGCCTTTAAAGTGGGTGATGGTCCCAAACTACTATTGGAATATTCTACTGGACTATTCCCTTCTGTGGCTATACCCTAGGGGTTAGAAACTCACTCTCAGGGGTATGGCTCTGTGTCTGTGTAACGACTCCCAGCTATAATCTTTTTGCAGGAGCTACCCTCATTCTAGAAGAGGGCATTAGCGTGGTGGTCTTCATTATCCCAACTGGGAAAGCAGAGCAGAGTACCCACCTCTACTGATGATGGGTGGTCAAACCTGTCTGTACTCACTAAATCAGGCTGCTGTCAACATTTCTACTTGGGATCAATACTTTTCATCTTTTGTAGATTATTTGAACCCTGGGCACCCTTGCCAAAAAAGTTGAGCCTGTTTTCTGCATTTTCTATGGCCCTAGGCCATAGTTTTGTTTGTGGACATTGCACCATATTTGATGTCTACAGTTTGTTTTGGCAACCTGGCCTCTTCCTTCAGCTTACCTGACTGGACTCATGGAAATTACTTCCCACTCTAAGTTAACCAACCCTTGGCCTGGGAGCCCATCCTCTGCCCCGATAGTCTAGGCAAGCTCTCAGCTGATCTCTTAAACTTCCCATCTCTTAGGGGTCCATGACTTCCCATCCTGCCACTGAATAATTTCCTGCCCTTTCCCTCTTGTCTAAACTTTTTTGATTTTTGACACAAAGCCTGAAGCTCCTTTTCTCTATAGATAACTCTCAGCTAAGCAATTAATTATGCAGATGATATGAGATAGTTCTCTGTTTTTCAGAGGGATCTACATTATCTGAAACCTAAATGTCTAGGCTTGTTTTTCAAAATGTGGCCAGAAACATTGGCATCACCTGGGAGCTTGTTATCTATGCTGAATCTCAGGTCCTCCTCCAGACTTCCTGAATCAACATCTCTGGGGGTGATGTACAGAAATCTCTGTTTTAACAAGCCCTCCTGTTGATTCTTATGCATATTAGAGTTTAAGAAACACTGTCTATTGTGCCTGCTAAAAATGTAGATTCTCTGGCCACACATTAAACAAAAATCTGCATAGGTAACAGGTATTCCGGGTGATGCTTTCTTATATCAGATTTAGAGGGCCTGGGCTCCAATGCCAGCTCTGCCCCAAGCCATATGTGTACTCTTGGACAAAGCTATTTAATTTCTCCGTGCTTTGATTTTTCTCATTTTTCAAATTAAAAAATCCTGCTCCCTAGGTTTATTGAGAGGATTAAATTAAATAATGCCTCTAAAGTGCTTAGCATAATTCCTATACAAAGGAAGCACTCAATAAATGTTTGTCTTTGTATTGTATTAATGTTTGTCAACTTTAATGTGATAATGTGCTATCCTTTCTTCATACCCGGGAAACATATGAATATTTTGGGAACATTTTCTGATGACAATACCTTAATTCAAAGAAATAAATCCAAGAGGGAGGGAGGAACAGGAATTATTTTTTAATAGGTTCAGAGTTTCAGCTGGGGAAGATTAGAAGTTTCTAGAGAGGGATAGTGATGATGGTTGCACAGCAATGTATATGTACTTAACGCCATTGAACTGTACAACTAAAAATGGTTAAAGTAATACATTTTGTTATGTATATTTACCACAATAAAAATAAACACATGAACCAGAAAAAATAATGGTTATAATGCCAAATTTTATGTTAGGTAAATTTTACCACAATTTTTAAAAATTTTAAAGCAGTAACTCTAAAGATAGTCACCAAAGAAAGGATGTGAAGACTAATGAGAACTACTAGGATGCAACAGAGAGAGAGAGAGAGAGAGAGAGAGAGACAGAAATATTGATATTGTTAAAGCTTGTGTTGCACTAAATTTCTTCTGGATCTGAGGGAAAATGTCAAGTTGAAAACCAAGTTAGTGTTTTCTATGCACCAGAGGTCCAATTCTCATTTTCTGGCTGGATTACTAGTAAAGGAATTGTAGGATTTCCAGGGAGATGATAAACTAAAAGCAAACATTTTTTAAAAATCCTACTGAGTTGATTGACTACTCACTTAAAAGGAGCTACAAGAGAGTGGAAGGAGTCATCATGGAATACTTATGCTGGGCAAGACCCCTTACAATGTTATCTTATTTGATTTTCACAGTTACCATATAACGGTATGTATTGGACCCATTTTACAGATGAAACACTTAAGCTAAGAAAAACTAGGTAATATTCCTCGATACCATACAGATAGTAAATAGACTTAGGGCTTGGAAGGAGATTCATCTGACTTCCTTGGGGTATATGTTTTGTTTTCTTTGTTTCTTTCCATTAATCAGAGCTTCCCAGTGCGGGAACACCAAACTCTCTCATAAGAATCTCTGTAACTCAGGGCCTCAAATGTAATCTGTCAGCCATCCCTGTGGTAACTGTTTCAGATTCTCAATCTTCCTCTGCCCTCCCGCTATAGAAGCCATTCAACATTCTGGGTACCTGACCTGTTCAAGGAGTGGGCATATGTTCTGAACTAGGCCAGTACAGTCTTCCATCATTTGGACAGAGTTAATGGTCCAGAGATGGTCATAAAACACAAGCCAACCCAACTAAAGAAGTGGTAAACTGTAGCTGCGAAGACACTGAGATCTAAGGTGATAAAAGCCTGCATTTGAATCCAGGCTTTCAGTATTTAGTACTTGAATCCAAAGATTTAGTATTTGTATGATCTTAGACAAGGCAATGTCTCTGAGCCTCAATTTCTTAAAAAAAATAATAATTTTAGCTATCTCATGGGATTATTATAAGGATTAAATATATGTTACATATGCGTGTGTACATATAAAATATATAAATATACTGACAAAAAGGCAGTGTTAACTTATTTGACCTCAACTGAGAATTTATGCATCAGGTGACTAAAATCTTTTGTTGTTTTGCTGTGCATGCCCATGAATGACCACAAAAGTTCTGTGAATTCTGAAATGCAGAACCCATGAATAATGAAGATTGACTGTGTGTGTGTATATACACACACACACACACACACACACATATATATGTGAGTGTCTGCACACATGCTTTAGCTATATATAATTAAATCCTCATCTGTTCACAAATCTTACAAGTTAGAAGCCCCAATCTGCTGACAGTCAGATCTCCTGCTTCATGGAAAAGCTGATTTGAGAGAATAATGCCAAGTCAGAGAGAGAAAACGGAAGAGCAGTGAACAGACAGAGGTGGCTCCGGAGGCAGAGTCACATGAGCCTAAGAACTGAGAGAAGCCCTACCGATCATTTGAGCCTTACACTGAGCTTGAGGCAGTGGCAATCCGAACCTTGGGAAGAGGCAAGAGAGCTAAACAAAACCACACCGTGGTACAGATCTGTGAAGCCTGCTGAAGAATAAAGGCAAGGAAGGAGAACTGAGGAAAAAAAGCCATAAGCACTGTGAACCTTACACTGAACATCAAATACTGACTATCTACCGCTAGAAAAGGGGCAGGAGAGATGAGAAAGATTTACACTGAATTTCAAGCTCACCTATCTTGTTAAAGTATGATGGCCAGGTATGGAAAATAAGACGTAACTCCTAGGTACTCAGAACCCAAACAATAAATTTAAAAAATAGATTGCACCCTCAAATAATTTGATGACTTTAATGAGCTGAATCTAACTAAAGCAGCAGCAATTCTCAGAGCCAGCTCAACTATAGACTACGCTAATTTGCTTCAATCCTCCCTGCCATACCTCACACACTAGGAGTTTGATAAAAGAAGAGAAATGTCATTCTCTAGGGATAAATATTATTTACTTTTATCTCTACTGTTCTCTTATACACAATATTTGGCATTCAGTAAAAAATTATGAAACATTTAAAGATGCAGCAGAATGCAACCTATCATTGAGAGGAAATAGTCAGTGGAAACAGACATAGAAAGGGAAGAAGGGAATCCTACCTAACTCATTCTATGAAGCCAGTATCACTCTGATATCAAAGCCAGGAAAGGACACAACAACAACAACAGCAACAACAAAAAAGGAAACTATAGACCAGCATCCCTTGCAAGTATAAACGGAAAAATCCTCAATGACAACTAGCAAACCAAATTCAACAGCCCATCAAAAAGATAGTTCACCATGATCCAGTGGGTTTCATCCCAGGGATACTAGGATGATTTAACATATACAAATGAATAAAAGTGATTCACCACATAAACAGAAACAAAAAAGACGACCACATGATCATCTCAACAGATGCAGAAAAAGCATTTGATAAAATCCAGCACCCTTTCATGATAAAAAAAACCCTCAACAAACTAAGCACAGAAGGTACATACATCAAAATTATAAAAACTAAATATGATGAACCCATAGCCAACATCACACTGAATGGGGAAAAGTTGAAAGCATTCTCCTTAAGAACTGGAACAAGACAAAGCTGTCCACTGTCACCATTTCTATTCAACACAGTACTGGAAGTCCTAGCCAGAGCTATCAGGCAGGAAAAAGAAATAAAGGGTATCTAAATTGGGAAAGAGAAGGTCAAATTATCCTTGTTTGCTGATGATGTGATCTTATATCTAGAAAACCCTGAAGACTTCACCAAAAGATTCCCAGAATTGATAAATTTAGCAAAGTCTCGGGTTACAAAACCAATGTACACAAATTAATAGTCTTTCTATATACTAACAAGAGTCAAGCTGAGAGTCAAATCAAAGACTTAATAACATTCACAATAGTTACAAAGAAAATAAATACTTACGAATATACATAACAAAGGAGGTTAAAGATCTCTACAAGGAGAACTATAAAATACCAAATAAAGAAATTGTAGGTGACATAAACAAATGGAAAAACATGCCCTGCTCATGGATTGGTACAATCAACACTGTTAAAATGTCCATATTGTCCAAAGTGATTTACAGATTCAAGGCAATTCCCATCAACATACCAGCATCATATTTCACAAACCTATTAAAAAAAATATCCTAAGCTTCATTTGTAACCAAAAAAAGGGCCCAAATAGCCAAAGTAATATTTACTAAAAAGAACAAATCTGGAGGCATCACATTATCTGACTTCAAAATTATACTACAAGGATATAGTAGAAAAAATAGCATTGTATTGGTATAAAAATCAAGACATAGACCAATGGAACAGAATTTTCCACCACAATGGCCATTAAATTTCTTTTTGTATATATAATTGGAAGATCTTTTTTACATAAAATTAAGAATTCAGCATTATTTTTGTATACCCAGAGAGACAACAGTGATAAATAAATTCCTCTCATATGATTCGGGTATTTTATTAGCTGCTAAGTTTAAGAAAATCTCAACCTGAACAAAGTTTAAATCACATTTTTTTGATGAAATATGGATCTTTGAACAGGTAGTAACAACAAAGCTATCATTAACAACGATGGACGGACTGAATAAAAAGAAAGCGGTAACAGTTCTTCATTTTGTTTCTCTAATGCTGCCTTGTCTACATGTGACTATATATTTAAATAAATTAAAATTAAATAAAATTTAAAATTCAATTCCTCATTCACACTGGCCTCATTTCAAGTACTCAAAATTCACAGATGTCCAGTGACTACCATAATGAACACCACAAATATAGAACATTCCACTATCTAAGAAGGGACTGTTGGACAGCAATGTTCTAAAATATTCTTGTTTTGTCAGTGGAATCCTGAGCATAATTACAGGATGATGATGTTTCCAACTTCTAGTGTTCTAATCCTATGTTTTCTTCTAGTAGATTTATAGTTTGGAGTCTTACATATAGGTCTTTAATTCATTTTGAGTTGATTTTTGTATAGGGTTTGAGATGGATGTCTAATTTAATTCTTCTGTGTATGGATATTTAGTTTCTCAGAATCCCTTATTGAAAAGACTGTCCCTTCCCCCAATTAAAGTTCTTGGTGCACTTGTCAAAAAACAGTTGGTTGTAGATACATGTATTAATTTCTGGGCTCTCTAATTTCCGGATTCTCTTTTCTGTTCTCTTGGTCTATGTGTCTGTTTTTAATGCCAGTACCATGTCATTTTGGTTATTATAGCTTCTTTGTGGTGTATTTTGAAGTCAGATAGTGTAATAACTCCAACTTTGCTCTTTTTGCTCAAAATTGCCTTGGCTGTTCAGGGTCTTTGTGCTTCCATACAAATTTTAAGAATTTTTTTCTGTGAAAAATATCATTTTAATTTTGATAGGGATTGCATCAAATCTGCAATTCACTTTGAGTATTATGGTTATTTTCACAATATTAATTCTTCCAATCCATGAACATGGAATATCTTTCCATTTTTGTGTGTGTTCTTAAATTTCTTTCCTCAGTGTTTTATAATTTATTGGTAGACATCTTTCATCTCTTTATTTACATTTATTCCTAGGTATTTTTTTGTAGCTATTGTAAATGAGGTTGCTTTCTTGATTTGTTTACAGCTACTTCACCATTCATGTAAAAAGTGCTGATTTCTGTATGATGATTTTGTGTCCTACCACTTTAGTGAATTTGTTTATTAGTTCCAAAAGTTTTGTGGTAGGGTCTTTAGGTTTCTTTCAATATATAATAATGTTATCTGCAAATAGGGACAATTTGACTTCCTTTTTTCCAGTTTGTATGCCCTTTTTTCTTTCCCTCACTTAATTTCTCTAAGACTTTCAGTACTAGGTTGAGTATGAGTAGTTGACAGTGGACATCCTTGTATTGTTCCAGTTCCTAGTTCAGCACTACGTTAGCTGTGGATTTTTCATATACAGCCTTTATTGTATTGAGGTAATTTCCCTTTATCCCTAAATTATTGAGAATCTTTATCATAAAGAAATGTTGAACTTTTATCAAATGTTTTTTCTGCATTTGTTGAGATCAACATACATTTTTGCCCATTCTGTTAATGTGATGAATTATGTTTATTGATTCACATAAGTTGAACTATTCTGTCCTCCCTTGGGAAAATCCCACTTGATTGTGGTGTATAATCTTTTTAGTGTGCTGTTGGATTTGGTTTGCTAGTGTTTCTTAGAAGACATTTTCATGTATGTTCATCAGAGATACTGGCCTGCAGTTTTCTATTTATACAGAGTCCTTATCTGGTCCTGTTATCAGGGCCTTATATAGTGAGTTTGAAATAATTCACTGTTCCTCAAGTTTTTTGAATGGTTTAAGAAAAATTGGTATTAGCTCTCCTTTAAAAGTTTGTTGGAAGTCAGCAGTGAAGTCATCCAGTCCTGGAGTTTTCTCCTTTGTTGGGAGACTTTTTATTACAGATTCAATCATGTTACTCATTACTGATATGTTCAGGTGTTTTATTTCTTCTTGGTTCATTCTTGATAGGTTGTATGTGTCCAAAAGTTTATCGCTTCCTCTCAGTTTTCAAGTTTTTGGCGTATATGATTATCCTTTGAATTTCTGTGGTATGAGTTGTGAAGTTTCCTTTTTCATTGCTGACTTTATTTATTTGGGTTTTCACTCTTTTCTTAGTCTAGATAATGGTTTGTTGATTGTGTTTTTCTTTTCAAGAAACCAACTTTTTACTCTAATCTTTTTTATTTTTGTTTCAATTTTATTTATTTCTACTCTGATTTTTATTATGTTTTTCCTTCTACTAATTTGGAGGTTGGTTTGTTCTTACTTTTCGCAAGGTGCATTGTTAGGTTGCTTATTTCAAATCTTTTAACTTTTTTTGACATAGGCATTTATTGCTATAAACTTCCTTCTTAGCACTGCTTTCGCTGTATCCCATAGATTTTGTTATGTTGTCTTTCTATTTTTATTTGTTACAAGGAATTTTAAAATTTTCTTCTTAGTTTCTTCCTTAACCCCTTGGTTGTTTAGAAACATGTTTAATTTCCATGTACTTGTATCACTTCAAATGTTCCTCTTGTTGTTGATTTCTAGTTTTATTCCATCTTGGTCAAAAAAGATACTTGATATAATTTTGATTTTTTAAGTTTCCTGATACTTGTTTTGTGTCTTAACATATGATCAATCCTGGAGAATTTTCCATGTGCTGAGTAAAAGATGTATATTCTGTAGTTGTTGAGTGTAATGTTCTGTAAAGGTCTGTTAAGTCTATTTATTTATTGTGCAGTTATATCCAATGTTTCTTTGTTGATTTTCATTCCTCAGAGTGGGGTGTTGAAATCCCCAACTATTACAGTATTGGGGTCTATCTCTCCTTCTAGATCTAATAATATTTGCTTTTTATATCTGGATAATCCAGTGTTGGGTGCATGTATAATTATAATTGTTATATCCTCTTGTGAACTGATCCCTTTAATTATTAATATATAATGGCCTTTTTGTTTCTTATAACCGTTTACTTAAAAGTCCATTTTATCTAATGTAAGTATAGCCTGCCCACTTCTAGTTTCTATTTGCACAAATTATCTTTTACCATCCCTTTACTTTTAGTCTGTGTGTGTCTTCGCAAGTAAGATGAGTTTCTGTTATGCAGTATATAGTTGGATCTTGGGGTTTTATTTGTTTGTTTTTTGCTTTGCTTTTATTTATTTATTTATTTATTTTTATTTATTTCAGCATACTACAGGGGTACAAATGTTTAGGTTACATATATTGCCTTTGCCCTACCCAAGTCAGAGCTTCAAGCATGTCCATCCCCCAGACAGTGTGCACTGCACACATTAGGTGTGAATACACCCATCTCCTCCTTCCCCCTTCTGCCTACCCAACACCCGATGAATGTTAGTACTGTATGTTCACATAAGTGTTGATCACTTAATACCAATTTGATGGTGAGTACATGTGGCGCTTGTTTTTCCATTCTTGGGATACTTCACTTAGTAGAATGGGCTCCAGCTCTATCCAGGAAAATACCAGAGGTGCTATATCACCATTGTTTTTTGTGGCTGAGTAGAACTCCACGGTATACATATAAAACATTTTATTAATCCACTCATGTACTGATGGGCACTTGAGTTCTTTCCACATCTTTGCAACTGTGAATTGTGCTACAATAAACATTCAAGGGCAGATATCTTTTTTATGGAATGTCCTTTGTTCTTTTGGGTAGATGCCCAGTAATGGGATTGCCGGATCAAATGGTAGTTCTACTTGTGTCTCTTTGAGGTATCTCCATATTACTTTCCACAGAGGAGGTACTAGTTTGCAGTCCCACCAGCACTGTATTAGTGTTCCTATCTCTCCTCAGCCACGCCAACATTTATTGTTTTGGGACTTTTTGATAAAGGTCATTCTCACTGGAGGTAAGTGATATTTCATCATGGTTTTGATTTGCATTTCCCTGATGAGTAGACATGTTGAGCATTTTTTCATATGTTTGTTGGTCATTAGTCTATCTTCTTTTGAAAAGTTTCTGTTCATGTCCTTTGCCCACTTTTTGATAGGGTTGTTTCATTTTTTTCTTGCTGATTTTTCTGAGTTCTATATAGATTCTTGTTAGTAGCCCGTTGTCAGATGTGCAGCACATGAACATTTTCTCTCATTCTGTAGGTTGTCTGTTAGCTCTCATAATAGTTTCCTTGGCTGTGCAGACGCTTTTTAATTTGATCAGGTCCTATTTATTTATTTTTGTTGTTGCTGTGATTGCTTCCTCATAAGTTCTTTGCCTAGGCCAATGTCTGTAAGAGTTTTTCCAACATTTTCTTCTAGAATTCTTATAGTTTTCATGCCTCAGGTTTAAGTCTGTTATCCACAGTGAGTTGATTTTTGTGAGAGGTGAAAGGTGCAGATCCTGTTTGTTTTATTTTTGATTTTATCAATCCAGCCAGTCTACATCTTCTAAGTGGAAAGTTCAGTCTGTTTACATTCAAGGTCATTACTGATAGGTAAGGACTTACCTTATTGATTGTTTTCTGGCTGTTTTGTTTGTATAGCCTCTGTTTGTTTCTTCCTCTCTTGTTTATTTTTGTGGTTGGGTGGTTTTCAGCAGTTTCTTTATAAAGTAAACATATAGCTACATTTTGAATAGCAATTGTACTCCTTAGTATTTATCTAAGAGAATTGACACGTGACTTTAAAAAATATTTTACAAGAATATTCATGGCAGTTTTAATCATAATAGCTAAAAACTGGAAACACTCAGATGTACATCAGTAAGAGAAAGAATAAGTAACTTTTGCCATTTTCATACACTACAATGATACTCAGGAATAAAAAGGAACATTTTTTACAAACATAATAACATGGATGAGTCTCAAAAATATGCTGAGTAAAAGAAGTCACATATAAAAGAGTGCATACTGTGTGATCTGATTCATAAAAGTTCTAGAATAAGCAAAACAAACGTATGGTTCTAGAAATCAGAATAGCAGTGTTTAGCTATTATGATTAAAGTTGTGTGAATATTTTTCTTGTAAAATGCTATCTAGGTGCATATATTGTTAAAAAGAAGGAAACTAAAGGACTTTCTGGGATGATGGTAATGTTTCATTGCTTGATGTGAATGTTATATAGAACAGTAAAATTAGCATCTTTGTGTGTCACTACGTGCAGATTGTCTGTAGCATCATGATTGTAAGTTCCCACTTTCCATCACACTTAAGTCCAAGTCTTCACCTACCTTTATGGAGATTTGGTAACTGAAGCCAACACTGTTCTCTTTTTCTGTAAATTAGTTCCAGCTAGATTTCTGTCATTCCCAAATGAAGAGATGTGTATTAAAAGATGGAGAATAATTAGTTTTTTCTTCTATTATTTTGCCCTCCCTCCTCATTTGGGGGAGTGGATATGACTTGTTCTTTCTCCTGTGTTCCTCTTCTTGATTATTGTCACCTCCACCCAAACAGCCAAGGCCAGAAATCAGTCCCTCTCTCTCAATACCCTAACTTTCAATTCATCCCCAAGACTTATCCCTAAGACTTACTGAACCCCCTAAATAGCTCTCTAGGGTGTCAAATTTCACCAATTCTGAGAGTTCCTGAAGCATCTTATTAGTTTGCTTGAGAGACTTCTAGTATGTGAGTAGAAGGGTTTATTCCACACCCAATAAACTCCTTGTGGATTACTTCCCTGATCACATTAAGTTTCTCTGCAGGCTTTTTTTTTCCTCAGTGGATTCCCCACCCATTTGATGTCGAAGTCTTAAAATCTGGTAGTATAGGATCTAGGTATTTTTGAAATTTCTGAAGCATGAAACGATCTACCTTATAACTGTACTATGTTCATTTAATAGTTTGACTTATTGAGAACACGCACTCTTCACCTCTGGGCACAGAAACCTAACTGCAATAATTAAAGTTGATTATACTGAGAAGATTAACATTTCGATCCTCAGTTGAAAAATAAGATGGAAGTCATGAGACTTGATCAGGCAATGAAGCCGGCCTCCAAGATTTGTATGAACAGCACTAAAGGTAAATTCAGTAAATATTACTTGATGGTAAAGACTGTGCTACTACACACAGTTAAGGTTGTACAACATCAAAACAGATTATTTTTTAGTCTTGGAGCACTCTGTCTTGTAAGGAGTACAAAAAAGAATTATTATAATGTGGTGTGATACATGCACAAATGGTTAATTGGTGTTTGTACGATGTACAGCACTGCAAGGTAAATTGGGTCATGGTAAATACCCATGAGCTCCAGAGCGAGATTGCTTAGATTCATGTCCCTATTCTACTCTTAGGAAATAGTAAGACCTTGGATATGTTACTTCACTTTGGAAGCCTTCGTTTCCCATCTATCAAAAGGGTTGCTGAGAGAAACAAATTAAGTTATAACATACAGAAAAACACATTTGAACTATAGCTGAAACATCATTCTTATCCTGTAATTTTTAGATGATAAATTGATGATAGATGATGGAATTTTTTCTAATAAAATGTTAAATTTTTATTATAATGTATACATATATATTAATACTTTATAATTTTTCCCTTATTCTTTATGGGATAAGGATCTGTCAAGACCTCACAAAAGGGAAAGCATCTCAGCAGGGTTCTAACATATAAAATAAGAGTTGGTCCAATGGAAAGAAAGGGGGGGATTGATAAGGGCTGGGGGACACCACCTTCTGGAGAGTTTTGACTAGGCCAGTATTGCATGGGCACAAAGTCCATGTGGCAAATATAAAGTAGCAGTAGGTGATGCCAGAGAGATGGAGCAAATCACTGAATCAGATGGCAGAAGAATTTGTTTGTCATGCTGAAAAATGTGAACGTTATCCTACACCTCAGCCTAAAAGGCAAGGGAAGCCACTGGCAGATTTCAAGCAGAGTTTGGGGTCCTATTTGTATTTTAGAAAAATCAGTCGGGGAGGGAATGGACTGAAGAAACATTATCAAAAACACTTCCAAATTATTTTTTCTGGCTTTATGCTGTAAGAAGTGGCCAATATTACCAAGGGACAGATTTCTTTGTCTTTCAAATACTGCTCCCTGGCTGGACTGGAAGCAAAAGATTTTCTGCATTCCATTCTTCTGGTCTGAAGTCCTCCCACCCCCAACCAGTGAAGGAAAGTCTGACGTAACCAAGTGATGGACTATGTGAGCCAGAGATTGAGAGGAAGAAAGAGAGCCCTGTGGATGGTGGTGACGAGGCTGTGGGGCCAAGGAACGTCACAGAGGAAAGGAAGAACCAAAGGCCCAGGGAGGAGGCCTGAGTGAGACTTGTCAATCACTCAAAGGTGGAAAAAAACAAAACAAAACAAAACAGAAATGCTTTGCGGCAACCTGTGGGTTTATGTGTGTGATTGAGAGTCTGAAAAAAATGACGTTTAAGTCTTTGCCCTTCTAGGGCAGAGCTAACAAGTTATAGATCATAAACACAAATATTTACTGTGACTAGTGCTCTGAAGAAAAATACCACCCCATACTTTGGGAACTAATATGGGACCCATCATGGGACCTGTGGTGTCCTGGGAAATTCAAGGAAATCTTCCTCCAGAAAACAGCAGTGAAAGGAGCCCTAAAATCAGAAGTTATCAGGCAAAGAACATGAGGAAAGTGGTCATAGGCAGAGGCAACAGCACGTACAAAGGCACTGGGGTGGGAAGGAGCTTAATCTTTTCAAGCAGACAGAGGAAGACTGGAGTGACCAGAGCACAGTGAGCAAGAGGGACAGAGGTACATAATGAGGACAGAGAGAGAGGACCTTGCAGGAGGTGGAACCCCAGGCTTTTGATAAATGTGCAACATTCAAAATGGACCAAGGGATGTAAGTGTTTGGGTGTTTTATAAAATTACCAATTTCAAATGAATCATTTCCTATATTTGACTACCTTCCATGGAAAATCATACTTGGTACATCAGATGGAGTACAATTATCATTTTGTTTCTGTGACTATCAAAGGCTACAGTTATGACAATAGAAGAATAGGGTAAGATCCCTTCTTTTTACATAGCTCTGTTTCCAAGCTGAGATTGTATTTGCATTGCTAAAGACTTTCTCTTTATGCTAGGTAGGGAGATTAACAAGCAGTGCAGCAGAAATATGAGAGTCATTACTGCTGATTAAATGATAATTTTCTAGAGCGACATTACACATCAGAAAAGAAAATAATGAACTCCCTTGAATTTATGGAGCCCGCAGCAGCTGGGGGAAGTTCTCTCATTTGCTTATCAACAGTTTCCACACCAAATATCCAAAATAATTATATGGATGTTTGGAATAGGCACAGACTTAGAGGTTAAAAAGTGGGCACCCTGGCAAGAAAGCTTGCATCATTGTCATCAGCCTGCTGGAGGTAATCAATACGACTACTAAAGACAATAAAACGTATTTGCATATATATTCTAGCTTATTAGTTACTTTCAGTCAAGAAGAGGCAAAAATAAATAAATTAATTAATTAAAAAAGACAGAGCCTGGTGGATAAAAAGACAGTAAAGAGGAAGTTGTAGTTTGACATGGAAAGCAATGGAAATCAAAGTTGAACAATGGCCAGTTTGACACAGAGAATGTCAGTGTGTTATCCAATGCATTAGTTTGCTATGGCTGACATAGTCAACTACCACAGACTGGGTGGCATCAACAAAAGACATTTACTTTCCCACAGTTCTGCAGTATAGAAATATGACATCAAGGTGTCGGCAGGTTTCACTGCTTCTGAGGCTTCCCTCTGTGTCCTCTGTGTCCTCACATGGTTTTCTGTCTGTCTATGTTTTATCTGCATCCTAGTCTTCTCTTCTTATAAGGACACCAATCATACTAGGTTAGGGCCCGCCTAATCCTCATTTTACCTAAATTACCTAAATTACCTCTTCAAATATCCTATCCCCAAATATAGTCATTTCCTGAGGTATTGGACTTCAGTGCATTTTTCAGAGGGACACAATTCAGCCCGGAACACCCAACAGATGTTAACCAAGCACTTACTCTGTGCAGGGCACTGTGTGAGGCACTGGGGCAACAGGAAGACATGGCCCCATCCTCATGAGTCAGGGGGGTGTGAGGGGCAGTCAGGCATCCAATATGGGATCATCCATAAGCACAATATTAAGTAATGAATCACACGTGTGCACTATGCTGCAAAGAAGAGTATGAAACAGGGGAGAGTCGGAGAAGCATGTCTGGCAAAAGAGAGCTTTCAACCACATCTGGAAGAGGGTGTAGGCATGAGCCAGAGGAAGAAAGGGGAACAGGAGACCCAAGAATAAGGAAATAGCATGTTTCCATTGCTGTATGGTGGAGTGGCTGAGTGAAGTCAGTGGAACTAAGAGAAGAAAATTGGAGAGGTGACTGCAGTGACTCTGGAGCTGTAAGTGGACATGAGACCATTTGGGAAAAACACAAGTGTGACTGCTGTGGTGAAATGGAGAGTGGCAGGGCCATGCACTAGCATGGGCACTCTCCATGGGTGTGTTGAAAGGTAAATGAGAAGCCAGTTGTCTAATAATTTGGAGAGGCTATCTAGTGCAATGGTTAAGAACTAGAGCTCTGGGTCAGACTAGTGGGGTTAACCCTGGCTCTACCACTTACCAGTATTGTGAGTTTGGACGAGTTATTCAACCTCTCTCTGCATCACTGTCCTGAACTGTGCATTTAGACTAATCATAGCATACGCCCTTGTAAGCAGAGCTAAATGAGTGAATTCTCATAAAGTACATATGTAGATGTACACAAACTAGCAGTTGCTGACACATAGCAGCATTTAGGAAGTGTCAAGTTTTATCATTATTAGGAATATCGGGAGAGAAAATCTACATAGCACATGAAGAAGTCACTTGAAGCTAAGATAAAGGTAAAAAGCAGAACTCTTCCTTAATGATCAACTCAGCAAGCATTTATTGATTACTTCCTCTTTCACTCTCAAATAACCTTGTTGGTTATGATACAATTTTCCTTTAAAAGAACTTTTAAGAAATTGGTAGAAGCACATTAAAGACAAATGTGCATTGGTTATAAGTACTGCTGTGGTCTTGGAGATTAAATGTCTTTCACCTATACTGTTCCACTAAATATTTCATCTAAGTTGCCTCTCTTTCTCTCTCTCTCTCATAGCTAAAAATTTCTCTTTTCAGCCTAGTCTATTGCTCCACATGGTGACAGTGTACATATTTGACACGGGAAAGACTGTGATGGAAAGCCATTGCCTCTCAATGAAAACAGGTCCAGACGAAAATAATTGAAATATTGTCATTCTCCAAAATCACCAGAGCCAACAAGATTCACTATGTAAAACACTATACCTGAAGTATAATTTTCCTCCCCCTCTGTCAAAAAATAAGTTACCAAAATTTGAACTCCTAAAAAAAGATGTCAATTCAATTTCTTATTCTTGCTTATTAACAAAGGATTACTTGACTCATCTAGGTGATTCATTGATGGTTGTGATACTGTCATGAAACGCTTTCTGCTATAGTGAAAGTTCATATCTGGCAGTAAGGTAGATGTCATGTTTTGAAAATTCAATGACAGAACTTTCAGAAAAAGTTCATACAGGGTTGGCATGTGGACATCAGTAAGTACTTGTTAAAATAATGAATCAAAAATAGTTTTTACAGCAACTCTGTAGGATAATGGTTATTTCCCCATTTTACAAAGGTAGAAGCTGAAGTTTATGGAAGCTAACCTGTTTGAGGCAGATAGTGGTGAACGACAGGGGACGAGAAGGCTAGGTCTCCCACATTTGGAATGACACCATGCCTGGTATGATCTGCATGAATAATGCAGCAGAGTGGAAAGAGCCCTGATGACTCCAGGTTGAGGGCACCTTCTGTGTGCCACCCCAAACCTGGTACTTGCCACAGGGCACATAGGTATCTATTTCTACCCTGTAACCCTCACCAGACTGTATGGGTCACTTTTGCATCCCAGCACTATAATGCAGTACTTGCCAGTTACTGAGCATTCAGTAAATATTTTTATTTTAAAATAAGATTGCCTACATTACGTAGAGCCAAAAAAGAACAAAAATTCTTGACCTCATCAACCTTTTAGCATCTGAATATCTGTCCTATTAGATCTAATACAAACCTGTTTTGTGCCATAAAATACACTCCTCTATCTGATGGCATACCATTCCACCTATAAAACTTACAGTGCTGCTCACTTTACACACAAAACTTAAGACGCCCACTCATTTAGCTCTTAAACAATATCTTCCCATTTTTCACTTGAAGGTGACCCTGGTGATCCCTAGTGTTCCACCCTGTCCTTGTCCCTCTTTACCTGTCAGTCTTCCAACTCCCTGCAGGGACTCACGGCCAAACCCATAGCTGCAGCTGCCAATGTAGCGGCACTGTCATGAATGCTCAGCTTCCCTTTACTACTGAAGGATTTATCTCTTCAGCTGCTGGGAACACTGCCAGCTAATAAACTCAGTTCTCAGCCCTTTCCAGGAATTGCCCTCAACTGCAGAGAGCTACTTTACCCAAGGACACACCTTACGTGGGGCAGTCTGTATCTAGTAATTGGCAATGGAGAGTGTAAAGCTACTCCCCTTGCCGGGCCATCCCAGCATCAGAGCTCCCCCTGGGGTCAGCAGATGTCTATGTCGAGTCTGCACTGCACATATGCTCCCCCCAACCCCTGGCCCATCCTGTGGCCTTCTGTTCTCACACTGGTGTTGGTGTCAAGACACTTATAATGAACTTCCTACATATGAATTTCCATCTGACAGTCTACTTCCAGAAAACCTAACCTTCAATAACTCTGAGGTCTCTATTTCCATCTGAGTCTTCTTTGAGAAGCCCCCAAACTATATATCCCTCTGCCTATTGGATATCTTCCATTTGTACATCCTTAGACACTGCAAACCCAACATGCCCAAACTGAACTCATTTTGCTTTCAGCACCCTCATACTCTGGGCCTCATTTGAGTCTTCCATCTTACGGCTTGTCACCAGCATCATCATCTTAGCCTCCCAAGCCACAAATCTGGTGTATTAA
The DNA here is from genome assembly GCF_041146395.1 of Eulemur rufifrons. NCBI lineage: Eukaryota > Metazoa > Chordata > Mammalia > Primates > Lemuridae > Eulemur > Eulemur rufifrons. Next base: position 10,455,876 of record NC_090992.1, read on the forward strand.
GTAGCTATTGCTGTGTAACAATATTACCACCAACTTAGCAGCTTAAAATAACATTCACTTATTATCTGACACTTTCTGTGGATCAACAGTCCAAGCATAGCTGAATCATCCAAAAAGCTACAATCAAGGTGTTAGCCAGGACTAGGAAGCAAGATCAAATACCAACAATCTAATGAATCCCCTCAAGGAACTGGAAAAGTAAGTGCAAAGCAATTCTAAACCCAGCAGAAGAAAAGAAATAACTAAGATCAGAGCAGAACTAAATGAAATCAAGACTAAAAGAACTATACAGAAGATTAATGAAACAAAAAGTTGGTTCTTTGAAAAGATAAACAAAATTGATAGGCCTCTTGCTAGACTGACCAGAAACAGAAAGGAAAGGACTCTAATGCGCTCCATCTGGAATGAAAAAGAAGCAGCCACACTGATATCACAGAAATACAAAACATCATCTTTGAATACTATAAAAATCTCTATGCCCAAAGACTTGAAAACGTGGAGGAAATGGACAAATTCTTAGAAACACACAATCTCCCTAGGGTCAATCAGGAAGAAACAGAATTCCTTAAAAGACCAATATCAAGCACAGAAATTGAAGCAGCAATAAAAAATCTTCCAATAAAAAAAGTCCTGGACCAGATGGGTTCACACCTGAATTTTATCAAACCTACAAAGAAAAACTGGTACCTATACTGCAGAAATTATTCCACAGCATTGAGAAGGATGGAATCCTCCCCAACTCATTCTATGAAGCCAGTATTACCTTGATACCAAAGCCAAGAAAGGACACAAAAGAAACAGAAAACTACAGACCAGTATCCCTTATGTATATAGATGCAAAAATTCTCAATAAAATCTTAGCAAATGGAATTTAACTGCACATCAAAAAATTATTCATCATGACCAGGTGGGCTTCATCCCAGAGATGCAAGGATGGTCCAACATATGCAATTTTATAAATGTAATTCACCATATAAATAAAAGCAAATACTAAGACCATATGATCTTCTCAAAAGATGCAGAAAAGGCCTTTGACAAAATTCACCCTTTTATAATAAGAACTCGTAATAAAATAGGCATAGATGGGACATACTTCAATGTTATTAAAGCCATATATGACAAACCCACAGCCAACATCATACTGAATGGAGAAAAATTGAAAGCATTCCCGGTTAGAACTGAAACCAGACAGGGTTGCCCACTATCTCCAACTTCTATTCCACATAGTGTTGGAAGACCTTGCTGACACATAATCAGACATCGCTCTTTGCTGATGGTATAATATTATATCTAGAAAACACCAAAGATTCAACCAAGAGACTCCTGGAATTGATAAATGAATTCAGCAAAGTTTCAGGATATGAAATCAGTGCACACAAATCAGTAGCTTTCATATGCACCAATAACAGTCAAGCCAAGAATCAAATCAAAGATGCGATACCTTTCACAATAGCATCAAAAATACTAAAATATTTAGGAGTATATTTAATTAAGGAGGTAAGAAACCTACATAGGGAGAGCCACAAAACACTGAGAAAAGAAACTGCAGAGGATATTAACAGATGGAAAACCATAGCATGCTCATCAATCTGCAGAATCAATACTGTTAATATGTCTATACTGCCCAAAGTGATCTAAAGATTCAATGTAATCCCTATTAAAACACCAACATCATTTTTCACAGATCTAGAAAAAATAATTCTGCACTTTGTATGGAACCAGAGAAGACCCTGTATAGCCAAAGCAACTTTAGGCAAAAAGAACAAATTAGGAGGCATCAATCTACCAGACTTCAAGCTATACTAACCAAAATAGCATGGTAACGGCACAAGAACAGAGATACTGAATTGACCAATGGAACAGGACTACGAATCCAAATATAAAACCATTCTCATATTGTCAGCTGATCTTTGATAAAGCAGACAAAAACATACACCGGGGAAAAGAATCCATACTCAATAAATGGTGCTGGGAAAATTGCATAACCCCATGTAGAAGACTGAAACAGGATCCACACCTCTCACAATGATCAACCCACAATGGATAACAGACTTAAACCTAAGGCATGAAACTGTAAGAATCTTAGAAAAAAATGCTGGAAAAACACTTTGAGACATGGCTGAGGCAAAGAATTTATGAAGAAGACCCCAAAAGCAATCACAGCAACAACAAAAATAAATGGGACCTGATCAAATTAAAAAGGACAATCATTTTAAAAGGAACAAATTTAGCTTTGGAGGAAAAAAAAACACCTCACTCTTCAACATTGATTTTTCTTGTTTTGCCACAGCATGGTGAAAACTCCTTCATGGATTTCCACTGATTCACAGCCCAGGATTTGACAACTGTTGGATTAGAGGCCCCAGGTCCCATCAGACCAGAGTAACGGTGTTCACATTACTGGCATTTTATATCTCCATCACTAAATGAATGATTGGCTCGTCTTACCTCCACACACGCTGTTCATTAAGATACCTAAAATCAAATAGGGCCTCAAACTTTCAAGCCATTTTGATTGATTCACTGTGAACCAAACCAGTGAAACTTCTTAGCAATTGGCCATGTTATTCTGGCGGTCGAGGTAGTTCAGAGGATCCATTGTATCTTGATACGTTTGTTTTAACCACACTGGCGCCACTCCTATGTAGTAGGGAAATTTGAGGGGGTTGGAATTGTTACAAAAACCTCACACATTTTAAACACAGAAACATTCTGCAATTTTTCTGGTAAATTACACTTGATTGGAATGCAAGATAAATGTCACAATTCAGAGCAATTTGTAAAAATGTAACTGGAAATAATGTCTTTGCTCATGTTGATAAAAAGAAATACACTCTCCTCAATCGTAGATTTAAACAAGAGTGCGGATGTATGGCATGCATTAACTGAAAGATGATCATGCAGCTCTCTATGACAGTTTATTTACATATATATGCGTGCGTGTTTGTGGTATGTGTATTTGTAGTCAGGAAATGTTTGTATTTTAATCTACAATTTCCATCTGGATGAGAAAAGAAAGAACAGAGATGTGTTTGCTAGACCTTGGCTTACTTGTAGAATCTCTTAATAATGAGGTGCAGCTTGATTCATGAAAAAAAATAGATTGGTACATTTTCCTATATATTTTCACTGATTTGCTAGATTACCCAGGATAATTTTAGTTGCAAATGACAGTAACTCAACTAAAATTGGCTTTGAAGGGGGGCAAGAGGAAATGTACTTTTTCACATAATGGAGAAATCCTTTAGGCACAGCAGTGGCTAGGTGCTCAAATGATGAAATCAGAATTCTCACTCCATCTCTCCATTCTGCATTCTTCTCTGTTAACTCCATTCTCTGGCTCTCTCCAAAAAGTGGCAAAATTGACAACCAGAAAATTGGGATTGTAATATATCAGTGTTTGCAACTTCAGCTAGAAAATCGTGCTTTTTTCTCAGTCATTGAATGATTAGAGGGCTCCAGCTAGGTCCAAGTGCCCAACTCAGAATAAATCACCAGGCATCGAAACACGGTAGTCTAATTCATTAGAACTGGTTCAACTGTTTGCCTCCTGGACTGGAAAGTGAAGTCAGCCTCCCCTACGAAAACCCATGTGGTCTGCAAATAGGGAAGAATGTCCCTTATAAAGAGAGGTTCTGCAGAGGTGCAGTGTTTGGTCAGAAATAGATGTCTCCTACCCTTCAGTGATTATTATGTTTGTTTCTGTCAACAGCCAATTTAAACAGCACATGCTAGAACTTCGACCCTTTCAGTAATTGACTTTAGCACTAAGATAAGACACGTTTTTCTGCCTGGGTCAATATTGGCAGTTTATCTTGCTGTATCTACCATAAAATAAGATAGTAATGACAATACCTTCAAAGGAGATGTATTGTGGGGGCCAGTGAATGTTTCAGAGCGTTCTCACATACAGTGAGCAGAGATCAGATCTGTCCTACAGAATGGGGAGTCTTCCTTACGTGTTCCTTCATTAAAAATCTGGTGAGTTAATAGTTACAGCTTCTTCATTCGAAGGGATAAACAGCAGGATAATATAACAGAATGAGCATCCAAATTAGAATTATACAAACTTAGGTTAAAATACTATCTCGGGTTCTCAATAAATAATAGCTGCTAAGTTTTTCAAATCACTTGATCTTAGCCAAAAGGCTGAGAAGTGATAATTTTTTCAAATCCATCAGCTGTGTCTTGTTAGACAAGTTGTTTAACCTCTCTAAACCTAAATTTTCTCATCTCTAAAATGGTGATAGTGACATTTACCTTGTGGATTTGTAATGAGGAGTAGATGTCACAGAAATTAAGTGCAAGAGTCATATAGGCATGAAATAAATAATAGCTGTTATCCTCAGTAATAAGAATACTCTTTTAATATTGATATAAAAAGCTACTTGTGATGATCAAGTGACATAATCATGCAATGCATTTAGTATACTGCCTGCTTTAAGGCAAGCAGTCCACAAATGCTAGGTATTGCTGTTATTAATAATAATACTCATTTTTATGGCTGCCTTGAAGTTGAAATGATTGAATTTACTTTTATTTTCTTAGCACCCAGTCATATAGCAAATGTTCAAAATGACTCAAGATTTTGCTTATTGTAATTATCATTATTGTATCTGATCTTTTGAATGGCAGAATGAATATGTAGTACTACACTGAGAGCTTCTTGATAACATAATTTCCTGTGCTTACCTTTCAGCTGTGAAATATAACTACTTTTTAGTAAATTGAATAGGATCTTTCCTCTGAGTTTGAATGTTTAACCGAAGATACAAAAGCCAAACTGTATTGGTATGCATTGACTTTTGAGACAGTTATTCTTAAGTGTTGATTGCATATATGGAGTCTGTATATTTAAAATATTTCCTCCACTACCTTCTTTCGATTTTTTTTTTTTTACTTTCCCTTAGTTCTCCATTAGTAATAGTTTATCTTTACAGTGAAGGGTGGGATGCTTAGGAATGGGTTTGGAAATATTTGGATTATTTACCAAACCACAGATACAAGAAAGCTTCAAAAAGCCCTGGCTTTCATTTCTCTTACCTCCTCTTAAGGCCACAGCTACCCATCTTTTTCATTACAAGTTCATTTCAGCCACTCGCAGAATCAGCCTTAAGGGACTGCTAAACTTTAATTGGAATGAGGAAGTCAAGACCCTCTCCAGTTTTTTAAAAGACAAAGCAATGCACCTTAGTGGTTTGAGAGCTTCTCCAAACTCATGCCACCATATTAACAGTCTCATTCCAAAGCATAAATGTCTTGGAACAATTCTCTGGAAATACAAGCCATTTGAATGACAAATGCAAAATTACACAATTGGGGGGAAAAGATTGTCAAGCCAAAACATAGAAAGTAATGATTCATCCTAGAAAATAAAATGCTCAAAGAAACATCAGGGAACTTGTTTTCGGCTTCAGTTAGCTTAATGAAATGGTTCTCTAAGTGGATGTTTATTGGAAATCTGTGTTTAGAAGACTGGAAATAAATTCCATTTTTAAGTTATGCTTTTTTTTCCCCCTCCCCTCTCCCTCATGCATTTGCTGGCCCATTTTATTCAAAGCTGAACACCAGATATAAATAAGGATTCTTGAACTGCTTTTAAACTGCTGGCATCTGTTAGATTAGAAGGAAGTCTGATTTAGCAAAACTTAGAACAGTGCAAAACAATTGCCCAAACGAGAGAATCTTTTATTTATGTTGTACAACCATGTTATGTAACCAGGCAAGTTGTTCATCTTCATTCTTTATGATGAGTATATGGGGCAATATATCTCTTAATGTTTGGCCAGCCGAGAGCCCATTAGCTGGTGCTGCATTATTTAGATGTTAAATTGATTTGAGAGGAAATTAATTATGTATGTTCAGCTAAAAATCATCACTGCATTGAGTAAGCTCTTATGTAAAGACCTCTTTTTGATTTTTAAATTTTCATTTTTGAGGGGGACGTGATGATTGTTTCACTGTCTTTCCTAATTCCTAGAGGCTCTTAGAAATCCAGTCGTTAAAAGTAAAAGTGCCACAGTCAAAGAGATCTTGGTTTAAAGCCCAGCTTACCATTTCCTAGGTGTTTGAATTTGTAAAGTTATTAATCTCTCTAAGCCTATTTGCTCATCTATAAAATGGGGATGATAATAGTCTCTTCCTTGCCTGTTCATTCTCAGGATTAATGCATATAAATGGCTTAGCACGTTTCTGATACGTAGTATGTATTTAACAAATGCTAATGCTATAAAAATTAACACTACATCCTCAAGAATAAAGGTAAGTTGTGCAACAAGAATGGAAAGTAGTTATGCTTTGTTTGTCTTCAACAATCTGTCTAGGTTAAGTAGGGAAAATGTTGACTCCATCATTTTAGGTATTTACGGACGTGCTCTGTACATAGAAAAATAATAAACAAGCCTAACAATAGGAGACTGGGAAAAAAATTGTTGCTGTAATTGTGTTCTGTACATTAAAATGCATTAATCCCAGCTGGACAACAAACACTAAATAATGTATATAAGCAGACGAGATAATGGTAAATTCAAGAACTTGTTTTATGTTTTCTTTTATTTCATTTAAAGGAAGAGCCTCTGTCTGGTGAAGTCTATACCCCAGAGGTAGGAAAAGGAACCCCATTTTACAAGTTTAGGAAACAAATCCAAGAGGTGAAATGACTTGGCCAAACTGACATAGTGAATCAAAGGTAGAGCTTGTCCTAAAACTCAGCCCTTTCAATCTCGGCTTCCTGCTCCTTCTCCTACCCCCAACCCTAACCTGGCCCCCGTCAAGTAAATATGAAGGTGGTTGATCTGGATTCTGCTTATTTTACCTTCTGTATCAGAGAGTTTTCTGGACTAAGAATAGAGATTTTTATCTAAACTTTTCAAAATTCCAAAAGAGATTTGTGAATAAGTCCTTAGAAGAATTTATTTCAGGATGTAAAGAATACATTTAGCACATTTATTAACATTTAAATAATGAAAACTAATTTTAATCAAAACCTAGTATATGCCAGCCACTGTGCAAAGCACTTCACTTGTACTAGTCCCATCTTATTCTCACAACTCTGTGAAGTAGGTATTAAGAAAACTAGGGATTGGAATGCTTTCCAAGGGTCATGCAATTGGTAAGGGACAGAAACGGACTCACACCTGAGTCTGTACAGTCAAATTCTGTGGCCTTCATGATTGTGGTGATCTATATCAACTTCTTGCCTTCTTCCCTGTCTCAAGGAACCAGAGGACAGAATGTCAATAGTATCTTGGATCATTCATACCATCAGTCTGAGGCAGAATTAGAAGATGGCATAGCCATGGAAATTGACTGCAAAAGGGAGCTAAATTGGGATGATTGTTGGGAGTTGGGAGTTTAGAGATAGAGCTGGACCAGATGTTCATTTATGGGGCATCAGAAAGACAGCATCCTGAATGGGAGGACCCCCTCCACAGTTCTCCATCCCTGAAGCTCTTGAATCTCTCCAAACAGTGGAATTAACCTTGACTTTTGCATTGTCTGGTTCAAAACTGGGCAATCAATAGATTCTAGAAAAGTTTATTTTAAATGAATTACTCTGACTCATTGAACATTTTAAATAATCACTTTTTGTAAGTGGAATATATTCAAACAAGAAGTAATTATTTAGTAAAACCAAAATTATTTCAAGTGAAGACAGTATTGCCTAAACTCTCACCATGAAAAACAAACAAACAAAACAAAAAAAAAAAACCCAAACCTCCTGAATTCCTCCCTGCACAATTGAACCTCTAGCACTCAGGTTTCCCCTCTGCTCTCTGAAGGCCTTCTCAGGTTCCAAGCTTCCAGCCAACAAGGATGTAGGCCGCCCTTTAAATGGCAGAAATCTTAAACTCCAGTAAAGCAATAAAAATATAGTCTCGCACAATGTTAAATAGATGCCAAGAAACACCTGAAAATGGACCTACTCCACAGATGATTGCCAAGTTCCAAGAGGTTAATGAATTCAGGTTTTTTATTGATTGCTGCATTTCCAGCTCTGAGCACACCAATTTCTAAATGGATTTTATGTGACTTCTTAGTTCTAGCAAAGCCAGTTAGCCATTTAACTTGAGGTCTTTTGATACAAGCACCTCTTTAATAATCATAAGTAATATAAATATACCTGCTACCCTGTGACAGTCACTTTTCTAAGTGATTTATGTCTATTATCCCATCCACACCACAACCCAGTGGGGAAGGTTCTGTTATTAGCATTATCTTAAGGTGGGAAACTGAACTAGAAACATGCCCAATGTGGTAATCTTAGGAAAGAGCAGAAGTGGTGTTCAAAACCAGGATGTCTGCAGAGCCCACACTCTTTATCACTGTGCTTGCTACACTGCCCTTTGCCGTAGCGGCCTCCATTTCTTCAGAGTTTACTGTGCACCAATATGAGTTATTCTGAATGCTTTACGTATGTGATCTCATTAGATCTATGTGACGATTCCATGAGATAGAGTCTATTATTGGCCCTAGTTTAAGGAGATTGAAGGTAAGAGATGTTGTGTAATTTTCCCGGTCAATCTTGAATCAGAAACAAAACTCAAACTAAGATCATCTCACTCAATCCACATGCCTGACCCTCTCTTGCCATACCTCTCGAGAAGCACTTTGCTTAAATCAATAAATCTTTAAGTGCTCTAGGGACCGATTTTTAACCGAAAATAAATAAGGAAAGTGAGATTAGGTTGCCTACATAGAGCTTCGCATTCTTACAACTTAAACCACATTCTCCTGTTAGTATGTTTAGACCACATTTTAAAAAAATTTCTACAGTGTATTTTAGAATACTGTAGGCCCCCCTTATCCATGGGGGACACATTCCAAGATCTCCAGTGGCTGCCTGAAACTGTAGGTAGTACTGAACCCTATGTATACTATGTTATTTCCCCTCTACATACATATCTATGATAAAGTTTAATTTATAAACTAGATATAGTAAGAGATTAACAACAATAACTAATATAAAATAGAACAGTTGTAACAATGTGCTCTAATAAAAGTTATGTGAATTTGGTCTTTCTCAGAATATCTTAGTATACTGTTCTCACCCTTCATCTTGTAATCTGTTGATTTGATAACTGAGATGGCTACTGAAGGACTAATGAGAAGGTAGCATATACAGCAAGCACATGGAGAGCAAAAGGATGATTCACATCATGGGCAGGATGGAGTGAGATTTCATTACACTACTCAGAATGGTGTGCAATTTAAAACTTATCAATTGTTTATTTCTGGAAGTTTCCATTGTATTTTTGGACCTGGGTTGACCCTGGGTAACTGAAACCATAGAAAGTAAAACTGTGGATAAGGGGGAACCACTGGAGATTTAGATTTATATAAAAGTTGCAAAGAGTGTTTTTATATACCCTATAGCAAATTTCCCTTATTACTAACATCCTACATCACTTTTGATAATGATTTAATTAATACTAACATATAACTGTTAACTAAAGTTGATACTTTATCCAGATTTCCTTAGTTGTACTTAATGTCCTTTTTCTCTTCCAAGATCCTATCCAGGATATCACATTCTATTTAGTCATCATGCTCAGACTCTCCTTGTTTTTGATGACCTTGACTATTTTGTAGAATGTTCCTCAGTTGGGATTTCTCTGAGTTTATGTCATGATGAGACGAGGGTCTTAGGTATGGAGACGAAGATCGTAAAGGTAAAATGCCTTTTCTTCACATAATATCAAAGATATATACTATTAACATGATGTATCACATTGATGCTAATCTTATCTCTTGGCTGAGGTAGTATTAGCTTCCTCCACTGTAAATTTACTCTTTCCTTTACACTGTACCCTGGCAGGAAGTTACCATAGAGAGCACACACTTTAAAAGGGACGGAATTTATGTGTTGGAGATTTGTATAGTAACCCTTAATTATTTAATCAATAATTTATTTGTATCAATATAGACTCACATATATTTATTTAATACTTTTGGTTATAATCCAACACAACTTTATTTTGTGGATCAAATTTTCCTAGGCTTGAGCATTGAGAGCTCTTTCAGTTAGCTCCTGTGTCCCTTTGATATAGTCCCATCACTGTGTTTTATTTTTGTTTTTGAGCAGTTCCTTAATTTCAGCACTGCAAGATGCTCCAACTTCCTGCCAGAACCCTGGAATCAACCATTTCTGCAAAGAGCCCTGGATCTTTTTATTAGAGAATGGTATCAGAAACCGGTATCTGGGCCGGGCGCGGTGGCTCACGCCTGTAATCCTAGCACTCTGGGAGGCCGAGGTGGGCGGATCGTTTGAGCTCAGGAGTTCGAGACCAGCCTGAGCAAGAGCGAGACCCCATCTCTACTAAAAATAGAAAGAAATTATATGGACAGCTAAAAATATATATAGAAAAAATTAGCCGGGCATGGTGGTGCATGCCTGTAGTCCCAGCTACTCGGGAGGCTGAGACAGGAGGATCGCTTGAGCTCAGGAGTTTGAGGTTGCTGTGAGCTAGGCTGACGCCACGGCACTCACTCTAGCCTGGGCAACAGAGTGAGACTCTGTCTCAAAAAAAAAAAAAAAAAAAAAAAAAGAAACCGGTATCTGCATGTTAGGTGTGCTTGTTGCTACTGGGTGTCATTGCTTCTAGGCTTCCTTGGCTGACAGGACAAAGAAATGTGTGTGTATGTGTACACGTATTAACATGTGTGTATACCCATATCTCTAAATATTAAATATCCATCAGTGCTGTATTAATCCAAACGTGTCCATACTGAGGTCTCCAACTCATCTATTATCCCATGGATCCTTCTCCCCCTGTTTGTCTACAACTTCTCACTCTGACAATGAGAAACTTGGCTTGCACCATTTGCCATCCATGTATTTAATTGTTCCTTCTAGGACACATATATAGAAGTAGCATAATTGTTAACACACACCCCATGCACAACAGCTTTATCAACTCAAGTACAGTGCTTTCGTGCAAGTACTTTTGCTTTTACTCTTAAGACTTCACTCATTTACAAAATTATTTTGGTCAGCACCTTTCTTCATTACTCCTTTCAGGAAGGTTGTTTCATTCACTTGTAATACAGTTAGATTCTTTTGTCACAGTTTGCACTTCATCCTGGGTTCCCCTAACCTCCTAAATAATTTTTTAAAATTGGCACATATCAAATCGCACTCTTTTTGCTTGCTGTCAAGTTCTATGGGTTTTGACAATGGTATAGTGTCATGTATCCACTACACTACAGGATCATACAGAATAGTTTCTTTGTCTGAAAAAAATCTCCTACACTCCACCTATTCAATACCCTCCCCCAAGTTCCTGGCAATCACTTATCATTCTACTGTCCCCTATAGGTTTGCTTTTTCCAGAATATCATATAAATAAAATCATACAGTAACCTCCAGACTGGCTTCTTGCTCTTAGAAGTATGCATTTAAGAGTTTTGCATAACTTGATCAATTATTGCTTTTTATTGCTGAGTAATATTTCAGCATATGGGTGTACCACAATTTGTCTGTTCACTTATTTAAGGACATCTTGCTTGCTTCCAGTTTGGGTTGATTATTAATAAAGCTACTATAACTATTTGCATGCAAGTTTCTGTGAGGACGATAATTTTCAAATTAGTTGTGTAAATACCGAGGAGCACTAGATCATATGGTAAGACAATGTTTAGTTTGGTAAGAAACTGTCAAATTGTCTACTGAAGTGGCAGTGTCATTTTGTATGCCACCAGCAATGAATGAGAATTTCTATTGCTCCACATCCTCACCAACACATGGTATTATCACGGGTTTTTTTTTTTTTTTTTTTCAATTTTAGCCATTCCAATACATGTAGTGGTATCCACCTTTATTTTAATTTGCATTTATCTAATGATAAATGATGTTGAACATCTTTTTGTATGTTTGTTTGTCATCTGTATATCTTTTTTTGGGAGGTGTTTGCCTAGACTTCATGCCATTTTTAATTACATCGCTTGTTTTCTTATTGTTGAGTTTTAAAAGTTCTTTATATATTCAAGATACAAGTCCTTTATTAGACCTGTGTTGTAAACATTTTTCTCTCTTACATTTTCATTCTTTTAACAGTGTCTGTCACAGAACAGAATTTTAAAATTTTAATATGGTCCATACTATTGGTTGTCCTAACTCACTGTACTAGGAATGCGACCTTATTTAGACACAGGGTCTTTGCAGATATAATCAAGTTGAAATAAAGTCATCCTGGATTAGGAAGGGCCCTAAATCCAATGACTGGCATATTTATAAGAGAAAAAACAGAGAGATTTGAACACAGACAGGGAAGAAGTCCATGTGATCACGGAGGCAGAGATTGGAGTGATGTATCTGTAAGCCAAAAATACCTAAGGGTGACAAGCAGCCACCAGAACATAAGAGGAGGCAAGAAAGGATGCTCTGTAGTATCATTCAGAGGAAGCACGGATCTGCCGACACCTTGACTTTGGACTTCTAGCCTCCAGAAGCGTGAGGGAGTAAACGCTGTTATTTTAAGCTACTTGGTTTGTGGTACTTTGTTATGGCAACCCTAGGAAACTAATATGGTTCAACCTACCTTTTTTCTTTTTGTCATTCAAGGATTATGTTTTTGGTGCTGTATCTAAAACTCATCACCAAATCCAAGGTCACTTAGATTTTCTGTTATTTTTTTTTCCTAGAAATTTTATACATTTTCATTTTACATTTAGGCCTATGATCCATTTTGAGTTAATTTTTACATAAGATGTAAAGGTACATGTCTCAGTATAGTGTTTTGCATGTGGACATCCTACTGTTCAACAACATTTATTGAAATTACTATCCTTTCTTGGTTGAATTGCCTTTGTGCGTTTGTCAAAAATCAATTGAATGTATGTGTATAGATCTGAAATACACTTGTTAATGCTTGGTTATGTTCCATATATTGAATATATTTGTATGGATCTGAAATATACTTTTTAATAGTTGGTTATTTTCCATATGTTATATAATCTATTAAATTGCTTCTCTTTTTTATGTTTACAGCAGATTTTATTGCTCTTCCTTTCTTCTAAATCATTCATCAAAAAGGAAAAAAAAAAAAACTTCAATTTCTGTAGGCGCTACACAAAATTGGTGATACAAATTTCTTACATCAACTAAAAATGATTTATAATCATTTTCTTTTTTTGTACCTCCAGGCATTGAAGAAAATAAACTCTTCTTTGGAGTCACAGATTTAGAAAAGTATATATTAAGAAATTTTAAATATTGGGAGTTATGCTTTCTGTATTAGCAGTGGAAGAATTTTGCATTAGGGCTAACCAAGACAAGAGAGGGATTTATTATAAAATTTGAGTTCCTAGCCCTACAGACTCATTTTATGACTTTATGAAAATGTGATAGTAATAGGACAGTCCTCTTCTTCCTCCATCCGTCCTGGCACACACACACAAACTACTATGAGACACACACATGCCATAAAGCAAAGTCCCGGAGGATAAGGACTTCACCTTTCTTGGTTACTATTGTATTCCCTTCTCCAAGCATAGGGTCTCTCACGTGCACTCACAACTCAGAAAGTATTTGGTGAATGAACGGTGATGGTATAAGCTTAAACAAGCTAAATCAAATGAATAACATTCTGGTGGATCAGGGGCTGAATCTGGGTCATAGATGTGTTTTAAGTGTCTCACACTGAAGAATATAAAAAATAGTATTTCTTAAAAACCGCTATTAGTTTCCAATACTTTTAAGTGGGAAAAATTCTTACAAAAATCCAGATTTCAGTCTTAGCTTGACAAAATTCAGAGGATCCAGCAACACAGAGCTGGAGGCACTTGTAGTTATCCTTCTTGACTCCAACTACTCATCCCCCACCAGGGTTTTTGTAGTAGACACTGCAATATGCTGCCCATAAATTACCGTTGACTATAACTGAGTGTTGTGTTCCAGGTGGAAGGAAAAGGAAGAGACGGAAAGGGGAGGGGAAGAGAAGGAAGGGGATGGAAAGGGACAGGAGAGAAGGTGCTCTCTGTCTTCCTACTCAATTATGCATCCTTCTCTTTAAAAGATGTTGATACAAAAGAACATCTGTAAAAAGATTCTGCACACTAAACTTCATATTTGAATGTGTTTTCTGGAGAACTCGTGGCAATTTCCTTCCATGTAAGAATGCTACTGTGCAGGCCAGGTAAAGCAATGTGCTTCCTTAATATCCTTTATTGTTATTATTATCACCAATAATGACTAATATCAACAGAAGCAACAGAAGTTCTTGGATACTAGTGAATTACATTTTCTCAAAGTTTCAAAATCTGTTTATTTAAATAATCTTGGCCGTTGAATCAGAACCCATCAGCCAGAATAGACTACATCTGACTACCGGGAAAAAGACCAAATGACTCAGAGTTTTTAAAGTCTTCAAAACTATAAAGTTCTGTATCCACACTGTACACAACTGAATAAACAATTCTACATTTGCATTGCTAACCTGTATGAGCAATAGTTAATCACTTTGATAATTTCACAACATTAAGGGCCTTGTTTTCCATATTAAGATCATGAACTTAGTTTTACTGGGTAGCTGCTAGAGCTTGTCATTGTTCATAAATACTATAGAGTATATTAAAATCATTTTGAGATTAGCCATACATTGCAACTTATATTAGTAACTCGTTTGCTTGGAATGAACTTATCCTGATTCATGTGGTTTAGGTGACAGAGCCATGAATCTCTACAGTGATGTTCTATTTCTGCATTTAATGCTGTATTTCCCTGAAGCTCTCGTAACTTACTAGTGAATCTCTGCTTGGGGATACCACTCAACAATACTGGCCTCAAAATTAAAGTTCCTGGATGAATGAATTTCTTTCTGAAAGATTTGTTGAGAAGTCTGTTGTCCAAACAACAAACATGTTTTGTATTCTATGAGAGGAGAAAATACATCAGAAGTTGCCAGCCATTTTGCTGTGAATGAGTTCCTGGGGAACCTAGATATTGATTCTCTCAACCCCGGGGCTGCTTACCAGCTCTGAGCCAGCTTCCTATTTGGGGCTGGTTGCTTTTGACTGTGAGCAGCCTCATCCATTTTTCCCAGTGTGCTACACTGAACTGGAAACATTTATGGTGCACTGGACAACAGTGCAACAAACACTCGACTACACAAACAAAATAATTAATATTTAGTTAAAATTTCTAAATGTATAGCCCCCCAAAAAAATTGATTTCTAAATTGTCTGTGATGAAAAAGTTTATTTTAGAACTATTTTTGGGTAAAGACTCAATTCTAAAACTTAGCAATTAGGTGCAGAGAGAGAGAGAGAGAGAGAGAGAGAAAAGAAGCATGGTAATGTAATTTACACTCTCTAACTAGGAAAGCAGTTTAAGTTAATGTTGCTCGTTTTCTTGTGTTTCCAAAATATAACTGATTGTTCAGCTCTTTTCACTGACTCATTGGGAAATGGTGGTTGGACTGAAGTCTGTTTTGCTGCAATAATAATTTCAAAAAGAATTAGAAGAAATTGTTGGTTTCATTATGGGCCAACCATTGGTATATTACAGAACGGAAAGTATCCCCAGAATGTGGGTAAAATTAATACATACAAATACATAAAAATAAATGATTGAATTTTTATTTCAGAGAATTTTAAAGCTGGAAGAGTTCTTTCGAGGTCTTAAGACATAAGCACATCATTTTTCAGATGTGAAAACTGAGGTTCAAAATGAAAACAAAGATTTGCTTGTGTTCACATAGCAAGTTGATAGACAAGCCAACCATGATGGCAGAGACCTTCTTTATCTCGTCTATATTTATTTGGTAAATAAACTAATAAAGGAGTAAATAATACAATTTAAAAATCATATTTTGCTAAGAAAAGGAGAATCAGAGGAATGATTTGTGAGAATTTGAGGCTATCATCCAGAATATTCAGAAGCTTGTATTACTTTTATATTACCGTTTAAGTAAAAATTAAGCATTTTAAAACTCTTTTAGGGAATTCATTGTCCTCTGAAATCACATCTGTAGGCCCAGGGCTGGGAATCATAGGTATTCTGTGTCTTTCTCTGTGTCTCTCTCCCGCCACAGCTACACGGAAATGTGACGGCTATGATTAGGTAGCCATCTGCAAGCTTTGACAAAAAGCACTGTGTAGTCTGGTATGCCTTTATGCAGAAACATTAATTAACAGAATTCACTCTGGGTTCACCAATGTTTAATTAACTGGATTAATTGAATTTCCACTGATTACAGAAAGTATGACAGCACCAAGTTGAAGAGACTACTTTACGGTTACAATCATGAATGTTCCATTTCAGGATGGTGCTTGTCCTTGAACACCCCAAGGATGTATTCAGGGACAAGTGTCCATGTTGGAAATGACCACGATTGTTGCGTATCTTTTTATTCTTTCTCTAGTACTCATGATGCCTCTATTGGGATTATATAATTATGCTCAGTGACTATCATCAGGGTGTAATGGAATTGGTGCAACTGTTACGCTAGTTCATTTTTACCTTCCTAATTTGCCTTCCCTTTGGAAATACGCATGTGGAACACTTTCTTCTAAAAACAATGTCTTGATCCACTTAGTGTTGCTATGAAGGACTATTTGAGGCTGGGGGATTTTTAAATAAAATAGGTTTATTTAGCTCACCATTCTGCCGGTTGGAAGCTTCAAGATTGAGCTTCCCAAGAGGGTCCCAGGCTGCTTTCACTCATGGCAGAAGGTAAAGGGGTGCCTGTGTGTGCAGAGATCACACGGCAAGACAGTAAGTAAGAGACAGGGGAGGTACCAGGCTCTTTTTAACAAGCAGCTCTCCAGAAAACGAATAGAGCAAGAATTTATTCATTACTCCAAAAACGGCATCAAGCCATTCAGGAAAGCTCTGGCCCCACAACCCAAGCCACCTCCCACTAGGCCCCACCTCCAACACTGGGAATCAAATTTCAACATGCGGTTTGGGGGGACAAACATCCAAACTGTAGCAAACAGTAAAGTTGATTGTGTACTGTTCTTATGATTAAGAAAAAACAAATTAGGCTACTTGTAAAAAATTGGCAAATTAGAGCAAAATAAATAAAAATAAAATGTAATGACGAGCATACATTGAGCACTTAATACATAACTAGTGGTGTCCTAATGACTTATTTTCAAAACCTTATGAATCAAATTCTCACATCAATCCTATGAAAGCATTATTATTATTACTATTAATATTATCATTCATTTTGCGTAGTAAAGGAAATTGGGCTGTGAGAGGCAAAATAACATGTTCAAAGTCACATAGCTAAAAATAGAATTTACCCATAACCTCACCTTCCAAAGACAAGCACTTTTAATATTTTAATAGTTTCCCCCCAGGCGTATATATTATTTGTATCATGACTGTGCTAGGCAAGTTAAACACTTAATTTCTGTCCATCTTTAGGGCAAAATTCTGAAATGAGTTTAATCATCCCTATTATAGAGATAACAAAACTGAAACTCAGGGTAGTTAATTTGCTCAAGGTCATACACTAGTAAGTGTGAGAGCCTGGATTTCAACCCATGTATTTCTGATCCCAAAGCATATAGCCTTTCCAATGTAGATCACTGCCCCATTTTTCCCAATATTAAAATTATGTCAGTGCTGAGATTTAAGCCTTAGCCTTCCTGACACCAATATTATGCTCTATTCATTAGGTCACGCTTCCACCTAAAGATTCACATTCTATGGGGACACAATTCTCCCTACATAGTGTAGAAAAGACATATAAGTTTTCAGTGCATTTATAGCACAACACCTGACATAGTAGAGATGTACCATAGACTCAGGAAATATTTGTTCAATGAATAAGGAAATATGAAAGCACTAGTAACTAATCCATCTCCTACTGCAGATATGTAAGATTTTCCTAATTTATAGCTATGATAAACTGTACTGTCATGAATGATGGCAGAGTGAATACATACAACAATTTCCACTATCTCTTGAAACTACACTGGAAGTGACAACAAAGAGATTTTTTATTTCAAAATATTACGGGGTACAAATGTTTTTGTTACATGGATAGCTTTTATAATGCTTAAGTCAGGGCTACCAGTGTGCCCATCACCTAAGTAGTGTTCATTGTACCTGATACATAGGTTTCTACCCCTCCCCTCCTCCCTCTCCTCTCTTCTTGATTTCCAATGACCTTTACATCTCTCTGTGTCCATGTGTATGACATTGGGCTAGGCAAAAATTTTATGACTAAGACCCCAAAGGCAATTAAGACAACAACAAAAATAAATAAATGGAGCTTAATTAAATTAAAAGGCTTCTGCAAGCTACATAATGTGAGAAATTATTCACAAACTATACATCTGATAAAGGGCTAATATTCAGAATCTACAAAGAACTCAAACCAAGTAGAAAAAAAAACATTAAAAAGTGGGCAAAAAACATGAACCGAAGCTTTTCAAAAGAAGATAGATAAATGGACAAAAAAAAAAACATGAAACAAATGCTCAACATCACTAATCATTAGGGAAATGCAAATTAAAAACAATGAAATATGCCTTTACTCTTGTCAGAATAGACATTTTTTAAAAGTCAAAAAACAATAGATGCTGGAGTGGTTTCAAAGAGAAAGGAATGCTTATATACTGTTGGTAGGACTACAAATTAACGCAACCTCTATGGAAAACAGTATGGAGCTTCCTCAAAGAAATAAATATAGACTTACCATTCAATTCAGCAATCCCACTACTGGTTCTTTACTCAAAGGACAAGAAGTCATCTCATCAAAAAGACACCTACACCCAAATGTTTATTGCAGCAAAATTCACCATTGCAAAGATGTGGAATCAACCTAAGTGCCCATCACTTCATGGATGGATAAAGAAAATGTGGTATATATTAATATATACCATGGAGTACTACGCAGTCATAGAAAAGAATGAAATAATGTGTTTTGCAGCAACTTGGATAGAACTGGAGACCATTATCCTAAGTGAAGTATCTCATGAATGGAGAAACAACTACCATATGTATTCTCTAATAATTGGCAACTAATAAAGAGATTTTTAAATTACAAATATAGACACAAAGGATGAAGAGAACGGGACAGGAGACAATAGGAACAAACTGTTGGAAGTTGGAAAGCAAAAAGATGAGTCACAATTCAGTAGGTATGAAAATGTAAAATTGTACGCTGGCAGTAGGAAAAATGGAAAAGCAAACCAATTTGCACTGTAGAATCCACCAGGGAGTCAGAAATTGGTGGTAGCAGGTACCTTGGCAGGTAGAAGTGAAGAGGCTGCTATAGAGAAAATGATTGCTTGAAAGATCTAACTGTATATTTCCATATGACTGCCCTTTCCACCCTAGGGAGAAGATGGTAAGTGAATTCTCTGCAGAAGAAACAGCAGAGGGTCTTGAGATTAGGGGATGTCAGGCACTTTACAATGTGCCGTAATAAACACACAACTGGTCACTTCCAGGCAGGCTACGTGTTACTACTACTCATCAGAATAGTGCTTCAGTGGGAAGGAGCAAAGGGACTTTTCTGTGGCCTCATTCCCATCCCCAGCCTTTTACCAGTCAAGGAAAGAGAGACCCCAGACCTGGGTCCTGTTTCGTTAGAGGGCCTGCAAGGCCTGAACACTCAGAGAAGAAAAAAAAAAAAAAAAACTATAAAGCTAGATGCAGTGGTGCATGCCTATACTCCCAACTAATGCAGAGGCTGAGGCGGAAAAATCGCTTGAGCCCAGGAGTTTTAGGCCAGCCTGGGCAACATAGAGAGAACCCATCTCTTAAAAAAAATTATTATAAAAACACAGGAGCACTGTGCTGCCTTATGTCACTCAGATTCCATCACTCAGCCCGGGCACAAAGCAACCCTTAACCCCAAATGGTTACTCTCAGGACTAACACTATGCAGGACCCAGGGAAGTGACCCTCCCCATCTCTTATCCTGCGTACCATTTTAATGCAGAAGCCCACGGTGGGCCACTGCTGATGCCAAGCTGGATGTGCTGCAGGTGTGACATGGTTCCACCAGTGGGAGCACTTTGGTCAGAGCAAGGACAAACAGTGAACTTGTCAAAACTTCTCAGAAAGCAGGAGTATGATAAAGTCTTGCATGATAAAATTATTCCTTCCTGAAGTGTTGGGCATTCATTTGCCTTGGGTCCCTACTCTATGTTCTGGAATTACCTGAAAATGAATGCAATATTTACAAGAGTGACTTAGGGTAGCTGAAGGGCATTTTACAATATTAAACAATGAATAATATTACTCTTAGATTTGTACAAATGTTAGGTGGGTCTAAATATAACCTATCTGAAGGTTGTTGGCAACTAGGTGAAGTTTAAATGCTTGCCCTGAGAATAGTTTTATTAATAAAAATATTTAATGAAATAACATTTTTAAAAATGAAATAAATATTTTAAGATTTACCGAAGTCAATTTGATTTAATACTTGAGGCTACTTTGTGTTTGCTTTTTTATTTCACTATAAAAATATAAACTAATTTTGTATTAGTTATATAAAAGAAATATGATCTTTTTGAAAACGTCACTGAAAATAATTTTATATTTTGTTACATTTATTGTAAATTACTTCTTTGATGAAAATACACTCGAGTCTGGCACATTTGAGTAAATCATATTTTGTATTTCAATCTTTTAGAGCACTATTACCAGGTCAACCTAAATTATATGAAAATATTGATTATAATCATATAGTGATTTTGCTGAAATAAGGCAAAATGTGTTATACTAATTTAATAATTACATATATATCTTTAATACTTATCAAAACATCACCAATCCATCAACAGAAAAATTAGATATGCTTCACAGTTAACTAAATCAGTTATCTTTGATGTCTTATCAATGCTCATTTGTATAAATAATATAGCTTGATTCACATTTTTCAATCTTGTCATCGTGAAGGTATGCTTGTCAAAAATAGGAGATAACAACTTACTTTTAATGTTATAGTTGGTTAATGTGGCATATAACTTTTACGTATTTAGACATGTGATCTTGGTACTCTTGACAGGCTGTGCAATTTTTAACAGTGGACCTGTTAAAATGTCTATTTTAGTTTTAACATTGCAAGTGGACCTGGTCAAAAATTGCCACACAGGCATTAATTTTCCTCTATTTCTGGGTTCAGTTGCTTAGTCCTTCCAGGCAGCTGCTGAGTAAGACACAGCCCCATGGCCTAAGGCACGATGTTTCCTCTGAGGCAGAAAGAGTATGAGGACCATAGCCTCGTGGATCTGGGTGGGGCAGTCCTGGATTTTGGAGCCCCCAGGGCTCCCTCTGCAGCAGGCACAGTGGAGGCCAGGCCAAAGCCCAGTCCTTACCCTGAGGGATGTTCACACAGCCGGTAGCCAGAGTCTCTCCATGGCATAAGCACTTAAGGTCTGTGAGCAAATGGGGCCAAGTAAATCTAGAAGGACATATGAAGTAGATGTGACGTACTTGCTAAGGACCTTCTGCTACTCGGTACAAAACTGAGAACACCATCTCACCCCCAACATGTCCAATCTGACCCACCTCTGGCCCACGAGAGGCCCCGTGAAATAGAATATATTTGTGTCCCAATCCTGAGTGTCACATGCCTATTCAAGTGAGTCCCACTCACATCTAACAAAAGTGTACCTTAGCTCTTCTGGGCAATAGTCATTTGAGGTTCAGTGCCCAGATCATTTCATTTCAGCATGGAGCCTTCTGGTTTGGCTGCAGGGAGACGAGAGATGATCTGAGAGCCGTACCCAACAGTAGCCCGTCCCCAGCAAAGAACCTACACCACAGGACCAAGACCACCAGAGCAGGAAAAAAGGGAAGATTTGCTCAGAGCCTATTCACTCTTGGCATTTTTCCAAAACTGCAAAGAAGAACCTTGACCTGGACACCTATGCATGATCATTTATCAGACCTCCTAGCAGAGATGGTCCAAGCCTCACATTCTTGAGCCTGTTTCACTACAATTTCCTTTAACTGTTCATGGCTCTGGCACTCTCTGTGTGTGGTCAGTCTAATTAAAGTGAGAGGGCAGCACAGTGAGAGAAGGGGTCTTTTAAAGGGAAGAGGCAGTAATAAACTTTCCTAAAAGCCACCACCGACTACTCTACCGGGAAGGCATGAGCCATTATCGGACTGAAGAGGGCACCGGGAGGCTGAAGGTGACTGATGGCCCCCAGCCTATCTCAGCCATTATTCTTCTAGACAAGCATAGAAACCGGATGCCCAGTAGTTCCAAGATATGTACATATATATCCTCTCTGTATGGATGGGCCCATGATTTAGTGCTAACAAACATATCTCTAGGAGAAAAATAGATGTGCTAATCGACAAAGATTTAAGCTGAGGAAAGAATCATCAATCTCCTCCGTTGTAATGATCATTTTGCCTTCCTTTTTTGTAATGTGCTATTTTTAAAAAACATTTTTTATTGCCTATGCTTACTGTTCAGTTTTTGCACGTTATAATTCCTAGTGGAATTTCTTCTGACTGTATTGCAGGGTGCTGTAGGTGCATCGATTCAAGAGTCTGTTCTCAGAAATTAATGTTAATTTAATTATTCTGTCACCATATAGATTATCTATCTGTCTGTCTATGGATATGCAGGTACAGATATTTTTAATTAAAAGTTTGGGAGGTATTCTTTTGTCTAAGACAGTGCGTTCTTCTTTCGGCAAACATTTATTGAGTACTTTACAGTTTGAGTACCTCTAGCTGAGCCTGAACACATAGTAGGTGCTGAAATGCAGCTTCTAAAAAGAACAAAATAGTTGGTGGCAATTAAGAATTCAAATAGGATGTGAATGCTTTCTGAAAGGCACCTGTCATTTTGATAAAGCACTTTCAAAAAGCCCATGTTGACTGCAGGAGCATTTGGATATCATGGAGATTTTTTTTTCTTTATTGTAAATTCAGGGGCAGAACAGACTTTGACTATATCCATGTGCCAGACTCCATTGCTGACTCCACTCAAGATGGAGTAGGGCTCAAGAATGTATTAGACAGCAAGAATTAAGTAAGGGTCTGAGCTCTCTTTTGCATATAAAACTGGGTTATTAAAAATTGTTCTTACATTTTGACATATTAAAATGCATCTGCCTCAGAGTAGTCATGTGAAATAATAGATCTTAATCAGCCACATTAAAATATGGTGTTTGACACCTGGGGGCTTTATCTCTCCTACGCACTGGTAAGCAGACATTGAGAAAATACTACGAGAAAGTAATCAACACAGGAAATATTAGCAGAGCTCAGTGTTCCTGAAGCTCAGAAGCGAAGTGCGTTACTAGAGAACAGGGTGTTCCAAGCAGAGTTCATGAGAAGGTGAGCTCTGGGCTGAGTCTGAAGGATAAAAAAGGAAAATGACATGAGCAAAGGCACTGGGGCTTGTTTGAGGAACTACATTGAAGCGTTTAGTGTTGAATAATACTGAGAGATAGGGGGAGAGGAAGAAAATTGACTCCAGATTGCAGAAGGATTTAACAGCTGAGCTTTAGCTGTTAGAATTTTGCCCTGCTGACAGAAACGAGCCCTTCCAACTCTGAGAGCCAGTTGCTTTGAATATTTAAAGAAGATTTGCTGGAAATAGTATGACATGGGTCTAATAAAATAATTAATAATTACCTTTGATTTGGTTCTGTTTTCACTAATTAAAACAGCTAACATTGATTGAGCTCTCAACTCAATCTAGCTCATTTAATCTTTACAACTACTCTATAGGTTCCACATTTTAGAGACTAGACAAAAGGTTCAGTAATTTCTCCAAATTATACAAAATCAAGATGATGGAGGAAAGATGTGACCCCAGCAAGTATTGACTCCAACACCCACACTCTCAACCATGCAGTTATCCTGCCTCTCCAGGCATCCTTATAAGAAAACGGTTTCCCTGGTAGCTCACCTAAAGGGAAAGGCTAAGCTGCCTGGACCAGCTGGAGTAGACTCTTTTTGCCAATGGCATGATGTCAGACTACTTCATTTAGCTCCAACACCACAGCATGAGCAAACAGTTCAAATCACAACTAGACCATTTATTACTTATGTGAACTTGGACAAGTTAGTCTGTCCCTGACACACTGTACTCATCTAGGAAAATAGAGATAACAAGACCCATGCTGTCATGATTATTACAGGTTTAAAGAAATACATGTAAAGCATTTAAAGGAGTATCTGGCACACAGTGAGCATTTAATGTGTTTGCAATTATCTTTATTTCTTTGGAGACAATGTATTCAATTAGCAATATAGTTTTAAATTAGCTTCCTGTGTAGTTTGGGTAGAAGGAGAGAATGTGATGATCTATCCTTGTCAGCTTGACATTTCCATTTTTCCTTATAATATCAGATTTCTGAATTTTCAGGTATAATAATCAGTAGCTGAACTATGGTAATTTTACCAAAGGAAATGCCACCCCTGGAGGCCTTTCTAAGTGGCCAGATGCCCTTTCCCAAGTGACAATCACCATGTGTGATTCTTTGAACCTATTTGAAATTGTCAAAACGGTCATGATTTACATTGATAGAACAATAAACCCTTAATTAGAAAGATAATAGATATTCTGTAAAATTTAACTCAAACTGCCTGTTTTGTTCATGATATCGGACCATCTTTTCCTTCCATCCCCTCTGGTTTCCTCAGTTGGGTTATTTGACACCCCCGCTCCCCACACAGGCTACATTCATCTTGGTCTTATCTGCACACATCCTCTAATTCATCTCCTGCTGGTCTCTTGGGTTTCCATAGTAGTTGTTTCAATGTGCATGTTCATAAATCCTGACTCGCATTTTCATTATCAGATGCTTTTTCTTTTATATTAACTGAGAAAAGAAGACATCCCATGAAAGTTCCCTTCATCTCCCTTTTGCTTTTCCTCAAACTCTCTCTAATTAAATGCTCTAATTCTCTCTTATTTTTCCGGTACAAACCTGGATATTCCCATTCTGTTCTCTGTGCCAATTCTCCATGCCCATTGCTTCCTCCATCACTCAGTTTAGTTTTAGTCTCTTCCTCTCAGTATCATTCATGTGTGATTGGCAGCAACTCAGATGTTTAAGTCACAATGGGCTAGATGAGGAGGCAGTAATGAATGAACTGTGGCATCTCGGTGGGTCACATAAACAAAAATTTATTTCTCTACATGTCCAAAAAGTGTTGAAAGGGATTCTGCTCCCCTTGGTCGCTCAGGCACACAGAGTGACAAAGACTCTAGCATGTTATAATGGCCCCATCTTATCAATGGTATCAGGAGTTGCCAAAGCCAGGGAAGAAAGGAGCTAGAGTGTGGCCAGGGCTGGCTCCAGGACATGCAATCTGCTCAGTAGCTCAGCCCCCATCCTCCCGTTCCTTGCTGAGAAGATCCTTTTCCGGTTTAGTGATTTGCTGTCACCAACATGAAGTTGTTAATTTTTGAAAAAGGGACCTCACATTTTCATTTTGCACCAGATCCCACAATCAGGGGGATCTAATCAGTCCTAAGGATTGCATAGGAACCCTATGACCATGCCTCCTGTCCATACCCTGTTGGCCAGTACTCAGGCCACAGGCTTGATTTTTGCAACAGTAGCTGAGATATTTAGTTTTTTATGCACTATTTGCTGGTGAACACATAGCGTGTTTCCTTCCACATGAACTTCCCTAAGCAATAACATAAATTCCATGGAAAGGTACTGTATTTAAAGTTAAATAGTATGATAAATGAACACTCTGTTCATACTTTATGTAGTCCAGCATGTTGAGTGATTCCTGATGGCTCAGCAGGTGCTAGATGATATGGAAGAACACAGAAAGATGTGACATGCTTGCCCTCTACATGCTTGTATTCTAGAGTAGCACTTGTCATCCATTACTGTGCATACAAATCTTCTTAGTAAGATGCAGATTCTGACAACAGATTTCAGAAGGGGCATGCAATTATTATGTTTTAATTGACAAATTAAAAATTGTCTATTTATGGTGTGTAACATATTTTGATATACGTATATAGTGTAAAAGCTAATAAACATGTCTATCACCTCACATACTTTTTTCGTGATGAGAACATTTAAAATCTATTCTTAGCAATTTTCAAGTACACAATACATTATTATTAACTATAGTCACCATGCTGTACAATATATCTCCAGAATTTATTTGTCTTTTTGATCTGAAACTTCGTACTCTTTAGCCAATAGCTCCTCATTCCCTACCTCTTCCTGCCCCCAACCCTCTGTAACCACTATTCTACTGTCTACTTACGTGAGACCAACTTTTTTAGATTCCACATATAAATGTCTTTCTGTGCCTGGCTTATTTCACTTAATATCATGTCCTGTTGCATCCATGTTGTCACAAATAACATGACTTCTTTCCTTTTTAAGACTGAAAGTATTTCATTGTGTATATATACCATGTTTTTTAATCCATTCATCCATTGATGGACACATGTACACTTAGTTTGATTCTATATGTTAGCCGTTAATAGTGCTGCAATGAACATGGAAATGCAAGTATCTCTTGGACATACTGACTTTATTTCCTTTGGATATACACCCAGAAGTGGAATTGCTGGATTGTATGGTAGTTCTATTTTTAAGAATATTGTTAAAACATCCATAGTAGCCCAAGCAATCTATAAATTCAATGCAATCAATACCTATTAAAATTTGAATGACATTTTTTATAGAAATAGAATAAAGTTATCCTAAAATGTGTATGGAACCCCAAGAGACCCCAAATAGTCAAACGAATCTTAAGAAATTCTTCATTTTTTCAACAAGCTCTCAAGTAATTCTGATGTCACCTGTTCCATAGAACCAGACTTTAGGCATCAAGGTTCATGGATAATTCCATGAAACAAGTATATATAAAGTAACAAAAAAGTAATACAGTGTATCTTTAGAGGCATTTCTGCTGACTCCTCAACCAGTAAGAAAGAGTACAAAGTTTTCTATGATGATAAAAAAATGTTACACGAAGATGTCTGTCTTTCAGCAAATCTGTTTTCCTTTGCATTTCCAATGTGATTGCATTCTTAATTTGAGAAAGGAGAAAAGGGCTCTTCTCATTTGCAGATTTATTCTTGGTCTGCTTCCATAATTGGTAGAGGATTGTGATTAGTGCTCCGTTTGTATAAAACCACTCACCTTAGAATGAGCAATTTGGCAAAATCATCTCCTGCATCTGTTCTCAGACAATAACCTGTTTGTTCTGTTCAGCCAAACTACAATGGCTATTGCGGGACCCTAGGAGGCAGGCTGCCTTGGCAGCAGGGGGGCAGGAAGGTGGGATCGTTTGGAACTGCAGCAGAGAGGATGCATTTTCACATCCCTAGAAGATGGCATGATTCTGGGGCTGGGCAACAGCCTGGCTATTCAGAGAATGTTGATCTTGTTTCTCTCCCATCTCTTACCGCCCCCCCCCCCCAAAAGTTGCAGCATTACATGACTTGGCTAGTTTCATGATCTAAAAACTGAGAAAGGTCAAATACTTTGTGTCAGTATCAGGGTGCAGTAAAACATCATAAGGAAATAAAATTGAAAGAACCCTAGAGAAATTCTTTGGGGCAGCCCCCATGTTTAAGCAGGTAGGGGAAATGGGTGAACATCCAAAGCTAATTGTGCCCTAGACGCCTTGTGAAGCCATTTCAAACTATTTTCCAAATGGGAGCTTTATAATATTCTGACCATACATAACATATCAACGTTATACCATTTACCGTAACATTTTAAATTATGAAAAATGTTTAATTTTATAATGAGGGAAATATTTGAAAGAGGCAGGCAACATGAGACCTTTGTCATGGATGAGGAACGGAAGATGCCAAGACAGTAAGTGGCCCAGCCATGGACACAGCTCCACTAAGCTACAGGGCTGGGACTGCAGCCCAGGTGTGATCTCTAATTCCGGTGTTTTTCATAGACTCGAAGCACATGTTGCTTATCTTCATCTTGCCTTTTGTTTTTAGCCTCATTCTGTCTTTCACTTTATGTGTGTTTCACGTAAGATGCACTGTTAAATGTTTTGTTTAGCTGGTTAATGTGACAATGGTTTTTATTTTTCTATATTGCATGAGGTAAAAAAGGGAAGAGTGAAATCTGCTTTCCATGTTCTGTAAACATCTTACAGTTATTTATTTACATTAGGAAGACAGTGTTATAAATTACAAGATTAATAATAATGTGGAAAATTTTCAGTTAAGTAACTGATTTAAATGTGGTTTTGAGGGAACACTTCTTTTACTATTTTTTATTTTTCCAGACATTATTAAAATTTTCAAAAATACAGAATAGTATAAAGAATCATTTAACAAATATCCTTACATGTACCATGTAGACTCAAAAATTGCCAAGATTTTGCTATAGTAATTTTAATTTTTTTTCTGGATGATTTCAAAGTTGTCATGCCATCTCTAGTCACTAAAAATTAAGGACAAGTTTCCTATATAGTATTATTAAGGCATATTAAAAATTAACATCTTGATTTTGCCTTTTATTCATATCTGAAATTCTAAATTTCAATAGGATAAATTTGTATAATTTACTCCTTCTGCTTTTCAGCCATCATTTATCATCTATTATCTTATTGTTTGGGTCTGAATTTTGTATTTCTCTGCTGCCGGTTTATTCTTTAAGGTTATAATTTTTGTTGCATAGCTTATGATTTGTTTTCTTTAATCCTGAAAGATAAATAAATTTGGATAGTTATAACTGCATATTAGAGTCTATTAAATGAATTAATATACTCTACCATCATTCTTAAATCTGTATTTATGCATATACATGTATCTAATCAGAAAGAATAACTTCCAGTTCCATTTTACATAAAAATGAAGAATTATGAACATTCTATTATAGTTTTACTTTTTCCAGATTTTTCCTGTCCATGACTAATCTACCTCAATGGCTCGAAGTTTGCTTGCCCTTTCAAGGTTTTGGCGGGGGGGTGGGGAGGGTGTTGTTTGTTTTTTATGTGCAGCAATCATACCACTCAGATATTTTTATTAGAAAGAGCCCATCCTCTCAAAATGCACCAAATGGCATTTTTAAATGTAGTTGGCAAGAAAGAAATTCTGGAAACAACCTACATGTTAATGAAAAATGTTAAATGAAGTGTAGCACATCCATATACTGGAATGCTAGGCTGAATCCACGTAAGGAATGGGGGGCACTGAAAACGGCAACAATGTAAAGCTAATAATGTTAATTAGCTTGATTGTGGCGATCATTTCACAGTGTGTGTGTGTGTGTGTGTGTATCTCAAAACTGCGTATTAAATTGTTAATTAATATACTCTACCATCATTCTTGAATCTGTAGTTATGCATATGGACATATCTAATCAGAAAGAATAACCTCCAGTTCCACTTTACAGAAAATGAAAAATTAGGAACATTGTATTATAGTTTTACTTTTTCCAGATTTTTCCTATCCATGATCAGAAAGAATAACTTCTAGTTCAAAACATCAAATTGTATAGTTAAATATATACAATTTTATGTCAATTATACTTCAGTAAAGCTGTTAAAATACTCAAAACTCACAATTTCTTAGTTATTTTACCATGTTTACTATTATCTATACTCAAGGTTATTTACCTCTCTTGTATCTCTGTAATGGAAATACTGTGTAACAATGTACTATTGTGTTTCTCTTCCCAATTCCACATTCAGGGATATCACATTTGTAGCTTGAAATTGGCCACGGTAAGAATATTTACACCACAGGAACGAGCAAACGCTACAAATCAGGTTGTGATATATCATTGTTTGGGGTTTTTGATTATTTTATGGTCTAAATACAGTGAAGGAAATGTTAATAATGCAGATTAAACTTAAAAATGTGTTGTAACTATTACTTTATGAATAGCACAAAAGAGGAAATAGCTTTCCAATATTCAAAACTGTTAACCTGAATCAGCAAAGAAGTCGTTCACAAACCAGGGATATTCTGACATATGTCTTTCTTGTCTCAATTTCATCTTACTCTTTAACATGAACAAAAAGATCAATCAACGTTGATTTTGTTACGACACTTGAGGATTGGATTGTTAAACACGTATCAACACACCACTATCAGTCCTCCAGTCGTATGCCAGATAGCTAAAAATTTTAACCTCTTTTCTCCACACCCAATGTGCAAGGGAATGGAAACCTGATTTAGAACTAATTACAGAAATTTATCAGACAGGGCTAGAAAAAAGAGTGAAAACAAAAGGACTAGAACAATTCCTATTATATCATTGCCTGCAGTTTTTGCAATGCTGAATTCCATATTCACTGGAACTTGGATCTAGATCTGAGAGTTAAGGCTACTCCTCGGAGCAGAGTACGTACCTACTATAAAAGTACAGCTAAAAAACATCATGTCTCCCAACTTGTTTAAATGAACCCTATTAATGTCAGTTTCTAAAACCATTTCATATAAATGGAGAGCTTACGTAAAAGTCACCAACAAATTTTGCTCCCTCATTGAAAATGTTTATGCATGCAAATTAGATCTCCTTTAGTCCTTTCCCCCTCATTTACCAAACTTCCATTTAAGTTTGAAGAATTTAGTCTTGCTTTCACAAATCACCACCATTCTAAAAGATCATTTCAACCAAGAAGAAATCAGATTCCACCAGTACATTTCTTGCCTTATTAGATTCCACTCTGGCTGGGAGTAATAAAGTGTTTTCTAGTTGGGAGACAGGTGCTTTAATTGTCAGGCTACAGGGGGCACGATATCAGAGTTCTTGACGAGATCAATGGGGGCCTGGTGTGGACTCAGAGCAAATTCCTTGAATTTGTTCAGTTTAAAATGTGCTTTCATGCACATCAACCCACGGCATCCTAAAATGGCCTTTCGAGTGTGTCAGTTCAGCAACATTTACTTAGAACCCACTGAACCAGGGGTTACCCTAGGAGTTGAACATACAAAATTGGATGATACGGTGCCAAGACATAGAAAAGGGTGCTGCTCCTGAGTAGTGGGTTTTAAAACAGCTCCTGAAATGGAGGCGGTATGGAAGCTGGGAAGCCGGAGACTAAGAACAGACTGTGGCCACAGAGAGCAGGCCCCCTCAGGGCGGGCCCCCAGAGCCTTTCATTACTTATCCTGACCTGGGCTGTAACGGAGGGTGGGGTAGGGCTGACCCTTGAAGGTTTGGTTTACTAGGCTGTGATGTGATTCGGCTTCTTACTGGATTTGAACAACAGAAGAACCGGTGAGAGATTGGAGGGTGGAGGAAAAAGAAAATCCAGGGTACTTCTCTCTGTTCCTTGAGTATCTCCCCTGGCATGCCTCAATCTCTTCTGTGACTCCAGCCCACTCCAGAAAGCTTTTCCAAAGATCACACTTCTCCCAGGTAACCTTGTCCTTGGGCTCCAGTAACCACACCTACTCCCCATGTCTCCCCAGCCGAGGAATGGTATTGGATTCCTGCCTGTGCGCATCTCCGAGTTAGCTCACTGCAAGTCATTTGATCCTCAGCAAAGCCCCCACCTGTGCACCCCATGCCTGCTTTAGAGTTCATCTCTCGTAAGCCCTTGAAGGGATTTCTGTGTTCTTATCTCCAAATACATAGATCATCAAAATTCTAGATTCATAGATCTCACTGTGATGATAATACTGATTAATAATAGGAGCAGCTAACATTTGCGGAAACTATATTAGGTGTCAGGCACTATTCGAAAGACTGGAGACCCTCGGGGTTGGTATTTTTGTTATTCCACCTTATAGATGAAGAAAGTGAGACAGCGAATATTCATCTTATATCATCATCTTACTCATGTTATATTATCTCCAAATTTTTACTGAATCTTATTTAGTAAAATAAGTGAAGTCTCAACTGACCTACTGGGAAGCAAGGGAAGGATTATTTTTCAGTGTTTAGACAATGTATTATCAGAGTATTCATGGTCTCAAAAGGCCAACATGGCAGTGCCATCCATACTAAAGACGACAAACCAAAGAAGTGCAAATCTCAGGAATCGAGCCATAGTTGTCCATTTTCACGACCTTTTTCCACGTACAGAATTGCCTTCCTTTACTGAAACTCTCAGGACCCGAGTTTTATTTTGCTAATGAAGGCAGCAATATCATGCAATTTGTCATGCTATGTCAAAGTCAAATGGGATACATAAAGAACAAGAAAACTCACAATCTAGCCTAGAAAAGGAGGGTTTCTCAGAAAAAGGTTAATGACACACCTTCATACACAGTCACAGTGTCCATGGATTTCTTGGTATTGTACTAAAAGGACTGGAGTTTCCTTAATAATGTTAACTGAAGCAAGTGGTGTCTACTATTCCTATCCCTGAATCTTGTCTCAAATAATGCATAGTTGTGTCAAGCTGGAAACCAACCCCACCAACAATGAAAGTTGTTTATTTGTGAAATGACTTTAGTTTCTCAAAGCTGAACACAACTCTGGATGATACGCATGCCACCAGAGTCCAGGTGCCAGATTATAAAGCATCTCAACTTATTACCAGAGCAGTACTTTATGTTTATTACCCCTGCAAATGTGTGTGAAATATATACCACCGCCTTTTGTCAATACCATTTTCATCACCGCCAAAAGCCAATTTAACAAGCTCAGTTCATCAGACCTATCCTTTGACTACTTCCTTTCCCAAAGGGAAATATAATCCACTGTTAACCATTCGGATATTTAAAAGATTCTTTTATGTACAGTCTCGGTTCATTATGAATAGAATACATTTCATTCTTCTGTTCCATTTACCCTGGCTACATGTTGGATTGGATTGAAGAGGCAATGTCTCATCGTATTTTTAGTCAGGAAATAGTTTTCCTGAATGCTCATTAAGCTACCTGCACTTGGCATTTCCTGCCTGCAGTTGCCACATGTCAAAACCTATCAGCACCCAACAGCTTTAGTGCAAGTGAAGCTAAGTGCTGAACAATGACCTAGGAGTTAGGTTAGCAAACAGCGGCCCTCTGGATGATTAACACCGAAGCATACACATTTCCCAACACTCAGCACAATGACATTCTCCACTTGATTTTGCTCGTATTGCTATGAGTAATACTGAACGAGTAATGTTGGAGAAAATATGCTTTGGCCTTTTTGTCATTATAAACAGAAAGCAAGGAGATATTATAATTTACAATAATCATACCATAAGCAGCAAAGACTGAAAAAATGAGCAGGAAAAGTGCTCACTTTTTTGTTTATTGTTTTCTTCTGTAGTTTTAAGAGGACACTTACGAGCATAATCCAATTAACCATTTTGACTTGACTCAAAAGGTTAATACAGGGAAGGCAGCCAGTGTTATTGTTACTGAAGTTATTAACCACTGTCTATCGAGTGCTTTTGACATGTCCAACACAGGGCTAAACAGATTTGTGAATTATTTCAGTTAATTCTCACTCCACCTCCAAAAGTAGGTGTTATTAGCCCCATATTACACATGTAAAAACTGAGGCTCAGAAAGCTTAAATGAAGTGGTCAAAGTTTCAACTACTATTTAGTCCAAGAATTGAAATTAAAAGCAGATCCCCTGCTTCCAAGCCCCAGGTTCCACACCATCATCCCCTCCTGCTACTGAGTCACTACTGCAGAGTGGCGGTGTTAGTAATGGACACTGACTAGGGAAAGACCTGTTCATCATCACAGAATTTAAGGAAACCATTCACACTCTCTTGCAAACACAGACTTTTTTTCTCAGAGTTACTAAGGGGGAAGTTACATATTAATGACAGTACAGAGTTTTCTAGGCAACATGAATTTCATTTATAGAGAAGCTAATTCAGACAGCGCTCTTTCTCGAAATTTCTTCCCGGATAGCTGATTCTGCTATAGAAGGCAATTGAAACTGCCTGTTCCACCTTCTGAAAGATTCTGGACATATGTCCCAATACATTTTAGTACACAGCTTACGCTATGTAAATACTGGGCCTAGATCATTTTTATTGCCCACTAACAATAGCAGTTGAGAGCAGAAAGACATTTTGATACTCCGCTGACAGATGCCCCTTAAGAATACTTCGGTTTCTTCTTCACTTACCTCCCAGGACCCTATTTTGTTATACTGGACCTAAGTGGGAAGGGAAAGCACTGAGGTTTGGATATTGATTTAAACTCATCAAGCCATAGCAACTGTCCCCTCAGTAAAACTAAGCTTTTCAAAGCTATAATTTGCCAAGTTTTTGTCTGAAGGGAGAAATACAGAACTATCTTTGTGCTGAGAAGTGCTCTCCATGGTAGGAGATGATTTGTGCTACTCTCCTTTTCTCAAACACATAAATTAACACACTGAAATGGAATCGAAAAGGCACGGCCATGTGTAATAAAGACGTAACGTGCAAGTGGGCCAATTCAGTCTGGAGAGACCACCACGATGTGCCTCTGAATCTCACCATCTTCAATAGGAAATGTGTATACACTGAGCTTGAGATTTATTCTGATTGATTTTTGTTTGTGTACAGACCATTTTAGAGTCTGGGGTCCGCTGAGAAGAGAAACTTACTCTAATTTCTTTGCATGTGATTTTTCACTATGAATAAATATTAGTAGCTCTTGAATCTTCTTTGTGAATTGCTCAAATGATCCGAAAGTGGCCAAAAAATGTCCATAGGATCAAAAAAATTATCTGAGAATATTGCTAACCATAATAAATTTCCTTACCCTTCCACAATCCATTTGAAAGCACATAGCACAGGGTTACATTTCATTATCTCAAATACCCCTCTTATAGCTGGGTGCTAGGCTATTTATTTCTATGTGTATGAGGGCCTATTAGGACCCGAATCTCAGCTCTTGATACTGAAAACCTGTTTAACCTGTCACTTCGTAACTTCTTTTTGATCTGTTGCATTTCTTCCTGTCATCTATAAGGCTCATGCCTAACCCAAAATAAGTAGTCAACTCTACACAGTGAGTCCCCACACCTGAACACGCACTCACTCACAAGCATGAACACACTTTTATGTTAGTGTATGTCAGTTCCAAAGGCTTGTATCCCTGCGTGGTGAGACAGAAAAAAAAAAAAATGCACACTAAATTTGAAAACTTCAACAGATAGTAATTATTTCAATACGTATTTACTAGGAACCAGCACTGTGCTTGGGACTAGGACTATATTAGAGAGACAAACACTGTCTTTGCCTCATACAACTTGTAAGCTACTAGCAAGCAAACAAACCAAGAAGAGCTCATTAATACGCAGATAATTAACAAATAGTGGTGTGTGCACACAGAGTCCTGAGATACCATTTAAAGGAAGGGTGTCCTTGAGAGTGGTTCTCAGGGAAGACCTGAAAAGAAGAAAGAGCCAGCAGGGGAAAGAGTACCAGCAGAGGGAAAAATGCGTGCAAAGGCTTTAAAGCTGGAAACGGCATGGCAGAGGACCTGAAAGAAAGCTAAGAGTGACGGGAGTGCAGAGAATGAGTAGGAAAAGTGGCTTCAAATACAACTGGAAGGTCGGCAAAGGCTGAAGCAGGAGGGTAGGCTATGGGGATGTGGCTTTGACTTCAAGTCCAACAGGAGGGCATTACAGAGTTTTAAGGGATGCTATGTAATCAGACTTGGCATTTTTCAAAGATTGCTCTGGCTGCTATGTAGAGAATATATTTAGAAAGGTCCAAGGGTAGAAATCTTCATGAAAGTCACTGTCATGGGTAAATATGCCTTGTGCAGATAATGACATTAAGTTTCTTCTCCTTAAGTCTGCATGGATTCTGACTTTTCTTGGTGCACACACTGTAGAGCACATGCAATGTGCTACTGTGTGCCAGACCCTTTACTTGGTGCTAAAGGCTCAAAATAACTCTTTCCACAAAGAATTTAGACTAACAGAGAAGTCAGACCTAGCAAAACAAACAGTTGCAACCGAGAGAGTTACACTCCTTGAAGGTATGTATGAGGTGACAGGGACTTGCTGTGCACACTGTGGGTGGCACTGTTGGAAGGAAAGGACCCCACCCTTCTCCTTTTACACCCAGCCAAGGCCATGATGTAAAAGCATGCCCAAAAGTGCACAGGCATTCCTATTTCCCCACCTATGAAGCAGTTGGAATATCTAAAACTAAAGGGGGGACTATCAACTCTTAAGATCCAGACTCCAAGTTGTAAATCACTTATACTTAGCTATTCCCCTAAAGAGCTATGGTCAAGTTTGTGGATGGTGAGTTCCAGGAGTTCCTTGGTTCTGGAACGAAACTGACTTGTGAATATCAGGACTCCTGTCCACCCAGTTCAGATCCTCAAAAACTGCAATAACTCTTTCCAAATAATAGATCTTATACCACACATACACTAAAAGACTAGCACAAGAGAGACAAACTGAGTATTTTGATAGTAGTGCTTATCGAATGCCTACTCTAAGCCCATTATTTACGGAGAACTTACTACATACAAAGCACTACTCTAAATGCTTTATGTTATTAATTTATTGAATCCTAAATCATTCCTGTGTGTTGGTATTCATGTAAATCCTTTTTCATAGATGAGGAAACTGATGCCTTGGGAGGCTGAATAATTGAGGTCACATAGCTAGTATTAATAAAAGGCAGAGCTAGGATTAGAAAAAAGGAAGGCTGGCTTCCAAGTAGTAGAATATATAGGAATAGTCACAGAAAGTAGAATATTTGTAGGTTCTTTTTTTTTTTTTTTTTTTTTGATACAATGAGACAAAGTTAGCTCTTTATTTCCTGAGTAAGCATTTCTGAAAAGTCATGGGGTTCAAATATCCTGGAGACCACGGTACCAAAGCCAGAATAATTTCTGTCATTGACAGATACAGTCATGACACTTTCCTATAAGCAATCATCTTTTAAAATTTTCATCTTCTGCAAGACATGTAAAAATAGTTTTAAATAAGGAAAACGTGCAAAAATAGTTTTAAATAAGAAAATCTTACAAAACATGCAAACATAGTTTTAAATGAGGAAATCTTAAAAAAATCCAAGAAATCCTTTTCCCCTCTAAGTGAAAGTAAACATGTTTTCTTGCTGTTGCCGTCTTGATTGGCTGAAAGCCCAAAGTATATTATTTTTCAGGCATAATCCCATAGAGAGGAGAAAATTTTTCCCTACTGAGTAAGTGCTTTGGAGCGTCTTTCTTTCTACTGAGTGCTGAAAAGTCCTTCCTCCCTCTCTAACTGCAAACTATAAACTAAGAGAAAAAAGAGCTATAAAAGAATCCCAAGACAAGTATGTACAAAACTGGGAAGGTAGAGAGAAAACAACAGTCCTCTGAGATGACAGTATTTTGTTTTACTAAATAATAATAAAAGTAATTTTTAGTTGTGTTCAGTGCCTTAGAGTTTACAGAGTGTTTTCACATTCATGCATTATTTTACAACAGACTTTTAAAATAGGCCTGTGGAAAAGTCAAGTTAAGATTAAACCCCCCTCCCTTTTTTTTTTTAAATAGGAAACTTAAAGCTAGAAGATATTAAATAGCTTGCTCAAGACTACTCTAGTTTGAAATGGAGCCAATAGTCAAACTTTGGTTTTCTGACCTTATTCTCTCTCATTTCCCTTGCTTGCCTCTATAGTGATGAACTTTGGAGGTCTACCTTACTTAGATTAAGCTGGCAGTTTTTTCTACTTTCCTATGCCAAAGGGAGAGGGGGAAAAACATCAAAACTAAAACTAGGCAAACTTTATTTGAAATAAGAGAAAAATGACTGGCAATGGCTTGTTGACAATTAGAATCATCAGTCTTTTCCTCCTGTCGTGATAGAGAAACTGGCACCACACTAACCCTTCCAAAATATACGCATATGTATTTCAGACATCAAAAAACAGCACATCATTGGAAGACTCAGTATCATTAAGATGTCAATCTCCCCCAAATTGATCAACCAAATCCCAATCAAAACCCCAGCAGGTTTCTTTGTATAAATAAACAAGCTGATTCCAGAATTAATATGAAAATGCAAAAGACCTATAATACTCAAGATAATTTTGAAAAACAGGAGAATGAAGTTAAATAATTGTACTACCTTATTTCAAGAATTACTATAAAGATTTAATTTTTTATATGCTTATAGCTTGTATTCATAGTAACAAAATAATTAGTATTAGAGTAAGGATAGACACATAGATCAATGGAATAGAATGGGGAGTTCAGAAATAGACTCACACATGCAGAGTCAATTGATTCTTGACAGTGGTATCAAAATCAATCAGCAGGGAAAGGAGGAAACAATGGCATATCCGTATGAAAAATATTAACCTCAAACTCCTACCACACACTATATAAGAAAAGTAACTCAATATGGGTAATAGACCTAAACATAAAATGTTTAATGTATAACTTCTAACAGAGAAGACAGGAGAAAATCTTCACAACTTAGGGAAGACTCGCCCCCCCCCCCAAAAAAAATCACTAACTATAAAAGAAAAAATAGATTCATTGAAGTTAAGCAAAATTAAAGCAGCTATTTTTCAAAAGACGTAAGTAATAAATTAAAAAATTAAGCCCAAGACTGGGGGAAAACATTTGCAATATATTTTCAGCCATAATCCCAAACATCATAATCTCAAATATTGAAATACTGCAATCCCTGAAGACTAAAACCCTAAAAAGTCACAATCCCAAAAGGCCAAAATTCCAAAAACATAATGGAAAAAATAATTTTAAAAATTATTTTGTTTTGTTTTTAACTTTATTTTTTTAATTTTTTTTTTATTTCAGCATATTATGGGGGTACAAATGTTTAGGTTATGTATATTGCCCTTGCCCCACCCGAGTCAGGGTTTTGTAGCGTGTCCATCACCCCAAACAGTAAGCACCGCACCCATGACATGTGTGTATATACCCATCCCCTCCTTCCCCCTCCCATCTGCCCAACACCCGGTGAATGTTATTACTATATGTGCACTTAAGTGTTGATCAGTTAATACCAATTTGATGGTGAGTACATGTGGTGTTTGTTTTTCCATTTTCGGGATACTTCATTTAGTAGAATGGGTTCCAGCTCTATCCAGGATCATACAAGAGGGGCTATATCACCATTCCTTCTTGTGGCTGAGTAGATCTCCATGGTATACTTATACCACATTTTATTAAACAACTCATGTATTGATCAGCACTTGGATTCTTTCCACATCTTTCCAATTGTGAATTGTGCCTCTATAAACATTCAAGGGCAGATGTCTTTTTTATGGAATGTCTTTTGTTCTTTTGGGTAGATGCCCAGTAATGGCATTCTAGATCAAATAGTAGTTCTGCTTGTATCTCTTTGAGGCATCCCCATATTACTTTCCACAGAGATTGTACTAGTTTGCAGTCCCACCAGCAGTATTTGAGTGTTCCTATCTCTGTGCATCCACATCAACATTTATTGTTTTGGGACTTTCTGATAAAGGCCATTCTCACTGGAGGTAAGTGATACCTCATTGAGAGACTTGCCCACTTTTTAATGGGGTTGTTTTTAATTGACTTTTTTGAATTTTTTCCTTCTGCTTGTTGGTCTTTTAATGGATGTATAGCTTGTAAAGAGTATTTTCTCCCATGCTGTAGGTTGTCTATTTCATCTTTTGATTGTTTCCTTAGCTGCGCAGAAGTTTTTTTCATTTAATCAAATCTCATTTATTTATTTATTTATTTATTGTTGTTGCCGTGATTGCCTTTGGACAATCAAGGAATGCTTACACACTGTTGGTGGAACTGCAAATTAGTACAACCTCTACAGAAAACAGTATGAAGTTTCCTTAAAGAACTAAAAATGGACCTACCATTTGATCTAGCAATCCCACTATTGGATATTTACAAAAAGGAAAAGAAGTCTTTCTATTAAAAAGACACCTGGCACATGAATGTTTATTGCAGCAAAATTCACAATTGCAAAGATGTGGAATCAACCCAAGTGCCCCTCAGTTTATGAGATTAATAAAATGTTGTATATGTATACTGTGGAGTATTACTCAGCCATAAAAAAAGGATGAATTAATCCCTTTTGCAACAATTTGAATGGAATTGAAGGCTATTATCCTAAGGGAAGTATCTGAAGAATGGAAAAACCAACACCACATGTACTTATTATTAAACTGGAATTAACCAATGAGCACACATGTGCACAGAGGGAAGTAAAACTCAGTGGAAATCAAGCAAAGGGAAGGGGGCACAATGAAAGGATCAAAAACCTACCTAACGGGTACAATGAACAAAATTTGGGTGACAGGTACACCTATAGCCATGACTTAAGCATTACAAAAGCGATCAATGTAACCAATAACATTTGTACCCGCCTTAATATTTTGAAATAAATTTTTTTAAAAAAAGAGATGCTAAAGGCAGTTCTTCAAGTTGAAAGGAAAGATGCTAATCATTAACATGAAAACCTATGAGAGTACAAAGTTCACTGATAAAGGTAAGTATATAGTCAAATGCAGAATATACATTCAGAATATCGAATTGCTTACAATAGTAACTTCACAATGGAAACTTGACTGGATTTCTCCTTATCCCTCTCTCATTTCCCCACTCCTCTACTAATGTTTCCCAAATTAACTCTTTGCACTTGAATCTTTGCCTCAAAGTCAGCTTCTGGACAACCCAAACTAAAGTATCCTACATTCTAAGATTTGGTCTTTTAAGAGTTAAGATAATTCTGCAAGAGACTCAATGGGGCTTTTAATATCAATGAACTAATTTTGTGTTATTCTTTTGTTTCTTTACCTTTATTACATTTTTACTCATATTTAGTCTAGAAAAAAGTTAAGAGTGTATGCATAAGCAATTTATATATTTTATAATTAAAAAACCACTTAGTAACTCCACCATCCAGAGATAGCTCCCTCCAAATATTGATATTTTTGGTATATTACTTTTGAGACATTTCCATTCATATGTAATTATATAAATATGAATACAAGAAGGTTTCTTTAATGCAGAAATAGATCATAAATATATTTCATATCAATAATTTTACTTCTATGTCATCATTCTTAATAGTGGCAAACGATTCCACTACATCATTCCAATATATTGTAATTTTTAAATTCTAATACATTCTAATATATTGTAAGTTATTGAACAAATCCCTGTTTTTGAACATTTAGGTTGGCTTCTAATTTTTCTTATAATATAAACTATGCTTTACCGAACATCCTTGCGTGTGCACACACACACACACACATATATATATATATAAAATCTTTGTATACTCTTCCAAATACTTTTGAAAAGTGTAATCTCTCGATCAAAAAACAAACATGAGTTTAAGGTACTATGTCTAAAATGCAAAATACTTTTACCCATACACACTCCTACCTGTAATATATGAGAGTGACACCCCTAACAAGCTGGGCATTATTATATTCTCAAAATCTGTGCCAACTTAATAGCTACAAACAGTACTGTTATTCTCTAATATACAATTTTGTTTACTAATAAGATTTAATAGGCTCTTAAGTTTGTTAAGTACTTATGGTTCTTTTTTAGTGAATTACTTGTTTGTCCTCATCTCATTTTTTTCGTATTGGAATGGATATTCATCATTTTTTACTAATTTTTAAGAATTCTTTGTGTATAACTGGTATTAACTTGGTCTGTACAATTCCAAATCTCACTGTCAATTTAGAGTTTCCTTTTAAACTTTATATTAGGTTTTTCCATGGACGAATTATTTATTTTACCTGATCAAAACTATCAAACCTTTCCATGTGGATTTTGCCTACAATGTGACTTCAAATTTAAATAAAATAAATATTCACCAATATTTTATTCTAGCACTTTTCTGTTTTGTTTTGACATTTAAATTTTTAATTATCCATCTGGAATTAATTTCATTTTTAGGTATGAGTAAAGATATATCAGCCTTTTTATTTCAATAACTACTTACTGCATTCTCACTAAGCCCAGAAGATGCAAAGAGGAATTACAGAGCCCCTCGCCCCAAGCTCAGGGTGGCGGATAAAGGCATACTCTTGTCTGTCTGTTTTCTCAGTGACTCATAACCATGAACTCTTTTTTGAGGCATCTGAGGCATTGGCACAAGAGAGCCCAAACTGACTCATAAATGGCATTAAACCACTGAAGTCCACAAACGCTTAACACTCCTCCCTCTCCAGAAATACTGAAGGAAGAGTGGAGGGGCTGAGAATAAAGTCAAGATGGCAGAGAGATGAGAAAGCCTAAGCTCCCACACCAAGCCTTTCTTAGCATCTTAGCTTATAATACTCAAGTAAGAGAAACTCTTTAGCTGGCATTGCCTACTTCCAGGCTAATAATAACCTTCTCATTTCAGCATCACATGTAAACAGATTGCAATATCTACAAGTGAAGTGCTTTAAGGGGGGGAAAAAACACATTAACATAATCAGAAAATAATTGCTGAATGTTGAACTATTAGAATATTTGACTTGTGATATATGAATGCTTCAAGATTAATGAAGCTGCAAAATTACTGCAACCACCCCCACCCCCCAACACACATACTTACATACATACATACATACATACACAGCCATTTCACATACTTCTCACGTGCAGCACAAACACTGTGAGGACAGGTATTTTTATCCCAACTTGCAGATATATAAATGGAGGCTCAGCCACAAGTGAGCATATGGCAAATAGCAGAATAGCTGGGTGTCTGCTGGTCCTAGACTTGTGCAAACAGTGAAATAATAGAGACAGTTAAAGAACATTTCTCTAAGAACCTGCAAACTTACTTTCTCGTTTCCTTTCTGCCTCTAACCAGCTCTGTGTCCTAGAAAAAATTACTTACCTCTCTAAACTTCTGTTTATTCATCTGTGAAGGGATTCAATTATATATTCTTAAAAGCAACCCCCCCAGCACAAACATTCTATGAGTTAACTTTATATTGTTAGCATTCATAGTTCTTTTAGAGCTAAAGGTAAAAACTCAGGACTCGAGAACAACTCAGAGAAAGTCAACCTCACATTTGAACTGCAAACACAGAGAGCTTAGTGATCTTAATCTTGTGTCTATTTGGCTGCTACAATGTATGAGATCAACAGCACTGATAGCTTCTTCCTAAGACCCAGTTTGAGGAGCCAGTTCTCTAACATTGCCTGTTGCATTAGCACCATCATTTAAGGAAAATGCTACCCCTCCTCTTCTCATATTCTTGGCCTGAGATAATGCACTCAATTGTTTTAGAATGGGAAGGGAATTATTGACTAAAGATAGCCTAACTGGCCTGTTCCATTTTAAGGGCTTTAAAACTAATAGCAGCTAAGAGTAAGATTTAGAGGGGCTATAATTGCAAAATGAGCATCAGAAACCTGGATCTCTTTTCCTAGGGCCTGGCTATTTCTACACTGTCAGAGTAAATTATTGACAAAACCATCTGGTCCTTTCCCAGAGAACACTCTACTTCTGGTTCTGGGCAGGTGATATGTTTTAGTCTGTCAATGGAGAAAGCAGCTGACTTTAGTCTCAAAGCACTGACGATTTCTCCAGACTTGCATTTCCTATGTGTGAACTCTGCTTATCTCTGTATGCCGTACAGGAAGAACATCAGTTTAGGGTTGATGAGAGAGATGAAATTAAAAGGAAATGAATTGACTGTAAGTGTACCTAGACCATGGTCTTTAATGCTGCTTGACCTGGGTAAAGAAATGTATCCACATTCTCCAAAGCAGATGTGATCACAGTGTTGCACCCTCCACCTGATGTTATGCTGTTAAAGCTTCTATGCGTGTGTAGGCAGAGGAAATACCTGGTCCCGTGGGGGAAAGAGAAGCTTTTCCCTCTTCTCCTTCCAGAGCGGCAGATCTCCCTGGTTAGATACGGGGTCAGAGAAGCAAGTTCTACATCTCAAGA
This sequence comes from Eulemur rufifrons, assembly GCF_041146395.1. Taxonomy (NCBI): domain Eukaryota; kingdom Metazoa; phylum Chordata; class Mammalia; order Primates; family Lemuridae; genus Eulemur; species Eulemur rufifrons. The sequence continues at coordinate 10,499,546 of NC_090992.1, forward strand.
AACTTCTGCTCAGTAGGTCAGTGCCTGTTTACTTCTGCTCAGCTAATGCTGCCCAGCTGGAACAAAGCTCGACCTGTGTCCATGGCTAACTCCAGTCTCCAGGTCACCACTCCGATACAGAAAGCTGAGTTGAAGAAAATAAAAACGGCACGGCCACGTGGTCTTTTCACTCCCACCTCTTTGACAGTTTTGTGGTGAAGAAATGAGCCCCCAGGGGAGTGCGGCCCCCGAGTCCACCAACATCAGTAGTCTCTGGAGTGCGGCATTGACATGGCTTTTCAGAGCCCTTCCCCGAAAATTGCTGTTTTCCTCAGAAATAAGGCAGATGGTATCAACCTTTGAATCTGAACCGAATTTCATTGTAGTTCACAAATATTCTGGGCTTGTGATAAAGGTTTGTGGTGGCTATTTTACAATTCATGGAGTTGTCTTTTTCTACTGTTAGTTATTCGTGCTCACTTTTGGAGTATCAGAGCAGTGAGTTAGGTGAGGGCTCATTCTCTCCTGCCTCTTACTAGATGCTTTCACCCGCTTTTGAATATATGATAACACCCCTGTTTGGGAAGATTTCTAAAGCTGTGAAAATATTCTGTGTGGTATTATAGTGGTAGGTAATGCAAGATGTTAATAATAGGAGAAACGGTGGGGAAATATGGGACCTCTCCGTACTATCTCTTCAATATTTCTGAACATCTAAAACTAAAAATGAAGTCCATAATAAGAGTCAAAATTTTCCTCTAGCAGAACTGTTGGGGAAAAGGGACTTCACTATTTTGATCCAAACGGTTCCCATGTTTTAAGTCAGAGTCACTGTGTGTTTTCACCAAAAAAAAAAAAAAAAAAAAAAAAAAAGGAACTTGGACAGGCAGGCAGGCAGTAACATCCTCCAAAGAAAACAAGAAGTCTTAGAACATTAAGAGGCAATAAACAGGCAATTTATCCTGAGATCCTCTATGTCAGTAAGAAATCCATGATCAGTTAAAGACATGAGAAAAGAAAGTAGCAAAAAACAGGGAGAATAAAAACATTGTTAATAAGGATAAATGGATTAGTGAAGGAGACTGAGCTTTTCCATCACATTTTACCATCCTCCTACCACCACCCCTTATCCATAAGCTCATCAAAACACAGTCAGTGAGTCTAAGAATGAAATTATAACATTCTCCTCTAATTCTGTGCTCTTCCTGTGTTCCTAATCTGAGAGAATAGAATCATGATCCATCCAGGTAGCAAGCAAGGGACTTTGGGGCCAATCTTGATAGTCCCTTTTTCCAAGCAACTCATATCCATGCTGTCACCAAATCTGTCCACTTATCTCCTGAATATAATTCTCAAATCCATTCCTTTCTCCAACCACCAATAGCACCACAACCACCACTGAGAGAATGATCCTATACCAAACTACCATTATCTGAATTCACTGAATTAATGCAACAAATTCTTCAGTATACAAATGCATTCAGACTGGCTCCCTGCTAATTCATTCTCCATTATACAACCAGACTGGTCTTTTGAAAACACTAAAGTATTTATGGCTCTTTCTTGTTTAAACCCTTCAGTGGCTTTTCATGGTCCTTCAGATAAAGACCAAAAGACCTTAAGGTGGACAGCAAGGCCCTGGAGGGTCTGGCTCCTGTCTTCCTCTCCAGATTTCCCTCACTCTCAGCACTCCAACCACAGAGATCCTCTTCAAGTCCCTCAAACTCACCACGCTGCCTTTTATCTGAGTCCCTTGCACATGCTTTTTCTTTTTCTGGGAATGTTCTCTTCTCCCCTTCTATGCACAGTTTACACCCCTTCTATCCTTAGTCAGCTAATGTTAGTCACCATTCTTCATTACTCAAGTGTCACTTTCATAGGAATTGTCTCTCAATTTTCAGCATCTCAAAGACCAGATGCCTTTATTATATGTGCTCCTAGACCTGTGTCTCTTCACTTTACACCACTTACTCTAGCTTCTGAAAGTATACTCATTTTTATAATTATTTGAATTATGCTCACCTCTCTCACCAGGCTAAAATCTACATGAGAAAAGCTCAGTTTGGTTTTGCTGATCCTCAGTAAATATTTGTTGAATGAATAAATGAAGCATAGGGACTTTTTCACAGAGTCATATTAGGCACAACCAAGTTTTCTGCAGTATGTATCTCCAGATACATTTTCATCAACAAGAAATGTACCTAGATATCTTGTCTCTCAATTGTAGTCATGACCTTGTTGATTGGCTTCCAGGGAAAGATCAGAAATTAGACTCTTGATTATACTGTTCTTGTTCTCATCCTGATACAGTGCCAAGTTAGAATCGAACTGCTCCTTTCTGAGAATAACAGGGGCCAGTTCATGTCTTCACTTCCTCTGTAACTTTCAGATACTCTATGAAAGTTCTCCTAGGCCTGCCCCACCAATTCTAGATGTTGACTTTGTGGCTGAAAGTGATAGAAAATCTCACTGATCATGGATTAAACAAATGAATCATTCATCCTCACATAATAAGCCAAGGCAGGTTATTTCTGGCCTTAATTCAGTTTTGGGACTACACCACCAAGGACTCAGGCTCTTTTTCTCTGCTCTGGAATCCTTAACATGTTGACATTTCTCTTCAAGCTTGGCACCTCAAGGTTAAAGAATCTGCTACATCTGTAGGCATCATCTGCAAGTTTCAGGCAGAAATAAGGATATAAAGAAAAAGCAGCAGCTACTTGTGTACTTTTCAACTGGGAAGATAAATGTTTTCTTAGAAGCCACCAGCAGATTTCTCTATTTCCTTGGCCATCATTTGGAAAGATGGACACCTCTTATCACAAAGAAAGCAGGGAAAATAAGTCTCTATAATTGGAGGAAGGCAAAGGAGAAGAAAAATAGTAAAGAATTTTGATTAGGCAATCTGGAATATCTGCCACAGTTATATATTTTTTAAGAAAATACCAATAGTGAGGAAGGGATATAACATAATTAGACTTAGGGAGCAAAGAACCAGAAATTTTGACTCAGAGTAGACTAATCCAAACTGTTTTGATTATGTGACTGTTTTACCTGATTTGATCATTATGGTAGACAGATTGGTTTTAAATATAACCTTGTTAGAAATAAAAGTTCTCTCATATTTTATATTAACCTGTATTTTCTGTTCTGATAATGTAAATGCCTGCTCATTTTCTCAATCTAACCTCTTTAATAAAATCAATTGACAACATGAGATACGTCTTTGGATCAATGTTTTCTGAAATTCAAAACTGAGAAAGAGTATTTCCCTTGACACAAAGTGTATCTCCTGTGCTAAACTAATTAAATCCAATGTAGTACAATGAATATTAACTGAGCATCTCCATGATACCCTCCCAGATACTTGAATCTATGATCAAATATTTGAATCAGGTTTAGATAATAATTCCGAAAGACACAATTCTGAATGCCATAATTTCAAGTGTTGAAATCCTGCACAATCAAAATTCCTAAAGAAAATGAATGTGAATGTATTCTCCAAGGACGAAAGAAAGAAAGAAAGAGAGAGAGGGGGAGGGAGAGGGGGAAAGGGAGGGGGAGGAGGGGAGGGAAGAGAGAAAAGCAGCTAATTATCGGGATGCAATATTTTGAAATATAGTTAATGATTATGAAAGTCAACCAACTCTTATGGACTATTTCTGTGCAATCGCTCATAATTTATCCCTGTAATACACTTTTTTCATATGTCAAATTTTCATTTTAGTTTTGAGGGTTTTTAATTTTGTTAGTTTTTTCCCCACTCTTTTAAATTGTTAGTATTATTTTTTACAATTCATTATGCTATGTATTTTATCCTCGCATCATTTCCAGTGCTAGAAGTATAAATTGTGTAGTGACTTTTAAAGAGTTCTAACTTGTTTTATGCCTTTTTTTTTTGCAAATTTGAGTCCATGAAAGCATATTATTATAATGCTAATTTTGTGTGTATGCATTGTGCATGTACCTAAAAATATTGAAATTTCCTCAACAAATGAAAAGATGTCCTCATTGTACATCGGCATTTATGAAAGATAAAATTTCTCTAGATCTTGGTTCTTTGGGTGATTGCACATGCAATCACAAAAAAAACAAAATACCTAGGAATATATTTAACTAAGGAAGTGAAAGACTTCTACAGGGAGAACCATGAAACATGGATGAAGGGAATAGCAGAAGACGTAAACAGATGGAAAAACATACCATGTTCATGGATCAGCAGAATCAACATTGTTAAAATGTCTATACTACCCAAAGTGATCTACAGATTCAATAAATCCCTAATAAAATACCAACATCATTTTCTGTAGAGCTAGAAAAAATAATTCTACGCTTCATATGGAACCAGAGAAGACCCCCTATAGCAAAAGCAACTTTAAGCAAAAAGAACAAATTAGAAGGCATCAATCTACCAGACTTCAAGCTATACTACAAGGGTATAGTTACTAAAACAGTTACTATTTATTTTACAAATAGATAGATAGATAGTACACTGTTGGATCAGAGTATAAGCTTTAAACCCACATTGAATTCTGTTTACTGTATTTGTGACCCTGGAGGAATTAATTTTTCTGAGCCTTACTTTCCTCATCTGTAAAATGAACATGTCACATAAGTTTATATGTGCATCACATACGACATGGTTTGAAGAGTGCTTAGCCTATAGTAGCTGGTCAACCATGATTCTCTTTAATACTTTTAATTTAATGTTATTATTTTTTCAGTTCCAGAAAACATACATGAGGAAAAGACTATCAGTCTGAAGCACATTAGAGAAGACTTCACTGAAGAGTAGTATCTGATGTAAGTCTTGAAGAATGAGTGGGAATTTATTAGGTAGGAAAGAGGCAAGGAAGGCACTCCAGACAGAAGGCACAGGATCTATAAACGCTCTGAGGTGCAGAAGCCACAAAGTTTAGGAGACTTCAGGCAGAGGAGCTAAGAGGCAATGTCAGTGTGATGGTAACTATGAAATAGCCTCCGCTGAGAGTAGAACAGATTCAGAGTTCACTGGGCATGCTGTGAAGCCCAGCCACAGAGATTGGAAAATGTGTGTATTCATTTGTCTCTCATTGTCTTGAGGGGAGCATGACTCACCACTCATCTTAATTGTTTACATGTAATCTCTCTTATCCTCATATCCATGTCCACATGTCCACACACACAATTTACAACAAATTATCATGCTCAGGAGGAATCAGATTTGAGGAGACCACCAGCACAGAGCTCAGATGATTCTGGGGCTGAACTGCTGTATACAAGATTCCTGTGCTCCAGGAAGGAAGGCAAAAATTTGAATATATGGCAGCAGTCCAGACTGTGAGAACCCTGCATTCTTCCATCTTTAGGCTGAGAACTTCCCAAAGGAACCATCCTGGCTTGTGAAATTTGAGCCCAGAGCATGCCCAGTGGATCCACTTATGGGACATGAAGAGGACATGTCTGGTGTAATGCTAATAACAAACAATTATTGAGCACTTGATCAGGCCAGTCAACAGGGTACTTACCCTGGGATGTCTTATGTAATTTAATTCTCACAACACAAGAGAGTAGCTGTAATTAACCCCGATTTACAAAAGAGGAAATTGAGGCTCTTTCCCAGGCTCACACAGCTATTAAATGTCTGAGTAGGATTTCTACTCAAATCTGTCTGATTTCAGAGCCCAAAGTCTCATTTGGCCAGATTCTCTCGGAGAGGAAAAAGAACCTCATTTATAATCATAAATGATTTTCTGAGGTCTTTCTCCAGCTTCTTAGATTTTTACTAACTTACTATGCTGTCCTTACAATTTCCACAATTTCCAATGGTAACAGTGAAATCAAGCATTTGTGTGATACTTCCTTCTCCTGACCAAGAGTTCAGAAGGAAAGATACTCAGAAGTTCAAGTCCCTGGAAAAGCAGGCAAGTAATCTGGCTTTGGCAATGTAACCCACATCATTTAGATAGTACTCTGTGGTTTCAGACTGCTTGCCAGAGACTCACTTGATCTCAGCAACAACCTTGTAAGGCTGTAATTATCATCCCACCTTTACAAATAACAGAAGTTCCAAAATATTCAATGATTTTCCTCAAGATGGCACAGCTAGGATGCAGCAGAAACAAGCCTCTGAACCAAGATTCACATTCTTAGTCCATTGTGTTTTCCACAACATGAAACACATTTGGACACAATTTGGAAAGGTTGCTTCATCTCATATTTAAATTTTTTTGTTAGCGTCCATTTTTTTTTCATTTTCCATTCCTGATGAAGGAACTATGAGGTAACAATATGCAGGATACATGGAAGTTGGGAAAAGAAGAGGATTCCCAGTTGAAAAAAAATCTCTCTGCTTTCATAGATTTGTTTTTCCAAACTTAGTAGTTCTTTTCATCAATAAATATTCCTATTGCCCAGTTAACATGGCAGATAACCACTGAAAACTTTCAACATATTTGCTTTCTGCCTCATCTTCTCAGCAGAATCAATTCATATTAAACGTTTAAAACCCTCATAACACTAACAAAATCCATTACATATATAAGCTAATATAACAATAAGGGTACATTTCCTAACTAACCTCCAGAAAAGACACACCAGAGAGAGGAATGGATAGGTGGATCTATATAAATTTTAATAAAAATCAAGCATCTTTCTTGAACTTTTTCATTATATCACTTTAAGGAGAGAGAGGACATTAGTGAGACCTAATCAACTAGGCAAATGAAACTACCACACAAGGTCTACATTGCTCATTTGAGCTGCTTAAGTGATTGAATAAGCTTTCTTCTTTTTGGTCCTAATAATGAAGTATATCTCAACTGATGCTATTAAAGACCAAACAAAACTGATGATGGAATGAAAATTGGCTCAGTGGCTAGAACCACTAACTAATATGTAATGAGACTTTTCATTAAAGATAGTGTTTAATATTCACAATTTATAATAATTGGAAATATTTTAAGATGGTCTATTTAGTTGCAGCTTTGTATTATATATTATGGCAATAAAATTTAATATTTTCCTTTAAAAAGAAAATATAATCAATAAATTGATTCATTAAAAAAAAAAACCACTGTCTTACATAAGAGCAAGTAAAACTTAAAAAACTACGGGTAAAAAATGTTATAGAATTAAACACAACACAGGTTGAATTTTGAGCCATCCTTCTAACATATTGCAGTACTCTCATATGTAATTAAGTTAATGTAAACATTAAAGGTTAAATAATGTATTCACAAGTATTTTTAAGAATTTTCTCCATCCATATGTTTGTGTGTGTATATATAGATAGATAGATAGATAAAGAAAAAGAGCTGTATTTTATTTTCTTTCATAATAAGGTGATACTGCTGATGATATTGTCTCTCATTAACTAAGGTTTTTTTTGTTTTTTTTTTTTTTTAACATGTCATTCTTTAACATGAGTTTAGAACGCAGAAGGATGCTAGAAATGTACAGTTAACTGTGCAAAGGCAAAGGCAGCAGACCATCTATATACATATATGCATTTTCAAAGGGCCTGCCAAGGTATCTCATCAAGACGACAGTAAGACACTGAGACAAAGGAGTCTCATACAAAGACAGAGCAGAAAGAGCCTGGGCTTTGGAGTCTGGCAGCCATTGGTTCAAATCTAAGTTCTGCCCTTTACTAACGGTGTTACTAAAAATAAATTATCTAACCTCTTAGAACCTCATCAGTGAAATCTGGATAGTGACGTGTGTCTTACAGAATTGTTTTAAAAGTTACAGGAGGTGGTATGTCCTTAATGTAGCACAATGATACCTAGTAGGCATACAAATGTAGCAGTTATTATTAACACTGCAAATATTTCTAGTAACACTAAAAATATATCATGTACATACTTGGTGCCTGATACTCTAATTAAACATTTAAACACAGCAACAAGTTTTGTGTGCAAAAATAACTCATGGCTCTTCACATACTGGCTTGACTGTGAGGAGATGATTTTCCTAACTAACTTGGCTGTGTATCAAAAGAACAGTTATAATTTGAATGTTTAAACGCCCTCATCTATACACTTATTTATAAATTTAATATGCACTAATGTTGTAGGGGGAAAAAATCAAAAGAGAACCCCCAAATAGGACTGAGTCTTCTCCCAGATGAAAACAGTTGCTATTCCATTTTAACTGCAGCCTCATGAATCAGAGTTTGACCAATGGGAGAAAAGATGAAAGCCAAAGAAGAAGAAAGAAGTCACCTCTTTAATGTTACAGAGTCAAGACATATATGATACTCAAAATATGCAATCTCATGAGAGGGAAAATGGTCCCTCCGGTGTTTCTGATATTGATCCTTGGATGGAAAAGTAGAGAGAGATCTTGATTTTGCTTCCCAAATATGCATGCAAAATATCTACAAGATCATGATTGACAAATTCAAGGTACTGGAATTAAGTTTGAACTGAGCCTCTGCTTCCTCTTTGTAGGCTTTTAAAATTATCTTTTGAATGAATTTCCCACAGGAGAAGATTAAGGGATGATAGCCCTGAGCATTGCCAAAAAGGTCATGCACTCTGTCCAAATATTATTCATAATGAGGGCTATGGGCACCTGCCCATCTAAAAGGGAAGCATCCCAGCAGCACCCCTAATTCCCTGCACAGCTGTCAGTTTCCATTCCAGATGGTGATGCCTAGACGGAAGCATTGACATGGACCAGTCTTTAACTGGTACTCCAATCCTGTTCTTTTACTGAGGACTCATTAATGCCAATTATAATCTTTGATTAAGCCTGCACTTGACAAATGGGCCTTATTATAAGTATTCACTCCAGACACGAATTTACAACTAGAGGTTAGCATAATCAATACTCCAGACAGAGTATTGTCAGAAACAGGATTTGCCGGAATACCTAGTGCAGTGCAGCTGGTGGCATTCCATCTATCACAGCTGCCCACTAAGACTGAACCACGGCCATCGTCCATTAATCTCTCCCTGTCCTCAGTCAGGAACAGGACTGCGGGAAATGAGCTTGGCTATTAAGAAAGACACTGTTTAGAATTTCTCAAGAAAATGACCACTAGGAATTTCAACTAGACAACAGAAGCTTTCCTTTGCTCTTCTGCAACGTTGTCACCACATCAATTATGAACACACGGTAGAAATAAGACTGGAAAGTAAAGGGCCCCAAAAGAGTTTTTCTTTGATGAAATATGCATACCACAGCCCTACGGTTATTTTAAAAATGCAGATTGGAATCTCGTAGCCCCTACCCCACCCTTAAAAACCTTCAGTTTCTTCCCTTTGTGCAACATCTAAAGTGACCCAGTAAAGGCTCCTTCTGACCTGGCCCTGCTCTGGGTTCTTCCTGAACCACACCTCCCCTTCTCTGAGCTCTGGTCTGCACTGGCTGGCCTTCATTTCATTTCTGGAGGCTTCACTCAAGCTGTCCTCCTGCTTAGAATGCAACCTCCCCAACTTATCTACCTCCCTGCTTTTTGTCTAGGAACTTCCAAATGATGCCTCAAATTTCAATTGAAAATTTAACTTCTCACAGAACCTCTTTGACCCTAGATTACACCAGGTTCAGTGTGACATGGACTCAGAGCATCACCTTGTAACTCGCATGTATAGCACTCAACACAATCTTGATTAAACTACTACTTGGGTTGTGATATATTTGTGGCTTTGTAGAATGTGCATTCCAAAAGAGCTGGGTTCAAGTCTGTCTCATTCATTACCATTCACAGCACCTCACTGAGTGCTCTGTGTTCTTTAGGGACCTAATAAATACATATATATGTTAAAGAAAGGAAGAAAAAAACCCAAGCTGGGAATTACCATCTAGTTAAGATAATGCATTTAAATGTTGGTGTATTTGAAGACTTTCATAAGAAAAATGAGGGGTGGAGCAGGGAGAAACAGGGGGGTCTGGTCACCTTCAGGGTCCTCGTATCTAGCCTGCAGGTTGGGAATGGCCGCACTAACACCTTCAGGCAAAGTTAAGCACTTTCTTCTATATATTTCCACAGAGCCATGTTCATGCTACTATCAATCACAACCTTACCACACTGCTGTCATGATTCACTTTCTTATCTGTTTCTCTTGAATTCCTGAAAGCACATTTCTGATTTTACTCATTTTTGTGTTGTCAAAGCATGGCACAGAGCCTGGTATGCAACATGCACTGAATAAATATTTTCTAAATGGTTGGATGAATAAAAAAATAGTACACATTTCACTGACCCAATGGAAATAAGAAAATATTACAGCTATAGGTCAAGGACCTCGGACTAAGGGAGAAAACTCATAATAATGTGATGAATTTTAGGCTTGCTGATACTTGTGCTAAACCAGGAAAACCACAAAAATAGACAATGATGCATCAGTAATGAATCCGTGGCAAAAAAGTCTGAGAGGTGCCCTCATTCATGTGCTGCCATGAAAGGAAAAGCTCTTTCTAAGCCACGTGAACAATGCCTGATGGCCAGAAATTGACAGCAGTATAACGTGGATAAGTAAGATCAATTTACTCATATCTGTTTTGAACCACAGCATGGGTCACTCTACCTCAATCTCTTCCTCTCCTAATTTAGATCTTTAGACCTTACACTTATAACATCCAAAGACGTGGATCTTTTTTTTTCTCTCCTTCACTATAGAGAACAATTTATTTTGTGAATAAACAAGCCCTGCATTCTTGACTGTAGCCTCACATGACAGCCATAAGAAAAGAGAAAAAAATGTGGTTAGTTCAGCACAAACATCACCACCATAAGAAAGAGTAGTGGATATATTATCTATTTGGCTAATATCAATAGCTGGTTATCATTGTCAATACCCAAAGATGTATACATATCAAAATTCTGGGGACTGAATAACTCAAGGCCCCCAAATAAATGTATTAGCATCCAAATTAGCATCCAAAAACTGCTACTTACAGTTTTTTACTTGCTATGGGACTCTTGTGACAGTCTGCCTCTATTCTGTATTTTATATTAAGTAAAATCAAAGACAACTCTCTAACAGTTACTGAAGGAGCAACCACAAAAGACAGGCAGGCTCTTCAGTCTTAGGATTCACTAATAGGAAAACCCCTAAGTCTCATTTAGGCTAATTGTGCAAGCCTTGTTCAGAGATTATGCTCTCACAGATCATTTTTAAATATCCCCTAAACTTTTAAATGTTTATTACAACTTATTTTGAATTATATCATTAAAGCAGAGAAAGGAGAAAATTCTTAGCAACTATTGTATATTTATCTTTACACCTACAGTATGTTTGCCAAATTAATTAGTTCTTCAGAACACAGTACTATAATAATCTGAATTGTATTCTTTCATTCAAACAATGTTGCCTTCCAAATAATATTTACCTTGAGTTGGAATTTAAATGTGTTGGTATTCTGAAAGGAACTATGTTTACAGGGTTTTGTTCCCCAAATAATATTTCACTATCAGAGAACATTTTGAGTAGCTGCACATACCTATTCAAATTCTAATGGAACAGACTAGAAACATTTAAACTTTCAGTAGAATATTATTTGGAGGGGAAAAAACCTCAATCTTGTTTGGCTGATTGTATACTCTTGCGACATTTGCAAATAAATTATTCTTGGCTGCATGGAACTTCACACAACCAATTCTGCTTAGAAGATTAAATGACTCTGAGATAGATACTCAATAATGGAAAAGCCACTATTGCTTCATAAGAGCTACTTTTAAGTTAATGGGTTATCAGAAGAAAGGAAGAGCTTGATACAAATACCAAAGGTAAACAAAAGTGGAAGCAAAACTATTTGACTTGAAATACATGCAACAAGAAGCATTCTGTAAATATCCAAATTGAAATGCTTTCACTGTCCACAGTTCCTCTAAGTTTCTGGATTCTGGTGACAATTTGATTAGATGTTTGGCACCTGGGAGATGCATTACAGCTGCTGGATTCTAATGTCTAGCAAGCGGGAAATTTGCCACACTGTTAACAGCTCCTCCATGCCAGGATACATACTGAAATAAGTTACATATTTATCCAATTAACTCACCTTTATCTCATTGCCCATATTTTCCCACCGTACTCTCCTGTTCCCCCATTAGCATGTAAGCTCCTTGAGGAAAGGGAATTTATTCCCTCTATTGCTGGGTCCTCAGCTTCTCAAAGTGTCAATTACACAGCAGCGTTCAGTAAATGTTTGCTGAATCAAGAATGATTGAAATCAAAGTCGGGAGCAGTGGATTAAATAACCAGGCTACTACAGCAGAAAGACAGCAGCTAGGACGGAGGGAGCAGTTCTTGGAGAGCAAATTTAATAAGCGTTTCAGCTATTTGCCTAAAATTGAAATTATATGGGCTATGCAGGCAACACTTAGATTTCACCGGATTATATAGTATGTTACCTGTATCGACTACCGTGTGGTGAAAGTTCTGCCTGTTCTCTGACTCTTTGCACATCCTGACCACCCCACCGCAGCCCACCCAAACTCAAAGTCTGATAAAAAAGCATTTCAGAAAACTCCCCAAATGAGTTTTAATCTAAGATCTGTCACTGGTAAATAAACATAGAAAATGAAATATAAAATTGTTGGACTAGACAAAGTAGTCAGAAAAAATTTTTGTTGACTGACTTTCTTTCTTTCTTTCTAAAGAAAACTGAATCGAGTCTTTTACACACAATGGTGACTTACGAGAGTTCAAAGAAGGAGAGAGGATGATAATCGTTACCAGAGGCTGTGGGAGGGGGTGATTGGGAAAAGGGGAGACGTCGATCAAAGAGTTCAAAATTTCAGTTAGACAAGAGCAATAAGCTTTCATGATCTATTACACAGAATGGTGACTATATTAAATAATAATGTATTATATACTTCAAAATTACTCAAAGATTAGATTTTAAGTATTTTCACCACAAAAAAGTATATGAGTAATGGATGTGTTAATTAGCTTGATTTAATCATTCTACAATGTAAACGTGTATCAAAACATTGCATTGTACCTCACAAATATGTAATATATGGTCATTATTGTTAGTCCAATAAAATAAAATTTTAAAAATTTATTTTAAGTTTTTTTAAATGGCAACTTACACATGGAGTCAACTGTCCATTCATTCACGTGTGGGTATTTAAAGAGAAATCCCTCGAAAAAAAGTTTAACCTAATTTTGGCCTGAGTGTGTTCCACAATGAGTACCCATTGTACTTGGGCTCAGCGGGCAACAGCAACAAAGTATCTGAATAACCGAAGCCAAAGTGAACTGGATAAAAACATTCCATGGTATTACTCTGGTCTGAGAGAGACGGGTCATGGGTTATAAATAACAAACCTCCTTCAATCACTAATTGATGGAGGGGCCTTGATCAAATGTTTCAGTGTCTGGGCCTTAACAAGATGGTAAGACAAGAGGGTTTTTCAAAATCTTTCTAATTTTCTGGCATCCATGGAAATCCACTGGGCATAGTTTAATTAGGCATCCTAAGTGTCCAGAATAAATAAGACATAAAATACAAGACTGACAACATGGACACTGAGTTAAATGTTGTCTGACAAGTATTAGTGGTATAGAAAAGGCTCCCTAGACATCCTGGCAAAAACAGGTCTATTGTTCTCCTAAATAGCAATTTTCTACATCTAAAACAGGTATCTGCATGATTTAGTTCACCTCTCTACCGCAATCTACCTGTGCGGACTTCACCTAAATTAACTTAAGTGGATATGTTGGGGAAAGGGGGGTGAGCAAAGGATTTTTATGAAAACTGTAGAGGACATATGCTTCACAATTATTAGACTAGGTTTTTGTGACATTCTCCATCCAACAATTCCCTCAGAGTATTTTTGTTTCCAACGAGTAACCTTAGCATAAATAACCTGAACAGTCCCAATATGACACTAATAACTCTATATTCATGTCTGCAGCTCTGATTTGCATGCACATTTATGCCTTCCAAATAGGGCTGATTATTTTCCACAGAAGATTCTGACACTTGGAAAAATTTGAATGGAGGGAGAAAATAACAGAAATTTGGAGTATCACTTAGTTGGCAAACATGCAATTTGTCAAATCTCCCCCCCCCCAATAAACTAAATAAATGACAATCTGGAAGGATACTGGGCCCTTCAATTGTCACAAGCACTGCTGAGGATGAAACAGCTGTGGTAGTAGAATGCCCCCTTGAAATCACATCAAATAATGTAACAGGACACATAATGTGTCATAATTTATTTTCTCAACTTCTTTTCCATATAACTCTTAGACTGTTAGCATGCTTTGATCATCCTTGTTGAAACTCTGTTCTCACAAAACAAAGCGTATCTCTGTGCTCCACACAGCAGCACACCATGCTTTAAGCCACCAATCTTGTCTCCTATTCTTTCAAACATGTTGATGACACAGGATGAGCTATACTCATACACGCTTCATGTTATGAAATTCACTGCAATCTCAAGGAAATGCTCAGAAAAGTGACACTCATGCCATTCCTTACTCTCTTGAAATATTTTTCTGATTTATCAGGTTGGAGTGGAAATACAGCATGAAAGGATGAGCAGGTCTAATTAGTATATTGTGTCCAGAGGCCATCTATGATCAGAATTCTAGCATTCTTCCTGTCACCTAGTAAACTCAAGCCACAAAGGATAATATTAGTTCCTTCCTACCTCAAGTCCTTTTCCTAGATGTTTCTTACATCTGGACTTTCTTCCCTGAAAGATGTCAGATGACTCTTTTTGCTCGTCGTTTAGATCTCTGATGAAATGTCAACTCTTCAGAAAAGCCTTCCTTGGCCATTACTGTATAAAGTTGCACATCCTTTCAACCACAAATATTACTGCTCTAGTTTAATTTTCCTCAAAGCATTAATAGTCTGAATTTTTTCTTAGACTTCATTTTTTTAGAGCAGTTTTAGGTTCACAGCAAAATTAAGCAGAAGGTACACACATCTCCCATATCTCCCTTTCCTGACACATACACAGCCTCCCCCATTATCAACATCCTCCACTAGAGTTGTTCATTCGTTACAATTGATGACCCTGTATTCACTTATCATAATTATCCAGAATCCATCGGTTATATTAGCATTCACGCTTTGGTGTTGTACATTCTGTGGGTTTGGACAAATTTATAATGACATATATCTACCATTATAGTTTCATACAGAGTAGATTTATTGTCCTAAAAATCCTCTATGCTCCACCCATGCATCCCTTCCTCCCCCACCCCCTGGAAAACACTCATCTTTTTATTGTCTTATAGTTTTGTCTTTTCCAGAATGTCACTGGAATATTATAGCATGTAGACTTTTCATATTGGCTTCTTTCACTTACTAATATGCATTTAAGTTTTCTCCACATCTTTTCACAGCTTGATAGCTTATTTGTTTTTAGTGCTGAATAATATTCCATTGTATGATTGTACTAGTTTAGTTACCCATTTACCTACAAACTACATTTTGGTTGCTTCCAGGTTTTAGTAATTATTAATAAAGCTACTATAAACATTGATTTGTAGGTTGTCACGTGGACATAAAGTTTTCAACTTTTGGGGGTAAGTGCCAAGGAACCACAATTCCTGGATAATAGTATGTTTCGTTTTTTAAGAAACCACCAAACTGTCTTCTAAAATGATCATATGTTTTGGTATTCCCACCATCAATTCAGGAGCATTCTCACTGCTCCACATCTTCACCAGCATTTGATGTTGTCAGTATTGTCTGCCATTTTATTATTTAGTCATTTGTTTATATATTTAGTCTGTCTCCCATAATGGAACATGAACTTTCTTGAGGGCAATAACTTTGTTTCATCTTGTCCAAAGCTATATCCTCAACAAATAGTATAATGCCTAGTATGTACGTGGTACTCAATAAATATTAAATGGTTGAATTTTTTAATGGAATGATCAAAATAGAAAGTGTTAGAGTTCTAAGGTCACCAACTTTTCTGGATGGCTAAAAAAATAAGGAAAGAAAATGGCAAAGCACCATTTTAGCTCCAAAATGGAGCATCTAATTTTCCAGTTAATGTTTTCAATTTGGTGTCTTCAAGACACCTCAAAATCCATCATGTCCAAATCAAACTGATGTTTTTAACCTCATACCCCATATCACTATAAATGGGACCACATATAATGCCTTGGGAACTCCAAACCCTAAACATCATCCTTAACATTTTCCCCCTCTATAATATATTCTTAACATTTCTCAAAGATTACTCACTCCTTGGTCCCTCGGGGCCTTTGCACATACTATTCCCTCTCATATGAAAGTTATTTTCTTAATGCCTTCCTCTTGCCCTAATTAACTTATAGTTTCAGCTTAAATATTATTCTAAACAAAGTCTTCTGTAGTTTCTACTCTAAATCAGCACTTCCAATCGTATACATTCATAGCAGTACCTTTTACTACATTCCACAGAATTCTTCATTTTTTACATGACTTTGTGGTTATTTAAGTAATTACTGGTTTGCTCTTTAGATTTCATCTGGTTTTTAGAGCAGAAATAAATTGTTTTCCTCACTATAATTGGCATTAGTTAAATATTGAGTGAATGAATAAATCAATGACTAGAAGACCCTAGAAGGATGTGATGAGCCTTACTTTTTTGCCTCCACAAATGCTTAAAATACTGTTCATTCACAACATAGAGCATCAGTGTTATATAAATAAAATTAACATAGTTATCAGTGACCTAAAAACTGTAAGAAAGCAAATAGGGGCCGGGCGCGGTGGCTCACGCCTGTAATCCTAGCACTCTGGGAGGCCGAGGCGGGTGGATCGCTTGAGGTCAGGAGTTCGAGACCAGCCTGAGCAAGAGCGAGACCCCGTCTCTACTAAAAATAGAAAGACATTATATGGACAACTAAAAATCTATACAGAAAAAATTAGCCGGGCATAGTGGCGCATGCCTGTAGTCCCAGCTACTCGGGAGGCTGAGGCAGTAGGATCGCTTAAGCCCAGGAGTTTGAGGTTGCTGTGAGCTAAGCTGATGCCACGGCACTCACTCTAGCCTGGACAACAAAGTGAGACCCTGTCTCAACAAAAAAAAAAAAAAAAAAAAAAAGAAAGCAAATAGGAATTGTTAAATGTCTGTGAAAGAATCTAGTCTTTATTATTGTACTGAATTATTTGTCTACAGAATTTTTTTTTTCTTCCAGAGCATCTTAAAACACTAATGTTCTGCAGAAAATGCTTTTGGAAGTGCTGCTGGAATGGCATCTTCCATCAGAGGAGATAGTTGCCTGGGCAACACTGTGGGGAAGAAAAATGCAAAGTGACCACCCTGTCTGATAGGATCTAGTTTGGAAACCAATTCAGCTTCAGTGGTGAGAAATCCTGGCCATCAAATTTTTGCAACTCATATATTTTTCATTCCTGTAACACATGGTAGTAAATAATGTAGAACTGTTTCCTCTTTTACCAAGAACTCTTGTCCTATATGTTAAGATAGCAACAGAGAACTATTGCATTTTATGTTATGTTTCCATTCATGGTAATTCATCCAATTGAACTGTTCTCTAGAAGTAGAATTATTTTTATATCATAAGTGACTTTGCATCTTTCAAGCCCCAACTCAAATGCCACCTTCATAAATCCTTCATCAAGCCTTTCCAGATCCTCAACAAGCGGAAGCTATCTTTTTTCCCCGCTGAATATCTCTCTTTACTGGCCTTTATTATTTTTTGTCTTTTATTGGCATTATTTGTATAATTTGAATATCCTACTAGAGGACAGAAGTTGTATTTTAATAATCTTTCTATTACATAAATATAGAATAAATTCTTAATACTTGTCGAAATAATGAATGAACACTTAGTGTGATCATTTTAAGAGAGAAGCTTCAATCTCTGGAATCAAAATGTTGCATTTTAGGAAATTAGTTGCTCTACATCATTTTATAATACTAGTTCTCCTGGGAATAGCTCAGATAAAATTGAATGCCTGCTTTGCTTTTCTCACTGAGCTCAGAAAGCCATGTTACTCGGAGTGACAAGCTCTCTGCTATTTCTAAAGATCAGCAACATAGCTTGATAATTTATCATACTCCAAAAAAGCTTGTTTTACATAAATTAGCAATAATCAATAAATTAATAGGTATTTACATAGTATTCACTTTGTAAATGATACTCAATTAGGTAATGTGAACGACCAAATACACTTACCGAATGGTTCAATTTGTCATATCGTCAATCCTGAACAAAGATAACCTAAATGTTGCTCATATATATATATATATATATATATATTCCCAATGTAAACTCTTAAGTTTTTATTTTTCCAGTGGTAATGTAGCCACATGGTTATGTGGGCTAGTGAAATTACGTATGCATAGTGTAGAGAGTACCCAAGAGACAAAAATTTGGTTTTCAGCTAAAATCATAATATTAAAGATGGAAGGGACTCCCTTGTCCATTTAACAGATGTGGAAAGTGAGGCAAGAAGAAGTGAGGTGATGTGAGCAATGTCATGACATAGTTAAAGAGAGAGGCACATCTGACACCTGATCCAGGCATGTTTGAACTCGTTTACAGTTGGTTTCTTTACAAAGGATTTTAACTTATCACTAATTAACCTCTTATCTATGCACTTAAAAACTAAAATTGTTTTAGTTATGATTGCACCATTTTGTCTACATGTGGCTTCAAATAATCTGCATGCTGGGTTAGAGACAATCTAAAATCACAAATTTAAAAGTGGCCAAAAAAAACCCTATTAAAAAAAAAAAAGACATTTAAAGAGGCTTACCATTAACATATTGGTAGAATAAAATAATAGAAAAAGTTAATAAAAATCACAAGAGAAGGCTGAATAAATAAAGGGTGAGGATGGGAGAAACATTACAAGAACCCATCACTTGGCAGTCAATACCCCGAAGGCCGGTATGTGGGTGCCTGAAGAATGGGATGAAAGTGAGACTTTTCACTGTGTTTCTTTTCTACCTTGAATTCTATACCCTAGGATATCTATTTAAAACATAAAAATAAAAATCAATTAAAAATAAAAACCAATTGGCATTTTGAATATTTTAAAAATGAATGACGACATAACCTGTCCCTGAAAAGCTACAGTAATTAACTGCACCTTAGTCTAGAAAGTAGCAAGAAAAAATGGGAACACTACAGATAACACAACTAACAGCTATCTAGGCATTTGATAATGATATTCCTTTGCATATTAATGCTTTTCTTTTTCCCTCTCCCATTAATTGGACCCACTTGACAAAGCCTAGTTTCAACTCCATCACTTTCATAATGTTTTGGAAGACTTATTTCTCTCAAGTCTGACAAATCTTGCAGTCTGCCCCATACACAACTAGCTCTTACCTACACTCAAACACTGTATCATACCATTCCTTCTTTGCTCTAACCGTATTGGCCTTTTCTCTGCTTTTCAAACAAGCTAGGCTCATGTCCATCTCAAGAATTGGTCCTTACTTTTCCCTCTGTCTGAAATGTGTTTTTCCACATCTTCACATGGCCGAATTCTTGTGACTCAGGGCATTCCTTTGGCATGGCTCTCTGGACCACGCACTCTAAAAGTAACACTTCCCCATCCTCCATCATCCCATTTCCATCAGTATCAATTACCTTGTTTTATTTTCGTCTTATTTCATCTTACTTTCACTTACTACCTGAAATTATCTAACTTCTATGTGTACTTACTTATAGTTACTTACTTACTACTGTACTTACTTACAGTTTTTTTTCTACTTTAAGCATGATGTAGCCAATACATTATCTTATTCACCACCGTAGCACTAGCTCCTAATACTTTGCCTAGCACACAATAGACACTTGGTATTTACCAAATAAATATCCTATATCACACTCTGCCCTGTTCTACTTACTGAGTATTTCATTCTTTACATATCCGACTAAATTACAACTTCCCTATGGCTGAGAACCATGCCTCATATTCCATATGCTTCCCCTATGTCTCATAGCAAAGACCCAGGCAGATCTGCCCTCAATAACTACTTATTGATTGATTAATCAGACTGTGGCTGTTACACAAGACACGGTACCTAGCAGAGAAATGCAAACAGATGATTTTAGAGGGGTTTGTGAGTGATGTCATTTAAATGCTCCCGCATGTTTAGAATGCGTGATGAGATAACTCATCACTGGACACAGAGGCAATAAACACCTTTGCTCTGCAGAACCCATGAAAGCTCCAGTGTCAACACCAGTTAATGCCTGAGGTTGCACTGTTTCCCAGAGAAGTTTTTACTAAAGGGCCAAAGTAATGCATTAAAATGTAAATTTTGCTATTCTTGCTGTTTTGCATTTAGGGAACATCTTCCTTCCAAAGAGCTCCAATAAGTGGTAACAACTCTATTTAACATAAAATACAGTATCCATCTCACACAGTCCAAATGAATTGAAATTAAAACTCGTGGGAGTTGTTCTAAAAATCTCTCTTGGCAGCACAACATACAAAATTTTTTTTAAAAATGAGAATACAGTTATTTGGAATGAAAGTTAGGTTGCTCACTTTGTCTCTTAAATTTAAGTTCTCAGTAGTTCCAGGGAGAGGGGTTGAAGCGGTTTAGGAACAATGCTATAATTTCCAACTCAGGGATTCACACTTACTGTATGGAGAAAGGCAGACATTTATGTCAGACCAAAGTGGAAGATGGCTCCTTAAAATTTCTCTAGTAAACAACACTAGTGATTATGTATGAAGAAGTTATCTAGTTTATTCAGCTATGCAACAAACATTTATTGAGCACCTACTAGGTAAATGCATGGCTTTAACCATGAAATCGCCAAACAGGTGTCTGCCTTTACAGTTTGGTTAGGGAAATAGTTGAGTAAAGAAGTCTCTGCAATATAGCTAACAGGGTTCTGATGGGAGTGAGGATGGTGGTAGGACCTAGGAAGGACACCTAATCCTACGCCGGATGCCGGAAGATCAGAGAAGGTTATTCAAGGAAGTAGTATCTCAGCTCAGGCATAAAGGATTAGAAGGACTTTGCCAGATTAATAGCAGGGAGAAGTGTTCCAGACTCAAAGAACATAACTTACACAGGCCTAGATACAGAGGGAATGAGTACAAAGGACATTTAAATAAATAATACGCTGAATTGCAGAGGACATGAGGCACTCTGCAAACATTCATGATTTATTCTGTAACTGTAATCAGTTTTAATAGTACATACCAAAAACAGACATTCAAGCATTCAAAAAAAAGAAAGGAAGGAAAAATCTTCATGCTCTAGAACCAATGAAATAGCACAGTCTCTGTAAGAAATGTTCTCTTCTCCCAAGTAAACAATTTAAATAGTCCCCTTTCCATCTTTCCATCACGTTCCCTGTTCCAATACAGCCAATGGCAGAGATTCACATTGTCTAGTGACATGGTCTGACTCTATTTTGTCCTCACTTTGCTTCTGTGTCAAAGTTCATTTGCTTAGCTGAGAACTTTAATCTCCTGCCCCATCCTTTCCTCCCCACTGCACCCTTCTACTTTATTTGGAGAAGCACCGAACTGCTTACCAAGAGCAGCTTCAGTTATGTGATTTCTGCTAAGATGCCAGATTAATGTGCAGAGCCACGTGAGTCTGGTGTAATGCATCATGCCATCAGATGCTGGCCTTCCGTTAATGACCGCGTAAGAGAGAGCACCGTTATCCGTTAAGCCACAGTCTGAGAGAGCAAGCGTATGGCAGAGGAAAGGCCGATGCCATGAATGGCCATCTGTAAATCCTTTGATTTCTGAACAGCCCAATTGTCACACTTCTCAAAGCAAATACAACTTGGCAGGGTCTATGCTGTCAGGACAAGTGTCAGCGGAGCACCTCTGTGTGGAAAGAGAACAGCCCAGCTTTGGGTTGTTAAAAGAAAAAACTTTAGACAAATTAAATTTAACAGAGTTTAATTGAGCAAAGAATGATTCAAGAATTAGGCAGCCCCCCAAACCAGAATAAGTTCAGAGCAACACCAGGGCTGCCGCATGGTCAGATGACATTTATGGACAGAAAATGGAAGGTAAAGTACAGAAACAGAAGGGAAGTACAGCAACAGCTGGACTGGTTACAGCTGGCATGTGCCTTATTTGAACCTGGTTTGAACAGTTGGCTGCCTGTGATTGGCTGAAACTCAGCTGCTCTGACTGGCTGAGACTCAACTACTTGTTACATGAGTAGGTTACAGTCTGTTTACAGATCCAGTTAGATTATAGTTTTCTGTGTTCAGGAAAAACGTTTTGGCCAAACTTAAAATATGTACGGAAACAACTTTAGGACAAATTTAATTCAATTTAACAAGGTTCAGCCTACCTTGGAGAGACTGCCTTAGGATGAAGTAAAATCCTAGGTATTGTGTTTGTTGGTGAACCAGGTAAGACATTTGCAGACATGAAGTAAACACCAAATTGAATAGTAGTGTTTAAACTACTTCAGACAGTCAGGGAGGCAACACAGTGAGGTATAAAAAACAGCCAGGGCTGTCAGGCACAGAGCCTGGACTCCAGTTCCAGTTCAGCCAGTTACTCAAAATTCGGGCTTCATTTTCTCCACCCAAATGGGCACCAGTTACCTTCTCGTGCTGACATTCATCATCTTTGCCACAGTCCTACAGTAAGAACGGCCTCCCTTACTACCTGCTGGTCTGCAAATTACTCCCCTTCCCCACTTGCTTTAATAGTTGTGGCTTCTTGAGAGCCAGAATAAGAAAGCAAAAACAGAAATCATTCTGGAAAACCGAAACTTGGTTAGGAACGCTGACTTGGCAATGCCCAGCAACATCATAGGTAGATGTTATACGACCTCTTAGAAAGAGCACTCTTTTACAAAGATTGATAGACAATTAAGCACATTCCCATCCAATTTTCCCCATCATCACGACAACAACTGACATTCTCCAGCAAGCTACTGGGACAGTTTCAGATGAGGATGACTGAGCCTGAACATGCAGGTTTATCGTTCAGCAGAGCTATTTGTTCTTCACAGTCTCATGGGAGCCTTGGCACAGTGTCAACGTTTTATGACCTACAATACCAGTAACTAGAGTCCCAGGGGTCTGTGGACCAAATGTGTCTCCAGCCTAAAAGCTAAGAATGGTATCTACATTTTTAAAAGGTTCTACAAATCAAACATGACAGAGACAGCGTTGGACTTACAAAGCCTAACATGTTTCCTCTCTGCCCTTTGCAGCAAAAGTTTGCCAACCCTTCAACTAATGTGAGACTTCCGTTACTGAAACCTTACATAACAGATAAAAAGCTAGGGACTTCTTTTATACCTGATCCTAATTCCAAGCAGATGATTACAATATCTCCCTTAAGGGCAAGCTCCCCAAGATTACATCTTGAAATGAAGAAATAAAAGCTATAGAAACAAAGCACAACAGAAGAAATCAGATCAGAGATTCAGTAACATGTTTGGGGGATGAAGTTAATTACACAGGTGAAAAGGAGCAGAAGAAAAGGCTCAGGAGAGAGAATTTGGGGAGTTTGAGAAAATCCAAGTGGCCCGGAGAAAAAGGTCAGCATGTAAGGTGAGTAACACTGAGATTTAAGGTTACATAAGTAAATAAAGGTTAGAAGTGAAAGGATTTATAAACAGAAAAATATCTGGATGTTATCCTGGGGGCACTGGGGAGCAACTCTAGTCCACTGCTATCCTTAATACTGATCACTAAGCCCAGAGCATCCCCAGACAGATGAGTCAGACCCTACCCCGAGTGTGGAACTATGATGGTATAACGGTAGTAGCTGAGTGGAGAACTGGGGATGTTATTGGATCTTAGGTCCACAAGTCTTCTAAGATCTATAAAGCATCCATTTCCCTCTCACATGTTCCTAAGACCCCCAGATGACTTCAGACATTTCAGATAGAATTAGGGATATCAGCAAAAATACTCTGAAAATAAAAATCGGAGACTCAGGAGAATCTCCCAGGGAAACGTATTTTGAGAAAACACAAGCCAAAAGAAATAACATGTTTCTTGCTGTCAAGGAATGGTTATCGTATTGTCCACCAAGGGACTAGAAGGAAAAATTTATCTCATTTATCATGTATCTAGATGGGGGGAAATAGAAGGGAAAAAAACAACTTTACTCAACAAACTACAGTGTCAAAATATATTGCAAATGCATCCTTGCAGTTTCCTTCCAGATTGTAGAATCAACACCTGTTCTGACAATGCTTCTGCAAACTCCTCTGCAAAATGCATCATTCTGCTGTGACAGCTAACTAGTCTTCAGCAAAGCTCTGCGGGGACCCCAGATGGGAAGAAGAGAAAGAGACAACAGGACACCCACAGGCACTTTTGTGAAAGCCTTTAGGAAACCATGAGCCTGGATTCTGGGTGTCCATCACAGTTGTCAAGAAATATTATAGTATGTCCGAAGTCATGAATTATGCCTGCCATTGGTCAATATGATCAGAGAAGAGGAAACTGAGTCTCCATGCTCTGTGGGAGCCAAAGCAGCAAGACTGGCTCAGAACCACCTAGTGGAGGTGTAGGGAGGGAGCATATTAGGAAGTGAGCCTGACGGATACATTGATGCCTAATCCCATCAGGTTAGGTAAGAGTACAACAGTGCAAGGTGATAATTGGTAACAATAAAGAATTTAATGAGGCAATTACTTTTCAAAGTTGCCAGAGTTTGAAATGACTTTTGAATACCTCCTAGGCATTATGTAAATCCTCTTGGCCTCATCTTTTCCCCAGCCACTGCACTGACCAGCTCCATGCAGGCTTCACAGTGTCACACAGTGTCATCTGACAGTGCTTTGCCCCAGCCAGTACCACCACCTGCCACTTGCTGGGATCCCTAAGGGAACCACTGGGTGCTCACTCATGTGCCGTCCAGAGTACAGAGGAGTTAATGCCCCATGGGGCAACCGTTGACCAAAGAATGAGTCATGGTCGCTGATGTATCATCATTTCTGCCTTCCTCTTTTAGGTAAACAGTTCTAGGGTATATCTTACCAAGCTTCTCAGAACCTCCTTCATCATCAATTACCAGTGGATTTCAGCAGTGGCCAAATCAGTAGCATACCTTTCCAAAGGCATTCCCTACCTCACTGTTTTCGTTCCCCATCTCTCACGCCTGCTGTCTAGATAAACTGCATACCAGTTTTCTCCCAGTTTCTGTTTTCAGGGGAAGCCTGAGAAGTTAAGAGAGGGGCCATTTACTCTCTTCTAAAGCACTAGTATTGAAGCTGTGGTCCAACAGGACTCTGAGTTTATTCATTAATTCAACATATACTCACTCTGTTGCTATTATGCACCTGCCACCATAGTAGGTGTTGGGAAGATAGCAGCCAGCCATGTCCCTGACCACACGGAGCTTACTTACATCCAAGTGTGTAGAGACAAACAACAATCAAGTAAAAAAATAAATGAGGTCATTTCAGAGAATGATGAAAACTAAGAAGAAAACAAAACAAATGGATGTGCTAGTGAGAAGTATGAGTGAGTGTGGATTTTTAGAGAGTCTAATGAAGGAAGTCCTTCCTCAGGGGTCAGCCCTGAATCTCAAGAGGTAACTAGTTGTGAAAGGATTTTATAGAAACAAGTTCCAGGGAAAAGGAGCAGTGAGTGCAAAAGCCTTGAGTGAAGAAAACACTTGATACATTCTACAGACAGTCTGCCTGGGGTCCACTGAGCAAGTAAGAGATTAGCAGTCCTGAGGCTGGAGAGGTGGAGGCTAAGCCAAGTGGCCAACACCAGGCTGTACCCAGATTCGCCCATCCTCTCAAATCTCCCAAATATTCCTACTGGGTCAAGTTTGCTATTTCTGTACTCTTCCTCTCCGGAGGAGTTTCCTGCTCACTCGTTATATACAGCGGAGTGTGTGGAGCTCTCCCTCTGAGTTTCCTTGCTCAGTGGCTTGGCTACAATCTCATGCTCTGTGCTGATGGAAAATGAGACGGAATTGGTTACATGGGGGTTGGAAAAACCAATGTCAAAGGCACTCCTAGTTAAGACGGTGGTAGACAGAAGAGAGTCATAGAAAACTGATTGATTAAGTAATACATATAAATCACATACCAGAAAAGGATTCCTAGAAGTTAAAAGATTCATTCTTATATCCTGCTAGAATGATATCAAAGTTCTTGCAAAATGATGTGCTCTACTATTTAAGGGCAAGACAATTCGGTTGCTCCATCTAGAATCTTAACTGCTTTCTTCCTCAAAAATTCCAGTTGAATCTAGTATGAATACCTCCCTTTTATCAGCCAAGTGGTGCAGGGGATCATTTGCCACCTACACGTATATAGAATCCTATTGCTTATGTGCCATAACTACCCCTTTCCCCTACCATGCCCTCATCTCCTGGGCTTCACACTCTCACCCTCTCCTCTCTTTCCCTTATTCTTTTTTTTTTTTTTTTTTTTTTGAGACAGAGTCTCACTCTATTGCCCAGGCTAGAGTGAGTGCCGTGGCGTCAGCCTAGCTCACAGCAACCTCAAACTCCTGAGCTCAAGCGATCCTCCTGTCTCAGCCTCCCGAGTAGCTGGGACTACAGGCATGCACCACCATGCCCGGCTAATTTTTTCTATATATATTTTTAGCTGTGCATATAATTTCTTTCTATTTTTAGTAGAGATGGGGTCTCACTCTTGCTCAGGCTGGTCTCGAACTCCTGAGCTCAAACGATCCGCCCACCTCGGCCTCCCATAGTGCTAGGATTACAGGCGTGAGCCACCGCGCCCGGCCTCCTCTCTTTCCCTTATTCTTAACACTGGCTTTCTGGCCCTTTATTGGATTAGGGAGCCATGGTCTGGTAATAGCTAGAAATGTTAGCTCTGACCAAATTCAGCCATCAGCCGTTAGGCAAGTGACAATTATTTTTTAAGATATCTGTATATAGTTGTACACTCTGAAATGTATACCACTAGCCCTGACCTCAGAGAGACAGAACAAAATAATATAAAATCAAAGTTTTCCCCTTAAAAATAAAACTTTCTCTCTCATCAGGACCTCAGGGGCTCCAAATGTGGAATAGTGTGCTTCAGGCTGAGCTAAGTGCAAGATCCCCAGTCCAACTTTCTCCTTCCCATCTTCTGAAAGAAACTTTTTGCCGTTCCCATTTGAATTGTTAATCCTCTCCTGTTGCTGTTGGCAGAAACATATATCTTGTGTCATTTTGATAAAGTTGTGCATTTAATGTTCCTACAGTTAAGTGAGAGGAAAAAAAAAAATTCTAACATTTTTAAAATGAGGCACTTGAAGCAGCAGAGAGAACACGATGTCGAATGACTAATTCCGAGGTAGCAGGTTACCCCCGGGAACATACATCATTCTCCAGCCTGCAGAAAATAACAGGCATTTTTCATTTTTTTCTCCTTGGCACAACACGCTCGGTTTTATCCCCCAATCTGTGGGAAGGAGGGTGTCTGGCTTTGTTTCTTTGGACCATCTGACACATAAAAACGAGACATGCTTTTCCAAAGCCTTTCTCAAAGGAAGGAAAGACTTTGAGAGGACTCAAACTCATGACTCTAATGTCAACAATGACCTGGGATAGGGTTTGCAAATGTCCCTTCCTGGGATAATCAGAGAAAACACCAGCGCCATGAAGAGCCTAAGGAGTCCATGTCTAAAGCCGATGCCACTCTCCCAATGACAGGCAAGGTGACAGCAAAAGGTGCTTGCCACAATCTCCCCACTGTCTGGCGGGTGTCCTAACCACCAGGCAGCCCCTCTCTTCCATGACTCAGACTCTGATAACAGACAGAAACGGAGATGTCCTTAGCTACCCATCCCCAGAGAGAGGCCCTGCTGCACCTGTCTCTAGCCTGAAGGGAGAGAACCAGAAACCACAAACATAAATCTCACAGCTGGAATCTCAAGGATGTAAATAACGTAGATTTCTGTGTTGAGATTTGGAAAGTTCCGGGACCTAGTTTTTTTTTTCCTTTTAGACTTCTCGCCCATTAGCCTTGACAATGAAGAGAGTAGATCTCATGTTAACTGTTCTTAACCCATTAAAATAAAATTAATAAAGCTTAAAAAAGACAGAGTATGGAATTTTCCCTGTGGTGAATCAGGAGGTGCCTCTGTAGTATTCTCACAGAATCAACTGTAAATCGGGTTTCTAAATAATCATTTCAATTCAGGGCCAAGACCGTGCTAGGGACTTTAAAATGCACTCAATGCTCACAACAGCCCAGCGAGGTGGATTTTCTCTTTAGTATTACTGACCAGCCTGCCTGCTTCCCCAGCAGCCCCGTGCCCACCCCACCCCCGCCCCAGGAGCACACTGACTTGTGAGAGGATCCACTCTTTGCCTTTCCTACTCCTGTGTCTCCCACGGCTCTTGCTCAGCCCATCCAGCATTGCGCGGGAGACACTTTGGTCATATGAATGATCAGAATAGGCATTGATAGGCACATTTATCTAAAGTAGCAGACTTGTGTTTTTCTGATGTATATATTTGATTTTTGCCACTCTCTCTCGAACACCTAACATATCCAAGGCACTCTGCTAAGTTAAATAATGTAAGATTGTGCTATTATTCTCATAGACAGATGTGGAAACTGAAGCCCTTTCTTTTCTGCACCTTGAATGCTGTTTGCCTGGGTAACGCTTACCAGTCATGTGATCTGATTTGAGAAAGTCTTTCTTAACACCCCCCACCCACCCTAACCTATTGCTTCTAAGTAACTAACTGTCACAACCATAATGGATGGTTCATAAAATTTGTGTTGAGTTATCTGGTTCCTCCACGTAAGGACAGAGACCTTGTCCACCTTGTTCATCACCTTGTATCCATAAAATTTGTGAAGGACACGGTAGTTTACAAATCATTTTCACATACTGTATTTTATTCAGGTGCTCAGAAGTCCTGTGCAGTGGATGGGACAGATATGATCATCCACGTTCTAATGAGAATTAGAGTCTCAGAGAGGTAATGTGGCTTTTCCAAGGATGCACAGGCTTTCTCTCAAGTGCCCCCAGCAAAGCCGGCTTTCCTGTGAGAGGGGAAAAGATCAGGAAGGTGCATGTTGCATGTTCCCTGGTCTCCTGAGTAGATTCATCAGGACTCAGCACATTTTGCCCTGAGCAGAGATGCTTAAGCATTCATACTACAAAGGTAGCTAGGTACTCCTGCAACTGTTTAGGATTGGTTATCTATGAAATATGTACACTTGGACTTAGGGGAAGAAAACTGAATTTATGCTAGGAGATATTTTTGACTTGGTCTGAATCAGATCCAGGAAAATCATAAAGGAAAACTAAAATGCTCAGTATAGCAACATGTGTGCTGTAGCACAGCTCTCCTTGTTTTGAATCCCTAATTCAATTCTCCCTGGCTGTGTGACCTTGAGAAAATTGCTTAATATCTCTAGGCCTCAGATTTCTCATCCGCACAGTGGATATAAAAGTGCCTGCCTGACGAGTCTGTTGATAGCTAGGATTACGTGCAATCATACATTAGAAGGGTTTAGCATGGTGCCTGCCATGTGTGAGTAGACACTGAACATTAGATGTCCAGTAATGGTGACCAAGATGTGAGGAGAAGTAGGTACAATACCCTGGGTAGATACCAGATGTTCAATTCAGGCTTCCTGTAAGTGAGACTTTTCTAGGACCTATCAATGAACAGCAAAGGATCCAAAAAGACCATGTTAAGCCATCCAGATACTATGAAGTGTGAAGTTGCAGTTTTGCAGAAGGGGAAATTGGAGTCAGAAGTCCAAACTCCTCACCGCTCACCTCGGGATTAAGTGGCAGGGCTGGGATTTGGATCCACTTCTTTGTGCCCCCAGACCCACACGTGCTCTTTCTACCATAAATCTCTTCTCTTGGAAGGCAGAGCTTTCCTAGGGGGCTGCAAATGGGGAGAAACTCCCAGAAGTCCAAACACTGGAAAACCAAACTCTTCTAAAGCGGATCCAGCGTGTTCTTTCCCCGCTTCCTGATTATAAAGAAAAGCCCACAGCTTTGAACACTTGAGTGCCTGCGTGCCCCATGCACGGCGGCCAGGCCGAAGAAGAGGATCTTGTTGGGAGATCTCCTCATACTGGCCTCATCTCCCTGTGCCTAGTCTTCCTCCTCCCATGAAGGCCAGACTGGAGTGTCAGAGACCTTGCTCATGGTGTGGAGGCCCACCCAATTCCCCTGCCCGGCCACAAAACACCTTCACTCGGACCTAGTGAGTAACAGTAAAAAGGTTTATACTCGGCTTGCTATGCACCGGGAGTTGTGCTAACCTTCAATGTGCCCCATCTAATTTAATCCTCTCAAAAATCCTATGGCATGGGTGTTATGTTATCCCTGATTTACAGATGGGGAAACTGAAGGCCAGCAAGATTGGGTACATTCCCAGTGTCACGCGAATGATGAGTGGGGGACCCAGGATTCAAACCCAGGCGTATGAGACGCAAAATCTATATACTATGTAATACGGTCTCACTCCAAAGAGAAACTTCTCAAGAGACGGCATCTTCGTAACAGTCAACGTTAGCTCCCAGGAAAGCCAAATCGATCTATATCCTTTTTATTAGGACAGTGCATCTTTTTCTGGGAACAAGGTTGGTCTTTTAAACTGCCACAGCGGTAACGGCAAGAGAAATGTATGTACCAAACTGTCTCATTTGTAGATGGCAGCCACCCTGATTTGAAGGGGATTAAATATCGACAATGGCACCTGGGACTTCTGTGATCTCCGAAGGCTGGCAGGATAAATTAAGTCTAACATTCTCTGCACCATCCTTCACCACCTCCAAGCAGTGGATTCGTTCACTCTGAGTAAGAGAGCAAATGCAGAACAGTGAAAATGTATGATATATTGGAAGCTTTAGCTTATGCAAGAAAGATGGCTTACTTTCCCCCCTCCCCCGTACTCTGTGCACCTCCCTGAGCTCCTGCACCCGCTGCAGAGCCGTCCTTCAGAAGGACGACACAAGAAACGGAGATGCTGGGATCACACAGACAGGGACTCCCATACGAGCTTTGCTTCTTCCCCTGCTGTGTGGCACTGGGTACATTCATTTATTCATACTATGAATAGCCAGTATGTGTGCAGCACTGAGCCACAGAGTAAACACCAAGGTGAAGAGACTATGCCCCTGCCCTCAAGGGTCACGTGGAACAGTGGGAGAGATGGACAAAATAGATCGACAATTGTAATAAAGTGTAGGGACTGCAGGGAGAAAGATACATGCAAGACCATTCGCACTTCATTCTGCAACTCTGAACCTCTGTTTCCACATCTGTAAAATAGGAAGGATAATGAACGCCTGTTTCACAAGGCTGGGGGCAGGCTCCACTGTGACGTCGGATGGAGACATCTGTCATCTGGCAAGTCGTACAAATTGTGGTTTTGACTGTCTGTGTTCCAGTTTAAGTGAGAAACCTAATGAAAGTGAAGCAATATGGAAATGTAGAGGGGGCCGAAGGCAGGAGGGGCAGAGAGATGAGCTACACAGCGGGATCAGACGCTGTGCTGTGATCGCTGAGCCTCCCAGCCTTCCCCTAATCAGCTCCAGGGGATGCAGAGCGCAGCCCGGTCTGAGCAGGACTCTGGGCTGGAGCCCCCGCTGGGCCCGTTCGGCGAAGACGGCTCCTCTTCTCATGGCTTCTACATGGGGGTCCCCATCAGATCTCATTGGAAGAACAAGTTCCACAGCTTATTAAAAAAAAAAAAAAAAAAAAACCCTCCAGAGCCACTTTATGTCAAATTTTTAGGAATTCAAGAAAGCTCTATGGTAAAAAGATATAATTATTATCTAATTGGGAAACTCCAAATAATGGAGTATCTTTGCTATTGTTGAGAAATATAATTAAAAACAAATTCTTCTCCCAACAAGAAAATCTCTCCACAATGGCAAAAGATAAAGAAAAGAAGTTCACTGTTGAATGGGCAATTAAAACAGAATGTGCTGCGTATCACAGGCAATCCACCAAGACATCGCAAAGACAAAAAAACTCACTCTTTTATGTAGCCAAGGAGATCTAACCCATTACACAGAAGTAAAAAGACTTGACAGCAACATTTGTCACAAGGAGCTCATCTTAAATTCACCTGGGAATTGGGATGACCACCTATGTTAGTTAATTGGCTTTATACAAAGGAAAGGTAACTTTTTCCTACATGTATGTCAAGTGGTAGTTTTGCAATTTGGCACAAGGTGTCCACGGGTCATGAAGTCAGATTCCTACTTGTCCCCAGAAACTGAGAAATGGGGTCTTATCTCCCTAATATTTATATAATGTTTACATTTCAAAGGATGGTTCCCAGGTCCCTAAAAAAGACGTTACTGTGTTGTAAAACTAGCAAAAGGCTTTTAAAAAGATGTATATCTCAAAGGACAGAGAAAGAATTCATAATTATAAGTTTTTGCTTTGTTTTGTGAATTGGGCAAATAAAAATTATATGTATTTTTTGGGGACATGTTTTGAAATATGTATGCATTATGGAATGACTAAATTGAACTAATTAACATGTGCATTACCTCACACATCATTTTTTATCCTGAGAATACTTAAAATCTACTCTTAGTGATTTTCAAGAATGTACATTTTTTATTAACTATTATCACCATCTTATACAATAGATCTTTTGAACTTATTCTTCCTAAAGGAAATTCTGTATCCTAGGACCAACATCACCCCAAGGACAAACACCCCCCACCCCTACCCCAACCCCTGAGTAACCACCATTCTCCTCTCTGCTTCTGTGAGTTCCAATTTTTTAGATTCCACATGTAAGTGAAATCATGCAGTGTTTGTCTTTCTATACTTGGCTTATTTCACTTAATATAATGTCTTCCAGGTTCATTCATGTTGTTGCAAATGACAAGATTTCCATCTTTTTTAAGGCCGAATAGTATTCTATTGTGTGTTCATGTCACATTTTCTTTACCCATTTATCTATTGATGGACACTTAAGTGGGTTCCATATCTTGGCTACTGTGAGTAAAATCACAAATTTTTAAAAGTCAATGCTGTAAGAAAAGGGAGAGGAAAACACGTTTTTTAACAGCAAGAATTAAGCCTCTTATCTGTAATTTTTATCCATCTTTCCACTATCTGGCCCTTTTTAGAATATGGGAACCCTCTTGAGGTATCAGGGACATATCATATCAGACCCCTTCCTCTCCAGCTGGATGAGAAAGCAGCAGAGAACAGGGCCAGACAGAGGTTTCCACAGTTCAAAATCTCTGGCCACTTGACATTGAATTACTTCTGAGAACATGTTTTCTGATGTGTTTTCGACTGAATGTTTGTTTGCATTTGATCGGCTGCTTGGCTGTGGGCAAAGGTGATGCCCTTCCAGAACCACCACATGGAGAGCAGCCCCCAGGCCTACTGAAAATCTGTCCCATCGTCCCGCGCATCTCTGTACTAGAACCCCTCTGAATCTGCACTTACCCTATTTATTTATTCATTATTATTATTTCCCACAATTATTATGTCCTACTCTGTGAAGGCAGAAAACTTGTCTGTCCTCTTCTTTTTAAAGGACAGATAAAACTGTCTTTTTATTTGCGGTATTTCCAAGTAACTAGAGGAGTGGTTGACATGTAGCCTTCAGTAAGTATTTGTTGAATTAGTGAATGAAAGAATACATACAGGAGGCACCCAAATCTCTCTACCATGTCAGAATTGTGAGTCAGAATAGAGTTCTCCCATTTGGCCTCAGAGGTTTGCAGCGTTCATGCAGCAAGGGCTTAAAAACCCAACTCTGCCTTCCAGCTCCTGCACGGCCTCCTCTTAGAGCTCAGAAGTGGAAACACAAGGCTCCTCCCTGGGAGCCCCTCCGCATTATTATTATTTTACCTGGAGCTCAGCTCAAATCTCACCACTCCTCCCTCTCTCCCTCCCTCCCTCCCTCCCTGAATTAAATGTGGTGATTGCTTTCCCCAAAGATCCCACTGGGAAAAGAAGGGGCCTCAGTCAGCACCAGGAGAGCCGGCAGATGAGAGGAGAGAAATAAAATCCTTCTTTAAAGCCGTCCTGTGGTTTGCCTGCAGGGCTGGTGCTGCTTTCCTCGTGCTGCTCAGTGATGTCCAGACCAAACATGTATGCTCTCTAAAACAGAAATAAGTTGTCCCTCAAGATCAATATAGAAATAACTGACATTTCCTTCCGACGTTAAATTTTCATCTTGGTGAGGAAAAGACAAGGATCAGAGAGGGGTGGAGAAGAATTCTTGGAGTAAAACTGACTTTCCGCCACAGCTTAAATGGCGGACACTCTAACATGAAATGAATGTCTAAAGACCTGCTCAATCGAAATCTGACTTCTGGGGGAAGTCCCCCAGGAAGGCCTAACTGTGAGGAAGAACTCAAGTTATCCATTTCTTTCTCAAGTAGAATATAAAGGGGACATTCCAAATAGTGACAATAATGAACACTAATGCTGTATTTTCTATGTATCAGGCACACTGCTAAGCCATTTGCATTCATTATTTATTTACTACTATATAATCTTATGTGGCCTTTTGCATTATTGTGATTGTTGTTTTACAGGTAAGAAAACACAGGCTCAGAGAGATAGAGTCACATGCCCAAGATCACACAGCTAGGAGGTGGCAAAGGCGGGATGTGAACTCAGATCTGATGACTCTAGAAATCCACGTCCACTGTATTGCCTTAAATAGAAACAATATGCAGAAAGACAAGACTGATAGGGAAAAAAGATAAATTTGGCACTTCTTTCCTGCTCAGGGCTCTAGGACTCTGGCTGAAATGGTCTTACAGAATCCCAAACCTAGAGGTTTCCAAAGAAAAGCAATTTACTCACAGCTGGGCCTTTTTTTTTTTTTTTTTCCCCCTTAGCCAAATCACTGAGTAACTGAATCCACTTGCCTATATATCATAATTGGAATAGGTACAGCACAGACCTGACCTACTTTAAAATCAATTCTGATGTACCCCGTGGACTCTTTCAAGCCACTTTACAAACACCATTTTGTTTTTGTTAAATAAATCTAATTGCTCCTGGGTGTTAACAGATGACACTGCCTCCCAGGAAGAGTTTGCCAAGATTGGAACTGCTGCTCAAGATTGTTTTGCAAGAAAATCCGTAAGTCCTGGTTTTAGATAACCTCAAAAACAGTCCCCAGGGATGGACACCAAGACCACCCCAAAGGTCTGGTTGTGAATTTTAACCCTCTAATGTAATGAGTTATCAAAAGGCCCCTACAACACGGTCCTGTTATTAATCAGATTTGAGATTTTTCCTCTCTGCACAACCCTGTATTCCAGCCTTTATTTTTTCTGTGTGTGTGTGTGAGCTGGATCTAAAAAGGGATTTCAAAGATGGTATCCATTTTTAAATATATTCTTTTGAATTAACTGGTGGGGGGGTGGAATAAGTGATCAGAGCACAATACCATCTGGGTAAGACTGACATATTCAACGTCGAGTTCAGTCCCCAGGAGGTGCTTAGTGCAACCCTGTGTGGATGTGCTCATGAACAGAACCAGCCAGAAACCCCACCGTCATGGGACTGATAGTCAGGGTGGGGGAGAAATCTGCAAAAACAATCACACCAATAAATGCACAATTTTTGTCGTGATAAATCCCATAGGGAAATAATGAATGGTCCCATAAAATAGAGCAAAGAGAATTTGGTCAGAAAGTTCAGGGATGTAACCATTAACTTTAGACCAAAGGGAAGAGAAAATATTAATTAGGAGAAGAGGGGAAATAGAAAATCATGAGATTTAGGCACTAGTGGAGAGAACAGATTGGAGGGAACCACAGTGATACTAGAAGCCAGTGGAACTCAAGTAGTACTTGTTCTAGAACAGGTCATTTCTACTCGTATTGGTATCACGGAACAAATTAAACCAGACGCCGGGAATGAGGCCCTGGCAGTGCTATTTTAAAAACATTCTAACATGTTGTCAGGGTTGAGCATCACTGCCCTCATGTCATGGCCCAGATAACTTCTTTTGACATTTTCTTAGAACAAAATATAGTAAGAAAGAGAAATACGGGGGAAAAATTCAAAAGTACTAGAAAGGTATTTTAAAAGGAAAAACGTATCTTTTACCCACTTCCAATCACTAGTCACATTCCAATCACAGTGAAATAATTGTGAACAAGGCTCAAGCAGTAGTATTTTAGAAAAATGTTCCCGCATAAACAATTTGAGTATCAAAATATGTAGTAATGAATCATAACATGCTGAATAAAATAGGCAACTGTGAGTTCATACTGATATACATAAATAAATAGATAAATTGAAAGTTTGATGATGAACTGGATATTTAAATAGTTTTAAAGTTCTTCCCCAACCAGTACTTACTAATTTCAAAGGGAAAGAGAGTAACTGCACAGTGAAGAAGTCTGGCTGACGCCACCTGAATCATCATGTGATCACATTGAACATCCACATCAGGAAAGAGACAAATCTACAGACTGAAATCATGCACCACTTGAAAAGATGCGGTGAGAAAGGCCCATCACCGCTCTAGTATTTCTGCCAAAAATTCATAACCTAAATTTAATCAAGAGGAAAATTCAGGCAAACACAAATTAAGAAATGTTCTACAAATTACAAATGCATCTAGGTCACAGAAGTATGACAAGTCTGAAGAACTGTTTCAGATTGAAAGAGGCAAAAGAAACAAGACAACCAAATGCAACACGTTTCTTAACTGGATCCTTTTGCAAAAGGCCAAAGATCCCATATCTATCTTAAGAAACAATAGCACAAATACATGAAAGATAGATACACAAGGATGTTCACTACAGCACTATTTCTGGTAGCAAGAAAAATAAGAATACAATCTAAATATCCATCATTAGGGTAGAGTTCAATAAATTATGAGAAATCGTGCTGTGTGAAATAGAGGGCAAGCCACAAGTAATGACTTGGAAAATATCTCTGACATATCATTAGCTGAAAAAATATATTTCAGATTAACAGGTACATCATGGTTCTATTTTTAATAAATGTGTATATGTAGAAGGCTGTCCAGAAAGTATCCAGCCACGTAACCATTCTCATTATATTAACAATGGCTAGATACTTTCCCAACAGCCTCATATATAAAAATCTTGTAGTAGTAACAAGTTTGCTTCTGAGGATAAAAGGAATTTCACTTCTTAATTGATATACATATGTATGTGTGTTTGTGTGTATATATATTATTCAAGGTAGACTGTTACCTATTTTAACTTATTTTTATTTTTCAATATTTTTCAAGAGATAAACTTCTATGCAAGATTGACAATTGATCTTCTTTTCGGCTATTGTAGTTTAGCAAATCAATACTTTTTTGTAACCACCTTTGAAGAAATCTATGAGAGCTTTCAATTTTAAGGAACTTTCTGTCCCAGCCTTCTAAGTCAAGCAGCATAAAACATAAATGAAAAAAACCTTACTTAGAAAATAAGCTCACGTTGTTTTAAAAAAAAAAAAAAAAATCTAAAATAAAGAAATAAAGTATCTGCAAGTAACTTACATTTCAGGAAAGAATCAATGCTTGTAATTTTAAGAAATTCAAAGCTGCCGTGGACTAATTACCATGCATTGAATTCCTCCAAATGCAGATCCTTTACATGTTTGTATCACTTTAGGCATAAAATAGAGAAATTGGGGGAGAGGGGGGACCCTGCTATAAGCTGTTTTCCTCCCTCCTTCCACAAACAATAATTTGGGTGTGAAAAGGATTTGTAAAACAAACACCAAGAGGCATAGGGCTTTGTGTTTTGAAGCTATAAGCATGAAAATCTATTTAAGAAACTATCTTCTGCCTGCTCAGATAAACAGGTTCTAAGTACCCTATATAAATCTCCCAACCATGGAAGAAAATAACCCCTAACTTTTTTTCTTTATTTGGCCCCAATTAAAGTTTGAAATGGGGGATTTATAATCTCCATCTAAACAGGGCATCTGCAATTTGTAGCCTGACATAAATAACCGGCTTTAATGCTGTAAAAGGACAAGAAGAGTCAAGTCCATATATTTATATAGAAGGGAAAATGATGCCAACCTTCAGCACTCCACCAAGACATCTCCTCCTAAGAGGCCGCAGCAGATAGTTGGCATTATTGCCTCCCTGGCATCCATTCCCTCTGCCTAACGTCACCTGTATTTTCTCAATCAGAATGACTTCTCCCCATGGTTTTCTGTATTGGGAAAACAATTCCAGTTGACCGTGTTCAAGGAGAAGAAAAAGGTCAGGGCCTCCCATCCCTGCCCTGGGATAGCCAGGGGACGAGCACGTGACCTAAGCTCTGCCATGGGAGCTTATCAGGTGTTCTGCAGGTTACTAAGCTACTGCCTCTCAGCTCCAAATTCACCTTCCCCACCAGCT
This sequence comes from Eulemur rufifrons, assembly GCF_041146395.1. NCBI lineage: Eukaryota > Metazoa > Chordata > Mammalia > Primates > Lemuridae > Eulemur > Eulemur rufifrons. The sequence continues at coordinate 10,537,694 of NC_090992.1, forward strand.
TTGGAAAGTTGGACGCGGGGCCCTGTAGACTGTATTTCTCAATGGCCAGGTGGCTTCTTGATTCATTCTGCCAATAGGGAAACCGGAAGGAAGGCAGGAGGAGGAAAGAAGCGACTTACTCCTCCCCTTTCAGCATCAACCAACCTGCTGCCCTTCACCTTGGCAGCTGCATTTCCTTCCAATGACAACTGGTTCTTTCCCAACTTCATCCCACAGTCCTAGAACCATTCTCATCCACTCCCTAGAGGTACCTGCCAGGCAGTACCTCTCCTCAGAGCTCTGAGCCCAGCCTTGAGGGGCTCCTCTTTCAACTCCTGAGACACCAGGAGCGGCTGGCCAGCATCCTCCCCTCAAATGTCTGGGACTCTGCTCTGTGCCTCTTCTCCGAGCTTCTAGATTCTGAAAACACCAACTTCTCTTTGCTTCCCAGCCCCAGGCACGGTAGCTTCTTCCTGCAGGTACTAAATATATCTGTGTTGCCTTGATGTTCATTTTTACAATTGCAATCTGCCAACTTCTGTTTAACCAATTCCTTACGTTGAAGTCTCTGTTAAAATAACTGGCATGGTTTTGTTTTCCTTGCTAGCCCCTGACGGCCACAGGAGCTCTCACCCAGGAAGCTGACCCCTGCGTAAGTTAGTAAGGAGGAAAAGTATAGGTTGCAGGTTTCCACCACAGAACGGGCATGGCCGTAGAGACGGTCCTGACTAGGTTTTTTTTGAGACAGAACCCAATGCCATGCTTCCTCTTTCCCAGCCCCCCTCCTCTCTCAGTTCCCCTCATCCTCATGCCCGGTCCTCCAGTCTCCTTTGGATTCTGTAGGCTGCCTGAAAACCATCCAAAAATTTCTTTTGCTTAGCTTAGTTAAAATCAGTTACTAGCATATATTCAGAAAAGTTTGAGCCAGTATCTTCATTCAGGCCATCTTTCAATCCATAAGGATTCATTGAGCAGCACACTTGGGACAAATGAATTCAACTCCAGGGACCCTGAGTACTTTACGTTCAAGCTTTAAAGAGCTAGAAAACTGTATCATCAGGTTCTGATATTCCCCTACCAACACCCCCCACCACATGCACACACACAGAGTCACACGTGCCACACTCAGTCCTGGCATTACCGACCTCATTCTGAAATGACTCAGTTCATTCCCCTCCCTCTTCAGGTCCAGAGATGAGATGAGAGGGGCTCAAAGTCATGCAGCAAAGAGTGAGAGTCGGGGCCGGACGCAGGCTTCTGGGGTACAGTCCACCCTCCATCCGCTGCCACCTGGTCAACCTAGCATCTCTCTCTCAGGCAGGGAAGTCTCCCCGAGAGTCAAAGGATGATGAGTAAGTGAGGTGCACTGGGTAGGGACTGGAGGAATGTACAACCCTAGTCATTATAGAAAGCTTTTAACCTCACAGAAATCTATCTCCTTATGTGAGAGTCAGAAGAAAAGGAAAGCAAGAGACTAGCAGGTAATTTTCGGAGATGCCGAGAGGGGTATGCAGTGGACAAAGGAGACTGGAGTTCAATTCCTGGCCCTTCCACCTATTCATTATTTAACTTTGAACATAGAACTTTACCATCAAGTGTTCCATTTCATTTTCTATAAATTAAGGTAAAAGCAAATGTCCATTCTACTTTACAAAGTTATTTTAACCATGAGATACACTCATTCCACAAATATGTGGGCTAAGCATTATTTTAGCAGCTGGGAACACAGCAGTGAGCAAGACAAAATCTTTCCCATCTTAGATAGAGATATTTACATCTTAGTAGAAGGAGGCAGACAGAACACAAATAAATTTAGAAATAAATATGACACTTTGGAGAGCAATAAATACGATGGGAAAATAAAATAATTTGACCAAGAGTGATCGGGCTCATTTTGTTGGGAGGTCAGGGAAGGCTGCTTTGAGGAGGTGACACTTGAGCTGATTCATGGGGGATTAAAAAGAGAAGATGTAGAGAGAGAACATTTCAGACAGAGGGAATAGGGAGTGCCAAAGCCTGCAAGTGGGAGCAAGTCTGATGGTTGGAGGAACAGAAAGGTGGGTGAGCGTGGCTGGACCAGAAGGAGTGCTGGGAGAGCGGGGTCAGGTTGACCCTATGGAAACAGAACTTTCCACAGCTGATCATGTACTTGCACATGCTCTCAGCATTGTGTAATACTAGGTCAATTGTTCTATTCTCATTAGCTTACTTTATCATTTCAGCTTTTTGTTGCATAATTTCTCGGTTATCCTCAATGGTTAATGACTTTCTAGTACTTCTACTTTAAATTTTCTGTGCTCTTCCTCACTCTTTGCCAAATAGGTGTATACAAATTTCATATGAAGAGACGCTATGAGATTTTTCTGTTTGGTGGAAGTAAGTCCACTAATCTACGTCTTGTGGGCCAGAGAGGTAGTATACTACAATGGGTAAGCAGTTGAGTTTTGGAATCAGGTCTTGGTTTAAATCTTGTTTCTCCTACACAGTAGCAGTATTAATCTAGACAAGTTAATTAGCTTCTCCAAGCCTTCATTTTTTCATTTATAAAATAGACTTAAGGATACCTAACTTAGAAAATTGTGTGAGACTTCTGTGACTGCACGTGTGTAAGGCACAGAAGTGGGCAGAGGGAAAGCACTCAATGAATGTTAAATAGAGGTGGCCCTTTGTTCATTGATGTTTCCTCTTTCTTCTTCACTTTTCTCTACTAATTTCCTCCTGTCTGTCGATGCTCAGCTCAGATGGCCTCTTCTGCAGCACACCTTCCCTAGAGCTCCAGGCTGAGTTAAGTTCCCCCATTATTTTAAGCCTTACGACTTACCACATCGTAAGTGAAATTCCCCGTTTCCATGCCTATCCATCTTTTATACTATTAGATTCTTGACAGAAAGTAATGTACTTCACTCATCTTTGCATCCCAAGCACAGAGCCCAGTATCTTACACATAATAAATTCCCAGTGTGATTGATAATGATCAACTGTGAATTATTTCTGACCAGACACCAGCCACTGATACATGCTCTCTGACTTGGACATCTTGTGCAGAGAGCAGCCCTTGCTGAGACTTAGAGAAAAGGAGAAGAAAGAAAACTTTGCCATCCCTGGCAAGGGATGGTTTTAACCTAGTTGTTTGTAACTCAAGACATATATGTAATTGCAGTTTTTAATTTGTATGACATTAGCTGTTAGTGTTAAGCCAAAGGAATAATCCTGTGATTGCTCCAATGCTTGGATACTTTATCACTGAAGGAGGAAAAAGAGCTCTTTAAATAGGAGATACTGAAAAGAAAGGATTCACCTAATCTCTGAAGAATGTTGGAAATCTGAGTTTTCAAAGGCAGCCAGAAAGCAGTTAAATGTTATCAGTATTTTAGCCTTCTCAAGAATGGAACTTCTAACTACTCTCTCAAACATCTAATGGCTGTGCACGATAAAATAGTCTCCACTATAATGGAGACGACAGTATCCCTGGGGAGGGGTCTTATTTTAGCTCTCAGGACTAGTATGAGTGCCCTGGGTTCAATCTACCACGTGACTCTACATGTAGCTGACAATCCCAGAGAAATCTGGGATGCCCTCTGGGGCTTTGCACTGTGGCCCTCCCTCCCCTTGGTTCATTCCCTCCTTCTGTTGTCAGAGATAAGAGCCCAGTAATCTCCAAACTGCATCAGGTGTGAGAACTCATGCTGCTATTAGAGAAATGTGGTCTGATATTTTCACCGAAACATACTGGAAATTGGTTTAAAAGGCAGGAGGATGCAGATCTCTACCTATTTATGGAAAAGAGTGCATCTTAGCTCTGGCAAAGGCCTCCTCCCCCAACAGCCATCCATCCCCAAAAAGGAACAGCCAGACAAATGTCACACTGTTTTCTGCGAGGTTGTTATACTCTCGTGTCCTCCCTTGCAGAAGGGGAAAGGCAAAAACATATTCCTATTTTTCCTCACCTGAGCCAGGAAGCAGCTTCTGCAGTAATGGAACGGAGGTAATGAAATGTGGTTCACAAACTGATTCTGCCTATCAGTAAAAAGCTCATTTAAATAAACTGACTGATAGCAACCCAGGACAAAGACACCATTTTCTTTATCCTCCAACAAATAAATCTGTCCTCGTTGTTAATGTCAGAAATTTTGAAAAGGAAAATAGTACAGAAAACAGGAAGAAAGACGAGGAATCAAGAAGCAAATATCGAGTATGGTATCAAGGAAAACTGTTTGACATTCTGCCTGTGTTCCCAAAGCCCAGTCACCAAGAACACGACAAATCCTCCCTTTCGTACCACCCTCCCCTCTCCTGAGAATTTCACTGTCGGGTAACCTCTTTTCACACTCCATGGGTGATCCTAAATAAACCAACCTTGGATAGCATGCTCCAGCTTCAGGGATAATCTCACTATTTTAGAGAGGAGATGATGTGTCATCTTCTAATGCGAAGCATCAGAATATTATTTAGTTAGTTATTTATCTATTTTTACTTTTTAAGTTAGATGCCAAGGGCCTAGCAATTGGAACACGGAAAGCCTTTAAAAAATAAAGTAAAATAAATACCCCACACCAGCCTGTTAGTGATCATTAGTGTGGAACCAGGTTCCACTTGTAATTCACTCATTTCCACCTGCTCTCAGAAACCCCATGCCTGACTTCCTAGAGAAATCACAAAACCTGCTGAATTGCAGCTACTGACTTGGAAATGGCCTTTGGAGAAAATCCTCTAGCTCTTTGTGCACCTTCTGCCTCTTCTTTAAAGCTATTTGAGACCCAGAGCTTTTATATTTTCCCCCTTCACTTGCCTATTCCATGCTGATCTTTCCCTTTCTTGAATCTTATTATCCATAGCCCTTAATCACATAGTGTGCTACAGTTTTCTCTGCCCCAGCTACACTGCCAGCTTCTGGCGGGTAGTAGCCTTAGCTTGTATCTCCCGCAGCATCTAGCACTGGGCTAGCAAAATTACGGCTGTTCAAAAACATTCCCCTATAGAGCCCGCGTTCACTGCATCCCCCTTCTGCACAACTGCTCCGAGATACCTCCGGTTCATTCGTTCATCTCCAACGTGTGGGTGCTCTGCAAAAGTGCCTGGGACTGGCTCGCTCAGAGCTTCAAGAAAATAAGAATTAGTGACCAACACTCAAGTGTCAGGAGGCTTTATCTAATATTTCTGATTCCTGACTTCTCTTTAGGAATTGGGTGATTTGGCAACCTTGGCCCTGTTCTCCCACCGCAGCAGCTCACGGGACCCAGGCAGCCTTTATGCTGGGCATGTGCTCTAGACCAGTGATGCTCCATTGCAGTCAGCATCACTCACTTATTTCACGCTTGGTTCAAAAGTACATCAGTTTGACCCATGTCTGCTTTACAGGAAATTCATATTGTTCTCCTCTAAGTCTATGACCTTTAAAATCAGCTTTTCTTGTCTAAAAGCAAATCTGTTGTCTCAGACTATGGGAATGAGCTGAGTTTTTGCTCCTTCCCTATCTCAGGTGCTGGCCTCACTGTCCTAGTTACTCAAGACCGAAGCCTCTGGGTCTCTCTAGCTCCATCCCATCCTGCACTAAATCCTATCCATTCCACTTCAAAAACATTTTCAAAATCTATCCCTTCCTTGCCATTTCCACTGCCTTGCTCTCTGGTCTTCTGTGTTTCTTAGCTGGATCTCCTAACTCCCCTTCCATACTTTAGTCTTTCCTCTTCAAGTTTATTCTTCATGCTCCGTCACGTGGAACAGATCTGATTCTGTCATTTCACTGGTCAAAAGCTTCAAAATCTCCCTGTTGCCTACAAACCTAAGTATGAACTCCATGGCCTCCGCCATCTGCCCCAATCTACCTTGATGGCCATCCCAGCACTCTGTCTTCCAGAGACACCTCCACCCCAGCAGGCCATGCTCCAGTCTTCAAAGTAGCCCTGTACTAGTCCACCCTGAGGCTGAACACTAAGGAATGCACACCAATCCATGAGAATTAGCTTAACACATCGCCCCTCCTGAATGAATGGACCATTTAAAGAAGACCTGGGGAAAGGAACTCAAGCACATGACTTTCTTTCTATCGTGACCAGATTCCAGCCATGGTGACTTAGGGTAAGGAAACTACTTCCTGAAGGAATAGAGACTTCCTGAAACCTCTTAAAGCATCCCATGCAGGTACCAATTTTGCCCGAGTAAAAGCAGCTTCTTAGGGTCCTTACTATCAATCATTTCTCTGACTTTGGAGTTCCCTTGGGGTTCAGTTTAAAGATTTCCGAGGGAGGGAAAAATTATATTTTATTTCTTACTTTCAGAAACCAGAATAAGAACTGACATGCCTTTCAGGAATCATACTGGTTACATCCTGATTTATGAGTGTAGTGTTTGGTTTTCAACAAGGCTTGATTTCCAGTGGCCAAATTGTTAAGCACACAGAAAGTTCTTACAACTGTCTGAAGAAAGTGTTTTCAGACCTCCTTTCCCTTGCCCAGCTTTCTATTTCTGTTAATGGGCTTAAAACTAATTAGAGTAAATTAATTCCTCAGAATAACAACAACTGCCAAGGAGTCGCACACTAACACTTTATTCTTAGAAACAAGAGCTTCCTGGGAGTTGGGGAGCAATTACAACTTCCTAATGATCTATAAAAGGAGGGGGAAAGGCTCCATATCAATTATGTTTTATTTATTTCTTTCAGAAACTTTTAATGAATTTAAGGGGAAAATTATACATCTCAATAAAAAGCGATTACCCTCTCTGAACTGCGCTCCTCCAGTGTTGACAAGTGGCTCATCAGGCTGGCCTGGTAGCATTGCAGACAGTGAGAAAGTACCACAGAAAACTGTGATGAGCACCTGTTAATTATTTTTTCATGAGCACTTTCCCTTCATGTTTTTTCCATCTGCAAAATACTTGGATATCATCAGCCTATGGGACTCCTGGCAAAAGGTCAGACTCACAGCCTTGAAAAGACAGAAGTAGAAAAGGCTGAGTCACCCCACCCGGATGACGGAACCCAATCTGAACTTTACTCTCGGTTGTTCTTTGATCCAGTTTAAATGATGTGCAACTGGGCTCTACCCCCTGCAGTCTACATACCTCTGGTTGGACAAAGAACATTAGCATCTAAGGCCGAAAGTTCCCAGTGTTTGTGTACTGAGTGGTCCAAGGGGTACAAGGAACTGTCATGTCCCTCTCGCCTCCAGTATCTCTCTTGAATCTATCCCTTTCTGTCCATCCACACAGGGAGAGACCTACCACCAGCCACGCCACCCCACCTCATGCCTAGTGTGATTAACCCACACGAATCTCAGCTTCCCATCTCACTCCTCTCTTATCCATTCTCCACGGTACAAACTGAAGGACTGTTTTTCTCCCTACAACACAGTTCTTATCATCATCATTGTCATCACTGAAATTATATTATCACAGCTATCGTATCATGTAGGTCTTAATTGTAAGCAAGACAAATACGCTCTGGCTAATTTAAGCAGAAAATAATGAACTTAATGGATATTGGCTGCTTTCCATAATCCCTAGGAAGTCCAGAGAAGTACTTCTGAAGCTACACAACCAGAAATTCATTTTTGTCAGGGATGGTCTGACTCTACTTCTAAATACAGATTGTGCCGTTTGTAACCATTAGCACCCCTGAGGCAGGACTTTGAGTGTTGCTGCTAGAACCACTGCCTCTGTTGACTCCAAGAATCCCGTGCAGCTGCTACCACGAGTACCACCCTCTCCAAAAAAAGAGGTTTGCATGGTTGGTATTTCATTGTATTATAGGTCTCAGACTCAAAGTCTGTGTCAGATCCAACCAGTTAGTTAAGTCTCAGCAAGTGCCCCTTGTTTCAATGGCTCTGACTCATAAGGTAGAAGGTTCTCTAACAAAGAAAATGGTGGCCAAAAATAATGACTAATGACCACTTTAATACCATTTATTTAGCACCTGCTATATGCCAAAGACTTTATATCCAGTACCATTACAGTATCTCAGCAAAATAGGTATTTTGTCCATTTTATAAAATCCTGAACTTTCAGGATCAAGAGAGAACAAAAATGATTAAAATTTAACTCAAACTAGAAATTTGTTAGCTCTAATTGAAAAGTGAGTTCCATGAAAGCAAGACATTCTCTCCTGCAAAGATGAATCCCTAAGGCCTTTGGTTGTGCTTGGCACAGAGCAGGCATTCAGTGAAGCATCCAGGGTCGCAAACGATGTCATTACTACTCAGCGTCACCCAATCTCTCTGCCCTGCACCATGTTTTATACCCTGACATATTACATTCTTACAGACAAAAGTCTTTTTTTCATCATCTCCCTCCATATATACCAGAATTAAGTCTCACTATCCTGACCAAGATCACATACCTACCCCTGAAGCAACCACTGAGGCCGAGGTGACAGAAGGCTCAGTTGGCCAATCCCGGGCCATATGACCACTTCTGGACTTTTAGAAAAAGCAAACTGAGCTATGTGGACTTAAGTAAAGCAGAGAAAATTCCAAAAATGAAGTATAGGGTCCTTCACCGCTGATAAAAGCAGTAAAAATGGCACTGAGAATGCAAAATCAACACGGCGCTCTGCGTAGTAGGCATTTGTTGATTTTGCATGCTCAGTGCCGAAGATTCGAGGGAAGAAGTGACTTTCCCAGGCTCACATAGTCAGACAACAGTCGAACCAGAACTGAAAGCTGGGGCTCCTATGTTTGCCCAGTGCCTTCTTTCTCAGGCCCTGGAATTCTGTGAAAATGTGAGAGAGTAGGAAAGAATAAGCCATCTCAGGACCAGGCTTTGAACTGAGGAACCTATATTCAGGTAGCTCTTCTATCACAACAGATTTCTTTTCCTTAAAATAATCCATGTAATTAATTTAGAGCACCTTATTACCTAATGTAGCATCTCACTGCCTTCACCATTCGCAGCCACAGTCCTGATTAGTGCCTTTCATTCCCTCTTTAGGAGAGGCTGTTTATGGTTTGCCATGCCCTCTGTGTAAGAAATTTGACATTTCAGATGGCAACAAATGGCTGGAAAATTGGCCCCTTGAGACTAATAGCCCAGCAGCATTTACATGTAATTATTTTGCCTAAGAATTTAATTTTGTTGAGCATAAAATTTATGCTGAATAAAAAGACCCCGAACAGTGAACCCTAGACTCAGAAGAACATTAGCATGAGCCCTGGATTCTAGAACATTCATTCTAATGCTTGAAGAGAATTATTCATTTTACAACAAATTTAGATGTTTTGCTCTGTGTGGCACTAATTACTCAGCCAATGTTGTAAGTGGGCTCTTTGTTGGTCCCCGCACTGTCACTTTTGCCACTGTTCTATAGCTCTGATTGCCCGCCTCCTGAGTCACAGGTCATGAATTAATGATTTTGTCTGGGTATTCCCACTGCCACTGCTCTTCCCAGTTAAAGGCCTTGTGCTCATGCTGCTTTAGGAGGGCAAAGTGATTACCATTAGCCCTCTCCCCTTTTTTAGACACACTTAGAGAATAAAACCCCAAAATACTGTGACTTAGCTAATGAAGTATAGCTAGACAATGACAGAGGAAGTTACCTGATTCTCTAACTATACTATTCCTATTACCAAGTATTCATGTGTCCATTTTTTTTATATTATTATCTGCATTATGCCAAGCATGTATTATACATGGAAATATAAAGTTCAACTAAAGAGGTAAAGAATCTGCTTTTAAGAAGCTTATATTCTGGTGAGAGATGTGGGAAGTAAGCAAATTAATAATATAAAAGAATTAATATTGTTAGAATTGCCATACTACCAAAAGCAATCTACATATTCGATGCAATGCCTATCAAAATGTCAATGACTGTCTTCACAAAGGAAAAAAAAACCAAAATCTTAAAATCTGTATGGAACCACAAAAGACAGAGTAACTGATGAAATCCTAAGCAGAAAGAACAAAGCTAGAAGCATCATACTACTTGACTTCAAAATATGTTATAAAGCTATGGTAACCCAAGCAGCATAATATTGGTATAAAAGACGACACATAGATCAATGGGACAGAATAGGGAACCCATAAATAAATCCACATATTTATAGCCAACTGATTTTTGGTAGAGACACCAAGAACATACATTGGGGAAGTGACATCCTCTTTAATAAATGGTGTTGAGAAAATTGGATATCCATATACAGAAGAATGAACTTAGACCTCCACCTCTGATTCTATAGAAAAAGCAACTCAAAATAGATCAAAGACCTGAAACTATAAAACTACTAGAAGAAAACACAGGGGAAATGCTTCAGGACACTGGTCTGGGAAAAAGATTTTATGAATAAGACCTCAAAAGCACAGGCAACAAAAGCAAAAATAAACAAATGGGATTATATCCAACTGACAACTTCTGTACAGCAAAGGAAGCAATCAACAGAGTGAAAATGCAATCTACAGAATGGGAGAAGATATTTGCAAACTATTCATCTGATAGAGGATTAATATCAAAAATATACAAGTAATTCGAACATCTCAACAGCAAAAAGCAATGTGATTTAAAAATGGGCAAATGATCTGAACAGACCTTTCTCAAAAGAGAAATGTGGCTTTTCTGAGGATGCACAGGCTTTCTCTCAAGTGCCCCCAGCAAAGCTGGGGATGGGAAAGGTGATGATTCAGACAAAGTAGTCCAGAAAGGGGTCTGAGCAGACTGATGTTTAAGCTGAGAAGTGAAATATTTGACATGAAGAGGAGCTAGCCATAGAGCCAGAGACATAGCATTTGGGGTGGCAGAAACCTCAGGAACAAATGTCCTGGTATACAAAAGAGCTTGGGATGTTCTAAGAACCGATAGAAGTCCAATGTGACTGCCGGCTGTTTTCAGATAGAGTTTTGATATAGAGCTGACAACTTGCTAATGGATGGGACATGGAGAAAGAAGGAAAGGGCTTATAAAGTTCTCTGTTGCCGAGTCTGCAGTTAGTTTGATGGATTTTCCTTTGTGAGGTGCCTGATCTCCCTGCACTGCTCTTGGGTCCAGGGAACACCGGGTCTGGCCTGCCTGTCTAAGTCATCAGTATGCTATCCCCTGAAATGCCAAGGGCAGGAAGCATGCAAATTGTGGCAGCCCCACTTTCAGTGGCGGGCTTGGCTGGGAACACACACCTGCCATAGAGAAGCAGCCATGCATGTGCTTCTCGGCTTAGAGTATTCTCGCAGTTGCAATGGGAGAGGAGGGGCTGCAGCTACCAGCCAGCCCTAGCTGAAATCACTTTCTCTTGTGCTGTGATTGGAGCAAGCGCAGAGGAGGAAGTGTCTAGGTGGAAGAAAGCTAGCACTCCAGCCTCTCACTGTTCTGTGGAGTGTCCCTTTGAACGCCTGAACCCCTGGGCTTCACTGGTTCACCCTGCTATTTCTATTTAGCCTCCAAGCCTGGGCTGGTGGAGGGTGAAAGCACCTCCAATGTTTTGGGTCTTGCTATTCACCGGAGGTACCTCGATGGGGGAGGGGAGCCCATCACTGGGCTCGGAACCTCTCTGGGTTTGGTCCATGCCCCTGTCTTCTCCTCTCCATCTTCTTTCTCAGCTTCACAGCTTTTCTCAGTTGGGTCTCCAGATGTCTCTGTTGTCTCTCCCTGTGATCCTCACCTGAGCTGCGACTGCCCTCTGCTCTCCTCAGTCCAATAGTTTCCCTTCCAGCTGGGACAATCTGACAAGTGATGCTTCTAGTCAGCCATTCTGGCTGATCTCTTGAAGTCATTTTTGATACTTTCCTTTCTCTCACCTTCCACATCCATTCAATTGCCAAGTCCTGCCAACAATACTTCCTAATTACCTGTCATGCATAGACACTTCCCTCTATCTCCACAGCCAACTTCAGTCCAAACCAACACCATCTCTCTCATACACTACTGTAAGAGAAGTCTAGAGCCAGGGATATCTTCTAGAAATACAAATCAGTCATATTATCCCACTGCTGGAGTCAATTCAACGGCTTGCTCCATATTCTGAAGGCTCCCATAGCTCCCAGTATTTCCCCTTTATGGTGATTATCATGATTATAACTAAATAATCACACCCTCACGAGTCTGTAAAGTCCCTGAGGGTAAGGAGGGTTGTCTTAACCCATCCTGTATCTTCAGTGCCTAGAAAAAGGCCTGCCATGATTCACTACTTGGATAAATATTTGTGGAATCAATACACGAATTTTTGACACTGTTCTGCCCCCCTCTGGATAGAGCAGATTGCTGTTTCAGAGTAGGCTCATTTGCAAATGCCTAAAAATAAAAATGAAATGCCAACAGAATGTTCCTTGTCAGAATGAAGCTGCTGAGAAAGAGCAGTTTTAAAAGCTGATCTTGAGCAAAAGAACATGGAAACCTAATACTCCTTAAATAGCTTCTTAAATACAGTCATCCATCAAAAGTCCTATCTTTGTGAATCTTCATTACATGGGAACACACCAAAAAATGCACAGCCCCTTTATTGCACAACACACGGAGCAGTTTCTTGCAAAGAGTTTTCAAAAACTGAGGATTTAAATAGACACAGCTGAGCTCATGAAGTTATAGTCCTGTTGTCAACGAGAGTCAATCATTGAAGCCACTCAACTAAATACCATTTTTGATAACATCTTGGCCATCACAATATATTAGGTGAAGTCCATGATGCAAAGTCTGCTATGCCAGCACTTTTCAACACAAGGAGAAGCAGCAACCTACCTCTTCAATAGTCAGAGACTGGTATAGAAAAGCCACTAGTTACAGAGTGTATGTCACCTCCCATGGGGAACTCTGAAAGAAAGCGAAGACTCAGGCCATGACTGCAAAATCCCCATACTTAAATGCTGGATTCAGTTTATTGTTTGTGTTAGTTGGGTTGTTTAATCACACTGGACTCTGCCAATTCAGATGCATATAAGATGCTAGAAATGAAGATGCACCAAATGACACAGTCTACTAAAGCTGAATAGAGAGTTCTACAAGGCAATGTGGTGACGGGGAGGACGCCTGGCTGGAGCAGCAGGGAAGGTACTGAGACAGCTGCTTGGGGTGAATTTTACATAGAAGACTTGGTCAAAGATACGGTAACTGTGAAGATGACAGCAACGCCAGCAACAGTACTTAACGGTGATCACTCAGCACCCACAGAGCACTTTCACATCTGCGATCTCACTCAACACTCTGGATGCCTCAGGGACAGGAGGAAGCACAGACGTGCCTGGAGTCACTTGGCCAAGGTGTCTTGTTGAGCTGAATTATAGCGGGAGCTGGGGACAACCATTCTCCCCCACTCCTAGGACACCTTATGATCCTTCTCATAATACCTTCAGAGCCTTCACTGCACCCCCACTTCTCAAAATTGCTGTGTCTTGACTTCAAAGTCATCCATTCTGGCCATGCACCATCTGGCTGAGCTTCCTTCCGACTGCTCCCTTCCCCACCACTTGTCCAAGCCCCAGACCAAACTGCTCCAGACATGATGCAGCCATCCACGCGTTACGTCCTCACCGCTCCAGCCCCTAGACTGCCACCCTCTCTCCTGTCCACCCCAGGCTTCACTCAAATACCACTATTTCAGAAAGGTTGTTCTGCCTATTTGGTCTTCAATGACCTCTTTGTTTTCTGACCTAGGGCACTACACTTTTAAGTATACAGCCATAACACGTTTTTACATAGTGTTTTAAAGTGGCGTGGTGTTTTTGTATGTGTTTGCTTTTGCTTTTTAAACGAGACAACTTCAGGGCAGAGACAGTGTCGTACCTCTCCCTCATTATCCCTCAGGGTGCTTCATTCTGTGCTGAGCTCTCAAGAGTGCTGAATTCACTTGTTCTTTGATTACTCCCCCCTTCTTGCTATCATGGGTGTGTGTTGAAGCAAGCCTTAGGGGGACAGATTAAAACCTGCAGCGTTTGATGCAACAGAATTTCAGGACTAAGTTCCAATCATTCCCTTGACAGCTGCCTGCATAATATCCCCTTCATTATTTTTTAAAGTCAGTTTATATTTTAATGCAGCGATAGAATATTGGACAGCTCCCAAAAGTAAAATTATCCTCAAACAGAAACTCCCCATTTTAAGACTAAGAAAAAAACCAAGTAATTGGGGGTAGATGAGGGGACAGGGAGAAGAATGAATGATGATTGGTCTCTAACTGGCAAAGCAACCCACAGGCTGGAAGACTTGGCCTCTGTTCTTGCTTTTCCAAATTGCCCCATGACCCTAATAAATCAGTCAGCAAATTTCTGAATGTCTAATGAAATATAATATCTCGCTATCTGGATGTACAGTGTTCTAATTTGTTTATGCTACATTGTAATACTTAGACACATCCTTCTATGTGGTCTCCTGACTCCAACCTTGCACCTTGAATCCATTCTTCTTCCCAGATGCAGCATAATTTCTCTAAAAGGCACACGTGATCACATCCACAGCCTGCGGAAGTCCCTTGATGATGCTCCATCACGTTAAACATAAACTCTACACTCATCAGCATGGTTGATAAAGACCTCTATTATTTTCTACTTACCTCTCCTACCTCTTCCCTCTCCAATCCCTCCCCTTTGACACCAAAATCTCCGGTCAGAATCAACTTCTCTTATGTACTGCAACTTACACTTGCACCATCTCACTGTCTCATCCCCAAGCTTTCCAACATGAAGTCTCCACCTAGAACACTCTACCCATCTCCAGATCTTCATCAGCATAACTTTTCATTTTTTGAACCTCAACTTAGACATCCTTTTCTCCCTGAAGCTGCCCTGACCCCAGTTCCAAGTTGGGCATCCATTTCTTATATTCTAATACACACTCTGTATTTCCCTCACTATGGCACAGACCACAAGGGATTACAATTTTCTAGTAACTTATCTATGTCCCCTCAACACTGTAATCTCCTTTTGGTCAGAGACTGTGTGTAACTTTTTGATTGTGTTATGCCCAGGTCCTAGCATAGGTGTTAGCCCACAGTATAAATGCTCAGTAAGTAGCTGTGGGTAGAATCAAGAAGGGAAAGAAGGGAAGAAATAGGAAGAGAGAAGTTAGTATAAAAGCAAAAAAGAAAGAGAGGGAGAGAAGAGAGAAAGGGAAATTGTCATTTCTGGGGAAAACAAATTAATGCCATAGCTTTTCCAAAAGATGTACCATTTCCTGGGTGATAAGAGAATGAGCTCACCAGTTTCTGTTGCTGAAAACACTAAAACTCCCTCGATGAATGAAGCACAGATATGAAGTTCCTAGATTTTAAGCAGTTGTTATTTTTAGCAAATATATACAAATGGATAACATGTTAGCAATAAGCTCTGTAGGTGTGAACATGGAATAGTAATGCTGCCAAAAGGAGATTTGTTTTTATATCGGAGACCCCTGAGCCAGAGGGATATAATTTATTTACTTCCCAAGCATAGAGTTTTATTTGTATTGGAAAGAGAGAACCTCAAAATCCTGTTGCATATATTTTGCCACAATAAAAAAAAAAATCATGTTGCAATATGGTCTCAAGAGACTCGTGACACATGTTAATTAGACCAGTCCAGGAGGAGGCTGTTGGCAGAATAGCTAGACAAGCCCCGATTAAATGAGACTATTGAGTCAAAACTTGCATTCATCAGACTTTATAGTTTATAAAATGTTTTCAAGTACATTAGAGCATCTGTTTCTCTCAACAGCAGATCATTCTACTTTCCTGCTTGGAGCCACCAATGGTTTCCCATGACTCTGAAGATAAAACTCAGACACCTTACCTTGGCCTCAAGGCCCTGCAGGATCTGGCCCCTGTCTTCTGCAACTTTGTCTTACCAGTGCTACTGAAAGTAGCCGGTCTATGAATTGTTACTGGGATGTGATGAGTTATGGGCACCAGAATATACACCAACTATATAACTAGGCGTACTGTTGCAGCTGCCTGACCTTTTTTTTAGCAAGACTTCCTCAATGAAAGAAACACTGCATTGATGTACATTGCTGTGCAAGCTCCTAATCTTGTTGCAGACAATAACAACTTTGGTAGCAATGCTTATAGCCCTCTAGCCCCATGTCATCATTTTTTAGTACCACTGGTCTTCACACTTTGGAGCCTTTGGATAGCACTTTCCCCACCATTTTGGGGGGCCTTCTCATCCTTCAGCTCTCAAGTCTCCATCACCTCCCTAGAAAGGCTTTCCAGGACTGCCCTGGCACACTCAATCTCCACCCTCCAACTCAAAATGTTTGTTTATTTCATAGTACTAATCACAATGGGAAACTATCGTATATGCTTTGTCTACTTTTTGTCATATGTCTACTGCCACCACCTCTCCCCAACCAAACAAAAAAGTGCCTAGTACATAATAGATGTGCAATAAGTACTTGTTGACTGAACAAATTAACAACTCTGTGACATAGGAGTTATAACAACAATGTTATGGAAAAAGAAAATGAAGCTCAGGGAGTTTAAATGTCTCCGAGAGTATCAAGCCGTTACAGTTTTGTTTTCCTTTAGATTTAAGAAAGCACTGTCACAAATGTGAGCCCCTCTTATTGTGCAGGAAGCAGTGCAGCATCTGTGGTGAGGTGAGAGGGAAACTGACGTTCAAAGAGAATTAGTGACTTGCCCGGCTTCATTCAAAAGTCTGTGATAAAGGGCAAGCAACCAAAGCCGGGTCTCCTGAATCCAAGATTAGGACCAGTTAACATAGATGATATAGTCATCTAAGAGAGCTTTGGAAAGCCCTCCAAAAAGCAATATACCATATCTGTTTTTAAGAGGACAGAGGGTCCTAGGGCAAAGCTTTATTGGAAGCAGGGGTAGTAGAGTGTTGCTGGAATGTGGGGAGATCCTTAATTGTGCTCTTGCTAGACATCGCAATGTAATAAAACCAGCGTGAGCTTATTCCAGGTTTACAGGCCACTTACGCACCATGTGACACTGTGCCAATGGCTTAACCCATCTGAATTACTATTAGCAAAATGATTATATTAATCACCTCACAGAGTTATTATAACAAGACTCCTTAAGATCACTATTCTTCACTGATTCACAGACCCCTTCCCACCAAAAAAATTTGTATACAAAATTATGTATGTATGTAACAGTGTATATTTTTATTCAAACACTAAATGTCCTTAGTTTTCATTGGATTCTCAACCTTTTGAAATTTACTCAAAAGAAATTAAGAGCATATTTTAAGATGTTTAGCTACCAACTGATTTTGGGCAAAAGACGTCTACCACTCCACTAACATCCCCAAAGTTCTGAATTATTTATTAGATTCAAAGGTACTTTATTACTTTGAAAATAATTTTATGGCTTTTGAAAGACACAAGAAATTTTCTAATCAGCAATGGAGTCAAATATCTGTGTATAAGGATAATCATTACATTTTTATTTATTAAAAAAGCAAAGTAGTAAACAACCTAACTGGTGAACAATAAGAAAATGGTTGAGTTAATCATATTGTAGCTATACAGTGGAATACAGCCAGTAAAAATCATCATTTCAAGGCTTCTGAAGACACAGAAAAATTCCACTATGTAATGTTTGCTTAAAAACCAGTATATAAAATTGTACAGACAGTAAAATTCCAAGTCTATTATAATATTTAGTAGTGGTTCCAAGTGGGGACAACTTTGCCCACCCCCAAGGGACATCTAGCAATGTTTAGAGATACTTTCCTGTTATGACTGGGTGCTGGGAAAGGAGATTCTGCTGGAATCTAGTGATTACAGACCAGGGATGCTATCAACATCCTAGAATTCACAGGACATCCTCCAACAATAAAGAATTATTCTGTCCAAAATGTCAAGGGTGCTGAAGTTTTTTAAGACACCCTAATATGTAGAGAAAATATTGGAAGAAAATATCCTCCAATTATAACAGGGTTATCTATGATTTTATTTATAGATTCTATACATTTTGCTACGTATCTTACAAACGTTCTACAATAAGCATTTGTTTCCTTTATAATCAGATAAAAATAATAATCTTTAAAAATCTGAAGTTGCCCTTTCCTTTTTTGAAATAAGTCAATAAGCAATGAGGTCAGCTTAGAAACAGGTTGAGAAATTGGTCACAACATCAAAAGAGAAAGGAGGATCAACAGAGCGTGAATATGAATTATCATAGGGTTTTATTTCTGCTCTGAAACTCCTTGGGGAATGAAAAGGGGAAATGCCATCAGCCACCTAGGGTGCTAGGAATAAAAAGCAGCATGCTATTATGTGATTCAGGCTGATCTTCATCTTGAGTCAAGCAGAGGCAATCACAAGAGGAATAGCAACAGGACTACAGGGCTGCTTTGAATGAATACCTAAAATATCCCCAGAAAATTCTGATGTCCCCCAGGAGCTGTGTCCTGGAATCTTATGTCCCAAAGTCCCTAAAGACTCAACAATTTGAAGTACATATAATTTTCAAATTATACATTCTTCATCTATTTTTCTCTAGATGCTACACCATAGCTGATACTAGAATTGTGCCTTTGACCTGAGCAATTGTCTTTTTTACTTCTGGTTGATAAGACAAAAGCAAAAAAACCAAAAAAGAAATGTATATTTTCTTTCCTAATAAACTATTCTTCCATATAAATTTACCATTTATAGGCATATGAATTATGACTCCCAATAAACAATTTAATACGTAATGATTTAAATCAGAGACACGTATCATTTTAATATATTTACCTTCTTTACTTATATTACAAAACTTCCCTTACTATATGTTATTGTATTTCTGTATTTTAAATATCTGGAATGCACAATGATCGGGGAAAAATGCACAAGCATGTCCCCAAAATCTCTTGAATACATCATCTTGCTTCTTTCTTCTTTATTATCTATAACTTCCTAAATGGAATTCATACAAAATAGTGGGATAATTACAATTTAACATTTTAAAAGAGTTGTTAGTGCGGCAACATAAAAGTGATCAAGAGTCATCACAATTCATGTTGCTAACTAATAAGACTCCTATAATCCAACCACAGTTCCCTATTATTTTTCATTCCACCTGGCCCTATCTCTCAGATTAGGCTAGTGATTTCAATGAGAAGTCCTTCATACCCTAGCTAGTTACACTGTCAACATACACACCATCTTATTACAGCAAATTGTCATCAGTTATTGTAATGGTAAGACATAGAACAAGTATTTTTAGTGACTACATTCCAAAATAAATTCTCTTCTACCCTATTAACATATAAACCTATAATACAAAAAAAATCATTTGTATTGAAACACAAACTTATTAATATCCATACTTGGCTTCACTTGCTGACTTTCTTTTCCTAACACACCTTACCCCAGCCCTAGATGCAGCTTTACAATCCTTTACTAACTTCTCTATACCAAGATCCTGCTAAGCACATTCTGGGCATCATATATTCATTCACTTAATTAACATATTTGTCCACGTACTTTGTACCATACCTCTTTAATCTTCACAAAGAAGTGTATGTTAGGCATTCCTTCATTTCACAGATGAGAACATTAAGGTTACGGAAGTTTAAAGAAATTTTACAAGGTCACATAGATACTAGATTTTTAACAGGGAATTAATTCATATGAGAGTCCGAAGTCTATGCTTTCTATTACACTATTCTTCCTTTGAATACCACACTATTAGCAGATGCATGATATAATTTTAGAGATAACAATAGTAAGTCTTTATTTAAATAAGCTCCTTTAAAAATGTTTCATATTCCACAACTAGAAATTTATTCTTCTTAGTTACAGAAAGATCTAGCTTTAACAAACAAATGACTCTTAAAAATGGAAAACAAAAGCCATTTAGTCATTTTTACTTTAATGTGAGTGACTTCCCAGATCTCTTTTGTGAGAATGATTGATAATAGAGAGAGAAAATTACAGCTTTGTACACATAAATCTAAGTGAGAGAAAGTGGTACAAGTCAGAGCACAAGAAAAAAATTGCTGGGCAGGAGGAAAATCAATTTGTCCTATTTTTCAATCTTACCTCAGGTTTACCCTTTCTTTTATTTCATTACTGGCCCAGAGAATGGAGACATAGGTAATAAAAAGTAATATGTGTGTTTGAAGTTGATTGGTTCAGATTTTTTCTCTATCACTGGTTGACTGTATGTCCTTGGACAAGATATGTAATTTCTAAGCTTTAGTTTTCTCATTTATGAAAGGAAGATGATAATGCCTATCCCATTATAAAAGGCATTCTATCAATGATGAAGAAATATAGAGTCATTAAAAGATGGAGAAAAAGATGAGACCACTGATGGGTAGATTCAAAATTGCATGTAAATGATTATAAAATTTAATGTTCACCAAATATTCATGTATTTCCCTACATTTTTAACTCCCTTATGGTTAGACTGGGGACATATGACTAACTCCGGCTAATGAACAGAAGTACATGGACCAAATATGCAATGGAAGTGAAAAATAAACTTTGGTGTGGAAAGTCACCTAGATTTAGGGGGTTAAATTGTTACTGCAGCACAACCTAGTCTAACCTGACTAATTCACCATGAATTTTTGGCACCCTGAAGTGTACTCAGTAGTAGTATGCTTTACGGATCCTTCCACAACCAAGACCAATGTAGCATTCTTATTACCGATTGAATGATCATTGACAGCTGGTAATATTTAAGCATAACAAAACTCTAGGAGAAGCAGTTGATCCATAGGTGATAAAATAGCAGGCTCCAGAAAGATTCCAGGAGACAGAAACAATCATCCAAATTGATTATCACAAACCTTAATTTGAATAAATGTCAAGTGTTAAACATAGCTCCAAAAAGTCAACTTCCCAAATACAAAATTGGAGGACATAATGAAGCAGTAGTGTGTATGGGGAATTCTGAAGGATGGTATCATGTCAAGAATTGTTCAGTAAGGGTACATAGCGCAACTAGAAAAATCAATTTAAACTTACATTAAAATGTGCCCTACATCAGGCAATAGCAAGTCTCATTTTCTTAAACTGGCCAAAATATTCCTTGAGTTCACAAAGACATCTTTTTCTGAGGGTAATTGATCTCAGGGGAAGAAAAGTCATTTAAAGTGGATCCATTTCAAATGGCATGCTGGAAGTCACCACTTGCCCTTCCCCTTCCATTCTACTCCCCATCTTTCCCTACCACCCAGCTCCGTTCTGTGCCCAAGGAAACTGTGATCTCTTTGCACTCTAGCTTCCCATCAGGTTTGGCCATTTGGAGGCAGTGGCAGGAGATTAGAGGGCTGAGAGACCGAGTATGAATTTCCTGGCTCCCTCTCTGTGTGACCGCTGTGAGTTGTCTGTGTCCCTCTCTCCCCAGTAGTGGTACTCTCCATACAGACTGTTACGCTCTTTCAGTTCAAATAACTGTTCTCTGCAGTTGGCTCCTTAATCCCAGGGGAAGGTGTGGTTTCCCACTATTGCTAGCCCCAGAGTACTATATTATTCCTTGTTAGTTCCCTCAAACTTGTCCAGACCTATTGTCAATAGTAAATGCCCCTCAATTCCCAGTTTGTCTGTACACATTCTGCTTATTGCCAAGAATCTGACTGGTACAAATTGGCAACATTTCATAGTAAATAGTTTTTTAAATATAGTTTAAGTTTTATGTTAAAAATGAAGCTGAGCCTAAGGAAAATAAGGGGTTTTTTTTATGTGCAACTAAATTTATGTTGTCATTTCAACTTTGTGCCTTTATTAGAATAAACAAAGAAAAGAATTATGTTATTTCTTTTTGGTGTAATTTTACCAAAAAGATTTTATGGCATTGCTATAGAACATCCTTCATTTCTGTTTAAGCTTTCTGCAAAATTATGAATCTTTGCAAAAAATTTTTTAGTATCTTTTTCAACGTTCAAAAGGATGTCTCCTAATCATTTTTTTATGCAAATCATCCTATTTGAAGTATATACTGTACTTCAATTTTAATTGATGTGATCCTGTCAAATCCTCCTCATGTGATGGGAGGAGTTCTCCACTTTCATTTAATTAATTTCATAGAATTCTGTATCTTTCACATAGTTTTCAGTTTAATTTTGCAATTAATTCAGATTGGATAAATGGTCATGATAACTTTAGTGAATTTTATCATGTGATGACCACTGTGCTCCTCTGTGCAAGTTCTTAACAACAAGGATTCTGAGCTAAGTCCTGGACAAATGAGAATTACCATCTACTGTGACCCGTTCTGGGCTTGGAACCATGATAGAGACAATAACAAACAGATTTCAGCCAGAAGCCTACAGAGGGCTCGAGGTATTGCCAGCAGTGAAGCTCCACATCTTATCAGTTAAGACCCCACAAAGACCCAAGGATAAACCAAAAGAAAACAGAGTCTGGCTAAGAGAACACTAGGGAGTGTTCAAGCAGCTGTTTTTTAAGTGTTCTATTCCTCATGGCAGCCACTGTGTATGGGGGTCCAATGACGATTTAATACTCTAAGTCTGTCTGATTCAGAGAGAAAAGCTGCCAAAGATTTTTATGCACACTAACATTGCAACAGCTTCTCCAATTCCAACCCACTCCCATTACTAGGACGACATACATTACAAACAGATTATGGATAGAGTATTATATCTTCTAGGGGCCTTACTATAGGCTCGTAGTCCAAAGAGAGCAAGACAGGCACTCCAGAGCCCCCAACGTTCTATGTCAAATATTGAAAATATTGAATCCATAGATTTTATATACCAGATATGTAGCTTTACATTCTGTAACTTTTATAATGCACATGCTGATTCATAAAGGGACTTTAATTACTCCAAGCAAAGATGGTTCCAAATAGAGTTGAGAAAAGACAAAAAAGTAGAACAACAATAGAGAAGTCATTATGCAAATGTACAGCCATATAAGGCTCCTATACATTGAGGAGATAATGTTAGAACAAGGGAAAGAGAGAACAATCGTTTACCTTCCTTGGTGCCAATTCAGTTATAACACTAGAAAGTTAATGATTTATATTAGGCCTCTAGTACTACAGGATCAGGCCTTGGCAAGCTTGATGTTTAAACAGTCCTCAACACCAGGAAACAGAAATATGTGCCTTGTAAAAGGCAAGAAGTCTGTCTTTAAATGTCTGCAGGCTTATCCTATAGGAGGGAATTCAAGTGAAACTCATTTCCTTCTCTTAGAGGAGGTATTCAGTAAATGGTCCTTAATACTTGTATTCATCTTCTACAGACCTGTTAATATGTCATCTCTTCAGAAGTCTTCTCAGTCAGAATTAATGCTCAGCTGCATCTCCATAATACTTTTCATAACTTTCTAGAGTTCATGACTCAGTCTACCTTATATTGAAATTAATAGTGTAGTTTTCTATCTTCTGATATAGTAGGTGACATATAACATGCACAATAGAATGGCCAGAGAGGCTGTTTAAGCCCCAGATACTCAGGTGCCATCCATCAGAAATTCTGATTCAAACTGGAGAAATATTTTTAATTCAGTGCTCATTACAAACTAAATCTGAAAGCCAATAATGACTAAAACAAGGTATTCAAATCAAATTAGTAACAATTTTGAGAACCAGACAATGAATTCCATTTTGTGATTTACACTAACAAACCCAGATCTTTCCCTGGTCATGAGGTATGCTGAAGATGAGTAGCAATGACATATGATGGTCAAAGGCATGAACTCAGCTACTCGGAAGGATCACTTGAGCCCGGAAGTTCAAGTACACCCTGGGCAACACAGCAAGACCCCTGTACATACTTATGATTTCTTTTAAAAAAGCATGAACTCGGGAATTGAGCAGCCTGGGTTAGAACTGTGACTCTACAATTTAATACTTCAGTGACCCTGGGCAAGCTACTTTAACCTCTCCATGTTTTTTTTCTTCATTGCTAAAATAATCATCATAACAGTGACTAACTTACAAGCTTGATGGAAGAACTATATGGGTTAGTGATATATCTAAAGCGCACAGAACAGTGCCAAATAGTGGGTGAGTGCAATGCTAGTTAATAAGAAAGACTAGCTGAGAAAAGTTGTTAGCAGCTGAATTTACTTTTATTTATAGCCGTCCAGAGCTCTACAGGTGATTCAAATGCAAAAACTAGCAGGGAGAGCCAGAGATACAGGCAAACTTAGGTAGTTTTGCAGGTTTCAAACTTTTCCTCTTCCAAAGTAAAATAGGTTCCCCTACAGCATTATGATAGCATTTATAAATAAGATTTCTGACAATCTGACCATCATGAATTCAGCTTTAGCGACATCTATAATTATCCTTTGGAAATTTGCCCTGAGCTGAGACTTGTCAGAATGCATGTGAGCAGATTCTGCCTCAGAGATTTTTCTTTCTGCTGCTGTTCCAAATAAGTTAGTCATTAAGGGTACTGGAGGAAAAAAAAAAACCTCCTTGCAAGCTGAACAGTTTAACAGTTGGCAATAATTAATAAAATGGATGAGAAAAGCAGATAAGTAACATCTAAAAAGATACTCTCCAGGGGAAATTCATCTTACTATAGAAACAAAGTATGAATACAAATATAAGTGCACCAATTTCACAAGATTAATATCTTGAGAGAAATGATAGTAATTAATACCATTTTTCATTATGATTAATACAAGAACTTGAAAACTAAGTGGCTTTGTGACACCATTCAAATGAGCGATTAAGCATATAGTTCACTATGTGAAAATAGTGATCAGACTAACATGATTTGAATCATATGCTAGTAATTAAAGTCAAATTAGAATATATATTGCATTACACATAATATATGTTTATGCGTGTATATCTATATCTGTCTATGCACCTATTTATTATGTATCTCTCTGTATTTATGCAAAATGCATGGGTAAGGCAATGGAAAAATAGTTTCTCTGCTAAGGAAAAATGTAAAAGTTTCATTTTATTTTCATATCGGCTGGTGGTTAAACCATTGAGTAGAAAATCTTACTACCACACTGTCCCCTGACAACCTGGGACAAACATTTTGGTAACAAACAGATAGAGGGCTTTTTCTAGGAAATAGTAATTTTTGGGCTAAGCAGGCCATTAAAATAATGAAGTCTAGGACTTAAGAGTATTTTAGGATAGATATCTAAAATACACCCACCCAGGCCTCCTTAACCCCAACTCATTCCCATTTAGCAAGCCACATTCAACTTACAACAAGCATGTATACCTACCTCTGCCACTATACCCTCTCTCCTGCCACCCATCCTGAATTCACTCGTCTATAAAAATGAGAAATTAGTCAAGTAACAAATCTAAGGAAATATAATATGTTACTAGCACCAGATCACCATTCTCATTAGTCTCAACCTCCTGGGGGTCACTAGTAAGTTTAAGGGGTCTTTGAGGATTCTAATGACCTTGTAATGCCCAACAGCATCTCCCAGGAGTATCTTCCCAGAAGCTTGTCAACTCCAGGGTCCTTTTCACGTTAAAACATACTTCACAGTCCTCTTCTGATTCAGTCTACTACCCCAGAGGTTATCGTGACAATCCAGAATTTATAACAATCAGTGAGAACCACTGTTAGGACACGGGGTGTTTGTCCTTAGAGACAGCATATAGCACCAGCCCACCAAGGGGGCTTTCGATTTGGTTGGAAGCTCCATTTGCATCATGGAATTCCCAGGACTCTGGCTCCTGATCTACCACACTGTTTTCTGGGTTCTTCACACGTCCAGTCCTAAAATGACAGCCCCACAGCATTTCACAGTATTTACCCAGGAAATAGGGACACGGCAAACAATTTCAATTCTAAACGTATGCTAATTCTGAAAAGAGAGTAAAAGCATTTTAGATCAAAAGTGTATTTCATATTTTTTATAAAAGACAGTCTCATTTTACATTAGATAATATATATTTAGCACCTACTATGTATCAGGAACTGTGGAAAGTGCTTTACATACATTGTCTCATTTTGTCCTCAGAGAAAGAAACAGAGACTTAGGGAAGTTACCCTGCTGGTAGGTCCGTCAGAGGACAAAACCCTCTTTTCTTAAGAGGAATTCCTAGCCATTCATGGCGTAAGTTGTGAACATCTCACCCTGAGCCATTTCTATTTATAATCATTCTACCTTCTGACTTTATGGATTTTTTTATGGCTTACAGGTGGTGTCAAACCAGCAGACATATTTCAGACTGGCATTCCTTATGTGCTTTTGTTTTCATTTCGAAGGAGTTGCAGACTTCTAAATCTTGGGACAGATTCACATATAGATGTGTATTTCTAGCTTCTTTTGGAAAAGTAAGAAGATACTTCAGCAGTTGGCTAGGACTAAGTAGTAGCCAGCCCCTCTCTTCAGATGAAAATGAGCACTCCAGGTCACCATTAATATTATGTTTGCCCCTTAGGCTTGTAAGTTTTAGATGCCATGATTTAATACAACAATTTGTTCTCTGGTTTTAAAACACTATCTGGGCATCGTTAGAGAATCTCTGAAATCTAACCAGTATAGCATAATCTTCTATAGCAATAGTCAATCCTCCGCCGTATCTTTGGAAGTGCCATAATTTGAAGTATGTCAAAAGAAAAAAGAGAAAGGCCCTTTACCCTAAGAATAAAACGCGTTTTTCCACCATCAGATCTTATTGAAGCACATTTCACCAAGAAATGGTCTTAGGAACAGTAACACCTTGCGTAAAAGAATAATGTTACTGCTGCCTTATCCAGAGTGCAGAAGCCTTTTTAAGGTTAACAGATGCGATGATCCAGATGGAGGATTACATTAAGCCTGATGACTCTTTCCATGCAACCTACTCCAAAGCCCAAAGGCAGCGACACTCAACTGAAAGATGGAAGCAATGACCAGCCACAAAATTACTTGTGATGGGTAGGAATCTTGATAGTTAACTTCATCTGACAAGTAGTCAATTCCTTGAGCTTCAGTGTTGTGTTTTTTTCTTTGGGGACTGCAACCTCTGGCTCGATCAAAGAAGCTAATTAATGATAAACTCTGTTATAGGGAATTAGAACTGACAGCTTAATTCTGTACTCAGTTCTGACAACTGCAGTGTTGAGAAATTTTGCAATGTCCCATCAGAAAATCTGCAAGCACATCAACTGAGACGTCCCAAATAATTACCCCTAAGTATTTCAGGTGTAGGAATCTATCCTACAGATACATACACCTATGTGCTATATCATTGATTACAGAATTATTTAGAAATGGAAAAAAATGGAAACGTTCTAGATAGTGTGCATTAATTACCAGAAGGGGAAAGGTAAAGTGAATTCCAATGCATCTTAATCTGTTACTAAACGTCAAGTACAGGAAGGATGGGACTTTTGTCTGTTTTCTTGATGAATAACAGAGACTGGCAGACAATTTCTGTAAAGGGCTAAATAGTAAATATTTTAGGATCTTTATCTTAACTCTGATTTTGTAGTGGGAAGGAAGCCATAAACAATACAGAAAGAAGCACACATGGCTGTGGTTCAGTAAGACTTTATTTACAAAAACATGTGGTCGGCTGGATTTGACTCAGGGCCATAGTTTGTCAAAGCCTTGCTAACAGGGGTCATAAAACATCTACACTGCATCCTCCACAAATATATTCATGCCTGTCTACTAAGTAATAGTAGCTAACATTTACTGAATACTTACTTTGCACCCTGCTAAGCCTGTCACAGGCATTAGTTAGAGTAATTTTTATAACGAAATGATCATGAGGTGGGTGTTATTATTATCCCCATTTTCCAAATGCAGAACTGAGATAAAGGGTTATATAACCACCCTGGCTTAAGGAGCTGAGAAGTGACAGAGCAGGGATACATCACCTCATTAAATCTATAGCCCATCTGTGATAAACTGGGCCATGTGAAGGTGCCGCTCCAAATCACTAACCATGATACAAATGGCAGCCAAATTATGAGTCATTGCTCTTATGTTACAGAAACACAAATGAAATTCCAAGGTCTGCATGGCAGGTAAGTTCGGAGTGACCACCAGATCCCTCCTCTTGGTCCTCCCGAGTTCACTATCACACTGTCTTCCAATTAAGTCACTGCCACCATCAAGTCAAAACAGCAGTTTGGAAAATTGTTCCTGTAGGGCATTTCTTTGTCTTCTGAAACAGTCTCAAATCCCTCACACCACCTAGGGCTGTTGGAGTGTCACCCCCATCTATTCCTAACCCTGGAGGCAAATTTATAGATCTTCTAGGGCAACAATGACAATTACACTGTGGGGAACAGTGATCATTAATCTATTCATCCAGGCTGCCAGCTCAGACTTGCATGCCTTCATGATAAATGGTTAAAACACCTAAGCATTAACTGCTTAACAAAGATGAGCTTGATAAGGAGCCAAATTGACAGGCTCCTCCCCAAACATCCAAGCTAATTTTTTCCCAGCTATATGTAGGAAGCTATAAAAATCCCTCTCAAAGATAACTGCCCATTAACTGTACATTCAGCACAACTTCAGAGAGCTTCTCCCAACTGCTGCACTGCTATTTTCCTGCAAACCTCCCACTCACAGTAAACCAGAACTGCCTGCAACTTCTGGAAATTAGCTGGCAGCCCAAACCAGAGATTTCTCACACCAAAAGGCAAATAAATTCAGAAGTTCTCAGAGAAGCAATCAAGAGAATTTCAGAATCAACTCCTCCGGTATACTTCCCTGACTCTTTCTGAGCACATAAAGTGCTCAGTTGTCATAATTATTATCCCACTATAATTTATTAATAACAATAATGTGAGTACTGTATTTCTTCAGTTCTAAAATGCACTTTTTTTTTTTACATTCCACTTTTCATGTCTCACATTTCTCAAACCAGGATGCCCCTCACCTGTTGGTATGTATATGGAACATAGTGCTACCTCTCCTTCCTGTTTCCCCGAAAAACTTAACGATGCATCTTAAATTTCTAGCATCTTGAAATCAAGGAAATGTGGTAAAAACTTGTCTATGTAATAGTTAGGATTCTTTGATTGCAATCAACAGAATCCAAGTCTGCCTAACTTAAGAGAGAAATCACTGGGAGAATGAATTCCCATAGAGCTGCAGGGAAGGCTGGAGGCCCCGGGTCCAGAGCAAGATATCAAACAGCATAGAGGAGCCACCTCCCCGGCTCATCAGCTGCTGCCAGTGGAGTCAAATGATCAACATGTGTGTTTTCTTTGTTTCTTCTCTGTCATTCTGCTGAGGATTCAGTTCCAGAAGAAAGGGCCCGCCTGCCTGAGTTAGGTCCTGTGTCTGCCCTGGTGGCTGTGCCAGAGAGCCCTGTCAGAAGAAGCCTGCAGTGGCCTCCAGGGTACCTTTGGCTGCCCTAGTGGGAAGGCAGAGAGACCCAGATTCACAGCCCCTCCAGGACCACACGTACTGGGAAAGAGGCGACTCCCCAAAAGAAAATCATGGTATGATTAAGAAAGGCCTAGTGCAGTGACTCATGCCCCCCAAAATAAAAAAATTTTCTGGGCATGGTGGCACATGCCTGTAGTCCTTAGCTACTCAGGAGGCTGAGACAGGAAGATCTCTTCAGCCCAGGAGTTCACAGTGAACTATGTTTGCACACTGCACTCAACTTGGGCAAAAGAGTGAGAACCCTGACTAGGAAGGAAGGAAGGAAGGAAGGAAGGAAGGAAGGAAGGAAGGAGAGGTATGCTAGGTGACTAGAGCTTGCTCACAACTCGCTAAGACCACTTTGGCATGATCTACAGCCTGTGGTTAGATGCTCTCAGTAGCTCTGTGAGGTAAGAATGATAAGCATTATTGTCTTCATTTTTCACAAGGGGAAACAGGCCAAGTGACCTAGTTTATCAGCTGGTATGTGACAGCAGGACTGAAACAGCATTGGACTCACAGTTTATGCTAATTAAATTGAAGACCAATACAAGTGGAGAAAACTTTCCCAAGTTCATCCTTCCTAAGGCCTTGGGGGCAGGGGTAATCTTTATCCACAAATTCAGTCAGCCTGAGAAATAGCCCCCAGGCCTCTGGGCCTGTCTTAGGGTCACAACAGAAAATTGTCTGGGAGACAGAACCAGGTTCCACTTGCTGTGTGATCTTTCACAGAAAATTTAACTCCTCTGGGCTCAGTTCCCTCGGCTGCGATACGCAGGCAACACTTTCCTTGTCTACTTGCCAGATTGATAGAGCAGACAAGCTATAGGAATCCAGGTGTAAGTCCTTCCAACAGCACTCAAGCCTCTGTAGTTACAAACCTGAACGATCATTCGCTGATCTGCTAAGTACAGAGTCACGACACTGTGGGTCACAATGTAGGTTTTCGTTAAACTATTATTTTCTAGACCACAGTTTCTTTGGAATCTGATCTACTTTTTTTTTTTTTTTTTTTTAAGAACCTAACATAACACTTATGAGTTCATTAGTACAAAAAGAAACATTTTCATTCATGGCAATCAACTGCCTGTACTAAATTGTAAATTCAAATCTCTTTCACTGTGCATACCTTATGTATACTAAATTATACCACGCGTGTAACAAGGACTTGGTACTCATGAGAGGTCAAGGATTTAAGGGAATCCACTGATAGCTGACTTCAGGCGAAGTCATCATGAAGTCTTCCATCTTTTTCAAAGAATGTTTTGCAACAACTTGACACAGCCAAAAACGTGGGTTTCGGATCCAGGCCAGATGCTAACACAGGTTCTTCATGGCCATTTGATCTTAAGTAAGTCACAAAAATTCCGCAGTCTTCATTTCCCTACTTATAAATTGACAACTAAAATGCATATTTCATGCCAGTCATGGTGGCTCACACCCATAATCCCAGAACTTTTGGAGGCCAAGGTGGGAGAGTCGTTTCAGGCCAGCAGCTTGAGACCAGCCAGGGCAATATAGCAAGACCCCATCTCTAAAAGTAATAATTTTAAAACATTAGTTGGGAACGCTGGCAAGAGCATCTCTTGAGCCCAGGAGGTTGAGGCGTCAGTGAGCTATGACTGCACCCCTGCATTGCAGCCTAGGCAGTGCAATAACAAGATCCCATTTCTTAAAAAAAGTAAATAAAATAAAATACATATTTCACAGCATTATTACAAGTTTCATAAATGATATCTTTAAAATATCTGGCACTTAGTAAACACCTAGGATGCTAAGACAGTAGTTGCCATCATCATCATATTATTATTGCAATTATGTGAATGATACCATTAATCCTCACAAAATTAAGAGATAATTTACTGTTTTCAACAGATGTGGAAACTGAATCTTAGAAAATTTAAATCACTTGCTTAAGGTCAGGACACACACTAATGACACTAAACTATGCTATTATTATTGTTAATATTATTGTATTTTTATTATTTATTATTGGATATCTCCAAAGACAGTTTAGAATAAAATGTGGAGAGCGTGTGATGCAACAGCCATCTCTGAGTGGCTCTCAGTGCAATGGGAAAGGAAGAGGATAGTAAATTACGAGGAACTAGTTTGGAATTTAGGCCTGCCTCTTCTAAGTCATGTGACCTTGAGTCTTCAGCTGAGCCTTAATTTTTTTGTCTATAAAATGAATTTAGTAATGATCACCCATGGGATGGCTTCAAAGATCAAATATTAAAATGTATATTATAATACCTTATATAGTACAAAATACTATATGAGGATGTTCGTATTAATTTCGTTGATTTTAATTGCAATTACCAGCAGCTAAATCATAGCTAGGTATATAGAAGACATCTTAGTTTATAATAGATGTAAGAAGAGTGAAAAAATGTTTCTGGCTCTGCTAAAGGAAAAACCTACATCAACCTCATCCCAATGTTAATGTAAAAAAAAAAAAAAGAAAGCACTTCGATCCAAAGTGTTACATCTACTTTGGCAGGTGAGTACTAACAAATGACAATAATATACTACTTAATAAATCTGTTTCCCGAAGATCAGAGAATCCCAAAGTAGCAATGTAAAATGTAGATGTGATTACTCCTGTATCATTTTGTTATTAAAACACTCCCTTAAATTCAACTTCATATAGTATTCTCAAGGCCTACAATATTGCTACCAATTCTCACTTGCCTTAATTATTCTATAAAACTAGAAAAAGTTTCCTAGGCACTAATCCCTGAAACTGTATCTTCCTGTCAATAGAAATCTTACCCCATAGAAATCTGGATCATTAAAGGGAGATTTATCAGAGCTTCATTACCCACGATGACAGTCATTTGGCAGGCCCTGCCATGCATTGCACAGTTCTGTGTTAGCACTTACACCTTCAGAACCCATGCTCTGGAGTGGCAGGCAATTACTCACACCTGGTTGGCCTGGGCCAATTATCTTCTTAAGCAGTACTTATCGTAATTGCTACGTTGGCTGATGGAACCCAACAAGTGGTTCAGGGCGTGCTGGCCCCTCAAGACTGACTTCCTGATCCTAAAGTTATTCTGGGGATCAGGGTGAATATTTATACATCTTTCTAATGAAGTAAATTGGAATGTGCATGCTACTGATGGGAGTAGTAACTTAGTAAGAAGCACAATCATCTTGTGCTACCTGTGACAGGATTCTTGGCAAGAAAATAGACTCTAGTAATGATAATTAATGGAATCAATATCTCATATACTCCTTTATGGTGGAAAGTGGATTGAGATGCACAGGACTATAGTGTACAAAACAAGGTGTCACCGTGTATATTAGATGAACAATCTACTAAGCTAATACCTCTGTAATTTATGGCAACTAAAATAAAGTTCTTCTAAAAATTAAGAAAGACTAGGTTCTAGGTCCCCGTACTCATGAACAGGTCAATAGATTAGTAGAGTCACCGAATGATACGCTACATGAGGGCAGGATTATGTCCATGTTATTCTATCCCAATGCTTAATACAGTGTCTGGCATATTGCAGGCACTTTATAAATATTGGTTGAATGGATGAACAAAATCAAAAAAATTAAGCCAGCTAGCCAGAATCAGAGGTCAACATTCAAGTGGTCTTCCAACAGTTCTTGAGAAAGAAACTCTTCCCCACTTGCTTTATTGAACTTAAGTGTTTTATCCAAGTATAAATTATGCAGAAACATTATCAGAGCCCCAGAAAGTATTGAGAGCACAAGATGACTTCAATTAAGCTCATGAAAGGTGGAAAAGAAATATCCTAAGTAGCTACTGTGATCTGAGCTTCTCTTTCAGTTTCCCTCTTCAAATCCCAACTTCAGGTGGCTATACCTATTTTGCAAGATCTCATTCTCATATCCAGTTCTTCCTACATGGATGCATTGTACCAACTATTTTTGCAAAGCAATACAAGTTTTAAAATAGATGCCAAAACTCCAAACTCAGGCTAATGTAAAAAAAGTTTTGACCAAGATGTTTTAAGAGTTTGAATAAAACACGTAAGAATAGAGTTTAGGAGCAAGACATTTTTTTGAAAAAATATTAGTACAGCTTTTCCAGCTTAACATTGGTCAGCTAATCCCTCACTAGACAGATTTCACATTCTATAATTAAATTTAATAAGTAGTCACTAGAATCTATAGTGTTTGCCCATGATTAATAAAATTCTGTTCACATATATTTAGAAAATATTTTTCTGTGTGAAATGTTTATGATCATTAAAAATTATTATTTGCCGCCGGGCGCAGTGGCTCACGCCTGTAATCCTAGCACTCTGGGAGGCCGAGGCGGGTGGATCGCTCGAGGTCAGGAGTTCAAGACCAGCCTGAGCAATGAGCGAGACCTCGTCTCTACTAAAAATAGAAAGAAATTATCTGGCCAACTAAAATATATATAGAAAAAAAAATTAGCCGGGCATGGTGGCGCATGCCTGTAGTCCCAGCTACTCGGGAGGCTGAGGCAGTAGGATTGCTTAAGCCCAGGCGTTTGAGGTTGCTGTGAGCTAGGCTGACGCCACGGCACTCACTCTAGCCTGGGCAACAAAGCGACACTCTGTCTCCAAAAAAAAAAAAAAAAAAAAAAAATTATTATTTGCTATCAGGTAGACTAGAGCAGATAAATAATATTTAAATGCTAATGATCTAAGTCTCAAAGCCTTCCTTATATACTGCAATGCTTTTGGATTTTTTCCCAAGCAACCAATTATTCTAAAACTAATATGCATGTGATTCTCCGAAGAATCTGGTTAAAGTAAAAATTCTAGGACTCTATCAAAAAGACTCCAATTTAGTATCTCTGAAACAAACGGAGCCCAAGAATTTTTTTTTTTTAAATTATCCCAACTGATTCTAATAATGCACTAGTGGAAAGGTCTAGATGTGGATTTATTCTTGAACTGTCCATTTATTCTAGTCACAATTCTGGAAGACAATCAAATTCTAAAGTGCTCTAAAATTATAGTCAGAAAATTATGCAGAAAATTAATATGGGACATATATAAAGGAGATAGAAGAAGAAAAATTGGAGAGAATTAATTGTTCCTTCTCAAAAAGCACGAGATTTTCACAATTTAAAAAAGAATGAAACACATTTGGATATAAGGATCTTGCTTCTATTTTTATTTCCAAAATCTTCATTTTCTTTGGGGTTGGGCAGGAATATTATGTCCTCTGAAAGATCACAGAGGAGTGAGAAAAACACTCAGGTGAATAACTGGCACAATATAATATATAAAGCTGAATATAGTGCCTGATAAATAGTATTTTGCAATAAATATTTCTTGAATAAAAGATAAAATGCCTTAATTAATAATTAATAGCATAGCTCATAGGAAAAAAAATATTTTTATAGACATTAGTGTTTTCTATTTAACTAAGTTTTCCTGTAATATAATTCTGGGATCATTCTGCAAAACTAGGTTTCAGTTGACAATAGTGCTATTTTGAAGATTGTAGCTTGTAATCTTTTCATGGCAAGTGGTAGAAACTCCAGCTCAAAGACGCTTTAGCAAAAAAGAGAGAGAGAATAGAGAGATTTACAGAAGTGGAAAGACCAAGAGTAGATCTTTTGACTTCAGGTACAGGTGGGTTCAGGGTCACAAAACCTTGTTTTCAAAGCTCTACTTCTTCCATCTCTCTGCTTGCATTTTTGTGTTTGCTCATTCTTAAGCAAGCTCTCCCCTCAGGTTGACAAGACAGCTGCCATCAGTTCCAATCCACACCCTGTCCTACCAGTAATCTTACCAATAGAAAGAAAAGACAGTACTTCTGTCCCAATAGCTCAAGCAAAATGCCCCAAATGATCTCTGATTGGACCTGACTAACATGACTTATGCCACATGCCCATTAGTGAACCACTTACTGTAGCCAAGAAACTAAAACACACCATTCCCTGGACTTGGAGCATGGCTAGCCACACCTGAACAACACGGACTAAAAATAAAGAAATGAATTGTATTTCCAAAAGAAAAATGAAGGTGCTGCTACAACAAGAAAGAATCTGCTATAAAAAAAGTCTCCTAATAAATACTGTCAAACAGAAATCCTACCAAATTAACCACGAGAAACAAACTTCAAATAAAAATTCATGTGACAGCAAGTATATGCATTGTGGCATTGCTGGGTCAGAGGCATGTGTCAATATCCTTGTAGTCAGAAGAGACAAAGGAGGAGGAGAAGAAAGAGAAAGAAGAAGGAGAGGAAGAAGAAGAAGGAGAACGGAAAAGAGGAGAGGAGAGGAAAAGAAATTTGAGATGTTAAGGTGAGAACAATCCATTTGGGACACTTCACACACTGATATCCAGATAGGCTGGAGGTTCCTAGAATTTTAGGGCTGGAAGGACCTTAAAGACTATCTAATCTAATTAACAGGGCTGCAAATGAAGAAATAAATTTCAGGATTTGGCCCCTTTCTACTTGTCCATCCCCATCTCTTAGCACTTAATCCCTCTTCTACTCTCTAGCCTCATATTTTTCCAGGGCAGTAGCCCTGCCGCTTTGGGCACTGGAAATGTGGCTCGTTCAAATTGAGATGTGCTCAAGTATAAAATATACAGAGAACTTCAGCAACTACAGCATGAAAAAAATAATATAAAATGTCTCATTAACATTTTCATATTGGTTACATGTTGAAATGATACTCTCTGGGATATTCAGGGATAAATATATTATTAAAATTAACTTTATCTATCTCTTCGTACTTTTTTAATGTGACTACTAGAAAATTTAAAATTTCATATGTCATGTTTACCTACGGCTCACCATTATAACTTGTGTTAGGACTTATTGGATAGTTTTAATTGAACCATTCTATCCACACTGTCTGGTAGTGGCTGGAACAAGTCCTCCTCTTTCTAATTTCCTGGCCATTGCACATGTTGCTACCACTGCCTGGAACACTCCTACTTCCTATTCATCCCGTGGGGCCCAGAAAAAATCATCCCACCAGGAAGACAGTACCTGACCCTGTGTATGTGTTCTCACAGCTCCCTGACATCCCATTCCTCATACTGTGTTGTTATTAATACCATCCTCTTCATTGTCTGCCTTACATTCCTGAATCGAGGCACCATGTTTCTCATTCACCACTGTATCCTGAGCACTGTGCTGGGCACATAGTCAGTGCTTAGTAAGTATTTTCTGGACTAACATTGAATAATTAACGTTAAGTTACTCTCTTAGAGTTCCCCCCAGAAACTAGGGTCTCCTCTTGCTTTCCAGGAACAGGAATTGTGTCCTCTATTCAAATTTCTCGTCTTTCAGTTTTCTAGAACTTATGATGATCCTTTTCTTAGCTCCTAAATGGCACGAATAGTTCACTGGCATTTTCTTCCTTCAAGGTGACACCGTGAAGGGGTTTTATCTCCAGAGAACTGAAAGAGGATCCTCTGAAAAAACCACAGAAACATGTTTTATAGATAATGGATATTTGCGATCAAAAAGCTTGTGATCTAAGCATCAAGATAAACAGCCATGACAACATTTAAAACACACACTATGTTTACTTTCTAGCTTTTTAATTATAAAATCAATAGACTGCTAATGACTTAAGCATTAGCTTGCTCACTGGGAATTCCAGAACTTCTGTTTTTGAGGCATAGATTCGTAAGTTGCTCAATTTACCCAATTTGTCAGAACAATTTCCATTAGTAAGTATGAATATTTAATGAAAAGGAAAACTGGAATAGGCTACTTCTCTTAAGCATCTAATGACTTACTGGAAGAAATAAAATATTAGTGAATTATCTCATTTACTCTTTTCTATCATATAGCAATCATCTGCAGATGTCTTTGAATGTTGTCCCTTACTCTGTTTTGGAGTGAGATTTTTTTGTGATTTGTTTATTTGGTTGTGGGATTTTGCTTGTTTATCGGGCTAATAAAGGATATTAGCAACATACAGGCTATGTCCCTAGAAAAGAGCCACTTATCAATGTATTTTATAGTTTTTTCAAAACCTTCATTGTGCTGTTTGTTCCTACCAGACTCCACTGTCAAATGAGATACTTAGATATGTGTAAGGGTAATAGCACTTTTGTATTTAATCTGACCTGCATTTTGTGGCTTGAAAAATGCCTTCACCTATTTTATTTCATTGACCCTCAATGGAGGATACCATTATTCCCACTTTGCAGATGAATAAACTGAGGGTTGAAGAGGTTAATATGCTTGCCCAAGTACCAGAACCAAGACTCAACCGCAGACTTTGTTTAGCGAATTTTTCTTCCTGCCTACAGACTCCCTGAGATCTGGTACACCTTTAAAAAAAAAAATATATATTTGCTTTCACAAAATTCCTGATTTCAACTTGGTTTTATTATTTGCCTCTTTCTAGTTCAACTCAGAGTGCTTGGCATACAGGAAGTACTCATTAAATGTTAGCTATATTATTCTTTCTCTTAAAGTGAGGTTATTGAATAGAAATGGAAATTTTTTTAAAGTTAAGTTCTATTTCACTGAGATTTTATTGTATGCTAATTATTCTCGCTTTAAGGGGTGTAACTAGACCTCTTATTCTATTGCTCCAAATTGATACATTCAACCTCTCTGTAATTCTATGGTCCTCTAAAGTAGAGGGCAAATTCTTTGAGTGATGTCGATAGCAGAGGTTTCATATAATTGCCATAAAATAATTGTCTCATTAGAGCTTCTACAATGGTGCCAATTAGTAAGGACTCTTCTTTCTAGGCCAATGGAATGGTAGTGTGAATTTCATGCCTTTTAGTTTCAAGTAAGGCTGGATCACCTTTGGTTTATTTGGTCTGTTTTCACTATCTTTTTTACACCTTTCTGATCTTTTTCACTTTTCATTTTTAACTCCTTTCTTTCTATAAAAGATCGCTTAAAACCTACTTTAGCTATCCTCTAAGAATCTCCCTGACCCCAATCCTTAATAACATCCTCAGAATTAAACACGAAGACACACCCTGAAACAAACATTTTCAATCCATAAAGAAGGTCATCTAAATACTTTTTCATTTTGCCTGAAAATATTATTTGATTTTGTTCATGTAGACGAAGTACACCCTTATGAAGGTGCTCGAGAGAATTTGATCTTCTGGCCAAAGACAGATACACATCAACCCTACAGTCAATCTGGTTTAATCAAAAAGGAACAAGTTTGTCTGAGTTATAGGAAAGCAGGGACATCACAGGCAGAGAGGAAACAAAGTACAAGCCAGCCCATGGTGCATGGAATTAATTGACTAGAAAACTTATGTTTGGTTTTGGAATCCTCTCATTTCTTAAACAAATGTTAGGGTGCCTAATATGTACAAAATACTGTCTAGGAAAAGTTTCACTATTCTCAGTTGTATAGTATAATGTTTTAGAAATTAAACTCTGTATTGGTTTGTTTGTAACAGGTAGTAAAAACTAGCTAAAATTAACTAGTCTGTTACAGCTAAAATTAATTTGTTACAACTAAACCATAGTTATTTTGTTATTGCTGTAACAAACTCCAACATTTAACTGGCTACTCACAATAAAAGTTTATTTTTGACTCACTAAAATCTAAAATCAGAGTTCCTATTCTGCAGAGATTTTTCTTCCACATGGAGATTCAGGGACCTGGACTCCTCCCAACCTGTGGCCCTCTCATCTTTAACATATAACTTCTAA
This sequence comes from Eulemur rufifrons, assembly GCF_041146395.1. Taxonomy (NCBI): domain Eukaryota; kingdom Metazoa; phylum Chordata; class Mammalia; order Primates; family Lemuridae; genus Eulemur; species Eulemur rufifrons. The sequence goes on from NC_090992.1 coordinate 10,576,419, forward strand.
GGTCAATATGCCATGTGCTTCAAGTTATGGAGGAGAAAGAAATATGTAACATCCCACAATGAAGGATTTTATGGCCTAGCATGGAAATACCTCAGAGTGATACCACTCACCATTTAGAATCTAATCACATGGTCACACCTAACAGCAAGAGAGCCTGTGAAATGTAGTTTACTTGGGTGTCCAGAAAAAAAAACAAAAAGTAAAGGAAGTCTCTGCTAAAAGCTTTAAAGTCAAACAAACTATGGTTTGAATCCTGGCCCCACAGTTGACTATGTAATCTGGGATGAGTAATTAAGCTGAGTTTCTTCATTTGTAAGATGAGAATTATTATAATATCTTTATATGGTTTATATGGTTAGTTGTAAGGGTAAGTGATATAGTATTAATAACAAGCTTCCAACATTTATAATTTTTTCTGAAGTGCCAGGTAACATCCCTAGCTCTTGCCATGTTATTTCATATGATTTTCACAATCCACCTATAAAATAGGGACTAGTATAATCATCTCTGTAGACTGAAGTTGTCGACGTAGTACAAAAAAAAGCCAACAATTCATGCCCTGCCCCCCCCCCATTTTCGCCACCTGTACAATGTGATTTTGCAGCAATTTCCATCAAAACATGGGATCTATTTCCCCACCCCATGAATCTGGGCTGGCCTTGGGACTTGCTCCAGAATAGAACTCAACAAAAGTGACACTGTGTCAATTCAGAGCCTTGTCTACAAAGGGCCTTGCATGTTTCCACTAGTTGTTTTGGACTCCTGCAACCACCAAAGTCCAGGCCCACTTGGCCAAGGATGAGAGACCACGTATAGGAGAGCTGTCCCAGGTGAGGCTATTCTAGGCTGCCCCATGGCCCCAGCTGACTCACTAGCTCATCATAGGTATATGAGCTAGCCAATATCAGACCAGCCTAGTCTGCCCCAGACCAGAAGAATTATCCAGTCAACCCACAGACTCATGAGCTTAATAAATTGTTTTAATCTGCTTTAATTTGCCTTCTTACACAACATTAATTGTGGTAATAACTGAGACAGTAGCTCCAAGAGGTTGCATGACAAGCCTAAAGTCACACATTTAATAAGTAATAGAGCCAGGAATGGAATCATAATCTATGGAGTAGAAAACCTATGTCCTATTCTACTACCATATGCTAAGATAATAGTGTTGTCAAATTGGCTGAAGTGCTCAGCATGTAAATGCCATTAATACTATTTCCTATTATTAAACTCTACAATACAGGGCAAACTAGTGTTTGCCTTGTCTGTGTCAGTTGCTCACAATTGTTTCTCCAAAACTAGCACCATAGCTGACATGTAGTAAGTCTTCAGCAAAGATTTATTGAATAAATTACTGAAGGTTGGCCACTCAGATAAATCAGCAATGAAGCCTGCCCTTGAAGAGCTGAGAATCTAAAAGAGAAGATCAAATGCAAACATAAATAATGGTAATTTAAAATGGGAAGGTTAAATGCCACAGGCAAGGAATCAGTAGAGCATTCTAAGAATCCAGAGGCAGGAGAAATTACTTACTACATGGGAGGCAATAAAATATTTCACTGAGCTGATGCTGTTTAATTTTATCCTCAGTGCCTTGACTTAGTACATGTGGACACTATGAGCTCAGGGCATTTCAGGCATGTGAACACCATGAACAACCCGCGGAAGTAAGAAACAATGCTGTGAGCACAAGAAAATAGTGGTTTTCTTTGGGTAAAAAATAAATGCAGCCTATTTCATGAGTCAAAGGTTTTGTGTAGTCAAATCCTCCCACTGTGAATCTTAGACTCCAATTATTGATTGTGTCTTCTTCCTTTGGCTCTATTACTCCTTGTTCATTCATTGATTCTCACATTTATTCATTTATTCTTTCAACAAACACCATTATATCTAAGAACACAGGTGGGCACCATTTCTAAAAATTAGAAAAGAGCAAGTATTTCATTCACTTATTTTAAAACAGAGTGTAAGATCTTAAAAGGCAAGAATTGCTTTTATACTTCCCCTTCATTTTTAAAAGCTCCTGTCACAGAATGGTGCTCAAATTGCACACTGAACACACAAATGCATAAAAATGCCAGCTGTTTTTAAATTGATTTAAAAGTTAAGCAAAAACTGACCCATTTATCTAACGCAGAGTTCAGTTAATGTTCATTATCTGTTACTTCTTTAAAGCTTAATTGTATTTCTCATTAAAGAAATCTAAATATGAAAGGGCATCTTTACGTTCACTTGCTGTGCTGGACATCAGGCTTAGGAAGTTGTCTAAGATATGATCCTTGCCCTCAAGGAACAGAGAGAGGTAAACGCTAGGGACTCTTCTCTGTGCCAAGAGTCCAACAGTGGATGAGACAGAGAAAGTCCTTGTTCTTATAGAGTTTCCAGACTAGAAGGGGGATAGCTACAATTTAAAAAAAAAAAATCCAATTGTTAATACGAAAACTTTAAGTAATTCCAAAAAGTCACACGTGCTACAAGATAATAAAACCATATAATGTAGCAGAAGGCTATTGTCTAACTCCTTTAAATGGGGACTCAAGGAAGACATTCTGAAGGACTGACATTTAAGCTGAGGATGGACTGAAAAAGAAGGGCCAGCCAGGGGACAATCTGAGGACAGAGTGTTCCAGGCAGTGTGAATGGCAATTGCAATAGCCTTACATCGGGAATAAACGTGGTTATCACATATATAGCTAACAAGTTCAAGTGAGGTAAGCACTTTAAAAAAATTTCAACAGAGATATTGGCATACTAACAAGACAGTGATTAAAGTTCAAAGCCAGCCACAGAACTCCACAGAGATAAGCTCACTCAGAGCACGTTCAGAGTGAGCGTGTGTATGCGGAGTGTGAGTTTCGCCTGCTCTGTTAACCACAAATTATTCTTGGCTGTCAACCGTGAACTGGAGGCCACCCCTAACTGGCTTGGCTTTCTCTCTATCTGTCATGCTGTTAAGTTCCTGCCTGTGCTACAATGGCAATCTTAACCACCGTGACCCACCCTCCATTTCACCCCCACCAATGTCTGTCCCCGAACAGAGACTCCTTAGCTCCTGAATCATTAGCTGGCACCATTTTGTTCATGAATGGAAGGTGTGTGCTCATCTTCCTGCCAAAGTGAGCTGTTTGTGGTTATCACCCAGGGAAGCAATTAGTTGATCAAGAACAAAGAACTTCATTTAGGAGTTCTATATTAAATGCCTACTGAGATCTTAATTGAAACTTTTGTATTATCAATGAAAATTGTTCTATATAGATCTATCAATCTATCTCTACCTATAAAAGGGAAACAGGGATGTATGCTTTACTTGTCAGACACATTTCCAACTCCCATACACACTCCTCTAACAACCGATATAAGGTTTAAAGTGGAACTATGGGAAGCTATATTTTTGTGTGAGTTCTCTAGCTGTTTTCACCTAGAAATTGGTCCAGGTGCCTATTTAAAACAAGGGCCAAAAAGCCAATCACTTCATCTATGGGGAGGATGAAGATATATCAAAAGCCAGATGATAACGTCTTCCCAGAACCCTTGGATTTGGTGTTCTGTCTGCTCATTTCTGTAAATGTCTATCATAGCATTTATTCTACCTAATTGCTCTAGTCTGCTGGAGGTGGGGGGGGGCTATGTTTTCCATTACAATGTAAAGTCAGTAAGGATGAAAATGCTACCTATCTTGCTCATCACATTATCCTCAGTGTCTAGCCCATGTCTGGCATATTTATGTTAATAATTTGTTGATTAATGAATAAATGAAGCAATTCCTCAGAAAAACAAATTCATGCAGTGAGTCCAGTGGTCTTACCCTTGTCCTGCCAATCACGATTCTAAGCACCACACACCACACCCCCCATGCAAGAACACCACCTGGGCATCCCGATACAGGAGCTGTTTCTGTAGCACAGCTCTTGACGAAAATCCAGTCCAAGAACATGTACAATGTAAGATGGCATGTGCTATCAGTTCATATTCCATAAAATGAAGGAAATGGCAAAAAAGAAAAAAGGGGAGGAAACAAAGAAAACTATATGCATTGGTAGAAATGCATCTTCTCTTGCTTCATTCATAGTGGTGTAACAGTTTCCACCAGTTGTATTTAGGACTAGCTTTACACAGGGGGCCACAATCTTTCTACATGCCACAGTCCCCACACAGAGCATATAAGTCTCCCATTGTATTTAGGGTATCTAGGAATCTATTCAGTTTTGCAGGTTGGGAACTATCTAAACCTAGGGGCACTACTCACTTTGTAGATGTCATAGATTTCTGTATCCATCAGGATATACATTTTAAGACAGTTATGAATAGTGTTTTTTCCTAACAAAATCAGCATATCATGTTAAGTTTCCAATGGATGGATGCACAGAACTTGAGAAAGCGGTGGCCAGAACAACACTCTACAAGGACAGTGGTCCTCACATGAGTTGGAGAGGGACATCTCCATTCTTTAGGAAAGTGCATCTTCTGCCTTCGTTTCACGTCACTTCCTGGTCCTTGGACTGGGAAGCTGACTTTCTCCTTCCAACTTTGAGGATTTTTTTATTCAATATTTCTTCCATCCCTATCCTTTTGGAGATGGAGAGAAGAGGGGCATAAGGTTTAAGATGTTAATAGAAATGGGATTTTTTTTAATTCCCCCTGCACCTCCTTTCTGTCCTGATTTGGAGATGGAGTGGTGGAAGGATGGAAGGTTGAAGATGCAACTGGTTATCTTGCTACCATATGGAGAAGGTCTGTCTGAAGTAGGAAACAATTAGTATTATCAGACACAAGCAGAGGCAGAGTCTAAGGAGAGAAAGATTGACCTGGAAGTGTTGAATCCAGGCCCACGTCTCCCAGGCCCCAGTTCCTGCAGCAACTCCACAGAGTCTGAGGGCCACGCCAATGTTTTCCCGCTGGTATAAACTGGTCAATTCACCATTTTTCTTCAGTTCAGTTGGAATTGGGTTTCTGTCTCTTACAACCCAAAGACTCCTGATTAATTCAGTAATCATAGTAACTTTCTATTTGAAAGATTACGATACAAATAAAACAAAAGCTACAATGATACATAAAAATAAAATGAAAAGCAAGACTCTAATTCAAGAAATTCATAATTTTCCCATTAGCTGGCATTTGGTATTACATATGTCATCTGTTTATGCATATTGGGTAATGTGCTGCGTGAGTTTAGCACAAGTCCTGGCACATAGTAAGCGCTGAATAACTATTAGGTAGTGATCATTTTTAAGCCTCTACATAATTAAGTTCATGGCCTCCTAATATCTAGTACAGTGTTTTGTTCACACATTTGTGACAGTTGATAAAAAGGACGTTATCTGTTGTTTTTATTTTGGGGAGTTGGGGAAGTCATTTGTTTTTATAACTTTTTAGGCTGTGAAGTACCTATATACCATTTCCAATAAAGTCCCAATTTCCTTTTGGTAAACTACGTTGCCAAAAGGGAGAGGATATGACTCAGGGAGGCCCGTTAGACATGCTTTCATGCCTGGAATTTAAATCTCAAAAATAATGAGACAAACAGAGTTCAGAAATGATGGAGCTCAGCCATTCCTCTGTGGTGCTCAGATAGGACCATCTACTAGCAGTGATATCCCCCAGCCTGTCCTGGTTGCTGCCACTTCCCAAGCCTGGTTCACCAGGCACCCACTGAATAGGCACACCAGGCTTATCCTCCCAGTGAATGCCTTTTGGCTTTAACTGGCCACCATCAGTTTGTCTTAATTTCAGCTACAGAATTCCACCTGATTCAGAAAGCCTGACCAGTAGCTATTTGATTCAGCGTACAGTAACAAGTAACTTTAGTGTTTCCAATCAGCCCTTAACAATAGCAAACCCAACCCACGTTAGTGATAGTAATAGCAGTGCTGTTAATACTAAGCGTAATTATCTTGTATTTGTGTATTTTGTATACATGACCTCATGTAAGATTCTGAAAACTTAGATGGGTACTAAGCTGACCTCCATTATACAGCTTATCTCCATTATACAGATAAGGGAACTGAGGCAGTCTGAGGTCAAGTAACTTTCCCAAGAGCCACAGCCAAGATGTGGTAGGGGTGGAATTGTCATCTGATAATCAACATTCTTTGCCTGTCACAACAAAGCCCTTTCTGTTGGAGCTGAGAGCCAACAATTATTGCCCACTGAGCCTAAAGGAGAGGAGGGATCACATGCAAAATCACCTGTACGCTCAATGTTGATATGCCATGATTGTTCCTAATCATTACCAGGTTACCAGGCAACTAGCTGTAAGATGAATAGCCCACTGGGAAGATAAAATAAATGAAAGGAAAATTAATTTATCCATTTTATCTTTAGAATTGTGCCTCAGACCCAGCTCTCTGCCATTAGCTTTCTCTCAGTAATGAAATAAATACATTTATTTTTTCAACATCTTAATAGACGGTATCTCCACCAAAAAATTTGTCCATTATTTCAATAGCAACAAAGCTTGCTATATAAAGCCCAATTTTGCATAAATTTGATGTGGGTTCTGATATTGAAAGATCAGTTTGAATTTTTTCAAATCTTACACCAATTTCTTTCTCAGTATTTCTTAAAAGATGTTGGTTTAAAATAAAGTCAACTGAGTTATAATCAAACCTTCATACAGAAGATAAAGAATTTTTAATGATTGGGTTGATAAATCAGCTTGTTAATAACTACTTAAAAGCTCTTTTACCAGTCTTATTTTTTTCTTTATGCTCCTATCTAGACTTTCTAAAAAATGTCCTCCTTATTACTTTTATGTTTCAAGTCCCAGAAGCTGTCTTTTTAAAGACTACATTGTCCACATTTTTCCTTGTACCTGAAACGACATAAATAACACAAAAACACAGATGCACACACACGTGTCCCCCAGTCTGAAAACCCATCCATTCATTTTAGAATCTACATTTTAGATGCTTTGATTACTTCTTTCCAAGATTTCTTGAAACTAGTAAGTTGCAAAAGAAAGTACTGGGGAAAACGGCACAAATGAACTACTCACTTAGGATACAGTAATATTAGGTTGGGGCAAAAGTAATTGCTGTTTTAGCATTGTTGAAATTTGCCCTTTGATATTGGAATACATTCTTAAATAAATGTAGTTATGTTATACATCATTTTAATGCCCCTTTCTCACTTTATGTTTTTTGCTAATGACTTATTACTTGTTGTTTATTTTATATTTATTTCAGACTATGGAAATGATGTTAGACAAAAAGCCAATTTGAGAGATTTTCTTGATTTTCTTATTTGAGTTCAAAATGGGTTGTAAAGAAGCACAGACACTGTGCAACATGAGCAATGCAGCTGGCCCAGGAACTGCTAATGAATGTACAGTGCAGTGGTGGTTCAAGAAGTTTTGCAAAGGAGACAAGAGCCTTGAACATGATCAGCCACCAGAAGTTGACAACAACCAATTTAGAGAAATTATCGAAACTGATCCTCTTACAGCTACAGAGAAGTTGCTGAAGAACTCAGGGTCGACCATGCTACAGTCTTTAGGCATTTGAAGCAAATTCGAAAGGTGAAAAAGCTCGGTAAGTGGGTGACTCATGAGCTGACGGAAAAATCAAAAAGAAAAAAAAAAAATCATCATTTTGAAGTGTCATCTTCTCTCCTTGTACGCAAAAACAATGAACCATTTCTCAATCAGATTGTGACATGTGACAAAAAGTGAATTTTCTATGACCAGCTCAGTGGTTGGACTGAGAAGCTGCAAAGCATTTTCCAAAGCCAAACTTGCACCAAAAAAAGGTCATGGTCACCATTTGGTGACCTGCTGCCAGTCTGATCCTCTACAGCTTTCTGAATTCCAGGGAAACCATTATATCTGAGAAGTATCCTCAGCAAATTGATGAGAGGCACTGAAAACTCCAATGCCTGCAGTCTGCCTTGGTCAACAGAAAGGGCCCAATTCTTCTCCACTACAATGCCCGGCTGTAGGTTGCACAGCCAACACTTAAAAAGTTGAAAGAATTGGGCCATCAAGTTTTGTCTCATCCACCATATTCACCTGACCTCTCACCAACTGACTACCATTTCTTCAAGCATCTCGACAACTTTTTGCAGGGAAAACGCTTCCATATCCAGCAGGATGCAGAAAATACTTTCCAACAATTAGTTGAATCCGGAAGCACAGATTATCATGCTACAAGAATAAACAAACCTACTTCTCGTTGGCAAAACTGTGTTGCTTCTAATGGTGCCTATTTTGATTAGTAAATATGTGTTTGAGCCTAGTTATAATGATTTAAAATTCACAGTCTGAAATCACAATTACTTTTGCACCAACCTGTAAGTATGCATCATATTCATCCTAAAGCATTTCCCCAAGGAACTAAGTTCCAGTCATCTACTGTGCCTCTGGACTAATAATATAATCTTTATTGGTCACCTTCCTTTCCTGTATCACTTCTCCCTTAACTACCCATTTCCTTTGTATCTTCCAATAAACTTCTTGCATTTAAAACTTTGTCACTGGGGAAATCCACACTAAGACAGATATTACAGGGAGAACAATGATCAAAATGTTTAAAGTATTTTCTGGCAGTAACTTAAGAGTGTTATTGTTTTGGGGTTTCAAGTAAGTAGAAACACCCACATACTAGCAAGTGGAAATTGCTAATGGCCACTGACCCATGTGGCTATAAAGCTACCTGTGCTCACTCAAGCAGTGTCTGGGGTTTCTATGTTCCCAATCCCAAGAGCTGCCAGCACAACAGATGGCTGAAATATTCTGGGTTTATTTACACGCAGAGACTGTGCAGCTAATGGGCAGAAGCTTAGCAAGTGAACCAAATGCTGCAGTACACATCTGGATGTATGCTTTGGACAGCTGGGCATAGATCAAGAGGATTATTACTGTTGTCAAAGAATTGCAGTCTGTTACAACTTTCTCACAAGGCATCTATGGAAGGCCCCTACTTCTAAAAGTTTTGGAATTTGCCTTGGATCCCGTGTTCCTGTTTCTCTACACTTGCCTTTCACTAATATTCCCAATCCACGGCTAGGTTAAATTAGGGCCTAAAACCCTCCCTCCTTAGGTGCCAGTGTTGACTCTCTAAGGCCCTGAGTTTTAGTCAGCTCCTTATAATCCAATTGTGCATTCTCCATAGAGAACTTTCTCATGCTACCCAGCTCCATCTTGGGTTTCTTGTTAAACTATAAAATAATTAAAGACAGGCATGGTGACTCAGGTCTGTAAATCCCAGCATTTTGGGAGGCTGAGGCAGAAGGATCACTTCAGACCGAGAGTTCAAGACTAGCCTGAGCAACATAGTAAGATCCTATCTCTACAAAAAATTAAAAAATTATCTGAGTGTGGTGGTGCATGCCTATAGTTCCAGCTACCTCAGGAGGCTGGGGCAGGAAGACCACTTGAGCACAGAAATTTGAGGTTACAGTGAACTATGATCATGTCACTACACTCCAGCCTGGGCAACAGAGCAAAATCCTGTCTCTTTAAAAAAAATAAAAATAAAAGAAGATTAAAAATCTGCTTAGGAAGCTAAGTCTTCTCAAGGACCCAGCAATTCCACTTCTAAGAATTTATCTAAGGGAAATGTAATCAAAAAAGAGCAATATTATTTATATAGCAAGAAAGAACACCTAAATACTTAATATGGTATATGTTAACTGAGTATGATATATCCACATGATTAAAATATTATGGCCACTGAAAATCATGAAGCAATGTACATGATATATTTTTGAATAAAAGAAAATGAAAAAATATCAAGAGGATTCTAAGGAAATTATTTCTAAAAGTCTATCATATGGAGATATATGCATATATGTCTGCATTTGTATGTCTGTATGGGTAGGAAAAAAAGACTAAAAATATATCACAAAGGGTTATTTTTAAGTTGTAGAATTATTAGTGATTTCCTTCTGCACTTTTTCCTGAAGTTCACAGTTTTTGGATGACACATATTGTTTCTTTCAACATAAGAAAGTAAATCTAGATAAATATTAGTGTAAGAGAAGAGAAAGAAATTCTCAGTGTATTCCAAAGACGACTGACATCACTTTCATCGGGATGGGGGTGGGGCCTGGAGCTGGCCGCCAGGTGCCTATGCTGGAGCAGCCCAGAGAAAGTTTTCATCCGCTTTTTCCTTCTGTGTCCTGAGGTCTGCAAGGCCTGAGAGAAGCTATGGAGATTCTGCCCAGTGACCGAAGAATGAATAGTGACAGGTGTAGGGGATCACCAGGTACCTTCCAGTTTATACAAAAAACAAAGCTGCTAAAGGGAAATTTGCAAACTCCTCAACCTGCAGCTAACAGACATCAGAGGAGGATTCCAGTCTGCTCCCCTGCCTCCAGAATGAAGATTAATTCTTTTAAAGACATATAGCCAAAGGCTTCGAGCTTTTACTCCTCAAACAAATACGAAATTGCAGAAACAGAACTCTTGCATTCTTGTAAGCCACACACTTGCTTTTAAACCTGGATTAAAAATTCACAGTCTCTGGTGTCCTGGGCCAGTCATTTAACCTCCCGTGCTTCCCACTATGATATTCGGAAAAGTACGCTAAGTATCCTGCCCTCGCTCTCAAAGAGATTATGCAGCAAGGTGGCAAAATAGCTGCCCAAGGTAGAATCTCTCAGGCCTGGCAACATTCTAAGCTCTGTAAAGAAGGGCTTTCTTCGCAACTGTGTCTTTGAGCCCATGCTCCTCTGCGTACGGAATAAGGAAGGAGCACTTTTGGTCCAGACAGAGGTCAGTTAAGGTTCTTGACTGCATGTAATAGAAATTGATTTTGGTTAATTTAAGATAAAGACCATTTATTGGAAAATTATCAGAGTAAGACAGAGAGGGAAGAGTGACTGCCAGGGCAACAGGCAACAAACGGAGCAGGGACTGTGTTAAGATGACATGTCCGAGAAGGATGACAACTGCCTTGCAGCTAGAGCCACCATAAGGTGAGGTTAAGTCTGCGGCTGCTAATCCCACCAGCACCGCTGCTGCAATAAATCATCTCTAACATTCCCTCTTGTCCTTGGGCCATTCACTCAAGTTACAGCACTCCAGGTGGCAGAGCATAGATCACAACACCTGTCTGATGATTTTACACAGGTAAGCAGAGGGGGGACCCGGCCTGGAATCTGCAGTGCAGAGGGGTTCCCTGGAATTGCCTGTCCAACAGGCTCATAGACAGTGGGGGATGGGTCACTTTCCTTAATCTGGGTTTGACTCTTTCCCCCAACTGTAAAGTGCCAAACTAATAGCCCAGGCCACCCCACCAGTAATTACACTGAAGAAGGAAATATTGTGACAAAAATCAATGTTGTATTAAGGGCTGGTCCGCTGAGCTCTGAAACTCAATCAGCATTTCTGGTACTATTTCATTACTACTCTATAAAACCCAGACTACTTGCAACTGTATGTCCTGAAGACATTGTTTCACTCTGCTACTTTATTTAAACAGTGCTCCCTGCCCAGAACACAGTATCTACCAACTCTTTCTTTTACTATGTATCAAAATCTATCCATGCTTTAGGGCCCAATTCAGAAGTGTCACCTCCATGACGTTTTCCCTGGCCATCCCTCTTGAAGCAGCTCTTTGCCTCCTCTGAGCTCCAGTGAGACTCCATATCCATTATGCTCTGAAGACCGTGACCCATGTGGTTCTGTCGCAGAGTGACGCTACATTTGAACAAGTACTGCCCCAACAGGTGACAAATGCCCTCATACCCCACATTCAATGTAGCCTTCAGCCACCAAACACCCCTCCATAGCTTTACCCCAGCTCTTTATCACTCTCTTCCTTCTCCCCTGTCTTTGTTATGTAAATGACTTAAACTTTTCCAGCCTGTCATTCTTTTGTCTTTCTTCTCTGTCCATTTCTGATTCTGCATCTCCATTAACATCTCTCCCCCTTCCTCTCTCTTTCTCTGCCCACCCCCCAATACACACACACCCCTAGAAACTGTCTGGCAGAAGCAGACTCTCCAGGCAATGAAAGCAAAGAAATTAGGCTGGAGATAACAGAAGCGAAACTATATGAAAGGGGAGGAGGTGTGAGAACTGCTGCTAGGTTAATAAATTTTGTCCTGCCACATATACATTACTTGGCTGGAAAATTATCTTGAATTAAAATTATTTATGCACATGCATTTTCTTCCCAGCTGAATGTTGAAGATTTGCAAGGGCAGAAGCCAAGTCTCATCCATGTCTTTCGCCCTCACAGAGCTCAGCCTGGCACCTGATACACAGCAAACACTCGATATATATGTAATGAATTAATGAGCACATTAATTAATTAACAATAATCAGCAGGCCTCCAGTCACCATGGCTGTGCTCTCCACTAGAGTAAAGCAGGGAAGCAAATTAATGATTTCCTAGCTCCTGATCCCCAGAAGTTTATTTTTCGGCCATGTCTATACAGACATCATTAATAAGGACTTCAAATAAATGAGAGCTGTCTGAGAGACAGGCTGACTACTAGGATCCCAAAACCCATTTTCATCTTTCACTGAAAGAAGAGCAGATATGACTCAGAGTACACAAACTTTTGAAATGAGCTTTAATTTCCTTGCTTCCGACAGTGGCTTTGAAAAGCAACATGGTGGATGGCTGGGAGAGGATTCACAAGGGTTACAGGCCAAGGCGTCATCAAAGTTGGGGGGTTAGTCACAGAAGGCCCCTCACCAGAAGGCATGCCACTGAACCAACTCTCCCATTACCTACTGTCTGAAAGCTCCAATAAGAGTGATAGTAACAGGCTGGGCATGGTGGCTCATGACGATAATCCTAGAATTTTATTAGGCCAAGACAGGAGGATCGCTTGAGGCCAGGAGTTTGAGACCAGCCTGGGCAACATAGCGAGACCTCATCTCTACAATAAGTAAAAAAAGTTAGCCAGGCCTGGCGTGCACACTTTTAATCCTAGCTACTCAGGAGAGGCAGAGGCATGAGGATTGCTTGAGCCCAGAGATTTGAGGCTGCAGAGAGCTATGATTGTGCTACTGCACTCCAACCTGGATGACAGAGCAAAACCCTGTCAAAAAAAAAAAAAAAAGAGTGATAACAATTTTATTGGTGTGGTACTTTCTACTCCAAAGTTCATGACCTTATTCAATCCTCTGAGCAATTGTGAGACTCTCTCTTCTATTTCTATGTATCCTTGCCTCGTCCACTTAATTCTTTAAGTTAAAGGTGTGTATAATAGAAGGATACACTCTATAATAACAGTGATAAAGAGAAAAACAAATATTTGGACTACAAAAAATATACACAAGGTGGTATCAGTGTTCACACTTTTAAAAGAAGAGTCATGATAATAATGAGTTCATGTTTATTAAGGTTCTACTAGATACCCATCATTTTCTATGCATCTCATTCTCTAAACTTCCCAGTGAACAAAGCACTCTTATTAATCTCATTTTACAGGTGAGAAAACTAAGGTATAGGTAAAAGCTTAATGGGCCAAGGATTGAACCCAGGGGTTTTGTCGTCCCATGCACTCAATCACCATATTAACTGTTTCCATGATCAAACCAATTTATAAAACAATGAACTAAACAAAACTTCTTTACTACAGGACTTAGTTTTTAACATGCTGGTTTGCACTGCAATTCTGTAGGAGTCATTTTCTAAAGTCATTTGATCATGAAACATTTGTGCTACTATGGGAAACATGCCACAGGGTTTAGCCTCCACCTCAAATTCAAAGGCTCTGGAAAGCCATTTGATGTCTCCAGAGAAAGAGCTGAGAGCCTCACAGCACACCATGAAAAATAAAAAGAAAAATCACCTGCCATTTATTTCAGACCTGGCTCTGTAGTAAGTTGTTACTCTCATTTTTGAAATGAAGAAACTGAGACCTAGAGAGGCTTGCCCCATTTGCCCAAGTGGTGGAGTCAGAATCAATATCCAGCCAGGCTGACCTCAAGAGCAGTGTTTTGAACTGGTGGACTACGGTACCACTCAGAACAGAGAACCACCAGGAATCTCTGAGCAGTACACATTACCATGGCAACACCATAGGGCTATGAGGACAGAGCATGAATGTGACCTTGCGCTGGATCAACTTAACCTCATCAAACCTCAGTTTTTCCATCTATAAAACAGAAGAAATAGAACGTACATTCCAGAGGTTGATATGAAGATTAAATAGATACGGTACATAAAGGACTTAGCACAGTAACCGGCCCATAGTAAATGCTTAGAAAACGTAAGCCAATAATTCCCTTAATTCCCAACAGAGCACGTAACATTTCTGAGTAGAGTTTATTTTGCATGTTTAAGATTATGCTGTCTCCCCTGAAATTTCTTTCAGAACACCTACGACGACAGGCAGAACAGGTAAGGCTATGTGGAGGCACAAACACTTGGTGGATCTGCCTAGTTGGGACAATTGCCATAGGGAGACACATCTGAACACACTGGCTCAGGACATCCCTTTTATTTAATACTGAACCCTTCCTCATCTGATCTCATTTGTTGTTCTCTAATCACCTTTCAAAATTCCATTTAGATTCACCCTCAACAAGGAGGTGGCTTTCTTCATACATTCAGTCTACTTCATATGTCATTCTCCTCTTGATTACTGTTTGTATCACCTGCATGTGGCTTATCTACTATATCACTGCCCAGTAGGGTCCCTGTAACCCAGGCTCCTGGGAGTGCTGCCACCCGGACTTTCCCCAAATGTTTGAACCCCCCTAAGTTCTTATTCACTTCACATTTTGGACACAGAAATATAAACACTCTGCAGCCTCTTTGGCCCTACCTGGCTTCTGTCTTTATGTACTTAAGCATACTCTATTCCCCCAAATCCACTAATATGATATAACACAGAGTACAGAATGTTTCTAAGCATTTATTTTAATACAACTGGTAAAGTATACCTTTGCAAACCCATGTTATATGCTTAATCTTGTACATTTCTCTCCTCTGCTGCAGTAGATTTACCTTCTGGTCAATACTATTCATTGAATAACCAGAAAAAAATAAAGAACCAAATTTACTTTTACTCAAGTGCAAGCCACCATCAATACCAAGGCCACCACTAACTAGTCCCAATGGTACTTTGTATGAATTAGAAAAAGGCTCCCTCCCTCTCAGGGCAGCTCTGGCCTTATGACAAAATGCACACTAGGCAAAACCTTCAGCTCTCATTTTCCCTCTTTTCTGGATACTCTCAGCCATGCAAATCCCAAACAACTGCACATTGTGGTCCTCAACATCTTTTTCTTGATTATTGTAATAACTTCTCTATCTCCATTATATTTTTGACAACCTATATTGTATTCTCAACATGTGTTTGAATTGACATTTCTAAAATGTAAATCACATCCTATGACTCTCCTGCTTGAAACTCCCATAGGTGGAATAACATGGAAGAACGACCATATGATCCAGCAATCCCACTTCTGGATATTTATCCGAAAGAATCAAAATCACTGTCTCAAAGAGATATCTGCACTCCCATGTTCATTGCACCATTATTCACAATAGCCAAGATGTGGAAACAGCATAAGTTTCCACCAGTGGAAGAATGGATAAATAAAATGTGGTATATACATACAATGGAATAATATTCAGCCTCAGAAAGAAGGAAAACCTGAATATGTAACAATATAGATGAACCTTGAAGAGATTATGCCACACAAAAGAAGCCAGCCACAGAAGGACAAATACTATACGAGATCAACTAAAAAGTCAAACTCATAGAAATGCAAAGTAGAATGGTGGTTTCTAGGAGCTGCAAAGAGTAGGAAATGGGAGCCCCAAAAGGGCTCTAGAGATCTGCTTGACAGCATTGTACCTACAGCTAACCATTCTGTACTGTACACTTAAACTTTTCTTAAAAGAGTAAATAGATTTCTTGTTAAATGTTCTTACTACAATAAAAAATTTTTAATTAAAAATAAAATTCTTCACATAACCTACAAGACCAGGCTGATTTAGTCCCTTCTTTCATCACCTTGAGTCCTACCCCTTGCTTACTCTGTTCCGGTCACAGTGGCCTTCTTTCTGTTTCCAGAACATTCCAAGTTATTCCCACTTCAGGGGTTTTGCTTCTTCTATGAGTCAACTAAGCTGTATAACAAACCACTCCCCAAATCACTAGTTTACCACAATAACCATTGCTGTCTATCTGGGCTCAGGTCTGCAGGTAGGCTCTGGCTTTGCAGGGACGAGCTCTGCTTCAGGCTGCAGGTTGGCTGGGCTTGGCATCCAACTATGAGTTCAGTTCAGATCTGCCTTGTGTGCGCCTCTTTCTTCTTGAATTAGTGCTACCGGTGGCATGTTCTTTTCATTTAGCAAGTGTAAGAGACCAAGATGAACCATGCAAACACATTTAAAGCCTAGCAGAATGTTCCATTGGCTAAAACAAGTCCTTTGACCAAGATCACCATGAGTGGGGCAGGAAACTATACTGTGCCCACAATGGGAGGATATTGCAAAGTTACCTGGCAAATGAGTTGGATATTTAATACTATTATAGGGTAGTGAGGCATTAAGATCAATAACCCATCTAACCTAAAGATGGGCAGAGTGTTAAGTGGTGAGGTGGGGAGGATAGATACCACCCAGGCCGTGGAGACACTTGTAGGCCAAGGCAAAGGGTTGGCTAGTGGGTGGCTCAGATAGGACAAGTGTTTTCGAGCTTTACAAGACAGACTTCCCCTGTATTTTCCCTAGAAACAAGTGGATCAGAAGACCTCTGGTCCCTGTGGTCACACAGGTCTTCCAGGTGGGGCCAGCCGGTGGCTGCAATCCCCCATGGCTTGCTCATGCTTCTCAGTGCTGAGAGACTCTAGATAGATTTTTGTACTGGCTTCTATTTCCCCAAGAATTGGCCCAGGAGACTGTTTCCAAATTAATCCAAGTGATATGGCCACACTTATCCATGAGACTCTGACAAAATTCTACTTTGGGTAAACAGAGCCAGACTGAGTCCTCGTTTTCTTCCCAGGGGATTCTATGTCATCATTTCTGAGCAGTCTACTTCCCTGAAGAACTGTGTTGATGAACTACTTTTCCCATGAGGTAGTTAAGAAATGAACTTACCCTTCTACCAAAACGGGGCTAAGTTAAGGCAAAGAGCAGCAACTCACCCCAGACTCAGTTCTCCTTGTCGAGTCAACATGTAGTTATTTCTCTTATTTAGAGCTGACCTCCCATTAGTATTGGCCTCATGCACACTCAATCCTCCCATTTTTATACAGATTACCAAAATTTAGTAGTTTAATAATGCTTTTGTGTATAAAGAAGTAGAAAGAAGAAACTTATTTTCCTACTTAATGGGATCGTGATTTAATTTATTAAACGTGAGTAGGTGTTATTTTTACTTTTAAAAATTTAATAAAATAAAAAAGAAAGAAAATGTATCTGCAGGGTGGTCTGAAATAGATATTTTGGGGCACCTAACCTCCCCTCTTGTTCATGTTCCTGGCTTATTTGCTCCCACATCAGAGACAGAATCCACACTCTTACTAAAACGACAGAATTGACATTCACATGTCAAGAGTTCACCTTCAAATGATGCAAGCCAAAAACAAAAACAAACAAGTGGGGAGTCCCTGGCTTGAGGGGTAGGAAGAGAAGGGTAGACAGGAAAGGACTGGCCTGGCAGGCCCGGCAAGCAAGATTTTAGGGCAACATCGTCTCACATCCAACTGTGGGATGAAATCAGGGCTGTTCTTTGGGTCCTTTCTGAACTGAGTTTTGTCTCTCCACATTGGAAGCATCAGAGCAAAATTGTAAGGCTGGCCTAATGAGTTCAAATTCATAATTGCAGTCCATGGAGAAGCCGAAATGAGAGTCTCTCTGTCAAAGTCCAATACTAGAATTCAGTTGTTTTAACTAAGAGGGCCCATGCAAGAGGTAAGAGATGGAGTAGGCATTTCCAGCCTGCGCTGGAAAAGTTAAGTGCGTGTCCCAGGAAAACTGGCTCTGAGTATCTGTGATGTGGGTTAACAACGCCAACAGCAACGGCAACACCTATGTGTTAAGTATGTACTCTGAGCCAGTCATTATGCTACATACGCTTTTTCATCAAAACCTGTAACCGATTTATCATGTTTACCTTACAGATTAAATACTGATCCTACAGTTTATAACCGGTAGAGCCAGGAATAAAACTACATTGGCCTGATTTTCCAAGGCCATGCTCTCAACTTCTCTATGACAAAATATGCTTATTTGGAATTGCTCTGCCATGCTAAGTGGCTTTTTGAGAGACAGGGTCACCCAGGCCACCCTGCACAACAGCAGAAAAGTTCACATGTCTGAACCCCCATTATCAAGGCTGCCCAGGCCAAGGCTCAGGGAAGGGGCCACTCTGCCTCTCCTTTCTGCCAGAATTTTAAATAACAACAACTTGCAAAGCGCACAGTCATCCTTGCTCTGGTCACTTCCCAAACTCATGGGAGAGAAACCCAACTTTTGCTTTTCTTCATCCTCCTCCGTTTTATTCTTCAAGGCAACATAACACCTAAAGGAGATGCTGTTTTCTTCCTTTTATTAGTGAGGAAATGGAGGCTATGACATGCCCACAGTCACTTAACTAAGTACTTAACCTCTCAGACTCTTAGTTTCCTTACTGATAAGTTAAGGATAATAGTATCTAACCCTCAGAATGGTTGAGATCGTATCTACAAAGTTCAGAGCACAAAGTAGGCATTCTTTAGGCCACACCTGCTTTCACTGTTAAGTTATTGTATCACATTGTGTGTGAAGCGATACATAGCAAGCATGACCCTGTACAAGTTACGTAACTTCTGTAAACCTCCTTTGTCCAGTGGAAATATTATCACTCAACTCACAGGACTGAATGGAGTAAATGCTCTACATAAAATAGCTACACCAGTGACTGGTTCACA
This sequence comes from Eulemur rufifrons, assembly GCF_041146395.1. NCBI lineage: Eukaryota > Metazoa > Chordata > Mammalia > Primates > Lemuridae > Eulemur > Eulemur rufifrons. Next base: position 10,595,248 of record NC_090992.1, read on the forward strand.
CTCAAAACTCTATAAATAATAATCTCTTTCAAAAAGAATACGGTTGACGTGTCCATCTATGTAATTCCATGAACCTGATCTGTCATGAATGAAGCAGCATCTTTCCTTTCCTTGCCCGTCTTTCTCCCCAACTTTTCCCAAACTCCTTAGGAGAATATAGAGTATTAAGTGGGATTTTTTTCTTTCCCTCAACATTGCTTTTTAATAGTAGTAGACAATCCTACAACAGGCTGAAATTTTTTCTCACTCTCCAAGTCACAGAGAGCTCTTCCCAGTGACCGGGAGCAAGCTACCCCAGAGGGGGCTACGTTTTGGCCAGGGTCTTATTCAGAAACACTGATGATGCAATTCTTGGCTCTGGCCACATGCTTGATTGCTTTCCAGCACAGCATTTGATGTGCAAGGGAAGAAAAAAGACTCCCTCTCACCCATGGCTAAAAATAATTTCAGAAGGCTGGAGGCAAAGCAGAGGTGATGCCAGCTATCTCCTGCAACAGTTGATAAACCTCCAGAATGCTGCAAGCCAATTTCATGCATTTTCTTTTCTATCTTTTTGCTCCCCTTACCTACATGCTGCTCTTTTACTGGGCACGCTAAGGAAAACCTCACAAGTTAAACTAGGAAAACTTTCGGTGTCCTGTTGTCTCATCTTCAGCCGGAGGTTGTAGCTGCCCTTTACAAAGTCTTCTCTCTGAATCGGCACAGCTGATTAGAAGACCTAATCCCTTGTGCTCAGCTGTCAGGTGCCCGGTTTTGGAAGTCAGCAGCTCCACATGAAATAATTCCCTATCTCTCAAGAGGCAAGATGGTTTGTAGATGCCTGCAAGCAGGGCAAAGTAGGCTGGCTGGGGTATGTGGGGCAGGATGTAGGCAAACAATACCAACAGGAGGCTGGAAACTCAAAGGCAGTATCAACCATGTGGCCCCTTGATTGAGAAGGGCAATGGCTTCAGCTTCTCACTGTTCTCCCGAAACCCAGTTCAATGGAAGTTATCACTGACACTAGGCATGCATGCCTAACTTCATGAGAAGGCAAGGAGCTATTTCTCATTGCTATTTGTGATGTCATTATCTTCATGAAACGTATATGCACAGGGCTAGCTGGGACCTAAGAAGGCCAAAGTGTTCAAATGTCCTAATAAAAAATTACTACCATTGTCCGTTTGTTAAGTGTCAGGCACTATCTCTTGTAAACCTCACACTATCATATCAGTCCAGTCTTTATGAAGTTATCCTTGTTTTACAGATGGGAAAATCAAGGAATGCATAGTCCTCTTAAGCACTTTGTTCAAGATTACAAAACTGGAACAGTTGGAACAGTGTATGTAAAGAATAGAAAACCCAACAGACAGTAGCTTACGCAAGTGGAGACTATGCTCTTCTTACCTAACAGTATGATGGGAGAAAGCAGCTATGGCCACTGATTTATCAGTGCAAAAGTGTCAGGCCAGCATCTCTGTGGATTCCAGTGGCCTTTCCCTCTGGGTTGCAGAATGACTGCTTCAGCTCTGGGCATAGAGTCTGTATTCAAGGTGGCTAAAAAATATCAAGGGACAATGCAACAATGCCAGCATATCTGTGCCAATGTCTTCCAAGAACTCTCTGAAGACACCCCAGAGAGAAGGACTCATTGGTCAAGAGTAAGTCACATGGCCACCCCCAAACTGCAAGGGAAGCTGGAAAGTAAGTATTTAGCCTTTCCAGCCTTTACAGTAGAGACAGAGAAGACAGAGATTATGCTAATGTGGACTAGGGTGGCAGTGGTGGGTGAAACTGGTGACAGGTAGATGGCCTCAAGAGACATTTGGTGGTAAAAATTATCAGGCAGAGCTTGCTGATTGAATGCATGTGGGAGATGAGGGAGAAGGGGGAGTAAGTAGTGAACCCTAGGTTTCTAACTTGGTACATTCACTGAGCATTCACTGAGATTGGGAGTCATGAAGTCAAGAAGGATAAATTTTGGAGATGGAAGGTCATGAGTGCACTTTTATACATATTAAGAATGAACTGTCTTCGAGATATCTAAATACAGATGATAGCAGTTAAACACCAAAGTTGGAACTAAAAGAAGGTATCTGGGCTAAATACATAGAAGATGTGAATTTGTGGTTATCAATCATTTAAGTAAATTCAGACCTTCCACCTTCCTTTACTGACATCTCTGCTGTCTTGATTTCCCTACTGCAGCGGTTCTCAAGCAGGTGCGAGTTTGCCCTCCAGGAAATAGCTCGCAATGTCTGGAGACATTTTTGGTGTCACAACTCAAGGAAGGGGGTTGCTATTGGCATCTAGTGGGTACAGGCCAGGCTGCTAAACATTCTAAAGAGCACAGGACAATTCCCTACGACAAAGATATTTCCAGTCCAAATTTTCAATAGTTCTGAGGTTCAGACACCCTGATCTATGGTAAACTCATTTTTGACCTCAGCATTCCTTTGGCCCACAGGGTTCCTAAGTGTTCCATTTTTGTGGGTCCCATAACTTCCTCACACCTCTGACACTGCCTCCATCCTTACTTGCCGTGACGACACTCTGCAATGGCTTTCCAGAACCAGCTCTTAGCATCAGGATGCCCCTGGTGATGCTACGTGAAGATGGATACCACTGTTGACTTCAGTAAAATCAAGTTTAGAAGTCATTCCTGGAACCAGGAGTCTGACTTTGTTTATAATTTACAATTTAAGGGTCTCCCTGAAAACTGGCATCATCAAAAAAGTTGTTCTTACAAATGAATTCAATCACTACTCATAAGACACCAAATTTAAGAGGCATCTTGAATGTGTTGAAGGTAACCTTCAGGACACATAAAAAGAATTGTTACTTTTAGACACAGTGTTTTATCCCAGGAAGTAATGGAGGTTAAGAATATAGATAAATTACTGAGGATAGATTTATAGTAGGAAATCTGAAGACATCTGAGACACGTCATTAAGTTTCTGAGGTTGATATCAAAAACAGCCACTTACCTCAAACCACTACTTGGTTTTCCTCTGTTGGTCATTTTCTTAAATTTTCTGATCATTCACTTGAAAAACACTAACTTGCTTTGCCTATAAAAGCCACACAGTTGCTTTCAATGACACTTTGTTGACCACATTAATTTTAGAGACACACTATAAAGATACACCAATTGAGTAGGAGCTCTTTTACAGCAAGAATCTAATATAGCCACTGTATGATTCTTCAGGACTTATTTAAAAGCTCAACAGGATGTCTGAATCCACAGGCTGTGATCCAATGACGTGGAGACCAGCAGACCATTAAAATTAATTGAAAGTGTTGAACCATTTCAAGATTGATTTATTCTGTATTACAAAAAGTTAAATAAAACAAGCGGCACTAGGTTAGCCTCTGCCCTGAAGAATTAGTCTAAAATTACAATTGAAATGTCTCAAATGAAATTATGGTAAAACTCATTAAGATATATATTAGGTCTCCAAATCACACTTACGCTCTTTCTAATTTAAATACTGGGCTACTCTCATTTAAAGTTAACTTAGACCCCAGCAGTGAATAAGCAGCAAGGATTCCAATCAATCTGAGCACCTATTGAGAACCTGGAATACCTCACTTGTGCAAAGCCATCTATTTTAGGTGAGCTTTCTATGTTTCTTTTAAGGGGTAGAAAATATCTGAAAGGAAAAATGTTTTCCCCAAACCAAGACTGTATTATTTTGTCGAATTTCATATTCTTTATTGCTCCTGGCATGCAGGAGGGGAGCCTCAAGAGGGCCTTTGCAGCACGGCCTCATCAGCAGAAAGGCAGAACATTTAAAGGCATTTTCTCTACTGTCCAAAGTGATTTTGAGAGCAGCCATTCCTGTGTTTTCTGAATTGGTGGTAAAAGTAAGGAAAAGCAGGAAATCACTCTGTAAATAAAAACATCTGCAACAAAGAGGTAAAATGTCAAGCTTGAATCCTTGCACGTGACAAGTCTATCTCAGAGTACCCATCAGGCCTCATCTTGTACCTCTGTCCCTTCCCCACACGATGCCACAGACACACCAGCCTTCTCCAGTTTCCCCAAGGCAAAGCGCTCCACCTCACCTGTTCACCTGCAGTTCTCACCACCTAGGTGCACACCCTCTTCTCCCCCCTTCAGGCAGCCAGCTTGCATTCACCCTTCACTTTCCCTTCTTTGGAACTGCCTGGACACCTCTCTCCAGATTATCCCCACAGTTATAACCTCCCTCGGCATTCCGGGCTTCCCATACTACAAAGTCTCGTAATTCATTAATTCATTGGCTATATAAATAAATATTTTAATATATTTATCCTACTAGAATTTAAACTTCAAGCAGAAAAGGATTGTCTGTTTTACATTATCATTTTATTCCCAGAAACTAGCACAATGCCTGGAACATAGTATGCAACGTATGTTGAATAAATAAAATTTCTAGTAATCTTGACCACATTCTGATTTTATCTATTTTTTCTTTTCTGAGTATACATAACTGAACATTGTATGCATTAGAAGTGTTCCCACTTGACAGTCAGGCAAAAGAGCCCCTCCCCCCGCCCCCCCAATATTCCTCATGGGACGTAATTAGCTAATATGTATATAGATTCTAGGTTGACAGTGAGTTAACAAATCTAAGGCCTTCATGGGTAAGGACAGTGTTTAATTCACAGAAATTAAAGATGAGCAATGTCAGTGAGTTAATCCCAGGCTGGAGAGAAAGACAAATTGCCAGCTGCTGAGATTCCAGTCATTCTTCTGTGGCATATTTAAATGTTCCAACCATTTATTTATAATTAGGCACAGCGGGGAGCTCAAATGAACTTCCCTGTATAATGCTTTGCTAGCATTTCTCTAAAAGCTTGGCACAGTCTACTGCAAAGCCTTAGCTCTTGCCTGTCACATGGTTACTCTACATGGTGGCAGCGTGCTCAAATTCCTGCAGGGCCCAGTTACTGCTTGAATGAAACTTGTTGAAGAGGGGGCTCCGCAGCAAACTGGAGCCCCACACACCCGCCTCGGGAAGAGCAGACTTGGGTTAGCTGTGCTTGATTGCTTCCATGTGGTTGTAAAATGTACCCACTTTCAAATGAATCATTTTTTAAATCACCGTATAGGCTATGTATGTGTGTGTGCGTGTGCCGTGTATGTGTGCATATATGTACGTATATGTAATCTATATACATTCATATGTCTGGAATAGATATACTCAAGGGCCACCAGCTTGCCAATTCTCTTCCATAACCCCTATCTTTGTTCATCAGGGAACAGGGACCTGGTCATGGTGAGAAATGCAGCCTGGGGCAGACCAAGGTTCTCTATAGGGCAGAGAAACTAGTCACAGCCAGGTATCTTCTTGACTCAAAGTTCAAATGAAACTGCTTTACTTCTCCATTGCCAACACTTTATCAATCTTCCCTCTCTCTCTCTCTGAAACATGGTTGGTGACAGACACAGTCTTAATTTACCATATGGATAGAAAGCACCAGTTCCAAACTGTATTTGACCATACAAAGGTGCTCTGCTGGAGAAAATTTCAACCTCATTCAATTTATTCCCCATCCTATACCACCTGTCTTTTCTACCAGTGAAAGACAATTGCCACGCTGCTTTTTTATTTTATTCATTCATGTATTGAGACATTAAAAAACTATAACAAAAAAATAGAACACATGTACTCACCTCCAATAAATAGAAACTGCGAAAATGTTGCTATATTTGCTGCAAATCTTTTCTTAAAATATTACAAGTTGAGATAAAATTTCTTTGTTCCCATGTACTCACTAGTAAATTGGTTTCACTGATCATCACCTAAGAGCACATTTAGGAGTAACATTGATCGGGTGTTGGGCAGAGGTGGGGGGGAGGGGATGGGTGTATTCATACATAATAAGTGCGATAGGCACCGTCTAGGGGATGGACACGCTTGAAGCTCTGATTGGGGGGTGAGGGTGAGGGGGGGCAAGGGCAATATATATAACCTAAACTTTTGTACCACCATAATATGCTGAAATAAAAAAAAGAAATTTCTTTGTTCTCATTCCAAGTCTGTTCACCTTCTCCTTTCCTCAAGACCGTGTCTTTGAACTATATCTAGTCCCTTTTAGATTTTTACACACATACGGGTCCATCAAACTAGCTTATGGGTTTTTATTTGCACAAATGTCATCATACTGGATGTGTTATTCTGCAATGTGTTTTTCCAGCCATAATGTTGTTTGAAATCTACCCACAGAGGGACACACATACACACACAAACACAAAAAAAGAGAGAAAGAGAAAGAGAGACACAGAAAGTCAGAGAGTAAGAGTTCATTTTTTAAAATTCTGTGTAGTATTCTATCATCAGTATACTTTTTTCCCTCTTCCCAAATGATACCATGTATGCCAGAATATGATGCAACATTTTCCATCAAAATGTCACTCAGAGAAAGAAGTACTCATACATGAGACTTCAGAAAAGTCTTTCACACTATGGTGCAATCTTTTACTTTATTTTGAACCACACAGCATTGTTGGGGGAGACACATTATCCACAAGTAAATTTAAGCGATATTATCTTTGGGAGAAAAAGGAGGAAGAGAAAAAAGGGAAACAGAGAGAGAAAAGAAAGAAGGAATAAACATAACATAGGCTAAGTTACGAGTGTAAGACCTCATAATTACAAGTATTGCGTGCCATTATCCACAAGCCCTTTAAAGATCACTTTACAACAATACAATTGGTTATGCTGTGGAGACCAAACATAACTACAGGACAAATGAACAAGCCAACCGTCTTAATGTTAAGACATAGCGATCCTTGTAGCTGAGATAAAATTCCCAGAGAAGGCATTACATACTGATTCATAAACTACTGAGTTGACATGCCTGGGGATACTATTTATATCACTCAGAAAGTGGTTCTTTTTTAGATGAGAAACCTGATGTCAAAGACATCTAGGAGAAATTTAAGTCAAATCATTTTCTGAAATATGCAACTGGAGAAAAAGGACAACACTTCTAAATCATTATGTTACATAATACATGATTTTAAATAGGTACCTTTAAACATGTTAAGTAAATAAAATGATTTTATATTCCTAAAAGTCTGCATTCTCAATATGGCCCCACACCTTTTTTAATCCTCCCACTTTAAAAAGGAAGGGAGGTGTGTTAATTAGCTCAGGCCACCATAAAAAAAATACCACAAACTGGTTGCCTTGAAGAGCAGAAATTTATGTCTCCCAAGTCTAAAGGCTGAGAAGTCCAAGATCAAGGTGTTGGCTGCCCTCTCACCGTGCACTCACACAGTGGCCTCTTCTTTGTGTGCAGGGGCTGGGGCTGGGGTGGTGATGCAGGGGAGAGGAGTAAGCTCTATGGAGCTCCCACCCTTATGACCTCATTTAAACTGAAGTACTTCCACAAAGGCTGCATCTGCAAATACATCATCAGGAAGTTGGGGCTTCAACATACGAATTTTGGAAGGTCACAAATATTCAGTCCGTAGAGGGTGTCACTGTATATTTTGAGTTGTCTTATATTTAGGTATGTGATAAACTGTTTTTAATTTTTCTTTATGACAAATAATGTAGCAATAAAGATCTTTGTACTACTTGTTTCCTCATGCAAACACCTCCTAACAAGAATTTCTCTGGTGTAGATGCCTAGAATTTCACATTACTTTCTTACTCTATAATGTCTTTAGAATTCTGTGCTCCATCTCAAAGGACTTTTTGTTTTTTCAAGGTCAAAGAGCCAGCAAGAAACAGGCTGAAATCCCAAGTCAAGGTCAGCTCCCCTCAGAAGTCTCTCTAATGATGGGGCCCTTTGAAACACGCCACTCTGTGCTGGCTGAGATCGTCCTCCATGGCCGACTCCCTCACCCACCACTTGTGAATTAGGGACTGGGCAGATTCCCAGCCTCAAAATAGCATTCACAGGAATAGGTCACAGGTCGGCCACCAGAGATCCTGCCCCTTGCTTTCAGCCCATCTCTGTGGAGCAGGCGTCTGTCCTCATTAGCACGGAGAGCAGATCCCAGAACAAGAATCCGTGCCTGGCTTCTGGGCACTCCAGCCAGAGCGCTGGGACTTAGCCATTTCCAGAGCACAGAGAAGCTTCGAGATAGAAAGAGGCCCTAGAAGAAGGTAAACTCCTCCCCTAATTAAGGTGAAGGGTGGAGCTAACTGGAGATTTGAGAAAGAATAGAAGCCAGTAGTAACTTGGAGAAGCAGCAGATCCAGAAGCAAAGTGAAAAGCAAAAACATGGCTCCAATTTCTACATGGTAAGTAGTTCCTTAAGTTTGTCCCTTGCTCAAGTGCAAGCTCAAAAGCTGACCAAGTTTGAAGTTCCAGGGACTTCATTCAATGCAGTGCGGAATGCATATGCCCACAAAATAATGTTCACCCAGAGAATGATCAAAAAAGGTACCTGAAGTAAATCAGGACCGACCAACCATTCCGGGTTATGGTCATAGGATGTGAGCAGCAACTCTACTTCTGGACAGCTGTGGGACTAGACAGCTGAGCCTCAGTTTCCTCCTCTACAAGATGGGAATGATACCTGTATCTCATGGATTTACCATGAGGACTAAATGTCATATGTATGCGAAGCTCCTAGTACCGCCTCTGTTCGTAGGAAGTGTTTGATACAAGTTAGCTAATTCCATTTTCCCCTCTTCATTTAACTAACCAGAACCAATACTCATATTAATACAAATACTAATGATTATCAGTCATTGAACATTTACTCTATGCCAAGCAGGTTGTACTATTTCATGTTCATTTTACAAAAAAGGAAACCGAGACTCAGAAGGGTAAGCACTTTTCCAAGATCAGACAGCAAGCGAGTGGCAGAACTGGGACTCAAACTAAATTAGGCGAGTTCCACAACTCCCTTCTGCACCATGGTGGAACCTTGCAAAGCTTCTCTTTGCAATTTCAGGTAAACTGACGCAAGAGAAATCTCTGGGACAACGTGATACAGATACACGCCTCTGCTTCCCAAAAGTGGGACAAAATGTAAAGTCCCTAATGATACTGCCTTTTTAATTTCTAAGTAAGTTGGAGTTGAGGATTTTTCTCAAGTCTCTGGACAGTTGATTCTCTGATGGTTTCATTTCATCTCTGCAGATACAACAAGTAAAACCCACTGTGAACTCTCTTGCTCTCGTCTCCAGATCAGACTGGCAGTTGCCACAAGACAGTTCTCTCTCCATCTCTCTCTCTGTCTTTCCCCCTCCCTCTCTCTCTCTCCCCCCCCCCCCCAACTCCTCTCTCTTTTAAACCTAATGTTTCTTCCTCAGGCAAAAATCAAGCTTTTATTCAAAGACTCAAAGGATTCAGTTTACTCTCAATGTGTGAAGGACAAACATGTGAGTATTAAAACACACACACACACACACACACACACACACACACACACCCCAGCAACAACAACTGTAAGAAACCTATGATCATTTCTACTTCAGTTTGGAATAAATTTGGGGCTTGGATTTAGAGGTAGAGATGTCTGATATTCTAAAATTTGACTTGAGGCCAAACTCTGAAAACAGCAGACACTGAAGCAACTGGAAACTTGATTCATTCTCTTTCCTCTCTTGGTCTATTTCTTTCACTCATCTACTTCTAAGCACTCACGCTATGGCAGGTGCTGGGAATCAAATGCACTGAGGCGCAGACATCATGAGCAAGTTAGCATTTACAGGACAGTGCGGCCAGGGCTGTGTCAGAGGGAAGCACAAAGTGCCATCACAGTTACAGAAGCCGCTAGTTACTGAGCTCTGCTCCATACCAGCCACAGTGCTTTACATGTATTATTTTCCTCAGTCCTTCCAATATGATCACAAATACAGAAATGGAAACTCGGGTGATATGACTCATGCAAGTCATACATTTACTAAATGGCAGAGGTGGGAGTCAAGTCTGGATCAACCTGATTTCAGAACTCAACTTCTTATTTACTCTGTAACGGTGTCAAGAGAGCACAATGAAAAGACACAAAACCTGCTGTGAAGGGCAATCAGGAGGTCTTCACAGAGGAGGCAGCACCCGGGGTGTGAAAGGTATACACAACAGCCTGGGGGAAAGAGGGCAAGTTGCTTCCCATCCATGTACCTCGAGGGTCTGAAGAGTCCGATGTGGCAGGCTAAGGAGGTGGGGATTGGTATGGAAAACCGTGGGAAGCCATTGAGGGTTGTGAAGCAAGAAAATTATTAATACATCACTCTGGATGCTCTGTGGAAAATATATTAGAGGGTGGCAACACTGGGAGACATACCAAGCTAACAACAATGCCAATAATAACAATAGCAGCTGGTGTTCAATGTTGCAATGATTCCAGAAGAAATGACCAGAGCCTGAGAGGCTGTGTAGAGTGTTAGGATCTCATGGAAGTGGAAGATGAAGTCAGGAAATATGACTTCTCTTACTTAAAGAACAAGATTTTCTCATTTAGAGACATCTTTACTCATTTTTGCAGTACAATTTCCATATAGAGGTAGCTAATCAAAAGCCAACTGAGAGATCTTGTTAATTACTTTTTATATATGATGTTAACCACTTAATACATAATGATGTCAAGGATAAAAAAAGAGCTCTTAGATTCATATGACAAACAATGATAGAATAATATATAAGTTCTTTTCTTTAAAATAATCTAGATAGGTGTTGGTGGGGGAGGGAAATTGTTATGTCTGTAACAGGGTATCACAAGAAATCCTCGTGATGGAACTGTTCCACATCTTGACTGTGATGGTAAACAACCCCAAACATGATAAGATCATCCAGAACTAAATTCACACACAGTGTATATAAAATTGATTAAATCTGAATAAGACTGGTGGATTATATCAATGCCGATTTCCTGATTGTGATATTGGACTAGATTTATGCAAAATTTAACCACTGAGGAAACTTGAGTGGTGAGTACACAGCACCTCCATGTAGCATTTCTTACAACTGCATATGAATCTCTGGTTATCTGCAAATTAAAAGTTTTTTAAAAACAAAATAATCTAGATCACTAGTTTCCACTTTATTGTGAGTTATGAATCGCTTTGAGAATCTGATAAGAACTATAGACTCCCTTTTCCACAAAATTGTCCATGCAGAATTTTTCATACAATTTCATGAAGTTTGTGAAACCTCTGAGATTCCTCTGAATCTCTACACTTTGCCATTATACAAATCAAGACAGATTCACCTGGAAAGTTGAATAGTGTTGTATTAAAAGGTTTTACTCTAGAGCAACATCGTGTTCAGGTCTTAACTGTATTAAATACCATTCACCTTGAAAAAGTTAACTTCTTTGTGCCCCTGTTTCCTAGTGAGTAAAATTAAATTTATAATTTTACTCATCTCAGGGTGTTTCATAAGAATTAAATGAGTTAATACGGTAAGACTCTTAGAAGAGTACCTGGCATATAATAAGCACCCCAAAAGTGTTACCCGTTATTATCTATAAGGCTGCCATGTACCAGTTCCTTCCAGTATCTCCAGCTTCATCTTGTCCTATGTTTGCATTCCCATGATCTACTTTACCCATAATTCCTCCCACTTCAAACCCTCTGCATATGCCGCCCTCTCTCCCAGCTACCCCATCGTCACCCCACTCAACATGCTAATCCTTCAGTTCATCTATCCTCATCTCAATGCAAGTATCACTTTCTCAGGGAAGACTTCTCTCCGACCTTATTGACAAGATCAAATGTCCCTTTTGTAAGCTTTTACAAAGCTCAACACTTCCTAGTATTTTTCTTAGATGCAGTTTCATTGTATACCTTGAGAGCTATGTGATTGCCATACGCCTTCTCCACTAGCTTTTCATCTCTATGAGATAAAAACTGGATTTGCTTTTGCTCTCCATGGTGTCCTCAGCACTTTTCACAGTCCTGGGATCATTATAAATACTCAGGAACTATTTGTTGAATGCTGAATACATAAATGAATGAATAACCCTATAACAATAGAAACTAACAGACTTGCACTACTTTATAAAGAGGCTGTTCACCCAACAGAGGGCAGGTTTCTTTCCCTCTCATCCCTTCACAAGAGAGAGAGCACTTATATGCAAAGAGATTTTATATTCCATTGAGTATTTCCATAACTCTCAACTTTTTGTCACAGTGAAAGGGATTCTAATTCACTTACTCTTTGTAAGGCACACTGAAATACATGAAAAATCACACAACCATAGATGGTCAAAATGCCATTTTGCTTTGAGCCGTAACACTGCATTCTAACAGACTTACACACACACACACACACACACACACACTCTCACTTACACACAAGAGGGACTCAAAGCGAAAATTAAATTTCCCTGGGTCTTTTCAAGATTCAGATGCGTATCTCATCAATGTTTATTCATCTTCCCACTGTGCTGAGTCTTAAGGAAGTAAATGGTTTTTAATGAGAAAAAAAAAGAGTAACTTAGAAGAAGGAAAAATAAAGCTTATCATCGGCTCTCCTCCATCCCCCAACCACACTCCTAATCTTTCTAGACACTTTACCCCACGTCTCCTTCGGTTTTCTCTACTAAGGCACATTAGCAAAAAGGTCCCACAGTTGCATTAATTGAATCAATGTTGAAGTTTTCATTTGCTACGTGAGTTTAACAAATTAATCTGGCATATAATGAAATATTGTAAAACAGTTTCAGCATGGATATTGCAAATACTGCCTTGTTCAATTACTGTCAAAACGCACATACAGGAAAAATATGAAAATCAGAACGTATCATTGCCGACTTAATTACCACTCTGTGCTAACCAGAGACAATCATACTGAATGTGTCAAAGCACTTAAAACTAGTTCTAAAGTCTCTCTCTAATTCCAAAGAAATGGTAACACATGACAAAACACAAAGCAGACAACTAACTCAGTCTTTTTTCCTTGAGTTGTTAAGATGGTGCAAGAATAGTCAGACCGGGATTTTTTCAATGAACCACAATTATGGATCAGCTCTGACAACTTCATGATTTACGAAGCACTTTAACGTACATATCTCATTTGAATTATCCTGAGACTTGTGATTATGTATGAAATTTAACAATCCTGTCACTTGTTATCAAAGACAGACAGTTCATTTATTAATGAATATTGACTGTGTACCTACTACGTCTCATACTATTCTAAGCACTGGAAAACAGCTGTGACCAAAACAGTGTTTCTATTCTAACAAGGCTAACATTGCAATGACAACCACATATGAACTACAAAGAAAACACAACAGTGTTAAGATGCAGAATAACTATGTGTCTGCTTTGGATTGGGTGTTCAACCAAGGACTCTTTGAGGAGACATTTGAGCACAAGCCCTAAAGTCCAGGTTTGTATCTCTGAGAAATACAAATCTCTGATTTCTACACACTTGGTACTTTCTTGACTCAATTGTCAGTATATGTCTTACGTCACAGATAATAATCAAAATGCCTGAGGTGACCATTTATTTCAACCTTCTCCCTGCTCATGCCTTGACCGGAGCAAGTGCTTTACACTACAATAATCTGGCTTTACTGAAAGTGATCGTTTGAACTAGAATATTACTTTACATCTCAGATATCTATTTTTATTTTGATTCTGAGGGGAGGATATTATTATTCCCGTTTTGTAGGTGAGCAAACTGTGGATCGATCACCTCAGGTCATACAGCAAATGAGTGACTCCAACTCGAGACTAGTGGCTTCTAGTCCAGTGGCCTTTCTAGAATAAACTCATAGTAGAGAGAGAACTCCATTTACTCAACATTCACAAAGTCATTTTGTTCACTGCTGGTTGGTTGATAGAGATTACTCAAGGTGAGAAAGACACAACCTTTGATCTTATGAAGCTCCCAGTGAAGTTTGGATAACATTTACATAATCCATTACAAACTCATGAGAAAAACATGACTCCCTGGAGAATCAGGGCAGGAGTTTCACATGGGCATCATTAACCTGGCCCTTGGAAAATGAGTAAGGGTTTACCAGTGAGACAAGCAGCCAAGAGGGGTTGGTCCAGAGAAAAGTGGCCAAATAGAGAGACAGGCAGGACAATGAGAAGTTAGGAGAGAAGCAACCAGACTCTCATGACCAAGGTGGGAAGTGAAGACTAAGGAGGGAAAGGCAGGCAGTGAATCTGGTCAAGTAAGCAGGAACCAGATTGTCAATGGGACTGAACAGCAGGCTAAGAAATTGGGACTTTTTCCTATCTGGAGCAGAGCTCGCTGAAGCCTTGAGAGCTGGTGAGCAGTAACCCAATCAATAACTTAGAAAAAGCCTGGCCGGGCGCGGTGGCTCACGCCTGTAATCCTAGCACTCTGGGAGGCCGAGGTGGGCGGATCCTTTGAGCTCAGGAGTTCGAGACCAGCCTGAGCAAGAGCGAGACCCCACCTCTACTAAAAATAGAAAGAAATTATATGGACAGCTAAAAATATATATAGAAAAAATTAGCCGGGCATGGTGGCGCATGCCTGTAGTCCCAGCTACTCGGGAGGCTGAGACAGGGGATCGCTTGAGCTCAGGAGTTTGAGGTTGCTGTGAGCTAGGCTGACGCCACGGCACTCACTCTAGCCTGGGCAACAGAGTGAGACTCTGTCTTCAAAAAAAAAAAAAAAAAAAAAAAAAAAAAAAGAAAGAAAAAGCCTTCCGGAGGTGGAGTAGAGAATGAGTTGATGCCAGTCGTGGCTGATAGTGAGAGAGCAATTGTTACATTATTGTCCAAGGAGAAATGTCCTACTCCCTAACTAGGCCAGTGCGAATAAAGAGGATAGCTAATATTCTATCTTGGATGGAGAAGTAATGGGGAGAGGAAAAAGCAGATAAGAGAATGTCTTATCTTTATCAAAGACCCCTCTCTACGTACTGGTATAGCTCAAAAGTTTCTTGGTTCTTAATTAGAAATAAACTCTCTGGAAGAACATTGAAACCTTGAGTTTTAATTCTGCTGTTGTTTGACCATCCATATATTGAATATGTATTTATATGTTCAATCCCTGAAAGGGCCCTTTGATCTATCTCACTGTATGGATGATGATCATTCGTTGTAGGCCTCCCTCATATTAATAAATGCAGCTCAAGTCAGGATTTATCCTGCAGTGCATACATGCGCATTGTCTAGTTTTGTGTGTATTGAGGTGGTCTGGGTGGGACACCTCCTGATTCCTGCCTTCAGTTGTTACGCTGTGCCTCTGGCCTTTGACTGTTCTGACACAGACTGAAAACCACTGTCCCTTTCATCTACTTTCTCCTCCCTTAAAAAAGACCGTTGTGACAAGTGAAGGGTGTAATTGTTGTTTACTTCTGGCTGGTGTCAAAAGCTGTGTTTTGCTGGGCACATGTGGCTGGGGCACTTCCCCCAAAGGATCAAAGTTAAGAACTCTAACCTTGATAATTGAAGAAAGGGCCAGAAAACTGCTTGGCAAGTCTCATCCTACACCGAGAGTGATTAACCTCAAAGCACTCCTCGCTCAGCTTGGGCCAGGAGAAAAGGAAAGACTGAGGAATCTGAAAGGCCCACTGCTATGAAGGTGCACAGCTCCCTGCAGATTGTGTATCAGTAAGGCCATTTCCCCAGGCTCAGCAAAGCCTCTGCACTGGGTCTGGAAATACAATTTCCTTGCTCTAACACACAGAATGGATCGATGGGGCCTAGATCAAAAAATGTTATCTAGATATCGAATAAGGGTAAATATCTACCCTAACTTGCTAACCAACGTCTACTGTCCAAATTCTACTGTCCAATCTATTATACCATTAAAAATGTGGCTTACTCCATAAAGGACCTGGATTCAAATCCTAGCTCTGCCATTTGCTAGCCATGTGGACTTGAGAAAGTTATTTAGTGTCTTCAAGTCTGTTTGTTCCTAAGTAAAATTGTGGTAATAATGGAAACTGTTACACAGGACTGTTGTAGAAATTAGGTGACAATATATATGCAGAGCACTTAGTATAGTGTCTGGTACACAGTCAGTGCTCAATAAATTTCTGGTGGCATAATTATCATCATCATAATCATTATCCTTCCCTATCTTCCCTTATGTCTCTAGTATGGTGGTTAAAAGCATGAATTTCAAAGTGAGAAGGATGAGTATTCTAATCCCATCTAAATAATACATTAAGTATATGATTAGTCATCTTCCTCATCAGCAAAATATAGATGTTGATAACGATACTTATCCGTAGGATTTAAGAAAAGATTGAATAATACAGTAGATGTAAGGCTCTTTTTTCTTTTTTCCTTAGTTTTATGGCAGTATAAATGATAAATAAAAATTGTACATATTTACGGTGTACAATGTGATGTTTTGATAAACATGTTGTAGAATGATTTAATCAAGCTAATTAAAAAGGATAACGATATGAGGTGATGGATTTGTTATCCTTTTCTGTGATGAGAACACTAAAATCTACTCTTAGCAATCTTAAGTGTATAATACCTTATTATTAACAGTAGTCACCTGCTGTACAACAGATCTCCAGAATTTATTCCTCCTAACTGAAACTTTGTACCCTTTAACCAACTTCTCCCCATTTCCCACCCTGCTCCCAGCCTCTGTAACCACCATTCTACTCTCTGCTTCTGCAAGTTTAATTTTTCTAGATTTCACATTTAAAATAAGATCATGCATTATTTGTTTTTCTGTGCCTGTCTTATTTCACTAAATATAATATCCTCTAAGTTCACCGATATTATTGCAAATGACAGGATTTCTTTCTTTTTTAAAAGCTGACTAGTATTCCATCGTATATTTATTTGTGTGTATGTGTGCATGTATCCCATTTTCTTTATCCATTCATATGTTGAATTCACACTTAGGTTGATTCCTATCATAGCTATTGTGCATAATGCTACAATGAACATAGGGGTGTAGGTTTCTCTTTAACATACTGATTTCATTTCCTCTGGGTAAACACCCAGAAGTGAAATTGCTGGATCATGTGGTAGTCCTATAATTGTTTGAGGAACTCCCATACTGCTTTTCATAATGGCTGTACTGTAAAGTTCTTAGAATGGGTCTTGACACATTGTACACACTCAATATATGTTGCTATTATCTATGTCACCATCACCACTATTTTTATCAACACCCAGCTTAAGTACCAATACACCAGTACATACATCGTAATGTAAAGTTTGAAAATGGGACAACATATAAAGACGTTACTCCTATTTTCCTACAAATGTCTCTTTAGGACCTCTCTTCCCAATCATTTGTTTGGATATGAGGCCGAGAAGAGTTCTATTTCTTGGTTCTGATGCTGCCATCACAGAAAAGAAGTAAAGACAAAAGGAGCCTTTATACATTGGATTCCAGTATCTTGAGCTCAGATGGAAAACCCCACTTAGTAATTGGGAAGGTGTGATAGAAAATATCAAAGTTACTGTTGATGTTTTTCCCAGCATTATTAATAATGAAAATCAAGGAGAGAACGTAAAATAGAATAATTCTCTCTGAGCAGACTAGAAAATAGAGCCTTTGCTGGGTATTAGATACTTTACTCCATGTTTTACGTGTGTTCATTCAGTTGTTCTTCACAGCTCCAAGAGGAACACACAATTGTTAGTCCCAACGTGTGACTGAGGCTTTTGGGGACTAAGTGGCCTATTCAAGGCCTCCTAGATCTAAAAAGGCAGAAGTGGCATATGTATTTCTCTCTTAAAAAAATTTATTCTCTTTTTGATATAAATTTGCTCAAGCGACATACCCATAACAGTGGCAAATCATGCCTTCTAGAATTTTATATTTAGGATTCAAAATACATGTATATCAGAAAATACCTGAGCTGTCTATTGCTACTCAAAGAAAGCATCCAGCAACTGAGTGATGTTTCTATTTCCGTTTACGTGTCTTTGATGCACAAGACTCCATTCGGATAGCCTTGAGGAGGCTGACAACTAATGAGCTTACCAGCCACAAAAGCATCCAAGCAGAAATTGATTGATTGATTCTGTGACTGAGGAGATTCTACATTAGGTATGCATTCAGATTCTTCATTTTTTATTTCCCTTCTAATAGTTAAGAGTCTTTACTATAGTAAAAGAAAACGGCAAATTTAGTTGTCATGAACAAAGCTATATAGTTATAAAAGAAAACAAATGGTCCCTATTTAGGTCCTTTGATTCATTCACTATTATTCTGCAATGATGAGATATTACATGAAACAAGTTTATACTCAAGAAAAGGAGAGGCAAGTATTTCTCAAATTATATTCTATGGTGCAAGAATATCTATTTTTCAAAAACAATTTTTAAGTGTTAATGCATTTCTTGAGAAACACAGGAAATGTTTATTTCATGATTATAAAAAAAGAAAACCTAAGTAAAAAAATATTTTTGAGAGTATTAACTGTATGACTTTTCTGTGCCTTTTACCTTTCAATAGGCATTACAAATCTCTAACAAGGGGCTAGAGCACACACCACTTACTCAAGTTATTTGGTCACAAAGCCATTTGGAAGAACATAGTCTGGGAAACTACTGGTGCTCCAAAAAGTTCATGGGCCATGTAGTAAGACCGACTGAACCTGGCTCCCTCCTCACCAGTAAACTACTGACCCTCAGTCCCCATTGCCTCATTTACCAAATGACAGGCAGTTAACCCAATCAACCTGTCTGAATTAAAAACAATGTAATAAACTCAATAAATCTGGCTCATCATGGTAGTTTCTTGATAAAAATTAGTTTCTTTTTTTGTGCTAATAGAATTGGGAAGACCAAGCTGATACATACCCCTGAAGTGGTTGACCATCCCACACTACAATTTTACCTGTAGAGAAAGAGTCTGCTGGGTGGCGAAATATCTCCCGATTAGAGCCAGCTCATTATGTGAAGTGATTTTAGAAGACTTTCTCCCTATAGGAAATGTCATTCCATCAGCATTTTGCTATCGCCCTGATCTAAGACTAATAGTTGATATTCTTCTAAAATTTTATTTGTCTGACAGTCCTTTGGGGTTAAATTTCTTCTTCAGGAATTATTTTACAAGTTCATCTCTGCCAATACACAGAATTATCGACCCTGCATAGCTTTAGAACTCCCATACAATTCCCATGGGCTTTTTTTTTTTTTTTTGAGACAGGGTCTTGCTCTGTTGCTCTGGGTAGAGTGCAATGGCATCATCATAGCTCACAGAAACCTCAAACTGCTGGGCTCAAGAGATCCTCCTGCCTCAGCCTCCTGAGTAGCTGAGACTACAGGCAGTTGCCACCACACCTGGCTAAATTTTTCTATTTTTGGTAAAGACGGGGCTCTTGCTCAGGCTGGTCTTGAACTCCTGACCTCAAGATCCTTCTACCTTTGCCTCCCAGGGTGCTGGGATTACAGGCATGAGCCACTGCGGCCGCAGCGCCCATCCAGAGAGGGCAGATTTATAATGTAGACATACGTGCCTGTCTCCCATGCATCTCCTTCAGATATGATGGATTCAAACATAAACTTGTTAAAATTACACTTGGCTATTCAGTTATAGGGCTCTCTATGACCATCAGTTTCATCTTTTTAATTTGCATCTCATTATTTCAAAGAACGGTCTTAGACTGCCATGTATTAGGTATCACTAGTATTATCATTATTACACTACAGTGAGAGAGCTTAAGTGATTTTCCCAGTCACACAGCCAGTTAAGAACATGTGAGACTTGAGCCCATGTTTTCCCAGCCTAGTCCAGTACCTAGTGGTCAGAAGAATTCAATTCAATTAAATAAATTTTTATTCAGTATGTAATATATTTGGCATACAACAGTAGGTTTTATTGCTCTCTCCAACACAAGGAGTTGTATAATTTTTTTTCCAAAGGGCAAGTCTGTTGACTCATTTGCAAAACACCAGGCTCACAATTGCTTAATTTCAAGGAAACGAAGTCCTCCAGGGCATGCGAAGAAGTGGGATGGATGGAACAATGAGGCATGTCCATCATTTCATAGCTGCCAACGTCCGGCAGATCCCATTTTGGCTCTGACTTTTGGAGAAAAGAACTTACTCTAAAGATGAATCAGTCTGGACTCACCAATTCATCATAACCAATTGTTTCAGTCATTTATTCCAGACAATTGTTTATTTCCCTTTCTTACTTCTTCCTTTGATTCTGACATGTGATACACTAGAATCTAAGAATGGGCAAAGTTATGTTCACATCCATACGCCTTTATGGTATTTAAAGGTTAATATTTAAAGGGTTTGACATTTCCATTACAACCAATTCCTCTGAAACCAATTTTAGGGGATTAAAATGGCAGAGCAGCCCCTTGCGTTCCATCCAATCAGGGTTAGTTAGATGTGCAGTGAAAAAATACCACCATGTTTGTGTTGGCCTTGTTTCCATAAGGTATGTCTCATTGACCAAAACAAAGCTCTTTAAAAATGAAGACTGTAAAAAAGACCTGTGGTTCTCTCTCTCCATTGCTCTGTTAAGGGAGGCTGAGGGATGGCTCTACAAAAAGAAATGGGTTTGAAAATTGCTGATGCATCCTTTATCACTGCAATTTCCACAAGGTTATAAAAGTCATGCTTGGATAAAATCTTGAAAGTGCCAAAGCAATGATCTAAGAAATGAATGCAGATAAGCCTTCTCTATTTTAAATTATGAGCAGTCGAACTAGAATAGAAATATCACTGCTGAAGAACCTAAAATTAAGTATGTGATTTTGTTCATTTGTATACAATGGGAAGTAAATCATCTCGTGGACTTTGTGCAATGAGTTCAAAATGCAGCTGCCAAGAACCCTCAACCGTTTACTGCTGGGTAAAGGTCTTTATTTCTCTATGATTTTGTAACATGTTCTAAGGCACTTTCTTACTTATTTCTTATGTGGGGGGAAAGCTGGTGTGTGTGTTCTGCATCTTTAAAAGATCAGAGAAGAGAGGAAAAGGTACTGCACACCCCTCTCTCTTGGAGTCCATAGGGACCAGGATATTTCCGTGAAGTTCAAGGCAATTAATTTAGTCCTGGCCTCTTAGAAAAGAACATTTTTCTATTCATAGTTTTTACTTACCAAAAGACCATATATATGGTTTTGTAAACTACATATTTCACTGAATATTACATTTTGGTCCTACGGAAATAGAAAGGCATAAAGGTTCACAAGGAATCTTGAGCGAGAAGAAACAAAAAAGGGACCATTAAGTAGGGGCTCTTATAGACTATTAAGTGATTAAATGGAAAAATAAAGAACAATTTAGAATCATCTTTTGGACTCAGGGTACAAATAACCACCTAATTGCAATTGTAATGGTTTCTTTAAGTTTGGGAGGCATGATTAGAGGAGAGGGGAGTTACATATACAATAAATGACACTACATCTATCTTAAAAGCTCAATGTGGCTGACCTTTCCTCTGGTTAACTCAAACCTCTGAGGAACATCCAGTGAATAGTTTAAAATATAGTTTACAATATAGCAACTACTAACCACATGTAGCTATTTAAAATTAATTACTTTTTAATTTTTTAATTGATACATTGTAACTGTACATATTTGTGGGGAACAATTTGATATTTTGATACACATATATGCTATATAATGATCCAATCAAGATAGTTAGTGTACCCATCACTCCTTACACATGCATTTATCATTTCTTTATGGCAAGAATATTCAAAAACCTCTGTTCTCACTACTTTGTAGTGTTTCATACTTTACTGTTGACTATAGTCACCCTACCATGCAATAGAACACCAGAAGTTATTCTTCTTATCTCATTGTAACTTTGTACCCCTTGACTAACACCTTCCCATCCTCCCCAACCCCAGGGTTCTGGTAAGCACTGTTCTACTCTCTGCTTCTCTGACATCAACATTCTTTTTTTAGATTCCGTATGAGTGAGATTATGCAGTGTCTGTGTTTGTCATTTCACTTAACATGGCTCATTTCACTTAACATCATGTCCTCCAGGTACATCCACATGACAAATGACAGGACTTCATCCTTTTTTATGGCTGAATAGCATTTCGTTGTGTATATATACACATATTCTGTATCCATTCATCCATTCTTGGACACGTATCTTGACTATTGTAAATAGCGCTGCAATAAACATAGGAGTGCAGATACCTTTTTGACATAATGATTTTCTTTCTTTTGGATATATACCTAGGAGTGAAACTGCTGGATCATATGATAGTTCTATTTTTAATGTTTTGAGGAATCTCCACAATGTTTTATATAAATGGCTGTACTAGTTTACAATCCCATGAATGGTCTGTAAATTTTCCCTTTTCTCCACATCCTTGTCAACACTTGTTTTCTTTTGTCTTTTTGATAACAGCCATTCTAACAAGATTGAGGTGGTGTCTTCTTGTTTTGATTTACATTTCCCTGGTCATTAGTAATATTGAGCATTTTTTCATATGCTTGTTGGCCATTTGTGTGTCTTACTTTGAAAAATATCTATTAAGATCTTTTGCCTATTTTTTTAATTAGGTTTTTTGCTCTTTTGCTGTGGAATTGCTTATATATTATTCTAGATATTAATCCTTAAAAGTACAGTTTGCAAATATTTTCTCCCATTCTTTAAGTTACTTCTTCACTCTATTAACAGTTTTTTTTTGTTGTGCAGAAGCTTTTTAAGTTTGATGTAATCACATCTGTCTATTTTTCATTTGTTTCCTGAGCCTTTGAGGTCTGATTTTGAAAATCCTGGCCCAGCCCAATGTTGTGAAATGTTTCCCCTACGTTTTCTTCTAGTAGTTTCATAGTTTCAGGTTTTACATTTAAATCTTTAATCCATTTTGATTTTAATTTTGTATATGATGAGATGTAGGGATCTAGTCTCATTTCTCTGCATGAGGATATACAATTTTGCCAGCACCATTCATTGAAAAGACTGTTTATCCCCCAATGTGTATTCTTGGCACCTTTGTCAAAAATTGGTTGGCTATAGGTGCATGGATTTCTTTCTGGGCTTTCTATTCTGTTCCATTAGTCTATGAGTGTGTTTTTAATGCCAGCACCATGCTGTTTTAGTAACTATAGGTTTGTAGTATATTTGGAAGTCAAATAACAGGATGCATCCAGCCTTGTTCTCCAGCTCAGAATTGCTTTGGCTATTTGGGGTCTTGTGTGGTTCCACATGGGTTTTAGGATTGTTTTTTCTATTTGTGTGAAGAATGTCACTGGTATTTTGATAGGGATTACATTAAATCTTTGGGGAACATAAATTAAAATTTTAATTCCCATGTCACACCAGCCACATTTCAAGCACTCAATAGTCATATGTGGCAAGTGGCTATGGTATTGGACATGCAGATTATAGAACATGTCCATCAACACAGAAGGTTCTACTGAACAGCAATGGCTTTAAGCATTCAGCTACTAAAATACCCACAGTATCAGAAGAAGGTATAAAAAAAAAAAAAAGGTGACAACGATATCTAGCTGTGTATTACCGCCTGCTATCATTCGTGAGACTTTTTAATTCTGGAAGTAGTTGGTATTGGATAATTCCTGCTTTCATTCATCCTTGCTTATAATTCATAGAGTTACCTGGAGAAATGTGAAGGCCCTCTTGCTTAGATGGATAGATTGTTGTATGCTCAGCGGTATCCAAAGACAGAGGAACGCTTCAAGCAACCAATCTTTCATGCACAAAGTTTATTGATATGAGGACACAGTTATGAGGCTCAATGAATGAGGCAAATTTTTGAAGCCCTTGTTAAAAAAAAGAAAGATTTATAAAGGCCATTTCATTCTCAAAAGCACATACTCCATCATCAGAAAGCCTCACTGCATAATTCAGTGTACCTGACAGCATTGCCACAAATCATTTTGACCAATCACGTAAGAGCCCTTCAGAGAGCCAAATAGCAACCGTATTTGTAGGAATCCGACTGCTGAATGCTGGTCTTCCGAAATGTACAGAGGTAAAGAGAGAAGAGAACTTCAGACAGCAGAGCAAGGAGTCTCCCTCAGAAATCAGAGTACAACCAGACCAACTGCCCCTATGGAAAGCCAGCCGTGTTTTTACAACATGCGGGGTGTCAGTCGGTTATGAAGCATTCCTCTCCAGGCCGTAACTGGTTTCCACGTCGAGCATGCACACACCACCAAGGATCACCAGGTCATCAGTATCTTAAGAACCGACTTTGGCAACTTTGCCCAAAATATGTGCCACAAACCATTGATGTCATAAACATTCAGGAATTTGTTTAAAAACAGAATCAGGCATTTGACCCCATCCAGACCTATTACATCGGAACCTGAGAGTGAAGCCCAAGAATCTGCATTTTATAAGCACCCCAGTGATTCTGATGCAAAGTGCAATTTAAAGGGCCGCTGGACCAGGAGAATATTTTGCCTCTTCCTCCACCACCTCACACCCTGCTCTTCTTTCCTCCTCCACTTCTTTCTCCAACTCCCCTGTCTTGGATTATGAAGAATGTACTCAAAAACAGGGGAAAAGTTTTACGTTTGGCACTAATACTTTGTAACACATAGAGCACTAATAAATATTTATCAAATCATAATTGTATTTGCAAAAGTGGTTATGATATTGAATATCTAGTAAATAATACCTCATAACGGTAATATACTTAATTATGATAAACCCACTGTATGATATTTTACGTATTTAATTAAATGTTTGTAGAAAGTTCTTAATAACTTGGGAGAAAGTATACTGTTCAGTAAAAAGAACATTTTACAACATTTATAATGTATGACCAAAGCTATGAAAAACGTTAATGTCACATAAAAAACTATGAATCAATACACCAAAATGTTAGTAAAAGCAACTGCCTCTAAGTAATACAATTATGGTTGCGTTTTTTTTTTTCGTCTTTCAACTTTTTTCTATTTCCAGTTATTCAACTAGCATGTAAAATACTGTAATTAGGAAAAAAGTAAATTAATGCTACTTGATGAATCTACAATGCCTTTTCTTTGATTGAGTGATGCATTTGGACCACACGGACTGACATCTCAGCCCTAACTCTTCTATCTACTTGTATGAACTATTATAATTGTTGGAATGAGACTTTTAGCTTTAATATTCTACAATTTAGTTTCTACCCACAGTCTTTTTAGCTGAATGTACCTATATTTTCCTCCATCCATCCATAAATAAAAAAAGAATTGGACACTTAATAAGGGGAAGATTTGTGGCCTCACACCTTAGACATATTACCCAGTGCCTATCATTTGATACAGAATTTTCACTCCCAGTAATACTCACACAGGTGTGCACACAGCATTTCCTTGTGGTACTGTCCATGAAGGAACAACTAAATAAATTATGCACAACCATCCAACGATGACACTGTGCCATCATTAGAAAGGTGAGTCTTACCATGGGACAACAGAATGTGGCACCTAGAAAGCATAAGTAACCACAACTCTAGCTGTAACCACTAAGTTACAGGAAATATGGGAATAGAGTAACAAGTTAAATGACCCACAAAGAAGCCATCGGCCGAGTCCTAAATATGAGACATTATTCATGACCCTGTTTCTCCAGGAAACAAAATAAAATGGGGCAGGCGAGGGAAGACAGGAGACTGTTGTGGGGGGAAAAAAAAGAGGCTTAACAACCAAATGCAATATATGGATTATGCTTGAAACCGGAAACAAGTCAACTGTAGAAAGACATTTTTGAGGCAGAGAAATTTGAATATGGATCAGACTTTAGAAAATATTAAAGAATTAGGTGTGATGAAGGCATAGAGGTTATGTTCTCAGTTTTTAAACTGATAAGTATTTACAGGTAAAATGAAACGCCACTCGGGATATGATTTAAAATATTCCAATTAAAAATGTTGAGGAGATAAACAAAACAAATTGCCTAAAACGCTGACATTTCAGAAGCTGGGTGATAGGTCTACGAGGATTCTTCATACTATTCTCTCCATTCCTGTTTGTTTAAAACTTTTCATAGTAAGTTTTATAAGAAAATTAAAAAAGAATGATGTAGATCTCTACCTGTTGACAAGATGATAAAAATAGTAATAGCTGAGATAATAATATCAGATGTTGCTATAATGTTAGCAGCTAGTATACATAGTTTAGTAAGGGCAAAGAACAGTTGTAAATGTATTTTGTGAACTAGCTCATTTAATTCTCATAGCAACACTATAAGACAGGGATTTTACATCCCCATTTTAGAGACAGCGACACTGAGACGCTCATCAGTTAAATAAATCACCGAAGGTCATAGAACTAGTAAGTAGCAGAACTGGGATTTAAACGAAGGCTACATAGAACCAGGGTTTATGCACTGAGCCACTGTATTACCTTTGCTTCTCGCAGGCTACAGAACGACCTCCGGGCATTTTATTATGGGAAATAAGCAGCGTGCAGACTGCTGTGTACAGTAAGCTCCACTCTTTGCTGTGTATAGACCACACATGCCCTGTGCAGTTTTATTTCTGTAAATATGCACCAGAAAGTATCAAGGAAGTTTAATTTGGGAAGAAAACCTAGGGATGGCAGGTTTTTCATTTTCATGAATCCCTGTCTTTATGGTGTTGATTTTTTTTTTTTTTTCATCATGTGCATGAATGGCTTTTTTATGTCCAAAGGGCTAATTTGGGTTTTGAGATAATGGCTCATTTCTGTTTTCTTGCTTATAATTTTCTAACTAAGGGAAAAAAAAAAAAACTGAAACTGTTGTTGTAATACTTACAAGAAAACAAAACTTTAAATTATATGTAAGTAGAACAGAAGAATGAAGTTGATCTTTATGTTCTGCATAAGAAGAAATTTATGGTAAGTAAAAAAAAATAATGTATTTTTATTGGTTTTTTTAGAAATCAACATACAAATATGAAAATTATATGTACCTTTTTTTAAATGGTCTGGACGGAAACACACCAAGTAGGTGACAGTGGTTGACCCCTGCTTTGTTTCCTCTAATCTGTCACCTCCAGTCCTACCCCAAAAGATAGGCTGAGCCTACTTTTGATCTCCTCTGCTCTCCCAAGTCCTTTCCCCAAACAGCACCCGACACCAGGCCACCCTGACTGCAGAGTGCTCACAGCCACAACAGATGTCACCTTCCACGGGGAGGCATTAAATCCTCCCAAGTGGCAGGTAGGAAGGGCAGGGAGTCTCCTCGTCACAAGCTTATTTCCAGTTTAAGAGCACATAAGAGGTGGTGATTCAAAGGGGGAAATGGAGTGTCTGTTAGATCTGTTATTCAACACATATTATTGATCACCTACTGTGTGCCAGGCACTCCAGAGACATGGGGCTTTCAACAGTGAATGCAGCTGACCCCATGGTTGCCTCACGGTACTCCAGTGATGGAGAAAAAACGATTCCTTCATCTCCAAGTTTTTGGAAACCAAGAGTGAGTAAAGATTTGTCAGCTTTGCCTAAGGATCATACAAAGAACGAAAGTAAGCCTCTTACTGGAAAGCGGTATGCTGGACAGTTTTTCTCCATTGAAATTGGCCTCCTGCTACAGTTCAGAAATCATTTTTCTGTCTCCTCCAGTAAAAACTGACATATATACATGGTAAATTCACATTCCCAGTTTTCTTTTTTCCTTTTTTCCATATTTTTCTTCCTTTCCTTCTCTTCTACACA
Source organism: Eulemur rufifrons (assembly GCF_041146395.1). NCBI lineage: Eukaryota > Metazoa > Chordata > Mammalia > Primates > Lemuridae > Eulemur > Eulemur rufifrons. The sequence goes on from NC_090992.1 coordinate 10,622,685, forward strand.
CGGTTTATTTTTGTTAATGCACTTTTTTGTTATCCCTGGATTGGTGGTACAAACCCTACCCGACTAAGCACTAAGGGCTCTGGCCTGCAGCCCCACTGCCCTAGCTTTGAGTCCCTCAGACTCATGTCTTCCTCCTGCCAACCGAGCTTTGTACAAACTGTTACCTTTCTCTTCCTCCCCTTCACTTAGTTCACTCCCAATTCATGTTTCACATCTCAGCTCATTTCCACTGCCTGGGGAAGAGCTTTCCTGGACCTTCCTTTCTGGGTCAAAAATCCCCACTAGATGCCTCCCTCATAACACAAACTCCATCTGAAATTTCACATTTGCCTGCGTGATGGTTTGCGTACTATAATGCCTGACTCTCACACTAGGTTGTATTCTCCATGAGGCCAGATCAATTTTGCTCACCATTGTGTCTCCAGAGCCTGCCACAGTGCCTGAACTTTATTTTATACATATTTGTTGAATGCATTAAGACCACAAGGGCATTTAATTATCTAGGTGTTTTTTCCTAAATTTTACTGCAATCTGTCCAAGAGAAGTTAGTCCATTAACACACTGTACTTGAACTTTAACTTGTGTCTCTTTACCCTGGTGGTGTAATTCCTGGCCGGCAACACTGTCTTTGATTCCTGAATGTTTTGCAAGATTTGCTTCTTGTAAATTACTTTCATTGTCTTATTCAAATTTAAGTGATCCACTAAGATAACTGGAGGGAACTGAATTTTTTCCTTCTCAAACTTTCTTTATCCCTGAAGAAACAGTAGCCAGTAAAATTCCAATTTACAGTGCCGGTGGCTTCATGTGGCATTTGTGGGAAACATGGAGAGATTAATGAGGTCTTGAGAAGAGTCGCTGAGTGAAATCAGATTTTTTTTCCCTCCAACAACCTTTCTCTATGAAACCTTGACTATCAGTAATTGTCACATTTGGAGCCCATCTAGGAAGAAATGGGGCACTCAGGCTTCACTTTTCTCCCAGAAGTCTAACAGTTCATACAGTTAGTCATTGGGTTCTCTTAGGAGGTAAGAATTTTCTGTCAACTTTTCTTTCTCAGAATAGGTAGGGCAGTGAAATTTCAATTTGAAGTTTGAGTGGCTGCAGGAGGGTGACACTGAGACGCACTCCAAAAATCAAGAAATAAGAAAAATTGGATTTTCTACCACAAGTTAAAAATCTATGAAAAGATTAGAATGGAGTAACACAGAATTTTACACAAGAGGAAGGTGAGGGTCCATAAGAAAAGTAACCAAAGTCACAGGGCTGTAAGTTGGAGAGTGGGACTTTGATCCCAGGAAGCCTGTGTGCCGAGTTCACACCCACGACCACTGTGATGAAGACTCATCTAAGGACATGAATCGAGCTCATTATCTGCCTATGGCAGAAGTGGATGCACCATACTGCCATGATTTAACGTCCCCCAAACCCACCAAGATCATCCAATTAAACATATGCTCTAATCTCATGCTCACCATGCAAACTGCTGATAATAATTTGGTTTCTGTATACACTTGTATGGTGGGATACAAATGTCCTGAGCTCAAGACATACATACTTTGCCACCTTATCAATCATATTTCTTGACGTGAATTAATACATTGACATTCTGTTATACATCAGTTGCTTGTGCATTTAGTCCAACAGACTCCATTCTAGAGATGTGGAGTCTCACCAGACCCTAGTTCAGGATTATAGCTGATTACTGTCATCCTTCAGAGAAGTATCTGAGGGATCAGCTGGTTTCTTAAGGACAGTACATGTCCCTCTGTGGTACTGTGCGTCTCTTCGGCTCCCCACAAAATTAAATACCATTCATTTTAAGTTCACTGGTGTATGCTAGAACCATAATGAGGTCTTATTGTGGAAGATAACAGAATTCAAATTGTTTAGAATTTTTATCTAATCATCTTTCTCTCTAAGAGCAAAGAGGTCAAGGTATGTCCAATTTGGAGGGATAATTAGTGTCCAAGGAGTTCACACAGAGAGGTGATCCGAGACACAGAAAGATCAATATATTTAATGAGGATGACAAAGTGCCCTCAACAAACTTTAGTTGCATTGAATTCCAGCATGGGTGTTCATGTCAAGTTGGATTCTTTTCTTCAAACCCACACTCTGATAACTATTTGCAAGTACAAGTTCAATTTGAGGCCAATGAATTCATACAGAGCTCAAAGAGGAGCATTTAGAGACTCACAAAACCCTTTGTGAATCAGGTCAATAAATTTAGCACTGGGTCCTTTACATCAAAATGACAGTTCCCTTATAGGTGAGTATTTTTTCCTTTCTAACACTCTGCCAGTCCCCAGACATCAGAGAACATCTGATTTGGAGGTAGAGGTCAGCACGTCAAGTGGCAAATATACTTAAGGAGTTTTCTTAAATCATAAAATCAGGGAACTGGAAGGAATCTTTCGGATCACCTAGTCTATTTTCAGACTTGAGTATAGAGACTCCCAGGACGTGAGGCAGCGGGAAGTGAATCCACGGGAGTTTCAGTTTTACTCAATAGTATTTAATTTTAAACGTTACTTTTACACTAAGGTAAGCATGCATGTATGATGGAGAAGGCAAAAAACAAAACAAAACAAAACACCAAAAAAACCCCCAACCCTTTAATTTTCAAAGTAAGACATGAGATACTTCAAAGATATTTTATCCAGTAGTAGGCTAATTCCAGCTGTGGTCAAAGCTCTTTCAGGACTCGAACCTATTCCTCCACTCTATTTTGGTGGGAGAGTTTAACAAACACAGATTTTAAACAGATTTTACAGTTTTAAACCAGTTCTGAGAAGGCAAGGGACTTGACCAAGGTCACACAGCCAACATGAGTAACAGAATCAAGATAGGATCCCACCTGTCCAAGGTGCTGTTTTGCAGTCCAGCAGGCCGCTTCTGAATATCGGCAGCCACTCCATGCTTGCTCAGTTCTCACGCCCAAAAGAGAACCTTTCTCCAGATGGTAAGTTATTTGCATAGGACATCAAGCTTCAATGTCATGATAAATAACTTTTATTATATATACACTAAGTGGTCCCCCTGTTCCTTGAAGTTGCTCAAGGTTATTCACACACGGAAGTGAAAAGTAACATAACAAGTTTATCCAGATAAAAGGATCTCTGAGTTCTAAATGGTAGGGTAATTGTTCATCTGTGAAATGGAATTAAGACCCATGAGAGCAGTGTTTTCCTAGATATGGTCCGCAGATATTCCGGGTCAGAATTATCTGTTATTCTTCTTAAATATGCAGATTTATGGGCCTCATCCTACTTACCATTCAGAACCTCTTGGGAATGGTAAGTTGAACCAGTTCCCTCAGGGGGTTCTCACATGCTCTGAAGTTTCCCCACTCCCTGATATGTACAAGAGAAGAGTGGGTGGGGGAGGGTAAAGTGATGTCCAGTATCTTACATACATAAGGCTCACATGGCAGGCACCTCCATATACACGCTCTCATTTGATTCAAAAGCTGTATGTGATAGGTAGAGCCAGGAAAGGTGTCTTGATTTACAGATGGGAAAAAAATCAAAGTCAGCTGATCAGATGAGTTTTAAACTAACTGTGAAAGTAGGGGAGGAAAAAGCATCCAGAGAAATACCCATAAAACCACCACAGCAGCGTAAGAACAAGAAGGGCAATGTGCGAGACAGATGGGGAGCTGGGGATGAAACATCATGCGTCTGCCAATGCCGGTCAGCCTCCTTTTCCCTACATATAAATTGGGAATAACACTGCATGGTATTTTAAAAAGGGTTTCATAAAATGTAAAATATTAAAAAATGTGAAGTGCATGACATTATTATCATTATACTTCCAATTTCTGAAGGCATTCTCCAATTATGCTAGTATGGTATCAAGGAAATAATATAGGAGCAAGAAAAAAAAATATTTCTGTAAGAAACTAACTGGGAAACAGAATATAAGCTGAAAAATAATATTTTAATACTCAGTACCTTTAAAAAATGCAAAAAAAGGTCAATCAGAGAAAACTCAAAATTAAAAGATAGGTAAGTAAATACGATCTCCAAGATTTAAGCAAGATTTGGAGGAAGGACCCTGCATATTACAGTGCGAAGAAAAGGTGTATGTGCCCCCTTCTAAGACGTAGACTTGCGAAGAGGGAAACAAAGAACAGCTGTGTGGAAATTCGTGAACTTGAGGCACGATCACACTGGGAAGTAAGGGGAAAGACAGACAAGTAGAGAAGATTTATCAGACAAGTGTGCCACAGACTGTCTTGCCAGAGAAACAAAATGCATGATATCCTCCAGACACCATCCCCAAATTGGCTCCATCCCAACTAGAGCAGAGATGAAACACTTCGTCTCCTTCTTTTCCACCATGATTCCCTCAACTATAGGCTCTTTGAGAGGTGATGTTCTGGTGTTCAGGAAATAGCTGTCTTTCATCCCAGCTATTTTTCACTGAAATTTGAAGAAATATCTCTTCTGAGATGAGATGGAACCATTCTCACGCCGGAGAGGAGGGTCACACAAAGGAAAGGGACGAGGGGAAACAATTTAATCTCACGGTCAAGAGGACAAGCCTTGTGATCTGTAACAAGTTTCTCTCTCTGTACTTAAATTTCCTTTCTGTTAAATAAAGAGTAATACCTACCTCGTGAGCTTTCCATGAGGATTAAATAAAATACATGTGAGAGACTTAGCGAAATGTCTGACACATAGTAAGTGCTCAATTAACTGCTAAGTATTATTTGCAGACCTCAGGAAGGAGGCTCATTCAAACAGGAATATATTTCGCTTTGCTCTGGGTTCTTGAAATTTGGCAACGAAGTCTACTTTTGACAGCTAATAAGAAAATTGGCTTGATTGGAGTTCAATTAAACTGAAGCAACTACCCATCATGACCTAACATTTTTTTCTTAATCCTCATGAAAAAGTCCACTGTGGGATAGTGGCACGGCTTTTCTGTTATAGATCACAAAAACATCTAAATGTGAAATAACCAGACTGGTCAATGTTGTCCATTTTATCTTCTGTAGCTCTGTACTGAAAGATCACCCAGATGGATCAGGTCTTCCCTCAGACTATGACAAATTTAGGTGAAAATCACTGGCTTCTGTTGTCTGTTACTTCTACAATAAACTTGCATCAACTGTGCAAAAAAAAAAAAAAAAAAAAAAAAATTGACTTAAAAGTTAACCTAACGCCGGGCACGGTGGCTCACGCCTGTAACCCTAGCACTCTGGGAGGCTGAGGCGGGTGGATCGCTCAAGGTCAGGAGTTCGAGACCAGCCTGAGCAAGAGCTGAGATCCCATCTCTACTAAAAATAGAAAGAAATTATCTGGCCAACTAAAATATATACAGAAAAAATTAGCTGGGCATGGTGGCACATGCCTGTAATCTCAGCTACTCGGGAGGCTGAGGCGGTAGGATCGCTTAAGCCCAGGAGTTTGAGGTTGCTGTGAGCTAGGCTGACCCCATGGCACTCACTCTAGCCAGGGCAACAAAGCTACACTCTGTCTCAAAAAAAAAAAAAAAAAAAAAAAAAGTTAACCTAAGACAAGAAATAAAACTGGCTTCAAATTGAAGAAGTATTTATTTCTTTTCTTTTCTTTTCTTTTTTTTTTGGCCTGTGTTCTCCTGGAAACATAGCTGAATGAACTGGGGGGGGGGGGGGGAAGAGTGGGTACAACGTATGTCTGATAAGATTTTTGTACTTGTTTGCAAGGTTGCAACAGATGAAAATAAAACCATGTAACAAGGTGGATATAATTATATGCTCAAGTCAGTATCTCCTCACTGTTGCAAATTCTGCTTAGTCTTTTCCCTTTGGTGCCTCATGTTGGCTTGGTTTTATTATTGCTTATAAAAATTTATCTGAATAAATTAAAGGAACCAGGCAGCTTTTTCATCAGAGTATAGTCATACAGTGATCATCTGCCAAATGCAATGTTCCTTCCTTTTTCGAGACCCTGGAAACATTTTCACCATTTGACATGCAAGAATCTTCACTCATAACAATCAGTGCAGAGAGGAGGCATCGTAATCAAAGAAAATGCCGACAAAATCGACTCCCCTCCTAAAAGCCATCTGTGTAGAACGACTCCCCTGCAGCAACTGTAAAGTCATAAGCAATTGGAAGAGTTGCTCAAGCTAAGAGAAAGCGCAAATCACAGAATTGAGAATTATAGGACAATAAAGTCAGCCTGGCTGTGGAATATCTAAAATCACCCAAGTTATAAAACGTGGAATGATAAATCTTGTGTTATTTCATGCTTATGAAAGCTACCATATTTACCAGCTTATGCCAGCACCCCTCCCTTTCTTTTGTTTCAATTTAAATACTACAAAATACAAACATTTCCTGTTCCCTGAGCTTAATTAGTAAGTAAAGTCTAGATTGGTTAAATGCCTGAATGGCAAGAGGAAAAGGGAAATATTTAGAGAATTCTCCAACAGCTCTCAATTGCTCTGTCCTTGGCCCCGTGTAGACAAAGCAAGAAAATCATAGAACTTTATTGCTGTGAGTCTAGCCCTCTCATTTTACAAACAAGGAAATGATTTCCTCATCTCCCCTTCATCATCCCCCCAACACCGAACTGTCCCCACCTACTCATGTCCCCCATTTCAGCGAAGAGCATTTGCCAACACCAGAGAGCTGGGCATTATTTCTATTGAGTCTGCCTGCCTTTCACTTCCAACCACTTCCATCCACCGTCATGATCTCTGCCCACCACGTCTTCGTCACCTCCCCCTTGCATGGCTGTGATAGCATCTGAACTCTTGCTCCACCTTCCAGTCTTTCTCTCCTGCCCCAACCTGCACCCCCTCTTCAGTCGGGAAGCCAGAGCAATGCTGAAGAGCTAATCGCATCACTCCCACATTAGGGATTTTTCATCACACTCTCAATAATGCCCAAGGCTCCTAATAGACCCGTAAGACCCCAAAACCTCTCCAGGCACATTTCTCCCACATCTCCCATTCTTTCTGCACCCACCACCTCGAATCTCATTTAATTCCTCCAACACAACCTGCTCTACTCTCACCTTCCCACATTCTGCCCCTCTTGCTCTCACTATGCTTCTCCCCCTCTTCACTTTGCCCACTGCTGTGCATCGTGAGGTTGCAGCTTAACTGTCATCATCTCCAGAAAACCTCCCTCACTCCTCCTTCAGATGCAGCTCGGCATCCTCGAGCTCCTCGAACGTGCTCTCACAGCACTCTCTCTACAGCTGCAACAAAGCACTTGCCCTACTTTATTGCTAGAGCTCATTAGGTGTTTGCCACTCAGCCAGACCGCAAGCATCAGGACAACGGGGACCAAGTCCATTTCGCTAATTTTTATATAACTACCTCCTATGATAGTTTCTGGAACATAGAAGGTGTTTAAATTTTATTTCTTGAATGAGTGATTGAATGAATGAACTAAAGTAACTGCTCAAATTCTTAGTGATCTAAATAGTACATTTAGAACTAGATACCAGACTAGTAGTATTTTCTGCTCTACTAAACTTTGAGGGTATTTTATTATCATTTCAGGCCATTAATTTGCTCACTGAATGCTATATTAAGTGTAAGACTACAAATAGCCATTGAATATAATTTTAGAGCTTATAACACAATTCACTCCTTAATCGTAAAACCTGGCCTGAACATATGTAATTTTTCTAAGCTCGTGTTAAAAGATAAAGTTGTTTCCTGGTCAAAAAGCCCAGCCACAAGGAGGGCATTGAAGAGGGTTGGGAAGATAGAGATTGGGACCCGTACAAGGAGGGATTTCAAATGAGACGGCAGACCAATGGGAGTTAAGAGTTTGCCTATGAACTGGGGATTAAGCAAATAAGTAACATATATTAAGGATAAATTAGAGCCAAACTTCTCACTGCTGGAGAAGGGGGGTACAGACGTGGAGAGCGGGAGTGATTGAGAATGAAAGCTGCTATGTGAATTGGAACTGGAGCTATCAGTGAAAACTCATGGTTTCCAATGTGAAACCCTGGGTCCGGAACAACTTCACATATTTAAGGAACCGCAGGAGAGCCTTTGTGGCGGGAATACAATGAGCGAAGTGGAGAGTGGGAAAAAAATGAAATCTGGAGCTTCCCAGGATCTATTAATCCACAATCTCAGAAAATGAGACCCAAAAATCTATTTCACAGCAAGTCATTTTTCAGCACTGAAAATTGTAAGCTTCCCCACATGAAGTAAGGAACCTTAATATATAAACATAATCATTATCCCTGACTTTAATAACATCAGAAATATATCTAAATAAGAAATTAGCCAACCATGGGGACAGAACTGAATCCAGTCAGCACTGACTGGAATGGCCCAAGCTAATGATTCTTAACCATTGGTGTCTTGCGTTCTAGAGCCATTTCAAAGACTTGAATCCCAGCATGAAAGCAATAAAATGTTTACTGTCTTTTCTGAAAAAATATATTAAGATAATCTTAGAAAATCTGCTCTTGGGGGTGCCATTTCTGCTAGGTTGTATAGACAGAAAAGTTTATATCAGTAATTTGAATAGTAAATACTATTATCATGACAGTATCACTCTACAAACATTCTTCCTTTAGTAGTTAAAACCTGTACTAATACCAGTGAGACTAAATGTTCCTGCTAAAATATTATAAGAACTAAAGTTCCTAAAACTAACTTTTGCATTTATTTATTATTTGTAGTTAGAGGAGTCAAGAGAAATCCTAACAATTTGCATATGAACATGAAAACTAAAGGAAGTACCTGCTTTACAATTGTTATAAAAACTCTGAGCAATGATTTTGTCCTCTGGTGAGAAACCCTTGACTTGGTGACTGAATCAAAAATGATCAAAGTTGACCCGGGAAGATCTGCTTTCTTCCAATTAAAAGAATATTTACCTTTGGTTGATTATCACGATCATTCTATTTCAGAAAAGTGTGGCTGCAGTGATTGAAAATATGTTAGGTGAGAAATGATTACCCACTGTATCAGTAAGAGTCTTGGCAGAAAACAGATGGTGTGCTCCAACTGGGTAATTTGAGATGTGTTTAATAAAAAGACTCTTTACTAACGTGTGGGCAGAGTTTAAAGAAATCAGCAATACACAACTCTAGCAACAGCAACATCTCCAAGACCTGAGGAGGCAAAGGGAGGGAGTGGTTTCGAATTCAGAGAGAGTAGATGTGTAGAGAGGGCTGCCTGGCACGACCAGGGACACAGCCAATGCATGGTCCAGCAGGGAGGGAGCCAGAGGAATAAACACCCTGACCTCATGCTCCTCTTGCCTCCTGGTCTCCCCGCTGGCTGAACCCATCCTGAATCTGGAGAGCTCATCGATGCAGACCAAGCAGGCCAGCCTTCCACAAAATAGAGCAGGCAACATCCAACATTCTCTCTTTTCAATTATCACAATCATAAGTGGTACCTTTACGTGGTGTGCTCTCCTCCACAGAAGCAGAACTGAGTTGTGAATCTTTCTTGAAAGATGTGGCAACTGCTTCCAGATCACACATTTTCTCTATGCTTTTGATCCATTATTATAAAGATCGTTCATGGGCCACTTACCGGTTTTCATTGACCATCATCCATGTGCCCTTGGCTTGGTATCAGTAACCAGGCTTTTGTTAAAGCACCCACCCTTTTTCCTGAAGCCTACTTGTTTGGGAAAAGTTGGTGCCACATCAGACTCAAGGGTGGGGTGTGGTATAGGACTCCCTGGTCAGTGTACTCGTATCTTTCAACTGCACTTCACTTTTAGGGTAAGTATGACCTACACTGACTCAAACAGACTGAATCCTGTTGACTGCAGGGCAAAGAGAGACACTCTCCCCTACCCCAATTTTCACTCCCCTACCCTTGCCCTGGGTATGAATGAGCAAGCAAGTAGCCTTAGAGCCACAGGAGGAGATACATGCTGAAAACAGTAGTAACACCAAGGAATTAGAGCCAAAAAAAGAAAAAGATCTTATTGTTACCAGATCAAATTTTGCCCTACCACTGTTCTTTTTATAACTTGAGGCAATAAATGCGCTTTATTGTTTGAGTCAGGTTTTCTGTTATTTACCACTGAGAAGTGTCTCATCAATACAACTGACTGTCAAGGCTCCTTGGTGCTTCTAGCAGAAATACTTTGTAGGTACTCTCAATTAACATTCTTGAATACACCTACGCATGACATATCATTACTACACTTTGAGCAGCCTACTGAGAAGCCTTAATATTTATGTATTAATACCTAAAATAATTTTAATTAGAAGAAATGTTTAGATTAGCCAATAATAACCTAACAAAATTACAAGAATATACCTCCTTCTACATTTTGTAGGTATTTCCTAAGTACTTACTATGTACTAGACATTGGGGACCTAAAAATGAGTAACACATAAAGTCATCAAAGAGTTCACTGGAATTTAGCAGAGACACATCAAGCAGCTCATTTTACACAAAGCAATATAATATTATAATTGACGTATACACATGGTGTTGGATGAACTAAAAAGAAAGAGCTTTTAATTCTACTATGATGGAAGAAGTCTGGTAAAGCTTCATAGACAAGGTGCCTTTTAAGAAGGGCCTCAAAGTGCACGTAGGATTTTCAACAGGGAAATGCGACAAGTATGCTGAGGAGGTAGCATGAACAAAGGCACATCCACAGGTAGAGGATCAGTGTGGCTCCTGTAAAGACACAGAGTAACAGAGTGACTAAGGAGAGTTTAGTCCCACCCTGCTACTCCATCCTTTGCTAGCTATGTGATCTTGGGCAGGTTATATAACTTTTCTTAGTATCACTTCCCTCATATGTGTTAAATACGACTAATAATATTAATAGTATCTTGTTCATATTTGTCCTACTGTTCATGGAAGTCCCATTACATCTAAAGTACCCATCACTCATAAAAACAATATTATTAGGAGAGAGATCATTGATTAAGCTGGAAAGGCAGAATGATCCCATACTGAAAATTCTTGAGCTCTGCTAAATAATGAGTTTTATATAACGTAGCTAATATATATCCAATATCGAAGGTTTTAAGTACACATGAACAGGTATTTCAGAAGAGTAATTGTGACAATGTAACTGTTCAATCGGAATGAGGAGAAATTGATGATAGAGCAACTAGGATACTGCAACAGTCCTTATAAGAGATGATAAATACATGAGGGCCTTAATCAGGCTAGTGATGGGAGGAGTGGAGAAGAATTGACAGAAATGCAAGAAAGTGAGGGATCAAGGATGATTGCAAAGTCTCTGGTAGAGGCTAGTACCTTTAATAAATAAAGAGCAGAGAAGAAAGAATAAGGTTGAAAGAGAAAACAGTAAGCCCAAGCTTTGGACCTGCTAAACATGAGCTGTCCATATGCCAAACAAATGAAAAACTTGAGAAGCTATTGGAAATACGAGTTCAAAATAGAGTTCCATGTTGGAGGTAGACATATGAGAATCAACTACAAATTTATTGTGGCTGAAGCAGTGAAGATGATGAGCCTGACCAACAATAAGGCGAAAACACTAAAGCAAAAAGGAGAAAGAGCCAGCGAAGAATGAGAAGTACCCATCAGGGTGGTAGAATGTGAAATATAGAAGAGCAGAGCTCTCAAAAGTAAGGGAGGAGCATCTGACTGCAGTGGTTAAGGGAAAAAAGAAAGTTTTGGACTTAGAACCAGGTTGAAGGACCCACTCCCCTTCCAGGAGCTGGTTGGCAACTCTCCCAGGCTTCCCTTGCTCTGAGATTCTACTGACCTTAGAGTCATACTCTGTTGTAACCAAACAAGATGTATAATGGGGCTGTTTTGTTAGCTGGCACTCCTCAAAATAGCTCTTTTGTAATCAGAAATACTTGTGTTTGAAAAGCTAGGCAGATACAGACAGCATTTTGTTTGACTTTCCAAGAACTTTACTCAGGATAAGTAGCAGTGATTTAAGAGTTACATTTCCAGTTCCCGAAAGCAGACAAGAAAACACTGATGAGGTCTTTATTCATTCATGGGCATTATCAGGAAATAGTGAATGCTAAGAATTTGATACAATTCGAGCAATATAGAAGCTGTCCAGATATATATTAACACCATCTTTCCTATTTATTATGACTCTGGAAAACAGAGGTCAAAGCTTATTTCCAAAGTTATCTTATTAACTTTCAATTTCACCGTTGAATATAAGCAAGAGGTAAATATTTGGCCCATTATATCAACAGATAAATGGAGTTCCAAGATCCAAAAAGAGCTCAGTGTCCCAAGTAGAAATTTCTGAGCATGATTTGGTGACACATTAGAACAGTATCCATCGAAGTATGGTGCAGGGACCACTTTTATCAAATTTATGTTGGGTCCCTTTTTTAGAAATGCATATTCCTGGGACCCTTTCAGATCTACTGATCTGTTTCTCTGGAGGTAGACCTTGAACTCTGAATTTAAAAAATTATCACAGAATATTCTGAAGTATCTTAGCATTTCAAAAATATCAAAAGATCTCCAATGACTCAATAAGGACAGTATTTATTGAACATCTGCTAGACGCTAGTTATGTGCTAGTCACTACAAACAATACCAGAAAGTCCTTTAGAACTCTTCTGGCTCTACAGTAGTTTTACTAAATCTATGTATTATTCTCTTCCCTGTTCACCACCCCTAGGTTCTAGGCAGCACTAACTATCACACAGCCCAGCTGTTAGATCAGGGACCAACAATTCTGTGTATCAACAATTTGAAACAGGATGCAGAAATTGTAGGCAGTTAGTGGTAAGTGCTGCAGCTTATCAATTAGGATTAGATTTTTAGGTGGTGGCCATGGTAAGCCATATGCAAAGAGAGCCAGAAGAAGTAACCAGTCAAACAAAAGAGAGCGAAGGGTGGAGGAAATTCATAGAGAGAAGCAGAGATTGATGGGCCTTAAAGCCAGAGAAAGAGATCTTAGTTCCTGATAACTTTCCAGTTTCTCCAACGCCCTCCTGCCGCTACTTCCATGAGATTCCCTATATTCTTAGATAAAGAAATTTTACTCAAGCTAGTTTGAGTGAGTTTCTATACCCAGAGATTACAAGAGCCTAAACTGGAGCATATAATTTGCAATCAAATAAATCTAATGCATGCAATTCCATTCTTCCCCAACCTAGTAAAAGGAATCACCTTCTGGCCAGTTGTGTGAACCAAGAACCTGAAAGTCATCTCACTCCCTCATCGATCACATCCAATAATACCAAAAATGGTCAGTTTCATCTCCAATATTTCTCAATGCCGTTTATTTCTTTCTGTAACTGCTAGCCTAGATAAAGTTACTAAATCACCTGTCTCAGGTACGTTCTAACTGGCTACCCATAACCTACTCTTGGCCCACGTAGAACTATACAAAATGGATCTGAAAATCTGATCATAGCCCCACTGTTCTACTGCCACACTTACCACCAGTCAGTGGTTTTCCATTGTGCTGGGTACAAAGATCAAAATCCTTAACATAGCCTACAAGGCCTAGGCATGAGGTCACCTGACCTCACCCTCATCTTGCACCTTGTATTCTACTGGTCTCTCTGCTCAACCTTTCTTGCTGTTCTTTCAGGAAATAACACTTCCCATGGTACCATTTAGCTATGGAACCTCTGTAAATGTTCCTCCTCAGCCTGTAACACTCTTCTCTCCCAACACATCTAGGTAACTCCTACTCATCCTCTGGACCTCATCTCGGGCATTATTCAATTGAGAGAAGCCTTTTCCGATCTCCCTGACAAGGCCAATACACCTCTGGTGTAGACGCTCATAACACCATGTGACTCACCTTTCTAAGATCTATCATGATTACAAATTTAAATTTGTGTGATTATCTAATAATCTGATCGTTATCTAGTAGGCTCTAAACTCTGTGTCTGTTTTGTTCACCACTGTATCCCCAGCACCTAGCACTGTACCTGATATATAGTAGGTTCTCTGAAATGTTTGTTAAATAAATGTTGAATCAGTAGAATTGTTAAGAAAAAAAAAATCACAAATGGTGCATGAGAACCAAATTTTTTATCGACCAAAGCATAGGTTTGCCCAAGCTGGGGACCCGAGAGGGAAAGTAGAAGATGGAAAGATCAGGCATGCTTTCATAAAGGCACTGACACCACTCAGGTTGAGACAACAGAGAGCTTGAGCTAGTTGGGACTTATTTAGATAGTAGAGCAAAATCATTCATAAGCATGAGATGAAATGACAATCTAATGACAAACAGATGACAATCCACATGACAAGCACTCTGAGCCAGGATCCAAATTAGGAATGGAACAAGACTTCCATCTGAGAGAACATTCTGGATGAGGACACAAATAATCGAGTGAGCATGAAGTGGATGAACTAGGCTGTCAAGGAGCCAGACGGCACTGAGAGCAGATGCTGTTGGGGACCAAGATGAGAAACAGTACAAAGAAGTAGCCATGGGGAGTCAGCTCTTAATCTATATTTAGAATGTGCCAGGTAAACTTCTAAATGCTTTAATGCACTATTTCATTTTAATTCTCAAAATAATCCAATGAGGTGAACAAACTTACTGTAACAATTTTACAAATGAGAAAACTGAGACTTGCCCAAGGTCAACAACTGCTAGGTGGTAGTACCAGGTTTTGGACCAAGGGAGACTAACTCTACACTTCTGACTACTATATATCATAGATATACTATTTCTTCACGAGATTAGGGGCTAAAATGGCTTATTAATGAAGTTGGTTTTGTCTTAGCTACAAAATGAGATAAAGAAATAAATCAGTGAGAATAAAAGTCAGATGGGGGACGCTTCTTACAAAATGGAATCAGATGTCCCTAAACAAACCAGAAAATGACATCATTTAGTCCCATGTCATTTAACAAGCAGTAAGTCATAGTTGTTAACAGTATGGAATCAGATGGATATGGTTTCAAATTCTGGCTCTGCCACAACCTAGCTGTGTGGCCATTATTTAAACTCTGACATTTGGTTTCTGTCCTTAATGGGAATATTAATTCCCAGCTCATATAGTTGTTTAAAAGTTAAATAAGATAACATATTTGAAAGTCACTGATACAAAACTGAAGTATGTACTCAATAGTCAATCAGAAAAGTTATTTTAGAGTTGAGATACTATATTTGAAGAAGAGGAAGTATGGAACCTTGCTGCTATTATTGTGATATTCACGGACCAAATGGCTCATTATCACCGACTTGATAGATACACATTATGTACATGGATAACCTTCCTATTAGCTAAGTATCTCCTGTGGGAAGACTAAAAATCCAACAATGAAGGCTGTTGAATAAAGTTGATAACTCTGTAGATACATTTTGCCCTAAGAAATGCTGACAGCTAAAGTGAACTCAACTTGTATGCCACTCAGAATTCTCCAAGCAGCTTCAGAGTTGGCTTTAGAAGTATTTCTGAGAGTCAAAAGCTTTAATGCTTCCATTTCCAAGCCATGCCTTGGAGCATACCCGTAAGAGGTGGCTCTTCCATAAAGCAGGGAATCTGGCTCTGCAAGACTATCATGCCTATCTTTTAAAAAACCGAAGAATTTGAGGATTTTTCAGGCAGATTCACCAGTGACATTGCAGTTCTTAATCTTAAAGATGGAACTAATGAAAATGTGAAAAAATGTTCATTCTCAAACACTTTGACATAGTAACTTGACACATTTTTGGAGGGCAATTTGGCAAAGTCTATGAAAAAAAATGTGATGCACATTCTGTATGATCCAGCAGACCAACTTCTAAGAATCTTTTCTACAGAAATCTTTGCACATACAGCCTGATCTTTTGTACCCCCTTAATGAGCTGAAAAACAAACAAAAAATAAATAAATTAAAAAAAAAAAAAGAAAAGATGTCTGGAAAATAAAAAAAAAAGAAAAGAAATCTTTGCACAACCATGAAAAGACATATGTAAAAATATGTTGGAAATATTGCAATAAATATCCATCAGTAGAAAAATAGCTTTATAAATTAGAGTATCTATATTAAAGTGCTATGGAGCTAATAAAAAAATGAAAAAGATATATATCTACCCACCTGAAAATATACTGTTATATTAAGCTCAAAAGGCTGTGGACCATCAATAGTAGACAATACAATCTCTTTTGTTTAAAATATGTGTCATATGTGTGCATATACATACATTAATATTTACATGTATATGATCTGCAAGTATGTTAGTATTAATAGGGATTATTTCTGCAACAATGGGACTGTCATATGGCTTGAGGGAACAGGAGAGGGTTCAGGCAGCTTTTACTTTTCATTTTATCATCTTTAGTAGTGTTTGCATTTTTAACAATAAGCAGTTATAACTTTTGTCATTAAAATTGATTTCTTTCTTGAAAATCCTAAATGATAAAATCCATAGCAGAGCATCTTGAAATCTCCTTTCCACTTGCATCCACTTCATTCCTAACCCATGACTCTTCCATTACCCCACTCCTACCACATTTCTAGGAAAACTCCTGCTCCCAAATCAGTGTCCAGCACGAGAGCGTCTTGTCTTTCCCAACCTATCTCCTGGCTTCTCCCGTTTTCTCTTCCTCTTACCTTTTTCCCTGTTCTGCATCACTGACCCCAAAGAACCAAACTGTCAATACAGAACACTTCTCTCAGGGTATGCAAAGAGAAGATATTGAGTGTCTTTCCCTGGGTAGAACTAAGTGGAAAAAAAAATAAATAAATAAAAACCTCATTGCTGAATAGGAGAAGAAAGTCACTAAGGTAAAGATGCTCCTCAACTTAAGATGATTATGTTCCAATAAATCCAGTGCAAGTTGAAAATATTGTAAGTCGAAAATGTATCTAATACACCTAACCTACCGAACATCATAGCTTAGCCTAGCCCACCTTAAATATGCTCAGAACACTTACATTAGCCTACAGTTGGGCAACTTAACACAAAGCCTATCTTATAATAAAGTGTTGAGTACCTGATGTCATTTATTCAAAACTGTGCTGAAAATGAAAAAAAGAATGGTCGTATGGGTACTCAAAGTATGGTTTCTACTGAATGCGTCACTTTTGCATCATCCTGAAGTCAAAAATCGTAAGGCAAACCATTGTGAGTCGAGAACTATCTGCAGTAATAAGTTGTTCCATCATACTTGTCTCTCTCTCTCTCTCTCTCTCTCTCTCTCCCCCCCCCACTAAGCTTGAGTTCCGTGAAAACAGGAATTGTGGTTTCTTTATTACATCCCCCAGACCTACCACACACCTGACACATAGTAGATGCTCCATAATCTTTGCTCAATATGCAAGTGAACAAGTCATGCCCTCAAGCAGCTTATACCCTGTTAGGGAAGCTTACAATTGGTGATGTTAAGTAATTCCTCCTTAACATGTGCTGCTGATGCACTCTTCCCTGAGAGGCAATAGCAGCTTTAAGCAACCAACTGCCAGTAACTAAGGACTTGCTTCTGCAGACCCTGCATGCTAATACAGGCTGTCAGCCAGGGAACCCAGCAGAGCTGTGCTTAGCAACCAGTCCCTGTGCTATCTATTTTGGTTAGCTATGTCAAAAGTTATTCTAACTTCACTCAATCAATGGCTTCATGTCGTGAGAGACAGACACTGCAAAGAGATGAGAGAACAGAATCAAAGATATGTATGTTCAACACCTCTAAAGGCTGTTCCAAAATGCCTCTCCTCTTTCCTACCTAGTGCAGCCAGGGTAGCACTGCACACGTGTTTACAACCCATTTGGGAGGGACCTGTTAAGCAGAAAGGTGGTGTCTTTGACCTTCATCTTCCCTGGAAGGAAAAATACAGAACAGCTGACTGTTTCCCATTCCGACCTCATTTCTGTGACGTTGAACCACTCATTTGGGAAACATGAAAAATAGGATTGATTTGCTTTTTTTTCCTCTAAGATGTTCTTGAAGACACTGGACGCTGGGTAAGCTAAAAGATGATTGAAATTTTATGCCACAAATGTTTGTTAGGTGGAAAAGGAAAGATGTTTTCAACCTCAAAGTTATAAATAAAGTATATGCAATACACAATCTGTGTATTTTTGTCTTTCTGTGCCATTGCTTCTACGTGGTATTTTGGCTCATAATTTCCAGCGAGAAGCCTCTAAATGCAAATTCATAACATCCTCCAAACAGATAACCAAGGCTCATGTCACTACCTTGACCAAGAACAGCACATTCATTTTTCCTGAGCTGGTGCATGCCACCTTGGTTCAGTTTAGTTCAGACTTGACTGAGCCTGACCACATTACATCCCCAAGCACAGCCCCAGGAAAGGAGCTTTATTCTTTCACATGCTCCATAAACCCCAATGAACATGGAAAGAAATCTTGCTGTTTTCATTCAATAAATGGTCTTATGCCTCAAGTCAGTTTTGACTTCAAAATTAACAGTACCTCATGCCAGTTTGAACTGGAAGACACTACAGAAATCACTGAGTCCATGCCCCTTGTTTATAGAGGACTAAAGAGAGTGAGAGAATTACCTAAGCGCACAGCTGGTGGCAAGCAGAAAGAAAAACCCAAACCGACTCCCTGCTCAGTATTTTTTCCACTACAGCACTTAGTCTTGCCTTGAATTGAAACAGCAATCAACATAATAAGATTTCAGTTCAATACATTTCTATTAATGCCTTCTATGTCCCCAGAATTGGGGTAGCCTTTTGTGAGAGACACACAAAAAAGCGTAGGTCTCAGCCACTGTCCTCAAGCAGCTAACTTCAGAGACAAAAGCCATGCATTTCTGATAGGCAATTATGGGGTGACTGCTAATGGGTACAGATTTTCTTTTTAGGGTGATGAAAATGTTCTGAAACTAGGGGTGATGGTTGCATAATCATGTGACTATACTAAAAACCAATGAATTGTATGCTTTAAAGGGTGAATTTTATGATGAATTAATTATATCTCATTTCTTTCAAAGTCATGCATTTCAAGTAATTAATAATGGGCCAGAATCTAGTGGCAAAAGATAGCTTGTGGTGCTAAGTGGAGATCGCAAAGGATGACTAGCAGGTGCCAAGTACATCATGGAAAAGCAGGAACTTAAGGAAATGTGACAATTTGGTTGGTGGGATAACAGGAACAGAGGCAGGAATATAGGCAAGCGTAATGGAGATGCTTTGAGGAGAGACATCGGTTATGTTAAAGAGTTATCTTCATAATCTTTGTGGGAAAAGGTACTACAGCAGGGAGTACAAGGTGAGTTGCTTTTTTTAAAGTATTTTTCAAGTTTCGATAAAATTAACTCCAGAACAGTGCTCAACAATGAGCCAGTTGTAACTTTTCCTAGTAATTCAATGAATAATCCAATCTGAAAAATACAAATGAGGACACAAGTTTTGGCTCTGGATATGTGCACATCCAGGAGGCTGATGGGCACACCAAGGCAAAATTCTTCAAATGCACACACAGGTTTTATGAATCATGAAAAAGAACTGTAGGAGACAGTCTAGGTGTGCACTAACTTAGCACAGAGCAAAAATTAAACAAGAGAAAAAAAATGAAGCAGAGGGCTGGTGATTATATCGTAGATTTACACAATGTAAATATACAATCCTAGTATTTTAGGACAAAGTGGACTTTTTTTCTGAAGTCAGTGGCTCATCTCAACAAGCAAGACGTTTGTCAAGGACTGACTCTTCATTGAAGAATTGATCAGACTGTTGAAGCCCAAGAGAGCATCATGGACAAGTCCCATTTGCCCAACTCACTATCTATTCCCTGTTCCTCTGTTTCTATTCACGCTTAACGTGGCTCAGACTGGCTCCAGGGGTGGGCACATAATCTAGGCTTGGCCAGTGATCTTATTCCCCAGCCCCTGGCCACAGTTCACCCACAGGCACATGCCCAAGTCAGCATGCATTTCTGAAAGTTTTGATATCACAGTTTAGTAGAGAAATATGTGTTTGCTTAAGGATTTCTAATTCTACAAATGATGACAGTCAAGACCTCCTGGAGAGTAAAAGTCAATCAAAAGCCATGAGATGGAGAATCATATCCTCCGTGACCTAATGTGAGCTCCTGAACCCATCCATGTCAGAGCCAGCGCCCTTGAATTGTTCAGATAGATGGACAAATTCATTTCTTTCCATTTAAGCCATTTTGAAACAGGTTTCTGTTTATTTCAATAAAAGGTCACGATAAACGCAACATCCAACCCAAGCTTAAAGTTTCCTGATGAGGAATCGAGGTCCAGAGAGGGGTAAAAACTTGCTTAATGTTGTGCTGTAGTCAGTGGCAGAATTCAGGCAAGATCGCAGATGCCTTGGGTCTTAGTCTACTGCCTTTTCCCTACAGTCACTAAAGACTCATTTTGGTAAGTGAAATAAGCCAGACACAGAAAAATACTGCATGATCTCACTTATATGTGAAATCTAAAAAAGTTAAATACACTGAAGCTGAAAGTATAACGGTGGTCAAAGAGTGGAGAGCTGGAGGAAATGGGACGATGTTGGTCAAAGCGTACAAAGTTGTAATTAGGTAGAACGAATCAGTCTAGACATCTAATATATATCATGAGGAATGTCATTAATAATACTGTCAGTTATCTTGGAAACTTTCTAAAAGAGTAGATTTTCAAGTATTTTCACCAGAAAAAGAAAAAGAAAGAAAAGAAACTATATGAGGAGATAAATATATTAATTTGCTTCACTGTAGTAATCATTTCACTACAGATATCAAACATCATGTTGTGCACCTTAAATATATACAATTTTTATTTAAAAAGAAAATGAAAAAAAAATAAAATCATTGATTTAGGCTTTTAAAACAAATACTCATTTTGGAAACAATTAAACACCCAAAGTGGAGGTATCACCTATAAGCAAACGCCTTCAAGTAGAAGCACTGGTTTACCTGCCCCTGAATATTACACATTTTCTCTCCGAACACCAGAAAGCATCAAGGATCAGTAAACATCCAAGGGCTTCCCATTGTTGTTAGAATGAAATTCAAACTCCTTTCTACAGTCGTCCCACACCTGACTCATCGGGCCCTTGACTCTCTTGCAATCTCAGCTCATACAGTGATCTCCCTGTCCCTGGGCTCCAGCACCTTGGTTGTCATTCAGGCCTTGAATGTCCCACACTCTTGTCCCACCCACCTTTGCATGTGCTCTTCCTTCTGGCTGGGATGCTTGTCCCAAAGTCTTGGCATAGCTGGCTCCTCGTCTCCAGGTCTCAGCTTCAGTGTCACCCTATCAGGGAGGCCTTGGATCAAAGCAGATCCCTTTCCATATAACTCTTTAACTCAGATCCTTTTTTAAGTATTAGCTATATTATATTATTACCCACTATTTACATGTTTGTTGCCTGCCTCCCTCCTGGACAGAGACATATCTCTCCAGATCACTGCTAAACCCCAGTGCCCAGTACTTGGAATACATAGAATAAACATTCAAACTGACGGAAGAAATAAATTTAAAAAGGTCTCCTTTTCTAGGACAAGCTCACAGCGTTTTCCCAAACAGGCCTTCATCTTCTGTAACCCAATATCCAAAACCTTCAATATGCTTTCATTACCTCTTAGAAAACCATTTTAAGGTATTTTTGCCATTTAGGCAGTGATTTCCCAAAGCCATTTTCTAAACCTAAATTGCTTGGGCAGCTCCGTTTCACCCAAACCTGTGTCTAGCAAAGGCGGGCATGTGGCTCAGTGCTCCGTTTGTCGGTGGCGATCAGGCCCAAGTGATTGAATTGCCCTTGCAGGTGATTTGCCCTGTTATTGTTTTGACATGGAACCATTATATTAATTCTGACATTGGCACTGCCTGCTGCATCAAACCAAGTGTCTTTGCTGCCAGGCGGAATAGCTAAATATTGTATTTTCATCCAATTCAGTTGTAAATCTCATAAGCCAAGCCTTTAGAAAAGGTGTATTTAACCTCACACGTATTGCAGACAATTGCTAAATCAGTAACGCAGGCAACTGTAAGCCAAGAAGCTTGGTCACTTCTAGTCAGTTGGCAGATATATCAACTCTTCAGCTCGTGCAGACCTTGTTAGGCTCTTTTTGGTCTGAAGAGACAAAAATAAATGTTTCAAGCAAAAATAGAAATTTACTGGGTCACTTCACTGAAAACTCCAGGAGTAAATCTGTGCCTGGATTCAGCATTGCAAATGATGTCATCCTCAATTCTGCTTGTTCACGTGCTCCATTCGCAGGCTCCTCATGGTGGCAAAATGACTGACAGTTCTCCAGGCCAACATGCTAAGGGGTGTAAGTCTAAGCAGACATTTCTGTAAGTCTCATTGGTTCTTACGGGACCACATGGTCATTCCTGAAACCATCACCATGTCTAGGGGAATAAAATGCTCTGAATGCACGTGGAACGATCACATCGCCGCCGCTGGAGCTTTGGAGTGGAGTCAACTCCACTTGCAGCTCATGGTTCAAGAACAAGGAGCATATTATTCCTCTGGGGGAAATCAGGGTGTTGTTTCAAGGAGAAACACGAGTGAACATTTGACAATTAAATAGACTTCTTCTATATCACCCAAGTCACTGAGCCTCAGAACTCTTCTGGTAGTGGTGACAGCAACTGCCAATTAGCCCCAGTATCCCTACCGAGCCTAGGTCAGCCTAAGAGAAATAAGGAACCAGAGACTATGGGATACAGAGGACTGTACAACTGACATTCTTAATGCTTTACCAACCAGAACGCGTCTACCCCTCTTAGTTATTTTTTGCCTGGCAAGCTACCCATCATCTACTCTTCCGACTCCATCAGAAGTAACAATTAACCCATGGCTTGGACTGAAACACAATGAAAAGGCCTCCAACACCAGCATTTTGCTATTCCATCCATACACTTTTCTGGGAAGCAATAATAATGACAGCATAAAAGTGAGAAGAGAAGAAAGAAGAAGAGAAAGGAAATAGTATAACAAGAACAGAGAGGAAAAAAAGACATTCTATAAAAAAGATAATCTGCACTCACATGTTTATAGTAGCACAATCCACAATTGCAAAGATGAGGGAACAACCCAAGTGCCCATCAATACATGAGTGGATTAATAAAATGTGCTATGTGTATACCATGGAATACTACTCAGCATGAAAAAATAGTGAACTAGTACCTCTTTTATTAACCTGGATGGAACTAGAGACCATTTTTCTAAGTGAAGTATAACAAGAATGGAAAAACAAGCACCACATGTACTCACCATTAAATTGGAACTAATCAATCAACACTTAAATGCACACATGGAAATAACATTTACTGGAAATCAAGCAGGAGGGAGGGGGAAGAGGAGGATGGATAAATTCACACCTAACAGGTACAGTGCACATTATCTGGAGAATGGGCGCACTTTCAACTTTGACTCGAACAGTGCAA
Source organism: Eulemur rufifrons (assembly GCF_041146395.1). Lineage (NCBI taxonomy): Eukaryota > Metazoa > Chordata > Mammalia > Primates > Lemuridae > Eulemur > Eulemur rufifrons. The sequence goes on from NC_090992.1 coordinate 10,645,919, forward strand.
AAGCAATTATTTAACCAAAAAAAAATATTTGTACTCCTGTAATATTCTGAAATTTAAAGAGAGAGAGGGAGAAAAAAATACGAAAAGGACAGTAATGTGTAAAGGTAAACAAAAAAGTTAAAAATGTATCTTACTGGTAGGATTGTGAATGGGTTTCTTCTTCTATTTATTTGCTAATCTATGTTTTCTAATTTTTCTACCATAAACATTTATTATTTACAGCAGATATGTTTTTAATAAAAGAATTTCTTCCAAGCTATATCCTTCTATGGCCAAGGCATATATATTGTTTTCATATATGATGCTGGAGTTTTAATAATGACAATAAGTAACATCTCTTTCTTTCACCATAATCCAGAGCCATTTGAGAGGTAATCACAGACATTGAGCCAAGAAAGATTAAAATATCAGCTTTATTACCAATTAACCTGATAGAGAAGAAACTGCTAAGTTTTCAAGATAATTGGGCTTTCTGATATTTCAGCCCCTCATTTAGACAGACTTACTTAGTCATAGCTACTGATAATTCCGCATAATACTAGAGGCCTTGGAGGCCTGCTCGTACAATTCTTATGATGGAAAGGAAAAGCATAGAATGAACGCTTCCTGCTGGCAGAGCTCCTCCAAAGACAGAAAGAAAGCAAAGGGTTGGGTCATGCATGCTTCAATCCCCTGGCAAAGAGTGAGAGATGGAGAGAGGAAAAGGCCAAGTGCACCCTATAGAGATCCCTCCACTTGGAATCCACTGCCAGGTACAGAATGCTCCCCCTGTCCTCCTAAAGATGGTATGGTCTATTGCAAGCCAACTATCGTATATTAATTATTATCACTATCAATGGAATTAAGATAAAGAAAAAAATGTTATTCAATAGTTGGTTATCCATGCCTATTCTCAATGACTTTAAGTCAATAAGAAGCCTTTTCTCAACCAACCAACCATTAGACCAGCATCATAATGGATGAGCTTGCTTCAAGAGCACTTGCAAGATCTGCATTATGATAATGATTTTCTATCATTTACCACCTACAAGATTACGAAGATGATGACATGAAAATAAAGGCGACACTGACTTTTCTCTTTTAGGATCCCCTCCCCCCACCCCAGTCAGCTGTTTTCTCAGGGGAAAGATGGTGTTTGCAATGGCACTTTTAGAGCTGCCACCTTCTCCTTGGCCTGCCTCATAAATAATGATGAAACTTCAGCTACTTAGACTTCTGTTGCAGCCAGCTGCTTTTATTTATGAACAACTCGGGCAGCCAATCATTGTCTGCCTGCTAGCACAATATTACTCCCAAAGAAGAGGCATCAGGTCACCGGGAAAACCTGGGACAGGTTGTTACACACCGTGCCTGCCACCCCACTAGCATCTCAGAGCGAAGATTTATTCAGCCTGCCGGAATTGGCATGTATTTTCTTGCTGCTATCATAAAGAACCATGGCAGTCTGCTCCTTCTGGTCTATTGCTACTTAGGACTTTTCCCATTTGCATGCTTCCTTCATGCTGTTTCAGAGAAACACTGTAAAGATTTCACAGAGCTTATCAATTACATCACCTCGAACATCAAATAGCATCCTCACCAGTTACGACCCATTGAGTGATGAAAAGCACAGACTGAAAAACTGTCAAGAAGAGTTTGTGTCTCAGCGATGAAACTTGATAAAATGAAGTTTAAAGTAACTCAGAGACAGGGCAAACAAAATGGTTAAAATATTCATCTCACTCTTACAGGTGAGTTAATAAAGAGGGACTTAAGATTGGAGGTCATAAGAAAACCTGGTTTTACGAGAGCAGAAATTCTAAATTTAAAACACATCCAGGTGGATGCGGCCCTTAATTATAGTTTTTAAAGTACTATAATTATGTTGCTAGGATTTTTACTTTGCAACTCTGCATTCTCTGTTTTTCTCATTATCATGGTCCATGAAGACAGAGGCTTGACTTTTCACTTGCTAGAAGTTACTAATATTATCCCCAATCTTGATACAGTGATATGCTGTGAGGGAAGACCAGAGGCTCTCTTGGCAACAAGATCTGACGGTGCTGACATTGGCATACCTGGTTTTCTTTGGAAGATGTCCAAAACCTATTACAGTTTGCAATGGTTTTCAGTGCCCATGTCAAGGGAGAAATAAAGTAGTATTTGTTTAGTATCTATTACATGTTAGGTGTTATATACATTAGACATTCTGTCCAGCAACAAATGTTTATTGAGGATTTACTGTGTGCCTGACATTGTGCTCCATGCTGCAGTGACGGCACCTACTTGGCCATCAGCAGACAGACAGCTCACCATCACTCTCAGCGGCTCAGTGATGGGTGGCCCAGTGTTTCTGCCAGTTCTTCAACTCAGTCAATAGTGACTTTTGAAAGTCTTTGTTCAGAGACCTTGCATTAAGTTTTCTAAGGCTGCCATAATAGAGTGCAACACCTGGTGACTTTAAAAACAGAAATTTATTGTCTCAAAGTTCTGGAGGCTAGGAGTCCATGATCAAAATGTTGGCAGGGTGGATTCCTCCTGAGGGCTAGGAGAGATATCTGGGGGCCTCTCTCCTCACTTCTGGTGGTTTTATTTTGGCATTTCTTGGCCTGCAGACTCGTCACCCAGATCTCTGCTTTCATGTTCCTATGTTGTCTTCCCTGTGTGCATGTCTGTATCCAATGTTTTTTTCTTTTTATAAGTACACCTCTTAAAGGCAATTATTGTATCTGTTTTTGCTCATCATTATGTTCCCACCATCAACAAGTATTAGTTAAACGAAAGGCTAAATGAATGCATAAACGAATAAATCAACTACAGGAGATAGAACAAAAAATGGCAGCCAAAGAGGGATGGATTTTCTTCTGAATGTAGGGCTTCTCTTCTCAATTCATCCAAGAAATCTTTCTATTAATAATTTCCCCAACATTCATGCAATTTCAACTTTGCGTATAATACACACCAAGCACTCCAAAAGCTTAGCTGATATCTGGCTAAGTTGACTTTGCTATCCTTAGAAACCTCATCCAAGGAGAACAGAACCCTGAGGAAAATATGTCCCACCTCGTCACATGCCAAAAATCAAGCATTTCTAGTCCTTCGCTGACCACAAGCACCGTCAAGGAAACAGGCATACACAACCGCCCATTCTACCTCCTACACAACACATGTGCTCCTCAACATCCCAACTTTTCTGAAAAAATGTGAGAAGCCTTTTAAATAACAGTTTGGTGGAGCTGCAAGTTGTGGGAGTGCAAAGGGAGTAGAATTCAAGTCTCAGGCTGCCAGCATTTTAGGCATGCTCAGATATGGGTAGCTCTCCTTTTTCCCCTGGGGTCAAAGGTAAATGTGGCCACCTTTGGAGAGCCACCACAGCCTGCTGTGCTGAAAGACATGTGAAAAGAGAAACTTTTGCAAACAAAATAGAGGAAACACACCTTCCTGAGCAGTCCCTGGTGGGGAAAGCACTTTGGGTCAATGAGAACGGCATGCTGTTAAATGCAGATACAGTTCTAAGATGGTGATGTTTCACTGTCCTTTGTATTTGCTCAAGTTCCAGTACTTCACAGTTATAATACAAACCATAGTACAATACAGTATGTAATGCAGATTGGAAATTAGTCTTAGTGATACCTATTTGTTTTTGAGTGTTTACTATGTGACAGTCACAGTATTAAGCATTATAGACGTATCAATTTGCTGGATCCTCACAATGGTGCCATAAAGGAGATTTTATAATTAACCCCATTTTATAAATGGGGAAACAGAAAGGTTATGTGCTCTGAACACGTTTGCAGCTGATAATGGCAAAGCTGGGACTTTCTCCATGGATAAATTCCATAATCTTGGTGACCACACTAAAAATGCATTACTCAGAGACTGGGTCCTAACTCTAGTATGACACTCACCAGTTGTATGGACCATGAACAACACATTTAATTACTCTGTCCACCCATTTTTTTCATTTGTAAAATAGAAGAATTAGTTCTTATCCAGTGTTACAAGGTTCTGAAGATCAAGCTGACAGAAAATGCATTTGAAAGCACTACAAGTGTGAAAACAGAGAAACCAAGGAAACATATATATATATATATATATGATTATCATGAATAAGATATTCACTAATTTTTAATTTAGAAACTTCCCGGGGGGGGGGGGGGGGGGAATCAATATCCACATATGTGATCTTTATGAAGTATTAGTTTCGATGGGGAAGGTTAGCAGTTAATTTTGGTAAGAAAGAGTTAGCACTCACGGATGCTATCTGGTTCTGGTTATGTCATCTTAGCTAAGCCTTATCATTTCATCCATCAATTTTATTGCTCTTGGGCAGAGAGAGCAATAATGGTGTAATTGTATTTTCTGGCCCATTGAAGTTTAAGGATACTGTCAAGCCATGACAAGAGGAGTCAAGTATCGGGTTTATTGAATATATAATTTAACTATGTGGCCTGCATCCATTTAAAATTAGAAAGAGCAAATAGAGTTGTCTGTGGATGCCAGTGGGACTGAATCTTTCACTCACCTGCATATTATCTTTTTATGCTAAATAAATAAAAAAGGACTTCCCAAAATCTCATACATAAGATATAAGGGACAGAAGCTGAGCCAAATTTCCCTGTGTCTGAGGAGGGCTGAGCAAGTTTTGTGATACTTGCCACTCTTAAGTTATTAAGTCTTATCTGATGTAAGGGAAAGGAAAACATCACATTTTAGCAACATGTTGTCTCTCTTACATTATCTCCCCTGGGCTCCCCCAGTGTTTATGGGCACAGTCTTGCCTGGTTCATCTCTAATCCTACATTATACATAAAAGACAGCCCTGTACAGAATAGGTATTTGATAAATCATTAATAACTATTCAAGTTGAGTGAATAACTTTCCAAATAAGACCAATTGTCCTTATTCCTCTCTAGAATTGAATCTACTGACCATTCCAAAAATATTTATGACAAGCTAAGAGTCAATTTCAAATTCTGGCACATCTTCAACCAAGACCATAGCACTCCAAGAATCTGTTACAAGAGCTTGTGTTGCCCTAACTAATATAGGTGGCAAGGCCGTACATTCATTCTTGGACAATGTCACAGTGGACTGCAGATAACCAAAAGCAATTAGGGAAGAAGAAGGCCAAGTTGTAAAATATTGTCAGGAGAGGAGTTACATGGTAAACAAAAGCCACCATCTAATCTCGAGGTCAGCATTAAACTGGTTTATTTAACAGCAGGAGTGAAGCCCACTTCACTGTCCATGGGTGTGTATAAATTAATCTGAGATATTCCGACAAGAAATCAGCCTGACTTGACTAATATCCCCAATTCACTCCGTTCTCCCCTTGAGAGAATACATTTCTAAGACTGCCAACTCAGTGATTAAAGGATGGGGTTGAACACCCAGATTTTATGTGAACCAAGACCTCAATCTTACTTCTGTTGAGCTCTTATCATTTGAGCTAGCCAGGCCCCTGTGTTCGGGAATGTCCCATGAACCCAGGAGCCATCCTAAACATGGGTTGCTCTGCAATTGCAGAGGGAAGGTAATGCAGACCAATAACCCAGTAAATCCACCCAAAGATAATTAATGTTGGACTTAAATTACCGGACTACGTATTAGCATTATCGTGTTCCCCTACCACCACTAAAATTTGCTTTCCAAGATGCCTGCTTGAAAACTTTCAATGACTTTCCATTGCCCTTACAATAAAATCTCAATATTCTGAGCACAAACTACAAACCCCTCTATAATCAGCACACCCTGCCTATGTCACCCACTTTATTTCTCGTTTTTCTTTCTCTCCTTTTTTTCCCTTTGCTATCACCCATCTCCACCACGAGGACAACCCCAGGTCTCTGCTGGCCTTCAAATGGCTCTTTTCTCTGCCTGGTGTACAACCTCAACTCTCTTTGCTTGGCCAACTCCCACTCATGTTTCAGTATGAATTTGAATATTGCTTCCCAAGACTGTTCTTCCCCAACCCCCTATCCACTCCCCACTAAGTGCTTTCATAACAGCCTGTCCTCTTCCTTTCATAGTGACCAGCTCACATTGTCAACATCATCACACATTTGTTTAGACCACACCATGAGTCTAAAGTGGCCAGGAAGCCCTTTAAAATCTTCTCCCCCTCTGTTTCCCTATTGCCCAGCACAATGGTTAGCACTGTGCAGACCCTACAGAAATTTTATTTATTTAGTATTTAACTTATATATGCAGGTCAGTTCTGTTCCAAGTTGGCATCACTTTCAGGCAAGGAGGTGGGTGGAAGGTATGCGTCTCCTTTTGCAGGTACAGTAGAGATTTGCATTAATACAGTAAGACAAGTCTTTGGCAGTTTATCTCCCCAGATCTATTCTGTGACTTCCTTATTGCACAACTGGATACTTGATGCCTACCAGATCACATCCTTTTTCATCCCTGAGTTCATGCATTGGTGGGCGTTAACATCCTTAATTCCATCCATGTGAACATTTAGGATCAAAGTGCTTAATCAAAAGGTGTATTAATTATTCAGCCTACATGGTACCGGGCACCTAAGCAAATGTTGGAGCCTTAGGGTCACTTGGGAATAATCCTCCTGTGGTTTTCCAGTAGCCTAAGAGCTCCCAGAAAACCTGAGTGCATCACCTGTGTTCCGCACAAGATAAATTAAGGACCAGTCACGCACCACATAGTCAGGGAAAACATTATTATTCTAGTCATTATCCCAAACAGTAAATGGTGTTGCTCAGCAAAGCATGAGTGTCCTAGTCTTACCAGTGATCTTGTTTCTTTCCAAATTGCGTGATTCAAATTAGCCATATTCAGTGCAACTTAAAAGAAATTACAAAAAATAATCCTGCACATCAGTATTTCTCGACCACGGGGACACCCCTACTTTTGGGTTATGATCAGTTGTGGGAGGTGCTCCAAGTAATTTTTATTTACAGTATTGTGGGCAACAACAGTCTCTGGGGTCACAAAAAATGTGGTTCAGAGTCCAACTCTGCCACTTACTATCAGGGAAACACTTATACCAGTCTCTTCCTGTCTCAGAGTCTATTTCCTCATCTATAAAATGGTGTTAACAATAGTAAACATTTTACAGTGCCCAAGTTAGAATTAAATAGGTAATCCATGTAAAACACCTGACACAGAGCCAGGTGCACAAAAAGGTGAGTATAGATGTCCTTACGCCACAGGGTTATTGTGACGTCCAAATAAATGATAAGCTCCCTAAAGTGCTTGGCATAATGCCTAGCACATACTAAACACTCAACAAATGAAATCATTGTTACTATTGACTAAAAATGGGTAGATCACCCAAGTTTGCAAGGGAACCTCTTTTTCAATGGAGTGTACTCAAGTGATGCCTAGCAAATGTCTCCCCTGCTAACTTGCATTCCAAGAATGTCCCACATTCTTCAGTGGGACAGAATGGGATGAGATGTCAGTTTGGGAGCCAAGGTTACTGCCAAGCCTTGGTACACCCATGGGAAGAGCCCACCACATGTGCGGACTTCTCCTCTCGGATATCATCACAGGTGAAAGGTTGTGAGTCCATGAATCTCTTCTGTGAATCATGTCATTACTCTGTGCTCTTGAAACCTAATGACATTCCAGGGTCATCCAGGGATTTTGAGTCCATCATTCCAGACTCTTGATAACTCTTTCTTAGAACTCAGAAAGAAGAGAAAGCAAAGTGATATTTAACTCACAAAAGCAGATTTCTTATAAGCCAAATCAAATAGGAAAGAAAATGCAGGGGACAGAAGGGCAGAGAGAAACCAGACCTGCAGTGCTCATCGTGTGTCCTCCCCTTTGCTCCTATAGATTCTCCTGCCAGGAATGCTGTCCCCTGCTTGCCCACCCCGTACCTGCTCTTACGTGAATCCTACTGTCTGTGTGCAACCTCCCCCATCAGTGCAGTTCGCAGTAGCCTGCCCTTCCCTGACAACTCAATATTCACTAACAGCACTGCTTGCGGAGCCCTTAACTCCAATGCCTAACACGTAGTTTCGTACCCGCTGCTTACTCATTAGCTGGTCACTCATTTTAATCACATGCCAGTTCATTTTGTTATTTATTCCCTTCTTCCTTCAAGAATACAAGCTCCCTGTGGGCATGGACTGTGTCTTATGCTTCTCTTCCATCTTTCAAAAGTCCCCAAATCCCTGAGCATGTGGTAGGTCATACTCACTAGATTTTAGAAAAGGAAAGAAAGCAAGAGATCATTACATTCAGGCCCAAGGAACTTAATTAACTTATTCACGTTCAAATATATAGATGGTTATAGAGCCAGGACTGTAACCATGATCTTCTGACTTACTATCCAGTGTTTCTTAACAATCCTGTTACCTCTAATTCCAGGGAAAGCAACTAAAATAAAAAAACAGACAGGGGAGGAACTAAATGTAAAATATACATGTGCACACACACACACTCTATTCAGTGAAAGTCACTGATTATTGTAAAGGAAAAATAATCCCAGGGTCTGAGTGGACCTGGCATCAGGTTAATGCTGTCAATGACTACTGAGTCATTACCCACAATTGGGAAATTATGCCAGTAAAATGCAGATACAGCATTGAGCCCAGTAACAGTTGGTAAACACATGGATTGAGCCACATAGTCCTAACTGCCAGCCCTTGGCTGGTTAAACTTGGCCACTGCTGGATATCATGGAGTTGGGAACAGAGTGTGAAACAGTTTACTATTTGTGTGTCATGTTTTTGTAAAAACAGTTACTTCTACAAGCTTGGAGAGCACAGAGACGTATTGTTGTTCTTTGTGGCAAAGCAATTTACTCTAGCCTTCGGGCCGTGGTGGCTGAGATGTTTTATACATCTGCAAGCATTAGAAAGAGGCCAACGTCAAATTGACTCTCTCTTCATGCATCTTCAGTTAACATCTGCTGACAGAGCATATACCCATGAAAACAGAGTCATAAAATTCAGTTCTAATTTTGCAGGAGATGCTAAAATATATCTTTTGGGGCAATAGAGAACCTAGCTTTAATGATGTTTACATAGGAGCATAAATAGTAAAATTTGGCTTTTCTATAGCACTTTAAGAAAGCATAACACTTTATACTCAATTTTATTAGCTATTCCTTATGGGTTTCCATTACATTATAATAAGGTACACCAGGCAAACTTTACAAACAGCCCAATCGTGTCCTCCTTATTCAGTTCCGACCTAACTGTAAAATGTCATTTCCATTTCCTTGATTCACTAGTAATTGACTCAGATTTTCCCTGGATGACTCAGCTACTCCCTGGATAAAAACAAGCTTTGAAGATAAATTAATTTTTTTTTCAGGCTACTGGGATACCGCTGAGTAATTTACTTTGAAGGATGATAGCAAATGAGTAACAAGAAAGATTCTGTTTCTACCATACTGGAAGCCACCAATTTAGAAACAGAGAGTAGAAATTTCTTATTTTTGCCTGATTATTAAGGTTAGGCACAAAAAGGCTCGAGCTGCCGGATGGTGAAAGGGAAAAATCTCATTTCCCTCCCAGCAGCCCCACTGATGTTTAAGATCTTTACGCTCATTTGCAACTACTCTGCTAATCACCGTTAATGTCATCATCATCACCATTTCCATCACTACCATTTATCGCATACCCCAATATTCTAAGTATTACGTTATTTATTCTATAGGTCTTTTTATCCTATCGGTAGATGTTTTTCCCATGATACAAGTAAGGAAATTGAAGCGTCGAGATGCTGAGAAACTATCCATTGTGATCATGTTGCCCCAAGCCCTCTTAGGCAGCGCATCTCCCATTTAGATGGGAGCATGCACACCAGATCACAAAAGCCCCGCCTCTCCTTTCCCATGAAGAAAACGCCTATTCCCTCAAATGTATTCAATCGGACTGCTTGTTTTTTCCCCAAATCCCACTTAAGCATGAATGAATTAATGGACCTACAATCCACCCAGAGATTAATGTTCTTATATTTATATTCAATTTATATATAGATTATTGTCTCAAATTAATCTTTAACTGGTAGGATTTTAAGTAGTACAATAAGGAGTCATTAAAATAATTCAAGGAGTGAGGGTATGCGTGCGTTAAAAAGGGACCGACTTGGCAGGTCATTCCCACCCCATTCTCCCTTGAAGGACCTTCCTCTGACTCACAGTTCCACTCCTTTCTTTGCCCAGTTGGCAGCACTCTCCAAAATATTGATGATTCTTCCCAGCCTCCCTTGCCAGGCAGCACCAGCAGGAGCCACGTGTGGAAAGGAGGCAGAGTCCTGCAATGACTGTCACTCAAGGACTATTTAAAATCTACATACTTGTGATTCAGGGGATGGCTTTTCTTTTAAGGCAATAGTCATTTTCTCCTGATCATAAAAATACTATATGCTTATTGTAAAGCATTCAGAAAATATAGAAAATAAAAAAACAAAAATCATCTGTAATTTGATCTCCAGTTTATTACCACATTAACCGTTGTTTCCATTTTCCTCCAGAGAGAGAAAGAGAAAGAACTAGAGTGAATAAGCTGTAGCTGGCTGTACAAACACAAAATTAGTATTTTTGCATGAAATACCTACTGCATGAACAGTTTAAACTTCTCTTTTTATGCTTAGTCTTAATTTGCAATAGTTACATAATTGTACTTTTGCACCCTTGCCCTATTATTGAGCATTAGGTTGTTACTCATTTTATTAATACTCTTACAAGCCAGGTTCCAGTAAATGTCTTTCCATTTAAATCTTTATCCACAACTCTGATTCCTCCCTTTGGAAAGACTCTGGGATGTTCAATAACTCTATCCAAGGTAAATTTTAATCTTAATACTTTTGATACATATTCCCAAAAAGTAAAGATTAAAGCTTGGTAGAGTATAATTTACATAACAAGTACCTGAACATATCCAGACCACCACACACACCATCAGTAGCATTGAATATTATCATTTTTTTCTTTGCCACCATAACAGACAAAAATCATGTCACTTCCTTTGTTTCTCATGAAATTTATTTTATTCCAAGTAAGGTTGAATATTTTTTTCATAAGTTCAGAGGATGTTTGCATTTATTCTTATGTGAATTACCTGTCCGCATCTTTTCTCATCATCTTAATTGAGGTGTTAGTGCTTTTCTGGCTTATTTTATGAGCTTTATATGCTTTGCCACATTTATTGCAGACATTTTTCTAACAGTGTTTTCCTTTGTGATTTCTCACACTGATTTTATATTTAGAAAGCTCCTTCTACTCTAAAATCATATACATATTTATCCATGCTTCCTTCTAGTATTTCATGGTTATATTTTTATGTTAAATTTTTAAATCTGCTTATAATTTATTTTGTTGTATGGTTTGATGTAAGGATATGTTTTTTTGCACAAACACATTTATCTATCACTACTTTTTGAATGGCTCATCAGCTCCTCATTGGTCTTAGATGCATTATTTAACACGCATGATATTCTAATATACACTACAAATGAATTATGTACTAGGATTATGGAGGGAGTTTTGAATTGCACTTAACAGACCTCCAAAACCATACTTATTTCCTGCCTATCATTCCAACTTCACCTCCTTTCTCCCTACATTTAGGGCTCATTGACTTTTTCTCATTCTTAAAAACTAAGTTGTTCCCTCTTCTCAGGTCTGGCCCTCCCCCAGATTATCAGATGGTTTCTTCCCATCATTCTGGTTTGTTCTAAAAGTCACTTCCATGAGAGTTCTTTTCTGATCACCCAGTGAGAAACATCCCTTAAGTACTCAGGTATTCTCTATTCTTTTACGCTATTTTATTAATATTTTCTTCATAGCATTATCACAATCTAGTATTCTTATTTTTATGTATCTGTTTGCTTATTTATTCATCATTTAACTTCCCCATTAATATGTAAGCTCAAGGAGAGCTGGAACCTTGACTGTCTTGTTCAGTACTATATTCTCTGAACCTAGAACATGCCTGAAACATGGCAAATAACCAATGAATACCCACTAGAAGAATAAATAAATACTTTGAGGAATTTCATCAATATCAATCTATACTTGTATTATACCATCTTTCCTAAATTATTGAAAGTCTAACATGCATCTTAGTATTTTGGGGCAAATTCTTCTTGTCTTATTTTTTTTTAATTACCTTTGTCTATTATTCCAGAAAATCTTTAGAATCAGTTTGTCACATTCCGTGCCCCAGAGATACCCCGTTTTATGCCCACACCCCTCAGGAAAACACTGACATTAATGAAAACCCGTGAATACATTAGGGAAAAAGTGACAGTGCACAGAATAATTGGAATATTGAATTGTTTGGTGTTCTCACAACACTACAGAAAAACCCCTGATGCCCAAGCTCACAGCAACATGAATTCTTAACTCTAAAGAGATTAACTTGCTCCTTTTCCAAATAAGAAGTTAAGACCCACATTGATTTGGCCATAATATCACAGCTAGCAGTGGCTTTAAATAAATTAAGTATCTATTTTAAAATATAGGGATGAAAATAATACAGCAAAATTTCAAATATTTTTCCACTTTGGAGAAGAGACCATTTCATAGTACAAAGGAAGGGAAAATTCAGCAATTTCTGGGTGAAGTGGACCGTGGAGAGCAACAATCTATGTAGTTTGAATGTTGGAATGAAATTAGTATGTTCACGGCTCACCATGGCATTGATTTCAGGGCACTTTAGCTGACAAAGTGCTCAGGCCTCACTGATTACTCAAAAGCTCTTGAGAATTTTTTCCATAGAAAAATAGCACATATCCCAGGCTAAATCAAAGCCTCCATAGTAAAAAGCTAAACATCCCTGCCATGTGAGAAATGCTACCGGGAAACCTTGTTCCTTATCAGAGTCAGTGACTTGTTTTATTAATGCTCACATGAGCATCTGACTCTCACACTGCAAACCTTTCCCTGAATCTCTGTTGCCTCTGAAGTGAAGACTGAACTTCTCAGCTTGATACTAAAGACCACTTGGTACTGAGTGCTGCTGTGCTATAATCTAGACACACATTAGCAGTTGCATTGTTTGATGCACGTACTTCACCGCTATAGACCCCATCCTACATTCTGTACACTACCTGTAAGTGTGCTCAGAGAGAGGAAGACTTCTCCAGAGGCAACAACTCTATCTACAGAAAATACATGTTTAAGCTGACTCAAGAGTAGCTCATAAATTATTTTGTTTTGTTTATTTTTTTTTATTTCAGCGTATTACGGGAGTACAAATGTTTAGGTTATGTATATTGCCCTTGCACCACCCAAGTCCGAGCTTCAAGCAAAAGTAGCTCATAAATTAAATGCAGCATGAGTTGTAATAGCAGAAGACATGAAACAACCGTATCGCCCGTCCTTGGAGGAAAATATGGAATACTGTAAAAAATAGGAACTGTCTGCATATACTACCATGGAGCGAGCACCACAGTAAAGTGCAAAATGAAAAAATCAAGTTGGAGACAAGTGTGTAAAATCTAAGAAAGAGGAAACATAAATATATTTACATTGATTATAATTTTGAAAAATTAAAAATCAAACTATAAAATTTTTAAAATTGGTTCTTCTAACATGACAAAGTAAATAGGGTTGAGAATTAACAATTGAAGCTGGATTTGTCTTAATTACCTTGTTTTATAGCTTGATATCAAAAACATGGTATTTGAAAATTATAAAACATTTAATATAAAAATGCAACCTGCAAACATTGACAGTAAAACGAAACATAATGACAGAGAGTAATGATTATATGACAGAGAAACTTATATAATGACAGCGAAAGTAACTAGTCCAAATGGCCTATAAAAACCAGTAATTTGACTATTTCTTCTTAGAACATACCTTAAGAAAATAAAGAATCGAAAACAAAAAGTATTTTTGGTAATCATGTTGTTGGCAATAGCATTGGTGTTCTTATTCTGAGACTATTAAGAATGTATTGCATGATTAAGCAAAAAAGTAATTTTGTTAGTGTTCTTGAAAGCTGAGGTGTTCAAGATGGGATAAGGAAAATGGATATAAGATTAATAGGGTAAAGAAAAAAGCCTGTCGTCTTGAAAATGGATTCAAAGTATCAGTAAAACTCACCATCTAGTTTATCTTTAAAAAACCGTATTTCCTAGCTCTGTCTATTGAAAAAGTATAGAAACAAGGATACATCCAGTAGCAAGGAGCATTTATATTACCAAAATTGTGTCCTCTAAATACCATTTCCCTTTTATTTTTTTTTTATTTTTTTTTTTTTATTTCATCTTATTGTTATGGGGGATACAGAATTGCAGGTTACATACGTTGCCCATGTACCGCCTTTCCCCCCAAGTCAGAGCTCCAGGCGTGTCCGTTCCCCAGGTAGTGTACGTTGCACCCATCATGTAGGTATATGTCCCTCCCCACCCCCCCATTTCCCTTTTAAAGGAATCAGGGCTCCTTAGAGAAATGGCTAAATGCAAGTCTGTGGTAGGCAATCTAGAAAATGAGCCTGGAACATCTTGTGACCAAAGAATCCATGAAAGACTTCTAGAGTCATTTCAAAAAGACCCAAGAGCCAATCAGAACAGATAACCATTGGCCAAAATTGGGGCAATTTGAATCGTAACTGCAAGACGTTAAAACACCCACTAGTTTTAATCCATGAATTTATTATGGTAATAAAATAGAAAACCATAGGACTTCTGAATGCTATGCATCCAACTCACCGGACAGAAAACTAACTAAAAAGAAAAGAAAAGGCAGGGAGAAAGTATGTACCCTGCCTTTACCATATGAACCGTGCTTGACAATAATCAAACAGTTAAAACAACAACTTGCGCTGGAAGCAGCAAAATTCAACATATGGAAACCTTATTAAAAAAACATCTGATTTCTTCAACCACAAAAATTAAAGAAAAAAAAAGATATGGCAAATGAACTCTTCGATTAAACGAGACTTTGTAAATAAATCATCTGACTACAACCTATGACCTTATTTGGGTCCTGACTCAAACAAACTGTAGAAAACAAATGGAACAATCTGGGAACTTGAACACTAGTAATATTAAGGAATTACTGTAAACATATTTAGATTTGATTATGGTATGATAATACTTTTAAGGAATCTCTGTATTTGAAATGTAATACTTAAATATTTGTGAATGAAATTATATATGGGATTTGTTTCAAGATAATTGGGGTATTTGTTAGGAAATGAGCTGTATATGAAACAAAACTGGCTCAGAGTTTCTAATTTTTGAACCTGCATAATGCATACACAGAGGCTTACTATGGTAGTCTCTCTACTTCTGTGTATGTTTGAAATTTTCCACAATAAAAGTTGCATATGTAAATTAAAAATAATTGCCAGAAAAACTGCACCAGGGTATAGTCTCACAAATAGAGCATGGGTATGCCCATTTCCCCACACCCATACTGACAATGAGTTTATCTTTTTTCATCTGTGCCAAATGATAAATATTATGTGGTTTTTATTTCATTCAGTGTATATCTAGTTCATGATGCATTAATAAATAACACTAACATTTTTCTTACTAATTATAGAAATGTGCCTTACATTTTATTGTTTTTCTGATTCTTCCTGACTTTCATCCCAGTTTGCTTTGAAGAATTCTGCTTACTTTAATGTATTAAAAGAAAATGTTCTGTAACATGTTCACTGATGTATGTATGTAGATATTCATCATTATATTATGCATAAAAGTAAAAATTGAAAATGACCTAAATGTCCAACTTAACCACAAAAATGATTATATCAGGCATATTTACTGATAAGAATATTTATGACTCATTAAGTTAAAGTTATGAAAAATTTGTCTGATGTTTGTAATTATAAAATGTTAACAGTGATTATCTCTAGGTGGTAAGATTGTGAGCAATTTGAGGTTTTGCTTATATTTTCTAATCTTTAAACTGTAAACTCCTATTAATTTAACAAGTGGTGAAGTTTGAGAAGAGTCATAATAGACACAGACACTTGTGTGCACATGCACGCTCACACACACACACACACACACACACACCACTTCAAAACTAGACACAGTAAATGGCACATCACATATCAGCCATGTTACTTACTGTCAATTACCCTGCACCATATATTCTTTGAGCACCGCCTTTCTGTGACAGGTTAACCAATAGGGACACCAAGAGAAAAAGCAAAGTCTTTTAAGTCTTTATGTACAAAAGGAAGAGGTAACGGTGGGTTGTAGGTTGGAAGCAGCAAATCTAAGAGCTGGAAGTCATCACAGACAATGGAAATGAAATGTCAGAAATCGGCAAAGCTCCATCTTGGCCAGTTCCCTGTATTCATGCATCCACTGATTAATTCAACAAACTCTCATTTAAAACCTCAGTGTGCCAAGCACTGGACTAGATTCCAGTATTATAAAGTATGCCATACCCTGGCCTGTAATGAGCTCAGAGTCTAGTAGAAAAGTAAGACTTCAGATTATCGAATCCTGCTTAGACTGTCAGGTTTTCCAAGTTATTTTTCCAGCCCTTCCAGTTAGACTCTTTGTGAATCAGACTCATCTAATGTCTGTGCCCTCCCTCGAAATGTGACATCATCAAAAGTTGTGTGCCTCTTTCAGGATAAAGAAATTATCATTTATATTTGAATAAGGTATTTGAGTTTCTTCCCTCAAGTTTTTAATGTTTACATGTCTACTTTTTAAGTTTATTTCCACCATACCACCCTGCGTTATTCAGTATATCTAAAAAATTAATTCAGATAAATGAAGGCAACAGGTGCCCTTTCCTAATACTACTTTCTCTCATACCTATTCAAAAGTCTTTTAGGGCTCTGAGAAAAACAAAAGAAAAAAAAATAAAAGAAGGAAAAAAGAAATGAAAGGAGAGGTAGAGATAGCTCACACATTAAAATATAAAGAAGATAACAAATATAATTCCTCCATCTAAATTCCTTAATTACTTAATCTATTTAAGCAGCCCTTCTCTGGTTAGGTTTATCTGAAGGGAGTTTATTTATGTACAACGAAAAAGGTAACACAGTTTTACCTCTGTTTTACAGATAGGAAACATAAGAACATACTAATTAAACTTGGCATTTATCCTGGAAATGAAGCCTCAGAACCACAGTTTAGGCGTCTGGTTCCACTAGTCCAAAAATCAGCCAAAACACTGGGAGATTCTTATTCTTCCAACTCTGAAATCAAATTTTTCTCATTTGAAAGCCATGTTCTTTGTTCATGTTCCTGTTCTTCAAACTCTAAAACCAAGCCGTCTTGCCTACTGTAAGTCACTAACTATTCACAAGGACCAACAAATGAAGAGTATTTCCCCCAGACAAGCAATGTGATTCTTCTCAGTATGGGCCTCTAGACAACCAGAACCTAAACATCAGAGTTAGTCCATGAGACAAATTTATTTTCTGTCCTGACTTTAAGTTTTCAAAATGAAAATTCAAAAAATATACAGTATAATGCACTGAACAATGTATGACTTTGTTTGCACATCTTAAATATAGCTAGAGAAGCAGAATCAAAATATTTCATGCTAAAGAAGCTGCTCATTAATGGTTTGTCCTCTTTTGAGCCCCAGCATTTCTTCCCTCAATGATTAATCATTTGACATTGTTCTATAGTTCATTGAGTAGATGGATGGCAAACACTAAATGCAAATTAGGGGCTCCATATGGTCGAAAAATACCACATAGCAGAAAACATAAACCCATTAGTAGAGTTAACCTTATTGAACATAATTAGAAACTGTTACTAGGATAAGCTCAAATATTGATATGAAAATTAAATAGCTAATTTTTTATCAAAGATTTCTAGATCTGAGAAAAGTCATGGCAATATTTCATTAATTATAAAAATCCTAAAAATAACATGGAAATAGACAAATTATCCTGTGTATTAGCAATTGAATTTAATAACTCTACCATTTAGCACAGTATTTTTTTTCCTTTATTCTCCTTCGAAAAGGTAGTACTTAGTCTTGCCCATCTGTAAACTTCAAGCCATGTTTAGTCATAGCTACACCACCTAACTGACCTGGAAATTTTGCCAACTATTTGGTAATAGATGTACACTGAACTGATCTACTGACGTGACTTCTGACAAGAAGAGTAACAAGGCATTTTACATCGTAGAAAATAATCTAAAATTCAAGATAACTATTAGTTTGAACAACATAAAGCTGCCAATATCTGGCCATTTTTTAAACTACAAAGGCAATTTCATGTACTTCAAATGAACTTAAGGCACGTAACGTGCCCCTTCCTTTGCCTCACCCAGGCAGACACACTGATACGGCACATTCTTCATACTGACAGGGCTGAGCCACGAATTCTTAACTCTATGCTCAAGGTATCCAATATAAATCAAATATCAATCACCATCAGAAGAGAATTTGGATCTTATTCAATATCCTGATCTAGATCCCTCTGCTAACATACTGTACCTGCAAGATGTATTTATTAATTTATTCACTTTTCATCCAGCAATTACTTTTTGAGTGTCTACCCTATGAATTTCACCGAGTAAGGAGCTGGGGGAATACAGTCTATACATGACATTTATAAGCTATTTTTATGTACAGAATATACACATAAAAATTTATGTATCAAAATCAGATCGTAAGTTTATGGTGCTGTCAGAGAAAAAAAGGGATATTTGGGCTTTGGGACAGTAAGAAGGAAGGAACAACCTAGGGCTAGATTGATTTGGAAGGCTTCATTAAAAGTTAAATCTTTAGATAGGTAGGATTTTAATATAGTGAAAAAAGGATGGCATACCAAATAGAAGGAACCCTGTGATCCACGGGGAAAATGCATGATATATTTGAATGGTTTGGAGTGGTGGGAAAAGACAAGTTTATGAATAGATCATTATCAGTGAAGTAGAAATTTCACCATGAGAGATAAAGTTAGAGAAGAAAGCTAAAATCAGAGTGGAAGAAGCAGCCTAATGAATACAATTATATTCTCTATGTAATAGGGTGCTGTTGAATACTTTGAGCAGAAGCAGGACAGAATGGAATGTTCTAGAAAAACTGGCCTAGTATCCATGTTTAGGATGGATTGCAGGCAGAAACAATCAGAACCCTGCTAAGAGAAGACTTTGTTGCCACAACAAAGAAAGACTGTAACTAAAATACTTTTTACTGAACCGCCCGCTCTAAGTATAAAAGATTATAAAGTGGAATGAAACAATGAGTCATTTTACTATGAGTTTGGATCCAATTCACCAAACAGTAATTAAGCATTCCTCACTGTTGTGGCACAGTAGCACTTCATTGATTCAACAAGTATTTAATGAGCTTCCTGTGTTCCACTCATTTCCAGGCTCTGGAGATACAAAGATGAAGTAGGCAGATACAATCTGTGGTCTCAGAGAGATAAAGAGTAAACAAGAAAAAAGAATATATAATCTCAACTTTTTCAGAAGTATTATAAAGGAAACAAAATGGGTGCAATGATAGAAAATAACGAAGAGATCATCTTCACGACAGTGGTAAGAAAGGGTTTGCTAAAGAGATGACCATTAAGCTAAAACCTGAAAGAATTATCAGACCTGATTCCACAACTGCAAATCTAGGACAACAAAGTATTTCAAAGACAATGTAATTTCCCTTCCTTTATCTTTTTCCAGGTATATGTCAAAGCTGGATTCAGTCTACATATAGGTTGCTACTCTTTTCAACTATTGATAAACCTGACTACTTGTGGGACATAAAGTGCTGCTGAGGTGGTCATTAACTTACTAGGAGAGAATCAACATGGAGATGGTAATTGCTGCCGTAAATCCAGACCTTAGTAGTAAATATTTATTGACAGGAAGTCATATTTCTGCCTGTGACAGTTCTATTACCACACAGCCATTCAAGGCTGAAGATCTATTTTTAACAACTATTTACCCAAGTCTAGAAAGACAGAGTAGATTGTTATACTCTTACAATTCCAGAGAATTCAAACATTTGGTTAAATCAGCAGAAAGAAAACTCTTTGTTGTGTTCACTGAACCTTTGCTCAACTGACCGCAAGATCTTAAAAGACTCTGTTTTTCTATGTTTCTTCTGATTCTTCTTTCTGAAGGTTTTTGGTATCCATAAAGATCTCCACTTCCTATCTTGGCCAATAGCCTTGACCGCTGGAGGAATTCCCATGGTTACTCCCTTTTTAACGCTGGACTCATCTTTCTCTTATGCTCAAGATATTTGAGCGCATGTCTAATCGTACTATATAGACAATAAACTCCTTGAAAATGTGTTTCATTAACCCTTATGGCCTCCACAGTATTTAACAGGTACTCAGGAAATATGTGGGGCGGAGGAAGAATGAACAAATGAATAGATTAGTAAAATGAACTTCAAAGAATGTCTTTCATAGGCAAGGCAGACATTTCCTAGATTTTCAAAGATTTCCTAGGTTTTCACACCTAGTTTTACACCAGAATGAACAAAGCCCGATTCAAAATGCCAGCCCCTGGGCTCCACTTTCCCAATCCATCAATACCTAAGAATCTGAGAAGATCTGGGTTACACTCAAGGACTTTATTTCTTAAACAGTCTTTCCAGGTATTTCTAATGTGTAGTAGGTTTAAAATTCACTGATTTAACGATCCTGTCAGGAACAAAAAAAACAAATAGAGCACCAATAGAATGTGGGCCTAATTATGAACAAGTTTAGGGGCTTGCAAACAAAGGTATTCTACATTATGTGTGACATTTTTAAAGTTCTGACAAAGACAAGATGTAAATAGAAGAAAAAGGATCTGAACTGAAGTTTAGCTTCTAAAAACCTAGCAAAGTTAATGCATTCATCCAATGAGTCTTATTGTTACCATGGACTATCAATGAGATAGAATCAAAATTTCAAAATGGGAGTTTCTGCTTCTTTCAGTATGGCATAGCAGATACTCCAAAGGCCTTTTACATGACAAAACAATTAGATTCTGGGTAAAATCTGTCTCTCTTGCCTCCCCCCCCCCACCCCCTTTTTGTGCATTGCTGGGATTTTTAAAAATAAAAATAAGAGAAAACCCCAATGAGAAGGAAAATGTTTGCTGAATGGTAAATACTAAGTACATACACAAGTCATAGATTGCTCTGAGGAAAAGAATTTATATCTCAGCTGTGATGGGGAAACTAAGCCCTGATCCAGGGGCAAGGTGGAAAAATTGAATCTGAGATTCACAAATTAAGCCAAGGACCTAAGATTAGGAATAGAGTGATCACTATTCAGTAGCAATCTCTGGCTTTCAGCACAATCACAAATAATTTCTTCTTGTAGGAAAAAACTCAGTTTAGACTTCCAAGTTTACCACAGATTAATGATCACCAAATTTGAGTTCACAATCAAGGATCAAGAAACACAAGGAAATAAACCACCATCAGTAAAAATCATCAGAAACAATACAATGTAGATCACTAAGGACTGCAGATACTGGAATCACAACATCAATTATGAAAATATAGAAATTAAATGTTTAAAGAAATAAAAATGGAGTATCAAAAAACAAGCACCAGAAATATTTTTGAAAAAATACAATTGTGAAATAAAAAATTAGAAAGTGTTTATAGCAGATTAAAATAGTTGATAGAAAGATTTGAAATAGATAAATAAATATATCAGACTATAACACAGAGAGAAAAAAAATGTAAACTATAGAGGAGAAGTTCCAGGAAGAATGAGAAAGTCTAGTACATGCCTATTTAGAATCTCAAAGCAAAGAATGAAGGAATGAATAGGAAAAATATTTAAAGAGATAATGGTTCTAGTTTTCACATCTGTTAATGGTGGACTAGATTATTTGGACTATGTTTTTCACTGCAAACAATTTTAAAAAGCAATAAAATATTTTTAAGAAGAACTTTTATATCACATTGAGAAGTTAACAACAGAGTGGGAAATTACTAAAATGAAATCCAAAAGAAGGTATGAATCCAGGCAAGTGCATCTACTAATCAGGTCCACTTTTGCACTCAGAGAGTTTACTGATCCTGACAAGGTATCTGAGAGACTGAAGTGTACCTTGGCACAGTGACTTTGGGTTCCCTAAGGCAACGACTGGACGTTAAATAACTTACTGAAAAGTAGTACTAGAAAACACAGGTAGAGGAGTGAGGAAGTTAGTTTGGAAAAGAATAGCAAAAAATAATAGCATTATTAAGGAAGTTTTCACCCTAGGGGTGAAATCCTACTGTGCAACCCTGAGCAGTATAGAACATGTGAATAAAAACTATTTCACCCTAGGGGAAAGGGAGATGGAGTATTTATACACTAACTCTTATCGGTCATTGATTGAGTGCGACTCCAAAGGAAGCATTTGATCTCTGGCACTGCTGACCTGTCATGCTTATGACAAGAGAGGGCTCTGGCTACTAGAGAAAAAGCCCTTAGACAAAGATTAGATGCTGGCAGTCCGAAGTCAGTGGTGTATAATTTATAATAAGGCCCAAGGAGATATGGGTAAGATGCCATAAGCATCTGCTCTAAGTGAACTCACAGAATTAGAGGGAAAAAATCAAAGCCCGAGACACACCATAAATAGGAATCTTAGTAAAACATCCTGTACTTTGTGCTGGGAACTAGAAGGAATGAATCCTGAAAGTATCAGTGAGAAAAATAAACATGAAAATCTGCATTGGACAGAAGTAATAGCATCTTAGAACTTTAGTTATTTCTACACATGAATTTTAAAATATAATTTCCAGGAAACAAGAAAAGAAAAGAAGACATAAATAAGAGATAAACATCATGAAAAAGAACTGGTGAAACAACAAACAATAGAAACAGACACACAGGACTTTAGGTAATAGAATTAGCAGACCAAGACCAGCTGTGTTTATTATGGTCAAGGAAATAAAAGCCAAGCATTACTATTTTGACAGGAAATTGGAAACTATAAGAACTGCTATAATAGAAACTTGAAAAAGAAATAAATGGAAGTAAAGTCTTATAAATTTATATGTGTAAAAATATAAATCTGAAAGAATTCAATGCACAGATTTAAGAACAGATTAGACAGAGCTGAAAACAGAGTCAATGGACTGAAAGATAAATAGAAGAAAAAAATCAGAATCAAGCACCAAAAATATGCAAAATAGAAAAAGAGTAAGAGACGTAGACAACATAATGAGAAGACCTCACGTATGTGTAACTGGAGTCCCCAAAAAGAAAGGGGAAAACAGACAGAAAACCTATTAAAAAAAATAATGCCTATGAATTTTTCAGAACTGATGAAATACATCAAGCCTCATATTCAAGAAGACTAACAAAAGCTAAATAGAATAAATAAAAAAAAGACAAATAGAGAAATCTGTAAATGAGATACCAAAAATGATGATTATCTTCAAAGAAGTAAAAGATAATCTGAGAGCCAAGTTCTTAACCGCCAGACTATTTGAATGATTTATTCAATGTGGTGAAGTACAGTGATTGACAACCTAAATGTTCTCTAAAGTAAATATATATATTAGACATGGAAGCAAAACAAAGACATTTCAAGCAAACTGGTCAGGGGAGGAATCACTTCTCCAACTAGATATAAGACCTCTTTTATACTAAAGCCATAGTAATTAAAACAGTAATTAAAACAGGCACAGATTTAAACAAACTGACAACTGAAATAGTATATAAAAGCCAAAAACCTGATACATGTGTCTGTGGAAACTTGAGAGAGAGAGAGAGAGAGAGGGAGGATAGAGAGAGACAGATACTGATATATATCCATGCATTGTGGATCATTGTGTAAATAAAGGGCTATCCAATAAATAGTGCTTGGATAAATTGTTCTCTTTATGGGGATCTGAACTGTTTTTACTCGCCATGATTTTCACACCAAATGCATACTGTCTTTTCCAACACCACTTCTCCAACTCTCCAACTCCACCTAGGCGTCCTACAATTCAATTCAACTCTAACACTATCTACCTGGACTCGGCATCAGATCCCACAAGTTAATGCCTCAATCCCACAAGACTGCTCTCATTTCAGATGTGAGTCACAAGCCCCAAGTTGTTACCAGTACTTCTGACAACTGGCTTTAATTGCAGGGGTTCCTATGACCTCCTCCCCCCCGCCCCCGCCATTTGGTAATTCGCTAGAACAGCTCATAGAATTCAGGAAAGTACTTTACTATTTTCAATTTATGATAAAGGATACAACTCAGAAACAGCCAAATGGAAGAGCTGCACAGGAAGAGGGAGGGTGCTGACCTCTCAGGCCTTCTACTAGCATGTCACCTTCTCTGAACCTTGATGTGTTCACCAACTCAGCAGCTCTCCAAACCCCACAGTTAGCAGTTTTTATGGAGGTTTCATTACATGACTAAGTCATCAGCCATGGGTGACTGGTGTAGTCTCCACTCTCTCTCACCTCCCTGGAGGTTAGGGGAGGAAGATTAGCTTCAAAGACCCAACCTTCTAAGCCTGTCTTAGTCTTTCTGATAACCAGCCTCCATCCTGAAACTGTTTAGGGGTTCCCAGCCACCAGTCATCTCATCAGCATAGAAAAGACACTCATCAACCTGCAGTAGCCAAGAGTTTCCATAGCTATATGACAAGAACGAAGGATCAAGACCAAATATATATTTCTTATTATGCCACAGAGGAAAAACTGAAATTATATTTTTTCTCATTTCAAAAATAAAAGTAAATTCCAAATAGATTAAAGGCTTGATGTAAAAGGCAACATTTTAAAGCTTCTAGAAGAAAACACAGCATATATGTACAAACTCAAAGTGAAATTTTGTTTTTAAAACACCACAATAAAAACACTAATTCTAAAAGAGGCTTATAATTTGGTTACATTAAAATGAATAGCTTCTGTTCATTAAAAGATACCAGAAAGAATGTGAAACGTTAAGTCATATGCTGAGAAAAGATATTTGCAATACATGCAACCAATAAAAAAATTAGTAGCAATTATATCTAAAGAGCTCCTATAAAACAATGATAAAAAATAAACAATACAATGGAAAATTGGTAAAACATTAACAGGAATTCACAGAGGAGGAAAGCGAATGTACCATAAGCATAAAACAACAATAAACTTCAATAGTAATTAGAAAATGCATAAAAATGTATCATTTTATACAGGCCAGATGAGCAAAGCTTAATAATACAACATTGAAAATATCAAATGTTGGCAAGTGCTTAAAAATCTCTTAAACACAGCTGGCAAGAGTGTAAATTAATACAACTGATTCAAAAAATAATATGGCACTACATTTTAAAGAAGAACTTTTTCATATTTCCATATTCTATGATCTAGAAATTATACCACCAATCCTAAATACAGAATCTCCTACCCCATCCATCAGAAGGCATTTATAAAGATATTCAAAACAGTATTTCTAACAGCAAAAATCTATCAACAACTCAAATAACCATTGCCAGAAAAATGGATAATTTACTATTTATACAATTTATTATATAGCAATAAAAATTAATGAATTATAACTACACATCATGAACATTAGAAACAAAATAATGAATTAAAAAATAAGTTGCAGCACGCCACTTACAGTATATTCTACCATTTTAATAAAACTTTTAAGTTCAATGTCAGAGAACTAAATGAAATTGAAAACAAGAAAATAATAGAGAAGATCTTGTATTTCCATGGCATCAGTTATAATTTCTCCTTTTTCATTCCTGATTGAGCTATTAGAGTCCTTCCTTTTCTGCTTTTGGTTAATCTAATAAGAGGCCTGTCAATTTTGTTTATATTTTCAAAGTACCAACATTTGTTTCATTCATCTTCTGTATAGTTCTTTTATTATTGATTTCATTTAGTTCTTCTCTGATCTTGGTTATTTCTTTTCTTCTCCTGCATTTCAGATTGATTTGCTCTTCCTTTTCCAGTTCCTTGAAATGGTTTATTAGTTCGTTGGTTTGTCAACTTTCTGTCTTTTAGATGTGGGCATTAATACTATTAGAAATAAAGGGTATCGAACTCAGGGGAAAAAGAAGGTCAAACGATCACTGTTTGCTGATGGTATGATCTTATACCCAGAAAACCCTAATGATTCCACCAAGAGACTCCTAGAACTAATAAATAAATTTAGCAAAGTCTCAGGTTACAAAATTAATGTACACAAATCAGTAGCATTCCTATACAATAAGAGCAAAGCTGAGAGTCAAATTAAAGACTCAATAGCCATTCACAATAGCTACATAGAAAATAGAATACCTAGGAATATACTTAACCAAGGATGTGAAAGATCTCTACCAAGAGAAGTATGAAACACTGAGGAAAGAAATCACAAATGATACAAATGGAAAAACATGTCATGCTCATGTATTGTATAATAAAAATTGTTAAAATATCCATACTAAAAAGCTTCCTCACAGCTAAAGAAATAATCAACAGAACAAATATACAACCTAAAGAATGGTAGAAAATATTCACAAGGTATTCATCCAAGAAAAGGCTAATAACCATAATCTACAAAGAACTCATGCTAATCAGCAAGAAAGAAAAAAACAACCCCATTAAAAAGTGGACAAAGATATGAACAGAAGCTTTTCAAAAAAAGATAGACAAATGGCCAACAATCATATGAAAAAATGCTCAACCTCACTAATTATCAGAGAAATGCAAATTAAAACCACAATGTGATATCACCTTACTGGTGTTAGAATAGCTTTTATTAAAAAGTCCAAAAACAATAGGCGCTGGTGTGGATGCATAGAGAAAAGAGTGCTTATACACTGTTGGTGGGACTGCAAATTAGTACCACCTCTATGGAAAACAGTATGGAGATTCCTCAGAGAACTAAAAGTAGACCTACCATTTGATCCAGCAATTCCACTACTGGGTATTGCCCCAAAGGAAAAGAAGTCATTATGTCAAAAAGACACCTGCACTCCACTATTTATTGAAGCACAATTCACAATTGCAAAGATGTGGAACCAACCCAAGTGCTCATCAATTCATGAGTGAATTAATAAAATGCGGTGTATGTATACCATGGACTACTACTCAGCCATGAAGAAGGATGACTTAATGCCTTTGCAACAATTTGGATGGAACTAGAGACCATTATCCTAAGTGAGATATCTAAAGAATGGAAAAACAAATACCACATGTACTCACTATTAAATTGGAACTCACTGATGAGCAACATATGCATAGAGGGAAGTAAACCTCAACTGAAATCAAGCAGGAAGAGATGGGCAAAAACCTACCTAACAGGTACAATGAACACCATCTGGCTGACGGGCACACTTAATAACTGTGTCTCAAGCATTATGAAAGCAATTCATGTAACCAAAAATATTTGTGCTCCTGTAGTACTTTGAAATTTAAAAAAATAA
Source organism: Eulemur rufifrons (assembly GCF_041146395.1). Classification (NCBI taxonomy): domain Eukaryota; kingdom Metazoa; phylum Chordata; class Mammalia; order Primates; family Lemuridae; genus Eulemur; species Eulemur rufifrons. Next base: position 10,673,130 of record NC_090992.1, read on the forward strand.
AAATAAATTCATCAAACTGTAATTCTCAAGACAGTGTTTTGTAAATGTTATTTCATCACATGTGACCTTTCATATTTCATTATCCATAAAAATTTGTTACAATTTTAAAATATATTCTGTTTAGCAATAAAGAATTTTGTCAACAAAAAATTTTAAAAAGACTTAGTTCTCTTCAAACGTGGTAAAGAACAACTAGTCATTTAAAAAAAAATCCAACATCTTTTGTTTCTCTAATCAGAATTATTAGAATTGACTGTGTGCACAAAACCTAATGTACATAACTGCAATTCTCTTGGTTAAGCAAATCTTTAGAATGAGCCAATTAGTGCACTGAAGGAAGAACTTCTGAACAACACTGTTGAGTCTCTGGCACTATCAAAAACTGGAAAACACTGGTTATATAAAATCTATACTTTAAGTAGAATTACCATTAAAACTGCATATGCATTACAAGATTAAAAAGTACCATAAATTTATCACAAATCTTGACTTCCCGCCATCTTCCCAACAATTATTTTTGGCTCTACCTTCAAAATATATCCAGAATCAACCATGTCTCAAGACTGCCAGTACTACCTCCCTAGTGCACAGCACCACCATCTATCAGCTAAACCCTAGGAAACGCCCATTACCTGATCTCCCTGCATCCACCTCTCTCCCATACCAAGACTATTCTCAAAGTAATAATTACTGTGGTTGTTGGAAAACTTCATTTCTGCTACATCACTACTCTAATCAACCTTATCCACACACCAGCACCACCAGTGGCTTCTCATCTTAATAGAATGAAATCCAAGTCCTGCCTGATTGTGGCCCCACGTTATTTCTCTGGCTTCATCTTCTAACGCTCACTCCATTCACACTGTCCTCTCTGCCTTTCCTTACATATGCCACGCAAGGCCTTGGCTCCTACTATTAAATAGCTAACTTAATATAACAGGTCCCAGAACAAATAACACAAGTGTGCCATGATAACAATGTTTGTGATTCATCCAATTCTATGTACCTGTGATCCAATAAAAGCATCCTATCAGAACTGATGTGGAAGAGGTGATGTTTTCCCTTTGAAGAATTTTTGGCAACATTTTACACACATGCCTTGAGAACTATTTACACATTGTATTTTACACAGAATTGTCTAATTGCCCAAGATATACTATCTTTCTAAGAAATTAGGCAATCTATAGAAGTTCTATTAAGCACATATATATATATATATATATATATCATCCCCTCACCCCCTAACTCCTAACCCACCTGCCCACCTCCACCATGAAGAAATATCTTCTTTTTTTAATTAAATGCTCTTTCTGAACAAATCTGAAGGATTCTCAAGAAATACATGCTTAATGAGCTTATGAATGATCATCTGAACTGGAAGGAATAACCCCTTTATCACAGCCAGCCCCTGCTGTTCTTTCAGGAACAACTCTGATCTCTGGCTATTAACTGAGCATTTTATGGGAAGAAAATGGAAATTGAAGACAGGAGAACCATGATTTAAGTCATGATCTGGCCTCTCAATTAAAATGGTATTAAAAAGCAGTATAATTTTCCACCTCAGCCCACGTGTAAGATGGGTGCAGGGTGAATGGACTTCATTCCCAGAAACCAAGAGAAAAGACACTTTGAGCCCAGCACAGATTGTCACACACACACAGAAAGTCAGAAGAAACTGAGAAAAGGGGTAGAGGTGGGAGTGGAGAACAGGGAAGGTGGCTTGAAAATTTGCTTCACCTGGGCTTGCTGGAATTTATTCCTGGTCCCAGAAGAGTAAAACTCACTCCCCTCAAGTCTAATCTAACCAGAACTGCTAATGCTACGTCAGCCAGGCCATGATGGCCTTTGCTCCACATGCTGCTCAACCCACCGTGGAAGCTTGGGGACAGCTCCCGACACCTGCTCCTTAGGCCCAAGAGCTCTGGGACGACAGGGCTGTGATGGGGCCCCAGCGGTTCTTGAACCAAGTGTCAAGAAGAGATCCTAGAGCAGCAAGGTCACACTTTATGAGCAGTGGGTGTGAGCAGTCTGGTGGGCACATCTCCGTGTGTCTTCCAGCCCAAATTTGGGCAAGTTTGTTCAAGCCCTTTTTCTTTTAAAGGGGCATCTTAACATTTTGTCAGTATCTGTGGTTTTTACTTAATGGCAGATAAGGAGTGCTGGGTCTTGACCTGCGTTTGTGTCCTTACGAGTGGTAAGAGGAGTGTGCCTGCCCCTAGGGATCTGGAGGTCAGTGGGCCATTTACCAGGCAGGGCTGTGACAGGTGGATCTAGAAACCAGATGCATGGTCACTACTAATCATGATGGTAACAATTGTAACAATGATGGGGGCTAAATATGCGCCAGGCACTTGGCTAAATTCTTTACAGGCATCATTTAAATTTGATTCTCTTAAGAACTCTATGAGGTACATATTGCTGTATTATTATCCTCCCCAGGGATTTCCCTAGGCAAGCCTCCAGATGAGGACACAGTCAACCCAGTCCTTCATCTGAGCTTTGTGAGACTCTGAGCAGAGGACCAGGTAACCCACACCTGGACTCCTGACTCACAGACACTTTGGGAAGATAAATTCATGCTGTTTTAAGCCATTAAGTGTTGGTAATTTGTTATGCAGCAATAAAAAAAAGAAAACCAATACAGTAGTGAAACATGTTCCAGAATCAAGTTATTTACCAGCTAGTGACTGATTTTCAAGGTCAACGTGTTTCATTTACCTCCAGTTCCCCAAATCTAAGGTCTGACTCGGTTTTAGCATGAACAGCCAACACTAGTTCACATTTTCCCCCCCTCTCTCTCTGCAACCACAGCAGAAGCAAATAGCCAGCAACAGAGAATAAGCTACACTGTACTGTAGGACTAAGAAAAGCAGCCCCAATCATCGCCTATGAATCTACAGGACTGCCCCATTTGACAAATGAATCAGACAAGCTCTGAGTCGGGAGGAAGTTTTGCATCAGCACACTCCTGTACCATGCTGTTTGCTATTTTGATTTCCTAGGGGAAAAAGAAAAAGTTCACAAGTGCACTCAATCGCTGTCAAATCAGCTGCCCTACTTGTGTCTCTCTGGAGCTGCTGCTGTTGGCTGAAGGTCTCGTTAGAGTAAATGGGCACTGTTTTCCCTGCTTGTCACCTCTATAGGCAAATGGGGGTCTCTTAGAAAGCAATACAACCACTTCTCGAGTAATTTTGCAAGATACAAACACTGCCTTAAGGAGGCAAAGGCCATGCTCCCAGCAACCCCACAGCAAGTGACAGGATCCTTTTCTTCCCCCACTGGGATAGCACAGATGCCTCAATTCCCCTCCCAGCAACTTCTAGAAACGTTGTCTAAGATGGTATCAACCCAGTGTCCCCCTCCCTCCACAGGCAACCAAGTACATTCTGCACATCATCAGGATGAGGCGATGGTTCCAGAAAACAGGTTGCCATTTTTTCTCCCACACTCTGGTACCTTTGGGGGCGAGTAAACACAGAAACATTTTCTGGGAATACAACAGTAGCCCCAAAAGTTCGTCTTCTTGCTCCCAGTCCCGCTTCCTATAGTCCCCACATTGAAATTTATCTGCTGAATGTTATCTTTCTAAATGCAAATGTAATTGGGTCAGTCATGCAAACACTCTGTCTCTCCACACTCAAAGCAAACACTGCTTAAAATTCTACTAAGCCTTCTAGGTAAAATCCAGACTCTATAGGCTGATTTACAAGGTGCTCTATGATCCCCGCATCCCTGCAAACACCTTGCCCTTAATGCTCCACCAATATTGAACTAGCTTGTAATCCTGGAGACCCACCCACGATCAGCCTTGCCTCTAAGCTATAAGACATGCTGTTTCTTCCACTCAGAATATTCTCCTTCTACCCCTTTCACCTGATTAACTCTGAGCCATTTCCTCAAATCTCAGTTTAGAGTCATTTTCCCTAAAAGCCCTCTCTGATCCCAACCCAACCCAGTGGTGGGGTAGGACACACAGCCAGATATTTCCCTTCCTCCCCGGCTACTGAAGCACTCAGCATACTCTGACGGAATTGCCTATGTATATGGGTCTCTTCCTCACTAGTCTGGAAACTCATCGGTTTTACCCAGTTCACTGCTACACTTCCATGGTAGTGTAATATCTGGCAGAAAGCAGGCACTAAATAAATGTTGTTAAATAAAGGAAGAAAGGGATAAGAGAATGAAGTCATTCTTTTAAGAGATATTTTTGCAAAAATATTTGCATTTTCAGGGACATCTAGGATCAAACATTAACCCAGCGTTCCAACCTCTTATACAATATCCATCAATACTCTGTAGCATCCAGTCATACTGAACCATCCACTAGTTCCTAACCCTGCTCCATCGAGTTCTACCTCTGAGCCTTTGTTCATGCTGCTCCCTCAACAAGAATGCTCGCACCCCAGAATCCTATGTCAAGACACTTCCCCTGTGAAGACTTACTTGGTTCTCCTGTTGAAGAATTAATTTCTGTTTCCCCCTCATCCTTACAGCATAATGCTTATGCCTTCTGCTTAGCACTTAGGAGTTTTTGCCTTGGATTGTCTGTATCTGTTTCTTCAACCGAAATATGAATTCCTTAAGGACAACAACAGTCCTTCTGTGCCTTCATTACAGACTCTAAAATGGGTTTAGTCATCACTGACTCTAAAATGGTTCTTGATAAATATTTATAGTATTATATAATGTAGAGTTCACCTTATGCAAGATAATTGTGTGCTTTAATGTGGTTTTAGAATGAAAAGATATAATAAAAATAATGATTTTAATATAATGATACTAATTCTAGATATTAACTGCATACCATGCACCAAACTCTGGTTAAATATTTCATATTTATCACTATTCAAAATTACATGTCAGATATTAATATCTCCACCTTATAGATGAGGAAACTGAAAATTGATTTATGTGAGCTGATAGTGATTAAATGGCAGAGCAAGATTTGAACTCAAGCCTGTCTGGCCCCAGTGCCTGAGCCCTTGCCACTAACACTCCGTCATTGGTCACTCTCGGTGTGCAACATGACTCTACATGTTTGCATCATTTCAACACAGTAAGCCTCTACGGTGAAGCCAGGCTTGACTTTTCCCCCCCCAAGGTCCTTCTGTGATTGAAATGAACCAATCCTACGAAGTTTCGCAAAACTTTTTCTGGGAACAGGGTCATGCCTACTCTGGTTTGGAGGCCACAGGCTATCATTGGTCTTTTAGGGAGAGCTTCACTCCCCATTGCAAATGCCCATGGGTGACGCCCATAAACTGGACAACACTAGTCTCTACCTGTCCTTCAATCCTCTATCTGGCTTATACACTTTCAATCCACATACCTGCAACAAACAAATGCCTCTGCCCTTGTGGCAACTGAACCAGGAGTGTGTTCTCTGCAAGGGAAAGTCGAAGAGTGGGAGGGAAGGCTGTGGATGGTGACATGGCAGCAGCCAAAGGGTGAAGCACAGCATTTTGTCCCATCCTGCTATTTTCCAATTGCCTGGCACTATTCAACACTTTACATTCATGATTCTAATATTTAATGCATACAACTCCATATGAATAGTGCCATTGTTATACCCTATGTAGAGATGGCAACACTGACACTTAACGTAGTTAAATAATATTGCTTAGGTCACTTAGCTAAGAAGTAGAGGAGCAGAACTCAAACACAGGCCTGTCTAACTCCATAGCACACAGTCTGCTACACTGCTTCCAGTATCTAGGAATCTCTGTCTCTATCTTGTAATGACAAACATTACCCAAACGTATGTCTAAAGAGTTTGCTCAGAATTGTTCTTTTTGTGCATAAGAGCTTAGAACAAAAACAAAGATAGCTCCTGGGCACACCAACCCAAATAACTTCCCACTCCATGGGCCTTCAAATCCCAAGCATATGGGTGTTTGTCCCAAATCCTGGCCTATTTCTAACTGTGTAATTACACTGTCTTCCTGATTGCCCTTGAGTGGTCTGCTGCGTGAGACTATTACATAGCCTGTCCTCAGCCACTGAGCAGTGTTGCTAGGCAGCCATCAAATAGCTGTTTCTATCCACCAAAGGCTGTAGATTCATATCGAAAATGAATGGAAATATTCTTTCAGAGTTTCACAACTTAAACAGAAAATTGCCTGGGAGTTCTTTTGCGGGCAAAGGTTCCAAACTTTGAAGATGTGCACTGTTAAAGGATTGACCTAGTGATCAAACCGTAGCCTTGGAGAAGCATGACTGAATTATCACATTTTTTAAAGGCAAATAATTCCTTTGGAGGTGAGATAATCATCCTTTCTCCCTTTCCAGGCTATTTCCACTATTTTCAAATTCTACTTTTCATCAAAGCTATTCTAACAATGGAAGGAGAAAGTGGACCACTCAAGGCAAAAAATAACCACACAGAGAATGAACTTTTATCATTTATGGGGTCTAAATAAAGGCCATGAGCCTCAGACAGGAGGTTAACCCAAAGACTCTTACAACTAGAATTATTTCACATTCAATTCAGATCAGAAACTGACTATGAAAAAATAATCAGTTCTAAGTCTTCAGATGTATTGAAATAGTGATAATATTAGCAACTAACCCTTATTGGGCACTACATAACAGACATTTTACATGCATTATTTCATTAAAACCTCATCAAAATCCAATGAGGTAGATATTACCATTGCCTCCGTTTTATATGTGAGGAAATAGAACTCAAGGGTCGAGGGCCTCATGCCTGACAAATGGTAGAACTAGGACTCAAACGCCAGTATCCCCAACTCTAGAACTTCACCCCCTCATTTCTACACTATACAATGTCCATGCATTTTCAATACCGTGTTTTCTCTGTGGGAAAGTCCCAAGGTCTTACCCACAATTGGGATCTCTCTCTGCCTGAAAGCAGCTGTTCTCAGAACTGCATCACACATGGGTAGGAAATAGTGGATGGTTCAGTTTGGATGCTACGGACTGTTGATGGATATTGTACAAGAGATTCAAATGCTGAGTTAATCTTTGATCCTGGATGGCCTTGAATATGCAAATATAATTTTTGCAAAAATATCTTTTTAAAGAATGACTTCATTCCACTTATCCCTTTCTTCCTTTATTCAACAACATTTCTTTAGTGCCCACTTTCTGCTAGATATTATTATGGAAGTGAAGAAAACTTTATGAACATGAAATGAATAATGAATAACCAATTAGAAGAGAAATCCAGTGTAAGAAAGAGGAGGCACATAAGGACCCTAAGAGGGTTTAACCGTCTTTTTAAGAGTGGAAAGAACCACAGAGGTCATTAGCTCCAACTACCTCATTGAACAGATGAGAAGGAGCAAAGTGACTTTTTTAAGTTTCAATGTTAGTTTAGTGATTCAAATATGAAAGCATTCTTAAGATATTTCATAATTGCTATTATTATTACTATTAGTACCACCACTACTATAATTTTATTAGAAAGCCTGTAAGGTACTTGACTTAAGCGGTTGCACACTGAGTTCGCCACTAAATGGGCATCAGGACATACTCTAGCACTTGTGCTTTATTTATGTGATGATGTTATATACTATTACTATGGCATAGTCAAAGCAGCTTTTATCCTGAGACAACATAGTGCTCCTCACCCCATTCTCCCATGCACGCAGTCACCCTCTACCCCATTCCTTTGTTGAAGCCTGCCCTCCATATCCCTGGCTTCTACATCCGAGGATTCAACCAACTACAAATCAAAAATATTTTAAAAAAGTAACAAATAAAAAATAGTAATACAACAATAAAAATAACACAAAAATAGAAACATTATATAACAAACCTTTATATTGCATTTACATTGTTTAACATATTTTAAGTAATCTTGAGATGATTTAAAGTATACAGTAGGATACACATAGGTTATATGCAAATATTATGCCATTTTATATAAGGGACTTGAGCACCCACAAATTCTGGTATATGTGGGAGGTCCTGGAACCAATACTCCACAGATGCTGAGCAATGATTGTATTCAATAAATTATATGAGATATTCAATATTGTATTATAAAATAGGCTTTGTGTTAGATGACTTTGCTCAACTGTAGGCTAATGTAAGTGTTCTGGGCACATTTAAGATAGGCTAGGATAAGCTATGATGTTTGGTAGGTTAAATGTATTAAATGCATTTTCAACTTACAATATTTTCAACTTATGATGGGTTTATCAAGATGTAACCTCATCGTAAGTTAAGGAGAATCTGTACTCTCTTCTATATTTTCCATACTTTTCCTTCTCCATCCTTGAGTCTGGATATTTCTTCTATCCTCCAGTTCACTAATGCTTTTATCCGCAGTATCTAAGCTGCTGTTTAACCTGTTCATTTAACTCTTCATTTCAGTTGTTGCATTTTTAGGGCTCCAGATTTTCTATTAGGTTTTTTGTAGTTTCCAGTTTCCTGTCAAAATTATCCATCTCGTCTTTTAATTCCTTGAACATGTTAATTGCAATTGTTTTAACTATAATAACTGGATCTGCTGTGGATTGGTTTTCATTATCTGTTTTTATCTCTTGCTTGTTTATTGTTGTTTTGGTCACATCTTTTCTTCTATGCCTAAAATATTTTTATTGAGTTAATTATATATTGCACATGAAAACTATATAAAATATCTGAGACTCTGAATGATGTTACCTTCCCACATTGCCCCAAATTGTATTGGGTGAGATAATTCAAAGCTAAACTTGAATTGCCATAGAAGCTAATCTGTTTCTAACACACCCTTACCACTATGATCTGAACTGAAACTTGGGGATTTGACCAAGAATCTTCTTTGGCAAGCTCTAAACTCTAATTTTCATCCCTCAGCCTGGTGAGTATCCTGAATGCTAATTTCAGCTTCTCAGACTCTTAGCTACTGCTTTTAAAATCAACAATCACCTCAAGGTGAGAGCACTGAATGCCAGGATCACCTCTATGGAATTTTCCCCTCTCTTAGAACTTTGCCCTGATCCTCACTTTCTTGGTGGTTCTATATTGCCTTCAACCAGAGTTTTACATGTATTATCCAGGCTTTTTAGTTGTCCTCAACCAGATTTTTGGTCAGATACAACTTGGTTTGGCATTACCAGAAGCAAAATTTCTCTAAGGTGAATTTTGAACGTATCAAATAACTTGTATTTATGTCTTGATTAACCCCAGCATATTCTTTGAATTTGATTGAAATCCATTCGGCTATTTTCACATGATACAACAGGCAAACAGATGGAAATTTAATTTTATTTATATTGACACAGAGATTCCTCACAGGGAACAGTATGAAACTTAAAATTTACCATGCCTTTGTTTTTAACTTATTTAATACCCCAGAGAAATGACACAAACTATCTGCTCCTAGTCTCCTTATATAATATGAGGATAACAGCTCTACTCTATCTCACAAGTTTATTTGGAAGATTACAACACATCAACAATAGTATCTAGTATGGTGCCTGACCCGTGGTTGGTACTCAATAAATACTAGTTTAATTATAATTATTAGAAATAAGACTATTTATCATTCAAAAGCTTATTGTTGGACCTGCCAGAAGAAAAGGGGTCTAACAGACAGTAATAGTAATAGCTGATTCAGTAGAATTCTCCAGCATGCATGCAAGGATTCAGTATTAGTTTAGGAATTCTGGTGCATAACTATGGTATTCTTTTCCCTTGAAATAGAGCCAATGGTGAATTTTGTTAAAATAAGGAATCAGTGTGAAAAGCAGAGTTTTCAAATAAAAATGAGCAAGCTCAGACCTAGAAATTACTGGATGACTCCACCTTCTGGCCTTATCAAGGACACGTTAGCTGAAAATGAAATGAGCTCTTAAGTGCTGATGGATGCATCAGGCACCAACTCTGGACTCCGCAAATGCTGACACTGCCTCAGGGACAGAACATCCAAGGTTACTTCTCCAAAAGGGAGATAGAGATTCAAAAGTTCTCCTTTTTGCTCTTGAATTTTCTATGCTAATATCTATGATGTGTTATCTTTCTGTAAAATCTCAGTAATAGAGGCACCATTATTCCCCCATCTCCTCCCGTACTCTACAAGTCATATAACAGGCTTGTAGATGTCACACACATGCCAAAGACACACAGACATCAGGTGGCAGACAATTCTGTTAACATTGCTGAGCACTTCTAGTGTGCCAGGCACTGTGTTAGGCACTAAGACAACAATAGTGAAGGAGGTACTTCCCTGCAAAGAAGATAAGGAGAGGAAGTAGAGAGAAGGCATTCCTGAGACCTAGATGCTGTATAAATGGCTCCTTTTATTGTAAGATGTTGATGTGACAATTGTTAGGACTATGAAGAAAAAACTGTTAAAGGAAGAAAAGTGAAGGCAAAGCAGTAAGACAGACAGAAAATGTGGTTGAAGGGTGGCCTCACACTCCTATGTGAGCCCCTCCTGAAATTCATACTCAGCCCCACACTTTACGGAGCGTGCATTTTCATGGGGGTGGGAAAAACATGTCAATCAATAAATAAGCCAGATAGTTACAGATTAAGTGCTAAGGAGGAAATGAAACAGAGTAGCAGGTTCAAGGGTAACTAGGAGGAACTACTGTAGATAATGTGTTGCAGAAAAGCCTCCATGAAGATATGGTATTGAAGCTGGACTGGAAAGATGGGCCGTTTGGGGCAGAAGCATCAGTACTCGAGGCAGGAAGAGCTCGGCCAGCTGAGGACCTGAGTCCGCAGCTGCAGAGGGAGCGAAGGGGAGTCTGACCCGAGATGAGGCTGGAGCGTGGGAAGGCCTGGATCACACGGGAAGCGGAAGCATTGCCGGCCGCACAGACTTCAACGTCAGCAAGCTGGTGCCCATTTCACTTTCCAACTGGCAACAACATATGGTTATTCCCTAGATCTCAGGTACTGGGGCAGAATGACGGCAGCACCGTTATCTCATCAATTCCATCTGGAACTTTGCAGCTGGTTCCTTTGCACCTCACATCACAATTAGAAACCTCCTCATTCGTATCTTACTCCTTCATACCTTATGTGCACGTTTTTCTTGCCACATCAGACTACAATTCTGTTTTAAGGCACAACCCACAGAAACCACCATGGTGCCTTACACATAGTAAGTGCTCAACAAATGTCAAACTGATTATCAAAAGCAGACATGGATCTAGCAGATGCAAAGTTTGAATATTCAAAGCTGTAGGCTGGTAGGAGTCTAGAGGATAATGACTCTCCTAACTTAAAGCTGGAGGGCAGGAGGAGGCATGGTGGGAGCCACCCGCAGGCCTGTCCTGCTGCTGTCTTTAAATTGCTTCTCCAGTCACTTCACTTACCTTTCACCTTTGGGTGGAGAGAGACAGACATCAGAACGTGGCCTCTGGTTGCCTAGCCTCATGTAAATGCACTATTGATTTTTCTAGATAGAGCAATTCAAATAAAAACAAAAAGATGTTTTAAATTATGCATCTCAACGATGGCAAGAAGAGAAAATGATAGTTGCCGTATTTTGGAGAATGCCAGGCTGGTGTCCCCGGGGCTCCGCGAGCATCTCTATCAATGACGTGTACTGAGGGAGCAGCGACAGACACTTGTTAGTTGGAGCTTTAATGACCAGCTTTTACCAGTATCTAATTTAGTGTTTCTGTCAGGAGCTGGGCTCATTTTCTCAAATAAGGAGGAAAAATAAAAGACTTTTGGCTTTGGAATGTCCTACTACTGCAATGTAGGAAAGAAAATACCCCGTTTTGTTTCAAGTCAAACTGTCAAGCATGACTTGAAACACAATGTTTGGAAAATATTTTGTGCTATTCTCTGTATTTGAATTAACACACACACACACACACACACACACACACGCACCCATCTCACCTTTACCCCACGTTTCTAGCATTCAGAGCATCACTATCTCACTCTGGCAGGGACATGCACAGCTTCCTGGAAAGGTCATGCTTGACCTGACTTCCTAAAGGATGAATAAGAGTTCTGAAGATAAAAGAGGGAGTTGTTCTGAATCACTTAATACAACTTCATTTAACATTGTAACTGAATTCTTACTAGTTTTTATGTTTTATTGTATATTTAGTATCAAAGCACAGCAGGTCTAGGTGGGAAGGGATAGAGAAGGGTGGCAGGAAGGCACTTAATGCCGAGAAGACGACCTATAAATGTAAAATAGTAATGATGACGACTCCGGTAATCATAGTATTAGCTGCTGTGTATTGAGCTACCATGTCACACATAGTGATTAGACTTTACATGTATCACTTTCATCTTTGCTTACAAAATCACCATGGGGATTGTTACTTTTTAAAGATTGTTATCTTTTTAAAGATAATGAAACTCAGGTTCATGGAAGCTAAGTCTCTAGTCTATGGATTCATAGTTAATAATGAGCAAGACCAGGAATCACACAGATTTATCTGGAAGATAGTGTAGTAGTTAAGTACATGGACTTTTCAGTCGATGGAAGAGGTATCTAGGGAAACACGCCTCCCCTAAACTTTCTGTGTGCTTCTTTTCTAATTTATGAAGGTGTTGAATTCCATCATCTCTACAGCCCTTTCCAGCTGCACGCTTCAAAGTCTCCACAATCCAGCCTACAGCAGGACCACACTACTGTCAGTATTGTTCTCCCCTGTTCTGATCCTCTTTCCTCAGCTCCCTGACAGGGAAGCCTGAGAAAAAAATGTGCTCACTCGGTGCCTCCAGCACTCACAGTTGTGCTTTCTAAATCACCAAAGGACCCTTAAAATAAAGAATTAATGGATGCCAAAACAGGCATCGGGCCGATGAGTGTCAATGGAGTTCTGCATAACTTAGTGTTATGCTATCAACTGTGAAGTATCTTTGGGCAACAGCCTAAGTTTCCTTTGAACGACACCAATCTTCAGAAGGGTCAGGAACAGGAGAAGGGGCAACAGTGTCAAAAGCACTATGAAGGTGATATAAAAGTAGGATGTGAAGAGTTTGAATAAAATTGTCTCAAAAAATATAAAAGGGGGAAAAACTAGTATTTCTAAATTAATATATTGCCTCCTATGATATTATTTATAGATTAGTAACTACAATATTTCATCTACAGACTTAGAAGTGTGCATGTTCAATTGAACCAAAAAATTTTTGCAAATATTATTTTTGGAGAAAAGGCAAGATCATCTAATTCAAGATTGCCTTATTTGGGGGCATATCAGGGTCAATAGCAGGAGCTAACCTTGACCTCATTCTTTAAGCTATGAAAGGTTCCTGAGTGCCTTCCTTGTGGCAGGCATCAAGCTAGTCTCTTGAAAAAGGTACAAAATACTCTAGTACAGATTTTCAACAGATGTTTCAGTAAAAGCATTACCACCTTAACTTTGCCTTCCATATATATATATATACAAGACCTGGATTTTTTTCATGTTTCAGTAAACACACAGTCTCTTTTTGCAACAGTTTGATAGCATGTTGTGTGTCTTTTATTTGCACCAAGTCTTAACCAACTCTATTGCAGCACTGCATGACCCACTTAACTCTGAATCTGAACAGACATGACTTTACCCACATGAAGCCTCAGTTACAGCAAAAATAAGTTCACACATTATTATTGATCATCATTTGACAGCCAGCTCACTTCTGCTAGGGATGCTGTTTGAGCCCCACTGCCTCTATCCAGTACTCAGATCAAAGAATGGACCCCATCATCGTATGATTCAATGGAAGCCCCTAGAACCAAAAATACTTCCTCCACTGGCCTGTCACACTGCCCGAGATTCACACCATGGACATGATTCCAAGACATTAAAAATATACAGACTATCAAAAACAAAGCTTTACTCTTGCAAGTGCCATTTAGAAGGGAAAATACATTAGCTGCCTGAGAGTAACTTGCTCTAAATGGCATACAGTCAACACACTAAGAACAGAAACTCCGAGGTAATGTGACCCAGGATGCTGGGTGAGTTAGAAAATGGGGAAATAATATGAGGAACAGATTTTATTTTCTCAAGAAAACGGGGCCCCCTCCTGGAAGGTAATCAATGTCTCAGAACAGGGTAGAGAGTGGCCAGAGCACAGCCAAAGGAGAGATGCGTGGAGCCTAAACTCGCACACTCTGCTTACTTCATAGTTTTGTCAAAGAGTGCCTAAGCTAGATGCATGCACGGGATTCTGTTTGCAGATCATTTTTTTCCCAGCTATAATTTTATACCTCTGGGTCCAATGCAACCACTTGTCTGGAACAGTATCCCACCGTGAATAAATCCTGACAGCTGCTGCTCTTTACTCTGCTGTGATGCTGCTAAAATCTCAAACAAAGAGGACCAGTGAACCAACCATTCCTATCTATTGGCCATCCTCTTTAGGAACATATAATGGAATTATAAAGAAAACCAAGGAGGAGAGATGTGAGATCATAGGAAAAAAATGATTAAAGAAGCTTGGATTAGCATATGGGAAAACTTATTCTCCCAAATGTTATCTTGGAAGCTCATTTTGGCCTAAAGGCATTGCTTTTCTGATCCATTCTGCTTTCTGGCTCCTCTCCCACATCCTTAAAATCCCCTGGTTCAGTACTTGTTGGATTACAGTGTAGGGAGAAAGAAAAAGGCAATTGGTCTTTGGCAAGCAGCTATTTCATCTTTGATATGGTTTGAGTGTCTCCTCCAAAACGCATGTTGAAACTTAAACCCCAGTTGAAAGGTGGGGCCTTTAAAGATGTGATTGGATCATGAGGACTTTGTCCTCGTTAATAGATTAATCTATTTATGGATTAATGAATTAGTGGGTTGTCATGGGAAGGGAACTGGTAGTTTCCTAAGAGAAAGAGAAACCTGAGCCAGCGTGTGAGCAGGCTCAGTCCCCTCACCATGTGATTCCTGAGCCACCTTGGGACTCTTCAGAGACTCTCCCCCAGCACAAAGGCTCTTACCAGATGCAGCCACCTGACCTTGGACTTATCAACCTCCAAAACTGTGAGGAATAAATTCCTTTTCTTTAAGTTGCCCAGTTTCAGGTGTTCTGTTCTAAGCAACAACAACAACAAAAAAAAAACCAAACAGACCAAGACAATCTTTAAACCAGAAATGCAGATTCTCCACCTGTGATCTATAGTAGAATCTAATATAATGGCTCTGATGCTCTTGGAATTTCAGATTTAGTCTTCAGGAGAAATGAGAGACAGAATCAGTGCATCTATAAATACGTGACAGGCTGAGGGAGGTGCAGTGTACGAAGAAGCCATGGATCATTTTCTTAAGGAGCTACCATCTAGTTGGATCAATCAAGAATTAGGGATGACAAATGTGTGGCACACAGGCCTCGTCTCACCTAACCTGACCCATGACAGACATTACTAATGGTCATGGTGTTTTTTTCCTACTGAGCTCACATGCAACCTCAAAATCCTTTCCAACACGGAACTTCAATAGCTGTTATCAATCTTTCAGAGTTAGTACATGATGTGAAATATATTTGCCATCTCTGGTCACAATCGAAGAGTAACAGCAACAGCACATTACCAAATATTATTTGTGAAAAGTCCAGTTTTGTGGTACAGCCAAGTAAGGGAGTTGGGATTCAGAAGGCAGCTCTATGGAGGAGAGGGGACTTAAACTGGCTGTGGACATTCACGTAGAATTTAAAAGTGAACCAGACTAAACGTGTTCACCTGCCCACAGGATGTAATAATATTTGGGAGACTAAGGCAAGGAGCTAACAGGAAGATCCATGTTTTCTTTCAAGGCCTCCAAGGCCATGGGCTCCTCCTCTCTCTGGGCAGGCTCTCCCAAGGCCTGGACAGCACCTGCCTCCCATGCCAGCACTCGGCTGCGTCCCCTCACTCCCCAGCTTAAAGCAGGCCGAGTCACCATTAAAAAGCAGCATGGCACACTTCAGTGACCCCCCAAATCTCAGTCTTTCATGAACCACCTTGGCTATTTTTGCCATAGCCATGTGCCACATTATTAATATATACTTAATAGTCTATTTAAATTGACTCACTTTTTAGTTTACATCAATTCACTTTGAAATAGAAATACTAAATCACCACCAGTAGAAAAAGCAGTCTCCCTTGCTCACATTAAGAAATAATTACTTTTAGAAAGTTTTGTTTATGCACTCCCTAAAATAATCTCATGTGCCTCTATTAATGGGGCTCTCTTAATACACATCATATCGGCTTTAGAGATTAAGAGTATGTGCTTTGAAGCAAGGTAGACCTGAATCCTAACCCCAGCTCTATTGTTTAGTGTCTGAGATGCCTTGGGCAAGTTAACTGGAATCTCTAAATTTCCTCATCTGTAAATGGATAAGTAATAGAATTCAATGCATAGCGTTATTTTGAGGATTGATTGAGGAAATTCTTGTTATGTGTTCAGCCATCTGCCCAGGATCATTATTTTTTGCAGACTTAGGGGTCATCCCACTTTATCCTTAGGGCCATCTGTTCCATCTCAAGCCATTTTCTATATCATAAGCTACCACAGTAGAAGGAAACAGCATTAGCTTAGAAATCAGACAGATGTGTGATTAAATCAAGGCTTCATCACTTGCTAGATGTGTAACCTGGGTATGTTACTCCTTTAGACTCTGTTACTTCATTTGCAAAATGAAAGAAATACTGGTAAGTACCTCCCATGATTGAGGAATGCAAATGAGATCATACAGAGGCAATGCCAGCAAATTGTCATTGCTTGATAGACGCTAATTCTCTTTATACATAGTACCGTGTCCAGGTTTTCTTCTCTGAATTTCTGACAACACAGATACCAGGCTTCTGAAATTTGAAATCTCCAATCCTTTCCCTGCTTACTTTTAGACTTACTTTTCTTTACTGTAAAATAATGGATTGTTCAAAATAACCGTGCATTCTCCTTTCTATTGGAGCAAGAACAAGACTCCACTACGAAGTGGAATGCAGGAAGCCTTCAGAAAATTCCAAACCTTACCACCCAAGAACCAAGTTCCTTCCTATGTGGTCTCTAGTGCCCTCCAACTGAGGAATATCTCCTCTTTAATTAAAGGGCCAATTTGATGTGATTCTAAAGATCCTTTGCCTGATGGATCTGGGGAATATAGCTCCTCTCCGCCATCTGGGGGTTGGGGCACTTCTCTTAGCTTCAAAGCCACTCAAATTCTTGCTTTTCAAATCTCTTTGAGCCAGCAAAAGAACACACACCCCTCTGCCCAAAAGTGTCCTTTCTCCCATGAAAGCTCTCACTATAACCTTTAATCCAATGGGCCTCAAGGAGGCTCTGGGTAAACATCTTTGATGGGTGGATGAAGGAGCTCTGCCTCCATTTATTCCTTTGTCTTTCAGTTTAGCACTCCCTGTCCAGCAGTAACTCCACAACAGCTTTGCTGAAGTGGACTCAGGCCACTAGGAATGGTCCTGAGACCCACATCTCATTTCACAGCAGCTGCCAAGGAGCTGTCAGAAGGTGGTTCTTATGGCTACAGGTCAGATTTAAAGCTGTGACCTCAAGGAAACACACATGCTTTCACATCCCATTAAAAGTAGCTTGAGCTAGACACTGGCCCCCACGGAGCCTATCAACTTTGTTTTCATTGCTGGGTCAGGCTGTTTGCACTGAGAAAAGAAGGGAAGTTTCAGTCTATCTTAGAGACTGAGATTTCACTCAAGTATTTTTCCTGCTCAGCCAACACTTATCCATTTACTTACAAGAGTTAAAAAAAAAAAAAAAAAAAGAGGAGAGTTTTAGCTCTACAATACAATCCAAGGCTCTAAAGCAAGCGTCAACCCAAAAGAATGTCATTCCCATATGGCATCCATACTATTATAACTACTTATTGAATGGTCTGGAAGAGCAGAGATTTCAACCCAAGTGGCAGCATCGACTAATAATCGGCAATAGCTGTTGAGAATGCTCAACTGGGAAGAGGGGTGGTCAATTAGCAACGTCTGCCTTACATACAGGAGTGGAAAAAGACAGTAGTTACGCCACGTATTTACTGCCTTAGTGAATATTTTATTGCTTTCCTGAACTGTTGCCATAGCCTCCAACTCAACTTTCCTGCCTACAGGTCTTCATACTTCAATCCATTCCCCATTCTGCCCCCATGGTCAGTAAGCTAACATGCACATCTAATCACATCATTTCTCCTACGGTTCATGTTGTACAGTGCCCTGTACGGGACTGGGCTCTAGCCCATCTCTCCAGCCACTTCTCTTATCGCTCCCCACCACCACACTATGCCCTGGTCAAATTTCTCATATTCCCTGCCATGCCCCTTCCTTGTGCACGCACTGTTCCTCCTCTCCGAGATGGCCTTCCCTGCCGTACTCCACTCGTGAAATTGTATACATCCTTCAAAGCTCAGTGCAAACAGCATCCCTTAGTCTCTCCATCCTGGATGCCAAGAACTTTTGTTCATATGACGGTTATGATACCTTTATACCATAGTCGTATAAAGGAGGCTCATTTCACTGCAGGTGATAAAAACCAATTCAAACTGGCTTAAGAAAAAAGGAAAATAGCAAACTTTTTTTTTTTTTTTTTTTTTTTAAAGAATGTACTATTTACTCCCCCATGTTAACAAAAGGTTTGGAGATAGAGTCTTCAGGCCTAACTGGATCAAGGTGCTCAATCATTGTGGCCAAGAGGGTGGCATTTTGTGATTGTTCACATGTGGGTTAGAGTCCACCCCTGAAGCAGGAGGGGTAAATCATCTCCGACCAAACTGTATGGACGCACAGTGGGAAAGACTGGGTTCAGCAAAGGAAGATCCAGGGTGTGCTTTCTAGAAAAATCAGGTGTCTATTCTAGGCAGGAAAAATGTAACAACTGTAAAAACATACAAAATAATGAATTTTGAGTTTATATGTCTCTTTTCCCCACCAAACTGAGCCCACCTCACTCATTCATGGTACCTAGTGGCAAAGCCCACAAGGACAGTGTAAGGACAAGCACTTTTCCTTAGCTTTTGGGAAGTGTATGGAAGTTCCATTCAGTCCCTTGAGACCATGGTTATTAATTGTCTGTGTTTACTGAGTATTTCCTCATTTTGTGAGGCAATTTATGAGTCTTGGTGCAGCTTGCAGAGACAAGCATTTCTGGAATCATTGCTTGATAAACACAGAAGGAAATTTATGTGGTGTTCTGTGGTATGTATTATGTTTACTTGCTAATGAAATGTATTCCAGTTTTTCTGTGTATTTATAGCACACTGATTCAGAACTGACACAGTCATTAGAGAATGGCTTATATGTGACCAATTTAAAATATTTAAAACCTCTTATTTTAGTGACAAAAGATAAGAGAGTTTTAATGAATAAGGAAAGAGCCGTTTTTGTTACTGGCAAAAGAAAAAAAGAATACTAAGTCTCTAGTGAATATAGATATATATGCATCGTACCTGGACTTTTATTTGAAATCATATTTGATTTTTAAGTTTCAATATGCAAAGAAAATCCCTAGTCACTCATGGCTAATCCCTGAAAAGTCTAAGGAGATTGTATGAGCGTTAGCCTTTGAATTAATACCTTTAGTGGGCTTTTTTCCCTCTGTAACTCCCCAAAGTCTCCCCTTCTGTGCCTGATGCAGTAGGAAACACACTGGCTTTGTAGATTTAAAGACCTGTATTCAAATGTAAGCCTGTAATATTCTGGCTCTACTGTCAAAAATAAGCAACTTTCTCCAGAGTATTTGTCTTTCATGAAAAAATACACAATGACATTGATTCCAAAGTGGAAATGTGGCAATATATATGTTTATTTAATAAATTTATAGCACACTTATGTTGTGCCAAGCATTGTTCTAGATGCTGATATACTCTTTTAATCCCCTACCCTTTGATGTAGGTACTAATATTATTGTTGTTATACAGGTGAGGACACTGAGGCACAAGGCAGTAAGTAACTTGCCTGGGATGGCACCATCAGTGAGAGGCGGAGTTAGCAACCGGACACAGGCACTAGACACTGAGTCCTTGCTTTAGACTGGGCAGGGTACTGCTTCTTCCTCTGTTGAACTGCTTGTCCTGTAAAGTGGTTTGCAGTAAGGCAGGTCTAGGTTCAACTCCATCTCTACCACCTACTAACTAGTGACCTAGGCAAGTTATTTCATCTATCTGATCCTAGGTGTGCATCTGTTACATGAAGGTAATAATATCATATAAATCCCCCAGCACCATACCTTGCACTCAAAGTTTAGCTTTCTTCCAGCAGACATCAGGTGCTAATTGCAGACAGGCTTAGCATCGAACCCCAGTCACCGAGTGTATGTGGCTTTAGGAGAATATTCAAAAGAAAGTGCAATTCTAGAAATCAGTCAGTGAGTTCAGGTAGAGACAGGGAAAAAAAAAAAACAAAACTATTTCAGACTTGATGCTGAAAGTCAAGTTTTGGCTTTGAATCATGTAATTCATTTTAAGAGTGTCAACCTAACTTGTAAAGTGTTGACAGTGGTCCAAAAGTCGTATTAGAATTTCAGGAAAGAAGAAGTAGGCTACTGATCTGCACATTCAAGTAATATCAAAGATTCAGTGTTCCCTTGTGACAGAGTCAGTGAATAAGTATTGCCAAAAACAATCTCAACATAGTGGTTATCATATGTGTGAAATCCTTCAACAAAAGATAAGGAGGCCACAGCCCAAGCAAAGATTCTGGCTGCAGTACTCACCCAGCTGGTGTTTTCTGACAACCTAATAACCAAATCGATTCATCTGTATAATCAATATAATTGATTGTATTGAAATGGAATATGAAGGTGGTTCAAAATAATGATATCCAGGCAGTCTAGGGTTCATTTACTTGTCCCTGTAAACCCTCAATATACATTTAGGTAAGAAAAGCAAGTATAGCTATTTATTTGTTTCCAGACAGTTGACTAGTATACAACCTGTAGATGCAGAACCACATGTAATCAGTGTCCTTCCTCACTCATCTAAAATTTGAGAAAGGATTATTATATCTCCATAGCAACAATTTATTGAGCAACTCTTTGCTAGGCCCTGGACTAAGCACATAAGGTGCATTATGTAATAGAATCCTCACAACTGTATTTCAATGCAGCAAGTATAATAATTATCCACATTACACGTAAGCAAAGTAGCTCAAAGACACCAATCAGCTTTCCTAAGTCCACACAACTGGTTTATTGGTTTCAATACTTTCATCTGGAAATATAAAAAACCCAAGTTAAAACTAAAGACTTTATTATCCCATGTAACAGGAAGGTTAGAGGCAGAGTGAGCCCTGAAGATGATTGATTTGGTTGACTAATAGCTTAATAGTGTTATTAAGGTAAAGTCCAAAGTTCCTTCCTATCTCTCAGCTCCCCCATCCACAGAACGTGGCAGTTCTGGGTATCATAACTGGAGTCACTCTTTTTGGATTTCTTATACGAGACAGAAACTTTCCTTAGACGCACACACCCTCTATGCTCCCCAGCTCCCCTTCCTGCCTCACTGGCTAGAAATATTTCATGTGTCCATTCCTAAGCCAATTACTTAGGAAAAGGTATGAAATTACCTTTAAACTAATATGCCCACATGGAAACAGGATGGCATTGAAAAATACTGGATTAAGACTACTGGCTATCAATACCCCATATTCACAGCAGCATTATTCGTAATAGCTAATACAACATGGAAGAAACCAAAGTGTCTATTGAAAGATCAGTGATAAACAAAATGCAGTACATACAATGGATTATTGAACCTTAGAAAAGAAGAAAATTACGACATATGCTACAACATGGATAATCCGTGAGGACATTATGCTAAGTGAAATAAGCCAGTCACATAAAGACAATCACTGTGATTCCCTTATATGAGCTTCCTGAAGTCAAAATCATAGAGGCAGAAAGTAGAGTGGTTGTTGTCAGGGGCCAGGGAGAGGGGAAATGGGGAGTTAGTGTTTAATGAGTACAGAGTCAGTTTTGCAATATGAAAAGAGTTATGTTGTAGATGGTGGTGATGGTTGCACAAGATGCATGTACTTAATTCTACTAAACTCTACACATTAAAATGGCTAAAATAGTAAACCTTATGTGTAGTTTATCACAATAAAAAATGCAGGAAAAAAGACTACTGGATAGGAAACAGTATTAAATGGGAAAACAAAGGGCAGATTTGATGTTGGCTATAAATCAACAATGATTATTGCAACCAATATGTCAATGAACGGCAACCACAGGTGTGTTTAAAGTGCTCTTAACCAGTCAGTGTATCCTGCTGTGTTGACAAGTTTATATCCTACTGTTCAGATCAACCAGGTGCCTTTATCCCAGGGATACCAGCAGAGGGGCTGCAAAATTCCTGTTAACTGGTCAGCTTAGGAGACAATCAGTGTTTCTGGACATAGATCCTACTGCCATGGCTTCCAAACTGAGCTACTTGCTTCTGTCCTTGCCACTCTCTGGTCTGCTTCTCATCACAGCTTGGGTGTTTTAATTGAAATTTAAACCTGGTCAGCCATTCCCCTGCTTAAAATCCTTCAGCGTCTGCCCATAGTTATCGGCATAAAGACCAAAACCTTGAACGTGGCCCAAGACCATGCATGTTTGCCTCCTACCTGTCTCCCCAGCGGGCTCCCTCTCTGCTCTGGCCGCACTGGCTTCTTTTATGCCCTCTTCTCATGATTTTCATGTGCTGGTCTCTCTTGTAAATTCTTTTTCCTCTCCCTTTACCAAATTAACTTAATCTTCTGATCTCAGCTAAGCCATCTCTTCTCCAGCGAAGTCTTCCCTGACCCCTAAGTGTCCAATCTCCGTCTTCCACCCTCTCTTAGCACCACACACCTCACCTGCAGGGCACTTACCACCGTTTTATTTTCTGCTGATTTGAGAGGTTAATGGATTCATTGCATTTTGCTCACTAGACTGTAAGCCCATGAAGGCAGGGATTGATTTCTGTGTTTGCTGGTTTATATTCCTAGTTTCCACCACACTGCCTGGCACATGGCATGTGCTCAGGAAATACTCATGTTTGAATTACAAAACAAGTTAGAGAACCCAACACACCCACTCTCTATTCCCTTAACTTTTTCATGACTGTCATTCATCCCCATCTGCTCTCCATCTCCAGCTTGACCTAAGCAGATTCACAGCTTGACCCCAACCCTCCCGACTCCCAGCCTCTTCTCTGTCTCTCCTGGCTCTGCAAATTCTAAGGAGTTAGACTCCCCTTCAAGACCTTTGTCATCTGTGCATGGTGTGGCCTGATCTCAGCAGTTGATCTAGAAAACAACTAAAATTTTCTCAAGTTCTGAAAATGTTCTGTCAATAATGAAGACAGAAACAAGTAAATAAATGAACAGTACGGTGTGTAATTAAGAGCCCAAGTTCCACAACATACAACAGTAAGATCTTAATATATTAAACGTGTAGCTGGGTTGGTTACGTAACCTCTCTGAGCATCAGTTGTTTCAGCATAAAATGGGGATGATGATATAGATCTCACAAGATTTTCACAGATACTCATCAAGCTGATGTATGCAAAACATTTAGCCCAGAAATGAGAGCTATTATTAACAAATAAAATTCTTGTAACTACAAAAAGTTTCTTTTCAGAAAAGTTGTCTTTATAAAGACCGAAACTCTTTAATAAAATGTTGGGATGACTTAAGATAAAAAGGGGTTAAGAACTATTGCTGCCGGGCGCGGTGGCTCACGCCTGTAATCCTAGCTCTCTGGGAGGCCGAGGTGGGCGGATCGTTTGAGCTCAGGAGTTCGAGACCAGCCTGAGCAAGAGCGAGACCCCACCTCTAAAAATAGAAAGAAATTATATGGACAGCTAAAAATATATATAGAAAAAATTAGCCGGGCATGGTGGTGCATGCCTGTAGTCCCAGCTACTCGGGAGGCTGAGACAGGAGGATCGCTTGAGCCCAGGAGTTTGAGGTTGCTGTGAGCTAGGCTGACGCCACGGCACTCACTCTAGCCTGGGCAACAGAGTGAGACTCTGTCTCAAAAAAAAAAAAAAAAAAGAACTATTGCTGTACAGATTCCAGGCAGTGGACATAGTTAATGTGAATAATTCATAAAACAAAGCGCTTCACTTTTTGAAGCCGGTTAGCCCATGTTGTACTCAGAACTCCCACAAAACTTTTAGGTCCAACCGAGTGCTGAAATCCAGGCCAATTGTACCATTTCCAAGAGCTCAGCCTTCGATCAGATTCCTTGCAATAAAACCTTTGCTGTGTTAACTCACTCCCTTCTGCTCTATTAAAGCTTGGTATTATTATGCCACTTAGTTTTGACAACAAAGAGCAGTTGTCAACAGCAGGATTCTGCATGTTTGTATATTCCAGTTGTCTTCTTTGTCATATTCACTGTGTATCACAAGAAAAGGCAAGAAAAATGTTTTCCCGCAGCTGTGGCAAAATCTGTGGCATATAAACCACCCCCAGAATTTCACACCCCCAGCAGACATGGCTAATCAATCACGATGTTCTTTCCCACTAAAGCCCACATGGAGTTTCTTATTCCCTCTCAACACCAAACTACAGAAGGTGCACCACTCAGTCGGAGTTGATGTGTGAGATGTAACCTACTCTCCATGCTGGACTTAGGAAAATGTTCTGCAAAAAACTGGAAATCTAGTTATCATAGCAAAAAACACAAGCATAAGCCTTTTAAGGGCACCATTCATAAGGACTACTCTTGGAATGTTATTCCAATCAAAGAACTACAATTCAGAAAGAAAAGGTAATAATGTTAAAATAACTCAAGTACTTTACTTGCTTTTTCAAATACCGTGAGTGGAATACCACTGAGCTCAGGAATACTTCATTTTAAATTTTCACTTTTCAGCTGGTCCGATGGTAGCGGGTTAGCAACACTTACTAGCATTAGCATCACTAAAGTTGGTATACACTCCCCCCACTGCTAAATTTGACTGGCTTTTATAAAAATATATATATATAAATAAATTTTCACTTTTCCTTCCCCTCCACTTCATTCGCATACTTCCAAGGCTCACTTGTCAAAATCCTCAAACACCTGATCACTGAGCCCTGTAACATCCCCTCTTGCCCTTCTTTTGATCCCAGTCCCCCCTAATTTTATACCACCAAAGCACAAAAAGCTCGTCTGTAATGACAAAGAAGGGAAAAATACCGAAGAGGGTAAAATCAACATCACATTTAACAGCAGCGGGAAGAGAAAGGATTGGGAATTACACTTTAAAAATGCTCTGATAGATAGAGGCTGTGATTTTTTTGACCATGACTTCACCCTTCCTCCACGTGGGAAATCGACATTGCTCATTTCCAGGGCTGGCATTCACAGAGAGAATCCCAACTAGCTGCATCTGAGGGCGGCTTTGGCATAAGGAGCGGCTTTTTTGAAGCTGATGCTCAGAATTCCCCACAGAGTCTGTGGGGGGGGGTGGAACACAGCCACTTCACATGATGAGAGCTTATTTCCTCCTGTATGGCCACCTTCTCTCTCTCTCGTTTCTTCTTCATGTAACAGCAAATGAGAAAGGAGAGGAGAGAGACTGCTAAATGAGACAGCTTTGATTTCATTCATTAAAAGAACCAAAAATTAGAAACAAGTAAAAACTCCACTGGCTTTTACCGCATCTCAAGACATAAAGGCCCGAGAAATAGAAGAGTCAAGGAAAACAAGAAACAATATTGATAGAAAAATGCAACTTACAACCATCATTTCTCTAACTTTAAAGGAATTTTGATCTTTCCAACTGATATGCAGTTTTTCTTCTAACTTTGAGTCATATAAATTTTCATTAATGACATTCTATTTTATTTCAATTCTAAAACTCTTGCAGATTATGTGCCTTATGCAACTTTGAAACCCAGAATAGCACAGCCCTCCCCCTAGGGCGCTCTCTCTAGTTCAGAGCAACCAAGCACCCGTATTCCGATTCTGTGAGGGAATAACAAAATTAGGGTATCATCATTTCTGCCCTCTTTAATAAAATAATGTTTATAAATAATAATCATAAGGGGCTACTACCATTACAAAAAGAAGGCCAACAAGATATCCAAGTGCCTCCTGATATAAACAAACATCACCATCTATGGACTAATGTAAAAAAATAAATAAATAAATAAAATAAATCAAACCTTAATCTGAGTAAGCCTTTAAATCTAGTTATCAATTTATAGAATACACAGGGGACAGAAAAATGCTTTTAATGACACCACAGGAAAATCAGAAGAATTCAACTATGGGAGAAACTCTAGTAAAGAAAAGTGACCAGATTTTTCAACAAATAAATTGCAAGATGACAAGAAAGAGAAAAATCTATGGTTCAAAGGAGACTTAAGAAACTTATCAATCAGTTAAAATACATGGGTCTTACTTGGATCATAATTCAAACCAATTGTGAAAAAGCATTTCTGCACCAACTACGGGATTTTAACATAGTGGATATTTGAAAAAATTAAGAAATTACTAATATCATAGCAAATTGTGGTCCTAGGAACCACAGCTAGAGATCCTCAAGCCCAGAGTAAGTTGGAAAGATGCAGAGCCAGCTACTTTCAGGGACCAAGAAGGGCTTAGAAGAGTTCATCAGCAGTCAACAGGGTCGACTGAAGTCCAGAGAGCCTTCCCCAAATGCAGAGGACTGCCCAAGACCCATGGAGACTTTTCACAGCCTTGGAATGTTTAGAGGTCTCTAGAATAAAACTGAAGTTGAATTTCTCTCCTAGGGAAATAAGATAAGAGAGGGTAATATAAAACTGCAGCAATAAAAAGAAAAGTGACTTCTCTTGCACTTGAGAGTTATGCATGAAAACTGGTACCTACCACAATAAACAATAACTACAATTAAATTGAAAAGTTACTCTGTACTTGGTTTTTTCTATGCGTCATTTCTAACCCTTACAATCACCCCACAAGGGAATTATTTCTCCTCCTTTACCTCCCAAAGTAGATGGGGCCATTGAGACCCAGGGTAAGGTTTCCCAGGGTCTTAGCTAATAAATTAAAAACCTGCTTGCCTAGTACCACTAAGCACAGTACTAGGCATATTAACAGCACTAGCATATTTATTTATTAGTTGGCCAGTTGAAGAATCTCTTACTCAAAGCATTTTAAACTAATTAATTATTCTGATTTACTATAGGTCACTGAAGTGACTCACGTATGTGGAATACATGGTTTAGGAATCTACTATGTATAAGGACGTCATCATCATCAGCCTTAGGGACAATAAAATAAGGCAAATACTGTCCTGTACAAGCAATCATCTATTGGGATAACAGCCTGCAAACAAGTTTAAGGAAGTTAAATAAACTAAAAGGGAAGTGCAAAGCATTTCTTTGGAAGTTCAGAGCATGGAAAGGCCACTTTTGCCTTGGGATACCTAAGAGACATCTCTTTGCAGAAGAGGCATGTGACGGAGTGTCACCAGCCAAATCTTACTCATACTCTCATAAAGATGCCTGAGCACTTATCTTGCATATTTGAATAACATTAGCTGACCTAATTAGTTCACAACAACTCAATACTGTTTTCTTTTAGCAGCAAGTTTGTGCCTGAATTGTATTAATTTTCTTCTTTACACACAGCCCAAGTGATTCCCATTTGTTTGAAGAAAGAAATCAACTTCCCCAGACAGTGCCCTCCTATGGTTAGGCTGCCCTGACTCCCAAGAAAAAATAAAAGCATGTCATAATACTGATTTCCAAATACGTAATTACCTATGTGCCTATCTGTCCCTCAACTTCTCCTTTTTCTGTAACATGCACCCCACTCACAGGGGCTGGGAAAAGGTGAGGGCCTGAAGTCGCGTCTATACCCCATGATCACTGCCACCCCCACAGCTGCTTGCACCGAGTCTGGAGTAAGTCAGGCTTGTCTCTCCCAGCAGGGGAATCGGACCCAGTTTGAACTTCTTTTGGTAGCTCAAACTGGGAAGATGAACATTGGGGAGCTATGGAAAGCCATATTCTGGCATGAATACATGAGAAGAGACAAATGGTTGGTGGAGAGAGCAAAATAAACAGATAGACAAAAACAACCAGAAATACAAATCTATATAACTTAAGAGAGGATTGCCAAGAGAGTAACTCATTTGGCTACTGATGTTCCTGCTTCCTTGGTGTAGTTCCTCAGATTTTTGTAATAAATGCTCCTGTATTTGCTCAAGGTAGTTGGAGTGCTTCTGCCACCTGCAACCAAAAGACCACTGACATTTGCAGGAGGCCAGAAGGAAAAAAAAATGTGTAACAAAAATGTAAAAGTAATGGGAAAAATTACTTTGTTCCATTTGCTGAAGCAAAGAAAAACAATCGCCGGGGAAGGCAATGGTTCATGAGGTGTCATGTTCCGGCACTCAGCAGCAGACCTTGTACTGTTTTTATGGCGAACTATGACAGCTTGTACCCAGCTAGGGCTGGGAAGGCACTGTGACTTTCACACCCTCGTGATCAGGCCAATTTGACAGCAGAGGCTAATCAATCCCACAGTTGGGGTTGGGATGCTTCTGTCTGCTTCAGCAATGGAGAAGGCCCAGCTGGCTTCTTCACCCAGGTCCTGGGGAAAGGTACACAGGAGGAGGCCGGTTCTCCAGGTTAAGAACAACTACTGCAAAATTCTACCCAGGGGCCACATAATGTGCGCAATGGGCAGGAAGTAGAGACATGCAAGTAAAAGCCTCTGGAAATCAGTCCTCCTGTGAGGCTAAATTTTATCTCCACTGTGATACAAAATTTTTCTCCCTTTGCTTTGCTTCCACTTCCGTGGCATAGCCCTTTACCTCATTTTTTCCTTTGGTTTATGGTTTTTTTCCCTGAATTTTCTTGGCTACATATCATGGTTGTTTGTCTTCTCCCTTCTACCAGAAGGTAAATACTCTGAGAGTAGGGTTCAGGTCAAGTTCATTTCTGCACTTGCCAAGGAGCATAGTGCCTCCACACAGAAAACATGCTCAATGATAAATGTTTAAGAACATAGGCTCTGCCACTTACTACCTCTGCTATCTTAGAGAATTTTCCCAATCTCTTCAAATCTTATTTTTTTTACTTACAAAATACTGATAATATTCCCTTGCTTCCTGGATTATGCTTATGTGAAGATTAAGACATATGTGAAGTGCCTTGAATGAGATTTCCACACTGAAAATGGTAGCTATTATTTCTAAGCTCTGGGCACGAGCAGAGACAGATCCAAACTGTGCCCTCTTCTCCGCTACTCTGGCTGTCCTAGCTGACTTCTGTTTCAACCCCAGTGTGCCACAGTAGCAAGGAAACATCCCTTCTCCAGCAGAGGAAGTTAGGCTAGAAAGCAACTATACTAAGCTAACCATGATGAGCACACAGTAAACGACTGCATCATGCCCAGCTTCAAAATGTGCAAAAAATTATACCTGCTCATGCCAAATTAGAAGCAGCTTTCAAGTGCCTGATGCTACATTCATCACCACGTCCCAGAAAGATGCTGACTGAAGGTTTTCAAAAACTTCAAAAGACTCTCACAATAATTGCATATTCATTAGACAAATTAGTTCTAGATTATTTTTAAAACCATAACTCAAAAAAAAAAAGACCAACAAAGAATGGAATAAAATTATGCAGGAGTGGTGTTTAGAATATTAAAATATAGAATACTATTCATTTTTTTCCGAAAGCATTAAATGGAAAAAAGGGGGGGCAGGGAGCAGGAAACCTAAAAATAAGAAGCAATAGAGAGAAAAATAGTCTGTCTTTATGAAATCCAGTCCTTGGGAAATAGATAGAATCTTTCTATCAGTTTTGGATGAGGGGAAATTTATATTGTGTTTCAACCTCTGGTGGGAGAAGAGCATTAGGAAAATAATAAATACATTCATCATAATATTACATTGCCTGATGTAGGTCATTAACACACTGTGACCCCTACCAGTAACTGCTGGGATCTTGTTCTTAGAAGAGCCACAGTCTGGTATAACATACCTGGTTTCATCTTTTTTCAGACTCCATTATTACCCAAAATAAGTAGCTGCCACTTTGCCCACATGTGTTAACAGAGTAGAGAGTCAGGAAAAGCAGAGAAAAGCCACCAAAGGAGCAACAGGTGGCTTACAGCTTGTTGCCTTGAAGTGTATTACAAAATGGAAAAACAAGTCCTAGAACACAAGGCCAGGCAGGGCTCTTCAAGCCAGGAGTGCAAATGTTGGTATTTGCCACGTGGGAAGCTTAAGTAACACCCTCCACTCCTGAGGCCACATATGTGCAATATTAAGGTATCAATTAAAGAGCCCAGCAGTAGTTCTTGTTATTTGCCAATGCCCATTGAGGTTGATCATTTCACCATATGCAAAGGGCTGGCTGGCTTTCACCTGGCAGAGAAAGCAAGAAGATTTTCAACACTGCTCATTCTAAAACATTCTAAAAGCATTCGACAAAATCCAGCACCCTTTTATGACAAAAAACCCTTAACAAACTAGGCACAGAAGGAACGTAATTCAAAATTATAAAAGATGAATAAAAATCTTAAAGACAAGGCATGAAACCCAAGAAGTCTAGAGGAAAATGTAGGAAAAACTCTTCCAGATATTAGCCTAGGCAAAGAATTTATGACTAAGACCACAATCACAATCACAACAACAATAAATAAATAAATAGGATTTGATTAAACTAGAAAGCTTTTGCACAGCTAAGGAAATTATCAACAGAACAAACAGACAACCTACAAAATGGGAGAAAATATTCACAAGCTATACATCCAACAAAGGGGTAATATCCAGAATCTACAACGAAGTCAAAGCAAATCAGCAAAAAGAAAACCTCATTAAAAAGTGGGCAAAAGACATGACGAGAAGCTTTTCAAAAGGAGATAGACAAATGGCCATAAACATATGAAAAAATTATCAATGTCACTAATCATCAGGGAAGTACAAATTAAAACCACAATGAGATATCACCTTATGCCTGTTAGAATGGCTTTTATTGAAAAGTCCAGGAACAATAGATGTTGACATCAATTCAGAGAAAAGAACGCTTATACACTGTTGGGTGAGACTGCAAATTAGTACAATCTCTATGGAAAACAGTATGTAGAGTCCTCAAAAAACTAAAAGTAGACCCATCATTCAATCCAACAACCCCACTACTGGGCGTTTACCCAAAGGAAAGGAGGCATTTTATCAAAAAGACAACTGCACTTGAGTGCATGTTTATTGAAGCACAATTCTCAATTGCAAAGATGTGGAATCAACCCAAGTGCCCATCAATTCATGAGTGGATTAACAAAATGTGGTACATGTATACCATGCAGTCTTTCTCAGCCATAAAAAAGAATGAATTAATGCTTTTTTTTGCAACAATTTGGATAGAACTGGAGACCACTATCGTAAATGAAATATCTATCCCAAGAATGGAGAAACACACACTACATGTACTCACTATTAAACTGGAACTAACTGATGAGCACACACGTGCACAGAGCAATGTACAACTCAGTGGAAATCAAGGGTGGGCAGGGGGAAGAAGGGAGAGGTACTACCTAACAAGTACAATGAACACTATTTGGGTGATGAACACACTTATAGCCGTCACTCAAGCATTACACAAACAATGCATGTAAGCAAAAGCATGTGTACTCCCTTAATGCTTTGAAATAAAAACAAAAACAAAATGAGAGGCAGAGAGAAGCGCCTGTAATAAATATTAAGTGAATGCCACTGTAAAAGGCAGGAGGCCCAGAGTACGGAGAAGGATGGAACGCCACTGACCCACAGGGAAAAGCATCCCTGCTCTGCAGAGCATCACCCAGATGAGGGGATAAAAAAAAAAAAAAAAAAAAAAAAAAAAAAAAAAATCTTGGAGCTCTTCAGCTTTCCTATCCCAGACAGTTTTTACCTAAGAGTGCTGTGAGGAACCTCTTCTGGGCTTTCTTTGTTCACCGTGGTCTCTGATATCACCACGCTTTTAAAAGCCCTTTGCCAGTATTTATCCATGTTAAATAGGAGTGGACAGCATGGTGATGTATACCCTCTTCAACAAGCCAAGCTTTTCTCTTCTGCCTTTGTTCTTTAACCGTGAGCTCAAAGTGCCTGCTACAGAGCAAATTACACATTTAAACCCACCTGCTTTACCTCCCTCCTAAATCAGTTACCATCCCGTGCTTAGCTTATATAATTGCCTCACCCAAACCCCACATACACAAAATTATAAATTTCCTGGGGGTAGGGAACACGTCTGCGTTATTCATTTCTAAATCCACCACCTAGCATGGTGTCTGGCCTATAACAGGGGTGTTCAATAGATAATCTTGAGTGAATATGCGTAATATAAATAAGCAATCCACCCATACATTTCCCTTCTCATCAGTAAGACATGTAACATGTGAAAGTTCCCCTTACCACCCAGCCCCATCATTCACGCCCCGTAGCAACAACATCTAAATGGGGCAGGGTCTTCCTCCCCAGCCTGACCTGGTGACATCCTCCAAATCCCACTTTTAGGACAGCAGCAGAAGGAACACTCAGCTAGAAGGGAGAAAGCTGTGCAAAGACAGAGTTCATTTAGGGCTCATTTGAAGACTTTTTGATTTTTTTTAAAAAACAACATCTGGACAAATTTTAAAATGTACTTGGGCTCCAACTAATGAAATGGGAAGCAGAACACGGGCTCAGGGCGCCAATTACTTGCCCCCTTGTCTCCCCCATTTCTTGGAGAAAATTTAGTGAGATAACTCCTAGCATGTCAATATAATAAAATACCCAACATTCGGGTAAATTATAGATTAGCTGCAGCAATTGTTCAGCTTTTAAAAAGAGTTTTCCAAATAAAAGATTTATTTTTAATTTTAGTGCATTTTGTTCAGTGTCCTACAGTTTTGAAAAAAAAAAATGCATCATAATGGAACTGAAATGGTCTTATGGCATTTTACCCGCATTTGGTCTAATGTTCCTAATGTTTTTTCCAGCTGTTCTATTAAAGCTGGACAAATTATTACCTTGAGAGAGGAAGACAAAAAATAAAATAACTACACATTTTAAAAAAATTGTCATTCAGACCAAGAGATGCTAAATGATGACCAAGAAAATTGCTTGGTTAACCTGGAAAGAGGTGTTCTCTCTGATTATAACCAGGTCAGTACTGCTGTTATTTAACAAGCTGGCTCTGTTAACAGGACTGTTCTGGGGTTAGATCTACGGGGTCTTCTGACCTCCAAGTCTCCTGGCAGCTTTTAAAAGTAAAGTGAAGATACGGGGTCAGGAAGGCTGACTCTCAGTCATAGTTCTGCCAGTTGCTGGCTGCATGGCCTATGCTAAGCACATTGTCAAAAAATAACCAGAGAAACCCAAATGGAGAGATTTTCCGCAAAACAACTTATCTGGACTCTTCAAAACTAGCACTTGTCAGCAAAGTCAAGGAAAGGCCAAGGAAATATTCTTTAGTAAAGACAACTAAAGAGACATTTCAACTAAATGCAATATATGATCCTGGACTGGATCCTGGGTCAGGAAAAAAAAAAAAAAATGTGCTATAAAGAATGTTATTAAGTCAACTGACAAAACTGTCATTGTTTTGTTGAAGTGTTATCTTTTCATATTGTCTCTTTCCAGTATAAACTCCATGAGGGGATGGACATTTTCTGATGAATTTGGTTACATATCACTAGCTTAGGAGATGCTCAATGATATTTTTTGAATGAATAAAAGACTAAGTAAGTGGGACCACCTCTGCCAATCCAATCATTATTGACAAACTACCAATATTTCCCAAGTTTGTACTAGATATTTTAAATCAATTACCTTATTTAGAAATAGATGAATGAATACATTGAAGTCAATGCTATTAGTCCCATTTCACAGATTAGTAAACTAAGAATCTCATGAAGGTCCTTATCTCCCAAAGGGCCTAGAGGCAAAGCCAAGATTTGAACCAAGTTCAGACTCCCACCTCTGTTTTTCTTATTGCATGGTGCAGCCTCAGGAAAGCAGAAGCATTCAGTCTTCCTCTCTGGTGCAATACCTCTCATTAGCATCCCGAAATCGTATGTGCAAGGGCTTTGACAAGGTTTCATTTTTTTCTGCTGCTTGTCTTTGACATGATGCCTTCCAGCTGCTCTGGGTGATGGGAAGGCTTTTAACCCAGTGAATCAATAGCTGATCCCTGTCCACCTTCATCACTGGAATGACACATGGCAGCCTTGGAGACATCCCAGGTCTTTAAGGCATCCTGTTTGTTGCCCTCTAGTCCCACTTTGGCAATTTTCACAACATTAACTTGTCCTTTGGATGGAGATGAAACCCTCAGTAATCATTTAGGGCATGATTTCCATCAGCAGTAATGGTAGCCAGAGTTTTGTCCTTGATCCATGAAAGTAACAAGAAATCATGGAAATTTTCTAAGGAAGTGCTTGTCAAATCTTGATTAAAGCTACCTGTTGGGTTCCAGGCACTGCTCCCAAGCGGCTTGCAGTCCACTGACAGAAACAGATAATGCAACAATGTATGCCATTGGTACAGGATACTGCAGGAAAGGAGAAGCCAACAAAGTCTTCCCAGGAGAAGTAACATCTCTGATGGTGCCCGAGAGATACACGAGTTGCCCAGGTAAAAGGGTAGGAGATACCAGTGTTTCCAGCAGAAAGAATTGCACATTCGTTCAATGGTGTAATGGCGACAGAGCACTCAAGACACATTTTAAGAACTTAAAGAGATCCCATGTGCCCAGAACGTAAGGTGCAAGCTTGCAACATCGGGAGATGCAGCTGTAAAATCAGGCAGGACTCAGACGTTTGGACTTTATCCTAAGGGAAATGGGCAGTCACTATTAATTTTGTATCAGAATGATCTTCAGGCTTAGTCTGAACGATGGGAAGACAATGCAGATAGACCAGGACTTAGGATGGCTTCAATCAGTCTAGTCAGGAAATAGAAACCGCACCAATTATTTTAACAAAAAATAACTTAATGTAAAGAATTGTTAGCCAGCTATCAGAAAATTGAAAGCCAAAAGGAGACAGTGAGGTAACATCAAGATAGTAACTGCAGGAAGTAGCTACCACTTCAAGAGCTGGGGAGAAGAAGGAGAAGAGGTTGGTTTTATTAAAATGTGTAAGCTTGGGGGGAAAGCGATGGCGAGATCAAGCCAAACCCTCCGAGTCGAGGATGCTGCCCGGCTGGTGGTGATTTCTCAGAAGTTTAGAAGACTCAGCAGAGCCAGATGTGGATACTCCAGGCTGGTAGGTGCTAATGTCTCTGAGAGGACGCCATGAGGCAGGTTTTGAGAGAGTTAGAAAAACTACAAACTGGAACCGACTGCTGTCACCAGAAGCAAGTGTCACTGCCAAGGGACAGAAGCACTGTGGGGTTGCAGAAACAGGAAGGAGCGAGGCCCCTCTTCCTCACCAGCTTTGCATCTTCTTCCGGCTTCTTCTCCCTCGTTGCCAAAGTCTAATGGGGAGCCAGCCAGCAAAGGGGAAATGTGGTTTGCAGAGTTCCAGCCCCAGTACCAAAAAGCTAAGTAACAAAGAGTGTGAGTGGAGAAGCAATAGCTTAGTAACCATCACATCAAAGGTCTGCAGGCTTCTGTCTCCATAGATACCTCCTTGACAGCTCCGGGGCTGGGACCGAACTGGGAACCAATGGATTGAAGCAAGCTCGAGGGAGAGGGGGACGAAAGAAGAAAAACATCCTGCAGGGCTGACATATGAGGGAGGAATCAGCATTTGGAAGATCACGGCAGGCCTGTTCCTACTGCCCACTGGAGGGGCACAGCCCAATCAGGGGCAGCCCTGGCAAAAGGCAGTTTATCCTGGGGCCCCTGCCTCTCCACCTGTAACTCCCACCGTGGTGCCCCTCACCAAAATCCATCGTTTGCAAACAATAACCCTGTGATGATCCTGGAATATTTTAAGTGCTGTTCACTTTACTTCCAGTTCTTTCCGGGGAATCGTCCTCTCTCAGCCTCAGTGTTTAGGGTGAAGTTCCAATTTAGCTTAGCAGTGGACTATGTGACACAGGCCTGAGCCAATCAAAATGCCACATACCCATTGCCACTGTGATTGGTTCAAGGTGTTCAGGTGACCTAATCAGACCAATGATATTAGCTAAGAGAGTCTACTCTTCCATCTGAAACTTAAACTGGAATTCAAGGATATGGGAACTGCCCCAACTACGTAACAACCATAGAAGATGGCTGAAGAAGATGGCTGAAGAAGATGGCTGAAGAAGATGGCTGAAGAAGATGGCTGAAGAAGATGGCTGAAGAAGATGGCTGAAGAAGATGGCTGAAGAAGATGGCTGAAGAAGATGGCTGAAGATGGGCTACTACATCAAAATGAAAAGGCACAGAATCCAGAAATGGGTCCTGGTTGCATAATTTGAGCTCTGAGCTGTAACTGAAGTCAAATCCACTGTCAGGAGTTCTCAGTTGAGTAAATTACCAAACTTCCCTTTTTATTTAAGCCACCTGGAGTGAGGTTTTCTTTCACTTGCTGCAAAAAGCTACAATCCAAAAAGGTATAGCACCAATGTCTTGCATTTCTCTCTCTACTCTTTCCTTATTTGCAAAATAACCTTTTCTTGCCCTTCTTTTGGATAACAGTGCTAGCAGGAAAATGACTTCACACAATAGAAAATGTATCGTTATTAAACAAAGGAAAATTGTTCCACCTCACTGGTAAACAAATAAATGCAAATTACAATGAGAATGCTCTCATCCTGATTAAATTGTCCCCTTAAAAACTTTAAAAATTACAATAGCCAAATGACGAAATAAGTAAATTTATGTACTGCATGTGAGAGTGTAAATTCGTACAGCTATTTTGGCAATCAATATTACGATATGTATTAATGACCTAAAACTAATTATAACCTTTGACCCAGGTAAGTCTACCCTTAGAAATTGACCCTAAGAAAATAATTACATACACCATTCTCTATCAGACTTGACCTCTCTGGTCTAACTCTAGTTTATCAATGTCCTGTTTAAAGGCCAGTTACTAAAATTGGATACCATGCTCTATAGAATATAGTGTTCCTACCCATTTTTAAGAACTTGTATAATATTTCTATGCATACTAATTAAGTTTGGGCCAACTTTATCTTTTGTAATTTATAATAATCTTGTCAAATCTCCTTTGCATGTAACTACTACTTAAGTCTTACATTGTGAGTCCTTTGTGTGTTTATAGTTTCTCTCTCCAACACCACTGGAAGTTCCTCGAAGCAATGTACTAGCTCTCATTTTTATAACAATTCGACAACACTTCAGTCAACAAATATTTAGTACCTATCAACTGTGAAGTGGAAACTGCATAGCGGTTAATATAGGACGATACACAATTGGTGATGGATAAAGAGACCAAGATAAATGTCTTCCTGGGAAAGGAAAATAGAGCCAAGGCTAATCCCAAATGAACCAATCAATCCTAGCTGTAGAATCCCAGGCAGCTTCACAAATTATCTGAGACCTCTGGGTTTTCATAAGGTCCTAAACTCTTAATGCAAAGACGGCCAATTGTTGCTGTGGCCTCAGTTGTCCTTTCTTGGAACCCAAGATGACCAGAAGAAGGGCTGCCTCTCTAGTATCTCAGGCTCCTCTGTCTGTAAGCAGCACTCGGTGTTTAAGTACCTTGAACACTCCGTGAGTGTTTCATACTCCGTGCCTATGAACATTTTCTTCCTTTGTCTGGAATATCACACCTTGGCACCCGATGGATGCATCCTTCAAGACCTAACACAAGCACATCTTCCTCTATGATGCTTCTTCTAAATCTCCTCCCCACTCCCACCCCCCGATCCCTGCTGATGCTGTTACCTGTACTTATCATTATTTGTGACACTGTCCCATGGATTCCAATTACTTATTTACCTGGCTAATTTTTCCACAATGCCATGAACTCCTTGAGGTTCTCACCCATCTTTGTATTCCAGTGTTTAGAGCAGTGCTGCTGAGCACATAGTATGCTCAATAAATGCTTATTGAACTGATTAGTGAATAAATTTTAAATCAATTGTGCCTGAATGTTTTTGAAAGTTGCAATTTATGGGGTAGAAAAAAGTTTAAATGTATTTTTATCCAGCCAATTCTGCAAGCTTGTGTGTACAAGTATGCACAGACACATACACACACATACACATACACAAACACACACACACACACACACACACACACTCCTAGCCCTCAGGTGTAACTGTGCTGTTTCTGAATATTAGTAAAGGGAATATTTGGACCAGCCAGAGACCTTCTGCAGAACAGCAACATGCATCAATCAGGAGAGTTTGGGCTGACACTTAAAGAGGTAAAAATAAACAGTGTTTTCACCCAAAGGGTGATATTTTGTCTAATGATGTTAATTTTGCACCATAAACACTTTATATTACAAAAAAATCAAAGTAAATGTTTGTCAGATCGACAATTACAAATGGCAAAGGAGAGATAGATTAATTCCTGCAACAGTGAACTTGAATTACACCAGAAGACAAGTATTTAAAAAACAATTTGACATAGATTAATTAGCTCTGTGTCTTCATATAGCAAGATCTTTGTTTGGCTCAAAATACACTCCAACTGCCTGTAGTGTTAAGTATACAAATTTGGCGTATTTTACTTGCTCAGTTTTTGCCTCAATTTTTATTCTGAATTTTCCATTATCATTTATAGCTCTTCCCACAGTCATAATGCCTCAGTTTAGGAACACATTTTCATTTGTACATGGTTACCAAGTGGATTTTTAGCAGAAGCAACCATTTGATAAAAAGGAGGAAACATAGGTGGACCTCACTTAAAGAAATTCATAAAGCATCTGCATGAAACTCCAGATGTACAAAACTAAAAAACTGTCCATTTTTCAAATTGTTCCTCATAAATTCTTTAAATTACATACTTTTGTTGAACTTTCTATGTAAGTTTGAGAAATTTAACCTAAGAAAGTTATCATATAGGTATGCAACAATTTACCTTCAAGTTGCTTTAGTATAGAATTATTCATAGTAGGAAAAAAAGGAACAACAATTTTTTTTTTTTTTTTTTTGGAGACAGAGTCTCACTCTTTTGCCCTCGCTAGAGTGCCAGGGCGTCAGCCTAGCTCACAGCAACCTCAAACTCCTGGGCTCAAGCGATCCTTCTGCCTCAGCCTCCCGAGTAGCTGGGACTACAGGCATGTGCCACCATACCTGGCTAATTTTTTCTATGTGTATTTTTAGTTGTCCAGATAATTTCTTTCTATTTTTAGTAGAGACGGGGGTCTCGCTCTTGCTCAGGCTGGTCTCGAACTCCTGACCTCGAGCGATCCACCCACCTCAGCCTCCCAGAGTGCTAGGATTACAGGCATGAGCCACCTTGCCCAGCCAAATTCTTATCTATTTTTTTAAAAATAGAAGAATGTAAAAACAGACACCACATGTACTCACTATTATATGGGAATTAACTGATTAGCACTTGTGTGCACAGATGAAAATAAAACTCAATGGAAATAATGGTGTTGGGGGGGTGGGAATGGGTGAAATCATACCTAATGGGTACAATATACACTATCTGGGTAACCGGCACACTTACAACTTTGACTCAAGCATTACAAAGGCAACCCATGTAACCAAAACATTTGTACCCCCATAATACTCTGAAATAAAAAAATTAAAATTACTATTAAAAATAGAAGTAGAGTATCTATGTATTAGAACACCATACAGCCTTTACAAATGATGTTGAAGAAAAATATTGGGAAAATGTTCCTGACATAGTGATAAGAGGGGAGGAAAGCAAGTCATAAGCAATATTTGAAGGCAGCAAAAATAGTGATTATGAACAAGGAATCTGGAGCCAGAGTGCCTTGGTTCAAATCCTAGTTCTATCACTCACAGGCTAGCAATTTACTTAACCTTGTGGCGCCTGTTTGCTCATCTGTAAAATGGGCATAAATAGGACCTAGAGTATAAATTTGTGGTGAGAAGTTAATATAAATAAATAAGTAAATAGATAAATAAAAATAGAGCACTCAGTGCCTGAAACATAGTAAGTACAACATAAACTTTGGCTCTTATTAACATCTATAGTATGTTTTTGTTTTTAAACACAGTATACAGTATATTATACATAAGAAACACATTTGGGAGAAAATGCCTCAAAATATTAACAGTGGTTATTTCAATGCGATCAAGGGTCATTTTTAGGATTTTCTTCTTTATGTTTATTTTTTACTTTTCTAGAATAAAGATGCAGGATTTTAATTTTTAAATATTGATAATTTTTAATGAAATTTATTTTTCTTATATGGTTTTGCTCTTAAAATATTTTATTAGTAAACCTTTTTTAAAAGTATACTATACTACATTATAATATAATGTACAGCTGTGGATTTCACTTTAAATTAAGTACAAATCCATTGTATTTGAAAAATTTGAAGTTCATAGTATAAAGTAAGGTATAATTGTAGTTTTGTTTTTAATGATTTATTTCCTGGAATCAACTATTTCTACATGGCACTCAAAAAGGCTATTTAATTATTCACTTAACAAATATTTTAAGTACCTACTATGTGAATAGGATACACAAAAATCCTTACCCTCATATAGCTTACATTCTAGTATGGAGAGACTGACAACAAACAAAATATGTAAATAAATTATGTAGCAAACTAAAAATGATCATGGTGTCCGACAAGAAAACTGAAGCCGGGTGGCAGGATTTGGGCAGAGGGGCAAAGGGGAAGGGAGAAGTGTCAGCTACCATTTTTAAAAGGATGATCATGCTAAGCCTCAGTGGGCACTCACTACATGCCAGAACTGGTGAAAATACAAATATTCATTCCATCACTCCCCAAGTATTAATAGTTACCGAGTACTTCAAATGTGTCGGCTATTGGGCTGGGTGCTAGCGATACAGTAGCATCACAAAAACTCTTGAGTCCTGTCTTACTTTGTGAAGTATAAAATCCTATGGTCAGATGATACTAATAAATAAAGAAAAAGGTATAAAGAATTGTAAGTCATCCTAAGTGTGCTGAAGAAAACAGGTGCAGGCAGGGCACCTACCCCTTTAGGGCAGTCAGAGATGCTCTGAGGAAGTGACACATAAGCCGAGACCTGAAGGCTGCAAAAAAAATCAGTCATGTCAAAGGCCAGAAGAAAAGCTGCCTAAGTAGAGCCAAGAGCATGTGCTAAGGCCCTGAGGCAGAAAAGAACCTGGTGCATTCAAAGTTCCTAAAGGAGGGCTGTGTGACTAGGGACTAGTGGACTGGGAAGCAGGGTGTAGGGGAGGGGGAATGAGGTTAGTGAGGTAGAAAGGACCCATCTCATGCACAAAATCAGTCTACACCTCACTTTTCCATAGGACAGAATACAGTCTTGGTCAATTTCCAAATGCCACCTCCAAACTGCCCTTACTCCTTATGCCATCTCATGACAACACTCTTGCCTGGGAGAACTCAGAGTTCTGGCTCAGAATCTCTCAAAGTTTCAGTCGAGCTTTCAGCCGGGCTGCAGTCATCTGAAGGCTTCAATGGGTCTGAGGGACCTGGTTGCAAAATAGCTCATTCGTATGGCTTTTGGCAGGAAGCCTCCGCTCCTTCCCCGGGTAGGCCCTTCCACAGGGCCCTGACCACGTGATACCTGGCCTCTCCCCAGAAGGAAATGACCCACAGAGAGCAAGGAGGGGATGCGATGTCTTTTAATAATCTAGGCTCAGAAGTAACACACCGTTACTTCTGCCATAGTCAAGTGGTCACACAGTCTGGCCCTGATACAACGTGGGAGGGGACTGCACAGGAGCATGAATTCCAGAGGTTGGGGATCACTGGGGCCTGGCTTAGAGACTGGATAACTGCTGAAGTGTGTTAACCTAAGTAAATGTTTAATTGTCATGATATATATATATATATATATATAACTTGAAAATTACATATATGGCTTAGTATAGTTTCTGGCACATAGTGAACGATAAATAATAGCTATTTTTACCAGTATTGCTCATAAAATAGCCATTTGCCAGTTTCGCAGCCACATCTGCACCTCTCCCTCCACAAGGTATTTTACCTGCTTAAAAGGGCTTTGAGGCAAGAAGTGCTCCACACAAAAATATCACACATCTAATGGTCAAAGTTCAGGAATCATAGTAGCTTCCAAGCACTTGTAGCTCAAAGACACCTTTCATTTGTTCATTCATTCACCACAATGCAGTGGACCTCTCTGAACATTCCAGAATTACTCCCATAGCTCTAAAATATGTGAGTAATAATTACAGCTTCTTAGCAATCCCAGCAACTTACTGAGAATCCCAAGCGTCACCAAAAAAAGAATTCTATAAAAACAGTATGCATACACTACATACTAAAGAACAGTATGTACTCAAGCCACTTCAGGCAGTGAAAAC
The DNA here is from genome assembly GCF_041146395.1 of Eulemur rufifrons. Lineage (NCBI taxonomy): Eukaryota > Metazoa > Chordata > Mammalia > Primates > Lemuridae > Eulemur > Eulemur rufifrons. The sequence continues at coordinate 10,715,290 of NC_090992.1, forward strand.
CGGGAGAAACCAAGGTGAAGAATAAGTCAGAGTAAGCAAAATATAGAGGCAGGGGGTCCTCTTGAAGCAACAAGCTGAAAGTAGGAAAAAGAGGAAAATAATATTTATATAAATAAATGTCTGACATAGATGTGTATAAATGTGTGTACAAATATATGCACATACTATGTATATAAATATCTAATATATGATATCAGGCATGTATGTCTGATGTGGTATACAAATGTGATATACAGATACAGATATAGACGTAGATATAGGCATCACTACATGTGGGTCTCAACCCCAAGTACTCTTCGTGCTTTTCTTCATTTCATCTCACAACCACCCTTGGAGGTCAGAGCATCCACAGGTGAGCAAACTCAGTGAGATCAAGAAACTTGCTGAAGGTCTCAGAGCTTTTAAATTGTGTAGCCAAGATTTGAGCCCATGTATGTCTGACCCCAAAACCTGTGTGTTTGACCAGGCGTGAGCAAACTAACCGCCCACTGGCCAATCCTCTCAGCTGCCTGCTTGTATAAATAAAGTTTTATTGGAACACGCCATGACTATCTCTGCACATGCCATTTATAGCTGCTGCTTTTATGCTCGCACAGTTGAGTTGAGAAGTTGCAACAGACACTGTACAGCCTGCAAAGCTCTGACCCTTCACAGAAAAAGTTTCTCAAACCCTGCTCTTTATCATTATCTTACCTGAAAAATTAATAGGAAGATTTGGAGAAAATCATCATAAATGCAGTCCATTTAGATAAGAAAATTCTCTTGGGTGTGGTGGTGTTTGCTTTGACAGTTTAAATCTACAGTGAGTTGGGAAATACAGACTTTGACTTTAAGGTTTAACGCATTTAATGCTTGAGAAGAATTAAGATGACATTTTGTGACATTTGAAGCTGTTTCGATTGCAGCTGCCTGTTATCTTACACTCCCAAGTAAAATCACTAAAAATTTGCAGCCTACTTACTTCAAAACTTACATGTGAGACCTGTGATTCTCCTGATGCCCCTCAAATTTTAGAGATATTATGGTTTGCAATAATATTAAAAATATAAATTGAAGACCTTTAGTATTATTATTAACCAAGAATAGCATCCAGGCCTCTTTGAAAGCTCCATAATATAAGTTTCTATTATAAATCTACACGAAGTTTAGATTTCAATTCCATCCCCAAAACTTCATGTATTCATTCAATCAATTTTTACTGAGAACCTTCTATATACCTGACACTGTTACTGCTTACAGAATGGTTAGTTATCAGGTATCAATGGCCTTATCAGTGATAATTCCCTTAAACAGTGATATTTTCACTTTTAAGTAAGATGAAAAAATAGATATGTCTCTATTATCTTCCAGCTTATTGTCTACCAGAGAAGAATGAACCCAAATAAACACAAGTAACTACAAAAGTACATCATTACAATTCAGTTCAGACTTCTGTAACAAAATACCATAGACTGGGTGGTTTAGAAACAACAGAAATTTATTTCTCACAGTTCTGAAGGCTCAGAAGTCCAAGATCAAGGCACTGGCAGATTCATGTCTGATGAGTGTTCATTTCCTAATATTCATAAAATGATGCCTTCTCACTGTGTCATCATTGGGTAGAAGGGGTAAGGAAGCTCTCTCTGACCTTTTATGTAAGAGCCCAAGTCCCATTCAAGAAGGCTCCACTCTTACGATCTAGTCATCTCCCAAATGCCCCACACCTCCTAAGATCATCACCTTGGGCATTAGGATTGAAACGTAAGAATTTTGGGAAAGATGCAAATATCCAGCACTTAGCAGTAAAACATGTAAAGAACAGGGATGTAAGAAAGACAACGACAGGGTACCTAGTTCCCATTGGAAGACAGAGAGAGCTTCTTGAAGGATGTGACATCCAAAGTGGGCCCCAGAGGAGTAGCAGGGCCAAGCCAAGTGCATTAGTTATAGAAGAGCACCCTTGCCACAACATCCACATGCTGGAATGCTGGGGATTTGGGAAAACTGGGACCAGGATATAGTATTTGTAAGTTGGATATCAGTATTAATACTTCTACACACACACACACACACACACACACACACCCCAACTTACAAACAGGTAAACCGAGGGTGGGAGAACTACAGATTCATCCATTTGCCTGGTAAATAGCAAAGCTGAGGTCAAACCCAGGCCGACTCTGGTGCCCAGAGCTTTTCACTGCCCCGTTGTGGACTCTCTCCCTGTGCCTCAACAGTAATGCAACTGGGAACGCCTTGCACCACAGCCTGGCTCCCGTCTCAGTCCACGTGATACTGAGCCAGTATAAGGAGAAACGGATTTCAGAGACCTAAGATTTTCCTTTAAGATTTCCAAATTCAGGGAGAAGAAATGTCAAAAGCTGTCATTTAAACTGAGCTGTGCTCCCGACTCTCCAGCACCCCAGCAACCTGCTCACCCCATCCTCAGTAGCACAGCTGCTTCACAGATTTCTCTTCTGGAAATAAAACACCACCATCATTTCTTTGTGCTTTTGAAAACTCCAGAAACAGACCCTGGAGTTGTATGGAATGTAATCACCCCTTCTCCTGGTTTCCTGGTCCACACGGGCTCACTCACTTCCTGGGGTTGCAATGCCAAGCCCAGGCAACTGAATGCAAGTTCTGCCACCCCTTGAGAACTCCCAAGCAAAAAGCCATTTCCTTTTACAGGAACCACAGATGTGGACAGGCCCAGTCATTAAATGCCCCTGTATCTGTGAGCATTTAATTCCCACTTGACAGGTGAGGAGAAGTGGCCAGCGTGGAGTGATATGACCTCCACAATTCTTAGAGCCATTTAGACTGTACTTCCAAAGAGTCAGCAGAACGCAGAGGTCTTCCTGGTTTTCAAGAGCGTCCCAACTTTCCCTCTCCCCATTACATCGACCTGTAATGATGTGGGAACCAACAGATGTAAATCCAAATCCCCAATCCTCCAGACGTTACCTGTGCGCCCTCAGGCAACTTCAAGTGATAGATCTGAGCCTCGGTTTACCAATACCATGGACTTAAAATATTAATTTACTGAATCTCCTTTCCTCCCACACTCCCAATCCCAACATGGAAGAATGATATTCTGCTGGCTTTCCCCAGCAGGGTGGTGGCAGTTATTGTTAAAGTATTAAATATATCTGTAGTTTTAATCAATAGCCACTGCCTCAAGCTCTCCAAGAAACTCACTTCCAGTATCACTATAATCTAGCAACACAAAACGGTTAATATCTGGCACATCTGGGACCCTCTAGGACTGCACAGCTTGTATCCTTTCTTGTGGGTTGATGGCCAAGACAGTCAAGGTATCCAAAAGTATCTGTCCTTGCTCCCACCATGGGTTCTCCCAAGGGTCCCCAAGGACCCACCCTGCTTCATCCACGCATTCCTCTGGGCCCTGGGGACCCCTGGTGAACACTACCAGACCATCTGGACACTCACATGTGGAGCAGCCAGTCCACTACTGCTCCCCAAGGCCAGTATCTGTTCCACCCTCTGCCAGACTGTATCCTCATCTGGCAGAACCACAATGGGGGATTCCTTTGGCAGTGCTGCTGACACCCGGGAACAAGACCTCCACGCCCACTTGGACCACAAGAGCTATGACTGTCCACCCTCAGCCCAGCATCCCCTAGAATCTTCTTTGTGTGGCCACTTGTGGGAATTACCACCATGGTGAGCCAGGCTCTGAGACGACCAGAGAAAGCTGGGACAGAAGATGGTCGACTCAGGTGACAGTAGGAAACTGGGCAGGTTCAGGCCACTGGCTGGATGCTTCAACTCCATGGCCGACACTCCCAAGAGACGAGAGCTCTTTTTGGAGTCCTTTAATTGTCATGATTTTCCCCATTTCACAGCTTAACGGAGGAACCAAGAGGCTATTTAAAATGTAAGTGACAGAGTCTGAACCCAAAGCCAGGGATCTTGGCAACAGAGGGGACATGCTTAATCTTCACACTGCACTGCCTCTCATTCGGCCTGAAAGTTATACTTTCAACTTAATTAAAAATGACATGCCAGTAAATGATTTTCATGGCTTAGCTGATAAGAGAGAATTTTACCATATAAAAATCTTAGGCAACATTACAAAATCTAGAAAAAAGTTTTAATGTAATTGCTTAGTTCAGCAGAAGCTGAGAGAAGTCTCAGGACCATGAAAAATGTTATTGATTTTAAAAGAAATTTGCTACTTTTTATGACCGCAAGTCTCTTGATCAGTACAAGCGAACAGAGAGTTGGTGGAAGAGTTTGATGTAATTCCCTATGTCAAACCACAACGTGTCATTTAGCATGTGACAGCCATGCCATCCAAAGATCACAATTTCTAAAAATCAATAAATGCCCTGTAAATCACTAGCATTTTAATAAACTATATGCACTGCAACTTGTATCACTTAGTAAGCAGTTTTATAAATTGAGAATAAAAAGGAATACATGTTTCATGTTTTAATTTATAGTTTGATTTATACAGTAACTTTCATGACTGTAATGCTTATTAAGTGTTTTTTTAATACCACCCCTGCATATGCTTATAAAAAGGATATTTTCTTAAGTGCGTATGAAAGTGAGCTGGTGAGTTTATGATAATCTGAGTATGGTATTCAAGAACCACTAACTTTGCACACAGCAGCCCTTCAAATGTGGGACTCACACAGACCACTCCTCTCATCTGTGGCTGAGAATCAAGATGCTCAAATAAAAGTAAAGGAACTACGGTAGATCTATTTGAAGTATTTTTCTTTTCTGTTCTCTTTTATTAGCGCTCAGATCCCTCCTGGGAGGGATCAACAATTCCCTTTTTCATGTGGTCCTGGCAAAATGCACCAGGATGCTTTCTTTGACACAAATTAAGATACACAAAGAAAAAAAAAAAAAAAAAACTAGTAACTCGTTTAAAATCTCACGTAAGATGAGGCCAAGAGGTAAAGCAAATTCAATGACATCGAGTCCCCTGTTCTTTAATGAGCTAAGAAACTTTTCCCTAAATATTCTCAACCAGCAGAAGACTCCCAATTCATGTCAATTGGCCAAAATTGGGTCACATGTGCCCTTCTAAGTCAAGTACGCATATGGGGAAAGAAGTTGGCCCCACTGAGGCAAACTCATCAAGGCTCCCTACTATCAGACCACCCATAACAAGACTTCATCAGCCAAAAGTCAGAGAACATACCATTTGTACTGGAATTCCACATTCACTAGGAAACTTGTTAAAGGTAGACCATAAGGAGGAAAGATTCATTTAACAGACTCATATATAATTATTTCCCTTTCTATCAAAAGACAGAAAATACTGTCAAATAAAGCCATCACTCATCCCTCAACCCTGACAAACGTACATTAGTCATGCGAACAGCAAGCTGGGTCCCAATTGGAAGCTAGATTCACCATCCCTTTACTGATCTGTGGCGCACCCACTGGCCATCAATTGACAAGTGCACTAAGCCTTTGGAACAAGCCAGTCACATCACCAAGTAAACATCATCTATTCAGAGCAGACATTTAGTGATATCACTTATATTAGATAGGAATTTTTATGCCAATTGTGTGAAAGGGATTAAGCAATTGATTCAGAGTCAGGGTGGGCTTTAAATGAAGCTTGTTGAATCAGCAGTTCAGACGTTATTACCAAAGACCCTTGGTGTCTCATTTTCTTTCTGTCCCTTAGCTCTACCTTCCACGGTGACAGCTTCATCATCAGACTCCACATGGTAGACAACCCCGAAACATACAGTAGCTTGAGCTTCACTCTTACAACAAGAAATAGTTGCCTCAGTGTCAGGCCACACATCCTTATCCTGGATGATCCAGGGAAAAGAAAGTATCAGTTCCACCTTAAACAGATTCAAGTAGACCTACCATTCGATCCAGCAATCCCATTATTGGGCATCTACCCAGAAGAACAAAAGTCATTCTATAAAAAAGACACCTGCACCCAAATGTTTATAGCAGCACAATTCACAATTGCAAAGATGTGGAAACAACCCAAATGCCCATCAATTCATGAATGGATTAGCAAAATGTGGTGTATGTATACCATGGAATATTACTCAGCTATTAGAAATAATGGCAATATGGCATCTCTTTGGTTCTCCTGGAGAGATTTGGAACCCACTCTATTAAGTGAAGTATCCCAAGAATGGAAAAATAAGCACCACATGTACTCACCAACAAACTGGTTTCCCTGAGTGCACATTTGGGAATAACACCAATTGGGTATCAGACAGAGGTGGGGGCTGGGGGGAAGGGATGGGTGTATACGTACTTGATGAGTGCGATGCGCACTGCCTGGGAAATGGACACGCTTGAAGTTCTGACTTGGGGGGGATGGGAGTCGACGGGAGGGGATGGGTGCATACCTACATCATCAGTGTGATGTGCACTGTCTACCGAATGGACACACTTGAAGCTCAGACTCGGGGAGATGGGGAGGCATGGGCAGTATATAACCTCAACTTTTGTACCCCCATAATGAGCTGAAAAAATAAAAAATAAAATAAAATAAAGAAATTATCAGTTCCCAAAGCATATACCCAGGTCTTAGGATCTCGTGCATTGTCCTAAAATAGGTCATTTGACCAAACCCAAACCAGTAACTTTAGCCAGAGGAAGAATATACAAATTGGCTTAGGTCAATGATAGTCTAATTTTTGAACTGTGTCAGATCAAACCCACACCAAACTCACCTGGAAAAGGGATATGTTCAAGGTATAGTTAGAAGGAATAGGGGAGAAGAAAGGAGTATTAGAGCAACAAACAACAAATTTCCACTACTGCTATCCTCCACACCTGAGTTCTTCTCTGCATAAAGGAATTTTTCCAGCAAGCCTCCAGTCTCTAAGACTATTTCAGAGCTACATTTTACCAAATCACACGGCTCATTTTACTCATTCAACTTAAGAGAAAAAAAAAAAAATCCATAAAATCATGGCGTATTTTATTCAACAACTGCCCACCGAATCAGAGTCATGGTACCTGAGGTGTCCTCCTCAGCTGGCTCAGAAGCAGGTTTTGTGGCTACAGTTCTCCCTGATGAAGCCTCATGTCAAGGCGGTTTCTGGATTTGTGCTCACTAGGCTGTAACCATCGCTAATCGAGCTTGTAGATTTGGTTGCTGGCATTAGACACAAAATGTAAGACAAAAGCTGGGCTAAGCGATGAGACGCTGACCCAGATTGGCATGTGGATCAGTTTCAGTCAATTTCCCTCCACTGATGGATCAAAGCACTCTGAGCACAGCAGTCAACCAGGAGAAAATTCCAAACCTGCGTATGCTCATCCAGCTCCTGGCAACAGCCTGGAAACAAACTAAAAGGCACAGAAGGAATCCCCATCTTCCAATGATGTATCAAGCAATGAGATGAGAAATGAGCAAAACATGATCTGCAGCCTAAATACGAAGTCACTGTTGTAATATCCCAAGTCTACAGCAATGAATGAGCAACAGTCTGGTATGCTCAAAACGTAGCTGGAATTTGCAGTCTGCATGCTTACAACTTGACACATCACTACTTTTTGAACAATTAACTTGGTATCTATAAGATTCAATTTGTTCCTCTGCAAAATGGGAATAATATCATGGAGTAGATAGGTTTTGAAGTATCTGCCTAACCTACAATTACTTCTCTTCACCGTCCCTTGATATATAGAGAAGCCATTTTGTAAACAGTTGCCCCCAGCAGCCATTTTCTACAATAATGACAGTTGATGAGACCAGGAGGTAAGAATCTGGCCAAAGTTAAGCCACATACACTTCTCTCCCTGAAAATATATAGAATTGGGCCTTAAAGGGAACGATTAGTCTCCTTCAGAGCAGTGAGACCAGTAAAATGGAGAGTTGACATGTCAGCAGTCTGATTCACTTGTACTGACCAGCAAAAGACAACCATCTATGCAAAAAGATTAGAAAGCAGACACAGGAAGGAGCTGAGAGGAGACCAAGAGAGTCGTGATCCATTTTGAGTTGATTTTTGTATAGGACGGGAGATGGAGGTCTAGTTTCATTCTTCTACACACGGATATTCAGTTTGCCCAGCACTACTTATTAAGGAGACTGTCATTTCTCCAAAGACTGTTATTGGCATCTTTCTCAAAAAATCAACTGGCTGTAGATATGTGGATTCATTTCTGGGTTCTCTATTGTTCCACTGGTCTACGTATCTGTTTTTATGCCAGTACCATGCTGTTTTCTTTACTACAGGCTTTGTACTATATTTTAAGATCCAGTAATGTAGTATCTCCTGCTTTTTTTTTTTTTTTTTTTTGCGCCAAGAATTGCTTTGGATATTCTGTGTCTTTTATAGTTCTATACCAAGTTTAGGACTGTTTCTTCTATTTCTGTTAAGAATGTTATCGGCATTTTGATAAGGATTGTATTGAATCTGTACATAGTTTTGGGTAGCATGGTTATTTTAATAATATTAATTCTTATAATCCATGATCATGGGATATCTTTCTACTTGTTTGTACCCACTTCAATTTCTTTCATCAGTGTTTTGTAGTTTTCCTTATAGAGGAGGTCTTTTACCTCCTTGGTTAAATTTATTCCGAGGTATTTCTTCTAAGAGAATGCTTCCATGCAGCAGCTCTGCCCAGTTATCAGCCAGCCTCTGACAACATGAGCTTCCTATGTGGGATACAATTCAACATCTACAGATCACCTTCTATGCACCAGGCACTACTGTAGATGCCATGCAAAAGATCTGTTTCCTCTGACGCTAGCTGCAGGTCACCTTCTCAATGTCAACAATGTTAATGTTGGCCAGGCGCGGTGGCTCACGCCTGTAATCCTAGCACACTGGGAGGCCGAGGCGGGTGGATCGCTCGAGGTCAGGAGTTCAAGACCAGCCTGAGCAAGAGCGAGACCCCGTCTCTACTAAAAATAGAAAGAAATTATATGGACAACTAAAATATATATATACAAAAAAATTAGCCGGGAATGGTGGCACATGCCTGTAGTCCCAGCTACTCGGGAGGCTGAGGCAGCAGGATCGCTTAAGCCCAGGAGTTTGAGGTTGCTGTGAGCTAGGCTGACGCCACGGCACTCACTCTAGCCCGGGCAATAGAGTGAGACTCTGTCTCAAAAAAAAAAAAAAAAAAAAAAAAAAAAAAAAAAAAAAAAAAAAAAACAATGTTAATGTTTAATATATCTAAAATCTAAAATAAAAACAGCAACAATAATAGCGGTGCTGTACTTGTGGTACCCATTGTCTCATTTTAAAGTTTCACTTTACCTGTAAAACATAAGTAACCCCAGTCAAGAAACTGAGGCTCAGAAAGGCAAAGTGACTTGCCCAAGATCACCCAGCCAGCAACTGGCAAAGCCAAGATTCAATCACATGTCAGGACTCAACATGACTAAACATCTCTGTCCTAGGGCTTTGCGTGCAAATTGACACTTGGAAATCTGTTATAAATGCAGACTCTCAGATCCTATCCTCACACCTGCTCGTTCTGAATCTGTATTTTCACACAATCCTCAGGTCACTCATGTGCCTTTCAGATTCAAAGGACAATGAGGAAGAGAACAGAAATTATTAACCATCTGTGGGCCAGGCTCTGTACCCCTTTGATATGACTATTTTTCTTTTATTTACCACAATGATTTTGATTTTATACCCATTTTCTTTATAAGTGAGGAACCTGAGGCTTAGGGAAGTTAAATAATTTGCTCAAGATTCACAACAAGCGAGTGGCAGAGCCAGAATCTGCCCTCCAGTGCTGTGACAACACTCTGCCCTCCGGCCTCCATGCCAGGGGCTGAAGGGAGCTGAAGAGCCACATAGCCAACTTGGGAATAGGCTCAGTTGACCTTTGGGATTTGAGTTTACCACTGAAGTCGGAAAAAGGGTAATGTCTGTATCATAAGATCTAAGCTTATAATAAACTACACTAGGGGACAAGAGGTACCCTTAATTGTGTCCACTAGGAATGAGACTTTTTTTAACTTCTGTTAAGTTAGGATGTTTAGTTTCCTTATGAATTTTATCCGCAAAATGCTGACATGGCAGCCTTTCCAATTGACAAGTTCCTATTCTCTAATAAAAGTGCAAACAGAAATTAGTCCCGGGGCAACTACCAAGTCCACCACCAGCTAAGGAGAAATGAAAGGCTCTGAATGAACACTGAGAAATGTTAGATCTTTTCAAAAAGGCCAAAACATAAGTCAAATCAGGAAAAAAAACCGCTTGCCTATTTGGAGGTTCCCAGGATGGTTAATATCAACTGGTGTCTGATTCAAATTATGAAGTCCTGTATATCCAAAACTGCGAGGACAGAGTGCAAAACACACCACTGACAGGCTGGAGACAGGTGAGAGACACCCAGCATGCGTGACCTTCAGCCACACCACACACAATCTTGCCTTTCCTTTTGTCTGTTTTGTTCAAAGCTGTATTCTTTTCACCTCAAAAGATACCTGGCACATAGTCAACACTCAATAAACAGCTATTGAATCAACAAATGACTGAATGGCATTGTGCAATGATTATAGAAAGTATCGGATGTTGCTCCAGGGAATTTGAGATGTTCTGTAGGGATGTCTCCAAAGCATTCTTGGGGTGGTGAGGGGTGGAAAAAACAGGCCTGCACTTTCCCCTGCCCACCTGCTTCCAACTAACTAGAACATACCTGGGTCCATACGTTGGGCTTTGGTGTCATATCTGACTTAAAGAAAAAGTTTCATTACTAAAAAGGAAAAACTAAAAATTTGAAAGCCACTGGTACAGCAGAAAAATTAATCACGAAGGAAAAAAAAGACTCTAATTCTAACTCTTCTTAGCTGTGTGACCTTGAGCAAGTTGCTTAACTTCTCTGGGACCCAGTTTCATCATTTATAAAACCATCTGTTGAGTGAGATTATTTCTAAGGTCCCTTCCAGCTCTACTGTAATTTTATTACACCATTTTAATTGCCATCCAATTTTACTAATTTTTTTTCCTTTGGTATGTTTTCTGATGTATTCTAATTTCTTTATAATAAGCATATATTTTTTGGTAGAAGAAAAGATTTATTTTCAAAGACATATAAATTAAATCAAACAAAAACATTCTTCTCCAGTATTCTCGGCATTTGCATCGCTTTTAACAAAAGCGAGAAGAGATGTTTTCCACGTTCTTGCCTAGGGAGAACAGAGTTTAAAGTCATGCTGTAGGCAGAGCTGAGCCTTCAAAACCAAGTAATGCTTAATCTGTTCTATTTCTGAAGCACAAAATAAAACCAAACAAAAAAGAAAAATAAGCTACTGCTTCTCCAGTGCCAAGTTTCCTAATGCATAAATAGAGATCCATCCAGAAAAACAGCATTCTCAGTCGGGTGGGACAAATCCTCGTGTGCTTTTGTGGAAAACTCCCCCAGCACGCTGGCATCAAAGACACTGTCTACAGCTGCTTCCATACATAACCAGAAAACTACACAGAGTGGTGAGATGCATCAGCTGGGCCAAGGGCCTGGGTGAGAAAGCCACTCCATCCCTGACCCCATGGAGCGAGCATGGCTCACAGTCCAGACCTGACAGCAAGACCACCTTGAGCAAAGCTAGTGTAGGGTGAGGTCCGATTTTACACCTCTAGTCTCCATTCTTCTGTCTTTTCCTGGCCCACCACCCCACCTCTACCCCAATCCCACCCACTATAAATCTCAGTAGTGCTCTCTGTTACTCTTCCTCATGAGCCTACGGTTAATCCTTTGTCTTTCTCCTCTTCCTTCTTCATCAATACCTGTCTCAGGAAGGGGCCTATGGTTAATCCTTTGTCTTTCTCCTCTTCCTTCTTCATCAATACCTGTCTCAGGAAGGGACCCATTGCAATTATCATGTCCAAGTATAAGTACTTGTCTTTCCGTGACATCCCTACCAGGTGATTACACTCTACTGGCAACCAAGGACTAGTTTTTCACTTGTGGAGTTTCCGACTTTGGTGAGGATGCTGGGAGGTACCAGGAGGTACCAGGAGCAGCGGGAGCTCCCAGCTCCAACCGCAATTGCACATCAGAGCCACCTTGCCATGCAAGTCCAAGACTAGCCCTTCCCTAACTGCACTGTTTGAGTCAGTGAGGTGCAATGAACACTCTGATGGGAATAAGAAAAAGCAGGTTCTAATCCTACATCTCTATGTTTGACGACAACAAAATGAAGTGTGTCCGTTCTTTTGGGGCTGGATCAGATTCTAATGTTTAATAGTAACAAGACAGAAATTTTAAGACATTAAGAGACAGGAGCCAATCGCCAGCCAAAAGATTTCCATACTTCTCATTCCCTTTCAAATGCAATGCTCAAATTGTGGGTAGATGGACCCCACCCTCTGTTTAGTCCCCTCATCCAGGAGGTCTCAGGTCCCAAATCTGTGGTCACTCCCTTGGAGAGTAGGCCAGGTGACATCAGAGGAGTTGCATGAGATCTTAAAGATTCTGAAAAGTCAATTCAAATCTCCTTCTAATAAAAAGGGAGTATTCTAACCCATTTCATTTCTGTCCCTGAAGCAGAAAGAGTGACATAATGTTGAAATCTATTTACAGCTTTTTTTTTTTTGTGCTTTATTTGGGAAAGAAAGGGACAAGTTTCTTGCTAATCTATTCAAGAATCCTTATTAAAAAGACAACGGAAGAGGATTTCTAATCCAAAGGAATGTCTTCCAAGCAATGAGTAGATACTATTAATTTGTCCTCCATGAAGTCTTGAAAAGTATGCCAAGACTTAGTTTATCTTGCTGAAGACACAATATTTCAATTATCTCTGATATACATGAAGATATATATGATAAATATAAATAAAAGGTATTTACTATCTGTAGTAGTATTTCTGTTCCTGTGAGAACAAAGTTGTGTTACAGAGCTGTACTAAAGGATCCTGAGCATATTTGGGAGATTTTCTCAAGCACGATCTAAAGCAAACTGTCATTAATTTAATAATTTCCTTTGAGAAAATAAATTAACCTCTCCAGCCCTCAATTTTCTCAGTTTTTAGAAGTAGGAAATAGAATTAAGTGATATTGAAGGATTCTTCTAGCTGCAATATTCTGAGATTCTGATCGTATGATTCTTTTTTACCTACTATGTAAGTCGGGCTTAGGTTTGGCTTCTTGTCCGAGGAACATTTCTCCCCAGACTATGTGTAAAACAAAAGAAAATTTACTATCAGTCGCATGAAAGAATTCAGGAGGAGGGCAATCCCAAACTGGCATAAATATCCGTGGTACCCAAGCTTACTGTTCCACTAGAGTGGCATTGTCCCTCAAAGTCACTGCATGGTCCCCAGAATGGTTGCTGAGGCTCATGCCATTTCATCTGCATACCAAGTAGCAGAAATGAGGAAGGAATAAAGAAAAAGTTTCTTTACAGAGATTTTCCCATAAGCTGCCATAGAACATCTTTGCTTCCATCTCACTGGCTAGAATTTAGATACTTTGCTGCATCTATCTGCAAGAGAGTTCAGCAAATAGAGATTTCATTCTGATAACCATGAATCCAGCTAAATACACAGGGTTCTGTTTGTAAGGAACAGGATGATGTAAGAATAAACAATCAGTAATCTCTGTCACACATACCATGAAGCCATATACTACAATTCCACTTATCTTTTTTACACCCTCTTGACTCTCAGCTCAAACTGTTTTAGTTTCCTAAACCAAAGCACTCAGGAGGATCTGTGTCTACCATCCTCTACCCAGGTTTAGAAGTAATTTTCCAGCTACAGGTACACAACTTAACAAAAATTCATGCTTAAAATTAACGTAATATTTCACTTTCACTTAGAAAGTAGAAAAATCACAGAAGAATCCTAACAACAACAGTCTAGATGACCTAGAAAATCAAATCATAACTTTTTGGAACCCATTAGCAATCTGGAGTTGCAAAGAAACCTAAAAGAACCAAAGTGGAGAAAATGGTGAGCTCCCACTAGGGGAGAAGATACCTATGGCTGCTTTCATCCTTGTAGGACAGGGAAGATGCTGCTACCAATGGGGTAAGAAGAAACATCTGAAACAATTCTAATTCTTAAAGGCTAAGTGTGGACTATCATGACTGCTGTGTATCTCCAGGAGCTCCAGCCACAAATCTGCAGCCATCTACCAAGTCCTTCCCACAGGCCTGTACTGGGTGTTTACATGGAAACTTGGGGACAGAGTGGAGAACTGAGAGGGACCCTCCTTAAGGTGCAGATGGTCAGTGTTTGTCTGCCAAAGGCTGAGGGCAGAGCAGCAGCACTGAGAGAATCCCTCCAACCCATCCAGTCCAGTCCCTCACTGAGGACACGAAGCCTGCCTTCCTCCCTGACCTCATTCTGCTCCCGCTTTAGTCACTATCCAGCCACATGGGCCTTTTTTCTGTACTTCATACCTACCACGCTCCAAGCTACCTTCGGCCTTAGAGTCTTTGTGTGTGCTGCTCACTCTCATGAAATGTCCCTCCCCGTGATATTCCCATGATAAGCCATGGATGGCTTCTTCTCGTCATTTAGACTCGGCAGATGAACAGTTACTTCTGCAGAGAAGTCTTTCTTGTTCGCCAATCTAGAGTGGTCACAAAGTCAGGTATCTTCACATCACTGTTTTAATTACCTGCATAGTACTTATCATTGACTATTGTCTCATTTATTTATTTGTTTCGGTGTCAGCCTTCCGTTACAATGCAAAAATCCAAAGACCCTCCCTGTCTTGTTAGCCACTGTACATCCACTGCCTGGCACACAGTGGGTTCTCAGCAAGTACCTACTAAATGGGTGAATCGATGAATAACCAAGGAGACAAAGCAAAGATGTATATCGTGAAGTGAATGGAAAACACCAGGAAGCCTCTACCAAAAAAGAAACCACGGTGAGCTCTTGACACATCCGTGTCAGAGGCACACTGCTTTGGGGTGGGCCCCAGTCCAGGGTGCTCAGAAACCTCTTTCCCATCTTTTTTGTTTTTTTTTTTTTTTTGTCCTTTCCTTATTATCTTTTCTTTGCAAGTACTGATCTGTGGGATTTCCCATCTTCAAAGGCAAGTCAAGATTCCTTCTTCTTTTTCTACATTTCTTTTTAATTTTATGCTGATATAACATTAAAGACATTTTGAAAACATAAAAGGGCCATCTATAATACCATCGTAACAAAGCCATTTTCACATAGACACATTCCCTTAGTGTTTTTATTCATAAACAGATACAGCTTTTACAAAATTACCACCAACCTAATAAAGTATGTTATTTTACCAGGTTGCTTTTTACACTATTGGAAACATTTTCTATGCTACTGCAGATCTGAATATTCTCATAACACTAATAGTAACTAGCATTTATTGAGAGTTTGCTGTGTGTCAGGCATTGTTCTAAGAACTGGTATTATTTTGTTTTATCTGCACAATAACTTTCTACAGTGAGCACTAGTATTTCCATTTTGTTTCATTTTTCCTTCTGGACAAGGCATTTTTATATGCACCCTATATGTATAAACAACAGTGTTCTGTATTAAATTTTTGATAATATTGACTGGCACAATTCACATATCCCTCAATAATGGAATCTTTGAATAAATTATGATGCATGTCATCTGTGTACACTAATACTATTAAAAATAATTACTTGGAAATATACATGGTATGGAAGAAATATTAAGGGAAAAAGGAATCAGAACAATGTTTATTATGTCATTAATACTTATTTTTAAAAATCATATGTACCTACGTAAAAGAAGGCCACAAATTGATTCCATTTATATGAAATGTCCAGACTATAGAAATCCGTAATGACATCAAGTAAATCAGTGGTTGTCAGAGGCTGTGGAGAGGAGAGAATGGAAAATGACTGCCAACAGGCACGGAGTTTTTTTGGAGATGATAAAGATGTTCAAAAATTCGTAGTGATGGTGGTTGGTTGTTCAACTTTGTGAATATACTAAAAACCAGAGTTGTACACTTCAGATGGAATTTTATGGCATATGAGATGTATTTCAATAAATATGTTTTAAAAATAACCGAAGAAGAAAGTTATGCTGTATATAATTAGGTATTTAAATATAAAGAAAGGGAATAAAAGGATGCACAGAAAACTGTTGATAGTGGTAGAAGAAATCTGAGGTCGAAGTATGAAAGAAGATAAAAGGAGATTTTCTTTCTGTCTAGTTCTACATCATTTGAATCAGACGATTTGAATAATTTATAATTATAATGTTTCAGTTTCTTACTTGTATAATTTAATGTAACAATTTGGATAATAAAAATTAAGGACTATTAAATTTTTAAAGTTCAAATCAAGTAAGTTCAACAGGCACTAATATTTTTTCAGTCAGCTCACCAAGGTACCAAGATCAGTACCATCAGCAGGTATGTCAGGAATGAGAGAACAGGGCAGTGTTTCTCCTTCTTAGTTCATTTGGCCTTTAGCTGCTGAGTATTTTCTCCTTCATGGTACAAAGAGTGACTTTTTGGATTCATCATGGGTTTTGACATAATATGACATTAAAAATATATATAGGTACTGTCGACTCTTAGATAATTACTCTAGATGGTGAGGGAAAGGGTAATTCAAGTTCATGGAAAGTAAGGGACAAATCTGACACTGCTGTGTTTTCTTATTTTTATTTCACAGAAGAATGCAAAATAAAATGCTCTAAATGCAACAGTGAGAAAAGTAGAGTCGTCATCTGTAGATTATACATGATCATCTATTTAGGAAAACAAACAATCTAGAGAAACTATGAGGAAAAAGTAAGAGCTTAGCAATGTTGCTGATCTATGATTGGCCTATAAAAAAATCAATAGTATTTCTCAACACCAGCAATAACCGATTAGAAAATATAATAAAAAAGTAAGATAAGCAACCAAAACTATGACATGTCTAGGAATTAAGCTAAACAACAAAACTCAATACCTCTCTAGAAAACAATTTTAAAACCTAGTAAAGGACAGAAAACATGATCAGAATAAATGGAAAGCTCTTCCATGATTGGAGTGAAATAACAATTTTAAAAATGTAAATTTTTCTATTAATCAGTAAATTGCCAATCAAAATTCAACTTGTATGCCTTTGAGAAATTTATCATATTTGCTCTAAAATTTACATGCAAAACTAAAGGCCCATGTATAACCGAATCAACTTTAAAACAAAAAACTCAACATCAGGCCACCAGATATTAAGATACATTATTATTGAGCCATAATAATAGATAAATACGCCTAGAAACACACTGGTGTGTTTGAATACTTTGTGTATGACAAAATGCATATAATTAAGAAAAGATTTGCTTAAGAAAAGGTTGGACAACTTGTTTGCTACATGGAGAATAAAACTGGATCCCTTCGTAACACTGTATTAAAAGGCCGACTCTTGGTATGTTTGAGATATAAAAGTGCGAAGTCCAGAAAAACCGCAGGAAGAGAGAGAAGCGGAGTAGCATGTCTACGATCAAACTGAAATCATCTCCAGAAAGAGAACGACCACACTAATGACAAAACTTCAGGCTGTAAGACGTGCAAGACTCACGGTGGCAGCCTCAGAAAGGCCCAACAACTTGGGAAAGATGGTATGAAAGGAAAACACTTTGGAGTCTTGGTGGTAAAAGAAAGAAGCAGCAGGCAAAAGAAGTTGGAAATCATTCAGGACAAAAGAGTGGAAAAAATTGAGAGATAAATGGCCAATTTCCCACTGAGAGAGAAATACATGTATACATACATACATGATAGATATCTGTTAAAAAAAAAAACTGTACTTCACTACACAGAAAAGGGATCTCTTGAATTAAATGTTTATAATCTCCCCAAATTGCCAACCTGATCCACGACATGGACTGAAAAAGAGTCTGCATCTATACAAAGCTACTGGAAAAATAAAATGAAAACAAAATTGAAACATTCAAATGGATGAAATTTCTCCCACATCACCCCTCAAAACAACTACAAAGCAAAAGATACCATTGCACAATACTCCTGAGTCCAGTATCTTCAAACAGGCAGGTAGGAATAAGAAAAAACACCTTAAATCAGATAATCAGAATCTAAGGAGTGGAAATGGATTTAAAATAGGAAGAAATTAATTAAGAATTGATCAAAAGAAATGGGGGAAAAAAGAGAAATCATCTCAGAAACGAGAAAGTAAATCACAGGTCATCTTAGGAAGATTATATTCAAATGAACATTTACTAAGAGGAAATGGTCCGGCACAGCGGCTCATGACTGTAATCCCAGCATTTTGGGAGGCCAAGGCAAGAGGGTCCACTTGAGGCCAGGAGTTTCAGACCAGCCTGGCAACATAGCAAAACTATGTCTCTACAAAATATAAAAAAATTAGCCCGCATGGTGGCATGTGCCTATAGTCCTAGCTACTCAGGAGGATGAGGTGGGAGGATTGCCTGAGCCCAGGTGTTTTAGACTGTAGTGAGCTATGATTGCACCACTGCACTCCAGCCTGGGTGACAGCGTGAGACCCCATCTCTTAAGGAAAAAAAAAAAAAAAAAAACCTGAAGAAAAGCAGAAAAAATCGTAATAAAAATAAGATAAAAACATTAAAGGGGTCAAAAAGAAAGTGGTTGAAATGAAGGAGATCCACTTAGACAGAACTGAACTCTGAAAAAGTGAAACAAAACAATGTAATAGAACTAATACATTAAAATATAATTTAAGAAAACATTCAGGAAATTAGACAAAAATCTAAACCCGCATACTAAATTGGCCCAAGTACCTGGGAAAATGTATACAGAATGGTCAACCCTCAGATGTATTCCAATAAAACTATTAAAAATAAAGAAAAAACCTCAGGTCTCCAGGCAGGCAAAAAACAAAACAACAACAACAACAACAACAAAAAAAAACAGCCAAAAATCTTACATGACAGGAGAATTCAGTTAGCAACAGACTTCTCAAGAGCAACATACAAATCACGGCAAGAAGCAAGCAGCATTTGTCAGCAACGCAAGAGGAAAAAGAAATGTGAAGCAAGGATTTTATATCCAGCTAAGCTGTTCTTCAGTATCAAGCCTATAAATAAAAAATCAAATAAAAAGCAGTTCTGCACATGCAAGAACTCAGAATTCTGTATTCATGAGTCCTTCTTGAAGAATCTACTGAAGGATCCTATTCATCCAACCAAATTATGATTGAGGAAATTTAGGTAAAAGGAGTAATAGTGAGGGTTTAATATATTTAATTTTAAATTTAAGACTAAGAAGTAGAAACAAGAGTACAAGAATATAAAATGTCATACACTCTGATAAGCAAAAAACATGAATAAAAAGTGGAAGAGAAGGGGGAAGGAAAATGGAAAGGAGAATGAATTCACTGATTCTTGTATAAAAAGCAGTTCTCAAATTTTTGGCTTCTAAAATCTTTTACACCTCTAAAATTTGTGAGGACCTCATAAAGTTTTTGTTTATGTGAGTCATATCTATCAATATATGCCATATTAAAAGTTAAAACTGAGACGTTTTAAAAATATTATTTTAAAATAGCAATAAACCCATTATGTCCTAAAATACAAAATTTTAAAAAATATAGTGAGAAGAATCTTACATTTTTGCAAATCCCTTTAAAGTCTGGCTTAAATAGAAGACAGCTGGATTTTCATATGTGATTCAAATATTTCATTAGCGATCAGAGCAATGATATCATCCCTTATTATGTAGCTTCTGAAAAACTTTCATGTGCATTCATGAGAAAGTCAGAGTAGACAAGTGAATTAATGTCTTAGTTTTATTATGGAAAGAGTTTCTACCTCACGGAGTCCAGGAAAGGGTTTCAGAGACCCCCCAGGGGGCCACATCTTGAGAACATCTATCGTACAGATAAAAGGGAGAAGTCAAAGGATACATAAGAAACTGACGAACTAGGTAAAGGCTCGCCAGGGGAAAAAGGAATTCTTAAAAAGCCTAAGTACAAAGGTTATCACTGAATACCTAATCCTAATACCAAAATAAATTTTAAAAATTAAAGAGCAAAGCAGACACATCATGTGGAGAAAAAGAAAACGTAATAAAGTCACATAGTAATTATAACTGAAATAAAATGACAGAGTATAGACCCAATATAACAAGCAGATTACTAATTGCAAATTGATTTAACTTATCTCTTAAAGGAAAAATACTTCCAAATTAACTCGCAAAGAAATATTAAAGCCATGATGGACATAAGAGTTACAGCTAAAAAAAAAAAAAAAAGAAAGAAACAAGTGAATCAGAAGGCTAACTCTTAAGGCATGGACACAAACATAACAGGCAAATGGAATTAATAAGAAAGCTGGGTTCACAATCCTGATATCAGATGAGATAGAATGCAAGCTAAAAAAAACGTCTAATGTAATGAAAATAATGCTACAATCTGCAATTCAAAATAGAGATACAACATTTCGGAACATTTATGGAACAAATAGAGCAAGCATCTTTGTAAAGCAGAAACTACAGGAGAAGCTAATAGATATACACAGAAGCACACTAGTAATAGTCTTTACTGTGCTAATCCCAGTATAACACAGACCAAGAAGACAAAAGATTAATAGGGCTATACAAGACCTAACCAACATTCTCAGTAAGATAGACCTATGGAAACCTGTCAACCATTAAACTCTAATAATAGAAAATACATTTTCCTCTCCAACACACATGGAACATTTACACAATTCATCAAATTATGAGTTAACAAAAAAATAATCAGTAAGCCATATGGAAAATATTACAAACACTCTGATTATAACACAAAAAAGCAGGTAATTAAAAATAAGAAAACTCACCTGAAATTAAATTTTGTTTTAAA
The DNA here is from genome assembly GCF_041146395.1 of Eulemur rufifrons. NCBI lineage: Eukaryota > Metazoa > Chordata > Mammalia > Primates > Lemuridae > Eulemur > Eulemur rufifrons. The sequence goes on from NC_090992.1 coordinate 10,735,993, forward strand.
TCTTGAATAAAAGAGTAAATATAACCCAAAATTTTATAATTTTTAAAACATTACGATAATGAAAACACTATATATCTCAGTCTATGGAATACATTTAAGCAGCAAGCAGAAGAAAATCATTGACTTATACACATATCAAGAAAAAAGAAATAAAAATAAACAGCAAACTAAAAATGTTTTTTTAGAAAAATGGGGTGAATCAAAAGAAAGCAAAAAGGAAATAGATAAACGTGAAAATTAATGCAGTAGAGAATAGAAATTCGAAGATTCTAATTAATAAATCAGTATCTTGGTTCTTTGAAGAATATTAATAAAGTAGACAAATCACTAGGGTCACCAAATCAACAAAAAAGGAGAGTAAGCATAAATATGTAAAATAAGTGATAAAACAGAAATATCCATGGAAACAGAAGAAAATATTAAAATCATGAGATTACGTCACACACCTCCGTGTAAACAAATTTAAAAACCAGTATCAAATTAATGTTTTGAAAAGCATACAGCTTACCAAAACTGACTCAAGTAGAATTAGAAAGCTTAAAGGGACCAATTTTTACAGAAAAAAAAAAAAATAGAGAAATTTACCAAGGCTATCCCCCACAAAAAAAGCACCAGGCCCAGAAGGTTTCACAAGGAAATTTTACCAAACCATCAATAACCAGATAGTCCCAATGCTACAAAAATTGTTTCAAAACAAAAAATGAAGAGAAATTCCAAAATCATTTTATGAAGTATAAAATCTGATAATCAAAAAAATTATTAAACAGACTAATATGGCTTATAAATATTAATGCCAAAATATTAAGTATTTGCAAACAGAATTCATCACTGCCCTGTGAAAATAATACATTATGACCAAGCAGGGTTTATTCCAGTACTGCATCAATATGAGCAATCCATGAATATAAAATACATGCATGTACACACACACACACACACACACACACAATTCTGAAGCCTAGATCTTATTTAACATAAAAACACTACAGCTATGGGCAAGATTTGTACCTCCAAGATGGTCCCAATAATCCATCTTCATGTATTCACTCCGTTGTGTAGATTCCTCTACGTTGCAAAGTCCTGGTCTGTGTACCTGATAGAATATGGTGGAGATGATGTTATGTGATATTCAACATTTCTGTTATGACAGCAATTACAGCTTTTACTTCGTTCTCTCTTGGGTCATCTATCCAGTGGAAGATAGATGTTATGAGGACACTCAAGCAGCCCTATGAAGGGGACCACATGGTGAGAAACTGTGGCCTCCTGCCAAAGGCCAGCATCAACTTGCCAGCTATGTGAGTGATCCATCTTGGAAGCCCCAAACAAGGCTCTATGTTTGAAGCCCCAGCCACCATCTTGACTGCTACATCATGAGAGACCTCCAAGCCAGAATCACCCAGCTAGACCACTCCTAAATTCCTCACCTATAGGATGTGTGTGAGAAAATCAGTGATGTTGTTGTAGCCCACTAAATTTAGGGGTAATTTGTTATGCAGCAATACAAATCTGTATGAGAAAAACCTTAAAAACACTACTCAAAGACACAAAGGTAGACTTAAATGAATGGAGAGGCAGCCTTTTTTCTTGGATAGAGCAACACAACATCATAAAAAGATCACTTTTCCCTACACTAATCTATAAATTTAAGGCAACAACAATAAAAATACCAATAAGCCTTTTTTGGAAGCTGAATAGGTTGCAACAAAAGTTCATACACAAAAATAAACATGTATCAACAGCTAGTAAAATACTGAAAAAACAAAGCCATGTATAGGGACCAGCCCTACTAGGGATGATTAAAACCTTTTATAACACTTCTGTAATCCAAGCAGTGTGGTCCTGGCACATGAATAGGCAGACAGACTGGTGCAATAGAACCAAATAGGATGCCCGAATAGAGACCCAAGTAGATGCTGAAATTTAATATACAATAAATGCGGCTGTCAAACCACTGGGGCAAAGGTGAATCTTTTTAAAATGGTTCTGAGATAACTGTGTAGTCTTTTGGAAAAAGACACAATTAATGCCATTCCTTACACCATACATAAAAAATTAACTCAATGAATCCAGAAATCTAAATGTGAAAAATAAAACCACTAAATATTAGAAGAAAATATGATTGCACTCATCTATAACCTGAGTACAAAAAAAGTTTCTAACATTCAAAATCAAGTAGCAGAAAATAAATAAATTTGACTGAACAAAAATGGAAAAAGCATTCATGGAAAAAGAATACCACAAGCAAAATGACAAATGACTCATGATTAGGAAATGATATTTGCAAAATGTATCACAGATAAAAAGCTATTATCCTTAATATATTTAAAAATTTAAAGGGGGAAATATCAGTGGAAGAATGAGTTAAAGGCAAAAGATAAATAAACTGTTAAAAAGACATATGACAGCCCTTAATCCTGTGAGACAATTTTACTTATAAGAGAAATGCAAATAAAATTATACTGAGATACCATTTCTCTATCAGATGGGCAAAAAATTAAAAAGCTTGGCAACACACTCCGTTGGCAAGGCTTGTAAGGCGCTCATTCATTGCTGGTGGCAATGTAAATAATACAACTTATGCTGGAAAAATTTGGCAATCCCTAACAAAATTACATATGCATTTTCCTTCTAACTAAGCAATCTCAATTCTAGAAACTTACCCTGAAGATATGCCTCCAACAATAAGAAAATGTGCGCTAGGTTATCAATTGCAGCAATATTTGTAAATACAAAATGTTGAAAATGACCTAAATGTCTATATATAGGAGATTGGTAGAATAAATTAGGATACCTACACACAATGGAATGCTATGCATTTGTAATAAGGGAAATCTGTGAGTTTAACATATACTGATAAGTGAAAAATGCAACATGCAAATATATTTCCAAAGTGTCTATTTGAAGGTAGTTAATTACAAAGGGAAAAATGGTCATTGGCAGGCTGACCTTAACCAAGTGACCAAAGTTAACACTTTCAGTAATGGTATAAATTGATATCATGTGTTCCCGACATGATGCCAGAAGAACACAGTATTACCTTTGTATTATAGTATTTCTGTCAAAAAATTCATAATCATGAAAAAACATCTGACAAACTCAAACTTAGCAACAGTCTAAAATATAAAATGCTAAGAGCATGAAAGATTAAAAATCCTGAGGGACAGGGAGAAAGGAAGAAAACAAAGGAGACCTGACAAGTAGAATCCTGGATTGGAGGGGGGAAATAGCTATATCACTCAATAGTAAAACAATTGGCAAAAGTTAGATAATAATACTGAATCGAAGTTAAACACCCTGATCCCATACTTGTGCTCTGTTAGAGCTTGTTCCTATCTTTGGGGAACACACTTCAGTAACTAGAAGTAAAGAAATATGATACCGACTTGCTTCGGCAGCACATATACTAAAATTGGAATGATACAGAGAAGATTATGTTCTCTTGGATAGAGTTGGAACCCATTCTACTAAGTGAAGTATCCCAAGAATGGAAAAATAAGCACCACATGTACTCACCAGCAAATTGGTTTCACTGATCATCACCTAAGTGCACACTTGGGAATAACACCAATTGGGTGTCTGGCAGATGGGGAGGGGATGGGTGTATACCTACACAATGAGTGCAATGCGCACTGTCTGGAGAATGGACATGCTTGAAGCTCCGACTCGGGGTGAGGGAGGGGGGCATGGGCAATATATGTAACCTAAACTTTTGTACCCCCGTAATATGCTGAAATAAAAATATATATAAGAAATATGATGCCTACAACTTTTTTGCAAATGATTCTTAAAAAATATAAAAAAAGATGTGTATATGTGTGTGTATAATGATAAGCAAATGGAGTAAAATGTTAAAATTGCTAAGTCTGAGTAAATAATGAGTTCTTATGTACTTATGTACTATTTTTGCAATTTTTCTGCAAGTTGGAAGTTCAAAATAAATCATTTTTAAATGTGGATTTCTGTTTCACAAATAACAACATAGACAAAGTTCATGATGTTGAAAACATGGGAGCAGGTATTTGAAATGACTAAAATTCACAAGTTCTCGATTGAATGTGAAAGGAATTCAATGCAACAAGAAAACAGCAATCCCAGTAGAAAGAAAAAGGCAATTTACAGACGAGGAAACCCTAAAAACTATCAAACACATTACTAATAAGTTGCTCAGCATCATTGTAATTTGAGAAATGCACATTTAAATACAATCAGGTATCACCTAACCCCTATTAACTCACCAACATTAGAAGTCTGAGTAATTCTTGGGGTCGGTAAAAATGTAGGGATGTAAGAACCCTTGTGCATGCATTGCTAAGACGTATGTATGGGAATATAAATCACTATTGCCATTCTGGATAACAAATTGGCACTACTCAGTCAAATTAAATATATGCTCATTGTTAAAAAGTAAAACTTCACTGGACACATCAAAAATGCCAAAGAAGACTTTATTCAAGGCTATCGCAATAAGAGATGGAACTCAACTCCACTGAAACAAAAGGCAATAAAATTTTTAAATGCTGGAGTGAGATCACAGGAAAGTATTTAAGAACATTAGCAGGGAGGGTGGTCAATGGGATTAGATCATCTGTGTTTGCTCATTGTCACTTTTTCAAGTTAGGCTTCTACCCTCTCACAGAGACAGGTGCTATCTCCTTCAATTATTACATTTCAAATGGATTCCAAGGTCCTTGAGAAAGATATTTCTGGGTTGTCGAAGATTTACATCTCAAAGGGAAGAATTTAAGAATGAGAATTAAGAATTAACAATTGCATGCTTTCTAAAGTAAATGCTCTAAGAAAAGGGAGGTCAGTGTTCTATGGTTGGGAAGATGGTTGTCTTGGTCAAACTCATCAGACTTCCATCCTGGAGATAGAGGTATGGATAGAATGATGAGAGAGAGAGAGAGAGAGAGAGAGAGAATGGATATAGACAGACAGGTGAATATGTATAAATATAGTATGTCCATTGGAGCACTGTATTCAGGACCAGGACCAGAACCAGAAAGCTGGAGTCCACCAAGGTGCCCATCTCTCAGAGAATGGGTAGGCACAGTAAGGTGGTTACCCACTATGTAGATTAAGCAGAACTGTCCTGCACCAATCCCCTCAGCCCAGTTTTGACATCAGCCGTAGCTTTTCACTCTGACAGTTTTCTACCTCAAGCTATTGTCACCTACCAACTTTTCACACTTACGGCTTTCATTCACACTGTGGGAGGTTGCTCTGCCCACACAAATCGTACACTGGCTCTTAAGGCATCTGTCTGGAAGTGACTCCTAACATTTCATTGGCCAATGTAAGTTTCATAGTCATGCCCGATTTTGAAGAAGGGAAGTGCAACTCTACCATGAGCCCAAAACGTAGAGAAAAAGATAACACTTTGTGAGCAGCACTAATGACTAGCACATTCCCAAAATGCCAAACTACTTTTGGCATTTGGTTTTAACTGTTGGTACGCGGTATGAGGATCCACGACAAGGAGTCATTTGTAATGTTGCTGAGTAATAAATTTGAATCACCTGTGCTAATGAGGATGAGGCTGTTTGGAGAGAGAACAAAAACACGTTTCTTACCTGTGAGTGAGCCAAGACAAAGACTCAACATCTCCGTCACAGCATATTACACTGCAACCTTTACTATATTGTTGCATATGTACTAATGCGCATAAAGTATGTTGCATTTTATAGGGGAAATTATCTGCTATAAATTTGGAGATTCTCAGAGTTCTTGGGACATAGCCAGTTTTGAACACAAGGATCCATGCATTGATCCATCTATCACAACTACTGGCCATGGCAAATGTTCATATTAGCATGCCTATCCTCAGCCACAATGTTGCTCCATTCCTAAGATGCACTGTCACTAAGATGTATACTGGCTGGAATCCAACAAGCCAATGTGTCAGAGAGGCAGACATACATCAGAGTGGTCTGGACACTGTGGAACTCTCTATTATTCCAAATTGTTAGTGAGTATGACATGGAAAAGAGCACTGTATACAGAGCACAAACACTGACTACCTGAATAATTTGGGGCGTGACATTGAACCATTCTTAGTCTTAATGTCTTCATTAGTAAAATGAGGTCATTAGTAAGATCATACATAGCATGGCAGATCATTTCTCTCTTCCTCATTTTACTTTGTTCTTTCTACCCCTCACTCCTGTTTATAAACTATGCTATGAGCAGTTGTCAAACTTAGCAAAGGAAAAAATTTGTATGTCTCCATCATGATGAATCTGAAAAGCAGGCACAAGCCATAAGAGTCTACCTTTTCCCCGCTACCTGGGACCAGACTAGAGGATTTCATGTCCCCAATTCCAAGAGGAAATCAGAACCCTGAGGAATAGAAAGGAAAGAAGAAGCTTAAAGAAAGCAGAAGCCTCCAAATGATCTCCTCAGACACAATTTATGTAAACCAAAAGGTGGTTCAATGAGGAAAGTGAAAAGCTGTTCTACATCACCTTCTGTGTCTTCTTCCTGGTGATGGGCCCCACCTGCTTGCCCGTCTGGACACTACCAATGATTACAATAATAACACTATCACTGAAAGCAGTTAAAACTAAACAGGTGTTCGAATTCTGAAGTGTTCTATGTAAGTGTTAGGGCTTATACTGGTGGCCTCCTGGACTACAGTTTGTGTCAGTGTAAAATTCCAGCACATTCTGCAGTCTTGTATCTTGCTGGACCCAGAATCACTGCTCACAGCTTTCATGTCCTAAGCCCATCTCCCATCTGCTTTATCGTGGACTCCCTAAAACACTTTTGAGGAATGAGTCATTCCATTCAATCACAAAGGCATGCCAGGTAGAGAAAAGCTTTCCTACTTAAATAATCCTTAGTGTTAGAGCTGGGAGAATTCTTATAGATCATTTAAGGCAGTATTGGTTCAATAGAATTTTCCACGATAAGGGACATGTTCTGTATCTGCACTGTCCTATACGATAGCAGCCACTAGACCCATGTGGCTACTGAGTACTTGAAATGTGGCTGTGACTTAGAAACCTAATTTTATACACTCTTAACTTAAAATAGTCACACGAGGCTAATGTCTACTGTATTGGATCGTGCAGATTTAGGATAAAGTCTCTTGACCTGGGACCCATGGACCCTCTAATATCCAAACTTCAGAAGATGCACAAAATCACCTAAAAATGTAGATGAAATGTTGAATATGCAAAATAACACCATTTGTCTTTCAATAATACATTTATCCAAGAACAAGTATTAAATAAAATAGGGAGGGTGTCTATGGGGAGGATGGTATAGGAGTGAAGATCAAAATAGGGCTAAGAGGTTAAGAGGAAAATAAAATAGGATAGTGGACCAAGAACTGAAGAATAACTTCCTTGTTATCCAATGTACTAAACAGAAAGGAAAAACTTGTTTGTATGAGTGTTTTTCCAAGGTCAGTCTTAGCTTTCATGAAATTCTCAAAGGAGTCCGAGACTTCAGCCAAAACCTAAAGAATCACCAACCTAAATTTATTCTCTCACCTCAGAACAGAAGAAATGGGAATAGGGTATGCGTTGGCTTAAATAATATATGAGAAAATCTGACACACTTAGGATTGACAGTTGGCTGGTTAACCTAGAAATTGAAGAATTTTATCTTAAAATGGGAAAACTTTAAAAAAATACTACTCATTTTTCTCTGCATTATTTTCCTTCCATAAATCAAAGCCATATTACATCTTCTGATTTATAGTCTGTTTTCCTCGATGAAGAACATAGACACTTCTGAAGCAATCAAGTGCAGAATCCTTCTAGATTTGCACAATTCTCCCACGATTTTACAGTTAGCTAGTCCACATCCGATTCAAAAGCAATTTTTGTCAATTGAAACTGAATGAGTATTTCCAAAGCAAGAAATTAGGTTTCATTAAAACATCCTCTCTTTTTTCTCGCAAATATTACCAGTTGTGGTAGGCAGAATTATGGCCTTACAAAGATGCCCATGTCCTAATCCTTGGAATCTTATATGGCAAAAGAGACTTGACAGATGTAATTAGAAATCTTTTTTTTTATCCTTCTTTTGGGAGGGAGCCTAATTCTGTTGCCCAGGCTGGAGTGCAGGGGTGCAATCATAGCTCACTGCAGCCCCAGATTCCTGGGCTCAAGAGATCCTCCCACCCAGCCTCCCGGGTAGCAAGACCACAGGCGCACACCACCACCCCCAGCTAGTTTTTTGTTTTTTGTTTTTTTTTTGTTTGTTTGTTTGTTTGTTTTTTTAAAAGAGATGGAGTCTCGCTTTACGTTGCCAAAGCTGGTTTTGAACTCTTGGCCTCAAATGATCCTCTTGCCTCAGCCTCCCAAGTAGCTAGGACTACAGGCATGGGCCACCATGCCCGGCAAGAGTCTCGAGGTGAGAAAATTATCCTGGATCATCCGGCGGTTTCCAGAGGCAGAGCCTCTCCCTCGGTGGTCACCTCCCTTGTTTCTGGAACCCGGATCGCCAGAGGCGAGAAGCCCGTCTCCAAACTCCCTCCTGCTGACATGGGACGTGTCCGCTCAGACCTGCCCCTCCCCCGCCCAGCGCGGACCTAGCACCCCGCACTGCAGAATTCAAAACGTCCCCCCACTTTGTCTTTTCTCCAAACTGCCCGTCAGCCTGTGCCTCAACTTCGCACAGACTTCAGACTCTTCCCCGAGTGGATGTGGAGGTCCAGAGAGGAAGAGTCACCCCTTGTGGGTCAGGCCACACTGCCCCAGCCGGCCCGCGGGCGCGGCCTTCCCACGCTCCATTCCCTATTGTGTATCTCACACTCCCAGAACTTAGTGGTGGCTTCTCCAATTTACCTTTTTTTTTTCCAGCGCTGCTTGTCCCGCGCTGCTTCTCTGCAGATTCTGGATGCTGTTCTTGTGGGAAAGCGACCCACGCGTGTGTGGCTGTCCGCGTTCTTCGCCTCCCACTCCGGGAGCAGAGAACCAGGAGGTCGCTACTACTCCGCCATTTCTTCCCCCTCATCTTTTAACTTTAAATCACCTGCCCCCGCCTTCACAGGGCTGCTTAAATTAGATCGTGGATGTGCACGTGCTTAATAAACTAAAGCAGCCTCTACAGATGTGAGGGATTACTATTACTGCTCGAATGAGCGAGACAGGTGATCAGTATGACCAATCGCATTGTGAGACTAACACCATCTCACTCAGGGCTCCCTTCAAGGTGAGTGAAACGTGGGTTCATCAGAGAAATGCTGGATTTTGTTTAAACTCTTGCTGATGATATTACAGACTTGTCACCCTGGACCTCTCATCACTGCCTCTAACTTTTAGAAAATCCAAATCGAGCATCATTTTACAATAAAGCAATATGACAAGCTGAAGTCTAGGCAGGTTCCTTTGCAATTACAACCTAACATTGCAACTGGTTCTTGTTAAAAAGGGTTTCATTAAATTCAACTGTTCAGTTCCCTCGTGCAATGTATACTATTTAACTCTTGCTAGACAATTGGACCACCTATTTATTATAAAAACAAAACACCAAAAATCACAAGTACGTTGGCCTTTATTTTTAAAAAACATATTTACTCAAGTTCTTTAAATTTAATTTATTACCTTGTTTTATTTATTACTCATCATAAGCATGAGGAGGAATCAAAGACTCACAGATGGTAAGTGATTTGCCCAAGAACATGCAGCTCTATTCAATACAGTGACCATTAGCCTCATGTGACCATTTAAATTACTCACAATTATATAAAATTAGTAATGATGAGTAGGCTGCCTAGACCTGTTCTTTAGAAAGACGGTTTCGTTTGAATGTATGAACTGGTGAGCCAGAATACATGCTAGATGAACTGTGAAAAGGATTGTTTTAATTTTACATCTTCCATACTCCTGAGCAAAATATTTGTTAAATGAACACATTAAAGAGTGGGGAGGGCAGCAGGTGGATGAGCAACTGATGTGGAGAGGTAATTCACAAAAGATCACAAAAGAAATGATCAATAAATAAATGGAAAAAAAAAAAAAAAACCAAAACCTCATTAGCTCCATGAGAAAAGGGACTTCGGGCCGAGCACAGTAGCTCACGCCTATAATCCCAGCAGTTCGGGAGGCTCAGAGAGAGTGTCCCAGAAGGGATGCTTCAGCTGAGAACTGAAAGAAAGGTCAGACTTCAGTAGAGAAAAGAGCCCAAAGACCTTGAACTTATAAAAAGTCAGCGGTGGTAGAACTAAAACCCCTGGGCATTATATATAAAACAAAAAAGACGGTGAAAAGTGGAGTGAAGAAGCTAGGAAACTTGGCACACAAAGAACAACACTGCTGTAAATTCTCTGGTTATTCTTTTTCCTCACATATCCCAGACCGGGTGCTGGAGAAGCCAACTGCCTGGAAACAGCAACAGGCACAGCCAATTAAAATAAAAGGGGGGAAAAAAAAAAAAAAAAGCTGCTCTCTCCAAAGGACCAGGAAATGGGCAGTCTTGAAAACCAGAAATGTTTAGAAGATAACCTCTGTACTCCAGCCAAACACCACAGAAAATAAAGGACCCACCCCAACCCATGCCAACAAATTACCACTGTTCATTGATGATATGATCTTACATTTAGAAAAACCCTGAGAACCCCATCAAAAACTCTTAGATTTGATAAATGAATTCAGTAAAGTTTTAGTATACAAAATCATGTATAGAAATCAGTGGCATTTCTATACACCAATAACAATCTAGCCAAGAACCAAATCAAGAAGGCAATCGTATTTACAGTAGCTACCAAAAAAATCAAAATACCTAGAAATATATCTAACCAAGGAGATGAAAAATCTCTATGAGAAAAATTACAAAACACTGATGAAAGAAATAACACAAACACATGGAAAAACATCGCATGCTCATGGATCATAAGAATTAATATCCTTAAAATGACCATACTGCCCAAAGCAATCTGCAGGTTCAATGCAATCCCCATCAAAATACCAATGTCATTTTTCACAGAACTAGAAAAAGCAATTCTTAAGTTTATATAGAACCAAAAAAGAACCCAATAGACAAAGTAATCTTGAGCAAACGGAAAAACCTGGAGGCATCACATTGCCTGGCTTCAAATTATACTACAAGGGTATATAGTAACCAATACAGCATGGTACTGGTATAAAAATAGACACATAGATCAATGGAACAGAATAGAGAACCCAGAAATAAAGTCACATATTTATAGCCAATTGATATTTGATAAAATCAACAAGAACATACACAGGGGAAAGGACACCCTGTTCAATAAATGGTGCTGGGAAAACTGGGTTGCCAAATGCAGAAGAATGAAACTGGACCCCTATTTCTCACTATATACAATAATCAACTCAAGATGGATTAAAGAATTGAATGTAAGACCTGAAGCTATAAAAATACTAGAAGAAAACCTAGGGAAAGTTTCTGGACATTAGTCGAGGCAAAAATTCATCACTGAGACCTCAAAAACACAGGCAACAAAAACAAAAATAGACAAATGAGATTTAATTAAACTACAAAGCTTCTGCACAACATAACAAATAACCAACAGTGAACAGACAACCTATAGAATGAGAGAAAATATTTGCAAACTATACATCTGACAGGGAACTAATATCCAGAATTTACAAGGAACTCAAAACAATTCAACAACAACAACAAAAAAAAAAAAACCCACAAATAACCCCATTAAAATGTGGGCTAAGAATATGAACAGACATTTTTCAAAAGAAGACCCCAAAAATGGCCAGGAAGCATATGAAAAAATGTTCAACATCACTAATCATCAGGGAAATGCAAATTAAATCCACAATGAGATATCATATTATGCCAATCAGAATGGCTACTATTAAAGAAATAAGGGATATTAAAAAATACATTAAACTAAATTAAAATGAGAATATACAGTATCATGATGTGTGGGATAGAGTTAAAGCAGTTAGAAGAATTTATAGCATTATATGCATACATTATAAAAGAGAAAAGCCTCAAAACAATAAGTTCCCACCTCAAAATCTAGAAAAAGAAGAAAGAAAAAAAAAGCCCAAAGCAAGCAGAAGGCAGAAATAATAAAGATAAGAGCAGAAATAAATTAAATATAGAAAAGCAATACAGAAAATCAAGGAAACAAAGAGCTGATTCTTTTTTTTTTTTTTTTTAATTTTTTTTTTTTTTTTTTTTTTTTTTTTTGTTGAGACAGAGTCTCACTTTGTTGCCCAGGCTAGAGTGAGTGCCGTGGCGTCAGCTTAGCTCACAGCAACCTCAGACTCCTCGGCTTAAGCGATCCTACTGCCTCAGCCTCCCGAGTAGCTGGGACTACAGGCATGTGCCACCATGCCCGGCTAATTTTTTTTTCTATATAGATTTTTAGTTGTCCATATAATGTCTTTCTATTTTTAGTAGAGACGGGGTCTCGCTCAGGCTGGTCTCGAACTCCTGACCTTGAGCGATCCACCCGCCTCGGCCTCCCAGAGTGCTAGGATTACAGGCGTGAGCCACCGCGCCCGGCCTAAAGAGCTGATTCTTTGAGAAGATCAATAAAATTGACAAACATCTAGTAAGACTGACAAAATAAAAAACAGAAGATACAAATTGCTAATATCAGGAATAAAACAGGGATACCACTAAAGACTAGGCAGACACCAAAAGCGTAATAAAGAAACACTATGAATAAAACTTGACAACTTAGATAAAATGGACCATTCCCTTGAAAACCACAAATTACCACAACTCATCCAATATGAAAAGGAACATTTAAATAACCCTACAACTATTAAGAAAATTAAATTTGTAATTTTAAATCTCCCCCAAACAGAAATCTCCAAGCCTAGATGGTTTCACTGGAGAGTTCTATCAAACATTTAAAGACTCAACACACTCTCTTCCAGAATTTGCAGAGTGTTTACTATGTGCCAGGAACTGCTCCAACTGTTTTTACACGTCTTAATTCATTGAAGCCCTTCAACGACCTCATAAGATAGGCACTACTGTTACTCCCTCCCATATGAGGAAAACGAAACCCAGGAAGTTTAAACAACCCAGCTACTACACAGCACTGCTAGGCTTCCAAATTAGGCTTCTGGCTCCTGAGCCCTTACCCTCACCCGCATTATGCAACCTCCAAACTTTTTAGAGCTTGGTCTGTGGCCATTGCTCAGCAGATATTTGAATCAAATCAGATACAAAAATTTCTTATTACTTGCTATTGATTACCAAATTTATGTTCAAATTTCACTTCTGTGAAAGGAAATTCAGATCTGACCAGGGTATACTATTTCAACAAAGAAGTTAGGGCTCTACTATATTTGCCATTCTTAATAGAAATACATGTATTTTTTAAATAAAATGGAAAGTTTTTCCTGCTGGCAACTGCTATACAATTCCCATCCAGAAGACAGTTAAAATGTATCTGAGAGAATAAACCAGGAAAAAGGTTCGTTATTGGAAATGGTAAGAGCTTCACTATAGCAGAACCAGCTGTACCACTATAATTACAAGAATCAAGAATCAAAACACTGCTTCATTAATTTTTTTCCCATGTGTTTGTTACTTTATCCTTTCAAGACTAATTATACCCCTTCCCATTGATTTTAACAAGCACCCTGGATTAAACACTATAGACTCACTGGTTGGAGAAAGCTGCAGTATATATGAACTGCCTCCATTGAGGAAAAAAATTGTATATTACAAGCATTATATTGACAAATAATATTTTTCTAACTAGGAGAACAAAAGAGAAAACATCATTGCCAAAACTAACACTCTCTCTCTCTCTCTCTCTCTCTCTCTCTCTCCAGGGAAAAATAATCTATAATTTAATGTTCAATAAATTGCTCTTCACACTTATATATAGTACTCATCAACTAAGAGCTTTAACAACCAAGAGCTCTACCTTAACTCAGTATTCAAAATAACCCATGATGCAGTTGATGGCAAAGCTTACCTTAGTTTACCGGATATGCTGCTGGGGTGTAAGGCTGACTCTGAGGGACATGGGAATTCTGGGAGTTCCAGTGAGTGGAGGTGCCCTAAATCAGGGATTCTCCAACTTTTCCAAGACAGACCCCATTCCTTACCAGCAGAACAGGGCCGTGGAGCATTTAGGGATGGACTGGTTACAAGCATTTGTAGTAGGCTGCGCCATATGCAATTGCCATTCTTTGGAATTTCCATTGGGTTTAACCTAATATAACACTTGCTCTAGGCAACACTCCAAGAATTTCCAGTGCCCCAAACAAAATTTCTTTTGTTGTCTCATGTTTTAAAATTAAGAATCCACTCTAATGTTACATTCTACAAAGTTATTTTTTTGTTGTCATTTAAAAATAGTGTTTTCCTTGCAAAGCTTTGAGAATACATTAATGCTCCAAGAGGAGGATTTTGCCAGTCTACCTTGTTTGTGGCTTCACAAGCCCCTCACAGAGACGACTGTAGATCCCCAAGGGAACAAGTACCCTGTTTTGAGAATTGAAGGCAATACCCCCAGGAAGAGGCAGATCAGAGGAAAAATATTAATAAATGTCTAGCTGACTCTGCTCTTCCCCAGTTCTTCTCTGTAAAATACCTCCCTTTAATAAGGCCCAAAAACGTGGTTAGCATTTATTTTTTTCCAGAAAGAAATAGTTCTCAGAGCATTTGACAGAACAATTAACACCCAAGGAAATAAGTTACAATGCTAGCTTCTGACTTCGCACATACAAAAAGACTACTTTCCATACTGGAATAGCTCCAATTGTAATCTGATGCATACTGTTTAATCCAATTTAAAACTGTAATTAAAAATTGTAGCTATCTAGGGCTTTGGGTGTGACTCTAAGTTTTTTAAGGGATTTGTGTCCAATCACCAAGAAACCAGCAGAACAGCTGCATTAAACTTTTTTGTGCTCTAAGGGCGTGGTCAAGGTTAGCATGGGAGGCTGGGGGAAACATGAATTGGACACTCTGAACCTCCATGCTACATCCTCCACTTCTTAGAAATGTCATTTATGAAAGAAAACATTAGACAATAAATGTTTCCTCATCGCCACGCTTATCTAATCAGGGACAGGGAAGACCTTGGTAAGGTTTTCCCCTTTCTTTCTCCCTCTCCCGGCCCCATATCCCATCTCCATTTACAATAAATATGCTTTGTAGTAATTTATTCATTAAATCCTTCTCACTGGCTTTTGTAAATTTCCCTTTTTTTTTTTTTCACTGATCGAAAAGAACCATTTTGGTTTCCAGAGACTGAAGACTACATCCTTAAAAAAAAAAAAAACACAAATTACACAGGTGGCTTCAGTCCAGAAAATGATTTCCCCCAAACCTCTAAAGAAACTGGCTGTGCAGTAATTTTACTAAAGTTGGAACAACTGATGGACTTTCGAATTTAAGGAGACACCTTAACTCAAAATGGGAAAACGAAAACATACAATCGAACAAGTTAGCATTTTCTCCTTTGTCATCGAATCTAAAACTTTATCCTGGCACCGACACAAAGAAGTAATGATTCCATCAGCAGCCTAACAGATGGCAGGCACGAAATGGCTCTAACCTTCTCGGAGAATGCCGGAGAATAGCTCCGTGGAGTTTAATTTAACAGGATAGTGGCTGCTATTTCTCCCTGTCGCCTCTCGCACAGCATGGAGTGCATAGCTACATCTTAAGGTCCGGCAGTGTGTTACTCAGGTTAACCCTTCAAGACAAGCAAAGGTCTGGAGTTATTGTGGGATCCTTTTTCTGCATGAAATTCTGTTCCAACAAATACAACTCAAACGTTTGATTGTAACAAAACAGGCTGTGCATGGTGGAGTATTTTTAGCATCTCTTTTCTTCTATTAGCATTTAAGAGACACTGGAGCACTTTTGTCTAGGACAGTGAATTATATTTTTTCTGAAGGACTAGAGGTAAAACACTAGAAAAGAGAGGTCTCGTGTCTCAAACTGCCTCCTCCCGCGAGCTTCTTCAGGGTTACTACCAATGGGAGAGCGAACACGGCTTCTGAAGTCGGCAGGAAGCACTGCCCTGGCTTCAGCATCACCTGGGGAACTGCATGCGGTCCTGATGCCAGGACAGCAACCCACATCAAGACATCAGAAAGAATCTCTAGGGGTGAGACCCAGACATCGGTATTTTTTAAAGCTCCCCAGGTTTTTCCAAATAATTGCATTTAAAATTTTAAATACTACATTTCAAATATCAGTAGGTTGAGTTTCTATGTTAACTTCTATTCTGAGTCCCCATCACACTGAGTTTGTCATTCTTAGGAATGACAAACTTTCCACGTGCCTCGGTCTCTCCAAGGCTCGTGTTAAGGTGTGCAGCATTAGCCCACGTTGTCAGCATGCCATCCTACTACCTGCAGAACAGACATCAGGGATGTCCTCAGACCGGGCCGCAATAGAACAATCTGAAGGTAAAAGATGCTTATGCCTCAGTGTCTTGTACCCTGCAATCACTGTGCACTGCAAAGCCTTCTAGTGACCCACTGAATGAAGTCAAATCCTTCCTTTCTTTTGCATACAGTAGGTGCTCAATAAATGCTGGTGGCCAAACTAAGGACTCTACCCCTAAAGGTAAAGTCATCCCCACACTCCGGTTCTAGCAAAGGAAGAGCACTAGTAGGGCTTAGACAAACCATTTTGGTAACAAGGCACAGAAACCCACTCACATACATTCAATTAAAAGGGGACAGATGAAAGAATAAATGTGAGTCTCATGCCCCAGGTGCAGTGGCTCACACCTGTAATCCCAGCGTTTTGGGAGGCTGAGGCGGGAAGATCACTTGAGGCCAGGAGTTTGAGACCAGCTGGGCAACATAGCAAGACTCTGTCTCTACAAAAAATTAAAAAATTAGGCATGGTGGCACGTGCCTACAGTCCCAGCCACTTGGGCAGCTGAGCCAGGAGGATCACTTGAGCCCAGGAGTTTGAGCTTGCAGTGAGCTATGATCACACCACTGCACTCTAGCCTGGGTGACAGTGGGAAACTTTGTCTCAAAAAAAAAAAAAAAAGACAAGAAAAGAAAAGTGGGTCCCATGGAAACAAAGTACGAAATGATAGCTGAGCCTCAAAGGTCAACAAGAATCTACTCTGTTTCTCCCTCCTCCTTTGGGACCACCTGGCTTCATTCTGCTGTCTGTGCTGTGCTTCATTTCTTCTCGCTCTGCAGATCCTGGGCCTTTGCTCCATGAGCACATGGCCCATCCAGGCCACCCAAAAACGTTGCCTCTGCTTATTTCTGGGAGAAACTTTAATGCCTCGCCTTGGGGGAAGAGGGGAGCTAACATCATATGGTCAGTATAACACCCTCATCTGGGGCAGCTGAAAAGAGTTAGGATCATCAGCACAAACAATAAACACAGGCTGTGCTGAGAGACGTGATTCCCCCCAAGAAATCAGAAATCGTGCACAAATATTAGTCGTAACAACTTTATTTCAGAATGACTGCAGAGGGTAAAGAACTAATTTATATCTCTCAATCACAATAACCCTGAATCAAAACCACTTTCTCTTGCACAAAAACTTGGCCTGAGAAATTTCTGAATTTCAATCCTCAGGAGTTTCACATTACAGAACTGCATGCATAAAAACGCTCACACAGCTGGGGGAGACAACAGGTTTGAGATCAAGAGAAATGATTTCTAGCAACATCTCGCTTGTCTTGAGGTCACAGATCTGACAGCTGCAGTGGAGGATCAGGAAGTAAGTTATAGGAAGGTAGCTGAGTCACTAAAATAATGTCCCCAAGTCAATGCAGCAACGTGCATTCACTTTATTGCTAGAAAAGCCTCCCCAAACCTCATTCAAATCCCGTTTACTCTTACTCGACACAGAGTCTGAGGTTACGTGATTTCCCAACCCCACAGCAAATTAAAGGAAGGCTCCGAGAGGCAAGCACAGTAACAGCAGAGAGAAATGACAGATAACGGTGAGGGAAAAAGGAAAACGCTAAAAACCACCGTGGAACTCAAAGAGCAAGCACATTTGGGGCCATTCAGTGTAGAGGCTTTAACAAAACTAAGCAGGATCTGAAAGAATTAAAAACATACATGATGACTCTGAAAAGATTTAATTATCTTTGGTAGAGTTTGTTTGCAAAAACTAGGAAACATATACTAAATTAAGAAAGTTCCACGTAAGTGGTTGAAATAAAGCCAAAAAAGATGTGCAACTTAAAAAACTAACCTTGAGTTGTCTATACCACGCACCTTACAATGTATGATAAATGGGATATTAGTACATATATGCTGCTTATAAAATATACAAAGTAATTTATATAAAAAAAATACAGCACCCTTTTCACCCATATATGACTAAAATTATAAAAGCCCTTTCCTAGTAAAAGCACCTCAGTCATGTAGGGATAGCTTAAGTCAGCTTCTCTCTGCCTAAGAACTTTCTGTTGCGTCCTGAGTGAGCAACTGTATTGATCAGTAGGCCCAACTGACTGAAAAACATTAGACAACAAGAGACACAGAGATCAAAAACATCTCCCTTAAATCAGTGTTTCTGAAACCAAATCTCCTGGAGAACTTGTTTTAAAATACAGATCCTGAGTCCCAGCTGAAATCACATGAATCAGAATCTCTGGGGCAAGGGCTCGAGGGCTTCAGCTGCCTCTCCAAGGGTCTCTGGTACACGTGAAGTCTGAGGATCACACAGTAAACCATCACCTTGAAGTCGTCAGATGGGTCAGGGCTGGAAATTAATTCTTCCCCACTCTTGTTCCTCGTGGGCCCAGTAAGGCTATACTCCTGGTTTTGACAATTCTTACACTAGACAGTAGATAAACACGGACTTCTAAATGTTTCATCACAAGACGTATAATAAAAAAAAGCTACTAAGCCCTAATTAGTTCTAAAAAGACCATAAGATTTCTAAACCATATATGTGAAACTTGAAGCAATAGATGCCTGCAGGGAGAACAATACTGAGAAAAAGTAATCCCTGAGGATTACGTCGGAATGGGGAAGAAAATACATCTAAAAGCAGGCTTGGAGGAGAGCAGAATGCAGCTTACATCCAGAATACGAAAATACAAATCTGTTAAAAATTGGCCAGGATGTTTAGGCTTGCCCTTACCACTCTTGAAGCACAGGCTGGAAACGACCAGCTTGCAAACATATTTTGTTTGGCCGGCACAATGTTTTAAACCATTCTGAATTGGTTGTCAACAGGTAAAAAAAAAAAAAAAAAAATCAGGGATTTTTTTTTTTTTTTTAATGCTGTCTTTTCCTGGAAAATTGGGAATTGGAAGAACTAGAAAAACCAGCCGCAGGGCCACACAGCTGGGCGGGAGCTGCCCACTTTCAGCCAGGCGTGTGCTCCCCGGGGTGTCTCTCCAGCGGCCCTTGCCCGCCTCCCTCACCAGACCATTTGCAGTGGCCACCCTGGCTTCAAGGAACCAAGGCAGGAGTCTCTCTGTGCCTCATTCTATTTGTAATGAAAATTCCTGCTACAAAGATTCTTCCCAAATTCAGAGATATCAAGAAAAATTATATAATATCCACAAATTACCTAGAAGTCACTGTAATGTTCTCATCCTTACCTGCCCATTGGAATCACCTGGGGAGATTTAAAAACTACGGATGCCTGGGTTCTGCCCACAGAGAGACTGATTGCTGGTCTGGAGAGCAGCCTGGGCACCGGGATAGCAGCAGCTCCTCATGGGCAGCCCAGGTTGGGAACTCCTGCCTTCAGAGGATGCCAGCTGTTGAGTATGAAGCGTTAAGTTTATTCCAATGCCAACCTCCCAATAGGATTTTCTTGCCTGTCTCTTTCACAATAATTCATATCACTTCTTATTCTTAGGGAAAAAAAAAAAAAAGGCTACTACTCCAAAAGACTACCAAATGCCATTTGCAAACTAGAAAAGAAGGTCAAAGTGTGTTCTGGTTTCTACCATGTATTTTCCCTCCAAAACAACTGAAACGCTAAGGAAATGAAGGGAAATTATCCTGGAACAAAATTCAGACAGCACAAATAGCTCAAATACAATAAGAAGAGACTCACAGTGGCGGGCTTATGTGAAAAAGTACAATTGCTTTGAAATTCATCAATGGACTAAGTGGAAAAATTTTCAAATATTAAAAAAAAGAACAATTTCCCTAAGACTTTCGAGTAATAGCCCAATTTTTATCTTAAGAAAATGAATTCCAAATTACTACCTCTCTTCAAGCTTTCTTAGGGGGTGTGCATTTATATGTTGGCTTCCGATCATGAGAAATGCAAACTACTGTCCTCTAATTTTCAAAGTCACACCACCTTACATTACAGTTGAAAAGTACATTTTCAAAATGTTTCACATACTAATAATGGCTTCTCACTACTGGACTTCTGTACCTCAGGCAGCACACTAGGCACTTTATATACGTGGTCTCAAATCAGTCCGATAACCTCACAAAGTTATAATAATAGTGTCATCTCATTCTACAAATTTTAAAAAATCAGCTTCAGAAAGATTTTAAATTAGGTACATGATCGAGTGAGTAGGTGGCAGCACTTGGATTCAAACCCAGGTGTGTCTGTCTGATTTCCAAACCTGTGCTCCTTGCACTAAACTACCTTGTTTAATCATCACAGCCCACAGGCAGAGAGGCCTGTGCCCGATTATCTCCATTTTCCCAGCAAAAAACCAGAGAGCTTAATGATTTGCTCCATTATCACAGGATGAGTTAGCAGGAGCCAAGGCTAGAATCTGCCTTCCCACTCTCCGTTCCGTGTTCCTTCCGAGGACCAAATCACAATTCACATGTCATGTTATAAAAGATACACCAATGGCAGTTACGTATTACTTATGGATGGAAATCAAATTTCCTGATTTCTGAGAACAGTAAACATTGCTATAAATATGGCTTGGCTTCCGTACAGGTCTGGTACCGTGCCTGTTTGTTCCAGGCCACCTATGAATCAGGTACCAGGTTCAACTCCTTTATTTGTTCCAGAATCCTCTCACAAGTCCTACGAACAATGATGCTGGTAACATAAGGGCACAAGCACCCTCTCCAGACCATTATCCTGACTCTGGCTGCCCTGACGCCATCACCACACAACCAGCAGGACATCCTGAGGAAGGGCAGACATCATTTCATATGGGTTTTTCCTTTATTTGTAAAATCATAAAGAGACTGTGTCATAAAAATCCAGCAAGAAGCTTTCATCTCCATGAGTCCCACTGTTTGAAGCAGGCTCCCAGGGCGGTACATCTTATGTCCCCGCAAGAAGGTCTCTTCTTTAAGCTGCCAATACTGTATCCCCAAACCCCATTCCAGAAACTGTGTCTATGATGTGTTGTGGCCAAGAGGTGATTCTCAGAAACAAGTGGACACGGATACGGATTCCCTGCAAGAGAAAGCAAACAGGCTTTATCACTTGTAAACATGTCTCACCAATCAATACTTATTGGCCCTCTTTTCTGATGCAACTCTCTAGAGTAACTTGAGTTCTATCACTATAGATAATTCTTGAAGAAATTGCATTTCTACCTCCTAATAATCATCCAACAAAGCAAGCACCTCATTTTATTAAGTCCAACTACCCGGAGAAGCTGGTTCAGAGAGGAGTTAAGATATAGCTAAAATTGAGGTCTTAATCATTCTGATTTAATAGAACTCTTCTATGTTATCAAATCTCACCAAGCCTAGTCCCCCAACTGCCAGCGGCAAGAACAAACAGACGTCATCGTTATTTGTTTTATTCAAAAATGACAGGAAATCAAAAATCTATCAAATGGATGTGTCAACAGCAATGCCACAAGCATTTTGGTTAGTGAGATTTATGTGTCTCCATTTAGGCTCATGACAAAATCACCTTCTAAGCTTTCTAATTTTCAAATGCCCACTTGGACATACAGGACAGAGAGTTCTACAAAGTTATCTTTAATACTTGGTGCAATATACAAAGTAGTCACATTCTATGTTAATTTAAATTCTATAAATTTAAAATGTAGTATGAGATGAAGATATAAAATGTCTCCTTATGCCCATTTGACCAAATCCCACAAAATATCTTTTAAAAATTAAGAATTGCAAGATTCGAAAGTTGGCAAATTGAGTTAATTATAAACAGCTGCTATACTATTGCCAAATGACAGTGCCACTTTGTGTGCTAAACAAAATCCCTGTATTTCTACTCCATTGTGTATGTGCATTGGAACTTTATGGCAATTTTAGTGACCACTGTTGCTAGTATTTTAACTTCATGTTATTGTCATTTTAATACTTCTTTATGCCTTAAAATAACATCCTCCAAATCTTCACCAAATGGTGATGTGAGAGCTAATGCATGGAAAATAAACTGCCAAACTATAAACTTTGGAGTAAAGATAAGATATGGTCAAATGCTATATAAAAAAGGCCAAACAATCATCCCAACACTCCTTGATGTTAATTTAGGACATTAATCAGGAGGCAACAAACTTTTTCTCAAAGGACCAGATACTAAATATTTCTGGCTTTGCAGGCTGTAAGGTCTCTGTCACAACTATTCAACCCTGTGGCTTTAGCTCTGAACATAGTTGGGGGCATAGTTGTGTTCCAATAAAACTTCATTGATAAAAGCAGGCAGTAGCCCAGATTTGGCTTAGGAACCATGGTTTTCTGACCTCTCTTCTATAGCTATAGGGCTAACTTCCCCCCTTCTTTTAATGTAGCATTTTACCACTCATAAAAACAGTAGGTTCCCCATCTATAACCACCCGCCCAACTTCCAGAATACAGTTATTTTTGAGAAAATAAAAAGTGCCATTAAAACAGAAACATTCAAGCTCAAAAAACTTTGTAAAAATAGTCAAGAAAATGGGGGGAAAGGGAAAGAAAGAAGCTGGCAACATAGTAGCAACATCATGGCAACATCAAAGCCTCAAAATGTTCTGCATCATATTTGTGGTGATACTTACATAATTGTATATATGTGTTAAAACTCACCAAACTGTACGCTTAAAATTGGTCAATTTAATTGTATATAAATAATACCTCAATGAAAGAGATTTTGAGAAGAGCTTAAGGCCTCAGCAATAGCCTTTAATTTACAGTAATTATAGATTTATGTGGTAAGAGTGTATATATATCCCTACTTTACATTTACTCCTCTGAGAAAACTGGTGATCAATTTTGAGAGTTTGAATTATATATATCCTTCAGGAATTCCATTGTATTAAATTCATCAAATGTAACTGTCCTGTATTAAACTCCTGGTAGTATCCAGACCTCAACCACTTCATTTAAGAGAAGAGAATAAGTT
Source organism: Eulemur rufifrons (assembly GCF_041146395.1). Classification (NCBI taxonomy): domain Eukaryota; kingdom Metazoa; phylum Chordata; class Mammalia; order Primates; family Lemuridae; genus Eulemur; species Eulemur rufifrons. The sequence continues at coordinate 10,759,169 of NC_090992.1, forward strand.
GCTTTGCATAAATGATATAAAGCCCTGGGTTCATGCCTGAGTCCTTAACCACAGTTTAAAAAAAAAAAAAAAGAGCATGGGTAACTTAAGACTATTCGTAATGCTGTAAACTTGTTTAATTTACTCATTTTCACTAGCAACACATCAAATCCAAGCTGATTTACTGCAGGAGACCACGTATTTGACTGTTTCCATTACTGATCAGTTCATGCAGAATAACCGTGTGCCCAGGAAGATGCTACAGCTGGTTGGTGTCACTGCCATATTTATCGCAAGCAAATATGAAAAGTGTACCCTCCCGAAATTGGTGACTTTGCTTTTGGGACCAACAACACTTGCACTAGGCACCAAATCAGAGAGATGGAAATAAACATTCTAAGAGATTTAAAACTCTGGTGTGGTTCGGCCTCTACCCTTGCACTTCCTTTGGAGAGCATCTAAGATTGGAGAGATTGATACTGAGCAACATACTTTGGCCAAATAACTGGTGGAACTAACTATGTTGGACTACAAATATGATGCACTTTCTTCCTTCTCAAATTGCAGCAGGAGTTTTTGCTTAGCCTTGAAGATTCTGGAAAGTGGTGAATGGACCAACCCTACAGCATTACCTGTACTACACAGAAAAATCCCTTCTTACTGTTATGCAGCACCTGGCTAAGCATATAGTCATGGTAAATTAAGGGTTTACAAAGCACGTGACTATCAAGAACAAGTATGCCACGTCTGAGCATGCTAAAAATTAGCACTCTAGCACAGGTGAATTCTGTACTAGTTCAAGATTTAACCAAGGCTGTGGCAAAGGTATAACTTATAAACTTGAATTGGAGTATTATCTGCCAATAAAATTGGCACCATGTGCCATCTGCACATATTAAAAAGAAAATCCAAACTGATTTAAAATACAAGTTCATGTGAATCTCTTCTCCTCTCCTTTCAGTTGTGTTTGTTCCAAGGCGGAGCCTGTCACCATTCGAGCAGGAAAAAAAAAGGCAAACAAGATGCTAAAATCGGGGGAAAGACACACAACGAAATCATTCTTCTGATTAATCTAAAGCTGACTGAATACATGGCAACAATTTCAAGACCCTCGCTGTTAGCTTGCTCAGTGCCCTAGCATTTAATCTGTTTCCAGCCAGAGGTGAGAGCTCATTTAAAGTTGTTATTTCCAACGTGCAGTCCCAGGACCACACCTGGGAATTCGTTAGAAACACAAATGCTCAGGCCAAACCTCAGACCTACTGAACCAGAACTCTGCCAGTGGGACCCACCAATCTGTGTTTAACAAATCTTCTAGATGACTCTGATGCTTACTGAAGTTTGAAAACCACGATTTTGAAGTTTGAAAACCAATAGGAACGTACCTTTCTCATGGCAGTGGAGGCCCCTCATTCCCTCATTCAACTTGGAGATCCAACCCCCAGGATGAAATGGGATCTGTGCCCAGGTGCACAAGCACAAGAGGTGCTTAGTGAGCCTCACAAATGTGCCAGCTTAGAAAAGCAGGGAGATGCGGCCAAATTCGTCTCTACAATTTTTTAAGGAACAGGGTGGATGTAGGAGTAAACCATATTTAGATTCAACATTTTATGAGTACCTGCCATGTGCTGTGCCTATGCTAAATGAAATTGTCTTGTTTCGCCTTTCTAGCAATAAGGAAATCTGTTAATATGTGTTAGGTATACAGAGGCTTATTATTAATCAGAATGGAGTCCAACCTGCAAACAAGCAGAACGCTTTACAATTCTTCAGCTGATGTTCATTCGCAGGCGTGGCCAGCATGCTTGGAATGCTAAGGTACTTGCATATGAATGTTCCTTTTGCTGCTTCTTTGGTTAATTACACTCAAACTGTGTTGTACACCACAATTAGAATACCAGGGTGCTTACACAAAACCAAGTGTAGTATACTTTTAAGCTTACATAAGAAAATCTGAGATAATTCTAAATTATCCAAGTAATGTTTGCTTTGTAATATCTATAGGACTCAGGTCCCCTCTCAGATGTTAAAAACCTAAGTCCTATAAATATTGTACGATGTAAAACCATCATATTTATTTGGGGCTTTGATTGTCTCTTAAATAACTTTCTCCTGCCCTCTCTGCTATAAAGACCATTCTCATTGATGCAAACAATAGAAATTGGAGGGGAGGGGGTAAGTTCTGAAGTCCCCTGGTACATGTTAACCCTACACCATTTCCCCTGAACTAGACGTGGCACATGCTTCAGCCCAATCACTGTCTTGTTTCCATCCTGTGCCCAAGGCAGACATTGCTAATCAATCAAGGCACTCCTACCCAGAGCCTAAGAGTTATTCTCAAGGCCTCAGAATCTTCAATAGCGTTTTAGGCAGTCACCCCCAATCAGTGGAAGCATATATGACTAATAAGATATATTTGTTTCACTGGCCAATCAACATGTCTCTTTTTTGTTTTCCTTCCTGCTCCAATTACAGTTTTAAATCCCTCTTTTGACTGTTCTCAGAACACTCACGTTAAGCTTCAGTTAATCTGAGCTACAGTCCTTACAAATCTACGCCACCTCGAGGGCCCCAATCATGACAGATTGTGCTGAGCTGTTTTAACAATTTGAATGCAGTTGTAACCCAGCACGTAATACAAAACTGCTCTGAAAATCAAAGAACCAAGTAAATAAAGGTACTGAAGAGATAAAACACCTGCGAAATGGCATTCTGTGCCTATAATTCGGAAATGTACGGCATGAATAGCCCAAGGAGGCTAATGCAGAACACCAGGCTTATAAGCATGAAAACACGGCTTGAGTAAATAATTCTGACTCCGCTCGTGGTACTCACTGATGGTTCTTTATTCAGCTAAGGGGGCACCACACTGTTCCTTTAGCAGCATCTCCATGATTCTAATTCCCTATAACGAGAAGAAAGAAAAATCAAAATGCCGTATTTCACAGACAAGCACTTTTACATTTATCAAAACCTTTTCCCTTCAAGGAATCCAGGTCATGGCCATATATTCATTTCAGAAAAGTAGGCGTATAGTCATACCTTACATTTTTATAATTTGCTACTCAGCAATTTCACATACATAATCTCCACATGTGCTCAAGAAGGTAGGCAGAGCAGAGTTTAGGATCTCCATTTTAATTTTTTTTTTATTTCACCATATTACGGGGGTACAAATGTTTACATTACATATATTGCCTTTGTCCCACCTGAGTCAGAGCTTCAAGTGTGTCCATCCCCCAGAGGTGCGCACCACACCCATTAGGTGTAAACATATCCTTCCCCTCCTCCCTCTCCTGCCTACCCAACACCTGATGAATGTTACTACTATATGTGCACATAAGTGTCAATAAATTAATACCAATTTGATGGTGAGTACACGTGGTGCTTGTTTTTCCATTCTTAGGATACTTCACTTAGTAGAATGGGCTCCAGCTCTACCCAGGATAATAAAAGAGGTGCTAGATCACCATTGTTTTTGTGGCTGAGTAGAACTCCATGGTATACATATGCCACATTTTATTAATCCACTCATGTATTGATGGGCACTTGGATTGTTTCCACATCTTTGCAATTGTGAACTGTGCTGCTATAAACATTCTAGTGCAGATGTCTTTTTGATAGAATGTCTTTTTTTGGGGGGGGAGGAGGTAGATGCCCAGTAATAAGATTGCTGGATCAAACGGTAGTTCTACTTTTAGCTCTTTGAAGTATCTCCATATTATTTTCCATAGAGGTTGTACCAGTTTGCAGTCCCACCAGCAGTGTATGAGTGTTCCTATCTCTCCTCATCCACACCAACATTTATTGTTTTGGGACCTTTTGATAAAAGCCATTCTCACCAGAGTTAAGTGATATCTCATTGTGGTTTTGATTTGCATTTTCCTGATGATTAGAGAGGCTGAGTATTTTTTCGTATGTTTGTAGGATCTCCATTTTAACCACAAGAAAACAGCCCAAGAGAAGTTAAGTAACTTCTTAAAAGTGGCCCAGCTGCTAAGTGGCCTTGCCAGAGCTGGAATGATAATGACAATAGTTAACATTCATTGAACACTTATAGATGTGCTAGCTTTACTGCTAGGGGTCATGTGCATTACCTTGGGTAGTGGGTCCTGTGGTTCCCCACTGAGATCCCCTCCAGGACTCCAGGATTCCTTCCCCCTCCTAGGACTGTGGGCTGCGGCTGGCACACAGCCACCCTCAGCCAAAAAGAGCTGCCTTACCTGAGGTCATGTCCCTTTTCCAGGGGCAGCCCAGATCCAGTGCATATAGGGGTATAAAGACTTGGCCCCTTCCCTGTATTGGGGACACCTCCACAGCTCCCCGTGGGATCAGCTGAGACCTTTATTGCATGCAACTGCATCATAGTTCAGCATCACTTTCTCCTAATCCTGCTTCCCACAGCCTGTCATGAGAGCTGTTGCTGAGAGCTCTCTCCAATAGCCTCTGCATGCAAATCTCTGTCTCTGAGTTTGCATCCCCAGAGCCGACCTAGGACATCTTGTTTAATATACACAAAACCTCCAAACGAGTATTATTCTTACTCCCGTTTTACTGATGAGGAAACAGAGACTCAAAGAGGTTTCAGTAATTTGCCCCAAATTATGCAGCGATTGAAGTACCAAGGCCAGGGCAAGAGCACAGGCACCCTGTTCCGTCTCACAGGCACCTGTTACCTTCTCGCAATGCTCACCCCACTACTTTCCATACCAACCTGTCTACGCACACACCGTGCTCAGTAAAATTCCACCCTGGCGGAAAGAAGAAAGTAGAAATGCCTTTCCTCCTTAAGGACAAGTTCTGCAGACCAGAAGATAATCCTTCAGATGGGAAGACAGGGTTATAATGTAATTATAAACTAGGGTCTTAAGGATGTCAAAGCTGGGGCCAGCGGAAAGGGACCTGCTATTCTCAGAAAGTGAAAAGTAATTTGGAGAGAACAATTATGACTTAAAATATAGGTCCTCAGACCCCTCCCAGGAAGATTCTGATTTCACAGGATTCAAGCAGGCCCCAGAGTTCTATACCTTTAACAAGCACTCATGTGATTCTCTTATGATCAGGCTGGGCTGGGAACTGCTAAATGGGCCTACAGCATGTGAAAGTTGTCAGAATCAAAATGGAGTCACTTGTGTTAAACCAAAAAAAAAAAGTCCCTGATCAACAGAGCCAGGGAAGGGCACAAAGAGACACTTTTCATGCCTATATGCCTGATAACAAAAACTATCACAAAAGACTCTTACAAAAACCACAAACTTGCACCAAGGCCACTGTGACCATACACAAAAAATACTTCTACAAGGACATCTGCGCCCTGTCCAACCTTGGATTGGTTGTTATTGATCCTTATAGCCAAGGATAATCATCTCAAAACAACCATGTAATCCTCCTCATTTTTTCTTTACAAACCTTTGCCTTTCTTTACCCCCCTGAATATGCACATAGCTTATTATGGCACTTGTATTCCACTGTAATGCCTGTTCCCAAATAAATATCGTTTCCTTTCAGAGAGCTTCTCTCTGTCTGTTATTTGGGTTGACAAGGAGAAAGGCAAGGACTTCCTACTTGGGGTGTATCTTCCATCCGAGGGATGGAGAGAGAGGGTCATCAAAGACATTGTTAGAGAATACAATAAAATATACTTAACACCAAGTAGATAGAACAAAATTAATGTTTCCTTAAGGATTCAGAAGGTCCTTCAGATTCTGCCTGGTGATCACCACAAATACTGTCCCTATATTAAAGAAAGCTAAGTAGCAGGGAGTGCTGGCTAAACCTCTGTAGGACCAGGAGCACCATTATAGAGCCAGGAGACCTGGGTTCTAGTCACAGCTCCACCCATCGTTCTGCTGGGTGCCTTAGACTGATCACTTTTACCAAAAAGTAACTTAGACTACAGAGGTCAAGGGCCTGCAAGGAGACTGGATCAGTGTTTTCTATACTACCCTCAAGCCCTACCACTGATTCCATCAGAAATTCCAGGGCGGAGACCTAGAATCTTTACATCGATAACATATCTCATATGATTGTGAAGCATGACTAGTTCACTTACTAGAATTTGTAAATAGCAGCTTTACATCACCTGGAACTCTGACAGTGTAGCAATTGATAAAAGAGGTTCTCCTCAATCATTTCTGCAGATATATTGTACTCTTATAGCTCTTCTTTTAAAGAACTGGGGGAAAAAGAGGCAGGCGCAAGAGAGGAAACAACTAGTGCAATGAAATTTAACTGAATTAACGTAAGACCTGGATTATGTTCATGTCTGTTCTACTCATTCAACAACAGATCCAGTTAAATATTTATTATGCACCTACTATGTGCTCTGGAGACTAAGTGAGGAACAAACAAGATAAAGTCCCTGCCCTCATGGAGCTTACAGTCTAGTGGATTCCAGGGAGTTTTCATTGCCGTGTTTCAATTTTTTGTTTCAACAAACTCCTGGGAAATAATTAAATTGTCCTCCTATTTTAAGGAAAAATAAAACCCACCACATTAATTCCCTTTCAAGTTTCTTTTTGCAGAGTAGGTCCATAAAAATGGTACGACTTTAAAACAAGAAAAGCGCACTCCTTCCCTAGGAAGTGAGAGCCTGTGAACTCTCCCATCCATCTAAATGAAGACCACCACCACTTACTGAGTTGAACACTAACTGACATAAGTGAAGACTCTGAGGTTTGCCTTGGGGATTGAAAGACATTATTTATTGAATCAATTATGTTCACAAGGTGACAGCTGATTTTTCTTTTTTTCCCCCTCTCTCTCATATCACTTTAGCCTTTTTAGGGCAGAACGGTTAGAAATAAATAGAAGGTAGAGAATGGGGGAGGGAGAGAGGCCTATAAAGTGAATAAAAAGAAATAAATAAATAAAAACTAACAGTCATTATTTAGTTCCTCTCTTTGGTATGGAAGGATCAAATCAAAGTCCAATCGATAGAGTCCTTTCAAGTAAAGTTCCAACACTTAAATCTCAACCCACAGGAGATCAGGCTTAAAGAGGCTAAATTGACACCACTTATCACACAATGATGCCTGAAATGCAGAACAAACATTAAGTGGATGTACCTTTATAGATACGGCTTAAAAGCATCTCGGACTGACAAACCATAAACCAGCTTGATTTTATTACTTCTTTTCCCTCTGAGATTTTTTTTTTCCTCTCTTGCTAGGCTATCTTTCTGTATGTGCCAACATACAGATAAGTGAGCTACCTGGCAGTCTCATTTCCCTAATACCAGAGCTGTGCCGGGCAGATGCAGCCCCACAAAGGAGTCTCAGGGTCTTTCAGATTCAAAACATCTCACAAATTCCCCACTCTAAGAGTCTCTGAGAAATAGCTGACTATTAATGAAAACACAAAACTTGTCTTAGAGGAGCAGAAATAAGTTGGGACTAAAGGTAGCTAAATCCAGGCAGTATATTTATGTTATTATCAAACTGATGCTTCCCTGAGAAGCTCTGAGTTACCTAGGAGCCTCTAAAGAGAGTAATATTAGACCTTACAAAGATTAAAATATTCCAAAGCAGGTCTCAAAAGGCACATCTATGGAGAGCTCTTAACAAAAGAGAATTGCTCGCTTAATTATCACAGCGATAAAAGGTTGGTATAAAAGACCCCGCTGGAAATGTTTTCTCATGGGTCATGGCTTTGGAGCAAACACGATAAACAGGATCCGTGTCCACTGTGTGTGAGGGACTGCACGGAAGCTGTGGGGAACAGGGCTGCAGATTAAGACGTGAAGCCTCTACTCAAAGGGTCATTGGTCTCTTCAGAGGAAACAAGGAATGAAAAGCAATGAAAGGCAGGACAGCCTCTGAGAAGCGCTACGACTTTTTAAAGAATGAAAGTGTAGCCACGCACCACTGAATGACATTTTGGTCAACAACAGACCCCATATAAAACGATGTTCCCATAGGATAATAATGGAGCTGTAACATGCCTATCACTTAGGGATGTTGTAGCCACCATAACGTCGTAGTGCCACAGGTCACTGACATGTTTGTGGTCATGCTGGTGTCAACAAACCTGCTCCATTGCCCATCGTATAAAAGCCCAGCACCCACAGTTATGTACAGCACATAATGCCTGATGGTGATGATAAACGACCACATTGCTGGGTTATGTATTTACTGTACTATCCTTTTTATTGTTATTTTAGAGTACACTTCTTCTGCCTAGTAAGAAAAAAATCTAACTGTAAAACAGCCTCAGGCAAGTCCTTTAGGAGGTATCCAGAAGAAGGCATTGTTGTCACGGGAGACGACAGCTGTGTACTGTTTTACCGTCCCCGAAGACCTTCCAGTGGGACAAGATGTGGAGGTGGAAGACAGTGATACTGATGATCCTGACCCTGCGCAGGCCCAGGCTAATGTGTCTGGGTCTTAGCTTTCAACAAAAGGTTTAAAAAGTAAAAATAAAAAATTTTAAATATAGAAAAAAAAAACTTATGGATAGGGATGTAAACAAAATATTTTTGTACAATTATACAATGTGTGTGTGTTTTAAGCTAAGTGTTATTAGAAAAGAGTCAAAAGCTAAAAAAAATTAAAAAGTTTATAAAGTAAAAAAATTATAGCAAGCTAAGGTCAATTTATTATTGAAGAAAGAAAAATATTTTGATCAACTTAGTGTAGCCTATGTGTACAGTATTTGTAAAGTCCACAGTAGCGTAAAGTCCTAGCCCTTCACATTCACTCACCACTCACTGACTCACCCAGAGCAACTTCCAGTCCTGCCAGCTCCACTCACGGTACACGCCCTGTACAGGTACACAGGTGCACCATTTTTTATCTTTTATACAGTACTTTTACTGTACCTTTTCTATGTTTAGATACACAGATACTTGTCACTATCAATACTTAGGTGCTAGAATTACCTACAGGATTCAGGACAGTAATATGCTGTACAGCAGCAGCATCCAAACTTTTTGACACCAGGGACCGGTTTCATGGAAGACAGTTTCTCCACAGACAGGGTGGGGTGAGGGATTGGGGGGTGGGAGGGGCGTTGCCATCTCGGCTCCACCTCAGATCATCAGGAGTTGGATTCTCACGGGGAGAGCGCAACCTGGATCCCTCACAAGCGCAGTCTGCAGTGGGTTCGCGCTCCTGTGACCGTCTGATGCCACAGCCGATCTGACGGAGGGCAGGGCTCGGGCAGTGATGCGAGCATGGGGAGCGGCTGGGGTGCCGCTGGGGCTTCGCTAGCTCGCCTGCCGCGGGCCTCCTGCTGTGCTGCCAGGTTCCAGTCCGCAGCCCGGCCCGGGCTGGGGACCAGCTGTACAGGGTTGTAGCCCAGGAGCAACAGGCTACACCATGTATCCTAGGGGTGTGGGATGCTGTACCATCCAGGTTTGTGTAAGTGCACTCCGTGAGGTTTGCACAATGACAAAATCACCTAAGGACACGTTTCTCAGAAGATATCGTCGTGTTAAGTGACTGTATAATGGAAGAAAGGAAGTAGAGACGAACGTTGCTGGAAGGGAGGACTTGCAGAAGCCGCTGGAAGAGAAGGGATTTGAGTAAGACTCAAAGTCTGGTCATGAGTGGGACATAGAGCTGAAGGGAAAGAACAAGCAGAGGGAGGCTTAAGAAAAGGCATGGGGGTGGGAAAGACACGGGAGGGAGGGAGGCAGGGATCTGCATTCAGTTTTCTCATCAAAAGGTAAGAGAAACACTGTGAACAACGTTTCCAGGAAGAGACCTTTTATCACAGGAAAGCATCTTTTAATCTGACGCTGTCCAATGCATAACATGGTGGAAGGCATCACACAGAGAGGGTGCACAAGGGAGCAAGAGATCCAACTTGCCGCTTCAAGCCCTTTCCTAATCAGCATTAATCCATTCATGGGGCTGGAGCCCTCCTGCCCTAAACACTTCTCATTAGGTCCCACCTCGCAACACTGTTGCGTTGAGGATTAAGTTCCCAACACATGCTCTTTGGAGGACTCGTTCAAACCATAGTAGGTACACAGCAAGAGCTTTTCTTCCCTTCCCTCCTACGTTCCAAAAGCCTGATAAATAAATCAGAGATTTTGCTCCCAAACAAAATGGCATGAATCTTAATATATGAATCAATATCTAATCAAATCTACAAATTATTTTAAATACAATGTTTTTCAATTAAGAATAGCCTGATAGAATGTATGGCTCCAATATAATTTTCCCATAGTAGCTAATAAACTCTTGAGTAAGATTCGTTTTTATTTTTATAAGTAACCCAAAATCTTTAGATGTGACTGCAGAACATTAAACTGATACAATGATTCAGATGTCTTCACTTCACATTATAAAGTTTTCTCTCTCCTTAAGGAGAATATTTAATTCTGACAATTTTTAATGGAAAAGAATATAACCCAGAGTAATAAAATCTAAAAACTGCCAAGGTCCTTATAGTATCTAGTCTAAATACAAAACTCGCAGTCAAGAACTGAGAGTGGGCCATCTGATTTAAAGAGATGTCCTGTGATCAAATATCAGAATGAAAGACTGATTATAAAATCATTTCCATATTGCCAATTTTCAATAAACCTTGACCTGACCTGAACATTTAAGTCATTAGTGTTTTTCTATTTATAAAGCTACTCCCTGCACCCTCGAATGTGGTTGAATTAGTTTGTTTTCATTTTGAACTGTTTAAAATGTGACATGTGTATAATTTTATTTTTCCTGACTTAGATTTCATGCAAAATATGTGTTGCTCTCTCCACTAATCAAGGCCAGCCTCTCCCCTAGTGCCACGCACCATCCATGACATTTCTGACAGTTCATCATCTATTATCTGCTTAAAAACCTCCATTCATGGGACACTTACTACTCCTTATTTCATCTGTGTTAGTCCTAATTATGGGACAACTTTTCCTTCCACTGAAGCAGGAGTGCTTCAGTGCCTTGCACCAGGGGGTCCCAGTGCCAACTCCTATACTCTTAACTGTGCGCAACTGAAAAACAACAAAGTTTCCATCATTTCCCCCTTTATCAGCTATTTTTTCACTATTCATCAGACTTAAGCTCGGTCATAATTTCCTCATTTCTTACCTATTCTGAGAGGTAAATGGTGAGCAGCATGCTTGTACATTTTATCAACAAATTGTCTCCAACAGAATAAATAAATCCAACAGATGCCCAGATAATTCCCCTTTCATGTTTTATCTCCACCCTTCTCCTTCTCCCAGATTCATGCAATTCTGTAAGTCGATGATCTTCTCTACATGCTGGGCCAATCTATTGTGTCTTCAAACCAGGTATTTCCTTTGAACAAAACAGAATTTTCCAAAGCCATATTTCAGACAAAAAAAAACACCTCACCAAATCTCAACAATGTTGAGGCTAGTAAGTTATTATGGGCTTACTACATGCCAGGGCTTTACCTACATTATCTCAAAGACCTCTACTTGGCTGTGCTGAGCACCTTATATGCCTTGTCTCTTTTAACCCTCACACCTAACCTACAAGTCAGTCACCTGAACACAGTGAAACCCAGCTAGGTTAAGAAACTTCACCAAAGGCACCCAGTTAGTAAGTAGCACAATCCACATTCACACCCAGATTTTTGTAACTGAGCCCTCAGTATACTACCTCCTTGAAAAGGTGTGTCTATAGAGTTCCCTTCTCAAATTACCAAAAAAGGACACATTACTTTAGGCATAATCCTTCCTGCCATACAGAAGTCGTTTCCATCTATATCTGGGTGGTTTTAATTTTATAAATTTAGAAGAGGCAGAGTGTGATCAAAACACGTATATAATAGTTCTTGAAATTAACTTAAGGAAAAAAAGCACTTTACCACATCTCCAAATGCATTTTTTTCTCCTGTTAATACTAAGTGAAGCTCCTTCATGTACTCTGGAGAAGTTAGAGGAAAAATACGTCCATAAGAAGCATTTATTTCAATATAATATCTGCCAAATAGAATTCCTTGGTCAACTGTCTAACGCCAACCTGGAAGCACTTCACTTCCTACTAAAAGCCTTTCAGTACTGAACATGGTCATCATTTCTTGGGGACAAAACCTCCAGTGGGTGAATGAGGTACAGAGTTATGACTTACACATGGAGTGCTGTAATTAACAATAGCAACATAAATATGATGGCTTGCCTTCACTCCTCATCCTTTGCATTAGCTACAGAGTGGCAGAACAGTAAGTCCATGGCAAATTGAATAAGTGACATTTGCTTTTTAATTCCATGAATTTAACATTACAAATTAAGAAGAGAAATCAGAACAAAAGCTACATAGAGGAAAGTTACTAAATGATTAAAAAATAAAATCTCTGTATACAGATAGGCTAAAGTTAAATCATCTTTTTGTTGGTTTTGGTTTTTGTTTTTGACTCTGTTGTCTGGGCTAGAGTGCATAGCTCACTGTAACCTCAAACTCCTGGGCTCAACCAATCCACCTGCCTCAGTCTCCCACATAGCTGGGACCATGGGCACGCACCACCATATCTAGCTACTGTTTTAATGTTTTGTAGAGACAGGGTCTCACTATGTTGCTCAGGCTGGTCTTGAACTCCTGGCCTCAAGCGATCCTCCTGCCTTGGCCTCCTAAAGTGCTAGGATTATAGGCGTGACTCATTGCACCCGGCCTCTGCTGTTTTTAAGTCAACTATCTGCAAAGGAAAAATGCCTTATAGTACTTATAAGTAGCCCCGCCCACCCTTATCTGTGGTTTTGCTTTCTGGGGTTTCAGTTACCCACAACCAACTGACGTGCAAAAATATTTAAAAGAAAATTCCAGAAATAAACAATTCAGAAGTTTTAAATTGCACAGCATTTTGAGTAGCGTGATGAAATCTGCCATCCGGGAAAGTGAATTATCGCTTTGTCCAGCGTATCCATGCTGAGACACTACCTGCCTGTTAGTCGCTTAGTAGCCGTCTGGGTTATCAGACCAACTGTTGAGGGATCATCATGGTATCACAGTGCTTGTGTTCAAGTAACCCTTATATTACTTCGTAATGGCCCCAAAGTGCAAGAGTAATGATGCCAGCAATTCATATATGCCAAAGAGAAGCTGTAAGTGAAAAGTTCTCAAGAAGAGAAAAAAAAAAAATCATATGTTAGGTTGCTAAGATCTACAGGAAGAATTAATCTTCTATCCATGAAATTGTGAAGAAGAAAAAGGAAATTCATGCATAGTATGATATATACAGAGTTCAAAACTATCTGTGGTTTCAGGCATCCACTGGGGGGTCTTGGAACATATCCCCTGTGGATAAGGGGGGACTACTGTAGATACAAATGTTCTTTAAAACTTCCAAACCCCCTCATAAACTGGTAAGGGGAAAGAAGAGACTGAAGAAATACACATCATCACATGGCTGATACTTTCAAAAAGACATTCTACTATTTCAGTTGCCAACTAAATAGGAATGTTATTGGTTAATCCCTAAGATCATAGTCTTTGTATTGTTTGTTCTAGGTACTCCTACATGATTAATAACTCCATGTTCTACATCTACCAGCTGTCTTTAATGTTAAACAATCCAAAAAAGATATCTTCCCTTCAATAAAAAACCTAAGGCTTATAAAAAATACATCCATATACACTTCATTCGGTGAACTGCAAGGCTGGGATTCCTTTTAAAACCCAAGTGCTGCAAGCAATTCTGGCTCTCGTTTGGAGACTGATGCAAAATCCTTAAGACTGAGGGACAGCTCTGATTCACACCTTGTTTGGAATTTAGTCAACAGATTCAGGTTGTCTAGGAAATAATTTGTTGCCCCGGCTTAAGTAAACAGTAAGCTGCTGGGAAAGTAAATGAGGGGGAATTTTCAGTATTTTAAAGTCATGTAGCCTCATCAGTAAATGCTCAGGCGAAGTGTCCGACTGCCCAGTTTGAATCTGGGTTCTACCACTCACCACCTGTGTCATCTTGGGCAAGTCAACTCATCTCTCTGTTCCTCCTCATCTATACAATGATAATGGTAGTACTCACCACAGAGAATTGCTCAGCAAACTGCATGAGGTTAATACATGCAACACACTCAGGATGATGCCTGCGGCATAGAAAGTGCTCAAAAAATATTACCTGCTATTATTACCTTTCCTATTAACACTGTGTTGGATAAGAAGTTCCTCTGCTTTTAAGACTATTGTTAAAAGATAATAGAATGAAAATATAAAAGAAGTCTTATCACTTTTGGAAAACAGTATTGTAATACATTCGTTTGTTCATTAATTCAATAAATATTTATTAAGCACTGACGATGTGCTAGGCATTAAGGATAAAGTGGTGTGCTCTATATAGAAGCCCATCTTTCAGTGAGAGAGACAAGGAATACATTCAAAGAATCAAGAAAATAGTCACATACAGATAAGAGCACTTCAAGGAATCTTTTCTAAGGCAATGGCACAAAATATGAAAGGCTCTATGTGTAAAGATGTTTCATATGGTGTCATTTACAATGGTCAAAGCTGGAAATAACCTCAATGCTCAACACTAAAGAAAGGGTGAAATAAAGTATCATATAACTATTTAATGAAATATTATGCAGTCATTAAAGCGATGGCTTTGAACTTCATGTAGTTACTGTGAAAGGCATTTGTTATAAAATATTACTTGAAAAAACCAAGAAATGAAATTTTACTAGTACTGTAATTATGACTGTCTTTGAAATCTGCATATAAAAGACCAGAAGGAAATATGCCAATTTGGGTTATAACAGAAAGATAATAATTATCATTTATAAAGTATTTATTGTGTGCCAAGGACTTTTAAGCACTCCTTTACATTATCTCCTGTAATTCTCATACTCAGAAGTTACATAGTATTATTCACATTTCACCCAGAGAAGGTTAAGTTTGTCCTTACCCTCTGAGGGAGGGCACTATGATTTAAACCCACAATGAGTTGATTCCAAAGACGGATTCATCGTAACCACTAACCATTTGTCTATAATGTCATAATGGGAAAAATAAGTTTTTGCCTTTTAACTTCCTTGTATTTTGCTTTTTAAATAATGTTAACAATAACAACGGATAATTTGTTGTGTGCCGAGTCCTATCCTAAGTGTTTATGTATATAACTCATTCACTCCTCAGAAATACTTTATGAAGTAGATTCCAATATTATCCTCATTTTGCAGATGAGAAAAATGAGACATAGAAAATTAAGTGGCTCATCCAAAGTCACATGACTGGTCAGGGCAGGGTATTCTGCTGGTTTCAAAGGGAGCTGAGACAAAAGAACATAAATGGCTCTACTGGAAATATAATCTAAAATATTTTTGTGCAGGTAGTACCTTTCAAAACATTTTAAAATAAGGTATTTTTTAAATTTTGTTTAAATAAAAGAATCTGTTTAGAAGGAGTGAGGTATTTTTTTTTTTAATTTGAACTATTCCAACATAGCAAGAAGTTTGGAGAATAATAAGAAAACCAGTAGGTTTTAACAAATGCCCATGTTTTTAAAAACAACAAAAGGCCACTGATGGAGAAAATTTTTAACTGTATCCTTTAAATTCTACTTAAACTGGGAATCAATATGAAGAGTTACTTAATTCTCAAAAAACCATCATTTTCCTTTGCTAAGGAAATTCAGAGGAAAGTAGGAAAAGTTTAGATAGAATCTAACTTTTCTAGAAGAAAGCTAGCCAAGGAATAAAGGGTCACATCCCAGACAGCAAGTGGGATTCAAAAAAAAACTAAGAGTGACAAAGAAATATCGCTCCAACAAATCCGGATTCGCTAGACCCAGTGCTTCTTTTTCCCTAACAACAGGCAGACACCACAGCCTCCTCCCCATCACCCTCCTGGGTCTCTGCCTGCTGCCCAAGTCCCACAAACGGTGGGCCCTACAAAAGGGGTCCTTCGGGAAGAGATGCGATTCGACCTTAGAGTGAGGAGTGAGTATAAAAAATCACCATAGGCAAAGCAAGGAAGAAGGCTCCAGGGGGACCGCTGGACACCTCAGAGAGCTCAGCAGCACTTCATTAGCAGGCTGCAGGGCTTGAGCACACAAATGCAGTTTAACTGCTGGATGTACCCTTAAGAAATGAAATTACCTTTCCAACTCAAGTAGTTCTACCCAGAATTCTGTCTAAACCCCTGAGCTGAGATGCCTGACTGACATTTTCCTGCTCTTTCTGGTCAAACTCAAAGCCTTAATTTAACACAAAGAGCCTAGCTGAATCCAAGCCCAATACTACAAGTAATGATACCTTTGATCCACAACAGATTTGAACCTCAAAGGCACTTAGTCCACAAAATGTGCAGACGCCGCCTCTATTTTTCCTTTTTTCTTTTTGGTATTTCAACGCAGCCTGGCCAGAGCTGCTTCAACTTTCAATTCTGTGCTGCCTTAGGTTTGCACCAGGCGCATAAAGATTTATGGCAGCCACAAATTCCTATTTTCTCGTTGTCTTTGTCTTTGAATTTAGCACAACACAGTGAGAAACAGGCTCAGAAAACGAATAGATTGGTTGGGAGAACACAGCTCCCAAATTTCTAAAGATACCCGGTTGGGTAAGAGAGTAGAGGAACACTAAGAAAGCAAGTATCACATTAAATGTTACGAAGACAAGGATGTTTTCTCTATAGTCTACCACGTGTCTACTTCAAGGTCACAGGGACACCCAATGCTGATGGAGACAGGTTCATGCATTTGTCTTGTCTCCTCGCTAAGCTCTTCGGGGGAAAGGATTCTGTCCTCCACAGCAGGGAGTCAAACAGCAGTTAAGAGGATGGGCTCTGAGGTTGGACCACCTGGATTCATGTTCCAGCTCTGCCACATTTTGGCTGATGACCTTGTACAAGTAATTAAACCTTTGTGTGCCTCTATTTTCTCATTTATAAAATGGAAAAGTGGAAATAACTACAGTCTCTCTTTCGGAGGATTATTGGAAGGACTAAATGTTCATAAAATAGTGCAGTGCTTGGCTCATGGTAAACACTCAGTAAATTGCAGCTGCTGTTATTATTATATCCAGTCTTCCCCAAGGTTTCCAGAATAGTCTGTTTACAGAAGGCACGGATTAAAAATAAGCCAACATAACTATTACTGGGCACCAATACCTCAAAGACCTACAAGTCTGCAATATGTAGTTTATTTAACTCATGTGTATAGGATTATAAAATGAAATTGTAACAACACTACCACATGCTTACCACCCCTTCTCCTAGCTAGTATTTTATAAAAGTATGTGTCTTATTTTGTAAAATTTTATTGCCACCTCAACCCTTGACCATCTACCTGTTAAATGAATTGTCTGATGCTCTCAGGTCCCATGTTAAACTACTGAATTTTTATGCAACGTTAAAGACCACTGTCACACACAAAAAAAATCTTGGTGGAGATTGGAAGAAAGGAGAGGATTTTTTTAAAAAGTCATACAATTTCAGAATTGAAAATGACCTACCCTGTCCAATCTGATTTTACAGAAAGATCTATCATTTTCTAGTCCAAGCACCATGGCCATTAAGAGTGGCCAAGACAGGGTCAGAGACTGACTCCTGGTTGGGTCAGCAGGCTCCTCACTGCACTGTGTGCAGACAACTTTCTCCCATCGTTACACGTGCAATGACAGCCACACACCTGGAACTCAGGAAACCCCTTTCTTTCCATTCGAGTAGGAGCTTAACTTCCCAAATTTCGCCCAGTTTCACAGAAGGCAAAGTCCCAGAATTTAGGAATTCCCGAAAGCTTTACCACTGAGCAAAGTCTATTACAACCCAGATGAATTCAAATGAGCCAGGGGAGGATTTTGGATTCCTAGGTCTCACAGTCAAAGGAAAGGCATTGATTTAAACTCAGTCGAAGGAACAAAAAACTATCACTTGCAGAATACTCATTTTCACTAAGCTGCTTTCCCTGCCAAAGCTATGTTTCATGGGACTAACACCCTAGAGGTAACAGTGGGAGCAGAGTTGATGGGGAGGGGGTGTGTAAGAAGATAGCAGCTACTATGATTTACCTGATATAGAAATGAGTTGTTAAAAATCAGAATCCTTGGTAATATTCTCAGGGTACCTAATGAATAAATATCAACTAAGTCAATCTATCTAGGCACTCAAGAGTGGGATTAAAAAGTATTATCAACAGACGTAAATTTGAGCTAGGAAATAAACCCTCTGGAACTGGAGAGAGAACATATTTCATCACTTCTTTCACATGGTTCAAGTAATGTAAAGAATCTCGAAAGAAATGTAAGTCTCCAAATATATAGTCAGCATACTATCACACTGGTGTTCTTATGTCATACTTGTGACTTTTACTTATTCTTTTGAAGACAGTTTTATTTGTTCTTTTCCTCTATCTTGAAATTATTGAGTTTTGAAATGCCTGCTGTTTTTTAGAGTTATGACTGCCCGTGTATGTGTGTACACTGGATATTTAATTCACAGATAACGGATTGAGCATCTCAGAGCAACTGGTCCGAGGTAACACAATATAAAAAGCCTTAAGGGGGACTGAGGTCAAACAACTAGTTAATGACAGAGTCATAAACTTTTAGTCATCTGGTGTCAGAAGACAGGAGCTAACAATTTTGCTTCTTTTTCACATCAATGCCACGAAGTAAGAATAACTAGTCCTCCTTCCCTAGAGATAAATGAAAGTTCTAAGATGTTAAGTCATTCATTCAAGTCACATGGCAAGAAAATTGGTGATATCTAGCACCAACTAGTGGTAGACACTATAAATTGGCAGAATTCTTTTGGAAGTAAACTTGGCAATATTCATCAAAGGTCTTAACCCAGGAAGCAACTAGAAATGTGCACAAGTATTTTTATTCAAGTATTTATTCAATATTATTTATAATCGTGAAAAAAGAGAAACTAACAATAAGAGCTAGTATGCCAGTGGAATATTATGCAGGCATCAAAAATCGTGTTTTCAAGGAATATGTAATGACACAGAAAAATGATCATAATATGCCCACAAATGAAAATATCTATATCGAAATATTAAATGTACATATACTGAGTGTTAGAATTATGAATGATTTTTATTTTCATTGTATTTTAATGAAAAACTGATAATGAATATTTAATACTTCTATAATTTTAAAAATGATAAATAAATTTGAAAAGAAACACCACAATTTTGCCCTATACTATTGTATATCTAAAATTTTTGTTCAGGTAAGTATTTAAAAGGCTGTTTACCTATAAAAATACACTTCCTCGCAGAGAATTTCTCTTAAAACTAACAATTATTGAGGTTTTACTATATGCCAGGCAAGTTTCACATATGTGACCTTACTTAATCCTTTAAAAACCCTCTGATATAGGACTATGATCATCACTCCATTTTAGAGAGAAAAAGTTGAGGGTCTGAGAGGTAAAATGTGACATCCAGGAAGTGAGAAACCCAGATCAGGGGCCGAGCACCCTTTCTCTAAAGCTTCACATGCAGTCCCTGTGTTAAACATACAGCCAAAACCTGGTTTCACACTGAATAATTTTTCTAAAGGCACGATATACTATGCTTTTAGCTCAGGAGGTGATACTGGCATATGGTTGTTAGGATGTCTATAATTTGCTTTAAAATATTTCAGCTCATGTAGCATAATATTATAGTGTGTGTATTAGTTCAAGCTATACAGCAGGTACAGTCAGCTGTCCTAATGTGGGCTTCACGCTCCAAGGGTTGTCTGTAAACATTCTAATTGGCAACCAGAAACTTCAGTTAAACACAAGAGGCTTTGATCATTAGCACAAGGAACATTGAAACTGTGAATTTCCATTGGTGAAATCAATGGCTTGTTAACTAGCATAATAGAGATTAGAAATGGACTCTCATTAATTCAATGAATAGGACTTAAGGTATGGGGATGAGCTCAAAATCCTAAAGATGCATCCATCCTTGCACCATCAGGATGTCAGTCTCTACATAGCAAGCCCATCTCCCTCCAACTTTAGGAATGGCACCCACAGTTTATGCCTAAATGGTCGTCCTATGGCCAGGCACAGAATCAGAAGGCTATGGGTGTCTGACAGTATCTGTAAAATAGCTGAATCCCGCCTTTGGAATATTGTCTGCTCTGCCTTCAGTGAACTGATGGTGAAATTCATGGTTAGAGCACCCAAAAGGATGGAGACTTAATTATTAAACTTACAGAACGGGCAAACTATTTTGTGCCTACTTGTAAATAAATGATTAATAAATGCCTGTATATGTTGCAGAAATTTTTCAAAAACCGATATTAAAGTTTCAGGGGTGCTGCTGACCCTCATCAACCACTAATTATTATCAATTCCCAAAAGAACTTTGTACCAAAAAAAACTTAACACTGTGCACACAACTTGGCATACGAATTGGCTTAAGTCAATGGCAGGCAGCTTCTGACATGGCTCCCAGTGACCCCCGCCTTCTGGTATTTGTGTCCTTATGTAATCTCTTTCCCTTGAGCGTGGGCTGCATCTGTGACTTGCTTCTAATGAGTAGAATACAGAAAAATAAAGGGATGTCAGTTACCAAAAAAAACCAAACATTGATATTTCACCTTCTAAAACTCTCTTGCCCTCTCACTCTCTTGCTGCCATGTTATGAGATTCTCTATAGAGAGGCCCATGTGATGAGGAACCAAGGGGAGGCCAGTTGAATCCCACCAGCAACCATGTGAGTGAGTCTGGCACTGAATCTTCCCCACTGAGCCTTCAGATGAGTTTGCAGCCCCAGCCAACACCTTGATTATATCCTTGTGAAACCCTAAAGCAGACCCAACTAAGCTATGCCCAGACTCCTGACCCACAGAAACAGAAAGAAAATAAATACGCATTATTTTAAGCTACAAGGTATTGTAAAATAATTTGTTGCACAGCAATAAATAACTAATACAGTTAGTTTGCAACAATGACACAACCAAATAGTAGCAAGGTTTTTTTTCAAATGCCCATTTGGACTACATATATAGTATCACCACTTTTTTCTTCAGTCCCAGGGAATTATCTTCCACTACTAAAATAGATTTTTGTAAGGCTAAAATAACAAGCACACACCCTAAGAAAGCAGCATGTTTA
Source organism: Eulemur rufifrons (assembly GCF_041146395.1). Lineage (NCBI taxonomy): Eukaryota > Metazoa > Chordata > Mammalia > Primates > Lemuridae > Eulemur > Eulemur rufifrons. The sequence continues at coordinate 10,780,114 of NC_090992.1, forward strand.
GATCTCTTCAGCTGTAGCATGTCTAGGCCAGACCTTCCACAAAGCGATGTTCAAATTGTTTGACTTGCCCACATTGTTTCAGTGACAAATATTTCACACTCTGTTGAATTCAATCTCTCTCTGCTTCGGCTTCCTGATCAACACAATAGGAATAATGACGGAACTAATAATGGGGCCTTGCCAAGAGAGTAGCTGAAATAACAAATTATTTTATCACACATTGAAAATATATTTCACAAACTTAAAAAAAAAAAAAAAAAAAAGACCTCTATGTGATTGCATAATGAGAGCTCTGCATTTCCACGGCATTTGTAGTACTCTCTAAGCACTCAGACAAACTGGGCTAAAAAAGGAACACTTGCATAACAGGATTGTTACCACCCATATTATTTCCTGAGCCTCTCCAGAAAAACTATTGAATTTGTAAGCAACTACGTAGAGGTTCACAAAAAAGTTCTTTGATTTGAGTTTGGAATTTTGAATTTGTTTTTGTTTTTGGAGGGGAGAGCTGGTTTTGCTTTGATTTGGAGAGGTGGAGGCAAAAACCCCAAAAGATAGCTGCACCCAGTGTGGTATAAGGCATGCTATCTCAACAGAGACAATATCAAAAAAAAGGTGAAAATTTCTTCTTGGAAGCTAAAAATATCTTAAACTTTCTATATGTAAATCAAGGACATAATACAGTACATAGATCATCAGTATATCTATCTATGTATTAAAATTTCATGGTGAGGAGAGCGATTAGGGGAAAAAAAGTCTAAAAAGGCTCCTTTGATGGGGGATGAAAATGGGGGAAAAAAAAAAAAAAAAGATTGAGAAACACTGACCTAGGAGAATCCCTCACAGAACTGGGGGCCACCTGCCAAGCTGTCCCACCCCAGGGAGCATTGGTGATCTCTGTTTTCTTCCCTTCGGATTCCTGAGGTCTGAGGTTCTGAGTTAACTCTGGCCTGGGTTCCTTCCAGCCACACTTCACACAATGGTTGGCAATTCCCCGAGGCTGGAGAAATGTGTATGAAGATTTTCATGTGTCCCAGCCTTCTACCAATCCCTACTTTCCTTCAGACCTTTCTCTTTGTTTCCTTGATCTGTTTTTTGAATATACTTGCTTACCTCAAGTCACCTTAAACTACATATTTAGCCTGCCTTGAGGTAAGTAAGTACTCATCCTTAGCATGTTTTTGGCACTTCCGACATCTCTTCTGTTGGCCATCATGAGTCAAAACTGTCCATGAGAACGTGAATTACGGCTGAGAGACAGACTACGGGAGAGTCAGGGGATGAGTGAATGCCTCTCAGATTGAGGAACATGCCCGTTGGTACCCTCACTAGTGTTCAATGGCTGAGACTGTAGTATATATACCACTCCTTCTTCTGTGCAGACTTGAGAAAAATACACAGTAATGGCACAGTCCCTTGCTGTCATGCACATAGACGGCCATCTCAAAAACTGCTGCTCACTCTCGCCACTTCTATTCAACATAGTCCTGAAAGTCCTAGCCAGAGCAATTAGGCAAGAGAAAGAAATAAAAGGCATTCAAATAAAAAGAGGAGAAGTAAAAATATGCCAACGACATGAGCTTATGTATTAAAAAAAAACTGCTAGAACTGGTAAACGAATTCAGTAAAGTTGCAGGATACAAAATCAACATACCAAAATCAGTAGCATTTCCATACACTGGCAACAAAATAGCCAAAAAAGAAATCAAGAAAACAATCCCATTTACAATAGCTACAGATACATACATTTAGGAATAAATTTATCAAAGAAGGTGTAAGATCTCTACATTAAAAAGTATAAAACATTGACAAAGAAATTGAAGACTCAAATAAATGGAATGCTATCCTATGTTCATGGTTTGAAAGAATTAATAGTCTATTGAAAGAATTAAAACGTCTATACTACCCAAAGTGATGTACATATTCAATATAATCCCTATCAAAATTCCAATGTCATTTTTCACACAGAAATAGAAAAAAAACAAGCCTAAAATTCACATGGAACTACAATAAATCTTAAATAGCTAAAGCAATCTTGAACAAAAAACAAATAAAAAAACAAAGCCGGAGTCATCACACTACCTGATTTCAAAATATATTACAAGCTACAGTAACCAAAACAGCACGGTACTGGCATAAAAACAGACACATCAACAAATGGAACAGAATAGAGAGCCCAGAAATGAACCTAGGCATTTAAAGTCAACTGATTTTCAATACAGTTGCCAAGACCAAACAATGGGGAAAAAAAGTTTCTTCAATAAATGGTGCTGGGAAAACTGGATATTCATACATAGAAGAATGTAATTGGACCCCTATTTCACACCATATGCAAAAATCAACACAAAATGGATTAAAGACTCAAACATAGACCTAAAACTATAAAACTACTAGAAGAAAACATAGAGGAAAAGCTCCATGACATTGGTCTGGGCAATGAATTTCTAGATTTGACCCCAAATGCAAAAACAGAAAAATAGGATTGCATCAAACTAAAAAGCTTCTGCATGGCAAAGGAAATAATTAACAGAGTGATGAGACAACCTGTGGACTGGGAGAAGATATTTGCAAGCCACACATCTGATAAGGAATTAATATCCAAAATATATAAGAAACTCAAACAACTCTAAAGACAGAAAACAACTCATTTTAAAAATAGGCAAAGGACCTAAATAGTTATTTTTCAAAAGAAGACATACAAATGGCCAACAGGTATATGAAAAAATTCTGAACATCACTAATCACTAGGGAAATGCAAATTGAAACCACAATGAGATAGCACCTCATACTTATTAGAATGGCTGTTACCAAAAAGATGAAAGATAAGTGTTGGAGAGAATGCAGAGAAAAAGAAGCCCACGTACACTGTTGGTAGAAATGTAAATTAGTATAGTCATTATGGGTAACAGTATAGAGGTTCCTCAAAAACCTAAAAATAGAACTACCATATGATCCATCAATCCCACTTCTAAATACACATCCAAAGAATTTTAAATCGGTATGTCACTGTCTGCACTCCCATGTTCACTGCAGCACTATTTACAACAGCCACGATACAGAATCAACCTAAGTGTCCAACCACAGATCCCTGGATGAAGAAAATGTAGTATATACACAAAACATAATACTATTCAGCCTTAAAAAGAAGGAAATCTGTCATCTGTCATCCATGTGACAACATGGATGAACCTGGAGGACACTGTGCTAAGGGAAATAAGCCAGGCACAGAAAGACAAATACTGTATGTTCTCATTTCTATGCAGAATCTAAAAAAGTCAAACTGATAGAAGTAGAGAGTAGAAAGGGGGTGATCAGAGGCATGGGGTAGAGGAGGAGTATAGGAGATGTCAGTCAGTTAGACAGGAGGAATAAGCTTTCGAGATCTATTGCATAGCATGTTGACTATAGTTAACAATCATCGCTTTATAAATTTCAAAATTACCGAGAGTAAATTTCAAACGTTCTCACAACAAAAAATGATAAGTATGTGAAGTGACGGCTACGTTAATAAGCCTGACTTAATCATTCCACATTGCATACATATGTCAAAACATCACACTGTGTCCCATAAATAGAAAAAATTATAATTGGTCAATTAAAAATAAAAAATAAATTTTAAAAGAACAAAAATACTTTTAAGTGGTTCCTCAAAATGTTAAACATATAATTACCGTATAATTCAGCAATGTCATTTCTGCGTATACACCCAAAAGAAAGAAAAGCAGGAGCTCACAAATTTATATATCCATGTTCACAGCTACATTATTCACAATAGCAAAAAGGCAGAAGCTACTCAAGTATCCACCAATGGATGACTAGAAAAACAAAATATGATACATACCTGCAATGAAATAGGATTCACCCTTAAAAAGGAAGGGAATTCTGACATGTGCTACAATATAAATGAACCCTAAAAACATATGCTAAGTGAAATAAGGCAGTCACGAAAAGACAAATACTGTATGATTCCACTTATATGAGATGCCTAAAACAAGTCAAACTCACAGAGATGAAAAGGAGAATGGTGTTTTCCAGGGGCAGGGAGGTGAGTGGGATGGGCAGTTATTGTTTAATGCCTATGCAGTTCCTGTTGAGGAAAGTTGAATAAAGTTCTGGAGACAGATGGTGGCGACGATTTCACAGCAATGTGACTGTGCTAATACCAATGAAAAGGTTACCCCTTAAAAAGGTAAACTTGATGTTGTGTGTATTTCACAACATTAAAAAACTTTTAACATTCTTTTTTCATACAATGATGTTTTTTTAAAAAAATAGCACAATAAATCTGCAGTACATGGGAAAGTAGAAAAAAAGGATATGTCATTATGGTAGAAATGCCAGCTAAATACACCCTCTCAACCTGCATGGCACTCTGGAATTTAGGCTGTAGTCTGGATGACAGGGGTGGGGGATTCTGAAGGGAAGGGGACATTCGCTAGCCACTCAAAGCACTTTCAAGTAGCATGACCCCCCCCCCGCCCCCGCCATTCCTGTGGCCTGTTCCAAGTCCTTCCATTGTAACTGACTCCTTGTTCTTGCATCCCTCCGTCCTTACTGCACACACCACAGCGTCTCACTCTGGTTCTATCAAGCACATACACGTGCCCCATGCACGCAGCTGAAGTGCAGAGATCACAGATGCAGCACTGTGGTGTAGTGATCCAGAACACTCTGGAGTCAGACAAGCTTGGGTTCAAATCCCAGGTTCAGCACTTACTAACTCTGTGACCTTGGGACCTCAGTTTTCCTATGCTTAAAATGGGAATAACGATTCCTGTCTCATCGTATTGTTCAGAAAAGCAGATAAGGTAGGTAATGCATGCCAAGCACGGTGCTTGGCATCTACTAAGCTCTTGTAAGCACAGTTGTTATTTTAATACCTGTCTCAGCACTGATCACAGTGCTGACACTGAGCACCAAGCAGGGCTCCATAAATTTTCAGCCTCAGCAGGTGTTTATTCATTGTCTGTCATGCTTTCCGCCCTGAGCTAGATGTCCCAGAAGGAAAGCCGCTTCACGTGCAGTTTCCATCTTGTGAATTACATCTTACTCTTACTTGTGTCCCCAGCATCCTACTCAGTGCCTGGCACACAGCTGACACCCCAAAAGTGCTGGTGGAGTTGAACTTCTGAGTTTAAAATCCAGTTGTCTGTGCTGTATGTGTTCACAGGAGTTTGAGGGGAAAAATACATAAACCATGAAAAGAAAGTACGCTAAAGAAGCATGTGATTATGATGATTACAATTTTTAATTCTTAAAAACAAAGAGAACACGTTTTCTATATTTGACCTGTGCTCTTCAATTTACAGAAAGCTTTCAAACAGAACACAGTTTTCACACCTATCAGTGAGAATGCACTAAAATCCTCCTTTCACAGACAAATAAACTTGGGATCAGAGGGGCAAAGTGACTTTTAGTAGGTCCCAAAGGCGATCAGAGTGAGCTCGGGCTGTGGGTTCGGAACTGCTTCTATTTCAAGGACACGTGCGGACTGCACACCGGAGGGAAATGCCCATTCTCCTGCCCACAGCCTTCCATGCGAAAAGGAAAGTGGTGTCTGGTGTGTGGAAAGGCCCCCAGATCGCAAGTTGCCTCACAGTGATGAAGGGAGGAGAAAAAAGCCATTGAACAGGCCCCCAGAGGCACAGAAACACACATGAGCTCGGCTGCGGATCCATTTCAAAAGCCAATTTTTAATTTATAAACACAGAGATGTAAGGTTTGTAAGCACCTAGTTTTGCTTTTTCTAGCAAAAAAAATAAGTGTCAGATCCTTACCTTACCACTACTAAACAGACTCAGGGATAAAGTCCTAACGTGAAGATAAAGTCATCTAAACACCCTCTGGTGGCTTCCCAGAAGCCACGTGCGAGGCCCAGCTGGGAAGGCTTACTGGGAAGTCAGGCTGATACCGGAAAACATGACCACTTGGGTAAAAGCATGAACGGCTCCTAAAATTGAAAAGCTAATTAAACCTGGCCTCTTCAAAAAGAAAGAGCAAAGTCAGAAAAGGCAAGAGCTATCAGGAAAAATACAGTCTTACTTCTGAGCATAATAAATGAGTGAGAATAAAGAGGAATCACTTGAGTTTATCACTTTAAAAAGTTAAAGTCACCTAATTATTTCTACATATTACTCATCAGAAACCAATAGTGAAGCTCATTGTGCATTCTATTTCCTTGCTACTCGTTTATACATAAATGTGCTGCATTGACCAAGGTGCTATGGTTGGGGTAGGATTAGGATTAAGATTAATAAACCCCACTCTGCCATCAAGGAACATAGAATCGACTGTGGGTCCACGCCAGAAACCTTTGGCAGTATTTACTCCACCCACCACCCCTTTCTCTGAGAAGTGCCCCCAACCCTGATCCACATGGTCATCACAGGGGATAAGCCCCATTTCTACAGCCTGACTTGCACCCTTCTGGGGGTGATTGACCTATGGAAAGCTAACAAGAGTCTTTGGAAGGGCTCAAAGAATTTAGAAAGAAAAGAAGTAAGCAGCCAGTCTTTGTTCACCAGAATTCTATACAACATGTACACTTTGACAGTGGAGGCCCACATCCCTCTATACACCCTGGGGAGCAGAGAAAGCCAGAGCATAGAGAAAGAGAAGAATAAAACAGACACATAGTTTTACAGACAAGAGTTGAAGAAGGAATGCCACCTGGGTTTCTGGCAGCCTTCAGTTCCCAGGGCAGACCTTTCTGAAGCCTGCCAGCCTCACCACCCTTACAGTGAGCTGGCCTGTAGTGGTTTCTGTTACTTGCAACCAAAGAGTCCCCAATATAAGGGGAGCAAGACCACAACACAAATTCATCTAATGCATAACAGTATCTGTGAAGTTCATGGTGCTGAGTAGGCAAGGATTCTGCTTCATTCACCTGAGGGCTGCACAGTAAAGAGGCAAGTGGTTACGTCTTATCGGAGAAAGATGGAGATTTAAGTCCAGACTCCACCCTGTGCTAGCTCTGTGACGAATAAATCCATTTAGCCCACACTTAGCAAAGTGCCCAGAGCAAAGCAGGTGCTCAATATGTATTTGTAAGAGAGAGGAAGACGGGAAAGCAGTTACCACATATTGGGTGTACTTATCTTTCCAAGTCATTTCTCATTAATAAAATGAGGGATAAAGTGTTCACTTTATGCATTTCACAGGATCAGAATGTACACAACCACTGTGCAATTAAAAGTCTTTCATAGGTTCAGATTGCTAGGTCAAATACAGACCCACTTGGGTTAATCAAACAACATTTGTCTAAAGCAGAGGCTGGGAAACTATAGCCCACAGGCCAAATCCAGCCACCTCCTGTTTTTACATGGCCCACAAGAGTGATTTTTATAAATGAACATTTGTAATCAATTTGATGATAGGAAACACTAACTTTGAACCCTAATTCAGCTAAATTTTATCCTTTCCAAAAAAGAATTTCATTCTTCTGATTGATACACCTGTATTACAGAAAATTATACTCAATTATTTTGTGATACAGGGTGTAAAGGATGTACAAGAAGTCAACTCAGTCAGGGACATGGCAATGAAATTATTTGGCTCATCAGCCCCACTATTTTTAGAGTGCAATTTTACAGAACACGGGGATTTTTACAAAGGCATATATTGCAATATAGCAGAAGAACTTGCAATCATGTCTGAGTGAGTTAAAGGTGACATCAGACTTGCTATAAGTTCGACTGTCCTCCTTCAAGCCGATGTTTAAATAGGCTGGACCAGTCCGAATATGTGCCAGGAACTACCTCAGCTGGGCCAGGAACATATCACCAATCTTGACAATATGTCTATGGCATATAGAACAATACCGAATACTCGTTCATCACCCTCAGCCTCCCAGACTAACACTTCCTGGGCCAGGTTCATTCTTAAACCTAGCCTTGCAAAAATAAAAACAAGGATCCATCACCCAGAAATCTCTGGGAGTCATAACAATAGTTCTTGAAACAAGTCATTAACTCCAACCCACAAAACAAAATGAAATAATATATACAGAAGTCCTGATTAAATTCTGGAAATAAGTGAGTCTGATTATCATCATAATAACAATAATAATAACAAAACACTTTGGAGACTTTGGTGCAATGTTCTATTCTCAGCACTGCAATAGGCATATAAAGATGCATAAGGAATGGGCTTGGCCATAAAGAAGTTTTGTTTAATTTGTTTTTGTTGTTGTTATTGTTTTTGAGACAGGGTTTCCCTGTGTTGCTCAGGCTGGCTGGACTTGAACTCCTGGGCTCAAGCGATCCTCCTGCCTCAGCCTCCCGAGTAGCTGGGATTATAGGCACATGCCAGCACATCCAGCTAAGAAGTTTTAAAAAATAATGCTATGAAGGCAATAAAATAGGATATATAAATGTCATATGTAATACCATAGAAGACAAATTAAAAATGGAACAGCTCTACTTAAAACAGGGTACACAGGTCCAACACGGCCTCTGAATCACCTTAATGGAAGGCTAAGCTCCCTTAAGTATAGAGGATGAAAACTATAAGAATGGACAATTGGGGCCTCTGTATTTTCCTCATCTATAATATCAGTACAACAAGAATAGATACTTTAAAGGTTTGTGTGGATTAAATGAGACAATAAATAAAAATGCTTTTAACAGTAGCACATAGTAAACACTCAATAAACATTAGCTATTATTATCTTTATTAAATAGTTGTCATTATACTGTACATACTATAATTATTCATTCTATCATTTCCCTTAATTAGACTATAAGTATGCTCCATATTTTCATATACTCTTCATTGGCACATTTTTAATTTAATGAGCCATAAATGGCACATTGGTTTTATTTTGATTTGGATTTATGTAATAATTATTGTGGGTAATTATTTTTACATATATTTATATGTTAATGATATTTTTCCTTATTATATCTGTTCACGAGCTTTATTCAGTAACTCTATTGGAACGCTCATTGTTTCTTAAAACTAATGTTGGTTCAAAGCAGAAACAAGTTTACCTTCTGGGCTCCCTGTCTTAAGAACGTGCTGGCAAAAGTTTCCAAAATGTAGTTGAGAAATCCAGCTCCTGTGATTGAAATCCTGCCCCTTTGAATGAACTCTGTCCTGTAAAAAACAAACAGAAACACTTCTTTGATGTCTTCTACGCTTGGCTATGTAAACCGCAGACATTTCCAGCAACATAATTACCACTTATAATTAACACAAAATAATATACATAATAATTCAATAATTGGCTACTGTAGGGAAAGACTGTTAAAAGAAATCTTATAGTCTATATAGTCTAAATAACAGTCTTACACAAATTAAAGAATATTCATTTCATGCTGCAAAATGTCTTTTTAAAATTGAGATATTAACAGAATGACTGGGTAAATTATTTAGATTCTCTGTAACTCAGTTTTCTCACATGTAAAATGGAAATAATCATCATATCTTCCTTTTACAACTATTACAACAAGTAAATGAGTTAATACATATAGGAATGTGAAGAGTTCCTGACACATAGGCATTTATTAAATTTTAGACACTATTACTAAAGAGAGACAGACAAACAGAGACAAGACTGGAAAGCCTGGAATGACTTCCTTAGTCCTTGACTGGAGAGGGGACTGAGAAAGAACAGATGTGCCACCATCCCTACCAATTTTAATTATCAAAGTTATATCAATATTAATTATCCCCATTTCATAATATAGAGATTTGGATTACACTTCAGAGTGATATAAGATGGCTGAATAGGAGGCCTGAAGCCCTTGTTCCCCGACAACGACTTAATAACAATATACGAACCAAATATCCTTTGTGAGAACTCCAGAAACCAGCTGGGAGGTGGCAGCACCCCAGGCAAGTGCAAAGCCCAGAAAAGCCACATCAAAGCAGGTAAGAAAATGTATTGCTTTACCCATGGGAGCTCCCTCCCGCCCAGCACAGAGCAGCATAATTAGGAAAAGCTCCCAATTCCTGACTTCTCCCTCAAAAGGGATAGAGAAGAGCTAAATGTACACCCAAAATTCTCGCTTTATGAGGTGCTGCCCAAGGGCATGACTCAGAGTGCTTCAGGAAATGGCAGTCAGTATATTTTCAAAAGCAAGCAGCTTGTTACAGTACTAAAAGAATCTGAAGTACCTCTGACTGGCACCCAGGGGAACAAGAGATTATGGGCTCTTCAGAACAGGGGCAGATCTCTTTAACTGGGAAACTACACACACAAGCCCAGAGAAAACACATCTCTGGGAAAAGTATGAGGCCCCCGGAATCTCTAGCTGGCATGACTGGTGAAGGTCTTCCACTGTACAAAAGCAACCCATAAAGACTAGGAGAGGTGTCTGTTTTTTCATATGCCAAATCACGACAAAAAAATCACAAGGCATACATAGAAACAAAAAAATATGGCTCAAAGAAACAAAATAAATTCCTAGAAACCAACCCTAAAGAAACAGAGATCTATGAATAACCTGACAAAGAATTTGAAATAACCATCTTAAAAATGCTCAATGAATTAAAAGAGAATGCAGATAGACAACTAAATTAAATTAAATCAGGAAAGCAATGCATGCCTAAAATGAAAATACCAACAAAAAGAAACTGTAAAAAAGAAAACCAAGGCCGGGCGTGGTGGCTCACGCCTGTAATCCTAGCACTCTGGGAGGCCGAGGCGGGTGGATCGCTCAAGGTCAGGAGTTCGAGACCAGCCTGAGCGAGACCCCATCTCTACTAAAAATAGAAAGAAATTATATGGACAACTAAAAATCTATATAGAAAAAATTAGCCGGGCATGGTGGCGCATGCCTGTAGTCCCAGCTACTCGGGAGGCTGAGGCAGTAGGATCGCTTAAGCCGAGGAGTCTGAGGTTGCTGTGAGCTAAGCTGACACCACGGCACTCACTCTAGCCTGGGCAACAAAGTGAGACTCTGTCTCAACAAAAAAAAAAAAAAAAAGAAAAAAAAAAAGAAAACCAAACAAAAATTTAAGAGTTGAAGAATACAAATAATGAACTGGAAAAATACACTAGAGAGGTTCAACAGGAGACCTGATCAAGCAGAAGAAAAAAATCAGCAAATAACCTTGAAGATAGGTCATTTGAAATTATTGAGTCAGAGGACCAAAAGGAAAAAATAATTTTAAAAAAGTGAAGAGAACTTGAGGGACTTTTGGGACATCGTCTATTAAATCTATATACACATTATGGGAGTCTCAGAAAGACAAAAGGACTAGAAAGGGCCAGAGTACCTTTGTGAAGAAATAATGGCTGAAAAATTCCCAAATTTGAGGAAGAAAATGGGCATACAAATTTAAGAAGCTCAATGAACTTCAACTAAGATAATTCCAAAGAAACTCACACGAAGATACATTATAATCAAACTGTTAAAAGTCACAAAGAGAGAATCTTGAAAACAGCAAGAGAAAAGCAACTCATCACATAAAAGGGAGCTCATAAAATTTTCGTGGATTTCTCAGTAGAAATTTTGCAGGCCAGTGGGAATGAAATGATATGTTCAAAATGCTGAAAGAAACAAAAGAAAGAAAGAAAGTAAAAACTACAAACCAAGAACACTATACCTGGCAAAACTATCCTTCAAAAATGAGAGAAATTTAGACTTTCTGAGATAAACAAAAGCTGAGGGAGTTCATCACCACTAGAGGTTTGGATTACACTTAACTTAGTTTCATTCATTCATTTCTTCAAAACACTGACTGCATGGCTACTATTGTGCAGCACCATACTGAGTGCTAGAGGCCCACAGAGAAGAGGTCTCTGTCCTCCAGGATCTCACTGACTAGTGGACAGGACAAACAGACAAGTGGGAGAAGGTCAGCAAATGGAGGCAAAGCATTCTTTCAGAAGAAAATCACAAGGACCCAGGCAAGGAGGCATGAAGGAACAGAGATATCTGATGAGCCATAAGTTATCCGAAAACACCCAGGACATGCTAAGGGGCTTGATAAACTCTTCCCATGTAAATGACTGGAGCATAAGGTGGGTGTGATAGATGTGAGGAGATGAGGCTGAAAGGATAAGTGGAGATGGGATTGCAAATGATCTCAGGATTAGATCTCAAGTTTAGACTTTATCCTGAGAGTAAACGGGACTTCTCTTCTGAGGACACCAAGTGTCAGGTACAGATTAACAATTACACGTGCACCACTGACTAAAAGGCTTGTGGCAACCCCTCAATGCTTTTCATCTCCTATCCCCCGTTTTCAGCACAGTGCTTACCCTCAATGACTTCAATGAGCATTTGTTAAATGAATGAATTAATTTAATTTCTTTGCAATCAAAAATATTCAACTAAGAAAATATTTTCCCAGCCTTCTTACATCTCTATAGAAAAGGGATGGCAACCAAGCCTCCTGAATATATATTGACATGTGTGTATGCATTGATATGTGAGCATGTGCACTGAAACAAACAAAAAAAAAAACATGAGAAAATACTGGATCAAACAAACCGTGTGATTTTGGTCAAAACGGTTTTTAAGACCTCTTAATCAGACCTCTTTTCTAATAGCAGGAGCCTCTACATTTCGATCATGCACATGAAGAAACCTTCAGAATTCCCCTCTCCCTCTCCCTCTCCCTTCTATCCTTTTCTCTCCCTCTGTTATACACACACACACACACACACACACAAGAGTTATCCCTTCCAATCTGGCATAAATATCTTCAGTCTAAGCACCATCCACCTCTTAGATTTAAGCCTATTTAAAATGATTTGCTCATGTAAAACCATATCCTAGTGACACTAATCTTTTCCGTCTTTATTCTGGATTAGTCAGAGTGGAATTTTACAGTGATTTTAATATTTAAAAATGAAAAGTTGAGCAGCCTCACACTCTTGGGAGAGATGCACTCTTCAGTCCCCAGTCCTCGAGGCAAGTGTAGGTGAGGGATTAATAAAAGTCTCTCTCACATCATATTCTAACCAATATTTCTTTCTGTCACTTCTGGGAGAAATAAGTCCTCAGAAAAGCACTTTCAGGGTTTGTACAGCTCTCAGAGAATAACAGGGCAGTAAAGCAGGGTCATGCCCTCGCCATCAACAAGTTTATCCTATTATATTTTAAGACTGCCAGAAAAGAAAATACTGCGCTCTCCCTCAATAACTCATTGACAAAGCACATCAGACATTTTCTTCTTACTACCCATAGCTAACCTAAATTCCTCACACTAGGATTAGTCTCCATTTAAGGTCCTGTGCAAAACATAGCAGTCTACACAACACTATACAGTTTAATTTCAGCTCTATTTAAAAAAAAGAAAAAGAAAAAAAAAACAGATGGATAGAGGGCCAGGTGGGGGAATGGACAGAGCTGAAACGTTAACAACAGAATCTCTGGGCATAACAATTATAGATGCTATTTATTCACTTTGTTCTTCTTTTTAGTGGCTTACAAATTTTCTAGAATAAATATATATTACTTTGTCAATCACCAAAAAAATAAGTATCACTTGTATATGAATAAAGCATTTTATAAAAAGGACCTGTGCCTTTTAAACCATTTTCAGCAAAAGCACATTCTAACTTCTGGCTTGCCCTTCACTTAAAAGTAGTCTTGTTAAATCACCTCTTGGCTTTCCTTTTAATATAATCTCAGCTCTTTGTGCCTTTTGTCCTAAGACTTTCTCCCCACCCCACACTTGAAGTGTATGGTGTTTCACTCAAGACAATCAGGATGATTCAAGTTTTCCTACACCTGTCTTTCATCTCTGAAAAGCCTAAAGAAAGGACTGCATTGCATTTATGATGTTATATACTCAGGGTCATACTTACTCCTCAAAAAACTGTATAGAAACAGTGTATGTTATGGATCACACACTGTATTATCACTGAGGTTTTTATGCTTTGAAAATTATTTTCTCTGTTTTATACATGAAGAAACTGTGGTAGAGAGAAGTTAAATAATTTTCCCAAGGTCATAGAGCTTGATGTCATGAAGATTCATTATCTATCACCTCCAAACCCTAGTGCTCCTCTGATCTCAGTGAATAACACAACCATCCTTCTAGTCCATGAGATCAGAAATCTCGGCAACATGTTAAACGGTTCCCTCTCTACAATCAATCTAAACATCTAATCAGTCACCAGATTGTGTTTATTTTATTTCTAATGTCCCTCAATGATCCATGTCACTCTCTCCCTTGGTACTGCCACTGCCTGGGTTTAACATAGCGTTTTCTCTCTCCCTGCAGCTGCCTCCCAATGGGGTCCTTGTCTGTAGCATGGACTCCCTGTACTCCACACTGCCCAAAATCACCTTCCTAAGTACACAATGATCATGCACTATATACTAAGGCACAGAGAATAAAGTCCACATGCTCAGTTTTATATTTGAAACTCATCCATAGTGTTGCATGTAGCTGTTTTTTGTTCATTTTCATTTCTGCATAGTGTTCTAGTGACTAAAAACACTTCAAATTACTTATCTGCTCTACTGAAGATGACATTTTGAATGGACCCAGTTTAAAGCTATTATCAACAGTGCTGTTATAAAAATATTTACAACGCAGCCAGATACATACGTGCATGAGTGTCTCTAGAGTATCTAGCAGTCAATTATCTGGGCCATAGGACATGCATAGTTTCAACAGATAATACCAAATGTTTTTGTAAATGGTTGTATCTGTTTTTTTTTTTCTCATTGCATCCTCAATTCCAATTGCAACGACTGGCATGTGGTAGGAAATCAATAATGCATTTAGGAAGGAAAAGATAGAGAGAATGAGGGAGGGTAAGAAGCAAAAGAGATGAAGAAGAGGAAAGGGAGAAGGAAAAGAAGGGGAGAAATTTATAGCACATCTCAATACTTCTGTCCAGAGTTCCAATGGCCGAGGTCAGTAGGGGGCAGCCTTCACCTGGCTGAGGGACAAGCTACCGGCAAAGTCTGGGCGTGAGGCCACTCACATAAGCAGTGCCTGTATCTGAGTCACATCATTGCTTTGCCCACTCTAAGGATACAATTCAACACAGAGCACAACTAAAATCTTGAAACACTTTTGTGAAAAAGAAGGGTAGTTTATATAATCAGTCATTTAAAAATTTGTTTTCCTCTGGATTGGGGAAAATAAAAAAGTTCAGGGGAAATACAGATCAGGAATTAATCCCCAGAGCATGGAGCCACCAGCGCTGAAACCTCAAAACAGCAGTTTCCGGGAAAGCAAAAGCTCTTAATGAGATCCTGTCCTTGAATTATTGACTGGTTAGGTACGGCAAATCTTACCTAATTGTTTTCATGATGGGAATCTAATTAAAGTGTCTTTGAAGGGGAAAAAAGTTTCCACAGAAACTCCTGTTGTGATGATATCTAAGTTCTAATCGTGGAGTTTTTGGCATGTTCCTGTAACCACATAGAAAGAGGGGTACCCCAAAGGAACTGCAGGGTCTGGAGGTCAGACGGTCCACTCACTCCCTGAGTCCAACACTGCTGTGGAGACTGCCTGGCTCTGCTCCAAGACGCCAGAATACGTAGTCTCTCCCATGCTGTTTCAGAGAACCAATGCAATTTACAGAGCTCACAATGTGCTATGCAGTTTCCAGGCTTAATATATATATTCATACTTATATATGTGTGTGTGTGTGTATAGTGACACACACTATATATGACTATAAAACAAGGATTAAGGGTGTGGTTCCTGGATTTCGACCATTTAGATTCACATTTCATCTTGTCTGATTTTTGCTAAACTTTTCAGCACAGTGTTTCTGCTGAAAAATGTTTATTGTTTGCTAGAAAGCCAGACTATCAACTGGTCGTGCTTTATCAGATTAGCAAGAACTTTGCAAAAAGTGGAGTTCCAAAAGGGGTGCCAGCTGTGTGCGTGCTTAACACTGGGACCACAGGATACTGACTAGTTCGCAGGGGTTCCCAAATCCAGCTACTCAACAGACTCACCAGGAGAACTTGAAAAAACATTGATTACCGGGAACTAGCCCAGACCTACAAAACTAGAATTATCACAATGGGTCTACGTTTTTAACCTTCCCCCTGAACCCTGGACAAAAACACCACTCAAAACGACTCAAAGGACAAAGGAGGATGAAAAAAAGTCAATAGTCACCCACTAAGATACAATCACGTGTCACTAAACAACAAGGATACATTCTGAGAAATGCATCATTAAGAGATTTCATTGTTGTGAGGATATCATAGAGTGTGCTTACACAAACCTAGATGGTCTATCCTACCGCACACCTAAGCTATACGACATAGCCTATTGCTCTTAGGCTACAACCTTGGACAGCGTGTCACTGTACTGAATACTGTAGGCAACTGTAACACAGTGGTATTTGTGTATCTAAACATAGAAAAGGTACAGCAAAAATACAGTACAAAAGATATATACTATACATATACCATATAAAATATGGTACACGTGGGCACTTACCATGGATGGAGCTGGCAGGACTAGAAGTTGCTCTGGATGAGTTAGAGAGTGAGTGGTGAGTGAATGTGAACACCTAGTACTTTATTGTACCCTACTGTAGACTTTATAAACACTGTACACTTAGACTACACTAAATTTATTTTAAATTTTTTTCTTTCTTCAATAATAAATTAACCTTAGCTTACTGTTAACTTTTTTCTTTATAAGTTTTAATTTTTTTAACTTTTTGACTTCTGTAATAGCACTTAGCTTAAAACACAAACACATCGTACAGCTGTACAAAAATATATTCTTTCTTTACAAACTTAATTCCATAAGCTTTTTTCTAGACTTAAAATATATTTTTTTAATTTTTAATCTTTTTTGTTAAAAACTAAGACACGGCCGGGCGCGGTGGCTCACGCCTGTAATCCTAGCACTCTGGGAGGCCGAGGTGGGCGGATGGTTTGAGCTCAGGAGTTCGAGACCAGCCTGAGCAAGAGCAAGACCCCATCTCTACTAAAAATAGAAAGAAATTATATGGACAGCCAAAAATATATATAGAAAAAATTAGCCGGGCATGGTGGTGCATGCCTATAATCCCAGCTACTCGGGAGGCTGAGGCAGGAGGATCCCCTGAGCTCAGGAGTTTGAGGTTGCTGTGAGCTAGGCTAACGCCACGGCACTCACTCTAGCCTGGGCAACAGAGTGAGACTCTGTCTCAAAAAAATAAATAAATAAATAAATAAATAAAAAAAACTAAGACACAAACATACATATCAATATCACTGTCTTCCACCTCCACATGTTGTCCCACTGGAAGGTCTTCAGGGGAAATAACACACATGGCACTGTTATCTCCTACTATAACAATGCCTTTCTGGAATACTTCTTGAAGGACCTGCCTGAGGCTGTTTTATAGTTGCTTTTTTTATAAGTAGGAGTATACTCTAACTATAACAAGTATAGTATAGTAAATACATAGACTAGTAACGTCGTTATTTATTAGCATTATCAAGTATTATGTACTGCACATAATTGTATGTGCTATACTTCTACACAACTGGCAGTGCAATAGGTTTGTTTATGCCAGCATCGCCACGGACGCATGAGTAACGCGTTGTGCTATGACATTAAGATGGCTATGAGGTCACTAAGCAATAGGAATCCTTCAGCTCCACCATTGTGATTATGTGGTCTGCTATTGACTGAAATGTAATAACGCAGCACATGACTGTATTTCAAAAGGTCTTGCTTCTAAATACCATTGAATGCTCTCCTGGCTAAACACCATTGTTTCCAGCTCAATTCTCACCTCCCTTTTCAATAGAACAGCTTACTCCACTTCTCGAATTTTCGTATCTTTCAACAGCCAAGGCATTTTGAAGACAACATTTATTCACTATTATTTCCAACACCTGACATTTATTTAGTGCTTTATACTCTCCACATCTAGAGCATTCCCATTTACTATCTTATTAAGTCTTCACATCACTCTATAAGGAAGCTCAGGCCACCCTTATCCCTTTTCCCAGAGTCAAAGAGCACATAAGTGACCAAGCAGAAAGAGGAGGTGTCTCCATATTACTGGTCAAGATTCCCTCCACGTGGCATTTCCCACCAAATCCAATCAGACTTTCCCAATTTACACTTACCCCTCCCACCAATTTCTTCTCTTTTCCCTTCTCTCCCTTCATTTCCATTTCAGCCCAAAAGGAGCACTGTCTGCAACCCCTTGAGCAGATGTTCATTCATCATCCCTTGGACAAAAGTCCATGGAACACCCCTGTGAGCCAAGCAGTGTGCTAGATACTGGGGACACGGCAGGGAAACTGTGATCTCAGTGCACAGCCACCAGCAGACAATTAGTACAGGATGAGAAACCACAGAAGACCCTGATTATATGAATATGAACATCAAATGGCAAGTGAGTATCTTTTGGAGGACAGTCTTGCTAAGCCAAAAATAAAGCTTCAGCCCAGCAGTCATATTTGTACAGAAAAGACCTTGCTGCTTGGCTTTTCATAATTGGCGGTGATTTTTGCTAATTGTTTGATCACCCACTGGTGCACCGGAAATCAAGGTCAATATGAGCACGAGGAGTCGTGTTTTAGGATGAATACAGTGGAATTTATTCAGGCTATTAGATAACTACACCCTCGGCCCTTTAGCACTAGGACTGGGCTTAGAAATAATTCCTAAGTAAAGTCAGCAAAGCCAGAGCATTTTAATACTTTCTTTGGTAAAACCAAGTCTGGAGGTCAATCAGAAAGGCCAGTGCCAGTCTTAAAAACACACAGAAGTCACCAAACTGTCAGATCTGCCACTGGAAAAAAATAAAAACACTCCAGAGAAAGGGGTAAAAAATGGACACACAAAGAAAAATGCCCAACAATTAGCCCCTGACACATGCAAATGAGACTACTTGTGATTTACCAGATGAATACCCAAGACTTAAGATGTTTTAATCTAGAAATTGAAAAGTAAAAAATTATAAAAGTTATATACCTATTTATTAGAATGGAGAATATTCATATGAGTAACTTTAATAATGAAGAAAATTTACTGAACTAATAAATTTTATGAATAGCTGCATACCCCATTAATTTAATCTGTGTGTAAAGTTTGATTTTGGCTTTTTTGTTTTTTACTATGTTCCAGGAGGAATTTCTTTGATATTTTATAAATGATTAATCAACATATCTGAGGGATATACTCAATATTATTAACACTTTGCTAAGCTGAGCATTTTTAACCTCAGAAACAAGGTCTGTGAGCATCAGCGGATAGGTAGAAGCTCTTAGACATGGAAAGGTGATGACATGGGCCACTGAGATGCTGCACTGAGTATGGAAGAACAATCTTGTCACTCAAAAGCAAAAAAAACCCTCCACATCATGAACAGATTAGGTCCTCACGGATAGTGATAACTTAAAGATACCAGAAAAGGTTTTGCATATCACAAAAACACATATATTAGTAGTTATGATGAAAGAGCAAAGCCCAAGAAAATATTTTTACAAGATGATTATCTTTTAGAATTACACTACAGTACTTGAGTAAAGCCAATGTCTATTATTAAAACCAAATCAAATGCATGTCAATTATATGCTTGCATAGTATAATAAAAATCTATTACAAGGAAAAGGAGAATAAACAAGAAAGGAACCAAAAACGAACAAATAAATATATTTTAAAGAACAGATGCAAACATAAAACAGTAAGAAATGAATAAGCCTATCTCAGAATCTAAAGTTTCAGAGGGCAGAAACCATGACTTTTTTCCTTCCTTCTGAAAAATCTAAAACAATATACTCCACTCTACATTTTCCAAAGTAAATGCCTGTGTCCTGTTCTATGTAATAAAGCACATTCCCACAAGAGATGACTTTAATTTTTTTTTAATTTCAGATTAAGATTCACTTTTTATGTTCTGATTTGGCCCAAGTCTCCTAAGGCAAAGCAGAGCATCAGCCTGACGTCTCTGATTCTAGACACTCAGGCAGGTCCTCAGAATATCCGTGTGACGCCCTGAACAACAGCCGTGGTTCCTGCGTGAACCAAGAAGAGAACCAGAAAATGGGGGATTCAGTCTATGTCAAATGCTTGTTTCAGCCCCTGAATATTGTTCTCTCTAGACCTTAAATCCCACTCTGGAACTAAAATAAAAGGTTCCTAGTCTCATGACTCTCCAACTGAGGGACTCATAGCCAGCCCCAGAGATATGAACTGAGGAAATGCAAAATCCCAACATGAACATGTTCCTGCCGTTAATGGCACATAATTACAAACACTGTTTTTACAAAACAAATACTGAGAATTAGAATCAAAAGGCACGGGAATTTTTAAGATGATGATAACAACAACAGTAAAAGTAGCAATACGAAACACTGACATTTACTGACCACAGCGGGCTGGCACTATTCTAAGCTCTCTCTATGTACTATTTCATTTAATTCTCACAGTAACCCCTGAGAGAGGGATATCATCCCCATCATACAGATGAGGAAACCGAGGCTTAACGAAGTGAGGTAAACTGTGCAAGAGCATATAAATATAATTTGAGAGGTAGGATTCTAACCCAAAAGACTGCCCAGTTACTGTGGCACAGGTCATGACAGACCCTGGGCAGGCATGGGCGAGCAGGTTGCCTGCGTAAATAAAGCAGATTTGTAAATTGTTGAACAAATGAGCCTGACACAGGAAAACAGAGACTATGAGGCTGTCTTAAGTCTTGCTGGATTTCCAGTTCCTGGTTCCTATCCCCTGGAAGGCCCAATCACAGGTACAGAAATATCCCTGTAATCACCTGCCATGGTGAGTTTCTGTTACTTCCAAAGCAAAACAAAGACAATGGGCAACACAGTGAAAAGAAACCATAAAAAGGAAAAAAGATGTGCAGTGTCCCCTTCTACCATATGCCAGGTGCCAACCCCTCCCCCAGGCAGCCATGTTTCAGAGGGAGCGGACCTCACCCCAGCTCCAGGGGCAGATCCCAATTGGTCAAGGCCAATCAGCCCACATCATCCTCTGATCATGCTCATTGGTGGGAGCAGGTGATCCAAGGTGACTCAATCAGTCTCAGGGGAAGGACTGTTTTTTCCCATGGTTGGGAGACAAGTTCTGTCCCTCTCACAGCTATTTCTCTCACTAAAGCTGGACAATGGAATATGCTGACCTGAGTTGCTACTGGCAGTCATGAGGAATCCAAACTTAAAAAAAAAAAAAAATTGATACACAGGGAAAAGTAGAGCCAAAAGAATAACAGGTAGGGAAATATAGCCCACTTGCTTATGAGATAATACAGTTCCTGAGTGAGAAGAAGGGCAGAATAGTTGCCAACAGCATAGATTCTGAAGCCAAATTGCCCATGTTTGAATCTGGCACTGCCCTTACTGGCCATCTTACCTTGTGCAAGTTACCTGACATCTCTAAGCCTCAGTTTGTAAAAATGGTGATACTAGTTCTAACTTCATATGGCTATGATGAGGTTTAAATGAATTTATATATACACACATAAACACACACATATATCAAAGCACTTAAAACAGTGCCTGCTACACAGTAAACATGTATTAATATAAGGGATGGCTGGTGTTGTCTGAGTCAGGGCTTCTGCTATTAGCAGCACAAGGCAGCCTAATTGATATAGGAGGAGGGACAGAGTACGTATAGAAAGACGTCTCTGAGGCATGGAGTGCCAAGCTGGGCTTTGGAAGAGGCAGATGAGTGAGAAACAGCACATCACTCCATCTTCAGAAAAAGATGGAAATTCCATCGCATAAAAACTACAGGAAGAAAATGTTGGATGAAGTTAATAAAGGAAGAAAGCATATTGGAAATATCCAGATGTGTGAGAATACAGATGGGAGAAAGTTCAATGTAGCTCTTGCCCAAGAAGGTGCCACACCTCCTGAGATGTCGGTGGGAAGCCGGAATCAGATCTATGTACAGAGATACAGAGCAAGGCTTAGTGAGCGCTACGGGAAACCCATTTTGAGCCCATCTCTGAATTGAGCCGACAGGCCATGCACAGGGACAGAGTGGCATCTGGTTTCTCGCCACACACCCACACCTGCTAACCAACACACAGCTTGAAGGTCTAATTTTAGGCTCAGCAGCCATGACAGCTTTCTTTTGCCCTTTAAAAATATTATCCATATTTCTTCTTCTGAGTGCAGTGGCTAGCCATTACTCTCACACCCGCTGGCAAAGGAAGGAAATTAAGGTAATAATGCATCCTTCTTTATTTGATGTGCCACCCAATTATCCACCCATTTAGAATGTCTGCCTCAGTGCCTTTCTAAATCCGTATCAAGAGCCAAGGAAACATACATTCTCTAGAATCTGGATCATAGCTTTCAGCACATCAGCCCCTGCTAAGAAACTTTCATGCTTGTTGCTGAAAGGACAAAACTAAATCTTCATACGTGGGACCCAAAGCACTCTACAGACTGAGATAAATCTGCCCTTTATAAATGTTCATATTCCTGCTTCACCGTCTTGCTCAAGGTGAAGTCTATGATACCTGGATTCACCCCGTGGCTTAGCAATTTACTGACTGTGTCACCTTGGGCAAGTTATTTAACCTGAGCCTCAAAAACAATATACAGGAATGATCTAGCTTTGACCTTGACATACTGTCAATAAATATTATCCTGCTGTGTCAGTGATATAAAAGACAGTGTTTTAGAGAGGATTAGAACATAACAAACCAAAAAAACAAAAAAACAAGGTGTAACTGGTCAACTCTTTTTATAGAAGACACTGATCATATGTACCAAAATATAAAATGCATATAACCTTTCACCCAGAAATCCCACTTTGCTCAATCTACCCTAAATGGTAATTGAGTAAGTGGAAAAATATGTAATCACAGAGATTTTCATTACAACACTGTTTGTAATAGCAAAAAATTCAGAAGCAATCCAAGTGGCAATTAGGAATGGACCAAGAAAATTACGTAAACACACACTATTGCCAGGTGATGAGAATTTTTCCTTTTCTTTTTTCCAGAATTGGTTAATGTTTTTTACAAGACATATGTATCATTTTTTTTTTCTAGAATCACAGTGACTGTAGAAAGATAACTTTTAAAAAACACATAAAGGAAAATAGTTCCTAAAGGATGTTTTCCCTGGATTCTCAGTGTTAATTATCATTTTACATATCACAGATGAAGCTTTAGTTCCTCTTTGAAGACTAGCCAATAGCTCAAATATCTGGAAAAAATAATGTTAAAATGTAGTAGATGAAATGACCTTTTTGGGGACATAAAATCAGACAATTCCATCCTATTACTACTTCTACATACAAAGAAAAGAGCTCTATTCTCTGGCCACAGCTTTTACACTTAATCCCAAAAATCTATGTCCTACGTGAAGTTCTTGTCATGAGAGAGGCTAACAGATAAAAATGAGTGGGTAGTTCAGAGCAAGCCCACCTCTGATGCTAATAAGACTTGACATTCACACTCATACAGTGGACTGCTGCGGCATCCTAGAATTATCACTGTAGGAACAAAGTTATGGGCAGCAGTAATGATGTGAACAAGTGTTAGGGCTTAAGAATGGATTTTAGATTTTTGGTTTATAGTTATTTGGGCGTGAGGGCTTTACTATTTCCATTAAAATAATAAGTGCATAATAAAAAAGTCAAACCATACAGAACAAAAAACAGAAAATTATCCTCTGAAATCACAGTTCACAGCAACTATTATTATTAACGTTCAGTGTTTATATTTTGCTTTTGTTTTTAAACCCGCCTCAAAGAAATTAATGATTTCTCTCCCATTATATAGCAAAAATTAAAAAGTATGTTAATATTAAGTCTGACAATGTTGTACGGAAATGAACACTCTCATGTACTATTGATGAGTGTGTAAATTAGTGTATCAACACATTGGAAGGCAATGTGACAGAATCTATGTTATGGACTGCATATATGTGTCCCCCACAAATTCATATGTTGAAACCTTAACCCACAATGGGGCGGTATTAGGAGATGGGGCCTTTGGGAGGTAATTAGGTTTACATGAGGTCATGAGGGTGGAGCCCCTATGATGGGATTAGTGTCCTTATAAGAGATAGAGACTAGAGCTCACTCTCTCCATTGTGTGAAGATACAATGGGAACACAGCCATCTGCAAACCAGGAAGAGGGCCTTCACTAGACACTCAATATGCCCGTGCCTAGATCTTGAAGTTCCCAGCCTCCAGAATTGTGAGAAAGTAATGTTTGTTGTTTAAGCAATCCAGTCTATGGTATTCTTATTATAGCAGCCCAAAGTAAGATACTACATAAACCAAAAATATGCATGCTCTGAGAACCAGCCACATAACTTTTTTTAATTGAGATATAATTCATATACCATAAAATTCACTCTTTTAAGGTAGACAATTCAGTGTGGTTTAGTATATACACAGTTGTGTAAGCATCAACACTAATTCCAGAACATTTTCATCACCTCAAAAAAGAAACTCCATACCCATCGGCAGTCACTCTCCACTCTCATCTCCCCATTGCCTGTGGCAACCACTAATCTACTTTCTATCTCCATGGACTTGCACATTCTGGACATTTTAAATAAATGGACTCATAAAATATGTGGCCTGTTGTAAATGGCTTTTTTCACTTAGCATGATATTGTCAAGGTTTGTCCATGTGGTAGCATGAATCAGCATTCCATTCCTTTTCATGGCTGAGTAATATTCCATTCTATGGATATACTACATTCGGTTATATATTCAGCAGTTGATGGACACTAGCTTTTTTCTACATTCTGGCTATTACAATGCTGCTATGAACATTTTTGTACATTTTTTTGTGGACATATTTTTTCATTTCTCTTGGATATCTACCTAGAAGTAGAACTGCTGGGTCAGATGGTAACTCTATCTTTAACTCTCTGAGGAAGTGACAAATTGTGTCTCACAGCAGCTGCACCATGTTACATTCCCATCAATAATGTATTTCTCCATGGCCACACGTGCACTTGTTATTGTGTCTTTTTTATTATAGCCATCCGAGTAGGTGTGAAGTGGTGTCACACTATGTTTTGATTTGCATTTCCCTAATGACTAATGGTGTTTTTTTTTTTTTTTTTTTTTGAGACAGAGTCTCACTTTGTTGCCCAGGCTAGAGTGAGTGCCATGGCGTCAGCCTAGCTCACAGCAACCTCAAACTCCTGGGCTCAAGCGATCCTCCTGCCTCAGCCTCCCGAGTAGCTGGGACTACAGGCATGCGCCACTATGCCCGGCTAATTTTTCTATATATATTTTTAGTTGTCCATATAATTTTTTTCTATTTTTAGTAGAGACGGGGTCTCGCTCTTGCTTAGGCTGGTCTCGAACTCCTGACCTTGAGCGATCCACCCGCCTCGGCCTCCCAGAGTGCTAGGATTACAGGCGTGAGCCACCGCGCCCGGCCCGACTAATGGTGTTTAACAGCTTTTCATATACTTCTTGGCAACTTGTGTATCTTCTTTGGAGAAAAATCTATTCAAATATTTTGTCCATTTGTTCTTTTTTAAGCACCAAAGGAGGCAAGAAAAGCTTCATCTTTCTCTGTTGCAACCCTTTTAATAAAAGGATTTGTTATGTAAAATTTGGATTCAGTCAAAAGGCTGCAGTTAAGGACCAGGAAGGCCACATGTTTCCTTAAGGCCACAGGTCCCCCACCCCGTCCCTTTGAGTTAATTTTGTATTTTGAGTCCAGCTACACTTTTTATATGTGGATAACCAGTTGTCCCAGCACCATCTCTTGAAACAAACATTCTTTTCCCATTGAAGTGTCTTGTAATATAACTTTATAAATCTACATAAAATGTTCTATAGCTTCATTGTCACAGAGGTGACACAACTGTATTATGTTTGTCAAAACTCATAGAACTGTACACTAAGAATAGTAAATTTTACTGTATGTAAATTATATCTCAATAAACCTGACACTTGAAAATTCTACTTTAGAGAAACACATACAGCATAAGCGGTCATGTACAAGAAACATATGCATCACAAATATTGTAATATATCCTGTAATAAAGACAAACTAAATACCATCTGAATGTCTACCAAAAAGGAAGTAGCTAAATAAAATGTAGTATAGCCATAGGATTGAATTATATGCAATAGTTCAAAGAATAAGCTAGATTTATATATGTCAAATGGACAAAGCTAAGAAACATTCCATTAAGTAAAAAAAGAGAAGTGCACAATAACTTACACAGCACGAAATCAAGTATGTAAAGAAGATATACGAAACCATACTGTACAGGTCTATAAGTACATTTGTAAGTATCTAAAGGTGTCTGGTAAAGGTCTGGAAGAATATTCAGCAAAGTGATAACATTCAATGCCTCTGGAGAGGGTGAAAAGACACTAGAATTGGAGAGTGGTCAGAGAGGAGCTGAGCTTTGTCATTTTTCCCCCAAAGAAAAATATATTCATTAATTACTTGTGTGATTAAAAAAATAATAATGTTGAATGTAAGTTGTAAACAGAGATCTTAAGTATAGAATCATAGTTTTTTAATACATGTGCTCATGTGTCCATCCCTGCACCCAACACACACATACACACATGCACACACACGCAGAGACGATCTTACCAATTTGGATTTTCCACACTTTCCTGGAAGACAGATTCTTCCTTCATGGACGCATACTGTGTCCACGTGAGGCAGTGACTCCGTATTGCCATGTTTCTTTCCTGAGGATTGAGCCATGATTCCTCTTCTAACTGGATATTAGGTACTTTTAAAATGCTCACCTGTCCAACAGAGGGAAGATGGCTTTCTCAGTTTAGGAAGAACAGGCTACATAAGAGTGTCCAGAGTCATTTTCAGTCTTGGATAATTAAGAGGACAAGTGATCCTGATATACAGATGACGGTTCACCAATAGCTGTAAGTTTTTAATAATCAAACACACTATGACCTTACTAAGTGCTGGTGAGGACACGCAAATGGCCCAGGATTTATGCAGGTTGTACAGTCCCTGGCCTGATTTCCCTAACTGCTAAACACTAAGCAAATTATCAGCCTCCTTCGTGTCTCCTCTATGGCTGGTTATGGCTTTCTTAAATTGATGGATTTTAATTGAGCCCACTTACAGGCTCATATGCAGGACAACATCAGGTAAAATATATTCTTCATTTTAAACTCTGTCTAATACCTAGAAATGTATGGTTTCCTACATGGAGAAGACACAGAAAACTACAAAGGCAGGATTGTACAAGTCACAGGTATCCTTAAATCATTTAAGAATTGAGATACAAGACAAAGTTGAATGCCTTTTTAAATAATAGATTCAAAGTGTGTATATAGGGCAAAGGCAGGGTACACACTCTGCGGAAAAACACAGTGAGACTTTGCTGCTACAGTGCAACATGTTTTACCATCTGGAAAATAACAGAAAGTTCAATTTCATTGTCCTATCAGCTTTATTACACAAAAGAATGTCTTTTAATCTATGATAAGGAAGTGATGGAAGCTGCCATTTGTTCTACATGCAGCATAGCAATTTAATTTGCAAGCTAATTGGCACGAGCTAAGCAGGGTTCCCCGTCACACACAGGATCTCTTCCAGGTTGAAACCACCATATGTGACATTTTTAAAAGTGCATATCAAGATGCCTTCCCCTTACTACCTAATAATTCTGAAAGGGCTCACATTGCAAATCCCTTTATGGTTCTAGCAATGCGATGAAAAATTTCCACTCACCTTTTTCCAACAAAGAATCACCAGTGTGCTTAAGGGTATCAAAGAGAGAAAACAATTTGCTATCATGAAGATTTCATCATCAATGATATTACTTTACAAAAACACACACAAAAAGACTTACAAGGAGTACTGAGAACATTGTACTCCCAGAAATAACTGTTATCTTTGATAGTGAATTAGAAACTGACGCTTTTATCTTCCTTACTAAATATTTACAATCTGCCCACTTCTGATCATTCTTACCTAAGAGTCATTTCTAACCATGAACAGATTAGAAAAGATAGTCACTTTATGCAAAATGCCGAAAGTATCTTTTAAAAAATTGTAGGACATCTCTATGTCCATTAAGAGCCTTTCACAAGAGACAGAGGAAAAGTATCTCCAGCGGCATCTGCCAAAACCGAGGTTAGATATGAAAGAGTTCTCTCCCTATGAAGGGGTAGGAGGTAAGAGAAGTAGGAAAGTTCCATCGCTCTTCTACATCAGAAAATGCTGTCTCTTTCCATAACTATTAAAAATGACTCCATGTTCACTTACTCTAATTAAATTTTAAAACAAACTTACCTTCCTTAAAATTTCTGGAACCACATTCTGACAGACTGCAATCCTCTTTCTATAGATAACCCCTGTTGATTCATCTAAAAAAGAAAAATTTTACACTCAAAAAAAATTAAGGAAATGTATTCTTTTCTTAATGTCGATAAAACTTTTAAAGTCGATCTCAACTTTATGTAGAATTCCTAGAGATAATGTTTAACTCAAAACTCAGTTTCTCGGACCACTTCCTAGGCCAAATCACAGATATTCCTTACTGGTGATCAAAGACTAAGAATAAAACAGCAACTCACAACACACATTCTAAAACCAAGGATAGAAGAATAACAAATTGTTCATGGCTCTGGACTATCAACGTCAATGCTCTAACGACAATGGCCAAAGTGCTTCCTGCTCAACTCCAAAAGCAGAGAGTTTTAACAAAAAAAGAGGGAGAATCTGATTCTGCCACCTTCAGTACCAAACTTTTAAGCACAGATTTCTGGCTATAAAATTTAAGCCTACAATTAATGATATAAGCCATATTCTTCTCACATAAGGAAGTTCACGTCCTGTACCTGGAACCATTCTGTTTTGGAGCAAAGTTTCCAGAACTGAACCAGGGACATAAAAAACATAATAACTATGAGGTAAGAGGCTGGGCGCGGTGGCTAACACATGTAATCCTAGCACTCTGGGAGACCGAGGCGGGAGGATCGCTCGAGGTCAGGAGTTCGAGACCAGCCTGAGCAAGAGCAAGACCCCATCTCTACTAAAAAACAGAAAGAAATTATCTGGACAACTAAAATATATATAAAAAAAATTAGCCAGGCATGGTGGCGCATGCCTGTAGTCCCAGCTACTTACTTGGGAGGCTGAGGCAGAAGGATTGCTTAAGCCCAGGAGCCAGAGGTTGCTGTGAGCTAGGCTGATGCCACGGCACTCTAGCCAGGGCAAAAGAGCGAGACTCTGTCTCAAAAAAAGAAAAAAAAGTTAAAAAAAAAAAATATGAGTTAAGAAAAAGGGCAACAGGCAGAGAAAAGGATAAACTTTGTGAAGGACAAACATTTGCTCTGTGAATTACT
Organism: Eulemur rufifrons; assembly: GCF_041146395.1. NCBI lineage: Eukaryota > Metazoa > Chordata > Mammalia > Primates > Lemuridae > Eulemur > Eulemur rufifrons. The sequence continues at coordinate 10,809,308 of NC_090992.1, forward strand.
GTGACTCAGCCACGCCACTGCAGGGTTCCTGGAAGCTCTGGCTATAGTAGTCCCAATCCCTGGTGCAAACACCCCGACTTCCCAGAAGCTGTTGCTAGGGCACAAGACCCTCTGCCCGTGGATACTCCCTGTGACCTTCTCATCCAATGTTTGCCACACATACCTAAAATGGGTTAACTACTCCCAGAGGCAAAGATGCCCCTGACAAGGATAGAAATTGTAGACGTTCCTGTTAAGAATATGCACAGTGTTCTCTCATTTGATCTTCACAACAACCTAAAACTAAGATTATTTTCCCATTTGACAGATGAAGAAATTGAGTCTCCAAAAAGTTAGATCATGAAGGTAGTAACAAAATCAAGACTTGAAATCAGATTTGTCTGATCCCAAATAACAAGTTCCTCCCACACTGAGTGAGAAAATGTTTTTTAAAAATATATTTATATACTAATAGTTACAGAAGTACAGAAAAGAGTACACAAGCAAAAGACAGTCTTACGTTTACCAAGCACAAAGAGGGCTTCAGAGTCACGTGATAGACAGTAGCACCTCATGACTTCTAAGAAGGCTGAAGAGAACGTCGGGCCTGGGCCTGGGTGTCCCCAAAGGTTTGTACATTGATTCTGGACATTGTCATAGTTTCCTGCATTGCCCAGTTCTCAAGTTCAAACATAGACAATGCTTCTGCTGGAGATGGGGATGACAGAGAACAGTAGCAACTCCTACGCTCTAGCTCAGAGGTCAGTAAAGGATTAGATGGTAAATAATTTAGGTTTTGTGGATCATCGAGTCTCTTTCCCAATTATTCAACTCTGCTATTGCAGTGAGGAAGCAGCCATAGGTAACAGGTACACAAATGGGTGTGGCTAGGAAGTAAAATTTATTTACTAAAACAGGTAGCAAGAGCCATAGTTTGTCAACCCCTGCTCTTGTCAATGCAAAATCACATTGCTAAGGACGGTTACGATCCCGTAATCTAATTGTGTTGTGGTCATATCCTACATACGTGCTATTAATTCACGTCTATTTTGCCATCTCCAAAATGATACATGAATATATTATAGGAATACAGCCAAGTGACCTTGGGCAAGTTACTTAACCTCTCTGTACCTCAGTTTCTTCATTCATTAAGTAGGAGTAACCTAATACTTACTTCATACATTGTTCTGAACATTAAATGAGTTAATAAAACTGGCACACAAAAGTGCTCAAAAATATTGGCTGTTACAATTATATGTAGCTCAGTGTTGTCATCAATTATTAATTTAGAAAGTGACAAGAGCACATGAGACAGGGTTTTACTACTATAAATGCTGGTGCTTCTTTTTTTTTTTTTTGAGACAGAGTCTCACTTTGTTGCCCAGGCTAGGGTGAGTGCCGTGGCATCTGCCTAGCTCACAGCAACCTCAAACTCCTGAGCTCAAGGGATCCTCCTGTCTCAGCCTCCCGAGTAGTTGGGACTACAGGCATGCACCACCATGCCCGGCTAATTTTTTCTATATATATATTTTTAGCTGTCCATATAATTTCTTTCTATTTTTAGTAGAGATGGGGGTCTCGCTCTTGCTCAGGCTGGTCTCGAACTCCTGAGCTCAAACCATCCACCCACCTCGGCCTCCCAGAGTGCTAGGATTACAGGCGTGAGCCACCGCGCCCGGCCAGCTGGTGCTTCTTAATAACCTAATAGGCCACACACACACACGTGCCCATAAATAAACCTCTTTACAAAAATCAGTATCACTTATAATCATTGAAATGGGGGTACAATCAGAGAACTTACCTCTTTTTTCCTCCACAATTTTTACAGAGATGACATTTTTATCCATGGGGTTGGGGTACTAAATAAAAACATATAAAGAAGAATTACCATTCAAAGCGAATTATTTAGTAGTAACCTCAGCCATTTGCAGGGCCAGTAAATGTTTTCCAAGCAACCTCTAAATAAAGGCCAGTTTTCAATGAAGGGTCTTAATTATACTATTTGAGTCTAGATAAGTGAGATGCCATCATCATCTCAACTGGAATAAAATCTGGGGGAAATCTTCTTTAGATACAACCTAGCCCTGGGTGGCGAGGGGGGGTAAGGTTAAGCTAATTGATAAATAATAATACTATTAATATTGAAGCAATCTAACATAAATCAAGAGCGCTCTTTGTGCCAGGCATTGTGCTAAATAGCTTTACTTGCACAATCTTGTCTAAATCCAACAGCCTAGCCTCTTTATTATACCTGGGCTGCATGATGTCATTATCCACATTTTTCAGAAATGAAAAATGAATGAAGATTGGATTGCTTAGGGTCACCCAGCTGGCTCCTGGTAGAGCCAGGAAATTAAGCTAGACCTGTTCAATACAAAGTGAATTTCTTCACTATCATCCTATACCATTGCCTGGTGGCTGGGTTAGCATCACAGGAGAATAATCGTAGAAGTATACTATGACAGGCACATAGGAGGTGCTCAATAAATATTTCATTTGTTGATTTAATTACCCTGAAAGACAATATAGATGTGACATGGTTGATAATAGCTACCACTTTTGTCCTAGGCAATTTACATACATTAGCTCAGCTAATTTTCAGAACTATTCCATGAGGTGTGCATTATTTTTTTCATCTCATATATGAAAAATAAGGCTCAGATAAATTAAGTAATTTGCCTAGCTAATGAGTGATGTATCTAGGAGTAATGTAATTTATCCCCAGATGTTTTCTGTCTGCCTCCAAAGCCTGTCCCACGTAACCTACCACCAAATCACCTGAAAATTAATCTAACCCAAAGGTTTCCAATACGCAGATGTGAAAAGACAGACTTAGGGAGCAGAAGTGACTTCCTCAAAGCCATGGGGCAAGGTGGCTGGTGTCCCGAGCCTGCTAAGCTCCCCTGGGCTCTTTTCCCCAAGGTTTACTGCTTTATCATGTGATTAAATCCAAAAAGAAAATCACAGGGAAGTCTTATCCAGGACATCGCACGGTTCTGAGCAGAAGGCAAAAGCAGCAGACAGACTGAGGGGCAGGAGAAGGTCCTTCCCTTGGAGAACTTGAGCTTTAAGTCTTGTGAACTCTGGGAGATGGAATACAAAAGTCTGTAAGTGTGGATCGCCCCCACCCCACAGCAGCTGCACGCACCTGTGTGTGTGTGTGTATGTGTGTGTGCGTGTGCGCGCACGCGTGCAGAGATTGCTTGATTTTCAGGGAAAAGCGTCCATCATTTTCACACATTCCTAAAGATATCGGTGACCCAAAAATACACCAGATTAGCACCTAGGCTCTACAAGGGCAGGAATATTATCTATTTTAGCTACTCCTGTGTCTCCACCAACCAGCAGTATCTGGCGCATAGTAGGCACCCAGTAAACATTTGCTGAATGAATGAATGATTTGGAATATAAACTTCAACGACCTCAGGGATCCATTTGGAAAACACAACTTCCTCCATTCAGGAACCAATCTGTGAAGACAGCAATGGGCTCAATCTCCAGCACCCTCCGCACCCCACCCTGCTCCATGTCGGCAAACCCTGCCACCCACACCTCCATTCTGGCAACTGCAATCTTGAAAAATAATGAAAAACATAGCTTTCTAAAATGTATTTTATTCATTCATTCATTCATTCATTCAGCAGAAAGAAATGTTCACTGCTTTCTTGAAGTCTGGCCCTTCAAAGATATATGTCCAGTGAAGAGCGTCAGGTTTAGATATTCTGCTCCACAGCAAAGGAGGCTTTTACTGATACCACCCTCGAAGCAAGGGAGATACCTGAGACTCACACAGGTCCCACGAATTCTGTGTGTATGTGTGTAAATTACAGCCTGCACACTAACGTAAAATGGGATTATTTCCCTTACTGCTGTTCTAGTTTGTTCATTGTAAATCCATAAATACATCCTGGCTGATTATTAGAAATACACTGTAAGTTGTAGAAAGATTACTAAACTAAATTATAAAAGAGGTTGGAAGTGTCATCCCCAGAGAGGCATAGTAATAAAAGTTTTCAAGTTCTGATCACTCCATTAAGTTGTCAGTGAAATTCCTAAAGATGATAAACTCAAACACTTCACACTTACATAATTTTGGAGTTCAACGGACATGAGCCTCAAGTTTCCATACAAGAATGGTAAAAGAAATTAGGGGTTTATTTGTAATCGCTAAACACCATGAAGTGAAAGTCACACATCTTAACGTTCTCAAAATTAACGATTTATTGAACTGAGGCTCCCCCTACCTGGCATTACTTGAAATGATATGACGCCATCTTGTGGTAATTTGAATATTCATGTTTTAATTCACGAAAATTTACTGAAAAAAGGATTGAAAGAGGGAAAGCTGCTCAGAGAAGGCCAACAACACAAACACCAACCTGGGAAGACAGGAAGCAGGTGGCCAGGTTTTTCTGGACACCCTTTCAAACACAGTGTGACTGTGAGATTGATCAAGCTAGCTCAGAACCAAACTCATCAAAGACGTACTGCGGATCTGCTGTGTCTGCCCAGGGCACTGTATTAGAAGAGACTGCCACACACACGAGCTCATTCAGTCCTCCCCAAAGCAAGGAAACCTATCAAAAATTATTATACAGATACAGAGTATTATACAGATGCAGAGTATTTTTGTTAAAAACAAAATGGCATAAGGACTGCAGACAAGCTGGGTCACACTGGAATTCTCCAATCCCCGTTTCACACTAGAGATTCTCAAGGAAGCAACGTGGTCTGAGGATGCAGATATCTGCCAAAAGCCCTTGTCTTCCTTGTGTCTGGCTCAGCGGATCACAAACTGCAGTGTGCATAAGAACGATCCCATGGGAATGCATTTATACGACATATATGCTATATCTTATGAGTGATTTAAGGGATTTTTCAAGGTACATCTGATTTCATTTTGAACTTCCCTATGGTTTTCACTTTCTTCACAGACTGTGTAAACTAACTGCCTTCCCTTTCCCCAAGACATGAATCTGCTGCAAACACCACTGTATATATTACCTGTATGTAACAGTCTACCAAGGGTAAAATGTAGATTCTCTTAAGGCCGTCATATTCCCTTATTTCATGTATTTTTTAACATGTCAAAAGGTAAGAGGCCAGAAACTGCGCAATATGGGTGGAAAAAAGAAAATGTACATAAAACAAATGTAACAATAAAAGTGAGAAGCCAAGAAGGAGTCCATCTAATTACAGAAATAATATTCAATATTTATGGGAGGAGCTTCATGAAGATACGGCATTTACCTTTCTTTTATGCTGGGGGGAAAAAATCCATAAGCTTTCAGAAAGCCTGCTCTTAAGAGTAAGGAGTTATTAAAATATCAACTTTCCAAAAAGCTCAAAAGTCGATGCCTGTCTTTTATAACACATTAATTCCTCCATCCCCCCAAAAGTCAATGACATTCAAAGGAGTCACTGTCTACCAACTTTCAACAGGGGTTACCCGAGAGAGCTCAAGGAGGCAGGTAAGCTGACAGATCTATCTGATGAGTCCTATCAAGAAGGCAAAGAAGACCTAAAATGTCTGATACATTAACATATCTGTTTTATAAGCATTAAAGGAATCTGCTACCCAAGCTGCTTGCAAACATGTACATGCAGAGATGGGGCTGCTGCCAGCCTGAGCAAGAGCAAGACCCCGTCTCTACTAAAAAAATAGAAAGAAATGATCTGGACAACTAAAAATATATAGAAAAAATTAGCCGGGCATGGTGGCGCATGCTTGTAGTCCCAGCTACTGGGGAGGCTGAGGCAGAAGGATTGCTTGATTCCAGCAGTTTGAGGTTGCTGTGAACTAGGCTGACACCACGGCACTCTAGCCTGGACAACAGAGTAAGACCCTGTCTCAAAAAAAAAAAAAAAAAAAAGAGATGGAGCTGCTGAAAAGAGATCGGGTGTTTAGCTGTACAAAGAAATCATTGTGGACTATGCTAAATCCCTCTTATGAGCTCCAGGCAATTGTCTGTCTCAGAACATAAGCAAAGTTGATTTTATATCAAGGTGAAATGAGCTATCAACTAATCAAAATCTCAGTGATCAAGGACAAAACATATGTAAGTCAGAAGATAAGTTGATAAAAAAGATAGCTTTTTTCAAAATGCTTGGATTTTTTGGCACATACCATATGTAGACTTAGTTTTACCTTGCAAAGAAATAGTCAAGTCGTTTTGATTTGATATGATATCACGCAGAAATGCTGCATTCCTATAAAAATCTTCTTTCAGTAATTCACATTGCTGATTCTGTTCTTCATAAAATTTAACTGTCTGTTCTCACAGAAATAAAATTTTGGCCAATACCTATCCCTGCAATAGCCAACGCACTCTGGAATGATAGGGCAAATCCACACTAAATACCTCATCATTCAACCTTAGCATGTTAAGAAAATGAGGATACTGTGTTGCATTTGCACAAATATAGTTAATAATACTTGTAACTTGTTACAAAGTGTCACTTAAAATAGAAGCTTTAGCACAGACATTTTGCTGATGCAAGATACAATGAAAAGAAATGAGAGCATCTGGATCTTTTAATACTTTTTTTATCTGTACAATAAACCCTTCATGTTTTCCTGTCATGAAAGGTGCTCTATCTGTACATATACTCACTAAATTTACCAAATTCAGTCCCACTTCACAACATTTATCTTGAAAGTTGTTGAAGATATCTATTCCCCGTGTTCTGTTCACAGGAGCGCCCAACACAAATAACTCTTCGCAGCAAGGAAATCTTCTGTTATGGCCCAAATGAAGCATAAAGCCAGCACGGAGTTAGTAGTATCTGTTGATTCATCCAAAGGGATTGAATAGTACTGAATAATACGTATCAATACGTTATTTTTCTTTTACAGTATTGCATGAAATTGTTCTGTTAAGTTGAAGGCTAATTCATGCTGCCGATCAGTTCTCCTTGAAAGAGGCAGTTGTTTGTATTATACTTTGAAACATTACTGGGGTCTAAGCATCCTACAACTTCAACAATGCATTCTTTCAGAATTTCTACATCACTTCCTGAGTATATAGGCTACTTTATAATTTGCTTCACTGGCATTATTTCCAGGTCTTATTACTGCTGGAAAGAACTGTCTTAGATTCTGCTTTTCATCTTTTAATTTCTGCAATATAACCTTTCACACCTCTCCCTCTAATTTAAAGTATTTGTGGTCCTTACAAATGCTATAATGCTGATGAGCATTGAATTTCTTTAATGTTGATAATGCAGCATCGCAAATCAAGCAAATCATCTTATCTTCAGCAGAAACAAGATGATATTGCAATTCCCAATCCTCATTTAAAAATCTGTTTTCTTCCTTCAGTGTTCTCTTGGTCTTCTTTGACATGAGGCACCATTAAGCAAACAGAATTAAAAAATACTCTTGAGCTGTGTCACTAGTCACAAATTTCACTTCAAACAGAAACACAGTGCACCGTTGTCAAAAGGTGGTAACAGACGGGCATACTCAACCCCCATAAACTCTCACCCGCCAGCTTCATGCGGTAGTGGTGCCAGTCAGTGGGGGGAAGTTAGAACTAAATCATGAGCACAGCAGCCATCAATTTAGCCCTTACGGCTTACTAATGTTCTAATTATGCCAGTCAATCAGGGGGGATTATTTCAATGAAACTTTATTTTATTCTTTGATATTTTAAATACATTCATTTTAAAAATAAAATAAAAATATCAAAGATGAACATAAACGTATTAATAAAAATAAAAAGATTTGTTCTGTAAAATTTGGATTCAGTCAAAAGCCTGCACTTAAGGACCTAGAAGGCCACAGGTTCCCCATGTCTGGTCTATCGGTTAGTTAATAGCATTGTATCAGTGTTAATTTCCTGGTTTTAAATATTACACTGTGGTTTAGGGAACCTGGGAAAAAGTATGTGGGAATTCTTTGTTTTGGGAACGTTTTATAAGTCAAATTATTTCTAAATGAAGAATAAATAAAAAACAAAATTAAAATAAAGACACAGAATGTTGAAAAACAGAATGAATTTTAGAGTCCAAGAGATTTGAACTTGAAATCCATCTGCGAGAGTCTTGGACAAATCACTTTAATTTACGTTTGTTTCTTCATCTGTAAAATGAGCATAAATACTTAGCTCAAAGAGTTGTTATAGGAATTAAGAAAAAAAATTTTAGTAAAGTATAACATAGCATTGTGCAGGTATCAATAAACATAGCTGGCTTTGCTACTAAACAACAAATCAACTTTTGAAAAGTTAAAATGTCAAGACTTAATTTTTTATCTTATAATTTACTGTGGTGTGGCATCAAGTATATTGCTGGCATCTATCTGCAATCCAAAAATGTTTAAATGATTAAAAATTATTAGAAGATGATATTTCTGATTTTTCTAGACTAATAAAAACTCACAAGCTCATGCTTAACCCATTCAGAAGTTGTTTAAGAGACTCCCTAACACTTCGCTCCACACTAGCACCAGGGAAAGGGCTGCAGCGGAGAAGTAAGAGTGTGAGAGAGAATATTTACTTAAAAAAAGAAAAAAAAGACAACAAATAAGTATTTCAAAAGCTTTCATAGATTTGTAATTAAAATATGAATCTTGCCCCATTCTATATATCTTCCATATGTCTCTGAGAAAGCCTTTATCACAAAAATCTGTATATTCCCCTCCATCCCCCTTGACAATGAGCTCTTTGAGGACAAGGCCATGTTTTATTTTTCTTCACATCTCCTGAAGCAAAGCGATGCACAGACTTATAATGAATGTGTATTAGTTAGTAGACATACAATGAATGTATAACTATTAGTACTTGAATAGTTAAAAATCTTCTATCTTTTATACACTGATTAAGCTACAAACTCCACTAGATAAGTGTCTAAGTACACTTTAAAATTATTTAAATGGCATTTAGAAAATACTCATAATTCAAATGTGTACCTTTATTCATGCATACTCTCACCTTTATTACTCCAATTTAATAAAGATTTCTGCAGACTACCTCTCTCAGCTTTTTATTTTCAGACTCGTGAAATAAATGCAATAAATCATCATCATCATCAACATCATTATTATTCAACAAGTACTTTTAAAGCACCTATTGTGTGCTGACATTAAGCTAGGTGTATTATATGCAACTGTATGCATTATCCAATTTAACATCTCCAACTACTCCAGAAGATAGTTATTAGTATTCTTACTCTGCAGATGAAGAAAGTGAGGCATAGAAAAATGAACTGACCTGTCCAACCTCACAGGGCTAGCAGCGCTCCTTCCCCGTCTGCCCGCCCCATCTGATGTCTGAGCCCATGTTCTGCACGTCTGCACCATTCTCCTTCATGTCATGCCTAATCTTCTAGCAGCACTGAGGACAGGAAGATAAAAGTGAAGAAAGACTAGTACAGCATGTGAAAAACAAAAACCATTATGTTAAACTAGGCCTACAGTTTGTCAAATCATTTATTTCAGAAATGCAGGTTCACCCCCAAATACTTCTGGAGCTCTGCAGGGAGAGAGATGTTCCACATACATATCAGATTTGCAAGGGAGAAAAGACAGGATCAGAAATGGAAACATTATTAATTACCCAATCAACTTTCTACTCTAAATGGAAATAGCCATTCATAAATCCCCTGTATGAGCTTAAGGGTAAACATTCAAACCATTTCATTCAGCACATCAGGCTCCCAGCCAGAAGAAATAACACCCAGGGTCAGTCTGTTGAAGCAAAGAAATTATTTTAATCTGTCCATTTTATTACAGTACCCAAAGTAAGGACATCTACACTGACTTTAGTCTGAAATTACATAGGGCTTCTCCCCAGCAGAGCATGTTTCGTTCATTCATTCATTCAACAAAGATTTGCTGAGTACCTACTACGTTCCAGGATCTCCTGGGGTACTTGCGATACATCAGAAACCGACGACAAAAATCATTACACACAAAGCTTACACTCTATTCACGATGACTCTTGGCCTATAGCATGAAAAGAAAATCAACTTGAATAACTCTATGGTAAGAAAACCTTAACTTCTCTGGCCTCATTTAAATAGAAACAAGAAAATCCAGTCAACACAATGGCTCTCTGGGTCCTTTTTAATGACTTTAAATTTCAAGCAGATGAAATTGAAGAAGTTCTCTCTGAAGCCAGCTCACAAAAGGCAAGCCCATGAAAAAGGCCCACGCAAGTTCCCAAAGACCAGTCTTCCATACTGCAGCATTCATCTATACAACTTTGTGTTCTCCTTGTAGACAATTTTAAGTAAAAGGAAGAAAACAACTGGAAGTGATAAGAGCTAAAAAGCTAAGTCATACAAAGGAAGAAACTAAAATATACTCCATAGTTGACTCTACAGTTCTTGGAAAGTGCACAGTTTAACATCCAATGAATAAACCATTTTGGGTTTCATAGCACTGCTCCATGTAGAGTTCACTGAGAAATACTACCTTCCATGAACAAAGAGTATTGTATTGTTTGTTTTCAAGGTGCCACTTAGCTTTGAAAGCGTGCGGCTAATATTTTGCCTGTGGTATCTAACAGGCAGATGTAAGAAGAGCAAACATTCTTCAGGTTTTAAAAATAGTAGTATATTATAACTTGGAAGGCAAGTCCTAACATACCAAAATCCATAGCTCAGTAGATTCGATTTAAAATAGAACTTCCTCAGTGCTAAAGCAACTTCAAACATACCATCGTGCAAAATCAGATTAAATGCTTCCCAGAGATCCTCATATGATTGTCCCTTCTGCCAAATGCTTTTCTTTCAAAAAAAATACATACAGACCAAAAGGAAAATAAGAGCATATTTTGCCAAAAAGACAATTCTTACTACCTTAGGCTTATAAAAAGCTATACTTTTCAAACTGTTACACATTTGATATTCTCACAACCACCCTGGGAGGTAGGTGGAGTATATGGCATTACCATTTCACAGATGAGAAATTAGGGCTGCCTTATGCAGTTGTACATGATGCTCACTGCACAAGGGCTCCCCATCAAGTGGGCCAGTTAGCCAAGGGCTACATCCACCTACAAGAAGAAGCATCTTTTCTAATTTGCATAAATAGCCCCATTTATTTTCCACTAGCCTTATGTACTGTGAGCTCATGGTGTAGACCCCCTAAATGATGCCTTTTCTAATTTGCACAAGGACACAACATAGGACAGTGAAGACTGTTTCCTACAGCTACCCAACTAACAACGATCAGAATCCAGTTGCACTGGCTTCCAGTTCATGGCTTTAAATAACAAAAGGAGAGAACTGACACAGCAAATGGATTTATTGACAGCTTATAAACAGTCGCATAGCTCCTCCCAGAGAACCTTTGAAGTTTTGTTTTGTGAATGAATAGAAAGAAAAGAAATGTAGTGTCATCCAATGGTGTTAACAATGTCCCCATTGCTAGACCCTCAGTCTGCAAATGTTTGTCTCTCCTTTCCCCAGTCTTGTCTTTCAAAATGTCCTCCTCAGTTCTTACTCACTAACTGCCAGGCATTTTGCTAAGTATTTTGTAAGAATTATACCAGATTCTAACTGATTGCAGCTACATAAGTGACCTCAGCTATACCACATGGCACATAAAAACCAATCGGATAACCTTAGTCAACTCACAGAATCATGAGAATTAACAGCCTGTCATTGGTTTAAGCCACTGAGTTTTGGGGTGATTTGTTACATAGCAATAGATAACTTAAACACTCTATGCTCTCACCCTAATACACATCAAAGCTATATCTTTATATGAGGCACAATGGGTCCAACTCAGATAAGTAAACCCTAAGAGAAGACTGTGGACAAAAGGAAACTGAGATTGATTAAAGAGTACAACAAAGTTGACTCTGAAATTTTAATCCCTCAATAATCATCTCAGTGCCTATTATGTGCAATGCAGCACAGCCTGGTGGTTAAGAGTATAGGCTTTGGATTCAGATGTGTTGACATCCTGGCTCTCCTACCTGCTAGCTGTATAGAGCTTGAGAACGGTGCTTAGACTTCTCTGATCCTCAGTTTCTTTATACTGTGCACTGGAAGTCAATCATAACTACTTCCTCAGGCTGCCAGGAGGAGCAAACATGATAAAGTACGGCAAGCACACACACACCTGGCTTGCCTAGGAAACTCCTATTCATGCGTCAGCCATCATTTCACAAATGCCACTTCTTCAGGGAAGCCTTTCCTAAGACCACCCTGTTGGACTTCAGCAGGCCTCCCTGCTATACTCAACACCGTGTATTTTCCTCATACATAAAATCAATTGCAATTACGTGTTCATGTGTTCATCATTTACTAGTGTCAGTCTCACCCACTAGAGACCATCAGGTCCATGAGAAGAGGGTCTGTCTGTGGCGCCCTCCTATGTTTTTCCAGCACCTAGCACAGAGCCTGGCACACAGAAGATAAGTATTATCTATAATAGAATGAACGAAAGAAAACCATTTACCAGAAGCTGATATGTGCCAAGTACTCTATAGATGAGAGGTTGGCATTGTGCTACGTGCTTCTGCAGGAATAAGTCCTGCCTTAAAAAAGCTTAGAGTCCAGTGGGGGAACAAGATACATACAGAAGTAACCATCTGACCCTGCAGCTGGTCAGCGAGACCTATACAGAGTGCCCTGAGAATTGTGAGAAGGCAGAGATAGCTTCCTGATGATGACAATCCAGACTTTCCAAAGGAGCCAATCCTAACAAAATATGGGGTATTGGCTGCTATTTTTCTGGGCCCAGAAGCCTGGCCTAAGGCTAAGTCTACATCAGATCCATAATTCATTCTTTCATTCATGTATTCATTCATCAGATTTTTGAGTCCCGAGGAAGTACTAGGCAATATTCTAGATACTGAAGATCAATGAACAATATCAACAAGCTGACATTCCCTCTAAAAAAGGCCTCCATAGCAATACCATGTTAACCAGTGTCCTACTCACTCCTCTATGACCAGGGCCCCCAACTGTGTCACCTCCTCTAATGGAGGCCAGGACTTTTCATTTAACAAATGACCTTCATCTCCCCAGCATCTCCTTTAGCTTGGCTTCCAGGTTGCATATGCAGTTCAACGTCCAGTGGCTGCTGCCCAAGGCAAATTGCAATTTTTGCAAATCTGGCTTAAATATGTGAAAGCTGAAAGGGAACCTAAAAGACACACCTTCGTGTTATAGATCCAGAAGAAACTAAGGCCTGGAGAGAGGACCCATGGCCAAAGTCACCCATAAAACTAAACATAGAGCCAGACCAGAGTCCAGGGGTCCCACCTCCCAGGACTGGGCGCTCTTGATTTTTCAAAGAAATTTTCCATTTTTCTGTTATCACAAGCCACGGTCCTAGGAGCAGCCTTTGGCATGAAAGAGGGCCACTGATTATTTGAGGCCAGAGTTCAATGTCTGTACTGAGATTAGTTGTAGTAGTACAAACAACATCAGTAATATTTTTTTAGAGAGCCCTTACTAACATCAGTCTCTGTGAGAAAAGAAAAATAGCTCAGAGCAGTCTGAACTCTGTGAAGTATGCTCAGGTAACCAAAATTTATCAAGCCGAGAGAGACTTTGGTCGCACACACCCTTCATGCCTGGTGGCAACTGCTGCCTCGCCCATCATCTCCAGTGTCTGGACTTTGTGACACAGAAAACAATGTACAGGCCAATCAATAGCTTGTGTTATTTTAAGGTAAATTCTTAGTCAACAACTTAGCAACTGCCTCATATTTCCCTTTAAAAACTGTAACTTTGTAACTGCTGCTAATCAGAGCTGTACTCACAGCAACCTGGATCTATGCTCGGGGTTGCAGTCCTCAAACTTGGCCCAAATAAACTCTCTACTTATATTAATTTTGCCTGTTTTTTTCCTTTAGGTCGACAGCTGTGATAAGCACTTTATATGAATTATCTCATTTGAATCCTCACAACCACCCTATGAGCTGGTACTATTATTTTCCGCATAGTATAGATGACAAAATTAAGGTGCAGAGAGGGTGAGTAACCCGCCCAGCTGTTTGATAAGAGAGAAGGTGGCGGGCAGTAGAGTGATAATGCAGAGTAAGCCAGGGCGATGGCTGCCACGGCCTCCACTGGCTTTTAAGGGGTCAGTGGGGAACCAGAAAGACGGAGCAGCCAGTCCTCAACCCCAGCAGGGCTCAGAGGAGAACTTGGTTTCCCCGAAGCGCTTTCCAACAGCCTCTCCCTTCAGCTGCGGCGGGGTGTGGACGTGATGCCAAGCACGGCGCCCCGTCCCTCGCCCTGGAAGGGGAGACTTGGAGGAAATCCACCTCCACCCTGGCCCCACACACCCCCGAAGCAAACCCCGCGGCTGGAGGGAGAGGGTCGGTGCGAATGTCCGCGCGGACGGGGAGGCGACAGCGGCAGGCGGCGGGCGCGCAGACGGCTGGGGCAGGGAGGCGGCGCGGGGAAGGCGAGCCCCGCACGGGCCACAGGGCGCCCGGTACCTTTCGGAGGAAGCTGGCGACCACCTGCTCGAAGGGGTACTTGTACACCTGGCGCACGTCCACCGTGACCCCCATCCCCGCGCGCCCGCCCCGCCTGCGCCCGCGCTGCGCTGCCGGCTCCGCCGAGGCCCGCGGGCGCCCACGGCCGGCAGTCGCAGGGCCGTGCACTTTTTCCTGCCCTTTTTCAAACTTGCGAAACTTTATTGTCCGCCCGGAGAAACTCACAGTAGGTCCCGCCCACACCCGCGTCCGCCACCCAGAGGGGAGGGCGGGGGAGGCGGGAGCGCGCCCTGAGCACCGGCCCCAGCGCGGGGCGGCCCCTGTCGCCTGTCCCCTCCCGACCGCGGCCTCCCGTAGAAGTTTCCCTGCCGGTGAGCCGCCGCGCCGCACCCTGGCAGCCTTGGACTTTGGGGCTTGTGCTTTTATGTCATCCCCGCCTGGAGGCACAGACCGAGCCCTAAACTGCTGTCGCCTGCACTGAAAAAAAGCAATAACACGTACACTCCGATGTGACAAAGGCCAGCTTTACTCACCCGACCGACCGAGCGAGCGGGACAGCTGCCTCTGAGGCTTGGGGTCCAGCCTCGGGGAATAAAGAACGGTGGTTTAGTGTATCCAACTCGGTAGGGAAGGTCCTTTGCTCACAAAAGGTTAAACATTACTCAACATAGTACTGAGCGTCCACTCTGTGCCAAGCACTGTGGCAGACACGGGATTCGGCAGTGAATGAGACACCACCCCTGCTGTCCTGTGGGATGGATGAGCCAGATTTCACTCCCAATCAACAAGACAGGAAAATAAGCAGAATAATAGGTTAAAGTTACTGGGGCTAGGGCATGATTTTAGCTAGATGACCATGGAGGGTCTCTGAGGCGGTGACTTCTGCATTTACTGCATTTATGGTTTTATGATCTCTCCTGCTTGCCCCGGCTATGCGTACTCACATTGGTCTGGCACCACCCTGGCCTCGGATAAATCTGCCTCTCCTCTTCCTGCCTCACCCAAGAACTGACAGAGGCTGGAGGAAAATGCACACCCACGGTGACAGGCCTCTTTTTAAATTCATAATCACGAACCTCCAGGGGACTTTCAATGGTGCCAAATACACTACTAAAATACTGAATTTCTCTAATCTACCTACTCTCCCATACTCCTCTCACCTCAAACCTCCAACACCTGCTTGCCCAGCTTTGTACTTAGGTCATTATCTTGCTTCCTTTTTCACTTGGTAAATTAGTAACATCTCTCTGCCACACCTATCTACCCGCCAGTGCAAAGGCCCAGCCTTTCCTCCTGTTCCTGTGGATGAACTTTCAGCACTTAGTTTAAGCACTGTTTCTCTCCTCGTCCATGGAATCCTGAGGTGGCCTGACAAATGTTTAACAAACAGCTCTCCTTTAAAAACAAACCAAACAAAGCCCTGATTTCTAAGGGTTGCTGATTTCTGTTGTGTAAATACTCCTCCCACGTTTAAAGCTATCAACATGGTCTCACTGAGCACAAATTGGCAATTGAGTGACATCAAGTCTGGCAGTTCAGTGAGTGAGTGGAGTCAGGAATAGAAGCCAGGACCACGCCAATCACCTTGTATTTCCACCATTCACGTACAAGAGCCACAGAG
This sequence comes from Eulemur rufifrons, assembly GCF_041146395.1. Lineage (NCBI taxonomy): Eukaryota > Metazoa > Chordata > Mammalia > Primates > Lemuridae > Eulemur > Eulemur rufifrons. The sequence goes on from NC_090992.1 coordinate 10,825,316, forward strand.
AACCACAGTAACACAGATAACAGAAAAACGTAGTAACATAATGAGGTAGGGATGAGTTTGGGATATTTATTACTTTCAAAAATATAATGTATTTCATTGTAATTTATATAATTCAATATTTAATAACAGCTGTGTTGAACCACCAGCTCTAGCACATCACTAAAAGTTCCTGTCTTCTTTCTTGTTCAAGGACATCTCTTTAGCAATATCTGCCTTCTTTCCTGCATCATCAGCTTTGCCTCTACTGGACCATTCCAACCGGCACACCAGTGCACAGTGATTTCTTCTGTCTATCCTAAAAAAAAAAAAAAAATTACCCTTAACCCCGTATCTTCCTCCAGGTGTATTCCAATTCTCTGCTCCATTTGTGCTCCTCAGAAAAGTTGCCTATGATCTCTTGAACCTATTGTGACCAGTTTTGGCCTCCACCACTCCACTGAAACTACTGTTGTCAAGGTCACCAATGACAAAATAGCTAAATCCAATAATCCATTCTTAATGCCCACCTCACTAAACCTATGGGTGGCGTTTCCTTGAAATACTGAGGGAGGCATGGGGTAAAGGGTGAGGTGCCAAAGCTCAACATGTGTTGAATGTAGGTATAAAGGCAACTCCACCATATCCCAGCCCTTTCTTACAGGAAAACATAAAACAGTCTCCCGGGGAGAGTACACAGGCCCACAAAGGAGAGATCATTTATTTGCGGAGTTTATGGTATCTTATGCTTGCCTCTGTCCGTTACCAGAAAGTAGCTGGAAACTAGGTGTGACACACAAGTACCCTGCCAGGATGGGCCCTGGGCACTGGGCCCTGTGCCCCCACTCCACTCTGACCATCAGTTTCTTCCAGAACATATCCTTGTGCAGCTCCTCACCAACTCCTGATTAAGTGACCATGACAGGCCAAGGCTGTGTCCTGAAAGGTTAAAGGACCCAGCACCTACTAGCTCTACTTGGAGCTGGCTGGTTAAGAGACTGTAAGGTCTTTGGATGGGCTGGCGCCAGAGAAAGAAAGATGAGCAGAGTTGAAAGTGGTAAGCAACGAGGCTTTATTGGGGCGCTTCCGGGCAAGGTTCACGGGCCCCGAGAGAGACCCGGGAAGTCGAGTTGCCCAGAAGTCTGAGTGGATTTATATATGTTTTTAGGGCTGGGGTAGGGGTTTCTCTGTTGAGAAGATTTATGGTAGGGGAGAGCAAGGAATTTTCCATTGCAGTTTTAGGGCGGGTATTGAGAAATAGGAGGGGCCAGTGGTATGTGTGGACTCTAGGAACCGAGACTCTTATCAGGTAACCATCCAGGTGTGGTCGTCCTTTAACTTAACTGGGCCTTGCAGGCATTGTCCTTGGCAGGTCTCTCGGGCTTCTTCTTTTTCCATTAGGGAGGGGAGGGGTGCCTGGTACCAGCCTTACAGTGACTTGTGTCAGAACAAATATCACCTGCCCATTCCAAGGACATCGTAGCACTCTGAAGGTGAAACATGTGCCAGGTTTGACAATATGAGGCCTCTAATCTGGTGGCTCAAAATTACAGCCAGTTCATGCAACAGTAATCTCTTTTTTTTTATTTCAGCTCATTATGGGGGCACAAAAGTTCAGGTTATATATATTGCCCATGCCCCCCTATCCCCCCGAGTCTGAGCTTCAAGCGTGTCCATTCCCTAGACAGTGCTCATCGCACTCATCACGTAGGTATGCACCCATCCCCTCCCCACCAACAGTAATCTTAACTTGCTGTGTCCCTTGAGGGAGAGAGAAGGAACCGTGAAACAAATTTCCATTGCTTTGAAATTGGGTGGCTTAACTGGTCAGGGACTTGAGTTTGGAATGTTGCTGGCCAACCTTAGAAGTCCATGATCTTATTTGGTCTTTAAGATACAAACTATGTTACCAAAGAGCTTTTGTAAAACACCAAATATCTTTTGCATCTTCAAAGCAAGGCCTAACGGTTTGAACATAGTAGACATCTAGTACATTTTGGTTGAATGAATGAGTGATTGGCCCTTTATAAGTGCTGTGGAGTTTAAGTGGACATGGAGCTTCCGTCCTGACCCTCTCTCCTTGCCCCCTGCTCTCTCTGCTTTCTTCACCTTCTTCATGTTGGTTCAATTCCCTGTTCTGACCACCGACCATCTCTCTGTCACTGATATTTTTTAATGCAATCTTATAAATGTGACATAAATTCTCCTTTGGACTGTGAAGTTGTCACGACTGGGAGGAACTGTGTGTTACTCACGCTTCCTTATCCAGTACCTAGTGAAATGCCTGGCACACAGTGTATGTTGAGCAAATTCATGAATGAACTTAATACAGAACATGACCTTGAACAAGTTCCTTCCTGCCCCAGCACCTCAGTTTCTTCATCAACAAAATGACCATGGGCCAAAATTATCTCTAAATTCCCTCCCAGCAACTTAAGATTTCAGACATGAGCTAGAGACTTGGCCAGGGAAGGCATCAGGGGCATAGTTATTGGAGCCAGGATACAAAATAGGAATTTGAAAGGAGAACAAAGCAAAATCTCAGAATAGATTCAATGTCAGGGTAGGTAGGACCCATGGCATCATTGAACCAGACTTCTCTTCCCCTAATTAAGGGTGAAATTGATTAGTGAGTCAAAGGAAGTTCAAAAGCTTCAATCAGGCAGAGAGGAAACATTTCAGGGCAAGGAGCTAGCAGGTCATCGGCCCATCCAACATGTCACAGAGACCCCAGAAGGTCTACCAAATCCCAATGCCTAGCAAAATAAATATTTAAAATAGCTAGTAAGGTAAGTAAGTGTGGATGCTATGGAGAAAAAAAATAAAGTGGGGAAGAAGGATGAGGAGTGATGGCAGGGGATTGGGGAGAGGGGCAGAGTTCAACTTTAGAAAAGAGCCAAGGCAGACCTCCCTGAGAAAGTGACATTTAAGTTGAAGAGTTGAAAGAAGAGAGGAAGCACGTTATGCTTGTATTTGGGGAGTGATCATTCCAGGCAGAGAGAATGGCGAGTGCCAAGGCCCTGAGATAGGCACGCTCCTGGTGTGTTTGAGAACTGGGAGGAGGCCGGCGTGGCTAGAGCAGAGTCCTGGGAGCTGGGGTCAGAAAACAAGGACCTAGGTTACAAAGGGTCTTCTAGGCCATGATGAAGATGTTTTTATCTGTCTGAGATGGGAATCTTATTGAGAGTTTCGAAGAGAAGAGAGACATATCTCAACTGTATATTTTAACAAAATCACACTGGCTACTTATTGTGTAGAGAAATGCTACAGGGAGGCAAAGGGAAGAAAGCTATCAATTAGGAGGTGTGATATTATGATATATATATAAATTGTTTTTTGTCCACAGTTCCTGGTTCATAACTCCCATAGCCCTCGTTACAGTCTTTTGTTATAATGTTGGGGCACTGTAGACCTCAGAAGCAGGCCTCAGGAAACAGAATCTCTCTCTCTGCCCTCCTGCCCTCCTTTCACCTGCCCAAGGCAGGACTTTAAACTTCCCCACCTTTCTGATAGTGGGTCATAAGACCCTCATTTCCCCACTCAATCTGTTAGTATTAAATCATACCTTTTTGTCCAATCACATTTCTACACAGTTGTCAATCATGCCTATGCAACGAAAGGCCCAGAAGGACTAGGTTAGGAGAGCTTCAGGGTAGCTGAACATATGAAGGGTCCTGGAGGGGGACGCACCCAGGGAGGGCATGGAAGCTCCGTGCCCTTCCCCCATACCTCACCCTGTGCATCTCTTCATCTGTATCCTTTGTAATATCCTTTATAAAAAACTGCTACACATAAATGTTTCCCTGAGTTCTGTGAGCTGTTCTAACAAATTAATCAAATCCCAAGAGAGAGTCCTGGGAACCTCAACTTGAAGCCAGTCGGTCAGAGGTTCAGGAGGCCCAGACTTGCAACTGGTGTCTGGGGGGCGGGAGGAAGTTTGGGGGCACTGAGCCCCCACCGTGTGGGATCTAACGCTATCTGCTGGTAGACAGTCTCAGAATTGCATTGGAGGACACCCGGCTGGGATCCACTGCTGAACTGATTGTTGGCTTGGTGTGTGGGGAAAACCCACACACATTTGGTCCCAGAAGTCTTCTGTGTTGATGACTGTCATTTGAGTCCTCCTTTCCCCCTTCAGGATGCTAGTGCCATAATCCAGACAAGAGACCATGGTGGCTGAGACCACAGGGGTATGGGTGGAGGTGGTAAGCAGCTTAGACTCGGGCTCCATGGTGATGGTGGAGAGGACATAGTGTGCTGGAAGACGAGAGAGGAGCCAGGGCTCGCACTGGCCACCACCTGGAGAAAGCTCACCCACCTGTATACATAAGGAAAGAAAGCCCAATGTATTCATCTTCTGGGGATACTGTAACAACGTACTACAGACTGGGTGGCTTCAACAAGGGAAATACATTGTCTCCCAGCTCTGGAGGCCAGAAGTCAGACATCAAGGTGTCGTTGGCAGGCTGGGTCCCTCCTGAGGGCTGTGAGGGAGAATCTGGTCCATGCCTTTCTCCTAGCTTGTAGATGGCATTCTCCCCGCATCTTCACGTTGTCTTTCCTCTATGCATGTTTGTCTTTGTGTACAAATTTTTATGAGAACACCATTAGATAAAGAGCCACTCTAATGACCTCAACTGTTACAGACTGATTTGTGTCCCCCAAAATTCATATGGCGAAGTCCTAATCATTCCCATGCCTCAGAATGTGACTGTATTTAAAGACAGGACCTTTGAAAAGAAATTAAGGTAAAATGAGGTCATATTGGTGAGCCCTAATCCGATATAATTGGTGCCCTTAGAAGAAGAGGTGACTGGGACACAGACATGCACAGAGGAAGACCATGTGAAGAGAAAGGGAGAAGACAGTCACCTACAAACTCTGGAGAAATTGACCCTGCTGACACCTTCCCCTTGCACTTCTAGCTTCCAGAACTATGAGGAAATAAATTTCTGTTGTTGAAGCTGCCCTGTCTGTGGTGCTTTGCCATGGCAGCCTAGCAAACCAATGCATTATTTAACCTGATCATCTCCTAAAGCTTTCTTTCCAAATGAGACAAACATTCATAGGTACTGGGGGTTAGGACTTCAACTTCTCTTTGGAGGACACAATTTAACCCATCGCACGAGACAGAAATAAGCATGGATGAAAGATGAAGAGAGATTCTGGTGCCGCCGGGTCTCCCGTCCAGTCCTGACGTCCCGTCAGTTACCCTGCTTCTTCCATCTACTTCTCAGATTCTCTGAGCTTCACCAGGATCCTTCCAATAAATCTTCTTTTGTGCTTGACTTAATTTGAGTTTTCTATCACTTTAAACCGAGACTCCTACCTAATATGATGTGAAAGGAAAATTTAGCTGTCCTGAGTTCATATGTCAAAAGAAAAACATGAAAAGAGAAAAGACCCTTATGGCCCAGTTTTTTTTTTTTTCCATCTCCAAATCAACCCAGCTCCTGTGTTTATCCTCTTCACCTTCATTGTTTAAAAACCCAATAAGAATTTTATTCATTTTGTTTGTTTGGTAAAATTGCATCCTTTAAGGCCAATTCCCCTCACAATGTAAGTACAAAAGAGGAAATTTTCTTTGTAATAGCAGGTAGCAATTAACGGCATGCATTTTATTTTATTTTATTAACGGCATGCACTTTTAACACTTCTATTTAAGATGCTGCTTGTCTGGGAAGACCAATTTTAAACGACTGATCTCACACCAGACTGAAGGCCAAAAATGACAGAGGGCAGTTGTGGTGGTCCTGCAGATAACAGCAATAATAAAACCAAAGGCATACAGAGAGGATTGCAGATGAAGTATATGGGAAAGCTGGGTGAAAACATAGTAAGTCTCAATGCAAGTAAGTTTAACAAGTCCTTTCCCTTCCCACGTAGTTTTCTAGGGGAAGAAGGTCTGAGCAGCGAGGTACTGTAGGCTTGAGATGGGTGAGGAAAGGGGAAAGAAGGGAAGGGGCAGGTGTGATGTTTGAGAGATATGTGTGTGTGTGTTTTCATCCATGCTTCCCAGCTCATACTCCCATAGACAGTCTTTTGTTACAATGATGGGGCACTTTAGGTCTCAGGAGCAGGCCTCAGAAAACAGGACTTCTCTCTCTGATCTTCTCCTAAACCTCCTTTCACCTGCCCAAGGCAGGACTCTAATCTGATTAGGGATCATAAGACCTTCATTCCAGAGAGGGTCCAGCCTCACACCTGGAGGAAGGAAGGCTGCACAGAGAGGCCAGGAAGAATCTGGACAGACAGGCCTGTCTAGGTTTCCCACGCAGTCATTCTATTGTACTGAATCACATCCTTTTTGTCCAATCACGTTTTGACACGGGTGCCCATCAGGCCTGTCCAATGAAGTCTCCATAAAAGGCCCAAGAGGACAGAGTTCAAGGGCTTCCAGAGAGCTGAACACATGGAGGCTGACAGAAAGGTGAACAAAATTCACCCATGTGCCAGGAGGGTGGTGTACCCCAATGCCATGGGGACAGAATCTCCTGCGCTCGGGACTCTTCTAGACCTCACCCTGTGTATCTCTCATCTGGCTGTTTATTTCTATCCTTCAAAATATCCTTTGTAATAAATCAGCAAACCTAAGTGTTTCCCAGAGTTCTGTCAGCCGCTCTAGCAAATTAATCAAACCCAAAGCGGGGATTGTGAGGACCCCAACTTGAAGCCAGTCGGTCAGACATTCCAGACACCCAGACTTATGACTGGCATAGGAAGTGGGGAGCAGTCTTGGGGCCTGAGCCCTCAACCTGTGGAATCTGACACTATTTCTGGGTAGATAATGTCAGAACTGAATTGGAAGACACCCAGCTAGCGTCTGCTGCAGAATCAGTTGCTTGCTTGCTGGTGGGAAAAAAATCTCTACATATTATGGAGTCAGAGAAGTTTTCTGTGTTCACTGTTGTTGTGAGAGCAGAAGCAAAACACAGTTTGGGTTTTTTCTAACAGCAGGGAAGGAGGCAACCATGAAGGGCCCGGTGCAAAGGAAGAGTAAACTGAGGGACAAATCTGACTCACTCTGACTTGGGTTCAAACAGACTCTTTTACATCACATCTGCTCCTTCAAATATAACAAATAATCTGAGATGCACAAAAGGTGCCCAGGCAGTATCTGACAAGGTGAAATTCAGAGGCACTTTATCATAACGTGGTTTACTATTGCAGAACTTCCCAAAAGGTATATTTGAGATGCTTTGACACAATACGTGAACAGAGATGTATTTTTAGTAGTTATTCTCCCTGAATCTGTATTTTAATTATAGAAATATCCATTAGCTTAATGTTTCTGGACATCTCTGCTCCCTTACTCCTGCCCAATTAGCGAATCTGGAGGAAAACCTAGATATGGCCATCAGAGAATGAACGGATAAAGAAAATGTGGCATGTATACACCATGGAATACTATTGGGCTTTAAAAAAGAAGAAAATCCTGTCATTTGTGACAACATAGATGAACCTGAAGGACATTCTGTTAAGTGAAATAAGCCAGGCACAGAAAGATAAATAATGCATGATCTAATTATGTGGAATCAAAAAAAAAAAAAAAAAGAATCAACAGCAAAGAGTAGAATGGCAGTTACCAGAGCCCGGAGAGTAAGGGTGGGAACTAAGGGCTCCTTGGCCAAAGAGCTCTATCATACAACATGGTTACTGCAGTTAATAACAATGTATTATATATCTGAAAATTACTGGGAATAGATTTTAAATGTTCTCACCACAAATAAATGGTATGTATGTAAGGTAATGTATATGTTAATTAGCTTGATTTAGCCATTCCACGATGTGTATGTATTTCAAAACATCATGGTGTACACCATATACATACAAAATTTGTATTTGTCAAATAAAGTAATTAACTAATAATAATAAACTTAAGTATGATAGCTCAGTCTTTCCCTCCTTGTACTCTTTGAATCTGTCTCCTTCAGGGAGGCCAATATGCTGCGAGGTCAATGGGGCCGCACTGCAGGGAAGCCCTGTGGGTGGATATGTCTCTCCAAGTCTGAGAGCCACTCCTGGGCATCCCATAATCGTCCAGCACCTCTGCCACATCCCCCAGTGCAGTTTTCATCAGTAAAGAAGCTGATGTTTTCAGGTCCACCTCCCTGACTTTTGTCGTTTCAGGTGATGCTGGACTTGAGTGAGAGAAATGACATTTATTGAGTCCCTTCAAATCCCAGCACTTATGTATTCATCTTAATGTGTACTGCAAAATGCATGACCAGTTAATTAAACCCTACAACTGTATGGACATTATTGATTAATAGAAAGTTAAGAGCTTCAGTTTAATGTTGGTTAAATAAAAATGTTAAGAAAACAATAATATAGGTGGTACAAAATTATGCATTTAGCAAATATGGCAAAAAAATATGAATTATGTGAATGATAGCGTCTAGAAATGACTATGCCAAGGAGGGAAATTGATAGAAGGCATGTCTTGGCTCCAACCAGGAGTTTCATCACACCAAAAAGATTGTCAATTCAAGAGAAAGGGTTGTAGTTGATGAAACCTTATATAATATAAGAAAAGTATGGAATAGCAACATCGTAAGTTAAATTGGAAATATCAGTGTGAAATAACAACCTTCAAAAGTGTTTCTTCAGCTCTGAGTGGCCTAGCAGCAACATTAATAGCATCTGGCTCACCCCACATTCTCGCATGTACGCCCAGAAACCAGCTCCTGGACTTTAAAATTATTTCCTACTAAAAGGAAAAAGAATCCGTTGGAGGATAGTTAATTCCATGCTTTAAGACAGAAAAAATAAATCAGAACATCTCTCCAACATCCTATTGTTGCCAAAGAGCAAGGATGTTTTCAAGGATGTCAGGGAAAGTGTGTAAATAATAAGGGAGCCAACATAAAGAGCTCCCCACTAAGTAGATGGTGACAGTTTTTTAAGTTAAAATTTTCACTGTAAAAACAAAGCACAGATGCCAAAAGAGAAAGAGAGAGAGAGAGAGAGAGAACAGAAATCAAATGTGTGCCCAGGTCAAAAAACAGAACTTTGCTGCTCCCCCATAAGGCTGCAGTCCCCAACCCCTGGATCATGGGACAGTACCAGTCTGTGGCCTTTAGGAACCAGGCTGCACAGCAGGAGGTGAGTGAGCCAGCCAGTGAAGCTTCATTGGTCTGTATTTACAGCCGCTCCCCATCCCTCACGTTACCGGATAAACTCTGCCTCCTGTCAGATCAGCAGCGGCATTAGATTCTCAAAGGAGCATGAACCCTACTGTGAATGGTGCATGCGAGGGATCTAGGTTACGCGCTCCTTTTGAGAAGCTAATGCCTGATGATTTGAGATGGACCTGAGGTGGTGATGCTAGCGCTGGGGAGAGGTTGCAAATACAGATTATCATTAGCAGAGAGGTTTGACTGCACAATAAATGTAATGCACTTGAATCATCCTGAAACCGTCCCCCACCCTGGTCCATGGAAAAATTATCTTCCATGAAACTGATCCCTGGTGCCCCTGCCATGAGGCCCTTCCATGAGTCTCATTCCAATCACACCCCCTTCTCTTTCTGTATAACCTCACTCGTCTAGTAATGGCTTCATTGTATTTTTTATAGTTTTATCATCCAAATGTGTACTCCCAAACACTATAATTTAGTCTTGCCCATTTTTTAAGAGAAAAGATGATATGCTTTTTGAGATGAAGCTATAATTTGAACATCAAAATTACTATCACCACCATCATCATCATTACCATCATCATCATGGATTATAGGAATAGGATGGGCCTTGTGAAAGGCCATGAATTCAAAATGACTCAAAATAGAAAAGTTAATATGAAGTCTTCCCAAACATTCATTGTAATAGAAAACAGTGAACATAATGGATCATATTTATTTTTTACTGATTTTAACAATTAGGAGGATTTGACATCTCTTCTATTAATTTTGTATAATTATGATACATAGTCATATGCCTCTCTCTATCTGTTTAAGGAGAATAAACATTGGAAACTGTAAGCCACAAAGTCCCAGAAAAAGTAGGCATTGAAAACAGGAAGAACTATTCCGTTTGAGTGTGTACTGAAAACAACCAACCAGAGAGAGGGTCCTACGGTGTTTGCCAATGTAATGAATTACCAGGTGACCTACAGAGGAATGCTAACTATGTAGACTCAATCCTTCAACTCCTAGGAGATTAGATCTCAGTGCTAATAAGGAAGATGCCAGTTTTTAATGCTATGAGACCAAATCAATATTTGATTATGACAGGATAATCAGTTATATAACAACGGCCAAGTGATAATTACAAAGACAATTTCAGGGGTAGATACTAGGTTGCAAAATTAAACCCTAGGCATAAGATAAGACCTGAAGTAGTCTTGCTGATATAACAGATGCCAGCGAACTGTAGAAAAGCTTACTATAGAAAGGTGGTTTGGGTTAGAATCACCTTGGGAAAAGCAAACAAACCTGACCAAGAATTAATCCGTCATTAAACCAAGTCCTGCAATCTATGCTGTTCTGATAAGATAATCTTTTCTTTGGGTCTGCTAAGAATTTTGTGATCTCGGAAAGAAATAAAAATAATACTACTGAAACCCTGAAGATGTATCAAAACAAGCAAAGAAAAACAAGAAATAAGAAAGGCATCAAATCCATGATACTGATGCTCTCAAGTAGATTTAAGTGAAACTATCACAATGAGTTCTGTAATCTTTGTTTTTATATGTTTTTGAATTAAGGTTTTGAAGTCTTTAAAAGGATTAGCCACTCTATATATATAATGGCAGTTAAATTGTTTAAAATGATTTGTTTAATAAATTTTTAATCAATATTTAAAGACCCCAAGAAAACCTGGTTTTCAGGTTTTGGTATTAGATTTATGAGCTTAATGTAATAAATTGAGCATTAAACAAAGAACAAATGGTTCTGAGTATTCTTTTCCATGCAAAAAACCTGCGAGCATAAAGGCTCAATCAACAAGGATCTACTGAGAAGGTGGTCTTACCTGGTACTGGTTATCTATTACTACGTAACAAATCATCCCCTGTGCAGTTAGTTTACTGGCAAAACAACATTTATTATCTCATGGTTTATTATCGCACAGGTCAGAGATCTGGGTACAGTCTAGCTGTGTGATTCTGACTCCGGGTCTCTCACGGACTGCAATGGCATTGTCAGCTGTGTTGCAGTCATCTCAAGCTCAACTAGGGAAGAAGACCCTTCTGAGCTCACCCATGTGATAGTTGGCAGGATTCAGTTCCTAGCTGGCCATTGGCTGGAAGCTCCTTGCCACATGGCCCTCTCTGGAAGGCAGCTGGGTTCATCAGGTGAACAAGCAAGAAAAGCCAGAGAAAAAGTCATAGTCTTTGATAATGCAATCTCAGAGGTAACATCCCATCATTTGTGCCACATCCTATTGTCAGTAGTAAATCACTAGGTCCAGTCCACACTCTAGGGAGGGAGGCGGTGAATACAGAAGGGCAGGAATACCAGGAGGTGGGGATCGTTGGGAGCCATTTTAGGAACTGTCCACCTGTGAAATTTCCCCAAGGCACTGGCCCATAAAACAACAATACACTGAAGGTCCTGTATGTGCAATCAAATGTCATGTCTCTGCAAACACCAAACTACCACATATTTATCGAACACCTTCTATGCACCAGGCACTGTGTAAATGCTGGGGACAGAGTGATGGATGAGTCATAGTTTCTGCCCTCAAGGAACTCGGAGCTGAATGAGGGAGACCAACAATGAAAGGGAAGTTAACCACTTTCTACTCTCTTCCTCTCCTATGGCAGCACCTATTATTTTATTTTATTTATTTTTTTATTTTTATTTTTATTTTTTTTGGAACGCTTCACGAATTTGCGTGTCATCCTTGCGCAGGGGCCATGCTAATCTTCTCTGTATCGTTCCAATTTTAGTATATGTGCTGCCGAAGCGAGCACAGCACCTATTATTTTATTTTGCAAATATTCATTTAAATATCTTGTTCCCCATGAGACTGTGATGTCCTTGAGGGAAGATACTGTGTCTCTTTCATATTTGTGACTGCTTGTGTCTTGCACATGGCCTGATACTTAGGAGGGCTCCAAAAAACATCATACTTCAAACCTAGAAAAGCAGGGATAATCAACTGTCCATTAGTCATTTACACCTTAGTATGAATTAATAGCCCTAATCTCTGAGAAATAATCATTGATAAAGGAAAATGCACTTGGGAGCTGGATAAAAGTGATGCCAAGGACACTGTTACAAAAAAAGAAGCTCATAGTTTTAAAGGAGATAAATGTTGACTCTAGTTTGATCAAGGCCTGATTTAACTGCCCCCTTCCTCCCTCTTTTCCTCCAACTCTCAAGCATGGAGAGAATTCTACTGCATCATAGTTCCAGGTCTTTTCTTCCCTGAGTTTTATATGTTCTTTAACACAGGCAGTAATTATATGCCATAATTTTGACACTGACATAACTCCATTTCTCTCTGACATAATTGCATGAATGTGAACTCTCTATAATTACTGTGTTTAATTAGAAAATGAGGAGATGCAACTAATGAGGACAGGTGATAAAAACAACTGCGAACATTTCTTTCAAATTTACCTTTAGCATAAAATTCCCTCCAATTAAGCGCTAGTGAACCACAGAAATTTTTTTTTTTATAAATGTCACCGGCACCCGTCTAAATGAATATATTAATATTACCAAAGTGATTCATATTTGTAGAAGACTTCGAACAGGAAAATATTATCTTTTCTATGAACTTAATTGATATCTTTGGCCAGTTGAATTTGGAAAGGCAAATTATAACGCTTAACTCAGTTTTCAAAAAATTTTAAATGTGCAACTCTCTCTTCAACAGGGATCTTACCTGAAAGACAAAATAAAAGTAAAAAAAAAAAAAAAGGAGAGTTGCTCTCGGGGCGAAGATTTAAGGCCTATGGATTCTGCCCTCCCCACTCCAGAGAACCCCAAGACAGGCAGGGAGGAGAATATATTACCATGTCAAACCACAAGTATCTTCCAAGGAGAGTAGGGTCTGTGAAAAGAGGCCTCCTGAGCTTTGCAGATCTTTGAGTGTGAGGAGTAGATAAGCCTTGAAGTTGAGCCAAGGTTGGAAGTAGGGGCCATGGAGATGAGTCATTCCACCAGCACAGTAAAAAGAATAATGGTTAACTGTAATAAGAAGACAGAGAACGAAGACGGAACCAGTAGAATGGTGCTATGTGGCCAGCGCAGTCAGCAAAAAAAGTCTTGTTAAGCTGTCTCATTACTACAATGCAACATCAGCTGCCTGGGAATATCCCCCATTTTCAATATAGTTTGTTAATTCCACAAAGCCCTCGAGGGCAAGATGTTTGTGAGGATCACAGACAGGGCCTGCGTGTTTAGTCTGGTCAGGTATGCCATGGAAAGGCAAAGTATAAGCAGGACTAAGAGTGGAACAGAGGTAAAGGTCGGAAAAAAGGCAAGGAAATGTTTTACAAGTTGTCTCTCTAAAACCCCCACCCATTTGGGGAATTAAAACCTGTATTCCTGCCCACGGCCAATAATCAAAGGGGCAGAAAATAATCTTGTTTGCTGTTTGTTTTCTAGTATCTTAAACCACAGGAGATGGCGCAAAAGAACTGTCCAGATAAGGGGCACGAGATCATCAGGGTCGCGTGGCCCAACCACCGAAAACCCTTCTTTTAAACTTCCTGTATTTCTGCTTAGTCAGGACAGCAGTCTTTTGAGATGCTAGATGCCCTCCTCATTTGCTGGCAAATTAATAGACTTCTCTTTCCTTTTCCTCAAACTACTTGTGCTCATTTTCCATTCTCACTGAAACAAGTACCAAACTTTCAGTAACAAGAGATGATCAATAAACTGAATTAATTCAATTGTTAAGACAATTCAGGAGTTGGTAAGTGTAAAGTGCTTAGAACAGTGTCCTGCATGCAGGAAGACTGATATGTGCTTGTTAATAAAATAAATACAAACATACTTTCTGTAACACAGCCCCCAAACCAGGCCCAGCTAACTTGGCCAAGCAAAGGAAGTAGAAGTCACTGTAGTAAGTGACAAAGAATAGCAATAGTGTCTCCCCTAAATTGTAAGGCCAAATTCATTTATTATGCTGACTAGAGGCCCAAGACTGTAATCTCATAAATATAAGTCTTTTTTTCTATTCTGAGGACCTATGCCTTGAGCATAGGTAGAAATCCAGTAGAAAATTTTCCAATGAATAAATGAGTGGAAAAATGTTATGTTTTTAAGATATGTATTCATTTAAAAATGTTTTGAGCTTTCAAAGGATATAGCATTATTTTAATCACAGCATCACTATGATGATATTTTTTAACCATCATATTTGCTTCTAGCTCTGAAGGGATTCTTGTAGTCTTAGGAGTACCAGTTGGCTAACCTTGTCCTTAAACTTACCCCAACCCTGCCCAACTCACGGGCAAACGTTTGTAGATCACAAATAGGCAGAGAACTCAGGTGTGTATGTTTTGCGTACAGTGGGCTGTAGCAGTATTTCTGAGTACAGCGGACCGTAGGCAGACCCTGTGGTTCTACCTTCAAAGTATATCCAAAGTCCGTCCACTTTTTACCTCTTCCACTGGTACCGCACCGGCCAAGCTACCATTAGCTGTCACTGGCATTACTCCAGTTTCTCCTAACTGGCCTCCCACTTCCACCCGTGCCCCGCAGTGTCGCCTCTCCACAGGGCAGCCAGCGGGGCCTGTTAAAACACAAATCAGATCATGACCCTCCTCTGCTCCAAACATTTATATCCGTCGGGGTCCAATCAGGAAAACTGAAACCACTTTAGATATTTCAAACAGAGGGAATATATTACAGGGAATTGGTGACAAAGATTAGTAACTGCAGGAAGCCACTAGCACCTCTAGGCTGGAGGAACAAAAGCGAAAATGGTGCAACATCGAACCTGCAATCACAGCCACTAAAGCGGCCAGTGTTGGAACCCAGGGGCCGGCTGCAGCGGCTCCTGCCCTGTGCAAAGGCTGCCAGGAGCCCGACCAGAAAAGAGGAAGGCTCTTCCTTCCTCATCTTCCAGGCCCCTGCGGCACCTCCCACGGGCAGGAGCTACCGGGCAGCCGGCAGGCAAGGGGGTCTGGGAACTGTAGTCCGCAGGTGTCCGGCCCGAGCAGTAAGGGGGAGGTTTGGAGGGGAGTGCAAACAGGCCCGCTCCAGAGCAGTGTCTCGCTCAGGAGTAAAACCCAAGTTGTCATCTTGGCTTCAGAGGAAGGCGCCCCCTGGCCCCGACGGCACGCGCCTTCCTGGCGTCCCCGTCCGGCTCCCTGGCCCTGCTCACCGCTCTCCCGCCGCCGCGCCGCTCCTTCGCGACCCGCCTCCTAGGGGTCTGGCTCTTCATTTCCTCTGCTCGGCAGGATCTTAACCCCAGACGCCTTCCCAGCTCGACTCCTTTGGCCCTTTATTTCACTGACACCTCCCCGAAAACTAATTTAAAGATTGCAACCCCTTCCAAATCTCCATCCTCCTTAGTGTTTTATTTTTCCTCAAAGCTTTTATCCCTTTCTAACACAACCGTACACTGTATATGTAGTTTTATTATATATAAATATATATCTTTTTATTCTATATGATATATTTATTGCATAAATATATATTAAATATTTGTCCCATGAATGTATATTTTTAATTCTTTCTATATATTTATCACATACATACATATATTTATCCTATAAATGTATATGTTTAGTTGTCTATATTCCCTCACCAAAATGTAAGCTCCACAGGGACCGGGATTTTGTTTGTTTAGCCTACTGACATCTTCAGTGCTCCATAAACATTAATTGATAGTCAACAATAAAGTATTATATACCTAAAATTTTGTTAAGAGGGTAAATCTCACGTTGTGTTCCTACTGCAATAAGAAATCCTTATGGAATGAATAAAATGTGATCATTGGTAGACGTACTCATTAGGTGATGAAAAACACCACAGGCTCTTAAGAGCATGGGGTCAGGAACGGAAGCTGACAATGGTCACACCTCCTCCCCTGGGCAGCCTAACACCAGGAAGG
Organism: Eulemur rufifrons; assembly: GCF_041146395.1. NCBI lineage: Eukaryota > Metazoa > Chordata > Mammalia > Primates > Lemuridae > Eulemur > Eulemur rufifrons. Next base: position 10,841,308 of record NC_090992.1, read on the forward strand.
CTAAGTTAGGTGCCCCTTCCATGTGCTCCGAATATTCCCTGTAATCACCTATCCCAGCACTTGTCAGGCTGTATTGCAATTATCTGTTTATGTAGCCGTCTCCACCAAAACTGCAAGTTCCATGAGATTCCAAAGGGGAACTGCCTCTCTGGGTAACACTATCCATCAAGCACCTCCCAGTACTGTCCCGTGTGCAGAGGAGCTCAGACAATGTGGTCAAATGTTCCTGTCAAAAGTAGAATACACTGAAAGGTCTCTTGACATCACTCCTTTCTCTGGTATTCTGGAAAGGCAGAAGAGCCAACAGCTGTAAGAAAACATAACCAGAGGTAGTTAAGTATAGAAGCAAAGAAAGCTGGTGGATGCTAGTAAGTTCTGGGTACAAAAGGACAAATGTATCATGGCTTTGAAAAATATTTTAATCTTTTTTATTAGAACTATTTATATTGTCTGAAAAGCATTGCATCGTTGAATGATTTTAACAGCTGAATGTTAGAGAATAACAAATTATTAAGTTATGAAATCAAAATCATTATGGAAAGCAATGGGTCTTAAGAGAGAACAGATTTTACAGTGTCATTCTCAAGGGCTATGGAGAGTGGGTGTTAGAGCTCCAAAAGTTCATTAACAAAAATATTTTTCTCATTTTATAACCAACTTTAAGAGAAAAGAATCTTTGATTAGTATGTGTATTCATGGACAGTGGAAACACAATTACTAAAAAGCAGCCTTGCTTAATTTTTCTTTTAGAGGTTTCCAGTAGATAACCTATAATATGTCCATAGTCCTCTTTGAAGAAATTGTGGCTAGATTTTAGACTTAAAATAGATGTTTTTGTTCAGGGGCTAGAAGAAGTCCTATCACCCACACATACTTAAGCACCAAATTTATCATAAATAGCTTTGACTTGGCTAATAACCTCAGTAGGTTGAGGCATGCAAAAGTGTCTTATCTCATCTTAACCTAAGAAGTAGCACTGCTCACTTGCCTATGTGGTTATTTTCCAAGCACGTCACAAGGGAGAAGCTTAGGACTTTGAAAGGAAAGGCTCCTCAGCTCGCCTGTCTCCAGCATGAACACCCGATTTTGCCTGTGGTAGCCTTCTGGTGCATTCAGCATTAGCTGTCCCTTTCCTCTTCTGCTTAATTAGAAATTCAATTTGACCAATAACGATTTGAGGTGCATTATAAGCAACCGAAATTCAATTCGTCAGAAACCTGCCTTTTTATTCCTTTCTTACCGCATAATTCTGCAAAATTTAACTCCCAACCAGAAAATGACTTCAACCTGCTGGCTGAAGTGTACATTTATTTGTTCACTGGCGCAAGGCGAAAACTGAGCTAAGTCAAGTGAGATACTCTCACACGTTCCTGGAAGGATAATTTTAGAACCAGCTTCAAAGCAGACTCTAATTCGAAAATGCCCCTACCACTTAGACTCACACGGAGATGTTACCAGCTTCACGAAATGTCATCAGATAATTGAGTTTTGCCAGCAGTGGACGTGATTGCAGGTGCTCTGGCCTCCTTGCAGGGAGGGGCAGGAGGAGGGGGAGGGGGCAGTTTATTAGAAACAGCTTTAGGGAGGGTGCCATAAAAGCAGGCATGCAAAAGCCATGGGCTATTGATTGCAAATCTGGCAGGGCTGCAGGCCGTTCTCATTGCAGGCAGGGCACCTCAGGGCCCGATAGGACTCCTTAAATCTGTTGGCCAGCATCGAGAACTTGCTGCCGTGGCACAGAGAGCAGGTGGCACTGCCTGACCCTCGGCAGTGAAAACAGTTGTCCTCAGGAAGCTCCCCTTCCTGCAAGAGACAGGTCAGGGTTGAGTTAGAGCCATCGTTCACATGCAGGTCAAAATAGCACTTGGGCAGAGGCTGGGGCAGAACTAGGGGAAAATGCTTCCCACAAACGCCAGTGAGGGAACTGGCCAGGACATGGATTATCACAGCAAGTTTATCAGAGAGCATTTCCCTGGTGGACATCTCTAAGACAGCATCTGCTGCCACCACACCACGCATTCCAAGACTTTATATTCTTCATCGTCCTTGTCACCATCTGATGTGTTATTTCTGTAAGCTCCGTAAGGGCAGGAACTTCATTTTTATCATTGCCAAATGCTAATAGTGAACCCTTGTAGCATGGCGGATAGGTGCCAGGTGCCATTCTAAGAGCTTTCTATATATCAATCCACCTAATCCTCACAAAATCCCAGCGAGATAGTATGAGTATTATCATCCCTGTGTCACAGATGGGAAAATAAGATACTGAGAAGTCATTTGCCAATGGTGACACACACAGCTTGGAAGAGGAAAAGGCAGGTTTTGATCTCAGGGAGTTGAACACCAGAATTCATGCTCCTAATGACTACATACACAGCCTCTCATTGTAGCTGTCCAATAGTAGGTGCTCAAGAAAGATCGTTCGTAACTGAGAGACTGAGTGGATGAATGAACGAATCAATCAATCAATCAATAAGTGTTACAATCCTTCAAAGCTTAGCTCTGAATTCTCCCAGTACTTTATCTTTATTCTCTTTGAGAGCTGCGTAAGGCCCAGTGATTAAGAGCTCTGTACTTTGGAGTTAATCAATTAGAACTGAAGCTGTTGTCTGACATCAGCTGGGTAGCTTAGACAGTTCCCTTAGCCTCTCTCCAGTCTGTTTCTTTACCTGTGAAATGGTAATAATAACGTTTACCCTTCTGAGCAGCTGGACTATTAAATGAGAGAATATATGTAATGCAATATTATCTGTCTGATCCTATAAAAGTTAGTTCACTTCTAAGCCTTGCCAACAAGTCCTGGACTCCCACCCTCCAGAAAATGCCCCTTGGCTATTGTCTTGCTCTTGCCCTAAGACATGTTAAGGAAGTTGGCAATATTCTTACTCATTTAGACTATGAACCTTCCAAGAAATAAGGGGAGATACCAGATCAAAACCCAGTGAATCAAGTAACAAGTCCTGTCCATTTCACCTTCTAAACATCTCACATCCATCCCATTCTCTTCACCCTGCAAGCATCAATCCTAGCCCAGGTGCCCACCAACTCTGGCATGAATGCAGTGTGGACCCCTGCCTCTGGTCCTGTGGGGTGTTCCCTGCCCACTGATGCAGCCTCATTAAGTTGCCCGCAGTAGTGACTGCCACATAGAAAGCACTCAGTGCAATGCTGTGATCACAGCTCACTACAGCCTTGAACTCCTGGGTTCATGGGATCCTTCAGGAAACCTTTTAATGAATTCTTGCCCTTCAGATAAAACCTCAGGGCATTTAAACTTTTTTGTCACCTCTTTCATCAGGCTCTTGTCCTTGGGCCTTTCTGTACTTGGTCTCCAGGGACCTTTCCCCACCCACTCCCAACCCAGCCGACTCCTGCTTGTTCCCAGAGGTCAGCTTAGCAGCTCTTTCTCCAAAAAGCCTTGCCCCAACCCCCCCTCCTGACCAGGTGCACCCCCCATGGCACCTGTACTGCCCCTAGCATGGCAGGTCTCACTCTGCTGAGAGCTCCTGCTCACTAGACAGGAAGCTCTCTGCACTAGTGTCTTTTCACCATCGCGTCCCAAACATCTAGCACAGTGCCTGGCACAATGTTTGTGCGGAATGAATAAACAAACAAAACAATGATGTATGGAGAAGCTTCCTGTTCTTAAATTCTAGGAACCAGCAAGACAGCTGGAGTCCACTGGGCAGCTCCACTCAACTGACACAGCTTTCTTTTCTAACTGAAGGATAAAAATAATCTCTGAAAGGGAGGAATAAGTTTTGAAAGTAGCTCCATTATGCTGCAAAGTGCCTAAGAAGGTATTGAACTTTATTAATTCTATTTTTTAAAATTATTTTTGTTTCTGTTTTTAGAGATGGGGTCTTACTCTGTTGCCCAGGCTGGAATGCAATGGCACAATCATAGCTCACTGCAACCTCTGTAGCCTCGAACTCCTGGGCTCGAGTGATCCTCCCATCTCAGCCTCACAAGTAGCTGGGACGACAGGCATGAGCCACCACACCCAGCTTGAATGTTATTAATTCTAATTTAATTAATTAATTTTATTAATTCTAGATTTAGGGAATAGAAGTGATTACTCATCTAACAAAAATTGAAATTATGCCTATGCACCCTTGTGTTAATACTTTATTGATTATTGCCATATTTTAATATATCAACTAAAAAGAAATGTGTTTTCTTCTTAAAGTATTCAAAATAAATATATTTGCCAAAATATACATAAGGCAAATTGCCACAATCCATTTTCCTGCCAGATCCATTATGCTTTATGTTTTGGATTTGATCCCTGTGAGATTTTAATGATGTAAGTCAATGTTGCCCAAGAAAGTACAGTAAAATCCTACCAGAATGCTATACATGTGATCCAAGAATTCATTTGCATAAAATGTCAGGTCTGTTAGAAAATAATGAAAGATGGATGAAATGATCTGGTGAGCCTGCTGTAGAGAACAAAAACAAATCTTCAATCAAATTATATCTCATGTCCCATTCTAGGGTGCATTGTTAGAGTTTCCATCCTTATCCTGGGTTACAACTCTGTCTCCAACCACTCACCCTCCACATGCTTTTTCTATTCATTCAGTTACTTCAACAAGTATTGAATGAGTACTACTCTATACAACGTGTGTGTACTATAAGCCTCTTTCTTCCTTTCTCAGTATTTTCTAAAGTATTCTCAAAAATACTTAGTAGGGGGATATAGAACAGAGTTGCACAGTATAGCTTAGGTTCTAGAACCTGACAGACCCTCCAATTCACCTCTTACTAGCTCCAGGACCAGGGAGAAGGGCCTGATCTTTCATTGCAGACTCAAAGGTTTGTACTGCCCTAAAGACAGTAACCAGCACCAATCTAAAGACTGCGTAACAGGGCAGTTATGATCATAAGATTGGTTGACAGATCGACCTAGATTTGACTACTGGCTCTAGTGATCTCTGGCAAGTTACTTGACCTCTGTGAGCCTCAGTTTCCCCTGCTGCAGAATGAAAATATTAATAATACCTACCTCACAGGGTCCTTGTGAGAATTAAATGGACTGCTGCATAGACAGCATTGGGCAAGCTGCCTGGCTATCACGAGCCCTCAATAGTAAATGGCAGCTATTAGGATGATGATGATGATGATGATGATTACTACGATTTCAAAGGTGAGATCACATAAAGCATAAAGAAGCCCAGATGATTTATGGCCTCACATCCACTGAGCACAAAGCCAAAATTTTCCCCTTCCACCTTTTACTGTAGCTCGATTCAATCATTTTTCTCCTTCTCTTTGATAGTTAATGCAGAGACCCAAGCCCAGCCTGGCTTTCAGCTGTGCCCTGCTCTTTCATCAGATTCTCACTCCTGCCCTGCTCCATATAACAGAACAAAGAGTCTCTTGGTCAGAAGGGGCTCCTTGATGTTCTCTGACCCTCGCTTTTAGGATAAAGCTTGTCTGGGCATTTACTGCATGAGGGATTGGGCAAACACGTAGCAATTTAAAACAGAGTTTAAAGGACAGACAAGTGAAGTATAACCTTTCACGTCAACCTTCTGCTGCACACCTCTGTCCTAGTTTACAGCATGACAGTTAAAAAAAAAACACGGATCTCTCCAAATTGAATTTAAAGGTAATTGTCATATCAGGCCTACTCTTGCTTTTTTATTCAGACCTGCAGTGTGACCCACATCTTACCATTTCTGGCTCTTTTCTGAAAATATATGCTCCTACAAGTTACAATCTGGTATGAGAAATAATAGAATTAAAGAATTTTACATTGAGATATCTTAGGTAGTCACATTCAAAAGTTTTTACTTAAGTAGTGCACAATTGAGCCAATTTGGAGACCCTCACTGTAGGGTTGGCTACGAGTAGGACAGGCATGGCAAGCTCTGTGACGCACCTGTGTGTACCGGTTATGCGGGAACACGCCTTCCGCCTCCAGCAAAGGCCCGTCACTCTGGTCCCTGTCTCCGTAGCTTTCCTCTTTGCTCATCAGAGACTCTTCCTCAACCCCTTCTTCATTCTGGAGAATTTTCCTCATGAAGTCTCTCTTGTCCATTGGGGTTCGAATGATTTTCAGGTTGTTCGTGTAGATGATTATCTTTCCAAAATCTATGATAGGTGGGGGCTAGAGAAATGGAGAATGAGCATGGAAACTTCACCACCAAATACAGGGCTGCAGAATCTGTCCAACATCCCAGGAAACAGGAGAGGAGGAACTTCTACCATCCAACACTTGTGATCCCATTAGACCCCAAAGCTACAGCTCATTCTCTGGTTTGTTCTCTCTGAAAGCCATGAAAACCAGCTTCCTCAGCGGTAACCAATCAAAGCCGAACTGCTCAGAGTGCAAGGCTCTGCAGGGCAGCGGCTGAGCTTCCACCCCTGCTGTATGCCCCAGCAGCCACGGCACGGCTGGGCACTATGAGTGCTTAATACATGCAAGCACTTTTTCTCATTTTATATAAATATCCCTCCAAATTTTTCTCTGCATAAATAATATTAATAAATGCCATTTATTGAGCACCATTTGTGTGTCAGGATGCATGTCTTACCAATGTTACCTCACTTTCCCCCCAACATCCCTCTGAGGGAGATGCTATGATTTCCATATTTTGCAGGTGAGAAGACTGAGTCTCAGTGCGGTCAGGTGCCTTGCCAAGGTGACAGAGTTACTCAGGGAATGTGGCTTGGATTGCAACCCAAGGATGTCACACTGAAGCCCATATTCTTACTACCTACACTGCACTATTGACAAGCATTTCCCCCCAAAATATAGGATCATAGTGTATATACTCTGTTGTAACCTATTTTTTCATTATCCATGTAATATGAAAATCTTTTCATGTCAATAAGTAGACTCTAAAGCATCATTATTAAGAGCGTATGTTCCCTCACACGGAATTGCCATGTGTTACTTAATCATTTGCTCAGGAATAAATTTGGGCAATAGCACGATGCAGTAGAGAAAGCAGCCTGGGAAGCGCTTTGTGATTTCTTGACCAAGAACTCATATTTTACCAAGAGTTAGGACAGCTTGGAGGGACATTGCGTTGGATTCCAGTCCTACTGTCTACCTATTGTGCGATATACAAGAGTCACATAGCGTCTTAGAACTTCAATTTGTTCATCTGCAAATGGGCTAACATCTAGCTGGTAGGCACTGCCACAGACAAACTAGTTATTAAAATGCAGAAATACTTCCATATTGGGTGGCAAACAGGTGCTGTCCTGAGACTCCTGAGTGCCCTCCTGTTACTCCAGCTTCCCCTTAGGGATCCTCTAAAATCCCAAAACTCAGTTATATGAGATTTAATACTTAGGACCCCTAGTCTCAGGCCCCTGCCTCAATGCTCTGCTGGCTTCCATACTGATTGGGCAATGTTCCTGTGGTTAAATATTTTGACTCTCATCCCTGAAGCCAATTACATTAAGTTCTGGGGGATGGGAGGTGCTATGAAAAATGTAGCAAATATAGTGTTTGCAAAAGCTGGAGACACTATGCAAATGGTGGGCATCATTACCATCGTTATTATTAAAAACCGTTCTTCAGTTGTGGGTGCACAATCGTGCCACACAACTGAATACCTCAGCATGAACTATTCTGTCCTGCTTATAGAACTGTACGATCAAATCTATCTAAATGCTACAGTTAAGCAGCCTCGCATGTATTTTGTCAAAATCTGGTGTGAGCAAGACTTCAGCGTTCAGGTTCCCCTCCCTGAAACACCCATGGAGTTTTCAATAATTATTTATTAAGCCGCAAGCTTCCTATGTGGCCCTGTTTTCTCTCCCTCTCGTCAAGGGATTGTGTAGCAGCTTCCATTTCCTATTGTTTTATGCAGGCTGGATTCCAGTTTCACACTCTGGAATATCAGTTTCTGAACATCAGAAGATAAGGACGGTGGTACTTTTGGAAGGTTCCATTTCTACTTCCAGTAATGGCCAAAGAGGTTCAGTTTCTAGGGAGCTTTTTCATAGCTAGAGCTGGTTTTGTTTTTCAAGACAAAGCTCTCAATATGCTAAGAGAATATGAGATCACCTGGTCCAGCCCCCTGCCTCTAAGTTGGTCAATATCCAGGACACCCCCCATAACAAATTTATTTTAATGTACCCCAAAGATGGAGGGTCTCAAATCACCCTTAAGGTGTGTAAGTTTCAGTCACCCTGACAGCCGAATTCTTCCCTGTGTCTGAAGAAACTCTCTGGGTGTAAGTAAAGTTCATGTTATCCGATTACATTAATTGCCTGTGAGGAACACCCACTCTTGAATTACAGAGGGCAGAATGGAGCCAAGAATTTTTCATTTCCTTCCACAGTGCCCAGAATGACAACCTATGTGATTGAGCATTTTCAACTACGCTGGTGTCTGTGGCAACATGCTTAGAGATTGTTAATCAGGCTCTCCGAAAGCCTTCCATTGCTCTGTTTTTAAATGCAGAAATGCCTTATTAGGTACTAGATGTGCAGTGGGCTTTGGAGTCAGACAGACCTGAATTCAAATTCTATTCAAATGTTATTCCACAACTGTGTGAGATTTTCAAATTGTTTAACCGCTATGAACTTCTGTTTTTCCAATTTGTAAAACTCTCCTAGAAATATCATGAAGATGAAATTACAAAATATATACAAAATAGACGTTCATTAAATGTTACTTCCCTATCTTTTCGCTTTCATTCTTTTTATGAACCTTGTAAACTCCAAGGTTCGTAAATTGAAGTTGGTTTTAATTCCTTAAACTATGTTAATTAATTATAACCACCTTCTCTACCCATCACATACAAGACTCAGCATTTCTTTGATCAGAACCTGCTCTTTATCGATCACAATTGTGGGCACATTTGCTGAGCATACACAACAACGTGCCAGGCACAATGCTAAGAGCTTCTTATGTATTGTCTTTTTTAATTGCCACACAACTCTCTTTACGTAGGCGCTTTTATTACCTTCATCTCATAGAGGATGATGTCGAAGCTCTGCAAAGTTAAGTAGCTTGCTCAAGCGTACACAGTAAATGGGTAGAACTGGACATCAAGCCCAGGTTTTGTTGTGGCTGTTGTTATTGTTGTTGTTGTTTGAGATGGGTCCCTCTCTGTCACACAGGCTGCAGTGCAGTGGCCCAATCAATGGCTCACTGTAACTTTGAACTCCCGGGCTCAAGCGATCCTCCTGCCTCTCAGCCTCCCCAGAAGCTGGGACTACAGGCGCAAGCCACCATGTCTGGCTAATTTAAAAAAAAAATTTTTTTTTTTTAAAAACAGGATCTCGATATGTTGCCCCGGCTTGTCTCAAACTTCTGGCCTCAAGCAATCCTCCTGCTTCGGCCTCTCAAAGTGCTGGGATTACAGGTGTGAGCCACTGGGCTCAGCCCAAGCCTGGGTTTGACTGACATCAGAGCCCTTGTTTTTTTTTTATAAGTCATTATTATTATTGTGGTAAAATATACATGACATCAAATTTACCATTTCAATCATTTCTAAGTGCACAGTTCAATGGCATTAAGTACATTCCCACTGTTGTGCAACCATCACCACCGTCCAACTCCAGAACACGTTCTTCTTCCTCAAATGAAACTCTATATCCATTAAACAGTAATTCCTCCTTCGCCCCTACCCCAGCTCCTACCAACCACCATTCTACTGCCTGTCTCTATGAATTTGACCACCCTAGGTACCTCATATAAGTGAAATCTGACAGTATTTATCTTTTTGTGACTGGCTTATTTCACACATAATGTCTCCAAGATTCAGCCACATTGTAGCATGTGTCAAAATGTCCTTCCTTTTTAAGGCTGAATAATATTCCATTGTATGTATATACCACATTTTCTTGTTTATTCATTCATCAATCAATGGGCATGTGGTTCGTTTCTACCTTTAGGCAATTATGAATAATACTGTTATGAACAATGGTATACAAATATCTGTTTGAGTTCACAGCCTTTGGTTTGAATCGTTGCACATCACTGTTACCTGATGTGGTGTCATAACTAGTATTTACTAAGAGTTATTTTATAATTGGATTCACTATTGAAAATCATGACATCCCAGCTCTCATTTCCTTATGTTTCATAAACACCACATTGACAAAGGGCTTCAGTGGAGGATGCTGCGTGAATCCATCTTGGATGCTCTCAGGCTCAGAGGCTGGCTAAGACTGGGATGGGGCACTGGATCAGGCAACAGAGAAAACAGTAGCTGGACCAAGCAGCTGAACTAAACCTTCAACACAGTCTCTAGAGTACTGTGTTTTAACCAACTGAGCCATGCTTCAGTGAAGACTCGTTTACCTAGATTTATAAATCCACGTCAAACCATACATTTATATAAATGCCAAATCTGGCACATGACTTATGAATGTCAAGCAATCCAAAATTATCTACCATGGCTTTGTACAAGGTCTGTATGAACTATAACTTTGTAAATTCTAAACCTACAAATAAGATACAGTTAAAACGAAATACTGTAAGTGCATGGCATAGCCAAGTACCAAGACCATAAGAAGCACTCAATAGATGGCAGATATTATTATCATCATTATTATTATGTAATAATCATGTTCTCTAAGAAGGAACATGCCCTAAAGCAAAAAGTATGAAGAATCAGAAGACCCAGATTCTTATGATTCTGCACCTAATCACCCTGTAATACCAAGTGGGTCCCTTAACAACTTGGCACTCAATTTTCCTCATCTGCAAAATGGGAATGACCATACTTTGCCCTCTTCCCCCAGGTTGTGATAGAGACCCAATATGATAGATACAGATAGAATATTAAGTGACAGCATTTTGTAATGCATAAGGTACTTCGTTAACATAAGGTGTTGTTCATTCCTGCCTCCTTTAACATTAAAAAGAGACCTAGCATTATCTTTGATAATTGCAGACATGCCCACAATTTTACTAATGCCAGCAAAGCCAATAATACATTTGTCTGCAACAGATACATTATCTATTCCTTTCAGAAACTAACAATAAAAATAATTGGAGAATAATTATCTGAATTTCACACTTTAAAGATGAGAACACATCCTGGTGTGCTATTCATTAATAATGTGGATATATTATATAATTGTATTTAATCTTTTTTATAAGACATCCATGGTCCCACTGACAGAGAACATATACATATTTCCTGTGAATTTTGGAAGTCAGTGAATATTTTCCGGATTCCTTTAGTTTAAAAGAAAATCATGTATGGGCTTTTGATTATCCATGGTATCGGGGAAGTAATTGAAATTCACAGATTAAACACATGCTTCAACTGAACTATTAGCTCAAACTGCTTCCCCACATAACATCTCTTCTGGCTGATTTCTTTTTCACCATCTCCTCCCAGGACTCCACTGCCCACACTTCATGCTAATGAGCAATGGAAAGGCAACGTAAATAAATAAACATTTTTAAAAAGCAGACAGTAGAAAGACCATAGGGGTAAAAAACAAGACATGGATAAACCACAAGCTAAATAATTGGCTGGAATAAAATGAGCACCTTCAAACATTCAGCTCTTTCATGAAACAAAATGACCCACTTCTGCATAATTTTCTAAAACGGCAGTCTGGCAACCTGGTGACCGCTGAACCTCTATTTAATTTACATCTGAGAAAACCCAAAGATCCAATTACAATGTATTGCTCTGGGTGGAATTTGAATACTATATATGCTCATTGCACTTCCCGATGAGTAGTCAACAAGCATGTTATTTTTGTCCCAGAAATATTCTAACAGCGGCTTCCCATTTGGTGCACCTATAGCTCTGGCTCGTACTAGAGCATGAGTAAGATACAAATCCAAAGACTTTAGGTGTTTCTCTGAACACAGTTTCGGGGCAGCCCTACCCTGAAAGCTTATATGCCACACACAATACCAACCTTATGGTCATTCGCCTTGTAATCGTTGAACAGAGGCTGGCTGCCTGCCAAAGTATAGGCATTGCCCTCTCTAAACACGCTGATCCTCTGAGCAGTCAGCTTAGGGGAGCACAGTGGGGGTTTGGGAGCTTCCCCAGACCCATAAACCCCATCCATTGGTTCAAGGGACTCTTGGAGAAAACTGTGAGGGTATTCTTCCTTTGGTGACTCTAATTCCTGCCCGTCTTCAAAGACCTGCTTCAATACTCGGCCACTATAGGAGGAGGAGATTTTAAATCGTACTTTCCGGGGTTTGCCATCATTCTTCTGATTCAGCTTCTTCTCGGGGTCCTCCATCAGAAGACAGCTCACCCTGTGATTTCCAGGCTTCCGTGTAGCCAGTGAAACTTGGGCCTCTGAGAAAAAGGCATTTTATCTCCTGCATATAATTAATTCAAGTTGTTGCTAGGGTATGGTCAGTTTACAGCAACTGACACCCATCCATTAAATATTGATAGACCCTCATGAAAAGGAAGGCGATTGTGGGTTTATGGAGTGGATGGAACACAAGACAAGATTGGTTCTTCTCATAAGTCCAAGCTCACCCATAACTTCACCCCCAACCCTGGCTTTTCTTAACCTGAGGTTGAATCAATTTACTTACACAAAACAAGTGCCAATTCTATAAGGATCAGATGCTCAATCAGTTAATAAGTGTCTTGTTATTGTTACCAATAACAACTATGATCTTGTGAGCATTTAGTAAGTGCCAGAGATTGTTACATGCATTATCTTACTTTGTCTTCACAGTTAACCTGCAAAGAAAGCATTATCTGTTTTACAGAGTGAAAAGTGAAGCTTAGAGCTATTTCTTCGTCTGTCTCCTCTAATACAGCTAAGTAAGTGACAGAGCAGGGATTCAGACTCAGATTTACCTGACTCCAACACCCATGATCAGTCCACCAAGCCTAAGTTTTCAAATTGCGTCTCATGGAGCCCCAGATACTACGGAAGCTCTTGGGAGTTGCTGCTTAGAACAAGAGGAAGCCCAGGGTCCTGGATTCTGGGCCGTCTGCTCCTGCATTAACCAGGGCAGCTCCATTTTTTGTGTATCTTACATTGAAGATTTCATCTACAAGCACAGCACTAGTCCCCACTGCCTGCTGGACTTCATAAATACCCAACACTGCGAGATAGTCGCTGCGATAAATGTCAGAGCAGCATGAGATGTGGGCCTGTGAACAGTCCTGTGATCCAGTTTGGGAAACAAATCTAACACATGTGAAATAATAACCTCATGCTTAGGGAGCAAACTGTCCACAGCTGAATCCCAGAATAGCTACTCTGGGAAGGGAGTGGTCTCTAGGAGACAAGGATACGAGAAGAAGGCTTGCAAAGGAGAGGGTCCTAAGGCTGGGTCTAATGGGTGGGCTGCATTGGAAGAGCTGGAAGAGTGGGGTAAGGCCCTTCTCCCTGTCTTTGCTAATGGCATCACCATTTACTTAGTTGCCCAAACTGACATCTCCCAAACTCCTACAGCCATTCTTATGGATTCTATCACCATTGCCTTCTTTCATCCACCTCCACCTCCCTGGCCCCAGGTCAAACTCTCATCACTTCTGTTTTCCAAGTTGCAGCTGCTACCTAATGACTTCTCTACCCATCCCCAATTCCATTCTCCACACTTCTGGGAGAGCAGTTTCTAAAAACACAAGTCTATAGATGTCAGTCTCCCGCTGAAAAATCTTTCCCAGTGGTCCAGTGTATAAGTCCTAGCCGTTCCATGCAATAAATCCCTTCCAAACCTAGCCTGCCTCCCCTTACTTCCTTTTCAGCCTCTTCCTCTGTCACTCTTGCAGGTGCTGCCTGGAATTGGTGTTCTAGGCACACTGATACACTCGCCCGTTTCTCAAAACCACAGTTCTGTCTCTTATCCAGTTACTCTGTTTCCTGATTGGAGTGTCAAACTTCCACTCCTCTTTCAAATCACACTTAAAATGTCCCTGCTTCTAGAAGCCTTCCCACCTGCCCCAGGTAGAATGCCATGGAACCTTTGGACCTATGATCATTCACTTGCCTTGCCATTCCTGTGTTCCCTCCATTCAACTGTGAACACCTTAGAGTCAGAAGCTGTCTTTACCATCTCTCTATTCCCAGTGTTTACCGGAGTGCCTGGTACATAACAGAATGCAGCTAATTATGAATGACTTCAGGCAAAAGAAGTCAAATAGATAAAACTGTGGAGCAGGAATTGAGCACATTTTGTGGAGAATAGTGAAGAGGTAGGATTAAGAAAAACATCTGCCTTTCTACTAAGGAGAGGTGCCACAGTCACAAAGTCCCTTTGTAATCAGTGCAAGGAATAGGTTGGGGGCAGAGATGGACTAGGAAAATAACACTTAATGAAAAAAAAAAGAAAGATATGCTCTTTATGACATAAGAAGACATATTCCTCTAGGCTCCCTAGGATGCAGAGGTGACCAGATGTGCCATAAATTTTTTATAGGACACTGTGACCTTGATCCCTCAGCCCTCAGGGCAGCCGAGGGTGGGAGTGTGGCAGGACTACACAGTGTCACTCGTTTACTCCAATGAATAGAACAAATATTATTTTCCATGTGTGCCATGCCATGAAAAACATTGGGAACTCCTAAGCGGAAGAATACATTCTTCTACCTATCACAGGAAACAAATATTAATAAATGACCAACAGCCTACTTTCATCTAGAAAAACCAATAAGCTGACTTCCACAACTACTTGTTAAGTAAACAATTTCGGTTGCCCCCATTGAAACCTAATGGAACACCATTAACAAAGGTAGCCTTTCAGAAGGGTGGACTTCAACCAGATCAAAAGCTGGAGACGAGTTCCCCAAGTAACATTCGGTCAACACTTTTTTTTTTTCTGTTGCCCAGGTTGAAGTGCAGTGGCGCAGTCATAGCTCACTGCAACCTTGAACTCCTGGACTCAAGCGATCCTCCTGTCTCAGCCTCCCAAGTAGCTGGGACTGCAGGCATGTGTCACCATGCCTGGCTAATTATTCTTATTTTTTGTAAGGACAGGGTCTCACAATATTAACCAAGCTGGTCTCGACCTCCTGGCCTCAAGTGATCCTCCTGTCTCAGCCTCCCAAAGTGCTGGGATTCCAAGCGTGAGCCACTGCACCCAGCCTGTTCAACACTTTTTTATGACCTTTTCCATATTCACAGACAGATTTTCAGTGAGCCAAACAAAAAGCTTGGAAAGTTTTTAAACAATCGTGCTTATTTGATCATTTTTAGATGTTGGAGTTTTCAGAATAGTCACAACTAATACACTTCCAGAAGGAGGATAAATTGATAAATTGAAAGCAATTTTGACAGTGTTATCAAAAGCCTTAAAAATACTCATCCTTGAACCTTGCTAAGAAAGAAAATACTGTAACTGCATATATCAGAAGAAATCATGTCAAAACACTAATATCAGTTCCCTCTGGGTAGAGGATCTGAATGATTTTTTTCTTTCCTAGCTTTGTTATATTTTACTCATCTGTGGTAAGCTCCACTTACTTTGATAATCAAGAGGAAAATAAATGAAAAAAATCCATTCCTTTCAACTCAATTATTTCTAAGAAAATAATTTTAAAAGGAGAAAAATATTTATGTAGATAAAGATATCCTCCATAATATTTTTCATACTGGGAAAAAAATTGAAAACAACTTCAATGTCCAACAATAGGAATGCCACAATATGAAAGAGTATGTAGTAATAGTAATTTTTAAAGGGTTTTCAAAAAGTTTGAAATATATAATACGGAAAAATGTTTATGGCACAAATTAAGTAGGAAAAAGTATAACAGATTTTATGTTCTGTGTATAGAATTTACTATGTAAAATTATATAGAAAAAAAGCTAAAAGTAAATACATTAAAATGTTAACCGTGGTTCTGTCTGAAAAGGAGATTGGGATGATTTTTATGTTCTTTTCCTTATTTTTGTGTATTTTTCTAAATTTCCCATAATGAGCAAGTACCAATTTTAATATTAGAACAATAGGGTTCTTTTTTTAAAAAGCAAACTATGCATAACACTTTTAAAACACAGATAAATTTATGCAATTTGCTAGAAAAAATTAAATCCTCAATATTCTGCTATTTTTTTTCTCTGGTTGAATTCAATAACAGGAAATCATATATGTTTGGTGCCATTTTAATACAAAAAGAAATGACTTTAATTCAAGCCAATCTCAAGGAAGAATGGTTTACTCAGGGTTATAACCAGCTGCAAAACAATTTAATGGGCTATTGAAAGTAGGGATGACTTACATAACAAAGTCATTTTAAAATCTCCAAATGGAGCTCAATACTTTTTAAAAGCTCTGATGGATACCTAACGAAGTGATTGAACTTGGCATCGCTAAAGTCGGGACAAAGAGAAATTATGTCTGCTGATGTGATACCTTCTTTACAGATAGGATGTCCAAACCAGGATGATCTTGACAGGGAGAGGGGGCACAATTTACAGTTACACCAGGACAGGAAGCAAACTAGAATAAACCCTACCTATGAGGTATTCTGGACAAAAATCTTTAATATCTAAGCAAGCCTAACTGTTTTGGTTTACCAGAAGTATAGGAGACAGAGGAATGAGTTAAATGGCCCAAAACAATGAGACAGACAAAGCCACGCTGTGGGATATCCTACAAGGTCGCATCAAAAAATCAGTGTATGGGGGGAAAAATGCTGTAGGTAGGAGGAACATTCTAGATTTAAAGAGAATAAAGAGATCTAACCAAGTGCAATATATACACCTGGATTGCTTCCTAGAGAAATTTGACTCTAGAGTTCATATCAGAAGGAACTAGAGAATTATTATTAATTTTCTTAGGCAAGATAATGTTATGTAATTATATGGGAGAATGTCCTTTTTTGTAGGACACACATGCTGAGATATTTAATAGTTAAGGCGAAATGTCATGATGTCTGCAAACTATTTTGAAAAAGTTTATCTCCTCAATATATATGCCTATTTAAAATATGTGTGCATATACAGTATACAAAATAAAAAATGAAAAAATGTTCATAATACTTGACAACTACTGTACTATTCCTCCAATTCTTTGTACATCTGAAATGTTTATAATAAAAGGTGGAGGGAAATGAAGCTCTTACAAAAATATTCACAGATACCTAGGTTTGCTTCTTTGCATTTTGATTTAGACCCTAGTGTATTCTGAATCTTCTTAGGAGCAGAATTTTTATCCTATTCTGTCTGATGTCATTTACTGGACTTTATTTTTATGTGTATTTTGGGATTTGGGAGATTATATTAGATATGTGTCTTGATGAAAGAAATGTGCAATTATTGCAAATTGAGTATGAACATTATCTTTTAGCGATCTTTCCACATCTATCATTTCTAATCAGAGTAGGGCTTATAAATTAAACATATCCTCTTAATCTGCTCATACATTACCATGCAGCGTGTGTGTGTGTGTGTGTGTGTGTGTGTATGTGTGTGTGTATTTAAACTCCAGTCTGGCATTTCCCTTTGAAATATTATTATGGCAGAAGGTTATTATAGTTATTGATCATTTATAGAGAGCTGTAAGTGTTCATGGGATTTTATGCAAAACATGAAAAACAAAATCTAAGTTTATAGTCTGCCTCTGCTCCATCACCACCTAAAACAGAAATTCGCAAGGCAATGCTTCAGCAGACTATTGTATCTCACCACCGCCTTTTTTCTTTTTTTTTCAAGGTCATCTATGC
Organism: Eulemur rufifrons; assembly: GCF_041146395.1. Lineage (NCBI taxonomy): Eukaryota > Metazoa > Chordata > Mammalia > Primates > Lemuridae > Eulemur > Eulemur rufifrons. Next base: position 10,858,896 of record NC_090992.1, read on the forward strand.
TCCCTTAGGAATACATTTTTCATTATGGACCAACGTGGCAGGGGCAGAGTCTGGTGGCCTGTGCCACGTTTCTCCTTCCACATAGTAGGACAATCTGAAGAGGAGTCCATCCAATCCAAAGTGTGAGATCGAGGGGTTCTAATTAGAAGGCAAGACATTTTCTCCCATATCATTTCCTAAAGAGCTCATAGTTATTTGGGGGGGAAAATCCTAATAAAGTAAGTCTGGGAAATGCTGAGTTAAGCCAAGTGAAACTGATTTCTTTGCTACAGGTAAAGAAATGATGCTCCATACACCATTTCCAAAATGCAGTGCCCACAAAACTCTTTTGCTTTTTGGAATTCAATTTCACGGAGATCTGAGGAGAAGAGCCTGGGAGATGCTGTTCTAAAATGCTTCCCTGCTTCAAAATGCTCTCCACTTCCTACACTCACCCCTTCACAATAAAAAAAAAAAAATCAAATCCAGCTATTGCTTATTGAGCATTTAGCACACATGCAGAAGATATTTCACAGATGGGGAAACTGGAAACCAAAGCACAGAAAGGGTAAGATACCTGCCCAGGGTCCCACAGCCATGAAATGTCAGTCATTTGGGCTGTAACCCAGGTCTGACCCCAAAGCTCACACTTCTTACCATGAATGCTTCTATCTCACATCATGAAATTGACCACTTGGAAAAGGAAAGATGACTTCTTTAAAAACTGAACAGAAAATGATGTTAACTAATCTTATTTTATAGACCCCGTAACAAACTTCTGAATATATGATCAGGAAGGCCTCTTGGTGGCTGACGTGTATCTTAGCTACCCAGGGGGTTGGTTCTCTAGGCTCTGTCTTAAGGGATGCCCCACAGTTCCCTTTGAAATGTAGCCACCTGCATTATCTGTAAATCTCCAGGATGGAGAGCTCGGCGTCTCCCTTGTACGTTGAAATGCCTTTTCCTCATTGCCTCTGAGCACAGCTGGCACAAATCTTTGTATCACAGGCCAAAACCTCCACGTCAGCATCTACAGGGAAGGTTCTCAGAGGACCCAGTAGAGGATGAGTGTAGTGGAAAAACATCAACCCTGCCAGAAACCGCAGACCAAAATCTGGAACTTCATTAAAAAATAATAATCTCTTGGGATTATTCTATCATTTGAAGACCCTGTCCCTGGGGCTCGGGTTTGCCTGCTAAAGAAGAAGAGACTAATTTTTCTAACTCCTTCCTTATTTCTAACCTACGTTCGTTCCTATCAGACAGCAAAGCAAGAAGAGATCTCAGAGGCTGAAAAATAGTCCTGAGTTTTTTCTATTCCAGAACTCTCCAATAGCATTAGAATGTGAGCTACATACGTATTTTAAGTTTTCCAACTGCAACATTAAAAAAGTAAAAAGAAATAAGGCAAATTAACTTTAATATTTATTTAATCCAATATAGCCAAAATTTTGTCATTGCAGTACGTAATCCAATATATTAATGAGAAAAGTATTCATGAATTTTTTTATGTACTTTTTTTCTTACTAAACATTTAAACTTCTCTGTGTATTTTACACTTAGGAAGTATCTCAATTCGTTTCACTGAACTTTTGGTTAGAAATATTTGATCTGTGTTCTGATTTCATAAAATTTATATTGACAAAGTAAAATTCACACACCTGAGCTCTTCCAACTGAATTGAGCGTCAATTTTAAAATGTATAGGTCAACTGAATTCAGTTAACATTTTAGTTCTTTAGTCACACTAGCTACATTTCAAGGCAGGTTGCTGCATATGACTTGTGGCTACCCTACTGGGTAGCTAGTCAAAAGTGCCTCCTACAGGGCATTATGGAAATTTGTGGAAACATTTTTTTTAGGTTTGTACTCAATGAATGAACACCACAGGCATTTAGTGGTGACCAAGGCTGCTAGACATCCTGCACTATGAGGGGAAATACTACAAAACAAAACTTGTCCCACACTTTGTACTCTTGAATATATATATATAAGCTTAGAATATGGCTATTTATCTATTTATTTTTGGTGGAAGTGGGGAGCTTAGCTTTGATATACAGTATATTATGGGAAACTTAGAATGCATATAAATTAAGAAATTTTGCACTTTGTTTTCGTTCAGAGTTCTACCAAAAGTTGTCCACAATTTTGGAAAGTTATTTCCCTAATTAAATACAGCAAATGTATCATACGGCATTTGTACCTGTCCACATTCACAGGGGTCCTGAGCATGGGCAGAGCATCTGACTATTTCATAATAGCTTCTAGAGAAATGACACCCAAACATTTGTTATTAAAATACACAGTATTTTGTTATCAATTACTTTCCTTTTATTTCTCTTTATATTGGAGTAAGGGCATTGTATTGGGTTTTTTGAAGTTATATTTATAGGTAATTATTTAATTTATTCACTTCATTCCAGAATAGTAGAGGGAGGTAGTAAATGCATGTTGCTGAAAGCACCCATCGTGTTCAGTGGATTAAGAGCCACTGCCGTAGTAAGAAGCGTGGCCAGTTCAAGCCAATGAAGACTCTGCCACCTGCAGGGAGGAGAAGGAACTGAGGCTGCATCACAAAGAACAAGGAAAGATGTGGCTGATGGCTCCAGAGGACAGGAAAGAGCTGCTTCAATTAAACAAATGCACACTTTATACCTACTAAGTCCACAGCACTATGCTGGAAGATAGAGCTATGGCAGTGACCCAAACAATCATGGCTCTTCTCCCAGGGTGCTCACAGAGGGGTGCGGAAAGATGTGTGGGTCTGGGGAGGTGGGGATCAGGCCAAATGGGCAAGAATGATCTGCTAGTCAGAGACACTCCTGATTCGTTTCAAACCTCTGCTAACAACTTGTTCAGGTTAGTTGACTCAAGAAAACATACCAAGGGTGCTAAAGTTTCTGCACATACATTCAATTTTTTTCAAAATTTATACCAACTTAGGAAATCCACATAAAAACACACAAGTAATACATGAATACATGTTTTGTAAGGTAAATTCAAAAACTGCAGACACAGGTAGAGAACAAAAGGCCTCCTTCACCCTTCCTAATAAAATAACTGTTACTATAAATCTAGAATAAATCTAGAATAAATCCCAACATTTTATGCATTTATACATACACACACGTATATACATATGTATGCAGATACCAATAGGTAGTTTTGGTGGCTTTTTTAAAAAACAGAGATGAAGTTATATGGTGTGTGTTTATGTATGTATGTATAGCCTTACAATTTGATTTTTTTTTTTTTTTTTTTTTTGAGACAGAGTGTCGCTTTGTTGCCCTGGCTAGAGTGAGTGCCGTGGCGTTAGCCTAGCTCACAGCAACCTCAAACTCCTGGGCTTAAGCAATCCTCCTGCCTCAGCCTCCCAAGTAGCTGGGACTATAGGCATGTGCCACCATGCCCGGCTAATTTTTTCTATATATATTTTAGTTGGCCAAATAATTTCTTTCTATTTTTTTAGTAGAGACGGGGTCTCGCTCTTGCTCAGGCTGGTCTCGAACTCCTGACCTTGAGCGATCCACCCGCCTCGGCCTCCCAGAGTGCTAGGATTACAGGCGTGAGCCACCGCGCCCGGCCTTTGATTTTTTTTTAATTTAAAATTATGTCTTGGAGATTTTCCTGTGTCAATACATGTAGATTCCCCTCATTGATTTTAAGATTTCACACTAACCCATTGTAAAGAATTTATTCATGTATTCTTTCAGCAAATATTTATTAAGTACCTACTATGTACTTGAAACTATCCTAGGTGCTAGGAACATAGCACTAAACAACAACAAAAGCAGGGAAAAAAGCAAAGACCCTTTCCTACATGGAGCTTACATTCTGGCAGAGGGAAGCAGATGATATGCTAAGTAAATAATAATATATATTACATAAAAAGTGATAATTGTTATGAAAAAAATAGAGCAGAGTAAAGGGGATTGGGAGGACAAAATTCAGAGTGGGATGGATTGCAATTAAAAACAGGGTGGATGGAGCAGACCTCTCTGAAAAGCAGCCTTGAGCAGATGAAAAAGGGAGCTATGAGAACATCGCGGGGAAGAGTGTTCCAGGCAGCGGGAACAGTTAAGTGAAAGGGCCCGGGGGTAGGAATGTCACTAATAGGTTTATGGAACAGCAAGGATGCCACTGACTCTGGAAGGGGCAAGAGTGAAAGCAGGGAGACCAGGTGGAAGGCGACTGCAAACATCTACACAAAGGATGACAGTGCCTCGAGATCAGGCTGGTCGCTGTGGAGCTAATGAGAATTAGTTAGATTCTAAATATATGTTGAAGGATTCACTTGTGGTATTCATGTGGACAGTGAGAGAAAGAAAAGAATCAGAGATGATTCTGAAGTTTTATCCTAAGCCCCTGGAAGGACTTTGCTGCATTAACTGAGATGCACCATAGCTGATATAACCAGTTCTTTATAAATCAACATTTAGATTATTTCTTAGCTTTCTCTATTATAAATGGCCCAGCAAAGACTATCCTCTTACATGGATCTTTGTTCACACCTGGTTGGGTTTCCCAGTAAACAGTTTCACCTATCTCTCTCCTTGGGAATGGCTGATCTAATTAAACCCACCAGAGAGGGTAGGTATGTGCTTAGGACATGCAAAGGAATCAGTGCATGAAGGCAAGTTAAACAGAAAGAAGAGGTAGTCTTTTCTCTTTTATATTTTCCCTTCCTGCTTTATCCTGCTTGCCAATTAAACTGTGCATTATAAAAATCAAATAACAGCTAACATTTTTTGAGCACTCATATGTCAGGTACAGTGTTAAGTGATTTTCAAGCATTCTCTCTCTTTTATTCTCATGACAACACAAGGAGGTAAATGTTAAAATTATGCCCATTGTCTAGATAAGAAGTAAAAGGAGACTTTCTTTTACTTGGGGGTCAAGTGCACCCCCAAGGTCTCACAAGCATAACGATGGAACTTAATTCGAACCTGAACAGTCTGACTCTGGAGGCCATTACCTTAAACCAGCTGCACTATGCAGCTTTTAAATACAAACTCCTATATATCCCTATGATATTTTTTTTCCTTGGGACAAATAAGCATTGACTAAATACTTTCCATTTCATTGATATTAAGGATTATACCTAGCCCCCTAAAAGGCAGTGCAGGGTAATGTAAAGGGCACAGGCTTTGGAATCAACTCCTGGTATAATAGCTGTGTGATCTTGGGTAAATTGCTTAACCTCTCTGAACCCCAGAGAAGTGGGTCAGGGCCCAGAGGAAATGAAACATGGCATGAGTGATTTTCTATAGAGACTTATGAGTGTGAAAACCTATTAAAGATGTTATATCCAAGAGTCCTGTTGGTGGCTGAAGACTGGCAGTGAAGTCTAGAGTCTCTACTGGAGGAATCTAGATCATTCTTTTCTCTCTCTGAGGTCCTCCTGCTAAGAGTCACTTTCCTCTGAAACTCAGTTCTTTCCTAATGTCCTTTCCTCAAAACCTAATCCCAACTTAATCCATAAGAATTGCTGTGTGACTGGAACAAGCCTCTAGCCCTCTCTGGGCCTCCATTTCCTCATCTCTCAAATCATGTGCTTGAGCAAATAAACTCTAAATTCTCTCTCAGAATGAACATCCTACGACTTTATCTCTGGGAGTTATGGGAAGGAAGAGAATGATGGATACAGCGAAGATGAAGAATCTGGCCCCTACCTCTACGCATTGATTTGTCCGAGGCTACAATTGATTGTCTTTCTCCGGAGGAGACACACAACTGTTGCTCATCCAGCGAGAGCCATTTTTTTGCCTGAGGATACAAAATGTTCCAGGAAATTTCAGAAAAATTGCTTTGAAACTGTCTAAAGAGCTATAAATTCACACCAAGCAGAGCATTACATGAAACCTGAGGTCCCAAACATTGTCTCTAAATACTTTCTCTCCTATCAAAGTTTCACAACACTTCAGAGCCATGCCCTGGACTGCGTGGTTTAACAATCAGTGGTGTCAGGAAAGGCCGAGGAGGACGTGGGACTGGAGCTGAGCCAGGTCCGACCAGCCCAGACCCAGGGAACTGATTTGTGTGTGAATGGGGGTCTCTGCCCACAGGGCCAGCAGGTGCTGAACACAGAGCTTGGGGAGGGTGACACCACTCACACCACGGCCCCTCCACCCTGCCTCAGGCCAGACACCCGGAAACACACAGATGCACCCCACTTTCCCTCCACCCCTGAGAACCACCATCACCAAGGAAACAGGGGTGGTAGATCCAGAGGAGGAGCCGTGATACCTACCGCGTTCTGGCCTGACAATTGGTAAGATCTTTGCCCTGGGAATGGTCTTCTCTAGGCCTTTATTTTAGTGTCTATAAAATAAAAGACTTGGACTTGAACTTTTTAACTACCAACAATCCGTGATTCCTTGATGTGATGAACACCTTCCTGACCCACTGAGGAGATGGGCTTACTTTTTGCAGTCTGTAGGAGGCTCCGGAGCTACCACTTTTGTCTGTCCCACACAATTCTTCATGTCCCCTCTTTGAGCATCACTTCCCCTGCTCCATGTGGTCCTGGCAGGAGGCAGAAGATCCCACAGCCTTGGCCACAGTGACTGGATCAAGGTCAGGCAGAACAAATCAGATGCTTGCCTGATATTTCTGTTACCCATTTTTTAGTATCCATCTGCCCTAAAACTTAATGGCTTTAAATGACAAACACTGTATTCTGTCTCTTGGTTCTGTAGCTGGGGTTTTGGCCACGTGGAGGCTGGGCTAGGCTGGCACAGCCAGGGTGCTCACTCCTACGCTGGCTGTGGGTGCTGGTCACAGCTGAGCACTCAGCTGGGGCTGTTGATGGGAGCACGGTTCTTCTCTGTGGCTTTCCCTGTGGCTTGGGCTTCTACCAACAGGACAGCTGAGTGCCAAGAGGGAGCACTCCAAGCAGGCACGTCCCAGTGTGCCCGCAACGTACCAAGCTTCTGCTCACATCGTACATGCTAAAGTCCTATGGGCCAAAGTAAGTCCCACACCCAAGCTCAGAGTCACTGAGGGAGGGGATGACACAAGAGAGTAAATACTAAAAAGCTTGGCTCTTTGTGGGCCACCAATTAACCAATAAATTTTTTTGTGCTTACTATGGTTTGAGTTGCTGTCATTTGTCACCAAAATATCCTTGACTGACACAGAGTCAATATTGGATCTGAATTCAATTCTCATCCTTACCATTTATTAGCTGTGCACCCAAAAAGTTACCTAGCTTATCAAACATTCAGTTCCTTCATCCTTATAATACAGATAATACCCAGTTCAGAATACCATTATGAAAAGTAAATAACATGTAAGGCCTGAAAACATTTTATAAATCCAAATGTGCTATGCAAATAAACATATCACAATGATGATAAAGGAGAAACTAAAAGTTCAAGTCAACTCAGGTTGTTATTCATTCTTTTCACATTTATTAGATATCTTCTGTGTATACAACATATTACAACAGCCTGGCTGTTTTGGGGGAGAGAATATCCAAGACCTCACAGAATTTAGAGTCCAATAGGGGAAATAGGTATGTACATATATGACGTTAACCCAAGGCCCCCAACGCTGCAGCTTCAAGAGAGAAATGAATAAAGTATTATTGAGAGAGAGGGAGGGAATAAATCATCCTGAGTTGCGTGGGGGTGGAAAGAAATGAGGACATCTTCAAAAATGTGCCACTTAACCTGAGCCGTAAAAAATGTGTTATCTTTTATATGCATAGAGGAGGCAAAAATGCACTCAGGAGAGCAGTCACTAAAAAAACAAAGGCAGAGAGGCATATAGTAAGAGCTTAATAAGTGTTATGTATGTATGGATGAATGAATGAATGAATGAACAAATGGCGGTCCAAGAACAGCACACAGTCCAGTGTTTCTGCAGCAAAGGGAACACGGGAGGTCATGGTAAGAGATGAAGCTGGAGAGTGGAGGAATAGGTTGAGGCTATGTCATGGTGAGCTTTGAATGCCAGACAAAGGAGTTCAACATTTATTTCAATGGGGAGCCACGGAGGATTCTGGAGCATACTAGTCACAAGATCAGAACCATGTTTTTGCAGAGGTCACTCTGGTGGTGATGCAAGATGAGGCTGGTAATGGCACTTACACTTCCCTTCACAGAACCACCCTTCCCTCTCAGTCTGTGGAGCGTTGGCAGGCCTGACACCCGCACTCTCTCACTCTACTCTCGGGATGGCCGGATGATGCAACTTGGCCAATGGGAGCATTTCAACCCCCTGGGTCATAGCGACTGGCCCAGGGACGGGCACCTGACTTGAGCCAGGCCAATGAAATGGTCTCCTAGGAACTTAGGTGAACATGTCAGAAAATAAATATTTCCCCCGCCACGGTATTGCTGATCTGGTAGTATGTAAACCTGAAGTTGATGGAAACAATGAAAACCTGCCTGAGAATGAAGCCAACAGGGAAGAAAACAGTGACAACAAAAGGAGTCTGTGATTGATGGCTTCATTTGAGTTCCTGGATAGAGCCACCCTGAAAGCAATGCTCGCCCAAATTTCCCACAGCCTTGGAAGGGATACAATCACATTCCCTTCTGGCTTGAATTGATTTTCTGTCCTTTTGTGGTGGAATGATTCCTGACCAGATACAGTTGGACACTGTGTTAGTGCCTTAACAGCCATTCACTCCTCTAACAGATATATTTCAGTGCCTACTGGCTGCCAGGTTCTGTTCTAGGTACTAGAAATTGAATGAAAAAACAGACAAAAATTTCTGTCCTCGTGGAGCTTACATTCTAGTGGGGAGCAGACAATAAACAAAATCTGTAAGTAAAACATGTAGTATGACAGATGGCGATACGTGCTCTGGGAAAATGCAATGAGGCAGGGGAGGAAACAGGAAGTAGGAGCTGGAAGTGGGTTTACAATTTTACGTAAAGTGATCAGGGGAGGTTTAATTGAGAAGGGACTTGAAGTTGGTGGGGGAGTCAGCCTTGAAGGGCAGAAACTTTCTAGCAAAGGGAACTTCTGTTCCCAAAGAAGGACCGTGCCTGGAGGGTCCATGGAGCAGCAAGGAGCAGTGTGGCGAGGGCACAGTGGACAGGGGTAGATCAGCAGAGATTAGCGTGATGGTGGGGGAGGGTGGGGATCCTAAAGGCCATTTTCAGAATTTAACTTTCACCCCGAGATAAGAAACCATTGCAGAGTTTTGAGCCGAGGAGAGGCACACACCGATGTAGATTCAAAAGGGTCACTCTGGCTGCCACATTCAGTAGAAAGCAAAGGGGTGAGAGAAAAGGGAAGACCAGGAGACCACAGAAACCAGGAGAGGGGACAGTGGCTCAGCTTGCGGTGGCAACACCCAAGGTGGGAGATGTGGTCCACCTCTGGGTCTGTTTTAAAGGTAAAGGCCAACAGGTGTTGCTGATGAACAGAACATGGGGGCAGGAAGGGAAAGAGAAGTGTTGGGAAAAAGCCAACATTATTACTTGAGCACCTCAAAGGATAGAGCAGATGTGAAAAAGAGAGGAGCAAGTTTGAGGGTGGAGGTCCAGCATTTGTCTGTATCGTGTGAAATTTGAGATGCCTGTTAGACTTCTAAGTGGAGACAGGGACGAGGTGGCCAAATATCAGCATCTCATATCCAAAGAGAAAGTCTGGACTGAAGTCATAAATCTGCACCCCAGAGAAAGATCAGAGGAAGCTTGAGCCTTGTCTTTTCTGTGGGGGCAGATGCTCTGGCTGTTTTACCTTTCCTCAGTCACGTCCTCTTTTCCCACTCACAGCTGTCGCTGCCTGGCCAGGCAGTGAGCGCAGCCGCACTTCCCTCCAGTCTCAGAGGCTGGTCTTAAGTTCCAACACCCCCAGCCAAAAAGACTTTTTAAAAAAAGATCTTAAGTTTAAAGTTCAGCTCTACTAATCCAAGACAATAAAATGACTGTGTGCAAAGAAACAAAAACAAACTCACCAGGAACAAAGTTTAGAAGTCTCAAGGAAGCCTGGAAATTCCTGGAACGTACACAAGGAGGAGCAAGACAGGCACAGAGAGTGACACCAGGGCTGACAGGTGGCGGAGGAGGTGTCGATTCAGAATTCTGGTGGGTTTCATCAGCTGATGAATACTGAAAGGTTCTGACAATTCTTTAGCTTAAAATAGGAACAATGAATATGGAGGGATCTTTTAAATGTTAATAGAAGCAGAATTAAGGAAGAAAATTGGACCTATTGTTTTGCAAACAGCTGGATCTACTGAAGCAAATCCAGTGTGTATTTCTGAGGATTCCTTTCAAAATATGCCTAATTATAATAAGCAAAGACTCCAGGGAGGCTCGCAGTAGGGAAAAGACCTGGGGATTTGGAATCAGAAGATGTGGCTTTCAGTTCCAGTTCTATGGCAAATCATTGATTTCTGAATGTCACATTCCAAAAGGTAGATTCTAAGATCACTCAAGGCTGTTGGGAGGTGGAGGAAAGGCACAAAAGATACGTAGTAATGATAGAGACAGAAGCACTGAGGGCCACCATGTACAGACACAGGGCTAGGCACTTGGTGGGCACTGATCTAAGGCTCCTACACCTCCAAAATGTGAGGTACGGTTGAGAGCTTTGGAAGCGGGGTGCCCAGGTTCAAACCCCATCTCTGCCACTCACTTGCTGGGTGACCTTAGCAAGTTATTCACCCTCTTTATACTTAATCTCCTCATCTGCAAAATGGGAATTATAATGCTTCTTGTCTTATTAAGGAGGTTATCAAGAAGATTAAATGAGCTATTATATGTGAAGCACTTATCAAAGTGCTCAAGACATAATAAGCACTCAATAATTGGCATTTATTGCTATCATGTGTAACTCATAACAAGGCTACAAGGTGTGTAGTCATTATTCCTGCCATATTATAGCTGTCAGATTAGAGTGATTGAATAACTTGACCAAGGGCACATCGCTGGTAAATAATAAATATCACTAGGAAGTAGTAAAGAATGTGGAAGTGGTAATCATTTGTATTTTTGTATTTGGAGGGTATTGATCAATCTTTTGATTTTTCCCTGCGCAGGATTCGCCCATCCTGTTTCTCAGCTGAGATGCCAGTAGCTGCCATCTCTGTGCAGCTGCCTCCATCCAAACATCCAGTCATCACTCACATGTCACAATTTCAGAGAAGCCTTTACTGACCATCCAGCTGAAGTAGTCTATAATCACCCCCATAGATGTAACTGCCTGTGATGTTATCTGTCCTGTTTTATTTTCTTTACAGAAGGCATTTATTAACTTGCTTAATTGGTTATGGTCTATCTCCTCCCACCGGAATGTAAGCTCCTTAAGGGCATGGACTTTGGCTTTCTCACACTCTATCCCCAGTGCCTAGAGCAGCACCTAGCACATAGTAGATGCTCAATAAGTGAATGATGACTAATAACAATTCTCTTACCACCTATGAGAGCCTTCTGACCGTGACCTAATTTTACTTCTCCTATAAATCCTTTTCAATTAGTCTTTTATCAGATCCATCAGCAAGTGACCAAGGAGTTGGTATAAATATTCCTGCTGTCTTTTCTTCCCCTCAACAATTTGTCACTCCTGTATATTTACAAGGCTAACAGAACAGTTATGATCAGACGTGATTTTGTCCCCTCCTGGAGGTTGGTGCTAAATTGTGATGCTTAACAAGATTCCCATTGCTGTTATTCATTCAAACTGTCACAGTGGCTGAACTGATATTGGGACTTGTATCATACATGGAAGTTCATTTTGTTCCCACACTGTTGTGCCTGCAAGCAGAGTCTCTGTCAAGTTTGTTTCAATAATGGGGTTCCAAAGGGAAAATGCCAACTGAATTCATTACTAAAATTAATTGAAACTACATAAGCAGGCTGAGGTGGAGTAGATTTCCAAAAAACTTGATCTTCTCAAACTGGAGGGCCAGTCCTAAATTGACAACCAATGAAACACATGCCACCTCTTATTGGAAGGTAAGGTTCTCCTGGGTAGGACCCCCAGACCACAGCCTGACCTTTGTGAATCTACACTGACCTCTCCATTAACCAAGGAAAGAGTGCCTTGTTGCCCAGAGATTTTCTTTTTCCTTCTTTCCAATAATTTCCTCACTGTCCATAAAAATAATACAAGTAATAATAATGACATAATTATATACCAACTTTTATACTTTTAAAATTACTTATAATTATAATTGTATATCTATATGCTGAAAATTATATAAGTATAATTATTTCTACTTTGTATATATACTTTTATAGTACATACAATTACATACTAGCTACTGTTGCAATGTCTGAGCTACAACACTGACAGAGATACACTTCTTATCTGCTATCTAATGGGGAAGACAACACAAAAGATATAGAAATCGATTAGTTATAAATCGTGATAAGTGCTACAAAGGAAACTCACACAGAGCTGAGACCAAGGGAGGAAACCTATCTTAGATAAAGCAGAAAAGATTTAAGCTAACATCAAAAGGATAAGGTCAGCTACGTGAAGTATGCGTGTGTATCCGACAATAGGCACAGCCCCTTTCTGTGAATGACCAAGCCGAGGCTCTGGGAAGTTCAATCTCTTGTCAGAGCTTACCCACATATTATGAAGCAGGGTTTTTTTTGTGGTTTTGGTTTTTTGTTTTTTGAGAGGCAAGTTTGAGTGTGTCACATTTAAAAAAAAAAAAAAGGTTATTTTATTTTTTTACTTTAAAATATTTAATTGACAAAAGTTTTATATACTCAAGGTGTACAAATGATGACTGGATATATGGATACATTGTGTACTGCTCGCCATAGTCAAATTAATGACCACATGTATGACCACCCCTAGTTAACATGTTGAGAACTGGTTTGGTCTAACTCTGAATTACACTCTTTCCACAGTTCTATTCTGTTTCTTGCTTAAATCAGAGAAGATGGATGACCGGTGCTTAACTGGACAGAGAGGTCAAGTGTCTTGGCCTGGCGTCCCCTGCACATGGCAGCGATTGTTGAGTGAGGGTCCCAGGGCAGCGGCGGTGGCGGCCGCGGGTCTGCAGGTGGGAGGCTCTTGCTCAGCTGCAGCGGGAGCAGAGGGTGAGAGCCACTGACGTGAAAGGGAAGCAGCAAGTCTGAGAACTCTACTTGTAGAAAACAGGCTGACAAGAAGCCCAAGGAAATGTCCAGGAGCTGGAAACGTAGGAAGAACTAACCTGAGGCCAAGACAGAATGAACTTGAGTCCCCACATTCACCCCTCTTTTGGGCCTGCTCTGTGGGCAGAACTTCGATATTGGCCAAATGTCAAAGTCCATTTCCTGCCAGCTCCCATAGTCAGACTGCCGTGCGTTGAGTGTATTCTAACACAGGCACCGGTGGTACAAAGACGAATGGAGCCGCCAGTGACTGGTCTCATCTAAACTAGGTTCGCCTGACTCCCCAGAACAGCCAGCAAGTGTCCAGGCAGCGGCCCTGGTGAGTTCCCCAGCGTCGAGTGTCAGCTTTGTTCCAGGTGTCGTGCCAGCCCTGGGAGGACAAAGGTGAGTAAGGTCATTCCAGCTCCCCGAGCCCAGAGCCCAGTGGAGGAGGCAGCAGGGCAGCCATGGTTACAGCCCCTGGGGCAGGAGCCGTGGGAGAGGGAAGTGCAGGAGGCCACGGAAGCTGAGAAGAGGGTTCTTAGCCCTGGCCAGGGTCCAGGAAGGATGAAATTGCCCTTCTTTTATTCATTCAGCAAATGACTGCAGCGCCCCCTTGTATGTGCCAGACACTGCGCTAAGTGCTGGGGACACAGAGATGAACAATAAAACCCTGCCCTTGTGGAGCTGACACCCCAGGACGGACGGGGGCGGGCGCCGGGGCGGGGAGTCCATAAGCAAATGAGTAATGCAAATAATTTGAAAGATGGCAGTAAGTGTTTTGAAGAGCACAAAACAAAGTGAAGCAAAGGAGAGTGGCAGATGGGGCAGGAGAGCTACTTTGGGGTGGGTGGGCAGTGGAGGCACCGCAGCCGTGCCCTCAGTAGCAAAAGGAGCCAGAGGAGGTGGAGAGTTCTAGGCAGAGGCCCCTGTAAAGGCCTAAGGTGGGGACAAGCCTGGCCTGGCCTACTGTAGCAAGGCCAGTGTTGCTGGAGTAAAGCGACCGGCCACTTACCAGGGGCAGCGTGGACAGACAGGAGAGGAGGTCAGAGATACGAAGAGGGCGGGTTCCTGGGGGCCTGGTATGGATTTGGGATTTAATCCACAGTGCAGTGGGCAGCCATGGAAAGGTTTTAAGAAGGATACTGACATGCTTTGATTTACACAAGGTCTCATTCTGTCGCCCTGGCTGGAGTGCAGTGGTGCCATCATAGCTCACTAGAGCCTCAAACTCCCAGGCTCAAGCCATCCTCCTGCCTCAGCCTAAATAGCTGAGACCACAGCACACGTCACGTGCCTTGCTGATTTTTCTAATTTTTTGTAGAGACAGGGTCTCACTATGTCACCCAGGCTGGTCTCAAACTCCTGGCCTCCAGCGATCCTCCCACCTCTGCCTCCCAAAGTTGCTCGGATTACAGGCGTGAGCCACTGTGCCCGGTCTTGATTTACATTTTTAAATAACACTGGCCAAATGGATTGTTGAGCACATAAATTGTGAGCATTTATCTTTTTTAAAGAAACTTTTTGTTTTGGAATAATTTTAGATATACAAAAAAAGTGACAAAAATAGCAGAGACTTTTCATACCCTTCATCCCGTTTCAGCCATTGTTAACATCTACATGGTACATTCATCACAGTTAAAACGTTAGTGTTGGTAGATCACCATTAACTAAAAGACAAAATTTGAACTTGACTGGCTTTTCTACTAATGTCCTTTGTCTGTTCCAGAATCCGATTCAGGGTAGCACATTGCACTTAGACCCATCATCTTCTGTATGGTCTTTCCGTATTTGAGGAAATGCCCACAGCAGCTAGAATCCACTTCTTTTGCTTGTCACTAAGAGTCTGAGAGAGAAGGTGGTGAGCACGGACTCCAGGAGGCTATTTCGAGAGGCTGTTTCAATCACTTAGGCAAGAGCTAAGGGAGCCCACTCAAAGGACTGTGGTGGGGAGTTAATTTAGTCAATGTAGTCACATCAGCTACAATCACCTCATAAAATAAAGGTAATTTCAATATCCCAAAATGAGGAATAGACAGTCTTTTGTGTTGAATGAATTTAGCTTTATAAAAACCTAAAAGCATTGCCCTAAATTTTCTCACTTCATCTGAGAAGAGTGAAACTTTATATGGACTTACATTGGTCCAGCCCACAGATTCTGATTTAGGGACAATCTTAAGAAAAGTTATGGATTTACAGGATTATAATCATGTAATCAGCAAACATTTACTGAACATCTTCCAGCTATCAGGCACTCTGAACCACACTCAAGAGAGACGCGTCTCCTGCCCTGGTAGAGCTGCAGCCTGTGTGGACGTCAGATGAGTTCCTGTCTTAGAAGCATGTTATGGACCAAGGAAAAGCCAATAACTAATTGCAGAGGGACCTGTTTGGAGATTTGTTTCAAAGCTGATGGAGCTGGTGATTAAAGGCAACCTGACGTTTCTGTGTTGGTGTAAGCTGCGCCAACGACTGGGGAGTGTCGCGCTGGAGATTGTATCTGAGGTGGGACGGGTGGCCACGCCTCTTCTGGGAGAAAAAAAAACATCTCCTGTCAAAGTTGGAGCTTCCAGCATAATTTAATCAAAGGAAACCAAGTTTGGGGGTGACTTCAGCTGTGTCTACACCTAAACAAGCAGATGTCTTTGTCACCTGTCTTTATTGCGGTATCTCTTCCCTACTTTTTCCTGATCATTTTGGTTGGTCTAAATGGGGACCCTCGGGTAGGAAATCTTAGAGCAAATGATAAAAATGTTGATCCTCATTTAGACTAAAAAATAACAAATATTATTGAGCCTCTACAATGAGCACAGCAGATAATGATGCGCAGCTCCTCCACGGCACCCGCCCCGGCAGCAGAGTGGTCAAGAGACAGAGACGCCCGCGGTTCTGCTGCTGGGGTCTCGGGTTGCAGTTCTGACCCGGCCATCTGCAAGAGAGACTGTCCCGGGCACAGTCAGGCCAGTGACCAGCTGGTGCTTTCTGCTTCGGTTTCCTAATGCTGTAGCCTGAGGAGCAGTGGTTACTTTTAAACAGTGGCTTGGGGACCTGTGTTAGGATCAGCTGATGTGCTTGGGAAGAACGAAAATACTGAGTCCCTCTCCCAGGCGTCCTGAACTGGAATGTCCAGGATCTGCATTTAAACTCCCTAAATGATCTTAACCTGCCTGAAACCATGGCAATCGCTGTCCCATAGGCTCCCTACTTATCTACGGATGGCCGTGTGGGGAATATCCGAACGACCTGGGGGGAGGTCTTGCAGGAGGTGAGTGGGGCAGGCAGGTGCAGGAGGCCATTTCCCACTGGGCCATTCCTGTGCCCTCCTTGCAGGTAGACGATGGTCATTTTTTGGAAGTCTCAGTCTGACGATGCTCTGTAAACTCCACCAGTCATTGTTGCTGCTTGGCCTGACCTTTCTCAAGGCTATTGTTCACCTTGATTCTGTAGAGCCTTTTAGGCTGAGAACTTCAAAAGCCAGAGATTACTCTTAACATTCTCCACTTTCACATAGCAGTTTCCAGAACAACCTCAAGCCAGTGAATCCTGATGATTAAGAGGGTAGGCTCAGTCTGGACACGTTGGCTCACACCTGTAATCCTAGCACTCTGGGAGGCTGAGGCAGGAGGACTGCTTGAGGTCAGGAGATGGAGACCAGCCTGAGCAAGAGCAAGACCCCGTCTCTGCTAAAAATAGAAAACTTAACCAGGCATGGTGGCGTGCCTGTCATCCCAGCTACTCAGGAGGCTGAGGCAGGAGGATAGCTTGAGCCCAGGAGTTTGAGGTTGCAGTGAGCTATGATGACACCATGGCATTCTACCCAAGGCAACAGAGTGAGACTCTGCTCTGTCTCAGAAAAAAAGAAGGTAGGCTCTAGAATCTAGATACTAGAGGGCTGTGTGTCCTTGGGCATCTCCTTGTGCCTCAGTTTCCTCATCTACACACCAGGTTTACCCCCGGGACTCACCTCATTGGGTAGCAAATGAGATAATCTGTTCAAGGCTCTCAGCCATGTGCCCGGAACAAAATTAGTGCATGATCCACATCAGCTGAAATGTACGAGTCAAAAATGCCGGGTCTCCCAGGGGAAGTACCAGTAGCACATCTGACTGACACAGGAGTCACCATGGGGGGTGGGGAGAAAGAAAGGCTTATTCACTGGGAAGCAGCTGATCCTCCCAGGAGAACTCAAAGAGCCTGCAGTGCATGGCTGTGTGGGAGGCGAGGGGACAAGGGGGGGGGACTGCTGCTCAGAGCCCCTGCTTGTGCTGGGGTGGGAATCGTGTGTGACAGGAAAGGAAGAGAAAAGAAGGGAAGTGACAAACTGTGCATGTGTCTGTCATCATGGATGAGCAATGGAGATGATAAGAATCCTCCGAGGCTGCGTCATTAGAGAAAGAATAAAAAAGCTTATTATTAGGAGGAAATTGATGCTCTGTGAAACCAGAGCTTTTAGAACAAAGAGGATCAGACTGACGTGTTTTGCAGGCTGGGGAAGTGTTGTTTTATTCATGATCTGTTACAGGGCGTTGGGGGTCTTTTGCTTTCTTTTGTCTTATTGTTTGGTTGCCCTGTGTTCTCCACCAGGCCCCAGGCTGAACCCCAAGGGGAGGCTATGAAACAGCCCTTGAAGGAAGGCGTGGGGAAGGGGGAGGAGATCTTGTCACAGAAGGCAATTTGTATTTCGAAGGGCTTGATTTGAACTGCTTAGAAAATGCTTCAGAGGCACATCTGCATAAGCTCATCATAAATTCAACCTTATACTTTTCAAAGGAGGCAGTTCAGGGAATGGAGAAGGGTATAGGCTCAGCTATCAGGCCTGGGTTCAAACAAGGTTCAAATTAAGGTGACTTCCTGTATTACCTTTGGGAATTACTCAACTCCTCTAAACCTCAGTTTCCTTATCTGCAAAATGGGGTTGAGATCACAGCCAGCCTTAAGGGTTACTGTGAGAAATGAGACAAGCATGCACAGGTGGCATAGAACAGGCCCTCCGGGAAAAGGTACACTCATCATCATCACCATTATCATCATCATCATCATCATCATCGTTGTCCTTGTCATTGTTGTCACTATGCCTCAGAAGTTCTGGGAGCAACAGTGAAAATCAATTTAAAATCAAGAAGTTGCCTGACTTAAAATCATAGCAGCAATCAGGAAACACACGAATCGCCTGTTTCAACCCTAACAACAGTGGCAACCACAGGCAGATTTATTTTGTAAGTACCCTGCCCTTTTTGAAAAAGCAGTTATTTCCAGGGCAGAAAGCCTCCAGAATGCACACCTCCTTTTAACACACAGAACAGACAAATTCTTCACAGCGTTTGCCTGTTCCTCCCACCCACCCCCAGCAACCACTTCCCAAGTCTCCTTCCCCCGCCCCAGCGGATCCCCGAGGCGCACACAGCTCAGAAAGGAAAGCAATTCTCACTGGTCCTTTCTCAGGTTCTCCTGTTTTTTAGACCCAAATATTTGAACTTGTGTGTCCCAGTCTTCCCAGAGCTGGGGATCGCCATGGGAATATTTCAGAAAGAGAAGAAGTGTCAGAATGAGAGTAAGTGTGCAGAATATAGACAAGGACCATGATCCAAAAAAAAAAAAAAAAAGAACACCTCCTCCCACTCATGCACTGAATCATTCCATAAACACTGTCTGAATGTCTGCTGGGTGTCAGGTCCTGTGCTTGGGGCTGGACGACAAGGAGGAGAGAACACAGTCCTTGATCTGGAGTCCACAGCCTGGCAGGCAGGCGGCGAGAAATGACCACAGGGGTGTGGAGGGAGAAGGGGCACCTCGTGCATCCTCAGGACTGGCCCAACGACACCTTCCGATGAGAGTATTAGGCTCATGTCCTGTGGACCAGCCTCAGGAGCAGGTGGTGAACACTGAGAGATATCCCCAAATATTTCAATATCCCCCGTCCCTCACCTGCCTCAATGCCTGAACTCCCTCATGAGTCCTTACTATTCCAGAAGAAGGGGATGCCAGGACCCATGGAAATGGGTTGCCATTTCTTAGTTGAATGCCAGTATCCCCAGGACACCTCATTATCAGCCATGCCGAAACCCCTTCCCTTGATTCCTATAACAGAACTTCACAGTTTACAAAACATTTTTGTGTTTATGATCTGATGGTCAGGCAGGCAACTTTGTCCCCACTTTACAGATGGGGAATCTAAATGATGAGCCTCATAGCTCAAAGGTAAAAGAGCTGGGACGTGAACGCACGTCTTTCGACTCCAAGTCCAGTGTTCGGCGAAGCCAGCCGAGGAGCATCGCTATTCCCTGGTACCTAAGACATAAGTTACCCTTTCCTCTCCAAAGCAAATATGTTGTGGTTCTGATGGAGAAAATAGAAGTGGACTAGAGTTCACATCCCACCCTGCATTCTTCAAAGAGCTCCATGGAAGGAGAGGTTGAGAGTTCTCACGTCCTTCAGTACTTGCAACAGAGATGGTCCAGTCAAGGGGAGAGGTCAAGGTGTCAGGGAACAGCCGGTAATAACTACCTGTTCCTGGGTACTTCCCACATGCCCAGCACTGCGCAGCAAGCAGGCTTCAGCTCCATCACCTGGATGTCCCTACGCCTCACCTGCTCCTGCCTGTGTAACTGCAGTTCCCTCCCACCCCCAATACTTAGGGATCTCCCCCCACCCAGAGGGAGAACATAGGAACAAGTCCCCTTGTGCTCTTCATTAATATTCACTGCCCACCCACATGCCCCTGTGGGAATTATCTTGTCATCCCCATGGATGCTGTGGCCTCCATTAAAGCACTGTCTTCCTGCCTGGGATGCTGCCTTCTGGGACCTCAAACCCTTGGATGGCAAACAGACTTGGGGTCCCCTCTGTTCTCACTGCACTCCTAACACCGTGTGTGAGCTCTTTCCCGAACTCTGCATTGCATTTTGCCACCTTGGCCTCTGAGCTACTAGGTCTCCCACGTCACCTGGGGAGAGCAGAACCTGTAGCTTATGGCTGTCACCCTGCTCCACGGGACTGAGCATCTGCTCTTGGAGTCAGGCGGGGGCAGCCCCCTCCTAGAGCTTGCACCGTCCCTGTCTGCCCATTTCTTTCCCCGGGCCCTACACCAAAGGCCCCTCCCTTCTCTTTCAGGGCAAACCCACATGAACAAAATCAGGGAACATGGAGAATCTGGGCCCCCAAAACCAACTGAACATTACTGAATAATTCTGGGAATGTGACGGCCCAGCGGGGGGGTGGGGGGGGCGCATGTAAAAGGGGATCTCAATAATAAACTCCTAAAAATCCCACAGAGTACCCATAGTTGTTATTTACTGAGACCTTGCATGCATATCAAATTAACCCTCACAAGTACCTTTTGAAACAAAGTATTATTACCGCCCTCAATTTAGATAAGAAAATGATGGTCACTTGCTGAGGTCCCACTCTCCAAGCTAAGAAGTGAAGAGATGACCGCAGAACCTAGATCCTTACCCCTAATGCAATGCTGAGCCCCAGCCGTGCCCACACTGGCTGCGTTTGAAGGATTCACAGATCCAGGTAGCATTTCTTATGACTCCATTGCTCTGAGAAACAATGACAAAGGAGGGTGTAAGTATTGGGTGGGTGGGAGGGAGGAGAAGAAGCTGTTAATTTTAGATCTGTAATTCAGACTGCTCATTAGGTGGCAGAGGTGTCACCCTGCCCCTTATCTTTGCCATCTGCCTTCTAAAATAAAGAGTCGGGGCCTATGATTTCCTCAGGGGGAAGATCCGTCCTTCACATACTTAAAGACCCTGGGGATGCTGGGGCCAAAGAGATCACCAAAGACAACTCTGGCCTGCCTGGAGAAGTCTCCTGTCATTTTCCCCAATCTTCCCAAAACGTGCCCTCAACACCTAGAGTCTTATGCGGTAGGACATTGGGACCTGGTCATCTGGGCCCCTCATTCCTGTAGCTGGGTCACTCAGATGTCTTCAGCAGCAATGCCTGTGGACCCTAAGGCCTGAGGACACTAAATCCCTCCTCCTCACTGTTTATATTAGTTCTACGTAAACTGAAAATCAAGCAATTATTGACATAGCCAAAATAAGGACCCTAATTAGAATAGTAGCCAGGTGGGGATGTCTATAACATTACTCCTGCTCCAAAATATACAGGGTAGCTTTATATTTTGAGTAGAGAAAGGGTACAAAGAGTAGCTCATACCCACCTGGTGTTTACCGTGTGCCAGGCACTGTTCTCCAGGTGTGGTCCTGGACCACTGTGTCGGGGTCACCTGGATGGAAATGAACAGGCCCCGTCCAGACTCATAGAATCAGAAACCCCGGGGACAGGCTCAGCAAGCTGTGTTCTAACAAGCCATTCAAGTGATTCTGATGCCTTCTGAAGTTCAAGAACTCTTACCTTACTACATTAAATCTCATAATGACTGGAAGTTACAGGAACCGTTGGGCACTACTGTTTCCATTTATAGAGAAGGAACCTAAGTCTCAAAAACATTGAGTGTCTTGTCCAAAGTGAACAGTAACATGAGGATTGGAATGCAGGTCGTTCTGCTACCCAAGTTCCCTCTTCCCTAAACATGCATTTTCCTACTGGTAAAAACCAAGCATGACAGAGAGTCAGGGAGAGGCAAATGACTGTCCCTATGGAAACCAATAAAATGTAGCCTCGGTGCATGTTTGGGAAAAACATGAACATGTATTGAACATCAGTTGTGTGCCAGTTATCATGTGCTATGGTCTGAATGTTTGTGTTCTCCCAAAATTCATATGTTGAAATCCTAACCCCCAAGGGGATGGTATTAGGAGGTGGGGCCTTTGGAGGGTGATTAGGTTATGAGGGCAGATCCCTCACAAATGGGATTAGTGCCCTTATAAAAGAGGCCTGAGAGAGACCCCTTGTCCCTTTCGCCACATGAGGAAGGAGGGAAAAGATGCCCGCACCAGACACTGAATCTGCCAGCCAGTTGACCTTGGACTTCCCAGCCCCCACAACTGTGCGAAATAACTTTCTGCTATTTATAAGGTTCTCAATTTTGGGCATTTGTTATAGCAGCCCCAAAACACTAAACTACTCTATATAAATATCTTATCCCATTAAATTCTCACAAAAACCCTATGCCTGGTGAACATTCTGAAACCAGATCAGGTAGGTAAGCAACTTTCCCAAGCTCTCAAAGCTAAGTAAGTTGCAGGGCAGAATTTGAATCCTGCTTAGTCTGTGCCTAAAATCCTCACAGCCTCTCTGGGGCACATTTACACATTCAGCAGATACACCTGTTCTCAAGGCTAAAAGGCCAGGAAACCAAGGATAAATACACATGTAGCAGCACACGAGGTCACCCTGCTCCAGGGCTGAAAATCCACCTCTCCAGCAATTGTGGGACTTTGACAGCGTTGCCAGTTACCGCCGTCTGCCCCTCCCTTCTTCCCTCTCAGAAACCACCGACTTTCCCCTTTCTCCCTGTAAGACGGGGAAAGACAAGTTCTTACCAAACTGAACATGTTGATTCTCTTCCTATTAACTGAGTATTTGCCTACCTTTCTGCGGAAGCAAGGCCCTCAGTGGGTAATGGTGCCAGAAATGAATTACCAGTTGGAAACGTAGCAATATTCAATGAGGATTAGCATAATGTTATGAATGCCTTTGGCCAGCTCCTCTCACAAAACACATACACACCCTTGAAACTGGCTTGGGATTTACCAGCAACCTTCCAAATCGATGGCTTAATTAACTCACAGGCTGTGTATGACATGTCATGAAATGTCTCTAAAATCAAGTAGCAAGGGAAGGTACAAAACATAGCTATGTTTTTATACTAACTACGGTTTCCCAGCCATCAGTTTGCAGATTTTATTTTCTAAAAAACAAGTTGCTCTTTTCACTTAAAGACACAGTATTTTTAAACCTTGATTCATAGATTCAAGGAGACATAGAGTGAAAACTCCAGGAGAAAATATTTGTTGACATAAATATACAAACAGACTTCAAATCTTAAGGGAATCTCTTTCACTCCCTACCTTGAAACTCGTCACTGGCTCTCAGTTGCTTTTAGGAGGGAGCCCAGGTGTCCCAGCCTGCTTTGCCAAGCACTTGTGGTCAGGTGGCTGCCCACGCTCTAGCCCCAAAGCCTGACACTCCTGCCACACACCTTCTGCCCAGGTTAGGCAGGGTAAAGGCAGGTCCCACAAGGTCCCAGGTCCTCCCATCCTGCATGTCTTTGCACCTGGTGGGCTCTCAGCCTGGAATCTCCCCTCCATTTCTTTCCCAGGCTGACTCTTTCTACTTATGCCTCAAAACTCAGCCCAGGTGCTGCCTCTTCAGGGAAGTCTTCTCTGATCTCCAGTGGGGGTTCTTGAGACACCATGTAACACCTGTCTGTGATGGTCCGTTTGCTTCTGTGCTGCCTCCAAAGCTGGGAGCTCCGTGAAAACAACTTGGTGTTGTCAGGGCTCAGGACGGGGCCAGGCACAATGTAAGCACTCACAACATCGTTGCTGAATGAATGAGTGAAGGAAAAGATGAATTATGACCACCTAGGTGTTCATTTTCCCCACAGGCTCTGGGTTGACCACAGATAAGAGAGATGTAATTATTCCTTCCCAATTCCCTCAAAAAAGCTGCTTCCACCCCAAGGGATTCATCTCGTCCAACATGGCGAGAAACACCTCAAGGTTGCAGAAACCCTAGTCCAAAACATTATCTAGATGAGCCCAGTGGTATCTGCCAAATTCAAGATCTTGAGATTGGTAATAAAACCAAATCTAGGCCAAACTCCTGCACCTAGTTCCACTCTGGAATGGTCTGGAAACTCACTTTTCTTCAGATCTGTCTAACATAAGTTCAGCATAAGTGTGTTCTATGTATATTTTTGTGGGTTTTTAATTATAAAAGCAGTACATACATTGCAGAAACCTCAAACATAAAGCAATGTATAAAGCAGACAGTAGAAGACTATACCTTGATGTTGGCTGACAACATGACTCTCCAGAGATAGCCCCTGCTAGGAGTACTTTAGGGCCTGATATGCAAACAGCCTCCAAGACAAATCCAGCTCACAGAAGACCACATACAATATGTTTTTTTAAAATATCTCTATCAGTTGCCTCAAAATAACAATCAAGAGGTTTCAATAACTGAGATACTTTCATGGAGTTCCCAACTTTGGAGGTGACAGAGAAGTAAATAGACTACCACAAACCAGCATAAAAAGTACTGTGATTTCCAACTTTCCTTAGAAAATCTAAAGATCGGGGGTGGGTGGGAGGAAAAAAAAAAAAAGAAAATCTAAAGATCTACCACTCTGTTAGCAATAGCAATGATTTGTTGAAGCTGAGTGGTGTCAATTGCTTAACATGAGGCATGCTCTCAAAGTTATCACAGTCCCTGACTCATTTACAAAGCCAGTCTGGTTCCCATATGCATTTGAGATTGCAGTCACTGATGTGTAGCCTTATAAAATCCTTCTATAATATTATAAGTGTTATGAGAACTGCCTATAATCTCTTTTTCATTATACCCATGTCAGTCTATATAACTTTACCTCTGTATTCCTCTGTATGGCTACATTACGGTGTATATCACCAATCCCTTCCTGATGGATATTTAGGTTACCTCCATTTATTTTCCATTACAAACAATGTAACAGTGAACACTCTTGTATATATATTATATCTCTGCATATTTTGTGTGCATTTCTCATGGAAGAACTTCTAGATGTAGAATTACTGAGTAAAAAAGAATGCACGCTTAAAATTTTGATAGATAATGCCAAAATGCTGAAGTTGGTTTAGAATCCAAGCCATGTTTTAGCTCCAAGCAGGAGGCAAGAAGTGGTTGAGGTTGGAAAGTGGTATGGAGAGACGAACGGCCCACCATCTGAGCCTTCTTCTCCAGCAACCATACTCCTATACTCCTAGTCTACCCACAGTGATTGCCATAAAGGTAATATAATTCTCCATTTGTTATTGAAAGCCAAAGGAATTTTTAATACAAATGCATTGACTAGTCTTTATTTAATTTGTTGGTATTTCTCATTATTTTATCTAAAAAAATACTCTTTCTGTTTCAGGGTTATTTCCCTTCCTGTTTCTTGTAGATTAACCTGATGTTACTGGGAGAAGGCTATTTATGTTTCCAAGGTTTGAACTCTACTGAATAGAATGAAAAATAAAAGTCTGGGATCAAAATTGCAGTAAGGCATTGATTTACATCGCCTCTTTTTTATATGATAAGTGTGGTAAATGAAACGATGTGAAGTTAAAAGTGCAGACTGCCTGGGTTTTAAGTCCTGAGTTCCCTACGTGCTAGCCGGGACAAAACAACCTCTCTAAGCCTCTGTGTCCCCATCTGGAAGATGAGGGTAATAACAGGGTTATAGTTCTTTGCACAGAATCTGGTACAAAACAATGTTAATTGCTATTATTTATTCTAGCAGAATAACCAACTCCACCCCTTCTTAAAGTTCTACAGGGCACTGAAATGCCCAAGACCACATAAGCCTCTGGGCAACCACTCTGTGAGTTGACAGTCATGCAATGGCCAAATCAGAATAAATAACTGCTTCAGGAAAAGCAGCCAGGAGTTGGGCTCAGTTTTACACTGTACTTTAGATGCAACACGACAGATACGAGGCCTGATAAGGGGATAATGGTTAACCTTTGCTGACCACTGACTCCCGTCACAGTCTTTGAAGCATTTTATAAGCACCATCTCAGCGTATGCTCACAGTAATCCTATGGGGTAAGTGCTATTATTACCATCCCTGTTTTACAGACGAGAAAACCAGGTACAGAGTGTTTGAGGACCTTGCTCTAGGTCACACTCTTATTTAATAAGATGGCACAGCCATCTGACTCCAGAGCTTATGCTCGTAACTCTATATTAAGTTAGAAACAATGTCAGAAAGAGATAAACTATAGCTAAGACAAGAGGAAGAGTTCAGATATTGCCAACTACTATCTTTTGAGCAACTTCTATGCACCAGACACTGTTCTAAGTGCTACCAACACCTATTAGGAAATTTATTCCATATGCCAAGCCTGAGAAATACATATTACTTATAGTATTTTTTATAGAAGGGGCTTAGAGCTTTTAAACACACAGGGTCACAGAGCTGTTAGTGGTAGAGCTGAGTTTCCAAAGCACGTCTCCACATTCCAAGTCCCAAAATTTCTCCCTCGGAATGCAATGAGAGTTCCAAACACAAATGAGTCACCCTTGTCACTCAGCAAATATTTATTAAGCACTTACTTGTGTCAGGCATAAATTAACAGCACCAACATGGTTTCTGCACCATGGGATGTAGACTGTGTGGAAGAGAGAGACAATTTATTAGGACAAGTGGGTAAATAGCATATAATATCATGCAATTAATATATAATTAACACCATCACAGGGCCCCCTAAAAAATTTCTAATTGATTTGACAAATGCTATTTACAGTCAGTTATAGAAAAATAATCATTCTAAGTCTTAAGAAACAAAAGAGAAAAACATTTGTTTCTCACGTATTTCATATTATCCTGGAAGGCCTACCCATAAAGAGAGACATCTAGGACTAATCAGAGCATTTGGGGAATTACTGAATTTTGCAACTTTCCCACTGGGTGATCAAAAGTACAAGGCTGTGGTTACCCAACAGCCCAGGCAAATTGTCTGCCTTTGCACAGACTTGCCCTGACTTTAATAAGAACTAAAGTTGCATCCCGCTCCTGGTTTTAAATCAAAACATTTACTGATTTCTTCAGAAAGGAAATAGTAAAGGAAGAGGAAGAAGACAGGTTGGGATAAAATGACTGATCACAGCCCTTTCCTTTTGTAAGGCATAGTATCTGTTATGGATTAACATCTACTTACAGCACATTCAGAGCTTTGCAATTTATTTATTTTTTAATTTTTTAATAAAAAATTTTATTTTATAAATTTTTTAATAATTTATAAAATTTTTAATAAAAATTTTAATTGTTATTCATTTTTTATTTTATTTTTTAATTATTAATTATAATGCATAGGCTATCAGTATTATAAGATTTAACTCACCCTGTTGCAAATGTTTTAGTAAATTTATAATGATTTAAGCTATTTTTAATATCTTTTAAAAAATGTAGGCCGGGCGTGGTGGCTCATGCCTGTAATCCTAGCACTCTGGGAGGCCGAGGTGGGCGGATCGTTTGAGCTCAGGAGTTCGAGACCAGCCTGAGCAAGAGCGAGACCCCATCTCTACTAAAAATAGAAAGAAATTATATGGACACCTAAAAATATATATAGAAAAAAATTAGCCGGGCATGGTGGTGCATGCCTGTAGTCCCAGCTACTCGGGAGGCTGAGGCAGGAGGATCGCTTGAGCCCAGGAGTTTGAGGTTGCTGTGAGCTAGGCTGATGCCATGGCACTCACTCTAGCCCGGGCAACAGAGTGAGACTCTGTCTCAAAAAAAAAAAAAAAAAAATGTGTTACACTAGTGATATATGTTTATCATGGAAAAATTATAAATGTATACAAGTGAAATAAAAAAATAAAAATCAGCTAATGAGTCTAGTAGCCAGAAATAACAATAACTAACATTTTGGCAAGCATTCTTCTAGTCTCAACATTATATATATTTTTAAATAACCTGGACTCATAACTTAAGTTTCTATATTTATTTGTGAATTTCTTTCATACCATTAAATATATATCTCCCCACCATTTTAATAATCATTTAGTATTTCCACATGTATACATGTACCACCATTTATTTATTCTGTTGTTGTACATTAAGGCTGTTTTTAACTTTTCACTATTATAAGTAATGCTATGAGAAACATACTTGGGTATATATCTGTTACATTAGTATAAAATGTATGTGGTATTTCAGGGTCCAAGGGTAGGTCATATTTGTAAGACTTTGGCTATATACTAATTTTTTTACTTTTTATTTTGAAATAATTATAGATTCACAAGATGTTGCAAAAATGGTACAGAGAAGTCCCTTGTACCCTTCACCCAGCTTCCCCCAAAGATAACATCTGTATAATTATAATATATTGTAAAAACTAGGAAATCAACATTAGCACAATTAGCTAGCCTATAGACTTTACTTTGATTTTACCAGCTGAATTATTTTCTAGTAATAGTAGAGTAGTAAGATACATTCTTTCCTAATTTAAAGCTGTCTTTAGAACTTCCTTCTTCTAATCTTCTGTAGAGGAAAGAATATAAATCTGCCTGATAGACTATTCTCTTTTATTGAAAATCAGATGAGGAAATGCAGGCAAGAATCTCCCACCAGATGCAGTGGGTGGGAGATCTTACATCTATTAAGCACTTATTATATGTATCATCTCAATTGACTCTTCAGAGCATCCCAGTGGGGTAGGTCCTGTTAGCAACCTCATTTTATACATGAGGAATCTAAGGAACAGAGGAATGGGGTAATTTGCCCAAGTGATCTGTGTATTAACTGTCAAAGCTGGGATTCAAATCAGGTTTATTAGATTCCAAAACTATGCTCTTGACTGCTGCTTCAATCCATTTCTCATTGAACTTAAAGACCACACGTCATCTCCAGAAACTTTACAATGGCTTTTTGTCCTTGCCAGGAAGTTGGGTCACTCTACTATGGGTCTGGTGACTGCATAGGAGTACCTAAAGTACACTCCTCACCTGCAAACACCCCTCCGATTGGGGAGGAAATCTGCATCCCAGACCTGCATCCTTGAAAGCAAGATAGAACGTCTAATAGCCATTCAAGCCCTGCTTTCCACCTTCCTTCACATTTCCACCAGGGGAAAGGTGCCTGCCCACTTTCCTCCAGTCATTTCACTCTGTGAATAGTTCCAAAGATTTCTCAGTGTCATTAGAAAATCAAATCACAGGGGCAAATTCAACAACATGGAAACAGATAATATAGTTCTATTTAAGTGTTTTTAAAGCATGTATCCAAATTTATACTAGGTGCTGAGGGAGGAGAACCAAAAAGTACAAAACACGGCCTCCAACAAGAGTGCAGTGATTGTCCAGAGAGGCTTCACGACCTTGCAGCTCTAGCGCGTTACATTTCCAGCTACCCAAACTCCTCTGGTGGATTTAAGGGTTGACTTGCAAATGATTAACTTTATGGCAGAGATCCTGAGATCACCAAAGAGCTAAGAGCCAATCAAATGATAATAGCACACCTCTAAAATTAGAATTCCAATAAATAAGTTAATTTGACTGACAAAAATTATCTGCACGCTTGTTTTGCAATTTAATTTTACATTTGAAAGAAACTGCTTTAGCCTGAGACCAATGCTTGCTGCCTTGAAGGTAATTTGACTGGGAGAAGGAGTTAGGGACAGGGGAGCGAAACAGGGAACGAGAGAAAGTTCATACCAAGAGGCATTATTGTGTGAGCCACCCAATGGATGAATGGTACTCATCCCACGGGACCTTCTGAAGAGCCTTATGAAATCTCAAGACCACCTGCCCCAGGGGATGAAAGGAAGGAGCATTTATCCATAGACTCCCCATCAGTCACAGATGGTCCACACTTCCTGGATCATGCATGGGTGAGTATGGAGCAAGGCCCCATGGGTGCTCCATGTCACAACATCAGAGAAGCTCTAGGGCAGGAGGCAAGAAGTACATGGCGGGGCCTTGAGGAGAGACAGTGCCAGGTAGCATCCACCTGAATCTGGTAAAACTCAGCTTAAGGTAGCGCTAAGAACATTCAAAGCAGCACCCAAGAGGTATCCAATATAAAACCATTATCAACCGTTTGATGTACATCTGCCGAAACACAAATTTTCAAGAATACCATTCACTTATAAACCCATTCAACAGATATTTATGGAGCTTCAACCACATGCCAGAGACTATGTTAGATACAGGGGATAGAACAGTGAGAAGATATCTAAGTTCCTTGCTCTCTTAAAGCTATTTGGAGGAGGTGGGTATTAAATACATCATTATAAAATAATTACAGAATTACAATTGTGATAATTGTTACAAAGGAGGAGTGTAGGATGACAGACTTTCTGCTAGTGAGAATCAAGGAAGGCTTCCCTGAGGAAGTGGCATCTTAGCTCAAATTTGCAGAGGAGGAGGTGAAAAGGGCAGAGCGGAAAGGAAGAAAGTAACTAGGAAGAGAGGAAGGGGATGAGAGTGTGTTGCCAGGAAGAAGAGCATGAACAAAGAAATACCTTATGACAGGAAAACTTAAACTGTCCTAAGCGTAAAGAGAAAGCCAGCGGTCCGGAGTCTGGTGGGTGAGGAGGAGATGTGGGTACAGGCCAAGGCAGGAGAGGTGGACACCAGCCAGATCACTCAGGGCTTGGTAGGTCAGAAGAAGGATTTGATTTTATCCTAAGGCCAAAGGGAACCTCCTGAAGGGTTTTGAATAGGGGAACGATATGATCATATTATCATATTTGCTGTTTTTTATAATCAGAAATCAAGATGTACTTGGAAACACAAGCAGCAGAAGCTCATAAATATCACACAGGTATTAAAAAAGAGTGCAGCCCGTAATCCGGAGTGTTGATGGGGTGGGAGTGGCCTGGGGTCCGGAGAGGCATGCATAATTCACCTTTTTTAAAAATTTCTTTTCCCACCCAGCCCTCTAGTTCACTTTTTGTTTATTTTTAAAAGACCAGACGTTCATCTGATTTGATGCCAAGGTAGCATTTGGGTGAGCCAGGATGAAATCCCCATTTAAAACTCTCCTGCTTCTTTAAAAGTTTCAAAAGAAATTTTCTCCTCCAGACTAAGGGCACATGTGGGTGGTGTTGGGGATCACCCACAGCGTGTGATTTGAGAGGTGCTAAGAGACCATTCCTCCTGTTCAGTGTCAGTTTTTTCTGTCCTCCACTAGTGCCTAAAATTCTATCATATAATTCTATTCGGCTGAATTTTCAGTC
This sequence comes from Eulemur rufifrons, assembly GCF_041146395.1. Taxonomy (NCBI): domain Eukaryota; kingdom Metazoa; phylum Chordata; class Mammalia; order Primates; family Lemuridae; genus Eulemur; species Eulemur rufifrons. The sequence continues at coordinate 10,889,769 of NC_090992.1, forward strand.
ACCAGATATGCTAGGAAAGAGAAACCCACTGGATCTCTCCTGCCTTCTGGGAATGCACTGGTTTGATTGTGTTTTCTCAGGGATGGTTCAAAATGCTTGAAGCTTTCAGAGACCACTGACCACACAGGGGTGTGGAGAGGCCATGAGACGGGACAGACCACAAACAGTGAGAGGCAGAGGAGCCCAGTCTCCTCTTGTGACATCATTATTTTGTCTTTGCTGAAGCCCTGGGATCAGCCGGTGTGTACAATATAGATAAATGTATAAACATGTATGGATTTATACAGTAAAGACATGGGTGTACTTACGGCATGTACATGACTTTATAAAGTGAAAAGAAATAATAGTAAGGAACAGAGGCCCTGGGATGAGACCAACCTGCATTCAGATCACGGGCTTTGTAACTCTGGGAAAGTTATAGTACCTTATGGGGTCTTTGGGAGAATTCAGTGAGATAACCTGTTTAAAGTCTTAGCCCTGGCCCGGCCCGTGGCATACAGCCAGTGCCCCATATGTGTGTGTGTCCTTCTGCAAGTTTGTGTATGTATGTGCACGTAGGTGCAGATATGGGGATGTAAGGGAGAGAGACTGTGTTTCAGAACAAGAGAGGGAAGGAGAGAGAATGTTACCAACCCCTGCAGCAGGACTTCCAGCATTGGAGTGGCTGTTTCTTGGGTGTGAGGGGACTAGAGGACACACAAGAGAACAGCTCAGCTTTACTAAATGGAAAGCAGTAAAGGGCCTCAAGCCACAAGGGACTCCCTTGGGGGCACAGAGTTAAGAGTGGGATTTAATTGAAGGAGACAGGCAAGCAGAATGGATGTGATGGTGTTGAAGCTCAAAAGGGAGATTTAAAAAATGAGTTGAAAGTGGTCTCCGAAATTGACATGTAACCAAATTAGGCCTCAGTGCTCAGAAGACAGATATTTAATAACTTCCTCTGTTTCAGCCTAAAGTTCTCCCTTGTTTTGAACTTCCTGTATGTTTGATTTTTCAGAAGTGACATGGAAGAACTTCGAAAAACCTAAACCACCACAATATTTTCAGGCCTCTTGGTCCTCTCTTAAAATTTTCCCGTAGAGCTGTATCTAAGTGCTTTCTGCATAATAAAGAATTGTCACCCTTATGTTGAGAGAGAAAATATAGTAAAAAAAAAAAAAAAAAAAAAAACCACCACCTGATTCTAGTCCCAGTTATGCTTCTAACTCACTGGGCAACTTCAGAGAATCTCTTGATCTTTCCAAACTCAGCTGCTCCATTGAGTGGTCGTTTTGGTCATTATCTCGTGACTTCCTGCCATCCTAGATCAGGCTTAGCTCCCTTAAGCCACTTCTTCTTCTCCTAAAGTTATATCACTCACAGTAGCTAAGAGCACAGACCACCTGCCTCTGCCAGCTGTGACTCCGGGTGAGTTACCTGCCTTCTCTGTGTCTCAAGTTTCCTCTTCTGTAGAATGAAGGTAAGAGGAGTTTAGTGTATCTTCGGTCGTTAAGAGGGCGAAATGGGTTAATATAGGTAAGGTATATAGAAAATAGTGCTTGGCACAGACAAGCGCTACCGTGGTGTTATGTAAGATTATTGTTATTTACTTACTCAGTTGCATACCTTTGTAATTTTACATGAAATGTGTTATTGATAAACCAAAAAAATAGAAGTGTAGGCATTATTCGGGGATATGAAAGGACTACAGTGAATAACAGGCGGGAGGAGAGTTGGGGACCATTGCTTTTTCCTTTTTTAAAAAAAGTCCTTCTGTGCTTTGATTTCTCAAGTATGCGTACATACACAACACTATTTTTTTAGTTTAAAGAGATTGAGCAAAAAGATCACTAAAGCCCCTGTTATCTCTAAATTCAGGGATTGACTATGATTTTTAAAGAGCAATATTTTCTAGGTGGCCAGCTTATCCTTGTTATCGTAACTACCATTAATACTTTTGACCTTCCCAGGAAATCCTTACAAAGGTTTAAAATAAACACAGTCACTTTGGTATGTTTATAATGGAGCAGGTTTCAACTCCTTGGATGGACTAGAAAATGGGAAAGGTAAAAATATCAACTTTGTAAGTACTTGGCCTTAGGGGCTGACTTCTGTTTTGCATCTTACAATCTTTTCCCAGAAATCAGTTCAGTTTCCTAAAGGAAGGCTCAGTAGCAGAGAGTCAACTCAAAACAAAACAAAAAAAAAAAAGCGTTGCTGGAGGCAGCAGCCTGGTGGTGAAAGCGTTAACAGGGCTGGGTAAGGCGATCCCTTCAAATGAGTAAGACTGAGTTGTTAAAGTTTTCAAAGCAGTAGTAGCAGCAGCGGCCACACTTGGGGAAAAGGAAGCCGGTTGGAGGGAGCAGCCTGCCCTGCTGAGCGGAGGAGGGGCCGAGCGGACTCAGCAGCGGCTCCAAGCACAAGGTCAGTGGCCCCCACACCTTCCCAGCCTGCCATGCTGATGTCTTTGGAGAGGAGCCTCAGGGAGGCGAGGCGCCATCTCTCACCCTCCCGAGTCATGTCTGCCCTGCTTACTAGCTACTCGTCGCGTCACTCGCCCTCCTGCCAAACCTCTTGGGCTGCGGTGGCGGTCACTGGAGCCTTGGCACTTGGGAGGGACAAGTGACTTCTTCCCCGGAGACTTTTCTAAACTGGAGACTACTTTTCGTACATCCCAAAGGAAACTTGTTTCTGGAACAAGGGTTGTTTTCATGCCACACACATGTACACACACATACACACACACACAGACACACACACACACACACACACACACACAGACCCCTACCTGTACGCTGCTCTATATTGGTTTCTACAGGTCGTGACCACACTGTAGAATTCCTATCTGCTTCACTTGAAACTGAAAACAATTGTCAAAGTAACTAAACAGGCTGCACGACTTTACCTTGTGGGAGGAATATTGTCTCTGAGCCTAAGGTAATCAGAATGAGGAGGCAAAAAAAAAAAAAAAAAAAGAGAAAGAAAGAAAGAAGGAAAAAAAAAAAAAAGAAAAGAGAAAGAGCTTCCAAGTACCTTGGCCTGTAGTTAAGGCAAAACAATTTTTGAAAATGGGTTTCTAATAGAAATTTTTCTTATACATTACTAGAACAAAATAGTGGGGGAAGATATATTGTGAAGGAAATAATGCTACATCTGCGTAAGATCCAGATAAACTCCCTTCCCTCAAGTTATCTGTGTGTGATGCGGGTAATAGATAAATTTAAACCTGGGGAAAGAAGGAGGAGAGAGCCTTGCAGGTACTGCATTCTAAGGGGACTCTGATTTAAGAGTTGAGACTCACTGTCCGGGTGCTCTCCCCGGGCAGCGTAAGGGACCCCTTCTAGCCCTGGCTGGTAGAGAGGAGAGAGTAGCCACTTCTACAGGCTGGTTTTGTTGCCCTGCTCTGGCATCCACACGGACAATGAGCAGGCAGCCCTCTGCCGAATGTTCCCAATGATCCTTACAGCAGGCACGAGTTGAGTCTTATACCTGCTAGCACTGAATCAGAATGAGTCACGCAGAACTTGGGTGCCAGAACAAAGTACTTGCAAACTGCCTTATGAGACACTGCCTCAATGTAGGTGGGATATACCTCGCTGAGCAGTCACATTTTTTTCCTTCCTTCCTTTCTTCTTGGAGCAGGCAGGAATTCTGACGCTCTCAAGAGACGGGCTCTGCCCCCTTGTCCGAGCTGACCCTACCATGTGGACCCTGCTCCTCCAGATCGGGACTGGAGTTTTGAAATAAAATGGATGATTTGACACTGCTTGATCTTCTGGAGTGCCCTGTGTGCTTTGAAAAGCTCGATGTCACAGCCAAAGTTCTGCCCTGCCAGCACACCTTCTGCAAACCGTGTCTACAGAGGGTTTTCAAGGCCCACAAGGAGCTGAGGTGCCCGGAATGCAGAACCCTGGTGTTTTGCAGCATCGAGGCACTCCCGGCCAACCTGCTGCTCGTGCGACTTCTGGATGGCGTGCGCTCGGGGCCAAGCTCCGGGAGAGGGGGTTCCTTCCGCAGGCCCGGCGGGCTGACCTTGCCGGACGGCAGGAAAAGCAGGACCAACCCCAGAGGTCTGCAGGCCAGCCCTTTCCGGCTGGTGCCCAACATCAGAATCCACATGGATGGGGTAAGAAAGATCTTACTTGTTAATATCTTGTCACTTGGAGGTTGGATTTGCATAGACCGAGAGCTAGGGGTTATCTTCTTTTAGTTAGCGCCGGTGATTCCCCAGGGATAAGTTTCTGTGGGCAGTGATCATTTTACTGGAACAAGGTGGAATCCCGAGCCTATCTAATTCATCTAAGAATTCTCCTTACAACTGTTAAAGCTTCCTTAGGCTCTCCTCACTTCTTGTCCAGGAGGCAGGAGAACGAGGAAAGCCGTTTAGATTATATTTTTGGTCTTTCACTTCTCCTGTTCTGAGGGCAAACCAGCGCGTGGGAAATGCGTCAAGGGTGGGGAAAAGAGAGAAAACAAATCCAAACGCTTGCTGCTTTTGAGATCTCCCAGAAGTTTCCAAATGCCAGGTTTCGTTTGAATTTTACCCAAATCCATCTTCCCACCCCTAGTCATAAAGCACTTTTATGACAATGCCCATTCATAATCTATTCGAAGCTATCGAGTTGCTTGACACCCAAGATAGTGCCAGAGGGAAGCGTCTATGTGGGTGGACGGGTTGATAGCAAGGGCTGGGCTGTGAAGTACAACAGATAAGTACAGGGGCGCTGCAGATATGTCTCATTTTGCAAAATGAATAAAACACACAAAAAATACACAGCAAAGGCTGCAACCAAAAAACCAAACAGACCCAAGTGAACTGCACAGGCGATCACCCAGTAATGCTTTTCGTGTCTGGATAATGCGAATCCCTCGGTCCGGCCCTGCACGTACACCCCGAGGACTTTATCTGACCTGGCGGTGAGCCCTGTGGCAGGATGCAGTGTAAGGGCACATCTCGAGAGAAGGACATGGTCCTTGGGAGGCTGGCAGGATTATTTGCACCGTCACCCCTGGAGTCAGTGTGCCAAAGTGGACACAGAGAGCTGCAGCGTGGGTCATTGGCATACTTAGAAAATCAAAGCCGCATTCTTTGAAGTCGTACCTAAAGCAAACTTTAATACAGGCAGGAGGGACCCACGACTCCTTGCTCTGAAGAGTGTGTGGGAGGGTCTTGCACAGACTCCTTCCCCGCTCAGCAGAAGTGGCTTGTGATACGTATTTGGAACAACTTTCTGAAATTTTCCTTCCGAGAGCTCACCCCTTTCTGGGTTCACTGCACCTTTAAGCCACCCACGTGGCAGGGGCATGTGTAAACGTTCAAAAATTGAGAGTGGGAAGGAGCAGGACATTGCTATTTCTGCACTGCAGACTCTATCGCTGCTGTGCCTGTGTGTGTGAACACATTCCAGAAAAAGGCTTGGTGTTCCTCTTTACGTCTTCCCATTAGCCCTGGTCTAGTCATCAATCAGAATCCACAGGCCTGGAAACGGCGGGGTCGGGGTGGGGGAGCAAATTTTTCTCAAACATGCCTTGTTTACACAGAAAAGGGCTCTATCTCTGGGTCAGCAAATCCCCCCTTGAATTCCTAAGACCGGGCAGCCTGTCCCCTCCCCCACCTGCCTTTCAGCAGAGTGTCATCACTCAGTAAGGAAACGTTGCCGGACTGGGAGGAGGCGAGTCCCTTATCAGCTTCAAATATTTTTGTTCAGGTTCTCATCTTTTTCCATGTGGCTGTGTTGCTAAGAAAAGGTAGCAACGAAGGGATCCACAGCTACCGAGTTTTTGAACCATACAGGATTCCCAGGGCTCTTCTGTCACAGGGAATTGAGACGACAGCTCGTTATCCGTAGGAGACAGCCATTAATATACTGGGTGCCCCTAGAACTCTGCCACAGGGACTCGTAACATCAGAGTGAGGTGCCCGTGATGTGTCTCTGCCCATCCTCCAAGCTGCTCGGGACCGAGTCCTACCAATGAGGCTGAGACACAGACCCAAACCTCTAAGGGTTCCTGCTTTCAGGAAAGACCTAGGTGAGAAAGATGCTTTGCAAGAGAGCAGAGCTGGCAGCCACCACCTCACCCCCCTGCCCCGTTTCCTTCATTTCTTGAGCGATTCTTTCTTGCAGTGGCTCCTCTCATCCCATTTGCCTCTCTCAATAGGGATATGAACAAATCTGTTCCTAGATGTAAACATGGTTGATATTCTGCAACCCGTCTCTACTCCCCGAAATATAGCTGTCTTTTCTGTAAGTGCGGGAGCAACCGAGCATTCCTTGGTTGAGAGAACTGGGGCCCGAAATATAGCTGTCTTTTCTGTAAGTGCGGGAGCAACCGAGCATTCCTTGGTTGAGAGAACTGGGCGTTGTCTGGATGCCACACTCTGTTCTGGGAGTCAGAGCAATGAGTTTGCACCCTCAGTCAAATCCTCCTGCGTTACTTGCCCTCTCTGCCTTGGTTTAGCCAATCTAGTGAAACAATACTTGAAGTAATACTTACTGTCCACCTTCCTCCAGGACAGTGTGAAAATAATCATTGCAACATACTCCTAACACCTTAGAAAACATCTGCTATGTAAATGCAAAGCATCATTATCATTAATTTAAACTTGCTGTATGACTTTGAGTAAGCCACTTAAGTTTACTGGGTCTCAATTTAAAATTCTGTAAAATGGGAAGATGTACTGTAAAAACACCCATTCTGAGGCTCAACTAATGAGTGTTTGTAAAGCACTTTGAGAGCCTTAGATGAAAGGCATTTGGAAGATCATTATTATAGTGAACATTATTATTGACTGTTTATTGTGCCCTGCCATGCATGAGACATGCTGCAAAACACAGAAGTTACAACCCTTGCAGGAGCATGTAATAGGTGTTATTATTGAAGTTGATTCTATGATGGGTTCAGGCCAGGATAATACTAAGTATAAAGTACTCCCCTAGGAGAGGACATAAATAACCTGTTGTCGCAGGGTACCATTTTGTAAAACACCTCTTTCAGAGGACTTGCTGATAACCTGGCATTCCGAAAGAGTTCATTTAACTTCCTGTCCATGAGTTTTTTAAGCCCAAAGTCTGCTCTGCTCACCTAGGCTCATCTAAAAAACAAGCTCATCGAGATCCTTCTGTTAGCTTAAAGAAGCCTGATGCATCTTGCGCCAGCCAGTATGCTAGGGTGGAACCAATAGTCACACCTCATGGTGCCAGCCCAATAGACAGAAAAAAATAGCCCATTGTGCCGACATGTCTAAAACCCTCCCAAGCTGATTGTGTAAAAAGAAAACTTGAGAAACAACTGTCGGTTTCTACAGCATGCAATTATTTCAGACCAACAGGCGAGATCACCAGACTCCTGGCGGGTCCCGGTCATGCCGAGCCCACTGGCTCTTATTCTTTTCCATCGTGTAGTTAAACCAAAGGAATTTTGCAAGGATTGTGGGTTCCTGAATAGCTGATCTCTCTTCCTCTTCATTCTGTTACATTTTAACAACATCTCTGAGTGAGGACAGGCAGTACAGCAGAGAAGTTAAGCATTTGCTGCCTTAGGTTTGAGAAATATCAAAATTCAAATCCTGAGTCTGTCTGTCCCTCAACAGTTGTGTACTTTGGGGGGGTGAGTCAGTTAAATTCCTCATCTGCACATTGGAGATTATAGTAGTGCCTACCTCAGAGGGTCCTTGTGAGAAATAAATGAGATGATTCCTGTCACTTAGCTCTTAGCACAGTGACTGGCTCATATTAAGTGCTCAGTGTTAGCTATGGTTGTTACTGAAATGACTCAACACTTTCTACTCTAAATTACACTCCCCCTTTCACCCCCTTGTTAATCAAGTGCCATCTAGGTCCTCAGCACCTTGATTTCTGGCGGTTTTATTTGCCTCCAAATGATCCGTGGCCACGATTCAGACGCGTGATACTCCCCGGCGTGTGCTGGCTTTGCAGCTCACTTCCAGGACCCTTAAGGAGCTAGGAGTTGATTCCAGGAGAAAACTCCCTAACCAACTTCACTTGCCCAAATAGCAAGTTCAAAGGAAAAGCATACACAGGGCAAGAACCTTGTCCACTTCCCAGCATCATCAATTCTTCGTTAACTCTTCTATCTTTCCCTTCTCCTGCTTCTCACCCTATTCCCCAACTTGAACCTCGCCACCCTGAATCTTGCAAGGCTGGACTTTGTCCCTACGTTGTTAAGTATTGTGCCAATTACACACATTTCTGCCTCACTCGCCCCTTATCAGCGAGAACACACCTGTCACCTCCAGCGCACAGACCAGGTGGCTTTGTCCTAGAAACTTTTCAGGCGGTGTTGCAAGCAACTGAGGGAGAAAAATGAGGTCAGAAAGCATGTCAGGGAATTGAGGTTGGGTAAAAACCAGAAGGCAGTCCAGCCCCTTTCCTAGGTCTCAGATGTTGTGTCCTGAGACAGAGCTGTGATACAGACAGTGGTTTTGCTAAATTTGTAAGGGGATTATAATCATCCCAGGCCCCTGAAAACAGCAGGCAGGTGCCACCTGGGACAGTAAGAACCATATGTGGCAGGTGGAGGAAGCCATAAACGTAGGGGCTGAGGTTGAGAAGACAGAAGACCCAGATGGTTCTCCAGCTTCACACACATTTGCAAACATTTTTAAAAACCACATGGCCCCAAATTGGCACTGCCCCCAACTTCTCTTGGTGCACCTTCTTCCTAGTTACAACCCCCTGCCTTTTATTGCTTACTGATTTATGGTCTAATGGAGTTGGGTTTGTGCTGGGATTCAATCATTTGTTTGCTGTAAGGCCTTAGGCAAGTCACTTAACCTCTCTGATCCTCAGTTTCCATATGTGTATAGTGGAGATAATAATGGTGTACATACATTTTATCATAAGGCTATTGTGAGATTAAAATGAGATAATATGCATAAAGAGCTTGGTACATAATAGGTGCTAATAAAGGTTAGCAACAGTAAATAACAAGAGAGTAACAACAGAGGGGAAAGGCTGCGGGCATTGGAGTTCTTTGCACACACACTCGCACACACACACACACACACACACACGCAAACATGCAGAGATCCCCATTAAAAAGTTAAGCACAGGGGATTGCAAAAGGAAAGGGAGTTCTCAAAAAAGACAAAACTACAGTGATGGAAAACAGATCAGTATTTTCTGGGGGATACAGGTTGGGGGAGGATGTGACGACACAGGGACAGCATGAGGGGGCTTCGTGGGGTGACAGAAGTGTTCTGTACCCTGACTGTGTAGTAGTTATAGGAATCTATGTATGTGTTAAAATTCGTAGAAATATACACCATGAGAAAAACGTCAATTTTCCCAAATGGTAATTTTTTAAAACAATATTTTAAAAAAGGAAATGAGTTCTTACACATTTCTTTTAGTCTCTGTCAGATTTCCACCTGGTCCCATATGCTTTTCTTTCATCTTTATGTGTATTGGGTCCATGTTATTTCTGAGAAAGACTCTGCCACCATTTAAATGATCATGGTAATTCCTGCAAGTGAGCATCTCCCTGTTTTGGCCAGCCACTCTCTTACCCACCTCGGTTTTCTTACCAGTTAAAGGTGTCTGGCCAAACAGCGGACAAACACAACAGCTCATTCCCCACAGGATGGCCTCAGCTCCGAGGCAGAGGGGTGGGGCGTGGGGTTTTTCTTACTCAACCTCAATCATCCACCACAGGCACTGGGGACGTATTACCTAAGGAATTAGCCAATGCATATTTTTGTGTTGTTTTTCTTTTCTCTTAGGAAAGGGTACCTGCCCACATGTCCTTTCATACTATAAAGAGATTTTGGAGAGAAGGAAAGTGCCTGTTTAGCCCTTGACTCTTGAAAAGCATCTTTATTTGGCCCATTTCAGACACCATTACATTGCTTTGGGCGTAGCTTGGACCAGTTCACAGACAGGTTGAGCATTCCTGATCTGCAACTCTGAAATCCAAAATGCTCCACAATCCGAAACTTTTTGAGTGCTGACAGGACACTCAAAAGAAATGCTTATTGAAGCATTCTATCTTTTTGGGTTTTTTTTTTTTCTTTTTTGTTTTAACTCCCTAATCAGATGCCTTGATCATTGGAGCATTCTAAATTTCAGATTTTGTATTTTCAAATTTGGGATGTACAACCAGTGTATATTCTGCAAATATTCCAAAATCCAAAAAAATGGTGAACTAATACCTTTTGTAACAACCTGGATGGAACTAGAGACCATTCTTCTAAGTGAAATATCACAAGAATGGAAAAACAAACACCACATGTACTCACTATTAAATTGGAACTACTCGGTCAACACCCATGTGCACATATGGTAGCAAAACTCAATAAAACCAACTAGGTGTGGGGGTGGGGAGGAGGGGATGGATAAATTTACACCTAATGGATACAGTGCACACTACCTTGGTGATGGGCACACATAACTTTTGACCCAAACTGCACAAAAGCAAAAGATGTAATCAAATCGTTTGTACCCCCATAATATTTTGAAATTTAGAAAAAAATTCTAAAATCCAAAAAGATCTGATATCCAAAACTCTTCTGGTCCCAATCATTTTGGGTAAGGAAGACTCAGTCTGTACAACTTTACTCAATTTCTTCTCCCACTCTATTTTATTTTATTTTATTTTATTTTTTAGAGACAGGGTCTTTCTGTGTTGCCCAGGCTAGAGTGCAGTGGCTATTCATAGGCATGACCATCATATACTATAGCCTTGAATTTCTGGGCTCAAGCGATCCGCCTGCATCAGCCTCTCGAGTAGCTGGGACTAAGGCACGTGCCACCACACTTGGCTCTCCCTTTCTTTCTCATTCTTTTTATTCATGCTTATACTTTAGACCAACCTTTCACATGGTGTATTCTATAAGCTCTTAACAGGTGTTTCACAAAGTGCCAGGGTCAAACAAACCTGAGATTTAAACAAAGCTAAACATTTTTCTTTGCTGCAGGACTTTTCAGAACTTCTAGTATGCTAATGAATTGCAAATCTCTATGTGGAATATTGTAATAAGAAATGTTTCCCAAATTTCTATGATGTTGGCAACCCCCTTCTCAGAACTCCCTTTTATTAGCACCTTAGTAATATTAATTGCCCATGGAACAAAAATTGCGAAATGCTATCTCAGACTTACTATGCTCAGTCTTAATGCAAAAGATATGTTTAGAAAACTGTTTGAAACTCACTATCACCACCCTCTGCAGTAGTTATTTAGTTCCTACTAGTTTCCAGCTATAGGTACTATGGTGACCCACACAGCAAAGTAAAGATTCTCACCTTCCCAATGCAAAAACCAACTCAGACTAGGTGGTAAACCAACCAGTCAGTGTACATGTATACGAACATACATATACACTAGACATGTATATTTACGTATTAAAATCAGGGATATTGATACTGATTTTAAGATATTCATTTTGATATGTATTATCTATTTCTTTATAGCTATTGGGGGGGGGGAAGAGCATGTTAGATGCCCACTGTAAGATACATCCAATTTTTGAAATGTTAAGATGTGAAAAAATAGTGTCTTACTAAAGAGTACATATTGTCTTACTCCATTGATATAAAATTCTAGAGAAGACAAAACTGCAAACCATAGTGATTTTGGGATAATGGAAATGTTTTGTGCAATGGTGTATAGGCTGATCAAAATTCATCATATAGACACTTAAAATGGGTACATTTTTGTGTGTTAATTATAACCCAATAAAGTTGATTGACACAAAGAAGTCTTGGACTCACCAAATGATGGCATATGAGAATGTCAGGTAGTAAAGTGGTTCATTTTGAGGGAAATGAAGCTTAGTCAATATAAATAAACTTCCTAGAAAAAATAGGAGTTTTAAGGTTCAAGAAGGATGTGGTCAAGGGATGAAAAGGTGGGGTCTGTTCTGGGCAAATGGGTCTGGGAGAGGCAGGAGAGGGCAGGGATATCTTGAATTAGAATGGAAGCTGGAGGAGAGGGAGAAGGAAACAGATGGAGAAGAGACAGAGTGACTAGATACCACTAGGAAGGCACATGCCAAGTGTTCTCTGTAATAAAGTCTGCCCAGCAGCCATCATGCCGAACTGGTGGCATGCCGTCACGTGGCCTATCGGCTGTGCCTACAGCAACTTGACGGATTCAGTGCAGCCAAACAAGGTATCTCTGCTCCAAGCAGGTGTTTGAGCTTACTGGGTAACCTCCTGAAGAGGAGCAGTCTTCATGTCGGTGGCAGCAAAGCCATTCCTTTCCATTGAAATGGTCAGGTTACCTGATAGCCCTAGCACGTATGAACGCCAGCCAGAGGATCCAAAGCAAGTGGTAGAACACAGGCGAGCAGAGACTGGTCCATTCACCATGAGCAGCTTCCTGCAGTTTGGGTCTGTGTCAGCCCCCAGGGTCACACTGTTCCAACTGTTCCAGATCCCAGCTCAGAAGCCAGAGCACTCAACAAACTGTCCCCAAGCTCCTGCTGTGTGCCAAGCTCTGTCTTGAAAGTTCACACTGGGGACACTCTCGGGCTCAGACTCCAGGACTCAAAACAGCTGAGTTCATGTCAGATCTCTGTCATTTCTCCAATCTTTTCCCCAAGCACAAAGAGAACAGGTGCCCAAAGCACCCATCCCACAGCCCAGCCCATATTAGGAAGCCCAAAATGTTTTTTAGATGGAAGAGTAAGTAAATAAACATACTCATGACTGTGGCAGACTTCATGGAATCACGAAATAAGTCCTCGTGATGCAGAAATGAAGCCTTCATGAACTGAGCCATTACAGAGCTATGTGAGGAATGAGCAGCACCCTGTATTAGGTGGGAAGTCATGTGGTCACTGAAATATGCTTGATGTAAATCACCTTATTAATACCTTTTTGGGTGACAAATATCACTCAGGAAAACACAGTGGGTCAGGTTCAAAATCACTCAGCTCATGAACTGCTGCCCCTAAGAAGATAGTAAATGCCAGTCCACATACAGTTAAACTCCTGCATCATACACCACCTTTCACGTGCTCTTTTGATCTTGGGAGAAACACTTTATCTGCAGTTAATTGACAGTCACAGGGATAACAGTGACAGAAACGAAGCGGCTCTAAAAGAATATGCCTCTGAGTTTATGAGCTGAATCGACCTGGCCTCCAATATGAAGGGAAAGCGGCACTTCAGGTAAGAATGTGGCCCCTGTCTTCATGCTGTGCTCGTGTTGCCAAAGCCCTAATTTTGTCGTTTTTTCCAGCAATTATATTTTTTATTGTTATAAAACATACATAGCATAAGATCTACCATGTTAGCCTTTTCTAAGTGTCCAGCTCGATGGCATTAAGTACAGTCACATTGTTCTGCAAAAATCACCACTATCCCCCATCTCTAGAACTTTCCATCATCCCACTGAAACACTATACCCATTAAACAGTAACTCCCCATTCTTTCTTCCCCCAAACCCCTGGCACATATACATATATCTTTCTAAAATTCTTTCTGAATAAGAGGAATATTTTAGTATCACTTTTAAAATATGCATTCCAATTTTCTGTTGCTTCCGACCTTCCACTTCTAATGAGATCAGTAAACAAGATAATGTTGTGATGCAGAACAAAGGCTCCCCGTTCAAGTGTACCTGTTGGGTGCTTCTGAGCAAGTTAGTGACTCTGAGGGTCGCTATAAAATGGAAAGAGTAAGGCTCACCTCATAGGGTTATTGGAAGGGTTTAATGAGATGATAACTAAAAACTGTGTAGCACAGGGCCTGGCACCAAATACGTTCCCAGTAAGGTTAGCTATCTGCTTGTACTCATCCAGATAGGTTTACCTTTTAACAAGTTATCACACTCACCGCAGTTAGACTGCTATTTCCTTGTGGTGTAGACGTGGGTTTGATAATGGTCACGGCATCATTTGGAGGATAAATCAAGATAATTCTTATAAAGCTCTTAGCACAGGGCCAGACACAGAGTAAGCTCAGCGACAGTCAATGTCAGACACTGTTATTACTAATATTTCTCAGGTCTCATCCATGCAGCAGATAGGCACAAGATGCCTTTGATGGGTAAGACCCTTTGCCTGAGCTCCAGTGAAGAACTAAAGCAAATAAGACATGATCCTTGTCCTCAAAGACCTCATGGTCTTTTGGGAGAGACAGCCATGTAAATGAACGATTATGATGCACTTAAATCTTAAAACAAAGGTGTTCACGTATTAGGAAAGCACAGATAAGAGATTCCACCAACAGAGTAGATGCGTGGTGGACTTACTATGTGTCATTCACTGGGCTGTGCACTTTCACCTACACATCTCATCTAACTCTACATATAACCCACTGAGACCGGTGCTACTGGTATCTCTACACCTAAGAGGTTTGTGCTCTATAATTGTTAATTAAATAGGAAGAATATGATCACAGATCAAAATTTAGAATCCCTCCATTTGTGGAAACGTTCGGGGAAATTATTGAGGTTATACTCTTTTAAAATGCAGATGATCTGATTCATAATTACACAGGCATTAACAGAAACCCATGACACAGAGGACTGCAAACATCAGAATACACCAAGAGGCATGTACATTAGGTGGTGAGTCCAATGGCTGGCTTCGGAATATATGCCTCTCAGGCGCCATTCACAAGCATAGCATGGAGGGCCAAGAGCAGAGCCCAGAGAACTTGGATCATTCACTGTTGCCATTTCCTGAAGGCTAATAGGAAAACCCTAGCCTGGAGACAGAAGAAATTAGGCAAATAATCCTGGGGTGTCAGAAGCAGAACACAGAGCTCAGGGCATCCTCAGACTGCCAGTGTTAGAGAAGGCAAGAATGAAGCTGTCCACCTAATCACGAAACTACCCCCACATGGCTGACTGCAGCCCCTTCTTAGGTCTCCATGTAGCTTGTTTTATTGTTTTGTTTGTTTTCTTGATTTTTTATTTCAGAATATTACGGGGGTACAAATGTTTTGGTTACATAAATTGCTTTTGTACTGTTTGAGTCAAAGTTACAAGTGTGACAATCCCCCAGATAGTGTGCATTGTACTTGTTAGATGTGAATTTACCCATCCCTTCCTCTCCCTCCCACCTGCTTGATTTCCGATGAGTGTTATTTCCATATGTGCACATTAGTGTTGATCAATTAGTTCCAACTTGATGGTGAGTACATGTGGTGTTTGTTTTTCCATTCTCGTGATACTTCACTTAGAAGAATGGGCTCCAGCTTCATGCGTGTAGCCTTTGTCCATCCAGGAAATCAGCCCTCGGTCCCAAACTCGGGTTCGGCTTAGGTTCCTCTGCAGCTTCCCAGAGTCCCCCCTGCTGCCCTCCGGCTTCCACAGCAAGTATCCGACTGTACAGTGTTGTCTGCTTATGTCCCTTTGCTACTGGAATACAAGCTCCATGGGTAAGGACGTGTCTTGTCCTCCCCTGTACCTAGCATAGTGCCTGAAATGCAATCAGCATTCACTAAGTAATTATTGAATAATATTCACCGTATGGCAAGAAATCACAGTTAGATCAACCAGCCTCATGACTGAGGAGGTCCTAGTCTCTTCCCCTGAGACTAAAGGAAAGGAGACATACCAGCCATTTTGTCCCCAGGATCCCTTCCAGCCCCTGTCTTGTTGATGAGGGTGTTTCTTGACTTAAGGCCAGGTGTGTTAGAAATGGCACGTAGGTGCTTGCAGGGGATTCAGAGGTAATTGGGAAGTGAAAAAAGAAGTCAAACCAGAATGGCACCAGATGCCAAGGAGAACACCAACTGACTGGCATGTTGAAGCCTTCTGAGCAGGTCGCCCTGGTTTTTGCAGAATTAAGAATGATATCGCTGTACACATTAAAGTGCTTTAATTGGTTGCCAAGGCAATGTAGCAGAATCACGGGGCAGAGAGCAGGAATAGAGCTCTGCAGGGCTGTGTTCAGGAAAGGTGTCCTTCTGTGATATTAACCAACTGCCTGGATACGAGGAAGGCAAGGCGGCAATAAATCTTATCTGGGACTTTTGCTAAATAAACAGGAATGGCAGAGAAATGGAGGGGCAGAAGAGAAAACTTCCCTTTCCAGCTCTCTGGAGAGAAGCAGTAAAGGTAATCTGGATTCCAAATTTCTTCCCGGCATGGTGAATTCCCATGGATGAGGGAACTCCAAGTACGTTGGTTCCATGCTTAAAAGAAGGAGGAATTGAGGGAGAGAAGAATAGAAGAAGACAGCAGTGTTCTCTTCCTCTTGAGACGTTAGTTACAAAGGAGATCCAGGGTGCAGGAGCTTACATTTTAACAGGGAAAAAAATTTCCCATCCCCCACCTTTTGCTTCTCTTTGTACGGGAAAGGAAAAGAATTTGCAATTAAACACATTTTTATTGCCTTATTATTGTTTTCTGAAGTTTTTGAAACAGTAGGATTTTTTCACAGCCATAAAGCTTTGTGGTTGAGGCATGTCCCAGGCTTCTTACCTTCCTCTATTCCAGTTGCTATCCCAAGATCTGGAGAATAGAGCCAAGTTCACCAAGTAGAGTGATTGTTCTGATTGCCTGGGCATGGAGCGGGGCACCAGGAGAGACGAAGCCAGAGAGGAAGTAGATATAGCTGTGAGTCATTGTTAATAACTGCTGCCATCCTGCAGCTCACGCCATGTGCCAGGCACTGAGCAAAATAAGCATGGTTTCTTTTAACCCTCCCGGCAATCCTTGGAGGTCCATGGTGTTTTCCCCCCTTTACAGATGAGAAAACTGCTAGGAAGCGACAGAGACAGATCTTGAACCAGGTCTGCCTGAATCCAAGGACTGGGCTCTGACCTGACCAGTCAGGGTGAACAAGATCAGTGTGGTGTCCCCGGAACCTCAGGGAGCCCTGCACTAGCTGCTGTTGCTGGTCAGTTCCTGCCAGCGCCCACGTCACTGTTCCCATGCTGGTGATAAGCTTCCGGGGCACGATTTAACCCACAGCAAATCCAACCCCATGTTAATGATATGCTGCATCTTCACTGGGTACTGTCTGGTGAGAAATTTAAGGATTTGAGTAGTAAAAATGAGTCTAGGAGAATAGAGAAGGAGACACGAGAGGGTGAAGTTGAGTGAGAGAAAAGAGGAGGATGAAGAAGGAGAAAGGCAGAAAAGGTGCCCGTGAGATCCAGACAGCAGCAACAAAAACCAGAGGAGAAGGAGGGGAAGAGGGACGAAGTCATCAGAAACCAAATGTACAAGGGAGGGATATTTGGAAGAGATATTTTATCAGGAGCTATGACAAGCCTCTGATCCAGAACTGATCTGTTTTTCCTGAAAAGTAAACAGAATCAGGACGAAGTATTTATGTTCTGTTCCTTACAGAAACCTGTCATCTGGGTAGGCAAAACGGTCCATTATAGGTGGAGAAAAATAGAACCTGAAATTCAGGAAACTCAGCTTCCAATCGTGTCTTAGCTGAAAACCAACCACGTGACATGGAATGTATCTGAGTGCTTAATAAATCTTATCAATTACCAGGACTGTGGGAAAAGTTTAAATTCTCTGAGTCTCAGGATTCTAACATCCCAAACTTAAAACTTTCCCTCTTCATATTTAACAGAGGACGTAGAGGATACAGAAGTATTTGCATTTATGTTTTTAAGAAAAAATATGAATTTAAAGGTTTTCAGATGAGCTCTTACAGGCTTCAAGAGGCTGTACTAAATACTTGACTTGCAAAAGCTTATTTAATCCACAGAGTAACACTTTTTTACAGATAGGGAAACTGAGGCTCAGGAGTACTTTGGGCAAGCTGCCCATGTAGACTGACTCGAAACCCATATTCCTGATCATCATGTTATGCTGATTCGTCTTGTAGCACAGCAGCTCTGACTGCCTTGGGAAAAGAGTGTGCATAGCACATATCTTTTTTTATTTATTAGCATGGCATTAGTAAATTTCTCCCAAGTCATGCTGCCATTGCCAGCTTACATCCTGGCATTCCAGAACTACACAGTGCCAACCACATGTGCAAGGACTGAATGAATTCGGTGCATTGAAATCTTCAGTGGGGGGAGTTTTCTGGGCCTAAACACAACCTATTCCCTGCACCTCTGGAGAGCAATATTAGAAAAGTCTTCCTGAAATTGAGCCACACAAAACACATCTGCCCACCCTTCCATGGGAACCTGCAGCTCTTTGAAGGCAACTTAGGAAGGCTGCATCGTATTTTAATATCTTATTTGCTCCAAGCTGAAGTACTTCGTTTAGTTCACCCAGTGAACTGGTTTCAAGTATTCCTAACCCAGGGAAAAAGATAGAGGACTGGTTAAGAGCACGGGCTCTGAAGTCGTAACAGCTGGTTTCAGTATCTCTTGTTAGCTGTCTGACTTTGGGTGAGTTAACCTCCCTGAGACTCAATCTCTCCATCCGGAATGTGGGTAACCTCTAACTTACCCCATACATTGGTTCTGAGGATTAATGGACACACTTAACTGGCCCATAAATGTACTTAACACATGTTAATGATTTTTGTTATTATTTAGTATTATTATTGCCACTCTGCACAGTGTCTATCTTATTCCATTGAGGGTACCTGGTCCAAGGCCCAGTTGCTTTCTGTTTCAACCGCCCACAAATAAGCATAAGGGGTTTTGTCCCATAAAACAATCTCTGAAGGATTTCCATGCTGGGTTTCAGCACTCCTAGAATTGCCACACTCCTAGAGAATCTCCCTTGTGATTCCCTCCCTATAATAAGAGTCTCTAGTCATAACAAACTTTGCTAAAACAACACCTTAACAGAAATGCTACTCTTAAAAGCACTATAGCAAAAAAAGGATTTTTGCTCTAAGTTTTAGAGAACACATTCATTTTACATTCTGTGGGTGCATGGCAGCTACTGGTATAAGCCCAACTCAGGGAAAGGAAGAAATTCTATATTTAAATAATAATAACCACTAGTATTCACGCATTGCACTATGTCTACTGAGTGTTCACTGTGTAGCAGACACTAAACTGGGCACTAGGACATAACCATAAACAAGATACTGATAGATGTATTATGTGCATTCTACTGGGATAAAAAGAACAAAAAACACCATGGTCTTAGTTGGGTTCCCCCCAGAAGCAGACCCTGACATGAGGATTGAGTGCTTGCAGATTATTTGGGAGGTATAAGGACATTGGCTGGGGAGTGGGAGCATCATATAGGCAAGAGAAGGTGGCCAATACGGATGTGTTATAAAATCAGCTACCGCAGTGGGCAATTGAAGCTTAATCCTCTGGGGCAACTCTGGGAAACAGTGTAAAACTCAGACCTTAGAATTATATTGGCCAAGAGGTGAGAGATCTGGATATTTATACCCCTATACCTGTCAGTCATTGGTTAACAGCTGCCCCCAGGGGCCAAGTAGGTTCTAGAAGTTCAGGAGGAGGCTTCCAACAAAATAGCAGGTGCTGGCTAGTGGAAGGGAAGCTGGATTGTGCAGAAATGGTGAAGGGCTCTGAAGAGATGTGGGCAGAATACCAACAGCATCACAACACACACACGCACACACAAAGTAACCAATACAGTGTAGCTGTATATACTAACTCCAGACAAGACATGAAATGGAGGATAAAAGTGAAGATCTTTGAGCAGGGTGGTCAAAGAAGGCCTGTCTAAGGGAGGCTTTATGCTGGTGCCTGAAAGAGGAGAGGAAGGCAGTCCTGTGAAGAGTGGAGAAGTGGTTTCCAGCACAGGGGAACATCTTGAGCCTGTTGCCGGGGGCAGAGAGAACTTGGCAAGTTCTGAGTTCTGGAAACAGAGTGAAGACCCACAGGACTGGAGGGTTATAACTGCTGAGATACGCTGTAGGGGAAGACGGTCTAGAGGCACCACAGAGCCACAGTAATGAAGGGGGCTGGGTCCCAGATGCAATGAGAAAGGTTAAAGCAGGGAATAACCTGACCTGATTTTCAGTTCAAAATATCACATTGGCTCCTGTGTGGAAAATGAATTTCTGGGGACAAGAATGGAAGTAGAAGACCCATTCTGTTTATTTAGATGAGTGGCCTGACCTAAGATAGTAGCAGTGACGGAGACAAGTGGATAGATTTCAGAGTAAATTTGGAAGTAGAAACAGAATTTGCTGCAAAGTGGACATGCAAATTGGACTCTTTACATATCACTGACCTCACTGAAAACTCGGTGTGCTAAGCACTTCCATATAACTCTTGCAGCCTGTGTGTGTGGCAGGTACTATTATCTTCGTTCCCATTTTACAGGTAAGGGGGTCGAGGCTCAGAAAGATTAACTTGCTCAAGGGCACAGAGAGCAAGAAACAACGCTGGATTTGGCCAAAGCTGATGCTCTGGAGGCACTATATTGTAGCACTAAAACTGGCGTGGAGGGAGAATCTACTGAACGTCACCCTCTCTGAATGTGCATCCCACCATTCACTTCAACAGCGTTCACTTACAGGATGTTGTCAGGCGGAGAGAACATTATAGGCATTAAATCCAAAAGTCCTATCTTTGAATCCAGTTCTCTCACTTGCTGGCTGTCACTAGAACTCTCAGAGCCTCAGTTTCCTCCTCTGTAAAGTCATAACACCTACTTGAGATGGTTGTTCTCAAGACTAAATGGAACCTTGTAAGGCTAGATCACTGGGTTGTTCCAAAGTCAACTCAGATCACCTCCCTGGGTACCTCCAGCGAGGAGCAGAATTTGGGTGAAGTCAGGTTCACATCCTTGGGAGTTGGTCCAGGAGACTTGAACTAAGGACTCAGGGCAGCTTTCCCTTCCCAGGGGAACTCATCCAAGCAAATTCTTCCCATGACTGCCTGAGGCCTGATCTGGATTGGGTTTTGCATCAAAGGCACCCCTAAACCAAGTTCATCACAGGTTTTCTTTTAAAATGCCACCTTATAAGGAATCAAAAAACACAGGTGGTGAGGAAAGGGCTGTAAAAAAAAAAAAAAAAAAAAAAAACCTGGTTCAATGTCTTATTACACAAATATGGAGTTTAAGGCTTAAAGAGAAGAATGGAACTTTCCAAGATCACAGTTTGCCAGGGAACAAGCACAAGGACCACAATCCAGGTTTCCTGACTCTCAATCCATGCACTTTGTATTTTACCAAACTGCCTCGCATCTTGTCCAGGCCATTGTAATTAGTTTGCTGGGCTTGGGTCAGAGGCCTCCAAACCAGATTGCAGCATAAAGACTTCCATTAGAAACACGAACACATCCAGATTGTATGTGGTGATTTGCAACGTGGCCTGCTCGGGGCACTTTCAGACCTCTGGCGCTCAACTGCAATTTGGTTTGAAAAGCAAATAAGCATGTACATGGTCTCACAGTTTATGCCAATTTTGAGCCTCAAAAGGCAGCTTTCAAAGACTCCAGGGAGACGACCAGGGAAAAGCTATACAGATAGACACAGAATAAAACTAAGGGAGCAATGAAAACATCTTCAAAGGGTAACACAAAAGGGACAAAACAGGTGAGCATGGAATTGGCAGCAAGTTCCCCCAACTTCATGGATATTGTTATCAAAAAGCATTTTTTATGCAACCATTTGCCCAATCCCACCAACTATTTTGATTTTGTTTTTTTAACATTTTATGTTATTTCCAAATAATAGAAAAATGATTCCTGGACCAAAGGGAATGAATACTTTTGGGACTCCTGATGCATAATATTAATTTGCTTTCATCTATGTTTGCTGAACTCTTTTAGTTGCAAGGGACAGAAACCATTTCAAACTAGCTCAAACAAAACTGGGAATTTGTTAGTTGCAGAATGGAAGGTTCAGAGTTAGAAGGGGCCTCAGGGCCTGTAAGGGCCCAGATGGCCCTGGCAGGTGGTTCTCCTCTGCCTCGACTCTACCTTTTTGTGTATGTTGGCCTCATTCTCTCCATTTACAAATGGTGCTCTCCACGATGTGCATCTCCCGGGGTTCTTAGTTGCAAACAACAAAATCCACTGCAAAAAAATTTAAGCAGAGGCAGGATTAACAAGAGGATATTGGGTTGTTCACAGAACTGCTAGGAGGGCTGAAAGACTAATTTGAAGAGCCACCTTGCAGGAACAATGCCCCAAGTGACCAAGTACTAACTTCCAGGTCTGCCTTGGCCGAGCCCCTATTGCTGCAATTGGAGGTCAACCTGCTCTAACCTCTACCATCATCACACAGAGGTGGAGAGGAGTCTTCCCTGGTCCTCTTTTTGGGTCACTGACTCCCAATTTGAAATTCAAGTCAGGTTCATCTAATTGACAAAGCCTAGATACCTGGCTGAAAACAAGGCTGATAAAGCTGGCATTTTCATCTTTTCAGTTTTGGAGCAGGTTCTCCCACCCACCAAAACTCATAAGGTGGGTAAGTTCCCAAACATAGAAAGGGGGTTGAGATTCAGGGCATTCAAAAGAATCACAAATATGTACTACAAAAAACATGGCAACAGATAGCTCAGACTTACATGCTTCCAGCTCCACCACTCTAGAAAAGAAGGAAAGTCTCTTTCAACATCACCTAGTTCAGTGCCTGGCACTTAGTAAACATTTGTTGGACTGAAGTGATCCAGAAGCTTAATGAAAAAAGCCTGATTCTAAGTCCTAAGACTCCTTTGTGTCTAATACTGACACAACTAAGATGGAATTAGAGTCCTATGCCCTCTACTTTCCTAATGTCTAAAATATTTGTTCCCTGAACTTTTGTTTAATTTTAGTTGCTGTCTAATTTCTTTTTGTAGTGGGGGGGAAGGGATATAACATTTCTGAAAAGTGGAAACCTACCAATGAAAGTCTACTGAAATAGAAAATGAGATTCTTACCTAGGAAGAATATTAACAGGATGTAAAATTGCTACTGGCACTTAAACGTACATTAGCAGAGTCAAAACTGGGATCAGAAAGAACCCAATAGGCAAGGCAACCAGCAAATAGAAATCTCAGTTTTGTTGAAAAACAGGGCAGGAAGTTAAAATGCAATTCTTCAAAGAGCTTTCACAGGTAGCGTGGTATTTGATAGCAGCAAGCAACTGATGGAAATTTTTATACAGATGCTGAAATTAGTTTTGCTAACACATACTCCCACAGTGAACGCCACCCAGCCTTGACTCTTGCAAAGTTGCCTGTGGATGTCAAATGAAGAGGGCAAATTGATAACATTTTTGAAGGCAGTGGGATTTTTCAGGAGCTCCTGCATTCCTGCATCCACCCTCACTTTTTTGCCTCACGCCAGTTCCAAAGAGTTTGGAGTGGGGGGTCATCACGAGATGTCGTTTATGGCAATCTCCCTTATTTGGTAGTAGAAAGAAGAATGTGGTGACTCATTAGAATTTTCTCACTTCTCGGAAAGGTACATTCTTTGACCTTCTCTAACTACCACTGCCTCTTTCTGGCTTTAGGGGAGGGCGAGAACTGAGGAGAGAGATAACACTTCAGATATAGATAAAGTAACTAACACTCCTAGGATTCTAGGTACAGATAGGGAACTATGTCGGGATTCTTTGGAATGAAGGGACTCAAATACCTAAAACACAGGACATAATCATGGTGAATAGTGATTAAAGAAATTTTAGTAGCTTAGATGTAAAAAAAAAACAAAAAAAGCAGGAGTTTGGGCAGCCACCTGGCCATGTGCTATACTCACAGTGGTTTGATCATTTTAATTGAAGTAGTGGATTGAGGCCATTGATTCAGCAAGAAAGAAAAGTTGGCGAAGCCAGATGTTAGCCTGAAGTGTCTGTTTTTTATTAATACTGATTAGACCAACTTCTTCCAGAAATTTTCCCTTGTGTCAATAGAGTTTATCTGCTCTGTGTATGAAGACCTTTTCAGTTGTACTTTGCAAAATTTCTTCTCAAATTGGCTTAAGCAAAAATAAATAAATACGAGAGGAGAAGTGATTAGAGGATCGGTAGTTTCATGGGGATGTGAAGGGTGCACCTTAGGCACATGGGTTCACAGTCATATGAATCCTGGATTCTGTACCTTACTGTGTCTCAGCTCTGCCTGTTGCTGCTTTCTTCATTCCCAGGCAGGTTCTTTCCGGGAGCAAGACGTTGGCAGCCAAAGCCTACACCACTCCGTAAGCTCTTAATCTTAAAGAAATCTTAAAGACATGTTCTCCATGACAGCTCTGCCAGGGAGACTCCCATTAGCTTACCTGGGTCGCGAGTGTGACTCTGAGCAGTTGCTGTGGATGGGGCATAAGGACTACTCTGATTGGTCAGGACCAGGTCATGTGACTACTCTGCCCCAGAGGGCCGAGCATGATCAGCCCACTGGGACCACGTGACCCGGGCTGACTTACTAGGGAATAAAGGAGAGACGGTTCACAAAAGGAAGAGAGCTTGTACAGACGAGTGTCTCCGTTCAGATATATTTAAGTCCTAAGTGCATTTTTAGGGTCATTAATGTTTTATACATGGGAGTTACATTAAATAATAAAAGCAAAAGGGAACCGAAACTTGAAGTACTTACCAATACTTTATTACATCTCTTAACACTTTGATTCTTTCATCCAACCTCTTCACTACTCCACAAATGAGTCAATCAAAATCCTGCCCAAAAGTCTCTAAGGTTCTATTCAAACACGCCTCTTTGGAAAATCATCTCAGTTGGTCCCTGAGATTCTGTCTCCTGCTTCAATTCCTGTAACAAGACTCACCTGGCACTTAACTTGTCCTGCCTTTCTCTGTCTTATATAATATATGCATGGTTTTTGCCTTCTGCCCTCTCCCTGCCCCCACCACCAGATTAAAGCTCAGAAAATATTAAAAGAGAGTAAGAGAGCAAGCAAAGGAGGAAGAAAAGGGGCTGAGTCAAGACCCCCTTTGGACTCATCTCCCCCATTATAACTCTTATCACCCTTGGTTGACATTTGTTTATATTTCTCCTTCTGAACTCAGTATTCCTTAAGGGCAATGACTTAAGGAATGTATTATTCCACTATTCCTTTTTTTTTTAATAGCTTGCACAAAATAAGTACTGGATCTATGGAGGATGGATGAATTAATGAGCACATTTATAGAGTTAGTTGTAGTTTCTGACATAAATCTCCCCCTTTGTCCCAATAAGAAAGAGTTCCAAAGAATAAAAGGATTAAGATCAGCTGAGTGGGCCGGGCGCGGTGGCTCACGCCTGTAATCCTAGCACTCTGGGAGGCCAAGGTGGGCGGATCGTTTGAGCTCAGGAGTTCGAGACCCGCCTGAGCAAGAGCGAGACCCCATCTCTACTAAAAATAGAAAGAAATTATATGGACAGCTAAAAATATATATATATATATATAGAAAAATTAGCCGGGCATGGTGGCGCATGCCTGTAGTCCCAGCTACTCGGGAGGCTGAGGCAGAAGGATTGCTTGAGCCCAGGAGTTTGAGGTTGCTGTGAGCTAGGCTCACGCCACGGCACTCACTCTAGCC
Source organism: Eulemur rufifrons (assembly GCF_041146395.1). NCBI lineage: Eukaryota > Metazoa > Chordata > Mammalia > Primates > Lemuridae > Eulemur > Eulemur rufifrons. Next base: position 10,915,048 of record NC_090992.1, read on the forward strand.
TGGGCAACAGAGCGAGATTCTGTCTCAAAAAAAAAAAAAAAAAAAAAAAGATCAGCTGAGTGAGAGATTGAAACTTTTATACCGGAAAGTATCATAACCATATTAAAAACAGATGGAACACAATACATTTAAGCTGTTACACAAGAGAATTTGTTTTAGTATAATGAACTGCGGTTCTATCGGGCTGAATAGACACCCAAAGCCTTCCCACCATCATCTATAACTGGTTCTCAAATCCCCTGAAGTTGGAGAGCTGGATTAAGTGCGGTCAGGTAACTTTTGCAACCCCATCCCTCACCTCCAGCTCTTCGATTTCTTGGAGTCACCCTTAATTGTTGTGGTTTTTTAATTGCTGTGTCTCCCTGTCATCGGAAAGTCCATATACTGCAGTTCTAACTAAGTTGTATCCAACAGCAAAAACAAGAGGTGAGCAGGTTGTAGAGACTTGCCCTGTGTCCATTTTGACTGTGGATCTTTGGTTCTCACAAAATACACTCCAGAGGAAGTCATTTTCTTGTATGTTTTAAGAACAATTAAATGAAGTGGCAAACTCGTTTTTCAGGCTTTTGTTATTTCTGACAAAGCTATTCAAAAAGCAAAAATTAGAAGAATCATATTTCAGCCACCAATTGCAACTTTTCTATTTTCCTCCTAGAAATAGCACTGCCCCATTTTGTCAATGGTATTTGCCTTCAGTGTCTGATTCTGTAGGTAACCATGAAGTGAAGAGTCCCATGTGAGCTTTAGTAGCCCCAGAGTAAACAATCAATTAACAAGCTGTGTTACAAATCATCTTGAAACTGTTCTGAGCCATCACCTGTTTTTGCTGTCTAGAGCCATCATTGCTTTGGATTAGGGTGGAGGCAGTTTTCTGTTAATCCAAGAGGGAAAAAAATGTTGAAGTTCAATTGTATTCATTTCAACAAACATTGCCTCTTGCACAGAGAGCATTAGACTGGGCATTATGGGGTTTTGAGAATTGAAAAGAACTAAGATAATCCGTGTTTACACTAGTAAGCGTCATTCATTCTTTGAACAAATATTTATTTATCAGCCAGACAGACTACTAGGCCACAGGTATACAGTGCAGAAAAATGTAGATGCACTCCTAGAGTGTGCAGTCTCATCAGAGAGATGTTATATAGTGAAACACAAATAAATGTATAATTTTAAAGTGCAATTGGCAAGGCCTGAAAGCTCGGGCCTATTTGAGAAGGTAGACATAATGAAAGTGAGGATCAAGAATCAAAAAAAAGCTACTTCCAGAGGGAGTGAAGGATAAGCAGGGAGGAGCCAACTAAAGTTTGGACAAGAGTATTTGAAGCAAGGAGAGTAGTCACTTGTGCAGAGTCCTTAGGAAGGGAGATCACACTGTTAGAGGCTGCGACCTCAGGCCTGGGGAAGAAGGGGGAAAGAGTCAGAAGGGAGGGGTGTGGGAGGCAGGGACCCACCTGCTTTTAAGGACAGTGGGAAGGCACTGAAAAGCTTTAAACGAAAACAGTATGATCCAATTTACATCTTAGATCTAAGGATCATTCTGGCTGTCTTGGTGAGTGATTGCGCAAGAACAAAGTGAAAATGGAAAGAGCTATCAGGAGAACATGGAAAACAGGGATGATGGCAGCAGTGGGGACGGAGCAAAGTGACATGTTTGAGATCGATGCTGGTGACTCCACTCCCTGAATTATAAAAGTGGAATCAATGACATCTACATCCTGGGGCCGTGAGACTAAAGGAAGACAGTGTATGTGATGAGTTAATAACAACGCTCAACGTGCTGTGAACACTCCAGAAATGTTAGCTATTGTTGTTTTCATTATTTTCAGGCCAATGGGAATCATTTGAATAAACACTCACTTCTTTTCGGTGCTGAGAACCCTCTAGACAGAGATTCTAGTTCACAAGAATTCGGATACACATTCTATATCCAGCACTGCATCAGACGCTATGCGGGAACACAAGAGAATGATGGGATATGGTTCTGGCACTCAGAACAATCCAAATTTTATGAGTGGAAATGAAGAGATGATAAGACAAATGCTCCTAGAGCAAGTAGAAGTAATTACTTTATAAATAGGAACCAAAGACCCTTCAAAGGAATAAGAACTCTTTAACTTTTATAGTTTAGGTGAAAATCCTCCAGTTGGAACAATGATATTAGAACAGAAGTCCTAGTATGAGTTGAAGACTGTTTAAAGTTCCTATTCAGGCAACTGCTTCAAAGCAATAGCTTTGTATGAAGAAAAGTCTCCAAATGTTTAATTAAACTCTGAATATACATCAGTTGACTCCCCTAATTTGCCCATTTGTGAATCCTGACCAAGTCAGTCTCTGGCCATTAGCTGAGCACTGAAAGAAGTCTGCTAACTCTATCCATGAAACAAAGACACCTCAAGAACAAAAATTCCAGGGAAGTGCCAGAAAGGAAGAAATATTTATTTATTACCTGCTGTGTGCCAGAGCCGGGTAGGTATTATTCCTTTATCTCATAGAGGAGGAAACTGAGGCTTGATGAGTTTCAGATACATCCCTGTGGTCACAGAGATTATATATGGCAGGGTGGGGATTTGAACCCAGGTCTGCCTAACACCAGGTACAGGGTTTGACCATGATGTGGGACTATCAGTGTCTTTTCTAGCCAACAATCAGAACACTTAGAAGTTGAATTTATGGTGAATTATTAATATTTCTCCAGAAAAGATTTTAACTTTGCTGTCAGGGGATCCACGAATGCCTGGCACTATGAAAAACTGTATGGATGTTTGCCTATGTGCAGTTTCCTGGCTTCCATAGGTTTCATCAGGTTCTCAAGAGGGTCCATGACCTCCAAAAGTTAAAACCTTGGCCTAATCTCTCAAAATTTAAAATGTATGTACTTATTGATTTAATAATCTCACTTGTGAAATACTAGTGAAGTGCTCAGCAATATTTATGCACAGCTGCTCAAACACTGCAGTATTGTTTATAAAAGAAAACATTGGAAATAACTCAAAATCCTATCAACAGAGATTTAATTAAATAAACAAGGATATATCTATATAGCAGAATATTGTAGCCATTTTTAAAGCTAAGGCAGTGTAAATATTCAAACAAAATATGTCCACAAAGTACAGCTAAATGAAGAAAGCAACGTATTTTTGTTAATAATTATTGTCTTACATATGTTTGTGCATGTATGTAGGTTTGTGTGTGTATAGAAAAAAATCCAGGCCGGGCGCGGTGGCTCACGCCTGTAATCCTAGCACTCTGGGAGGCCGAGGCGGGTGGATCGCTCGAGGTCAGGAGTTCAAGACCAGCCTGAGCAAGAGTGAGACCCCGTCTCTACTAAAAAGAGAAAGAAATTATATGGACAACTAAAAATATATATATACAAAAAATTAGCCGGGCATGGTGGCGCATGCCTGTAGTCCCAGCTACTCGGGAGGCTGAGGCAGTAGGATCGCTTAAGCCCAGGAGTTTGAGGTTGCTGTGAGCTAGACTGATGCCACGGCACTCACTCTAGCCCGGGCAACAGAGTGAGACTCTGTCTCAAAAAAAAAAAAAAAAAAAAAAAAAAAAAAAAATCCAGAACATTACTCTACATTAAAAATATGTGAGCCACGTATGTAATTTTAAATTTTCAGTAGTCACATTAAAAAAAGAAACGTGAAATTAATTTTAATATCTTTTATTTAATCCAATATATCATTTTAAAGACCAGGAAACTGAGGCTCAGGACCATTAGCTGGCTTACTCACTCACATTCCCACTGCCAGTCAGGGCTGGAGCTGGTGTTTGATATAATCTGAACCCAAACCAATGCTCTTGACCACTGTCTATAGCTACTTTTCCTGCTTGGGTATTGACTGGACCCCAACTTACCCTAGAGGTATGGTTTGAATGTGTTCCCTGAAAAGCACATGTTGGAAACTTAGTCCCCAATGCAATGGGGTGTTGGGAGGTGGAGCCTAATGGGAGATGTTTAGGTCATGAGGGCTCCATGCATATGAATGGATTAATGCTGATTATAAAAGGGGTTGAGGCTGAAAGTTCAATCTCTTGCTCTCTCTTGCCCAAATGATGCCTTCCACCATGTTATGACACAACAAAAAGGTACTCACCAAATGTGGTCCCTCAGTCTTGGACATCCCAGCCTTCAGAACCATGAGCCAATGAACTTCTATTGTTTATAAATTACATAGTCTGTGGTATTTTGTTATAGCAGCAAAAAACAGACTAAGACACCTAGTAAACTGAAAAGCCAGTCAGGAAAGAAAAGGACATAATGTTTCTGTTCCCAGGTCACTGGAAACTACATGAATTCAGAGCTGTGAGAATTGTTTTATAAGAAGGAAGTGAACCTTGTATAGCTGATGTATATCAGAAGAGATTCTGATAATTTATGAACATGTAATTTTCACTGACTTGGTTACAAAAGCAATTTGATCTCCCCATTATTCTCAGAGCAATTAAAAAAATGAAAAGCAGTTTCTTTAAGAAACTTTGAGTCATTTTGGGGTCATAAGAAATATTAATGGACACCTTGTTATAAGACCTTCCAAGCCTAAACAGTCTCTAGCCTTGAGGTTTCCTTAGCATTGGGCTGGTTCCCCTCTGACCCTGGCTCTACTTTCTCCTGAAAAAACTTAGAAATCCAGCCCAAAGCAACCTGTGACCATTACCTGCATGGCTACATCTGAACTTGAGAAGGCTGCAAGGAGCCATATTTGTTCTATCTACTGTCTGAGCCCTTGGGCTTAGAAACTTTTCTTACCTACCAAAAGTTGACCAGCTGGGCTTTATTGGTTTGTAAGTAAACGAAGCAACAAGCCACCTCTGAAGGGAGCAAGTGCAGAAGCAGAGGTATTAGAAGGATTCCCCCACCATCGCCACCACCACCACCATCACCACCACCACTACCCAGCAGAAGTACTTGACCTGCTCCCTGTAGATCAGGCTCCAGGGTGCCATTCACATGGCAGTCATCAGTGACTGCCTGGGGCCAGAGGAGAGGCAGTGGACTGGATGTGATATCCTCTCCCAAACTGAACACTGCCTCAAGGGGTGAGTGTCACAGGAAGTACAAGTGTCTGCTGGGCCCCATCACCCCATAGGTAGGCATCTGTTCTGCGATTGCTCCTATATCCTTTGTACCTTTCTGGGAGATACAGAGGCTGCATAAATTATCTTTAGCCCTACTGGTCTGGCATCATGGCAAGACACATGGTCTATTTGGTAGAAGGAATTTGAGGTTAAGTGGAGCCAAGCAGAGCTGGGGCTGGCGGTGTGTATTACCCTGATCCTAGTTTGAGCTCTATGAGGGCAGGACTGTCCTACTTGCTACTGTATTCACAGTCCAGGCACCCAAGTCTACACAAGGGCTACAACAGGAACCAAGATATGAACTCTGCCCTCAAGGAACTCATGGTCTGCTGGAATGAGACAGACATGTAAACATGCAATTAAAATGCAGTTTAATGAGGGCTGTGATTGGGGAAGTAAAGGGCCCCAGGAAGAGGCACCTGACCTGTGCCTGGGTGTCAGGAAAGGCTTTCTGGAGTGAATGACATCTCACCTGGGACTTGAAAGATGATTAAGAGTTAACCAGTTGAAGAATTAGCAAAGAGGTTTCAGAGCAGAGAAACAGCATGTGCAAAAGCTCTGAGGTGAGAGAGAACTCAGAAATCAGAGGCAGAAAGAGGAGCAATAAAGCTGAAGAAGGTGGCAATGGCCCTTACGCCAAATTAAGGATACTTGACTTTGTCTTGGGAACAATGAGAAGACTGCTGAAGAGTTCTGAGTGGAAAAATGATATGATCGTTTAGGGACTGGGCATTTTTAACATTATCTTCCACACCATCCACCAAAGACAGTGGATCTGAAACCAGTTGAGCTTCTCTCAAAAATAACTCTTTGCAGGCTCTTTCACTCTTTGAAGCTTTTGGTCCTGTAAGTGGTAGATGTTGAAATGCCCCAAAACAGGTCTGTCCTTTTAAGAAGGATGAGAAATTGCTGAAATCTCTGTTGGCCCACATAGGAGGAAAGAGATGGTGCTTCCTTTATGCCATAAAAATAACTGTAGCTTCCCTAGGTCTTCCTCCAAGGATACTTGAGCCCATTCAACCCAACTCAATCTGTTCTTTGTTTTATTGTTAGTTTATTTTTATTTTTGACCTTAAGACAAAATTGTCTTCTCCTAAATATTTCAGCAAGAGATATAAGTGGTTCTGCATCATTTTTTGTTTAAGACAAGTACATGGCAAATTACGGAAATTGTAAAGTGGTGGAAAGGGGGAAGGAAAGTTCAAAAAGAAGGCATATTAGTTTTCCATGTTGTATAACAAATTACCACCAATTTAGAGGCATAAAAAAAACAGACATATTATCTCACAGTTTCTGTGGGTCGAGAGTCCAACACAACCTAGCTGGACACTCTGCAAACAAGGAGTTGGCCAGGGCAATGTTCTCATCTGGAGGCTCGAGTGAGGAAGGGTTCACTTCCAGCTGACTCAGGTTGTAGTCAGGATTCATTTCCTTGTGGCTGTAACACTGAGGACCGAGGCTTCTGCTGGCTGTTGTCTGGAGGCCACTGTCAGCTCCTGGAGACTATTCCCAGCTCCTTGCCATGTGGATCTCCTAACATGGTCACTTACTTTGTCAAAACCAGCGAGGGAGAGTGTCTAGCAGAATGGAGTCTTATATAATGTGAATTAATCACAGGGCAGTGATATCGCATCACCTTTCCCATGTTCTTTGGTTAGAAACAAGTCACAGGTCCCTCCTACACTCAAGGGGAAGGAAGTATATACAAAGGCATGAACAGGTTGTTCACGGAGGGGAGCCTGGGGACCACCTTAGAGTCTGTCTGCCACAGATGGATAGGGAAGAGGAGGCAAAGGAAAGATCAATGGGAAGCAAGAAAAATAGAGGGAGGAGGAAAGTGTATTTATGTATATGTAACATTTATTAACCATGTATTGTGTGCAAGATACTGTGCCGATTACCTTCACATGCATTTTATCATTTAATCTTTCTCCAAACCCTGTGTGGTAGATGTTACTATTATGACCATTTTACAAAAGGGAAAACAGGGTTCAGAGAAGTGAAGCAATTTCCCAAGGTTACACAGTGTGAAAAGTAAAACCAGGATTCATACCTGTTTCTATTAGACTCTATAGCCCAAGCTTTAACTACGAATCCTATAGTTTAAGAGGGGTGGTGGAAGGGAGAGCATAGGAGAATAAAAGAGAGAATAGAGAAAAGAGAGAGAACAGAGCTTCCAAATGTATGCAAATTTGTTTTTAAAAAAATTGTCAATAAAAACTATCATCAATAAGGAAACCTGTAGGTCTACAATATGTGGGATTGGTTTCGGCAGAAAACACCCAATTTTAAAAAGCATCATCTTAAACTAAAGCCAGTGGGACTACAGATGAGTCTCATACTTCTAAACCTTTTTCTGGCCCACCTGAGATTTTCAGAACCTAGAATCAACACTACAGCCAAGCTGTGTCCAGAACCTTGGAGACGCCCAGCTCATCCAGGCAGACTCCTCCACACATGTTCTGCCAAACTTCTGCGGGAGCACATCTGGGCCCAGACAGCCAGGCTGGGGCCTGGGCTTGTTTTTCACGGCTCATTTGCAATGTCCTGTTCTATTCCTGGACACTCTGTCCTTCCCAACTGACACTGCAGCTCAGTTTCCCAATAGCCACTTTAACGAGATGGCTCCAAAAGTGCTGCTCAGCGTCAGTCCTTGGAAACCAGCGTTTTCCAACACTTGCTGTAAGAAGGCTGGCTGAACGTGGCACATCTCTGACTCCTCTCTTAGTTGGCCAAGTCTCTTGTCTTTGAGGGGCAGCTGCAGACATCACGGGAGGCCTCTCCATGCAGACACAGGATGACTCACAGCAATGTAGGGGAAAGGAAGGCATTTGAGAATCAGACCCCACCTTGCACCAACCTAGGGCAGGCAGGTGGACGAGGCCCAGCCCCCACCCCAGCTGCCTGCACTCTGACTTGACAAAGCCCCAGCTGGCACCCTCTGTACGCTTCCAAGCCCACCAACCCAGAGGGAGAGATGAGCAGGACCACTGATCCTGTGATTCACAGTCAACCCTGCTAGAATCTCACCAAGCAACAAATTGAAACTGAGTTCCAACTTTACACAGGGGCATGGAACCCTCAGCAGAGTGTCGAAGGAAACAGAGAACTTGGCATTGTTGTCGTACCTGGGACAGTGCCTGGCCCTGCCATTTGTGAGCTGTGGGGCTGTAGGCAAATCCCTGCTCTGGGCCGCACATCCCTTATCTATAAAGTGAAGAAGTCCAACCTCATGGATTGCTGTGAGGCTTAGATACCACGTGGGGACACAGTACCAGCCAACCAATGAATGTTACTTATGGTAGACACTCAATAAGGAATGAATGGTGTTGCCTTTTTTGAAAAGTTTAAAATCTGAAGTGAACAGTATATGCAAATACATCACTATACAGCTTGCATAAGACAGGGACAGGTCATACACATACCAATGAAAAATTTCCTTTGCATGAGGTGGGTTTTTAGTAAATATTTGTGGAACATTAATCGACCTGGAATATTAAGCAACTGCAATAGAGAAGCCACTTCACATAATGCTACATACAGATAATCAATGAATGCAGGCTGCCATGGAGGAAAGAGGCCAGGCATTACCCTCAGGCTCCACCACTTACTTATCAGCTGTGTGACCTTAGGCTGGTTACATCACTTCCCTGAGCTTCAAATTCTTCACCTATAAAATGGCAATAATACCTGCCTCCTAGGTTGGTTATAGGGATTAAATGTGATACTGTATCTAAATGTACTTTAGCTGGGAATGGTGGCTCACACCTGTAATCCCAGAACTTTGGGAGACTGAGGTGGGAGGATCGCTTAAGGCCAGGAGTTCGAGATCAGCCTGAGCAACATACGGAGACTCTGTTCCTACAGAAAAAAAATTTTTTTTAATTAGCCGGGAATAGTGGCATGTGCCTGTAGTCCCACCTACTCAGGAGGCCGAGGCCGGAGGATCACTTGAGTTCAAGAGTTCAAGGCTGCAATGAGCTATGATCAAGCCACTGCACTCCAGCCTGGGAGACAGAGTGAGACCCTGTCTTTAAAAAAATAAAATAAAAAATAAATAAATGCATGTTAGCCCAGTTCCTGATCCACAAAGAACCCTAATAAATGATGACTTTTCTTAGCTGTTTACAAACCAATGGAGCTAAAAAAAAGGAAAGCAAAAAGGGATTTTCTGAAATGCATTTGCCTAAAGGCTAAAACACTCACTGCTTAGAACCACTTTGTAGTAGTTTCATCCCCAAATTGGGTGAAAGCATGCCTCATTCAAGTGCCTGATTAGGAATTTGTGTGATATAGCCAAATGGAAAAGTCGATGAAAAATGGAAGGTATTAATCATTGACCAATAGAATATCTGGGCTGGATAGAATCTTAGACCATATTGACCAGACGTGACTTAGCCACCATCATGCAGCCAGCCCAGGCAAGACTAGAACACAAGACAGAATCTCCCACGCCTGCACCATCTGGTTAACAGCTAGGCTTGCTAGCCAACTCTCCCCAGGGTCCTCGCAGTTGAAGGTCATTTGACACTGTCTAGAGCTGACCTGCTGTGCGGTCCTGGGCAAGTCCTGCCATCTCAATTAGAGCCTATATATTAAGGCACATTGGAAGAGAAAGTCCCTGTAAGACTCACCCACCCATTACCACTTCCCCTGAGCCAGGTTCATGCCCGTATTTGTGTATAAGCACACTAGGCAGAGTCAGGCATTATTACTGTGAAATGCACTCATGTAAAAATACCAGCACATGACCTAGGCCAGCCCATACCCTCATCTGATTGGCAGTTGAGAAAACTGAGGCTTTGTCAAGGCCACCTGGGGAGAGGCCAAGCAATGGGTGAGCTGAGCCCATGTCTTCTTCTTCCTGGTCTGGAGCCCTTTTTCTCAGGCCAGGCTACCTCCTACAAGCTATAACAAAATGAAAAACAAGATAAGCTAGTGGTTGCTCATCACATACACTTTGTTTTGACATATATGCTTACTATTTTTCTATAGACTAACAGAAAGGGAACTAACAGTTACAGAACACTGACTATGTACTATTGACACCTCGCTTACATTAATTCTCATCACATACCTACAGTAATAAAAGCTAGTATTGATTGAGTACTATGTGCCAGACACAGTTCTAGGGGTTTTACATACATCTGTACAAGGAACCCAGCCAAGGAGTTACTCTGTAGGTCGAATTCGGCCTCTGCTTACCAAGCTCTGAAATAGGACAATATCAGCCCGGGAGTTTCTCTTTATGTAACTCATGTGCCCCAAAAGATGCCCTTTCCAAATACACACAGAGGTACGTGTGAATATGTGGTGGGCATCTGACAGCATCCCCATATGGCTGGTTCTATTGCCATTAACTTGCTGAGATGTCAGAGCTAGTTAGTGGTAGAGGCAGGATTTGAACCCAGGTAGTCTAACATTTAGTCCATATTTAGCCTTCCTGAGAGGCAGCTTCAGTGAGATAGACTCTAGTGTCACATACACATATGCCTTGAGGACAGAAAAGCTGACTGTCCCCCCTACGTTCAGAACAGTGTTGGCACACACAGGCACTCAGTAAATTTTGTTGACTGACTAACGGCTGTTTTACGGATTAGGAAATTGAGTGTCAAACAGGTTAAATGACTTGCCTAAGGTCATACAGAGTAGGCCATATAGCTGGAATTTGAATGCACCTCTCTGCCTCTAAAGCCCTTGCTCTTTTCACAATAACATTCTGTCATTCATAAGTATTTGCTGAGTTAATGAAACACTAATTCTGGGCTCAGGAATGTGGGGCTAGAAAGATTTGTAAGATTTGGTTTCTACTCTCAAGAAACTGGGATTCCAGTCGTCTACAAAAATTCATGTTCCAGAATCATATTCCCTGGTTCCCTGAACCAAAGCCAGTCCAAATGGTATAAGCCATTTGGTACATCGTTAGCCAGGGATGCCTTTTCTATCTCCCAAACTCAAGGTTATAGAAGTGGCCACCAAAGTCCATTGGCCTGGTCTGTCTCCTTCTACAGCACTGGCCCGGTATATTCATAGAACACAGTTGCAGAGAACACGTTTAATCCGCGCAAAACTGGGATGGCCAACTCCCCATTCTAGCTTTTCTAGACTCCTTTGCAGCAGTGTGCACAGGGTGAGTTTTTATGTCTTTTTCCATGCCCTCCTGCTTTCCCCACACTGCCCCCCATCTAAGGCTTTGCCAAAAACTGAGATACTTACGTTAGAAAACTAGGCTTGAAAAGTGCTTCTAAAAGCAGCAATCATTTCAATAAATAAACATGTTCTGATTAAGAACATTAATTTAGGGTTTACCTCATTTTCCTTCCTGGTTTTGTTTTCTGTAATATTTAGGAGGCAGGAGGTAGTTAGAAGAGAAGGGTGGTTTTTTTTTTATTATTATTAAAAAAGGAAAAAGAAAAACCAACCTCTAAATTCATTAGTTGGATTCCACAGGACTACGGGAGCAATCTCATAATAATCCTACATCAATATGAGAGAAGTTGTAACTAGTTCACTTAGGGTAATTATAGGGCAGCTTTCTGCCAGGTTTTAAAGATAGACTTTGAAATGTTGCTTTTTTCATTTGCCTCCTGCTGTGTGTGGGGAGAGGCGCAGGCTCCCGGGACGGCCGCCAGAGCTAAATGGGGGCCAACTGGAGAGGGAGGCACCGAGATTGGGTTCCTGTTTTCCCATGTTCAAACTGCTGGGAACACAGATATCCTACCGCAAGAGTCTCCTTGTGGAAAACGCAGGGCCTAGAATCTAAATTCCGTCAGAAAAGAATTGGCAGAGCCGTGGCCCTAAATAAAATTACGACAAGGTGTATAGCACAGAGCTTCAGATTTTGCACTAAAACAGTAGCTCCCGAAGTGTGTCTCCGCACCAGCAGTATCGGTGTCACCGGGGAACTGGTTAGAAATGCAAATTCTTGGGCCCCACCCTGCATAAGAAACTCTGGGAGTGGGGTCCAGTCAGCTACAGTTCAACAAGCTCTCCAGGTGGTTCCCATGCACCTTAAACTTTGAGAATCACTGCTCTAGGGAATGATGGTGAAGAGCCTGTCCAGGAAATAAGAGTTACTCTTAAACAGGGATTTATTCAAACAAAGCGTGTCTATACATATGCACACGTGACCTTTGGAAGTGGCCAAAACCAGGCTCTGCCACTTACCAGCCATGGGGCCTCCGACAAGCTACTTAACTGCTTTAAGCAGTGGTGTGCTGGTAAGTGTTTAACAAGCAGCTCTCTGAGGGAAATATAATATGTCTGTTCATTGTCCTGACATAAATACTCCCCGAATGGCCACTTCCAAACTGTCAACATCATGTCAGCCAACCTGAAAAACTCGGGAAAATTTAACAATTGGCTCTAAGCCAGCTCCAGCACACCACTGTCTCTAAGACTCAATTTCCTCATCTGTCAAATGGATGGATAATAGTATTTATCTCATAGGGATTGTTGGAAGAGTGAAGTGAGAAAATAATGACAGCCAAACTTTATAACTTAAGTCTACCAAGCACTTCATATGCATTACTCACTGAATTCTCATAACCAGGAGTTAGGTACTGTTGTTCCTTCTGTTTTATACATGAGGAAACTGAGCTGGAGTAACTAGTCCAAAGTCACACAGCCAGCAAGTGGGACAATCTGAGTTTGACTCCAGAGCCCACGAGGGGACAGAGACAGGAGCACGATGTAGGCACAGGGTGATGCCCGGTCACTGGTAGCTATTTTCACGATGTAAATACACTCCCCAAATCCCCAATCCTCTGCAGTTTGGAGGGAGGAATGAACCGTTTGTACTGGAGGAAACGTCTCAGCCCCAGAGACCACGTTCATTTTCTTCTGGGAGAAAAGGCCAGATTGCCTGATAATCAATCAGCTATTGATTATTCATGGTGATAGATGACAAGAGTTATAGCTAATTGACAGACGCAGTTAATACAGCAACTCAGACTCATTTTAGTAACTTGTAAGCTTCTCCCCTTCCTGAATCAATGAGGTGCATGTTTTTCCAGGCTGTAATTTGTGTTTATATATACACACATACATATATACACACACACATTGGGTCATAGTATACTTTTTTTTTCTGATTTGTTTTTCTTTTTAACCTAAGACTATATCATAGATCTTTCCAATGGCCATCCATACCAATCTATCTCATTCTCTCTGAAACTGCTTAGCATTCCACGAGAATTACTTGACATCATTTATTTAACCAATTCATGACAGAAGGACATTGAGGCTATTTCTAATTCTTCATTTATTATAAATGAATCCTGCACTCTACAATCTTTCATATAGATTCTAGCATATGTCTGTAGGAGAAATTCCTGAAACTGAGATTTTTAGGATTTGTGGGTCAAAGGGAACATGTAGTTTAAATCTTGACCAATGAACCCAAATTGCTTCTCAACATGAAATTTTAAGCTCTCAACATTCAAGAAGGAAGGTGCCTGTTTGCTTATCCTCTCACCAACATTACTATTCCTCTGATGATTTTTAAAAACTTTTTATTACAAAAATTTCGAAACATAAAAAATACAGAAAATAATAGTGCTGAACCCCTATGTACCTACCAAAGCCCACACTTCATACGCTTTCATCTGCAAACACTCCAGCAAGTACCTTTAGAAGATACAGATTCTGGCTTTTTAACATAACCTCAATACCATTATCACATCTAAAAACTCCTTGATATCAAATATCCAATGTTCAAAATGTCCCAGTTGTCTCATAATTTTTTAATAATTGGTTTGTTTGAATCAGGATCTACCAAGGTCCCTACACTGCAGTCGGTTGATACGCCCCCCCAAATCTCTTAATCTCTAGGTTCCTCCACACCCATCACTCCTCTTCTTTGATTCCATGCAATATATTTATTAGAGGGATTGGATCATTTGTCTTGTAGTTTCTCACTTGCTGAATTTTTCCTATTGCACCCCTGTGGTGTCATTTAATATGTTCTCCAGCTTCATATTTCTTGTAACTGATAGTTAGAGCTAGAGCGGTGCTGTCCAATATAGTAGCCACTAGCCACATGTGGCTATTCAAATTTAAATCATTAAAAGTAAATAAAATTTGAAATTCAGCACCTTCAAGTGTTACCATTCCCCAAAGGGTGCGCAATGTCGGGAAGGGGGGGGTGGGGAAGGGAGGGATATATACCTACACGATGGGTGCAACGCGCACTATCTGGGGAACAGACACGCCTGGAGCTCTGACTTGGGGAGAAAGGTGGTACATGGGCAACGTATGTAACCTGCAATTCTGTATCCCCCATAACAGTAAGATGAAATAAAAAAAAAAATAATAAAAAAAAATAAATTTGAAATTCAGTTCCTCAGTCGCACCGGCCACATGGCAAGTACCCAGTAAGCACAGGTGGGCAATGACTGCCGTATTAGACAGTACAGAATCGCACATTGCCACCACGGCAGACAGTTTTATTGGACGGCATGCTTCTAGAAGTATCATCGGATCCTCTGACAATTGTTAAATTATTTTTTCTCATATGTGCTCAAGAGCAAAGATGAACACCCTGAAGTTTGTATTACTAGGCAGTCTCAGACAATATTAGGGAAGTAATTAATCTATGCCAGACTCCACTCCCATCTGTTTTAAGTGGCAGTGTCTGTGTTTACAGAAGATGATTAGGTATTTGCACGAGTGCCTCAGGTACGTAAGAGATTCTGCGGCGATAAAAGGTCACCAGCTCCTGAGTATGCAGGCAGCTCTGGTCCTTTCCTAGCCTCCTCGGAAGGAAATTGAGGGAATCAGAGCTAATCCATAAGGCTCAGTCTTGCAATGATTATAGGACATGCTGGTTCCAGGATATTCCTAAACATTCATCCTTTTGTCAAGGTGCAGGTACTTCTGGAGGTTTCTTCCCGGCTGTGTCTTTGTCTTGGCATGTGTGTAATGAGCACATTTCACAGCACACCAAACAGGTTTCTCAGCTTGCTTCGGTGACACTTTGCAAAGCCCAGAGGAGCCCTGTCGAGACAGAAGCGGTGAGCACCTGCAGCCAGCCCATGGCAAAGTCTGGCCGGCTGAGCATTCCAGCAGGAGCCTCACCTGGTTCCTGAAAAACCTCAACCTATCTATGAGGAAATGGATATTTAGGGGCTCTGGTAGGAGATAGTATGGAAAATCCGGAATTAGGAGACAATTATTCATGGATTCATTTGTTCTAAAAATACTTATTGGGCCAGACACTGTGCTAGACACTGAGTTGGATGGGGAGCTAGCTAAAAGTTTCTGCCCTCATCAAATTTGCAGTCTGGTGGAGGAGGCAGGTAAATAAACAAGCCACTTCCACACCATTGGACAAATACGTGATGGGAGTACTGGAGAGTATCTTAAAAGCATGTTTTAAAAACATTTCTGACCCTGACATGGACATTCAGGGACGTGATGTTTAAGCTGAGACCTAAAAGACAAGAAGCAATTGGGCAGGAGAGGGAGAGAGCAGGGTGTAGAGAGAATATTCTGGGAAGAACTTAGAAGGTGAGAGAGTATGAGGCATTGGTAGTACAGAAAGATGTTCAGTTTGGCTGCAATGGGCAGTGTGAGAAGAGAATGGCCAGAGACGAGATTGGAGAGAGTTAAGAGTGGTGTAAATCCCAGCTGTGTGAGCTGAGCCAAACCATGTCTTCCCGTGCCTCAGTTTCTTCCTCCACCAGATAAGCATAAAAATGCCACACAATGTTGTGATGAGAGCTAATGACATAGCAGATGCAAAAGCATTCTGCACACCATATTCTGAATCCCAGTTGTAGAAGGGCCATGGTGTTAGCCTGGAGCAATCTTTCACTCTGGTGTGAGTGTGAGTTAGAGAGGGAGCTCTGGGGCCGTGTGTTGGAACCAGCTTCCAGCAGCTCTTGAGAGAGGCAATAGCGCACATCTCTTCCCAACTTCACTTTCAGTGATGTCATGTTGTAGCCAAGGTAGGAGTATTTACACTACGGAAATTTGCAAATGTTACAAACCAGAGTCTTTTTTTGGTTTTAGTTTTTGTTTTTTTATTTGTGTTTATTTTGTTTCTGAGAGCTGATTTACCTGCACACCACTGAGTGAGGGTTAAAGTCATGAGATGAGTAGGAATTCTGAACAGTAGTTATTAAATAGTGTCCACCCAGTGACAAAAAACAAAATAGATTTTGGCAAAATTTCTGAAAGAGTGACCCTATTACCCTTTCTGCCATTTGAAACAGGCCCACCCAAAGCCAGCCATTAGGGATCAGAGCAAGAGGGCCACTCTTTCATGCCAAACCATTCCCAGACAGGCCAGAGCAGTGTCGATGCCACCCAGCTCATGGAAATGAGGTTGGAGCCTCCCAGATCAACAGCTGCCGAGAGCTGCTTTCTTTGGCCCATGAGACCAGCGATAAATTGGGTTTCAATGTTCTGAATAGGCAGAAAAAGATACCTCCTTGCTCTCTCCTGATCCCTTTGCTGGAGCTGCCAGCTGGCACTTTTTGTCACTCATCGTGGCTGCCTGCAGTGGAGATTACGCACTTAGTGCGGAGGGCATGTGGGAAAGGAAAAATCTTCAGCGAGCGGGAGTCTCCAAGGCAAATACTCGCTGGAAAGGCTGGGATATAGATGTAGCTCAAGGCATGTTCTAAATAATGGAGCCTTTTTAAAGGATGGCCTAGAAAAGTACTATATTTATCTTTGGCTAGCATGCCTGGATGCTCCCCAATCTTGGGGAAATAACTAGTTGGGTATGTTGGAGTTCTTTGTCAGGAGTAGCGTTGACAAAATATCAAAGTTTGGGTTGGGCTGAACTGGCATGGTGTGTGACTTAATACTCATTCCTTCATTCATTCGTCTAACAAATAAATGAGTGCCTACTGTGTGCCGCTAGAATGTAAGTCCCATAAAGGCAGAGATTGTGTCTGTCTTACTTATTGTAGGCACCCAGTTCAATTTTGTTGAATGAATGAGTGGATGGCCTCACTTTGCAACATGTAGGGGGTACAAGGATAAATAAGTCATAGGGGCCGGGCATGGTGGCTCACACCTATAATCCTAACATTCTGCGAGGCCGAGGTGGGAAGATCGCTTGAGCCCAGGAGTTTGTGGTTGCAGTGAGCTATGATGACGCCGCTGCATTCTAGCCCAGGCAACAGCATGAGACCCCGTCTCAAAAAAAATAAAGTCATAGGGCCTGCTGCTATGGACCTCACAGTCTGGTGTGCAGACAACCAAGTAAACCAGCAATTACAATGCAGGGAGATGAGTGTTGTGATACAGCAAGTACAGGGTGCAATGGCTCACAGAAAAGGGAACTACAACCCAGCCTTGGGGGCAGGAGACAGGAAAGGCTTTCTGAAGACAAAGATGCAGAGGACATAGAGGACAACGCCAAAGATATGGCACCTATCTGGATACTACCTTATGGAAAAAGAGAATTGTCTACATATTCAGCAGTTATCTCATATTCCTAAGAAAGACTATTGGCTCTGTCTCAGAGTGGAAAGTAATTGTGAATAACTGCTAGAATACTTTGATAGCTTAATTATCAGTGATGTTTTCCATTTCTTGGAGATTTTCAGAGATTTCCCTCAATTCAGCCTTTCTACTGAAAGAAATGACCCCATGCCCACAGGACAGATGGCATGTGGACCTTTAGCATCTGTCTGATGCACAGCCATTGGCTCCTTCCATGTCCAAATCTATAGGCAGGCAGAGTGCTTCTTGTCCAAGGTCATGTCTATTCCATTTGATATAAATAGGAAGAATGCTCTGAATTTTGATTCGAAAGAGGCAGACAAACTGCAGATTTGCAGAAAGTCCGGGTGGTGAAATATCTTGGCTTCAGCTGAACTGAGAGGGAATAATTCTAACTTCCCAGGGCTTTGTGGCTCCAACAGGGTCATGCCAGACTTCTTCCTTTGGTATCACCAAATTAAATCACAAATAGGTATAAATATGCACACACATACACACACATGCAAGTCCCAAAGGATGAAGACTAATTAAGAAGTAAACCGTTTGAAATCAGAGATGCAACTCTTTGACAGTAGAGGACAGGCCCTGCCACTCCAGCTCTCCTCTTCAAGGTCATTTTCCCCAAGGGGCTGGGAGTATGTGCAGTCACTTTATTCCTTCCGCAATAGCCTGTCAGGCTCCCGGCACCTTTACCTCACTGGCAATTCGAAGCAGGACCACACACAAAAGCAAAAAGAAGAGTGTAATGAGCTGCCTTCTACCTGCGACTCAAGTTTCAACAGTTATCAACATCGTGCCAACTTGGTTTCATCTCATCTATCACCTTTGCTTCTGAAGTATTTTAAAGATACTTTTGGAGCTTTAATAACACACCTTCAAAAGCTCTGTTATCTTTGGAGTTGTAAGGTAATGGTAAAAATCGCCTTCTTCACTTTGCAGTTAAGGAACTTGAAGCCCAGAGGGGTTCAGCGCCTCCTCCGAGGACACAGTGTGCAAGTTGTGAATCACATCTAGGGGCCACCTCCACCCCCAGACCGGCTGGCCCTACTAGCAGAAATGCCCTGCTGTTTGCCTGGGTCACCTTGCCATTATTCATTCCCCCTTCAGCTCCAGAAACTCCCACGTGGAGGTAAAAGAGAGAAAACAACCCAGAGGAGAAAGCTAGAGTGGGGCGACCGAGTTTTTTTTCCTCCTAAGCTAGGGGAGAGGTCATGGTGGGGTGGGGGTCATTTGACTCATTTTTTCTCACTCCGCTCGGTAGATTTGGCTCCATTTCTCAAACCATATGGAAAAGGCTCATCCCCCAAGTGCCACATCTATTGGAAACGCCCACTCTGGAAAAGGGGGCAGTGGAAGGGAGAAGATCCGCCTCCCAGGCCCATGAGACACTGCTTTCCCTTGTCCTTCTGGCTCCCACGCACCTCCCTCCCTTCTCCACAGGTGCCCTGTGCCCTCCTGGAGGGAGACGTGGTGACAGAAAGTCTTTGGTTCCCTGGGGAGTTCAGTGCTATCCCAATGAACGTCTCTGGGACTTGGCACCCTGCCCTTTTCCAAAGCAATCCCAAGCTATTTCTTGAGAACCAGCTTATGTTTGGAGCCAGGAACACGGCTCCGGACACATCTGGGATTAACTCCTATGCTGGGGAAATGAGATCACCCCAAAGCAATCTCGGAGAAATGTTTGGAGGAGAAAAAGGAAGGTGTGCTAATGGCAGCCCTGAAAAGGCACTGCGATTAGGACCAGCTCTTTCTCCACCCACATGGTGTAAACTCCTGCTGCCCTCACCTTTGTCCTGCAACAGGATCCCTGGAACACAGGGAGGAGGCAAGAGGGACCAGGAGGAAAAGGCTGGCAAATCCTGGGTGTTGGGTTAATATTTGCTTGAATGAGGAAGGGAGGAATGTCCTGTCCCCCCGACTCAAAGTGTCAGGAGTCAGGTGAAGAGGAAAACGGAGCCAGTGATGTCTCAGCACTCCACCGAGGACTGGAAAAAGAAAGGCCAAAACAAAAGACTGAAGGGAGATAAACAAAGAGAGAGAAAGACACATGACAAAAGTAGAACAGAATAGAATTTTAGAGATAGGTTCAGGAGCCAATAATAAGAATCTTCCTTATGTTGGGTTCCTTCCCATCGTTCAGGGCCCTCACCTCCTTTGTCTTTTCCTTCTACCATTATTCCAACTTGCAATATATATAATTTATTTGTATGTCTGTAGGTTTGATCTCTGTTTTCCCAACTAGACTGTAAGCTCCATGAAAGGTCTTGTACATACCTGGCATAGCTGTCACTAGTATGTGGCAAAGATCTCATTACACAGTAGCTGGTGGAGTTCTCATTCCAGCTCTTCCCTGTGTGTGTCACAGCGGTGATTCTGCCCCACTGGGTGCCTTTTCTCTCACTCTGTCGTCAGTCCACACACCCCTTCATCTTTTAAAATTGGACATAAGCTCAGAGCTCACTGGCAGCTGGACCTCTTGCTGTTTCTGAATTCTATTTGGATAGTTTATTGTTATGGGGTTTAGTTGTTTCTGGGTTTTGAATATGCGTATTAGTCAGGACTTGTTCAGTTTCAAATGTCAGAAAATAACTCCAAGTAGTTTAAGTAATAAATAATAAATTGGGGATATGATCTCATTTAACTAAGTACCCTTCAGGCATGGCTAAATCTAGGGATTCAGATTTTACTGTCCAGGCTCTAGCTATCTAGTTACCTCTCCAGCTTGCTGCATCTCTAGTTCTGCTGCCTTCTGCAGCTTCCCTCAGGAAGGTGTGCCTACTGGTTGGGAAATATCACCAATATTATTGCCCAATATTGGACTACGCTACATTGCACTGAGGGGCCAAGGCCCACAACCCAAAGGCTCATGATCCAAAAGTAATAAAGATTCTTTCTCAGCATCTATGTATCAAACCTCAGGGAAGATACCAATTGGCCGTGGTTGAGGCACATGTCTGCCCTGTACTGGTCCCCATGCTGGGGGGATTTGGGTACCCTGACTGGCCAGCCAGGGCCATGTCCCCTTGCATGTGTGGTGTGGCCAGAGTGAACGACCTGCCCATCAGAAGATGAGGAGAGGCTGGTCCAAAAGTGGTGAGTTCTCTCATGTGATTGTTCATAGTCAGTTACAGAGTGAACTCCTTGTTCTACTACTTTCTCCCCTTCTCACTACTGCACTTGAGTAGTCTTTAAAAAACAGTAAACAAAGAAAAAGAAGATGAAGAGAGAACAGGTCGTTACTCAGAGAAGGGGACGCTTGGCAAAGCAACAACATAACTTTACTACTGAAGTATCCTCATGCCCGTGTCTCTGGGTTCTATTCTGCATCCAAATCACGGCTCTTGTGGTCTCCAGATCCCACTGAGGAGACAAATGGAATAGACAAATTATAGGAGCATAGACGTTTTGAGCTTCTGAATCTCGGAAAAGAAAAGCCTTTTAGGTGCACACAAGGAAGAAGAGCTTGGTGAAGACCTGACAATGAGACCTCCACACGCACTTCATCCCCCTACCCCCTCGCCCCTGCACCTGTAGACACAGAAAACCATTATGGGTGATAAAAGCTGTCACCAACAATACAGCAGGTGAGAGCTGACGTGGAACTTGGAATCATTGTCCCTTGAGAGAACAGTGGAGGACAGGATGGAATCAACGAGCCGAGCCTCTTCAGGTGCTTAACTTTTATGCGAGGGCTCTGCAGTTCAATAATTCATGCTCACGCAGCCGGCAGCAAGCAAATTGCATTCACACTCTATTCAGATTTTGATTACAAAACAGAGCCCCAAATGAGTTTTATGATGGGAAAACATACGAGGTGACTTCAGCTGAATGGCAGACAATGAGGGTAGTAGGAGCACCAGGGCTTTCAGGTCAAATGAGCCTCAGCCAATCCTGAGTCTGCCATACACTGGCTGTGTGACCTTGTCTGGTGACATCCATCATCTCAGAACTTCTGTTTCCTCCTCGATAAAATAGGGCACTACTACCTACTTCACAGGGTTCTGAGATCACATGAATGAGATAATACATGGAAAGTGCAGTAGTGCAATAACGTAAGAAAAATTTCCGTGGCCTGGCAGAACCCCGGTAAATGTTAATTTCCTCTTCGGAGTCATTCACTCTCTCGGGCACTCTCTACCATCCGGCCTCCCTCCACCCTTCTTTGCACCGTCAAGCCAATGTCTTCTATAATAAGCATGAATGTAGAACTGAGAATACCAAGGAAGAGATTATCCACAACGAAAAGAAAGAAGATGAAGAGGGTCTTCATGTTAAAAATAATTATAATTCACTTCCACAATATTTAATTATGTTGAAGAGACATGAAAAAAAGATGAAAATAGTCAAGCAATTAGTACTATCTCAAGGTTTCAGAGTTTAGGCATCTTCAAAGGAACTTCAGCATTTTGTGCAATTGTAGTTTAATATGCTCTCTTGGTAATCATTAAAAATATGTAAGCCAGTTGCACTGGAAATATCTTCCAGGAAAAAAAAAAAAAAAGAAGCAGGTTAGCAGTTTACAAAGCCTACATCAAAACTCCATTCATCGCCCCCATTTGAGTTATAATGAGTTATAGTTCCGACCAGGAGCATCAAACTTGGAGTGTGAGGGGGTTTGACAACAGTGCAGCTTCTTGACTCCTACCCCGAGAGATTCTGATCACACAGGACAGGCAGGGGGTCAGGGGCTGCATTTTTAGCATCTCTCAGGATTCTGATGCAGGCAAACCACAGACTTCGTTTTGAGAAACACAAGCTTACCAGTGCTTGGGCTTGAGGATAGACTTAAGTTTGAATCCTAAATCTACCACTTTCTAGCTTTGTGAATGTGGCAACTCTTAACTTCTCTGATTCCCAGTTTTCTGATCTGAAAATTGGAATTCGAACGAATACACACCTCAGAATTAAATAAAATGTATTGTGTGGTGCTTAGCACAGTAACTGGCACATGGGAAGAAACACTCCATAAATACTAGCTGCTGATATTCTCATTACTATGCAAAGCCAAAGAGGCTTGGATTCTTTTTTTCTTCTGTTCTTTTCATAAATCTGAAAGGACAATGCATTAAGCAAGATGGAAGTTTATTGCGCTCTCAGACAAAAGTCTGGAAGTGACACGGTCCAGGACGGGTGTGGCAGCTCTGCAACCGGGCTCCTGCCCTCCCTGTTTAGGTGTGGCCCTCGTCCCCATTACTCAGGATGGCAGCCGGAGCTCCGGGACCCATATCCGCATTCCACGTGGCAAAGATGGGGGAAAGAAAAGAAAATCAGTCCCTGTCAGTACCGATGCTTCCTAAAGGTTGCTCACACCCCACTGGCCAGAACTTAGCTGCCAGGGAGGCTGGAAAGTATGAGCAGTATTCCAGGTAGTCATACACCTAGAAAAATGTGGTTTGTATTACAAAATGGACAAATGGGGAGAAGGAACATGGAGGGGCAACTATTGTTCCCTAATATACCCTACCCTAGGAAGCAAGCAGATTTGGGTCATTCCCCAGAAATCCTCTGCTCTTATCCTGCTTCTATCTGCTTGTCCCTCAGGTAAGGAACATCTTCCCCCAAAATGGTAGCTGCACGGTCTGTTTATCATACTCAGTTTGGCTTATTTTCTTCTGAAATTCCTCCCATACCTTTCACTCCTCATCCCCCAGCTTCATTCACTTTCTCCTCACTAAGTGATTTGAATAAGTGATACAATTATTTCATTGTAGAAAGGTTAGAAAACACAGCTAAGGACTTAGGAAAAAATGTTTAGTATTCAAAAATCTCACCTCTTAGAAATAAGCACTCCTAAAGTGTTGGTGTATAGTCATCAAGCCTTTTCCCCAAGTAAAAATATACACATGAATTTATAATGCAAATCTAGTCTACATAACCGTTCTTAACTTCTATTACACTTAACAGTATACTATGAGTAATGCTCAGTGTTATTAATTAGAGATCAACATCATCAATTTTAAAGACTGCAGAGTTTTTCATCGCATGGGTGTATCATAATTTATTCCACCAATTTCCTGTTTATATCCACAACACTGTGTTAACCCCCCCGGTACACATGTCTTTGCTCACTTGTCCCCCAGTTTCTCGGGGATGAGCTGTGTTCCTACGGCTTTCTAATTCCTGGGCTCTCCTGACTGCATCCGGGACCCAGCAGAAAGGAACAGCTCTACCATCCCATCAGCAAAGTGATGTCAGGTCTTGTCTCTAACCCTAAGCCGCTTGGACTTCTTTTTTCAAATGAACATGGCAGAATTGGGAGATTCTTGAAGACCTGAATTAAAGCCCCCTCTACACTCCATTATGAATGGCAAGACTGCCACAGTGTGAAGGACTACTGCACCCCACTGCTCAGAAAAGCACAAAATACAATACAATTCCAGGTGACTAAACGGCTTTCTATTAAACCTCAGCTGTTAGAAGTTTCAGTTTGCCAAGCTGACTTCAAGCAAAACCGGAGTAAAGCCATTTCTGTGTGGAGAACCTAGTTTCAATTAGGAAAAAAAAAATGCATTTAACTGAAATAATTATTTAGACAGACAACCGATTTGACAAATGATGCCTGAGCTGTTTTTTTAACTGATGATTGATTTCTGATTAATTGTTTCTTTGTGTCAGTTGAGCTTCCTAATGATCCAAACACTCGTGAGGTTTACACTTTCTACAGAAGGCTGAAGACAAATTATGTTGCATCACTCTTGTATAGCATTTTATATTTTCAGATGGTTTTCACCTCAATTTCCTTCCCATCCACACTGAGGAGTAGGTAGATATCACCAGCCTTCCATTATAAATGATGAGAATAAGGGATGCCCTTTATTGAACACATACTATGTGCTAGGCAACATGCTAAATGCATTATACATATTATTTATTCCTCACAGCAGCCCTAATGAGGTAGGCATTCTATTAATACCCCATTTTATAATGAATACAGTTTAACAAAGATTTAATAACTTGACCATGATCATACAAGTGGCAAGAGGAAGGGCCAGAATTCAAACCAGGAAGAGTCACTGACTCACTCACTCAAGTTCACATAGTTGTGGAGTCAAGTTCAAAACCCTGTTCCTGGCATAGCGATTAGGAACAAGGACTGTACTGATCGACGGGCGCACACACACACACACACACACACACGCACACGGGAGCAAAGAGATGTAAAGGTCATTGGAAATCAAAAAGTGGGGAGGCAGGTGGGTAAAAACTTACCTGTTGGGTACAGTGAACACTATTTGGGTGATGGGCACACTAAATGCCCCAACTTAAGCATTATAAAACGTAACAAAACATTTTACCCCCTTAATATTTTAAAATTAAAAAAAAAGAACAAGGGCTCTAGAATAAGGCAGCCTGAGTTCAGAGCTCATAACTGCCATTCCCCAGCTGTGTCACCTCACGCAAGTTACCACCACTCTGTGCCTCAGTCACCCTATCTTATAAATGGGGATAATGTGTGTCTATCTCAAAGGGCTACCTAGATTAAATGAGGTGATGCATACACACTTAGCACATAGGAAGTGCTCCGTAATTAGTTATTAATATTATACCTTCCGTCCCTCCAGCCTCTAAGCTAAGTACATATTTTATTATTCTGTGTCACTGCAGGTGCCTCGGGCCAAGGCCTTATGCAACTACAGAGGGCAGAATCCTGGTGACCTGAGGTTTAACAAGGGAGACATGATCCTCCTCCGGAGACAGATTGATGAGAACTGGTACCAGGGGGAGATCAATGGCGTCAGTGGGATCTTCCCAGCCAGCTCGGTGGAAGTCATCAAGCAGCTGCCCCCGCCACCCCCACTCTGCAGGGCCCTCTACAACTTCGACCTACGAGACAAGAGCAAGAGTGAGAATCACGATTGCCTGACCTTCCTCAAGGTAAGGGTCTGGTCAGCCACCAAGGTCTCCGGGGACGACCTAAACACTATGGCAGAACATGGAGATGTCTGTTTAACATTCGCTGATATTTTTTAAATTATATACATTTTATCCATAAATGTATATACGTATGTGTATAAGCGAATGTGTGCATATATTGTATTGTGTGTATACAATTCAAACTACATGAGAGTGAAATCTCTAGAGAAATCTAAGAAGAGTTCGATAGAAGTCCTTAAGGCTTTTCCATTGCAATTACAAAAATACACATCCACACATTTATTCATTCTACAATCACTTTTGAGCACTTACTCTTTGCAGGTGCTGGGGACAGAGCATGAACAAGTCACAGTCCCTGCTGTCCTAGCGCAGTAATGGGAGTAACAGATATGTAGGTAGAAAATCACAAACAGTTTGATAACACGCTACGCAAAACTGCAGCTGCCACCTCTTTGTCACGTATGTGTAAGGGTATTCTTGCTGACCAACTTACAGCCACCTAATCCTACTCCTTTACAGCATTCTATTTTGTTTTAAACATAGCATTCAAAACACTGCGAACATATACAATAACATAATCATACCTCTATACACAAATAACCTCTTACAAGGTATATTTTCCAAACACATCAATTGCCCTGTGATATTTTCTGCCTCTCTTTTCCATCGGATGGTCTTCACCATTCGTAAGTAATGACAATTCCCCTAAAGTCTAGGCTACTTTAACTCTCTGCATCCAGTATTTGTTATTCCTTAAACATCCAAATTCTGTCATAGAAACCAAATTGGAGTTATTTTCATTCTTTGCCTTATACGTAGATCAGCTCTAAGTACAAAAAGTGGCACTGCTACAATAGGTCTTTGTTTTGTAAAATATTTTTATTCTACCACTACCAAAAATGACATTTGTTTCAGATTCCCTCAAAGTAGATAACCTCACTGTCTGAGAGAACCTCCTAAGGAAGGTCATTCTATAGCCTGAAGAGCAAAGTTTAAACTTAGACTGCAGTTAAAGGAAGGTCAATTCAATTCCACAAACATTTACTGAGTATTTACTTTGTGCCAGGCCTTAGACACGGAGCTCTGGGGACACAGCTGGAGGAAGACATAAGCAAGCAGGAAGCATTATCTGCTTCTCCGACCCTCTCTGGGAATTTGCAATCTGGCACACTTACTCCCCATGGTCATTCGTCCCTTGTGCCCATCCCTGTGCCAAGCTGGCTACTGGGGATAAAGTGATGAGTCATTGTCCTTACCTTCACAGAGCTGGCAGTCTGTGAAGAAGAAACACACTCATAAATGAGAAATTACGACAAAGAAACCAGAAGAGAGGATTTGATCCATTCTAGAAGGCTATAGAATGCTAAGACCTCACTAGGAAATCTCATGGTCTTCCTAAAACTGAGCACATCCAAATTAAACTCAAGATCTTCCCTCCCGAAGCCGCTCTTTTCCTAATGCTTTCTAGCTCAGTAAATTGTACAATTTTATCAAACGTGCATGTATTTTTTCATGCATGCATGCATTCATGAAGTATTTATTGGATGACTACTAAAGGGGAACCACTGTGTTAGGTGCTAGGAACAACAGAGATAAACAAAACAGACACAGCCCCTGCACACGTGGAGCTTGCGGTCTGATAGGGTGGACGGTCATTAAAGAACTAACAACCTATAAACACGTAATTGTGAATTTGTAGTAACCTATAAATGTGTAAGTACAAACCTATAAATGTGTAATTGCAAATGTGTAAGAGGAAGCTAAGAAAAGATATAACGTATAATGAATTTAGATTTGGATTAATCCAAATTACTGAGGGACTTGGAATAGATCAGAGAGCTCAGGTCTTTTTTTTTTTTTTTTCTTTTTGAGACAGGGTCTTTCTCTGTTGCCCAGGCTAGAGTGCAGAGGTGTCATCATATAGCTCACTGCAACCTCAAACTCGTGGGCTCTAGCAATCCTCCTGCCTCAGCCTCCTGAGTAGCTGGGACTACAGGTGCATTCCACCAAACCCGGCTGATTTTTCTATTTTTTTGTAGAGATGGGGTTTCGATTTTGCTCAAGCTAGTCTCCAACTCCTGGCCGCAAGCAATCTTCCTGTTTCAGCCTCCCAAAGTGCTAGGATTACAGGCATGAGCCACCTCGCCCAGCCCAATCAGAAGGTCTTTAGTGGATGAATATACAGGTTTGGATCGATGAACATGTATGGACATGAAAAGATGTTCCCGATATGGTATTAAGTAAAAAAAATCAGTGTGTTCTGTATGACTTCATATGTATGAAGTACAAGAATAGGCAAAATGAATGTATAGTGCTAGAAGTTAGAACAGTGGTTACCTCTTGATAGGTTGTGGTAAAGAGCACTTCTGGGTGTTGGAAATGTTCTATATCTTCATCTGGATAGGAGTTTTGTGGATATATTCAAACGTAAAACTTCCTTAAGCTTTACATCTAAGATTTATGCACTTTATTGTATGCATGTGTGTGTGTTTTTGACCAGTTTATAAAAATCAGTTTTTATACACATATATACACACATAAACATATGTTTATGTGTATAAATGTTTTATCTTGATAGAAAAGAATCGGGGAAAAAATATGTTAAGCTGTTAATTATGGTTGTATCTGTATTGTGGTGGAATTTTTTCCTTGTTTTGCTTATCTGTGTTTTTAAACATTTCTACAAATTTAC
The DNA here is from genome assembly GCF_041146395.1 of Eulemur rufifrons. Classification (NCBI taxonomy): domain Eukaryota; kingdom Metazoa; phylum Chordata; class Mammalia; order Primates; family Lemuridae; genus Eulemur; species Eulemur rufifrons. The sequence goes on from NC_090992.1 coordinate 10,943,156, forward strand.
ATATAACCTTTTGTAATAAGAAAAAATTGAATAAAAAGCTGCTTTATGCTTGATATGTCAAAAAATGAATAGGTTCTAAAAAGTCTCCAAAATGAGAATAAAATTCATTCTTTTTGCTAAGCCAAAGATTTCTCCATCAGAATAATTTAAATGAAAAGCTTGCACCCTGCCGGTGATTAAAAATTAGAAATATTTCCAAGTTGTCCTATTGGATTCCATTGATCCTCCAAATTATTTCTATTCCCCTTATGGTCTTGGTGACCCAAATACTATCCTTTATGGAGAAAGTTCATTTTAGCAGGGAGGTTTCCTAAATAAATCATGCATGAGCTACAGTCCTCGCACCTCATACCATCTGGGACTCCAAACTGATCTCCACTGAAAGCTTTTACCACCTGAAAACTGAGAGTAAATGCTGACTGCGAGCCTTTCTCTTTCAGGACGATATCATCACTGTGATCAGCCGAGTGGATGAGAACTGGGCAGAAGGCAAGTTAGGAGATAAAGTAGGCATCTTCCCTATCCTGTTTGTAGAGGTACGTGAGTATCAAGTATGTATCTCATTCACGCCCACTCAGCAATATGCGCGTGCCACCGTGATGCCTGAGAGCAACTCCTACTTGATATGAGGATTATTTCAGGACTGACTAAAATCTCTAAAGAAAACCCAATTCTGGCAAGAGTGTGGGGAAATGGGCCTTTTCCATTCTGCTGATGCGAGTGCAAATTGGCAAAATCTCTCATATCCAAATTGCAATAAACACAGATCACAAATCCTAAAACTGTGCACCTCCTTTGAGTCAGCCATTCCACATCCGAGACTTTATTGTAAGGAAATATTTAAATAAGTAGGCAAAGATATACGTACAAAATGTGCAAAAATGTTCACCATAGCATTAGGGTGGTTGTGTATAACGATGAAAAACCAGAAATAATCTAAATATCCAACAATAAGGATTTAGTTTTTAAAAGTTGTAGCGATGGAAAAATATATACCTATTAACAATAATGTTGGAGAATAATATTTTATATGATGAAGTATTTGATACTAGGCAAAGATGTATGATTTATTATTAAGTAAACAAACAAGTTAATGAGTATACAGTTCCAGATTTGCAAGATAAAAAAGTTCTGGAGATCTGTTTCATAACAGTGTGAATATATTTAATCCTACTGAACTGTATATTTAAAAATGGTTAAGATGGGTCTGGGGGAAAGTATATAACATAAAAAATGGTTAAGATGGTAATCTTTTTAATGTTCCAGTTTTATTGACATGTAATATTTTATGTATTTATGAGGCACAGATGCTATTGTGTTACCTGCATAGACTGTGCAATGATCAGGCCAGGGTAGTTCCATCACCTTGAATATTTATCATCTCTATGTGTTGGAAACATTTCAAGTTCTCTCTCCCAGCCAATTTGAAATATACAGTGCATTGTTACTAACCATAGTGATTCTACTCTTCTATCACATGCTAATTTTATGCTATGTGTTTTTTTACCACAATAAAAAAAAATAAGTTGAATCATATGAAGCCAGCTTTATTTATATTGTGTATATAAATGGATACAGGACTAGAAGGATATGTACCAAAATGTTAACAGTAATGATCACTAGGTGGTGAGATTCCAGATGATTTTCATTTTCTTCTGCTGATTTGTATTTTCTAAATCTTCTGAAATGAGCATATATATGTATTACTGCTTTTTTTTTTTTTAAAGCTACTTACAAAAAAAAAAAGAAAAGAAAGAAAGAAAATGTGCTAGGCTATCTATCTATTCCTTCAGTATAATAATGTAACCTGTAGTCCCTAACCTCACTAGCCATGAGCCTCACCCTAGCCTGGAGCAAGGCATTAAAAATTTAAAGGAGAGTTTTCCTTGTTTAACTGCATTTATTGGGTGCACGCATAAAGCGCGCCCAATAAAAATGGGGAGTGGAGAGCTATGAAGAAAGTAAAAGGCACACTCTCTGCCCTCTAGGAAGGTGGAGTGAAAGCAGAACAGAGGCATAATTAAGGAAATATTAATATTTGATATTATGGAAAGGGGCCATTTCATCCTATCACAAGAGCTAAAGCAGGTTCTGAAATGAATGTTGTACTCAGAGCCTTGCACAGCTTTCAAGGTTCCCTGGCTTCATAATAGTGCAACTAATTGCTTTATTGTGATAAAAAATACATAACATAAAATTTACCATATGATAGCAGAGTAGGGTGGCTATAGTTATTAACGGCAAGCTTCTCTGTCCACCCTCTATTCAATCAGTTTTGAAGGAATGAATAGTTGATGGAAGGGATAGAGGAAGGGTCCAGAAAGGCTGGTCATCTTACTGTGTCTACTACACAATATTCTCGTTCCTAATGCTTTTTCTCTTGCCGGGGCTCCTTCCGGGTATACCCACCCAATTCTCTTTACCTGTCAAATTTCATTCATTTTACAAGGTTCAGATAGCAACCCACTTTACGTAAAATTTCAGCTACTGGTTGAAACCTTAGTGATCTCTTTCCTCTGTGAACACCTGATGGATGTGTTGATCGCACTTCACAGGCTAGCCTAATGTAGAACAGGTACTCTGTTAAAAAAAAAAAAAAAGTAGCTTAACAAGAGAATGAATGAAAAATGACTCGGAAGGTAGTCAGAGCTACTAGGAAAAAATTCAGAAAGCAAACCATTCAGTGTGACCCTATCCTAAATATATATTTAATCATTCAACTATTAATAATTTTTCATTGAGTGCATGCTATGCTAGGTCCTGTGCTAAGTTCTAAAGATACAGAACAGATACGGGTCCCTACTCTCAGAAACTGTAAAGTCAGACAGCATTCCTGTAATCGCAAGTGTGACGGATGATGCAAAGACTGAAGTAGACCCATCTGGGCAGTGGGTTGGCGGATGCCACTTATGCCAAGATCTGACAGGTGATTAGAGTTAGGTAGGTGAGTGAGTATGCAAGGAAGAGCCTTTTAGGTAACGGAGTAGCACGTGCTAAAGTCCTGCAGGATGAGCAAGTGTGGTGTATCGAAGGGACCAAAAGAATACCAGAGCTGGAGCTTAGAGAGTAACAAAAAATGAGGGCAGGGACGTAAATGGGAGACAGATCACAGAGGGCTGTGTTGTCAGAGTGGGCTAGGTTGTGCAGTGATAAACAGCACCAAAGTCTCAGGGACTTAACAAAGAAAATGTTATTTCTCACCCACACTGCATGATCAGCAGAGGACAATGAGAGGCTCTGCTCACATAGTCACTCAGGCACCGAGACTGACAAGGCTGGGCCATCTGGTGGCTGCACCACCTGGAACCTGTGGGCTTCCTGGTTTCCACAGTAGGAGAAGAGTGAAGAAGAGTGAGTTGTGTGTCAGCAAATAAATGCCTCAGCTCGGAAGTGACAATTGTCACTCCCACTCACACCCCATTGGCCTGGACCAGTCACATGGCCCCACCTGACTTCAAGTCAGCTGAGAAGTATAAGGGAACACTTGGAATATCGGGCGAGTGTCATTGTCTGCCATATCACAAGGAGTTTAGATTAGATGCAAATGCAGATAGAGGCCATGGAAACGGTTTAAGGGGTCAGATTTGGAATTCTTTTTAAAGGCTGCTCTGGCTGCAGTGGGAAGAATGATTTGAACAGGAGGGAGAAGAAAACAGAAAGATTAGTTAGGAGGCTACTGCATTGCCCAGTTAGGAGACGACTGTGGCTTAGACCAGTATATCAGAAACAAGTAGATCCAAAGACCTCTCAGGAGGTAGAATCCATAGTACTAGGAGGTTGACAGAAGTGGGGAGATTGACAAGACAGGGAAGAGGAAGTAGTCAAGGAGAGCCCCACTTTCCGATTAGTGTACCCAGGTCAGTGGTGGAGCTCTTTGCTGGGTCAAGCAAGCTTTTGTGAGGAGGAACAGTTGTGATCATTGGCAGACAAGGGTTGACTCTCTAACGGCAGAGATCAGCTGCAATTAGTACCTAAATGGACACATAGGAGGTGCTTAAATTGTTGCAGAAATTTATGCATGGTCTCCTGAATTATTTTTTTAGATGCTTCTTTATACCTCTGGGGGTTGGGGGGAAGGCACCACTCATATTATTACCCATTTCTGAAACCCATCTTCCCAAAACTTCTACATTTAATGATTATTCATTTGGATACTCTCTCTACCACTTCACCTCTAAAATTAGTGATTATAAGAACCCTCAAGATGATCATTAAACTAGCCATTGCTTCATTTGTTCTCCTAATTGCTAGGAGGGGAAAAGGATAATCAAGTGGTTGCTCTAATCTGGGAAACTGGTTTTCAAAAATTACTTGAAATCTAAATTGAGCTTTTTAAAGCACTACTTACATTTTGACTTCAGTCATTTTATTAAGACTAGCACTTGCTGAGAACTCTTTAAATAAGTTTTAATTACCAGTGCCATGCAAAGTAATTGGGAGGAAGGAAGGCCTTCTTACGAGGGTGACGTGGGGTGTTTTTGGCATAAACGGGATTTTTCTTGTTAATGCATCATTTGATTTATTGAATTGTAGCTGCATTAAAAGGTGGTAAAGCAAAGGCTGAATTTATGCCCATTCTTGTTAGGATTTCTCCAACGGGGCCTGCCTGGCTTATATGAACTTTGCTCAGCCCAGTGAACCTCAAAGGTATTGTTTCAAGTGAGTGGGTGCAAATCTAAGAGACCTGCAATTCTTCTCCAACAGAGCCATTAATCATGTTGGCAGAGGACAGGGAAGATGCAGAGTCTCACGGGGCTCTTTGTCAATGCTGATGTCGGAAAAGCTGACGGTGGCGCTCACCTGGGGACAGAACAATTAGGTCAAAGCAGAAAAAAATTAATTTATTTCATTAAAGCCATGAATGGCTATATAAAGAACTTTACTCATTCCATTCAAAGAGTGTACATTATCCTTTTATTGAGTGAATAATGGAGGAACAGGTGCCCTGGGACGTGTAAGGCATTGTACCTGGGCCAGGCTGCCACCAGAGTCTGCCTAAACAATTTCAGTCACGTCCTAATCGGTCTCCCTACTAAGTGCTATTCTGGCACTTCTGAGTAACAGCCAGAATGAGCTTTTTATTTGTTTATTTTTATTTGCATACAGTAAAATGTACTCTTTTTGGTGTTCAGCTCTATAAATTTTGATGAATACATACAATTGTATAACCACACCACAATCAAGATATGGAATAATTCCAACACTGTCCCCCCAAATCCCTCATGCTCCCTCTTTGTAGTCAGTCCCTTCCCTGACTCCCGACCCCGGGCAACCACCAATCTGTCTTCTGCTTCTGTAGTTTTCTTTTTCCAGAATGTCATATAAACGGAATCACACAAAGCGTAGCCTTTTGAGTCTGGCTTCTTTCATTTTGCGTCATGCATTTGAGATTATCCATGTTGTTTTGCATATCAGTCGTTCATCCCTTTTTATTGCTGAGTAGTATTTCATTGTACGGATATACCAGAGTTTGTTTATTCATTCACCAGTCGAAAGACTTTAGGGCTGTTTCCAGTTCTTGACAACGATGCATGAAGCTGCTATAAACATTTGCATCCCAGTGTCTGAGGGAATGTAAGTTTTCATTCCTCTTGGGTAATTACCTAGGAGTGGGATTGCTAGGTCCGATGCTAAGCATGGCTTTGACTTTGTAAGAAATTGCCAAACTGTAGCAGGAACTTTTAAGAGCATAATTCAGATCATATCACTCCACTACCTAAATCTTGGCAAAGACTTCCTATGATATTTAGAATAAAATGGATACCCCACTCCTGGGGCCTTAGAGGTCTGGCCCTGCCTGTCTCTGTGACCTCCCCTTTGAACACCTGCTCTGTTCCAGCCTTCTCGGTTTGTTTCTTCTGTCTTTTTCTCAAATAGGCTGAGTTCTTTTCCTCCTTAGAGCTTTCCCACTAGCCTGCAATCCCTCTGCCTGGCATGTTCTTGCCCCCGTGTTCACGTGGCCAGCTCCTTCTTATCATCTGTTGTCGCACCATAAACGCTGCCTTCTCAGCGGGTCTTCCTTGCCGCCCCCCAATCTAAGGTAGCTATTACTCCCCCATCACTCTGCATCAGAGCTCAGCACTTATGATACCTGATATGTTCTTGTTTAAATGGCTCTGTCATTTATAAGTCACCCTGTCCTGGCTTCAGATGTCTCATCTTTAAAGTGGGCAGAATAATGCCCACTCCCCTATTTGATGACTTTTTCACAATATGACAAGCTTCTTGAGGCAAGAATTACATCTTTAAAATTTTCTATCTCAGCTATTTTCATCCTCTGCACATTGTCATTAAAAGTTCTTAAATGGGCAACTTCCCTTTTACCTTGAGAGTTGAATTTCTAAATTAGACTGAGCTGTGTGGTTTTGGAGAGCAACACGTGACAATGATGATAATGAAATTTAAGTAATCGTCCTGAAATGTAAGGGTTATTCACACAAATCCTTGTTTCATCAACATATTTCGGATTTCTAAAGGAAATGAACCCCCAGGGGCCCTCAGTGAGTAGGGCACTGGGAAGATACTTCTTGTGGGAATTTCGGTGGGGAAGACAGACAGTAACACACACAGTGTTGTGCTTTAGCTGGCTGGAGCTACATGGCAAGAGCTGGTTGTTACATTTTCAGGAATTTTGCCAGCCGGTTATTAAACCATTGGTAGACTGGTAAACTCTACAAATCAATGCCTTTCTTTCTTTCTCTCTCTCTCTTTCTTCTTTCTCTTTCACCCTTTCTCCCTCCCTCCCTCCCTTCCATCCTTTCTTTGTTTCTTTCTCTTTCCTAATTTACCGGCACATCACTAAGAGGTCTAGAACAAGGAAGCATGGTGATGAGATGAACGTATTTAAAGGAAGTAGTAAAGGACAGTTTTAGCATAAGGGATCTGCGTCCTGGATGCATTTACATTCTAGCTTGTCAAATGTGTGTACTTAAGCAACTTCCTTCACCCATTTACTCCACAAACTCTCACTGAGCATCCACTGTGGGATACAGGAGAGAATACTGTGTAGAAGGTCCCTGCCCCCAGGTGGCTGGCAGACCAGTGGGGGAAAGGCAGGTAAACGCTTATGGTATGGAGTGGAAAATGCAATGACAGGGAAGCCCAGGTGCTGCTGGCCCCGCAGGGGATTCTGGAATGACTGACGGGAGAGGAGAGAGGGCCACCAGGTGAAAAGGGCTGGACGTGGCTGGGAGAAATGGGTAAAGCAAGAATACTCCCAACCAGGAAAGAGTATCAATGGCTTATTTTTTACTCTTTGTACCTCAGTAAAAAACTAATGTCTACTTGGCAGGAAAGTTTGAGAAATTTATCGATAGAACAAAGTAAGTGGGACATATTGATAAAAGATGGAAGCTGTTATGATGTTGGCCAGGGAATGATCACCTGAACCAATGACTGAGGAGGTGGCATCTGACCTGGCTTCAGACGAGGCTGGGTGGGACTTAGCTACTCACATTAGATCAGGAAGACTAACTTCGCTTCGGACCTTTTGTCTTTTCAGCCAAACCTCACCGCAAGACACCTCCTGGAGAAGAACAAAGGCCGTCAGTCATCCCGCGCAAAAAATCTGTCTCTGGTGCCCTCATCCTCCAGAGCTAACATGCCCACCCTCCGCAGGGGCCCAGGGTCCAGGAGGAAGGGGCCAGGGCAGTTCTCCATCACAACAGCCTTGAACACTCTCAACCGGATGGTCCATTCTCCCTCGGGGCGCCATATGGTAGAGATAAGCACCCCCGTGCTCATCAGCTCCAGCAACCCCTCTGTGATCAGCCAGCACGCGGAGAAATCAGACATCCCTGCCAGCTCTTCAGGGCAGGTAGGGAAGAAATCCCTGGGATAAGGGCACCTTGGAGTTGGGGAAGTGATCTGCACCATGTCACAAGCAATATTTGATATTCAGTACTTGCTAAGCACACACAATGCACTAATAATACCTAATGTATGTATTGCATTTGAGAGCTCCAGATCCATGATTTCATTTCATCTTTGAACAGCCTGCGAGTTAGGTATCATGACAGTTATCCCCATTTTACAGTTGAGGAAACTGAGGCTTCGAGGGGTGAAACAACTTGCCCAAATTCTCACAGACACTTTTCCTTCCCTTGCTAAGTGCCATGCAATGGTTCCTGTCCCTTAGAGAACTTCCCTCCAAAGAGAGGGTGGCACCCATTTTCCAGGGAGGATTTTGGTATCACAACTTGGGATTCACTATCCCATTCTCTGACAACGTATTAGGCATCATGTGGAAAGAAAGCAAAAGAAACAAAAAGAAACTATGAGTTATTGAGTGTTCTCAATTACATACGTCATTTGTGGAGCCCAGTGCAAAATGAAAATGCAAGTCCCTTGCTCAAAAATAATTAAGCGTTTCAAGATGTCAAGAACAACGTATTAAAACAAGTGAAGGGGCCCATATGACTATACATGTCACAAACCCATGAAACCAGCCCTGGGTGTTTTCACACGGAGCAGCTAATAACATGATGTATGTACAGTCTTAGCTCCATGATGTCTGGCACCCACCAAGCACCAGGTAAGTATTAGCTCTTAATACCACTGTTATTAACCCCAGTCACTGAAGCTTGAAAAGCCAAGGAGCAGTCGTAGCCATCCAGAAACAGTATTTCTAACAGCGGGTGGCTATTTAGGTTGAAGGGTGCTTTAAAAGATGAAGCAGCAGAGGGATGAGACAAAGTATTATAATTAAGAAGAATTGCATGTTGGGTATGCAGCTGAAAACACTCTTTGGAACCGTGCAGGTGGCGACTTGAAAGGACAAACCTTAACTTGCACTGATGTGTTTTTTTCTTAAGAAGCCATAAATCTTGTTTTTAAACATGAATTTCCACCTTGGGATTAAATGGCTTAATTGGACTGTAATCCCTTTTTAACAAGACAAGGAGGAAGGAGAAAGTCAAGGGCTCCTCGAAGACCTGTGTGCTCTTCTGAAAGGAAAACAATCACCTCCTGCAACATTTTATATCTCATACCACTGTCTGCATCTCTGACAAGTCGGTTGCTCGTGTATTAATAATTCTGCTCGGCACCCGCATCTCACACACACATGCTTTCTCCTTCACATACCCTCTCCTTGAATTAAAAAAAAAAAAAAAAAAACCAACATAAAATGTTCTACACGCATTCCCAACACTTTTCTAAACATACATGCTTTGTGCTCAAAGTTCTCCTTCCACCACAAACAGACACACACACACACACACACACACACGCTCTAAAGTGGGAGCCTTATGACTCACCATTAAGCCAAAGAGTCACCAAATTTTTTGAAACCATTCTTTATATATAGACACAGATATAGAGGGTACAGCCCACACTCTGTAGAAATAAGCTAGCTTACTCAGCTGCAAGTTGGCTTCCCAAAAAATTTAGCCAAGCGTCCATTTTCCATGTGCCTTTTTAATTCTTATTTCTGGTCATTTACCTCATCGACAGAGAGGCTGGACTGGAGTGGAGAATCCTAGTAGGATTCAAAACAAGTATCATTCCTTCCTAGTTTTCACAAATAGTGAGAATTCCTAAGTGTGGCATTCGCACATCCGATACCCAGGGAACCGCCGCACAGTACTGACAGCCCTGTCTCAATCCAGATGACTGTGGATAAGTATTTCTGCATGTTTGTCTAGGTGTTGTCACAGCACACTCAATGTGCCCCACATACGAGCTATACCTAAAGATGAGCAGAAAGTTGAACAAATGACAAGGTCTGCTTCCTTTTTCTCCAACATCCTTGAGAACTATGCTTGTGTCTAGCTTATCAAAGCACCGCAGGGTGCCTAGACCATAGTAGGTCCTCAATAAATCAAGGAATTAAGACTTTTGACTTAAATATCTGGGCGGATGGTGGTGACATATACTTAAGGAAGACTAGAAGACGAATTAGTTTCCCATAGAAAGATTACAGACCAGTGTAACTCTTCCAGCCAATAAATATCTACTGAGTGTTTACCATGTGCTAATAACCATCGTGAGCACTGGCAATTCTACTACCAAAACAACAAGAACAGTAACATTAATGTCAAACTTTACTGAAAGTAATATGAGATAGATGGAGGGATGGTTAGATAGCTAGATAGACAGCTAGACAGACAGACAGATAGATAGGATGATATCTTCTGATAGCAAAGTCTTCTTTTGCTGCCAGTCCTTTACGTCCTGCCATCCATCGTAAAAATGTGGTAAGACCCTTGGTAGGGGAGGTATTATCACTCCTTTACAGCAAAGTAGTTAAGCCCTGCCCCCACCAAAAAAAGAAAATCATTTGGCCAAGTTCATGTAATTAGCAAAGAACCTGGATTGAATCTGGAATTGTCTAATTCTGGGGCATAAGTTCTTGGCACTATGCTATGCTGTCATTATGCCAACTCAGTTTATCCTGGATGTCTGCAGCCTCCCTTTACTTGGTTATCTTCACTTGACTCCTTTTCAACTCTAAGGCCGTCTAGCATTCTCTTCCCCACCCACTCCTCAGTAAAGAATCTGTGCTAAGTCTTTTGCAACTGAAGACGACTTCCATTTACTATTACTTTGCTCCTGTATGAACTACCAACTGTGTCCAGACATCGTACAGTGCTGACAGCACCAGGAATAAGCTGTTGCCTGGTTCGGTTCCTATAGTAGAGACAAGTCTTGGATTGTCCCTCAAGTCTCAAACACCAAAGGGCAGCAATTGTTACCCTCTCATAAAGAGAAGCTAGAGCAGGGAATTTTGTTTTCCCTTTGTCACTATGTCTTTCCACCTGTGGGAAACCACCTGACACTTCTGGGTAGGGCACCAGGAAGTGGCCTCAAAGACGTACTGTAACTATAGACAATTGTACTTGAGAACAATTTAGGATTAGACCTAAAGGCGCTGAGTAAGTTCCATGGAAAACTGCAGGGGAGGAGATTGAGTGGGTGGATTGAGTCCAGTGTAGTTGGCCTTTGGGAGACTCTTGGAGATTATTTCTAGGTCTACACTGAGGAGTGCCTTAGAAGGAGAAAGAAGGTCAATTGCACAGGACACAAGTTAGAAAGAATTCCTTCAGCAGCGCCTCCTTGGAGGAAGTTATGAGTGCAAGGCCAATCCTGGTGATTCTAAGATTGACTTGGTTCAGGATATACACGGAACGTTCTTGGTTCCATCTCCCACATGCACAGAACAATGAGGTGTTCTTGTTTTCCTAAGAGGTTCTGCTTCCTCTTTCTCCCCTCCTCTTCCCCCTCTCTCATCCCCCTGCCCATTCCCCAGTCCCCTCGTCCTCTATCACACATCCAGGGTAGTGGAACTATACAACTAGAAGCTCTCTTTCCCTCGCCTCCTACGTTCCACTAGTCAGTAAGCTCATTTTGCCACCTAAATAGATATTGCTTTTGTCTAGTCCATCCCACTGCCTTAGTTGGGGCCCTCGTCTCTTGCTTAGACTGTTGCTCCAGACTCTTTGCTGTCCTCCCAAAGCCCATACTCAGTCACCACCCCTCACCCTGCCCAACCCCTCCACCCCATCCGTTCCTCCAATCACGTCTTCCATAATCACCTCTCGAAAACCCAAATCCATTCAGCCGTTTCCCTTCCCCAAACCACCAATAGTTCTCATTATTGAGTGGCCACAAAAAGCTAGCAATTATACTAAATGATTTACAAACATTATGACTCTCCTCAAAACTGTTCGGAGTAGGTATTGGTATGCCCATTTTACCAAAGGGGGAGACTTTGGGACAGAAAGAGTAGGTAATTTGCTCAAAGTCTCAAAGCTAGGAACAGAGCCAGGATTTGAGGACAGACCTATGTTCTCTCCCCTACATGTGTTCTTAGCATGGCATTCTGGACCCTCCATGACCTGAGCAGAGTTCGCCTTCCAGCACCCCAGCACCCCCCACACACAAGCACACACACTAAAGTGACACTGGCCTATTCAACATTCCTAAGCACAGGGTATGAGGCCATCTCTTTGCTTTCTGTCCTTGTACCTAGCACAATGCCGGCATTATTCAGAGCAATGAACAAATGTTTGTTGAATAAATAAATGCTATTCCTGCTGTAATGTATTTTTGGTGCATTCCCCTGTTCCAGTCATATCTATACCCGAAGGCCCTGTAAGCGTACATTTCTTCTAGGAAGCTCTTGCCACCCCTCCCCTGCAGAATTATATCTCCTCCCTGTGTTCACAGTACATTGTTTATACTTGTGTTAGAACATACATGTGTTAGAATATATAGCATCTTCTTTGTACTATAAACACCATATATACACACACACACACATCATCATCATCATCATCATCACCACCACGCTCATTGGATTGACAACTACTTAAGGGCAGAGATGGTGTTTTGCTCACTTATATTCCTATTGAGTTTCCAAAACCCCTTTCCGATTACCCAGAAAACAAACGAGATCAGAGAGAGGAAGAAAAGCCAGTTACTCAAGTCAGCATAAGGAATGTGATTCTTTCCCTACCCTCCTCCAGCCTGGACACAGCCAGGGTGATAATGCCAGGTCCAACCATCTTTCCTGGGCTCCTGGGAAGATGATCTGTCATGCATCTTGGGGAATTCTGAGATCTATAAAGCTGACTCTTCTTTTAACCCCATGTTTGAAATAGTCCGAAAAAAAAAGTTTTTAGGAGCTAGAATTATTAAAAGTCCGGATCTTCTCCAGGGGTGTCCCTTTGTCCCTGACTTTTATAAGGGTCTCCCAACCCAACTTTATGGTACTCAGGGATGCCATGAAAAATGGTTTTTACTGTTTATTAAGATCATTTCTTTCCTTTGGACACTCTCTTAATGCAAATTTATGTTTAAGATTCTTAGCTAATCCTCCTTCGGAGGTAATTTACAGAGATAAATTAATTCTATGTTCATATTCTTATGTTGATATCTTCCAATATAAATTTGTTTCATTTTATAATTTTCACTCAACACATCCATAATTATAATTGATGTTGTGGAGGCAGAAAAAGGGGGAGGTTCTACCAGCCCCTCAACCCACTCTGTTCATGTCATCCTTACCTGATCCCATGATCCCTTTTATGGGGCCTAACATGGGTTTGAAATACGTTTGTCAAACTTTCAAGAATATACCCCTGGGTGAAGAAAGCCCCTTAAACTGTTCTCATAAATTGTAAGTTAATGCCTTGGCAGGGATTCATGGGCAGAAAACAAGAAAAGACCAGAGGGCCCCCAGCTCTTTCTGTTCCACCAGTGCCCTCTGAGTAAAGACCTATCAGGAGCCACCTAGAGCAGCTACCTCGTCCCCATGCCAATCATGGGACTTTGGACGAATTGGTAACCACTCTGAGCTTTCATTTCCCAACGCCCCCCCCCCAAAAAAATGGCAATAACCCCTGCCTCACAGAGTTGTTGAGAAAAATCAAAAAATGAAAGTGGATGCAAAGTGCTTGGCTACCACTTTTATTATTGTTCTTGTTTCTTAAATTTTTAGCAGTCAATTGCTAGATTGCTCTTCAATCCCCATCCTGTACATTTTTCTGAACTCTTTATAATGGAAAATTTCAAACATATATTAAAGTAAAAATAATAGCGTAATGAACCCTCATGTACACATCACCTAGTCTCAGCAATTATCCACTCATGCGCCAATCTAATTTCAGATATATCCCCACTCATTCACCTGCTCCCCAGTTGGTTTATTTTAAAACAAAGCCCAGATATCATATTATTTCATCCATAAACATTTCATAAATGTCTCTTTAATAATATTTTTAACATAACCATAATACCGTTACCATACATTTCAAAATGAATACTAATTTCTTTAAAACATTAAATATTCAGTGTTCAAATTTCCATATTTGCCTTATAAATTTTTTTAGTGTTGATTTGTTTAAATAAGAACCAAATGAGGTAAACACTTTGCATTGGGTTACTATGTCTCTTACATTTCTTTTATTCTATACATCCCTCCCATAGCTAGCTAATTATCTCCCCTCTGTCTTCTCTCTCTCTCTCTCGTCCCCTGTCTTATATATATTAAAAAAAAAATTATTTGTCCTTTTGAATTTTCCACCTTCTGGATATTGCTGGTTGCATCCCTGCAGTGTTGTTTAACACATTCCTCTCTCCCCCGTACTCTCTGTAAGCTGATATCTAATAGTTGGATCTAGAAACTTGATCAGCTTCAGGCTCGATTTTTCGGCAAGAATATTTCATAGACAGTACTAAGTACTTCTTGTTTTGTTTTGTTTAAGTGTGCAATTTAGTGGCTTTTAATATATTCAGAGTTGAGCATCCATCACTGTAGCCAGTTTTAAACATTTTCATTACTTCAAAAAGAAACCCTGCAGCTCTTAACCCGTCACTCCCCTAAGGCCCCATTTCCCCCAACTCCAGCCCTAGGCAACCATTAATGGACTTTCTGTCTCTGTAGATTTGCCTGTTCTGGACATTTTATATAAGTGGGAGCACACAATATTTGATCTTTGTGACTGGCTTCTTTCACTTAGCATAACGTTTCAAGATTCAACGATGTTGTGGCAGGTATTAGTACTTCATTCCCTTTTATGGCCAAATAGTCTGTTGTATGGATATACCACATCTTGTTTATCCATTCATCAATTGACGGACATTTGAGTTGTTTGTACTTTTTGGCTGTTATGAATAATGTTGCTATGAACATTTGTATACAAGTTTTTGTGTAGATGTATGTCTTCATATGATTATATACGTAGTAGTAGAATTGCTAGATCATGTAGTAACTCTGTGTGTAACTGTTTAAGGAATTGCCAACTATTTTCCAAAGCGATTGCACCCTTTTACATTCCCACCAACAGTGTATGTGGGTTCCGATTTCTCCACATTTTACTAACATTTCTTTCATTATCTGTCCAAATCTATCATTCCTTCCGAATCTTTTTAAGCCACAATTCTTCTATAATATTGACTACTCCTTTCTGAGAGCTGACTATACGTAGGGCGCTGCACAGTGACCTTCACCTCACTGCAGCCTCCACACCTGCACATCATAGTATTGGGGAGTCTAAAGTGCTCATGTCCTTAACCTAACTGTCTCTCTCTCTCTCTCTCTCTCTCTCTCTCTGATTTGTTCCTGGGTGTTCCCCTAGCTCAAAGACAGGTCTCATTTTTCACCGCCTTCCCACCTGGCATGTTGGCTATCACTGAACTACTCCCCCTTTTCCCCCTGGCGGCTGCCAGCCGGGCGGGTGCCTGCTGCCTGCCTGTGCGGTCTCCTTGTTTACGGCCTTATCGCTGCCCTCGGCCTGGCCTCGGGTCCTGGCCTCTTTGGCCCACGTGCTCACCCCCTCCGCCCTCCTGAGGGCTGGTTTCACACTTGGACCAAGACCAGGAGGAAGAGGCCTAACTTCGTTCAGCCTGGAGAAGAAAGGGCTTCGGGGCTGAGGTGGGGGTGGGTGATGACTTGATTTTTCCAAACTTAGGTTTACATCCCCGCTTTGTGTTCCTGGGTTCCGAAGACAAAAGGCCCCTAAATCAAAACAGGAGGGATTTGGGCAGCTACGATGAGAAATCTCTCCTATCACAGAGACTGTTAGAAACTCAATACCGACGATGCTGAAGGAGCCTGTGGAACTTGTTGTTGTTATTGTTGCGTTTTGGTTTGACTTTTATTTTTCCCGTAGAGGAAGGCAGCTTGGTATAAATAGAAAGGCTCTGAGTCAGGCAAAGCTTCTTGTCATGGCGTGGCCACCTAATGACGACATTGAACTCAGTACCAGCCCCAGTGAGCCTCAGTGTCCTCATCTGCAAAATGGGATAAATCCTCCCATGCAGGGTCTGTGCGAGGGTTAATAAGAAGTCAATAAGCTGTTACCTTCCCCTTCTTTCCTCCAAGCAGAGAACTTGTGTGACTGAGGAGAATTCCTGGCAGGGAAGGAGTCAAACGTCTTCTAAAATCTAGATGACCCTTCCAATCTGAGTTCTCTAAGGTGTATTTTTTTTAACTACCAGCAGATATGGGAACGTGTGATCTTGTTTCATTCTATATGCAAGAAAACTGACAAGGAAAGGTACGTCCTCAACAGACTCAAGGTCTTCCCCCCAAAATTAAATAAATGAATAAACCAATGGCAATTTAAAACTGAAGAGTCCCTATAACATATAATTGAATGCCTCACGCTGGAGCCACATAGTCCCGGGTGGTATTATAGTAATCATTATTTGCACAAGACAGGTGACGGACATGTCACCAGCTAGACCTAAGAGAAAGTCATCTTAGCACTCCCACACTTTAACTGTGTAGCCCTAAACAAGGCGCTCTGCCTCTCCGGGTTCCAGTTTTCTCATTTGCTAGGTAGAATGACATTGACCTGGCAGAGTATTACGTGGCTTAATTAGTTAACAGCACACTCTGCAGAGGTAACCCCGGAGAAGAGCTGTTCCTACTATTTAATTAATGATAGTTATTGTTGTGACTCCTGTCTTCTGCTCAAGCACACATTCACAAGAGACCTGTTTTCTCCATGGCCAGTGCAAAGCCCCAGCAGCTGTCAGGTAGAGTTCTTCTCTGAGCTTCCCAGCAAAGAGCTTGGCACAGGCAGTATAGTGAGGAAACACACACGTGGGCTTTGGGGTCAGCCCTCTCACACTAGTTCTCCCTGAACAGGATAACCTTGGACTAAATACTCAACCTTTCTGAGCCTCAGTTTTTATATCTGTAAAATGGAACTGATGACGGTAATTTTCCTAAGATTACCATGAGGATGAAAGGAGGCAATGCATATGCATGAGCTAATAGCCAGGGTTCAGCAGTGGTAAATGGCTCAATAAATGTTCACTCTGGGTCAAGCCAAGAAGCTCTACCCACCCCCCATCCTCACTGCCCCGGGACTGGCCTGTACAAACAGGCCTGCCGAGAATGAGGCTCACCAGCCACACACTTCAGAGGGATGATTTGTTGGAGCCTGCCTTGGAGTGCAAAGGCTTCCAAAAGCCCCTTTGCTTCCTTGATAAGCAGTGACAATGCAGAAGGAAGGAGTGTGACTTGTGGCTTACACCCAGGGGGCCCCTGGGGCAATTGCACTTACTTAGTGCAGACCCTCAGCTGCAATCCCGTGTGAACCCACGTGAGGGACGCCAGGGATGAATGTAGGAAAAAGGGCTTTGGACAAAGGAGACCAGGATGGAGCGTGGGACAGGGCCAGCCATCTGCCCACCACTTTCCACATGCACCTTTCAGCTTTCTCTGCGAACCTCACCTGGTGAGTGCCCAGGGCCTATAGTGGGCCTGGTTGCCAAAGCCCCTCACAGCCTGTCAGTGAACCAGTCAGCAAGGGGTTGTTGGATGCCCACCATGCACCAGGCGTTGAGCCGAGCACAGGTGATACAGTGAACAGGACAGACATGGCCCCTACAGTTGTGGACCCTCCAAGCTAGCAGGGAAGACAAAAACTAAACAAAGCATTAAAACACTTGATTACAAGATTACAAATGTGCAAAGTGCTATGAGGTTCAAGGATGAGGAATGAAGGGCCCACCCAGGCTGAGAGGTCTGGGAGGCCTGCCTGGAAGAAGTGACCTTCAGGTGGAAGCCTGGAGGGTAATAGAAGTCAGCCAAGGTCCTACATACACCTCTGCTTAGCCCCAGCAGCCCAACCCCCTTTATATGAGGTCCTCGCCTGGAAGCGCCCGTGCCCCTGGTACAGGGTGACTCCGGCAGACTCAGATCCCCAGCCCTGCCCAAACTCCCTCAGGCCTTCTGGGGAAAAAGCCTTCTGGTTTCTGGTGACTAAAGCAGGTTCAGTAATTAACCTTGCCTGCCTCCTTGATTCAGCATTTCTCCAACGAGAGGTTAAACTTTACATCATCGTTTTGCCCAATTAATCCTGACAGGTGAGCCACTGAGGAGACCCAGCCCTGCCCGGGTGAAAGAGGGAGCGGCCCAGCCTTCACCTCAGATGTTTTAACATGGACACGTTAGCTCTGGGTGCCAGGAGCAGGGGACACTGACACCCAAGGCCAAGGCCACTGACATCCAAGGCCAAGGCCACTGGGGCCTGCAACACACACACACAGAATTCAGCAAGAGGGGGAGATAAGAGAAGTAAAATAAAATAGCAGGGCAAATGAAAGAGAAAAGCGGAGTCAGGGTAGTAGCCAGGGGACAAGGAGGGTAGTACAGAGACACAGACAGACCTTAAAGGTGCAGTGACCTTGGCCATGTGGCTCAACCTTGCAAGACCTCAGTTTCATCATCTTCAATGGGAAAACTAATAGCATCTTCCATCTAGATCTGTTAGGGGATTGAATGAGATACTCACATCCAGAAAGGTTTCTCAGCCTCAGCACTATTGACCTTTGGGGCCAGATCATTCTTTGCTGTGGGGGCTGCACTGTGCGTTGTAGGATTTTTAGCAGCATCCCTGGCCTTCACCCACAGATGCCTGTAGCACCCACCACCCACTTAGGGCAATGAAAACTGTCTCTAGACATTCCCAAATGTCCCCCTAGGGTCGAAATTGCCTCCAGTTGAGAACCACTGATGTGCTGTAGCACAGGCTGTGGCATGTAGTAGCTGCAGAATAAATGGCAGCTAAGTTAAGGCCTGTGTGGAAAAAAATGCCCTTTCTGCAGAGCCCCGGGGGACCACTCCTCCCCCACACGCACTGCAAACACAGGGGCTGAAGGGGTCTGCGCATTGAGTGGATTGCTAGGACAGGTCCCCTTTCCAGTCCTGCTCAGCACAAAGGGACAGGAACTCACCTTGTGACAGACCCAGTGCCACAGTCTTACATACTCCGCGAGTACCGTTCATAGGCGTTATCCTTCCCATTTTAGATGGAGGAACTGAGACGCAGAGAGGCCAAGTAATTGACTCAAAGTTACCCAGCAAGTACATTTCAGGGTTTGGATCAGAACCCAGGTCTGGCTGTCTTCCAAGCCCACACGCTTTCCCTGCCCAAGTGGCGGGAGTGTGGCATCTCACGTGCTAATCCAGTCGTCCACAGTGATGATTTAGGAGAGATTCTGGGGCAGTAGCCAGGCTCAGTGGGAAGGAATGAGGGATTGATTAGTGATACCTGTCAGTCATGGGGCCAGGAGCAGGAAATGGGGCACAGGTGCCATGTGTTTGCCATCCCCACGCAGCCCATCATCTAAGACCCAGTGATCCCCTAAGGCAGCACCTGGGGACTGCTCTGGGCTAGGGGTACGTCTGCATGTGTTCAGCGAACAAGCTCTGTGCTCTGTGCTTTCTCCAGACATAGCTAAAAATCAGGCCTTCTTCTTAAGTGAGAGTTTCTACAGAGGGCACAAAAGGGGCATGTTCTTCCTAGAAAAACAAGATATGGGCCCCTAGCACAACCCTTTGTTAATGCCTCAGGAATGTTATTTTTGATCAGTAATAGTGTTTTTTTAAAAAAACAAAGAAAGGAAAAGAGAAAATCCCAAGAAAATGGACCATTTTCTTTCATGGAAAAGCAAACCTGTTTACTATATATCAAAGCACAAACTTTGGGAGATACAATATCCATCCTTCTTCCTCTCTTCCCACCCCAACACAATCAAGCCCTGGTGGAAAATTGCACAACTAGATGCGTACTAAAAACTGCTTACCTGGGTAAAGAATATTGCAAGCACCAGTTTGTCTGTTTCCAAGACGTGTTGGCTAGGAAAGTCCTGCTTTCTCACGCTGGGGATAGGGCGATGCTGAGGACAAAGAGGGCAGAGTCAGGAATGAGAACAAATTGTTCCCACCTGCTGGGCTAGGCTCGGGCTGCCTAACTGGGCCTTCGTGCCTTTCCCTGGCGCCTTGGACTCAGCCTGAGGTCTGGCTGCCTCCTTGTCTCTGTTCACAGACATGGTGTGTCTACCACGTGCCAGTTGTCTGCGCATTCAGTAAAGATTTGCTGTGTCCTTACCGTGCGCCAGGCCTGGAGCATGTGCTCGGAAGACAAACCCTAAACAGACGTGAGCCAGTGGTATATCAGATCACTGAACCTGCTCTGCTGCCGAGCCCCATGGGTGACCTTCAGCCCACCATTTCCTCTCTTCAAGGCTCAGGCGATTAAATTAGATGATCCTTTAACTCTCACATACTAGGACTCTAAAACTAGGGAAACAGGCTTCAGATTTTTCAAAATTCATATAATTAACATGAACTTGGATCCCCTGGCCTCAACTCTTTAAAAACAAAATTGGCTATTACATAGGAGATGGCTATTTCATCTGGCCGGTGACCAGAGGCGAGGTGGCACTAGGTGTGGCCACATCTCTGTATTGGCCAAGACAATCCAGATGCTATCATCACCTCCCTCAGTCTTTGCTGAGCCTCTGCTCAGGGCCAAGGCCCAGTGTGACATCCTGCTGCTTATGCCTTGAGAAAGTTACAAAAGTGTGTGCCCATAAAGCCCTCATGACAGAAATGACTGGGAAGTCTCTTCTCAGACATCTTTGCAAAGTTCTCAGGAACTGGGCAAACCTGTCCTGGCTTAGCCCAGCAAATGAGGCACAGAGAGCTGGAGAGGCTCTTGCCTGAGGGCTCCGGCCCCCACTGACTCCTGCCCTGTAGAACCCTCCAGCCCTTACAGCCAGCACCCAAATGCACACGCTGCCTTTGGTGCTGCAGGTCCGGCTGAGAAGGCTGGCTCTGAAGTCAGACTGTGCGGGTTTGAATCCTGGCTCAGCCTACTTGCTGGCTCTGTGGCCTTGAACTAGTTGCTGTGATGTTTTTGCCTTGACATTCTCATCTGTCAAATGGGAATGATGATAACGGTATTTAGCCCTTTGGTGTGTTGTGAAGATTACATGAGATAATGGGGTGTAGATAATAGAGTGTTTAGGGATGTGTGGCCCCCAGCAAGTATTCTGCAAACATTAGCTCTTGCAGTGGTTATGATTTTGGAAATTTGTTTTGGTTTTCCCCATCTCAGCGAGATTACACACTCCTTGAGGACAGGGACTATGCTTCCTTTTTTTTTTTTTTTTTTTTTTTTTTCCGAGACAGAGTCTCGCTCTGTTGCCTGGGCTAGAGTGAGTGCCGTGGCGTCAGCCTAGCTCACAGCAACCTCAAACTCCTGGGCTGAAGTGATCCTCCTGCCTCAGCCTCCCGAGTAGCTGGGACTACAGGCATGCGCCACCATGCCCGGCTAACTTTTTCTATATATATTTTTAGTTGGCCAGATAATTTCTTTCTATTTTTAGTAGAGATAGGGTCTTACTCTTGTTCAAGCTGGTCTCGAACTCCTGACCTCGAGCGATCCACCCGCCTCAACCTCCCAGAGTGCTAGGATTACAGGTGTGAGCCACCGCGCCCGGCCCTTGGCCCTCTTTTATAAGGGCACTTATGAGGGCTCTATCCTTATGACCTAATCATCTCCCAGGGAAATCTGAATTCCGGACCCAAGTTCCTAAGAGCTATGCTGCGTTGTCTCTTGACTGCTTTGTTCTGCTACTTTCCCCACCCAACTCTCCCTGTGGGCCCGTATTCCCTAGGGCAGGAAATAACCTCCCTGGCTAATCTCCCCACCATAAAAAGCCACTTTCTAAGGACTTAAAGTCCTTTAGTCCATGTCAGAGGTGGCTGGAGCAGGGGAATTTCTAGATGTTCAGAGACTGCCTATCTTTGGGATAGTCTTGTCTGGAAAATGAGAGGGCAGGACCCTAGTGTGGGACAGAGAGGAGATGGGACACACAGTCCCCACTGTCCCTGAGCACAGGGGCCTTGTCACTGATCCCAGGACCTGTCACAGCACTTGGTGCCTGGTAGATGCTTAAGCAGCATCTTCTGTGAGTAAATGCCAGGAAGAGACCCACAGCAGACTTAAGAGGAACTTTGCACATTTAAATTTTTATGGCCTTTAATGAGGCCCAGTGAGAGAATTTAATTATAATTATTGCCAAACAGTTACTTCTCCAAGTGGACTGTAATGACCAGGAGGGCAAGGATTATAATTAAGATTTCCGCGTGCCCTGGCATTTCAGAAAGCACTCACAGTACCCAGCCCGACACACTCTGCCTCGATGCCAAGCCCTGCCTTGGAGGCAGCTGGCCTTGGGCTCAGGAAAGCCTGAGGCAGAAAATGGCAGCGAAGTGGCAGGGCAGGAGGCACTCTGTGCCCAACCAGAGGGCCAAGCGCAGGGGGAGGGCTTTGTCTTTGTGGTTTGAAGTGTGGGTTGCATTTTCTGCTTTCCCAAGGAGAGGACGCAGGGCACAGCTGCAGAGGAGTGCCAGAGCCCCCACTTCCCTGGAAGCCCCTGGATGCTCGAGAATAGCCCAGCCTAGTGTTGAGGAAGAAAGACTCCTATACATGTCCCCCAACAGCCACCCATCACTGGGTCTTACTCAAAGAGAACCTGGGCTACGGTGGCTGGGCCTTGTGTCCTAGAGAATGAATCTTTCCTTCTCAAATTCAGTGCTACTGAGAAAGTCCCATGGCCTGCGTCCTCTTCCCACACTTCTGCCCGGTAGGTCTCCCGTCTCGCCACAGTGACAATGGTAACCAGTTACTGGATATTCCACATGAGTGCATTATGCAAAGCACTTTGCATACACGTTCTGATTGAATCCACAAGAATCTCATGAGGTAGCTACAATTATTGCCCCCTTTCACAGATGAGGAAACTGTGGCCCAGAGGAAATGAGTCTGAGCCTCACATAAGTTACAATGCCAACACTCAAGCCCAGGTTGGACAACCCCAAAAATCCATTCTCCTAGCCATGGCTGCATAGTGTCTCAAGGAGCTACTAAATGCCACCTAATCAGTGACTGTCCTGTGGGCTTCCTCTTGAGTAAGACAAGGGGACTCTAGAGCTTTCTAAGGACTTGAACTGACAGATGAAGGCCCATGTTGGCTGGGGTTTTCCAAGCCTCTATGCAGATATTCCAGGTGCCCCCTCATCTCCCCTGCAGAGACCACCAGGCAAATGCTCCCTCAGGAACCTTTCTTCCACAAAGAGAGTTTTTTAAAAAACATTTTACATCTGTTAAACAACTCTTGGAAACCCTTCAGAATATTTTTATAATCATTTAAGAAGTTGAATCAGGGCCAGGTACAGTGGCTCACGCCTGTAATCCTAGCACTCTGGGAGGCCGAGGCAAGTGAATGGCTCAAGTTCAGGAGTTCGAGACCAGCCTGAGCAAGAGTGAGACCCCGCCTCTACTAAAAAAAAAAAAAAAATAGAAAAATTAGCCGGGCATCGTGGCACATGCCTATAGTCCCAGCTATTCAGGAGGCTGAGGCAGGAGGATCACTTGAGCTCAAGAGTTTGAGGTTGCAGTGAGCTATGACACCATTGCACTCTACCTAGGGTGACAGAGTGAGACTCTGTCTCAAAAAAAAAAAAAAAAAAAGTTGAATCAGGAATTTAAAATCTTCCCACAAAGAAAACTCCTGAACCAGATAGATTTGCAGATGAGTTCTTTCACACTTTCAAGGAGGGGATAATTCAACTTTTATAAACTCTTCCAAGGCAAGAACATTTTCCAACTCATTTCATAAGGCAAAGATATTCTTAATATTAAAATCAGAAAAAGACAACATAAGAAAGGAAAAGTAGAGTTCTCTCTCACTCAGGAACACATGCAAAAATCCTCAAGTGTATATTATTAGCAAACTAAACCCAAGAATGTATGAAAACGGAATACATCATGATCAAGATTGAAAGTTTGGTTTAACATTATAAAATTACCTGATATAACTTATCATATTAGCAGATTAAAGAAGAAAAACCATGTGACATTTTTAATAGGTATAAAAAAGTTTGATAAAATTCTATATCCATCATCATTTATTGAAAAATTTAGCAAACTAGGAATAAAAGGAAACTTCCTTAACATGATTAATGGAATCTATCTAAAATCTACAGCAAACATCATACTTACTGGTGAAATGTTGAAGGCATTTCCTTTAAGATTAGAAAAAGAACAGAATGCCCATTAGCATGCTTCTGCTCCACACTGTCCCAGAGGGCCTGGCCCACACGGTGAGGCAAGAAAAAGAAGTAAAAGGTTAAGTATCTGAAAGGAAGAAATATAACTGTCATTATTTCCAGATAATATTGTTATCTATATAGAGAACACAAAAGAATCTACCAAAAAATGTAATGGGAATAAACATGAGCTTATCAAGACTACTGGATACAACATCAATAAGAAAGTCAATTGCATTTCTGTACACTAAAAAGAAAAATAGTTTTAAAAAAAGATACCATGTATAGTAGCAACTAAATTGTTTAAATCCCTAGAAATAAATCCAACAAAAGATATACAAGCTCTTTTTTTTTTCTTTCTTTTTTTTTGTTTTTTGTTTTTTCTGAGTGCATACTTAGGATAGATATACATGTAAGCTCCTTACTGAGAAAATTTATAAAACTGTATTGAAAGACATCAAAGAGGACCTAAAATAAATGGAGGAGTATGCAATGCTCTTGGATAGGAAGGCTTGATATCTTAAAGATGTTGATTCTCCCCAAATTTGACCATAAATTCAAATCCTAATGGGTTTGTTTGCTAGTTTGTTTGTATGGAACTCAAATGGTGATTCTAAAATTCAAATGGAAGAGCAAAAAGCCAAGAGCCAAAATACTTCTAACAAACAAGACAGAATTTGGTTGGGGTGAAGAGTGAGACTTACCCAATCAGATGCCAATTTTTATTTTAAAGCGATAGTAATTAAGATGGCATGCGTTTAGCAGAGAGAGATTCTACTAAACCGAGGGAACATGCTGGAGAACCTAGAAACAGACACAGCATGGAGACTTGATTTATGACAGAGCAGGCTTTGCAGATCAGAAGGGAAGGATGAACTATGGTGCTGGGCTAATTGGGTATCCATGTGGAAAAAGATGAAATTGGATTCCTCCCTTGTCAAAAATCAATTCCAGGTGTATTAAAGACTTAAACATGAAAGGCAAAACTATAAAACTTTTAAAAGACAATGTAGAAGTATATCT
Organism: Eulemur rufifrons; assembly: GCF_041146395.1. Lineage (NCBI taxonomy): Eukaryota > Metazoa > Chordata > Mammalia > Primates > Lemuridae > Eulemur > Eulemur rufifrons. The sequence continues at coordinate 10,968,039 of NC_090992.1, forward strand.
TTATGACCTTGAGGGAAAAAAATCTTATCTAAGATTGTTTAAAAGTGTGAACCATGAGGGAATATGTTGTAAATTTGACTATATTAAAAATAAGAACTTCATCAAAAGACACCACAGAGTAAAAATATAAGCTGCAAAGGATTCATATTCAAAATATTAGAACTTCATAACTTATTAAGAAAATAATAAATAACCTAATGGGGGAAGGAGAGACAAATGACATGAACAGACATTTCATATAACGAGAATGGCCCATACACATTTGAAAAAGAAAAACTCAAGCTCACTGGTACTCAGAGAAATTAATTTAAAACCACCATGAGATAGCATTTCACACCCACCAGCTAGGCTGGTGTTAAAAAGTTGGACATTACCACATGCTAGGGAGATTGTGGGGTAACAGGAATTGTCATTTGCTGCTGTTGGAAGTGTAAACTGTTACAGCCACACTGGGAAACAGTTGGTTATTACCTAATAAAACTGAACAGGCTCGTAGCCCATGGCCCATCAATTCCACTCCTAGATGTATATCCTGGAGAAACTCTTGTACCTGTGCACAGGGGACATGCATGAAAATGTTCACAGCAACATTGTTCATAACAGCCCCAAACTGAAAATTGCCCAAATGACATATAAATGACAGAATGGCTAAATGGCAGTATAGTCATACAGTGAAATACAAGACAGCAGTGAAAATTATCCACCTACATACACAATGCTTAGTGGTAAACAAAAGATGCAAGTAACAACATACACACATTGTGAGTCCATTCATATGTTGTTCAAAAACAGGCAAAACTAAAATAACATATTGTTTAGGAATGTATGCCAAAGTGGTAAAAACACACACACACACACACACACACACACACAGAAAAGCAAAAAGCATTGGAATGATTGACAGAAATTTCAGCATTGTAAAGTTACCTCTGGGGGGAGGGACGACATCTGATTATGGAGAAATATGCAGAGGGCCTCTAAGTACAGTATTCAACTTCGATTTTTATTCGATTTCTTAATTTGAGTGGTATGTATACAGGTGTCAGTTTTATTATTGTTATTACTCATTAAATGGTACATGAAAGTATATACTTACCTGTATACATAATGTATTTATCATTTTTGAATTTCATAACAAATGAAAGTTACAGTCAGACCAGAGGTGGGACATAAGGGGCAGGTGCAAAGGTTAAGGGTGACAGAAATAGCGTGGCCTGCTCAAAGAGCTGGGAAAAGACCCCACCAAAGTGACAGGGGAACAGGTGGAGGAAGCGAGGCTGGAGAGGAAGGCAGGAGGCGGATGGCAGAGGATGCCAAACGGCAGGACTGCCCGGGAACTGTCGATTTAGTAGTCTTCACAGCGCTACACGATACTACCTCTGCTGGCCCATCCATGTGCTTCAGAAAAAAATTTTTTTCCGAGATGGACCTAAAGGGACCTGCTGACAGCTCATAAATGAGTTCTCTTTCTCAGACAGTATTTTTACTCTCAGGACAAGTAAATAGCCCTGAGTGGCTGCTTCATGCTCATCAAGAACAGGGAGGGCTGCAGGCTGGGATGGCTCTGACGGGCCGTAAGTGGAGGAGGGCTGAGAGCAGCCTGAGCTGGCGGCAGGAGCTCCGACCGTGTTGGCACCTCGGCTCTGCCAGGGAGGGGAAGAGAAGAACAAACAAAAACAATTTAACATTCCACCTGCCCTCAGATCTATCCCGTGTTCCCAGAGACGCTGGACAGGGACAGTGGTTCTCACAACCATGAGCATAAACTGCAGAATGTTGAATTGGGCCAGATGGCTTTTCTGGGGGACACACACATGCCTCATAGATAAGACCCCTTTAGCCACACTGAGATTTGGAAACGGCAAGTATTAACCTTGGTGTTCTACAGAAAGGACTCTGAGCCTAGGATTCTTGCCTCTAGTATCAACTTGAGCACCCATTTGCTGGTCACTTTCAGAAAATCGTGAAATCTTTTTGTGTCAGTTTCCCTGTCTGTAAAAATGGGGATAATGACCAGGGGACCCATGTGTATAAATTGTCACTGGAGTCATAGCATGTAGGAGTCAAACGGCCCTTGGAGGTCAAGGTGAGCATCTCCTGCCAGCTCCCGGAGCGCCCTGCCCCACCCCAACGCGCGCCATGCTTACACGGTACAATCACAGGTGCAGCTGCCTTCCTGGGCTACACGGTGAGCTCCACATGGGAACGGGGCCCTGTGAGTCTTGCCCCTGCGGTACCCTCAGTGCCCAGCACAGTGCGTTGGACCCAGTGAGGTCCACATACTGCAGTTACCGAATGCGGCTCCTAAGTCTTTTTGAATCTATAGAGGGGAATGAGCTTTTAACGTTATAAAGTCAGATAGTCAACTCCAGATTATCCCCAGTGGTGGGGACAGAAACTACCAAATACCTAATTTTCTATCCCTAAAATGCAGCCTTTCTCCCAACCCTGAGTGCACACTCTGTGGGTTCCAGGCCCTGGTTGGATCCTGCGAATACCAAGTGCTGGGGTAATTCAGGCTCTACTGGGGAAGACAGTCACCCCAGCCCACCGAGGTACAAAAGGGCAACAGCCTTGGAGGAAATAGCTGAGTGGGTCAGGAGGGGGACAGCAGACCTACATTTTGGGAAGCTGGGGAGGTTTTCCCCTAGAGGAGAGGGGCAAGGTTCAGGACCCTGCCGGTCGTCCCACCAAAGGAGGTGCCCCATCCACCCCAGCCCCACCCCACACAGCAACTAATCTCTTTGCAGATCCAAATAAGGACTATTTATTGAGCACTTACAGGTGCCAGGCCCTGTGCTAAATAATTTACATGGATTATTTTACTTAATCCTCATAACAGCTCTGAGACAAATACAACCATTGCCCCATTTTACAGATTTTGAGGAAATGGAGGATCCACAGAAGCTGATCACTTGCCCAAGATCACAAGATGTGGCAAATGGTGGAGGCGCAGGCCTGAGCACTGAGCAAGACAGCCTCCCAGGCTCCTGAGGGAGGCCACGTGCCCGCGCCCGCGTGGCCGGCAGTGAGGGCAGTAGGGGCCACCTGGATTGTAGGAAGCACCAGGCTCCTTACCTCCTTCCTCCCTCACTTAACACCTGAGGACCTGGAAAGGCCCAGAGGCTGCGCAGCTGTGGATTCTTCTGTGGCCAGTAAAGACTTCTTCTTTTAAACGAATGAGTCATTTCCTTCAAAAGGCAGGGAAAACTGTGTTTAGATTTTAGCAGAAATGCCCATCCCCACCCCACCCTCACACCCTCACCCACTCCCTGATCTTGTTCAGCTCCCTGAACCCTCTGCCGGGAAGCACCAGCTGCGGGAGAACCTCCCATCCAGCCTCACAAACGCCTTGTGGCACGGGCACCTGAGGTCACAATTGACCCCAGGGAAAGGAACCACCGCCAGGCCCGTTTCCTCTGAAAGGCTGGGCCTCCTACCTTCGATCCCAGTGACAGGAACAGACTTGCCTCCGCAGAAGTTGGCCATCTATCCGGTTGTCTTCATGTACCGGGTGGGGCCTTCATTTCTGTCTCGTTCTGCCTGCCCTCCTTCCCACCCGGTTTCTCTCCTCCCTGCCTTGATCGTCGTGCTCTGTTTTCCTATCTCCTCCATCATTCATTCATTCATTTTGCCTCTGCCTTATTGATTGAGCCTCCATTCATGGGTTCCCTCTCTCGGTTTCCCTCCTATTCAGGCAGCCCCCTGCCGTGAGGGTCACTCGCCAGCTGCCCTCTATTAAGCTGAGCTGTTCCTACCCCCTTCACTGGCCAATTCCAGAGCTTGAGCTAAGCCAAGGCCACTTGGACATTTCCTGCCAACTAGATACTGTATTCATATTTGCTTTTTTAACAGCTTTATTGAGGTATAATTATGTACAATAAAGTTCAACCATTTTAAGTATACAGTTCAACGACTTTTGGCAAATGTATGCAGCATGTAATCACTACCGAAATCAAGATACAGAACATTTGCATCACCTTGAAAAGATGCCTTGTGCCCCTTTGCAACCAATCCTCTCTCCCCACACCCTTGGCTCTTGGTAACCCTTAATCTGTTTTCTGTTTTCTGTCACTATAGTTCTGGCTTTTTTTTTTTTTTTTTTTAACAATTTCACATAAAGGACATCATATAGTATGTAGTCTTTTGTATCCTGGCTCTTTTACTAGGATGATGTTGTTGAGAGCCATCCATGTTGTCACATGTATTGCTGAGGAATATTCCACTGTGGTTATACCACAATTTATTTGATTCATCAGTTGACTGGCATTTGGGTTGCTTCCAATTTGGGGCTAAAATGAACAAAGCTGATACGAACATTCATGTACAGGTCCTTGAGTGGACACAGATTTTCATTTCTCCTAGGTAAATACTTGTGAGGACGATGGCTGAGTGGTGTGGAAAGTGTATAGTTAATTTATAAGAAATGTCGAACCTGTTTTCCAACGTGGCTACACCATTTTGCATTCTCATAAGAAGTGTATGACAATTCTAGTTGCTCCACATTCTCACCAGCACTTGGTATGATCAGTCTTTTTCATTTTAGCCATTCTCATAGGGGTGTAGTGGTATCGCATGGTGATTTTAATTTACATTTCTTCCATAATGGTTGATTTTGAGCACCTTTTCGTGTGCTATTGGCTACTCAATATATCTTGCTTTGTGGTATCTGTGGCTTATTGTTATTGGGTTGTTTTTCTTCTTATGAATGTAAGTTTCTCCCATCCGTTTTTATCTCTCTCTTTTCTCCTTCCTTCCTCTCTCTGTCCCTCAGGGTCTTTCTCCCACGGTGTCCCTGTCCCAGTTTGACCCTGAGTCCACTCTCAGGGTCTTCCACCACCCTTCCCTCTCCCTTCTTCTCTTGTGCCTCTTTCTCATGTTCTCCCTTATCTTCTCCTAGATAACTCAAAACCTGAGAATCTGACAGCCTTTCCCATTGCACACTAGAGACAACTCCATCACAAGCCCACAGATTTCTGTCCTGGCCAGGGTCAGTGTTCCAAATAGGGGAAAAGATGCCCTCCCCAGATGAAGGCTCAGAGAAGTAAAAAAGACAGAGCCTGGTGTAATGAATAGATGGCTTTGCGTTCTGGCATCTTCTTCCTCCCTCAATGATGAATGGTGTTTATGGATAGAAGTGCTTTTTATTCAAACATAACATTGGAAAGCCAGGGGTGTTAAGTGAAGTTCATCCTGCTTAATCAGTGGTCCAACAGTCTCCACAAACATAAGATTAGTTGTTCACGTAACACGGCTCTCCCTTGGCAGCTCTCCCAAGCCCAGCAGGGGTTTACTTTGCCCAGTCATAGGGAAGGAGCAGCCTAGCCCAAAGCCAGCTCCTTTTCATGTCTGTTTGAGGGAACGGGTGTGACAATATTTGATTACAAAGAGAAGAACACTTCATGCGGTGTTAGAGTACCTCAGATGGGTGATTGTGAAATGGTTTCTTTTTTTAATGCTTTATTGAGATATACTTCACCTACCATACAATTCCCCCATATAAAGTATACAATTCAGAGGTTTTTAGTATATTCACATATACGTACAGCCATTAACCCCACAATGTTAGAACATTTTATCACCTCAAAAAGAAACCCAGGACCCTTTAGCTGTCACCCTATATTCCCCTATTCCTTCAACCCCTGGAAACCACTCATCTACTTTCTATCTCAATAGATTTACCTCTTTTGGACATTTCATATAAATGAAATCAAATAATATGTGGTCTTTTATGTCTGACTTCTTTTACTTAGTATAATGTCTTCAAGGTTCATCCATGTTCTCATATGCATCGATACTTTGTTCCTTTTTATGACTGAATAGTATTCCACTAGATGGATATACTGTATTTTGTTTACTCATTCATCAGTTAATGAACATTTGGGTTGTTTCTACCTTTTGATTATTATCACTAATGCCTCTGTAAACTTTTATGTATGAGTTTTTGTGCAGACATATGTTTTCATTTCTCTTGGGTATACAGTAGGTATTTCTCCTGTGAATATACTAGAGGTAGACTTGCTGGGTCATATGGCAATCCTATGTTTAATCATTTCAGGAGTTGCCAGACTATTTTCCAAAGGAGCTGTGCCATTTTACATTCCAACCAGCAATATAGGAGGGTTTCAGTTTTTCTACTTTCTCGCCAACACTTGTTATTGTCTGACTAAAATGCTTTTTGAAATGTCGCAAATACATGCACAACTACACATGCATTTACACAATCATTGACACAGACACATACAAAACTACATGGTTGTGCATACTTGCACACACCTCTGGAGTTCACATACACACAGAATCTTTTCAATATTTACAGTCATATACATATAATCGCATGCACCACGTTTCAATCCATAGACCACATGTGTGAACATAAGCAGACATACAGTGGACCAATACCATCACACAGGTGCATGCAATTGCTGGGGGTCTGAGCAAACATACACATTTGCACACAGAACCAGAAACACACGCACTTAGTAATGTATTCACACCTGCACAAACACGGATACACAAACAGTAGTGGGACACACAAAAGCATAAAAGGATGGTCCTTGCTTGAAAAGCACACATACATAGTTCCCATCACTTATGGGTGAGTATCTGAAAACAGATTGAATATATTTACTCTGGATGACATGGAGATGGTTGAGATTTCATTAGTCTCTGGTGTACTAGGGAGGAAGATCTTTTCATTCATTCATTTTTTAATCTATAAGTACATGTTGGGCACACAAGAAATACAGTGGTGAACAAGACTGACACAGTCCCTGCCCTTAGGGAACGTACAGTCCAGGGGAGAGGGAGAGATGGTCAGTAAATAAACAAGGAAATAATCGCAGTCTGTGATATGTGCCAAGAAGGAAATAAGCAAAGCAGTATGTTGGATAATAGGCAAAGTCCTGGCCCTGGAAAAGTGAAAGGGATTCAGACTCATCCACAAGTTATTGGAGCTCTGTGTGTGTGTGTGTGTGTGTGTGTGTGTGTGTGTGTTAATACTAGCAATAGGTGATAAGAGTATGAGCTCAGAACCGGGACTACCTGATTTTAAATTTTCTTTGTTTCATACTAGTTGGGTGAGCTTTCTTTCCCTGTGTGTCTCAGCTTCTCATCCAAAAATGGGGATTATATTATTTTTACTAAGGATTAACTTAGCTGATACTTATAAAGCACTTAAAACTGCCTGGCAAGTGCGAAGTTCTGAATCAGTGTAGCCATTGCACCATTTTCAGAGGGAGGTGAGCGCACTGGGAGACTGGGGCTGGGGGAAGGGCTGGGGGAAGGGTCTGGCAGCGCCCCATGGACTGTCAACTGGACAGCTCTTCATCCTCCGCAGTATCTGAGCAGCGTTTTGGAACGTGGCTCTGGCATGCCACCTTGGCAGGCCATGAACAGCCCGTCCCCGCCCCACGGTGCCCACAGCCGCAAACCGCAGAGAGGATACACACTGGGTGGCGCTGGGCATGGCTCTTGGTTTTCAGTTGTATCAGGTCTTTGTGTGGCAGCTCTGTTTGCTCTGGGCCCAGCTCGTGGCATTCACTGGTTCTGCTTGGCTGTCTTTTCTGTCTGTGTGTCTGTGCAGGTCAGCACTTTCCACCCGGTACCTGCCTCCCCAGGACATTCCATGGCCATGGTCAGTGTGCCCGGCTCCCAGCAACACCTCTCAGCCAACATGTGAGTAAAAGGCTCAGCCCTTCACCCCAGCCATGGCACAGGGTGGGTCGCTTCCCTGACCCTTTGCCAACGAGCATCACCCCCTCAAACCATCCCGTCCAGAGAGACAACGGCTCCCCTTCCTCCACCTCCAAATGAAATAGTGGCAAAAAACACAAATGAGCCAACCACATCATTCTAGCTCATTCTCCCACAGAAGCAGAAAGAGACTGAAGATTATGTACCACAACACCACTGGGAGATTGGGTATTGAGAAATTTCTATTGTCTTGCTTTGGATTCAAAATGTTGGGTCATAAATAGATACTGCTTTAGTAATCAGCAAAAGGTAAATATAGCATTTTAGGAAGAAAAAAAAAAAACCCTTGTAGATGAGAACAGTCCCCTCTCTCTTTCGAGAAAACACTCCAGTGTCTCACAGTCCTTAGAGCCTGGAAGGGCTTCCTAGTGTCTGAGCTGCCTGAGGGCCATGTGCTGGTGGCCCCTGAATCTGGCAAGCCCAGGAGGATTGGTTTTCAATGCCTGTAGTCAGGCAGCTATTCTCGCCTCCACGACCTCGCTATTCCCTGTTGTCTTCACCCCCATGACTCATACCTGGACATGCTCACCTGACTCCTGGGTGGACTTCAGAGTGCAAAGTCTCTGCTCTAACCCCAGGGCCTTGCTGCCCGGTCCCAGGCCCATCCCCCTTTACCCCACCATGCAGCCCATATTACGCTGAACGCCAAAAACCCAAAACTACCCCCTGCCTCCCCATGTCCACTTCCCAGCGTACATTAAGCTGGCTCGTCGGGCCACTCCTGGGAGTCAGGCATGTCCCTGCTTTCAGAAACGGGAGTGGATCAGAGAGTTTCCATGGCTCACCTCTTATTTCCCAGAACCCTGCTGGCTGCGACCGTTTCCTTGGGGGATGCACCAAGCAGTAGTGAAAAAGCGTCCTTTGTAAAGCCCGTACTTCTAGCCTTGAGATCCCTCTCTGCCACTAACTCCCGGTCGCCAACTTCTCTCTCTGTTCATGGCCATTTTCCCCATTGTTAATGTGCAAGGTCGGCCTACATTAGTGATCGGCAGCTAGGAGCGCTGTATGGAGGAGGAAGGGATGAAGGAGGAAGAGATCTGGCCCCCTCCATTGCTATTTCAACCGGGTTCTGCCACTTTTATCTGTCTTACGCGTCGTGGCATCAGTGTGAGGTCTTTACTGCTAACCACCGGGCTGACGGCTGCGCGATCCGACTCCCTCAGCTGGCTCTGCGCCCTCCAGCAGGCGCACCCACCTTCTTCCCTCACCCGGTCCCTGTGTCTCCCCAGGTTTGTGGCCCTGCACTCCTACTCAGCCCATGGGCCTGACGAGCTGGACCTGCACAAGGGAGAAGGCGTCAGGGTCCTGGGGAAGTGCCAAGATGGGTGGCTCAGGGGCATCTCCCTGGTCACCGGGCGAGCCGGCGTCTTCCCAAGCAACTATGTCATCCCCATTTTCAGGTGCGTCTCCTCCAATCCCAGGCATCGGGAGGTTGGGTCACCATGGCCAGGAGCCATCTGTGAGTTGAGTTCATGGAGGACTCAATGCTCTCTCAGTATAGGCTAAGAAAGAGCCAGTACCCTTCTAACTCTTCAAACAAAATAGCGAAAATCATTATCGTTTCTGCAGCTCTTCACAGCTTACAAGCACTTTCATGTCTTCTAGCTCACTGGCTATGCCCAAGAACCCTGCAACGTGGAGATTAATTTGCAGATGAGGAAACGAATGTGCAGAGTTAAGCAACTGCTCGAGAACTAGATGTCAGGTTTTCTTCTGCAGAAATCCCAGAAATCCCACTTCACATCCTCCACCCCAATACTCCATCTAGTGGCACAACGGGGAAACTGTGGCCGAATGACCTCCCCAGCACCTCGGGATATTTCTCAGGCCCTAGGGCAGAGTGTCCCTGAACTCAGACCCCTACCTGTTCATGCACCGCCCACGTCAAACGCTAGTTACCCTGCAGGGCCTCTTCCCCAGCCTTTCTCATTCCTCCGCATTCCTCTTAATGTCATCGACCCCCAGCTTGCCCTGCCACCTCGCACCACTGCTGTAGATGCACACAGGCCCCAATGCTACCCATGACTTCTGCCTCCACCCCCATCAGCCCAGGCAAAGCCTGCTTCAAGGCACTGAGGCCATCACCCCCTGGCAAACAATTGTGACAGACCAATGGGTCACAATTCCCAGGAAAGTGACTGCCCCATTGTTCTCTATGGGAGTCAGACCTGGAGCCACGTGCCCACATTGGGGGCCTGCATTTAGGCAGGGCACTGAGTCCGGAGGAGGGCGGCAAGGATGGTGAGGAGACAGCAACCTAGGTCACAGGAGAAACTGATAAAGAAACTGGGGTTATTTAACTTGTAGCAGAAAAGGGGCAGACGGATCGTAATAGACTGTGTAGACCAGGAAGTAGATGTGTTCCATGAGCAGGCAGTGGAGTGGACCAGCGTATACAACTTGGAAGGTTTGGGTTCAATAAAAGGCAGCATTTTCTAACCCATAGCTCTTTTCCAACCAGGCTGGCTGGTGGGTGGGTGACCTCCTTTCTAGGAAGAGTACAGGCAAAGTCTGGGTGCCCCTACATCCAGGGTTGTATAAAAAGATTTCTTCACATGGCAGAAAGATGGGATAGAAGATCATAGTCATTTCTTTCCATGGAAGGTTCTTGAAATTGGTTACACAGTTGCAAAATATCCAAAGGCAAACTAAGGGTGTCTATAACTGATGTTTTAATTCATTTTTATTCAACAATTTTTTTTTTTGAGACAGAGTCTCGCTCTGTTGCCCTGGCTAGAGTGCCTAGCTCACAGCAACCTCAAACTTCTGGGCTCAAGCAATGCTCCTGCCTCAGCCGCCTGAGTAGCTGGGACTACAGGCAGGCCATCTTCAACAAATATTGATTGAGTGCTAACTATGTGTCAGGCACCTTTCCAGGCACTGGAGAAATACCAGTAAACAAGACACAAAAAATTGCTGCCCATAGCAGCTTACATTCTAGTGAGAGAAACAGATAAGAAACAAAATAAATAAGTAAGATATGTGGTGTGTTAGTGATAAGGGCTAAGAAGAAAAAAGAGTGAAGATAGAATTTGCGTGGGGGTGGTTAAGATCTCAGACAAGTTGGTTCGGGGTGGCCTTGCTGAGAAGTAAGAAGGAGGAATGAAGGAGATGGGGTGAGCCCAGTGGCGCTCTGAGGAGGTGCATTCCAAGCCACAGGAACCGCGGGTCCAAAGGCCCCAAGTAGGAGAGCGCCCGACACGAAGGCCGGCAGGATTGGATTAGAGCAAATGAGGGGAGGGGAGTAGGAGGTGAGGTCAGAATAGCATCAGAGGCCAGAGAATGCAGAATGAAGGACCAGGCTTTAGCCCTATTGCGCAGTTTTGAGCAGCAGAGTGGCGTGATCTAAGCTATGTTTAACCAGAATCCCTCTAGTTGCTGCACTGGGAATAAACTATAGACAGGAAAGTGGAAAAGCATAAAAACTAGTTAAGGGGCTATTGTAATAATCCTGGGAAGAGATGATGGTGAACTGAACCAGGGCGTTAGCCGTGAGAGTAGGGAAAACCAGTTAGATTCTGGATATACCTTGAAGATATAAACCACAGGATTTTCTAATAGATCCAATATCAGGTATGAAAGAATAGAGGATTCAAGGTGAGTCCGCGGTTTTGGCCCTGAGTAACTGGAAGATGGAATTGCCTTTCACTACGATAGACATGAAGGAGACCATGAGAGGCACAGGTTTTGAGGTATGAAGGGAAGCAAAGGCTTAGTTGGCAGCAGATTAAGTCTGAGATGCCTCTTAATGATCCAAGTAAGGATGCTGGTAAGCAGTTGAGTACACCAGTTTAGCATCTAAGAGAGAGCTCCAGCCTTGAGCTGCTGTTTAAAGCCATAAGACTCGATGAGACCATCGTGGTAGGATCAGTTGTATCCAGAGGGTGACACTCAGCCAGCAGCTAGAATCTTCAAGAACGAGGGGGTGTTACCTGGAGGGTAAATGATGGCTGCGGCAAGGTGGCGTGTGGGTGGTCCAGTCTGATGATATGAGTCAGCCAAGAAGTATTGAGGAGGGTAAGGAGTGCTCTAGAAGTAACAGTGAGGAGCAAGGAGGATGCCTGTCCTAACTTACAAACGGTTTCTTCCATGAATGCCCCAGGTTCCATGCCTACTTCTAGGGTATTTGCTAGGGTATTTGCTTAGGCCTTAACCCAACATCCTGTTTATGCCATTAAAGAACCATTAAAATAAGTGTGACCATATATTTTATCATCCAAGCTAGGACACTTTTGAGCAGGTATCCACTGAGACTCTCCTGGGAAAATCAGGCCCTATGGTCACCCTAACTAGAATGCATGTAGGATTCCATTCCAGTATATTTCAAGGCTCCAGCTTCCATTTCTCTCCTTCTTGGCTTTTCTCCTGGGTAGATCTCTTGTGTTCTTGGGCAAGTCGAGTGGTGTGCATCTGTTCTCAGCCCCTCCGAGATGCCTGCTCGTCAGAGACAATGGAGGGAGTCTCGGCACCGTAGGTTGCTGCTGGGTTCACCCTTTCCTCCCAGCTCACAGAAATCTGAACATACGCATATGTTGAGGTGCTGCTAATGTTGAGGCATGATGTTGCTTATGGGGAACCAGTATTCCCTAGGAGAACAAGTCCCTGTCAGAGGATGTGCTCCTGGGGGGTTATTAGGTGACAGAGGATCGAGGCCTTTGCAGTGTTGGAATGTTTTCCTTGATGGTCTCTCTGATGCAAAGACAGTTCCCTTCCCACTAATCCTGGACATGAATGACATAGGCCCAATTTATCTACCTAGGTGCAGGTAGGTAACCCTTGTTCTTAACTACCCTTTCCACTGTGGGAACTTTAGTTCTTCCTTCTATCGAGGCTGAATGATGCTGTTTGTTGTCAGCTGAGTTTCTACAACCATGAGCAAGTTGTGTGCAAGATCCGAGTGGGCTGGCCTACGTGTGCAAGCCCATTCTGCTCCTGGATGCTGTGCATTTGAGGATTCCCCCCCCCCCCCAGCCTTTGTTTCCGTTTGCAGCGGTGGCTCTGCACATGCAGCCCCCAGGGTGCGTAGTGCAGCCTCTCGTAACACAGCCTGGGCTCCGCGGTGTAAGGTGCCCCCTGAGCATTTCAATCTTTGCTCTTATTAGCATCGGCCCCTAGTGAACTGACCCAGCCAGAGTTTAGGGACTAGCTGTAGATGAGAATTGACCAAAATGTCAGGGTTTAGATTTAAGATTCAGCGAATGAGCCTTTCAACCACCAGAGAGGAAAAGGCAGTTGACCAAGCTGTCCAGCTGTTACTGACCACAGTTGAATCTCTGTCACCATGGTGCCTGTTCCCAGCTCCAGAGACATTTGCTGGCTTGGTTTGTACAGAGCATTTGTCAGGTTTTCGTCTGTGCGGCGTCCAACATCCCTTGGGTGTCCTCTTTCACGTGCAGTCTTGGTGGGAGGCAGGTGCGTCCTCTCTCTTCAGAGGCTGAAGAAACCGAATCCTCCCCTTTTTCCTCCTCAACCCATCACCACAGTGAAGGATCAGGTTCAGCCAATCTGATGCTCCCCCTGGGGACTTTGAAACTTAGACAAGGGAGGAAGCAATGCGGGTGATGCTAAAGACCGTTCATGGTGAGAGCCCAGCCGCAGCATGTGACCTGAGGCTTCCTGCTGGCCAGCTCTCTGCAGCCTCCTGGATCCTGTTTCCAAGCCCGTAACTCCCACTCCTGCCCTCCCAATAAACTCGCTTCTGCCCTGTTAGCCAGGATCTTCCTCTTTCTTGCAACTTCAGACACATATGCCTACCTGGTACTTTATGGGTAGAGAAAAGCAACAAATGGGCCACTGCTCATTGGCCTTTAACTCTCTAAACACATCTAGACAAAGATTGTCAAGGTCCAACCATTCTCCTTACCAGGAGGCTGCTGCCAGGGGTGAGCACAGAGGAGCTGCTGTTTGTGATGTCCCGTGTGCAATCAGGCAAGCTTGTCAGGGCTAATGTCCGAGTTAGAGAGAAGAACACAGGGACCTGCACTATCGAGCAAATCGGGTGCAACTTCCACTCCTCCCGCTTAAGCCCAGAATGTCTTTTGGTCTCCCCATCTGGAAAACAAAGATCACAATGTCTGCAGGATTGGTGTGTCACGGGAATCAATTAATATATGTTAGTAAAGTGCTTTGATGTTGGAAGAAAGTGCCAGGTAAGTGCTGAGCTTTTTGCCAAAAGACATAGAGGGACTCGGTGTTGGATGGGGGATATGGGATTTAGAAGCTCCTGGAATCCAGCCTAGTGCAGGGTCTGGAGAAATGGGGTCACACCTCAGTCTATAAACAGTCATTCAAAGAAGGGATTGGTAGAGTAAGAGTGGCTAGGGCCTAATTAGCTGTATTCTGTCCTTAATGCCGTTGCTGCTGCTGCTGCTGCTGCTGCTGCTGCTGCTGGGAATAATTTGGGAACCTGCCTCTCCTGCTGCCAATCCATTTTGCAGCATCCAACACCTCGAGGCCCCTTTTCAAAAGACAGGCAGATCAGGTGCACCCTGCCATGGAAGCCAGTGCTGAGCATTTCTCTCCAGAATATAGTCTGACCCCTCCCTGGTAGACAGCCCCACTCCTCTTCACTGACTGCCCCACTATGGGGACCACAGGCAGGTTGACAGCTATGAATAGAAATCCCCTTGCCACAAGCATCCGTTCCTAGAGCGTTTGGCTAGATATACTTCTTGGGCGGCCTTGGCCACAATTAAATGATGCTTTGCCTATCTTCATACAACACTGACTCATTGTTAAGCTACATATCAGTTTTTTAATCAAAAGAAGGAGAGAAAAGGAGCAAGAGGAGGATGAGGAGAAAGAGAAATGGCCTTACAGAAGACCTGGAGGCATTGGTGGGAAGGAAACCGCGAGGGCATTTCTGTGCCAGGCTTTGGCTGTGTTCATTATTCCCAGGGAATTAGTAGAAGTTACTTAATCAACAGAGTGACAAGGTGATTGATGGGCTGCTCGGTAAGAGATGTGATGTTGGGGCTGGATTGGTAAAAGGGCAAGAACGGCACGAAGATGACAGCCACTCTCCACAGAGTTCAGGGAGCTGCTGTTCAGGCTGGAAACAATGGACAAGGGATTGTTGTTTCATAAAACTTTAATACTATTCTCGAAAGTCACAGCCTGAGGCTGAAGAATTAGAGTCTTATGGAGGCATACGTAGGGCCTACCAGCTGCTTCAGTTCATTAATTTCAGGCAGAATAAAGGTCTTTTTCTGCTACCAAATGATGAATGCTCTAACTAGAGGTGGTGTAGCTCAGTGGTAAGAACAGAGGGCCAGCCTAAACCTGGGTTCAAATCCCAGGCCCAGTAGTTCCTTGGGCAAGTAACTGTAAGTCTTTGTATTTTTTTATTATAAAATAGTGGCACTAAGAGCACATACCTAAGAAAGCTGTTGTAAAGAACCCGTGAGATAATGTGGGCAAAGCACTTGGCCAATGCCTGGCATACAGTAAGCACTCAACATGTGTTAGCAAAAATGACTGGCATCAGTGCTGAAAGCATCATGGCAGCCATTCAACAAATGTTTTTTAATCAACAATATGCACAGAATACAGAGAGATAAAGTATTAATAATAAGGCAGGGCACTGTGGCTCACTCCTGTAATCCCAGCACTTTGGGAGGCCGGGGCAAGAGGATTGCTTGAGGCCAGGAGTTGGAGACCAACCTGGGCAACATAGTGAGACCCCATCTTTACATAAAAATTTAAAAATTAGCCAGCTGTGGTAGGGCACGCCTATAGTCCCAGCTGCTTGGGAGGCTGAGGCAGGAGGATCTCTTGAGCCCAGGAGTTTGAGGTTACAGTGACGTATGATGACACCACTGCACTCCAGCATGGGCAACAGGGCAAGACCCTGTCTCTAAAAAATAAATAAATAAAAATAAAGTAAGTTATAAACTCTCTGCCTTCAAAGAGTTTAGAACCTAATGGAAAAGTCACTGACTGACTAAGAAACTGCCACTGCAAAGCAAATTGAACACATACAGGACCTTGTGCTTTGAACTCAAGGGCTAAAGGGACGTGGGGTGAGGGGTGACCAGAATCAGAGCGAGAGATGATGAAATTCAAGTCTTCTAGTTCCGCCAGGGCCTCCGTGTGAGCCCCTCTCCCCCCATTTGGCAAACCTCACAGTTAACAAGGTGTAGGGGGAGTGGGGCCGACTGTGGTTGACAAAAAGTGTGTATGGGTGGGAAGAAGGTAAAAAGTGGTTACATCTGATATATGGTTGGGAGCTGTTAGGTTTTTAAAATAAAACTGAACGTTTTCTTCTATTTGTTTTCTTTTTTTTAAAAAAAAAAAAAAATGTCCACCAACCAGAAAGACCTCTAGTTTTCCAGATTCCCGGAGCCCTGGTCTCTATGCCACATGGACGTTATCCACCTCCTCTGTGTCCTCCCAAGGCAGCATTTCAGAAGGTGATCCCCGACAAAGCCGTCCCTTCAAATCCGTCTTTGTGCCCACCGCCATTGTCAACCCCGTAAGGAGCACAGCCGGCCCCGGGACTACAGGACAAGGGTCTCTTCGGAAAGGGCGGAGCAGCATGAGAAAGAGTAAGTGGTGGAAGAGAGGAACGTGCCTAGAGCTAAGTGACAGGGGGATATGACCCCAGGGTACACCGGATGCTTTTGATAAAAACAGGATCTCAAACTGAGCCTCTGCAAAAGGTGCTTTACAATTCCCAAATGATGAGTTGTTTTATTGAATGAAGCTAGACTGACTCAAGGTCACTGCCTTGGGTCACTTCATACATTACAAATTGAATGACTAGGGTGATAGTGGCCCTGAGTGCCAACACGGAATTAGAACATGGCCAACGTGGATGCTGGGTCTTAAGAAAGAATGACCAAAGCACTGGCTGGGTCAGTGCTTCTCAAACTATGTTCCAGGGAACCCTCAGGGGGTGCCACAAGAGAAACAGGGAAGGATGGAGTGAGCAGGCGGAGGGTGGGAAGAGGAAATGAGGATTGAAGAGGCAGTGCTTCAAGCTCCTGATTCCCACTATGTTATTTCAGTAATGAATGCATGCTAACAAAAAAGATTACAGCACACAAAGTATTCAAAAGCAAGTCTCCTTCATATCCTTAACCCCCAGCCCAAGTTCTCTTCCACAGATAGATAGATAGAGAAATAGAAAGATACACAAACTTGTTATCATACTCACTGCACTATTCTGCACCTTGCTTTTATTTTTACCTACGTAATATCCACATTGCACACATGGCAATATATACAGATTCTTCATCTTAAGAACCGTGCATTTATCTCTTCACAGGTGGAGCTTCTATATAAGATTCCATTTTCAGGTGTTCTAAAAAGTATTTGAAACCCAATTGCTCTACAAAAAAAAAAAAATCAAAATTTTATATTCTTACATTTCTACAGAAGACAAAAAGCCAAGCACAGTAAATATGATTTATTCCATGTTCCCTGATTTAAATCGGGGCCCGCAATCTCTCTTGGGATCTTAACAAATGGTTAACATGAAAATGCAATCTGACTAGTCAAGGCAGAAGAACAGCAAGCGTGTGGGACAATATGCCACGCAGGAACATTCACCGAGAAAAGAGACACATTTAGCTCCACCTGTCCCACCCAGTGCTTTCATCTGACAACCGGCTTGACCATCAGACCACTGCTCTGGCCACTGCATTCCCGCCAGCCTGCCTCCCCCTTCACCCTCCCTACCGTCCTCCACCTCTCCCCCCAGCACACCCACAAAATTCATAATCCCACCACAACAGCCTTAGGCAAGTTACCAACCTCTTCAGTCTTCAGTTCACTCATTTATAAAAGAAATAAAAATAATGCCTACCTCATCAGGGTTACTGAATGGATTTAATAAAACAATTCACATAAGGCTGATGGCATAGTGCCTGGCATGTAATTAATCTCTCAAGAAACATTAATTTTTATAGTATTATTTTATTAGGGTTATCATTGCTCCTATAACTAAGTATATCATCTTTGGTCCATCCAGAGTGTGAACTCACTTAGGGTTGAAACGTCCGCACTCAGTCTAGACCACTTAGGAATGCAGAGAATTGCATCCTCTGGGCAATTGCTCACGCTTTCTTTGATCCATGCCCGCACTACCTTTACATAGATCTTGCTTGGCTTGGAGCTTTCACTTCTTGCATTGTATGTACGTGTAATAAGAAAGCATTAAATCTCTTCAAAATTAGGAATTGACAAGATAAATAGACAAGGCATAAAACCCATTTTTCACACATTGATGAGAGCCTCGGGCCATGTCTGTCCCGTGCTGCTTTGACTTCCCGGTCCCGGAGGCTTTCTCTTTCTCCCTTTTCCCAAGGTGAGGCTGGTCAGGCTATCAATCTCCCCAAAGTGAAGAGAAATGACAGGAGAATTGACCATGTGCACCTCACAGGGCTGTCAGTGGAAAAATAAATGTCTCATCTGAAAGGTCAAACTTGTGTAAATGGTGACTGGCTTGCTCGCAGCAGCTGAGGACGCCGACGGTGTTTAGTGTGCGTTCTGCTTTTCGTGTACGCATCTGGCTTGACGAAGAGTCACAGTGCAGACGTGGCCTTGGCTCAGGCCCTCTGTGCTGGACACAAATGACTCTGATTCAAACATGTGTCCATGGAGTGTCACAAAGTATTCTACTAACATCTCTGGCTGGAACGTGACCTATGGCTTTCTAAATGCTGGCAGACCCTTATAGAGAAATGGCCCAAAATGTTTCTCAGGGGTGTCTCCCCCACCACCCCACAGAACGCAATGACCTCCCGATTCCCCAGGTCACCCACAGGAAATATGTCCAAGGGATGCAGATCTCCTGTCTTCCGGAGAATTTGAAGAGAAAGATGGCTTCCTTTTACTGAGGGAGGACCATCTCAATTTTTTAAAAAAGAAAAAGAATGACCTCGAGAAGGGGTAAAACCAAACTCTTTGACCTTGCAATTTTAGGGTATGCTATGCTTTACCTAAACATACTGATAGCTAACAAGCACGGGGCATCTATTACATTCCAGGCACTATGCTAACACTCTGCACGCTTCATAAAACGTAATCCTCCCAGAAGCCCTATGAGCTACTGTTACTATCTCCAGTTTACAAATGAGGAAACCGAGGTGCAAGCAGGTGATGTGACTTACTTCTCCCAGGCTCCCCAGGAGAAGGTCTGATTCCAGATCTATGTCATGAGACTTCACAAAGCTCGTTCACCCAGCCCGAACTCTGGAATAAATAACCCGTCCACATCTGCCTCTGTCTGGGGCCGTGCTCCCCCTGGCGCGCACACTGTTATGTCCCCTCACCCGTCCTCCCTGCAGCCCCCAACAAAAAGGAGACCCCACCACCACCTGCCTGAAGCTTCTGTTAGAATTTTCTTCAGCAAGTAGCTGGTCAGAGTTCTCCTCTCCCTTCCTCTCTCTCTTTTCCTCTTTCCCTCTCTCTCGCCCTGCTGAGTTGCCACTCCCTGGTGTTTCTCAGTTTCTGCTCCCTGTCTCCTGTCTCCGACTCTGTCTTTTGTTTCCTATTTGCTCTGCCAGCTTCGGTGTCTGCTTCACACCGTGTGCAGTGTGTGCCCGTGCACATGTGAGAGAGAGAGAGGGGGCGAATGGCAGCATAGACCTGCTGTCAGCCCCACACACGCAACATTCAGCTAGAGAGTTATTTGCTGCCAACGTCAGCAAACAGCGCTAAAAAAAGAATAAGGTCACCTTTGAACGACCCCGAGAGAATGTGAGCGCAGTCAGATGAGGAAAGCACTTACCTATTCTGGGCTATCAGAAGCAGCACTAACCCAGCCCCACCCAGCGGCCGTCAGCGCCCCAGTTGCTGATGTCTCTGTCATCTGATTCCCCAGATGGATCCCTGCAGAGACCCGTCCAGCCAGGGGCTCCCACCCTCGTGCTGGGCTCCCTCAGACGCAGCCCCACCATGGTCGTGCGGCCTCAGCAGTTCCAATTCTACCAGCCACACGGGATCTCCTCCTCCCCATCGGTGGTGGCGGACATGGGCCCCAAGCCTGTGCCCACGGGGGAGCCCGCCCTCACGTGCATCAGCAGGGGCAGCGATGCCCGGATCCACTCGGCAGCCAGCTCCCTCATCATGGAAGGCAAGGACATCCCCAACAAGAGCGAGCCTCCGCCAAAACCACCCGCGTCTGCACCACCATCGATCCTGGTGAAACCAGAAAACTCAAGAAATGGCATTGAAAAGGTAGGCGTGGGGTGACACTGGGGACCTGATTCTTTAGACCCCCAATTTTGCACCGTGTCTTGGCTCCTGAGATATCAGTGTCAGTGGACAAGGAACCAAAGCTGCAGCCTCAAATGATTCCTCACGCACAACACCCACACACACATCCTCATACCACTAACACCCTCTCTGGATGCTTCCCAAATATTTTATACATACTTCTTCTGAGGCCCAGAGTGGCTTGAAGAAAACATAGCTTTGGCATCAGACACATCTTGATTTGAATTCCTGCTTGCTAGCTGGGTGACTTTGGCCAAAACACTTCACCCTTCTGGGATTCTTTTTTTCCCTAATCTGTAAAATGTAGGTAAGAATAGTAATGGCCAAACAGGGTTGGAGTGGAGATTAAATGAGACATGTGACGTGCTTACATAGGGCTTGGCACATAATCATTCATTGTATAAAAGAGGCAACTAAGACACAGGAGAATTTAAGTGACATCAAGTTCACACTGAATGATAATGACTCCAACAACCAATTTATTGTGACCTCTTTGGCAGAGGTCAGATCTATTTACTTCCAGTCCAGGACTTTTCCCACTAGGAAGCATAAGAGTTTTTGTAAAAAGCTTATGGTCTCCATAATATCCTTGAAGCAGGACGGGTAGTGGGAGGGAAGAGGTGACATTAGAAAATTAGGTGATGCTCATTGAATATTACCACAATCACCATCACATCACCATCACCATTATCACCACCATCACCACCACCACCACTATCATCATCATCACCATCACCACCATCATCACCATCACCACTATCACCATCACCACGACCATCACCACCACCGCCACCATCACCATCACCATCACCATCACCATCACCACCATCATCACCATCACCACCACCATCACCACCACCATCACCATCACCATCATCACCATCACCATCACCATCACCACCATCATCACCATCACCATCACCACCATCATCACCATCACCATCACCATCACCACCATCATCACCATCACCACCATCATCACCATCACCACCACCATCACCATCACCATCACCACCATCATCACCATCACCACCACCATCACCACCATCATCAACACCACCGCCATCATCACCATCACCACCATCATCACCATCACCACTATCACCATCACCACGACCATCACCACCACCACCACCATCACCATCACCACCACCATCACCACCACCACCACCATCACCACCACCAGCACATCACTAATATTGTCAGCACCACCATCACCACCAGCATCACCCATTTCTCCAAAAGAGAAAGAGGATGTGGTTTTCCCCTATTTGTTAAGCGTTTACCGAATGCTAATGACCTGGCAGGCACCATGCTGAGTACTTCCCATGCCTCATCTCATTTAATCCTGACCACAACCCTCTGAAGTAGGCATTAGTTTCATCCTCATTTTAAAATGAGGAAATGGAGGCTTAGGGAGTTAAAGAGCATCACCCAAGGGCACCCAGCTGACACACGCGTCTGGAGTAGAATCCAGATCTGATATAAAAATCCATGCTCTTAATGCTAAGCTATATGCTTATAGGGAAAAGCATTTGGAAAAAGTTAGTGTGAACTGATGTAAATGTTGGGAGTTCTCTTTCTGAATTATAGTATTCAAATAATTCAAAGTCTTCTAGGCCCTACTTGCCCAATACTCCAATTATTAGATACAGCCCTCAAACTATAAGTGTTTAATAAGTGCCCAGGGCCGGGCGCGGTGGCTCACGCCTGTAATCCTAGCACTCTGGGAGGCCGAGGCGGGTGGATCACTCGAGGTCAGGAGTTCGAGACCAGCCTGAGCAAGAGTGAGACCCCGTCTCTACTAAAAATAGAAAGAAATTATATGGACAACTAAAATATATATATACAAAAAATTAGCCGGGCATGGTGGCGCATGCCTGTAGTCCCAGCTACTCGGGAGGCTGAGGCAGGAGGATCGCTTGAGCCCAGGAGTTTGAGGTTGCTGTGAGCTAGGCTGAAGCCACGGCACTCACTCTAGCCCGGGCAACAGAGTGAGACTCTGTCTCAAAAAAAAAAAAAAAAAAAAAAAATAAGTGCCCAGACCTTGCCAGATATGGTAAGGGTCAGAAAGTGTGAAAAAACTTAGATTCTCTGTGGGGGACACTAGGATTGAATTTTATGGAAACAAGACATCATTCCTAAGCAGTACCATAGAACACTTCATTATGCCCTAAGACAGGGATTGGCCAAACAGATACTGTACCTGCTGGTACCTGGCAGATAAACAACAGGCTGGGAGAGGTGAGGCCGGGGGCGGGGGTGCCTTGGCACAAACTGGAGATCATGCATCTCATATAAAGGGAGCTGCTTCTCAGCTCCAGCCAGCTGTTGCAGAATGGGCCATAGGCCCAGTGTGCCAGATCTTTCATTTTTTAAAAGACACATATGAAATTCTGATTTTTACATGCAATCTCCCAGTTTGTATGTGTTGGCAAGTCAGTCAAACCTCAAACATTCTGCAGGCTAAAATCAGCCAGCAGGTGTCCAGTTTGCCAACTCTGCTCTAAGGAAATCTCTAAATGGAGTCATCAGGACAGGGCCCAAGGAGGAGGGAGGCCTGGAGACAGGCCTTAATGATGGGCAGAGAGGAGAGAGCGAAAGTAAACTTTCATTTTTATAGAAAATTTTGCCTCAGGCCCTTTTCACAGGGGGTTGCCTACCCTATTTCTCCCAGATAATTCCTAATCCTTCAGTTTTATTTATTTATTCATTTATTTATTTATCTGATGCAAGGTCTCCCTCTGTCCCCCAGGCTGGAGTGCAGTGGTGCCATCACAGCTCCCTACAGCCTTGAACTCCTTGGGCTCAAGCGATCCTCCCACCTCAGCCTCCTAAGTAGCTGGACCACAGGCGCACGCCACCACACCCTATAGTCCCGCATTAATTGTTCGTAGAGACAGAGTCGTGCCATGTTGCTCAGGCTGGTCTTGAACTCCTGGCCTCAAGCGATCCTCCCACCTCAGCCTCCCAAAGTGCTGGGATTACAGGCATGAGCCACTGCTCCCAGCCAGTTCCCAACTTAAGCAGCTCTGCCTCTAGGAAGACTTCCCTGTCTACCCCATTCCATGCAGAGGTAGATACTCCTCTGCATTCTCAGCATCTTATGCTTCCCCCATCATAGCACTTGTTACAATTGTCTGTCAGGACGGTTTGTTCACTGTTGGATCCACACACCTAACAGAGCGCGTGGTGCATAGTAGGAACTTATATTAGACACAAATATTTGCTGAGTGAACACATAAAAGAGGCATTTCAAGTGTAGACAAGTATAAAAAAACACCATGAACCAAGTCCCAGGGTAAAATAACACAAGTCTCCCACCTAACCCATGTCCCTTTCCTTTCCTTTCTCTTCCAGCAAGTCAAAACCGTGAGATTTCAGAATTACAGCCCTCCTCCCACCAAACACTACACCTCCCATCCCACCTCCGGAAAGCCCGAACAGCCAGCCACCCTCAAGGGGTCCCAGCATGAAGCATCCTCCTTGGGCCCAGAGATGACCGTCCTATTCGCCCATCGAAGTGGCTGCCACTCCGGACAGCAGACAGACCTCCGGAGAAAGTCAGCTCCTGGCAAGGCCACGACCCTGGTTCCCGCTGCCTCAGCCACGCAGACCGTGTTTCCCAGCAAATGAATCTACAGGTGGCTTTTCCTAGACCCCCAAGAGGTGAATTGCATTTAAATACAGTCGGCCTCCACTAAGGGCATCCTGCCATTCTTTGGGACTTGAGTATGGGTCCTTGTTCTTCCCATTTTACCTCCAGGAAAAAAAAAATGGTAGAAGCGGGAATTCCTGCCCTGGGTAGGAGGATAGATGGGGTGTCCTTCCAAACATAATGATTTGATGCAGCAAAGCCCACTACCCAGACCAAGGAGTGGGAGACTGCTGTGCCCACTTTGTTCCCCAGCATCGAGCGTGTGGCCTCACCCCCTGTGTTTTGTCTAGAATTTCCATGGTGTCCTAACAGGGTGTCCCAAGGGTGGGATTGTTGGCATTGCTTCTTTGACCTTATCATAACCTCAGCAAGCATCATAACAGCTTCTGCTGTCTTCTGGGGCCCGTGCACTGGCCACTGGTAGCTACCCTATTTTTTTCCCTCTGTAAAGGGAGAATTTCTGGGAGGGGTGTGAGATGGTTACTTTGAACATTCTGAGAACCCACCAAAACTAGAGTCAGCTCCCCGAGTTTGCTCCAGACAAGAAGGTCAGAGATAAAGCTGACTACCAAGTATCAAAAGATTGTCATACTTTAAGCTTCTAGATCTGTTTTCCCACGTATAATCCTTACACGATAGACAAGCAGAAAGCACGTGGCTGTGGGCAGGGCCATGTATGGTGTCACTGGCAACGGATTCATGCTGGCTCTATAGCCTGACTCTCCCAAGAGAACACAACATGCTTAAAGACAGCCTTGTGTGGGGATGGAGTCTGGATGTAAATTCTGTTTGCACTGCACTAGCCTTGACCTCCCCTGGTTTCCTCTCATGTGGGGCAGCTCAGTTGCTTCGCCCACCAGGCAACAATGTCAGCGGGAACACGCCAGTCCAAGGCTGGGGTGGGTGCTGCCTAGAGGAAAGCTGCCCTAACAGGGACTGGACAAAGAAGGTTGGAGAGGAAAGGGGGAAACAGAGGGAAAAAAAGAGGGAGAATGAAGAAAGTATGGAGGAGAGAAGGGGGTGTGAGAGTAAGAGAGAAAGATACAGATTGAGAGTATCAGGGAAGGAGACAAAAGGGGGCAACCTTGCCATCCTGACAGGTGGTGAAAGAAGGACAGAGTCTGCAAGGGGGAAGGGGGCGAAACTAGGTGCACTAAGACGGGGCTGGCATGCTCGGGACTGGCCAGGCAAAGGCTGGTAAGCAGGTGCGGAGGCGTCCCAGGGAGGCGAGGCAATGCTGTACGACAGCCCATTAATTCCCATTACACTTAATTGTTGTGATTTAACATTTATGGCATGCCCATCAATGTGGGCACTTAAACGCATAAATACTATTTGGTACTAAGGCTGGGTGCCATTTAAAAAAAAAAAGAAAGAAAGAAAAGGCAGGTCTCATTAGACCTTTCCCCTCGACAGTGCTTAAAGATCCTGGGATTCAAACGTGTACCTTTTCCATACCCACCTACACACTTGGCCAATGGAATTGTCCACAGGCTCTTCCAGACCTTAATAAAACAGAAGAAAACCATAATCCTGCCACAGAATACTGCCCATATGTCAGAACTTTGGGGCCGGGAGAGCCAACACGGTAGCACGTTGTTGCAGCGTTTCTGTGAGCTGCTGACCCACAGGTACTCCATAAAATCAGCATCCCCAACTCCACGCCTCACTGAACTGAATATAAGAATCCAGGTGGAGAATAAGGATAAAGTCACAAGGACAGGGAGGCATCCTATGATGCGTCAAATATGAGTACCTACATCTGTGCCCCAGAAGCACTCTCGATGAGTTTAGCAATGGTCTAACCGTCTACTCTACACCCAGAATGGCAGAGATATGGCATGACCAGCCAACCAAATATTTAGTCTGTGCCTCAGTAGCAATGAATCCAGTTAATTTTTAACTTTTGCAGCTGACAAGCAGGTTGCTTGGGTGTGATGGAGACACGACCACGCCTTCCAAGTGAAATGGAATGTTCTTCCCGCTGTCCACTATCTCTGTGGGACAACCTCTCTGAGAAATGTAAACACTCCCAGGCTTGCCGCCCCTACTGCATCCAGCCTTTTCTCCTATGCTCAGCTTCAAACTCACTCCCTCCCAAACCAAATCCCGTCTTTGTGGAGCTTTGTGAGGGCTTAAAAAGGGAAGGGGATGTTGTTTCCGAGTAAAAACGAGTTGACTCCACTGGCAGCTTCAATTCATTTATTCCGCCAACGTGTTTCTAACATTTACTGTGTGCTAGGCACGGCAATGAGGATGACAGACACATCCTCTCATGTAATTTCCACCATAATCCTACAGGACAGATGTAATTATCCCCATTTCAGAGCCAAGGAAACTGAGGCTTGAAGGTTAACCACAGGTAGTGGCAGAGGAAGGATGTAGACTCAAGCCATCTGACCTGAGAGCCCAACTTGGGACTTGCTATATGACAAAAGCCCGTCCTTGACTTCACGACGCTGACTCCAGACTGCTAGGAGGCAGCATAGTGCACTTTGGCTGCATTACTGAGCCGCAGCCATCCAGGGGGCTGGCTCAGGAGCAAGGCAGTCTCTGATGTGCTATGCTCCCCCGTGACCTGCACCTGGATCAGGCATGGCCCCCTGAGACTGTGTGCTGGACTCCATCTCTCAAGGCGGCACAAACCCCTCAAACGTTGGAGCTGAATCCTTAGAGATCAGCGAGCGGATCCAGGGTGCTCGGGTCTCAGGGGCATAGTGAGCCTAGCCTGGGCCCCAGGGAGTCTTATTCAGTAGTTTGGGAGAGGGGTCTGGTTGTCTGTGTTTTCATCAGTCTCCCCAACTGACTGTGATGCACGTGAAGATCTAATCCACCTTTGTCATGTGTAGCAGAGCTGACATTCTGCAGGAGCATGGCCACCCTGGTCATTAGAATGATGAAAGAGGTTTGTACTCACAGGGGAATAGTGGATGCTCTGAGCTCCCAGGGCCCTTCCCAACACTCTACCTCCCTCAAGCCAGGTGCAGCTGAGACCTCCAGCAATAAAGCCCTTCTGCGTTCTGATTGGCTAGTGCCTGTGCCATATTCGTGGCACAATATCTTGACTGTTACCCTATAGTACAGAGGAGGGCCCAGAGAGGTCACTCAGAGGCCAAGAGAACTCCCAGCCCCATCCTGGCCCCTGGCCAGCCCTTGACAATCACCTTCGCCCGGGCCTTGGCCTAGGAAAGGAGCTGACTGGGGGAGAGGGCAGTCCATGCTCGCCTTTTTCAGCTAACACTTTCACAGACATAAGTAATGCCCGTGAGCTTCCTAGCTGGCACCAGTGCGGCAGGTACAGAAGTCGTCTGTTTCAATAAGAAGAGCAGGCATCCATCCTCATCCTCTCTCCCACCTCTGACCACCCAGGCAGCCAAACATCCTCTGAACTCCCTTCCCGGGAAGTGAACAGCTATGGCAGGCAAAACAACAAAGTCCTACCCCATCTCTCCAGCTGGGCCCAAGTGCTCAGCAAGCTGGCGCGGGGCACTGCCCGGTTCAGCAGCTGCCGCCACCGATGCTTCTCTTATTTACGTCTGAGAGCAAATGCCCTGGTTCTCCCTTTAGCTAAGAAAGAGAGCGTCAGCACTCTCTTCCAGCAACCTCTCAGGTGACCGTGAAAGACAGTCACTTAGCGAGTGTATTTGGCATGCAGGACCAAACCGGAGAAGTTGACTCCAGAGATGCTTGCAGCAGATCGGTGTCACTGGGAATAAATCAGGCAAGGACGTTTTGCTTGAAATAGAGGAATGTTAAGTGATCAAGCCATCTTGAGCATTGTTTGCCAAGCCATAGTATTATGTCCTAGACCAGAGCAGAAACAAAATGTTCCCGGGAGGCCCTCTGCCCACCGACCTCCCCTCTAACAGATAGCCTGCAGCCGCCGTGGGAGCCAAGGTGCTGCCAGGTCAAGCTGGTGGGGCTGGGGCCATGGAGGAGCGTTACAGACTCACCGTCCAGTCGTCCATGTCCTCACTCAGTCACAGGGATCCGCCACCCACTCCAGATCAGACCCTGGGAGAGGCAATGGAGACAAAAACATTAACAGGATAGATAACAGGATAGATAAAAATAGATACAGCCATCATACAGTGTTTGTTTCTTATTAATTTTTTCTGGATTTGAGAACTCCTTTCTAGTTTCTCTCCTTTTTATTATTAAATGTTTCATACATATGAAATATATATGTATACACATATATATTTACATGATCATAAAACAAATAATCATATGCCTGCCACCCAGCTTTTATAAAAATAGCCATTGTCAGTACCATTGAAGCCCACCGTGTGCCTCTCAGTCCTGTTCCTGTCTTCCCCTCCCCTCCAGCTTCCCTCACAACCACTAGCCTGGATTCCGTGCTTATCTTTCCCTTGTCATTTTCCCACACGTGCACCAGATGGCATTTTCTGTGTAGCCCAGAGAGGTATTCGGTAAACACTAGTCAAAGCGAATATTGCAGCCTAAGGCCACAGACATTCTGCCTGAATATTTGAGCTCACATCTGGCTTCTGTCCCTGGGAGTCTCAGGCTTTGATTCATTGCTGGGAACCAAGATTCTGATGCACCAGCGTGTCTGGTGTTGAGAGGTTCTAGTGTGGAGGGATTTTTTTACAAGAATTTTTCCAATTACAGCTGTCTTTGGAGACCTTGCTGCTTCTGAATAAGGAAACACAGGTTGTGTGGCTGTGCCCAAGTTGTGTGCGTGTAGGGCTTTTCAGGCAGCTGTCCTCTGGGCCTTGCCTGCACCTGAGTAGCCAACCACAGAGCCCAAAAGCAGCTCCTCTGAATCTGAAACTGAAAGAGATCTTGCTGCTGCTGCTGCTGCTGCTGCTGCTGCTGCTGCTGCTGTTGGTAAAGTGGCATAAGAACATTGTGAAAAGGGAGGGAAAAGTTATTTTTGTCCCCAGACTACAGATCAGAAAACTGAGATTCAGAATGTTTCGATTCCTTGCTGAAGGTCACAGAATTACTTTGAGATGGAGTGGAAACTTGAAAAAAAAATTGCATCTCTGACTCCTCATCCAGCAATAATTGCCATCATTACTGAACACCAGGATGTGCCAAGCACTTTACATGCTACATGCTTTGTGTCATCTAATTCTACCCAGCCCTATGACAGAAGTATGGCTATATTCCATTTTAGAGATCAGAATGAAGGCTCAGAGGTCAAATGACCCGTCCAAAGCAAGAAGGACTAGAATCCACTCTAAGCCCCAAATCTTAATTTTAAGTCCCTACCTCCCTCTTCTTCAATGGTAACTGCCAACATGGATGAGATTGGAGAGGATGGACAAATGTGATGTGCTGCTGAGGTCACCAGGATGGGGATGGTGACAGAGGAGAGTTTAACTCAGTCAAGCTCTCTCAGAGAAAAACTACAAGGTAAGGTCTTGTTGTCTAATAAGTAGAGGTGGAAGGGAAGATAACTAAGAGTGTTCTGCCCAGAGAAATCCAAAAAGCAAGTCTATTCCTGCTGCAAGGGCTGCCAGACAGAGCCAAGCAACTTGAGAAAGAACTGAAGCTTGCAGTGTGGTTCTGGATCATTGACATCAAAACACAGTGATCATTTTGCATTCCCCAGATCGCTCTCTCTTCGTGAGATTATTTCTGGTTTTGTCTGTTCTCACTCTAAACGATACAGAGTCCCAGAAGAAAGGGGATATGATTTTCAAAGTCACCCCCACTTTCATCTCCTCCATGGGAACAAGAGGGACAAGAGGGCTCAGAGAGCTGACATCTTCCAGTGTTCCATGCTGGTGTTTATCCAAAGTTCAAGTGCAATTGCTTTGGGGGGTAGATACACACCCCCGGATGCAAGCTAATTATGCAAATAGTGTCACTGCTGGATGGACAAGAGCTGCAGCCTGGTAAGGACTAAAAGGATGCCAGCCAAGACCCGAGAGAGAAAGGCAAAAGGCCATTTTGTGCACTGTGTGCAGTTTTGCTAATGCTATAAAATCAGTGCTAGCGTGATCGACCGCCTTGATGAGAGCCATTTGCGATGTCAAGGTTTGACTGCTGTAGGTCACACGTGTCCTGGAGGCCAGCACCATCCTAATGACCTTCCCGTGGAAACACCGACACCCTGGCCATCCAAGAGGATTATGAAAGCTATTTGCATTCCCGAGAACCTCACAAATAAATGAAAAGCAAACTTGAATCTAAACATAGGGAGGCAGCTAAAACAGGCCTGGAGGACCAGAGAGGAATTCAAATAAATATTGCCTTCAAAGGGTTGTACCCAAATTCCTGCTTGTCCCCCTGCCCCCGTCACCTTCTCCCCAGTTCCTTGGGAGATGTTTTATATCTGTCAAGGAGAGCGTGGAGGACTGCCTTAAACGCAGAGGACATGTCAGTCACAGCTAGAGAGAGAGATAGCACCAGCTTCCATGACAAGGAACAGAACAGTCAGACAGTCAGAAGGGGTGATACTGCTTTGAAGGGAAGGCTAATTTTAGATATCAGAACCACATTTCCAAATATTCTGTTCTGCACATTCTATTTATAAGCCGAATTCTTTTTTTAAGCTTGAGTTGTTTTTAGATGTTGGCAAGTTTGGGGCCTCCAACAGAGAGGACTTAAAGCATCAGTCGACAAAGATTTGGGGGTAACTGTATCATCTATGTTCAATCCACTTCACAAGATCTGGAGAAGCAATTTAATATAATAGCTAGGATGATGAGATTTGGAACCAGATCACCTGGGGTTTTGTCCCAGCTTTGTGCTTCCTTTGGCAAATAACTAAAGAAACTGGAAAGGTTAACATGTCCCTAGACCTCAGTTTTCTCATATGTAAAGTGGTGATCAGAACATCTACCTCCTAGGGTTACCATAGGATGAAACAAGATCACACACATCCAGCTCCGAGCGTGGTATTGGGCACATCAAAGTGTCCAGTACATGGTAGTTAAGCTCAGTCATGGATATGCAGGCACAGTTCAAGAACAGAGAGTACTACAATAAGTTAGGCTGTATCAGACAGAAGTAAGAAAGGGGAACAATGGGAGAGAGTTTTAGTTATCAAGAGAGCTTCATGGAGGAGAAAAGGTTCTGCAAGATGGGCAGCATGGAGACACGTTGTGATAGGGAGAGGAGAGTGCCTGGGTTCTGGAGTCACATGTGCCTGGGTTCAAATCCCGACCCCACCACTTCTCAGCTGTGTGACCTTGGACCAAGTTAACTAACCTCTCTGAGCCTTTCTTTACTCATCTGAAAAGTGGGAACAATAACGGGCACTTCATATGGTTGTTGGGAAGATCAAGTGAAATGAGTAGGCCAGAGGCTGGTGTGCAGAAGGTCCCCAGAAGTGGTAGCTGCTGGAGGAGACTGCAGGCATGATGAAGGCTTGAACGCAGTGCGCAGGAGGAATGCTGAGCCTAGGGACAGAAACTTACTGTTAATAGCTGCCATGTATTAGACTTGTACAGAGCGCCAGGCACTGAGCAGTCAGTCCCTTAGAGGGTTTGCTACAGGGTTACTAAGAGCCCAGTGGAGTCAGGTGACCCGGATTCAAATACAGGCTCCATGTTTCGTCACTGTGTCACCGTGGGCACGTTGTTTAACTTCTCCAACCTATAGTTCCCTCACTTGTAAAATGCAGATACGAATTGTTTTTCCTTGAGCAGTTTGGTGGGGATTAAAGGAGATAATGCACATAAAGTCATTAGCACAGGGTCCAGCACGTAGAAAGTACTGTGATGTTGGCTACCGTTATTATTATTTACATTCATTTTCTCGATTAATCCTCACCACCACTACCCCTGTGAGTGAAGTGTTATTGTCCCTTATTTATAGATCAAACAACTGAAGCTCAGAGGCTAAATCCCTTGTCCAAGGTTAGCTAGCACATGGTGGGACCAGCTCTGCAAGACTAGAAATCTCGGCTTCTTTGCTCTGTTTCCTTTCAGATAAGCTGGTAAATGGTGTCAGAGTTGGGGCAACATGACAATTATTTAAAAAGGCACTTTATGCCATAATCCTCATCAGTCTTTTCTGGTTGTCCCCACCACCTCATCTGTTGAAGATTTAAGGTTTGGGGCTGTCTGTGCCCCAGAATGCAGCCAGCAAGCACATGGGTGCTGCGCCTCTAGAGACATTTCATTTACGAACTGTCCACTCCGATTTGCAAATAGGTCTGCTGCAGAATGCCTCCAGCTGGCTGCTGATTTCAGTCACAACCCCTCCTCCTTGGTGCCAATTAACAGAAATTAAATGTCCCCAGCACACTTGGTAATTCAGAAAATGCGTGTGCCGATTAGTTAAACTCCTGCTGGATGTGCCACCGTGACCTGAGGACTCCAGGCCAATGTCGCTCTCACTCCATCTCCATTTAAAGTCACAGAATGTCTTCTTCCTGGGTAAAAATCGATGTCACCTCATTCATTTATTCCTTCATTTTTTATTCAATAAATATTGAGCGTCTACTGTATGGCAGGTACTGTTCCATGCAGCTGAGATACACAGGGAACAATGTAGATAAGGTTCCCACCTTTGTGAAGAGGAGGAAATGCTCAACAAATAGGGATTTCTGTCTGACAGATGTCACGAAGGAAACAAAGTGACAGGCAGAGAATAGCTGAGGGGCGTGAGCTATATTAGGTGGGGTGGCCAGGGAAGGTTTCGCCAAGGGGGTGGCATTTGAATTGAGACCTGAAGAGTAAGAAGGAACCAGACAGACTGCATGGCGGGGAGAGCAGGAACGAGCTCAGCTCACCCAGGAAGCTCGCCACGGGGTACATTCGATGAACATCCCTTCATTTATCAAACATTTTTGATCACACAGTATTTGTTGAATGAACAATTGGAGAAAAGTGAATCCTCTTTTTTCCTGACAAGAAGGAACCTTCATAGGAAGGAGGAATTTAGGAAAGATGCCACTGGCATTAGTACAAGTAGCAACGCCACTTACGTCCCTTTTCTCCGCTCCATTCCATTCTCTAAAGCAAGGGGCTTGGCTTGGGCGCTAGCACTCTGGGACTGCAGGGTCTCCAGAACTCACCCTCCAGAGGGATTGGCCCTCACAGCTCTTTAAAGCAATGACAATGCAGCAAGCAAAAAGCAACCTATCATTTTTTTTTTTTTTTTTTAAAAAAAAAAAAACACTCAAAATGGTTGTTTGGAATTGTACAGACAAGGTGTGAAATGTCATTTCCTTTGTCATCATTAGAATGTACTTACTGAATTTCTGCACCTGTTTATTCATTCAGAAAATACTTATTACTAGTTGTGAGTCTCTCTCTCTTCCGCCCTCCACCCTCCTCCCTTCCTCTCTTTCTCCTTCTCTCTCTTTCTCTCCTTCTCCTGCTACTTCCCTCCACCCTTCTCTGCACAGCAGTTAAGAGCCCAGGCTATAGAACTGGGACATCTGAGTTGTATCTAAAGTACGACTTGCCGTGTGACTTTGGACAAGTCGCTTCACCCCTCTAAGTCTCAGTATTCCCTTCTGTGTAATGGAAATAATAATAGAAGCCATCTCAAAACAACCATATGAAGTAAATACTAAGCTATTATTATCCTCATTACTATCTATTTTTGTCCTTTCATAGATTAGGATGTAAGATTTTAAGAACTCAACTTAGGAAACTGAAACAGGTTTTTAGGGCAAAAGAAACTCTAGCAAAGAGTGTGACAGTGAGCCACTGTCTCATGATCTGTTTCCACCTGTAGGATTTTTCATTGTTTGAGATCATTGAGAAGTAGCATCACAACAAATAGCCTTCATCATGCCTTTTAATTTATAATAATAATTTTGAGGCCGGGCGAGGTGGCTCACGCCTGTAATCCTAGCACTCTGGGAGGCCGAGGTGGGCGGATCGTTTGAGCTCAGGAGTTCGAGACCAGACTGAGCAAGAGCGAGACCCCATCTCTACTAAAAATAGAAAGAAATTATATGGACAGCTAAATATATATATATAAAAAAAAAAAATTAGCCGGGCATGGTGGTGCATGCCTGTAGTCCCAGCTACTTGGGAGGCTGAGACAGGAGGATCACTTGAGCTCAGGAGTTTGAGGTTGCTGTGAGCTAGGCTGACGCCACGGCACTCACTCTAGCCTGGGCAACAGAGTGAGACTCTGTCTCAAAAAAAAAAAAATAATAATAATAATAATTTTGAGCCAACAATTATAGAGCCTCTGCTGTGTGCCAGACACTGGTCTATGTGCTTTACTTATACTGTGTATTACCAATCTAAAAATCTCACCACAACCATGCAAAGTAAATGCTATCACTAGCTCCATGTTACTAGTAAGGAGTCTAAGGCCTGGAGAGACTGTATTATTTTCATGGGGTCACAAGGGTAGGAATTAGTGGAGTTTGGACCTAAACCCAGAAATCTGGCCCTAGTCTATGGCTGCCAACTGCTTGCCACCTCACTTAAGATGAGACGCAAATCCTGCAGACATCAGGGTTTTCTACTTCAAATAGACTTGCCTTCTGAGCACTCAGTACATGAAAAATTATTATTATCTGCCTAATGCTAAAACCCCTGGCCTGTAGACACAGCACCGGTAAGGGCTGCTCCCTTGTCCTGCACAGCACCAGCCAGAAGAAAAGTCACACCTCCCACCACTGATAGGATTTCCGGATGCCTATTGAAATGTCAGAGTTGAAGTTCTTTCTACATCATTTAGCACAACCTGGAAGGTCAGATGAATGTGGCAGCCAGCCTTCCCTTGGCAGCTACTTCCTTATTACTTCCCTGCCCCATGCTTGTTCCCAGAAATGCTACATCACAATAAATGTAGTTAAAAGAGCAAACAAACCACCACCACTCCCTTGAGATCCAGACGCAGTAATCCAAAATAACCTGCCTTCAGTATTGGAGGGACATTCTCCCAGCCGCCAGCAACAAGACTGATGCGCGCATCAAAGCAGCCACACCTGGGTCCACCGTGAGATTAACAGGTTGACAGCATCAGCTCTGCCACAACCTGGGCACAGGGAAGAGAGGCAGGACGTGTCAAAGACCAGCCACCTTCCTCTTTAAGGGCTAAAATACATAAATAACAAAATGAAACTCCTGCCCATGTTCAGTGGTGTATAGTAAAGACAGCATAACTCCAGATCCTGTGTAATTTATTGATGTGGTGAGACACGGGATGCATCCTAGTAATCACAGACTCTGTGTTCGTGCCACCTCTGCTGCTGAATGTAAAGCAGCCACCTGAAGCCTCTGAGGGCTTTGCTGTCGTGCTGCAAGGAGCACATTAGCAAATGGGCACGTGCGGCAATGCATTTGCCGGCCCTAAGAGCTTCGAGAAGCTCAGCTTTGAGCCCAGATGTGGTTGCCTGCTTGAAAGCCGGGGCTCCCCTGGGATATCCAGTCTCTGGGGCCACTGATCATGGTTCTGCCTTAGAGCCTGGGGGTTTGGGTGAGGCTCCCCAGATTGCTGTGGTGAGACGCCCACAAACTTTGCTTGCAAGATGTGGCTGTTCCACACCACCCCCTGAGGAATGAGGCTGTGATCGTCATGAAAGTTTCCCCAGAGAGAAAACTAGCCTGCTAAATCAGCACAAGTCCCCGGATAGAAAAGAAATAAGGCTTTAGATGAAAAGACATTGGGCAAGAAATGGAAAACTGCTTCTCCTACTTTTCTGTTTCTACTGGCTTTTCATGGGAACTCAAAAATCTTCGTAAATTTAAGCAAACCAATTTCCCAGCATCCTTTTAGCTTTCTCCTTTCCTCCTCGGCATGGTCGGTGTGGACTCTATTTGCACTCGGAAGGGCCAAGAGCCATGCTCTGGCAACAAAGTCATAAAGAGCGACTGATTCCCCTTATACCCATTCAAATCACCTGCCCTCGCCAGGGGCTGCCAGGGGTGTTGGGCTGCACTGTCCTTCTGAGCATTCTCAGCCTAATGAGGAGAAAGGGGACAAAAGGTTGGGCAGGGAGGGAAGACATCGGTTACGTATGTGGGGATGATAGGAAGGCATTTATATGTTTGCTGAAATAGTACAAAGAATTCCTGTAAATGCTCCCACTGGGTTCCCCAAATGTTAACATTGTACTGTGTTCATTTTAATTTTTTCTGGACCATTTGAGAGTAAGTTGAAGATTAAATGCCGATTTATACCTAAACATTTCAGTGGGTATTTCCTAAAAACACGGATATGCTCTTACATAAGGAAATCAATGTTGATATAGTACTATTAATATTACCTAGTCTACAGGTCTTATTCAATTGATCTATTTTTTTCAATTGACCTATTTTTTTTCCAATTTTCCTACTATTTTCCTCTATAGAAAATTTTTTTTTCAAAAGTCTTGTCTAGGATCCCTTTCAGGACCACATATTGCATGTGATTGTCATATCTCTGCAGTTTCCTTGAATCTGGAACAATTCTTCAAAACTCACTGTCTTTCTTGGTCTTGGCATTTTGGAAAGTATAAGCCATTTATTTTATGTAATTTCTCTAATTTTTGGTTTGTCTGTTGTTTCTTCATCATTAGGTTCCTATTTTTTATTTTTGACAGTAATGGATGATCACCCAAAGAATCAAACAGGAATCCCTGGGTTCATACTGCTATGAATAAATAAAGGGGCGAAAAGGAAAAGCTCTTCCTTCCAGTAGATGCCAAAGACTAAGTGTGGAGGGAATGATGGAATTTTTAAATCATCATACAGCAACCACTATAGTAATAATTGGTTCAGGCAAGAATCTTCAATGGATGTTATAACTAGTAGGTAAAAGCTTGAACGGTCTCAGAATATCTCTTCACAAGATACTTATTAATCACAAAGAAAAAAAATCACAACTTTACATTGGAAAAACCTGGTAGACAACCACTGTAGCCAAAAGACCAAGGTCAGCACGACCAGTAATGCAGAAATAGATAGTAGGTACCTCCTGATATCATACACTGAGAAGGACACAGCATCTCTTCTATGACAAGACAAGTCAAATTCCTGCCCAAAAGGCTTAAGAATTTTAAAGAACTCTAGTTCTTCCCAGCTGCATTCACACACAATAGATTTTGAAATCTTTTACACCTTCACAGAGGCTGCCTTGGCAAACTTCTCAGGAGGAGCTAGGAGCGACCGGGATGCTGAAGAGAACAAACGATCTGCTCGGATGGAAACTGCTTAGTGGAGAGTCTGTGGACCATGTGATATTCCTTGAACATCAGGGATGGCACAGGAATGAGAATAGTCTGTTTCCCAAGACACGAGAAAGAGCAAATCTGCCTTCCCCACAGTAGCAATGGGTGGTGGGCCAGGGTGCAGAAGCAAGTGAGTCGCGCGCTGTCACAGGTTACTCCTGACTCCCCTCACTCCTGTTGCCAAAGCTTATCTTTTATCTTGCTGACTTCTTCACAGCTTGGCACTCAACACATGAAAAGACCGGATATCAAATGTCTTCCAGCTCTGTGTCTGGCCTGTCTCTCCAGCTTAGCTTTAGAGCAATACAGGGGATGATATAACCGTCTCCTCTCGGGTGTTCAGTCTGGAAAGCGCACTGCTTCTTCACCACGCCCTCTGCCCTTCACCCTACCCCGACTCCCTGCCCAGCAGCCTGCATGCCTCTGCCTCATCCTCATTCTTTCCCATTCCGTTTCCGTTCTGTCTTTCCCCCATACCTGCTGACCCAGAGGAGTTCTGTTAGAACATAGCGATCAAGGAAATAAGGACTCAACACATAAAGAATCTCAGACAAGAAAAATCCATGATGTTATACGAGAGATACCACAGACTGCAATGCTTACAAAGAGGCTATTTCAAGCAGAAAGATATAAATATCAGTTATAACCATGCATTCTTTTATGTTCATAAATAAGCCATTATAAAGAACAAGCCATTAGAAGACATTCTACTCCTGGTTTAAAAAAAAATAAAAACTGCAATCTAAAATACAATTTTTAAATTATCTGTGCTAACCTGAGAGAGACATTGCACTGGTAAATGAAATTCACAAATACCCTGATACTTTTTGAACTACATATTTTCATCTTCTCTCTTTTAAGACATCAGTAAGAATTTTTTTTTTTTTTTTTTTTTTTTTTTGACACAGGGTCTCACTCGGTCACTAAGGCTAGGGTGTGATCATAGGTCACTGCAACCTCAAACTCCTGGGCTCAAGCAATCCTCTGGCTCAGCCTCCGAAGTAGTGAGGACTATAGGCATGCAACACCATGCCTGGCTAATTTTTTAATTTTTTGCAGAGATGGGGTCTCACTCTGTTGCCCAGGTTGGTCTCAAACTCCTCACCTCAAGCAATCCTCCCCCCTCTGCCTCCCAAAGTGGTGGGATTACAGGTGTGAACCACCCCTCCTGGCCAGAATTTCATTTTTAAAAGCACATATTTATCTGATTATCAGAGATGATGGCAGAAATACAGAATCATTGTTATGTTTGTTGTTTTAAAGTTCAGATCCTAATTTTACACTGAAGCATCCTCAGTCTTTCATCCAGTTCTGCTTGTACATAGGAGCCAGCGTCAGCCAAACCATGAGCAGAGTAAGGATTGCATTGTGAGGTTACAGAAATGTTTTCTTCTGTGTGAAACAGTCACATGTAGAGCTTAAACCAGCACCCATCTTTTAATGGGATGTATAACTTGGACTTCTTAACCATACTCTTCTCTCGGTTAACCATGGGAGAAGGTGGTGAGAAGTCCCAGAGCATTGGCTTTATCTGCCAAGAAGGCAAGAGGTATGATTGACACATTGGCTATTTATAACCTTGTCCTCAAGGACCTCTTACCCACATGTCCATCTTCATACATTGGCTTCTCTCTCTCACAATTTGAGCAGCAGGAAAGCACCACACCTGATTCTTACACCTGCTGTTTTGGTTTTTTTTTTTTTAAGTCTCTGGAAACTTTCCATGACTTACAGTGGAATGTTTCATAAGGATTTAGCTCTTCCTTTGAACCTGCTCAGCCAATAAACCAAATATTTTCTAAAACACAAAATAAATAACCTGATTTGTTACCAGCCAGTCCCAGCAGCTTAGGAAAAGCTCCCATTTTCTAAAGTTTTCATCTCTGGACTCTCAGTGTCGGCACACAGATTCCACATGGTCATGGGTCAAAAAGCGGTGGGGTGTTAGGGAGCTGGGCAAGGATGAGTTTGAATGGTTACCATGTCAGCCCAGAAATTTGCCCCAGAATAGTTAACTATCCATGAAGGCTGAGTTTCATCTCCTAGAATTGTTGTTTCTTATAACTACGTATTGGATCAGGGGAGAGAATGTTGTTTAGGGGAAAAAAAGAGGAAGGAGAAAATGGACAAAGAGAAAAACTCACTCCTCCATGGAAATATAAGCAGAAAAGCTGGAGACTTTTGTATCTCTGCTTATTTTTTTAAGTACAGTGTTTTTAATAGACCAAAGATAATCTTTATGAATATGTATGTGAATAATGTTTATAAAAGGGGTATAATGTGTTAGTCATTATAGAATATTGTATAAATAAACTTTAGATATATAATATATATAAACATAAAACATTGCATAGGGCAGTGGACACTTAAGGTCTTACAAACTTTTCATATCTTTGTTCCAAAAAATAGAGAGTTCCAGGGCTGGCAGCTTACTTCCCTAGTATATTCCATTGTAAGGGCAAGAGGTTTGGGGAATTTGTTTGTTTGTTTTCTGGTTTTATAATTTATAATGATCTGTACGGATTACTCTAAAATGTCTGTTGCATGTGTGTTGGTGTTGTTTACCCACATGGAGTCATCAGAGATTCATTCTACACACTGTATCCTGGAATACCAAAAGGAATTTTCTAGTAAGAAGAAAAACATACAGAATATGTCTTCACTATTGGATAATTCTCAGATTTGTACCACTTAGAGCTTTTTGTAAAAACTAGGCTAATGGGATGTTTAATATCAGAGTTATTGTCTTTCACTTACATATCTAGTATTCGATAATATTTTTCCTGGAGAGTACATATTTTTGTCGAGTCCTTTGTTCTCGGACTTGACATGGTCTTCTAGAGGAAACCAGAAGCCGTGGCCCTAAGCCACCTCCCTCCAGGACCACTCTCTACCATCTAAGAACTATACACATGTTAATTCTGTTTTATGTTCTGTGACTCTGTGGTAGACTCAATGCTTTCAGAGCCTGGAGTTTTACTTACTTGGGTTAGTGGCTCTAATGAAGTGCTAAATCGGCTCTTCACCCCCCAGACGGATCAGAAGCAGCGGAGGGGAAGCAGGGGTGGCTCCTTTGCTGGAGAGGTCCACTCGCACGTTTCACACCAGCCGCCAGAAGAACTACGCCGGAAACCTGTGTGTGAAATACCATCTGCTCTTCATGCAGAGAGAGGTCAACCATATGAAAGTGCAGAGATTACTCAAGTCTCCTTTGCCAAAAATGTGTATTGTTCCCAGCTGTACGCTTGTGATGCCCGATACGTGTTTTAGCATGAAACAATAAAAACAGATTTATTTTCATTTAATAGAGTTGTCCCCCAGGCCTGGATTTTTTCAGTAGCTGGTTTGGAGAGGGCAGTACTTCTTCATAGATTAAATGTCAACATCGAGCATTTAATTCTTCCCAAAGGGATGTAGCTCCTGGCAGCTGCTCTAGTCATCCAAAAGGGAGGGCTGGGAAGATAGGAATCCCTTGGTCGGACGGGTGGAGGCAGAGGCAAGTGGTACTTTGCGTGTACACTGAGCGGGCCAAGTTCAGCTCTGCAGAGCAAACTCTGGTTGTACAACCACGTGGGCCCAAGAAGGCCCCTTGGCTGGAAGCCTTCTCTGCCTGTGCAGTGCTGAGGTTAAGTGCGCAGCCTTGAGAGCCTCACTGCCTGTGCTACCAGCCATGTGGCCTTGGGCAAGTTACTTAACCTCTCTGTGGCTCAGACCCCTTTTCTGGAAAATGGAAATATAATACCACCTTCCCAAGAGATATTAACAATAAATGTCTCAAAATACGTAGGGTGCTTTGAACAGCGCCCGGCACACACAAGTCTTCAATAAAATTAATGTTTGACCACCTTCACAATGTTTGCCATATCCACCCACCACCTATGTTATTTACTTAATTTTTCTCTTTTAATTGACTCAATTTTAATCTAAAATTTAATTTTAAAAATTTTACATCCCAACTATACATGGGAAACTAGTATAACTTGCTATAAATATAAAGTAGCCGTACAATAGTCATAGCTCCTATTTACTGAGTCCTTGCTTCTTGCCAGGCACTGTGCTAAATGTCTCGATTTCTAATCCTCACAGCCCTGTGAGGTCGGCACTATCACTACCCCCTGCACGGAGGAGGACACTGACACGGAGAGAGGCTAGGAAATTTGCCTATAGCTGCATTAGTAGTAAATAAAGGAGACCTTTCAGGCTTCAGAACCCAGGCTCTTCAGCGCTGTTCTGTGCTGCTGCCCTAACAAAAACAAGAGTATTCGATTCACATGTAGACGATTGCTCTCTTAGCTTCCTAGGGCTGTTGTAATAAATTACCACAAACTCGGTAGCTTAAAACAACAGAAACATAGTCTGACAGAGTTCTGAAGGCTGGAAGTCCAAAATCAAGATGCTGGCAGGGCCACGCTCCCTCTCCAAAACCTCTGGGGGAGGATCCTCCCTTGCCTCTTCCAGCCTCCGGTAGCCCCAGGCATTCCTTGGCGTGGGGCAGCATCCCCCCAGTCGCCACCTCCATCTGCAGGTGGCTGTCCTCCCTCTCTGTCTCTATTTCTGTGTTTTCTCCTCTTATAAGTACACCAGTCATATTGGTTTAGGACCTACTCTGATGACCTCATCTTAACTTTAGTACAACAGCAAAGACTCTATTTCCAAGAAGGTCACATTCCCAGGTCCCAGGAGTTAAGACTTCACCGTATGTTTTGGTGGAGGGGTGGGAGGTGAAGGACACAATTCAACCCAGAACAGTCGCCTACTGAAGGCTTTGAGTCTGGAGCCTAAAGATTTGCAAGTGTTGGAGGTTCAAAATAGCAGCAACCTGAGATTTTGTCCTCTAGCATCAAGACGGAAGAGTCAGGACAAGGAAAGGACAATGGCTTGTATGTTTCAGTGACATTCAGTGCCCATTCCAGATGCTAACTAAAATTAAACATCTCCTGCCCCACCACTGATACTTTGGGAAAAGCAGCTTGGAATAAGAAAGCCAATGACAATTCTTCCAGCCTTTTAGACATCCCTCATGAAAGGATGGCAGTAGAAATCTGGGCAGTGCTGGAATGAAACCTTCCAAAACTCCAGGCTGCACAAAACTCACCTTTAGATCTGCCGTATACAGCTGGACTGGAACAGCAACTTGACAGATAATAACGTCTTTATCCAGGGAATGTATAAAGAAAGAACAACAGCAGAGACAGTAGGAGGAAAATAATTTATTTGCATACTGTTTCAGTGAAAACTTAAGAAGAAACACAATCTTTCTACTAAGAGGAGTTTGAGAGGAGGGTTTGGGGGAGTGAGGAGAAGGAGCCGTCTTTCTCTGTCAAATGACTGTGTCCTTAGTGGAAGGGACTGCACAGATTTCGTACAGTTGAGAGGTCCTCATCTTGAGTTCCCGGGCCACCTGACAGATGGAAAAAGGCCAACAGCAGTGCACCGCCAGCCAATCCTCGCACAAAGTGCCCTAGGGCAAGACCAGGGTTCTATGACAGTCTCTGTTCACAGACATAGACTCATCCCCACTCCCCCAGGCACCTATACCGTGTTACCTGCTGGCCCGTTGCCCACTGCTTCCAAGATCCACCAGCCTCCTTAAGGCAACACCCCGGGAACCCAGGTTGCCCAACTGCCAAGCAGCTCAATTGCTAATCAATACCCGCAATTTAGAGCCCTGTCCTTAGATATGGGTCTCAGACTTGAAACCACTGATCTCTCTATTGATGTCTTCGTTTTTCTCTCTTAGGACCTAATATTTATAATTATCTCATTTATTTCTTTGGAGTAGATATAATAAATGCATGTGGTCCAAAATTCCCACAGTAAGAAGGGACAGGAAGTAAAAAGTAAACCCCCCTCTACAGCTGCCCAAACCTATCCAGTCACCTGCCTGGGGCAGCTGTTGTTACCGCTTTCTTGTATACACCTCCAGACAAATTCTATGTCTACATAAGCATATTCTTTTCATGTAAATAACTGCATATTCTGTGCCTTTTTTTTCTCCACTTAAACATATAACGTGGGAGGCTGGACGCAGTGGCTCACGCCTGTAATCCTAGCACTCCGGGAGGCCAAGTCGGGAGGATGGCTTGAGGTCAGGAGTTTGAGACCAGCCTGAGCAAACGCAAGACCCCATCTCTACCAAAAATAGAAAAATTAGCTGGATATGGTGACATGTGCCTGTAGTCCCAGCTACTTGGGAGGCTGAGGCAGGAAGATCGTTTGACCCTAGGAGTGATTATGATGACACCACTGCACTCTAGCCCAGGCAAAAGAATGAGACTCTATCTCAAAAATAAAAAAATAAATAAAAAAAAGTAAATCTAGACAGATGTCATACTATTCTTGGGTACTATTCTTGTAATTTTTATGTAAGTTTAAAATTATTTCCATGGGAGGCTGAGGCAGGAGGATAGCTTAAGCCCAGGAGTTTGAGGTTGCAGTGAGCTATGATGACGCCACTGCATTCTGCCTGAATGAGACTCTGTCTAAAAAAAGAAAAGAAAAAAAATTGTATCTCAGGGATCATTTCACAGAATATATAAAAAGATGCCTTTTTTTTTTTTTAAGTATCCACATCTCAATATATGTAACTTGTCTCTCCCCAGCCTCTCATGTACCTCAGTTTCAGCTGTGCTGGAAATTAGTCCTTTAAAGGGCTCCCAGGGAACCCCACCAGTGAAATCTGCATATGTCACATAGGGT
Organism: Eulemur rufifrons; assembly: GCF_041146395.1. Taxonomy (NCBI): domain Eukaryota; kingdom Metazoa; phylum Chordata; class Mammalia; order Primates; family Lemuridae; genus Eulemur; species Eulemur rufifrons. The sequence continues at coordinate 11,011,478 of NC_090992.1, forward strand.
ATATTTTAAGTCAGACCTCCCAAGTATAGTCTCCAGATTTGGTGTATTGCCACCTGCCATCTTCTCTTGATGTAATAAGAGACAGAAGTGTGGTTTTATTTCTATAGATGGAAGGTGATGTGTGTTGGTTTAAGGAGTAAGACTAATCCTGGCTACATGCTCCTACCACTCCTCATCAAAGCACAGCTCAGGAAGCACAATTTGTCCAACGGGCTGGGGACAATGTGCATCATAATTTCCTCTTAGAAATGCCCTGCACAACATGGCATTTTAGTTAACGTATACTTCCTGGTAAAGAATGAAATCAAAACATTTCTTCCTTTCCTTTCTCAAAGTTTCCCACTAAGCGTGGTATGTTTAAGCATCCTCACCTGCACATCATTTTTAGTTTTTGTTTGTGTTTTTTTTTTTTTTTGGAAAATCACAGGTTTAAAATGCATCCAAGTTCTCATATAAATTCAGATTCACACATACCTTCAAACACACTTACCTGTATTTTATGTCTCTCCCTGGTGCCAATTCTCAGTGCAAATGTGGACCCAGGTAACAATGGCCAACAAAGACACTCTCCATAGCGCCTGGCAATGTCACACTCAAGACATATTGGACAACATAGACCACAGCAACCTGTCAATAACCACAGAAAATAAAGCCAAGGTTCTTAGATGTTCTAGAAGCGACTTCACATCTCAGAGGACATTTATAACCCTATGCATCAATTTAATGCTGAAATCAGGCACTGGGATTGAATAACTAATTCTCAATACTCAGTGTATAAAAATTGTCTTCTAGCATTGACCATGATAATTGTTTTTTTTCCTGTCAAGAGAAAAGCATTTATTTTTAACAGTTGAATCATAGCTGTTGCATGTATCTAATTTCAGTATTGAAAATAGATACAGTATATAGGATGCTTTTGAATAACAGACATTTTTTTCCCTAAATGTGATTGAAAGGTCTTTTATGGTACACGGATTCTGCTTTCTATTCTGATCAGGGCTTTATTCTATTTCTCAGACCAGAAGGTTACTCTAATTTTTGTTGGTTTTATGGAGCCACTGACATCTGCCAGTTTTAATCTGCAAACTATTAGGGGCTTGGTTCCTTGAACATCAACTGGAAACAATTTGTCATTTATTAGTTCATTCATCTTTAACCACTGATATTGTTTCTTACACATTCTGCATGAACCTTTTAACACAGAAGTTCTATTCTAATTATGTTTTGGGTCACAGACTCTTTTGAGACTATGATGATAGCTTTGAACTCACTCCACAAGGGAAAAGAAAAGTACGTGCACACAGACATGAAAAATTGTGCATTCAATTTCATGGGGTTCATGGATCCATTGAAAACTATTAATGGACCGCAGGTTAAGAACCGCTTATGTACAGTTAAGATGTTACGTCATCTATCATTGCAAAAGATGACAGCCCTGATGAACAAAAATAATGAGGACTATGAAACAGCACAAATACCAAGCTAACCATCATCTTTGAAAAATGTATTCAACAAATATTTTATTGAGTCCTAATTTTTATACAAGATGTACAGGTCATAAGTGTTCAGTTGAATGAGTTTCAACAAGCATATTCACCCAAGTAACTAAGCATCTAGAATGTCGACCTCACCCCAGAGTTCCTCATGCCCCTTTTCCAGTCAATTCCAACCCTCCCACACCCCACTCCAAAGGCAACCACTGTTCTGATTTCTATTCTCATAGATGAGTCTTGCCTCTTCTTGCACTTCATATAAATGGAATCGCGTTTACTTTTGTTTCTGGATTTTTTCATTTAACATCATGCTTTTTGATTCATCTATATTGTTATGTGAATCTGTAGATTGTCTTCTTTATTGTTGAATAGTATTCCATTGTATGAATATTCCACAAATTGTTTATCCATTATCCCACTGATAGCCATTAGACTATTCCATGTTTTGCTATGATGAATAAGACTATGAATACTCATCTCTAAGTCTTCATGGGGACATATATTTTATTTCACTTGGGTGTATTCCTGGGAGGGGAATTGCTAAATCATGGGGTAGATATATGTTTAACTCTACAAGAAATGACAGACAGTTCTCCAAAGTATTTGTACCATTTTACACCCCCGACAACATTGTGGAGAGTTCTAATTGTGCCACATCCTCGCCAACATTTGCCATCGTCCATCATTTTTATTTTAGCTACTCTAGTGAGTGTGAAGTCATAGACACAAAGGCCCACACACCATGACACCAGCTCCATAGAAGAACTTCCTGTCAATGGACTATCTCTGTCTACCCCTTGTTCCACAAGAGCAAGTGCCACAAAGTCCCACTCCCAAATTCGGTGATAAACAGGCAGAAAACTTGGAATGCTGTTTTACCTTAGAACCTCCCAAGGATGCTCCAGGACCCTGGACTGCTTCCACTTGGGTGCACAGTGGAAGAAAGTAGCACAAGTGCACAAAAGGCATGCGGGCACAGGGGAGGGAAAGGAGGAGCCTACCTTCAAGGATCAGGACATCTATTTCATCTATTCAGGAATCTTAAAGCAATCACTAAATCATCTACTGTAGCCATCACTTGGCCCAAAGCAACCGCTGAGTGCAGCCCCTAATAAGTCTGGGATACTTCACCCCACATTTAAAAACAATCCCAGAGAGATCAACAGGCCCCACCCTGCACTAATAGCTGGTATGGACAGCTCAGAGGACAGCAAACAGCCCCCTAAACCTACAGTGCTCCCACTGTATGCAACCTTGAATTAGGGGAACTTGAAATTAATGGTACATTAAATTCAATCATCTCTCACTTTATGTGTGGAATGCAAAAAAGTGTAAATCCCTGCAAATAAAAAAAATTAATCAAAAATTATTAAAGCTGGCAATTGTAAAGCTGGCAAACTAAGTGAATAATAAATTGTGTTTACACAACTGCCTCAGCTGCACTGCTTTAACTGGTAAAGAGAAATGCCCATCGTCATAAATAAGTATACTGCAAAGAAGTTGTTTATGTGCACTGGAACTCCTATACCATATTTTTATGACTCATATGACTTTTTAAAAGCCACATGCCTTTATCTTTATTTTTAATCTTTTTTGTCATATAACCATGTTATCTATGTGTTCATTAGGAAGTGGTACTGGACGCTGAAGGAAACATACCTCAAATTCAACTACTGTACTCTGAAACAGAAGTCAGATGTGATTACGAAAAACACTAGGAAGGACAAATTTTTATTACATAATGCTAATATTTACACAGATTTTTTTTTCTTTTTTTTTTTGAGACAGAGTCTCACTCTGTTGCCCAGGCTAGAGTGCCGTGGCATCAGCCTAGCTCACAGCAACCTCAAACTCCTAGGCTCAAGGTATCCTCCTGCCTCAGCCTACAGAGTAGCTGGGACTACAGGCATGCACCACCATGCCCGGCTAATTTTTTCTATGTATTTTCAGTTGTCCAGCTAATTTCTTTCTATTTTTAGTAGAGACAGGGTCTCGCTCTTGCTCAGGCTGGTCTTGAACTCCTGAGGTCAAAGGATCCTTGGCTTCCCAGAGTGCGATTACAGGTGTGAGCCCCCACGCTCGGCCTCCAGGTTTATTTTTTAAATGAGAGGGAACATGGTTCCCTTTTCTGTAATGTTTCATTTTTTACAAGGTAAATGTATTCATGTGTTATTAATGAAAAAAAATTCTTTTTTTTTTTTCTTTTAAGGAACTCGGGTTCAAAGGGAATTTGAGCCATAAATTCAGTCTCTTCCTCTTATACCTAAAGGCCTGGTAGTTAGGTAAGCACCCACAACCTGAATGATCCTGACCTGTTCTCTCAGAGGGGCTCCTGCATGGAATGTGGCTCGTTATTCATCCTTCTAATTCACAGGGGAGTCAAGATACAGAGAAGAAACCTACACAAAACCAGAATGAGGAACCCCAGAGAGTGGAGAAGTAGGAAAGGGGGATAGAAATTGCAATGAGGCACACTTCAGATCAATTATTACGAAAAGGTAGAATTTCTAACAATAAGAGATGCTCATAAAAGAAATGAGGCCCACTCATGCATTGCCAGAGGGAATATAAATTAGTACAACTTCTAAATGGGAAGCCAGTTGGCAACAGCTATCAATATTTAAAATAGCACGTATTATTTGAGCAGCAGGTTTACTCAACAGATATACTCACACACATGTGAAATGACATCTGTACAAGGATATTCATATAGCATTGGTTTGAACAGCAAAAAGTCTGGAAACCACATAAAGGTTCACCAATGGAGATTTCTGGATAAATAAACTATGATATATTCATACAAAGGAATCTTTGTAACAATTTAAGAAATTAGTTCTAGATATGCTGTTATGATCTGATCACCCAGATATATTGTTACATTAAAACAAAACAAAGATGCAGAACAGTCTGTGTTTACAAGTTTACCATTTGTGTAAATTATACACACACACACAAGCAAAATCCTGGAAGAATAGATACCAAAATATGAACACTAATTATTTTCAAATCTAGGATTACAAGATGCTGCTTTTATCTTTTATAGCCTTTTGCATTTTTCTTTTTACAATGATTATATAATCCTTTTATAATAAAAATCTATTTTCATTATATAAATTTTTATATCCTTATAAGTACACAGACTATATCTGGACTCAGGTAAGAGTAATTGCCTCTAGAGAGAAAAACTAGGTGGACAGAGAGCAAGGATGGAGTACTACTTGTTTTCCATATACAAAACGGGTAGGTACTTTTGAATTCTGCAATATGTGCATAGTAACCTATTCAAACTATTTTTTTAAGCACTGAGCTGGCTCCAAGGAAATGAGCCCTCATCCCTGAAGTACTCAAAATGCTGAGCCTGCCAGGTCATTGCCTGGCATGTTGCACGAGGGATTTAGACAAACAGAGGAGGGGCCAGACCAGCTGAGCCCCAATATCCCTTCTAACTCTGAGGCACTATGATTCTTTCAAACAAGTGCAAGAAAGAAAGAAGCAAGTAAGAATACAGATTAAAATTCATTCATTTATGTGTCATTCAGGAAATATTTTTAAGTGCCTCCTGTGGGCCAGGTGCTCTGCTGGGCATCAGAGCAATGAACAAGACAACTGTGGTCCCTGCTTTCAGGGAGCCTGCAGTTTACCTGAGATACAGTGTGGGGACACGAATCCTAGGCTGATGTCTTTTCATGCCTCCTTCCTCTTTCAGAAAACCAAAGAAAACTCTGGCTCACTTTCTTCTACCCACCTTGGGCATCTAGTTCCCAGTACACATCAATCTCTTTACGCCTGGTGCTTATAGAGCCCTCATAGGGAAGCTGTTTGAGTGGCTGGCTCTTTCATTCTTTCGGATGTCAGCTTAATTCAGTTCCTTAGAGAGGCCATCCTTTACTCTACCCTCCATAATTTCCTTTCATAACTTGCTATTTTATTTCCTTCATGGAATTTATCACAACTGTAATTATTTTTTATTAATTTGTTAATTGTCCATCTCCTCTAAGAAATCATCGGTCTTATTCACTAATATGTCCATAACACTTAATATCTTGTGCCTATGCATAGGTAGGAACTCAATAAATATTGGTTGAATTACAAACCAATGGCGATTACACCTACCACATAAAACTTCTTTGGGGCAACATCACAAACATTCCCAAAGTTGGACTACCCAGTCTTTTACTCATGATGCCTTTTACCTGCAATGGCATTTAGCAGCCACTATTTCACCTTGGTTTCATCTTCACATCCGAGCTCTCAGCTACCCTATCTTTAAAGGACACAGAGACATCCATTGGCTACTCCCAGAGCAGGGTGGATTCAGATAAAAGCACGGAGGTGGAAAGAAGGAGGCAGCTGAAAAAATATAATTATAAGAAAATGAAGAAGCAAAGTGTCAAAAAGAAATGGAAATCACTGCTGTTACTAATATACCCTTTGCTTAATGGATGACAAATTATAGCAATAATTCTCAGCATTTGATGGAAAAATGTCCCAGGATGGGAATCTGGCATGGAGCAGCCATGGGAAGAAGCTCTCCTTTTGTTCCCAAGTCTGTCACAACTCTTTGCACAGTGATTTATTTCAAATAAAACTTTGTAGATAAAACAATCCACAATTAAAAGTCTTTTTAAACAAGGGTAGGAAGAAATGTAAGATTCATAGCACTTATATTGCAGTTGCATCTTCAGAATTATGGTGTAGATAATGAGTGTATAAAGCAGTATTACCTTTAAATTTTCTTCCAAGATGATTAACTTAAAGACACTACGAGCAGTCACAAAATGGAAGCTCATCTAGGGAACAAAAATTAGGATACAACATTCAAGATCACCTTGCACTCTATCCATTGTGTCTCCTTCATAATTCATGCCCAATTATAAAGAATATTGTATTTTTACACATATCCCTCCTTCTTCCTTCGTCATTAGAATGAACTCTCAAGAGAACAACCAGGGAATCCTTGGGAAAGCCAGTGTGGTTGGTGCCCTGAGCATTCACTGGGGTTGAGATCAGAACTGAGCAACGCAGCAATGTTGAAAATAAAGAGAATGAGGAGTGAGCATTTCTTTGACCAGCTTTTTAAGTGGTCTTGGGATTAGGTAGAAATCACACTGCAGCATCCAGTCTAAGCCTCCTGACTCTACTCTTTACTCTCAACATGGTGAAGGATAATAAAAACATATGAAAACAATAATATGAATAGCTAAGATTCACTAAGTACATTGTCATGACATTTGTTGGAATTTTCCTGGCAACAGCACCCCAATAGTAAATTGAGTAAATTATCCCTTCATTATTGTGAACAATGTTGGCAGGACCATCATTAAGAGTGCCCTGGCCTAGCCAAGCAGTAGATACCTGACCCTAGCTAGGTAAATTGAGCTGCTTCTGCTGAAACATCAATTTTCAGACAGGGTAACACAAGGATAAAGATATCTGACATTGACCAAGCTGTTAGCTAGCACCAATAATATCCCTTCTGGGCTTGGTTTTTAGCAGATTCTCTGATTCTGAGAGCGACCCCATAGCCTGCTAATGAAATCCAATGCTTCCTTGTGTGTTAGTTTCCCAGGGCTGCCATGACAAAAGACCACACAAATTGGGCAGCTTAAAACAACAGAAATTATTCTCACACTGAAGAACTCCAGAGGTTAGAAATGTGAATTCAAAGTGTTGGCAGAGTTGGTTCCTTCTGGAGGGTTCTAGAGAAAATCTGTTCCCTGCCTCTTTCCTAGCTTCTAGTGGTGGCTGGCAGTCCTTGGTGTTCTCTGGCTTATAACTGCATCACTCCAGTCTCTGCCTCTGTCTTCACACGGTCTTCTGCCCTGTGTGTCTGTGTCTGAATTTCCCTCTTCTTACAGGGATACCAGTCATTAGGTTGGAGCCCACCTTAATACAGTGTAACTTTATTTTAATTTGACTACATTACAAGGACTCTATTTCCAAAGGTCACATTCAGATGTTGCAAACGAACATGAATTTTAAGGGGACTCTATTCAACCTAGTGTGGCCTGAAACCAAAAATCCCTAAATGATCCAGTTATATTCCAAACCAGTGTTGAGAGTGGGGTATATATATTATCTGCTTTAATCTTTTTTTTTTTTTCCCCTTAACATGAAGTCTCAGCAGCAAATCTGCTTTAATCTTGACAACAACTCTTGAGGTAAGCACCTTTATTATTTTCATTTTAGGGGTGGAAAAATGAAAACCCAGAGAACTTGCTCAAGGTTACATGGCCTGTAAGAGGCAGAGTTAGGATTCAAGGGGAGGTCTATAGCTGATACAAAGGTGTCCTCTCAACCACTGCATTATATTCCAAGCTTTGTCCTAGGTAGAAGTGCATTGATGTTCCCCCAACCCTCAACCATAAGCTATGAAAGGAAAATGTTCTACTTAGCTATCAATCTGGAGCCAGATCTCCACATTTCTGCATGGGTACTCTACCCTTTCTGTACCTTGGTACTGGATGACAACCAAAGTCACGAAAAGAACAGAGAACCAAGAAGAGTCCTGAGAGAGCCAGAGAACAGCTTCCATAATCCTCCTGTCAGAAACCCACATGGATAGCAGTGGCAGGAAGAGACTTGCCAAGCTCTGGGTCAAAGGGAAGACTCTCAGCTGAATGAGGACTTGCTCAGAGCTCTCTGGGTGATCCATCCTGCAAGGCTTCAGGACAAATTCAGATCTTCCCAGAAGCCTGCAGAGGATGAGGAGAGCTATATTCTTCAAAAATGTTAGATCCAGGGTCTGATGGATTTTGAACTTAAGAGACTGACTCTCATCCATCAAACAGTCTCCCCTCCTCCAAGAAAGATTCTGTGCTCCAACTGCTCCCTGGGGCAAGAGCATCAGGTCCTGGAAAGGGATCCCAACACGTGGTACTAAGATGGGTCAGAATGTCCTAGAACAAAGATAGAATCCATGTGCTTTGAACTCTAAACCCAGGGAAAAACCACGTAGCTCGAGGACAGTGTTATTTGTACCTCTTTATAGCCAAACCAGTGTTTGAAAAGATTTCAGTCAACAAAGGGAGTTTCTTTTTGTGATTGTTCTTGTTGTTATAAGAGAACTACATACCCTTCATAGAAATATTGAAAAGAGAAGAGCAAAAAGAAAATAAAAATTATTCATCAGCCTACCATCTGAAGACATGCGCCGTAAACATTTGCATTTGTATCCTTCAGACATTTTTCTACATGTCTCCCTTCGAAAAATAATATTTACTGTGTATAGTTTTGCAATCTGCTTCTTTAACCTAAAATGTATCCAAAACATCTTTTCATCTAATTAAATGTCATTCTCCAACATGACTTTTCACAGCTGTGTAATAATTCATTGTATGGATGCCTCCTGTTGAACATTTAGATTGTTCCAGGTTTTTGCTGTAATAACCAATGCTACAAAATTTAATGTTCTTGCTAAATCTTTGCACATGATTTATTTCCTTGGACTAAAGTCCTAAAAATGTAATTATTGGGTCAAAAGCTATGTAACACTTAAGGTTCTTTCTATATGCATTGCTAAACCATCCTGCAGGACGGTTACGCTGATTTACACTCCCACCAGCACTAGAAGAGAAAGCCCATTTTGTGCACCTTTGCCAACAGTGGATTTTGTCATTTAAGAAATCTTTGAAGGCACCACTTATTCTATGAAAGCCTCCACATTGCTGAAAAGCAAGATTTTTCCAGTCAAGGAATTCATTTGAGTCACTAGATTAGTTCATTTATTCTGAAACCATTTAATTTCTGTCCTTTTGCCTGACCACTCACTGATGTCTTGGGAAAGAAAATAAGGAGGAACTTAAATAAAAAGGCAAAACGTACAAATTCTCCTATCTCTGCAGACACTGAAGAGGCCAGTCCTCCAGTCCCCACCAGTCTGGACAATGGCTGTGATTGTGGTCCTGCTGCTGGCTCCCCGGACAGGCTGCTTCACCACCACGCGGGCAGGTCCATGGCTCCTAGGGGGTCAAGGATGATGATTAACATGGAACAAAGAGGTTTCAAACAATAACCTTTAGGCCAAGACAGAGTATTAAAAAGGAGATGGAGACCCAGTGACACCAAAGGGCTCATAATTCACAGCCCAAACAGACTGCACTGTCTCCCTCCTTTCTTTCATCATCCTCCTCCTCTGACTGGTTGCCCCATGTCTATTAATGGCACCAATGTCCAGGCTACTTCTTCGGTGTTTCTCAGTATTTCATAATAAATTCACAAATTTGGAACCAAGAGGCTTCACTTCAAATCTCAGCATTCCACTTCCTGGAGGCTTGACCTTGGTTAAGGGGCTGCACTTCTCTGCTTTCCTTTGGTTCAGATGAAAAAACTATCCCATGGGGTTATTGTGTTGATCAGAGGATGTATGATTAGTTTACTACATCTAAAGGGTGTGTAGCTAGATGACTCTGAGTGAGCTGCACCCCACGGGTTTTGAACCTTTGTTGAAGAGAAACAGGTGAGGATTTGGACTGAGTGGGCATAATGAAACCTGGACTAGGCACTTGAAGTCCACATGTAGTATCACTGAAGTGAATAACCCAGACTTCAGAATATCTTGAAAACAAACTACTGGATGCTTGATCTAGTGGGACCCCAAAGTGTGACTCTGGGTTGACTTTCCCTGAAAGGAATGGATATTCCCGGTGTGAATGATTCTGAGTTAGGAAATAAAGGCACAAGGCTGGGCTTCAAAACTTACGTGAGGAAAAATGTCCTCCTTCCAAGGCTGAAAGTCAGTTTTGCCTGAACTTCAACCATGGGGATACCTGGAGTGTCTGCCATAGTAACAGGTAAGCCGCACCTGACCTCATGGAAGGGGTGGGTCAGGAGTGGGATAGAAGGGCCCTAGAATGTGTCTTGGCCTGTACACTATGGTAATTATTTTGTTTTGTGCTTCTCTTTTGTCAAGCCTCATTAAGGATTTGCATCTGATTTCTGGTATGCTATGAAGAATTAAAGAAAGAGCTTGCTTCCTACTTGAGACAAAATAAACAAGAGACAGCAGCATTTCTTCCTATAATAGTTGTTGCACTAATAATCACCAAAGTTCAGCACCAGGGACACAATAGCCTGGAGGCCAAAGTAGACCATTACTAACCACCCTTAAGGCAACACGCTGGGGGGCACCTTGAAGCCAGCTGGGGAGCCCTTTACGTCTGATTTTTGGCAATAAAGTCAATGGGATTTCATAGTATCATAATATGGGTTACACTGTTCTTGTTACTAAGATCCACATCTTTCATCCCATCAATACTGCTCATGTCCACACCTTGCCAAACATGACAGCACATTAGCCTGTTAAAAAAACAAATGCCCAAGCCTTACCCCAGACCAACTGCACAGGTTTCCAAGGATGAGGTACAGAAATCAGTAGCATAACAAGGTTTCCCAGTAATTCCTAAGCAGTCATCCTGATATCCTGACTACCAGGGGATTTGGATGGTGACTGCAATAGCTTCCAAGTATCCCACTGGCTAGGTGGTGGTGACAATGTAACAGAGATGGAAAAAAAATAGACTAGGAGGTAGGTTGGGAGGGACAAGAATGTTCAGAACATACTCGGTTTAAAGTGCCAGTGAGACATACCTAACAAAGGGCTGGAAATGCAGCAGCAAAGCTTGGAAGAGAGGAAGAGTCAGGAGTGCCTTGTCTAGAAGCATGAAGTGGCGCTTTGAAACACCCCTAGCCCTTCCATCCATTTGGCCGTATAGAAATACACAGGGTCCAACAAGCTTTTCAAGAGCTTGCACAACTGTTTGAGACCTGGAAAAAAGTATTGGCTCTAAAACATTAGAACTGCAAAACATAAATTAATTAATGCTCAATTAAACACAAAAATCTAGCATTATATGTTAATTTTATTTTCAAAAGAATTCGCAAATATTTTACATTTGGAAACAACTTATAAGTTCTCTTATTTTGTAAAAACTTCCAAATATGAATGGCTGCTGAGAAGCAGCCATTCATAAATTAAATGAATTATTCATAGTCAAATAATTTCAAAAGCAAAATGATAAAAATTCTTTCACTTATTGTACAGCTAAATATAGAGAGATAGAAAGTATGGTGTGGGTACATTTTAATATGTTTGCTATGACGTGTGTTAGTACCAGAACACTGAATTGTGTTCCCCAAGATGTATATTTTGAAGCCCTAGCCTCCAGTGTGACTATATTTAGAGACAGGGGTCTTAGAAAGTAATTAAAGTTAAGTGAGGTCATAGGGGTGAGATCCTGGTTCAATAGGATTGGTGGTCTTATGAGAAGAGGAAGAGAACGAGATCTCTCTCTCCACCTGCATGTACGGAGGAAAGGCCATCTGAGCACACCGTACATCAAGAAGACAGCCCTCACCAGAATCCAACCATGCTGGCACTCTGGTCTCACTTCTAGCCTCCAGAACTGGGGAAAAATTAATTTCTCTTGTTTAGGCCATCCAGTCTATGGTATTTTGTTATGGCAGCCTGAGTAGACTAAGACATCTATGAAGATTCAACATTGGCCCTGAAGAAACTACTTTTATACATATCTTATTTCCTCTACCTCCGTGTGAGCTCCTAGAGGTTGGGGGCATACGCTGTTCCTCCCTGCACACCCGGCATGCAGCACACTACCCTGAAAACCGGTGGGTGATAAATATTTGTCAAATTGAATCAAATGGATTTACGTGTCTCTTTTATCATATCTGAATCCTCCTCAAATCTAGCTATAAATTATGTGACCTTAACTGCATTTCATTCTCAAGTAAAGGCACAACTTTCAGGTGTGAACTGATGAAATACAAGCAGAAGGTAGCCTAAAAGCTTTCTCCATTCCTCCACACAACCCAAGGCACTTACCTCTCGATGTGATGCTCACAGTTGGGGCTTCCACCATTAGGCTAAGAGCTTAAATCATCTCTGATTTTAGTAGAGGAACTTCTTAGGCATGAGCACCTACCTGGATTAGATTTTTCCTTGAAATGAACCATTTACAGCTCGCAGCCCTAGAATAACATTTTTTGCTTCTGTCTCAACATTATGTGTGTAACACCTTTCATTACAGTGAGGAAGCCTGTTTTCTATCTATTCCAAATCAAATAACCAAGAGGATAGCTTTTTCTGTGGTGGGAAAAAGTTGGTTATTTCTGCATTTGCCTAATTTTGAACTCAAGAAGAAATACATTATTTCTTTCCTCAATATCCTAAATCTTTGAAGATTTTTATATTAAATGTTTGAATTGACATACATTAGCTAAGACATTTCAATTCAAAATTATTGCTCATGTGTCATAATTAAAATAACCACCATAGCTACCCTCCACTGAGCACCTTCTATGTGCCACTGGTCCCATTAACTGAAAGATTATTCAGGGGCTGCCACAGGTATAGACTAAAGTACCTATTGTGGCTTCCTGAACAGTTTTCTATATATTACCCCAGGGAATCTTATGCCACCATGAACAGGAATGAGTTTGCAAACACTGGGTAAAGCTGATGGCCACAGAACTTTGCTAAATCAGAGAAGCTGCCCATTTACCAACAAATTCAACACCTTATTTAGTAGAAAGAGCAGATTTTAGACTCAGGCACACAAAAGTTCAGATGTGGCTCTAAGCTACTTTCTAGTTGTTTAACCCTGGGAAACACAACTTGTCACAGCTCTCAGCTCTGGTCTTCCCCTCCATAAAACTGGATTTAAAATATCCTCGCTCCACAGTTGCCATGAGTATTAAACAAAATCATGTACCTGACACATAGTAGGCATACAGTCAATGGCAGCTGTTATTGTAACTTCAGGCTCCTGAATACCCCCTAGAACATTCTGTACACTTTTCTGAGAAACAAAGAAAGGAGAAAGGAGATTTGGGCCAGTTTTTCAGTCGTCATAAGCGCTACCCAAATGCCTTAAAATTCAGTCAGGGTAACAGCCAGGCACAGGGGTGCACGCATGTAATCCCAGCTACTCTGGAGACTGACGTGGGAGGATCACGTGAGCCACGGAGTTTGAGACCAGCCAGGGCAACATACCGAGCAAGACCCCTATCTCTTAAAAAAAAAAAAAAAAAAATCAGTCAGGGTGACCAACCATTCCAGTTTGCCCAAGACTAAGCACTTTCCCGGGATGGGGAACTTTCAGTGCTAAAACCAGGACAGTCTCAGGCAAATCAAGATGCTCCCTAATCCTCAGATGCATAGGGAGGCTTTAACTGGTGGGAAGCAGGAGGCTGACGCCTGTCAAAGTTTGATCTGCTCTTACTGAGTAACATGTTAGGAGTTTCATGAAAAAACACATTTTTCCCCTTTTTTGACCTCACTCTCTTCTAGCATTCCTCCTCTTCTTCTAGCAGCTAAGCACATGCCCCACTGCATGTCCCACATGCCTGGTACTTTGGCCTAGAGTGTTTGATGTTACTCTCTCCCTTAATCAAACTGGAAGTACTAAGAAATTATTTTGCCTTCCACTCTGGCCTCTTTGATTATTTCAGACTCTTAACTGAAGCCAAAATTCTTGAGTTTTTATTTCAAAAGGGTGGAAATTATTGGCAGTCAACAAAAATAAAGTTTCACTTTGTCAGAGTTCAACGTTTTAAGAACGAAGAGACACCCCTTCACCCAAGCCAGCCCTTTTCTTCTCACTAGCCAAGCAAGGCCAAAAGGAGCTAATCAGCTGCCCCCTTTTCAAGTACACATGGGAAAGGACACCAGCCACTTCCTTCCCAGGCCCAGTTTTCTTTTTCTTTGCGTCCTTATAAAAAGAGATTGATTTGATATTCCAACCAAAGAGCAAAAGCTGGGGGGAAAAAATTCATCCTTCTCCCTACCTCAAGTTGGAAATAAAACGTTGCTCATCTTCAGATGATATGAGCGACAACAGAGGTGAGTGTATGTTGAGTAAGGAAACATCCTCAGGACACTTAGAGAAGTAACTTCCAAACCAATTCATAATAAGAAGTGTTTTCTTGTCACTTGGACTATCCTTTATCCTTTGGCAATAAGCTGATTCTAAACTTAGGTTCAATCCAAAGTGAAACAACTCTTGAAAGAATGTTCCCTTGATATTCTGGAACCTGAGGTCATAGCAGTGTAACTGCCAGACACCTTTTTTCTTTATAGCCAGTCACACACCTATCTGGACTTGTTCATTTTACTCATCTGAAGTGAGATACTGCTGGAGATATAATGTAAGTTAAAAAAAAAAAACAGAAGAGAAGAAAAAAGACTTACCTTTGGTGGAAAAATCCCTTCGCTTTAAGAGATGCCTCTAATAAACAGTTATCTAGCTAGGTGTCACTTAACCCTTCCTTGGAAGATTCAGAAAGCTGTAGATTTCTGTCACACCATGTGACTGAGAAGCAGCGGGGGCCTCTCTTCATCCCCGGGCCTGCCAGTGCAATTCAGCAAGTGTAAGTCCCATAGCTAATCCAAAAGCAGGGACAGAAATGTCTTTCAGCCCAAGTATCGTATTTGAATCCATCCTACAGGAAGTGGTCTCCTCAAGTTTGAGCTATGCTAGGTTGTCCCAACCTTTGAAACCTTTTTAGAACTTCTAGAAATCGTATGCTCTTCCATAAACTTCATTGATGGTAGGAAAGTGATGCTGCTTTTCCACCCAGCCCAGATGGAATCTAGTGAACAAATCAGGAGTTGGCTGGTCATGGCCTCCCAACAGCTCTGAATTCTCACGGTCTTAGGAGCCCCTGAAGTATGCCTCTAGGACATGCCCTACAGATGTGTGAACCCCAGAAACACTGGGAAACAACCTTAGAAGACAAAAAATTAGGCAAAATTGCATACTGAGGGGAGGGATCTGTGATCACAATTCAATATTACATTAAAAAGACAACAGACCCATGGAGAATGACTGTTTAGGGTTTTGAACTTCAAAGCATTTACTTGAACAGGGCTGTTAACAAAAGCCTATAATACCTTCCAAATCAAGATTCCTCCGACACAGTTTCAAAATTGCCTTCACTCTCAGGGTTCTGGGCAACTCCGTCTTCTTAACTATAAGAATGCACCCCACATTAAGGACAGCTATGTTTCTTCTGCTTACCACTCTATTCCAAGGGCTTACCGCAGTATCTGGCACATACGTTCTAGATAATTTATTGAATAAATGTACTGTACATGAAAACTCAGGTTTATAAGAACAACAGAAATTAAGAGGTGATCACTAACTTTGCAAAAAAATTTACAGTAAGACTCTTTTGAAGAGTGAAACATTGTACATGTAAACTATGATTCCATATTTTAAAATTTCATTTGTACCCAACTTTTCTAATCAAACATTATATGAAGTGATTAATCCACATGCTACGCAGCTTTCACTTAAAAATAATTGAAAAAGAGAAAAAAGAATGCTCTTTACAGAAGAATGCCAACTATTTATGAAAAAGAAATGATAGCATTAGAAAATCACCATTTTGGATAGTCCCCAACATTATAACTTATTAGGAAAGGATCTTCAAGGGGTATGAAAACCATTAGATAAAAAAGATTTGGAATAGAATATTCCCAAGGCACCAAAAAAAACAAAACAATAAGGATATAGATTTGAACAATTCAATCTGCAACTCTGACCTAAAAGACACGTATAGGACTCTAAAATTGCAGAATACACATTCTTCTCAAGCTTACCTGGAACATTAGTAAAGATTGACCATATACTGGGCCATAAAGCTTAACCCCAGTGCCCGAAGGAGGCACAGCGCAGGCTTTCTGTGGTGCTGGCATTGTGCCAATCCTCGACTGGTTGGTGATTATGCAACTGTTTGCTTTATTGATAAATTCCTTTTTTGGAGGTGGGAAAGGGTCCATTTTTTATGTGTAAATTACATATTTTTGTTGTTCACTCTTTGTGTATGTACATTATATTTCAAAATTTTTAAAAAGCATTAAAATCCTTTAGAAAGGCAATAACATACTATCAATATAATAAGCCCAAAGTAGCCCACTTTTCTTCAGCATTCAACTAATTGCTGTTTCTTCAGTTGAGTCCCAGATGAAGTAATGGGCTTATCCATAGAGGCCTCCTTGTAGAAAACTTATGTATCTTTAAACATGAGAATCATACTCAGCCTAGCAAGCTCATTTTAAGAGAAACACACAGGAATTGAGACACAGAGAAGAGGGGATCCATGAATCCCCTCACATTTAATCCAAAGCAGTATAGGTTCATAGGCTCATTTAATAAAATGGGCACAATCACTCACAATATTAAAATTAGTTTCCTTTCTCCCTTTTTTCTTTTTGGCCAAGCATATACAATTTAATTCACTTAAGTTAAACATAAGTAGGCCTGTTTTTACACATCAGGAAGCACTGCTTGATTTTGGGAACTAAGGCTATGCAGATTGAAGAGAGCAACAAAAGAATCTAGAGGAATGCAAAGAAACAGTCGCCCCAAAGGAACCAACATAAAGGACATGATTATAGCTTACAGTAATCTTAAGCCAACACACCCTGGTATATTCATCGTCTTCTTCATCACTGGTAACATCTACTAAAGGCTTACTACTTGCTAGGCACTGTACTATATTTGTGATTTTCCTAGATCAATTCATCTAAACATCTCACAATAGGCCTACAAAGCAGGTATGATTATTAGTTCCAGTTTATGGATGAAGACACTGAGGCTCCGAGTAATTGGCCAAGATCACCCAACTAGCAAATGGAAGAACTAGAAATCTAACTTAGCTATTCTGACCAGAGTATGTAATCTTACCCCACTATGCGATATAGCCTGCTCCCAGCAGATAAATGATTATTTGTACTTGATAATTTCTGAGGGATCTTTCAGTTCTAACATTCTATGATTTACTTCAGTAAATCTATGATAAAACATTCACCTAGGCCTGATAATCTTTAATTGTGGAGAAAAAATAAGAAAGCTCAATAAAATCTGTTTACATGACCTCAAAGTTAGAATTCAGGTTCCCTTCGGTTATCAAAATGGGTCTTTCCCCATATTAAACCCATCAAAAAAAGAAATATTTTTCTTCTGTTAGTCAACGCCTTACATTTTTTCCTCATATGAAAGATAGATGGCACACAGAATATTAAAACACATTTCAGCAAGAATAAAAGAAAAAAATTTTAATATAATCATAGCATAATCCTTAAACACAACTGGATTCAAGACAAATTTGGTAAATGCAGATTTCTAGGGGGTGGAAATCCTCTTTTAAAATGCCTAAATTTAGTGTAAATGAAATAAATGTATAAACTTGATATTAGCCTTGAATATTGGCTGTTATTTGAACATATTGAAGCTTCAAAAAGTCTCACAGAATGCAGGACCTATTTGTTCTTCATACAAAATAGTTAGTGATCATAGCCAAGTCAAAATATTCTCATTTAAATCATCATGAGATTTCCTTTCATAAAAACACAGAACTGTCTACTTTAAAAAAAAAAAAAAAAAGAAATACAGCTAACTCCACAAATGAATATACTATAAAAAGCTGCTAGACACTCCTTAGCCTTCATAAATAGTATAAAGTATACATCATTAAAAAAAAAGCATGGCACAAACCATTTCTCTTAGGGGCCCAAAGAAGGAGAAAAAAAATCTATTAGGTCTGGGAATCAAAGAAACTTGGTGTAATTGTGATTACATGTAGAATTAAATGGTTAGACATGAAATTTATTTGGTCCAGCCTACGGTTCTCATAGCAGGTCAGTAGGCACAATCAGAGGAGTACTAGTATCACTAAAAACCAGAATAAATCTCCAATTTGCATGAGTTTACTGAACCAGATAGATAATTGTATCACCAATATCTGCCCGTAGCCCGTTTTCAGTGAGATGAATTTTCTTGCTCATGAGGTCCACATCGAAAACAGCATGCTCAGAAATAGGAGTCTTCTCAGTGTGCTCTTTTCCCAGGACAGGAACTCGTCGAGGTCCCAACAGTGGATCATCAAATCTCATCAGTTTCACTTTGGAAAGGTCTACAGCAAAAGAGATTATCAATGTGAGCATTTAACTATAGTCACTGACTCAACCCCATGAATGAGTCTAACAATTCACGTTTTAAACACACTGTTATATCTAAATAAAAATATTTTCATCGAAGTATTAATTGAGACCCAATCTCAGGAGCAAAGCCAAAATATAACAAATCTTTATCTCCTTTTGGCTTTTACCCATATCAAATTGTCAGAGATTCTGTATAACACATCTCTTGGAATTATAATCTGAGAAAGAGTTGAGTGTATTTTTCAGCATCATCCTATATGGTCTCTCAAATCACTTTTTATATGCTTTAATTAATCATTCTACAGAACATCAAAAAGCCTAAAACTTATTTCTTTTCTTCTTGTGTTTCCTGGAATACATTAAACCTGCAAGAATTGGAGCTTTTCTTGGAGATCCTTTTAGAGAAATAATTACTACTCTAAGAAATAGCACTACTAGTTTCTCATTTTGCCCAAAAGATGAAAGCATTTGTACAAAGTTGATGACAGACAAGGAGAGGAGGGGGACGGCAAAGGGAAAGGGCACAGCTTCTAGAATTTTAAGCTTTAGAATGAGCTCCAGTATCTATCCTGCTTGAGATTTTCCTGATCTGCTCTTGTGCAAACTGATAAGAGGGCTCCTGGCAAAAAAAAGCAACTGTCTCTTAAACAAAGTTATGATCCAACAACTCTGCCAACAACTAAGGCCAAGAGAAATTTAATTATTTCAGCAATTCAGAGACTTCCCAACAATTTTATTTCAGATGGTGGAAAAACACCAGAAATGACTAAAAATACTGATTCTGGGTTTATTACCTTATTCTAAGAGTAGCATGGCTAGTTATGCTTAACCTGATACATAAAAATAGAAGATATTTTCTGAATTACTTCCTACTCCTTTCTGAAACAGATCTCTGGGTGGTCCATGAGCTTACACTCCCCCCATGTTGACTCAAGAGCATGAAGCTTAACATGAGAGGGATAAGAGATAAAAGGAGACATTAATGCAGCTGGCGGCTTGCCAGACATGTTAAGTTATCCATGCATTCTATTCTCTTTGGGAAACAAAAACTAAAGGACTAAAAGTTTTGAGATGGGATCTTGGGGCTTATAGAGCAATTACCTGCAACTACCACAAAAGCAAACCCTATCTGAGAGTCTCTGCAGAGACCATACAATCCATTCCCTGACATAGCACAAGCCCTGAAAATTAAAATGGGAAAGGAGCGGGTACAGTCTTGATGACAGCCATAATCTTATTTTGGGGAAGAATACAATTCATTTTAACAGCTATGGCAACTCAACTTGCACATCAGGAATAGCAAATATTTCACTATAGAGGCAATGACAAGTCCTGCCAGCAGATTTTAGGCATAAGGCCTTTTACTGTAGATCTGCCTCTCTTTCTCTCTCTCTCTCTCTCTCTGAAACAGACCTCCCTCATCATTCCAAGCAATTCTGAATCAAACTATTTCAAAGAAACCTTAATACTCAATCAGACTTCTAAGTGACAAAGCACATTTGCTTTGATGTTTCACTATGTAGTTCATTACTGTCAATAAGTTCTTGGAGCTTTCTTAGTGATTTTACTATCTTTTCTTATCCCAGACCTCTCTTGTCATTAAAAACACTGAAATTTGGCTGGACGCGGTGGCTCACACCTGTAATCCTAGCACTCTGGGAGGCCAAGGCGGGTGGATCGTTTGAGCTCAGGAGTTCGAGACCAGCCTGAGCAAGAGTGACACCCCGTCTCTACTAAAAATAGAAAGAAATTATATGGACAACTAAAAATATACACAGAAAAAATTAGCCAGGCATGGTGGTACATGCCTGTAGTCCCAGCTACTCGGGAGGCTGAGGCGGTAGGATTGCTTGAGCCTGGGAGTTTGAGGTTGCTATAAGCTAGGTTGACGCCACGGCACTCTAGCCTGGGCAACAGAATGAGACTCTGTCTCAAAAAAAAATAATAAAAATAAAACTTAAAAAAAAAAAGTAAGTAGGGCAGTGGTTACTAGGGACTAGGAAGAGGTAGAATGCGGAGTTACTTTTTAGTGGGTACAGGGTTTCAGTTTGGAATGATGACAAAGTTATAGAGATGAATGGTTGTGATGGTTGCAAAACAATGTTGTAATGTACGCAAAGCCACTAAGCTGCATACTAAAAAATGACTAAAATGGTAAATTGTTATGTATATTTCCCCACAATTAAAAAAAAAAGTCTATAAACAATAAAATCTCCAACCCTAGTATACTGCTAGTGATGATGCTCCATACACAATGAAACAAGCAACTGGTATTTCCTTCCTATTAATACACCCTTTCCCCTTACCTTCACAGGTATAATTTTCAAGGCCCCATGCAAACAATATTTTATCTATAAACTCATGCCTGATTACCACAGCTGGAAATTACCTCCCCTTTTTCTGTAATGTACATTTTATCTGTACCTTTCTTACTGTACTCAGTAGCTTCTCCTCAGATTATGATTATGTGCAGAATAGCTGAGTCCCCTATCCTTTCACTAGATGCAGCTCCCAATGCCTTTGTGGACTCCCCAAGTCCCCAGTACATACATAGGAGTCTCTATGTACATAGCTGTTTCTACGTATATTACATGTGGTAGTCTCTCAATAAATGTCCACAGAATGGAGATGAGTAACTTCAACAGAACACAAAATAATGGTAGAATGAATTCCAAAGGGCTATTTCAAGTCTTCTATTTTAATGGATTATTACTACCCTGAATATAGTTCCATAAATTAGGTCACTGTCTGAGAATTTTAGTAGAAAATTTTTATAGTGATAGAAAGTGACCTAATCAAATTTGATTGCTATCAAAAAGAAAAAAGATAATGAAAAATAGAGAATCTCAACATTAATTTTTCTTCAGAGTTCAGAAGAAATATAATATAGAGACACACTAAGTCTCTTCACACTCTGCTCAGCCTAAGGAAGCCATAAATTATTACACTGAATCTAATCACAGAAGATGCAGGCTTAAAATTGATAAGAAATTAAGATTATTTAGGCACATTATTTAGACTTTAGAACAAAGAATATGAGCTTCGAAGTCAAATAGACCTGAGTTTGAATTCCAGCTCCAGGATTTACTAGCTGAATGAACTTTTCAAGTTACTTAGCCTTTCTGAGCCTTCATTTCAACATCTGTAAAAGGGAAATAATAATAATACCTCCTACATTATAGGGTTGTAAAGGATTAAATGGCTAATACATGACACACTCAATAATTTTTACTCTGTTTCTTTTCCTTTCCCAGGAACAGATCAAGCTGGGCAGGTTAGTTTAGAATATTAAGGGTATATGTTCCTTAATTCCAAATACTTCTGAGAGACAGAAATCACTTGTTATAAATTTACAGCTAGGTGGAGTCTTGGAAAAATTATCTAACCCAGTGTCCTCATTTTACTAAAAGAAAACTCCATTTAAAGATTAAGCCAACCATGGTGGCTCATGCCTGCTCCAGCACTTTGGGAGGCCAAGGTGGCAGGATCGCTTGAGGCCAGGAGTTTGAGATCAGCCTGGGCAACACTGTGAGACCCTATCTCTACAAAAACTGAAAAACTTAGTCATGCACAGTGGTCCTAGCTACTTGGGAGGCTGAGGCAGGAGGATTGCTTGAGCTCAGGAGTTCCCAGACCGAGTTCCCAGGCTGCAGTGAGCCAGGATCATGCCACTGCACTCCAGCCTGGGTGACAGAGCAAGACCTTATCTCAAAAAAAAAAAAAAACCTTAAGTGACATGGCAAAGTCACCAAGCTACCTAGCCATAGAATCCCACAAAAAACAGGTTTCCTGATTCTGGGTGCAATGTTCTTTCCATATTATACAGCTGTCCCTAAGAAGCTAGTTACTTTTCTTTCTCCCCCACCCCCTACTTAAAACTCATCAAATCCACAAGCTACTGCCAAATGTGAGTTTCAGGGAAACCACTTACCTTTGATTCCTCGGTCCATTTTCATTAAACGCCTAATTATGGAATCACAGTTATCTCCTTGCCTGATTTCAATTTTGGTTGAGAAGTGGCCATTGGACGGCTGGGGATTCAGTAGGGAAACTGACACACCAGGCTAGGAAAGAGAAAATCATTGTTATAGAAAATCAAACTTGAATACTAATGGGGGGCGGGGGGGGGGGAATCTCTACTACATTTTTAATGCTCAGTGAAAGACAGACCTAATTCTGGTATCCTAAAATCACGACCAAGGCATATCCAAATATAAATGAAAAGCTGCACAAGTTCATGCTTATAGGTATTATATGCTTATAGGTTCAATGCCTAGGTTAAAATGATTACAACTATATATACCAATACTGATAATGGACAATTACAATAATTGCATTTTCTCTTCTACGATCACCATCATTCACTGAATTTCTACTATGTATCAGGCACTATACTCAGTACTTTATAGAAATTAGTTCCATACCCTGAAAGGTAGTTCTAGTTCTGAATCCTTTTTCACAAATGAGAAGCTGGTCACACAGCTGGTCAGCGGCAGGGCCAGGATTAAACCCAGTTCCATGCCATACTACCTTCCACATTATAGAAGCTATATAGTCAAGGACTGTTTATTATTAAGCAGAGGAAGTCAACTGAGTCTTGTGAAAGACTTAAATATATAACATCTTAATGGAATACTTGAAAATGGCTTGAAATAAATACATTTGTATAAGAAACACAAATTTCCTATACCTTTCTCCACGGCCCAAATGACTGTACTTTAAAAAGTCACCATATCTTGGCCGGGCGCGGTGGCTCACGCCTGTAATCCTAGCACTCTGGGAGGCCGAGGCGGGTGGATCGCTCAAGGTCAGGAGTTCGAGACCAGCCTGAGCAAGAGCGAGACCCTGTCTCTACTAAAAATAGAAAAAAATTATATGGACAACTAAAAATATATATATAGAAAAATTAGCCGGGCATGGTGGCGCATGCCTGTAGTCCCAGCTACTCGGGAGGCTGAGGCAGGAGGATCGCTTGAGCCCAGGAGTTTGAGGTTGCTGTGAGCTAGGCTGACGCCACGGCACTCACTCTAGCCTGGGCAACAAAGTGAGACTCTGTCTCAAAAAAAAAAAAAAAAAAAAGTCACCATATCTTGATGTAATGAGAATATTCGTTACATGATGATAAAATTCAGGGAAGTATCCATGATCACAATTACCTTATTCTTTCAAAATAGATTTTTTCTGTTTGCTAGATTTTCAATTAAATATGGTAAAAGTAACAAAATATATCTAAGTCCTCTGCTTACCAAGAAAAGGGCATTTTACGGACTCTTACGATTGCAGTCCCCTGGACTTTGCCAAATGCTGCCAATCTGAATGGATACTTTGAAACTGAATAAATAGAATTTTCAAAACCTCTAAAACCTATTTATCTTCATCAATAATGGCCAAAAAGTAAGAGGAGAAAAAAGGAATTCTAGCATACCTTAAGATCACACATCACTCTGGTTTATACTAAAAACCAAAAAGCATTAAAAAACAATCAAACCAAGACTCATCTCAAGTTTGAAAGCTCCTTTTCACTGTTTAAAAAGGTCTTACATTTCAATTCCCACTGTATTTTTTCTAATAAAAATTAGGGTTTGAAAATGATATTTTTATTTTTTAAACCCACAAATAACATCTGACAATACCCATAATAATAAAGTAAGGGAAAAGTAAGTATTGTACCAACCAGGGAATTAGGACACCTCAAGTCTAGCCTCATTTCTAACAAATGACATGGCCTGGAACAAACCAATTACTTAATTTCTCTGTATCCTCCTTCCTTCCATCTTTAAAATGATGGGTTTAGATGTAATGATCTCTAAGGTCTCTTCTAGCTCTAAAATGCAATGATTCAAGTGAGATTCCTTCAACTTACTTCTGTTCTAAAAACATTAAGTGGTTTCCCAGGACAACAGTCTTCCCTGACTTTATCTTCTGCTTCAGAGGCAAACTTGACTTCTATGTGTTCTAGCTAAATAGAGGGAAAAAAATGGAAGTCATTAGTATTACTTAATATGATTGAAATTAATCATCACCTCATTTCACTAAGAGCAAAACTAAGTTCTCCACTTAACATGAAATGGTCTGTGCAATTTTATTATTTTCCATATAAACAGTAAATGCAATCTGTAATCGGTTATTTAATACTCATCTTAGATGTTTCATAGTATTATTTATATAGTCATGTTTACCATTTTCTATAATGAAATCTGGTGTCTATCTGCCACATAAGAGAAAATGGAAATCAGCATAAAGGCCTTCCACTGAGACAAACAGAAGTTCAGAAATTTATCATTTGAGAATACAAGGCTTCCACTTAAATAAATGGAAGAAAAGCTCAGAAATATAGCATCCTACACATGCCTGAATATAAGATGACTCTCAACGTAAGGTATATCCCCCATTGTCCAAGTGAGAAGACCTAAGAAGAGTTCTTTTTAATCTACATGAATATACAGGAACATTTAGAGATACACATAAACCAGATGTCTGTTACTATTTATCAATTTCATTAACTCATTTAAGACAAAATGCTTATTTACAAATAACTTTCTTCTATCTCCACATTTCATGAAACAATTTTATTCAAACTCTAAACCTGCATTTTTTTTTTTTTTTTACTTTAGGGTCTTCACTATCACTAGAACCACTTTTTGAGTCCTCAGTTCTCTAGAGTGAATTATTTTTCCTTCTGCCTAAGTCATCTGAGAGAGAAAATATTTAAAATCTATATATAAAGTTATGACTGGGGCAGAAAGAAGGTATGTGAAGAAAGTTACAGATACGTGAAAGCCATTGGTACTGTTCTATTCTTGGATTGGGTAGTAGATTCATAGATGTTCATTATTTATCAATTTAAAAAAAAACAGAGCCAGGCATGGACCAATAATAATATATCATGAGCCACAGATTATAATTAACCCAATTATATGAATTTGAGGTCTGAAAGGGAGGGGGGAAAGAAGCAATTCAGAGTACTCCATAATATGAGAGACTCAGAAAGCATTTGAATATAAGGTCTCTCTCTCTCTTTATTATCTTTAAGATAATTTGGGGACAATACCCAGACATATACAGTTAGTTTTTTAATATATGAGTGAATAATTATACATAAAGATAATTGATAAATGAAATAAAATGACACATCATTTTTTTCTTCCTGTAATTCTTATTCCCACTCATTCTCTTTCCCTCCAAAAATATTTTTGACTGATATATTTGGCAAAGATACTAAACATAGAAGATGAAGTTTATAAAAAGGTTTATTATAAAATGAACTGGATTACAGTTTACTATAATTGACTAATTATTACAATCCCTGGCCCTCTTACCTCAAGGGAATTAGTCAGGTAGACTATATTCTCCATAAGCACTGCCTGTTCATCAAATTCTAATTGCAAATCCAGAACACGAGGCCCCATCTTCTCCAGATTTTCCTAATAGCCAAAATGGTGTGGAAAAACAAAATCACATAAAGAGTATGTTGAAAAGAATGTATTTCCTCCAAAGCAATCATTCTTCTCTCAACTGATAAAATCTTTAAAAATTCAACAGTTAAGGCCAGGCACGGTGGTTCACGCCTGTAATCCTAGCACTCTGGGAGGCCGAGGTGGGAGGATTGCTTGAGCTCAGGAGTTTGAGACCAACCTGAGCAAGAGCGAGATGCTGTCTCTACTAAAAAAAAATAGAAAGAAATTAGTCAAACAACTAAAAATAGAAAAAATTAGCCGGGCATGGTGGTGCATGCCTGTAGTCCCAGCTACTCCAGAAGCTGAGGCAGGAGGACTGCTTGAGCCCAGGAGTTTGAGGTTGCTGTGAGCTAGGCTGACGCCATGGCACTCTGGCCAGGGGAACAGAGTGAGACTCTGTCTCAATAAAAATAAAAAAATAAATTAAAAAATTCAACAGTTAAAGGAAAGGCCTTAACTCGTGGTTTCCCTTATCTATGTTTGTTTGTTAATGAAATGTATTAGCTCAGCATAATTATCATTTAAAGTATGATAAAAGTAAGGCAGCACTGAAAATACCGTAATGTACAAAGTGTTCAGATTTATAAAATAAATATGGCTTTATCATATTTAGACTGACTTAATATGCAAGCCCACAAAATTTACTCTGACAAGGAATCAAACAAATGATATCCCTTCAGGTAACCAAAAAAAATGTAATTTTCTAAGATACCACCCTCTTAAAGCTATTTCAGAGGATAATCAATAACAAACAAAAAAATGCCCAAAGATATTCCTACAAAGTTTAAAGAAAAAATTATGCTATATGGGGTACTCAGATAATCCCATGGCATATAAAAAACAATTTATTCTTAATTTTCTTGAACATTAAATATTTCTGCTCAAAATGTACTTTTAGAGATCCAAGTACACACGCACTGATAGAGCTAACTGCCTAGAACATATTTTACTTACATAAAAATGACCTGACATTATTCCTACTACACATTGTTTTAGTTTACCATCCAAGTTCTGTTTCTTTTCCCATGAAAAAGTTCTAGAAAGCCATTTTCTTATTCCCAGATTTATTAATCACTTTCAAAGTTTATAAAACCACTAATCTGCCTAGCAAATCACCAATATGAAAAATATATATTACCACTCGAACAGTCTGATACTAGTTCTTCAAATTTAAATGAGATCCTAAAGAAGTCAACTCTGGAATGTAATATCATTTTATATGAAAATAACTACTTTTCAAATTAGTTTCACCGGATTGTCTTAAAGCACGTCATCAAAATTATTTGCCTTTGAAACCCCCAATGGGATATTTTGTTGCCTCCACACACTGACAACAGATCTGGCATTATGACCGATGGCACTAGCCACTGGGGAACCAATGAACTATGAGCATACCGGCAGGCATATTACAACTTGACTTGTGTAGGTCAACACAGGATTCTAAATTATTTCTGAAACTAAAAATACTCTGAGGATCATATAGTGACTTCACTCTGGGAGAGAATTAAAAGGCTTTCCCAAGAATACCAATCTACTTCAATAATGGAGAAGCTAAGACTTCTCGTCTCAGGCATCTGCAGCTGAGAAGACACAAAAATTAAAATACAGTACAAGAATAATCACTGTATGCCTACCAGGCTGGAAGATACTGATTTACATTTTTAAACATATCCTGAGCCTACTTCTTGACAGGCACTATTTAAGTGTGTTAGGTACATTACTTCATAAATTCCTCACAGTACTTCTAAATAGTACGTTCATCCTCATTTTATAGATGAAAAACCTTGTGGCCCAGAAAATTTAAGTGATTTGTCTAAGGTCTCAAAACTAAGAAGTGACAAACACGCAGGATTTGAATCAAGATTTGTCTAACCCCATAGCCTGAGATCTTAAGGAATATATATCCTTCTTTCAGTTTCTCTTCGTCAAAATCCAACAGATCAGTTATGTATATGAAGAAAACCAAGAGTCTAACCAGGTAGTTTTCAATGGTGGCACGGTGGGAGGGTGGGAAGTGATTTTGCCCCCAGGGGACATTTGGTGATGACTAGAGATATTTTTGGTTGTCACAACTGGGGCTAAAGGGGATTCTACTGGAATCTAGTGAGTAGTAGCCAAGGATGCTGCTAAACATCCTACAATGCACAAGACAGCACCCCACAAGAACTATCTGGCACAAAATATCAATAGAGCCATTACTGACAAACCCTTGTCTAACCACTATCCTTATCCTGCTAAGCTAAACCTATAAAAACGAAGAATCTTGGTTCCAGTAATTCTAGGAAAAACACCCTAATGTAAGCCAAAAGAATATGCTTCCTCCCAAAACTGAAAAGAAAGAAAATGAGAAGATGAAGGGAATAATTCAGTGCCGCGATTCTAAACCAATTTTTCTTCCACAATACATATTTTTACATGCTCAGCAATTCCACAGGTAAACCCCAAATCTGATAGCTCATTTCTCACCACCATTGATTGAAAAGTGCTATTTTAGCAGATTTCTGGGGGAAGACTGTGCCCAAGGCTTTTCCCCTTCCGTATATCGTCCCATCTAACCATTACTCATGTGGTCACAGTTGCATAAGGTCCACAGCTTACCTTAATCATGGCAACAAATGGCATCACTTTTTTCATATATTTCTTCAATTCTGGCAAACTGCCTAGTTCAGCAGCAATGACTTTGTTATCAGGCAATTTTCCACTGTTGGCCTAAAAAAAGGGAGTAGGGAGAGGAATATGGAGAAAAATACTTTTAAAATAAAGCAGGATAGTAGATGTGCCTTTATGAAGTATGCCAAACACAGAATGGTGGCCTCTGTCAGTCTGTTAGAAAACAGAGGAAGAATGTCCAGCCTCTAACATCATGGGAGAGTGAAAGCTGAATGAACAGTACAGAAGAGAGTCTCCCTAATTCCCTCTAAATTCAGAGATACATGTTTTTTAGTTTTAAAAAAAGAAACTGGTTGATTTTTGCTGAATATTTCATCTTTCCTTACAATAACAGCAACTCCAGGATTGTAACATTAGATTTTACCTGGTAAGAAACTGACATGGTCTTATAAAAATCTTGTCCTCAAACTTCTAATTGCATTCCATTAGTCATATTAAAATGAAAAGCTACACAACTATCATACAAAATTTATATGATGTCTGCCTTGGAACATTCTTCCTTATAAATTGTTATCACAAATGTGCAAAAATGCATCTCCAGTTATTGACCTATTAAAATGGTTTAATCTCTACTCAAAAATAAATGCCTATATATCACTAATATGCACACAATCCAAATATGCTGAATGAATTTAAATTCATTTCTGCAAACATCAAGATTCCCTTCAATAGAGTAAGAAATAAAGAACTGATCTTTTTAGAGTTTTAGGTGATTTATTTTCTTTTTGTTTTATTAATAAATGCATAGCACCAAAGCCAAGGGTTGGGAATGAATCTAAATCAAAAGTAACACACAGTAAGATTTCAAATAATCCATTTACTTTCGACTCTAACCTTTACTAAAGTATACGGGGGAAAAAAATATTTTACTTGTCAATGTGTTTCTCTGAAACACATATAAAAGAAAAAGGAAAGGATGGGAAATACTCCTTTCCCTTATGTCACCAAAAAGATGCCATATTTAACACAAGAATATTCTTCTTGATTACAAATAAACATTCTTTTAGTTCTTTTGGATGAAAACAAACAAAAATTTAAAAAGAAGATGATAATGCCAAAAGATGACACTGTTTTGAAACAATATATCTAGTCAATGAATATAAGTAAAAATATAACTTCTAAAAGAACAGAGGTAAAGAAAATTTTAATACCTAGGACATTACATACTATATTTGGTTTTTCCACCATTTCCTAGAAATTGCTCGAATGAATACATAAACTGAGGCACAGTTTCATTTTTCTACCAACCAAAGTAGCTTTTATCTTTTACTTACCACAATTCAAAGTCTGCAAGTACATTCTAAAGGCTACCTTCTATTTCTATTACACACAAGCAAAGGTGAAGGTAGTTCTCAAAAAAACTAGATTAACAAGGAATACAAAAACCTTGCTCTTTTCTCTTCATCAAATTTTAAAAATGCAAAAGCAGTTTTTCCTCGTATTTCTTAATTAACTATGAAAAGTATTGAGGCAAAATTCCAATAAAGGTCTGGAAAATCAAAGCTAAGGATTTTTCCTTTATGTTTCTGCTTTATGTTTTCACCATAAACCCTACTGTCTTTCTCTTTTTTAAGTGCACCTTAATGATCTGTGTCTAGCAATAACTGTTCTAATAACCTCAGCAAAAAAAGCTAAAATTCCATAACATACTTTGTTTCCATATTTTGAATGTAAAAGAAAAATGGATTTTCTTCTTTAGGAAAACTTACAACTAAGTTTAAATATTAAGTTTCCTTTAAACAGAACTATCATTACCTGACAGAGCCAAAAACATCTTCGGGCTGTAGATTTCTATAGGTAAATATCAAACTGAACAACATTTTCTTTTAAAGTACTCAAGATCCAAGCTTCAATTTTTTCACATATAACAAGGTTAAGATTTCATGAAATCCCACTGTTCAAGTCACAACCAATTCAAAAGGCAAACTCTCTCCTGTTATCAAACTGTTTCATAATTTCAACTACACATATGAAAATCCACACGTCTTTTAATTACATACAACTAGATCCAATGTATATTTGTATGAAAGTTTCAGAAATGATGAAAAAGCAGCAGCTTTTCCCTCAGTGTCCATTTATGAGACACCAAGGATAACAAAAGACACTCCCTGCCTAGACGGAATGCAACAAAGCTGCCTGTCTGTCTTCCTTTCCCCAGATATTGTCAACATCCTAAAAACAAAAGCAACATTGGCAGTATACAACACTGTTGGGGAGAAAAAGTCCACTAAGAGCATCACCTCAAAGTGGTTGCGTAGAACTGACAGGGTGGTATGTTGCCAAGGTGGATAGTTCTTCGCCACATAGATGGTACAGTGTGAGGGCTTCTGAGGTGGTTGTTTGTCAGTCTTCTACATGGTAAAAGAAAACAGAAAAACATTTCAGTGCTTGTATGTAAACCAAAAATGAGAACCCTGCAATATATACCACCACTGCTTCTAACATTTAAAATTATACATGCTATAGAACTATATTAGCAGGAATTTTAGCCCTACACATTTTAATGAAAGTCTTTTCAAAATTTTCATTATTATTAAATGTTGACCAATAACTTCTAAGAAATTTTTTTTTAAAAAATGACTTTACCTTCCCTTTAGCTGGCATCATATAGTTCTTGAGCCGTAGTCTAAGGTCATGTGCTACCTCCATGAGATACTGTGAAGAACGTATCAACGCTTCATCCACAGGACCTGCCACGGGCCATGAGGCATTCATAATTGAGTCAGGCTTTTAAAAAAACAAAACCCAAAAAAGGTGCAGTGAGATTAGACAACACAACGATTTTATGATTCTTGATTGCAGTTTCATACCAATTTGTAATTGTGTGCTCAAAGTTCAAACCTGACTACATATAACACACTTCCACAGCCCCTGATCTAATGTTCCCTGGAATTCAAGCTGTGAAGTCTGACTCTACATTCTTAATTAGCATCAATTTGTACAAGCATATTAATACCCACACACATATGCTCACTTTCAAAGAAAATTATGTAATGCTAATTTGCCTAAATTTAATCATTATTATATAAATTATGCATACACTCAGTTTTTATCCTGTTAATACATCCAGTATTGAAAGTATGGCTATTTGGTATATAGATCATCAGCACATTTCTGCATTGTTCATGCATTTAAAAATACAAAAGAGCCTGGCTGATAAAGTTGGAGAGGAGTTATTAAACCAGCCAATCTATTTATCTGCAAGCCTGGGAGAAATAATTGAATTTATCTTCACAGTAAAAATGCTAATATAATATCTCTGAATATGAAATCCTATATGTGCCTGAAGTTTCATATAATATAAGAATATTTATGCAAATATACACTTCTATCTTTGTTTATAAGCAGCTCTTAACAGTTGTTTATATCTTTCTCAATATTTTCACCTTTTTAAAATAAATACACTGTGTGTATATAAATAAAGGTATACATATGATATATCCATCTAAACAGGAGGTAGCTCTGGGTTAACTTGTTGTAATGATGATGATGAATCAACATTATTCCTCAAATACTCATTTTCAGCCTTTTTCTCTTAAATAACAATATCATACTGCAGCCAAAAGCAAAACCATTCGTAACATTTTAGATGCATAAAGGTACCTTTCCCAGGAGTGTCCAGACATGCTCACACACATGTGGACAGAAGGGAGCCAAGAGAAGTGTCTGAACTTCAATAAACCGGAACACAAGTTCTCTGTGCATCCCTTCTATGGCCAATTCACGGTACTTATCTTTCGCTGCCTATAAAATTCAAAATCAATTACAATTTCCTTCATCTTACTTCTTTAAAATAAAAATAAAGTAAAAAGACTTCAGTATCTTGGCTTTAATGCATTTTTAAGTGTTTAATCTTTTAAAATTCCATAATAAATCACTGCAAAGTTTTATTTTTAAGAATTTGGAAGTAAGTATATATCTTTGTTCAAAGGATATTGCAGTTTTATATTAATCACTCCCAAGAAAAAAAATTTTTTAAAGCTATTTTGTAACTGAGACATAAAATTTGAACAATATTAACTGTGTACTAGGGTGAATGCTCTGAGCAGCATATAAGAAAAATATTAAGTATCAAAAAGGCTAAAAATACAACACATTGCTAAGCTCAGCACTTATCCTTATTTAACCACATCTCTAAAAACCAAGTTACATAAATCCCAATGTGATATTTTACAAAGCTGATTGAGTAAAGCTACATTTTTACTTTAAGCACTTGAAATGTCAAACTTGAGGAAATACTGACACCTTGTGGAACACCTCAGAAAACATTTGCTTTCAAACTAATGGCAATTAATTACAATTTTGCTGTTGTTTTTATCAATTTAAAAATGTTTTCCTGGAAAGTATGGGTGAATTTTAGATTTAATCTCCTTTACATTAATGCTCATAGCTTAACTAGGAATAGAATTATTTATATTAAAAGGACACAATAGAAAAAATACCAAAGAAAACAACTTAAAACCACAATTTAATGGAGAATTTAAAGATTTCTTGGCAGAATTTTCACAGTCTACACTTCAGATGAGTAATTATTTGAGAGCAGGAAGAAAAAAAGGAAGAAAATACATCATATTCACACTGGCATGCTTTATACCTCCCAAAAGAATTAATAGCTTACCTGGAACTCAAAAAATCCTGTTTTCAAAGCTTCTTTAAACATCATCTTTTCATAGTTTTGATCTGTTTTTATAATTCCTGCATTCATTTCACTATTGAATAGGCAAAAAAAGGTCATTGAGTTTAAAGGCAATTATATATAGGTATAATAGGCTGCTGCATATACTAATAAGCAGTAAAATGAGAACAATGCCTGAAACATTTAAAATTGCTCAACACAACATCTTTGTGTTCCTTAACGCTGATTATTGCAGCCTATCAAGTTGTCTATCCAGCCTTAAGTATTGTCAACTGACAATGCTTACAACTTCTGTTTATGGTAACACAGTAAACGATGCTTACTTAAAAATTCCTTGATGAAAACTTTGTTATAAAGCCCAAAATGCAATATGAAAATAGCTTAACTATGGTTGTAGCCAGGTTTTAACCACTGCATTTTAAATAACTAATAGTGGATATTAGGGAAAAAATTTCTCATACCAACTCAGGCCCTTCTTAACCTGGCTCAGTCTGGCCCCGACCTGTTTCATCTCCTACCTCTATCCTCCAGATATTGCACTTCGAATAAATATCATACCCTTTACATGGCTTTTACACACTTTTTTCTCTCCCTGCAAAACTCCTGTTTATTTTTCAAGAAACCCAAAATTCACATGATATCTTTGAATTCTCTTTATCCTTATTATTGTATTTATATTAATAATTGGTCGAAAGTAAGCGATTGTCTCTCTTGCTGGATAACAAGGAACTATCATGTCTTAATTCATCTTTGTAACACCAGTGCTTAGGATGGCTCCTGACACAAAGAGGTTAATTAATGTCTTTTGAATGGAGAAAAAAAAAGATATTTCTCCTTTTCTTTTAATCTACTTTTCTTTTAATCATTCTGCCCCACTCTAAAGAAAGACAGCATGATAAAATGGTTATGAGAACAAGCTTTGGAGACAGAAGTAAGTTCATATCCCAAGTATCCAATTACTAACTTTGAGACCTTTAATGAAATACTTAATTTTTCTAAGCCTCAGTTTCTTTATTTCTAAAATAGAGCTAATCTGCCAGCAGTGGTGGCTCATGCCTATGATCCCAGTGCTTTGAGAGGCTGAGGCAGGAGGATCCCTTCAGGCCATGAGTTTGAGATCAACCTGGACAATATATCAAGACCCCATCTCTACATTAAAAAAATTAGCCAGGTGTGGTGGCACATGCCTCAAGTCCCAGCTACTTGGTAGGATCACTTATACCTAGGAGTTTGAGATTAGAGTGAGCTATGATCACGCCACTGCACTCCAGCTTAGGCAACAGAGTGAGACTCTGTCTCTTAATTAATTAATTAAGCAAGCTAATAATATCTTTATCATATAAGGTTGCTTTGAGGCTAAAGTCAGAAAACAAATGCAAAATATTTAGCAAAGGGCCTCGCACCAGTAAGCCTTCAACGAATACTAGCTATTGTCATCTAATTTATTTTAGGAAAAAAACAAAGAAAAAGAAAACTTAAAAATGCACCAGGACTAAGCAGCTCTACAGTATAAAGTGGGTGGGATCCACAGATTACCTGGCAAAAACTCTATCATTGAAAGTGTTGGCAGGACCACTTCTTAGGCTGTTCCAGTTGGCAAGCATTTCTTTCACCCATTCCACCCAGGTAAACAGACGGAGAATACCTGCATCTGCCATGGTTTCCACAAAGTTGGCATCTTCAACAGTGTCACCAGCATCAGCTAGAGCCAAGCGCATTCCTGGAGAAGAGGAAAAAAATCAATCAATGAATTAAAAAATATGGTTATTGAGTATCAACTATGTGTCCAGTGGGTACACTGCAAAATCCTTATATAAATTTAAAAACAACAGATGCTTTAAAGGACGGTCCTAGATTAACAACAAAAATAAAAATCACCAAAAGTAGGATCCCTAACTATGATGTTAAAATAATTGAACCATCCATATCAATTTGCATACATTTAGCATCAATATGTGTTTCTTCTCATGCATGTTGAGTTAATGAGATAAAGTGATCTTTAATGAGGCAGAGGAAGAAAATGATAAGCTGGGAATATACAGTCATTTCTTTCTGATTTCTCTATCAACATCTCAGCCTCATTTAGAGGTGGTAAAATATTTCGATATTTTAATGCATGAGAACACACAATGGTGCCTTATGTGTAGAAATGCATATTTAATTTCTCAGTCCTAAAACTAGGTTCTTCTAAGTTTTCCACTAATAAAACTTCATTTTTTCAATTCTCATCTTTTAGTACTACCAAAATCTTCCATTCTAAAATATTAGAAAGAAATCTAAATGTCTATCTATAAGACCCTAATTAAATAAACTACAGGATAACACCATAATGGAACACTATATTGCTTAAAAAAAAACTGAGTAAACTCATTATGTACCAATGTGAACTGATCTCAAATATGAACTGTTACGTGAAAAAGACAAAGTACAGAACAGTATGCTACCCTCTGTATCTTAAAGGGGGAATATAAGAACATGTAACAGTAAGTTATGTATGCATTAAATATCCTTAGAATACACAGAAGTTGTAAACATTTTTTAGCTTTTTATTTTGAAACAAATTTCAATATTTCTACATTTATTAATTGAAATTGAAAAGCTAAAATGTCCCTGCTCCCCCACTGATTTATTTATCCAATTATTTTTTTTTTTTTTTTTTTTTTGAGACAGAGTCTTGCTCTGTTGCCCGGGCTAGAGTGAGTGCCATGGCGTCAGCCTAGCTCACAGCAACCTCAAACTCCTGGGCTCAAGCAATCCTTCTGCCTCAGCCTCCCAAGTAGCTGGGACTACAGGCATGTGCCACCATGCCCGGCTCATTTTTTCTATATGTATTTTTAGTTGTCCATATAATTTCTTTCTATTTTTAGTAGAGACGGGGTCTCGCTCTTGCTCAGGCTGGTCTCGAACTCCTGACCTCCAGCGATCCACCCGCCTCGGCCTCCCAGAGTGCTAGGATTACAGGCGTGAGCCACCACACCCGGCCCCAATTATTAATATACATCAGTAGGGACTCATGGATATTTATTTTATTCATTGGGTTATAATCCAATACCCTCATTATTTACTTTGTTGATAAAATTGTTCTAGCTTGGGCTACCGCGACCTCTTCAAGTTGGCTCCTGTGTCCTTTTGACATGCCCCCATCCTTTTTAAAGTATTTCTGTATTTTCTGACACCACAAGATATTTCACACTCATCTCGTGGTTTCCCTGTCTCAGACCTCAAATCAATCACTTCTCCTAGGAGCCCTAGTTCCTTTTATAGGAAAATGATATTTAGAAACCAAGATCTGAATGTCAAGCGTTTCATTGCTACTGGGGTATCACTGCTCCTAGGCCCTCTCAGCAGACAGAACTAGGGAAATATATGTATGTATATTAACCTATACGTACATATCCATCTATGTTTATTTTTATAACTATATACCTGTACACAAAATAAATTAAGCTCATACTGATACCACCAATTCCAATCCAATACCACAGAGTTCACTGTATTAATAGCATTCCTCCTTTACTTATAATATTCCTTCTTTTTCTGACAGTGAGCTCTCTGAGGCAGAGGTTCTCATTATCTATCATATATTTACTTATTTATTCAATCCTAAAATACACAAAGTAGTTTCATAATTGCTTATATTTCCTGTAGGAGACTTACTAACTACAGTATTTGTGTACAGTTCTTTCTGTCTTTAGCTTTAGTGTCCAATCAAAATACTGTTTTTCAAAGTTACTTAGGTTACTTCTTCCCTATCCCTTCACTACTTCCATGCTTTCATTCGAAATATAGTTATGTCCATTTATTACTGTATGTATTCCATTTGGAGTCCCCTCTACACCTCCTGGTTGATTTTAATTATGTATTTAATATTTGGGTACATGAAATGTTATTATCAAAGCTATACAAAAAGATTTAATAAGAGAAGTGCTGCTCCCTCCTAATCCTTACTTCCCAATTCCCACTCTTCCCGCAACTTTCCCACCCACCCCATAGGCAACTAATCTCTCTTGTTTCTAGTTTATCATTCCAACAGTCGTCCCTCAGTATCTGTGGGGGATTGGTCATAAACATCAAAATCCTCAAGATGCTTAAGTCCCTTATATAAAATGGCATAGTATTTGCAACTATGCAAGTCCTCCCATATACTTTAAATCACCTCTTGATTACTTATAATACCTAATACAATATAAATGCTATGTAAATAGTTGTTATACTGCATTATTTAGAGAATAATGACAAGGAAAAACATCTGTACATGTTCAGTACAGAAGCAACTATCGTAGACCTAATTACATTTTCAATCCACAGTTGGTTGAATCTGTGAATAGGGAACCTGAGGATATGGAGGGCTAACTGTACCTTTTTAAATTAACAGACATATATATATTCTTCTATCTCCTACTTGGTTACATAAGAGTACATATATTAAATATTCTTTTACACAGTTTTGGGTTTTTTTCACTTAAAAAAAATATCCTGGAAATCACTCTACATCAGTTCATAGAGATCTTTCTCATTCTTGCTTTTTTTTACAGTTGCATAGTACTCCATTATGTGACTATACTATAATTTATTCACTCACTCTCCCATACAAAAACATTTAGGTTTATTCCAATATTTTGCAAGTACAAACAACACAGCAGTGAATAACCCTGTGCACATATATTTTTGTATTGTTGGAGGTATATCTTCAGGGCAAATCCCTAGAAGTAGGATTGTTGGTCCAAAAAAGTAAGGTTTAAGTTTTGTTTGATATTATCTAATTTGCCTCCAGGAGAGTTGTACCAATTTGCATTCCCACTAGCACTGTATGAAAGGTGAAGAAATTAATAACTTTGTCTCTGAGAGAAAATGGGTAGCTAGGGAATATGAATAAGACGGGAGTATTTTCACTGCACATGCTTTTTATACCTTCTGAATTTTGAACCATATGAATGCATTACTTATTCAGAAGCAAATGACACTTTAAATAAAGTATTCTAAGAGACAGTCAGAAACAACTTAATTCCAATTAAGAGAAATTGAGAATACAAACTGAGCTAGCCAAGATCAATAAAAAGAAGTATCATGATGAACAATGACTATAGTTACATAAAAAAGGAATGGTTCCTTCAGGATAGACAGCGCGTTTCTTCTCTTGACAAAGTAATAATAAAATGTAACAGAACTGAGGCCAGGCAAAAAAAATTTTACGGGAAAATCAATGTTCCCAGGTTCAAGTCACCTGTGGGAATATCAAATACAAAAGAAATATCTTGGAAAAGCTTCCTACATACTCAACATCTCTGTAAAACAAGTCTGAATCTTAGCAATTATAGTGAGTTTAATTTAAAAGAAGACTCTAAGTAACTTCAGCTCAAATTTGTTCTTAAATATATCACATCAGCAATTCTTATGTTTCAAATATTAACATTACTTGTCCACAAAGAAAAAATGAATATTTTAACATTTTGTTAAAACCAAAAGAGAAAACAAAATTAAAACACCTATTGTCATCTCAGGAGAAGTGACCCTACGCAACAGCAGTAACAAAAAAGCATACTCACCATCGGCTGAAAATTTGTCAATAGCTTGGGTCAAAGTGAGGAAGTTGCCTGTGGATTTTGACATCTGAAATATAAAGTCAATGATCAAGCATTAGTATGAATATATATAAATAAATAGACCAAATCAGCCAAATCAAATTAAATTAATTAGGCTGGCTATGAT
Organism: Eulemur rufifrons; assembly: GCF_041146395.1. Classification (NCBI taxonomy): domain Eukaryota; kingdom Metazoa; phylum Chordata; class Mammalia; order Primates; family Lemuridae; genus Eulemur; species Eulemur rufifrons. The sequence continues at coordinate 11,050,406 of NC_090992.1, forward strand.
CAGATAAAAACAAAAAGGAATTAGAAATATGGAAAGGAAAAGACACTTTAGATGAATTTTAGAGAGGCAAAAACTGAAGGTAAGCCAATAAAGTGACTTGTTTTCAGCTATCAGTGACAGACCTAGGACAGGATCTCCAGTGTGACACTCAATCTACTGTGATTTAGCCTATACTGTCCCCTGGTAATTGGGTTAGACATGTGAAATTATTCCAGTATAACTCTGGAACACAGAGGTTATATAAGGATGAGCTTTATAGCAATGAGTCATTCAGAAATGGAATGGACCAGCTCACAAAGTTAGAGTTAGTATTTTAAGAATCTTCCTATCATTAGGGTCACAATAATTGGTTGTTCAGATTGTGCTTTGCCTTAGGGCAATCCATCTAAAGAGTCACCATTCACAGACTAGCAATCTTTATTGTTTTAAAAATTTTTATGTCATTAGCATAATTTTGCCAATACCAAAAAGGAGTAATGATTCTATCAATTTTCTACTACATGGCAATAAGTATCTTGTTCTAATAAAATTAGTGTAGTACAACAATGTTGAGACAGGCCAAAAAAAATGTCATGTTCTAACAGGATTAATATATATTGTTCCACTTTGACTTACAAAGAAATGAATTCAATAATGAAAAGTCCTTACTGATCTTACAAAACCTACAAAAGCCCAAAGTTCTAAAAAGCAGTTTTTCAGTCTAATGTAAAGATTACCTTAAATGCACTTTTTATTACCTTGCAATATTAGGACACTGGCTAAATCTGATGTTACATACTGAAATCCATATCATCTGCCATTTTATTAAATCTATAACTATTTCCATTATGATATAGATAGGCATAATGACTAATACTCTGCGATTACTATTTCACTGGTTGCAGAATTCATCAGTTGTAATAAATCCAATTTGTTACAATTTTTGTTAATGAGAAATAAATAATACTGTGACTTTTTAGTTGAGGAGTGGGTGTCCTTCTCTATTTTGCATAAAAGTATCATACGGACATGCCAGGGCTCTGTCAAGTTTGCATAACCTTCTGCTAAGGATATTGATTAATGAGATAAAGTACAATGTAGCCTGTAAAAAATTCACACATATTATTAATAGTAACAGTAGTGATGGTGGTAGTAGTATAGAAAGCACTACTATTCTACCTGGGAAGAACCATTACAGTACACCTAAAAATTCTACAACTCCAAAATTCTATTATTTTACTGATTTAGTGGCCAAAGTATAAAATAATCAGCACCAAACCATTTTCTCAACTTAGTAAGAAAGATCTTCTGGGGTCACAATGCTAAGACCTTTATGATTCTTATCCCTGCCTCTTTCTCTCTTTTCCTCTCTCACACTACTGCATACACCTTTTCCCACTCTAAATACATATGTTACAATAGATGACTCTTCCCTCTCTCCCCCCTCAATTAATACTATCTACTCTACTTGCTCAATTGTAAAGATAAAAAGTTAGTTTATGCTATTAGTTCTAAACACTTTCAATAGGTTTTTAAACTCTCTGATTAATTCATATTCTTTCTTTTATATATATAACAAAGAGCAATTTCCTCAATCTGAAAAGCCTTCTGAAGAATTTTAAACTTTCAAGAGGCAATAAATGAGCCTTACCTTCTCGGAGTTGAGGAGGAGATGTCCATTTGCTCTCACAGCTGTAGGCCATTTCTCACTTTACAGGTAAATGTTTAAAGACAGAAAATAAAAATTAAAGATTATGCTTTAGGCTTAAAAATTTAAGGTAAACACTGACAGAATTTTGCTAAGATAAATGTACAAAGTGTATAAAAACACAGAAGTTTGCTAAGACATACATACAAAAATATTTACTGTAGTCCTGTTTCCAACAGGAAACAATGAAAACAAACCAAAGAATTGGCTATATAAACTATGATCCAGGCAACCAATGATGTAACTATTTTAAAAATAAAGGTGGGTCTATATGTATGGATATAAAATATCTTAACAATACATTATTATGTGAAAAAAAACAAGAGACAGAACACTCTGAACAATGTGGTATCTTTGTGTAAATTTAAAAATAAATATAGAAATCTGATGCTGGTATATAAAATCCCAAGAAATCAATGGCAGTGATGAGCTTTGGGAAGTAAAGTGGTATGTGGGCAAGGATTAAAGTTCACTTTTAACTTTTTGCCTTTATGTAGTCTTTGAATTTTAAAACTACGTACACATCATTCATTCATTCTAACAATGACATCATGTGGGGCATGGTGGTTGAGAGCAAGAGTTCTGGAGTCTCTCTGGGGTTGCATTTTGGTTTTGCCATTTATTAGCTGGGTAGCTTTGGATGAGTTATTTGATCTCTTTAGGCCTCAGTAAGGTTCCTTGAAAAGTTGTAGTGAAAGATAAAAGAATTACTAAAAGTGATTAGAACAGTGCCTGGCATCAGCACTTGATATTATTTATCTGTAATTTTGAAAAACCTAAAAAATATAAAAAACTTAGTGCAAAGAGATGAAGACTCAACCTATTAGTAAAGGGTACTTCTGAGATAACCAATTTCTCTAAAAATACATTTTAAACAATAAAGAAAAATAACTGGATGACAAATAGAGTAAGGACCACATTAGATTTATTTTATTCCTCTACTTCAACAGCTTCCTTTTATTCTTGAGAAAAAAAATACAATCTCATTCTAAATACAAGAAGTCACATGAGATTGTCTTACTTTTATGAAATAAAATTTGAACAGACTGAAAGGTTTCCTCAGCCACTTGAGGGACCAGAGGGAAAAGTAGAGACATGTCTGGGTCAAGAGGGAAGATGATGGAAGGGTTACTATAGAGCAAACACACAGTATTAAAAATGCCTCTGCTGGACCCAGATTCTAGTCAGAACATTGCTACCAACCAATGTTGGATCCTTGGGGCTCCCCGGTCTAAAGGGAAGATTCTTTCCATTTCTAACATTCTAAGACCTATCTTAAATTGCCTTTATTCTTGTATTTAAGAGGTCAAATGAATTACTGGCAAACCATCAATGCACCTGAAATAGGACATGGTTTGGTAGCCTAGGGTAGGTAAGAGGATACCTGGATATAGCAGATAGGAGGAGGTGAGCTTTCTGCTTTAGTTTACATTTAATAGAAGAAAAAGAATGTACTGGGCAAATCTAGGTATAACCTCCACAATAATTTTGTAGATATTTGAGGCTATAAGACACCATGTTGACAATCAATGAATCTAGTCCACATCTATTTTAGCATTCACCTTTGTTCCGGCCACACAGCCACATGATTATATAGGTAATATGAAAGATGATTTGGAACAAGATCCTTGCCAGAGACTCGAAGATCCACAGGATACCAGAACTCAAACTCCTGCTTTAACTGATCTAATTTTTCCTTTGGGATCTGAGTCTTAGGAAATGGAGCCTCCTTGAAGAAAACATAATCCCAAACTTCCTTGGTCATCTGTTGTGGTCTGTATTAAAAATAAAACAAACTATTGTATATACATATAATTTATTTGAAAGAATCAATACTTTAATCATGAATTAGGAATCTCTTTACATAGTTAGAATAACAAATAAGAACAATAGGATCCCATAAGAATGAAGAATGGATAATGTGAACAGTTGAGGCTACTCATTAATTTTTCTCAATACAATAGTAAAGAAACAAAAACATCATGACAAAATTTTGCTAAATGAATTCTTATGAAAACTAAATATAGTGAAAGAAATATTTCAATATGTAAGTCAAATGATCACAATTTTTTTTTTTTTTTTTGAGACAGAGTGTCGCTTTGTTGCCCTGGCTAGAGTGAGTGCCGTGGCGTCAGCCTAGCTCACAGCAACCTCAAACTCCTGGGCTCAAGCAATCCTCCTGCCTCAGCCTCCTGAGTAGCTGGGACTACAGGCATGTGCCACCATGCCCGGCTAATTTTTTCTATATATATTTTTAGTTGTCCATATAATTTCTTTCTATTTTCAGTAGAGATGGGGTGTTGCTCTTGCTCAGGCTGGTCTCGAACTCCCAAATGATCCACCCACCTCGGCCTCCCAGAGTGCTAGGATTACAGGTGTGAGCCACAGCGCCCAGAAACATTTTTTTTTTTTTTTTTTTTTTGAGACAGGGTCTCACTCTGTCACCCAGGCTGGAGTGCAGTGGCACCATCATAGCTCACCATAACCCCAAACTCCTGGGCTCAAGCAATCCTCTAGCCTCCAGGCCCAAGTAGCTGGGACTATAGGTTTGCGCCACCATACCCGGCTACTTTTTTTAATTTATTTGTAGAGACAAGGTCTCATTATGTTACCCAGGCTGGTCCTGAACTCCTGACCTCAAGTGATCCTCCTTCCTTGGCCTCTCAAAGTGATAGGCCACCTTGCCATGCCTCAACTCCTGGTAATAAATTATGCTCCTTTCCCTTATCTGTTGACCTACCTGATGCCCAGTGGAGACTCTGCCTGTCCACGCAAGTTACCCCCCTGCAACAGGTGTGCAACTGTGTAAAATGCCATGTAAATAGTGGAATCAGAAAGTGATTCAATCAGCCACTGTTCATCCCAAGGCAAGCGAGTGCCTGCAAAATAAAAGTGATGCATGAGGAACCTAAAAGGTACTTCATCTATGAAATCCACTTTTTTTTTTTTTTTAAAGAGACAGGGTCTCCCCCTGGAGAGCAATGGTGCAATCATAGCTCACTGCAGCCTCGAAATGCTAGGCTCAAGCAATCCACTCACCTCAGCCTCCTGAGTAGCTAGGATTATAGGCATGTGACACTTGGCTAATTCATTTATTTTTTTGTAGAGACGAGGTCTCACTATGTTGCCCAGGTTGGTCTCAAACTCCTGACCTCAAACAATCCTCCCATCTCAGCCTCTCAAAGTGCTAGGTTTATAGTTGTGAGCCACCATGCCCGGCCCAAATCTACATTTTTAAGAAGGCTATAGCATTTACAAAATTACTTATTTAGGAAATTGTTAAATTCTACTTAAATAATTAATAAAAATAAAATAGCAGATATAATAACAAAATGGTTGAAGCTTTGGAGTTTCTCTATTAAAAAGTCACACCATAAAAGCTATATGGGTTAGAAAAGACATATTTCTACCACCAGGTAGATGGTAGGGGACCCACATCCTAGTTTTCCTCACCCTCTAACAAAAACCTCTTGCTTTTAATTCAAAAAACACTAGAAGACAGCAAGCAAAAAGGTAAAAATGTATGTTTGCCATGTAATTGGCAAAGGCATCCAAACAGAAAAATCTGAAGTTTGTTTACCTAGACCATAAGTTCTTGAGCAAGCATGTTCTTGTAGCCAATCTAAGGTAGCTTCAAAATTCCTCCTGGTTTCCTCGCAGAATCTAGAAAAGAGCAAAAGATAAAGTATCTCTCTTCACTTTTATCGTTTCCATGTTTCCCAACTCTTTTCCCCTCCCTCATCACTTTCTCCTTTCTTACGTTTCCAGGTTCTTCAAGCACTGAGATGTCTGTTTTTTCCAGTTCTCTTCTCCATAATCCAAGTACCTGGGAGTAGACAAATTGATTTTTTTTTTTAAGTCAGAGATGAGCAAAGTGACTAAGGAAATTTTCTTGCTGTAAGAGAGACTAACCACTGGTCACAAAGAGCCACGACACATTCATCTGAAGACCTGGACATCACTTGTTTCTCTGGTTCCATGTAAGTAAGTGCATCTCCCTAAATGAAGGTAAATAAAAATATATTAGATACCACATCAAATCAATCTCCATTCCTGAAGGATAAAAAATACTTTTTAAAAAAAATGCTACATCATCAATAACAAAAATTCCACATTTCATTATGTCTTCCCCCTCTTCCCAGGGTCAAGTTTATCTGCCTTTCCTTCTATAAACACACATGCTTTTCAAAAAGCATACATCTTCATCAGGTGGATCACTTTCCCTGGCTACAAGAGATTTTTCCTTTTCAGTGAAAAATGAAAGATGTTTAGCAGATTCTAATCCTATGGTTTGAAGGTTATGTTTCCTATGGGAGCTTTTTATCCTTATTATAATAAAAACATAAAGAAAACAGGAAATTAAATGCACAGAACCTCTGCTATTAAAAACAAATAGATACACAGAGACTAAACATGGAAAACTTCGTTACTAAAGATTTATAGCATCATGTTCCCAAACTTTTTAGGTTAGAATAATTTTTAAAAATAAAATTCAGCATTATTACTCATAAAATGATTCACTGTTCTGTTTTCAATGCAATTCTTCATGCTGAAATTAAATAGCTAGGATTTTGGTTTAAAGATGATAGGTTAAAAACAGACTCCCTCTAAAAATTCCAATAAAATGTCAAGAAAGGTTTTTAAAATTTTTTTTAAATCCACATACTATAATGTGAGGACGGTTTTTTTTAATAGCATGAATCTACACAAAGACAAAAAAAATGGAGGAAAAAATATCAACGAAATTTTGAAAACCAAAAGAGGATGAGTGATAACCATATTGGCAGAAATAAGAAAGCGAGCTGAATCCTAAGCCAGCAGTAGAGAAAGCTGAAAAACAATTCAGTTTGCACTACAGAACCTCCAAAAGACTTAGAAATAGATAGTATTAAATAGCTCTGGATGGGGAGATTAGAGCAAAACTGATTGAACGACGTCTGTTAAAGACAAGGTTAGTAAGTAGCCTGAGCAACATAGTGAGACCTCATCTCCACAAAAAATAGAAAAAATAAGGCAGGTGTGATGGTATGTACCTGTAGTCCCAGCTGCCTGGGAGGCTGAGGCAGGATCACTTGAGCCCAGGAGGTAAGGCTACAGTGAGCTATGATCCTGCTATTGCACTCCATCCAGCCTGGGTGACAGAGTGAGACCTTGTCTATTAAAAAAATACAATAAAAATAAAAAATAACAATAAAAATTCAAAGAGTTAAAGTAGCTAAATAGAAGAGAGTTATGACAGAAATTAAGGTATAAGGGGAGGATGAAAGTGAAAAGTAAAGCACCATAGAAAGAGAGGCTTGTAACTACCTGTATCTAAAATAGCCAATGCAAAAAGTATCATTTAAGTATTCTCTGTGTGCTATGCACACATCAACTTTAGAATACTGTCTTGGCCGGGCGCGGTGGCTCACGCCTGTAATCCTAGCACTCTGGGAGGCCGAGGCGGGTGGATCGCTCAAGGTCAGGAGTTCGAGACCAGCCTGAGCAAGAGCGAGACCCCGTCTCTACTAAAAATAGAAAGAAATTATATGGACAACTAAAAGATATATATAGAAAAAATTAGCCGGGCATGGTGGCACATGCCTGTAGTCCCAGCTACTCGGGAGGCTGAGGCAGTAGGATTGCTTAAGCCCAGGAGTTTGAGGTTGCTGTGAGCTAGGCTGACGCCACGGCACTCACTCTAGCCAGGGCAACAAAGCGACACTCTGTCTCAAAAAAAAAAAAAAAAAAAGAACACTGTCTTTATCAACATTATAGGTGGGATGTTCCAAATAAATGAATTGCTAAATAGGTCTATTTTCTGCCACAAAAACTATATGACATCTTTAATACAGCTCTAGGTTCCACTACAGAACGCTCTGCTTATAACACTGTAAAGTCTATCTATTATTAATAACAGCTCTTCGATTAAAACAGCCTTCAGAGGATAACCTATCACATACAGTGTCGATCATCTTTTTCTGAATAGCCTTCTTTACATCTTGGACCTTCTGTCCTTTAAATCCATCCACCACCATTATCTAAAAGGATGAGAAGGGGGAGAAAAACACATATAAAACAATTAGAACTTGCTTTGAGTTTCTTCCCAAATTTTCCCTAACTAAATTTACTTCTGCCCACCACCAAAGTATTTTTCATGTGAAATTGATCACATTTATAATCATAACTTTTTTATTTTGGCATAGCTTTGATAAGTAATATTTATAACATACTTGTCTCTCTGTTAGTATAACTGGAATAGCTAGTGTGAGCATTAGCTAAGAACACTCAATTCCACTTCTCAGGTTTCCACGTATAGAGAATTCCACTACACTAACTGACCTCATTCCTGATGGTTTTAGAAAAAACTAAGTATACTTGGCTTAGCCCCACTTGGGCTTCTCTTTCCAACCCTGCCTACCGCAGGTGAGTATTCTCCTTTGGTTGGCCACGTAATGAACCTTGCTTTTAGAGATAGGCCTACTGTTTTTCAACGCTACCTTTTACTCAGTGGGCAAATTTAATGATAGGGCAAAGTATGAGCTTATCCATTGTTGTCAGCGATTAAGCCATAATCTCCTTCCTGCTTTCTTAGGCGATAAAGCTAAAATTTTAACCTCCATTTAGCTAACTCTTGTGTTTCTCTCAAATAGATTCTATCTTAGGTAGAAAACACATGTGCTCTTTTTTTGACTTTCGAATACTCTAACATACTAAAATGCCTCATATCCATTTAATCCAACATCATTAATTATATTTAATGATCACTATGGTATAGTGGTTAACAACATAAATCCCAGAGCCAGGCTGCCTAGTTTGAATCCCAGTTCTGCCATGGGTTAGCTATCTGGCTGATCACTTAATCTCTTTGTGCCTCAATTTCCTTATCTGTAAAGTGGGGATAGTAGTGCCTACTTCAGAATGGGATTATTTTGAGAATCATAAATAAGTTAATACATAAGTTCTATATAAGAGTTGGCTTTTATTATCACCCAAAATATACGTCACTTAAGAAAGGACATATAACCAATTCTTGGTTATCCAGAAAAATGAAGGAAAGAGAAAAATAAAAAACATTCTCAGTGTCCTTAGAAATCTTCATTTCAGACTCAAGCACCTACTTGTTTGTATTCTTACTTTCTCTAGCCTAGTCTTCTTTCCATGGACATGTAAGCCACATTAACATATGCTCAATTGAGGAGAAGAAAGAGGTTCAGACCTATTTATTGTGCTTACCTGCCATTTAGTAGGGATTAACAAATAAATTAACAGACTGAATGAAACTACTTATCTAAAATATGAACCCCTTCACTAAAAGAGCAAAAGAAGAAACCTGGTATTCTCTATGTAATAAACCTTTTAAGTTTACTGCATAATAGTGCGAACTAATATCTTCTCAAGAAATTCGTTCCTTAGCTATTCCTAGAGGGCCAAAAAAACACACTTTCTGAAAATGCTTTTAGACAAAGGAAATGATTTTAAAAAATAGAAAATTGGAAAATGAAGAATACATTCTCATATTCTCTCTCAGATCAATGTATAGCTGAAAGTATGTTGACATTTTCTATATTCTAAATCATTAAGAAGAAAACCAAAGAGCATGGAGCAAATCAAATAAAAACATTATTACTGGCCGGGCGCGGTGGCTCCCGCCTGTAATCCTAGCACTCTGGGAGGCCGAGGTGGGCGGATCGTTTGAGCTCAGGAGTTCGAGACCAGCCTGAGCAAGAGCGAGACCCCATCTCTACTAAAAATAAAAAGAAATTATATGGACAGCTAAAAATATATATAGAAAAAATTAGCCGGGCATGGTGATGCATGCCTGTAGTCCCAGCTACTCGGGAGGCTGAGACAGGAGGATCCCTTGAGCTCAGGAGTTTGAGGTTGCTGTGAGCTAGGCTGACGCCACGGCACTCACTCTAGCCTGGGCAACAGAGTGAGACTCTGTCTCAAAAAAAAAAAACAAAACATTATTACTTACGCCATCATAAAATCCTTTTAGATATAACTTCTCTTTTGCTTCTGCAAGTTTTTCTCGGTCATTCTGGCTCTGAATTTTCAACTCATCACAAATGGTTACAGCAGAAAGATTTCCAAAACCTGGGATTTCAATGACTGACACCTGCAGAGAACAGCAATGTCAAGAACCCCCTAAGACACGACTTCCCCAGCCATCAATCCTCCCCTGGCATATAATTAACTAAATAATTGATGTTGAAGCTAGCAAAACGATGTAAATAACTAATTTTGTGAATGGTCTCATTTTTGGTTTATATTAAGTTTCCTGGATTCTTCATGCAAGTTATTTGGTAGTAATTTAATTTTTTTTCTTCTGCAGGCACTAATATGAAAACGTAAGAAACATAAAACAGACTATCATGGTTACAAATAAACATTCATGCTTAACAGGGCAAAATTTTGTCTTTAGAAGCCAGGAAATTGATCGTACTTGCAAAACAAGCTACCATAAAATTGGTGACACTAGGTGCCAGGTTATAAGAAAATGCTTGCTGTTTTTTCTCACTTATCTGCCCTAGCAGATATCAAATTAAAGTAAGTGAAGCCTTAGCAAACTCCCTCTTGTATGTTCATACTCCACCAATTATTTAATTTTCGTACAAGGAAAACATGTTAGCTCTTTTTTCTCTCTGATAAAAAGATGGATCTGAGCTGGGCATGGTGGCTCACACCTGTAATCCTAGCACTCTGGGAGGCTGAGGCAGGAGGATTGCTTGAGCTTAGGAATTTGAGACCAGCCTGAGCAAGAGTGAGACCCTCACCTCTATTAAACATACAAAAATTAGCCAGGCGTCGTGGTGTGCATCTGTAGTCCCAGCTACTAGAGAGGCTGAGGCAAGAGGATCACTTGAGCCCAGGAGTCTGAGGTTGCACAGTGAGCTATCATGATGCCACCACTGCACTCTACCCAGGGCAACAGAGTGAGACTCGGTCTCAAAAAAAAAAAAAAAAAAAAAAAATGGATGTGAATATTCTGAATTATTTATGTACTCACTGGCTCAAATGGCAGGACCATGTCATCTCTAATTCCATACTTTGCTCGTAACGCCTACAAAAAAGTTTGCAAGTTAACACTAATGAGCAACAGTTTATTGATATAATCATTCAGAAAAGCAAAATCCAGCTCTAAACTCTTTTTAAACTATTATTTCTTCTCACCTCCATACGGAGCAATTTTCTAACTTTACCGAATGCCTTGAGAGGGGATCTGTGACCTTTAAAAACTTAATAGCTTAAAAGTTATAGTGAACAGCTTACATGATGAAACTGTATAGCCAAAAGCAAAAATGTACATACACACATTAAACCGAGGTTCATATTCTAGATTTCAATGAGAATGTGAATATCAGAAAACTTTACAAAATTCTATGAAACATTAATTCAAAATTCAAACTACAGAAAATATATAAACATCAAAAATCAGGCTAGAGATAGCAGTTTAAAGATAAATGCATAACTTTTTAACCTATCCCACAGTGTAGTTCAGCTTTATCTAAGCCACAAGATAGTGAAGAGGAAGTAAGAACACAAAACTCAGATACTTACTTGCTTTTTCTTCAAGTCTCTGAGGGCAGCAAAATCATCAGGGGAGTCCGAAGGAACACTTGTGACCACACCAGTACCTTATAATAGAAAGTATAAAATTAACTAACAGAAACAAATTGTGATAACCAAAGTACTTCTAGAAATAAGTAAACTCTTTACCTTTATCCTCCTTAATGGTTAGCATTGGGAGAACATAGATCACTTTATACGATGTTAAAGGTGCAGAAAGTGATGCACCAAGAATTTCCTGTATAAAAAAAAAGATAAGTATAAAAGGTAAAGAAATGTATTTGTCTGAGCAAGAGTGAGACTCCATTGCTACAAAAAATAGAAAAATTAGCTGGGCATGGTGGTGCACGCCTGTAGTCCCAGCTACTCAGGAGGCTAAGGCAGGAGGATTGCTCGAGCCCAGGAGTTTAAGATTGCAGTGAGCTATGATGGCCACTGCATTCTAGCCATGGCAATACAGTGAGACTCTGTCTCAAAAAAAGAGAAAGAAATTTATTTGTAAACTTTAAAATTTTTTAAATGTTTTAACCTTTAAAATATTTTAAATATTTTATGCCCTAAGAAGACAGAAATCAAAAAATAAGCAAATAAGTTCAAGATATCTGTTGCACAACAGGGTGCCTACAGGAATTAACAACGTATTTTATACTTGAAAATTACTAAGAGAAATTCTTTATTTTAAGAGACAAGGGTCTCATTATGTTGCCCAGGCTGGAATACAGTGACTATTCACAGGCATGATAATTGCACACGACAGCCTCCAACTCCTGGGCTCAAGCAATCCTCCCACCTCAGCCTCTGGATAGCTGGAACTATATGCACATGCCACTTAGATTTAATTGTTCTTGTCACAAAAAATAAGTATGTGAGGTAATACATAGTTAATTATCTCAATTTAGCCATTCCACAATGTATATACTTTTTAAAACATCATGCTATATAAGCTACATATATGCAATTTTTATTTGTCAATTAAAAAATAAAAACAGGCCAGGCGCGGTGGCTCACGCCTGTAATCCTAGCACTCTGGGAGGCCGAGGTGGGCGGATCGTTTGAGCTCAGGAGTTCGAGACCAGCCTGAGCAAGAGCGAGACCCAATCTCTACTAAAAATAGAAAGAAATGATATGGACAGCTAAAAATATATATAAAAAAAAATTAGCCGGGCATGGTGGTGCATGCCTGTAGTCCCAGCTACTCGGGAGGCTGAGACAGGAGGATCGCTTGAGCTCAGGAGTTTGAGGTTGCTGTGAGCTAGGCTGACGCCACGGCATTCACTCTAGCCTGGGCAACAGAGTGAGACTCTGTCTCAAAAAAAATAAATAAATAAATAAAATAAAAAATAAAAACAAATATATATGAAGTAAAACAAAACTCATTCTTTCATACCTACCAGACTAAAAATAATTTTAAATAATTATAATACTCAAATCTGGCAATGTTATAATGAAATTAGTACACTAATACATTGCTTGTGATATTGTACTCCTTGAGAAAAACAATATAGGAATTCATAGCAAGAGCCACAAAACGTTGACGTAACTTGGACCTAGCAAAACAAAATTGTTTCTCAGAGAAATCTGCCCAATGTTGAGTTAATTATACTAGCAAAGCCTGGAAACAACTAAAGCTTTCAAGGACAGAAAAATGATTTAATAAAATATGCTACATCAACAAGATGGGATACTACATACCCATTTAAAATAAATGAAGACAAACTGAAATAAAAGGATAGTTCTAGTTACACTTGAAAAAAACCCAGAATATGCAGCAATATCAGACCCACATTCTCATATGGCAACAAACAGCTTGCGGCTGCGTGCTCTAGCTACACTTTCATTCCACACAGTCCAGCCCATCACACTTTATTCACGTATCTATATAAGCTGCCTTTATAGAATCTGCAGTCATATAGGTGATAGCTAAATATTTTAGCAGTTTTAAAGGTTGAAAGCTGTTTTAAAATTTATAATACCATTTTCCTCACTCCAGAATTTGCTCAAATTAACATGGAGAGAAGTTACAATAAGAACAAGGAAGCTGTTTATGTACCGATAAAAGGATTTTGTCAAGATACAGTTAAGTAAAAAAGAAAGCAAGATGTAGAGAAACGTATGTAAAGTATATTGCCATTTGTGTAAGAAAAAGAATATGTATTTGCTTGTGTACACATGAAATATCTCTAGAACGACAGATAAGACACGGATATTATTGACTACATCTAGAAGGAGGAACTGACTAGGGGTATCTTTTATATCTTTTTGTGTCTTTTGAATTTCAAGTCTTATAAACACATAATAATCTAATCAAAAAATAAGTTTACGAGATAAGAAATAGAGTTCAATTTTAAAAAACGAATTGAGATGTTACTCTACTCACATTTTTCTTTTAAAAGACTGTTTATTAAGATACCAAAGGGTCAAGCACAGTGGCTCACGCCTATAATTTCAGCACTCTGGGATGCCGAGGCGGGAGGATAGAGACCAGCCTGATCAAGACCCCATCTCTACTAAAAATAGAAAAACATTAGCTAGGCAAGTAAAAATAGAAAAACAAAAAATTAGCTGGAGCGTGGTGGTACACACCTGTAGTCCCAGCTACTCGGGACACTGAGGCAGGAGGATCGCTTGAGCCTAGGAGTTTGAGGTTGCTGTTAGCTAGGCTGATGCCACAGCACTCTAGCCCAGGCAACAGAGCGAGACTCAGTCTCAAGGAAAAAAAAAGATACCAAAGATCAGCTTTTTCAAGGAAGATGCGGTTGCAGGTGCAGCAGAGCTGGGTTCTGCCCACCTCTGCTCCTTACTCACCACTGTCTGCTCTGGCCAAGGAACAAGTTGGTCAGGAAGCTGCACTGCAGCCATGGCTTTTAAAGATATCAGAAAATCACCCATGGAGCCAGACTTGGCGATTCACTGAATTAGAATTACCCTAACCAGCTTCAACGTAAACTCCCTGAAAGGTGTGTGCTAACTTGGTAAGAGGTACATAGGAAAAGAATCTCAAAGTAAAAGGATCAGATCGATGCCTACGAAGACCTTGAGAATCACTACAAAAAAAGCTCCTTGTGGTGAGGGTTCTAAGACTTAGGATCGCCTCCAGAGGAGAATCCAGAAGCAACTCGTTGACTTGCAAAGTCCTTCTGAGATTGTTAAGCAGATTACTTCTATCAGTATTGAGCCAGGAGTTGAGGCTGAAGTCACCATCGCAGATGCTTAAGTCAACTGTTTTAATAAATTGATTACCAATTGTTAAAAAAAAAAAAAAAGATACCAAACATGAGGCCGGGCACAGTGGATCATGCCTATGATCTTAGCACTTTGGAAAGCCGAGATGGGAGGAGGATCACTTGAGGCTAGGAGTTTGAAACCAGCCTGAGCAACACAGCAAGACTCTCTCTCTGCAAAAAATTTAAAAATTAGCCAGGTATGGTGGCATGTGCCTGTAGTCCCAGCTACTCGGAGGCTGGGGCATGAGGATCACTTGAGCCCAGCAGTTTAAAGTTGCAGTGAGCTATGACACCACTGCACTCCAGCCCAGACAACAAGGCAAGACCCTGTCTGAAAAAAGAGAGAGAAAAAAAGGAAATAACACCAAGGATCAGCATTTACTAAATGAATAAAACACACTCAGAAATACTGATAATTAAGTAGATGAGCTATGTAACTACCCAAATTTAATAAACATCAACCAAGACTTTCTTTTCAGAAAAAAGCAGCTGCAATTCCAAATTTAGTATTACCAGGAATGCAGGTAATAATATTCAAAAAGTAATATAATATCTAATGTAACATTAAATCTCTTGAAGAGGACTGTATTTTTCAACCAGATATTTACTGAGTAGAAACATAAGTTTCAAAAATGCTATTTTTCTGATACAGTCATACAATGAATGCTAAAAAAAAGAACTACTCCTATAATATGTATGAATCTCAAAAATATAATATTGAGCAAAAGAAGCCAGACACAAAACAGTACATTTTAACTAAAATTCTATTACATAAAGTTCAAGAGCAACAACTAATCTTTGGTGAAGTCAGAGTAGTGGTTACCTTTGCAGATGAGTGAGTACTGACTATGAAATGGACAGGAGAGAGCCTTCTGGAGTGCTGGAACTATTCTATATCTTGATTTCAATGATTCTTACATGAGTGTATACACATATGAAAATGTACCAAAACATACATTTAAATGACTTATACACTTTACTGCCTGTACATCTCATTTGAAAAGTTTTTAAAATGCTCTTTTCTCAAGATCCATTATTGAAATTTTCCTCTAAGTTTATGGACTAAAATAAAAAGTCTGCTGCCCAACTTACCTCCCCCATTAATTCCTTAACAACAGGCACCACACCATTGTCTTTGGTAAAGCCCTGGTATGACATATTCCTGGCTGATCTTTGGGTACAGATGAATATATCACCATTCACCGTCTCAAATCCAATGTACTTCATATCCGGACGCACCCAACAGTTTGTCTGTCCAAACATGGTCTCAGGTCTGAGAGTAGCAGCGACCAAAAAAATATTTTTACCTTTTAGGCCACTAAGAAGAAAAAAACACAATATTTATGTAAAAATATTAGCTGTGATAGTTCTATCACAACTATCTGATAATTCAGAAATGATGAAACCATAACACTTTGCCAAACCTACCTTAATTTGAATGGGTACGGCTCAAGCACTTTCAATTTGATTAAAGTATACTCTTGAGGTCCAACACCCTAAACAAAACAAAAATTTGAAGGAAAGAAGACTTATATTAAACCTACTAATCTATGTGAGATATCTGACTCAAATTTCTAAAATGAGTTCTTGATTTGTTAGAATACTTCTTTCTTCCAGTGAAGAGACTGCCAATGCTAAGTTGATTATATAGAAGCCTTGTATGCAAGAAGTTAATCAGCCAAAATCCTGTTTGCCAAAATGGGGATGAGAAGATACAATTAAACACTAATCCTGTCCCCGAGGACAGGTCCCACAGTGTAGTCATCAAAGACAGACACTGGACCAGAGATCAGATGATGTGCATTCCAAACTTAGCTTGGTCCCTTACTAATGGTTGACTTGAGGGAGGCACAATCTCTGAGCCTTTCTTTTCTCATCTGTAAAATAACTGCTGTGCCTCACATAGGACTGTCTTGAGGAATCTATAAGATAATGGGTAAAAAAAAGCATTGAAAAACTATGAAGTATTACTGAAATTTAGGATATTGCTCCCATTGGCTATATTAAAATCTTATTGAATCTCCTGAAGTCTCTCAAATCTTTGAAAACTTAGATCAACACTCATTTATCAGACAAGTTACATCAACACTGAAGGCTGATTTTAAAAATATGTTCAAAGATAGTCATAAAGAATGATGCACTCATAGGGGTTCATAAGTTCAGATGCTGGCATTATCACTCATTTACTGTGCCAAGGCTTCAGACAAATCACTTACCTTTGCTTTACACAAGTATGTCAGGGAATAATGTTACTAATGTATGCTACAGGAATGTAGAGTGGACTGGTGTTATGCATGGCCAGAAGTACTTTGGAGATAAGTAAGCACATGATCAAAGCAAGTATAAATGAAATCTGTGTACATTGAATGTTAGCCACATATCTCATTACCTTTCCCCACACTCTCTTTTTAGAGCTGTGTGTTTTCCAGATGGTGCTTTGCAACAACACACACATGAATCACAGTGAGGACGTATTAAAAAAGACAATTTCCTGGGCCCCACCCCAAGAGCTTCTGATTCAGCAATTTTGGGGTGAGGCTCAACAATGTGCTTTTCTGTAACTAGCTGATACAGCGGTCCTCAGGCCTCTATTTTAGAGTAGCAAGGTCCTAGACAAGATACAAGTACCTGTGTTGATATTGTCTCCCACTTCGTACACACCAGAGTATCATGACTATACAACTCAGCATTGCAATGAAGTTATTTTCAGGTTTCTAATCTATTTCTTACATTCTGTGTCCATTTTAAGGATTACTATAATAGCTACTCCATTTCACAAATAATCACCTCTCCAGTTTGTCTGTCATGATCCATGCAAGGCTGTCCATCTTTTGGAGAATAAATGGTATACCTAAAAAATAAACAATAAGTGACAAGTATTATCATAATATTCAAGTTTTATCCTAACAGATTTGCCAGTATTGCTCCTAGTATCTCGTGTGTATTCTAACTGAAACTTCTAAGTAAACATCTGTATCCATTATTTATACTCTGATGAATAGTTCTATTGTCATCCCAGCTATTTAATGACAGTTTTCTACCCACATCAAAGGTAATAACACTGACAAACATGTACTGATCTTGGCTTTGCAGTATGAAACAAAAGACTATAAAATATAAATTCACTTATGAAATGCAAATATCACTGATTAACCTACATAATCAGGAAAGAGTCTTAAACAATTTATAGAAAAAAGTATAAAATAAAAGACAAAATGATTATTCTTCTGCTTGGCAAGGAATACTGAACAGGATCTTCAGTAAGATCATAAAAGCAGCTGGGCACAGTGGCTCACACCTGTAATCCCGGCACTTTGGGAGGCCAAGGTGGGAGGATCAATTGAGGCCAGGAGTAAAAGATCAGCCTGGGCAATAGCAAGACCCTATTTCCACAAAAAATAAGGCTGCACATGGTAGTATGCACCTCCCAGCCACTCAGGAGGCTGAGGCAGGAGGGTCACTGGAGCCCAAATGTTTAAGGTTACAGTAGCTATGATGATGCCACTGCACTCTAGCCCAAGCAAAAAGAGTGAGACCTTGTCTCAAAAAAAAAAGATCATAAAGGCAACACTCCCATTATCCCTGGTTCTAGCTGTCACAAACACAAACAGCTCATAGAAATTAAGACACTAGCAGGAAGGAACACTCATACACTGCTGGTGGGACTGCAAACTAGTGCAACCCCTGTGGAAAGCATTATGGAGGTATCTTAAACAGATTCAAGTAGACCTGCCATTCGATCCAGCAATCCCATTACTGGGCATATACCCAAAGGAAAAAAGGTCATTCTGTAACAAAGACACATGTACCCGAATGTTTATAGCAGCACAATTCACAATAGCAAAGATGTGGAAACAACCCAAATGCCCATCAATACATGATTGGATTAGTAAGCTGTGGTATATGTATACCATGGAATATTACTCAGCTATAAGAAATAATGAAGATACGACATCTCTATGGTTCTCCTGGAGAGAGTTGGAACCCATTATATTAAGTGAAGTATCCCAAGAATGGAAAAACAAGCATCACATGTACTCACCAGAAAATTGGTTTCCCTGATCATCACCTAAATACACATCTGGGAACGACACCAATCGGATATCAGACTGAGGTGGGGGGTGGGGGAGGGGATGGGGGTATGCCTACACAATGAGTGCATTGCGCACCATTTGGGGAATGGTAACGCTTGAAGGTGCTGACTCGGGAAGGGGGGGTGGGGAAGGGAGGGATATGTACCTACATGATGGGTGCAACGCGCACTATCTGGGGAATAGACACGCCTGGAGCTCTGACTTGGGGGGAAAGGCGGTACATGGGCAACGTATATAACCTGCAATTCTGTATCCCCCATAACAGTAAGATGAAATAAAAAAAAATAATAATAAAAAATAAAAATTTCTTTTCAGTTTGAAAAAAAAAAAAAGACACTAGCAGGAGAAAAACGAAAACAAAAGATATAAGAGAATGAAAAAAGAAAATGATAAAAAGAGAAAGGATTGTGGGAAAAAGTGGGCTATAGGGTATTGAATTATAGTACAGGAATTACATGGTTTTTACTTTATTCTATTAATGGACAACAAACTTACCGCTTCCCAAATTTAATTTTGTTTCTTTCTCTTAATGTTAAAAACTGCCATCTAACAAAAGAATCATAGTAAGGATTAACATCAGTGGTAATGAAGGAACGACGCCAGTCTACCTGCAGAAGGAGAAAGGAAAAGGTAATTTTTGAGAAATATGCAAAATTTTTATGAATAAGAATTCCTATGAATCAATTCTTTACTCTTTTACTCTACTTTCCAACTTAAAATTGTATCAACTATTAAAACAAAAATTTTTCAAGTTTCACTTACTACATGTATATCACAATTATTAGTTTGTTTAATTAATGTGTTTTTAAACATACACATTTCTATATTAACATACAGAAGTTATATGTAAATACTACCTTTATGTATTCCTAAATATTCAAGTAAAACTTTGGCTTCTTCACATTTTTTGAATAAAACTCCTTTCTACTAATTAGTAATATATCGATATACATTCCAACAAAACAAATATTAAAGTATTCATTGCCTATATTGAGGTTAATTAGGTTCAAATATAACAACAGCAGTACCAATTCTTTAGTGGTACACAAGTAAAATATATTATTCTAAATTTAAGTTAGGCCAAATCTCATATAATCACAAAAATATACAGGCATACCTCATAGATATTATGGATTTGGTTCCAGAGCACCAAAATAAAGTGAATATCACAATAAAGCAAGTCACTGGAATTTTTTGGTTTCCCAGCGCATATAAAAGTTATATTTGCATTATACTGTATCTACTGCTTAAAAAGCTAATGTCTCCTGAGCCTTTGGCAAGTCATAATTTTTTTCTGGTGGAGGGTCTTACCTCAGTGTTGATGGCTGCTGACTGATCAAGGTGGTGACTGCTAAAGGTTAGGGGACTGTGACAATTTCTTAAAATAACAATGAAGTTTGCTGCATTGACTTTTCCTTTCATCAAAGATTTTCCTGAAGTATGCAATGCTGTTTGATAGAATTTTACTCACAGAACTTCTTGCAAAATTGGAGTTAATCCTCTCAAACCCTACCACAGCTTTATCAACTAAGTTGATGTAATATTCAAAATCCTTTGTTGTCATGTTAACAATGTTCACAGTATCTTCACCAGAAGTAGATTCTATCTCAAGAAACCACTCTTGGCTGAGTGTGGTGGCTCACGCCTGTAATCCTAGCACTCTGGGAGTCCAAGGCAGGAAGATTGCTTGAGGTCAGGAGCCCTAGACCAGCCTGAGCAAGAGTGAGACCCCGTCTCTACTAAAAATAGGAAAAATTAGCTGGGCAACTAAAAAAAGTAGAAAAAATTAGACAGGCATGGTGGTGCACGCCTGTAGTCCCAGCTACTTGGGAGGCTGAGGCAGGAGGATTGCTTGAGCCCAGGAGTTTGAGGTTGCAATGAGCTAGGCTGAAGCCACTGCACTCTAGTCAGGGCAACCAGAGCGAGACACTGTCTCAAACAAAAAAAGAAAAGAAACCACTCTATTTGCTCATCCATAAGAAAGAACTCCTCGTCTGTTCAAGTTTTATCTGAGACTGCAGCAGTTCAGACACATCTGCAGGCTCTACTTCTAACTCTAGTTCTCTTGCTACGTCCACCACATTTGCAGTGACTTCCTCCACCGAAGTCTTAAACCCCTCAAAGTTATCCATGAGGGTTAGAATCAACTTCTTCCAAATTCCTGTTAATGTTGACATTTTGACCTCCTCGCATGAATCCCGAATATTCTTAATGGCATCTACAATGATAAATCCTTTCCAGAAGGTTTTCAATTTACTTTGACCAGATTCATCAGAAGAATCACTATCTTTGTCAGCTATATCCTCAAAAAATGTATTTCTCAAATAAGAAGACTTGAAAGTTGAAATTACTCCTTGATCTATGGGCTGCAGAATGGATCTTGTGTCAACAGGCCTGAAAACAATATTAATCTTGTATCTCTCCATCACAGCTCTTAGGTGATCAGGTGCACTGTCAATGAGCAGTAATATTTCAAAAAGAATCTGTTTTCCTGAGCAGTAGGTCAAAAGTGGGCTTAAAATATTCAGTAAACCAGCAGGGCATGGTGGCTCATGCCTATGATCCTAGCACTCTGGGAGGCCAAGGTGGAAGGATCACTTGAGGTCAGGAGTTCAAGACTAGCCTGAAAAAGAATGAGACCACCATCTCTACTAAAAACAGAAAAAATTAGCCATGCGTGGTGGCACACGCCTGTAGTCCCAGCTACTGGGCAGGCTGAGGCAGGAAGATCACTTGAGCCATGGAGTTTGAAGTTGCTATGAACTAGGTTGATGCCGTGGTAGTCTAGCCTAAGCAATAGAGTGAGACTCTCTCAAAACAAAACAAAAAACAAAAAAAAACTCAGTAAACCACACTAGAAACAGATATGCTGTCATACAAGCTTTGTAGTTCCATTTATAGAGCACAGCAGAGTAGATTTAGTATCATTCTTAAAGGCCCTAGGATTTCCAAAATGATAAACGTGTACTGGCTAAAACTTAAAAGTCATCAGCTCCACTAGTCCCTAACAAGAAAGTGAGCCTGTCCTTCGAAGCTCTGAAGCCAGGCATTGACTTTGACTCTCTAGCTATGCAAGTACTAAATGGCATCTTTTTCCAGTAGAAGGCTGTTTCATCTACACTGCAAATCTGTTGTTTAATGTAGCCACTTTCATCAAAGATCTTAGATAGATCCTCTGGATAATTTGCTGCAGCTTCCACATCAGTACTTGCTGCTTTACCTTGTACTTTCATGGTATGGAGATGGCTTCTCTCCTTAAACTTCATGAACCAATCTCTGCTAGCTTCCAACTTTTCTTCTACAGCTTCCTCACTTCTCTCACCTTTCACAGAACTGAATAGTTAGGGCCTTGCTCTGGATTAGGCTTTGGCTTAAGGGAATGTTGTGGCTGGTTTGATTTTCTATCCAAACCCCTCAAACTTTCTCCACAGCGGCAATAAGGCTGTTTCGCTTTATCATTCATGTGTTCACTGGAGTAGCACTTTTCATGTCCTTCAAGAGCTTTTCTTTACATTCACAACTTGGCTAACTGTTTGGCATAACAGGCCTAGCTTTTGGCCTACCCTGGCTTTTGACACATCTTCCTTAGTAAGCTTAATCATTTCTAGCTTTGGATTTAAAGTGAAGGATGTCTGACTTTTCCTTTCACTTGAACACTTAGAAGCCATTGCAGGGTTATTAATTGGCCTAATTTCAATATTGTATGTCTCAGGAAATAGGGAAACTCAAGGATAGGGAGAGAGATGGGGGGGATGGCTAGTCACTGGGACAGTCAGAACATAAACATTTATGGATTAAGTTCACCATCTTATATGCCCCAAAACAATTAAAATTGTAACAGCAAAGATCACTGATCATAGATCACCATAACAGATATAACAATAATAAAAATGTTTAAAACTTTAAACATTTAAGAAGTGAGCACTGGCCGGGCGCGGTGGCTCACGCCTGTAATCCTAGCACTCTGGGAGGCCGAGGCGGGTGGATCGCTCGAGGTCAGGAGTTCGAGACCAGCCTGAGCAAGAGTGAGACCCCGTCTCTACTAAAAATAGAAAGAAATTATATGGACAACTAAAATGTATATATATACAAAAAATTAGCCGGGCATGGTGGCGCATGCCTGTAGTCCCAGCTACTCGGGAGGCTGAGGCAGTAGGATCGCTTGAGCCCAGGAGTTTGAGGTTGCTGTGAGCTAGACTGACGCCACGGCACTCACTCTAGCCCGGGCAACAGAGTGAGACTCTGTCTCAAAAAAAAAAAAAAAAAAAGAAGTGAGCACATGCTTGGATAAATGGCCCCAAAAGACTTGATTGACACAGGGTTGCCACAAACCTTCAGTTTGTAAAAAAAACACACTAGCTACAAAGCACAATAAAACAAAGTATGCCTATAAATGCCTTCTTCATATTTTCTTTAACCATGGACATACCTTCAAACCCATTCTCTTTAGATCCTGAATAGCCAGTGGCGGAAAATAATCAAGCCAATGTTCTGCTTCAGAAAATTTTACTATCTCTTCATCAGACAGCCCAAGGGATTTCATAATGCTCCACTGGTATTTAGAAGATCCAGCTTTAGCAGTAGCTTTACTCTGAAAATAATGAACAAAAATTTTATCAAATAATTACCAACAACTGCTTAACATTCCAGGACCACAGTAATTTTAGGTGAATAATCCCATTTGTAATTTTTTAAATTCTAAAACAATGCTGTTGTTACATCAGAACACTAAAGGAGTCAGAGGTACTATTTTGTCTGCCAAAATGTATAGTCAGGATATTCACCAGGATACTGACACCAATGATAACTAAATGGATGGAGCCATAAGGAACTACCAGTCGTGAAGATCTCAGTATCAAACCTTCTCTGTTTGCTTTCTTCTAATACAACATGCATCTTTTTTACAGAGTTTCTTCCTTTTCCAATATTTACTAACACCAAAAAGACAATCAAATGCCAAGGACTGAAGGTAAGGAATGGGGTTAAACTACAAAACTATAACGCTGCAGCACAAGAGATTTTGGGGGGTTATATTACTGCTCTGTATGTTACTGTGCTCTAAATGACTCCATGTATTTGTCAAACCCACTGAACTACATACCACAACGTGGAAATTTTACTCTATGTAAATTTTTAAAAATTCAACCAGAATTTTGGAGGAACCTAAGATGTAATGGAGACTGTGATAAATGTATCTCACTGTATTACAAATATATGACATAACCACACTAAAGGAGGAGGGGGAAAAAGGAGGTGATTTAAGTAATTTTGGAAAACAATGTGTTGACTAGATTCTAAAGAAAAAGAACTATACACAAACATTGTACCTTAGTTCGTAAAACTCTTCCTCCCAGTGATATAGGTTAGCAATGCTAAAACTACTTTAGTAGACTAGGATTGAACAAATAAATATACCGTTGATAACAAGACGCAAATTACTGTTATAATTAAGAAGTCACAAATAAGCAAAGGGAAAATGCTAAAATGAGCCCCATGGTGCTAAAATGGAGCAGGGTATCAGTGTGAACTTATCTGTTTTTTAATATATACATATAAATAAGTAAATATAGATGTGTGTATATACATGGGTTAGTAGACATATATATATACACACACACATATTTCTTTTTTTTTTTTGAGACAGAGTCTCACTCTGTTGCCCAGGCTAGAGTGAGTGCCGTGGCGTTAGCCTAGCTCACAGCAACCTCAAACTCCTGAGCTCAAGCGATCCTACTGCCTCAGCCTCCCGAGTAGCTGGGACTACAGGCATGCACCACCATGCCCGGCTAATTTTTTCTATATATATTTTTAGCTGTCCATATAATTTCTTTCTATTTTTAGTAGAGATGGGGTCTCGCTCTTGCTCAGGCTGGTCTCGAACTCCTGAGCTCAAACGATCCGCCCACCTCGGCCTCCCAGAGTGCTAGGATTACAGGCGTGAGCCACCGCGCCCGGCCCACACACACATATTTCATTTCTCTTTCCACTGAGAGTGCCTAGAAGCAGTGACACCCCAGTAGCAATGAGCACATCTAGCACTCAGACCTTAATTTCTGAGTATCATTCTTCAATAAAAGGAACCAGGGCTCCTTGGAGAAGTAGTTGATTCCAGGGCTCAAACAAGGAAATTACAAAGTAAGCCTGGAGCACCTTGTGACACTAGAAAGTAAGAAAGTGGTTAAAAAAAAAAAAAAAATGGGGAATATCAAATGGACACAGGAGCCAACCTAAGAGAACTCCCAATGGCCAAAACTAGAACAATTTGACAAAAAATTACAGCGTTGTTAACAACCACCACAAAAAAACCCTCATAAGTAGCTAGGCACAGTGTTGTCCCAGCTACTTGCAAGGCCGAGGTGGGAAGATCACTTGAGCCCAGGAGTTCAAGGTCAGCCTCCCAGCCTGAGCAAGAGCGAGACCCCATCTCTACTAAAAATAGAAAGAAATTATATGGACAGCTAAAAATATATATAGAAAAAATTAGCCGGGCATGGTGGCTCATGCCTGTAGTCCCAGCTACTCGGGAGGCTGAGACAGGAGGATCGCTTGAGCTCAGGAGTTTGAGGTTGCTGTGAGCTAGGCTGACGCCACGGCACTCACTCTAGCCTGGGCAACAGAGTGAGACTCTGTCTCAAAAAAAAAAAAAAAAAAAAAAAAAGGTCAGCCTGGACAACATAGCAAGAGCTTGTCCCTTAAAAGAAAAAAAAAAAAAAAAAAATTGTATTAGATTATTACCTAAAGAATAAATATCCATGAATCCATACTGATATAAAAAAGATGGAATAAATAAGTAAATGAGGGAGAAAGGACAACTCTTCCTTTCAGAAGACTTCTAGATAGTATATGTAGAAAGAATGAGGGAAATGGAAAATGAAAATCACCATTAGAACACCACAGTAATAACTGTTGCAGGCAAGAGCCACTGATGAATGCTAACATTAATGAGCAAATATTTAAAAAGAAACAGGATATTATTTCCATAGCTTCAAAGTACCTCTCCCAAAATATATATTAATCACAAAGGGAAAAACTGAATCTTCACCAGTAGGAAAAAATAGCAGACACCACCTTAATCAAACGATCAAGGTTAACATCACCAATAATAAGACATATCAATATCACATACTCCCTAATATGATGCACTGAGAAGGACACATCACCTTTCAGGTATTCTTCCAAAAAATCAATAACCTCAATCTTATGATGAGAAAGCATCACACAAACTCAAACTGAGGGACAGTCTGTAATTATCTGACCAGTACTCTTTAAAAGCGTCAAGTTCGGGCTGGGCACAGTGGCTCACGCCTGTAATCCTAGCACTCTGAGAGGCCGAGGCAGGAGGATTGCTTGAGCTCAGGAATTCAAGACCAGCCTAAGCAAGAGGGAGATCCCATCTCTAGTAAAAACAGAAAAATTAGCTGGACATGGTGGCACAAGTTTGTAATCCCAGCTACTCAGGAGGCTGAGGCACAAGAATTGCCTGAGCCCAGGAGTTTGAGGTCGCTGTGAGCCAGGCTGACAGGTGAAGCCAGGTGACAGGGCACTCTAGACTAGGTGACAGAGCGAGAGTCAGTCTCAGAAAAAAAAAAAAAGGCGTCAAGCTCATGGAAGACAATGAAAGGCAGAGGAGACTTAGCAGACATAACAACTAAATACAACATGGAATCCTGGACTGGACCTTGGAACAGGAAAGGACATTAGTGAAAAATCTGATGAAATCCAAAGGAAGTCTGTAATTTAGTTAATAGTATTATACTAAAGTTGATTTCTTATTTTTGATGACTGTATCATAGTTATATAAAATGTAAAATTAAGGAAACTGGGTGAAGAGTATAAGGCAATTAACTTCTCTATACTATCTTGCAACTCTTCTGTAAATCTAAAATTATTTCAAAATAAAGGAAGAAGGGGGAAAGGCAACGAGAAAGTGAGGAAGATAATTTTTGCATTGATACTTTTTAAAAATTACAAAGTACATTTTATGTGCCAGGCACTGTGCTAGTATTGGGAATGCACATATAAATCAGACCAATATAAAATTTCAACCAACATAAATATCAACAACCACCAAACCTTTTTTCCTTTAGCTTTATCTTTAATTATTATATCTTCTGTTTTAACATTGATTTCTTCCTCTTCCTCTTCTTCATCTGGAAAATCAGGGGGGCAACCATACACCTCTATTTCTCTTTTCAACTTATCAGCACATGCCTATAATACAACATTAGAGATAGTAAAGTTTAAAATTCAAGGTAGACACAACTTAAAATTTTTGTTTTTATGGTCAACTAAAATTGACTCTGAAAATTTTTGCAATATGTCTATACATACTTGATTATAGAAAACAAATGGTACAAATCATATACCTCAAAATTCAGTAATTTATAAATTAGTATTTTATCTCATTTAATCCCGCAAGCATTTATTCGACACCCAGAGTATTCAATGTAATACACTATGTGCTAGTCATTAGAAGTTAAAGATATATAAAACATGTTATCACTTTGAATAACAACATTAATAACAATGTTTATCAATCAAAAGATTACTACTGTCAAATATACTCTATTCGTTACCATAACAAGCCTACTAGGTACACAGGACAGGTATTAAGATAGAAAACAAATGCTGAGATATGAAATGACTTATCCTAGGTTATAAAGAACCTGGACTTTCTACCTTAGCTCTTATCAATTATATGATAATGAGTCCACTGTCAAAAATAAAGATGACACCAAGTAGACAGTGTCAAAGTTATAAGAAAAATACAAACATAGAATTGAAAATTTTTTAAAAAGAGGGGGCTCTTCTATATAGAAGCATTTCAGTTACTAAATGAGGGAAGAATGATACTACCAGAAAGTCATCTTTTTGTAATCACTAATACAATTAAAATAGGCAAGGATCACCAAAGGCTGCTAAAACCACTGGCTTATTGAGAAACAGATATTCAAAGGCTCTCAAAGTATTATCCCATAGATTACTTTTTAATTCCAAAGAGAAAAAGTCACCAGTAGGATGAAGAAATCTAGCAGAGATTAACATAAATCACTAAAATGGGACAAAATGACATTATCCACTTTTTGATGTGATACAATGGGAAGTTTACACTTCATCAATGAAGTATTCTTGTCAAAATATTTAGCCCAAATCTAATCATGAAGAAATGACTAGAAAGCTCATATTATAGGATATTCTACAAAATAACTAGCTTAGACTCTTCAAAAATATCAGTATCGTCATGACAAACAACTAAAAGATACTGAAGAGAACTGAAAACTAAATACAATGTGCGATCCACAAAATAAAAGGTAAAAACAGTCAGAAAGGACATTTTGGGACGAGAGAAATTTGACTAGATTAGATAAAGACGGTAATATTACATCAGTGCTGAATGTCTTGGAGGGGATGATGGGATTTCAGTGATTCAGAAGAATGCCCTTGTTCTCAGGAGATAACATGCTGAAGTACTAAAAGATGACATGTCATGATACCTGCAACTTATTTTCAAGAAATTCATAGAAGGAGAGAGAAAAGCATGCATGTGCACATGTATGTGTTAAGAGACAGAACTAAAGCAAACGTGGCAAATATTAATACTTGGTAACTACAGGTGGAGGCTATATAGGTGTTCATTGTAAGACCCTTTCACCCTTTCTGTAGGACTGACATTTTTCAAAATAAAAGGTTGGAGAATAAAAAGAAATGGGAGTTAAATTTCCTAATCCTATTACATTTAAGGAATCCTTTCAACTCTAGTTTTTTGGCCCATTCTTCTTTGAGAATTATTTCTAATATAAATTTATGGAAAAAGGAAGATTTTTGCAAAAATGACCAAAATATGATACAACAATTTATTTTATGTCAACATTCTATATATGTCACAAATGCACAAACTGCTGTGCATTTTACTTGTTAGTAAAATAAAATTAGTTATTACCTAATTCTAAAATAGACATGAATATATAAGGTAAAAATTACTTAATAATCACTTAAACCATAATGCATGCCCTTTCTTTAAGCACTTCTTCAAATGTTCTTTAATTAATTTTCACTATAATAAATTCAATTCATTTCACAAACTTTAATATAACATAGCAGTATCTGAAAATCCTGTTTTAAGATCTTAAATTGGATACTACTATTTGCTCCAATGTAAAAGAGTAGAAACCAATCCTACAAGCAATTTTACCTTAATAGGCATTCCAGTACAGTGCAAGCCAAAGGGAAACAGACAACTTTTTCCTTTCATTCGCTGGTACCCTACTGCAAACTACAGAAAGAAAATTAAATTTAAATCACAAATTTAAATGCTAGACAAATACAAAATGCTGACTTTTCACAAAAAGCATTAGTTTTTCTCTTCACATCTTCCTTTAGAACACCAGCTAGATTTTAGTCATTACAAAATTCTAGTGCACTGTCCTTTTTCTCCTCTTTTCACCAACCTAGGAATGACTTTTGAACATGTACAGGCCCCTGCGCATACATATACACACACAGCATATGAAAATCAAATATAAAAATCAAATTACTTAAATATAAAAATTACACTTTATAGTAAGGAATTCTAAGTTCCCTTCATAGGAAATAAATTCTATAGATACAATTTTTTTCAGAACAATATTTATTAAAGACCCTCCATCCCATCATAGTAAACATAAAAGGTTTACCTCACATTTGGATAAAGAAAATGTGTGTCCCAAATGAAGGCGCCCATTCATGTATGGATAAGGGAAGGTTACAAAGTACTTGCCCTCGCTGGAAGACAATTATGTGAAAAAGAAAGTACAGAAGAGAAAATGTTAAGTCCCTTTTACAAGAGTGGAGCACAGAATGCTCGATATAAATAACTTGTTTAAATTTTAGTTATTTAAAAGACATTTAAAAGCAAATTTATAAATCCAGAAATTAAAAGCTCTCTAAAATTGAAACTTATTTTTGATTCAGAAAGAATAAGACATTTATAGGTGGCTGTTAAGAAATAAATATCCTTGTAGCAAATACTAGAGGTTTAACTTATGATAAAATACTTGAGTAAGCCGGGCATGGTGACTCTGGCCTGTAATCTCAGCACTCAGGGAGGCCAAGGCAGGAGTGTGGCTTGAGGTCAGGAGTTCTAGACCAGCCTCAGCAAGAGGGAGACCCTGTCTGTACTAGAAATAGAAAGAAATTAGCTGGGCAACTAAAATAGAAAAAAAAAAAAAATCAGCCAGGCATGGTGGCCCATGCCTATAGTCCCAGCTACTCGGGAGGCTGAGGCAGGAGAATCGCTTGAGCCCAGGAGTTTGAGGTTGCTACGAGCCAGGCAGACCAAACGGCACTCTAGCCTAGACAGCAGAGCGAGACTCTGTCTCAAAAAAAAAGAAAAAAAGAAAAGAAAATACTTGAGTAAAGATAAAATACTAAAAAAAATTCTTTAATACTCTTAGGAATCTGGACTAATTTAATGTTTTACTAACTAAATGAGGTTTTCACTAGATACATACAAAATAATTCAAAGTCCCTCAGGTAAAATAAAACATCTTCAATATTACATGACATGGGATAGATTCACTTAAAAAGCACTTTTTCAAAGATGTTTATTCTTTTTTCTTATGATGTGTACCTTACATATATGTTATGAAGTATAATAAAAACAACACTTGTAAACACACCATCTGACTTATGAATCCACTGAAACTACCTTTGTGTTCCCCTCCAGTCTCCTACCAGAGATAACCAATATTCTGAAATTCACTTTTGCCATTCCCTTGGTTTTGTTGTTGCTGTTATTTTTGTTTTTAAGACAGGGTCTCGCTTTGTTGCCCAGAGTGCAGTGGCATCATCATAGTTCACTGCAACCTCAAACTCCTGGGCTCAAGTGATTCTCCTACCTCAACCACCTGAGTAACTGAGACTACAGGCACATGCCACAATACCTGGCTAATTTTTCCATTTTTTATAGAGACAGAGTCTCATTCATTGCTCAGGCTGGTCTCAAACTTCTGGCCTCAAGCAATCCTCCCACCTCACCCTCCCAAAGTACTAGGGTTACAGGTGTGAGCCATCACGCCCAACCTACTCCCTTGTTTTTGAATAGTTTGCGTGTCTCTGCCCTTAAATAATTTGTTATTTAGTTTTCCTCACTTGTGAGCTTTATACCAAAAATGTATATTTCATATAGACTTCTGCAATTTACTTTCTTCACTTAGCATTATATTACTAGGTTTCTTCAGCATTACTGCATCTACCTATAGTTCATTCTCTTGTACTGAACAAAGAAGCCTTTTCAGCTCGCTTTCGATTTTTTTTGTTTTGTTTTTATTTGTTTGAGAGAGGGTCTCACTCTTTCACCCAGGCTGGAGTGCAGTGGCATGATCACAGCTTAGTGCAGCCTCAAACTCCTGGGCTCCAGCAATCCTCCCACCCTAGACTTCCAAGTAGCTGGGATTACAGGCACAAACCATCATACCTGGCTCTCAATTATTTTAAATTACCTTAAAGTTGACCAAAATTCTAGAACCAAATAGAAGCTACAAATTGTAGTTTAAAGTATAACATTAGAGACTTTGTATTATACCAATTTCTTCTTCTTTTTAAAAAAAAAAATCCATCAGAGTGTAGCTTAATAGCAAGAAGGATAGACTTTGGAATCAGAAAGTCCTAAAAACAAGTCCAGGCTCTGTCAATTCCTGGCGATGTAACCTTGAGCTGGTTCCTTAGCCTCTCTGTGCCTCAGTTTCCTCAATTATAAAACAGGAATTTAAAAAATTGTTAACCTTAAAGGGTTATTAAGAGATTGAGTACGTATGTAAAAAACATGGCATGTTTTCTAGCAGTGTTAGCTTACTATGAATGTTATCATTATCACTGTATTTTGTTAATTCAAAACAGCTTATTTTCCTACATTTAAACATATCTGAAGCTAGGATACATCTTATGCATATATTTATTGTGGCACTGTTTTGCAGGCAGTTATTTTGTTTTTGTTTTTCCCCAATATCATAACATTATCTATGGTTTGTTTTAAAATCAATGATATAGCATCAATGCAATACAGTATTTATGAAATAAGATCTTCATACATACAAACGCTTTAAAAATTTATATTTTCTGTCTTTGAAGATAACAATCACTATGACTCTAATTGAATAATTTCCTTTTATCTGTCAGCAAAGACAAAACTTCAAAACATCTTCCCTTATCTAAATATTAAAAATACTAGTTAAAAAATGTAGAAAAAAAATCTTTAAGAATTCCATAGGAAAAAAGATCCAACAAAACAAAAAAAAAGAAATTAGGCAGCCATGGTGGTGCACACATGTAGTCCTAGCTACTTGGAAAGCTACCCAGGAGGATCTCTTGAACTTAGAAGTGGGAGATTGTAGTAAGCTGTGATTGTGCCACTGCACTCCAGCCTAGGAAACACAGCAAGATCCCATCTCAAAAAAATAAAATTAAAAATTTAGAACAGGTGCAGTGGCTCATGTCTGTAATCCCAGCACTTTGGGAAGCTGAAGCGGGAAGATTGCTTGAGGCCAGGAATTCAAGACTAGCCTGGATAATATAGCAAGACCTCATCTCGACAAAAAATTTAAATATTTAGCCAGGCATGGTAGCACATGCCTGCAGTTCCAGCTACTTGGGAGGCTGAGGCAGGAGGATCATTTGAGCCCAGAAGTTTGAGGCTGCAATAAGCTATGTTCTCACCACTGCAATACAGCATGGACAATAGAGCAAGACCCTGTTTCAAAAACAGAAAAGATCCTAATTTGAATGCAGAAAGTGAAAGTCACCTTATTCAGCCTGTTTCAGACATTATAAATACAATCTGCCTTATGTGTTCCACTGAGCAGTTTTTGTGCTGTAAAGCCAATGGTTTCAAAATGCAATGTGCAGAACTTCACAAACTATTAACTCACCTGGTCTGCTTCTCTAAATTAGATGCATTGACTTCAAACACTTTCTCAGTATCCCATTTCTGTTGGATTTCTCTCTCAATTTTCTTCAAAAAGTCCACTTTAGCTGTTCCTTTTCTTTCCTATTGGACACAAAAGATACAGAATAATTCACTCTACACTTCAGCAGGCTTGCTTTAAAAAAGAATTGGATTCACACAGAACTGAGATGCTCACTGATAGATTCTTCCATGATTATCTTGAAATTTAAATCAACAAGATTAAAAATTAGGGTGATCATAAGCCATCTACTTCAAACATCAAAGGAATGGTTGAAATATTACTTAAATACATAAAACGCTTGGAAATACATTTTTAAAATTAGATACTACAATGTAACACTGTCATCAAATGTTCCCATTTAGTTAAAATATATGAATACTTAGAAAAGTATAGGATGGAGCAGTACCTACTAGTCATATGAATACTTAGAAAAGTATAGGATGGAGCAGTACCTACTAGTCAATCTACAATTATGTCCACTGAAGGAGAACACTAAGGACTAACAGGTGGAAGTTAAGGGAGGATTAGTCATCTATGTGTGTTTTTTCAAGGACATTGATAAAGAACTCTCCAAAATGGTTAACAGATTAATGTGCAATTAAAATGACACAGAAAATGACAAGCAAGTGTCCAGTATATTGGACCTACCTGGCAACATTCCCATCACCCCTTAAGCCACCCTTGGATGAAAGTGGAAGAAAAGAGTATGCAGGATCACTATAGCTCTGGAATAGAAGGGTTAGAGCTGAATTCCCAGTTTGTTACTTTACATGAAAAAGAATTAACTGCTAATAGCAGTGGAACACAGCACTCACACAACAGGCAGCAGTGAAAGCTTAGGATACAAATGGACCAGGCAC
Organism: Eulemur rufifrons; assembly: GCF_041146395.1. Classification (NCBI taxonomy): domain Eukaryota; kingdom Metazoa; phylum Chordata; class Mammalia; order Primates; family Lemuridae; genus Eulemur; species Eulemur rufifrons. The sequence goes on from NC_090992.1 coordinate 11,083,766, forward strand.
AAACAAAGCTAATTCTGTTTTGAAAAATTAATATTATTTCTACAATTTTATTTTCTGGTATAAACTTATCTGAACTGATATTAGATTTTCTTTCCCTTCTTACATGCTAAACTTTCCAGATTCTGTAACATTTTCAAATGAGAAAATACCTGAGTTCCTCTCATGTTTCTTCAGCCTACTAGATGAGTATCCACACCATCTTGTACCTAACCTTTGGATCTGTCTCCTTTAATCACACCTTCCCTCTCCCCACCCAACAGTTTTAAAAATGCTTTCTATTCACAGATATACTGCATTCTTAACTATTTTTTTAGTAAGGTGTTCAAAGATACTAGCTATTTTTTAAATGGTTACACAATTTGAAGTATTATGCCAAGAGAAATTCTATGCAATCAAAAAAAAAAACAACTCATCACTATTTCTCCAATTTAACTGTCTTAAATCAACCTATATATTAAGAAAAATAATAGTATTAAAATTAGCTAAGATTCAGTACAAATCAACCATAAATCTGTCAACTTTTTGACTATTTTTACTTTTCCGTATTTTAAATCAAAAAATGGTTTACTATTCCTTTTTATTTTTTAGGCAAGTATAAGATAGGTATAAGATAGAAGAGAAAGGGGAAGCAAAGAAAAATGAAGTGCCAGTTTACAAGGAGGAGTTAAAATGATGGGTTAAGGAAGAACCTCACCACAAAAGCAGAGGGGAAATGAGAAAGAACTCCGTACTATGAAAAAGTCATGGACATAACACGTTATTTTAAGAACCAAAGGAAAATAAAGGTAACAAATAAGTTTTTGTTTGTATAAATCCTAAACAGATCATAATTACTGTCGGTGGAAATCATATTAAAACACAAATCTCCTTAGTCTCTTCCGACTCTCCCACCCTGTGCCAGTCTATCTCTCCTCTTGCTAAAGGAGGACCTGAAACTTCAACATCTCAACTTCTGGGACAGCCTCCATGGCCAGGTCCCAAGACTGCGGGACTGGGACATAGGAAACAAGTCCTTTTTGGCCTTCACCACAGCACACCTTCCCGTAGCGGAGAAGAACCTTAACAGATATAAACTCTGAATAGGTGATCCACTGAAATTACTCCTAGGAAAAACACCAACGCTGATGAACACAGTCCAGGTTTTGAGCCCCACTTGTAGATGTGGGTAAATCTCAACACTGTGTATCCCCCCAGAAAGCTAGAGGTCCCAGAACCTAGTAAGAGAGAGGATCTGACAAGCACACTCCCAGCCACCTCAGAATGAGGATGATGCCGATGGCTCAGAGGCCACAGGGGTGGAATCACTGCCCCTTTCCTCCATCCAGCAAGCCGTCTCCCCCGTGGAAGAGGTTTGCCTCTTCCCCCAGCAACTGAGAGATGCGATGGCCTTCCTCTTTGTCATTAACTCCAAGATGGAAGAGTCAGCCCGTGCCCTGTTAAAGTTACCCTCAGCAAAACAAACAAACAAAAACCCCACAAATTTGACCAAGTCAATCCCCTTTCAGAGGCTCCCTGATGCTCTCAGGATAATCAAGTCCATACTCTTAAACCTGCCATTCAAGGCCCTTCTTGTCTCATCTCTGCCAGGCCACTCCTTTCCTCCCTCCCTTCCATTCCTCTACTACCATTCTAGGCCTACTAAACCACCTGCATTTTCCCAAATGTGCCAAGCTCCCTCTCTCACCTTTGAACCTTCATTCAAGCTATTCACTCTGCCCTTATACCCCACTAATCTCTTTGCCCAGCTATCTCATCTTTCAGGTCTCAGATAGTCACCCACCTTGACTCCCCAAGAATTGATGAGATGTCCCTCTTAGTACATTCCTACATACCAATATTTCCCCTATGATAGTGCTAATCACACAGTGATGTCAGTATCTGTTTCCCCCACCAGATTGTAAGTTTCTTCATGGTGGGGACTCTGTCTTGTTTTTTATTTTACCCTCAATGTCTACCTTATAGAAGAGCCTCAATAAATATTTGTTGAATATTTAAACATTTTAATAAAGAAGTGAATAACACTTTGCCAGCTTTTGTATATTGTGGCCATAAAGAAGTAACATGAACTAGGAACTGGGCTGTATATTTGAATCAAGGTGGCAAGAAATCTGGATTCTTCTTTAAGTTTCCATTTAAAAAAAAGTGTGGTTGCATAATTTTATTTCCTTTTCCGAGAATGAGTAAGCCCCTGCATCTGTTCGCTCCTTTCCATTCCTGCTACCAACCACCTTCATTTAGACTATCAACTCCTTTGCCCCCTCTTACTGCAAAACCTCTCCTTAATAGGTAACCCTGCCTCCAGGCCCTCGATTCCAGTATATGCTAAACCCTGTTTTGAATTCTAATATATAAGGACTACCATTTTAAAATAACTATGGCAGCAACAGCATATACAACCTCCCCTTTCTAATTCAGTAACAGAAGCCAAACTTATTTAGAGTGGTGCAGCAAATGCAATTAAGCACACTCTTCTCCATCTCCAGATGAATTCACAGGTAGATTGCAGAGATGTGACTGGGTTCTGGCAAAGTGGTTTTGGGCAGAAGAAAGTTAAGTCACTTCCACCAAGCCCTTAAAACATCCTCTACAACTCCTAATGGCTGACTTATGCAATAGTTACAGTAGGCACAGTGCTTAGGGCCCACAGTACTTTTAGGGCCTTCAAGAAAATGTTTTAGTTTTCTTAAAATCAAAAGAAAAAAGTGAACTTGGAGGCCAAAGAAAAAAATTTAATATATAGTATGTCTTTATATCAATAAGTTGTAAAATATAATTTTTAATATTTTTACAGAGGAAAGAGCCACAAAGGCAAAAGTATCTAGGGCCTCATGAAACTTAGTTGTACCTCTTACTCTACAGCTGTGAGTCATGATATTCCATTGTATCATTACTAAATTCCCCTTTACTTAAACCTACTTGAGTTGACTTCCATTGCATGCAACCAAATGATCCCTAAGACATTTACCCAGTTGGGCTGCAAACTCCCTACAGGCAGGAACTTTTAGATCTTTTATAGTCATCTCAGCACCCAATACAATGCCATTGGCACAGAAGTTACATGACAAATATTTTTTGCTTAAAAATGACGATATTACCCACTTTAAAAAAGAACATGAAAGCAAGTCTTCACAACTTACTTAGAACTATGTGTTTCTTTTCATCATACTGAGAGCCTGCTAAACACACAAAAGCTCTTTTTTAAGTTTTCTGCTTCTCAAAAAAACTAATTCCTCAAAACCTCAAAGGTTGACTGTTATGAAATCTGATATTGGCCCCAGCACCAACTTGTTGCATAACCATGAGCAAGTCACTTGATCATTCTGAGCCTCAACTTATTCATTGGTAATAAAAGGTTATTTATTATTTCTTTCTTTTCCTTTCCTTTTTTTTTTTTTTTTTTTTTTTTTGTGAGGTCGAGTCTCAGTCCATCTCTCTGGCTAGAGTGCACTGGCATCATAATGGCTCACTGCAACCTCAGACTCCTGGGCTCATGCCATCCTCCTTCCTCAGTCTCTTGAGTAGCTGGGACTATAGGTGTGTGCCACCATACCCGGTTAATTTTTCTATTTTTTGTAGAGACAGGGTCTTGCTCAGTCTGGTCTCCAATCATGAGCTCAAGCAATCCTCCCACCTCAGCCTCCCAGAGTGCTGTGATTACAGGTGTGAGCCACTGTGCCCAGCCTATTTATTATTTCTTTTAGGAAGAAAAAAAAGGTTATTTAACTAGAGTTCCTAAACTTTGGCACTGCTGACATTTTGGGCCAAATAATTCTTTGTCCTGTGCACTGTAGGATGTTTAGAAGCATCCCTAGCTTCTACCCACTAGATGCTAGTAGCACTTCCCCAGTTGTGACAATCAAAAGTATTCCGAGACACTGCCAAATATCCCCTGGGGGCAAAACTACCCTCACCACAGAGCCACTGAACTGGATAACAGATCTTCGCAAATATTCATAGACTTATGCAGTTCTTAAAGCACTTTTATAAACATTAACTTATTCACTTTTATAAACATTAACAACAGCCCTAAGAAGTGAGCAGAGAAGCAATTACCATTTAAAAGGAGATCAATCTGAAGTTCAGTGATCAAACCAGCAAATGGTGGAGGTAGACAAACACCTTCATCTTCTGACTATTTTTCCTTTCTTTTGGTATTTTGCCCATATCCTGGCTCCAGCACTTACTAGCTATAGAATCCTAAATAGGTTCTACCCAGGTTTTCAGTCTCTCTCAATCGCCCCACTCTATTTTCTGCACACAAGAGTCTTTTGTAAGCTGCTAGATGCTATATAAATACAAATTATATTGCTTTTTACTTAAGGATACTTGACCTTGTAGGATCAGATTCCTCCAATGTAAAATGAAGATAATAATTACTGCCTTATACTCTCTTTCCTTGGGATTTTTAGTTCCTTGTTCATGGTCACTCTTTCCACTACCTCTCTCATCATTTTGGCAATTTCAGTTAGCCACATAGATCATTTCAAAAGACTTTAATGTAATACACAGATGACCCTTCAAGAATTCCAACTCTAATAATTCTTCAATCCTATTGGGGCCTAATGATCCTGACTGCTTTTTCACTAATCCTTAGCCCTCCACTCCACCCTGTACCATGTCTATACTCCCCTACCTTAAGTCCATCTTTATAATCACTCCTGGCTCCTGACCTGTCCTTCAACATTCTTACCTGGAAAAACTCGAACCTTCTATCCACTCTCTTTGCTCTTTCACCTAGGCAGCTGAAAGTGGCAGGAAAAAGACACTACACCATGGTCACTAACTGGTCTCAATTTAAATTCATGACCACTACCCTCAAGTGAGAGCAAAAAATACTACCAATTTCTGAAATTCACTTAGTCACCAGTCTTCCTTAAACTTTAATGTGCATACTGTCCAATACAGTAGCTACTAGCCATATATGGCTACTTAATTTTGAATTAATTAAAGTTATGTTAAAAATTTAGCCTTTCAGTTGCACCAGCCCCATTTCAAATGTTCAATAGCTACGTGTGGCTGGTGGCTGCCAAAATAGTACTAACACAGAACATTTCCATCACCACAGAAAGTCCTACTGACAGGACTGTCCTAGAAAATTGTCTCATACCTTCTCTTGTCTCTTTAAGCCTCCAACACCTTCTCTCCAATCCTTACTCTTAGCTGACAACCCTGCTTCCTATTTCACTGAGAAAACAGGAGTGAACAGAAAACTTCTACAAGCTCCCTCATCACATATACTCTGCCTTCTTTCCTGTTACTTCAGATGAGTGTGGTCCTGTTTAACTCCTCTACTGATGCGCTGGATCCCATCCACTCTGTTGTATTCAAGAACATCACTCCAGCAATTGTCCCTCTTTTCTGCATCAATCTTTCCTTTCTACAGAATAATTCCTATGAGCACCCAAGCACTGTGTAATTTCTCCCATTTTTTAAAGCCCTCTTTTGATCTTTATCTACTACCCCATTCTTCTGCTTTCCTTTATAGCAGAATTCCTCAAAAGTTGTCCACACTCATTATCTCCAGTCTCTCTCTTCTCATTCTTTATTGAAATCACTCTACAATCAGGCTTTTGCCCATCACTTCTCAGAACAGTGTAAATGACCTCCATGTTCCTAAATCCAATAGTCAATTCTCAGTCTTCATTCATTACTTTGATCAACTAATAGCTCTTGACACTCTCTTCCTTGAAACACTTCCTTTACCTGGTTTCCAGGACACCACAGTCTCCTAAGTGCCCTCCTCTCTCACTAGTACTTCCTACTCAGTTGCCTTTGCTGAATATTCTTCATCACATTTTTTGGATCTCTTGCATACTCTGTATATACCTAATGCTTACCTTAGTAACCTCACCCAGCCCCTTTAAACATCATCAATATTCCCCTCTACATCCAATCTCTCCTCTGATCTCCAAATTCACAGAGATCCACCTGAAATGTCCAACAGGCATCTCAAACTTAACAAGTACAAAGAACCTCTGATCTCACATCCGCCTCAACCAAACACTGCTCCTCCCACAGCTTTCCAAATTATCAACATCCAATTCATCAGCAAATATCGTTGGCTCTACCTTCAGAATATATCCAGAACCCAACCATTTGTCATCACCTCCATTACTTCTACCATGGCTCAAGCCCCCTATCCTCTCTCAACTGATTACTCAGAACTCTTACTGATCTATCCGCTTTCACTCTTAATTATCACCCCCCAACACAGCAGCAGCCAGAGTCATAATTTTTAAATAATCAGATCTGGGTTCTGTCACTTATCTATGCAAAACATTCCAATGGCTTCCAGAGTTAATATCAAAGTTCTTGGCGAGGCGTAGTGGCTCACACCTGTAATCCTAACACTCTGGGAGGCCGAGGCAGGTGGATCGCTCGAGGACAGGAGTTCGAGACCAGCTCTGAGAAAGAGCGAGACCCCGTCTCTACTAAAAATAGAAAGAAATTAGCTGGACAACTAAAAATACATAGAAAAAAATAGCTGGGCATGGTAGTGCATGTCTGTAGTCCCAGCTATTTGGGAGGCTGAGGCAGTAGGATTGCTTGAGCCCAGGAGTTTGAGGTTGCTGTGAGCTAGGCTGATGCCACGGCACTCAGGGCAACAGAGCGAGACTGTGTCTCAAAAAAAAAAATTCTTGCAACAACCTACAAGGCCTTACAAGGCTCACCCACTGACCACCACCAATGTCCCTCCCCTCTATACACACACACACACATCTCCCTTGGATCACTGTCCTTTAGCCATACAACCCTCCTTGCTTTTCACTCACACTGTTGCTTCTGCCTGGAAACCTCTCCCTCCATACGGTTGCACGGCTTGCTCCCATACTTCCTTTGCGCCACCTTCTTAGCAAAGCCTTGCTTGACCACCCTTTTTAAAATTGCAACTGCCCTCCTACCCACCCCCGCTCCCTGCTCCATTTTTTTCCATAGCACTTATCACCACCTGACATAATACTCTACCGTATGTTTTAGCATGAAGCACACACACATACATAAACACCATTAAGAGATTTTTGTCTGTTTTACGGAGAGGTACTCTGTATTTTGCTGAAGGGAGAAATCCATGTTACATACTCCTCTCTCCCCACGTCGGTTTTAGAATCTTCAAGTGAAATAATAAAAATGACATTCAAATAGTCTATAAAGTTAAAGACATCAGTTCCTCGGTCATCAGCTAGCATGAAAAAGCAAATTCTCGATGACAGCCACGCCTTAAATGTCTAGGGGTTTGGGGGAGTCCTCTCCTTTAGAAAAGGATTTTTGCCTTCAGGTCAGCGATTAGCAGCACATGGAGAGCCCCCAAAGCGAGCCAGCCCGGATCCAGGGCCCAGCCCAGCGGACTCTCTTCCCGCCCAAACTCACCGCCATGGCGCCGCCCAGCAGACTCCACAAATCCACGACAGTGACCCCGGCGACCCCCTCAAAGGAGTGGTTACAACCTTTCCCCTCCCTCTTGAGGAAGCCGGCCTCCCACGACACACGCTTCACACCTGCTGAGGCAATCTCCCGGCTCACAACTAACTACAGCCGGGCGCTTCTCTTGGCCCGCCGGGAATTGTAGTTCCTAGTCCACGACAGCCGGCGCCCAGCAGGAGCCTATTAACTACAATTCCCAGAGGACAACGGGACACCGGAAGTCTACTCGATAGGCCTACTGAGAGGCGACCCCAGCATGCTGAACTACAAAGCCCATGATGCAGTTCAGGGTCGCAGAATGCCGTAAGTGCGCCCTGGTTAGCGTGGAGTTCCCTGACCTTCAACCTTTTCACCTTGTGGAGCTGGCTGGTTTTCGGGATGCCGGGATACGAAGTTAATCGCTGTTTGGTGACTGAGGTGCTAATTATGGCTTGCCCCTACACACAGATATTTATTACTGTCGGTGACATTCAACAGCCCAGCATTTAGACATTTTATAACGATTTATTAACAATCTCCATTTTTAAGGGAAGAACTGAAAATCTACCTGTTCCCAGTACCAGGCTCAGACCATTTAGACTGCGCTACCATCCAAGGCTGCAGTGTCCGATGCGGTAGTCACTAGCCATTATATCACCATTTAAATTTTAATTAATTAAAAGTAAATAAAGTTCATTTCTTCAGTCGCACCAGCTACATTTTAAGTGCTCAATAGTCTATGTGGGTAGTGGCTAACGTATTGGATGGTGCACATATAGAATATTTCCATCATCGCAGAATTTGCTGAACAGTGCTCTTCCAAGGCTTTTACTGTCTGAACTACTCACACGTTTTTTTACATTTTTAAACAACTAGTTTTGAAATACAAATTTAATGATGGCTTAAAACTATGCCTGGCACATGATATGGGCACAAAAATTTGTTGAATGAAAGAAAAAGTTAAGAAAGAACTTTAGGCTATAAAGAAACTTTACCCGTGCCTCTCCTACCTCTGGGCTCTTAAACATAACAAATATTCTCCATCACTTTCCTCACCCTCTTCCTTTAGCTACTAACCATTTAGACATCACTTCCTGACAGCCCAAGTCTAGATGAAATGTCCCCTCCTAGATGTTCCCTTAAGCAACCCCTTCCAGCCCTCCCTTGGAAAATTTGTCTCACCAGATTGAATTGCCTATTTATTTATCGCTAAACTGCAAGTTCCATGACAGCAGACTGTGCCTACCACAATGTTGGGCACATAGTAGATGCTTTATAAATATATATTGAGTATTGGGCCGGGCGTGGTGGCTCATGCCTGTAATCCTAGCATTCTGGGAGGCCGAGGAGGGTGGATCGCTCAAGGTCAGGAGTTCGAGACCAGCCTGAGCAAGAGCGAGACCCCTGTCTCTACTAAAAATAGAAAGAAATTATCTGGCCAACTAAAAATATATATAGAAAAAATTAGACGGGCATGGGGGCACATGCCTGTAGTCCCAGCTTCTTGGGAGGCTGAGGCAGAAGGATTGCTTAAGCCCAGAAGTTTGAGGTTGCTGTGAGCTAGGCTGACGCCACGGCACTCACTCTAGCCTGGGCAACAGAGCGAGACTCTGTCTCAAAAAAAAAAAAAAAAAAATATATATATATATATATATATATTGAGTGAATGAAAGAATCCTCATCCTCCACAGCACTTATAACTGTGGTAATATTTTCCTGTTCTAGTACTATTTGTCATCTTTAATTCATCACATTCCAATCCACATTGGTAATCAAAATTATTCATACAACAAATATTTATTGAGCACCTCCCATGAACCTCACTTAAAGCTGGGATAGAGTAGGGGACAAGACAGACAGGGTCCCTGCCCTCCTGGAGCTCATAGTCTAAAGGCATGAGACCAAAGCAGGAAGTAAACAAATAATTACATGATTATGAAAACCTGATTTCATTTCTCCAAATGTATCCTTTTTAATTTTACTATTTAAGTATAATAACTAATAATCCTCTTTTTAAAAGTCATTTGGATTCCACTCATTCAACAAAAATGTATTTACGTTCTACTGTGTATGAGGCACTATTCTAAATGCTGGAGATAACAACACTTGAAAGACATAGGCACAGCTACCTCCTACAGTCCAATGGAAGGGACAGACATTAAACCAGTAGGAGCAAGGGGGCCCATCAAAGTGTTTTAAGCAAGGAAGGGACATGGTCTTCTTTGTGTTTTATAGAAATCATTCTGAAGAAGAATTGGAAAAGAGCAAACGTGGAAACAGAAGGCTATTGCAGTTGTTCAGGTGAGAAGTGATGGTGTCTTAGACCGTGGTGGTGACAGTTAAGATAGAGAAAGGTGAACAGATTCAAGAGATATGTAGAAAATAAAATTTACTACAGCTTAGTAATATGGCTTTTTAATTGGGAATTGTCTATTCTTTGCTAGGCCATGTGGCATACCCTCTCTAAATAAATGAAATTAGAAAGGTGGCATAGTGGATAACAAGCTCAGCCTCTGAATCAGACAGAATTCATCATTTACTAGCTGGGTAACCTCAGGCAATTCAACTAACCACTCTGTAAAATGAGGATGATAATAGTATGTAGCTCATAGGATTGCTATGAGAATTAAAGAAATAATATGTATATGAACCCTGTTTATGTATATATGTATATCTGACATATAGTAAGCGCCTTAAAATGTCAGCTATTTTTAATATCGTTTAAGGAAAATTGGTCTATAAACATTAGTCTGATTAAAATGGAAAAAGCTTACCTGTGCCCCATAATAACCTCTTCCCTGGCCTAACTGAGCAGGTTACCACCATGTAATTGTGTGGTATTGATAAGGAAAACTCTCATTTATTACTTAGCACAGCAGCCACCTGAGACCCCCACCCCGCATCAGCATAATACTAACCTAACACCTGGCCCATCAACTAATCTATTACCTGGCACATCAGCATAATACTAAATCTATTACCTGGTGCATCAGCATAACACTAAACCTATTACCTGACACATCAACTAACCTATTACCTGGAAGGCATTAGTCACCTGAGATCCCACCCCTTGGATCACCCCAACTTAATAAAAGTGGGAAAAATTGGGTAGATGGGGCTCAGAATTTGGTGGCGAGACCCCTCTGAGCCCACTGGCGAATAAACCTTGATTCTCCGACGCTCCGTGTGCCGCTCGGTCTGTCCTTGGGACCACTCGCTGTAACACTTGCTGTAACAGTATACCTTTTCCTACTGTCAGATCATATCACGATCATTCTTCAAAACCCCACAACAGAACTCAATTCCTCTCTGGTTTTTTTTTCCAAACACACCCCACTGGTCACTCTACTCAATTCCGTAATTTGTCAGCATTTCTAAATTTAGATCCATAAGGCTATAATTAGTTTCAGCTTGTCTCTGTGTTCTTTTGTGTTTGTTTTTCATGCATATTTACCTAACTTCCCTGCCTTTAGATGACAAGATCCTCTGAGGAAAAAGTGTGGGCACTTCTTTGGATGCCTCTGTTCCTCAGGCATATGGCACTCAATGAATATTGTTATTACTTCCCTACCCTATTAGGCACCTATTGTTTTTAAATGATTTTTTCTCCTCCATCCATGTTCTATCTTTACTTGCACACTTCCTGAATGGTAAACAGATTTCATTTTTAAATGATACAAGCAAAGATTAGAAATATAAAGAGAAGAAGGCAGAATCCTTTTAGGACTTATGGGCTTAGCCAATGCTGGGGGTTGCTCTGTGTGCAACTTCAGACAAAGTTAATGGGTCAGGGAAAGAAGGAAGGGTGTGTGGTAGTTGTGTTCACAGGCTTTGGAGTCAGATGCCTGGGTCTGAATTGATGCTCTGTACCATGCTAGGTCTATGACTTTAGGCGAATTCCTTCAATCTTGGGACCTCTGGGTCCTTAGATGTAAAATATAGTTAATGATAATACTTATCTCCTAGGCTTGCTGTGAAAATAAAATGAGTTATACCAAGCAAGGTGATTATCCCAATGCCTGGTATGGGGTAAGTACTCACAAAATATTAAGCTAGAAAGAAGAAGGAGAGGGAGAGAGAAATGAAAGGAGGAAGGAAAAGTGGAGACCACTGGAAACCAGTTGGTCAATTTATTCATGAAAATTCTAAGTCAGATTGACATGAGCTAGGAGACTAGTTTTTTATTTAGACAAATGTAACCAAATCATTGAAGTTGCACCTCTCAGGTGCCAAAATTCCAAGAAAGTCCTGTTATCTAGCTTTCTCCTAAAGTGGTGTATTTGTGATTATCAAGGATTAAAAATCAGTCACTCAGCGCAGTACGGTGGCTCACACCTGTAATCCTAGCACTCTGGGAGGCCGAGGAGGGTGGATCGTTTGAGCTCAGGAGTTCAAGACCAGCCTGAGCAAGAGCGAGACCCCATCTCTACTAAAAAAAAAATAGAAAGAAATGATCTGGACAACTAAAAATATATAGAAAAAATTAGCCGGACATGGTGGCGCATGCTTCTAGTCCCAGCTACTCGGGAGGCTGAGGCAGGAGGATTGCTTGTGCCCAGGAGTTTGAGGTTGCTGTGAGCTAGGCTTACACCACAGCAATCTAGCTGGGGCAACAGAGTGAGACTCTGTCTCAAAAAAAAAAAAAAAAAATCAGTCACTCATGCTACACTGCTCCAGACTCAGGCACCACAAGATTCAGGCTACCATCTCATCAACATTCCACAGAGCATCCAAGGCTGTGTCATGTGCCCATATGGGAAATGTGACACCTGAGTCATCAAAACACTGCTTGTGGTTCCTAAATAACCTACCTGCCCAAATTGCCACCACCATTACCATTATGGAGCTGTCCACGGGTTCCATAAGACATGGAAGGGAGGGAGGGAGGAAAGGGGCAAAAGAAGAAAGCAAATAAGGGGAAAAAAAACAGGCAAAGACAAGCAATCACATATTATTGAGATTCCAATTTCAGTGACTTTTTTAAAAGTTTATTTTGTGCATTTACAATAGTTAAGATTTCTATCTCTGTTGTATCAATGAGATTAGACTGGTCTAAACTATATAAGTTGGAGAAACAACCCCTTTTTTTTTTCTGTTAATTGGTCATGCACTCAACGTCTTATTAGCCAGAAGTCCAGTATCTTCCTCTAGATGTTATTTCATATAGTGTCTGAGAGTGGGGGCTCTGGTGTCAGATTGCCTGACTTTGAATCATGGACCTCACCCCACCCCCAACTTGTTGTGTGAACTTAGGCAAATCACTTGACCTGTCTGGGCCTGTAACATGATGATAATCATAGAACTTATCTAGTAATATTGTTGTGATGATTATATTATTCATTAAATATTTATTGAGCATCTATTGTATGCTAGGGGTTTCTTTTCTCAGTGCTATGGATTTAACAAGGAAGAAAAAAATCCCTGGCCTCATGTTTTTTTTGAGGGGGAGGAGGGTTAAAACACTTTATTGAGGGGAACTGGGGACAGGGAGCAAAGAAGGGTGTGGAATAATGAGATCTGACATCTTTGGCCAGGCCAGGACCTCCCAGGCTTTGCAGACGCAGAAAGAGGCCTCATGAAAATTTATATTCTAATGGGGGTGAGGCAGAGAGGACAAATAAATGAAAAAGGCTATTTCAGACAGTAAGAAATGCTCAAGAGTATACAACAGGATGATGTGAGAGAGAGTAACTAGGGGAGGGAAATGAGTTGTAAGTTTAGGTTGCATGGTCAGTGAAGGCCTTCCCAAGGAGATGATATTTGAGCGGACAAGAAAAAGCAAGCTGTACAAAGATGGGTGGGAAAGAGTTCCAGGCAGAAGGAATACCAAGTGCAAAGGCTCCAAGGTGGGAGGGAGCTTAAAATATTTGAGAAACCAAATACACTTTCTCCTCACGTCTCTCTTCTCACACGTCCAGCACCCCCTCCTCATGTTCAACTGATGGTAGCTTCTTAATTCACTGAAAACACAGAAGCCATCAGTAATGAACTTCCAGGAATTCCTTTCACTTGCATCTACCATCGTGCCTCTGTCCACTAATATGCGCTCTTTTTCCCACTTACGATGGGCAAGAATCAGGGTTCCTGTTAATACCTACACTCCATTTGTACCCTAGATCCCACTGTCTTTTGCTCACTAAGAGGTTTTATTTCTGCAGTTGTTCACCTCACCTCTTGCGTCATCAGATTGTCTCTCTCTAGATCACACTCATCTGCGTTTACGCCTATCTTCTAACCTAATACAAGCAAGCAGACAGGCAAGCAAAACCAAACAGAACAAAATGAAAACAAGTCCCATCCTTCTCCCTGTCTATCCCACAACACCTCCCAGTACCTTCATGGTTCTCCCCCGCTTTACAATAAGGTTCTTTAGGGGAACTGTCATACCTTCTTTAGTTGGTCTCCCCTTTCTCTCTTCAACATTTTTAAATCAACTGTTCACCTGTTCTACTTCATGGAATTGTCCAGGTCATCAGTGACATCCATGCTGCCAAATCCAATGTTCAATTCTCTGTCCTCATCTTACTTGTCCTATGAACTAACTACAGTTGAGACATTTGCAAACTCCATCTTTCTCAAGACAAATTTCTTCTCTCTCTGTTCTCCTCCTGCATCACTGGCCATGCCTCTCCAGTTTACTTAATATTCCTCACCTTTCCTCTCATGGCGTTTCCTTTCTAGGCATACTCCCTTCCTAGGTGTATTTATTTATTATAGTTTTGATGGCTACAAAAGGCCTGTGGCTTTAAACACAATTTATATGCTGATGAATCCTCAATTTTAACTACAGGCCCAACTCCTCTTAGGAACTTCAGACTCACAGATCCAACTACCTACGTGACATCTCCACTTAGATTTTGGTATTAATTATCTATTGCTGCCTAACAAATTACCGCAAAATGTAGTGGCTTGAAACAGCAATAAGCATTTATCATCTCTAAGTTTCACTGGGTTTGGGAGCAGCTTGGCTGGGCAGTTTTGACATACGGGCTTTCAGGAGGTTGCAGTCAGATATTGGCCAGTTCTACATTCAATTCAAGCTTTGACTGGGGCTAGAGGGTCTTCTTCCAACATGGCACTCACAAGGCTGGAATGTTAGTCCTGGCTGTTGGTAAGAGGTCTCAGTTCATTTCAGTGTTTGCCCTTCCACAGAGCTGCCTGAATGTCTTGCACTATGGTGACTGTCTTTTGTAGAACAAGAGACTAAAGGCAGAAGTTACAATGCTTTTTAAGACCTATTCTTGTAAGTCACCAACTGTCACTTCCAGTGTATTCTATTGGTCACACAGACTAGCCCTTAATCCAGGTTGGGAGGGAAAGTACATATGAATATGAATACTAGGAGGTAAAGATGACTGGGGCCATCTTGAGGCCGGCTCCCACAATGTCTAAGAGCCATTTCATACTTATCATGTTCAATACTGAATTCTGGATCTACCAGCCATTTTCTAAACCTGTCCTCCCTCATTTTTTCCCCATCTCAGGCCAGTTGCTTAGGCTAAATACTTTGGTATCATCCTTGATTTCTTATTGTCTTTCATACCCATAATTAATGTGCCAGCGAAATTTGTTGACTCTACTTGCAAAATATATCCAGAATCCTACTTCTCACCATGAGATCAGTCCAAACCACCATCATCTCTTGGAATTATTGCCTTAGCCTCCTAACTGGTTTCTCTACCTCTACTTTTGCCCCCTCCAATCTACTAAGCATAAAACAGCCATAGTGATCCCATTAAAAAAAAAGTAGGTGAGATTATTTCATATCTCTACTTAAAACATTCAGTGTCTTCCAGCCTCACTCAATTAAAATCCCAAGTCCTCACCATGACAAAGTTCTTCATGATTTGGCCTCTAACTGCCTCTCTTACTCTACCCTTACTCGGATAGTGGTACCTCACTCTGGTCCAGCCCCATTGCCTCCTTCCTTTCCTCAAACAAACCAAGCCAGCTCCTGCCTCAGGGCCTTTGCACTTTTTGGAAAGCTCTTCTCCTGGATATCGACATGGCGAACACCCTCATGACCTTTAGGCCACTGCTCTGTCTTTTTACCTTCCCCATCACTCTCTATCCATCATCTTACCTTGGTTTTCTTTACAGAATGCATCCCACCTGACATATTATATAGTTGTTTGTTTGTCATTATTCTCCTCCTGCTAAAGTAGATCTCCAAGATAATGTCAATTTTCCTCATTGCTATATCCCCACGGCTTATAACAGCGCTTTGCCTATGATAGGTTTTCAATCAGTATTCCTTGAAAGAAAGAAAGGCTGAATGCAGGAACTGAAAGAGGCTAATCCATGAAAAATTTCATGGCAGAGTACCTGGCACACAAGGAGCATGAGTTATTATTATTTGATGTGTCCAAATCCCAAGAGGCTTATTTAATCCAAAGAAAAGTAGGCAATTCTCTTCTAACATCAGAAGGATAACCAGAGGGAACTGGAGTTTGGTCAGTACACTACCGTAGCTGTTTGATGTTTAGGGAAAAAAAAGAGTCACTACTAAAGTGGAACTTTGCATATTTCTCCTAGGTGGTTTTCTAATCTGCAGGTCCAGTGGGAACCCATAAAGACCTTGGAGAATAGAGTAAGGACTGTTTCCAGTAGCCACAGACCCAGAAATGCCACTTTCAACCTTTTCTCCTTGGTGACACTTCTCCCAATGTATGAAGCAACTTTTTATTTATTTATTTATTTATTTTTTGAGACAGAGTCTCACTCTGTTGCCCGGGCTAGAGTGCCATGGCATCAGCCTAGCTCACAGCAACCTCAATCTCCTGGGCTCAAGCAATCCTCCTGCCCCAGCCTCCCAAGTAGCTGGGACTACAGGCATGTGCCACTATGCCCGGCTAATTTTTATTATATATTTTTAGCTGTCCATATAATTTCTTTCTATTTTTAGTAGAGACGGGGGTCTCGCTCTTGCTCAGGCTGGTCTCGAACTCCTGACCTCGAGGTATCCACCCGCCTCGGCCTCCCAGAGTGCTAGGATTACAGGCATGAGCCACCATGCCCGGCCTCAACTTCTCTTATCGGACATCTGGGTCAGCTTTTAGCTATAGGGTGGACAATAAGAACAAAAAAAAGTCAATTTGTTAGCATGATCCACTCTGATTCTGGAAGGCCTTTTTATCTCTGTCAACACTTGTATAAAATCCCAACATTGACAGTTCTTCCTGGTTTAGGCCCAGTTACTTTCAAGTGAAGACAAGAATTTGGTTTGAATGAGGATGGTTTAGATGTCTGTTTTTCTCATAGTCATCTTCTCTTTTCAATGCCCCTTATTAATAATCTCTCTTTTCTTAAATAAATTGGCATCTTTCTCTCTGTGAAGATAAAACTACGAGAACTCTAAGTCATTCTTTGTTAAGTATCCACTTTAACCTTTACCTTAACAAAAGAAAGAAAATGTATTTACAATCAGTCCTACTCTCTATTACCTAAGAACAGTGACTAACAGATGGTAATAGGCTGAACACATATTTGTTGAATAAATTTTGAATAAAATCACATAGTTCATATTTCAGTGTTAGTGAGATGGTTTTAGTGAATGCTAGAGGTGTGGACTTTGGAGTCAAACAGGTATATTCAAAGCTGGACCCCTCCATTCATTAGCTTAGGGATGCAATTTTCTCTTTGGGATGCAATTTGCTTTTCTTTGAATAGTGTCTGTTACATAGGGGTAGTGTGAGCATGAGAGGCAATAATGCACTGAAATACTTAGCATAGAACAGGGACAGAGTATGTGCTAAGCAACTTTAGCTATGATTATTATTTCCAATTATTAGGCCCTCAGAATCTGAGCTCCCAAAATGCAGTGAATGGATATAATTTCCAACTTTTTTTTGTCTTTGCTCCAGCACAGAATCTGGCATATAGTCACCAGCACTCAGTATATGGGTATTGAATTTTTTTTTTATTTTTTTAATGGGTCTTGAATTAATACATATATATATATATGCATTGCATTCAGGGTAGCCTAATAACTGTAGCCCCATGAATGGGGCTGAAATCAGTGCCCCATTCATGTACTGCAGATGAGTCAATTTTGTGCACACAATGAATACTACTGAATAAAGTAAATGGCAAAATTCTGGCCCATGGCTACTGACCAAATGTGAAACATTCAGTAAATGGAGTGAGCCAGGCATGGAAGTAGGTAGGACTGACTATATTGTATCCCACTTCTACTTCTGCAAAAACAACTCTTCTACAGAAGCTACTTCTTCAAGATACAGTTTGGGATTTAATATCTACATTCAAAGCAATAGTCTATATATACATAATGTAGTCAATTCAGAAAAGTAATATAATAACATTGCAGTTTGAAAATAGAGAAAAGAAAACAAAATTACCCAGGGTTCCTGAACGCAAATCTCATCATTGTAATCATGTCTGTTCTACTCTCTGTAATGTGCTTGGTCACTAGGAAGTCGATATTTCAGTGTTTTCATCTCTGAAATAAGGCCTGCAAAATTTGTTCCAGAAATACCTTTAAAGAATACTTTAAAATTCTTGCAGAGGAGTGATTTACTGTAATAAAGGCAATTTCTATTCCATTTTTATCAAGTTCTTGCCTAGCTTTAGGCCTAATCAAGACACTTTCACATTTCTCTTTTTAAATTTCTGTCATCTGGGGGGTAACACTTCATCTCCTTCAGAGGGAAAATGTGGAGAAGCATAAAGGAAAGAGGGGAGGAGGAGAGAGGGGAGGAGACAGGCTGGATGTGAGAAAGCTCTTGTCAGAAGCTCTGGATACTACTTATGCTCCATCTACAGATGTGTGATTCTGTGTAAAACAATTTTTGTCTCTGGGCTCTTCCCCTCATTTGCAAAGCTGTGGGGAGAGTGTTAGGGAAGGAGTTTCATTAGATGATTTCTAAGTGCACTTCTGCTTTTATTACTGTATGTAAGGGGTCTCAAACTGCGCTGGCCAGCAAGCCAAACCCAGCTGGAACCTGTTTTTGCACATCTGTGAAGTTATGATGGCTTTACATTTTAAAATGGTTGAAAAAAACTTAGAAGAATAGTATTTTGTGATATGTGAAAATTTACATAAATTGAAATTTTCATATAATTTTTATATAAGTATTATTGGAATACAGCCACAATCATTTGGTTTACACATTGTCTATGGCCAATTTCATGCCAAGAGATTGCATGTTGAGTGTTGCCACAGAGACTGCAAGGCCCACAAAACCAAAAATATTTACTATGGGACCCTTTACAGAAAAAGTTTGCTCACACCTGTTCTATACATATGTAGTATACCTGCGTATTTGGTTGCTCCATCTCTTTTATATGAATTGTGTGCTCATCAGGTATTTTTCAAAATGTTATTATTAGAATTCATAACCCCATAAAATGTTCAGCTTCCTAAGAGGAGGCACTGTTTTGCTCACCATTAGACTCCTAGGACTTTGCACAGTGCTGGCACAAATCAGTATTTGTTGTGGGATAAACATTTTCACATCAATGCTAAGTTGGTGATTTGAAAACTCCAAAAAGGATTTTTTACTCAGTTCAAACTAAGTTGCCCGTTTTGGTAATATCTATTTTTTAAAAAAAGATTATTTTTAAAATCTTTCTGATCAAAACCCCCCCCCCCCGCAAAATCTCACTAAATTTTAGATATGGAATGAAAAGATAATTTTTTTAAAAACCCACTGAAATCATTTTTCTTCCTAAATAAAGCATTTATTAATAATACTAGTCAAATTGAAACGGCCTCTGGCTTTTACATCCGTGCGCCACGTTTTAAAAATGACGGTTATTGGATTCCAAGGCATGGTTGTCAGAAACATTCTGCGTAATTAAAGCACAGCGCAAAAAATACAAGCGCGAGTGCCGATCAAAATGAGTGTGTAAAGAAAAAAAGTAAAATTTTACATTCTGTGCAATGTGTCGAACGTGAATGTATTGCACTTTGTGTTGCAGATTTACTACAGCTGAGTCATTTCGGGACACAAGTGTGTGTTTCCAGGAAAAACGAGAGGAAGAAACCAGGTTGAGGGGCTCGCCGGGTTCCCCCAGGCACTCCCAGCAGCAGACACCGGTATTCCGCGGCGGGCGGCGGCGTGGTCAAAAAAGGCGCCGCGGCCCCTTTAAGAGGCACAGCACCTTCTCCAAGATACCATCTTGCACCAGGAGCTCACTTAAGCTCTCCACCTACCTTGCTATATCCCCTCCTCCCTAACTGGGTACGGCCAGCAGGCGGGGCGAGCGAGCATTTTCATTGGCCTTGCGCGCACGGCCCTCTCTCTTTTATTGGTTCCCAAGCCCGCCACTCGCGTTATCTCCCGCCCACCTGAGCCTTCGGGCTAGGTTGAGTGAGGGCTCTTGGGTTAGTTCCTGTTAGGCCCCGGCCGGGGGAGTAGGTTGAAGTCTCCTAAGATGCCCGGTGGGCTGGGACACCGGGAGCTGTGAAGAGAGCGTGAGTAGGCGGCGAGTGAAGACCCACGGCAGGCCTGAAGAAGAGCGGCGGCCGAGCCCGCCTTCCCTGCACCATGCTCATAGAGGATGTGGATGCCCTCAAGTCCTGGCTGGCCAAGTTACTGGAGCCGATGTGAGTGAGCCAGGCTGGGCCGGGGCCGGCGAACGTGGGCGTTGGGGGCCCGCGGGGGCGTGGGGGGAGGGGAGGCGTCCTGGGGCGGGGGGCGGTGCTGAGGGGCCGCGGTGTGGAGGTCCCGGCGACATCTTCTGTGTAGTACTATCACCGTTGTGGGGGGGTGGCGGAGGGAGAGAGAGAGCTAGGGACGTAAAGGCGGTGTTGATGTTGGACTGGGGGAGGGGGGCGGGCAAGGACAGCGAGGGCTTTTTAAATATAAATATTGGGGTGCTAGGAGAGGTAGCAGGGATTGTGAGGGAATTTAAAATATTGCTATTTGAGAATCAGGGGTGGCGGGCTATCGAGGCATTTTTTAATGTGAATATTGGAATCTTGAGGGGAATAGCAGAATATCGAGTGCTTTACAAACAGTATTATTCCTGGACTAAAAGGTCTAGATCTAGAAACAGAGTATCGAGGGCCCTTTCAAAATATTAGGGCAGACAGGGATAGCAGGGACGTTGACTCTTTACAGCAATTATTGGTGAGTTCTGAGGGTTCAAAAATACCGAAGGATTTAAAAAATATTATGGAGTGGCCGAAAGGGATGTGTGGGCATTGCAGGGTTTTAGAAATCATCGGGGAGCTGATAAGTATGATAGCAAGGATGTTAAAGGATTTTAAAGTATTACTGAGGAGTTGATAGTGCTAGGAGAACTGGCGGGTTTTAGATACCATTGGAAGTTGGGAAGAAAATTGAGGTTTTTTTATAAGTTTAATTGAGGGTTCAAAGGGCTACACTGGTATGTAATATTATTGGTGGTGTTTGGAAGGGGTATACTTGGAGCATCTGGGGATTTTTAGATACAGATACTGGAGGAATAAAAGGAGTAGTAGAAAGAATAAGGGTTTTTAGAGGACAGCTGAAGATAATTGGGGTGTAGGATTATTGATAAGGGCTGAAAAGAGACCTGTCTTTTTAAAATATTTTGAGGAATGTTAGATAGTTGTGGAAGTAGCATTGGGAGGCCTGAAAGGGGTAGCAGAGATATGAAGTTTTTGTTTGTTGTATAACCATTTTAAGGAGGTAGGATTGTGGAGTGTTTATTTAGGGGATCAAGGGTATAGCTAGTCTCTGGAACAGATCTCCTAGGTAGGGGAGAGGAAAGACTGGAGGATGATGAGGTGGAGAGAGATGTGTTTAATCAACTCTTTGGAAAGAGGGAATGGAAGGGAAAGGATCATTTCTTGCCCCTTCCACATACCTGTTTCTTACTTACACTCTTACTGGGGATTAGGGTTTTCTGCTTGAAAGAAAAGGGGTGGATGAAGAGATGGGCAGGCATTGATTCATTAGATTAGATTGCATTAGTGGAAAAATTGAGTGTTTTTCAGAGGTGAAAATAGGGAGTAATTTGGGAGATGTGGAGGCATAATAAAGTTGGAGCTGTTGGGAGACAATGTCAAGGTACTTCCCTGTCATCTATTTCTTGGTCCTTCTAAGAAACCTTGTTAATTAACTTTTGGGGGTTTTTTTGCTACTTTGGTTTCTTTGGGTGGGAAGGTAGCATCTAGGAAGAGAGTCGTCTATATAGTCTAGTGTGTTAGCCTTGTGAAGACAAGATGCCTAAGGGACGCAGCATTAGGGGAATTTTGATGTCTGAAGTGGTATTTACATTCTGAGGGCGAGAAGTGTGTGAGTAGAGCACAGGTATGAATGAATGAATGAATGTGTACTAAGGGCTTCTGAGTTTAGATTAGTGGTGGTCTAGTTAAAGTGAAAATGACTTTTGGGCACACTTGAAAGTTTGGTATATGTTATGTATTTGTTATGTATATGGGTCTCTTGAATGTGCTTTTTTCTCCTTACAATAAAAAGTTTTGGGACACAAAGATGTAAGTGGACTGTGGTAAAAGTGGGAAATAAGATAGATTTAGTGAAATTGACCATATATGGAAAAGGCTGCCGAAGGAAAGGTCTGTATATTTAAAAAATTCTTTGTCTTTGTTATTTAAGACTAAAAAAGAAAAGACTTAACTCTTTATTTTGTACACCTGCTATTCCTGTTGCCTTTTTTTTTTTTTTGCTCAACAATATTCCACACAAGCTGTGATTTTGTTTGTTGGTAGAGATCCATTTAGAAGTATTAAACATATATTTTATGTCTTGGGTAGAAGCTAACAACTTTTAATGTTACACTTATTTGCTTTTTGTTTGTTTGTTTGTTTGTTTAAACTCCCTAAAATGTTTTACTCTGGGTAGGTTTTTTTTTTTTTTTACTCTCTCTCTTTTCTTAATGTAAAAACTTAGTTTGGGTAGGTGCTTCATCTTGCTAAGGCTGTTTGTGCTAGGATTGGTTTGTTTGTTTGCTTGCTTTTTAATCGCTAAGTGTTATTCTGTGATTTTCAAAAGTAAAAATTATCTTTGAAAATGATTACTTGTTTATTTTCTCCATTTGAGTTATATATTCAATTTAAAGCACATATGCTTCTTTTCTTTTCTTTTTAAAAAAATTTTTGTTACTCATTTAGGGTTAAAAAAAGGCCTAAAAGCGCTAGAATTTAACAATGTAGGTGGCTTTCCTAGAGCTACAAAATAAAAATACTTATTTTTAGCTCACATAAGTAATGTTTTTGGATGGAGATATTAATAAATAGAAAATGCAAATACAGATATCATATATATTCCCATCCTTAGTATGTCATTATGGGAAACTATTTTTTGTTTGTTTACATATCCTAAAATGTAATAAATGCTATGCTAAAGTGGATTGTGTTTGTAAATTTACTTTTTTGCATATTCCAGATTCAAGAAAATTTTCATAGCAGATTGGCATGTTGCTACAACATAGCATTTCAGAGCAGTTGTTAGGCTTTGAGATAATGTAGTTGCAGTGGCTAGGTTGGAATCAAACTATGGCTGTGCACATGATTTCCTGTCGCTTTTTCTTATTTAGCTTAATTTACAGTTGATTAAATTTATAAAAGCTTTCAGTTTGGGGGGATTTTTAAGATGTTACTTCTTGTCACTGGTGAAACAAAGGCATGCAACAAGAGGTATTTCTAAACCAATCTAGTTTACATGTGATTATTCCCCATAGACAAGTTAGAAATGTCATGGGCTATTAGAGCTTATCTAGTACCTTCCACTCCTTTTGTAGATGTGGAGCATATCTATTAGTTTTATTAGAGAAAAAACAGAATGAGAGAGCCTAGAAGAAATGACTCCTAGCTGGCTGGGAAAATAAAAACAGTACCACCATTTTTGTTGGCCAGTGCAGTAAAATGAGGGAAACCAATATCTCAGTCAAGAAATTTATGTCTCTTTCCCTACAGCTGTGTGAACAGACTAGACTTACACCTCTTGTGTGGAGTCCTTATCTCTTTCAAAATATCCTAGATATGATAGTTGTAGAGACTATGTAGAGATTATGCACAATTTGGAAATGTCATGGTTTCTATTAGAAATAACTGCTTGTTTTAAGTATGGGAACCCCTTAAAACTGCGGTCTCCAACGCTCAGGCCTTAGCCTGTTAGGGACGGAGCCTCAGAGCTCATCCTCCGCCCCACATCCGTCCGTGGAAAAATTGTCTTCCTTGAAACTGGTTCCTGGTGCTGAAAAGGTTGGGGACTGCTGCCTTAAAAGTAAGGTTCTAAGTAAATCAAGAGGATGAATGAATCACTGAAGAAATTTATGCAAGTTTAGGAATAGTTCAGGCAAGCATTCTTCAATAACAAACCTGAATTTCTACCAAAGCATGTTGTATTTAATGGGGAATATTTTAAGTTATTTATATATACATTAATTACATGTAAACATGTATCATTCACTGCTGAATTGTTTGGCTTATTGTAAAAATTTGTCTTGGTGTATATTTTAAAAAGAGTGTTGGGGTTTGTAAACTCTGTGGACAGTTGCATCTATCTGTTTTACTAGGGCATTTTATGAATCAGGGCATTTAGTTTGTAGTTCCATATCTGTCTCTGATTCACTGTGTGACTTTGGAGAAATTGTCTAGCCTTTCTCTCTTAAACGGAGCTAAATTATATTGGCCTTTTACCTACCTTGCAAATATGGTATGAGTATTAATTATGCAGACTGTAAAAAATACTTTGTGTACCTCAGAATCATTCTATAAATATAAATGAAATTTTATGGTTTTGGGAATATGAAAATATATTAAACTCTGTGAAAGTATTTTGCTTATTAATACTAAGCACCACTGCCACTTACAAAATAATAGTCTAATGTAGGACAGATCCAAAGTCTCAGTGCAGGTCCTAAAAGTAGGAATAGGAATTGGTAGTGAAAGTCGTAGACTTGATGTGCAGGGTTTTTTTCCTATGAGTCCTAGCCATATCAGGGTCCTTTTAAGCACTCTAGGAGATAGAATATGTTGTCATCTTGAAGTATATGATGTCAAGAGCAGCAGTAAAGTTCACAGACTAAGATTATTTTCTTGGTTCATGTTTATTGGTTCAGTAGTCATGGAAGGTATACTTTGGTTGAACTCTAGAGTTTACATGCTACTATAGGTTAGCAGTTCTTACCAAGTTAAACTCTGGCTACTAATTTCTGCAGTTGCCCAAATGGGAGGAAAAGTCACCATCTAGCACTTGTTAGACCTGGCCTCCTGATAAATAAACTGCTAGGGTTAAATGAGTATTTTGGAGGCATGTTTTTAAGATTGAGAAATACTGATAATTTACTAAAGTGTACTTAGTGGCTTCAAAGAATTAACGTGCTTCTAAAGTGCTGTGGGACTTGTTTAAGGAGACCATTTACTTTTTCATAGAAAAGGACTCATTTTGGCCAGAAGACCTGTTGGCAAGTTTTAGTCTACTAAGTTAAGAACATATTTGTTCTTCAATCCTTTGGTCTGCTTCCTAAATATGTCTGACTTCATTCTTCCTGGCCCAATAGTTATAGGCTAGAAGCCAGAGTTACTTTTATAGCCTTATGTTTCTTACCACTGTCTTCTCTTATCCTCTCACCATGTTGTTACTTCATTATTAATCTCTTCTTATACCATTTGTTAGTTTGTACTGTAATTATTTGTCTTCATACCCATCTCTTGGCCACATGACTACAGGGCAAGGTCTGTCTTACTCAAAGTAATTCCATTACTAAGCAAGATGCTTGACACTTAGTAAACACTCAGTAAATGTTTAAATGAATGAACATCTTCATATGTATATTTAGGTTAGTTGACAATTAGAAAGGTAAGGTTCTGGCCAGCCATAGTGGCTCACTCCTGTAATCCCAGTGCTTTGGGAGGCTTAGGCAGGAGGATTGCTTGAGGCCAAGAATTTGAGACCAGCCTGGGCAACATAGCAAGACCCTGTCTCTACAAAAAAATTAAAAATTAGCTGGGCATGGTGGCACATGCCTGTAGGTCTAGCTACTCAGGAGACTGAGGTGGGAGGATCGCTTGAGCTGAGAAGTTCAAGATTATAGTGTTCTATGCTCGTGCCACTGCACTCAAGCCTGGGCAACATAGTAAGACACTATCTCTTAAAAAAAAAAAAAAAGAAAGAAAAGAAAAAAAGAGATAGGGCTTTTAGGAGGTGATAGGTCATGAATGGACAGAGCCCTCATGAGTGGGATTAGTGCCTGTGTAAAAGAGACTGGAGACAGCCCTGCTTGTTGCCATATGGGGACACAGAAGGAACCATCTAGGAGGAATGGGCCCTCATCAGACACTGAATTTGCCAGCACCTTAATCTTGGACTTCCCAGCCTTGAAAACTGGGAGCAATAAGTTTTTATTTATAAAGTACCCAGTCTAAGGTATTTTGTTATTACAGCCCAAATGGACTAAGACAGAAAACTTTCATTGAAAAGAAATAGAAGTACCAATATTTGAATATCTTTAATATGTATTAACAAGGTCTAAAATCAGCTCCATTTTTACTTATTTTTTTCCAGTACTGTCTTATCAAGGGAATAATCTGAACACAGATCTCAGAGTCAGACTTTTTCTAAAATTTACTTTCATTCTTTTAAATTAAAAATAAAAGTATTTTATTACATTACCTTTATTACATTTATTGCATTACAGAAAATACAGAGAAGAGAAAAGAAAATTATTTGTGGATATTTATTTTCAGTTTTTCTTCTGTGTGTGAACTTTTATGAATCTATCATTGGACTCAGTGTAAAATTTTGTATCTTAATTTCTTTGACACTACATCAGAAGCATTTTTCATATTTGTGTATGGATTTTATAACCATCACTTTGGATGCCCAATATTTCACGAACATCCAACAATAAGAGAATGATTATCTTGATTGCACTTTTTTGTTAAAAGTAATGCTATTTTTATACAATGAATATATATTTTTTAGTGTCTGAAGGTGCCAGTAGTATTTCCTATATTTGCCTTTATTTCCTTAGTCTAGTTTCCCATAAATGAAACTACTGGCCAAAGAACATGGACATTTTTAATGGCTGTTGGTACATATTAGGATCAGGAGATTTTTTTTTTCTGTGATTCATTAGCACATTTATTAGTTGTCTCCCCTCTGAAACAAAGATCACACTAAGAACTTAAAATTTGACCCATATTCAGAAGTAGGTAAATTTTTCTGAAAGAGAAAAAGGTCTAAGTTGTCTTGGCTTTTTTCCTAAACCAAATAGACTATAATGGTTTTTTAGTAGTGTTTCTTGGCTTGGGGCCAAAGGTAGGACCTTTACTCTTTGATCTTAGGATTGAATATATATCTGAAATCTTCCGTAAAGCTGATGTGCCAGTTCAACAGATGTGTAATATATGTGCAATGGAGATTTCATTAAAAGGGGGAAAAGACAAATTTGAGGTTTGTACTGATACGGCATTTTTAGAGGCAGTATTTCTGTCAGCTTCCCCTAATAAAAATTCATTCTAATTGATTTTATTTTTTAAATAACTTCAAAGATAATTGAAACATGTTCTTATAATGTTATACAAGATGTGAATATTAAGGAATCATTTGTAACTTAACATTAAACTTTAGGAAATTTCTTTTGTTGATTCTTCAACTATTAGTTGAAACTTAGGATACATTAATTTTTCATGGAGATATACACTAGAAAAATGTATGTGTTATAAAATAGATTTTATTTGTGTGGAATTGCAGCTGAGTTTTAGTTCCACAGGTGTGCTGTGTGGCTGGTCTTGAGAGAATCACTTAATTTATCTTTACAAATTTACAAATTTAGTTGACTCTATAGTAGATTAGCAATTTAAGATGGATATCATTACCTTTTCTAATCTTTTTCTTACAATAGAAACATGTACATCTCTAGAAACATGTATGTTTAACATGGATCCAAAGTTTAAAAATCTCTTTCATTCCAATGAGCCTTGGTTCCAAATAAATAGCTAAAGGTTTTAAGTATTCTTCTTGGATACTTCTTTTTGGGTAAGAGAAGTAAGAAGTGATGATTTTGGAGGGAGTGAAGCAGTCTTGCATTTGTCTTGTACTCTACCAAGGTCTTAGTCATGCTCAGATTTTTGTGACACACTTCTGGAAGTCTTGTTGAGCTACTATATTAGCATTAGTACCATAACTACAGTATGATAAAATTTGTTAGTTTTTAAAGATTATATAGGAAGAGGTCAGTATGTTGAAAGCATAAGTAAGAATAATCTTAAAAGTCTAGAAAATTACAGTACAGAATTCCCCAACGTATTTAAGTTTCATCATTCAATTAGTGTGACTTATTATTTTAGACTGAAGATTTTCTTCATAGTGCACTTTGTGGATACACGTTAGGAGCTATTAAATTTAAATGGTCCTATTCTTTTTTTTTTTTTTTTTTTTTTTTTTTTTTTTTTTTTTTTTTTTTTTTTTTTTTTTTTTTTTTTTGAGACAGAGTCTCACTCTGTTGCCCAGGCTAGAGTGAGTGCCGTGGCGTCAGCCTAGCTCACAGCAACCTCAAACTCCTGGGCTCAAGCAATCCTCCTGTCTCAGCCTCCCGAGTAGCTGGGACTACAGGCATGCACCACCATGCCCGGCTAATTTTTTCTATATATATTTTTTTAGCTGTCCATATAATTTCTTTCTATTTTTAGTAGAGATGGGGTCTCGCTCCTGCTCAGGCTGGTCTCGAACTCCTGAGCTCAAACGATCCGCCCACCTCGGCCTCCCAGAGTGCTAGGATTACAGGCGTGAGCCACCGCGCCCGGCCTAAATGGTCCTATTCTTTTGCCCGTCAACATGCTTTTGTATTTGGTGCAGAATTCTAAGTATCAGTTAGTAACAGTCATTAAACAAATGTTTAGATTCTGTGATCATTCTTTTTTTGTGGAGTCTAGTCTTTTTTCTACTCTTACCTTTCTGTAACTCTTCATCTTGATTTTTAACACCATTACATCAAAATGTATTTCATCAGAAGCAACCAAAATCTGCATTTAATTTTTAGAATCTGAATACTAAATATGTGTAAAAGATATCTGGGTTTGTTAAAAACCATTCCATTTATCTAGTAGTCTGGATGTTTGCCTGTGTTTCGTATCCATACCTAGCATTATACCTTCCAGATCACGAGACTCCTCGACGGTTCTTACAACACCAGGGAAAGTAACATTGCCATTTTATACCATTCCTATTTATTTTTCTAAATCCTCTTCTATGGTAGAATATCTCTATCCAGGATCTGAACTTACTTAAAGGTGGAAATGTGATTTTCCCCCCTCTCCCCTGCATATGAATGTTGATCAAATATCTTATTGTTCTCAGGGGTAAAACTAAATCTACCTACATGTCTCTATTTTAAGGTGTTTATAGAATAGCCAAGGTGAGCATAGCATGTGTAATATTTTTTAAAGATAGAAATGCTACATATCCACTATTTCTGTTTTTAATTAAAAGTTTTCTTTTTAAATAATTGTACATATTTAAGGTGTGCAATGTGATGTTTTGATATACACATTGTGAAATAATTACTACAATCAAGCTAGTTATCATATTCATGTGCTCGAATAGTTACCATCTTTTTTTATAGCGAGGACACTTAAGATCTCTTGTAGCAAATTCAACTATATAATATGTATATGTTGATTTTTAAAAGTTAGCATTTGGACTTACTAAGGTGGTCTGTTTATAATTCTCCAAAATGTAATTTATATTTTTTACCTAAGAAAAATCTTGACTTCCTTTTAAATTGCATATTTTTAATATATAACTCATCATCTTTGACACTTTGACCATTGCTCATAATTTTTTTTAATTAGATCTGAGTTTTGTAAAATTGGCAGTCATTAACATTTTCTCTTAGAATTTGGTGCTTGAACATTTAAAGAGCCAGCCTTTGCCATGACAGTGTTAATATTGGCAATGAAAACTGTTTTGTTGAATTATGAACTTTAAAGATAAAAACTAGAAGGAAGTAATAAATATGCTGGTGCTTGGTTTTTCTTTTATTTACTAATCTCGTAAAGTTGTTGGAAATGTGATTGACAGCTTTGAGCTGAAACTTTTTAACTTTTTGGTTGACAGTGGAAGCCCAAGGATTATAGAATAAGATTAGTTATATTTGAATAGTGTTTTATAGGGATACAATCACTTTCCTTGCATAATGGTTTTATTTACTGTCATTCTGAATTTTTAAATTTTACCTTCATAACAACCCTATGAAACCATAAAGCAGGGGTCCTCAACCTATGGTGAGTTGCATAATTATTTCATTATATATTACAATGTAATAATAATAGAAATAAAGTGCACAATAAATGTAATGCACTTGAATCATCCTGAAACCATCCCCCCTCCCCAGTCTGTGGAAAAATTTCTCCCATGAAAATGGTCCCTGGTGCCAAAAAGGTTGGGGACCATTGCCATAAAGGATATATGTTAGATAAATATGCATTTATGGGGAAATCTAGAATTTTAAATATATGTAACATAATATTACATATAAATGTATATTTACACCATGAAAACTTAGTTTCATGTGATGTAGATGAAATGTCTGACAGATTTCTATACATCAGGAGTTGACAACCCAAAGATCATGTGCTGCCCTGGGATAGGAGATGATTTTGAGCGTCAAAGTCACCTAGGTCATAGGTCACTACTGACTGAAAAAAATGTGAGGTAGATAAAGGTTATGTTTGCCTCCCTTTCACCACTTCTCTTCTCCTTTCTGTTTCTAATCCCTAAATCTTTTCTTTCTTACTTACAGCTGCTAAAGCATTTCCCAGTAATATTTAAGATACCATCCTTCTCATGTTCTCCCTTTTAAAAAGGATCTTTAAGATACTCATTAAGAGGTTAGCAGTGGTATTGATAGCCATTTTTAGATGCTCATGCCTTCAAGAGAGGAGAAAGCTGTCCCATCACCTCCCCTTGCTTTTTCCTTATTGGTCACATGGAACAGGTATTTCCTGAAGGTGGTGTTGGCAGTGCTTCTAGAGGCTGGGAGCCACACAGCAACCTGTAGAGGTCAATTACCACCCTTTGCCTACTGCCATTGAGAGAGCAAATAAATGTAGACCTGGTCCATGATATTTAGTTTAATCAGAACCTCAAAAATAGGAGACAGACTAGTTATTTTGTAGAAAGAAAAGGAAAATCTCACTTGCATATAGAGAAGCTGTTTATTATTTTAGTTGCCTGTGTTTGCAGTCACTTTTTAAAATAAAGTTTTGATCTTTGGTTTTCCGAAATAGGAGTGACTTCATTAATGATATCACTGTTTGAAAAAAATGTATTTTTAAATTTTTTGTTTTCTCTTTGTCTAAATAGATGTGATGCTGACCCTTCAGCCTTAGCCAACTATGTTGTAGCACTGGTCAAGAAGGACAAACCTGAGAAAGAATTGAAAGCCTTTTGTGCTGATCAACTTGATGTCTTTTTACAAAAAGGTAATTATTATGGGCCTTCAACCAAGTATTTAGGTAAAGATTTTGAATTTAAAACTTCCTGAAAAGTCTTGAAGATACAAGCTTGATAGGAAAGAAGGTAGTCAGGGTCCTTTGACTACTTGAATATACTCGCTCATGCTTAATTATTTATCATGTGTTTTGGCAGAACTGACTTTTTCCCTTCTTTGCTGCTTTCCTATATTGAGGCAGTGGTAGCTCTGATGCTTTTTAGGTGATTAGGTTATTTGCAGCTTTTGGTAGAGCCTACCTGATAGTTGAGGGGTAACAGTTTAAGGATAATGAAGCTGCTTATTCTTGCTGTTCATTAAGACTATGGACCCATCTATTTTTTTCCCTTCTTTGCTGGGGCTTCTTGATATCTTAGAAGAGATGGGCATGATCTTCATCTCTTTGTGCCTTTAACTTCCCATCTTCTTACCAAAGTCCTTTCTGTGGTCTAGAGAGCTTTCTTGAAGTTTTCCTTATTGCTTCTCTGACCTCATCTCCTACCACTCACCCTCACTTGTTTCACTCTAGCCACATTGGACTACCTGACTGTTTTTTGAATAAGGCAAACATGTTCCCAACTCAGGGCCTTTGAACTCGTTTTACCCTTGCCTGAAACGTGGATTCCTTCCTCACTTTTTTCTGGTCTCTTTTCAAATGTCCTCTTCTCAGAGCAGTTTCCCCTGAGCGCCCTATATGCAATGTAGTATACCCCATGTCTCCATTCACTCTTTTCTCAGTCCAACCCTATTTTGTTTTTTTCATGGCACTTGTCGCTCCTGTCATATGTTTATTTGCCTGTTTATCTGCCCCTCCCCCACCCCCCTTGTTTGTCTTTCCTTTTGTTGAGAGTGGAGACTTAGAACCTGCAGTGCTTGGCACTTAGAAGATGTTAGTAAATATTATTGAATGGATGAACAGGAATATGAATAATAATTATTGGTTAATCTAGCTATTGGTGGCTGGATGTGGTTGCTCATGCCTGTAATCCCAATGCTTTGGGAGGCTGGGAGTTTGGGACTAGCCTGGGCAGCAAGCAAGACCCCATCTCTACAAAAAAATTAAAAAAAAATCAGCCAGGCATGGTGGCACTTACCTGTTTTCCTAGCTACTTGGGAGGCTGAGCTGAGAGGATTGCTTGTGTCCAGGAAGTTGAGGTTACAGTGAGCTATGATTTGGCAACTGTACTCCAGCCTGGACAACAAAGCAAGACCCTGTCTCAAGAAAAAACAAAACAAAACAAAAAAAAAACCTAGCTGTTGGTGATGAGAAGATATCCTTTACTCTAGAAGAAAAGAGCAAATACAGCTTCTTAATCTAAAACACAGGATTACATATTTTTTCATGGATCTTATGCCTTTCTTTGTAAATAAAACAAAACCAATAGCTAATACTTACCGAATTCCTCCCCAGTACAAATGAGTGTTTTCTTTTCTAAATACATTAATTAACATTACTTAATTTACATTAAAGTTGAGTCATGTGAAATGTAGAGCCATGAAAAAAGAAAAAGCAAAACATAGTAAAGATACTTGGGATAAGAGGCAAATGTATGTTTAGATATCTAAGAATTTCTGTTATAAAAAGCCATAAATGTTTTTAGTATTTTTTAATTACAAAAGCTATGTAAATGAGGAAGAACTATAAAATACATTTTAAAAAAGAGAAGAAAATAATCATAAATTAGCCACCAGAGAGAAAGTCACTGTTATCTGCTTGTGTATGTCTTTCTCTACTAGAACTGTCCAGTAGAACTTTGGGCAATGATATAGTCTGTATGTGTACTTTCCTATTCAGTAGCCATTAGCCATATGTGGCTATTGAGCACTTGAAATGTGATTAATATGGCTGAAAAACAGATTTTTTAATTCAATGTTAATAAAATTTAATTTTAAATTAAATTAAGTTTTAAACTGAAATTTAAAGAGCCATATACAGCTAGGGCTACCATATTGGACAGTGAAGCTCTAGACTTATACCTGTGTTTATATTACATTTTAAAGTAGTATTAGCGGTGGGCAAGGTGGCTCACACCTATAATCCTAGCACTTTGAGAAAAAGGCCAAGGCAGGAGGATCACATGAGGCCAGGAATTCAAGACCCGCCTGGACAACATAGCAAGACCCAGTCTGTTCAAAAAATAAAAATATTAGCCAGGCGTGGTGGTACATGTCTGTACAAGTCTCAGCTGCTTGGGAGGATGATGGGGGAGGATTGCTTGAGCCTAGGAGTTCGGCTGCAGTGAGCTAATTGTGCCAGCATACTCTAGCCAGGGCAACAGAGTGAGACCCCCTGACTCTTTAAAAAAATAAAATAAAAAAGAAAGATAGTGGTAAATGAATGCACTCTATTTTAATATGCTTTTAAAAAACTTAATAGTATATCTTGAATATTAATGTTAGATGTATTAGATGTTTTTCTTCATTTTCTAAAAATTGGGCTGTATGTCTTTCAAATTACAAAAGTAATACACGTTATAAATTTTGTTTTAAATAAAGAAGCATAAAAAGAAAGTCTTCTGCTTAGGCTTTTGAAGGGCCTGATTAAGTTTTTGTCTTAAGATATATAATAAGAGCTAACAATTTTATAATCACGAAATAATGCTTACTACACAAATTAGTAGTGTAAAGAAGTGTATAAGAAGATGCTTTTTTGAAGAGAAGGTAATTCAGAAATAGCTTTTATGTAGAGAGTGTCATAATTGTAGGGTTAGTAGAGCCTGTGTTATGCTTTTAATATACTCTTTAGCTGTTCCTTAGGTTAGGACCAATAAAAGTTATTTAAATTTAGTTTTAATAAGACAGTATAAATATTTTGACATTTATACTTTTAGTAAATTCATGTGGTTCTCCCATTCAGTTAGTATGAAAAGGTTTTAAAGTAGTGCAGCCTTTGAAGTAAAACACAAAAAGTTACTTTCATATAATTTTCATGTCAATATATATTTCAACTGATTTTTAAAAAAATAATATACTAGGTTATTAAGTATGAAATGTCTGATTGCCTACTAAGTTTGACAGTTGATATCTGACATTTCACTTTGACATTTCTTGTTTTATTTTTATTGTCAAGGTACATCCTCAGTCTTTCAAGTGCACATTTTAGCTTGTGATTATCTTTCAAAATTTTTTTAGAGCAATTTTTGTGAAAGCATGGATAAGTCAAAAAAATTCACGTTATTTTCCAATATGAGTTCAGTCCATTGTGGAACCAGTGCAGCACAGACAGCTTGAAATTCATCAACAAAGTGTTTGGGAAGGATGTGGCAAATAGATGCACAGTACATTGGTGGTTTGAGAAGTTCCATTCTGGTGATTTTGATCTTGAAAATGAGCCATGTAGGTGACCTGAGACCAAGGTGGATAATGATGAGCTGAAAGCTGTGGTGGAAGTGAATCCATCTCAGCCTAAGTGCGTGAATTAGCAGCAAGGTTTGACATTACTATTCCAACAATATTGGCCCATTTGAAACAAAGTAGCAAGGTAAAGAAGCTGGATAGATGGGCTCTGCATGAATTAAAGGAGAGTCAGAAGAGAAATTGTCTTGAAGCTTGCCTTTCTTTGCTGTCACGACATATAGGTGAGCCATTTCTGTACCGTATTGTTACATCTGATGAAAAATGGATTCTTTTTGACAATCGCAAGCATTTGACACAATGGTTGGATAAAGATGAAGTGCTGAAACACGGTCCAAAATTGAATATTCATCAAAAAAAAAAAACAAAAAAAAAAAACTAATGGTATCTGGTGGTCCAGTGCTGATATCATCCACTACAGCTTCATGAGACCTGGTCAGTCGATTACAGCGGGTGTCTCCTGCAACCAAGTGGGTAAAATTGATGAGGATGCTTGCGATTAATCAGCTGAGATTTGTCACTAGAACAGGTTGATCCTCTTGCAAGACAATGCTCAACCACATGTCCCACAAACAACGCTGCTCAAACTACAGAAGCCGGACTTGAAACCATCATCCACCATATTCACCAGACCTTGCACCAACAGACTACCAGTTCTTTCGGGCTTCGGACCACTTCTTGCAAGGAAAAATATTCAATTTCTTAGCAAGCTGTGGAGAACACCTTTTGTGATTTCATTGCCACTCTGTAGGCTTCTTTGCTGCTAGCGCAAGCTACCGTTAAGATGGCAAAATCGCTGATAGTTTAGCCACATGCTTTGATTAATTGTACTGCTTCTTGTTTTGAGATATAATAAACTACACTTTTGATTCGAAATCAGACATTTCATATTTAATGACCTAATAGTTTTCAGTTAAATTGTTTGAGTGGGTAGGCAGTGCATTTAATCCAACAATTTAAACGTATACCATGAAAGTCTCTCTTACCTGTTCCACATTTGCCCCTTTCCCACCTATAGTACACAATTTTGTCAGTTTCTGTATGCTTTCACTTTCTTTATATAGATAAAAACACACATATTTACTTATATCCTTTGAGGTTTGGGATTATCAGCACTCGTTGTAGCTGCTGTTTATTCTGTTGTATGATTGTCCCATAATTTATTTAACTAGACTCTTATTCATGGAAATTTGAGTTGTTTCTGACCTTTTGCTATAACATACTCCAACAAATAATCTTACGTTTGTATCATTTTGCAGGTATTGTAGAAGGATTTAAAAACCTGGAAATGGATTTCTCTTCTGTAATGCAGGACTCCATTTTAGTCCCACCAGCAGTGTACAAGATGTCCTGTTTTCCTAAGGTTTTGTAACAGTTTTGTTGTCAAACATTTGTTTTCTTTTGTGTAACACTTAAATATTATTTTTTCTACTTAGAAACTTCAGGTTTTGTGGACAAGCTATTCGAAAGTCTCTATACTAAGAACTACCTTCCACCTTTGGAACCAGTTAAGCCTGAGCCAAAACCACTGGTCCAAGAGAAAGAAGAAATTAAAGAAGAGGTAATGCAAAATTTTTCTTGTGCTTTTGAGGGCTTCTTAGATCTTATCACCAGTAGCCTTAGTTGGAAGCTGAGCCCTTTAGAAGCAACTGTCCATTGCTTGAAGTTTCTTAGTTTTAGGTATGGCGATGATTCTTTATCAGGGTTTCTTAGTTCCTTAGACTTGCAGAGTTGGAAAAATTTCAGATAGCTTGTTTAGAAATCCAAGAAATATTTTATTAATACTGAAGAGTTCAGAGAAATCTTATCTAGTGACTTCTAGAAAAAGAAAACTTTGTTAAATATAGACGCTTGATTGAAAGTAAAGGATTAATGAAACCTCAAGAGAAATCATCAGGTAACACATTTTCATGTATATGGAGAAACCATTTATTCTTTTTAACCGTACAGAGTTTTTAAAATAGTTGAATGAATTATAAGCATTACTGTCAACATTGGAAGGAAATTTAAAAAGTGTTTTTACAATGTTAAAGTATAAAAACATGATTATAGATGGTAACCTAATTGTTTGAACCAAGAAGAAAATTTTAGAGCTCATTTGTAATTCCTTTTATATACAGATAATATAGTATAGGATGAGAATGTGAATTCTATAATTAGGTTGCATGAGTTAAAATAGCAGCTCTATAATAAGTTAGTTCTCTGCCTCACTTTCACATCAGTAAAATGAGAATTATGGTAGTACTTATTGAGGATTAAATGAGATTTTATGTACATACATATAAGTAGTTCCTAGTTTAGTGCTTGACACATAAATATTTTCTAATATTTGTTTTTATTACATTTATTCTGAAGACAAAATGATTTTTTTGGAAGTTTCGCTCTGTCACCTGAGCTAGAGTGCCATGGCATTGGCCTACCTCACAGCAACCTCAAACTCCTGGGCTCAAGCAATTCTCCTGCCTCAGCCTCCCAAAGTAGCTGGGACTACAGGCAAGCGCCACCACACCCAGCTAATTTTTCTATTTTAAGTACAGGTGGGGTTTCACTCTTGCTCAGGCTAGTCTTGAACTCCTGAGCTCAAGCAATCCTCTGGCCTCCCAGAGTGCTAGGATTACAGGCCTGAGCCACCATGCCCAGCCTTTTTTTTTTTTTTTTTTTTTTTTTTTTTTTTTGAGACAGAGTCTCGCTCTGTTGCCCCAGCTAAAGTGCAGTGGCATCATCATAGCTCACTGCACCCTCACTCTGGGCTCAAGCAGTCTTCCTGCCTCAGCCTCCCGTGTAAATAATTTTAAACTTACATAAAATTTACAAGAATAGTACCCAAGAATAATAATAAGACATCTGTCTAGATTTCCTTTTTTAAAGCTTTTTGAGATAGGGTCTCATTCTGTTGCCTGGGCTAGAGTGCAGTGGTGTCATCATGGCCACTCCGAGGGTCAAATGGTCTTCCAGCCTCAGCCTTCCTGAGTAGCTGGGGCTACAGGCACACTCCACCATTTTGAGCTGAGTTTTTTATTTTTTGTAGAGACCAGTTCTCAGTATTTCCTAGGCTGGTCTCAAACTCCTGGACTCAAGTAATCCTCCTGCCTTGACCTCCACCTGCTGGGATTACAGGCATGAGCCACCTTGCCTGGCCTAGATTTACTTGTTGAAGATTTGCCCCATTTGCTCTCTTTGTATGTTCTTACTCATAACTATTTTTTTCTGAATCATCTGGTAGTAAGTCAGATACATCTTTTCCTTTCACTCCCAAGTACTTCAGTGTATATTTCCTAAGAATAATGATATTTTCTTAGGGAGTTATGATACTGTTACCAATTTTAGTAAATTTAGCATCCATATAACACTTAAATCTACTGTTTGTATCCAATTTTTTCAATTGGCCCAACAATGTCCCTTTTTTATAGCATATTCTCCATTTTTACAATTCATTCTAAGGATTACATTTCGTTTAGTTGCCATTTCTGATTCATTTTTAAATGCTAGGCTGATTGAACTATCTATGATCTAACATTAAAGGAAAATAAAATATGGCTGTATTTAATTAAGATCAGCTGAGTGATCACTATCACTTTCACTATCACTGGTGCTTTCTTATTTTTATATTATGCCCTATACTTATCTAATAAAATTTAATAGGAGAGGCTGCTTGTATGTTTGTTCAAGTAATGGAAATAGGAAGAAATTTTTTTATTACCTTTATAGAAAATTTTCTTTGGCACTTTATAGTATATAATTTTTGTCTGTAGTATAGGCTAAATCTTTTATAATAAATTAGAATTTTTATAGCATGTGTGTGTTGTCCTTCACAGTCATTGAAGTTCAGTGGTTTAGAGGTTTCTGTTTGAAAGGCAGGTGATTTGAATATAAGAGAACAGTTTATCGACTGACTGACTGAAACTGGGTGTCGCTCTGGCTAGAGTGCAGTGGCATCATCATAGCTCACTGCAGCCTCAAACTCAGTGATCTTCCTGACCATCGGCACACACCACCATGCCCTGCTAATTTGTCTATTTTTTTTGTAGGAATAGAGTCTTGCTGTGTTGCTCAGGCTGGTCTTGAACTCCTGGCCTCAAATGATTTTCCTGCCTTGGCCTCCCAAAGTGTTGGGATTACAGCATGAGCCACCAGGCCCAGCCTGAAAGAACAGTTTTAAAAAAACCCAAATTGTTAACACTATCTTATTTGTATCTTTGTAGTAAATCCTAATTTTGAGGATTGTGAAAAATGGCTAATACCTGTTTCTGTGTAGAGCTGCCCCACTGACACTGACATTTCTCATTTTCTAAGATTTTTTTATATAACTTAATTCTAATTACTGACATAGTTCATTTAATGGTGCATAAATATAATAGTTTATAGTAATTCTGTTAGATCATGTGGAAGGAAGGGAGTTTGAGGTGACATATCTTTGGCTAAAATATCTTTTTCTGGTCTGTGCTCAGTTAGTACAGTTACTCAGAACAGGATATGGAGGAGCAAATCTGTCTAAGGACTATCCATTTTAAC
The DNA here is from genome assembly GCF_041146395.1 of Eulemur rufifrons. Lineage (NCBI taxonomy): Eukaryota > Metazoa > Chordata > Mammalia > Primates > Lemuridae > Eulemur > Eulemur rufifrons. The sequence goes on from NC_090992.1 coordinate 11,122,442, forward strand.
TTTCTTCCTTGATCCTCAGCTATATTGTTCCATCAGTTGTGTTATAATTAGACGATTGGTCACAGGGGGAGCCAGGTGAGAGAATTTGAATCATTGGCACAACTCATCCTGGGGCCAGAAAAACAACTTGGTAGATATGTGCCATGATTTGTGAAGCACAATGCATCCGTTCCTCTTTTCTTTACCTCTTCTTTTTCCTTAAATTTTATTTTGTGAAGAAACCCAATCGTTTGTCTTGTAGAGTTTTTTACTGTCTGGATTTTGCTGATTGCATCGCAGTGGAGTAATACATCCTCTGTATTTCTTGTGAGTTGGTAGAGAGAATGATTTTTAAATACAGTCTAATGACTGTGTAGTGTTTTTGCCAGCACCATATGGTTGCCATATTGTGGCTGCCATTTTATGTTGCTTGAATTTTTTGAAATTGTTGTCTCCTGGTCCCTTCATTCACTTCCAGATTTGGGTATTTGTAAGTGAGCTTCTCCCTTAGATGGACATTTGTTTAGCTTTTGCAAATGACTTTATTTCACCTTTCTCTAGTAAAGGCTATATATCTGGTTTGAGATCAACTTCTGTTTAAAGACAATAATAAAAGCATAAAAATAAAAAATTTCTGGTCCCTCTTGACTGTTAGGCATTAAGAGAAGCCTTAACATTTCCATTAATTCTAATATTTTTCCATAATTTACATGAAATAGTTTTATAGTATTTATTAACCTAACCATTCGTTCCAAAACTTTTTCTGTGAATTAAATCCTAAATGTTCTTCAGATGAATTATATGTGTGAATGTATTTCATAATTAGGAAAATATAAACTGTTTTGCTATTTTGATACTTAGAGATTTGCTATTTCTATTTCAACTTAATGAATTGCTTGTTTTTTTCTACACTATCATTTCTTACCTTAAATTAACATTTAAGAATTAACACACTGCTTGTTAAAGTAACCTGAGCATCTTTTTTATTGTTGTTCGTGTCTAACTCTTCTGAATGTGATTTGGCTTTAGTATTCCAGTATATTTATTTGTGCCTTCTCTCATGGCAGAAATACTAGGTGAATGTTTTTCATAATTTATAGAGGAACTGTTCTTTTTTTTAATTCAAAAATTTTTTGTTGCTTTCTTGGTATCTTTTGATCTTATTCCTAATGAATGCTTTCATTTAGGTATTTCAGGAGCCAGTGGAGGAAGAACGAGATGGCAGAAAAAAGAAATATCCTAGTCCCCAGAAGACTCGTTCAGAATCTAGTGAACGAAGGTTTGTGTTTATCTTTAATTAGGAAGACATTGATAACTTGCTTTTCCGTTGCCTTGCAAGGGCATTAAAGGGATTTTTAACATATGAACTGATGCTTCTCTTTCTAAACTCATTAAAGAAAGAGGACATTACCTTTCTTCCTTCCATTCTCTGTTTTTCGTCTTTGTCTTACTTTCTGTTGCTTTTATAAACAGTCATCATTATGTGCTTTCCCCAGGAGCTCAGGGGTGGGAGCAGTCTCCTTAGAGAATATTAATGAAATGTTCCATTTGGTTAGGGGTGCTCAGTATTAAAATCATCCATGTCATTTTGTAAGTAGTGCAGTTTGTGTATTGAATCATCAACCTACCGTCAAAAATATCTGTCTTTGTTTAAGAAAACTTTGTTTTGAACCTTTTTTTCTTTTCCAGGTCTAAATTTCTGTTTTCCTCCTACCCCTTCCCATACTTTGGATTCTCCTCTTTTTTTTTCATTCCTCCCCACCCAGTGTACTTGAAGTGGGAATGTTTTTTCCTTTTTGTATACTGGCTTAGAGGAATTATGTGGTGGTCTTGCAACTTTTTTAAAAAAGCATAGACGTTATGCATTTTGATGACTCGAGAGTATTTCATACGGTAGATTTGTTTGCAGACGTGGTTTCCATAGCTTATGTATGGCTTTTATATCTGTGTATTATAGAACACGTGAGAAAAAAAGAGAAGATGGCAAGTGGAGAGACTACGACCGGTACTATGAGCGGAATGAATTATACCGGGAGAAGTATGACTGGAGAAGAGGCAGGAGTAAGAGTCGGAGTAAGAGCCGAGGCCTGAGTCGTAGTAGAAGCCGAAGTAGGGGGCGCAGCAAAGACCGGGATCCAAATAGGAATGTTGGTGAGTAGATGAAGTATCCCCCCTAAAAACTCTGTAGTTGCTTATCTTTCTTTATCACGAGGGCACAAGTAATTCCCTTAAAGGTAGATGTACCTTTAATATGTCTAAGCACTGTAAAAGCTGGAATTGTCTCAAGAAACTCAGTATTGATTTTGTTACAAAGACAGGGCTCTGTTCTTGGGATGGAGTCAATGGAGTTTGATTAAAAAGAAGCTATTTGAGGCCGGGCGCGGTGGCTCACGCCTGTAATCCTAGCACTCTGGGAGGCCGAGGCGGGTGGATCGCTCGAGGTCGGGAGTTCGAGACCAGCCTGAGCAAGAGCGAGACCCCGTCTCTACTAAAAATAGAAAGACATTATATGGACAACTAAAATATATATATACAAAAAATTAGCCGGGCATGGTGACACATGCCTGTAGTCCCAGCTACTCGGGAGGCTGAGGCAGTAGGATCGCTTAAGCCCAGGAGTTTGAGGTTGCTGTGAGCTAGACTGACGCCACGGCACTCACTCTAGCCCGGGCAACAGAGTGAGACTCTGTCTCGGGGAAAAAAAAAAAGAAGCTATTTGTAAGTGTATTATAGTACATGTCTAGACTTAACTCATTTTATATAATTGACACAAATGTCCTTTAATCAACAAAGCTATCAGTTAAGGAAGAGGGTTGCCTGCTTTTTCCTTTTTTGTTTTGTTTTGTGTTCTAAAAGTAATTGATTTGCTTAATAAGGTTTTCTAAAGTTTTTAAAGTTAAAAAGGAAACAAGTTTAAGTAGATTTCTGGGATCCCAAATACTCATCTCCTGAGATATGTCAGCTTGGAAGTCAATTCTTGGGTAAGATTCTTATTAAATATCAGTAGAGAAGCTGAACCTTTTTCATTAGATGTAAATGATGTTGCTATTATAAAAGATGATTTTGCAGAAGTTACTGGTCAAGATATATTAGATAGTTGATGTTCCTGCTTTTAGGATATATTAATAATGACAGTTTGAAATATGGACAGCTCATTAAGTTTAAGCAATATTCTGTTTTCTGTGACAAAATAAACCTAGTTTAAGAACATAAAATGTCTCATCTCTCTGTGTCTTGTTTTTATTTTGTCTCTAAAGCAGAGCACAGGGAGAGATCAAAGTTTAAGAGTGAGAGGAATGACCTGGAGAGTTCCTACGTGCCTGCATCTGCACCACCTCCAAACTCTTCTGAGCAGTATTCCTCTGGGGCACAGTCTATTCCCAGCACTGTTACTGTGATCGCACCTGCTCACCACTCTGAAAACACAACTGAGAGTTGGTCTAATTACTATAACAATCATAGCTCTTCCAATTCTTTTGGTCGAAACCCACCACCAAAGAGGCGATGCAGAGATTATGATGGTAAAAATCACCACCTTCTCATTTTGTACCTAAAAGTCCTAGTAAAGTAAATGTCGCGTATATTGCATGCCTTTTAATTATGGTCCAGATTTTGTTAAAAGCGATGGATGAGGAAGAGAATCTCTTTTGGCATATGTTTGAGTTAATGGTTTAACATTCAAGAGAATGTTTAAATTTGACTTTTTTAGTTTGTTTTTGTTGTTTTCATTGTTCCTTCAAACACTCTAGGTATACCATAAAATTGGTAGACAGTAGGAATTGTAATTTCTTTTTGTGGTGTTTGGTGCTGGGAATTTAACATCTGTAACCTTAGAAGTTTGATTTGCTGACTTCATTTGAATAAATTAATAGTATGTGTATATTTATTTTAATTTTTTATTATGGAAATAACAAAATAATATAATTAACCTCAGCATATACATCACCTTGTTTCAACAGTTACCAACTCATGGGCAATCTTGTTTTTATCTATACTCCCATCCCCTTGTCCCTGGCTTGTATTAATATTATATCAAGCAAATAATAGACATCATAACTTTTTTTCTACACATATAGAATGCATATATTTTTATATTCTATTTAAGTGGGAAATAGAGTCAGATCATAATTCAAGTGTTACTTCATTCTCATCCTGATCTCCCACCCACAGAATTCTCCCCAAGGCCAACTTAATATTATCGATTTCTTGTGTATCTTTTCAAGTATAGTCTATGCATATGTACATAAACAAATGTTCTTCCCCACTTATAAATGCTAGTATACTGTTCGTACTTCTGCATAATATTTTTTTCATTTAGCAGTATTTCCTGTATTTTAAAACGTAAAGAGTTTCCTCAGTATTAATTAAAACTTCTTAGTGTTCTTTATGTAGAAAAATGTATTTAACCTGTTTCTTATTGATGGATATTTGGGATGTTTCTAATATTTTTCTTTTTTGAACAGTGCTACAGTGAATAACCTTGTACATGATGTCCACTTGAATATTTTAAACTATAGTTTTATTTTCCAGATATAGCAAGAATGATTACTTTAGAATAATATGAGAGTAGATCATTAAAATTAAATCATCTAGGTCAATGCCCTTATTCCCCCTCCCCAGGCTTTGCTAAATCAATATTTATTTAAAGTATCTGAGTTTTTATTTTGAAAACTTAATGGCAAATGAGTTAATTTAATAGTGGCCAGTACCCTCCTCTTAACCTCATTTTTTGCTATCTCAACCAAGTCACAATCCCATAGTATGGAAAGTAGGGAATATACCTGCTTCTACCTCAGAGAGATATGATGATTAACAGAGTAACACTAAGAAAGCTTTAGACTCCTTGGAGGAAACCACTTTGGAAATCAGATTGGTGGGTTTTTTAGGGAAATGTTTTATTTGTTTTCCAAACTCTTAAGTAGATCGTAACAAGATTCTCTTTTTATTCTTACAGAAAGAGGATTTTGTGTACTTGGAGACCTTTGTCAATTTGATCATGGAAATGATCCCCTGGTTGTTGATGAAGTTGCTCTGCCAAGTATGATTCCTTTCCCACCTCCTCCTCCTGGGCTTCCTCCTCCACCACCTCCTGGAATGTTAATGCCTCCAATGCCAGGCCCAGGCCCAGGTCCTGGCCCAGGTCCTGGCCCAGGCCCAGGCCCAGGTCCTGGCCATAGTATGAGACTTCCTGTTCCCCAAGGACATGGTCAACCTCCACCTTCTGTTGTGCTTCCCATACCAAGTAAGTACATGTTGGTTGAATTTTTCTTTCTTTAGTGGTGAATTCTATTTAGAAGAACCTTATCTCTTTTAGCTAACTTGACACTCTGTTTAAAGTGTTTGAAAAATAATAATAGAATCTGGAATATATTCTCATAATTAAGATGCTGTTCTTTCCTTTTTTCCATCCATTATTACATGGTTTTATTTCTACTAGTCTCAGTGTAAATTTTATCTATAGTGGCCTAACCTATACTAACCTGTTGTCAAAATCTTGCTATTTGATAGCATATTAAGAATGATAGTTTTTGACTGGGCGTGGTGGCTCATGCATGTAGTCCTAGAACTTTGGAAGGCCACAATCTCTTGATGCCGGGTGTTCAAGACCAGCCTGGGCAACATAGTAAGATCCCCATGTATACAAAAAAACTTTTAAAATTAGCTGAGTATGATGGTGCATACCTGTAGTCCTAGCTACTTGGGAAGCTGAGCCAGGAGGTTGCTTGTGCCCAGGAGCCTGAGGTTGCAATGAGATGTGATTGTGACACTGCACTCTAGCCCAGGCAATAGAGCAAGACCCTATCTCTTAAAAAAAAAAAAAAAAGAAAGAAAGAAAGAAAGAAAGCCAGGTTTTAAGATGTCAAAGAACATGTCAGTAGTTTTATGAAATTTCCCTATCTTCAAAGACAATCTCTTAAGGAATACTGAAATATTATTTTAAAATTTTTTATTAAGGAAATTTTTAGAGGTAGAAGAATAGTATATGTGCTGCATGTACATCATCCAGCCTCAGTGTACATCAAACAGCTTCAGTAGCTGTTTTTGTCTCATTTACTTTCTTTTCCCCCCCCATGCACTTTTTTGGGTTGATTGTTTTCTGCTGGAATAAATTCCGAATGTCATTTTACTAGTATGTGCTTCAGTATGAATCTCTTTACTGATAAGGACTGTTTTTGTTTGTTTTAAAAATAATAATCAATATGCTATTATCATACCTACCAAAATCAAGAGTGAGGAATGTTTAGAAATGGTCATGTATAAAACAGTAATAGTTGCTAATATAGCAGAAACAGAAATAAGACTAAATTTTTAAAATGTAACTGAAAAAAAATGGAATGAATTATTTACATGTATGCAAAAATTATAAAAAATATCTACTTGAAGACATAACATTATTAAAAGATGGCAAATTATTATTTAATACATTAACTGCCATGTGAGTTGTATTTAACTCATGCTAGTTTTGAGTCCGGGGCCTCGTGGAGCATATGTAACTCGCATGTCTCTTCACCTTGGGAGCTGTGTAAACTATTTTTCAAGTTGCATATAACTCACAGAAAATAATAAAAAATAACAAATTTCATCAAATTAGAAAGGATCATTTTATTTTCAAAGTTTTTATTCTGTTCTTATAATAAAATACTGTGGCCCAAGGAAAAAAATTTTTTTCTAGTGTGGCAGTGAATGTGTTAAAAAAATTTATTGCCATTCAATTTATTTAAGCAGTACTTTTTTTTTTTTTGAGGCAGAGTCTCGTTCTGTTGCCCAGGCTACAGTGCTGTGGCATCAGCCTAGTTCACAGCAACCTCAAACTCCTTAAGCAGTACTTTTTATCAATTTCTTTTTTTTTACATTTTATTTTGAAATAATTATAGAATCACAAGATCTTATAAAAATAGTTTAGCATGATCCCATGTATCCATCATCAAGCCTCCCTGCAGTAAAGTACTCTATAGATCTACATTTTATTATGCTCTAATGAACATAATGCATAGTTTTGGTCAATAGAAATATATTTTTTTAACTTGATGTTTGTGAATATTTAATATTATCACATGAACAATGTAATTGTGAAGCTCAAGCTGATATTTTGTTGTCCAGATAAAGAAGCATTGTTATCTATCAAAATTCTAACAATAAAAGATGTTATCTCAATGTGGGAACATACCTGTTTAAAAGTTAAATCCAATTATTCTATTTCCCCCAACATTTTGCTATGAAAAATTTCAAGCAAACAGAAAAGTTGAAGGAATTGTACTCATATACTCACCATCTAGGTACTATAATTAGCATTTTATTATATTTGCATTATCACATATCTTTCCATGTCTCCATTTTAATTTTTGATGCTTTTCATAGTACGTTGCAGACATCAGTACACTTAAGCTTGCTTATCATTAACTTAAGAGTTCTATAGAAATTTACCATCCTCCAGAAAGTTTCCTCAAGCCCTGTCCCAGTCATTCTCCCCCTCTACCCATAGAGACAACCAGCTCTGCTGTTCTCACCCAAGATTAGTTTTGTCTGTTTTAGAACTGCGATTGTCCATTTAATTCATTGTACAACTCACAGTGCTTAAGTCTGCATATATAAAATTCCTTTTTTTTAAGATTTTAAAAATTTTATTTGGATACATTTTCAGATTGGAATCTTTTATTCTTACATTAATAAAAATATTTCCACTATTCATTAACAAAACTCTGTTTTGTTTTTATTTTTTAAATTTCAAAATATTAAGGGGGTACAAATGTTTTTGTTACATAGATAGCTTTTATAATGCTTGAGTTGGGGCTGTTAATGTGCCCATCACTCCAAATAGTGTTCACTGTACCCATTAGGTAGGTTTTTGCCCCTCTCCTCCTACCCCCTTTCAAAATTCCTTAATTCTGTTTAAAGCCGAAGTAGGTAATTTAAGTATGAGTATCTAAATTAGTACCAGTATAGTAGATATTTTTATTGGGTAACATTAATGCTGTCCCTTTCACTTTCTGTTATCTATAGGACCACCCATAACACAGTCAAGCTTGATAAACAGCCGTGACCAGCCTGGGACAAGTGCGGTGCCCAATCTTGCACCAGTGGGAGCAAGACTACCTCCTCCTTTACCCCAGAACCTCCTTTATACAGTGTCAGAACGTAAGTAAATGATACTTGGCTTGAAATTGATAAAATATAGAAAAGCCCAACTTTATCAGTGTTACCCTTTTTAAAAATGTAAATAATTTCTATTCTGTGGACTCTTAACTATAAAACTTATATTTGTATTCACAATGCACTTTACTGTGTGGTTATGTTATATAGCCATATGTTAACTTTGTGTGATAAGGGAGAGAAAGAGAAGGCTTTCTGTTTTGGGGAAGTCTACTGTGCTGTAGAGTAGCAACATTGAGTCTTCTCTAAAGGAAATAGATTGTATAATTTCTGTTAAAAAATTGTTTCTCTGATTGAATTTTTAAAACATAAGACTGATCTAAGAAGTATACAAAAAGTTGGGTAAAATATGCCTAATAATTTAACTTGCATGCTGAAGTAGAGATAGAGAGCATCATTTATTTATTTATTTTTTAATATAAATTTTCCACACACACTTAAGATTGGTAGAGAGCATCATTTAGATTGTACTATTTAGTGGTTTGGCTATTTGTTACATTCATGTTTAATTATAATAATGCACTTTAATTGAGTCCTAATTCACTTTTATTTCTTAGGTGTTTTGTTGTTTAGTTTACTAAAGCTTTTTAAAAAGTTCCTTTCTGGCCGGGCGCAGTGGCCGGGTGCGATGGTTCATGCCTATAATCCTAGCACTCTGGGAGGCCAAGGCGGGAGGATCCCTTGAGCTCAGGAGTTCGAGAGTAGCCTGAGCAAGAGTGAGATTCTGTGTCTACCATAAAGAAAGGAAAAAAAAAAAAAACAAAAAACCCAGCTGGGCGTTGCAGTTCATGCCTTTAGGCCCAGGTACTTGGGAGGCTGAGGTAGAAGGATCGCTTGAGCCCAGGTGTCAAGAGGTTGCAGTAAGCTACAGTGATGCCACTGCACTCTACCCAGGGCAGCAGAGTGAGACTCTGTTTCAACAAAAACAAACAAGGCAACTGAGCACTCCTCCTCACAACCCCCCACCCCTTCATATAAAAAAATTTTTAAAAAGGAAAAAAAAAGTTCCTTTCTTTAAAACATAAAAAAAACATAGTTGGTTATTAAAAATGTCAAATTATGAAGTTTTTCTGTACAGAGCCAGGTAACTTTATGGATATGTTCATTTTTTACGTAATTGTTTAAGTTTATTTTGCCTCCTAAACGTGTCTTCATCTCTTTAATGTCATGAGAGGCAATTCAGCAAACTAGTTGAGTCCGGGTTAAATTCTGGTTTCATTGCTTACTATTTTGTGACCTTGGGCAAGTTATTTAACCTCTCTGTATCTCAATTTCTTCTATTATCTATCCCATTAAGATTGTTTAGAGGAATAAATGAATTAATGCATATAAAGCATCTAAAGATTGCCTGGCACTAGTAAGCTATAAGGATTAGTTATACTATTGTAGTTATGACTGTTTATTCAAATTTCAACCACTCTGAAATCAAACCTATTATCTTCTACTTAAATTTCTACCTTCCACCAACCCTGTCTGTGTCAATGGAAATAACACCTACTTAGTTGTCTAGAATTGAAACCTTCACAGGACTGACTCATTGCTTTGCTTTTTTAAATTGAGTTAATTAAAAATCCTTTCTCTCTTTCTTTGAAGTATCCCTTTCTGTTTCTTCTGTGTCCTCTGCCCTCATCCACACTAGAATCACCTCATATTTGGATTATTGCCACAACCTTCTTGACACTGTTACGTTTTATGTTTCATTCCCCCAAGTCATACCATATAATGCTGCTATGCTAATTTTCCTGAGAAAAACAACCATGACAGTTCCTCATGAGAACTCCTCAGTGGCCACCATTTTCCTTCTGAACCATCAGTGGACCTCTCTATAGGGCTTTTAACTTTTTCTGTAATCTGCCTCCGCCTTCTTCGTAATCTTTTTTTCACTGTTCCCAAACATGCACCTTCTCTGATCAGGCCAATTTTACTCTGTCTGTGCTCCTATTAATGACTCAACCTTTTTCTCCATCTTCACTCCTACAATGTGCTCTGTCTCCTATTCTTTGAAGGCCCAAATCTTCTAAATACTTCGAAAATGTTATTGCTCTGTTCTAAACTCCTACAGAACCAAAAAGCATGTAATACATAATGACATATATGACATATACATACATGTAGGTCTGCTGTTGGGTTGGATTTTTTTTTTTTTTTTTTTTTTTTTTTTTGACAGAGTCTCGCTCTGTTGCCCAGGCTAGAGTGCCGTGGCGTCATTGTAAATCACTGCAACCTCAAACTCCTAGGGTCAAGCAATCCTCCTGCCCCAGCCCCCAGGGTAGCTGGGACTTCAAGTGTACACCATGACGTCCAGCTAGTTTTTCTATTTTTAGTAGAGATGGGGTCTCACTCTGTTGCTCAGGCTGATCTCAACCTCCTGAGCTCAAGCAGTCCTCCCACTTCAGCCTCCCAGAGTGCTAGGATTACAGGCATGAACCACCATGCCCGGCCAGTCATAACTTTTTAAAATCTTTCTGTTCAGTTGATTTTAAAATAGTTTTTAAAAAAATTGTTGTCTTTCAGACAGATATGTTGAATCCTTCAAATTGTTTGGGTTTACTTTTCTAGATATAGGTTGAGCATCCCAAACCCCAAATGCTCCAGTATTCTAAACTTTTTGAGCACCAACGTGATGCTTAAAGGAGATGCTCATTGGAACATTTCAGATTTTGGGTTTTGGATTTGTGATGTTCAACCAGCAAGTGTAATGCATATATTCCAAAATCTGAAAGCTGAAACACATCTGGTCCTGAGCATTTTGGATAAGGGATACTCAACCTGTACTATAAATGGTAATTTCGAATAAATTAGAACTTGTTTCAGTTCAAATGAAGTAAAAAGCTATATGCATGTTTGCAATGTAATAGAGAACTTAAACTATCCTGAAATTATGGATATTTTATTGCCGTTAAAATTCACAGCACAGAAAATACATGTAGTTTAAAACAGCATATCAAGTGGTATTTGGTTGTAAAAATTATGTCTGTAGGGACCCAGAGTATATGTGCTGCCGGAGCGAGTATAATAGGGATACAGAGTAAACACAGAAAAATGAAATCTGGATTTTTGAAGGTAGGAGTTCGAGACTGCCCAATGCTAGGTACTGGGAATATACAAGATAAATAAGAAATGGTTCATTTCCTAAGTGTCTAATAGTGAGAAAGAAATGTTAAAAAAGAAAACAAACAAACCACAAAAACCAATTACAGTGTATTTTGATAATATAGCTAAGTGAACAGAGTACCTCAGAAACAAAAGGAACTAATTCTGTCAAAAATAAAGCGTTCATTTAGTCTACAATTATTACTTGTTTTGGAAGAGGACAATTAAATGTTAAAAGAAGAAAAAGGATTGCCTTATGATAAAACAGGATAGGACATACGTGGTTCCTAATAATGTATTTAAAAGTTAACATCAGGCCGGGCATGGTGGCTCACGCCTGTAATCCTAGCACTCTGGGAGGCCGAGGTGGGCGGATCGTTTGAGCTCAGGAGTTCGAGACCAGCCTGAGCAAGAGCGAGACCCCATCTCTACTAAAAATAGAAAGAAATTATATGGACAGCTAAAAATATATACAGAAAAAATTAGCCGAGCATGGTGTGCATGCCTGTAGTCCCAGCTACTCGGGAGGCTGAGACAGGAGGATCCCTTGAGCCCAGGAGTTTGAGGTTGCTGTGAGCTAGGCTGACGCCACGGCACTCAGTCTAGCCTGGGCAACAGAGTGAGACTCTGTCTCAAAAAAAAAAAAATAATAATAATAATAAAAGTTAACATCACATGGTTATAATTTAGTAAAAGCTCTCTGAAATTTTGTTGTTTTTGTTAAGTTAAAATGTCATAGATGCTATGAAAATGACTTAAATATTGAGGTGTTTTTTAGAGTTCTATGGAAAGACAGCAATATCATATACCCATTAAAATCAATTATTTCCTCTGAAGTACTTAAACATTTTCCCCAGATTTGAAGTCACCAATTCAATGTATATTCTTTGGCTTTCAAAAGACTATCGTTAAGTGAGGCATACTGTCTTTTCTGCCTTGAATTTGGTCTGTTTCTTTGAAGAAGACATAATAGAAATATTTTATAACTGCTAAGCTCGTTGTACTGGATGTGTGAAAATGTAATAGTATATAAACTCTAGATTTTAGAGTCTGATTCTTAGGTTGAAGGTAATTGTTTAATCTTCATATGAATTCCAATAAATTATCTTTCAGAAAATACTTTTCCTATTATTAACTATATAAAATTATTGAAACCCTATATTCCTACAGTTGAGCTTTGCCCATTTAATTTTGTGAATACATAACATTTCCCTGTGCAGAATAATGGATTTTATGTCCAGAAAAATGAATCAATGTCTAATAGAATCCTTGTATATTGTCTAGAGTTTTCCCCCCTTGTGTTTTACTTGTATTCATATTACATTAGTTGTTATATTATCTATTTCAACATATAGTTATTCATCCAAAGATATACTTAATTGTTATTTGGGTACTTTAAGCTTTTATCCCTTCTTTATGTGACTTGGGTTCCTCTAGTGCACCAGGCACTGTTTTGGCCCTGGAACTTTTGAAGTGTACCAGGGACCTTGTATTCTAATAGAGTAGACCCATGAGAAATATGGCCAATATTTGGAAGATTTTTAGATTTGAACTATTATCTTAAAACTTACCTTACAGGTTTTCTTTTTTCCCCTGTCAGTAATCTTAAAGACAAAATCAGGATAATTACAAAGAGTGGTTAAAAGTTTGCATAAAGATTGTCTTCAACTATTAGAGTTAATGTTAAGAATGTGAAAATGTTACCATCAGACATTTGAGGTATATGAACAACTTAAAATGGGAACATGAACGTGGGATGTTTGCAGTTTGGAATTATCCAGTCATTCTTTATACTGACCAAAACTAAACTGAATGAATATAAATCCTGAGAGGTTCATCTTTACCATTATTGTAATCTGTTTGATTTTTAACAACTTTTTATTATGGAAAGTTTAAATTACCATATACACAAAAAGAGAGCAAATAGTGTAGTGAATCTCTGTGTACTCGTTTCCTGCTTCAATAATCATCAACATGTGGGCCAGGCGCAGTAGCTCATACTTGTAATCCTAGCACTCTGGGAGGCTGAGGTGGGAAGATTGCTTGAGCTCAGAAGTTTGAGACCAGCCTGAGTAAGAGTGAGACCCCATCTCTACTAAAAATAAAAAAAATTAGCCGGACAACTAAAAATAGAAAAGAAAAATTAGCTGGGGCGTGGTGGTATACACACCTGTAGTCCCAGCTACTCGGGAGGCTGAGGCAGGAGGATTGCTTGAGCCCAGAAGTTTGAGGTTGCTGTGAGGTAGGCTGACACCATGCATTCTAGCCCAGGCCACAGAGGGAGACTCTGTCTCAAAAAAAAAAATCAATGTGTGGTTAATCTTGCTTCATCTGTAACCTATGCCTGACTCGATTATTTTAGAAAATGTCCCAAACATAACATTTCCTCTGTGAAAACTTAAGTATCTATCTTTAAAAGTTAAGAGTTAACCATACACATACACAAAACCACACCCCCCCAAAATGATAATAATGTACTGTTGATTGTCAAATATCTGGATAGTGTTCATATTTCTCATTTGTATCAGAAAGGTCCTTCCATAGCTGGTTCATTTGAAGCTATATCTAAACAAAGTTATACATTTAGTTGAAACGTTCCTTAAGTCTTGAAATCTATAGCAATTTCCTTTACCTCTTTTTTTCCCTCAACATTTATTTGTTGAAGGAACAGATCATTTGTCCTGTGTTTTCTCACATTCTGGACTTGGCAGAATCATTCCTTTGTATGTCATTTAACATATTCCTCTATTCCCTGTATTTCCTGTAAATTGAAGTTAGATCTAGGTATTTAATTAGATTCACATTTGGTTTTTTTTCTTTTTTTGGTAAGAGCATTTTATAGATTGGGTTATTTACTTCCTACGCAGTATATCATAATGCTCATAATATCTGGTTGTCTCTTTTCTGTATTATAAATATTAATCAATGTGTACAAGTGTTTTTATCCTGATCTCTCCATTTTAAAAGTTGCTTATGGTTTCAACCACCATTTTTGGTCAGTGACTAGATCTCTTGTTTTATGTTATACTCTAATTCTATAATTTTTTCTACATTTATTGCCGGCATTCCATAAAGTTGGCAATATCAACCATTTGATTAACCTGAAATGCAGTTTTTACAGAAAAGGCAAGATAGATGTTTATTTCCTTTCATTTATCAGTTTTTAGAAAGAATTGGATCCCTAATATTTTACAAAGGGGACCACTGTATTTTTTTTTTTTAGTATCATTATGAACTCATGAATTTTTAACATGTTTGATATGTTTTCACTCCATTATAGTCATTTTTTCTAAGAGATGGGGTTTGCTATGTTGCCCAGGCTGGTCTTGAACTCCTAACCTCAAGTGGTCCTCCTGCCTCAGCCTCCCAAAGGGCTGCAATTATGGGCATGAGCCACCACACCTGGCTATTACAGTCTTTGATGTTCAGATTGTTTTATCTTTGATCAGTGGACCTTTCTTCATATTGGCTCCTGATGGTTTTTTCTTTATTTTTGAGGTGCCAGTCTTTGATAGCTTCTGAAAGGACAAGGTATACCAAGGTGTACCAAGCTCATAAATTTTTTGCCCTGTTCTAGAATCGGCCCTTTGTCTAAACAACACTACTACTTTAGAAGTAGTATTTAGAGACTTCAATAGGTGTCGTTTGTAAGAAAATTTGACTTCACTTGAATAAACAGTCGTCTTTCTGGAGTGTTTGAATTGTATGTTCTTTGTCATTGGTTTGTATCAATGTAGACATTGTGCAAACTAGCTTTTTAGTTTCCAGCTTACTTTGAGACAGTTATTATTAATTAGATACATTTGGTATATTGAGTGATGTATCATAAATTTAAAGTAATCATATGGACTGAGGTTGTATGTCATTCCCATTTTTCTCTTTGTACATTACTTAATTCTGCTCATAGGTCACTCATCACAAGTAATTCTGTGCAATAGGTCATGCTTACAGCTATTTTCAGATCACCAAGGATATGTGAAATTGTTTTTGCAATGTAATGATTGATCCTTTTTAAATGTAGATTTTAAAAGGGTTGGTGCTAATTGCACAGTTACGTGGTCTGCTATACAGTATGATATGTCACCTCTTCCTTTGCCCCATATGTAAGAAGAGAAATGTAATAAAGTTTAGCATATCTATTTTCCCTCAACATTTAATGTGAAATCAAGTGGTTGCTTTGTAGCCTGTCCTATTAAAGTCTGTTTAAAATCTTGAGAAATTTTATAACTTTTAAGGATATTTTAGTAGATGTAAATAAAATTCTAAATTCACTTTATTTTGTCTTGTATCTCATAGTGAATGTCTGACTTTGGATATAAAATATTAACTAAGTCTTTTAATTATGTCTCAAGTGAGGTTGTCAGTAAAAAGATACTATTAAATGGACAACCAAAGGGAGGTTTTTCTCTTTGATACTTTGTCTTTTTAAAATTCTGTACTTCAGAATTTGACTTCATTGTGTCTACATTCTTGCATCAGCATACATAGATAAACCCTAGATTTGCTTTCTTTCAAAATGTGGTTCTTTATATTTGGGATAATTTTATGTGTCCAGTGCTGGTCTATTGATCTGAGTTTTTGTCCTTTTTTCGTTTCTCTGTACTTGTTACCCATCTGCTCATAGGGATAACAAATTTTCACTATCTTGTTTAATTTTTTCTTTTGAATATTTCTTATTCTCTGTGAGGGTATGCTTATGGTGGCCTGTTTGTTTTTAATGCTTTTATCATTATTTTTTCTGTCCCAGATGTGGGAGTATATGCAAACCTGAAATTATGCAGGGTTGGGGAGGTGGGTTTTTTTTTCAATGGATATGACCACCTTCACACTTACATATCTCATTGGATACAAACTTCTCTATGAATTCTCAAGGCTCCTTTGCCTAATAACTTGATGTGGTTGAATGTTCAACTTTGAATAAAATTAGCACGTAGTTTTTTCCATTTAAGATCATAAAAGATGGAGACTACACATACTACCTAATTCTGACTCTTTCTTCAGACCTAAATGCATCCTCACCAATTGCATGTCTATTCTTTCTTGAGTTAGAATTGTAGTAACATCTTTCTCAACTACTTTTTCTGTTGGTATAAATTCTGTTTTTGGCTCCAAGTCTCTGGAAGTACATCATTACCTAAGAGAAGCTTGTGACTCTCATTCCCAGCTGCCCTCCTATTCTTTCCTCTGTAGGACAGCCCATGTACTCTCGTGAACATGGTGCTGCTGCATCTGAGCGACTTCAGTTGGGGACACCGCCTCCTCTGTTGGCAGCTCGTTTGGTGCCACCTCGCAACCTCATGGGATCCTCCATTGGGTACCATACCTCAGTCTCCAGCCCCACCCCTCTGGTCCCAGGTAAGCTTTGCTACAAATGGCCACCCACCTCACTGATCTTTTGTACCTTAAGCTGGCCCAGCCTAAGGGGTGACCTGGCATCCTGATCTGCTGTCACAGGTTCCCATTAAAGCTCTTAGGTAGTTTTATTTTTCTGTTCCTCTGCTTCTTTGGTTTGTCCCTAGTGGCTGCTAGATGATTAGGCCTCCTGTGTGTCTATCATCTCTGGTGTCTTCTATATTTACTTTCAGTGCCTCGGTAACAAAGTCATGCTAGTTCCTTGAGTTAGTTTCTAATCAGGTAGATAGGAAGGTAATATCTAGTTGAATATTTTCTAATTAATTAATTGTGCATTACAAGTAAAACTAGGTTAATTTTTCTTTAAAACAAAACAAAAACAAACATCTGATTTCTTGCTGATCATGGATGAACATGTCTTTTTCACCCTCTGCCCCTTGTTGTATGGACTGGTTATATATAATGTACTGATTCTTGAAAACGTGTATTTTGAAGATAGTGGAGTTGCTCTGTGGATGTCACATGGATTTTTTTTTTTTTAATATTTTTCACTTTGCCTTTAGATCTCAGTTCATTATAATTAACTAAAGAATTTTTAAGTTGATTGGAGTTCTCTGTATTTCCAGGAATTATAGAATAAGGTCATTTAATTATGTAACTTCTTTAAAACTTTCTGCAGCCTAAACAGTTGGAGATTTTCTGGGAAGAGTACCAAGTGGTAACTGAAAACTTTTTTTGTCATAATTTGCTGATAATTTTTTTTAAAAATGAAGCAGCATTTATTTTGTATTTTATACTACATATAAATTTTAGAGTTGACATTTATAAGCCTGAAAGCTGTTATTTTATATATCACTTCCAATCATATCAGCTTTAAACACATTTAAATTTAATAAGTATATTAGATTTGTTTTTAAGCTAGGCATATCATTACAGTGCATGTTTTCATCAGGAGGGTAAGCTCATGATTAAATACTGTCTCTGGTTGTCTTAAACAAGTATTATAAAGAGGAGCGTTGGAACAAAAGCTGAAATAATTAGGAAGCCAAAAAAACACTTTTTGGCAGAAAACTGTAAGCATAGCCTTATAACCATTGAGGTGAAAGAGTTTATTTGGTTTTATTAATCATCATCAAGCAACTTTGAGAGTGAGCGCGAGCCTTGGGAATGAAAATACAAAAATCTATAGTAGAAGCCAGATGTGATGTGGGCCTCTAGTCCCAGCTACTCAGGAGGCTTAAGTGGGAGGATTACTTGAGCCCAGGAGTTCGAGACCAGCCTGGGCAACAAATGAGACTCTGTCTCTTAAAAAACAAAAACAATTCTATATTAGAAACATCATTGTGATAATAGTTTCTTATATTTCCTGAGCCATCCTCCTCTGAGGAGGGCAGCACAAATAGCCCTGGTGTTTAATATTCAACATCATTTAACATTTTATTACAGGGAAACAATTTTTAATATATTGATACAATTCCATGAGCTATTTTCAAAAACCAGAAGAAAGGGAAAAAATGAGGATTTGGGGAGGACAGAGAATGCTGATCAGCAATTCTAGTTCTGATACCAAATATCCCAGAATCATCTGTGCTTTTAATAGTGTTTTAGTGTTTTAGCTTTGTGGTGGCCTGTTGATGTTTTGTGCAAGAGGACTGTTCACTCATGACTCTAAAGTTAGAGGAAGTACAGTATTCTGGGGAGAGGTTTAATCTAAGAGGGTGAGAAATTTGCTGGATTGAGGACTTCTCTGAATCCTACTTGTGCTTACTTAGGCAGCAGAGTTAAATGTCTGTAGTGACCCAGAAGGTCCCATAAATGTGGATAATTTTCTGAGCTTATACTCTGAATCACAGATGTGACTGACCAGTAATAAAGATCTCAATGTACCTTATCTTTTAGCTGAAACTTAATATTAACTCCATAAAGAATTTTTCCATTAAGAAAAATAAAGAGATGTAAGGACTTCTGAATCACTGTTATGAAAAATCAGTGTCTTCAGTCAATCTTAACCATTTCATTTTATGTGGGATGAAGAGGCTGTATACTGTTTGGAGAGAAATGCTTTCAGAATTTTTTTTTAAACACTAACAAAATAGTTATTTAGCATTAGAATTTTTTTTTTTTTTTTTTTTTTGAGACAGAGTCTCACTCTGTTGCCCGGGCTAGAGTGAGTGCCGTGGCGTCAACCTAGCTCACAGCAACCTCAAACTCCTGGGCTTAAGCGATCCTACTGCCTCAGCCTCCCGAGTAGCTGGGACTACAGGCATGTGCCACCATGCCCGGCTAATTTTTTCTATATATATATTTTAGTTGTCCATATAATTTCTTTCTATTTTTAGTAGAGACGGGGTCTCGCTCTTGCTCAGGCTGGTCTCGAACTCCTGACCTCGAGCGATCCACCCGCCTCGGCCTCCCAGAGTGCTAGGATTACAGGCGTGAGCCACCGCGCCCGGCCAAGCATTAGAATTTTAAAAATTAAGTTTTTATTTGTAGAGAAAACGCAGGAAATATGATAAAAGTGCATTTTTGAGGGGAGTGGTAATAAAATCATTGTTACATTTATAGATATAAAATTTATCTTATCTAGCTGTTTTATTTGAAATATATTTTATGTATGAGACTAGCTGTTATCTTGCCAGTTTAAAGTGTAAATAACCAAATGAATAGATTGGGGTTTTTTTCTCCTTAATTAAAAAAGTGCGTAGGAATTGGTGAGACATGATAGATAACCGAGGAAATTCAATCAACTCTTCATATATGGTGTTTGTGTACATGAAAATTTATATTAAAAATGTCCATTGAAGTTTGGATTAGGTGATTAATACACAGGGTAGAAATGACTGAGTGAATGAATCTGAAAATATGTTGATGTTTAAGAATGGATGCATGTATCTATGTTTTGTGATATTAGCATTTTTTTCCACTGCCAAAAGATGTATGAATGTACTGTAAGACAAAGAGAAATACAGTTGGTCCCCCATATTCTCAGGTTCCACATTTGCGGATTCAACCAACTACAGATTGAAAATATTTGGGGAAAAAGAACAAAAAATAATACAACAATAAAAAATAATACAAATTAAAAAGCAATATAGCATAACAACTGTATAGCATTCGCATTGTATTAGGTAGTATAATCTAGAGATGATTTATAGTATGTACGAGGTTGTGCATAGGTTATATGCAAGTACTATGCCATTTTCTATAAGGGATTTGAGCATCTATGGATTTTGGTATCTGCAGAGTCCTGAAACCAATCCCCTGCAGATACTGAGGGATAGCTATATATGTATGAGTTGATGTAATTTTATTGAAGAATATACATCTTTTAGCAGTTTATTTTATAACACTGAGAAATAGTTTAACCTGACTGATTTGTTTTGTGTTTTGTTATTTTCCCTCAGATACCTATGAACCAGATGGTTATAACCCAGAAGCTCCTAGTATTACCAGTTCTGGTAGATCTCAGTACAGACAGTTCTTTTCAAGAACACAGACACAGCGCCCCAACCTGATTGGCCTAACATCTGGAGATATGGATGCAAATCCAAGAGGTGAAAATGCGTTGAACTTTTTTGGATGCTAAATATTGTGTAATAGTTTGATATAGTTATTACATTTGCATTTCTGACCTGGCTTGAGGAAATTAATGTCTAAATTACTTATATACCATCTCTTTGAACGGTTCTATATAATTATCTCAAATATTTTAAATAACTTTGTCTCCAAATTTCATTTTAAAGCTATAGTTAGAATATATTTATTTTTAAATACAGATAATACTAATATTATTTAATTGTTTTTCTTGGCAGGATTTTAGGCTGTTTTAACTGTGCAGGGCACTGTGCTAGATATTGGATATAGAAAGATGAAATGACTGATCCTTTGATCCCTTGATCCCTTGCCCTCAGAGAACTGATCATTTCAGTGCCTACCTTGTATCTTGAGAGCTGTGCTTCATGCTAATAATATTGAGAACCTAAAACATTGTAATAAAATTATCATTTGACCATTTTTAACACAATTGCAACTATAAGTTAGGTAGGACTTTTATAAAGCTTAGGCACAAACCTTAAAATTAAACACAAAACCAAGAAAGATTAAATGCAAACTTTTGTTTTTGTTTTTGAAACAGGGTCTTGCTCTATTTCCTGGGCTAGAGTGCTGTGGCATCATCATAGCTCACTGCAACCTCAAACTGCTGGGCTCGAGCAATTCTCCTGCCTGAGGCTCCTGAATAGCTGGGCCCACAGGCGTGCATGACCACACCCAGCTAATTTTTCTGGTTTTTTTGTAAAGGCAGGGTCAGGCTATGTTGCTCAGGCTGGTCTCAAGGGCTGGTCTCAAACTCCTGGCCTCAAGCAATCCTTCTGCCTTAGCCTCCCAAAGTGCTAGGATTATAGGTATGAACCATTGTGCCCGGCCAGCATTTACCTTTAATATAGTTTGATAACCTCCTTCCCTCTCTCCCGCAAAAAAGAGTGGTTAACAAGTTTGATGGGATTTCATTTTGGTAACTTATTATAGTTAGATTTCCAATATTTAATTCCAATTTGAGTGACTGGCAGTGGGCCATACCGAAAATAGTTTTCTGATACAGTCACATGGTGAACATTTTTCTGTTCTTACCTTCTTTTCTATCCTGATTTTATTCACTCTTTTTTACTGTCATAAGTAATACTATTACAACTATAGGATAACAATTTTTTTTTGTCAAGACTACACTAAGAATGTTTATTTATATTATCTGTCATCTTCTTTACAACTCCATAGAAGAGTTACTATTTTTGTTTTCTTTTTACAAGTGAAGACACTGAGGCTTAGGAAAGTTAAAGAACTTGCCCAAGGTCACACAGCTATTAAGTAGCAGAACTAGAATTTGAACCCAATCTAATTCCAAAGAATATATTCTTACCTTCTATGCTGTAATGCATATATTGTTGCTGAATTACCTGAAATTAGTGGAAAGATCATGTTCTCAATGATTTCAAGTCTTCCCTTTGCCACTAGCCTGGTTTATCCGTACATTAATACACTGTAAGCCATAGATAATCTCTCTCAGTATAGAAGGTCATGTGGTTTGTATATTCTCCAGACTTGCTTTGTTATCTTGGGCAAGTCACTTAACCTCTAGCTATATGTCTTTCCTTTTTAATAATGCACTTCAGTAAAGAAAAGCATTAGGCAATATGAAGTGGTAGTGATAACAACTATTTAAGAAAGACGTAATGGCATCTCAAATTCTAGAATGCTTTATGCCATCACAATTTCTACCTCATCCATTAGCCTTCTGAAAACACAAGTCCTACAAAGGCAAGGATCATGTCCATTTTATTCACTTTTTTTATACCCAAGGTCTACTACAGTGCTGAGCTGTGTAAAATAGCTAAATGTTAAATGGATAAATCTTTACATAGTAATTTCTCTGACTGTGTCACACAGATGAAATAGAACAGACTGCCCCTCACCATGTCTCTATCCCAGTGTCCAGCCCTACATATGTTGTTATTTGCTTGGTTGAGTTGCTAAAGTTAGGGGAAAATACTCAGGTATAAGAGGTATAATTTTGTGTTGTTATTTACTTTTTTGTTCAATACACCTCTCCCTACCTGCAGGTAATCTATTAAAAAGTCAGTTTTTTATAGTATTTTAGTCTCAACTGTTGTGAGTGAAATGTGCTAATTTGTAGCACTGGCTTTGGATTTTCTTCCCAACTTTTATGTTTGGAAATTTTTAAACTTATAGACAACCAAAAGATGCAGTGAACACCTGAATGCATTCACTTAGATTTACCAGTTGTTAATACTTTGTCACCTTTGGTCATGAATGCTTGCTTATGTTCTCTCTTGTCTCTCTCTTCCCTCACATTTTTTTTTGAACCACTTGAAAGTAAGTGGTAGACATTGTAATACTTTAAGTCCTTTAGCTTACACCAAAGAATAAGATGGTCTTGTATAAGCGCAGTATTATTGTAAGCACAGTATTATCATCACACATAAGAAAATCATAATTCCATAATAATATTTAATCCTTATGATGTGGTGAACTTCTTGTTGTATCACATCAGGAGGCAAATAATGCCCCTCTATTAATGGTGCTAAGTTTGATTGCTTGCCTAAGGTGATAATTGTTAGATCTCTCCATTGCAAAAGTAATTTACGAAGCAGTACTTTGGTACCATATAAATACCTTATTCTCCAACAACCTTTCGCCAGTAATTTTTTGCATCCATTGATTGGTCCATTCCTGAGTCGGTTTATTACATTGGGGTTACCATTAAGTTTTGAAACTTGGAGTTATATTTTTAAAAAAGGAGAAAGACATTTGCAAAGGAGACATTTGTTAATTTTTTCTGAATGTCAGGCATTTCTAAAAAGGAAATGATAGCAGTTGAGCTATTCGTAGTTCTTTTTAGCTTTTAGACTAAATATTTTAATCATTTGAAACTCCTCAGAAACTCAGTAATGTGATTTTTTCTTTCCAACAGCTGCTAACATTGTGATCCAGACTGAACCACCAGCTCCTGTTTCAATTAATAGCAACATAACCAGAGTAGTTCTTGAACCAGATAGCCGAAAAAGAGCTATGAGTGGTTTGGAAGGGCCGCTCACAAAGAAACCTTGGCTGGGAAAGTAAGATAACTTGCTAATTAGTAACATCTAATTGGTGTCATTGGTTTTTCATAAAATTAAAGAGTTGTCACTAATCAGTAATTTTCAAACTATGTGTCTCAAAGTTAGAGTTCCAGGAGATATCTTTAGAATGTCCTAAAAATTGAAAATTAACAGAATATTCATAATAGATATTTGTAATTTGTACCTATATATTTCTTCACCTAACCTAATATTAAAAATTATTAAGAAACTGAAAATAAACAGAAAAGAAGAAAAAGTTCTGTACCTTTGCAGATGTTAAAAAAGACTGGTCATTCCCTACTTTAATATTAGACTCCTTAATAATTGTGGTAGCTTTTTTAACATATGAATTTTGCTGTCAATTGGACCTCTTTTCTTCCTACCTATTCTATTCCTATATAAGAAGAATGATGTGAAAATTGCTTAGTAATATCTTAAGAATCTTAAAAAGCTTACAAAAGGCACTTTTAAATAAATATAAACTTATACTCTTTGCTAATGTTTCTCTTGGCTAGGCATGAGGTGGGGAATTAATCAAGATCTATTAATATTCCTTTCAGGCAAGGGAATAACAATCAGAATAAACCAGGGTTCTTGCGAAAGAATCAGTATACAAACACCAAATTAGAAGTCAAGAAAATCCCTCAGGAATTAAACAACATTACCAAGCTCAATGAACACTTCAGCAAATTTGGAACTATTGTTAATATCCAGGTAAAAAATGTGGCTATGTCTATGACATAATCCAGGCATTTTATGAGTCTTAGAAAGTATTTGTATCAGTTTAGCTTGCTCAAATGAGTCAGTGGTTATTCTGATTATCTCTGATAAGTGTTGTAAACTCCACTATGTATCTGTATACCCACCTTTATTATGAAATTGTTAAATTGCCTTCATTTGGTTCTTTTCTGCAACCTCTTCTTGAAAGACATTGGGCTAGCTCCTATATTTTTGTTCAGAGTTCTGTCTTTGAACAAATGGTTTTTTTTTTAAAACCTGCATTAATATTCTAGGTAGCTAATAACTAGGTAGCTTAGATTTTTGGTAATTTCTGAGATTGTAATCTTGTCACTGACTGACTTTTATATTGTGGTGAAATAGTAATTTGTTGAGGATGATTCTAATCTTGAGAATTTTAGGCAGTGTAATGTGTTATCCAAGATCAAATAAATTGTAACTTTTATGTTTCACTGTCTGCTAGTTAGATATTTGAATTTATGAATTTGTGGCTGAGTATTATGCTGTAATTGAGGGTACTTGATGACTAGATTAAGTTGGAATTTCAGTCACCCCTTATACTTAAGTGTTGTCATCAAACCAAAATGTATCTTAGTTTAAGAAGGTAGTATTGGGGTACTTGGTATTTCAAAGAATTGAACCAAAGTGTTCTTTCTGAGAGGTTTTCATGCAGTTTTTTTCCTGATTGCAGAAGTAGTACATGCCTAGTTTTACAAATAATTGGAAATACATTAAACACAAATGAAAATCACCCAAATTTTGCCACTTGGCAGTAACGACTATTGATCTCTTGTTTGTTTGTTTATTTTTTGAGATGAGGTCTTGCTCTGTTGCCCAGGCTGGAGTACAGGGGCATGATGATAGCTCACTGCAGTCTCGAGCTCCTGGACTCGAGGGATCTACCCAGCTCAGTCTCCCAAGTAGCTGGGACTACAGGCATGTGCCACTGTGCCCAGCTAATTTTTTTCATTTTTGTGGATCCTGCTGTGTTGCTCAGGCTGGGGTTGAACTCCTAGCCTCAAGTGATCTTCCCATCTCAGCCTGCCAAGTAGCCGGCATCTCTTAATTAAAAGACATATGTTTTTTGGTATTAAATATGGAAGAATGTATATACATACACATTCTCTTTAAAAATGCTTCACATTCTGCTCCCAGTGGAGTCACAGGAAAAAAAATGCTTCACATGCTTAAAAGATATAAAAGATATGATCATACCAAATGTCTATATCTTTTTTCTCTTAAAGTTTTCATGGGTCATAATTCTTTATGGCATTTAGAAAAATTTAGTTAGCTTAATGTAGGTAGGTATATTTAGTCAGCTTGGGCTGCTGTAACAAATACCATAGACTGGTAGACTGTATGGCTTAAACAACAGAAATTTATTTTATCACAGTTCTATAGGCTGGGAAGTCCAAGATTAATTAAAGTGTTGGCCAATTCAGTTTGTGGTGAGGGCTCTCCTCCTAACTTGCAGACAGTTGGCTTCTTACTGTGTCTTCGCATGGCAGAGAGACAGAGAGGGAGATCTTTTCCAGTTCTTTTAAGGCCATTAATCATATTCATTAGGGCCTCATCCCTATGACCTCATTTAACCTTAATTACCTTCTAAAAGCTCCTGTCCAAATGCGGTCACATTGGAGTTTAGGACTCCATATTAATCTGGGGGTGGGCGGACACAATTTATTACATAGCAATGGACCATAATTTATTTAACTATTTTCTATTGTTGGGAATTTATGTTGTTTCTATTATTTTCTTAAAGGTTGCTTTTAAGGGTGATCCAGAAGCAGCCCTCATTCAATATCTTACCAACGAGGAGGCCAGGAAAGCCATCTCTAGCACAGAAGCAGTTCTAAACAACCGATTCATTCGAGTTCTGTGGCATAGGGAAAATAATGAGCAACCAGCACTACAGTCCCCAACACAGCTGCTCCTGCAACAACAGCAAACACTTAGTCACCTCTCACAGCAGCACCATCACCTGCCACAGCATCTTCATCAGCAGCAGGTGCTGGTGGCCCAGTCTCCCCCCTCAACGGTACACGGAGGTATCCAAAAGGTAATCTCATTCATTGGAAATAAAACGTCCTCTCATCCAGCCCTCTAGGTCAGTATTTCTCAATTCATGGTCCGTGGGTCTTATACATCAGAGCTCATAGTTTGGTCTGCAGACCAGTAGCATCTGATCTCCTGGAAGCTTATTACAAATGCAGATTCTTAGGAAAAAACGCAAATTCTTGGGTCTCACCTCATCCTGCTAAATCAGAATCCCTATGGGTGGTGCCCAGGAATCTGTGTTTTAACAAGCTCTGCAGTTGATTCTTATGTACCCCAAAGTTTGAGAAGTCCTATTCTATTCAGAATCACTTATCTGGGTGCAAATTCCTGGACCTCACCTTCCCAAACCTATACAGTAAGTACTCAAGTGATTTTTGTGGACACTAAGTATAGTAACCATCCACCACTGAACAACTCTGATATAGAACTACTTCTTTATTTTGTGTTAGAATCAGTCTCCCTTGTATCCATCCACCCATGTGTCCTACTTTTCCCATATAGAAACATTCTGTTCCTTTTAAAACTGGCATAGAAGCTCCAAGATAATTGGGATTTTGACTATTGTATTCCGTTCTATCCCTAGTGCCTAAAACAATGCCTAGTAATTATTACTCAAATGGATAGATTTGCGTGAATAGAGGAAGAAACAAAAGAACAAATCACTACACATTAGAACCATTCAGATATTGACAATAATTATAATTTCCACCTAGCTATTCTTATGTTTAGATTAAATACATTTAGATCTTTTTTTAAAAAAGTATTCCTTTTAGTACATAGCCTCAACTCCATTTATTATGCTGCTCATTTACATCTAAATTTTCATTCACTTTTGTCTGTATCCTACTTCATGTTAGAGCCCAGAGGTGAATGCTTCCTGTGGATGTTGGATACATAGTGTAGAAAAGAGTAATACCATCACCTCTGTGATTATTAGACTACGCGCTGTTAATGCACCCCAAGATTGCATTATGTTTTTGAGGTGATCATTTCATACTGTTATTAAATTACTGTCAATAAAGACCTCTTACTTAAGTCTTTCAGAACATTACAAATTAGAGGGAACATTAAAAAATAATTAATAATTTTTACGCATATATATTTTAGACATCCAAAAAAGTATGGATAATAAAGGTATACACCCATCCCTTCCCCCCAGCCGGAGAGGGGATGGGTGCATACCTACATGATGAGTGCGATGTGCACTGTCTAGGGAATGGACACACTTGAAGCTCAGACTCGGGGGGATGGGGAGGCATGGGCAATATATATAACCTGAACTTTTGTACCCCCATAATGAGCTGAAAAAAAAAATAGGGATGATAATAATAATATCTTTCTCATGGAACATTTATAAGGACTGAAGGAGATAAGATATGCAAATGCAACCGCTATATTTAAGAGAATACATTAGATGGCACATGACGCTGCATGTTGCCTGTATAGAGTAAGTGTCCTGTATAGAGTAAGTGTTCAATAAATATTGGCATTCCAAAAAAAAAAAGTATGGATAATATAATCACCACCTCACTTAAATAAAACTTCACAGATAATTGAAGCACCGTCCCCTTCACATTTTCTTATCTTTTTCCCCATGTTAATCACTACCCTAAATTTATACCATTCCTAGGCTTGCTTTTAAACTTTTACCATATAAGTGTTTATTTTGTATATCCAGATAATTAACAAACCACAGACATCGGGTGCATATGTTCTTAATAAAGTTCCTGTTAAACATCGTCTTGGACATGCAAGTGGTCACCAGAGTGATGCGTCACACTTGTTGAATCAGTCTGGTGGTGCTGGAGAGGATTGCCAGGTATGCACTTCTGTGAATCTGAAATATATTTAGAGTCGTTTAATGAATTAACGAGGAACTTAACAAAATTGATTATCATCCAGATTTGTAATGTGTTACTTCCTTAATCAAGACAACTATAATAGCTGACCTATGTGTGGCATATAAACTTCCCTAATTTCCGGTCAGAAATTTGCTGGTTAAATTTTTTTTTTCTACTCAAAGCTAAGTAGGACTTTGAGAATTTTAGCTATTAATAAATGTTTTTATTAGTCCATTTCTCTAGTTATTCTTTAATATAGTTAAGAATGTAGTGTTAGGTGTGTTCTGTCATAATAAAACAAACTTGGAAATATGTATTAAGCAGTTACATTTGCTTTTAGTAATATAGCTGTACAGTGACTCTAGAGTATGGTGATTATTGCAAAGAAAGCTAAAAATAACCCTAAAAAAGAAGAGCAACAATAGGGGCTAGCCCCCAAAATATTATATAGTTACTATAATTGAAACAATTGGATATTGGCACACAAATAGAGCAGTGGGACAGAAGATAAAATTATAGGAATAGACTGCAGATAGGAATTTATTAAATGATGACAGAGTATCTCAAATCAGTGGGGAAGTTATAGACTTTTTGATAAATAGTATTGGCATAACTGGATAGCCATGTGGAAAAGATAAAATGAGATCCATTTTTTAATTACATCATAAACCAGGGTAAATTCCAAATGTATCTGAGATTTAGATGCTGATGGAAATGCTAAATGATACAACCCACATGAAAGGAAATTTGGCAGTACAATTCTGGCAAAATTATGTATGCATTTACTCTAAAATAATCTTCCTTGTAAGAATCTATGCCAAAGGTATCCTAGCCAAAATATGAAAAGACATATGTGCAAGGCCAGTAATTGTAGACTCTGTAATAGCAAAAGACTGGAAACAACCCAAATGCTCATCTGTAAGGAACTGGTTACTTAAATGTAGTACATCCACACAGTAGAGTATATGCTACCTTACGGAGGAATGAATATTTTTATATGTACCATGGAATGATTATCAGGATATATTAAATCAAAAAAAAAGGCAAATTGGAAGAAGAAAATGTATAGCGGGGCACTGTTGGTGTAAAAAAGTGAAAGTAGAGGCAGTGAACAAATACAAATATTTGCTTATAATAGAAAAACCAGAAAGATAATTCATATAATTTAAATGTGATAGTAATGGCAAGTATAGAAGTTAGACAACTTTTGACTGTGTCTTGTTTTGTAGATATGACTTAGAATCATTTATATACTGAATGTAATTATAAAATAAAATTAAATGAAACAGAAGTAATCCCTAGAAATTGAAAAGAAAAATGAAAGAAGTGAACTAACATATCTGCATAAAGAGTGCTTTAAAACTCAGTAATTTGACTATATATTTCTAATGGGATATACCCTGAAGACAAAAAGCAATTTAAAAGAAAGCTCTTTTTAGCTGTCATGTTGTTGGTAGTGGTTGGTATTCTGAAACTGATTTGTGAGCACTGTAGGGTAAATCAAATGAGAAATTGTGTGATGTCATTGATAACTGAGATTTTCATTGTGGTTGAAAAGAGAGATGAAAGATAAATGAGATTAGGTAAAAACATTGCAGTCCTGCATTTGAATTGAAAGTATCAGTAAAAACTCAAGTTGTATTTTATCTTTTTTTTTAAAAAAGCAACAAAATAAACTCCCCAAATTTCCTAGTTCTGTTCACGGAAAAGATCTAGAAACAAGGACCAGCCCAGGGGCAATGAGCACCCCTACCACTCAAAGGAACCAGGAATCCTTGAAGAAATGGTTGTCTCCAGCTTTGGGATTGCAAGTGTTACAGATGAACCTAGAATATTTTGTCAAACCAGAAAGCCAGGAAGTTGTCAAAGGTTACTAGAGTCCTGTCAAAAAGAAAACAAATCTCATTAAGGCTCTAGATTTACCCACTAACTTAGAGGAAATTTGGGGGCCAGAAAAACATGTTCAAGGGTACCACAGAATCCTGTGGGGGATACTACTGCAAGAGTGACCTGGTTTTTTAAATAAATAATGTGCAAGGAAAAGAAAGAGATGGAGAGGGAAACTTATGAATTAAAGGAGATGTTAAAGAGGCATAACCAGTTGCACTACATGGACCTTAACAGACAAGTGGGAAAAATTGTTTAAAAAATTATAGTACAAGCTGGAGATGTGAACATTTAATGATATTTAAAAAAGTTTTACTATCTTTTAAGTGTGATGATGGTATTGTGTTTTATGTTAAAAAATGAAGGGAGTCCTTATCTTTTAGAGATACAACTGAAATATTACAGATGATACGGTATTTGGGGTAAGAATGTAGTTTTGAGGATATAAGTAAAAGAAGATTATTTTATGTATCGATCATTGTTGCTGCTTGATGATGGATATATCAAGTGTTTTATGCAATCCTCTATACTTTTGTCTGTTTAAAAAATTTCATTATTAAAAAAGAGAAAAAAATGATTGCAAACTTTGAACTCAAGATAGCCCTGACTGACTTGACTTGGCCTCTTATTAGCTGTGCTAGTTAGATAACTTAGGTTAAATTTCATTTTCATTGAGTTGCTATGGGGATTAAAACTTTCAAGTTAGTAAAGCATAAAAGAGAAGTGCTTGGCAAATAATTAGTGCTCAGTAAATTATAGGTGTTGCCATTTTAATTTTAATAATAAACAATAACGAACTTCAGCTGTGCAGAGTTCTTACAGTACTTGAGGGAATTTCCTATGTAAAGCAGCTTTTTTTTTTTTTTTTTTTTTTGAGACAGGGTCTTGCTTTGTTGCCTGGGCTAGAGTGCAGTGGTGTCATCATAGCTCACTGCAACCTCAAACTCATGGGCTCAAGTGATCCTCCTGCTTCAGCCTCCCTAGTAGCTGGGACTACAGTTGCATACCACCACGCCCAGCTAATTTTTAAATTTTTTGTAGAGACAGGGTCTCACTACTGCCCAGGCTTATCTCAGACTCCTGGCCTCAAGCAATCCTCGCACTTCGGTCTTCCAAAGTGCTAAGATTGTAGGTGTAAGCCACTGTGCCTGGACAAAGTAACTTAATTTTGAGGATAACTAAGTATTGTAGTGATTGAGAGAAGACCTTATATTTGAATATATTATTTACGTGATTGAATTTTCCATGAATTTCTTAATACTATTTTCTGCATTTCTCGTATCATGTATTCAAAGTTAATTATTAATAAAAAGTAAAAAAAAAGAACAGAATATGATAGGGAAGACTTGAACGGATTGATTGTAGTATACCTTGTAGCTCTACTGTGCCTTAAAGACACGGGAGAATAATTGGAGAGTCATCTGTTCAAAAGAAGAAAGGATCCAAATACCAAAACCAGCACAGTGACAATGGCCACCTCTTGGTTGCTTGCAAAGTCAGATCTGTGAGCCAACTATTGTCTTATATTTGAATATAAACTCATAGCGTTTGATTAAATATAATATTGAGATTATGATTGTAAAGTAGCTTAAATCTTAGAAGGGTTTCCACTTACGGGAAGCATGGGTTTTTATTTGGCATTTCACTTACGGAAAATAACTAACAATGATACCCTCCAGCCAGGGACTGCTGTTCTTTTTCTTGCAATTAAAAAAATAAAATAGGCCAGTCGTGGTGGCTCAGGCCTGTAATCCTAGCACTCTGGGAGGCCAAGGCAGGAGGATCGCTCCAGGTCAGAAGTTCAAGACCAGCCTGAGCAAGAGCGAGACCCTGTCTCCACTAAAAATAGAAAGAAATTAGCTGGACAACTAAAAATATATAGAAAAAATTAGCCAGGCATTGTGGCACATGCCTGTAGTCCCAGCTACTCGGGAGGCTAAGGCAGAAGGATTGCTTAAGCCCAGGAGTTTGAGGTTGCTGTGAGGTAGGCTGACGCCACGGCACTCTAGCTCGGGCAACAGAGTGAGACTCTGTCTCCAAAAATAAAATAAAATAAAATTTAAAGAGAAGAAAAATGTGGGATTGCATTCAGAAGCAAAATGTTGCTAAAAAATAACTTGTTTTTATCTTTAATTAACAATTGAATTATATATAAAGAGCTAGTTTTTATAATGCCATTTTAAATGTGAAAAGAAAATTTAACTCCTAATAAGAGTAGAAACATATGCAGTCTTTCTAAAAAATTATTTAAGCATTTCTAAGATTTATTTTTGTTTGTGCTTTTTTTTTTTTTAAGATATTTGCATCTCCAGGCCATCAAAAAATGATTTACAGTTCCTCAAACTTAAAGACACCTTCAAAACTTTGTTCAGGGTCTAAAACTCATGATGTTCAAGAAGTTCTTAAGAAAAAACAGGTAACAGTCGTATTTCTTCTTGCCTTACAGAGGAAAGGACCCATTGAATTCTCAAGTGATTACGTTAACAACTTTTAATCAATTCATGTTGTGAAACTGCATCATAATGTTATTTAGCTTCTTTTCTATTTAATGTACACTTGGAAAAAAAACAGGATGAACATACTGAAAAAGTATTTCACAATTGCCATTCAGTGGCCACATCAAACACAAGGATTAAAATTTTTTCCTGTCATGTTTTTATTTCTCCAAGGAAAAGAAGCAGACGTTTTTCAGTATTTATTTTCTTTTTAAATTCCTTTTTGGTTTCGTAAGTTAAATAATGTTTCATATAAAGTATAGCATTTATGTATTAATAGTTATTAACATGATTCAGTTGAGTTTCATTGTCACCTTAGATTTAAGCTCACATAGGGTTTTTCAAATAAAATATTTATATATATTATCTCAGTATAATCAGAGATTTAATTAACAAGAGGGTGGTAGGCAAAATTTCTGTGGCAAAATCCATAGATTTTGCTATCATTTCTAATCTATAGCTGCATCTCACATTTTTAAACTTTAAACTTCAAAAATAAGGATTTGGCTTATTGGCAAGTTTAAACAGCTATTTTTTTTCATAAAGACATTCAGGTCATTCCAGTCAGTAAACCTCATAGATAAAGCTAGTTAGTGTCCAGTATTTTAAATATTTTTTGAGTACAGTTATAAATGTAAACTCTATTATATTGGAAGTGTTGGGGGAAAATATATTCAAAGGTTTCATCTCTGGTTTCAGCTAATTTTTGATTATGAGGAAAATCTGTTTTGGATAGGGATGACCCAGAAGAAAATGAGTTGAGTATAGGACCATTATGTATCATTGGCAGTTTTGTTATCTGTTAACTAATTTCTTTACCTGTTCATACAGGAGGCAATGAAGCTACAACAAGATATGAGAAAAAAGAGGCAAGAAATGTTAGAAAAACAAATAGAATGTCAAAAGGTAAGAAAAGCTCATTATTTGCACATGGAATTGATACATAGAATTGATTTTACAAAGATATACATAATAGTAAAGTTTTTAAGGCTTATGTATATTCTGTTTATTTTGTAGATGCTAATATCCAAGCTAGAAAAAAACAAAAACATGAAACCAGAAGAAAGAGCAAATATAATGAAAACTTTGAAAGAGCTTGGAGAAAAGATCTCACAATTAAAAGATGAATTAAAAACATCTTCTACAGTCTCCACACCATCTAAAGTGAAGACAAAAACAGAGGTATCTGTTTGCATTTTTCATTTAACATAGGGTTATTGAACATCTACCATGGAAAGTACAGTGGAACCCTTTCTTCAATAGCAAACAATTATATAGTTGTGGGATTTTTTTTTTTTAGTGTTTCTGTAGACACTATGTACTCTCTTTGAGAAGAGGTGATAATACCCTCTTTGAACAAAGATGTGTTTTTTAATTGAATTTTTTCGTTCCCTGTGCTGAAGATGAAACTGCTGGAGTG
This sequence comes from Eulemur rufifrons, assembly GCF_041146395.1. Classification (NCBI taxonomy): domain Eukaryota; kingdom Metazoa; phylum Chordata; class Mammalia; order Primates; family Lemuridae; genus Eulemur; species Eulemur rufifrons. The sequence goes on from NC_090992.1 coordinate 11,156,091, forward strand.
ATGGTGAGGAAAGAGATTTCCTGTTTCAGTAGTTCTGTTCTATTGTTATAATACTGTTGTAATAAAATCCTTTTTATTTTGAGATAAGGTCTCTCTTTGTCACCCAGGCTGGAGTGCAGTGGTGTGATTCTCCCACCTCAGCCTCCCAAATAGCTGGGACTATAGGCACATACTACTACGCCTGGCTGATTTTTCTAATTTTTTATAGAGATAGGATCTCATTATGTTGCCCAGACTGGTCTTGTCCTCAAGTGATCCTCCCACGTTGGTCTCCCAAAGTGTTGGGATTATAGGTATGAGCCACCACGCCAGACCAGAACCATCCGTTTTAATTAAGTTAAAAGATATCACTGGCTTTAGTATGGATAAAAAAATGTGGCATGCTATTGAAAAGAATAATCAGAAGTTCTAGATCCACTGGATCTAATTTTATTAATTTCCATCTGTTTCCTTACCCTAGGAGAATACTTGCTTTTGGTAGTGGTCCCATTATACCACAGCTCTGTAGTGGGATTTTAGATAATTCTAGCCCTTTGAGAACTGGGGATAAATTTGTCAGATATATAGACTACAAATCATTATGTACAATATTATATTACAGTTGAAATTATGGTTCTCTATGAGTATAGGAATGTAAAGTGTTTCATTAAGATTGCTTTTGAGAAATATAATAAAAATATTTTTATTGAAATTTCCTTCATTACAGAAAGAACGTTATATGCATTTTAAAAATTAAAGAGTACATAGGAGAAAAAAAAATCTCTCACAGTCATGCCACCTAAAGACTGATAATTTGTCTCTTACAAAAAAGAGAATAGTTAATAGGTTCCAATCTGAAATTATTTATGTACCTATTACCTTTGTACTATTAATAAATTTTTACTATTTAATTTATTTTGCCCCATTGTGTGTCATCTATAATGCTGTATTATGTGAAAATTATTCTCAGCTCCCTAAACTCAGGTGACTATTACCAGAGTCTGATTTTTAGGCCATCTTATGCAGTAATACTGCTTAGTACTTTTCACTGATATGCTTTCTACATGTTGGCACTGTTAAATCCATGAAGTTACTTTCTTTAAAGCACCAGTGTTTATTGCATCCTCTCACTCTCGTTTTCCCAAGAAATGTATGTAATTATGTAACTATAGTGTTCAGAATAAGATCTTGGAATTTATCTAAAAAATACCTTTTTGCTTTAAATTTTTCCAAAGGCCCAGAAAGAGTTACTAGATACCGAACTGGACCTCCACAAGAGGCTATCCTCAGGAGAAGACACAACAGAATTACGGAAAAAACTTAATCAGTTACAGGTTGAGGTAAGATTTATTTATTGTTGTTTGCTTGTTTGTTTGTTTTCTTTCTTTCTTTTTTTTATTATTTTAATTTCCTATCATCAACTTTCTCAATTTGAGGGAAACAGAAGGTTGAGGTAAGATTTAAAAGGAATTATTAACTCACCTCATTTAACATCTTAAAAAAGTTTTCCTCTGTTTTCTAAGGTTCAGTCTAACAATGTATATTACATTCTATCTCTTGTTGTTATTCAGGCTGCACGATTAGGTATTTTACCTGTGGGTCGAGGAAAGACCATGTCCTCTCAAGGTCGCGGAAGAGGCCGAGGCCGTGGAGGAAGAGGAAGGGGCTCACTGAACCACATGGTGGTGGACCACCGCCCCAAAGCACTAACAGTTGGGGGATTCATTGAGGAGGAAAAAGAAGATTTACTTCATTTCTCAGTAAGTTTTTAAAGTAGCAAATGCTAACTTTAGAAACACTGTATTCAGCATTTTCCTTGCTGCAGTTTGTATAAATGTCAAATGTTTTATGTATTAGAAAATATAGTTGTAAAAACATGGATAATAGCAAATTACTGTTAATATATTTAAAGATGAAGAAGCCGCTGTTGCTTTGTAATTCCTTAGTACTCTACTTAAATGTAGTGAGGAGTTGTCCCAAGGCTACATTTGATTTCTTTTTTTTTTTTTTGAGACAGAGTCTCGCTCTGTTGCCCAGGCTAGAGTGAGTGCCATGGCGTCAGCCTAGCTCACAGCAACCTCAAACTCCTGGGCTTAAGCAATCCTACTGCCTCAGCCTCCCGAGTAGCTGGGACTACAGGCATGTGCCACCATGCCCGGCTAATTTTTTTTTCTATATATATTTTTAGTTCTTTCTATTTTTAGTAGAGACAGGGTCTCACTCTTGCTCAGGCTGGTCTCGAACTCTTGACCTCAAGCAATCCACCCGCCTCAGCCTCCCAGAGTGCTAGGATTACAGGCGTGAGCCACCGCGCCCGGCCTACATTTGATTTTTGTTTTAGGATTATTACATGATTTACCAGGCATTTATAGTCAATAGTGAAATAATCTGGGATGGAGGTAAAATTTAAAGAAAGAATTTATTAGGATAACAGACATGTTTGTTTATATTATTCTGGATGTAATGATGACCACTTACTTCTAGACAAACATGCAAATAGAGATTTGCTACAGGCAAATGTCTTAAAATTTTGGACATACACAGTGCATATTCCTTTTCCAAGTATTCATTCAGTTAGTATTTTTTGAGCATTATTTGTGCTAGTGCATTTTCATATATGATCTCATATATAACATAAAAAACTGGATAAATGTGAAATACATGTGAAGTACAATGTGCTTTCTTTCAAAGAAGTACAGAAATACATATGCTTAGATGTGACTGTGAATAGATTTAGCAAACTTAAAACTATTCTTCAAGATCTTTTATTTTATACCTCACAAAGACCAAGGTAAAATCTGTGTTTTCAATGTTTTGCTTTCCTTAATGATTGTGAAATGATCATGGATGAACCATATCTATATGAAAAGATGATGGATGGATTTTAGTGAAGCTATTCTTAAGTGTAAGGATCTAATTCTATAGTCCGTCAAAGTTTGTTCTAGCCAAAGTTTGTCTACTTCTAAGAATTTATTGTAAGGGAGTTATGGTTGTATGCCAGTGGCAGCTATATAAGTATGCTCATTGTAGTACTCTCTTAATAGTGAAAAGGGGAACCATCTAAATGTTCAACAGTGTCTTGCTGCCGGTAAAAACATGTTTTTTTGTTTTGTTTTGTTTAGTTTTGTTTTCAGACAGAGTCTCGCTCTGTTGCCCTAGGTAGAGTGCAGTGGCATCAGCCTAGCTCACAGCAACATCAAACTCCTGGGCTCAAACTACTGCCTCAGCCTCCCAAGTAGCTGGAACTGTAGGTGTGCACCACCGCACCTGGCTAATTTTTTCTATATATTTTTAGTTGTCCAGCTAATTTCTTTCTATTTTTTTTTTTTTTTTTTTTTTTAGTGGAGACAGGGTCTCGCTCTTGCTCAGGCTGGTCTCGAACTCCTGAGCTCAAATGATCTGCCCGCCTCAGCCTCCCAAAATGCTAGGATTACAGGCATGAGCCACCACACCTGGCCTAAATTTTAAGCTTTATATATTGACTTACCATTAGTCTTTCTGCTTCCCGCCTCCCCAGTTTTTTGGTTTCGTTGTGTTCTCTCTCACTTTCTCTTTTCTTATGGATTTATTCCTTTAAAAAATAAATTACTGTCATTTTGGTGGGGATGGGGGTGATGTGAAATTGCACACAAAATAGTCCCCCATGTTTAGCCAGAAAGCCCTTTGAGTCTTAAAAAAGAGGTTTAGAACCTCTATACTGTACTGCTTAGAATCTGTACTCCCCAAGATATTTATGTAATTTATTAAAATTGTTATGTTCTTACTGGCAAGAACCTCTAATTTCCTACCCTTGCCATTACTGGAGCTCATATATAGTAATTGAGTACTTTTGTAATTACTGAAGACTTCTCACATACATTAGCTTTTCCCCACAGCCTCCCTAGTCAGGGTTTTTACCCATCTTCCACATGTCTGAAAAATATATTTGAGAATTTTACTCTACATGGAAGTGATACCTTATAGTTAGGCAAGTTAGTAGGTTTCTTGTGTTTACCAGCACAAAAGTTACCTTTTCTCTGTATTTCACATTTGGAGAGACTTTTCTGGATAGAGCTTCCTTGGTTACTCTTCATCGGACCTTCTTAAAAACTTTTAGTAATGTGCATGTTTTGTGAACTACCAATATTTATTGTCATTGTCTGCACAAGTGATCAGGAAGTTACCTTTTCTACACACTTTACTATGTAGAGGATTCTTCATAAAAAATATAATTTTGGTAGCTAGTCCTAGTAGTGAAATACGGCAGTAATAATTTTGTGACCTTTACAGAGTCACTGGAACTCTAAACTTCCTTAATTTTTTTCCCTTAATTTTTAAAGTTTCTTTACAAAGATAATTCCTGCTTGTAGAATATTTAAACAATAAAAATTATAAAGGATAAGGCACAACAAATCTGCAATCTCATGTCTTTATGAATACTTTTTCAGCCTCTGTATCTATGGTAAACATACATACTACCCACACTGTTAGGGAGTTTATTTTTTCGCACATAGTATGCTCATGTTTATGAATATAGGTATACATTTGTCTTATTTAAGGGCATATAAGAATAATTTATATGTCCAGTCTCCCATTGATGGTTAGGTAGGTAGGTTGTTTGCCATTTTTCACTCTTATGAACAATGTGTGTACGTATATCAGATTTGGCATTTTTGAGTGAGATAATTCTTCACTGTGTGGGACAGACCTGTACATTACCTTTAGCTTCCCTGGCTCCCACCTGCTAAATGCCAGTACGTACTCTTCAGTCAGTGTGACCACCAAAATACCCCCAGAGTGATGTTATTGTTTCCAGTTGAGAACCATTGCTTTCAGTAGGTTCCTAGGAATAAGATAACTGGATCAAAGGCATACATATTTAAAATTTGGGTACAGCTTGCCAGATTGCTCTTCAGGAATGTTGTACTAATTTATACTTGTACTGACATTGGAGAAGAGTACCTGTTTGCCCCATTATCCTTAATTACATAGCACTTGGGTTTTGTTTTTTCATCTTTGCCAGTCAGGTTATTGATGAATTATGATTGGCACGGATTTGACATCGGTTTCTGATCTCAGAAAATGGCTGGACTAGATGAATTTCTCTCTGAACAACTTCTACCATTGCATAGATGTATCATAATACATTTAAACAGTCCTAATTGATGGACATCTAATTTTTTCCCCTATCTTTCATTATTTCAAGCTATATATAGGTATGCATGTAAGAGAATATGTATGTATGTATAGAAAAATTAGGTATTTTAATAGGTAAGTGATATTCTGAATTTTAAACTATTTTTTAAAATATAAAGTAATATGTGCAGATGGTTAAAAATATGGTTACTAAAAGTAAAAATCACCCTTCTTTTATTAATCTTTGCCTATTCTTAAAAGATAGTCACTATTCTTTATTGAAAAAAATTATGTATATAAGAATACATATATAAAGCCTCTCACTTTAAAATCATTTACCAAAGTGGGATCATATTATAAATATAGGCCTGCATTCCAAACCTTGGTATTTTCACATAAAAATCCTAGCTATTTGATATTTCCTTAAAAATTATGAAGGCAATACCCATATGATTTAAAATGTTTATTAAGACAAACTATATGGGCCAGGTGCGGTGGCTCATGCCTGTAATCCTAGCATTTGGGAGACTGAGGTGGGAGGATTGCTTGAGCACAGGAGTTTGAGGTTGCAGTGAGCTATGATGATGCCACTGCACTCTAGCCTGGGCAACAGAGTAAGACCTTGTCTCAAAACAAAACAAAAAACACCTATACCAATCATAAACACACAGTTCAGTGATTTATCAGAATGCAAACACCCATATACCTCCGCTTCAGGTAAAGAAATGGAACATTCGGTACCCCAGTACCCCAGACATGCTCCTGTGTCCCTTTCAGTCTCTTCTATCCTCCCCAGAGAAGTAACCATTAGCCTCACTTTATGATAATCACCTCCTTGCTTTCTTTATACGGTCAATCCTTATTGTTCTCCAATTTCATATTTGCCAATTCATCTACTCACTAAAATTTATTTGTAACCCCCAAATCAATACCCGTGGTGCTTTTGTGGTCATTTGTAGACATGCACAGAGTTGCATGTCCCCTGATGCACACACATCCAGCTGAGGTTGAATAAAGCAGCACTCTGCCTTCTTGTTTCAGCCTTCATACTGTAGTCCTTTTTGCAGTCTATTTAATGTCATATTTTTCTCATTTTTTGTGCTTTTTATTGGGTGATTAAACTGTTTAAAATGGCTCCCAAGTGAAGTTTTGAAGTGCTATTTAGTGTTAAGTACAAGAAGGCCGTGGTATGCCTTATGAAGATACATGTGTTAAAATTTGGTTAGGCATGAGTTATAGTGCTTTTGGTTATGAGTTCAATGTTAATGAATCAACAGTATATATTAAGTAAGATATCTTTAAACAGAAACATAAAGCAAGATTATGTATTAATCATTTGACATACATATTATGACCTTCTAAAGACTCATAGAACCCAACCCTGTATTTTCCCTAAGAGCAGTGGTTCGATATTTGCTAGTTCAGTGTTCGCAGCAACTTTGTAGAACATAACTACTGCAAATAATGAGAACTGACTAGTTTTATCATGGAAATGTGCATTCCTAAATATTATAGTAGTATTCTGCCTGTTTTTTAAATTTTACATGAATGGAATCACACAGTATGTTCTTTTGTGTCTGGCTTCTTTTGTTTTACCATTATTTTTGTGAGATTCATCATGTTGTTACGTGTAACAGTAATTTGCCATTTTTATTACTGTATAATATTCAATTGTATAAATATACCACAGTTTATTTTTCCATCCTCCCATTGGTGGTTATTTGGGTTATTTCTACTTTATGACTTTTCTAAACAGTGTTGTGTTGTTATGAACATTCTTTTTTTTTTTTTTTTTTTTTTGAGACAGAGTCTCACTCTTTTGCCCAGGCTAGAGTGAGTGCCGTGGCATCAGCCTAGCTCACAGCAACCTCAAACTCCTGAGCTCAAGGGATCCTCCTGTCTCAGCCTCCCGAGTAGCTGGGACTACAGGCATGTGCCACCATGCCCGGCTAATTTTTTCTATATATATATTTAGCTGTCTGTATAATTTCTTTCTATTTTTAGTAGAGATGGGGTCTCACTCTTGCTCAGGCTGGTCTCGAACTCCTGAGCTCAAACGATCCGCCCACCTCGGCCTCCCAGAGTGCTAGGATTACAGGCGTGAGCCACATGAACATTCTTATAGATGTTTTTTACCACACATATACACACATTTCAGTTGTATATGCAGTCAGCCGTTTGTATCTGTGGGTTTCGTATCCATGGATTCAACCAATGGTGGATTGAAAATATTAGGAAAAAATGAATGGTGTGTCTGTACTGAACAGGTACAGACTTTTTTCCTTGTCACTATTCCCTGAACAATACAGTATGACAACTATTTACATAGCATTTACATTGTATTGAGTATTTTAAGTAACCTAGAGATGATTTAAAATATATGGGAGGATGTGTACAGATTACATGCAAATACTACACCATTTTATATAAGTGACTTGAGCATCCATGGGTTTTGATTTTTACTCTGGTTTTACCTTGAGTTAGACTAATATAGCACTTGTTGAATGTGTAGATGAGCTGGGGAGTACTTGTTATCATATAGCATTTCAGAAGAGGAAATTGGAAGAGCTTTATTAAACAAAGGTGGGACTGGAAGAGATGTGATGAGATGAATATACATGAAATGATTTACCTTTTTGAATTACTTACATATTTTTAAGGTTTGAGTCTAAATATGTAAATATCAAAGCCAAAGTTTATTATTAGTAAGAAAAGAATATTTGTTGTCCTCATCATGACTTTTGTAAGTAGAGTGACTATATAAATTTATAATCCCAGGCAAGACAAATGCTAAATGTTACCTGACATGGATATAAACTAGGGACTATCATAGGTAAACCAGAATGTATAGTTGCTCTAATTAAAAGATACTTTATTTTTTCTAGCTCTCAGTAGAGATTGTAGATCCACCTTAACAGATTTTCCTCCCCAAATCGTTATACTTTTAAAGTATCACAAAATTTGAACAAATCATTGGTAAATGTGAGTGCAAACTCATGTGTTCTTCTAAAATATTTTAGGCTGCAAACCAAGGGTCAAAATTCAAAGACCGTCGGCTACAAATATCATGGCACAAGCCCAAGGTACCATCTATATCTACTGAGACTGAGGAAGAAGAAGTCAAGGAGGAGGTAAATTTAACAATTGAAACTAAGAGTTGAATTTAGATGACTTCATAATTATGTATTTTTCTTGACATTAAATAATATAAATTAAAAAACAAGTATTGGGCTTTTCTTTCATGCATGCTGTTAGTTAAGACCAGTCTAGAATTGTATAAAGAATTAGAAGAAGTGCAGAGATATAAAAAGCTCTTTTGAGGGTTATTTTCTTCTAGTGTAGGAGAGACTCTTTTTTTCTTCTTTTTTATTTACATTTATTTTGGCTTTATTTGGGCTCTAGAAATTTTTATTTTGATAACTGAGGGCATGCATTCCATAAACTAAACCTCACTGGGTTATTTTAGCTTTTTGTTTATTCAAGTTCCACAGTAATAGATTTGAGTTTCTTATTTTCCTTTTATGTACAATTAGTTAAAATGAGAGTGTGCAAAAATTAGACATGGAAGAATTAGAAAACCAAGGACCTAAGTAATACAAGTACTGAATAATCAGCCTCTTAAAATATATGAGAATTAATTTTGCTTTTTTACTCCTGTATTTATAATTAGCTTATTAAAATGAATACTTAGCCTGCATTGCAATGTTTTCCTTATTTATCACAATCTTAGTTTTAAAAGATACCTAGCATTTATAATTGATCAAGTGTCCTCTGACTATATGGGCAGTTTTACATAACATAACCATATTTTTTTAAAAAAAAGAAAAGTCTTATTTTGATAATATTTGTAGATACTTCTGCTTTGTCTAAGATTTTAGATTTTTTTAAAAATAATATTTGGGATGTCAGTGTCATGGAGGAGTTAGTATATTCACCTCTCCCAATTGGACGAATACAAAAGGAAAGATTTAGGCATTTGAGTGGTCATTTATTTTCCTCATTTTTAAGTTAGTGGAATAAAATTAATTTTAATTTATCATAAACATATCTCATGAATATTTTTTCTTTCATTTGCCCTACTAAATGTTCACATGTTATTTATTTTCTTGTTGATATTAGAATGGAAATCTCCTATTAAAACTAGCAAAATTAGCTGGGAAGAAGAATTTATATCCATTAAAAAAAAAAAATGTCTTGGGTTTTTTTTGCCCGGAAAGATACTCTGAGTGCATTGCTTGTAAATCCAGCCTGGGCTTTGTATATTAGTCTATTGTCCTTTGGCTTAAAAAGTATTTTACTTAATGTTTTTGTACTACTAAGCAGATTTTACTGTCTCTTTCTTTAGGAAACAGAAACCTCAGATTTGTTTTTGCATGATGATGACGACGAAGATGAAGATGAATACGAGTCTCGTTCATGGCGAAGATGAAATCTGATGCGAGCTGTATAATTTTTAGAAATATTGTTTAGAAGAACAACTTTTTAAAATTATTTAAAGAAGTCAATGAGCCAAAAATTTTTTTTATTTTTCCTTCAACACAGTAGGTTTAAGGACAGCAAGTTTGCTATTTAAACACATCTCATAACTGTACATGATATTAAAGCACCAAAGGCCTAGTGACTTTTACACAGTTGTGAAGATCCACAGGAATGACATGGATAATCTCTAGAGCCTTATTTTCCACACCACCTGTTTTTGTTGCTATTGGTGTTGGATTATGATGTAAATGACAGGGTGTTCAGAAATTTTATTTTGGATTATAATCTACTGATAAAATTTCATTAAATGTCAAAATTGCCTGGAATCTCTTAACTTTGAGCTATTATGGACGGGTCGTCAGATAGTAGGAGATATTTGTAATTAAAATATTTTTTGCTTTCAAGAGTTGTCTTGGAAGAAAAGTAAATTTAATTTTTTTTACTGTAGAGGAGCCCAATTTGTATTTAAACTAATTTTTTTTAGGGTTTTCATGTGCAGTAGTACTATTTCAGTGAAAATCACAACAAATTCTGTGTTCTTATATTCTGTAAGGCAATGGTGGTATTTCCATTCTCTCATCATATTAACTTCTGGACTTTTCCTGCTACTGATTCTGTTTGTTTTGATACTTAGCATTGGTTCAGCTGGGTCTCTTTTTTAAAATTTTTATAACACTCTCCGAATGTAAAATGCTTTCACCTATTGCCCTTTTCTCGTCCCCCTTTTCTTCTTGCCTTTTTATTAATAAGCCTGACTTAGCCATTATTGAAATAAGTGATTCATTTGGGACACCAAAAGTCAGTCTCCAATAAAAGGTTCAAACCAGCCCTTGTTAAATAAATAAGTGATGTTTTGATGAGAATAATGAAAGGATTTGGAGGAGGAGAGAGTCACCGGCTTTTTTTTTTTTCTTCTTTTGAAGCTTCAGTTTAGTTATGGTTACATAAAAGGGTTAAAAAGTGTCTGAAATTCTTTTCCTAAATTTACACCACGGTGGTGAGGTGACTGGGGGTGGGGGAGGGGTGGGGTCAGGGACTGAGTATAATGAATGGGAGTCATAACTTGACTTTGATCAGATGACCTTATATTTTCATAATTTTGTAGCTTGTTGCCATCCATGAACACATACATCCTTCAGTAAGCAGTTTCCTTTACTGTGTGCATTTTTACTGTACACTGTATAGAGTATCTGTTAAGTAAAATATATATGTAAATTTATGTCCTTGTGTTCTGAATGTTAGATGGAAAAGCAGAAGGAGCAACACTACACTGTACTGACCCCTGGGGAAATAAAATGATTAATGTACATAGGATGTCAGTTTTTCAAGGATATACACATCTGTGTTTTTATATATGTGTGGTGTGAAAATTTGAAACTTCCTGTTGGCTTCAGAAGGTTCTTGGTGATCACTATATCAAGGATTTTGTTTGCTGAGGTAAAGACTTTCGCAAAATAGAAACTATTCACTAAGAAACTTAAAACCATCAGGACTTTAGATTTCCTTAGATACAAGAAGTTAAATCCCACATTCTGATCATCTTTTCTCTTCTACGTATTTTCCTGGAATGATATGTCAAACCAGGATCATTTTAAGTTCATGTAATTTTCCCTTCATAATAATAAGGACTTACTCTTTCTAGGTTATTGTTATATTTCTGATAACACTGAAGGTAAAATAAGCTTATAAAACAAGGAAAACATTAGAATAGGGTATCTAGAATAAGCAATCTTGCTCCTTACTCCTCCGTCATCTCTAATGAAATTTTCTTGATGTCTGTGGCTCAGTCAGTATATATTTTGAAAGATTCATTGTGGTGAATATTTTGAGTCCTGACAGTTTAAACGTGATAGAGGGAACAAAGGATTTATATATTTTTTGTACAGAGTTTTTTCTTAAGCTGTATAATTTTGTAAATAATTTGTTTGGTTTTTTTTGTGTACTAAAACTACCAGCGTATAGATTTCAATAAGAATTGTTGTATTTTTGTATTTGGAAACTGAAAATTACAGTAAATTAATGGGACTGTAAGAAAATTTTCAGTAGACAGTTCAACAGAATGAGATTCCTTTTCATATGATTTTTTAACCTCAAAATGGACATCTTACTACATTTTCAGTAGAGAGAGAGAGTTGAGGATTTGTTTGACTTTTAGTTATTAGGGGCAGGGGATGAAAGAGAAGGGTGTTAAAGTGAAGAACAGATAGTTAGCTTTTTCAGTAACGTTTGAGCCCTTTCTATAAAACTTGTATTTTTAGTATACCTTAAATAGGACTAAAATACTTTAAAAGTGTCCTTTCTAAGAATTCTAAAACATGTTTGACTCTCAAAAATGAATTCAAAATGTGGGTTAATTATAATATTAGAAAACTTAAGGTTAGCTTAAAATAGTTGAGTGTGTATTTATATATATTCATTTCCTTTGTGATATTTTACCCCCACCTTCAAATCTCCAACTGTAAGAATTTCTCTTAAAATCGCATAACTACCATCTTTTCTTGACATCTTCATTTACAGAAATAACATATAGTGTCTGAGGCAAATTGCTGTTCTTAATGTATATGACATCTTTATAAGTTGCTGATCGGCAATAACAGCCACCAGTCATCTAGGTCAGCCTGATTTACTAGTGGATTTACTGCCCAACTTTAAAAAGGTAACCCCAAGGAAATGCAAAATTTCCCTCAATTTCATGTAACGTTGAAGAAATATTGTTACCAGCTAAGATGATAAATTGGAAAACAGTTCTGTTAAGGTGAAAAAGGTCCATGTTGATGGATCATTATTTCCAAAAAAGAAGAAAAAAAAATCATGTGAAAAGGAATAGTGGTTCCTTTTGATGTATAGTATGCCTGTATTATAGTTTTTACAAAATTGTGAACTTGTGTAATAGTATAATAGGAGATATTGTTGAATTTCTAACTGTTTATACATTTAAATTCATATATGTAATGTTTGTTTTATCAATTACAATCTGACTTTCTAAGAAGCATGTTAACTTTTGCAATAAAGATGCAATATGGAATGGTTCACAATTGGAAAAAAAAAGATGAAAATATCACAAATTTAAAAGAATTTGGAAAATTTATGAACCATTCCAAAAATTATAACAATCACCAAAAGAGCTGTAATTCTGCTTGTTCTGGAAAGAAAGAAACTGTGTGTGTATGCTTGCTTGTGAGAGAGAGAGAGTAGTGGTTAAGGTATGTATGTTTTATGTTGGGTTCGTGTATGTGAGAGAATGTCCCTCAATATGAAGTTGGGTTCAAAGTCATTGGCTGTTAAATATTCAGTAGGATAACTTTCCAAACAGGGTAGTCTAATGAATGAAAAAGCAGGGTATGAAAGTGCTACTTGTAAGTAACCTTTGATAGCCATATTTTTTTGTTCACAGATGGGTCTTGGTATCCCAGATATAAAGCACAAAACAATTTTATGAAAGCAATTATTTTAATGTTGTCTTGAGAATGTTTATTATGCCTGCCAACAATAGGAAAGACATTTTCCTTAAATATAATAGGGAGAAAGGAAAGAACACCTGGAAGAGATTATTTAAAGACATCAGTTCTAAATGATGAAGATTTTTGTAAGGCATAACAGGAAATTAATTTTATTTCTTGAGGATGGTTTGGCTTCAAGATTGAGGCTGCTCACATGTTCAGCTTGAGTTCTTACACTCAAGCTGCGTATTTATCTATGTAAGCATGTATTCCTACATAAATTATTGAGTGCTAGTTCTTACCACTCTCCAACAGTGATCTTACACACTAAGGGCTCGTGGGAAAGGGAAAGAAAGTATATCACTTGGGTTCCTGTTTTCCAATTTTAAAAATTGATATCCTTAGCTGGGCATAGTGGTGCACACCTGTAGTCCCATCTATTCAAAAGGCTTAGGCGAGAAGGTTGCTTGAGGCCAGGAGTTCGAGACCAGCCTGGGCAATGTCTGTCTCTAAAAAATAATAAACTTTTAAAAAAATTGCTATTCTTATAAAATCACTTATTCTTCAAGTGATTGTGTGTTAAGAAGGGTCATTCTTTTTTTTTTTTATTTTTTTATTTTTTTATTGTTTTATTATTTTTTTTTTTTTGAGACAGAGTCTCACCTTGTTGCCCGGGCTAGAGTGAGTGCCGTGGCGTCAGCCTAGCTCACAGCAACCTCAAACTCCTGAGCTCAAGCGATCCTCCTGTCTCAGCCTCCCGAGTAGCTGGGACTACAGGCATGCGCCACCATGCCCGGCTAATTTTTTCTATATATATTTTTAGCTGTCCATATAATTTCTTTCTATTTTTAGTAGAGGTGGGGTCTCGCTCTTGCTCAGGCTGGTCTCGAACTCCTGAGCTCAAACGATCCGCCCACCTCGGCCTCCCAGAGTGCTAGGATTACAGGCGTGAGCCACCGCGCCCGGCCAAGAAGGGTCATTCTTTAAATTTCAGCTTATATAGGAAAATACTAAAGAATGAGTAAATTTTCATTCTTTTCAAACAAATTTTATTTTTATTTTATATATTATGTAAATGGCAAATAAGCTGTGTGTGATCATTTGTTTTGAATTGATTGTAATTGATCCTATATATATTCATAATAAACATTAGTTCTGGGAATTTTTTTGGAGGAGGCAGGCATAATTCTGAACATAAATTACATCTGTGTAAGAGTAGCAAGTTAAACATTTCACTAAAATTGAGCTCTTGTTAACAGAAATTAATGATTTTTTTGTGATGTTTTTACAGATTTTCGTGTAAATTGTGCCAAAGCCAAGGATAAATTTTGAATCATGAACGCCAACATACAGTCTAGTCTGGATCTAGTTATGTTACAATAAACAGATATGATTGTGGATATCAATGTATGGAGATATTGGATGACATTCACGGTTACTTTGGACCAAATAGACCAACATTATCTTGCAGCGCAGACCTCATTTTATATTCAGTTTTAGTTAGAGACCTACTAGAGGGGCCAACCAATGCTGAGTCAAAACAAAAAAAGGGGAAAAAAGGCTATATACTGCTATTGCATGTGTTATGAATCACCTTCATTTATCCTAAATTGATTTTATTGCCAAGAGATCTCCTTTCAACAGGATGATCTACTATTTGGCCTCTTTCCTTTTCTGCAATCGACCCTAGGTTAACTAAACCATTCTAGCATTCTGAGATAGGCGACTTGATACAGGTGAAATTAAGGTCAGAAGAGTGTTTGATGATTGTTTGAAAGTTATTTGTAGTTGGCATGTAAGCTTCTGCAAACAGATTTTTTTGGTTTTGGTTGGTTGTAGGATGGCCCTTAAGCATGATAAATATTGTCACTTTTTTGTATTTATGTTAAATTATCTTTTCCTTTATGAAAGAGCAGCAAAGAAAGAAGGCCTTAATCTAATAGCTATTTAGAGTTGGGGTTATGATTTAGCACTTGATTGTTCAAAATTATTCTTTACTCAATTTTTTGTAGGAGACTAGTGGTGGAAACAAGCTTTTTAATTGCTTAGCCATGTTTCTATTGATTAGTTTCTTAACACTGCTTTGTAAAACTGTATAAAGATGAATGTCTTCTTAATAATTTTCTAAAGTCCTTGTGATTTCATTTCTTCTTAGTTTGCCCCCAAACTACTGCTATTGTGAGATGGTGGTATATTTCTTCCAATTATGAATTAGATAGTAAGGCCTAACACAGATCTTGCCAATTTAATTTTATTTCTTGAGGATGGTTCGGCTTCAAGATTGAGGCTGCTCACAAGTTCTTAGACCAAATGCTGCCTAAATATTTATGTAAACATGTATTCCTGCATAAATTACTGAGTGCTAGTTTTGAACCACTCCCCAACAGAAGGGTTATTTATTTACTGTAGGATTTAAATTCTTGACATTTAGAGCCTGTAGAGGGCTCCAAAAGGCAAAATTTAGTCTTAGACCAGTGACTGAACTCACAATGAGACACATTTTGCATTGCAACACAGTATACACATACACAGACACACACACACACACCCCAAACAAAAATTTACAACACAGTACCCTTACTACCCAGTATGCACCTCATATTTAAATAATATTAGGGGCCGGGCGCGGTGGCTCACGCCTGTAATCCTAGCACTCTGGGAGGCCGAGGCGGGTGGATTGCTCAAGGTCAGGAGTTCGAGACCAGCCTGAGCGAGACCCCGTCTCTACTAAAAATAGAAAGACATTATATGGACACCTAAAAATCTATATAGAAAAAAATTAGCCGGGCATAGTGGCGCATGCCTGTAGTCCCAGCTACTCGGGAGGCTGAGGCAGTAGGATCGCTTAAGCCGAGGAGTCTGAGGTTGCTGTGAGCTAAGCTGACGCCACGGCACTCACTCTAGCCTGGGCAACAAAGTGAGACTCTGTCTCAAAAAAAAAATAAATAAATAAATAAATAATATTAGGTAAAAGTTCTTGTCAGTACCCACTATTTGGCTTTCAGAATTGCAGTTTGGAAAACTAGCCTGCAGGGTAGACTGCATTTTTAAATCACTGTCTTCCTTGCTGTGACATCATAGTTACTATTATGTTCTGTATTTTGCTTGGAAAAATAGTTTGGAGTCTGAAGTTGACCTTTAGTCTAAAAAGTGAAAATAATGTATACATCAGCTTCTTAACTAGCTACTTGCTGCTCTTTCTTGAACATGAAGGGTGTTTTTAATTTTAAAAACAGACAACTTCTGAGTGACTTTTAAACTTGCCTACACTTTTATATTTTTGTCATTATTTGTCCTGGAAAGGAGGTGGAATATTGGTATACTGGTGCTAATTTTTATGTAACTCAAGTCACTTTGCAAAAATTATTCATATATTTAAAAGGGAGCTGGCTGTGAAGTCCATACAACTATAACTATTTCAGGTCTACAAATCATTAAAAAATTATTTGGCTTTGAATTTAATTTTGCACTCAGAGTTCACCTTAGTTATCAACTATTCAAAACCAATTTTGATAATCTGTGAGAAAATTGTACATATTCTAACATTGTGCCGTTGAATTTCACTCTTTTCACACATACCCCTGAAAGTTTACAAGAAATAGACCCTTACTTACATAAAAAATAATTACCTATCTTTGCCACTTTTTTAAAACCTTGACCAAACATGTCATTTGTCTCTTTACATGCCTGAGCTTTTCCAGTTTCTAAAATGTGAAGAGAAGATTGGGAACATGACCATGACCATGTTGCAATGTCTTCAGAAATCCATAGACGGAAAACCATTATGTCTACAAAGTAATGAAATCAGCACTAACCATAGAAATATAAGTTACTTGTACATTTCAATATTTTCTACTCTCTTGTCCGTGTACTTTCCTTTTGGGATTCCTTAAGCAATAAAACCTGACTTTCATATAATACCATGATACCAAGCAAGTATTTTCAATTAAACTGGTTTGTAATTTTAAACTCACTTTTTAAAAAAATAACTGGCATGTATTGAATGCATACTGCGATCCAGGTAGTGGGCTAAGTAGTTTGCCTACGTTCTGTGATTACAACAGCCTTTGAGGAAGGTGCTTTATCTCCCTGTTAAGCATTGAAAACAGTTTTGGAGGGTTTAAGTGGCTTCCCCGAGGTCACACAACCTGTAGTGGGGGGATAGGGATTTGAACACAAGTCTGACTCCAGAGCTCATGTTCTTAACCTCTGTGCTCTACTGCTTCTAATAAAATGGAATATTGCAACTTTGTAGAATGTCACTGGTCTTTTTTTATTAATGCCTGTCAAACACTGTCATTTCTGGCTCCATCTGTCTCATCTGCCTTGTATTGGCCAGACTCCCTTGGGGAGCAACACCGTGTTTTTAGGTAGCATATTGGAAACCATAGAGAACAGTGCTTATTTATGCTAATTTGTGGGGAAACATTTTAAAGTAATAATTTTCTGTGACCTCCACAATGTACAGCCAGCCAATTTGATGACATTTCACAATAATTTGGCTATATCATAACCTATGTTTATTTTATTTTCAATTTTATCTTAAATATTTTCCCTGTGGCAAACTGAATTATGATAATCTTGCAGTATTTCTTCTACCTTGCTTCTTTATGTTTTTCAATATTTCTGGTGCCTTCTTCCTTTTAACCTTGGCATTAAAAAAATCATGTTGTACATAAATAAGTTTACATGCTTTAATTTAATGATGTTTTCATATAGTATACTGAATTTTGTAGAAAGAAAGTGCTGAGAATAGCAGTGTTCATTTATAGTTATGTTTATGCCCTAGATTTTTTAAAAGAATATATTCTCAGCGAATAAAACCAATGTTCATGTCATTCTTCTGTTTATGGAATTATTTGATTTCTACATGTTTAGATTTCTTATTTCAGTACGGTCATTCCAAATCCTTGTGGATTTCTAATTTTTGCTATTTTGGCAACTAGGAAATGTTTATTGGCTCGGGCTCGGTGGCTCATGCCTGTAATCCTAGCACTCTGAGAGGCTGAGGCCGGAGGATCACTTGAGCTCAGGAGTTCGAGACCAGCCTCAACAAGAGTGAGACCTCCGTCTCTACTAAAAACTTAGAAAATATTAGCCCAGCAACTAAAAATAGAAAAAAAAATTAGCCAGGTGTGGTGGTGCGCGCCTCTAGTCCCAGCTACTCGGGAGGCTGAGGCAGGAGGATCACTTGAGCCCGGGAGTTTGAGGTTGCTATGAGCTAGGCTGATGCCACAGCACTCTAGCCTGGGCAACAGAGCAAGATGGTCTCAAAAAAAGAAATGTTTATTAACTAGCAGTAGTTATGGTATTAATTGTCATATGTAAAAAAAGAAAAACAAGATGTAAGCAGCCTTAGGGGAAAGGGAAATTTTTATTCTTTGACAGCCCATGAGAAAACTAGGTATGTTCTAATAGGTTCAATGAAAAGCTTTTTATTCTTGATAAATTTTGTAGCCATAGGGAATATTTCCAGTGTAACAACTGTATCAGGGAAATTGCTGAGACAGAATGATTATAACATTCTGCTGGCAACATAGTACATGTTTTAAGGAAGGTGTTTTCCCCTAAAAATAAAATTGTATTATGTCATATGGTTTAAAAAAATTTTACTATTATTGCCAGTAAAAAGCATGCATGTTGTTATTAAAGAATTGTCAACACATTTTGCCTTGAAATATTTATAAAGATAGGGAAGGAAGCTTTTATGCATGGAAATTAATTTCTTAGAATTGTAACTTTTTCATTTTTTGAAAATTTTCTACCAATAACTTTAAAGCACTTCTCTCCCTGATTTATTTAAGTCCTAATAAATTATACATTTCTGCACGTTAGCCATTCATGTGAAAGTTATTTGGAGTCATCTCAATAGAATAGTGCTCCGTGGTCTCCTGAGGACTAAGTATGTCAAAGAAGTTTCATCCACTCTTAAATTTTAAATTTTCCAGTGAATATTATTGGTAAATCAGATAAAACTACAGAAAAATCTTTAAAGATTGAGGTAAAGGATTAAAATCTACTTAAGAGTGAGGACTTATGTAAGAACTCTATTTTTATGGAAAGCTTCTGTGATGAGTTCCTAGGATTTTTGGAAAACTATTTGTGAGTTGTAGACACCTATCAATTTCTCTGAAATAGCCTAACCCAGAAAAAAAAAAAAAAGTAGAACCTGTTACATTCAGACACGTTCAGAAAACTTTCAACATTGCCTGTCAAGACAGCTACACAGCACATTTTGCCTCTCCTGTTTTACAACCCGGCAGGATGGCCTTTTTATTCATTTTGAGATTTTGCTTATCATCGCTGGCAGTAGTTTCATGCTTCCTAGACTCGGGGTGGCAAAATTGGTTACAGAAGGTGGTTTCACTTGTTTTTCCTTTCTTTGTGGCCTACATGAATCAGAATCCAAAGAAAATCTGCACATTTAAAATAGGAGAAAAGTATCATACAATGAATTCTGGTTGCGTTCAATATTTAAGTAGGGTCATCTTTTACCATTCTTGCCTAGAAATATGATGGATTTTTCTGTGTGCCACAAATGAGAAATCAAGAAAGCATATTAGATGAGACTGGGTAAAATATTCGGCACGCAGAAGCCCTTTAATAACTGTTGAGTAAATGACTCAAAGAAGAACCAGGAGAGGTGACAAAACAACCTATCTCTGCTTTGTACTTGGTTAATTTTCATTTCATTTCACCACAGTCAATTTCAATGGTGCTAAGAAGAAATGATTCTATATCATGATATACTTCCTATTTAAAAAAAAAATTAAGTCTTGGTTTCTTTAAGCATGGCACCATTTTCGTGCAGTGCTTTCGATGTCAGTATTCTTGATCTGTGAGAGGGGCGGCAAACAGAGGTCCCAGAGCCCCCCAAGCTGGCACAGGCGGCTCATTCCCCACAACTTGGGCATTCCTCAGCCACACGATGGCCAATAGAGCCCCAGCCTCATGATCAAAATAACATTGTCGCCATTCCATTGCTTATTATCTGACTCATTGTGCTGAGTGGTTTTTAAACGTTTAATCCTTTCAACAACTCTATGAGGTATGCTTTTGTTTTTTTTTTTGTTTGTTTGTTTTTTTTTTTTGAGACAGAGTCTCACTCTGTTGCCCAGGTTAGAGTGAGTGCCGTGGCGTCAGCCTAGCTCACAGCAACCTCAAACTCCTGAGCTCAAGCGATCCTCCTGTCTCAGCCTCCCGAGTAGCTGGGACTACAGGCATGCACCACCATGCCCGGCTAATTTTTTCTATATATATTTTTAGTTGTCCGTATAATTTCTTTCTATTTTTAGTAGAGATGGGGTCTCGCTCTTGCTCAGGCTGGTCTTGAACTCCTGAGCTCAAACTATCTGCCCACCTCGGCCTCCCAGAGTGCTAGGATTACAGGCGTGAGCCACCGCGCCCGGCCTATGAGGTATGCTTTTGTTTTTCCTTTTTTGAACGAGGGAAAACTGAGGCATAGAGAGGTGTGTCTTCCATAGTCGCAAAGCAAAGCCAAGAGTTAAAAACACGTTGTGTCTGACGTCAAAGGAGGGCTTTTAACCGTTGCTTGGTGATACTATGTTTACATCAAGATTCTTGCTACCCATGTGAGCTGGGATTAATTACTTAGTCTTTTGAAGACTGTTTAACGTAAAATGGGTATTATAATATTAAAACCTGTTTAATGTTCATAGGACTGCAGTGAACATTCCATGAGACTTCACTGAAAGTACTTTGTGAAATGTATATCACTATTAGCAGATATAAGCTTATCAAGTTGTCTAAATGGATTTTTAAGTATGATTGAATTTTTTACCTTGTGGAATTGCCCAAATACATGTGTTAGCAATACTGGAGAAAAGAGAAGGTAATACCGCATACCTGAGTTTGCACCTCTATACTTCTATAATCACCATGATGATCAACCAGATAAAGACAACTAGACTCTAGGTCCTGACAGTTTCCAATCCTTAGCAATTATAAGTGGGCATTACGTGTAGTCATGAGGTAAGTCAAATGCAGTGTGTTCTGACAGTCTTGCGAGTTACCCAAGATGGTTGAAGGGGCTCACTTTCCTGACTAGAATCCTCTCTCGCCAGTTTTCCTTTTACGACATAAAAGCATAAATACTTCCCTAGTCTTGAGCTCTTTGACCTGGGTATTTAATAGAGTCCTACTTCAGAATCACCCTTACTGGCTGTTCTTTTGTGTCATATGATCTGCTCCAACCTGATAAATCTTACGGTGTGAATCTTTTAAGTAATGTAAAGTGAGGTTTTTCCTTGTAAAGTGCATATAGTTGCACAGAAGATGGCCAATGAATTATGCTTTAGGGTGTGACCAAAGGAAAACAATTAAAATAGCAAAATTATTTTGCATAGAGAATAGATTGTTTGGGGGACACTAGAATGGCTATTAACAGATATATCATTAGTACAAAGTATGTGAAATAACTGCACAAATCATTCATGGATTTTGTTTTTCTGGATAAAAGGCAGAAAAACACTTAAAAGCAAGCTGTCATTTCCTCCATCTTGTAACTTTTATAAAATTAACATTCAAACAATACATGCTGTGAAAAGAATCATGTTAGTAAAACTATTCAACATGCCTTTTTTTTTTTTGAGACAGAGTCTCACACTTGCCCGGGCTAGAGTGCCGTGGCATCAAGCTCACAGCAACCTCAAACTCCTGGGCTCAAGGGATCCTTCTGCCTCAGCCTCCCGAGTAGCTGGGATTACAGGTATGTGCCACCATGCCCAGCTAATTTTTTTTCTATATATATTTTTAGTTGTCCAGATCATTTCTTTCTACTTTTAGTAGAGACGGGGGTCTAGCTTTTGCTCAGGCTGGTCTCGAACTCCTGACCTCAAGGGATCCTCCCGCCTTGGCTTCTCAGAGTGCTAGGATTACAAGCGTGAGCCACCGTGCCCCGCCTCAACATGCCTTTTTTTAGTGGGTTCTATTGTGACCATTTAAGCAAATGTGTTGATTTATTGAGCATCCTGGAAGATAAAGATGTTTTAAACACTCAAATGGAAAATACACACACATTTCGTCTGGAAATGATGAATCTTTATGATGCTTGCTTCCCTCTCTTCACGTCTGACCCAGAGGAGAGTTTTTCTTCTGTGAGACTGTGTTTATTTTACACTTCCTTAGGATATCACCTCTATTCGTAAAACTCTAATCCTGTTTTGTTTTTTTTTTTTTAACCCATTCCCAGTAGCAAAGAGTTCCCCTTAGGAAGAAAGGAGCGTGTGGCAACGCAGCTTCCCTCAGGGCTGGCCAGGGACACTGCCAAATTCACAGGGAGTCTCTCTTCCTTTTCTGCCTCCTCCTTTCTGTTGTTGGAGTGATCTGCTTACTGTGACTACCCAGAAGCCAGAGGCAAAGTTGTTCTTCAAATTTAAAATCAAAACACGCCATAGCAGGTGTGAAATTTTTGATAATGGCTTTATCTGGACTAGGTCTGGAACCTGAAGTGAAGGGACTTTTTCCACTGGGAATTGATACTATTTGTGGATTCCATTCTAACACAACCCTGTAACCCAAAAGGGGAAGCACATACAGAAAAAAACAAGCCTGTCTCATAACCAACATGCTTTTTTTTCAGGCAGCACAGCTAAGGATTATGTAATCAAACCTTTACAGTGTTATAGTACTCTCCACTATGAGATCACAAGTTACATGAAAGTTTGGGCTTTCGTGTAGGAAATTCAGGTATGGATAGTAATATTGAAAAGCAACTTACAGAATTTTTGAAGAACTTATCACACTGCATCATATCAGGAACAAATGAATGTTATCTGCACATTTGTCTCAGGAGTATATTAAATTCTCCAGTAAGCACAGAGGAAACTTCCTGGCAGATTCCCTATACGTGCTGCCTTTGCATAACTTTAGTAGTTCAGTTTTTTTATGAGAACCATCTCCTTTTTCCAAACAATCCACACCTGGCAACACTGGGAAGAAGAGAAATTCTGGAATAGCTGTTTAATTTGTTTTCCTTTCTCTCACTAGCTGGCTTAATTGTTATTTAAAACACCCTGCAGATATTTTAGTAATCCGTGCGATCCTGGATGTTGCTTTTTAAAGGTGATAGTATCTGTCCTAGAGTAAAAACACCCGAGCAGAAGTTTGTGAAGGTCAGTTAACAAGTGGTCTGGAAATCATAATTTTGAATACATGCATAGGCAAATTAGAAAGTTTTGCTACCACGTAGCACAAAATACGTAAGTATCACCAATTTTGGTAGTCATCAAAATATTTATCTTTTCACTCTACCTTTTTCCATTTTTTGTGGTTTATGAAGTGTTTGTGATTTCACTTCAGATTAATTGCTTTCTGCTCTGCGAGAGCTTATATGTTTTTATAGACCATACAGCAAATAAGCATGTAGTGCAGGTTAGGGATGTGTGCGGAGGGAGACAGAAACGTGACCGTTGTGAGTAGAAAGAACTTAAATATAATTCGCCGTGCAGCAGAGCAGCTCTTGGAATTCAGTTGGTCTGTGTACAGAAAACAGTGCCAGTTACGTGGCCTGACAGGTCGTGTTGTTTAATAAAACATATAAGTGACACAGAAAGCTTTGGTTTTGTCAGTACAGCTAATGGCATGTGGGCTTTGCCAGCCCACACTGGGACAAATGAGCTAACGTGCCATTCCAGGGAGCTCGGTTTTAGGTCGTGGGCTCTCTTCTCCTTATGGTATTTCTATGTTAATTTCACAACCTAACGACTGCTTCTGGAATCACTGATGCTAAATGGGTGTGTTCATGGGGGTGGGTGGAAAACAGAGGGAGGATGATACTAAAGCCATCTATTGTTCTTGTGTTGTTTCATGTCTTTATTTCCGCTATAGCCTCCTATGAGTTGGCAGCCGAGGCCATCCCAGTTGAGCAGGCGCAGAGAGGAAAGTGTGCAGGGGTACTAGGGAGAGGTTGATTGTGGGGTGAGGGGGAGGACCCATGCCAGTGAAGGGGTCTTGCTTCAAAGGTGAGCTAGTCATTTGGGCCCACGGGAAAACATGCCGTTCGTCAGGCTAGACTAGAGCAGGATCCTGCCCTGCCCCCCTCGGTGCGTTTGGCAGAACCACATGAGCAGTGCATTGTTCGGACAAGCTGTTGAAAATACCACCCACTCCACCAATGTTTTTCTGGTAGGTAAACAGTGTTTCAACCACCTTTATTAACGGCCCATCAGTGGCACTCGGTCACTGCAGACCCCTGCAGAGATCAGACAGGATGCCAGTTTAGGAGTAGCAGTAGAGCCCCCTCTTCTCTCCATGCAAGACGGCAGTAGAGAATGCAAGAGAGGGAGAGTGGCTTCTTTGGAGGGATAACCTTAAATCCACCCTAATCTGTGACAGATCCTTCACAGATGTTGACACCCTTTAGATCAAATGTGCCATGACACAGGATGTTGAGAATCACTGCCTTTGAACAGCAGCTCTGATATCAGACTGTGTCCCAGAGGGCTCCTAGGGAAACTTTTTAAAAAATACAGATTACTGGGCCCCAGCTCTGAGGATCCTAATTCAGTAATCCTAGAGAGGGGCTTGAGTACACAAGCACACACACACAATATGTGTGTGTGTGTGTGTATGTGTATAATAGCATATATATACATCCGTACATATTTAAACTTCCCCAAGTGATTCTGTCATGGGAAGTGCTTCCTAGGATCCCTCCATATACTGATGACACATAATTCAGCAGGCAGGACACAGGTGACCTTCCCCAAAAGGGGTAAGGACATACCGCCCTGTGAAAACTTGGATACAAAATCTGAGTGTGACAAGTGCCATCGAAAGGATCTGGCCGGGCGCGGTGGCTCACGCCTGTAATCCTAGCACTCTGGGAGGCCGAGGCGGGTGGATCGCTCAAGGTCAGGAGTTCGAGACCAGCCTGAGCAAGAGCGAGACCCCGTCTCTACTAAAAAATAGAAAGAAATTATATGGACAACTAAAATATATAGAGAAAAAATTAGCCGGGCATGGTGGCGCATGCCTGTAGTCCCAGCTACTCGGGAGGCTGAGGCAGTAGGATCGCTTGAGCCCAGGAGTTTGAGGTTGCTGTGAGCTAGGCTGACGCCACGGCACTCACTCTAGCCCGGGCAACAGAGTGAGACTCTGTCTCAAAAAAAAAAAAAAAAAAAAAAAGAAAGGATCTAATCCCCAGTCACCAGTGGGGGCCTGGAGCACAACACTGTGCAAACGACAAGGTTAGCAAACCACATCCCCTGTGGACCCCATTCTGGTCATCACGTTGATACCAACCATCCAGTGAACCTCCCTCAGAACGTGACGGGAATTGTGTTCCACCCAAGGAATAGTGAGAGACGTCATGACGGGGAATCTGAGCTAGGAGGCAATGTGGAGTCCACCACTATCATTCCATCCAGAATGCTGCAGCTGTACAACATGTGAATTTCATGTAAAATACCCAGGACTGTCATTCTTTTAAATGGACCACAGTAAGGCTATCTTGATAATAATAACAGCAACTCACATAAACTAAGCACATGTTTTGGGCTGTCCTAAGAACCCATTTTATAACCTTTTGAGGTGGGTACTCTGATTATCCCATTTTTGCCAGTAGGGAAATTGAGGTGCTGAGAGGTTAAATTGCCCAAGTTACCAAGCTGGTAAGTGGCAGAGCCAGGCTCTAAATCCAGATGGTCTGGCTTTCAGAAACAGCCCCACCTTACTACTACATGCTGCAGGTCACAGAACTACAGGGAACTGTGTTAACAACCTCTTTGCACCTCAAAAAAGGGGCCAACAGATTTTATTCTGACCAAATTTGGATGAAGGCAAAAATGAAGGTTTGAATCATTTTGGATTTGTGTATGACGATTTGAAAATTGACAACCTTGCCATTTATTTAACATCCATGAAAGAAGCTGCTTTTAGAATGCTTATGGGAATCGGGTAGCTACCTAAATGCTGTTTTAAAGAGTAGGAGTCTAATTCTCTTCATTCCGAAGCGTTAGTTTAAGCCCCCACAAATTCAACTCCTATTATTATTGCTTAGAATAATATTTAAATATTAGAAATCAGGAACAGAACTCGCTCTAACAATTTTACTCTGCCTTGCAGTTTAAACAAATATTGTCTGGGGGGCAGTCATGCATTCACTATTATTTCTTGCCATTGCTATATATATACACGTATTTTTTCAATTTGTGCCTCTTTCATACTCATTCTATTCTTCAAGATTGTCTTTATGAAGATACATCTGTTTAGCTTTGGTGATTAGCAGAAACATTAGCAGACCTACTGTTCCAGGGCGTAAATAATTAATGGATGTTCCTCATTAATTTCTTCTGAGACTGACTCTTGTTAGAATACAGTTAGATATATTTCTTGAATTAAGAATAGATATAAGGAGCGGGGACTCTCAGCCTATTTTAAAAATAAGCCATTTTACTTTTGAGGGAAAATTATGACATCTGAGTCCCTTGGCAATAAAAGAAAACCTATTTTACTGATATGCAACACATGTCTTTTGTTTGCTGAGGGCCTTATAGCACGAGGTGTCTGTTCTACAGTCTGTTTCTCTAATTCTCTGCACAAACCTGCCTTTTAACCAAACAGATCCAAAGCACAAGCGTCCCTCCAATTCCTGCACTTGACCTCCTTCCTCCCTCTGCTTTGCAAAACAGCCCCTTTCATTGCCCGCTGGGGGTCTCCTCCGACTCGATATGTATATACCGTGGAACCCTTACCCTGCTTTAGTTTTCAGTTCCCATTCTTGCTATTTATTAATATACATCCCTTTTAAATAATCTGTTCCAATTAATGGTCAGACAATAAAAATATAGGTTCTGAGGCAAATAGCCCAGTGAAGTACTTCCCTGAGGGCTTTAGCCTAATTAATAGTTAGGTTTCCTTCTACGAAAAGAAAAAACGCCAATGCACAGCAGTGTTTGCCTGGTTCCAACACCCAGGGTGGACAAAGCTTACTTCCCCAATAGCAACAAAATATCCTCTTGGTCTTTCCAAAGATCTCAAGAAAGTATTCAGCCTAGCTCTAAACTGGGCTACATTTTGACCCAAACAAAGGCAAATTGTGGTTGGTTTAAAAACAAAACAACAAACTAAACTAGTAGAATAAATTTGTTCCACAGAAGTGAGTGCCTCAAATGCAGTGCTAAGCCAGGTAGTAATGAGAAATGTTGGTGTCAACCTGAAACACCAGCAAGAGCAAGTTGATTAAATAAATTATAGGTGGGTGATACAATCGAATAGACCCCACCTATTATAAATAACATTTTCATAATAAAAATAGCTAACTTTTTGAGGACATGTCGGGCATAGTGTTAAGTGTTAAATAATAGTTTTACTGTTTTTTTTTTAAAAAGTCTCATTTGGTTTAACAGTGATCCTTAAGGTATGTATTATTATGCCCATTTTACAGATGAGAAAATTAAAGCACAGAGAGGTTAAGTGGATCATACAGAGAAGAAATGGCAGAACTGGGCTATGAATCCAGGTAATATAAAATTTAAAAAATTGTCCAAATGGATTGTCAAAAGAGAAAGGACATGTAAAACTGATTATTCAGCAGGTCTCATTTTAATTTTTAGAAAGATAGTTTTTTTCTTCTTTTATTAGTGATCATGTATCACCTTTGTATTTTTATAATTGGAAAAAATTACTTTTATAGTTGAGATAAAATGTTTTGGGTTATATTTGGCACATAACATGGCTATTTATAGGTCTACACTATTTATAGGTCTATTTAGTGACGTCAAGATGGCATTCCTGCCCTTGAGACTACTGTCTAAATTCAGAAAAGAGCAGGCAACTTGGGAAAAAAAAACTCTAGAAAAAAATATAAAGCCTTAGTTTGCTGTTACGTTCGTTTTTGCTATAATTTAGAATTGATGCTTAGATGCATAAGAAAAAACAAGGCAATGACTCTTGCATGTCTAACCAACTGCAATGGAGGCTGCAGGCTGTGGCTGAGAGCCTGTGTGGCAAGAGTTAGATGAAGGTATACAATAGGAAAAGTGCACACCAGTGCACTCACAACTCAATCTCAGTATTGGTTTTTTTAATAAATGGAGTCATAAAGTTGTATTGAAGTGAATATACATTATTAGTATCGCTTACCATGTTTATGATCCACCCCACATCAAAGTGACATAAAAAGCAGAGTTAGTACCAATTAATATCCAATTGCTCATCAAACTTTAATTTGTATTTGCTTTCCCCTGATTGATACATCTTTTATAACTGAAAGGCTCCATCTCTTTATAACATATGCTATCATTCAAGGCCACTTGTTTTAATCACTCTGCAAACCAGCATGAAATTGTCTAATAATTCACCCAGGTTTTGTCACAAGTGCCAGAAGTTACAGCAGTCTTTTAAAAGGAGCAGCAGTCTTCCTTAGAACACTTGGAATTATTAAAACAGCAGATCAGATCCGTGACTAGGAAGCAATCTTGTTGGACTGATTAATAGAATGCTGATTTTTCAGAGGCATGTGGTTTATTTCTTTTTTCACCCACTGGTTTGGATTTCCATAACGCAGCCGCGGGATAGGAGTAATAGCTGCAGGGCTGCTGAAGGTTTTGGGGGAAGGTTGCAGCTGAGAGGTGTTACCTGTCCACTGGCCCCTGCAGTAGCAATTTGTAATAGTCACTAATCCACAGCCAGTGCTAATCTGGATTGGACATATGGCAAAACAAACAAATATACAAACAAAAGCACTGTTATCTTTCAGGTCATCTTTTATTGGGCCTTCCACAGGTAGTGAATTCAGAATTATCCGAGAGTTTTCATCTTGTCAGGCT
Organism: Eulemur rufifrons; assembly: GCF_041146395.1. Classification (NCBI taxonomy): domain Eukaryota; kingdom Metazoa; phylum Chordata; class Mammalia; order Primates; family Lemuridae; genus Eulemur; species Eulemur rufifrons. The sequence goes on from NC_090992.1 coordinate 11,184,895, forward strand.
GTTGCAACAGCTTCAGAGTCCTCTGGGGCTCCCGAGAGAATGCTCAACACACAGAGAATGATCTACAAGACTCTGGGGCCTTCCCCTCGCGCCACAGTGAAAGCAAGCCTTCTCAGAGGTCCAGGCCACTTCCAGGTTTTAAAGGCTCCCATATATTAAAAAAAATATGAAAAATACCAAAATGGAGCTATGAAATTGGCATATTTAAAATCTTCACATAAAATAATGTAAATGCTCTTAGCATTCAAAGAATACCAAGAAGAAGAGGAAGAAAGGTGAGAAGGCAAAAGAAGAATGGCAATGATGTTAAATATAAACTCATTTAGAGAAAAATCTCAAAAGTTTAAAGGCCTGGCCCAAAAGAGTCTGCTGGCCAAGTCCTTGGTAGTTCCCAACCAAGCCCTCCTCCTTATGTGGAAGGACAGAAACTGGGCAAGTGTCTGCATTCATTCAGTGGGGTGGCAGTCAGTGTAGGGTAGTGCCTAGTCCTTTGAACTTTTCTTTTCTTTGTTTTTTTTTTTTTTTTTTTTTTTGAGACAAGATCTCTCTCTGTTGCCCAGGCTGGAATAGAGTGGTGTCATCATAGCTCACTGCAACCTCCAACTCCTGGGCTCAAGTGATCTGCCTGTCTCAGTCTCCTGAGTAGCTGGAACTACAGGTGTGCATCTCCGGGCTCAGCTAATTTTTAAATTTTTTGTAAGGGTCTCGGTATGTTGCCCAGGCTGGTCTCAAACTCCTGGCCTGAAGTAATCCACTTTGGCCTCCCAAAGTGCTGGGATTACAGACGTGAGCCACTATGCCCAGCCCTTTGAATCTGAAGGTGTTTTCTTCACCAAGACCATAGTGAAGGAGGGTTTGGGTAAAGGTTACCATCCCAGTGCACCTTTTGTCCTTCCATCCTATAGTTGGTGTCTGGGTGAGAGTATCTTGGGGAGGGAACAGGCAAACTGAGAATGTCCAAACCAAGCCAAAGGCAACTACGAAGTTGCTCTTCCAACTATGAAGCAATGTTACGGTGGGGAGAACATGAATCTTGGAGGCCTTTCAAACCCTGGCTCCACACCTTCCTAGCTGTGAAATATTGGCTTGTTACCAAACCTCTGAGCCTCAGTTTCTTAGCTAGAAATCCAGGATAATAATGACACCCTCCTCCCTGTAGGATTGTTATGAGGATTAAATGAGATCACCCTCTCAAAGCACTGGGCACAGTGCCTGGCATAGCATAAATGTTCAATAAATACAACTACGTGTTATTACAAAACAATTACAGGCTGAGCTCGAGCCTACAGAGCTGTGGGTGAATGGAGAGCTGCGTTCTGCTGCCTCCCAGCACAGCCAAGTGCGGCAGCAAGATGCACTGTTATCCAGAAAGCAAGATAGCACTTGCTTTCTTTTTCAAATCATGAAATATTTCAGACTTCCTATAAAGTTTAGAAACGAATATAACAAACACCGAAGTTACCCATCCCTCCACTCAAGAAATAAAACATTGCAAACAATAAAATTCTCTACAGCCATTAAAATGAATACACTAGAGCCATGTGGATAAATCTCGAAAACATAATGTTGATGAAAAAGAGTAAGAGACAATAGGATGCGTGCAATACGATGTCATTTATATCAGGTTTGTAAACTTGCACGGTGATGCTCGATATGAATTGCTCAGTGATGTATGTGCAGGTAGTAAAAGTGTCCAGACATGCAGGGGAATGATAAGCAAGGCTTTGAAGGACGGAGCCCTTTAATTCCCAGGTGTCCTGGCTTTGTTCTCAGCAGGGCCCAGGTCAGGAGCTCCCCTCCCCGCTGTCTGCACACAGATGTTAGCCCCTGTGGAGACGGAACTCCAGGCAAGCAGTGTTAAATATACTGAAAGCAAAATTCTTCCTTTGAATGTGCTCGCTCCCATTAAAGTCCAGGGGTGCTCTCTCTGCAGGCCTCAGTCTCTCTTACATCACGACATGACACATCCAACCTGATTTCTGAAGGCTGGATGTAACATAAAAGCAGCCAACCAACGGCATAAATGTATATGAAATGAAATCAATAAAAAGTGTATTTTTTCCCTCTCTTGAAGCCGGTCCTGGGAGGGTACATCACAGGCGCTAGGACAGTGCTGGGGAGATGCTAACAGCAGGCAGGAGGCGGGGAGGGTGTGAGTAGGGGCGGGGGCACGGTGGAGGAGGGGGGCCGCCAGTTTGAACCGGGGTTCAGCAAGAAAGGGCCTTCCCTTCCCCTCATCACTTAAAAACAATCCTTTGTCGATGCCCATGTGATGAAATAGGGAATTCTGCTTTATTCGTTCCACTTTATCCTGAGAGCTCATCATAATAAGAATTTTTTCTGAGATCCCATTGATTTCTGTCCCAAAAAGTTGATAGCAGATTATGAGCTCCTGATAAGATTAAAAGCTGAAATCAGGCAGAGAGAGAGAAATGGTTTAGTTCAGACATTTTTTTTTTTCCTGCTAACACCACAGTGGAATTTTTATATCTCATCATAACAACATGCCAGGCATTGCAGCTAGTCCTCTGTGTCGGTGACTTCATTCATCCCTCGTGGTAAACATCCAAGGTGGCGTTGGAGAGCCTCTGTGCCACCGGAGGTAAACTGCAAGCTCGGAGCCTGACTCCAAAATCCACGCTCTGTCTACCAGTGCACAATATACCTACCTCCACTGAAACTCATGCTGCAAACAAATGTTCTTTATTTAGGAGCAATTATTCTCAAACTGGTTTGGACTGAAACTTTACCACAGTGCTCTCTGGCTGGCAGGGCTTTGGAAATTATCTAACATGAGCCTCTCTATTATCAAGCTTGTAGTGTAAGTGATATAATGTGTTCAGGTAGTTTGAACTGGGGACCCCTTCTCTAATCCCCTCTCCTGTTCTAAAATTACCTCCCACAGCGGACACCTCCTTCCTGGCTCTTGCCACCACCTCTCATAACTGTCCTCTCCTCTCCCAGGGCTGTGTCTTTTTGTATTTTGATATTACATGACCCTGCCTTGTCTGTGATCTCAGATGATTAGACTATAGGTGGACAACTGACCTTGGGGAAAGCCATCATTAGTGGACAGAATCAGCCAGACTGTCTTCTTGGAATTTGGACAGAGAAAGAGAGAGTTGAGAAATAATGTCATCTTTTTTTCTGTTTTCATTTCATTTCTTTTTTTTTTTTTTTTTTTTTTTTTTTTTTTGAGACAAAGTCTTGCTCTGTTGCTCCAGCTAGAGCTCAGTGGTATCAGCCTAGCTCACTGCAACCTCAAACTCCTGGGCTCAAGTGATCCTCCTGCCTCAGCCTCCAGAGCAGCTGGACTACAGGTTCACACCGCCACACCTGGCTAATTTTCTATTTTTTTGTAAAGATGGGGTCTTGCTCTTGCTAAGGCTGGTCTCACATTCCTGAGCTCAAGCGATTCCCTCCCCCCGCCCCCTCCGCAGCCACCTCAGCCTCCCAGAGTGCTAGGATTACAGGCGTGAGCCACACACTGGCCCCTTGTCTCCTTTCTTGATCAGAGTGATGTCCTTTAGAAATCCCTGAAGTCATCAGCTTCATAATCTCGTTCTGCAGACCAGCTGTGCTGATTCCCAGCCAAGAGCACTTTGTATATATTGCTCCATCTTTGCTTCTTTTATCCCCCTCTCCCTGTTCAGAACTCTTTCCTTGGGGGAGTGGGTCACTAAAACTTTTGCTACTACCTCTTCCTTGCTTTGAGATATGGTCACCAGGATTCCAGTTTACTTTACATTAGTTACACTTCAGAATGTTTTTCTTCTTGGAGCAGATGGTAGTGATGGGGACTCGTCTTAATCTCAAAAGTGTACTATATTCAGAACACAATATTGTGATATGTCCGTTGATTTGCATGCCTTTCATTTTCAAGGAATAATAGCTGTTTTCTGACCTCTCCGTCACCAGACTCCAGGCACACATTCTTCATACACATGTAGCTATGCAGTGGTTTTTTGTTTGTTTGTTTTTGTTTTGAAACAGAGTCTTGTCTGTTGCCCAGGCTAGAGTGCCGTGGCATTAGCCTAGCTCATAGCAACCTCAAACTCCTGGGCTCAAGCAATCCTCCTGCCTCAGCCTCCTGAGTAGCTGGGACTACAGGCGCATGCCACCACGCCCATCTAAGTACCTATTCCTAACCAGGCCCCTGAATACGTCTACTTGAAGTCAGGAAATACCTGCTCCCCTTCTTTCACTTAACTTCTTTCCAATGAAAACAAATCTTTCATATTACTCATTTGGATCATGTCCACATATATATACAGTATAACAGCTTCCCGGTTTATTCTCTATTTAGGTTCACAAAGATCATAGTCCTCTAAAATATTCATCAGTTACTCTAAAATAATTTTTAGCCCTCAAGTAATTTATGTTCATTGTAGAAAAATCAGAAAATACAGATAGGCCAACAGGAAGAAAATGAAAATCTACAGAAAACGACTTGATCATTTCGTGTGTGTATACCTCTAGATTATTCCCCCTGTATGTAATGTATTAAATCTATATGTGCTCACAATTTTCAAAAATGGAATCACATTGCTTTCATTATCTTTTCCATTCAACAATAAGTTACGATCTTTCCATAACTATAAACAAATAATTCTTACACATTGTTTTCATACTTCCTGTGAGCTTCATATTTTAATATCACTTTTGCTTAATTGTTTACTGTGGAGACAAAGAAAAAAAAAATTTTCTCCTCTTCTTATTTTTCATTGGTACCTTCAGTTTGGTTTGTCCTCTTTAAGTGACCTTTAAACCTAGATTTCTCTAAAGTGGTACAACAAAAACTCTGACAAAATGGGGGATTAAAAAAACTAATTGTCCTGAGTAACAAAGTTTCCTTCGTGGGTGCCCGGACCTGTGAAAAGTCTTCAAGCACTTGGATGTATCCTTTAAGTGGAAGCATTGTTGTTTCCATTTTACTGCTAAGCAAAAGGAGACAGACAGTATTGAGGCCATCGGAGAAGTCATTGGCAGAGCCCAAAAGAGAACTTGAAGTTCTAATGGCCCAGTCCTCTAATCAAACCACAAAGCCACACTGCTTCCCCTTTCCGCCTCTTCAGGGCTGGGCTTGGAACAGAAAGTGCTGCCTCCCGCCCAGGGCTGAATGGTGATTTGCCATTCACAGCCCGGGTTGCTCAGTCCAGGGAGGCGCAGACTCCCCAGCTCTCAATTGCGGGTGAGAGCTTGTTATCATGTGCAGGACCCATTGATCTGTTTCGACAACGACTCCTGAATTATATGGCCCCTAAATGTTTGCTGCTGGAGAGATCTATACTGTGGATGCGATGATGGCTACTTACTGGAAACTATCGCGTGATAGATGAGTTTTGCTGTTTTGTCTCAATGAAATACCCCTGGGCACTTGGAGATCTCTTTCCTCTCAACTCTTTCCCTTGCCTCTGGTATAATGTATTGTGCTGGAAAATACTGAAATAAAATGGTTTTCAAATGTCCTGATGTTTAAAAGCCAGATTGGGTGGAAGTACTGAGCAGCTTTGCTGAGAAGGATCCGTCAATTCATGGAAGGAAAGAAGAAAGGAAGAACTATGCTATTCCTGTGGCTGGAGGGTGGGGGGTGGTGCAGAGAGGGGAGTGGGAAGTGAGGAAGATTAATGATTAATGCAGGGGCGGTGAGGCAGGGGAGTAGACCTGGTAGGACTTTGCAGGCCCTGGGAAAGCCTTGGGATTTTATTCTGAGCGTGCTGGGAAGCTATTGGAAGGTTTAGAGCAGAGATATGATGTGACAAAACTCTTTTAAAAAAGATCAGTCTGGCTGTTGTTTTCTCAGACTGTCTTCAGCGGAGCCGATGCCTATCTTTCGTGTGTATCTTCTGGGGCCCGGTGTAGGAGAGGTACATTTCTTGCTACTCTTTTGCCATTTTTGTATTGCTGTGAGCACATCCTGATGTGGCCTTTCCCAAACTGTAGGACTGATGGCCAGAGCCTGACAGAGGCTCACTGGTTTTATCTGCACCTGAGGTTTTCAGCAAGAGCCACTGCTGTGGGCTGACTCCACAGAAGGGTCTATGGGGGACCAACTCCGTGACGGCCTGGCAGCACTTCATCTCAACATTCTGGTTTCCAAATCCTGAATTTAAAGACTTTTTGGAGGTTGTTATAGTACCAAAAGTTCTTTTCAGGGGTTGGATGCATCAATTCTCTCTCATCTCATTCTGTTTTAAGGAACAGACTTGAGGCACCGGTTTTATTGCCACCACACACACCTTCATGCCACAGACAGAGTTAAGTCACACTCATAGTGTCACAGATACAAGTGTGAAATGCCGAGTGCAAAGTGTATAACAATTACGCTTTCATTCACAAGACGGGAGAATGGATCCCGCGGGGAAGGGCTGTGATACATGCCTTATGGATGGCACATCCTCCCGTGTCCTCATGGCCCCTGTAGTGGACTGAAATGGCCCTTTGCAAAGTGTTCCTTAAGTTGCCCGATAAACCTTCTCCCTCCTACACCCCAGAAGCCTTGAGATAGCTGTGTAATTAGAACCAGGCAAATGTCACAGCAAAAGTAATGGGAAGACACAATGAAATGCATAGCAAAGCTGTGATCTATGCACATAGTCGAAAGAGAAACACGGTTTTCTTTGTTCTCATTACAGTGATTTCAGAAAAGTCTTCAAACTTCCAGTGAAAAATAAAGGCTGATACTTCCTTTTAGAACTGGCTACGTGATATATTCTTTTGCCTTAAAAAAAAAAAAAAACCCTGTATATTGGGAGAAGTGATCCTTTACAATAGGTTGGAAATTATTATATGCTTTTAAAACATTTATAGGATATTTAAAATGTTAAATGTCCAAAGTTAAATATATAAGGAACTGCCTTTCTGTGCCCAGATGAATCTCAAATGAAACTGACTCATAATCATACCTATTTGCACATGTCTGTGGATTCTTAAATAGACCATGTGCCCAACCCAGTACAGAATGGGAGACACTGGGGAGGACATCGTGTTTATATGAGGGTTGGGCCTAAAATTCATACTCAGGCTCTTAATGACGTTAGTTAACTAGCTGAAGAATAGTGTTTGCAGTCTGATTACAGCTAATTGCAAAGAATAAATGAAGAGATCTAATGTTCCCGGTTTAGAGGGGTGTCACCATGTGCTAGGTCTCTCTAGGATGCCTAATTAGTAATAATGTGGGAATTTTTTGTTGCTATTTAAAGATCAGCTAGGTGAGGCTTTCTTTAATAATCCTAAAGTAGTACTCCACTTACATCTACAAATGTGTGTGTTTAGTGAGTCCTTTCAATATCTAATTATGTTTTTAGTAGCAAGAACAAGTACAAACTTTAAAAACATTTTCTTATTATTTATGTGATACATAATACTCATTCTAAGAAATTCAGAATATACAGATGAATAAATAAAGCACAAACTATCTTTACAATGGAATCCTATGCAGTCACTAAACAGCTAAGGAAAAGCTCTATGTATGACGTGGAAGGATGCCCATGGTAGCCACTGCACCACCGTAACCATGGCAGCAGCTGCTATCTATTGAGGGCCTCAATGTTTCCGACACCCAGCACTTTGCAGACATTAATTAATTTTTCCCCTGAAAACAACCCTATGATTAGAATTAGATACTAAATATTATTCTGTGAATGCAGACAAATGGCTCTGTAACTTTTTACCCAAGGGTAGGACTTTCTGGCCCCTAAGCTTGAGCTGTATTGGGGACTAAACAGCTGAGCTCCATCTGGCGGTGTTGTCCATCTATCCATCTACAGGTCCCTGCAATCACTTTGTGGGCTAAAGGGACACAATTTAAGAAGTGAAGTTGCAACGAGATGTTTTGAAACCAATGGATATAAGGAAGCCGTCAGTCCAACAAACTTCACCCGATGGTCTATGTCAAAATAGTTCCTTTTGCTGGTCTAGACAGGCCCAAGCATTTGCACTATATATAGACTTTCTCTAGTTCTTAAGATGCATGTGATGGGAACTTCTTAAAATTAATGTTATTTACCTGCTAGGATGTAAATGCTAAAAGGATGTGGTCTACATTATGGACAAGGGCTCTGTAAAATGTGATATGAGAAAATGGAAATTTTACGAGTTCTGGGAACAGAAACAGGTGATGAGACTGAAATGGGGGGAAATTCTAATTTTTTTGCTGCATTGTTAGAACTTAATAATCCAAATACTTTTTTATAAAAAATTATGAATAATAGAACTATCACATTCCACTACCAGCGTTAATTGTGCTCACTTTGGTTCCATTAAGTTGGTTGTTTCCCAAAACTAACCCTTCTGCTTAAAACAATGGCTCTTTACACGGCTGTTTGGTGTTTGTGGGGCCAGATTCATAGAATTTCAAGCTATAGGGGCACTCAGGGTTGTCCGATCCAACCCCTAGCCTTGAGGCATGAGTTTGTCTTTGTTGGGTGGTTATATCACCTTGCCTGGAGACTTCCAGGATGGGGGGCAGTAGAGTTAGACTATGAGACCTCAGCAAGCTTTGCTTTCATATGATCTGGCTCTGTGACCTTGAGTGTTGCTTAACTTCTTAAGACTTGGTTCAACTCATCTCTAAAATGAAAATAGTACCTACCTCACAGGACTGTGGGAAGGGTTAAATGAAGAAATCTCAGTAAAGCCTTTGGTACAGTGCCTGACACAATATCAATAACTATGTTCACCTTCATCATCATCATCACCAGCATCAACAGAGAGGGTTGCCCATGAGACAGCTGTCACTATGTGGGGGACCAAAGACTTCTGGTGCTGAGGTAGTGATAAGGCCCCAGGGATACACTAAATCACAAGTCACCAACCTCATTTTGAGCTGGGTGCTAGTTGCCATGAACTCTCACTATTCCTGGGTTCTCATGAGAACTCTGCCCCTCACTTTTTAGGAATCTTTATCATACTCTTCTCCTAATTCGAATATTCCTTGCCCTCAAAAAGAGCTACTTCAAAGGCTTTCAGTAATATGGACAGAATAGAAAAACAAAATAAAATCCACAAAAAAGGTAAATAAGCTGATTGATCCCCCACCTCTCAGATTAAAGCCTGATTCCTTGAGTCTGATACTAACTTGCAATGTAATTATGAGTCTTTTATAAATACATGGTGATTTACAGTTTGCAAATGCTTTTTCCTGCTTTATCTCATTCAATACTAGCAAACTGGGGAGGAAGACACAGTGGAACATGTATTATCATCCTTGTTCTATAGATGAGGAAACAGAGAAAGAAAGCAGCTAACTTGCCTAGGACATATGATTATTATTGATGGAATTAAAGTCAGAGTATCTATGTACAGGCATACCTTGTTTTATTGTGCTGCACTTGATTGAGCTTTAAAGATGTTGCATTTTTTACAAATTGAAGGTTTGTGGCAACCCTGTGTCAAGCAAGTCTATTGGCACCATTTTTCCAACAGCACACGCTCACTTTGTTTGTGTCACATTGTGGTAATTCTCGCAATATTTCAAACTTTTTCATCATTATTATGTCTGTTATAATAATTTAATTGATAAATGTGTGTGTTCTGACTGCTCCACCGGCCTGCCATTCCCACCTTCTCTCTCCCTCTCCTCAGGCCTCTGTATTCCCTGAGACACAGCAATAAGGAAATGAGGCCTATTTGTAACCCTACGATGGCCTCTGAGTGTTCCAGCGAAAGGAAGAGTTGAACGTCTCTCACTTTCAATCAAAAGCTAGAGGTGGGGCACTGAGGGTCATGCCTGTAATCCTAGCTAGCACTTTGGCAGGGTCACTTAGGTCAGGAGTTAGAGACCAGCCTGAGTAAAATATTGAGACCCTGTCCCTACAAAAAATAGAAAAATTAGCCGGCATGGTGGTACATACCTATAGTCCCAGCTACTCAGGAGGCTGAGGCAGGAGGGTCACTGGAGCCCAGATGTTTGAGGTTACAGTGAGCTATAATGACACCACTGCACTCTAGCCCGGGTGACAGAGTGAGACCCTGTTAACAAAAAAAAAAAAAAAAAAAAGTCCTACTCCAGCAGCCAGTTTGGTGGTACATGAATATAGTCCCACCTACTTGGGAGGCTGAGGCAGGAGGATTCTTTGAACCCAGAAGTTTGATTCCAGCCTGGACAACATAGCAAGACCCTGTCTCTAAAAAATAAAAAGTGCTACTTCAGTGAACACACGAATTTTAAGACAGCAAAACAGCCTTATTGCTGATATGGATAAAGTTTGGGTATTCCAAATAGAAGGTCAAACCAGCTGCAACATTCCCTTGAGCCAAAGCCTAATCCAGGACAAGGCCCTACCTCTCTTTAATCCCATGAAGGCTGAGAGAGGTGAGGAAGCTGCAAAAGAAAAACTGGAAGCTAACAGAGGTTGGTTCATGAGGCTTAAGGAAAGAAGACTTCTCCATAACATAAAAGTACAAGATGAAGCAGCAAGTGCTGATGTAGAAGAATTTACAGCAAAGTTATCCAGAAGATCTAGTTAAGATCATTGATGAATGCAGCTACGCTAAACAATAGATTTTCAATGGAAAAGAGCCTTCTATGGAAGAAGATGCCATCTAGAACTTTCATAACTAGAGAAAAGAAGTCAAGGCTTGGCTTCAAAACTTCAAAGGACAAGCTGACTCTCTTGTTAGGAGCTAATGCAGCTGACAACTTTAAGTTATAGCCAATGCTCATTTACCATTTTGAAAATTCTAGGGCCCTTAAGAATGATGCCAAATCTATTCCGCCTGTGCTCTGTGAATGAAACAGCAAAGTGAGGATGACAGCACATGTGTTTACATCACGGTTTACTGAATATTTTAAGCCCATTATAGAGACCTACTGCTCAGAAAAAAAGATCTCTTGAAAAGTATTACTGCTCATTGACAATGGATGACAACTGGTCACCCAATAGCTCTGATGGAGATGTACAGGATTAATGTTGTTTTCAGGCCTGCTGACACAACATCCATTCTGCAGTTCATGGATCAAGGAGTAATTCTGACTTTCAAGTCTTCTTATTTAAGAAATACATTTTGTAAGGCTATAGCTACCAAAGACAGTGATTCCTCTGATAGATCTGGGCAAAATCAATTGAAAACCTTCTGGGAATGTCACCATTCTAGATGCCTTTAAGAACATTTGGGATTCATGGGAGGAAGTGAAAATATCAACATTAACAGAAGTTTGGAAGAAGGTGATTCCAAACCTCATGGATGACTTTGAGCGGTTCAAGACTTCAATAGAGGAATTCACTTTAGAAGCGGTAGAAACAGCAAGAGAACTAGAATTAGAAGTGGAGCCTGAAGATGTGATTGAATTTCTGCAATCTCATGATAAAACTTGAACAGATGAGAAGTTGTGTCTTACGAATGAACCAAGAGAGTGGTTTCTTGAGATGGATTCTACTCCTGGTGAAGATGCTATAAACATTGTTGAAATGACAACAAAGGATCTAGAATATTATGTAAACTCAGTGGATAGAGCTGTGGCAGGGTTTGAGATTGACTTCAATTTTGCAAGAATTTCTATTGTGGGTAAAATGCTATCAAACAGCATTCATTACATGCTACAGGAAAATCTTTCATGAAAGGAAGAGTCAACCAATTCAGCAAACTTTATTGTTGTCTTATTTTAAGAAATTGCTGCAACCTTCATCAACCACCACCCTGACCAGTCAGGAGCCATCAACATTGAGGCAAGAAACTCCACCAGCAAAAAGATTATGACTCGCTGAAGGCTTAGATGATTTTTATCCTTTTTTAGCAATAAAGTATTTTAAGTTATATACATTGTCTTTTAGACATGAAGCTATTTGCACACTTAATAGACTACAGTATGGTGTAAGCGTAATTGTATAGTATATACACTGGGAAACCAAACAATTTGTGTGACTCACTTTATTGTAATATTCACTTTAGTGGAATGGTCTGTAACCAAACCCACAGTATCTCCAAGGTATACCTGAATAGGTTTCTAGTCTGTTGTCTTTTCGATACACCAGGGAAAGCAAATATGTAGCCACTCTCTCATTCTTTTCCTGTAACAGACATCAGTAATCACTCACAGCATTCTTTCCCACCACCTGAACTCATGCTCAGAATCATTCTTACCACAAGGCTCCAAACAGCCATCACCAGTTGAATACAAGTGGCACAAGAGATACAACAAAGCTATTGGTCATTGCTGGACAAGACTATCTAGCTTTCATCATTGATTGAAACATCTAGTTAGCATATCAAAGATAGAGGGAGAATTTTTTCCATAGAAACCTTATGCCAGGTCCTATTTCCAGTAGGCTGTGTGGTCCACATTGATTGTGTACTCCTCCAGGACAGAATCCTGGTCATTTTCATATCTTATAACCTAGAATGGAATCTGACACAGATAGACACTAAACTATGTTTTGATGGATGGATGGATGAATGGATGGATGGATTTAATGATTGAATAGGCCCATAGAAACAGGTCCAGGGTAGGAAAGAGCCTCCACTACTGATGGTTTTATAGACTTTCACTTCAGATGATGACTTGACGCCTTTGTGTCTCCTAGGATTGAGCTGTCAATCTAGAAAGCACTGTCCATCTTCCAAACACCATTTATCTCCATTTATCAGAGGATATTATTAGACATCATGCTGCTGAGGTAGCAAATTAGTTAGGGCTTTTAGTTCTGAGCCTGCGATAAGGATTTGGGGAAATGTGCTCTGCCAGGGGAGGGCAGGTACATGGTCTCTCTATTACTCTGGCCTGACGACAGCTGCTAGCACTCTGCTGAATGATCAATAACTGGCTGCCAGTCCAAGTTACTCTTTGCTGGCTATTTTAAGGACTGCCACAGAGACCTACCATGGACTCATGAGAAAATATTCTAACACAATGAAGCCCATTGTGCCTCCTTCATACTAGGGTCAAGCTTTGACCTCGGTCAAAGGTCCTAGAGATCCATACAAACCAGGAGTGCCTTCAGAGGGGTACAACTGAAAGCCACTTATGATGGGGCAAAGGATCAGTCATTCCCATATACTTAACCATCGATTGAGGAGCTGTCCTGCTGGCGCCTGGACTTTGGCATTGCTGGTGAGAATTTGAGGTTCTCGCTATTTCTGCCTTCCCTGGATTGCTTTTCATTTTGGCTGCCTCTTTCCCAAATAAAAATAAAGAGAATTTTCCAGGGATCTAGCCAATCACGAAAGGGTCCTAGTTTAGAAGAAGAGTTGCTTTTATAGGATAGTTTAAAAGGAAAAAAAAAAAAAGAAGAACATTTCCTTCCTTTACTTATTTTATATAACAGAATCCGTTGGAAGAGCTTACAGGACTGAAGAAAATTTTTGACACTATAAAAAATTTTGTGAGCTTGTTTATTTACCCTGTGACGAGTGATAGCATTGGTACCACCTATGTATTTCCATTTCCCATACTCTCTTGGAGATCAGATGTTACAATCTCTTTTCTGATAATGGTGGCTAATAAAAAAAATACTCAGTATAGCTTCAGTTCACTTTAAAAAAAAAAGTGAAATACTTCAAATATATAATAAGGTGTAGTGAATAAGCTCATGTATCTATCCCCAGCTTAGAAATTAAACATTACAAACTCAGTTGAACCTCCCCAGAGATACTCATTTCTCCAACTTTCACTCTCTACCCCCAAGGGAGCCACCATACTGATTCTAATGTCCATCATACCTGTGCTTGTCTTTATACTATGTGTACGCATCAATAGACAATGAAAGCCTTTTGCGTATTTCAAAATTGTATTTAAATGACATCAAACCAAATATATCTTCCTGGGAATGGGCTTACTGAACTCGTCAGTATATTTGCAAGACTTTTTTTTTTTTTTTTCTCATTGGTACCTGTAGTGTAAGTTAATTTTTGACATCAAGCAATGGATTTTGCCGGGAGATCTGAAAGTCAAAAGTGGTGGGCACGAGGCCGGGGGAGTACATTTCTGGAGTCCCAGACCAGGTCCGGTCTCCTGGTTAGGAGCTCCCCCACACACTGTCCTTCTCTCTAATGTTGAATCACAGGGTTTTTAATTGCTTTTGTTTAATGGTAAAATAATACATAATTTTGTATTTATGTCATGTCTGTCTTTCCTGCTAGAAGGTAAGCTCTATGAGGGCAGGGGCCACGTATGTCTTGCTCACTGCTGTATCTGTTGCATTTAGCCCACGTCTGGCACAGAGCAGACAGATAAATGGAAGATGTTTTATTGCCTGGAGTATAAAACTTAGATTCCTTAGAATTATGTGCAAGGTCTTTTGTGATCTGGTTCCCATTTCCATCTTGGGACCCAGTTCCTGCCCCTCCTGCCGCCTGCCTGCTGACCCTTTGTCCTGCTAAAACACCTGCAGTTTCTGGACACTCTTGGGCCTCTTGCTTTTGCAGGTGCTGTCCCCCAGTCTGGATCTACTCACCTTTGTCTGCTTGTTGAGCTCCCCGTCACCCCTCAAGGCTCCTCGGAATGCAGTGCTTGTCCTCTGTGCTCCCACAGCACCATCAAATTGCCCTAGTACTTTATTAATTTGTTGAAAAATATTTACTCTGTTCTTATATGAGCCAGGTCTTGGTCTTTGTTCTAAAGACACAGGGATGAACAAGATACAGTCTTGTTTACCAATAAATCAACAGAATCTAGGAAGAAAATAAATGGGGTGGTGTGACAGAGTCATGGAGCAGTCTTCCTTGGGGGTGTGGCTGGGGAAGTCCTGTCTGAGGGGCTGACATTTGAGCTGAGACCGAAAAGGATGTGCTCAAATCAGTCATGTGAAGTGCTGCATGTCCCCATGCCCACTTCCCCACCCCGAGGGTAGAAATTGCATATAATTTATCTGCTTTCTCAATGCCTGGCATAGTGCCCAGCATGCACCACCATGCCTGGCTCATTTTTTCTGTATATTTTTAGATGTCCAGCTAATTTCTTTCTATTTTTTTTTTTTTTTTTGGTAGAGACGGGGGTCTCGCTCTTGCTTAGGTTGGTCTCGAACTCCTGACCTCAAGCTATCCCCCGCCTCGGCCTCCCAGAGTGCTAGGATTATAGGCGTGAGCCACCGCGCCTGGCCTTGTATCCTGTTTTTAAATTTCCTTATCCTTAGGATGATTTTTAGATTCGTTCTCAGATGGATGACTGAAGAGAAAAATCCAAGAATTTGTATCACCCAGGGAAATATTTGTTATATTTGTAGTCTACTTTTGTTCCATTATAGGCTGGATAAGCATCCTTGACTTTTAACTAAAATATTAATTAATATGTGTTGTGAAATATTCTTTTTCCTCCTGGTACAGCTCCACCTCATTTGGAAACAGTGACTGAGCTTGTATCTTGCACATTCCTTCCGCCTTCTCTAAACCCAGCCCATCCGCCCTCGGCCCCCTTCCCTTTGCTAAAGCCACTTGATCCCTCCTGCTGATGATCCCTGAGCCCTCTCTTGCCATGAAAAGACTCATATTGTGGAGGCTGCAATGTTGTGACTGGTCAGGTAACTTCTGTTACTTAGCAACTTTCTCCAGCTTTGTTAAGTTGGGCTGTTCAATCTCCTTAATGAATAAGAGCATCAAGCCAGGTAATTGATGCCTGGACGTTTAGCTCATGAATAATTGACTGTCTGGGTAATCCTAGATACATTTCCTCGATCAGAGTGTACAATGGAACAGTCATGTCATAGCCAGTGTCGACTTTTTTTTTTTTTTGTCTTAATCAGTCTTATGATGTCAGAAATCTGCTTTCTTGACCCAAAGGCTCAGGTGAACAATGGGAGCAGTGATCTCTCAAAGCCAGAACACGCTTCCTCTTTCCTCCACCAGAGCTCAGCATTTCCCCTTCAGTTTGGGCTTAGAACAGTTTCAGCTGTTCTTGTTTATCTTTTCAGGTATCTTTTCCCACATACATCGGGAAGGCAATGTGGTCCTAAGGGGAGGAGGCAACTGGGAATTGAGTTTCCTGGGCAATGCCAATCACTTTGCAGCTTCAGGCCAACCTTAGCTTGTCTGACTCACTTTTATTCATTTATTCATTCACTCAATACACATTCTGAGCACCTCCTGTGTACCAAGCACTGGACGTTCCATGACAATAGAAGTCAACCTTGTCTGCTTTCATGGAGCTTATATTCTAGTGAAAGCTCACAGGTAATAAACAAGTAAACCATAAAGGAACACGTGATTTTCAGATGTGATAAGTGCCAGGCTGAAAAATAAAAATGGAGTAATGGGATAGAAAGAGACTGATGGGGGATGGGGCAGATGGACATAATTTCGATTGGTGGTCAGGGAAGATCCGGGAAGTCCTTTCTGATGAGGTGACATTTGAGCTAAGAACTGAATGACCAGGAGGAGCCAGCCAGGTGCAGAAATGGGGGAAAGAAGATTCTAGATAGGGGAATATGAAGGCTCAGGTTCCGAGATGGGAATGGGCTTAGCATTTTTGAGGGGCAGAAAGAGGGCCATGGGGCCAGTGTACACCTGGCCACTCACCTTTGATACCTTCCAAGACCACAAAAAAAAATGTAGCCTCCCCTGTCAGTCATCAGGGGCCTGAACGAGGTGTTATGGATGGCATATCAAAATATAAGCCTTGCCAGTGGTATAGACAGTGACATTCTTTGTATATGAAATTCTGATGTTGTCAAAACTCAGCTCAAACTGGGCACAGTGGTATGCACCTGTAGTTCCAGTTACTCAGGAGGCTGAGGCAGGAAGTTTGTCATCAATACGGTGGCCTCCTTCAGGAGCAGGGGGACCACCAGCTTGCCGAAGGAGGGACGAACCCACCCAGGCTGGAAAGGAAGCAAGTCAAAATTCCCATCCTGATCTGTAGTGGGATGGTACCTGTGAATAGCCACTGAACTTCAACCTGGGCAACACAGCAAGACCCTGTCTCTAATAAATTAAAAAAAAATCACTCAGCTCAAGTTAATTCATTTATTCAGCACATATTTATTGGGTTCTAGGCAGTGTTTGTGGCATTGAGTATACAGAAATGACTAGAATTAAGTCCCTACTCTCACTGAGCTTTACATTCTATTAAGAAAACAGACAATGTATTAATAATAGGTAAAATATAGCTATAAGGTATATAAGATGGTAAGTGCTTTGCAGAAAAATAAAACAGGGGTGGGACATAGCAAATGGGGTGGTGGGGGCAAGATGGTTGAAATTTTAAATACGGTGCCTAGGGGAGTTTTCACTGAGAAGGTGACATTTGAACTGACACCTGAAGGAAGTGTGAAAGTGAGCCAAGTGCCTACCTGGGGGAAGAGGCTTCCAGACAGAGGGGATAACAAGAATGCTACCTTTTTCTGGAAAACCTCCCTGCCCACCGGCCTGCCTCTGGTATGAGTTTTGTCCTCTTGTATGAGACTTATCAAAATATGTATCACTCTTCTGCTTAAAACCTCCCACTGCACTTGGAATAAAAAATAAATTGCTCACCAGGGCTTATTGGGTCCTATTTCATCTCTTTACACTTCTGAACTCATCTCCCTCTCCTCTCCTTATTCCACTGGCTCCAGCCACAGTAGCCTTCTTCCCGGTCCTTGAACATGCAAACCCATTTCCATCTTGGGGAGCAGCACTAACTATTCTCTCTGCCTAGAATACTCTTCCCAGAGATTGTCGTACGGCTGCTTCCTTCTCCCCATTCAGGTCTTAGCAATTCAGAGAAGGCTTCCCTGACTCACCCAAACCCTTTGGCCACTTTCCACCATGTAGTCACTCCCTGCTCGTAGCAGTTATCAAAGTCCCTCTGATCAGGAAGACTTACCACTTACTCACAGATGATGCAGTCATTTCCTTCTGCAATGAAACTGGCCGGTTATGTGTAATGTGCTCTTTGGAGAAAAAGGAGGTTATAAATGTGAAATGAAATGAAACAGAACACCCATCTACCATATTGTGAAGTTTACGGCCCCTGGAATGACGTTCATTTCCAGATCCTTCTATTTACCGGCAGACCTGGTTTTGAATTTTAAAAGATTCAGTTGCCAGTGCATGCACAATTTTCTACACTGTTCCAGAAGCTACAAGAGCAGAAGAAATAGATGAACTGCCCTTCTTACAGACAGGAAAAGAAAGTCTGAAAAACAAATAGAGAAGAGCTTTCTAGGTTTTTCACGTTTATAATCTACTAGAACTTGGATGCTGAACTCAATGATCGGGCCAGATTTTCATTGTCTGATTGTCAGATTAAAAAAAAATTACTTGACAAACATAATAAACCCTAGATAGATATACATGGGAAGAAATGAAATGGAATAGTATTTCCTTATAGTATTTTGTTTTGTTTACAAAGTGAGGAAGAGTAAGGGGAAGACAACTGTCTGCAAAACCCTTCTTGGCTAATGTATTAAAGTATGTCAGTGGCAAGGCCAAACCATGTCAAAAGCTGACATAATCTTTTACTCCAGTTACCCCAAATGGGTTAGACCAGACAGAAGACGTGAGTCTTGGAGGGTGAAGTCTCCACCACCAACATCACCACCGACAGTTCCTTTCCAGCTCCCACAAATGAACTCACTAAGTGAAAATATCTCCATTCCCCAGACTGGCAACCTTCATTGGTCCTGTGTTTAGGGCCTCAGGACAAGTGGCAGGGCGGGTGGGTAGGTGGAACCAAACCAAACAAGCCCACAGACAATGGTGGAGTCAAGAGGTCACTGTGAAAGTTTCTTTTAAAGCCACGTTTTGGTGATATATTACCAGAAGATGGGAAATCAAAAAGCCTGCAAAAAGAGAGCTGTCTAGTTTCTCCTCAGTAAGGAATGCCTGCCCTTGGTCCCCCAAGGAAGAGAAAGGAGTGTGTTTAAATGGAGAAGGTTCTATCTGGGTCACATCCTGACCGAAAAAGCTGCTCAATGTTCCCCGCTGGAAGGAACCCAATCAAGGAAGAGAACCAAGGTGGCTGCTCCTTGTCCCCCATCCTCTCCACCCCCAGCTCGCACCCTCCCTCCATTTCCAAAGGTTTAACCACAAATGAGTCATCACTGTTATTTCCAATTTGGTGTATTTTTTCCCCTTTTCAAATTCAGGAGACCCATCAATTATTTAGGGCTCTGTGATGATCTCAGGCAGTGACACCTCTGTCAGTCTATATGGCTTTTCTGAAGGGAAACCATCTGGCCTTTCTTAACTTGTTCCTCCCTGGGCTTCTCTCCCCGCTGGTTAAGGTGTGGCAGCCACAGAGAGAGCCAAAACCATCAATATTTCACAGCCGTAATTAAAGTAAGCCGAGAACTGTCGGCCTCTTGCAACTGGCTCCCTTTTCCAAAACAAGCACCCGGCATCTTGGGGGCGCAGAGAGAGAATTGGGCGTTTGGCTAAAGTTGGGGTAGGGGAGGGAGGGAGCCCAGCATTTCATTTAACAGGACCTTCTGGAAGTATAAACCCACGGGCCAGCATGGCGCAGTAAATTCCCTGGTGCTGGCAGAGGGCTGGGAGAAGAGAAGAGGGGCCTGGCCTCTTGGGCGCTCTTTTGACAACTCTTGGAAGGGACTAGAAGCTGGGCAGTGGGGAAGCAGAGCATCCTTCAGTCTAATGTGAATCAACTCCAGGACTCTAGCAAGGAGTTCTCAAACCGAGGGGGCGGGGCTGTGTGGGTGAGTTAGGGCGCAGGCCTCTTTGCTGCTGTCTCCCCCTCTGCCCCTTCCCGCAAGTCCCCAAATGCCAAGGCCCGCGCCACCATCCCGCCAGGCGGGCAGGAGAGCCCGGAGCCCTGCGATTTATACATCTATTAATTACCTCCAGCATGGAAGAACTGCCTATAAATACAGTGGCACTTTAGATAAAACTTTCATGCAGCTATTTAGATCCTTTAAAATATAAATGATTTCCTCTAAATTTTTTATCATAAATCAGGGCATGGAGCTAGGCGACAAGACGCCGATTTCCCCCCTGGTGGGAGCAAAGCCTTCGCTTGTTTTCCCTCTTTCTCTTTCTTTTCTACCTTTCTTTTTCTTCTTAAAAAATTTACAGAGGCTGGTTAATGGCTCTGCTTTTCCTTTCCGAGTCCAGGGCCCAAGGGGAAGTAATCAAGTGACGGCACGTTTTACTCCCTTTTCCCGGAGGCTGCTTAGTGGTGGGGAAAGCCTGTGGTCTCTGGTTAGCAGGTCTGAGCTCAAACCCTATCCCTGCCACTCATTCCTGTGTGACTTCGAGGAACACACTTAACTTCTCTGAGCCTCAGTTCTTCCCTCTGTAAAAGACGGAATAACAGTACCTACCTCATAGATAAGGTGCTGGGAGGATTAACTGACATAATGCACCGAGCCAGGCAGCCAAGTAAGAGCCCAAGAAGCAATGGGCTGTGTGCTGGGAGACAAGTCACTTCGCCTCTCTGAGCCTCAGTTTCCATATCTATAAAGAAAGGGTGAAGGGATAATGCTCACTTCTAGGGAGTTACTGTGAAGGCTGAATAAGACAACAGCAGACTCTAAATTTCTTGAAGCAGGAATCTCGTGGACTTTATTCAGCATTGTGTCCCCAGACCTAGCACATGCTGGGCACAGAGGCGGTGCACAGTAGGCTTTTGATGAATACATGAAGCAACAGAGCTCTGCTTGCTGAGGACACTAGCGAACAGTCTGAACTTGATTTCTATTTATGGTGATGGGTTTGGCCTCCATCCTCTTTCCCAGATCCACACTTAGAACCTTTTTTTCTTTTTTTTAAATATTAAATTTAATTTTATTTTTAATTATTATGGGTACATAGTTATATATATATATATATATATATATATATTTGGAGATAGAGTCTCATTCTCTTGCTGGGGCCGAGGTAATGTTTTCTATTTTTAGTAGAAACCGGGTCTCACTCAGGCTGGTCTCAAACTCCTGAGCTCAAGCGATTCTCCCGCGTTGGCCTCCCAGGGTGCTAGGATTATAGGTGTGAGCCACTGCGCCCGGCCTAGAACCTTGATGTATCTCCACTAGAAGGGCCTATGGAGCCTGTCTCCCCAGCCCTCTTGTAGTGATGAGAAAACTGAGGCCCAGAGCCCATGAGTGACTTGTCTCGGGTCACACAGCAGGTTAGCCATGTATCCATGTTTGAATCCAGACCTCCTTTGCTCTGTCTACCTCCCCTTGCTGCCTCTTCGCATCCAAGCTGGCTGGGTAAATGAAATAGCCTAATTTTTTGGCCCTGGAAGAGATGAAAACCAACTAGGTTGCAGGGGGATTGACCTTATGACCTTGAACTCTGAGATGCCTATGAACTGGAGAAGAGGAAGGCATAACCAGTCCTCCTTTGCCAGGAAGAGGACTATGTGATCATTGAGTCCAGACAGCACAGAGCTAGCCATGATGCTGACGAAACAGATAGTCTCAAGTCTAGAGGTCAAAGGTGAAGGCACAGTAGGACCTATGGATAGAGGGGGAGTTTAAAAAAGCCAAGCACTGAAATGTAGGATGTTGTTAGAAAAAGTCTCCTGGGCAATGACACCTCAGATCCAAACTATTGACCCTGATTCGTCATGAAGCAGTAGACGAGACCCAGAAAACATAGGAACTTCTCTCTTCCACTCTGGACCTCTAAAACCCAATTCCTGCACTGCCACCAGAAAGATACTGTGAAAGTGGACCTCAGGTCCTCTCATCGTCCTGCTTAAGGCCCTCTGATGGGTCCCACCTCTTCTCAGAATAACCACCCCCCGCCACAGGGTCCCACTCCTGGCCAGCTCCTCGCCCACCATTCGCACTGTGCTCCCTACGCTCCCGCCACCCACGCCTTCTTGCTCTTGCTTCTCCACCCAAGTTTGCTCTTGCCGCAGCATTTGCACTTGCTGTTCCTTTTGTCTTTCATTTATCTTTCAGGCCTTGGCTCAAAGGCCACTTCTTCCTTTTCTGCCCATATATTCTCTATTCCATCACTCTGATTTATTTTCTCTGTAGCAATTGTCAGTATCTGAGGCTACCTTTTTATTCCTTACCATCTGCAGAAATCTCAGCTCCACGGGGGTACTTGGTGAGGGAGGGTGACGGTGTGTCTTGTTTGCAGCTAAGTTTCTATCTCCGATCGTAGTGGCTGCCTAACGATAGGTGCTCAATAAATACGTGTTCAGTGAAAGAATGTAACTGGGAAGGGCTCTCAGAGATCCCTTGGCTGGTCTGCTCACTTGTAAGATGGGGAAACTGAGGTCAGGAGGAGGCAAGCACCTGCCCGGAGTCCTACTGACCGAGTCCCAGGGCTCTGTTCACGGCAGGAGGGCCCCGGGGGAAAGGGGGGCGCCCGGGGGTGCGTGCCGATCCCTCACTGATGCTCAGCGTCCGCTGCAGTCCCTCTGGGCGTCTCGGATCGTCGGAGCCCTCACAGACAATGCGAGGCAGCGGCCGACAGGTGAGTCCCGCAGCAGCTGCGCAGGCGGCGAGTACATGTGAGAAGTTTGTGAAAGGAGACGAGAGAAAGGACGAGGGAGGCGAGGCAGGCGGCTGCGAACACCTGGCCAGGCAGCCCCGCCAGCTGCCTCCTACGCTGTGGCATCTTGAGTTCGAGCCTTCCTATCGGGCCATCTCCCATTCCATCCACCCTGCCCCCCTCCCGCTTCCCAAGGTGGGGCTTGGCGAGGAATGAAGGTGGCTGGGGGTAGCGCTGGCTTCTCCAAGCGCTGCCTGTGCCGGAAGCGGGCCTGGAGCCTGGCCAGCCCCTGAGCCTCTAGAAATGAGAAATAAAACCTGCTCACCCCACTTCCTCAGCCCCTGCGTTTGGGCGGCAGGTAACTGGTGCCAGCCCAGGATGCCAGGATGTTAGTTAAGCGTATGGACTCAGGAGTCAGATGAACCTGGGTTCCAAGCCCCACCCCACCACTGCCTCACTGTGTGGCCTTGGACAACCTACTTAATCTTTCTATGCCTCAATTTTCTCATCTGTAAAATGGAGATAATAACATCAACATCATAGCCTTGATGTGGAAATTCAGTGCACAATACTTTTAAAGCACTTGGCCCAGAGCAGTGTACACAGGAACCACTGCATAAATGGCTCTTCTTGTTGTCACCTCCATCATAGGCAAACCCCTGGCTGGAGTCCTGGGGAGGATGCTATTCACGCATTCATTCAGCACAAATTGCATTAAGCTCCTACACGTGCCTGGCCTGTAGACCTGGGCACTGGGAACACAGAGACAGCTACGACTCATCCTCAGAAAAGTCCCAGAGTCCTTCAAGAAGCAGAGACCACAAAATATCATGTTCTTACTAAGAGATAATAGAGGAAAATGCAACAGACATTGGGAGCTCAAAGAAGGGAAACTCTCTGAGTCCCTGTGAAACTTACATGATTAGGACAGAGCTTTAAAATAATAATGATAATGAGACAGGTGACAAACATTAGGAGCAAGTTTTTCGAGTTGAGAGTCCCTGTCACCTGCATCCAAATCATGGATGTCTATTAAAAAGCACTTTAGCCCTTGTGGTCAAAATCTTTGCGTGTGGGCCTGGGATATTGTATTTTAAGAGGCAGCAGATGATTCCTATTCACAATAAAGCTGAGGATCACTGGCCCAGGGGAAAATGCCTCTGCCCCCCTCCCACCCTTACCCCTTTGCATCTCTGCAAGGCTAGTCCTTCTGGAGGATGCAGTACCTTGTGTCCTGATTTAGCTTTGATATGTCCCTGCCAGACTCTGAGATCCTGAAACAGTTTCCTCTATAAGTGCAGGATCTTCCACAAGACCCAGCTGTATTTTGAAGCTGCTTGTGGAATGATGAAAATGTCCCTTTTTGTGCCACTTGCATAAATGCCCATGTGGACCTTACTTGGATCCTCAGACAGATTTTGTTTGGCCCATAAATGCTGTGTGTGTGTGTGTGTGTGTGTGTTTAAATTGTAATTTAATGCCACGGAGGGGCTTGTGCTCTTCAGTTTACCACAGTCCCGATCTCCCCTTTTATCCACCAGCTCGAGTCACTAACTTATTTTACTAGACTTGCCCCTGACAGAATTTAAGTTTGCAAATCCTGGAAAGTGTACAGGCTGTTATCAACTGTCTTGTAAGTTTCCCCTTCCCCATTCCTTCCTGTATGTGGGTCTTTTTCCTCTTGTCTTCTCCTGTTAGCTCCAGGGCCTTCTCCAAAACATGGTCCTTAAGGATGGATGTCATCTTACTGTAGGCTGCCTAGAGCTGCTAGTAGACCTTAGATGGGAGCATGGGAAACACTTAGGAAACACAGGGGTCCAGGCACAAGTTTTTTTAAATTTGCAGTCCTAATACCAGGGGATGCTAGAATGGGAGCTGGTGAGGTAAAGGTTGGCTTTAGTGGCTTAAGAGGGCAGTTGGTTTTGTTCTGTTTCTGACCCTTGCATGACCCCGTTCCTGGCCAGTATCTCCCAGGCCCCTGAGGGGACAGAGCAGAGAAAGAAGATGGATGTGGGTGGGCCTTTCCCTCCCAGTTTCTGGGGGTTTGGCTTCACAGAAAACTAGGGTACTATGCAGTGAGTGTGGGTCGCAGGGCATCCTGAGGCCAGGCAAGATGCATAACCAGTTTCCACACTTTCCATCCCCCCTTTCCTTTTGGGCTTCTGGTGTTGGGCAGAAAACAAGACTGAGTGGTCCCAAATGCTGGTGAGTGATAAAATAGTGCTGCATTTAGCTTCTGGGGAGTTGAGGCTCCCTAGAGAGAAGTTCCTGATTTGCCAGAAATACGTTTCATTCAAATTAACCAGACTAGTAGTCTTTTGTTAAAGCTACAAGTGCTTAGCAATCATCTCCTCCAGATGGGTAAACTCCTTGTGGGTAAACGGAGGCCCAGCCAAGGTCACCCAGACTAAGTGTCAGAATGCAGCCCAAAACCTGGCCCTCCTGAAGCCCATGTTCTGTTGTGTATCCTGAATTTCCTGATATCCCATCACCCTTGCTCTGTACCTTGTTCTGAACCTACCTCCCCTGCACTGCATTGCCAAGTTCCCAGTCAATCTTCTGCTGTGGATTTTAGACTGGCGACTCCTTGAGGGCAGGGATAGAGTATGAGTCACATCTTTGTCCCAGCCCTCGGCATGGGGTCTGGCACAAAGCAAGTGTTGGATGAATGGCGATCAAGGAGCCACGGTGTGCGCCTGCAGACAAACCATTTTCCAGGGAGATGCCTCAGGCCACTCCCACTCCCAACTTTCTTTTTAAGTTGAGGAAGAAAAGAGGAACTAACATTTATTCTATGATTTCAATGTGCCAGGCACTGTGCCAAGTGCTCGTCTCAGTGTATTGCTCACAGCAATCAGTGGGAAAGAAACCGTTATGCCTGCTTTACAGATGAGGACACTGCTGTCCAGAGACGTCGAGATCGTGTCGTTGGTGTCAGGGTCTTATGGTCTTGGCCAGCAAGAGGCAGAGGCACATTCTGAATCCGAGGGCAGGACCTGCGCCCCAAGGCACCAGATTGCGAGGAAGTTTACCGAACACTAGTTTCTGTGCTCAATGCTTTCCTTACTACTGTAGCTCGAAACATCTCCACCAAGACCCAAGGAGGCAGACGGTAGCGCAATTCCCATTTTAGAGCCGAGGAAACCAAGGCTCAGAAAGGGTTAGGGCTGCGCTTGGCCTCCCGCACTTGGGCTGAGTCCTTTTCCCCAGTCTCGGATCTGGCTCGGACCAGGAGAGAAGCGATTGGAGGTCGCGACGTGAGCAGGGAGCCCGGATCTAGCCAGGGCTTCCTCTTAGGCCGAGGGTGGTCCTTTCCACCACCCTGCCCCCCACCGAGTTAAGATTCTGGGAAACCCCGTGCGCACCCCCCCCCCCCCGCACGCGTGACCTCGCAGGTTGGCTGACGTCCCCCAAATCCCTAAGACCGCTGCCCCAGCGGAGGCGGCGGTCGTGGCGTGGGGGCCACAGCTGGGCGCGCGGGGGTTTCTCTCCCCACCCGAGCGCAGCGTAGCGGCGGTCCCGGGATTCCCCATCCATTATTCACGATGTTTACTAGCAGGGCGGGGGGTGGGGGGTCGCAAGAAAGGAGAGGAAAGAAGAGGGAAGGAGAGGGAAAGACAGGGTAAGGAAGAGGAGTACTAACCCCGGGCCCTTAAGTTCTGAAACTTCGGGAAGGAAGACCAGGAGGCTAAATGGGAAGGAGCCCAGGAAGTCAGGTGTGGAGCCTGGCTTCCAGTAGGCCGCCAGGAAATATTGGTGGGATGGACAACTGGAGGAGTGGGTGACTGGCTCTGCTCCCAAACAGCCATGTGGCCTTGAGCTCATCACTTAACCCCTCTGACCCTTGTTGTTCTCATCTGTAAAACGGGATAACCGCGCCTACTTCATTCGGTTGGTGTGAGGGTCGCATGAGCTAGTTGCCTAAATGTCCAGCACATATTAGGACCTCGTAATTGGTAGTTATTGTTATGGGGAGTGGGGCTTGTAAGCGCTGGCTGCCCAGCAGAAGTGCACTGACTGACTCCCAGGGCCCAGGGCAGGGACGCTGAACTGTCACTAGTCTAAAAAATACTCAGTAAGCTACCTTAGGCTGAAGGGTTGAGGAAAGGGGGCCCAGTTGTCTTTTTCAAACGGAAGCAAGAAAGGCAAACGTGGGGAGGAAACCACTCCTGCACCGGGAAGGCAGTTACTGCCCCCACTTCCACCCTGGCTGGAGGCTGGCGGGGAGGGCGTCACCAGGGGCTCATTCTGGCAGCCCCTCACCCTCCCCGGGGCCCGTCTGGGCACTTGGAGGCGCCTGCTCGCTGCGCCGCGGGGCCGGACTCTGGTGGACGGCTCGGGCGTGGGGCCAGGAGCGCCCTGGAAATGGGCAGTTTGGCGGCAGCCGGGCCGACGGGGGCTGTGTGTGTGTGTGTGTGTGTGTGTGTATGTGTGTGTGTGTGTGTGTGTGTGTGTTGGGGGGTTAGAGTAGGGTCAGCTTCCCGCCCTCCGCTCAGCCCAAGGCTGCCCTTCGATCCCTGCAGTTCGAGTTGGGACAGGACAGAGGGGTTTGGGACTTTTGGAGGAAAAATAGTCCACGAAGAAAAAAGGACTCGGAAGGTCTGGAGGGCTGGAGCCGGGCGGGGCGGGGCGGACTGGAGGAGGCCAGGCCAGGCCCGGGTATAAATGCCGTGGAGGGGGCGGCCGCCGCGGGCGCAGAAAGGCGCGCCGCGAGCTGCTGTCTCGCCTCGCCTCCCGGGCCGCCCCTGCGAGCCCCGAGCGCGTGAGCACGCCTGCGCGCGCCCGGGCCCTTCCTGGCAGGCTGCTTGTAAGATGAGTGAAGAAGCAGGTGGGGGAGAGGGGAGGCAGCGAGCGAGAGGGCGAGGGGAGCGCGGGCGCTGAGCGGCGCTCACTTGGAGCGCGGCGAGCTAGCAAGACAAGCCTGATTCCATGTCCCCCGCTGCCACCCTGCCAGGCGTGCGAAGATGATGGCCATGAACGCCAAGCAGCCTTTCGGCATGCACCCTGTGCTGCAAGAACCCAAATTCTCCAGCCTGCACTCCGGCTCCGAGGCCATGCGCCGAGTCTGTCTCCCAGCCCCGCAGGTACGTAGTGGAGCATAATTACCGCTCTAAGGCACATTTTTTGACAGGCACTAGCTTCATGTTTTTTTCATGTCGCCCAGAACAATCGCCGCTGTCTGAACCCCTCTCCTTGTCTCCCCCGCGCTCTCTCCCGGCGCGCTCTCTTTCTCATTCATGTCTCTGATCCACACGTCTGTTCCAGCAGAGCTGCTGCCTCCGTATTAATTTTTATGACCTGGGCTTTGAGGAGAGGCATCTCGGTTGCTTGAAAATGTGTTTTAATCCTGAGTTGACAGTATTCCCCACTGACCGTGCTGTGCGCCTTCTCGCTTGCAGCTGCAGGGTAATATATTTGGAAGCTTTGATGAGAGCCTGCTGGCACGCGCTGAAGCTCTGGCGGCGGTGG
Source organism: Eulemur rufifrons (assembly GCF_041146395.1). Taxonomy (NCBI): domain Eukaryota; kingdom Metazoa; phylum Chordata; class Mammalia; order Primates; family Lemuridae; genus Eulemur; species Eulemur rufifrons. Next base: position 11,212,687 of record NC_090992.1, read on the forward strand.
ATATCGTCTCCCACGGCAAGAACCATCCGTTCAAGCCCGACGCCACCTACCATACCATGAGCAGCGTGCCCTGCACGTCCACTTCGTCCACCGTGCCCATCTCCCACCCGGCCACGCTCACTTCACACCCGCACCACGCCGTGCACCAGGGCCTCGAAGGCGACCTGCTAGAGCACATCTCGCCCACGCTGAGTGTGAGCGGCCTGGGCGCCCCGGAGCACTCGGTGATGCCCGCACAGATCCATCCACACCACCTGGGAGCCATGGGCCACCTGCACCAGGCCATGGGCATGAGTCACCCGCATGCCGTGGCGCCTCACAGCGCCATGCCCGCATGCCTTAGCGACGTAGAGTCCGACCCGCGTGAGCTGGAGGCCTTTGCCGAGCGCTTCAAGCAGCGGCGCATCAAGCTGGGGGTGACCCAGGCGGACGTGGGTGCAGCTCTAGCCAATCTCAAGATCCCCGGCGTGGGCTCGCTCAGTCAGAGCACCATCTGTAGGTTCGAGTCTCTCACCCTCTCGCACAACAACATGATCGCGCTCAAGCCGGTGCTCCAGGCTTGGCTGGAGGAGGCCGAGGCAGCCTACCGAGAGAAGAACAGCAAGCCGGAGCTCTTCAACGGCAGTGAGCGGAAGCGCAAACGCACGTCCATCGCTGCGCCGGAGAAACGCTCACTCGAGGCCTATTTCGCCATCCAGCCACGTCCCTCATCCGAGAAGATAGCGGCCATCGCTGAGAAACTGGACCTTAAAAAGAACGTGGTGAGGGTCTGGTTCTGCAACCAGAGACAGAAACAGAAACGAATGAAATACTCGGCTGTCCACTGACTGCGGTGGGGCGCCCCGCTGGGAGCCGGGAGAGCCTAGTGCGCATCCCCCCGGGTTGGGGGGACGGTTATGGGGAACTCCAGGGCGCTTCCGGGCAGGTTAGGCTCTCTCCCCCGAAGCCACAGACTTTTCCCTTTATCCCGCCTGGTTGCCTCCCGGCCTTCTCTTTCTCTTTCCTTTCTATTCTCACCAAAAAAAGTTTTGGCGCTTGGAAAAAATTCAAGAAGGGCGGGCCTGGAGGGACTCGCGCTGTCCGTGGTGCTGAAATTCGCCCTAGCGCGCTGAAAGGCGCGACCTCAGGAGCTACAAAGCAGAGGATGGTGAATTGGTCCCACCGCCCGAAGCTAGGGTTAAAGCGCCACTTCGCTAAGCGCGATTAAGCGAAGGGTGAAGGGATGGAAAGGAAGCGATAAATGATAATACAAAGTTTAGGATATCTAAGTGGGACCCAAACATGTACTGGAGATTTATTAAAGTATATAAAATACACGTATGTTTCCAAAGGATAGCCTTATACTCCCTTCTTTGCCTAAATTCTATCCATCTTATCCTTTGGTTTGCCGTAAGTTCTCATAAGGTAGCATGAAGATCAGGTTCAGGGACAGTATGCGGGGAGTTTCAGACTTCGAGCTGTTATTTTCCGTGGTAGGCAGGACTCCAGAAAATGTGAACCCAGTCTGGCGACTGAAAATGCTGGGATCGCTTGGCTGTTTGCAAGCCCAGCGAGCACCAGCACCAGCCCTGGTCATCCTTCACGACCTGCTGGCATTTGAGCGGTAATGGACGCTTGCTGGAGAGCCGGGGTTGGTAGTGTTCTGTACTAACTGAAGACTCCCCCACCCCAGCTCTCTGTTCTTACCAGGTTGCGAGCTCAGCGTGGAGTCCGCTGCTCGAAAGTGACTGTAACTTCTCTGAATCATATGCAAGTCCTTCCAACACATCTAACCTCGTTGCCCGTTTATTATTATCGTTGTTAGCATTGTTAATTCCTATTATTTATTTAACTCTGCTTTTTCCCATTCCCTCTATATGGGTGTCTCTCGGTAGAGGTTCACTTACAGTTTTGTGAGGGAAGAGGAGCAGGACCACCGGCCTGGACCCTTCCCATCCCAGCCCCTCTGGCTCAGTCATATTTTATTTTTTCGTTCCTTCATGTAGTTTGCGTGTTGCTGTGTGACCTTTGGTTTCGTTCTCCGAATAGATACAAATAAAATATTAAGTTTTATTCTCTCTTTACCCTTTGAATTAACTTCTTAAATAAATGCTTTATTTTTCAACCCGAATCCCAGTGGTTTTCTTTCTCAAAGGCTGAGGGGTATTAGTCTTGGAAATGATTTAGAAATGAGAAGCCAAAAGGGCTGGGCTGTCACTTACTGCCAGGCAGCCCCCAGCCATCTCCTCTTCCTGGGCCAGCTCACACACATTTGTCACCCAGATCTCCTCTAGGGAGATCCAGCCGCTGGTCTCTGGACCTCAAGGTTTCAGGGCACTTTCTTCCATGCTTCCCAGCGTGGCATATCCACCAGACTCCATTCCTCAGTGGCACTCAGACAGCAAACTTTGAAGCCTGACTGATGGGAGTTCAAGTCCCAGTGTCTCCACTCATGGGCTGAACCATCCTGAGGCTAGTTTTTTGTTTGTTTGTTTTGTTTTTTTAACTTGTGCAGGTTTCCTCTAAGATTGATTGCAGAATGAAGGTGCTAATACTTATCTCTCAAGATTACCGCCAGGACTAGGCAAGATTGTTTATTTAAGACGTTTATTTAAGTAGTGCTTGGGCTTAGAAGGAAACAAATAAATTATTTTAAAAAATTCAAATGGCTGGAGAGGAGGTGTGGGGATAGAGGCAAAGAGGGAGAAAAGTGTTTGCTGGGACAGAGTCTTTGGGGGCCCCTTTGGAGTCTCTTCAGAAATGCATTTGGAATTCTCATCCAGAAGGTTACTCACTCTGTGGTCTCTCTTGGCTTCACTGATGTATCTGCTGCAAAGCACCTAGCACAGTACCCTGCACATAGCAACAGATGCCAGGTTTCTTCTCTCTTTCCGCTCCCTCTGAAAGGGGAAGGAAATCTTTTTATTTGTGAACCATAGAAACATCTTCATGATTTAAAAATTAATGCTCCAAATCCAGGATTCATCTGTGCATTCCCCTGCTGCTTCCTCAAAGAGCTCTAGGTCATCAGACCCCAGCCCGAAATTCGGAGCAGAGTAGGTTTCCCTTCGTAGCAGCGCGCCCCTCCTCCACTGCAAAAGCCAACTTGTGGATCGCCCCTAGCTCTCTGGGCCTCAGCCCCTCGCCCCCGCCGTGTGCAACAGCCCCAGCGATTCCTCCACCTCCCTCTCCATCGGGTGTCCTTTAATAATAAATGCCCTTATGCCATTACATTATATTGTGGGTTTTGAAAATTTAAAATACGGCTGATGCAATATTAATTGCCTATAGTGGTATAAAACACAGGGCCGGAGCCCAGGAGCCGGGATGCAGAGGAGGTGGCCGTGAGCGTCCCGCGCCGAAGTGAAGCGCTCCAGAAGGACGCGCTTTTGAGGGCTTCGAGGTTTCCTGCAGGTAAGTGCATTCGCATTTTCTGGCCCGGGAAAGAACCAGATATCTGCCTCCATTCCCTTTTCGAAAGGTTCATTGCTGTTATTTATTTAGTTTTTTAAAAATTAACAATCACAAAAGTTTGGGAGACTTTTTTTGGAGAGGACGAGAGGAGTCACCTTAATGCAAGATCTGCTCCAGGACTGTCCGGATGCACCAGGTTCAAAGTACCAACCGCGCCTCTGCGCTTAGTCTTCTTCGGGCGCCAGGGACTCTGGCGCGCAGGAGTATTTTGACCAGTTTCTACCTGCAGACGGGAGCTGCCGTCCAGTCTGCGAAGCGCTTCACCCTCTCCCTCCCCCTGAGTGCGCCCGGCCGGCGCCGCAGGCTCTCTCCTCCGGCTTGCTCAGGAAGCAACCGGAGATGTGGTTTCCCCCAGGATAGTGTAGTCGCCTCTGCCACTTGTCCGGCAGAGGCACAGACCTCTGGAAGGGTGGGGTGGTACCAGAAGGTGTGGAGTTCACATAGGCCTAGGTTGCCTCCTCGGTGGACCATTTCCTAACCGTGTGACCTTGGGCTAGTCCTTTTATTTATTTCAGAGCCCTTACTACCCCCTGATAGTACTCTCTGCTGACCGGCTGTAAAATGTCCCAAAATTTATTTTGAAGAGTAATTGAAAGTGAATCCCAACAGCACCTGGAGCAGGTTTTCCTTTTCCTAATCCTGCCTGCTTGCAACCTCACTGTCCAAGACTCACTCTGCTGGGAATTTCTTTAACCTGTACCAAAAGGAAGTGAGGTCAGTGTTTTGGGCTGTTGACATGGAAAGCTGCATGGAGCCTTGAGCCCTGCCTGGCTTGAACTGGGGCCTGATGTGGAAGGAGCCAGGCATACACACTCCAGCTTGGCTGGAGCCCTGGCAGGCAGAACTTAGAGGCAGCAGCCCCCGGCTCCTGAGCTGTGTTATCTCTGGCCAGTGGCTGCCTCTTGCTGTGCCTAAAGTTGTGCCAGTGTTGTTTACTATTTCATGCCCAGTGCCCAGCTCAGGGTCTGGCCCAGAGTGGCAGACACTAGATATCTGTGTACAAAATGAATAAGGTTTTAGTTTTGTAAAATGAAAGCACACCTTCCAGCACACTCCTGTCTGGATTTCAGGTGGTTCACCCACCTGATGGTGGGTGAACATCCCTGGGAATAGGGGTCAGGGTCAAGGTGGTGTTCTGTATCAAGGAGCTTTCATTCAAAGGTGGCCAGTTTCCTTTCTGTTCAGATGGAAGAGGCTGTACCTCACCCTGTGGTGGTCATGGGTAAGACAGGGGGTGCTCAGAGACATGAGTCCTTGGAACTTAAGAGAAGTCAAGGAGTAAGACCGGCGGTGACCTCTGCCCAGCCCTGTGTGCCTGATCCTCTCTTGGCCTGCTTTTGAGCTTGGATTCTTTTACTTTCCTGCTGCGATAGAAATAGCTCCTGCTCTGGAGTGGACAGACCTGTAGTGGAATAACTGCTCCAGCTCCTACTTGAGTAAGTGACCTTATCACTCTGACCCTCGGCGTCCTCATCTGTAATACTGGAAAAAAGACTCTCTCTCATGATTGCCCTGATGATTCACCGAGCTCATTTAAGGCCAGGGCTTGACACAGAGCAGGCATTAATGGATATTTAGTTGCTTTAAGCCATTCTTTCTACACAGAAATATGAGGGGTAGTGTTGCAGTGCCAGTTCAGGGCTTGGAGTTAGGGGGAATCAACATTTTCCTTCTGTGGGCCACAGTCTGGTCCTCTTTAAAACGAGGGTAGCAGCGCCAACCCGCTCGCTCGCGCCGTGGTAGTCAGAAGCGACCGAAAGTGCTTTGCACACTGGGCAGCCATGCTGCGGGAGAGACGAAGAATTCGCTCTCCAGGAGTGCCGGGTGCAAATACACAGTTCCCACTGAGGAGCTGGGCCCTAGTCACCTAGTCAGTGGCTCCTTGAAACCGGGACTCCCCTCGTCCTCCCCACCCCCGACCGTCCCGTCGGAATTTCTGCGTGGGTCAAGCGCTCTGGAAGGTTTGAGACTTGGCGCTGCGCTCCACTGCGAGGAGGGGCGGGGCTGGGGGGGGGGGGAGGAGGAGCGGGGGATGGGGTCTTGGACTCCCCTTGCTCCACCCGCCCTGCTCCTACCTTTTGGCCCCGGCCCTAGAACGCCTTAGCCAAAGAGCAGATCGTCTAAAAAGCCCATCTTTTTATCGAAGGAGAGACGGAGGCCCAGAGAGGGGGGATGGATTCAGCTGGCTCTTTCTACCCAAAATAGCTCTTCCCCAGTCAAGCTATCACACCGCCCGTTTTATTTATTTCATAGTCCTTACTACTTCCTGATAGCACCCTGTTTATTTATTTAGCTGTAAATGCGCTCTGGGCGAGCAAGTTCTCCCAGTTCACCCTGCCCCCTCGAACCCAGCGCAGGACCTCGCACAGAGTGAGCGCTCCACAAATGTTTGCTGGATAAATGAATAATAACATCTAAAATGTACGGAAGGATTCCCGTATGCCAGGTACTGTTGCAAGCTCTTTATGAGCGTTCATTTATTAATTCCCAAGCAACACCATGAACAGGTACCATTTAAAATCCCATTTTAAAGATGAGAACACGGAGGCACAGAGGGTTTATGCAACTTGGCCAGGACAAGTTGTGAACACAGCAGTTCAGTGGAGAGAGCTGGCAAAAACCCGGTTTCTTCGCCTCTTCCATTCCCAAGCGAGACCCAACCCAGGCAGGGGCAGGGAAGTGGGCCACCTGGGGGCGGGGGCTGAAGGCGGGGCAGGTGCCTCAGATTGGGCGCCAGGTTTGGCTGCGCGAGCAGAGGCGGCGGCGGGAGCTGGGGACGCCGGCTGTCCTCACCAGGCTTGGGGCCCTCCTCTCCAGTCTCCTTCTCTCCTGTCTCTCGCCTCTGGCCCTGTCTGCGTCCGCGTGCTCACGTGCCTCTCTCTCAACCTGCTCTTAGCTTCCCTGCAACCTCGCAGGCGCGAAACTCTGACCTCCCAGTGCGGGAGCGGGGCGCGCGCAGCAAGTCTCTCCCCGCCCCCACCCCTTTCGTCTCTTCCGCGGAGCGGCGGGGGCCCCCGCGGTAACCCCGCCTCGGCGGGCAGACGGAGCCAGCGAGGACCCCGGCGGACAAATTAGTCTCCCCTTCGATCGCTCTTTTCCGATCAGGTCAGGTTTCCCTCCGTCCCCTGGCGGCGCTTCCGCACCAGCCCGGCTCCCGGGGCTCTCGGGCTGGGTCAGGGTTCGCCCGGCTCCTCCCGGCGCCTCCGGAGGGGGCTTCCCTCCGCGTCCAGGCCCGGGGAGTCCCCTGCGCGGCCCGAGGGGCGGTTGCGGGGACAGGGCCCGCGCGGCTGGGGGCCCTGGGCCCTCCCGGGTAGTCCTCCCCACCCGCTGCCTCCTGTCCCCAGCGCGAGGAGCACGCGTCTCCATAAATCCTCAGCTCTCTGCAGCACCCTCGGTTCAGCCCTGCGCAGCCTTGCGGGGCAGTGGAGGCAAACTGGGACGGAAATGGCTCTTTTTATATGTACCGTATACATAATTTAATATTTAAAAGATTTCAATTTTTAGGATTTCACACACAAATTTACAAGTGTTCAACCTGGGAAAAATCAGATTTTTGTTGGACTTCTTTATAGAAGTAGAAAAATACTATTTCTACTTTGAATTCCATAGGGAGGGGGAGCCACAATAAATTCACGGGGGTGGGGGGGGGGTGTCTCTGGCCGAATCCCACGACCAATCCCACCGTCTTCCTTTCCTCCACTTTGCTTTCTCCTCCCTCCCAAGACACACATCAGCCCTGCTCTAAATCCCAACGTCCCCGCCTGCGACAGAGCCCACCAGTGCCTGAGGCTTTGCTGGGCGGCTCACCTCTTGCCAGATATAGTTAATGTCCAGCCCTCATAAATCAAGACCATAAAAAGCTTACTTTCATATGCACTCAATTTCTACCAAACCTAAACTAATTGCATAAATTCCTTTAGGCCACTCAGAGCTGCTCTCTGGGTTGGGATCTGATCAATTAGTCATTAGGCACTCCATTAGCTGGGGTTTAAGCTGCCTCATATAAATGTCTCCTGTCAATTTGCTTGTAATTGAATGAATAAAAAAGGATACAATTATTAGCACAGAGGACCAGAATGAGGAGAGGTCAATTTTATTCAAATATTCTAAAATTGTATTAATATAATAATAACAACAATAATAATTAGAAAGCATTTACACACCAGCCACTCCGAGAGAGTCCCCATCTGCATTAAGCAAAGCTCTGGCCTGACAAACAGCAACTCAAGTGTGTATCTATACTCTGCCACCTTGGGGCCTCAGTTTCTTTTCCTGTAAAATGAGTTGGCTAGAGGTAATTTTCCTTTCTTTTTTAAAAACTAGTTTTATACTTTGTCAAATTAATTTATGCATATAGTTTGAAAATGGAATAAATCATACAGAAGGGCAATTTGACCAACCCTCACCCTCAACGATTTTTAACTCTTTCTTCTGGAAGTTTATTAAATGTTTAAGTCATATACTTTTGACATTTTAAAACATATATAATATATATTTCTTTCTCTTTTCAAAATTCAAGCTTTGCTTATTAATATTTTAATTAAATAATACATGATTCAAATTCAAAAGAACGAAAAGGTTTGCAATGAAGTGTCTTTCTCCTTCCCTTGACCCACATCACCCAGTTCCCTTCGCTGAAGGTAAACAACATTGTCAGTTTCTTGTGAATATGCCAGAGATATGTTATTGGCTGCCATTTCTTGATTTGTTATTCTTAGTCGTTGGGCTTTAACTTCTTGCTATGATATCAGAAAAACAGAGCTATAATAATCTTGAATGGTCTTTCCCCACCAAGGATCATAGGAAGTTTTATATAAAATCAATAATTTTAAAAAATGAACTGAAGGGGCAGTTGAAAATTGTGTGATTAAAAAAAATTTTTTTTTGACAATTTGGAGATGCAGACACCATAATGTATAAAAACTGTCTGCTCACAAAGATAAAGAGTGTTTATAAGTTGATTTGAATTCTATTCCACCTCCTCCTAAGTAGAATTTAAAGCAGCCTATCTGTTACTACTGTGGAATTAGACACTATACCGATAATGGTGTTACCTTTATCTACTGCATGTTTCAGTACATACAGTACTTAGTTTTATTAAATTTCCTTAAAAATGTATCTTTGCTCCTTCACCTCCTTCAGGTGAGCCCACTTCTCCAATTAGAAGAGCTTTTCTTTGGTGTACCCAGCTATGATAGGATAGGGCTGGGGAAGACGCTGATGACATCATTTAATAATCCACTTGATGCTGGGATTGAGCAAGGACTGCGGACTGCAGAAGCTCCAGCTGAGCTCCCACATGTGAGGGAGCTAAGAGTCTTGAAGTCTTTGACAGAGCTCCAAGGTGGTGATCCTGATTTACTGCCCAGAGGTAGCAGGGAGCCATTGTTTTAGGGCTTGAAGTGATTTGTATTGAGCCCTGCATACTCCCTCCCCTCAATGAATTCCTCTTCCTGCGAAAAGAAGGGGTTGGAAGAAAGCTAACTGAAAGAGATAGTATCATCTCTGGTCAGAATATAACACACAGGCCTCCTGGTATAGTGAGAAAGAACCTGGAATGTGCACAGAGATCTGAGTTCCAGACCTTACTCTGCTCTGTGTGACTATGGCAACTTTATTCACTTCTCAGTACCTCAGTTTCCCCACCTTTAACTTGGGTAAGTCCAATGAGGTAGTAGTTCAATTTGGTGAGGATTCATGGTCTCCCTTGAGAATCTGAGGAAAACTGTTTCTCTAACTGAGAAAAATGAACCTCTATGTACTCTGAATTTTTGCTAACTTCATAAAGTTCAACCATGGATCCCCTGGATTCAACCCATAAGTTCCTGAGTCCCAGAACTAGATGAACCAAAGGCCTTTCTTTATGTGACTATCCAAATTTAGGGTCAAATACCCATAAGCAATGAAACCAGTTTAGCAAACTGGGAAGGACTTTACAGAAGGCAAAAATAAAGTGCCAATTAAATGATGAGATAATTGCCAATAAAGACTCCAAATGGCTTTGACAAAATTATTTTGCAGATCAATAGTCAGTCTCCCAAGAGACAGCATGGTAGAGTGACAAAAAAAAAAGCACCACCTTAGGAGTCATAATCTAAGTTTAAATTTTTTTTTTTTTTTTAAACTGGTGCTGCTAACAATTAAGAGTTGAAATTTTGAGCCTGGAGCTACCCTGCTCTGGTCCCCTCTCTTCTCTGAAGCTGCCAGCTGTGACATTATGTGCACTGAATTACATAGGCATTGGCATGTCTTATATTTGATATTTATTTTGGATTATTTCATTTTTCTATTTTGTTTGAGAAAAGATAGTTGTACAATTAAATTAGAGCTGGAAGAAGTTACTATCGAGTGTGCTTTCTCCCGGGTTCCCAGAATTCAGACTTCTAGACTGTGTGGCAGAAACACAACCCCTACCTTTTTTTCCTCCCACTTATGAAAATGCTTTGACGGTGCTGTCTGTGCAGTATGTGATGTCAAGACAGGAAGAACAGCAAGTGCACTCATGGTGAGCCATGGCTATCAGAAAACAGGCTGTGAGTGAAGAAAGAGTTCACACCACTTCCATACTTTACCCGGTGACAGATGCTTTATGCCACCTCCTCCTCCGCCTCCTCCTCAAACTCCCCTTCCTCCTTGGGCTTGGTGTCCTGGTACTGCTGGTACTCGGACACCAGGTCGTTCCTGTTGCTCTTGGCCTCAGCGAACTCCATCTCGTCCATGCCTTCACCTGTGTACCTGTGCAGAAAGGCCTCGTGCCGGAACGTGGCTGTGAACTGCTCTGAGATGCGCTTGAACAGTTCCTGGATGGCCGTGCTGTTGGCAATGAAGGAGGCAGATAGTTTTAACCCCTGGGGTGGGACATCACAGACAGCTGTTTCCACATTGTTGGGGATCCACTCAACAAAATAGCCGCTGTTCTCGTTTTGGTCATTAAGCATTTGTTCGTCCACCTCCTTCATGGACACGTGGCCCCTGAACGCTGCAGCCCCCAGTGAAAAAATAAAAACTCCAACCGTCTTTAAGTTTGAAAACAAATGGCAGGGTGGGTGTAGGAGGTGGGGTGAAATTAAAATATTTTGTTAGAATACATAGTCCTGGCTCAGCCAAGCCAGTTCCTCAGTAGTTCTGGGGAGACTGGACAGAGCGGAGGGCAGAGGGACTGTGAGTTGTTGTGGGCTGGGCACAAGGTGACACCCAAGCCTGTCCCAGCTCTGGCAGGAATTCACAGATAAGAGGATGCTGACCAGGCCTCCTGTTCTCCCCTCCCTGATCTTCATTTTTCTATCTTTCTGACTTGTGTTAGTACTTACAGCTGTGAGCTCATTCAGCCTTTGGGGTCTGAATTCCTGGGCTGATTGGGGAAAGGCAGTTGCCTACTGTGCCAAATGACGGAGGTAACCCGGGGATCTAACTGCTTATTAAACAGACTCTCAGCCAATCCACCCTTTTGCAGCTTTCTCTTAATTCCCACTTCCAGACATAGTAGTCCTGTCACTTCACAAGTCTTTTAGGGAATCTGCTGTGTAATTCAGGTAGCTTCTCAGCTTTTTCCCCTGTGTAGGATTCAGGTTTCTTGAGTCTATTATACAAATTACCTCTTATCTATTTGTGTCTCTCTCTGTCTTTTTTTTTTTGCAATTGTGTCTTTTTTCATTTTCTTTGTCCCTGTGGACTTAATGTTTTAAAAATCCTTTCATTGTTATTTTAAGGTTAGGTTTTCGGAGAGAGTAGAGCTGAAGTATGCATCCAGTCTCTTATTTTAACTGGAAGTGTCCAAAGCGGGATTCTGAATGAAGATCTGAGGACTCTGGGGAGAGCTAGGCATGTGCTGGGGGTGAGTGTCTTTGTTCCCCCTGAAACTGTATGCAAAATTATGTCTTTAAGTGTATATTCCCACCCTTACTAAGTCTATAGCTTTTATCAAATTCTCAAAGGCATCTGCGACCTCCCCTAAATAGAAGCGCCATTTCTCTAGAGGCCAAGTATAGGTTACATTGGGAAGAAGATGTCGTAGGCTTCAAGATACTCAAATTTAGGAAAATACTGGACCAGCCCCAAACTCATCAAGCCTATTAATGGATGAAGTTTCTAGTCACAGGGACCATACAGTCCTTGAAAACCAATTCATTCCTATTTATTGTGCCACGTAGTACACAGTTCTCATGTAGGTTCGAAGAAACACTGCAATATCCTTGAGGAGCCACAAACTGGGCAGCTGAGAGTGCTGCAGATTAAGGTCACCAGAGGTCACGTGCCTCGCTTATAGAGGGTGGAAGTTACTCAGCATCAGCTAACGATTGCCATGTGGGGACAGAAGCACAATGTGAGCAAATCTTCCGATTTTTCCAGAGAAGCTGGAAATCTAGATTTCTAAAATGTGATCTCTCCTTATCTCTTACCATAAAATAAAAATGAAAAAAAAATAATACGGGCTAAACTAAAAACATATGTAAGCTCGATTTAGCTCACAGATCACCAATGTGTGATATCTATCTGATCCAGTCTTTGTCTTTTGCATGTTGGGAAACTGTAGCCCACAATAAGGAAGCTCCCTTGTCAGTCTTGCCCAGTCTAGAAGGTTCTAGACTGGTTCTTAGATCTCTGAAGGTAGCTCTGGATCCCTGTTGTGTAGATAGAAATTAGTGGCATTCATGCATGTGTGTGTCTGTGTGTGTGTGCGTGTGTATGAGAGAGAGAGAGAGAGAGAGAGAGGGAGAGAAACACACACGCACACAGAGTATTGGGGTAGGGTGGTGGACTCTGGTGAAGAGATAAGATGAAGAGAGAGTATTGACTTTGGTCCTGATAGCTATACTTCTCAGGGTTTGCTGGAAGAGTTATAAAAAAATTTGTTGGGAGTGATGATGGTGAAGGAGGCAACAATGCTGAGCAGTTTTAAAAGATTCTAGAAAGCCCTAGTACTGTCCAATAAACCTGTCTGAGATTATGGAAGTGTTGTGTATCTGCACTGTCCAATATGGTAGCCCCTCGCCACTTGTGGCTACTGAACACCTGAAATGTGACAAATGCAACTGAGGAACTGCCTTTTTTATTTAATTTATCCAAAATATCCCAAAGAGTGTTATGTCTTCCTCCACGGTGGTAGATACACAGAAAAACATGTCTGTTTTTATAGCTACACCCACCACCCTGCACATACACACGCATACACACATGCACATCAAACACAAGAGTTCATGCATATTGTTGCCTAGTTGAGACCAAGATGAGAAAAGGAGTAAATTTAAAGAAAAATGTTTAGTAAATGTGTTTAGTAAATACATTCAATAAATAGTATGTGGGTAGTACATACATATGGCAAATAGCATAAAGGCCATGCAATGACTGACATTTTGGAATTAATGAGCTACATAGATACTTATCAAATTCTGGTCCACATGCCACTGGTAACTCGAGAAATACTGTTTTACCATAAAAAGTGTCCCAAAGACAAGTAAAATAAGTTTGGGAAATTTTCCAGGAGGTTTTTTTTCCTGTTGTTGTTGCTGTTTATTTTAACAGTAGAACTTTTCAGAGTCTTTTCAGAATAGAGCATTTCTCAAACGTATTTGATCACACAATGACCTCTTCCCTTTAATTTTCTTAATGGCCACCATTGTTTTGAAGGATGCTAGTGTTTCTCAGAACCCAGTTTGGGAAACAATTGTGGCAAACTTTTTCTATAACAAACTAAACAGTAAATATTTTAGGCTTTGTGGCCATATGTCTTTGTTGCAGCTACTTAACTCTGCCATTGTAGTGCAGAAGCAGCCGTAGACAGTACAGAAACCAGTGGGCATGGCTGTGCTCCTATAACCCTTTATTTATAAAAGCAGGCATCAGGCCGGCTTTGGTCTACAGGCCATTGTTTGCTGACCCTTGGTCTAGGTGTCTTCCAGGCGTCTCCCAGGTCTTTTCTATCCCAGATCTTTCCCAGTCTTAGGTGGTTCCTAGATCTTCTGAGACTTCTAAAAGCATCCTGAATACTCTGCCCCTTGCTCTTTGAGTCATATATGCTCACTTGGGTGATCTTTGGGAGAGACCATGGTCCTGGACAATGCTAAGGTAGAATCTTATATTTCTTTGTCTTTCCAACTTTTCACTTTGAAAAAAAAAATACTCCTGCTCCACAGAGCCTCCCCTAGCATGCCTTCTGGTTTTAAAAAGCCCCTATAAACAGAGAACAGCATGTTCTTACGCAAAGAAGAGTGGAACAGACTCTTAGAGAAAACTTTGGATGGATGAGAAGTCCTCCATGTAGCCCAGGCAACCTGTCATTTGAAAAATTGCAGAACTGTGCCAAATTTTACAAAAATCCATTCCAACCTCCTGACAGACTCAGCCTGGGGCAGAGTTGTCGACAGTTTCCTGTGACTCTTGGCCTGTGCAGAGTTGTCCTTTGACAGCACTGTGCCCTACTGAAACCTATCATGAACCCAGTGTGGAGAGCGGTGGGGTGGCTCTGGACAGCCTCAGGGCCCTAGAAAGTGGAGGAGGACATACTTCTGAGGACTGATTCCTCGGTCAGAAGCACCTGCTAAGAAAGGTAGCCCCGATCTTGGCCCCTGCCGAACTATAAAACTAGATAGAGTAGGGAGGAGGATGTAGTAGAAGGAGCAGTGTCACAAGGATCATTTTACCGGTTTCTACTTTTGCCAACTATTAACCTGAATTTCATCTCATGGCAACTTGCAAGTGGGGGTACTGGAAAGAGCATGGCTTTGGGGTGTAAACTCCAACTGTGCCACTTACTAGTGACATGACCTTGGGCAGGTTACTCAGCCTGACCTCTGTGCCCCTATCTGGAAAACGGGAGTGATCGTAATAGCAACTCACATTTATTGACAATCTACTATTTGCCACTTGTGCACTGTGCTAGGATCTGAACACAGGCACTCAGGGTTCCTGCCCTCAGGGAGCTTATGTTTTAACTGGGGACAGATGAGGCAATACACAGGTAGTCTAGAAGGAAATAGACTGTGATGCTGCATGAAGGAAACAGAGAGAAGTATGATAGCAAGTTACTGCCAGGGTTGGCAGTGTCCACTTTAGCTAGGGTAAAAAGAGGCAGGCTCTCTATGGAAGTGACATTTAAGTTGAGGCGTGATATGGGCATGAAGGAATAAATAATCAGCCTTGTTTTTTTTTTTTTTTTTTTTTTTTTTTTTTTTTTTTTTTAGAGATGGGGTCTTGCCATGTTGCCCAGGCTGGCTGCAAACTCCCAGCCTCGAGCAATCCTCCTGCCTTGGCTTCCCAAAGTGCCGGGATCACAGGTGTGAGCCACCATGCCCAGCAGGAGCCAGCTTGTACTGATGAGTCTTTACCATGAGCCAATCATCCATCGTTAAATGTAGGACTGCATCTGAGGTAAGCACTAATTTTATTCCCATTTTACAAATGAGAAAACTGGCATAGACGGGTCACAAGCCGTCCATACAGCTAGGAGGGGCCAAGTAGGGACTTTAACCAGGGCTTTCTGCAAATTCTCTGGTCCTTTCTTTACACGCAGCTTACCTCCCAAGGTGTGCTGAAGCTCAGATAAGAGTATCTGTGAAGTGGTCAGCCCGACACACAGCAGGTGCTTGCTAAATGTCAGCCCTGCCCTTCATCCCACTCCTCCAGGCCTGATCCTCCAGGGTGTCTTCCTAGAGTCTTCAGGGTAAGCCACTAGAGAGCAGGCCCCCACACCTTGATCCTGGAGAGCCCTGTGGGTTTCTACATTGAAATAGATCTGTATGAAATGCAGGAGGTTCTGCAGCTAGGACCCCGCCCCTTCTTGACTGCAGCCCAGCAAAGGGGTGAGGGAAGGGAGGGTTGGATCAGGGCAGGAAGACATTAATCGCTACCTAGACTTCTAGGCGAGCTCAACAGAATGTGCGTGGTGGAGGGACCAAAAGTGATGGACAGGCTGGGTCTCTCCAGGCAGGCTTCTGAACCCTGCACCGTCCTTACGGCCCCTTCCCATTCTGGCGAGCTCCCTAATCCAGTACCCTGCTCTGCATCTCCTGAGAGCTGGTGCCTGGGAGATGAAAGCCAAGCAAACGCAACAAGCCACCGGCGGCGCTCACTCAATTGATTTTTACACAAAATTTGCCTTCATGCACGAACGATGGAAAAATGATCCCATAAATAATGGATAACAAAAACAAATGCAGGGAGGAAATCAATAGTCACACACTTGATACTGCAGGGAGATGGGAGAGGAAAATATGGAGCCCGTTCCAGCTAAACGGCACCCCGGGGAACCCCTTTCTGGCTCTTCCTGCTGGGGAGGGAGAGGTGCATTTTTCCCTGGCCAGTCCCTGGAGCCAGTGAGCTGAGTCCCTGCGGGGGAACTGGGGAAAGTAAGTCTCATGGAGCCTCTGGCTTCAGTGGGTCTTAGGGAGGTCTGGGCTCTTCCCAGTGTCTGAGTCAGTCTCAAGACATTGGAACCATCTGCCCCTCAAGGGGGGCCCTGATCTTGAACCCCCAGACCAAGGTACGTACCCTCATTCTTTCCCTGAGCCATCTCTGATATCAGGAACTCCAGAGGTCTTTCAGAGCTGCCAAAAGGCTTTTATGTTCTCCCCAAGGTTCCTCCCTTTATCCAATCGCAGCAAGTGGCCCCCAGATCTGGTTACTCGCTCTGGTGTTGCAATCCCCCCCGCAGTGTGGTGTAGTGGGGGTAGGAGTTTGAATCCTGGTTCTACCATTTACTCTACCTGGGCGACTTTTGGTAAATCACTTAACCTCTTTGACTTTTAGTTTCCTCATCTGTAAAATGGGACAAATAAAATCCCTTATGCTGGTTGGAAGGATTAAATGACTCCAGGTATATAAAGTGCCTGGAATATAGTAAATGCTCAAAATAAGCTAGGTAAAATCACCTCCGAATGATACCTGAAATCCGTGCCCTTCCTCCACGCTCGCTTCCGCAGAGTTCGGGGAGCCACCGCGTCATGACTGCACATGCGCAGAAGCCTCCTCATCGCCCTGCCTCTGGTCTCTTTCCTCCTGGGTTCTTGCTCCTCCCAGTCCTCACTTTCCTGAAAAACAGGTCTGACTATGTCATATGTCTTTTTGAAAATGTTTTAATTGTATTTGATTTGTTTGACCAGGTGTTGTGTTCACATGGTTCCAAATTGAAGAGGTGCACAATTGGTCTATGGTGAAAATTCTCCTTTCTACTCTTCCCATCCACTCAGAGCTATTATCCATGTCCTGTGCATCTTCCCAGAGAATTTTTACTAATTTAAGCACATATTTGCTTGTATACATGTGTATGTATAAATATATATCTATGTGCATATGTTTTCATATGTTCTTTTTTTCTCCAGATAGTAACAAACTATGCATACTGTTCTACAATATTTTTTTTCTGGAGACAGGATCCCACTCTGTCACACAGGGTAAAGTGCAGTGGGATGATCATAGCTCATTGCAACCTCAAACTCCTGGGCTCAAGAAATCCCCCTGCCTCAGCCTCCCAAGTAGCTGGAATTACAGGCACCTGCCACCACACCTGCTTGATTTCATTTTTTTTTTTTTTTTTTTAGAGATGGGGGTCTCACTATGTTGCCCAGGCTGATCTTGAACTTCTGGCCTCAAGCGATCCTCCCACCTTGGCCTCCCAAAGTGCTGGAATTACAGGCATTAACCACCATGCTCAGCCAACACTTTTCTTATTACACTTAATATGTCTTGGGATTTTTTTCCCTATCAGTCAGTATACAAGGAGTTTGCTCACTTTTGTTTTACAGCTGCCATTGTATTTCATCCTACAGATGTACCAGAATTTATTTAATCAATTCCTGTTGATGGAATTAAGTTTTATTTTGTTCTAGTCTTTTGCCTTTGTGAGCAATGCTGTCATATCTAAACTTGTACATGTGTAATTTTACGATATATCTACATAGTAAATTCCTAGATGTGTAACTGCAAGGTCAAAGGGCTCATACATTTTTACTTTTGATAGATATTGCCAATTTGTGCTCCATAAAGGTTACGCCTTGAATACACCCAACAGAAACGTGGGAAAGTGCCTGTTTTCCTGCATTCTTGCCAACACTCCCAGGAAATCTTCAGCATGCTGTACGAGTTCCTTTACCTATTTTTTCAGCCTCCACTTCACTTATACTCAACAGGAATGCTCTGCTCCAAATATCCAGAACTATCACTGTTTCCCCCATTGTGTCATGCTCTCCTCTTGCCATCACTCACGTGCTGTTCCCTCTGCCTGGCAAAATTCCATTCATCCTTCGAGTCTTTGCTAAGATGCCACATCCTCGGTGATACTTCCCTCTCTTCCCTAGGCTGGGGAAAGCAGTAGCTCCTTCCTCTCTTCTCCCACAGTGCTGTGTCCATGCCATTTTTATGGCACTTACCACACTTATTGTACTTGTTTACATGCCAACACTCTAGGTCTTACTCCTGTTTGTATTTACAGTGAGAATTGTAAGCGTAGAGTTAAAATATACTGGGTGGATGTGCAAGGTACTATACTGAACTCTGTTGGGAGAACAGTGATGAAAAAGGCAGGATTCCTGCTCTTGAAGAACTTGCAGAACTTTTTAGAACTCCCTGGTTCTGGATAAGTGGATACCTGTTCATTTTAATAATTTCTGTAGCTGTCCCAGAATTCACATGAACCTTGCTGTACATTGTACACAGAGATGCAGGAATGCATTTGCACCCTAGAAGAAAATATACACCCAAGCTCATCCCACCCTGATCTTAAATAAGTTCTTTCTTTCTTTTTTTTTTTTTTAGACAGAATCTCACTCTGTTGCCTAGGCTAGAGTGCTGTGGTGTCAGCCTAGCTCACAGCAACCTCAAACTCCTGGGCTCAAGCAATCCTCCTGCCTCAGCCTCCCAAGTAGCTGGGACTACAGGCATACGCCACCATGCCCGGTTCATTTTTCTACATATATATTATTTTTAGCTGTATAATTTCTTTCTATTTTTAGGAGAGATGGGATCTCACTCTTCCTCAGGCTGGTCTCGAACTCCTGAGCTCAAACAATTCGCCTGCCTCGGCCTCCCAGAGTGCTAGGATTACAGGCGTGAGCCACTGCGCTCGGCCTCTCTCTCTCTCTCTCTCTCTCTCCTTCCTTCCTTCCTTTCTTTCTTTTTCTTTCTCTTTCTTCTTTCACAGGAAAGGAAAAAAATGACTTTGCCAAAATAAATAAGAAACTTTGAAATGTTAAGGGCATGACAAAAACACATTGTCTAGCTCTCTGTTTCTCAGAGGACATATTGCATTATAGGCCAAATTAGATAGTCAGATGCCAAGAATAAGTGATAGAGAGCAGCGTTTACAGTTCAGGAAACCACACGAGGAAGGAGAAAATGTTGAGACGAGAGAGAAGCAAATACTAAAAAGTTAAGCTTAAGCATGCCAGGACCAATCACGTAACTGAACTAGAACAGAGTTTTGAGCTTCTCATTCTCTTGACTACCTGATCTGAAACCCCAAACCTATCAGAGGAGCTTGATCCTTAATGTGGATTATTATTTTATAAATTATTAAGAAGAGCAATATCTCTCCATTTACTGAATGTCATAACAAAAGAGATAGGAGGGAAACCAAGACATTGTCTACCCAAAGAGCCCAGCATTTGGACAGTGTAAAGTCACTAAATAATTCAGCAGCTATTTGAAAGTATAGTGTTTTGTAATTTCGACAGAACCGTCTTAGTCTGGCTCACTCTAGTGCGGAATTTTAAAAAGATGCTCGCCTTCGTGAAGATCTATTTCTAGGAGAAATGGGAGTCGGTGGAAACGCTCATCAGGAGAAAGAGGGCTGTCCAATTAGAGAGCCTTGTGTTTACTCTGATTTTAAATTTTCATGAGACTGACGAGGTCTAACCATTTTCTAGTAATATCTTTTATTTCCTTTTCTGTGCCCACATGTCTGTGCACTGAGTGTACCTATCTGTGCCCTGTACGCCCATGGAAGGGGAAACTGCTGTGTATAAGGTGATTGTCACATACTGGCAGAAAGAACAACGGAGCAGACAAATGTAGCCACGAGGAACTGTTGTAGTGAGGTTGATCACGTCCTGGTCTGGCTTATATCAGAGCAGTCAGAAACTCCAGCTCGATGACACCTGGGAGAGGGTGTACCCTGACAGAGTGGGGGTGGGGCGAGGCAAAGCAGAGAAGGACTGATCCTGAAAGAAGGTGCTATTTGTCACCTTTTTTGTTTGTTTATTTGTATCTGACCTTGCTATAGAGAGGATTTCATACAGTTTACCATGGTACATAAAATTAAAAGAAAATATTCTGAGGCCGGGCGCAGTGGCTCACGCCTGTAATCCTAGCACTCTGGGAGGCCGAGGTGGGTGGATTGTTTGAACTCAGGAGTTCGAGACCAACCTGAGCAAGAGTGAGACTCCGTCTCTACTAAAAATAGAAATTATATGGACAGCTAAAAATATATATAGAAAAATTAGCTGGGCATGGTGGTGCATGCCTGTAGTCCCAGCTACTTGGGAGGCTGAGGCAGAAGGATTGCTTGAGCCCAGGAGTTTGAGGTTGCTGTAAGCTAGGCTGATGCCATGGCACTCTAGCGAGGGCAACAAAGGGAGACTCTGTCTCAAAAAAAAAAAAAAGAAAAGAAAATATTCTGAGGATGACTGGAAGACAGACTAGCATTATAAATAAGAGGCCACCTGGGTTGGTATCAATGGGTTGGTACCACTCGCTGGCTGCATGAACTTGGGCAGGTGGCTTAATCTGTGTGCCTCAGTTTCCTGATCTTGAAGATGTGGATCATAATCACTCTTACCTCCCAGCGTGGTTGTGAGGATTACACTAGAAAATAAAGTCAAAGAACAGAACAATGGCTGGCACAGGGTAAGTGCTCAATACATGTCAGCTGCTATCATTCCTTTGTCCTTGGCTCCTCTGACCCTGAGACTTAGGGTAGGTAAGTAGCTAGTTACAGAGACCAGAGCTCTGTGTTTAATGTGGCTATTGAGTGAGAGCCTTCTACAAGTGCTTATTGGCAAGACAGACTCCTGTGGATGAGTTATGTAAGTGGCATCCCAGAGGTCCCGGCATGGATGCAAACCAATTAAGTTAAGCACTTACCGCAATCACAAGTGCAACTCATAGGTTTAAAAGTGGGAAGAGAGTGTATGTGAACTTGGCTTTGTAGTACTTTCCTTTGTCATATCTATTAGAAATATAGCCTGTGAATTCTTCACTCTAGTTCTAAATTCTGGAGCACTTTTTGTCTAATGAGACATAGGATTCTGTATCTACCTCTTACTAGCTATGAAACCTTTATTTATACTAAGACTTCATTTCTTCATCTGTTAAAAAAAATTTTCCGTGCAGGAAACAGAAATCATCCTAGGAATTTTAAAGCACAAAGGTGGTTAATACTGGGCATTAAGTACTTTAAAAATTATTGGAAGGGCTGAAGACATGGGCTGTACGTTGGGTATGTAGAAATGACTCCGAAAACATTGCAAAATGCCTTGGGAGCTACTTATTACCTTTGTCACAACTGGGACAGTGAGGAATCAGCAGCTTGCCACTGGAGCAACTGAGGTCTAGAACATACCATCTTGGCTACGATTCAGACATCAGGAAGCCTCCATTGCCACTGTGATTATCTGGACACTGCACCACTGAAACCAGCTGCTAGTACTGCTACAACTGCCTCGACAGCTGGGCATGAGACATTAGTACCTCCATACTTTTTCTTGCTAGGTGAAAACAGGAAACAGCAGGAAATTGCCCTTCTTTTCATTTCTGCTTTCTGAATCTTACCCGGATGCTTCCACTTCATAGACTCTATCTCACGTCTAGATCCTAGCTGCAAGGGAGTCTGGGAATGACTTAGCTTTCTAATCCCTGGAAAACAGGAAGGCACCTCAAAGAAGGTGATGCTGAGTACTAATTGAATATACCCATCTCAGAAACTAATGATTGTAATTACCTTATAGAGTTAATGTGGGGATTAGATAAGATAATGAAATACTTTGAACACTACCTAGCAAAACATGGATAATCAATAAATTAATTATTTCTACCATTACTACTGCAGTGGGATTCAATACTTTCAAAAATACCCAAAGGGAATTATTCTTTCTTGAGCTGCCAGAGTGACTTTCCTGCTAGGGTTGGAGTTCTCTACCTGGCCAGTGCCCTCACCTTAATGGCCTCAATAGCTTCCTCCCTACCTGAGGTCATGCCGTAGGTACTATAAAAGCCCTCCTTGTCCATGTGCCAGAACCCTCGGGGAAATTTTCTAGGCCAAGCCTCCTCTCCTCCATTCTAAACTACCCTCTCTCTACCCTGGAGTGTGCAGTCTCCGTCCTGTTGTTACAGGCCAAGTTTCTGATTCTCTGCTTGTCCCCTTCATGGTGACACTTGAGTAGAATGAATTGCTTGGTTTTATTCTGGTCTCATCTCTGGCCAGTATTTTTCCCACTCCATACCCAGCTCAGGCCTCAGAACCCTATTCTAGGAATGGAACATAAGATTCCTAGGAGAGGCGTTCAGCATGGAAACTATACATAATTACATTGAAAAATGAAGAAAGTACCGAGAACTCCAAGACAAAGCTCTAGTAAAACAGGTTGGTCCAAGGCAAACACAGAAAGAAAATTTATCTTCAATGTCTTCCCACCTGCATGAGGTTGTTCTTGAGTGTTTTCCATTTACATATGGAACTTGGGAGTTGTCTTTTTACTCAGGATCATAACAGACATCCTCAACAAAGCTTACTTATTCTACATTTCAATTTTTTCAGGATCTTATAAAGTGGTCAGTGAGTTCAGGGATTCTCAAGCCTGCCTGAGTCTCGGCTCATCTCATTTGAAACAGAATCTCAAGGGGGCAGGTGAGGTCCAGGCAGAAACATTTTAAGAAGCTATCCAGGAATAATAATTATAATAGACAGCTAGAGTTGAGAACCATGGGGCTAACTAATTTGACAGTGTAACTAGGGTTGACATGTTAATGGGTGCAAATGTATTCATATACTGCCCCAACTAGGGCACTTCTATCTCTCTCTCACAATAACTGTCTGCGGATAATACCATAAGTCAGAAAGCAAATTCACGACGGCATCTCCAGTTCCCATGGCAGTATAAACCGATAGGTAAAGTTTAGGGTAGGGCAATATATTAATATCCCTTGGACTATATCATTCAAGCAGTTAATTTTTCCATCTATGCAGAGAATCAGACCTGGAAGCTAATGGTTAATTCTTGGTAAAAAATATTTTATTCTATAAAATGAAATTATATTTCATTCTCTATTCTTCTGTGTAATCCTGGGCAAGTTACTTAACCTCTCTTAGTTCTCATTTCTTTCTTTATTTAATAGCAACAATAATAGCAGCTACCTCAGAGAGTTGTACTGGGAAAATTATATGTAATGTATCTGACACCTTAGAAGTGAAAAACAAATTTGACCTATCACTGAATTATCACTTATTCCTTGGCACAGTGTTTAGAAGCCATTTGAAAACTAGGTGATGTCAGTGGGTAAATAAATTGGATATTCTCAGGTCTGTGATCAATGGAAGAAATTAAAATGTGTCCCCTCCAGGAACCCCTGGAATACTATTCAGCGTGGAATATCCTTAGAGAAATTTCCAGTAAGGATGGCAGGTTTAGGGTTACTTATCGGGTTTGTATATCCAAGTCGAACTGCCCTGCTTGTAAGTTGCAGAGCCAGTGGACTAGGTAGCCTGTTCTGAGTTATTTGCTCTTCCACCTTTCACATGAACTACATTGCCAGGGTTCATTCTGTGAATGAGGCCATCACAGATGCAGGAAGAGAAGGGGTGATGGGAAATCCAAGATGTCCTAAACATTATATGTACACAATGGCATGAATGATAATCTTGAAAATTTGGAAATAACTTTCATGTAACTATACAACAATGCCAAAGTAAACCATGGTGTGCTTGCTCATTGATTTCATGAGCCATAATGAGCACTTAATGTGTGCTGGGTGCTCAGCTAGTGTTATGAAGAGAAAATAAGACATAAACCCCAGCCCTCAAGAGGACAGGGACCTCTGGGAGACTGACAAAAAAAAGATAATTATTAAACAATGCCATTGAAAGTAATGGTTTTGGGACTATTTTATAACATTGAAAGAATAAGGAGACATTAAGTTAAAAATGTAAGGTATAAAGTGGTAGATAGAGTGTAATTCTCTTGATATTAAAATATACCTAGAAAAACGATTAAAAAGAAATACAGTATATAAAAATGGCAGCTAGTAAATTTTATTAAGGTGGTGGGATTATGGCTAGATTTCCCCTTTCAGTTCTCTATTTTCCAAATTTTTAAAATTTTTATATATTACTTTCTTAATAAAGAATTTAAACAGAAAATATTTTAAAAAGGAACACCAATTTGCAAAAGATGTCCTGAAATAAAATCAGAAATTATTCCCCTTCTATCTCTTTGCCACCTCCAGCGTCATCTCTGCCCCAGTTTATGTTTCCTGAAAGCAAAGACCAAGACACAAACTTGGGTGCAGGTATTTTCTTTGGGAGGCAATCCCAGGAAGCCTGAATAAAAGAATAAGGAAAGTGAGACAAAATGAAGAAAAGCTAATAAATACAGAGTGCATCCTTGAGCTGGTTACCATCAGCACAACTGGAGCTCAGCCTCCCTGGGGACCCTCTGAGGACTCATGTAAACTGTGCCTTACTTGAATTGTCCCTCTGAAAGATGGGAAGCTCAGCATTAATCCACAGACCTCCATGTACTATTGATTTAGGATTGTTCTTGGAAACTTTAACTCTCCCCAACTTCCAAGCTGTGCTAAGCCTGGAATAAGTGGCCATCCTTGGCCTTGGAGAAAGACTGAAAGCAGAAGAGCAGAGAGACACCAGAGGTGGGGCTTGAAGTGAGATGCTGACTGTGTGTGCCAAGATACCCACCATGGTGGTGAAATCAGACGAACAGAAGGCATAGGCAAGACACACAAATCCTGCAATATCCAAACATTGTCTCAACTGAAAGGCTCTGTCTCCATGTCTCCTGTTCATGTTTTCAATGACTCAGAAACCTGGAAGGCAGGCAAATCTGGAAACAGCACAGAGTTGGGAGTGAGAACAAAATTCAGTGAGTACCAAGTTCAAAAAGATCTCAAGAGATCGGAATGATGAACCAGATTTAAGGGTGGAATTTAAATAGGGAGAAATGAAAATTAAAAATTTATATATAGTTCCAAACAATCACAAAGCAAAGGATTGGAAAAACACGGCTTAACGAAAGAGAATTTCATGGAACAAAATAGGTGTGGGTTTGAGTTCAACATAAAATATGTTTAGGTTTCTGTTTCCAACAGAGATTTCATTCCGCTTCACATTGCAATCGCTGTGCTGAAGGAGTGGCTAAGAGGCCTGTGGTACTCTGAACTAACCAGGCAGAAGTGCTGGGCTGGCTTGTGGGCACCACCCTAGAAGTGGGGTGTAGACCAACTGGAGTGGGGTACAGAAGAAAATCCCCGGCATTGGCTATGAGTGATAGGGAGGCAGAAACCAGGAACTGAGGAGGTTTAGCCTAGAAAAGAGAACCCTCTGGGAGGCCGGAGGGGAGGTGAGACATGAGCACTTACTTCTAATAGCTCAAGGACCCTCGAGGGGAAGCAGTGAGAGGAGCAGCGTGGTGGAAAGCGTGGGCTGTAGAGGCAGACACACCTGGGTTTGTAGGAATCCCATTCTGATGCTTACCAGCCTTGGTCGGGTTATTTGTAAAATGACAGACTAATGATGCCTACATCATGTGGTGGTTGTGTGGGTTAAATGATATGCATATGTAAATTGCTTAGCACAGTACCTGTGCACACATAAGAGGTGCACAAATAATAACATAGAGAGAAACTAACATAAAAGAGGAATTTCGACTTGATCTCTGCGGCCACAAATTGTTGACCTAGGACCACCAGAAGTGAGTTATTAGAACTCCATCTACGGAAGGCCTCTGGCACCATGAGTGGTCCAAAAATTGGATGGGCTGCCTTTGAAAGAGTGAGGTCCCTGACACTGGCCATAGTGGGTCAGATGGCCTCTGGCTGAACCTTTGGAGGAGATTCAAGAGCTCTTTAAGTCCTCTACATCTGGGGTCTTCACTGGGCCTTTGCTGTCCCCTGTGCTTGGCCGGAAGTCACTAGTTCCAAGGGTTTCCATGGGAACCATGAGGGGTTCAGAATTCTGTGTCTGCACACTACATCCCAGAGGGAAGAGACAAGCACTGAAGCAGCCTCCCAGTAATAGTATGCATTTTTTAAAACTGTCTAATTAAATATTAACCCCAGAGACAGAGCATTAGCGGGTCTCCTATGTAAACTTTGTGCATCTCGTAACCATCCGGGAAAGATGGAACACACCAAGGAAATTAAATCTATATGCACATTTCCTTTCTCCATGCCACCGCTGACAAACGGCACAGAGGGCTGCCCTGGGGTCACTGCCGTATCTCCTTTATTGACCAGAGACGCTCTTTGCTCTTCGCCTGGTGCTTGGGGTGAGGGTGGGGTGGGGGTATCAGGAGGGAGGGCCCGGAGCAAACTCAGAATCTTTGATCCTTTCCTGCCTTTCCTTCTCACTTGCTTCTTTTTCCATCTCTGGAATCCCGAAGTACTGGATTTGCTGGAGGGAATGGAGGCAAGGGGCAGAAGAAGTTGGGGCTGGCTGCAGGGTTAGAGAAAACAGACATGGTGGGAGACAGGAAGGTTTGGTGGAGTAACTGGGAATCAGGAGACATGGGATTTGGCGTAAGCTTTGTGATCCTGGATAAATTCATTGATGTCTCTGGGCCTCAGGTTTATCTTCTGAAAAAAGGAAAGAGGATCTGAACTGCAACTCGTTGATTTTTTTGAGCAAACATTTTTGAGGCTCTCCTCTGTGCCTGGGTTACAGTGATAAATAAGGCCAAGTTCCTACCTTTGAGAAGCTCACAGTGGAGACCAGAGGGTCTTAATCCGGGGTCCGTGTATCCTTTAGCGTTCAAAGTGTGGCCTTCCAGGAACCTATGAAACCCTTGCATTTGCACCCCAAATTTGTGTGTATTTTTTGGCAGCAGGATGGGGTGGGGAGAGAAGTCCCCTGCCTTCATCAAGTTCTTACAGGGATCCATGACCCTCCAAACAATTAAAATCCCCGCCCCTCTTGCAGTTCTGCCCAAACCTCTGTCATTTGTGTACCCTTTATCATCTTTGCCCTATCTGCACATCACCCGTGCATACTTTAATTTTTCTTTAAAATGAAATTGGATGCAAGATTTTACCTACTTGAACAACAATATCCATGAAATTGTGGGTTTGGCGATATATAGTATAGATACATAGGTATATAACATAAACTTTAAGATAAATACAAATCCATTGAAATAAAAAGTGCTCCTTAGGATGCCACCCCAAGTACTCTGGTCACCACCAGTGCTACGCATCTCGCCAGCGGCACGCTGCGGGAAACACTGGTCTGGTGAGTCTCCCAAAACCCAAAACCACTGTAGCCGTAGGCATTAGGAATTTTCCACCCACCTACCATCTACCCACTCCTCAACCCCCGTGTAGCCAGTTCCAGGGGCAGATATTCATGTCGCGCCTTTCCCTATTGTCTGACCTTGTGAGCAGACGTTGTGTGAGGCAGCTGCCAAACCCCAGCGCCGTCCCCACGCCCAAGCTGGCGGCTGGGGCCCCGCGTTTGCACCTTGAGGTCCCCTCCCTGCCGCGGAGGCCCGCGCCCTTGGCCTCGCGGCCGCCTGGCTGACTTCCGTGTGAATGACAGGGGCTGGCAGAAGGCTGGCAGTGAGTGGAAGCAGTCCTGACACCCGAGCTGTGTGCGGCGCGCTAATTGCACTGATGTGGGGTCTGGGCCGCGCGGCCCTTCGCTCAGAGGAAGGATGCGAAGCCGGCGCGGGGAGCGAGCGGCACTACAGAGGAAACTGGGGAGCGGCAGCACCTAGGCGCATCCATAATTCATAAAATGCCAGCAGCAACAAAGGCAAAGAGGGACCAGAACCAGGAGAACAGAATAGCATAAAGCTTTTTAATGGCCTTTTTCTATTAATGTCAGATGGGCGACCGTTTTTCAAGTGGGTGGAAGGGTTCCAAGGCCCCCACAGTTCAGTCACAAAAGCTAAATGCTGCCATTTACCCCTCCTCCCCGAGCTTTGCGGAGCAGCTTAGCAGTCCTACAAGCCAAATGTAATATTTGAGGTTCAAGTGGGCATCTGATCCTTCTAGAGAAGCTGCCTACTCTTTTAAAGGAGTTTCTAGCAGGAAAAGGAGAAGGGCTTTTTTTTTTAAATATATAATGACAATATCGCCAACAATTTAGTATTACTATCATTTACAAAAGGGCCCCATAATGTGGATTTTAAGACTGCATGCTCTGGAGTTAGAACTCACTACCTTGAGATCTTGGAAACCTCCTTAATCTCTCTGCGGCGCAGCTTCCTACCACCTACCTCTTGAGAAGATTGGGGCGCCTTGGTGATGATGTATGTAAATTTACAGAGCGTGTGCTTAGTAAGCTCAAAGCTTTCGATGCTTTCCAAGTGCTTCCACATTTGGTCTAAGTTTTCTGCTGTTCACATTCCCCTAGAAGTAACCACTATGTTGAAGTTATGTTGTGTTTTACCTATGCACATTAAAAAATTGCTTTTGTCGCATAAATATTTTTAACTCCATATTTTTGAGATTTGTCCAAGTTGCCACACGTAGCTCTGGTTTATCTGTGAACTCTGTTGTACAGAATCCCATGATTGATTTTCCCATTCTGTTGCTACTCAAAATGTGCAATAATTAAGCCATTCAAATTCCTT
Organism: Eulemur rufifrons; assembly: GCF_041146395.1. Lineage (NCBI taxonomy): Eukaryota > Metazoa > Chordata > Mammalia > Primates > Lemuridae > Eulemur > Eulemur rufifrons. The sequence goes on from NC_090992.1 coordinate 11,240,931, forward strand.
TCCTTTACCTATAACCCCACTCTGTCTGAATTTCCCTCCACTCTTTCTTGTATGGATTTTTCACTTGGCTTTCAAGTAAGGAGCTTGCATCATGCCCCCGGAAGTATCTTGCCCACTGGATCAACATGTCTTAGGCATTCAAAGTAGAAAAAAAAATGCCTTTGACCAAGATTTCCTTCCTGCACATTTTCTATTGGCAAGTTTTCTCCAAGGGCTTCCCATTGAATCCAGGAACACCTTGGAATAAAGGATATTTCTTATGCCTAATGTCTCCTCCCCATACTCGGCCGAGTCACTGAATACCAAAAGTGGAAAAATAATCTTACATATCAAGGAGAAAAAAGGCAAATGCTCTCAGTTATGTCAAATAATAACTAATGACAAAAGGACTGTACAAATGTTTTAGGATCAAAGGAAATTCAAGGGCTCAGTGGATGGAATCAGGCTGAAAGAACAAAAGGATGGTAAAGAGCTAAAAAACAAAAGACAAAAAAGAAACCACCCAGGGTGACCAAAGTAAGAGAAAATGATGCCAATGCTGATTTGAAATATCCACCAGCCTCAGATCATTGATATTTAATTTGGATGCCAAGATGAGGCATTCTGGTGTGTGTTAGTTTCCTAGGTCTGCTGTAACAAAGTAGCACAGACTGGTTGGTTTAAACAACAGAAACTTACAGTCTCACAATCATGGAGGCTATAAGTCCTAGACCAAGGTGTTAGCAGGTTTGGTTCCTTCTGAAGGCTGTGAGGGAGAATCTGTTCCAGGCTTCTTTCCCAGTTTCTTATGGTTTCTTGGAAATCCTTGGCATGCCTGGGTTTGGAGATGTGTGACTCCAATCTCTGCCTTCATCTTGGCATTCTCCCTGTGTGTATGTTTAAATTTTCCATTTTAATCAGGACACAATCATTTTAACTTGATCATTGACATAGATCCCATTTCCAATGAAGGTCACATTCACAGGTACTGGGGGTTAGGACTTCACCATCTTTTTCGAGGACACAATTCAACCTGTAGCACAGTGTACATTGTATTCTTTTGATACTTTCCCACCATTTCTCAAGCCAAATTCATCATTCAGTCCGTGTTACAGACTAGATGGGCCCTACATTCAAGGAGTTTACAATGTAAACAAACAATGTTGACACAGCTAGCACAAGTGTGCCTCCAGATAAGAAAATCTGACTTTTGAGAGCAATTTGGTAAAATCTATTTAGGTTGAAGATGTGCATATCCTACAACTCAGCCATTCACATCTAGAAGTAGGGAAGACATGCACAAGGATGTTCGTTGCACCATTGTTTATATTAATAAAAACCAGGAAACAACCTAAAGTTCCAGCAATAGGGGAGCGGATAAATCTATTATGTGATTTTGCATGACAGATTAAATAAATGCACTAGAGTTATGTGTAGCAACACAGATAAATCTAAAAAAATATAGTATTAAGTATACTTGTATGGCAAAAATATCTTCTTAATTTATATTAAGATAGTGATTACTTCAGGGCAAAGGAATGAAATGGGATGGGGGAGGGGTTCAAATATTATGCTCATTGTAACATTTGAATCTGGGACAAATATGTTAAAACATTGATCTGTTAATTTGTATGGTAGGTCCTTGGTTTTATTACACTATTCTCTGTAATTTTTTCTTTGATTGAAATAGACTAATAAATTAAACTGCTTTATGGAAAATATTTTAGAGATCTACTACAGACTTTTAAAAAGTTTTTATTAATATTTTTAGAAGAATTCACTACATATATTTGCACAAAAGCACATACATGAATGTTCATAGCAGCATTATTCATATTAGCCAAAAAGTGGAATCAACCCAAATGTCTATCAACTGGATGAATGGCTAAACAAATTGTTTTACACCCACAAAATGGGATATTATTCAGCCATAAAAAAGAATGAAGTACTGATACATGCTACGACATGGATAAACCTTAAAAACATCATGCTAAAGGAACTAAGATGGATACGAAAGCCCGTGTATTATATGATTCCTTTATCTGAAATTTCCAGAATAGACAAATTCATTCAGACAGAAAGTAGAGTAGTGGTTGCCAAGAGCTGGGGAGAGTGAAGAATGGGGTTTCTTTTGGGGATGATGAATATGTTCTGTAATTACATAATGGTGATTTGATCGCACAACTTTGTGAATATACTGAAAAACCACTGAATTGTACACTTTAAAAGGGTGAATTTTGTGGTACATGAATTATATCTCAATTTAAAAAATTTTTTTAAAGAATTCACTTATATGAGTAGGGTTCCCTTAATTAACAGTTCTCTTAGTATTTTAAAGAAGTCAGCACGAAAAGGGGCATCTATATGCGTAGATGACATCAGAATGTTAGGGATGGTTATCTCTCAGTAATTGGATTAAGGGTGACTTTTGGTCTTTTTAAAAAATTCTTTTTCTATATTTTCCAAATTTTCTATAATGCACAAATCCTAATTTCATAATAAAATTTTTTTAAAAGAATTGTTTTCAAGTTATTAATTGCAGAACATAGCTGGAGAGCACAGAAATTTAAAGAGCTAAAAGTAGTAATAACCACTAAAATTGGTTGGGTGCTTATTTGCTGCCAAGCATCATGCATTGTTGTGCATTTCTCACTAGGACAAGAACAAACCTTGTTTTACAAACATGGAAAATGGGGCTCAAAAACATTAAGTAACATGCCCAAGGGGATATAGCTAGTAAAAAGGGGAGTGAATTCCAACTCGGGCTGGCTGCCTCAAAAGCCATAATACTTTATTGCCGCATTATCGTGCTTCTAAAGACTGAAAGCTTAGGCAAAAATGAAGCCATTCTGAACTCATTAGCCTATGGGAAAATGAGTATTAGTTAATTCAACAGCAACAACAACAACAAACTCCTTAAGTCATTTACGTGTATCTTTCCAGAAACACACCTGTTTTGCAAAATAAGACACACTTGTTTAAGAACAGTCATATTTGCATGTAACCTTTTTGCCACTATTTCTCCATAACTGAGTTAAAAAGGGAAAGATCTGGACATTTCTTTTTGCATGCAATTAAGTGATGGCTGGAGTACATAAAGGCCAATTCTAGTCTGGGATAACAAGGAAGTGTGTGAGGTTATTTAACTACAAAGGCATTAGGATTCTCAGCCTGCTGCATGTGCCCAGCACAAAGAAAAGTGGGTGTTTGATTGCTTTCCAGTTCCTCTGTCTGGGGATTCAGCCAAATGGAATAATCCATACTCAAAACATACTTTGGGGTCTGAATTTTCTATTTCAACTGTCTCCACTAATCAAATGAGCCAGGTAGGGGAGGGACACAACTCAGATGCCCAAGACATCAATGTCCCAGGCTGAATTTGGGGATTTGAAACTCTAATTCAGAGGAAGGAGAAAGATTGGCCAGAGAGATGGCAACAGCGTGTCCTGCTGTAGTGCATGAAGATTTGTCTATGTGTTTAAGCCCAGGAAAGAGGGGGAGCATGAAGAGGCAGGTAGAAAGGAGGAGTGTCGCTGGCAAGGAAAGCTACACTGTAGGAAATCTTGGTGTAAATTTTTGTTATTCAAGCCTCAACTACATGAGGTGTTGCATGTAGCTAAATACTCTAGTACTTGATCTCCTTAGGGGCTATAGTGAATGTTCAGTCTCTGTTCCCTCTTCTGGCACCTCAGTTTTCTTTGGGGGACATCTACTCCCCCTCTGGATGGAGCTGTCAATTAAGGCATCCTTCTGTCCCTGGCCAAAGTTTAGTTTTTATCCAAACAGGCTGCATCCTGAGAGTGTTACCTCCAAGAGACAGTTCTTGTAGTTCCTGCTACACAGATGCCCAAGACTGCTTTGGTTTGTGTCCTTCTGGTCCTTTAGCTTTGTGTCTGTTTGTGTGAGCTCCCCCCATAGCCTTTGGATAAATCCCCTTTTGTTTTGTTTTGTTTTTTGTTCAGCCCGTCGATTCCTGTCATCTAGCCGGTGAGCCTCTTTTACACTGTGTGTTGCTATGTTTCCATTTCATGATGTGTCAGTGGTTTACGGGAAACTTGAAGAGTTTGGAAACCATTCTGAGGACAATCACGAAAAGGATTAGAGGGTGATAGATTTGTGAGACCTACATAAAGAAATATAATTTTATTCTAAGAAAGGATGTTCGAGATGAGTCCGGTTGACTTTGGCTGAGCGTATGCCCTCAAACGGGATGGAGAGTTGAGGAAATGATCTCGGAAAATCATGTGAAGATGTTTCCCCTGAGATATTTTGACACTTGGGAAACAATGTGCCTTTTAAGAGAAAATTTGTGTGAAGATTTGCTGCCAATTCTTTTTTTTTTTTCCCCTTCCCATGTAGACATTAAACACTTCTTCGAAGAATTGTTTACATTTGTTGTCTGCAACGTTTCATCTCCGAGTTACTCCTTAATTCACTGCAGTCTGTTTCCGCCTTTGCAGCCACCAGAGCTAAATCCAACAGGCCCTGTCCAGGCTTCATTGTGTGGCCTTGTGGCAACACGTGACACTGTGGACCACCCCTTCCTTCTGAGAGCGCGTCCTTCCTTTGGCTTCCATGACTTCACATTCTCCCGATTTCTCCCTGCTACTAGACAGGTTCTCACTCTGTCACCTGGGCTAGAGTGCAGTGGTGCAATCACAGCTCACTGCAACCTCAAACTCCTGGGCTCAAGCAATCTTCCCACCTCAGCCCCAAAGTAGCTGGGACTACATGCCCACGCCACCAAGCATGGTCCTATGAATTCATGAAAAACTTGCCAAATTTGGGATCCAGCTGACACAACAGAGTGCTTTCTATCTACTTCTTTGTTCCAAAACTATACCTACATTATAAAAATGCACATCATTAAGAGATGAATAGCTTAAATTCTGGGAGAAATTTTTATAATTATTCCTTTGCATATATCAATTGCCATGTTCCTCTTTCACTTCATCATACTCAGTCTAACATCTCCCCACTCCCAGCCTGTATCCATGCAGCTGAATGTGCTGGAGAAACTCCTATAACCACATTGGTAGGTCTCCGTTTAAAAGGATGACTTTGAAATTTAAGCGGCCCCTTATATACTGCCAGGCAATCAAATAGTTTGCCCTTGATTCATTCACTCTCCTCTATGCTAGGCAACTATTTCACACATTTTCCTCTCCAAGTCTCCATTGCCTCCTCCCCAGTCCTCATTTTCAACTGGTGAGTCAGTTTTTTACTTCATTCAGAAAACTGACGCAATCAGCAACTAAACCTAAACCTAAACCTCCCAACCTTTTCCTGCGCCTACTCTGCCTTCCTTCTTGTTACCATGGATGAAATTTCCATACTCTATCACTTTCTTTCTATTCTGTACTAAATCCTTTCTCCTCTCACCTACTCCAGCAAATCTGTCCTCTCTCCCCACATCATCAATGTTTTGGTCTCTATGACATATTGTTCCCATCTCACAAAAACCTTCTCTTGGCCCCATTCCCCTTGTCAGCTACTAACTGCCCCACTTCTTTGCTCCCCTTTTTATCAAAACCTCTCAAGAGCTGTCCGTGCTCTTCCATAAGGGAAGAGTATTTTCTCAGTCTCTCTTGAACCCAATCCAGTCAAGCTCCACCCAAGCCGCTCTCATCATGTTTACTGATAACCTCCTCTTGGCTAAAGCCAATGGATACTAATCATCCTCATCAACCCATGAGCAATATTTGACCAATGGGTGACTCCCTCTTCTTTGATACACTTTTCCACTTTGCCTTCTCTTGGTTTTCTCCTACTTCACTGGATAATCTTTCATAGTCTCCTCTCCTGGGAACTTCTCTTCTCTCCAAGCTCTTAATTGTAGTGTCTTGGGCCCAGTCCTTGGTGCCTCTTCATCTACGTGCAATCTATTTGTCATCATGTCCTGTCTCAATTCTGTGGACTCACACATCTTCATTTCGAGTCTTCATCTCCCTCCTGAACTTAAGACTTGTATATCCAACTGCTGACTCAATATCTCCACCTAGATGTCTAGTAGGCACCGTAGACCTAATGTGTCCAATGCTGAACTCCTGGTCTTCCTCACCGAGCCTGCTCTAGCCCCAGACATCCTTCCCCATCTCGGTATATTGTAGTTCCATCCTCCCAGTTGTGCAGCCAAAAACCTTAGTGTCATTCCTTTCTCCAGTTCATCAGCAAATTTTGTTAGCTCTTTCTTAAAGATGCCCCTGCCCACTTCTCAGCACCTCCACAGCTACCGCCCTAGTCTAGGACGTTGTGATTTCTTACAACAGCCTCCTAACAGACCAGTTCCCTGCTTCCACCCTTGCGCCTCTTTGGGCTGTTCACAACAAAGCAGCCAACGTAAATCAGTTCGTGTCTAAAAACCACTCTCTCAGGGTAAGTACTGACATATTTACAGTGGCCCACGAGGCTCTGCCTGCCTAGATTCCTGCTCCCTCTCTGACCTCATCCTCTGCTCCCCTCCCCTCTCCTGACTCAGTGCTTCCCACACTCTGGCCTCCTTGCTGTGACATGAACATGCCAGGTCACTCTGCCTTAGGGTCTTTGCTGTGGCTGTTCCCTGTGCTTGGAGTGCTCAGAATGCTCTTCCCACAGATGTCTATTTGCCTGTCTCTCGCACGTGCCTTAACTCTTTGCTCCATTCTCACCCACTACCTCTGACCATCCTATATATACAATACTCCTCATGCCCTGTACTGTTGTTCTCCTTGCCCTGTTCAACTTTGTGTGTTTTTTTTTTAAATAGTACCTAACACTTTCTAATTTACTTATTTTTACAGTCTGTTTTCTGACTCCATCTAGAATTTATATCCTACAAGAGCAGGGATCTTTGTCTGTCTTGGGATGTAATTTTCCCAAGGCTCTAGAATAGGATTTCTCATCCTTGGCACTGTTGACCTTTAGGCTGCGTAATTCTTGGGGGTGAGGGGCTGTTTTGTGCATTGTAGGATGTTTAGCAGCGTCCATGACCTCTAATCACCGCCTGTCAGTAGCACCCCCTTGTTGTAACAACTAAAAGTGTTTTCAGACATTGCCCAGTGTCCCCTGGGAGCACAAATAGTCCCCAGTTGACGACAACTACTCTAGAAGAGTGCTTGACACTAACAGACATTGAACAATCATTTGTTGAAAGAAAGAAAAAAGAATGAGCAATTTTTAGGTACATGTATTCCTCCAGCATTCGTAACTTGCCATAGCCATCACCAGGAGGGCTTGAAAGGCTAAATCTTGGGCATCCACAGGGTGCAGTGGCTGTCAATGTTACTGCTTTTGTGAAAGACGGTTTGTGGGGAAGGAAGGTATGAAGTGAAGGGCAGTAAAATGAAAGTTGACCTCAGGATAAAGACACTCTGACAGGCGTGTTACCTAGGCAGGTACTGCTTCTGAGAGTTCTGTGCATTTGTTGCATGGGATTTACAGACCTTGAGACAACGAGCATTCTTCCATGCTGCTTCCATTCCATGTCATGGTCATTTTTCCTCCCCAGCACACCTGTGGACCAGTTTGAAGTTTCAACATTTGGTTCTCTCCAAGGATAGTAGCAATAAAAATAACATTAGTACTAAGAATAGTGCTTGTTGAGCACTTACTGTGTACCAGACCCTATGCAGTAGCATTTAATTTATAACAATCCTGTGAGGCAGGTCCCACTGTTAGCCCCCATTCTACAGATGGAGAAACCAAGGTAGCACAGCTGGTAAATGTTCAAGGTGGCATGGCTAGAGTTGAGAATGAGCTGGAATTATATGTAATAAATATATGCAATATTATATATAAAATAGGTACAGTATAAGTAATATAGCAACAATTACAAGACCTGTGCAAAAGCCAATTGATAGCTACGTTTGCCGCCTGAGGCCACCACTTCTTTTCTTTTCAGAAAATACATTGCGCATCAAATCCTAAAGACAATAGTATTTGAACACTTCTTGCTGGTTCTTTGATTTGAATGTTCTTTTTTATTTTCAAAGGAACAATATTCTATAGGAAAGAATGGGGCTATAGGGTTAGGGTTAGGGTTAGGGTTCAGGGAAAAGATTTAGTGGGCTTTAGCATGATTGGAGGGGTCAGGAAAGGTTGCCTGGGCTGGGCACAGTGGCACATGCCTATAATCCCAGCTACTCGTGAGGCTGAGGTCGGGGGATTGTTTGAGTTCGAGACCAGCCTGGGCAACATAGCAAAACCCTAGTCTCAAAAAAAATTGGTTGTCCCTTATGGAAGAGTATTTTTCCTGAAGGGTGTGTCCCAGGGTCCAGTATTCCTTTCAGCTAAATTATTTTTTTTTATGTTGAAGGGAAAATCATGCACATGGTACAAAATGCGAAAGAAATGAAAGGACCCAGAGTGAAGAGCATGTCTCCCTCCCTCTCCTGTCTCCGAGCTTCCGAGCTCCTCCTTCCAGAGGCAACTCCTGTCTCCAGTTCCACATGCGCCCTTCCAGCTGGTGCTTAAGCAAGCACATAGGTGAATTCAGGTCTTCATCGGCAGAGGGCTCCCCTATTTGCAGAGCATGCCCACATGCGTGTTCCCATCTGATCCTGCCAGCAAACACCCCAGCTGCACGGAGGAAATTAGTTGATCAGCTCCGTGCTTGTCCCCTTCACACCATCCATCCAGGGTCCTGACACATTTAACAAGGTCTAGTGTTTCTCCCACAAGTTGCTGCTCCCTCTCAACCTTCTTGGAAAAATCTGAACACCAAGTGTCCCGTGGGTATTTAGTCATAAACCCAAATAAAATGGATAAACGCTTGCTGAGTTTTTTTTTTTTTTTTTTAAGGTAATGATCTTTGAATTTCCCTTCACATGCACGTTTCTCCCCTCCTTTGCTGGGCTCAGATGCCAGCTGTACGTTGCCATGGTCCGAAGAAGGACCTGTGGGTCTCCCCTGGCAGATGCTGCCACTGTTTTAGCCTAAGGGCCCTGCAGGCAGCCCCTGGCAACATTTTTAATTCAACATCAAACTTCAACTGGAAATTTGAAAAAGAGGGGGGAAAATGACAAGATGTCAATGTCTCAGAACCTAGCAAGCAGGGCTTGTAAACGTACCCGATTTGGATTTCTTTGAGTAGGGGGGAAGTTTCTCATTCTTTGTGGCCACTGGGAGTGACTATCCCCCATCAAAGAGACCCTAAAGGATGCTGGCAGAGCTCAAAGGGGATACTTAGTCTCACGAAGAGACCTCTAATCTGGTCAGAGAGCCTTTTAAATGAAGGCAAGTAGAAAGCTGGGCCTGGGTACATTTTTACATCAAAAAAAGCAGGTCACAAAACAACACATATGAAGGTCCCATCTTCGGAAGGAAACGTGTGTGAATGCACACCAAAAAGTTTGGAAGGCTGCACTCCTAAAACTCATAGTTCTAAGATTGTATAATATTGGAAATTTCTTCTTTATATTTTTTTCTATTGTCTGAATTTTTTACCAAGATCCTATATATTACTTTTATAACAGAAAAAAAATGCTATTTGTATAGAATTTGAAAATGAAAAAGATAACAAAGCTGGGTTTCTATTCCTTCAGTACCCACGGTCTCCCAGGACAGAAAATAGCAAGTCCTCAATGGCCCGGGCAACTTGGCTTAGTGCTTGAGTCTCCAGCTGTAGTTCAGGGAGTTGATTCACCTGGTAAAATGCTTGGTCCAATGTGAGCAACAGTTCATAACTTCCATCTGGATAGAACCTCACAGTGGCCATTGCTTTCATTGTCTCCTTTGACCCGCAAACCTCTGAAAAGTATGTGGAGTATATGCAGCCACTATTTAAAAAAAAAAAAATTCTTTTTAGAGACTGGGTCTTGCTATGTTGCTCAGGCTTGTCTTAAACTCCCGGGCTCAAGGGATTTCCACCCTGTCCCTAAGCCCCGTGTCTGTGCCTTAGCCTCCTGAGTAGCTGGGACTCCAGGTGTGCCACTATTTTCATTCTCAGTTTACATAAAAGAAGTTGGGGCGCAGGGGAATTTAAGATGTTAGCAGTAGACTCGGACTGAAACCTGGTCTGCAGACTTGAAGTGTACAGCGTTCCCCACCCCACGCTTGAAGATGTTGTGCATCAGGGAACAGTCTTGTAGACTCCTGACCATACGTGCTCATTTGGATAGTGATGAAAAAACTTTCCTCTAGAACCAGAAATGTAAATTTAGGAATCATTCGAGGCTAATGCTTCTTAAGGCAATATCGTATTTCGTCCCTGAGAGTCGCATTGCTGGAGAGAAGGCTTGCTGTTCCCTCAGTTGTGTCATCCCACCTGGCTGCCAAAGATTTCACAGTTTAAGGAACTGAAATTCTGACAGGGGCTGTCTCTTGCTCACCAACCTAGCTCTGGGATCTAGCACGGTGCTTGATGCCATGTGACACTCTTTTCTGATGAACAGATGAACTTGGCTCAGAGCTTTAGGGGAGGGAGAACGTTTCTTCTCTTCTCTAGGCTCCAAGTCTGGTTCTCCCCATGGCTCACCTCTGATCCTCTCTGCTCCTCATGTCCTACCAGGCTGACACCTGTCTGCTGATTAGAACTTTGAAATGAGTGAAATGGGCTAGGCATAGTGGCTCATGCCTGTCATCTCAGCACTTGGCAGGCTGGGGAGGGGAGGTTGCTTGAGCCTAGGAGTTCGAGACCAAACTGGGCAACATATTGATACGCCATCTCTAAAAAAAAAAAAGAGAGAGAGAGGTGAGGGAATGTGGGAAGTACAAGAAAAAAGGCATGCTTAAAAAGAGAGGTGAGTAGTAAAATCCAAGATGTTAAAAAAAAAAAACAACTAATCCCTTTGCTCCCCGCCCCCCAGAAAAGAAATGCAATTTCCCCTCAGTTCTAGCTGCTCTGAGCACTAGCTATAAAAATAAAAAATGAGAAACAGAGTCAGTTGTTGTCATTTCAGATACAAATGGGCATGTACATTCAGCCTTTATGGCTAGATAACTTCCACTTCCAGTGCTCGGTATTTATTGGCTTTGACTTATTGATAGAACATCCTGGGGCCTGAAGTCCTCCTTCCCACAGAGTAAAGACACCATCAGCAACCGCTTTCTCCTCTCAGCCCATGAATAATAATGTGGATGATGATGACGGTGTTATTATTATCATTTGGTATTTAGCCAACGTCTTTCCCCGAAGTACTTAAAGCACTTTATAGGCATTGCCTTATTATTCCTCACAATACCTCCCTGGAGAGAGGGCAAGAACAGAGATCTGATTTCCATTTCACTGAGAGGAGAAGCTGAGACCCAGAGCAATAAAAGGGCTGCTCCAAGGTCACCTGGAGAAACTGGGCTGAGGTTAGGACAAGAACCAAGGGCCACGTAATGGTTGTTTAAGGGCGCCTTCCACCCACCCCAGGGAGGATGAGCTCATTCACCGAGTTCTAAGTGTAATAAGACATTAAAAGGGAAATTTTGGCAGAGGTATTCTTCTAAAGGGAGGTGCTGGAACAAAATACGAACATTTTCAAAGTAGGTGGCTGAGAAACCCCTCACTTACCTCAATGGTATAAAAAAGCCAGGAATTGGAGTTTAGAGGATTTTTAAAGAGGATTTCTTTAACTCCAAGGGGAGGGGTGGGGGCTGCCCTTCATCTCAAGCCTAAGGAAAATGACCTCACGGATATCACTCAAAGAGCTTGAAATGAGTCCTTTGCTGTTTGTGGTATATGGTGGACAGGTGTGAGCTGGGAAATCTAAGGAACATGGTGAGATTGTTGGAGAGGCTTCTGGCCCCCGAATGGAGGCCTGAGACTTGGCAAATAATTGCTCTCCTAGAGTTTAATGGAGCAAAGAATGTATGCGTGTTTCCCGTGACCAGATGTAGACCATGCAGGGGAGAAAGCCAGCGTGGGGCCATCTTAGATTTTGCCCAAGAGGACCTTGACAGAAAGAAGTTGAACCCAAGATGCCCGGGGGCTATGGGCGGAGCCATGTGCAATCAGCCAGAATAGGAACGGGTGCATTCATGTCAAGGAAATTGCAGCGAGCAATCGACATTGATGGGGAAAGAGTCAGCTTCACACTTCTGCCCAGGTGACAGAGCGAGACTCTGTCTCAAAAAAAAAAAAAGTCTACTGTTGGCTCCCTTCCAGCATGGACAGTGTCCAGAAGTTCCCGTGTGTTCTGTGGAGGGATGTAGTGGAGCTGTTTGCAAAGCTTACTGATCACAGAAGAGTGTGGGCTGCAAGGGTTGAATGGGAGTCAAGGGCAGACTTCCAGGGCTATTCAGTACCAGAAGACCAAGGTCGGGGTGCATCAACAGGGCTGGGGTGCTGGGGGCTGAGGAACGCTCCTGGGGTTCGACAGACATGCTCACCAGTCACAGCCTTCTGCAGCAGGGAAGTAGTGGGAGGAGACCAAGTGCCCATCCTGCTGCAGAGGCTACGAAGGACTCTGAGACTCTGACCAGGACCTACACATGGGTCTAGGGCCCTCCCCATACCCTAGAGGCTATCTTGGGCAGGACAAGGAATAAATCCTGGCACTTTCCTGAAAGGCAGCTGTTTAGACTGGAAGAAACTGAGATATGAATCTTGCAAAGTCAAGTTTCTGCTCAAGTTGAGAAAAGTTTAAGATGGGATCCATGTGAGGAAGTAGCTCTTTTTTTTACACGTCTGAATGTGGTTGAGTAAAATTTCAACCCAACTGTATAGCATCCAGATGTCATCAGTGCCCTTCTAAAAATCCTTCAAAGGTTTCCCATTGCAGGTGAATTAAATCTAAGCCCCTTCCCACAGCCTGCAGGGCGCAGCCTCACTTGGCCAAGCCAGACTCCCTGCCGCTCATCTCTGATCTTGCGTCAGTTCTTAGAACGTACACACCTCTTTCCAGGGGACTTGTATTTGCTGCCCGCCCTCCCTGGGATCCTCTCTGCCTTGCATTCCCACCGCTGGATGCTCCTCTCTCTTTGCTTCAGGTCTTACCTGAAAGGTCACCTACTCAGAGAAGCCTTCCTTGACTACATAACCTAAAATAGGCCTCTCCTGCCTTGGCCATGCCCCTTTACCACGATGCTCTGTTTTCTTCAGAGCAATGATCACAATTTGGAATTATTTTGTGTTCATTCATTGACATGTTCACTGCCTGTCTCTGTACTTACTGTCTAAACTCCATGAGGACAGGTTTGCTAGTAAATATCTGTTGAGGGAAAGAAGAGAGGAAGGGAGCGCGAGGTGGGGGAGGCTCCCTAAGGGGCACTGCTTGGTTCTTCCATCAGACAGTGCCTTCCCCCAGCTGTTGCAGGTGTTGGCTGCTACTGGCTCACATGCTGCTTCTTTTCTAGAAAGGACTATCCTTTGGGGGCAGAGCCTCTTGGTGGGAGACACCTGGGAGGTTACTGACTCAACTGCCCACCCCAGGGGCATCGCATGGCATTTGGCTGACTGTTGAGGGGAGCAAAAGAGCCCGGTCCCTTTTCCTGGACAGGGTAAACTCTGAGATGCCACCGATGCTGCAGATCTCCCAGTGAGGCCAGGTGTAGGCACCTTTGCCCACTCCTTTCTCTGCTCTGTCCTTCTTCTCTCCCCACCCCCAGCCCCCACTGCAGGTTTCTTCCGAGGACTTTCTCTCAATTCATCACTTGCACGAGAATCCTCTGAGTCTAGAGAACGTCAGACAAGCCTCTTTCCCGACATGGTGCTGGACGTGGGCGATGGAGGAGGAAGAGAACAGGGGCTGAAGCCGGGGCAGGGGCCGCAGCAGTGTCGCCTTCCTCTGCCCCATCCTTCCCGCCCTGCTTCTGCTGTGCAGATGCCATGGATGTGCCACTCAGAACGCCATCAATTATTGAAGAGGCTCCGAAAGGAAGGAATGTAAGCGAAGATGAAAGATTTCAACGGAAGACAGACAGGTCCCACTGCTTGGGGAGGACCTAAGCTATCATGTCTGGGAAAAAAGCATTTTAGTTTCCTGCCGTGAGAAAGCTCCAAACGCTTTGGAGGCTGAACAAGAAGCTCTGACAAAGACAGGAAAGAGCGGGCAGGGCTGATGGGCGTTTTTCATCTCCCCGCTTTTGCTGATCAAGAGGTAGTGCTGTAAATCTGATGGCGAGGCCTGCGATGGTAGCAACCCTTTTGTTATCTCCCCAGCTGTTTTTCGGAGACAGGAAGGAGTGGGAAGCCAATGAGGAAGGTACCAGCCTCCAGGACAGGAGGGACCAGGGCAGAGGTGGTCTAGCCCTGGTCCTCGGGCCAGGTAGGAAATGACGGAAGTGCCGTGTGAGGCGTGAGACCGCGGTCCCTTCTGAGCCATCCTCAGGGTCATGTCAGCCACTTTTGCAAGCGAGGGAAGAAAAGCAAATTCAAGTCAAGTGTAAAATCAAAGCTGAAACACTGATAAAAGGATATTTAAATAAAATGTTTTCATCTGAAGCAACTTTCCCCCTTTCTTTTTTGGAGGCTTAACTGTCAAACAACAATTACAAATATTTATGAAGGACTTATAATAATTCAGTCACCACACTAGGCATTGAAATAAATCCTAACCCCAAACCCAGAAATGCTCAGCAGGGGTTTTAAACCAGCTGGGGAATCCAGTCGTGCCAAAGGTGTGGCCCTTCCACCACATCCTTCTAATTCGGGTTTGATAGGGAAGCTCAGTAAATTGTAGCTCCTTGAGAGCAGGGAGCTCTGTCTTGTTCCCCATGGTCTCTCCACTGTGTGGAGCAGTGCCTGGGACCAAGACGGGGACATAGACATCTGTGAACGAAAGAATAAATGGTTAAGATGTAGTGTGCTGACTTTGGATTCAGTTTATAACCTAGTTCCCTTTCTCACTAGCAAGGTTTCCTGGGTAAGATTTCTTGAACTTTCTGAGTGTCAGTTTCTTCACCTATAAAGGGAGAAAAAAATAGTACCTACCTCCTAGGCTTGTTATGAGGTTTGAATGAGCTGGGATGTCCACGGCACAGCAGACAGCAGAGTAGGCGCTGGCAAATGGCAGTTACTATTTTGATTAAGGCTTGTAGATTTCTTATGACAAATGAACAAGGAAAACAAAATTTTACAGGAATAAAAACTAAGTTCTAAGAGGATCGGTGAATAAATAAAACAAAACAGGGCAGTGAAATCCCAGTTTTCCTGGCCAATCACTGCAAAAAGTACCAGAAGAAGATAAGGCCATTCCCAGCTGTCAAGAAACCTAAAATAGCGATTTTGAAATAAAGGAAGCGGTAATGTGTTACAAAATCCAATGTGTCTCTTCACATCTACTTCAAAAGACTCAAAATTAAATCATCATAAAAAGGTCTTTGAGAAATACCATTAAGGGAAGAAAGCAAGTTATCTAATTATGTATTGTGTGAATAATATCTAATTCTAATCTGAATTTAATATAAATATATTCACTTATGATAGAAACCTAATGATGATTTGAAAGCATCCTATCCAGCTTTGATTTTAAAGTGAAATACTTAATCGCTCACACAGATTTGATGTGATGTGCCTGAGAGAGCCTATGAATATTCATAGCTAGCATATGAGCGACATGGCCACGTCCATATAGCAATGCACTCCTTACTCAAGCTGAAGGATGCACCCTTTTTCCTCTGGAAAGAAAATAATTAGAGTGTAGTTGAAAACTGAATAAACAAAAGTTGCAGCATCCAGAGGGGCTGCCAGTCTAATAAATTGTTTGTTTAGCTGGTTTGGGATGATGAGGTTGACAAGCCAACATGAAGCTTAAAAAGGAAATCTGCCAAGGTGGCCGGTATGCCTGGGGCTCAGGCTGCCTCGGGTGCTTCCAGCAGGCACAGGGAAATTCTCTGAAGCCCCACAAGCTCTGCTGGAAGCAAAGGCACAAATCGCTGACCGGTGTCAGTCAGAGATCTTGCCTAGCCCCTTCCACCTGCAGGCAGTCCTGACCTTGGGGCCGGGAGGCTCTGTTCCACTTAATGCTGCATCTTGCTGCTCTGCCTCTCTGAGGACAACCGGGTGAAGACGTCTCAGATAATAGTTTGGGGTCCTGAGCAAGGGTGTGCCCATACACCGGTGCACCTCCTTATGCTCACTAGCCGTGGTCCTCCAAATCATTTGTGTGGTCAAAAAGATTTTTCTAAGTTGCCTGCTGTTTTCCACTCTCGGGGGACCATATTGTAAAAGAATGGAATGGCAAATTCTGTTGTACAATAAGGAATGCTTTGGGAATGCTACTTTCTGTCCTGTAACTGTAGGGCAGAGTCTGGCACTCGGCAAATACTGGGGAATGGCTGGGCAATGAAGTGCATGACCTATGGAGTCATACGTCCTACATCTGAGCTCAGATTCTAGCACTGAGTTGGGCAGGGTTGTTTGCCCTTGCTAAGCCTCCGAATAGAGAAATCTTCATCTCTAAAATGGGCATAGTAATAGCTGCCCTATAAAAGAGTTGAAAGAATGAAATGAGCCCAGTGACACAGGCAGCACCTCACTAAATGTTAGCACTCGGTATAGCTGATTCTCCTTGAAGTGGGAGCCACATCCCACGGGAAGCTACTGAGTCAAGGCTGTGACTAACATAGACTAACATTGAAGGGGAGGCAGAACCTCCAGGCAGATTTAACTCATCCTTCGCTGCTCCACAGCCTTGGCTTGAACCTCTAGAATGCTCTTATTTTGCTCTCCCCTGGTTGTTTGCATGTCTGTCTTCCCTTACAAACCACAGCTCGTTAAGGGTCTTATTGGATGTTGTGTCACTAGGGCCCAGCACAGTGCCTGGCTTGCACTAAGTGTGCAACTGAATTAGTTCAAATTACTGTTTTAAATATCTCAACGTGTGGCTTTAGGCATCAACAAAAAGGGAAAAGAAGATTCTGTAAGTGAGGATTCTTTTGCTTATAAGTATAATAAACCCCATTTAAATGGGCTTAAAACACAGGTAACTGAAAAGTCCAGGAGTAGAGTTGGCTCAAATGATGCCACCAGAACTTGGTTTCTCTTCCTCTATCTCTTGGCACTGCTTTTTCTAGTTGGCTCCATTTCAAACAGGCTTTGCCTCTAGCTAGCAAAATTACTGCCTAGCTCCAGATCTAACACCTTGCCAGTTTCCAATCCAGCAGGAAAGAAAAATCATGAGTTTTTGTTTCAGCAAAAGACTCATTGCAACTTTAACGTGGTCATGTGTCCATTTCTGAGGCAATTACAATACGATATGTTGACTGGCTTAGATTTGAGTTGTATATTCTTCCCTGAGATGGAGGTGAGAACCTCTTCCCTGTAGTTATGAATTGAGATTGGAGTTGGGGTGGGCTCTCAGGGTTAGTACTTGTTTTAAAAGGTACCTGTGATTTTGTTCTTATCCAGGTATGGTGAGGCCAGCAGGTCAGGAGACAATGGCCCATTGAAAAGATAGTTGTCTATTCACAGTTGCCAAGAGAAGGGGCCATGCAGGGCCACGTGGGGGGAAGCATCAGGGTTGGTAAGGAGGCAGGAGTGAGAGGAAAGCAGGGGCAAGAGCTTTTGTCGTTGGTTTTCATGGGAAGGAATGGAAGAGGCACTGTTGGCAGTTGAGCAGAATTAGGATTGCACAGATTGAATGATTTTGATGCGCTCTGGGCTATAGGAGTGGTCCCTGGTTGTCTGGTACCTGGTCTGAGAGTGATTTAGGGCAGGGGGATACTGTCCTGGACTGCAAGAGCCTCATACCAGGTGGGTGGGGATATGGACTGGGGATAGGTTCGTTTGCATATCAAAGTGGTGCTCAAGGGCAGGTTGTTCACTGTTTCCAGGAATTAGCTACCCCTGGGAGGAGCAGTCCCTCCCCAGGTCCACAAGACCTCAAGAAGTCAAACCATCATAAAATACGAAATATAAAAAACATGATTAGTACAATACTGGGTGGCAAAAAACAACAGATATCTATTATAAAGCCCAAGGTCTAATATAGAGATACCATCTGATTCACTTAACCATTCATTCATTCATTCATTTATTCGTTCAACTTTTTTTTTTTTTTTTTTTTTTTTTTTTACAGGAGTGCATCATTCAACATTTATTGAGACTCTCCGTTGTGCTAGATGCTGAAACTAGGTGCAAGGGACATAAAAACGAACAAGTCAGATGCGGTTCCTGGTTATTTTGTCAGTATATTCTGGGCCATTGTAGAAAAGATCTGATGCTCATAGATAAAAATACCCCCCATGTGAGGATAATTGTTCATGACTTGTATGGCATTTTAGAGATTACAAAGTGCTTTAAGTGTTCTCATTTATTCCTCACAATATCCCTGTTAGATAGAGATTATTAGCATCTCATTTTACAGCTGGGGAAGCTGAGGCTTTTAGAAGAAGTGAAGTGATTTGCCCAAGGATTTACAATCAGCAAGTGGCCAAGCAGGGCTTAAAAACAAGTCCAGTTCTTTTTCCAATTTACTGGCATTTTCCAAACTGTGGGACCCCTGCCAGTGGCACACAGAGCATCAGAATGCATGACCCTGGCTTGGTGCGGTGGCTCACGCCTGTGATCCTAGCACTTTGAGAAGCTAAGGTGGGAGGATTCCTTGAAGCCAGGAGATACAAAAAAAAAAAAAAAAAAAATTAGCTGGCGTAGTGGCAAGTGCCTGTAGTTACAGCTACTGAGGCAGGAGGATAGCTTGAGCCCAGGGGTTGGAAGTTGCATGAGCTATGACGACTCCACTGTACTGTAGCCTGGGCAACAGAGTGAGACCCTGTCTGGGGGCTGGGGGGCGGGCAGGGAGGGGAAAGCGTGACCTCACATAGTGAGCACTTTATCTTCATTTTAATTCTCCCTCAATACTTTTAATTCTATCAAGGACAAAGTCTCATATCTGTGCTAATATATCTTTAACACCTTTCACTTACTAATCTTACTCTCTCTTTCTCTCTTTAGAAAACAAGAAAGTACAGGACTCAGGCTCAGAACCGTTGGCAGGTACAGCCGAGGAGCTAGAATCTAATATCATCGTTCTGTTTTATTTATGGCAACCAACACTGGTTTTTCATTCATGGTTGAGATATTCAGTTTCCCCTTTGAAATACATTTATTTGTGAAGTTAAAAAAGTGTTGATTAAAACCAATACCAAATAAATAATAATAGAGATGGTTTGTGGGTGTGTGGAAGTGATGAAAACGGTACCCAAATTACTGCCACCTGGGAACACCTCGGAGACTAAGCAAGTAGGAAGAGCCTTCTGGAAGGGAAAGTGAAGGGTTTCTATCATTTCTTTCTTGTCCAAGGAGGGAAAGAACCGGGTCAGATCCTGCTCCTTGTAAAAGGCACAGTCATGGTCCCCTAAGACGGTGGTTCTCAGGCCAAGGTCCAGAGACTGATGCTGACCCAAAACGAGGGTTTTCAAGTCCTTTGTGAAAAGAAAAAATCAGGACAGTGTATATATCAGTGCAAGAATGCCAGTTGTTCTTTCTTAGGTAAGGATGTACTTTATTCTGGAATTTTCTTATTTATTATTTTTGCATGAGTACATGTGTGTTAAAATGCTGATTCTTTAGTGAGTGGTTTATGATAATAGAAGGGCATTGTTTATTGTGATTGTTCTATTAATAATATCTTGGCAAAACAAAAAGCTGGTGACCCTTTTTTTTTAACCATGCCCCCCAACCCCCTGCCTTTTTTTCTATCACTGAACCTCTGTTCTAGGAGACTTCAGTTGCAGGAAACAGCTTGCCTTCTATTGCTAGAGGAAAAAGATATTGATAGACCCAGCATTATAATTGTGGTTACTAGCAATGCAAAACGGCAAACCATAAATCCTTACTGAACTCAGGCGCTGCTGTTTACCATTGAAGATATCCTGCTTTCTCTCCAGTGT
Organism: Eulemur rufifrons; assembly: GCF_041146395.1. Lineage (NCBI taxonomy): Eukaryota > Metazoa > Chordata > Mammalia > Primates > Lemuridae > Eulemur > Eulemur rufifrons. The sequence continues at coordinate 11,260,647 of NC_090992.1, forward strand.
AACTCAATAAAGACAGGAGATTAGAGAAATAAGATAGCTGTTAAATTAAAGAGGAAAAAAGTTCAAGTTTCAAGGAGGCTGTTACAAAAACAAACAAACATGCAAACCAACCAATCCCCAAACTCCTAGGCCGATATGTAGCCCTCAGTGACCTAGCGGTGTCTTACTTGAGCTGGGCAAGCTGACAGCCCATTCAAAATGGCAGCCCCACCCCTCTCATACTCTGGTGGTGGAAATGTAAACTGGTGCATGTATATCAGGCTAAATCTTTGACCTAGCAGTTCCTTTTTTACTTATTTGTCCAAGAAAATATCATAGCCGGGCACACAGTGTTACAAGGATGTCCTTCAAAACCATCATTTATTACACAGAAATGCTAGATACCACTTTAAATACCCAACACCAAGAGATTGGCTGGGTAAATCATGGCACATTCATACGCTAGAATACTGTGTAAATATATAAACCGTGTCGTAGAAAAATACTCAGTATTATGCAAAAATGTTAAGAATGTATTGTTAAATGAGAAGAGCATTAAAAAACCAAAACAGTGAAACATTTACAGAATATCGGATACAGCATGATTTAATTTTTATTTAAAAGACTCGTATCATACACAATACATCTGGGTGGTGAAATTATTAAGGGAGTTCTACTTGTTTCTTTTAGCGTAAGGGTATTTTCTAAAATGTCTGTGACAGAAATATATTACTTTTACTTTAAGAAAAAAGTGATTTCTTTAAATTGGCCCCATTTAACCTGTTTCAAATGGGTCAACCACCCTATGCATGAGCTTAAAAGTGTGCATTTGTGGACCTGCATTTTGCAGTGCTGACGTGCTTCCCCTAGAACCGAAGGGAGACACGAAACCTCTCTGTAAACTCTTTGTAGATTCCCATCTGTGACTTGATAAATATTTGATGCAGTGGCCAGTCAACATCGCTACATTAGTGAAACTTCTGCCCAGGAGCAACTGCACAGCTCTCAGCGATGAGATCGGAGTAAGTTAAAAAGAGTGTATTCATTAGCCACTTCAAAGGGTTTGGTTTTTTTTTAGCTGGCAATTTTGCAGACTGGATTATTGGCCCTGCTGTGTACTGTGTGACGACCAAAAATCATACTACTGCAAGGAGGAGCCTGCTTCTTGCCTTAACAACATTTTCTTTCCTTTGTGTTCACAGCCCAGGAGGCAAAAATGCAGCATGAATCACCTCCCTCTCTTCCCCTTGGTTAAACAGCTGCGAATATCTTTAAAGTGAGTTTAGGATCTGCCCGGTAACTTTGTTGCCAAAAACCTGAACTCTGGTTCCCGTATCTGATGTAGTTTTTTACAATGGGATGGACCACTTGTTCTCTCTATGGTTACAACTGATAATTAAAAAGTCAGCACATTTGTCCCTAAATGCCCTGAACTGACCAGTCAAATGGATAGCAAAATGTAGCAGGGCAGAGAAAGGATCTGAAGCTACCCCAAATTAATCCCAACTGCAGGAATTTTCAGATGGAACTGAGCAAACTCCTACTCATTTTTCAAACCTCAATTTAAATGTCACTTCCTCCTAGAAGCCTGCCAGGATCCATCTCCACTGTTCCAGGCATGGGACCCCTCCACTGAGCTTCCATAATGTCTGTGCTGCTCATTTTCTCTCTCCCCAGCAAACTGAGTTTCACGAAGACTGTCCTGTCCATCACGGCTTAGCATAGTATCTGGCACTTAGAAAAGTGCTGAATACATATTTATTGAATGGAGTGCATTTTTCTTGAGATCACTGCTGCAGTGGACTTAGAAAATTGCAGGATTACAGGTCATCAAATTTGAAAGTTTCCCCCATTCATCGCTTGAAGCCCTACCCGGCTCCGCTCCCCGTAGCCCTCCAAGCACGCAGTTGTCTAGTCTGCTCGCACACTTGTAATGACAGAGTTCATCCCCCTTCAAAACAGCGAAAGGTAGACTTTGAAATGACTGAGGAAGTTGAGTAAAATAAAAGACAAACAGGGCAGATCCTCAACTAAATTGAGAAGCAGTTAGTCCAGGCGCCTCGTCACTTCTATCTCCTCCCGTCTCCACATTTTTCCTGCTTCTTGAGGTCTTTCTCCTCTTCCCCTTTTCTGCTGGGCCTTGCTCTCAGCTGAGAGTCAAGTAAACCCCCCAGGAGGGGCTACCGATCTGCTTCTCAAACCAGATCAGACATTATGCCCAGGAGTCCTTGAACTCCAAGATGAACATGCAGTCTCTTCTGAAGCATTATTTTTATTTGAAGCTCTAACATTTTTATATTAAAAATATATATATATGTAGTTTGGGGAAGAATATGTGCATGATTTTAAACAGGACAAGACTGCAAAAAAATTGATGAGACTCTTTTGGGCTGAGCCCTCACACTTCTGGGGATTAAGAGTTCACTCTTGGTCTGATGGGTTACTTTGGTGGGAAAAATATGAGAGGCACTAGCGGCCTAATATGCTATCATATTATACCCCCGGGGGCATTTGCATTTCCATTGGTTTCTTTCAGAGCCTGATAAGGCTTTAAAACCAAAGGAATCAATGCATAATGGTGGAATTTCAGGCTGCATGAACTGGGGTCAAGGGACAGAGATGACCCAGCAGAGGCATCGCATTTGTAAAGTCCACTCCCTAGTAATCTGTCAGCCTGTAAGAGACAGTCCCGTTTCAGGGTGGGTACAGTAAATGTCCATTTGGTTCAGCTTGGACAGTGTTTGGGCAAGGAACTTAACATCTCCAAGCCTCAGTTTCCCTAGATGTAACAGGAAATTAGAATGTTTACCTCATAGAGGGGGTGTGGGCTACTGTATAAAAAGTACCTCACTCAGTGCCTGACATATAGTAAGCACTTAAACAGTAGTTCTTATTAGCATTAACTATAGCATAAACATATGCTCAATCAGACCTGCTCCTAAATTTGTGGGCCTGGTGCAAAAATATAAATGGAGACCCATACAAGTTAACAAACTGTTAAATATAATAAAATGTGTTCTATGCTTCTACTTCTGAAACAAAGTTGAGAACTGTTTTTTATATGACTGAATATCAGCAAATTTTAAAGTTGACCAACTTTAATTTTTTGCACATAGCTGGGAGTTCTGTTGTTTGGCTGATATAAAGATGAGCAATAACAATAATTCATATATTACTGTACATTTATCACAAAAATTATTTTTTCTTTGAGCAAAATTACTAGTTATGCTGTTATAATCAGGATTTTTACATAAATTTGTGTTCTCATGACAGTAATGCCAAATTAGACACCCTTTCTTAAGCCATTGTATTCTTATTTTTAAATTAATTCCAGCATGGAGAAAGCTTGCTGTTCAGTCAATAGCAACTGAAATTGTCAATAAAGTTATTGTAACATTTACATACAGAAGCTGACAATGGACTTTACATATAAAGTTAAAATAGTATGATGAGGTCTTATAATAAATTATTATAATAGAAAATATTACAAAATATTTTAATTTCATAATATAAATCTATCACTTATATTGCAATTTTCACCTTCTCTCAAAGAAATATGCTAGATCCATAAAACACTTTGCAAGTTCTTTTATCAAAATCTTCAAGGATGGAATATTATAAAGAAAACCAAAAAATGACAGTATGTTCCATGATTTATTCAAATCTCTCTTTGAGACTATACCTTGATCTTTAATAACTCTAAAATAGTCTCAATAGAACTTAGTTTGAGGATTATTTGTATGTGAATATTCTCTTTTATAATGTTGCAAACATTTTTGTTTACTTGTTCTAAATTTTTAATATTTTATAGGAATTGTAATATTTGTTACATACTTTACAGGCAGTTTATTTCAATTTAGGGAAACTGTTTTCTCTAAATTTAAAACAATTAATCTTAAAAAGCCAAAACAGCCAGAGTCATTGGTTCAAGATTTTGGAGTTTCTGCAAGCTTTTGCTAACACTATTAACAGCAAACAAGAGTTCATACCAAATAACTGTGGATAGTGCAAATTCAAAAATAACTTTTTGCCAAAGACCACAATTTTTTAAATTTAAGAATTACTTCTTATTTTTCGCACTCTTCCAGTATATCTTGTTATCTTGTACAAATTATATTTTATTGTTTTAATAGCATTTAGTCAGCATTCACTTTGTGTTTGCAAAAGTGGCTGCAGTGACAAATACAATGTGTTTTTCAAGATATTTCATCTTTGGGCAGATGCAGAAAATATCCTGTGGAATCACTGAATTGTTTAAAAAATGAAATTACTTATTGGCACAGTTGAGAACATGTCTCTTAATAAGAAAATCAAACTCTGCATTGTATATGGCTCACAAAAAATGCTTGCTCCCTACCAACTGCCATTATCATTAGCTTGCCCTCATTCCTTTAAACCAATGCCTAAAATTCAAAGTTATTTTTTCAATTCTACTTTGTACAAATGGCTATAAAACCAATAAAATACTCAATTTTGATTTCCTCAATTTTGATCTTCTGATGATTTGTCATATGATAAATATTACTGTTCAATATGATTTTATCCTAATATAATTTACTTAAATTAGTTATTAATTTAAAAAATTGTATCAATAATTTCTTTTGTCACTTTTAATAGTATTTTGAGTTCTTCATTTTAAAAAATATGATCTTTTAAAATTAATTCTTATCTATCATATGCTTGGTCATTCTGGCATCATATCTGAAAGTTATTTTCTCTACTAGACTAGAAAATTTCCATTTTTTTTTTTGAGACAGAGTCTCGCTCTGTTGCCCGGGCTAGAGTGAGTGCCGTGGCATCAGTCTAGCTCACAGCAACCTCAAACTCCTGGGCTTAAGCGATCCTCCTGCCTCAGCCTCCCGAGTAGCTGGGACTACAGGCATGCACCACCATGCCCGGCTAATTTTTTGTATATATATATTTTAGTTGTCCATATAATTTCTTTCTATTTTTAGTAGAGACGGGGTCTCGCTCTTGCTTAGGCTGGTCTCGAACTCCTGACTTCGAGCGATCCACCCGCCTCGGCCTCCCAGAGTGCTAGGATTACAGGCGTGAGCCACCGCGCCCAGCCTCCATTGTTTTTTATGAATATTGTGCTGTTACTCTGTCACACAGGCTTGGCTAAATATGGAATATCTAATAATGCTATTCTCTTAAGAATATCACAGCAATATTCTTTGTTGAATACTATTGATCATTTGCCGTTGTTTCAGGCTTTTCTTCAGTTCTAGTATCTGTAGTTTTTTTTCTTTTTTCTTTTTTTTTTTTTTTTGGAGACAGACTCTTGCTCTGTTGCCTAGGCTAGAGTGCAGTGGTGTCATCTTAACTCACTGCAGCCTCAAACTCCTGAGCTCAAGGGATCCTCCTATCTCAGCCCCCTGAGTAGCTGGGACTACAGGTGTGTGCCACCATGCCTGACTAATTTTTCTCTTCTTTGTAGAGACCAGGTCTTGCTACAGTGCTCAGGCTGGTCTTGAACCCCTGGCCTCATGTGATCCTCCCAGTGCAGCTTCCCAAAGTTCTAGGATTACAGGCATGAGCCACTGCGCCCAGCTGTGTTCTTTTTATTGAGAACCTAAGTGTTTCCAGTCACAAATTCCTTCACTGGACAAAGCTAACTGTGAAGACAGAGTGTGAAATATGTAATAATAGCAACAAAATATTTTGTCTTTCAACTTAGAAATGTACAAAAAGTTTGTACAGTTTCTTTTTCCACTGGAAAAAACTTTTATGATAATATGAAATATAAAATTTTTTGCTGTGTTCATTCAATGGAAAATTCATAACCAATAATTCAATTTAACTTATGTTTTTCTCATGCTTTCAGGAGGATATTACAGATTTTTTTCCAGGATCACCTTCTAATAAACAGTAAAAAAGCAAAATTTTTATCTTTCTTGTCAAATTTGTCAATTTCCCTGCAATTTCTTTATCTTCCAATGGGCAGGCCAGACTTGCATTTGTTTTTTCTGAGTTGCGAATTTGATATGAAAAATTATCTTCTGTATTGTCTTATAATATTTTGATCAGGAAAGAACTTTCATTAGTAGTAAAGAACATGAAGTCACAGGTGTTTCATCTGACCTGTTCAAGTTGTGGATTTGTGAAGAATACTTTTCTTGCTTACTTTCTTTGTTTTGCTCAGTAACTAAATCTTTATTAAATAAGGAATTTGTAATGCTGGTTTGTGAATTGTATGCAGGTCGTGCTTGGCAGACGTCTGCTTACTTTCATTGTCTGCAATTTAAAAAATGGAAGCAGACTATCTTTCCAATATGTTTTTTTCTTTTCCATCTTTATTTTTCTGAACTTCACTTTCATATTTGTAGCTCTATCCCAATCTCAACTTGTTCTTATTCTCAGTGATCTAAAGAATTAAAAGATAAAATGTAATCATATTCAAATTTAAATATATACCTTCAAAAATGAAATTGAAGTCTAAATAGTAAAATATTAAAAAATTTAAAATTTTCCAATATGTCTCAGAAAGTTATTTTTCTTCTAAAATATCTAAAATATGTATTAAAATGCAAGAGCAAAATATAAATCATAATGAATATTAACATTTAAATAAAACATTTCAAATAAAGCTTAGTTTCTATTTAGTTTCAAATTTAACTCATTAAATATCTGTATAAATATTAAATTATTTACAATTCTTGCATCACTTGCTAATGAAAAGAGTTGATATTATGCTTTATGGTTTAAGCATGCCTTGTCTAGATTGTGTATAGAAAAATTAAGAATAATATTGCTTAAAATTGCAAAATGTTCTTTGTCTGCCATGTGTAACTGCTGCGAACACTGTAGTGATTTGTGAGTACTTCTAGGCCGGCAGACTGGAGTTTGAAGAAAGCAAGAAAGTGGATGCTCATCACTCCTGGGAAATGATACCTTATTATGCAAGAATCCATAGTATTCATGACATCTGGGGGGAAGGATTTGACAAGTTAATTAATTTGTCTTTTCTCTTACCTAAATGCTTCCACAGCTTAAATTCTCCTCGCACATTCCTAAGCAGTGAACTTCTGTGATGTTGGGAGCAGCCTAACCCACAATTCTTCATGATATTTAGATAAAGTCACCTTTTGTTTCCGGGACGGAAGGCAAGAGATGGAGAATAGTATTTCCCATGGCCTGAACGGGTGTTTGTCACCAGAGTAGTTGGTTAGGGTTATGGCTGCTGTGTGTCCACAAGGGTCACCCAAATTCACGTGTTCTTTAATAAATTTACCTTTTCATTGTGTGTTTGTGATTTTTTCGGATTCTCTAAACATGAAGTTCAAGGTAGAAGCCCTTCCTGACTGGGCCCAACTGCTGTCTTGAGCTCAGTGAAAAACTCCAACACTACTTGTATATACATCCCAGCTGTATAAAATAGAAATAGGTTCCCCCCAATAATTACCATGTAAATGATTTGGTGTAAATGATCAAGTGACCAGGAGGATTGCTTGAGCTCAGGAGTTCAAGACCAGCCTCAGCAAAAGCAAGACCCCCTATCTCTACTAAAAATAGAAAAATTAGCCAGACGTGGTAGTACACACCTGTAGTCCCAGCTACTGGGAAGGCTGAGGAAGGAGGGTCTCTTGAGCCTAGGAGTTTGAGGTTGCAGTGAGTTATGATGACACCACTGCACTCTACCCCAGGCAACAGAGCAAGACTCTGTCTAAAAAAAAAACCCAACCAAACAAACAAAAAACACATCGGAAAGACATGCTTACAAAAAGTGATGGAAAGTGTAATTTACTATTTCAAAATGAGCTACAAGACTAACAAAATAACATTAGGTAGAAAGGGATTATATAAGTCAGAATTAGAAAATCTTAGAAACAAGGTAAGAGGACTCAGAATTAGAATTAGTATTAATCATTTCAGAAATGGAGGCTAGGCCGGGAGCTCACGCCTGTAATCCTAGCACTCTGGGAGGCCGAGACGGGTGGATTATTTGAGCTCAGGAGTTCGAGACCAGCCTGAGCAAGAGCGAGACCCCGTCTCTACTAAAAATAGAAAGAAATTATATGGACATCTAAAAATATATATAGAAAAAATTAGCCGGGCATGGTGGCGCATGCCTGTAGTCCCAGCTACTGGGGAGGCTGAGGCAGGAGGATCGCTTGAGCCCAGGAGTTTGAGGTTGCCGTGAGCTATGCTGACGCCATGGCACTCTAGCCTGGGCAACAGAGTGAGACTCTGTCTCAAAAAAAAAAAAAAAAAGGAATGGAGGCTAAAATAGAAGGTACAGAAGAGTGAATAAATTCTGCAGGTAATGCCTTAAATAAAAGGTAAAAAAGAGAGGATTTCAACAAATCAAGGAGAAATAAGGAGTTAAAAAGGATTCAAGAGAAAGTGGTGAATATATATGGTAAGCAGAAAAAAAAAATTCAACATATGTATAATAGAAGAGCCACAAAGAAGAAAATAAAGAGCAATTGAAATTAAAAAATAATTAAAATTTTTTTTTTTTTTTTTAGAGACAGAGTCCAGCTCCGTTGCTCAGGTTGGCACGTGGTAGTGCAATCACAGCTAGATTCCAACTCCTAGGCTCAGGTAGTCCTCCCGCCTCAGCCTCCTGAGTAGCTGGGACTACAGGCACGCATCACCACACACAGCTGATTTTTTTTAGTTTAGATGAGGTCTCGAAGTCTTGCTATGTTGCCCAGGCTGCCTGGCCTAAAAAGTACTAAATTTGAAAAGCTAACATTTAAGAAAACCCAAAACCCATATATATGGAAGTATGTCCAATAAACAAATGTAGCTAAATGTTAACAATGAGTGAGTATAGGTGAAGGATATATGGGAGTTTGTTGTTATTATTTTAAAAATTTTACCATAGATTTAAAAAGTTTCAAAATAAAAGATTAGGGGGTGGTGGAGGGATAAACACATGGGCTGGAGGTCGATGGCTGACCCCAAGGCAATCAATCTACAGACCTGCCAGCTAGCGACCTAGGACCTCAGCAGCCTGGCCTGAAAAGATGAGCTATTCTATACCCGCCAGCATCCTTTTGGCTTCAAGTAACAGGACACCCGAGTCAAGGTAGCTTAAACCTTAAGGACACCTCATGTAACAAGAAATCTAGAGGCAAATGGCTGGAAGGAAGGTCAGCTCAAGGATGCTCATGCCCTCTTCCATCAGTTTCTCTGTAGTTCTCTTGGCTTTACCCATGGGTACAACAGCTTCATGTGTTAATATCATGTCCTCACGTGCCATGTCCAAAGCAGGCAGGAAAGGGATGGGCTAGCTCCCCACAGGCTTTGCCCTCTTGGATGAAGGATAACACTCTTTCCCATAGGCACCCCCCACCCAAAGATATCCCACACATCTCATTGCTCTTACACACCCATACGGTTCAGCACCTGGGGTTGTTCACCTGAACAAAAGTGCCGAGGAGGGAAGCTTGTTAGTGGGCAGCCAGCAGTGTTGGCCACACAAGCCAGACTCCTTTGCTCAGGGACCTGAGCCCAGAAGCCCAGCTGCACCTGCTGTTAGCAGTCACGCTGACGGTGAACGGACAGCAAGAAGTTGAGTCGAGGGCGTGGCACTCCCAGGCCTCGTACAAGCCAAGGTTAAGACAAGATAAAAACACTATAGAGAGGGCGAGGAAGCCCTTTGGTAGAGAAAGGAGAATGGAGCACCAGGCCGGAGTCAGTAAAGCTGCCCTGAGGGTTAGAAATGGTTCAGAACTCTTTATTTGCCAGTAACAGAAAAAAAATACTGCCCTGGCACAAAAGAGGAATTAGTTGTAAATGTATAGGAATGTCTTAAACTACCCAGGCCGGAAGTGTAGCCAGGCTTTAGGAAGTGCTAGAATCGGAAAGGGCTAGCACCAGGCAGCTCCTGTCTCTTACTGCTGTGTTTCTCTATGACGCATTTCATTCTTTTTTTTTTTTTTTTCTTTTTTTGAAACAGAGTCTTGCTCTGTTGCCCAGGCTACAGTGCCGTGGTGTCAGCCTAGCTCACAGCAACCTCAAACTCCTGGGCTCAAGTGATCCTCCTGCCTCAGCCTCCCGAGTAGCTGGAACTACAGGCATGCGCCACCATGCCCGGCTAATTTTTTCTATATAATTTTAGTTGTCCAGCTAATTTCTTTCTATTTTTAGTAGAGTCGGGGTCTCGCTCTTGCTCAGGCTGGTCTCCTGAGCTCAAGGGATCCTCCAGCCTCGGCCTCCCAGAGTGCTAGGATTACAGGCGTGAGCCACCCTGCAGGCCTACTGAGCATTCTTATCTCTGCAGTAGATAAGCAGATATTCCTGGTGCCCAGGTTGCGATACATCCACCCACACCTCCTGTATTCGCATTAAAGCTTAGACCCCACTAACAGCCCGTGTGTCGTCAGTCCCTCGGTCCTACTTTCGAACTCCCAGAGGAGAGAAGCTGAGAGGACTAAGTTGGGCAGATGTCCAATCCACCAAGTTCATAGGCTTCAGGTCACAACAGAGAAGCATGCGGTAAGGAGGAAGAGTGCAGGAGTATACCCCCAAAGATATCCACCATCATGTCCTTAAAGAAGTGATTCTCAAGGTTGGGGGAAGGAATTTCGGACCCCCACGCCCCGCCTTCCGTCAGCTACCTCCAAGGGACTTTCGGGGATGTCTGGAGGCATTTTTGTTTATTACAACGTGGGGGGTGGCTGCTACTTGCATCTAATGGATAGAGGGCCAGGGATGTTGCTAAACATTTTAGAATGCTCCCACAACGAAGAATGACCTAGTCCAAAATGTCAGTAGTACTGAGGCTGGGAAACCCCGGCACCCTTTTCATTCTAGTAACTGTTTTTTCTGCCACGTGGCGCATCTGTATTCACAGAGCTCAGACCCACGCCTGGTATGCAGTAGGACTCTAAATATTGGTTCCACAGAGAGTGAACGAAAACGCTGATTCCACTGCTGATTACCTGGGTTCAGTGTGTGCCTTGGTGACACACTCTGGGAGCCCACAAAGGCAGGAGACACTGCAGTGCTTGCCCTGAGGAGTGGGGGTGTGGGGGGTGTTAGACAGGGGGAGAAGATGGAATAAGCAGAAACAGATGCAATCTGAAGGCGGAACCATAAACACACACACAACTTGCAAGTGCTCCCAACACAAACAGCAGCTGCCTGCTGGTCTCTGCTCCTCCCACACACCAGAAGGGAGAGCTGCAAAGCCTTAAGTCCTAAACACCTGGAGGCTATGATACAAATAATGTCTGGCACGCAGGTACAGGCCAATGGGTTTCTTTTTGGCTTAGTCGATACAACATCTGCTTTTTTTCCCTTAAGGAGCATTGTCAGCCTGAAATATTAAAAAAAAAAAAAAATCCTGTAAATGATTCAAAGCGGAGAAGACGCCAGGAATAATGAGAAGGAAGAATTTGTAAGGCTGAATATTTTCCTGAAATTTCTAATAAACCCGAGGGTGCTATTTGGCAAACAGGAACAAGTTTTCTGAAGTTTCCTGGCACAAACGCGGTAAGTCAGATAACGCAGGTCTTTGCTGCCCTCTAGTGATTAAAATAAAGACTAGCAGGTGGTTTGAGAGCAGGAGAGAGGCTTTTCAATACACTGCTCCCTTTTCTTCATTCAGTTTTTCAACACCTGTGTACTGGGCATCTGTGTGCAGGCGCTGTGCGAGGCATCGAGCACAGTGGGGAAAACTGCGGATGAGATCCCTGTTCTCATGGAACTTACATTGTAGCGAAGGGGACCGATTTTGTATAAAAGTCGACACATAGGAAACATTTTAAGGTTCTTCAAAGTGCTCTGAAAGTAATTAACAGGATAATGTGGAGAGGGGGCAATTTAAGAGTAACCTGCGGGCTGAGGCTGGAAGGTGAGACAAAGCTGGCCATGCTGAGAGCAGGGCCCAGAGCTTTGCAAGCAGAGCGGGAAGGGGGCGTAAACTCCAGAGGCAGAAAGGAGCTCGTGGGTCCCTGAACTCCTAGTGGGAGCAGAGGACAGTGTGGAGGGGAGGCCAGAGCGGCAGGCCCGGGGCCACATCACAGAGGGATCCCGCAGTTTGCAAAGGAGCTGGGATTTTGGGGGGACAAATGTTATTTAGAAGAGGAAGATATCGAGGGTCGTTATTTTTGTTTTTCAAAGATTATTCCTTTCAATGGTACAGACTCCCTGTACGGTATCAAGACAGACTTTTTTCCAGAAATATCAGAAAGTTTAAAAAGTGCATCCATTAAGTAAATATATAAACATCCAGAGGATTACTCTGTTTCCTGTGTGGATGATGGATGGTGGGGCAGAGGGACAGGAGGAGACAGAGCCGGGTGGTGCTGTGTGTGACTCAGGCGGGGGAGATGGGCAGAAATGGATAGATGTGAGGTGCCTCTGGGGTTTCACCTGCAGGACGGGCAGGTGGGTTGGATGTGGAGGACAGTGGGGGGGGGGGGGAGGGCAAGAGCTGCCAAGGTCGTAGGGCAAGGAAATCAGCTCTGAGGTGCATTTGAGGAGCAGCAGCACCTGCAAGCTCCCTTCCTGGCTCCGTGCAGGCCAGCGGTGGAGGGCCACCTGCCTGTGCACCATGCTGTCTTTGCTTCTGCTCAGTCCGGGTGATTACACCTGACAGGGCTCGGGGAGTCATCCCTCATAAGAATGGCTGTAAAGCCTTTTGCTAATACAAAGCCTCCCATAAATGTCAGGTGATGAGAATTACAGCCCCGCAGGCTCGTAAAAGAGAGAGTGTGTCATGGCTTGAGGAAGCCACAGCGACAGTGAGGGCACCAGGCTGTCTTTCCAAGCTGTATTTTAGTTTCAAGGAAGATCTGCCGGGAGGAAGTGGAGTGCTAGCTGAGGCCAAAGTGGCTCAGGGCCTTTTGTGAAAGGTCCAGTTACCAAATCTGTCAGCAGAGCGTCTCTTCGCCTGGCCCAGGGCTCCTTCAAGGTGAAGGGGAGCTTATTCTGAACTTGTAAGAACTCAGCCAGAACCTGGCCTCAGGCAGCCTCTGATTCCGGGGAATAAACAACGCACTGTTTCCCACCTTTTCCAATCCTCGACCCACCTGTCAGCTAATTAGTACGAAGCCCAGGTGTTCTCTCTGCCTTGATCCGCTCCCCTGCTCACCATCTGTCTGCAGTCCTTTCATGCACCCCATATGTCTAACAGCCCCGGCCCTCAACCCCTTTCTTTCTCCCTTTTCATTTCTGTCTCCCTAATATGCACTCAACATTCAGCTAAAAATCACTGGGATCCTATGATAAGCCCGGCATTATGTACTGAGGTCATGGAAACTAGGCTGGGGGCAAAGGAATACAATATGAAGACCCTCCTAGAAGGAGTTTCACATTTAGCTGACAGCCAGCTAGATGATAACTTCTTCTGTGTGCACACACACACTTAAGAAGTAGAATGGTGATGAATCAGTGTGGCCAATATCTATATTAAGAGTTGACTGCATGCCACGCACCTGCCAAGGGTATTATCTCAAGTGGTCTTCATAACAACCTGGTGAGGTGAGTTCCACTGTGATTCCCATGTTCAGATGAGGAATCTGAGGCTCGGGGAAGTGGTGACTTTTGCAGGGTGACATAGCTAGTGAGTGGTGAACTCCTTTTCAACTCAAGTTGGCCTGATTCTGAAGCCTGTATGCTGCACTGCTCTGCTCTGGTGGTGCATCAGCTGGGATACGATGGGATTCCGTTTTTATTTATTCATCTATTTTTAATTTTATTTTGTTTTTTTAAAGATGGGTGGGTCTCACTATGTGTTCAGGCTGGACTCGAACCCCTGGCTTCAAGCGATCCTCGTGCCTCAGTCTCCTAAATCACTGGGATTACAGGTGTGAACTACTGCAACTGACTACATGGGATTCCAAATAGCACAGGGATATTCTGCATGCTGCTCCAGGTCTAAGGCTACTCTGCCCTTTGTTCTCCCCTAACTTGTCTTCTACATGCCTCCCCATCTTGATCCATACCCCCATCCTAACCCCAATCCCTTGAACCTTTAATGACATTTCAACATTGAATCAAAATTATATCAACATTGTGGCATGCTCATTGAGAGAGCATTTTTAGGAGCAAACACCAATAGCCCCAATTAATTCCAATAAACTCTATAAATAATAAACCCTAAAAAATAATAAACCCCTATAAATACCAATAAATTTTGGGACCAAATTTTTTCAATTTTTGCTATTAATTTTCTTTGTTTACTAAAGTTATTTATTTTCTTTTTTCTTTTTTTTTTTTCAGACAGAGTCTCACTCTGTCACCCAGGCTAGAGTGCTATGGCATCAGCCTAGCTCACAGCAACCTCCAACTTCTGGGCTCAAGTGATCCTCCTGCCTCAGCCTCCTGAGTAGTTGGGACTACAGGCTCGCACCACTATGTCCAGCTAACTTTTTCTATTTTTAGTAGAGATGGCGTCTGGCTTTTGCTCAGGCTGGTCTCAAACTCCTCACCTCAAGTGATCCTCCCTCTTTGGCTTCCCAGAGTGCTAGGATTACAGGTGTGAGCCACTGCGCCCAGCCCAACTAACTTTTCAAATAGCGAGTTATTGCTATGGCAGTAAGAAAATTATTTCCTCACCCCATATCCTAAGACTGGTGTGGTGCTTAATGATACACTGCTGCTGTTGAGTTTTGTTAACTGCAAGAAACAGGTAAGGCTTTCAGTCAAATTTAATAGAGGCAGCACGATGTTGAAAGACCTGGGTTCTGGTTCTGTCTCTGCCACTGACTGTACTTGCGATACCATGAGAAAGTTAAAAATTAAACTCTCACGGTCTCTATTCCTCATCTGTAGACAAACAACATTAGACAGGATGATCTCAAAGTTTCTTTCAGCTCTTCAATCAATAGCTTTTGTGACTTCTCAAGATGGTTATTTGGGAAATTGTATATGAAAGAAAATATATGAAACAATTGCATTATAATAGAGTCTTAGCTATTGCCTTTATGTAATATTCATGAAATTTTATTGTTATTGTTTTTAATTTTGAGAACAGAAAAATATTAATAGTAGGATTTTGGAACTGGAATGAACCATAAAAGAGATAGTTGTTCATACAAGAGAGTAAAAGAGAATCTCCTGCCAACCTCCCACCCCAAAAAAAATTTCAGTAAAAGAAAGCGTTGACGTCACACAACAGATTTGATTAACTGCTTATGTTAATAAGCCAAGATACTATAAATGTGTCATTAATTGTTCTGGGACAAATTCAAAGTTTCCTGAGAGTAAAATGCACATACAATGTACTTAGATATAGTCATCTATGTTAATAAACGAAGAGATTATTGAATGCAATCTCTAATTTACAGAAGACTGTCAGGTAGTAAATGTAGAAGGTAACATATAATTAGAAAATCATTAGTTTGTCACCCCTAAGGAAGGTATTGATTCAGGAAAGGATGAAACCATTAAACCATTAGGTTAATGGTTGACAGGTAGGTTGACCATTTATCCCATTTTGCCTGAGATGGTCTTAGTTTATAACTGTTCTCCAAATGTAAGTATTAATAGCACCCCTTTCAGTCTCAAATGTGATGGTTTGGATAATAAATTATAGGGTCACCCTACTGATAGAGAACCAGACATTTGTATGAAGCCAAAGTAATATCATGCAGATAATATTGTGATTACAATGGAAGGATTGAGCTGTCATTACCTTTAACCCAGTGTTAATCTTAGCGTCACTTAGGGTGGGAACAACCGGATATTCATGTGTCTCTTGATGTGATACAATTGAAATACACAGCACTACCTATGAAGTTCTGTTGATAAAAATGTTCAATTTAAATCGGATCAAAATAAAATGATTAGAAGTAGCAGTCTAGTAGATCCAGAAGGTGAACTGGCCTGCTTTATAGAAGTCAGTATCAGGCCAGGCGTGGTGGCTCACACCTGTAATCCTAGAACTGTGGAAGGCCAAGGTGGGAGGACAGCTTGAGGTCAGGAGTTTGAGATCAGCCTGAGACCTCCATCTCTACTAAAAATAGAAAAGAAAAATTAGCTGAGCAACTAAAAATAGAAAAAATTAGCTGGGTGCGTTGGTGTGTGCCTGTAGTCCCAGCTACTCGGGAGGCTGAGGCAGGAGAATCCCTTGAGCCCCAAGAGTTTGAGGTTGCTGTGAGCTAGGCTGACACCACGGTACTCTAGCCAGGGTGACAGAACGAGACTCTGTCCCCCCCCCCCCAAAAAAAGAAAGTATCATGGTAAAAGGTACTCTTCTAGGTTAAAAGTATCTCAAGAGACATAGCAACCAGATGCATCACTTGGTTCTGAATTGGACTAGATTCGGCCAAACCAGTTGGAAAGGATGTCTTGGGGATAGTCGAGAAAATTTGAATATGGATTTGGTATTAATATTAATTTGGTTATGTGTGAAAATATTATTTTTGCTATGTAGAAAAACTATGGGCTTTTCTTTTAAAAAGAGATACATTCTGAACTATTTAGGGATGGAATATTATGTCTATAATTTACTTGAAAATACTTCAGCGTTAACAACAAAGTGAGTTGGCAGGCAAAGAAATATGATAAAATATGTAAAACATATTGTAACTGTTCAATGTTACAATGTGTAGTACAGTAACAAGTGGTTGGAATGTTGCAGAGATATCTAGGGTGCTATAGGAGAATTCAACAGGGGAAACTACCTAGATGGTGGTGGCAGGAGGTCAGATTTTGCTCTCTGAAGAATGCTACCTGGAGGACATAACGTGTAAGTTGAGATCAGAAAGACAGTGTGGTGGGTAAGACGGTGGGATCCCAACGATCCTGCTTCCCCATATTCAGCCCTTGTGTAATCCCCTCTCCTTGAGTGTGGTCTGGACTTACTGACTTGTTTCTAACTAACAGATGTGGGGCAGAAGAGATGGAATTTCACTTCCAAATTTAGGTTACAAAAAGTCTGTGGCTTTCATCCAGGGCATGCTTCCTTTCTTTCTTCGATTGCTCATGCCAGGAGAAGGACACTGCCGTGTTGTGATTATTCCCATGGAGGGGCCACTGTGGCATGTCCTCAGTCTAACAACCTATAAGGAGCTCACACATGTCAACCACCGGGTGAGTGAACTTGGAAGCAGATCCTTCAACATCAGGTGAGTGAGTCTTCAATCCTGGCCAACAGCCTGACTGCAATCTCATGAGAGACCCTGATCCAGCAGCACTTAGACTGTGCCTGGATTTCCAACCCATGGAAGCTAAGAAATAATGAATTTTGTTGCTTTAGGCTGCTAAGTTTGGGGGTAATTTGTTGTGCAGCCATAGAGAACTAATATAGATAGGAAAGAGTTACTTGGGTGAAAGATGGCAACAGCATTATAGGCAGGCATATGGAAAACACACGAGATAAGCATCCAAGGCAAAAAGAATGGGTATCTTTGAGGAACTGAAAGAAACCAAATATGATTAGAATTTAGAGAGCAAATGAGGAAACATGAAGCTATAGAGATGGGCATGGTATAGATTTTCAGGCCTACAAAGACCATGTCTAAAGTCTGTTTTTTACCCTACTGGGCAATGACAAGCCATTGGAAGGATTTCAGTGAGGGCTGTTTTAGGAGCTTAATTGGATGCTTCACAGAGAACAGAACAGAGAGGGCACGGGTGGAAGCTAATCTGGGGGAAGAGCTGAATCATCCAGGGCTCGATGTGGAAAACAGATGCCGTTGCCTTTCTCATCTCGGACACCGGAAAGGTCAGAACTGTTCTGGATCTCACGCTGGTTACACAAAATTGGTGCAGGGATGGACATACATATCAATGCCAGTTAACACACTGGCTACACAATGACCAATCAGGTTTTCTCTCTGAAGGATTTGCGCCTACAGATACTCAGAGATTTGGCAGTGAGGTGAGCTGGGTGTTGCGTTTATATCCACGTTGAGTAGGATGAGTGAGAGGAGGAAGTAGGTTTACAGAGAGAGCAGACTAGAGCAAATAGGCAGAGGTAATCCAGAGAAGAAGCCACATGGCTCCTGAGAAGGAAAAGAAGAGGGAGGGAAGCTTCCCAGGCCCTGTGAAGTTCAGGACAACCAGTCTTCCCGGCCGTAGATTTCGTGAGTTCTCAATTTCCTCACCAACACTCATTTCATATGAGCTAATCTGGGATTCTTTTCCTTGCAAACTAAAAAATTGTCTGGACTAGATTAGATACTTGCACCAGGATTGAAGAGATAATTTGACCTCTGTAGATTAAAAAAAGTATGCGTGTGAGTGAGGGGGTTGGACAGAATGTAAATGCTCTGTCTTCTGTTATTCCTAACACTTGCATATTACTGGAGACGTCTCTTTGGACTCAATATACTCATAAAAATGCATTTACTTCAATGTGGGAATTCTCAGCCCCATCCAGGCAGCCCAAATGCTGATACTACATAAGGGTTTGAACATAAAACAATGATTTCTGAGTTCTCTCACATTCTTGGATCCAGTGGAGATTAGGGGATGGGAGGTGAGAAGTTCTTGTTCTAAATTCTGTAATTAAGTCACAGGCTGACGAAGTGACAGATAGAAGGTAGATGCAATTGAGATGCTGTCTGGAGAAGTATCAGCTGCTGCCCTCAGACAACCATGCAGAATGGCAGTAGCCCAGGGAGACTTTATACTCTAACGATTGATTGGGAGTATAGCACATTGGTTATGAACATGGACTCTGTGGCCTGATGGCCTAGGTTTGAATTCCAGTTTTGCCACTTACTAGCCGTGTGACTTGGGGTGCATTCCTTAATCTTTCTGTGCCTTTACGATCTGTAAAATAGGATAATAAAAATGCTTACCTCACAGGGTTTTTAAAAAGGCTCAAATGTGTTAAATACATTTAAAGTGCTTAAACAGTGCCTAGCACAGGGAAAATGATTGGTAAATATTACTTACTAAGTAAAATGCTTATATAACATGCTCACTATACTAGGGGCTCCGGAAATGTAAGAGACTATTATTATTTTCTGCTCTAATCCTGGATGTTGATTTAGTATGATGTCTCTCATTCATAGAGTAATATTGTTTATGTAGTTCTAGTTTCTTGGCTCTCCCAATGTCTTCACTTATATGTGTGCAAAAACCTGGAAACTATCTTCATTTTGACCTTATTGGTAAAGAACTAGCTAGCAAAATGCCCTATCTTAGTCTGTAAGGGGGGCTGGTTCAACAAAATACCATAGACTAAGTGGCTTATAAACAACAGAAATTTATTTCTCACAGTTCTAGAGGCTCGGAAGTCCAACATTAAGGTGCCAGCAGATTTGGTGTCTGATGAGGGCTGGCTTCCTCACAACCTTCTCACTCTAACCTCACATGGCAGAGGGGGTGAGAGTTCTTACTTGGATCTTTTTTTTTTTTTTTTGAGACAGAGTCTCACTCTATTGCCTGGGCTAGAATGCCGTGGCATCAGCCTAGCTCACAGCAACCTCAAACTCCTGGGCTCAAGCAATCCTACTGCCTCAGCCTCCCGAGTAGCTGGGACTACAGGCATGTGCCACCATGCCTGGCCCTTGAACCTCTTTTATAAGGGGATTAATCCCATTTATGAGGGCTCTCTCCTCATGACCTAATCATCTCCCAAAGTCCCCACCTCCTAATATAATACTATCACCTTGAGGGCCGGGTGCAGTGGCTCATGCCTGTCATCCTAGCACTCTGGGAGGCCGAGGCGGGCGGATCGATGGAGGTCAGGAGTTCGAGACCAGCCTGAGCAAGAGCGAGACCTCGTGTCTACTAAAAATAGAAAGAAATTATATGGACAACTAAAAATATATATAGAAAAAATTAGCCGGGCATGGTGGCGCACGCCTGTAGTCCCAGCTACTCGGGAGACTGAGGCAGAAGGATTGCTTGAGCCCAGGAGTTTGAGGTTGCTGTGAGCTAGGCTGATGCCACGGCATTCTAGCCCAGGCAATAGAGTGAGACTCTGTCTCAAAAAAAAAAGGAAAGGTTATTATAAATAATGCTGCTAAGAACATTTGTGTGAACGGTTTTGTGTGGTTCCAATTATTTTGGCTCATGGTGTTTAAGAATGGGACTTTGCTACCACACTGCCTTGGGTTTAGGGCATTTACTAGTTATGTCACCTCGTGCAAATTACATGTCCGTGCCTCAATCTCATTTATAAACTTTGTGTATATTGCTCACCTTAGTGTTTTTTGAAACTTAAAAGAGATAAGACATGGGAAGTACTTAGAACAATGCCTGGTATATATGGTTAGGTCCGAGTAAAATTTATTAATATCTATTAGCATTATTTTAATATTTTGAGCTCTTTAATGATAGAGTTCATCTTCATTTTCCTTTGAAACTCTAGAGTGTAAACTTATTTTTAATAAAAAAAGAAATATTCAGAATTGTCCGGGTATCAAAGTGTGCTAATTTTAGACAAGTGCACTTTGATATTGAAGGAGATATTAAGGCTATAAATTGCAAAAAGGCTTGTCTTCTCCAATTTACCTCTTCGAATGCAGCAACTTATAACAGCCAACAGACTGCACCAAGTATAACTTGGGAGATATCCTTGTAATTAATAATATATCATTTCATAATATGGATATATCTCCGGGTGGTGACTTAGGACTGCTGTTACTGTAAAGCTGGGGAAATAGCTCCTTTCCACAGCAACTCTATGATGGGTTTAGGCGCGACCCAGGTCGATTTTGATTGGCTCACCTAATGGAAACGGTCTCGGTCTGACCTACTACTGGCCAGTATGGCTCCACAATTGGCTGTCCTGGAAGTCGCCGGACACGTGGCCACCGCAAGCTAGGCCGAACGTGGGAGGACTGAGTTACCCTTACCGCGCGAGGGCGCCGGCGGTTCCTCGTTGCCAAAGTCTCATTTCCCATAAAGCCTGCAAGCGACCAATCAACTGGCTGTCTCCATACCGCTTTCAAAGTCGGCGGGCCCTGTGCCCAATAGTAAGGCAGATACCGCCCCCAACTCGAGGATTGATGGAAAGCTTCACCAGTCACATCATAGATCTCCGCTATCTCCGCCTCTCTTGTACGGGATTGACGAATTTTCCGGCCAATTGAGGACGCCGGGTCGGCGGGTGGAGGAACGCGGCCCTCTGTAATGGCGGAGCGTGGCGGGGACGGGGGGGACGGCGAGCGATTCAATCCGGGGGAGCTCAGGTAAGGAGTGCTGCCCTCCCTTACGTCTCGGCTAGCTGGAGTTTCAGGGGCTAGGCCTGCTGTGCGGAGATCCGGGGCGGACGGTGGGCAGCCGAGTTGCGGTGGCTCTGGGTCAGGACCGCATGGGGTTCGAGAAGGGGGAAGGGGAAGGTGGCTTGAATGAGAGAGTCGGCCCGGGGCTGGGCCGCGGCCTCCGGCGCGTTCTCGGGGCGCTCCCTGCGGCTTTCGCGGGGCTCTGCCGCCCCTCGCGGCCCGCCGGGCGGGCCGGACGCTCCCGCCTGCCTAGGGGCCCCGCCTCAGCCGCGTGCCGCCTCCGCCTCGGCCGACCTCAGCCTTTCTCCTGGCTACGCTCCGCCGCGGGCCCCGTTTTCCTTATCGACGCCCCTCCACTCTGCAGTTAACCCCCCGGGATCCCTCGCCACTTCTGGCTTAGTCTTGTCCACGCTCTCCGCGGCTATCTGGAGTTTCTACGTTTGTCCTTTTATCTCGTCCCCCCCCATCACTTGCCTTTCTTAACTTCGTGTGGCTTTTCTTCTTTTATCTCATCTCTTTATTGCTTATTATTCTGCAGTTGTGAACAATAACAATAGCAGCAACCGTTTGTTAGGCGCATACTATGTGCCAGTAAGATGTTTTTACTTAGGGTTGTCTTACTTAGTCCTCACAGCCACCCTTTGGAGTAGTTGGCTCTTCTCATTTTGCAGGCCACACACCAGGGGCATCTTCCGTTAAGTTACTGGCCCATCTTACAGGTGAGGAAACTGAGCCTCGTAGAGGTTGAGTCAGTAGAGCAAGATTGCATAGGTGGAATTGTGGCTCCAGGAAGTGACTTGAACCCAGGCAGTCAGGCTCCAGAGCCTGCGTTCTTGGTCTGTGTTCTGTTTGTCTACTACCCACGCCTTTGGCCTAAAGAGTGCGGTGACCTTTCTTCCTCCGGAAACTCAGCGCCTATGGAATTTATAATTAAAATTTGATAAAATTAAGAGTGACTTGGAAGAAAACATATATATCTTTTGGTCAGTGTTTTTTTTTTTTTTTTTTTTTTTTTTGGAAAAAAGAGGTACTAGTCTTTATCTATGTTCGGTACATTTTTTTTTTTTTCTGGATGGGAAAAATGTCATTTCAGATGATCAGCTCCCATTCTGAATTGTGCTATTGTCAGCATTTGAAAATGAAAAAGAACAGTGTAGATTATGAGGACTCTGTAGTATTTTCTAGAGCTTAAGATGAAATTGTATGTGGGAATTATTATGCAAGGTTTTAGAAGAAGATAATGGCTTTCAGACTCTGAATTGTCACACAAAGATCCCTACTTTGGCAGGAATAAAATTTTGCCTCATGTCAGAGATGTCTCTCAAATCCTTTAAACCCTGCATGTGCATGTTAGTAGTGACCAAAGTGCGTTGTCAGGGTCTTTCAGTTTTAGTGATGGAAAGTTTATTCTTGATTCTAATCTTAAAGAGAAGTTACTTAGCTAGTCTCAGATGGATTTATTAGGGAACATTATTTTGTGTTTTAGAGAGTATCTTTCTTGAGTTTTACAACAATACATCTTTTAGATTTTATCAATAGTCTAGACATTGTTGTAAAACTGACTTGAATAGGGCTTAATTTGAAAATTAATTTGCTTTCTTGCAAATCTTTTTTACCTTCGCCTCTTGGGTTGGAAGTTGCTTGCAGAATATCTCGTATAGACCTTCATTTTAGTATTTCTCATGATTTATGAGAAATCAGCTGTTTATGTGACCGCTTTGATGACAGAAGTATTTGCATCTTGAGTGTATTTGGTGGTGTGTCTATCATAGTGCCTGGCAAATAAGGTTTTCAGTAGATACACGGTAAATCAATGAAGATAGGAGATTTAGAGATGGTTCACTTATTGGGCTGACATTTGTTGTGTGCTGTGTGACAGTTACAGACCTAGGTGCTGGTGGTAGAGCCCCGAACTAGACCAAAAAAGTCCTTTGTCCTCAAGGAGCTTCCAGCCTAATTAAGGTCGATCTGAATTCTAAGCTAAACTGAATGATGAAATCTGTCTGCAAGTGTGAAGTGACTTATGCAAGATCAATGAGTAGTTAGTAGAGTCTGTACTAAACCCGAGGTTTCCTCAGTTAGTTTATGAGTTGTCTCCCATGTATCAGTAGCATTTTTTCATTCTTGTGCCTCCAATTTAAGTATTAGCAGTAATGTTTTCACCATTGGGAAGATTACATATCCATATAGAGTACTTCTAGAAAAATAGATTACGTTTCTGTTTCCATGGTGTTCTTATGAAATATTTTTATTGTTTCCGTTCATGCTTTATAGGCTTTCGTTTTCCAAAAAGATTGTAAGTGGTAGGAATGCAAATCATCTACAATCGATGGAAAATTCAGAGATTACAAATGCCATTCATCCCTTTATTGTTGAGGCCCTTACAGTAACTTTTAAAGTCATATTTGTGTAGATCCTTTATATAGGGCCTTTATTTACCTATTAATACTAATGACAAGGTACTCGCAATCTAAATTTTCTCACCTATAAAATGAGAGTAAGAATACTCTGTTGTTACCACTGACTGGCTGACTTGAGCAAGTTATTTTTCTGTGCAATAGTTTCCCCTGTAAAAATGGTGCCAGATTTACCTCATTGTGTTGTGAAGATTAAAAGAGTTAGTACAGGTTATGTCCATGTAACTGTGCCTGGTATGTAGTAACTTCATTGTTGTTAAAACAATGTGTTGCAGCAGTGTACCAAAGGGAACTATATACTAGTGGGCAAAGCTAATAGAAAAGTAAATAAGAGAGATTTCTTCATAGCATTTATCACAATTGAAAACTCGAATTGGATAATGAATCAGAGAGGGTCTGGGAGAGGCTAGAGGTAGGGAAGCAGTGTGAGGTGACATTTGAGCTGAGGCTGAATAGTAAGGAGCCAGTCATGTAAAGATCTGGGAAAGAACATGCCAGGCAAAGGGAACAAATGCAGAGGCTTCAAAGTAATGAACTTGAGGTATTTGATCAGAGAGACTAGAGTTTGTGGAAAGGTTAACACGGGCCAGATTATATAGGGCCTGGTAATAGTAATTACAGTAGTAATAGCTAACACTATTACTAGTGTTAATACCATTTAATACCAGTACTATTACTGTACTGATGTTATAGGAATGGTAATAATAGCTAATACTTACAGCACTTATGTGCTGGATGCTGTTTGGAATACTTTATTAGTTCATTTAATACTCACTGCAGGTTCTGGTGAGGTTGTTATGGTGAAGCAGTGTATGTAAAGAGCTCAGCACATGTTCTACACATAACGTGTAGAACAGAAAATGGCAACTTTAGGCGTTGAAGCAGGAAATCATGTGAATTTTAACACCATTTTAGGGGTAGACTTTTGAAAGCCATCTAGTCAGATTAATGAAGTGCCTTTTACAGGTAAGCATTGCTGGGTTTTGTGGGGGAAAGAAGTAATAACGGTTAAAGTAGTTTACCGTGTACCAGGTACTATCCTACGTTTCGCAGGGATTATTGAACGGAAATGAGTAGCTTTTATTTCTATTCCTAATTCATTTACATCTGAGGAAACTCAGACTCAGAAATTATGTAACTAGTCTACAACAAAAAGCAGAGCCCTGATAGAACTTTTTTCATGATTATAGATCCTAAACGCTTAACTTTAAGCTATGACCAGGAAGTATGAAATTGCGAAGAAAGAAATACCGTAGATTTTTTGAAAAAAAAAAGAGGTAAGCGGAAAGGAAATCTGAGATTAGGGTACATTATTAACTCAAGGCTGAAACAGACTATTTTCCTTGGTGGTTTACTTTTTTCTGCCCTAGAAGTTAAGACATTCCTTCAGTAACAGTGGCCCTCTGTCTTTTGGGGGTGCATGTAATTTGAAAAAGACCTTGTGATTATTTTGATGCAATCCATATTCCTTTTTGTGATGACTGTTTTTAACTCATGTTTTCCAGTCTTTGGCTTGTAGGATCACTTGCAAATTTGGATAAATGTACCGGCTATAGTAGTTCCGGACTTGTTTACAATTTTGGGTTTCTCCTAAAAGGCAAATTGGTTCTTTATTAGGGTTTTTTGGTTAGAATTGAACTATGATATGGAAAATTTAGAGTAAGTTCGAAGGGTAATTGTGAGCAGAGGGTTGAAAAATGTAGGAAAGTTCAAAGAGTCTGGTGAGGAGAGACTATAAGAATGATTACTTTCAAATATACATAAAGAATATAATTGTTAATTCTCACTCGAGGACAGGAATGTAGATTTCATGTATAGTGTAGAGATTTATAGTAGCTACCGGGAAGACCATGATAGATACTCAATAAATTGACTTAATTGTAGTATAAATAATTTTTATAAGATTCTACAGTACCCTACTTGTAAGGTAGTTTAGGTACAGTATCACCTAGGTATTCATTGGTTCATGCAGTGTATTTATTGAATTCTATTATGTACAGACCAACTGTGTGCTGGGGATACAAGAGTGAACAGAATCCCTACTCTGAAGGGGCTTAGGTGGGACCGTGGTCATTACGAGCCATTTGTCTGCTTTTGAATCCTGGCTGTACTACTGAACCAGCTTTGTGGCCTTGGGCAAGTTACTTAACTTCTGCGAGCTAGTTCCTCATCTGTAAAATGAGATTAATTATAGTATCTGTCTCATAGGGTTGTTATGATGATTAAATGACTTAATATTTGAAAAGAGCTTAGAGCACTGCCTGGCACATAGTAAACACTTTTAAGGGTTAATAATTCTCTTAAAAGGGACTTGGGGGAAGAGATAGATAATGCCATTTTGTGTGATACTATTTATACATGCCATGGAGAAAATACACTAGGGTATTCAGTTAGAGAGGGAGGGGTGGTGGGGCAGGGTGCAGTGCAGGGAAGGGCTTTTCCTTTAGATGGAGAATACTAATGCTCTCTTAAGCTGTCCCCCCCCCCAAAAAAAAAGAAAAACTCTTGTATTTGGAAATAATTTCAAACTTACAGAAAGTTGTAAAAATAAAGATAGAACACTTACTATTAATATTTTACTTTTTCTATTTTATTATTTGCATGTATGCATGATCTTTGTTACTCTGAACCATTTGAGGGTAAGATACAGATACCTATGGCCTTTTACCCCTAAATACCTCAATGTGTATTTTCTAAGAATAGAGATATTCTTTTACTTAATACAGCCGAGTTAATCGAGTTCATAAATTTAGTTATACAGTACTTTAATCTGACAGCATATTCTAGGTTGTCAATTGATCCAATAAATTCCTTTATAGCATTTCATTCCTTTAGTACAGAATCCAGTCTAGAGTTGGTATTGTGTTGTCATGTCTCTTTAGCCTTCTTTAATCTGGAACATTTCCACAGTCTTCCTTTGTTTTTTATGTATAACATTGACATTACTGGAAAATATATCCTCCTTTAATAGAACATTCCTCATTTTTCTCATTATTAGATTGATGTTATATATTCTTGTCTGGAATAGGTGGTGTTGTGCCTCTCTCAGTCACACGTGATCTATCTGTCATTCTTAGAAGATACTCATTTTGATCATTTGGTCAAGATATTGCCCATTTTCCCTATTACATAGTGTTTTTCTAATCTTTTCTTGCAACTATAAGTAGACATTTTAAGACCATCTAATTATCCTCATCCACATTTCCACCCAGATTGGGCATCCATTTATCATTCTTATTGATCTAGTTTTTACCATGATGGTTGCAAGATAACTTTTCCAATCCACCTGTACTTAAGGGCTTTTAAATTTGATGTAATTGGAGATCAGTCGCCACATTTTTGTAATTCCAAGAAAAAAATTTACTGCTTTCCCACACAGGATGGCTCAGCAGCAGGCCTTGAGGTTCCGAGGCCCAGCTCCCCCACCAAATGCAGTGATGCGGGGCCCACCGCCACTCATGCGACCTCCTCCACCTTTTGGTATGATGCGAGGCCCTCCACCACCACCTCGGCCCCCCTTTGGACGTCCCCCTTTTGATCCTAATATGCCGCCGATGCCTCCTCCAGGAGGGATACCTCCGCCTATGGGCCCTCCACACCTACAGGTAAAGAATGTAGCGGTTACCATTTCTTTGTTGGCATCACTGTCAATATTGTATATGGGTTTTGCCTTAAAAACTTATATCTTAAATAGTTTCAATTTATAGGAAAATTGTTGAGGTAAGGAAAACATCCATATATTAACATGTTACTCCTAAAGTAGTGGTAGTAGTGATTAGTATAGAAATTCAGAACAGGAATTTAGATGGTGATAGAAAAGTATATATACAAAACTAGGATTTAGTAGGATAGTTCTTGCCTACCTTGATCTCTGTGAGTTGTCTTTAGTAATGCATCTTCTTTATGGGAAGTGAAGTTTGAAATCTTAAGGGATTGAGTGGAGAAAATTTATTTTCAATGATATATGTTGCCAGCCAAGTATAAAAATATATATATGTATATTCCTGAGTAATTTTCCTCCCCAGAAATGGTACCTAGGATAGAATCTGGAAAGTGACAACAAACACCTTTTGTAAGCACAGATTTGAATTTTTTATCTCCTCTGGAAAAAAGCAATTGGATTATCTTATTATTTTATTTTAGAAAAAGATTAATTATGTGATTTCTTTAAATAGAAACATTGGTGGTATTTTAACCTGAGGCATATAATCCTTCTCAAGTGTATCTAGACTTATTTATTGTCTGAAGTCAGGTCCTGAAGGCATCAATTCTCAAATATCTACTTTTGCGATTGTATTCTTTTTGTTTGAGTCTGCATCTATGTTTTCTTAGATAAGCCTGTACAATTTTGAAATCAAGTATATAGTGGTATCATTCACCTTCTGTTAGCTTAGATAATCAAGAATGACTTATACTAAAAATACAAAAAAAGATATATATTTAAGTGATGTAAACTGTTTAGATAGGGTTGTGTTTTTGGAAGAGACACAAAGTTTTAATACTTTGCTTAGTAATCTTGCTGCCTTCCTGGTAATGAATAGCTCCTCCCCCTTTAAACACATTATTGAATGGTTTTATATTTCCTTCAAGATTAGAATAAGAAACAGTTTTTTGACATACTGATTCTGTGCCTTTAAGAGTTAAACCTAATTTAACTGTGAAATATTATAAAATGTAATGGACCAATGTAACCCTCTAATGGAAATGTATCAAATATTATGGTGGGATACTTTCTAATGTCGTGGTGCTTTTCTTGGTCTTGATGGATTAATTGTGTGCTTTACATTATATCCAAATGATTTCTAGGTAAGGATGTTTGACAGGTATTTGAGGTAGATATTTTTTATATAATATGGGTCTGTGTGCTAATGCTTGAAGACACTAAACTGACTCCAGTAAAAATTGGAGTGTGTGAAAGAAAATTTTTTAGGAAAATGAAGTATAGCTTCTCATTATTGGCTAGTTTCAATTCCATTATCCAGATTAAGATGCTTTAGATAATTGAATTTTAATGTTACTTACAGATTATAGAAGAAATCTTTTTAATCCTTATTCAAAATCTGTTTTTAAAATGTCACACCAATATTCATTTTTAATTTTGAAACTGGTTTTTATGCACAATAAAAGGATCATTGTATTAAAGAGATTGGGTATATATGTTAAAAAAAAGTCAGACCACTTTCTTGCTTTAGTAAGTAGGATACAGTAATTACAGTTAAATTGTTTGGTTTGGGGTTTTGCATTGTGTCAGCAGTCATTGAAGAATGACAGTGAAGGAATTATCAGAATTAGGACTGGATTAGTAATGGCTCTGGAAAATTTAAAACAAAAATTGAGGTATATCCTAAGTTGAATTCTAATTTTCCACTAAAAAGTAGAATGGATAATTATTTTATTGTATCTTTTAAGCTTGTTGATGATCATGTCTTTGATGAACTATATTATTATTATATAGAAAATAGGAGATGGTGAATAATTTCCTAGCTAATAATTTTTTTTTTTTTTTTTTGGTAGGAAAAGAGAATAAAGGGTTAGGTATATCTAATTTTTCTTTTTTGGTTATTTCTGGGTTATTTGGTAAAATGTTTCTCTTAGGGTTGGTACCTATTGTAGGTGAACTGTGCGGAGGCGTTGGTGTGGCTGGTGTTAAAACAGATGTAAAAATCAATTAAAAAAAAAAGTAATCCACTGGCATGGCTGTTACCTTGGGGGACCCAGGTTCTCTGTGGGCTGTGAAATTCACCAAGACTCCTAACCTGCCAGGAAGTGACTTTCTTTACTATGAAGATGACAAAACCTGGTAGGCCACAGAGTGGAGGAAAAACCAATTATGGGAACGACTTGCAAACACTGATTCCTCTTATAAAATATGATCTTGATACCTCAAAAAAAAAGTAATACAGTGCCCAGGGTATGAAAAATGCAAATCAAGTATAAAGAAGAAAGCAAAATTCACTCAACAATGCTGTAACCCAGAGTTGACTACTGTTAGTATTTTGTTGTATTTCTTTCTAGTCTGTTTGGTAATCATTTCTGTTACAGAAAACTTTCTTACACAACGGGTGAATGTATTTGAATAGACTATAAAACTAGTTTCTCTTACAGTGCTTTACTTTTGGATAGAATTCAGTAATAATTTGAAGTAAAAAAGGTAATTACAAGTGACCATGATTGTTCTTGTGAATTAACAGAGACCACCTTTCATGCCTCCACCCATGGGAACCATGCCTCCTCCTCCGGGTATGATGTTTCCACCAGGAATGCCTCCTGTGACTGCACCTGGTACTCCAACACTGCCTCCAACTGAGGAGATATGGGTTGAAAATAAAACTCCAGATGGGAAGGTAAATTATAAAATATACTGCAGTTATCTCTTTAGTGAAAGAGGAATAAAAGTTAAGAGTACTGGTAGGTTCAGATGCATGATGGTATCCTTGTCAATTAAGAATGAGCCTTGGGTAAGCGGGAGATGGAGTAGGACTCCAGGAAAAATGGACTGGATTAGACTTTTGTGCAGCAGACATAAGGTTGGCTGGAATGCTAACATACATTTACCTGCAGTTCTGGAAGCTTCTGGTTACATAGGGACCATCTGACTAGCACATACTAAAATACCAGACTCCCAGAAGGAAAGCACATGTTCAGCATAAACTGCATTGTTTGTATAAATGGTTTAGACACAGTGAGCCATTCTTATCACTGGGGGAATGCTGGTAACCCTCCTGAAATCCAAGTTCCCAGAGTCCAGCGAGGGGCCAGCTTTGCAAGCAGGGCTTTCTAAGGACAGCAGTCTCAGGCCTGCTACATTAACTTTCTGCACAAAATATAACATTGGTATTCCTTTTTTTATGTGTGTTGAAAATAAGATGTGCTCATTATAGAAAATTGGAGGTTGGGATGGAATTACTTATAACCCTATTTTGGTATACTTTCTCTCTTTAAAGTTGTTTTTAAATAGTTTTTAAGATAAAATATTGTTGCATTGTTGTTTTTAATAATAGTTCACAGATTTTGTGATACCTATGATTTTGTTTCCTGTGCAGGTTTATTACTATAATGCTCGGACACGTGAATCTGCATGGACCAAGCCAGATGGAGTTAAGGTTATTCAGCAATCAGAACTGACACCTATGCTTGCAGCCCAGGCCCAGGTTCAGGCTCAAGCTCAGGCGCAGGCTCAGGCCCAAGCGCAGGCCCAGGCCCAGGCCCAGGCCCAGGCCCAGGCCCAGGCGCAGGCCCAGGCCCAGGCCCAGGCCCAGGCTCAGGCCCAGGCCCAAGCGCAGGCCCAGGCCCAGGCCCAGGCACAAGCTCAGGCCCAGGCGCAAGCGCAAGTGCAAGCACAAGCAGTTGGAGCTTCTACGCCTACGACCAGTAGCCCAGCATCTGCAGTGTCCACTTCAACATCATCATCCACCCCTTCCTCTACCACTTCTACCACAACAACTGCCACCTCGGTTGCGCAGACAGTATCAAGTGAGTATTAGCCAGCATGTGTTTTCATTTAGGGGCTAGAGAAATGAAGAAGTAGGGACTGCATTTCAAAATGGTCCTAGTGTTTCTGGTATTATCTTTGATGTTACTGAAAATGCATTTTTGACATCAAAACTTTTGAGTTAGAGAAAAATATGAATTTACATCAGTAGAAGAAATTATTTGCCCAGTTGCAGTTCATGAAGCTAAACTGGGAGAGTGCAGAGTTAGCTGTTCAGCTTGGTCAACAGTAATGCTGGGTGCTTTGGGGTTTGCAAAAGAAGTATTAGTCTTGGTCCCTACCTTACAGGGTTCCCAGTTTTTCTAACTGAGGAGGCAAGAATAACACATGAGAAACAATTAGAGAATGGTATGCAGAAGTATACAGTGAAAATGAAAGATTTAAGAATTGGAGAAGTGGAGAGATGAGTGGGTGGACCACATGGGTATTGAGGTTTATCATGAAAGATATGGAGTAGGATCTGAGTAGGTTCAGAAGTAAGGAAAAGATTTTCAGATAGGACAAACAGCATGAACAAAGGTCAGGAAATAAGGATAATTACAGTTTATTGGATTGCTAGGAAACTGATCTGAGGTGAGAGGGTTTATATTGGGTAATAGATTAAGAGTGAGACTGGGTTTTGAAGGATCTTAAGAACTGGGCCGGGCGCGGTGGCTCACGCCTGTAATCCTAGCACTCTGGGAGGCCGAGGTGGGCGGATCGTTTGAGCTCAGGAGTTCGAGACCAGCCTGAGCAAGAGCGAGACCCCATCTCTACTAAAAATAGAAAGAAATTATATGGACAGCTAAAAATATATATAGAAAAAATTAGCCGGGCATGGTGGTGCATGCCTGTAGTCCCAGCTACTTGGGAGGCTGAGGCAGGAGGATCGCTTGAGCCCAGGAGTTTGAGGTTGCTGTGAGCTAGGCTGACGCCACGGCACTCACTCTAGCCCGGGCAACAGAGTGAGACTCTGTCTCAAAAAAAAAAAAAAGAACTGGGCAAATGGATGAGACAGGCACTAGGGGTCCTGTATAAATGCAGTATTTTGAAAGTTTTTTTGGTGATTTTTTTTTTTTTTTTTTTTTGGTAGTGTTGAAATCAGGTATACTTATTAGGAACTTTTCAGTAATCTCTTTTAGGATAGGTAGTTCCTAGAATGGAATGCGGTTATATGAACTGAGTTATAATAGAAGCAGTCAGAAAGGCAAGAGAATTTTCAGGTATAATGTCTCAGAGGTCCAAGGCTTAGATCTTTTCTAAAAATGAGAGTTGATTAGTAGCTGATTTCAGGGATGAAGAGAGGGATGAATTTATTACTTTGCTTAAAACATTGTCATTAATATCTATATTACTTTGCTTTTTTTGTTTATTTGTTTTTTTTGTTTTTGTTTTTTTGTTTTGTTTTTTTTTGGTATATGGATGTTACTATTTACTCTGCAGGCTGAAACTGAGCCCAAAAGTATTTAGATAAAAATTTTGATTTGATTATTTGTTATGGTACTGGTCTGAAGATACATAGCTATCCCTATAGGGTGATTATAATTTGTATTATTTTACTACCTGGATAATAGATAAGAGTAAGAAAAAAAAGATGTTTTACTTTTTCCTGGTAGCTTCAGGGCCTTGGGAATTATTAGTGTGTAAAAAACATGTATAGGAAAATCATTTAATCACAGTGGATTCAAATTTGAATTTATTTTATTGATACAAGAAATAACTGAAGAATTAAGGTACATGTAATATGGAGACAGTTTTTAAAGACCCTACTTAATATTTTTTAGACATCTTGGGGGGAAAATGTGCTTAACAGGAAAACGTAAATAGTGCTTTACAAATCTATTTCCTTTTTTTCTGAGGTGAATTTAGATACAGAAGTATAACAGTTGTACTAGCTAGCTTTTTGAGGGTCTTTACCTTTTTATAGGCTTAGTGCTTCTAAGACCTATGTGGCAAGGCGGAAAACTGCCAGTTTTTATGGGTACCTGTGGCAGTAATGGGAGAAGGGGGTTAATAAAAGCAATGTAGTTCTATGTAGAGGCTCTGTGTTGCTTAAATTTGCTTCTCTGCCTTCTTAGGAAGGAGAAATAGTAGCACTTTATTTTGTTTAAGGGAGGTGGTTAGCAGGTATTTTAAACATCCTATATATATTCCATTTCTGTTATCTGAGTGGTCTGTAAGATAGCTATCTTGTGATTATCAACTATTCTATTAATAAATCCCGTTTGTAATTTTTTGCACTGTCCTTTAGTGATTGGGAGGCCTTTATTCTGAGAACAAAATAGCAAAATTATGTTCCTTTTACTGCTTTTAAACATCAATTTTGATGTTGTCTGATACTCTGATATCTGTTTCTGTTTAACTTGATCCAGTATCACAGTGTTATCTTTATAACTATAGTCTTAATACTTTTGTAGTTGAGATCTGAGGCTGGGTTAGTAGTATATTTTGAGGCCTAGTGCTTCACTAGTTATTTTAACAAATGGAGTTAGCAGGAATTTACCCAGTGAAGTCTTATATACTATTCTCCCAGTTTCCCATTTAATTCTTTCATTCTCTTTGTTCCTTCCTCTCATGACTCATGGCCACTAATCAATTCAGAAACTGCTGTGCTGCAAAGTAAGAGGAATGGATTGAGTGGATACTTTTTGCCATCTCCACTGGTGTTTCTTTCCACTTGAAATTTGAGACCCTTATGACTTACTGGATTTTCCTGACTATAATTACTTTTGATCATAATTTTAGTAATTATCTGAATACTCTTGTAATATTTTTAAAAAACTTAATTCCATGAACTGCAGCATAAAACTATGGGCAAATGGGACTAAAAGGAAATATAAGATTATTTATATTTTAATCCCAGTTGAACATAAACTCATTTTGTGCAAGTTTGTGAAAAATGATGGTGAAATCCTACTTCTCAGGAAGAGAAAGTTGGGAAGAATAGCTAGAATGTTTTTAGCCATTACAGTAGATTGCAAATGCTAAATGATATATGTTTGGGACTGGGCAAATGTTGCATGTAATTTGTATTTTTCACACTGTTATAAAATTATATTAATATGATACTGTACCCTAAGGCTAGGTCTATGCTAGACCAACAATTCATTCCTGGGCCGCTGAAGATACTTGTTTGGCCCTGCTGTCTATTTAGCCAAGGTGAGTCCCTCATTAACAAGTACGAAATTGCTCACATCTTCCCAGCCTAAGTGAGTTTTTCATTATTAGAAGCTGGAAAAAGATACTGACAGATTTTGTTGTCACATGGATTATTGGGTGGTTTGTATTAAACAGTGTGTTTTTGCTTAGAGTAACATTGACGTAAAGATCGGGAAAGAATTGTTTTTATTTCATTTAATTTGATAGATTCATTCTTAGTCCAATACAGGTAGAGTTTGATACTTTTTTTCTTTACATCAAGAAAAACGATGATGTATTTGTTACCAATGAATTTCCAAAATGAATTTTATTTTGCAACTAGCTGTGTTATGAATAAACAACAAAGATATTTTGTAATATGTGAGAATTGAAATTTTTTAAAAGTATAAAATATGGATTTTATTTTTTTTTAGTCAGTTTGATTTTAAATGTAATTACTAGGGATGAAATATTTTATTTTTTATACTTAAAAATAATGTGGCTGGGCGCGGTGGCTCACGCCTGTAATCCTAGCACTCTGGGAGGCCGAGGCGGGCGGATTGTTTGAGCTCAGGAGTTCGAGACCAGCCCGAGCAAGAGTGAGACCCCGTCTCTACTAAAAGAAATTATATGGACAGCTAAAAAATATATATATAGAATAATTAGCTGGGCATGGTGGTGCATGCCTGTAGTCCCAGCTACTTGGGAGGCTGAGACAGTAGGATTGCTTGAGCCCAGGAGTTTGAGGTTGCTGTGAGCTAGGCTGACGCTGCCACTGCACTCTAGCCCGGGCAACAGAGTGAGACTCTGTCTCAAAAAAAAAAAACAAATAAAATAAAAATAATGTACTAGCAGAACCCAAATTATCCTGAATTTCACATTTTCCTGATCTCTCACAATGGAAACCTGAGTTGTTTTTGACTCCATTCGTTCATGTCCAGTTAGTCATTAGTTATTTACATATCTTTTTCTCTCTGTTCTTCCTTGCTTGGACAATTCTAGTAATGTTGTGATTGATTTTCTCACCTCTGTTCTTCCTTTTCTTCCTATGCATCTGCCAGGTTAATTCATTAGATGAACACTGATTATTACTCTTCCATATGGAAACCTTTAGTTTTCCTCCCCCCATGCTGTTTTTACCTTCATGAAATCACACAAATAACATGTGAATGCATTCTTATAAAAAATTCATACTCTAATGAAGCATGTGTATAGTAAAAAGTAAAAGGCATATAATAGAGGTAACTACTGTTAATATATTTTAGTGTGTATCCTAGATCATTTTCTCTACATGTACATAAGTTCTGCTTTTTCCCTACCCAGTAAATACAGATTCCTTAGCCTTTTGTTCAAGGCTGCTTGTTTTCTGCCCCTGGCCTACCTTTCTAGCCATAACTCACTGGTTTTGTGGGTATGCCTACTGTTTCACTAGTTAACTGCTTACCTTCAGTTTTCTAAACAGTTTTTTTTGTTCTCTACTCTTCTGCCTTTACTCATACTTTTCCCAAGACTTGCTTATTTTCTCCTACCATTCCCCCATTTTCCTTGTTGAATCTTAATCTTTTAGGGCTCATCATCTCAGTATAAAATTTTCTGTTCCCTCTCAGTTATGAATACTCTTTGGGTTTTGATTTATACCCCTGTGCAATTTATCCCATTTCACTTTGTATTTTAGTTATGTTTCATTTAACTGACTACTTTCATGCTTCTTGGAGATAAGACCTTTTGACAATTTTCTTGCAGTGCATGGAATGGGCCCTTAAATACTTAAATTACTGAATGAGTGAGTGATGAATGGATGTAGTAAAGTGGTTTATGAAGGAGTGATACATGTTTTTGTTTTATCTCTTATCAGCACCCACAACACAAGATCAGACCCCAAGTTCTGCTGTTTCAGTTGCCACGCCTACAGTTAGTGTTTCAACTCCTGCTCCTACAGCCACACCTGTGCAAACTGTTCCCCAGCCGCACCCCCAGACGTTACCTCCTGCTGTTCCTCATTCAGTACCTCAGCCAGCAGCTGCAATACCTGCTTTTCCACCAGTAATGGTACCTCCGTTTCGTGTTCCCCTTCCTGGCATGCCAATTCCACTTCCAGGTAAACCAACAGATTGTAATGGTCTTTCCAGCTATGTTTCCATATTGTCAGTTAGTTTGTTCTCATGTGTCTGTTGTGTTTGAAATTTGCCTTGAATCTCACCTGTTTGAAATGTTTTTGAAAGATTCATGGCTAACTGCAATATTTTCTCTTAAGTTTTGGTAAATGTCTTTTTTTTGTTGTTGTTTACATGTCTTAAAATCAGAGCCACATTTAAAGCTACACTTATTTTGGATAATGGCCTCAATTAAAAATGATCATCTTTTCATGTAAATATGTTCTAAATGCAGTATTTTAAGAGATTGAGTCTGAAGTTGAGAAGTCACAAGTCGTAATAGCTAACACAAGTTGAATGAGTGATATATAGTGCACTGTTCTAAGCACTTTACATGCATAACTCCTTTAATTATCACAACCATTTCATGAGGTAGGTACACAGACAGGTTAAATTACTTGCCCAAGGTCACATAGCTAATAAGCGATGATGTTAGGATTTGAGCCTGTACCCTCCAGATCCAGATACCAAACTCTTAGTAACTGTATTAACACTGGGAAGAAGATGTGAGTTACTCAACTATAAAAAAATTCATATAAAATAGAAACATTCCCTTGTAGCAGTTGCGGTATACAATATAACATGCATCATTTAAAAGTTTAATTATTATGGTGAGTTCATGTATTCTATTGTTTTAAGATAAATCATTAAGATTAGAGAAGGACTTAGAAGATTGTAGAGTAGACTTCTTACCATAGGGATTAAACAGTGATAGTGTTGGGCATTCTAAATTTGAATGCATTTGCTGTTGTCAGAAACATTTAATCCTTGATCAGTGGTTCATTCTCCTGTATTATAGTTGAAAATATTGATACCTTAAAGAGATCAAATTCACAGGGCTAATTTGTAGCAAAGATAAATAGAACCTAGGCCTTTTGTCTCTAAATTTCACATTCTGCCCACTATTTATTATTGCCACTTTATTATATTAGTTTCTGTGTGAGAATATTGCTGTGATACAGCTATTTCTTATTGGCACTCATCTTAATTATCATAATTGCTCTAGTTGTCTTTTTACTTGTGACTGCTTTGTAAAGGATACTTTCAGATATACTTTGGCAAGAAAGAAACAAAAATTTCAAAAATTAGTTTTTTGTTTGTTTTTTGATTTGATAGAAAAACCTTTTACACATTATTGATATAGTATTAGATAATAAATGCCTAATATATGGTATTTAAGAAATTCAATTTAAAAATAAGAAAACTCAAAATGTTTTCTTTAATATTAGGGATTATCCTTTTCCTAAATTAAATTTAAGACAAGCAGCTGGATATTTTCCTCTGGATATCATTTTTGTAGGAAACTAAATGATAAATGGGGAATAGTTTGACATTTGTCACCTCTTTTTGCAATCTTGGTCTGCTTTTGGAGTTAAAGACAGTTTAAAGACCAGATCCTGTATTCTGAATGATCTGAAGGAGCTGGGATTGTTAATTCTGTAGAGAGAAGACTGAGAGGTAGGTAGCATGAAAATGTTGTCAAAGTATTGTCAAAGGCTGTCATTTTAAGGATGTTGGTTTTTCTTTGGAGGTTCTCACTAGGACCAATGGGTGAAAAGTAACAGAGTAGCAAAATTCATGTCTGTAGAAGTGGAACTTTGTCACAATAAAATCCTTCCAGCTATAGCCTGCATTTTGATGTCATGGTCTCCCCTGACCCTTACCCCCTCATTAAAAAATTGAGGACAGGTTGTGATGACCATTTAATGAGGTGGTACCTGTGAAGTTTGGCAGTAAAAGGCATTCAATAAATGGCTATCATTAGTGACATTTCGTAGGTTAGCTGGAAGAGAACCTGAATTGGGTAGTCTGTTAAGATTTTATCCAAGTACCAAGGTTCTTCGGAAAGAGAGGGCCTAGTGTCTTATAGAAAGTGATATTATATTAGTTTGTGTTTATATATCAAGGCATTTTTGGTATTAATATTCATTCATTTTTCTTATTTTCCCTTTTAATTCAGTCCTACAGGATGTTTAGTGAAAAATAAGGACAAAGATCACTTGTTTTTTTTTCCTTTCCAAATCATTGTTGGTTATATGTACAATGAGATCTCTCTCTTTTTCCCTCTTCATTTCAACTCAGCAATAAGGTGAATAGGAGGGATTTATATGTAATCTGTCTTGGAGCCTTAAATTCTATTTGAGATAGCATTGTCTGCTCTAATGAGGATGATTAAGGAAGGGATAGTCATAAATAAGATGAAAGGAAGGAGAGGAGAAATTAGGTAAAATACAGACGTAAGATGTGAAGTTTATCTTTTTAGCCTGAGAAAAAACATGACCTTTCAGTATGGTCTATATTTTGATAGTCAAATAGAAGAGTTCTATGTTGGCCCAGTTGTTTATTAATAATAGCCGTTAAACTTAAATATGAATAGGTTTGGTTTTATTCTATTCAAGTTGTATAGTTAAAATTATTTATTGGCGGATGGTTTTGGAAAACAGTCTTTGAGTGTAAAGTTCATATATTCTCATGAATTGAATTTCTAGTGCTACCTTTGATGGATTCAGTGATCCTGCAGGTGGCAGTATTTATACTAATTTAAACTTACTGCATGCTGTAACTTCCTTAACCAAATTTTTCTTTTTTTTTTTTTTTTGAGACAGAGTCTCACTCTGTTGCCCAGGCTAGAGTGAGTGCCGTGGCGTCAGCCTAGCTCACAGCAACCTCAAACTCCTGAGCTCAAGAGATCCTCCTGTCTCAGCCTCCCGAGTAGCTGGGACTACAGGCATGCGCCACCATGCCCGGCTAATTTTTTCTATATATATTTTTAGCTGTCCATATAATTTCTTTCTATTTTTAGTAGAGGTGGGGTCTCGCTCTTGCTCAGGCTGGTCTCGAACTCCTGAGCTCAAACGATCCGCCCACCTCGGCCTCCCAGAGTGCTAGGATTACAGGCGTGAGCCACCGCGCCCGGCCGCAAATTTTTCTTTTTAAAAAAATTTTTTTGAGACAGAGTATTGCTCTGTTGCCGGGGCTAGAGTGCAGTGGCGTCGTTATAGTTCACTGCAACCTCAAGCTCATGGGCTCAAGCAATCCTCATGCTTCAACCTCCTGAGCAGCTGGGACTATAGGCGTGTGCCACCATGCCCAGCTTATTTTTCTACTAATGTTTTTAATAGAGACAGGGGTTTCACTCTTGCTCAGGCTTGTCTCGAACTCCTGACCTCAAGCCATCCTCCCACCTTGGCTTCCTAAGATGTTAGGATTATAGGCATAAGCCACTGTGCCTGGCAATTCAGTGTTTTTATTTTAAAGAGTTTGTATTAATAGAAAGTTTAGCTTTAATATTCTTTATATAAGATAGCAATTAAGAAATTAAAGGCAGTTTTCAGAAATTGGCAGTATTTGTGTGTGTGTGTGTGATCATAGTTGTATTGTAGATAAATTTCAGTCTCTGAGTTAGGAGAAATTTCTTTTCCTGTTCTTTAGTGGGGAAAAAATGGGTACCAAAAGAAGTTTTTTCAGCTGAAAAAATAAAAATTATTTCCCCTACACTTTTCATTGGACTTCAGCCTTTTCCATTTAAAAAAATTTAACGGTCACTTTTAATTTTGAGTTTCCTCAATTAATCAGCCTTAGTTTTCCAGCTTTTTCTTTCATTTCCTTTTTTAATCACCATTGTAATGCATCATCATGAGCCTTCATTCTTCTAAGAAATGTATGTAATTTCTATTCTTTAATACAAGTGCTGCTTCTTTAGCTGGCTTGAGTGATAGAGGTTTCTGCAGCCATCAGCTCATATAGTCACTAATGATATTAAAGAGGCTGTATGTTCTTAATGTTTTAGCCTGCCTCCATGGTGTTCCAAGCCCATGGGATTCCATAGAGCAGGCACTGAAGATGGATATTTTGTCATTAATTGAATGCTTCCCTCCTCTTCATCTTTGCCTTTTCTTTTATTTAAAGTATTATTTGCAGTGGAACATTTGGATCCATTTCATAGCTTACTTTCTTCCTATCTCTACGACCCCTCTTTGTCCTTATTCCTTTTCTACTTCTGCATGGTTGTGCTCCATGCCTCAGCTCCTGCATGTAGTTTCAACTTAGCCAGCAGCATAGAGAAAGTGCCTTGTCACTGTCATGCTGCATCTGCCTTTCACTGGTATCTGACCAACAGCAGCATGAGTTTGATGTCCTGTGGGAAAATGTCCCACATGAGAACTCGTTACATATATGTAATGAAGGGGCTTTGTTTTGTTGAATTT
Source organism: Eulemur rufifrons (assembly GCF_041146395.1). Lineage (NCBI taxonomy): Eukaryota > Metazoa > Chordata > Mammalia > Primates > Lemuridae > Eulemur > Eulemur rufifrons. The sequence goes on from NC_090992.1 coordinate 11,301,099, forward strand.
AAAGTCCTGAGACTCCTTCAAATATTATCAGAGCTGGTTTGATAAAAAGGTAATGGATGCTATCGTTTAAAATTAGTATCATTGGATTTGGTGCCACTTCCCACAAAATGTCAAACAAAAAAAATTTTACTCCATTCTTGGTCTTTTTCATTAGAATTAGCATTCTAAATTGTAGTCTTAAATTATTTCCCTGAATCCCAGTGGTAGCCGACATACAATGGCAGCTTTCCAACGTATGCTTGCTTATCCATTTTACAGGTGTAGCAATGATGCAAATAGTCAGCTGCCCGTATGTAAAGACAGTCGCTACCACCAAGACCGGTAATTTTTAAAACCATCTTAGTTTGTTTTGTCTGTAAGTTGGCATGGTAGTGAATGTTGTTGTTTATCCTTTTATTTATTCTTTTGCCCAAGTGAGTGGATTTTTTTATATTTTTCTTTTTAATGAGCAATATAAATGCAGTTGTCATATTTGGCCAACACTTAATTTTCCCAATTGCCTGTAGTATTAGCTTCTTTGGTTCACAAAAGCAAATAAGGTCAGATCACTTTATATCTTAATTTATGTAATAAGTGTAAACAACTTCATTCTCATATTCATAACATTTTATTTTATTTTAGATGTGTGTTTTTAAGTTAAATATAAAAAAATCATTTTCATGTGTAAAGTGATGTGATTATACTTGCATGCTAGTGAGTATATGTGTGTGATTATTTGTATGTGTAGTATACATTTACATTTTAAAGTTATTGAAGTAATACAACTACCTGAAACTTAAATTCTAGGGTAGGATTTGGGGATTTTTTTCTCCCCAATTTTGATTTATGTATCCTTATTTTAAAAGTATTTTATTTATGTAGTATCAGCTTATATTTAGCTATATTGTAAAAAAATAAAAATCTTGGCTTGTCTTCTAAAAAGTAGAAGCAGCTTTGCTTTCTTTAGGAAAAGAGTAAATTGACACAGTTTACAGGGATATCTGACTTAATCATTTAGATTTGATAAACTCAGTCATTTGCTTTAAAACTGAGAATTTTATTCATATCCTCTTGGGTATCTTAGAACTAGAAAATAATTTTGCATCAAGAAATATGCTCAGTAAATATGTTTTTGATTTCATTAGAATTTGAGAAGCTATTTTTGTAAACATTTTTCTATTCATAAGTGGGGAATATACCATGATTTTTATAATTTATTATGTTAAGACTTTGTCATGTGAGACCCAAATTTCTGACTGTCCTTAAAGTGCTTCTTGGATTGAATTTCTGTGTCTCATTGAATTAAGGTATTAGAACTAAAAAAACAGAGGAATAGAATTAAGTAATATTTAAACCATCTTTTTATATGATTTTTTTGTTCCAACTGGTCCATTCATTTATTAACATTTAATAGAAAGACTTAGCCCATATTTTAGAGTTTTGTTTTGTGTTGCAGTTTGATCCTTGGATCTAATTTTTTATTATTCTTTTTTTAGGTGTATTGCCAGGAATGGCCCCTCCTATTGTACCCATGATACATCCCCAGGTTGCTATTGCAGCTTCACCTGCTACCTTAGCTGGAGCAACAGCAGTTTCTGAGTGGACTGAATATAAAACAGCAGATGGGAAGACATATTATTATAATAATAGAACATTAGAATCAACCTGGGAAAAACCCCAAGAACTAAAGGAAAAAGGTATAGGTTATAATGACTTGGGACATAGTATGACTATAATAAGTAGAATGCTATTTGGAATTCTGAGTTAATTTCTTTTTAAGAGTTTGAGGGATTTTCTAGTTTAACGTATTTGTGGGATTATTTATTTCTACTGAATTGATAAATATGTATTTGTTTAAAAGGCCAATTCTACTTAAATATTTATCATCATTTTTTTCTATTTGGAAAAATTAAGTTGTACATATATATGTATATATTTTTACTGTTCTCAAGAATTTTTTAATTATTGTATAATTATTATCCTTATTGAGATCAATAGTACTGATCAGGAAGGAAACCAACTATATATTTTATGTTTTCTGAAGGAAGAAAAAGAATTAGGCCCTTGGATCCTTAGATGTTGTGGAAGACTCATAATTTTCTGTGTGACAATGTCCTATTTCTGTTCCTGCGTTTCTTAGTAGTATATCTTACCCCTTTCAGCAAAATGAATAATTGCGACAAATGGTATTATGAATGACCCGAAAGACTCTATGCCCCTTTGAAGTCAGTAGGTTTTCTTTAAAGACAGTTTCCTGACTGTTATAGCAAGATATTTATAGTTGAGTATTACATTAGAGTCACATCAATGATATTACAAGGAAGGACATTTTATGTTTATGGTTAGTATCTAGAAATGGAATATCTCAACTGCTTGTTCTCTGAATGTTCTTAGAAAATTCTGTCAAAACTTTTGAGTGATGGCATCTTAATTTCTTAATAGAAAAATTAGAAGAGAAGATTAAAGAGCCAATTAAAGAACCTTCTGAAGAACCTCTTCCAATGGAGACAGAGGAGGAGGATCCTAAAGAAGAGCCTATAAAGGAGATAAAGGAGGTAAAGGGCCACAACCCATAAAGCTTGGAGCCACATTGTTTGGTACAATTTACTTGTAACTAAATACCTGTTTGATATATTTTTAAATAATTGTTATGAATTTGATTTTTGAAATCTAATGGTTCTTTGAAGTTTCTAGTTCAATTTTTCCTTTGAAAATTTCATTAAATTACTTCTTATACTAAACTGAAGCCCATAGAAAGAAAGGGCCTGGGACCAGAGCTTGGACCTGATCTCCAACATCTTGACTTTGAGACTGGTACATGTTAAAATCATAAGTGTAGCTTCATATTTGGAGAATGTAGGATACATTTTATCTGTCCTCTCTACTGTTGTGTTCTGGCATGGAATGGTCCCTTTAGAGGAGTTGGTTTTTGGAAGCTTCATTGACTCAATGAAGGACTGATGGTAGTCATATTTTAATAGTAGGACAGTTAGCAGAAATCAGAAACAATGTTAGATAAAGAGATCTCCTCTAATTCTTTATACTGTAATTCTCCATTTCTGCTCCTAATCACATGGTTAGTGAGTCTATGAGATAAGACCAGATGCTGCTGCTGGTTCTGCTGTTGTGAAATTAAATTCCTCTGTGGGCAAGGATTTAGATTTTCTTTTTTTAGAAATTTCTACTTGAAGTCCCCCCTCATCTTCTAGCAACACACCTTGTGTTGGTTGCACTTGAAGTTGTTTGCAGTTACACTCTTTTTTGTGGAATATTCAAGTGTAGTTTTGTGATAGTAATTAAATGGGAGTAATATTATTTCCCATAGGAGCCCAAAGAAGAGGAGATGACCGAAGAAGAAAAGGCTGCCCAGAAGGCAAAGCCAGTAGCTACTACTCCTATTCCTGGGACTCCATGGTATGTATTTAGCTTAATTAGTAAGTTTTCTTTTCTTTCTTATTTAAATCATACTTGATTGTTACGTGGTTTATTTTGTAGAAAAAGTACTTTTAAAAGCATATATGTCAAATATGTTTTTATTTGTTGTATTTGGGGTGTTCAAACCTAAATTTCAATTGCTACAAGTGTCTTCCTTCATGATACTCTCTATTAATGTTCATTGTTTTTAATTATAAACATGAACCACTGTGGATCCGAATATACTTTTTATTGTTTAAAATGTTTTAAATTTGTTTTTATGTGCATACCCAGTATGTGATTACATTTATAGAACTATGTAAAATTACGTCTTTTTATCTAAGTACAGGCATACCTCGTTTTATTGTTCTCTGCTTTATTGTTTTTCAGAGATACATTTCTTACAAATTGAAGCTTTGTGGCAACCCTTTATCAAGTCTTATCAGTGCCATTTTTCCAATAGCTTGTGCTCACTTTGTGTCTCTGTGTCACATTTTGGTAATTCTCACAATATTTCAAAATTTTTCTTTATTAATACATCTGTTATGGTGCTTTAGGATCAGTGATCTTTGGTATTACTATTGTTATTCTTTAGGAGTACCACAAACCACGCCCATGTAAGATGATAAAGTTAACAAATGTTGTATATGTGTTCTCATTGCTCTGCTGTCTGTCTGTTTTCCTGTCTTCCTCTGCTTGGGCCTCCCTATTCCCTGAGACACAACAATATGAAAATTAGAACAATTGATAACCCTACGGGGTCTTTAATTGTTCAAGTGAAAGAATGAGTTGCATAACTCACCTTAAATCAGAAGCTGGAAATGATTAAGCTTAGTGAGGAAGGCATGTAAAAAGCCAAGATAGGCCAAAAGCTAGGCCTCTTACACCAGTTAGTCAAGTTGTGAATGCAAAGACAAAATTCTTAAAGGAAATTAAAGGTGCTACTCTAGTGAACACATGAATGATAAGAAAGCAAAGCAGCCTTATTGCCGATATAGAGAAAGTTTGAGTGGTATGGATAGCTCAGACCAGCTATAACATTCCCTTAAGCCAAAGCCTAATCCAGATCAAGGGCCTACCTCTCTTCAATTCTTTGAAGGGTAAGGGAGGAGAGAAGGCTGCAAAAGAAAAGTTGGAAGCTAGCAGAGGCGGGTTCGTGAGATTTAAGAAAAGTCATTTCCATAACATAAAATTGAAGGTGAAGCCGCAAGAGCTGATGTAGAAACTACAGCATGTTACCCAGGAAGTCTAGCTAACGTCATTGATGAAGGCAACTGCGCTAATCAACACATTTTCAACATGGACAAAAGAGCCTTCTATTGGAAGTACATGCCATCTAGGACTTTTATAGCTGGAAAGGAGAAGTCAATGCCTGACTTGAAAGTTTCAAAGGACAGGCTGACTCTCTTGTTAGAGGTTAATGCAGCTGTTGGCTTTAAGTTGAAGCTAATGTTCATTTACCATTCTGAAAATCCTAAGGCTGTTAAGAGTGATGATAAATCTGCTCTGCCAGTGGAATAGCAAAGCCTAGATGACAGCAGATCTGTTTATAGCATGGTTTACTGAAGCCCACAGTTAAGACCTACTTCTGAGAAAGAAAGATTCCTTTCAAATGTTACTGCTCATCGACAATGCACTAGGTTACCCACAAGCTCTGATGGAGATGTATCAGGAGTTAATGTTGTTTTTATGCCTAAAACATCCATTCCATAGCCCGTGGATCAAGGGAGTAATTCTGACTTTTAAGTCTTCTTATTTAAGAAATAAATTTTGTAAGGCTATAGCTGCCATAGACAGTGATTCCTCTGGTGAATCTGGACAGAGTAAATTGAAAGCCTTCTGGAAACGATTGACCATTCTAGATGCCATTAAGAACCTTCGTGATTCATGGGGGGATGTGAAGATGTCAACATTAACAGGAGTTTGGAAGAAGTTGATTCCATGGATAACTGAGGGGTGTAAGACTTCAGTGGAGGAAGTCGCTGCAGATGTGGTGGACATAGCAAGAGAACTGAAAGTGGAGCCTAAAGATGTGACCAAATTGCTATAGTCTCATGAGAAAACTTAAATGGATAAGGAGTTGCTTCTTATGGGTGAGCAAAGAAAGTGGATTCTCGAGATGGAATCTACTTCTGATGAAGATGCTGTGAACAGTGTTGCAATGACCAAAGGATTTAGAATATTAGCCAGACTTAGTTGACAAAGCAGCAGCAAGGTGCTCCAATTTTGATTTATTCCAGATTTTAAAGTTCTTCTGCTGTGGATAAATTGGTATCAAATGGTGTTGCATGCCCCAGAGAAGTCTTTTGTGAAAGGGAGAGGCAATTGATGTGGCAAACTTCATTGTTATCTTATTTTAAGAAATTGCCACAGCCACCCTAACCTTCAGCAACCACCACTCCTATCAGTCAGCAGGCATCAACATCCAGGGCAAGACCCTCCACCAACCAAAAGGTTATGACTCACTGATGGCGCAGATGATTGTTAGCAGTTTTTTAGCAATAAAGGATTTTTTAATAAAGGTATGTACATTGTTTAGATATAATGCTATTGTATACTTAATGGACTGCAGTATATTGTAAACATAACTTTTATATGTACTGGGAAACCAAAAATTTTTGTTACTCACTTTATGTGATATTTGCCTTATTGGGGTGGTCTGGAATAGAGCACGCAATATCTTTGAGGTGTGCCTCTTTGGCTTGGTGTCTACTTTTCTTTCTCTTGTCACATCAGTGCTTCCTTTCCTATTCCTGCTTGAACTCATTTTCTTTATACAGTCCACACGTTGCAATGAATTAGCTTGTTTCTGAAGTCTTGTAATCTATAGGTTCCCACCCAACTTCTTTTCCTTATTTTTACTCCTTGTTTTTGTCATTGAAGAAATAAGTATGTTTTTCCTATAGCATTCCCAAATCTGGATATTATTATTGTGTCCCCATGGTACTGTTTAATGGGGTCCTCCATTCCTGAATTTCCTGTAAACCCGTAAGCAGATCTAAAGGTGTGATTAGATTCAGGTTTATCTTTTTGGTGCAACTTAGAATAGCTGAATTCATAAAAAGCCATACAACATGAAACAATTACATAAAATAAAAAATTATAGAATTCCACCTTCATCGAACCTTCCCGTTAAACAGTTTGGTATAACTTCTATACCTTTTGCTTTTATTATCTTTTATGTGTAAGTATAGGAGCATGTGGTAACATGCTCATTATATAGTATCTTTTACAAATATATTATTCCTCAGGGTTTTTTTTTTTTACTAAATATTAGTGCGTCAGCAATCTTGGACTTTTATTACATAGAATTCTATTCATGACAGCATAATTCTCTGTTGTATGAAAATGAATAATTTTCCTACAAATGTGTGGTTAGGTTATTTCCCCCTTTTTTTGTCCCTGGCATTACAAAAGTTGCTATTTGGGACATCTTCATAGATATTTCTTTGTGAACACATGCAAGTATTTCTGTTGGATTCATTCCTAGAAATGAAATTGCTGAATCAATCACTAATAACTATTTAAAATTTTGGTGGATATTGCCAAATAGAGCTCAGAAAAGGATTTTTGGGTGGGGGGGGTGGTGGTTGGAAGGCTCTACCAGTTAATTTTCCCACCAGCAGCCTGAGATTACTGGTTTTCCCTCATGTATAGTAGTGTAGTGATACTATATTCCTTTTAAATCTTTGGTAGCCTGATAAAAAGTATCTTATATTTCTTGAATACTGATGTGGTTGTACTTACATCATGTTTATTGGCTGTCAGTTGCCTCTGCATGTTTGTACTTTTTTTATGGACTTTTTTTCTTAATGATATGTGGGAGCTTTTTATGTGTATTGTTACTAATCCTTTGACTTTTATATGTATTATAGTTTCTCTCAGTCTCTTGATTTTTGTTTTGGTGTCCTGTCTTACATAAATTTTGTATTTTAATGAGGTCAAATTGACTGATCTTTTTACTTATAGCTTCTAGGTTCAGTGTCTTTATTTTTTTCTTTTTTTTTTTGGGACAGAGTCTCGCTCTGTTGCTCGTGCTAGAGTGAGTGCCATGGCATCAGCCTAGCTCACAGCAACCTCAAACTCCTGGGCTTAAGTGATCCTCCTGCCTCAGCCTCCCGAGTAGCTGGGACTACAGGCATGCGCCACCATGCCTGGCTAATTTTTTTCTATAAAGATTTTTAGTTGTCCATATAATTTCTTTCTATTTTTTTTAGTAGAGATGGGGTCTTGCTCTTGCTCAGGCTGGTCTCGAACTCCTGACCTCAAGCGATCCACCCGCCTTGGCCTCCCAGAGTGCTAGGATTACAGGCGTGAGCCACCGCGCCCGGCCTCAGTGTCTTTTTAAGAAGCATCTCCATCCTCCTTCCCCAAATGCATGTATATATTCCTAGTGCTATTTTTGATTTTTTTTTTTTGAGACAGAGTCTTGCTTTGTTGCCTGGGCTAGAGTGCCGTGGCATCAGCCTAGCTCACAGCAACCTCAAACTCCTGGGCTCAAGCAATCCTCCTGCCTCAACCTCCCGAGTAGGTAGGACTCCAGGCATGTGCCACTGTGTCCAGCTATTTTTTTCTATATATTTTTAGTTGGCCGGCTAATTTCTTTCTATTTTTAGTAGAGACGAGGTCTTGCTCTTGCTCAGCCTGGTTTGAAACTCCTGGTCTCAAGTGATCCTCCCTACTTGGCCTCCCAGAGTGCTTGGATTACAGGCATGAGCCACCATGCCTGGCCTATTCGTCGTGCTTTTATAATTCATCTGAATGCCATTTCTTATTAAATGGTTAAGTGCTAACTTGAAGCTAAACAGATTGTTCAGCTAAGCGGAATATGCTACATCATTTGGATAATAACATTTTAATTAGTATTTCTGACTCTTGATATCTTCAGATTACTGTTTCTTTGGCGATAAGAACTTAAATGTAAAACGTGAAGTTTCATGTTTCCTTTACCTGTACTGGAATTTTTTTCCCTGATGATTTATGACCTTAGTTTGACAAATTTTTGAAAATTAATAAAGAGAGGTCAAAATTAGAAACATTTTGTGTTAACATTAGTTTCTGGTTCTAAGAGTTTTTATTGTTTTGACGAGTTTTTAAAGGTCACAGGCGAATTGTAATTTTTCCCATTACTAAGAATGTGTGAGAATTTTAGCTTGCAGTTATTTTTATAATCCTGTACTACTGTGTATAGGAAGGACTGCCGTATCTGCCATGCTTTATTTATCTGTGTTGGGTTTTATTTAGCTTATCAAAAATGTGTCATTGAACTTTAGTTGATTTTGTACTTATGGAGAATAGCACAGAACCTTTTTTTTAATGCTGTGTTTCTATGGGTTCTTTTTTTAGTGTTTTACTCCCAATAGTTTATTATGAAAAATTAGAAACTTAACAGAAACATTGAAAGAATTGTAGAGAACATATATTGGCCACCTAGATTCTATAGTTATCATTTTGCCGGATTTGCTTTATCACTTATTTATCCTTCCTTCAATGCATATACCAGTCTTAATTTTTGATGCATTAAATATTGCAGACATGAGTACACTTTTCCCAGTATTTTATTATGCATATTAAATAGTACATTTAATAGCACAGGGCAGTTTTGTGACAAGAGAATTCTTTGTCCATGGTTTCTTCGTTAGTTCTGATATGTCCTGATAGCTTCTTATTCCATGCACGCATACACAAAGCCTGCTGGAATTTTCATTCAGATTACATTGAATCTATAGAAAAGTTGCAGAGAATCGACATCTTAACAATGTTGTCTCTTCTAATTCATGAATATGATTTATCTTTCATTTGTTTAGGTCTTTAATTTCTCTTAGAGTGTTCAATGTAGAGTTCATGGACATATTTTGCTAGGTTTAGCTCTAGGTATTATGTTACTTGGTGCTATTGCACATTGTATATTTTTCAAAAATTTCATATTCCAATTGATTGCTGTTAATATATAAGAATAGAATTGATTTTCGTATATTAACTTTGTATTTTAGAACCTTGCTAAATTGGTTTATTACAATGGCTTTGTAGATTCCCTGGGCTTTTCTGTGTAAATAATCATGTGCAAAAGGAACATTCTTATTTCTTTTTTGATCTTTTATGCCTTTTATTATTATTTTTTCTCCTTATTGCTAGGCCCTTTATTGCAATGCTAAATAGAACAGATGAAAGTGGGCGTTCTTGCCTTGTTCCTGATAGTAGGGGGAGACAGCTGAGTCTTTTACCATCAAATAATATTAGCTGTAGATTTTTCAGAGATACCCTTTATCAATTTGAGGAAGTTCCTTGTTTGTTAGTTTTTTTAATCATAAATCTGAATCTACTGAAATGAATGAGTTTTTCTCCTTCATTCTTCTAATATGGTGAATTACATTGACTTTTTAATGTTAAACTGGTATTGCATTTCTGGGATATGTATTATTTGTCATGGTATCTTATTTTTATATATTGTTGTGTTTTCCTTGATTTTCTAATTCATTAAGGATTTTGTATCTATATGTGGGATATTAATCTGCAATTTTCTTTTGTAATGTCTTTCTTTGTTAGGTTTTGGTATTAGGGTTATGTCTGTTTCATAAAATGTGTTGGGTAGTGATTGGTGATTTCCACTCCTCTGTTTACTGAAAAAGCTTGTAAGATGGTATTACTTTCTCCCTGAAGTAAAAGTTAATGTTATAGAATTAACAGGTAAAACTATCTGGTTCTAAAGGGTTTTTTTTGGAGGGGGGAAGCTTTTGTTAAATTAAACTTCTTTACTAGTTCTACAGGGTTATTCAGGTTTTCTATCCCTTCTGTCAATTTTGGTACATTATATTTTTTTAAGAAATTTACTTTGTCTTAAGTTGTTGAATTTGTTGTTGTGAAATTGTTCATATTATTCTCTTAATGTCCTTTAAATGTCTCTGTGATCTATAGTGATAACCTCTTTTTCATTCCAGATAGTCGTGGTTCGTGATCTCTTTTCTTATCAGTCAGCTTAAAAGTTTATTTTTTTTGATCTTTTCACAAAACCAATTATAGGCTGCTTTTCCTTTCACCTTCTTTAGGTTTACTTTATGCTTCCTTTTCTGTTTTCTTGTGGTGAGTTCTTAGATTGTTAGTATAGTTCTTTCTAGTGTGAACATTTAAAAGACTTAAGTTTACTTTTCAGCAAGCACTGCTTTAGTGGCATTCCACAAATTTTGATAAATGTATTTCATTTCCATTCAGTTTATGTTATTTTAAAATTTACTTTTTGATTTGTCTTTATGTCTCATGAATTATTTAGAAGTCTGTTGTTTCTAGATATTTGGAATTTTTCTAGGTACTCTACTTACGTTAATAATTGACCAGCAGTCAGAAAACGCACTTTGTATGATTTTGATACATTGACATTGATTGAGACCTGTGGTTTTGCTCAGCGTATATCTCTCTTAGTACTGTTTGTTTTGAGTCTTTTCGTCTATCACTTGTTGTCTATGAATTGTTGAGAGAGAGTGATATTAATATATTGTAGAATTATCTATTTCTCTCTTTAATTTGGCCCATTCTTGATCTATTTTGAGGCTCTGTTAGTAGACTTATTTAGGTTATTAAATATGAAATGTCTGATTTTGAATCAAAAGTTTAGTTTATTATATCTCAAATAAAAAGCAGTGCAATTAATCAAAGTATGTGACTAAACTCTTGACACAGTTTTGCCATCTTAACAGTAGCTTGCTTATGCCAGCAGCGAAGAAGCCTGGAGCGCAAGTGGCCTTGAAATCGTGAAAAGCATTTTCCACAGCTTGTTGAGAATTGAATATTTTTCCTTGCAAGAAGTGGTCCAAAGCCTGGAAGAAGTGGGAGTCAGTTGGTACAAGGTCTGGTGAATATGGTGGATGACAGAGAGTTTCCAAGTCCAGCTGCTGTAGTTTGAGCAGTGTTGTTTGTGCAACATGTGCTCGAGCGTTGTCTTGCAGGAGGATTGGCCTGTCTCTATTGACCATTCTTGGCTGCTTCATGGCAAGCATCCTCATCCTTCTGTCCAATGGGTTGCAGTAGACATCTGCTATAATGGATTGACCAGGTTTCATAACGCTGTAGTGGGTAATACCAGCACTGGACCACCAGACACCGTTAGTTTTTTTGATGGATATTCAGTTTTCGACTGTGTTTCAGCACTTCATCTTTATTGAGCCATCGTGCCGAATGCTTGTGTTTGTCAAAAAGAATCCATTGTTCATCACACATAGCAATACAGCATACAAATGGTTCACCTTTATGTCATGACAGTAAAGAAAGGCAAGCTTTGAGACGATTTCTCTTCTGATGCCTGTTTAGTTCATGTGGTACCCATCTTTTCAGCTTCTTAACCATGCCGATTTGTTTCAAATGGCCCACTATTGTTGGCATAGTAACGTCAGACCTTACTGGTAATTCACTCATAGGTTGACATGGATTCACTTTCACTCCAGCTTTCAGCTCATAATTATCCACCTTGGTGTCAGGCCACCCACATGGCTCATTTTCAAGATTAAAATTACCAGAACACAATTTCTTAAACCATTGACGTAGTACTGTGTGTTTATTAGCCACCTAGACGCTTTGTTGATATTTCAAGCTGTGTGCGCTGCATTGGTTCCACGATGGAACTCATACTCAAAAATAACATGAATTTTTTGACTTATCCATGCTTTCTCAAAAATTGCTCTAAAAGTTTTTTTGAAAGATGATTACAAGCCAAACTACATTTGAAAGAATGAGGATGTACCTTCACAACAACAACAAAAAAGAAGTGTCCAAATGAAATGTCAGAGATAACAACTGGCAAGCTTAAATTACTTAAGCAAATAGGACATTCCATACTTAATAACCTAATTTATACATTTTACAATTGTTATATCTTCCTAATGAATTGTCCCTTTTATCATTATGAAATGAACCTCTTTATCTTCCTTCTACTCTTGTCTTTAAGTCTATTTTACCAGTTGTTAAAAAACAGCCATTTCTGTCTTTTATGCTTTCTGTTCCTACAGCATATCCTTTTCCATCCATTGACTTTCAACCATTCTTTGGCCTTATATTTAAAGTGCGTTTCTTATAGACAGCTTATGGTAGTGTCTTGTGTTTTTATCCACTGTGTCTATTCTTGCTTTTTAATTGAAGTGTTGAGACTAACATGTAATGTGATTTTCGATATGGTTAGATTTAGGTGTACCATTATTTGTTTTCTGTTTGTCATCTCTATTTTTTATTCCTCTGTTCTCTCTTTACTACTTTCAGTTGAATTATTTGAATTCTGTTTTGCATTCCATTTAATTTGTCTGTTGGCTTTTTGGTGATAGCTCTTTGTGTTATTTAGTTGTGCTCTAGGGATTATAATATACATACCTATGTGTCATAGTCTATGTCTGTTTAGAATTAGTAATGTACCACTTCACGAAAAATGTGGAAACTTTTGCTACCATATAAGTCCTTTTTTAACTCCACACCGCATTTAGTTGTCATGTGTATTACTACTACCTACATGAAAACCCCATCAGTGTTACAATTTTTCATACATATTTTTAAAAAACTTTAGAGGAAAAAAATCTTTTTTATTTACGATTTCTGTTCATTTTTTCTTCATTCCTGACAATCCAGTTTGCTCTTTAGTATCGCTTCCTTTCAGCATGAAGAATGGACCTGTGGGAAATGAAATCTCTTAGTTTTTCTTCACCTGAGAAGATTTTTTTTTTTTTTTGCCCTTGTTTCTGAAGGATATTCTGGCAGTTCTTTTTTTTTTTTTTTTTTTTTCCAGAACATTAAAGATGTTGTTCCACTGTATTTTGGCTTCTGTGGTTTCTGCTAAGAATTCCATGATCTTTGGAATCATTTCTTTGTATGTATTGTACCTTTTCTTTTCTTTTTACTATCTGCTATCAAGTTTTTTTTTTTTTTAATGTTTTCCTGTTTGATTATCTTATGTGTAGTTCTTGGTTTCTTGAAGTTTTTCCTATTTGGGGTTTGCTGAGCTTCTTTAATGTGTATATTTATGTCTTTTAACAAATTGGGAGATATTTTGGGGCATTATGTCTTTTTTTTTTTTTTTGAGACAGAGTCTCACTCTGTTGCCCAGGCTAGAGTGAGTGCCGTGGCGTTAGCCTAGCTCACAGCAACCTCAAACTCCTGAGCTCAAGCGATCCTCCTGTCTCAGCCTCCCGAGTAGCTGGGACTACAGGCATGCGCCACCATGCCCGGCTAATTTTTTCTATATATAGTTTTAGCTGTCCATATAATTTCTTTCTATTTTTAGTAGAGGTGGGGTCTCGCTCTTGCTCAGGCTGGTCTCGAACTCCTGAGCTCAAACGATCCGCCCACCTTGGCCTCCCAGAGTGCTAGGATTACAGGCGTGAGCCACCGCGCCCGGCCTATGTCTTTAAATTTTTTCTGTCCCATTCTTTTTCCTCCTCTTGGAACCCCATGACATGCATATTAGACATTTTGTGATAGTCCCATAGGTTCATTCTATTCTTCTCCCCATGTTCTTTGGGTGGAATAATTACGGATCCATCTTCTGGTTCAGTGAATGTTTCTTCTGTCATCTTTGTTCTGTTCTTGAGCCAATCCAGGGAAATTTCAGTTATTTTCAATTTCTAAAATTTCCATTTGGTTCTTTTTTTTTTATAGTTTATCTACTGAGAACTCCTATCTTTTCATTTATTTCAAGTGAAATGTTTTTCTTTATCTCATGAAGTCTAGTTATTACTGTTGCTCTCAGGTCTTTGTGTGACTATTTCAATGTAGGAGGCTTTGTCTAATAATTTCAACATCTAGAGGACCTTGGGCTTGACAAGTAGTGATTAATTTTTGGTTCTCTGGCTGTGAAGCCCTGGTTTCTGTTGGAATTTTAGCTGCCTGTGCTGTTGCCAACATGCTACTCTGCAACCAGGAATCACCCTCAGGGCAGAGTTATGAGTAGGGGAGAAATAGGAAATTTACTCCCTTGCAGTTACTTCTCTAAATTTTTACTGTCTTCCATACTTTTTTCTGTTTATTTTTTAAAGACTGTACAGAGTCTGCACATACTCTTTTTTTGGTCCAAGATTTCCACTTGTAATTAATAGGACCAGTGGGCTGTCGTGAGCTATGGTGGTGTGTGGTGCCCTAGCACAACTGATACTTCCCTGTTTATTGCAGATATAAAGTCTTCATGGAAGGTTGTATTTGAGTATGTAATTTTGGTTTGTTAAAAAATATTAAGAACTACTATGTAATAGGGTGCTATGGTCTGTCCTTTAGCTTTAGAACTGCTTAATAGCATTATTATTCCTTGCTATTAAACTGATCCTTTGTGATAGTTTAAAATTTACTGCTCTCAAATGGAGTGTACTAAACCAAGTTCCTAAGCACTCTAAACTCTGATCACAGATTGCTTTGCCTTTTCCTAATTTTCTCAATATGTTGAGCTGCTGTTTTTACCTTAGTCAACTGTTTTCTGTTCTGAAAGACATGTTTAGTTTTTTTATAAATAATTACTGGTAGTAAGAACATATCCTTCTTCACTACCTTCCTCTTCCCCCTTTGAAAGATTGACAGTAGAAGATCTAGCTACAAAATGTGTTCTGTAACATAAAAAAATGATATTTTGAATCAATTCTTAGGTGTGTTGTTTGGACCGGGGATGAGCGAGTCTTCTTTTATAATCCCACCACTCGTCTTTCTATGTGGGACCGACCTGATGATCTGATTGGAAGGGCAGATGTTGACAAAATTATTCAGGAGCCCCCTCATAAAAAAGGAATGGAAGACATGAAGAAACTAAGTAAGTTTTAAATTAGGAATATATCCACCAATTGAAACATTGTTTTAATCTCTTGACAGAAAATGTGAAGGCCATTTAGAAACTTTATTTTTCAAGGAATGTAAGAAATTTTAGGAAAAAAACTGCTATGCTAGTTTGAGTGCAGTAATAATTAAGAACTTGGATAAGATTATACTTTGTAAAATATGTATGTTTTTAACTTCTTATCCTTCTTAAGACTCAGTTCAAGATAGGTTGGTACTACTGCTGCTTCCTTGATGCTTACTAATACTACCAAAGTGCTCCTTAGTGAGCCTTTCAGCACCTTTTGTGCCTAGTAATATATTTTTTGGGAAAAAAAAAAAAACACTATCCAGAGGTTTTTAAAAATATTTTGTTTACAAAATTTTGTAAAAATACAAAAGCTTTATTCCTGAGAATATAGAGCCACCTAAATCTTACTAAGAGATTATCTTTTAATCTACCCCATGTTTAGATGGAATTCCAATGTATTGAGTATATATGTATTTGTACATGATTTATGTTATATATTTCTTGTTGGTAATTTGCCCTTGTATTGATATAGTTGTGTTTTTATTGAACCCTGGCCCCCATGTAGTACAGAAGCAAGATACATGAATCATTTAATACTTCTAATGAAATAAATGCTAATATATATCATTTATAGTGATTGAGAAGATTTCATGCATTGTATATATGTGGTACTGACATTTTCAGCCTGTAAGTAGTTTCCGAATCAGTATGACTTTGCCTGTCTGGTGCTGAGGGTAATATTAGGTACCTCTTCAGCAATATTTGTTTTTTATACGTATGATATTAATGATACTTTATAATCATAGTATTGAATGATAACTTTTTAAACATTTGATTCATTCATTTGATAAGTACGTTAATATGCATCATAAAAAGGTAATGTAAATTCTAAATCAAGAAAGTTTTATTTTTTGTATTTGTAAATTTAAGGTTTGGGCAAGAAACCATTCAAAATGAATTGAAAATTTAATGTAAAGGGAGGATAAATAGAGGAAGTATAGAATTAATATGGTTTGTTTAGTGTTTTATAAAGGAATGAATATTGAGAGGTGGGTATTTTATATAAACAGTAATTTAAAAAAAGGTTTGTGAAATATATGCATGTAATTATTCTATAACAATATTTGAAATGTTTTTGCCAGGGCACCCAACCCCAACAATGCTGTCCATCCAAAAGTGGCAATTCTCTATGAGTGCAAGTGAGTGAACTAACTATAAATTGTAGCTTCTTTTTAATACTATTAAAGCAAGTGTTCTGGTAGAGATTAGCTGAAGAATTCATGCCTAAATATTTTAATTAAATTTTGTTCAGTTAAAGAAGAACAAGACCTAATGGAAGAAATTAATGAAGATGAGCCTGTTAAAGCAAAAAAGCGGAAGTAAGTAATGCATATAGTTTGTGTGATTCAGGTAGATTTTATCTCTTTAAAAATTGATTAGATCATAATCAGTTTGTGATTGGAAGGGACAGGTAATATTAATGGTAGGAGACAGAAGTCATGATTACATTCTTAGGCCTGATATTAAATGGCTTTGTTTTACAGTGTAGAAAATGTGTCCCTTCTGTTGCTAGATTTGTAAAAGATTTGGTTATTCAAATATGTATTATGAAGCCACCGACATTTTTGAAATTGATTGATTGATTCTTCAGAAATTCATTAGTTCTGAATTTTATAAATAAGTTCTTCCTGGATAAAGATCTCAACAGATAATTCCACAGCTCTCATCATAACAGACACAGACTTTTCTCTTATATACTTGATCTTGATCTTGTGTCTTACCTAGTCCTGGAGTCTGTTGTCATTACTATTTGCTAAGGAGTGATGGAGTACTAAGGAATACTTAGAAAGTACTCTGACAGAAAGAAAATGTTAGAAGTTAAAGCATTAGGTTGGCCAGTGCTCTAGAGTTGTGTAAAATGTAAATGTTACTTATCATGGGGGGTGGAAGGGTGGGGTAGAGGGTGTGTGTGTTGGGAGGGTGGAATGGGACCATTATTTAGCAGCAAAAAGGAAAGTTTAAAGACATTAGAGACTGGTTAATCATAGTCCTTATCTGAAAAGGACAGATTGAATGCAGCCAAATCATGGCAAGGAAATCAGCAAGACAATCCCTGTCAAGGGTGATTCTTTTTAAAAAAATTATTTATTGGCAACAATGTTAAAGAAACTAAGATATTAAAGAGAATCAGTCATAATCTGTTACCGTAACACAGCTATTTTCATTTCTGCAATTGACTTTTTAGTTCTTGACCAAATGTATAAGTATTTTTATTAGTTGTGATTAACTGATTTTGTGTTCTTTTAAAAAAGTCTAGAATAAGACATGTTTTCTTAATTATTATAAATGACTGTATTCATTCTGTTTATATACCATAATTTTGGATGTTTCTACAATGTTAAACTTTTAGGTTGTTTTTAATTGTTTGTTCTTATAGACAACTCTGTAAGGTTTTTAACTGCTTTTATCAGGAGAATGTCAAAGAAGTCCTTTATGTGGATTGCCCGAGCTTCTCTATTTAGGTACAAAGCTAAAAGCCTGTTTTTCCTGGCTTAGTTTTTCTTTTATTTCTTTTATTGAGATAGATAGTGATAGCTTGTATTGTGACATTTTTATTTAGTATAATTCTATAAAGGTTATTTGTTTTCATTAGTTATTGTATTTCTTGGATGTCTTTTAACTATTTAAATAGTTCTTAAATAAATTATTATAAGAGGGTATATTGTTTGGCAAATTGCTTTTACCTGTTTGTTTTATGCATATCTTAGGTCACAGACTATCTCGCTAAGTTCCTGCAGGTCATGGACTATGTCTTCTGTTTCTTTTGATTCATTCCCAAAGTTGCTGATTACCTCTCAATACATGCATTGTGGGTTAGCCCTAGTTCCATTTAAATCTCCTGGGCTACCTACAGTTCCCTGTAGAGCGTGCTTTTGAATTTTTCAGAT
Organism: Eulemur rufifrons; assembly: GCF_041146395.1. Taxonomy (NCBI): domain Eukaryota; kingdom Metazoa; phylum Chordata; class Mammalia; order Primates; family Lemuridae; genus Eulemur; species Eulemur rufifrons. The sequence continues at coordinate 11,319,237 of NC_090992.1, forward strand.
ATCTGTTTTCTTGATTCCCTTAAGTTTGTATAGAGAATATGGGCCAATTTTATTAATAAACTTAGCAGATCATATTTAAGGAGAAAGATCTGCTGAAATATATTCGAGTGTTACTTAGCTACTTACTTTTTTTGATTATTTACATGAAATGGGCCTTTTTCATAGTGCCTATGTTTGAGAGGTGACTTGATTTTTGTGTTTACAATCTCACTTGAGTACCACACAGCAACAGGGTTGTCCTTAGCCCTGGGGTGCATTTTTGGAGGAGTGAGAGATAGTTTAGTCATTGATGAATAGTTCTAATTCTACCTAACTACTCCTGGGCCCATGGTTGCTCTCTGGGACCTGTCCTTCAACTTAAATCTCAACTTATCACCCAGAAAGTGAGTAATAAAAATGTCAGGTAGGTAAGGTATATATCTCACATATTCACTTGGCCAAGTTTAGAGATATTTTAATTTTATTTTCAAGATAAATGCTTGAGATTACTAAAATATACCACTTAATATAAATTTTATTAGATTTAAAAAAATATTTCACGTATTTAAAATGTAAAACCTTTTGAAAAATAATGTTTTTTCTATATTATTTTAAGAACTAGAATGATATTCTGTGCTGTTTGATTCTAACACATAGTTTTACTGTAGTGTTAGCTAAGCTTTTTTTTTTTTTTTTTTAGTTAGGTAGTTCACTTTTTGTATATAATCAACTACTGCTAGGGAGATACAGCACATTAAAGTTATATATTTTTTTTAAACAATGTAGCCATTGTAACATCATTAGAAGCTCATTTGAATTTTATTATTATAATGAAAGTTGTTTATCCCTTAGAGTTCATTTGAAACCCTCAGTATAATTTGTTTTTGCCAAAAATATGCTGCTCAGTAGTGAGTCTTGGAAATTCCATTGATTTTAAGATTTTAGTAAGCTCCATTATTTATATTTTGTCTATTGATGACTTATATTTTATTTTTTATAGGAGAGACGATAATAAAGACATTGACTCAGAGAAAGAAGCTGCCATGGAAGCTGAAATTAAAGCTGCCCGAGAAAGGGCCATTGTCCCTCTGGAGGCTCGAATGAAGCAGTTCAAGGACATGCTGCTAGAGAGAGGGGTCAGAAAACAATCTTTGGGGGAGATATTTCTGTTTTGTATAAGTAATATAAATATGTCTTGCTAAAAGGTCAAATCTAAGGTTAGTGCTCATGTTGTGGGGGGCGGATAAGGGAACCCTATCAAATTACTGTACTTTTTTTGCAAACAGCCTATTTCTTGGCTAATCATGTCATGTAACTAAATGCCATTTTACTGTCCTTTTAAGTACAAATAACATTTAACATTTATTGGGTCGTTAAATTTTGGTGAGTAATGTAAGACGAGTATTAACATTACAGAATGGCGGACTACTTGGGATAGGTAAGGTACATATGATTATTCTTCCTTTAATTTCTTCAGAATGGCTTTTGGTTAAAGGAGAACTGATACTTTATGATATTATTAGAAGCTTAATTGAGAAGAGATTTCAACCTTTGGATTATATTCAGATTCATTTGAATAAGTAAAATTGTTCAATTTTAAATCACAATTGTTCACAAGATTGGAGTAAGCATGGGAAATCAAAATGTAAATCTTCAAGGCTTTTTCTGATGTACTGATTTTTAAAATGTCACACAGTGGTGGTTATTTTAATGAGTAATTGAGTGTGTGTTATTTCTACATAATATAGAAATGTTCAGAGCCAATTAGTGTGGAAATTTGCTGTTGCTAGCCTCCCACTGCTTGTCATTTATTAGTGATGGAAACTTCAGTATGGTTTTTATGTCTCCTTTATAAACAGATATCCTGTAGATTTCAAGCAAAATTATGACCTTTATGTTTTTAGAGCAAACTTAATTATGAGGCAATACATTTTTATTTTAAAGGTATCTGCTTTTTCAACATGGGAGAAGGAGTTGCACAAGATAGTTTTTGATCCTCGGTATTTACTTCTGAATCCTAAAGAGAGAAAACAGGTAAAAGGAAAATGACATTATTAAGGAAATGTATATCTCCTCCCACTATAATTTTTAAATTGTAAGGAATACAGTGCCATCCTTTTTTTCCCCCCTAACACAGTACTTCAAAAAGATAGTCTTGCATCTTAGAGCACAGTCATCTGTGTGTCCGTGTGTGGACATTTCAGAAATACTTGGATATTTTTGCCCTTATGGATGTGGCTATTGTGTGAATGTTTTGTCATTGAGCCTTATAGACTGAGGTTATCTGTAGTATGGCTTTAAAATTTCATTTCACGTGCATTTATTAATTTGCCTTTTTTGGGCAGAGGATGCAAATTTAGTGTAGAAAAAATAGCAAAATACCGATGAGTACAGGGGGAAAAAACACCTGTAGTCCTGTCTATCTGATGGATATGACCACTGTCAAACGCTTTGGTTTATGACCTTGACTCTTCAATGTCAGTATGTACATGTATATGTATGTGTGTGTATTATAGATAGACCATACTCAAAGACATACATTTCTGTCTCATACATTCCACACACACAAAGTTCACATCTAAGTAGCATCTATTAAAATGAACGGTTTTCATCATGTCAGAGAAATGAGGGCTACTTCAGGGTGTCTGTTGAACTACAGTTGCACAGACTAGAGTTGCCTTGTTACTGAGTTGCTGTTTATTCCCATGATGATTCGGTTACATGCCATTTTATGGTGATTGCTCTTTCTAAACATTGTACACTTCCAATTTAACATAATTTCTGAATGACCTGAACCATCCTGACAGTGATCTCTGTAAAACAGTGAGTATGTTGAACCACTTGGTGTAGTGCTGTTGAGCTGTAAGATTTCATTTGGTAACAGTAGTGTCCATCTCTGTATTTATAGTTGTAATGATTGTAATAATTCTCTATACAGTCTGTGCCATTATGTATGTCTAATCATGGACTTTAATGAAGAGTGAAAATTTGTAGTGTACCAGACATGTATTTTAGTACTTGTAATAGACATGGCTTTCCAAATATATTTGCATCTGCATTTCAAGCCTTTTTTTTTTTTTTTTTTTAAATCTGTTTGTGTGTGATCTCATTCTCATCTCAGTCAATGGCTCTATCAAAACCTATAAATCAGTCTTGATTCTTTACTCTTCCCACTGCCTATTTCCAGTCTATCAGCAAATCTTCCTTCAAAAAATTTTCTAAATTTAACCTCTTATTCATCACTTCCCCCACTAACACCCTAATCCAAGCCACCGATCACCTTTCATCACCTATGTAGCCCCTAATTGATGTCCTTCATTCTTTCTCTTCTTGTGCCTTTTTAGTTCTTTTTCCATACAGCAAGCCAGAGTAATTTTAAAGTTCAAGTGAGATCAAATTAAGTCAGTGTTCCCTTGCTAAAAACTGTCCAGTATTTCTCATTTCATTTAGGATAAAATTGAAACTTTTTCATGGTCTCTAACAATTTACATATACTCCTCCCTGTATATCTTCTGAGGCTCTTATGTTCCTCCAATGTAGCCACACTGGCCTTGATATTACTTCAGCAAAACAGGCACATTCTGACGTTTCCTATTCCCTTTGTATGGAATGTTCTTTCAGATGTTAGCATAGACATCTCCATCATTTGGTTAAGGTACTTTCCAAGTGCCTTCTAATCAATCTAAATATTATTTTTTTGCCTTCTTTACTTTCTTCATAGTACTGATAGCTCTAATTATCTAAAATTATGTTGTTTATCACTTGTCTCCTCCTGTGAAATATAAATTCTATAAGGACAGGAACTTTGTCTTGTTCATTGCTCTGTGTGTAGTGCCTGAAACAATGCCTAATCTAAATATTCCTAAAGACTTACTTTAAAATTTTTATGACTTATTCTTCATAGCATTGAGTGGTATAGTTTCTGTTTGAGTAAAATTATAAGTAATATATGGGGAACTACAGTTCCTTCCTAATTTTGAAAGCATTCTATAAGCTGATGGTGATATATTCTTAATAGGATTACACTTAAAAAGAGAAAGTATTATTATTATTTTATTATTTTTTTTTTTTTGAGGCAGAGTCTTGCTCAGTTGCCTGGGCTGGAGTGCCCTGGCATCAGCCTCGCTCACAGCAACCTCAAACTCCTGGGCTCAAGCAATCCTCCTGCCTCAGCCTCCCCAGTAGCTGCAACTACAGGCACATACCCCACCACGCCCGGCTATTTTTTCCTGTTTTTAGTTGCCCAGTTAATTTTTTTTCTATTTTTAGTAGAGACGGGGTCTGATTCTTGCTCAGGCTGATCTCGAACTCTGTCTGACCTCAAGTGATCCTCCCACGTTGGCCTCCCAGAGTGGTAGGATTATAGGCGTGAGCCATTGTGCCTATATTATTGTTATTCTATTTTGTATAAAAACTCTACTTAAAATTTCTCATGCCTTTTATGTCGAATTTTTTTCTTACAACTGGAGTATAAGAACTGAGAGGAAAGAGAAGTTAACATTTGACACTAAAAAAATATTTTTTTTTGACTATTTGGTTTTATTTGCATAGGAGTATAAAATCAAGGAGAAACCAGAAAGTTGCTCAGTTACATATTTGTACTTTGTAATGAATTTCATATTTGAAAATTGCACTTTGATTTTAAAAACACTAACAGCTTCATTGATGCCTCATAATCTAAAATTACATTTCAAGTCTGTCCTTTTCTGTTTATTTGTAGATTTAAATGTTTTGCATCATTATAAAAGATATATTTGATATAATTATAACTATACATTTTAACTTACAATTTTTCTTACTGTTTTTGATAAAAAGTGACTTAAAGGGTCATAAATGTTTTTACTTGTTTTATTGACAAATTTTCATTTAAATATTTAAATCAAATAATGGAGAACCATACTTTTAGTAAATTTATGTTTTGAAGAAAAATATACATGTAGAAAAGATTAAAAATCATAAGTGAAATTCACAAAATTAACATATATAATTGCCTTTATCAAAAAATGGAACATTACCAGCACCCCAGAAGCTGCCTTTGAAGGCTTAGACAGCATAGCCCTTTAATATGTATTTTTGCTTGTGTGTATAAAAGTGAACTAGGAATTGTTCTTAAAATGTACAAACTTTTATGGTGTTTATTATAACATTTTGTTCATGAATTAAAGTTAAAATAACTGCTTAAAATAGGGAACTTAAAGCCAAGTGTATTTAGAAGCGTGACACAGTTAATCAGGAGAAATTTGAAAGAATAACAGAACCCATCATTTTCTGTGAAATGTTCATCTAAATTCCCTTGGATTTTATATATCATTTAATACTTCTATAAGTAAGAAAGTATGTACTGAGAAAGGAGAAAGGATTTGGAAACGATCTCTCCCTCTTCCTTCAGCATGCAAATACTTTTGTATGGTTTACTCCAGTGCTATATTTAATGGGTATTGATGGTGACCTATATGGCTAACAGGGGGCTGGTGAGGTAATTGTAGATAGGGTAGTGCCCCTTTATCTGTGGGGGATACATTCCAAGACCCTCAGTGGATGCCTGAAACTAAGGATAGTACCGAACGCTATATATACAATATGATGTTTTTTCCTATATATACATACCTGTCTTAAGTTTAATTTATAAGTTTGACACAGTAAGAGATTTACAACAACACCTAATAATAAAATAGAACAATTGTAACAATATGCTGCAATAAGTTATGTGAATGTGGTTTCATAATCTCTTATTGTACTATACCATGGGTAACTGCATAGTCTCTGTTTCCATTATGTTTTTTCTATTTAGGGCTCTCGTTTTCATGGTCAGGAGTTTGTGTTCCTCAGGTGTCTTGTAGACCTTGACTACTCAAGATTAAGAAAAGCACTGGGCTTTAGTGCAGGGTGGTAGTTTTCAACCAGGAACAATTTTGCCTCCTGGAGACATTTTTTGATTGTTACAACTGAAGTGGGTGCTGCTGGCATCTTGTGGGTAAAGACCAGGGATACTGCTAATTGTCTAGTCCAAAATGTCAGTAGTGCCAAGTTTGAGAAACCTACTGTAGAGTCATTTAGGCTGGTTTGTTGAGAATCCCCTGGAGCCATTGTTTTTTAGACTGGTCAGACTTCTAGTCTCTTGGCTGGAGGGCACCGATCTTTCTGCTTTGGTTGTGAGGGAACTGTCTTTTAGTATTTGGTATGTAAGTCTTTGGTTAATCCCCATCTTCTCAGTCTGGTACTCCTTGTTACCAGTTCATATTTCGACAGTTCAGAGACACTCTGTTCTACCTTCTAGACCAGGGGTCAGCAGATTTTTAGCAGAGTATCGTAGGCTTTGTGGGCCATATAGTCTCTGTTGTAACTGCTCTTTTAGTATGGAAGCAGCCATAGATACATTTAAAGGAAGGAGCATGACTGTGTTTAAATAAAGCTTTATTTATGGACACTGAAATTTGAATTTCATTTAATTTTCATGTGTCATGAAATTTGCTATTGATTTTATTTTCTCCAGCCCTTTAGAACTGTAAAAACTACTCTTGAGTTGTATAAAAACAGCCCGTAGGCCATGGTTTGCCAAATCTTTGCTCTATAGAGTAAACCATTTGTCTTTTACTGGGGTCCAGGAGTGCCAGTGCCCAGAAATATAAAGTTGGTAAGGGAATCTAGCAGTTTAACTGCTTCTTAAATAACCTTTCATCAGTTAACTCCTTACTGTACTATCTGTTCCTGAGCTATTTGAGGATTTTCTATTTATAAAAGAAATAGGGTTGCTTTTTTGTTTCTTGACTGCTAGGTTGTGTTCAGTTCTCTCATATTTATCACATCCTTTACCACTTGTTCATCTATTTGGCAACTTCCCAAATTGCTGTTTCTCTTTTTCTCATTTTGCTGTCCTTGTTGGTTTATGACTTAATAAAGAAAGAAATTCCTCTACTGTCATTTTATTAGGATTTGAAGAAAGTTGGAAGTAGATGTTGATGTTCACTTTATCATCTTGGCTGTGTATTAAGTAGGAGAAAATACCACAGAATAGATATAAAGCATAATCACATTTTGGTGAAAATGATTATGCCTTAAGAGAAGCACAGAAATAAACTGTAGTTTCTATACCATTGATTTTTCTTTCTAGAAGGGATTTCAGAGTACTGTGATTTCTCTTAAACATTTCTAAAGTGCTTGAAATGTTTATAATAATCATGTATTTAATTTGTAATCAGGGAACATTAGAGGCTTTTTTCTGTTTTCTTTTGTTCTGGAAGCCTCAGCAGAGAGCCGTATACTTGTGTAGTATTTCAGTGAAGCTTTAAAGTAAGACTTGCTATATAAATAATCTGCATATAATTATAGATAATTAGTATATTGTTCCTATTATAGTTTAGTCATAGACCCTGGTTTAGTGTTTTTTTTTTTTTTAATACATTAGATATTTTGGTAGTTAAATTACTTATATAAAAGACTAACTTGTCACATTGGTATATTTTTGTAATAGGTGTTTGATCAGTATGTAAAGACCAGGGCAGAGGAAGAACGCAGGGAAAAGAAAAACAAAATAATGCAAGCCAAGGAAGATTTCAAAAAAATGATGGAAGAAGCAAAGTTTAATCCAAGGTATGTTTATTCATTTCTATCAGATATCAAAGTGTATGTATTTTCTCCTAAGATCAGTTTTTAAAAATAAAAATATATACATGTCTATCTTTTGGATATTTGGACATTTAAAAGCTCCTTATTTGATTATTGGTTTCTACCTTTCTAATCTTTATTCTTATTTTTTTATTTTTTTATTTTTTATTCTAATCTTTATTCTTAATATGTTTCCTTCAAAGGAGTCCTAGGTGCTTTAAGAAGGATACCTTTGATTTAAATGCTTCCCTGTGTTATTCTCTAGAAGTTATTCTCTAGAAACTGGTAAATTATAGAAAAGCTCTCTCTATCTTTGTAAAGCTTTATACATAATAAATTGCAGAGGAAGAACCTTATTTTGATTGGAGTGGTGAAGGACCTTTTACCACATCAATTTCAAAATTTTCTAAGTGTCTAGATTATGATTTTGTCTGACATTTTCAATTGATTGTTAATGTGTATTGAATACACATAATGGGTTGGAGAAAATGAGACATTTTAAACTTCGTTGCCTAGCATTATAATCACAACAACAATAGCAGTAATTATTGGGTATTTTATGTGCTTGTATGCACTTAATACATATATGTAAACGTGTGCACTTAAAGCATATATTTTTAAATGTATGCACACACATACCTTATTCGGTCTTAGGAACAGCCAACATGATTTAGGTACTCATGTAATACCTATTTTACAGACAAGGAAAGTAAGCCAAGCAAATTAGGTAGCTTGCCCAAGTGAAACTGGGATTTCATCTTGATTCCAGTGTTGTGCAGAATTACAGTCAGAGAGAATTACTCTTATTTATGACTTAGTTGTGGCAGTAGTGGTATTAGGTTGCTGTGAGTACCTTGGTAAATGGAGAATTTCTAAAACTATAGAGTAGATTCAGGGAGTCTCTGGGTTAAATGACAGTTTTTATAAAAGTTGATCTTATTTAAACGGTTATTTTTTTTTATGAATTTATTTGTGTCATCCTTGCGCAGGGGCCATGCTAATCTTCTCTGTATCGTTCCAATTTTAGCATGTGTGCTGCTGAAGTGAGCACTGAACAGTTATTTTTGTCCATGGAGGTAGTGAGGACTAATGTATGAGAAAGTATATTTACAATTATAATTTTATATTTGAACTATGAAGGGAAATCTATGACATTAATACAAATTTTAGAAAATAAAGTTAATAGAGTATTTGTGGCTAAGAAGAATATAATATTCTTTATGGAGTAATGGAGGTTCAGACTCTCCAGAGGGTTTTGAGCTTTTTCTTAACAGTGAGTTCATGGGTCAAAGTAGTTGAGATTGGATTATAAAGACATTTTGAAGGGCAATTGAGGAAATTTGAATAAGAGCTGGATATCAGAGAATTAGTAATTTTTCTTGAGTATTGTGGTTATAGAGGGAAGAGGCTTTACTCTCAGGAGTTACATGCTGAAATATTTATATATGTTTTATGATGTCTGCAGCTTATTTCCAAATGATTCTGTAAAATGTATTTATTAAAACTTTTTATGGTTCTGGGAATAATTAAGAATCCAAAGAGGTTTCCTTTTTGTAGATCTGACTAATTCTTAACTCTATCACAGCACCCTACTGTTGTTCTTTTTGGGCAGATAGAATTGTTGAAGTGATCTGTACTATGCAGGTTACTTCAGAAAATAGAACCATCAGGCACTTGGACATTGTGCTATATTGCTATATTTATACATCTGACTCTATCATATAGATTAGTAAGCATATTTTTAATAAGTAGAAAGAAAATGGAGGAAAAATTTAAAAATGAGAAAATACTGTCCATGGACCTAATTTTCTTTTTGTATTGGGAGAAAACCACTATTAAAAAACTCCAGTGAATGTAGAGTGCTGGAGTTTGTTCCAAGGGGAAAGAATGATTGGGGAGAATTACTTAACTGTACCTGTCTCTTCTATGTCTTTTTTCTTTTTTAGTGGAAATTTAAGACATACCTCCCATGGTCAGCTTCTGATCATTATACTATCTCCCCATTCCCTCCAACCAACCATTACCTACTGCTCCCCAAAGAATCTTTTACTGCGTCTATTTTAAAGTAACACTTTTCACAGTTAAGAAGTAAGTCATATAGAAACATCTCCCTGAGCTGGGCACAGTGGCTCATGCCTGTAATCCTAGCACTTTGGGAGGCTGAGGTGGAAAGATGTCTTGAGGCTTGGAGTTTGAGACCAACCTGGGCAACAAAGCAGGACCTCATCTCTGCAGAAAGTAGAAAAATTAGCCTGGCATGGTCGGCACACACCTGTGGTCTCAGCTGCTTGGGAGGCTGAGGCAGGAGGATTGCTTGAGCCCAGGTGTGTGAGGTTGCAGTAATAGTGTACTCTCACCCAGGCACCAGCAAGACCCTGCCTCCAGGAAAAAAATACAGCACATTTCCATGGCAGTGTAAAGCTAAAACTTCATTTTAGTCTGTTCTGGTTAAAAATGTTAAATATTTTACCTATTATCAATAATATAAATAAATCTATAATAATTCTCACTTTTGCAAATTGATTTTACATTTTTTTAATCATAATAATGCAGGTTGAGTATCCCTTATCTGAAATGCTGGGACCAGAATTATTTTAGATTTGGGTTTGTTTGTTTGTTTGTTTTTTGCAATATTTGCATTATACTTACGGGTTGAGCATCCGAAATCTGAAAATCTGAATTAAGTGTCATGTTGGCACTCAAAAAGTTTTGGATTTTGGAACTTTTTGGATTTGGGATGCTTAACCTGTACTTTTTCTATTTTAAAATTATAAAGCAAGGTGCTTAATTTATCATGAAAAGAAAACAGATTGAATGGAGAACATGTGATCCCTTTTCTGGAATGTACATTTTTATTTTACCTTAAAATTTTATTATGGTTACATATCTATTGTTCAAACCAGGTTTGCAAGATACTCTGTTAAAAATGTTGAATTAATGAAATTTGATATTGTGAGTAATATTGGTTGCATACAAAATACTATTAGAATCTGGCTTTGGCCAGCAGAGTTTAAAAATCACAAATGTTAGCTGTGAGTGATACTCTTAACCTTCAGTTGATGTTTTAAATTCTAAATCCTGAAGTTAACTAGCCAATTTTTTCTTCATAATTAAAGCTGTAATATAAACTTTGTTTTAATACATGAGAGAATGTGTTTTATTTTTTGTTGAAATAGTTAAATAGTTTTTAAAGGGAAAAATAAGCTTTTTTTTCCTTCTAAAGCATGGTAAATATGGGAGTGTTAATTATGAGAGTAAATTTTTGCTATATAAGGTGAAGACTTCAAATATTAACATATATACCACATATTTATGAGCTACCTTTCATTTGTAAAGAAACTTTTTTTTTTTATACCTATGTTAATTAACCCTCATAGGCTTCATCTTTTTATTTAACCTGCTGCTTGGAGTTTCCTTAGCTTTTCGGATCTATAAATTGGTGTTTTTCATCAAATTTGGGAAGTTTTTGGCTAGTAATTTTTCTGCCCTCATTCACTCTTCTCTTTTTTGGAATTCTAATTACATATATATTAAAGTGTTTGATATTCTCACATTTCCCTGAGACTGTTCCCTCTACCCCAGTCTTTTTTCTGTCTCTTATTTTGATTAGATAATTGTTATTGATCTAACTTCATGTAGTTGACTCTTAGTCTGTTATGTCTACTCTCGTGTTAAGCCTATCCAGTTAATTTTTCCTTTCAGTTAATTTTGGGTTCTTTTTATATTTTCCATATCTCTGCTGAAATTCCCTATTTGTTCATTCATTTAAAACCATGTTTTCAATTCTTTGAACCTATTTTTCTTTAATTCTTTCAATGTAATTATAATAGTTGTTTAAAGGTAATTTACTTACTTGGAACAACATCTGGACATCTTAGGTTCAGTTTCTATTGATTTGTAAGTTTTTTTCCCCCTAGGGATCACATGTTTCTTTGTATGTTAGTCATTTTTGATTGAATATTGGACACTGTGGATAATGTATAGAAATCTGGAGTGTGTTACCTTCTGCTGAACAGTGGAGATTTTTGTTTTAGCAGACAGTTCAGTTACTGGGTGCCCACTTAATTTTAGGCTTAATGTTATGCTTTGTTATTGTGGATCTCTGAAAGTAAGAGTATGGTTCTCTCAGCCCCTCCAAGTGTGTTTCCCTGTGCATCTTTTGTGGACTTTGTTGGCTTGGTAGTATTCTTCCTCCAACACTCTGAAATCTCTATTATCTGGTTTTCACTCTTAATCCTGTGGCAGCTTGGTATGAGGAGTGATTTTTTTTTTCCCCCTGCTATTGTGTAGCTTGGCCTTGGCTGTGGACTTGTGGGGAATCCCCAAGTGGGACTTTTCTGGGGTATCCTCTCTTTATAGCTTCCTCCTCTGCTGTTTTAGCAGGTAACCTCTGAGCTTTGCGGACTTTTGCTGTCTGCGCCTTGGGAAACTGTCCTAAGGTCAAGGGCAATTGGGGGTTACCTCATAAATTACCCTTCTTTCAGGTATCTTGGTCTTGCTCTGCCTTTTGTCCACTTTTTGAAATCGGTTGCCTCATATACTTTGCCCAGTGTTATACTTGTTTATAGAAAGAGAATTAATCCAGTAAGAGTTATTATTCCATTATGGCTGGTAGCAGGACTCTGCTTCATCTTAGGGTAGAAATAGATGAGCCCTTAAGTCTCTTGAAGTACGCAAATTCTTTATCCTCTGATCTCCTGCCTTTTTTATAATAGATGTACATCGTCCTAATTTTGTGCTGATCACATGTTCACTTTTTAGCCCTTTTTACTTCTTCTGTAGCTCATTGTCTACTGTTTAGCTAGATGTTGGGACCCAGTGTCCTTTGCTGGAAAAATGGCATTTTCTGCTACACCTTTCTACAAGCAGAAATAGCTCTACCAAAGTTAGCACACTTACTATTTTGTTACAGAGCTACTTTTAGTGAATTTGCAGCCAAGCATGCTAAAGATTCAAGATTCAAAGCAATAGAAAAGATGAAAGACCGAGAAGCTTTGTTTAATGAATTTGTGGCAGCTGCAAGGAAGAAAGAGAAAGAAGATTCGAAGACCAGAGGTGAGAAGGTAAGATGGTTTTAGTTCCAGTGGTGTGACTGATGTGAGTGGGAATGGGAAAGGACTAAGCTGGTGCTGTTTCTAACTTCATTGGTGGGCATAAATAATAGGACCTGCTTTGTTCTTTTAAGCTATCTTTTACAGTTGTTCGTATATGTATGTATTCTCTCACTTTACTTCCAAAATGCTTATTTTAGTAGCTTCACTAAGCTGTATGGTTTTGCTTTAAATTGTACTAATATTAAGGTGCCTCGTAAACCCAGAACTGATTATTAGGACTGCCAGCTCAGTGATGCCTACTAAGATTTTAAGATTCTTTATAGGTGGTAACATTTAAATTTCAAAGAGCTTCTTTATCTTTTTTGCCCTGTAAAAGATAGCATTTTAGTGACTTTCTAGTCTTTCAGTAAGCATATCTTACATATAAATTATTGCTTATCAGAATTAAAGGTCAGCTATTAAAGATTAATGAATTCCAAATGTCATTTGATAGCAGTGCAGGAGTGGAGAGGAGCTCACCACTGGGGAGGCAGACTAGTAGGGAAATGACACCAGTGGTGTATGAACCATCAAAACCTGCAGCCGCTCTCCTTAGTGTCCTGGTATGCTTTGTGAATGTAGAAGAATAACTTCTGGAGCCTAATCATTCTTGACATTTAAAATTGCCTCTTATTTCAAAAAATTACAGTATTACAAATTCTATTTAGAAATGTTCGGAAAGTAAAGCTGCTCTTATTTGGGAAGAAGCCTGTTTCATTTAAAATAGTAACAGTATTAGGTAAAACAATTTTTGTCAGAAATATGTGAAACTTTCTGAGTATCTGCTTTATTAGGCTTCAAAGTAAATTGTTACAGAATTATTTCACTGTTAACTTTAAAAAAAAAAACGATTATGCTTCTCAGAGGAAATGTGCAAAATTGGGTTCTGCTACATAATTTTATATGTTGAATTAAAATCATGTTAATGAATTGTTTGCTACTTCTGATTTTTAGAATAACGTATTTGATTAAAGAAAACCAAATAAATAAGTGATTGATATTGTATGATTGCTTTTTACAAAGTGAACGTATTTCTCTTTGCATTTGTAACTGATTTTCTTTTTCTGAAAATTTTTTTGTAACTGTTTTATGTATTCTGTTTTATAACAAGTGGATAGACTTTACGATTTTGTGCTGTGCGGCCTATCAGTTCAGTGACAGCTGTCAATCACTGACACGCAAAGTATTATGGGATTCCCTAGTGAGGAAAGAATTGGTATCTCTCTGTGTGGTGACTTTAGCCTCCCGCAGTTCCGGTACTTTACATTTTTTTAGTCTTTTTCCTTACGAAGTGATGAGAGTTGTGGCCAGAATGTGTTAATTTAAAAAAGAAATTAAATAGACATGACATCTAAATAAACTTAACATATTCAGCTTTATTTCATTTTGATTGTAAAATTTTAATTCTCTATGGGTTTGGTTTTTTACCATTACTAAATTAAAAAAAATAAAGCGGGAAATTGGTAAAGTGAAACTTTCTCAGCCAATTTAAAGAGTGCAAAATAAATTACTAACTAAACTAGGCTATCAAAACAGAAATGAGGGTTTAAATATAGTAGATTTTATATTCACATTCTGAGAATATTTGATTAATCAAGTTTTACCATTTTTTCCATGATTTCCACTGTATTGTTTATACTGTTCGTATTAAGTATATTGTCTGCACTGTTTTTTTGTTGTTGTTGTTTCTCGAATCACACTGTAACTGTGTAATTGAATAGTAAGACCAGTACCAGTAGTATGGTACTAGAATTTATTTCCTCATTCTTGTAATTCTCTAACTGGTCTTTGTAGCATTGAGATAGTTGATTGAGTAGCTAAATAGTAAAGGTTTAAAAATAATTTTAAAAACCTGTGAAGAACATTGACTTCTGGTGAAATTCTCTATTTTTCATAAGTAGCATTTTCAAGCTGAAGGGTACACAGTCATTTTCATGTTGTTTTCACCCATGGTTTTCCATTTTATGAAAAATACTCTTAAAAGCCTACTTATTCTTATTAGACCTGTATTTTATTTTGTTTGCCAAAGCAGCTAATCTCAAGTTTTTATTCAATTTATTTATTATAACCAATTTTTATAAAATTGTGGTTCAAATTTTTTACCTTTTGAAACAGCACATTTGAAGTTGCATGTAACAGAGTTAATCTTTTATTAGAAATTTGGCATTTTTTTCCTCTTCCCTCTTTTTAAAATTTCCTTCTGAACAAATTAAGTATTTTTGTTAGTAATGGAAGAAAACAGGGACAATAAGAGCCTTGAATTACAGCTAATGGTAAACGACATTTTTTGACATTTATGCAGCTGTCAGATAATTCCTGTCCTGCAGATAGCAGCCTCAGTAAGCTCTTTATAACCAGTCATGGTAATATCCACAATGAAAGGAAGTTAAAGTTTTAATTTATTTAAAGTTCGCTTTGTTTATACATCACACATTTAAAAAACTACATGATCTTTATAGGCTTCATGTCAAATATGTGAAAATTGTTGTAAGTTAATATAAAGTCCAGTGGCTTAGAAAGATTTGTAACTATTTGATAAACATTGCATTTTTTATTTAACATAAATAAGTATTGTAAATTTTGCCTTCTAGTAATCAAATGCATCTAGGAATTTGGTATTGGTATTCATCACATGAGATACAAAGTAGACAATATGAACAAAAATGACTTTACATCGATACATTAAGTGGTTTCTTAATCACTCTCTGGAAATACTGGGTTTATGAGTGTTTCTCATTAATCCAAGAAAAGTCAAGAGCCAAGTTTAGCGGTGGAGAAAAATCCACAGCTGTTTAGCTCTTACTTTTAAAAAAAATTTTCTGATACAGAAATTCTATTTCTTTCTTTCTTTTTTTTTTTTTCTGACCAATTTCCCTTCAGGAGCAGAAATTCTATTTTTTATAACCTTACAAAAGTTTTCCAGAAGGGACATCAACCTCCTTTTTAATCCTCTAGTTAGAGAAGTGAGGTTGTAGGGGGAAGTGGTAGGATTGGAATAGGCAGAAGGACTGATTATTTTTGGGTTCACACATCTTAAATTCTGATTCTATTCCTAATTTCTCATTCCCCTGGTCAGGAGGGTAAGGCACCATATTTAATCCCTATTCGTGGTGGTGATGCCTTATATCATCAGAATCTTTTGTTGAAATGATCTTGGCTGCCTTGGATGTCTTCTGTGGTAGGAATACAAAGTAATATAAATGAGATTAGATTTTAAAACAGGTCCTCAAAGATCCATAAAAATAAATACTTCTTTCCTCCTCTACTTAAAAAAATAAATAAATATAGTTTTGGAGAGGGGTTCTAAGTACTTGTATATGTTGTTACTAAAGGATTAATATTGTTTAATACCTTTGGTATAATGTTACTAACTTGGTATTTCAGTTGTTGAGTATAATATTTGGTAAACACTTATATTCTGAGTTTCATAATGGTAAAGACGTACATATTAATGCTAAAAAGTACAGAATATCCGAATGCAGTTTTTAAAGTAAGTCTTTTATTATGACCAACATATAAATTCTATGGTTTTCTTATATATCAAGGTGGTACAACTGCCTTTTTAAAAACCAAAATAAAAATTTTCACCTTATTTTGATTTTTAGACATTTGACAGTATAGGTTTGTAATGACTTGCTATTTGTGCTCAGTGATTTCTAAATTCCCCCATTTTAGTGAATAAAAATTTTATCCATCTAGTTTTTAAAATAAATCATTCTTACCATCTTGATGTTAAAGTATTTTATTATCAGTTCATAAGCCTGAGTCTTAGCTAAAAATAAATAAAGCTCAAGGCAAAGTCATGTTCCCTATGAAAACATGGCAGTTCTCGTATCAAAAATTAAAAACAACCTAAAACTGTTTTGTTCTCTATTTGAATAATGTCTTTGTAAAATATGATTTATCTTGAATTTGGCAACTTTTAGGTGAGACAGCCTATATGTTTGTTGCTGTTTATATTTCTAATAAAAGAGCATTTCTGATATTCTCTTTTACTAAGATTTAGTCTGCTCTAAATAAAGTGCATTTTAAAAGTTACTATTCTCATTTTTAAGGTAAGTGAATTTTTTTTCTAGTTGTGAATATTTAGATATGAGGAATTTCTCATGGTACATTATTTTTCCTCCATCTCACTACCTGTTTTAAAATATAGATTAAATCGGATTTCTTTGAACTATTATCTAATCATCACTTGGACAGTCAATCTCGATGGAGCAAAGTAAAAGACAAAGTAGAAAGTGACCCACGTTACAAAGCAGTGGATAGCTCATCAATGAGAGAAGACCTTTTCAAACAGTACATTGAAAAAATAGCCAAGGTAACCGTTAGGTTTATTTATATTGTTATCATTGAATAATAACATTCTTAATTGCATTTAAGGGTACATGTTGCCATTTGGAATTTTTCTTGTTGGGGGTTTGGCATTTTTCTTTTTGTTATTCTTAACATAAGAATCTGTAGTTGCTGATTTCGAGATGGAGATACACAGTGTTAAGGTATATTCTTGGTAAAAAGATTTGGAATTTTTTATTTGGCAAGCTAGTTATTGTGTGAAAACATATTGATGGAGTTGGTAAGGATAATGTAATTTTACTTTTACAGAATTTAGACTCAGAAAAAGAAAAGGAGCTTGAACGGCAAGCCCGCATTGAGGCAAGCCTTCGAGAACGAGAAAGGGAGGTTCAAAAAGCTCGTTCAGAACAAACAAAAGAAATAGATCGAGAGAGAGAGCAACACAAACGAGAAGAAGCTATCCAGAATTTCAAGGCTCTTCTGTCTGACATGGTATATATTAATCTTTTTTACTTTTTTCCTCTAAAGTACTGGTTATTAGAAATTCATCATGTTTCCCAAGTACGAACATTTTAATGTTCTTTAAATGGACTCTGACAGAGATAATTTGGTAAGTTATTTATAAAGCATTTAAAAATTGAATGCTTGGTATTAGCACTGTTAGTATAGGAAAACCCCAGTTATTTAACAAATTCAGAGGTTAGGTATTTTGCATGTACAAAGTCATAATCTTTTAGTCTCAAAACTTTATTTTTCATTGTTCTTAATGAAAGTCATCTTAAACTGTTGTACACTTTACCTTCCATAGTAATAAAGTGCGATAGACATAATTTAACCTTTTTCTTTTTCTTTTTTTTTTTGAGACAGAGTCTCGCTCTGTTGCCTGGGCTAGAGTGAGTGCCATGGCTTCAGCCTAGCTCACAGCAACCTCAAACGCCTGGGCTTAAGCGATCCTACTGTCTCAGCTTCCTGAGTAGCTGGGACTACAGGCATGCGCCACCATGCCTGGCTAATTTTTTTTTTTTTTTTTGTATATATATTTTTTAGTTGGCCAGATAATTTCTTTCTATTTTTTTTAGTAGAGATGGGGGTCTCACTTTTGCTCAGGCTGGTCTCAAACTCCTGACCTCGAGTGATCCACCCGCCTCGGCCTCCCAGAGTGCTAGGATTACAGGCGTGAGCCACCGCGCCCGGCCTTAACCTTTTTCTTGATGATTTACTGTTATTGTCATGATCAATTATTGGACACGTAGAATGATGGTATAAGATGTAGGAAGGGAGATGTATTGACCCCCGGATATAGCATGTGATTTTCTTGAAAATCCTTCTACCTTACCTTTCAGGTTTGTTGAGGTATGTAGGGTTTTTTTAATCCCAGCCCTGAATGCCCCCAGATTGCTATGGCGTCCTTGCTATTTTTTTGCCTTCTGTTTGTCACCATCTCTCCTACACTTTTTCTCTTTCAGTGGGGCTTTTCTCTTACTCCTGCTGCTTCTGATTTCCTCCCTTGTGTGGGCTCCTTTTTCTATACTCTGGATAATTACAGTAGTTTCCTAATTTCTCTCTCTACCTCTAACATTCCCTCAAATTCATCTGCTTTTGCAATCACAGAAATCTTTGTAAGATGCAGATCTGATTTTGTCACTCTCCTGGTTACTTCCAGAGGGTGAAGATTCTCTGTACTTGAGCAATTGCCTACAGGTCAGATTCAGTCTCTTTAGCATAATATAAAAGACTGTTTCTTCTTTGACTCCCCTGCCTTCGTATTAACTTATCACCTTTGTTTCTTTGTTTTTGTTTTTTTGAGACAGTCTCGCTCTGTTGCCTGGGCTAGAGTGCCGTGGCGTCAAGCTCACAGCAACCTCAAACTCCTGGGCTTAAGCAATCCTTCTGCCTCAGCCTCCCGAGTAGCTGGGACTACAGGCATGCACCACCATGCCCGGCTAATTTTTTTCTATGTATATTTTTAGCTGTCCAGATCATTTCTTTCTATTTTTTAGTAGAGACGGGGGGTCTCGCTCTTGCTGAGACTGGTCTCTAACTCCTGACCTCGAGTGATCTTCCTGCCTCGGCCTCCCAGAGTGCTAGGATTACAGGCGTGAGCCACTGTGCCCGGCCAGTTTTCCTGAACAAAATTATTAAAAATAATTTTATAAAATTATCTTCAGGGTATGTATATGATGTATGTGAAACACATGAATTTTGTGTTTAGACTTGGGTCCTATCCCGAAGATATTTCATTATGTATATACAAATATTCCAAAATCCAAAATACACTAAAATCTGGAATACTTCTGGTCCCCAGTATTTTGCATAAGGGATACTTAACCTCTCTTCCTGTATTAAAGTTCTTAGGGATTATGATTGATAGGAGATATCTTCTTTTCATCCTTCCCCATCTTTCTTATCTCTAAACTCATGTTTAGTGGCTTAGGTGAGTGCTGGGTTGTAAGATTTCTGGCTTAAAATAAAGTAGGTTTTCAGTGACTTCTAACTAAGGTAGAGTCACCAGAGATCTCTTTTCTAGATTATTGGAAATGCACAGTGCTTAGGTATTGATTAAGTTAACACTATTGTAGTGTCTTGAGCTAATTAACTTGCTAGAAGTTCTTTTTAAATGGCCTTTTAACACAAGATTCATTTATAATATATAGTCTATTCAAAAGGATATATTTACTTTCAGAAGATGTTATTTTCTAGTTTTTGAATGACTCCACTTACTATAAATAAAAATTAGGTTTATCATTCCTAAGTTAAAATATTAAGCCTCTTATTGTTGGAAATGTGAAAAGATAAGTCTCTTTGGTGATACATGTAGTTCTCTTTTTTAGGTACGTTCTTCAGATGTGTCATGGTCTGATACTCGTAGGACCCTCCGAAAAGATCACCGCTGGGAATCTGGATCCTTATTGGAAAGAGAGGAGAAAGAGAAGCTTTTTAATGAACACATTGAGGCACTTACCAAAAAGAAGAGGGAGCACTTTCGGCAACTTCTGGATGAAACTTCTGCGGTAAGAGTTTCTTATTTTTCTTATTTTAATCTGGATGAGTCTTTGTTAATAATTCCAAAAAGTAAAGCGTAGGATTTTTAGTGTCATAGTTTTTAGACTCATTACTAGAATTCATTTTATGACACTTTCTTCTCTGATTTTTTAAAAAAATGTTATATGGCATTCCTACCGTTTAGAAATTACTTCTCCTTGCAGTTTTCAAATTCATAACTGCTGCTACAGTATTTCAAAATGTCCTTAGCTATGTGTGATCAGTGATCCCTCTTGATAATAGATTTAGTAAATCCTTCTTTTGCTCCACTTTCAGTTTGGTACTATGGCCCCTTGTTTGGCAGTTTGTACACTTTGTTATCCAGGTTTTGTTCCTGTTTATCTGCTCTCTTTTTGGTGATGGTTTCTTCAGAAGTTATGATGTTTGCCCATGTAAATACAGGGTTTGCAGGTGATTGTCTTAGGCCACCTTGAAAGTATGGCCATGAAAATAACTCTTGTGGCAAGCCAACAAAACGAAATTGCATTAACGCTGCTTCCCTGTCCCTAACTAGTCCAGTTACGCTTGGGCATTACAAGAGATCGCAGGTCAGTGTGTAATATTATGTACCATATGTGCTGCAGTTTGACCCCCTCAATAAAAGTGAGTTGTATTTATGTTTTTTATTCACATGTCTTTTCAAAGATTACCTTAACATCAACATGGAAAGAAGTGAAAAAAATCATTAAGGAAGATCCTCGGTGCATTAAGTTCTCCTCCAGTGACAGGGTAAGAGGATTTTTTTGTCTGAGATTCACTGTCAGTTTACAAGATATTAATTGAGTGCTTAGTCAGTAGCACTAGTATCTTGACCAAAGTGAAAATGATGGTTTTAAGTGAATTAAGTATATAACAAATGAATCTGAATTTTATTTGAAGTCCATATTTTATTTCTTGCATGATATATTAACAAGAAACCACAATAGAAAGTTTAAAATTTTAATCCTTGAGTTTAAGGTTATGTTTTGGGATCTTAGAGATTTAATGAAGCTAGAGTTTTAATTTTATAGTCAGGTCCCACTAGACAGACATATGCCAGGTGGCCACTTGACTCTTAAGCCGTGCTAACAAGAACACCATAACAAGATCCCTAGTTCTCATATGCTCCATAGACTTTTCAGTAGAAGAACCTCTCAGTTATTTGAGGTTTATAAAATCTGGGGCCTGATCTTGTGCATTTTGACTCCTCTCTAGGAAACAAACTCACCAAAGGTCTGAAACAGTGAATAACTTCAAATAAAGTATTTGCTTACTGTAGTCCATTTTATTTTTTGGCCTTTTATTTGTATGAGTTAAGTTTTGTGTGTTACCTTAGAGTTAGTGAATCTCTAAATTATACCACAGTACTGTTTTTATGCTTGAAGACATAAATAAAGTCTACAGGAAATGAACACTTAACCCTTAATTTTCCTATTTTTAAGACTACTTCTTGAGGTTGTTACGAAGATTGAAGGAGGTGATCCTCATTAAATGCTCAGTAGTGCAGGACATACCAAGTCCTCAAGTTTTAGCCACTACTAATATACGACTCCTCGTTCTTGCTTTCTTTTTGCCTTAAAAATGTGCACTGCAGATTATGCATTGTAGTGAATTTTATATGAACAAACATGTACCCTACTGCTTTCTTCTTTTGAATTTTTAGTTTTATTATGTGACATTATTGGTTAATAAATAATCGATGTTTATTTTGGAATTAATGGATTTTATTTTCCCTAATCTTACTCTTTTTTTTTTTTTTTTTTTTGGCAGAAAAAACAAAGAGAGTTTGAAGAATATATCAGAGACAAATATATTACAGCCAAAGCTGACTTCAGGACGCTTTTGAAAGAGACCAAATTTATAACATACAGGTGTGTGCAATGAAATGTTTTATGTCGGCAGTCATTGTCTTTACTAGTCTTTACTCTAATGGCCAGAGCATTCTTTGCATTCACACACAAGTTGACATTATTAAATTTTAGGGATAAGAAGACGCCAACTTTTATTCAAAGTCGAATACAGCCCATCTCTACCATACTTTTTTTTTTTTTTTTTTAAAGAAAGGGCCCAGATGTCAGTTCTTATTTTGTGTTAACCCACCCATCTGCTTTTTAAAACATAACCTTTGTTTTTACTTCACTGCTTTTTTAGGAGTACTCCCAACTCTATAAGAATTGCATTTTGTGAGGAGACTTTTAAAATAATCCTTCACTGTCAATTATCTTTGCCTCCTCTGAAGACTATTCCGTATGGTTAGATCATTTGAAAGCTTGAAATCATCTATTTAAGCTCAGCAAAAACTTTTTTTTTTTTTTTCTCAGAGGAAAGCATTTTTCTGGATATATTTAAGTAAAAATTGTAAATTATAAAATCGGAGCCTTAGATTTCTCTGTAACATACCCTACCCAACAGCTCTCTACCCCCAACAATTTATCATCAGGAAAATAATTTTGCATTGCTTACCAATCAGTATGCAGGAAACCATTTTTGTTTCATGCTTCAGCTTTTCTTCCTTTAAAATAAAAATTTGAAACATCTTAATGAAGGGTATGTGCATGGGAGGATAGATAGTGCTGAGGGTGTGGTTTTTAGATATTTTGTCATTTGGATTTTTTGGTCAGGATCCTTAATGTTTTGCATCAGCTTGGGCTTTTAAATTAGATGTGAAGTAAGACTTCTTTCTACATTTTTATAGTTAATTTAGTGAAAGATGTGAAAGTGAAAGCTTGTGAAAGATGCTGGGATTGGCAGCCCCGCAGACTGAAGTCCTCTGTTCATCCACAGAACAGGTACAGCACGGGCAAGATTTACCCACCCACCCTCAGCCCTGATCTGGAGGGACCACCAGTAGGGGTGGGAGGGTAATTCAGCTTCTGAGGCCCTTTCACTCCTTGGAGTCTTTGCTGAGGCGACTTACAAAGGTGACCACTGCAGTGAAATTTTTCTTAAAAAATAAAAATAAAAAAAAATGGAAACACAATTAGGAAGTAGATGGACATTTCCAGCTCATTTCTGAAAGACCTGTGAACAGCAGTCAGTCATTCTTGGACTTCTTTTTCTTATTTCAGATCTAAAAAGCTAATTCAAGAATCTGATCAGCACCTGAAAGATGTAGAAAAAATTTTGCAGAATGACAAACGGTATCTCGTACTGGACTGTGTGCCCGAGGAAAGGCGTAAACTGATTGTGGCGTATGTTGATGACCTGGATCGCCGGGGCCCACCTCCACCTCCCACAGCGTCAGAGCCCACGAGACGATCAACAAAATAATTCTAAATACTCTTCCACAGGGGTATATATTAATTGAAAATGCTTGCATGAGCCAATTTTCAGGTTTTTACATATATGTGCATTAGTCAACCTATTGCAAAACCATCTGACGAACAGAAGGAGAAGCATTCATGAACAGTTTCTGAACAGGATACTTTGGAAATATTTATGCTTTTCTTTGTGTGGCATGACTGACATACATACTCAAATATAGGCTGTTTCTAGTAAACCTAAAATCTTTTGAAGCTAAAAATCATCCTTTTATGAGGTGTGGAAGTCAGTGACTTGGTGACGTTCTTTCTAGCAGTGTTATACATGCAAGATATAAGAGCATTTGTGGTTTGAACTTGCCAGATGCAAAAACCACAGACTCCAAGAAAACCTAAGTTGGAGTTTGTTTTGTTTTGATTTTATTTTTTAAAGCGGGTAAAAGAGAAAACACTGAAAATTGAATTCTTATCTTCCAGAGGCTAAGATTATTATAATGGACAATACTTTTACCTTTGTCTCGAAAGAACAGTTTAGTTTTATTTGTTCACTGATGTACTTTGATTATCCCCTCTGAATTATAGACCAAGTCTTGTTGTTTAGCCTAAGAGAAGATTTATGTAGTAATTTCTTCTCAGGTATGGAATCACGGTCATAACTAACATTTGACCAGAATAGAACCACTGGTTAAACATACTTTATTCACCATTAAGTGATCTTTATCAATATTCTGGATTAGACAACAAATTACCCTTCTGGGTATTCCCTGTAAACTATATTCCTGTTTGAATGTTAAACTTTTGTTTCTAAAGTTTAATTTTAAGATGTTTGAATGTTCAGTTTATGTATTTGAACTACAATAAACCAACCCTTTTTCTATATGTGTATTGTATATTATTATTGTTACATTATTTGTAAAAACTTAATTTTAAACCTTTTTTTTTTTTAAAGCAGCAAATGTAATTTGGCACAAAGAAATTGATATTAAAATTTGACTATTACGTAGTTTTAAAAGGCTTTAATATAATACGGTATCTGTATTATAAAAGGGGAGGAATTTGTAGAGAACGTTTTTGGAACTTAAGTCTCTTAGCAGGACCATAGTGCTTCATAGCAAGAAGATGGCTTTTTTGGGGTTTTTTTGTTTTTGTCTTTTGTGTTAACGTGTGATGGTTTGTGCCTTTTCGGCATCCTTTCAACATGTCATGCACACTGTACCGAAACTAACTTTGATTCCCAATTGCTGTTTCTAGCTTTTCCTCCTCAGGTTAAAAAAAAAAAAAAAAAAAGTCCCTTTTATTTTATCCCTTCATAGGATGTCAGTTTCAGAGTGCCACACAAATAAAATGTTTAAGAAAATGTATGTACTAATAGAATAATTTATTTTCCTGTTATCTGATACCTACTGTGATTGCAACAAAACCTAGAACGGGGATACCAACAGCTCTGTATTTGTATATTGTGTGTACACAGCCACAGACACACATTCACATCCATGTTTTCTTAGTTCTTAGCTTTAATCTATTAAGTGCCAGAGAAATTACGTGAACTCTGTATATAGGAACCTGGTATTGGTCAGACTAAGGTCTTCACCTGTAAAATTGATAAACAGAATGTCTTTTGTTTTCTTTTTTCTCTTTTTTGAAATTCATTTTTATAAATTCTTTGAGCGAGTTTTGAGTTTTATGAGTAGTGAAATTGAAGTGCTTGCCAAAAGGAAGACAACTATTAAGAAGTATGGCTCAAAGGTACAGTTTCCAGAATGCCTTATTTTGTTATTTTGAATTCCATGTTGCATTGTTTGCCCACTTACTACATTCTATTTCTCATAGTAGAGAAATGAAAAGAAAATGGTTTGGCGATATCTATTATAATTTTATACTTTTGTCTTAAAGTATTTGGGTTTGTTCACATAAGGTGCAAATCAGACTTTTCTAGGCAGATTTTTAAAGAGATCAAGTCAAGACTTTATATTAGGTTCTTAATGAAAGCTTCATTGTAATTACACTTTGTTCTAGTGTCTGTATCTTGATTTCGTGCTTGTCAGCAAAGTCTGAAAATCAAGACAGACCTGTGCCAGTGATAAATCAGACGTCCCCGTAAAGCCTGATTGTTTCAAATGATTTTGAAATGATAATTCAAGACAAAGACAGCATTAAGCCTATCTGAAGTAAAACATAATTGTTTTTATTTCTTTGTAAGTTAAAAGTGTCAAACACTGGAAACCTACATCCTACATTTACTATATATAATGAACATAAAAATCTTTAATTCAGATAATTACAATTTTAATGGTAATCCCTTGTATAATCTCTTGTATATCACAAAACAATATTTTGGATCTTGGGTGAAATTGTACTTTATTTGAACACATGGGCTTCAAATAATGTTTGCAATGAACAAAGTAAAAAGAAAACAGCCCCACCTCTGTTGAAAAACAAAGTATGGCCATTTGTGGGGGAAAAAATCCTCAAAGCCACAGACTGAACATAAAAAAATAGTTTTTTTCATAGCATATTCTTTGTATTTCAAATTCTCCATTGCTTGCCCTAAAGGCATTTTTATTCTGAGAGAACCCCTCAGTGAAAATACCCCAGAAGTCCATTATAAAGTAATCAAGAATCATAGATAAATGTCACATTTAAAAGGGAAAGAAATGTGTCATCATTATGTTTTATTGGGTATGCTTTACCTTGCTATAAAATAGTTACTGCCTGTTACTCAAATTTTACCATATGGTTGGGAACACACAATTTTAATTTTACTGCTTTTCTTTCTGCATTGCCCTTATGTTATTTTTTATTCTTAGCCAAACTCTGCCTTTTGTCTGTTGTATTTTCTTTTTGATAATCTTTTTCTTATGTATTTTAAAAGCAGGGTTCAAGTTCAATGTAATGGGTACGTTTAATACTGTTTAACAAGTAAAATCACCGTCTCCATCCCCTATTTATGTGTGAGGCTTGCCTTTAATCAGTAATTAATACTTACATCATTAACCATAACTTAAACAGTTTATCTTGGGAGAAAGGAGATAATGGAAGAAAAAAAAATCCTGTTTGTGGAAGAAAAACGGTTCCCTGCGTTTTGGAAGAGAAGGAAAGGCAGCTTTAAGTTCTTTTTTCCCTTATCAGAATGTAGACTGTCACGGGTAGGCTGCTAAAACTCTCAAACTAAAGATTCATTCAGGTGGTTTCTAAAAGATCACTGAAGCAGACTTTAGTATAAGGCAAAGTTTGAATTTAAGCTTAGCCAAAAATAGCTGTGGTTTGAAATTAGCCCAGAATTGGAATAAAGTCATGTTTCTTATTATGTAAACTTTGATCATGGAAATTATGATACAGATTTTCATTAAGTAAATTAATCTTAAGAAAATTAGGATAACTCATTAAAATTTACTCATTAATAATGTTAAAGGAAAATTTGGTAGGTGAAGTTAGGACCTGCAGGTTCAGGGAGAAACGGAAGGCAAAGGGGCTCAGCCTTTGACAAGAGATAAGCTCTACTCCAGGCTCCAGCTAGGGAAGTACAAGGCCGGTCCTAAGGGGTCCCGAATAAAACAGCCATTGTGAACAAGTGACAGAATAGCTGAGCTCTCTAATCACTTTGATAGCAACATCTTTACACAGCACTTAAAATGAATTCTTTGGACAGGTTATAATTCTGAAAGGTAATTATCACTCCCAACATGGTGTTTCACTTACCAAATTGCACATTTTCAAAATATGAAGCATTTTAGTAATTCCTAGCAGGAGTAATTTTATCATATTTGATATGGTAAAGTCAGCAATGTTGATAATGAGCAGTACAAGTAAATACAATAATCACAATTTGTTTTGCTTTGAAACGTGAATCTATGTGTCACCACCCCCTGTCGCTTGATCTTCATGATCCCAGGGGATAGGGTCATTGTCTTGTACAGAAGGGACTGTGTCCCTCTCATGCCAAAACTGCTCTACGTCAGGGAGGATGGGAATCTCCACCTTCTCAGTTTTCCCTTTGTCGAAGAGGGGAAAGCCGGTTTTCTCTTTCTCTGGTAGGGATGTTGGGGACTCTGGAGATGGAACCTTGTCAGGAAGGACCTCTGAGTTACCAGCTGGTGTTTCTTGAGACTCTGTGGCAGTTACAGGTTTTTTGGTTATCATCCATTTCCATAAGCCTTTCAAGCCTTCCCTGAACTCCTCTGACATCACGAGGAAAATGAAGGGATTTGCTGAAGAGGTGGAAAACATTAGGACTTGAGACAGGGCTATGAAACCCTGCGGTGGGGCCGGGCCGCCAGCCTTCCGATGCCATACCCACAGCCACGCTACCCACTCGGGGAGCCACAGGAGAGCAGAGGTGGCCGCGATGCTCAGCAGCATCACCGTGAGTTGCTTGGAGCGTATCTGGTTTCTAAGATTTTGAGTCTTAGTTCCTCGTTTTTTACATTGGCCATAAGCTCTCCAGAAATAAAAGCTGGCAAAGAGTAATGGAAGGCAAAATACCAGGAGAGGGTAGAGCTTACCAAACAGTGACATGAACTCTTCAGCCACAGCTGGTACATCCATGAGGCACATTTCCACACCCGCGTGATGCCTGGTGGTGCTGAAGAGCCATTCCGGCAGAGGTAACAGGCTAGCCACCGCCCAGATGGCCGCCAGCACTGACCAGATGGTGCAGTTGTGGATACTTACTTGCTTGGCTGGGTCGCTCGTATACATGAAGCATACTTTGGCCACCACCACGATTGTCAGGCTCTTTGCTGCCATGCATGTGTGGATGAACCAGTCAGAGGACTTGCAGACAAACCAGCCCAGATCCCAGACAGCTTTGGAGTATGCTGTAGCTCGGACGGGTGCAGAAAACAGCAGGAGGGAGAGATCAGCCAGGCTGAGATTCAGAATCAGGGAGTGGATCATGGATGGCTTTCCTTTCCAAGCACTGTGAAGCAGGATGCCAATCACACACAGGTTTCCCATGAAGCCCACCAGGCAGACAGCCACCAAGAGAGCTGGGACAATGGTTCTCCAGTCCTGGGAATCAGAGGGCAGGTACCCTCCAGCGAAGTGGAGGTAAGCAAACGACAAGTTCATGGTGCTGGAGTTGGAGTCTGCAAAGGCAGCTGCCAGCATCACCCTTTCCATCCAGTTCCTCCTTACGGAAGTTAGCTTCTTATGGAGGTTTGTCTTTCTGCCTTGCTCTTTTGCACAGGAAATAAATACTGCCCTCAGTGTCAAATGACACCTCTGGACCCTCCCCTTGTTAATTTCCTGAGAGCAGAATGTGGAAGGTTAACTGCTAAGCTCCTCGCCACATACTGCACTGAATGACAGGCAGCAGGGGTGCGTGGCTGCTGCTCATTAACAAGTCTAATGCCAAATTGTCAGCCCTGTGGAGTAATAAGAATGTCCCCATAAATGATGAATGAAGAGAACGTACATGCAAGTGGGGTGTGTTTCTGGGGGGTTGCCGGAGCCAGTCCAGGCAATTATTTTCAACCAGCTGTTTCTAAACTCTTGACTGCAGCCTATAATTCAGTAAAAACACTACATTTGAGCCAAATCTTTTAAAGTTAAGCACACATCAGAATCACCTGGATGGCCTGATGCAGGAAGTCTGGAGTAGGGTCCAGGAACTTGCATTTCTAACAAGATCTGGGGAGACCACGGTTTGGTAACTACTGTTTCAAACTGAACCAATGCTGCTTCCGCCCATCTCCTTTGCAGAGATGAGATTTCCTCTTCCTCAACCCTCACCACTACCTCAGCTGGCTGGGATCAAACACAGCTGGGTAATGAAAACAAGTTGGAAAGAAATCCTACTAAAAAATCTAATTAGGTATGACTAAGTTTATTGTGAATTTTTAGAGGTAATTTTGGAGCTCGGAATTAGAACTGCTTTCCATACTAAGACTTTTCAACAAGTGATGGTGATGAAGGCAGCCAAATGATAAATTAAGCTTTTCAGAGAGCATTCCTAAAGGATTTACTGAGACGAGAAATAAAAGAAAAAAATCCTAGGTGGGAGGCATTTAAGGGATTTTAAGAAAAATATTTTAAAGCTGGGAAAAGAAAAATTTCTCAGATGAAATGATTTTAGGAGCAGTCTTGAAATTTTATAACAGGCAGTGGATACTCTGCAGGGGAGCAGGGGTGAGGATTGTTCAGAGCGAGGGGTTTGTGGGGTTGAAGTGAAGATACATCCTACCCCGAGTGTGGCTGAATCAGAAATGCTTCTTGGCTTGATGCAATGCAGAGTGTGCTGGGCTGAGAGTCAGAACTCTGGATTCTGGATTCTTATACTAACTGCTTTCCCCGCTTTTTCACAGCAAAGGAAGGGTCTGACTTAAAATTCCTCAAAGCCCCAGAACTCAAGCTATGGGAAAAGCTGTCAATGGTGCTGGGTTTGTTGGTTTCTGTTTTTGTTTCCTTTCCCTTTCCTTACCTTTACCCCTGGGAAGTTGTTCCTATAAAACAGTAAACTGGGGCAATGCCTTGTCCCAGCGAGGCACAGTAACTCCCAGTTAGTCTTGTGGACGGTGAAATAACCTTACATCTCAACAGCATCACACAACAGGATGATGGGCACACACCGTATTATGGGCAAGAAAGAGGGGAGATGGTAGAGGAACACGTTGAGTGACACTTAGAGCAAATGAATGATTTGCAAATTATAGACTGCAAGGGAGGTCTAACATGCCTGTTATATGTGGGAGAGATCAGTTCAGAACTAGAAAACAGATACTGCTTTGTACCATGGCTTATGTGCTTATGATGTCCAAGGCTCCTGAAGATGTGTGAGACAAAAAGCTAAATGGGGTCAACATGGCTTTAATATGGAAGTTTGTTCTCAACAGACAGTTGAGGGAAACTAAAGGCTATCATGCAATACTTCCCAATCTATTGGAATTGACTGAGGGAAGAATCCCCTGGAGCTCCAGCTAGAGACAAGTGTTTGGCCTGAAGGACGGACACCTTGAGTTTTCTACATTCTTTCAGAGGAAATTTATTTTAACTTTTTATTTACAAGTAAGTGCAAACTTACAGAAACAAATGCAAGAATAGTACAAAGAATTACCCTATATACTTCGTCCAAGTTCACCAATTATTAGCATTTTGCCACATTTGCTCTCTATATATGTACATAAATCTACATATATACACACACACATACATATTATTTTCTGGACCATTTGAGAATTGAAAATTGAATTTTTGTGTTTTCTTCCTGGATTATCAGCTGAAAAAATCAAAATGAGATTATGTGCTTGTAGCAAAAGGAATTCTCTCCTTTGGCAACCCTCATTACCCCATTTGTCTTAGTCCATTTGGTCTGCTAAAACAAAATACTATAAATTGGGTGGCTTAACCAAAAGATATTTATTTCTCACAATTCTGGAGCCTGGGAATTCTAAGATCAAGGCACTGGCAGATTTGGTGTCTGCTGAGGACCCGTTTCCTGGTTGGCAGATGGCCATCTTTTCCTGTGTCCTCACATGGCAGGAGGGTCTTTCTTGGACCTTTTTTATAAGGACACTGATCCCATTTATGATGGCAGAGCTAATCATCTCCTAAAGGTCTCACCTCCTAATACTATAGCCTTAGTGGTGAGAATTTCAACATGAATTTTGGGGGGCCTGTAAACATTCAGACCATAGCATCCAAGTTTCACTTTTCTTTTGAATATCAGCACTTGTACATCTGAGTATCTGACAAATATAATGTATAGCCTGTATCCATTTTTCATTTGAAAATCATTTCCATTTAAAGGATAAATGTAATTAGCAAACCTAAAAGAAAAAGAACATATGCTTTTCTCTTATTTGCATTATAAGTTGAAGTTATTTTAATCTTTGTTGATAGCATATTTGCTTAAAGAAGGAAGTCATATCTGTAGTGGACATTTGTCAGGTTTCTTTTTATTTTGGGTTGCCTAATGTTTGAATCTCTTTCCTGTTCGAAAGAAGGGATTCTGGAGAGAAATGATACGAATGAGGTGGAAGGAGCAAAACAATTTTTTAAAAATTAAGAGTTATTTGGAATGAAAACTGGAAACAACCTCCTCTCTCCCAAAATTCTGGAAACAACCCAAATGTTTATGAGCTGGTGAATGGATTAAAAAATGGCTATGTTCATACAATGGAATGTTATTCAGCAGTAAAAAGGAATGACAAATGCTACCTGGATGAACCTCAAAAACACCATGCTAAGTAAAAGCACCCCAGATACAAAACCCACATACTGTAAGATTCCATTTATATGAAATGTCTAGAAAAGGCAAATCTATAGACACAGGAGGTGGAATAGTGGTTCCCTGGCTTGGAAATGGGCTTTCAGCAAAGTCTTCTCTTTCTACTTCCACACTCACGCTAAGGCCCTCGCAACAGAGCCAATCTCAAATGTCTCACCTGGGTCCTAGTTTGCTTTCCAGACAGACACCACCCACAGAGATGTTGCCAAGTGGTAACTCCTGGAAATTGAGAAGCAGTAATAAGACAACTGAGCTATAGGCATCTTTTTTTTTTTTTTAATTGTGCTTTATATTTAAGTTACAAGGGACCTCAGCCAGCTTAATCTTCAAAAGAACCCAGACAAGGCAAATTGGTGGCCAGCCTTTTGAGTGGCTTTTGATAAAAACAGAGCTAAGTGTGACCTCGTTTCAGGACTGGACAAAGTTTTCCCTATATCTTCATTCTGGAGAAGGGCTAATAATAATGACAATTATTTACTGAATGAGTCCTAAGTGCCAGCCTCTGTGCTGAGTGTCCCAGGCACTTGGGTCCCCTGACAACTCCTGGAGAAGAGCAGGGTTACTACCCCATTTGCCCATGATGGCACTGAGGCATGAAGAAATGAAGTAAGTTGCTTGTGGGTCTGTAGATCACCCATGCAGACGACAGAGTTGGGATGGAAACACCCATGAATCTAACCCCAGAGCTGTTAGTAAGCAGTATGCTATCCTGCCCCACCAAGGAAGTTGTGGGATACTATTCTTGAAGCAATTGATTCTCCAATTTACATAGTTCAGTTCAGCCAGCATTTATTGAATCCTTCGGCACTGACAATATAAAGCTCGTGTACTTTTCTTTCAGCGAATATTTACTGAGCCCCTTTCTCCTCTCTGCCAGGAATGATGCTAGACCCTGGGAATCCAGGTGCAAGAAGAGTGCCTTTTCTTGAGGAGCTCTGGGAGAGATGAACAAACAAATAAGAAATTTCGATGTCAGTGAATTGTCAGAAACTGACAGCAGTTTCTTATCGCAATTGGTTGCCGCAGACGTGCAGGTGCGTGAAGGAGTCACACCTGGCGCAAACCAGGAGTTGGGGGGGCGGTGGGGTCAGGCAGAGGCTCCCTGGAAGCCTTGATCTTGAAGCTGAGACCTTAGTCATGTGCCTACTTACTCATTTCTGCCAGGGACTTTTGGAGCTTATCGTTGTGTATTCAGCACTCCAGAAAACAGCAGTTTCTTATCACACAAGTTTGCCCTGTTTATTTCAGGTCATTGAGAGTTAACCTCTGCAACCTGTTGCAGGCAGGAGTGGAATGGGCTGGGCTTTTGACCAGCTGCAGTTCATAGCGAGGGCTTGGGGCGCATGCTCAGCTCCATCTTGCGCGGGCGCCGAGCAGGTAGCCCTCAGTTTTCGTAGCTCTTCACCGTTGCTTCACCCCTACCTGCAATAAGGCTGTAAAATGCGGCTAGTGTTCATTTCTTTGCTGACTGCTTTGCTTGGCTGAGTCTTCCTTTCTTTAGTCCCCTGGTTGTGCTCCTTTTTGGACTACAATTACCTTGTTTTTGTGGAGCATCTTTTGCTGTGGGGCCTTCTTGAGTGGCGTGCCCATGGTTTAGCGTCTGGTGTCCCGGCGTGGTATTCCAGGCTACGGGTGCAAGCTGAGCGACGATCCAGCTCTAAGGTAAGTGTTTGCGTAGGTATGGCTGGGTCCGAGTGGCCACTCCTACAAGAGACCCCCTCCCTGCTTTTGCTGTGGGTTAGGTAGCTCTTAAGTCACACTGTAGGGAAAATGATGAAAGATTGATTGTGCTCTTTGTTCCAAGGTGGTCTTCAAGTCTGGAAATGTATATTATTATTTTATCATGTTATTTAACCAGTAAGCCATTTATCATCTGTTTTGTTATGTTTTCAGATTTGATAGCCACCGTGTACATTCTAAATTCCACAGAGCCAGGTCTGTAAGAGCCAGGTATTAGGAGTTAGGAGATCTGAACTCTGTTTCTG
Organism: Eulemur rufifrons; assembly: GCF_041146395.1. Lineage (NCBI taxonomy): Eukaryota > Metazoa > Chordata > Mammalia > Primates > Lemuridae > Eulemur > Eulemur rufifrons. The sequence goes on from NC_090992.1 coordinate 11,352,700, forward strand.
AAAAATGAGACTGTTAGATCAGAAACGGGCCCTTTTGGATTGTCTGCGTCCACCCTTTATTTTCCAAATGTGAAGACAGATGCTCTGAATGTGTGAGTCACTTGTCCTAGGTCAGCAAGGCATGAGCTGGTGTCCAGGAATCTCGGCAGCCAGGTGGAGGTGTTTTCCTCTTCACCCCGTCTTGCATTTTTTTTTCTGCCAGGTGTTTTTTTTTTTTTTTTTTTTTTTTTTGCCTTTGTTAATAACTGCTCATTTTGGCTTTATGGAGGATAAAATATGAACAGAGATGTGACGGCTCTTTGGTCACAAGGATGGTAAGAACATAGGGAGGTGGCAGTATTGTGCCAGCTTATGTAGAACTTTAAACTTTCTTTTCTTGAAAAAATCCTTCATAGTCCTGTGTAAATAATAATTGCAGCTATGATTTTTGTTACAATGTAATGAGGGGCCCTAGGAACCAAAAAGATCCCAGGGAGAACTGTCTTGGGGACTGATTTCTCCACCATGAAGATGACATGGATCTCTCTTTTGTAGGTACACATTGTCCTAAAAGAATACAGCCTTTTTAGTGAGTAAAGCACTAAGCTATTCCTATGGGCTCGGACTGGTTAAAGTCTTACGTTAGTCATAATAAGCCTATCCCTGCCTCCAGGCTCTTTGTTTTTGTAGGGTATTGTTTGCTCTGTGGGTCCTTACAAAATGACGCGTTCCATTGTTTGGGAGGAAACCTAGTTTTTTAAAAAAAAAATTCTACTATCACAACCACCTTGTACAAAAAGTTTTTTCATATTATTTAAAAAAAAAACAGCTTTATTGAGATATAATTAAAGTACCATACAATTAGCCCATTTAAAGTGTACAATTCAAGGTGTTTGGTATATTACTCTTTTCAAATTTCCTCCACCTGGAGGGGCCAGTGTGCTTCTGGCGTTTTCTTGAGCACTGACAAGAGGTTTCCATGACTACCAAATCCAGCAGGTGGCGTGGTGTCTTCACACGTGTCCTAAACATGCTGGGACTGGGTGAGCTGGGGAAGAAGGCTCAGTGTTCAGAGTTCCAGCGCAAACTTGGTATCTTGGCAGCCTGTTAAGAGAGGAATGTACTTGTCTTCCTTTTTTAAATGGGAGACGTTTTGCTTGATACTTTATTATGCTAATAAAAAAAAAAACAGGAGAGGCAGCTCTTTTGGTGTATAAATTTTGCCCTTCACGTTTACTCTCGGAAGAGAAAGCTTTATTTTTTAAAATCCCTGATAACAAAATATCATACTCCGAATCTCTGAAAGAAAGGTCTTTTGATGGAGGAGAAGGGGAGACCATAGAACCTGATTCCAAATGTTTCCACCTAGGTACAAAATGTTTGTCAATTGCTTTTTCTGCTGAGTGCATTAAAACAAAAGCAATTTTAATACTTACCCCCCCCCATTACAAATCCTTGTTGAAACTACAGGAAATTCTACTAGTAGTTTTATTCTAAAACTTTTCTACCTTATGCGTTGTTTTATCCCCTTGTTGTAATCGAGAAGTTGAAGTATGCAAGCTTGAGGTTTTCTGGCAAAATATGTCTACAAATTTTACGTTCATAAATTTTTAAAAATTAGGTTGCGGAGGTGGTAATGTTGTCATTTTATGGGAGAAGAAACTGAAGTTGTGAGTTGCTGGTGGTTACAAAGCTGGCAGGTTGCTGAACTGAGTTAGACCGTGTATTCCTGATTCTGGTTCCAGCTCTTACTATCAGACCAGCCTCCCAGTGCGACATCAGCATCTCTGGAGACATTCAGGCACTCTAGTTAGTTTCCTGTTGCAGCTGTAGCACATCGGCACGAATTTAGTGGCTTAAAACAACACAACTTGTTTTACAGTTCGGAAGATCAGAAGTCCTCAAATCGAGGTGTTAGCAGAGCTGTGCTCCCTCGGGAGGCTCCAGGAGAGGGTCTGATTCCTTGGCTTTTCCAGCTTCCAGAAGCTGCCTGGCCCTGCGGCTTGGCTCTCGACCCCCTGCCCCATGTTCAAAGCCAACAGCATAGCATCTTCCAGTCTCGCTCTGGCTTCTGCTTCAGTCATCACATCTCCTCCTCTGACTCCCGCCTCCCTCTGATAAAGGACCCTTGTGATTATATTGGACCACTCACAGGTTCCTGGGATTATCAGGGTACAGGCATCTCTGTGGGGAGGCATTATTTGGTCTTTAATACATTCTAAAAAAATTTGGTGGTAGTAAATTTGGGAAACGCTGCACTAAACAAAGTTAAATAGGACTTCTCTGAACTTTGAAGACGAATAATTACCATAGCTTGTATGTGTTGAGACTTTATTTGTGAAGCACTTTAAGTTTTACATGCATTATCTCATTTCATTCTCATGTCAATACTGAGGAGTTCTATTCTCATTTATCTAATGAAGAAGCTGAGGTTCAAAGTAGGTAAAAGTAAGTAATTTATGAGATTACCCAATAGATACTACGTATGCCAATTGAGTGATGGTTATGCAAAAAGCCCAGACTTCATTATGCAATATATCCATGTGACAAAACCGCACTTGTACCCCCTAAGTCTATAATAATAAAGTTATGCAACATGCTCAAGGTCACACTGCTAATAAGTGGCCAAGCTGGGACTCAAATTCAAATGTATCTGATACTAAAGCCTGAGTCTTGGAGATTCACAGTATTGATATTCTAACATGTAAGGAAGGGGGTTTAGGATGTAGAATTTTCCAGGTTAATTCACCCAGCATCTTGGTATCTTACCAGGTTAGTGTTCTTCAGAACATACTTTATGAAATGATAAACTGGTGCTCTCCATATGACTGTTATCCAGTAGAGCTTTCTGTGATGCCGGAAATGTTTTATATCTGCACTGTCCAACCTGGAGCCATCATGTACTACTGAGCCCTTGAAATGTGGTTAGGACAACTAAGGGGCTGAATTTCAAATTTTATTTAATTTTAATTATTTACACTGAAATAACCCATGTGGCTACTGGCTCCCACATGGGACAGCAAAGCTTTTTAGTTTTCCTTTCTAATGTCTAGTGTTCAAGTCTAACCTGAGCCCAGGCCCATGTAGTTATTTTACTTTTGAACATAGTATCATTTTCTACAATTAATTGGTCTCAAATGTCATTTGAACGATGGTTGTTGAAAGCTTTTGAAAACGCTTCTGAAAAGGATGTATCTTTGTGGAGGGGGGTAATAGTGAGACAGGATTTCAGGTGTCATGGGAGAAGCCAGGGGGAATTTGCAGACCGTTGAGCCCTAGACTTTGGTAGAACTATCTGGAGTGGTGTTTAGTCTGACAATCTCCTCTAAAGATAGATGTCTAAGTTAAAGAACTTTTTTTAGCATTCAACAAGAATCTATGAGGCCATTCTAGAAGGTGTAGGAAAATCAAGGAAGTGGGACTAAGGTCCTGTCAAGTCTTTGAAGCCACTCTGGGGAGACAGGAGGCACTTGGGTGACATTGTTGTCTGTAATGTTACATAAGATTATACCAGCAGGAATGTAGCAAGGCAAGCACCAAATGCACGTTATGGGCCAATGGTGTTCACTTTAGCTGTGGAAAGCTTTTTTGTGAATTAAATTTCAGGCAGAAGCCCAGTAGACACAACAGATGGAAAAAGAGCTATACACTTTGAAGCAAAAGTGTTAGGGTGGAATCATGGTCCTGTTTTCTGAAGCCCCTCTCGCTCCCTGCTGTGGCCCTCGAGAAACCTCTCTGAAACGCTAATATGGCATGTGAATCACTGACAGAATCTCGAAAAGGGTTAACAGCTCTGAGGCAGGAGAATTCCTGGGTTTGTCAGGAAGGCTACACGGGAAAGGTGAGCTGTGATGCCTCCCAGGTAGCCCATGTGCATATTTTCAAATACATTTTATACACATTTACATAATTTTGAAAGGATCCTACTAGATGCCATCGAAAATTTGATTTTTCACTTTATATTATGTCATAAGTAACGGTCTGTGTTACCAGTATAGATCTACGTCTTCAGAATGGCTAAGTGTTCCCGCTTACGTTTATGAGGGGGACAGGGTGTAGGCCGGGCAGGAAGAGGGGTCCTTTAGGATCTCATGTCTGCTCAGAAACAGCCTTAGCAGTTACTACTTTAGAAAGAGCCATCCTTGCCCATAAACACCAAATGGCTCTGAAGGTCATTGCGTTGATTCTACAACTTGCTACGGCTTTTGCGTTTTCTGTGTTACGTGAGCACAGTGATTACATGGATCGTTGAAGCACATTTATTTCAAGGTCTTTTCCTACTCAGTCTTCAGCAAGGGATAAATATGACGGCATCTACTGTTGGGCAAGGAACCGTCAGCAGGTCTTCAACAGTCTCTGAAAATTATTGCTGTTTTTTAATCTTTGTGGTGAGAATGCAAAAAGTAACTCTATGAGTCGATGAATGTTAATTAGCTTGACCGTAGTAACCGTTTCACAGGGTGCAGTATAGGTACGGTCTACGCCTCACCCATGGATTCAAATAATTAAAGATTGAAAAATATTAAAAAAAAACTGTATTGAATGAACATGTAGAGACTTTTTTCTTGTCATTATTCCCTAAACAATACAAGATAACAGCTATTTACATAGCATTTATATTGCATTAGGTATTATAAGGTATTATAATCTAGCCATGATTTCAAGTATACAGGAGGATGTGCACCAGTTTATGTAAATGCTACATCATTTTATATCAGGGACTTGAGCATCCGGATTTTGTTGTCCACAGGAAGTCCTGGAAACAATCCCTTGTGGATACTGAAGGGCAACTGTATATTTTAAAAAATCATGTTGTACACCTTAAATAGATACAATTTTAATTTATCAATTGTACCTCCATAAACCTGAAAACAAAGATTAAAAAATTATTATTGCTGGAGTTCAAATAGTAGTTATAACAGCCTGAATTTACAGAGGTCTTACTAAGTGCCAGGCACCTTTCACACAAATCCTGAAATGTAAAGTTTTTCATCGTGCCCATTTTCCAGATGAAAAGAAGTAAATGGATGATTCCAGGTCATAGGGCTAGTGAGTGACAGGCCTGGAATTTGATCCCAGGCAGTCTGGCTTTGGCACTTGACCAAAAAGTGCTAACTTGCCTTTAAAATAGGCTTGCTTTCTGATAACGGCAATGCTGGGCAATGTGTTTGCAAAGTGAGGTTTGGGATCAGCCACTGATGGGTGGTAGAAACACGTACGATAGGGCGCTGTTTGCGTTTCTCGGACAGGGTGGTTATTTTACCTGTGGCATTGACTACAACCCGGACATTTCATCTGGGTCTTCTCTCAACAGCAGCCCTGCTTACTGTAAAAATAATTCAATAGTTTGGTGAATACTCTTCCATAGATTTCTTAATGTATATTTATAAACAAATTATATGCATGCGTATAATTTTGAGTGGGATCTTACTAAATTCCATCATAAGCTTATACAAGCGGCTCTGCTTTGCACATTAAACTTTGCACTCCCTTGCTCGGAATAAATGGGCCAAGAAGGGTATTTGAATCAACGTTTAAGTGATTCAGTGCAATCATTTGGTTCTCAAGCTTGTTTTTAAAATTTCATATTTGGTTCTTCAACTGTTTGTAGCAGAATTATAGCAAAAACCTAATTTAATTAGACTGTGAAGAGATAGGGCAATGTGGATAATTTTCTGGAAAGCATTTTTGATTCCTCTCTTGGTGTAAAAAAAAAAAATCTTCAAAATGCTCTAAATCACTTCACTTAGTTAGCTTTCTTCAATTAAATATGAAATGTCCTATTTCAAATCAAAAGTTTATTATATCTCAAACAAGAAGAGGTACAATTAATCAAAGTATGTGACTAAACTATTGACACAGTTTTGCCATCTTAACAGTAGCTTGCTTGTGCCAGCGGTGAAGAAGCCTTGGAGAGCAAGTGGCCACGAAATCGTGAAAGGCATTTTCCACAGCTTGTTGAGAATTGAATATTTTTCCTTGCAAGAAGTGGTCCAAAGCCTGGAAGAAGTGGGAGTCAGTTGGTACAAGGTCTGGTGAATATGGTGGACGACAGAGAGTTTCCAAGTCCAGCTGCTGTAGTTTGAGCAGTGTTGTTTGTGCAACATGTGCTTGAGCATTGTCTTGCAGGAGGATTGGCCTGTCTCTATTGACCATTCTCAGCTGCTTCATGGCAAGCATCCTCATCCTTCTGTCCAAGTGGTTGCAGTAGACATCTGCTATAATGGATTGACCAGGTTTCATGACGCTGTAGTGGGTAATACCAGCGCTGGACCACCAAACATATACCATTAGCTTTTTTTGATGAATATTCAGTTTTGGACTGTGTTTCAGCACTTTATGTTTATCCAACCATCGTGCCGAATGCTTGTAATTGTCAAAAAGAATCTACTTTTCTTCACACGTAACAATATGGTATAGAAATGGTTCAGCTTTATGTCGTGACAGTAAAGAAAGGCAAGCTTCGAGACGATTTCTCTGCTGATGCTCATTTAATTTCATGCAGTACCCATCTATCCAACTTCTTTACCTTGCTAATTTGTTCCAAATGGTCCAGTGTTGTTGAAAGAGTAACGTCAAACCTTGCTGGTAATTCACGTGTAGGTTGAGATGGATTCTCTTCCACTACAGCTTTCAGCTCATTATCCACCTTGATCTCAGGTCGCCCACGTAGCTCATTTTTAAGATTAAAATCACCAGAACAGAACTTCTCAAATCATCAGTGTACTGTGCGTTCATTAGCCACATCCTTCCCAAATAATTCATTGATATTTCAAGCTGTGTGCACTGCATTGGTTCCATGATGGAACTCATATTCAAAAATAACATGAACTTTTCACTTAACCGTGGTTTCACAAAAATTGCTCTTAAAAAAATTGGAAAGATAATCACAAGCCAAACCATGCATTTGAAAGACTGAGGATGTACCTTCACAATAAAAATAAAAAGTATCAAAGTGGAATGTCAGAGATATCCATTGTCAAACTTAGTACTTAAGGAAATCGGACATTTCCTACTTAATAACCTTAATACTTGAACATGCACTGCTGTAGGGCCATCATTCTGAAGCTGATGTTCACCCTGCGGGGCACGAAGGGATGGGTGCTGGACGGATATGCTTTGATGTCAGTTTAGACCTGTAACTTGAGTGTACCAGTTTGCCAGGGCTACTGGAACTAAGTACCCCAAACTGGTGGCTTAAAAAACAGAAATGTATCACCTCACAGTTCTGGAAGCTAAAAGTTCAAGATGAAGGTGTCGGTAAGTTTGGTTCCTTCCGAAAGCTGCTTTTTCTGGCTTCTGGTGGTTTCTGGGAATCTTCGGGGCTCCTTGGCTTGTAGACGTGTCCCCCAGTCTCTACTTTCATGTTTACATGGCGTCATCCCTGTGTGCATATCTGTCTCCCAATTTCACCTTTTTATAAGAACACCAGTTACGTTGGATTGGGGTTTAGCTACTGATCTCATTTTAACTTGATCATTTCTCTAAAGACCCTGTCCTCAAATGAAGTCGCATTTTGAGATACAGGGATCAAGACTTCAACATAGGAATTTGGGGGGGACCATAATTCAACCTATAACAGTGTGGTTCAGAATGAAGCTGGGCTTCAGCTCCCTTGCTTGGCGATGTCCTCCTTTCTCCTAAAAGGCAAGTCAAGGTGGGGATGGGGGGGGAGAGTGGGAAGATGTTTGATTAATCAGATAAATCAAGGTTTTAGATTTTCCTGTTATTACCATAGTGAAGGCCATGGAAGTCTGAGGTGTGGCCTGCACTCACATAGAGCTTGCAGTCTACATAGGGAACAAGGGGCCAATAATTATACAAGGTGGTGTAGTTGAAAAAGTTTGCAAAATATCCAGCGTCAGGCAAATGTATAACTAAGTAGTGACTTCCAATGTTTTGGTGCATTGGCAAGGAATATGAAAAAAGAAAGTCATGAGTAAAACCAGTGGTCTCTTCAGCCCAAAATCTTTGTCAGTGCTCTAGCAGTACATATAACTTTGCATCGTGCCTTTTATTTTCCCAATTTCCATTCATTTCTAATAATTTGTTCAGGTAATTTCACAATTTCGCTGCTGTACCAAGACGCTGCTGCCGAGTGTGAGCTGTTGATTAGTGGGCAGTGCCCCCTTGTGACAACTCCAAATTCTCATTGTTCAGCTGGTGGAGAAAAGACTGAATGTGATGTTCTCGGGGTGGTTCGTGGTGTCAATGAGTAACATACAAAAACGGGTTGAATGAAGGCTAGTGACTGTTGGTGAATAGGACATGGATGGAGCTATTGAAAAATATCTTTAATTCAGATAAGCATATTGGAGTATTTAAAGACGGAGGAAAACAAACACAGATAAAAAATGGTTCAAGAAGCGTGTGAGAGCAGAGGTGGACAGTCTTCTATGAAACTGTGGTTTGGGGACCAGCAGCAGGATGCTGCTCAGAAGCTGGTTAGAACTGCAGGGTCCCAGGCCCCAGCCCAGACCCTCCTAAGTCAGACCCTGCATTTAACAAGAACCTCAGATGATGCATCTGCATGGTGAAGTGTGAGAAGCTTGGTGCACAGTACAGCAGAAGTGTTTGGTGTGTGGACTTTAGATTTAGAGAGAAGGGGTTGGAATCCCAGGTCTGCCACTTACTAGCTCTGTGAACTCGGCCTGGTTGCATTCTTATGCCTCAGTTTCCTGTTCTGTGTATGAGGAATAATAGCAATACATTCCTTATAGGATTATTGTAAGGCCACCACCACCATCATCAGTAACGTTTAATGAGGGCTTATGATGTTCCAGACAACGTTGGAAGCACTTTTTAGGTATTCATTAGTGAGATAATAATGAAGGATAAATGCTGGCAAATGGTAAATGCTCATCAAATTTTAAAAATTGATGGTTGTGATTATTGCGATCATGCTAAAGCATGGTCGTCAAGCCAGTGGAATGGAATGGAGCGCCTCAACTGAAGAAGTAAAGACTGGCTTTGGCAGCCGAGGGTGAGGTGTTGAGGCCTGTTTGGAGCAGTAGCTTTGAGGGCTGAGTTCTGAACCCCCGACCCACTCTTTGCATTATTGATCTGCAGAAAGGATGCTTTCAAATGAAGTAGTTATCAGGGAGCTCAACTAATCTAGTAAACAATGGTTTAAAATAGTGCTTTTCAAACTTTTTGGTCTTAGGACTCCTTTATAATTCTAAAAATTGTTGAGGACCCCAAAGAGATTTCTGTATGTGGGTTATATCTGTCAATATTTACCTTATTAGAAACTCAGGCTGGGAAAAATTGAAAATACTGATTCATTTTACAAATAACAATAATTGACCCATTACATGTTAATATTAAGTAATATTTTTATTAGAAATAATTACACTTTCCAAAACAAAAACATTTCGTAAGAAGAGTGATACTGTTTTATGTTTTTCCAGATCTCTTTAGTGTCCAGCTTGATGGAATGGAGCTGGGTTCTCCTATCTGTTTCTGCATTCAGTCTGTTGCAGCCTCACATCACGAAGCCTCTGGAAAACTCCAGTGTACACTCAGGAGAGAATGAGAGTGAAAAAGGCCAATAACATTTTAGTATTATTAGAACATTGTTTTGATCTTGTGGGCCCCCTGAAAGGACCTCAGGGGCTCCCAGAAAACTGGGAGTTTAGAAGATTAAAGCACATTCATTGTAAGCAAATATATGTAGTCAAAGAAAAACCATTTATTCTTCTGCACTGATTAACTGCTTAATGGGACAGAGCTCTGCTGGGATTCCAAGTTGTACTTGAAATTAATGAAACAGAATTTCTGTACGAATTATAATTCTTAGTTTTCACCAATTCGAATTGGTCTTACTGGGTTTTACTGTACTTCCACAGGAGTTTCTGATTAGGTGAATTTGGCAATTGCCTTTAGATTTCCAGTTCAGCTGCAGAAAATTTGTTTGGCACTTTGGTTTCTTTGGCCATTCCTGCTGCTAGTTGGGAACGTGGTGATTGGCTTGCAGGGTGTGATCAAAGTGTAGCTTGACTTTCATGTCTTATGGGATGGTGGTAAAATATACAGCAGAAATCTCTCTAATTGAATATATGATTCTCAAAATACAGCTGTCAAAGTGTATTACATTGGAGTGGGCTATAAAATCTTTGCATGCAGATATGGCGTGCCTGGTGAGGTGATTTCTTCCTGCTTGGAGAATTGTACTTGATGGTAACTCGGTGACAAAGAGCCTCCTGTTTTGTTTTGGCCCCTGCGATGATTAATGTGAGCACTCTGCTGTGACAAGAAGTTTAACATCACAATCTTTGGGATGGTTAAGGGCAGTGTACCTCATGGAAACTTTAGGAACTAATTAATGTGCAACATTCATAATTGGGAAATATACTAGTATGATAGGAAATTAATAGACCGAATATTTTGGGGGGAAAATTAAAGGTCTGTTATGTAAATCAAACACTTGAATTCATAAATCTAAATCATAAGAAATTTTTATTTAATGTTTGACACCCTCATTCACCTTTTAAGTGGTGGTCTCTTAAGGTCTAATTCAGATTGCATTTATTAAATGTATATCATCTGATGCTGGAAGAAGGTCAGGAATATGGATAAAGAGAATTTTGTGGTGACCTATTTGCCGACGATTATCAACAGGCCAGAGAATTTGGTAGTTTCCTGCAGTTGCATGGATTTGGCCAGCAGAGGGCGGAAGAGTAAAGTACCTTCCTAATGGTAACACAAATAACGTGTAACCTGCATGACTTCCAATGCCTGGATGTGTGGGCAGTGGCCGAGACCTCAGTGTACCGCAGAGGCTATCCAGGTCTGAGAGGACAAGCTTGCACATGGTTCTAGCTCGGGGTCCCCAACCTATGGTGAGTTGTATAATGATTTCATTATATATTACAATGTAATAATAACAGAAATAAAGTGCACAATAAATGCAATGTGCACTAAATGGAATCATCCCTAAATCATCCTCCTCCTTCCCCAGCCCGTGAACAAATTGTCTTCCATGAAAATGGTCCCTGGTGCCAAAAAGGTTGGGGACTGCTGTTCTAGCTGATGGCTGCCTGTGAGAAGAAAACCCTGATGTTGCAGGCTCTTCTGATTTTTTCAAGAGAAGAAAACATTCCAGAGTTCTCTGTGAAATTTTCTGATTTAAAAATATTGCTTAATTTTTTTTTAAAAGCATCACTTAAAAAAGAAAGCAAAAGCCATGTTAGTGGGTTGAATTTTGCCTATGATCTGCAAAGACCTATAGCATCCTAGGAATGCTATAAATGGCCCAGACTTATTCATCTTTTTATAAAAGGACATTTTCATAGTATTTCTTTAAAAGGGAGGAGAGGGAAATACTATAGAAAATAAAGGTAGAGTTGCTTTAATATCTCAGTAGAAATTCATGCAACATCTCCTTCACTCGTGTTTCTTACCATATACCAACAAACCTTTTTGCCTGTTAAAAGTTAACTATTACTTTAACCAAAGCTCTGGGTCAGGGTGGAGTGGCGGGGGGAGGCTTAAAATAAATTTGTTCCAAAGCTCTGAGGTGGAAGAAAACATGGTAAATGCAATGCTGAAGTGGCTGGAGTAAAAAGAAGAAAAGAGCAAAGACAGATCAGGAGAACAGGCATGGGCCACGCTATGGAGAGTTCTATCTTTAACCCAATGTGCAACTGAACCTAACTCTCACCTTCTGGGGCGTTGCGATTCAGTGACTACAAAGCCCTGCACCTATCTCAGCTGAGATTCATTTTTATCTGGAAGGCACTGGGGTTATTGCTTGCTGGATGGTTTTTGGTGGTCAGTCCACAGGTGAACGGTTTCTGATGGGGGCACCCGGCTGATAGGGCAAGAGTCCTCCAGGCAGGTGCTAGCTAAGATGGCTCAGCTGTATGGGGCCGGGCGTGGTGGGAAGCAGCTCTGGGAGCCCCTGACCCTGTCCAGCTGCTGCTTCATTAGACCATCTCTTTCTTTCTTTAATTTAATTTAATTATTATTATTATTATTTTTTGAGACAATCTTGCCCTGTTGTCCAGGCTGGAGTGTGGTGGCGTCATCGTAGCTCACTGCAACCTCCAACTCCTGGGCTCAAGCAATCCTCCTGCCTCAGCCTCCTGAGTAGCTGGGATTGCAGGGTGTCACAGCGTGTGGCTAATTTTTTCTATTTCTTTTTTTTTGGTAGAGAACAGGATCTTGCTTTTGCTGAGGCTGGTCTCAAACTCCTGACCTGAAGCGATCCTCCGGCCTTGGCCTCCCAGAGTCCTGGGATTATAGGCGTGAGCCACCGCACTCACCCATGGAGAGAAATTAATATGTAATAAACAACCATGAGGTGCCAAACACTGTGCTAACTACTAGACCTATATGATCTCATGCAAAGCTCACAGTAACACCACGAGGGAGGTGTTGTTCCCATAATGCAGATGGGGACACTGAGGTCATTAGTGTAGTCAGGACTTGAGCCTAGATCTGTCGCTCCGAAGCTCGTGCCCTTCCCACAGCCCAAGAATCCAATGTTTCTAGCAGTTTTCTACTCCTGGGATGCTACGCAGTTGGGTTCTTTACAGATTCACAAGCAAATAGATCCCTAATAAAAAATACAGGGCTGGAACGAGGTAGCGGGGGTGTCATCAAGCCAAATGCCTTTGAGAAACGCTGGGCACAACCTCATCTCACTCTTGGTAAAATGAAATGACTCCCTTCCTCCTGGTGTCTGGGTTATAGTCCATCAGCTATTTATTTCTACCTCTCAAAGCGGTGAGAGCGAGCGAGGCGGTCACACGTTTTCTTGGTGTCGTTGGAGGGGGCAGCACAGTACCTGCCCTGCTGGGCTCCCTGCTTTGCCGCTGAATACATCTTCCTGGGCTGGCCCTGCTTGGCAGGAGATCACACATGTGTTATGTGGGTGTATTTAAAAAGTGGGTAATTCATTTGTTAAATGAATACGGCAATTATTAATTTCAATTTATCCGGTTTATTGGGAACAGCTGTTCATTAACATGTATTTAACTGCTAATGTTAGAGCCAAACTAATTACCTCGAACACACAGCGCTGTGGTATCCTGTGAAGAGAAGGCCCGGCTGCCCTGCCTGCCAGGATGCAAAAATAGCTCGCGCTCGGGGTGCTGTTCTGCAGGTGACCGGGTGGGGGCTCTCCTCACCTGGGGTTCGCAGCGTCTGCTGCAAACGGGTCCAGCCAGGCAGACATCTACAAGATAGTATAAGGCCAGCGTGTCCGATTGTCCCCAGAGGCCAGGCAGGTAATAAAAATGAATAAAAGGGGAAGGTAGAAGAACTCACACAGTTTCATTGGCCTGTCTTTGTTCTGTCGCTTTTGATCAGCATATAGTTAATCTCTACAGTAAGAAAGACTATTGCAAGCACAGTGATAAATGGCCATTAACCTTCAGCCCGAGATGCCAGAAGTCACGGAGGGTTGGGGGGGGGGGGTGGCAGCGCACTGGGGAGTGTCCCATTGGCAGGGGACTGGGGGTAGGTGGGTCAAGGTCAGCGGGGAGGGGGAGGTGAATCAGCAGCTGCTTCTGGGAGGAGCCGAATGTGGGACCAAAATGGTGACACCTTTTAGGCTTGTTAGGTGAAATGTCCCAAATTTTAGATGGTAGCTCAAATTTTAAAAGAATACTGAGTATTCTTTTAAATACAGCAAAATGCACGTGTGGCTGGAGAGCTGCCCATTTGCAGCTCCCGAAGGAAGAGTCTCTCTGTGGGTGTACTCAGGTGGCTGGTGAATAGATTTGTCCTGAGGACAAACTAATTTATTTGGTTTTCGATCTTTTTTTTTTTTTGATCCCTACCATAGTGTCTCCCACCACAACATTTAGCCTTAACCTTGCAGTGCTTCATTTCCCTTATTTTTAAAGTGTAAGAGTTGGGTTTTATTTTCTGTGAAGTCTAAATCTAACTCTTATGCTCCATAACTTTAAGATGACTTAAAACTATATAAGAAACAAAAAACTTATAGAAGACATTAAAATATTAAAGTAATTTTCATGTAGGAGCCATTTTACTTTGTATCTTTTTTTCCCCTTTCTTTCTCTTCTAAGGGCAAATCCCCTTTGCCATAAACCAGAGGGCCTCAAACCTCAGTGTGTGTAAGGCTCAGCTGGGCCCCTGGTCAAATGCAGGTCCCCAGGCCCTGAGCTGCTGCCCCTGTGTGGTTGACACCTGCTGGTAGCACCCGCAGTGACTGATGCTGAGGGCCCGGGGACATACTCTGAGAATTCGCACTACGTCCTGTTTGTTGGCGCTCAGCATCTCTTTCTGTCAATGTCTGTTTCCAAACTCCATCACAGGGATTAGAAGGCTAAAAACGACAGGCCCCTGACCCCTTGGCCACTAGGATTCTGGATGCAGTCTAGATTCTGAGAAGGAGAAGCCATCGAGATTTTGAAGGTAACAGGGAGGCAAAACCCATTTTTCCTTAGGCTTTGTGCCGGTAATATATGTGGATATTGGCAGCAGCTGGGCTCGTGTTCGCTGTTAGTTAGCTTCATGCTGTGGGGAAGCTGTGGCTTCAGCAGTGGTGGTAGCCATGGAAACAGCAATGGCCTGGCATCTCAGTAGCAGTGATCTTCTTGTCCTCTGGACTGTGGCTGTGCTAGTTTATCATCTGGAGGGCAGAACGCATCTCAGTCAGCACAGGCACAGTTCTGCCGCAGTAACAACCAACCTCAGAATTTTAGGTGGTTGATTTCTCGTTTGTGCGGTGTGCCTTCTGTGGATTGCCTAGGGGCTGTGCTTTATGTCGCCTCACTCTGGGATCTAGACTGATGGAGCAGCCATCCACTCGGTCGTTGCTGGGTACCATGCCAGAGGGGTGGAGAGTTCCACAAAGATTGTGCTTGGCAATTCAATGCTCCCTCCTGGAAACAAAATACATCATCTACCATCAAAAATCAATGTCTAGGACTTGTCGCACGTCCCACCCAACCACAAAGGGGCTAGGAAGTGTTCCCGGAAGACAGAGAGCTGGAAATACTTGGTGATGAGTTCTCAGGACTCCCACAGAAGCCCAGAGGCAGCCTTTTCAATTCCAGCTAACTCTTCCAGTGATTTTGCAAACACCTAACCTCTGAATTAAACCTCATTTGTTTCCTGACTAAACTCTGACCAGTAAATAAACATTACCTTATGCTACATGTGCTATCTTGAATTTGTATTAACTAATATACTATTTTAAATTACATTCTTAAAAATGTTTGATTACACAGCGTTTTCACCCATGTAGGCCACCTTAACTCTTTCCATTAGTGAAATGCTATTCTCTGTGCTCACATAACTATGAGGTATATACCGTCTATCAAGACCTCTGACTTCCAGAGACCCTTCTTCTCTGTGACGCCTTCAACCATCTATTGGGTCAGCCCTTCCCTTGACATCACCCCACAGAGATATCCATACTAACCTGTGCACATAGGATTCCCACTCTTGCTGGTGGCCAGCAGAGAGTTAGAGCCCAGGGGGTGGCCTCTAGAGTGAGCTTGGCTGGTTTTGAAGCTCAACTCTACCACTTTCTGTTGGTATAACCCACGGAAAGTTCTTAACCTGTCCATGTCTCTTTTTTTCCCCTCATTTGTAAACTAAAGATAATCATTTCTAGCTAATAGAGTTGTTTTGAGCTTAAAGCTTTTAGAATGGTAACTGGTACATGTTCAGTACATTTTAGCCAATTATTTATTGTTCAGTGTATCCCAAAGTGTGAGACATACACAGGACCATGGAATTTTTTTGTGGCATACAGCCTACCGTTAGATAGTGTTTAATTTACACAGGTAGAACTCTTTCAATTATCTTTTAATCTTTTTTTTTTTTTTTTTAAGAGACAGTCTTGCCCTGTCACCCAGGCTGGAGTGCAGTGGCATGATCATAGCTCACTGTAACCTCAAACTCATGGGCTCAAAGATCCTCTTGCCTCAGCCTCCTGAGTACCTGGGATCACAGGTGTATGCCACCATACGTAGCTAATTTTTTAAAAAATATTTTTTATAAAGAGAAGATCTTGCTATATTCCCCAAGCTGGTCTTAAACTCCTGGCCTCAAGCAATCCTCCCACCTCAGCCTCCCAAGGTGCTGGGACTATAGGCATGAGCCACCAAGCCTGGGCTTATCATTTAATCTTCCAAGAACAAAGTCTTGGTTAGTTGCTAGTATCTCTTTTTTTTTTTTTTTTTTGAGACAGAGTCTTGCTTTGTTGCCCAGGCTAGAGTGAGTGCTGTGGCGTCAGCCTCGCTCACAGCAACCTCAAACTCCTGGGCTTAAGCGATCCTACTGCCTCAGCCTCCCGAGTAGCTGGGACTACAGGCATGTGCCACCATGCCCGGCTAATTTTTTTCTGTATATATTTCAGTTGGCCAGATAATTTCTTTTTATTTTTAGTAGAGACGGGGTCTCGCTCTTGCTCAGGCTGGTCTCGAACTCCTGACCTCGAGCGATCCACCCGCCTCGGCCTCCCAGAGTGCTAGGATTACAGGCGTGAGCCACCGCGCCCGGCCTAGTATCTCTTAACACCTCTTTTATACTCGGTAATAGGAGTTATATGAATGACTGACTGAAGCTCGAACAGCCCCGATCCAGTCCATTAGCAGACTCTGCATTCCCTCAATTGCTACCAAAATTACATAGCCTCGCCACTGAAGAGCTTATTTATATCCATCCAAAATAGCTTGGGTTTGTCGTTTTCTATACAAAAGAGGGCTCAATTGTGTGACTGTCGATCTAGAAGCACCTTTTGAGGATGATACTTAGGTTAATAGGTCTTGCTGAATTTTTCTAGCTTGCCCCTAGACACATCCTGACCAACAAATCAAATCAACCTCTTCCTCTTCCATTTCTCAGTTCTCTTTCCGCTACTGTTTCTGTTAGTGGTGTCACCGTTTCCCTGGGTAGCTTTCACTTAGTTTATCGAGAATGGCTGCCTAGAGAACTGTGAGAAAGGTTTCTGGGATCTGAAATGAGCAGGGTGGAAATCGGTTATTATTGTGGACCTTGGGTGCGGGGTGGGCAGGAGATGGCCAGCTTGATCAACCTGTAGCTGCAGCCAAGCTGGATTGCTTGCTGTCCTTACAGACATCTGTCCCTCTTCTCTGACGTTATTCCCTCCATGTTGTCTCCCCAGGCTGTATTTCTTCTCTTCCCCTAGTCCAATTTCTAACCCCCTTAAGACCCATTGAAAACTCTTTCTTGACTCATGATGCTAAATCAAGGGTCTTAGTCATTTTTGTTTCCCACACAATGTTGAGTCCATAATTGCTTAAAAAGAATACTTGCTCCATGAATAAAAGAATATGCCTTCTTCTGTTGCCTGGGGCAGCATAGACTTTTTAAAAAAAACTTTATGGATCTGTCTTATTTTCAAACTTAGGTTGGGTCCTATTGAGGACAGGGATGAACCAGGCCCTAAATGCATTTGTATGAGCTTCAGTGTCTTCCCATAGAGATTTAAACAATGGCACTTTAGTTTGAGAATTGTTGTCCTTCAGGTGGTTGGCACACCATGGGTGGCCTAGGGATACATATACTGCCCAGACTGTTACTGATGATGATGGTCAGAGACCTTTGAACTTTCCTAGGAAGGAGTGAGGATAAGTGAAGTTGAATGACTGCCTGACAAATAGCCTCCTGTCTGCCCACCCTCCAGCCTAGGTACCAACTCTCATTCTTCAGGTCTCGGCTTGTCTGTTACATGTCCTCAGAGAAGCTTTCTTTCTCTCACCTAGGTAACTCCAGCTCTCCTCTAATGGCACCAATAACGTACTACTTTGCATTTCTTTACAGAATCACCATCTCTTTCTTCTGTTGGCCTGGAAAACCCCCTGAGGTCCCAGCTGCCTTTGCTCTTTATTGGGTCCCCAGAACTCAGGGGTCCTTGGCACACAGCAGCCATGTTTGGATGAAGGAATGACTACCCTGTGCATTAACTCTTAACTGGATTCTGATTAATCAATTCCTATAATTTAGCATCATCACTATTACAACTTGGATTACAACTTTAATATATCAGGACAGTCAAACACTTAGCAAGGTGGGGAGTGTGGAGTCAGCTATCTTTAAATAAGCATATGCTCTAGATTATAGTAACCTTAAACGCAATACTAAATTTTTATTGATTTCTTTAAACTTTATCCAATACTGAATATAACTTCATTTTTGGAGGGTGGTTGGGAGGACTTTGGAGGCCCTTCTGAGCCGTCCCAGAGCTCAGGCTCATCATTCCTGTGCCATCACATACTTTGGCTGTGAGAAAGGGCCAAGCAACATGAGGACAGCTTAGGCCTGGCACAAGCAACTCAAACCACACATTTTAAAGAGAACGATTCTCTTCCTCTGTGATATCAGAGTGACTTCAGGACCATAGTTTTCGAGGTACTATTTCACTTTTAATCTTAGCTCTAAGCCACTGATCAATATGACTTGGACCTATGGGTGAGAATTTTGCTCTTTAGAAAAAAAAATCCCCCTTTGTACACAGATACGAAGAGTTAATTGCCATGTCAGCCTTCATTTTCTGCATAGTTACACTGGGCTAATATTTAGACTTCAGCCGTATTTTTGATGCAAGCAATACGCAGGTGTACCCGTGTCCTTTCTAAATTACAAGGTCTGAACCTGCACGTTAACCTCCCGAAGACCCCAGATCTGTCTTTCCTACACGTGGGACGGGAGGCGAGTCCTTACAGTGGAAGATCTCCTGAGTGCAGAGCTGCGGCGCCTGCTCAGGCACAGTGGAATCTGGAAAATGACAGGGAGGAGCTGGAATAAGGGCACCAGTTTTGCTCTAGAACAGGCATCCCTGTCCCTTGCCCCGGCATCCCGGCTGATGCTGGTATCGGGGGTAGTTCACGAGTGGCCTTGGCATTCTTGGTGCCATTCCTCAGAGGTGTTGGGCCCGTATGTTGAATGTCTCTAATTCTACCCTCTCCCATGACCCCTCATCACAAATTCATCTAAAGTGAGCCTATTTTTATCATCCACCTGTATCATCCCTGCTGGCCAGAGTGGTAGTTGTTAAAAAATAATGCTAATTATAGCAATAATGGCTGTCATTTATTGGGCATCTGCTACGTTCTAGTAAGTTGCTAAAGGCTTTGTGTGCATTATCTCATTTATTCTTTACAACAGCCCTGTTGTCATAGATGCTTTTAATTTTGAGGAGTGTTTCCTTTGTACCTTCATGCGTCTCTGTGTGGAGAGGAGGAGCCCAGATAGTGCCCCATCTTCGGGGGGGCCCCGCCTTCCCTCTCCCTGCCTCCCGCAGACCGGGCAGCCTGCCAGATGCTCGCGTTGGATTCTTTTGAGCAGGAGCCAAGAGACAAAGGGCAGAGGCAGGGGATGCAAGGGTCCGTCTGTGCTGCTGGCAGCAGCGTCCGGACAGATAGTCTTACTGCTCTGGCTTCGGGGCACTCACGGCTCCTGCTGGCTTTCCATGTGTGCACGTCTGTGCTTCTGTAGATTCTAACGAGTTCCTCTTTTACCTGAACTCTGTTGCTTGCAACCAAGTGCCCTATCACATCTATGAATCGGTGACTGTTATCATCTCTATTGTACAAGAGAAAAGACCGAAACTCGGATCAATTCGGTAACTTGACCAAGGTCACATAGGAGTATGTTGCAGGGCTGGGGCTCAACCCACAATGTCAGATACCAGATTTGTTCCTCCCACTGTCCTCTGCCAAGTACAGGGGCTCAGCTCTGCTTGCTGGGTCCAGCGGATGTGGTCACAGCAGCTGAGAAAGACAACAGGGGCAGCCTAGTCCTCAGAAAAGACACCTGCTTGGGTTTTCTCCCCATTTAACAAGATGAGAGCTGCCTTGATTTTCTTTACCCAGGTTGATCTATTTTCCTTTCTTTAACCCTCTTTTCCCCTTTTAATGCACCAAAGGATTGCAAACCATGAGTGATTTTTAATTAAACACCAATGTTTTGTTTCTTGCGATCTAAACCTCCAATTAAAGACAAGAAACCACAACTACATAAAACTTCATCACTTGAGCCCTAAGACAGGAAACAGCCATAAAACAGTGACATGCTGGAGACGAATTACACCCATTTATCAGTGAATGGAGCTTTGTATGCTAATGGGCTTAGCTTGGGAACTCCAGGCCTGGCTGCGTCAGGCTGGTTAAAAGCTCAATTCATTAACAGGAGGCCCTGAAGGATGGACTTGCTACATCTAGCGCCTGCTGCCCGTCCCACAGGAGCAGCTGCGTGTGTGCACTTACCTCTGGGAGGAATTCTGCAGAAATGTGGTCATGAGGGGCTGGGACTGAGTGGAGACGTCTGGGAAAACAGGACCATGCTGACCCAGCCAAGGAACGGTAGCCTAAGACATGTTAAACTCCTAGGATGTGTCAATAACTGTTCTAGGATCTTTATATATATATTTTTGTCATTTAATCCTCAAGGAAACTCTTCGATACAGGCAGTATTAATCCCATTTCGTAGGTGAGGAAATTTGGATTCAGAAGGGTCAGCTGCTGAAGATTATAGAGGGAGGAATAACTGGGACATGAATCCAGTTTTGACTCGAGAGTTATATGCTGTGGCCTTGGCAGTTGCTTTATCTTGCTGGACCTGCTTCCGAGGTAGAGGATCTGATAGTCAAAGGACTCATGCATGTGGGCTTTGAAATTAGACACGCCTGGTGTCAAATCTCTTCCACTTACTGCTATGTATCATCTGACAACCTCTCTGAGAATTAGTTTCTGTTTGTTACGATGGGGTTTTCATCAGTTGCCATAAGACATAATGAGTTTGTAACAATATATGGGACAACATGGGACGCGTGTTGACAATCAGTGGTTGTTGCCATTGCTGTTGTTGTTATTCTACTTGTTTATATGTTACTTAGTTATATGTTACTTATCTTGCCTTTTGGGGTTATGCATTTCTTATGTTTATTTCCCTCCGTACATCTAAAGGACTGCAGGGCTTCCTTTTCTAGCTCCAAACTCTTCAAACTGTTGTCCTAATTCACAGGCATTTCTAGTGCCTTCCCGTGTTCATGTTGCGCTGCTGGGTGCTGCCAGGAATGCACATGAGAATGGGACTGTATCAGGACTTTTTTTTTTTAAATTGCATGTAATAGAAAATATAATTCAAACAAATTTAAACAAAAATTGATGTTTAGGCTAGAGAAACAAATAATGAAAAGTTCAAGAGTGGATTTAGCTTCAGACTCTGAGTGATCTGGGCTCAAACAGTATAGTCCTCACCTGGCTTCTCTCTCGTGTGGCTTCTCTTGCTCTGTGTTACCTCGATTCTTAGATGGGGTCCCTTTCAGGTGGCAGGATAGCCGCAGTTCTAATTCTGCATCAACTCAGGTTTGTGGCCTGGGAAAACATGAGCGAGCTCTCAAAGGTCCTGGAATTCACTCCTGGTCATGTACAGAGTGAAAAAGTGTGTTTGGGTATGGCCAAAAGACCATTTTCTAAAGAGACTAGGCTGGGTAGAAGGAAGCCACAGGCCACTCATCAAGGCAATGGGAGAGAGAGCTTGAAGGTATTTCAGAGATTGTGGGGCTGCCACTCCCAGCACAGGCCCAGAGCTCCAGGAGGGCAGAATGGTTTTGGGGGAACAGGGGGCCCAGGGTGCTCTCCATGGGCTCACTGCCCAGGGCCATCTCAGGACTCTGTTTCCTGCATCCTGGAACCGCACTCCTTAGCTACTCCAGCTGTGGCCTAAGCAACCCAGGTGTGACTTGACCCACTGCTCTGGAAGGTACAAGTGGCAAATCTTGGTAGTGTCCATGTAGTATTAATTCTTCACGCACATAGAATGCAAGAGCTGTAGGGGCATGGCTTCCTCCACCTGAATTTCCAAGGATGTCACAGACAGCCTGGGGGCCCAGCAGAGACTTGTCATAGGGAGACACTGTAGTGAACCTCCACTGGGATAATGCTTGGTGGAGCTGTGGAAGCAGGATTGGTACCAAGACCCTAGAACTGTAGAGCTACCCATGTGTGATGCCAGCCTGGGAGAGCTTCAGACGTGACAGTCCAACCAGTGACAGTTGACACGTGGGCTGAGCCCAGCAAAACCCCAGGAGTTAGGCTGCCCAATGGTTTGGGGTCCCAAACCTCTCAGTGTGTCCAGGAGGTGGCAACTGGAGTGAAAGATTATTCTGGAACTTTAAGATTTTGTGGTGTTTGTCCTGTTGCGTTTTGGACTTACTTGGGACCAGCTACCCCTTTCTTTTTGCCTATTTCTCCCTTTTGGAATGAGAATGTCTATCTTATGTCTGCTTCACCATTGCATTTTGGAAATATTAATATTTTGAAATTAATATAAATTCATAGGCTCACAGCTAGAAGAAATTTGCCTCAAGACAAATTATGCCTTGAGTCTCACTCATATCTGATTTAGGTCAGACTCTGGACTTTGGACTTTTGAGTTGATGCTGGAGTGAGTTAAGACTTTGGGCTATTGGGATGGATTGAATATATTTTGCATGCAAGAAGGACATGAATTTTGGGTGTCGTGGGTGAAATGCTGTGGTTTGAATGTGTCCGCTAAATTTCATGTGTTGGAAACTTAATCTCCAGATTCATATGTTAATTGGAGGTGGGGCCTTTGGGAAGTAATTAGGATTAGATAAGATCATCAGGGTGGGGCCTTCATGATGGGACCAGTGGTTGCATAAGAAGAGGAAGAGAGACCTGAGCTGATACTCTGGCCTTCTCACTATGTGATGTTCTCTGCCATGTTACAGTGCAGCAAGAAGGCCCTCACCAGATGCCAGCACCAGGCTCTTGGTCTTTCCAGCCTCTAGAACTATAAGAAAAAAATTTTTTCTTTATAAATTACTCAGGTCTCAGGTATCACTTATAGCAACAGAAAATGAACTAAAACAGGGAGCAAGATCTAAACTCTGTTCTGTCACAGAACAGAGTTAACCTAATACAAGACAACTTAATATTTCTTAACCTCACTTTTTTCATCTATAAAGTAGGGTTAACAGCACCCTTTATGGCATAATATGAAGATTATAACAGACAGTGAATGAAAACTGTGAGTACAGTGTCTGGCACAAATAAGAGTTCTGTTACTGTTAATCTGTCAATTCTGCCCTAATGACTAAAATTCTTAATATTTTGAAATTGTATCCAATGAATCTATATCATATTCATCATTATTTTAAATCGATATCACTTTGAGACTAATGGAGAAGTTCAAGACCGTAAAATGCCAAGTGGCAAAATTGTAGTTGGAAGCATGGTTGGAGTTCTTTTAGCCCTTGGGGGAATGGATTTTATAGGGATACTAGAAATGTTAAATAAAGTTTATGGAACAGAATAATTATTGTAACAGTAACCTCAACATTTTGTATTCATAGATACTGGTCTTCTCACTGCTAAAAGGCTTTCTATTATCATTACTGCTAATCACATAGGTTAGGTGGAGTCCTATTCATAAAATCAAGCTGAGAAACTTCCTAAAATTACAATGCATACTTGTCCTTGGGTGGATCTCATGATTCCTAAGAGGAATCTAATTACTTAGTTTTGAGGAATTTATTCGTATTCACCCAAGATTTACTGAAAATACCATGTTTCCCAAATTTGGGAGATTCCTTCTCTTTCTTATTCCAAAGACAAAACCTAACCTGTACTCATTTTGCTTATTTTTTAACCTAACCAGGGACCTAGCAGGCCTTCTAAAAATTAAGCAGGCTTTTGCCAAGGTCAGGTTGTGTGTGTGTATGTGAATGTGAGAGAGAGAATGTGTACATGTATCTCTTTTTGTGTGCATGTGTCTGTGTGTGTACATATGTACATATCTCTGTGTGTTTCTGCATCCGTATTTTTTTCCAGTCATCTGATGGCTGGGAAGAGAAAGACACTAAGAAATAAAGGCATGAGAAGTCCATTCATCACTGGGCTCTGCCTTTCTGCCTGACTAGTGGCTCCCCAGGGAGTCTTAACAAGGTGCCACTGAGTCCAAGTTCGTCACCCCACCCCCAAACAATCCTGAAAACACTGTAATTTGAGGCTGTTCTATCACCTTTATCCCCAGGCTCTGTAGGCCTCCCCTCCCCCATTCATGTCTGGGCCCATCAGGGATGTGGGCGAAGGCAGCATTAAAACAGATAGATTGATAGCCTTGTGATCACATCGGTCTTCATACGTGTTGAATATTATGTCAATTATTCATCATTCAGAGATATCATTGCAGGGAAAAATCACATTAAGAGGAGCCAGGAAAACTAAAGGTTATAAATTCTGAGCCAACACAGTCGCTAGTGGCTCTGGAATTTGATGCCAGCTGCTCTGTGGTGGCTTCACTGGAGTGTAGGCGTCTCAGCCCTTGTCTTAGGAATGTTTCTTCCCCAGCCCCACCCCCCAGCAGGCACAGAGGTGGGAAAGAGCAAAATAAATCAGTAAATACCATACTCTTAAGTTTCTTCTTCTTTCTGGCATCACCTTGAATTTGCTATGTGTGAAGGATGCACTTTTCTGTCCGTTGACTCCTCAGTGAAGGATTTTGTACAGTCCTAGGTGACACCAAAGGGGTCTGGGAAGATGGCAAAAGGCTCACAGTGAATGTCACAGTGGTTGGCAGAATGGGGGAGGGCACAGGCTCTGCCCCAGGCAGTGACCCAACCTCTCCAAACCTGCCTGTCCTCGTTTTGTGAGGAAGGGATTATACTGACTTCAGAGGCTGGTTGGGAAATTAAATTAGATGATCTCAATGGCATAATTCTGAGTTCCCCGACCTCATGGAGCTGCCTATTTTTTTATGCCACCCTTTATGGGAGGGGCCACCAAACCGTTCTTGAGAGTCCCTGAAGGTCCCCGGGGTGGGCTTGCGTGTCCCTATAGGGCTCCTTGCTGTAGACGGTTCCCCTGGGGCCTGGTCTGCCAGGGGCTGCTCCGCTCTGCCAGCCCCTCCCACCACTGGATGCGACTTGCTTATTTCACCCGCTCAAAGAAACAGCAGCACAGGGGCCTGCTACCCATGCATTGGCTCAGTGAGTGCTCCTTGAGCTCCTACTACGTGCCACGGAGGAGCAGTTGTGAGCAAGAGGGGAGTCCCTGCTCTCACGGAGCCCACGTTCCAGCGGGGCTAACAGAGTGCAGTGCACAAGGGTGTTCCAGGTGGCCGTGGGTGCTGTGACGGTGGTGACTCAGGGCGATGCCGCGGAAAGTGCGGTGGGAGGTCAGGGAGGCCCTTCACGGTGAAGCCATGAAGTGAAGGGGAAGAAGGAGCCGGTCGTGTGAGGACGTGGGGGAAGAGTGTTCCAGGCAGAGGGAGGTGTGAGTTCAAGCCAGGTGTGGGAAGGAGATTGGGTCGTTCAACAAAGAGAGAAGAAGGCCGGGCGGGCGCTGTGGCTCACGCCTGTAATCCTAGCACTCTGGGAGGCCGAGGCGGGTGGATCGTTTGAGCACAGGAGTTTGAGACCAGCCTGAGCAAGAGCGAGACCCCATCTCTACTGAAAATAGAAAGAAATTATATGGACAACTAAAAACATACACAGAAAAAATTAGCCGGGCATGGTAGCGCATGCCTGTAGTCCCAGCTACTCGGGAGGCTGAGGCAGGAGGATGGCTTAAGCCCAGGAGTTTGAGGTTGCTGTGAGCTAGGCTGACGCCATGGCACTCACTCTAGCCTGGGCAACAGAGTGAGACTCTGTCTCAGGGAAAAAAAAAAAAAAAAAAAAAGAGAAGAGAGCATGGCAGGAAACATGCTATGAGATGATCAGAGGGAGATGCAGTTGGAACTGAGGGGCCATGGTAAGGAATTTGGATTGTATTCTAAGCACAACTGGAGGAGTTTAAGCGGATTCTTGGTGTATTTTGGTTTATGGTGTGTGTGTGTGGGGGGGGCGCTCCCTGGAGCTGCTGTGTGAGGACCAGGTCGTGGCTGGGGTGAGGACAGGAGCAGGAAGAGTAGGTCGAGGCTCCTGCAGGGCTTAGGGAAAGAGCTGATGGTGGCCGGGGCTAGAGGAGTATCAGCAGGAAGATGGCAATAAATGGACGGGGGCCGGAGCTTTTCTGGAGGCCCTGGAATTCAGTGCCAAGGCCTCTGCGTGTACTGGGAGATTCTGCCCATAGATTCAACGTGGGTGAGAGGGGAGGGAGGGAAGCAGAGGATGGCTCCTAGGTGTTTTGTGGGTTTTAGGTTTTATCTATCCCCAAATCTAGAAGAAAATTGGCAATTTTGCCTCAAATAATGTATCAGCCTTTCTCTGCCTTGGGGATTTTCTCACTAGCTGTGTCTCTGTGAACCGTGGCCACCCGTCTCCTCCATCCTCTGCACTTCCTCCTCTTCTGTGTGCTCTGTTCTGTGGGCTGAGTATTTCTGAGCCAAGGGGTAGCATCATTTAGAACTTTACACTGCTAGTCTACTGACTGTCCAGATCTGTACTGATCCCCGTGGGGAATATGGAAAGACTTCTTGGAGCCATTATTATGCTAACGAATGGTGATGCTTCCAGGAAGAACATTCTCATATTCATATGACCACAGAACTTTCCCTTTCCCTTTTCCTCCAAGACTCTCATGTGGGACTTGTGTTTCACGGCAGCATGCTGGTTATGTCTAACAAGGTGGTTAGGAGATCTAGGCTCAGGGTCTTAGCTGTGCCCTCTTGGGGTGCATGAGCTGTGCAAGCCGCTGC
Organism: Eulemur rufifrons; assembly: GCF_041146395.1. Classification (NCBI taxonomy): domain Eukaryota; kingdom Metazoa; phylum Chordata; class Mammalia; order Primates; family Lemuridae; genus Eulemur; species Eulemur rufifrons. The sequence continues at coordinate 11,379,286 of NC_090992.1, forward strand.
TTAACATCTTTAGGGCTGACTTTCCATGTCTGTAAAATGGGAAACCCACTTCCTGGGGCACTGAGGAAGGTTTTAGGAGATGTTGTACAGGACGTGGCAGATACATGCTCAATAAAATGTGAATTAGCTGATATTGCTGCTGTTTTTACTATTGCTTTTATTGGCTTGAATAAAGAAGTCTTGCACCTGTTAAAATGAAACACCAAGGAGTGGGTCCTGATACTATGCCATACTCAGCTGGTCATAGAATCAGAGAGGTGACAAGGACCTTAGAGGACATGTTCCCCAATCCCTCAATGTAACTGGCACAGAAACATTTGAAAAGAAGATTTTTAGTGGGATTTCTTGTGGCCGTCCATTCTGGTAAGTTATTTCAAGAAATATTAGCCATTCAAGGCTCTGCTCAAAGAAAGACTCCTTGGTCCAACAATCAATAGATACTGCATATTAAATCCCTTTCTTACAGATTCCTGACTCATTTATACAATCCAGGCTCTGATGAGTCCAGTAATAAAGAAACCCAGCAGACCTGGTTTATTAAAGCCTTTCCCACTCAATTGGACTGGAAAACCCTTTCGTGCATAAGTCTTGTTAACATCCTGTAGAATGTATGTTCCTTGGAACGTCCTTGGAAAATGATACTTTAGCTAAAGGAAGCCACATTTTGAAAGCAGGGTTTGGTTTCATGAGACAGTTCCCAGAAGCAGAGGCCGAAGTGACCACGAGGCTTCTCCTGACCAGAGGCTGGAGCCAGGAGGTGATCAGTGAGTGGCTGCAGGCTCCTCCTGCCTTCCAGAGCACCACCTGGCTTCCCTCCCACTTCATGCCTCTACTTATCTGGGATGTGCAGACTCTCATCAAGCTCTGGTCAGCAGGGGCATTTTAGACAAAAGAGGGATTCCACGGGATTTTACAGATAGGAAGACACCATCTGCCCATATAGGTTGATTGGTGAACTTATTCTATCCACCCCCACCCACCCCACCCTGTAGAACCTTGTAGTCTGAATCAGCCAGAGTGTGTTTGTTTGGGGGGGGTGGCTCGCGGGAGAAAATTTGAATGATGGGGACTTGAAAACTAAGACAGAAAGCTATTGAAATGGGATAAATGATGGAATTTTGTCCTTTAAAAGTGAAGAAAACTCACAGAATAGTTTGAGAGAAACAGACAAGCACTTTAGGGAAAAAAAGAACAACCACTTGGCAGGTTGGGTATCACTTGCTAAGGGCCCAGGAAAACTTCCTTTGAAGATTTTGCCTGTCACCGGGGGTGGCCGTAGCAAAGAGGCTGATAACCCCACAAAAGGATTCTGGTTCATTCTCATTACTTTATCACCAAGAGAGGCCTTGCCACAGGGGAAAGTCTTTCTCAGATTTCAAGCTCGAACTCTCATGCATCTTCCTGTTCTAAAACTTAAAAACTGTCTTCTTTCTCCAGGGACGTATTCTGAGTCACAGCTAGAGCAAGGGGGAAGATCACCTGTGCCCTTCCAGAGCTCGTGGCCCATAAAGGAAGGCAGAGAGACTTGCTCTCTGTAGAAGCACCATTTCTTTGATGGTCTTTGGAGGTTTAGAGCTTTTGTCAAATATTTGATCACGAAGAAGGATCAACAATTTAAATCTGGGTTGATTAATCCAAGGGCTTTTCAGCTTTCAAGAAACCACACTTCAAAATTCACGGACCTCTGTTACAGCATTTTCCATATGGCATTGTAACATTGTGTTACGCTTTCATGAGCATCAATATAGTGGGGGTGATTGTGTGATCCACAGGTAGGTGGAGGGTCAAGGCATTAGGCGGAAGAGTAGGGAGCACACTGGGCTCTGGAAGCCTGGAGAAGGAGAGACCTCCAAGGGCTGGGTTGACTGGGATTGCTTCACGGAGGAGGGGAGGCCTTAGCTGAACAATTATTTTTAATTGCCTCGAGCAATTTTTAGCAATTAATGCATATAAGAGATCTACACAGCATGTGACTACAGTTAATAACAATGCATTTTATTCTTGAAAATTGCTAAGGGAATAGATTTTAAGTGTTCGCACCACAAAAAAATAAATATACGCAGTAAGGCTTATGTTAATTAGCTTGATTTAGTGATTCCACAATGTATACGTATTTCAAAACATGTACATGATAAACACAAATAACTTCTATGTCAGTTAAATAAATTAAAAATACATGCACGTGGTAAAATTTAAATACCATAAATAAATATTTAATAAAAAATAAATTTCTTTCCTCTCTTGGATCCCAAGACCCCAGTTTTTTTCCCAGAGGTAGCCAGGTTTTTTTTTATATGCCCTTTCAGAGGGCTTCTATGCTTATAGGAACTTATAGGATTTTTTTCTTCTTCCTGGTTTTAAAGCACAAATGTTACTCTACAGTATTCACTATTCTTCTTCCTTTTTTCCACTAAATGTTTGCTTGCTGCCTATATTTCCATACAAGTAGAGTTACTCCACTCGTTTTAACAACTGCATTGTTTTCATTATATGCATGTATCATATATCAATCTTTCAGTCCCCACTTGATGGACATTCAGTTGTTTACTGTCCTTAGCTACCAGTAACAGTGCTGCTATAAATATCCTTGAGCATATGTCTTTGTATACCCATATGAGTATATCTGTACAGCATATATTCATAAAAGTGACATTTATGGGTCAAAGAGAATGTGAGTTTTAGGTTTTATAAAACCAAGTAATATACTAGAGTTACATTCCCTTCCCTAAGTCTATAAATATGAACATCATATTGGGCGTTGTGGAATGGATAAGGTAATGAGGGATATGAACATAATTTTCAGAAGAGAACAATTTGAGTAAAGACTTAGATTTAAGAGTGAATGCAGTATGTTTGGGTACTACAAAGAAGCCAGCTATATTAATAACTATGGTTTATTGAATTCATACTGCATTCTAAGTTCTTTATTTCATGTAATCGTCACAACTCTATGGGTCGGGTTCCATTATTACTGCCATTGGACAGATGAGCGTAGTGAGTCTTAGGTTAAGTAATTTGCTCAAGGCCACACAGCCTATAAAGTGACAGAGGCTGAGACTATCCAACTCCAAAGCCCAAGCTCTTGAACATTAGATGCTGCTGCTCAAAGTGTGTGTGTGTGTATGGGAGGATTGAAGAGAATATCAATCTTTTTGTAAAGTTTTACCAACTATCGAGACCTTATCTAAAATAAGAGAACTTTAGGGGACATGTCATTTAATGTTTTGCCCTACCCAGAAAGTACTTCTACAGTGTCCCTGCCTGGTGCTTCAGTCTTCTGTGGGCCGCTCGATGCATCTAGTGACTCTGGCTGGAACTAGAAATCTAAGCTAGTAGGATTTTTGTTGGTTTTGTTGGTTTGTTGGAAAAGACCTGGTTACAGGTCTTTTCCAGCCATGGAGTGTTCCAGTTCATATCTCACGATTCACTCACGGAGCCCTGAAGCACCTCTCAACAGTGACCCCATCTTCTGTCTGTTGTTCCCTCATCCGATCTGATTGACACCTCCTTGAGAGGATGAGACGTCTGGAATTTACTGCCTCTGACGTCTGGCCTGTGGTTGGATACTGGGATGAAAGAGAAAATCCTTTTACGTATTAGGTTGAAATTTGACCTTTGTTCAATTTCCACCAATTTAATATTAGTTCTGGCTCTTTAAGTCACATAGAATAAGTTTAGATTCTTATTTGAATTCCGCCTCTCTCTCTTCGCCTCTGGTGGGGGCGGTGAGTTAGACTGTAACTCAGAACAAAGAGAGGGGATTTCCATAGGCTTTGGATTTAGCAGTTTGTTGAACTTGCAGTTTTTGATCCGATTTATGAATCCCTGGTATGAACAGAGCCTTTGGTCAGTGTTACACTTCCCATGGTCCCAGGGTTTGACTTTACCTAGACTGACCAGAGACTCTATAGCTTCTATTAGGTAAAACCTAATAGAGCTGGAACTTCTCACTTTCAGAATTTTCTTTGAAATGTGGGGCCCTGCAGGTCCCACGCTTCCCAGGGAGAGGGATGCTGTGGCCGGGCACAGGGAGGCTCGAAGGGCGAGATGCTGATCAGTTCTACAGCCCCGGGGATCCTGGGCCAGTCTGGTGCAAAGGTGGTTTCCAGTGGGGGCCTGACCCGGGCCAGGACCCTGCAGGGAAGAATCCACCCTTGAGGGGCAGTTACTGGGAGTTGCTCCCTTGGGTGGTGGCTATGGGGGGTCTTTAGGCTCATTCTGCCGTGAACTTCAGATTATCCCCTCCTCTCCATGGAGATGCCCATCTGAAGAGGGGCAGGAAAACAGACAGAGGATACGGTCCCTGTGGAGAGGTGCTTCGGGCCTCTGTGAGTGAGTTGTGAGATGTGGGCTGGAACATTCTATGGCTGGGAAAACCTTTCAACTACAGGGAAACCTTACTCCTGTTCCAAGCTAGTAGAGGGCAAGTCTTCTGTAAATTTCAGAATAATTTTGAAAACTATTTTATTTCTCCCAAGTCGCTGTCAGTAAGGAATAGATGCAAAATAGACGTCTGGACAGTCTAGCAGAATGGTTGAGGGTGAGAGCTCTGGATTCAGATTTCAATCATGCTTCTGCCTGGTTGTTATAGCTGATGTTTATTGAGCACTTAATAGTATTATTAGTGAGATATGGCCAAATATAACTCTTTGAGCAATGGGTATATTTGCAGAGTTAATTTTACTTAAGTACTTGAAAATGTTCATTGCTTTAGTATACTTGCATAGGCAATGCATAGGTAAAGTCAATAAAAGTTATTTTAGATTGCAGTAAATTCTAGGGTAGTGGGGTTGGAATGGAAGTTTTATTTATTTATTTTTGATTATACTAGGGCCACCATTCCATAAATCTATTGCACACCTCAAGGCACCCAGTGCTCTTGTATTCATCTTTGTTCATTGCTTGGACGTCAAACAATCTGCCTGGAGCTGGTTATAGAGGCCTAAATTCAAAACCTGCCTACCTATAAGGTCCAGAAAGATGGATGACTTCAGTCCCCTGAAACTGTTATTAGAGAACACGTGCACTAACCTATCAAGAGAATGAGAGAGAGGGCGAGAGAGGCCTGCCTGGGGGGGGGAGGACAGGGCTTCAGAGGAGGGGCTGTGATGGATTGATTAGCACCTGTGAACAAAGAAAGAGCCGAGCCTGGGGCTCTTCTGGCTGTTGGAAATCCAGCCCAGATGTTCAATGACTCACTCAATCGCTGTTCAACTTGTTTAAGTCCAAGCCGTTTGTACATTTGACGGGATTTTATGAGACATTTTACAACCATTCCCTGCCACTGTTTGGGGAAATAATGTCATAAGATTCAACCTTCTTTCTTGTTCCATTTTGTGAGATGGTTTCTGCAAAAATTGCTTTCGTGTGGCCCGAGCACTTGGCTACTCCCAGTTTCTACTAACAAATACAGGCCAGCCTCACCGAGCAGGAGGCCTTTGCATTTGATTTTCTGAAGGGAATGTGTATTTGAAGAGACTTCATCATCCTTTTTGCCCGGCAGAAAGAACGGCTAAGCCTGACTGCTCTGGCTGACCAAAAGGAATACTCACCTTGTTGTTTTATTACTTTCCATGGGTGGTTTAGAGTATGGGTTTGGAATAAGGTGGATTTAGATTTAGGCCCTGCCTTCTTGTCTTCCTAGCTGTTATCTTGGGCAAGTTAGGAATCTCTCTGAACTTACTTCCTCATCTGTAAAATGGGGATAATGACACCATCTCATAGGTTTGTTGTGAGGGTATTTAAAATACTTAGCAGTGCCTAGCACGGAGTAAACCCTTAATAAATGACATTGATTATAATTATCAGTCTGTCTTCTCAGCCTCACCTTCCTCCTTGCCTTATCTGGTAGTTTTGAGTGGCTGGTCTGTTTTCCTTGTCATATGTGATTTCCTTCCTTGCATGTATCACTCCCTTGACACTATCTCATTTTTTAAATTTGTTGTTTCTCTCCTCCCCCTATGATGTGAGCACCACATGGCAAGCCTCTGTGCACGCGCTCACCTCGCTCACTCAAGGAGAGCACACAGTAGGCGCTTCGAACATGTTTAGTGACTCTATCATCTATTATAGTCATTTCTCTTTCTGCTACACATTTCCTACATAACAAACCATTTAAATTTTAAAAAAAAATTTTATTTATTTATTTAGAATTAAAGCTCTAGCCAAAGACGAGAATGAATAGATGACCACTGCTTTGGACTGGTTTGAGGTGGAGTGTCAGGTTCAAAGAACTTCTCAGGGAAACTGGGATGAAGGACCAGTAGGGCCGTTTTTTCCCCCCAGAGACTGGTGTGAATATATGCAGTAGGACTCTAGTTTCAAGGCCTGTAAAATTTCCTGAGCAGGTTTAAGCAAAAGTAGAAACATTGTAAAGACTCAGCAGGAGTGTTTTTTGGAACCAAAGGGCATGGATGTCATCAGGCCCCGGGAATGGGCTGGAACCAGGAACCAACCTCCGCCTTTTCTCTCTGCAGGTTCATTTTTGCCTCTGAATTCCAGTGGTTCTCAAAGCATCTGTGCTAAAACACAGTAAAAATGAGTTATGCCAAATTAAAATAAATAAGCCCTAATTTTTTATTAGATTCCATAGACCTAAAATTACTCTGTCAATGTGCTGTAAAGGTTCCTAAGTGCTTACATGCTCTCAGTTTCTGTCCTTAAATCCTCGTGGATTGGTAACAAATGGCTTGTCAGCAGGTATGACTGTAGTTTTTGTAGCAAATGTGGATCACAACCCCTGAGGGCTCAGCTTTGCATCCCTCTGCAAGAAACCAGACCAAACAGAACCGTGATCATTCAGCCTCCAAGGGTGATTCAGGCTTTGCTCAAAGGCCTTTCATGATACTCTGGCCTATGTGGCTGTGGCCACTAGGTGGGGCCAGAGAGTAAACACGTGGCAGACGGGGTGTGCCCTTGCAGGGGAGAACACCAGTAAGGGATGAGCTGAGCAAACACCCCAAAATATGTCCAAATGGAGAGGTTTCCAGCATGATTGATTTCTATTTCTTCTGAAAACATCATGAAGAGACTTGAGATGCCTGGCCTAGGGACCCTGGGAGGTGACTGAATGTGCGGCGGAGGGCATGGTGGGGAAAAGTCATAAGCTAGTGTCACAATTCTTCTCACCAGTGTCTTTGGGAGGTTCCCATCGTGTGTAGACTTTCTGTCAGCCTACTCCTATTTCTATACCCAAATATTTTTTGAACACAACTTCCTAGATTTCTGGCACCAACTGTCAAAACCATATGCTTCCCATACAAATATTTTGTGGATTAATTTTCTATTTCATGCCAAGGAATTGAAATGTCCACTTGGGATTTGTTCAGGCAAAGGCAAAGGTCCAGCTCTTTCCAGAATGGTGGTGACAACTTCAAGAACCATTTGGCATCTAGGGGAGATGTCCAGAGGAAGTCCTAAGTGGGTTTGTTGCTGCTCTTCCGTACTTGAGCTAAGAGAAGGGGGCAGAGGCATGACTTGCATGAATGTAGGCCTTGGTTATTCTTGATGCTCCTCTTTCTCAGCTTCAGACTTGCTTGGCAGGTGGACACCTCTAAGACCTAGAGTTGGTACACACGGAGAAAGACTTTGGTTTAGGAGACTTAGAGCAATTTAAGTGCAGTTTTTAACATGCAGAAAGTTACTGGGATATGGTTATTGCATGGCTGAGCAGTGAGGCATTATAGATGAGTGTGGACTTCAGAGTGAAGCACTTGGCTTTGAATCTTGTCCATCTATGTGTCTGTAGGCAAGACATTCAAGTTCTCAGAGCATCAGTTCCCTCACCTTTGAAATGAGCATAATAGCTTCTTCTGAGGGTTTTTGATCCTTTACTCTACAACTATTTTGTTGAGAGCCCACTAAAGTCCAGATACTGGGCTAACATAGAGGACACGGTAGTGAACAAGAAAGAAATAGTCTTTGCCCCTCATAGGACCATAGGACATTGTAGGAGAGTATTTGTTTGCAAACCATGTAGCACAGTGCCTGGCATACAGTGATGCTCAAATGAGAGCTATGAATAATAACAATAATGACAGTAATAAATTGAAATACTGTGATCAGGCACAAGATGTGGTCAAGCACGAGTGTCAAAGTCCATATGTCAAATCTTTTTAGCAATTCTGATTCTTACTTCATATCTGAATGATATTTATAGAGTCCCTAATCCTCTGAAGCCAGCGTTGTTCACATGTTGTTGGAATTTTGCTTAGGGATTCGATTGCTCCCTTTCTTAGTTTTCCTGTCCATTCGTTACATGTAATCAAATACATCATTTACTTTTTCTGGAAGCTTTTAAATCAAAGATTGAAATGAGTAGGGAAGAAAAACTCTCCGTTAGGAGATAACAGGGCCAAAGTCATCCATTTGTTTATTTGGTATTTATGAAATATCTTTTAGGGGTTTGGCACTGAGGACATGGAGGTAAAATGAGCACTTTTCAATAGGGAGACAGATACGTAAATATGTGAGTCAGTATTGAGGGGTTAGGCACTATAATAGAGATTATAGTATGGCTGGGCGTCGTGGCTCATGCCTGTAATCCTGGCACTTTGAGAGGTTGAGGCAGGAGGATTGCTTGAGGTCAGGAGTTTGAGACCAGCCTGAGCAAGAGCAATACCCCATCTCTACTAAAAATAGAAAAATTAGCCTAGCATGGTGGTGCAGGCCTGCAGTCCCAGCTACTCAGGAGGCTGAGGCAGGAGGATCGCTTGAGCCCAGGAGTTTGAGGTTGCAGTGATGATGATGCCACTGCAGTCTACCTAGGACAACACAGTGAGACCCTGAATAAAAAAAAAAGTAGTGGTTATGATAGGTAAAATTCTGAGATGTTCCCCAAGATTCCTTATGTGTTGGTGTGTACCCACCCTCCACCAGATACTCCTCTCCTCTTGAGTGTAGGTAGGATCTGTGAACATGATGGGATATCAGTCCTGTGTTTAGGGTACTAATCAGTTGACTTTGTGTTAATAAAAAATGGGATTATCCTGGATGGACCAGACCTAATCAGGTGAGCCCTTAAAAGGGATCAGGCCCTTTCTGAAGTCAAAAGAGAGTCAAAGTGTGAGAGAAACTCTCCTGATGACCTTGAAGACACAGCATCCATGAGTTTTATAGCTGTAAGGAAATGAATTAACAAGTTCCATGTTAGCTTGGGAGAGAACCCCAGGTGAGCAGAGGACCTGGCTAACTTGTACCCAGAGTCCTGACCCAGGGAAATTGTGACATAATAAAATTGTGTTGCTTAAAGTTATTAAGTTTGTAGTGATTTGTTACATGGCATAGAAAACTAACACAGAGGTATGTATAGGTTTCCATGACAGAGCGACCTTTCTTACTCGTGCAAGCAGATCTTGCTGGACTATGTGGAACTGTGAACCAAACTGAAAGTTCTGGATGCAGATGGATTGTGAAATTTGTGAAATGTGAACTGTTGGTAGATTAATTTCAATGGAGAGGAAACCAAGTATCTGAAGACTGTTTCGTGGATTGCATAATTGTATTGTTTTCATTCCACTAATATTTACTGAACACCTTGTATGTGCCACATAGAGTGCTGGGAGGGGGTAAAGGGGAATCAAAGATGTATAACACAGACCTTGCCCTCAAGAAACTTGCTTTTTCATTCAAGGAGATGGTCATATCATGTCTCCCATAATTCCAAATGGAGATCTAAGCAATTACTGGGAGAATTTCCAAGGAGAAAAATGATTATTTCAGTCTGAAATGAGGTAAGGAAGGCTTCATTTGTACTATTTGAGGTAGGACTTGAAGGATGTTCCCATTGATTATTTTTGGTTGTCTTTCTAAAAGTCATTCTCTCCTTCTTTGTTGGAGGAACCCTGATGTTTTTTTGTCATTTGTGCTTTCCCAGAGTGACTCACAAATTTATCCTGTTTGGCCTAAACCATGGCATGGCTAACTGGGCCAAACAGTATGCCACTTGTTTTTGTATATGAAGTTTTATTGGAATGACTCATTGATTGGTTTACACATTATTTATGGCGACTTTGGCACTACCAAGCCAGAGTTGAGTGGTTGCGACAGACCCCATGTGGACCAAAAAAATCTAAAATATTTACTACATGGTCCTTTATGGAAAAAGTTTGCTGACCCCTGGTCTAAATCTTGGTAGTTTCAATCTTCTTTCAAGTACCTGATTTAGGAGTGAGAATGCAATGCAATTTTGGCCAAGGAAATGGGATGGGATCCTTACTGGAGTTTTCTTTATTGACAAAGGCTGTCAAGAAGGCTCCCCGTTTCTCCTGCTAGCTGTGTTTTTGATGGGATGTAATATCTCAAATTGTTGAAACCATTTTGTGACCCCAGCAAGAATTCAGTCTGAGAACAAGGGGGTGTACTGAGGATCTCAGACTGACATGCTGGAAAGAACTTTTGTCCTTGCTGGTGTCTTTAAGCTGCCAATGGAATCATCCCTGGAGCCATCTGATCTCCAGACTTTTTGTTTGGTATAACAAATTTTCAATAATTTTTAAGCCAGTTGTGTCAGGGTTTTTTTTTTTTTTTTTTTTAATTTGCAGCCAGGAACAATCTAATTCTGATTTCATCAGTTTTAGTAAGTGGGCAAGGTAGAAAGGTGGAAGAAACATCATGAACAAAGTCCTAAGGCATGAGTGAGTATGGCTTGGCTGGGAATAACAAGTATTTATGGGATATATAACAGGATATATCATGGAAGATAATACTGGGAAAGTTATCTGGGATCAGGCGGTAGAAGATCTGGAATATGAGACTAAAGACTTTGGAAATTTATAAGCAATGAGGTGTCACTGGAGGTTTTTAAGGAAGAAAGTAACCTTCAACTCATGTTTTAGAAAAATAACTCTAGACACAGTGTAGAGAGTGAATTAGAGTACTGCAAAGTGTAGGTTATTGAAGATAGGTTTCCTTTTACTTCATTGAGAACCACTAGCCTAGAGCAAGCTCTCTCTGTCATTAGCCAAAGTGAGATCCCTAAAACAACAGCACCATCATCACCCAAGAACTAGTGAGAAATCTGAATTCTCAGGTCCCACCCAGAACTAAGGAGTCAGGAACTCTGGAGCTGGAGACAGACAATCCTTTAACAAGCCTTCCAGGTGATCTTGACGCACCCTCAGGTTAGAGAACCAGTGCTCTAGACAGGTCATAGGTAGCTGCAGAATTAATAGAGAGTCTGTTGTAACAAAGGGATGGTATATTTATCTGAGAGGAAGGTATATAAGAGAGTAATTTTTCAGGGAGATTGTAATGATATTCCTAGTATGTGAGTTAAGAATTTAGGAAGTATCGGCCGGGCGCGGTGGCTCACGCCTGTAATCCTAGCACTCTGGGAGGCCGAGGCGGGTGGATCGCTCAAGGTCAGGAGTTCGAGACCAGCCTGAGCAAGAGCGAGACCCCGTCTCTACTAAAAATAGAAAGAAATTATATGGACAACTAAAATATATATAGAAAAAATTAGCTGGGCATGGTGGCGCGTGCCTGTAGTCCCAGCTACTCGGGAGGCTGAGGCAGTAGGATCGCTTGAGCCCAGGAGTTTGAGGTTGCTGTGAGCTAGGCTGATGCCATGGCACTCACTCTAGCCTGGGCAACAAAGTGAGACTCTGTCTCAAAAAAAAAAAAAAAAAAAGAATTTAGGAAGTATGGAATGTTGCTAGCAATAAACTAATTATATTTTTAAAGAAAAAAGACAGTATCATAAAGTTTTTGGCTCATTTGCATTCTGATTCAAAAGCCCCTCTCTTCATGAATATAAAACAAATCAAGTCAATTATGCCATTGTTTTTTCCACTGTAGATTAAGGACATTACATGCATCAGTGACACTGTACATTTTAAAGTCTATTAATTTTATCACTTCCTGGGTCGGTGGAGAAACTTGTTCTTTAGCAGCCTTTGCTGACCTCATTCATGCAAATAACATTTACTGAGCATCTTTCTTAGAGAAAGTCACTTTGTAGAGATAGAAGGACAGCAGAATGCTCTCAAGTGTTACTACAGTCAACTGACAGTATCCGGGTTTGAAATGGAATAGAAACTCATAAATAAGGAGTTAGAAAAGGAGACCACACACCTGAGAATGTATAGCTCTTTTGGACAATTTTTCTCTATCACAGAAATACACTAAGAGAATGTTTACAAGGCTCATTAATATTATTGGGGACTAACTCTTAGAATTCATGACCTAAAGCAAGGATGGAGAGAGGTTTGATTTCACATGCTGACTTTGATTGATTGAGAGACAACAATTAGAGTCTTGTTTTGGGGAAAAACATATTTGAGGTCCTGTCGTGGCTCAGTGAGAGAAAATGCTGTGATTGATTAGTGATGTCTGTAGTGGGTGCAGAAATGAGGGAAGTTACGTGAGGGGTTTTAGGTACATTGTCATCCCTGCCCTGATTTCATTCATTTAGTTAGATGGGATGATTTTGGTCATAGGACGGAAATCCAACTCAAACTGACTTAAGCAAAATAGGGAATTTATTACCTCTTGTAACTAAAGGGCTTTGGTGCATTTTGATCTGGAGCTCAAATGATGTGGAACTGGATTTATCTCTTGGCACCTTTGGTAATGATCGTGACGATAGCTCACACATGCAGCACTTCAGTGTTCCAGGCACTGTTCTAAGCACATTACATTGACTGAATCACTTAATCCTTATAATGAGCCTATGAGGTAGATGGTAGTATTATTATTTCTATTTGCAGATGAGGAACGTGAGGCATAGATTAAATAATTTGTTCAGGCCAGTGCAAGTGGCCTGGATTAGCTCAGGATTAGAATCCATGTGCTCTGTTTCCAGAACCCATGTTCTAAACCAGGGGTTGGCAAACTAGGAACTATGTGCCAAATCCTGCCCCTGCCCATTTTTGTAAAAAAATTTATTTTAAATAACTTTAAGTTTATTTTATTGGAACTCAGACACAGTCATTTATGTATATATTATCAATAGATGCTTTCACACTACAGTGACAGAGTTGGGTGGTTACAACAGAGACTGTATGGCTTGAAAAGCTTAAAATATTTACTATCTTGCTCTTGACGGAAAGGATTCCCTGGCCCCGTGCTAAACTACTATGCTATTTAATATACTGGGTTCTACCATTTTTAGACTTCATATGGTGGCAAGTTGGCTGTAGCTGCTCCAGTACCTAGTCCTTTTTTTGTTCATATTCATCAAGAAAAGAGAAAATTGGATTCCCTTATTGCTGAAATGAAGCCCTAGATTGAGTCTTGCTTGTCCAGATTGGCCTGATTTTGGCCATCTCTGAACTGCCCAGGTCACCTCCCCCATCCCTGGAGCTGGGAGTGAGGTCAGCTTCATTCAAGGTACATGGCTGGAGGTCGGGAAGGAGTGGCCCACCCTGTGACAACATCTAGAGAGTTTACTGTAAGAAAGAGGGCAGAATTCTGGGTAATGGAAACAAATATTAGCTGTACGAATAATGTCCTGTTTAGTGCATTTTCCCATTTAATGAGGTGAATGGAAATATTTGATGGAAATAGAAATATTGGATGGAAATATTTCAGTACTGTGCCTAGATGGATATATGGGAATGCTACGTCTCCACCCCGACCTCTCACAAGAAGCTGGGTGTAATTGTTTCTGGGGACTGTCAAGAAAAAGATCATTGAAAGTGGAAGCATGAGGAAGAGCTCTCAAAGGAAAGAAGGTGAACCTACACCCAACTCCTAGCTTGACCACTGGTTCTCTTTCAGCTACAACGTTTGTAACTTTCCTTTATCCTGTTATGTATGTGTTTCCTGTCCATTGTATTGTCCGGCTCCAAATACAGAACTAATGTAATATTTCCTTGATGACTCACAGTCGTCATTGTCAATGTACTGTCCTAGGTTGTGAGGCAGTGATGCCTTCCAGGGCTCTGTATGTGCATTTGGGGTTGTTTTCCCTGACACCCTAACTCGGAGTCCTTCTGTTAGACTTAAAAAAAAATTTTTTTTTAGGTATGAAATACAATATAAGTATCACAATTACATAGAACAAATATAGAGTTTAATGAATTACTATAAAGGAAAAACCCTCTACATGGTAGATTGGTGTATATCAGCCTCTCAGAAGCGCTCTGAATGCTTCCTCCTGGTCATGTTCCCTTCTTTCCCTTACAGACAACCACTGTCCTTAATTCTATAGTAACCATTTCTTTGCTTTTCTTTATAGTTTTACCACCTAAGTATGCAACTCTAAACACTATAGTTTTGTTTCGTCTGTGAATTTTATGTATTTGTAATCATAATACATATATTCCTTTGGTTTCTTTTTCTTAACCTCATATTTATAAGATCCATCAGGTTACTGTGCCAAGTTGTAGTTCATTCATTGTCATTGATAGTATTCTATTTTGTAGGAAGAACATGTTTTGTTATACTATTGATGGTCACCTGTGTTATTTTCTAATTTTAGCATTTATAAATAGTATTGCTGTGAGGGCCGGGCGCGGTGGCTCACGCCTGTAATCCTAGCACTCTGGGAGGCCGAGGTGGGCGGATCGTTTGAGCTCAGGAGTTCGAGACCAGCCTGAGCAAGAGCGAGACCCCATCTCTACTAAAAATAGAAAGAAATTATATGGACAGCTAAAAATATATATAGAAAAAATTAGCCGGGCATGGTGGTGCCTGCCTGTAGTCCCAGCTACTAGGGAGGCTGAGACAGGAGGATCCCTTGAGCTCAGGAGTTTGAGGTTGCTGTGAGCTAGACTGACGCCACGGCACTCACTCTAGCCTGGGCAACAGAGTGAGACTCTGTCTAAATAGTATTGCTGTGGATTTGTCTCCTGGTGTACATGTATATGAATTGGGTGTATACTTAGCCCTGGGTTATAAGGATAAAACCTCTATTATATGTATTGCCATATATTGTATTATATATATTTATGTATTTGTTTATTACTGGGTTATAGGGTATGAATATCTCTGCTGTTAGCAGATCATGACATACAATTTTCCAAAATGGCGTATTTATAATCTCGCCAGCGGTATATGAGAGTTCCAGTTGTAGCATATTTTGCTAACTTTTGTCAGTGTCCTATCTCATTCCTTTTGTGGCTAGATACCACTATTTGCATGTTCCCATTACTAAGTAGACCATATTTTTTACACTCATTGCCTTCTTTGGTATCTTCTTTTGTGATACCTTCCAGTCCCATACCTACTTTTCTACTGGGTTTCTGTTTTTTTTTTCTTTAAATATAATTTGTAGGAAATATTTATTTTTCAGAGAGGGAGCTCTATTCCCTTAGCTCCATTGCTGATGGTTCTTGCACCTCTGACACTCCTTAGTGCAGTACTCCCTGGGGTTCTCTCCTCCACTGATGTACCCTCACTCGCATTCTCCCTGCCTCATCCCCTCCTCCAAGGCCACTACACACTGATGATTGACTCTCCGTGATATGCAGTGACATCTCAGTGATAGATCTTTGTATCTCGATGCTGGCTGGACCCGACACGTCCCAAATTAGGCTCCTT
This sequence comes from Eulemur rufifrons, assembly GCF_041146395.1. Lineage (NCBI taxonomy): Eukaryota > Metazoa > Chordata > Mammalia > Primates > Lemuridae > Eulemur > Eulemur rufifrons. The sequence goes on from NC_090992.1 coordinate 11,394,769, forward strand.
CTCCTCTTTTCCTCCCCCTTGAAGCTACTCCTGTTTCTTTCTTTTCCATCCCTGTCCGCACCTTTGCTTATCATCTTGGCTGTCAACCTAGGCATCTTTATTGGCTTCTCTTTCTTTCTTAGCTCTCATCAAATCACTCTGTAAGTTACATTGATTTTACCTCTCTAATATTGTCCCTATCCCTAGCTCAGGCCCTTATTGCCTCTCTCCGGGACCACTTCAACAGCTGCCTAAGTAGGCTCCCTGCCTTTGGTCTTGTCCACTTCATGTGCATCATTTACAGAGTTGCCAGAGTGATCCTCAAAAATGTGATTCCAATGATGTCAATTCACCCCTTAAAATCTTCCAGCAGCACTCCACAGCCTGCTGAGAGAAGTCTAAGCTCCCTAAATGGCCCTCTGCAACCCTGGCCCTGCTCCCTCACCAGCACTCGAGCCAGCCTTAGCCAAGAGTCTTTCCTTTCAGCAAAATCAAACTGCTTGTGCTACTCAGAAAGGTGGTGCTTCTCAGACACGTACCTTGGCTCATGTTTGTTCTCACTTTGTTGGCCCCTGTCAACCTTGAGGATTTAATTCATTTTCATCTCCTCCAAGAGATTGGATGTTCCAACTTGGTATACCTACAATGGTCTATGCATATCTCTGCTATTGCATTTACCATGTTGCATTTAAATTATCTGTTTGGAATGACATTTCCTATTAGACCGCATTCCTTAAGGACAGGGGCTGTGCCTTGTCTGTCTCTGTAGCTTACTCTGTGACACATACATGACCAGGTATGGAATAATTGTTTGGTGAAGTGATCTAGAGGAAGGCAAAATAATTGATAGCCTTTAATCTTGTGGGTAAATGAGATCTAATGTGGTAGATAAATGCAGAGGGCCCACCTGTGAGAACCTGTGCCAGTGTGGATGTCAGTGAGTCTTGGCATGAGACATTTCCCCCAGTGCCACTTGCAGAACCGTCTTTGAATGGTACCCCAGGCAGAAATGCTGAATGCTACTGGGTAGGCATTAAAACTTATCAGGGACTTCAACCTAGGTTTGCGATGACCCGTTGCTTTTAGGCACATGGAAAAACAAGCAACAATAATAACAGTGAAATAAAAGTGATCTAGAAGTTCAAAAGACGTGGTTTCTATCCCGGCCTTGGAGTAACACTCCATGTAACCTTGGGAAGTTGTCACCATCTTTCTGGTCGTGAAAGTGCCTGGGTAAGTTGAAATATCTCCAAAAGCAATAATGTTCCATTACTGCTCACCACCTGGACGGCTCGTTATATAGTAACGAGCAGGTAAAAAAGGAAGTCATTACAGTCTTATGTGGAGTCGTATAACCGTAGTATCAACCAAGCCAGCACAGCTTTAATTTGTAAACGGATCCCCAGTCCCGATGTAAAATACAATAAAAAAATTTACAACCTTTGTTTCCAGGTTGTCTCCTTAAACAGCTGGGAAGCATCCTCCATTCCTACAGGAAGGATAATGAATTCAGAGATGATTCTCTGAGAAAGCAGAATCTGTTAGTGGGGCATTGAGGCTTGTGTGTGTGTGTGTGTGTGTGTGTGTGTGATGTCATGTTAAGAAGAATTTGTCTAACGCTGGAGAAAGGAAAAGCTATAATCACTGTTCTCGCAGGAGTCTCCCCAAAGTCTCTCTTGGGATGGAGTGGGACTCATCCGAGACTGGTGCAGTCAGTTAATTATCCCTGTGCTGGTCCAAGCAAAGAGCTGCTTTGAGCCACGTTCCATTCCTGAAATGGGACTTCACTTTGTACTTTAAAAAAAATCAGCTTTTTGAACTGAACTTTCTTGTTACATGATGGAGAGTTTCTCGGTTTCTGTGACATCTGTCCCATCTTTGATGAATATGCTCATTCTTGAGTTTCAGCTGATCCTTTCATCAAGAAACCTAGTTAACCTTTCTGCCCTTTCAAAAAGGATATGAGAAATAGGAGCTATGCCTCTCTTCTTGTCATAGAGGAAATGAGGGGTTGAAAAATGGAGCTTGCCATGAAATAAATACACCATTGAATTAAGAAAACAACGCTGGTCTCCCACCCCCGCCTTCTTCCTGCTGGAGTTCTCTCCTCGGCAGAGGAAGCATCCCACGCCGTATTTGACATCAGCTCCGCGTGGTGACTAGTATGTAATAGGACCGACTCCACTTTCCTTCACTGAGAAATAGATTGTGTTTAACATGCCGTTGTAATTGTTTGCTGTTGGTCTCTTTGATAGATTCAGGCCGACTGTTCATATGCCACCTGCATTTGCAGCTGGGAACCAATGGCCTAGATGAAATATGACTTTCAATTATGCCACCATCAGAGAAGCTGACATAAGAAAGCCATGCTGGGGAAAGTCAAGTTTGTTTTTATTGGAGTGACTTAGGCATATGGAATAAAATCCAGCATTCCCTCTGCACTCAGCCCCACTGACCCATTCGTCCATCCCCCACCAATTCATTGTCGTACTTCTCAGCCGCCCACAGAGCTTCCTCTCCTATATTGTGGACACCCAGGCAAATGAAAACGCCAATCTTCCCCCATCCCTGTCTTGCCGTATTAGGCGTGTGCTCAGCTCCGAGAGATTTCTTTGGGGAACTGGCTTGCCTTCCCCTAAGAACATCCAGGGGAGGGTTTGTCTCACCTCTTGTTTCCAAGTGGGAGGGTTGAGAATAATAGCTCTTGTCACTTCCCTTTGCCTTGTTACAGGGAATATTTAGTGCTGCAGCCGAGATGTGGGGGTAATATCTTGGATGTGATAATGTTGCTCCCCGCATCGGTGCACATGGTATTGATTGTAAGCTGTCAACCTTTCTGCATGCTTTGCGGGGTCCCAGAAGGCTAACTGCTGCGGGAGGGTAATGCATCAGGCAGGGACTCGTGTGCTCTGTTAACTAACGCTGCAATCTGAGCTCGGTGGCTTGCTCTTAACCCATCTTGGCTCACTGGATCTCAACTTTTTTCTGTTTAATTCCCTGACTCCTCTGAGCAGCCCTGTGATGCTGTTCTCCTCCGGCTTCTCCTGAACGCAGACTCCCCGTAGCACACTGCTCATCTCGGAAGCTTCCTGTGGGTGAGGGCTGTGTATGACTTCCTCGTTTAATTGTTCATTCAACAAATACCTTTTGAGTACCTACTATGAGCTAGGCACTGCTTTATGTTCTGGGGATACAAGAGTGGGCTAAGCAGTGCCTCGGTCCTCAGGAAACTAAGGAGGAAGGAGTCTCTGAAGAGACGACACATAAGCCGAGTTTATCAACATATCCTCTGTGGCTGGACTATAAATAGTCACCAAGATATGGAAACCATAGTTCCTCAACCGAGTGGCTTATAGCTATCGGAGAAGCCCCTGATGTGTGACCCTCACTAAGTCCATGCATTATTATTTTCTGGATCATGCATTATTGTCCCTCTACCTACCATATCCTCTTACTACTTTTGGTCCACCTTCCCGCTTTGGACTAGTCAGTGATACTGGAATATGGCAAATTCCTTAAATGCACCACCTGCTGTTCTGCCTTCACATGTCCTGTCCTGATACCTGGAATGCTCTTTTGCTTTCTCTTCCCCTGGATGAGTCCTTCCCTACTTATCTTTCAGGGTTTAGCTTAGGAATCAGCTCGTCTGTGGAGCCTCTCATCTGGATGAAGTCGTGCTGTGTGCTCCGGGCACCCTGACATACCCACGGTAGAGCAAGTCATGCTGTTCATGGCACTGGCAGAACCATCGCAATACACACATGCATTGAGGACATATTCAATGCCAGGCACCCTTCTAAGAGTTTTGTGTATATTAAATCATTCAATATTCACAGCAATTGTATGAGCCAGGTGCCATTCTTATCCTTATTTTGTCCATAAGGGAATTGAGACACAGAGAGGTTAAGTCACTTGCGTAGAGTTGCTGGGCTTTTAAGTGGTGCGACTCAGATCTCCATGGAGCCAGGCAGGTGGGCTCGGCACCTGGGCCCCCAGCACCTGTGAGTTTGTGTGTCCCCCCTCTATGCTGTAAGCTGTATGAAGACAGGGCTGTTGCTGCTGCTTCCACAGACCACCCTGGCACAGGGCTTGGCAGGCAGTACACGATTGATCAGTAAACATTTAGTGAATGAATGAATGAATGAAATTCACCCAACTGAGCGACTGATTAGAGTCCCAAAATGGTACTTCTCTTTTTGCCAATGAAGCAGCCTCCCTCCCTCACTTGTACTCCAGCCCCCCTGGGGTCCTTCTTGACCCCACAGGAAGTTCTTGCTCTGGCTGGAAGGGAACACATCACTACCCAGCTGGAGCAAGAATGCCACACTGTGGCTGGTCCCTGTGGTCTCTGGGTTTCTGCATAACGATGAGGTCTGGAGATACGGCCTTTCCACTCCCACTGAAAGGACATGCAGCGGCCAAAATGACTGCGGTGGCAACTGAGAGTGCTGAGATGGGCGAGCGGGGAGGGTTTGGGGGGCACTGTCCACCCAAGAGAACAGAGGTTGACTTTTCAGGGACTGGGGAGCAGGGATGGGGCAGCTGGGAGTGGACTGGGGTCTGGCTTGGCAGTCACTAAGCCCCTGCTTCTGGCCCAACAGTGATCATTGTCTTGCTCGCAGCTGAGACGGGATCGGCTGAGATGGCAGATCACGTTGGTTCTGCCACCTGCAGTTTAAGCAACGGGCCATAAAATATCTAAATTGGGAGGTGGTTAATCAGTCATAATAAGGTCAGGGTCAGGAGCTGGAGACCTCAGTGAACCACTTGACTTCACTCTCTGCTTTGGTGACAGACCAAATTTGTGTTCCTGGTTAGCTGTCAGGCAATATTTGGTCACGGGGAGATGCTGTGTCGAGCACGCTCACTAGTGAAGTAGACAAGCCAGTGTATGTCTGCGTTACCGGTCGCTGATGGGAGAAGTACGGCGTCGGGAACAGGACTGATCCAGATGAAGCTGCTGGCTGTGTCACTTAACCCTTTTGAGTCTGTGTCTCAGCCATAAAAATGGAACCATGCTTCTACGCGTCAGGTGATTGGAATGATTTAAACAGTGCCTGGCCCAATGCCTGTCACATGATAACTGCCCGGGAAATATTGGTTTCCTTTTATTCTTTCTATTTTACATTTAAATGCAGGGCTTGGATATGTGGGCTTAATAAATATTTGTTACTGGATGAACAAAAGAAAGAAGGGGTAGGCTAGTTCTGGCAAATTCAAAATGTGTTTGTAATAGGAGGAGAGAAACATTGGCTTCCCTTCCACGCCATCCGCGTTTTGCTTCTGTTCCTCGCATGTGGCGTTCTGTCTACTGGAAATGCTGTCTCTCGCTTTGTCTGTTGAGTAAACCGCTAAAAACTTACCTAGTGGGTACAATGAACACTGTCCTGTGATGGGCACACTGAAGCCCTGACTTCAGCATCTGCTTAGATGTCACTTATTCGGAGAAACAGTTTCTTATCATTCATTGATTAGTCTTTTCCTTCTCTGCACTATTTCCACACCTTGTACTTAATTCATTGTGTTATAAATATATTTACAACATACACATTGCTCCTCTTGGTGGGCAGCGGGCAGGGCCTTAGACATCTCAGTAACTCCAGCCCCTTGCCTAGGGCCAGGCTGCCTGACATATCCTAGGTAATCAATGAACCTTCAATTCATTGAACTTGTGGGTCATTACTGGGATGTGTTTTCTCATCAGTAACTTCCATCTACACACACAGACACACAAATGTGAGATAGGGCTAGTGGAGAAGAACTTCGACCAAACTGCCTGGCGCTGTCACTTATAAACTGTGTAGATTTAGTCAAGTCACTACCTCTGTTTCCTTAAAAGTAAAATGGGAACAATAATTGTATCTGCATGTATTAATAGAGTTTTGGGGGTTAATAAATACATGTGAAATTTGCAGAACAAATCATGGCCCAAATTGCTTTATAAAGGTTAGCTATTATTGTGTATTTGAGCCAGTATTTTCACAGCTCTGGCTTTAGAGTCAGATGCCTTGAGTTGCAGTCCTGGTTCCTTCTCTTTCTGGCTATGTGCCCTTGGGTAGATGGACAACTGGAGTCCATTTCCTCACTTGCCATCATGGGGTGAAGGGAGGAGCCAGGTGTGATGCATGGAAAGTACTAGTATGCCATCAGTCAGTGTTGCTGTCACGATTTTACGATGCTTTAAAGTTACCAAAGCAGTTATAAGTAAATGCGTTTCTTGTCTTCCTCACAAGGATTCTGTGAGCTGGGACAGATGGATTTCTGACCGTTTCACAGGCAATGAGACTGACACAGGGCCTGAGCGGCCAGCCCAAGTTCCACGGTCACTTGGCAGTGGAGCCAGGAGCAGGACCCATGTTTCCTGTCTCCCAGTCCCACGCTCTTCCCAGTGGCCAGGTGAGCTGCTCCCATGGAAAGCAGTCCTTGAGTGTTGACTTTGAGGTACGTGGGAAAGAGGTGGGTTAAGGCGTGATGGATGCACAACAAGTCAGGCTGCAGTGAGAATGTTCCCCAGGGTGTGTCTGGGCATTTCTACCATCCAGGTACTAACCAGACCTGACCCTGCCTAGCTTCTGAGATCAGATGCAATCAGGCACGTTGAGGGTGTACAGCTGTAGACTGTGTCAGGGGCTTTCTGTCTTTGGGGGTATTGTTTAAAGCACACCAGCTTCATCTACACGTCCATAATAGAAGAGGGCAGATTAGGAGGGGTTCCTTAGTTCAGGCTGTGGACTATAGTGTCATCCCTAAATCGTGGCTATTAGGCTGACCAGGGCTTTCTTGAGCCCTGTAGGCAGATAGTGGAGGGACTGAAAAAAGAATGGGGCCTGGGTGATGGTGGGAGGGAAGGTTTAGGCAGTTTCTCTGTGGTCTTGAAGGAAGGGAGATCATGGTCTCCCAAGTCCTCAGTGATTGGGCATGTGAGGGTCCACCTTTTATTGTAATGCCCTGGTGTTCACAATAAATTAATCGGTGACAGCCGAATTATTTCATCAGCCACTGAGCTAAAAGAATTTTAGCTTCATCTTGTTCTACCTGCAGTTGTTCCGCCTCACACACTCTGGTTGCCTGGAACACGTTGGTATGGTTGAATTAATTGCAAGACCAGCAGAGGATTTAAAGATGCATTGTTTTTTTCCAATAGAAGAGTGAAGAAAGGAGCCAAACTTTAAGAATTTCAGAAGCAACTTGATTCCTACTGCCCACCTACCCATGTATGTTCTACTTGATGCTGGCTCCTGTCTTCCTTCTTCATTTCTTCTAATTCATCTTCCCCCTCCTGACAAAAAGGCATGGATATCTGCCAAAACTCAGCTTTTTGAATTGCTTGTTTTTAAATGTCAGGAGTTGCATGAGAATGACTTTAATAAAAGCCCGGGAAGGCGTGACTCCTATTTTCCTTCATTTAACTGACATCCTCTAGTTGCAACCTGACAGCTCTTACCACGCAGCAGGCCTTACCATATAAAGTAGCGCAGGGTCCTAAGAACCAAACACACTGTTGCAAGGTGGCAAATTAGGTTTCAAGTAGCTTTTGGTGTCACCTGGAAAGGAGACTGACTTTTGTGTGCCACTAAGAAATATCACCAGTACTGGGGCGAAAGGAGATCCCAGAAATGAAACGCCTAGTTCAGCGCGTGGTAAAGAGCAGGCGATTGCTGATATGTGGGGATGGGTATTGCTCCCCAGTGCTAATCTCGGGGGCCGTGCCTTTCTGCTCCTGTCTAGGAGACTTGGACGTTTGCTCTGATGCATCCCTTGTATGACGGGGGAGAGGATGGCTGCCCTCTGCTCTTACCTGTCTGGCAAACCCCCTCCTGCCGTCTCTCATATCTCACGTTGTGCCTCTATGTGCTGTGGGTTTTGGATGAGTGCAGGGGCTTTTATTTGGAGTCCACAGATGGACTTCAGGGGGCCTGTGAACCCCTTCCGCCATGATCAAAATTGTTCACGAGTGTGTTCTGGGCAGCACCATTGACTCCAGTATGTGAAGAGCTATCGAGCCTCTCTGACGCCTCCAAAGGCACAAATGTTCCTGTATTAGTTACTCAGGGTCCCACAGTTTGGTAAACATGTTCCTGGTGATTCACAGAATGATTTTAGGTGATGCGTGGGTACGTTTGTTATACTAATAGCTATGTGATTAATGTTAGAAAAAAACAACTGGCACATCAGAAGTGAAATTCTATGACTATTATTTCTTTGGAAGAGGCTAAGTCTTTTTTTTAAAAAGGTGACAAACGGTAAATGCGTAATAGTACAGGGTGGGCTGATGCTTAAGTTTGGGAAAAGGCCATAGAGGAAGTTGATGGTGAGCGCAGGACACTAACCCAGTGTCCTTCTGCCAGGTCACAGTTCTGCAGGAGTTGGCGAAGCTTCTGACTCTCTGAGGTCTCCTCCAAGAACACGGTCCCAGTTAGGCCAGAAATCCTGCCCAGAGAGTTCCCCCTGGGCCACTTTAATTGAGCTGCCCGAGGACAGGCTTTCCTCACAGGGAAAATGAGAAACAGCGAAAAAGTCCCGCCGTCACCCCTACGCTCCCTCGGTTTTGAGAGGTACTTTTTCAAATTTTAATATTCCTGAAATTGGGCTGCATCTTACAAAATTGTTTTTACTTAAGGTGATAGTTCTTTCCTTGTCAAAAAGCTGTTACTAAATGGATGGTAGCTCAGAATTGAGATGATTATTTCACTGTTTTTCTCTCTTTTGAAGCAAGTTGGGACTTTTAATAAGTCCATAAGCTGAAAGAAAATTTCTCTTTCAATGGAAAACTCTCATCTCAGGCTGTTTCCCCTTCACTAAATGGAAGTTAGGAGAAATGAGTCATCCAGACGGATACGGAGACATTAACCCAGACCGGGCTTTCTGGGCATTGCCTACCCACTCTCTGGATTTATAAATCCTTTGCATTCATGGAGTGCCCTTCCCAGAGGTGTGCCACGGGAAACCTTCTGGAGGTGGCTCTCCACATGTTATAAGTCTGAATCCTCAACTGGGAAAAAGGATGAAGCAGCCTCCCCAGTCTCAAGTGAACATCATTCACTCTGATGCCAGTTTCTTGTTTCTCCCATAGTTCCTTTTTGTAGGAAGAGAGCCCTGTGGTCTAGTTTTCCAGATAGGGTGAGTTTGGGGTGGGTTAGAAGGGCTAGATTAGACTTTACAAATCAGCATTTTTATTGGCCATTTTTGTTCTAGGTATAATGGCGACTGATGAATTGTGAATTTTGACTGCCAGGAGGAGGGGAGGGAGTTACTCAGGAGAAACCCCCAGAAAGAACAAAGACCAGCCTTTCTCAGGGAGCCTGGGGTGGTGCCATGGCTTCCAACTCACTGGTTCATGTAGAACACCGGATAATTACTTGGCCTTTAGAAGTCAATAGAATAAATAAGCTGGAAAAGGTTGAAGAGAAAAAGCCAGTGAACATGTAAGTAGAGGAATCTATGGGGCCATTTAAAAGGACCAGAAGCAAGAGTCACAGAGCGGCAGATGGAATCTAGCCCCGTGTGGCCTTGCCAAGCTACCTCTGAGCAGTGCTGTGCAGAAAGTATTCTATGTCCTCTGAAGCATTTGTGGCACTTCCTAGCCAAATTCTCAGGCTATTTCTATGGAGCTTACAAAAAGAGAGTCGAGCAGGGTTGGTGTGCCCTTCCCTTGTCATTCTGCCTCCTCTTCTCAGCTTCATGAAATAAATCTCTGGTTTAAATGAAATTGTTGAAAAGAAAATGGAAAATAAAAATGGTGGAGGAGCAGGAAGATATTAACTAGTTCTGACTTTTCACAAAACAAGAAGAATTTCTCTAAGAGTGAACGGTGTTTATTTTTCATTGAGTTTTTTTTCAATCAAATGGAATTGCTTAATTTTAAAAAAAAAACGTATTTCTTTTCTCCTTAAATACTACAGACAACCTCATTTTATCGCAGCAGACACCTAGGAACAAAACACTGGACCCACCAGAGAAAACTGGGCAATAAAAGCATCAGAAATTCAAGTCACCTATGGAAGAGTTACTGTTAGCTGGCAGCTCTCAATTCTAAACAGAAGTGTTCCCCAACCTATTGGATTTGACAAAAGTTTCTTAGAACTGGGGAGCTGGGAAAGTTGGACTCCTTTTAATTCTATTCCAATTGTTTTTTCTGTGTAGGGAAATTAAAGTCAATGCATCAAATGAAGACCCAAAGAAACATTTAAAAACTCGTTTGACTAGTATTCAGTATGTGAGATTATTAAGTAATAACTTGTCCACCTAGTTAACCTTGTCCTGGAATATATATAGGTTATTTGTAGCCGCCACTGCTATAATATTTTCTGAAGGATGCCAAGCTGTATGCAAGATCTTTTTGCTAAAGTCCAGGCTGTCGACACTGATCTCGTCTTTTCTCCGCTTGCCCCCCACGCACACTTTTCGGGGTTTGAGGATAGCCCGGGGTTTGCTGTTTTCCCTCGAGGCCTCCAGGGTCACATCACGCTTGGTATTTCGGTCAAACATCCTGAAGAAGTTATTGTAGGAGCCCGTCATGATGACACTGCAAGGCAGAGAGGAAAGAGAGAGTGAGTGTTTTGGAGACAGGCAGTAACATACCCCAATTGTGTCTTTCTGGAGCAAATGACACCACACTGTGGCCAGCTTATGGTACTGTAAGTTTTATTATAAACAATAAGCAAAAAACCAAAACAGGCTCTTCAGTGCGATTGTTGACTTCCTCTTGAATTACTAAGAGCACCAAGCTCTTTGGCTGGGCTTGGGAGTGAAAGTTGATGGTAACTCTTCTTGTTACTTACTTTTGCTTGATAGATTCCTTTTGGTTCCTTGGCATAGTAAATGAGTCCAGTGGTCTTAATGATCCTGGCCTTCCCTCCCACCCTCCCATCAGGATTGTGACTAGAATGAGGTTGTGAAAGTAGGAGCACGTCTGAAAACAGTTGTAAGTAGTTAAAGCATGGCTGCCTGGGGACCTGGAAGGTTTCATGGCATCAGGGTGGCGGGAGAAATGGCTGGTGTGCTAACCTGGGGCGTGTCCTCTCCCCTTCTGAGAACCAGCTCTGAATTCAGCCTTTCCAGAAAACTTATCTACAGAATGGATGTCCTCGGGGTCTTAGGAAGAGAGTAGTAAGCAAATTCAAATTTTAAAAGGATTCGGGACAGTAGAGTAAAAAGATTTGGTAGTACATAGACAGACGGTATCTATGTTTTTATGGGAGTTATCCATTCTCAGGGGTCTCTTCAATTGATTAGGAGAGTAGTGAATGCCTAATGCCTTCTAGAAGAAAGGTACTGACTCTTTAATGGGGACATTTCAGACATGGTGACAGGCTGAGGGGGAAAGGGACAGCCCTTGAGTGAGGGGTTCTGCAAGTGCTGAGGGCTCCACCTCCACAGTCTCATTTTGACTTCTATTATCCCATAAAAGGGATTTACAGAGAAGTAAGTAATTTGCACAGCGTCACATTGCTAGTAAGGGGCAAAGCCTGGCTTCGAACCCCATGTGCCTGACTCCTGGGCGTAAGCATTGGGCCACTTGGCCTCATTCCTTCTAGGCATTGACGTTCATTTCCCCCATCCTGACCCCACTGATTTTTAAACAAGTTAGAAAAAGTCTTTTCTTTTTTGGAAAAAAATTTCAACCTCATCTAAACCAAAGACAACAGTTCTGCACTGTGATGTTATGGAAAGAATGTTAATCTTAGGATTCAAACTCAAAACTTCTGTCTCTACTACTTACTACTTTATGAGGTTGGGCAGGTTACTTTCCCTCATTAAGCCGCAGTTTCCTCAGCTGTAAAATGAGGATGAAGAAAACAACCTTGTCGGACAGTGGTTGGGATTAAATAAAATGATGTGTGTGAAGGTGCCTGGTACATAGTAGGTGCCTAAGAAGCAGAGCTTTTGAATTCAGGCTAAGATAGAGGGAAACTGGAGTAATATGTAAATGATAATATCTACTACTGATAAACGATAAATTATGTCTATAAATAAAGAATAAAATGATAGAGCTGAATTCTTTTCCCCTTGGAGAATTTTGTTCCTATGTCACAGTTGATTTGCTGTCTGTCCTATACCTATGAACAGTGTGACTTGGGTCCTCTGCCGTGTGGGAACTCCTTCTAGGCCCGCTAAGGTGAGGGTTCACTTTGGGTCAGGTGGCAAAGAAAGCCAAAAAACAGGCAGAGAGAGAGAGAGAGAGAGAGAGAGAGAGAGACAGCTCGTGCTCAGTGAAAGCTTGAATCTCTGAGTGTCCTACTGTAACAGAGTGGCCACGCTTCCAAACACCACTATTGGTGCCACCTTCCTCAAGGAACAAAACCAGCCCCTGGTAGCCTGCATTTAGTTCTCATGGAATTCAGAGAATCATTCATCTGTATTTGTCAAACGAAAAATGAACTATTGGGAAGTAATATGAAGTACTGTTGAAATCAAAGGCCTTAAAATAGTAATAAATCACTTCGAGGGAATGTGATAAATGAGGTCAACTAGAATTCAACTAATGAACCGCCAGGGCCTTTGGCCAGGTCTACACTAGCAGCTTCAAGGGAAAACTTCTGACTTGGAAAGACCACTTTGCAGTAATCTGAACTGTTCAGGCTGGAATTTGCTGGTAGATTATTATTGATCTTTATGTAGGCACGTTGACCTAGTGCTGGGGCTGTCTTGTGTGTGTAAAAGGTAAGACTTTCTCATTGACATCCAATGGTCACCTGTGCCAGTCCCGAAACAGGACGCAAGGCTCTCACCACAGCCTTGCCCTTATTCCCACGCCTGACCTCACGGGTCATTAGCGACCCACACAATGCATCCTGGCCAGGCCTTGGGGCCCAATTTTGACCTCCCTTTGGCTGTACCCCACTTAGGATAAATTGCCCAGAGCCCTCTCAAGGCAAGTGTCCTCTCTTGGAAGGTTCCTCAGCCACAGAGCCTTTCTTACCTGTCTGACCCATTCCACACGCACTCGAATTTATCAAAAATGCAATCATTTTCATAGAGGGAGCACAACTTGCTGCGGAGGTAGTCATGAACCTGGGGAGGAAGCACATCAAGAAGGTCAGATATTACTTTAAATGGTAATTTTTTCTGCAAACACCTCATCTTATGCTGTAAGCTTTAATTTTTTTGTGTATCCATGTCTTGAATCAGGTGTGTATTTGAGTCCAGGTTTGGCCCTTTCTAGCTGTGGGACATTTAGGATGGGCGGGTGAGCTGCCATGTGGCTGGTGTGGATTAAACACGCTTGCTTGTATAGACAGTGGCCGACAGTAGGGGCCAGTAAGTGGTAGATTCCTGTTTTCTAAGTCAGTTTGCTCAAATGCATCAGAGGACAACATCTAGTCTTTTATTCAACAAATGTTTATCAAATACCTGCTATGCGCGTGAGATAAAGCAGTGAACCAGATACCCTTGTGGCGCTCAACCCAGTGTCAGGGGAGAGACTACATAATCAAGTAGATATAGAAGATGTTTAGATGATGATATAATTAGAGAACAAAAAGGTATGGAAAAAGAGATGGGGAGATCCTGGGGGTAACATTTTATGCAGGGTGAGTAGTCAAGGTAGCACTGGAGCAGAAGCCTGCAGGAGACGAATGAGCAATGGTGCCTTCTGGGTGAAAGGCTTTCCAAGCATAGGAAACAGCAAATGCAAAGTCCCAGGGGCAGGAATTCTGGAGGGAGTATGGTGGAGGGGTGGCGAGGGAGCAGATGACCAGTTCACATGGGCCTTTATTCTGGGTAAGGAGAAGAGACCTCACAGGACCCCTGAGCCTGCTGTGTTGCAGTAGATGGCAAGGGAATAAGGACAAAGGCAGAGAGATTGGTTGTGTAACCTGGGTGAGCGATGATGGCTTGGACCAGGGCAAGAGCAGTGGCAGGGAGTGGTCAGATCCTCCTCTTGTTTGGAAGGGGGAATGGATAGGACTTGGATCAACTCTGAAGTGTGGAAGAGAAAAACAGGAGTCAAAGATTGCTTCCTGATCTTTCTCCTGGCAAGTGGAAGAATGGAGGTTCCATGTTCATCTTTGGATACAATGATTTGGAGATGTCCCCGCAAGTAAAGCAGTTGAGTAGACTCGGGCGAGAAGTGCAGCCCTGGATTGTGTGGTCATTCTCTCCTGTTTCTCTTTCCCAGTGAATAATGTAGCACTGTTGTCAGCTGAGAGGTGGGTGGGGAGGATGGTTGGGAAACCGTGTAGGATTGCTGGAAAGGACTGGGAGACATTTGAAGTTGTTGGAGGTGCCTTTCAAATAAGATTGATCAGCATGGTTGGCTATTTTTTCTCCAGCAACATTCAGCAACTCAGGTGTAGATACCAAATAGATGGATGAACAAGGTTCAGAGAGTAGTCACCTGGGTTTATTTTTCGAGGTAATCCTTCCTGAACCCACTAGCAGAGTGTGGTAATGACAGTGGGCACACCCAGTGGGCTAGCTTGTTCTTACTAGTCACACACCTTAGCTATAACATCTCATTTGTCTCTAAACCATCTTATAACATAGGTACCCTCATCCTCTTCACTGGAATGGAGCATGAAGCTCAGGGATATGACATCATTGATCCCAGATCCCACAGGAAAGTATTTGGGTTCTGCAGGGCACACCGTGAGCCATGCCAGCAATCTGCCTCCTGCTCGCTCTGTCCCCCAGCCTCACCTCACATGGGGTTTCAGTCCTGGACAGGAGCTGTGATAATGAACTCAAGTGAGGAGAGGAGAGAGAGAGAGAGAGATAGAACTGGGTGAAGGCGGAGGGATGCTACCAAGGGCACTGTCTGACTTTGTTTAGATTGGGAGTGATGGTTCAGTCACCTTCCCCGCCCCCCAACTTGGGCTCCTCCTCCTCCCTTGACCCACTGCGTTCTCTTGGGTGCTGAGCTCGGAGGTTCAGTCGTGTGCTTGGCACTGAGCAGAGGAATGAGGTCAGATTCAGCCCATGTTCCACTGGATGTTTTGGGCAGTTGAAGAGCTGAGTTATTTGGACAGTGTGTAAGTCTTTCTAACTGCAAATTAATTTGCCCCACCTTTGTTCTCTTGCTCCCAAACAGTTCCAGGCCTTGCCAGGTGAATGGCTTCAGTGCTTTGGTGACAAGGGAATCCATCTACAGCAGGGCTTGTAGCATTGTTAGATGCATTTGGGGACACAAGGGTGAGGCTTGTGTCCTGCCCTTATAAAGGTGTCGCTGCTATAAATGAAAGCACTGGCCTACCTTAGGGGGCAGAGTGGCAAAGGCTAATCAGCAGGGCAGCCCTGTGCTTGCTAAGGCCTGGCTCCACCTGCCCTCTTCATTGCGAACCTTTCCTGATCTCTCAACATTCACCTCTGGCATTTTGTCTTCTAGAAATACCTCAGGTGAGTAATGTGTCAAAACATGCATGCTTTAGAAGCGTGGGCCTGTTAGTGGGAGCCACCTTGCTTGAGAGTTCCATAAATAATTCTCGAAATACGGAAGTTGGGAAGGATTCAAGGAAAAACCTAGACTGAACCACTATTTCTCCTCCACAGCACCTAAGGTCTGGGGAGCTCCTGCCCACCTCCGACTGACCGCATTTAAAGAAAAAGAACATCTACGATGAAGGTCAGTTGCATTTATGTTCTGTTGTTGGAAAAAAAAAAAAAAACTTAGGCAAACCAGGTGGACCTTTCTCCACCAAAGGAGAAAATAAGGTAAGATATATACATGAGAAACACCTGGAGCAGCGGTCCCCAACAGTTTTGGCACCGGGGACCAGTTTCATGGAAGACAATTTTTCCATGGACAGGAGGTGGGGGATGGTGAGCAATGGGAAGTGGCAATAAATACAGGTGAAGCTTCACTTGCTTACCTGACCCTCACCTCCTGCTGTGTGGCCTGGGTCCTAACAAGCCACTGGCTGGTACTGGTCTGGGCCCCGGGGGTTGGGGACTGCAGACTTAGGGCTTGGAGCAAGAAAAAACTTAAAACTCATGCTATTTGATGTTTTTTTCCTCCATGTTCCAAATATAATTTCTTTTCCATGCTGCTGTTAGCTTGTATGTGGGCTTCTTGACACTAGCCTGAGTCTCCCAACATGGCGGTTCTCAAAGTATTTACTTGCAGAAGCTGGTGTCATAGTCTCGCTCGGGAGACCTAGCGAGAGTAAACTTTGTTGTTCTATTTCAGGAGTTGACACACTTTTCCTATAAAGGGCCAGATAGTAAATATTTTAGGCTTTGTGGGCCATATGGTCTCTGCCACAGTAGCATGAAAGTAGCCGTAGGTGATCTGTCAATGGTTATGCGTGGCTGTGTTTTAATAAAACTTATTTACAACAACAAATGCAGGGCTGGATTTGGCCTATAAGTTGCAGTTTGCCAATCCCTGTTCTACAGGAAAACTTAAAAGTAGCTAATCATACTTATGTCTACAGACTTTGATTCATAGAAACATGGTGGGAACATTACCTGTCTCCCCGCCCAGGGCAGATATTAATCAATGAATTCTTTCCCACTGGACCTCACAACCTTTTTCAGTAGTGTTCTAGAAACTCACAGCATCAGAGTTTATTTGTTTTTTGATATAATATACATATTTAACTAAATTGCTTTGCCACAGACCACGTACAGTTAAAATTTTGCCATATTTCATTTCAGTACATGTGCTACGACATTTCCTCTTTCTTAGTGTTCTACAAAGATGATGACCCCAAGTCTTCCAGCAGCTGGTTTGAGAACTACAATTTTAAAATGATTACTTCATGTCACAGCTGGCTAGCTAGCTTTGTCTTAAAAGCCTTCCCCTAAAATAACAATACTGACTGTCCTTGCCACCATGTGTCCTAAATCTCCTCTTTCCTAGTCCAGCAGGCCACACCTCTGTAACCACCACACATACTTAGGGTTACAAGCTGGAAGAGAACACAAGAGTGGGCACTGGTGACTAGAACCTAATACACAAGGGTGACTGTAGCCCTGGGCTAGAGATGAAGGCTGTGAGTGAGGGCTTGGGGGCAGGTGATGTGGAGCTGGGCTCTAAAGTCTGGGCATGATGCAGGCAAGAATACTCGAAATATATGGGGGATGCTCTGGACCACAGGGGAAACTAAACTATCTGAACTACATATGTGGCCTTGAATCCTAGCTTCCACACCATCCTCCAGCACCTGCTGGAACTCATAGGCATCCAAGTCTCCAGTATCCTCAACCTTTCTGAACTTCTCCTCCTTTGTCCTCCAACTGAAACTCAGATCTCCCCTGAAGACACTGCTTCTCCTGAGGGCACTCAAGGGGTGGCTGGATTTTTGCTCTCACTCCGTGTGGGGTACCAGACAGCTGTTCCTGTTTAAAATCTTCATCTCCTTCGAAGTCATGCCGTCACACTAAACTTCTTGCTTAACCCATCCTTCTTACAGTCATCAAAAGTTCTCTGAGTCCTTAGTCCTCATTCCTTGAAGCAATTTTAGCACCTCCATGTCTCTTCCGTCACTATTCCTGCCATCATTTTTAGTTAAATACTCCAGTGTCTCAGTTACTTCATCTCATAATATTCAATGCATTTTTGCTTTTGCTTTTTTTGGTCATATTATGAACCTTGTCATTGCTATCACTGTACCTGTTGAACAAGTCTCCCTCTGCGGCTGTTGCTACTTCCTGTCTTTTTAATTCACTCTTTTGAGTTTCTTGACTCTATCAATTCCTCAAATCCGTTGACCTAACTACTTTCTTCTGTTCATGATTTCCCTTCTTACCTACCTTAGATTCAGCAGTCCATCATTACAATCACCCCCTTGGCATGTATGCTCAACAAACTTGGCTTTCTCTTTCTTTCCATTGCACTCACTTGGTAAAACCCCACTGCTGATTAAATCTAACTTTCTGCCCTTTCCTTACCTGTACCAAGCAGGCGAATGTGGCTGGGAAGAAACACATAATCACACAGATTAGTCTCACTTTAAATAAAAAATATATTGACCTCAAGTGGATCCCTGAGCAACCCTGCAACATTTCCCTCTCTTAAATGAGTATTTTATACTTTTTCTTCCTTCTCATTTAGCTGATGACCTTGCTTATTATTTTACTGAGCAAATAGAAGCAATCAGAAACCATCCACATGTCCCATTACAAAAGTTACAACCTACTGCATCTGTAGCTACATGCACACTGCATTCCTTCAACAGATTGATGATCCACATTCCCATCTAAGGACAATTCTGCAAGGGACTCCGTCCCCTCTCACTTCCCTTGAGGGCTTTGCTCTTTCAATTTCTCTCTCTCCTGGCTTACTCCTATTGGCAGAAAACATGCTGTAACAACTTCCTTTCACGGGTATCCCATTCCAGCTACCATCTAGAACAAAACTGGTTGCAACAGTTGTCTGTCCTTATTACGTTCACATCCTCTGTTCAGTCTCTTGAACCCACTGCAATCAGACATTGGTGCACACAGCTCCACTGCTCCTCGCTCATCAGGGTTACTGACCATCTCCACATTACTAAAGGCAGTGGTCAGTCCTTAGTCTTTCAAACTGCATTCAGCAATAGCATCTGGCAGCTGCTGACTTCCTCCTCCTCGAGACAGTTTTTTCACTTGGCTTCCTGGACATACCTCTCAGTTTTCCTCATATTTCACTGGCCACTTTTCTCCAACTTTTTGCCAAATTCTCTTTCTATTCTTAACTTCTAAACACTGGAGTCCCAGGGCACAGTACCTGACAGAGACTTTTTTCTAATTATACTCATTGCCTAGAAGATCTCTTCCAGTCCAATGGCTTTAAATACCCTCTGGACGCTCAAGAGTGTCAGATTTCTGTCTCTAAGTTAGATATATCCAGACTCACACCGCGCTGTCTACTTGCCATCTCTGTTTGGATACTGTGTTTGGCTTCACGTGTCCAAAACCAGACTCTCCATTTCCTTGTCTAAATAACTTGGCAACTCCACTTTCCTAATTACCCTCGAGAAAAACCCTGGGTGATCCTTGGTGCTTCTTTCTTCTCCTGTTACATCCCACATCACATTTGCCCTCAAATCCTATTGTTTTTACCTTGGAAATACATCAAGAGTCTGGCCACCTCCGTTGCTAATACCCTCACGGAGTATCAGCTACGGCACAGTAGTCCCTACTCCGCTTCACTAGAGCTACATGATCAGCCTTGGCTACACCTCCAGGCTCATCTTTCTGCCTTTGTGTTTCATATTCAAGGTGTAAGCCTTCTGAACACCCCCATTTCTCTTGACTTCAGACCTTTGAACCTACTGTTGTTTTAAGAACACGCTTTTCCTGACTAGTTCATGGCAGTGAGGACTCAACTTGAGGGTCACTTCTAGAAAACCTTTCAACCAGTCCTGCGATGTGCTTCCATGACACTGAGTACCATCCGTTGCACGACTGCATACTGAGCTCCTCAGTCATCACCTGCCTCTCCACCAGATGGTAGGCTCCGTGACAGAAGGACCACGTTTGGCTAGTTCACCTCTATAGCATCCATTTCCACGTGAAGTGCTCAGTCCCTGTGGGTTAGATTGAATTCTGGTCTATGTGCACCCTTACCTTAAATCCTATGGAGTTTCCAGCCTGTGCCATTTTATCGACTATGTCATTACGTACTGGCTTTTACTCTCCTGCCCTGTGAACTTTTGCAAGCAGAGGCTGACTTAGAAGCTCGGAGGCAGTGCTCGATATACGTATGAGCGGGTGGGGTTCTGTACCTGGTAAGTTTCAATGGGGCGGTTTTCCATGTTGAGGTCCCACACTTTAACGGTCAGATAGTCCCTGGTCATGATATACCTCCCGCTGTGGCTGAACTTCACATCCGAAATCGAAGAGATAATTTCAGAGAAAAACGATCTGTTGCTTGGATCTTCCGGCTCTTCAAAAACTGCAGAACAAAAGCAAAACAAGATGAATTTAGCACGTCCTTATCAACTGATGCTAACGTGTTTGGACCAGCTAGGAGGCTAAGAGTCTAACTAAATAGGGCTGGTGTCTTCAGCCTGTAATAAGTAAGCTGCTAACAGACAACTGGCAGCTCCCTGGTGGCAGAAAAAGCTGTCACTGGTGGCTGTGGTTTATTTCTCACGGAAGAACGGACATGGCACCTGTCTCATCTGTACATCTGGTGCTGATCTATGTGTCTGCTTCACATTTCCCCTGGTCTTTGGGTGTCACTGCACGTACCAAAACCTGGAGTCATCTTAGGTGTGTAAAAAAATTTTCTTGACATCTTTATTGAGATATAATTCACATGCCAGAAAATACATTCACTTAAAGTGTACAATTCAGTGGTTTTTAGTATAATCACATAATCATGCAATCACAATCTAAATTTAGAACATTTTTATCACCCTGCATTCCTCTAAAAAAAAACTCCATACCCATTAGCAGTTGCTCCCTATTCTCCTTCCTGTAGCCCTAGGTAAATACTAATCTGCTTTCTGGTTCTTATTCTTGAAATTTCACATAGATGAAATCATATAACACGTGGTCATTCATTTGTGACTGGCTTCTTTCACTTAGAATATTTTCAAGGTTCATACGTAGTGTAGCATGTATCAGTGCTTCATTTTTTTTTTTATGGCTGGATGATATCCCCTTGTGTGAATACAACACATTTTGTTTAGTCATTCATCAATTGATGAACATGTGGGTGGTTTCCACTTTCTAGCTGCTATGAAAACTGTTGCTATGATTATGCATGTACACTTTTTTTGGGGGGGGGGGACAGTCTCGCTCTGTCACCTGGGCTAGAGTGCTGTGGCATCAGCTTAGCTCACAGCAACCTCAAACTCCTGGGTTCAAGCGATCTTCCTGCCTAAGCCCTCCTGAGTAGCTGGGACTGTAGTAGAGACAGGGTCTCACTCTTGCTCAAGCCTCAAGCAATCCTCTTGCCTCAGCCTCCCAGCGTGCTGGGATTATAAGTGTGAGACACCACCTGCATGTACAAGTTTTTGTATGAACGTATGTTTTCAGTTCTCTTGGATCATGGGGTTTAACAGTGAGGGCTTTGCTGTCAGACTGTCACCTACTTGTGTGATCTTGGGCAAGGTGCTTCTCTGTGCCTCAGGTTCTCTTCTATGTAAACTGTGGCTACAATGTCTTTTATGTACATTGTCTGTTTGCTCTGATATCCAGGCTCTTATGTTTCTCAATAGCTTCGCTGATTTCCACTTACAGGAGAAAAGACCTGGTTCCTCACTATGCTATCGAAGCCCATCATAAACTGCCTCTGACGCTTCTTTCTACCTTGATTTTAAATTTGTATATAGAATGTATCTTGATGTCTCTCATTCCTAGGCATTGCCTGATAACTCTTTCTTTTGATTCGTACACCACATCTACTACATATTATTTCACCCCAACTGATCTTTTCTTTTCTCTGAAGCCCTATCATACTTGGTCTGGCCATTTATTATTGGCTCAGGTACTCTCTTACGATGAAACTATCATTTCTCACATTATTTAACAATTCATGAGTTTGTCTTATCTCTTCAACTAGGACATGAACTTCTTGGGGGCAGGATTTTGGTTTTACTTATCTTTGTACCCAGAGTCTTACACACAAATGCTCAATAAATATGTGTTGCTTGATTGGAACCAAAGCCAGACAAATTAATGAATTCTTTGCCTTCTGGGTGCTTAGTTTGTACAGTATTAGGCTGAACTATATGCATTTGTAGATATTTAATTATTTCTGATCCACAAAAATGGCAGTTGCATATGGTTCAACCTAATAAGGGTTTATGTCACAAGTTGAGGCTGAAGCAGACACTGGCCTGCAGGTTAATTCATGCTCCAAGACCTCCTCTTTCCTGCTTGCTTAATACACTTGTATGGTCAGTAATATATTCCATGTAGAAAGCCTAAGTACCTAATAATTCTCTTTCAAACCTTGCTGAATTAAACCGTGAGCCAAACCAAAATGTTAATTTTCACAAAACCATTAAAGAGAAGAGCAACAAAACCTTGATCCATCAGAATTGAAACTGAGAATTGAAAAAGCCACTGACACAGAAAACCATGGCTCATTCCAGCCTCTGACCCAATGTCTCAGTCTGGGCCCTAATCCCTTGGGCTTCAATCAAGCATTAGTGAAGGCCCTGGGATTCTGATTGGTATCCTCAGAGTTGAGAACTAGAAGTGAAAAAAACAATTTCACATTAGTTTCAGCTCACAGCAATCTCATCAGTGCTGGGAACTCGAAAACTCCTAAGTCAGAGGAGGTGGAGCCCCCAAGCCTTGGTCACCTGCAGAGACAGCCTGGGGCAGGAAGGGGGCGGGGACGAGCTCAGCACATTGTGCTTCCGAGAGTCAGTTGATTTCTGCCTCTGTCAGTTACTAGCAATGGACATTTTATTTCCTAACTCTAGCTTTGGTTTTCCCAGCTGCAAAATGGGGATGCACATTGCTTGGCACACAGCAGGAGCTCAATAAATTGCCAGTCACGACTTTCAGCACGCGCTGCTTCTGTGGGGGCCAATCATATTTTATTCATCAAGACTCTCAAGAATTGGGGACTGAGGAGCACAGCGCCTGTAGGGTATTTAAAAGACGTAAAGAATGTTTACAAAGAGACCCTTTCAATGTTTTTCTCTTTTAGCTCCAACTTATTTAAGTCTTTAAATTGACAAAGAAAAATTGTATATGTTTACGGTGCCTTTCAATGTTACATCTAGGAATTTGGTCTCTAAATACTTGGCATAGCAGGAGGCCAGTGTAGCAACACTGGAAAGCCTCAAAATGACACCCTCACCAGATGGATGTGAGGTGATGAGGACAATTCTTTAATCAACCCACCACTAATTATTTGTGGAGTGCCTGTTTTTTAGGTAGGACACAGAGAGCAGGATGCAGATAACACACCCGCACAGCATTTTGCGGTTCATGACATGTCTCAGTATCAACTCCAGGAATTATTTTCATTCATTCAGCAACATTTAATAGTATTAATAATTCCTGTAGATGGAAAGCTTATAATATTCTAGGTCCTGTGCTTTACAAGTTTTATCTCATTGAATCCTTAAAACAGCTTATGAAGTGGTTCATATAAAACAAGGTATCATCTTTTATATGAACTGGTTCATATGCGGTGGTGTGGAAAACTACAGCACAGAGAGAGGTTTTGTGAGCTGTCCAGGGACACACAGCAAGACCGAGGTAGAGCTGCATTTTGAACTCAAGTCTGTGCTTTGTTCTTAATCGTGATGCAATTCTACCTTGTACCATGTACAAGGCCTTGCTGAACATTATCAGTTAAATGTTGTATGTGCACACACATGTACAACACAGTACATTACCTAGAGCATATAAATACAAAGTATTTGTGGGATGGACACATGCCAGGCCCTGTACCAAATGCCAAGACACAAAAATGAACAAGTCAGATCCAGTCCTATTCTTAGGAAGCTCACAGGATAGGGGAAAAGACAAACATTAAACAATCACAAACGTAGTTCCAATTGTGAATAAGTGAGATTTTGCTGTTATCAGAGGGGAATAAAGGTGATACGGAACTAGCTAGTGCCATGTAAATGGAACATCAGTGTGTGTTCCATGAAATTTACTTCTCATACCCCTTCCAATGTCTGAGATGCTTAAAATTTGCTCAATATGGGGTACAACAGTATCTGGTGCCTGAGTGATAGAACTTGAGACAAATCGGACCTGACCTTTCTCCAGCAGACCCCTGGCTTGGCATTAGAGATCCTGCTCACCTGCAAGGTTTCTAACTAGCTACCAAAAAATACAGACATCAAGAGAATAAAGGAAGAGTACTATGGGGGAGGCAGGCAGAGCTTTGCTCCCTTTGTGAGGTCTGATGGGATAGGTAAAGTTTGCCAACAGGAGGGTTTGTTTTGGAGATGGCAATAACAACAATAACAAGAACGATAACTTTTGCTACCATCTCTTGGTCCTCAAACTTTGAATACATTATCTCATTTAATGCTCAAACTTAGGAGGAAGGCACTGTTCACATGTAGAGATAAGGACACAGACCAAGAGAGCTTTAGTCAGCTGCCTGACCATCTGTCTGCCCGTGACCCTGCCTCCGCAGCTGGGCCTGGCCTTGCTTTGTCAATATCATTTCTCTGTGCAAACGATCAAGTCAAATGGGACCCCTCGTGTTCTAGATATACCCGTGCATTCCCACTTCTGTGCCTCTGCTCCTCCTCACCTCTTTCTGTGCCCAGCATGGGATGCTGAAAAGAACATCAGACTGGGAGTCAGGGACGCTGGGCTGGAATCCAAGTTGGGCACCAATCCAGGCTGGCTCTTAATAATACCTATCATCTACTGAGCTCTTGTGCTGTGTGCTTTACACGTATTAACTCATTCAATATTCATAGGTATTATTACTTTATCCTTTCCACAAATTAGTCTAATCAGTCAACTCAGCTGCAACTCACAGCTAGCAGGAGCAGGGCCAGGATTTGAACTCGGTCTGCTTCCAGATGTTCTCAACCTCTGTCCTCCTGTATCTCATTTGAATGACTCTGGGCACGTGTCAGCTCTCTGGGCCTGCTACCTGAAGGAGTAAGTGTTACCTACCTGGTCCTTTCCAGCTCTTAGATTATAAGATCTATGAAATTCCACTGGTCTTCCAATTTCTCTCTCCTAATCCCCATTGTTGTACTTTCCAAAGTGACTTCAGCAGAATGCTCAACTTGTGATATGTCAAGAGTTCCAGATTCTGAGGTCAAATAAGCTTGGGGAAATGCCTACCAAAGTTTGAGGGTCAACAATGCAATTAGCCTACTGTTGGAGTATTATAGGATGTTTAGCAACTTACCTGGCCTCTACCCACTAATCTGCCCCCCCTCCCACTCCCCTCATCAGCCCAGTTGTGGCAACCAAAAAACATCTCTAGATGTTGCCCAATGTCCCCTGGGGGGCGTGATTGCCCCGGTTGAGAACCACTGCTTCACTCCTACTTGAAAATCGTATCTGAGCCCATCTCTCTCCTTAGTCCAGTTTATGTTTATTTGCAATTCACTTGCAGCTCTGTGTTTCTCCAGTACAGGGTTCCTCAGAATGTACTTGGGGTTACAGTGCTATAGTCAAAGCAACCGAACACCTCCTTTCAAACCCCACAGGCTAGCTTATGTGCCCTGTGCACACAGTGTTTTGTGTTACAACAGGTACAGGTGTGAGTGTATCTCTGAGCCATAGGTATCTTGTGTGAGCCCTCTGATAGGGCTCAGATGACTGGACAAATAAATAAGGACCCCAAATCTAGGGAAAGCCTTGAATTCACCAATAAGAAAGAGGAAAAGTTAAGAAGAAAATTGCAGACTTTAGAGACAACTAAAGCTACATTCATTCCAGCTGGGGCAAAAGCAGAAAGGAAGCAAGCAGTGAGCTGGGTCTTGGGACTCTGGGGACAGGAGAAGAGAGATTAGGTAGAGCAGTGGGAAAGGCCGTTTCTGGGTGTGGCTTCTTGCTCTTGACTTCATACTGGGCACTGCACTGGAACTCATGCCCATGTTGAGGGGTCAGGAGGGGACCTGGAGGCCACCACAGCTGATCCTGGTGGCCTCCTCACTCTGTCCCATATGGTGTGATGGCTGAGAGTGCAGATGGTTCCCAGCTCTGTTGCTTCTAGGTTATGAAGCCTCGAATGAGCAGCTTGACTCCCTCCAAGCTTCATTCTCCTAATCTGTAAAATGGGGATAACAGCAGTACCCACCTTCTGGGGCAGTTGTAAGAATGGATGAGCTCTTTCATGTCAAGCACTTAGCAAAGTATACCCAAAACAACAGGGAAGGCCGCAGTCATGCAGAAGTAGGTGCTGCTTAAGGCAAGCGTGGTGTGAAATGAGTCCAAAAGCCTAAAGTGTGTTTCCATTTGGTTCAGATATTAAGAGGTACCAGCTGTGATACTGATCCCTGGGTCCGGGCTGATTGGGCCATAACACAGATGCACAAGAGCTTGTCTCTGGACTGTCCCTTGAAATACACCCTCCTTGATACAAGTGTCTCTCATCGCAGTGTCACCTGCACCCTGGCTGTGATGACTCGGGCAGATGAGAAGGAGAGTAAGGGCAACAAGCCAGGGGGATGTGAAGGTCTGATCCTGATGAAAAAGGAACAGACTCGGAATCATGCACGGGGTTTTCAGCTGCTCACTTCTGCTGACATTTCTTCCACAGAGCAGCACAGCTGGCACGCTTTTCCGTTTGGAGACATGGTTGACAATTTCCCCATAATGGGGACACAACTGGCAATCTTCCTACAGAGTGAGGCAGATGGCAATGTTCCTTCAGAGATAGGCAGGCAACAGTTTTGCCCCTGGAGAGAAAAGGCTCTCCGATTGAGATGCAGCCAGTAATTTTTACTACACAGAAGACACATCCAATAATTTTGCCCGATGAGAGAAACGGCCAACAATTTTCCCACAGAGGGTAAGAACTCCCTCGGACTGACAATGCTGGCCTCTATCCAGCCGAGGACAGCGAGAGAAGTGGTTTAAGATTTAATTAGTGGCCACTGTGCTACCATGGGCCTAATGACACAGTCTCCAGACACGGACTTGGAGACGGGGAATTTAGATCGTAGTAAGACTCCGATGGAGGATACTGAATTGGGAAACAAGGAAGCTCAGTTGCTTAACCTGTGTGATTTGCTTTTCATGTAGTCCTTCGTTCATTTCACAAGCAATGCCGCAGTAACACAATGCACGCCAGGATGCAGAATCAGAAGGTAATCTAGAAGAAATTTTATTGGTCCCTAACTTGTATATCACGGTTTTCAAAATGTTTCCATATCTATTATACTTCCTTCATGAGTATCATGTCTTCTAATGAAGAATCATTCAAAGTTAAGAAATAATGAGTCAAAGCCTTTTTTTTTTTTTTTAGGCAGAAAATAACAGACGAAAAATTCACGGGGGGAGAAGTGATGAGCTAATGGACTGGTGTGATCAGGAAAGGCTCAATAAGAAGCTGAGACTTCCATGATCAAGAAGCACTGGAGAGATGAGAGGTTAGTAAATAGCTCCGGCTTTGAGGACCATGTGGGCCCTGCTGGAACTGTTCAACTCTGCCTTTGCAGCACAGAAGTGGCACAGGCAGTATGCAGCAAACAGATGACATACATCCCACTAAGGCTCCGTATATGACACTGAAATTTCAATTGCATATAATTTTTGTGTGTCATGAAATAGTTTTCTCTTCTTTTGATTTCTTCAACCATTTAAAAAAAAGTAAAAACGTGATTCTTTGCTCGTGTTGTACAAAAACAAGTGGCGGGCCCTAGTTGGCTGCAGGCCCGAGGTTGCTGGTTGCTGATGAGGTTTTGGGG
This sequence comes from Eulemur rufifrons, assembly GCF_041146395.1. Taxonomy (NCBI): domain Eukaryota; kingdom Metazoa; phylum Chordata; class Mammalia; order Primates; family Lemuridae; genus Eulemur; species Eulemur rufifrons. Next base: position 11,421,984 of record NC_090992.1, read on the forward strand.
ATAGGCGAGGCCTCCTATGCTAGTCAGGGGCAATGGCAGGAGGAAAGGACTGGCAGCACAGAGAGTTCACGTAGAAGGCTTGGAAGATGAGATCATTGCTTAGTAAACTGTAAATTGCTTTCCCAAGCTATGTCTCTCAGGCTGGCGCATGAGACGTCAGTGGGCTTTGGAGTCATCTATCAGGGATAGAACCTGTACTCCATCGTTGCCAGTGGGATTGTCTAAGCTGATTTTCCTTATGTCCTTAAGATTCAGCTTCATTATCTTTAAAATGCAGATATCAATACCTACTTCGCATGGATATAAGAGTCAAAAGAGATAAAGCAAATAAGACACCTAGCACAGCACGTGGCACAGGGTCAGCAGTCCACAAGTCTGAGTGTCACACACCATGTGCCCCACAGTTATGGAGCACCTGGAGGGTGTAAGGCACTTGGAGAGGTGCTGGGGTTACAAGAGTGAGCAAGAGCAAGATAAATACAGTCCTTGTGCTCCTTCAACAAGGAGTGGGCCTACTTATTCACCATGGCTGGGGCTCTTCTCACCTCTTAAATTAAGACAAGTTGCTTATTTTCCTGCTGGTAGGCAGAATAATGCCACCTTCTCAAAGATGCCCATACCCTAATCCCTAGAACCTGGGAACATGTTATGTTACATGGCAAGGGACAATTAAATTTGCTAATCAGCTGCCCTTAGGATGGGGAGACTGTGTTAGACTGTCTGGGTGGGCCCAATGCAACGGCCAGGGTCCCTACAAGTGAAACAGGGAGGCAGGAGGGTCAAGGTCTGAGTGACCCAGTATGAGAAAGACAAGACTGGTCATTGCTGGCTTTGAAGGTGGAAAGGGGCCACGAGCCAAGTGGGCAGGCAGCTTCTAGAAGCTGGAAAAGGTAAGAAACGATTCTCCCCTAGAGCCTGCAAAAAGGAGCCCTGCCCTGCTGACACCTTGGCTTTAGCCCAGTGACAGCCACCTCAGCCTTCCAGAACTGTAAGATAATCAATTTGTGTTATTTTAAGTTACTAAGTTCACTACATCTGTGGTCATTTGTTCTAGCAGCAATGGAAAACTAATATCCCCTTCTCCCCATATTGTCAACAAAAGGAGGGGACAGTTTGAGCTCTCCCTCAGTTCTGCAAAGCCACCCTTGCGTCCCTGGGCCCCAGTGCCAGCTCCCTTGCAGTAGCTGCTCCCCTACAGCTGGCCAGGGCAGGCGGCCCGAGGGGCTGCTTCTGGGTGTGCCAGGACAGGTTCACTGCTTCCACGAGAGCTGGTGAACCACCCCAGCTCAGCTACCCCTTCCTCCTGGCATTCCTCCTGCTGCTGCTGTACCCACAGCCTGCCACAGTCCAGAGAAACAAGAACACAGCAGCTGCAAAGACAGAGCCAGCCAAACTGCTCAGGGACATCTGGGCTTAGCAGTGGAATATGCAACTACACGCAGTCCTGCCATGTGTAGGATGAATCATCCCAAAGCAATGCCACTGTCCTGCTCAGACACCTACAGCGACTTCCCCTTGCTGAGAGCCAACAGTCCCACCCCCCTTGGCGTGGCACTCACGGCCCTTGGTATGAAGCCCTAGGTCAGCGTTCCAAAATCACTGCCCACTTCTCTTCTGTTCACTCCACTGAGGTCTGACTGGTCTACCCATCACAGGCACCAGGGTTGGAGAACTCCTGCCTCCAGGGGCCAGGCAGGCAGTGACTTAAGTGAAGCATGCACAGGTAGCAACAGGGAATGGCAGGGACTGTGGCAAACTAGAGTGTCCACACCCTAGAAAGGGGACACTTTCTACTCAGCTCTAGCTGAGCGCTGCCATGCATGGCCAGACTGTCATTTGTAAAGTCTGTATTTTCTCTGAGAAACCCTAATTTTTCTATGCTAGCAACTAATTAAAGAAATTTGAGCGTGTGGTCAAACATAAGTCATCTGCAAGCCACGTGGGCCACAGTTCGTGAGCTCTGGTTTATGTCCTGGAATGATGACGGCAGATGCTGATGGAGCGGTTGGAACTTGATCCATGCTCATTCCCGACCCATCTCTGCTCCCATTTCTCTGATCCCATCCAGCCTTCGGGGACCACTGTTCTCTTCTAGGGAGCCTTCCTGGACCACCTCAGCCCACTGCATCCTTGCTTCCTCCTTACCTGCTATTCTGGACACCCTTCAAACTTCCTCCTATTATTTTTTAAAAATATGGATTTGTTCAGATTCACAAGCAGTTAAGAAATTCCACGTTGGGGAATGGGCCACACAGAAAGGAAACACCACTGATGATAATAATAGCACCTGTTTGTTAGCTGCCAAGCCCTTTACAGGTAAGGACTCTCTCTCTTTCATAGCTGAGGAAACAGAGGCCTGGGGAGACGGGGACCCGAAGGAGCATATGGTCCCTGAGTGGGCACAGCGGAATTGCGAAGGCTCATTATCTGCAGGGTTGAAACTCCCCGTGACGGAGCCTCTTCTGGAACCTGTGCTCTGAGAGACGGGACGCGAGAACCTGCGTTTGGCTGAGTGTCTGGCTTAGGGTTCGCCTGTCAAGCCGCAGGTCGAGTTTGAGCTAACATCCACAGACAAGTTCATTAACTGTGGGTCTGTTTGTCCTTCTTTTGTGAGGAATCATCATTCATTCGCCAAGCAGGCCTGGTGCCTTTTTGAGAACTGTCATTCTGGGAAGATATTGATTGAAGGAGGGCTCTGAGCACGCTCTCGGCGGCAGGCGGCAGCTGTCCAGACGAGAGGACGAGTTGGCAGTGGGGGTCTCCATAGGAGCCTAATGAAGAACTCTGGCAACAGCAAGCCCGGCCTTATGGGGGCTCATGTTTGGTCTTTCACTCTCTGGAAGATCAGTGAGTGGTGAAGGGACCCGTGGGCCTTGTGCTCCCGCTGCAGAATTACACATTCCTACAGCCCGTGGGCTCCGGGAACATAATGGCCCAGTCCGTGTGCCCACTCAACACATCATGGGTTAGAGACCTCTAGTCTGCCGACTCTCTCTCTCCTCTACCCTGACATAGCGCGCTCTCTCTCCCTCTTTCGCTCTCATAATTTGTTCCCAACAGGAAGCTTTGTGCAGCTCCTCCACGAGAAGCCCGGGCTCCCTGGGGAGCCTCTGCCCAGGTGGAAGAGACTGAGTGGCCGTTATTAAGGGCGATTGCCGGCAAGCTGGTTGTCATGGCACCGCCGGGGCCAGCGCTGCACTCCCACACGGTCCCCGTTTTCCTGGCCATACACATAATGACTGCAATGAGAGGCAGAGACACAGAACGGGAGGGAGCAGCAGCTCCCTGCTGCCAGTGATCTCCTTGTGGAGCGAGGTGAGCAGTTCCCGGCTGAGTGGGATGGGCCATCTTGGCATGGAAAGGGACCCTCGTGTGGGCTGGTCACTGCTTCACCGTCTTTTCATGGCTTCGGTGCTATGCCTCTGTGTTCCCAGTGCTGGTTTTCTACAGGAAAACGCTGCTCCTAATCCGATGACAGCCAGACCTGTGTCTTAAAGTCTCCTGGAGTTTGCACGCACTGAGGAGTAGTGGCTCCTGTGTTGGAGTACATGGAGCAGTAGCCTCTCATCTGCCAGGCACTGTGTTAAGTTCTTTATGGAGATGAAGAAATGAGGCTCAGAGCATCACCTGTCTTTGGTCACAGGCTAAGAAGAGGCAGAGCTAGGATGGAGACCCAACTCTGGCTCGACAGCTGACTGCCGCATCCCATATGGCATCGTTTTTCCTCCAGACCCCCGACTAGAAAGGGCAACCCTTCAAGCTGGTGCCGAGAACAGACATGGGGAGCCCCGTGCCTCTGAGGGCATGGGTCCCAGTAAAATGAAAGCCGACTGGTTCGAGAAGTCAACCTCTGATTTGGGCTTCGTTAGCTATGTGCTCTCACCAACCGCAGAGAATTAACCAGAATGGAGCCATCTCTTTATGAACTGAACATGAAGCACCGGGGCAATGTGGAGAACAGTCACCAAACTTACCGAGCTCCCACTACCTGCTAGGCCCTCCCGCTGGCTCCAGACATCCCATCACCACCTGGGCCGTCCTTCCCCTCCAGAGAGACCCCAGGACCTTGAGGCCACTGTGCTCTGATGCAGAGAGGACACATTTTACAGTCACTGTGGACAATAAGGCTTTATCTGTCAGCACGCACTTTTGCTTAACCACCTGGTCGTGGAGAAAGGCCATTCCCTGTTCTCACTTTGCATTTGGCTGAAAAGAGTAAAGGTTTTTCCATCTCCGCTGTTGCTCATGGACTTCCCTTCAGAGCACTCTAGACACACCCTCAGCAGGTTCTGTAGAAACCTGGGGTCTATGGTATGTTGACTTCCTGAAAGCCAGGCTCTACCTGGGAAATACTCATGTTCTCCCCCTAGGACCTGGCTTTCCTGCCGCCCCTCGTTCAGGCTTGGTGAGGCAAAGATGTGAAGTGTTCACAGGCATTATCTATCAATACACTCAACCATGGGCCTTAGACCTGGGTTTGGATCTAGGCTCTACTTCTGACTAGACCTTTGATTTACTGTAAGTTACTTGCTTTTCTGAGCCCAATTTTCTCATCTATAACTCTGATTTCATGGATTTTTATGAAAATAATAAAACACTAATAAACACTGAGTGGACCAGGCATTATCTCAGTGAATCCACATAACAATCCAATAACGCAGGCTCCATTATTTTCCCTAATCTATAGAGGTTAAGTGCAAAAAGTTAAGTCGAAGTTACCCACACGGGTTTATCTGACCCCAGAACCAACACTACTGACCACTGTGGTACACGTCCTCTCTCTAACCTCGTTAAAGCCAAGTTTCCAAACTGCAAGAATCTCAGAAACACCTATAACTGGCCTTTATGATTTACTTTCATGAACTTTAACAGAGTATCTGAAAGCCACCTAGTGGCTGACAGTTGTTCAGTAGGATTTGAAATTCTCTAAATGGTAAAATCCTTGTACATTCCAAGCTCTGCTCAATTGCTTCCTCTAGCTTCTCCCTCTCCCAACACCCCTTGATATCCTGTCTGGACAGTTCAGTTGAACACAATCACTTCCTTCTCTGAACTTCTGGAACAAGATCCTCAGTTCTGGTCAAGACACAAAAGTCACGGTGCAGACCACCATAAAATGTTGTCATATTATCTTTAAAGTAGCTTACTATACATAACTCAGTATTAAATAATATATTATTTTGTATTGGGGTCTGTGGTATAGACCATAAAATTTTCAGGAAGAAATGTTTAAAACTGAGACAATTGTGAGTTTTAGCTTATATGATTTTCCTGGGAATTGGGAAGGGCCAATGGCTTCATTTTACACACTTGCTTTAAGATTCATAGCACTAGTGTATTCTGAGACACACATTTAATCTGGTTTTAGAGCTCATTCATTCATACATTCAATAAGTATGATTTAGTATCCACAATATGTCAGGCACTGTCTCAGTACTTTTCTACTACCTTATACTGTCCCTGCAGCAAGCAACCATGCACTGGATTAACATAATAACATGAACACACAAGATTTTCAATAAACAGAGACTGAAAAATGCTATGAATCAGAACTTTGGGGACCACCTAGGATATGCTGAGGATAAGGACATTTGGCATCATAGTTTGCTTCAACCGTCTAACACAATATTCAGCATAAACACTTTTTAGTCAGTGTCTTCTCCTTTTGACATTGGGGATCTAAATTTCACATTCAATTTAAAATGAACTTTATAATAGGAACATTTCATAATTTTATATCCTCTTGTCCCACCATGATAAGTACATAAAGGCAGTAATTGCATGCACCTTTCCATCCCATTGTGCTTAGCACAATACCTTGTTAACATTTATTGACCAATTCTTTGCTTTGATTCCACAGTCTTTTCCCTAAGCTTGGTGCTCCCATTTTCCTCACATGTAACTCTTCAATGACAATTTCACTACATTACAGGGATTTTCAAATGACACCAAAATTCCAGGAATGTGCTAGCTGACCCTGGGATTAAGGATGCCCATACATGAGATAAATCTTATTTAAATCCTTATGTTCAGGTTAAGAATATAAAAGAAGATAAAGGTAAGTATCCTTATGAGATTCGTGGGGCCGAGCCTTCCCCTGCCCTCTGCTGCCTCCGGTGCGAGCTTGATAGAGATGGAAGACCAGCAGGTGTTTTGAGTAATTTGGCAGATAAAGGGCCTTACACTGATGGTGCTTGCGTGGACAGCGTTCTCACAATTCAGTTATTGATGCTCCCTACTGAGCTGTCAAAATAGAATTATGTGAGCTGCACAGGGGCCTTGAATTAGCCCATACACTTCAACTGGGGTCGATTACCCACGCGAGAGCCCCCCTTCCCTTCTCCGTCGTACAGGGCCACGCGAGGACTGAGGGTGCTTGTACTCGTTATGTGAAGTAAGAGATAAGCCCAGTCACTGTCAGCATTTTATACTTAATGTTTTCTGGGGCTTGATTTCCTCAGCTGTGAAAAGGAAGAAATGCTAGGAACTCATTGGGTTTGTATGAAAATCCATGATGATAAATGGATGAGAAGGGGCTCCATCAATGGTAAAGGGCTAAACAGCAAAAGATTTCAATTTAATCATTTTATGCTTTTTTTTTTTTTAAACATGAATCTTGGAGTCCACAGAATTTGTGACTTTCCCCTCCAAACTGTCCCTCCCTTAGTCTTTGCCAACTCACTCAATGAATGGCGCCTTCATCTAGGCATGTGCTCAGGCCAGAAAGCTGGGAATGTTTCCCGATTCTTTCCATCTAGTGTTTAAACAAGTCCTATTAACTTTAACCTCAAGGTATGGCCCAAATCAATTCAACGGCTTCACTGTCTTGGTCTGAGCCACTCCCTCTCTTGCCTGGAGCACTTTGACAGCTTCCTGACTCCTCTCCCACTATCTCTTCCTCCTGACTCTTCATTCTTAAACAGTGATCTATTAAGTACAATCATCTTACTCCTTTGCACAAAACCCTTCTAGATTTTCACTTTTTACAATAATATCCAAAGTCCTTACCATTCATTGCCTGCAGGGCTACCATGTTGTCCAACTCCCACGTCCTTTGCCCAGAATACAATGTGACTGGGGCCCGAGTGGTGCAAGGTGATTGCCCCGAATGTATGTCGTTGCTTCCATGACCTGGGCTACCTGCCTGCTCTTGCCTCCCCTCGTGTTGTTCCTCATCACAGTCCCATAGATGGCCCACCTGGCCATCCAGCCTCCCCTTGACCTGCCAAGCACAGTCCAGATTCAGAGCCTCTGCATTTGCTGCTGCTGCTTCCCCAGAGACATTTTTTGCCAAATCTCACTTTATCTTATATATGTGGGTGTTGTTTGATTCCTTTCCCCTGAATATAGTGCTGAAAGAGCAGGAGGCACTATTTGCCTAGTGCCTGCGACGGTGCCTGGCACATACCAGGCAACAATAAACATTTATTAAATAAATGAATAGCACTTGATCACGATTATTTCATAGACTGTTCTTCCCTTTATTTTGCCGGCAAACACCAAAATTTGCCTTGCATTTTTTCAATTTGCAAAAATGTTGCAACTTTAAAAATCTTAGTCTATATTTTATTGCCATTTTTCCACTTTATGGTGCCTAGGAATGCATTTCAATTTTAACACTAATAGAAGTTAAACATAACAAGGTGGCTATTTCATCATACAATTTATATATGTTATATATTCTTAAAGTTAGAAATGAGTGAACAATGAGTCAACCGCTCTATAGCATTAGCCTTTTGTGTAAAAAAAAAAAAAAAGCGCCAGATGCAAATTTATCAAATTGGAAGACTATAGTTATTTCCTTCCAAAAGCATTTATGTAGCATCTTTGCTATCCTAAATGCTGAGATGGTTTGAAAAAGGAGTCTAGCCATAACAGCGGTCTCATTTAGTGAGAGAGACTGAAATAGAAACAAGTAATTTAACATATGGTATTAAGGGCTCTGAGAGAGGGTATTTAATGCTGCTTGGAGGTCCAGGAAGTCTGCCAGAGGGGCAAGTGCCTTAACTGAAACTCAAAGGGTATCTTGGGCAGAATGATGGCTCCCCAAGGATGCTGAAGTCCTAGTGCCTGGAACCTATGAATATGTTATTTTACATGGCCAAAGGGAATTAAGATTGTGGATAGGGCTATGGTTGCCAATTAGCTGATCTTAAAACAACATTATTCTGTATTACTTGGGTGAGCCTTTAAAAGGGTCCTTAAAAGCGGAAGGAGGCAGAAGAGAGAGTCAGAGTGATGTGACGTGACAAGCACTCATCTCGCTGTCGCTGACTTTGAAGATGAGAAGGGGCCATGAGCTAAGGAATGCAGGCAGCCTCTAGAAGCTGCAAAGGGGGAGGAAACAGAGGCTCCCCTAGAGCCTCCAGAAGGGACCACAACTTTGCCAATGCCTAGATTTTAGCCAGTGAGACCCATGTCAGACTTGTGACCTGCAGAGCTGCAGGATGATAGATTTGTGCTGTCTTTAAGCCACCAAAGTTTGTGGTCATTTGTTACAGCAGCCATAGGAAATGCATACAGAGAGAAAGAGGTGATTTCTGATTTCACCTCTCGTGGGAAGGAAAGGGCTGTCAGAAGATCTATTATATATTTAAATTGTATGATAAAATGCTCACCTTGTTATGTTCAACTTACATTAATGTTAAAATTAAAATACATTGCACCTGTAGTCCCAGCTACTCGAGAGGCTGAGGCAGGAGGATCTCTTGAGGCCAGGAGTTTGAGGCCAGGTTGGGCAACATAGCAAGCCTCCATCTCTTAAAAAAAAAAATTATGACAAGTGAAAAAATGGCAATAAAACATAGACTAAGATTTTAAAGGTTGCAACATTTTTACAAATTGGAAAAATGGAAGGTAACCTTCAGTGTTTCCAGGCAAAGGAAAGGGACGAGGAGGCCGAAGCCCTCCTTAGACTCTAACAGGCCAATGCTGCTTTCTGGGGGAAATATCTCCCAGGCATTTTCTTGACTAGGTTTCTCTTAAACCTCAAATTCAGGATATTCACTGGTGCCTGCGACTGCCTTGTCACTGATGGTTTGTCATAGGCTGTGATGATAGGGAAGTTGGCCCTGAGATGTCTAGAGTCACCCCTAACCCCATGGCCAGCCTTTCCCATTCTGCGTGTCTCAGGAGCTGCAGCCATGCATGTGAGCCGGTTTTGGCCTCCACTGCTCTCTCATCCATGATCCCAAATGAGGGAGAGGACAGGACTTGGGAAGGTGTCAGCTGCTAATGAATGACACTCACTTCCAAAATTAATAAGCCTTCTAGTTCTTAGGAAAATCCATTCAAATGGAGTCTCCAGAATGACTAATTGACAGAACTGGTTAAATTAATCAAAAATGGAAATGAGGATGGAGGAAGGGGGAGGGGATTCTATTTTTACTCCGTGGCGTGGGCCTCGCCCATGCTGCTGTTAATTGCTGCTAAGCGCAAACGGGGTAGCGCAGCTTCAGACACTGGTGGGTGGCTAGATGGGGGTGGGCATCAGTGAGTTCTGTTCCTGCATAAGGCTGTTTGGCTTCTCTCCAGGGTGGGCCGTGTGTGTCTGTGTGTGTTTGTAATCCTGTCATCAGGCAAAAGTATTTTAATAAAGGACCTTGTCTTTTTAACCTAACCAAACTCCCCTGAAATAAACACTGTTAATTATGCCCCAGATCAATATTGAACCCCTTTCGGAAGCTGTGCCAAACCTCGGAGGCTTTAAGATTCATTGCAGCTGCAGTCTCAGCTGATGTCTTTGGACACATTCCATCAGAGACCTGGGGAATGAGCCGTAGGTTTATTAAGGGATCTAGTGGCTTACAGAACCAGGGCTCGGCAATTATGTTTATAGATGAGAGTAAAGAATATGAGTGGATTTCGTGTTCTGCACAATGGTAGAGTTAATACTGTAGTCAGAAATGGTCAAGCAGGGAAATCCAGCTGTTGGGATTGTGTAAAATTCAGCCTCATGAAATTATCCTTTTGGATGTTAGATAAAGATCATATTCCTTCTCTCCCTGCCAAATAGCCAGAAGAGGGATGAATCCTCCTGGAAGCAGACAGACGTGGGTGCCAATCTGAGGCCCTCCACTGTGATCTGGAGCAAGTTTCTCTAGGTGCCTCATCTGGGAATTGGAGGTACTAATACCAGTCTTCATGGGTCGTTGTGAGAATTAAATGAGATACAGAAGGGTTCAAAAATAGCAATCCACCCCACCTCTACTATACCCATCTCTGGAGGAAAATGGAATTTCTGATTTAGATTATTAGGTTGGACAGCAGACTTGGTCCTATTCTCATTGGAACTCAGGCTGTTTTTCCAATGACTATACCATTCCCCAAAATATCTCAGATTTTAAGGCGTAAAATGCTTATGTCTTTCTTCCCTCAGCATCAAAAACTCAGATTTTCTTCACACCAGGCCCATGACAGACAGATTTCAGTGTACTCCAGGGCAGATGCTGACTGCCCCCGGACAGGAAACCTGCCTTGGGGTCATCTGAAGGAGGGAAATTCTGTGGCCAAGTCTTGAGCTGCAGGTTTGCCAGTGCAGAGGGGCCCTGCCGCCAGAGCTGGTGCGAGGGGACTGGTGCTGCGGGGCTGCCCCGTCACGGCGCCCGAGGGCAGCCCTGGTCCCTCACAATGGCCGTCAGGACACTCCCTGGCCAGCATCATCTCCTGCAAGTCCCCAGCACAAGCCATTCCCGTGTAACAGGATGAGGACTCAATGGGCAGTGAGAGAAGGGAGGCAGGTCTGCCCAGATCACAGTGGAACTGAGAGGCAACTGAAGAAGCCACCTCGTGCCAGCAGGGCAGGCGTCCTCATCATACAATTGATTTCATCCAGCAAACGTGCACTGGGACCCTACTGTGTGCCAGGCAGGGTGCTAATTGCTTTTGCTTTAATTAATGGCCAAAGACTTCCATGAGACCAAATCCTGGTAGTGCTTCTCCATGACCTTCCAGAAGCATTGGACATAATTGATCCTGGTATCTTTCTAAGTCACTATCCTCTCTTGGCTTATACATAATACCTTGGTGTTCTGCTTGCTTCCCTGGTGGCTCATGTTCCATCTCCCATGAAAGGCCACCGCCGCCTGCCTTCCACCTCCCTGGGAAATGTTGTCGTGCCCTTCACCCCCTTCCTGGGCCCTTCGTTCTTCTCCATCCATACCTTCTCCCCTAAATGACATCACCTCGTTCCATGGCTTTAAATATTAATACGAGGGCATGCTCCTGATTCCTAAATTTATGCCTCTAGTTCAGACCTCTCCTCTGACTTCTAGGCTCATGTATCCAATTGTCTCCTTGACTTCTCTCCTGGATGAATGACAGACATCTCAATCTGGACATATCCAAAAGAGGATGCTTGGTCTTTCCATGCCAAACCTGTTCATTTCCTCTGTCCCCTTATTTTGTATATGTCACCACTATACACTGAGTTCCCCAAGCCACATACCTAAAAGTTATCTTAGATTCTCCCCTTTCCATCACACCTCTCCGCGGGATCTCTCCGCAAGTCCCCTTAGCCTTACCTCCTAAGACCCCGAATCTGTCCACTACCCCCACCCTGGTCACAGCCAGACAGGCAAGAGCCTCCTAAATGGTCTCTCTGCTCCCAGGCTGGCCACCCCTTGCTTGAGAACTCCTTTAAGACCATAAGCAGAGGAGCCACTTCTATGCTTCACACAGACTCAGGGCTTCCCACCTCCCTTGGAGGGAAATCCAAATGCTCTGCCCTGGCCCACAAAGCTGTACTTGATCTGGGCCCAGCCTACCTTTTGGCCTCAATTTCTACACTGTCCCCCAGCCTGCTTGTCACCATCCACTGGTCTTTTTCTCCATTCTTTGAACACACAAGATCGTTCCTGCATTGGGGCCTTCACACTTTGATGTTAGCACTCTTTGGCTCCTTCTGATAATTCAGGTCTCAGTTCAAAGGCCTTTCCCTCACACCACCCTATGAAAATAGCTCCTCCCCAGCTACTCTCTGACCCTACTTAATTTTCTTATAGCTTTTATCACTGTGTGAAACGATCTTGTTTATTTGTACACCTGCACATGTTTTCTCTCCTCCCTTGCCACTAGAAGGTACACTTCTTGAAGGAAGGAAAGGAACTAGTAGGTGATAAATAAATCTTAGTTGAATCCGTGGTTTCTGGTGTCTTGGTGAAGAACTGCAGGTCTGATCAAACCCTGGCTTTGTCACTTGCTCTCTGGTGGCAGTAAGTGCATCATTTTCCCTTTCAGCTGGTTGCCGCATCTGCAAGATCTGAGTACTGGTAGAAGGTACCTCCCAGCATTGTCAGGAGGATTAAAAGAGCTCACACATGTATACTTGGCTTACTTCCTGGACATAGCGAAATGTCACAGAAGTTAGTTGTGACTAAGGCTGTTGACATTACTACTTCTACAGCTATTGCTGCTGCTCTTCCTGTTCGCACTCTTAAAAGACACACACGGTAGAGAAGCAAGATGGCACCGGCACTCCCGTGGTAACGCCGTGCTTGTGTTACGTGCCAGCCACTATTCTAAGGCTGGATGGATGTCATCTCATTTAATCCTCACAAGCACCCTATAAGGAGATACTTCCACTAGCCACAGTTTATAGGTACGTTGAGGCACAGAGAGGTTAAGTAACTTGTTCAGGGTCACCATTTAGGCCACGGATATAGGCTGATAAACCGCATTGATTTTCCCTCCCCTGTTTTGGCTCAGTCTTTGAATTCACTCACTACTGTCAGCTGAGTTTGACAGAGAGGAAGAAACAAAGCAGAAATGTCCTGTATCCTCGCTGCCTTGCCTCAGCTCAGCACCCAAGGCGGGTGCTGTAGGGGTGTCAGGGAGTTTTGACCTTTTCTGCTGCCTCCACCCTGGAGCTGAGCACCCAGGGGCCCTCCTGTTACCCTCTCCTTTCTCCAAGTTATGAAAGTAAAAGTACAACCTGGGAGGGCTTCTGCTAAGTAGGAAAGCTGCCCACATTCCACGGCCCTGACGCCATCCTGCATGGACTCACCCTCACGTTGGTGGCTGCAGTCGTGGTGAGTTTGTCCCTTCATGTCCTGCTGTGGCACTCACCCTGAGCATCCCCACCTGCTCCCTTCCTCAGCTGTGCACTCAGGTCTTCAATGAGTCAGGTCTCTGTGGCCCTTCGAGCTACCCCCTTTTCTCCGCCCAGTCCCATCTGAGAGTTTCCCCTGCTTTCTTTTCTTTTCTTTGCTGCTGCAACACACTCCACTTGCTGGGGACCCTCGCCCTTCGAGACTGGCTTTTCCACAGGAAACAGGCTCCTCAGGACCTCGCAGCCTCTAAGATCAATCAAAGTCCCATTTGTTCAGAGAGACATTGTTTCAGCAGCACCGGCAAGTAGGCGCCACTGTCCTTAATCACACAGGTGACCCTGAGCAATTGTAGAGACTCCATGTGCAGGTTACTGCCCTGGGCCTTCGGTCCTGTCTGGTGTCCCCCCCTGCCTTTAGTAAGAGCCACCCTCGCTGTGTGCTCACGATGCGTCAGGGGCCGTGTGAGGGCCCTGTGTCCACGACCTCTTGTCACCCTGACCACCTGGAGGAAAGCATCCGTGTGGGTACCTGCCTGGGCCTCCCGTGGAGCGGGAGCCCCAGATGATGTCTGGAATGTCGGCTGCAGGGCCTGTGCCCCTGACGACTTTTCCGTCTTTCCTCTGCTGTGGGCTGAGCTGTGCCCCTCCTTCAGTTCATATGTCGAAGTCCTAACCCCTAGTACCTCCAAAGTGCAACTGTATTTGCAGACAGGGCCTTTAAACAGGTAATTAAATTCAAATAAGGTCATTAGGTGGACCCTAATCCAGTAAGAAAGGGAATTTTGAACAGCAACAGGTACAGAGGGAAAGATACAGGGAGCAGCCGTCTATAAGCCCGGGAAAGAGGAACCAACCCTGCCCGCACCTTATCTTGCATGTCTAGCCTCCAGGACTGTGAGATGATAATTTCATTGTTCAAGCCACCCAGTCCATAGTACTCTGTTACAGCAGCCCTGGGAGCCCAGGACACCTATTTTCATCTGTCTTGTACCACCTGCCTTTCTACTGCGGATGTTCTCTGAAGCCACACTCCATGCCAGGCACCATGTAAGTATTGTCAAAATTCAGTCGTTAGCAAGATAAACAATGTCCCTGCCCTCGTGGAGATTACATTCCAGTTGGGGAGACAGAGGTGAAGAAAGGCGAACAACTATGATGAGCACTAGGACAGAAATAAAGAAATAAAATAGGGTGACAAGATAGAAATAGGATGCAGACTGGGTGGACAGAGAAGTCCTCTCTGAGGAGGTGACATTTTCTCAGAGACCTAAAAAATGAGTAGACACCCGGCCTGATGAGGGGCATGGTGGAATAGAATCTAGGCAGAGGAAGAGCTTGTGCAAAGGTCCTGAGGCAGGAAAGGGCCGGGTGTGTTGGAGGGGTAGGAAGCAACCCAGTGTGGCCAGGCTACAGGGAGCTGGGATTGGAGAGTTGGTCGGGGACCACATTCCTGGGGACATCGGAAAGGAGTCCAGCCTTAACTCCTCTCTCATTTCCCAGGATGGCATTCATCACACCTGGCCAGTTCCTCCACCCAGCGCCCAGTACTCACAGACTGGCCACGTGCGGCTGCCATCAGCACCTTATTGTCTCAGGCATCTCAAACTGCAAACACAACCCTTGTCACTACTGCCAGAAGCGGCAGAAAAAAAGAGAGCGGCAAGGAGGGAGAGAACGAATCATCCCTTCCAACCCCTGCTGAGTATGCAGAGTGAGGGACATATGGAAATTAATATATGCAGCTCTGATAACACGGTTCTCCTCGGCATTTTGATTAAACGCCGACGGTTATTAAATACCCTCCTCCTCGGTGCTCATCTCCGAAAGCCAATGTTGCTTTTCATTTTGAACTCTGATGAACTGTCTCAATTCCATTCACACACCTCGGCCGAACGGCGGGCGACCGCAGGCTGGTGTTTGAGGAGGATGGAGAAAATCAATATGAAATGTCAGGCGAGGGGTCAGATGGAACCTGTTTTCCCAGCCGGCAGGCGCTGGGGGCCGCAGCAGCAGCTGAACAAAGGGAGATGTGCACGGAAGGAGGTGGGTACTTTGGATGAGTCAGGAAAATGAATTCCGTTCACTTCTTAATTAGATTAGCAGGCCAACGGGCTTGCAGTTCAGAACTCCACTGGTGATGGGATGGGGAGTGGGGAGGCAGCGCTTGGCAGAGGCCTGCAGGCCACCAGGCAGCTCCTGGGTCTCCCTAGGGACCGTCCCCAGGGCTGTGTGGGGCCCAGGCTGGAGGGAGGGGCAGCCCCTGCGGCTCCCTGGGTGTGTGGCTTCTCTATGCCTGCACAGCTCTTTCCTGTGCTCTCCCAGCCGCTCCTCAGTCTTTAGGTCTCAGCTCAGCAGTCATTGCCTCGTAGGGTCCTTGTCACACCCACTTGTACTACCCATGTCTCTCATCCCACTTACTATAGTTGCAATGCTATGTTTGTTTGTGATTCTCTAATTAATGCATCTTAACTCCTAATTTTATGTGTCAACTTGACTGGGCCATAGGGTGCCCAGCTATTTGGCCAGACATTTGGGGCATTTCTGGAAGGGTGTTTTTGGATGAGTTTAACTTTTAAATTGATAGATTGAGTAAAGGAGATTTCTCTCCCTAATGTGGGTGGGCCTCATGCAATCAGTCGAAGGCCTGAAGAGAAAAAAAGGCTGACCCTCCTGCAAGGGAGACGGAATTCCTCTGCCTGACTACCTTGGAACAGGGACGTTAGTTTTTTTCCTTTGGACTGGAACTAAAACCATGGCTCTTCCTGGGTCTTCAGGCTGATGGCCTTTGGACTAGAATACTGCCATTGACTCTCCTGGGTCTTCAGCATGCAGATCTTGGGACATGTGAGCCTTCATAATCACGCAAGCTAATTCTTTTAATAAATCTCATGTACAAACACACCCTATTGGTTCTGTTTCTCTAGAGAACCCTGACTAATATAATACCGTGAGCTCTAAGACAAAGAAACTAGGTCTGTTTTTGCTCATCACTGTGTCCCCAGAGTCTGATACAGCACCTGATGTACAGTTTGTGCTCAACAAATATTAATTGATTAAATAAATAATGGGGCCTCCTATATCTGGCCAAAGGGTCGGGGTTTCAAGCGTCTCACGTCCACAGGCCTGCGGCAGGGGGAATTTGAGAGAAACAATGGTTAGAACTGCTGCTGCCACGTGCTGACCCTGGCGTGCCCGGCGGAGTGCTAGGATCTCACACACACGATGAACGTCCCACCTTATGACGCTGTGCTTACTATTTCTACATTCCAATAAGAAACTCGGGGCTCAGAAGGACTGAATCCCTTGCCCGGCGTCACACAGGTACCGAGTGTCAGAGCTAGGTTCTGACTGCAAAGCATCTGTTCTAAACCATTCTAGCTCTGACGGTTTCTAAGGCCTTGCCCCCTTTCTATCTTGAGTTCGGGGGTTCATGGAGCCTCCCCGTCGGTTTATACTTCAACATCCAGAACTCGTGTGGGTCTGACTGCAAAGCCCAGCCTGGTGTCTGCCACGCTGGGCTGTGAGGATGCCAGGGCTTCTGTGCCATCTCGGGCATCCACCCTGGGTGGTGGCCCAGCAAGCCTGGTTCCGCCTTCACTCAACCAGAGAGGCCCTGCCTCCCCAGACAGCTCATGTCACCTCACCCACAGTGTGTCCCAAACTGAACCCCAACCCCTCACTCTCTCTCAGAGAGACCAACGGGCTTTCCATTCGTTCCCATTCCCACGTGTCATTTACGTGGACCCTCGGGCATATCTTTGTTTATTAAGTAACTATTTACTGGACCCCCTACTTATGTGTCAGGCGTTGGCAATATGACATGACCAAACAGATTTGATTCTTGTCCTCAGAGGGTTTACTGTCTTGAGGGAAATGACATTGAACAATTAACAACATACCCATGTGCGATGAATGCCAACCTCTAATATCACTTACAACACCCATAGTTATTTCAAAAGAAAATGTTCTTCTCCCCCTTCCCTTCCTTTCAATGTCCATAGCTGCCATACTTTATCCTTTTACCCTTCTCTCTCGTATTAAGACTAAAGCAAAAGCTTCTAACTCTCCTTTCTTCCCGCTACTACTGTTAATCTTCCATAAAACATAAATTCTATTAACTCTGCTCTCCAGCTAAATGATCACAAATCACTCCCCACATACTAGGACCTGTGGGTCTCAAACTTGGCCACATGTATAAATCCTTGGGTGTTAGGGAGGAGGAGGATATGCAGGTACATTAGAGGGTACCGGAAGCCGTAGGATAAATGCTGCATCTTTTGGGAACATCAATTTTGCTTGAAATTTGGAAGTCGGGTAGAAATGTAATTATTAAAACTGACAATAGACATTTTATGGGGGTAAAAATGCAAAATTCACATAAAATTTTAGAAAGAAAAACAAGACGTCAAAGAAAATCTATTGTGGTCAGCACCTTCGCCAGGGCCACTGGTGTCTGCCAGGCATGTGCTGTTTTGTCTTTGGTGACAGGATAGGCCACCGGAGCGCATCAGAGAGGTGGGATTGCCCCTATGTGCCCTTCCTCCGTGGCACAGGGCTCACAGCCCGGCCCCAGGAGAGTTGCACTTGGTGGAAAAGCTTAAGAAGGACTGGGCACTAGGAGCCAGCTCTGGGTATAAAATAGGCACTGAATGAGCGAGTGAGTGAGTGAATGCACAAGAGCACAAACTTTTGACTCTGATCTTCAAGGACCAACCCGATAATGGACCATCATCCTCATCTGGCCTCATTCACTCAACGTTCCCCTCTCCCCCAAGCCTGACACTTCTTAACACTCTTTAAAATTTCCATGTCCTTTTTAACTTCAGAATTTTGCCTATTTTATGCGCACTGCCCAAAATACCCTTCTTCCTGCCCATCTAGCCAAACCCTGCTTGTGCTTTGACACTTCGACACTGCTCAGCCTTTGCCTTCCCTGTGAGGTCTGGCCCAAACGTCCCAGCCTCCTCTGAACGTCCTAACCCCTAACTGTCTCCCTCATTCATTTGGGTATTAAAGCGTACACTGCCTTATATGTTGTCCCTGAAATGTTTCCTGGGGACATCTTGCCTCCTCAGCCAAATTTTAAATTCTCTGAGTGTAGGAAATGAGTCTTACCTTCCCCTCGTACCATTGTTCTTTGTAGTAACAAACACGTTTCAGACACAGGAGCATCATGCTGAAGGGCCGACCGAATGAATTTTAGTCTAGATCTGTGGTTCTCAATCGAGAGCAATGTTTTCTCCAAGAGGATATTTCTCCAGTGTCTGGAGACATTTGTGGTTGTCACAACTGGGCTTGTGCTACTGGCATCCAGTGAGTAAGGCCAGAGATTCTGCTAAACATCTTGCCAGTGCACTAGACAGCCCCCTGTCCCAAACAAAGAAGTTGGTGGCCCCAAATTCAATAGTGTACTGTCAAGAAACTCTTGTCTACATTATAGAATCTTCCTAATTTGCTTCCTTGTTTCTTTGTTCTCCAGCCAGAGCTCAACCTCCATCCTCTTGCCTTCTGTCCAAGCAATTTCCCTAACAACTAATTGTGATTGTATTCCTCCCTGGTTACTTTAGTGGCTGTTCACTGACTTTGACAAAAAAAAAATTCAAGTTTTTTAATCATGGCCATTGCCACCCGGCTCAGGCATTCCTTCTGAGCCTCAGTTCCCTCCTCCGAGTCATTCCCTACACACCAGCCATGACAGTCCCCTGCAGTTCCACAAACGTGTTATCTTTCAGGCCTCGGCACCTTTGCACGTGCTGATCCTTCTGCTTTGAACACTTTTCCCCTTGTTGGCTTATGTTAAGTATACTGAGGTCAGCACTAGTAGAAACATCAGTAAATATTTATTAAGCCCCTATCCCAGGCCAGGCACCGCTGTAGGTGCTAGGGAAACAGTAGTGAACAAGACAGACTAGACCACGCTCTGCAGAAGCTACCAGCACTCTCTAGTAGAATTTTCTGCAATGATGCAATGTCCTAAATCTGGAAGCCATTGGCCACACGTAGGCTTTTGAGCACTTGAAATGTGGCTAATTTGAATTGAGATGTGCTGTCAGGGTAAAACACCTGCTAAGTTTTGAAGACTTGGTATGCAAAGAAAAAAAAAGAATGTAGAGTATTTTATTAACAATTTTTAACAGTTACCTCATCTAAGCCCCATGAGAAATCCATGAGGTGGTTGTTATGATCCGCTTACCCATTACATGTGAGAAAAGAGAAGCTCAAAAGGGCCAGGGGAGGCGGACAAGGTCAGACAGCTAGTAAGCGTGAAGCCTGGTCCGACCTGGGCGTGCGTGACTCTAGAACCCACACGTTGCACAGCACCGCGCTCTCCACACCAGCTCCCCTGGGAGGAGCCTCTGGCAGCCAATGAGTAAACCACAGTGACCAAAAGGACCACAAACTCTCCCTCCCTCTCCTAGTCACACACCTGCACGGAGAGCCAGCATATCACTTGTGTTGCACAGGAGCTGAAATTGAAAACTGTGCTATTGGGAGAGAGACGTCTTCATTTCTGGCTCTCCACAGCAAAGCAGCACCTTGCAGAAGGTGACGGCGGGACACACACAGCTCTAGCCTCTCCTGGACATCCCAGCACCTGCACGTCATTTAGCCCAACACCGGGCATGGACTGCAGTTGTCCTTCAGGAACCTCTGCTCTGGGGAGCAGTTTCTTTTCTAGAAACCCTCGCTGCGAGCTCCAGGACCATCTTGCCTACCATGGCGCCCACCGTCAGTGCCAGCAGCCCTCACTCGCTCATGGCGAGGTGGCCGGCCTCCGTGCTAAGATCACCCGCCTTAGCCTTCTGCATCCAAGCATGCGGCTGCCACTGGCTTCGGAGCTACTTTGCTCGCTCCGTGCCCTGCAAACTCCAGCATGACCTGAGGGCCCTGAGTCTGGCTGCACTTTACTCTCAATCCACCTCCCTGAAGTTTTTCTCTGGTGCCCACTGGAACCGCTGGGACTTCCAGGGTGCTGCTTCCTGCAGACGCAACCTCCTCCCCGGCTGCCGTTCTTGATGCCTTTTATATTCCAGCCTCCCACACAGCTCAGCAAGTCCTGTTAACGCCACTGCCAAGACCTGTCCAGACGCCGCCTGCCCTCTCCTTTCCTGCTCATCTCCACGTCCGGGACACCCTTCGACATCCTCCTAACCTGTCCCCTCTGCTACTCCTCAGGTCCATTCTTAATGCATAATTTGGATCATGTCACAAGGTTATTTATTTTTATTTATCTTTGTATCTGACCATTTGAGAATTGAACGTGAGGTTTCATCTTTACTGAAATACCAAATGCGGAGCTGACTCCCGACTTGCAGTTTGGTCACTCGGGGCACATCTAATGTAGGAAAGGAGATCAAAATCTGCCAGGCGCGCTCCCCCTCCACGCTCCCCTCCCGCACACCCCCCATCACCCTCGGGCTGCTACTCACACTTGGTGTGCCTGTCACACAGGGCTGACGCTCGCATGTCGCACAGCCGGATTGTCCCTTTGCTGCTGCTGTACACGAAGGTGTTGCAGTGATGTGGGTGGAACTCGGCTGCGGTGATCACCTCCGTGAGCTCCTCCATGTTGGCCGGCTTAATGTCCACGATGTCTGGCACAGACGAGTCAAGGAGGGAACCAGGAGAAAGAGGCAGAAACTCCAGGAGTGATTAGCAACGGCACCAGCTTATAGTAGTGTAACGTGTTAGTGTTTACCGTGCACATGCCAGATGCTCATGGTAACTGTGCTAGCAAAGAAGCAGGTATTGTTGGTCCCAGGCAGCATTAGAACTCAGGTCTCCTACTCCTGATCTGTGTCTAATCCTCTATAACACGTAGAACATAGCCATTCATGAACAAAGCTACCCGCTCATGCAATCATGCTAAAATGTACCAAGTTGCAAAGACTTTGGCTTCCCATTTTATAACAGTGGTTAAGGAACTAGTCCCATTCCAACCAAATAATTCAATTTATCTGAATCCTTACTCAGATTCCTGGGCTGATGGGTGATATCTACAATAGACTGCGTATCCTCTTCCACGAAATCCCTGCAACCTTCTTTAGTGATGTGTTCATGATAATAATAGCTGCTAACATTTATTGAGCACTTACTATAGGTCATTCACTGTGCAAAGCTTATTGCATACTTTATCTCTCTTAATCCTTGTAACAACTCTATAATCAACACCTTTCTTATTCCCATTTTTCAGGGGTGGAAACAGAGGCTCTAAGTGCATAAAGTAACTTGCCTTAAGTCACGTGGCTAATAAGTGACAACACTAGGATTTTATCCCTGGTGAAAAATCTGTATTCTTTCATAATTATGCAAGATTTCTCTCATTTAAGATATCAAAGATTTATAATCTCTGTAAATTGTGGTTTGCTTTAGAGCTTGTGAACGAGTGTAAGTATCAGAAAGAAGACATCCAGTTCTGTGATGGGAAAGTTTCAGGCTCCCACGGTACATACCCTTAGTTTTATCATCTGGGTTTTTTTCCCTCCCTCAGTATCTTCCCTTTTGATCAAGCATTATTATACCTGTATTTTTTTTTCTTTTTTTTTGAGACAGGGTCTCACTCTGTCACCCAGGCTGGGGTGCAGTGGTGCAATCATAGCTCACTGCAATCTCGAACTCCTGGGCTCAAGTGATCCTTCTGCCTCAGCCTCCTGAGCAGCTGGGACTACAGGCACATGCCACCTGCCTGGCAAATTAAAAAATAATTTTTTTTTTTGAGACAGGGTCTTGATACGGTGGCTCAGGCTGATCTTAAACTCCTGGCCTCAAGCGATCCTCCCACCTTACCTCCCAAAGTACTAGGACCACAGGCATGAGCCACGGCGCCTGGCTGTATACCTACATCTTTTAAGACCACACCCTTGTATATGGGAACGATATTATTTATGAAGGCAACTCAATGGAAACAAACACCTGCTGCAGGGTGTGCGGCGTGAGTGAAGGAGGAGTTTATACTGATCCCTCCACACCCTGCTAAGAACCTGGGGGCTCAGAAAGCAGGTTGGAAAGCACCTGGCTGGGGCTGAGATGCTGTCTGGGGACCCAGCAACTTCCTGCAAAGGAGCAGGCCTTGTGATGTGGATGCTGCAATGCCGTAAAGCTGACCAGAACGACTCTCGCTATCCTACACTCCACCACCTGTGAGCTACCTCTGGGATTTTTGCCTCGTCTGTTTTAATCACTGGGTAGTGTTGTTGTTTTTTTTTTTTTACTTAACATTTTTTCTTTGGATCAACTTTAAATGGACTCACTTTTTTCTTAGTCTCATCTAAGCAGTAATCCAATATTCATAAACTCATGGGTTTAAGGAGCTGGTTACATTTTTAATAATATTCATGCAAATAAATGTATAACAACTAAAATGAAAATGTGTGTGCACACCTGCAGTTTAGGTACCATATTTTGGGCAACAATGCATTGAATCAACAAGCATTTGCTATAGACTATTCTATCAGACGAGGATAGATGACAGTCATCTATACTTCTTATTAAGCAAGCAGCATAGTCCCCTCCCTAGAGTTTAGATGAGACACAAGCAAATGCACTGATATTTTTAGTCCCACTAGCACTAGCCAAAAACAAAGTCATGTGTTATCAAACATCACCTATGCTCCTGCTACAACTATTCCAACATGTAATTTATTGCAACAGTGGCTTTGTATTTGCCTGTGCCTTCTTCCCCTTCAATTATCTCTCATAAATCCTGTTGGGTTCTTTCTAAAATTAGCTTGAGACTGAGCTAACATTACATTTTACTACAATTTCCCCCACCAAACCCAGATGCAAATGTTACATGGGTCTCCAGGGCATACGGGTCCCGTGGATTCACAAAATACTACCTTTCAACTCAACTTCTGCCAGAATTATAAATACTATTGCAGGTAGCACCACTTGCTGGGGAGCAAGAACGGGTGCCACTTGGGAGGTGGCTCCAGCCTCCAGCTCTGGTCCCCTCTCCAGCCGCCTGATCCATGCCCTGGGCTTTGTGGCCCTGATGTGCGGTTGGGTAAGCAGAGCTGAGTGTTCAGCTGTTGTCAGATTTCATCGCCCTCCAGGAAGCCTTCATACCCTACTGTGCCAGTGAGCATGTTTCTCTTTTCCCAAAATAGGGAAAGAAAATCTGGTGTCAGCTTTCTCCACCTCTACCAGCACAGCTCTAAAAACAAGCTCAACTGGAAGGGATCTTTGCTGTGTGGGAGGGGGAGGTGCTACAGCTACAGTTATTTTTTCCCACCTAAAAATAAAGCCCCAAAGTCAGAACGTGTGAAAACAAAGTGCCTAAACATTTCTATGAAACCAGGAACATCCCCCACCATCAAAGACACCATCATGGGGATGTGCCTGCGGAATCTGCTGAGGGCTACTGCTTCTGGAACTTTCCTTCCTTCCACCGGACCTCCAAGCCTGTGTCCACCACCCACCCCTCATCCCCAAGCCACTGGCTTCTCTCCCCCAGCAGGTCTGAGTCTTCTCTTTGACTAGAGCGCTAGTTTGGGTTCGACTCTATGGGACTCAGGGGATAAACCATGACTCTACCTTTTTTTTTTTAATAACCGTGATAAAGGTAAGAGGAAGATGATAATGACCAGCAGCTCATGCTTATCAAGTGCCAGGTCTGCCCTGTGCTGACATGTTACATGGGTTGTCCCCATTTGTCCCTATCTCAGCCTCACGAGGTCAGTACCATTCACAGCTCCATTTTACAACGGAGGAAACAGTGACTCAATTACTCGAGATCACATGACTTGTAGGGGGCAGAGCAGGGATTTGAACCCATGTGTCCGATTCCAGAGCCTGGGTTCTTTACCACAAAGGCACTCTGCCCCCTCTGAGGAACAGCTTTGCCAAGTCAGCCTGAGTGTGATAGTTCTGGCTCTCTCAAAACAACCCTGGCTGATCCGAGATGGCAGCACCACCTTTTCCACTCTAGACCTGTGCTCTCTTAACACACCTAACACTTTGGGGGCCACAGTTTCCAGAACTAGAATGTTTTGAACCAGAAGTTGGAACAAAAGCTTGACAAGGGATTTTTTTTGGATTGTTTTTTTGACAGAGGATCTGCTGAGCTATAGAAACATTTCAGAGAAAGAGTCTAGTTGCTAAAAATTCAATGGTTTATGGGGATGATGGGAGAGTGTATTTTACACCTGCAACCTCTAGAAACCCAGGCTTTTCCCCTTGTGCTGTTCCAAAGGGAGATGCAGGTTTCCAGCACATGTAGCTTTGCCCTTCCTGTTGGGAGGGAAGGAGAAAGCAGATGAGCAACGCGCAGCTCTCTGTATTATCTTGAAAATGGAATGGTGCATTTTGACAGTCCATTTTCTCTCCCTTATCCTTTAGAGCTCTTTATCCAAATTATTTCCCTGTTGTCCCAAAGAACTAAACGGCAAAAGCAAAACATAGCATCGGATTCACGGCTAATACCCAAGGCAGACAGCCAACAGATTGCTATTAAATTAACCCTGGGGCTTGACAGATCTGTTCTTTCTGACCCAACTGCTTCTGGCATTCCTTATTAACGCTGAGCCCAGGCAAATTACATCTGCTAACAAAAGGGGTTAATCTGGCTCTCTGCTGGGACTCTGGAGGCAGCTCTGAGGACAGGAGGGGGCCCAGCCAGCTTGGCAGCTGAGCTCCGTGCATGGAAGGCAGAAGGCGGGAAGGTGAGGGCACCGCTGTGCCAGGCTGTAGCCTGAGGCATCATTTAAAATAATAATTGGAGACACTGGGAGGTCACCTCTTAAGGGATCCGATTCAAACAAATAAGAAGCCAGAGCCATCACTTGTGTCAGTGGTGGGGGAGGAGCAGAGAGGGTCATGGCAGGGTGGTGAGGAGTGACATGAGGGCCATTCACAAGTCATTTCCCTAACCCCAAGTTTGGAAAGAGCTTTCTACAAAAACATGTTTTACTGCAATATTATAAAAGAAAAAGATTGACAACAATCTGAATAAATATGCAGAAATTTTTAAAAACGATCGAATTATCTAGTTCATTAAATTTTTTACAGCGAAACTTCCAAGCCTGTAAAAACCAATAGTACACAAAATTCTAACTGTAGTGTGATCCTAATGTCATTTAAAACTTATACCCTGAAAATAATGATCTAAAAGCCAAGACATCAAAATGTTAGTGATAATTCTATCAGGGCGAGTCTGTGAATGATTTTTCTTCTCTTTGCAATTATCAGTACTATTTCTAAGTTTTCTTTTAATAAAGTTGTAGTATTTTAGGATAAAAAAGACTTAAACATTCCATGCTTATTATGTACCATTATTTTGGTGAGGAAAGTGAGGTACAAAATATATACAGTCTTACCATAGCCACATAAAGAAAAAGTCACACACACATAAACATTACACACACACACACACACACACACACACACACACAGGGAGAGAGAAAGGAAAGGAAAGAAATGTAGTTGTGTCTTGTAGGGAGATTAGATTCCAAAGTCAGCATGTAGGTTACAGGTCCATTCACTCATTTATCCCTTCACATATTCTACAAATGTTCCCAAAGAATCTGCACTCAAAGCAGACGAACCTCCCCTGGTCCATGTAGCCTGTATTCTAGGGTAATATAGGGAAACATGGGCAACAGAAAAGGTAAATAAGTATAACATATTGTATATTAGACGGCGATAATTGCTAAGCAGAAAAATAAAGCAGGAAAGTGTGTGTGTGTGTGTGTGTGTGTGTGTGTCCTAGATTGAATACAAGAAAGATTCCTGGATAATCAAGAGTTTTAAATTATTTTGGCTTTTCTCTTACTCCTTTTTTTTTTTCCTCCTAAGCCTCTATTGCAGAATTAACTAGAATTAAGTTAAAATTGTGATGCAAATCCACTGTGTATACAGCAAAATTGGTGGTGAGATTATCATTCATTCTATTTCCTTTTTTTCTAAAATCTCTACAATGAATACATATTATTAAACAAAACACTAAACATTAAAAAGAGTAGTTTCCGTAGCTTAAAATCATCCATGAGAAAATTGAGAGATAGGAACCTCACCTCTTTGGGTAAAGTTCGAGGTAATATTGTGATAAATATTGTGATTGTAACAAAATGGGCCAGGAAATTGGGATTCAGTTTTGATTCCATCCCTATTTTGCTAAGAGAGCTTGGGAAAGTCATTTTATTTCTCTGGGTTTCTATTTCTTTTCCTTTAAATAAGTATAGCCTGTTTACTCTGTCAGCTTCTAAGAATTTTGATTATCAAACAGGATAATGGAGAAAAATTATTTATTAAGTGGTATTGGACTGAATCATCCCATTTTCTGAAGGAGGCACATATTTCTCTAAGGATAGTGTTTATATGCATTGGCTTTGTGGGCTTTTGAAGGGGACTGTCCTCACATGCCTCTTTTTGCTGCTGATTTTGCTGATACCGATAAGCATTTTTGTCCTAAATCCTGTCTAAGCCAATCAAGGACAGGAGAGCCAAATAGGATGCTGTTCCTCAGGGCTGAGTGTTGTAAGTTGAAGAATGGAATCTGAGTTTACCTGGGTGAGGTATCCACAGTCAAAAGCAGCTGAGGCTTTTCACATCCCATGTAAAATCTGCCCATACTGAAGGCAGAAACTAATCATATCGTGGCCTTGAACACAGCATATCAGAGTTGGATTCCCTTTCAGGGCACATGAGTCACTTTGAGGTCTTTTTTCTTTTCCAAAGCCCAAATTTGATCTTTGGATATCAAGTAATGATTACAAAGCACTCAGATCTTATTAGCTAAAAGGACATGCTGCTTGGTGATGAGACACTGGAGATCTCCATGGAGGACGGCAGGGGATATTCTTCTCTTAAGAGCTTAGAAAAAGCCAATGTGCAAATATTCATGGAGTGTTTGCCAGTTGCTAGGCTCAGTAAGAGGGGACTGACAAAGAGACACATGGTGCCGTATTAAATATGTATTGAGCTGTGGAAGACTTTGTGCTGAGACAGCCTTTATGATTGGGGAGCACTCGAAAGCTCCATAACCAAAAACTCTTTCCTACTCATGGAAGACAGAGAGCTTGAAATCTTACCATTAAAAAATTTCCAATTCAGAAGACAACTCAGATGTTACTTTCCTTATGAAGCATTCAGCCTTTCTTTTATGATTGTTCCTGCCCTATATATTCAAAGCACTCTGAATGCACCTCTATGAGAACGCTAAGCACACATTATTTCAATTATTTAAATACTTTGAGATGGTGTGCTATAATAGATTTTGCTAGACTTTGGAATAAGAGAATGTATATTTTAATCCCAAATTCTGTGACCAATTAAATCATCTTGAATGCCTTTGAACCTGTTAACTCAGGTACCCAAAGAGGAAAAAAAACCTACAGGAGATGATATGTGTAAATACCTGGCACTTAATGCAAGCTCAAGAAATAGATTCATCTCCTCTTGCGTGCTGTCTCCTTTGGCCCCCATACTCACTTTATGGCTTGGTGATATGTTAAGTTGGTTAGGCTGAACCATAATCCTTAGACTTCCCTTTCTAATATGTTTCTGGTTAGGGTAGGCTACAAGGGATATTCTCTCTGGAGAGTTAGGGGACAGAAGGGAGCAAGCAATCATTTTGCAGTACACATTCTCCCAGTCATTCAAACACTCATCCCCGTACTGCTGTGGAGGGATTTTGCAGATGTGAGTAAAGGCTCTAGTCGGTTGACTTTAATCAAAAGGAAGATTATTTTGGGTGGGCCTGACTTAATCAGTTGGAAGGCATTTAAAAGATCACTCAGGCCTTCCTTAAGGGAGAGACTCCAAATGCCTACTGGGTCTGTAATTGCTCTCTGTTCCCTCTAAATGTTCCTTCCTGACTACCACCTGTGGACAAGCTTCACTCATGCCTGTGGGGTTCCAGTCTGCTTGTGATTTTCCCTTCCTGTCTGCCTGCCCTGCAGACTGTGGACTTGCATGGCCAGCCACACAATTGCAAAGCCGATTCACTGTAATAAGTCAATCACTCTCCTTATCTCTCCCCGCCCCCCGCCTCCTCTTTTCCTCTTTTTCTGTACACACACTTCTCATTTGCTGGTTCTGCTTCTCTGGCTGAAGTCTAATTGGTCCACCCACCCTCCAGAGCACAAGGGCATGACTTCAGGGATGGAGTTTTATTCTTCATGGCATCTCCAGTGCACAGAGTAAGTGCTCAGTAAATATTTATGGCTTTTTCTTTAATTCATCCTTATGACTTAGCACCTTCTCTAGGCATTTTTTTAAAGCAGAAAACCCACAGTGGGTCAATAGGCCAAGTTGCTAGGCCTGTATAGTATAAATTGCTTAGCCTGTAGTTTTCTTAGGAGAGAACAGGATCTAAGGCGAGAAGAATGGGGACCGGGGAAAGGCCCCACATAATCACAACTGCCATGTATTGACCGTCACTCTGCATCCGGTGCTCTGCTAAGTACTTTACATGATTACCTCATCTAATCCTCACAACTTTATTAGATCATATTATCTCATTAATTGATGTGGAAACTGAAGGCTAGGGAGACATTCAGTAACTTATAAAAGTCACACAGATCTGAGATGAAGCTGGATTCAAACCCAGTGAATCTGACTCCGGAGTTTGCATTCCAACTAAGCTATATTGCTCTAAGAAAGCTCAAGAAAACCAAGAGAAATCTGCACAGGTGAATTCTTGCCCTCTCCCCTGACATGAGGTCCTGTGGGAGGAGAAATCCCCAGGCTCCTAGGGCCCTAGGGCTGGCCTCAGACACAGAGGGTTAGCATGCACACTAGCAAGGCACCTGGCCTGGGAAAACCGCCGAGGCCGCTTTTCATACGGGAGGGAGGAGGCTGCCCTGGCACACACAGGCCAGTGTGCTGGGTGTGTCATTAGAAGGGAGCCGCTCTTTTTATTCTAAAAGCCAATCTGAGATTGACATGTACATTTGATCCCCTGGCAGGCTGAAGCCACTGAAGCCACGAGGCAGAGAAACGTGTACGAGGCCCCACAGCTTCCCCCAAAGCCCGCCTGGCAGAACACCACTGGGTTATTACTAAAAGGACAGCTGCTGTCCATGGTGCTAAGGGGTGCTAGAATCTGGAAGCCAAGAGCTGAGTCTATGTGATCCCTTGATCAAGGAATCAACTCCAAAAGGGCCTCAGCTTAGTTAACAAATGAAGCTGCCACACATGGCTGCTGAGACTAAGGTTAGAGATGAAGTACCCCTGGAATCCAGTTGGCTTCTCCCACAGAAATCCTCTGTCTCATGCCCAGAGACCGGATTTCTCTAAGGTCCGGCTTCTGCTACCATTTCCAGCCTCACTTACACCATGTCCCACCTCACTGTCTGGGCTCCCATTATAGTAGCCTTCTTAGAGTTCCTCCAATATGTCATGCTCTCTCCTGCCACAGGACCTTTGTACATGCTGGACACATCTCTCCATTCCTCTTTGCCAAGTTAACCCTTCCTTCTTTCAGATATCAACTCAACAGTCTTCCTCAGCAAAGCCTTCTTTTATTCCATACACTACATTAGGATTAAAAAAATGCATTCACAAAACCATATTCCCTTTCACAGAACTTATGTCATTTTGTAATTATATACTGATTAGTGTGATTATTTGATGAATGTCATTCTGAAAGCAGAAAATGGGTTTCTTTTCATTTTTATATCAGGTTTAGTGCAGTGCCTGGCACAAACTAGGCCTCAATACGTAGCTGTTGAGGCCTGTGTCTTTACTTTTAATTGATACGGGTCTATCTTAGGTCCTATCTTGGACTAGGTAAGAATCCAGATAAACTCGTTCTTAGTTCTCAGAAAAGAGTTCAAAGGGTTCTTAGGTATACCATAGTTTTCATAAAGAAGCAGTATCTTTTAATAGCAATTTTCATTTATTAAAAACTTAGGGCTACCTCTTGTTCTGGAAAATTACTAATCTAGAAATCAGTTTTCATGGTCCCGATGTAGTCTTATTAAGACCAAAGTGTGACTACTTTAAGCTAGAACCTGTTACACACAACAAGGACAGACTGGCTATGGAGGGAAGGGAGAGGATTCGTGACCAGGTGCCATGAGGTTAGGAACTCCTTGCTCTGATCTGGTGCTAAACACAAGGCCCTAGACCTCAGAGATCCTGCAAATATCTGGTAAGTAGGGTATAATGAGCAACATCTTGCAAATCATACCCAAGAACAAAGCCAAAGGAGGAGTCTAGAATTGAGAAGATGACCCAGATAATGAATTCAGCAAAATAGAACCAACCATTCTAATCAACTTTTTTAGTTTTCCTCTCCTTTCAACAATCATGATTGCGTAAGTCCCTGTTTATTGATCATTTACCTAGCAAGATAAATACACACCCTAAGAGTGTGTATTTAATTCTCACAATCCTCTTTGATAGAGCTCCTCTCTCCAGATGACAAAATAAAGTAAGGCTTGGATAAATTAAAAAACATGTTAAAGCTTACACAGCCAGAAAGCAGTAGAGCTGGGTGAGAACTCTATCACTCGTTGGACTTTAAACTCTGAGTTTTCAACCATAATGCAAATGTCACAACCAAATCATGATGTTTTTCTTTTCTTTTCTCTTCTTTTTTTTTTTTGAGATAGTCTCTCTGTCGCCCAGGCTACAGTGCAATGATGTCATCATAGCTCACAGCAACCTCAAACTCCTGGACTCCAGCGATCCTCCTGCCTCAGCCTCCCGAGTAGCTGGGACTACAGGCATGTGCCTCTGCACCCGACTAAGTTTTTCTATTTTTGGTAGAGATGGGGTCTCATTCTTGCTCAGGCTGGTCTCAAACTCCTGACCTCACGTGAACCTTCCACCTCAGCCTCCCAGAGTGCTGGGATTACAGGCATGAGCCACCGTGCCCAGACCCTTGTTTTTCTAACCATATCTCCAGAACACTTGTCGTACTATTTACTTAACACTTTACATATACTTACTATGTAATTTAAATGGATTTTCAATATCTGTGAAATCATAGGATATGATAGTTGTGTTTTCTAACATTCATTAAAATAAATACGTAACTATGAAAACAAAACAAGTCCACATATTGTTTAAAAGCATCTTGCCTACCACCTCCGGGGTACCCACACCACGCTTTGGCAAACCCATGTCATTCTCTCACAAACCATATTTCTTCTGTCTCCTTCGTGCAGAAGGGGCATTACAGAAACAGGTGCTAAACAACAGATGATTTAAGACCTGCTTGGTGGTTAGTATTTTTCCAAGGCTGTTTTTAAAGATGGCTGTTTCCTACCCCAGAGGTGGCTACGCTTCGGGGATGAGAGGCAAAAGGGTCCCAGTTTGTAGAGTCTACCCACTGCTTAGGGCGGTCTGGTTGAAAAGAGCTATATAGATATCAGTTATCATCATTCTCATGATGACAATGATTATTTTACATATGGCTGCTTTAAGGGTGAATGGCACGGTCTCATTTGTATGCCGGCATCTGGCAGGCTGTCACACATCTGCTGAATATAACCTAAACTGTGCTATTAATATTTCCCCTTTGCATTCTCCCCAAGGCATCTGTCTCCTAAAGTGCCTAAAGAAACTTCCCTCCGCCTTGAAGGCCCACAGGCAAAATTCAGAAAACATGTCACCTAGACTGGGGAAAGCAGAAGCTCAGAGTGACAGCCAGCTGAGCCTGAGCAGATTTCTGGCTCTTGGAATAGATGTGGAGAGAGAAAGGGAACCACCGCCCACACTCATTCTATTAGCTGCTGCACTGCCAGGCAAAATCCGTGGCAGCGTCTCCCAGGCCCAGACAGCATGTCGAGTCTGTTCTGGAAGCAACAAAAGATGCCAGCCATGGTCCTGATGGTCAGTTCTCAATGCCTCCAAATATATCCCATAATTGTCACTACCAAATTAAAGCTGCTTCCCCCTGAAAAGCCTTTGGACACTGCTGAGCGCTCTCTGTGGTCTTTTTTTCTTGAGCACACAGCTAGACTACATTTCCCAGCCTGCCTTGCAGTTGGAGGTGGCCCCATGGCTGAGTTCCAGCCAACAGAACGCATGCTATTTTAAGGCCTGGCTCATGAGAACCTCCCGTGTGGTCCTCTGTGATCTCCCCCTTTTGCTCTCGATAAACATGGTGATGTCGGGGAGCCACAAGATCAGAGGGCCGAGTCTCTGAATCACTGATTGGATGAGCTGCCTGCCAGTGGGGGTCATCAGTATTTGGCTTTCTAGAAGAAATCATCTTTTATTTACTTGAGTCATTATGGGGTCTAGTTTATATCAGAATATTCAGAGCTTTACTATAACCCTTAAAGATAAATTTCGTGTCAGGTTACGTGTCATGATCAGCTGTCTACTGAATATCTCCACTTTGATGATCTACTTGACACGTCCAACCAACTTTCTATATATGTCAGAGTGTTCTATACGCTGGATCATACAAAGTCTCTACTCTCGGAATTTACATTCTCATATGGGGAAACCAAAAATACACAGATAAAAAGATAATTTCAAATACTGATGGGTACTAGGAAGATAACAGGGATAGAGAGTTATTGGTGGCTACTTGAGAGTTAATGGGAGACAGTGCCTCTGAGGCCTGAATATTGACAGGTAGCTAGCCATGTGAACTCTGGGGGCAGAATGTTCTGGAAAGAGGGAACAGCAAATGCAAAGAATGGAAGAACAAGATTTATCCAGGAACAGAAAAGTGGTTAGTTGGCTGCAATAGAGTGCACTGAGGAAGAGTGATATGACAAGAAGGAGGCAGGGACCAGAACATATGGCACCATAGAGGCCTAGGTAAATAACTTGAATTTTATTCTAAGTTCAGTGGGGAGGAACTAGAGTATTTTTAGCAGGGAAGAAGTGATACCTGGATTACATGATGAAAGGTCCACTCTGACTGTTATGTGGGACCTGTGTTGTATAAAAGAGCAAGAAAGAATGGAGACCAGATAGGAGATCACTGCAGTCACACAGGTGAGAGACAACAGTGGCTCATGCCAGCCTGGGTTGGTAGGAGTGGAGATGGAGAAATACGAGTTGATTTGAGATTTAGTATAGAGGAAGCATTTGGCAGGGCTCATGGATAGACTGGGTTGGGGGTAGGGGAGGCTGGTGTGTGCAAGAGGAGAATCAATATTGACTCTTGGGTCAGTTGTCCAGCTGCCCAAGCAGTGAAGCCACGAATTGAGAGTGAGAATTATAGCAAAGAATCAGGTTTGTGGAGGAATGGAGTACACACTAGGTACTTAGCAAATGACCAATTTTTATCATTAAGTAGAGGTCAACAGAGTGGGGTGAGAATACTCAGTGAGACACTTATTCAGCAATTTTCTTGATTTCTCCAAATTTTAGTTAAATAGTAGAAAATGATACTCACTTTGTAGGGTTGTTATATTCACATTATAGGGTTAGAAAATGATACTCACATTATGGGGTTAGAAACTGTAAGGAGGCGTGATGGGGGCTTGAGGATGGCTAGTAAAGTTCTGTTTCTTGATGTGGACGGTGGTTACAGGTGGGTTGTCTGTGAAATTTCATCAAGCTGTGCAAGTATACGTATACTCCAGTATGCATATTATACTTCGATGAGAGGTAAAATGACATACCTCTCCAAGCAGTGCACATGCTTGGAACTCAATAAATGTCAGCCACTATTATTTTCACTATCACGATACAACAGAAACCATCTCATGTATACCTGAGGTCCATGCTGTCCATATAGACCATTTATGAATTAACAGAGGAAGTAACCCTAACTGAATTCCAGGGTCTTATCTTATTATTGATAAAATCATATTTAATTTTAACTCATGACACATAAATGCCTCTACATGAAGCAATTGATTCAGAGTTCTAATCTAGAGATAGCCGTGACCCACTACTTATAATTCAATATTTCCCTAACGTTATTATTAGGATGAAAGAGTCTTACAGATGCCAGTGTATCTTAAAAGGGGCAAGTTCTACATAAGTGTCGGGTGTTAACAGTTGTGAGTGCTCCTTTCTATTCCATTTTTCCCCCCAAACCTGCTTATACCTGGATAGTCTTGATTTATGTCAATTGACGATTAGCTGCAAGGAAAGGATACTAAAACTTTGATTGGTTATTTCAAAGTTCCATAGGTTAATCCTCAGGTCATCAGCGGACATGTAGGTTTCATAGTCGCTGTTGACTGATATGGAGTTGATGTGATACGTGTGTGCGTTGGCAAAGACTCTTCGTGGGGTGGCCTCCACCATCAGGTCCATGGGTCTCAGGACAGGCACCTGGGAGGCGAGAGAAACAAATCACTTCAGAACCAAAGCTCTTTCCTAGGAAAAGAATGTGCATGTTTATGTCCTTCATTATCACACACAAAATCACAACCACCTTAAAGAAGCTTGAAGTTAGAGAAAGAAGGAGACTAAGAACAAATCACATGTTGTTCCTGTTATTTTCTGTTCCTTTTGGTTTTCCTGCTTTCTCAAAAGATATCACCATCACTTAGCCCTGATGAGAAATTTCATCTTTTGTAAATTCTAAACTTTCCTCCCAGGCCATTCAGGTGGCCTCATCTCAGGGGATCTTGGATTCCACTGTGGGGTCACTACCTTTCAGAGTTGTTGTTTTCAGGTTTTTTTTTTTTTTAAAAAAAAACACATAAAATCTATTTGAAAACAGAAGCTGTGGGAAAATTTTGTTAGGTTATTAAGTATGAAATGTCCGATTTCCTTAAGTACTAAGTTTGACGGTTGATATCTCTGACATTTCACTTTGACAACTCTTGTTTTATTTTTATTGTAAATGTACATCCTCAGTCTTCAAAATTTATGCTTTGGCTTGTGACTATCTTTCAAATCTGTTTTTTTAGAGCAATTTTTGTGAAACCATGGGTGAGTCAAAAATTCATGTTATTTTTGAATATGAGTTTCATTGTGGAAACAATGCAGTGTAGACAGCTCGAAATATCAATGAAGTGTTTGGGAAGGATGTGGCTAATGAACACACAGTACACTGATAGTTTGAGAAGTTCTGTTCTGGTGATTTTAATCTTGAAAATGAACCACGTGGATGACCTGACCCCAAAGTGGATAGTGATGAGCTGACAGCTACAGTGGAAGCGAATCCATCTCAACCTATGAGTGAATTAGCAGCAAGGTGTGACATTACTATTCCAACAATATTGGACCGTTTGAAACAAATGGGCAAGGTAAAGAAGTTGGATAGATGGGTTCTGCATGAATTAAACAAGTGTCAGAAGAGAAATCATCTCGAAGCTTGCCTTTCTTTGCTGTCACGACATAAAGGTGAACCATTTCTACACCATATTGTTACACATGATGAAAAATGGATTCTTTTTGACAATCACAAGCATTTGGCAGGGTGGTTAGATAAAGATCAAGTGCTAAAAACAGTCCACAACCGAATTCATCAGAAAAAGCTAATGGTGTCTGTTTGGTGGTCCAGCACTAGTATTATCCACTACAGCTTCATAAAACCTGGTCAGTCAATTACAGCGGATGTCTACTGCAACCAATTGGATGAAATGATGAGGATGCTTGAGATTAAGCAGCTGAGACTGGGCAATAGAGACAGGGAAATCCCTTTGCAAGAGGACACTCAACCACATCTTGCACAAACAATGCTGCTCAAACTACAGCAGCTGGGCTTGGAAACTCTCTGTCATCCACCATATTCAACAGACCTTGCACCAACTGACTCCCACTTCTTCCAGGATTGGGATCACTTCTTGCAAGGAAAAATATTCAATTCTCAACAAGGTGTGGAAAACGCCTTTTGCTATTTCATTGCCACTCGCTCTCCAAGCTTCCTCGCTGCTGGCATAAGCAAGCTGCCGTTAAGATGGCAAAACTGCGTTTATAGTGTAGGCCCATCCTTTGATTAATTGTACCGCTCCTTGTTTGAGATATAATAAACTACACTTTTGATTTGAAATCGGGCATTTCATATTTAATGACGACCTAAAAGAAATTTCTAGTTCTACTTTCATCTAAATTTATCCTTTATGTCTTTTTATTTCATGGCTTTGGGAGGCTAGACCCCATCCCAGCTTAAGGGTATTTTAAAAAACCTTATAGTCACCCAAGACTTTAATAGCCCAAATTCAGCTCCTAATATATAGGGCACTCAATGACAGCCTGGTTGACCTGAGAAAATCTTGGTTTATACCTGTTGTCTTAGAGTATGAAGCAGGTAGTGTCCACTTTCTCAATCGAAACTGTCCCAGTTTGGACATCAGTTATATGGCCACCTTACTGATACATAAAAACTTCTAAGTATTTGTTGGATGAGTAAGAATATGCGAGTAAATGTTTTCTTTCCCACAGATAAGAGAATCAGGCAGTTAAATAGTTTCCTACACATGAATCCCCCTCTGGCAAATATAACATAAGATTGGTCAATTTTCAGACTCCCATCTTCAAATTCTAGGTGAACTGGCTCCTAAGAAAGGGATTGAGAGCACAAATAATAATAATAAAGAAAACTCACCAAACAAAAACCTCACAACACAGGTGTGGTCCTGGTCCTTTAATAGAAAAAAGAAAATAAAAGAACCCAAAGCTTTTTTCTTTCCAAGCAAATCATCTCTTGCAACTGAGCCCTGACTGATTTGATCTCAGATGGCAGATTAAGACTTCAACTTCTGACTTGGCTTCAACCCAGGTGGTGGAGAGAAGGCGGCACAGACAAAGGTTAGATGTTGTGAAGTGCAGTCACCTCAACAACATAACCTTTCAGAAAACAGCATTCTCCCAGCTCAGCCTGGAGGGAGTTTAGCTCACCTCTGAGGGAGTTTTTAAATTAAGTGAACAATTCAGAGGAAACACAGAGTTCAACAGATGTGATGCTGGATATCCCGGGAACCAGAGACGGCTTGAGATGCGGATGTAGGGAGAGTCAGGGGTCCTCTGAACGCCAGGAAAGGAACGGAGAGAAAGCCTTTGTGGTCCCCACCCTAGCGTGGACAATGGTTCTACGGCACAAGCCTGGGGGTGGCAGGACTAGGAGGACACCTGTGTTCTGATCCCAGATCCGCCACACACTGCCAGGCTGAGACCAGGGCCACCAACCTGCTCCCTCCCCGTCGTACTGTCTGCAGAGCAGTGACTGCGCTCACTGTGCCTTCATCATCACGCAGGGTGGTCGTGGGGACTCGTGGGGATGATCTGTCCCCCAGTTCACCCTTCCACCCACTGTTTTCAGCAACATTTACTGAGCGCTGTACAGTCCAGGGGGCCTAGAGTGGTGAGTAAAACCAGGCACAGGCCCGGCCATTCTGTATCTGATCTGGTCAGGGGAGATGGATGTGAATGACACCATCTCGTAATAAAATGAGGCAAATGCCCAAAAGAGAGGATGTAGTGCCAAAGAGTGCCAAGGGGGACTGAACCTGGTCAGGGAGACCTGGAGAGGGTTTCCTGAGAATGTATGAGTGGCTGGGAGGTGAGGGATGAGTAGGAGTTTCACTAGGCCTGGGAGGGGAGAACACTGAAGTCAGAGAAATGTCAGAGGTATGTGTAAAGGTCCTGTGGCAGGAGTGAGAGAGGCAAGAGTGAAGGACTGATAGGTCAGTGTTGCTGAGACAGAGATAGTGATGGGCACTGTCATGGGAGGTGAGGTGACAGACCAGGCAGGAAGCAAGCCCCAAGGAAAGCTTTTGCCATTATCCCAAATGAAATGGGGAAAAAAATGAAAGGATTTGCAACGTCTGTGATAGGATCGAGTTCAGGTTTTGATCAGATCATTCCAGATGTAGGATGGAGAACAAGTTTGAGGACTAATAAGGTAGAATTTTTAAAGGGAAGGTGATACACTATTGGACTCCAATTAAGGGCACGCCTAAATTAAGGCTTTGTAATGGATAAAAAGGTGACTTTGCCCTTAGGAACTCTGCACTGAAATACAATACTTACTGGGCATCTACAGTGTCAAGTGTTCTTCATATATAATCTCAAGTAATCCTTTCAACAACTCTGCGAGACAGGTACTAGCACAAAGTACTACTATAAAGAAGAGACTCGGGCGCAGCGAGGCTAAGTCCCTGGGCCGGGGTTGCCCAGGTGGAGGAGACATAGCCAGGATTTGATTCCAGGGTCCACCTGACTGCGAAGCCAGTGTTCTTGGCACCGTACCACGCCACACCGAAATATCACACAGGGCAGGAAGTGACAAATGCTCTGCAAGTGACAAGAGTAAGTCACCAGGAGAATTTATGGAATAAACGGTATTCTTGACGATAAGAATGGCAGTGGTAATCACAGTGGTGTTGTGGTTAAGACACCTCCGTTAGGTGTTGCAGGGATTGGTGGTATTTGCACAGGGCATCAGTGGTGTGTGCTTTCAGGAGCACGTGCCATGCTTTTAGTCTGTCACAGAGGAACTTTGCTACCTGCTTCCTCTGCCTCCAGAGGTACCAGCACTCAAAGCAGGCTCCTGAGGGCCACAGGGGAAATGGAATCCTTAAGACTTCCTGTGGCTCCTCCTCCTTCCCTCTTCCCTGGGCGGGCTTTGTTACTGACATTGTCTGCAGAGGTTTCCTGTGGCTGCGGAGACGTCGAAGGCGGCATGACAGCCCGGATCAAGAGGCATTACAAAGTGGGAGCTGCCAGCCCAGAGCTTTAGCTTAACGTGACGGGCCTGCCTGCTAATTCGGGCTGACAGATTCCATGATGTACCACTTAATGGGGACGGGCTCCGTGCAGGTATCTGGGGATGCCTCTAATGCTTCGCCTAGGTAAGGTGGGGGCGGGGAGTTAACTATGGCTCCTGCCACTCCGGCATCAGGCCCATGCCTAGGCAAAGGCGGGCCTGCTGCCCTCGATGCCTGTCACGAGGAGAGAGGGAAGTTGGGTGGTTCAGGCAGGACAAGATGGACAATCAGGAAACCATGTTGAGACTCTGCTTTCCGTCCTCTCTGGCCACACACTCCTCCCGGGGCCGGGCAGGGAGACTTGGATTCTATTCCCTGAGTTAGGTTAGGCCCACAGGCCACTGCCAGGGCTTTCTCTGGAAGACATTCGTGGGGGGCTTCCAATGCCGTGTGCCAGTCGCTGTGCCTAGAGCCTCCCACGGCTCGCCCCCCCCCCCCCAACTCCAGGGCGTGAGCTCATTGTGCGCCCTCAGTAGCCAGCCTCACAAGGAAGATGCTTCCGTTTGCCCCACTGTGCAGGGGAGGTGCAGGGAAGTGAAGTGTCCTGTGCAATGTCACCCAGAGAGTAAGCTGAGGAGCTGGGATCTGAACCAGGCAATCTGGTTCCTCAGTGGGCCACACTTAGCCACTGTTGCAAATGAAACTATTAGGCTGAAACGTGAAACTGCCATCTTTGCAAGCCGAACACTGTCAAATTTCAGTAATCTCACGTGGTTCAGCCTAATATGAATACTTGGGAAAGACTCTGTGCTATGTGGACATGACGTTGGATCAGGAAACATTAGGTTTGAGGGGCCCTTCGAGCCTCTTCCTCGGCCATCATCTCTGTGTTTGCGGGGTGGGTGCGGTGGGAGGCCATGGTGTCTAGGCCTCTGCTCCTTCATTCTTCTTGGCAACATATGCTTAGATTCTCAGTATCTTGCTTAGAGAAGAATTTCTGTGGATAAGGAAAGTTTGAAAACTATAATAGTAACCAGGGACAGTTCCTGAAACTGAGACCCAAGAGGTCAAGTGCCTTGTCCAGGTCACTTGCAGGGGTTGCTGGCACAGCCTAGTATTCTGTCCCCATCCCAGGCTTCTGCTGTCCCCTATGCCATCTGCCGAGAGTTTGACACAGGACCAGAGCCTCCTTTTTGCCAAACGACAGAACCAGACCAGAAGAAACTCAGGATGAGGCCAGGACCTTTTAGCTCAGTTCAAAGCCTCTGGTCTGAGCATCACGGCAGCGTCGCTGATGAAGCCGGCGTCAACCACCCCACCTCAAGTAGCACATTCTCCACCCTACCCTCTTACCCAACTGACTGTGTAAAATGTTTTAAACACAGAAGCAGTTCATCAGTGAATTCTCATTGATGTCCTGTGATTTAGCTTGGCAGATATAATCCCTATTGCACAGATGAGGAAGCAGAGGCACAGAAAGGTTAAGTAATTTGTCTAAAGTCACACAGCTAGTCTGAGGCAAAGCTAGCTACTCATGCCTGGACTCTCTGAGTCAGAAGTCTATGCCCTTAGTCACTCCACATTCTGGGCCCTGGAAAAGCACATTTGAATGCTCAGGAGGGAGCTAAACGAATAGACATTTCAGGGAGGGCAGTCGTGCTGTAGTGGAGGTCAGTAGGTACTGCCCAGGCAGTATCAGCCAAGGGGTCCTGTGTCTACCTGGGAAGGTCAAGGCCTTCGTCAGAAGGAGAAGACCTCAGAAAGGAGAAGACTCCTGAGTCAGCCAGGGTTCGAAGGGTGAGTGGGAGTCCCTAAGGCAGAAGTGGGGAATGGGGAGGACAGGGAACCGTGCTCTGATCAGAGGCACCAGTAATGTCAAAGCTCAGAGGCAGGGCCGGGCGCGGTGGCTCACG
This sequence comes from Eulemur rufifrons, assembly GCF_041146395.1. Lineage (NCBI taxonomy): Eukaryota > Metazoa > Chordata > Mammalia > Primates > Lemuridae > Eulemur > Eulemur rufifrons. The sequence goes on from NC_090992.1 coordinate 11,462,468, forward strand.
CCTGTAATCCTAGCACTCTGGGAGGCCGAGGCGGGCGGATCACTGGAGCTCAGGAGTTCGAGACCAGCCTGAGCAAGAGTGAGACCCCGTCTCTACTAAAAAAAATAGAAAGAAATTATCTGGCCAGCTAAAATATATATAGAAAAAATTAGCCGGGCATGGTGGCGCATGCCTGTAGTCCCAGCTACGCGGGAGGCTGAGGCAGTAGGATCGCTTAAGCCCAGGAGTTTGAGGTTGCTGTGAGCTAGGCTGACGCCACGGCACTCACTCTAGCCGGGGCAACAAAGCGAGACTCTGCCTCAAAAAAAAAAAAAAAAAAAAAAAATGCTCAGAGGCAGAGAGCAAAGTGTTCATGTGCAGGTGTGAGATTCTGTGCACTTCTTGGACAGAGTCAGTGATTTAGTTATTCACTAAGCAAATATTTATTAAATCCCTCCTGTATATCAGACATGTTCTAGGAGCTGGGGACACAAAGTGAGCCATCTCCGTGGGGTGTAAGTTCTTGTGTGTATATGTATATGAAGAAAGCCTGAGTTGGGTAAGAAGATAGCAAGTGGAGGGTGTGCTACTTGAGGTGGGGTGATCATGGGAAGCCTCTGTGAGGGGGAGACATTTGAGCAGAGAATGAATGGAGGGAGAAGGGAGGGGGCCATGTGGCTCTCTCGGGAAGAGCATTCCAGGCAGAGGGAATAGCAAGTGCAAAGGCACTGAGGTTGGAGTGTGCATAGAGTGTAGGAGGAACAGCAAAGAGGTTTTGTGGCCGAAGAGGAGTGAGAAGGGAGGGTATTCGGAGAAGATGTTGGATCAGTCATCAGAGCCGGACCGCAGATTTTATTGTGAGGGTGAGGAAAGCTCAGGCAGGCGTGAGTACTGCCCAGTCCTGCACCCTCTGCCCTCCCTCCGCATCCCTCTGTCTCTCCCCACCCCTCTTTCAGGCTTCCTCCCCCAGGTTGTCTCTCAGTATCTTTCCTGTCTGTCCTCTTGGGAAATACCAGATCATCCTTCACTTCCCAGAACCCATTCACTAACAAAATGAATGTGGCTGTCATTTGGCTTATTTGGTGACCACACCAGCAATTCTTCACAATCTTCCACAGCATCTAAGTGGGGATGGGCGGGTCACAGCACCCGCTTCAGGGACACAATTAAAGCTGAGCAGAGCCCTAGAAAACAGGAAGCCCCTGAAGCCCCCACTTCAAAAGACATCTGTGAAAATGCACAGCGGGGGGCGGCGGAGGGTGGGGGACTCGCTGCACCTCCATGAGCGGACTTTGCACAGAGAAGAAAACAACAGCTGTGTTTACCGCTGCAACCTCCAGCGCCTGTAAGTTGACAGATTCAAAGCAAGACTCTGAGAGAGAAGGGATGGCCAGATAGGAGATACAGAACAGAGAGAAGATGAAATCCTGGAGAAGGAGGAAGGAAGAAGAGAGAGATGTTTATCTGTAGGATGTGAACGGGTTTTAGCTGTCAGGTAACTGTGGGTCAAATCTCATAGAGATGAGCACATAAACCTTTGACTAACATTGTTTGTCAGGTGCAATCAACATAATCAACATTATGGGGAATTTCAAACAAACTGCTATCAATTTAAATCCATGCTTGTTCCGTATCTCCTTGGTAATGTTCAACAGATGTTCCCTCCCTCCGTCCCCAAATAACTGAGATTACTTTATATTTAGACTGACAGGCTATATGAAGGTCCTAGGGTTAGGTGGGTTCCGTATCATCAATCGGGAAGTACATGTAGGAGGGTTATGACCACATGCTGGCCCCCAATGAAGCTTTCAAACATTTATTGAGCACCTGCTACATGCTGGGAAGTTGCCACACAAAGTATCCTTAAGAAGCTTAGGGGAGGTGGATAGTACCCAGCCCCTGACCCTTTCTTGTTTATAACCAGATGTTTCGGGAAGCTGAAACCAAGGCTGTTTGATCTAGGAAAGATGAGAGCTCAAGTTCTGGGTGTCGACCCCATCCTTGGTGTAATGAGATCCTGACTCTGGTGCTTTGGGACCACAGGTCTGAGGCCCGGCGGAGAATGTGGGGGTGAATGTACTATCTATCCATCTAGTGGCACTAAATGATAAAGCTGTCAGAAAAGCTTGGAAATTCCAGATCCAGCCTCACTTGAAGTTTATCACCTTGCCTCGTCACTTCAAGAAACATCCTTCGTGACTCTCCAGGAACAATTACTGTAAGTGTGGGATAGAGTCAATAGCTAAAGGACACCCAGACTTCATTTTCAAGGAAGAAGGAATAAATCATCTTGAAGAAGGAGAGCCATTAGATCCTCCTATAAATATCCGCATTCCAAAGCAACACAGCTTAGTGGTACAGAGCAGTCACCTTCAGTGAGGGCACTGTCCCCTGGAAGTAGGCGATGGCTTCCCAAGAACTATGTGGAACAGTATTAAGGGAAGCTGTTTCCTCATCCCTAACCTCCATGTTTCCTTCCTAAAATCAGATTATTTCAGGAGATAACCACAGTCTAGGTTCTCCTTTTCATGTTTGCAAAAGAAAGACATAGAAGACATACCTTAACTCATCCTGAATCTTACTAATGTATACTATGCAAGGCATAAACACTTCTGGGAGGGACATTGGATGATACTTTTAATCAAGGCCCATAAATAACCCCCATCCCCACCAGCTCATTATATTAACAATAAGCATTTCTAATGACACTTTACTTTTTATGTTTAATCATTATTTATCAGAATTTTATGTTCATATTGTTTTGGTGTATTATGTTCTATTAATAATCACAGCAACAATTAAATATAGAAGAGAATTTTAAATTCTTATAGTCTTATAAATATATTTCCCATATATTTATACGGGAAAAAATCTTTCTATATTTGTTGTGGAAGATCAAAAAAAGCTTTTGAAACATTTGTTTGGGTGAAATACAATAAAAAATAGATGTTTAAAGAAGAAAAAAGGAACAATATAAAGTTTCTGACTTTTAAAGAAAAACTTGTTCACGTATTCTTTTTACGAGTATTGGTGGGTATCCAGTTATGCTGATGTTTAAATTCTACTGGATTCATTAGAAAGGTGATATAACAGTTTTATTTGAAACTGCCAATGTTTATTATACTCTGAAATCGCATTTTCTGAAATTATTTAACATTGCAATGGAAATGTGTAGTTAGTTGTCTACTTAAAAATGCTCAAGAAGGTACGTGGCTTTTGAAATTCTAGGGGATACACAAGCACCAAATCTGGGGCCATGTGACACAGGAGGACTTTTGCAGTTATGCAGACCTGGGCTTGGATTCTGGCTGTGCCATTCACCAGCCCTGTGCCCTTGCGCCTGTTAATTAATCTCTCTTGGTATCAGGGCTCCCTTCCGTAACTCAGGGATAGGTAACTCTCTCAGAAGCGTTGAGAAAACTTAGCACAGGGCTGGGTACATGTCACATAACAAACGTTTTGCAGAGAACTTGCTTTGCGCCAGGACTGAGCTAATCCCTTTATGCGCACCGTGTTATTGAATCTTCACAGCCACCTTATGAAGTCGGTTCTAAGATCATTTCCACTTATGGATGTGGATCCTAAAGCAAGAGAGGTCATGAAGTTTGCCCAAGGTCATACAGTTATCAAGGGATGGTGCTGCCCCTGAGCTCTGGCAGTCTGGCTTCGGCCCCATGGTAGCTATTAGCATTGTTATCATTAACTTCCAATTGTAGAAAATCGGTCCATTCTGAGATTGCCTGGTGAAGATTTTCTGAAATTTTTTTTATTTTTATTGGCCATGAGGTGTTAGTATCCCTTCCATCCACCCAGGGAATTCTGTCATGATTAGACAATGTAGCGTTTCTTAGGAAAAGTAGCTAGTGGAATGACTGGTCACTAGGTAGCAATTAATGTCATTGAAAATAAAAATAAGCTGAAAGCTCTCCTGCTTATAAGTTTGGCAAATAGCTCCGACTCATTGTCATGAAAACGTTGAACAATATGGATGTTCATCCAATTATCAAACCAACCTGGGGGGGCATAGTCTGGCATGATATGTACCCATTATTAAAGGGTAATTCAGCGTAACAAACCAAATCAAATACGTACAAAGATTGTCAAATAAAATAAACCACTAACGAATTAAATCACTTTCATTTTCAATAGGAAGAATGTCAGTCATTTTTCATTTTTAAAAATATGCATCTTAATTTCATTTTTTTAAAAACATAAAAAGCAGCATTTAAAGTCCTCTTATGCTGTCTATACTTAGGTTTATTTTCTATCGATACATTTCTCCTGGTTCTGGGGTATTTTCCCTCAGAAAACTAATGGAGCATTAAACCTCACTTTGGTAAAAAAGCTTGTTTCTTCCATGGATCAATGGTGGATGGAGTTCAGAAAGCAGGAGTGATAGGTTGGCTCCGGCTTACAGCGACATATCAGAGCTGTTGTTTCCAGAATGAAACTGCCATTCATCAGCACCCTGCCAAAAACCCCCGGGGAATCCTATCCAAATAATATAATTTTTAGATTTCCCTGCTCACACCCTTCAACAGCCTCAATATGTCCCTAATTTCTTCTCTTACTGGCTTTGCCATAAAGATTGAAATAACCCTGAGTGGAAAAACCCCTTTGGACCAAGTCAGGCTTTGTGCTTCAGGTTATTAAATATCTTAGAATTATATTCTTTCATGTGACAAACATTTATTAAGTGCCAATCACTGCACTGGGTCGTACATGTACAGAGTGAACAAAACAGATTAAGTTGTAGAACTTAAAGACTAATAGGGAAGATAGACATTAATGCCTCAAGGTAAATATATTGTTATAAATTGTCACCAACGCTATGAAGAGATGTATATTGTTTTATGAGAGGAAAAAAAATACAGACCCTAATTTAGATTGGGGAATCAGTTAAGTTGTTTTTAAAGAAGTGACAACTCACCGCCCCACCTCCCCGCAAAGTAAGGCCATAAGTGTCCCATTCTCTAAATCAGTGGCTCTCAATTAGGGCCAACACTGCCTGGAGATATTTTTGGTTGTCACAATTGAGATGTTACTGGCATTAGTGGGCAGAAGCCAGGAATGCTGCTAAATGGCCTATGATGCACAGGACAGCTCCCCTGCTGCAACAGAGAATTAGCTCCGCTAAAATGTCAACAGTTCGGAGGTTGAGAAACCCAGCTCTTAAGGATGCCCTTTCTAAACAGAGTCTAAATCTAGGGTGGATAGAATAAACCTAGCACCAACTTCCACAATAGGCAGCAGTAAGTTCCAGTTCATAAAGATATTTTGGATTAAAAAGTATTTCATATGCATACATATATAACATATATATATATTTGAAAGACTTATCCCCTATTGCCAGTTACAAGAATAACACACAGCACATAAAAGCTGCCTGGGGAATGAATATATATATTTTAAACCCAATGTATCAAAGATGGTTTTCACGGCAAACTAACAATTTCATGCTCTCAGTGTCTTTGACTTCTTTTGGCCTGTCTATGGAAAAAGAGGGGAAAAGTACCTTTCACTCAGAAGATAAACTCACTGTCTAATTACCAGCCCATGCAGAAGCCTGTAAGTCTGCCAGTTTTATCTTATTTTTTCCCCAGACACTTCCATTTTCTGCCAACGTCACTGTTTCTCAAAGTGTGTTTCCCTGTTCACTGACTTTCCTGTTATTTCCCTTGATGTTTCACATTGTGTAATTCCACAAGAAAAAAAGGAGACGTCTTAAAATACTCCAGTAGAAGAAAATCCAATTAACATTTATAGCTGGGGAAGGGGTGGGTGGGGAGAGGCAGTGGTTTAATTTTTAATTAGTTTGGTTAGGATTAATCACAAAAATTGTTTTCCAACTGCTACTGAGGAAATTATTTCTAAAATTTGTTAATGCACTTTCTCCTATTAATTATTAGGGCAAATATCACTGAATCTTTAGTGACCAAGGATCAACAAGACCTCAGGAATATCACACTACATTCTGTCATTTCTTACTGTGGAATATACAGAACCAAGAATATAAATATAAACTTGATAATAACTTCAAGAATCTTACAGTTGGAAGTTGCCTGAGAAGTCATTTACATTAAAAAGGTCTAGATAAATGTAAAGATGCATTTCTAACAACTTTAAAAACAAGGCCTTTCATAGATCTCATCAGTGCTGCGTACATAGCTAAACTGTGCTAGCCCTGCCTCCCACCAACAGATGGCAGTAGTGATTACTAGTGACACTTCCATTTAGAACAAATTGACGTTTGATTGACTTTTCAGGGTTGCATCGTCTGATTCCCAACCTTGGCTGCACAGTAGAATCAAACAAGGCCTCTTGTTAAAAACTGATGCCTCAGCGCCACAAGTTACTTCATAATGCCTGTGAAGTGGAACCTAAGCATTGGTATTTTGAACCACCCCCAACTCCCAACCACTATGTAAAGCCAAGGCCAAAAACCAATGAATGTGAGGGTAAGAAGAAGGTTTTCCATACACCAAACTCTTAACTCTTACAAATGTATTTCTTAAATAAGAAGACTTGAAAGTCAAAATTACTCCTTGATCCACGGGCTGTAAAATAGATGTTGGATTAGCAGGCATGAAAACAACATTAATCGCCTTGTACATCTCCATCAGAGCTCTTGGGTGACCAGGAGCATTGTCAATGAGCTGTAATATTTTTCAAGAAATCTTTTTTTCTGAGCAGTAGGTCTCAACAGCAGACTTCAGATATTCAGTAAACCATGCTGTAAACAGATGTGTTGTCATCTAGGCTTTATTGTTCCATTTATAGCGAACAGGCAGAGTAGATGTAGCATCATTATTAAGGGCCCTAGGAGTTTCAGAATGGTAAGTGAGCCTTAGCTTCAACGTAAAGCCACCAGTGGCCATTACTCCCTAACAAGAGATTCAGCTTGCCTTTTGAAGCTTTGAAGCCAGGTATTGACTTCTCCTCTCTAGCTATGAAAACCCTAGATGACAGCTTCTTACAACAGAAAACTGTTTCATCTACATTGATAATCTGTTGTTTAGTGTAACCAGCTTCATCAGTTATCTTAGCTGGAGCTTGTAACTTGCTGCAGCTTCTACATCAGCACTTGCGTATTTATTTTACAGAACGGCTTCTTAAACCTCGTGAAACAACCCCTGCTAGCTTCACATTTTTCTTCAGCAGCTTCCTCACCTCTTTCAGCCTTCGCAGAATTGAAGAGAGTTAGGATTTTGCTCTGGATTAGGCTTTGGCTTAAGGGAATGTTGTGGCTGGTTTGACCTTCTATCCAGACCATTCGAACTTTCTCCCTATCAGCAATAATGTTGTATCGCTTTCTTATCATCCGTGTGTTCACTGGAGGAGCACTTTCAATTTCCTTCATGAACTTTTTCTTTGCGTTCACAACTTGGCTAACTATTTGGTGCAAGAAACCTAGCTTTTGATCTAATTCAGCTTTTGATCTAATTCAGCTTTTGACACGCCTTCCTTACTAAGCTTAATCATTTCTAGCTTTTCATTTAAAGTGAGAGACTCAGAACACCCCAAAAGAATTGTGACAGTAACAAAGATCACTGATCACAGATCACCATAACAGATCTAATAATAATGAAAAAGTTTGAAATACCAAGAGAATTACCAAAACACGAGGCACAAAGACATGAAATGAGCACACGGGATTGGAAACATGGTGCCAAAAGATTTGCCTGATGCGACGTTGTCACAAACTTTCAGTTCATAAAAAAGAAAAAAAATCCTACAATATCTTAAGTGCAATAACGCACAGTGCAATAAAACAAGGTATGTTTGTTTCTATGTTTGAGAACATTTATTGTAGTCTTGCTAGTTACAATTATATTGTAGCAAAAATCTAGAAAAAATTTGAACGTCTATCAATAGAGGAATGATTTAATAAGCTTACAGTATACCTATACTTTAGAATACCTGCAGTTATTTCAATGAAGATGACTTGACCAGAGGGATGTTTAGATTACTGGGTAGAATATTGTGTATAGCGTGATTTCAATTTTGTAAAAACAAAACAGAGTCATGTGTATTCATCCATTAATGTTAAAATATGTACAGACGCAGAAAAAGGTATGGAAAGACGTGCACCAAACTAGTGATGTTAGTTACCTTGAGAAGTGGAGGATAATATAGTAGTATTTGACTTGTTGCTATAAACATGTGTTACTTTTGTAATGTAAAAAAAAAAAAAAAAAAAAAAAAGGGAAGTCATCATGTCTAATGTCCTGCTAGGGCAGGATTCTTAGGATTCTTCAGTCTGCCCTGGACTCTTCTTGGGAAAACTTAAGCAGCTCGACTGAGCACAACTTCCTCATTCCTGTGAGTTTAGAATCGCTTTCCTGAACTATCCACCTGTTTGCTCCCTGGGTGACAAAGAGCCGGTCTGATCCTTTCCTCCACACATAGCCCTTCAGATATTTGTGGGCAGCTCTCAATCCATCCCCTTCCCACTTTGATGGATTATACCAAGACTTGGGCCCCAATCTTGTCACCCCACTAATGGTCAGGGCCAGTTGGCCTCCACTAATGCTTTGCTTTACTGCACACAATCTACCAATTTAGAACACAGAGAGACCTTTATTCTTCCAAAGTAGACATGTGCTTCCTGCTTGCATAGGTTAAAAAGAGATTTACCTTTGTCATCGTCTATATCCTATTGCCCACTAAAATTCCTAGTCTTTTTTTAAATAAATTAATGTCAAGCCAATTTCTTTCATACTATTGACTGTTTTCAACTTGGATGTGATTTCCTAACCTCTCCTTCTGGATCTACTTCTTTCTCTTAAAAATGAAACACCGGAGTAGAAACTGGTGTATATGGGAGATGGTGGTAGCAATCTAATGAACTGTAGATTGTGGATAATTGGATTTTTCTGCCCAAGAAAAGCTGTTGGTCAGAGGATGAGCAAATGAGTTAGGAAGGTGTAGAAGACAATGACAATGTTCTGAAATCAGGCTTGCGAGTGGGAGAGACCTTAAATCCTCTGTTCCCTGGTGGCTGAGGTAGATGTGAATGTAATGATCTTGGAAAATAAAATTATTATATGATATAGACAAAGGAGAGATAACTCCAGAGGGGAAGGTTTGCTAGTTCCAAGGAGAGACAGCAGGAATAGGAAAAGCACAGAGGTAAAAAGAATGGGATGAGAAAGAAATTAAGGTATCTGAGAAAAAAAGCAGAAATAGGACTCTACAGAGGAAAAAAAGATAGCAAGCCTTCAGAACCAACGATGGAGAAAGAGAAGCAAGCAGGGAGGTGAAATAATATTCTAGGCTGGGCTCTTTAGATTTTAAGGAATAGAAACCTTCTTAAATTTACTTAAAAAAATAAAAACCAAAAGGATTATTGTAGGATAGAAAAAAATTACCGATCATCAGGACTGAAATGAAACATGTGAAATGGAACAGGGACTTGGCAAGCTGTTAGGGACCTGGAAAAATACTCTTTGTCTTTCTGTTTTTCCCTCTGCCTGTCTCTGTTAGGGGCCACCTGGCCTCTTAAACGGCTTCTCTCTGCCTGTCTGGCCCTTTCTCTTCTCTTTACCAATGACTTCATCTGTTTACCAGTCTGAACATGGCCTCCAATGAGTCACTCCAGCACTGAATTTATAACACTTTCAGCCTAAGTGCTCAGGAGAAAGCGACAAGGAAACAAGTGCAGGAAAACAAAGTAGGGAGAACAAGTGAGTCACACCCCTCCAATTAGGGCTCGTCCTTGCCCCCTGGACATCCCATATTAGTAGTCACCTCCACACCTATTCCTACGATATTCCCTGGTTCACCCACTTCTATCCACCTACTCTCTTCCCTAAGTCTTTCCGGAACCTGATTGCTCCGGTGAATAGAGCTCTTCTCATTCCTCATTGCCTGTATGTCCCCAGCCTGGTGGAGAATATATATTTTTATGAGTCCTACAGAAAATGATTATTTCTCTAGCTTCCTTCTCCAACCTGGCACTAGGTTGATAACCCTCCTGGAATCATTTTTCTAACTTGAGTTCCTAGTGTTTTAATTTAGATTTCTAAGTCTATAGTTTAAGGGGAACAAAGCACAAATTGGTCACTATTTTCTGGATAGAAATTTTATTTCGTTTGGAACGCTGTTATAATTGCCTTTCAATCTTTTTTCAGGCAATGACCCTATTTATTTCACTCTCCCTTATCATTTTCACTTCCCTACTGATCTGAGAAGTTCAGCAAGCCTTTTTCATCATCAGATTCATTTTAAAGCTAGATCCTTAAACCATATGATTAATAGCATAATAGTTTATCCTGAACTGAATAAAATTAGGTAATTACTTCTTCTCGAACAATATACTATTTTGGTGGATTTATGCCTGGTCTAGTTTTAACTAACTTTCACGTTATTTACTAGGACCCTGAGATCTTTTTCTGTACTTTCACTTTGGCTCTGTTTCCACGTTCTACACCTGAGTGGTTGAATTTTCTCTCCACATTCACCAGCGCTGTGCTTTGTCCTTTTAGAACTCTACACCTTATCTGTTCCCTTCAGGTGTTCAAGGTTGCCATCCATTTCTGTACTCACTGCTGACCTCTTCTTTGCCCCCTAGTTTTGCGACATGTAAGCCCATAGGATGGGGGGAGAAGGGGAAAAGTGGCAGGAATGGAGGCTATATTTTTTGAGGTTGACTCATAGGACTGTAGACTCCATTAATTTTTTTTTTCTTCCCGGAGGAAGGAATATGAATTATTTTCTCCAACAGCAAACAGAGGACCTCCTTTAAAAACCATAAAGCTCGGAGGCAACAGAAAGGAAAGGAAAACTTAAAAGGCAGGGAAAACTAATCATACAGAGGGAAAAGAGAACAAATGTGCAGTTTATTTAAAATCACTGTAGTTGAACATCAAATTACTGTACCTGACTTCCACCTATTTTATATTCTATTGAGTACTTATTTTGCCTCTAATCTAAGAATAATTATATACTGCACTGCATCACATATGCACTTAATATGTGAATTCAGCTATATATGCGTAGCATAAAGCAGAAAAAAGGAAGAAACAAATTTAAATAATGGGTTGGAGACCCCCAAGTATGAGATGGGGAGGGGGGTAAATCTGCTCTTTCCTCAGACAGTCTGGGTAGATCTCGTCTCTAAGAATCTTGTTATGTGAATAAGCTACTAAGGTTTAAAGAATTGCATTTTTCATAAATAGCTCTTCACAGTTTTTACAATAGTCCTGTATTCTACATTATTTTTATATTCTACATATTTGCACATATATATAAATATATATATTTTTTTTTTTTTTTTGAGACAGAGTCTTGCTCTTTTGGCCTGGCTAGAGTGCCATGGCGTCAGCCTAGCTCACAGCAACCTCAGACTCCTGGGCTTAAGCGATCCTTCTGCCTCAGCCTCCGAGTAGCTGGGACTACAGGCATGTGCCACCATGGTCGGCTAATTTTTTTTCTATATATATTTTTATTTGTCCAAATAATTTCTTTCTATTTTTAGTAGAGATAGGGTCTTACTCTTGCTCAGGCTGTCTCGAACTCCTGACCTCGAGCAATCCACCCACCTCGGCCTCCCAGAGTGCTAGGATTATAGGCGTGAGCCACCGTGCCCGGCCTACACATATATATTCTTATGTACAGAGTTTATAAAAACTATGAACACCATATCTTATGGATGATATATAGGATTTTCAAGAATATTTTTGACCAAACCTGACTCTTGCTTTATGGGATGGCTTTGGAACCTAGCCTCTGTAAAATTGCCACTTTCCTGCCCTTTTCCAAATACCTATGATTCCCCATATGCTTTATATACATGGCCTCCTTTAAACTTTACACAAATCCTGCAGGTTTGACATCATAAATATTTTACAGACGTAAAAGAGCGGAGGCTCAGTGAGGTTAAGTGACCTGGTAAGTCATTAGGGCATCAGTTAGGAACAGCACGGCGAGGAGCCCAGGCTGACAGAGAATGGGCAATACCAGGGCATTTTCTGGTGAAGTTATTTGGCTTCAAGTATAAAGAAGATTTATGGGTTATCTAGATCTTTAAAAATGAGTCAAATATAAGAGGGGGAAAAAAAGCTGGCTGCAGGCTTCACCCTACAGTAAACTCAATGTCAGAGTCATAACCAAAAAATGTCTGCAAAGTTATAACATTCACTGAACATGGTATTTACATGCTTTTTGTTAGAACATAAGCTGAGTAGTGGCGGAGTCTGACTATATTATTTTCCATTGTATCCCCAGTGTCTAGGACACAGGGCCTAACGTACAGTAGATACTAAACAGATGTTTGTTGAAAGAATGAATCAAAAATTTTAGATAAAGAAAATCAAAGATTTTCTCATTCAAAGATTCCTAAACTGGCTTTTCATCAGAATCATCTGAGCGCCCCTTAAAGAGAAAGAGAAAATACACATTGCTTAGATCTGTATTTTGAGATTCTAACTCAGTTGGTCTGGGGCGAGACTTGGGTATATCACTTTTTAAAAAGCTCCCCAAATAATTGAGGGAAGGTTAGAATGGTGTTTTCTAAAACTCTTTACGCTTTTCAGATTTTTTGCCTTATCTGTTTTACCTGTACTATTACCTATTAATACTTAATATTTTCTTTAAACTAATTTGCTTTTTTAGTTAAATTTATTTTGATGGGGAACTTTATATTATTGTAATATATTTTTAAAAACTAATTTTCTGTGAATTGCCAAAAAAAAAAGAAGAAAATTATAAAAGTACAATGAAAAAAATTGTTCTTAAATTCCCGTGAGATACGGTCACCTGGAAAGACTTAGAGATTAAGGCCAGTTCTTAGTTTAAAAAAAATCAAGATTTATAAGTGTTATGAAGGAGGTTAAAAAAAAATATTCACATCAAAGTGAGATTTTGAGCTTGATGTCATCAGAATGACTTAATAAGGAATAAGAAGGGAATAACTTCCTCAGTTATGTGTTTCAATATAGCTTAAAGCTGTGTCCACATCCCAGACTTTGAGAAGCACAGTGGTATATGAAGGTGACCAGCACAGCACCTGGGACATGTTAAGTGATTCCTATATGTTGATTTCAAATATTTATAAAAAATGTACTGTGTCAGGCAAAATACCAGGTCTGGTAAATAGAAAAACAAGTCTCTGTCCTTAGGTTGCTCAATGTTACTTCATGTACCTTTTCACAGTTGGGAATTGCTAAATGGTTTGGTGATTTATTTGCATGAACAAACAGAGCTGGGATTCCTGGCTTGGACACTGACTGCATCTCTCTCTCGCGCATATGTAGCTGCTGCTTCCAAATCCAGCAAAGGGTGGGACTGTCTTTTACACTTGCTTCCTATAATCCCAATACAGTAGTACCTAACACTTGTTGTGGGTTTACTATGTGCTACCCCATCAAACACGTTACGTGATTTATCTCATCCAGGCTCACAAGCACCTTATGAGGCAGGTACCGTAAGTGATGGTCAACTTCATTTCTCAGATGAGGAAACTGAGGCACAGCGGTAAGACTGAGGTCTTGTGCATCCCAGAGGACACAAAATTATAGCTTCTGTTTTGACTGGCTGAGTCCCTGCCTATGGCTTTTCTTCTATTGTATCACCTGCTACCGCTATTTAAATCCCATTTCCTTATGCCAGTGTGATCAGGAAAGGAGCGTGGGACTCCGAGGGTGGTCTCATTAGCTTCTGTTATTAAAAGAAAAATGCAGAGAATTGGGAGGCAGGTACAGATGAGGACAGAGAATTAAGTTAAATGATAAGCAAAACAAAGGGAGAGAATAAAAGGAATATTCCACTGGAGGTTAAGAGAAAAATAATGAGCTCTTTTTTAAACACAAAAGGAGAATGTAAGTGGTGAAAGAGGAAGCCAGGCTGCTGGAGCTTGGCAGGGGGTAATTTATTGATCGACAAGTAAGAATGTGCCAAAAAGAAAGACGTAGGGAAGGAAAATTATTTGCTGCAGCTTTCACAATGGGAGACGTCCAAGGAGGCAAGAGGAGATGAAAATTTCCCAGGGGAAGAAGATTATGAAGTAAGATTCTTGTTTTCAAGTCCTCCAAAGGCAAAGCATCGCCTTTGATGTCGAACAAAGATCAAACCATGCAATTGGCCCTGGATACTAACAGACGTCTGAAGCTTTTTGGGGTACAGGGAACTAGGACTAAATATTCCTGATTCCTGAGTAGAATCAGAGAAGTCTTAGATTTGCTCAGAGAAGGGGCTCAAAAGGTTTCTATGGATTCTCTTAGAGAAAAGAGTAGAGTCTAGAATTGGAGGCAAAGAAATAGCTTCTTAAGGATACTGCTGGAGAGGGGAGATGCTTTGAAAGACACACAAAGGGTAAGCAGTTTGTCCACACACTACAGGGCACATTATTTATCCCCCCCTGGGAAAACTGCTGGCAGAAACTGAGACGAGTAAGGACAGCTAAGGAAAATGGACACCATATTATGCTTCAGCACGCAAACAAATAAAGGCGGCAGACAAACCTCCCTTCCTCTCTAAGCAGTATATGCCGCTGTGCAATTTGAGTGTTCGTTTTACACTTTCTTGTTTCCAAGTTCTCTAAGGAGTCTGACTCATGACTCTCCCCAACAATTTATTTTTTCCCTTCATGAGAACTCTCTAGTTTAAAATGGCATTCTATTTTAACTGTATTTATAGGCACATACATTTTTTGTCTTGAATTATAGAAAATGAGACAAACCCAGATCTTGAGTTATGACACCAAATAGAGGGAGGTATTTTCATTTTTTTTTTTAAGGTTGCAGATAGAGGGATGCTAAGTTTACAGACTGTTTAAAATTTCAATCTCTCAACATATATGACAACACTTGCAAATGCTTCTGCTCATACATTTTTTTTTCCCCCTTTTCCTAGAAGGGACCAATGCCAATAAAGCTCATCTGCCTGAGTTACGGCTTTCTCCTTTCTGATAATCAGCAAGAATTATGCAAAGGCACAGTGTTGTTATCAAACAGAAATAGAGAGCAATCTAATTCTACCTGGTAATTTGGCATGGCACATTGTTTTCCCAGAATTTATCTCCCCAAAGATGCTGGCAGGTTGATTTCTATAGGAAAGCGGTCCAATTAAGATGAAAATTTCTGGAAAGTCAATTTTAATGTTCAATGTTGTATTTGAATTTGCAAATGTTACATTGGTTAACAATGAGCTTGTGTTGGAAGAAAAAAATACACTTTTTTTCTTAGTGGTTAAAACAAAGGAGAAAATTTCTAAAAGAACTTTTTTGGATTTGTTTTTATTTAAAGAAAGGTGACCTACTCCAAAGATTTTCATTGCTACTAGAAAATAAAGACAGAAGGTCTAATATTTGATAGTGGATCCTTTGACTTAAGGAGAAATCCCTGGCCCAGGCAGAGAATTCTGCATTTTTGATCACTGATGGTTGAAGCAAGAGAATCTGAAGGAAGATTTGAAACCGGACTCTTGACTTTAACAGCTTTGCAGGGAACTGTCACTGCCATCAGCCCAGAGGCCACTCACACGAGAGGTCACCGCAGCTGCTTCCCTACAAAGGAGTGACTCTTGAGCATGTGACATTTCTCAGCTCAGGGAGAATGTGAAAGTTTACTGGTCTTTCAAAAACAAGCATTAGAGGGTGGGAACCCCCTTACCGCAATTTATCCACAGAGATTCAAACCGATGATTTGTTTTCCATTACCACCTTATCTGCACTTACAGAATCTTATTCAGAATCTTGGGTGGGAATTTCCTTCAGCCAAAGGATGCGAACTGAAGCGTCACATTACTGGGGTTACTGCGTTTTAGGCAAATAAACTCTGGCCACATAACCAAGTTAGAAGCCTCTTCCCTCTTCCCTGCCCTCACAGAAGTGTGTATGTGCTTCCACCCAAAAGCAGCAACTGGAGTTCCCCAGTTCTCCCAATGTTCTGAGCATTCCTGATTCCCAACTTGGAGCTAGCTACCTATCACTCAGTGGCTATTAAAAGCCGGATACCGTGCTAGCATTTTTTCCAATAACAAGTCACATGAGTTAGACACCTAAATAGTATTATCCCTACCTTACTGATGATAAAACTAATACTTTGAGAGCTTAAATAAAAGGCCCAAACCCACACAAAGACAGAGCTGGGATCTGAACCCAGAGCTGTTACTCTAAAACCCCAGACCCTCTCCCAGAACGATTCCAACTGCGGGCCATCCTCCCCTACTAGAGGATACGTAGATGTAAGTTGGCCCTAAATTTCTCCTGGCAATAAAAACGTTTTGCTCACACATTTTGAACAAACAGCAATTATTTTGTTTTATTTTAAAGTATCCAAGTGACTCATCCCTTCAACTTCCACATGTCTCTGTGCACGGTCTTGACTCGTATTTTGGGTGTTGCTCACATAAAACATACCCCGTTTTTCTTCAGGGTCCTAAGGCATTTTAAGCGGCAGCCAATACATACTGGGCTGTGTTGTAATTTGGAGGCTATGCTTCCCTTTAAAACATACCAAGGTGGAAAGGAAGAAAGGGTCTTCCATCATTGGCTGCAGGGGTATCCGGGCTGAACAAACACGTGGGTCCCTCTCAGTGTGGAGGCCACTCGCCATACGCCCTCTCAAAAGCTCCAGAAACTGAGCTTACCCCTGTCTGTTCTGGAGAAAGAACTGTTCTCCCCCGCGGCCTTGTCCACTCTGTCTAGAGCAGCCCAGAAGAAACGTTAGACTTAAGTGTTTCTTGAGGTTTGCCGCACAAGTTAGTCTTTTACTCAACTCTGGGGCTTCTCCAAGCAGAATCTTCCAGGCTCTCATGTTCTGCTAGCCACTTGGTATTTTATACAAGATAAAACGTAATGAAAATCTGGGCACTGTCCAATCAATTCAAGCTTTTAAATCGTTATTGAACATCTTCTGACTTGCTATTCCTTGTTCAATCTTTTTTCAGTTTTATGTTGTTTTTTGCCCCTAGAGGTACCTTGGTCTCCTGGACTGTGGGATAGTGCATGAGCCACAGTGGTTCTATCTCAGAGATTTTTGCCCAGGGAATGAAAGAAGGGAAAATGTCAATAATAACAACAATGATTGCTATGGTGATTACACAGGAGAGAAATCTAGGATCAAACATGCACCAATGGCAACACCAAGCACGATCACCTTTCAAGTGTGGGAAAGCTTTGGTGGCTGCTATTGTTAGATTAGCAGTAAAAGCTGTTAGTAAATGCCACAGAAACAAATTGCCCCTTCCTGGAGCCAGTGGGCATTTGTCTCTGTCACTCTTCTGGGCATGGGGCTCCGTGTTCTTTGCATGGATAGCAGAGCAAATCCTGCTTTGGAGGAAAGAGGGAGCTCCTTTTTACGATTCTGCACCGCTAACCAACCTCAGTCGCTCCTCTCTCTCTCTCTCTCTCTCCGGCCCAATGCTTGCACGGAAAATGGAGGTAATGATTTATATGTCGTAAGCATTTCTGACAGGTGCACTCTATCTTGGCTTCCTCCAGCCCCGGGACTAATCGGAAGCTTATCTTTTCCTTTGTGTAATAGGGAGCTGTCAGGTTCTATGACCCTCCCAACAATTCAATCACTCATGGGAGGATTCACCTTGGAGGGAGGACGTCTTGATATCGCTGAAGCCCGGAGGAGACTGTGCCCTGACACGCATCCAAACAGTGGCAGCCGGGGGCCAGAGGGCAACGTGGCCAAAGTGCCAGGATGCCATTTGCTTCCTAAATTTAAACTCTTCATATATTCCCCAGGAACTGTCTGACTTTTTCACCTTGGTGTACACATCCTGTCTTGGGTGCGGGACATTTAGCTATCTGGGCAAACAAGAGCTGTTCTGCAAAAGTGACCCGTGCAGAGAAGAGAAAGCTTTCATTGCTCTTGGGAAAAAAAGAGCGTGTTCCTCAACAAGGCCTGTAGTGCCCAGTGTGGCCTGGCCCTACCTGCCTCGCCACCTGCATCTTGCTGGTACCACACACCTCTCACGCTCAGCATCTCAGCCACCCTGGCCCTCCTCCCATCCTGTGTCCTGTGCTACCTCCCACCCTGTGACCTTTGTCCATGGCACCTCTGCCTGGAACGCTCTTCCTGCTCCTCCTTTTACCTACCTCCTGCTTTACCTTGAAAATTAACCACCTAGGAAATTATTCTCTGCTCACCCTGACTGGATCGAATCCTCCCCATCATCTGCTCTCCTCCCCTCCCCTCTCCTCTGGAGGCCCCACTGAGGTGTCGGTTTTACCTTAGGAGCATTTCGTTTGTGTCCTTTCCAGCCAAAAGAGACTGTAAGCTCCATGAGGGCAGGAACTGTGTCTTTCGTGTTCACTGCTATAACTCCAGGGCCTATCCCAGTGCCTGACTTATAGTAGGGTCTTGAGTGCTTGTGGGATTAATAAACGAATAAGCAAGAAACAGGTAGCGGCTCTGTTCTCAATTGGTTTGATCATCAAGCAGGGCAAGGAAGTGTCTAATCGGGACGGGTGTGACAGTCACCTGTGGATCCCTCTACATGGATGACTTTACTATGGGAAGGAATAATGGCAACCCAAGTGTGGCTTTGTTTTGTCACTTCTATCACAACCTCTAACCTCGTGACTCCTGGGCTCCTGCTCTGCTGTCTTTGCTGGCAATCTTTTGTTTCCCCCATAGGATACTTTTCTTAGATGCTATCTGAATTTGGAGAGCAGAGGATTAAAAAAAAAAAAAATCAAGCTTTCAGAAGTTTCTAAACATCTGCAAGTTTGGCATTGAACTAGCAAAATAATTGGAAGACGTTTTCACCTTGTGTCTGGATGTTTTGGCATTAAATAGACAATGCCTTTATTTAATTGAATGTTGCCGAACGCTCAATCTCTGAAAATAATGAGAGAATGTAGGATTGCAGAGCAGCGAAGAAAATGTTGAGAAGGAACTCAGGCAGTCTCTAAATACACAAAAAGATTGACTGTAATGTCAGGCAGGGGTACACGAAACTGACGTTATTACCGTTTTCAAATAAAAGCTCCTAGCTCACTGCATCGTAAGTCCCACGAGAGCAGGGACCACACATACCTGTCATGACTGTACGTGTGGAATCTTGTCTTTAGAGATGGCAGATTAGACAGACGTTGGGTTAGACAAAACGGAAAGTTTGTGAACAGTGATGGCTTTTAGATTGGTTAATGGGGGCATTTCTGCTTCAAGAAGTCTCTAAAGTAGGATAAATTCTCTATGGCTCAGAGGGCTGAAAACCAATGCCATTGGGATGCCAGATAACATGGTGCTTGGGAGAGGCTGATCTCCTCTTAAGTTAGCAGTGAACTGTGGTTCTGCTACTTCCTAGCACAGTGACTCTAACCTTGCACAAATTATTTCCTCTCTGCAGAGCACAGTTTCCTCATCTGCAAAATACTCTTAGCTGCTGGGGTTAGCGTCACACTAGGAAGTAGGCTAACGGCCTGGTACAGTGTCAGGCACTAGTAAGCTCTCAGTTGCTATTAATGGACTTGAGTGTGGAGAGGGAGGTTCTATTAATAGAAAGGATCTTTTACCGTCAGGTGATTCTGTGACTGGAAGGCATTAAGAGCAGAGGGAAAATGCCACCGGCGGGTAACTCCTGCTCACTGACCCAATTCTTTCGGCCTGCATCTCCCAAAGCGAGGTCTGCTGCTGTGATACTCTAAGCAGCAGACCGAAGAACTGTTTGTTACTGGTCCAAGACAAGATAAAACAGCTCAAGTCAGACTCAGTGTCTTGCTTCATCCATAGAGAAAGTCTTGCTATGGAAAAGAAAAATGTCAGCTGAACGACACAGGTGGCTTCATGACACACCCGACTCATTCTGATGCAAGCCCCTCACCTGGTTGTGGACCAGCACGGGCCAAAGACCACATTTTGAGTAAATGCTCTAAAGGACAGTAATCCCCTGAATTGAGCAAAGGGTTCTCATGGTCAGATAAGTGTGGCAGAAAATACTACATGCCATCTCTCTCTCTTGGAGTTTGATACTGCATATTAGTACATTAAAGATTCCCAGAAACGCTGAAGCAAATAAGCTTGTTTCAATGTGTTTAAGTTAGGATTTCCTGTATTGAGCAAGAGGCATTTGTGAGAGAGTGTGTGTGTGTAGATGCGTACCACTGCTTCTCATGTTTTTCCGGTAAAGAAAACAAGCCCATCTGGATCACAGCAACACATTGCAAGAGTGTGACCCAGACTCTTCCACTCAAACAAACACAAATCTAACACCTTTCAGGTAGAAAATTCCTTTCCTTGTGGCTCAACCATTCTAAGGAAACCAGAGGAGAAAATCTTTTTCCTGTTGAAAACAGTCTCCTTTAACATAAAACCAGCCCTATATAAAAGGTTTCCTTTAACCAGTTTCTTGTTTTTGTGCATCAAAGAAAAGAAAGTATCTTGCTATCCACTACCCCCTAGGGAAATATTTGAAATCTTTTTCTCTGGTAAGAACCGGTATTTAAAATGCTTACATCAATGCATCAGTTGAAGCCTGATTTGCAACGTATTAGGATCAAAGTGATCATGGCCTCCACTGAACTTGATTCCAAATCCATTTGTGTTAATTATTTTCTACAAAAATCCAATGTATAATGAGCAGAGGCCCTAGAAGTCCTCTATTGATTTCAAATTAGTTCTTTGCATAACCTAGTAGCAAATAGGGATCTAGGTATGTTATTTTTTGATCTCCTATTAAGAGAGTGTAGTAGAAAAACAAAAGTCAGTTGTAGGCGTTGTTAACATTCTCAGGTTTCTGAAGCAATGCACTGCTTGAGTGCTGTGTGCCCTGTACACACCTACATGTACACACGCATGCACATGTAGTTTCAGGCACTGGAGACTCACACTCCTCACTCCAGCAACAGTGAACTCACACTTTGGAGCTGCTGTGGGGATGATGTCTTTCACATTACACTCATAATTCAGATAATTTCATCTGAAAGATTCAGAAAATAAAGGATTTTTCCACCTTTAATCATCTAATTATGCCTTATTTTCCACTTCCTTTAAAAAATATACAAAGAGCCCTTTAAATGAAAAGATGGGAGAATCACACCCAATAACTTCTCTTTTGAGAAAAATCTATCTGGGTCAGTGTGAATTAGGTTTGAACAGTGACAACATTTTTGCTAGCAAAGCTTGAAAAAGACCAGTAGCCTGCCCTGTCCTGGTCAACCTTCCCACGTCTTTGAAATTCAGACCATTTAATGACCAAGGTTAGGAAGAGAATGGGTCTGGAATGCTGTCCAGCCTCATGGCCAGCGAATCTCAAGATAAATGGCACCAGATGCCACGGAACACCCAGATTTTCTTCTGCAATGTGATTCTTTTCTTTTTCTGACACTAGTGGACTTCTCAGCTTCCCACTGCCATTAAGTATGCATATGGGGAGTGTCCTCTATCAGTTCCTGTCACATTTAAGAAACCACAGATGACTTCCAAACTCGATCCTAAACCAGGTATAGGATTCTGCTTATACTTATAATACATTTCTGTTGGATCTAATTACTACATGGTAAATGTAGCATAACAAAGATCCTTTGAGGATCAAAGAAAATATTTTATTGTCAGTGAATACGCTCTGAACCCAAGGCAGCTTAGGAAAACTAGTACACGCACACACTCAGAATAAGGCATGATGGATTACTGGTCCCTAAATCTAACACTACTTTGAACTTTTCAATATATTCATCAGCTTTTCCTGAAACTCTTGGTCTCCAGGTTAAAGACAAGATGGGAAGGGAGAGGAGAAATGTTATAACATACACTGAGTATCTATTGATGGTAAGCACAATGCCAGACACTTTGACAGTGATTTTATCGCCTGACGTCTGCAAGAACGTACAAGTATTTCCATTTTACAGATGATGGTTGAGATCTGGTCAGAGCTCTGCCGCTTTCTTGAAGACTCTATAGCGTAGTTTTAAGAGCATAGACTTTGGGGTCAGACAGAACCTGGTTAAGAACATGATTGACCACTTAGGAGCTGTAGACTTGGACAAGTCATTACAGCTGTCTGAATCCAATGTCCTCACCTGCGATGCAGGGAAAACAACCACACCCCCTCCACAGGGCTGCTGTCAGGGTACAATGAGCTGGTGCTTGTAACCTGCCTGGCAGAAGGCCTGGCACACAGGATGTGTTTAATAAATATCCACAATAGTATTACTGTTACAGCAACTGGCCACTAGGTGGGCTGCCCCCGTGACTTGACCACGAGTAAGGAGGAAAAAGGTTGAGTCAGAACAGACACTAACAGCTCAAATCAATCACAGCCAGAGTCATCATCGACACTCCTTCTAAACCGAATCACTTGTAAAGGCAACTGTGCTTTGATAATAATGTTGTCCTCAGATTAATATATATAGAACCTCGAGGTGGGAGGAGAAAAGAGGAAAAAGGAAGGAATTTAAAAAATCAAATCCGAGAAACTCCACTTTTGAGTGAACCTTAGAGATCATCATGCCAATGGCTCTCAAAGCCAGCTGATCTTCAGAACTGCCAGAGATATAGCTCAGAAATGCGGGTGGATGCCTTGGCCCTGCTCCTGGAGATTCTGAGTCAGTTGGTTGGGGATGGCTTAGATGTTCCCAGAGTCTGATGATCATCCCGATTTGGTATGCTAAGCCATGACCTAGTTCCATGTACCCTTCCTGCCCCGCCTTCCCCCCAAACAAAACAGAAAGCCCACCTATGCCCAAGGGCACCAGTAACTTCCACAGTCTCCTTGACAAGCTGTTCTCTACTCCCTGCTTACTCATGCATGTTTTGGCTTACGGTGACTATTCAGATACATATACTAGGCAATCTATTTTAATACAAGAGGCAGGATAGCAGCATGGGTTTTAGAATCATAAAAACATGAATTCAAGTCCAAGCACTACCACTCACTGGCCATTGGACCTTAAGCAAATTTCTTAACCTCTATGGCTTCAGGTACCAAGTCTTGAAAATAAGATCAATGCCACTTTATAGGTTTATCTTGAAGATTAAATTAGCCAATGTATGCAATGTGTTCTTCAAACACAGCAAATGCTCGATAAATGTTTGTTGCTCTTATAGTTCCTATTGAATTAGTCCGTTTGGCTAATACTGTACACAATGATCATGATGTCTCTGAACATTAGCCAAAGAAATTAGCCAATGAGCAGAAGAGGAACATGCACAACCCTCACCCTCCAAAGGTGAAACATGCCAAAACACAGAGGCTTGTCAGGGAGGGTAGTGCCTGAATTCTTGTGGAGCTCTCTCTGATCCCATAACTGCAACCCCATGACACAGACACATACAATCAGATAATGATGGCAATCAATAACGATAACAGAAATTATTATTTATTTTCATAAACACAGAGTATGTGCGTCCCGCTGAGTTACACACATCACATGCCAGCATTCACTTTGGGGGCAGTCAATCAATGAGAGATCTCAATATCTCCCCGCCGACGCAGGAGGGGGAAGATGGAGCGGAGGTTGAGAAATTACCCACACCGGAGTGACACATTCGCAAAGTTAATCTAATCCAGGGGCTGTCGGTGCCATTGCAAGCCTGTGAATATGGAATAGGCTTGATTGATTTTTCACCGCAGTAGCTAAACACGCCATTGTTATTTGCAACAAATATGAGGAAAGGAAAGATAAAACCATAAAAGGATTGGATCTGAAGCCCCAGAACAGCAATAAATCACACAATGAAGTCTAAAAAAAAATTAAAATTGTTAGAGGAAGGCTGTGTCTGTGTCCTAAGAGGGCTCAGTGATCAAAGCATAAACCCCACATTAAAACCTGGGGCAGTGAAGGCTGATCTTGACTCAACCAGTAATTTGCCCTGAAACTGGCCTGGGGTTACCCATCCTCCCGGAGTATCAGGAGATCTCCTGACCTGGAATAACAGTGGCACTAATTATTAAACACCCATTTCACATGTCCACGTGTATGTTTTTCAATGTAAGAGCCACAGCTCGTAGTTTATAGTCCCAGCACTGGAATAATCAACTGAAGGACACTGGGTAAATCCCTTTCCCTCTCTGAGCTGACATCAGGTTTAAGGGTTTGGGTCCCAGAACAAAGTAGATCAAGGTTTGATTCTCAGCCCTACACGATCTTGGGCATGTTGTTTAACCTACTGGGCATTTTAACAGCGAGGTGGCTAATACAGATAGAGTATAGCATGGTGCATGGAATATGGCAAATGAATGCTAGATACTATCATAGCATTTTCACCACATACCAAATATCTGTCCTGCCCTCCTCATTGGCTGTTCTGAAAATGAATCAAGGGATTAGGTAAAGTACTTTGTGATGTAAATGGGATTTTAAAATTTTAACAATACAGTGGTATTATTAAATCATCATCATGATTATTGGTTTGAATGTTATGATATTCAGCAGGGGATATGGTTTCCAAAGAAGTGCTTCTCATAGGCTCTTTGGGTAACAAGTGATCGGATTTGAAAGGCTATCTTCTATGAAAATAAAAATAGCCACATTCTTGATTTGAAAAGCTGAGCTTCTCAGCATTGAAACAGAACAGGTTCATTACACAGTGAGGATTAATTAGCTGTCGGGTATTATTAAATGTTCTCACTCTCAAGACCCATGTAGAACCGGAAACTACGGAAGTGAGCAAGAAGTAATCATAGTTCCAGGAGGGGAAAAAAAAAGACACAATTGCTGGTAATGCAAATTTCAAGAGCAGAGCATGTTAGTAAATTATAGTCTGATTAATATCACATCAGCTTGTTCTCTGTTTGGAGTCTTTGTTCTGAATCTACAGTCTTCAGGGTTGCATGTTTTTTGTTGTTGTTGTTCTCTCCCCCACTACTGGGATCAAAAAGGCAGGAGGCTAGCCTTTTCAGTGTTTGCATTGAAAGAATGCTGGGGTGTGGATGTTTACACTGAAATGCCGGATATTTGGAAGCCTAGGAAGGGAGAGGGGGTGAGATCAAGATGAGCTCAAGATGGGATTTATAATTAAACAGCAAATATGTCTCCCAAATTGGTATAACCACAGTTCAAATAATTGAAAAGAAACAGAGGCTCATAAAAGTGACAATTCCAGGGGGCCTTAGGGATGACAGAGTCCAGTGACCACACAACCTCTGTCTCAGCCACCAAGGGCAAGTGCTAAAAATGCAGATTCCTCTGGGCTCACCCACTGGGGATGGGTCCCCAGAATCTGCATTTCCCAGTCCTCTGCTTGGCAGTTTAGGAACTAAACTTGGAGGGAAAGAATGTGGTTCATTGGCCAGAGTCACACAGCTGGTTAACAGGAAAGCAAGAACCAGAACTGGGACTTTCCAACCCTCAGCCACACCTCAGGGCCGCCTGCCATGTTTTAGACAAAGTCCACCTCATTGACATCACTGTCTTGCCTTGGGGAGGATCTCTGCTCTCATGGAAACTTATATAGGCCTCGTTTCTTCTTTAGTACAGGATGGAATTCTCCGAAAGGTTAAGCACAGACATGTGAAACCCCATAGAGTGCCATGGACAATAGAACTCTATAGTGGAGTCCGCAGCTGGCATCTAAAAAATTCCATCCACATAGAAAACAAGGGCACGGTAAAGTCTGGGCAGAATTCCACGGTATAAACTCCTCAGTAGCACTTAATCCATTTGTTTTCCCCGCAGGATTGCAACGTCCCAAGAGGTGAAAGACAATCTTATTCCTGTATCGCCAGCACAGTGCTTGCCACATAGCAGGTATCAGTGAGTGCTTTGTGGAATGCATACAACAGTATAAAAAGTAAGATAATATGAATTTTCTCATACATCTAGGCCCACTACCAGTGGGGGGTAATAACAGCCATGATGATTATGATGATGATATAACACTAAAACAACAGCAGGAAACTAACATTAATGAATGCTTTCTAGGAGCCAGACACTACATAGGCTAAGCGCTATCTCACACACAATATCTTACTGAATCCCCACAACGATTCCAGGAAGTCATCTCTGCTAACCAGCTGAGACACTGGAGCACAAGGAGCTCAAACCCAGGTATATACTGCATGGCAGTAGACCGCATAGATGGCAGTGGTCCCATAAGATTATAATACTATGTTTTTACTGCATCTTTTCTATGTCTAGATACACAAATACTTACTATTATGTCACAGTTGCCTACAGTATTCAGTACAGTCACATGCTGTAGAGCTATGTAGCCTAGGAGCAGTACACTATGCCATGGCCCAGGTGTGTAGTAGGCTCTGCCATCTAGGTTTGTGTAAGTACACTCTATGATGTTTGCACAACAATGAAATCACCTAAGGATGCATTTCTCAGCATATAACCCCATCGTTAAGTGACACATGACTGTAATATGTGCCCAAGGTCGCCAGCCAGAAAGTAATGGAGCCAGAATTCTAACCCAGGCCAGACTGACTCGATGCTCCTACTTTTCCCTGCTCTACCCTCCAGTCTCCAAAACCTCCAAAACCAAGGTGGGCTCGCCCAGTAGCTCTCCAGACTGACAAGAGGAACCAGAGCAGCCAATGCTTCCTGGCGCAGAAAGAGCTCAGCTGAAGACCGTGTGCCTACTAATGCTGGGTAAACACCCAACAGCCTAGCGCCATGGCCAGCGAAGAGTTAGTGTTCAAAAAGCATCTGCCGAATCAACAGATGAACGAATAAGTACATGAATTAGCGAGAGAGCTAATCAGGCACACAATGACCATCTAATTCTCATTTCTGCTTTTAGACCCAGGGTGAGAACCTCTTTTCCCCACATACACTTCACCGTCTCCTTTGCAGTTTTTGGTCTTCTGTACTGCAGCTGGCGCTGAAATCCCTGTCCTATACACATTTAAAAGTCCCTCGGGGCAAGGGCTGGTCCCAACATGTGCCTGCTTTACCACTCACGTTGAACGTGTTCAAAACTGAACTCATCATCCATCCTAAGCCACTCTACCTATGTCTAGAGAGCCTTCTCTTCTAAGTCTGCTGGCGGCAACCCATTTTAACACCACTTCCCCAGGACGCCTTTCCTGGCCTCCCAGAGCCAAATGTAATTTCTTCTTCCTTTGATAAAACTGCAGTGCTCTGACCCTCTCAATGCATTTATCTTACTCTCCTTACTGTCATAATCATTCATCTATTAGTCTTACACATCCTCTTTCCTTATTGGACTATCCATTTCTGGAGGGCAGGACGGAAGCCAGTCAGACTAAGAGTAGAGATCAAGTATTGAGGACCAGTCATAGAGGAAGGGGCTTCCAGCCTCCTTGCATTTTATTCTCCTAACTTCATGAGCAGTAGGTATGATGTTCACCATTTTGCAGACGGAGAAACTAAAAATAACTTGCATAATGGAAGCTCAAGAAGGTTGAGTGACTATGTGAGATTCTGGTACCTGGCAGGATTTGAACCCAGGCCTGTTAAATTCTAAAGTTTATGTTCTGAACCACAAGACAACAGCTTTCCATCTGGGCATTTTCATCCCCTGTATCGTGAGTACAGAATGTACTTACGACATTTTAGGTAATGTGGACAGAGGCTAAGAATATAGTAAAGTCTAGCAATGGCCACATGGGAAGGCCCTCAGGGACAAAAGGAAAAGCATGGCTTTGCAGTCGTTAAGGCTTGGCGCCTTTCCTGCTCCTCCATCTGCCACCAGAGACTCCGCCCAAGCTTCCTCACTCGCACATTACAGTTGCAATCCCCAGCAGGAGCCAGCCCGTGGCCAGCCTTAGCAGACCCTCCCCTGACCCAGGTGGCCAGCACAGCTGCCTGCACTCACCCGCAGGGTAGTGATGGTGGCAGGATCCCGGAGCCGGCCCTCCTCATCCTTCAGATTGTAGCCTTCTGGCCTCTTATCGCGCTCGCTGACTTTCCATAGCTTCACAGTTTTATCTGGGGAAGGCAACGAGAGGAAGTCAGAATTACAGAGAAGGCAAACTCGTAAAGGAGCATTTGTAGGGGCAGTGGGAGACATAGGGTAACCATGGGAAGAATTGCTAGAGAAATTGGCTCACGTTAAGGGCTGCGGTGCATAAATTCTGTGTCATCTGAAGGCACAGCTCATACTTCAAAACAAAAACATATATTGTGCTGGGACAAAAGGTTTTCCCTGACAATGGGCTCTTAAATATATAGCTTACACATTATTTTAGCTCATTCAATAAAAGTATTTATTGAACATTGCATAATAAATAGTAGCCACATACATAAAGCTTACTATGTTAGCACTTTACATGGAAAATTGATTGAATAGTCGAGATAATTCCAGGAAGTAGTTCTATTATCTCTCTTTTGGCATCCCAACTCACTTAACACTGTCCTTGCATGTCCTGAAAGGCTCTCCATGGCCTGCACTTTCTACTTTCTCAAACTTTCTGATCTCACTGTCCACCTCTGCTCCTCTTCACTCACTATGCTCCTGCCACGTGGCTTCCTTACGGCTCCTTGTATACCTTGAGCCCACTCCTGCCTCAGGGCCTTTGCACTTGCTGTGCCGTCTGCTAGGAAAGCCCTTTCCCTTGTTTTTCTCATGACTCTCTCCTTCACTTTGCTTTTGCTGTTCACGTCCCAACTTCAGAGACTTACGTAAAACATAGAAAATGCTGTCCTCACCACCATTCTCTACTCCCTTTCTCCTGCTTTATTTTTCTTCACAGTACTTTTCACTACCCAACAATTCGCTGGTTATTTATGTGTTATTTGTCTCTCACTAGGAATGTAAAATTGTTGAAGGTAGGGATTCTATCTTGTTCATCACTAGACCCCCAGCACCTAGAACAGTACCTGGGACACAATGGATGTTCGATAAACATTGGTTGGATGAATGATCTAGCAATATTCAGTGAAATAAAATGGTGAGAAGATGAATCAAAATGATACTCCTTTCTCTTTGTTGTCTCTATGGTGTCTCCAGCTGGAAGCTACCTTTCTCACCTTTGTATTGTCCCAGTGCTTTATAACACTTGATGACACCTGTCATTTTCCATAATGTTAAGTGAGGTGAGAACTTTCATGCCTACAGGGGTCAGGCAGGCCAGGGGAGCAAAGGAAAGAGGTTAGGGGTTCTGGGGAGCTGGAGACAGCATGCTCCACCTGCAGGTTTTCAATTCCATTTTTTACGGAAACATGTTTGGGCCAAACAGATCATGTCTGTGGCTTGCCTGCCCCTGTAGGCCCTTCCTTATCAGATGTACTTCTCCTTTGGAAGGCAGGGCCTCAGTTGCCTTCTTTGTACCTTCCTCTGTCCTGCACAAGGTAGGCTTAGGAATCAGACAAGCGTGAGCCCAGGACCCACTCTAATTCCAGCCAGCCATGTGGCCAGTGGCTGGGATTCCCACGAAGTAGGTATATAACTAGTTTTCTTGAGTGACGAACAAATAGGATTGCCAGATTTAGCAGGAAAAAAATACAGAACGCCCAGTTAAATTTGAATTTTAGATAAATAATACATAATTTCTTAGTGTAAGTACATCCCCATAGTTCAACGTTACAAATAAAAATACTTCATTTTTTGTGCCTCAGTTTCTATATTTGCAAATTGGGAAAAATAGTGTCTTCCTCATGGGGCTTTTACAAGGATTAAATGAATCATAGCATGCAGAGTGTTTAACACAGTGTAAGCCTTCTAAGGATGATCCACCGATGGCAGCTTTGATTAGAATTAGCAAACTGGGCAGCTGTTCTGCAATAATGCGTTGCTTTGACAGCTTCAGCTTTATCCCATGATGATGTCAGCACATCCTAGTTCTTCTCTGTCATACTGTCAGCAGAGAAAGGCTGCCCCTCTACCCTGCCTTTATTAGGGTTTTTTTTTTCTTTTTCCCCTCATCTCCTGCCTCCATTTCTTCTCACCTGACTCGCCTCCACCACCTCCCAATTCTCACACCTGTGGGAGGTGGCTCTTGTAAGCAGGAGATGTGGGTCACAGTGCTGCTGCCCTCAAAGTGGGCAGAAGCGGATGCCTTGTTCTCAGAGGTCTTAATGTACCACGTTATGAACTGGGCTTTCAGCAGCAAGGTGGCTGCTCTAACAGGTAAGTGCCCCTGTGTTCTCGTATCTGGAAATCACTCGGGCTGGTCACGCCTGCTGGCCTGGCCAGCAGGGCTGCTAAGTGTGTGATTTGTGCGCTCTGAACTGTAATTTGCCAGTAATTTTGACCTTATATTGTTCTTATGGTGAATGATAAATTGCTATAAAGAGAAATGGAGAAATCATGGGTATAACATAAAGAATCAAAATCACCTCTAATCTCTCCAGTTAGGGACAATTACTGTCAACATTTTGCATCAATCTTTGCAATATTTTCTTTATGCATTTTTTTGGGGAATACAAACCTGTAGTAATATTGCCTATACAGATTTTGTATTTTCTCATTTAATTTCCTTTTTTAAAATTATACATGTGGCCCATGTAATTGTAAGTTAAAAAACCATAAAGGTAAACAAATTAAAAATCTCCCTTAATTCCACTAGACAGAGACAACTATTATGAAAATTTTGTGTATACTCTTTCACTGTATTTGTATATACAATTATGTAGCTGTTTTAGTAAACAAAATGTTATAGTTTATAATATGCATTTTGTGTAATCATATCTGTATCAACATCTATCCCTATAAACATATTTATAGGGATATGAAAAATTATATATACTATATTATTATATATAAAACTTATATTAAATAGTCATGAGAGTTTGTTAACAACTAAAGGTTCAATAGTAGGAAACTTACTAGTAAACTATAAGAGAATCATACAAAGGAATACTATGTAGTCATCGAAAATATTATGGTATTTTAGAAGACTATTGAACAATTAGGAGACTATTTCTGTTATTAATTGTTGTTTTATTAAATAAAAAAATCTGGTCACAAAATAGTTTGTAGAATATACCACATTTCTCTTAAGAAGCAAACATTTATCCATGCCTTCTTGCTTTTTTTTTTTTTTTTTTAAAAAGACATTAATAGTGGTTCTCTATGGATGGGAACAATTTTATTATTTTCATTTTGTTTTTCTATATTTAAATTTTTTAATAATAATAATATACTACACTTTTATAGTAAAAACCAAAACAAACCAACTAACCAACCAAATTCAGTATACCTCCCCATCTCATCATAGGTATTAAGGCAAAAGTAGAAAACTGGGTAAAGCAATGTGTTTGCATATGACAAATAATTTGAAGGTCTAGATTGACAATTGAATGTTGGTCTTATTTTTCATTAAAAATTATAAAGTTTCTAGCAGAAAGTAAAAATTGTTCCCAACTATAATGAGATAAGCACTTTTTTTTTTTTTTTTTTTTTTTAAAGATAATTGATGGTGAATTCAATCCAATTCCCTATGGTTGGGTTGCCTGGAGTCATTCTTGACTTTATTATCACACCATATTTCTTGACTCAGTATCTTGAAGCTTTGTGGATAAAAAAGTCGAAGGAACATGTGGCTGTTACTATGAGTAATGACTTTTTCTTTCTTCTGGCTGGTTCTCTGAGTAGTTTATCGTTACTTGCGGCAGCTTTTAAACACAATCTTATCATCTATCTTCATTTTCTCTTTTGTACAGTAATTCCAATTGTCTTCCATTAATTTTTGCATGTTAACCTATTTGGCCTAAGGGGGATTCGCAACTTCAATATTAGTATAAAAAAAAGTCACATAAGAGAATATGGGAATTTTTCTTGTAAGAATCATTTTGATATGCTGTTGGCATATGAAATAGCATCCCAAATGGGAAGATAATATCCTTGTTAATCAAAAAACTATCTAAAAACTCAATTAAGAGAACATTATGCTATATAATTAATCTTCATTGCATTTCTCTGATTTCTTTCCCATCCCCCCCAAAGTAGTAAGTCCTTGAATTTCATTGCAATAATCAATAGGCTAAATTTCATAATATAAAGTAAGCTGGCTATAGAAGCTAATTCAACACTTTTCCTCTGCCTGCAGTAATTGAGTCAAAATCATCAGAAGTTTCTTTTATTCTGAGTAGTGTTGACTCTGTGGAGCCCTTTAGTGAAACTTAAACAGCAAAATTAAAATGGAAGAAATTGAAACAAATGCACGTGGTTTGGCTTCCAAGAAATCATGGTTGCAAAAAAGTAAACAGAACAATAAATATAGTTATGAGAAAGAAGCAAATTACTTAGAATCTGGGAAAACAGATGAGTGGAGATCTGGTCATGTCGAGATGAGAGATGCTTAGATAATCCTAAACTGGCTGTTTCCAAATTGTCATTTTTTATAACAGATTTGTACACTGGCTTTATATTTGAGGGATTTGGGGTTCATATACATTAAAAAACTTTTCTCTTTTTTCGTAAGTTAATAAAAAGACTCATTGTAAAAGCTTAGAAAATTAAAATGATAAAAGGAAAAAATATACAAGTTAGCTATAATGCATAATCAGAAATTAAACATGATGAACCTTATGGTGTCTTTCCTTCTAGTCTTTAAAAATATTCATGTATGTTTGATCGCATTATATACACTGTGTTTTCACTTGACGTATGAGCATTTCCCTTTTTAAAAACAAATGGTGGGTGTAGGTGAAAAGTAAAAAGCAAATCCCTTGCTTCTTAGTTTATACTGAAATGTACACACCTCTTAGACTCATAAACAAGATGAAATGAATCGCTCTCCAGCTTGTTTGATTTGGAGAGGCTGTTTCATTTTTATATACTAATCCTCTTAATTGTTAGGTCATTTAATTAGCACTCTTTAGCATATAACTTTATTCCAAATTATTCTGAGTGTAGATGGCTTCTTTTATTGTGGGTTTAAGAACCTGAAGGGTAGGTAATTCCACTGTAGAAAGACTTATCCAGTGAATATGTAATTTGTCTCTCTAGTTAACCCCCCAAATCCTCTCTCTCTGACATATTTATATCAACTCCTCCTTATCCAACAAATGATGTAAGAAGAGTATGGAGAAAGAAACCATTTCTTGATCAGTTCTTTGATAAGGTCCCTATCTCTTCTTGACTTGCACTCCCTATCTTAGAACTTCATTTTGCCAGAGAGACACACAGCTTTACAGACCCTAAAATATATTCAAGGGATTAATAACTTCTATTCAATATGCCAAACTCACAGAGACAGCATGTCGAGTTTCCTGAAATGTATTCCCAGAATAACATCCAGTGAATCTTAAGACAGGAAGTCACATTCCAAAAACACCTGCAAATAATCTGCATTAGTTGAAAACTGCGGATAACTGGTCTCACATAACTGGGTCATAAATTTGATATTTTTAAAAAGAAGAGTTACTATTTACTGAGGGCCTACTCTGTGTGTGCCAGGCACTTTGCATCTTGCAAATGTTTCTACGTTTTTCAGTAGCCCACAAGGTACAAAGGAAAACTGAGGCCAAGAGAGATTGAAAAATATATAGTTTGGCTGATTATATTTCTGAAAATAGCGAATAGGAAAAGTCACCGCCACGTACCATTAGTAGACAGAAGAAAGTAAGCTGCATTCTGCTGGG
The DNA here is from genome assembly GCF_041146395.1 of Eulemur rufifrons. Taxonomy (NCBI): domain Eukaryota; kingdom Metazoa; phylum Chordata; class Mammalia; order Primates; family Lemuridae; genus Eulemur; species Eulemur rufifrons. Next base: position 11,495,841 of record NC_090992.1, read on the forward strand.
GGAGCCATCTTATTTTATTGATTTTTTCTTCTATTTCTAAACTCTTCAGGTAATCGAACTCGGGTTCATGGCTCTGGAATGTACTGTAAACATTGTATTCACCCCTACGATGAACCTGATTTTTACTCTGCAGGAAGGGAAAAAAATACATGAAAGATGAAATCACAGAATCCAACTGTAAACTCACCAGTTCCTTTTTTTCTTTTTTTTTGAGCAGTCTTAGAGGTGGGATGAAGGCAGGACCATGACAGCCACATGTCTACCTTAGCTCAGTGGCCTCCAGAGCTTTTCATCATGCACCCCTGTTGGTCAATAGTGGCACCTTTAATATATATATGTGTGTATATATATGTATCTTTATAAATTATTACATGAACTGCACATTATATGGTATGCATCATAATGTATACATAGAAATAGAAGTTAAAATAGGATAAGATTTAAAAATCAATATAAATAGAAGTCCTAATGTTTTCTTTTTGCATCCTATTAGATGCTGCAGATGCTATTTGGAATGAGCCATCCCACAGTGGCATCCATAAATACATACATCAATTTGCCCTTATGAAGAGTATAAGGTTGTAGCATCTGCAACTTTCATTGGCCTTTTAAGATCTCCCCAGATCCTCACAGAATCTCTGAGAGGTAGGCAGGGCAAGGAAATGGACAAAGGAGGCTCAGAGATGGAGGCTAAATGACTTCTTCAAGGCCACACAGCTCACAGGGATCAGATATGGGCATCAGACACCTCCATCCCCTTTATTTCCCCCAACATGAACAACAGGCAGACAAGAGCTCAGAGAGGCCACCTGCATTGTTAAGCGAATGATACTTTACCTCTGGCTTTCTCCTAGCACTGATTATGCAAAAAGCAAACAGCAGGAACTAAATAAATGAAGAGAGAATGAAACAGAAGGGCAGGGGTCTTCAGAAAGGGACAAGAGAAAGAAAAAAGGGCAAGAGGAGGAAAAAGAGGCTGAAAGTGAAACAGGGACAGGAAGTTTTATTGCAGCAATTTTAAGTCCTTATTATTATACTAAAGAGCTTCAAGATTTGGGGTTGGGAAAACTGTGCTCGAAAAGTCCAATCTGGGTCCTATTACCCATTTGTTATAAAAGCTTGGCTCTTAATAAAAGGCTCAATTTAAAAATTTATATTCCTAGGTAGGTAGAGAACATCCAAACCCAAATCTCTACTTATTGACAGGTGACAGTGCTGAACGGCAGGTGTGAAGTGTATCTGTGCAATCTCTGGGGGTGTGTGCCCTGAGAATTCACTCAGGAAATTCACCCACAGAAGTCAAAGGCAGGCAGACCCTCAATGATGTTGCGTGGCTTTGTTTCTTAGGTTTACTGTTCATTTTAATCCCAATACTTGCCACAAAGCTAAACAGTTAACTGCATGATCTTTAACCTTATCGATATTTATTTTTTATTGAACAAAACCACGCTGCTTTGGAAAACGTGCCCCCCATCATTCTACTAATGATTCAGGCTTCCCAAATAGTTCAGTAAATTAAAATAGGTGAAACCTATAAATAGCTAACGGAAAATGTGGAACAGAGTATTACTGGCAACATGCTGCCTTGGGTGATTTATGCTAAATATCTCCTCGGGTTCTTTACCATCACTGTGAACCTAATTGGGCTTTAAAAGAAACTGGAGAAGGAGGTTTAAAAATCAGTTTTCAAAGGACTTTACATGCTGACATACTTGGTACTATGCTGCTTATTTGCAGAGAGAGCCAGTCCACCTTAACAATAAATTTATAAGAGTGTTGATTTGATACCATCCAAATCAGACTGTCAAGTGTGTGTCGTACGTGCCAGACCAATTAGCACCAGGCAGCTCTGGAAAAGCAGGAAAAATTCCAGGTCACGAAGAGCTATTAGTTCCTACTTGCCAACCACATTTTCGTATTTCCAGGGCCAATGGCATAGGCTGGGTGCCTGATTTAATGCTGAACACTTGAATTTATACAGAACCCCGAGGGATTATGATGCCCTTATAGAAATTAATTGCAAATAATGTGCAATTACCAAATATATCACCTCTAAATGAAGCTTTTCTTTTTTAAGGGGAGGTGTGATGCAAATGGCTTTGAGGCACAAAGCAGGCTTTAAATTGCTAGGGAAGTCTCTTGTGAAAGCTTCCTCTTAGCTGGGCCCCCCTCACGCTTCCCGAATGCTGGGTGAATCTCAGAGGCAGGCAGTGGCAGATGGGGGGAGTTACTAGAACACAGACTGGCCTGCTGGAAGCTCCAAGACCATGCCAGGGGAGGCCAAGGAAATCAAATGGGGCCATAATTCCATTCTGACAAAACAGACGCAGATACCAAAAAACTCAATTTATATGAAAAAGAGAAACAATTCCTAGTGGAACCCAAGTCTGAGGAAGAAATGGGCTTTCTGAGATTCACTGGAAGTTAGAACTCCTGCTCAGAAATAGTTCTGCATGCAGCAATCAGCTCCAGGGACCCTCCTGTCACCTACGGTAATATGTGTGTCACATGCTTTGCTCAGATGTCAGTTTGTAGAATTTTATTCCCTTTGGTAGGGCGAGCTATCATTTTCTTTTCTACTGACCCAAGTTGTCCTCTTCACATCTGTTGACAAATCAGCTATTTTTTTTTTTTTTTTTTTTGCTCCTACATATTCTGGCAGCACCTGAAATCAAGGAAGCTTGAATTTCAATAGCTCTAGGACAAATCTCACCCAAAAAGGAGGAGTTAGGCTCAATAAGCAGCCATGGAATTTTGCAGGTGAGACCAGAAGTGAGGTTGGTTTGAATGTGCAATATCCAGGCTCAAAAAGATAGGGCTATGCCCAGAAATGGCTCTCTTTTAAGGTGCTTTTATGAGTCTGAATGTGAACTGTTGATGTTAATGACTTTTTGGCAGTTTTTAGTTTGTGAGCAAAGCAGCAAGGTTAAGGGCGACACATGAGGATTAAGGAACAGTAGGAGGCCTCCTTTAAAAAGGGAAAATGGGCATTTTGCATTCACCGCCACTTACCTCCTGCTCTCGTTGAAATATTACAACCCGACCCCCCTTGTCCCCTGTCGCTAGTAATTCTCCCGTGTGGTTGAATTCTACCGTAGAGATAATGTCAGCTGCAAAGAAGAAGACAAAGGCAATTTAAGTAACTGCACACTTACTTTGAAAGGATAGATAATAGACATACTTTTCTGTGCATTTAAGGGCTTAGGGCTTTGTCTCTGCAGTGGAATTTACAAGGATTTTATGTTCTGTGTTAAATGCCACTAGAAGTGGCACTTGGGAAAGTACATTTCCTAGATGCCCACACTGCACTGTGGTCTCTTGGAACATCTGGAGAGAACAAAAGGGAAAAAGCACGTTCAGAGCCTTTTGTTTTGGGTAAGAGAAAATAAATTTCTTCACGGCAATTTCCTTTGATAATTTCTACCAACCCACAGACCTCTCACCCACTCATGGCCTTTCCACTAAGAAATTTCCCCAAACAGGTTTCAGCGTGGCTATTCGCATTCGGGCTGAGGAAGCTGGGTCAGGATGCTTGATGCTCAGATACCGAAAATGGAGGAACAGAAGCACAAAGAAATCACTGGGAAACTCCGCCAGTCAAACATTCAAGGAAGGATCCCACACATGCTCAGCTTGGCCCATGCTCTGCCCTTTTTTGTGAGCCCAACACATCCTTCCGGAAGAGTGCACCTTATTCTAACCCCAGGAGAAGAGTGCTGAGAAAACAGGGTCACGGGGTCAGGAGGGTAAGGGCAATTTGTACTCTGTATCTCTAAGCGGAGAAAATGCACAGGCGCCAGGAACTGAGATCACAGGTAATTGCTGAAGGAATGCCAGCCTGCCAAGTCTTTCTTCGATCCTGGCTACCCCCAGAGGAACACGGACAGGTAAATTACCTATGATTGGATTTATTAGAGCTATTTTTAGAAAAATGTCAGAGGTTAATTCCCCCACAATTATTCCCCTGCAGGGCTCCAACAATTGCTACCAAGAGTGCAAATGAGTTAAAAAAAAAAAAAAAAAAAAAAAGAGGCAGGGGAATTATGACTATGGCCTTTGACAGAGGAACATTCTGAAGATTATGTCTATGTAAGGAAAGCGAAGGGGAACAGTGAGGTGGAAAACTAAGGCAATTACCCCTGAGTGATTCAGATCTCAAATCTTACTTTTATATCATCATTTCAGGATTTGCCTTATATGCCTGATTTATTCAGGTAAGTGGTGTAAAATTCTTCACTTCACATAGAACTGTCCTTTTTCATACATGAAAATGCTCCTAATGGTCATTCTTTGTGCAGAAGTAAAAAGTAAATAAATAAACAATCAAAAATAAGGCACTGGCCCAGCCCTAGTCACTTTCAAGCTAGGCACGTTTAAAAAAACAATTCCTGCTTTCTTATTTTGGCTTCTTAGATGATTGACCAAATTCAAAGCCCTACAGGGCATTAAGTAACACAGATAAAGCTCGTGTCATCTTTTAAGGGACAAATGGCTACTCAGCTTAAGCCAATGGGGACCATGAACTGTTGCATGTGTTGCTTGCTGTTCTGATTTTTCTTTTTTTGAAGAAGCAGCAGCTGAAAAATCAGACTTTCATGCAAAAATCTCTTAAATTTTATATACTGGCAACTAGTAATTTTTTCCATACCACGAGAATTAAAAAAATTAATCTTATCTATGGGCTGAATATGGTTTGTGTGTCACCAATTTATAACTTCTGGTCTAGAGTCTTCATTTGGAAAAGGCTACCCCATTCCACACTGATGAAATAAACCAGAAAGCTAGTTCAAAAATTTCTCAGGAAGACCCCTCCAGTGAATGCTACTTTAAGGAAACACAAAATAAGTTATGTGGTTGCTAAGTTCCTATGTAAGTTTAGAAGGCCCATTTATATAACAAGTGCCTATGAGCTGAGTAGTAAGAAAGTCCAGCCATATTCCTTCCCATAAGGAAGCCAGCCGCCTCAAGTTAGTTATTTGACCACTTTTTTTCGTTATAGTTTGTGCATCTTCATTTGCACAAACTTCAGTTTGCAGTTGCCTCAGAACGTCCGAAATGAAAAGCATCAAGTGCTACAATACACTTCTAACATTAGTTAATGCTTCTGGCTTTTCAATGAGTGGTTGGCAAAAGGTGCTTCCTGACTTGGGTAGGACCTAAACTGGGTGTGGTTGTTTCTTTTTACTTTTGATCTTTGCTCAGGTACTAAGGAATGAATCAAGGCTCTCAAATTGCTCAAACATAAACACTTTCCAGAGAGAAAGAGTAGCAGGGAGTAATGAGAGGCTGGTGGGAGTCAGGCCTGGGGTTAACAATGCCAGGCTCAAATCCTAGGGCTAAGCTTTAAGGTTCTGCTTATACGTGGTTTATGCCCTTCCTCTGGGCAGCAGTGTTAACACAGAGCTCTGCAGTTCTGGGTGGGCTGCAGGGCCCTCACAATGAGAGCCAAAAGATAGGCCTTTTCTTTCGGTGAAGCTGCGTTATCAGAAGAGAATTAAATAGATTTTTCCAATGTGAGTCCTTGTCTCAGTTGCCAAGAAAATGTCACTCCAAGGGTAAAAAAAAAACCTTGCTTTCCCAGGGATGACATATACATTGTCCTTCTGCCTAGATTCTGTGAAAATGTCTTCACTTTCCCTGTAAAATCCGTATGAGTCAAAACAAGGTAGGATTCAAGCTCAAGTCTAAGTCACACGATTTAAGCCAGTATTGTTAGGACTCTGCATTCTGGAATATTAAGCATAGTCCCAGCTAATGATGCTCCCTTTATTTTCCAGCTGTTGCCATGCTTCAGTGCCATGTTTCCCTCAAGAACTTTGCAAGAGAAAGTGTGATTGGTATGGCCGGATCCTGAAATTCCTTAGTCCTCTTGCAAAGACCTTTCCTTTATTTGAATTCTACCAGCCAGCTGGTCTGTATATGAGCTTGTTTATATCAAGTTATTGTCTACCCCGCTGGCATATGCCATGGCAGCTCGAGTTAATACCTGTTTTGAACTTTCCTGTTTCCTGACTCATTTATCATTGCTAAGCCAGTAGGCGTAACTGGATTGCTGTGCTGCCCCATCCATCTCTGCATATCTTCATCTACGCCTGTTTAATAATTGATGCAAAACTCATGAATCGCCCTACATTCCACTTTCAAGATACTGAAACTTCTGATACACACACTCTTGCGTTTGCAACACGCTCTTTGGTAAGGCCGTTTGAACTGGAAAACCTATACTGCTCGAGACAAAACAACTTTTGTGATATGGAAAGAGGGTGTGATAATAATTATAAGCCAGCACATTTACGGACAATAATTTGATCTGAAATCATGATCAACAGCAATCAATTCATCAAGTTCCACATGGCTTTTCCCTTTAAATTATGATTTTACATGATGACTCAACATTTTGTTACTGATAATTGCTCCCCCTAATCACACTGATGAACAAGAAACTATAAACTTGAGCATTTTGTTCTTTTCCATAGAGATATGGATAAAGTGCACCTGGACTGAAAACAAAAAACAAAAGCCAGGAACAAATGTAGTGAAAATGACTTTTAAAACAGACCCCGGGTGGTATGAGGTTCACCCTGCTCCAAATCCACCTGTGCTGATTGAATTTCCACAAGATGGTGGCCTGGTAACCCCATTTCTAGTTCAATAGGCACTGGTAAGGCTGACTTTTTCTTCTCAAAAATCAATCTCAGCATCCTACAAAAGTTCCAGACTAGTTATTTCATACATCAAATTTCCATTTTCCTGAATAATAGATATTGACTTAGCAATTACATCCGTGTGATTGTGTGGCTGAAGAAAACAGAGGGAACTCCTAGTTCATGCCCTGGTCTCCCGTGACACCACGTTAGGCTGGAGTCTACGCAATTCAGAGGACTGGGTTGAGCCAGGCACTGGATTATTAGACAATGCACAGTTCATGCAGCAGGGTGACTGTTGTGATTGGATGATGACACAGTTTAGACTTAGAGAGGACTTTAGCCCAAAGTCTACTGATGGAACATCTTACTGACCAGGTCGCTAACACTGGCCTTGCAACATCAATCATATGGATAAAAATGAAAGGGTAATGCAATTTAGCCTTCAGCACTCATTAAATGTTTTATCATTCATCTGAGAAGCATTTGATAGATAATAATGCTATATAAAGTCATTTACCCTACTTGTGTCAGCTGACTAGTTCTGCCTACTCAATACTTGGCTTTATTCCTAATGATCGGGTTGGCTCTAGGTATTTGGTGCTTCAGTTAGGACAAGAATATCAGCAAGGACGGAAAATAGGTTTCACAGACGATGACTATGGTGACATAGTGGTAGTTGGCAGAATGTTTGTATTGGGAAGGACTTGGGGGGGTCACTTCTAGGCTGGGGTGCTGTGATTAATGGGCAATAGGTCTGGCAGGGGATAGGGGGAGGCAGGATGTGTACCATTTGTCATCCCTGCTAGATTGGCAATGACTTTGTGGATCATTAAACAAACAGGGGATTCTTAAGCATCCCAGTGAGAATTAAAATTACTCCTCCCATCTACATAAAGCTGTGTTCTTCCTTCCTGGGCCTGGTTCACAGTCCAAAGTCAGTATCCATTTTCTCTGATAAGGTTTTCTCTGATAAGTTTTGATAACTGAAATAGTGCATTAGAACATATTTTACCAAAATTGCGATTAAAGTCTGGTTATGGCCAAACAATATAAGCCCAAATACTACTGCTGGGATTATGCCAAAATGGCCTTGTTGAAATATGTTAATATGTCATAAAATTTTAAAAAGAATCAGTTAATGAAACTATATGTCAAATGATTGCAATTTTGTTGGTTTTATTTCAGAATATATCTTTTCTAACAGGTAAAGCAATATATATACACTTAATGAAACTTCTATTAATAACAAGGTGGTGCTTAGAATATAAAGTTCAATTTCCCTTATAGTCTGACTCCCCCAGAAACAATGGTTAATTCCTACAAATACACACACACACACACACACACACACACATAGAGAAAAGACTGTCAGGGAGAGTCCAAAATGGTATTGTTTTGGTATGGGATATGTAATTTTCTTATCCTTTTCTAATTTTTTCATCTTTTCTTTTTTTTTTTTACTATGACCATAAATATTTGAACAATTTTAACTTGCAAATAATTTTAATTGGTTTTCAAACTGAATGAAAGATTTTATCATTTATCTCAGTGACTTTTAAACTTGTTTAAAATTTATTTTTTAATTCACATATAGTGAAATTCACTTTTTTACAGCATATAGCTCTATGGGTTTTGACAAATGAATAGAAATGTGTATTCACAACCACCATCATGATATAGAACAGTTCCATCACCCCTTAGAAATTTCCTTTGTACTGCACCTTTGTAGAGAACAATTCTTCAAAAAGTAATAAAATTATGGGAATAAAATGAACTCACAGACACAAGAACATCTAAGAGTTAAAAATGCTGTGCAAATACAGAGGCTTAATACTACTGGTCTCTACAGATAAGACTCAGCTCAATTTGGAGCCAATAATCATTATTGTATTACATAGAGTCAAAGAGTTTGTTTTTAATTGTTTGAATATTATCATTATTTAGAATTCTGCGTTGCTGTTTTTTTGAGTGCTAGGAAGCTCAAAAAATTCATCAATACACTTTTGTCAACCTGCACCACCAACTAGGTTATACATGAAGTTTTCTACCCTGTCAGCTAGCCCTTTGTCTTTAAATGAGACTATGTTTGAATTCTTGGTTCAGTAGCATCAACTTCTTGACACTGATTCTTACATTCACTTAGTTTTGTCTTAATGACAGAAGTACTAAATATACAGTTCTGATTAGTAACAATAAGTAGATCTAATTTTGCTCATCAATTTCAACTTATTGGCAGAAGCCACCTAATGAAAAGAATTCTGAGGTCATATTTGGTCTTGGTATGAGTGCTGTGATCAATTAGTCATGTCTGCCATGGGCAGAGAAAGAGGCAACACATGTACCACATACTTGCTATCTCTGACCTAGTGTGTGTAATACATACTTTCTGTCTCATCCAGACTTGTTTCCTCTGTCATCCAACCAGTGTCTGGTATTTGGATACTGAATCCTTTTCCTTTCATTTGAATATAACTAATTCTGTGCATACTAGTTCTATTTTCAAGCTGGTGCTGGTATTCCTCTCATATGAAAGAATGCAGGTAGGATGGTCAAATAGCCCCAATTCCCAAGATCTTATCACAACTACGGCTTCCTATTTAACCATATGTACAATGTTGGAAAATGGGCACTGTTTAAACATCAATCTGCCCCTGGAGACCAAGCCCATTAATGGCAGGTAATGTGTTCTGGCAGATACTCTTGGTTGGCTATTCCTATCCAATGCGTTTCTTCCTTGCCTGCCTCCCACTGTCTCACTGTAGAGGCTGGGAAACCCAGATACTTGCTTCTTAGCCCTCCTTATGGTTAGGATTAACCATGTGACCCAGATCTGGCTAATGAGGCATAGAGGAAAGTCTGCTGGGGGTGGGAGGAGGGAAGGGAGGCAGAGATTCTGGGGAAGATTTTTCTTTCCTGAATAAAAGAAGTGAGGGGAGGATTGATTACTCCTTGTTTCATGTCTTTGTATGTGGTTATATGTATTTATGATACATGGAGCTGTGGCAGCCATCATGTGACCATGAGGCAACATGCCTAAGGACTTTAAAAGGCTAAAAGGCTGAGTATGACAGATGGAAAAATGGGACAATGTATTTGGTGATACCACGGAGCAACTAAAACCTACCTTAGGACAGTCTATATCTGAGTTGTTAAACAATAGACACCCTGTGGTTTAAGCTACTGTTAGATTTTCTGTTACTTCCTTCTAAATGCATGCTAATAGACATGTCTTTCCATCTTTGCTTTTCTCATAGCACTTTACACAGGGCCAGATTATTAATGCACGTTGAATTGGAAAAAATGGCCCTTTGTCCTACAACCTCCTTACGCCAATATTCACATGCACATTTTTATTTCACTCTATCACACAACCCATTTTCCTTCCCACTTGCTTGGTTTCCAGTACTAAGATGGTTTGTGTTTATTTCCTCCTTTGCCTTCTGTGGAGATGGCACGTTATTTTTCAACCATTCAAATAAGAAAGCGGCTTACTGGGACAGAATGCCAACCCCAATTTATTCATGGTGTCCATTGTAAAATTATGACTTCAAAGGGACCTAGCCATGTGCTCCTTAAGAGCCAAGCTCTCTCTGCTAATATGCAGGAAGCCCACCATGCTTGCTGAGCTGTGAAAATCCAGATGGTAGGAAGCAGGTGAGTAATGAATGCCATGCTGTTTCCATTAAAATACACACAGCTTCTTCACGCTGACCAAATCTCCAGCACTAACCAGATTTGAGACAACCCAGAGACATGTGGGTTGATGAAGATTGTCTTTTAGTCACAACAAGTTCCTGCAACATAGAAGCCTAGAAGAGAGAATTTTCCTGTAGTTGGAACAAAACTTGCCTAAAGGGCCAAGGCGTCTTAAAAATTATAAGTCTCTAAGAACAGAAAAATCCAGCGGGAAATGGATAGCAGTCCAGACTTGCCTGCATGCCTGTGTGGTTACAGTGGAATCTGCTGTCAAGGTGTCTACCATCTGTCACTCGATCTTTCAAAAAGCAGAGGAGTAATTAACTGCTCAGGCAACGCACACTTTGTCAATCATTCAGATCTATTATCTGCACAATATGGGACATCCATGGCTGACCCCTCCAAAATGAGAAAGCTCTCGCATCTGTAAGAGCTCATGGGCAGGCCCTGTGCCACCTAAACACACTTACTACAGAGTCTGGCACATCTTTGGTCAGAAATTTTGCAGTGCCAGATGCTCTGAAGTCAGTAAGACATGGTACCCTCTCTGTGGAAGCTAAATTTCTCCATATTTGGAGGCTGGCTTAAATATCACTTCTTTATGGAGAACTTGCAGGACTTCTTTCAAGCCCAAGACAGCTCCCTTTGTTAAGCAGTCTCATTGCTCCCCATGCTTCATCTTTGTAATTTATCACCGCTCACCATTAGCACTTGCCACAATGGTACAGAATCATTTAAAATGCCTGTCTCAGTTACCACATTGTAAACTCCACAAGGAACTAAACACTAAACCCTCAGTGCCTAGCTGAGTGTCTTAGCATGTGACAGATGCTTCTCAATCTTTTTTCTGTAATGGATCACTGAATGAGAGCCCAAAGAGAGCCAATATCAAAGTAGATCAACATATAGAGAATAGGTAACCTTTAACAAAGTATCAACAGACAAAATATTTATGCTGGATAGACTTAGACAATATATTCTTAAGGGGTGTGAGGCAAGGGGAAGTTCTTATTTGGAATAGTGAGTGTTTGAAGAGTTTAGAACCAGATAGACTGACCAGTAAAGAACAAGTTTTATCCCAAAAGCCTTTGTAGTATTGGCAGAGATTTTGGGGTCCTATGACTCACAGGAAGAGAAAGCAGATGGGATGTGAAAGAGATGGTACCAGGCTAAGTGCTATTTGCGAAAGGGAACAGAGGTGGTAATAAGACCACCAAAGTGGATTTTGATCAAATAAGTCTGAGATGAAAGAACTTTATTTAATGAGCACCTGTTACATGCATATCACTGAGCTGGGTACCAGGGATGTACTGTTAATAAAAAACACACCACAACTTGTCCTTACCCTCATGGAGCTTTCAGTTTAGAGGACTGGGAAGTAGTGGTAGAGTAAGATATAATAAAAATTGTTGGAGGAGAAGTTATTCAAAGACTCTGATAATGGAGGTCTTTGAGCCTCAGAAAAAGAATCATATATATATATATATATATATTTTTTTTTTACCTAGAGGGAAGTAGGAAGTCCCTACCAGAACTTAAGGAAACACACTCAGACAGATCCCTGCATTCAAGAAATCTCTTTTATTTTTCTAAATGACATATTGAACACTAAATGCATTATGTTCCATGTTAAATTCTAGATGGGCCTAAAGAGATGAAGAATATGGAGGAAAAAATTTGGACTTTTCCTTCGAAAAACATGAAGTCTCTATGTCAAACAAAATAAAGATGCTGCTAGTCATTCACAAGGCATTATATTATGATGGCTTTTCGATGGTCTTAGCAAAGAACATGGAAAGCAATAGAACCAAGCATGCCAATTACAATTCTATAAATCACTTACTATTTCTCTTCCCTCCTCTCCTGCTCCATTTCTGGCCAGGAGTTGTGGTGTTTTGAAGAATATTATAAAATATTACTCTTTTGGATCATATGCATATTTTAAAGCACAGAATTTTCTGGACACCCAGTAGGTAAACAGTAAAAGACAGAATGAATAAAGTAGTGTTTTTTCATCAGCAGGACCCAATCTTTTAATAAATATTTATCAGGATAAAGGCACTAGAGTATATACCTACTGCTTTTTTCTATCCACTGACAATTGGATATTTTGAAAATCCACTGTATTATATTTGACTTCATGGTCATGTAGTTTAGATAACGATGAATAACATTAAATGTAGAAAAATCAGGAAAGGCTCAATTTTGACTCATTTATTGATCCATTTATTTGCTTAACAAATATACACTAAACACAGCAATTATGTGTCAAGTACTAATTCCAGGTGTTGGAGATGTATCAATTAAAAAAATAGAAAAAAATATCTGTCCTCATGGAACTTATATTCTAGCTGTGCAAAGAAGAAATAATCAATGAACATGATAAATTACACCGTAATGTACTGTGGGAAACAAATAGAGCTGAGTGAGAGATTAACGGTGCTGGAGTTTGGAGGGAGGCTGCAGTGTACACAGGGTGGTTGAGACAGGCTTCACTGAGCAGACTTGAAAGACATGAGAGAGTTCACTGCACAGGTGTCTGTAGGAAGAATGTTCCAGAGAGAGGGAAGAGGCAGTAGACCGTCCCTAAGAGGGAAACATGCAGATCCGTGTGGCCAGGACAGAACAAACCAGGAGGAAGGTAGGAGAAACGAGGGGCACACATCACATAGAGTCTTGTAGGTCACAGCAAGTACTTTGGCTTTTGCTAAAAGTGAAACAGGCACAACAACGTCATGTACTTAATGCTGCCAAACTGTGCACTGAAAAATGGTTAAAATGGTAAAGTTTACATTATGTACATTTTACCACGATGAAAAATGAAATGGACAGGCCTTAGAGGGTATGAAATAGAGGAGTGATACGTTTCACAGGAATCGTTTCAGCCACGGTGCTGAGAACAGGCAGCAGAGGGCTGCGGTGGGAGGAGGGATGTATTGACACGATCCAGGTAAGAGATGATGGTGGCTCAGACCAAGGCGTTGGCTGTGGAGGTGGAGAGAAGGGGCCACGTTTTGGATACATATTGAAGGTCAACTTGTCGGGATTTGCTGATTATACAGCAAATTAAATGGAAAAAAAAATAAAACAGAGGAATCAAGGATGATCCCAAGGTTTTGCCTTCAGCAACGGGCATGTTGGAGTCACCATCACTGAGACTGGGAATTTCGTGGAGTGAAGCAGGCTTTTTGGGTGGACCTGTTTATGCACTGAACAGATGTTCAGTTTTATGCATGTGACATGTGAGAGGTTTATAAGCAGAGATGTTGAGTAGATAATTGGAAATAACAGTCTGGAGTTCAGGGGAGGGGACCGAGGGGTGATATAAATTTGAGACTTATTAGCATTCAGATGGTATTTAAAGCCACAGGACTGGACGAGATTGCAGGGAGTGAGTGCATTAAAAGAAAAGAGGAGGGCCAAGTGCTGAACCTTGGGGCACTCCAACATTTAAAAAATTGGGGGAAGAAGAGGAGCCAGGAAAAAAAAAAAAAACCCAAAGAAGGAACAACCAGTGAGATAGTAGAAAAACCAAGAAAGCTCAGTGTTCTGGGTGCCAAGTGAAGTGCACAGGGACCAGTCACACAAAAAGCTGTCGCTAGGCAACGTAAAAAGTTACAGTCAACTTTCGGATTTAGCACCGTGGAGGTCACTTTTGGCTTTGTCAAATATAATTTCTGTGGAGCGGTGGGGGTGCAACGTAACTGGAGTGGGTTTCAGAGAGAACGGGAGGAGAGAAAAAGAGAGTATCTGTGCGCAACTCTTTCAAGGAGTTTTGGTGCAAAGAGTAGAAAAGAAACGAGATGGAAGACAGTAAGGAAAGTAATATCAAGAGAGCATTTTTATAACATCATAGAAATAACAGCAAGCGTATATGCTGATGAGAAAGTTGCAACAGCAAGGAAAAAATTAACGGTGAAGAAGAAAGAGGGTGAAATTTCTGAATGAATAAAGAATGTATGAATGAACAAACCAGGAACCAGGACTGGTCACCACTAACAGCTGAAATAAAATCTGAACAGGTTCAATTCCCACCCACAGCTGAAAGATAGACAGTAAGAAAAATGCTGTTGAAACACTGTCTTCATATAAGGCTTAAGAGGATTCTCAAAACATTTAGTATTGCAAAGTTTCTCCATATACCAGCATTTCAGAGATCCATGGGATTGCTATGAATGCAAGACCTTCCCCTTCTCTACTCTTCCGCTCTTTCCCCTTCTACCTCCTTCTCTTTTCTGTTTTCCATCCCACCCACTTTCCTTTATTCTTTTGAAGCTGAGAGCAGAAATGACCCTATTCCTTTAGCTACCTCCTATCTGCCTACCAGGCAGCAGGCTGCACACCTGTATACCCTCTGAAGTGCTGAGCAATGTACGACAAGATCACTTCCACATGGGTAGCCTGACCTCCTTATGACCTTTCTTTACTTTCACCACTCTTCCTAATATCTTATAAAACAAGCCTGTCAGAGGGGAAAAAAACCCACACACTCATCCTTTCCCTGTGGAAGATTTATAGGCACTTTGTAGATGGCCAGACTCAGGTGACAGTGCCAGGAACTTTCCAAGTGATTTGTAGATCTTCCTTCCAGGAAGTCAGTCTTTAATGGAAAACTTTTCTAGCCACACATTCCCTTACTGAGGTATGACTACAGGGAGAGGTTTGCGGCTGTCATGAAGACGACCCACTGAAATTAACTAGCTGGTGACTTGGCCTCAAGACATTTCAGTCTAAGAAAAACACCAGCACTGCACAGTTTAGAAGAGCACAGTTTTTCTTTGAAACTACCATTTATTTAGTTGGCCTACTGTATGCCAGGCATAGTCCTAGACCCCCTATATACAATCTCTTCCTCAATTATATCATCCTCCTCATTTATTGAAATACCTACTTTGGCCAAAATTTGTGCTTTGTGTTTTACGTTATATCACTTAATTGTCATTCACACTCCATGATTTTAGCATCTTCCTCCATTTTTCAGATGGAGAAATGGTGGCTCAGAAAGGTCAAATAACTTGCCCACGTTTGGAAGACTAATAGTAGAGCTGGGATTTGAACCCAACTCTTGTTCCAAAGTGTACATTCATAACCTGCCTCTCACGTGCTGCTTCTTTTCTCTCCACCTTCTATTCTCTTGTTCCTTCTTGCTTTTGTCAATCTTTTTTTTTTTTTTATCCTTTATCTTTCCCTCAGAGTTATAGATTTTACTTCTTAGCACAGCAGACTTTATCTTCTGGGCTCAACCTTAACTTTTCAATCCTCATCACACATCTTATACTTTTGCAAAGTTTAACTCTTTGGACTCCCTAGGCAAGTGGGGTCTTTGCTGACCAACTCCCATACCATTTCATTGACCTGAGACATTCTTGCCATTACTTGTGGCTGCTCATATCTCATTGTCCTAGACAGTATGTCCCTCTTATCCACTCTTATAATCGGGGGACCTACCATGGGGATCTACTAGGTTTGCAAAAAATACCTGTTGACTGACTCAATGAAAAAAAATGAAACCTTCAAGGCCAGCTCAAATACCACCTATTCCATGAAGCTTTCCCTAAGCTCCTAACTAGAAAAAAATTCCTGCTTCTTCACAACTCCTGTAACTTTGTACTTTTCACATGCTATCCATGACATTCTCACTTGCATGTGTACTTACTCTATTTTCCTTACTGAAATCTATTTCATTAAGGGCAGAGTTCCTATTTTACTGATTTTTGACTCTATCAAGCACAATTGATGTTTGATGAATAAAGGAATACAAAACCAAAACCCTCCTCTAATGATAAAGTTTACTCTAGTTCTTGATCTTGTTTAGGAGATCTTGGAACTCCTTGGGGATCTAATAAAAGCTGTAATTCCTTTCTCCACAATATGCATGTTTGAAAAATTCTGCATCCTATTTTTAGGGGACTTCTGGACCCCAATTAAAGATTCTGAACTCTAGTGGGATCTGAGACCATCACTCAATACCACCCTGCCCTCAGACCTTTGCTTATACAATTCTTCAATCTGGAATTTATTCTCTTAAAATTCACGCTATTTCCCCTTCCTTCTAAGACTTAGTTGAAAATTAGTCTCTTCTAGAAAGCAAGCAAGAATAGTTTCCATTTAAAACTTCACTAACCTAGCTGGCATCTTCTTATAGGGCATGATTCATTTATATTGGATTATGGCAAAAATGTTGATGAATGGCTTAAATACAGTGGGTGTATGTTTGTCTTCTCAACTAGATTATAAGTTCCCTGAAGACGGAATCATATTTATTTCTTTAATAGCCAGTATCTCTCTCAGTGCCGAAGATCTCATTCTGTGAATAGCAAACATGACGCAAATGGTTAGCAACTGGAGATTTAGGATTCTCATGGGGACAAGTGATTGTTGGCCCATGTAATGCACATGACAGCTCTCCTCTAAACTTAAAGTCACACATATTACATTTTGCCTACAGCTTCAGACCCCTCTGAAATAAAGCCAGTAACTTATGAAATCAAGTACCAAGGCCATTTTCAGAAGCACTTCCTCCAAGCATAGCAGATGAGAGGGGAGTGGAAATTGGATAAGATTTCCATATCTCCAAGGACTCTTCTTTTGGGGAACATTTTAAGTATCGTTTCTGACAACCTAAGTTATTGCCCTTGGAGAGTATGGTAAAGCTTAGGGCTTAAAAAAGCCAGTAACTATTAAACGTAGTCACAAAATTCCTTTCTCTCCAACACACATCACAGTGAGTTCTTATCCTTACTTGTGACGCATTGTTTTTTGCAAAGTTCTTGGGAAGAAATAATATGTCAATATCTTATCAGGCGATAGAAGGAATGAAACCATGAAACACTAAAGGTATAAACTGAACACTGGTCACGATCTCAAGTATACCTCCTGCTTCTTCAACTGAATGTAAATCAATAGTAAAATGTGCCAGAAGTCATCTGGGGGACACTTGGGAATAATACAAACTTTTGACCATTTATCACTAAGAAAACTTTGTGAACCGGTGCTTTCCTCCCTTTCAAACCTCATCTTAAACCATCTCATAACCCCCTTTTCTCACTACCTACCAGCCCTCGTTTGCTTTCAGGATCTCATAAATGCCCTGCTTTCTAACACTTTGAGGTCTTCAAACACACTGCTCTCTTTCTGCTACACTACTCCCTTTTCCTTGGCTAATATCTCTTCATTTTTAAAAATTTCAGCTTAAACACACTCCCAAGAGTGGCATTTTTCTAACAGCCTGTTTTAAAAATCTCTACATTGCTCTACAGCCCTCCATTATTTTCCTTTAAAGCGTCCAGGGCAGGGATCACAGCTGGTGTTGTTCACTGCAGTATTCTAGCCCCTCGACCAATGTTTGACACACAGTAGACAGACATGTAATCAATGTTCAATGAAAGTACAGTTTTCTAGGATATTAATAGTTGTTGCCTGATCACTTGTGTTCATATCGTATAATACTGTTCTTACACACACACACACACACACAAACACACTCATACATTTAGTTTTCAGTTGAATTGGGTGTAGCAGACCTATGGGATCATGAAAATTTGAAAACCAATTAAATCTACATTTGCCTCATTCTCCTTAAGAAGGTCTACTCTTAGCTAATCATATATACACCAAAACTCACGCATTACAAAATGTACACACACCCTTCTGATACTTAAATTCTAGCCCTCGTCTAACTAAGCCAGTCCCCACCCTTTCTATTTCGAGGAAGAAAGGCAATAGAATGCCAGAGACTGGGTGGGAAGATCTTTATATGCCAAGAAGTCTGACCCAGTGAACTATTTCAGTCAAATATGCAGTTTGAATTGGATTGCTCGATTGCCGAGAAGGGATTTCTGGATTAGACAGTTCATTAGAGGCTGAGCCAGCTTCTAGGGTCTGTCGGCCTTCTCTGCATGCCTGGAATTAGCAAAGTGACGCAGTGAAGGCCGCCTGAGTGACAGCTGCCAGTGAATCACATGAAATAGTGGCTGAAATAGCAACTATCCAGAGGCACCAAGCACACGCTAGGCTCAGGATCCCAAGCCTGTACACAGCTGAAAATGTAGAAGGTGATTAGTAAATAGTTTTCAATTGACAACAAACCTCATATTATATAAAGTATTATATTACTTGTAGGTAAAGTATTATTCTAACACTTAGTGCTTATGTGTCAGGCACCATTCTAAGTGCTTTGTATAAATTATTCATGTAATCCTCAATATGGTATCATTCCCATTTTATAGATTAGGTCAGTGGAGAGGGGAGAGAAGTTAAGTAATATACCCAAGATTAGCCAGCTGCAGTTTAAACTGAGGGTGAGGGGACTGCTACTGATCACCTCTTAGAATTGTTTCTCAAGACAAAGTCCTGGGACTAAACCTCTTCACCCCATCCCCGCCATTTACCTAATCTATCAAATGGGATTATACTGAGGGTTACATGAATAATTTATGCAAAGCACTTAGCATGGTGCCTGACACACATAAGCACTAACTGTTAGAATAATACTTTACCTACAAGTAATATAATGAAAGGTTAACAGAATGACTGTAGATGTTGGAAAGATATCATTCATCTCTACCATTTATAAGTGATGTGCCTTTGTTTTGGGTGAGTCACTTGAGTTCTCTGAATCTCAGTTTCTTAATCTGAAAAATAAGGATAGTATCGGTACCACTTTGGAGGGGAATGATGAGTATTAAATGACATAAGGACGGTGAGGAGCTTAGCACGGTGCCTGGCACATTGCAGATACTCAATACATGTGATAATTTGTTACCCCTCCCGGTGATCACTTCTCTGGACCCCAGAAAAGGCAGAGCGAGGCTTCACAGCTCCACATCATAGGAGCCCAGGGGACTCCAATTGGAGGCAATGGGTTATATCTGATCAGCAGAGCTATTTGGGCTGGGTTATTTATTAACACTGCAATGTTACCCCACACAAAGTTTTCCAATTTTTTGAATGAGTTGCCAACATTTAAAAATTATAAAGTTTTATTTCAAAAAACCCAGATTTTCAGTTTCTTTAGAAAAATAAATGGATTGGCAACACTGGGCTGGCATTCCCATGTGGCCACTCCTGGCTTGAGTGGGGAAGCAGCCGCTCCCTTCAGGAGGGTCTTGAACACACTGACTCTCCTACCACTCCGGAGTCCACTCAGCCTTGAGGCCAAACGCCAGCTCCCATTTATCCTCCCCAGGTTTTCCTCCACCTCTCTGCTTTCATCTTTTATGTCACTAGGCTTCTGAGTTAGTAGCTGCTGGTCTTGACTGTTTGGTGGTGTCCTCTGCAAACTGGTGCCTCTAAGGGCGGCATGCAAGGAAGAAATGCCTTTATGCACACGCCTTAGGCCATTTCTCAGCGCGGCAAGCGGAAACAGGAAGTAGGGGAACAGTGAATTCCACAGCCTGCCCACTAAAGCTCAGCACATCCTTGGAGAACAGCCTCTCGCCCAGAAGTTGACCCCATAAATTCACTCCTCGCTCACCTTGAACCTTCTCCAGTTCTGTTTCGACTGAGGGTAGAAGATATAGGACAAAAGATAGGGGTGCTATACACCCATACTTCAGAGCTTAGTTCTCTAAAATATATTTTGTAGCTTATTAGTCCCTTAAGACGCTGTTCCTTGGTGGGGGGTGGGGAAAATGTCAAACGCTGTTGGGAAATAGCTCATGTGTTATTCTCCATCTCGGGAATTTACCTGGGCAAATGAAAGATTCCGGAGTCTTGTAATGATGAAGTTCATGCACAATTCATGCATTTAACATTTATTGAGCACCTACCATGTGTCAGATACTGTTCTTCTTGGTGTTAGGAATTCGCTATTGATAGACAATATCCCTGAGCTCAGGTAACTTATTCTAGTTGAAGTAAAGGAGGATGCTTCATCCTGTGTCCAAATTTATCTGCCTCTAGAATGCTACTGGAAGACAGTGCTTTACACACAGCGTATAGTCTCTTGCATGTCCTATCGACAGAGGCCCTTCATGAAAGGCAAATGATAAAGATTTTCACCCCTATTGATGCATAAGAAAATAAGATCACTCCAGCATGTTTCTTGGTCAGGGAAACACACAAGGTATTTTCATTTCTTAAAAAGTCAATTAACCCACTAGGGCAGCCTTCCTTTGGGAAGAGCCACAGCCTCATAAAAGTATCTGAGAGTATCACAACAAGGGTTAACTTGACTTTTCCCTCCAAAGTAGAGAAATTTTTCTCTGCCTCTAATATGACCCAGTTGGAAATGTATTTGTTTTTCACTGTTTAATCTTCTGCATCACCCACTGTTGATTAGATTTAATTAATTTATGTTTCTAATGAATTTAGAAACTTGCAGTGCTGTAGCAGGAAAATTTTCAGACGGCATCTGGCCACCAAATGGATTGATTACCTCGTCTGCAAAAGTCTTTCCAACATCTGGGGCCTGATTTTGTGAAAGATCCAGAAGCTCTTTCGGAGGTAAGAAACCCGCACTGGATATTGAACACTGAGAGGGGAGTCAGAGAGGGTGCTAGAAATAGGTAGGGCTCTCTTTGATTTGCAAATCTGGATCCTGGCACTCCCCCAACATGAAATCACATTTTGCTGTTCATTGGCACTGTTTCAATGGCAACAAATAGAATGATCTGAATCTGTTTTGTTCAACACAATCAGAATCCACCAGGCCCAAGCCTGGGCTGCCACCCTGTGAACCTCTCTGGCACTCCCGTCTGTGTGGAAGCTCCCACTGATCATTAAGATGAAACATTTACAGAAAACATTTAGCGAGAGGCACTTTGCTCTCATTCATTCAACAAACATTTATTGGGGGCCCACTGTGTGCCTGGCATTGAGCCACATGGACCTCTTCATTAGCTATTCTTGGCAAGAACCCTGCAGGAGAGGATCTCAAGGTATATGACCAAGTAATATATAAAAATAATAATTATTAAGGTTAATATGAGCCCTACCAATGAAGGATAGAGATAAACACACACACACAGAGCAGGCTCTACATGAAGTGCTTTACATTCATTAAATCACTTAACCATCACAAAAGGCTTATCAAGTAGATGCCATTATCATTACCCACATTTTACAGATGATAGTACTGAGGCTTATGGTATTGGCCCAGAGTAACCCAGATAGCTTTTGGCTTTTGGCAGAGCCTGCCTTCTAACACTGGCAGAACTTGAGAGCCTTTGCTTTACCAACTGCAGGCAGCATTTACTGAAGACCTACTATGTTAGCCACTATTCTAGGGCTTGTTTGCATTATATTTTAATCTACGTTCACACCTTATATAGTGGGTACTATTCCCAGATGAGGAAACTGAAGCCTAGAAACATTAAATAACTTGTCGAGGTCTCAAGAAGAGTCAGTAACAGGGCTAGGTCTTAACTCAGGCCTGCAGGGCTACAAAGGCCACTTTCTGCTTACGGAGTTACCTGCTGACAGATGAGAGAAAAGGGGGTGTTGAGAACTCAATAGCTTTCTTAAAGCTGCACCAGGAAACAAACCAGTTGGACAAGTGAGAAGAGGGGCTGGCCAGGCTGCTTTGCACAGCCCAGCCCACTCCAGCAAAAAAAAAAAAAAAAGAAGCTAAAGAATGTACTATAAAGAATAAAAAAAACAGCTTCATCTTGAAGAGGTAAGTGAAAGATGTTGGAAATCTCATTGCCTGACTGGCTTTTCTGGTTCAAGTTCAAAGAGAAATGATTGACAACCTGGTGGGCTGCCCACAAATACAGACAATAAAAAAACCCTCCAACACTGAACATCTGGAATTTTTTGCACAAAGGATGCAAACTGTTGCACAATGAGGTTAGTGCCTAACACGTAGTATATAACACAATTATTAATGTATACAGTACTGGTGTTGAAGAAACCTGGTTTGACATGGGTCCTATAATAGAATATGATTTCTAAGTCTGGCCATTTCTCTTGTTTGAAAAACCTCTCATTTCCTTCCACTCCTCTCTTGCCCACCACCACCACCTCAACACAGACAAGCCCTGTAACTTCTCTGGACCTTCTTAACTGCTGCCTCTCTGCCTGGAGCCATCCTTATCTCCATTTCCCCTTTGGTCTGGCTAATCCCTATTCATCTTCAATCCTCAGGTTGGACATCTCTTCCTCCAGGAAGCCCTCCTTGACTTTCCTCCTATTCTGGGTTGGGTGTCCATTTTAAATGCAACCTGTGTTTCCTCCTATTATAGCATTTATTATACTATAAAGTAACTGTTTATTTGTTGGTCTCTTCACTGAGAGAGCATGTGTTGGTTACCATTGCATTCCCAGTGTGGGTCTGGTACATAATAAACATTTAAATGCATGGATGGATGGAGGGATTGTGAATCTCATAACATCCTTTCAGTTGGTCAGTCTGCCGGTTTGAAACCTCTCACCTTCACACTTTGTGCGGAGTCATTAGTCATTAAACTTCATCTTAAACTTTTAGAGAGTCACTTCCCTTTTTATCACACTTCCCCTTGAACACTCACATGGAAGTCAGAATGTTGATAATATCTGGGGAAGGGGAGAGTAAAGTAAAGAGAAGATGTGAAAAAATCTTATGGAGTCCTAAAAGTGTCCTATGTCTTGATCTGGGTAATGGTGACATGTAGATACATGTAAATGTCATTGAGTAGAATACAATAGAATAATGCCCTTTACTGTAAGAAATTAATATCTCAGTAGAAACAAATGAATCCTTTGAAAACTCACTGGTGTCGGCTGGATAAAATACAGACTTCTTTGCCCCAGTGTTCAAGGTTCTTCTTTAATTGGCCCAATTGTCAACTTGTTCAAACTCACTTTCCTAAGACACATGCCCCGATCTGCTAACAGGTCCTCACACTCTTCTCACACTCATTCCCACCTCTATGCCTAAAATCATGCTGTCTTACCCTAGATGTTCATTTCTTTTTCTCTCACCTTCCAGAATCTGCTCCCACTCTCGAAGGACCAAAACGAATCTCAACAAATCCCCAAATCTCATTAACTTCTCTTTTCTCTGAAACTTTGACTATTTTGTCTGGTTCATTTATTCATGCCAACATTCCCTGAAGACTGTAAGCTCCTTGAAGGCAGGGACTTTATCTTATTTCCAATTTTTATATTTGCTACAGTGCCTGGTACAATACTAGATTCTCAATATGTATCTGTTTTGAATACACAGAGGGTCTACCTATGTGTCCAGACCCTTGGCAGCTATGAGCTTGTCTAGAGATTAAAAAGACAGGTCTGCTGGGTGTGGTGGCTCACGCCTGTAATCCTAGCATTCTGAGAGGCTGAGGTGGGAGGACTGCTCGAGGCTAGGAGTTCAAGACCAACCTGACCCCCTCTCTCTGCAAAAAAATAAAAAAGTTAGCCAGGCATGGTGGTGTGAGCTTGTAGTCCTTGGGGCAGGAAGATTGCTTCAGCTCAGGAGTTTGAGGTTGCAGTGAGCTATGATGACATCACTGCACTGTAGTCTAGGTGACAAAGCAAGACCCTGTCTTTAAAAAAAAAAAAAAAAGAGACAGGTAGTCTGTATCCTCTAGAATGAAAATGTAATGCTGTTGTTAAGCCTATGGACTTAGTATTCACATGTCATTTCAAATCCAGGTTTTGTAACTTGTATATATTTTAATGGCAAACATTTATTGAATTAATCATTTTGCAAAATAAGACACAATCATACCCAAATAAAAGCCCCTGCTCTTGATATTATCATGCAAAGAATCCAGTGCAGTGATTGACTCACAGGAAACACTTAACACGTGTAGATATTTTCACCACCGCTACTAAAAACACATGTATAGTGTCAGTGAAAGAAGCCTATGAATTAGAAGGTAAAAATGGAGAAAGCAAGAAAAGTGGGCTCATTGTGAGATATATTCACATGCACACAAACAGAGCGAATTTCATCCGTAAGAAATTCCTTAGGGAAATTCCATCACATCCTATTAACACGGTCCCAAAGGCAAGAACTAGCCTCTGATCTTTACATATTTAATATCTTTGAAAAAATTCTGAAACTATAATCATCTCAAAATGGTATATAAAAGCAAGTGTATCTGGGAGTTACATGCAAAAGCCTTCTACTTTATTTCTAGCTCACGTAATTCTTTAATCATCCTAATTCCTAGCGCTTCCCTTCCAACTTTTGACCTTAGGATAGTTCTTTGATTGCTCAATAGGATTTTGACAGTTAGGAAAGGAGAACACTGAGGAACAAGTTCTCAGTGTGTTCTTACACACTCATTTAAAAGACAACAGCTTAATAATTCCAATTCATATATAGTTCTATTCCTGCAATCAATAATTCATAGCGATTCCTCAGCAGCATTTTTAGCAACAACAGAAAGGGCAAAATATTTCTTCTCTTCCCTTTGCTTTCCTTTCTTCACTTAGTCATGCCTGGAGCCTGGAGAGTACAGAATCTCAGGAAAACAGTTTCCATGGTGATTTTTCCTTTGAGTATCCAACTGTATTTCACTCTTTCTGGAGTGAATTAATGCTTCTTATTGCTTTCATGCTAAATATACTGCAGATTAGATTTGATTTCCTCCGCAGCGATACAGTTTTATCAGGAAAATGGAAAGTAAAAACACAGTATGAAGAAACTATATCTTTCTGCTGCTACACAGTCAGAAAGACAAAAAAAAAAAAAAAAAAACCATTTCAGAAAAAAAAAAAAAAATAACCAGCCACAGAGAAATGGATGCAGGTGTCTGGAAGCTAGGATATGCATGCATGCATCTAATTGTTGGAAAGCCTGCCTCAGGAGGAAGTGATGTGATGTTCTGAATTCCTCCATACATTGAAGATGGTGTAAATTGACCATAAAACACTCAGATACAAGAAATATTCTGATTTTTAACGTACTGTCCTCTTTTCGGCACCAAAAACATAGATCATATATAGAACAAGGACACCTTCAAACCCACAATATCATATCTACTTTATATTTTATTAAGGAGAGCTTTGTTTTCTACAAAAGCTACATAACTGGCCTCCTTGTCGAAATAGTTATGTCACCTTCGTGAGATTCCCAAAGCACCTTGAATTTCCTGACATAGAACTTGTCACACTACCGTTTACCATCCCCCGTTCATCTTCCTCACTAGACTCTGAAAGGGCAGAGCCTGTGTCTGTCCCAGTCACTGCGGTACCCTTGTGCCTAGCACAGCACGTGAGGAACTGAAAATCCTAACAGTAAAATGACGAAGAGAACGTTGAAGCACTGAGGTCTTTCTTATAAAGCATCAGTGGGCTGATGGATGGAGGTGGAATCTTATGTAAACGACAAACACTCAAATCTCAGCAATAGCTATTGGTTTTCAGGGCCTCTCCACCCTGAACCTAGCGTGAGGCAGGAAGGGGTTAAAGGGAAGACTCAGTGTGGGAGGGGGAGGAGCAAAGAGCAGGAGCCATCCAGAGAAGCCCCTCCTCCACCATTACAACCCCCACCAGCCTGGAGTCAAGTCATCCCTGGGCACCAAATAACCAGGAAGGAATCTGGGATTTTAGCCAATTTGACTCATCCAGTAACTAGTCAGCATCTATGCCAAATCAGGTAAGACTGTCCTAGGTGCTGGTGGGGATAAAGCCTTGAGTGCAAGAATTTTTGATCCCAGCAAGTTTATAGTCTGGGAGGAATACTTTGCAGATTATGCAGAAGTTGGGCATGGCCAAATACAGACACATCTTAGTGACGACTAATATTTCTTGAACAACCCATCAGGCACTCTTCTAAGGACCATATATGCATGAACTCACTGAGCCTCATAGCAAAATCTATGCGTTGGAGCTATTTTAATTTGACACTTAAAGAAATTGAGACTCAGAAAGGCTAGGTAACTTGCCCAATGTCCTAAAGCCAGTTAGTAGTGAAGCTACAATTCAAACCCACGAGTCTGGTCCTTGAGTTCATTGTACCTTAACAGCTATATAATTCTGAATCTCAGGCTCATGGGGTCTGAGCTGAGAAAACTACTCTACAAAGCATTTCCCATACTCTCCCTTGCTGTAAAAATTATCCAAAGTTCATTATGTTTGTAAATGCCTCTGGGTAATTGTCAGGATACATAGAGGGCCATATAAAATTCCAAATTGCAGAAGGAAAACCAGTTCTGTGGCTATGCAAATGTTGGAATTACATGTCCCTGTAACTAGGATATACACTATGGCAGGACTCCTGGTTCACAGAGATGTTTCCATAAGAAGGGCCAGCTAGAGGATTTTGGGGACTTCATTTTCTAAACCACTTTGCAGGAAATTCAAAGTGGATCAGCTACATACTGAATTTCATTCCACAGAAAACAGTGACAAGAACAAGGTCTAAGTGCATTAGCTCACGGTCACTTCCTGTTGTTCCAGAGTATGGACTCCTTCAACTATACTCACCATGTCTATATATAGTTTTTCAAAAGACAAGAAGGATGTATATTAATGCTTAATAGGCAGAATTATGAGAATATTTTTGCTTATCTTAAAATTTTAAATTGACAAATAACAACTATATATATTTATGGGGTACAATGTAACATTCACATTGTATAATGATTAAATCAAGCTAATTAACATATTTATCCCTTATTATTTTTTGTGGTGAGAACATTTAAAATCCACTCTTTTTTATGATTATTCCTGACATTCCAATATACTTCTACCCTCCAGAAAAAACTGGGTATTTTCGGAGTTGTTATTTGTAAAGACAGCAGTATTTGTGGAATAAAAATCAGGGAACAAAAAAAATCTAACTCCTTTAGCAATTTTGAAATATACAATATAATAATTTCGAAATATACAAATATAATCATTAACTGTAGTCCATATGCGGTGCAACAGATCTTTAAAACTTATTCCTTCTGTCTAACTGAAACTTTGTAACCTTTGAACATCTCCCCATTCCCAAGTTTCCTAGCCTTTCTGAGTCTCAATTTCTTCTTATGTCCCCACTTCCAGTCCTCCCTCCTCCCCAGCCCTTGGTAGCCACCATTTTTCTTCTCTACTTCTATGAGTTTGACTTTTTTAGATTCCACATATAAATGAGCTAATACAGTCAGTATTTGTCTTTGTGTGCCTGGAAGTTTTTCATTTTACGTTTGCTTTTTTTAGATAATTCTGTTTTTCAGTTTTCTGTAATAAGCACGTATAATTTTAAATACTACAAAACAACTCATATTTTTAAGATGCGATGATTCCCCAACAAAAGGAATGCAAGGACAGGGAATGGCGTGATACGGACTTGGTGGGCGTTATCTATGAGAGCTCAGACTTAGGAAGGGCAAAACAAAGTTTCCACCTCCAGCATTATCCATTCCGCTGTGTGATGCCTATAAATGGAATATTTTAAAATGAGACCCTTCTCCCATATTGAGTAATAAGAGGGATTATTACTTATTAAGCAGTGAAAACATGAAATAAGTGTGTTTATTTTCTTCCTCCCAGAGGAGAGAATGTTGCTCCGAGATTATGTTCTTTACATAACAGGGTCACAGAGTTAACCCACGTCTGTGGGTCTGTTGCACTCCAGAGCCTGTTGGTTAACGCTTTGCTTCCTTGCCCTTTCCATTTGAGCAAAGTAATGCTCCAACATTTGGGAAGATTATGCTTTTTATCATTAAAAAGAGGGGTGGTCAGGATGGGGAATCTAACCTGAAAATGTAGCTAGAGATATTCTCTGCGTTTGTAGAAGAAACTGATGAGGTCTTTGGGGCTTTCAGTGGAAAGAGGGAAGAGGGAAGCTCCAGGCATCTACAAGATGTGAGTTTGGAGAGAAAAAAAACGGATTAGATGTGTCTTCCTGGTGGAGCTACCAGCTGTCTCCTTTTCCAATCTCCTCTTCACTGGCTAATGCAACAATCAAATTTTGTTATTCTTCTCATAAATAAAATGTGATACATATCACAAAGACATCCCTGATGGCAGATTGCATTCCAAGTAAACCAGAATGAAGACAAACATGGGGCATTTTTACATATATGCAATTATTGCCAGTTGCCGGCATTGAACATGTCTACAAAATCTGCAGTTCTGCTGCTGGCTACCCGACGTGGGCTGCAGCCCCAGAAATGCAGCTCTGCTGCTGGGACTTCTTCAGGGTCTATGGTATTTGCTGGCTTTCTGGTTATAGTACTGGGCAGAAAATTAACATTATTTTGCAAGAGACCTTAACTATACTGCACTGTATCTGTTGTTAAATAATCAGCACCTCAAGTAGCAGGGAGAAGGCCAGCTTGCATTTCTGTGCATTGTTCTTTCCCTCTTCTTTCCCCCTGGCTCCCCGCAGAGTTTAGCTGAGTAATTAGGGGCCCGGGCTTTGAAGTCGGGTGGATCTGAGGGTCAAAGCACGGTCCTGCCACCTATTAGCTGCTAGACCTCGGGAGAGTCAGTCACCCTCCTTCTCAATGTCCTCTGAAAAACAGTGAAGAAAAATCTTTCTTCTGTTCATAGGGTAGGCGTGTGGATGAAATGAGATGATGCAAATAAAGGAGGTAGCACAATGCCTGGCCTCTGATAAGTCCTTAATAAATGTTAGAGAGAGAAAAAACAACGTGACATAACTGACAAGAATTCGGGGGCAAAGTGGGCATGTCCATTGTCTACTGAAATTTTTTTTTGTCTTTCCTCTATGAGTAGTTTATCATCTCACAATGGGGTCAAACTAATTTCTCTCTCTCTATTGTTCCCTATAGCTTTTCTGTTTGACCCCAAAGTTAGAACCATAAATATCTCCCACTGAGTTGATGAGTAAGGTAAGGTCCAGGAACTCTTTCCCCATTTACGGTTTAAAAACCACCTTTTGTGGAGATTGTTGATGGATTGCAGGGATATTTATGACTCAGGCTTCTTGACAAAGTCCCCGCTGCTGACTCATTCGTTACCTTGAGAGGGAAGGAGGCGTCTGAAATCATCACTCATTTATTCTGCTTCTCGCTTATGGTAAAAGGGCAAAGGTAAGTCATCCTGCATTAGGGCTCAGGGTGAGAATCAGAATGTCAATAACTTCTTTTTGACCACAAGAGAAAAAAAGATTTCTAACAAACATACGCTCATAAAAACTTTTGCAAAGTCCTCCTGAACACAAGTGCTACAGCCTTGATAAACAATAATACTCTGTCCGATGCCTTTGGCTTTCAGCCCTAGACATACATACAGAACCTACCCTTCTCCACAGGGCACGTGAAAACCAAGTGACAGGTGATGGGAGGGGAGGACGGACAAATAGAAAGGAAGCATGATTGGGAATTTCCACAGTGACCATGGCCTGGAAATCAGGAATAAAGCACAACTTTGCAGAAGTATAAGAAGAAATATAAAAACTTTTATAAAACAATGAAGGTAAAATTTATCTTTACCACCAACAATAACATTAATAACACCGTCACTATCACACTATAATCAGCAACAAATACGGGATCGGTACAATTTACTGAACATCAAAAATTTAGGAATATGAAAGCCAATAAAGAGGAAATACCAATAGCCAACAAGTCTTTGAGTACTTTGTGTCAGGGACCGGGCGACCAACACTAAATGCGTTCTTTCATTTCATCTTCAGACAGTACTATGAGATTGGCTCTGCTTCCATACACAGTTTATAGCTGGGGACCTCCAGGCTTAGAGCCGTTAAACAACTTGCTCGAGACCACACAGTCAGCTAACGTCCATCTTCTGCTATTGCAGCTTCAGCAGAGGAAAGCTGTGTTGAAAACACGGCTTGCCCATAAATTGCCCATATCCATTGCCCATAAATTATTGACACACACTCAGTCCAAAAAATATTTTTTGAGTATTTGACATTACTCTTGGCTCTAGATGCAGGATATAGGAGAAATTTGGGCTTTGGGGCCACCATAACTCTCAGTGTCACCTCTTTTGCAAATGTAAACCCTGGGGTTGCCGTTCCTGCAATCCAGTGACTCTTACATTCAACCCTAAACAATCCAGTAGCGCATGTGGTGCAAGTTTTGTAGGAACATGCAATCAAATTTACAGAATTTCCAAAGCACAGGGATGGGTGGTCAAAAAGCAAGGGCATTTATGGGATTGCTAAAGGTTACTCGAGGCCAATGTCAATAGAAATAGTTTTTCAAGATATGAAATTAACTAGGGGGGGATTCTATCTAGTTTCAATGAAGCAGATGCCCTAACAGAGCTACGCTTGACCAATATTTTAAATAAATTAATAAGCTCTCTAATTCTAAGGAAGCGAATTCTAAATTCATTCTAAACAAATGAACAAAAGACAACCGTAAATATTTGGCTTTCAGCACGATGCATGTGGCCTCATAAAAGTATACTCGCTACAGCTTGAGACTAGAGAAATAAGACAACTGGATACTGAATTTCCCTATTAAGGCTGTTTTTTCTAAGCTAGAGGTTTAGACCAAGCCTCCCTCAAAAAAGTCTAGAATTGGCATCCAGTTTGAGAAGGGCACAGTAGATTTTAAGGCAGGGTAAGTAAACACACACACATATACACATGTCATTTACACAGCAGTATGGGCTGTAATTACTGTCGTGGGTGAATTCTGCTGCCAGGACCCAGCCTCTGGGTCTTTGCAACACACTGGTTGGATAGTACCAATCTTTTGTATTGAATTTGAGTTTGAACCATGACAATAATAATGGTAGTGGGAGTGGCAACAGCTAACATTTTTTGAGCATTTCTAGGCACTGTTTGAAGTGCTTTACCTGTATTACCTCATTGGGTTGTCGTCAAGGTACAGCGAGTCAGGTACTATCATTATCCCCTTTTCACAGGGGATAGTGTGTTGGATGCCCTAAATATTATAACCCCATTCAGACTTCACAATTACCCGATGTACTTTATTATTCACACTTTACAAGTGAGGAAACTGAGGCACAGGCTGGTTACTTTCACAGTCCCACAACTAAATAGGTTAGAGAACTGAATTCACTTCTAGGTTTATTTTAGTTCAAAGCTGACATCTGAACTGCTACGTTATACTTTTGGTACCAGTATTCCCCCTCATCCTGGCCATGTCCCAACCCCCCTCCCTACCCTACCCCATGCTTCTGTCTCCCACTCTGCCTGTCCTAGTGAGACTGAGATGAGGCATGTCTCAAACAGGGACCCTCTGCTGTCACATGGGGTAAAATCAATGTCTACCTCAAAGAGCTGCTGTGACACCCTACATCCTATAATGTATGGAAAGGGTTCACATGGTGTCTCCCGTATGAAGACCCGATACTCACTTTTAAAATTAAATCACTGCTCTGATCACCCTCCCCTCTCCCTGCCAAGGGCATTTCCTTCCAGCGCCCAGAAGGAAGAAGAGGATGGATTTCCCTACGAGAAGAGGGCCAAGGGTTAATGTGCGGGAGATGAACTGAGCCAGATGAGAGGAAAAGGAGAGGGGGAATTGCTCTGGATTTCATTGCTGGGAAACCCCATCTTTGTTATTATTTGTATAAATCACTTGGCTGTGAAGACACCACAGGCCAAGCCTCCAAGTGTGCCGATGATAATAAATCGGGTCGCACAATAAACAATGGGTAAAACCCGGCTGCCAAATGAAGAAGGATTTAGATCATTTAAATCCCAGGCTATGAGTTGTCAAATCCAGTTTAATACTGATAAGTGTGGGATAATAACTCTTAGCAAATAGTCCCCTCCCACCAAGCTCCCCCACCACAACCCTTCTACCCCCTTCTCCCACCCCTAGCAAACAGAAAGAGAACCCTGAGGGGATTTGCAGAATGAAAAGGGATGGTATATACAGACCAGATATGAGTCCACGTTATTACATAATAATCCCAGATGCCTCTGCTTGGGCTGAGAGCAAATAGGAAGAGCTAATAGAATGCTGCAAGGTTCGATTAGCTGCAAAGGAGAGACTCTAAATCAGAGCAGGTTTTATACGATTAAATTGGATGGGGGAGGGAAGAGTCTCACAGTTGGGTATGATGGAAAAATGGAAAGGATTAGGGAAATGCAAAACCGTGGACATTATAGGGATGGCTATAGCGTGGCCTCAGGGTGGAGTCGACGCTGAGGGACTCTTGTCAAAATAAGAGACAACTTAGTCATCAGATGGGCCCCTTCTCAGTATCTATGATTGTTCTTATGGGATTCACACCTACATTCAGAGACAGGGCACCACGATCCTACCTGATGGCACCAGAATTTCAGGAATTTGAATCATCATCCTTTGTTTGATTTGATGATGATGAATTATTTCATTCATTCAACAAGTATTTATTGAACACTACATATGTGCCAGGCATTGTTCAAGAGCTGAGACGACATCATTACATAGAACAGACTTTGATAGTGACAATAACAAATGACTGAGCGTTTATACTGTGCTATGTGTTTTACATGAACCTGCTCTTTCAATCTTCACAACAACCTTATGCTGTAGTTATTGTTATCACCATTGTTTTATAAATGAGTAAACTGAGGCTCAGAGAGATTAAGTAACTTGCCCAAGATCACGCAGGAAGGAATGATGCTGATATCCAAACCCATCTGCTTTACACTGCTCCAAATGAGGAAGCAAATCACAGCAGCCTTTGCGGGACACGAGGACGCCCCTGCCAGCTTCCTTCCAGGTGCCGGCACCACCTCCTTTCCTAGGTGTGTGCACGGGTCACAAATGGTATTGAACTAAAGTGAATTCGAATGTTCTGGCTCTGGTGTCATCTGCTAATTATTATTAATACCATCTTCAGGGCATGAAACCAGGGTTGCAGCTTTGGGTTTTCATCCCTGCTCAGTCATTGCCTTTTAGTACCCGTTTCTGGGTCACTCTCGACATCTACAATTGGTTGTTTTCATATTTTCTTTTCTAAATTTTTTTCTTTTTCTTTAAATGAACTCTACTGTGGTTTGGAACAATTGGTTCTTTTTAGAACCCATAACTTACTTTTATTCTCTAGCCCAGTACTGTCCAATAGAAGGAATGTGGGCCACATATACAATTTAAAATTTTCTAGCAGCAACACTTAAAACATAATAAAAGAAACAGGGAAAACTTATGTAATAATATATTTTATTTAACACAATTTATTAACTATATTATCGTTTCAACATTACCATCTTTTTCTTTTTTAAATGCTAAATCTTCCAATGCTGGTGTGTATTTTACACTGTAACACATCTCAGTTTGGACTAGCCACATCCCCAGTGCTCAGCAGCTGATGGGGGCATCATATTGACAGCGAGCGTTAGCTGCATCTTGAATGTTCATTGACTTGTCCTGACTAGCTGATAGGAGCTGTGCCTTCTGGTGGCATTTATTGAGTGTCTACTTCATGCCAAGACCTGGACTGGGCATTTTCGCACATATTATGCTTCATCTTCCCAGTGGCTTTCCAAGAGAAAAATAGTGGTCCCGTATTACAGATGAAGAAACTGAAAAAAACAACTGGCAGCTCCAAGATTGCAGAGAATATTTGATTTTACCTCCTCAACACTTAGCAAATTGCCTTGCACAGAGCATGATTCAAAAAATATCTATGGAATCAATGGAAGATGGTTACTTGTCAAGCCTGTGGAAGAACTCTGGGATTTGAATCAGGCACACCTAATTTTAAAGCTTGTAATTTTTCATCCATGCCACTTTAATTCTTTTCTTTTTTTTCCACTTTGATATCTGTAGGTATGTCGTAGGCCCCTAATGTGATGTACAGAGATTCCCCAATGCTTATTTACGGTGCAGCAGGCCTTTTATCCCAGCAAAATAATTTGTAAATGGAAAACTCTTCATCCAGTAAATCCATATTTATTGGTGTCATCATCTTCTCTGATTGTATTTGGTTTAAGAAATAGACCTACTCAGATCTGGGGACTGTGCTCAACCTCAGAGGTGCAAAGATTGTCAACACATAATCCTCATCCTCAGCCTGCTTTGGAAGACATGCCATACAGTGTTTAATACATACAGTTACATATCATAAAAAAACCTTAGATTCACAGGACTAGTTGGAAGTAACTTTAAATGTCATCTTGTCTATACGTAATTTGGTACTAAATTATATACCAAATCTATAGTAATCTAGATTTCACATAAGGAACTCTCATGTTCCCAACGATAGGTTCATACAATTTTACTCCCCAAAGTATTTTGCAGAGTGCTAAGCAAATGCCAGCTGAACACCTCTTAGTCAACTGGCCTCGGCTCTGCCCCTCCTTCTGTGTGTACCAAGTAACCAAGAATCAGATTCCTTATGGACTAAGAGCAGCCTGGTCAGATGTTGTTAAAATTCTGATTATAGACACACTTCTCAGAGAGTACAGAGGTAGGAGAGCTTGTCATTCTTATACTAGAAAGCAATAAAACTAATTAGGCTGAGGATATATCAAATTGATTCATCAGTAAATTAATTAATTCAAACATTTATTGAGTAACTATCGGACATTAGCTGGTATGACTAGAGCTGTGAATATGATAGTTCCTGCTACTGAGGATATCACTATCTGGTGAGTGACACAGACATATAAAGAGGTAATTGTAATGCAGTGTAGTAGGAACTAAGATGAGCATAGGTACAGAGTGCTACGGTAACATTTAGGAAGTGCATCTAAATGGAATTAAGAGAAATCAGGGAAGCTCCCTGGAGAAAGCATCCCAAGTCTAGCATTAAGGACAGATGAAAGGGAGCCTGGACAAAGGGCAAAGGGTTGGGGAGGGATTTATACCAGGCAGAGGGGACAACTCATAAGATGACCCATAGAGCATGGCACATTTGGGGACCAACAGAGGCTTTGATGTGATGGAAGCATGGAGTGTCGGGGTTGGGCAAAGGAAGGAAACATGTCCAGATGACACTCAAGAAGCTTGAGGTTCATGATGAAGGTCTTCACGGGTGACAGGAGACATGAAGAATTTTAAGGAAAGAAGTGAGAATTACGCTTTAAGACATTTTATTGTAAGCCCTTGCTGTGTTTCATTATGGTACTTCTCGCATTCTGTGGTCACTGTTTTCTATCTACTTCTACTACTACACTGAGATCCTTAATACAAGGGCTCCTATTTTATTTCTCTTTGTGTCCTCAGTGCCCCAATGCAATATCTGCGGCATAAATGATTCCCAGTACTTATTGTGATAAATGATATCTGTGGGATTCCTTGGTAGATCTGAGGGGACTCAGTCTGCTGAGGATGTATTAGCTGGAGAGGGGGGTGGTCCTTAACCTGGATTCCTTCAACCTCCTGAAATTACATGCAAGCATTTGGGTGTAAATATGTGCGTTGTTTTCAGGCATCAGGGATCATCACTTTCCTCACATTCTCAACGGGGTCTAAGACCTGACAATGGTTGCAAAGCACTGGATAAATGGAGATCTTTGGGAAGTGCAGTTTTGCAGCCCTCTCTAGGTTGCGAAGAGCTCTCAGGGGTGAAACACTAAACGATAGTTCATATGAGAGGTAGAAAAATGAATAGGCAGAGTGTGCATGTGACCTAAATTTTTCCAAGTGAAGGAGGCGTAGAAGTAGTGAAACAGAACAGTTCTATGGTGGCAAGATGATGTTTGCAAGAAGAAAGAGTCTTCCAGATGGTAGGCAATTTCCCTCATGCTTCCTGAGCTAGCAACTGATAGCTACCCAGTCTTTAAAGAAGCATATTCCAGTTAGAAGTGTAACTAAGGAGCTTTGAAATCACCATTGGAAGAGGCTGTTGTGAATGAAGAGCATTTAGAATCACAGAACTCAAGGAAGAAAAAGTTATCTCTGGGGGGAAAAAGGTCTTGCGGATGCCACCTCTCTCCCTTTTTCTTCTGCAAATTTCCATCTGCCAAATGAAAATGATGTTTTTAAATGATAAAGATTATATACACCCAAACAGAAAGAAGTTCTTTATGGCTAGCCATTAAAATATTTATGATAATTTTGTCTCAATGCTAGAAAATTGATGCTGTCTGATTATTTTTTCACAACAAGCATGTTTTATTTTATAGAGATGCACACAGAATAGATTCCATTTCCAAGAAACAATGGTAGGATAATAATGTAAAAATTAGTGTTCTAAAGGAAAGCAGCTCCTAGGAGGACACAGTACTTCTCAAATTGTCTTTCATAGGCTATGAAGCTCACAATCATCAAAGGAACATATTAAAAATGCAAATTCCTGGGTTTCACCTTCAGTTCTACTGAATCAGACTCTTTTAGAATGGGACCTGAGAATTGGCCATTTAAAAAATTCCACATTTTTTAAAAAACCTAGTTGACGAGGATGAAGCATATTCAGCAAGCAAGGTTCAAACCTAACAGTCAACTCTTCTTTTCCATATACGTGTGTGACTTAGACACTAAGAAAGCACAGGACAGAGGTGAGCTTGGTATGGTGCTTTCATTTAATGAAACCGATTTTTTTCACCTTCTAAAACATTTTCTTATGCCTCAAAATATGTATTTATAATCTGCAGTTGGAGACGGTGGTGGCAGGGGAAGGGAGCCAGTATGTGTTATGAGCTGCCAGTGTTGTATATCCACACACATCCCACCTTTCTGGGAATGGAGGGTGAAGCCACTCACAGTATCCCTGCAGACGGCACACTTCCTCTTGGACACTCGAGTATTTTTCACTGTCTTACCCCTCTACAGGGCAGGTTAGAATTGATAGCTAGGGGTAGTAACAACGCAAGGAGCTGTCTCTCTCAGGAGGTGTTGATGAATACTCAGAGACCTGAGGACCGTGTGATATCAGAAAGGATTGGATCGTCACCTGTTAGGTTTGTTCGAGCTGCCACTCTTGCCTGTGCTGGGAAGCTGGATTCTAATCCTAAGAGTCCATGATTTCAGGCCATCACTTTTAATTTATTCTATCATGTCATGTTTGCTATAACCTTGTGTGTCATTCTAAATTCTTTTTGAAACAGAGAGGAGTAAAAAATATTCTGGTTCAACAATTCTATTTTGACTGATCAACATCAGCCTAGTTTCCAAATATAAGCAGGTGGACAGAATGCTGTTTCTATGCTTCTAGGTAAGAAATTGCGTGTGTGTGTGTGTGTGTGTGTGTGTGTGTGTTTAGGGAGACCTGCCTGGGTCTACACCTCGCTGGTGATTCTTCATGGAGGTAATGGGATTTCCTTAATCGAGCCCATTAGACTATCTTCTTGTAATTATCTCAGGGGCCAATCTGTCTACGTAATGGGCGCTGGAGGAATCAAACCTTCATGTTCTTACAAAGGAAAATGTTGTGTGTGTGTCAGAAGAAAACGTTTTGAAGAATTACTGGCTAACCATCTCAACAGCCGGGGGGGACTCTGCTGGGACACTGCAGGAAATTGTTGGATTTGGAGACTTTATTGCTCCAAAGGGTATTTCTTTTTTCATGGGCTTTTTAATAAATCTAAAATGCACATGACGGCGGTGGCACAGGGGACTCCACACCATCTGGTGAGGTTGGGCAGGCTTCTGCCTGCCTGTTCCCTGTGTGGGAAGGCACCAGAATCTTCAGGTTGGACACACTGCCAAAAATGTGGATGGCTTTGGGTGTAACCAACCACCAGCTCTGCAGCCGTACTGGATTGGGGTGGCCAATCATCTTGGTCCCCCTTACCTGGACACATGAATGCCTTGATGTTGTGGACACGTCTGACAATTTTTCAGCTTGTGCTATTTGAAGATATTCACACTATGCAATGATATTCTCATTTCTTCATCCACCTGCCTTTTTCTTTTTTTGCAAATTTTTAATGTGCAGTGTAGAGAATGAATTTATAGTGAGGAGGAAATTATGAAAAGCTAAAGATTAAATAATGATGAAAACATAATAAATGACAGTAATTATAATATTATGGGTTGACTTATATCCTCCCAAAATTTATTTGTTGAAGTTTTAACCTCCAATAGCTCAGAATGTGATCTTATTTGGAAATAGGGTCACTGCCGAAATAATTAGTTAAGATGAGGTCATTAAGGTGGGTCCTAATCCAAGATGACTTGTGTCCCTATAAAAAGGGGAAATTGGAACATAGAAACAGATAGGCACACAGGGAGAACATCACGGGAACACAAAGGCAGAGAAGGGGGTAATACATCTGCAAGGCAAGAAATGCCAAAGTCTTGCCAGCAAACCACCAGAAGCTAGGAGAGAGACCTAGAACAGTTTTTCTGTCACAGCCCTCAGAAGGAACCAACCCTACCTATACCTTGATCTCAGACTTTTAGACTTCAGGACATTTCTGTTGTTTAACCCCCCCAATTTAAGGTACTTTGTTACGGCAGTCCTAGCATATAATATAGTAAAACATGAACTAGGTTCCATGCCAAACATTTTGCTTACATTCTTTAATCCTCTTTAACAACAGCCTTTTGGTTTGAAGATTGGCATAAATTATTAAACTGGTGGCAAACGAATGGCTGGAGCGGGGAGAGAACTCTTTTTCTTCTCTTTTCACCACCAACAGTGCGTTCAAATAGGATTTTCAAGGTATGCTGGATTGAAAGGACCTGGGCAATGATGTAGGGTTCATATATTCCTTTCATGTGTGGCTTTGCCAAAAATTTACGAACCAATCATAAAGGGTTAAAGGAAGGCATTATGTTCGGGGCTCTCCCAACTGTGGTACATGTAAGATATCCTTACTGAGAGAAGGAGAAGGTGAGGTGGTGCCTGTATACTTAATGAGAGGGAACTGGTGTTAATTTTAGCTCAGTGATTCTGATGGCATTTTTCACTTCCAGACTAAATGCTACTCCCTTCTCTCCTCCCCAAATCTAATCCAAATTCAAATTCCTCAAGCTTTAAGGCTCTAGAGTGCTTTAATTTTATTATTATTGTTATTTCCCTTTCACATTCTGCTTAAAACTTATTTTACTTCCTGTCCCGTCAAATTGATTTTCCCCAAGCTTCCTTCCAACAGGCCCTTTGCCGTCCAAGGCGGCAAACAGGCACCGAACTACGGAGCCAAAAGGAGGAGAGACTGTTCCGCCAAGTCACGAGCTAAAATGTGCCCCATATATGGTCACAAAATCATTGAGCAAATATTGCTGCCAATCAATCTGCCTTCACAGTGAGTGGTTTACAGCCAGGATTACCAAGATTAAAACTAGGACCGAAGACGTGCCAAAGTGGGCCCGGCTGACCTTATTGATTCTTTCCCACTGAGAGAGAATCACAGGTTAGCAGGCAGAAATCAATTCAACTGCATTAAGTTAAGCCAAGTGTAGATTTATTCATACCATGCCTGGAAATTACTTTATAAATAGTGGCAAAAAAATTTAACTATATACAGATACATATATATATATACACACACACACTAGTTTATAAATACTTATATATTTACATAAATAGGTATCAACTTCTTCCCTTTTATAATATTTAAAAATCTGAAATAAAATGGAATAGAATATAAGCCTGTTCCAACATTTCCTCCCACCCACCCCCCCGCCTTTTTTTTTTTTTTTTAAATAAAAGAGGCTATTTATGTTGAGATGTCCTTAACTTGGCTACTTCAAGATTCCCAGATTTCAGGATGGGGTGGCAGAGCAGACACGGCATATCTCTGCAGCCAAAGAAGCAATGAAAGCCATTTGCTCTTGAGGAAATCATCATTTTTGGCTTTTTAGATTAAAGAAACCTGGCCCTTAGGCTTCAGTGCACCATGGGGAACACAGAATTCATTCTTTCTCCTCCTCCAGTGACAACATGCAGGCTGGGACTGAAGAGAGCTTTCAGAATGAACAATGGGTGGAAAACACTGCCCTTCCAGCAGTGAAAAATGTGAAATTCCACTCCTACCCGCACATGGGTCACCAGGGAACCCTCCTGTGTGCTCCGGCAGTACTGGGACACCAGCCAGGCAGTCATTTGTACTCAGGGGCTCAGCCTGAACCTAAAAAATCACCAGCAGAGCCAAAGAGGGGCTCCCTCCTCATTCCTCATCTCTAAGAAACAAAGAGCAACACATTTTACTGCAAGAAATTGTTTGTGGATCTGATGGAGAATAGCTTAGCACTTGTTTTTTCCTTTAAGACAGGCTGTCTATCTCCTTCTGAGCCTGCCTTGCCTGCTAAGACATTTATCCTCTACTTTCACGGTCATTCACAGCCGCCCAGGCCTTTTAAACACATTGCTGGGCCTCTGGTAGGTGGCCTGTAAACCAACAATAGTATCTTTATCAAACACACATGGTCAGCACCTTGAGCTCAGGGGGTTAAGAGACCAAGGGTCAAATTTATATTGAGTTTAGAATATAAACCGTCCATTTCCAATTCAATGGAAAATAAATCATTGGCCAACGCTGTTCAGTTGCTCAAACCTGGGCACTGTGGCAATAGGAGATATGGGTGTCTTTGCAGCCCAATGAGAGTTGCCCTGATTCATTTGGCACAGCTCAAAAATGTGGAGAGAGACAGAGCGAGAGAGCACGTGAGTGAACGAGTTTGGAGTGATGTTGTAAAGAACACTGGATCCAAGCCAGCAGGCATGAGTTCTTATCCGAGTTACCACTTGGTGACCCTCTGCCCCCGAACACGTGATGTAACCTCACCAAAACCACAGCTTCTCAACTATAAAACAAGAGGCAGGATTTCAACCAATATTCCAAGGTATTGAGCTTTTTTGTCCATAAAAATGGGACCATAAGGACCTGATTCACAGGGCTATTATGGAAGATCTAACAAGAAAATAAATATAATAGCATTTCGTAAGCTATTAAGTGATAAATAAATGTTAGCTATTGCCATAGGAACAGAAGAAAATTCTTTAAGAATTTATCATGAGCAGTTTGGGACAATTATTAGGGTCCTTTAAATTGGTACCTCACTGAATCTCTTTGAACTTCAGTTTCCCCACTAAACTGCTTGCCTTCTGCACGAGAAAAGAGTGAGGTAAAGGAAGTGTGAATGTGCTTTAAAACCATAAATTGTCCTAGAAATGCAGGCGATTATTATTTGGAGAACTCATTTTGACTTTTGGCATGATGATGCACACACTGTTAGTTCTTGGCTCAGTGACAGATTTTAATTGGCCTGGCTACGGAAACCTTATAGAGCTATTATGTGCTACACCTGTGATGGCTATGCAGCGTGTTAATCAAGACAATTAGGTTGGGGACCCAGAGAACAGCTTTCCACCACTGTGCATAATCCTCCTCGCTTTGAGAGGGAAATTAAC
The DNA here is from genome assembly GCF_041146395.1 of Eulemur rufifrons. Taxonomy (NCBI): domain Eukaryota; kingdom Metazoa; phylum Chordata; class Mammalia; order Primates; family Lemuridae; genus Eulemur; species Eulemur rufifrons. The sequence continues at coordinate 11,537,243 of NC_090992.1, forward strand.
AGCTGCTTTATGGTCTCTCATATTATCTCGCTTTCTTGGAGAGAGATCCCAATCAGATCCACCTTGACTGAACAACATCTATCACTGGTGCCTGGAATGACACAACATCTGGGAAGAAATATTAACTTGGACTTTGAAACAGCTTTTAGACCGGGAGTTCACACACACACAAAAGTCATGTGGTGATCACTGGATAAAACAGCCATTGGGTGACGCCCAGAGTCAGGGGCAAGAAAGTTGATCTTCTCTTTTATATATTCCAGAGTTAAAAAGAACAGGAGGATGAGCAGATCAATTTGGCTCTCAAAGTAGATTCTCCAGCCTGCAGAAGGAAAAAGAGAACGAGGCTTCTGGGACAGGACAGCTGTCTGCTCCTCTGCTTCTCACTGAAACCATAAAAGCTTTTGGAATTTTCTTCCCTGCCCCACCCCCTGATATGGCCATTTCTTGTAAGAAGCATGAGAAATATATTTTGTTATTTGGATTTCTTGTTACCCTTGGGCAAAGCAGCTTGAGTTGAGAATTAGTGATTTAAAAGGTGGCACAAATAAATTCTGGCTATGTGCTAATCATCACATTCTGAGTTTACATGCGTTTATCTCATTAAATCCTGGGAGGCAAGGTGCTATGGGGTATTTTAACTCCCATCGTTCAGATACGAAAACTGAGGCTCAGGAAGGCTGACCTAGTAGGTTCATACAGCAGAGTTTGGATTCACACTCAGGTCTCCTGGCTTTCAGTCTTTTCTGTGATATCATGCTGCCTGTCAGTGGAAGAAGCATTATACAAAGGCTAGGGACTAGTCCCAATTTATTCCTGTTTTACCCCAAGATGTCCCAGAGCTGAACCTGCCTCTGGATTCTCTACTTGCTACAATGACAGCAGCAAAAGCAGCTTCTGTTTACAGAGCTCTTACCCACAGACCAAACACAGACTAGCTCATAAACATTGTAAGTGCATGACCACACTGAATCTCCGAAGTAATGTGGGCACGGGACTTTCATAATATGATCCCCATTTTTCAGATGAGGAAACAGAGGCCCCAAGAGGCTAACCAGCTGCCCAGGGTCATTTATCTAGTAAGTGACAAAGTAGGGATTTCAACCCAAGGCTGTCATTTCCAAGGCCTGTGCTTTCTTCTTTTTAAACTTTTAATTTTGAGATACTTAATTATAGATTCACAGGCAGTTGTAAGAAATACTACAGAGAGTTTATTTCGCTTTTTTTTCATTCAACATAATTTTTTGGAGACTCATCCAGATTATTAAGTGTATCAATAGTTCATTCCTTTTTATTGCTAAGTAGCATTCCATGGTATGGATGTACCACAGTTTACTTGACTATTCATCCATTTAAGGACATCTGGGTTATTTCCAGTTTGGGGTAATTATGAATATTGCTGCTATAAACATTGTGTACAGGTTTGTATGCAGGTTTTTGAGTGAACATAGTTTTTATTTTTCTAAGATAAATGCCCAGGAGTGCAATCCTTGGGTCATATGGTAATTGCAGGTTTAAAGAAACTGCCAAATTGTACTCCAGAATGGCCCTTTTACATCTCCACCAAAAATATGAGTGATCTCTGCATTTCAGCTTTTTATTTTAGCCATTGTGATAGATATGTAGAGATATCTCATTGTAGTTTAATTTGCATTTCCTTAATGGCTAATGATGTTAAACATCGTTTGATGTGCTTCATCTTTAGTGAAACGTCTCATGTCTTTTGCCCATTTTCTAATTGGATTATTGTTTTAATGCTGAGTTTTGAGAGTTCTTTACATATTCTAGAAACTAGTCTTTGTCTGACATGTGGTTTGCAGATAGTTTCTCCCAGTCTGTAGCTTGTCATTTCATCCTCTAAACAGGGCCTTTTGCTGAGCAAATGGTTTTAATTGTGATGGGATTCGATTTATGGATTTTGCATTTGGTGTCAAGTGAAAGAACTCTTTGCCTAGCCTAGATCCTAAAGATTTTCTATTTTTTTCTGAAAACGTTATAGCTTTACATTTTACATTTAAGTCTGTGATCCATTTTAAGTGAATTTTTATTTAAAGTGTGAGCCGTAGGTTGAGGTTAATTTTGTGCCTATAAAAGTCCAATTGTTCCAGCACCATTTATTGAAAAGGCTCTTTTTTCTCCATTGAATTGCTTTTGCTTCTTTGTAAAAAAAAAAAAAAAAAAATCAGTTGGGCATATCTGTGTAGGTCTGTTTCTGGACTCTATTCTGTTGCATTGTTTTATTGCTCTACCCCCCCATTAATATTAATACTACAGTCTTGATTACTGTTGATTACTGTAACTATATGATAAATCTTGACATCAAGTAGACTGATTTTTCCCACTATATTATTCATTTAAGAAACTACTTTAGCTATTCTAGTTTGACTTTCCACATATATTTTGGAATACTTTGCTTTGTACCTATAAAAAATCTTGGTGGAATTTTGATAGAAATCACATTAAATCTATCAATTTCGGGGGAAATTGACATCTTTGCTATGTTGAGTAGTCAAGTCCTATGCTTTTAATCACCAGAGAACAACACTTATTTTAGGACTAGGTCACAAATTAATTGCTTAAAAGGGGTCTCATGTACCTGGTTTAAAAACATGTAGCCTTCTTTTGATAGCAGATTAGATAAAGAATATTTCTCTACTATAAGACAATAATAACTCAATCAGATGTTAAATGACAAAGAACACTTGACCTCAGCATTGGAAATACAATAGAGAGTGGAGGGGATTGTGGCTTGCTGGAGGAAAGCGTGCCCTCTGTGAATAGGGCACTTGCTACCCAATTCCTTTCATCGTTAAGAACATGGGCACAGCACTGCTATGGCTTATAAACCTTACAGAAGCTAGAAATCTGTTTAAAAAAAATCTAAAATGTTGGCAGCTACTTTGAATTAACATAAAACAAATCAGATCAAATACACAGCTTGGTGGACTGGATCTAGATGACCAGCAGCCTCTCTGTGGTCTCTGAATTAGAGGAAACCACAGGAAACGGTCTTCAGCCTCAGGGAACCTACACTCCAGCTGGAGCAACAGACAGACACCACAAAGCAGTGCTGCAAGCTCTCATGACAGTGGGGGCCGTTGCTGCCTGCAGAAGGACCCTTAACTCTGGGAGGTCAGGGATGGCTCCCCAGGGAAATGGAGTTACACAGGAACTCCAGGTGGAGATACTTTGGGCCTGTTAGCACACTAGGAGAGAATAAGAGACACTTTCCAGATAATCCAAACCGTGGCAGGAGGTACTCCCTGCGAAGGTTAATTCAGTTGATGGTTCAACATGTGCTATTTAATCTCTAGCATCTGAAGCAAACATTGATAGGATTAAAGAGCAGTTCAGAGCTCTACTGGGCATCACAGAACATAGTAAAGAAGAGGTCATGGAGGTCAATGTTTCTCTAAATTTTGTGTCACCTGTTAGTGGCAATTACAAAGCAAAAGCTTTTCAGAGGTGAACAGTTTTCTGATGCTCTTGGAATAAAATCTGAGCTCCATATATGGCTCACGAGGCCCTGTGTGGCCTGACCCCTGCCTGCTTCTTTGGCCTCCTCTTCTCTCTTTCCACTCCTGCCTTCTTTCTGTCTTTCCTGTCATGACTCAAGATCTTTGCATTTTGTTAGTCATTCTTCTATCCATTTAAGAAATATTGGTTGAATAAAAATAACTACTTCAGGTATTGGGAATACAACAGTGAACAAAGCTGACTCAGTTCTCACCCTCTTGGAGTTTACATTCTAATAGGAGAGACAAACACACATATAACGTTATGCCCGGTGTGATGAGTTCTATGAAGAAAAATTAAACAGGGTTAAGGCATGGGGAATAATGGTGATTGCCACTAGGGGTTCGGGGAAGGCTTCTGGTTATCCTATGAGCAGTGCTTGAATGAAGTGATGGAACAAACCACAGAAACACATGGGGAAGAGCTTTCTAGAGAGGGGAAACCACAAGTGCAAAGAGCCTGAGGCAGGAAGATGTTCAGCCTATCTGTGGAGTAGCAAGAAGGGCGCTAAAATAGGAGAATGGTGGGAAATGGGGCTAGAGAAGAGGCCAGGTAACGAGAAACGTTGCAGGCCTTGGTTAGGATTGTGGCTTTTACCCGCAGCGTAAGAAGCCACTGCGGATTTGAGCAAGGCAGTGACATGACCTGACTTATGGAGAACAGACAGTGGGTAGAAGCCTGTTAGGAGTTATTACAAGAGTCCATGTGAGAGATGGTGGTGGCCTGGACCAATGTGATGGCAGTGGGGGTGGGAAGAAGCTGGTCAACTCAGGCACCCTGAAGGTAGAGGTGTGGGGTTGCCTTTGGACCAACATGGAGTGTCAGAGCAAGGGGTTAATTAAGGATGACTCCAAGTGACTGTGCATTTACTGAGATGAGAAAATTCTGTGCCAATGACTTCACAAGGTTGGCCCCTTATCATGATACAGGTCTCAGTCCAATGTCTCCTCTTTGGAGAGGTCGTCCTTGACCATCCCTCATCCTATCAGCATTACTCAGTTTTATTTTATTTCTCAGGACTTAACACGTATCTGAAATTATCTTATCCATTTTATTTAACTCATTTATCATCTGGATTCCCCGCTGAGATGCAAGCCCCACGAGAATAAGGAACATGGCTGCTTTGTTTATTGCTACAGCTTTAGTACTGAATTTGGTGGCTGGATCTTGGGATATGATCAGTAAGTATTTGTGGAATGAGGTTTGCAAAATGCGAGAGGAGTTAAACAAGTATCCAGGTTTCTTTTGTGTAGTTCTGTTCAGAGCAATTAGTGAAGGAGCTAAATTGATTATCTGTGGCAGGGACTGTGGCAGGCTCTGGGAAAACAGAAGAGAGCAGAAAAAGCACACTCTGCACCCTCAAAGAGCTTACAGCAGCCTGGTGCAGGCACAGTAAATAATCTCACAAACACGGGATTTCACTGTGCTAAGAATTCCAAAGGAAAGGCACATGGAACCATGACAGTGTGTGATCTATGGATGCAACCACGTCGGGGGGCACAGGCAAAGCCTGCTCTGAGCTAAGATCTGCAGGAAGTATCTCTGTGGCCTCAGCGATTTCTGAGAAGAGGACATGCCGTGACTATGAATCCCAATTTGCACGGAGCTCCTTGCGAGAAGAAACACATTTTGGCAAAAGCTGAACTAGTACAGGCTTTCCACGCACTGGGGCTCAGCTGGGTTCAGAACCTGGGTAAGATGGGCAGCTGGTCCAGGACAGAACCAGGGTTTTGCATTTATTATGACACATCTGGAGAAAATGGGAATGTTACCCACTTAACAGGGCTGCTGTGAGAATGCAAGGTTTAATGTCTATGAAATGCTTAGCACAGTGCCTGGTACACAGGAAGTGCTAAATACCCGGTGATAATTATCATCAGATTTCAAATTCTAGAGGGTATTAATCATGCTAATACTCTTCCCACACAGAGAGAGAAAATAGCACAATACCTTACACAGGGCACGACCTCAATAAATGTATGTTGAATGAATGAATGATGGTTGCTTCCATGAGACACCATTTTGGATCTGACCAACCATTCTCACCAGACTGAGAATCTCAGGATTGGCAGCTGCTGTTAATTATTGAAACTGTAGGGAGAGGGATTCTTGGCAAGCCAGGCACTCTTGGCAGCCTGAATGTAAGAAAGTCAGTCTGATCCTTGGGGTTTAGATTAAAGGTAAGTTATAAGGTAGGAGGGCCCAGAGAATTCAATGATTTTATGCATCAATACTACTGGCTCTGCCAAAGTCTGGGAATAGCTGCTACTAAAACAGCATTTGGCTTTGTACTGAAATCTACATGCTTGATCTGTGCATGTGACTTCTCAGCTGCTGCCATGATAGAGGAAGTGGTTTTGAATGAACACAAATCAACCTGAATCTCCAGGGGCACCTTGTACCTGAAAACCTCCAAGTCTTTTGTAAACAGCAGTTAAGCCTCTCTGTCTTCTGAGGGACGAGCTCCTGGATTTTTGCTTAAATCAAGCAGAGTTGCAGGAAACAAGCCGCGATAAGCAAAGTGGATGTCAGGATAACTTTTTGTCATCAACCCAGGCTTTTCTGAAAAAAGCCAAAAATAATGTGCACGTCCCCAAGATGTTTTGCCCAAAAAGGTTCTGCAACAAGTTCCCCCAAGTGTCAGCTGAAGGATAACTGGAAATTAGAACAGCTATTTTGGAGGACAATTTAGCAGGAACTTATCATAAGCAGACACTTCAAGACAGCAATTCCATTTCCCTGCATTCTTACTAGAGAAATCCTGATACATGCGTAAAAGAGGTGTGAGCGAGCACCCCCATTGCTGTGTTATCCGTAGGTGTGAAAATCTGAGCTCACTCTCAAGGCGTGCTCTCCTATCAAGAGAACCATTAAGTTGAAAGTGGAATAGTATGCAGCAGTTAAAAAGAATGAGGTTGACCTAGTTGTATTGTCATGGAAAACTAAAACAGATTATTAAGAGAAAAAAGCAAGTTTGCAGAATCATACGTGCAGTATGCCACATGTGGTGGTTTTAAAATAAGTTCAGAAATTCCTTGATATTCCTCCCTTTAGGAGATGGAGCTTAATTAGCCTATTCTTGAGTGTGGGCTGCACTTAATGACTCAATCCTAACAATTAGGATATGGTATAAGTGACAACATGCTGCTTCCAAGAGTAGGTCATAAAATGGCCTTGTGGCTTTCTCTTTGATCTCTCTCTTTTGCTTTCTTACTCATCACTTGCTCTAAAGGAGGCCAGCTCCTATGTTTTAAGAACATTCAAGAAGCCCCATGGAGAGGGGCACGTGGCAGCTCCTGCCAAGAGCCAGTAAGGGATTGAGGACTCGGGCCGACAGCCATGTCAGGGCGCCATCGCGGAAGCACACCCTTCCGTCCCAGTCAAGTTTCCACAGGACTGTGGTCCTGGCTTAGACGCCAACTGCAACTTCACAAGAGACCACGGACTACAGCCCTCCAGAGCTTAGCTGCTCTTGGATTCCTCACTCTCAGGAAATGTGAGAGATAGTAAATGTTTGTTTTTCCAAGACACTAGGTTTTGTGGCAGCAATTGATAACCAACATATCATTTATGTAAATATGAATTTAAAAAAACTTAACATACACACAAATGTGTAGAGAAAGTTCTGGAAGGAAATGTGTCAAAGTGATGATAGTGGTGACCTCTGAGGAGTGCAGAGGAGAGGGACTGGGTTGAGGGGATGGAATTAGCTTCATCTGTTCTGTCCCTAGTTTTGTTGTAGAGACTTTCTACACGTGTTGACATAATTTTAGAAAACACTAAAAGGGAGGAAATAGTTTAAAATTCCACTATTTTGGAATTTCATAGTAAGTCAGATGAGGTCTTACCTTTGATCATCTCCAAGTAAAGGGGTTGCTTAGCAAACTTGTTTAATAATAAACAAGGTTAGCAATGGAGCGCTCCAAACTACTTAGGAAAGCCAATTCCTGTCGGTTACTCTTAAGAATCACCTTAGCATAAGTCATATAAAATAAAGGATTACTTTTACTCATGTTTCTTATCTATTGTAAAGCAGGTCAAAGAAACCTTTATTTGGACAACACCAATTGGCAATATCCTCACTCCCAACGAACATCCAAATTCTTTTGAAAATGACGACATCTCTATTGAAAAAGCCGAGTTACATGTTAATGCATTCTGGTTTTATCAAGTGGTTTAGAATCAAAGAGGTTTTGTTGTCAGGGAAGGTTATGGAAAAGGTATGTTAAAAGTAACTCTGTATTGGATTTCTTTTAGGCTCGTGCTAATTTGTTTTTCAACTTTGAGCCCGGGGGTCTGCATTGCTTAACGGCAGTTCCGAGGCAAGGACCAGGGTCCCTGTCTGTGGCTCGACTGGCTGCAGGCACCGGAGCTTATGCATTTTCAGTGGAATTGGGTCCAGAGCTTAGCTGCAAAATGCCTTCTGGGTGACTGACCAGAAATTCAATCACAGCACATTCATTTCAAAAATCCTTTTCATGTATCATTTAAAAGCAGCCTGCATACTGAAATTTGCAAAATCTGACCCCGGATTTTGGAAACGCAAGAGAACAATGGATTTCGGTTTAGTTTTCAGGATGATGGGAAGGAACAAACCAGAGGCATTTCCTTCCCTGGACTACTGAGTAGATTTAGTACTTCTGAAAGATTCTGACCCAGTAGTTCTGTAACATAAGCCACTGTCCCATAGAGCTCAGGAATAAGCATAACTAACATTTATTGGGTGTTTTGCCCTCTACAAAGTGGGTTAGCATTCATTGCTTCATTTACTGGGCAGAGAGGCTACTATGCTTTCTGATGAGGGGACGATGATTCTTTCAATCCCAGCATCTGCAGAGATTACTCTGGTTTTCCTTTCATATGGACACACTAAAGAAATCATAGTGCTGCATGCTCGCTTCCCCAGCCTGGGAAAGAGTATACGACAGCAGGTGTGAGCTTTACGAATTTTCCCCACGCCATGGTGAGTGTTCTAAGTTTCTTCCGATTAACTCAAATGCCTATGTGAGGCTTTGTTACAGGAAAACTAGAAGGTAACTGCAGGCGTTCTCAGGGATGCCTGGGTTTGAATCCTGGCCCTGGCATTTTCTAGCTTTGTAGTCCTGAGCAAATTATTTATCTGTTAAATATTTTAACGTGCTTAACTTACTAGTTTTCTCATCTGAAAAATGGGGCCGATCATAATAGTATACACATCACAGGGTTTTCATGAGAATGAAATGAGTGAGTTCACATACAGTACTTAAAAGACCACCTGAACCACGGTCAACTCTCAGCGACTGCTGGCCACTGTTGGTATCATATGCAATGAGCTACACATTAGGCTGGAAGGGTAAAGAGAGACATCCCTATTCAGCATACTGAGCGGCTTTCTGCTGGGGACAGTCTCAAGCTCTGCGGACATGTCCAATGTGGTTCCTTTCCTCGCGTCGCTTACATTGTGGTGGAGGAGACAGACAAAATCAAAATGAAGGAGGGAGAATGGGAAAAAATTTTTGCATACTACACATCAGATAAAGGACTGATAACAAGAATCTATTTAGAACTCAGGAAAATCAGCAAGAAAAAATCAAGCAACCCTATCAAAAAGTGGGCAAAGGACATGAATAGAAATTTTTCAAAAGAAGATATAAAAATGGCTAACAAACATGAAAAAGTGTTCAACATCTCTAATCATCAGGGAAATGCAAATCAAAACCACAATGAGATATCACTTAACCCCAGTGAGAATGGCCTTTATCAAAAAAACCCAAAACAACACATGTTGGCGTGGGTGTGGAGAGACAGGAACACTCACACACTGCTGGTGGGACTGCAAACTAGTGCAACCCCTGTGGAAAGCATTATGGAGGTATCTTAAACAGATTCAAGTAGACCTGCCATTTGACCCAGCAATCCCATTACTGGGCATATACCCAAAGGAAAAAAGGTCATTCTGTAACAAAGACACATGTACCCGAATGTTTATAGCAGCACAATTCACAATAGCAAAGATGTGGAAACAACCCAAATGCCCATCAATACATGATTGGATTAGTAAACTGTGGTATATGTATACCATGGAATATTACTCAGCTATAAGGAATGATGAAGATACGACATCTCTATGGTTCTCCTGGAGAGAGTTGGAACCCATTATATTAAGTGAAGTATCCCAAGAATGGAAAAACAAGCATCACATGTACTCACCAGAAAATTGGTTTCCCTGAACATCACCTAAATACAAATCTGGGAACGACACCAATTGGACATCAGACTGAGGTGGGGGGTGGGGGAGGGGATGGGGGTATGCCTACACAATGAGTGCATTGCGCACCGTTTGGGGAGTGGTAACACTTGAAGGTGCTGACTCGGGAAAGGGGGGGGTGGGAAAAAAATATGAAACTGTTGTTTTTAACTTGCATTGTTCACTTAATAATTTATCATGAATATTAAAGAAAAAAATAAATAAATCCTGAAAAAAAAAAAAAAAAAAGAAGGAGGGTAGACAACGGGGAGCTGAGCTAGAGAATGAAGCCCGGAGTGGGAGGGGGGTACTCTTTTATTTTAGGGAGGGAAAGGCCAGCCTTCCAAGGCATGTGGGGAAGAACAGTCCCAGTAGAGACAGTGGTACCAGCGAGGGCCACGAGGGAGGAGCGAGCTTGGCAAGGCAGAGGAATGGATGGAGGACGGAGGGGAGCCCGAGTCAAGGGGGCGGGAGGGAGGCGGGGCACACAGCCCTTGGCGACTTGCTGTGGTTCTGTGCTGTGCGAGTAAAGGGAAGCCACAGAAACTTCTGAAGCAGAGGAGTGACATGGTTTTAAAACATAAATTATATAAATTTAGGACATTTAGTACAAATGTAGTATATATAATTGTATCACATATAAATATCTATCACATACATGTGCACGTATTTAAAGATAGCACTGGCTGCTGCGTGAGATAAGCACTGTGGAACGGAGTGACTGGAGCAGGCACACAAAAATAGAGGCAGGAGACACACACCAGCAGAGAACCACAAAGTGCCCTTGGAGTTGATAGGATGAAACGTGGAGCACCAAACAAGGGAGCTTCGACTGAGGTGACATTGAAGAGGGCATTGCTTTTAGACATGCAGGGATGTCTGTAAAACACAGATGGCTTCACTGACTGCTCTGTGTCTTGCACACAGGCCATACAGGTCTTCCCTGGAGTGTCCCTTATGTAATGTATGGATCTCTGGACTCTGTACATATGTGTGACACGGGGGAGGGAAGGGGTGCTAGAGTATCTCTCATATCCCAAGTGACACCAGTACTTAGACTCCCCTGTCGAAACAAACCACAAAGAAGTTCCTGAAATAACCATGACTTGATGTGCACCAAGTGGAACCCTACATCCCGACATCACCTTGGCCTTTGAAGGCCAAAGAAACCTACAGGGTTTAACTTCCAATTTCTGTAAGACATCAAGGCAAAGCAGAACCCTTCCATAAACCCCAAAGGCTCACTCAACTGAACGGACAGGTGGACATCCAGATGAAAACAACCAAGGCAAGACCCAAAACCTCAGTGGCGGCTGCTTAGATCAGTCCAGATACGGACTTTGGCATTGTGACACTATTCCTTAGTTGCCTTTGCTCACATCATGGTTCTGTTTATGTAATATTTCTTCCTGGTAGGCCACTCCTACGTCTCAATATTAACATCAGTGATATCTGCTCTCTCTGGAATTACTCACACAAACATTCTTCTTGGACTAGAGGTTTACAAATGTCAGATAATCGAAATTCCAAATGGCTGCCCAAAAGGTTCAACCCATAGCAGCCAAAGAACACGGGAACTAGCATCAGGAAAGCTACGTTCAAGTCCCAGCCCTGCCATTGACCAGCTCTGTGATTTGCAGCAAGAACACTCATCCTTTAAATTTCAGTTTCCTCTTGGTTAAAAGGCACCAACATCCGCCTCAAAGGTTTGTCAAGGATTAATTATGATGTTTTTATCAAATTAATAAAATACAAATCTGGTACCGCCATCATCATCATCATCAAATAACATCAGATATTTACATGAAATTTTACAATGTTTAAATATTTTTTACTTGCTGTATTTAATTAGCCAATTAATTAATTAATGAGCTCCCCATTAAGTTAGCTCCAAAGGGGCAAAAAACCTCGTCTGATGTTTGCTCATCCTGAATCCTCAAAACAGTACCAGCACTTAGTAGGAGCTCAATACCTACGTGTTGAATGAAAGGAAGGAAGAACAAAACACACTTTGTGGAATGGCTAGGTGCTGCTTTATGGAAGACAGAGAATATTATTCTCATTTCACACTTACGATTCTGAGCAACAGAAAGATTTAGTTGTACCACTAACTAAAATTTCACAGCTACGTTTACGACAGAACACAGCCTGATCCTGACTCCGCAGGCCCGAGGTTTGTCTACTCCCATCCCTGCCCTCTCTCACATAGAATGTTTTTTTTTTTCAAATGGAATTAAAGCCAAACGCTTTCCTAATGCAGTCTTTCAGTTTTCTTCCTTAAGCCATCTGCTCTTTTATCTACCCAAACTTATTGATTTTATTTGAAAACTTTTAATTAGAAGCTTCCAGGCAATGGCTAAGTTTAGAGGTTTCAAGCTTGTCTCGTAGTCAGCAGCTGCAGGGAGGCAAGAAGGCTTATGATTTAAATTCATTATTATCTCCACGTTGATGTCATTTTCTTTTCCCTTGCTATTGCATTGTTCCGGGAAGTTACACAAGGCTTAAGAACCACCAGGCTAATAATACTGCTTCTTAGAAATGACCTTTCAGGGAATTTTCCTTATGTGATCAGATGCTGGTAAAGCTATAATAAGTAATATACTTCCCTTCTACCTCACCTTTTATCTGAAGATTACCAAAAGCTTTACAAATTAAGCCAATCTCATGACACTCAGGGAAAAAGGAATTAGCCACTGCAGAAAACTAAAACTGAGTTTAAAGGCACATTAGTGACATACTTAGAGTTAGCCAATCAGCAAGAAAATTCTGATTGTTCTGTTCCCACCTTCAACCCCACCTCTCTCATGGGCCTGGAAAACTCTTACTCATGCTACAAGACCCTGCTCACAGCACCCCGTCTAGGAAGCTCCTCTTATCTCGCTTTCCAGGTTGAATTAGGTGCAACCCTTTCTTTTTCATTCCCAACATCCTCCTGCATGCATATTCATACAACCCTTATTAACATTGCTGCAGTTTTTATTCCTGCTTATCTCCCTTCCTAGACTTCAGCTCACTAAGGACATGTGCTTCCTTCTCTCACCGAGGACATTCTCACGAGGACATGCACAAATGAATTATTTTGGTGTCCCCACATCTATCCCACATTCTGACACGTAGATGTTCAATACATGTTTATTTAACTGGACAGGATTCCTTTTTTAGTCATCAAAGCACACTTTCTAGAGTATGGCCAGAAATCCCTTAGCCTATAATTTATTACTAAGTTGATTTTAAAAATCAATTACAGGGCAAGTTTTTCTCAATCCAATCTGCTCTAATTTTTCCGCAAAGCATACAAACTGGTGCGCTGAAGAACTCACGGTGAATACTGGTCCCGGTCACACTGAATAACACAGCTGCTACTGTGTTGGCCTTACAGGTGTTTCTGGGTCCTGTAAGGTTTAATGCTACACCTAGTGCCTGCGACAGTGACTTGCACTCTATTCTTTACTGCAACATACATTAATGAGGTGTCCACACGGGATTGCTCTGATTGGCAAATCCGTTTCTATCTGGTTTTCTTTCTTCTTTCATTTGAGAGGAAGAGCACAGGGACAGAATTGGCAGGAATGATGGCGTATCATAATTATTTTGAATCCATTTTCTTTTATATAAAAAAGCAAAACATTTGTCAACTCCAGTGCTTTAGCTATTGTTAGAAGTTAATTACTGTGATGTCCTACAGTTACCATGATGCACCAATAGTGTATTGTGCCTGCCTGTCCTTGAACACAACTCCAAAGACAGTGATAAGAGCAGCCTATGTGTTCTTAAATAACTTTTGGGTAACAGGAAAGGTATTTCTTTTTTTGAAGTTAAAAACCCTTTTTCTAGGATGTAAAAATTAAATGAGATAATTGCATACACAGCAAAGGCCCAATAAATTCAGCTCTTGTATAATAATAGCATCACTAATTACTATTTATCGAGTACTTATTACGTGTCAGGAACTATGCCAAGTGCTTTATATGTACCCTCTTAATATTCCCAACAGCTCTAGAAGGTATTGTTTTCATCTCTATTTTGCAGATGAATGGACTGAAATATATGGAATTTCTGTATTTTCACTGGGTCGAATAGCTAGTAAGTGGAGAACCGAGTCTGTCTGCCACCAGAGTTTAACAAGCTATCTTGCCTTATTGCTTCTCTTTAAGCAAACATGCCGCATTTAAGTGTCTGTGTGTCCCGCATGTGTTAGGGGCTGCTGTATGGGATGCAATGAATCCTCTGCTCTCCAGCAACTCATAGTCTTGCTAGAAAAGAGGCAAGATATCCAAGCGGAAGGTGAGAGGCGGTAAGACAGCAAGTGATGAAGTGTCACCTAAACAATTTAAACCAAATATGCTCTGGGTTTAAAGGAGGAAAAGACCTCAGAACTTCAATTGCACCTGGAATTATTTGCACAGTCTGCACACTCTGCTGTGACTTTGTGGGTGAGGGATGTATTGGAAATACCTAGGGGGGGGCAGCTTTCTCAAACTTCACTCCCATCTTCCCTCCTTAACACACACAGTTGAAGAGTTACTGTTGAAGTTGGCCGTGGGCATTGATGAAAATATTTAGAGGGTAGTAACTGTGAGTCTGGATTTTGCAGTCAGATTACCTGGGTTCCAATTTTGGCCATCTCCCATTTCTCTTTGAACCTCAGCTTTCCTGTCCATAAAATAATAATTACAGTAATGAGAAAATGTTTGTAAAGCCCCCAGCATGGTACCTGATGTGTTACAAATGGTCGTGCTTGTTAGTTAATGTTAGTCGTGTTTCCCTGGCTTGATGAGGGAGAAAAAAGATGGGAATCACTGATCTAAGGTGCATGTCAGACAGCAAACTGCTCTGAGCTCTCTGCAGAGTCTTGAGTTGGAACGGTGGTGAGGAAGGGGCAGAGGCAGAGCTGGCAAGAACTACGCTTCCAATTTATCTTGGGACTTGAACCTTCCAACCTAAAGACATGTTAGTCGGATGGTATTTCTTAAACAGCTCTGACTCCAAATGGCCACTTAAACATAATGGAATGATATGATTGCATACAGCATGCTCTAGGGACTGATAGGATTCCTTGAATGGATAAAATGTGAAAGAAAAAAAGTGATGTTGGCTAAAACATAAGAACAGTTTTACTGCAAGATATATTATAGAATAATCTTGCATGTGAGACATTTTAAGAAGAGACAAGAAACACGAGCAATGTGGGCTCAATGGTAAGACTATTCCTGAATTCACTCAGTCAAATGTTTCCTGGAGGCCTCAGTTTCCCCATCTATTAAAAATAGTACTGGAAGCTCCACACAAGGCAGTTGGGAGGATTAAAGGAGATATATAAATATATATATATATATATATATATATATATAAAGCACTATATATATATAAATATACGAATATAAAGCACTTAGCACAGTGCTAAGCACACAGTTGGCACTCAATTAATGCTCACTACTCTTATGATTCCATGTGCTGTGGCAAGATTTTGAGTTACAGAAGTGAATAAAATACCTAAGCATTCTCTTAAGTTTTGAGAAGTTATTTCTTTCATGTCTACAGATCCCATGTGGACAGAGTTCTGGTCTAATCCATTCTGTTCATCTCCATATATCCAGGGTCAGGCACAGAACCTGAGGCACAGTATGTGCTTAATAGTTGTGACTTGAATGAATGAACTGATGCATGAGACCCAGTCTTTGTTTAGGAAACTCATAGGAGAGAAGAGAGACACATAAACCAATAACTGTAACGCAGCGTAATTGTTGTGTTCAAGGGGCTGTGGGTTCATTCACACAAGGCCTGGGTGTCTGGCGTCATTGTCCTGGAAGCAAACTAGACCAAGTCCAGGTCTGCCTTGCTTCAGGCTGCTAGGTAATAAGTAACATGTGGGGAATAGCACAAACATCTGACTATAGTCACATAGAGTTCTCTAGCTGAGCCTCTGTCATTTGGCTAATGTGCCCCACACGTCAGTGGAGTGACCTGTGACCCGCCTGGCTCCAAGAGCAGCTCTAGTAGGCTGTTTTGTTAGATTTCTGCCTGGAGCACTTGGCTGTAACAAAGTGGAGAGGGGAGAAATCGATACAACCTGAACTGAACACACACTTAAAACATCAGCCTTCAGCTCCGGAATCACACCCTTGTCACTCACATCCAAAGTGCTTTTGCTCCATGACCTGCTCAGGGTCTAGTAAGCAAACGCGAAGGAGGAAATGAAAATGGCTCCAGGGCATGGGCAGGGAAACTGCCCTGTGATAAACGGGAACACACGTGGGGACAGCTTCCCAGTCTGGTGGGACAGAAAGAGCTCGGCTTCTTCAAATGCCAGCTGGGGATCCCCGGTGTGTTTCTCAACCTCTCTGGGCCTCAGGTTTCATTATTTGGGAAGAATTATGACAGCAACAATCACACCCAAGAGTGGTATGAGTGTTTTGGCGATTCAGTGAGCACTAATGCACGTAACATACCAGCACACAGACCGACTCGCAGGTGATGCTCAATAAATGGCAGCCTATGAGGACAGCTTTTCTGCTGTTCATGCAGAGTTAAGCAAAACCAAAAGTGGTGAAGATCATTTACCAGCCACACGAATAAAAGCTACAACAGTTTAGGTTTCCCACAGATCAGCTCAAAGAATGTTTACTAAACACCTAGCATGGGCCACCTACTGGGCTAAGGACTGGGGACCCAAAAAGTGAATAAGACAAGGGCATTTTTAATGTAATTATTAAAAGAGACTTCATAGAAAAGAGGCATGTACAAGGCAGCAGGATGCAGAGAGAGGGGCAACCAGCTCAACACAGGGAAGATGGGAGCTGATTTGAGTTGGAAGAGTAAGCACAGAATCAGCCTTGTGAAGGAAGGTGGGAAGGGCATTCCAGATGTGGGCTGTAGGGACCCGGGGCCGTGGCGGTGGGCACATGCCAGATGACAAAAGCCTTGTGGGCCCACTTTTGAGGGAATTTGTCCTGAACAGATGGGAACCACCAAAGGCTTTTAAGTTAGGAATAGATTTGCATGTGGACACATCACTTTGGCTTTAGAATGGAAAGGGCAAAGTTCTTGTTCCATAAGAGTATTTAGAATGCTATTTCTTCATTCCTTTCCAATCCAAGCAAATATACAAGTCTATAGCCTATTCTGGGTGGCCAAAATCAGTAGTTATACAATCAAATATGACTTCTGGACACTGAACGATTCCTTAATGGCCAAACGGTTTTAAGCAGGCATCTCTCAGTTCTCGCACTCCCTGTTTCCCTGCATTCCTTATCCCTCGGTCACATACGTGTCCACTTCTGCTATGCCCCCAAGAGTGAGTTCATTACTCTCCATTATACATCTCCATTCAGTCATAAGCACCCTCAACATGAATGTCACAGGTTCCAGCCCTTTTGGTGTCTGCTATAGTTGAGATAACTAAAGTCTCTAATCTCAAGAGGTGATCGACCATGCCAGCTGAAAAATATCTTCATGGGGCATCTCCATCCTCTTAAAGAAAGAGAAAAAAAAATCTATCTGTGCATGCATCCATTTTTGTACTCTGCCCTACCTAAACTATCCAAGATCTTCCTATTTATTAATACAATATAAAGCTACTTTAATCACATATTTCATTGCAGTACAATTAAGAATTTAATTCTTCTCAGGAATAAGAAGAGTTAATGAGGCCAATGATGACACTCTTGGTAGAAAAAAATACATAGTTGTAAATAGAGGTTTCAGAGGAAGGAGTAGATTTTTGTCCCAAGTGTGTCATACATAGTATTTTATAACAAATTTATCTTCTTTATTAAGTTCCACATCGATGAGGAGGATTTTTATATGCTGTAGAAAATTTAATATCAATTTTAAAAAGGTCACGCAGAAACAAAGTTGTAAATAACTATATGCCACATTTATACAAGAGACAGACTTCATGTGATATCTGAATGTTTTCACATCCCTTAGCTAGACTGAGCGCAGGAAATCCATGTCTAGGCATTGTGTGCATTCACACATTGTACCGGGATATTTTCAGAGTTACTACCATCCCGGTAAGAAAGATTCATAGGAAGTTTAACAGCATATGAAAAATAAGGAAAGTTTCTTTTTTCCCTTATTCCTCTGAGCCTTGAGGTTAAGTCTGCATTCAAAGAACAGTACCTAGAACACAGAAGGAGTAACATAAACTATACACTACGAGAAGTGACCAAAACCCTTTCTGTGGTATCTGACTTATTACTGATGACATCTAAATGGATACTCTGAATTGTAAAAAGTACTTAAATAGTCCCAATTTGAAAACCTCAAGACCATGCATTCTTTTTTTACATCTGCCATGCTGGCAATGCTTTTACCCCGATTCCTCCAGCACTGCATACAGTATTTTTAGAACTTGGTTTCCTCATCGTATTTATAGAGAAGATAGTTAATTCACATTTTGCACCACAGGAAGAGATTGGAATGAAAGTGGCTATCACAGGAGATTTTGAATGTAGACAAAGAAACCCATCAGTTCTCCCAAATAACCACCAGAGAGACTTTCATGAAGACACCCTGACACACAGCATGGCACCAACTGGGTCGCCATTTTTCATGTTGGGAACGCTCAAGTCCAGCAGAGTCACTCAGAGAAAGTGTCTTAGACCAGCTGTTTTGGAGGGACCTTTTTAAACTCTCCATTTGTCGTGATCTGGTGATTAAAGAATCAATTTAAGAGCATGATGCCTAAACATGTTCTTTTAAAGGAAAATAAATATTACATCATTAATAATTAATTGAGGAAAAAAGAACGAGACAATGGCGTATCCTGAAATGTCCTCATCACGCTTTCTGTATTGTGTTCCCAGCTTAAACACAGAAGGATGTCTTTGCTAACTCTATCTGCTCGTGAAAAGTTGCTGTACCACATAATTAGCAGTCTTTGATGTATTTTGCTGATGATAAAGAATCAAATTCCATTCTCCCCCCCAAATTCATTCCAGTATTTTTAGGTTTAAACAAGATGTCTGGAAAAAAATGTAAGAGAAAATTTCTCTAAATTAACATGTGAAAGGAATGACTATTTTCCAGAGATATCATTCCCTACAATATTCCACCCCAAATAAAGAGTAGGAAGAACTGCAACTAAATCCCTAAATCCTGAAACAAGGGGCAGGAGGAGGAGAACACTTCAGGCAGCTGAGAAGAGCCAAGTTAACACCTGCCCACAACTGGGGTAGAAAACACATAATTCCTTCTCACAAACATAGCAGCTATTATAGCTAATGTTGTGCTAAGTATTAGCAATTTTCCTGAATAACTTCACTAATCCTCATAAGGACCTTCCTGAAGTGAGTTCTATTATTTCCATATTCAAACGAGAAAACTGAGGTTCAGAGAAATCAAGTTCCCAAGTCACACAGACAGTAAGTTCCTACCTTAACTTCTGTAACTGCGAATGCTACTGAACCTCCCTTCTGCCCTATAGCATCACCAAAAAGCTCAGCAGAGACATTAACAAGCACAGAATATCTTAGGTAGCATTTTCGAGTTTCTCCTTGCATATGTGTAGACTTCACTAAACATTTAGGTCAACAAGGAAACCACAAAACAGGAATATTTGCGAGTGTATCAAAGTGTCTCACGTCCTTCAAAGTTTGCACCTCTATGCCCACCCCCTTGTATTAACTGTTCAAGGAATCAAAAAAATTCAGACACATCAGTCATCTAGTCTATAAGCACATTGCCAGGGGTTAGCAGTCCATGGTCAGAAATGCTCCCAGCACCACGTTCCTAAGACCGTCACCAACTTTAACCAGGTAAGTGATGACTGCTCTGCAGTCGGTTCTTACTGGGTACAAGGTGAATCTTTCAGAAGTAAGTATTTTGAGCAAGTTCCCCTGCTGCTGAGGCCAATAGAAGAAGGCCAGCAGCATTGAAATGGCGGATGCTTAAGCTATTCTGCAACACATGTGTACACAGGTACATGTGTATATTTAATGGACTTTACTTTTTAAAGTCTATTCACAGCAAAATTGGGCTAAAGCTACAGAGATTCCCCGTATACCCCTTGCCACACATGCACAGCCTCCCCATTGTCAAGAGCTGCCACCAGAGTGGCACATTTCTTCCAATCAGTGAACCTACATTGCCATGTGGTTATCACCCAAAGTCCACAGTGTACATCAGAGTTCTTTCTTGGTGTTGCGCATTCTGTGGGTTTGGACAAATGTATAAGGACGTGTATCCACCACTACAGTATCATACAGAGTAGTTCTGCCGCCCTAAAAATCCACTGTGCTCCATCTCCTCATTCCTCCCTCCCTCCTAAGCCCTGGCAATGCTGATCTTTTTCCTGTCTCTATAGTTTTGCCTTTTCCAAAGCTATGTATTTTTTTTAAACATTAATTATCTGTGGTGCACTGGGGAAAAACATCTTATTAGATAGATATCCACAATGAACATTGCCATTTTAAAGGCTCTGAAAACTCCAGCAGTTAAAAACTGGTTCTGGCCGGGCGCGGTGGCTCACGCCTGTAATCCTAGCACTCTGGGAGGCCGAGGCGGGTGGATTGCTCAAGGTCAGGAGTTCGAGACCAGCCTGAGCGAGACCCCGTCTCTACTAAAAAAATAGAACGACATTATATGGACAACTAAAAATCTATATAGAAAAAAATTAGCCGGGCATAGTGGCGCATGCCTGTAGTCCCAGCTACTCGGGAGGCTGAGGCAGTAGGATCGCTTAAGCCGAGGAGTCTGAGGTTGCTGTGAGCTAAGCTGACGCCACGGCACTCACTCTAGCCTGGGCAACAAAGTGAGACTCTGTCTCAACAACAACAACAAAAAAAAAAACTGGTTCTATTAGGTAACTGTGTTGTAGCCAATGATTCCCAAACACTTTTTGTGGGAGAAATAGTTATATCTTCATTCCTCCCCTTCCACTGTCACTCCATAGCTCACACCCACCTCCAGCCTCACCAAGGCCACCAGCCTCCAAATCTGGTCGCTCACAACACTCCTGCTTATTTTCTACCCTATCTCCTCTTAGCACACACAGTGATCTCTTTAAAATATCAACTGATTTTCCACTGCATTAAGGTGAAATCCAAACTCCTTCCCATGGTCCACAGTCCTGTACCATGTGATGTACAGCCGACCACTCCAGCTTTAATTTTTATCATTCTCTTCCTCGTTATCTGCAAGTCTCACTGGCCTTCTCCACCTCCTAAACAAGCCAACCCTCTCACATTTCTGGAGATTTGCTGTTGCCTCTGTCTAATGTTTCCGAGACTTTTTATGCTTCCTCATCCTTTAGGTGTCAGTTCCTCTGTTCTTCAGGCAAAGGGTTTTTTTTTTTTTTTTTTTGGTGACAAGGTCTTGCTCTGTTGCCCAGGCTAGAGTGCCATGGCATCATCATAGCTCACTGTAACCTCAAACTCCTGGGCTCAAGCAATCCTCCTGCCTCAGCCTTCCTGAGACTATAGGTTCACGCCGCCACATCCAGCTAAATTTTCTATTTTTTGTAGAGATAAGGTCTTGCTGTTGCTCAGGCTGGTGTCAAATTCCCAGCCTCAAGCCATCCTCCAGCCTTGGTCTCCCAAAGTGCTAGGATTATAGGCATGAGCCACTGCACCCTGACAGGCAAAGCTTTTGTAACCACCTAAAGCAGCTACCTTCTCCCCTGCCCTTCTCAATGTTACTCCCTATCACAGTGGTTTGCAAAGTGTGGTCCCCAAAACGACAGCATCATCAACATCTGGGAACTCGTTAGCAATGCCAGTTCTCAGGCTCCACTCCAGATCTGCCGAATCAGAAAACTCTGGGGATGGGCCCAGGCAATCTGTGTATTAACAAGCCTTCCAGGTGATTCTAATACATACTAAAGTTTACACTGTTCTATGGTAGTTTCCTGCTTATTTTCTGCATGTTTATCATAAACTGTAATAATTTCTTCTTGGTACATTTAATCTGCTTTGTTTAACAGCCTCACTAGACTCATAAGGACTGTAAATACAGGACCCTATGTCAGCGATCATTGTTGCAGTACGAGACCACAGCTGAGGCTAACTAATATTTAGTGAATGGGCTGGGCGAGGTGGCTCACGCCTGTAATCCTAACACTCTGGGAGGCCAAGGTGGGAGGATTGCTCAAGGTCAGGAGTTCGAGACCAGCCTGAGCAAGAGCGAGACTCCGTCTCTACTCAAAAATAGAAAGAATTTAGCTGGACAACTAAAAATATATAGAACAAATTAGCTGGGCATGGGGGCGCATGCCTGTAGTCCCAGCTACTAGGGAGGCTGAAGCAGTAGGATCGCTTAAGCCCAGGAGTTTGAAGTTGCTGTGAGCTGGGCTGACACCACGGCACTCTAGCCTGGGCAACAGAGTGAGATTCTGTCTCCAAAAAAAAAAAAAAAAATATTTAGTGAATGAATGAATGACATGGAACATACCTTGGGAAATACTGCTTTACATAGAACCTATATTAACTTATGGCCAAACTTCAAGTGTGATGAACCACGTATTACCAATATTTCTCTCCACTTACTCAATATTTAGAGACATTTGTTATATGCCAGACACTATATGCCAGACACTATTCCAGACACTATGCAAACAAACATGAGCCAGCCCTGTTCTGAAAGAATTTACAGACAAGTGTGATACAAAAACAGGTAAATACATAATCATTTCATTCTGACAAGTAGCATTATAAAGCCTAGCAAAACCTATCAAAAGCATAAAAAATATACATGCACTTGTCTTTGACCTAGTTATTCTAGTTCTAAAAATTAATTCTAAGAAAATAACCAGGGATGTACAAACAGATTTATCGCACCTTCTGGGGGATAGACATGCTTGAAGCTCTGACTCAGGTGGGGCAAGGGCAATATACGTAACCTAAACATTTGTACCCCTATAATATGCTGAAATAAATTAAAAATTTTTTTTAAAAAGGATGTTTGTCAGCATTATTTATACCAGCCAAAAAAAAAAAAAAAAATCAGAAATAACTTACAAGTAAAAGAATGGAGAATAATTCAAAAATTATCCTAGACATAGGATAGAACCCTAAAAAACCTGTTGTAATTAAAAATAATTCTTAATGACATGTGAAATTGTAATATACTGTTAAGGAAAAAAACTATAATACACAGTTTTTAATTCTGTATAAAAATAGAAACATACTTAAATATGTTGGAAAAGTGAACGCAAAAATATTAACATAAGTTACTAGGTGGTATGATAACAAGTAATTTAATTTTTCTCCTTTTACACTTTTCTTCATTTCTAAATTTTCCACAATGCACTATGACAGAGAAAAAAATGTGAAGGGCAAGGAGTTGGAGTCCAAGGAGCAAGTAAACCTGCTATGTGGATTAGGAGGTATCAGCACTGAGGAGGTGTCATTTGAG
Source organism: Eulemur rufifrons (assembly GCF_041146395.1). NCBI lineage: Eukaryota > Metazoa > Chordata > Mammalia > Primates > Lemuridae > Eulemur > Eulemur rufifrons. Next base: position 11,560,341 of record NC_090992.1, read on the forward strand.
CTGGGACTTGAGAGGGCTTGGGAGTGGGTGTCAGGAAGAGGCGTCAGCAAAGCAGGAGTCAGGAAAGGGCAGAGTGTTTGGGGGTTGAGGAACAGCTCGATGAGGCTGAAGCGGTTGCAGAGGGGATTTGTAGCTTTCCACCAAATTTAGCCTACAGAGAACAATCTGTTTGTTTACCTTCTTAAAAGAAAACAAAGCCCCATATGGACAGTGGCACTGTTTATTAATCAAAATCAGAATTTACTTATGCATAATGGGCCATCCATGCTCCCTGGGCTCTGTTCTCAGCATTTTGAAAAGCCACAGACCGCTTTCCTGGTGCATAAAGAATACTACAAATAAACAGAAACCATAAAGAGGTTTCACTCGGGCTGGATTATCATGAGATAACATCAGATGGAAGAGGGAGGAGGAGGACATTCAAAGACATCCTTATATCTTAGACCTAAAAGCTCCCAGTGCCAGAATTCTAGAAGCAGGCCTAATCCTGTGGTCTGGCCCTCGTCAATGGCCAAGAAGACTGAATGAGCAGTAAAATACCTCTTTGATGCTTGTTCATCACTCAGCACCAGTACAGAAATTTCAAAGGCCATGATAAGTGACTTGACAACCTGGAGACAGATGATAAAGTCTCAGCTTCTGATCACTAAACACAATAAATCCCTTGTGAACAGGTGCTACTAATTTTTTTTTTTTTTTTTTTTTTTACAGACCGATCTTGGTTCTGTCAATCATTTTCAGATCAACTGCAAGTATGCCTGTTGACCTGAAGCATACTCTTATTTAGCTAAAATTCAGTTAAATCTGAATTTCGGGAAGGGTCCCTGTGGTTTAAATGGGAGGGATTGGCTTGAAGATGACCTGTATCTGGGTTACAAACACAAAAGTCAATAGAGCAGTGGCAGATGATGAGTTGTCTACCAAAATAAGTTCTTCCCTTCTTCAACAAGAATAAAGTTTTAGCTGGGCACGTAAATAGATAGAAAGATTTTCCAGCTATCTTACTGTGGCAATTGGCTAGAAGCCCACCAAACTATTTTTCTTGGACACACAGCTAATCTATGTTTTCCAGTCCCCCCTTGCATTCAAAAGATGCCATGCAACTGAGTCCTAGCCAATGAAATGTGGGTGGAGATGACATATGTCCTATCCTGGCCCATAAAAACACTTTCAAGGTAAGGTCTCTGTCCCCACTTGCCAGGAGAAGAGAAAAGAATCCAAGGACCCAGAGGAGGTCAGAATATGTGAACCCTTGCAGCTACACGTTCTACTTCCAGGAAGCCGTCCTACAGAAACACTTGCACATATACACAAAAAATCCTCTCCTATGGTCCACAACCATAGGAAAGTGGTTAAACAACTTCTGGAATATCCATACTATAAAATACAATGCAACCTTCAAAAAGGGTAAAAAGGTTCTATATGTGCTGTCACGGAAAGATCTTTAAGACCTACTGGTGAACACCAAAGCAAGTTGCAGCACAATTTATTTTCTAACAGCAAACATTTATTGACGGTTTAACTGTCAGGTACGGTTCTAGGTAATGGGGATCAAGTGGTGAACAACACAGACAAAAACTCTTGGCTGCATGGAACTTACATGCACAAAAAATGTGCATTAAATCTTAAAACTATATATTATTAATAACATACATATATTTATTTCTAAATACAGAAAGAAGACCCAGAATGATACCCACCAAATTGTTCATGGTGGTGACCTCTAGAGAGGATAACTTTTTGGTCTATATTCTTCTGTGTTGTTCGAATTCTTTTTATGGGGATGCATGTGTGCATTTGAATTCTTTTTATTGGAATGCATTCCAATAATGGAGCCGAAAAACTGCCCTTCAGAGGCCTGGCTATGGAACCCCCAAGGGCCACCACCATAGAAGAGTGAGGCATCTCTTCTTCCTCAACCAGTACCTTCATCTGCTTTGCTTATTTAAGCCATGAGTAACATTTCTTTTGATCAAAGCTTTCTGTGGCAACAAAAGTTTAATACGAACAACCAACCTTGCCTATAATCAGAAAATTAAAATGCACAAAGGAATAAGGATAAAAATCTCACTTGGGCATAATAATAGACAATCCCGGATCATTTAAGGGTTTTGATTGTCCAGCCCTTTTGTTACGAAGGCTCCTCTGCCTGTAAAGGACAAGATGCCAGCTTTTCAGATGTCAAATAGCACTCAATAAACATCACAAATGAGTTCAGATGTGGAAAATGCATTTTCAAATAGAAGAGTTTTTGTTTTATTTTATTTTAAAATTGTGTTAGCACCTAAAAGACCCCTGTAACAGTGAAGATAAAGTTAATCCAGTAATGCATTTACCATAGTAAACCTCCAGAACAGAAACACATTACTTTCCTCTGATGGAATTTTAAATCAGCGTAAGGGATTAAACAGTATTATCCAGCTGATGGAGAACAACTTGGAAAACACGATGGATTATGGGAAATGGCCATCCTATGCACAACTGTTTGTGTTCCGGGAACTCCGTTTGGACCTTCCGTGATTAATATGTCTGATATAATTCTGGAGAGCTGGAATCTCTTCTCCTTTAACTTTTCATTTCATCTTTTCAAAAGGCTTGCACAAAGCAGAGCCAGGCTTCATGCTCTTCTTTCAGACTGTGGTTTATTATGATCCAGAATTGAATTAAAGCAGTGTATATGGTTTCATTCTACAATTCCTCTTTCAGCATTTGATTGACTAGGGGAAGCAGAGTACCTTCTCCATTGTATTAGCACATCCACCAAAATAATGAATTATGGCCTAACTACAAAAATAAATGTTGTCTGACAGAATACAGGGTGAGTGGACTGAATGACACTCAGAGCCCAAGGGCAATCAAAGTTCATCTCTTCTTCCCTTTACTTTCCCTTTCAGCTTGCCAGTGGGCTCCAGGGTTTGGTCAGTCTCTCCTAAGATTTGTCCTGTACATGTAAAATAAGGCAACTAGATAGCTATTTTAGATTGAATTGTCTCCCCATCAATCCAGCTTTTCTGGATATATTTTAACCATAGAGACCAATTTAAATTGCTATGAGTTTTTTTTTTTTTTTTTTTTTTTTTTGAGACAGAGTCTCGCTTTGTTGCCCGGGCTAGAGTGAGTGCCGTGGCGTCAGCCTAGCTCACAGCAACCTCAAACTCCTGGGCTTAAGCGATCCTACCGCCTCAGCCTCCTGAGTAGCTGGGACTACAGGCATGTGCCACCATGCCCAGCTAATTTTTTCTGTATATATTTTAGTTGGCCAGATAATTTCTTTCTATTTTTAGTAGAGATGGGGTCTCGCTCTTGCTCAGGCTGGTCTCGAACTCCTGACCTTGAGCGATCCACCCGCCTCGGCCTCCCGGAGTGCTAGGATTACAGGCGTGAGCCACCGCGCCCGGCCGATGAGTTGTTTTTTGATGTGACTTATCCAGATCCTCTGCTTTTCTTAGCACTTAGTCACAGCCTACCTATATAGACCATCGCTTCTTCCAGATACCTCATTTTTCCACATTCCCCCTTTCCCAACCCAAAACATTCCTCCCAGTAGCCTGTGGTAATAGGTAATGTTAGCCACAGAAGGAAATAAAAAACTGTTAGTATTTATAGGCAAAACAAGAGTGGAAACTGCATTTTGTAGGCTTGGTGGATTCTGTGGACTTATAAACATTGGGCAAACCCTAAGCAAAATGAAATCTTTCTTTGATTCTCTGGATACTCTAACTTGATGAGTGACTTAACTGCTTTGTGTTTCAGTTGTCTGAAAACTATCTACTGAGGTTGTCATAAGAGTTAAGTGAAAGGATATATGTAATCTCTTTCATACACAGTGCCTAGCTCATAGAAAGCGTTTACTAAATTGTAGCTCTTATTGTTATTATCACTACCAGCAACATGTTTTTATCTTAACGACAACAATAAAATAAAATCTGAGAACCAGAATCAAATGTCAGAAAGGTTCTTGGATCCAGATTTTAGTAAAAATCAAGGAAAAACTCCCTAACAATGGCAGATATAAAAAATGAGTGCATTAACATTACTATTGGCTTTATAGAGATAAAAAGGATATAAAAGAATACTACGAACAACTGTATGCCAAGAAATTGAGTAACCTAGAAACACACAAATTACCAAAAAGGACTCAAGAAGAAATAGAAAATCTGAATAGACGTATAACAAGTAAGGAAATTAAATCAGTAATCAAAAACCTTCCAAAGAAAGGGCCAGGACCATAAGTCTTCACTGGTGAATTCTACCAAACATTTAAAGATAGATTAACATCAATCCTTCTCAAACTTTTCCAAAAAGACTGAAGAGGAGAAGACACTTCCTTATTTACTCTATGAGGCCAGCATTACTCTGATACTAAAGCCAGATAAAGACAATACAAGAAAACTACAGACCAATATCCCTTATAAATATTGATGCAAAAATCCTCAACAAAATACTAGACAACCAAATCCAACAACATATCAAAATGGTTATATACACTGACTGAGTAGAACTTATCCAAGGGTGACTCAATATATAAAAATCAGTGTAATATGCCACATTAATAAAGTGGGAAAATCATGTGATCATCTCAATTGATACAGAAAAAGATTTGACAAAATCTAACATCCTTTCATGAAAAAACATTCAATGAATTAGTAATAGGGAGGAACTTCCACAACACAATAAAAGCCATATATGAAAATACCCACAGTTAATATTGTATTCAATGGTAAAAGACTGAATGCCTTTCCCTTAAGACCAGGAAGAAGACAAAGATGCCTGCTTTCATCACTTATATGCAACCTAATACTGAAAGTTCTAGCCAGAGCAATTAGGCAAGAAAAAGAAATAAAAGGGATACAAATTCGAAAGAAAAAAGTAAGACAATCTCTACTTGCAGATGATATGGTCTTACATCTATAAAAACCCCAACCACACACACACACACACACAGACTTGTTTTAGCTAATAAATAAATTCAACAAATCAACACAAAAATTCAGTTGTATTTCTATACAGTAGGAATGAATATTTGGAAAAGAAAATTAAAAAAAATTCTATTTATAACAGCATATAAAAGAATAAAATATTTAGGAATAAATTTAACCACAGTACAAGACTTGTATACTGAAAACTACAAAACATTGCCTAAATAAATTAAAGACTAAAATAAATGAATAGACATCCAGTGTTCATGGATAGGAAGACTTAATATCATTAAGATGATAATATTGCCCTGATGTGGTATATCTACTCAAAGTCATATACAGAGTCAATGCAATCCTTATCAAAATTCCAATGGTGTTTTTTGTATAAATGTAAAAACTGATCCTAAAAATTCATATGGAATTTTAAGGGATCAAGGATAGCCACTATAATATTGAAAAAGAACAAAGTTGGAGGACTCACATTTCCTAATTTCAAAATTTACTACAAAGCTATATTAATCAAAATGATGTGGTATTGGCATAAAAATAGTTATACAGACCTATACATAGAATTTAGAGCCCAGAAATAAACCCTCAGATCTATGGTCAAATAATTTTCTACCAGCGTAAGACTGTTCAATGAGGAAAGAATAATATCTTCAACAAATGGTGCTGGGAAAACTGGATACCTACATTCAAAAGAATGAAGTTGGACCCTAACCCACACCAGATATAAGAAATTAACTCAAAACATATTAACGACTTTGATCTAAGAGTTAAAATGATAAAACTGTTAGGAGAAAACACAGGGGCAAATGTGTATGACCTTGGATTTAGCAATGATTTCTTAAATATGATTCCAAAAGCACAAGCAACAAAAGAAAATATAGGTAAGATCGGACTTCACCAAAATTAAAACCTTTGTTCATCAAAGGACACTATCAGGAGAGTGAAAACACAACCCACAACATGGGAGAAAATATTTGCAAATCACATATTTGGTAAAGGTTTAATATCTAGAATATAAAAACAACTCTTACAACTCAATAATGAAAAAACAAATAAGATAAATGAAAAATGGGCAAAGGACTTGAATAGACATTTATCTCAAAAAGATATACAATTGGCCAACATGCACATGAAAAGATGTTAAACATCATTAATCATTAGGAAAATGCAAATAAAAACCAGAGTGAGATACTACTTCACATCTACTAGGACAGCTATAATTTAAAAAAAAAAAAAAAGAAAAGAAAAGAAGTGTTGGCAAGGATGTGGAGAACTTGGAATCTCATTGAGTTGCTAGTAGGAATGTAAAATGGCATAATCTCTGTGGGAAACAGTTTTGTAGGTCCTCAAGAAGTTAAACATAGAAGTGGCATATGGCCTAGTAATTCCACTACGAGGCATATACCCCAAAGAATGGAAAACAAGGATTCAAACAGATACTTGTATACCAATGTTCATGCAGCATTACTCACAATAGTCAAAAGGTAGAAACAACCCCAGTGTCCATCAACAGTTGAATAAACAAAATCTAGTACATATATTCAGCCATAAAAAGAAAATGAAGTTCTGATACATGCTACAAGATGGATGGATCCAGAAAACATTCTAAGTGAATAAAGTTAGACACAAAAGGACAATTATTGTGTGATTCTACTTACATGAAATATTTAGAATAGGCAAATTCATAGAGATAGACGATAGATTACAGGTTATCAGAAAGTAGGGAGAAGGAGAAATGCGGAGTTATTGCTTAATGCGTAGAGAGTTTCTGTTTGGGATAATGAATATTTTGGAAATAGTGGTGATAACTGCACAACATTGTGAATGTGATTAATGTCCCTGAATTGTACACTTAAAAGGGGTTAAAATGGCAAATTTTATGTTATATATATTTTACCACAATAAAAAGGTAAATAAGAAAGTCTATAGATATAAGTGTTGACATTTGTAATAGCACCATACTATTAACATACAAAAAACCATTCAGTTTTTCTATGCACAATTGAGAAAAGAAAAAGTAGCCTTTATAAACTGAAAATTAAATACATTTTGGCAAATAGAACTAGGATAGGTAAAATTTAATTGGTTAAATTGTCCGCCTCAGTACTGCCTGAATATATTAATAAAAGTGTATAAATGTTTACAAAAATGAATGCACTGATATGAGGGAGTAAACTTCTCAGCACCGAAGACACTCATGAAAAATTGCATGGTCACCCAACAGGGAGATCCTAGAAGGAATTTATACAAATGGCAGGATGTTGGACAAGATGAGGGTCTAAAAGGCCTTCCACATTTTTTAAGCGTCTAAGCTTCTATAAGAGTTGTACACAACCAGAAACTTTCCCAAGGTTAAACAATTTCCCTTCTTCCTTAGGCAATGGCAAACCGTTGGGTGCCAGCATTCCCGATAACAATTTCCTATCCTGGTCTGGTGGTGTCTCTCCTGAAAATATTCTTCACTATAAATCTCCTGCCTGAAATTTCCATAGAGCTCATCAGGTTTCATCAAGCAGCCATCTTAAAATAATTTTTACAAACCCAGAATGGAACAGATTCCCCTATGAAACTGTAATATAGAAAATCAAATTCTCCTAAACCTAATTGTCATCACGAGAATGTTTCCAAGGAGAATATCCAAGGATATGACATGATTAGGAAGGTCATAATAAAGATGCGAATGTAATTTCCACACATGCTGCCCAACCTCAAATATGCAGCCTACTCAGAGGCAATTTGAGTAAAAACTGTCATGGCTACTGTCAGTGTTGTCACTTCTTGATTTTCTCACTCCCGGGGACTGTGTCTTATTCATTCTTGGCCTTACGGAAGGAAATCCGTACCATCTCAGGCATTCAGTCTAGATCTCCCGAGTTGAATTTTCACTCTTCCTATATTTCCTCTATCATGAATTTTCAATAACAAAGAGGACCGTGAAGAGAGGAGATGGGTCAGGGGGTCAGTGAAAAAAATTATAAAGCAGTGGCAAACGGCAAAGTCATCAAACACATATCTGGGCCACAGAAGGCAGATTTAAATAACAATTTGGGAAACTCAGAATCTAATCAAACACATCTGTGCTTTCTATTCTCTACCTGCTGTCTTGCCTAAAATGAAGATCCTTAAATCCCCATTAGTGGGGTAGGACCACCCTTCTACAGAAAAAACAGAGTCGGACTCCAATCTGCTTTGTGGGTCTTCAGAACAGCTGCCAGCTGATCAGAAAACATTTAGTGTGGGGGATCCAGCGTGGGCAGGACGCACACAGCTGGCAGCCACAGCAGGCAGTTAGGAACAACAACAAAAATGCCATTCGATTCGTGGGCTGAGCCAATCTATCTGGGAAATCTCTCAAAGAAAGTAGCTGGAAATGACATTTCAGCTCTGATTTTCCTAGTCAAGTCTGCACCTTAAGCCAGAGACTCAAAAATAGCACTCCATCTACATGGTGTCAACACAGTGACACTCGAGTCTCTTCACTTTGGTCTTTTGAGAGTGATTTTAGCTCTTGCAGAGATAACACGTGAGACTGAAGGGGCTGGGTGCTGGAAACGAGACTGTGCCCACATCTTGTTTCCAGAAAATGGATTACTCTGCTGGCTGCTGATTCTTGGATTTCCTATCATGAGATCTGAACCCTGGGCCTGATGCACAGTGAGGCGTGCGATTGGCATTTGCAAGAAACCTTGACATCTCACACTGCAGTTCATGATTGGTGTCAGAGAAAGGAGCGTATTAAATGACTGCCAGCCCGATGATAAGGCCGGTTATTACTGAGGTGTAGTTTCTCCAGGTCTAAAGACTCATAGTGGTGCCACTGAAGCATGCCGGGGAGAAGATAAAATTTAATTAATAATTTCCTTAGAGGCCAACAGTCTATTACAACTATGTTCCTTGCTGTTTTCTGCAATGACCTTATAGCTCATAAACATTATAGATGCACACTTGGTCATAGTCTCATCCCCAGGTTTAATTTATGGCTCAGGTTGTACTGCATAATTAGCTAGAGTGAAATGAAGATTTTCAAATGCTGGAAACATTACGGGCTCTGCATAAGGTAGGTGTGTGCCTCCCTCCCTTCTGTTTAGTCTGATGCCCAGAATGGTTAGCATAATTTCCTGGATTAATAATATGCATTATGGACAAAGCTGGGGTGAAGGTAAAGTCTGCTTCTGAGTTACAGGGAACAAATTTTGGTTTCTACTAGATTGTTGAGTGTGGACACTAAATTAGGTAGCTTTATTTGTATTCCATAGGGTGGCTCGAACTAATTGTTTTTAGACACACAAAACTGCAACAAATGATATAATATGGGTGTAGATTTTTCTCCACTACAGTAAAACACTTGTTCCTTTGACATGGAACTACAATTTATTTTGGACCTATTATGTGCCGAACACTTTGTAGAGCTGTGGGAGAAACAAAGTCTTAATTATCTCTGGGATCGGTGCTTCAAAATCTGGGAAATGGTACATGTTTAATAAATTGTAGGATATTTTATATTTTGTATTATAGAAAAAATGGGCAATGTTTATATAGTCAGAAAAATGACAATAATATAGATTAAAAATGATAGTCTCTATCTTCCTAAAATTGAGAAACAATGTTTATTGGATGCCTCCTGCCAGGCCCCGTGGTACCAGGAATACAGAGGATGCAACAGCAAGTACGAGTTCAGACTTTAAAAGTGGACTGTCCAATAGCAAAAGCGACTTCTTCAACTTGCCAGAACAAAGCCCAGACTCTAACTATGACATTTTCTACCATTACCTTTGGCATATTCTCCCCATTCTATGCTATAGCCACACTATGTGGGCCTTGCTCCAGTGCCTGGCCAGACTAGAGTCTCAAATGCCTGTTGAATGTATAACATTAAAAGAGAATTAATCTCTGTGCCTTTTGTTGGCGGCATTCCCTCTGGTTAGACGTTCTTCACCAATGGCTAGTCCATTAAAACACTCTTTCTGCCTGTTCATCAAGATCTACTTCAAATATCATCTAAAACCCAGTAGTGCATTATTAGTATCCACTTCTTTCTTTCATTCACTCATTTGTATATATCTCACCTCATTCTAAAATGGTTAAGGCATCACATATGTTAGTTGAATTGCATGGAAGGATAAGAATAGCCACAGGTTTGTGAAGATAACAGTCTTCAATGCCAAAGCAAGTCACTTTCCTTCCAATTCTCATCCACATCCCGCACAGTGAGGATAAGGGTAGTTAACACTATTGACAGAGCGCTTATTTGCTCTGGACTGCGTTAACCTCTTCATATATAATTACTTCACTGGCGCACACAATATTGCCAAGACTATGTATTATTCTCCCCATGTTACAAGTGAGAAAACTAAAACAGACATGCTAAGTAACCCTGCCCCAAATCACACAGTAATGGTAGCATGAGTGTATCAACCCAGGTCCAAGTCTAAATCTTTGCTCTTATCCACTGTATTATCCTACCTCTCGCATAATTCTTAACTCATCATAAGCAGATGTGAAAGCGTGTCTACTGAGCTATGTCATTAAAGAAGACAATTTAGGTATTCCCTTTGCCTGTCTGATGTCAACTACCCCAACTAGTTACTTGAACACCTGGATATTTAGTTTATATGAACACAAAAATCTGGATATTCAAAAAGCTATGATACTCAAGCAAAGACTTCAGATCTCATCTTAATTCCTACCTCCATTTAACACCTAGGCAAGGCCTTTTTCACGAACATGGAACCTAAGAGACCTGAGCTAAAAAAACAGGACAAAGATTTCAGACAAAGGGCACATATTGCTCAATTCTTACAAGTGGAAAAATGAATTTTCCTATAATTTACCACACTATTTCACGGAATCAGAGTTGTCCTAATGTGATACTTTATGAAAACAGGTAATATGAGGATATTACAGCCCCATTAAATCCAGTTGAGATTCAAATAAAGGAAAAAGGAAGATTCTGTGAATGAAATAAATTTTGGATCAATCCAGACTCATCATAATCCACCACCATAATAGAACCAGATGTCTCTTGTAGATATTGAGGATCTGAACACTGTTGCTTCAAACCCAAATAAAGATGCCATTCTGAACCCTCTTAACATTTAAAATATCTCAGGCTCTGTATTAATCTAAGAAGCTCAGGATCCAAAATTCCCCCTAAAGCGGCTACCCCTGTGGCATACCCACCAATTTATAAGTTGATAGAGATAGCTCACAGGAATTGACTTGTCATCCTGGCTTACTGATGACAGCCTTACTCTTCCAGCTACAAGGTTTTTGTTTGCCCTCTCTTGATTTTCACTTCTTGCACAAATCACATCATGTGTAGCTATCCTTTAAATCTAATATACCTCAATACTCAATAGTGGTTTTCCTCCTTGCCCATTTTTTTTAAAGAGTTGAGCCACAGTTTTTCAACCTATGCTTCATATATGGTGACCACCTTGGTTTCTGAACTGCATCTGGCTGTTTCACTATATGAAATGCCTGAACTTAATTGGATGAGAGAGAGGGGAGGAGATAGGAAAGGGAGGAGGCAAAGGGAGAATAAGGAGAAGCAAGAAGAGAGGAAGGAAGAGAAGAAAGAGAAGAGGAGACAGAAAGAAAGAGAGAAAAAGAAGGGGAAGTATGGATAGAAATGTGGCTATAAGACAGTCATAGGATAATTTATCAATATGGAAAAAATCCCTTAGACCTGCTGTTACATATTCTGACTCAAATTCTTCTTATAGGAAATTTCCTCCCAAATATACAAAAAAGTAGGTATAGTAAGGGTTATTAAGAATATTGGAAAACTGGAAGCAACCACATGTCCGAAAATAGAGGACAGGTTTAACACATTAACTGCCATGTGAGTTGTATTTAACTCACACTAGTTTTGAGCCCAGGGCCTCGTGAAATGTATGTAACTCACATGTCTCTTGACCTTAGGAGCCACGTGAACTATTTTTCAAGTTGCACAAAACTCATGCACAGAAAACAAGAAAAAAATAACAAATTTCTCATTAAATTAGAAAGGATCATTTTTGTCTTCAAAGTTTTTATTCTATTTTTGTAATAAAACACTCTGGCCCCAAGGAAAAAAATTTTTTTCTAGTGTGGCACTCAATGTGTTAATGAATTAAAGTACATTTATATGGTGGGCTTTCTAAGCTACTGAAAATCATGTGACAGAATATTTGATGACATATTGGTGATGTATTTCTATTACAGAAGCATGCATGGGCATAGTCCCAGCCCAGGTTTAATTTATGGCTCAGGTTACACTGCATAATCAGCTAGACTGAAATGAAGATTTTTCAGATGCTGGAAACATTACAGCCTCTGCGTAAGTTATTGTCTAAGCCTTGGTTTCACTGAAAATATGTATGCATTGAATAAAGAGACAAAGATTTCCACAAAAATGTTCACAGACTATATCTTTGGGTGCTTTAAGCAACCCTTCTTCTAGACCCATCCTTTTCTCTTCAATTGATTCAATGGCATAAGTAATTTAAAATTTTTCTATTCGTGCTTTTTGCATTTTTCCTATTTTCCAAAGTCCATATAATTTTTATAAGCAGTTAAATGACAAGCTATTTTAAAAATAATGTCAAGTGGTTTTAAATGGTTTAAAAAACAGCAACAACAACAAAACACTCCTTTAACATAAAGCACCCAAAGGCACTTCTTGGAGGTGGATGCTTTTCTTTGCAACTGTCAGCAGACACAGGATTGTAGACAATGCACCTGCAAGTCCCTGACAGCAGGTATGACAATTTTCTATGAACAGGAAATGAAGCCTCTGAGGAATAAAGCCTTTAATCATTAAACATCAATTCCATCCCAGGGCAGTTTAGAAGTTTTGTCACTGTCTGGTTGGGCAAGAGGTGGAGGAAGAAGGCTGTGCTTCTGTCTCAGTGAACCACACTAGTAACTTGCCACGTTAGAATACCAACAAGAAGGAAGATGAGAGTGTGTGTACGCACCCTTCTGTGTGTACCTGGCTATGTGTGTTACCAGGTGATTCCCAGACCTACAAAACTTGGCCCACAGAGGAAACAGCAGCACCAAAATGGCGAAGGATTAATCAGAATATCTCAAAACTGCATGCACCAAGAACAGCAGCTGGTTAAAATTTTACCCCTTTCTTCCTTAATTATAAATAAGAAAATGGAATGTTTCAGCCTGTTTTTACCCAAAATTGCATCCAACTTCCAGTTTTGTCTGTACAATGGAATGATGTGCAAAGATGATTTTCTCAGTAAACAACTACAAAAAGAAAAGGAAACTCAGCGACTAAAAGTATGAGAAGGCGACAGCCTCAGTTTTCTAAATGACTGAATTTTTATGTATTTGTAAAAGAAACATAGTCATTATTTTTAAGTCCAGGATGTTTCTATATCACTTTGAAAAATTGCTGTGAATGAAAATTCCTCCAGACCTATTTTAATTAAGAAATGTATTAGCACTTGTAACACTAGTGGGAAAATTGATTCAAGACAACACTCTTTGGGGATATTAGATATTTCCCCTCTACAATCTTATTTATCACATTAACATCTTTGGTAAATATCATAACTTTTGGTAATAGCAAATCAGAATTAATATCAATTAGAACTTGAATTCTAAATATATACAATCTAACTATATGTTGGTGAAATAAAAGTGCTAGTTCAAGTTGACAAGCCTATCAACACGATTCCTTTTCATCGGCATCTCAGCTCTTCAGGAGAAATGACTGAAGATAAATATCTCTACCACACTAAAGAAGGTTCTATTATGTTAACTTTACAGAATATCAGTTTCCTGGTAAATTCAGGTCAGATATACTTTGACCTGTAAGAGTCATGAAATTTTAGGCTTGGACACACGTACGTTAGATACGAATTTAGAAATGAATTAAAAAGATGGAGAATCAACTTGTGAAATCTACGACTGCAAAGAGAAAAGCAAACAGAAAACAAGAATCACCCAAGAGTATGTAGAGTCCTATCAAGCCAAGCTCATCTCAAGGGTCAGTTCTGGGCTTTAGGATGATACTAAAGCACCCCTCCCCCTCCCTTTTCTGTGGCAAATACATCAGTAAACAGTACTTTAAATGCACTATTGTGGTTCACCCTAGGTTGTCTGAGTGCTTTGGGAGATGGTCAGCCAGGTGTCAAGCATGAAGTCGGCATTTTCCTGTTTGTCCAACATGCTGATAAGAAAGACACTTGCCGGAAGCCCCGGCTACCACAGTATTCTACCCACTTTCCACCACCACCAAAGTGCTGTTCTTGGGGGCCAGGTTACTTCCGGGCTATCGAAGATGTTTACATCGCCTTCTGCTTTCTCTGAGCTCTTAGTTTACAGCTCTTGCCTGTTTTTTTATGAACTGTTTTATTCCTTTGCCCCTTTGGAAAAAGATGATACTTGTTTGTTTCCCTCTGCCTCTCCCCATAGTCCCTCCAACCGGCAGAGAAAAAAAAAAAAAAAAAAAAATGAAGGCACATTTGGGTATGCTGATGTCATCTAGCAAATTCTTTCTTATTACAGGTCAATCTTAAGAAAGGCTCCTGGATGCAATAAAAAGATAGGGTCTCTAAAATTTTCTTTAATTCCACCATCTCAGGAAGCTTTTCTTTATAACCTGCCTAACAATAACTCCTGTTTTTTTCTTATGTTTATTATAATTCCAACCAGATGCATAACACTCTATAGGGTTTATCTTGTTTATTTTCCCCCAACTCTATGGAGTGGTTACCATAATAAATCCCTGTTTTGCAGATAAAAACTGAAACATAGGTAGGTTAAGGATTTACCCACGGCTATGTGGCTCGTTAGTAGCAGATCTAGGATTTTAACTTTAGGTCTGTCAAAAATGAAACAAACATACAAGAACAGTGCTTACAAGTACCGTACTGGTTTCCTTACCGCGGCCTTTGTTGAGGGTTGCAAACTGAGACCTCAGGCAGGGAATCTGCATTAGTGGAGCAGACTGGGGGTGTGGGAGGGGAATCATGGCAGCCTGGAAGTCTCAGGAGGAAAACCATTGGCTGTTCCAGCTAGCTGTGGCCATGAAGGATACATGTGCCCACTGCGGCCAGAAGATCAGATTTTTAAATGTTGGCAACTCATTTAAAAAATATCTTAACAGTGAGGGACAACTCCATACTGGCTGAGCAAAAGCCATCTGTAGGTGGCATTCAGCTCTCAAGCCACGGGTTTCTAACCACTGTATTTTTCTTTCTTTAGGCTCAAACCCTAACAGGTGTGATAATCACATGCTGCTTCAACAAAACAACACATCTTTGGCTTTTACATTTCTCTCTCTCCCCTCCCCCACTGCGGTAAGGAGTTGAGTGACAAACTATCTTTCCTATCTCTGCTCTTGGAGGCAAAGTCCGAACTGAGCAGACTTGGTGGAAACCTGCTTTTCCAACTGGTAATGAGAATCCATCCTTCCCTCCCCTTCAGGCTGTTGCGTGAGCATTTCTGAAATGGCCCCTAGCTTTCTCATGCGGATCGGCTACATACTAGCTTCCACTGCATCGAGCTATATTTTGTGTCTTGGTGGGGTAAGAAAATAAATCCCTGTCATACTCTGAAAAATGTAGCTCAGCTTCAACTTTCTCTGTCCAAATTTTAAGAGGTGATGGTAAATTTCACACTAACCAACTACATTTTTTCTCCTTAGCACACCTTGGTTTAAAAAGAAAAAAAAGTAAGAGTAATTGCTCTCCAAAGCAGGCAGGTTGAGGATGGGCACAGCAACCTATAACTTTAGTATTCAGTAATTTTGAAAAACACTTTAAGGTCTATGGTGAAGGGTCCTCTTTTTTATTTTTTCTTTAGGGTCCTCTTTTAATACAACACTTTGGTTTACAATTAGACACCCTGCAACAACAGAAGCAAATCTCTCTGCTTTTGGGTTTTGACTCACACAAACCTCTGTATTCATTCCTCCCTCTCAGTTTCTTCCAGAGACCTTAGCATCAGCAAATCAATCTTGCTCACTGTTGTATCCCCGGCATCTGGCACAAACATTAGTAAATATTTGTTGAATAAATGAATAAAATGAAAGAAAGGCTCAGATCAGTTGGGACCAAGATAACATCTATGCAGTGATTTATTCATTCAAATATGTTGGAATGAACTCAGGTCCCTAAGGAGTGTGCCTGAGGAACAAAAGATGGCCACTGTTCAGATCACTGTGAGGCTTTTGTTTTGCTGTGTAGGGTGGAATCTGAGGGTCACAGCTGATCTTGTCCGGACAAAGGAGGGGGAAGGAGGGTTTCTGAGTGGACATGTGGGTGAAAGAGGAAATAGCTGAAACTTGGGGAGCAAATGGGCAAGACATGGGAGAGAGAAAAAGAGATGCTGGGGTGTGTGGCATAACCCTCTCTCTAGTCTCTCCAGAAAACTTTGAGCAAAATATTTACTAACATCCATTATTTTGGAATCAAGTAACACAGTCGGTATTAACAGTGTACCTACCATGCATGCTCGACATGGAAAAGCAAATATAAATACAACAAAGGCTCTTCCTTGGAGGAGCCAACAGTCAAGGGTGAAACGGCCAGAGAACACAAGCCTTATACTATATAACATGAAAACTGCTCAAAGGTACCCACAAAACAGTATTGATTCATGCAAAGACATTTATTGAGCCTTTACTATGTGCCAGGTAAGTGCTGGGCCCTGGTGATGTTGTGACAAAGAAGAATAGTCAAGGTCCCCTGCCCTCAAGGAGACAGAGGCAATACATCTAAGGAATCAGTGATGAGGAGTTGAGAGGAATAAAGAGGAGGTGATACAAGGTAATGATAATGGATGGGGTTCAATATTAACTACGTAATCAGGGTTGTCCTCTCAGGAGTGAAAACTGAGCTGGAACCTAAGGACGGGAAGAAGCCAGCCACATGAAGATCTATACATAAAGGTTTTTAAGAGGAGGGAAGGGATACAGGCACATGGCCAGAGGTGGTAGAAGGCAAGCAATAGGGAGGAGGGTGTAGCACGTGGTCAGAGAGGCAGGCAGGGGCCAGATCCGGGAGACAGAGAACATGCTAGGTCTGCAAGGATAATGGGTAGACTGGCAACCACTCAGGGAAGTTGACTGAACCACAAAGGTAAAATGTAATCACAACACAAGGGCCCTGCCATGCACCGTCTCTGGGGGGGACCGTTCTCAAACACTGGCCCTCCAGGAGGCAGGAAGTAATGTAGTCTTCTTAATTGTCCCGCGGGACTGCTCTGTGTGTGAATGTAAAACTGGGATTATCCAGCCACAGATGCAAATGAAAAGGGCGCAGTGGGTCACTGGTTTTTCTGAAGACTCTTCTCACTTGAGGTAGAAGTGAAAATGCCAATTACTCTCATTTCTGTGGAAGGGAACTGAGCGAGGAGAAACACCAGAGAATTGTGCTTCCGATTGGCTTGAAAATCCTAACAACCACCCCAAAATTAGGAGAACAGAAAAAAAAAAAAAAGCCCTTTGCTCTTGGGACCTTAAGTGATTAGAAAGAGTTGTTATTTGGCTGATTTTCACACTTCATTAGCATATGCATGATTTAATGAGGGAACATGCTGGGGGGCTGGCACGGTGAGGGGCAGCTCTCCCTACCCTGCAGACTAGAAACTGGGGCAGTAGCATTGGGAGGGCTTAATTACGCCAGCAAGGCAACAGAGACCGGCGCACAAAAGGGAGGAGCACACGGTGGAGCTTTGGAACAAGCACGGAAAGACGCCGGCTGTCTACCCTCACCGGCGAGCACACCAACACCGACAGCCTGGATGTTCCTCCCAAGGACAAATCCATCTGTGCTAAGCCTCACGGTCCCCACTGCTCTCGCCTAGATCACAGACCGACGTTGGCTTCTCCAAAGCTCCAGCAATGCCAGGAAGAGTAAAGCATTAGGTTAGGATTGTCCACATTCCATTTAGCACGGAAGAGAAGCAGCAGCAGGTGGGATGGCCTTTTGGGGGCAGAATAAAATGAATGCTGCAAGAA
Organism: Eulemur rufifrons; assembly: GCF_041146395.1. Taxonomy (NCBI): domain Eukaryota; kingdom Metazoa; phylum Chordata; class Mammalia; order Primates; family Lemuridae; genus Eulemur; species Eulemur rufifrons. Next base: position 11,578,236 of record NC_090992.1, read on the forward strand.
GAGACAGGCCTTCACATTTTAATTCTGAATTACCAGGTTAGACCCAGACGCAGAGCGGCAAGGACAAAAGTCACAACCAGTGCTTCAAATTAGTTAACATTTAGGTTTTCTTTCCCTCCTCTCCAAACACCTCAAAGGCATATGAAAAGGAAGAAAAGAAAGAAAGGGCAAAGAGAGGCTGCCTGTAGGGGGAGGACTCAACTACACCCTGTCACTTGCCTTTCTGGACCTTTTTCTCTGCTTGTACATATATGAAAAGTGATGAGAATGGTGAAGGTCTTTCTGAAAAGTGGCAGGGAATTTTACAATTCTCATACTGTTTCTCACCTTTAATGCCACTTTTAATGTTATCTAACTTTAAAATTGTATCAATGTCATATTGATATATCTTGGCCCACTGAAATCCTAATTTTTCTTTCTCTCTGTCCAATTTGCCATGTGTGTATGTGTCTGTGCGTGTGTGTGTCTTAAATTGGCATACTTCATAATTGGCATACTTCATACCCCTGCCAACAGTGATTGGTTCAAGCATTAAAAAAAACAAAAAAAAACAATCCAACTTGGACCAATGAGAGTTAGGTCCAGACTTTTGTTGCTGCATTGAGAAGATTCCAACATATTACTTTCACTCTCTTCACACCCACTCCTCAAATCTCTCCAAACATGTCAAGCATTTTCATACCTCTGTGCTTTTGCAGATGCTATTCCACTTCTTGAATGAATGAAGAAATCCATCAGTTCTTCCATATGTTATTTTGGCTTGAATCCCCAAACCTTATGCTACCATATTTAATTTAATAAGAACACACTCATGGCTATTTATTATACCAGACCATTGTCTGTCTCCCCAGCAATGACTCTTCCTTTCTTCTGCCAACAATCTCCTGACTTTCCCCTTTCTCATCCTCAAGTAAAATTTGGTTGGTGATTCCTCCCCTCAACAGCAGAATTAGGCCCTCACTGGCTTATGTCCATCAGGTATTCCATCTCACTGAGGATAGGGAATAGACTTAGGGATGGGCACAGAACCCAGACACAGCTAATGAGATGTTAGGTGCATTTCCTAGGAATTTAAGGAGATACGAAACCTTGCTCTATGGCAGCCAATTTTCTACCACAAAGCAGCTGGAACAGCTGCTGGGTCTACACAGAAAGCAGAGGAGAGAGACTATTGACCCAGGGTGACATAGCTAAGCTCTGGATCAAGCCTTACCTGAAACTAGTGTTCATTTGAACTTTTAAGTTGTGTGTGCCAAACTTTTGATTAAGCAAATTTTTAGTAGGACTTTTCAGCCTTTTCAGCCAAAAGATGAATACAGTGACAATACAAAAACAAACAAACAAACAAAAAACCCAAAAGGCAATATGCTGATAAAAATGCTACTTAGTTTCAGAGCCCAGCCAGAAACCTGTGGGAAACTATAAACTGTCTTCTATGTCAACTCCAAATTATTTGTGCATTCATCCATTCAACATGTATTTATCACTTACTACATGCCAGGCACTATTCTAGGATGCTAGAAGCATAACAATGAACAAACAAATATCCTCTTAAAACATAGATTCTAGTGGAGGGAAATATGTAATAAACAATAGATAATATATAGTACATTAGAAGGAAGCAATAGAATAGATTAAGGCAGATCAGAAGGGCCAAAGGTGGAAGAGGATTGTAATTTCAAGTAAGTAATCCATATTGGCTTCACTGAAAAGGTAACACTTGAACGAAGGCTTGAAGGAAGTAAGGACATTGGCTATGCAGGTGTTTAGGAGAAAAGCAATCCAGGTAGAAGAATCACCAAGTTATAAGGCCTTCAAGACTGGTAAGTTCAAGTACCAGCAAGGAGGCTGTTGAACAGGCAGGAACCAGTAGGAGATGAGTTCAGAGAGGAAACTCAAGGGCTGATGACGTAGGGTCTTGCAGGCCATTATACACTCCCCTTTTACATTGAGATGGGGAGTCACTGAAAGATTTTGAACAGAGGAGTGACATGATCTGACCTGAATTTTCAGAGGAACCAATATGACTACTACGTAGAGAATAGATTTTGGGGTCAGGGGCAAGAGTGGAAGCAGGAGCTTGGTGCAACAATGCATATTCGATAGTAGCTTGCATCAGCATGGTAGCTGTGGAAGTGATGAAAAGAGATGATATTCTGGGTAGATTTTTAAAATAGAGCCAATAGGATTTCCTGAAGCATTGCATGTGGTGTGGAGTCATGAATGACTCTTAAGATTTTGGGCTTGAGGAACTAGAAGGATGAAGGTGCCATCATCTGGGATAGGGACAGCTGCAGGCGGAAAAAATTTGTTCAGGAGACAATCAGGAGTTCAGTTTGAAAATATTATCTGAGATGTTTTATTAGACTTCCAAGTAGAGATTCTGAAGAAGCACTTGGATATATAAGTCTAGAATTCAGGAGACAGGACTGGACTAAAGACAGAAATTTGGGAGTTGTTGGCATCTAGATACTACTGCGAGTCAAAAGACCGGATGAAATAATGAAGGGAGTAACGGTAGATGAGAAGAGTGGATCCAAACATTAATTTAATCAACCCATTTAATTCCTATAATAGCCTTATGAAGTCCCCTGTTACTGTTATCCTATTTTATGAAGTCAGTTATTGTTACCCTAATCATTTTCTTGATGAAGGAAACTGAGGTTTAGAGATGTTAAGATCACACAGCAACTTGGCAGAGAGCATACATGCTCAACTATGTATAAACACATAAATAGCTGAGCTGGGACTGAAACCCCAGCGGTCTGACTCTAGGGTGTGCATTCCTAACTATTACCCAATATTGCCTTATTCTCAAGTGGGATTGTTTAGTCAGCTGATGGATGTTTAGGATTAGAAATAAGGAGACTGTGCAGGACCTAAGAGTGGGCAACTGAGCTAATAGAATTCAGTTCCCTGTCTCCAGAGTTAGATTGGGCTGCAGATACAAAGGTAAGGGCTGAGGTCATGGGCTTCAAAAACAGGGAGACCAGTTTGCCCAGTGGTCCTCACACTTGGTCAGATTCATTGGGGATTTTACTAAAAAGACACAGATTTCTAGGTGACCATGTCTAGACATTGACTCAGTAGATACTGTGTAGAGCTTGGGAATTTCATTTTGACAATACTCAGGAAATTCTGAACTCTTTTTTGAGAAATACTACCATAGTACTATTAAATACGTTGGCTTGCCTCTATCCAATAACTCTGCACCCAAAAAGACCAATAAAATTGAACTTTAATTCATGTTAGCTTCACAGAAGGGATTGCAGCAGAAGAAAGATATACGTATACGGATATTAACTACAGCTTAGCTTGGAAAAATAGCTGATACTCTTTATAAAGATCTTTAGTCTTCTTTTGTCAATTATAATCAATTTCCTACTTGAGCTAAAATTGATCTTATTCTTTTATTTATTCATATTAGTAAATGAAATGATTTTGAACTTTGCACAGCAAATGGCAGGTCTTCACTAAATATTCATTGAAAAGATAAAGTGTGTGAGAAATTTATGTCTTGCATTTGTCAGTGGAGACCCAAGCTTAGATATCTTTTACCTAATGACAGTTGCAATCAAAGTGTAATAGCTTTTAACTTAAGCTAATAGTGACTATACTTTACAATAAACTGCCAAAGCAGAGATATAAATAAAATGAGTTGCTATGAATGTCCACTTCCTTTTTAATTCTGATTAAACAGCCAAGTACAGATCTTCTCAGAAATGCACATATTATAACAATAATTTGACAGTTGAGTAAGCCCAGAAAAACATGAGAACATAGCTGAGATTTGCTTCCAATTTGGTTAGAATCTAAAGGTAACTAATTGCACAAATGATTTCCTCCAGTATCAAAAGTCATTACCAAATATTTGCACATCCTATTGCCTTCTGTTTCTACTTAGGGTTTTAGAAACATACCTTACAAATTGTCTCTATTTTAGTGATAGGACTAATTACCATATTAATATAGTGGAGTTTTATTTTAACTTATGGATTTTTCCAGAACCACTGACTCATCTTATTGGTTTCATTGGGAGTCCAAATGAAATTGGGCTAATTTCTAAAACAGGAAAATCCAGACAATAGTTGTTTCTGCCACCCCAACATTTTTTTTGTGCAAAATACAAATATATGGGCAAACAAGGAAAAATTTCTCATTCCCATCCAACCAACGATTCATCAATAACTCGTTCTTTTAATCACATTGTATTAAACGTTTACATAGCAATATAGTGTATTGATTAAGATCATGGGCTCGTAATTGCACGTTCATAAGCAGGTTATTGGTGTCTTCCATCTGTAAAATGGGGCTTGTGAAAGTACCCACCTTATAAGGACTGTCAAGAAGATGAAATGAAATCCCACTTCTGGGTATATATCCAAAGGAAATAAAATCACTCAAAGGGATATGTACACTTCCATATTCATTGCACCATTATTCACAATAGCCAAGATATGGAAACAACCTAAGTGTCCATGAATAGATTAATAAAAAAAATGTAATGTGTATATATACAATGGAATATTATTCAGCCTTAAAAAAGAAGGAACTATTTAATGGTGAGTACATGTGATGTTTGATTTTCCATTCTTGTGATACGTCACTTAGAAGAATGGTATCCAGTTCTATCTAGGTTAATACAAGAGATATTACACTTCACCATGTTTTTTTATGGTTGAGTAGTACTCCATGGTATATATATGCACCACATTTTATTAATCCACTCATGTACTGATGGGTACTTGGGTTGTTTCCTAATTGAGCAACACTTATGTGCATATATGGAAATAACATTCATCAGAAACCAAGCAGGTGGGAGAAGGGAAGAGAGGATGGATAAATTCATACCTAACAGGTACAATGCACACTATCTGTGTGATGGGCACACTTATAACTTTGACTCAAATAGCACAAAAGCAATTTATGTAACCAAAATGTTTGTACCCCCCCGTAATATTCTGAAACAAAAAAAAAAAAAAAAAGAAGAAGAAACTCCCGACATTTGTGACAACATACATGAAACTGGAAGACACTGTGCTAAATGAAATAAACCACACACGGAAAGACAAATACTGCACGATCTCACTTATAAGTGAAATTATAAAAAGTTGAACTCATAGAAACAGACAATAGAAGGGTGGATATAGAGGTTGGGGAATGGAGGGAGTGAGGAAATGTTGGCCTACGGGTACACAATTTCACTTGTAAGATGAATAAATTCTGGAAGCCTAATGTATAGCATATTGACTACAGGTAATAATGTATTGTATACTTGAAATTTGCTAAGAGTAAATGTTAAGTATTAACATCACCCCAAACCAAAAACACAAAACATAACTGTGTGAGGTAATAGATATGTTAATTAGCTTGAATACAGTAATTTCACAATGTATAATATATCAAAATGTCAGATTGCACATCTTGAATACATGCAATTTTGATTTGTCAAATGTACTTCAATAAAACTGAAAAAATCAATTGACACTACTAAGAAAAAGAATATTAGATGGAATAATGCACATAAAATGATCAGCACGGTATCTGGCACACTATAAATGCTCTGCCATCGTGAGTGACTGTCATTTATACCTATGCATATGCTCAATTGGGTATAAAGATGCATGTACATAAGCTTTCCCTACTTTTTGCCACTTTGCATTTCACTACTGCACTCAGCTACCCAGTTACTGCCTAATAAGCATCTCTGTTTCATCTCTTGCAGTGTGGCCATTCATTCAGTGGTGTTTGCTGCTGACTCAAACGATGGTACAGCGATGGCTAACACCCATATAAAGACAGCATTGCAATGATCTGACATCTGAGGAGCATTTCAGAAATGCAGTGGCATCATCATCTTACTCAATTGCACAATAAAAAAAAAAAAACAAAGGGTGTCTTCATGATGGGCCCGTGTGTGTTGGTGAAGTGGGTACACTAAATGATCTGTTCCCATATCTATCCCTCAGCTGCGTCACCATCAAAGGCAGAAGTCATCTTAAAGAACTTGACATTACCCACCTGGCCTCGCTATGTGCAATGCAATTTTTATTAAAGGTTAAGTTCGGGTTGTTACAAGTTAGAATGCCACTTCTCCGGCGTCTGACTGCTCTGGTAGCTACAAGTGACAAAACATTCTGTTTCTTTTAATGCACATTCGTAAGTGCCTACAGTGTGCCACATACTGTGCCAGTGCCTGGGGGAAAGCAGAGGCAAAGAAGACAAGATTCCTGAAATCAAGGTAATGCTAAGCCCCAGAACACACGATTTCTCTGACAAATGCCTAGCAGAAGACCTGGTCCATCACTGATGCTGAATAAAGATTTGCTGAATCAACGAACAAATGTACAATTTGGGCAGTCCTATCTGTAAGCTCAGGGTAGAAACTGAAACTAATCAGGCCAAACTGAGGAAGCCTCTGTTCCCAGCTACCGAGCCAAAAGGCATTCTTTGTTTTGCACTTTCCAAGCCTGGCCAGGAAGCACAAGCTTTTACTTAGTTAGGCCATTGATTGATTACTAGAGAGTACAATCACCTCGTGATTACTGCTATTAATTAAGGTCCACTCTGGTCTTTTGTAGTAGAGATAGTGACTTAATGTAGCACCCCTGGCAACGGGAAGAATCAGCTTCACTTCATCAGCCTCAGCTCCCATCCCATAGGATCTCCACCTTGAAAGGTGGAAATAGCAAAGCAGCTAAACTCTTCCAAAAATTTTGGAAGTTAACCGTTTGTTAGCTCTCAGCATCCCTGCTGTGCCCTCACAGCATGGCAGCCCTCCCCCAAGATCCATACAATAACAGGCACTGTTCCATTGCAATTAATAGAATAAAAGGCTCTCAGCTACCTCCTATCAACTATTATTTATAGTGTGACTACAATCAGGCTTTAGCTTTCAAGACACTCAAGAACTTGAGGATGTACCATCTGTGGATTCTTGTCATCACATAAAGCAAATAATTGCTTTTTAAAAAATCCATGCCACTATTGCTAATTTTTTCATTTCCACGCGCTATCCCACTAACAACCTCTGGGTATTTACACAGTTTATTTGATTATGCAGTGGTTTTGTGTGTACTGAGCATTATACAGTGGGTCTGTGTCTATTGAACTCACCATCCTCATTTTGCAAACCAACTCTCTTGCTTTTTTTCTTTCCTGTATTTTTAGCAGGACAATAGCACCCATCTTTCTGACCTCTGGAGGCATTAACATTCATAAGACCTGTAAAGCCGAAAGATGCTGCACATCCATGCTGAGTATGACATAACCAGACATGTTTGTAACCTCATGCTTAAAGGGATCTATCTACTGGGCATCATGAGCTACCAGCAGCTAAGTACATTATTGTCATCAAACGGTATTTATTGAACATGCAGTAACTGTCTTGTGAGCTCCAAATTAACGGGGGACTCCTGGGAACCTAATTTTAAAATATCATGCCCCTCTTTGTTACCTGTAATTGTTTGCTTAAGAGACTGACACTTTAATTGGGGCTGCGGGCTCCAACGCACAACTGCAATTTTCCTGCTGAAAGCTAGAAAGCGGCTGCCTAAGGATGCCCGGCTTAGCTCCTGGAGTTCAGAGGTTGGCAGGGAGGTGGGAGCCACAAGTGCCAATAAGCGCCGTGAACCTGGAAGAGAACTGGAGCTTGTCTCAGGTGCAGGCTGGCAGATGGAGAAATAAGCCACCCGTCTTCTTTCATAGTCACCTTCCTGTCACTACGCTGCCCTAGACAGGCATTTGTCTCGTTTTTAGTCTCCTTTTCAGCAACTTTTCATTTTTATCCCCAGTATCTTCAAGGGCTTGATGAGTCTGGTTTTGATCCTCTAATTGGCTTTTACCCTTTTTAATTCTCCCAGAAGCCAAATTGTCCCTTTCCTTGCCTACTTCGTCCCAACATTTTTCACTCCGTTGCCTCATTTTGCTTTTGGTTTTCATCTTCCAACGAGACTTAGCCTCCTCTCTCCCCTCACTTACCCCTAGAGAGATCTGCCATGACCCCGGCTTGCCCAACCTTGCACTGGGAATGCCTTTTCCCAGCTGGTAATTTATCTCTCTAATCCACAGCTTCCACACTCTTTGGATCTTGTCCACACGTACTCTGTGAGGATGCGTACCCATGAACTCCTCATGGACAGGGACAGGCCAGAGGACAAACCTTCATACACCACACGACACTCACCAGAGTCCTGAGCCTAGAGCAGGATCTTAGGATTTTCTTAGACAGATGAATGCTATAATTTAAATGATGTAAGTACTTTAAAAAGAACGTTCTATGGATGAGAAAATCAATACCTAACATAATCCCACCATGTGCTGGTACTGAGAACAACAACAAAAATATAACAAGAGTAACTACTAATATTTACTCAGCCTTTAATGCTCCAGGCATGTGGCTGGGTGTTTATCTCTTTGAACCCCATCAATAACTTCATGAGGCAGGCACTGACACTATAGATGGGGAACTGCAACTTGAGCTAACTTTCTCCAGGGTATACAGGTAACAAACGGCAGGTCTGGGGTTCAGGTCCACGTCTGTCTGACCTCTAAGCCTGCTCTCTTAGCCATTTTATTGCTGTGTCCTCTTTTTCCTTGTGGACTCATTTAGAAGGCTCAACCACAGTGACTCTGAGACTTTATATTATGAAAAGGACTTTATATGCTTCATATAGAAGGATAGGCGATGGACACACTGAATACTCAGAGGTGACTGTTTGATTTAGGTAGGGAATGTCTGCCGATTCCCATTCTAGGGCAGGCAGAACAAAGCCATGGCCAAAGACAGTTTACCTACTCCCCAATTCTTAGGTGGAATAATGGTTTTTTTCACTAAACCATGAGGGGGCCAATCTGGGTTTTTATAGCAAATCTTGTTTTCTGGTAATGACCATATTTCTCCTGGTCTTTGTCTTAGAGGTTATTTGCACCAAGCTAATTTAAATTTTAAACACAGTACAAATTTTAACAGAGAGAGAGAGAATATAAATGAGAATGAATATGAAAGATTGGGGCTGGTGGTGGTGTTAGTGGGGGGGGGGGGGACTTTATTTACTTGTGGTTAAATGCCAGTACTGCAAAGAGTCCAAGGTCAGTAAAAGAGGTGTGAAACCAATTAGGGTTTCTCAGCTTCTGGCTGCTTGAGGCTATGCATATTGCACACCCAAAATACACAGTTTTGTAAGGAAGTATGGACAGGCTGCAGTCACTGTGCCATGCTGCACACTGGCATGGTGCCAACCTAGCCTGGGACAACACATGTCCACTCTTCAGTCTTAGGTTAAAAGTGCTGCAATCCAAAGGAACAGAGTTGAACAAAAGAGATTCAGCAAGAGTGGGAATGAAGCATGAATCACAGATAGAGAAGATTACCATGCAACGCTTAAGCAAAAAAAAAAATCTGCCAAAGCTATACAGCTCTCTGCTAATGATTGTGACTGTAATTTCTGCATATTTTAACAGATGTTCTGTTTATAAAACTGCAAACGGATTTAGGGGTTATGAATAAAGCCAGGAGGCCCTGGAGATGTTTCTTTGTATGATTAACTGACCACAGGCCATTTGTTTTACAACAAAGATGCTCAATGATCCATAATCCATGATTTACACCAGCCCATGTATACTAATGGCTGATGTCTCCATGGTACTTCTCATTAGCATCAGAAGGGGGAGTGAAGGAAAACAGATTATGGGAATAGCTCTCCCATTGCTCAACAGGATAGTTCATTACTGGGTGTGGAATCGATCCGAAAAAAAATATAATTATAAACTGAGATTTGAATTGTCATAACAATTAAGGGATCCAATTCAATGATGAAAGAACATGGCTTTTTATAACTCCAGCTGCATGCACCTTGATAGTCTGGGAATGAGAAGATATTCTGAAATTTCCAGTAAAAGAAATCATATTAAAATTTCTAATAATGATAAACATAATAATATTACTGACTTGTATTGATCATCTAACTATGCATCAGGTATTCTGCTGGGTGATTTACATAAATTATCTCACTTCATCCTCACAATTGTATATTATAAGGATCCCCATGGGCTAGAATCAGAAAGGCATTAAGGTCAAGGGCATCCCAGGCTACTGGCTACTTTTTTTCTTCCTCATGACCCTTCCGCTCCTCGGTGGGTGCTCTCTCTGCCAAATGGATTTTCTCTGCTTACTCATATTCACTGCTGCCTCCTTACGTCACAGCCCCGACATGAACTCAAAGTTTCATTTCATCTTATGTTCTCAAAGCTAGATACCAATGGTATTTTTCGCTAAACTCCCAAGAGGAGAGATCTGATAGGCTCAGCTAAACTTTTTTTGGGGGGAGGGAACACTGGGTCACATAAAAGGCCACATGCCAGCCTACTGATTGGCTGCCTTTCTGTGCTGGTCCAATCAGCTGTGGTTGGATGGGGTGGGAATGACACAGGGCACAAAACAGGGCCCCTCACCAAGGAAACGAAATCAGGATCTCCAAGACACACCTGCACTCTCATATTCATTGCAGCATTATTCATAATAGTCAGATGTGGAAGCAACCTAAATGTTCGTCAACAGATGAAGAAAATATGGTGTGTGTGTCTATAAAAATATAAATATGTACACAATGAAATATCATTCAGTCTTTAAAAAGAAGGATCCTGCCATTTGCAACAACATGGATGAACCTGAAGGACATTATGCTAAGTGAAATAAGCCAGATGCACAATGACAAATATCGCATGATCTCACTTATATATGGAATCAAAAATAGTCAAATATATTGAAACAGAGTAGAATGGTGGTTTCCAGGGGTTGAGGGGAGCATGAGCAACATGTAGGTCAAAGGGTACAAAGTTTCAGTTTTGCAAGATGAATAAGTTCTGGAGAGCTAATGTACAGCATTGTGACTATAGTTAGTATCAGTGTTTTGCAGTCTTGAAATTTGTTAAGAGGGTAGATATTAAGTGTTCCTGCCATAGATACACAGAAAGAAAATGATAACTATGTGAGGTGATGGATACATTTAATATTAATAATCTTGATTGTGGTGAATATTTCACAACACATTTATATCGAGTCATCAAGTTGTATACCTTAAATACAATTTCTAATTGCCAGCTATACAATGAAGCTGGAAAAAATGGGGCCCCTCTGTAACCTTTGGTAGAGACTGGAGCAGAGCAGATCCTCTTAGATGGGGAAGTCACCATTACTAAGGTGGCAGGGAGCACACAGGATGTGGGGTCAGGCCACCAGCTTCTGCCTCTTATTAGCTGTAGGACCTCGGGCAGTTCTGTTAAAAGACTGAGCTTTATTCACTCATCCATAAAATGGGAACTATTATAATTACCTACTTCATAAGGATGTTATGAGAATGAAAGAGACGTACAAGTGCTTAGCACAGCGCCTGGTACAGAATCCACACTTAATAAATGCTAGCTATTATCATAATTCTATTAATACATTTTAGCAATAAGAAACCATAATTGCAATAACTTCTCCATGGATAAGTCCAAATTCGAAGATGAGTTGGTGCTCCAAGTGGCCCCACTTAACCATGCTGGAACGAGAGGGAGGAGCAGCTGCATGTGTCTGTCAATCAAATCAACTGGGTAATTCTATTTTTATTGTGAACAGACAAATGCTGGGTCCTCAGCTGGATCCAAATGAGATTTTTTGTGTCGAACAGAGGTGGAAAGGATGTTCCCGGACGCTCTTGAATGACCTTCACAAATGGCTAATGGTTCTTGGAACTTAAGGAGTCTCATCTGACTCAGAGGAACTCACCAGAGAATTCAAGCTCTGGCCCTAGTTTAATGCCCCCTTTTCCTCCATCCAGAGTCCTATCTCCCAAATTCACTTTCCCTGTTGTCTCTGGAATGCATCAGATCCTTCTATTGGAAATGCCTGGGTCGGTACCCAACATCTGGCACAGCCATCCCCAAATTTGTTGGATGATTAAATTCTACCCAAGAACTCAACAGGGGGTGGCAAATGAATACCTGAGGGCACTGCCTGGCTCTGGAAGTTTCATCTGAGTGCGTATTATCACTATTTGTGTGTATTTGTGAGCACAAAAGAATTAGTAACTGCTCCTGAAACATCATCTCATTCCATCTGTTGTCAAAGTTCATATTAAGCACCAAATCCAAGGGAGGATAATGAGTTATGTGAAAATGAATTTGTGCTTGGAATTTCAATATCCCCAGGTGATGCAAATAGGCACATTCGAGCTGGTTCTGAAAAATCCCAAGCTCTGGGACATGAACATATGGCCCAAGTTATTTAGTCAGATAAGACGTGGGATTTCCTACAAGGAGGGTTTTGTCGGCAGGTTGGTAAACAGTTCTTCCTCAGCTCGGACACTCCAAATCACAGTGGGGGTGGGACGAGGATAGAGCGAGGGCTTTCCACAAAGGACACGCTTACAAGAAACGAGATCAAACTTTCATTTTGTGCCCCAAGGCTCAGAAGCCAGCCCCAGTTATGCAAGTGTTTTGGACCCAGAGGACTTGTGAGGAATTGGAAGGAGTCCAACCTGGCTATTAGATTTAAGCTTCAGATAAATTTTACTCCTGTCCTCACTATCAACATTAATAAGATGCTCAAGGAGCTGGAACCAGAGCCATAAGGAATGTTCACGTCATAGAAGGCAGGATACACAGGGAGAGTGGGAGTGGATTTAGCTTATGGATTGCTTCCTTCGAGTGCTCCAAATGCTACTTCTCTCTTAAAAACATGTTTACTCCATAGCGCGCATGTCTAATGCCATCCAATGTCTTCCAAATGCTTTACAGCTACTATTACTTACCCTGAATTAGAGCACTTTGAAAGTGTTAGGAGACCAAATCCCCAGGGAATTTGTGATGCAAAATTTTTCTACACTGTGTATTTCTCAGTGCTGCTTGAAACCCACCATTAGAACTGCATAAGCCCAAGCAAATGTCTCGTGTGGGAGACCGTTCCAAGAGAGTGCTGTGCATCGCCAGCCACATTTGTTAACTTTAGTACAATTTAGACACTTTTAAAGATAAAGGTCATTAATATTTCAACACATCATTAAATTGAAATTCAGAACTGAGAACTGTTATAAGTGAGATTCCAACCCGTCTTAATTAGGTATTTAATAAAAATTCCTTATGTGAAGAGAAACACTCACTGGATATCAGGAAAAAAAAAACCACAATGAAATGAATGTTTGAAAATACTATACTCTAGCTAAGCCGTGTGGCTGAATTTAAGTCATGATTAGCAGATCTAGCAAATTAAGTTTTTCAAAACCCTGTGACATATGTAGCTCCTAAAAATACCAGGAAAGCTAAGACTAATCGTCCAGGGGTAACGGGAAGGTCATATGAAAGCCCAAGGTAGGCGCCCAGGGGTTTAAGCCTGCCACTTATAAACTATGTCATTTTTGGCAAATTATTTTGCCTTTCTGGGCCTCAGTTTTCTCATTGGCAAAGTGGTGGAAAATAATAGCACCTGCTTCATACAACTATTGTGAGGATTAAATCAGGTAATAATTACAGCTAACATTTATTGAACACTTACTACGTGCCAGACATCGTTATAGGAATTTTAAGATACATTACTTTATTTAATCCTTACAACAACCTAACCAACTAGGAACTTTTATCTCCATTTTTAAAGATGAGAGGAAATTCAGGCTTAGAGAAGGTGAGTGACTTGCTCTGGGTGTCACTACTAGTATCTGGCAGACCGGGGACTGGAGTTCAAGTCCATTTGTGTACAAAGTTCATGGTTCTGCTGCCTGCCCTGTCCCCTCTGCCCCAGCTCTGACACCATTGCCTTTTACATTGACCATCTTCTCAGTTACGTTGCAAATACCTTGAGAGCCAGGGCTGTGACTTGTCCCTCAATAAATATTTGCCAGCGGAATGAATAAATCTTCTGACATTGTTTAGAAAGACAAAATCAGAATTTACTTAGAAGCAATTACTTAGAAAGTTTGAACTGAAGGTAGAAAATCCAGAGTGTGGATCTTCTGATATTGTTTATGTCCTAGACACTAATCTCTTCAAACTGGAACAAAAACTGGTATACAGAATAATTGCAGAATAGGTGTCAATGGCCTTGAAATCAAAGAAAAGCAGGTTGCTTGAGGAAAAGCATGGTTAGTGGCTCACACTCCATGATGAGCTCTAGAGAAGAAATGAGGCTGAGTAGGAACAAGGTCGCCTAGGTGGGGTATTGCATCTGGAAGTAAAAAGCGTTCTAACACTTTAATTTGAGGAGGGTATAACTTCTCAGGCTACAGACTTGCTTCAGCCTTCAGGATAAAGCTGTTGGGTCCCAAGATGGCAGCATAAACGATAATTCTCCTCCTTAAGCTGTGGGGTCAGATTTTATGTGCTGGGAAGAGATTAACTTTATTGCAAGGAGAAGGGTTTAATTGCAGAGAGTGATTAACCAAATGCTTAGATCAATAGAATGCAGGTCAAACTGTGCTCAGAAATATCCACGGCTCTTATTACATGGAAAGTTGAGGACTGGGAAACCATTTGGGGACGCTGAGCCATCTGAGCATGAAGTCATCTGCAAACCTTTCCCTACACCACAGAGGCACTCTTTTCTTGACCTCGCAATGATGGCATGCTGACTCAGGGAATCTTTGCTCCCCCTCCCCCAACTCTCGGAATTGGAGAAAGTCAATACAACAGCCGGGATCCTTGAATGCTGTTTTTAAAAGTGGAGAAAGAATCATGCCTGGCCTAGCTCTTTACTCTCTAACTGCAACAAAAATCAATGGTTTTGAAAATGGAAAGCAGATAGATCATTCCTCATTTATTCAAGAAGATACTTGGGCAGAAGATGGAGTGATATCATCTAACATCCTTCAGTTTTTGCTCTAGCCAGAGTTCTCCTATTCAATCAGCTCTGTATGGGTATTGGCCTTATGAAGAAATTCATTGATAGGAACAAAACACGGTAAAGGAGACGTGCCTGTACTACAAATTGCACCTTAGAAGAAAAATGGATTGGTTTGAAAGTGGTATTTTACTTAAGTGACACCTTACTGATTCACCAGGCATCCCAACAAGCTTATGCAGAGGGGACACAGCTCAAGGGGACAGCTGTGTTTGCCAGCTCTCCCAGGCTGGGGCCTCAAAATACATGGCTCTATGACCCACACCTGACAGCCAGAGGCCACAGATTCACTTAATCGTCAGCAGCTCAGTGAGTCTGAGTTCCTAGCTCTTGATGTTCCTCTCTTAGGATCCAAATCATATGATGGAAAAGACCTAGAAAACTGTCAAATCCTACCACAGCCACTAAAGCAGATAAAGAAATAACATCAAGAAAAAGGCAAAATCTTTCAGAATTTTTTGGGAGGCATGCAGGTGGCATGTAACTCATCCTGGTAACACCTTTGTGAAACGTGGTGGATGATAGTATGAACTGAGTGTACCACCAAACACATGGAGAAAGTAGGGAGGCAATGTATGTGTTGTGTGCACATCCACACACATACATACGTGCACACACATACACAAGCACAAACACACACTTATGCAAGGCCACCCAGAGTCAGTGATGGGGCTCAGCATTATTCTGAGTTTCAATCTCTCTCACCAAGTTGCTTTAACAAAGCGTGTGGCTCATGCCCACCAGGGAAACATTTTCTTTTCCCTGACAGTTTGATGCTTCATTTCTACCATTTCCCCTTGTAGCCATTAATTGTAGACTCCCCAGGAATAAAACATATTCCCAGGAAACGGCTTGTGCATTGGCTTCAAGCACATTGCTACCATTCAGCTTGTAAAAATGGCTCTAGAATCCTGTTTGTGATATAGAAAAGAGAGAGAAGAGGCAGCTGATTCTTTCTACTTCACTTTTGGCTGTGTGGTATCCTGAATGTAGACCGACCCCTATGTCCCTACAGAGACTTATGTTGTCGGCCATCATCATCTCCAGCCTGGAGCTTTCCCAAGATGGAAAATGGAGCAATAGACATGCTGTGGTACAATGGAAGGAACTCTGGGGTAAGAGTCAGCACATTTGAATTTTAGCTGCAGCTTAACTAGCAGTCACCAACTGGAATAGCATGGACAAGTGGAGTAATCTCTACCCTTTGTCATCCTTGGCTGACAAATGGAAAAAGAATACATGACAGAGGACATTTTGCAAACTTCTGAGTGTCATGTAATGCAAGAGACTACAGCCACCTGAGGAAGTGCAGAAATGGCTGGACAGTGCAACGGGCAACAGGCAATGTTAGTTTTAGCTGTAGCTCAACTTGTTACTGTCCCATGACCTTAGGCCTCCTCCTCTGACTCTCCATTGCCCCATCTGAAAAATACCATATTGGCTTTATGCCCTAGACTCTAGGTGCTCTACAACCTTGTTATTCTGAGCGTGGATCCTGGACCAGCATCATCTAGAACACCTGGGGCCTGTTAGAAATGCAGAATCTTGGCCCCTACCCAGACCCACTGGATCAGAACCTGAATTTTAATGAGATTCCCCAGGTGATTTGTATGCACATTAAGGCTTAAGAATCATTGGTCGTCAATATCCCTTTCCAGCTTTTTCATTCCATAAATTCTACTAGAAGTGGTCCAGTGCACTGCACTTTCACAGAACATCCATTTCATCAGACACTGGCATAACTTGCTATCCCTGGCTAAGAAGGCATGGTAGGATGCTTTTTGTGCACTTTTGCAAAGTCAAATGAAGCTAGTCAGTCAGAGGAGAGGAAAAGTTTCTTTTGTTCTTCCTCCTCTCTCTCCGAGCACAAAGCTCACCAACACTGCTGCTCAGATATGGGCTTAGATGCACAACATGATCATATTTCATATTAAAAGATAATATGCCAAATTTTCTAAGACACATCTTGTGCCAGAAACAGTATTAAGTGCTTTCATATAATGTCTCATTTAATACTTAGAACAGCCCTGGAAAGTAGGTTCTATTGTTCTCTTTCATATTACAGATGAGAACTGTGACTCTTGGAGAAGTTAAGTAACTTGTGCAAGTTCTAAGCTAGAATTTGACAGAGCTGGGATTTGAACCCAGATCTCTCATACCGGAATATGTGTCCTTATCCACCAGGGATGTGCCCTCCCCAGCCACTTGTTTAAAATTCCTGGGGTACCTTCCTCTATGTATTCCCACTCCACCTTTGTGTGCTCACACCATTCTTGTTACTCTTCCCTCAATCATACAATATTGTAGATTTGTGCTGTACATGTGGTAATTAGTAGCCACATGCAGCATTCGAAATTAAATTAAAATTCAGTTTTTTAATTGCATTATCAACATTTCCAATGCTCAAGAGTCACATGTGCCTAGTGACTACCACGTTGGACAGCACAGATATAGACTATTTCCATCATCAAAGCGAGTTTTATTGGATCGTGTTGTTTTAGAGAATCAAATTGCTGAAAATTACCACTCCGTCATTGGCCTTTTCCCATGTTACACCACTTTTCAGCATTGTAAGCTCTACTCTTAAATGCACACACCAAGAAAAGCCACCTCAGAGGCCCTCTGCGCAAGAGGTAAGAGGCTGTCTGGGGTGGAAGAACTGAGCAATTCTGAATATCCAACAAGATGGGCATCTTAGAACTTGACCCCGATTGCAAGTTCAAAGACCACACGCACAGAAGAGAAGTCTGGGCCCTGGCGTGTGTTCCCAGCCTTGGCCCTTATGATTCACTGTGACAACTCCTCATTTCTGTCAGGGGAAAGAAAGTCCAATCAGGGAGAGTTTTATTTCCTCCCTGAAATAAAATAGAACTGACTGGCCGAGGTATCCCCAGGGACATCCGCTATGGGGCCTTAAATTACCTGGTAATACTTCTAGTCAATCCCACTTTCATGTTGGGGTTTGCAATCAACATTTATCTCTATCGGACAGACCATCTGCAGGTTTCTAATACCACTTTTATTATTACCTTGTAAATGTAAAATCCTCGAGGCAGAAATGCCAGCTGCTAACACGGTGTGTGTATGAGCACCCACTTCTCCAGTGATGAATGTCCTTGGGTCCTTGAGTCTCCAAAACAAAAAAGTCTCCAATACCAAGGACTTGCCCAGAAATTATGTGCTGTATGAATTCAATGTCAGGGGCTTTTTGGGCAGCTCTCTCTAGTGGCCCCAATGACACAGCTGACCTTCCCCTCCTCTGTCAGAGGAAAGCCTTCTATGTGGCCGTCAGCCTTTCTGCTTTGGAAATTGAGACATATCATGGGGACAGAAATAAATTCTTACCAAATGCTCAAAACCAGACATACCACAACAGTCTGACAGGTATTAATGAACAATACTTATCATTTATTGAAAGCCTAGCTTTCATTTCTCTGCTAATTTAGAAATCTGCCAGGCCCCTAACAGAATAGTTTTGGGCCTCATAGAACAACCCACCCAGTGAGGAAGGTGGACATTTAATCTTGTAAGCATCCAAATAAATGTGTATTGACTAATTATAATAATGGCTGGGAATGAAAGAAATGAGGTTCTGTGGAGCTTTATTTAGAGGGAGTGGTCAGAGAAGACCCTCACTGAACAGATGGTCTATCAGCTGAAACCCGAGGGACAAAGCGGCCAAAGCTTGGTGGGCAAGGGGTGGGCAGTGAGGCCAGGGGGTGCACGGAGGCCAGACCCTGCAAGGCCAGCCTTAGGGAGGGGCTGAGGTTTGCTACTAGGAACAACGGGAGTGATCGGAGGGCCTGAAGCAGCAGGCTGACCTGACATGTGCTTTATGTTTTCAAAAGATCACTCTAGTTAAGGTGTGAAGAATGGATTGGAGATTAGATGGGGCAGAGAGTGGAAGCAGGAAGACTGGGTCGGGGCACTGTTTGTAGTCCAGGTGGGAGAAGGTGGTGGCTTAGACTCACATTGCAGTATGGGGGAGAGAGAAAAATGAAGGAATTTGCAAGATATTTGCGGGGAGTACAGAAAAGAACTTGCAAGCCAATCTGTTCTGTGGGGATGGGGTAAGGAAAAATCAGGAACCAAGGATGACTCCCAAGTTTCAGGCTTGAAAAGCTGATGGACAATAGAGCCCTGTGCCTGGTTTGGGTACTTTGCATTCATTCTTTGCAAGCCCGACGATTAACCTTGAAAGAACAAGTGTTATTAACATTTCCCTGTACAGGTGGGGAAACTCGGATCAAGTAACTTGCCCAAAGTCACACAGCTTGGGAACAGCCAAGCCAGGATTTGAACCCTGGTCTGTCTGCAAGGCTTGTGTGTGCCCTTTCCTTTGCTGTCACTGCCTCACACACTGCATTTCTGTTACCAGCTTCCAGTCTCTCTGGCTCCTACCTTTATCCGGTCCATGTTAAGTGTTTTCCCTGGCTTGTCACTCTGCTCAAAGCCTTTTTTCAGCCTAGAAAACTCTATTCCCCCACCTCCACCTTGTTACCCCTTCTTGTTCGTTAGAATCTTAAACTTTCATATAATGTCTCATTTAATACTTGGAACAGTCCTGGGAAGGAGGTTCTATTGTTATCTGCTGCTGGAGGCTCGCAGATCTAAGGAGGCATGGTTGTAACACTTAGCTGTTCGTGTTTGGGCAAATTGTTGTCTTTGAACTGAACGGATGAGGATAACAGCACTAATTTCACAGAGCTCTTCTGAGGATTAAATAAACTCTCGTTAGAGCAGCACGTATAAATGTTATATAGTGTATACTACGGAGCAGTGCCTGGTGCCTAGGAAGCAGTTAAGAAACCTTAGCCTTTTCATCATTATTTTTTTAAAACCCTCTCTTTACACATACACAGCACATTCCAACTCACCTTCTACACAATTTGGGAGTTAAATTATTTGGAAATGTATTTTTGAAAATGTCTCTCAGGATGAATATGACATCACACCCAACCTCAGGGGCAGCTGCTTCAAGCACAGTGACCTATAAACTTTGTACCAAGCAGTATGTGCCTCCCAAAACAACAGGCCTTTCTCTGTAGAAGTCAAGTGGAAGCGAAGCTTGCAGCCGGAATCCGCGTGTAGCTCTGCTGAGTGGGGACAAACCCAAGCGAGCCCTGACAGCTGCCCGAGTCCTCGGTGAGCCGAAGCGGGCCATATGGGAAGACAATTTGGAAAACTTCTCAGCATCAATAAAGCACTTCCTTTTAAAAACTCCATCTCCTAATTCAAAGTCAAAACCTCCTATTTGCCACGGCTCTGCTCTGCTGCTACTTCGGTTATTAGAAAACCTGCCGCCTGAACGAGTTTGGCTCCCAAACAGCCGAATAATGAAAAGATGGGAAGACTTGCTTAAGCAGCAGGAAGGAAAACTGGCGGGACAAAGACAGGGCTGACAGGCAGCAAGAGGAGCAGAATCCAGGACTAAATGGGACAGAAGTGGAGCGAGCAAGCGGCAAGAGTCCCAGCAGGACTGCAGGGGTGTAGATCGGGGCGGGAAGTGGTAAGGATGAGACGAGAGAGACCACACTCTGGACGTCGCAGGAGGAGAAAGGGGAAGTAAAATTCTTAAACCTTCTCATCTGCAGAGCATCCAGAAGGCAGTGGGTTGCAGCACTGAGGCCCTGCCGCAGGGCACAGTGACTGAAGCTCAGCCCTTGTTAAGTGACGACTCTGAATCTCAGTTTCCTCGTCCACCAAATGGCAGTGTCCAGAGGTTCATGAGGATGAAATGAACTGTTGTACACCGGACACTTAGCACAGTGCCTACTACGAAGTATGCACGTAACAAATGGTTTAAAATAGATTATGAGCGTTAGAATGGTGAGTAAAACACAACCTCCCCAAACAAATACCAAAGGAAAAAGAAACAGCTAAAAAAATCCACATCTTTTTTTTAACAACCCTCCCCCCAGCTTACTGTTTGGACAATGTTAGCTTTCTAATTTACCTACTTCTTCAAATGCTGCTTTCTTCCTTTGTAGCTTCTCGACGCGGAATCCAAGGGTGACAGGCTCTTACAGTAGGAAGGGGACAGAGAAGTCGTTTATACTCCTCCTGCAGAGATGGAATCTCCTCCCAGCACCCGGGCAGATGGGCAAGCTGGCAATGCCGACACCAGTCTGCCGCTGGGAGCCCAGGGCCTCCAACAAGGTCCATTCTCCTCCCAGAGAACTCGTTTAAAAACCTTCCTCTTCTTACCAAGACAAAGCACTCTTTGCTGTTAACATCAACCACGGGTCCTAATTAGACCTTCTGGAGTTAATTAGAGCACCTGTATCCCCTCTTCCAATCCACATTCACTCAACACTCCTGCACACACTCTCACCCTGTGCTTCTTAAGAGCACAGAGGCTGTCAGGGTCATTGCTATCTTTAGCATCTTGCACAATACTTGACACACAGTAGGTGTTCAATGAATGAATGAATGACATTCAGAGAATCAGGACTCACAGAGACCTACTAGGGGTAGTAAAATAAATGCCTTCAGGAGCCCAGGCAAGTGAAATAAATAAGAGGCGTGGCTTGTGGCTAATTGAGGAGTGAACGTTCTGCCTACAGGCATTTGAATTCAAATTGTTTTAGAAGAGTTCATTAGCTGGACAAACCCTCTTACTGTAGGGTTGTAGCTTTCGGGCTACTGCAGTTGTGACTCCGTTTTAACCTACCCTCCCCACCCCCCATTAGGAATTTGAATCATCTCAATTACATCCTTTACAAATGCTAACTCACTCTCAGAACGTCCCTAAGGAGAAGGAAAGCAAGACCTTCAAAACTCTTAATTATTTAAAAATCCATTAGCTTGAGCCGAAAGCTGCTTCCTTGCAATTTTTACCCAGTTGGTCCTAGTTGTGCCCTTTGAGGCTAGCAAAACAAATGGAATTCTTTTTCTTTTTGATTTCCCTGCAAATATTTGAAGATATTTAGCGCCCCTCCAACCTGACTAAATCTTCTCCAGATTAAAGTTCTTTCAGCTGTCCCCTCTGTCAAGCTTATGAGACCTCCACCATCCGGACCACTCTGCTGTGTCAATAGGCCTCTTCAAAGTGTAGCAGCACACAAGTGTATACACTATTATTGATAAAAGTGAAACATTTTAGAAACGATCCAAATATTAATATATGACATTCGGAATTTAGCGAATTTTGGCACATCTATAATGGACAGTTTATGTACCTATTAAAATATTAAAAATCATGCTAAAGAGCATAGAAAAATGCTCATTAGAAATCACATTAAAAATGACACATGCAACATGTTTCCAAATTTAACACTATTTTATTTAAAACCGATTTGAAGATGAAAAATTAGAATGAAAAAATGCATTGTCCGGCCGGGCGCGGTGGCTCACGCCTGTAATCCTAGCACTCTGGGAGGCCGAGGCGGGTGGATCGCTCAAGGTCAGGAGTTCGAGACCAGCCTGAGCAAGAGCGAGACCCCGTCTCCACTAAAAATAGAAAGAAATTATCTGGCCAACTAAAATATATATAGAAAAAATTAGCCGGGCATGGTGGTGCATGCCTGTAGTCCCAGCTACTCGGGAGGCTGAGGCAGTAGGATCACTTAAGCCCAGGCGTTTGAGGTTGCTGTGAGCTAGGCTGACGCCACGGCACTCACTCTAGCCAGGGTAACAAAGCGACACTCTGTCTCCAAAAAAAAAAAAAAGAAAAAAAAAAAATGCATTGTCCAAAAATTACTTCCACAATCAGAAATAAAAGCAGGTTATTTTATTAAACATGATTTCAGAAGTTAATTAAAAATTTATGATTGTAGGTTCTTTAACATTGGAGAGTCTTAGATGGCCCCTCCCTTGATCCAGGTCAACTTTTAAAATCAAAGGTCCATTTGGGGGAGTTGTTTGCAAAATCCATGTTCTTAAGCCCTACCTCCACTTTCCCCAAGATTTGAATATAGTCAGATTGAGTAGAGCCTGAGCATGTTTTTTTTTAAAAAAAAGACTCAGGTGACTTTGATGCATACTACTAGTTAAGAATAAAACTAGACAGGAGATTTCTATTAATGCTGCCAACATATCCCTTTTCTTGGCAGCTGCATGGTGTTTTGACTCACTTTTCCAGTTAACTAAGACCCTGGAGCATTGCTCTTAAGGGCTACTCCCCTCCCTGCATGCATGCAGGTGGCTTTGTAAGACCTCAAGGAAGATATTGGCATTGATCCCCATACAACTCGTGTTATTAGATTTGGCCCATCCATCTAGACTGTCAAGATCTTTTTTACCGGCTCCTCCTTCCATCTGTGAGTCATCCTAAAACTCAATCAGAATGACATTTAAGGTACTTATACAAACCTCCTCTTTCTCAAGGTAAATATTCCCAATGTCATCAACCAGAATTTTCTTCCTCCCCATTGACCTGGACATCTGGCCCAGGTGTTCACCAGTGAGAACAGAGGAGCTACTTCCCCTGCCCCATTTTTTAAACTTTGATGATAAATTATAGTTGACAAATAAAAATTGCATATATTTATAGCGTGCAGTGTATGTTTTGATAGATGTATACATTGTGAAATGGTAAAATCAAGCTAATTAACATTTTTACCATCTCTAATATTTTTTGTTGTGAACCTTTCCCCAATTAATCTAGATACCGGAACAAGATTTGAAAAGGTCCCATTTTTTGCATAGAAGTCTCTAACTGGGATTTTTAATTATTAAAGAAATATTTGCTTATTGTAAAATATTTTTTAAAAAAACATGGAAACATGTAAAATAAAAGGCTCCCCCAACCCCAAGCTCATTTTCCCAAGGTGATCACTATTAACACCTTAGTGATAACAGTACCACTCTGCCCATCTCTCCACTAGGCTTGGGTTCATTTCTTTGACCAACAGCTAAATGTTTCTGCCACCCATTTTATAACAATTTATTTTTATGCCAATCTTAAATTATCAGTTCAGTTTATGACTTTTGCTTCCATAAAACACATCTGAAGTGGCCCAGTTCATAACCATGGGAGATAGAGCAAGTTACAACTTTACTGGTCCTTCAGCAACTTAACTGGATAGTTGGTGAGGCCTGTGTGTGGAGTGGAATACAAGAGTGGTTTCCAAATGCTGGGCCTCATTAGGACCATCTGGGGAGCTCTTTTAAAATACAACTTCTCAGACATATTCCCCAATGATTCTTGCATAGTAGTGTTGGAGTGGGGCTCTTAACAAATTCTCTAGGCTATGCCAATGTTTTGTAAGGTCTGGGTCTAGCAGATCGGACATAAGGCCAAAGGGCCTGATGACATGTGCTGGGTGCCCTGGTGCCATCCTTCCCGGGTTCCATCCCTGCCCGCCGGCCCTCCAGTGGATTCCTCACCTTCAAGTCACAGCCACTTCCCAGTATAGCTCCCCACTATTCAAACCCAGAGGCTCTCTTTGGCCTGGCGTTTGCAGCTTCTCACACCTGGTCCTTACTGTCTTCCAAGAACCTCCCTTAGCACAGGTAAAATTCAGCCAGACGTTTTATTCCATTCATCCCATATTTTCTGTGTGTCTTCACTCTCATTGTGCTCTTTCCATATTTCTACCTGTGCTTCCTCTTGCCCACACTCCCTATATCTGCCTATTTATTAATATTTCTGGATCCTTCAGGGCTTGTGTCAAAGGCCACCTCCTCTGTGAAACCTTTCCTGAATACTGTCCATCTCCTGCTGCCTCCTGCTAGAAGTGATCTTCTCTCCCTCTGAAATCTTGATTCCATTTTTCATACTTTATGGTATTCACCGCTATCTAGCTTATTTGTATAAATAATTTATTGACCATATTATCTCTCTGGCTAGAATATGAACTGATTCATGAATGTATGTCGAATGAATGAATAAATGAATTCACAAGTAAGTATACAAAAGAAAAAAGGTGGGAAGAACAGAGGAGAATCAGCAGGATCCCACCTGGACCTTACAGCCCCCAAGAAAATATTAGAAGTGTATAAATCCATCAGCAACCAGCCTACTGTGTGCATACCCTGGGTTAGCAGATTTCTTAGCAGCATATTTGACTTTGAAGGAACTTGGCTCATCCTTGCTAGTAATTCCAGAGTCACCACTACTTAAACCTTTTCCCCTGTACCTAGAGCCAGAAGACTGTTACCTGGAGGTTAGGTGAGATCCTGGAAGACCGTGAGGCTCCCAGAGCAAGTGACAGGAGTTCTGTACATGCCCTTTTGTACCCAGAAATCAGTGCACACTGTGCTTAAAACTCCACAAAGGCTTTTCCTTGAGCTCAGGTTGGTCCTGCCCAATCCTGTGCCTGCTTCTCTCCTGGCCTCATCTGATGCCACCCTCCCACTTGCTCACACTGCTCCTTTTCTCCAAAGTCACGATCCCTTGCCTGCTGTCCCCTCCACCTGGCAGGGCTGCCCTAGCTGCAAACCTTAGCTTTAGGATCACTTCCTTAGGGTGGCCTTCCCTTATCCCACAGGACTAGGTCAGGTTAGCCCAGCACAGCTTACGATGAGCTGTCATGTTTGGAATTTATATATTCCTCTGTGATTAGTTGATCAAAATATGTCTTCCCTATTAAACTTTAAACTCCATGAGGACAAGAAACAAAGCTGTCTTATTAACTGCTGTATCTCTGTCACTTAGCACCATGTCTGGTGCATAAGATGGTCAAACAGTATTTGCTAAATGAATTAATGAAATGAATTACAAGGACATTCATCTGTGCTAAAAAGAAAAATTAGGTGTGAAAAAAAAAATCAGGAGGATTTTTGTAATGCCCTCAACTCAGTCTCTGCTCCTTCCACGTGGCAGTTGATGAGCATTTTCACCTCACCCCATTCCACATAGTGAGACCTTCCTGAGCTTTTCTAGAAAATATCTTGAAGAAATGTCGCCAATATCAGCTGCATTGTTCCAAGGGAACTCACATATCTTGAGCACCTTACTATGTATGGGTACCATCCCCACGCATCTTAGGTTACTTAATTTTCTCAGTGACCAATGAAGTAGTTTCATTATTTCCATTTTACAGATGAGAAATCTGAGACTCACAGAGACTAGGTGACTTGGCCAAGATCACAGAGTCAGCAATGGCAGGAAGTTAACCTTCTCTAACAGGTTACTGGCAAGGATGCTGGCCTGGAAATTAGGAGATGAGAGTTTTAGTCTGTCTTCTGCCACTAATTTCTCGAGTGACCTTGAGCCAATCATTTAATCTCTCAGTTTTGATTCCCTGAATCAAATACTATCTGAAGATGGATTGAGATAAGGCCTGCAAAAGTTTCTGAACAGGAATAAAGTTCCGCATGCTGTAGAGATGATTATCCTGCCTCTTTCCCCCTACCCCCAAGAACCAACAGATGGCCTTCTCTTCGTCTGAAAATTGAACACTCCCACCAAGGTCAGTTATGCCTACAAATCAGTGCGGGCTTTCTTCTGCACAAAATCTCCAGATGGAAATCAGCTCTAATTCTTTCTCTTGCTCAGGCCTTGCTCTGAATAATATATTTTGAAAATGAACTATTTTGGGGCCAAGAAATCTGGAAATCTCAGCTGATTCATCACTTTCACCACCAGGCTGTTGCGCTCCTGCATCTTCTGCCTTGCCAGATTCAGACGTTTTATCTCCACTAACAAGTTCTCAGTGGGCCCCGTGGAGAGGTCTCTTCTTCTCATGATGAGATGCTTTCCAAAAGCTTAAAAAGTACGGGTGGGGCAGAATCTCAAGAAATAAATCTGAAATCAATAAAACCCTGGGGTGGGATGGGGTGTTCAGAGAGAGATGCAATCACAGAACAGAACTGAAATGGATCACAGCATGGCACCTGTCTTTGAACGTGGAGATTCCATAAGTGTCACCTCCTGATTGTCCTCACTAACAGAATAGGGAGGCAAGATAGATAATTCCAGAAAATGTACTATTTAAAAACTAGCTTTAGCTAGCTTTGGAATGCTTATAACTTTCCCCTATAAGATCCAGCTTTCTAACTATGTTTTTCTTGGATAAAGGTACATTGAAATGAATTTGCTTTCTTTGAGGAAATAATAGAGACTTCCTTAAAAACATGGTAAGGCAGGTTCATCAAAAAATTAACAATAGAACTACCATGTGATCCAGTCATCCCACTACTGGCTAAATTACCAAAGGAACGGAAATTGGTATGTCAGAGAGATGTCTGCACTCCCATGTTCACTGCAGCACTATTCACAATTGCCAAGATACAGAATCAACCTCAGTGCTCATCAACAGATGAATAAATAAATGAGGTTGTTTACATAATGGAATACTATTTGGCCAAAAAAAAAAAAAAAAAAAAAAAGAAAGAAATTGTGTCATTTGCAACAACATGGATGAGCCTGGAGGACATTACATTAAGTGAAATAAGCCAGGCACAGAAACACAAATACCACATGCTCACGCTCATATGTGGAATCTAAAAAAGTTGATCTCACTGGAGTAGAGAGTAGAATAGTGGTTACCAGAGGCTGAGGAGTGTACTGGGGGGGGGGGGGGGGAACGGATAGGCAGAGGTTGGTCAATGGATACAAAGTTACAGTTTGATAGAAGGAGTAAGTTCAGGTGTTCTATTGCACAGTAGGGGGACTATGGTTAACAATAATATATTGTATATTTCAAAATATCTAGAAGAAAGGATTTTGGATGTTCTCACTCAAAGAAATGATAAATGCCTGAGGTGATGGATATGCTAATTACCCTAATTTGATGATTACACATTGTATGCATGTATCAAAACAGCACATTGTACTCCATAAATGTGTACAACAATTAATGTCAATTAAAAATAAAAAAAATTGGAAACAAACAAAAAACATGCTAGGTAGAAGGAAACAGCCACTTATAGAATAAAAGTAATTGGCATGGATACTCATTTGTGGATAATTGAGAATTGGGGAATGTTTTCTCAGGAGCAGAGAACACTCCTTCAGAAAATTTCCTATGTTAAATGGCTATTTTAAAAAAAAAATAATAAAAAAAGGTTATGTATATAAGAGAGCAATGTGATCACAAAAGCTATACCACTGCAGTATTAGCCGAGAAAAGGCCATGCTGTTTGGGGACATTTCTTTCCTATTACTCTTCCTCTAGGCTATACTTCTACTGAGCTCTAGACCATCTTTCCAAATCCACCCCCAGCGCGGGCATCTCCATGCGGATGTCAGGCTGCTCAAATCACTAAGCCCCAAATTGGATGCCCCCCCCCCTTTCTAAATCTGCCTCTGCTCCTACTTTCCTCGTTTAAATTCCTAGCACTCCATCCATCACATTGCCAACCTAGAGACCCAGGATTCATTCTGAACACCTCTTTCAGCAGCACCATTGACCTAGATAGAAGCCCTGCTGATTCTATCTCTAAAATATCCCTCTCATAAATCTCCTCCTCCACTCCATACCCTCCGCACTGCTTTCTAGTCCTGGCCCACACCCTCTGGCACCTGGATTAGTGCATCGCCTCCTAACGAGGCTCCCACCTTCTGTCATTCCCCGTCCTTGACAGTGGCATTTTCAGCCACATCCTGACTTCTCCCCATGATACACACCACACAATCTCCCCACACACCAAAAAAAAAAAAAAAAAAAAAAAATCCACAAACACATATAATCTCTAAAACCAAAAAATACCCAGAAACAACGCTCGCGCGCGCGCACACACACACACACACACACAACAGCGTACATCCTCAAGTCACACCAGGCTGCTGCCATTCTCACATTCCATACTCCTCTCTCCTTTTTCCAATGTCTGTTCAGGTAGTTTGTTCTGCTAAGATGTCCTTCCTTCACCATCATACCACCATTAATGCCCCTTGAAGCTCTTATACTTCCAGGTCAAGTTCAAAGCACACCCCAAACACCAGGAAACCAGCTAGGCTTGTCCCTCCCTTCTCCGACTGTCACAGCACTTTGTACATGTGTATCCCAATGTACCAAGAAGGTTTGTCGGCCCTACCTCTCTACCTGGCCTTGCAGTCCTAAAAGGAAGCACAACTTAACAGCAGGGGCTTTAGGGACAAACAGACATGAGGTGAAATCCCAGCCATCCCTTGCTGGCTTGGGAAAGTAAATTCTCTAAGCTCTGTTTTCTCACTTCAAAGACAGAGATAATACCACCACTTTACGTAATAGAATTGAAATTAGAAATAAATGAGACAATTCAAAGTGCCTAGCATCTAGTTAAGATTCCATAAAATGGAAACATTATTAAAACTATTTAGACCTCCTGCACCCAGTACTCAGCAAATATCTAATTATATGGATGGATTTAGCTTTCAGCTGCTTCAATGTCATAAAAAGCATATTCAAGTATACTGTCACATTGGAACTTCCCAACATTTATGCAAGGTAAGCAAAGGAGTTACCCAATATTCCCATTTTTACCATCGGGGAAATGCAGATCAAGAGTATAAGTAACTTTGCTTGGGAACCCCCATGAGTCAGTGGCCCAGGTAAGACCAGGACACAGCCTTCAAGTGTTATTTACATATAAAACATTGTCTCACATTTTAGAAAGTGAGTCCATCTAAAAATGATATGGCTGTATAATCGTTTGTACTATGCTGGGTACTTTTCCTAAATATGCTTATTTTTACAAGAAAAGAAATATGTAAAATAACAGATTGGTAAGATGCCAGAACAAAGACAGGCTGCCCAAGTTAGAGCAGAGCCTTGCAAATGAGAATGAAAATTTGAAGGAGAGATCTTCTGGAAAGCATAACTCAGATTACATCATTTCCTTGCTTCTAGGCTCTCCCATGACTTCTCCTTGCTCTCAGAATAAGAACACTCTTCTGTTCATGGCCTCCAAGCCTCTACCCCATTTGCATCCTGCCTAACTCTCCTACCACTGTCTCAATCATTATACTCAAAGTCTTACTGGTAATATTTGCTAAACGGATGAACAAATTAGCTTCTTTTATCACCACTAAAACACCAAGATAAGTCCTTTTGTGCCTTTACAATCTAGACTGACAATACATCCTTAAAACTAAAAGCAATGCAGTCCCCAAAATTAGAACTCATGGGAAGAAGTGGGCCAAATCTAAACATCATTCTTAACATCTTTGAGAACACAGGACTCTTGTTTTTATTTATATCTAAGGAAAACGGAGTCTTTTGGCAGAGGGATTGTTGGAGACACTCCCTCCATTTGAACCAAAAGGTCACACATGCTTCTTCTCAACTTGGAGCTCAGCCCCCTGTTCTGGTTTCAATCTGAAGATTTTATCTGACAGCCTGCATGTCACTGCCTATGGTGGACTTGCTCTGTTGCCAGAGAGTTGACTTAGATGGCACATCACATAACAAGCAAAGTGTGCATCAAGAGGGGAAGGACAGATCTTGAAAGTAGTTTAATTTCTAGGATTAACTTCAAAATTATCTTTAAACTTCATTTCTAATGTCATAGTGACTAGTCCATGTTAAAGTTAAAAATCTTGGAAACAGATTTAATTATTCATGACAAATAGACATTCTTCTCAAACAGAAGTATGAGATAGTTCCTCTCCCTACTGTCCTGAGCTTTCTGTGTAGTAACATGAAAAAAAAGAGCAGCACCCAGCAGCCCACCTGTAATCTAACAGTGATTTTTGCAAATCCCAGCAAAACAGAAGTCCCTATAGCTTCATTTCTAGTTGTCTTAAAAAAAAGTTGGAAAGGACTCAATCAAACTTATGCTGTAATGATCTTTGCTTACAAGTCAGAAAGTACCACCTGAAAGCTTAGACCTGGGACTCCATTTCTTTCCTGGATCTCCAGTAGTCGATGTGCATAAAAGTGAATCTGGGTGCAAACATCAAGCCTTCTCTCCACAATTTTCCATTTTCCTCTGCCTCATTTATAAACAGCTGGTCCACAAAATCTCCTGTATCCAGATGCCACAGGAAGTCACATGAAGCAGGATTTGAATTGGATATGTGTAATTACGTCAAATCTGATAGCAGCATAATTTACTAAAGATCAAAAAGCTTATTGAATGTGAGGCTATTTCTATGACAAAAGCTTAGAACATAGAGTCAGTCTCATCTGCCCAACCCAGCCTTAAAAATCAGATGACAAATCATGACATGAAAAAAGAAATCATAGGGAAGATGTCTGAATTGTTACTTAGGCTGCCTCAGTTTATGTTCCTCTTGGTCATCTCTAGTTTTCAGGCCAGTGAGGGCAGACATTGTGAGTACAGCAGCCGTGTTCCATGCTTTCCAGGTTATGAGTTAGCTCTGTGACTCCCTAGGTCCCCCTCTTCAATAGGCACAGGATTAGCTTCTGTGGATTTCCATTTGGTCCTTACCACAGAAGAGGGTTAGCCATACAGAGAATAGTTGAGTTTGGGGGAAAAGCATGGAGTAAAAGGGGTGGGAGGAATGTACACTATAAAAAGTAGATTCATGAAACTCAACTGTGGTACAGTGATAATTTTTGAAATGGTCTTTAACAGAGACAGGAAAAAAAAAAGCTGTATGAAAGCACTTCGTAGTAATTAACTAAGTCTTGCCTACCTCCAAATTGAGAAAAATGCAGAAATCAATACTTTAAATGTGTCACACTTATTGACACTAATGAAACCTCCTGAATAAGCATTTAATGCAACTCCGCTGCTATTTTAAATTTACGTTCCTCATTGAGTGAACATTACAAGGTCAGGTCAGTTCCCCTGGGCTTCACAGAGCTGATGCTATCAAACAGACAGGACCTTGTTCGTGCGGTATTTGGAACAACCCTTTCGAGGGTTGCTGCGCTGTCCATGGTGCTGGGAAAACAGCTGTTCCGCCCCTTTGCTCTTCCGTCCAGCAGGAGACACACATCCAGAAATGATGTGTTATCTCACAGTGCAGTGACCCACACGTACTTCCATGTTTATTCAGAAAAAGAAAACATATGGAATCCCCTAATACTTTGTTTTTATAGCAAACTCTGGGTTGATTATGCTACCTCAATACAGTCTCTTTTATTCTTTTACTCTTCAGATAATTATTAACTACATTGAGGTATGTTAATTTGCACTTTCTTGTATTTTTCTTTGTACCAAAAGCATTTTATCTTCCCAAATAGACTGTAAGTTTAAGGGTTCTGGAAATACTCATGGATTGGTTGGAATAGTTGGATTCAAATTTAGGCTCCCCTACTTATTAGTTGAGTAACTTGGTTGAGTCAAATTACTCTTTGCACCTCAGTTTCTTTAACTGTTAAAAAAAAAAGATGATTAATGCTAATTTTTTGGGAGTGTTAAATGCATTGGTTACATTTCAAAGTATTTTGCAAACTATGACATGCTATGAAAGCAAGCATTTATCATACCACTTTTTTGTTGTTGGTATCACAGTAAAATATTCTTGACAGAGCATTAATAAAGTTTTTGTTGTCTCCTCCAACTCAGAACAGGCCTACAGGAATTAAGGACCCATCTCAATCCAGGAATATATTAGGAGTTATGGAAATAAGGAGAAATTTACTTGAATGAAGGTAGACAAATTTGGAAGCTGTAACATTTAGATTCCACTAAATTATCCAAAGATTAACACCCAAGCTCTCAGCCATCTCCAAGCTCCTCATCATTGCCACCTCTTCAGTACTTGCATTTGTTAAAAAAAAAAAAAAAAAAAAAAATACCCTAGTCATGATTTAATCTGAACACTCCCACTTTAAAGATAAAGTAAGTGATGTGAGAGTAATTAAATAACCTATCCGACACAGCAAAGAGTGGAAGAGCCAAAACTTGAAGTCAGGTTATGCTGAATTTAAGGCTTATTCTCTTAACTATTGTGTCCACAGCTTCCTATATCTGAAGGGGTCCTTTGAACATGGGTTAATTTAGAAGCTGGCCAATACATTCTTGAATTTCTTATTCTGAAGTAGAGCTTTTGAGAGCCCAAATCTAGCATGTTAGAGGTCATTCTGAAAATAAGTTCTTTTAGAGGAGGGAGACAAAGGGAAATCTAATTCAGGGTAATCCCCCAGGTTCCGTAATGCAACAAACCAGAGTTGGAATCAGCTGCTGAATTCCAAGTACGCTGACTTACCAATTTCCCAATCCAGTAGCCCTAAACCAACTAGAAATTATTTCCTTGCAACATAAAAGGATTCAAATAAGATGTATTTTGGTGGCGCTTCTGTTTTTCAAAACTCAGCAACTTCAACAATTATATCTTTTTAAAATTGCATTTAGTGCAATTACTTCTCCATCTATTTAAATCCCTCCTATTCTTAAAGATCCAGTTGATATTCCCTTTCCTCCATGAACATTCACAGATGGCTCCAACTCACAGAAATTTAATCTTTCTGTGTATTCATATCCCTTCTGCCTACACCATGCATTTGTCAAAAAATCACCTATTGCCCTGGGATATCTTCCCATTTTTTTTTTCACATTGCTATTTAACAGATATTAATTGGCTTTTCATATTTATACTTTATTTCTTCAACCTTATTGGAGCACTGGATCATAGTAGGCACTTGATAAGTATTTATAGTATTTACAGCATTTTATTGAAATTTCTTGTTAAAATTCTGCTTCATTCCCATCCTCTTCCCTATTAAATCCATGAAGCCATGGCTATTTTTTCTGTCATACTCACTATTGTATCCTTGGTGCCAAGCACATCACAGAGACTTGTGTATGTAATTGGAATAACTACAGTAATGAGTACAGGAGCCAGACAGGGATTACTGCCTCACCTTGTAAACCCACACCCTCAACCCCCACCTCAGTAGCTATTGGTAGAAAATTTCAAATCTCTAGTTCAAGTGGATAAACTACACTCCTAAATGATTCTATTTCACATAAGAGTCATTTTCAAAGTACCATAGGGAGATTTGTGCTCAGAAATTCTGTTCTCAGCATGGATCATAGATGAAAGCTTAGAACAAGGTAAACTTAAATGTGAATAAAAGGGAAAGAGCACCCAGAACACATCAGTTACTTTCAAAATGTCTCATATCAAGAAAACACTGAGTCACTGTGCTTCAGCACAGAGCTGAAAATAAATTTATATGAACCCTTTTCAAGAGCTTGCTAGTTGCCTTAACTCCATTTTTTAAAACATATTTATTCAATAATATTTACTAAGGTAGACGCTCGGGATAGAGAAGTGAACAAAACCAATGTGGTCCACATTCTGACAAAATGAGAAAATAAAGAAATGTCTCCCATTCATTCACATGCTAAGTATTGATAAAGAATCAACTCCATGCACTGCGTTGGGTTTTCACTTTCCAGGCCTTGCTGCATATTACTGAGTGTAGAACAGATGACACGAGTAGCTAATCTGATTTAATAAAGCCTTTAATTCTCTTGGTAAATACTAGGGAAGAAAGGGGATCATGGAGAAAGAGGGCCCAGAAATAGACTTAAAGCCCTTTTTCCATCTTCTGCCTACACTTTGAAATAGAAACAGTAAGACAGTTCCTTGAGAGGGAGCAATCTCTGCCTTACGCAGGGGAAAAAGAAATGGGAGTCTCCATGGCCTGCCTATCTGAAGCCCTCGTGTGTTCGAGTGTGGGTAACAATTAACAGTGTTTTGTTGCATGGTGGTCGTCCTGGTTCCCGGAGTGGCTGCAGCTCAAGAAGGTTAAGGAGCAGCCCCCTCTTGCATGGACATACACATTTCCATGGATTCTATCATCTATAACGCACATTCTCTAGTTCAAAATTTTTTTCCCTTTTCTTTTTTGTGATGGAATTTCTATTGTACTTTAAAGTTAGGTGTTACTTTTACCTTTTTTTTTTTTAAAAAAAAAAAAAGACATTCTCTTATTATTTTCCATATAGTTCTTGGATTAATACTCATTCGACATCATAAAGGAGAAACTTATGTATCAGCAACCAAATCAGTGGGTAAGATCTACAAACCAGACTCAAGGGCTGGTGTATTGCTGTAAAAATGTTCCTTATTTATAGATAGCTTAATTGCATTAAGTGCCAAAGAATGTACTGCTTTCTTTGTAATGAGTTTTTTATGGTCTTAGTCTTCCAAAGCTCAGATTCCATCTGTGACAGCAGACTGTTGTAGAATTCAGCTATTAATAGCTGCTGGTACACACTTACTCAGAGCTAAGAGGCCCAGGGCTGTAGAGACGGCCAGATGGAGATAATACCAAAGGGTGACTATACGGACAAAAAGGATGAACTTTTTTTTTTTCCCCCCCAACACAGAACAGGCAACACCGAAAACATGACAATCCTGTTTTATTGCAAGCCAAACTCTTGGAAGAGATTCCCCCCACCCCTTTGGAATTCTCAGGTCTGGTTCTAAATCACAGGTGATTTATCACTGTTTCTGATGTTCAAGTAACTCCTTAAACAGGTTACAAAGACAAAAACATCCAGATAGGTTAACAACCCTGATTTAGTAAAATGATACCAAGGGTTCATACGGAAAATCAGGAGTAATACAATTCGGCTATTATTCAAGGAAAAAAAAATCAACTTTGATGCTGGACATTCTTTTGAATCAGAAATATTTTTCTTACAGAGAAAAAATGACAACAAGTGAACTAAATAACACAGACATTTCTTTATGGAGAGCAAAGTTTTTTTTTAAAAGCCTGTTCAATGTGATTTTAAATGATTATGATCTTAGTTCTTTATTCTAAGGAGAGTAAGAAAAATACACTATAAGGGTGACAGAGCAACCATATTTAATGGCATTATTCTATGAATTAATGATTTTTGGGGACCAAAATTTTGCAAGGACCAACCTTTCTTTTGTTTTTTTTAAAAAATGTATAATACCCTACAAGGTAAATAAGAAAAAAAACTACCTTTTTTTTTTTTTTTTTTTTCTTGAGACAGAGTCTTGCTTTGTCACCCTGGCTAGAGTGCCGTGGCATCAGCCTAGCTCAATGCAATCTCAGACTCCTGGGCTCAAGGGATCCTCCTGCCTCCTGGTGCCTGCCACAACACTCAGTTTTTCTATTTTTAGTAGAGATGGGGTCTCACTCTTGCTCGGGCTGGTGTCATACTCCTGTGCTCAAGCTATTCTCCTGCCTTGGCCTCCCAGAGTGCTAGGGTTACAGGAGTGAGCCACCGTGCCCGGTCAAAAACTATTTTTTAATATGTAATTCATCACTAAATAGAATGGCTAAATTGTATTTTGGTGGGGGTACATTTGTAAGTTGCAAAAAATGTGGAGCTTATGCTCTTTCAGCATAGAGATATTAATGAGAATGTTTGTGTGCAATGGAAAATAGTATTAAGAAATGGGTAAAGGGTCAACATATCTTTCTGTTTTGTCTGCAACATGAGTAGAATCACATTGTTCTTGTGAAGCCAAGCACAGCTAAAGGCAAGAGGTACAGCTCAGGCATCCGGGCTGCAATGGGAACCCTCTGCTCTAACACTTTAAGGAAGTTCCTGGCAAATTGGGGGATAGTGTGTTAAGTATCTGTGACCTATTTCACAGAGACATTTTATAAAGAATCTTGAAAATAAAGCAAAAAAATAAAAAAATAAACCCAACCTACACAAAAGAGGCAAAGGGGACAGGTTCATACAGATGGATAAGGACTCCAGGATGTCTCAAACTATCCAAAGAATCCAGGGTCTACCCAATGGACCCCTATTTGTTCATGTAACTACCCTTACTTTGTAGGAAGGACATTTTTTTTTTAAAGGTACAAATAGGCCTGAAATTTTGATAATCTATTTTCATTGCAGGCAAATTGGTTAAGAGGTTAAGTTCTAGTGTCATACTGCATTGAGTTCAGTGTTTGCATCTTACTAGTTGCATAAACTTGAGCAAGTTTCTTAACTTAGATAAGCCTCTATTTTCTTATAAATAAAATAGGTATAGTAATAAGAGTACCAACATTGTAGGACTGTGAGAATCATATATATGATAGTCTATGTAAAAGATAGTAGAGTGTCTGGTATACAGTCAGCACTCAATAGATGTTTCTTATTATTTTCATTTATATTTTACTTTTATTACTACTACATGCAAAAGTACTTCTAATGTTAGAGAGATCTGGGTGTGAATTCTGACTAGGAAACCTTGAACAATCTTTTTCAGTTTACTCATCTGTAAAATAGGGCTAATCATACCAACCTTATAGGAATGTGAGAACTAAAATTATTTATGCTATATGTTTAACACACTAACTGACACAGGCAACTGCTATAAGAAAATAAGCTACTATGATTTCATCATCATAATCCTATCCACTCAATAAGGCTGCCGTGACACTTAAATGTGATCATGTATATAAAGCCCAACCACAGTACCTGAACCTTAACAAACATTAGTTCACTCTTTCTCCATCCTGTTAGCCACCTGCATGTATCACATATTATATAATTAACCAACAGTATTTTCTGCATATCAGCTTTAATATTTACTGGTCTCCAAGTTCATTAGGTGATTCGCTACCATACTATCATTTATCAAAGCAATTGAGGTACAGTCACACACCACACAACAATGTTTTGGTCACTGACGAACTGATAAATGACAAACTGATGTATGACAGTTGTCACATAAGATTAGAATGGAGCTGAAAAATTCCTGTTGCCCAGTGAGTGGTAGCTGGTGTAACACTGTAGCGTAACACATTACTCCTGTGTTTGTGGTGATGCTGGTGTAAACAAACCTACTCCACTGCCAGTCATATAAAAATATAGTACACACAATTACGTACAGTACATAATGCTGGATAATGGTGATAAATGACTATGTTACTGGTTTATGTATTTATGTACTTTTTATTGTTATTTTACAGCGTACTCCTACTTACTAAAAAAAAAAGTTAACTGTAAAACAGGCTCAGGCAGGTCCTTCAGGAGGTGTTCCAGAAGAAGGCGTTATTGTCATGGGAGATGACAGCTCCTTACGTGTTATTGTCCCTGAAGACCCTCCAGTGGGACAATATGTGGAGGTGGAAGATGGTGATATTGATGATCCTGATCCTGTATAGGCCTGGGCTAATGTGCATTTTTGTGTCTTAATTTTTAACAAAAAGTTTAAAAAGTAAAAAAAAAAAAAATTAATAGGAAAATAGTTTATAGAATAAGGATATAAAGACAGAAAATATTTTTGCACAGTTTTAAATGTGTTTGTGTTGTAAGATGTTATTACGAGAGTCAAAAGTTTAAACAATCTAAAAGTTCATTAAGTAAAGGTTACGATAAGCTAAGATTAATATATTATTGAAGAAAGAACATTGTAAAACTAAATTTAGTATGGCTTAAATGTATAGAGTTTACAAAGCCTACAGTAATATACAGTAACATCCTAGGCCTTCACATTCATTCACGACTCACTCACTGACTCACCAAGAGCAACTTCCAGTCTTTCAAGCTCCATTCATGGTACCCTACCCAGGTGTACCATTTTTGGACTTTTATACTGCATTTTCACTGTACCTTTTCTATGTTTAGATACCCAAATACTTACCACTTTGTTGCAATTGCCCACAGTATTGAATACAGTAACATGCTGTACAGGTTTGCAGTTTAGGGCCAATAAGCTATACCACATAGCCTAGGTGTGTAGTAGGCTATGCCCCCTAGGGCTGCATAAGCACACTGTATGATGTTTGCACGACGACACAATCCCCTGACAGATGCATTTTTTCAGAACACATCCCCATCATTAAGCAACGCATGACTGTATATAGACCACATGCCCCCTGCAAACTAGGTAGGGGAGGTATTTCATCCTCATTTTCATGCTTTCATTAATATTAGAGAGCCAACAGCTTAAAACATTTCCAGATACTTTCAGCAGATCCTTCACAGGCTGCTGCTTCCACTTTGTATTTAGTTTCTAGCATTATCGTTCCTGAAATTTCCACATTAGCTCATCACTTCAAAATGCCTTCAGTGCCAATGTATCAAGCTCCTCACCAAACAAAGCATCTTACATATGTGTGTGGCGTGCGGGGCTCTAAGTAAACAGATTCTACAGAGAGATTTTTATCTGCAGCCCTACGAAGCAGGGGGATTTTGCTGTGTTGCTTTCCATCTCATGGAAGGCTTACTAACTAACTAATAATTTCATTGTCATCTTTAAGCCTTTCACTAGTCACAGCAAGAGTACATGCGAGGATCTAAGTAAGCAAAGTTCTTAGGCTGCCTTGATAGAAAAACCTGTGTATATCATCATACCAAATTCCCCCAGCCTGTTTGAACACTGGCAATGGAAACATGGCATTTTCCACCCAGACTTTACTTTCAACGTGACAGGCAGTGTCTAACTTCAGGGCATTCAACGGTTATGAAATCTTGACACCTCACCTACTGTGGGAATGACATGTTGAAACAGTGTCTCCATTCTTTGAGGCATTTTCATATTAAGCTCTGGTGAATGGGAAATAATGAGATAGTCCACACAGTGTGGAGTGGGCCATGTCCCTCTGTCTCTGTCCCCCACCCCCTACCCTTCCCGTCCTCCCCCCTGTCCCCCAGCTGCACATCTGACAACTTCAAACATTTATTAATATTGATCCCTTTGTCCCCTAACAATCAATAGTCGACGTCAAAAGAATCAAATAATATTCAATGTGCAGAACTATATTTGTTTTCATATAACACTGCAGAGGAAATAGAGATGACTTGTTATATGAATTAGTTTATCTCTTTATGATTAAGAAATGACTGCCACTTCTGTACATATCCTAGGGTTTAGCTAATGTGGCTCTAAAATGTCCTTAGAAAAATGCTCGTACTACTTAAGTCTATTGTCTAACAATTTCCTTGGAAAAATTTTATAATACCTTGAGTTTTAAAAAGGATATGTGTTATTCAGGTACATTACTTATCTTCTAATAATAGAAATAGCTAACATTTATTGAGCCCATGCAATTCACTGGGC
Organism: Eulemur rufifrons; assembly: GCF_041146395.1. Classification (NCBI taxonomy): domain Eukaryota; kingdom Metazoa; phylum Chordata; class Mammalia; order Primates; family Lemuridae; genus Eulemur; species Eulemur rufifrons. Next base: position 11,617,889 of record NC_090992.1, read on the forward strand.
CAGGTCCTAGGTGCTTCACACACATAATCCATTTCATTCTCATAATAACTCCACAGAGGTAAGTCCCATTATTATCATTCATGTTTTACGCAGATAAGAGCGCTGACATTTTGCTAGAATGGGGGGTTCCACTAAGGTTACAACTAGTTATGGCAGAACTGGAATTTAGAATTGTGCTCCCTGAATCAAGAGTCAAAACTCTTGCACTGCCTTTCTTGGTGAACTGAATTATACCAAACCATTTTCGTTTTGGTTTAGCCATAAATATTTCACTTGTCTCAACTCACCTAACATTCTTTATTATTCAGGTTCAATTATCAAGGTTCACATCTCTGATCGGTGCTCAGTAATACTGACTGCATTTTTCATATGAAAAGTCATACACCTTTATCATTTTTCAGAAAGGTAAAAATCTTTGGATTGTTTTCCAAAAGTGGATTTTAGAAATCAGAATGAAAGATGATCTCTAAGATTTATAAGGATCTATTTTCCCACTTGTCGTACTCTAGCAGAAAGATTTTGATGACTAATAATAATACTTTGATTTAATAATAATAGTAATTCAACTTAGTATTTTTTTACTCATTATATTTGAAGAGGAAATAACACTAAAAGGCTCCTTCAAAAATGTATCAAGAAACATACTGAAAGCTGTGCAATATGGCCAAGTTAAATCAGATAGCTCAGTGAGTGTTTGGATTTCCCTGTCTATCACTTGAGGCAGCGGGTCAGTAGGCCTGGGCCCACCCTCGTGAGGTGCTCTGTGTTCTTGGGAATAAGTTCATCTTTGGTTTGTCACCTGTTCACACCGAACCTGGGGTGGAATGACCATTGCATCACACCTCTCCTTTCCTTTTCCTCTTGTTTCCAAGGCTTAGAGAATTAGAACACTGAACAGAACCTTGGAACTCAGTGTATTCCAGCCCACACAGTCTGCTAATGAAGGAACAGAAGCCCAGAAAGGTGGCGAGCTTGCAGGACAGGGACCAGACCCGGTTCCAGCACCAGTCCTACGCATCTGCCACCGTCCCATGCTCCTTCTCCAGTGTGGGCTGTACTGCACAGACATAATCAGTAAAAGATCTGTCATTTGTGAATAAGGCTGACAACTTCCCCTCCTCTTAATGTTGTTAACCAAAAACTGCTTTATGATAAAAAGAAAACAGATGTTGCTAATCCTGCACCAAAGATATCCTGTACATTATGCTAATTAGAGCCTAACAATCTGCATCCGCGTCCCAGTTCCATCAGTTTAAGTTGCATGACCAAGTTACGAAAGCTTCCGCTGTCCGAGTTCCATCGTTTGTAAAAGGGTGATGATACCACCGCTAACCACATTGGGTTGTTTGTGATGTATAAACGCAATAATTCATACAATATATCTGATGCATAATAAACATTCAATAAATATTTTTTATCTTATCATTTTGCTAAATTGTAACCAAAAATTCACTATAAGGTCTACAAAAGTCATTCTGCCTACTAACCCCTCCACATGTGGCTGCTGATAAACCTACTACAATTGACATACCACTGGTTACATTTTCAAATGGATGAAAAAATCCTCACTCGCCACCTCTATCTCCACCCACTTGGAGTCTGAACTCCTGGGAAACCACTTACAATGTACACTGTGGCTGTGGCCCACCAGACACTCCTAAAGGCTCTTCACTGGGAAATGTCTCTGTCTGATGAGATAAGAAAGGCCCATCCATCACAGTGTGGTAGTGTGAACTGGCCAGTAATCTGTACAAGGGTATTTTGTCAAGATTACAGTATTGGGTTGGAGGCAAGAACAGCATTTATTTTCCCACTGCCTTTGTTTATGGCGTTGAGTCAGAATGAGAGACGGCACTGTTCTAAGTTCCAGCTAACTGGACTCCACTCGTATTTTGTGCAGTTGAGCTGACCCTGTTCAGCTCCTAGGGGAGTGCTGCCTGTCTGCTCTGCTGGGAGGAATACTTTAGAGACTGTGGCTCTTCCCACTTCTGGACTCCTACCTTTCAGGGAGGCAGGTGCCTTTGAGGTTCTGTGGCTTTGTCAAATGAATGACAGCCTGGTCTTTTTCAAAACACAAACATTTATGGAACTCTGAGAACTTTCCCTGTGGAAACAAGTCATGGCCAAAAGTCACAGAGATAGCAGCAGACACAGTAGTCTTTGGACATATTGATTAGCCATCTGGCTGTATCTTTTTTATATAATGGGTGTAATATTATCTTGGTGAAATAAGTTGACTTTTTGATAATTTGTAGCCATTGAACTTGCCTTCTGCATCAGAGACATTTGGGAGGCCAGGTTCCTCTGAGGTTCACAAGACCTCAGAATATAGCTCCTGTCCATCCGTCCATCCATCCACCCATCCATCCATTCATTCATTCATTCAACAAATGCATATGAAAGACTCAGTATTAGGTGTTATGACAACAAATAGCAACATCAATCATAATGGTAAATAGTATCCTGGAAGAGTTTAAAATTTTGAAACAAAAATAATCCATGTGACAGGTGCAGACGGTCCTGACTTACAATGGTTCAATTTAGGATTTTTCAACTTTATGGTGGTGTGAAAGTGATGTCCATTCAGTAGAAACTGAACTTCAAGCACCAATACAATCATTCTATTTTTCACTTTCAGCACAGCAGCCAATAAATTACAAGAGATATTCAACACTTTATTATAAAATAGGCTTTGTGTTGGATGATTTTGCCCAACTGTAGGCTAAAGTGTCCTGAGCATATTTAAGGGAGGGTATGCTAAGCTATGATATTTAGTAGGTTAAGTGGATTAAATGCATTTTTGACTTATGATATTTTCAACTTACAACGGGTTTATCAGGACACATCTGTATAGTATGTTAGAAAGTCACGGGGGGGGATGGGAGAAGGAAGAGTTGAGGCTATAAAGCGACACAGTGAAGTCCTAGGACCGCACCGTTCAACAGAAATGAAATGCGAACCACATATGTGATTTAAAATTTTCAGCAGCCACATTAAAAAGTAAAAAGAAACAGGTGAAATTAATTTTAATTTTACATATTTTATTTAACCCAATGTATCTGAAATATCATTTCAATATGTAATCAATATTAAAACATTATTAATGAGCTATTTGACATTCCTTTTTTGTATTAGGTCTTTGCATTCTGGTGTGTGTTTTATACCTCCAGCACATCCCAAATGAAATAGCCACACTTCCAAGTGCACAATAGCCATGTGTGTGGCCGCCTTATTGAATCGCACAATTCTAGGAAGTTCAAAATAGGAAACAATTGCTCCTAAAATTGAGGAAGGTGGCGGAGAATGGTATCAGAGAAGTTGATTTATGGGGGATGACTATTTCTGAGTCGATCTCTGGGGGAGGTTTGCTCCCTAGCACCATACCCCACACTGAAGTGTATTTCTTCTTGTACTGTTTTATGGGCTCCTGGTGAGTAGGCTCTGGGTTCGTACTCCTAATGGTGAGCCTCTTATGCACCTGTCCTATGGTGTTCAAAGGTCTTTATCTGTTGAATGAAGAAATGAAGGGGGGAAAAAGTAGTTCCCGACCACTTGCTAGACCTTGTGTTGGTATGTTGCATATATTGTCTCTAACACTTACCCTGTAATGAATTTGCAAGGAGCCACTAACAATCATCATTTTATAAAAGAAGAGGGTAAAGCACAGGGTGGGTTAAATGATTTCCCAAGGTCACAGACTTAGAAAGACGGGAGGGAGAGGGGAATGGACAGATGTACGGACCAAGAGGGAGAACAAACAAGGAGGGATGAGAATAGACTAGGCACAACGGTGAGTCACAGCACAGAGCCCAGAAAGCAACCTACTGACGTATTTATGATTAAGAAACACTAACATGTCTAACACATCTCAAACAGTTCCTTATATATTGAAGTTCCATTCTGTCTCTCCTGATGGGGTTTACTTGAAATAAGAAAAAAAAAACAAAATCCAAGCTTCCCAAGGCAAAGGGAATTTGAGAAAGTGAGAAGCAGGGAAACTAGCAGGAACGAGCATTAGAGGTTTAGCCCAATCCTCCCCACTACGGCCTCTTGAACAGTTCTGAAAAGTGACTGTCCCTGCGACCTGTGAGAAGACCATTTCCCAAGACAGTCCCTTCCACTCTTTGACAGGACAAACACGAGAACATTCATCCACGTGCTGATCTCCAGGCTGCCTCCCTCTAACTTCCAATGAGGTAGGAGCTGGTTCTAATTGTGCCCCACTGAATACCCTTCTTCATTCAGATATCACATGCCTAGTCTATGGGATCCGGTGGGGCTGGCAGAAAAGCAAACGTTACTTACGCAACACTCAAGTCAAAAAAAAAAAAAAAAAAAAGCATGGATTCAAATTGATTCCTAAAATGTATATGCAATTTCTAAAATATAAAAAATCATATATTTGTGTCAGCTGGGAGGTAAGTGTAAGAACCAAAGGTTGTCCTTATAAAATTTAATATGTTCTTATTTTTACTTAAAAAAAAAACTTATTAAATCTGCTGACCACATAAATAATTGTCAGCAACTTGAAGAGCCAGGTTTATGTTAAAAACAAGTCTGCAAACTGGAATGATAAAAGCATGATAAAGTTCTGACTTGCTGACTTCTTGGCTATGTTTGGACAGCCACTACTCCCCACCCTCGCCTTCTGTGTAGGGGTGGGGGGCAGAGAATAGAATGCAAATAGTGTCACCATTCTGCACCTTTATTCACCCTTCTTTCCAAACATTTATTTTTACTTCCTTGGGGTATCAGGAAGAACGTGTTCTAACACAACTGTTCTGAGTTGCTGCCAGGAAGGCAAGTTTATCTTTAACATCATCTCTGGGCAAATAGTACAAACAGAGGAAAATGATGTTTGGGGCCAAACGTTGAAAACTGCAGTCTTGTGTAGCTGAGCTAAAAGAGTAAAGAGCTCAAATGAAAAGTTAATAATGTTGATTCTGGTTTTTTTTTCTACAAGAGTTTCTATTTAGAGAGGCAACAGTGAAAAGAGGATGGGCTTCAAGTACCAACAGCACTGGGTTCAAACTCAGGCTTACTCAACTGCTGCCTGAATGAGAACCCTTGGATATATCTAACAGACACTGTGCCAGGCACTTGGTCCTCACAGAGCTTGAAGTCCAAATAAGTTAGTTACCTCTCAGAATCTGGTTTTACATCTAAAAGAAAAAAAATACATTACTATTTGCAAGGGGGTTCTTATGATAATTAAATGAGCCAACATGTAAAATTACAAAGCCCGTTGCCAAGCATATATTAATAGTAGTTGCTTAACAAATCTTAGTTTCTTTTCCTCATCTTCAGAATAACTAAATTGATCTCTCCTTTGAGTCAATTTGTGATTTGAAAGCACAGCTATAGTATATAACTAAAAATAAAACCAATGGTTCCATAAATCTAGACACTCCTAGTGTTTTGGGGGTCCATCAGTCATTACAGCCAGACTTCAAAAATCAGCCTCAGATACTATCCCTTTCAAAGAGTACTATTTTGGCTCCAATTTGTTTTTATGCAAAACAAAACCAAACTGATTTTCTTTTCAATTACCAGCCAGCAAGTATGGTATATGTAGTGTGGAAATCAGAGCTATAAATGATGTTGAAATATCAGAACTGCTCATTCAAAGTAATCTATTCATTGCCTGTAATGTGTAGACATTGTCATGGGATTAGTATAATAAAAGAAACAAATGTATCCCTGATCTGACGGAGCTCACTCTCTGGTGGGGGAGATGCAATGTTTGCCCTTAGGGAGGCCAAACCAGGAGAAGAAACAAGATAAACTTGAACTAAACAATAGTGATCAATATGCTGCACTGTAAGTATTAAATTATGAACGAGAGTCTCTAACGTAGGGATCCAGAAGATGTAACACAGTCAAGGAAGTTTTTGGGGAAAAAAATGGGATCTGAGCTGAGAGACTATTCAATGTCTTCTGTTCCCTCTGTGCATGAAGATCAAATGCACAGAACTCAAAGCAGACCTGTGGCAGATATGAACACCATTTTGGATATGAGGAAAGAGGAACGAAGCAAGGTTAAGTAATCTGCCCAAAGTGGTCAAGTCAAGATTTAAAAGATCAGTTAGATGCCCCATTCTATTTCTCCCAGTAACTCTGTACTGACTTCTGTCATAATACCTGTATGACAATTGCCTACTCGCTGTAAGCTACTTAGTCTTTAAACTTTTTTTTAACCTTATTAATAGATTTTTATCTTTAAAAATAGTTCTGGATTGACAGAAAAATTGAGCAGACAGTACAGAGAGCTCTTACATACTTCTTGCAGAGTTTCTCCTAGTGTGAACATCTTATGTTAGTGTGGTACGTTCACATAACTAATGAGCCAACATATTGGTATGTTATTGTTAACTAAATCTAATCGTTTATTCATATTTCCTTAGTCTTCTAATGTCCCTTTTCTATTCTAGGGTCCCATCTGGGATAATACATCACACGTTTAGTTGTCATGTCTCCTTAGGGTCCTCTTGGCTGTGGCAGTTTCTCAGACTTTCCTTCCCTTTGATGATCTTGAGAGTTTAAGGAAGCCCATTCGGGTATATGGCAGGTTGCCTCTCTGTTGGAATTTGTCTACTGGTTTTCTTATGATTCAAGGCCGCAGAGGTAAAGTGCCATTTTCATTACATCATATCAATCAAGGCGACCCACTACCAACGTGACTTACGTTCATGTTGACCTTGATCACTTGGCTGAAGCAGTGTTTGTCAGGTTTCTTCACTGTAAAGTTACTCCCCCCATATTGTACTCTGTACTTTCTAGAAAGAAGTCATTACGTACAGCCCACGCTTATAGTGCAGAGAGCTATGACCACTTGCTATTCTCCTTGAGGGCATGTCATCTGCATAATTTATTCAGAGTTCTTCTGCATGGGAGATTTTCTCCTTCCCCATTTATTAATGTATTCAATCATTCACTTATATTAGTATTGATTCAATTGGACTATACTGTGGGTATAGTCCAATCCTACTTTATTTTATTGTTCAAATTGTTCCACTTTGGCCATTGGGGACTCCTTCAGTTGGTTCTTATGTCCCTTTGACACACCCTCCATCAACATAAGTTTTCTTTTTTTTCTTTTTCTTTTTCAGTAATTCCTTACTTTCTGGCTCTGTAAGAGGTTCCAGACTCACCTATTTCCTTCCCCAGTAGTGGCACCAGACATTTCTTCAAGGTTCCTTTTATTCAATAATTTTAGAAATCAAGATCTGGTTGCTAGTTGCTACTGGGGTATCATTTCTTTTAGTCCCTGTCAGCTGACAAAGAAATATATGTGTGTATGCAAACCTGTATATATCCACAGAAATATTTCCATATGGGATCATCTGTATCTACATAAAGCTAACCATGAGTTCTTGCTGATGCCTCCAACTCTAATTCATTACCACATGGAGCATTCTAATTTCTTCCTGTTGCTTATTGGTAAGTTCACACTCCAATAGTGAGAAATGACTGTAAGCTTCTTAGAGGTAGAATTAGTGCCTTAGTCACTGATGAATCCCAAGCATAGTGCTTGGCACATATAACATGTGTGTGGACTTGCTGTTGATTTTACCCCATAATCTAAATTCTGGAAAAGACTACAGATAACATTTGCAAATGTTACAAAATATGCATCTCAACGACGACAATCACAACAATTTATTAGGGCAACAGTACAAGAGGGTGCACTAACAAAGGTCTGATTTAAGTGTTTTTATTCAACTCAGTGAAGGGAAAATGACAGTAATACATCTAAGCCACGCAAAAAGGATTCAGGCTTCCCTGAAAAGGATTCAAGTGGCATAAAATGGTTTGTTTCTCCACCGCAATTTACATTTATTAAAATAGATAATAGGCATAATCATTGTCAAAATAGAGCTTCTACTCCGTATTATGTCTTAATACATTCTGGAAGTTCGTGACAAACAGGCACAGAGCCATGGCAGATTAGACTGAGTGGAGGATCACTCTAATAGCACAGCAGCAAAACCAATCTCACACTTCTAGGAAGGAAAATAAGACCTGAGAACAGCTTTTGAAGGCGGAGGGTAAAGTACAAAGGCAAAGGTGCTACAGTGATGCATCAGCTGGAAGGGGAACTGGGCTCTCATGGACACTCTGCATTAATGATGCTAATCTATGTCTTGGGGGGGGGGCGGTGTGTGCACGACACAGAGGAAGTGTGAAGAGATCTATATTATACCGCAGAGGAGCACATCTTGAATCCCTTGCAGGGACTGCTTCACATGGGCATATATTATGCACATTTTGTGTCAATTTCCTATGAATAAAACACTTGTCTCCTTAAATCTATTCTAGACCTTTTCCAATCTATTCTTTGCACTGCAGCCAGAATGATATCTTTAGAAAAACAAACTTGGTCACTGCCCTCCCTTTTTCCCCACATTTAAACATTTTAACAGTTTGCCTTTACTCCTAGGATAAAGAGCAAAAGGGGCTCGTATACCTTTTCAAGGCTCTGCAAGAAGTGGCTTCTGTCTAAGGTCCACCCTGGCCACCTTTCACTTCTCCTGACACCTTCTCGTTCTACTACTACTATTACAGGGCCCTTTGTACGTGTGGTTTTTCTGCCTAGGTCATCCTCCCATCTCCTCTTCAACATAGCTAACTCCTATTATGGCTTCAGGATTTAGTAATTATTCTTTCAGCAGGAAAGCCTTCCCTGTCTGGGTCCAATAATCCTCTTACTACACACGCTCAGAGCATCACTAACACTTCCTTGAGAATGATTGTCACAGTTGCAATTGTACATTTATCCTCATTATTCTTTAATACATTCATCCAGAGGGCCTTATCACTCCATATTCCTAATACTTGGTCCCATGCCTGGCACATAATAAGTGACCAATAAATATCTATGAAATAAACGAATGAAAAATGACCACACCACCCATCCACACTATTGTCAAAACCTTCCTGAACATTAAAGTCCCCCTTTGGATGCTGAAGAATATGTCACTTCACACGAGAAATATGATTGGTCACCCTAGGGATGAGTATAGGAAATATCACAGCTAGGCTTTGGTAGTTTCCAAATAAACATGAGGTCCTTTTTATCATGTGGGTCAATAATGTATTAAAATGAATATTACATGGAAGTGGACATAAGGGGACATGAAAAAACAATCCCATCCAGAAAAGGTCAACTACGGTGCTGATCATCTACTAGTCCAATCCTTTAAGATCGGTTTGTTTTCAAGTCATTTTGCTTCATTTCACAATATCCTGAATGCTACTATTGGCTTTCAAGCTCTAACCACTGGGCTCAGGTTTCATTCAATATTCAACAAATATCTACCCCAGCATATTTATTACATTCCAGGCACTGTTTTAGAGCCTGGGATACAAACGAGGCAAGAGAGGCAACATGCTTACCTTCAAGCAGCGTAGCCAACACATTGACAAGCAAATAAAATATTGCCAATTGTTATTAGTGATAACAAGGAAAGAAATCATGTTTTATGTAAGTGAGATCATTCTCATTGTTTATAATGGTTTTAAGTGATCCAAATGCCTCACTTGGATAGCCTGCATCATGATAGCACCATGGTACCAAGTAGATCACAATCTTTTTACTTGATGAAGGGTTAAAGGATTTTATGTTTTAACATCCTAGTTTCCTACAAGGATTTAAATTTACTTAAGAGAGTGAATACATGAGTAGGCAAAGCACAATATAGTCTTTCTAGGGAGTCACAATCCCTCAAAATTTCTCAGCAGTTTTGATGCACCCCAAAAGATCAAAGTGCCTTGCTCTCTAGGATACATATCTCAACAGAGCACCTGTCTCCTGCCGAGAGATTTTTCACTTGGTTTTAGTGATAAGTAGAACAAGGAGTAGTTAGCGGCATGAAAACCTTAAGACACCTATGGAGAGACTGTAAATGTTGCAAATTGAATCATGACTTTCTTGATAACCATTACAAACCTTGCAGCCTAGGATAGTGTTTGGAGCACAACTGATCCCCAATAATTATGTGTGTGAAATGTTTACTGAATGGTGATGCTTTGAAAAAATCAGCCAGCTGAAGCATGAGACCAGAGTGGAGCTGGAAGAGAAAAATTAAAATTGAAGCAGAAAAGCCACAGAGAAAGGGCACCAAGAACAGTATCCTCTTCACCCCCTTTTGATTAAAGCTGCAGGCTTATGAGAGGAGCCAGCAGAATCTCAGGAACTGACAGCGTAGCCCCAAAGTGCCACAGCTCAAGACTAATGCTTCAGCCTACTGTCTCCAATGGGGAAGAACAATCTGCAGATTGATAAATTCGTCTGCTTACACTCCTGAACAAATAAACTAATTGTGTCTTTGTTTTTAGCCTCACAAATCATAGCTTGATTACAGGTCATTAGTGACCATTAATACACAAAACTGTTTGCATTTCACTAGTATATCTGAATTACAGTCTTGCCTTTCACACCAGCGCAATCAAGCTTCCAAAGGGAAAGCTGCCTTATCAGGCCTCAAGCGGGACTTAAACAAATTAACAATTAGCCTCTGGAATTGAACTATGATGCAGAAGAACTCATTATTTTGGTTCATTATTGTTCTGCCTACTGTAGAACCAGTCTTTCCCTGTGTAGTGGAGACATGCTCTTTGTGCCTAAAGATTGTGCAACCACTCTCCTCAAACACTCGATAATTCCCGATGCCTGCTAATGCGTTGGCCAGCAACAGAGACCTGCTTAGGTGACACTACTAGACAATCCCAAGTTCTCAGTGCAGTGGTTGATTAGAGTCCAGATAAGTGCAGGGAATGCGTTGGGGATTATCAGAAATATATTAATAGAAACGACAGGAAAAGAGTCTATTTGGCAAGAAAGTAGAGGCAGAGTAGAGAATATGTATACACGGGTCAACTGGGTAATCTAGAATTTTAAAAAGTGCTATTGGGGCTTTGGATTACCCACATTAGAAGGCAAGGTTCTCGAAAAGAATTGGGTAATTGCCAAGCCTCCATTTCAGCTAGTGCCTGCAGTCACAGAGGGGCATGCAGCGATTTACAGAGATTAACGATCGCAGGAATGTTTGAGGACTTTCTACCAAAGCAATTGCCATTTGGAAGCAAATCCATGGTTCATCTCATCTAATGCTCTGTTGCTTAAAAAAATGTCCTCCAGGGAATGCCATTTTTGACTACTAACGTGTTGAGGCCATGGAATTAGAGGAGTTGCTAATAAGGCAAGTAATGGCAGCCCATGTATCATGCAACCATTTTTACTTTTTATTCTGGGCTAGCTACCAAACACATGATTCACACCTCAGTTTAACATTGCAATGACAGTATAGAGTTCAATGCAGCTTAAAAGCTTTCAAATAGATTATTCTGCTCATCTTTATATGAGCTTTATGAAAAAGATTACGAATAGTATAGTAACAGCGAAAAATGCACGCTGTAAGTTAAATTTGTCTGTTTTCAAATCCTGGCTTTTCTACCAACAGTAGGGTGACCTTGAGCAACTTACTTAACCTTTCTAAGTTTCAGTTTTCTCATCTCTAAAACAGATAATAAGGGTAACGACCTCATAAGGTGATTGCAAAACCCTAATAAGTAATTAATGTATGTAAAATGCTTAGTACACTGTATGGCACAAAGTAAGTGCTCAATAAATATTAACTGTTGTTGTTAATTTCTTTCCCTACCAGCAGCACCATTAGCAGCAGTACCAGCCACCATCTCCCACAGAAATATAAGGAAACTAAATATCCAAGACTTTCTTGAAGGCACTCAACTACTAAATCACTGAAATAGGATTAGCTCATCATCTTATGACTGCACCATTCTCCCTGCCTGGAACATTTTCCATTCCTCTTCCTTTCACCTGAATCCCTCCTCCTCATCCCTCAGGTCTCAGCTTAGCTCTCTCCTCCTTCCTGAGCTCTCCTCTGAGCCTTCTTGCATGTTTTCACAGTGCCTGGGACTTCCCCATCACAGAACTTCTCATCCTACATTGTAATTGCCTGTTGTCCTGTCTGTGTCCTCCACTAGACCGTGAGTTCATTAGCAGAGGAGATCAAGCCTGTGTGCTACACCTGTGCACGCCCAGTGCCGAGTACAGCACCAGACACATAGTGAGTGCTCGATACATACTTCATAAGTGAAAGAATAGATGCCAGACTCTTTTTCTATCAATCTGCTGCCACATAGTAAACTGCTGTTTCTCACTGGGGCATATTTTGGGAAATCAGACATAGCCATACATGGCTTCATGCCTAAAATTGTTATTAAATAATCTTAATTGCATGTCAAAAATTCAAGGCAATTTTTAAGTTGATACATAATATTTTATATATACATATATTGATGGGGTAAATGTGATATTTAGTTACATGAATAGAATGTATAATGGTCAAGTCAACAATATTTGGGCTGTCCTTCACCTTGAATATTTATCATTTCTATGCGTCGGGAACATTTCAAGTTCTCTCTTCTCACTATTTACAACTACATATACGTTGTTGTTAACTATCGATCATTAGATCTCAGACCTTTTATCTAACTGTATGTTTGTACCTAATGACCACCTCTTTTTTTCATCAAGGCGATCTTAACCAAATTCTAATAGATTCCACTTTTGAAGAAAGTAACTAGATTCGTGCAAATGACACCTTGAAGAGGCTCTTACATGCTACTCAAGCACACTCATCCTTTCATCCCTCACACTTACTAAGCTATGCACGATGCTCCTTATATAGTTTCCAACCCTTAGAATTTTGAAAAGGGCGCTGTCTTCGAACTTTGAAAGGATTTCTCAGAAACATTTGGATTTGAAACGGAACAGTGAAAAGCAGGTATTCGTCCTTGCTATTCCTCCTCACAACGAGCTCTTAAAATTCTCAACTGTCTCTTTCTCACTTGCAGATTTTGCACTTTTGGAAAGTTTGAGTCTGACATAACAACAGGTCACAAAAATATGAGCAAACAACAAAATACTTCACTCCTTCCTCTCTCCCTCCCTCCTGGAGGAGACCCAGGGGGCATAAAAGTTGGAAGCTCCTGGGAAATCTGTTCAAAGTCTACCCAGTTTCATCTCATTAAAGTTCAGATGAGGTAGCATCATCAAGGGAAAACCAAATAAAGCTCAAATCCTTAATCAATACTATATTGGTATGCACTGAAAATGTTACTTGGTTGGTAGGAATGAAAAGGGTACAGTGAAATTACAATAGCTATGAACCTTTTATTAAAATAGGCCAGACAGCCAAATATAAATTTTCCATAGCAAAGGAAGAGCTGAACACCACTTCACATCAAAACACCCCAAGATATTATTTAAAAACAAATCCTGCTCTCTTATAGTTTAAAAAACACATTAATAAATATCACCTGCATGGAGTCTATATCAATGTATATTGCTAAGATTGCACAGTTCCCTTGGGACACCAATGCCTTACACATCTTTATCCAGAGGCTGATGCAGAATATACACAACCATATATATGTACACACATACACACGTACAAACACACACCTGCTCTTTGTTTTATTTCCCTTTTGATCTTTGACTACCTTTTAAATTTTATTAGCTTTATGATAAATATTTATTTGGAACCGTTTCTTTCCTCATTCCTTTCATTAAAGGGAGATCTCTTCAGAATATCTTCCTCTTTGATCCCTCTCAGAGTTCATATCTATCTGTTACAAATTGCACCTCAAGGGAGAAACTCTGATCATTCTTCTTCTTACATCAAAATACAGTTCTTTTGTGCTAAATCTTACTTTCCAGGACCCAAAAATAGAGCCAAATATGGAGGCTGTAAAGCTAAATAGCTTCACTACACTCTGGTTCAAGAAATGAATTAAAAGGACTACTAGCAGAAGTCTCCATGCTACCTCATCCAAATCAAGTGGAACTACTTAGGAGTTACAAGGAAAGGGCTTTAGAATATTTGCTACAGGTGAGAAGTTGTTTTTCCTATACAGTGATCTCTAGATCTACTTGCTCATTGGAAATTACCCATTTAGTGAGAACCTTCGTTCTTCATTACATGCAAAATAAGATGCCCATATTGTCTCTTTCTTTGCCTCCTGACCAAAGCTCTTTCTCTTTGTTCGAGCAATTAATATATCTGTCTTGTTCACTAGCCTATTAGACACACCTCTCCAGCATCAATAAAGCAAGCTCTACACTTGTCTAGCCAACACTCCCTCCTGGTAATTTTATAATCAGTCACAATTTATCACCACTGTGAACATTTGGTCAACATGTGTTCTTAGTTTTTAAAACAATAAGTCAGAATATGCTTCAAATGTACAATAACTTTTTTTAAATGTGAATTTGGGTTCCACAGAACAACTTTTAAGCAATTGGAACTAGTCAACCCTTCCATATTGCTATTTTATCAAGAATAGTAGGTAAAATAATACTAATACCTTTATTTCCATAGGTGCTTTCATCTGGATAATTCATGCTTCATTATTGTGCCACTATTTTCTGTCTTGGCTTCTCCCTTGGCTCCTGTGACAAACATGGGGTTCAGATGCAGACTCCAGGAGGTAGCGATGCTTCAACTTTCGGTAACATACAGGTGCACTTACACACTCCCCTTCTCCCCCTGCAGTCTCTCTGGGTGAGGCTGATGCTGGCTTGTCAAAATCCAGGCTCACAAGGTGAAACAATCAACAGTACAAAACCTCTCCCTGTGCTTTGGCCCCTCCGCCAGAAGCAGATGCTTTCTGCCTTTGGAGACCTGAGCGATGGTTCTCCAAGTGCTGCGCTTGGACCGGCAGCAACATTACCTGGGAAACTGAAAAATCCATCTCTCAGGCCCCGTCGCAGACCTATTACACCAGAACTTCTTAGGGGTGGAGCCTGGAGGTTTGCATTTAACAAACACTTCAGGTGATTCTCATCATAGTAAAGGTTGAAAGCAACTGCTATATGGCATCTAGGGAGTCTTGAGGAGGCTGCAGTGGTTAGAAGGAAGAGCTGTCTTCGTATGGCTAAAGAGGGTTCACATGGACAGGGTATGGAGGGTTTGGGGTAAGGCTTTATAGTGTAGGGCTAGGAGCAACGGGTGAAATCTAGAGAGATTGCCCTGGTGTCGAACAACTTTTATGCAGTTGGAACTATTCAGACACAGGGGCAGGGCATCTCCCTGATTTGAAATGGCTCCTTTCTCCAGAAATGTTCAGAGCTATGAGTTTATACTCTATGAGAAGCTATGAAGAAGGCAATAAAGAAGAAATTCTAAATATAAAGATTACAAAATTTCCAACCCAAGAAATTATTACTTAAAAGGGCTCAAATCACCACCAGCCAATACTGATACTGGATCAAAGATTAAGGTTGAAATTTTAACTTATTTACCCTCTGTTTTATAATTGAAACAACTGTCTTTCAATGTGATATTTTAAGACATATAGATAATTGTACTAATATTAATGAAAATACAGCCTAATGTTATTTAGCAATTACTATGTACTATGTACCTGGGATGGTCCTGAGTATACTACATGCACTGTAGTATTTAGTACAATAATCTTATGAGGTTAAGCATTGTTATCCTCATTTTACAGATGAGGCACCTGGGCTTAGAGAGGTTCCATAACTTGCCCAAGAGCTAGCAAGTGGTGAAGCCAAGATATAAACCCAGGCATTTCCAAAGTCTGTTCTTAACCACTTAGGTGTATTTTTTCATATCCTGAACCCTAGGGTTTGGAGGGTAGAAAGTATATATAGCTCAGTGCAAATAACACTTTTGACCACTTAAGTCTTCTAGAAATACTAAAACCAACTGAACAACTATTTACTGAATGTTTAGTCTATGTGAGGGACTGAGCTAGCCACTGTACAGCTATTGTCTCACTTAATCCTCCCAACAGCCACAGAATATAGTTACTGTTATTGTCTCAATTTTACATATGGGCAACTACAGTTAGAAGATTTAAGTACTAAGTTCATCTTCTTATTAAAGATTTCACTGCTCACATAATTAAATGGAAATGAGACAAAAGATACACACGGCACACAAAACACTCAGTAAATGTAGTTTCTGTGCCCTTACATTATGTTTCCAGGGATAAGAATGACATTGGTGAGATCACTCCATTGTCTTTCTTACCTATTTTCTTACTTGTTCCAAATGGAAGATATTTATGGTCAGATATTTGGGTGCAGTATACACTCATAAAATAGAAATAAGTCTACTGGCTTCTCCACGTCTTTGTAATCACCAAATCCTAGGTCTTTAAAGCTTGTACCAGGAACATGGCCCCAGAGACCCTTCCATTTGGCAAGAGTAATAATAAATGACCTTAGGAATGAGACATATCCCATACCCAAGCCCAACAATCAAAGGTCTAAGGCACATCAAGTTTTCCCATCCAGAGAATCTTGTGCTAAGGATGTTGGTGGTCAACATCCTACAAAGAAAGTCAGCAAGAATGAGCACTTTTTTCCAAGACTGTAGACTTTATCTAGTTGGGAGTTCAGTGAAAGGTGATTTATCTAATATTCTAAAATAATGGGAGGAGCGCTGTTTTAGGAATCAGAATCTCTGGACTTTAGTCTTTACCACAAACTAGGTATGTAATCACAGGCAAGTTGATTAACTCCACTGGATTTCAGTTTCTCATGGAGGAAATGGAAATTAATAAAACTCACCCTTCATATTTGTTGTGCACAGTAGACAAGAGCTGTGAAAATACTTTGCAGAAACATAAAACCCCTTCACAAGTGTAAGAAGACGTTACTATCTTACGTAACTCCTTCCTTACCTAAAATTTGGCTGCTAATGTATCCACCTGTTTAGCCAAGTTGGTTTCCTGATGGACTAATTTAGAAGGCAAGAGGAAGAGGGATTCTTTAAAATGGAAAACTATCAGCAGTAACAAAGACATCTGTGGAACTATTTGCTCAGTTGCTTGGACGGTTAAAAGGGAGTAAGAGTGAAGAGTTAAGAAATTAGAAGTGGTCTTACTTCCCTGTAAGCTTGGCAAACCTCCCAGACCAGTTCATGTTGGTCTGAAATAGCCTGAAAAACTTTTCTGTGAAAGCAAGAAGGAATATCACCAAACTACTATGTCAATGAACAAGACAAACACTTTTCAGTAGCTCAACAAGGAAGGCTCAATATATCTTGCCAAAGACACTTTTGGGTTCCTATTTCAAATTTCAAGGTGCCAAGTTATTCTGTCTAGCTTGTCTACCCTGGAGAGTAGAATTTAGCCTATACGTAGATTAGAACAGCAGTAAAAGGAGGTAGTGTGAAGGACATTTTTATGCAGGGAGGAAAAAGAAATTCCATCTGGAGTTCACCTTGGAGAGATGAAGAAAAGACGGTATTTAGTACTATTGACTCTTTTTCCATCTTATTGGAGGGATTCAACCAAGTAACTTAAAGCAAATACACAAAAATCAAGGAAACAACTTTCTAGTGACTTTACGTTTATCTTGGATATTGGTTTCCCCCCAAGGTATCTGACATATTAAAATAGCTTGTGATGTGACACCACCATCCTGCTTGTCCTAGTATAGCTCTTTTCTTAAAATATTTTGTAGGTCAACACAAACAGGTAAAACAAAAGCAAAGATCATGCTATTCTAAGTGTACATTTTCCTTGGGCCTGTATTTCGAAGAGTATATTCATTCTTTCAAGTCACTCATTGTGGGGCTAAAAAATTGATTGCTTGATTAATCACTCAAAATCTGGCTCTAGATCATCTTACCAAGTTTCCTTTTTCAGTATACCAAAAACAGAGGTCATGAAAGTTATTTAGATCATGAAACCAAGGAAGGAAGCCAAGCCTTTCAGACATAAAACACGCCATATTTTCCAAAGCCAAGATCGTCTTAGGAGTGGACAGTGGCATTCTCCTGTCTGTGTTGCTCTGATAAAACGTACCCATGCTCTGTCACTGACAGCCTCGTTGTGACACACTACACTTGACCAGCTGCCTCCCATGTGCAGACCTCTCCAGTAGGTCTGGTAGTCACTAATCCACTGATTAAACATTTTAAGACTGGCTTTGGCAAAACATGCCAGAAATTCCTTCAGGGTAATTAAAACCACCTTCTATGTCAATAAACACAGACTGTGAGATCTTTCATGTGCAGAGGGGCTGGCTCTGATCCACTGGCTGGAGGACATTTGTTCTTAGATGGGTTTTCCATCATTGCAATCGATTTTCACTGACTCATCCAGACCCATGTCCAGCGCCATTATGAAAAGATTGGCTGAGGTCAGAGATATGGTCTTACCTTTCTTGTTTTAGCCAAGACACAAGGACCGAAGGGGCTCTGCACCTAAGGGGCAAGCTCATTGCCAAAGCCCTTTCACCCAGACCTTCAGGGAAGAGACCTTGACAGGGATGCTTGCTACAGAATTTGACAGTCACTCATGTCCACTTATTGCTATTCTTCCATGGTTCAGACTGATTTTCATGTGAAGAATTATTAACGTGTTTTTGAAGTAAAAGGAAGAATTCAAGTGAATATTTATATTGATATCCAGAGACTAGTTCTAGACACTCCATGAATTCTATTTTACCATGGCAACTGTATCATTTTTATTATATAAACGATGTATATAATTATCTAAAACTGTCATATATTATAGAAAATATAAACATAAATAATATGAATTTCTTAAAATTTCATCAGCTTGAGCTAACCATCATTAATATTTTGGTTGTCATCCTTTGCACGGAATACTTTATGAACACATATTGAATTTTATATCAGAAGAATCATACTATACATACCCTTTTTATCATGAATGTGGCTACCTTTAATTTTCTTTAAAATACAGTCTTTTGGGGGAGCTTGCCTCTTTTCCCCTCATACCCAAATTAATAAACTTTTATATTTTTCTTATTGATTATATAAAGATAATATATTATTATCATATACCAACTCATACGACATGAATGAAGTTTCAGTTGCTCAATAACTACCTGCACAACGGTTAAAGAGTAGAATGAAGGAGCAAACACATAAATGAATGGATAAAAGAATAAATTATAATCTTAGTTAGCTTGTACAGTTTCCAAGTGATTGCAAAAATCACATAGCGCATCTTTTGACATCTCCCCTGTATCTTTAAACCTTAGTGGGGGTAGGAGATCCTGGCTTGACCATGTTCAGAGAGGGATCTACAAATTTAAACTCCCAAGTAAAGAATATGTAGCTAGCTGCTGTCCTCACTAGAGATGTTATCGATCTACTCTCAAACTGAAGTCAAGTTCAAAAACCATTTACTGAGCACTTGCATGCCAAGAACTGCATTGTCCTCTGTATGGTAAACCAAAGAAGCAAAGATGTGGTCACTGCCTTCAGGAGTGCCTGTCTTATCGGGGAGACGATATATGGGCTGCCTCTTTCTGGCTGGCTGTCTGAACTAGGATCTCAGTTTCTGCATTTGTGAAATGGAGACAAAACCTATACCTCACAGGATCCTTGTGATGATTAAAGAACTTGAGGAATTGAGAAACTTCACGGGAAAATGTGGATTGGAGACAGGCCTTGTAGGTATCAGAGAAGGAGAAACAGCACACACAGAGGCAAGGAAGCAGACTGCCCTGGGGTAGTGAGGACCCGGCACGAGCGAGCCATGATGGTTCGAAGATCAGTTAGGAGAGACTGCGAAGATGAGAGGACAAGCAGGAAAAATAAAGGTTCATAAGCACAGCGGAAAATGGTGAACAGACGAATCTTCTTAAAGGGTCAAACAAATATGAGAAAATTTCTTTTGCCTTTTCAGCATGTACCGATGTCTTGATCAAGGCCATCCATACGAGTGACTCAAAGGAGACCTGCTTGTCAAATAACTGGAAAAAGAAAAAAACCTGGCTTGCATAGTGGGCTGAAATCCAAGCTTCTAAGACGTATAGGAAAAATTTTGATCAGAAAATTTCCATCTCAAATTGTGCTGAGGAAGCTTAGGGACTGAGCAAGCATGTCGGCAGCAGCAGCACGCTATGATAACCAGACGGCTTTTGCATTTTCCACCACGGTGTGTGGCGTTCTTCAGCTCCTGCTGAGACCTCAGCGAGTTTTTGATCTCTGACCCCAAAAGGGTTCAGAGAACCTGCAAGGAAATACACCTTGTTCACAAATGGAACTGCACCCAAAACTTTCTCGGTAGATCCTATGAAGTGACCAGAAAGTTCTGACTTCTAACACATAGTATGTCAGTTTCACCCAGGCTAATCCTACAGAGCTGGGATGAATGAGAAAAGGGATTAGAAATTAGTCATTGCAGGAGATGTCAGTTGAAAGCACTGAACTGTCTTCATCTCTTCTGTTAGCTCAGGGTTCTAGGGCAGCTCTTCTCCCCTCGTCTCATCTTCTGCCTTTAAACCGGCATCATTGATGAATTCCAGGAAGCATGTCCCCACAGATCTGTGCCACCCTAATCAATACCCTCTCACACCATCCCACCTACCCTTGCCTCCGAGACAGAAGAGGAAGGGGGATGAAAGGTAAATTTTAATAGGATACCCCCAAATCACCTCCAAACCTGGTGTTTCTAGAAGATGCTTTAATACCTTTAGTCCCCTGAGGAGGCTAAACCACAAATATTTATCTATTCAGCTGTCCATCCATCCATCCATCCATCCTTTAAATTTTATGTACTGAACACAAAGGTCAGATACACTGTGTATAATTTTTTAATACTTCATAAATTTTTAAAATTAAAAAAATACCTCAAAGAACTTAGTATTCTTACTTCAAAGACCTCAAGACACTTCGAAAGGGGAAAATGTCCCAAATACTCAATTGCAACTTCAAACTGACTCTCCACTGTAATCCCCAAAGACCGCTGAAATGCACACAGTAAATATACTTTGAAAATGGACTAAAAATCACTTATGCACAATATAACCCCAGTGGTAATTTATACGATTTGTACTCTTCATTTATATCAAATAACGGTGCCAATTTTTTGAAGAAAATTAGAGATGTCTGGTAGTCTCAAGTCAATGATAGTTAGAGTCTAGTTTTCTCAGATTTGCCTGGGTTCAAATTGCATTCCACCACACAGAGCATGAGCGAAAAAAGAAAAAAAAGTTAGCACAGCTTTCAAAAACGTCAAATCTATACCCCATGAGACGCTAGCTCATTAAACAGCCATCGGGTTGTCATACTGGGTCAATCATTCTTTGAAGTTACCTACTCACCAGTTTGCAGAAAATTAACATTTCTGGGTCACCAGGTTCCATATACTCATCTACAAATGATGCCCTGGAACCACGAAAGCAATTTTATTTAACACAGGTGGGCAGCGGAATCCCAGGGAACGGGCTTCTCACCCATGTGCTTCCTGGCAGAGGCTGAGAATTGGGGCTGCCACTCCCCTCAAACAGAGTGAAAGTACCTGGTACTTTGGGAGGGAGGAGGGCAATCAAATTAAAATTCAGTGATTTTATCTGCACAAAATTTTCCTGATCTTCCTCTCATATAAGTTCCCTGAGATAAATTTAAACACCCTGATAATCTGTAGCAATATGAGGTGGAGGAAAAATATGGATAGAAGCAAGGTGAGAAAGGGCCACGGTGGTTACAAAGGTATTCCTCGGTACAGCTGTTTTAGCAGGCAATTAATCCCTTTCATCTAGAAACTGAAGTGTTCAGACCATGTAACCCAGTAACCCTGCCTTTAAAAACTTGCTCTAAAAAATAACCAAAAACATGATTTAGAGTCATGCCATTACTTGTCACATAATTATTATGGCAAATATTGGAAACAATCTAAACTGCCAGCATTAGGTAACTGGTAAAATTATTTTTCAACTATAGGAGGTTATTAAAAAATGCTCACAGTATTGTGTTAGGGGCCAAAACAGGCAAACAAACCCTAGATATGATACCATTTTACATATAATTTCAGCATTCATCCATTCATTTCCATTCATCTCTTTCCCTCTCTCTAACACACACACACACACACACACACACACACACACACAGGGTCTGGAAGGAAATTCACAACATCAAAAATATTTATAATAATATCAAATTCACCTTCTTTTTTAGACTTTTCTCTACAGTCCAAATTTTCCTCAGTTTACGTGTTTTGTTCTCCCAGAGCATCTTTTCTTTTCTACATGGCATTTAACAAGATTTATATCCATATTCATATATGTGTGTTTATTTAATGTGCAGAATGCCAATAGAATGCAAGCTCTATGAGAGCAGGGTCTATTTCTGATTCTTAAAAATTATATTCTCAGCACAAAGCCTCATATGTAATAAATATTTTAAAAATGACTATGGAGTGAACAATGGGACGGGCACGACTTAGAAGGGGTATGGCTATGTGTGGGAATTCTAACGAGCTGTCAAGCATGATTACATCTCTAATCTCTAGGTCATTTGCTCAAACAACATGCCACTTTCCTTGCTTACTTTTGCCTCCTAACATCACACAAGGGTCCACCTCCAGTGAGGAAAGCCCTCGCCACTCCTCTCCACCTGCCAGCACCTACCAAGGCCCCACTTCCCCACTGAACCATCCTGGTCAGGTAAGCTTCCCTCTGGCCCCTACTGCAGCCACTCACATAGTCAATCAATATCATGTAAACTCCTACTGGGTTCCTAATAGTGTTTTAGAACGGGCTGAGGCTAACTATGGCCAACAGGACACCCCTTGGTTATATGAACAGCGTCTCCCTAGAACACAACCATGTGCATAGACTACAAGAGCTGAGGACTTGGGACAGAAACCGGATGGTCTGCAAAGCCTAAAATACTTACTCTCTGGCCCTTTACACGAAAAGTTGACTGACTCCTATTCTAGAACATCTACGTATCTGTACAAAATGGAGATAATACCAAATTTTTATCCTGTTAGGTCATTCTTAGGGCAAGATGAGATCTAAAGTATATGTCCTAGGGCTTTATGCAAAAAAAATTATTGTGATATACCTAAATTTGTTCTTAAGAATGTACATTCTTGTGTCAGACATACCTGCATTCAAGTTCTACGTCTGCAGATTGATACTGAGTAGATTACACAAATTCTCTAGGTTTCTATTTCATCATCAGTGAAATGGAAATAGATTTTCTCTTTCCCTCAATTTCCTCAGTACCTGTGTAACGAGCGCTATTTGTTAGGTGCTATACTAGGAAATGGATAAACTGGTGAATAAGACCTAAAAGTCTCATCTAATTGGCCTTTAATTGTACATAATTTTGAGAGTTGCTGTGAAGACTAAATTGTAAATACATAAAAATATGCACACACATACAAACATTTCTGTCATATATATCATACACAGTATACCATATACACATATATACATAACGTATAGTACATCACACAGAGTACACAGAGAGTACTTAACCCAGTTCCTACTACATGGCAAGCAGTATATATAGCAGCTCTTCCTCCTCACAATTACAGCAAAAACTCTTTTAACAGACCTCTACGTAGCTGACTCACTGGATAAAAAAGTGTCTTCCATTTCCCCTGTAAAATGGGCCTATAGCCTGCTTTATAAATACAGCTAATTTAGTAGGCTAATCTCTGGGACATAGCCACACATCTGGTGGAGTTTCACGTTTACTGAGAGTCAGTTGTGTTTGTTCTCAAATCCCTTGATACCAGTTATACTTGTTATTTAATTAAATATCATGGAAGGTGATAAAAAGAATGGTGTGAAAAGAAAGAGAATGATTGTTTCATATGCAAATTAAGTTGAGGCCAGGCGCGGTGGCTCACGCCTGTAATCCTAGCACTCTGGGAGGCCGAGGCGGGTGGATCGCTCGAGGTCAGGAGTTCGAGACCAGCCTGAGCAAGAGTGAGACCCCGTCTCTACTAAAAATAGAAAGAAATTATCTGGCCAACTAAAATATATATAGAAAAAATTAGCCGGGCATGATGGCACATGCCTGTAGTCCCAGCTACCCGGGAGGCTGAGGCAGTAGGATTGCTTAAGCCCAGGAGTTTGAGATTGCTGTGAGCTAGGCTGACGCCATGGCACTCATTCTAGCCTGGGCAACAGAGTGAGACTCTGTCTCAAAAAAAAAAAAAGAAAAGAAAATTAAGTTGAATGTTTTAAAAAGACTTGACAAAAAATTGTCAAATTCAGAGTAGGAGCAATAAAAATTGGGGAACGATCATAAAAATCTAGAAGGATTCTGAAGTCAGACTGCTTCTGCGGTATCCATGCTCTTATTCCACCTCAAGGAAACTAAAAGTGGTCATGGTCATTGTCATTTTGGGTGTGGTTTGTGCAAGAAATATATTGTAACCCACATTCTGCAGATCCAAACTCAAAGATAAGGCCTTGATTCTTCATTAGGCCTTTTTAAAAAAAATTAGTTCTTGCCTTAACTTTTTGAATTCACCATCAACCTCTGGTCCCAAATGCATGGAGTAAGAGAGGGATTCTTTTGTATTTATTTAATTCTCACAAATAAGCAAGGTTGCTTCATCCCCTGCCATATTCTTGTAGGTAAGAAAACCCCCAGCAAGATGCAGTGACCTGTCCTAGGCCACAGAGCTGGCATTGTCAAAAGGAGATCTAGAGCCAGGTGGGCTCTGAGTCCACCACCTCAGCCGCCTCGTGATGATGGAGAGGTGAACACGACACAGTCTCACCAAACCTAGCTTATGTGATAATTACATTTTGAGAAGGACAGTGTGTCTCCTGCCCAAATAGATGGAAAGATATTTGAGAACAAGAGCGTATCCTTCACCCTATGCTCCAGCACATCCTGCAGAGCACGTGGCAATAAATAGTTTTTGTTTTGAGTTGAATTTTCTTTCCTACTCTGTAAGAGTGAAAGAAATTGGGGCCTTCCTGGTTTCTGAAAGAACTAGGTTCCCTTGGGGTCTCTAACCCGCGCCATGCAGTGTGGAGTGGCAGGGGGGGTGTTCTATTGTGCCTGTCACATCGCATCTCGGAGAGCTGAGCCTCGCTGATTGGCACTTGCTCTTCCCGCCAGTGCGGCAAGATGAGCAGCACCCTGCTCCCCAGATGGTTATTTGTCCCACCAGCCACCTTTGCTGCATCCCCGATTCACTCCAGCCCAGGACCGTCTCCAGCATTCATGCTGCAAGGCAGCTCCTGCCAACAACTTTGCCAAATGGCTCCTCTCAAAGTCATGGCTGCCCAGACAGACTGGCTCCTCCATCTGCAGCAGCTTTTGGCAAAGAGAAGTTTCCCTTTCTGGCTCCGCCTCTTGGCTGCACCAGAGCCTTCTTGCCAGAAGGATGATCTGACCCATCAGTAAGTACGGCCAGACCGGGAATATCTGGGGCCATTTTGAGCCTGTGCCCACGTTGCCCCAGTCTCACCCTGCACACGACATCAGAACCTACCAAAGAGACCTAAATGATCACAAACACAAACATAATGCATCATAGAAACTTAGAGCCAGAAAATCTGTAGAGAACGTGCTTCCTCTCCCCCATCTTCAACCTCATTATAGGAAATTAGGAAAACGAAGCCCAGAGAGTAAAAGGAACTAATTATGGTGGCAGGACTGAGAATCCTACCCAGGTGTTCTGACGTGCAGTCCACACCACTGCTTATGATACTGACTGCCTTTTGATCTTCCCTCAGTTCATTTTCAAATTCTTGATAAAAAAAATTGGACCCTTTGTACTGATTGACTTGAACGAGTACTTCTTTAGAAAAATGAATAATCTTTTCCCTGTGTCAACATCATAATTTGTTTTAAACAGGTGTGTCCACACACTGTATTGAGATGATCTCTTACAGTATTTAAGAATATATGGAATTAGGCAGCCCTGGGTGTGACTTCTGTTCTACTTACTGTTGTGTAACCTTGGACAAGCAATTATCTCATTCTGCTTCCACTTTTCATGTAAAGGGGGATAAGAACACTATCAGCCTATAGAATTGTGAGGATTAAATGAGAAATGTACTTTAAAGACCAAAGCCTGTGCCTGGCACATAGAAAGCCCTCCACAACTGCCAGCGTCACTACGCATTACTGAGACTCAAATCCACAATGGTTTTGGAAGTCACAGTACTGTGCACATATAAATAGGTATGCAAGGTGTTCCCATTCTCTACATTAGGAAATTTGGGTTTTCAGGTTAGGTGACAGGTCCAAGGTTATATGGAGAATAAATGGAACCAGACATTTCTTCTTTCCATTTTGCTAAGAAATGGAAACTGGCAACTCTGCTTTAAAGATAATAAAATCAGAAACGAGAACATTTGAACAAAAACATATACACAGATAATCACTGCAGCATCTTACGTAATATAAAAGCTGGCAACAATTTCCTACCCATCCACAAGGGAACTATTAAATAAGCTGCGGTACAGTCATACCGAGGAGCACTGTACAGCCATTACAAAGCACGAGGCAGATGTGGGTGTTCTGACACGGAAAGATTTTGAAGACACGTCACTGAGTGAGAGAAAAACAAAGTGCAAATGAAACAGGTAGTGTGCACTGATTTATGCGAACATCTCCCTCAGCGGTATACCTGCACACATGCATGTAAATGTATGAAAATGCACAGACAGCTGGCTCTGAGGTCTACCAACTACTGACAATGGTAACATGTGGGCAGGGAAGTAGGGTGGGCATGGGATGGAAGGTGATTCATGCTTTCCTTTATCTACTTCTGTAATGCTTGAATGCTTCCAAGTAAGAAAGAATTTATGTATTAATATTATTTGCCTTGTAAAGATATAAAGGCAGAGAGAAATGTGAATGACAATAGTACAGCTAGCATGAGTCAAAAGACCGCCCAACTTGGGTCCCCCTGGCCCTAATGTGACTTCTGCAAAGTTATATGAGCACCGTTAATCTCGCTGAGTTTCTTGGATAGCACTCCTTTCTGGTAAAACCCTTCCTGGTGATATTTATATTTTGTACTTAGGGATCCAAGTTCTGCCTTTCAGACCACCTGGGAACTCCCAGCATCTTGCTGCAATATTCCCCACTAGAGATGTTCACAGCTTTTCCACCCTCTACATCTTGTGCATCTGTAGAGGGACACAGAGCTGATCTCCCTACATTAAGTGGAGGAGGTGGCCTGCCATTCTGTGACCACTTCAGGTTCATTACCGAACAGGGATTCACAGCAATGTAATAAGCAATGCTTGATGGAGGAAGCTGTCAGTTCCCCAGTGTCCTGGACCAAATTGTGCCTCCCTAAATTCATATGCTGAAGCCCTAACTCCTAATATGACTGTCTTTGGAAATAAGGCCTTTAAGGGGATAATTAAGGCTAAATGAGTTCATGAGGGTGGCCTCATAGCAGTGGTCCCCAAATTTTTTGGCATCAGGTACCCGTTTCATGGGAGGTAATTTTTTCACAGACAGGGGTGGGGGGTTTGGGGGGATGGTTTCAGGATGATTCAAGTGCATTACATTTATTGTGCAGTCAAAGCTCTCTGCTAATGATAATCTGTATTTGCAGCTGCTCCCCAGCGCTAGCATCACTGCCTCAGCTCCACCTCAGATCATCAGATTTTCATAAGGAGCACAACCTGGATCCCTTGCATGTGCAGTTTATAGTAGGGTTCGCGTTCCTCTGAGAATCTAATGCTGCAGCTGATCTGGCAGGAGGCAGAGCTCAGGCAGCGATGCAAGTGATGGGGAGCAGCTGTGAATACAGATGAAGCATCACTTGCTTGCCTGCCTCTCACCCCCTGCTGTGCGGCCAGTTCCTAACAGGCCACGGACCACTACCGCTACCCTTATAGGACTGGTGCCCTTATAAGAAGAGAAGGAAACGCCAGAGATCTGTTTCTGTTTTCACACTTGCACACAGAAGAAAGGCCATGTGAGGACACAGCAAGAAGGTGGCTCTCTGCAGGTAGGGAAGCCTCACTAGAAACTAACCCTGCTGGCACCTTCATCTTGGACTTCCAGCCTCCCTAACTGTGAGAAATAAACTTTCTGTCGTTTAAACCACCCAGTCTGTGGTATTTTGTTATGCAGCCCATGCTGACTGATACACCAAGCATAAAGGCCAGCACACCTGAAATACATCCTCCCATAGCTAAAGTATTCTTTGGCACATTCCATCTAGCAGACCCCATCTAGCAGACCCCATTCTTTGGCACATTCTATCTAGCAGGTTTAAAACTGCCCATAGGGGCCCCTCTAGACTCCTACACTTCACACATCTTTTTTCTCCTACCCAAAGACTCCCTGCATTTCTTTATATTTGATGTAAGTAATCAAGCTATTTTCTTCTAAAGCACAGAATAGAGGGTCTGACTTCCCTCCACATATGCACACCCCTTCCTATTACCCATCATGGCCCTTTCTCCAAAGAAACCTATTAATACTAGCTAGTTTTCCATGGACCTCACCCATGCACACCCTATCATCCTCACTCCCAACTCTTTCCATAGTAAACCTGGAGCAGAACTCAAGGTCTCCTGCGTTATCTCTGACAAAGATCCAAGTGGCCTTGTAAAAAGAAGCTGTGCTGTCAATGGGACAGTTACATCAGAACTGACTTTTAGCCTGATGCTAGAGTTCTACTGGAAAAGCAAAAGAAGGAAATTTGGTAGTAAAGTTGGGTGAAAGCAAACTCATCTTTTTATTAATGGAGGACGAGGAGACAGGCCTCTGATGCCTCCACATTTATGTATGTGCACAAGGACATCTGCCATCCCACAGCTGCCCCTGTCCCACTCCTTTTGCAGTGGTCCAGGCAACCATATGAGTTGCCATCAGCCCTGGAGAATGGGTGCTCCCATGGCCCAGTGGGACCCTCTTGGCTCAGCCTAGGAACAACATTACTAATGTCCTAGGTTGGGGCAAGGGACTTGGAGAGGACTATTTACAAAAACACAGCTAGTTCTCACATCTTGACTGCTCACTTCCATAAACATTTTCCTTCTTTTCTGATTATAGAGTAGAAGAAATCTACAGGAGTAAGTCAGCTAAGGATCCTGGCACTGGGTGAGGGGATTCAGCTCGCTCCCTGTAGGACAATGGGGAGGCCCAGGTCTGCGCACTCCAGTGCGCAGGAAAGATGGATCAAGTGAACCCAGCAGCATGTAGAGAACACCCAGGGGATGTACGTGGGGGTGCATTTTCCTCCCAGAATTCCCGACAAGAGGCAGCATGGGTGGCAAAGGACGCGTGTCTAGTGTCCAGGCAGGCATAGGCTCCAATCTGGTTCTGCCACTAAGTATATCTGTAATACACATACGTTCATTATACAATTCCTTTTGTTCTCCTACCTTGGAATTTCTTATTCTGAGAAATGGGGTTAATGCAACCATTCTCTCAGGGTTACTGAAGGAGATTAAATTAGTAAACATTTGAGAAACACCTAGGAAAATGCCTGGAATACAGATAGTAGTCATGACACCTTAGTTCTTTTCCCTCAGCTAAGTGTCTAATTGGAACCTTAGTTTCTCCTTAAATGCAAATGCCAGAGTCTAGGAATGTCAGTCTATAGCTGTGCTCTTTTCATTGAGCATTACCAATATTTTGACAGGACTGGCCTAATATTATTCACTCCGGGTTCATCGGTACATTTCTGACCAGCACTCATAAAGGGCTTGGGATTGCCCCTAGGGACCTGGATGCTAATAATGAATACTTGCTAGTGACTTTCAGTGCACTCTGGTTATTATGTTTAGTAGCAGAACATTTCCCATCCCCAGAAAGGTCATTTGCAATAGTGTAAGGCAGCGTCTTCTCACCTCCCATTTCAGGTTTCTCTCAGAACACTGGAGAGCTCAAATATTCATCCATATGCATCAGAAATACCAGTCTGATCTGACATTTGCATACAAATACCAAAGCAACTCAAGGAACTAAGAGGCAGCTCTCCATCATCTGACACCACCTCCTTTTATTTGTCCAATGCCTTCCCAGCATGTTCATATCAAAAGCCAGTTTCATGTACCTCCCCAGCTTTATTCATCATAGCTTCCCTCTTTCTTGCGCTTATATGGGATGGAGGTTGGGGGATGGGCAGAGACCTTTACTTCCTCACTTTTATTCCTGTGGCCCTAAGAAGCTATAGCATTTCACCCATCACTCAGAACTCAAGTACGGAGACTCTCTAAACTCAACTCACAAGAGGCCAGACTCTTCTTATCCTACCACATTGCTGAGAAATGGCCACATCGCATTATGCAAATAATATCAGTGTGTGGTTAATGATGCTTCCCAAGGTCCCTGTTCTATTGGGAGGTACTTATTGTTACAATTACTTTTTACACCAAGCCAAGATTACAAATTTCCTTGTAATTTCTTACTCACTGGCTCAAATTTTGCCCTGGAATACTCTTATCCTAGGCAGCTCACTTATTCACACAGTTTTAAATATTTTTAATATGCTGGCGCTAATTCCAAATTTGTTATCTAGTCCAGGTCTTTCTTCTGAGCTTCAAACCCAGATATCCGATTGCGTACTTAAGAGTCACCCTGTGAAACTAGATGTCTCACAGGCTCCTCAAACTAATCAATTTTCAAAGTCTGTTTCCTGTTTCGGTGACAAACTCCCTGATCCATTCATTCTCACAGCAAAACTCTGGGAGTCGCCCTTGACACAACCTTCTCCATTTACTCCCAATCTATCAGGCCAAGTAAGTCCCATGCATTCTTTCTCTATAATGCATCTCACATCCACCTAATTCTCTCCATCTCTACTGCTGTCACCATCCTAGAGCACAGAGTGCAGCCGTGGCCTCCTAATGATCTCCCACCTTCCATTCCTATTCTCTTCATA
Organism: Eulemur rufifrons; assembly: GCF_041146395.1. NCBI lineage: Eukaryota > Metazoa > Chordata > Mammalia > Primates > Lemuridae > Eulemur > Eulemur rufifrons. The sequence continues at coordinate 11,648,552 of NC_090992.1, forward strand.
CCTGGCTCTCTGACCCCAACCCCCTATAGCAGCCAGACTGAGCTTTTCAAAAAACAAACCTGATCACATTTCCTCCCTGATCAATACCCTTTAATGGCTATGGCTGTCCATCCATCTTTGGATAAAGTCCAAATTCTTCATGGTCAACAAGGCTCCATGTGATCTGGTCCCTGGTTTCCCTTTTTTCCAACACTTTTCAATGAAAATTTTCAAACAGACAACAAAGTGGGAAAAAACTTACAATGAATATCCATAGATCCACCACCTAGATTTTGTCTTTAATATTTTGTACTTGCTTTATGATATTTCTATCCATTCATCCATCCTCTATCCTAGTGTTAATCTTTCTTCCTTTTGATACGTTCCAAAATGAACTGCTGACTCCAGTCTCTTTTTCATCATTCTTCTCCATGCTCCCTAAATTCCAGCCATAGTCAACTTTCCATTCCTTGAATCTGTCAGACTACTTTATATCTCTGGTCTTTTGTACCTATTGTCCCTTCTACCTAAAATGCCTTCAGCTCTTGTTAATTCCAGACTCACCCAGACAGTTCTCAGCTTGAACAGTCTCTGAAAGGCTGTCCCTGATCCCCCCATCTAAATTAGATCCATCTTTCTACCTTATTACTGTCCCAAGGCACCTTGTGCCTCTCCTGAATAGCATTTATCACAATTGGTAACTACATGTTTATTTGCAAAATTATTTGTCTAATGCCTACCTCCTCCACTAGACTGAAAGCTCCATGAGAACAGAGACCATGTATGTATTGGAACATGCTATATCACCTCTGCAGAAAGTCAATTAATATTTGTGGAAGCAGTTAGAGGCAGAATGAATCAATAATCGAAAGGAGCTTCATGGAATAGTGATCTTATTCTTCCTATAATATAGACAAACCGGACAGTTTTTTTAAAGGCCTCTGAGGGGAGACGGAACTCACTTGTTGCCAGAATGTAACCAAAAAACACATTAAGACAAATTACTAAACGGCAAGATCCATGGCTAGTGGCTGAGCCAAGAGAAGACTATGGTAGGTTTTAGTGACCTCTCTCCCATCTCCAATAGCCCTTCCCCTCCAGAGCACCCTACCTCAATATATAATCTAAGGAAAAACAGCCTCCTTGCTATTTAAGTGCAGCTTAAGTAATGATAACAAAAACTATAATGTATTGAAGGCTGGCTTTGTATTAGGTGCTGTCCCCTGTGCTTTCTCTGTATCGAATAATTTTTCCTGTGGCCTAGGTTCCATCGTTGTTACCGTTTTACAGCTAAGGAGACTAAGAACAGAGCAGTTATTTTGAAACACTCGATCTATGTAGAATATTCTGTCTGTGGCCCCATTAGAAAGTAGAAAGATTAATCTGGAAAACTTACAGACTGCTTGCTGTTATGGAGATAGGGTTTTGGTTGGCTCTAACAGAAGCCTAAAAATACAGAAAGAAATCCACTTATAGAAAGATTTGAGAGATGAATCCTTGGTTAGGAAACCTGGAGTTCCATATCTAAAAAAGCCAACCAGACCATTGTGTTGACTTTATTTTTGTAGTCATTTCAACCCCAAAAACACACTTTCAAATTATCCCTGCAAAGCATTTTTTATTCCAGATGGAAACACAGCTTACAAGCAAAGATAAAACCATTGCAATCTTTCCCGTAACAGGAACTGATGGTTAAAGGAAAACGAAGCAGTGTGAAATTTCCTAGCGGGAGGACATGCACTTCAGACACAGTCTTGAGTTTGAAGACAAGGTTTCTCACTGAATATGCGACCTTGGCAAATTAGTACCATCTCCAGTCCTCAGTTGCATCAGTTTCCTTATTTGAAAATGGAAATGATGACATCCATTTAGCAGGGTTTGGATATACCAAAATGCTGCACATAAAGAGCTCAGAACAGAACGCAGATGTCCACAGAGGTTAACTTTTAAAAGGGAGGAAAGATGGGAAAATGTAGGGGACAGCAGTAATTTCAATGCCCAGAATTTAAAAAAAAAAAAAAGTCATAGGAAATGTCTTTAATAAATGCACATCATACATTTTTTTTGAGAGAGAGAAAGAGAGAGAGAGAGAAGCTTGGGTAAAAGTGTCCCTTAGCATTTTCAATGCTCTTACCTGGATGTACTTGCCTGCAGCCACCACTTACAATGCAAATTGGGTTTAGAGTCCTTCACACTAACTACACAGCAAAAAGCTTTCAGCTTTAAATAGAACACTGCAGTGTGGAATGATCTGAGCAAAGGGAAGAAAAATTCAGAGATAAATGTGAAGATTTTGGAGAAAAAAAACCCAACCTGACATATCTGAGTGAGTAGGAGAAAAAGGCAGAAATATTAAAGGAAAAAGAAAAGCAAAGGTCTCTAAATGGACTTAGAAACTAATTTCCCAGTAAGTGGGTTTAAGTTAACAAGGGGGAAGAAAACTTTGGGGCAAGCCCTCAATGAAGAGAATTTTAACAAAGAATGTTTTGATCTGGTGTTCTTTTAAGATGTACAATTCCTAAGGTATTCATCAAAAGAGGAGGGATCTTCCCCTCTGGCTAGCACAACTCCACAAATGTTCCCTAAAATGGATGGGGGAACATTATGACCATAGAGAACATTAAGACTATAGAGAACTTCTTGCTCTACCCAACTTCTAGTATTTACATGGTCTAAGTTCTTTTTTTTGGTGTGGGGGAGTCTTCCCATACCTTCACTGGGATCAGATTAAACACAAACCTACTGTGAAATATAAATGCTTGGTTTTGAGTGTGTTTAGTGTGTGTGTGTGTGTGTGTGAGAGAGAGAGAGAGAGAGAAAGAGAGAGAGAGAGAATGAGAATTGAGAGGTTGATTCTTACATATCAGAAAGATTTTAGAAAGCTCTTTGCTATAAACCCATGTCTCATTTTTTATATTCTATCCAGAATTGGAGTTTACAAACATGTGATGCCATAGGAACAAAGGTAATATCCAGGCCCCCGAAAGCAATAAGGAATGTCATTTTTAACTGATTTCCTCATTCTACAATGGGCACTCCTATACACATGGCCCCAACTGGGTCATCTTCTCAGCTCAGAAAGTGTTTCCTTTGCCTAAATAACGTAATAGAGAGGAAACATAAAGGCAGTCCTCTTGCTTTGTAGTCACAAACAGAAAGAAATGTTACCCCCAAAGCCAACAGACCCAAGGCCAACTTCTCTCTTGGATGACATGCTGAGATACAGAGTTAGTCATATGCTACCTGGTCACTGAGTCAGTGACAAAGCACCAAGACTGAGGAAGAATATCTTACAATCACACTGTCATCAGAATCAGTAAGTATCGTGCTTGGTATGGGGGAGGGATGGACTGCACATCTTAAAAGCCATCTCTAAGCTCCTGGAAACCAGACTTTACAACTCTGTTTAATTCGTCTAGCACCATGGACATATTGGGCTTGATGCTCTCCAATAATGATGATAAATGGAGAATGTATTTTCCATAGCACTGGGCATTCCTTCTACCTAAAACTTCCAGGGATATTTATAGAAGATGCCATCTTTGCCCCCAGAAGTATGTGTCTTTTTATTTTTTCAGAGCTTGAACTCTTTTACTGTCCCCCCATCACATTTCTCTAAGTAGTATTTTGATTTGATTAGATATTACGGACATTTTAGCATCCAAGAATGACAAGAATAACTTTAAATAAATATACCTTGCAACATTTTCCTAAAGCACTTTCACACACATTTTCTCACATGGCTATTACAACGTGATCATACAACACTTTATATGAGTGGCTAAGGATAAAGGCCTACAGGATGGAAAATGAAAGCAAAAATGCAAAAGTTTTGGCATTTGGGAAAAAAAAAAAATGCCTCCACTCTGTATTCACACACAAAAGGCAGAATGAGATTCCACCTGCTGACTTTCCCTTCCTGCTCGCAAAGCACTAGGGCTAATGTCAGAACAAGCCGGGGGGGAAGAGAGAGAGAGACAATTTCACCTCTTGGCAAAGCTCAGCTTGCTGAACCCTCTTGCTTTCTGCTGGCTGTTGATTCAGCAGAAACTACTGCTGCAGAATTCATAATGGTGATTTTTAAAGGCCCCACCGATCGCGATCGCATTGCTCGCCCCACGTGTCAGCCTCATTCGCTGGCCGCCGGAACACTATTTCCCCAGCCCCCTTTTTATTTCTTGCTAAGGCACTTCCAAGGCGAGAGGGTTTCGCCCTTTTGCAAAGGGCCTTTTGGGGTTTCGATTGTCTGAGCAGGTAACACGGCGGGCTGGAGGGATGAATGGGCAGGAAATGAAACCATGCCCTCCCTGCAGCCACAGAGAGACACACTATTCCGCTCAGGAAGGGTGGACCAAGGTCCTACGGGCCCCTCCCTTCTTATCTCCCCCCCTCCCCAAGCCCCCTGCAAACATCTTGGGGGAGGGGGTCATCGGCCTCCCTGGGGTCATCTTTCCGGGTGAGAGCCCCACCCTGAAAGCCTAATCCCCGAGGGCCATTTTAACTCCCGTGGGCGCCGGGTCCACCTGCTGCTGAACGCCGGGCTCGCCTCGCGGAGCCCGGATGGATGGATGTGGGGCGCTCCGGCGGCGGCTGCCCCTGCGAGCCGAGCCCCCGCCCCAGCCCCGGGCCGGAGGAGTCTCCGCCACTACGCGCCCAGCTGCCCGCGAAGCACAGCGGTCTGCAACTTGCTCCCGGCCCCAGCGGCGGAATGCGGCGGGGCTGGCGTTACCTTCGGTCGCATAGCTGTGGTCGCGCAGGAAACTGTTGTTGATTTTGCGGGTATCAATGTCCTCCTCCATTGACAGCAGGCTTACTTGCGTGGGAACCAGAAGCCGGCAGACAAGTATCCATGATCCCTCCCCGCAGCCAGTCTCACAGGAGAGGGGGGCAGGGGAGCCAGTGGGACTGCACCATGGTCCGAGCCTGAGGAGGAGACGGGGAGGCGGAGAGAAAAAAAATAAAAACCCGGCAATGGAGCTGTCACCTCCTCCACTCGGGTTCTCCGAGGCTGCGGCGGCTCCTCCCGCGCGGTGCGCTCACTCCAGCTCCAATTCCCAGCGAGGATGCTGAGCCTGACTCCGCTGCCTCCGCTGCCTCCGGGTGCCGAGATGCGCCGTGCACCGAGGGGTCTGGTCCCGCCCGCCCGCCCCGCAGGCTCTCACAAGCGGGGCTGGGGAGATGCCCAACAGGTTCCCCTCGTTGGCAGCCGCTCCAAAATGCAAAAAAGATCCCTCCTCCCCCTGGGAGAGCGGGCAGCCGCGACAAAATGGTGCCTTTCTGGACCCGAGCTGCAGTGGCGAGATGGCAGGGGCAGGATTCAGGCTTGCCCGGCCGGGATGAGGGTGCTGGTCCCACGGGAGGGCGGCTCCGGCGGGCGGGGGCTAGGGGAGCTGGCGGGGAGCTGGGCAGGGCGCTGCGGCCGGCGCCAGCGCACTCACCCTCACACCCACACGCGCGCACTCGCAGCCGCCGCCGCCACCACCGCCGCCGCCGCTGCTGCTGCAGGAGGCTGGAGGCGGCTGGTGCATTAAAGGCGAGGCTCCTCCCAACCGCGTCAGCAGCCCCAGGTCTCTTCCCCAGCAGCGGCGGTGGCCGAGGCAGAGGCTGCGGCTGCTCTCTGCTGCAGTGGGGCGCACGCAGCCGCGAACTGGCACCTGGGCAGCCAGCAGCCAGCTTGCAGGTTCACGTGGAAAGCATACTCGTCCTCTTACAACCTGCCCGCTCTCGTGCCACGCTGCTAAGGGCCGCGACTACACCAGCACCCAAAGCCCCTAGCTCACTGCCTTTCTCCCTGGACGCCTGCACTTCAGGACAGCAAGGTTCCTTTGGATAGGCAGGAAGTCTACCTCCATGCTCACCCTTATATGATACATGTGGTCCCTGGGTGAAGTTAAAGGGCGGGGTCTGGAGCTCGAAGCCTCAGGAAGAGAGGAGAAGGTGGGAGGAAGAGCTGCTCATAGCCTGGCTTAAGCCGTCTGTGGGTGCAGATGCCAGAACTTTGCAACTGTGATCACATCTGACTCCTTCGTTCCTAACAGAGTCAAAACATTTCCTTCTAACTGTATGAGGCTGGTGTTCAGAAAAGCGTCTATGCCTACATAGACGGAGAAAGCACAGGACTGAGTTATGAATCTAGTTAACACGGTCAGTTTGAAAAAGTCCACTCTCCCAAGCCCTTTGCATTTGGTTTTGGACAAACTACTGCAATCCCTGTGTTAGGTTTTGCTTGTGCAGGAACGCCTTCCACTTGCTCTGAACACGAGAGGTACGGAGAAGCGTCAGGGAGCCCTGTGCCCACAGAGAGCCACTGCTACCCTGAGGGAATTTCAAGGATCCAATTAATACAAAAAAGAGGCCTGTCTTCCTACTTCAACTGGGAGGAAGATACCGAATTTCCTCCCCACCCATGTTTCCCCAAATTGCAAATTCCACTTTTGAAAGGAAATGAGATCATTATTGTTACAAAACAACAAAAATCACTTAATGAAGCAACCCGAATCACTAGAAAGCCAATCTGGAAAAGAAATCAACCCAAATCCCTAGAAAGCCAATTTGGAAAAGAAAAATAAATTTTCTAGGTTTCTTCTTGTAGAAGGTATTCATTTCAACGGGTGTCACTGTAGGGAGAGACATCAGCAACTGTCTTGCTCAGTTAAGCTCCACAAGTTTAGCTAGATGAGCCCAGAGGGACCTATGAGATAATTATATACATACAATGCTTCGGCTAACATAATTTGGAAAGTATTTCAAGTTCAGAAAAATGGGAAAACAAGTCCTTAACTGAGGTTGGGAATTGCCATTAGATTTCCATGAAAAATAGATGCTTCTGGTGGGTAGAAAATGGCATTGTCCCCCTCTCCAGAAAGTGACTGCATATCCCCAGGAGAAGAGAGTAGAAATGTTCCTTCATATAATTTTTTTGGGGGGAAGTTCAGCTTCCGGTAGATTCCATTTTATTCTCATCTAGTGGTTAAGTTTTACATATATGTTTGACTATTTGTTCAAAATCCATATGTATAATTTCAGCAAGAGATGAAGATTGGTGTAGTTGATTTAATCCATTTTAGTACCAGTTGTCCTGGCTGGTTCTTCCACGTGATGAACTGTATCTATCACCAGGCTCCAGTTTTCAGTTCACCTCTAGTTACACAGTCGTTGGAGATTGGCATATTTTGGGGAAGAGGCAGAGGGGAAAAAAAGCTAAATTCATCTCAGTGTATCAAAAGATGAGAAGACATCTTGCCTTCAGCTGGAATGACCTTATATTGTGACAAGAGGGCTTGGAATAGTATTTGGGAAATTCTCCCCCTGTCTTCCTGGAACATGGGCTGTGTGCTGAACCAGGTCAGCTCAGACTCATTGGCCAGGTTGTGTTTGAGGGATTTTCCACTGTAACCTATGTGGGGAAATGTCCCCTCCACAGATTGAGCCTCTGGGTTTACTAAATTTTCCCTTCCCTGCAAAATTTTCCGATTTCCTGCAAAATTCGTTCTGCATTTATTCAACAGCACAGGCATTTTTCCTAAGACACAAGTTCTGAGGATGCAAATTAGGTATGTCTCCACTGTTTGAGTAGATTTCAAGCTCTCTGTTTTGTGAACTACTCTTTTCTACTGTGGGCAATGGAGAACTAATTCCCCTCCACTGGAAAACAAGGGGAAAAAGCTGTTGGCTGTGTGCCTTAACACAACCACCTGTGGCAAGGAGCCCTGTGCAACGGGTGGTGGGAAGAAGACAGCATAGATCATTCCTCAGAAGACTCATGGTACCTTTCTAGTTCTCCAACGTGTCAAGTTCTTTCCCAAAGCTTTTGCATTTCCACATGCTATTCCCTATGTCCCTTCCTCTTGTTCTTGGCATTCTTTAGCTTCTCCACTGTCCCTATTTCATTGAGGCATTCCTTGACCTCACCATCATCCCTACCTTGAACATTTTCTGTCTCCACATTTTTTTTTGTCTTCTTCACAACCCATTGCATTTTACAATATTTGTTTACTTATTATTATCAGCCACTTCCAGCAGATCTCCTGTACTGAGTGTCTGGCACTTAGATGCTTCATGTATTTGTTGAATGGAGATAATATTCCTTGAATGGATGAGTAGATTACTGAATTTATTTAGTTTAATATTTAGGTTTTATACTTCTACCCTTTTTAAAATTCATGCAAAAAATAATCTGTTGTGAGCTGGAAATTTTCTAGCTCATAAACCCTATTTCTTTTGAAATAATTGTTCCTATTCATTCCTGTATGCATATACACCAAAAAAAAAAAAAAAAAATTACTGGGCACTTAATGTATACCAAGAATTGTTGTAGGTACTGAAGATACACATAATACAAAACAGAGTCCTTTCCTTCACAGATTCTATCATCTGATTTTATTAACACGAGCTTTCTTAGAAATAAAACAAATACATTATAAATCAACAGACTACAGCATAATGTTAAGTGCCAAGGCTCTGATATCAGGCAAAGCTGATTTTCTGTCGCTTATTTTTGTGCCCTTAAGCAGGTTATATAAGATCTTCCTATGCCACGGTTTTCTTATCCATAAATTAGGGACACAGATAGTATCTACTTCACAGAGTTATTGTGAGGATTAAATGAGATGATGTGTGGAAAGAATACATTGCCATTACTTTGAGTTGTGTATTTATTTTCACCATTACCATCATCAATATTCAACAAATGTTCAAGCACCTACTATGTCAGACACTGGGATAGGATTAGAGATTCAGCGACATCAATGCACAAGATGTATAGTCAGTCTCTGCCGTCATGGAACTTAGTGCCTAATTTACAGTTTATGTAAAGGGGGCCACTGGCTACAAAGGGGGCAGCTGAGGGAACTCTGAAAGGCTGACCTATTTCAGGCTTATGCTTTACACAGAAAAGGCCAATTACAAATACACAGCCCTCTTAAGTTCCCCAATTCAGCATGACAGCATGTGGACACATTCTTTTTTCATCACCCTTGTCATGGTCCCCCTCCTCCAGCACTCACATGCCCCACCCCCCACCTCCATTAGGCTAGTGCTTCCTGCACGGGGAACCTTTTAGGTCATCCTGTCCAATTAGCACATTAAATATCTACAATTTTATTAAAACCTTTGACCTAAACCAGTCTGGAGATTCTTAATAGAGGCTTTAGGTGTCAGACAGTCCTGGTTTGTGTCCCAGCTCAGGCATTTATGAATTTTGTGACCTTTGGCAAGTAATTTACCATCTCTGAGCCTCTGTGAAGAAAACAATAGTAGCTACTTCACAGGGCTGTTGGGTGGCTTCAGAGACAATGTAAGGAAATGCTTAGTCCAGGCTTGGCCCAGAGCCAGGTCTCACTAAAATGACCGTTCTCTCTCCTAGCTGTGCTCCATGGAGATCTCCATCTGCAGAGAACTGGAGAGCTGCACTGCAAGTCAATTGTTCATGTGAACAGAAGTGACCTAGAAACCTGAGTTTTACCACCTACCCATCTGTCTTAATGAGCAACTAGAAACTGGATACTTGAAATTTTATCATCTCTCAAAAAGCCCTTTATAAACCATGAAGTCCTGTGCAAAAGGAAGAAATCAGGATTATCCTCGCTTGACTTTCACATTATGTACACGCTTAGTCACATTTCTCTTTTGAGAAATCATATGAAATCTCTCTCTATAATCACTAAGCACCGAAAGCACAACTCTCTTTCTCTAAGGTGGTTTATGTGCTCACTGCCCAGAGGATGACCTCTTGAATTTCTAGCAAGTTTGCAATTCCTTTTTGTGCATGCTACAACATGTACGACCACATGAGTGATCCTTTAACATGGCATTTCAACTGGGAAGAGAAAACAAAACCTCTTGCCCTCCCAGTGTTGTATTAATTCTAGACTCTGCAATCTTAATGGATTTCACTATGTAAAATATTCCTGCAATTATTCGAGTACAGAAACTTATGGAAGTCACAGTGCTGGAGCTGGTATGTACTGGGAGTTGAGAGCTGCTTTTGCTGATTGTGACCATCTCTTTCCAGCTCTGCTTTGAGTGACATCATGTTGGTAGCTTAAAAAATCTAAAGTCTGCCGTGGTGGTATATTTATATCATGGAATTTTTTTTTTTAACTACATAAATCAAGGAACTTTTTTGGAGAGCCAGTTGTTAAACATTTACCAGCACACCAGTGGAAACACATTACTTGCTGATGTATCTTTCCACTGGTCCCTGTTATCTGTGCAAAGTTCCCTCCAATTACTCTGCATTAAGTCTCCCAAGTTGTGTTAGTTCTAGAGCATTCCACTATTCAACCCAAAGTCTACCATAATGTTAAATAACTTAAAATCCTACCTTCACCATGAAGCTTTCTGATAGCCATCAGAGGAAATCTGATGCCTCTGTCTGATCCCTTCCAGGCTGATTATGAAATTGCCATGGTAGACTTGTGAACGATTGCTCCTGTAAGCCTCCTAGAGCTGACAATATAAGGAATGTCAGGTCGTGCCCAATCTCAAGGAATCATTCAGACACTGTTGTTACCTTTCTCTTGCCCTTGATTTGCCTAAATCTAAAACAAAAACATCCACTGTGCCTGATTTTATTGATAGCACTTCTTTCTACTTGTCTAGTTGGGATATAGATGCCATGGGGGAAAAGTTACAAAAACCCAAGATTCCAGATTTGAGAGCCTGAGAAAAACCATCCTCTTGTACTTTTTCTCATTCAGTGGCTTTAGAGTTAAATGTAGGCCATCCTGTGCAAGACAGTTTTAATTTGCATTGTATTTGTTAGGTAAAAGGTGAGGACCTTCCAAAACTAGTTTAGCAACACTCCAGCTTATATGTATGCCTACTACCTGGTTACATTGCTCAAAGTAAAATTTTAGTAAAATTTAAACAAGAATATATATTAGAAAATGTCTTTCAAATTTTTTTAAAGTGCCCAGAAATAACACTTTATAGAATTTATTCTGAGAAAATAATTGTGAATGTGGGCAAAAATTTAACCATAAGTTTATTTCTAAAGAGCATTGTTCATAATCATGAAAAAACTAGAAACAACCCAAATGTCCAACAATACAATTTGTTGGGAAAATTATGGTGTGTTCATATAAGGGAAAATTATTGAGCCATTGATATAATAATAATAGCTAACATTTGTTAAGCATTTACTATGTACTAGGCACTGTGCAAAGGCTTTACTGGCATTATCTCATTTAATTCTAACAATAGTACTTATAAGGTAAGTACCATTATCATCCCCATTTCACCAAGGCTAATAGAGGTAAATAATATACTCAAAGTCAAACAAATGGCAGCTTAGCTCAGAATCATGACTCTGAAGGCCATCCTCTCAACTACTGTGCTTTGAGTTCTTGTGTGTGTGTGTGTGTGTGTGTGTGTGTGTGTCGGAGAGGGTACAAGTCACAACAGAATCACCTGGAAGCCTTTTCCCAAACCACCCACCACTAGATTCTGATTTGTCCTGCTTAGGGGTAAATATTCTCTGAGTTGATAATCACCACTATTGTGTTGGTGAGGATGTGGCAAAATCAGAACCCTCAAATATTGCTTGTGGGAGTGTAGAATGATGCAGACACAAATAGTTTGTCAGTTTCTCAAAATGTTAAAGAATTACCATATGAACCAGCAATTTCACTTCTGTGTCCATAGTAAAGAGAACTGAAAGCACACAGTCACATCAAAACTTGTCCACAAATGTTCATAGCAGCATTATTCATAATAGCCAAAAAGTAGAAACAACTCAAATGTCCATCAGCTGATAAATGGATAAACAAAATGTTATATATCCATAGAATGGAATATTATTCAGCTATAAAGAGTAATAAAGTATTGAAACATGCTACAAAGTGGATGAAACTTGAAATCATTATGCTAAGTAAAAGAAACCAGATACAAAAGACCACATACTTGATGATTCCATTTATGTGAAATGTTCAGAATGGGCACATCCTTAGAGACAGAAAGTAGATTAGAGGTTGCCAGCGACTAGGGGTAGGATGGGAAGGAGAAATGAGTGACTGCTAAAGAGTTCAGGATTTCTTTTCGGAGTGATGAAAATGTTCTGAAATTAGATCGGGGCCACAGTTGCACAACTCTCAATATACTAAAAACAACTGAACTGTGCATTTTAAAAGTCTGACTCTTATGGCATATGAGTTATATATCAAAACTGTTATTAAAGATTAAAATGTCACTGCTACCCTAAACTGCTATTTCTGGGGAGTATGCTGTATCTTTCAGGTATATTAGTGTAGAAAAACTTAAAAGTAATGGCAAACTTAGATGTTCATGTTATATTTAAAAAATCATAAACCAAAATAAACTGACTGCTACCATTTTTTTTTTTGGTTAAAAAATGTGTGTATGCCACAAGGAATGTATCAAAATATTAGCAGTGGTTATGTGTTGTTTACTTTTCTGTTCACATTTTTGTCAAAAAGATTTTAAACATGTTTCATTTTGTATTAAGAAAATTTTAAAAATATTTTTTAATGCCATGAAATATTTTATAGGATGAAACTTTTTAATACAAAAAGATCAAACCAATTTCTCATACTAGGAAGTTGAGAGATACTGATATAAGAAGGCATATGTGACTGGCATGCGTAGAACATTTCTGTCCAATAGAAATATAATGCAAACCACATTTGTAATCGTAAATATTCTAGTGGCCACATTAAAAAGTGAAAAGCAGATTGAATTAATTTTAATAAATTTTTTAATTTTTAATTTTTTGAAAGTAAAATTATATTTGATTTAATCCAATATATCTGAAATATTATCATTTCAACATGTAATCAATATTAAATTATTAACATTCTTTATGCCAAATCTTTGAAATCTGGTGTTTTACACTAAAAGACCTCTCAAAACTAACCACATTTTTAGAGCTCAGTAACCACATGCGCCCAAAGGTTACCATATTGGACAGCACAGGTACAGTGGAACTATTTCAAAATTTTCATTCCATTCACAAAAAGAGTTTTAACATATTCTTTCAAAAAGAAATTTTTATCTACTAAGAACTTGTACTAGAATGTAATGCCAAAACCAAACATTAATCTGATGAACCTCAAAACTGTTTAAAGATATACAAACTGAATATGAAAATATATGTAGACATATCCATGTATCTATTATATAGAATAGTAAATTTCAACCTAATCTGCATTTTCTCTTAAAACTAGTAAGCTGAGTAAATAAAATACAAAAAGATCAAGATTCTAAAAGTGCTAAGATGACACCATATAACAAACTCATCAGACAAGGAAGATGTAAGATACTATTCTGTCACTAAAACAGTTACCATTCTAATAGGCCACTTGTTTAGTTCAACACCCATGGCTTCAATTCCAGCTAAGAAAAGAAGTAGAACAGCCAGATGTCACGGCCAGAAAAAGAACTTTCACAGCTGGGCATCTGGACTGTATTAGGACCACTTGAGGGGGAGAAATTTTAAAGCACAGTTATAGGGATCTGGTTTAGAACTATCAGTCATCTTGTAGATTGGATGAGCGAATAGCATTTTGTAGTCACGTGATCTGTGGATTCATTTCTGAGGACTTATTGAATTAGATACTCCATGGCCTTTGACACATACATGTAAACCATTTTGTGCGACTGAGCTCTCCCTCCTGCCTGCTACGCTTGCGCCCCTGATTCCTGGGCACTGCTTTCTCTTGATTCTCCTGTTACTCCGGTGCACACTCCTCAGGCTCATCTGCTAGCTCCTCACCGCTCTCACCTCTAAATGCATAACCACTCCAGCGCTCCAAGTTCTCAGACTTCTCTATCCACAGTCCCACCCTAGGTGACCTCATCTTGTCTCGTGGCTGAACACTCGCATGATGACAAAACCCCAGATCTGAACGTTCAGCATAAACCGCCCCACCTCACCTGCCTGACCAACCTTCCTGTTCTTTGATTCATCTCTGTCATTCCCCACATCCTTCCAGTTCATCAGCAAATCCTGCCAGCTCTAACTTCAAAATGTACCCAGAATGTGCCACTTCTCACCACCTCCACTGCTACTACCAAACTATCTCACCAAGATTGTTTTAATGGACTCTAACCTAGCGGTGGGGAACCTGCAGCTTCTGATGTCAAGATCATTCTTTTTTAAGCACCAAAGGAGACAAGAAAAGCTTCATTTTCCTCTACTGCACCCCTTTTAATAAAAGGACTTGTTATGTAAAATTTGGATTCAGTCAAAAGACTGCACGTAAGGACCAGGAAGGCCACAAGTTTCCTTAAAGCTGCAGGTTCCAACCTTCCTTCACCTCCACCCCTACAGAACAGTTTCCATGCAGCCGGCAGAATGGTCCTTTTAAATGCAAATCACTTCATGTCACTTTTTTGCTTAAAGCCTTTGATTAGCTTTCTACACATGCAGAGTAAAACTTTGTTAAAAGGCTGGAAAGATTTGGCTCCCACTATAGCTCCTTCTTTATTTTTTCACTTATCCCCTGCAGTACCACCAAACCTTCTCTCCCCTTCCAACCCCCTACAGACACAGTGGCATCCTCATTGGTTGTCACACATACCAGGAAAAACACTCACATCCCAGGACCTTTGCATCTGCTGTTCTCTCTGTCCTGAGCGCTTTCCTTCAGACAACATCACAGCTCAGCACTTCACTTCTTTGGGTGTCTGCTTCTAATATCAACTTCTCTGGGATACCGCCCTTGACCACTCTACATAACATAAATTAGCACCTATCATTTCCTATCCCCATATGGCAACCAGACAGTATATATTTGTTTTGTTTCGGTTATTACATCAGTAGATTATAATTTCCAGGGAAGCAGGAACTTTTTTGTTTCCTGTCCTATATCCAGCACTTGGAACAGTTGCCTGGCACATACTGGTTATTCTAACGTATCTTATGAAAAAATAAAAGAGTGAATATGTGTTTGCCTAATAATGAAGGTCAATCATGAGGGAAAATTAAAAGCAATAAACCTACGACGGCTGTGCAGTAAAGAATGTGGCCTTGCCCAAAGAGAGGTCTGGCCTTTGCCTAGGCTCTGTGGAGGTAACCTACGTCACACGTCACTCGTGAGAGCAATGTCTTTGTTTACAGTGAGGGCCGGCTGCAACAGACCTTAGGGTAGGGTGTGCCACACCAGAGTGAGCAGCGATTTAGGTGGAGGCTATCAGTCACATGGTTATCAGTTGACCCCCTGGTTATCAGTTGACCTCCAGTTGACTGAATTCAATCATGTAGGAAATCAATCAATTGATTAATAAAACTCCAACAAAAACACAGAACACCAGGCTCAGATAAGCTTCTCTGGTTGGCAATACTCTATGCATATGGTCACACATTGATGGCAGGAAGGCAATGCATCCTGAGGACAATGGAAACTGCATTTGGAACCCTTCCAGACTCAGCCCCATGCATCCCTTGCTTTGGTTGATTTTCATCTGTATGCTTTCCCTGTAGTGAATTATAACTGTGAGTATATTAGCTTTCAGTGAGTTCTGTGAGTCGTTCTAGCAAATTATCAAAACCGAGGGTAGTTTTGGAAACCCTCCACATTTGGAGCTGGTGTCAGAAGTTAGGGTAGTTTTGGGGACTCTGCCCTCAAACTTAGCAGTTTGGCTAACTCCGGATAATGTTAATCACACACCTGGCAAGGTTGAAGCTAAAAAGTGGGTTTCGAGAGCATGAGGTCTAGCCTGATGAGGAAAGCCAGGAGGAAAGAAGCAACTTGCCCAGGTTACCTGGTGATTTGGTGACAGACCCAGAGCATGAAACCTGGTGTCCTGGTTCCCCATGCTCACCCCTTTTCCACAACGACTCCTCAACCTTTGTTTTAGGAGATAACACACCACCTTCTCTTAAGACAGTTAATCAAAACTTACTGGAGAATTAAGTTGGCTTAACTCTCCAGTATTTTCAGGTCAATAGAAAGGGAAGAAATTACCACTCTCTTTTAAAAGTCACTGGGGCTAGCCCTGAACAAAATTGTAAATTAACAGAGCTCCTCTTTGCCTCCCTCCTCTCTGCTTTTTTTCTCTGCAGTGGCCCAGGGAAGAGCTGCAGGAGAGGCTGTATCAATCCTCCAGACCCACAGCTGCCTGCAGAGGGCTGGGTAGGAAGACTTTATGCTCACTGACAGCCAGCTCTATCATCCTCTCCCTAAGACCACCATGGTCTGGCACGTTCTCCTTCTTTGGAAGCTTTAGGACATAGCACATGGTAAACTTAGCCCATCACGTGGGAAACATGTTGACAAGTTCAAAGTGTTATGCAAGCAAGGTTGCCACCCCAGCTGTTACTGTACCAGAGTGATAAGTTACAGAAGCCAGAATTCAAGGGCTAGACGGACCTTGAACTTGTAAGCAAGGTTATATATATTTTAAAACTCAATAAATATTTATGGAATAAATATAGAGTGAAAATAATTATATTAAACATCCTCCAAATAGAGAGACCTCCGCATTTCCATTTGGCATCTGACAGAGCTACAAGGACTGAACAAAGGATGAAAACCAAAGTTTGTAAATTTACATCTGAATAGTAGCATAGGCTCTGAGCAGTGCCTTTAACATTTTAGGATCACAGATTCTTTTGAGAGTTTAATGAAGGTTTTGGACTCTCTCCCCAGGGAGGGGGAAAAACACAGTTTAGAGCACTTCCTGCTTCCAAATGCTGACTCATTGTGTCTATTTCACAGATAGGAAAAAAAAGAAAGAAGAAAATAGGCCTGGGGCCAAGAAAAAGTTGACTGCAAATTTGGAATTATAGCGCCACCACCTCCTGTGCGTATTCTTACATGGAGAATAAAAGTAGGTATCACAGATACAGCAATTAACTGGTAATGACATAAGCAATGAAGTGAGTCTCATTTCTAAGATAGGTCAGTGGAGTGTAATAGCAAATGGTTAAAGGCCCAACTTTCAAGAACCAGACTGCTTGTGGTCAAATCTTGCCTCTGATATTTCCTAGCAGTATAATTGTGGGCAAGTTAGTTAATCACATTGTGTTTTAATTTCATTTGTGATACAAAGATAATAATAGCTTCTACTTCATAGGGTAGTTGTAAAAATTAAATGAGCTAATATACACGCTTAAAGCAGTGCATGGCACATAATACACACCATGTAAACATTAGCTCTTGGTATTATGTGTTGGATATTGTCATTATTATGTGCCTTGTCTTTGTCTATGTGGATGCCGGATTTATTCACTTGTCCAGTTTTCATCCTTCAATTGTTTTAGCAGATTCGCTCTTGGTTTTTAAAGTTAACTCAGAGACATGGTTTCATCACAAAGGAGTAGGAAATTAAACATGTCAGCAGGCTTATAATGGAGGCATATATTCATTCAACATCAAACTTCTATTACCTGCCTACTGTATGCTTGGCACCGTCCTTTCTAGGTGCTAGTAAGAAGCTCACAACTTGATTGCAGAGATAATTGTTAAAGTTTATGTGCAAATAAGAGGTTAAACAAGTGTGAACTAAACACAATATAAGAATTTAGGCTGGGCATCGTGGCTTGGTGCCTGTAATCCTAGCACTCCGGGATGCCGAGGCAGGAGGATTGCTTGAGCTCAGGAGTTCGAGACCAGCCTAAGCAAGAGCAAGACCCCATCGCTACAAAAAATAGAAAAATTAGCCAGATGTGGAGTTGTGCATGTATAGTCCCAGCTTCTCGGGAGGCTGAGGCAGGAGAATCGCTTGAGCCCAGAAGTTTGAGATTGCAGTGAGCTGTGATGATGCCACTGTACTCTAGCCTAGGTGACAGAGCAGGACTCTGTTTTAAAAAAAAAAAGAATTTAGAGGCATCTAGCTGATAAAGAATAGACTCAAAAGATAAAATGGGTGAACAGAACACTTGCCTTAGGGCTTGAAGTAGGACTGGCTATGTAATTTGCATGGCCCAAAGGGCCCTTAGTTTAAAAAGTATTAGGAGTTTTAGGACAGCAACAGCAGGGGATTAAATGAGGCCTGGGACCCTTTTTGGGTCTGGAGCCACTGCACAGGCCCACAGAGCTGGCCCTGCCCTGAGGGATGCGAGGACTCAGGGAGAGATTCTGCCGTTAGCAGACTGACCTTTCTTAGACTGTTGTTCATGCCATTCATATCTCTGCCTCTGTGTGCTTTCTCATACTTTTCCTTTGAACCAAAACATTTTTACTTATATTTTCAATCTATGCAAACCCTACCTATCCTTCAAATCCCAGCTCAAGTCTGATCTTAGAGGGAACAAGATGGAATGAAAAGAGCCCCAGACTTGGAGTTAGAAGAACAAAGGTCAAGGTTACCTTTCACCAGCTCTGGAACTGTGGGCAATTCTCTTAACTTCTCTGATACTCGGTGTGCTCACGTGCAAAACAGGGAAACTGATATTAAAAGTCTGTTCCATTAAAAGATGGAAGGATCAAAAGGTATCACAAATGCAAAAGAGCTTTGAAATAATAATTTTTCGTATTAATAAAGAGCTTTATAATTTTCTTGATAAAGCCTTCCCTAGCTTCTACAGGCTACAAATAGCACTTGCTGAGTGTCCAATATATAGTTCAAACATACACACACATGCACGTGAGCATATGTCTGTCCCTGCCACCACCTCCTCCTATCCGGCATACATGAATTTGCTGTCTTATTCTCTCATTCACCTTCTTTAAGGTCATCAGGACTTCAGACTTTACCCCTTCTAATTCACCCGCCTCACTAAGTCAGCGTGGTCTTTCTAATCATAGATATGGCTCCAGTCACTCTTGTTTTAAACCCCTGCATGGTTCCCCATTGCCGAGAGTAGAGTTTCCCAAACCCAATGGTACAAAATCATTAGTGTCTTTTGAGGTATTAATCAGCATTCTGGGAAAAGAGGTGCAGAGTTCGAAAAGAAAAAATCATGCTATAGCCCTCTGTTGGAGGTTTCCAATGCATATTTAAAAGCCCTAAGAAATCCTGCAATAAACAAGTTAATTTTGTTTAAACTAGAATTTTCCATACTAGTTTGAACATATTTACATATTATAGGGTACTTGCGTTCTGCAGAAAAACTTTGTCAAATGCTGTCCTGTAGGATGACAAACACTCAGCTTGGTTCACAGAACCTCTATAACCTATTCCCAGGCTAGATTTCCAGGTCATTTTCTGCCACTCTCTTCACAAATCCTACGCTGCAGAAACAGTGGGCCTTGTTCATTTGCTTGAAGAACTTTGAGCTCTGCACCTGCTGTGCTCTCTGCTAAGAATGTCTTTCCTGCCACTCATCCATCCATTTCTTCCCTAGTGATTCATTCCTTGTCACCTAAGGCTCAGCTCACTAGCTCTGTAAAGTCTCTGATGTTTTCAGTAACCACTTTGTCCCCTACTTTCAATGGTTAACTGCTTATAGGGAACTTTGCATATAAAAATAATTGCTGATGTTTATTGAACACCTTCTTTGTGCCAGGTATTTAGTTCTTATTGTGGTATAGACAATCCCACAAGATGATTAAAATAGTATCTACCTTACAGATAGAGAAACACGCAGATTAAGAAACTCACTTCTTCTTCTGTTTTTTGAATGGTGCCTATCATCTACCTAGCTGCCTGAGCCAGAACCTCAGAAGACATTTTGAATACCTCCTCTACCCTATGTCCAGCCAGGTGCCGAGTCCTATAAATTCCAGCTCCCAACAACCCTAAAATCTGTCCACATCTATCCATTCACACTGACACTAGGTTAGCTTGGGCCATTATCATCTCTCAGCAATGTTCCTGCAGTAGCTTCTGAGCAAATCTTCTATTCTCCGTGTTGCCCTGAGTATGATCATTTTGTAAAGTGTAAATCTGATCATGCCAATCAGCCTGCTTAAGGTCCTTCAGCATCTTCCTATAACTCTTAGGAAAAAAAAATCCAAGGCACTTAGTACAATTTAGCAGACCTTTAAGGACTAGCTACTCTCTGCTTCTCTGCATTTCATATTAATCAGGACCTCACAGTCGACACTGGATGCCTCAGAGAACCTGTTGAGATTTTCAGGCCTCGCAACACATTCTTTTTGCTTTTGGACCTTTGTGCATACTTTTTCTACTGCTTGAAATTCTCCTCTTCCTCCTCACTTTGCTAATTCACGAGCTTCCTAAACATAGGCCAAGGACAGTGCCCTTTCTCTGTGGCTCCATAGCATCTGGGCATCCTTTTCTCTTCTCCTGTGAAATCTTTGGTGCTGGGGCTGGTGCTGGGTCTTACTCACTGTTGCATCTGTACCTAATAAGGTGCCTGCAACAGAACTGGCATGGAATAATTATTTGCTGGATGCCCGAATGAATCAAAGAATGAATAAATGGATAAATGAAAGCAAAACTAAAAGGGTGGCTTGGGGTATTACAAGAGAAGGAATTTAGAGCTTTGTCTCACACATATGCCTGCCTTTGTCTTCTATGTGAAAATACATTGTCCTTATTTCAATTCCCCAAAAGCACCATGCTTGCTGCAATTGCAGGGCCTTTGCATCTTCCTGAATGTTCCTTCCTCATTTACCCATTGTTAATGCCTCCTTATCCTTCACATTTCAGATCAGTCAACCTTTCAGCAGGGAAGAATTCTCACTGATGCAGACCAAGTCAGTCCCTCTACAGTATTGTTCTCAGAGCACCTAGTGTCTCCTTCGTTGCTCTCATTGCAGTGTAGTTCTACATCTATGTCTGTGAATGCTTATTTAGTGATAAATTTAGTACTATCCAGTAGACAGTAAGCTCCTGAGAGAATCATGTCTGTTTTTAATTCACTATCAGATTCCCAAGGCCTAAGGACAGTGCCCGACACACAAAATAAAAGTTTGTTAAATGAATGCATGAATTAAAAACTCAGTGTCTCAAAAGCAGTTTTTTGGTTTGTTTCAGCTTTGTGTACGTAGTAGGGCTCCATAGGTAATAGCTATTTGTTCAATGAAAGACCAGAACTGATCTTTTTTCCCAGTTTATAAGCAGCTTTTTACTGGTATGCTTGAGGTAAAAAAATTCATTTCTACAAATTTAGCAACATTTGCATATTTTCATACCATTTTGTAATATGTTTATAGCTTCTCTTGAAATAAATGTCAAAACAGTCCCATCTGCCTGGCTCCTGGACTCCATCTCATTAGGCAAATAGGGAGCTGCAAAGTCCATCTCCATCCCCACCACAGGAAGGACAATAGCTCTAATTCATAGATTCCATAATGTGCACATAATTGGACGACATCAAAATCTGTCATGTCACAGATTAGTCAGTGATTCTTCAATAAGTAATTATTAAAATGGCAAAACAACCAGTCCCAAGGAGTCATTACTGTTTGACAATTCACTGGGGCTAAATAATATTGACTAGGTGGTGGCCTGGCTCAGTTTGAGCTTAGACAAAAGCAGAGGGACTGAGAGGGACATTAAAGAGAGCTGATGCTAAGGCTTTGGAGCTATACAACCTCGACGGGGGGAAGTGCATTTTCCCCCCGTAATTTTACCAAGAAGGTAGGCAATGACGTTATAAAGCCTGTTGACCTCCATCAAATCAGCTACCATTAATAGGTGCTTACCAAGTGCCAGGTGTTGTGCTCATTTTTTTATGTACCCATTGTCTCTCTCACAAACATCTGCAAAAGGAGGTAGCATTAATTACCACTGGGGCACCTGAGACTCGGAGACGTTAACTATCTTAGTGCAAGTAGAATGTGGCAGCTCTGGGGTGCAAACCCAGCTTTACTTGACTCTACCCCATAAGAAATCCACTTACATTTTCCTTTGGAAATTTCTGCTCCAGGCCTTCTACCTAGTAAATACACGCTAAGTATTTGTCAAAAAAAAAAAAAAAAAAAAAAAAAATCAAAGAACTATAATTCCCATCATTATGCGAAAAGAACACCTATACAGTCACCAGAATGATTTTTCTCTAAGAAAATTTGTTCAGTTTGAAATGCCGTGGGGTGGTGAGAACTTATGAAACGATAAAGAAATCTTCGGGGATTTTGTTGTTTAAAAAATTTTAAGTCCGTTTCTTTGTTTTTGGTGATTCACTTCCCTATTACTCAGAACATTACACACCTACACATCAAATGAAACTGAATATTCCAAGATTTAAAGGCATTAGAGGAGGTTGTCAATACATAAAGCAAAGAAACTCTTTGGTATAATCAGGGAAAAGCGGAGGCTCAGACTGTCAAAGAAGATGGCTTTTCTTCTTTAAAACAAAAGATCCAGGATATAGACGTAGACTAGATAAGAAAAGCTGGCTTAGCCTCTTAAGAAGGTAATGATCCTCCTTGATTTAGGATGAGCAGAAAAAGAAATTTAAGGGCAATGGTGGAATGAGCATACATTTAGCATCTCTTCTCCCGAAGATCTTTTTAAAATGACAGTAAAGAAGTAAAGCAAATATAACCTCACAACAAAAGAGAATAGAAGGATCAATAAGTGGACTATGGATTTCATGTGTTTCTAGGAGAAGAAAAGTAGATGGAAAATGACAAATGAAGGACGCAGCCAAGGAGGGCACCCATCTAACTAGCAGAAATCTGGAGAGGCTTGGGACTCAGGAATGCCAAAAATGATGTAAGACAAGGACTGAAAAATGGAGGGCTAAAATGAAATCCACAGGGACAAAAATTGATTCCCTGCCCTCTGTTCCCACTCTTTAACTCTTCTCCCCATCCCCCCCCCCGAAGGATACATTCGAAGGTTCTTCCTTTTGAAAGGAATAATTAAAAGGAACTGGGGTAGACTTAGGTGACGAGTGTGGGAGTTGGGTCTTCAGAGCCAAGTTCTCTGCCTTTTGCCATTTAGGGACTCCAAAATGCAAGATTGCCTCTGTGCCTGCTCCCTCGATAATGAAACCAGCCAGTTGATAAGTTCTATTCATGTTCATTCAACCCTTCTGTTGATTCTTTCTCACATATGACTGGGCAATGTGAGATCATCTAGTCAATTGAGTAAAACCTACAATGTGAAAGGGAAAAAAGACCAAGAGAAACAAACATAAAAATAGATACTGGAGAAAACAGATATACTTTTAGGTACAGAAATAAATAAATCCTAATTTATATATGCAGAAATATTTAAAAAGAGAATAAATCTACAAATCAAGAACTGGGTGCTATAAGAAAAGGAAAAAGTACAAAATAAGAAAAAACTCATGCAATTAAAACGTGGCAAAATTTAAAAAAATCATTAGAAGGTTAAAATATGTAGTCAAGGAAAACTCTTAAAAAGTAGAACAAAAAGATAAAGACAGAAAATGTCACAGATAATAAAATTAGGGAATTACTCTATGAAACCCAACATCCAACTAACAAAATTACCAGAAAGAGAGAGTTAGGAAAGATAGAAGGGATATAAATTATTTTAAAAACACTTGAAGAGAATATTCCCCAACTAAAATACATGCGTCTTCAAGATGAAAAGGACCCTATTGGATATTTATCTTAATTATTTTAAAAAGACCCACAGCTACATAATTGTGAACACCAAGGATACAAAGAAGATCATACAAGTTTCCTGGAAGAAAACACAGGCCACGTATATGGCAGTAACTCTCAGATTGTCACTAACAACATTGGTTCCTAAAAAACAATGAAATAACAACCTCAAGGTTCCAAGAGAGAATGATTTTCAAACAAGAATTCTAAACCCAACTTACCAATTAAGTGGCTGAATGGCTGGGAAACCTGAAATTATTGAGCCATACGCTTTCTTTGCTAGGTGCTTTACTGGAATTATCAACAGTCCTTCAAGAGAAGTAACATTTTCACCATTGACAGATGAGATCTGCTAATGGGTGAACCCAAGAAATAAGTGTCACAAATGAGTGTCAGAGTCGGACAATGTATTATACCTGAGCCAATCTGCTATTCTTCTTCCAGAATATGTCACTCGGCCTTTGTACGCACAAAGGCAGACTAGCAGACAGGGTTAAGAAGCTATAGTGTCGAAGCAGGAGAGTCACTAATTACTGGGACTTTGGGGCAAGGGATAGACTACTGTCGATTTGTAAAGATGCATTATGCCGTTATTGCTACCTTGGCAACTTTCAAAGATCAATGATCCACCTATATTTACATGAGTAAATATAGTTGAAGAGATTTCATCAATAGAGGCACACCCAATTTTCTGGCTTATTGGTGCTAATTTAAAATATGAGTACAAATAAATTCAAGTCAAAGTACAGACTCCCCTACATTTCTAGTGCTCTCTGTTTCAATCTATCTCTTGAATCCCATTTATATACTCATGAAACAAGTATTTATTACATCTGAGGTCCTAGGTGCTTTGTTAACACAAATTTCCTATCGTCATGAAGCTTTTATTTAGTCTGTGAAGATAATGAGCAGAATCTGGAGAAGGAGAAGGATGCAAGGGGAGGGAGACTTACTTGCATAGAATGGTCAGAAAAGGGTTCTCCATGGAGGTAACATTTCAGCTGATTGAAAGAATCCAGCTATGGTAAAGTGTTGGCGTGATGGATGCTACATTATAAAGGAGACGGAATAGCTGTGCAAATACCCACAAATGGGAAAAAGCTTGGAAGGTTCAGGCTCTGAAATATTGGGCCAAAGTAAGGGAAAGGGAGCATGACACAATATGAAATTGGAAAGGTAATTAGAGCCACAATACATGGGGTCTGTAAGCTATCCGAAGAAATTAGAATAAAATCCAAAGTGTAATGAAAAGTCTCTGAAGAGCTTAAAGCACAGGGAGGACATGAATTGATGTGTCTTATTTACTTAGAGACCTCACCATGTGCATGTTCCACAGGCATCTCAGACTCATCTTCCTGGCCCCTAAAAGGCTCCACTTCCTTCCATTCCTCTCTTCTCCCTTCCTCTCTTTCAAATACTTATTGAGAATCAACTCTGTCAAAATGCTTCCTGAGTTCCTATATTGGTCAAATGAAAAAATATTACTCTCTTAAAATGTTTTTATTTCCTCATCCGCACATTCAACAGGTAACTGTATCCTATGAACTGTTTTGCAAAGCGTCTCTCTAATTCTGCCTAGTTCAGGCTTTTATTACTGCTCATCTAATATTAATAATAATAACAATAGTACTACTGCTACTACTCCCAATAAAACTATTATGCTACTTCTAATATAAACAGTGCTTATGTTATATGGATCAGGCTTTGTTATATGCATTATACATATATTAACACATTTAATTGTCACAAAAATCCTGAGCTCTGGCTACCTATATACAATGGTACATTGCCTCTTTATAGGGCTTTTACTGGTTGCCTTTTCTCTATTCTCTTTTCAATCCATCCTACTCATTTTATTGTCAGACTAATTGTCCCCACACAAAGCTCTGATCAAGCCAGAAGCCATCTACAGTTCCCCAGTGCTTCAGAACAACATTCAAACTCCTTAACCTGATATCATCCTCCCACAATCTGGTCCTACACTATACTTCCCAATTCATAGCCCACTTCTTCTCTACACATAATAGAGTTTTGCTACAATGAAATTACTATACTTGTAATAATCCTAAAGCAGCAATTCTCAAATTGAGGGTACCTCTAAGGATCCCTAAAACCCTTTAAGGGGTCCACTGACCAAAACTATTTTCATAATACTAAGATGTTATTTGCCTTTTTTTGCTCTCATTCTCTTACAAGTGTAGAGTAGAATTTTCCAGAGACTATATGATGTGTGATATCACAATAGACTGAATGCAGAAGCAGATATGAGACCCTAGCTGTCTTCTATTAAGCTAAACTTTAAAGAGATTTATAAAAAATATAAACCAATGCTACTCTTCTCACTTTTTAAAAATTTGTTTTGGAAAGCATAGTAATTTTTCATACAAGTACATCATTAATATTGACATGCAATGAATGGGTTTATTATCGTTGTTTTAAAATGAATCAATAATCAATCTAATAAAGCATGTTATCAATGGATATTAACCATATAAATTAAAGATCTTTGGGGTTCTCAATAATTTTGAAGGTTATAAGGGGGTCCTCAGAACAAATAGTTTGAGAACCACTGTTCTAATGGTTAAGAGTACTATACACTTTAAAATCAGAACCTGGAATTCAAATCCTGGAGATACTAATAACTTTTTGACCTCAGGAAAGTTAAAGTTGTATCAAAATACTCAATTTCCTCTATTGCACAATGGGAATAATAACTATTGACCTTATAGAATAATAGAAGAAAATACTTAAACCAGAGTTGGCACATAGTACCAAATGGTACCAAATGGTTAAGTTCTGACAGTTTCATGATTAACATAACAATCATTATTATTGTCATTTTCCAAATATGCTCTGTGTTTTTCTAGCTCAGAGCCATTAGTGATATTCTTGTCTCTGCAGGGACTGTCCTCTCAGAGACTTCTGAGAACAGCTACAGTAGGATAATATTTTATAGCATTAAGAGGTTGCTCTCTCTTCCTCGGACCTACCATTCAGGCAATAGAGATAACTTGCTGTGCACTCAACTCAGAGAGAAGGCAGAAACAGAAAGATCAAAGTACTATATTCTTTGTTTATGAGTTTCTAACTAGACTTTTATAACTTATAACAGGGATATTAATCTTAGAGTTCATGACTCTTAAATCTAACATTCTAGTGCCTGAAAGGGGGGAAAAAAAAGAATTTCTGAAGATCAAAAGCTTGGTTTTAAATACCGATCACTAGTTCCTGGACGATGGAAAGGTTGGCATTTATTCTGTGATGAAGAAAAAGGAAAGAATGCAAGTTGATTGCATAAGAACATTATTATGAAAGGAGACCAAAGTTTGACCAAGTGGCAGGAATATCAGAAGGGCATATCTAGAGGTTGAATATCCACTCAGTCTCCAACATTTTTCATTAAGCCCAGCCCTGGGATAGGCAGACGAGTAACAGAAACCACATCTAGGTTGTAAGAAATTCCACATACAGCAGTGGGAACTTGTGCCTCAAGTCCTAAAGTAGAGTCCACAGAGGTTTTAAGCTTCTTGGAGAAAGCTCATGTCTAATTAATACAATGCCTGAGTGATGGTTGTAACAACTGTTTTTGTAGACTGGCTGAGACATCTGCTTGAAGTCCTGCAGCCTCGGTACAGGATGAAAGAGACTGTTAAAAGAGCTACAGCTCCCCGAGAGAAAAGTAGAGGCAGTTGAGAACACACTAGTGAACCCAAAGGTGCCAGGAATCAAAATGAGTGCATACACGTGGTACTGGAGGTCGTGGTAAGACCACATTTAGCACCAGCAGATTAACGTTAACATAAGGAACCAGATACATAAAAGCCACACCCTAGCTGAGACTGGGAGAAAATATATACAAAACACATTTAGTAAAGAACTTATATCCAGTCTATTGAAAACAACTCTCACAATTTAATAATTAAATGAAAACCTGATAAAAATAGGGACAAAATATTTGAACAGACACTTCAGCAAATAAGATACACAAATGGTAAATATCTAAAGATATGTTCAACATTTTAGTCATCAGGGAAATGTAGGTTAAAACCACAATGAAATACCACTGCGCTTCTACTAGAATTGCTAAGACTAACTCTGTCAAGCATTAGTGAGAATGTGGAGCAACTGAAATTCTCTTTGTTGGGGAACTGGTATTTTGGAAAATATTTGGTAGTTCCCTATAAAATTAAACACACACCATCCAATCTGCTCCTAAATATTTTTGAGGGAGAAATAAAAACATATGTCCACAAAAACATTTGCATTTGGATGTTCATAACAGCTTTATTCATAATAGCCAAAAACTGGAACAACCTAAATGCCCACCAACTGTTGAATGGTATAGCACATCTATACCACCTATACAATGTAATACTACTAATCAATTAAAAGGAAGTAACCCCTGATAATTCTAACATAGATAAATGTCAAAACCAATGTAGTAACTGAAAGAAGTCAGAAATAAAAAGCTCAATGCTATCTGATTCCATTCATATGACATTATAGAAAAGGCAAAACTATGGAGACACATGGTAGATCGCTGGTTGCCAGTGCCTGATGGCGGTAGGATGGGATTGATTTCAAAAGAGCAGGACATGACTCTTAGGGGTGATGGAAATGTTCTCTGTGCTGTTCAGTATGGAAGCTCCCAAGCCACATGTGGTTACTGAGCTTTTAATTATGTATAATTTCAATTAAATCAAATTGAATTAAAATTAAAGATTGTAATGAAAAACTTGTAAATAGGTTTGAAACAACTTGGGTGTTGGAATCTACTTTCCAACTGTGAATTTTATAAGACCTAAATACAAATCAAATGTTTCTAATGAAAAGGTATTATCTGAACTGAGATACTACAAATAAATGATGTGAAAAAAAGAGGTAAATTACCTCATTAATGTATTTTTATGTTGATTACAAGTTACAATAATATGTGGCTACATTAAGTTAAATAAAATAAATTAAAATTAACTTCACCTGTTTCTTGTACTTTTTCCCTTTATTTTTAGTTGACACTTAATAGTTATGCACATCTATGGGATATAGAGTGATATTTTCATACATGTATTAATACATTTCTTATGTTTTTTAAAAAATGTAGTCACTGGCAAATCTGAATTACGAGTGTGGATCACATTATATTTCTACTGGACAGCACTGTTCTACATCACGCCTGTGGTGATGGCTATGACACTGTATGCCCTTGTCAAAACTTATTGAATTGTACATTTAAAACTAGAAAATTTTATGTCCATTACACCTCACCCAGCAGGTTAGAATAGTAAAGACAATCCACATCAAAGTCCATTCAAGACGAGCTACATCTGGAGCAGGGACAAGATGAGCTACACTGGAAGCGGCAGTGCGGGGGTACAGGCACAGACAGAAGGGTAGGAAGGTGACAGACCCCTCAGCTGATATCTGCGAGGACGGAGGAGAGCACAGGATGCCACTGTGATAGGGAAGAGGGAAGGTAAAGGAGGCTTTTCTGGGTGTAAAACTGAATGTTTAGATCCTGAATTATCAGTTTAAATCTCACAGTGATTGGATTAGCATGTTCTGCCAGCAGAAGTGGAAGTTAAAATCGAAAAATAAAGCTGCATTTTTGCACAAGTGTGTTGGTGGACTATTACTACTACATCTTTTAAGCCACCTGTGTGCCTCTTCCTGAAGCTCAACTCAAGCAGCACTTTCTCCAGGACATGCTGGATAAAATGAATGTTTCCTCTGTGAGTGTTCTCGAAGTTCAGCTCATATTCCTAATACAGACATTTTCATGTATGCAGTAGGCGAAGAATGTCTGTGGAGTTAATGCCCTTACAAAAGGGCTAAGCCTACAACAGCATCTATGAGCTGTCTAATCTTCACTGGATTGGAGAAGGTGCTAAGGAAGGGCGGATCTGAAACATTCCCCCAGAGGCCAACCCATTGGCTACAGTGTGAAAAGCACTAGGGTTCACGCTGGCCAAGTTCCCTTATTTGAGAGACGCCCCCTCTTCCCTCACCCTGTATAAACGCCATTCATTTGTCAAGGCCCAGAGAGTTCCTGCCTTTTCTCACACCACTCTCATTTTCTGCTCCTTTGAAATCCTGTACTACTTCATTACTTAGCAATTGTTGTATCCTATGTGTTTATCCTGCCTCCACAACCTAATTGCGAGGTTCTTATGGGCATGAATTTCATTTCCATAGTGTGCAGTGCTTTGTTAGGCATTCAAAATGGCGGATCAAGCGTTGGCAGCATTTAATTCCCTAGAAAGAAAAACATGTTTTTCTTTCTTATTAATCCATGTGACCATAGAGAAAACCTTCCGACCAGAAGAACAGCAGCAAGTACCATTTCAAGAGCACACCCAAAGCCAAGTTCTTTACATGCATTCTCATATTTCACCCTCTAAAATCAAATGATACCATACCTATAACATGGCTCCCAAAGTGACCCAAAGCACCTCAGGGCACCATGGCAAACTCGCAGGGGTGCTGTGAGAAATTTTAAATTTTTGAGGGAAACAATTGTGTCAGATACCATGCAAACTGTTAGCTAGAGGTAAATCACAGTTTCAGCGTTAGATTGTGCTGTGTCACATCTTTGCAAAGCTTGGTTTTCAGCAGTTGCTGTGATGAGAACCAAGTAAGATGCAAAAGTCAATGTGGAAGAGAACATCGATTCCAAGGTTTAAGAAACTGTGTATTACTCAACAGGCACGCACATTCCTTTAGTAAGTACTGTGGTTACTTAAACATTAAATTAAATTATTATTTTTTTCACTGTATATATTTTTTCAAACGGCTACTAAATTGTTTGAATGTAAGTATTATTAAGTTGTTTGGGTCTAATTATGTAATAAAGGAATTATTAGATATTTCTTTGGCATGGGGGCTCTGTGAAACAATTACTGAGACACTATGGGGTTTGTGAACAGAGAAAGTTTAGAAATCTCTGTCCTGTAAGTTCCGTATCATTGTCCTTATGTTGTATTTGAAGAAGCTGGTAACCTAGAGTGTTGAGGAACTTCCCAGGGGCACAAACCAGTCAGACCTGGGATTCAATTCCAGGTTCCTCGCATATAAAACCCATGTTTTTAACACTGGGTTTACTTTAAGATGTTTCACCTCGACTCCTGGAGGCAGTCACCAAAGAGAAAGCAGATGGTCCATGCAGATGCAATAGTGGGAGAAGATTTCCCCTGGGGCCAAGAGAGGGCCATGGGAGGTCACAGAAAGTAGGTAGCAGGGTGAGTGACCCTGGCTGTTTCTGACCACCAGCTATTCCCACAATGGAAATTTACACTGAGGGATTAAGTGACTTACTCAGGGTCCCATGAGGAGCTCATCCATCCTCCTAGACCATGACATTCCCCCACATTAAAACCAGAGGTAAGAGGGGGTAACTTAGTAGTAAGTAGAGCAGTTCTTGAATTCAGTTCATTCGCTTCTGGATTTTTATTCCAATCTCAGTACATTTTAAGGAATGATAGTGTGACCCTTTTCTTGTCCTGATGATCTGGGAGTATTTTCTTCACCATTATGCACATATTACTACCCTCTTAAGAGGTCAGTAAAGCCCTTCATTTCAAAATCTGATTTATTTGCATCCATAATCTTCCTGTTAGCTAGGCAATCTGCATAATTACCTGGCATGAAATGTTTTTACCCAGGCTTTCCAAAATATAGAAGCCTCCATAATAATGGAAGGCATTAACTATCTTAAACAGGAACCCATTTGCAGATTAAATTTGCCAAGAGGTCAGCTTGCAGCTGCCACTGTGTTGCAAACCCCACGTGTCCTCTGTGTCACATCCTGTGACATATCTTGAGAAGAGTCAGGGTCTTTTCCAGTCTGCTGATTCTCTGTTTCAATTAGAATAGATTTAAGAGTCCCCAAGCGCTGGTTTCTAGGTGGCCTTGCACAATATTATTAATAATTCAATCATACCTGTGCTGATAACAGATTACATTTCTACCATCCCACAAAAAAAGCCCAAACAGATTAAAGGCTACACCATGGCTAATTTCTTTAGCAGTTTCATATCTGATTGACATCCATTTACCTAATTGCAGCTAGAAGATTTAATTTTCATTCCATTGGCTTAAAATTAATGGGAAAAAACCTGTTTACTTTTAAAATATTTGACTCATTCCTTCTCATCTCCTGAATAATGTTGAGATATTCCATGCCATGGGATGAATCCTATAATTTATCAGTTTCCATTCTCTGAACTCATTTCAGCTGAGTCTAGCTGTTTACCATTCGAAGTCTAATATGAAGTTTAATCTTTCATTGCAAATAATTTCATTTTTATGGGAGCTCAATAATGAGAAGGGCAGCAGGGTGTTCATTTGGAATTTCAGAAAATTTTAGAGATAGAAATAATTTTAAAGAGCTATACAGCCGTGGATTCAAAAGCTAGTTTGATCATTTGTGAGCTGCAATGCCCAGAATAGGTTATTGAACCCAGATGTGAGACAAGGGTGAGACAAGTGGGGTGCCTCAAGTGAAAAATTCAAAGAGATGCTCACCCTCAGGGTTGTGCAAGTATACAGTTGGCACTCGAACAACCCTGGTGAATACATACTTCCTTAAATTGTGTGCCCTAGGCTTATAGCTTGCTTCACTCTAGTCCTGGCCCTGATCTCTGAGCATCGGTTGTGTCATCCGCAGAAGGGTGCTGATAATGGCAACCTTCTTCCTGGTGGTGTAGTGAGGATGAAATGAAATAAGCACTTAGTATATTCCCAGCACACAGTAAGCGCTCAATAAATGCTCAATACTGTTACTATTAATAATATATTATATTGCATTATACAATTTGATCATGTTACACCAAGACTTTCATTAGTTTCTTTTTTTCCTTTTTTTTAAAGAATAAAGTATATAAAATCATTAACATGTCCCTAAAGCCCAGCATAGTCTGGCCTCTGGGTACCCCTATGTCAATATCTTCTAACACTCTTCCTGAAAATCTCTGTACTCCAATCAGTCTTCTCGCAAGTTCTTAAATGCATCGTGCTCTATATCCCTCTACCTGCCACAGGGCCTTTGTGTAGGCTGTTCCCAGTCTAAAATGCTTTTCTATCCCTTTTCACATAGTTAACTCTATTTCCACCTTCATATCATACTTCATTCATCATTTCCTTAGGGCTCAGATCAGATCTGTCAGACAATTTCTTGACTTTTCAAATAAGTCACAGTTGGTAATTAGTGCATTTATTAATATTTGTCTGATTATTTGATTACTTTCTCTCTATCCCACCAGGCATTAAGTTTTAAGACAGCAAGGACCCTTTCTGTGTTGACTGGCAATTTATCCTTATCAGGGTAGCATGTAATCAGTGGGTGCACAATAACTAATTGTTTAATGAGTGATATAAAAATAATACTGCCACTGCTCTATCCTTGATAGGGCTACCCTTGCCAGGGACAGGGTATGCACCACTTCACATGGGAAACCATTGCCTTTTGTATTAACAGTTCTTACTGCTTGTTTTTTCTCATAGTGAGCCTAAATGTCTCTTCCCTCTACATGGTCACAATAAGGTCCTATTTTCTTCCATGCACAGCCACCTTCTTTGCATATTTATTAGTTCACAAATATTTGTTGATTGCCCAGGATGGATAGCACACTAAGCCTGGTGGGGTATAGACAATGAATAAAGGTATGCTTCCCATACTTAGGGTTCTTTCAGCATATTGCAGGGTGAGTCATACAACCAAACCTCTGATGTAAGAAAGTGTATCTCTCAAGAGAGGTACAAGTTACCCCAAGGAGAGTGATCCTGTCATTAGAGGAATCAGTGGCCACTTCCTGAGTGAGGGGACTTTCTGAGCTAACACCTGAAGAATGAGTTAGGAGTTACACACATGAAAAGTGGAGGAGAGAGAATAGAGGGGGACTATTGAGGCATTCTGTACATTCGCAAAGAGTTGGCATAGTCCACAATCTCTTTTGTTCTTTCAACTATTCATTTGTTCATTCATTCACTTATCATTCATAACAAGCACTTAATAAGTCCTTCCAATGTGCCAAGTACCTTGGCATGGAAATATTATATGAAAAAAGACAGACAAGTCTCATGCTCTTCTGGGGATTATGTACAGGTATGTTCAAATCTGTCTATAGCCAAGAAACTCTCACCTAACATGCAGAAAATGTTGCTAAAAATACCATGTGTTCATCCTTGTAGGTAGATATCTGCCTAATGCTTCATTTCAGGCCACTGTTGGGATGCAGATGTCCCGTGGAGGCCCTGCCTGCTCATGAAGGTAAGATGTTCTGACAGCAAGAATGAGTTTACATTTGGCTGAAAGAGTCTGTGTGCTGTGGTTTCAGAAGCATAGACAGCCAAGTGCTTAAAACAAAAACAATGCTCAATAAATGTTTGGTCCTGTTGTCATTACTATTCTTACCTACTCAGGATGGTGGGAGAAGGCAGAGAGAAAGGACTGGTGATTTGGAAGAGGCAGTTTTCATAGGGAACTACCCTGTGTCTGAGAAAGACAGGGAGGAATCTGTGGGGCTTACCTTCTCCTAGTAGACTAACAATTTTAGCCCAAACTTCCAACTAGCCCTACGCTCAAGGCAGAAACATTCAAGGGAATGTCCCTGCTTAGTAAAAATGGGAAAAAAATTAAAGGCCAATATATACGTCTAGGAAAGACTGAAATACTTTTTGCATTCTAGGCCTCTTTATTTTTTATTTCCTTGTTTTCAATTTCTTTTTTTCTGAATCTATCATTTTAAAACAACTTGCTCAGCCTCCTGATCTCCCACTTACCCTTACCTGATTACCCCACAAGGGATGGTCCTTCATTTGTACGTTCATCTCTATTTTGAAAAGGTAAAATTCAGTTGAGACATGAAGAATTTGAGGTCCTTGACCATACTTAAATAAATACAATAAATATACTTCAGGTACCACTCAGTAATTCAAGTTCAAGGGCTACAAGCTAAACTCTTAAATCCTTTGTAATGAATTAAACTGTAAGGAGAGATCCTTAAAAGCGATGGAACTATTTAGTCTCCATTTGCCTCCTGTGTTGTACCGAAATGGACCTGGCTCAGTGCTTTCCACCCTCTGCTCATGTGGTCTTTGGTAGGATTTTTGGTCTGGGCCAACCCAACTCCAAATCTATAAGGTTTTAAAGAATCAGCAGAGAAAAGGACAGAGGGTGGAGAGCAGGTGGCTTGGAGAGGCAGTATTAACTATGTATATATGAAATCACAACAGGTATAAATATTTAATTTCCAATGTTTGAAAGAGAAAAGAGGGTTTCTGTGAAAGTGGACTTTAATTCATATGTAAATTAATTATAATTCATGACATTCCTTGCACAAATCATTATTTCAGAAAACAATGCAATGATTTAAAACCAATATTGACATTTTGAATGTTACAATACTTTTAAAGATTTATCGCAGTATATTTTCTCCTCCCTCTAAAGAAGACCTTCTATCTTGAGAGAGATGAAATGCAAAATAGAGGCCACATGGTTTCTGTTTGTCAAGGTTGTGTAACTGGGGCTCAGAGGAAACCACCCATGGGGTCCTCAGGGGAACAGTGGTGAGGGTGGTGGCAGTTTACACACCTGTCCCCCTGGACTGAATGCCAGCACCTCCTTACAACCTATGTAAAGGTCACCTCCAAAAGTTAATGATCTGTATGTTTTCCTGGGCAACCGGTCTACTCTTTGGTGATTTTTAACTTTAGTAAGTATCTACAACTATCTCCCAATTTGATCGCCTGGCATAATCAGCTAAAAAAAGTACTTACAATCTGGGAACCGATTAGGCATCCATACTGTGTAAAGAAAGCTGTTGCCACATTGGCCCTAATTTAAGGACAAACCGTCAGTAGATGGGGACCCTGGCAAAGAGTAAAAGTTGTGTACTGATGAATAAATACAGGATTGGGTTTTATGAACAAAGCCATTTCCTTTGGCCACATGATGATGCAGAAAGCAAATTTGGTAGCCCAAATGGGAGCTCCCAAGAGACCTAGTAGGAGTTGACACATCTCATGTGGTACAGTTTGGGGTCTGGGTATGTAAAGTCCTTCTCTAGCTCAAAAGTATCTCCCTAACCAGTCCTCTGTGACCAGCATTAGAACCAGCAGTGGCTTCCACGAAGGCCATTCTCATAAAGATGCCCCAGTTAAAATACACTGTTATAGAACTAAAAATCAAGGTGTAATTTCCCTCTTTTCTTCTATCTTCTATATCTATTTTATTAATAACAGCAAATCCTATGGTTCTATGTACTACGTCACTCTCCAACATGTCCTCCATCTTCGCTACCACCAGTCTGGTCCACACCACCATCGTCTTCCATCTGGGCTTTGCAACAGCTTTCTCACAGGTTTTCCTGCTTCCATTTTTGCCCCGTGAAATCTACTATACTTTTCCAAGTAGCCAGAGAAACACATTTTTAGAAAATGTGAATTAGATCATGCCGTTCTTCTGCTTAAAAATCCTCCAAAGTCTTCCCCTTGCACTTAGAATAAAATCCAAATTGCTCACCCTGGCATTCAACTCAAAATGTTCTTCCCACAGCCCTTTGCATGCCTAGCTCTTTCTCATTCATACATCATCTTTCCCTCCCACCCGATCCATCTAAAGAAGTCATCCTTCCTACACACACACACACACACACACACACACACAATATACATACCCCTCCTCCCACTACTATGTCTTCAAAACAAGTACCACCATGTGAAATTTCAGCACTCCAGGCATTAAGTCTCTCTCATGAAGATGCTGCTCCTTTACCCTGAGTTTAGCTGTCATGCTCAGGTGCAGACTTAGAAAGAAGTAAGCTCTAATCATTACTTTTCCTTAATAACTGACTCACAAATTCACTGCCCTTTGTTCCTTTCCAGATATCATTCTATTTGGTCCATATATTATGTTATATTCTAAGCCACTATAGAAAAAAATCACTGTTTTTGGCATCTTTCCTTTTTCTCAAATTGTTGTGCTTGTCTTCTCCTTGCCAATATTTAAAAATCATTACCAAAAACAAAGAAGACCTTTTCAACACTATTACTACATCTTTCTTTTCTCATCCCTTATTACAATGAGAGTCTTTTTTAAAAAAAAAAACTTAACTGCCTCACTACTCTGAATGCTTTTCATCCTCCAGGGATGGTGAAGGAGTCCTGTTTTTAGAAACGAGACTGGTAAGACTCATAACTTTCACTTTGGGGCCAATTATGTTTCCCATTAAACTGAAAGCTCCTTGAAGACAGTGCATCTCTAAAGGAAATCAATAACTTTATTCACTCTGAAGTGGTTTGTAGAGCATCGGACTCATCGTTGGTACTTAAATATCTGTTATCAAACACTACATTATCCACAACCAAAAGATGCAAAGGGTTAACATTTTTAAAAGGCATTTGAGTTTTTTAGTTATTCAAGTTCTTTCCAACCCAGAAGAATATAAAAGGAAATTCTAACTAGATGTTGCCTCCTTTTTTTTTTTTGATTACTCAGAGAACGTTCTATTTCTTTGAGGGCACGGTAGGTCTTATCATATATTTGATCGAATGATTCAAGTATGTATGCTGGGCGAAGAATGGCAGAGAGATACAAAGCAAGTGATTTCCCTTCCTTCTTACCTGTCCTGGTTGCTGCTGTACTCCCACAGCCAAACCCAATATCTGACATGGGAGTGGTGTCCAAGATATATGAAGTAGATGAATGAATTTATGTAGCTAATGCATGACAGAGCTAGTACTCTATTCATAAGCCAGCTCTGTTTGATTAAAAGCCCATGTCCCACAACCAAATGCATTGACTTCTTTCATTCATCTGAGTAACTGTGGTGGAGTTTTCTGATGCCGCTCTTTGATCCTTACTATATACTCTCCTGGAATATTGTTATCTGTGTGTGTGTTTTTTTTCCACCAAGTGCCTGCCTCAGCTCTGGGTTATTTCTTGTACAGCATTATATAGGAGCTTCAGGGCCAAAAAAAAAAAAAAAAAAAGAGTCCTGCTTAATGGTATCTATCAATTATATTGTGTGCAATTAAGAAATTCATTTTATAGATAAGGATCTTCATTTATAAGAGAAGTTCAAAGTCATGTCCAAGGATGACTGATGGTAAAGTAGGTTCCTGAACCTAATTGACTTGGTCCCTTCACATTCTTTTATGAACAAGGTGGGTTACGAATAAATATATCATCTATCTCCTGGCTCCCAATCAATATCTACTACCACAATGGCTGCCAAAGTCAACCCTTTCGATTCTTTAGCTCACTCTTATTTTATAATCTAGATGTAGCAAGATCTGAGGTGAAGAAAAATGAATAGTCTAATGGACTTAGAAATGATAAGTTTTGTTTTCCTCACCTTTTACTGACTCCTGCTGTTATATTTGCTACCCATGGATGTGAAGTATTTATTTAATGGTGAAGTGCCAAGCAATCTGACATCCCCCTCCCAGTTAAAACAAAGGCATCTCAAACACAGACGGATACACGTCTCATTTTGCATACACGTCTCATTTTGCAATCCACCTTTGCTTTTCAGTGGTGCCGTCTCAAACTTTGTGCATTACAATGCCCCCTCCCACCCCCGCCGCTGGCTTTCCTTGAAAACATATAATCTGGTCCATCTGCATTTTTGTATGTTTAGGCTCCAGCAAAGAATCCATTATGAAAATGACAGAACTGCCAGAGAGAATTATGACTTCACTGTTTAACAAGCTGTGAATTCACTGAGGAGGTACCAAGGCGGAAGAGCAGAAAAACAGGAGGAAGAATACACATGAAGGGAAACTTGCCCTGGGCTTTGTACCGTCCTTGTGTAAGTTGTTGAGAATGGTTTTACCAGCCTTCCAGAATTTATGTATTTGCTCCATAACAAACCACCTCATGTCTCTTTCCGTAGTACAGAGTAGGATTTTTGCCTTTTGATTGAAGATGGTAATGCTAAGAGTGATGATGATGATGATGATGATGATGAAAGCACCTACCACTTATTGAGAGGTGACTAAGTGCTAGCACTAGTAGTACCTAACACAAGTACCTGCTAAGCCTTTGTATACATTACGTTATTTAATCCTCACAACTCTTCTATACGATGTTCCCATTTAAGTCCTTTAAAGAGTTCCCATTGCCTTTAGGATAAAGTCCAAATGCCTTAACTAGTTCATGAGACCCTCCAAGACCCCCTGAGCCTTTGCCTCTCTCTCAACCTCATCTTATGCCACTCTGCCCCTTTCTGGAATGGTCTGGTCTCATCTACACGTAAACACTTTTTGTTCTTTCCGTGTGTTGTGATTTATCTTGCCTATAGGCCTTTAAGCATGTTCTCTTACAACCACGTTTCTTCTGCCATTCACCTGCCTAACTCACATTTCCCTTTAAAACCTTAATATATTTTTCTTAGAGAGGCCGTTTCCAATTCCCTAAACTAGTTAAGCCTCCCCTGTTGCTTGCTTTCGTAGTTCACTCCATTTCCTCTTTTGAAACTCAGCACTTGAAATAACTATTTAAATATGCACCTTTCCTGCTAGATTTAACCTCTGTGAAGGCTAGCACCATGTCTTCTAATTCTCAGTTATTTCGCTATCCTCTAGCTGAATGCCTGACACAGGACTAGACCCTGAATAAATGAATGCAAATCAATTATATGCAACTTGTACCTGAGTGTTTCCATTTCTTAGATGTCAAAACAGGTTTGCGGGGGAGGGGAGGGCAGTTTAAATAACTTGTCCAAAGATACACAGTCAGCAAATAAGGAAGCCAAGCTTTGAATCCAAGACTGATTTCCAAACCCAATTTTACAATCATGTCACAGCATTGCCTTCTCAAAATTTCCTCTGGCCGTCACAGGAAAAATAAAGACTATTACTATAGAATGTTTATTTTAGAGAAAAATTGAGTAGAAAAAGCTGGCAGGATTCAGGCAGGTGATCTTTCTCCCGTCTGATGTCTGAGTTACATGAAAGATGTTGGGTGATTTTCTATCTTTCTTCACCCTGGGTGGGATGGTGTACCTCCCTAAACATGGCTGCTGCCTCTCAGCTAGAGGTGGTAGTGGGTAATGGGCAACCTACAGCTACAACCTTTAGTCCTTCCCACAGATCTGTAGGGAAAAAGCGAAAGTGAGCTTCTCACATTCTGAGAAAGGTTGCCCAGGCAACCAAGACAGAGCCAGAGCAACAGACCCCCCCAGCTGAGACATGCCGCAGCACCTGCACCTTCTCCGATACCAGTGCCCCCTTCTGTGTCATGGCGGCCAACAGTGTCCCTACACCCTTTTAATGGGGTGTCACCAAAAGACTCACCTGTCCCAACTGGACACAGTTTGCAAAGACAGCTCCACGGAAAGACAAAATAATAGCTCCAGATTCTTGCTATATGGTCAAGTGATAAACCCAATGTTTAATCTGTAGACTATGCCAGAATAGCAATTCTACAGGTGAAAAGCTCAGGTGTTCCAATTTTGTGGCTTAAAAGAAGAAAACAAGTTGGCCATCAAATTAAACATTTATTTAAAAAATTAAGTTAGACCAGTTTATATATAATGGCAGCCCCTCACACAGCTCTGCCTCTTAATTGCTGTGCAGTTTTTGATAAGTTACTTAACATGTTAATCATCAATTTGCTCATCTATAATATAAATTTAAGTGATTCCCAAAGAGATTTTTTTGTGAGAAGTGAGAAAATGCACGTAAACTGCATCATGTGTGGCACATAATCAGTGCTTAAATGAAGGTTATAGCAATTATCAGGGATTATTAATATTTGGGTTTCTGAAAAGGTGGCTGGACAGAAAAGTTGGCAGTCTCTTCTTTTGAGTCCATTTGCTGGTTTATGTTTAGTGCCAAAAGCAAGCTGGCATCACAGTCGCTCCGGTAATAACCAGGGATGTGAGCTCTAAACCCCTCCTGGCACAGGCTGTCTCCACCGAGCACTATAAAGCCGTTACCAGGCCTAATCCAGTGGGAAGCACACAGTAGGCGCTCAAGGAATGCTTGTTGAAGCTGTCAACAGT
Source organism: Eulemur rufifrons (assembly GCF_041146395.1). Lineage (NCBI taxonomy): Eukaryota > Metazoa > Chordata > Mammalia > Primates > Lemuridae > Eulemur > Eulemur rufifrons. The sequence continues at coordinate 11,688,927 of NC_090992.1, forward strand.
GCGATGCGCAGGCAGTTTAAAGCACCGTAGGCATCTGGATCTTTAAAGGAAATTGTACTGTCCTAAGAGTCATTAAATGAGTTCTTCAGGGAGGGCGGTAACAGTGCACCACCTGACTGCTTTGTTCAGAAGTACTTTCCGACTGAGTTACCCCACTAGAGATGCTGTTCTTTGCTACAGAACCACATGACCGCCAGTCCCTACTAGAGAACGGCTTTTCATGATGGCTCGCCAGGGCGTGTGCACGTGGAAGAAAGAGGCTGGCCACAGGGGAGAGAGCCCCAACGCAGGACGAAGCTTTCACCAACCTGCTCCCCGTCCGCAGCACACTGTGGTGTCCTATTGTGCTGTGTGTGTGTGTGTGTGTGTGTGTGTGTGTGTATGTGTTGTGGGGGAGGGAGTGGGTACATCTGCAGTACCCATCCCCCTTTGAAAAACAAGTACAAATCTCAATTCTATGAGAAAATTATTCTTCAGGCATAACTTAATTCTCTGAAAGGATTTTTATCCTTTGACTATCAAAACCTTTTTCAAGAGAATTAAAATGGAAAATGTGTAAATGAGTACTTCTCTAAATGAAACCGTTTCTGGCTGAGCAGACCAAATGAGCCTATTCTAGGGTGCACAGTACACTGTGTTGGCTCTGGTCTTTGTTCTTGAGTAAAAAAATTTCAGAGAGGAAAAGCATTCTAGAATAAATAACCTCCAAATGCTAATTTTGCAAAACTAATACGGGTGACTCATTAATATTTGTAAATCATCCAGACTTTGCTATTTTGAAAAACAAACCCCATGAAGTGTCAATTAATAAAAGATATCATGTCTTATTAACGTTCATATAGTAATTACCAAAATCACAAATCCATCTGCAAAGTAGTCAGCAAACAAGACAAATGACTGTGCTCAGTTAAACAGATTATCAAATGCCTTTGGGAGTACAACCTAATAGCCCCAACTAAACCATGAATCAAACAGCCACTCCTTCTGCCACGTGGACAGGCAACAACAATTCCATCTCCCATGTGCAGCAAGACAGAGCAGCGGGGACATCGGGCAACTCACTCCCTCTGGAGAACACGCTCTTGTGCACGTGTCAATGACGCTCATGTACCTTTCTCTTACAACCTTTGTACTGACACCTAAGATGTGGTTTCTTAAAAAGGCACAAGGGAAAAGACCCAAAAGATGTCAGCTAAAGCTAAATATAATCCCATTAGCTTCTGCGTGGAAAAATGCATATGGGTGACAATTCTCAGTTCCCAACACAGAGAAGAAATTTCATCTTCCTGTGAACTTCTGTGTTCACCCAGTTCATCTCTACTTCTCTTCTGACACTTCCTCACCTGTTCGCATTTCTCATCTCCCCTATGCAGGCAGCTTAAGAACAGAGACCACACCATGTCTTACCAGTCTTCCAAGTATAACAACCACAACTGATAATAATAATAATCGTGATTAAGATGCCTACCATTTCTTATGACCGTAAGTGTGCCAGTCACTTGGATGAGTGATTTATTTTTATTTAACTTTTAATTCTTTGATTTTTGTCATTTAATATTCACAACAGCCGCTTGAGGTAGGTAATCCTCACTTTACACATGGGGCAATTAAGGCTTTGAGAAGCTGAGTGACAGAGCTGGGACTCATTCCCAGATCCGAAAGATTCCAAAGTCCGCGCTCTGAAACACTAAGCTAAACTGTACTTATCCCATAGAGTGCCTAGGCCAGGGGCAAGTAAATAGCAGACACTGAGAAATGTTGGTAGACTGAATGAATATCTTTTTTTTTTAATTTTTTTTTATTTTATCTTATTGTTATGGGGGATACAGAATTGCAGGTTACATACGTTGCCCATGTACCACCTTTCCCCCCAAGTCAGAGCTCCAGGCGTGTCTGTTCCCCAGATAGTGCGCGTTGCACCCATCATGTAGGTATATATCCCTCCCTTTCCCACCCCCCCTTCCCGAGTCAGCACCTTCAAGCGTGACCATTCCCCAAACGGTGCGCAATGCTCTCATTGTGTAGGCATACCCCCATCCCCTCCCCCACCTCCCACCTCAGTCTGATATCCGATTGGTGTCGTTCCCAGATGTGTATTTAGGTAATGTTCAGAGAAACCAATTTTCTGGTGAGTACATGTGATGCTTGTTTTTCCATTCTTGGGATACTTCACTTAATATAATGGGTTCCAACTCTCTCCAGGAGAACCATAGAGATGTCGTATCTTCATTATTTCTTATAGCTGAGTAATATTCCATGGTATACATATACCACAGCTTACTAATCCAATCATGTATTGATGGGCATTTGGGTTGTTTCCACATCTTTGCTATTGTAAATTGTGTTGCTATAAACATTCGGGTACATGTGTCTTTGTTACAGAATGACCTTTTTTCCTTTGGGTATATGCCCAATAATGAGATTGCTGGATCAAATGGCAGGTCTACTTGAATCTGTTTAAGATACCTCCATAGTGCTTTCCACAGGGGTTGCACTAGTTTGCAGTCCCACCAGCAGTGTGTGAGTGTTCCTGTCTCTCCACATCCACGCCAACATGTGTTGTTTCGGGTTTTTTTGATAAAGGCCCTGAATGAATATCTTAACACCAATTCATTTCTGCATTCCCTTGGTCCTTCAGGTTAAACCTTCACAGTTTCTGCTTTCCTGGGTATTTTTCCCAGGTGCACAAGATGTTATGGATTATTTTTAGTACTGGGTATCCTAAAATGTCAATAAAAGCTCCCCTTACCTTTTTTATGTCAGAAAATAAACACCTCTCCAGGACTCTACCTCCTAGTTCAGTGGCTGTCAGGCTGATAGTCACAACTGGGCACGTGCGATGGCTTTTCATTTGCACTGGTGTTACTCACATGTTGGACTGTAAGCAAGACAGCAGGAGGTGGCCGACTGCACCTCCTCCCACCTCTCTTCAACATCCTGGGCTCTACGGTCACCTGGGGTGGGGAGCTCCTGGCCTGGTGGCCACTGACTTCACAATAGTCTATGTTTCCTATTGGTGGGGTAGTGGGCTTTTGCTAGTTTAATCCTCTCAGTACACAATATTCTCCCTCCGTCCTGGCGACGGTACCTCTCCTGTGCAGCCCGTGTGCTTGGAGGAAGCACACCCGTTACCAGCTCTGGAGTAGAACCTTGGTTGCTTTAAGCCAATCAGCACATCCCATTGGCTTTGCTGCAATGATTATTTCAAATCAGAAGACTCAGTTCAGACCAAGGAGAAACAAGGAGATGTTTGCTGGTGCTTCTGGGAAAAAATGCTTCCTGGCTCAGAGAGCTACCAGGAAAGAGATTCTCTCTCCTTGCTAAATATTCTTGTAGAATAAGGAAGATTTAGAAAGTGCTGGAAATCATTCTGGATCTATGAATGAATCCAGCTTTCAGATTAAGCAAGTTGCCATGGAGAAAACCAACAAGAAAAATGGAAAGAAATTGCTTTCGACGACATAGCTGAGCCATATAATCAGGCCTTGCTCTGAAGTTTGGACTATTTCCAGATATTTTGGCTACACGAGAGTCTAAATTTCCTTTTTCGATTAAGCCAGTTTTGAGCCAGATTTTCTCTGACATGAAACCTAAAGATTCTTAATATACATAGGTGACAACTTTGATTGTTTCATGCTCATCCTCGTATTCATTTTTTTTTTTCCAGAAAGGCAAGTATGACAGTGGACCAGAGGGGCCCACATAACAGCTCATCACAAACCTCAAGCAGTCAAAATCTACCTGTCAAAATCTAAGTAGAATTGGCTGGCATGATGTTACAGAGTGTCCTGAAGTGTGTTTGACACTGGTGAACTGTGTTCCAGTCGGTTCTCCTTATGATAGTCACAAAGCCTAATTATGAAGACGCGATGAGATCACTGCAGGATCGGGTCACAAAGTCACAGCCCTCCTAACAAACAGATAAGCTTATCCCAGCACAATCTCACACGGATCCTTCTTGGGTTTCACATAGATTAAACATTTTCAAAGCAATTAATAAATATCAGCTGCTTAGAGAATGATATGCTTCCCTGAGACCCCCACGCTGCCTTTGCTCACAAGAACAACTGCCCTTGAAAACCACAAAGTCAGCACAAATAAGGGAATTACGGGTTTTAATGCAAAACAATCTGCAGCAAAGTATAGTTGCAGCTGCCTCATGTTGACGTGACAACTTGGATCTGAGCTCTTGGACTTGTAGCTGTGAAAGATGGGCCCTTTGCAAATACTGGAGATTTTGGACACAAGGATGAGAAAAGAGGGACCCCACAGGGGGTTTATCTGGAGAGTGAGAAAATCAGGACAGTAACTTCATGCTTGTTATTTAGGATCAGTTTCGTGGATGAACAACTCGTGCAGTCTTACAGGGTGCTGTGCTCAGAAAGGTCCCTTGATTAGCTCAGTAATCTGTTGTCACTCTCCTGAAATTTGGAATACTTTTTTAGCAAGGGACTCTGCATTTTCATTTTGCCTTGGGCCCACAATTCTATAGACCGTCTTGCTTGTTATAGATCTTCAGTTCCCTCTTTACTAAAATCGCACAAGGGCAAAAAGAAGAGAAATTCTACCAAAGACCTGCCTTAGATTTTCTATGTCTCCTCTCTTTTCTGACTATCTGTTCCTTCTTGATTGCTTTCTTTGTGTTGAATAAATATTTTTAGCATTCCACTTAAATTCTCCTAGGGATTTACTATATTTTTATGTTGTTTTTCAGTAGTCGCTCTAGGATTGCAGTGTGTGTTTTAACGTACCACAATTTTCTTTTGATTAGGGATCCTTTTGATCCTTCTGAAGAAGTGATTGTGACACTTCTCCTGCTCAAAACATTCCCAGTGGCTTCCCACTTCTCTTAGGGTAAAAGCCAAAGCTTTCTCAATGACCTGCAATACTCTCCGTGTCTGTCCTGCCACCCCTTCGATGCACCCATCTTTCACTACACGGCCTCTTACTCCTTTCCAGCCACGCTAGTCTCCTTGATGCTTCTGGAAAACACAACGCTGGCTTTTTAGAGCCCTTGCACTGGCAATTTCCCGAAATGCTCTTCCTTCAGATATCCATGTGGCTAATTCTCTCACCTTCTTCAGGTCAAATGCCACATTCCCAGTGAAACCCACCTGACCACCCTATTTACGATTGCAAACCTATCCTTCCCCTCTGTGTCCCCTCACTGCCCCCATCTTACTCTTCCTCCACATCCCTCTCACTCAGCCCCACGTTTTCTGTTATTTCCAGAGCGTATCATGTCACCTTCTACTATGTGATTTAACTATTTATTATCCTCACTGGGGTGGGGACTTTTTTCACTGATATATCATTTCACAGTTTCTAGAAAAGTGTCTGGCACATGATAGGCATTCAAAAAACATTTTTTGAATAAACAAATCAGGGTCAATCTATGGTTCTGATATACTTGGGTGTTTTTGAAGACATGGATGGAATGTGAGAACAGTTCCTGAAGAAACTTCAGGAGAAGCATAGTTCAAAGAAATGTCAAGAGACTTTCCATGAAGATGAAGAGTTCATGGTTAAAAAGAAAAAAAAAAAGAAAGAAAAATTGGGAAATGATGAATATTATATCCTTATCTTAGTGAGGTACATTAGCATATTGAAAGTTCTGAGAAGTCCTGCAGGCAAGAAATGAACTTAACTTTATTATTTTTAAATTTTGACCCAAACTCAAACTTACAAGTAACATGCACAGCAGTCATGAGTGTGGACTCTGGAAATGGATTTCCTAGGTTTATATCCTGGCTTTGCCATTTACAAGAGTTACTTTATGTCTCTAAGCCTTAGTCCTTTTATCTGTAAAATAGGGATAGTATCTATATCATAGATTTGGGGTTAGAACTAATAAGATAATAAAAGTAAACAGTGTCTAATACATAGTAAGCACTCCCGCAATTTTTAAAGTTAAACAACTACTGGAATGCCTGTGATCTACCAGCTATTATCCTAGATTCTGGCTATACAGAATAGAAATTGGTCCCTGGCCTCATGGAATTTAGTTCTATATGCAGGAGATAGACTAGAAACACATAAAGCAATAGATGAACGTTTTGTGATAGTGACACTATTATGAAGAAGATAAATCAGGGTTATGCGGCAGAAAGAGGGGAACAGGGGGCTGCTTTCAATTGAGTAGACCGGAAGCATTTTCAGAGGAGGGGATACTTGCACTGAGAGCTCATCAGTGAGGAGCCAGCCAAGTCAGGATCTTTCTGGAGCAACAGCAGGACAACAGCCAGAAGGATCAAGGACAGAGGTGTGACGGGGGAAATAAGCTTGGCTTATTCATGATTAGATGAAAAGTTCGTGTGGCTGGCCATGGGGAGTATAGGACAGAAGTAGCATTTATAGCTTCAAATAACACCAGTACCTCTGGGCCTTTATTTATGGGATGACTCCTCAATTTAATCATTCTTTTTTGTGGGGAAGGAGAGTGGCTCGAGAGGGATTCTGACAATGGGTCAGTGGTTGTGAGGGGAAAAGAGATGCCATCATCACAGTTCTGGGATTCAGTGACAATTGGCCAGACTGTTTGGACTTGGTTTTCCAAGATGAGGTGGGGGTCTTTGCTCTCCACTATCCACAGAAAGGGCAGTGGGGTTAGATGGATATGAATTATCAGCACAGAGGATAGGAGGATATGAATTAAAAATGTAGGAGAAAAGGCCTAAGCCTGGATCTCATTGACACTGTGGTCTTCCCCGACCCCTAATGTTCTCATTCTTGTTGAAGTCTATGCTCATTTCTCTTAGTTGCCATATTAGTCTAAAAATTCTCTTTTATGTATTCTCTCCCCACCATCCTCTTTTTGGAGGACAGAGACCAATCTCTTGGGTATAACTAAACATTCAGGAAATAACACATGCTATTACTTTTAATTTGTGAAAGTTTAATTGCTCACCCTACCATGATTAAGTCCTTTTGCAGATACAAAACCCTCTCCACATGCCCAGTGAATATAAATTCTCATCGGTGTTCATTTGACCTTGCCAAACTAGCCTGAAAATTGTGTTCAGTATTGTGCCAGGGATGATTTTTTCTAGTGTTCTTCTCAATGACTATAGCTGAAAGGAGGAGAAAGTGATATCTCTGTAACCCAAACCAGAGGCTGCTGCAATGATACACTGGCAAGTGACAACGTGATGAAAACGTTTTATGTGCGCATGCTTTTGTTTCCTACCTTACTGTTTCTGAGTGCAGATCCAACCTGTTCATCATTCTTCTGCTACACAATGGCAAATGGAGGTAAGAGGATTGCTCACCTCCCAGCAGCTCTGAAACAAAATTTCTTAAGAATGCTTGTTCACAACAGACCTCCCTGGAACTGTCCAGAAATAGCATACTCTTTCAACAATCTCTCCTTTCTAAATGAGTAGTGCTTTCTTGACTAATCTAAGCCCAGTCAAAGGTACCCTGTGGCACCAGTGCAAAGATTCAGGGGTTGCTTGTTTGCCCACAGAGATTTACTCAGATGTCTTCTTCCTTCTTACAGTCTTGGCTTTGGAGGCATTTCATTATTCCTAGCAACTCTAGCGGAGGGTAAACAAGAGGCATTGAAAAAAAAAATTCAGGCCACTTTTAGCTCTTCATTAGCAGGTGTGGAAAAGCCTGGATGGGTGGTAGAAGGGATTGAAATTGTCAAAGTGAGGTTCAAGAATTCTCTATGTGTTATAAGTAGCCCCACCATAGCTTGTTCTTTCTATATCATAGTTAGTAGAGAGTTGACTGTAATTGAGAAACACATCTTAATTATCTGAATGCCTAATAAAGAAGTTATTTCACAGATCTTCAATTTAGACTATGATTTAGAAGAGAATCATGCTTGTGAGTGCAGGCATGTGTGTGAATAAATAGACTCATCCAAATACTTTTCTCCAACCTCCAGCAGCTCATCCATGTCTGGTCATTAGGAACAATCTGGAATATTTCTCATCATTCTTCCCAAGGCATTCCAAACTCTTTGGATTTTCCTCAGTATGTGCGTTCAGACTGGCCCACCCATTCATTCAGTAACTGTTTACATCAGGTCACTCTTTTTTTTTTTTTTTTTTCTTCTTGTACTAGTTCAAAATCATCTCTAGGGAACTGGGACTCTCAAATTCAAGTTCTTTTATGCTCTAGAGTTTATCAAGTTATTAGCCTGTCCCTCAGTTTTCTGTTCTGGTTTTAAGGGCTAAATGGAATTGCCTAAGACAGCAAATGTTTGGACAAGAGATGCTGTGAAGAGACTAGAGTCTAGTGGTCCAAGCGGCTGAACCCTTTTCTCCCAGCTGTTTCTTTATGCACATCCCATTTGTGATCATGATAAATAAGGTCACAGATCAGTGAGAAAAGGAAAACTGCCTCTTGTGTGCCAAAAACACCACATGCTGTATCACGAGGACCCCCTTGAGAAGGAGGGTGGGTAGAGACAGCTATATCCATCAGAGACATCACAGATGTGGTGGTATAAAAGAAGCCTTAAGAATCTGGAAGGATTGGCTTGAAAACAGTGTTTCTTTACCTGCAACAGCATTAAGCATGTTAAAATGTCCATGTGGGAATTATAGTGTATGCTGTTTTAATTAAAACTGGTTGTATTCTACTTTGGAATTGTAACTAATTCTGTTTGCTCTCTGAGAAATTCTGATTTTTTTTTTTTAAATATCCTTTGCTTCAGCAGCTGAGACTTCAAGCAAGAAGGATTGGAAAATAATCCCATGTGTTTCCAATTGAATGAATGTTTGCTTGTAAAGTTATTTCCTAAGATTTTTTTTTTCAATTAACATATTAGATCCTTGAGGAGTACCCTGGATAAATGCCCAAGCTGCTCTTTGGTTAAGTGGAATAGCACAAAGTCTGTATCCAGGGAACCCAATCCTTTGATTAGGGAACAGGTCAAAACTGTACCTTAATTATTTCTTTTAAAAATCAAAAGATTTCTTGTGATTATTTGGGAGTTTTTATTGCCATTCTCTATCAGATAAGTATTTTGGCTACGGTGCCTGATTCTTGAGGAAAAACAAAGAAAAAAAAAAAAACCTATATTAACCATGCTTGTAATACTATTAAAGACCACTTAGCCTTGTTGTGAAATTTCTAGTTCAGGCAGATTACCAAGCTTCCAGCAAAATGAGACGTGTATAAGAACATGTGACTTAGTGTGACAAACAGAAGCTCTGAGGTGCCCTGGCATCAGAAGAGGCAATTTTTCACGAGTGAAAAAGAGCACGTGTGTGGAGTGCCTGGGGCGGGGCTTTGGCCTCAAAGAACGTATGTGTGACTTTTCCAGGTTTAGCTGAAGCTCAAATGTTAAAACTCTATATTTGAAATTTGGACCCAATTTCATCCAAACTGAAAGAGAAATCACAGAACAAATAAATATCTTTTGAAGAGTGAAAGGTATTGTTGAGGTGAGCCAGGACTATTATTCCAACAACATAAAGCATATTCTTGTAGATTTTCAGCTGATAATGTCTGCAAATAGATAGGGCTAGCCTAGATGTAGAATGATGAAGAAGGTGGAATTTGTCTTTGGTGTGGAAAAATACGAAGTCATCACTCTTCTACTACAAAGCATTCCTACTCCACCAGTTACCATTGATTTGTTTATGTATTTATTTATTCATCCTATTATTATGTAATTGAACTTCTACCGGTTTCCAGGCTCTGGACATACAACAGTAAACCAGATGGATGTAGACCTAGACCCTAAATACTTAGAGTTTCTCTGTGCCCCCCACACCCCCCCCCCAAATTCATATACTGTAATCCTAACCCACAAGATGACAGTATTAGGAGGTGGAGACTTAGGGAGATGACGGGATCATGAAGGCAGAGCCTTCATAAATGGACTTAGTGCCCTCATAAAAGAGGCTCCGGAGAGATCCCTGCCCCTTCCGTCATGCGAGGATGCAGCTAGAAGGCACCGTCTACAAACCAGAATGCAGGCCCTCAGCAGACACCAAGTCTGGGCAGCACCTTGATCTTGGACTTCCCAGCCTCCAGAAAAGTGAGAAATAAATTTCTGTTGTATATAAGCTACCCAGTTTATGATATTTTATTATAGCAGTCTGAACAGACCATGACACAGCCTAACGAAGGCTGCAAACCACTATATAACTATGGATGTGATCCATGCTAACATAGGGGAAGGCCAAGTAGCTCTAGGAGCATTTAGCAGGGCCACCCAACAATATCTGGGGATGCCAGGGAGCTGTCAGGGAGTAAACTCCCTGAGCAAGTGGTATCTTAGTTAAGGTCAGAAAGTGGAGCCAGGTAAAGGAGGATAGAAAGTGAAGAGGGAAGGTGAAGAGAAACAAGAGTTCTGATGGTAGGTCAGAGACGCTGAAAGAAGTTTGGTATGTCCTTGGTGTGGCGTTTGGAAGAGGGTGGTAGGAAAGACGGCCAGAGGAGGGAGCAAGTCTTAGAGCCATGCAGATCTGAGACCTAACAGCTGAGGTCTGCACAGGCCGAGCATCAGGTGGAGCTGGGTTTGACTCCCAGTTCTAATCTTTCCCAGCAACTTAGGCAAGTTACTTTATATCTAAGCCTCATTGTCCTCATCTATGTAATGGGGGTATACCTATTTCAAAGGATTGCTTGGAAAATTAAATGGTGGAACATGCTTGTACCCGGCAGACTGGAGGTATTCAATAAATGGAAGCCATAGCTGTTCCTTGTACAATGGCCAAATATCGTGGCATTTCAGCAAAGAATAATGTCTCAGAGAAAGTAAACTGCGCTGCTATCAGTTAAGGCGTCAGCAAGGCTAGAGGTGATGACATTTTGGGGCTGGGGTACCTTTCTGATGTGTCTCAGTTACTTATTATTTATGGGAGTGTAGCCTATCCTTAGTTCCAAGAGAGCGAAGATTTCCTAGTATAAGCAGTGCAGTCACTTGATAAAGTGCCATTTCAGGCATTGTGCCTACCCCATTATCACACCCATTGCCGTGATTGTTCATGCTGCCTGATAAGATCCCTAAATTACCACCACATCCCTCCTTTGAGTGGGCATAGGAAGTAAATGAAAAACTAATGCAAGGGTTGCTAATACATAATTACCTTTTTTTTGTTGTCAGCCTCAAGACTCCATGCAAGCAGGAAAAGAAAAAAAAAAACCTAGACAGTTATTATTATGAACGTTTTCTTTTTTAAAAAAAAGATGGGTCTATTGAGACTCTAATAGTCCTTTTGATTGCTTTTACATCACTAGGCTCAAACAAACTAAATGTCTCTGCAGACAGACAGTAGGAGGACACTCACAAAGCTAAAACGCTCTCCCTCCGCCCCAAAGAGAAGCCTGTTGTCTAATTTCTTTTAGCCCCTGAGGCTGTGGGCTTGGTTTTTCTGTGTGAACACTTAACACACCTGCGCTGAGCATTCACTCCATACCAGGTATTGGGGGGCGGTCTCAGAGATAAAGGGTATAGTTTATCTACTTTATGCCCTCCTGGGGGTCCTTGGTCTGCTGGGGAAGACAAACAGCCAGAGAGTTAGTGTTTTGTTTTTGTTTTTTTTTTTCAATGCTATCCAACCGACAGTCCCTGCACTTAATGCTTCCTGTGTATTATTATAGTTCATCCTCCAAACAACCCTTCACACCAGGCAGTATTATCTTCCATTTGCAGATAAAACAATTGAGATTTAAGAACGGTGAGGAGTGACTCTCCCAAAGGTAGACAGGTGGTCAGAAGCAGAGCTGGGACTGGGCTGGGGCACTCTTACCCCAGAGTCTTGCTTTTGCAGGCTTTGCCACGCCACCTCCTCAGTCCTCATAGTATGTCCATGGGTTACCAGGATGTGTGGTACTAAGTGGCTACGTCAGTACTAAGGGCTGTGGAGGTACTGTCGGAACACAGCAGGAGCGTTTGGCAAAGGCAGAGAAGGAGAGAGAGAGCCAGAGCAACTTCCCAAGGGGGGCGGCCGATGCAGAGTTCCGAAGGCTGAGCAGGAGTTGGCCATGTGGAGAGCATGAGAGGAGAGGCCCTTTGAGGCAGACGGAGCAGAGCCACACCTGCGAGGGGGCTTAGCGAACAGAATGTCTTCAAGGAGCTGCAGGGCGCCCAGCGTAGCTCTCTGTTATCTGCACAATAAAGGCAACGCGTGGGCCAGTGATCTAAAATTCATGTCTGTTTGGCTTCTGTATGGATGATGTTTTTATTTATTTATATCTTGCCTTGTCCCACCAAGGTTCTGAGGTAAAATCCATTACGTGGTTTTTATGCAGTGACCTTCCTAATTAAGTTTTTCTCAGCACTGTCATGTTCATCTTTGTATTCCCTGAGCCATATGCAGAGAGACTTGAATAAAAGTTGAATTGCATTTACATACTTTGAGCACTCCGTAAGCAGTTAGCAAGGGCGACTGGTCCCAGAAGCTTAGTGGGTGGGAAGGAAAGCGGTGCCAAAACTTAAAACTGCTTAGATCGATTTACCGTATTTCACAGAATCTAAGGTGCCACTGATCAGAGGGTGTGCTGTTACTTTATGTGTTATTAAGAAAGAAAAAATCATGCAAATTAAACTATAACACAATATACAGCCCCTGTCTATTGCAAGATGCACTCTGATTTCAGATGTGTTAAATGTGAAAAAAAATGTGTCTTTAAAGAGAAAATACATGGTGATGATCCTATCCTCCACCTCAAATAGAAATTCTAAAGAATCATGATCCTCTGGTTGACAGTGAGAGAAACTGAGAACTCTTACACTTTTCTGGATGACAATTCGCTCAACAACCTAAATCTAGAAGATTCTGCAAACACTTGGACCTAGCAATTGTACCTATAGGATTTGAACCTAAGGAAATAAGTATAAAAGTTTATAAGGATGTCATCATGGAATTGTTTATAGTAGCAAAAAATAAATGAAAATTTTCATCATATATGTTAGAGTTATGCAGTAGATTAAAATGGTGATAGAGTTATTTATATATCTATTTATAGAGACAAGGTCTCGCTCTATAGCCCAGGCTGGAGTGCAGTGGTAGATCATAGCTCACAGCAACCTCAAATTCTTGGGCTCAAGTGATCCTCCTGCCTCAGCCTCCTGAGTAGCTGGCACTCCAGACACATGTCACCACGCCCAGCTGATTTTCAAAAAATTTTCCTATAGGCAGTGTCTCGCTATGATGTCCAGGCTGAGAGAAATATTTATTTAAATGGAAAAAATTTAAATAATACGTTTTAAAACTCAATAAGATAGTTTTTATAGGATGCAATTACTCCTGTGAAAGAAAAAATATTTACATTTCATGTTTACATAGGAACAAAATTTTGAATGATATATATCAAATGTTAACAGGGATTGTCTAGATGATGCAATTTTAGTTAATCTCTTTCTTTATGTTCTAATTTTTTAAAAATTGGAAAACCAAACACTAGTTAGATACAGGACTTTAAATAGATAATACACATGTGGGTATTGGAAAATTAACTACTTTGACTTAGAAACTTTTTTTTTTTTTTTTGAGACAGAGTCTCGCTTTGTTGCCGGGGCTAGAGTGAGTGCCGTGGTGTCAGCCTAGCTCATAGCAACCTCAAACTCCTGGGCTTAAGCGATCCTACTGCCTCAGCCTCCCGAGTAGCTGGGACTACAGGCATGCACCACCATGCCCAGCTAATTTTTTCTATATATATTTTTAGTTGGCCAGATAATTTCTTTCTATTTTTAGTAGAGACGGGGTCTTGCTCTTATGCAGGCTGGTCTTGAACTCTTGACCTCGAGCGATACACCCGCCTCGGCCTCCCAGAGTGCTAGGATTACAGGCATGAGCCACCGCGCCCGGCCAGAAACTTTATTATTTATTTATTTTTTTGAGACAGAGTCTTGCTCTGTCACCAGGGCTAGAGTACTGTGGTGTCAGCCTAGCTCACAACAACCTCAAACTCCTGGGCTCAAGGGATCCTCCTGCTTCAACCTTCTGAGTAGCTGGGACTACAGGTGTGCCCCACCAGGCCTGGCTAATTTTTTAAATTTTTTCTAGAGACAAGGTCTCCCTATGGTGCCCGGGCCGAGTCTTAAACTCCTGGCCTCAAATGATCCTCCTGCCTTGGCCTCCCCAAATGCTAGGATTACAGGCATGAGCCACTGCACCTGGCCGAGTTGCCTTTTTGATAGATATTTTCAATATAGCTTTATATTTCTTTATTTATAGCTTTTTTTTTTTAAAAAAAATTAAGCCATACTTATACTTTCCAACAGTATATATATAACTCTTCCTTAATTTAAAGCTCAGTTCATGTAAAAGTCTTATTTTGCAACCAGTTTTTATTTACTTATTTATCAAATTTGGTTTGTCATTGCTTTTTGTCAGTTCTGCAAGGCTTGAGCCATTTGTAATCTTTGAATACCTGCCTAGTATCTATCAATCATCTATTTTTTATATGTGATGGTATAACCTAAAAGAGTGAAAAAAAGATTTCAAGTGACATGGATGCCCAGGTCAAGGAGAAACAGGTCAGCATTTGGGGAGCGAGTGTATTCTAGTAGGCATCTGCTATTTGCCTTTGCTGCATCACTTTCCTCTTCCTCTGCATAGCAGGACCCCACGTTGATAATCTTTCCACCCCACTTTGTCTTAACAGGGTTGTCAGTCTCAGGTTGCAGATCCAGGCCTGGCTAATCAGAGTACTCTATCTAGTTAGCCAGGATAATTGACTCAAGTAGGATACCTAATCCAAATCCAACAGTCAGTGAACTCTGGAATATTTATATACAGACACTGAGAAAGGAGACTTCTTCTCGCCTGTCATCTAGGATTGTGAGCCATGGGACACATCACTGTATTCTTCCCATGTCTCTCTTCTCATTGTGAGTCAGGGGCTAAATCTACTTGTGCTGGCCAGATGGAGAAGCCCATTGGCAGGAGGGAATACGGCCACTGCCCAAGCAGAACAGGACTAAAAGCGAGCACAGTGACAGACAGGTGCGTTTAATGAGTCCTTAGGGACTGGATGCCACCTCTACCCCTTGCTTTCCCAACAAAATCCCTTCTTTTCTTTTTTTTTTTTTTATGTGTATAATCTTGTTGGAATTGGGTTTTGATCATTTGAAATTTCCCAAGTTCTTGACTAATCCTCAGCCCTTTGGTTACCTTCCAAATCACACTAGGTATATACACATGCTCTCTATGCATGTAGAGTTGCTGTGCTCAGTTGAATTATCTATCATAAGAGCATCCAAATAGGTACAGTTTTATTAAAATAATATTATAGTTATTCTGAAGAGAATATGAGTGACTTTAGCCCGTTATTATATTTTCCATAAGCTGTAGCCTTCTCCTAGAACTATGCCTTGTCGAGTAGTTACTTTGCCCTAGTGTTCAGACTTTAGCCTTGAACCGGTACATTTGTCCACTCCTAATGCAATTAGATCCTCGATTTTACCTTGCTGAAGACCTAGGACAGTCCAGAAGGCATGGGTTTCCTAGAGTCTTATCTTTGGGGTTCTCGAGATTATCAAAGACCCTTTAGAAAAACAATGATCATAAGGCTACATAAAATGCAACAAGATTTACAGACATCAAGGCTGACTCTAGAAGGCAACTGGAAAACAGGACACTCCTCCTCCTACCCTCGCCCCTCCCAAACAAACGCCATATGTCTGTTCACAGTGCATTCTGGCTCACTGCTATTTGGTTGACCTTCGATACTGAAAAGATGCCAAAACACTTGGGACCTAATTTTCCTTTCAGCTCATTGTTATAGTCATACTTAATATGGTTGAGGGGAAAAAGGCGAAAATTATGACAAGCAGGCCTGGAATTCTTTAAAGTCGTCCATCAATGAGACAGATCTCTGGATATTTCACATTTGTGATGGTTCACAGAAGGAGGACTCTATTGGGGTCCTTAGAAAATGATGCTCCTCTTGCCTGGGGATGTGTTCAGACCATTTCAGCATTGACATCATCTGTAGCAAAACCAAGAAGTAGGACCTTTTCGCTTCCTTTTTGTTCGTACCATTAATTCAATTCCAGATTACCATATTGGATGCAGAACACTTAATAAAGGAGTTTGCTATTCCATGTGCTGCATGGTAGAATGACGAATCTTCTTACTACATCTATGTTGCGAATGGAATTTCCTTCCCAAATTAAAATAGCTTTTGTACTGGTTTCCTAGGGCTGCCATAACAAAGTACCATAAATGGGGTGTCTTAAAACAACAGAAGTTTATTGTTTCACAGTTCTGGTGGCTAGAAGTCCCAAATCCAGGTGTCAGCAGGGCCATGCACCCTTCTCTGAAAACCGTAGGTGAGAACCCTTCTTTGCTCTTCTAGCTTCTCGTGTTTGCTGGCCATGCTTGGCATTCCTTGGCTTGTAGATATATCACTTCAATTGGTCACATTTGGCTGTCTTCTTCCCACGGGTCTCTCTTCTCATCAGGACACTGGTCATATTGGATAGGTCCTGCTCTAATGCAGTATGACCTCATTTTAACTTGATTATGTCTGCAAAGACTCTATTTTCAAATAAGGTCACATTCTGGGGTACTATGCATTAGGAGTTTAATGTATCTTTTTGGGGGACACAATTCAACCCATCACAGCTGAATTGTTGCTTCTGGTTGTAACACTAATACATGCTCATTATAAAAACAGTGAAATTACGAAGAGACATATAAAGAAGAAACTAAAAATCGTCCAGCTTCCTCCCACCAAAAATAACCATATTAACAATTTGGTGAACATCTTTTCAAATATTTCTCAGACCAAATGGGTTTTTTTTGACACTGTCAGAAATAAGTCAAGTTCAAGGACAGAAGCAGTTTTGTCCTTGATGTCTGCAGGTTTGTACAAATTATAATAAATGATGCTGTTATGTGCCTTTTTTCTTTCTCTCTCTCTTTATGGTTGCACTTGTGCGCCTACATCTTTAGGACAAATGTCTATAAATAAGATGTCTGGGTAGAAGGAAAATATGCCTTTTAATATACATTATCAAGTTATCCTCCAGAAAGGATGTATTAACTTTACTCTCACCAATAACACATGAGAATTTTAGATTCTCCCACCTGCTTTGTTGGGTAGATTACAGTACAAATAAGATACATAAGTTTAAAACTTTAAATTTATGAATGTTTATAAATATATTCTTTTTGGAATTCTAAACTATGATTCTTCTTTATTCATAGGTAATAAACAGGAATCCATAATTTCGTTTGGATTGAAATTTCAATTTCATAATTTGATTTTTAAATCTTTACTTCTGACTCATTTATAATTTCCTTTTTGGTGTATGGTGTGGAATTGCAATCCAGAGATTCTGATAGAGTTTCATTTCTTTTTTTTTTTTTTAATTTTTAATTCACTCTAAAAAACTGTATTGCTTGGGAATATAAATGGGGAAATTTAGTGTGTTTCCTGTTCGCCTTTCCAAAGGATCAGGTTTATGTAATAAAAGGCCTTGTACTAATTCACAGAAAAATGCACACTCAAAAAGCAATCAGGGACATAACGTTGAGCACATGGTAATAAGCAGTACTTTTAGCTCCAATACTCATAGTTAATTGAATTTCTCAGCATTCATTCTGTAACTACCCTCGTTCTCTCCCACTCAAAATAGCCTATGAGATTGGAAGGAAGTCAATGACATTATAGGGTTAATCTTGAATCCATTCTAATTTGTTCTCTTTAAAGTGTAATATTGGCACACTTGGGTCTTTTAATTATCAGTAGCTCAAATTACTTGCAAACCGTCTCTCAACTCTTACAGACTTGAAGTTAAGACCCCTGGTTTATAGAGGCACTACGAATTTTTTTAACAGGAAAAAAGCATAAGCTCAAAGGAACATATTCTTTCCTCAGAGAAAATCTGCAAGGACCTGTAGGAGAGGGTCCAAATCAAGCTTACTGAAACAAGCAATGTTTTCAGATAAAAGGAAAACAATACCCCTGTGTATCTTTTTTCCTGGACCCTCACCTGGATTCACTATTGAGGAACACCAGCTCCTAAAATACACCATTCTTCACGCTGGTCTTTTACTGTTAGCTTTCCATGGGGTTGGTGGGTGAGTCTGTCTGTTCTTTCAGCCTCATCAACATGTGTTCCAGGAGAGGCAGCCCCAATGCCTTGTCTCAAGTCTCAAGTGGATGACATTTCATGTCAGTGACTTGCTATTATTTAGCTACAGAGACTCCTTAAATGAGTAAATGAATACAAATTAAAGTTTTAATCTCAGTCTGTAACATCAACGGTATTTGCACTACAAGTAGTTTCACAATGGTCTCATTACTGCTCCTAAGTGCAATACACTGAGACGTTTAAATTGCCGAATTGCCAGCTACATATATTCTTTGAGAACAGGTATCCAGGTAACCATGGCAATTGTGTCTCCAGGCAGGATGGGAGTGGGCTGGGAAACTATTTCATTAATTGAATGGAAGAGATTGAAAAGAGATTTTCAAGCTGTAGATCAGAGAGAGAGAGAGAGAGAGAGAAAGAAAAAAAGGTAGATTTCACAATCTTATTTTCTTTTCATTATTAAATTATGCAATCCAGAGAAACTCCAAATGATTTGAAAGGTTGAGAGAAATCAAAAGATTAAATAACAGCAGCATTGTTAGCCTTTCCACATTATTACAGTGGTTGACCTGTACCGCATTTTATTTGGTTGGGTTTTTATATGGCTTGATTGAAACTCGATATAGCTCCTGAGGAAGCAGAATTGTGTCCTGTGATTTAAGGAGGAAAAAAACGAAGAATACTCATATAAGCAGAAAGTCTGTGTAGGTGGTATAAAAGCTCTATTTATTTCAAGTTGATAGCACCTGAAAAAGCTGATTTTATCAGTAAAATTCATTTCCAACCTTACTTCCCTGGCCTCCCCCTACCCCTT
This sequence comes from Eulemur rufifrons, assembly GCF_041146395.1. Lineage (NCBI taxonomy): Eukaryota > Metazoa > Chordata > Mammalia > Primates > Lemuridae > Eulemur > Eulemur rufifrons. The sequence goes on from NC_090992.1 coordinate 11,707,754, forward strand.
GGTAGTCTTCAACATCAAAAAAAAATTATTAAAGGGTAAAGAAATATTGCGACAAAAGGAAGGCATCTGAATGATATGGAGGAAAAAAATGTCTGATCTTGTTTCTCAGAGGAGCCTAATATTTTGTTTTCATTTAAAAGGTACTGCGAATTTGTGATTAGATCAGCTTCTCTTATTTAACCAGATATTCCCTTGCGTAACTTGCTGCTTTGACTATCTGACAAATATGTTCCAATGGGCAACTTAGGATTTGTAAAAGCCCAATTACCCAAATAGACAACCTGACTTCTAATATACGTTGGCCATAGCCGTAGAATATTTTTTGAAATTAGGCCAACATACAGCACCTTAGTGACCCATGTTGAATCTCTCCAAGTCACAGCGAATACCTACTTCAGAACTCCCTGCATGCTGTATCATCTAGTTAATTCAGTAAGAAAAATAGAGAACATTAGGTGCAACTACCAACAAACAGGAAAATGAGGACTTGGATGTACTCCTTTGGACCTGTTCCTCAAAGGGTAAATCCGCTTTTCATCAATCACTGGGAGAGGCAATGCAGGAAATTTTATTTACTGAATTGAAGAATGCAACCTAAAACTCGGTGGATAATTATTAACCAAATGGATTTCATTTTAAAACAAACATTTCTCTTCTGCCAAACAGATTTCTATCTTGGAAAGCAGCTAATTCCTCAGAATTAGGCCAGAAATCATGGTCTGAATTATAATAGCTATTTGGGTGCTGTCCAAGTCCAATGTATTGATTACCTTGGTCCTCACTGCAACCCAGAGGCTTTTAGGTACAAGAAGCTGCTGCTGATGTTTTTTTAAGGGCTGTGTGTCCAGGGCGCACCCACTGGGAAAGGCAGTCGGAAACAAAAATAGCAATTTGTTTTCCTAAAACTTAGAGGACAGTGGGGGCAGGCATTTTCAGCCTCGTCGTCATGGATAACATGGTTATTTATTGTGCACACATGAGTCTAATTTTTGGAGACAGAAAAGCATCATGTGAGTCCATCTAATTTGAGAAAGAATGTCGCTGATGGTATGGAAGAAGGATCGTTCTTTCCAAGCATGAGCTGAGAGAGAGCGAGGGAGCCGACGCATGCGTGTGTCGGACATTTCTAACAGCAAGATGTTATGATAGGCCCCTGCCTCGTGGCCGCGGTGTCGTCCCAGGCTGACAACGCTGACCTTACGAAGATAAATGTCAGGGTTGTTCAGTGACTGAAGGGTGACCAGAAGGCCGAGTGAGATTTTTTACGTTTGGGGTGTTGCTTCTAATCCACCATTTCGTTTTTGAGCCAGTCCAGCCATTAAGCATGTGGATTCCATAAAGTGAAACCTCTTTATCCCTGAGTTCCATTTTCTAAAGTGTAGCCACTTCAGCAACAGCCTTACACAAAAGGGCGTACAATTAGCCAGCGGCGAGTACAGCACAACTCTCCCAGTGAACACTTAAGCATTCAACTTGCAAACAGTACCAGATGCAAAGACAAGTCCCTTTTTCCTTCATTCAAAGGTGACAGTGGCTTTTTTTTTTTTTTTTGCTTAGACACAAGCAAGAGCTCACATGCCAAGTGATGCTTGAATTCGTGGTAATCAGTTCCCCGCTTCCCAGTTCTGGGGTTCCTGGGGTGTCAGGTAGGGTATCCCATTGAAAGTTTCCCCTTCAAAAGACGTTGTAATCAATGGCGTTACTTTTCTGAGCACCAAGTCTGTTGCCTAATGTCAGCATCTCAGATGACTGTGGGTCTATTAGCATAAACTAGAACTGTAAGTAGTGAGTATTTTTATTATCTAAAATCACACTAGTACTGCCAGGCCAAGAGATTACACTTTGTCACCGAATGTGGATGTAGAGAATCGTATCTAGGAGTATATAAAACCTTTTCTATGTCTGATTTGCATTGCAAATGGAAGAGCTAACCAGAGGTCTTGAGGAAAGAACATACATAAAACATGGCTTCAATACCGTAAATGCTCAGCTCGTGCCAGAGAAGGCCAAAGCCGCTACAGAAGGATTGTTTCCATCTAAACAAGTCCCGTCTCATATACTTTCCTTCTAAGGTGGCTGCCAACAGGATGGGGATTGGGTAGGTGGTGGCAGGCAGAGGGTCTACCTAGATAGCTTTGGAGAACACTCAGCAAAGGGAACTCTCTGGACAGCCAAAGCACGGTTCATAATCCTGCATCTCATTCTTTGTTGAACATCCTCAGAACGGAAGGAGAGACAGCAACCTGCTCTTCAATTCAGCTTGAGCCCAAAAGAACAAACCAGAGCTCTATATGAGGTTAGTAACCAGACAAAGCTCCTCGCTCAAGGTTAAGAAAAATACTCCATAATATGATGCAAAGACCTTGGTTAGTGTGCAGACATCATTCAGGTGTCTCAGACTCTGAACCTCAACTCTAGTGGACATTTATGTTTCTGTCCAGTATTTACTCCCTCTTCTGTGACAATGGTACCCCAGTTCTGTTCTGGGACATATCTCTTCTCTGTTCTCCACCCATGTGCCTTGTGACTGTTTCGTAATTTCTAAAGGTGGAGCACGTGATGTGCTAGCCAATCTATGCACTCTGCCCTCTGCTGATTGGATCAATGCGGACCAGCAGTGGACTCAAATCTGGTCAGTCAGTATCAATTAAATTCATTTCTGTGGGTTTTCTAGAACTCTTGGAGAAGTGGACTCTCTTAGGTGCTGGGCTCAGTGCTTTGAGTATGAGATGGTTGAGGCTTGGAGCTGCAGCTAGAGAATAGAACCAACAGACAGAAGCCAAGTTGAGAGACCAGAAGAAAGATACGAGGGGCCTAAGTAAGCACAGGGTTCAAAGCTTTTACATCCTCATGCCTGGGGCCAACCCTATTCTGTGACTCTGTTCAATGAGGTAACGCATTCTCTTGTTGCTCGAGTCACTTTGGATCAGACGTTCTGTAGGAGATCTAATGGCTGTATGCACCTTTCCCGCCGCTGTCCTCTCACATCTCACCGTCTACCACTTCCTCCTTTGGAGCCACCATAAGTGAACTCTGCGTATCCACATGACTGTGTGTCCTCATGAGCCCATGCCTGAGCACATGCTACCACCTCATTAGGAATGCCCTCACCTTTCTCTCGTTTGCCTCATGGCCAAATCCTACTAATCACCTTTCATGGTTGAACCTGAACTCACCTTCTCTATGAGCTCTTCATTAATAGTTTTCCCATATTCCCCTCAAGGCAAAATTTAAAACTTCCTGTTCTGTGTTCTCATAATCATTTCTCTTACTTTGTAAAGTTGTAACACACTATGAGAATGCCTTTTGAGACTGTCCATCCTCTCCCATGAGGCTGTGAGTTCTTTAAGATCAGAACTGTGTTTATTCATCATTTGGAGGCAGGAAACATTGTTAAGAACACAGGCTGTCTTTGAATCCAGACTGCCTGGGTTCAAACACTGGTTCTGCTACTTCCTAGAGTGTGTGCCTTAAATGCATTACCTACTCTCTCTGTGCCTCAGTTTCCTCATTGGTAAAATGAGGGGTAAGGTTAATACCTACTTCATAGGTAGTTGTAAGGATGAAAAGAGTTAATCCATGTGAAGTGCCTAGTATTGTACCTAGAACATGGTATCCTTTCAGCAAATATTAGCTATTATTATATTTCTAGTATACAATAATGCTTGATGTAAAATAAATACGCAAAAGTATAAATGCAATCATGAGAAGAAAGCTTAAACTCTGTAACTCTTATACATTAAGCAGAAAAGGGAGAGAAGAAATAATTTAATCTTTATAATTTTATTTTCTTAAATTCACATGTCCTTGTGAGATCTCATGAGGCATTAAAGGAAATTTGGCTGATTTGAGGAGATTTGTTCATACTCATTCATTTGTGCAAAATCTATGGAGAGGGCATTACGCTTGGCCTTGGGAGCCAAAATTGATTAAGAAAACATCCTTCCCTTCTAGGGGCGGATGGTTTAGCAGATGAATCTGAAAGGTAAACAACTATAATTGACTGAGGATGCAGTAAGGGAAGTGTGCATACCTACCACGAGGTCGTAGAGTGATGCTTCCTGAAACTTCTACACAGAAGAATCATCCACGGAGTTTGCTAAAAAACACAGAATCTCAGGCTCCATCCCTGGAGCTTCTGAAATACCAGGTCTGGCGGCATGTATCTGTATTTGTAACAGATCTTCATGGGTAATTTCTGGCACAGAAGACAGGAGGATAATCTTTGCCTGGATAGATCCAAGAGGGCTGAATGGTGGAGGTGATACATGTGCCACGTTCTTACAGATGATCCGGAGTTTACTAACATTTGACATGAGCAGGACAATCGAGCCTCAGGAAATGTCAGCTCGCCTGGTGGCGCTGCTGTCAAAGATGGAGCATACAGCCCGACAGTTGTTCCACTGGTCTCAAAGTATGTGGCAATTACTTTTTTATTTTACTTCAGTTTCAACTTGGCTGCACAGTGGGGCACCTGGAAAGCCCTTGAAAACCAGAGATATTTGGGGTCTGTCCCCAGAAGTTCAGGTTCACTGGGTCTGAGATGAGGCCAAACATCAGTACTTTTTAAAGTAGTAATAATACTTTTTAATACTTTTTTAGAGTATTGCTAATAAATTTTCAGCTACAGAACCACTGAGTAGGCAGTTCACAGAACCCCTGAAGGATCGTAAGTGCTGGATGTAGCATCAGAGGCTCTGTGCTTCTGTGTGGGTCAGGCCTGTGCCTCCCAAATGCCAACAGAAACTAGACCTCTTGCCTGAAGAAATGTCAGAAGAGGGTGAGCAAAGTCATGATGCATTTCAAAGGTATATATTGAAAAAATCATTACTTTTATCACAAAACAGGATACAACACCATGGGTATGCCATTCACCAGATAAATTAACAGATATATAACAAACATTTAATTCTTAGTGCCAAAATATTTAGGCAGTCTGGACACAGTAGTAAAGGTGTGACTGCTGTCGTCTTTCAGTCCTGGTACTGGGGTTCGATGATTGTGTACAATCTCACGCGGCATTAAGACCAAGATTTTTCATCCTTGAGAGGCCCAGGTGAAAGGCTCTTCTATCTGAAGCCTCTACTCACCAGCGTGGCAGGGCTTCAAATTCACTTCTGGAGATGAACTCCAGAATTAAATAAAGCATTATTTCTGAGAGTGGGACTCTGGAATCTCTATTTTTTTTTAAAAAAAAGATCCTCAGTGACATAATACAGCTGGTCCACCCTGGCATTTGAGAATCACTGAAATTTATTATCTTTAGCACTTTTGTAATTCTGAGGCTCTGTAAATAAAATTCTACCTGCCTGAATAAACTGAAAATATTATTATCATGTCCTTCGGGATCCTCCCATGGGAGTGAGGGAATGACTCTTCCTTCCTTTGTTGTCCTTTTGATTATTTTATCTTGATTTTGGGTGGCCAGATTCTCTATAGTGAATATTTATTATTACAAACCAGGATAAACAATACCATAAAGTGCTTATGCTGGTATTTTTTCTCTCCATCCATGCACTTCTTTGGACTGGTAACAGCATTCCTGACTGGGGAGCTCTTCCCCATCATTGTCTGGGTCTGGGATCGTAGCGAGACTGTTAATTAAGATGGCTTGCATGTGATCCAAGCTAAGATAATCAGGTTTTCTTTCTCAAGATTTTGGACCTTGAGCTGAGCAATACAAGGCCAGAAAAATAAAAAGATTGAGGTCGATTCATTCCCGGAACAGCTTTCAGATGAGACAGTCAACTGGATACCCAGACACCCTGAGCTGCCTGGTTCCAGCCCTTTCTCAGATAGACATTTGATTTGCTGAGCTACCTCTGTTCTGCCAATAGTGTTCTGTTTTGGTAAAGTTAGCCAAAGTTGGTTTCTGTTGCTCGCAACTGAAGAACTGAATATGATACAATTTTGCAAGCAGGGCAGTAATACCCTCTGTGTAGTCTGGAGCCTCAGAATCTGATCTGTTGGTAGATTATGGATAAGGTTGGCAGAGAGTGTGGGAGTAAGATTATGTGACTAACCTTGGCTGTTAGGTAGGTGAGAGTCATAAGCTTTACAAAATGTATGACCTGGAAGCTTATCCACTTCAGACACAATGTTAGCCAATGAATAGAGCCAGCACATTAGGTGAGAGTGTAATAATCACAGTATGTTTGGAGAGTAAAGCCACAAAATATCAAAAGAAAATTCATACCTGAGATTAACAGATGAAATCTGCAAAAAATAATAAACAAGCAAAAAGCCACAGGAATGGTACCAACTTACATGTCCTCCCACTAATCAAAATAGATCACTGAGTTATAATCTGGGAAATGTAGTAAGAAATGCCCACAAATCTGCATCTGAATGAAACTACCGATTGTGAATAAATCTGCAATTTGGTGTCTGATAGTATCTATTCTCTGCATGTTCCTGACCTGTAACAGTTGCATTAAAAATACATACGCATGTACTGACACAGACACATCTATATTTCCGATTTGTAATAGGTCTGAAATATAATACCCCAATTCATTTGCAAAACTGTTACCAATGCATATGGGGTATAGTTTTACTATCCAGGGAACAGTGGATATACCAGCTCCAAACATGGAGCTCATTGAGTTGCGATGTATTAATGTGGAATAAGCATTTTACTTTGAACTGATAGGAAGTTCACATAATTAAAGTGAGGAAAGGAAAAAATTAATTCAGAGGTGTTAATGGAGTTGGTCAAATAGTTGTCATTAAAATAACAGAGGTATAAAGTTGTACAAAACTGAATTTGATGACTTGCCAGAAGGAAATGAACCTCATCGAGGGAAGAAGTGAATATGGTACAGTGGCCACGGTTTATGGGGGGCTTAGTCTGTGTTAAACATGCACTGAGCCCCTGAGTATACACCATCTCTATTGATTTGACTACAACCCTGTGAGGTAGTTATTATTCTTATTTAACTGTTACAAACAAGTTTAAATGATGATCAGCTACTGAGGGTGTGCCCCATGCCAAACTCCTGTGTAAGAATGCATACATCTAAAAATAAATGTGGATAGTTTAATAAGATAGTCAAAGCCAGAAAATAGGTACATATGCGTTAGAAGAGAATTGCAGAAGCTCTACAAAGTAGCATTAGCTAGTTTGGTTGTCCACTAAGGAAGAACTGAAGTCTCCAGTATTTCTAAATTGGGATATGAGCACCATACTAATTGGTTTCTGTGGGCTAGACTAGGGTGTATGTGCATGCAATTTTATTTTCCCTATAAATGCTATGTTATGTCAGCATTTCCTGAGGAAGAGAGGATCAGACAGTTCGGTTTTACCAAGAGAGAATTTTTTTCAACTTAGGGAGCTATCTAAAGCAACTCTCTCTCCCTCCTCTGAAAACCTCACTCTTGGAAGATATTTTCTAGGCATTCGTTCTCTAGAACCTCCAAGTGTATAAGGATACTTTAATAAAAATACTGCCCTGCTAACATGAAATGATCATCATTGAAATGATGCCTGTGCCAGATCAGCTGGACCTCCAGAAAATGCATGAACTGAAGAGAGTCCAGATCTGTAGAGAAAAAAACATACCAAGTGCATACATGTCTACATATGTTGAGTTGAGGATATGATGGTAATGACACTATCGAGTGTTTCCTTCACTCAGTCGTTACCCAAAGGGACCTATTTTCTGGTCAGTAAAATAAATCAAGCATAATCCCACAGTGTGGGCACTCCCAAACTTCACTGACCATCAGAATAAAAATAGCCAGTGCTTCTTTGAATGCTTACTATACACCAAGAGCCATGATGAATATCCTCCCAACAGTCCTGCCAAATATGTATCATTTCCCTGCTTCAGAATTGCGATAATAGACCCAGTCAGGTGGAATTATTTGGCTATTAGCACATCTAGGGAGAGGCAAAACCATAATATAAACCTAAGCAGTCTTCACCAAGAGCTTACACTCTACCAATTACACTAAAATAGAACCTACTGGGGTTGGAGCCTAGAAATCAGAATAATTAAAAGCCCCTACATGACTTTTTAGGCATCCAGCTCAATACTGGTCCAAGAATCCACTGGTAAGTCTTTCAGGTGCATGCATATCACATGCGGGTCTTGTTACATTGCAGATACTGATTCAGTGGGTCTGGGTCTGGGCCTGAGAGTCTGCTGATGCCAACGTTGCTGATGCTTAGACCATACTGTGAGCAGCAAGTCAAGGGGTGGGGGGGCTTTTAATTATTCTGATTCCTAAGCCCCAACCCCAAGATATTATATTTTAGCATAATTGGTAGAGTGTGAGCTCATATAGTATTTATAATTGTTCTCTAAGAAAAATCATGAGCTACGTCCCCAGAGAAATTGTAAGTACCTGAAGTATCTTACAAAGCACCTCCATCCCCTAGCAGTGCCAGCCCCGTGGAAATAAAGCCATTCAATGAATGCTTGGTAAGCCATTCTTGAGAGAAATATTCTGACTCTTAAAACCCAACACAAGAACTGGAACAAAGGGGCTTTCTTGCTCTTAGAGTGCAGGGACCCTGATTTACTTGCACCAGAAGAAGTCATGGATTCTGTCCCTGTATCTGGTCACTTGACAGTTTATCACTGACAATAGTCCTCCTTCTAAGGAGTCTGGAAAAGAATGGGATCTAAAGAGATTCCAACAATGTCATTAGAATGCACAACAAAGGTAACAGATGTGTTATTTAGGACTTAAAACATCTGTGAAAAAATTCTCTTTATCAAAGTTTCATTTATTTGTTGTTCAAAATTTTTCATATTAGTTCTTACAATTTATTCTCCTATACACTCTAATTTCACGAATGAAAAAACTCTGATGAATTCTTGACTCCCTGCTCTTCATTTTCCTATCTGATCCCCAACTATCTAGAACTGTCATCACAGAAAACTAATTGCCCTGGTCACTCCCCAAAGAGCTTGCTCAAGATTTTATCAACCTTTGTTTGACCAAAGATTAGCCTTTTGATCTTGGGGAAAAAAAATATGTCCAACTCAGACAGTCGCTTTTGAAATAACCCAGGATATTTTAATCCTGCATACTTATTTTAGAAACACTTCAAACTTACCGTGCTCCTCATCTCTTCCCCTGGCTCTGCCCGAAACACACACACCGGTTCATAAATTGAGAGCACACCTCTTTCCAGAAGGCGATATATACACATATAAGTATATTTCTATCTCAGTCCATTTGGGTTGCTATAACAACATAACATAGACTGGGTGGCTTAAACAACAAACATTTTTTTTTTTTTTTCTCACGGTTCTGGAGAGGCTGGGAAGTCCAAGATCAAAGTGCCACCAGATTAGGTGTCTGATGAGGGCCCTCTTCCTGGTTCATAGATGGCCATCTTCTCACTATGTCCTCACATCCTTTCAGGGTGGAAGGAGCAAGAGAACTCTTTGGGGGGTCTCTTTATCAGGGCATTAATTCCATTCATGAGGGGTCTGTCCTCAGGGCCTTATCACCTCCCTGATGCCTCACCGCCTAATACAATCACATTGGGGGTTAAGATTTCAACATATAAATTTTGGGAGCCATAAACACTCAGTCTATAGCAATATCCTAGAGTTTATATAATACATTTTGGAACTTAAAATTTCTTACTGGGAAGACGTGAATAATCAAGTCTTTCTTCAAATAAAACACAATACCGAATAGCTCATCACCTGCAGTAAATACATGCATTGTCCTTCAAAATTGAGTAAACATAAGCTGTCCCAGGTGAGTCTTGCTTAAACATGCAGCTTTCTACATTCTGTGCCTGAGAATTCTGATTTAGGAGATCAGAAGTCAGGCTTAGAGACCTGCATTTCATAAGCATCCAGGTGGTCTTGCTTTGGAAGCTCACAGTTGAGAACGAGAGACAGCCATGTAAATAAATAACTGCAATCCAGCATGATAAATTAAACGGCAGAAGTGTGTACCCCATAGAGTGCTAGCAGAAGGGAGAGGCATGGTAAGAATTTTACTTAGTCTAGAGTAGAGAAGGATGTTAGGTATGGCTTCCTCAAACAGTGTGTTTAAGTTGTGTCTTGAGAGAGAAGTGAGACTTCAGCAGGCCCTAGCTGACAGGACATAAGCACATAAATGCATCTTTGTTTGCATGATTTTTGAAGTGGGAGAAAGTAGGGGAGTCTGGCACACATAGTTGTATGGGTTGTACACCACCCAACTTTGGGGCACCGAACACATCATAGTCATCATCACAGTTTGTGCATTTATTGCAGTAATTCTCTGACATACGGCAACACTATATTTTGAAGAAAGGGTCTCTTTTTCTAACCGGTGCAAAGACCAGTGGGCTAGTGGTAGGGCTCGAGGAGAGGAAGTGGGGAGACCACATTCCTTGTTCCCCACTTTTCAGTTTCACAGGCACATGGATCACTCTGTAAGGAACGCGGGGAGCCCTGGAGGGAAGGCCATCACTGCAGCCCACGGTGTTGACTGCATGTCAAGAGGATGTATCTGCTCCAAATAGCAAGTGAACCGAGGACTGGGGGAAAAGGGTCAAATAATTGGGGAAGTAGGAAAAGCTGATCCGGAGGAGGATCAGCAAACATATTTATTATTCTTTTTTTCTCCAAATATTGGTACCAAGACATTAATCAAACAACCAATATCCAGTGTTCTTGAGATATAACAAGAAGGATCCACTGGTCACAGATCTCCTGAGGGCACCATGCTGTCAAACTCCAGACACCGTCTACGAAGAGCAGTGGCTTTCACTGCCCAGGAGGCTCCTCACCTGGCACTGTTTCTGGCCCTTCTCTGTGTCTTTACTGGCCCTTCATTTTGTTAAATTGAGTCTTTGTATTCATTCCAAAGACTTCAATTCCAGAGAAATATTTCCATTCCATTTTTAAAGAAAATATCACTAGCCGATCTGTCCACATGACATATTTTCCTTCTAAGGAGAGATGAGGAATCTACCCAAAGTGTGCAATGTTAGCCCTCTTACTTCGATAACCCTCCTTACTACTTTATTACCGTAAGTATCAAAATAAAATTCATTCATCACTTTCCATGTGCCAATCAATGAACGTAAATCTTTATAGTCACGACTTTCATTTCATCCTCACCAGAATTCCATGATGTAGTCATTATTAAACCAAATCTAAAGAGAACACCAAGGTGCAGAAAAGGTAAGTAACTTACCTGGAATCACACAGTTAATAAACAGCAAAGCCAAGATACAAAGTCAGGATTGTCTAACCTCAAAGGGAATAGAATATACCAGTACATGATACTGTTCCTACCCACTTTGCTCCAAATAATAAGCTATATCATCACTATCTCCATAGTAACTAACCTTTTGTGACCTTAGCTCTTTTTATGTATTAACTAATCTAAACCTTACAACAGCCTCATGCAGTGGATTCTATTATTTCCATTTGAGAAGAGGGAAAACCATGGCACACAGAAGTTAAATTCTATGCCCAAGATCATCCAGTTAGTAGTGGTTAGAGGCGGGATCCAAATAATTCAAAATAGCTGTTGAGATATTGTTTAAAACTTCCCCAAATCTAATGCTTTGTTCTTACATAGCAGTTTTAACCCAAGTAAATCCAACATTTTCCAGGAAAATATGCTGACTTATTCACATTTACAAATTGGTTCAGAGGGAGAGTGTAGTAGAAACCTGGAAATTCTAAGTCTTTGCCTTCAAATATAATAATCCTTGGAAACTAAACAGCATTTTGTAGTAAATGTGCAAAACCTGCCTCCCTAGCATATCTTTGTTGGCATTAGTTGCTTCATGCAGTTGTTCAATGACTAATACATGTTTACAGAATGCCTGCAGTTTCAGGGACTGGGGAATCAGAGTGGATTGAGAAGTGATTCCTGTCTTCAAAAAGCTTACAGTCTGGTGGAGACTCGGAAGGAAAGCAGGGATTATAGTACAGGTATCAAATGCAATGGCAGGCTGGGAGCTCCATGGACACAGGGTCTCTGCCTTATTGTGCTTTATCTCCACCCAGCACCTAGCCCAGTGCCTGGCCGAGAGTGAGAACACGTTTATTAACGCATGCCTGAATGGACAGATGCACGATGGTGGTGCTAAGGCACTGGGGTTTGGGGAGGGGCTGAGTCAGCTAAGGATGGAACAGAGAGGACAGTGGAAAAGCTTCCGGGTCCTTAAAGGAGCCCTTGAACCTGTACTGAAAACTGAGGAATTAGCAGGAGTGGCCAGACAAGGGAAGAGAGGGATGGGAGAACCAGACAAATGGACGAGAGCACTGTGGGCAAGTTATGATGCTGATGATAGGTTTGTGAAAGGCTTTCCAGGTTTGGCTGGGGGCACAGAAATGTGAACCAGTTGAGGAAAAACAAGGACGACTAGAAGCAGGGTAGGGAGGCAACAATGAGAGAGAGAGCTCAAGAGGTCAACAGGGGCCAGATCGTGTTACTCAAGCTACGGATTTTGAACTTGACTCTGAAAGCCATGGAGGAGCCATTGATAGGTTTTAAGCCGGGAAACGTCAGGACCAATTTTAGTGCACTGTAAAATTGTAAACCTTTCTCTCCTAACCCTCCGTAGGGATGGCTCCGTTAGATAATGCTACAGTCGTGTCAGGACTTAATGAGCAGAGGTCATCCTACCTCCAGCTCAGTTCTAGACCAGACTGCCTATAAATCTCCCTCCTAGGCTCTCACTTAGGTTCCCTGGGCCCTGTTGAGAATACCCAGGATAGTCCCAAGCCCCCTTTGTCCTACAAAGTGCATTCCATCTGTCAGACACCGTCTCATTATACACCTATAGAAGCCACTGGCAGAAAAGACAAACACAGGCGCTTGTAAATGAAAGTCACCCGGAATCTGAGCAGAGCAGAAAACAGAGGCATAGTAATTCGGATGAAAAACCAGCAGATCTGAATGGAAATGGACCAGGCAGTGTAGACAAACCTAAACAAACTAGACTCTGAGCTCAGGTCAACGTGTCTCTTTGGCAGGGCTTCAGCCCTAAATCCCAGGTGACAAGTTTTTACAATGTTCGAGGAAAGTAAGTAGTAACTTTTAAAATATTAATATAATAAAATGAAAGGTTCTATTTCTGGCATGTTAAAGTTGCATGGCCTTTTTCGTTGTAGGGGGTACCCCACACACCCCCTCTCTGAAGCCTTAATGTTATTTTCTGATTATAAAACTCATGTATGCTTATTGTAAATATTCCAACAATACAGAAAAAATAAATTTAAGTAAAAATTATTCTTCATCCCACCAACCAGAGTCAACCAGGCTTAACATTTTCGTGTAACCCTCGCCCCAGACTTTGTCCTCATCTGTACACAATATTGTTTTTGTCATTGTCTTTTAAAGGAATAAAGGAATCTTTAAAGGAATATTATATTAGTTGTATAATTTGCTTTTTTCCACTAAATATACTGTGAATATGTATTTACATCCTCATTTCTAAAGCCTGCAGAGTATTCCATTATGTGGATATGGCATAATTTTATTAATCTCCTCTTCGTAGACATTATTCCTAATAACAAAAAACCTTATGGATGTGGAAGGCTGTGATGAACACCAGTGTAGCTAAATCTCATGTTTCTATGATTATTTACTAAAAATAAAATTCAAGAAGTGGAATTGCTGAGCCAAATGCTATGCATGTCTCACACGTGGGCTACATGTTGCTAGATTGCTCTCCAGAAAGATTGTATCAGTGCACTATCTCACTAAATGAAAGGTTTATTTTGCTCTATCTGTAACAACTTTAGACATTATCTTTGGTTCTAACTTTTGCCTACCTGACAGGGGAAAACTAGCATCACATTGCTATCTATCTATCTATTTATTTATTAATATTTATTTGACAAGGTATTCATTCCTCTGTCACCCAGGCTGAAGTACAGTGGCGTGATCACAGCTCACTGAAGCCTCCAATGCCCATGCTCAAGTGATCCTCCTGCCTCAGTCTCCTAAGTAGCTGACACTAAAGGTGCATGCCCACACACTAGGTGTTTTTTGTTTGTTTATACAGATAGGGTCTCATTACATTGCCCAGGCTGGTCTTGAACTCCTGGCCTCAAGCTATCCTCCCACTTTGGCCTCCCAGAGTGCTGGGATTACAGATGTGAGTCACCATGCACAATCTGTATTGCTCTTTGAATTTTTTATTTATTTGATTACTACTAGGCTTGAATACTTTTTCATATTATTACTAAGCATTTATTATTTTGATGAATTTCATTTTCATGTCCTTTTCTCATATTTCTATTTGCTGATGCTTTTTTATATATTAAGAGTTTTAATTCCTTAAAAACCCACATTATAGTCTGAGAATTCAAAGAGCATTCAACCTAAAATCTGCCCAACATCAGTACTGGATGTTTAAACTGAACCAATCCACAGCCAGGAAGATGTTAGTCCCCCAGGGAGGAGCTCTTTTCAAAGGAACAAATCATAGACCAAAAGGGATTTTCTTTAGTGGCCCAATTAATAAAATGATGTGGTCTGTGACCCACTTCAGCTTTGGCAATTTCTGGTCATGGCTTGTGTGTGTCCCTAGAGAACAGGATGAATTATGGAGTCACCCTCTAAGGTGTTTTACAGAAAGAAGTTTGGCAAAAGCTTATTCAGCTAGTCTGGGATTCATTTGCTTAAGCAGCCAGGTATAAGCTTCAGGGAGAGGGGAATGGGTCAATAAACTCAGCCCCAGCCGCACCCCATACCCCCATTCCAGTATGGTGTCATGAATCTGTGCATGGAGGGGGCTCTTCGTCACTCTCATGTATTCTGAGTCCCAGAAACACATGATATGTGAAGAGCATTATGCATGCTTTCTTCCTCTGGGCCAGTCCAGATATTTGCTCATACCAACCCTTCCCCATTCCCTTCTCTTTGCTTCTAATGCTTTCCTTTCTCCTTTGTTTTTCAGGAGAGGGGAGAAGGATTTAACAAAGTGTATGTGTGTTTGTGTGTGTTTGTGTGTGTGTTCTGTTAAAACAGATAAGGAGGTTTAAGGATTTTAAAAAAAAACCACCTTAAAGCAAAAAGTCTTAGGAGCCAATACAAATTGGAGACCTAATCAGAGATACCATTTCGGAATTACAAGCATAACTTTATTTGATTCTGATCACCCTCAAGTTCACTTTGGAACTTGCCAAAGGTCAAGATAGTGGCAGAGAGAAAATCTAACTCAGGTGTCTATGACTCCAATCTCATTTTATGAGGCTAGGATGCCTTGTAAACCATCATGCCCACTTGCTCTTGTTCTACAGGTGAGTGACCCAGGGCCCAACGGGCTAAGCAACTGGCCTAAGACACCCAGACTTTCTTGGCAGAACTGAATAGAGGACACAGGCTCCTGAGTGTCAGGCCACTCACTGTCGGTGTCCTTTACTGGGCTGGCTCATCTTTGAGATGATGATGCAATTTAATGAAGACGCAGTGAATGTGTACAATTTGGACTGGGGCAATTATTCAAAAATGTATCGTACAAAGTGAGCTAAAGCCCATGATCTTTGCTTAGCTTCCCATTTAGGGGAATTTCCTATGAGTCCTTGTATCAACCCTCTGTGGTCATTATAAGCTGTTATCAAATCAAATCAAAATAAAAATCAGTGCAACCAATTGTTACATGAGATTTGCTGTTGTCTTTGAGGTTTTGTATAGTCAAACATTGGGCTGACATCACCTAAGGAATTTCATGTTAAAATACCTCCCAGACATTCTCTTCTCAGCAATTGTCTTCTTAGCACCCCCAAGCAGTGGGGATCTGGAGGGCTGGTGAGGTTTTCCCCTTTCGCCTTCTCCTGCCCTGCTCTCTGCCTTCCCATGCACTGGCTCCCACCTGAATTGCCAGGTTAGTTCTCCACCTACACTTGGAATTTATTATCCTTTTACTATGCAAAGCAGTTAATTGAGCATATTTTGTTGCTTGAGCATCTTCTGGGGGTCCCACTTGTCTCCCCAGGTGGTTTATCAGTAATTATTCAGAACAAACATGGCCCTTTCCATTTCTTTTCTCCATCCTTTCACATTGGTAATGTTGTAGGTAATGGTATTATCCCATTTCTTATATCATGTTATTATCCCCATTTTAAGAAGTCTGAAAGTCAACGTCCCAAAGTTCCAAAGTCACACTGCTAACCCCTTGCAAAGCCTGAATTCAAATGCACATTTTTTCTGACTCCCAAAATTCTGGCTTTGTTTAATGACATTAACTCCCCAACTCACTGTACTAAAATCTTACTATCTTTGCTGATTTCCCACATATTGTTTAAAGGAGTTGTACTCTAAAAACAACAATTACAATAGCTTGACCTTTCAGATCTCATTCAGAAGGTTCTTAAAAAGATAGTTGTCTGTTATGAATAATTTACCTTTCTCGAGGCTAAAAGGCTGAATTTCCTCTGATGGGACTTGACCTTCTCTGGGCACGTGGGTCCTACAAAAGCAGCCCTTAAATCAGCTGGACATTGGGGCACAAAGTTGGTTTTGTGATGTCCATAGCTCAGTGAAGCAGTGCCTAATTGTGTTCCCCACAACTTTTATCCTATCCTATCCTTTTAACCTCTTAAACATGAGATTCCATGACCAAATGCTTTGGGAAACTGAGACGACAAAAATTAAGTTGGTATTTCCCAGTTGTGTTCTATTAAACACTGTTGTGTGAATAGTTAATAGATCCAATAGTAAAAACAAACAAAGAAAAAAAACAGTTTGAGGTCAAATAATTTTGGCAAACTCTAAATACTCTAAGTTCTTTTTGGAGAGTTACGGTAAATATTAGCATATTAAAGGCTATGACAAGTCCTGCAAACTTGCTTGACTTGGCACTTCTCAGATTTATTTGACCTCAGAAACTTTTTTGGTCTTGCAGCCACAGCTCACAGCAGCCCACTCTGGAGAGGCTTCTAGTTTAAATTCTTGTCTCCTGTATTTTAAAGAGAGTTGGTGGAGGGTCCTCTTTTGGGAATCTAGGCTTGATCCTGCCATTAACTAGTTGAATGACTATGAACAATTCACTTCTCTCTGGACCTCAGTGTCCCCATCAGTAAAATGAAGGTGATGCACCATTCTGTCTCTAACTTCCCTTCCAATTCTCGCCTACTATCATCTACACATACAGAACTGATGGGCACGCAAACCAAAATATCATAATAAACTGCATGTGTCTTTATCTCCCTAATCTCATTCAGTCACACAGAGATGAAATAACAATCGTTTTCAAGCTATAGAATTCTTAAACAGATATATATTAATTGACCTCTGTCTGCTAGTAAATCATAGAAAGTATTCTCTGCAATTACACTAACATTTACTTTCTCAAACTTTGAGTGTCTTCTTGATCAGTCTATTTGCAGGATAATGAAAAAGTGCACAGAGAGTGGTTTTAGTAAAATGCAGCAGGATTTCAGGCAAGCAGCTTGAACTCTCTGTGACTGTGTTCTTCTTCTATAAAGAGAAAATGACAGCGTGCCCTTCATTCCCTTAAGACATCGTGTCAGAACTGTCAGTCATTGTCATAAAAACTCTGTTGCTATAATCCTACCCCCGTGTCCTGAGGCTTTAGCAGAAGCGTTGCTGGCCCCACTCCCTCTGCGCCCCCTCCCAGTCATTCCTAGGGCCAGGTGGCCGCTACGGAAATACTCCTTTTGGTTGTAATAATTCTAGTATTGTATAGATGAGAGTATGATACCCTAATATGTGGGACAATTTTCTCTGCTCCAATACCACTTATCTTAGTAATAATTCTTAAAATTCAGAGCAGGACGTTGTGCTGGTTAATAGCTAAGCTTTGACATCAGTTTATCCTAGGTTTGAACCCAGTACTGCCACCTACCTGCTATGCGTCCATAGGTAAGCGGTTAATATCTGATCCTCACGTTCTTCATCTATAAAGTGGGAATAATACGACTCCCTGCAAAGCTGGTACAACAATGCAACACAACAGTGTTTGTGAAGCTCTTTGTATAATGCTTGGGCATGAAACGTGCTCAGTTATGGCAATTATAAACATCTATTTATTTCAGACATAAAATGCAAGAAGATCCAGAAGAAAATTGTCACCATACCAAGGCCAGGAATTGGAATCCTGTACAGCCAACAGCCATCAGAAAGGATAACTGTAATTGGTGCCCGTAGCAAATGTTCCTTAGGCAGCTTGCAATATTAGTGCTGGCCAGCGGCCCTCGTTAATGTTGTCATTGTTCATTATTGAACACTGCCACCTGGTGGAAGAATTGGCAATGTGCAGGCAAGGAAATCGCTAAGGTTATGTCAGGTCATCTGGTCATACAAGGAAGAGACTCTTTTGTCCACTGTGTCCACACTGGTTTCAGCTTCTTGATTTGGAGCCATACCCAGGGATAGATCTGAGGATTCCTGCTGGTGTAGACTGCCCCCATCCTCATGCAGTTGTCAAACTCACACAAAGACGTGAGAAGTGGGTTTTTTTCACTGAGGCTGGCCGTGTGGTCTGAGCCAAAGATCAGCCTCCTCTGACGACATTATCTAAAGTAGACTCCCTCCCCCCAATACTCTAAACCTTCATACTATTTTATTTGCCACATAAAGAATACTATTATCTGAAAATATTTCTGTTTCCCACCTCCCTCTCTTACCCTAACTGGAATGAATGGGAGGAAGCTTTCCGAGTGTGAAGCCAGGCTGATCTCAAACCAAAGGGCTGGCACAGAGAAGGTGCTCAAAAATACCTGTGGCCCATAGAATAAAATAACAGTGATAAGGCTAATAACCACAGCTATTACTGTTTGTGGATCCTACTTTATTTGCCAGACACAGAGCTGAGATCTATACATAGATCATCTCATTTAATCTTTATAATCACCTTCCTTGGAGGGGGTAATGTCACTACTCACGTAGGATCAGAAATTTCTAGGTCCTCTAAGTGATCTTCCCAGTTCAACAATCACAGTTCCCCTTTGCTACTGAGCAATAATATCATATAATGCCATATCTTATTTAATCCTCTCTCTTTTGTAATCCTTACTATAGTTTTACCCGTTTTATAGATTTGAAAGCTGAGTCTCAGAGAAGAGAAGCACTCTGGCCAAAGTAACTCAGCTCTGGTTTAAAACCCAGGGCTCATCTAATTCTAAAGGTCCTACTCTTTTCACTATAAAGCACTGCCTTCTATTAGACACATGGATAAAAAAGGCTTTCTTGATTCTGTCCGGGGAACCGAGATCTGAGTTTTGCCTATGCACTTGAATGAAGCCTTGCTCCCAACTTAAATCTCAAGCTGGACTTTCCTGTAGCCAGGTCTTTGTTGGACTCTAGATGTCTCCTGAATCTTCCCTTTAAAGATAGTGACTAGCTAAGATTCATTGAGATTTCGCTATGTGCCAGGTGGGCCTCAAATGATCTCATTTAGTCCTTACAACAGCCCTATAAAACAAGTTCTCGTGATGTCATTCCCATTTTACAAATGAGGAAACCAAGGTACAGAGAGCTGCAGTAATTCCCCCACGGCAACCCCTATGCCAAGCCAGAGCCCTGGTGTGAGCCCAGGCCGGCAGTTTGCTTCCAGGACACACTCCTACGCACCAGCAGCCTCCCTAAGGGGCAAATCCCAGCACATTCTTTCTGCTGCCACCAGGTGAGGGCCCTCAGAAAACCTCAGGGCCACCTCCACTCGGTAGAGCACTCCCCAGAATGTTTAAGCTCAGAAGCTGCACTGAAGTCGGATCGCTTAGAGATGCCAGGCATCCTGCAGCTCGCTCTCCTTCCTCCCCGTTTGCAGTCCCAGCCTACGGTTACCCTTCAATTAGTTTCCATCTGTAGGAACAGCAATTCCCTAGGGATACATGGGCCAAAAAGAGAGACCGACTCAGCCAAGATCCAAAAATATCTTCCCTGCAGCAAGCAAGCTAGTGATGGAGAGCAGGAAAATTTTCCCTTCAAGGTCTGGACATTTCTCAAAGGCAGCCCACTCGCTTATATAAGCAGCAGGCATCACTGAGGCCCCATGAGTCTAGGACGATCCTGCCAATGACGTGTTAATTAAAAGTTCCTTAGGGGTCTCCCACATGCCCACTGGGCAACTTGACTCTGTGCTTGTTGAATTGTCTATCCTGGATTGCTAGACCTGGGCAAGGCGAAAGGTTCAGGTGACACACCAAGGACAGTGGCAAAGGCGTTCGTGCCGTGGGTGTCATTCAGACAGCTTCCGCCCTTCCCTGAACCTTTCTTCCAAAGCAATAGGCAGCAACGGTGTTCAGGGCAATTCTGGGCCTCCTTATATTCATTCATTCATGTTTCCATATATTTATGTACTTATACATTTATATATTGTGAATAAATATCTATTAAGCATCACCTCTATTTCAGGTCAGGACCGGATGCTGAGAACGTCAAAGTGAGTTAGACACAGTGGTGTGCTGGTAAATGGTGAACAACTGGCTCTCTGAGTGTAGTGCTGACATATTAATAAATGTTGCTTGTCATTTTCCTTTACGTTAATGAGTAAGACAAACATGAAACTACAAAGACCTATGTCAGTGACATTTGTCAATGACACGAGCAACTTCTTTGCTGAATCAGATGATACTGTCCATAATAGAAGAATCGTTCTTTGATTTTTTTGTGTGTGTTATTCACAGATAACATGACATATTTTTAAGTTTAATCTGCATTGTTAACATTGCCCCAGAAGTTTCTTGAGTCTAGACAAGCAACAAAAGAATAAATCAAGCCCTAGTGTGTAGCATTTGCCAATTTTCACGTGTGAATATACCCATTGTGCCCAATTTCAAGCTACCAATATTTTGTCACTGAGCATAGAGTTGAGAAGAGATGCACAATATAGATTCACATATTCTCAGGTGCATAGATTATAGTAAAATGTGGTAATTAGGAAGGGATGAGTTTGAACATTTATTATTTTCATTTTAAATATACCATATTTACTTGTAAACTTATATAATTTGATTTTTGATAATGACTATGCTCAACAACCAGTGTGAAGCAATCCGGGACATTTAACAACCGGCTCTAGCAAGCTGGTGTCCGTCAGCTCCAGCACACCACTGGCTGGACACGGTCTTCTAATTGAAGAACTTTACAGTTGAGTTGGGGAAAAACTCTCAGTATGTAAAATACTTCGTAAGAAGGAAGATCAAGATTTCTGAGAGCATTTGGGAGGCAGAGCCAGCCAAGAGTTGGGTTTGGAGAAAGCTTTCTGAGACAAAAATATCTAATCTGAGACCTGAAGGAAAGGAAAGGAAAGTAGGTATGAACTGTGCGAAGGGTGGAAAGTGGGTTCCAGATGGAGGAAGCACCATGTGCAAAGGGCTGGGGTGAAACCGGAGAACAGAACCTTTTATAAACACACAGCATTTCATCATGGCTGGAACGAAGTGCTCAAGGTAAGGCAGCGACCTGGAGTAATGCTGGGGGAGAGGAGAGTTCAGAGCCAGCACACAGAAACCATATCAAAAGAGTTTTTTCTAAGGTTAGTGAGTGCTCCCTGGCAGCTTGTATGTACGACAGCACCTGGATTAGACTTCTTATTAGATCCTCTGCCTGTGGCGAAGGAACGGGGTAGGACAGGCGTGTGGCAGCAATCCAGGGGAGAGACGAAGGGTGCCCGCGTGGTGGCAATGGCAACGGGGATGAAAAAGGACAGAAGGAACCAAGAGTCATTTGGGAGCTTGTATCTGCTGGACAAAGTGAGTGATTGTGTGTGTGTGTGTGTGTGTGTGTGTGTGTATTTTTGGGCTGTAGGAGTGTCGAGGGAGATGACGTCAAGAATGATACTTAGGTTTCTGACAACAGCAACTCAGTAGATAAATAATGGAAGTGGGAGATAATGAAGGAGGGACAGGTAAATGGACTTGAGGAAGGATGAGTTCACTTTTAAACAGGTTAAATTTGTCTAAGTGGACATCCAAGTGAAGATATCCAGGAAGGACTTGAGTCTGTAAGTCTGAAGCTCAGGACACAGATCTGGGCTGGAAAATAAATTTGGTAGCCATGGGCATATAGACGACAACCAAAGCCATGTGTGTGGGTGAGATTATCCAAGGCCAAGACAGAATCTAAGGTTTAGGTGCCATTTATTCCACCAGCACTGCCTACCCACCTTCCATACGCCCACTCTTTTAATCATTACCACCACCCTATAATGTAGGTATTATTATTAGTCCCATTTTGTGGATGAGGAAACTGAGGCACAGTACTGCAACTACTTCCCAAGGCTGCACAGGAAGTGGCGGTGCCCAGATTTGAAGCCAGTCCATCTGGCACCAGAGCCTACACTCTCAACCATCGTGTCGGGCCACTTCTGTGTCAAAATACACAGACCAAAGAGAATCAACCTGAGGGTTAGAATCCTGAGGAAATGAATATTTAAGTCACGGAAGACGAATTTACAAAGGAGACTGTCCAGGGAGGATGGGTGGTGGTGGAGAACCCAAGGCTCATCACCGTAAGGCAAATTTCTTAAAAACTTCCTCACTGCAAGCAAGGTAATTGAGTGGCCCTGCAAAACATAGTCACATTGCATTTACTAACATTCTTTTCTGATCATAAAAGCAATGCTTTGTCCTTGTAGAAAAATGAGACAACACAGAAGATACAGAGAAGACAATAAAAATCACCAGTATCACCAGTATTCAACGACTTAGAAATAATTGTGGTAACTGTTCAGTATTTTTTCTACACATACAAAAAGGGATTTGTTTGTAACATTTTTCAAAGTTTTATTCTAAAATCATACTTTATTGTTTCTAAAGTTGCACATCTTAAAAATCAGGATTTATCTTGTAATCAGTGGTGTTTTACAGGTAAATGGCTGATTTTTGTTCTTAATTGTATGAAGAATCTTCCATCTTTTAATTGATGGCATCTTAGATTTGGTGAAATACGGTAGGTCACAGTGTGTGTATAGCACATTTTGTTTACTTATCTATCAGTCAGTGGACAACTGGGTTGCTTCCAGCATGTGACTACTGTGAATATTGCTGCCATAAACACGGATATACAAATATGTCTTCAATATCCTGCTCTAACATTTTTTGGCTATATATCCAGAAGTGGAGTTTCTGGTTCATATGGTAATTCTATTTTTAATATTTTTCACAGTGGCTATACCACCATAGTACAAAAGAGTTCCAATGTCCCCACATACTTACAGACACTTGTTATTTTCTGTTTTTTTTTTTCTTTTTTTAAAATGATAGCCATCCTAATGGGTATGAGGAAATACTGTGATTTTGATCTGCATTTTCCTAATGAGTAGTGATGTTAAGCTTCTTTTCATATGTTTGTTGACAGTATACTTCTTTGGAGAAATGTCTATTCAAGCCTTTTGTTCATTTTTTTAAATTGGGTTTTTGTTGCTGTTGAGCTGTAGGAGTTTTAAAATACATTCTGGATATTAATTCCTTATCAGACATAAGATTTGCAAATTTTCCTCTCATTCTATAGGTTACGTTTCACTGTGCTAATTGTGCCTTTTGATGCATAGAAGTTTTTAATTTTGAAGTAGTCCAATTTGTCTATTTTTATTTTTATTGCCTGTGCTTTTGGTACCATATCCAAGAAATCATTGCCGAGTCCAACGTCATGAAGCTTTTCTCCTAGTTTTTTTTTCCAAAAAGTTTTATAGTTTTAGGTTTTACATTTAGATCTTTGATTTATTTTGAGTTAATCTTTGTACATAACACAAAGGTAAGGGGCCAACTTCTAATTGTGTTTTTTCCCAGCTGATTAGCCAATTGGCACAACACAATTTACTGAATAAACGGTTCCTTTCCTATCAATTTGAAACAGTATTTTGCTCATACACCAAATTCTAATGTATATGAATGTACTTCTGGAGGCTCTGTTCTATCCCACTGAGCTATTTGTCTGTTGTGGTGCCAGTGCCACATGGACTTATTCAACGTGGGTTAATTTTATATTCTGAGCAAACAGGCAAATTCCTTTTCACTGTTATTCTCATTTGAAATTTTCTTGGTGACTGTTGCATATTCATTCTTCCTGAAAATTTTACTATGAATTTTTAGAATACTCCTCAGCCACCCCATCAATATCGCCCCACCCCACACCTCCATCAAACCGAACAGCATGGCGAATAAGAGAGAAATGGATTGACCACGATCGACTTTTTCTAATATGTTGATATTTCTTTCTGCATATGCTCCTCCAGTAGTCTCTCCCATCTCAGATAATAACAACTTCATCTTTCTTTATGCTCTGGTCAAAAACCAAAAACCAAAACCCACACAAACAAACAAAAAAACACTCAAAACATACCAAACTTGGGGTCATCTTTGAGTGCCTTCCTTCTTTCATATCCCGTGTCCAACCCATCAGAAAATTCTATTAGATCCACCCTGAAAAACAGAATTTAACCATTGCTAACCCCCTCCACTGGGTCCAGGCTCCCCTTGTCTTATCTCTGGATTATTGTAATAGCCTCTTAATTGATTGTTCTGCGTTTACCCTCAGCCCTGCAGTCTATTCTCATCACAGGAGACAGAACGATCCTGTGTGTTCTGTGTATTCTCACATTATACATTTCCCTTTCACAAGAAACGTAAATCAAGCAAACTCAATTTAGGGTTTGCTAAGTGGGATTAACTGGTTCATTAATAGAGAAAGAATTATGACAATACGTAATATAATAGTTGTACAAAATGAAAAAATAAAAAGTAGTGGTAAAATTATATACTGAAAATACCAAAAATTTATATGCCTTAATAGTGTATTCATGAAAATACTTCACTATCCTTTTAAAATACAATCCCTTGGACTGCCTGATGGTTAAAATATGATTCATCATATCCAAGGCTACTTTTGGAAGATCCCTCTGCCAAAAATAGCAGCTCACTTACTTAAAGATAAGAGCTGCATAGATCCGGTAATGTAAGGTAATGTAAACAAAGCCTGAATTATGAGCCTCTGCCCCTGCCCAGCACTTGGTATCTAACTCATCTCTTTTACCTAAAATCTTAGACTTCGCTAAGTGTTCTGGACAAGGCAAATCTTTTCTTTATTGAAGCCTCAGCATGTCTCCCTGATTTGAACTATTTGCTTTTTCTTCATGATAAGTTGTATCTTACCATGAAAAATATAGTATCTAACATTATCATTCACACAAAATGAGGTTTTCTCATAACCAATATTTATCCTTCATTTTATAAAGTCATCTTGACCAATGTTACAGTAATTTCTGTTAGCTGACTATGGTAAACATTATTTAATGTGAGAAGAAATTAAAACTTTCTTTATGTGTTAGAAAAAAGTTAGCCTATGCATATCACTCTTCTACATAAAACCTTCCAACGGTTTTCCATCTCACTTGAAAGGAAAGCTGGTGTATTTAAGAATGGCTTCGTTTCCTTCTACTCCCATTTCTACTTACTCCACTCAGTAACACTCATCTCCTCGCTGATTCTCAAACAGGACATGCATGCTTCTACCTTAGGGCCTTTGTACTTGCTGTTTCCTCTGCCTGAAACGCTTTTCTCCCAGTTAACTGGTGTGGCTTCCTCACCTTCTTAATGCTTTTGCTCATCTGCATTACTGAGGACTTCCCTGACCCTTCTATCAAAAATTGCTCCCCCATCTCAATATTCCCTAGCCATACTTTCCTGCTTTCTTTTCCTCCATAGCATTCAGCATCTTATAAAATTCCACACAATTTTCTTATAACGTTTACTTTCTGTGTTTTTCCACAAGAATATAAGCTCAACGATAGCAGAGAAATTCACTTGTTCAGTGCTATAGTTTCAGTGCCTAAAGTATTAATAGTACCGGCTACATAGTGGATGCTCAAGAAATAAATCTCAAATGAACCAATGAATTAATATTGAATCTTCCTACCTTGGAATACACACACACCCACCTCCCTTACCCACCAGAGATATATTCCAAGACCTCTGGTAGATGTCTGAAACCACTGATAGTACTGAGCCTTGTATATACTTATATTCCTGAACATACGTACCTAACATAAAATTTAATTTATAAATTAGGCACAGTAAGAAATTAACAATAACTCATAATAAAATAGAACAATTATAACAATATACTGCAATAAAAGTTAAGTAAATATGGTCTCTCTTTTTCTCTCAAAATATCTTATTGTACTATATACTCACCTGTTTTCAGACCACAGTTGACTGTGGGTAACTGAAACAGTGGGAAGCAAAATTGCCGCAGATAAAGGGGGACTACTATATGCATATATGTATCTTATATATAATAGATACACATAAATATTATTTATGTTTTAATACAGCTTTGTGGTTTTTATCTTTGAGATAGCTACAAAATAGAAATTAATTCTTTATAAGTGAGGTAGACTTACTGTTACAAAGAGATGTTCGTAATATATTTTTACAAAAAAGAAATTCAAAATGGTAGACTATGACTTCATTTAAAAAAAATAAAAATGTGTGCATGCATCCAGATTTCAGAGTAGACTTTCCTCACTCCCCAACTCCCTTACCAGAGATGGGCATAGACTAGAGGTAGGGCAATTTAGGGAAGGAGCCAGAAGTCCTTTGAGTACAGTAAAGCAAAGAGAAGGTCAATTTTGGCAGGAGAAATGCCTAATGGTCTTATGAATACTAGAACCTTTGCCTCTGCAACACCATCCAGTCTCCCTGCTAGTCTCATCCAGAAGGGAACCCTGATGACTGATAATCTCCCTTGATTTGTCTTCCTAATTTTATGGTATTGTCTCTGTGATACTCATTGGTAGTATTTTTTCACATCTAATTTGAGGCTAATGTGTAATCAATTTTTAGAATACTTTACATGTGCTCAAAACAATTACTTTCCCTAGTGTGTAGATATAAGATTTTATATACATATATGTTGTTACATGATACTAGATATTATGTTGTGTTATTATTATATAATATTCTATATCTTTACTAGTTTTTGGTGTTAGGCCTATCAACTGGAAGGAGTAGATTTGTAAATTTCTTTTTACTTGGATACTCAAACTCAAGAAACAATGAATCCCCCAAAAATTAAATAGAAAGATATTCACATCTAGAAGGTACCTGGTGGAACTTCAGAACATTTAAAATACTGTATTTCTTGCTCATTTTTCTTGTTTATTATATGTCTTCTCCCACTGGAATTTTAAGCAGGTGAGATATTTTGCCTGTTCTGTTCACTGTGCCATGCCTGCCCCCAGCACAGTACCTGGCACATAGTAGGCATTCTGTAAATATTTGTTGCATTAATTAATTCAATCATTCTCCTCCTTCCTTCTGGGTTCAATTTTCTTCTTACTGAAATTCAAACTTCAATCCTTTTAATGAGGGTCTTGAGTGGTAGATTTTCTTAGACATTATGATCAGAAGTTTGTGTTTTGTTCTTGTTCTTGGATGAGAGTTTAGCTGGATGAAGTTCCTCTATAATGAGTTTTTTTTTTTTTCTTCAGTAGCTTGAATCAATTATTCATGAATTGTTTTCTGGCCCTCAATGTTGTTATTGAGAATTCAGCTGTCAGTCTGATATTCTTTGGAAGATAACCATTCTCTTCTCTCTGGGAAGTTTTTTGTTTAATTAAACATTTTTATTTTGAGATAATTATGGATTCATAAGCATGGAAAAAATAATATAGAGAAAGTCCTTGTATCCTTTGCTTAATTTATCTCATTGGTAACATCTTGCAAAACTATAGTACAATGGCACAACCATGATATTGACACTGACACAATGAAGACACAGAGCACTGCCATCGCTACAAGGGTTCTTCTTTCTGCCCTTTTACACCTATTTTCCTCCACTGAACCCCTGGCAATCACTAGTCTGTTCTCCAACCCTATAATTTTGTCATTTCAAAAATGTCATATATATATATTTTAAATGTTATATAAATGGAACTGAGAGATTGAATATACAAACAGAGACAACAAATATACAAACTGACCATGATAATACAACTCTGAACCACAACCTCTGCAGCAACCAGTCCAGAAAACCAAACCACAGCCTCTGCAGCATTTGGCCCAGAATGGTCAGGACTTGGTCAATAACAGTGTCCCTATTTTTTGTACTTACTTTCAACTTAGGACCAACCAGAGAAAACCAAATGTTCCCCAAGCCAACCATTTAAGAGGTTTCACTTTACTTCTTATCTTTATTATCTTGTCCCCTTCTCCCTGCTTTGGGCTTATTTTGCTCTTCATTTTCTAGGTTCTTGAGATAGAAGCTTAGATTATTGATTGGATTTTTTTTTCTTTTTTCTAATGTATGAAGCTCAAAGACAGGCTATTTGAAAATACACAGTCAGAGGAGAAAAAAAGTATGAAAAGAAACAAAGAACATTTATGAGATCTATGGGATTGTATCAAAAGAGCAAATGTAAAAGTCATTGGCCTTAAAGTGGGAATAGAGAAAGAAAAAGGGATAGAAAGATTATTCAAAGAGGCAGTAACAGAAAACTTTCCAAACCTAGAGAAGGGTATAAATATGTAGGTACAGTAAAATAAAAAATCACCAAATAGATTCAACCCTATAAGACTACGCCAACACATATAATCATCAAACTCTTAAAGGTCAAAAGCAAAGAAAGGATCCTAAAAGCAGCAAGAGAAAAGAAGCAATAACATATAAAGGAGCTCCAATATGTCTGGCAGCAGATTTCTCAGCAGAAACCTTATAGGCCAGGAGAGAGTGGGATGACATATTCAAAGTGCTGAAGAAGGAACTACCTACTGAGAATACTGTACCCAGCAAAGCTTATTCTTGGAACACGAAGGAGAGAGATAAAGACTTTCCCAGACAAACAGAAGCTTATAAAATTCACCACCACCAGACCCATCTTAAAAAAATGATAAAGGAACTTTTTTAATCTGAAGGAAATGGATGCTTATGTGCAACACGAAAACATCTGAAGGTATAAAATTCACCGATAAAAGTAAGTACATAAATAAATTCAGAAAACTCTAATATTGTAACTGTGGCATATAAACTATTCATAACTTGGGTGTGAATCACATTAACAGAATCAAGGACAAAATTCATACAATCTTTCAATAGACACTGCAAAAGCATTTGACATCACTGTATAATAAAAACCCTGGACAAACCAGGTATAGGAGGAACATATGTCCACATAATAAAGGCCATACATGACAAACTCACAGCTAACATGATACTGACTGGGGAAAAGATGGAAGCTTATTCTTTGAGATCTGGAAGAAGACAAGAATGCCCACCTTCACCACTTTTATTCAACACTGCACTGGAAGTTTAAGCCAAAGCAATTAGAAAAATAAATAAAGAACATCCAAATTAGAAAGGAGGAAGTCAAACTGTCTGTTTGAAGATAACATGATTATGTACACTAAACAATCCTAAAGACTCCATCAAAAAACCATTAGAGGCCAGGCACTGTGGCTCACGCCTGTAATCCTAGCACTCTGGGAGGCTGAGGTGGGTGGATCGCTCAAGGTCAGGAGTTTGAGACCAGCCTGAGCAAGAGCGAGACTCCGTCTCTACTAAAAATAGAAAGAAATTATCTGGCCAACTAAAATATATATAGAAAAAATTAGCTGGGCATGGTGGCACATGCCTGTAGTCCCAGCTACTCGGGAGGCTGAGGCAGTAGGATCGCTTGAGCCCAGGAGTTTGAAGTTGCTGTGAGCTAGGCTGACGCCACAGCACTCACTCTAGCCTGGGCAACAAAGTGAGACTCTGTCTCAAACAAACAAACAAACAAACAAAAACAAAACTATTAGAACTAGTAAATGAATTCAGTAAAGTTGTAGGACACAAAATTGATATGAAAAAAACAGTAGCATTTCTATATGCAATGGCAAATGATCTGAAAAAGAAATCAAGAAAGAAATTCCATTTATAACAGCTACACAAAATACCCTAGAAATAATAACCAAGGAGGTGAAAGATATCTATAATGAAAACTACAAAATATTGGTGAAAGAACTTGAAAAAGACATAAATAAATGGAAAGATATTCTATGTTCATACATTGGAAGAATATTGTTAAAATTTCTGTATTGCCCAAAGTGATTTCCAGATTCTGTGCAATCTCTGTCAAAAAACAATGACATTCTTCACAGAAATAGAAAAAAAAAATCTTAAAATTCATATGGAAATGCAAAAGACTTCAGATAGCTGAAGCCATATTGAGCAGAAATAACAAAAGTAGAGACAGCACAATATGTGACTTCAAAATATACTACAAAGCCATAGTAAGCAAAACAGCATGGTACTGGCAGAAAAACAGACACATAGACCAATGGAACAAAATAGAGATCCTAGAAATAAATCCATGCATTTACAGCCAACTGATTTTCGACAAAGATGCCAAGAACATATGCTGGTTCTCTTCAATAAAATGCAAGGAAAACTGGATAGCCACATGCAGAAGAATGAAACTAGACCCTATCTTTCACCACATACAAAAATCAACTCTAAATGAGTTAAAGACTTAAATGTAGGGCTAAAACTATGAAACTATTAGAAGAAAACATAAAGGAAACACTTCACGAAATTGGACTGAGCAAAGATTTTTTTGAAAAAGACCTCAAAAGCACAGGCAATAAAAACAAAATAGACAAATCAGATTACACCAAACCAAAAATCTCTGCATAGCTAAGGAAACAATCAATAAAGTGAAGAGACAACATACAGAATGGGAGAAAGTATTTGCAAACTAGATATCTGACATGGGGTTATAATCCAGAATATATAAAGGACTCAAACAACTCAATAGCAAAAGGACACAAATAATCCAATTAGAGAAAACAAGCAAAAAAACCTGAATAGACATTTCTCAAAAGAAGACATACAAATGACCAACAGATACATGAAAAAGTCCTGAACATCACAAACCATTAGGGAAATGCAAATACAAACCACAATGTGATATCACTTCAACCCAGTTAGGATGGCCATTATCAAAAAAACAACAGATAACAAATTCTGGCAAGGATGCAGAGAAAAGGGAGCTCTTGTACACTCTTGGTAGCAATGTAAATTAGCACAGCCATTATGAAAAACAAAATTAAAAATAGAATTACCATATGATCCAGCAATCTCATTACTGGGTATACATCCAAAGGAAATGAAATAGCGTATTGAAGAGACATTTGCAAACCCATGTTTATTGCAGTGCTATTCACAATAACCAAGATATGAAATCAACCTATACTCCCATCAACAGATGAATGGATAATCAAAATGAATACTATTCAGCCATCATATTGCACTAACATAATGAAATCCTGTTTCATTATGTTAAATGAAATAACCCAGGCAAAAAAAGACAAACACTGCATGATCTCACTTATATGTGGAATTTAAAGAAGTTTATTTCATTGAAGTAGAGAGTAAAATAATGGTTATCAGAGGCTGGGGGAGGGGAGTACTGAGGGAGGTTGGTCAATGAGTAGAAAGTTATGGTTACACAGAAAGAATAAGTTCTGGTGTTTTATTTATATTTATATATTTAAATATTTATTTATTCATAAGGTGATTACAGCAAATTAACAATGAAGTGTCTATTTGAGGATAGGTAGAAAATGTCACCACAAAGAAATGAAAAATATTTAAAGTAATAGATATGGTATTTACTCCAATTTGATCATTATTTTTTTTTTTTTTTTTTTTTTTTGAGACAGAGTCTCACTCTGTTGCCCAGGCTAGAGTGAGTGCCGTGGCATCAGCCTAGCTCACAGCAACCTCAAACTCCTGAGCTCAAGCGATCCTCCTGTCTCAGCCTCCCGAGTAGCTGGGACTACAGGCATGCACCACCATGCCCGGCTAATTTTTTCTATATATATTTTTAGCTGTCCATATAATTTCTTTCTATTTTTAGTAGAGATGGGGTCTCGCTCTTGCTCAGGCTGGTCTCGAACTCCTGAGCTCAAACGATCCGCCCACCTCGGCCTCCCAGAGTGCTAGGATTACAGGCGTGAGCCACCGCGCCCGGCCAATTTGATCATTATATAATGTACACATGCACTGATATATCAACTTGTACCCCCAAATATGTATAATCATTATGTGTCAATCATAGATAAAATTAATTAATAAAAAAAATTGAGAGAACAATCCCATTTTAAAATATCTATAAAAAAAAAATAAAATACTTAGGAATGAATTTAACTAATGTGGTAAAAGACCTGCTCATTGAAAACCATAAAATGCTGATGAAAGAAATTGAAGAAGACATAAATAAATGGAAAGATATTCCATGTTTGTGGATTGGAAGAATTATGTTGTTAAAATGTCTGTACTACCCACAGGGATCTACAGATTCCATGCTATTTGTATCAAAAGTTCAATGTCATTTTTCATAGAAACAGGACAATCCTAAAATTCATATGGAACCACAAAAAAACCCAAATTACTAACATAATCATGAGCAAAAAGAACAAAGCTGGAGTCATGATCATACCACCTGATTTCAAGCTATTCCTCAAAGCGGTAGTAATCAAACAGCGTGGTACTGGCATAAAAACAGACAAATAGGATAAAACAGAGAGCCCAGAAGTGAACCTACTCATCTATTGTCAGTTAATTTTTGACAAAGTCACCAAGAATACACAATGGGAAAAGGATAGTATTTTCAACAAATGATATTGGGAAAACTGGGTATGACCTTTATTCTTAAAGGATATTTTTGCTGGATATAAAATTGTAGGTTGGATATTCTTCTCTTTCAGCACTTGAAAAAACGTTGAACCCCTTCCTTTTGACATCCGTGATTTCTGATGAAAATCACTTTTATTTAAATTGTGTTTCGTAGGTAGTATGCTATTTCTCTCTCACACTTTTTAAGATTTTTAGTGTGCCTTCACTTTCCTGAAATTTGATTATGACATGTCTTGGTATGGATTTCTTTGGGTTTATCCTGTTTGGGATTTGTTCAGCTTCTTGAATATGCAGGTTTATGTCTCTTGCCAAATATAGGAAGTTTTCAGCCATATTTCTTTGAGTACTTTATCAGCCTTGTCCTCTTTCTCCTCTATTTCCAAGACTCCTGTGACATTGATGTTAGATCTTTTGTTATAGTCCGAGGTTCCTGAGGCTCCATTTATTTTTTTTTTCAGCCTACTTTCTCTCTGTTGTTCAAATTGTATTATTTATATTGTTCTATCTTTTAGTTAATTGATACTTTCTTCTGTCTCCTCCATTCTGTTTTTTTTTTTTTTTTTTCTGGCAGAGTCTCGCTCTGTTGCCCAGGCTAGAGTGCAGGCATCAGCCTAGCTCACAGCAACCTCAAACTCTTGGGCTCAAGCAATACTTCTGCTTCAACCTCCCGAGTAGCTGGGACTACAGGCACACACCACCACACCTGACTAATTTTTTTTTCTATTTTTAGCTGCCCAGATAATTTTTTTTCTATTTTTAGTTGCCCAGATAATTTTTTTTCCTATTTTTAGTAGAGAGGGGGTCTCACTCTTGCTCAAGCTGGTCTCAAACTCCTGACCTCAAGTGATCCTTCAGCCTCATCCTCCCAGAGTGCTAGGATGTGAGCCACCACATCCAGCCTCCAGTCTGTGTTTGAGCCCACTTACTGAGTTTGTTTTGATTTTTGGTTATGGCCTTCTTCGTTACTAAACTTTTCATTTGGTTCTTCTTTGTATTTCTATTTCTCTGTTGAGACTTTCTGTATTTTTATTTGTTTTCAAGCATGTTTATAACTTCTTTTTGAAGCATTTTTTTATGATGGCTGCTTTAGAAAATCTTTGTCAGACAGTTCTAACACCTCTTTTCAGTGTTGATGCTCATTGATTGTTTTTATCATTTGGTTTGAGATCCTTCCAGTTCTTCATATAATGAGTAGATTTTTTTATTGAAACATAGACATTTGGGTATTATGAAGCCTGGATATTATTTAAATTTTCTGTTTTAGCTGGCTTTTTTTCTTCCTTTTTTTGACACTGCTCTGGGAAAGGGTAAGGAAATACCACCTTGTAACTGCCATATGAGGGTCAAAGTCCTGGTTCCTCACTTGTACTCCATCGACACCTGGGAAGAAGTGCTCTTCATCATCACTGGGAGACTCTGACTTCTTACTAGGCCTCCACTGATACTTTCTTGGATGGAAGGAATATGAGTTCCTTGTTAGTGCTTCCCACATGGCCTTCAGTGACAGTATGTTGGGTGGAGGCCTTGTTTCTGCATGGTTGTAGTAAGGTAGTAATGATTCTAATTCTTCAATAGGCTTTCTATGATACACCCCTAACAGGGAGAAGCGTGCCTCATCACTGCCAAGTGGGGGAAGAAACCCAGGATCCTCACATGGTTTCCACTGACACTTCAGGGCAGCAGGCTCTCATTACAACATAACTGGGATAAAGTCCTGGCTTTCCTACTTGGAATTCCCTGACCTTACCCCAGTGGGATATTGAGGAACTTCATTATGAACTCTTAGGGTTGGAAGACTAGGCTGTCCACTAGGCTTTTCCTGGCATGGGTGCTATGGTAGATAATATGTTACTTTAAGGTAAGACCAAAAAAAGGTGTGGCATCTCTGTCTTCAGTGAACACCTTAATTCTTTATTCTTGTGATGGAAAAATCTAATGACAAATGTGCAGAGTAGGAGCTTTAGAATACCAGTTTGTATGAATTGCTACTGTGTGATCTTGAGAAGAATTTTTTTCTTTCCAAACCTCAACTTTATCATTTAAAAATATGAGGATAATAATACTGACCTTATAGCAGGACTGTTAGGAGGCTTTAGATAGGTAGTACATGCAAAGCTCCAAGCTCATAGCAGGAGTTCAATAAATGACGTTTGTTATCATCATCATTATAACTGTCATCATTGTCATTGTCACAGTAACTAGAAACATCCAGCATAGTTTTTTTATGAATGTAAGTCACATATAAACCAGCTTCTGGCTTCATATGTTAGGATACTGAAAAATCATTAGTAGCTATTCTCTAAGGACCCAGAGCTACTATTTAAGCCAGGAGGCAGGAACAAGCCCCAGAGCTGTGTGTGACCTGCAGAAAACTACCTCTCATTAAAAGCTCTGTGCTTTTCCTGTGGGTATAAGCCCACTTTGGGAATACCTGAGCAGGTCGTGGGGTCTTGGGGTCAAGGCAGATAGTCACAAAATATCTTCCAGCCACTTTGCTCTTACTCTGCTGTGTCCCGGCTGGGCCAGATAGGCATGTGACAGGGCAACTGTCCATTTCAACAACTCAGTACAGCTCAAGCAGACTTGTCATGCACCGTATGTTGCTGAAGCCAAGCAACAACCTGGTGAGAAAGTGAGGACATTTTACAGGAGAATGGGGACAAGCGGCAAGGCTCAGGGAGGTAATAACTTGCCTAATCAAGCCAATATGTGGCTGAGTCAGGCAGGAACTTAGTCATTCAACACATATTTGGTGGGTACCATCTTAGTTTGGGTTCCTCCAGCAGTCAACCTTGAGTCAAGGATCTAGTCAAGAGTGGTTTTCTGGGAGATGATCCCAGGAAACATTGGTAGGGGAGCAGGATGTGAGAAGGGAAGGGGAGGCAGCCAGTGAAGAATGCATTTTTAAGCAATTTAGTGCTGGGGTCCACTGGAGCTTAAGTCTCCTGTAGAACATATAACTCAGCATTATCCCACCTTAGAGGCAAGAGAGCTGCTACAGTATTTATCTACCAACCCTAACAGTTCTTGGTTGAGGCTGCTTCTGGAAGTATTAATTCCATGATGCCTGAGACTCTTTGCCTGTGGGATCCTCTCTGCCCACATCTCAGGTGCTGACATTGGGCAGCCAGGCAGGCATGCGTGGGAATGGTGAGTGGTAAGGCTGTGTGCAGGGCATTTACTGCAATACAGTACATATCCAGCACTGTGCCAACTGCAAGAGATGCAGAGGTGGTTAAGAGAGACATAAATCATGCTCTTGTGGATTCTATTCTTTAATGGGAAAGACCTACTAAGTAAGTAGCATTAATAATGGAGGGTGATAACGGTTGTGATGATGGAACTAAAGAAAGCTTGGGAACATAAATAGGAGGGGCCCCCAACCCAAGACTTGGGGGAGGGACAGAGGAGACTTCCCAGAGGCAGTGGTATCTCTGTGATTTAAGTTACCACTGTTTTGCCTCTGAGGTTTCCACAATCCTCTTCCCTTTGCACAGAATACTCTCTTCTGCATCTTCCTTTGGGTGTCTCATACACATTCTTCATGTCTTAGATTATATGTCACTTCTTCAGAGAGAGTTTTCTGAATCTTCACAATGGGTTTTACTTCCCACTGTACGTTTCCATGGTAATCAGTATTCATATTAAAATTAAACAGGAGCAGTGCCTGCCTTTTTCACTATATATCTTCAGTACTTTTCCAATTTCTGATACATAGTAATAGTCAATCATTTGCTGAATGAAGGAATAAATGATCTGTCTATAGAAAAAGCTACATTCTCTGTGGAGGCTGGGGGCACAGGAAGGATATATTGTAATTGGGGGTGTAACCATTGACAGGCTCTGCCTTTTGAGAACTGATTTTCTAAGGCTGAATGTGCAGGTTTAAATTCAGAAATGTCATGGGCATTTCCAAGTTCATTGAAACAAATAGTGATATGCTGCCAAAAAGTATAAAAGAAATAAAGGCTGTCTTTGGTATCTACTTACCTGCCTTCCCACAAGTCAAATTCCATATTTCCTGCATAGCTACTATATGCTACTATCTGACCATCTTCCAAGGACCCAGAGGAAAATACTATGCAGTTTCCATTCTGGGGAGCAAGACTGTGAATCCCAGAAGATAGGAGACATAAAACATTCTCAAGATGATAGAAT
This sequence comes from Eulemur rufifrons, assembly GCF_041146395.1. NCBI lineage: Eukaryota > Metazoa > Chordata > Mammalia > Primates > Lemuridae > Eulemur > Eulemur rufifrons. The sequence goes on from NC_090992.1 coordinate 11,744,480, forward strand.
TGAGGCCAGTCCAGGGGAAATGTCAGGAAGCGTGAGCAAAACACAAGGCAGGCAGGCACACAAGAGAGCAAGATTTCCCCTCCTGGGCTTTCTAGAAGTGGCAGGAATAATTTATTATTGTTAGATGTACTAGAACTGCCCTGAGCTCTTAAAACCAGCGATACAAATTATGAAATATATGCTATGTTTCAATTTGTTCTGAGGCAGGATCCAAATCTCAACTTGTTAATCATGATAAAACATGAAAACATTCAGTGACAGTTTTGGTGAGTGCTTGGGCAGGAATTAGGCTAAACAGCCCCTGCTACCTTCAGTTATTTTTCAAGACTAAGGACAGCAGGATGTGCATATGGGTGTGTTCATAAGCATATCCCCATATGAATATTGTTAAGCTAAACCTATGACAGATTCACCAATAAAAATGCTCTCGGGTCATCAAAGAGAGAGAAGAACCAATTCTAACTGATAGACTATGGGAAGGCTTCACAGAGGAGAATTTGAGCTTGGCTTTCAACAATGGGGAGAATTTTGACTTTAAGAATAAAGTATTGGCCTGGCGCGGTGGCTCACGCCTGTAATCCTAGCACTCTGGGAGGCCGAGGTGGGCGGATCGTTTGAGCTCAGGAGTTCGAGACCAGCCTGAGCAAGAGCGAGACCCCACCTCTACTAAAAATAGAAAGAAATTATATGGACAGCTAAAAATATATATAGAAAAAATTAGCCGGGCATGGTGGCGCATGCCTGTAGTCCCAGCTACTCGGGAGGCTGAGACAGGAGGATCACTTGAGCTCAGGAATTTGAGGTTGCTGTGAGCTAGACTGACGCCACGGCACTCACTCTAGCCTGGGCAACAGAGTGAGACTCTGTCTCAAAAAAAAAAAAAAAAAAAAAAAAAAGAATAAAGTATTTAACTCTTACTTTAGTTATGGGATGTAGTTTAAGTAAAATGGAATGTGAAAGTGTAGGGTATGTTCAGGGACTAAGTCATTTGCTCTGGCCAGGATATAGTTCGCATGGAAGAAAGTATAAGGAAATGAAAGTGAGAAAGCAAGTTGGGTTTGGGGAAATGGAGCAACTTGAGATCCATACTGAGAAGATGGGATTGTTATCTTGTTGGCACTACGCAGCTCCTGAAGACCCCTAAATAGGATCACAAAGAATGCTGGTGCGAGGTGCAAGACTGCTTTCTGTAGAGGCAGAAAAATGAATTAGGAGGCTTCAGCAACAATGACAAAGAAGGCCTGGACCTCAGCAGTGGCAGGGGTAACAGAAAGGAGGACGTTGGTGTTAAGGCGCGGTGACTGGGTGGGGACAACAAGTGGAAGGCAACCCTGGAAGTCCAGTTCAGGGACCAGGGGATGGTGTCGTTAACAGCAAGGAAACTCAGGAAGGACCCACTCTCCGTCCCACTGTCTTTATCTCCTCGCTTTACTTCCCACAAGGTCTCAAACTCCTGGACCCTCCCAGATCCCCAGACCTTCTCTCCCTCCAGGGCTCCCTAACCTGGCAGTGCCCACCCCCAGCCCCTGCTCTCTAGGCAGACTGGCTTCAAGACCTTGGGAAGAATCGCTTAACCTCTTTGACCTTCCATTTCCACCTTTTAAACTTAGAAGACTGAAACACAGAATGGTACCCACCTCTATAGTTCTAGATTTTTTCCAATTTACTTCTTCTGCCAGGACCACATACCCTCAGTTGTTAGACATTCAGAGCATCCCCGTCTCCCCACCTGGTACTGATATTTAAACCAGGCACAGTACATCACGCAGAAAGCCAGCAGCAATGGTGGGGTTTCAAGGAGCAGAGTGGAGGTTGGTAGTTTGAAGGGTAACTTGGACTCAGAGGAGCCTTTCTGGTTCTCAGGTCCCTTCCTGTAGCCACTGCCTACTCTGACTCCTGGTGAAGATACTTGTGTCTATGAGCTGCAGCCACAGATGACTGGGGAGGAATGAGGGCATCCAACCTGGCCATCGGCTCAGGGCGGTGAGCCCTCCAGGTAGGTGCACGAGCATGAGACTGACGGATGTGGCCTGTCCCCTGTGCCTTGCACTTTCTTGACAACTCCATGTCAAGCACCCTTTTGAATTAAAATGGGGTTCTTCAAGTGTGCACCCTAGACCAGGAACATCAGCATCACCTGGAAACTTATAAGAAATGGACATTCTCGGACCCCACTTGGACCTACTAAATCAAGAACTCTGGCGCTGAGGCCCGGCCTGTCCCTTTAAAAAAAACGAAAACCCCTACCCTTGCAGATGATTTTGATGCATATAACAATTTGAGAACCAATGAATTAAAATATGGAACAATAAAAAAATACATTACTACTCCTCAATAATACATGAATATATGCATTATTTGGAGCTGAAAGCAGACTCAGTAATAAAACGTGGTAAAATTTTTAGAATGGATGGAATTTAGTTTTTGTGAATAGAGTAGAGACTTTCTTGTAACCTAGCAATATCTCCATGGACAAAGGAAGAAAGAAATTACCCAGGAGCCTTAGGTGTAAAAAATTCAGGTAATTAAGGCAAATATAAGTGGTCGGTTTTTATTTGCATCATCTACATGCATGGGTTCCAAGACATACTCTCTTTTTTAAAGCTATGTAACCTTTGATTTAAATGAAATCGAAACTGAAACCCCAAAGGTAAGACAGATAATTGGGTTGTACTCTAGGGAAATGCAGAGGGTTCCAGATCTCTGCCTCCTGCCCTGCTCCTCCAGTGGCCAAGAGGGCTCCAGGCAAGGCCCATTACTGCAGAAAATAGCTTTAATTCCCCCTTTGCTTTGCATGCCCCATGCACAGGCCTCAGGGAAAGTCTATCATATTCCTGGGACTGGTGTTTTAATTAACATAAAAGAGAAAATTTGTTTTTGTTGTGATCATGTTTTTCCCTAAAGACCAAGAGTGGGGAGAAGGGAGGTGACCTTCACCTAGGAGGGGTCCTCTCAGGGAGGAGTGTAGCACAACTAAAATGCAGGTGCTTCCATCATCTTTGCAGCTAGAAGACTGGACCACCTGCCCAGGAATGTGCTCTTGGTAAATACTCTTAATGAAGCCCCAGAATCCGGGAAGCCTGTTAAATTGCCCGCCCGGGAAGCGGAAGTGACTCAATCTGTGTTTGTCTCCTTGTTCTGTTCTGCACGGGCAGATGGGACTGAACACGCAGCCTTCATTGCCACAAGGCTTTTCCTGAAAAGAAAAGCCCACCTGTATTTGCATTCATATTTGCAGCCTTCTAGAAAAACAGAAACCTGACTCGCCAGCTGTTCAGTCTTCTCAGAACTCTGTGAATCCAGTTTCCTCTGGAAAACATCCAGTGTCATAGAAATACTCACCAAGAAGGGCTTTCGGGGACCTTCTAGTCCCGTGGGTTTTGAACTATTTTTCTTTTACTAAACTCTTCCTTCAAAATGAATATTGCCCAGAAAATAGATGGAAATGATTTTATTTCACTTACCCCTCCCCTCCCACACCCCACCATTTCCCCCAATCATTCATGGATCCTAAGGGATTCGGTAAAGCCTAGTTTAAAAACCACTAATGCGGTGTTTAAAAAGACAGACGTCCAAAAGGTAAAAGGTTTTTTTCAAAGATAACAGGGCTAGAAAGTGTCAGAGCCTGGATTAAAAAGTCTGTCTCTGGTTCTTAGATCTTTCCTATGCAATCCATCCACCTATAAAATTGTTTATTCAGCCGGCTTAGTTTCTAGGTGCTTATTCATTTTTTCTTTGGGCAAATGTTAATTAAACACCTTCTCTGTTCAAGCACTAGTTAGCTGCTGTGGACTCAGTGATAAGCAAAAGAAGAGGGGGCTAATGTCATCACAAATTGTATTGCGGGATAAATATATCCATTAAATGGTCACACGAATACATGTAAAATGTAGAGGATGATAACAAGGAAGGTGATAAGGATGATGTCGACTTTAGATTTGTGGACGGTGACAGTGAATATCGAATGCAATACCAGGTCTGGATCCTCCCACGTTAGCCAGCCCGGCGGTTCTCAGTCCTGGGTGCACATTGCAATCACGCAGGGGTGGGAAAAACAAACACCAGTACTCAAGCTCTATCCCCAGGGATCCTGATTTACTTGGCCAGAGTGAGGTCTCGCTATAGGTGCTTTGCCCAAGCTCCTCAGGTGATTCCAACATGCCACCAAGATTGGAAACCACTGTTGCTAGCAATCCCCCTCAGGGAACCTCGTGTGGTTCCTCTGTTTGATTGTGTGTCACCATGAAGAGAGAACATAATGATTTTCAGAAGCAAAATGACTCATGTCCCAGAAAGAAACAGATACCCCGGAAATCCTGATAAATACGGCATAGACCAGACTAGGAGACAGTCAACCACACCTGGTCGGTAGAAAGGGGAGAGCAGTGCAGTAGACTAGGAAGGACCCCAAACTCACAGAGAAGTCCTAAGTTGTGGCCCTGAAAAGTCCCTTCCCCATCGGTCAAGGGAAAGCATCGGACCAGACCAAGGGTTCTCAGACTTGACGTTACATGAGCATCGCCTGGAGTCCTGGTTCAACTCCAGATTGCTGGGCTCCACCCTCAGCCTCTGATTGGCTTAAGTCTGGGATGGGGCCTAAATATCTGCATTCCAGAAAACTTTCCAGGTGCTGCTGGTGTTGCCGATCCAGCACCAAGACTGGGATGAAAGTGCCATTAACAGAGAGGGAACCCAAGAGGATTCTATTCTTTAAGACAGGGATCCTGTTTTTATTTAAATTTTGATATTTTATTCATCATAAACATTTACAGTAATTTTGATTTTTCTAAATATTGCATTAAAATATTGTTTATCTTGACTACTGAGCTTTTTTGCACCCCTTTAAATTTTGTACTTAAGTGCCTCATTCACTTGCTTCTAATCCCTGCTGGCCGGGGGCCACACGCTGACACTGAACCAAATGATTTCTAAGGGCTGTTTGAGTTCTGCAGTTTCATTAAACAGAGAGGCAGTAGGGTAGAGGTGAAAAGAAGGAGCTCTCGGACTCTTGTTCATGCCTGTGTAAATGTCCTCTGCCATCTGCAAGCTGTGCAGCCTCGGGGGAGTTGCTAAACCTCCTTGGGCCTTTGTTTTTCCTTATCCATGAAGTCAAGACAATACTGATCACATAGGTTTATAGTAGTCAGTTGAGATAACAACCATGAAGCACATAGTGTGGGCTCAATACTTTCAGCAGTCAGCATCATCCGCAAATGCTCCTCAGTTTAATCATGTCCTGAGGGTTTTCCTTTCTGATTACGTTCACTCTGATTTCTTTGAAACCTAAGAGGAACCTTTTTTTTTTTTTTTTCGAGGCTGCATACTATTTGTCAAGTCAGGCAGCTTCTTGTTTTCCCTGATTTTCCAATTTGTCCCTTGTGGGTTTGCATTGCCTTTATTTCCAAAAAGACAGTCTATAAGGACAGTATAATGAAATGCAGCATCTTAAACGAAAGTCTTTAGAAAAAGCAAGAAAAGCCTTTTAAATCAATACTCATTATTTATTGAACATCGATGAAATAAATGGCCAATATCTCCCCGAGGCCAAGAATCACTCCCGTTTATGTCGTGGGACATAAATATTTGGATTAAGGGGAGAATGACATTTACTGGGTCTTGAGAAGGAAGGCACGGTTTCCATAAATGTCATACATAGTTGTCAAATTTTGTCATAAATTAGTGCTCCCAATTTACAGACTTTTTGCCGGGGCTCTAGTTTCTTTAGAGAGCCATGTGAGATGAAGGGAGAGGTTTTCAGAGGACAAAGCCCAGGCCTCTCAGTGTCTATGCTGATATCTTCACTCTGGTGTCTCTACTACCTTTCCTCACACCTGCCACTCTTCACCATGTGTCCTAACCAAATAGGACTGTCCACGTTTGTCAACCTACTATGTGAACCCACTCCGTCCTGCATAGATCAAGCTGTTTCCCACAGGCAATGGCTTTCCATGGTTCTCCATATCAAAATCCTGTTCATGCTTTGAGATCTCAAGAGTCACCTCCTCTAAGAAGCCTTCCGCAACCCCCACACTTCACGTCCCGTGATTGTTCCTGGAGAGCCAGCCTCTGTTAGAGCACACCTCAGAAGCTTGAGGGTTTTCTGTTCCCACACATCATCCTTGATAAGTTATTGATCCTCCATGGACGGAGCTCAACTCTAGTTTCTGTTTGATTGATGGTCAAACTTTTCTCAGCAACCAAAGCTTCTGGTCAGAGAATTTGATCTTTCTGTTGCTGAATTCTTATCAAAAGCATCAGTGCGGGAAGAAATACTCATGAGTCACTTTGATCCCACTGTTTGGGCCTCATTCCTGGTCTATGCTTTAATGGTGTGCAATCTATCTGAGCTAGGAAATAGTATAAAAATGATCCATATATAACCTATTGCTACAATATTGTTAGAAAGCACTGGAGAAATTGTTCTCATGATTGAAGACCAAGAAAAGATGTACTATTTCTAAGCAACTGGTGAGCTTTCATCTTGTTGATTGCAGTGACTCCTGTCCTGTTTCCCCCTTTGTCCTGGTTGGGAGAAAGCTCTGAATAAACATTGAATAGAGTGTTTTAATGTGCATTTTTTATACTGATCCCATTCCTGGCTTCCTATTATTTTCCTACGTTTATTTTAGTCTCACCTCCATTTAATTTTTTTCCCTTTTTGCTTATATACTTCTGTAAGATACTTCAAAAACTTGCATAGAAGAGGTGAGGGATAGATATTTAAATAATTCATATTTCCTTGAAGGCAGATAATGTATCCTATTTGTTTTGAATTTCTAATACTATATCTAGAGCTTGACACATTTATGCATTTTTAAAGGGAAAAAGAGGAAAGATAATGGAAGGAAGAAAAATTAAAGTTGGTGGTAGTGGTATCTATATCCTAGTTTTCTATCTGGATGAATGACGGAAAAAACTCAAGACATTTTTTAGGACATGCAAGCTACGCCAAATATTTTAGAATATCTGAAAACCTAAAGATATTGCTTCACATGTTTCCAATTAGTTTTAGTATTGCAAAGACAATTTTCTAGGTAATATCCAGACATTTGGCATATGTAGACATGGCTACCAATTTAACAACTATGCCAAGTGTGAAATTATTGTTAGAGCAATTATTCCCTAACTTTCTCAGGCACATTTATATATTTTTTGGGCTCAAGATATTGGACCTAGAGATAATTTATGCATTTTTATACTCAGGATAGCCATCCTAACACAGAAGTGTTGTGAAGTATAAAATGAGATGAGAAAGCACTTTGTAAAGTTAAAAGACTTAATCGAGAGCAATGTGATGTGTACTTATTCATAAATACACACTTTACAAGGGCATTCATTTACCTGTCAGAAGGAAATTTCAATTTTTGTAGCCTAATATAAAAGGGCTATAAATGTAGGGTATAAACAGCATACACTAACACACATAAACCCAGCAATACCTAAAAACAAATGACAATCATTATTGAGTACGTGGACTCTCTGGAGTCATCTGGACTCTTCTATTTCTGTCACACTTACTCCACATCCAGCTGGTCAGCACATCTGAACTCGACCAACTGACTCTGCAGCTGGCCTGCTGGACTGAGCCACCGTCTTCCATAACCAATAACCACAGTGGCCTTATGACTAGACTCCCTGCTGTTGCTCTTGTCCCGTTCACACATTCTCCACGCAGAAGCCAGGGGCATCCTTCAGGAACAATCAGACCATGTCACTTCTCTACTCAAAACCCTCCGATGGCTGCCATCCCACCCAAAGCAAAAGCCAAAGTCTTTGCCACGCTCCCTTCCTGGAACCTACTACAGCCCTTTCTCAGTCCACTCCAAACACTTGGCCTCTTCACTGTATTTGAAGTATAGCAGCCACGCTCATGGCTCTTCTTTGTGCCTGGAATGCTCTTATCCTAAATTTTCACATAGCTCATTTTCTTATCTACGTCCTGTCTTTGCTCATATGTTACCTTCTCAGTAAGACCTTCCCCTACAACCCTATTTAAAATTTTAAGTGCCCTCCATCCCTACACGGGAACTTTCCGTCTTCTTCCATTGATTAACCTTTGTCTGTAAAAATTATTACCTTCTAACATACTATATATATCACCATATATATATATAAAATAAACTATGTATAACTATAAAGCTAACTTTTTGTGTCCAAAATTATTAAAAATATTGTATAAAATTACCTTCAGGCTATGTGTATAAGGTGTATAAGAAACATAAATAAATTCCACGGCTCTTCCGGTCCCAGGCTCTTCAGCAGCCGCGGGTTACAGTGTAGACATGGCCAAGTCCAAGAACCACACCACACACAACCAGTCCCGAAAGTGGCACAGAAATGGCATCAAGAAACCCCGATCACAAAGATATGAATCTCTTAAGGGGGTGGATCCCAAGTTCCTGAGGAACATGCGCTTTGCCAAGAAGCACAACAAGAAGGGCCTGAAGAAGATGCAGGCCAACAACGCCAAGGCCATGAGTGCACGTGCTGAAGCTATCAAGGCCCTCGTAAAGCCCAAGGAGGTTAAGGCTAAGATCCCAAAGGGCATGAGCCACAAGGTCAGTCGACTTGCCTACATTGCCCACCCTAAGCTTGGGAAACGTTCTCATGTGCGCATTGCCAAGGGTCTCAGGCTCTGCCTGCCAAAGGCCAAAGATCAAACCAAGGCCCAGTCTAAGACCCAGTCTAAGGCCCAGTTCAAGGCCCAGTCCAAAGTCCAATCTGCGGCTTCAGCTGCAGCACCAGCTTCAGTTCCAGCTCCAGCTCAGGCTCCCAAAGGTGCCCAGCCCCCTGCAAAGGCTCCAGAGTAGAGGCCTCTGTCTGCCAACGTGAGGACAGAAGGACTGGTGTGACCCCTGGGCTGCTGTCTGCATGGGGCTGGGGTCCTCCTGTACTATTTGTACGAATAAACCTGAGGCAGGAAAAAACAAAAATAAATTCCACATTTATACTTGGGTCCTATCCCCAAGATATCTCCTTATGTATATCCAAAAAAATCCAAAATCCAAAACACTTATGGTCCTAAGCATTTCAAATTGGAAATGTCCAACCAGTATATAGTAGATAATTTTTTAATTGTCTGTACTCCAACTAAAAGAGCTCCATGAGGGCAGGGATTTTTATTGCCTATTTTGTTCACTGATGTTGCCCAGCACATACAACAGTATCTGACACGCAGAAGGAACTTAATAAATGTTTGTCAAATCAATGCTTAAACCCTCCTTCATACCCTCCTTTCTCCAATTTTACAAGCTGTGGTAGATTAATCTTCTTACATCATTGCTCTGTGCTATTATAAAATTCTTGTTGACTTTTTATGACTCCAGAAGGAAGTTCACATTGCTCAGTTGGAATGACATGAACCTCCTACTATCGTTTCAGTTTGCTTTCTTACTATTCTTTTGCTTCATCCAAACTGCTCTCTCTTGCTTTGCATTATGTATGCTGTACACTTTCCCACCCCCATGCCTATATTTAAGCTATTCCTCTGTCTAGAATGCCCTTTTCTTGCCTCTCTGAAGGTCCAAATTTTACTCCTATTTCAATAGCTAAATCAAATGCCATCTCCTTCATGGAGCCTTCTCTGATGCCTCCAAGAGAAAGCCACCTGTCTGTGTCTTCTCTGAGTCTTACTATTCTCTGAGCCTCATAACATATCACTGTATTGCAGAAAGCATAGCAGAGGGTTAAGCATAAGATTACACACCTCCAGGGTGTGACCTTCTACATGCTTTTATAACTCTCTGAGTCTTGGTTCTCTCAACATAAATTGGGCTTCTGATAGCTTATTTACAGTAATGATTATAAGGTTAAATGAGATAATGCTTATTTACTTACCAAATGATTATAAGGTTAAAGGTTTGATTTTCTCAATACATGTTAGCTATCCTCATTATCATCACCATCATCATTTCTTCCTTGAAACATAATTATGCTATTTCCTGCTAAACTGTAAGTTTCTTAAAAACAGAATAAATGTCTAATTTACCTCTGCACATACCCAGGTATTCAGTAAATATTTGTTGAGTAAATTTGAGAATCAAGACCATGACTTTGTCCTTTAAGTTAAAGCAAAAATACCTGCTAAAAAGTTGATGTCATGTATTTTTTTTTTTGGCAATCGTCTTTTAGCAAATAAATCCATTTCTATATGACTTTCTTTTACTTCTCAGCTGTTCTTATCATAGTATTAGAAGCTCTCTAGCATTAGGTTTTCTTATCATATTTCCTAGTATACAAAAAGGACTCATTAGTTAAGAAAATATCTGCCTATACTTTTCTAAAATATGCCTGAGAAAGCATAAGGGAAAGGAAGAAAACAAAAGAGTAAAAATAAAGTTCAAAAAGGTATGGTTCTTACCATTGAGACAAAAGTCACATATACAGACACATTGTAGAGTCAAAATATGTAGTAAGGGAGGGGACAAAAGCAACCCCAGGGTGCTATGGGAACACAGAGGAAGTATAGTGAGCGTTGTCTGGGAAATATTTCCTAGAGGAGATAACGGTTAAGCTAAACTATTAGAGATAAGTGAAAATTAGTCAAAAGAAGATGAGTGGAATGGGCATTGTATCCAGGCAGACAACATGCCATAAACAAAGGCAAGCCGGCCTGAAGTAGCATGATACATGCTGGATTTCACAAGCATTTAGGCATATGCAGTGTCTGTTCCAGAGCAAGAGCAGGAAAATACAAAGTTGGAGAGAGAGTTGTCAACCAAGTCATGGAATATCCTAAATGTCATGCTCTAGAGCCTTATTTTGCAGGTAAAAGGGAAACTTGAAGGATTTTAAGTGGGGAAGGGAAATGATCAGATTTATGTTAGAGAGCGATTACTCTGGCTACGGGGTAGAGGTATTTACCCAGAAATAAAGGGAAAACGACATTCAGGTCAGGAGGCTGTTAAAAAAACTCCAGGCTAGAGAAAGGGAATGCTCAAAGCAAAGAAGTAGGGTGATAGGAGAGGGGTGGAGTCAAGAACCGCGAGCAACAAAGTCACTGGGATTTGGCGACTGGTGCATGAACTGGCTTGGAGGAAGGAGGAACCTGGGTTTCTACTTGGATGACTGCGCAGAAGGCGATGCTAATACTGAGATAGGACATTATTGTTGAGAGGTAGCAGAGCACAGGCTGGACATGTGGGAGTGAGATGATGAGTTTAGTTTTAGTCACACGGGAGTATCAGCACTCAGAGTCTTAACCTTAGGGGAAGGCAGAGATCTGAGCTGGAGGTAACATTTGGCATCCTTAGAATACAGGGTGGTTAAAACCCCGAGCGTGTGTAAACTCACTCAAGGATAAAGTTTATATAGAAACCAGAACTCTGGTGAACACAGCATTTCAAGCAGAGAAGAGGAGCCCACAAAGGAAGCACATTAGGAGTGTGCAGAGAAAGAGAAGAGGAAAATGACATGAAAATGAATCTGTTGAAGCTAAGGGAGTGGAGGATTTCAGGAAGGAGGGATTGATCAACACTGTCAAACGCAGCTGCAATGTAAAGTAAGATATGACCTAAAAAGTGTTGCTTAGATTTGGCAAAAGGCATTTTAAATTAGGTTTAGAACGAGAAGGAAAACAAGGTAGGGTTAAGCCTGCTGCTTGGAAAAGATGATGTCATGTTAACAGATGACAGTGAGAAAGAGCCTACAGCATTTCTGTTGCTTGTCTACCCTGTCAAGAAGAAGGATCTTTAAACTGGAAAGGTAGAGCAGTGTCTTTAAGAGGCAATTAAAGCTCAAGATAAGTTAGAAGATAATAAAGACAGGACCACAGAGTTTTGCATGCAGGGGATCTTCTAGGTCCTGATGAATTGTATTCTAGGACATGCACACACATACACACACACACACACACACACATACTTCTGTCAGAAAGCTTTAAGCATCATAGATAAAAATATTAAAGATGCTCGAGGCTGGAAGCTAACAAAAAGAAAGAGGATCTCAGAAAAATTGTATTCAAATATAGGAAGAGCTATTATGTAGAATAAGAGTAAATTTATTTTGTGTGATGTCGAAAGGCAGAACTCAGATCTGAATGTGGAAGTTGCAAAAGCACAAATTTCAGCTGGAAATAATTTTCCATCATCCAGTCATGACAGAGGCCACTTTGAAAGGCACTGATGTCCTGTCTCGGAAGTATTCGAGCTGAGGTTGATGGCCATCGGTCAGGAGGGATGGTTGGACTCAATTTGGAAGGGTCAAGACCCAGTACTCACCTTCTTTGAAAAGACATCATTTTTTTTGGAAACAGAATTTTTTCTTACTGAGCTTAGAAAATAAAATATATTTGTTATCCCTGGATTACGTGACTATTATTTCTAAGGTCCCTTCTAAATAGAAAACTTCATTTATCTAGACTCTGGAAACTACAGTAAATGTGGAAATGATGAAAAAAAACCCAGCTGAGTTAACTAAATCATTTGTAGCCTGGAGAGGACTGGAACAGAGTGTGAGCTGGTGTTGTATTAGTTTCATTTGTCATGAGACCCTCTACAGGAGAATTGGGGTTGTGGGTCGAATTAGGCAGTGTTCCATGCTGGCTTTACACGACGAGGTTTATAAAAAAATATTTAGTTTTGTCCTCGTGATACCAGACACAATGCTAGGTACAGCTACTGTGGAGAAAATATGTCAAGACAGACACTAGGCACACTCAGAACAGAAGGCGATGGTGTTATAAAAGACTTTTTATCATCTCCCTCTTGGCCAGTTAAAATGAATTAGAGTGATCAAAGGCATTAGCATTGAGTTCTTGCTTTGTATAGTTCAGCCTACAAATCAAATGCTGCTCTCTGTTTATTACTGCAAGATCATAATTCACAAAGGAAGGTTCAAAGAGGTCAGTATTTATGACTACCCAGAGTGTTTCATTTGCAAAAATTATAAATGGAAAATCTGGCGCTTAGTTAGAAATGTAGATCTTCTGATACATAAATTTGCCCCATTGATTTTTATGTATTTCTTAAACTGTGCCCTGCTGCTTTCAATATTGTTTTGGAACAGATTGACCATAAATATTTAAATAACTGCTGTTCAACAATCAAAGCTACTGAAAGCAGTAGCTGTTTGAAGATACAACTGTGATTTGCTAAGGTCAAGAGAAGCTAAAATAGAAAACCTTCAGAGTAAATTATTCCTTGGAAATTATCCAGCAAAAGAAGAGAAAGTTCATAAGATCATGCTTACAACTTGTTAGGTACACCCCAAACACTTTTGAAGTACCCTGTGCAATATTTTGAAGTGCATAAACGATCTGCCACCAACATGGGAGTGGGAGAGAAGGAAGGAAGATGTTAGCTTTTGCAATGACTGGAAGAATGGAACGACAAAACCTGGTGAAGTGACATCTAATGCTGTCCAAAGACTTTACTGTGCTGTTTAATCTATCCATTACTTTGAAAGAAGATAAGTGAAAAGCACAGAGTGCTTTAAATCCAGGGTCTGCCACCAAAACGCAGCAAGCTAGCTTTGACCTGCATACCTTTTCTTCCCACTACAGCATGTAAGAGATGTTAAAGCAGTCACCTAAACATGATTTTAAATATGTCCTAGAGAAGCCTTTCCCAGCCTCCCAGCTTAGGTCTGGCTGTCCCGTATAGCAGTTGTGGGAATGCACCTCTCAGGTCTTCTTTGAGGGAAATGCGCTGTGAGGAGTGACTGAGCACAACGTGGGTACTAGGTCTGGCCATTCCTCATCAACAGAGGATTCCCTTGGAAGGCAGTCTTTGCTCTGGGGCCCCCATTAACCTGGCCTAGGCTTTCTCAGAGCTGCATTGTAGCCTGAGGATCTTTCTACCTAGGCTTCCCTCCTTCACTCTCTCCTTAAAAAGGTGTCAGATGTCTATTACTGTCTACAGCTTTCCTTACTCCTGTTTTCTCTCCTTTTTCCTCCATAGGGGTTTCGCCTATTAATTCTGCAGCACTTTTAATTCCATCTTGGCATTTGATCCTGATACCCCAGTGACATACCCTCAGAATTCCTTATACCATTCCTTTAAAGCACACGTTTTCTAGTAATATATTTATGTAATTATTTAATGAATGATTCTCTTCCCATCAGACCTTTGATTTCCATTGGGATAAGAAATATGTCTACTTTATCCCTAGACTCTATCAAACTACCTAGAGAGTCATACATGATTTATAAATATTTATCGAGTGGATAAATCAATGAAAGAAACAGTGATAGTACCACGCTATCATGAAAGATTGAGGGATTGCGCTAAAAAGGATGGAACAAAGTAGTCACAATAGACTTTGGGCAAGAGAAGGTGACAAAGTTGGTGGACAAATAGAAGAAAGCCTGAAAATTAAGTCACTAGTACTTGTAAAATTACTCAACCGTATCTTTCTGCTTATGTGGTTTTGATAGGGATTGACAAAGAAGGTGTATTCAATACTACAAAGACCTCAGAGCTCAGATTATCAGAATCTCATATTAATACATTTTTAAACTTCTAATACAGTACTGATGAGCCTGGTCAATTTAGACATATCACTAAAGTTCAGACCTTTGTGTACATGACTGAAAAAGGAAGAAATTTTCCAAACCAAACCCAGCAAATTCTAAGAATGCTGAGGGCTTAGGGAAGTGTTTTAGGAGGAGAACTGTATAACTAAAGTTCCAGGGTACTGTGATATCCCATATAACATATTGTCATTAACTCTTCCAGTCACTGAAAAACTTGTGAGCTCCCTTGACACACAAAATTGGTAGTATGTGTTAACAGAAGTGGAGTTGAAGAAAAATATATTTCTGACTTTTTGTTTCTGACCATGGTGGGGTACTTGGTACCAAACTAGCCCTTCCACTGTAAACAACTAGAAAACTGGGTAAAATATGGGAAAGAAATCCCTGCTTTTGGATATCAAATAACAAACACCACAGAATTGTAATCCCCAAGAGAAGGGACACAAACAATTGTTCTTTCCGTTTGAGGCATTTGATGAACGCTGGGGTAGGAAAGGGGCACCCAAAAAACATGACAGTCTTGCTTAGTTGAGGAGACAGAGAGAATTTCAGGGAGTCTAAGGCAGCTGTAATTTAGAGGCTGATACTAGAGAGGAGAGAGCAGAGAAAGCATTTGAGAAAGCTGCAGTAGAAGTCCTCTTGAATTTTTAAACACAAAGATGCACGTGCATAGTGTAAGACTCTGCAAGCTTAGCAAAGAATGACGATCAGTGAGCCTAAAATACTGAGGAGGTATAAATTGAACCACAAGAACTACCCTAAAGTGGGAGATATTCAACCCGAGCCATTGAGTAGAGATGCCAGAAAGGCCATACCTTAGCAGCACACTTAAATTAGCCTTAAAATGATGGCTAATCTAAACTTACCCAAACAAGCCTGAAAACAGGCCTTAAAAGTAACATGGTTATTAATG
Source organism: Eulemur rufifrons (assembly GCF_041146395.1). Classification (NCBI taxonomy): domain Eukaryota; kingdom Metazoa; phylum Chordata; class Mammalia; order Primates; family Lemuridae; genus Eulemur; species Eulemur rufifrons. The sequence goes on from NC_090992.1 coordinate 11,759,866, forward strand.
AATAGATGAACAGCAATCATAATAAAGCCCAATGTGTTTTTAACAAAAGATAATAAAATCTGGATACTCAACATGCCGTTAACAACGTTCAGCATCAAATAAAAATTACTAGATGTGCAAAGAAGCTGGAAAATATGACCATAAGCAAGAGAAAAATCAGTCAATAGAAACAAGCTCTGAGAATGATAAAGATGATGGCATTATTAGTCAAGGACTTCAAAAAATCTATTTAAAGTATGTTTAAGGACATAAGGGAAAACATGAACATGAGAAAAGAAATGCAATCTATAAAAAAGTACCTAAAAGAACTTTTAGAGCTAAAAAATATATAATATTTGAAATGAAAATTTTACTAGGTGGGCTTCAACACAAATTAAACACACAAAAAAGCAAAACCACAAAACAAAACAAACCAAAAAAAAAAAAAAAACCCACAATGAAATTAAAGACAGGGAGATAGAACTAGCCAAACTTAAACACAGAAAGAAAATGCTAAGGGGTAAATAAACAGAGCGTTTAGTGATCTGTGGTAAAATATCAAGTCATTAAATATACTGCAATTGGAGTTCTGGAAGGAGAGTAAGGAGTCAGCAGAAAAAGTATTTATGGAAATGATAGCTAAAATTTTCCAAATTTAATTTTAAAGAACCCCACAGAACTAATAAACTCAATAAAATCCACTCAGGATAAATAAATACATAAATATCTTTCTAAAGCACATCATAATACAATTACTGAAAAACAACCACAAAGATAACATTTCTAAAACCAGCCAGAAAAAAAAGTACCTTACATACAAAGAATACACTTAAGAATTACTATTGACTTATCATAAACAGGGCAAACCATAAGATAATGGGAAAAAAAATCTGTAAAGTGTTGAAATAATAAAAAAATAGTCTAGAGTATTAGAACCAATGAAAATATTCTTACAGCCTTCAAAAATAAAGAGAAAATAAAAACCTTCCTGAAAGAGAAAAAAAAAAGTTGAGTGAATCCATCGCCATGTACATGATTTTGGATATGAATTCAGATCTACAGAAAGGAATGAGGAGAACTGGAAATGGTAAACGTGAATAAATATAAAAGGCTATTTTCTCATTTCTAAATTTAAAAAATTTACTTACGAAACCAAAAAATAACAATGAATTGTGTTATGGCATATGTATATATACCATGCTTATACACATATATGTACACATATCACATGGAGAAATAAGAATGCAAACTTTAGAAAGGGAACAGTATACTGTTGTAAGGTTCTTAGATTATGTATAAGTGGTATAATACTTAGACTGTGATAAGTTAAAGACACATATTATAAATCCTAGAGTAAGCACTTAAAAACTAAAACAAAGAGGTATAGCTAAGAACTCAACAGAGGAGATAATAATGCTAAAAATAGTCAATTAAGACAAATGAAGTCAGAAAAAGAGGAAGCAAGGAACAAAGAACAGATGGACAAATAGAAAAAATAGCAAGATGGTAAATTTAAAAATGGAATGAGCACGCCAATTAAAAAGCATAGATTGACAGATTGGATAAAATTGCAAGGCCCAACTAAATACCACCTAAAAATATATACTTGAAATACAAAAACATAGGTCAAAAGTAAAAGGATAGAAAAAGACATATCTTGTAAACAGTAAGCGCAAGAGAGCTATCTTAGTATCAGATAAAGCAAACTGCACGCCAACCCATCTTACCAGGGCCAAAAAGGGACATTTCATACAGATTATGATGGCAATTTTATGTGTTAACTTGATTGCGTTAAGGGATACCCAGATAGATAGTAAAACATTATTTCTGGGTGTGCCTGTGAGGGTGTTTCTGGAAGAGATTAGCATTTAAATCAGTAGACTGAATAAAAATCAGCCCTCACCAATGTGGGCAGGGATCTTCCAACCCACTGAGGGCTCAGATAGAATAAAAAGGTGGAGGAAGGGCAAATGTGCTCTCTCTTTTGGAGTTGGGACATCCATCTTCTCCTTCCCTCAGACACCAGAGCACCAGGTTCTTGGGCCTTCAGACTCCAGGACTTGTACCAGAAGCTCCTCCTCCCCTAGTTCTCACACCAGCATCCCAGTAGTTCCCAGACTGATAGTTCCACCACTGGCTCCCTGGTTCTCAAGCCTTTGGACTCAGATGGAATTACACTCCGCTTTCCTCATTCTCCATATTGCAGGTGGCATATCATGGGACTTGTCAGCCTCCATAACTGTGTGAACCAATTCCCATAATAAATCTCCTCTTATGTATCTGTCTATGTCACATTGATTCTGTTTCTCTGGAGACCCTGAGTAATACACTGATGAAAAGATCAATATACCAGACAGACAGACATATGTTAAATGTGTAGGGGCCCTATAACACGACTCAAAAAATGTGAATCGAAAACTAACCCAAGCAAAAGGAGAAAGAAAAATCCACAATTACAATCGGAAATTTCAACATTCCTCCCTCTGTAATTGATAGGACAAGTAGAATGAAAATTAGCAATTATGTAGCAGATGTAAACAACATTATCAGCCAATTTCATTTAACTGACATTGAAAAACACAGCACCCAACACCTAAAAAAATACACATTATTTTTAAGTGTACATGGAATATACCAAGAGAGGTCATATACTGGGCTATATAGTAAGGCCCAGTGAATTCAGCAGGACTGAAATCATACAGAGAATACTCTCTGGCCACAACAGATTAAAAATTAATAACCAAAAAATAAAGCTGGAATGTCCTCAAATATTAGAAATTAACCAGCACATTTCTAAATAGTTTATGGCTCAAAGATGTCAGAAGAGAAATTCAATAATATTTCTAACTGAATAATAATGACGAAAACAACATGTCAAAATTGATGACTTACAGATAAAAACACATTTAGAGGGAAATTTATAGCGTAAACATGTTAGAAAATATGAAATGTTTAAATGCAATGATCTAAGCCTCTACCACCTTAAGAATCTGGAAACAGAAGGACAAATAAAACAAAATGAGGAAAAGGAAGGAAATAAAGGTAAGAGCAGGAACCCAGAGTAGGCCATTTGAAAGACCAATAAAATCAATTAACCTCTAGTTGGACTAATAAAGAAAAAAAAGAGAGAGAGAGAAAAAAAAAATCAAATTAACAATATCGGGAATGAAAGAGGGATCTCACTATAGATCTTACAGACTTAAAAAAAAATAAGTGATGCACTGAGTATGTCATGGAAAAAAAATAAGTGAATCTTATAAACCATTTTATACTGGTGATTTTCCAATTCAGAGGAAATAGACAATTTCTGAAAGACATAAATTAATAAAACTGGTGTAAGAAGATATACAAAATCTGAAAATTCTTATGTCTACTAAAGAAATAAAATTTTTAATAAATGAAAAAACATCCCAAAATGTGGATCCAAATGGCTGCAATGACATGTCACCAAAGACAATGTACAAGAAAATAAAACTGAAAATATGCATGATAATCCATAACAAAATATTAGCAAATAGAAGCAAGCCAATAAGGACGTAAAAAGATGCCCTACTTCATTAGTCATTAGGGAAACACAAATTCAAATGAAATACCACAATGAAATACCACTATCCAGCTAGTAGAATGGATAAAAATAAGAAGACTCACTTTACCAAGTGTCAGTGAGAAGATGGAGAAACTAGAACATTCATACATTGCTGGTAGGAATGTAAAATGTTGCAATCACTTTAGAAAGTAATTAAAATGTTCCCCTATCATACAATGGGACACTTTGCAGCTATAAAAAGATTGAACTATTGGTACACACAGCAACATTGAGGAATCTCAAAATAAGGATACTGAGTTTCAGAAGCTAGGAAAAACTACATATAGTATGAGTGTATATGCATAAAATTCCAGAAAACGCAAACTAATCCACACTGGCACAAAGAGGACCAGGGAAAAAGCTGGATTACAAGGAGGCACAAGAAACTTTTTGAGGATGATAGATATTTTCATTCTCCTAATTAGCGATAGTTTCATGGTTGTATACATACAAGGGCTGTCCATAAAGTCTCCAGCCATTGTTAATATAATGAAAACAGTTTGTGTGTCATAGTACATGGCTGGATATTTTCCGGACAGCCTCATACATGTCAAAACTCATGTAATTGTGCATTTTATGTACAATTTACTATATGTCAATTATACCTCAACAAAGCTGTTTAAAAGACAAACTAAATTATATATTTCTCCAAAAATATGCAAATGGCCAATAAGCACATGAATAAATGTTCAATGCCTTTAGCCACCAGGGAAATGAAAATTAAAACTATCGTAGAATACTACTACATTCTCACTAGAATGCTTAACATTAAAAAGAGTGACACTTGCAAACCTTGGCCAACATGTGGAGCAACTGAAATGCTCATACACTGCTGGTGACAGCGTAATCACTTTGAAGAATAGTTTGGCAATTTCTTATAATACTAAACAAACTCTAACCACATGACCGAGCGATTCTATTCCTAGTACTTACCCAGGGGAAATCAAAGCCTGTGTTCACAAAAAGCTTTGGAAAACACTGTTCACAGTATCTTCTTTCATAATAGAAACTGGAAACAATGCAAATATCTGTCATCAAGTAAATGAACAAACAAATCTTGGTATATTTACACAATGGAGTACTATGCAGTGATAAAAGGAAGGGACTACTGGTACATGCTATAACATGGATGAATCACAAGAACATTTTGCTAAGTGAAAGAAGTCAGACAAAAAAGAACACATACAATACAAATCCATTTACATGAAGTGCTACAAGAATAAACCTGTGTATAGTGATCAAGTCAGTGTGGATATACAACGCTGTGAAGGTACTATATACCACCGAATTGTTCACTTAGAAAGGGTTAATTATATATTACGTGAATTTCACCTAGATTAAAAATCAGTGTGAGTACCTGGAGTGAGCCACTACAAATGGGCACAGAGTAATCTTTTGGGGTGATTGAAATGTTCTACATCTTCATTGTAGTGGTGATTAGTAGGAGGATACATGTGTTACAACTCCTTGAATTATTCTTTAAAGTGAATGCATTTTATTTCATGTAAATTATGTCCCAATAAAGTTGATTTAAAAATATATTTCTTGAACTTCACTTGCAACTAAGGCTACTTAAATGTCTCTTTTGGGCAATGAGAGATAAGCAGAAGTTAGTGGGTTGGGCTTCCAGGATATCTCTTTACCAAGAGACAACTGGGCTGGTGAGGATTTTGTGCCTTTGTCTTTCCTCAGCTTCATGCAGATGAGATCCCTGAAGTTGATTTCATCAACAGTTTCCCAAGCTCTCTGACTGCTGGTTGGGTTAGTTTAGCCCATCGGGATTCCCAACAGGAGACAAGAGTGAAGATTGGAGATATTTACACATCCAGGCTCTTTCCTGCAAGGTCTTCTATTGGCTTTGTTTTTTAACAGAAGATATGGGCTTCTCTCAAAGCAAAGGATTCAGTAAGACTTCCTTTTTTCTAGATTTCGGTAACCACTTCTCCCTCCTTGATCCTATGGGGCCAAGGCTAACAGTTTAGCCCTCAGTTACTACACTATGTTTTTTTTAATTGATGAGTAACATGTATACAGAAAGCGCCTAGGTTGGTGATTTTTTTTTCACCCTTGTAACCACCACCTACCTAGACCAAGAAATAGAACCAACACTTGGGAAACCCCTTTGGATACCAGACCCAGTCATTACCCCTAATCCCCAAAGGCAACCACTATCCTGACTTCTGATACTTTGTTTCTGAAACGTACATAAATAGAGCACCACAATATATTTGCATTGTTTTAAGTAATCCCTTGTATAAATATCCTACAATTTACTTGGTCATTCTATTTTTGATAGACATGGGGTGGTTTTCATTCAAGGCTATTGTGAACAGTGCTGCTATGAACGTTCTTATACATGTCTTTTGGTGAGCATAGATGAGCATTTCTTTCAGATATATATGCCTAGTAGAATAGCTGGTATACTGTTTAGTGGACTCGACAAAGAGCTTTCCGAAGTGCTTGTAACAATTTACACTCTAACCAGTAGCAGATGAGATTTCAGTATCACAACATCCCCAACACCCTTTGGAATTTTTGGTCCTTTTAATTCTAGCCATTCTGGTTGGTATGTAGTGGTATTCCATCATGGCTTTAATGTGCATTTCCCTGATAACTAACAGGATGGAGTACATCTTCATGTACTTATTCTCTTTTTTGAAGAGCCTAGCAATTTCTTGCCTAATTTTCTATCAAGTTGTCAGAGTTTTTCTTATTTGTAGCTCTTTATAATCTGGTTTTAAGTCTGTTGTTAGTTTTCTGTTTTGCTAACATATTTTCCTACTCTGTGGCTTGGCTTTTCAGTCTCTTAATCTTTCTTTTGATAAATAGAAAAATTTAACTTTCATGTAGTCCAATTAATCAATATTTCCTTTTATAGTTATCATTACTTTTGATGTCTGATTGAAAAAATTTTTACCTATCCAAGGTTGTGAATATTATCTCTTATGTTATCTTCTAGAAAACTTAGAGTTTTATTTTATACATTTATAACAACATATCATCTGGAATTGTTTTCTGTGTCTGTGGTAGGGATCAAAATTATTTTTTCCCCACAATAGATTTCCAATTTTCCCAATGCCATTTATTGAAAAGACCACCTTTCCTTCCCTGCTCTTCAGTGTCCCCTTTTCACAGATTGGAAACCCATATTAATGTGGGTTTGTTTCTGGTCTCCATTATATTCCACTGATCTATCTGTTTATCCTGTATCTAACACCCAATGCCTTAATTATTGAAGCTTTATAAGAAATCTTGGTAAGTGGTGTTAGAGACTGAATTGTGTCCCCCTGCAAAATCATATATTGAAGCTCTAACCCTCCAGTGTGACTGTATTTGGAGACAGGGCCTTTAAGGAAGTAATTAAAGTTAAATAAGGTCATAATGGTGAGGTCCTAATCCAATAGGGCTGGTATCCTTATAAGAAGAGGAAAAAACACCAAGAGTGCACACACGTAGAAGAAAGGCTATGTGAGGACATGTGGGTCGGTGGCAGTCTGCAAGCCAAGAAGAGAGTCTTCACCAGAAACCAACACCTGCTGGCACCTTAGTCTAGAACTTCCAGCCTCCAGAACTATGAGAAAATAAATTTCTATGGTTTAAGCCACCCAGTCTCTGGTTCTGTTATGGCAACTTTAGCAGACTACTGTAAGTGGTTAATTCCTTTACTCTTCTTCAAATTGTGTTGGCTTTTTTTTTTTTTGCCCTTTACATTTATTTATACATGTAGAATCAGCTTTTCATTTTTTTTACAAAAACAATTCTGGACTTTTGATTAGGATTGCATTTCTCTGTAGATCAACTTGGGAAAGAATTGACAACTTTGCAATATTGAATCTTCCAATGTGTGAACATGATATATACGTCCAACTATTTAAGTCTTCTTTACTTCTTATTAATAAAGGTTTTTAGTTTTTTTTGGTGTTGATGTTTTGAGCATATTTACTTGGATTTATTCCTAAGTATTTGATGTTACTGTTGCTATAATAAAAAAATTATTCTAAATGTTTGTTCCTATCATTTGAAGATACAAATTCATATTCATTTAACACATTAACTAGGTATCTAAACACCTTGCAAAATTACCTGTTTAACACTTTGTCTATAAATGCCTTCATATTTTTTGATGAAAATATGTTAAAAAGTTCCCTTCTATGTGTAGCTTGTTGACAGATTTTTGTCATGCATATTTATAATATAATTTTTTAAAAATCCAGTCTTAGAATCAGCTTTTAGGTTTTAATCTATTTACAATTAACATAACTACCATACGATTATTTGCATTCTGTTTTTCCACTCATTCTATGTTTCTCATTCTCCCTTTTGTTTTCTGTCTTTTAGGTTGGTAATTTTTTTTAACTTTCAAAATTTCCCCTCTATTAGCTTGTTACTTATGCTTTATTTTACCACTTAAAACTAATGGTTGTACTAGAAATTATAGCATAACTGTATTCATTATTAGAATCTAATTTACATTAGCCATCTTACTACTTCCCCCAAAAGTAAAGAATTTAATTACTTTGACTCTCTTAATCTCTTCCTTCTGCCACTGTTATTTTTGTCCTATATTTTAAACTTTACATGGTTACTGTTTTGTGAATTCTTTTCCATCAACATTCAATGCTTTTTATTGTTCACTCATTTCTGTATTTTAAATGCATGTCTGCTTGTAATAAATTATCTCAAATTGTATTCATTTGAAAAATATCTTTATTTTACCTGTATTTTAAAGATTATTTTTATTAGAAATAGAATTCTACAGTGGCAGCTTCTTTCAGTGTTTTAAAGCTGTCACTCCATTGTCTTTTGGGTTCCATAATTTCACTGAAAATTTTACCATACAGTTGTTTTTCTTTTAATGGTAGTACATGATCGTCTCTGTTTTTAAGATTTTGTTTTTAGCAGTTCTACTATGATGTGCCTAGGTATGATTTTTTTAAAAATTTATCTTAGTTGGGAATAATAGCACTTCTTAAATCTGTAGCTCAATGGCTTTCATCAATTTTAGAAAAATCTCAGTCAGTATCTCCTTAAATATTGATACTGCCCATTACCTCTCTCGCATACTTCTCGGACTTCAATTAAAAATATGTTAGATCTTTTCACTACATCCCATATATCTTTTAGGCTCTTTTCTTATTTCCCATCCTTTTTACTTATTGCTTCAATCTGCGTATTTATTGACCTGACTTTCTGGTCAGTAATCTGTACTTCCATAGTACCACAGCTGTTAAATGCATTGACTGAGATCTTAATTTATCAAACGTTTTTATTTTTTAACCTAAGGTTTTTAATCTGTAGCTGCTACGACATGGCCTCAGAATTTACCTTTCCTTCTGCTTATCCCTACCCATCTTTCTTATTTGATGTTATTCTTACAACATCTGTGCCTGATGGTTCAAAAAGTATGAGTTTGGCTAGATTTGATAGGGCTACATTGTCCCTAGCAGTTCCCCTAGAAAAGAGCCATTATATTGCTTGGTTAGAGTAATTAGATATTGTTTGCATACCAGACGCTTCTCTGCCAGCCTTGGAGGGCATCACTGATTCAGATGCCTGTGCTTAAAAGTGGAAAGAGCATAATTGATATCAGTGTCCCCACAATGCAGGGTCTTGTCCTTCCTCCAGCAGCGCAGCAATTACTCATCTAGATGACTTGGGCTGGATGAATTCTGGTCAAGAGTGTACCACCCTACATCAGTGAGAGGGAGTTTCCCGATACTGCGCCATAACCCAAGCTCCCATTATATACACAAAAGAAGTTATTTTCTGGAATTCCTGGAGGGTGGAGGTCTAGAGGGTGGAAGCTGGGGGAAAGGGTTCAGCTTATTCACTCAGTAACACTACAGTCCCCTGTTTTCACTTTTAACTCTGGCTGCTCCAATCTTCCTTGCTGGTTTCATCAGTTCAACCTATAAATATTGGAGGAGTCTCAGGGGTTGGTCCTGGCCTTCCGTCTGTTTCCAATTTCTACATTTTTCTCTTAATAATCACCCAGGCTCATGGCTTTAAAAACCATCTATACCTCTAATTCTGTCTTCTTCCCAATATCCCAGACTCAGATGTCTAATGATCTACTTGATGTCACTTCATGGATCTATGATACACAGCTCAAAGTTAGTCTAACCCAAATAGAACTCTGATACCCCTGGATAAAGGCCTCCTGAACACCAATTCGCATGTAGCAATCCAACAGTTGCCAATATATTATTCTGTTCCTATTTTATCATAGTAGTTTTATGCATCTGATATTGTGTTATATTTACTATTTTTAGTACAACTCCTCTCATTGGAACATAAGTTTCATTGGAACAGAGGTGTGTCTATCTTGCTTACTACTGTATGACCAGTATTCACAACTTGGTATAGAACATAGTAACAGATATTGAGTGACCATTTGTGGAGTGTCTATGAGAAGATATTCATAGCTACACGGTCCCTCTTTTTGCTTAGATGACTTCTGCTGGGAATGGGGTTGGGTTGGGAGGTATTGTTTCATCCCCAATCCCTGCTCTCTGTAAGTCTCCATAGCAAGTCAACCTTTCACCAATGGGGATGCCACTCATATGCCTCCCATTGACGCCACACTTCAGCGTATCCAATTCATTCTCAATCCTATCAACTCTACCTCCAAAATAATTGTTCCAAAATCCATTCTATTCTTTCCACCATCCCTGCTGCCACCCTCATCCATGCCTCTGTCCTCTCTATCAACTATGATAGCCTGCTACTCTTGTTTCCCTGTAGTTCATTCTCCACGCAGCCACCATATATTTTTAAATCAAAGCATATTATGTCCTTGACTTGCTTTAAACCTCCAAAGGTTTTCTGTTATACTCAGAATAAAATCAAGCTCCTCATTATGGCCTATAAGGCCGTACATGGTCACATCCCTACCTTCATTTATGACTGACTTCATCATTCTTCCTCTTGCTAATGAAAGTGCAGCCACTCTGCCCTGATTTCTCTGTTGTTAACACAGCAAGCTCACTGCAAACTCACATCCTGCGTGTCTCCAGCTTCCTGGGCCGCCCTATCCAGTGGCTGCCCAATCTTTCATTATCACATTGTCCTGCATTATTTTCTTCACAATTCTTATAGCTAACCAAAGTTCTTTATTAAAACCTTTTTCTGTTTATTATCTATTTTATTCATTACCATTTTGCCAGCATCTAAAACAATGTATGATATATAGTAGGTACTCATTATTTATTTGTGGAATATATAGGGGAATGACAACTGAAGGGACATAGTCTCAATCTCTCACATCACCGCTCTTCTGAATGTCATTTCTTAGGACTAAGTCCTCCTTGTTTATTTTTTATTTAAAAGGAAATACAGTAAGTAAAGTTTAAAATCCATACATTTTTCCATTGTTAATGCTCCCTTTCTTCTTACAGAACCATTACAAATTTCTTGTAATAATAATGATTTAACATATACTGATCTCTTATTCATGCCAGACAATGTGCTGGATTATCTCATTTATTTATCACATCAACACTGTGAATTAAATCCTACTGTAATCCATACTTTGTGAATGAGATATCTAAGGTTTACAATGTTTCCATTAATCTCTCAAGGCCAAAAAGCTAACAAATATTCCATGTTACTATCTCAAGTGAACTTCAGGAACCAAGGAACCAGGTATGATAAGGAAGACTTTAGATGACTGTAACTTGTTTTTAAACAAACCTTTTGGTAATCAATAACGCAGGGAGAGGGAGGGACAGAGGGAAGGAGGTGAGAGAAAAAAGAGGAAAAAGAGAGAGCAGGCACACTTCCCACCACGATGACCAGATAATACTTTGGTTAGCAAACTCTGAACTCAGCTCATTTAACATCATTCCTGGAAGAAGGACAAACCAAAGTCAGGTAATTCTCTCTGAATATCCTTCTCTTCTGTTAGAACAACTCTCTAATTAATAAATTCTCAAGGCTTTGAGCTCAGGAAAATCAGAAAGACTGATTTTATTTGGCTAATTAATCTTGGGGCTTAGCTTGACCAAGAAATAGACCTTCTGGCAACATGTCTGTGAGTGGGCAGTAAGTAAATGATTTATTATAAAGTCATTTACATACTGCTAAAAAGTTCAGTTTGAAATAGGAGAGAATAGGAAGAGAGAAAAATACTTATGAAAAGTCTTAGGAAGATAAAAGACCTCACAGACCCTGAGACTGTCTTTATATAACCTCAAATGTCTTGTTGAAAACTAAAGGAAAAAGAACAGTTTGATGCTAAGATAATTGATGAAAATGTTTATTTTCTATCTGATTATTTGGTACCATGAAGATATAATTGTGCTGAATCACTTCACAAAGTGTTTTAATAATTGTTGCTTCTGCCCAGATTTTCTTAGAATTTTAATTTTCTATATTAATATTTTAGGGGATAAAGTGTGGTTTTTTTTTAATGCATTTGGAGGATCAATGCTGTTCTTTTTTTATTGATATATAATAATTGTACATATTCATGGGTTACATGTTACATCTTGAAACAAGCACACAACATACAATAATCAAATCAGTCAACTCTGTTCTTAATATCCATTAAATACAGTCATAATATTAGGAAGCGTTTTTTTTTTTTTTTTTGGAATCGGTAACAATTTAGTGATATCTTACTTTATGTCTAAATTAGCCAGTGGCAGATGCAATGGAGGGTAAGTATTAGAAAGAACATCAGCAAATAGTGTCAAGCAATTTGCTAACCACACTGTGAATTACGCATTAAATTCCCTATCAACCCTATTAAAGTATTATTGTGACTCAGTTTTATAGATGAGCAAACCATATGCCAGTAAGGTTAAGTAACTTCATCCAAGCTACAAAGTGGTAGAGCCAGGTGAACCCAGGCAGTCTAACTTGAGAGCCTAACCATGCCAGCACACGGCTTTTCAAGGAACCTACAATTTCTCCAGGAAAAAAATATTCATGTTTGCCTAAAGCAGTTCAATCACAATAACAGGGCTGCAGGATCCATGGTCTAAAAGAGTCTATGCCATGAGCTCGTTTAGGTAACCGGTATTAAAATCAGACAGGACTAAAGACAAAGTGACTTCTGACATCACAATCCAAGAGGAAACCAAGCTCCATGTGAGTAAATTGTTGGACAAGTAGGATGGAAACTTATCCTTGAATCTGGGAGACAGATACACATGTATGTATGTATATATGTATGAATGCATATATAGTTGAATACATATTTATTTGTTCAGGTTCTTTGCCCTCTAACACATTCATTCCGGTGCTGAACGAGAGTTTATATTGGGTTGTGTGTGTGTGGACACATGCGTGCGGAGTGAGAGAGGAGCCACTGTGTGTCACGGGGAAGTGTACATGGATGCCATCTGCACTGAGAGCCATCGATACCTTACGAGTGGTGCGAGGAGGGATGAGTCAGGCTGGGAACAGCATTTCCTGACGGCCCACTCACAGACGCCCTGCCAGAAGGGTTATTTCTTTTCTAGGTTCTGCTCTTCAGATTCATATGAAAGGATCACATTGCTAAGGCTGGTAATGAGATGCTTTGTATAAGAATTAGAGAGATTAATTACAAGACTCTAATCTCCTGAGGGCAGGAACTGTGTTTTATTCACTGTTGTATACCAGCCTCTGACACACTGCCTGGCATGAAGTCAAGACCTAATAAACATCTGTTGAGGGAATAATAAATGCATGTAATACTTTGTATTTATTGGATCGGGTCCTGTCAAAGAGTCATTGCTCTCCTGGGTCACTAAGAAGCTGACAACTCAGATCATGCTACGGGATAGTTTTAGACCTGAGGTTCTTTGACCCACTAGCAAACTTACTCCCTGGTATATTTTTAGGGGTGCATAGAGACATAATTCAGTCAACAAGTATTTCTTGAGCTCTATTATTTGAACACTCTCAGAGGGAATTACGGATGGTTTATTGAACAAGCGAGGTCCTTGTTCCCATAGAGCTTACATTCTTATAGGTTAAGCAGAAAAACAGACAAATACACAACACGACTAGGGGTGACAAATGCTAGGAAAAAGCAGGGAAAGGAGAAAGAGCAGGATGGAAGAACACTAGATAGTACAGCCCAAATTATCTCTCCTGGGGAAAGCGTTCTCCAGGGCCTAGACCCAATTTAACGAGGATTTTATGATGCCTGTCTCTATTAAATTATATCGAAAACTTTTCAAGGATTTCAATGGCACCCAAATCATAAAGCTTTTAGGGCACTATTTTCTACTTTATTGTTCAGAAATCTGTTCAGTGAGTGCCGGGTGGGATAAAACGAGGATGGCAACGATGATCAAGACAGTGAACTTCTAGAGGAAATGATGAAGGGATTTTAACAGCCAACAAGCTTTGCGTACTTACCATGTGCTGGTAAGCACATTATGTTCCATATCTTAATTTATCACCAGAAGAGTCCCATGAAATAAGACTATTCCTGTCCCCCTTTCATGGCAAACAAGGCACAGTTAAGATTCAGTAAATTGCTGAAAGTCACTCAGCTACTAGGTAGAAAATCTAGGATCGGGTCCAGGCAGTCTGACTGTAGGGCCAGATTGTTGCCTTACAGAATTAAGTGCACTGCCTCCAGAATCCAAGTTTTTTAAACTACTAAGATGCACTGCTTCTTTAAAATGTATAATGAAGAATAGGGACTTAAATATTTCAGAAGATTTAAAAAAGTTTTAAACAAAGCTTCAAACCCTTCCACAAAAGAATACGGTATGACGTGCAGAGCTCTGTCCTCATTGTGTGCTGCAGCACATTGCTCCAGGCGCCAGGCCTTTGCGCTGGCAGGGCCCTATTTTTATTTTCTTCCAGTCCTTGTCACTATTTAATGTTTCCTGTGGCTGTTTCCCCACTAGTATGCAAGCACCATGAGGTCAGGGGCAGTGGCTGCTTTGTTGATTGAAATGTCCCCAAAGCCTGATCTCTGCCTGGTACATCACAGAGGCTTCAAAGACATTTGAATGAACCGATGCTGTCCCTGGAGTCTGCAGACTCAGGTCCCAGGGGCTTTACTTCTGCAAGGGATCATGCATCTGCCCACCATTCTGTGCAGAATTGGAGCACAAGATGGGAAAAGAGAGATCAGCAACTGGGGCCTGAGAAACACTTGCCTAGCGAGCCATGACTGCTCGGAGGGCTACCAAGGAGACCAGCTATAAAGCCTATTTGCAGAAGGGTCAATTTGGAGGGAATTTCTGCAGTTAAGTACATGCAAGCTCATCATCATTTCAATTTCAGAGGAACCTCCTTGTTCATGTCGTGTTTTATTGTAATTCCCACCTTAATTTGGATCTAGTGCTTGTCCTGATGTATCCACTGTTTCCCCCAACCAGAATGTAAGGTCTGTGAGAGCAGGGATCCACGTGTCTTTTATAACACTGTATACTCAGTGCCTAGAAGCATGTGCAACACATAGTAGGTGCTCAAGTAATACTTAAAAATTGGGCCAACACTAAATTCCAGACAAAAGCAGGTGGGAGAGCGGAATGCAGCAAACATTTATGGAGTCCCTGCTAAGTCCCAGAGGCTTTTACACACCTTACTTCATTTGTTTCCCCTGTTAAGTTACAGGCTTTGAGAGCCTAAAATGTATGGAGTGGAAGATGCCTTTCTTCTTCCGTGTCATAAAATCAGGTCTTGCTGGGCAAGTGGTTCTTTCAATGAATGTGGATATCGCCAGGCACCTCAAACTTTAATCAATTCGCTGAGGTCTGTGCTGTGACCTGGTCATGCTGTATCAAATAAATAATTTTGTGTTGCCTAGAGCATACCTGAGGATCAATAGAGAATCGTAACTAAAGCCTTGGCCACTGCTTCACCTATACGATCATTTTCATTTATCATCTCAGCTTGAATTTATCTGAATCAGAGCTAAAAATACGCTTTCCCAACAGAAGACTAGAAACGACTGCAAATGAAGTGAATTTGGAGGAGGTTGTTCCCAGAGGATATAGCAAGCTCAGCCTGGGTCAATTGGACAGGGAAAAATGTGAGTTGGCACAATGTCATGTTTGAGATTGGAGGAGGAGAAATTGTAGGAGAACCAGTTCGGATAATATCTGTCCCATATCCCCAGCCCCGAGAGCTAAACAGTCAGGGTTGGCCCCTGATTGAGGGATGTTTCAGAGGCACAATGTGGGGAAATGTGTAATATACACCCTGGCCCTGAATTACCTTGTTAGACACCCAATGTGAGGAAGGTGGCACGTAAGAGAACATTCTTGAAGGCTTAATAACAGATAAGAGTATTTTCAGCTGATTCTGTGTATAAGTAGAGCCAATTTCAAGCAAAGATGAGCTTCCTTTCAAAAATGGTAAAATAGTAGTGCCATTACACCTGCCTTGCTCAGCCATTTAAAAGTACCTTGAAGCTAGTTCACTCCTGAGGGCTTAGCAAGACACACGCCTGCCGAATGAAGGGAAATTGACACTTTACAGTGTATCCTTGGGGGGTTCCCGCCCTCTACAAACAGTTACCACTCCAGTCAGCAACTTGTTCTGGGGCAGCCATCCCCAACCTTTTTGACATCAGGGATCAGTTTCATGGAAGACGATTTTTCTATGGCCAGGTTGGGTGGGGGTGGAAGGTGCAGCCGAGGCAGTGATGTGAGCATCAAGGTATTCACAGGACTGCTCGGAACAGTCAAGCCACTTTCCACTGAAGTACAGAGGCCAAAAAACCACAGTGAAGTCCACAGACTGGGTTTCAGTCCCAGCTGTTTACACTAATGAGCTGTGTGGTTTTGGAAAGTTCCCTTAATCACTCTGCAAGATGGTGAGTGGGGTCTAAAAAAGGGCTTCAATGTCTCTTCCAGCTCCGGCTGCCTGGTTTGATGAGAATTGCCAAGGCCCAGTGGGTGCCCTCCCCTACTCACAGGCTGCAGCAGCCATTCAGAAAACTGCCTTGTGCACAGGCCAGGGAAGAAATTCACGTTGCCCTTTTGCTCTGGGTTTGCCTCTAAGGCCCTTCCTTTAGCAGGTCTGCGGCCATGCGCTCCAGCTGAGACCGAGAGATCAGGACATTCTGAGCAGCACACCTGACCCCTCCTCTCCACCATCACAGCTCCCTGAAGCTAAGCCTAGAGTTTCTGCACCCTGGATGAGACATGGAGGGAGGAAAGAAGCCATGCAAACTTCAAGGTTGTCACTCTTTTTTTTTCACTTTGTCATCCTAGGGGAATGTTTCTTAAAGTGTTGCACTTGGGGTTCCCTCCTTAAAAGGTACTGGGGCACTTCTTGAAAATAGAAATTCTTGCCATCTACCAATTCACAATTTTGGATCATGTATGAGTCCTCAAATCTGCATTTTAAACAAAGCACTGTAGGTAATTCTTTTCCGTCTGCTAGCTAACCTTTGGAAACTACTGTCCTACAAGAAGGGAGACAAAAACTTTAGGTGGAGTGATAACTCCACTTGCCTCCTGCTGCTACTGACCATGATGATTGTTAATTCATTTATTTAGCAAGGATTTATTAATATCACCCCCTTACTATGTGCAGAGGCAATGATCAGCAAAAGCACAAAGTGCCTGCTCTCATGGAGCTTACGGTCTAGCAAAGGGAAACAAATGATAAATACGTGCCACGTCAAGCGGTAAGAAAATCTCGGGAGTAGGATGACAGGGGAGTGACAGGGAGGTGATAGGGTAGGCAGGAAGGATGACCTTGTGCAAAGACATAAAAGATGGGAGGGAAAGAACCCTGTGGCTGAGGGAAGCACATTCCAGGCAGAGGCAGCGAGGAGTACAAAGGCCCTGTAGAGGGACCACGCCTGGCATGTTTGAGGAACAGCAAGGAGGCTGGAAGGCTGGAAGAGGAGAGTCAGAGGAGACAAGGGGGGTACGAATCACCTAGGGCCTTACAGGCCACGGAAGGACTCGGATTTTTCTGAGTGAAATGGAAAGCCATTGGCGGGGCTCCAGTTTGAACAGAGACGTTTACACAGTTTGACTACCTACTATCTTGTAGCTTGTTTGCTTTATTTCTAGGTTGCAAAATATACTATATAGCCTGGATTGGTGGAAGTGGAGCAATGATTTGTGGTCATATGATATTATCTCCCTATTCTTATTCCAACCTGTTGTCCTTTGCTTATGCTGTGACTCCCTGTTCCTGGCTGACCTCCTTAGGGCCACCTAAGATAGGCCTTTGGCTTGAGAATTGGAGCAAAGAGTAAAGAAGCTTTGCTAGGAGGTGCTATGAGCATAATTGTGTCCCCCTGAAAGTCATAGGTTGAAGCCCTCATCCCCACGGTGGCTGGATTTGAAGACAGGGGCTTTAAGGAGGTAATTAGGTTAAATGAGGTTATTAGGGTGGGGCTCTACCAAGACCAACAGGACTGGTGTCCTTACAGGAAGAGGAAGATTCATCAGAAATGTGCATCACAGACAAAGACCACGTGAGGACGCGGTGAGAAGGTGGCGGCTGCACGTCAGCGAGAGAGGCCCCCGGAGAAACCAACCCTGCCAGCATTTGATCTTAGACTTCGGCCTCCAGAACTGTGAGAAAATCAATTTCTATTGTTTAAGCCTCCCAGACTCTAGGATTTTGTTACGGCAGCCCTAGCAAACCAATCCAGGAGGGTAGGGCCAGAAGGCCTTCATTTATCTATTCACACATTTATTTAATCAGTCTTTATTGGGTGCCCAGTGTATGCAAGGCACTGTGCTGCTGCTTTGCAGACATTATTTTATGTAATCTGACAACCAGGCTGCGGTAAGGTTTATAACCATCATCTTACAGGTAAAGAAACAGAGGCTTAGGTAGGGGCAGTCAGTGGGCCAGGGGGAGTTTCGGAGCTTGGATTCCAATGCAAGACTGTAACAGCAAAGCCTGTGCTTTCCCTTCATGTCACAGGTGGGAAAACAGAGCCAGCCTACCTGGGTTCAAATCCCACTCCTGCTACTTGCCAACTATGTGATTTTGGGCATGTTAGCTACCTTTCTGGGCCTCAGTGTCTGCATCTATAAAATGGGGATAATGAACATTTTCTCTTCACGAAACTATTATTAGCACTAAATGAGCTAATATATTAAAACACTTAGGACTTGGCACCTAAATGCTCCTTGTTATCACCCTGACCGTAGGTGCAGTCATAGGCTACTTGAAGGACTTTGAAATCTTTAGGCTGTACAACGCACGAAAACCCTCCTCATTCTCTTGTCTTCTTTTCATGTGGAAAAGGCTCCATGTTTCTTATTTGGTAGTTCTAAGAAATAGATTTCAGCTCAATTTAAAGGCCTAGGTAAAGTTGGCATTATCTGGGGGTAGGATGGCCTGGTTTGGGAGGGAGGGAGCTCTCCATCGCCATCTTGTCAGGAATGTCATGAGAGGGTTCAGGGACCCTGTGAAGGGCTGGCATAGATGATGACAGAAGTTTTTCCCCAATAGAAATTCTTTGATACTTTCCAATAGGATAGAAAGAGGTGGCTCACAGGCCTGGGCTGCTTTGCTGTTCTTGCTCAGTGTCCTTTTTAAACTGAACTGTGTTGCCTCCAGGTGGGGCTTAAGCTCACACATTGACGACAGCCAGGATCATGCCTTTTTTGGTTCATGCTACCTGCTTAGGTCCTGCAGGATTTTACAGCTGGGGTGCCCACCCATGTGCTTACCTATCCTGTCATCTGGGTTAGAGGACCATGAAAAGAGGGATTATCAATTAAGGCAGACATGGCTTCCTAACCTTCACTTACAAGGCACCTTTTGGTCCACTCTCCCTTGAGAGGGCCACCTTGCTGTTTATATACGAATATACATAGCCAAGCATACGTAAAATTCTATCTAGAGGCTTTGACGCAGCAGCTATATCTTGCTGAATAAACATGATATGAAAACATTCTTAGTGGTTCTGTCCTAAGACAGCCTTTCTTTTTCTTCTAAATATCATGCTTTGCAAGTGCTGTGTCTGGAAGAGCAAACTCGCTCCTATGCCTGGAATGTTTACTGCCTCTTCCAGACCATAGTGTGCTCCTGCCATTGCTCATTGAGAATAAATTTTTTTTTTGTCTGTATGTCAAGACAATGGACAGGTTTCTATGTTCATAAGACTGTTCTATTCAGATAAAATCACAAATAGACATCCAGGAATTCGGGGCATACATAGAGCCATCTACAAGTCTACTGTAATGCAACAGTAAGGACTGTTTTTAGAGACCACGTGTTTCTGTTTGTGCGTCCCTCTCCCTAAAATACAGTCGTGTGGCTGGGTGCAGTGGCTCACACCTGTAATTCCAGCATTTGGGGAGGCCGAGGTGGGAGAATCACTTGAGGCCGGGAGTTCAAGACCAGCCTGGACAACATAGCAAGACCACGTCTCTATAAAAAAGATAAAAAATTAGCTGGGCATGGTGGCACTCACCTATAGGTCCAGCTACTTCAGAGGCTGAGGCAGGAGGATCACTTGAGCCCAGGAGTTCTAGGCTGCAGTGAGCTCTGATCACACCACTGCACTCCAGCCTCGGTAAAAGAATGAGACACCATGTCAAAAACAAAACAAAACAAAACAAAACAGTCATGCACCACATAATGACATTTCGGTCAATGATGGACAGCATATATGATAGTGGTCCCATAAGATTTTCATGCCATATTTTTGCTGTACCTTTTCTATGTTTAGATATGTTTAGATGCACAAATACGCACCATTGTGTTACGACTGCCTACAGTATTCAGGACAGTAACGTGCTGTGCGGGTTTGGAGCCCACGAGCAACAGGCCGTACCATATAGCCCAGGTGTGTAGTAGGCTGTACCATCCATGTGTAAGTACATTCTCTGATGTTCCCACAATGTCCAGATCACCTAATACTGCGTTTCTCAGAACGTATCCCTGTCATTAAGCAGCGCATGACTGTGTGTCCATCCGCTTTTAGCTCCCCTAATCTATTCTCACAGCAGTCAGAAAAATCTTCTCAAACCACAGTATGGTATGAAAAATATGATCAGTCTTTTCCAAAATTTATACCCTCCAATAATTCCGACCTGCTCTTTGGTTTAAGACGAAACTCCATAATTCACGTGGCAATCACACAGAGTTACATCTCTTTATGGCCTCATTTTCCACTGTGCCCCTTCTTGGTATCTGTGCTCCAGCCACACTGGCTTTTCTCCAGGATCTTGCATTCACTGCTGGCGACTGGACCTTGCAAACATATTCTCCTTCACCTGAAAAATCCTGTTTCTCTTTCTGCCTAGTTAAGCTCGACTCATCCTTCAGATCTCAGCTCAAAGGATGCTTCCTTAGGGAAGCCATCCTGACCTTCCTGTGCATAACAAAAACTCCATTAGGCCTTGTTCTCATGCGTGCACATTCATCTATTAGATCAATTTGTCTTCCATACCTGCAGGAACCACATCTATTTTTACCACCTGTGAACCCATCACCCAGCTGATATCTGACACATAATAGAGATGTTCTTTATGTCTGTGTGTATTTTTTGAATAAATGAATAAATAAATGAATAACTTCTCTTGCAAGGAGGTTCACTGACTACTGAATTTGCTCCTAAAATTTCTCCAAAAGTGTCATTCCATGTATCAACAATAAGATCCGGAGCAGGATTTCATATGCTTCTTTGAAGTCATTCACTTATTTGCCTCCTGTTTGCTTTTCCTACTAAATGTGCTTTTGCAGACACTCACAAGATAAAGGCCTTGGCCCTTTCAGCCCATCTTTTCTCCCAGCTCAATCTGCCAGCGAAGAAACCATGACTCAGAAAACTAATGGGCCAGTCTCTCTAACGACGGCAATGATTTCACTGCCGGTGATTCTTCTATTAGATTTATAAAATTGAGTCAAAATGAAGCAATTGCCTTGGGGCACAAGTACCAAAGACAAAAAATGGATCCTGAAACACAAATCAAAACAGCATTGACCAGTGTACGTTACAGGCAAACACGAGTAAAGGTGATTGTAGGTTGAAAGAATTAAAAGAATAGGAATAGGAGCTTTTCTTGACGGGAACACAGTGAAGCGGGAGGAACCCAGGATTTGCAATGGGACAAGCTTGGTGTCACCACTGGTAAGTCCTGGACAAAGACACTGTCAGGGTAAGCACAGGAACCCTCTACTAGGTGGCTCCCAGGCACATTCCATTCAATGTCTTTAATACTTATAATTAACATGAAAAGGAAGCACATTACTTCCATATTAAAGTTGAAAAAAACCCCAGATATTCAGAGGATAAATAACTTTAAGTTATAATTTAGAGCTGTCATTTATCTGATTCCAAAGCCAAAGGCATTTTCCACTAAATATTTCATCTCACCAGTCCTCCCTCAGTTTTTTCACCTGTGAAGTGTGGCTAACACCGTGTAGCATTGTTGTGGTCATTATCTCCATGTGCTAACACACAGGTGAGAGCCTGGTGCCCATTTGGTTTTCATTAAACATTAATTCCTGTCCTCCCTATTTCTTATCATCCTTATGCATCTTATTAGGAAATCCTGAACATGGGTTACCACTCCCAACCTCTGATTTAATATGGGAAGATTCAAGAGGGGGACAGACTTCACAAAGCACATGTCACTTAATCTGGCACCAACATCACCAGGTTTTATTATATTCCCGTTTGACTCTGAGGCACAGCAGGATTAACCAATTTCCTAAGGATCATCAATGTCAGAAGAGGACTAGAATCTAGGTGCCTCTGGACTGCGGGCCCAGGGTTCTTTCCATCACCACATCGTATCAAAGTATACAGGCCAAGAGCTGGTTTCTGAGGCCTCTACTAAAATGCAGAGTATTAATAACAACAGCTAACTTTTACTGAGCTCTTAATTTGCACTGAGTACCATACTATATACATGGTATGAATTATCACATTTACCCACCAAACCAACTCTTTGATATATGCATAACTTTCCCCCTTTGCACAGATGGCAAAATTAAAGCCCAAGAAATTGAATGACTTTCTGTACATTAGGTACATGGTTTAGCCAATACCTGAATGTAGGCTCCTGAAGCGAATTCACAGCTACCTGCAAGCAAACAAATGCTCAGCAGAGTTCCACTGAATGCCTAAGTGGATGGCACTGACCTTGACTCTTCTCAGGACAGCCACTTTTCCTGCAGACATCAGAGGCCCTGACCAAAAGCAACCTTTCTTCAGCTGCAGGATTTACTCTGTCATTTCTGGGATCCAGGTGATCACTCTTGTTCTCCCAGAACCCTTCCCTTGAGCTTTCAGTACATTCCTCTACCCTGACTGTTGTTAAGTTCCCACCTCTGACTGCACATAAGGTTCACCTGGGGAAGCTTCAAAACTAGGATTCCTGGGTCCCATTTCTAGGGAATCTGATTCAATGGGCTGTGGTGGACGCAGTCCTGTGTCTTTTCCACAGGTCATTCTCATACATAGCTGGGGTTCCAACCTGCTGTTAACAGTTGTGTGCACACACCTTTCTCTCTCTGGCTGGACTGTAGCTTTTTAAGAATGAGGGATGAGTCTTTTTCATCTGTTAATGGCCGGCATGCTGAGAACAATGGCTGAAATGCTGCAGGCAGTACTGTGGGGTAGGTAAGAGCCTGAACTCTGGAGTCAGTCTGGGTACAAACCCTGATCGACCACATTTTAGCTGTGTGGTTCTGGATAAGTTACTACACCATTCTGTGCCTTGGTTCCCTATATGTACAATGAGGAAAATGAATAGTACTTATCCTGTGACATTTTTGTGAGCTTTATGTGAGGCAGTGACTGTTACATGCTCAGCACAGGGCCTGCCACATAAGGAGCTCACAGTCAATGCTAGTATGTGGGTAGCAAAACAAACCCCGTCAACATGGGACGACTAATGCCTATTTGTGACTGTCACCGTGGCAAGTGCAGTGAGGGATATAAAAGAAAGAATAGGATGTCCCATTCACTGATTATTCACAGACGTGATGCTATAACATTGTTACTATTAGAGAAGGAACTATACCAGTGGCGTGATGGAAGGTCATCCAACAGGTAACCATGAGTGCTGAGACTGGAGTTCTGGTTTGTCTGGTTCCAGAGCCCCCTTTCCCCACTTTATTACTAAGACTTCCTATAAATATTCATTCATACATCAATTCATTCATTCAATCCACAAGTATTTACTACATGCTCACTATGTGCTAGAAACTGCTCTGGCTACCAGAGATACAGGAATGGACAGGACAGAGAAAGCCTCTGCTCGCACGTGGCTTACAAGCTACAGTGGGAAAGAAGGGCAACAAATAAGTAACTGGATTTATCACAGGTCGGGTAGATATTAAAATAAGTGCTGTGAAGGAAAAATACAAAAAGGTAAAAGTAACGAGGGTGGGAAAAGATCTTGAGACAGAGGAAGTGAGTATGTGTGTGTGAGATTTTAGATAGGAAGACCAGGAAAGGATTCTCTGACGAAGGAACATTTGAGTGATGATGTGATAAGGTGTGATCGGATTCCGGATATTTTTAGGAGGTTAAGCCCAGAGGATTCATCACGGAGTCGGAAGAAGGATATGAGAGAAGGAGGGAAATTGAGATGACGCCAAGGTGTTTGGCTTGGGTAGCGAGAAGAACGGAGTTCTGCCTTACTTCCTGAGGTGCAGAAGAATTCTGGACAAACGTGGTCTTTTTAGGAGGGGACTCAGGAGCTCTGTTTTGAGATCTTGACTGTGCGTTCAAGTGGAAGTGTTGGGTGGGTAGCTGGATGTACAAGTCTGCATTTTAGGTGAGAGGTCAGAGCTGAAGATATAAAACCAAACAGATGATGTTTAAGACCACGGGAGTGAGTGAGGTCACCTAGGAGCACATGCAGGTTAAGGAGAGGGCTGAGCCCTGGGCTCCAACGTTTCCACTCAGGAGTGAGTGAGGTCACCTAGGAGCACATGCAGGTTAAGGAGAGGGCTGAGCCCTGGGCTCCAACGTTTCCAGCTCAGGAAGATGATACGGAACCAGCAGGGGCATCTGAGAAGGGCTGGCCAGGGAGGCAGAAGGGAACACCGAGCAAGGGGGCGCCTCGAGGCCAAGACAGGACACTCCTTCAGGAAGCAGCAGGCATCTGTGTCAGTGCTGCTGAGAGCTGTGGTGACAAGAGACCTGGCTCGGAATGACTGGACCCGGCACTGCGAGGGTCAGGCACTGCGAGGGTCACTGGTGACTCTCGCAAGAGCAATTTTGGTGGAGTGATGGAAAGAGCAAATCGGAGGAGAGGCGGTGGCGACAGTGAGCGCAGGGGACTCCGTCAAGGCATTTTTCTGAAAAGGGGAGTGGGGACTAGGGCAGGAGCTGAAGGAAGATACAGGCCCGTGAGATCGGGATTTAAGATGAGATGATTTACAGCATGTTTGTGGGCTGCAGAACATACTCCCGTAGAGAGGAAAATCTTGGTGCTAACAGAGTGGGAACGAGTGCGGGCGTGATGTGCTTGGACAGGGAGCGGAGAGGGCAGGGGATCCAGCTTCAAGGGGAAGCGTGGCCTTGGAGGACAGCAGGGACCATTCAAGCCACTGCACGTAAAATTTAAGAAATATATTTCAGACATAAAGCAAGATCAAACCATGTAAGATTTTGTCTCAATTAATCTTTACAATAACCCCTTGAGCTAAGCATCACTATTTCCATGTTACAGAGAAACAGAATGTGCTTTGGGAAAGACTTTAAATGTAGGTGTGCATTTGTAAGATGCAAGAGATGGACAAGAAAAATGAGTAGTCAGGGAAAGCTGTGGGGCGAGGTGCCTACGATGTGGGCTACAAAGAGTAGGTTGGTTCTAAATATGTGGAAGGGACTGAGAAGAGAATTCTAAAATCATGAAAGATAAGAATTCTGTAAATGTGAAAAAGGCCCCAAAGATAGCAACGATTCCATTCTTAGCATGTATCCTGGAACCAGACTGCATGGGTTCTAATCCTAGCCCTTGCATTTCACAGCTGTGTAGCCTTAGACTAGTTACTTCACTTCTCTGTGACTTGGTTTTCTCATGTACAAAACGAGGATAATAACAGTATTTACCTCACTGGATTGTTGTGGGGAGGAAAACACACACACATGCACACACATCCATACCTGCATTCGTATACACACACAGTGGGATTGTGCCTAGCAAAGAGTAAGCACCATATGTTTTTCTTATTATTGTACTATTATTTATGATATAATACAGAGTTAGAAAAAATATGCATTTTTCCATCGTGTGTGCGTGCATGTGTATGTGTGTGCGTGCATGTGTGTAGATTTCCAGCAAGCCTGCTTTGGGGTGTCACTGGAAGATATTCTGCTTCAAGATGTTTCCTCTCCTTGAAGGAGCATGAATTGATAGAATATGGGTGAGTTCGTCATTCACTCTCTCATTCAGTCCTTCATTTGAGAAGGATTTCTGGAGTGTCTACTCTGAGTCAAGCTCTGTGCTAAAGCAGGGTGCAAGAACTGAAGAAGAATAGGACAGAATCCTGTGCCCCAGTTGCTCCTGGCCACCCAGGAGACAGACAAGCAAATAGACCGTTTCCATGTAACCCGAAGGGTGTCCTCACTCTGACACCGGGCGGGCAATGTGCAGTGCAGGGTGAAGTTTAAGAGACTGATTCAGATAGTTTGGACTTGAGTCTTGGCTCTACCGCTTTACTAACTGTGGCTCTGTGCAAGTTCTGGCCGAACCCATTTCCTCATCTATAACGCGCAGGTATTGGCGCTCAGCAAGAGAGACCGCTGTCGGGAGCACGCGAGATGGTCCAGGCACAGCCCTCAGCACACAGGCTTCGTGTGCTGAAGCTGCTGCTGCTTCTCATTTCTTCGTCCCACTGTTACTGTGGCTTGTGTGACTCATAATAACAATTCCATTTTTGGAGTTGGTGAAGAAGTCTTCCTAGAAAGACTTTCGAGTTGAGTTCTCAAGGAGGATAGGGGTTTGCAGCATGGAAGTGAGACAGAGATGATTTAGGGAAAGGAAGGAGCACGTGGCAAGGCACATTGCCCTCGTCTCTTTAGGAAAAGCAAATGTCCCTACTGATTTTTTAGGTAATGGAAAAAGGCCCTCCAGTGTCTGCTGCCAAATTAGGTCCACTGGAAAGTATCAGGCAAGGTTCCTTATACTTCACTGACTCTCTCATTGCTGTGGGTTTTTGCTTCCCCTCTGTCCTGTCTTGAATGGTTTATTTTATATATTTAATTTAATTTAATTTTTTTTGGCTGTGATTAGGATTTTGTTCTTGCTTAGATACCATTTTTGTGGATGAATCCTGCCCTACCAAGGGGGAGGGAGTTATGTTCTCCCTAAATGAGGTCCACAAAGAGGAAAAGACAGTCCAATTGTCTTCTCAAAACACTAATTATACATCAGCATTATTTGGTTGCCCTTGTTTCTGTTCGTGTCCTCCTATTTCAAGTGAAAAAAAGAGCATTCCGATAAAACTAAAGCCCTTAAAGTATGGCTACAGAAAACTCCCAATTCACAATGATTAAAACAACTTGAATTCTTGTAGGAGGGAATATTTTTCGGAATGTTTTTCACATATGGTTTTAAATGTATTCATATAACAGCCTCAGTATTTGGCATCTTTCATTCAACAAAAACAACAAAAATTTATTGAGTACCTATTACTTCCCAGCACTGGAGGTACAACAGAGAGTAAAATTACACCTGGGTCCTGGTCCCATGCAGCAAGGAGACAGATATCAACAAAACAGTCAATCCATTTATTCACAATGACAAACTAGGATAAGTGTTCTGAAGTAAAGAAACCCAGTTCTTCAAGAGCTACGAGCAGCTAAGGGTCAGGGATGGCTTCTAAGCTTGCACTGAGAGTTGCAGGCTGGGGCTAACAAGGCAATAGGGCAGAGGGACGTCCCAAAAGTCCAAGGCTTAAGGGGACATGTTGAGGAACCAAAGAAGGCCAGTGTGTTTGGAGGTCAGGCAAGGTGGAGTATGTTTGAGGTCAGGCGGGAAAGCCAGGCAAGAGTGAGAACACACAGGGCCTTGATGGCCACCGGAAACCATTGAGAGGTTTCAAGTTTGAGTGTGTGTTTGTTTGAGGGGGTGGGGTGATCATATTTTTAAAAATCATTCTGACTGCTTTATGGACAAATCCACCAAATCTCCATCAAATGGATGAAGAAACAGGCTTGAGGGCTAAGAGTGAGCGAAAGGAAGAAAAAAGAACTAATATTTGTGAACCACACATTGTTAATTTACCCTGTATACAAATGTGTTACAATATATAATATATTTAGATAATGCTTTGGATATAGTAAGTGCAATATGAATGAAGGCTGATTATTATTATTATTCCTATTATTATTACCCTGTGTATGGCATCCTGAATGTATTTCTCTGCAACCATCCTATGGAGTACCATTGCCCATATTTTACAAATGAGAAAACTGAGGCTCAGAGAGGTTAAATAAGTACCCAACGTCCCTCAGCTGACATGAGCCAGCGCTAGGAGTCAAAGCCCATGATCTTCCTGCATTGGGAAAGCAACATTAAAACAAAGTTTGGGAGACCACCGAAATCTTCTAAGCAGGATGGTTCTGTCTCATAAGAAGCCCCCAAATTGTTGAAGCTCTTAAATTTGTCCTAGAACTCCTCTTATGGAAACTGTTTGGGTCATTTGTATTTATTTGACTTTCACAGAGACATTCACAAATTATTCATTCTCTACTTTTTCAATTAAATAAAATGTGACGTTCACAGCCATAATTTTTCCAGACTAGACTACAGGGAGACATGATGGCGAACCACATAAACACAT
This sequence comes from Eulemur rufifrons, assembly GCF_041146395.1. NCBI lineage: Eukaryota > Metazoa > Chordata > Mammalia > Primates > Lemuridae > Eulemur > Eulemur rufifrons. The sequence goes on from NC_090992.1 coordinate 11,788,124, forward strand.
AAATACACAAAACACAAACTCAGGTTCATTTGGACATGTTTTTCTCCTTGGACAATTTTAAGTAAGTGTAATGAGTTTTTGGCGACACAGTGATATGTTTGAGGAAACCACCCATTGCTGAAGATAGCATAATAAAGAAAACTCAAACATCTAAGAAAACACATGGGCAAGGGACTCAAAAACAAACAGCACCTATTATGTGCTGAGCTTTAGGAAGAACTTTATTTAATTATCACATTTAATTCTCAACATCCATACGAGTAGGTCTTTTTATTTCCATGTTATCAGTAAGATTGGGTACAGAGCGGTTAAGGGACTTGGAGTGCTCGCTTGGTATCTAACTCACGCCTTTTCCATTATGCTCCGGGGCCTGCTCCATTATATTAATGTTGGACAGATGCTATTCTCCTGACACATTGTCTATATTAGGTTTACAACAAATTTAAATACATGTCTCCCCACCCCCACCCTTAAACCTGGTGATAATGGGTGAAGCAGAAATTGTTTTGACCCGAGAAAAATGGGGTTTTAATTTTGATGGAATAAATCAGTTAAATTTGATTAAAAAAAAAAACAGTTTAAAAAGTTCTTGTTGTAGTGCAGTTTTTGTCTATATGATGTAGGATATTTAGTTTGATTAATACACAAAACAGCAATGAATGGACCAAGTGTTTAGATTCTCAAAGTCTCAACCAGGAGGAAAGGACAGAGGGACCAGTCAGAAATACAAAAGTCATCTGGGCTGCTTCCTTTGGGGTCATTGCTATTTGGAAAGTTCCCCTGGAAACTTCAGTCCATGCCACCCTTCCATCCTTCCCCTCCCCTCAACATACACAGACCCTTGCTAGGTTTCTCTCCATGAGAAAGAAAAGATTTCTCAATGGGTCATTTCCTTTAGCCACTAATACATTTTCAAGAGAAACATATAATTGTATAAAATCTATGAGTTATCAATGTCTATGAAAAATACCATCAGTCTCAATTCGAGGGTGACCCCAAATGTCTATTCCCTTTTTCTGGGGGTACTAATTGAGAATCATCTTATAGTATCATATATGCTTCTCACTTTATATGCACAGCACCCAATCCCAGGCTCCCACTCTGAGGATGAGAAGCACGCGTGGGTTTTCAGAACAGGCTGGTCACCAGCTCGGTTCCAGGACAGTGTGGCTGGACCTGAAGTAGAGTCAGAGCCCCTCACCACCCTCAGCCCTCTTCAATCAGTCCTACCATTTGTAGGACAATCCTCAAGGCTGAAAAATGTCCAGCCAGTTGCTTTTCTTGAAATTGCTCTTTTTCTAGGATATGTCAAATCTAAGGAAACAGGCAAATCACATATAGAAGGTGCACAACCAGCTTCTGACTACGGAAATGTTGACTCCTGCAGTGCTTAGTTGAAGCGGAATTACCAGACTGTTTACAAGGCACACACGCATGTATGCATATCGTGCTAGGCTAGAAGGCAGCAGAGGAGGTCCCCAAAAGGAACAGGAACTGGGAAATGTGTACACGGCTCAGCTCACCCTCTCTTTAAAGCATTAACTTAGGACCCCCCCAACCACATTTCCTGCAAGTGCTGAAAGTCAGCTGTGTTCTTACTGCTCTGTAACCCAAGTGCAGACTCCAAGTGAACCAATCCAACAATCAACACTCCAGAGCGATGTACTAAGCTAATTCTATTTTGCTAATTGCTTTCTTGGGCATGCACCAAGTTATTAAACAGACAGTGACAAAACAGAGAGCTCAGATAGATGCATGTAGCAGCGCCTACTGAAAAATTGTTTTCTTGACGTTAGTTCCGATGACTTGTTTGCATGTGAAATGAAACAAGGGAAATTGGCAAAAACATTTCTGAATTATTTCCTAATCAGCTGTGTCAGCTCTGAGATTACCTTTGCAACATGATCGTGCTTTTCAGAAAATACTTCCCTTTCCTTGTACAAGACAGACTGATTTTAAAAGCAGATCTAAGTCTGTCAGATACAAGCTTTTGCCAGGAACGACAGTCTTCTAGTAGCTACAGAGAGCAGCATCAGCAGAACCTGCGGGAAGTCAGACACCAGCCCACTTTTCCCACCCACCCAGACACTCTCCCTCTCTGGTCTGTACCTTCCGTGTGGCAGCTGGAAGAGAGGATGGTGTTCGGAGGTCTGAAGATGTAAGGCAGGTAACGAGAGAAGCATTTCATCTTCCAAATAAAAAATAAAAATCTAAATAAAAAACCAGTCTCCCGAATCCATAAGGATTCTCTCGGCCTTTAAAGCTGGCTACATCACCAATATGTTTATGTAGGTTCTCTCCCAGATCTGCAAAGCTGGGGAGCCCGAGGAAGAACTGGAGATGGGTCCCATTTTGCCATCAGCGCCAGGAAGCACTGCCTTACATTTCTGCATGCAGCTCAAACTCAGAAGCCCCCAAGCAAGCCGGGATATAGCCTCTTCATTGGCTGAAGCTCCTCCGAGCAGGATTTGCTGAGTAAGTCAGTCCTGCCTGTAAACACACGCTGAAATGCTCTGCCTGAAACCTCTACCTTTTCCCATGTGGTCAGTTTCTCTTTTAGCAAGAGAAATCCAGCAGGATATGGGAGTACTGAGGATAAGTGACCATCTCTTATTTAGCTCCAAGATCAGATGAAACAAAGACAGCACAGTGTTCCGCCCTGGAGAGAGACGGCTGTGAAAAGGAGCCACCCGTAATGCCATGGGTCTCAGGAATATTAAAGTACAGTGCAATGAAATGGGTCTCTGTCCTTGCTCAATCTAGATTTAGTTCTATTTTTTTTTTAATACTCAAGCCCAAACAATAGGACCATTTATCATTTAGGTGAAGCCGAAAGCTGGGTTGGATGGTTGGTGACAGAGGGCTAACACAGACAGATTCTGTGCTCCACGACAGCTTTTTTTTTTTCCTTGCCAGCTCTAACAGTGAAGCAATAACTTACTTTTGAGTTACCCACTCTCCAAATATAAAGCCACAGCGCAAGAATAGAGACTAGACCCGAGGGAACTGACCCTTCACCAACCCGGGAACCCTGACGGCATACATAAACATGGAACAAGTAAGTAGATCCAAGGACTATGCAACTTTACCAAAACTCTCACTGAGCTTTCAAATGAGAGAGAGACAGAGACAGAGACAGAGAGAGATTGAGATTATTAAAGGACATGACCAGTCACCAAATACGAGTAATTTGGGATGGGGGATTGGTGTGGGTCTGACCCATGAAATAACAGTGATTTTGGAAAGCTTGTCACAGAAGGACAAGCGAGCACAGGGCTTCGGTTTGGGATTAACAAGTTCTGTCAAAGACACTATTGTGTATGATAAGGAGAAAGAGGCGAATGTCCTTCGTGCTGCATTCAGAGCCACAAGGAACTAATTTAAATGTCTGTAACAGAAATACAATATTTCCCTGAGTGGGGTTTTTAAAGATACAATTTAAAATAAAAATGTGCCTTGAAAATCTGATGGAATAATTTTTAAGCCTTTTTGGGCTCTCTTCTTTGCACAAATATTTAACTTTAGTGTTGGATTCACGTGCTGGTCTGCTCAGGAGAGAAAAGACACAAAGTAATTGTCACGCCAGGCTGGGCCATGATGATGTAAATCAGCTCTGCCACCCCTACGCCACCTCTCTGACTTTGGGACTATTGTGACATGATGACAAACTGCTGGCAGAGCCAGGCCATTTAGTGCTGGATAGTCATATAACCACCTTTGACCCAGGGACTCAGCATGGTAGGGCCTTCCCAAGTAAGGTGCTGTTTAAACAATGCCGAAGTGGTCTGGTTTGTTCACGTGGGTAATGGCAAAGTCATGGCAGAATTGCATGTCCGGAGGTGTCTTCCTGAGAGACACTTTACCTCTAACCTCTGGTCAGCAGTGAGGCAGAGCAGAAGGAGTGTGGGCTTTGGGGTCAATCTGACCCTAAAAGTTTGAATCCCAGTGCATTCACTTGTGGTTAGGTAGACATGAACAAAACTTTAACACCTGTGAGCCTCACTTTCTCCATCTATAAAATGGGTTTTATAGACAAAGAAACAAGATTTTCCTCATGTATTCTTGAAAGACATGAGACAATAAGCATAAAATATCTGTTACATTGTTGGCACTTGACAAACTACCAGTGTTGCTACCAGTTGTTGTCCTTCTCTGGGTTTCTGTGGCCGTACACCAACCTGACAGCAGCCGAAGGCAGGGTGTGGTTAAGAAGAGTGACGGCAGTTACACAGCCAGGGTTTAATCCTACCTTGACTTACTGTGTGATCTCGGGCAACTTACTTAACATCTCTAAGCCTCATTACATGTCTAATAAGGATGATGGTAGAATCTCAAACAATATTGTTGAGGGCAAAATAAGATGGTTCATATAAAGGGTTTAATACAGAGTCTAGCATATTGTGCTTCACAGGTTTAATTACTGCTATCTGTAACGTGGTATCAGCCCTTAATCACGGCTGATGATGTCACTGTGTTTACTTACCTATTTATCTAAACAATGAAATTGCAGACTTCTTGAGGGAGAGAGCAATGTCCGATTCATTTCTGTATTCCCTAACTGCCTAGCCCAGTGCCTGACACAAAGTAGGGAGTAAATATTAATTAAACGAATGAATACATGGATATATCAATATATATAGGTGAAAGTTTCTGGAAGATATCTTCACAATATAATTTTTTTGTGAAGGTCTTTCACAGCATGAATGAAGTAGATGTGAGCGTATCATACGCTGGAATAGATCATTCAAACACAGGCATTATGGAATTCATGAGTAGACATGCTTCAGCTTTAGTGCCCGAGTGCCAAATGGGCCGCTCCAAACCAACCAGGACCTCTTGACCTCAATTGCAAATGTTTTCTCCAATCCGAATTTAAAACAACTGGCTCTAAGTCAGAATGGGCAAGGGGCAGAAAGAACAAATTTGTCATTTTCTCAGCCAGGTGAATCCGATGCAGGTAGCTTGCACTGTACCATTCGAACTGCTCGAGTGTGCCTTCCCTTCTTGTTTTCCTCTTTGATTCTCTCAACAACCCCCTTTTGCAGAAGAGAAGACAGGCTGAGAGGAGACAATTTATCCAAAGGAGACCCAGGGTTTCTGCACTGGAATCACCAGATGAGATTGCAAAGAATGCAGACTTCACTGCCCCTAAGCCAACTGCTTCAGAATCTCTGGGGATAACAAGATTCTTTCTTTAAAGTTTGAGAACCTCTGGACTAAGGAGTTTAATTTCACACTGTGGCTTGACAGGTCTGGGTAACAGAAAGTCTTCCAAATACGATTGTCCTAAATCATGTACCTCACCATTTCTACCCAACAATTTGTTGCCCCTCTGATGATATATATCAGGCATTAGGCTTAGCGATGGCGATACAGGATGTAAGATCTCACCCATGCTCTAAAGGACTGCATAGTCCAGAAAAAAAAAAGAGAGATGAATAAACTATTTTAATACAACTTCATATGGGCTACGACAGCAGGAAGAGAGTCTGAAAAGATTCTTTGGGATCATAAAGCCCCAAAAGGTCAATGTTAAGAGATCTGTGCCTTTGCATTAAGCATCATTTACAAAAAGCTCCTGTTAAAGGCAATTACCTTACTGGGAGGCATAAGGAATGAAGAGTTGGCAGTCATTAACTCCACAAGCGGAATTAGTCTCTGGTACACCTAATGCCATGGCAGATAAGAGCAGGGTCACCAGGAGAGGAGCTGTGTCTGTGTAAGGAGAGGAGATGCTCGAAGGCGATGGCGGAGGTGCCTGGAGCGCGGGCCCAGGAGCAGAAGGAGGGCCATGAAAGAGAAACTAGAAGCCTAGGAGGAAGGAAAGATAAAGGTGACCCATTTTAGATGCCATGCGAGAAGGTCCCTGGAGTCTGGCGGAGTCCTGAGATAAGAAATTCCCCTAGATGATTTCCACATGTTAGGTTCTGATATCAAACAGCAAAAACAAAAAGCAATTAATTAGGAGTTTCTTGAGCGCTGTGGCATAGACCAAAGTGCTCCAAGCTTTTCTTTAGACTGACCTCCTGGGAGATCAGGAGCAATCGCTTCTGCCCTGCGCTCCAGCTGGAGCCCTGCTTTGGGGCTAGTGGACTTGGGGCCTCCCACGGCCTGCCTGTCTGTTGCCATTTCTGTTGCCTACGCTCATTGAAGCCCAAGTTTTATGGGAAAGTCACCCTGATAATTCTTTTAGCATGTTTTTTACAACATCCTTTGGGGGAAGATTTATCATTAGTTTTTATTTTGCTTAGAAGAAAACTAAATCCCAGGGGGGGTGGAAAATAACTTATTTAAGATCAATCAGGATGAGCCTGCCCAGGTTTTCACTTGCAAGGCAAAGCCAAGCAAATTCCTATTCATTTTTTCAAATCTCAAATAAAACGCCACATCTCCAGGGGAAGGTTTCTTAAGGCTTCTGACTGTGTCAAATCCCCCTGCTTACAGACTCTCAGATGCCATCTTCCCCTTCCAAAACACTCAGTCGTTACTGAACATATTTATTGAGCATCTACTTATGCCAGCCACTATGCATGGTGCTAAGGAATCAATAGTAAAACAGGATAGATAAAATACCTGCTCTGTTCTTCGGGTATAGTAATTATTTCTACCATATATGGCTGTGGTGAGGATTAAATGAGATATTTCAATAAAGTGCTTAGAATTTTACCTGGCAGGACAGATATGCTATTCAATTACTTTAATATAAATTGCTGTTTAGTATCTGACAACCTGGCCAGACTCTAAGTTGCAGGAGGATAGAAATTTGACTTTTCTCTGCTGAATCCTGGGCTTAAAGTTTGCTGCCTGGAGCATAAATCGATAAATTTGTGGATTGAATCCAGTTGAACTGAATAAGGACATTCTGGCAATTTCCATCACACTTCCCACACCCTCTAGCCTATGTGCGAAATTCACAACTAGGTAGTAGATTCTGATCTGGAAGAAAGAAGACTCTCTCTGTGGTTAGGTCATTCATCCATTCATTTATACAATATGATCTTTTTAGCAGCTGTTAAATGCTGGACACTCTTCTAGGTGTTGGAGATACAGCAGTAATAATATACTGAAGTTTAGTTCATTAAGTTTATATTCTTGAAGAGGGAGCTAGATAATAAACACATAAACGTTACATCAACAAGGTTATTTCAGCTGGTGAAAAGTAGAATGAAGAAAATAAAATGGGGCATGGGGTACAGACTAACCGCTTTGCTCAGATATTCAGGGAAGGCTGCTTGGAGGAGGTGACATTTGAGCTGAGGCTGAAAGACAAGCTGCTGGCCAAGGAATGGGTTTGGCTCTCTCATCTGCCCCACTACAACCTGCAATTTACCCTCACAGCAATTCCCTCTTTTAATTTAATTAACTGCTTAATTATTTTTAAAATAACAGTTTAAGGTTTGTTTCACTGCTTTAATATAAGCTCTGTGGGGGCACAGATCGTGTTGTCTTGTTCGCCCGTTGCATCTCCCAGACCTAACAGAGCAGTCAGGAGTGACTTGATTCACATTTTTGACTGGCAGTCTGGACGGCTTTGTCAGCCAGCGTTCTTGGCACATGAATAAAACAAGCAAGAGGTGGGCAGCCGCAGACAAGACTGAGCAGGACTCTGAAGACGGCGGGCAGCTCTGTTTAGAGCAGACACCACCATGCAGCAAGGGAAGAAACAAAACCAGAGGGTAACAAGGGCAGATTTGGGCTCTCATTGAAAAGACTATGGAAGTAAAAGTATAATAAAGCCAAGAATATTTTCCACCAAATTTTACATACTCTCATAGTACCTATAAAAAGTGGAAAAATAACATCTCCTAATTTATAAAGAGAAGTCAGAGCAAGTAGGCAATATGATTTTTTTTTTAGTTCTGAGCCACGGAACTATGACTTGATTTGAATAGATGATGACAATACAGTCCTTCACCAGAAGGATGTTTTGGTCAACGATGAGCTGCAAATGTGACAGTGGTCCCATAAGAGTATAATACCATATTTTTGCTGTCCCCTTTCTATGTCTAGATACACAGATACTTCCCATTGTGTTACAGCTGCCTACAGCATTCAGGACAGTAACATGTGTACAGGTGCGTAGCCCAGGGGCAATGGGCTGTACCACATAGCCTAGGTGTGCAGTAGGCTACACCATCTAGGCTTGTGCAAGAAAGTGCACGCTAGGATGTTCACACATGGTGAAACCCCCTAACAATGCATTGCTCGAATGTGTCCCTGTCGTTAACTGAGTGACACATGACCGTGGTAGTAATAAGAGCAACCACCGAATTCGAATTCTTACTAGGGTGCAGTCACTCTGCTAAGCACTATACCTAGAATACCTCATTTAATCCTCCTGAAAAACCTATCATATTAATAAAGTAAACATCACTATTTCATCTGTTTATAGATGAGGAAATTTACAAAGCAAGGTTAAATAAATTGGCAACTGCAAGCAAGTGGAGAAGCTAAGATTCCAGTGCAGGCTGTCCATTCCCTCCTACTCCCAGGCTGGCCTGGTGCTGCCAGGCTCCCTGGGGGGAACTTAACCTTGTCTCCCTGTGGTCTAGTATAGGACCGAGCACCAAGAATTTGACTAAACTTCTGTATCTACTTATATGGAACTCGCAGGCATTTGATTAGGGCTGGACACATTGCTGGGAAGAGCATTTTGGTAGGAGGTAGCAATAAGAGCAATAGTTCAACTAAAACAACTCAGGTTCACTCTTTCCCCTATTTACTATAAGTTAATTGAATTATAAGACATATTTTAAATACATAAAGCAGATTCCAACTACTGTATTTGGGCTATACACTAATTAGCTCTCATTTGGAAATTGTAGACTTCAACCCCCCTCAACCAGACGGGACAAAAAAAATAGCCCAATTATGCAGTGTGGTTATGCCCGAAAGCCTTCATAAGAAGAAAACATTCCAAAGTAAACCCAGACTGTGCTTCCTGTTCCTCGAAAGGAATTGTCCTGTCTGCTTCCTCTCAGAAGGACCCATCTCTGGGTTTTAATTAAACCATGAACATTATGAAAACGAATCAATATGCTTATATAATAACAATAGTATTTAAGGATTACTCTGACTGTGATATTAATATCTATTTTGGCCCTAGAGCATTTCCCAGGATGAGGCAGCATATTGAGAATGTCAGAGGATTTTAAAGCAACCCAGCCCATGAATCCAGGTGGCAAGATCTTTTCTGACCTCTACCTTACCCCTCAGAGATACAGAAAAGGCATTTGAGTGATTGGGTTTAATGTCTTTTCTAGAAAACACTTTTAACCCAATTTTCCCCTGGATTCTGAGAGGCCATCATAGTAAATCTTTTAGGAGGTAGCCGTGGAGAAAATGTTCTACCTGTTGTTCTTGAGGTGAGGAGCAAGACTTGCTCATTCGGCAAAGACCTTCCCCCGGGAGTGTCACCCTGCACGCAGCGGCCTGCAGAAGAATTTTCTAATTCAAACTTCATGCTCTTAAATAAGGTCTGAACGCCACAGTCCCTCCACAGCTGGGCTGCATCTGGAGAGATGTACCCACTTATGTTCCCGGCTGTTGTTCAGTCTATGAGCTTTGCTTTATAGCAGGGTTTCTCAACCTCAGTGCTGCTGACATTCTGGGTCAGGTAATTGTGTAGGCGGGGGAGGCGTGCTGTGCGTTGTGAGATGTTGAATAGTGTTGCTGTCCTCAACGTAATAGATGCCAATAGCACGCCTGCCTCTCAATCCAGCCATGACCATTAAAAATGTTTCCTGACATTGGTAAATATCCCCTGGGGGACAAAATTACCCTCCCACACCTCAGATTAAGAGTCACTGCTTTACAGCAATATGGCCTTGGAGACCTGGGCTGTGATAATGGCCATATTATTTGTACATAAGGCAGCAGAAAAGAGATCTAAGACCTGACTATAATTCTTCATATCTTAGTTTCCTCACCTCACTCTCCCACAGGTCTGGTATATAAATCCTATGAAACAATATTTGTAGAAGTGATTTGAAAATTTAAAAATGTAAGGTCGTTGCCCTTTGGTCTAACCTGGCTCTTTAGGCAATGGCTGATAGCGGTACATTGAAAAATGGCAGCTATATTCTGCCGTAAATCATTTGAACTTGAAGGAGTTCCGTCAACCAAGTATACTGACAAGGAATTGAACTTAGCAGTAAGAAATGTCACTCTGGCCACCAGAATGAATTTTCTTAGTCTCCTGGCATATTGGTCTTTCTTGCTGATTGGAAAGCCGGTATTCCTTCACTCATTCAATCATGCATTTATGCAATAAATATCTGTTCCACACTACTCTGTGCCAGGCACTGTGCTGGGCACCAGGGATGCTTACAGAGCTCGCAGCTGTGCAAGAGCACAGAGTTGTACAGACACGTTAGATTTGGCCCTGTCTTCACACAGAGTGTGATTTAGTAGAGGAAATATACAAGGAGCAAGAAAATTATAGTGCATTGGAAAGTGTGTGTGTTGAAAAATATCCAGGACCTCCTAGAAGGGCCACCAAGCTCAGAGTTCAGGATTAGAGAAGACTTACTAGGGAAAATGAAACCAAAGCTGAGGTCTGAGTGATGAATAGGGGGTTGCCAGAGAATGGGGGGGTGGGTAAAAAACATTTCTGGCGAAGGTGACAGAATGTGTGTAGTGCTGGAGGGGAGGGAAGATGGCATTAAAGACGTATAGAGCAGAGGACATGGGGAGAATGGTGAGTGAGGCTCAAAGTATCCTAAGAAGAATGAAACCTGTTGAGGGTTTCAGGGAGGCAGGGACATGTTTGTACACTGGAGATACCATTCGAGAAACAGTGTGAAGAACAGACTGGAGGGGGCAGGACAAGGAGGGCGTGGGAGGAAACCCAGGGGGCTGCTCCAACATGCAGAGAAGAGAAGGTGGCGTCCAGCCCAGGATAGTGGCAATGGAGTTGGAGAGAGAGATCTGAGAGGTTGATCCATTTAGGAGGAAGAATGACACGCGACTTAGTGATAGAGTACGTGAGTGTGTGGGTTCAGGGAAGTTAGACAGGCAGAGCCAAGGAGGACCCTCAGCTTTTTGGGTGGGCTTTGGTGGGAGTGCCTGGAGTGGGCCACGGCCATTGCAATGAGTCACAAAACAGAAAGAATGTTTGTCCCTGAGCTAAGTACCAACAAGCATTATCTCATTTAAATCTTGCAACTGCCTGTGAGATAGGATCTATCATTCCCGAGACATCAAGGCTCGGGATAACTCGTTCAAGGACTCACGTCTGGTCATGACAGAGCCCAGATTCAATGGCGGCAGCCGGACTCCAGAGCCTGCTCTCTTCACCACCGCACATAAATATTGTTAATTCACTTGAGTGTTTGCCTTCCAGGTTTAAATCATAGGTCTTCCAGTGACTAATGATTGTTTTGGAAGAAACATTCAATTTCAGTTCCCTCCCAGCCAAAGTCTGAGTGTTAGAATACATCCTCTCCAGGGCTGGCAGGGTAAGTTAGCGCTAATACTAATGAGAGAGCAAGCATTTATTGAGTGCTGATTGTATTCCAGGCTCTGTTGTAATTCCTTTACATACATTAGCTAATTGAATCCTCACAAGGGCCCTTGAAGTAGCTTCAATTATTGTTCCTATGTTATAGAGGGGGAAACTGAGGCACAGAGAGATTAAATGCCATAGCTGGGATGCAGACCTGGGTGAGCATTTCTGGAGTGTGTGCTTTTCTTCACTGCTGTGTCATGCTGCCTCTGCCAAGAAGTGAGATCTTAGGAAGTGCCTGACACACCAAGAGCCCAGCACCTGGCATGTTGGACATGCTGAGAGCTGGCTACCATTTTAATTCAATGTTGTTTATTAAGTTTCCAATAAGTACCAGGCACTGTATTAGGCAAACAAGATGGACATGGCTCCTGTCCTAATGCCTCTCTTGGACTTGTAGAAAGCCATTTCTAGCCATGAATTTTTATTTCTTCTATCATCAAGCCTCCCTGCCCGTGAGAAGTCAGGAAATGTCAGTGGTTTATGAAGAATGCTTCAGAGGCGGCCAGGGGAGCTGGGCTTCACCTGGAGCCAAATACACAGCGCTGAGCTGCTCTGCAGATGTGATTAGCCTGGGTGTCGGCCAAGAGACCACACCAAGGCCCTGGAGGGCCACTGCCTCTTGCCTTTCATCTGTGCATCTAAAATCACCATGTGGATGAAATAAAACAACTAGCTGATACAATGCAGTCAGAAAATTCTAACATTCACCTGGTGGCCAGGAGGTTTTAATTTTTTAATTGACAGAAACTTGTATGTATTTATGGTATACAATATGATGTTTTGAAATATGCATACATTGTGGAATGGCTAAATCAAGCTAATCAACAGATGAATTACCTTATGTATCATTTATTTGTGGTGAGAACAGTTAAAATCTACTTCTTAGCAATTTTGAAGTACACAATACATTGATTGTTATTAACCGTAGTCACTGTGTTGCACAATAGACCTCTTGAACTTACCTCTCCTATCTAACTGAACTTTGTATCCTTTGACCAACATCTCCCTGACCTCTCCGCTCTCAGCCCCTGGTAACTATTAATGCCACTCTATTTGGTGCTCCTATGAGCAAAGGCTTTGTTAAGGCTGAAAAATACGCCATTGTGTTTTTTAACTGGAAAGGATATCAGAGAGCTGATGTAACCCTATAATGTCACAGAAGAACCTGAGTGGCAGAAACATTACGTGGTAATGCGGAAGAGTAAACTTGCAACTTTGGTTTTATCCCTTTTGCTTTCTGCACCCTAGCTCCTCCATCCATAAGGCGAGGAGATTAGAAACGATCTTCCAGTTTCCTTCAAACGCCGATATGCTGTGAGTCTAAGTGTTTAAATCACACAGTTACCTATCTGCTCATTAACATCATGTGGGAAGATCATACTTAGATTAGGCATAAGAAGTGCTAATTAATTGCTCATGTTTGTCAACGAGATAGTAACAACTAGCTATCTGTCATTTTCTTTCAACTGCTTTGGCATTAAGTGGGTAGAACCAGGGCCTAGAATCCTCTGCAGATGTTTACTGCTCTTCCCAAAGATGAGGCTGGTCTTTGTTTGCACCCAGGTGTAAACAAGCCTTTTAGTAAACATGTGGATCTCATGGCCATTTTAAACTCATTTAGAAGCAACTTACTAAACTTATCAGATATTTAACATTAAAAAGACATAATGATCTGGATGGTAGGGTAAATAGTTATTTTTATTTTCTTGTAATCTGTTTTCATCAACATTACAGCTAACATTGACTTAGCATTTCCTCTGTGTCAGGTTCTGTGCTGTTTGTGGGTTATTTAATCCTCATGACAAATATATGAAGGAGAAACTACTATTTTCCCATTTTACAGAGGAGTAAAATGAAGTCACATCAAAATAAGGTTATGCAATCTATTCCAAGTGGCCCCACTGGGATTCAAACCCAGACCATCTGATCATCTGCACATGCTCTTAACCATGGTAAATTCTTCCTATTGTCCTCAAATCTCTGTACTGGGGACACAAAAAGTATTATTTTATGTGAAAAGAAATGCAAGTATTTTCAAAGTAACTCTTGGCTTTTTTTTTTTTTTAAAGTTTGTGAATTTTTTTTTCTGTTCTAGTTTTATGAATTAGCTTAAGTTGTTATTAAATAACAATATTTTTTAAAGACAGCTTATCTTCAGCAAGTTGTAAATTACTTATTAAAAAATATTCTCTCTCAGGTACATCTGATGAGAAGCTGCGCTTTCTATGAATCAGAGACCGAAAAAGAACAAGAACATAAATTCTGAAGCATGTGTGAATGGTACGTTGTAAAAAATTGCCACCAGTTTTCCCTGGAAAATAGGCACTTAATATCAATATTTGGAAATCATTATGGCTTGAATATCATTTGTGTAGACCTGTCAGCATTGAAATTACCTGGTATATTTGATTCATGGGGTAGAGTAAGAAGCACATACTGAGAAATGATTTGCACCATAATTTGGGGAAAGGTTGCTTTAAATTGTAATCAGAAGAATCACTCCTGAAACAATAGATAATAATCATTCTTTAAAAAATAGCTGACAAAATAATGAAAATTTTATGCATAGTAAAAAGTAAAATGAAAAAAAAAATAGGTCTTATATTCCCCAAATTGTAAACTGAAAGGACACAGTCAGGTCTAAGGGCTCTCAAATTTAAGTGATCTCAATAATGCCTTAAAAGTCACTTTGGATCACCAACTAAAACTAACATTTTACAAATTGCTAGTGTGGTCCTGGACAAAAACACCACAGTGAGCTTTAGACCACAGGTACTATTTTACTATGAGAGGTGCAGTCTGAAGACCTCTAGGTTGGAAAAACAAAACAAACAAACAAAAATAGTGGAGTTTAGAGGAGAGGTTGATTTTCACAATATAACTGTAAAGAAAGTTATGTTCCTGAAAGTTCTCCATTGATGTGAAATGTTCTAGGCTTTAGGTCTTAAAATATCAAGGCACTTTTCTTTCATGCTTAAAATCCTCTAATGCATCCCACTGTGCTCAAAATAAAACACAATTATTTATCAGGGCTTGCAAGGCCTCATCTGAACCCGCCTCTGCTTCCCTCTGCAACCACGTCATAGACTCTTCCCCCCTAGCTCCCTACACAGTCATCCTGTCCTTCCTTCTGGCCATGCCAAGATTGCTTCTGCCCCAGGGCCTTTGCACTTGCTGTTTTCTGTTTCTAAACACTATTCTCACAAGTTTTTTGAACATGACTTCTACTTGTTATTTGGGGCTTAGCTTAAATATCACCTCTTCAGAAAAGGCTTAACAGAACAACTATATAACAGAACAACAGAACATAGCATCCCAGTTCCCTCGCTCAGCCACTCCCACGTGACCACATATCACAATCTGAAATTATCTTGTGTCTTTGTAAGGTTGCATGTGCTATTGTACATCTCCCTGCTAGAATGTGAGCTCCATGAGCACTAGAGACCTTAGCTATTTCCAGGGCTATTGTGTTTCCAACACCTGTTGCCCACTACATAGTTACTGAATAAACAAATGAATGAAATTCAATATTCTTGCCCCTAACCCTATTGGTATAAAGTTAGCTATACTCTCTTTTTTTTGGTAAAGCTGTACATAATATATTAAAAATAAACATGCTAAAGAAAAAAGCAATAATGCTTACTTGAAACCTTGAGCACAAAACCAGGAACTACCCCACAATTGTTCATGTGTTTATTTATTCTTGGCTTTTAAATTCCATTAACAAATAACATAGGCAATAAGTAGGATGATACTGAGTCTGCTTAATTAATAACATTTAAAAAGGCAAATATCTTTTCCTACACCCCAGACCCCAGCTTCAAGATAAGTCAGTCTATAGAAGGTCAGCCTCTGCAAATATTCTAAAACATTCTACAAAGAACAAAGAACGAGCCAATGACCCATCACCTTTTGACTAGCAGTAGAAATAGAATTGGTTAAGCCACATCTGTCTCTTCTTCCGGTAGCTGACACTGTTGTTGGACTGCCTTGAATTACACCCCCTTTTCTTGCTGCAAAGCCCAGATTTTGCTGTGGAACCCCACACTCAGGGATGATGATCCTACACCAAACTCAGACCCAAGCCTCTTTGTGTAAGCTGGTCAGGCGAATCTCATTGTCCTTGCCAGTGGTTGGCTAAAAGTGGGCATGTAACTCAAACTGTGGCCAATGGGACATCAAAAGAAATTTGCTAAAGACATCTGAGAGAAAGGAAAGGTTTCTTGCTTAAAAAAAAAAAAAAAGCAGAATATCCTTCCACTGGATATTGTTGGGTCTATCTGAGTGTGAAGCCCAGAATTGCTGCAGTTGTCTTGGGACAAAGCTGACATTCCAAGGACAGCAAGGTAGGGAGCTGGAGAGAATCAGAGTCCCCCGTGCTGTGGTTCAGCTGGGGAGTGTAGCATCTCTGGGGGCTCCCCGCCTCAGGACTTCTGCGAAAAATTGGATTATTGCAATAACCTCTTAACTGGGATTCCTGCTTCTGACATTCACTCCTTACAATCTATTATTGACCTGCTGGTAGAAAGAGCATTTTATAACCAGTGTCTCTATCTCATTCAGGCAGAAGTGCCCCTCTTGCATCTGTCTGCCATCATCTCTCAGTCTACATCTTTCACAGCTTCCTCTTTTGCTCACTCAGCTTTAGCCACACTGGCCTCACGTCCAGTCCTTGTACATACCAGAAAAGTTCTTGCCTCAGGGCACTTGCACTGGCTGTTCCCTCTATCTGGAATTCTCCTCCCCAGATAGCCATGTGACTTGAACTCTTCTTCCCTTCTTCAGATCATTGCTCAAATGTCATCTTTTGCATGAAGCCTTGACCATCCTATTTAAAAGGGAACACCATGCCCCTGCACCCTCTATTAGTTGATTTTCTTGCACTCACAACCTTATATTTTATATTCTACTTGCTTATTTTATCTATTGTCTATCTCCTCGACTACTGAATCTCAAGTGCCTAGAATGCCTAGCACATAGCAGGTGCTCGGTAGATATTTGCAGAACTAAGGAAGAGATAATATTTCTTTTACTTTTCCAAATGTTTTGATAGTTTTCTGTTGTGGCTGAAAGCATCTTGAAGGATGGATGTCCCTTGAGCTGCCTTGAGTCAGTGCCCTGCATTTTCAAGACAAGTCAACCAGGCCTTAAACTCACAGTCAGCACCTCTAGAACAGAGTACCCCCCACCCCAAAGCCAACACTCCATATTGTATATTGGAAGGTGAGAAAAATTGCTGGTGCAAGATTCAAAATTTTGCTTTCTGGTTTCTATGAGATTTGGGGAAATTTAAAATTTATCTCTGTCTGCCTTAATCTCCTCATCTCTATGAAGAATGATCTATCTACTATCTGGAACACATATACTATCTCTTTTGTCTATAACATGGGACTATAAGACCTACTCTAGTTAACCCCCCATGGGTTATAAGAAATAAATGACCCCTATACGTTAAAAGTAGAAAAGTGCTTTGTATTTATAATGGATTGTTTTGAATGAGCTATTTTATTCTAAAAATATTCATTATTGTTATATTAATGGTAACACTGATTTTTTTTTGTTTATTGACATTTATTAGTTACTGAAGGCTATATTCATTCAATAAATATTCCCAAAGCCCCTACTCAGTGCCAGGTTACTTTCCAGGAAGAGTCTATCACAGTAATTGAGAACAGAACCCCAACCCTGCGATCAGACAAGTGTGCGGCGGGGCTAAGTTGCTAAACGTTCTGAGCCTCAATTTCCTCCACTGTAAAATGGGCTTGAGCTGGCACCTGCCTTGTATCTTATTGTGGCAAAGAGGAAATGAGATAATATATTGAAAGCAATTATTATAGAGTCTGGCTTAGTGAAGCCCAATTAAATAGAATTATTATTATCATCATTCTACCCAGGTCAGGTATTATGCAGGGCTTTCAAAGATCTTATTAACAAATTCTCTCATCTTCTCAAGATAGCCCAGGGAAGCTGAGTAATTAGCTCAAGGGAATGGTTGAACCATGGATAAAATGCAGGTCCATGTGCCTAAAAACCCTGGCTAACTCCGATTCCTTCTTTAGGTCTCAGATTGGCTGCCAGTTACTCTAGTAAGCCTTCCCTGCTCCATCCCGAGCCCACTGTGAGTTGAGTGACTTACTCTTTTTCTAGTATTTTGCACACTCACATTGGATTATAATTGAAATCCACTTGTTGATGTCTCCAGGAGGGCGTATGTGCTCCAGGGAGGGGAGATACAGGGTCTTGTCCATGACTCCGGCCGCCATCGCCCAGCCCCGTGCATAACACACACTAAGTGCTCCATAAATATTTGTTGATTAACCACATTTAAAGTGATTGGAATTAGGGAAGGGCGAAATGAACAGCCATGGAGCTTTTTCTCTCTCCCAGCTTGGAAATATTTAATTACCTAATGCTCACAAAGAGAACAGGATGTTTGCCCTCAGTGGTGTGCAAAGAACCTGCCTCCCTTCCCCCACAGACAGTCTGCTTCTCACCAGCTCGCCTGCAGAGTACAGCAAGCCTCTCGCATCAAGACATCCTCCATCACAGCTGAGAAAAAAATGCTTTCATCTAGCAGCAACTTGTTCATAATCAGACCAATTTTGCTTCTAGCAGATTGGAGCCCCACACAGAGTAAAGTTGCGTAGGAAATCCCTTTGCAGCCTACTGGATGCAGGGAAGAAATTCCCGCTTCCTTTTGATACACAGAGGGGACGTTTTCACTCCCTCCAGTGCTCGAGGCAGAGAAACAGGCTGCATGGTACCTTGTATTTATTGGCATTCTAGTTTACTTTAAATGCACTGAAAATACGTTGAGATCTTCTAGCTGCTCTGCTCTCACAGTAGCCCTTTGATGTAAGGAAAGAAAGAATTTCTCAGTGTGTCTCTTGGATGAATCTATGTTAGGATTATTTGGGATGCCTGTGAAATTTGCAAGTCCTTTGGCTGCATCCCAGACCAACTGAATCAGAATCTCTAGAGGTGGGACCTGGGACCATGCATTCTAACACCCTTCCCAGGTGAGTCACGTGCACAATAAGATGTGAAGATTATTTAATGACCTGCCTAAGGTCACGAACTGGGAAGCTGAACCAAGTTTAAAGTGAGGGATAACTTGACTTCAAATTGGTGCCTGACGAATAACCTCTTGCAGTTGTTGATGCAGAAAGCTGCTGTCCAAAAAGACAAGATTCTTCTTCCTGAAATGGGAATTCATATCTCGGCCAGCACTTCACCCTGTACCTGGTAGTGAGAGGCACAAGGCAAGTGGGGCTCCATTTTACATCTTGCAGGCTAAGATCTGGGAGCTGAAGTTACAATTATTTTGTGCCACTTACGCTGCATAGACATCTAAGAAAGGTTATTTGTCAATCACTGGCTTCTTTTTACAAAATGAGGAGAAGGTTACAAGTCTTTATACTGCTTTGAGACAACCCAATCAGTATTTTTCTTTTTCAGTGACAGGAAAGAGTCACAATCACTGAAGGGAAGCTGAAAAATCCTTTCTACAATCCTCGAATTCCTTAAGCATCTGTGCAAAGATGAGGCATTCTTGCAAATATTATAGGTAGTGGATGCCTGTTTGCTAGGAAGTCACTCACAGTCATTGGCTTTTCTTTAGGAATGCATCTCACATCGATATCCAAATTGATGTTTTTCTCTCATTAGCAAATGGAACCGATAGAATGCCTCATCTTTCCCTCTACATGAGTGATCTTTTCAGAGGGGGGAGAAGGAAAAAATGTTATGCCCATGTGGCAAAACAGAATAAATACCACAATTATTTCCCGTGAATAAGATGAAATGACCTGTGTTGAGAAACATCAAAGGACTGCAGAATGAGAAACAAACAAAAGACCCTAGAATTGTAGGGTCAGAAAGAAAATAGTTCTATGCTACAGCTAGGATAAAAACAAAAACTCCACCAGATAATTCTGACTTTTTCCCATACACAGAATCAGACACCAAATCTCAAACAATTGTCTGATATTCAGAGTGGGCAATTTTCAGCACAGAAAGTGCTCCTAATGATGAAATAGTGTAAAAACCTTTTAAGGGATTTCTTCCAAGAGCTAAACTAAGTAAACAATGATTACTTAGATGGCATCCTAAAAGTTTTAGGCCATCAACAAGTTGTTTGCTGACTGCATATCAACAAGGTCTGTATGACTGATGTGGTCCCATCCAGTTCAATGGTTCCAAATTCCATCTATGTGCGGAGGCCTCCCCAGTTTCTAGCTCCATCTCAGATTGTCTCTCTGAGATATATATACAATTCATACACACACACACACACACACACACACACACTCATATATACAACTTCCTTTTTGGCATTTATACCTGGGTATCTTATAGCCACTTCACACTTAATATGCTCAAAACGAAGCTCATGATCTTTCTTCCCAAACATCTTTCTTTTCCAGGTTTCCCAGCATCAGTATCTGGTGCCCACCAAACACCCAACTGTTCAAGGCCAGAACCTGAAAATATCTTAGTTCTTTAACCTCTCCCCTAAAATTGAGCCTGTTACCTCCAAAATGTGTCTGGAGCCTGTTGTCTCTTCACCTGCACCTTCTCCACTCTGCTCAAGCCACACTATCTCTCATCAGACTTCCTATAAGAACTTATTTTGACAGAATGTATTTCATCTTTAAACTCCTTCAGTGGCAAGGAGTTCCAACGTTCTCAAAATAAAATACAGACTTTGGAAGGTGACCTAAGAGGCCCTGCCTGACCTAGCCCTTCCCTACCTCTCTCCTCCTTCCAGACCACACAGTTTTCTCTCCCTGGACTCCAGCCACGCTGGGCTCTATGTGCTTTGAAGACATCACCTTTGTGCTTTGAAGATATCACCTTTTTCCTGGTGTTGGGCCTGTAAGTGTGCTTATCGTATTACTCCCTCAATGGCCAAGGCATCATTCTTTAAATGCTCAGAAAGTCCTTCCCCTGTGCCCCACACCAAAGTGACCACCTCCAGAAACTCTCTCATGCCACCCTGCTTATATAATATCTTTCCTAGTATTCATCAAAATCTCAAAGATCTTCTATGTTCCTGCTTTATTTTCATTGTCTGACTCTCCCATTATAAAGTAATTTTTTTACTTGTACATCATGTGTCTTATATACCTGGTGTAGTGCCTGGCACACAGCAGCCTCTTGATAAATACCTATTGAATATTTGAGTGAATGAATTAATCAATTAGAGTTCATTAACAAATTAGAGAATTCCTACTTTACCAATAAATTGATTTCGTCACATTATCTGAAATGAGGTGACATGACTTCAAGTATGTCTGAATACATAGCAGTAACTTTTTCAGGCCTCTGCAGTATCAGCTGGCATCCCATGGCACTAGACGTAGAGTATTGTTTACTGCCATTCAAACACCCTCACAGCCTGGGTCTCCCATCCAGTGCCTAGTGCCTTGAGTTTAGTCTTTCACTCTGATTCTGCAAGTACTCTATGCCACAGCAGAATGGATTTCTTCCTCTTTCTGTGCTTACACACCCCAGGACCCTTGCACACTCTGTTTCCTCCACTTCAACTTCCCTCCTTTTCATGTCTCCTAATTTCTGCATCCTGAAATCCTCTGAGGCACTTGAGTAAAGAAGGATCAATTAAGCAAAGACTTCAAAACCAATATTTAAATACTTCAAATTGGAGAATTTAGGAAACAGTCACTGTTATATATTGCTAGTGGATTTGTAAGTCATTAGCAACTCTCTAAAGGGCCATGAATACCTTAAATTAAAAAAATCTTAAAATGTGCCTTCATAAACCTTGATCAAGGGATTCTATTTTTGAGAATGTATTCCAATGATATAATCACAGTAAATAGTCATAATTATTGAACATTTTTGATGTGCTATGTTGTTTAAAAATCTAATTATATTATTACAATAGTTATTCAGGATAGGTTTTATTATCCCAATTTTATAAATCAAGAAGTAGAATCGTGAAACATTTGAGATAACTTGCTTCATGCCAATAAGTAGCGAAGCCAGATTTGAACCAGGTATTTTAACTGTGAAACATACGCTCTTAATCACTCTATCACACAACTTTTCCTGGATTAATGCAAAGATTTAGCAATTAGGTGTTCATAACAATGTTGTAAATATTGAAAATCTGGATAAATAAATTAGGGCATACTTCCCTCTCTTCATATGAATCATGATCACTATATATTGTTAGGTAAAAAACATCAATTTACAAAATAGTATTTCCATTATGACTATATTTTTATTAAAAAAAAAAGTGATGATTTTGTTTGGCATAAGCTTGCCAGTCTCTTGCACGGTATTTGACACATCGTACTTGTTTGTTAACTGAATTCATTAACAAATACATATCCATAATCAAGAGGTTAGAAAAATATGCCACAAACTTTTAACAGTATTGATCTGTGGTTTGTGAGATTATGAATGACATTTATTTTTTGATATTTTAGTTATATTTAAAATTTTCTATACTGAGAAGATACCATTTTGGTAATCAGAAAAGGAAAAGAATAAACATTATTTCTTAAAAATTATTTAGGGTCTACCTTAAATACCTTCTTCCCATACGTCTGTCTTTGCCGCCCAAATGTGTGAAATTTCTACCTCCTTTGTATTCGAAGCACTTTTGTCTTTAGCTCACCTTGCCTTGTATTATATTTATTGGTGTAATGCTTTACTGTCCTGTACCATACTCTGTCTCCTCTTCAGTGGTGTATTTCTTTAGAGCTGGGACTGTATTTTATTTATCTTTACAACCCTTTCACTTTCTGGAACAGTACCCTAGATGTAGCAAGAGCTCACAATATGTTTATTGTTGTACTCATAGTATCATTCATTAAAGTCCTGCTGAATAATTTGAAGTGTGACTCAAATTGAAATACAGCTTGCGTATCAGCCTACAACCTGACACCCAAGATGTACACAAGTAAATTAATAGTAACAGTGCCATGCTGAGGCATATTGGAAACTGAAGAAAAAAGAAAAATCAGTAACACTGATTCTGTCTTTATTTAACATTTTGATGTTTTGTTCATCATGGATACTTCACATTAATTTTGATTTTTAAAAATATTGCATGAAAACATTTATCTTTATTTTTGTCACTTTACCTTCTTAGTCCCATCTCTACAATACCATAATAGCAGGTAATGCAATTTGAGCATCTTATAACTATATATAGATATATGTGTATATGTATGCATAAAATGGCATTTTATATATATATATATTTTCTTTTTTCACCTAGCCCTGACAGCCATCATAATGAGTACTCATGTTATTATCCCCATTTTGCAGATAAGGAAACTGAAGGACAGAGATATTAAGTAATTTGATCAAAGTCATCAGCTAGAAAATGGTAAAACTGGAGTAGAAAAAGCTATTAGTGAAATAAGTAAAGTGGAAGGGAAAGTTAAATAATTTTTGTTATTGACTTTGATCAGAGTAGAAAACCAACCTGGGTAGATGAGACCCAATTTTTTTTTTTTTAAAAGAACCTAATTTTTAACTAGTAGCAAGTGAAAGTCATTCATTAATTCACTCAACAAATATTCAGCCTCCATTAAGGCAGTGTTAGTGTAGGTGAGATGGCATCTAAGATATGTTGGCCAGGGACCTCCATGCCAACGGCTGTTAGTATCCAACCTAATTCTTCTCTTTAAAAAGTTTCTGCCTTTATTCACCATTTCGAAGTACATTTCCCAGACAAAACACAGATTGATTGTCATTTTGATTTTGACTCTCTGATCCAATTAACAGTTCAAGCAGGCTGCTTATTTCCTATGCACAGGAAACGTTTAAACCTGTCCTCAGATCACCTGCATCCACGGTGATCATCTAAGGGAATGTGTGAGAAACGTGGATACCTGGGCCTCATTCCAGACTGCTAAGTCAGAATTTTTGTTGTCAAAACAATGTTTAAAGAGCAGGGGCTTCGGTGTCCCAAAGATTAGGTTTGAAAATTAGCTCACCCGTTTATAAGCTAAGAAGCCTTTGGCAAAGTACTTAATATTTTTTTGTTTATTTAACTTCAACGTCCTCACAGGTAAAGTGGGAATAAAAATACCTACCTCTCATAAGGTTTTGGTGGAGATTCAATTAGGATAAGGATCTAACTATAATGGTATTTATAATAATAGCTTACAAATGTCAAGTATTTACAAGGTATCCAGCACTATGGCCAACACGGTACCTGCATGATCTTATTAACTCTCTTAAGCACTTAGTAGGTTCACAACCGATAAGATCTATAGTTAGACACTCAGAATCCTTGAATTGATAGGTAGCCAGGCACAAAGGTAAGATTTAAGTCCAGAATGTGAGAATAATGGATAACCTGGAACAAGTCATCCAGCCTGGGGGCCAGTCTACTGTGTCAGAATTATCTGGGTGAGCTCATTAAAATACACTGCATCATCCTGGTCCTTGAAACTCTAATCCAGTAGCTCTTAGGGACCTGGGAGTCTCTATTGTTTAAAAAGCACAAGTGATTTTGAATCACAGCCAAGATTTAAAACAACCGATTAACTTGGGCTTCAGTTTTCTTAAGAGCCATGAGGTTAGGAACTAGGTCATTTTTTTTCTCCTTCTTCTTCCTTTTTTTTTAAATCTCTAATGCCTAGCACAGTGCTGCTACATAGAAGACACAAAAGTATTTACTGACTAGATGGCATAAAATAGGATTAATAATTCCTGCTCTGTCTTTGCAGGGGCTTTAGAAGGATCTTTTGCAAAGCTCTGTTTGACAATGCATCTGAAAAATATTAATAGTAGATGCTATGCACTAGAATAATTTTAGATCCAGCAACCCCACTATTGGGTATACATCCAAAGGAAATGAAATCAGTATGTTAAAGAGATAGTTGCACTGTTATGTTTGTTACAGCACTATTGACAATAGCCAAGTTAAGGAATCAACCTCAGTGTCCATCTACAGATGAAAGGATAAAGAAAATATGGTATGTTTAGATATATGTGTGTGCACACGTGTGTGTGTGTGTGTGTGTGTGTAATGGAATATTATTCAGCCATAAAAAAGAATGAAATCATGTTATTTGTGGCAACATGGATGAGCCTGAAGGACATTATGTTAAGTGAAATGAGCCAGGCACAGAAAGATAAACACAACACGTTATCACTCATACTAGGAATCTAAAAAAATTAATCTCATAGAAGTAGAAAGTAGAATAGTGGTTACGAGAGGCTGGGTAGGGTTGGGGTACGAGATGGAAAGAGGTTGGTCAATGGGTACAAAGTTGCAATTTGATGGGAAGAGTAAGTTCTAATGTTCTATTGCACAGTAGGATGACTATGGTTTACAACATTGTGTAGTATATCTCAAAATAGCTAGAAGGATTTTGAATGTTCTCACTACAAAGAAATGATGAATATATCAGGTGATGGATATGCTAAATATCCTGATTTGATCATTACGCAATGTATACCTGTATTAAGACATCACACTATACCCTATAAATATGTACAATTATTATGTATCAATTTTTAAAAAGTATAATTTTATAAATTAATTTATCGATTTATTTTAGTGTTTTATTCCCCTGCTCTTTAAACATGGATGATTTGGTTTTTGGGTACTCACAATTAGATTGAGTCTCTAAAAATGAACTATAGCAAGATTGTGAATAAACTACCTTCTTCAAATTAATCAGATTAATTTTTAATCAAATTATTCTTTACTCAGAATTGAAATGCTACAGAATGGCCCAAAGCCATTTATGCATGTTAGTTTCCATTATAAAGTTCAACCCTGTCAACTGTTCACTTCCTCATTCATTAAAATTAGTTTTAGACCCGGGTTATACCACATCTGGAATCTACATCTACCGTCAGTGGGTAAAATCTATTTTAGGCAACCCTTACTGCATTCTGCTGGAAGAGCTAACGATGATATAAAGCACCTGGAAGTGCTAGTCCAGCTCCTTCTGATTGCCTATCCTTTAGCTGTTTTGAAATGCAGACCATCTTAGGGAGAGTCATGGAGGTCTCCCAGCCCAGGCTTGTAAAAGAAATGAAGAGAATTAGAAACAAATTCTTCAGGAGGAGGAAAATGCATGCATGATCCCAAGTAAAGGGCCCTGCAGTAGGGAAATCTCCTGAGAACCAGAAAGGAAATTATATGCTGCAACTGGGTCTCAGTATTCCCATAAGTCGTAGGACTAGACTTGAATTCTTCCATCTCCCTGTGTGCTTCGTGTATGGCCAGTGACCCTGGCACAGGACGGAAGGAAGAGATTAATGGCTGACAGCCTTGAAATGTTTTCAAGAATTCTCCAGAGTTGACAGACCAGCCTGAAACCAGGCTTGTCCAGGTCAGCCTCTGTCTCTGCAAACCTATTTCACTGAAAGTTCATTTCAGTGCTGCCTCAGTGATGGGAATAAAATATTCTTCACCAGAAAGCAGGGTAGAAACAAATGATTAAACCCCCTTGTAGCTTAGAATGCTATTCTGACATGTATGGGGACTTACGTTCATGGAAGCAAAGATGAAAGTTTTCAGATCTGAAATTGGCACAACACCCCCCTCCAAGGAGGCCAGGAAAGGGACAGGGGGGCGCTTTCTCCTACCTTCCGTGGTTCCAATCTCGATAGTGCCTTTCACTTGGCTGAAGCACCATAGCGTGTCCTGGGTGAGTGTTCCAATTCCTGAAAGCGACACAAGGAGACACTTCAGGTTAGGTAAGAGCTCCCAGTTGTTCTTAAAAGGCCAACAAGACAAGAAATATATGGTGTGATCTATGCATTTTTAAAAGGAGACTTGCACACCAGGTATCATCTCGTCGGAGAAGAGACCCTAACGAGTCCGGGGAGAACGGTGGGTCTGCAAACACCACGTCCTCTGTGAATCACTGTTTTGTCTGCTCCGCCTGACCATGCCAGGGCCAGTCTGAACTGGAGCAATTGGAGTTCGTCCCTTCTCAGGCCCTGGCAGCATCCTGGAGTGGTTACGAAGGGCCTGCAATCGCCCCTGTGTGACTGGCCCTTTTCATGGGAATACTAATGCTGTCGATTGTTTGCCTTCTGTGGTGGTGGGGAAGAGAAAGAGGCAGTTCGTTAGAGGGGTGAGAGGAAAAGAAAGGAGACTTTAAAAAAAAAAACTGGGTTTCACAGCTTGCATGGTTGAGCGGCCAGTAAGGGGTCAGACACCCAGAGAACTTCCATCTCTCTTGTTCGCTGCTTGACTGCTTGCCAAAGTCAGAGCCGACTGCAGAGCAGGGGAAAGCGAAAAACAAGGCTGGGATGGGGGCAGGGCCCTGACACAGGGCTGGGCAGTCCGTTTCTGACAAATGCGGCCTGTTTTGTTCCAGCAGATTTCTGTTTAGAATTTGATTAGACGTTTGATGGGGCTAAATTTTCTGTGTTAGCATCATTTCTGGTTTCTACAAACATATGTATCCCCAACTACTATATATACTAATACATATTCTAATATCTTTATTGCTGTATGTATTCAAACCAAAGGGGACCGTTTCAGAACACCTCTGGATAGCAGTGGTGCCAGTTTCCTTCCCAACAGCAAGAACATTCCCTTCCATGCTACAAGGCTTTAAAATTAAGGGGAAGTTTGCATAGTCTAATTTTGGGAGAGGGTATGAATTTAAGAATGATTAAATTTGGTAGGAAAAACCATGCATATCAAAACCAAATTGGCCCTTTTAAAACACACAGGGAACTGAGTAGTTACTGTCAGTGACAGATTTTTATTGAATTCCTATAAAGAACCCTTCATTCACTCAGCCACGCCAGGGGAGAGTTGATTCTCATCTGCTTTTCTCACTGTTGTTGACAGTACCTTCGATGGAAGCAGCATGGGGTCATCATTAAGGGAATATTCTTTGCAATTAGACAGGGTTTGTAGTTTGGCTCTGACTTGGAACAAATTCCTAAACATGACGAGACTGTTGTCTCCTGTTTAAAGTGGCAGTAATAATAGTACCCATCTCTCAGCGTTGTTGTGGACATTGAATGTGATTAGCAGAGTCAAGCAACTTAATAATGGATATTATTATCATTTGCAAGGATTCTAAAATGTTCAATGGTAAAAAAGAATATTAGCTGAGAAAATTTCAAGTAGCTGCTATGAGGCAGTCACTGTGCTAAGAATACTCTCTAGAGAGTATTTCCATTCTCACACGAATCGTGAGGAGGGTACTATTATCATCCCCATTGTGCAGGTGAAGAAACTGAGACTCAAGAAGTTTTGGTGACTCCTCCAAGATCATACCTACGGCATGACAGGGCTGGGATTTCAACCAAGCCTGCCTGAATCCCAATATTCCCAAGGTGCAGGAGTCTCATTTGGAAGACTGAGCTGGAATACAGCTTCAGATGCCAAGTAGTAAAGTATCAACGTCTCTTCTAAGATGACACAGAGCTAAAACTTCCTGATAAAATGAGCATCCAGGAGGGGAGAAGAAGGCCTTTGGCAGCATTTATTGGTGCAGGGAAAGACCACACCCATGGTACTCCCAGCTCTGGCCTCAGGTTTTAGCATCAGACATTCTTTGATAGGTTCCTACCCTTTCTTGTGAGTTGTGACTGGCCCAGTTCTGCAGTTGAGAGCTAAGACTACATCAATCTCTTAGGGACCATTAGCTACAGGTGAGATTTTCCCCCTGACTTCTGTCCTGCCAGAGTTCCTATATGGCTGGTTATGATTCTGGGTGTAGACGCTGTACCTATTATCACAAAGCATGTACCTTAAAGCAAGCAAACACATACAATGCTGAAACACGTACACACCTAGGAAGATTTAAATATGAGCCTTTGTCGAGATACTCACCCTAACTCAGGGAACTTTAGCTCTAGAGGGAACCTTGCTTATGTGTGAAATAAACTCCTTGCATGACTGAAAAACCCAAATTATAGAGAGTTAGACTTGGCGGGAGTCGCACGGCAAGGGGTCATGTGGCCAATTCACATGCCAAGGACAGTGCTGACGATTACTCACAGATACGATCCCAGGGGTGCAGGCTCCGCCGATCAGAGTCGGTTGATGACTATGAGGGCTCCAGGCAGCCAAGGCGCTGTCAGTTTTCTTGTCATGGGTTTTGATTGGACCCAGTTTCTGTCTCCCACCAAGATCACTGCCAAATGATGGCATTAGTGACGTAAAGAGAGTTTGGACCATGTCAACTTTATCCTCCAAGTGCTAAGCACTAGCTAGACACACAAATGCCTAGCTGGGTTGGACGTAAATGAGAAAAGCTGGCCGAGTGTAAGATACTCAGTGAGTTGACACTTGGTCTGAGTCTGTGATCCTTTCGAAAGTCGTGGGGATGTGGGACCTGAAGGACTCAGGCCTTGTCTAAGGGGGCAGCAGCTACTCAGCTCCAGCTGAGGGTAGCCATGGCGAATCTCAGTCCAGGGAGATCAGATTGGCTGATTTTCCTCAGAAACAGCCAGAAATCTTGATTGTTATGCGAATAACTTCAAATTTTTAAATATTGTCAATCAGTTCAAATTAGAACACTCACACAGCACGGCTCACACAGCACAGGGCAAACACCACCATTAGGCCAAATATGGTCTTCGAGCCACCAATCTGCAAATCTCTAGCTAGAATATTTTTGCTGAAAGACACTTTAAAGAATACCTAGTCCATTCTCACCATTTTATGATTAGGAAGCGAGGCCTCAAGAATGCAAAGAATTCACAACACAATAAAGTTACTTTAATTGCAGACCTAGGACACCAAGGTGACAAATCCAATTCTTGTACCAGATTTCCTTCTACCACTAGGCTATGGTTCATGGAGATGGTTTGGCAAGATATCTATCTAGATTTAATGAATGCTCCTTAGGGAAGTTTATTTGATTACCAAAGTGTGTGACTGGGAGAATTAAACCAACGCAGTGAGAAAGGAAAATTTGTTTCTCTTAAATTACAGAACTCGACAGCTTTCCTAAACCTCAGTGCCAAATGACACTCCGGTTGCTACAGTAATGGTGTCAATAAGCAACGTTCTCCACCAGGAGGCTGGTACAGATCCAGTTGCTAAACATCCTGGAAGATGTTTGTTTCTTTCTCCTCAGTTACGGCTCAAACAGGGCCTGAGTCTCGCCTGCTGAATGGCCAGGAGCTCAGCTCATTGTCGGTGCACACCTGTCTTATCTCTGAGATCATAGAATAGCCAAGTTCTGGATCTAGTCAGGCTTTGGAGATTATTTGGTCCAAATCCTTCATTTAAAAGCAGAGGACACGGAAGCCCAGAAGCGGCACAGCCACACAGTGAGTTCACAGCAGAGCTGGAGCCAGCCCAGGGCTCTGATGTCCTGCATGGGGCCCTTCGGAGTTGAGGCCAACCTCTTTTATGCCAACTCAGCTTCGTGAATACAATGAACAGAGGGTGTGACATGCAGCAAATAAAGTCCTCATTGATTTTGGGTGCAAAGAGGTTATTTTCAGGGGCTTGGTGCTAGCAGTGTGCTTCTTTCTGCAACAGAGGGAGAGAGAAAGTGGGGGAGGGGAGGTAGGAGAGAGAAGGAGGGAGAGAGAGACGACCAAGGGAAGGTCACAAAATAAGTTGGGGATTATCTGCTCCTTTTCAGTTTTCTGGAAAGATTGTGTATAATTGGTGCAATCTCTTCCTTAAACATGTGGTACAATTCATCAGTGAGCCATTGAGGCTTGATGTTTTTGTGTGTGGTTTTTAATTATAAATTCAATTTCTTTAAGAGACATAATGTTAATCAGGTCACCTATTTCTTCTTGAGTGGCTTTGCTAATTTGTGTCCTGTCAAGTAACTTCTCTATTTTATCAAATTTGTCAAATTTATTGATATAATGTTGTTCATAATGTTCTTTCATTATACCTTTAATATCTGAAGAATCGGTAGAGATGTACCTCATTCATTCCTGATATTGTTATTTTGTGTCTTTTTTTCCTGATCAGCCTGGTTAGATCCTCCCGAAGAACAAGATTTTGGTTTTATTGTTTTTCTCTATCGTTTTTCTGTTCCCTGTCTCATTGGTTTCCTCTCTGATCATATTATATCCTTTCTTCTGCTTATTTTGGATTCCATTTTGTTCTTTGTGGGGTTCCCCTTGAAGTCACGGATTCGAGACACTTCTTTCCTAATGTAGGCATTTAGTGCTATGTATTTTTTTGTAAGTACCACTGTAGTGGCATGCCACAATTTTTATATTGAGTTTTCATTTTCATTCACTCAAAATAATTTCTAATTTCCCTTTTGACTTTTTTCTTTGACTCTTGACTTATTTAGCAGCGTGTTATTTAGTTTCAAAATCTTTGGGGGATTTTCCAGAGATCTTTCTCATATTAACTTCTAATTTAATGCCATTATAATCAGAGAACATACTTCGTTTCTCTGTATGAATTTAAGTACTTTTAATTTTACTGAGACTCATTTTATGGCTCAAATATGGCCTATCTTGGTAAATATTCTGGGAGCACTAAAAAGAATGAATAATTGTGTTTTCTTAGGTCTCCTATATCCTTCCTGATTTTTTGTTCTCCTAATTGTTGCAAGAGGAGTATTGAAATTTCCACATATAATTTTGGGTTTGTGTATTTCCCTTTTCATTTCTGTTAATATTTTCTTTATATTTTGGAAGCTCTGTTATATACATTAGCATAATGAGGAGTGTTATTTCCTCCTGATAAACTGTTTCCTTTGTCATTATGAAATGACCTTCTTTATCCTTGGTAATATTCTTTGCTTTGAAATCTACTTTGATATTAATGTAGCCATTCTAGCTAGTTTTATTAGCATTAGCATGGTGTACCTTTTTCCATCCTTTAACTTTTAGCCTATTTGTTTCCTTTAAAGTATGCCTTGTAGGCAGCATAGAGTTGGATTTGGGGCTTTTAAAAATCCAATTTAAAAATCTCTGCCTTTTAAGTGAAGTGTTTATACTATTAACATTTATTGTGCTTATTGATATAATTAGGTTTAAATCTATTATCTTACTGTTTTTTATTTGCATCATCTGTTTTTTTTTTTTTTTTTGTTCCCCTTCACTTTTACGGCCTTCTTTTGGTTTCTTGGGTATTTTTTATGACTTCATTTCACCTACTTTTTTGAGTATTGAGCTATAATTCTTAGTTTTGTTGTTTAATGGTTGCTATAGTGTTTGTAGTATTTATCTTTAAATTATCACAATCTGCCTTTTAGTGATTTTATATTACTTAAACATTACAGTAGTATATTTCCATTTCTTCCCTTGCAATATCTATGATATTGTGAAGTTTTCTGGCAATCTGAAGAGAAAGGATTACAGAGACCTTGGCCATGATGTCTTGAAGCCCCTGAACTGACATAGCAACTGCCTGCCTCCCTTTTCATGGCATCAAGAAACAACAACAAATTTAATTTGTTGAAGCCATTGTTTAGTCCGTTACTGCTGAATCCAATCCCCCATACACAAAGTGGAAAAAGAGGATATTATCTGTGTACAATTAAACAATCATTTTTATTTCTTGCACAAGAAAAGTCAAACAGTCACGTTTAGGTTTTTAGGTAAACTACTTCAGAACGATCCATTTTATTCATCCTCTGCCTCACTATTTTCAACCTTTACCCAAACTGTCAACTATCAAAGCACAAATAGCACTGTTATAATTTATGTATAATTTATTTACATCTCTGTTTGTAGTCTTCCTTCGTTAAGGACAGCACCTATGTCTTGTTTATCCTCTTGCCTTTAGAACCTAAAACACCTCCTGGCACATATTAGAAGACCAGGAAGTTATTACTTAATTTAATTACAACAGAAGGAGAAGAAGCTCTTTAATCCCAGGGTGGAAGCTGTGCCCACAGGATAAAAACCCGTGCTCAGAAATGTGCTATGACAGGCACGCAGAAGGAAGCCAGGACAGAGGGCCAGCACCCTGTCACTGTACTGGTGTCTCACTTCCTGTAATACAGGAAGCATTATTTGGCTCTACAAGGCCAAAAGTGTCTTCTAGCTTCCTAGAGAAAAACATCTTACAAAAAAGAAGCTTTTATAGATGCTTTAGCTCCTCCATTTTTGGTATTTTCTGCCTATCGTTACATTTCACCAAGGAGGGTAATCATGGTAAAATATAGATATTATACTTACTGCATTGTTTCACTTAAAATGGGCAGTGAATTATAAAACACAAGGGGCAAAAAGCCAAACAATGGCCTGCTCATTTAATTTTGTTTTCTCTGTACTGATTATGCACTCATCAACTGCCTCAGATCTGGGAGTGTGGTATAGTCTCTGGCCTGTGGGGTCTGAAACCACCAGGAACCAGCAACAGCTCAAATTGGATTTCTTCTCACGCCTGTACAGGAAGGTTAGACAAGTTATTGAGGCACGAAACTCCCCGGTCCTGAGTCACTGACAACTGAAATTGCCTAAGTGTGAGATCATACTTCTGCCTGAAGGCTTGCAAGAATATCTTTGGAATGGGTGTCACTGAGATAAACAGATAAGATGGGGCCAATGGGATCAGGAAGTTCTGACATTGTAAATTATTTTGTATTTTGTGATTTTATGTGTTGGACGTCATTCTATTCAAATACACAGACCTGTGATCCTAAGAAAGGTCACTCACAATGTGAAGCCTAGGGCATTTTGAATAGATTCAGAAAAGCAAGGTTTAAAAGCCCAGTTTTCCTGCAAATTGGAGGGATAGGGATGGGTTTACAATGAGGATTTTAAAATGAAGGTTGCATTTGCAACCATTCATTTTTTACACTCATGCCGAGTCCACCTGATAAATAATACATTTGTATTATGCTTATAAAATATGCAAATGATCCAATTTGCAAATAAATGCCTTGAAGAATTTTTAAAACTTCAGAGGTAGCCTTAATCCTAGGATTTGCAGCCTTCTTATTTGTGAGGTTTGTATTTTATTTTGTGACAGCTGCCATCCATTCCATTAAACTATATAGAAAATGAAGTTTGGTGGTGGTTGGTTTTTTTCCTGCTGAAAGAAGAAAATGATCAAAAAGTTGGCAAGATGGGAAGCAAGGAGCACATTTGCAAACAGGGAACTCAAACAGTGCCACATCAAAACAAGAGGGAAGAAAATCCAGCAGCCAAGCAGGTGCCGCTGTACTTGTTATCTCTGTCCTTCACTTGCATTCTCAACATTCTTTTCTTGCTGTGCACAAAAGTAGTTGCAATTAGAATTGGCAAAGTTAGGGGCTAAAATAATGCTCTGACAGCAAAGAGAAGCAGAAAGTGAGAACTCAGAATGTGCAGGCGTGGAAAATGCTGCAAGAGATGGTCATTTTAAACGTCCTCCAGGATGTGAGAGCAGCCCCTGGCAGCCACCCAGAGAACAATAGGTAAGCATGGCCAAGGCTGGCTTCTTGTAAAATGCGGCTACAAATTCCCATTGATGTGTGCACCCACAGAGGGAACACAGAGTAGGAGCTCGAATACAGAAACGCATGAGCAAGACCACTGAATTATCGTTACACACGAGATATGTCTTCTAGCTCTAGAGCTACTATCTGTCAGGGGGCCTGCTCTGTGCTGGGCACCAAGATAAACATAACTCATACCGTCTTCACAACAGCCCCCATAGTTTAGATGTTTAGGGGTTAGGGGCCTGCCCAAGGTCATATGGCTAAGTGTGGACAAGCTGGAATCAGCATTCAGGTCTGACGGTCCTAAACCCAGGCCTCCCTCCATCTGGGGTCTCTGTTGCCAAAGGGCAGATGGAATTTCTATGATCCTAATTCTGTCCTACATGTACCAGGGAAGCCTGCTGGTTAAAAGGAACCTCAAGGATCCTTTGGTAAATGAAGCATTCATTAATAACAGTAAGTTCGTAAATGTAGATTTTTCTGAAAACTCTCCACCTGTGCCGAGTCGACGAGGTGGCAGTCGAGGGGGGCGTTATGGAGGAAACGCTTGCGGCTCCCTTTTTGATGACTTGAATTTCTCCTCTCATGCTTGTTCCTTCAGGTCACCTGGCTTCCACATAGGGAAAAACCTTTTCTCTGGCTGGAGCCCTGGCCACTGGAAAGAGTGTCTTCTGAAACAACCGGGTGTGGGGAAAGCTCCAAAATGACTAGACACACCTGGCCCTCCTGTTGACCTGGCCCCAGAGAACTAGATCCAGGAGAAATGGCAGGGAGAGGAGCTGCTGAGGAAAAGCCCTCTCTGCAGGGCATAAGGTACTTTCTGCTTCCTGCAGTTTTGTGCAAGAGGAGATGTGCCAGTAATAGATAGAAGGAAGGACAATTACAGCAGCAGGAGAGATGAAGTGGGCCGAATGTCATTGGAACTGTGCCCATTGCTCCAAGTTTTCAGGCTGGTGTGGTGCTGTTTCTTACTGCATCACTTCTCCATCTAACACATCGTTCAGATGCTTATTGAGGGCCAGCTGTGCTCAAGGCTGTGGGATATGACAAGCAAGGTTGCTATTTTCATGAAACTTACATTCCAGGAGATGAGACAATAGGCAATGATGAAATAGACATATATGAGTTGTTAAGTAGTGATAAGTTCTATGAAGCCAAAAGAAGCTGGTTAAGAGGAAGAAAGAGCTACAGGGGATAGGAGTTTTCATAAGAAAGTCAGATCAGTCCCCTCTGAACAAGTGACATTTGCACAGAGACCTACAAGAAGTGAGTGAGCGAGCCAGACAGCTAGAAGAAGACATCCCAGACACAGCGAACAGCCAGTCCAAAATCCCTAAGGCTGGCACGTGCTTGTCTCGGGAACATTAAGGAGGCACAAGTGGGTGCAGGGGGCGAGAGGAGAGCGGGAGGTAACAAGGGCGGGGAAGCTGCAATGGTGGGCAGGTCGTATCGGGCTCAAGCACTTAGGACACTGTAAGGATTTCTACCTTATCCTCTGAATGAGATGAGAAGCCATTGGAGCGTTTTAAGCACAGAAATCACTCCGGCTGCTGTGCAGAAAAGAAACAAGAATGAAAACAGATAAAAAGAGGTTAAAAAAAGAAAAAGTCAGTTAGGAGGCTAGTGCAATAATCCAAGGGAGCAATGGACCAGAATGGTAGCGGTGGAGACAGTGAGGAGTGCTGGATGGTGGGGATGCAAGAAAGACAGTAGTGAAGCCAAGATGTCTTTGGTTTATGTGACTGGAAGAATGGAGTTACCATTTACTGAGATGGGCGTGGGCAGGCTGGGAGCTTTTGTGTGTGTTGTGTTTTAGATGTTCATCAGACATGAAATAGGCATTAAGTATCATCACATTCACTTGCTGTGATCCTTTACTCTGTGCAAGATTTCTGTGCAAAAGCTTTTTTACTTAATAGAATGTCTGAATTTGATTAACATCCAACTTCCATGCTGGAAAGCAGTTTCATGAAAGCAGTGACTATGTTTGTCTCCACTGTATTCCTAGCCCCAAGCACAGTGCCTGCACCAAGCACAGTGCCGAGTAGGCACTCAGTCACTAGCACATGGGTGAATGAATGAAAGAGTGGAGGAGCGAGTCCTTCCAACAGCTCTGTGTGGAACGAGGTCAACCGCTTCCACAGCCCGTGTGGTCCGCGTCTGAGCCCCGCCAGTGGCATGACCAATGCAGATGCCCCTGGAGTGAGTCATGGCATGACCAGTGTAGATGCCCTTGGAGTCAATGCCTTCTCTTTCACTTTGGCCCAGGTCAGACCTTCAATTCAAGGTTCTTAAATGCTGATATTATTTTACTATTAATATTACAAAGTTAGGAGAATATAAAGACAATACATTTTCAAAATATAATATCATAGATTAATTTCCTTGCGTTTAGGTGACTATGGCTTAAAGCTACGGCTGCCTAGCTTTAAGTTTTCCATATATGTCTATTTCAAAATTTATTCTAGGGCTCCTCGCTCCTCTGAACTCATCCAATCCACCAGACCATTTTAGCACCCCTGACATCATGCCCTGAAACTCTCTCATCCTCGTGCTGGCTTTATCTGTAGTCAGAGTAGTTTGTGGTCTACACTTTAGCACCAGGAAGATTCTACTATCTGCTCCCCAAGACACAAGCTGATCTTCATGCTTAAAATTCCGGCACAAAGAGGCATTTCTCTGCATTGACTTTTTCTTTTCCTGAGCCCTTCAATAAAATGGGTTAACAAGGGAAGCCATTATTTTCTATTAAATATTAATATTTAATCAAAATATAACGATCTCTCTGTGCCTTGCTGCACCTGGGAAGGGACGGTTCACATAAAGGCATTTAGAATAGAAGTCAGAAGTGGAGTCCTGAAGAGGCAGTGAGAAAGCACAAAGGGTAGACCTCACCCTTTCCCCAGTTGCAGCCCAGCCTACATAAGATCCAGGCATTAGGCAGTAAACAGTGTGAGCGCTGGTGTTTTAAGAAAACCTCCAACCTGCTGTAAAAGGCAAGGACATAGGAATAAAGCCATCATCCAGGGTTGATACATTGGCCAAGTGTTGTCCACCCTTTATCTGAATAAAAAGGTTCCATGGTCAAAGCTCTTTCTTGGATATTTACAATGGACACGAGCAGGTTAGATTTTAGAAATCTGTTTAGCCTTGTTTAATACATCATTTTTATGAACCTATTATTTGCTGCTAAACATCTTTTGAAACATGGCATTCTGTGGAAGATAATTTATAAGAGGCTGAACTAACTTGCTTTACTTGGAAGTTAATAGATTGAAAGGAAAGAAAAGAGCTGCCTGATATAACAAAAAGCACAGGTTGGACTAAGTTCAGAGACCCAGGTTCAGGTCCTCCACTAACCTACTTACGGCTTTGTGGCCTCGGGTGAGTTACTAAACCTTTCTGTGCTTCTGTAATTGAGGTTCTAATTTGGTTTTAACTCTAAGCATTTGACATCTGATGCATGTAAAATATCTTGATATGTAATAAATAGTAACCATGTTTTTATAATCTGGGCTCACCTTTGTCCTCTCCAAAACTCTATTGCACCTTTGGTCAGCACCCCTGGTTTAGAGCAGCCAGAAGCAGTGGCTAACAGCAGGGGCTTTGGATTAAGGTACACTTAGGTGCAAATCTTGGTTCTGCCATTTATTAGCTGTGTGGTCCTGGGCAAGTTACTTGAACTCTCTGGGCCTCAGTTTCCTTATTTGTGAAATAAAACTGCTGGGAGGATCAAAAGAGTTAAGGTACGTAGAGTGTCCAGCAAGGGCCTAGTTGAGAGTGAATGGCACAGTAAAAAGCTGTTATAGGGTTCCGGTTTTCATTTCCTGTCTCCACACTTTTCATCTCTGGCTTGGCTGTGATCTCTTTGCTTAATCCCATTGCTAAGCACATTTGATCGTGGTAGCCGACACTCCCGATGATGGGTCTACCAAATCCCTCCTCCGCTCTCATTCCCAAACTGAAGCTTCCTCCCTAGGGCAACTGGTGCTTATAATTGACTTCCAGATCCCTGGCCCAGCTGCAGGGAGGGAGAACAGACAATGATTTCTCTTCCCACAACCTTCCATGCATTCGTTTTCCCTGCAAGTCTGACGTTTGACTTCTAAGTGCCCTCTGGCTGTAATTATTCAGGCAAAGTGAAGTGGACAGATGGAACAATTATTCGGAAAGCTCAGCCAATGGAAAACAAAACAAAAAGACAGAAAAAGAAAACCCTACACCAAACCCTGCAGTTGAGGGGAAAGGGTTGATTGGTTTGAATTATTCTTGTTGCCTGCTGGCATCGATAGCGTGTTCCGGGTAATTGCTCTGCTCTCCCCATTTGTTTGCCTGTGTAGAGAAATGATGTCTTCTTCGACCGTGGCACTACAGGTAGCCCTCCCTTGAAGGAATAGATTTTTGGTGAGGCTTGTCTAAAAACAAATTTTTGTTAAGTGACTCTGATCAATTCACTGGCTTTCATGATAAACACGAGAGATGTTGCATTGATGGGGAAAAAAATGGGTCTCTGGATGTGATAAGAAATCACACTCTAGAATAAAGCATACTTTTAAAATTAGGCATTTGAAACATTCCTGAGAAAACTATAACCATGTTTCATAGCTCTGGACTCAAACAGCCTGATTCAATTTCGGGCTTTGCCACATTTTTGCTGGGAGATCTAGTATAAATTATTTAGCCTCTGAGTTTCAGGTTCCTGGTCTCTCCACTGGAGACAGCAATAGCACTTACTCACAGAGTGATGATTAAATGAAATAGCGACGCATATGTAGGGCTTAGCATGGTGCCTGCCACATAATAAATTCCCAATCAATGGTGGCAGTTATTAATAAGTTGTGAATAAGTAGCCTTATGTTTCAAGTTATTATATAAAAGTTAAAGTGGAAAAAAACCCATCTTAAACTCCAAATGACGGCAGGCTCAGGACCTCACATTTTGTAGGGTTTGAGCACTTATTTATCTGGTTCGATTCATATACTGATGCAGTTTCAGTTTTTCTAGAGCACATTTCTGTTCAATGACAGGTACCTATTACAGGAGATTATCACATGGTATTTGAAGTCCGTTCGTTATGCACGAACAGTGAGAATCTGGTTCGGTGCCAACTGAACAGTGAGTGTGGATTTACTCAGGAAGCTACAGGCCCTAATTGGACCTTCAATGTTGAAACATGTCTCTGGGCAGAAGAACTGCTTTGGCCTTCCCTGGACGCCCCTCTGCCTGAGTTAGGCGTGTATGCTGCATAATCTAAGGTGTTGTAGACACCTGTTGTGTTGCAGAATTTCTGCTCTTCCAAAACAGAAATCAAAGGCAAACTCTGAATGACACCTGAGCCTACATTTTTCTCATCTGAGTAACCAGGTCAGCCTCTGTATAACAGAGGTCAAAGACTTTTCCTAAAAGATAACACAAAATATTAGTAATGGCCACAGACTGAGAACTTAATATATCAGGTACCTGTCTGAATGTTTTACAGCAATTGTCTTACTTAATTCCTACAACTGCTTTCGGAGGGGAGGACTATTATGAAGCCTACTTTGCAGATGAGCTAACAGGCAAAGAGGAGTTACGTGATTTCATCTGTTCTCACAGCTGGTAGAGTCTGGATTTGAACCCAGGTCTTTGTATTCCAAAACCAGAAGCCTTAATTAACTGCTCTGTTACCTTTTATGGAGTTAATTTCAATCTGGGGACAAACAGAAACACCTGTTTTTCTGGAAAGTACTTTGTCTTGGTGTGGAGCTACACGACCAGTTCATGACAGCCTGCGACAAAACCCAGGCTGATCCCAGGTCTATTCTAAATAACAATAATAAAGATAATGGGTACTAATTCAACAGAGGTAATAATAGCTGCAGTAATTTAGTGGATAAGTATTATGAGCCAGCTACCATGCTCAGCACTTTAAAATTAACACAACTAACCCTCACGGAAACTGCAGCCCTGCGGTCTAATAAGCCTACATTTAACTCTGCCATTTAGCCTTTACCCTCTCTCTCTAGCACTCTCTCATTTTCCTCACTTTGAAAATAACATTTGCAGTGAGAATTAAATGAGACAATGTGCGATAGACACACACACAGTGCCTAGAAGACGGCAGGCCCCAATAAATGTTAGCGTTACTGTTATCCCTTTTCTAAAATATGAAGAAACCAAATCTCTAGGAAAGGTGGATGAACTGAGGCCTCATGACTAGCAAAGTCCATTTGTAAAATCTGGGTCAGTTTCACTCCAAAGCTGGATGAGTCTTTGCGCTTGACCCATGGCTCTCACACCTGCCTACATGTCAGAAACATCTGGGCAACTTGTTTAAAATCCAGGGTTTTTGCCTCCATCCCAGGAGAGTCTGATTCAGCAGGACTGGACTTCCAGGCTGTGCTGCTGCAGGGCCACGTTGGGACCTGCTGCTCTGGCTCTTGCCACCACCTCAGTGTCTGGGTCCCTTCTGCCCTGTCCCACATAAGGGAGTATCTGTCACCAGTGACTACAGCAAACCTTTTGTGTTAGTCAGGCTGCCATAACAAAATACCATAGGCTAGGTGGCTGAAACAACAGGAATTTGTTTTCCAGTTCTGGAAGCTGGAAGTCCAAGATCAAGGTGCCAGCATGGTCAGTTTCTAGTGAGGCCACCTTCTCACTGTGTGCTCACTTAATGGGGGTGAGGGGAGCAGCTCTCTGTTTTCTCTTCTCTTCTTACGAGGGCACTAATCCCATCACAAGGGTCCCACCCTCATAACCTAATCTAAACTTAATTAT
The DNA here is from genome assembly GCF_041146395.1 of Eulemur rufifrons. NCBI lineage: Eukaryota > Metazoa > Chordata > Mammalia > Primates > Lemuridae > Eulemur > Eulemur rufifrons. The sequence goes on from NC_090992.1 coordinate 11,828,726, forward strand.
CTCCCAAAAATCCCATCTGTAAACATTGGGGTTTAGGATTTCACCATATGAATGATATGAATTCTAGAGGGACACAATTCAATCCATAGCATCTTCCTAATTAATTGAAGACGCTCTCCTTTCCTACTTCACTTCATCAGCAATAGTCTTTAAAAAAATTAAAAGCTATTGGCTGAACACTGTTTGCTGGGCACGGTACCCAAAGGACTATTTATTTATTTATTCTCTATTTATATTTGGTCTGCTTTCAAAAAAATACACGACGGCTTCTGGGAGTTTAAAACCGTCACTGGAAACACTGGCAAGGACATACCAGTTTGCACCCTCTAGAAAAGCAGGGTAATTGTTCCAGTTGGTTTTTCATTGTCCTATTGCTATCATTATTCACAAACGTGGGCGTCTGCCCCTGTAGCTGTGTCTTTCCTCCAGTTACACTCTCGTCTTGCTCTCCCAGGTTTTGCTGCTGGGTACAGTGACTGAATCATCAGTTGGCTTTGGCCTTCAGGTCCCTCAGCAGGAGCAAAAGGCAGTGTCTTTGAAGTGCTGATCTGAACAACTCGGATCTCATGTTCCTGAAATAAACATGATGACTATGATAGCGGGTAACCTTCACTAGGCACTTTCAGTGAGTGAGCTAGGCACAATTGGCCTTCATCCTCACAGCAACCCTAAGAGTTCCACTTTCCATTCTGCAGAAGTGGAAACCCAGGCTCAGAGAGACCAAGTGTGTTGTTCAAGGTCATACACGCCAATAAATTGATTGGGGAGCCACAAAGCCATGCACTTTCCTGCTTCTGTCTCCCCCACACTGTTTTCATCTCCTGAAATGTTCTCTCCTGTTGTATTCCTCTGATACCTTGGCTTAGGAATAGGGTGTCTCACTGGCCAGGTTTTCCACATCATGGAGGTGATAGAAATAAACAGGAAGTAGAGAAGGGGTGTTAGTCAACATGAAAAACCCAACCACCACCAGTCTAGAGAGACAAGAAAGTAAAACAGACTCCTAGACCCAAGTCTCACTACTGACATTTAGTATTAAAACTGTTTTCAAGGGACAACCACTGGGATAGTTGAATAATTATTAATACAAATCCAATTGAATAAACGCTCTCTGATTTTCCTTGTCACATGCTAGAACCAGATTCAGAACCTAAAAATCACTGTTCAACTGGGAAATCTGAATAAGCAGGAGGTCTAAAACAAAGTCAAACAAATGCAATTCAATTCTATTTTATAAACATGGTTTGGTAAGAGGTATTTTTAAAACACTATTTCCCTGTCCTGTGTGTATTTACCAAGTAAAATGCATAAACTACACTCCGGAAAGCTTTCAAATTTAAAGGAAAAAAAGTGATTTACCATTTCTCTGGCATTTGTACCCAAACTTCTTTTGCATAAATAATTCTCATGAATATTAAATGTATATATCAAGATGAAGGAATTAAGACTGAAAACCTATTCTCCAGAGGAGACTGACCTGCTTCTCACTAGCATGTTCCCGTCCACAGGGCCACTTGCAGTGTCCTCGGGGGCCTGTCTGCGAGGTGGTCCTGTAGCCCCCTCGGATGCAACATTTAGAAGCCATGTAGGAGGGTTTCAAGTTAAGGTCTGAAATACTCTATGTACCTTTATAGGTATCTGTGAATACACTGCATGTTAACTTTTTGAGAATTAGATTGGTGCAGAATAGCGTAGTGGTTAAATACAGAAGTTCTGAGATTAAAGAGATAACAGATTTAAATCTGGGCTCTGTGACCCCAGCATGTCATCTCTCTAAGTCTTGGGCCTCATGTATAGAATGAAGATATTGGTGATATCCATTTCCCAGAGATGTTGTGAGGAGCATATAAGAGAATGGCTATATATCACTTAGCAAAGCTACCACATAGATAGTGAGAACCCAATAATTAATAGTAACCAACACGGTTATCACTACCATCACCACTACCAACACCACCATATTACTACCACTATTACTATTACCATTACTCGTCCTCTTCCTGCAACTACCACCACCACTACCGCTGCTAACACAACTACGCTATTAATACTATTATACATTTTTTAAAAAATATTTTCTTCCATCCTCATTTTCCCATGTGTCCTTTTCCTCCTTCTATTTGTAATAGGAAACAAAATTGTTTTTCCTGCCAAATGAGTCACTTGAGATTGGGACATTAATTTATACGAGCAGATGTGTGTCAGTGTTGCTCTGAATAAAAGGTCCCAATATGCTCTGCTCACATATTTCATAAAAAAGTGAAGTGTGGCTTATACACAAATTCATATTTCAGCTCAAGTGCCACTTCCTTTCAAACGCCTTTGGCCCACATGGATGTCTCCCTTCTCTGAAACAGCCATCACTCTGTTCTCTAATTCTTTTATACTCATGAGACTTATTTCCCCAATTAATAAGCTACTTGCAGGCAGTCTTTAGTACCATAAACCTAGTAGGCATTCCAAAAATATTGATGTATGAAGACGGTATTGAATAAACCAAGACTCTGAGCCCTATATAGACATTTATGAATATTTGCTCATGTAACCCAAAGGGTTAAGTGAGGGACAGCTGGGTCTGGGGGCTCACAAGATGCCATCAGGGTTCAGTCTTTCTCCCTCTCTCAGATCTGCTTCCCTCTCTGTTGTTTCACCCGTTGTGTTAGTGAGCTGTGTTCATAACCTCACAGCAACACATCTGTAGGAAAATGATTGCCTTTCTCTAGGCACTCCTACTGTGTCCCAGGGTGGGCTGATTTGCATGGAGCAGGCTTCAGTCATGTGGCTGCCCCAGAGCTGCAGGGTATAGTCAGCCCCATCCAACCACTGAGCTAAGTGAAGAGGAGAAAAGTCTTCCCAAAAGAAATTTTGAAATAAGGAGAATGGACTTTGGCTGGGATAAAAGCCTGTGCAGAGATCTCACTTGTCTTTTGTTACTACCCGAGCTCTGAACAGTAAAAAAGCATAGTAGGTGCTCGTGGTAACTTTTGAGACAGATTTTTATGCATCAGGCCTTTAACCTAAATTCTAATCCGTTTATCCTTTCTGCCTGATTGACACTTTTTGGCCAGACCCTATATATGTGGAAATGGTTCACTTAAAAGCAACGTTGTTTCAAAGTGTGGATTAATGCAGAGGTGGCAAGTCCATAAAGGACGAGTGTCAGCCTGTCCCCTTGGTTGCAGCTCCTTCTCCCCCAAGCCCCAGACTGAAGTAACCCCTCGCTCCTCCAAACTCTGGCTTTACTTAGCCCATATACGTGCTGTGGCACTTGCCATATGGGCTCTTTGTTCTTATGTATATTATTCAAGGTGCTTGTTTAAATGATAGAAATCTAAAAGCCTTCAGGAAAAAAGAGAAAAAAAAGAAACCCAACCCAGCAAGAATTATCAGCTCACACTACTGAACAGTCCAGGGTGGTTCTCCATCAGAATGGTTTGATGCAAGCTCTGCATGATGTCAACAGAATGGGGTTTTGTTCCCTATTTCTTTGACCACATCCTTAATGCTTACTTCATTCTCAGTCCCACTGCTTACAAGACAGCTGTTACAGCTCCAGCGTTTGTCTCTTGTTCACTCCTAATGGAAAGAGAACAGTTTTTTTTTCTCAAGATTCCCATGACAATCTCCTTGATTCTCAGGGGCTCTAACTAAGCCTAAGTCTATTACTGACTCAATCAATGACCAAAGCAATGGAGCACACTGATTGATCGGTTTAGGTCTCAGTCACATGCTTCATTTTAGGGCTAGGTTTTGGATAAAAACAAAGCACAGGTCTAAAAATGGGGAAGGGGTTGTTCCCAAAGGAATATCCAATCTAGTATCAGGAAGGAACTGTATGCCGGGGCCATAGAAGCAGCCAATGTGAAATGTGACTCTCCCTTTAGATAATGTGTTTACCCATCATCTTGACCACAGTACCTGGTGTAGTGCATGACACATGCTGATGGGGTGCTTAATAAATGTTCGCTAGAGGGAGGGAGGAAGAACAGTACTGACTAGGCTGGAGGAACCATTGTTTTGTCATTTCTAACACATTTGCTGTGCATCAGTCAATCTCATCTTCCTTGGGAGTGCATATTTGAAATGGGATTTGGAATTCAGGAATATGAAGTTACCCATTAGTTTGATTAGCTTTAGCTTGTGCCAACTAAAAGTTTTCCATAAGCATTAGCTGTTTGCTTCCTTACTTGAAACGTTTCCTGGTAAAAGCACCAGGGAAGAAATAATTCAAGTCTAAATGAGGCAAAATTCTTACCTCTTGGCCTCTGGAATTATGCACTGAGCTCTAGAGCCATATGATGGAAGAAATATTGCCCATATTGGAAAGAATTTAAATTGCCACTTACAGAATCAGTTGGAGAACTGATTTAGCGGAGTCTACCTTGATGAAGAAATTTACCTTCCTTTCTCAAGTCCACTACACTTTTGGTCCAATGACTGTTTAACAGTAATCATGGTCTGTCTGCACAGGGCTTAATTACAAGATGAAAATAGGAACTGAACCAGCTTCAGTGTTGCTTCTTCTGAGTAGATATCATGGGTACGATATGAGGCTCATTCTTTTCTCACTTTTCCTCAAAGACCAGATTATCTGAACATGAACGTGTGCTATGGTTTGAATGTTCCATGCAAAACTCATGCTGAAATTTAATTGCCATTGTAACAGTTTTAAGATGTGAGGCTTTTAAGAGGTCATCAATGCCATTATGGAGGGGGGTGGTTAGTTATTGTGGGAGTGGGTTCCTGATAAAAGGATGCATTTGGCTTCCTTCCCTTCTCTTTCGCACTCATTCTCTTGCCCTTCCGTCTTCCGCCAGCGATGACACAGCAAGAAAGCCCTCACCAGATTCAGTCCCTCGATCTTGGACATCCCAGCCTTTGTAACTGTGAGCCAAATAAATCTCTGTTCTTTATAAATTACCCAGTCTGTGGTATTCTGTTATAGCAGCACAAGACAGACTAAGACAACATGAGATATGGAAATTACAAATTCAGAATCACTGATTTTCTTATGTCCTGTCGAAGCCACTTATCTCTCCTTGGCCCTTCACTGCACTGCTTGTCTCTGCCATTAGCTACAAAGGAGAGGTGGGCTTAGGGCTCTCTGACGAGGATTCGTGGACCAATACCTGTAAATTCCTTCCAAGTCTTAATTCTCATGAGCTCAAGGTTTTTTTTTTCCTAAAAGGAAAATTACCCATGTTCAGTATAATTTTTATTTAAAATGATCTTGAATGAATTGTTGGAAGACAAGAGAAGCCACATTGTTGAAGATTCACCAAAGGTGTGTTCCAGAATGTAACATCACTGGTAGGTAAGATACTCTATTTGTACGGTAAAAACTCAACTAAAGAAACTCAGCTAGGGAAACATCAAAACTTTAGGAATTTTTATTTTAAGGCAACTATCAATTGTTATTAGTCACTAGGTGGCTTGGTGACAGAGTCCTAAGGGGACAAATGACCTGTTTATGGAGTAACCAACAAGAACAAGGTGAGAAGTGGGAATGACACAGAAAAAGACCCAGAAGGATGGTATTGGATGCTAATTTACTTTTTAGCTTATTCAATTCCATTAGACACAGGACATCACTCTGCTAAAATTATTGTCTGCCACTACAGTTTTTGGAAAGATTCAAAATTGTTCGTCAATGTTAAGCATAAAAGATTAGACAAAAATATCATAATTAATTTTTAAGAACACCAAAGTTTATTTCTGGCTTGACGTGGAGAACTTAGGAGAATAATGGGCACCATGAGATGTCTACTGAAACAGAAAAAAATGGTAGCAGAATTTGTACAATGGGCTTCAAGATGCAATAGGAAATAAGCATTTCTCAATGTATCAGACTCTGAAAATTGCTGTAAATAGATATAATTTATAGAAAAATGGAGACCAATATTTAGATATATTATATAAAAACAATTTCAACATTTAAAACAGATAACATTTTCCTAATTTTCAGAATAACAAAGGCTCATTGAATGAATTTTGGAAAATTCTTAAAAGTTTAAAGAAGATTAAAATTATCTAGTCTCATTATTCAGAAATAGTTACTTTTTAAGTATTTCAGTATATTTTCTTTCATGCTTACCTTACATTTACTTTTTCCTTTTTTAAAAAACTTTTTTCTAAGTCTTTAGGAAAAATTTGGAAATTAGGGAAAATATAAATAAATTTAAAAGTTATTCATAATTCTATCAGAAGCAGTAACCACTGTTAATATTCTGAATAGCCTCCATTACTTTATATTTTTTACCTAGTTTTCATATATATATCTGTCCTTTTCCCCCCTTAAAATTACAACCATTCAAGCCATCAATTCCACTCTTGGGCATCTGTCCCAGAGAGGTAAAAACCTATATTCATATGAAAACTTTTGCACAAATATCCATAGCAGCTTTATTTGTGATAGCCCAAAGCTGTAAACAACACAAATGTCTTTCAGTGACTGAAAGGTCAAACAAACAGTGGTACATCCATGTCACAGACACTGCTTAGCACAAAACAAGAAGAATTATTTATACATGTAAAAACTTGGGTACTCTCAAAAGAATTATGCTAAGTGAAAAAAGACCATCTTAAAAGGTTGCCCATTGTATGTATTTATATAACATTCATGAAATGATAAAATGTTAGAGGTAGAGAACACATTACTGGTTGCCAGGAAAGGTGGGTCAAGGTGGTGCCAGTTCTATAAAAGAGCAGCATGAAGGATGCTTATGATGGAACTGTTCTGTACCTTGACCGTGGGGGTGGCAACATGAATGTACACATATAAAATTATTTAGAAATAAACACACACACACACACACACACGGTGGGTGAATATAAAACTAGTGAAATCTAAATAAGGCCAGTCGATTGCATAATGCTAATTTCTTGGCTGTGATATTCTAGTATAGTTGTACAGCATGTTGCCATTGGGGGAACTGTGTGAAGGGGATTATGGAAATTCTACATTATTTCTTACAGCTGCATGTGAACCTACAATTATCTTAAAATAAAGAGCTAAGACAAAACAAATGAAAGACATAACCAAATCAAAATATAGCATAAGCATTTTACCATGTAAACATAATTTTAAATGAGAAAACTCTCTGTAATCATAATTTTAATGCCTACATAATACCCCATTACAGAAACATTATTTACCGAACCGTTTCCCTAATAGCAAATATTCAACACTGAGCTGTGTGTAATGTTAACATACCACAAATAACAGTGCAAAGACCTTTGTGCATAAAACTGTATCTTATTTCAGAACATTTCCTTAGAAAAATATTTCATAAAGTGATTGTTGTAAGATATTAACATTTGCAATGCAAAAATAAAGTTCTATGGTTAAATATATTTGGGAGACAGCTTTGTTCATTTTAGGAATTCTCAGTCTTTAATAGACAAATATACACTGTGAATCACCCAGAGATGATAATTTAACCAATGTCTTCAAAATTTATTCTCTCTAGAAAACGCCATGATAAATTAAAGATGACTACTAATTCTTTGATTCTACTCCCCCTGCCCCCTAATCTCTGAATCTGGATGGGCTCTATGTCTGCTTTGATCCGTAGACTACTGTGGAAGAGATACTGTACCAGTTTCTGGGCATAACCCTTAAAAAATGGCAGATTCTACTTACAGTCTCTTGAAACACTCCGTTTGAGGGAATCCAGCAGCCATGTAGGAGTGTGGACATCTTGCAAGTGCCGTGTTAGCCCAAGCTAGCCACGTGGAGAGGCTGTGTGAAAAGGGGGAGGTCCTCAGCCAGCTCCAGTTGTTCCAGCAATCACAGCTCAGGCATTAGACACATGAATGATGCCATCTTGGACATTTTAGCCCCAACAGAGGCAAGTGGAGTAAAACCAAGGAACCAAGACTCCAGACATACAATATCAATGAAGCTTTCCCAGAGACCTCGAGACATCTGATAACCCAGCAGAAGCCTGAGTCATTGTGGGGTATAGATGAACCACTTCCACTATGCCCCCTCCAGATCCCCAAACCATAAAATCATGAGTAAAATAAAACAATAGTTTACACCACTAAATTTAAGGTTGTTTGTTACACAACTCTAACAACTATAGATAACCATTACATTTCCTTTTTTAAAAAAATTTTTTTTTTGGTCCAAAGATAGTACAGCATAGTGTTTCAGGTCATTTGGCTTTAGAATCAGGGTATCAAAATAGTCTATAATTTACTAGTAGTGTGATTTTGGCAAATTAAACTCTTTGAAACTGAGTTTCCTCCTTGGTAATATGGAAATAATAATAGTACTTACTTTACTGAGTTGTGATACTAAAATGAGATTATGATTGCAAAGTGACTAGTACCATGCCTGGTACATAGTAAGAGCTTTGCAATAATTTCATCTACTCTATCATTGGTCAATGAGGGCCATGTTGTACAAAAGAGGAATTAGTACATTAAAGAATGTGTATTTCTTAATATAGATGGTCAAGTTTCTTCTCAGAGAGTATGTGACAGTTTGCAACCATTTGTATAGCATGAAAGGTTGAGAAAATTTTATTTTAGAGCTATCTTTAATGGACCAGACAGTAAATATTTTAGGTTTTGAAGCCCGTTTCTATCACAACTACTCAACTCTGCTGTTACAGTATGAAAGCAGCCATAGGCAATTTGTAAAAGAACATGCATAGCTGTTTCCAATAAAACTTTATTTATAAAAATTGAGGTGGGTTGAATTTGCACTGCAGGATTTAGCTTGGCAATCTCTGTTCTAGAGGTTGGACCAAGAGGCTTTTGACCTTGGAGATGTACTAATAAGAGTGTTGAGAATATGAAAAACTCAGTCTAGGATTTAATACTCTACATGCCCCTGTGGGCTCTTCTCCTTAAGACAAATTGGTTACTTTGTTAGGCATATATATATGAGCACCCAGATCAGTGTAGCTTCTATTTTACCATATTACTTCCTGCAAGATTAGCTACATCAGCTGCTTCTACAAACTTTAATTGGTAATGATCTATGCACAAGGCATATGTACTCTAGTACTTGGTTAAGCTTGCAATTAGGAAAGTCAGCTTTTTTCTTGAAGCAAAAGCGATTTGGATTCTTTTTTAAGCACAAGTAGATATTCAAAGTTAACTAAAGCAATAGGCATAATCACTAAATATAGGCAGTGGGCTTTGACAGAAAAAGGCCTGGGTTAGCAAAGAGAAGGCCTGAGTTCTACTTTCACTTTTAGTTTCTAACTAGCTGTGTGACTTTGGGGAAGTCACACCCCTAGGCTTCAGCATGCTATAAATTTATAAGATGGGACTAATATGTCCTTCATTGGCTGGTTCACAACATTCAGAAAAATATAAAATGCCACATTAAATTTTTAAATCTCATATTGCAATGTAGTTAACTATTTATGTGTCATCTCCGTAATTAGAATATGAGTTCCTTGGGGACAAAAATTATGCCTTGTGAACATTTAAATCCCCATTTCTTGACACAGTGCTTTAGCATACTGAATACTCATTAAATATTTGCAAAATGAATAGCTCAATGGATGGATAAATTAATTAGTTTATAAACTCAATGATTAAGAGCAGAAATTAAAATGAGCTTTATTGTCATGAAGCAAATCAATACATTTTGAAAAAATATTTGAAATGGAATCAGCATTATTTACACCAGTAATTATACTGGGCCCTCTTCTTTAAATCCCTAAGATAAGAAAAGACTTTATATGTCAGATGACTCACTGACTCTAGCTGTTGGCCAACTTTTATTCTGAGAGTGCATATCAGACATAGATGCTGGCCCTACTTTTAAACTAAAAATGATTGATTTTTCCAAAAGTCATGTACTAACCATCATTTGCAGCCTTTGAAAGTGCAACGATAGAAAAAAAAATCATTGTTGGTTTTTATTCTAGTGTTATGCTTAAAAGTAATACTTCTTTAAGAAACCTAAAGTGAAATTAAAACAGATGGATGCGTTAAAGAAGCACCTGTAAAGTTAATTCAGTACAATTGATGCTTTTAAGGTAATATCATTTAGAGAAGCAGATTTTGAGCCCTTTAAATAGTGATACATTCCTTCTTCACTGATCAGGTAGGCTCCCCCTTGAATGCAACTCAGAGCCTTAGGAAGCTTTGGAATTCTCCACCTGTTGGCAAATCCATGGGGCTGAAGAATCGCTGTAAATGATATTTTAGGTCTAATCCGATGAACTAATCAACAGCTTGCAAATAAGTGTTTCTCACAAAAGATCTTTTATTAGGAAAAATCTCTATGGTGCAACTTTTGAATTATAGATGTACTTAATGGACTGGGCGCTAATTTTAATGCAAATGGTTTCCTTGGCAATACTGTGATTTTTTAGTGTCTTCAAGTGAGAAGGAGATTGCGTTAACCCTGCTTATCAGGGCTCTCTGGCTGCACTGACATTACTGAGGGAGGAGTAAATAGCCAGGATTTTGAACTAAGTCTTGGCAGCGATTGTTGTTAATCAGAGTGACTGTTTCTCCCCTGAAAATGCAGGCAAGGAACATTATTCCCTTCTCAACTCTTTCCTACACAGTAGGGACACACACCTAAAGGAAAAAGGATTTGTATAGAACCTTGCTTCCCTGGCCAGCATATTTTGCATAGTTCTGACTCTAGTTGTGTCAATTCTTTTCCTCTTCTGGAAGAAGCAAGTCATAGGATAGACTCGGTCATGCCCTGTTGGTCTGCACATAGACTCAAAGTCCCCAGGACAGAGCATTAAGGAAACTTGGTCTTTCCCATTCTTGTTTATCTGAATTTACATAATTCTGAAAATAGGCTGCATTTTACAATTTTTTTTTTTTTTTTACCCAGACACATTTGACTTTTACAGAGCCTATAATGTAGGTACAGTGTATGTTATCACCCCAGACTGGGAGAAGAGCAATCAGAGGAGGTGAAGTGACTTGAAGGAGTTAAGGTGAATATTCTACCACAAGCAACAATTCTTTCATTTAAGCCAAAATTCACTGAATGACTCTAAGGAATTAAGCATCAGACTCATCTATCGTAAGTTTACAGCAGATCCTTGGGTGTTGTCCCAGCTCAAGCAGAGAGCAAATTACCCTTCAGCTTCTCTGATTCCCACTTGCATTGGTGAGGGCAATCTTCTTTACTCAGTTGAATAATTTCAATACTGATCTCTTCTGGAAACACCCTAACAGACACACCAGAAATAATGTTTCACCAGCTATCTGGGCATCTCCTAGCCCAGTCAAGTTGACATGTAAAATTAACCCTCGATACACCCATATACTCATCCATATACCATTAACATTTTGCTGTATTTATTTTAACTTATATCTATTCAGTTATCTATCTCTCTGTGCATTCATCAAACCATTTCATTTTTTGACACCTTTTAAAGTAAATTGAAAACATCAGAACACGTCTTCCTAAATACTTCACCATCCATATTACTCATTACAGTTTAATATTCATTTACATTTTTTCTTTTGATGTAAAATTTATATACAATAAAGCCTATGAATCTAAAATTATACAGTAAGTCATCACTGAACGTTTGTCAATAGGTTCTTAGAAACTGCAACTTCAAGCAAACTGACATACAGCAGGTCCTTATATAACATTGTTCAGCTTGACATTGTTTTGTTATAACAGCAATGAGAAAAAAAAATTGGTTTTGTTATGTGGTTTCATTGAAAGTCACACTTTCCCAGAATCAATGACACTAAGTGAGGACTTACTACACACTCACCAAGTTTTGACAAGACCCTACACCTGTAGAATACAAACCCCTAACAAGACACAGAACATTACTTTCACCCAAGAATGTATCCTACACCCCTTCCAATCATTAGCCACTCCCCCCCATAACCAGAGACAACTACAATTTCAATTTTTTTCACTTTAGAGTCGTATTGTCTGGACTAGAATTTCATGTAAATGTAATCATATAGCATGTACTCCTTTACATGACCTTTATTTCACTCAACATAGCATTTCTGAGTTACCCATTCTGTTGTCTATTAGTAATTTTTCTTTTAATTGCTGATTAGTATTTTATTGCATGAGTATACCAAAGTTTGTTTATTCATTCTTATAAATTGACCCAAGGACATTCCCCAGACAGTGCGCACCGCACCCATTAGGTGTGAATATACCCATCCCCTCCTCCCCTATCCCACCTAGCCAACACCCAGTGTTACTACTATATGTGCACTTAAGTGTTGATCAGTTAATACCAATTTGATGGTGAGTACATGTGGTGCTTGTTTTTCCATTCTTGTGATACTTCACTTAGTAGAATGGGCTCCAGCTCTATCCAGGATAATACAAGAGGTGCTGTATCACCATTGTTTTTTGTGGCTGAGTAGAACTAAGTAGAATACATATACCATATTTTATTAATCCACTCATATATTGATGGGCACTTGGGTTGTTTCCACATCTTTGGAATTGTGAATTGTGCTGCTATAAACATTCTAGTGCAGATGTCTTTTTTTCCTTTGGGTAGATGCCCAGCAATGGGATTGCTGGATCAAATGGTAGTTCTACTTGTAGCTCTTTGAGGTATCTCCCTATTACTTTTCACAGAGGTTGCACTAGTTTGCAGTCCCACCAGCAGTGTCTGAGTGTTCCTGTCTCTCTGTATCCACACCAACATTTATTGTTTTGGGGCTTTTTGATAAAGGCCATTCTCACTGGAGTTAAGTGATATCTCATTGTGGTTTTGATTTGCATTTGCCTGATGATTAGAGATGTTGAGCATTTTTTCATATGTTTGTTGGCCATTAGTCTATCTTCTTTTGAAAAGTTTCTGTTCTTGTCCTTTGCCTACTTTTTGTTAGGGTTGTTTGATTTTTTTCTTGCTGCTTTTCCTGAGTTCTATATACAATCTAGTTATCAGCCCTTTATCAGATGTGTAGCATGCAAATATTTTCTCCCATTCTGTAGGTTGTCTGTTTGCTCTCATGATAGTTTTCTTGGCTGTGCAGAAGGTTTTTAATTTGATCAGGTCCCATTTATTTATTTTTCTTGTTGCTGTGATTGCCTTTGGGGTCTTCCTCACAAATTCTTAGCCTAGGCCAATGTCTATAAGTTTTTCCAACATTTTCTTTTAGAATTGTTATAGTTTCATGCCTTAGGTTTAAGTCTGTTATCCACCATGAGTTGATTTTTGTGAGAGATGAGAGGTGTGGATCCTGTTTCAGTCTTACATTGGCTCCTGGTGATTACAACTCAGTGGGCCACACTGCCAGAGTCCCTTGTCCTGGACTATGTGCCTGCCGCATGCCAACAGCCCCATGATTCCTGCCACCACCATTGGCCCAGTCTCTATGGGCTTTTCAGCTACACATTTTGTATTATTTTTAATGTGGTTTATATAGGGAATACAATATACATTCTTAAATTTTCAGATTCTACTTAGATTTGTACCACTTCATATAAAATGTAGAAACTTTGATATCGGATAGATCCATTTTCAAGAACTTCTTCACCCTTTATGGTGAGGGCTGGCAAATTATAGCCCATGGGTCACATCTGACCTGTTGCCTGTTTTTGTATATGAAGTTTTATTGGAACACAGCCAAACCTGGTTTGCATATTGTCTGTAGCTGCATTCATGCACAGTTGCCGAGGTGAATAATTACGATAGAGGCTGGATGGCCATAAGAACTTAAAATATTTACTATCTGGCCCTTTGCAGGAAAAGTTTGCCAACCTTTTTTTTTTATGCCATAGATGTCATTTATATGGTTATAAAATCATTATTACATGTAGTATGGGGAAAATGGTATAATTTTTGCTTTAAATAACAGGAGATTGTTTTAAATTTAAGAGGAAAAATAGTCTTTTATATTTACCCAAATATTTACCATTTTGGATGCTCTTCATTCATTTCTGAAGATCTAAATTCCATCTGGTATCATTCTGCTTTAGCTTCAAAAACTTCCTTTGTGTTGTTTTTCTTTTTTTAAGCCAGTCTATGAAGCACCTACTACAGACTGTCCTTAAGTTAAAAGCCATAAAAAAAAAAAAAATGAAACTCACCCCATGTCATCCTTAATTTCAAGATTTCGGTAGTCACTAGAATCTAACTGCTTTTGTTCTTTCTCCCAGGGCCTTTGTGTAGTTATTTTTGTGTGGGGGTCAGAATTTATAGTTGTCTGAGGATCAGTCCAGTTGGAACTTTTTCAGTCATAGTGGAAGTGGAATTCCAACAGCAGCCTTTTGGGAATGAGCAGCTGACCATTTTAATGTCTCTTATTTATTTTATAGGGACACTATCACCTGATATTCACATGCTTCAATATAGATAATCTACCCAATTTCAGAGGATTTCTTTAAAAAATGAGTAAAGGAAGAATATTTTATGCTTAATCAGTGCAAAGAGAAAATTCTCACAAATATCCCTTTGAACTGGCTATTACCATCCCTAGTTTTACAGATAGGAAAATAAAATTTCAAAGAGTTTGAATGACTTGCCCAAAGTCACATAGTTAATTAATATTTTTAGCTATCTATTGTCATGTAAAAAACTACCTCTAAATTTAATGGCTTAAAACATTAACCATTTTATTTGCTCATGATTCTGAGTCAGGAATTTGAACAGGGCACTGAGTGAACGCCTGGTCTTTGCTCCATGATGTCCTGGGCCTGAGGTGGGATGTTTCAATAGCTGAGGGTCGATGGGGGCGTCGACTAGGATCATATATCTAGGGCCCCAATTCTTTGTAGTTGGCACAGTTCCTTGATTGTTTTCTTCAAGAAAGAACTACATGTGCATGGCCTGAGCTTCCTGGCAGCCTGACGGTCTCAGTGTAGTCCTGGTGGCTGGTTTCTCCCTAAGCAAAAGCAGATTTCAGACCCCTTAATCATAGGTCTAGAATTGGCAGAGCCTCATTCCCCTGCATTCTCTTGGTCAAGGAAAGTCACAAAACAGAACAGCCCACATTCAAGAGGAAGGGAAATTAAAACTTAATAGAAAGTATATAAAATATGTCATTAATAATTTTTCATAATGAATACATGTCAAATGATAATATTTTTAACCTATTGGTTTAAATAAAATATATTATTAAAATTAACTAGGCCTGTTTATTTTTTTTAATGAGGCTATTAGATAATTTTAAATGATCTATATTATATTTCTTTTAGACAGCAGTTCTCAAATGTTCTGCCACATAGAAGGTGCTCAGTAAGTCTTTGCTAAATCATTAAATAATTTGCAGTTTCACTGCAAAAGCATTCGCATTGGTTTTCTTTCTTCGTGTTTTTCTATTAACTTTGGCTAGGCCACTAATGGAGAAGAGGGAGATGACCTGGTTTGGGTTTCTGTGTGTGCTTATACCGTAGTTCTGGATATCGATGGGCAGATAGATGGTTGGACCAACAGACACATATCTAAGTAGCTAGGGGGCCATGGACGAGGTACTGACCTCTCTGTGCCTCATATTCTCAAGTATAAGACGGGGATGATGACAGAATGTTGAAAGAATGAAATGAGTTAATTTTATGAGCCTGCATGGAATAATGCTCAGCACATGTTAGCTTTTATTACTTGTGCCACAGCTACTGTGGGTCCTGCTGAAATGTAGAGAGAAGACCTCATTTCCATGCTGCGTCACATCATGCAGAAGGCCAGAGCAGAGAATTACTATCTCCGTGTCCTGGGCGGTTAGAGTCTTCTTGGTAGCAGGCTGGGGGGACAGGGGCAAGGTCTTAGGAGGCCAGGCATACTGCAGATGAACAGCAATCTGATGACTCTTCCTGTCAGCTCTGGCTTCTTCACACACAGACAGCTTCCCTTCCTTGGGGCACTGAGAGCGGAGCATCTGGAGAGCAGCAAACTTAATTAACTTGAAGCAAGAGGAGCACAGCAGAAGAGATAATGGTCAGAAGCTCCAAACTGGGAAATTAAAATGCAGAAGGCACTGGGGGTCACACACACAACTCATTTATAAACTATGCCTTTCCATTGAGTTTCCAAGATGTGTCTGTGCAAAACTAATCCTTGACCCCAAAAAAAGCAGAGCAAAGGGAAGAGAGCTAGGCTTGGCACTATGCGCATTTAATGCATCTTCAAATTCATCAGGGAACTCCCCCTCTTTCTTTGATCTCTTGTAAGTTGGCCTGGGCTTGAAAATTAAATGCCTTTCCATTCAGATCTGTTCAAAGATCAAATATGCCTGCACATCTGATTGTTCAGGGAAGTGATTTTTTTTTTTTTTTTTTTGACAGAGTCTTACTCTGTCACTCCAGCTGGAGTACAGTAGTGTCATCATAGCCCACTGCAACCTCAAACTCCTGGGCTCAAGTGATACTCCTGCTTCAGCCTCCCAAGTAGCTGGGACTGCAGGTGCATGCCATGATGCCTGGCTAATTTTGTCTATTTTTGGTAGAGACGGGGTCTCACTCTTGGTCAGGCTGGTCTCAAACTCCTGAGCTAAATCCATCCTCCCACCGTGGCCTCCCAGAGTGCTAAGATTACAGGCATGAGCCACCATGCCTGGCTAGGTTTTAATGATATTTCCTGGCATTCATTGCCAGCTGAGACTCACGAAGGTAGGCATCAGACAGGTCAAACAACAGAACTGGTCGGGTATTTTTTAGCCTTTCTGCATTCCTAATGATGTTTCCGTTCTGAATGCAACTCTGGTGCACAATAAGTCTAGTTGGCATAAGCAGAAGGGCTGTGATATTCCTGAAAAGAACATGGGTTTCAAAGTCAAGCAGACCCAATTTAGAATGCCAGCCCTAGCTCTTCATGGCTGTGTAACCATACAGGCCACGTCTCCTCTTTGAGCCTTAGTTTTCTCACCTGTAAAATGGCTACAATAATAACAATCTCACCCACTGAGAAGGAAGACTAAGTGAAATAATGTATATAACACTTCTGGCATAATACCTGGCATGCAGTAGGGGCTCAAATATGGAAGCAACTGTTTTTTATTTGTGACTAACAATAAGAAATAAACATGCTCCTATGCTGTCTTGCCTCTGCAAAGAATCATAGTAAGCTTGGAATTTTTCAGCTCTGCCTGCTAGGCATCAAGACCCCATTATTAAGCATTAAGATAAGTTCTTCTATTTATTCAGTTATTCAGCTAAAAGAAGGTCTGTATTTATACATTTATCAAGCCTTTTTTGAATGCAGAAAACTGTGACAGCCTCTAGATAAAGGAAAGAGAGACAGTACCAGCCCTTTCCTTGTGAACTTAAAATCGTGTTGAGGAGCAAATGACATACTCCCAATATTTCTTACATATTCTGAGCAATTAAAGCTTTTATAGTCAAAGTAGAAATTCTCATTCTGTTTGTTTAATTTTGAGATCCACAAAATGAAATATTAAAAAGAAACCCTCACTCTTTAAAAAGTCACGTTACGTAACTAATAAGGAAAAAGAGAGATGAGAGAATTTTCACATGTCATTTTATGCTATTCACAGTGGAAACAAATTTAGTCTGAGTGAGCCTAAACATGAATACAGAAGTGCTTCAGCCAAGAATGATTTAGCTGCTGAAAAAGGGAAGTAACATGATGTATTTTAGACATTCAAACCTACCCAAACAATGGAATTTTCCTAGTGTTAATGGTTTTTGTTTTTCTTCTTTCTTAGGTTATAGCTAGCTAGATACCCAAAGAAGTGAGAACATGTATAATTCAATAATTTGATCTGCTGCTTCACATGCAATTTTTCATAATTATAATAACAATGATGATAATAGCAGTTAAAACATGATCCAAGCATTTTCCATGTATTTTCTTTTTAAATACCCACAAGAAGCTTAGTGGCTAAATAACTATCAAAACCACATGATTAGGAATTGATGGAGTCGGGATATGGTAAGATTTTATCCTGTTGCATAGAATGCACGTGCTTGGCTTCTTGAAAATACCTGTGTGGGTATCAAAAAAAGAAACATAAAAAACAGAACTGTTTTTGTACAGATTCCTAGGTAGGTAGATGATTTGTGTGTTTCTGTGTTGGGTCTTCTTTAATAAGCAAAATAGCTCTGAACCAGTCATTAGTGCCATTTTTCTGCCTCTTTGTGCTTCAGGTTTGGGCCATGCACTGCTAATATTCCAGCAGTTCATGGGTTCCTCTCCCCATTTTCATAAATCCTGTCCCTGCTCCTCTGAAGAAAACAAACTTACCACCCCACACTAAAAACCAGGGCTGAGATGAGCTCTCAAATATCATCTCCAACAGCTCGTCTCTTCCCTTGGAGAAGACTGAGATACGAAGGCACAATGGGCACACCTGTCAATGTTCTGGACCAGCGGTGGGGAACCTGCAGCCTTAAGGCCACAGGTGGCCCTCTAGGTCCTTCAGAGTGGCCTTTTGACTGAATCCAAATTTTACAGAACAAATCCTTTTGTTTTTATTAATACATTTTTGTTTGTCTTTTATATTTTTATTTTATTTTTAAAATGAACATATTTAAAATACCAAAGAATAAAATAAGTTTCAACAAAATAATCCTCCCAGATTGACTGAAAGCCATAAGGGCTAACTTGACAGCTGCTATGCTCATGATTTACTTCTAACTCCCCCGCCTGACTGGCACCACTGCCTCATGGGGCTGGTTGGCGGGAGTTTATGGGGGGCGAGTACACCAGTCTGTTATCAGCTTTTGACAACGGTACACTATGCTTCTGTTTGAAGTGGAATTTGTAAATAGTTGCACAGCTTAACAGTATTTTTTAAATTCTGTTTGTCTGTATTTTTTTAATTCTGTTAAGAATTTACAGCCCATCATGTCAAAGAAGACCGAGAGAATGCTAAAGGAAGAAAACAGATTTTTTTTTTTTAATGAGGATTAGGAATTTCAATATTATCTTGTCTTATCTTATTTCTGCTAAAAATAAGATGATTTGCTTGCTTTGTGATACTGCAATATCAACATTAAAGAAATTCAATGCTCATCAGCATTATAATACTCATAAGGACCACAAATATTTTAAATTAGAGGGAGAGGCATGAAAAGTTATATTGCAGAAATTAAAAGATGAAAAGCAAAAGCAAAGACAAGTCTTTCAAGCACAATAAGACTTGGAAATAATAGAGCTGAAGCAACTTATAAAGTAGCTTATATACTCGGGGAAAAAAGGAAAGTCACTCAGTGATGTAGAAATTGTGAAAGAATGCATTGTTGAAGTTTTAGGATGCTTAGACCCCAAGAACATTTCAAAGTACAAACAACTGCCTCTTTCAAGGAGAACCATAACTGATCGGCAGCATGAATTAGCCTTCGACTTAACAGAACTTCATGCAATACTTCAAAAGGAAAATATATATTATTCAATTGCCTTGGATGAATCAGCTGATACTCCTGACTTGGTGCAGGTTTTATACTGCATTCAGGTTATAGCAGAAGATTTTCTTTGCTATGAAGAGTTACTCTCTTTAGGCACATTTGCAAACACAACACACGGAATAGATATCTTCAACCACTTTCAAGATAAATGTCATGAAGTTGGGGTGAATTTGGTAAATTTGGTGAGTATATGTACAGATGGTGTACCTTCCATGACAGGAAAACATGAAGGGTTTTGCACAGATTTAAAAAAGTATTAGCAGATCCAGATGCTCTCATTTCTTTTCATTGTATATTGCATCAGCAAAATCTCTGTGCTAAAGCTACTATTTTAAGTGACAATTTGCAACAAGTTATAAATATCATTAACTACATTCGAGCAAATGCAACACTGCATTGCCAATTTTGTAATATGCTAAAGTTGAACAATGAAGTATTCAGTGTGGATTTGTTGTATCATTCTAAAGTGCTTTAGCTATTGCAGGGACAGGTGTTAGCCAAAATTTTATCTCTGTGAGAACAGACAGTTAAATTTTATGAATAATAGAATCAGCAATGTGAATTATTGAAAGAAGATTTCTGTAGGAATGCAGCATTTCTGTGTGATATCATGTCAAATCAAAACGACTTGAATATTTCTTTGCCCGGTAAAACTAAGTCTATATATGACATGTGGCAAAAAATCCAAGCATTTAGAAAAAAGCTATCTTTTTTCTTTTTTTCTTTTTTTCTTTTTTTTTTTTTTTTTTGAGACAGAGTCTCACTCTGTTGCCCGGGCTAGAGTGAGTGCCGTGGCGTCAGTCTAGCTCACAGCAACCTCAAACTCCTGGGCTTAAGCGACCCTACTGCCTCAGCCTCCCAAGTAGCTGAGACTACAGGTATGTGCCACCATGCCCAGCTAATTTTTTCTATATATATATTTTAGTTGTCCATATAATTTCTTTCTATTTTTAGTAGAGCCGGGGTCTCACTCTTGCTCAGGCTGGTCTTGAACTCCTGACCTCGAGCGATCCACCTGCCTCGGCCTCCCAGAGTGCTAGGATTATAGGCGTGAGCCACCGCGCTCGGCCAAGCTATCTTTTTTCAAAACACTTCTTCAAAAGGAAATTTCATATGAACATTTTCTCCAGTTAGCAAAGGTCATGAGCAGGATGATATATGTGAATCATTTGAGAAATATACAGCTGTTGTAGACCTGTTAATTGGGTAACACAATGAAAGTTACCCAATTCGCTGACTTTGAGAATCAGGACATCACACTCAAATTAGCATTTTAGCTTCACCTAGGCACCTAAAGAACTACAGTTGGAATTGACTGAGCTCTCAGTAGATGACCTTTTAAAGTCATTGTTTGATGCTAAGAAAGATCCAGTTGAAATATGGAAAAAGGCAGTAGAATGTCCACACATTTGGCAACATGACCGAAAAATGCTTTCTTGCTTTTCAAACACTTATTGCTGTGACATTTTCCTACTTAACCTAAATCAAGATGCCCTTAAGGTCACAATGACTGATACTCATCTAGAGGGTCAACTGAAACTGTGGATCTCCATGCTGCAACCAAATATTTAAATTCTTTCCAACAAAAATCAGACAGAACAAAGTCATTAAAAGTTTAGTTAACTTTAAAATTAACAATTAGTTTTCATTTTTTGAAATTATTAGGTACATAGATTTTTATAAAGTAATGTACATTTTTAAGTATATCTAATTGAGTTTCTTGAATGCAGCTTATTTGATTATAGCTAAATTGATGTGGCCTTCCAACATGAAAAGCTTCCCCACCCCTGTTCCAGACAGTTAAAGACAAAGAAAAATGTTTTTGATACTTTGGAGATGGGACTAATATTCCATTATTAACTGGTTTAAAAATAAATCAAAGAAAAACTGTATCATGAAATTTCCTAAATCTACTACTATAAAACAGGGATTAATTAGAATGAGATGAAAAGGTAAATGAATTGTGTGTAGAGCAACAGTGAAAAAGGCTTTTAAAAATAAGAAGATTAACAAAATGAAAAGGCAGCCTAAGCATTTGGAGAAAATATTTGCAAACGATATATCTGATAAGGAGCTAATATCCAAAATATATAAAGAACTCACAAAGCTCAATAGAAAATAATAAATAACCCAATTAAAAAATGGGCAAAGGACCTGAATAGACATTTTTTCTAAAGAAGACATACAAACGGCCAACAGGTATATGAAAAGGCACTTAATATCATTAATCATCAGAGAAATGAAAACCAAAACCACAATGAGATATCATCTCACACCTGTTGGGATGGCTATTCTCAAAATGGTAAGAGATAACAAGTGCTGACCAGGATATAGAGATTTCCTTATCTGCAAAATGGGGCCAATAGTGTTTATCCCTATTTATCTCTTAGGGGTTTGTGAGCATTAAATGAGTTAATGCAGGTCAGCTGCTGGGCACCACATGGGGACAGCAGAAAGCACTCAATGGTGGTAGCTAGTCCCACATAAATGACTGTCACATGGGAATGTTTTCAATTGAGATATGTAAATATAAACAAGTGCCTGGTAAATAAATACTTAAAGGCTAAGTGTTAACATTGAAGGAATAAAATGTCCAATGTGGGTTTATTTTTCTGTTAGTTCTGTTTTGCTGAAAGCCTTTGAGGATTCCTAAGGTAGGGAGCCATTGGTATCTGTATGGGGGAATCTCATTTCTTTTAGTGGCAGGAGCACGTCTATACCCAGACTGACCCCTTGCCATGGAAACCAGCACAGGCGGGCTCACAGAACCCCTGAATGTTTAGCAATTTTCCCAAGCATGACAACAAGCCAGAAAAAAAGGATGCAGCCAAAAATAGCAAAGGCAGAGACCCAAGAGGCAATGGGGTCACTCCTAATGCTGAGCAAGTTTTTAGTAATCTTATCTGCTGCTCCCCCAGCATTTTTTCTCTTGTTAAAAAAACTGTATGACAAAAACAATGCTGTCAGCAGAACATAGAAGGAAGTGAGCCCAATGTGAAATAATGATTCCATTCTCCTCCCAAAGGCTCATGGTTCTGTACAGTCATTACATATACCGTATTCTTTTGAGGCGGGGGGTTGACAGGTAACTTCAGAGGGAGGAAAAAGAGAAGGAATTAATTTGCTCAGTCTGCACTGGGAGTGAGAACCTGAGCTGTGGGTTCAGCTCAGCTGCAAAATCCAGATGCGTTGTGCACAGGCCCCTTCGCCTCTGAGACCCTGGCTTCGGTTTCTTCACCTGTGAGATTAAGGGGTTCTAGAGAGAAGTCCCATGAAGTTAGGGACTGCTGAATCCTTAGTAACTACAGCAGTGCCTGACACACAACAGGGGCTGAAGAAATCAGATGTTGTTGTTGTTGAACTAGAAGAGTTAAAAAGATCCTTTATTTTGCTACGGAGACTCCAATCTGTGAGCATGTCTAAGAAGCTATGACTCCAAGACTGGCCAAGTGACCCTTTTGAGGAAACGATGCTGCCTCTCCAAAGCCAGGCTAGTGCTGCATGCTGACGGCAAAGGGCAAAGACAGTCAGCTCAGAGCTGCATGAATCCTTCTCGGAATCACAGGGTTGGGAGGGACACTTGAGTTCTTCCTTCTCTGAATCCCTACCACAGCATCGCCACTGACTGAGAAGGCAGAGGTGTTTGGAGGAAGCCCAGAAGGGGACAGCAGTAGCACTTGCCTAGGCCTTCACAGCTCAGAAATCACCTTTTTAGCCACTGTCTTATTTGGTACTCACAGGTGTTTGGTGAGGAAGGGAAGTGAGTGGCTTATCCAATGTAGGATGGTGAAATTGAAACTCAGACAAGCTTTCCACTTGATCAAAGTTAATTCATCGGTAAGCAGAACAGCCAGGAATTGAACCTGGGAATTTAAACTCTAAGGTCCAGCCATTCTGTAGTAAGAGACTCTGGGTCCCCATCTGCTCCCACACTGTGCCCAAAGACCCTGTGTCCTGAGCAGAATAGTAATAAGAAGTATTCATTGCTACTTAGTATTATCAGCTACCATGGCCCGGGCACTATTCTCAGCACAGCACATGTGTTAACACATTTAATCACAACAATGCCAGGAAGCAGGCACTATTTATATTCTCAGTTTAGAGATGAACGGGGCACACAGATATTAAAGCAACCTGCCCAAGTTTACCCAGCTACCAAGGGAGCCTGTAGGTAGTCAGAGCATCATTAAGTCCTCCCCTTCTCCCAGTCCCCAGAGAGAGAGAGAGAGCTGGTGGGAAGTCAGGGTTTGGAAAGGCTCCCTTCGTCTTCAGCTCATAGGAATATGCCTGGGGAGTCCCAAGAGATCTGCCTGTGGCTGGGGGTGGAAGTCTGCCAGCATCTGTCACTCCAGGTTTGTGGCTGCCAATGCCAAAGGGATATCTTCCCTTTCCTCTTTGGGATCATGTAGCATGTTCCCCTCCTCTATATCTGGCAACTGTGCCCTTTCATTTTGCCAAAAGTTTTCTTACTGATTAAGGCAGGGCTGAGAGAAGAGCTGCCCTGGTGTTTTCAGGAGCCTCTTCTGTCACCAGTTCCTCTGAGCGGAGGATTAGATAGCAAAGAGAGGGCAAGGAGAAGGTAGGGCCATTAGAACCTCAACCAGATTCAGACCCACCTGAGGTTTTCAAGCACCTACCATATGCCGAACAGTGAATGAGTTCATTCACTCATCCAAAATGAGTTTACTGAGCACCTGTTATGTCTTGGGTGCCAATCTGGTTGTTCACCATTCATTAATTTAAAAATGCCATTGATCATCTATAAATGCCAGGTCCTATGATAGGCATTATACATGGAATGATGATGTTCACAATAAAAATATTTATTGAAAACTTACCAGTGTTCTAAGCACATAACACTTACTAATTTAATCTTCGCAACGCCGTGAGATTGCTACCATTACTATTCCTATTTTACAGATCATAAAAGAGATGCCTAGACAGGTTTAATAAATTAGCCAATTTCCAGTAGAACCTGGATATAAAAATAACTAACACTCAGTCCCAGCCGTAGGGTAGGCTCAGTCATTATAACTTATTCACTCCTCACAGCAATCCTATGAGATGAGTAGTATCATTACTTGCAGAGTGAATCGCGCCTGTTTAATTTCTACAATTTCAATTCTAAGTGCTTAGTGGGAAAACCACATATGAAACACACATTTTTCATAGAGTATGACCTCTAATGGCAAAGCAATTTTTCATCAGACATTCGATGAAACATGGAACTTTACCAACGCTTAGATTTACACCTAACTGTACCCACTATACTTTAAAGGTGATTCCATTTTACTTAACACAGGAGAAATTGTGGCTCAGGGAATTTAAGTGACCTGCTCAGACCCCATTGCTAGTAAGTGGCAAACCCAGTTTGTGGTTTTTATACCAAACCACACGTGCAAACGGACCTGTGGGAAAACTTATCACCTAAAGTGTCTTTAGCGCTAATTAAAACCAATAGATTATACATCTTTGGGGAAGATTTTATTCTCAACAGCCTCAATATATGTTTAGAGTTTTCTGATCAACTCTGAAAAATTGTTGAAGACAAACCTTGTTTTGATTTTTCATGCAAACATTAACAAAAGAAGTGTGTGTTTGCCAGAGGTTGAATTTAGGATCTGCTGGGGTGCAGGTTTGGATGCCCAAAGTAAAATATTCCAAGTATAGTGAAGAAACCCTGCACAATAATATCCATGCAATGTAGAAGGAAATTAAAGAGTTTTTTATAAGTAGGTTTCAAAATGGCAAGTTATTGAGGAAGTTTGGAAACTGCAGAGAAGTTCTCATCTGTTAAGAGAACTATCACAGCAAAAAATACTCATAACCCACTCCTCAGGGACTTAACTGAAGATAGAATTTTGGAATGGATAAACTTTCCCCTGGGTCTGACTGGCATTCCGAATGCAGACATGCATGTGATCTTGTGATACTTGGCAGATCTTTTTAGCTCTCTGGCCTTCAGTTTCCCCACTTTTTTGAAAAAAGAGAAAAACCTAGAAAGAAATCTTTCTATATCCTTTTTTGGGGTCATGGGCCAAGTGCTTGTGGGAATTTAATAAAATTTCTGGATCCTCTCCCCTGAAATATGCAAATTTTTATGTCCTATAAATTCACAGACCCCCTGAAACCCAGTAATGGGTCCCCTAGATGCCCATGGACACGAAGTTTAAAGACTCTAGTCTAATTTATTTCTAAATTCAATTTCAGAAAAAAAAAATGTATTATTTCTAACAATCATAACGCTTTGGATTTCTTTTATACCTAGGCAACCACCTGTTCTTGCTCTTCCACTGCCAAGCGACTTAGCAGAGTATGTCAGAGCTCTAAGAGAAGTCTTCAGGATTAATAGATGTGTGTTGAGGGCTAACAGAGACTAGATCCTTAACAACCTCCCTTAAATATTTAACTTCGTGAAAGCAGAACCCTACTGGTGAGAAGAGCCTACCCTACTAGGCTCTGAGAGGGTACAAGATTACTGACCCCATAACTTCCAGGAGTAAGGTGCTCCTTGATGCCAGTTGCTTGTTGCTGAGAGGACATAATTAACTATTTTGATGATCTCTATTAGCTATCTGGGTTTTTCTTATTCAGTCAACTAATATTGCTTAAGAAATTACTATTAATATATGCAAATACTTGGAAAATACAAAGATGATTCAATCAATGATGTTTTCTCTCAGTATATTAAAAAGAGTTCTTTTTTTACTTGCCTTATGGATAATTCCAAAATCATATAGGTCTTTGAGTATTATCTTGCTGCCTGTTGTTTCTTTAGGTTCTTTTTCACGTTGCCTTATTTCCATGTGTATTTCATCTATGTACATGTGTGTACCTGTGCATATTTATGTGTTTGACTATGAATTCCTGTTCCTTGCAAATTTATCTGTAGGACTTTGGGGGGACTTCACTTGGGGTTGCATTTCTTCTCTGGGTATACTACCAATTTGGGAATTTTATCAAATTCTCCCTTGAAGGTGTTTTGTACCCCACAGGCAATATGAAGGTGACTACAAACCCACGTGAGGAGCAACGTGGAGTTCTGAAATCTCAGGAGAATGTTTATGTGTTCTATTTTTTCCCTTCCTTCAGTGCTGTTCTATCCTGAGAAGTGGGTTGATTTTTCATTTTTCCTTAGTTTAAAGCAGTAGCCCTTTGCAGGGGTCCCCCAAATGGGGAATCTCCTATTTAATTCCCAACCTTTTGGGGGTTGTAGACTTTATCACCTGTCCCTTGCACAACCTTCCAAATGGAAGCTTAATGTCACCACTTTTCTGAGATGCCTTCTGGGATTATTCCTGTTTACCTTCATTTTTCCTCTCTGCAGTTTCCTGGTGTCATATGGTCTGTAGTTCACTTTCAATTACTCCAGCATGGAAAGTGATACATTGCACACATGCAGGCGTGCATATATTTTCATTCATACCTTCAGAATAGTTACATCTCATCTCAAAAAAAAATCCTCATCTTAAAGCCATAAACCAGAACTGGCTTCCACAAGCACTTTACCTATTCTCGTCATAATATATGCAAGAGCAATCCTCAAATTATTATCTTGGACCATCAGCATCCCCTGACAGCTCAGCAGAAATGCACATTCTTGAACCCTTCCCTGGACTTACTGAAGCAGAATTTCTCAGGCTGGGGCCTAGGCATCTGTGTTTTAATAAGCTCTCCAGGGACAAGGGGGAAGGCATGTCTCATGACAGGCAGAGGAAAAGTTTGAGCAAAGACCAGGGCTGGAACGGGGTAATGGGACATGGGGATAGTCAGTCATGCAGTTTGGCACGAGTTTCTGTTTGGCAGAGCCAGTCATTAAGCCCACATCATTGGTGAGTTAAAATTCAATTACATTCTTTTTTAGCCTTTTAATATTCCAGAGGAAAGTGGAAAGTAACAGAGACAGGACAGTCTTGGGAAAGGGCAATGAGTTCTTTCCTAAGACCCATTGAAATAACACAGAACACTACCATTGTGATCTGAGAAAGCAGTAAGGAGGGTCCACAATGGCTGATGCTAATATTAGCCCAAGGCTTGGAATCCTACTGATGCATTTTACAGCCCTGCGTTGGCAAGGAACACATGGAAATGGATTTTCACAATTCAAATCAGAAGGCTTTGGGAGAGGATTGCCAAGTGCACAGATGCAGGGGGTGTTAATTATTCTCATGGACAAAGCACCTAAGGACTTGGTGTGAATTATTAAAATGCTGTGCTAACTTATTGCATTTGAATGTCAATTGACTGCATATCAGTGTTAATAGATCTTTACTTGAGGACAAAATAATAAAATTTCTAGTTATCCCCTCCCAGACAGGGCTTCTATTATTGTTGCCTTTATTGAATTACATGGTATGGAAATTGGAATGGTAATATGTCTGTACAAATACAGAAATGGAGGGTTTTTAGAAATAGACGGGAGAACAAAGAGGCATTAGAGTTTGTGTCAATGACTTTATTCCTTTGAGGAAATAATGTCATCAATTTTGCAAGAAATGCTATCCTGACATTCTAATTGTACAAGACCAAAGAAAAGCACTTACATAGTTACAGGAGGGCTTTCCTGGAAGAAGGCTGGGGGCACGGGAGGCAGCGGAGTGTTCAGAGCTGCCAATAAATGACTTGCTGATTGATTCCTCATAGACATCTGCATATAAATTAATCTCAGTAGTTCCTCTAAAAAATGCAGACAGCAAACACATAAGTTATGAAGATTAAAAATGGGTTTATCATATCCTGCAAAATTTCTGGCACATATTAGGTGCTTAATAAATGGAAACTTTTGTTCTTACTAATGAACTAAATTTGACCATCCGGGGCCAGACTCAGACCCTATGGCTGATTGTTGGTTTTTTCCCTGCCCAGTGCCTATTTTTTTCTGCTGCTAATTACTTGCCAATTTCATTTTGGTGGGTGACTCTTTACCAATTATATGAATTGTGGAGGGATGCCAGTAAGGTCCTTGTCCTTCCGCTGTCAAGAAGCCTCAAAGACCCCGGTTAGGTCAATCTGATGTTGACTTTCTAGATGATAACTCAAAGCCTGACGACAGGCCTGCTGAATAAAGTGGACATTTGTTGCTGCCCCCAGATCCCAAGAGCACTGTGACTCTTCCCCTTCCAAGGCCTGGCTCCTCAGCTTTCTCTTCAATTCTTTGAGCTTTCTATTGGTTTCCGTCCCCTGAAAACAGACAACCCCAACTATACAGAATATGAGAGCTGGAATCATCTTCACTATCATCCACCTAATTCCACTGTTTCATAGAGGAAGAAACTGGGGCCCAGAGGGAAAAAAGAGGGTTTTTGTTGTGTTTTTAGGTCATAGTGACAGAGCTGGGACTGAAGGTCTGTTGGATCTTGCTCCAGTGTTCTTTTTATCATCCATCATGATTCCTAACCCTGTGTAGGGTCCTACCTTTCAGATAATCTAGGGACATTAGAAAAAGTTCTATCAACACAGTCCCCAGGTTAGTGGCAAATTGGTATTCTTGTAGCCACAGACGTAATTGAGCTGCGAGGTGAGATGTCCCTGACAGCTTAGCTAATGTGTCAGGCCAGTCTCTGGGGGAAAAAAAAAAAAGCATGAAACAGAAGGAATGCTCCTTGCTATTTTTTTAAAGGAGACCCTAGAGTTCTTGGATTTCTGCCTTGCAAATTATCCTGGACAAGCAGAGGTTTTATTGAGCTAATAATTGCCCTTAGGACTTGCCTGCCTCCTCTTCCCACTTCCTCGCTTCCTTCCTTTTCCTCTTTCCTTCTTCCCACCTTTTCTTCTTCCTTCCCTGCAAATACGATTATGATTTGGTTTCTCCCACTCTTTGCATACCTCTGAAAATCTCACTATGTTTCAGCTACTCATGACGGATGGACAGGAGAGGGAACGTCCCCATGAGCAAAACAGTAATTTTTTCTAAATTATCTACTTTGAAGATTGAAATGACTACACAACCCATTTATGACTTAAAAATTTACATAAATGACAATCACTGATGAAACTAGATGACATGGCACAGTAATTGACAGCTCAGACTCAGGAGGTAGAATATACCCGGGTTCAAATGCAGGCCCTGCCATCACTGTATGTGAGACTGCAGACACGTAACACTCACATTCTAAGACCCCCTTTCTTCATCTGCAAAGTGGAAATTATGAAAATAGTATTCACCATGATGGATAAGTTGCTTATCTAATATAACTTTCATTTCAAATTCTTCGTTCCTTGATCTTATCTATTTAAAGCAGAAAAGTTAAATAGTTTTGGTTTTTTATTTGTTTGTTTTTATACTTTTCCAGCTTCTTTTGCTGCTAGGGTTAGCCATGGGAAATGAAGTTACATTTCTGGCTAGTGAGATGAAAGGAGAAATCTGCTGGGAGATTCTGGGTAAACTCGTCCTTTCCAAAAAAAGACTGCCCCCTTCTTTCTCCTTTCTTCTTGCATTACAGAAGGATGTGATGCCAGGAGCTGCAGCTGCTATCTTGTGACCATGAGGAAATTAACATGACAGTAAGACCAAGATAATCACCGAGATGCTAAGTCTTGATAGAGAATTTGTAGTGACCATTTATCTCTTAGTTTCTTTTTGTGAGAAAAATAAACTCATATTTAGGATACTGAAGTCATGTTCTCTTATTAGGTGGAATCATATGAAGTTGTCAATATTTAAGCATTTTTAACTTAAAAAATAGCTCTTTTATAGCGTACAACCTAATATTTGCAGCTAAAGCATTCCTAATCAATTATTTGTCTCATATTGTAAAGGGATTAATTCATATAACACACTTAGTGTATTGTCTAGCACCTGCTCAATAAATGTTAATTATCATATTTCCACTCTGAAAGTGGAATGAATCTTACAATCAATGTAAATGGTTAATGTGGTATTGTTTCTTTCTTCTTTTTTTTTCCCTGAGAGGATGCTATTAATTTGTCCCAGAGAGTATTTAAAAATTCATTTGATATGATATCACGATTAAGTTATATAATTAATAAGCACTCACCCCATATTATTCAGTTTACTAAATTAAGCTTTTAAGAGGCATCTTTTTCACAAAAGGAGGTTTTCTGTTCTTGCTTTTGTTTTTTGGTATGTGGAATAAAAACAGCATTATTTTAGTACACAGCTATTTTTATGAAGCTTTCTACCATTATTTTCAACCTGGTGATAAAAACATAAGGAATAAAATCTTTGAGATCCTCCAAAAGTTTGTGAATTTAAGTCATTTATGCAGAAACCAGCCGTTACCAATGTGGCAATTAATAAAAGAGCCCTTTTAATAAGGCTGTTGTTTGACAGTCTGGGTTCAAGTCACTTTAAAAATATATCAGGGCTTCCCCTGAAAGACCCCTCTGTGCCAATCAGACGTGGGGAGCCTACTGTCCCCAAACCTTGCCATCAACCATACCTCTTTTCATTGAGGAATGGCTTCTCTACTCATAATTAATAGGGTGTAATCATTTTTTATAAAACTGCAGCATGTATTTGAGTGCTTCCAGGAAATAGTCTAGGTCTGTGGTATATAATTCATTAGTGGGTCATAGCCAACACTTTTTCAAAAGAAATAGAATAAAATAGAGTAGAAAATATCACAGTGTATCACAGGTAGTAAGAGTGTTTCATGGAACTTTTTTCGATTTTATATAACCCCTTTACAGGTTCAGGATATTGCTGTGGAATGTGATCAATTGTTTAAATGGCACCATCCTAGGAGCTGGGGATCCAGCAGTGATGAAAGACTTCTCGTTCCCACAGTGGTTCCATCATGGGGCAGAGGCAGACTACAAACAAACAATATATCAGGGAGGGATACAAACTGTGAAGAAAAATTGCCGGATAAGGTACAGTGGCGGTCAGGATCACTATTTTACATAATGATCAAGGAAGGGCTCTCTGATAAGGTGACATTTGAACAGATCCCTAAAAGACATAAGGGAATACACTGTCCAGATACGGAGGGGAAGGTGTTCCAGGCAAAGCAACAGCAAGTGCAAAGGTCCTGAGGCAGAGGTAATATGGGATTATCTCTTTTTCTGTTTCTTTTCTGAAAACAGAACAGTAAGGAGTCCAGGGTAACTGAAGCAGAAGGAGTGAGGGGCTGTGGGTGGAAGATGATGTCAGAAAGGTAACCGAGGGCCAGGTCACGCAGCATCTGTGTTCCACAAAAGGTACTTTTGCTTCACTGTGTGAGACGGGAGCCTTCAGAAGCGACTGCGGGGAACAGCCAATAGATTCCTCTCTGTCTGAGCCACTGCAGATCTTCACATTCTGCACCGCCTCCCCTCTGTTGTGTAAGTCTCCCTACATCTAGGTAGCCAATTCCCAAAGGCAATTTAGGTATGTGTCTAAGGTATGGCTGTAGAGAGAAACAGATGTAGAAGCAGAGGTTGATTTTTCTCTACTATTGCACCTAATGCAGTCCAAAGCACATGGTGAATTTGATAAATATTTGACTGTCGCATAAATCTGTTAAAAAGATAACCAAAAAAATTTTTGCTCACTGAGTAGTTTTTGGTTCGGGAACATGTATTGTTCTTTTTGAGTAGTACCAAAAATGTCAAGGGATTTTGGTATGACAGCAACACTGGCTAACATTTGCTGAGTGCCTGGTCTGTGCAAGGAGCTTTGCATGACACACACTGTGAACAGACGTCCTGTGTCCTGCCCCCCACTCTCCTCATGCTTGCTTGGAGCCCTGTCCTGTCTCACATCATTGCTTCCCTTACCATTACATCCACACCCTCTCACACACACAATTGCAAGAACATTAGTAATTAATGGGATCTTTGCTAAAGGTTTTATATAGAACAAACAAGAGTGCTACACCCCATTCCAAACAACAACATTTGCAGTAGTAAGTCCACCATTAAACATTTCCATTCTCTCTCAAAATTTTCTCCACTTGACTGCCCCATTGCTGGGTCTCTCCTCTTATGTTCTGCTCCCAGCAACTTCTAAAATGTCTGTTTTGCTTGCCTAAGCAAGCCAGGTCTTCTCCTCAGATCTCGTACTCCATTCACCAAAGCAGAAATCCAATAGTTAATCTATGTGGTTTTCTTTGCAAATCACAATTGATCGTGGCCTGCATACAGTGGCCACACAAGATTGCGCTTAGTATCCACTGCTAGGAGGTGGCAAAGCTGGGGTCTGAATGCACACTTTCCTCACTCGTATGCCTATGCTTTTTGCATTGGATATGCCTCTTCTAGGGGCATCCCTGTCACAGGGTGGACAAGGAGACAATTTCATTTACTGGGTTTACTAGGGTCGCACTGCAGCCTCAAAGGAGAGGTGGCTGGCTTAGCACCGTTCACTCCAGAAACCATGGTTCTCCATTTCAGGATCTGATGACTCACTGTCAGATCCTGTGGGTGTCATCTCTTCTATGAAGATTCCATTTATAACAAGTGGACTTTCTAAACAAGTATGTGCGATTCACTGTTACGTGGTTAAAAAGTAGGCTGCGTAAAACAACAAAATTACAATATATGGTTTAAGACACTCAGGGGGTTGTGATTCAAAACCTGATCCCTATATTGCAAAACAGTTTGTCCCCTTCCTTTCCTTTTCCCTCCTAACTCTACAGCTCTGCTCTCCTTACTCTGCATGTTTTCTCTTGAGGCTACTGGGCTGCTTGTGCAGTAATGATTAAGGCGTAAGAAGCATGTGCACTGTTCAGGTGTGAAGGCATCAGTGTGCAGCCCAGCCATGATTCTATATGAGCAGTCTGCAGGTACATATCCACACACAAATGCATGACCTGGGCAAAACTGAAATCATAGGAGAATAACAAACCGAGGATACCTAGGTCAGAATCCTCTCTGCTCCACCAATGATAGCAAAGTTTGGAAATGAAAAAGGACTCTGGGGGGAAAAAAAACAAAACCACAAAACACATTTCATCTGGCTTCAATGGATCTCTCTGAAACAGAAGCAAAAACCAGGGGGGTAAAAACTTCTCTTTACTAGAGTTTTTATTGCATCCTGAACTACTCTTTCAAGTACTCGGCTTATCATTAAACATTAATTTCCCTGGAAACTGGAGCTTTCACTTCTTGTAGCTGTAGCAATTAAGGACAGTTTTGGCTGGGCAGCTCTGACTTCCCAGCAAGACTCTGAGAGCTCTGTGGCCTTTCCTCAACTACTACAGAGAGAGCTTTGCTAATTTACAAGCCTTGTTATTTTTCTCGGAAACACAAGATAAATCCTGCCCCGATGCAATAACCCAGGTCAGATCTGTGAACATAATTCTAGTAATAAACAAACTGTAATTGTCAAGAAGAAGCTATAGTTATTGATTAAGCGCCTCTTTACCTCCAAACAAAGCACCTTATTATCTCCAGAAGTGTGCTTTTTGTTTTTTTATTCATCTGTCCTATAATTGCAAGCGTGGAGCCAAGCGGTGATTGATACGCCCATCTCTGTAGTGTTTATACTCAAGAAAGCCACATAATGCCCTAGAAACACAGTTTCATTCATAGTGGCCATCTCTGTCTCAGGAAGGGATGAGTGTCACACCTGGTGGGTGCAGGAACAGAGAGGTGACTTCACTAAAGTCACCAAGTGATCCAGGGGCTGACCAAGAACAGGAGTTTAGTTCCAAAGCCTGGGCTATTTCCCTTACTCACTTCACACCTGGCATTCTCTATTGTCATCACCAATTCATATTTTAACATAAAAGACACTGAGGATGGCTGACCTCATGTGTCATTTGAGGCTAGGGCAGATTATGCACCTGCCACAGGTACCTGGGACAAGCTGAATCATTATTCTGCAGTGAGAGATTGTCTCTACCTCAGTTGAGGCTGCTGTTGGTTTTCAATTAGCCACGTAAATCGAGGGGAACAGATACTAAAAACACACGCTAATCAGAGAGTCATTAATAGCTATAAAGATTTGTCTCCAAGGAATGTTCGTGGCGGTATTTTTGTAAGAAGAAACCTAACCTCTTTTCTCTCAAGGGATTTCAGAACTAAATAGAAGAAAGCTTTCTTGACGAAAGGCAGCTAGTCTGTTTTTTAAAAGGAGTAAAGCCGCCAAATATTCCTTACTGTGAAAGAACATCAGTAAGATAAAAGCTGACAAAAGACGACACTGTTACAGAGTACACATTGATAGCAGGAACAGCGCTTATGGGAGGAAGGTGCCGAGTTCTGAGCCAGGTCTAGGGGCCCGGGGGGCGGCAGGAGCAAGGTTCACCCCGGCACAGACCTGTCTGAGAGGTCTCAGCACAGGCACCACAGGCTGGGGAGCGGGTGACACTCACACAGGATCCCAGTAAGAATAGCACCTAGTTTTGAGAAAATATGAGATTCTTTGGGATATCAGGTAGAAAGCAAACACCAGACTCTACAGATCCAAGCAAAGCATTTAGAAACCCCACTGACAGGAGGCAGGTAGGCACTCAAAGAGACGGGCACTGGAGACTAAGCCCTTGAGTTACTAGCTGGGCAACACTGGGCAGGTGGCTTCGCTGAGCCTGGGTTTCTCCTCAGGGCTGTAGTGAAGATTATATGAGTTCATATGTAAGAAGGGTAACATTGCCCTTGGCATAGAATAAGCTCAACATTCATAAACGTTGTTGTTGTTAACATTATTACCATTTTATTGCAAAAGATGCTTTCCCAATCCTTTATGTGTGAGCTACATTTAGTGACTCCCTTCCAAAAAAGTGTAGTATGGAGAGGCTGAAAAAAGAGTAACTTTATAATGAAGAAACCTGACCAACGCGACTTTAAGTTCAACAACAGTGATAAGTTGATAGTTTGTACTCTCCACTTGATAGTTGAGAACAGCACTTCACCTCTGTGCTCTTCCTCCCCAGACTCATAGCTCCAGTCTAACCATGAGTAAAACTCCAAGCAAATCCAATAAAAGGGACATTCTACAAATGCCTAACCAGCGCTCTTCAAAACTGTCAAGGTCACTGAAAACAAAAACAAACAAACAAAAGCCTGAGAAAACTGTCACAGCCCAGAGGAATCTAACAAGACATAATGACCAAGCGTAATGTAGTCTCCTATATGGGATTTGGGGACAGAAACAGGACATTAAGGAACAACTAAGAAACCCAAATAAAGTATGCAGTTTACTTAATAATAATGTATCGATACTGGTTCATTAGTGGTGATAAATGTACCATACTAAATTGTTAACAGTAGGGGAAACTGAGTAGCAGGTATAGACATTTTCTGTACTATCTATGCAACTTTTCTGTAAATCTAAAACTATTCTAAAATAAAAAGTTTATTTACATAAATAAGAAGCTGAAATACCACCTGGCAGGGATGTTTTAAGTGGTTCAGACATCACAAGGGGCAGATATTAGACTTTACACATTCTCTGGATCCAACACTAAACTAGCATGGGGTCACTTTTCACCTTGAAAAGCCCCCTGGCCCACCTCTTTGACCTGGGTCTGTTTTCTTAATGTGGTTGCCACCCCACTCCCCATGCTATGGGGTCCTCCCCTAAACACTGCATGCTAACAACAGCTTTTCCCCTCCTTGCTGCCTTAAAAACAAGAGGTCTGCCCCACTCACGCCTTTTCACTTTAAATATCTATCAGGGAAACAGAAAGCAGATAAGCAATAGTATTAGTGGGATTTTACAAGACTTAAGTCAAAGTGCAGTTCTCTTTCTGAGATGGTAACTCTGAAACGTGACTAATATTTACCGAGCATAGATTCAGTGCCAAACAACAGCCTAAGCACTTTACAAAGTAATCTCATTGAATCCTCACAACAGGCTACAAACAAGTTAGCATTTCCATTTTACGGATGAGTAAACCGAGGCACAGATTATTTAAGTGACTTGTGCAAGGTTATGCAATAATAATACAATAATAATGGCTAACTTCAATCCAAGCTATTCTATTTCCAAAACCCAATATGAATGAAATTTAGGAAATGTCCCCCTCTACACAGCAAGTTGGACATAACATTCAGTCAGGGTAGAATGACAGGTCTTCAGTCACCTAGCCCCCATACCTCCAGTGTGTGATTCTTAATCGGAGGCCCCCCAGACAAATCAGGATGGACGCAGCTGCTTCGAAATGTAAAAACTTATATTCCCTAATTGATATATTTTCATCAGTTACAACATATATTTCTGACTCTACCCCATTTCTGAATCTCAGTCATCAGTTGCCCTATTTCTCTCACTTTAAACCCAAGCTTTGGTTCAGGACTAAACTAGGAGTGCAGATGGGCTGCAACTGTCTGTTACCTCCGTTACCTTCTCATTCAAAATAGCCGAAAATCAAATGAATTGATTTTTAGGCTTTGTCAAACTACCTAGTTTCTAAACAGCCTTTTGGAAATGTTTTAAATCCCTCCAGATTGAGTAATGCCCATTCAAACGGTCTTCTTCCACAGGTGAAATGTTTACCTAAGGTTTGCTTCAAAATAAAAACAACAGGAATAATAATAATTAGGTTTACTGAGCATTTCCTAAGGAATTGGACTAAATGGGTACTTTGTACTAACAATTGTGATCAAATAAGGCATTATCTCCATTTTACGGTTGAAGAAACAGGCTTAGAGTTTAAAAAACTTGCTCAAAGTCACACAGGTAGTAAGTGGAAGAGTGAGTATTTGAGCACAAATTCACCTGATCCAAAACTTAAGAACTTTCCACCAGCCCACAAGCACCCTTCCCACTTGTGAACTTTCCCCAGTGAGCCATGGCCTTACCGTTGCACTTTCTTCCCCCTCGCAATGGCCCCGTTTTGTGTAGCACTGGGTGTAGAAGTCCTGGGCGTCGGCTTTCTGAACTGATAAAAATCAACATGTTAAGTGGAGAAGCCCAAAGTGCTGCACCGTGGCTGAGTAACACCTGTGCATCTCACCTGGGGCCCTCTGAAGACAATCCCTCACCTCCTGTTCTTTGATAGTTAGGTAACCTGCAGCAAGCTACTCAACCTCTGAGAACCCCCAAATAAACATAATGCTGGCTGTCCTGACTACCTAACATCTATGAAACATACACTGGTAATTCTGGAAGAAGCTTAATTCATAACTGTGTTTTTAAATGAAAGCTTACTGGGGAGGATGGGACATTTTCTATATAATCCACAAGGATCAGCTGTGTAGATGCCATGTGACAAACATCAGGTGAGGCATCTTCATGCCATGATTTTATTGAACACTCAACAATCCTATGGTGCAAAGTATCGCTGGTCTCATTTCACAGATGAGATCACTGCAGTTCAAAGATGGTAAAAGACTTAAAAATATGTAACACAACTAGAAAGGAGCAGATCTTCAGTGTATATAAAATATGTTAAAGTATTTTTAAAATTGTGAAAAATGAGACCAAGAAATTTAAACTGGATGTACAAGAAGCAGCCTCAGCTTGCTGCCTCCCTATCTCTCATCCCCTTTGTCATAGTTCAAAATTTTCTCTACATACCTGCCTTTAAACCACATATTCCTATTAACTTTTCTTCCTAACAGGGCCTTTATCCCCCACACTACTTGCCTTTCTCCTCCACTGTGCAAAACCCACCAAACCTTGTTGTCCATACTGAAAAACCACACCCTTTTGATCTTCAGTACAAATCAATAATCCGTCTTGGCAAATGGATTTCCTCTCCCTTCAAGCTTCGGCCTCTGTAATCAGCTTCTGAAGTCGGAATGCAGCAAGGCTGGAAGAGAATCTTCTGTACCTTTTATGAACACTGATAAGTCAGCCAAGAAAGCCTGAATGATACAAATGCCCTGCTGCAGAGGTTTTGTTTGGGAGCAAGACAGATACCGCAAGGGGATGAAAATAAATCATTAATGATATTGCCTACCCCATCATGTGCTGAGAAACAAGCAGCCCCGTGTGCTTTGTTGATTTCCTGGGAATGCAATGCACGTGGCACCTTGCACACAGCGAGTGGCCTGGTATGGGAGCCTGAAGACCTGGCTGGCTCTGTTCTTAAAACCTCGGGCAGGTCATTTAACCTCTCTGAGTCTGTGTCATCAGACATGAACTGCAGCTGGTATTTTTTTCTTTGGTGTACATATTCCAGCTTGTACATAAGCCATAAATCTAAAAGTCAGCCTTGTTTCTTCTCTTCCTTATCCCAACACCCAATCTGTCTCTGAATTCTGTTGACTCCACATCTTAAATCTCTCTCAAATCTCCTTATCTCCATTCCCACTAGCTATGCTAGTTGGCATCATGATGTCTTAGACTGATGCTACATCCTCCTAGCCCAGCTCCCTGTTCATAGTTTAACACTAAAACTCAATTCTTGTCTTCCTTCTCCCTGCGTCCACTTATCTTGCTAAAGTGTACATCTCATCATCTTGCTTCTGATTAAAATCATTATATGACTCTCCATCATTTATAGACTAAAGTACAAATTTACCAACATAGAGTACAAAGCCCTCCATGACCTTGATCTTACATACCTCTATGTTAATAAGGAATCTTTCAGATGCAAGTAACAGAAACACCTCTGAAATAGGCATAATCAAAAAGAAGTACTTACTGGTTTATGAAACTAAAAAGCCTGGGGCAGGCCAGGCACACCTGAGTCCAAAGGCTCAAATGATCTCATCAGGAAGCTCTTTCCATCCTTTGCTTTGCTTTCCTCCACAGCGACCTTATTCTTCATTAGGCTCTTCTCACTTAATATTAAATTTGCCCCTAAATTTGTGCTCACCTGGCACCTACTTAACAATCTCTGTCCTCCTCACCGCCCACCCCAAGAGAGTGTATTTTTCTCACTAATTTCACTAAAAGTCACAAGGCAAAATCCCAGTTGTTTTCTTGGGTCACTTGCTCAACACTTGCAAATGCCGTCCCTTGGGAGAAGGATGGTGGCCAGGCAGGCACGTCCAGGAGGCAGGGGTAGCCCCACCTGAACTACATGGCTTAAGAAAACAGTTACCTGCACACAAAAATATTAGACTGCTATCACCAAAATAAAAGGAAATGAATGTCTGATTGGCCAAAAAAAAAATTTATTTTATTATTCTTATCCAAAAGAACTTCTCCCCTACTCCAGGCTCCAAAGTTAGTGGCTTAAAACCACCATTTTATTTTGTTCATGATTACTTAAAGATCAGGAATTTGAAAGGGCCCAGCTGGGAACTTCCTGGTTGGCATCTTTCCTGTGGTTGCAGTGAGATGTCAGCTGGGGCTGTCGACACCTGAAGGGTCCCCGGGGCTGAGTGTCCAAGGTGGCTCCTCATGAGAATAACTGCTGATGCTGTCAGATGGGCGCTCAACTGGGCTGGCGATGGAATGCCCATGCGTGGCTTCCTCAGCACGAGCAGCTCGGAGTAGATGGACTTCTTACGTGTTGCTGAGGGCTCCACGCACTGGCGTTCCAGCTAAAAGGAGGACACTGCATCAGCTTTTGTGACCTCGCCTCAGAAGCCATGCTGGGCTACTTTTCTGCACTCCATTGCACGTGAGGATTCTCCGAGTCAAGGGGAGGGCACACAGACTGCACCTTTGGACAAGAAGGGTGTCAAATAATTTTCAGCTACAATCATTTTCTATTGTTCTTTGAACATGTTCCCACCATTTCCACAGGTTTTGCCTTTAGGGATGTGCATCTCTCTGTCCAGAATGTCCTTTTTCTCTTGTCTACCCACTAAGCTCTACTCACCCTACAAGACACACCCTACACAACCCCACTGCAAAGCCTCTCCTCTGCCCTCCACAGGGTGGTGTCTGTCACTTCCTTTGGACCATGGCACTCCAAATACATCCCCCTTTAAGGGCTCCTTTTGATGATATATTGCTGTGGTTCCCAACCCCCTGGCTGCAAACCAGTGCCAGTTGGTGGACTTTTAGGAACCGGCTGCACAGCAGGAGGTGAGCGAAGCCTCATCTGTACTCACAGCCGCTCCCCATTGCTTGCATCACTGCCTGAGCTCCGCCTCCTGTCAGATCAGCATTAAATTCTCATAGGAGCACGAACCCTACTGTAAACTGCGCATGCGAGGGATCTAGGTTGTGCTCCTTATGAGAATCCAATGCCTGATATCTGACGTGGAGCTGAGGTGGTGATGCTAGCGCTGGGCAGTGTCTGCAAAATCATCCCCAAACCATCTCCACCCCGCCTTCTGTGGAAAAATAGTCTTCCGTGAAACCATTCCCTGGTGCCAGAGAGGTTGGGGACCGTGGATATATTGTACAACTTTTTGCCCCTGTCTCCATCACTAGGCTATAAGCTCCTTGAAGGCAGGAACCCAATTTTATTTCCTCCTGCACTTCACATACCAACTGTCTCTTAGAGGCCCTCAGGCCATGTTTGCCAAATGACAGAATTAGATGACATAGCCAAGGAGTTTTTCAAATGTTAAAGTGCTAGTCAAACAAAAGCTGTCATTATTTACAAGATAAGTGAGCCTTTTACTGAAAAAAAAAGCAATAGCTTCTGGTGATGGCTTTCCATCTGACAAATTCTAAATGGACACTCCATTTAACTGTTTTTTTAAGTTAAGATTTTTTTCTTTCTTTCTTTGGCTTAAATACTAGTGACACGTAGTTGTTTGTTCTTTATACTGTATCTGTTTTTTGGGTCCCTGTTCCCCAGGTTTTAAACAACCAGTCCCTCTCCATGAGTCTGTTGAATCAGGCCAATCCTCCTCTACATCTTAGGGTTTTACACCTAATTCTTTTTACTGCCTAATTTTCCTATGTATGTGTGTGTCCCACACACTGATATATATTTTCTACATACCTATAAAATAAATAATAACACATTTGAAACATTGATAGAATATATGAAGCCAATGCACATACGGGAAACTCAAATAGATAAAGAACAAGTGAAATGTGTCCATCTCAGTAGTAATCATAAAAGTGATCATTAATATCTTAATGAAAACCCATTTCACACCTGTATGATAGGCAAAAATATTTAAAGAATTGAAGAGGATTTGAAGAAATAGGATATTTTACATGTTGATGGTATGAATTGATACAACCCCTCGGGGAAAAATTTGATGACACATAATTAAGTTAATTAAGTTGGGAATATTTATACCCTGCCACCCTGCAATTCCACTTCTAGGAATATAGAGCCATTTCCACATGTTCATCATCTGACGAGCAGACAAATCATTTGTGGCATGTTCATTGGATGGACTATTATAAAGCAGTAAAAATAACCAATGCCACAGGTATCAACATGAATAGATCTGAAAAAGATCACATTGAAGGAAAAAAAAGCAAGTTACAGAAAAATGACCCTCTGACACTATTGATATAAAATTTTAAAATAAGAATACTTAATTAGCTTAACATAAATGTGTAGTAAAAGTATGCAGAGCTGCTGTAAATGATAAAACTACCAAAATTAGATTTGTAATTACCTTTGCAGGTGAGAGAAGAGATTCAACTGGATTGTTCATGACATTTATTCCTAACTAGTGATGGATACCTAGTGTTTGCTATACTGTTCTTGACACTTTTTTGTATGTCCAAAATAAGTATATTTATAATAATCCTTTTTCAAGAGAGAAAAATCTTACACTATTATGGAAAGAAGTTTAGAATATATTATAAGTAAACAGCAAAATACATACAAACACACACATATGTGCCCCACCCACTGAACAAAACTCAGTGATCATGAAAACATACATGCGGAGTAAAAGAGTGGAAAGATATACTACAATGTAATGTTAACAGTAGTTAGCAGGTCGTTTGGGATTCTGATTGCTTTTCATTTGTTTATTTATTTGTGTTTTCTGCTGCATTTTTTCTAGAGAACATAATTAGCTCTTAAAGAATCTGTTGACTTAATAAATATTTTCAAATGTCATGGTCGTAATAAGTAGTGACAGTCAATCCACTTGTCCTGATATGTCTTTAGGAAGCAAACAATCAGAAAAATGCTCAGAGCTTCACCTCTATCTTATTTATTACTTATTACTTATCTGTATAGGATACCATTTGACCCAGTTGAGAAAATAATTTTAAAACAGGACAATATCCCAATCCTCTGTGAACTTACCAATTAAAAACGGATGACAAAAAAGCAAAACAGGCCTATAAATTGAGCATAAGAAATTGCATTTGAATTTCGGTGCTCTTTGACATTTAGACAGCAGGCTGGTCTCCACTCTGCCTTTTTGATTCTGGAGAAGAGCTAATGCCTTTAACGAGAGTGTGAAATAGCTGTCCAAACATGTCTTTCTTGCCACTGTCTTTATTCACACCAAATGTTCTACTTTCTTTTTCAAAGGAGGAAAAGATAGCTGCAGTGCTATCTTCCCCCGGCTATGGGGAATGCATAGAACTGAAGCCTGACTTGTGTTGGGGTTTTGTTTTTAACTCACCTCCTTAGTGAACATGTCTCCTCGCCTTCGAGCAGCCAGCTCCGTGTGGGTGTTCACTGCTTCCATAACTTGCTATTCAGCCCACCCCGTGATGAAACAGAAATAACCAAAATGTTGCACGTTCTCCTGCAGGATTTCACTCCTACCAAAAAAAAAAAAAAAAAGGATATCCCAAGTTATGTAAAGGAAATCAAAAGCGTTCTGGAAATATAAGAACAATTTGTCAATCTGGTTGGTTCTTTTACAAATACCTTGGGAGGAACTGATCATTCTATCCACATCACCTGTACTGAGGGTCCTTGTTAATGCATGCTCAAAATACAACACCTAAATCTTACCTGGTGCTCACCAGTGCTCTAAATCGTGTTAAATGCTTTATATGTATCACCTCAATGAATCTTCCTG
Source organism: Eulemur rufifrons (assembly GCF_041146395.1). Lineage (NCBI taxonomy): Eukaryota > Metazoa > Chordata > Mammalia > Primates > Lemuridae > Eulemur > Eulemur rufifrons. The sequence continues at coordinate 11,871,714 of NC_090992.1, forward strand.
GCAACTCTATTAGGTACATTCTGTCTTATTAGCCCCACGTAATAGATGAGAAAACTGAAGCTCAGAGAGAAGTAGCTTGTCAAAGCCATAAAACTAGTAAATGATGGGGCTGGGATTTGGACCCAGGTAGCCTGTCTGGTGCCTGAACCTCTCTACACCTGTATCAGACTCACTCAGTGAGTTGGTGCTTTCACCTGCATCATGCCTTTTACTTCTCTTCCTATAGCCATTAGTGGTGGATATTGTAATCCCTGTTTACCGACGAAGTAACTGAGTCTTTGCGAGATCGAATAACTTGCCCCAAATCCCAGAGCTTTCTAACTTCAAAATCTATGCATTTTGCAGGAGGCCACATGCTTTTTCATAGACCCACAGCCAGAGTAGAGTGATTCCAAATCCCTCTTCCGCCCTCTGTTTCTCCATCTGCAAAAGAAAGGAAATCGCATTTTCTCTCTCGAAAACCTCAATGGTTTTTATGGGAAGCCAATGAGATTCAATGTAAAGAAATTTGAAAAGTATGAAGACATAAGGGATTCATATTTGCACCCATATTTCAGCTAAGTTTCCTTACCCGGCATCAACAATTAGAAAGTGCCAAGTCTCTCCCACTTGTGGTTAGGAAGCTGTGAGTGATAACACATCCCCTATTTTCCACCATGGCAGGACTCGTATAATTCTCCAGCATCCAGCCTTTTCCTAGACAGTCCTTTGCTTTAAGACTAAGCTGTCTTCATCCTCAGGTTCAAGGGTGGACCCTGATAGATCGCAATAATCTAAGTAATCTCAGTCTCCTGAACATAGCGATTTCTTCAGACAAGAAAAGCAGCACATGCACCCCCCTGACTAGGAGATTTAACTAAATGTGAGTCAATGAGGTGTGTACTGATGACGTGGTATATGCAGATATACCTGAAACCATGCTGGCCATTGTCTGCTGTAAGGAGGGGTTGGTCATTGGTCAATACTGACACCACCAAAAGTGGTAAAAACCACATAAGTGTTATTATGCTAAAGTTTTTGACAGTTTCTGTCCAAAATTTCATGTTCTTATACCTTTATTTTAGGTAATTATTTTTAGGATATCTTTATTTAAACTTGCATATTTAATCTTTAATTTATCCCTGCTACAGAAGTCACCAATATTATGTCATCTAATTATTAATAATTTGCATGAAAAGGCAGTCTCTTTTTTACTTCGTTACTGTCTTATTGTCTCATTTTCTTTTCTTTTCTTTCTTTCTTTCTTTCTTTCTTTCTTTCTTTCTTTTTCTTTTTTTTCCTTAAGAGATGGGGTCTTGCTCTGTCACCCAGGCCGGAGTACAGTGGTGTGATCATAACTCATTGCAACCTTGAACTCCCAGGCTCAAGAGATCCTCCTGCCTCAGCCTCTGGAGTAGCTGGTACTACAGGCACATGCCACACACCTGGGTAATTTTTGTATTTTTTGTAGAGATGGGGTCTTGCTATGTTGCCCAGGCTGGTCTCAGACTCCTGGGCTCAAGCAATCCTCCCCTCTCAGCCTCCCAAAGTGCTGGGATTACAGGCGTGAGCCACCATGCCTGACCTCATTTTCTAAAGCTCTAAACTTTTATGCCTATTTTGAGGGTGGGGAAGAAGCATTTCTCAGCCCTGTATTTCACAAATTAATATTTGTTAAGCATAATTCCCTGAAATTGACATGTTCTCTCTAGGCTTCATCTTACCTTGTGAATTTGTAGCATCTTTTCCTTCACTGGGAAGGGCCACTGACTATTTAATCCTTCAGTTTATCTATGTAAAAAAGAAATATTAGCAAAATCAGATAAATAACTTGTCTGTATTAAAATGCTGTTGTCAAATAATCGTACCCCAACACCCACAAAATAAAGCCATTTCTTACATCTCCTTTAAAATGGAGCTTTGAAATAGAGAAAAGATAAGTGGGAATGGTTTACTCCACTGCAGGATCAGCCCTCGTGTAAGGAGTTTGGGTTTCTCCATTTGTGTCCCCTATCCCCAAATTTTGTGGCCAATTTCTTGCGGTCAGGAAAAGAAGCTAATTTACATGAACTAGCACCCAGCAACTTTCTGTCCTTCAAACCTTCTTTTGTGCATCACAGCAGCCACTGCTCCAGTTCAAGGTCCCATCACTCTCACCTGTATCACCACGGTGGCCTTCCCATCATTGCCCCCTCTGTCCTCTTTCTCCCTCCTCCAGTTGCTACACCTTGCGGCTACAGAGCTATCTTTCTTAAGGCAAATCTAGTGATCACATCCCTCTCCTGTGTAAAGCTTCTCACAGGCTGTCCATTACCCTCAGGATAAAATTCCAACACCACGGCCCAATGTTCAAGACCCTTCATTAGCTGGCCCTGGCCTGTGGACAGTCCCATGTCTTGCCACTTCTATTGCCCGTCTCTGTTCTAATGACTCATTGCAGTTACAATATTGAATCACACCCTCTGACAAGAGAGTGGGGTCAATTTTGTTGTTTAATATATAAGTTTAAAAAAAAACTTTTAGGAAAATTAGGGGATTTTTTTTCCTATATATTTTTTTCTAAAAGTAGACCAACACACACATAAATAGTGCTTTGAAGTCACTGGCATTGATTTTTGTGTATAGCACAAAGTAGGAATCTAACTTGATTGCCTTTCTTATGAATAACTAGTCCCAATGGCATTTATCCAATAAATATCCTTAGGATGGTCATTGTCGATTTTTGGAATTGTATGGCTAAAAGAGATTTTAGAAATGTCTTTTGCGGCAAGGCATGCAAAGCTCTTTAAAATTGGATCCCACCATTTTTCAGTGTAGAAAAGATTTCTTAAACAAGATACAAAGAGCATAATTCAAAAGGAAAAAAAAGATTCAACATATTAAACTTCATCAACAGGTCCTATTAACAAAATGAAAAGATGAGCTATAGTCTGGAAGTATATATTTGTCACACATGGATTTGACAGTGGGCTAATATCTAGGACATATAAAGAATTCTTTTAAATCAATAAAAAGGGCACCCCCCCCCCCCAACACAACAGAAACACGGGAAAAGGTTTTCGAACAGGCCATTCACAGAAGAGATAACCTGATAAACTTGATTTAAAAATGCTACATTTTCTTAGTAATCGTGACATGCATGTTAAAAACACAATGGAAATGTATTATACTATGCATTTTGGAGGGTTAAGAGGTTACACATCTTCTGTGTACAATGATATAATACACACACACAATGAAAACCAGCATCATATCCACCAGGATGGCCAACAATAGAAGTCTGTGGATGCCAAATGTCAGGAAGGATGGGGCAGCGGGCACCCTCATGCACTGCTGGTGGGAACGTACATTGGTACAGCTATTTTGGTTCGGTAGACATTTATTGCACTTAAAAGACCATTTTGGGGGTCTTGGGGTTATGAATCTGGCTTATGGTTTTTGAATCGGAGCAAGATCTCAGTGTACAGAGTGAGCAACACATGGGATCCAAAAGGCTGTGTCCAGAGATAAAGCAAGCGTCTAGAAGAGCATTAGTCCAGCAGGGCTCGACAGAGGGCTGAGGGCCAGGTGTAGGCCAAGAGGTCAGGACACATGGACAGAGGGACAGAGCAGAAAGGTTCACAACAAAGGAGGAGAGAATGGCCAAGGCTCTCTCCAGCTTAGCTGCAGGATGCCATCTTCAGCTTCTTCCGGGGGTGGGAGGTATTAAGGATGCTGAGTCAATTTCAAGCAATCAGCAAATTCTTTTAAGCTAGATCCAGAATGTATATACCTCCGTGTTGGAGAAGGAAGAGTCAATATTCTCCAAGGTCCCACAGCCAGAAAGCTGTGGAGCCAGGATTCATAGCTATGCTTTGCTTTCGACTTAAGTACTGTTCATTTTGTTTCAAAAACTAATTCCGCCCATTTTTCCTCTTCTCCTTCAGACTGAAGAAGAAAATTAACCACCCAATATTCATTGTGCAAAGGCTTAGTTCCAGCACCGCGAAGAATACAATCTAGCCCAAGATGCTGTCCTTCCTAGGCTCAAGGCTCTTGTCCCGTGGACCGACAGGACACTATTTAAACATTAATACATTTGGTTTTATGATTTCCCTCCCCCTTTCCATGAAGATAGGCCCTTCATATTTCCTTTCTTTGGGGTTTTTGCAAGGGTAAAGTAGAGGGTGCTGGAGGATAGCTCTCCTCTTTCTCCTCCCTCCTCAACCTCCCTTCCTCCCTCTCTCTCCTTCCAGGGAAAATTTGAGATCGTGATAGCAACTATGATGGGATTGAGGAGCAAGGGGAGTGTCCCTGAGGCAGCCAGAGAAAGGCTTTGATCTCTAACTCATCTTTCCTGTTGTTGGTCAAAGCCTTCCTGACTCTCTGGCATACCCAGGGAACTGGGCCCCAGGTTCCCAACCCAGGCAAGGGTTCTCAACCAAAAAACACAGCAGCAGTTGCTTGATCTCAGGAGCCCAGACAGGCTTGGATGGTAGACATCTCTATGGCAACCAGTGTGGGCAGAAGCCCCCAGAGCAGGCACCTCCTGGACCCTTTGACAGCTTTATTAGATCATTGGGGGTGAGGAGAGTTGGGAAGAACCCCAATAAAGACAGATTACATCTCTCATCAGGCTGGCAGGGTGGGGACTCAGTCATATTTAATTGGATTTATGAACGACAAATGTGACATTTCTTATATATCCTTGTTTGTACAGTGTTAAGATTTGTGGCACCTTCTACTCTAGAAGTCGTAGAGTGAGTATGAGTTGGATCGATCCTTAAAACCTGTCCAGCCTTATCACCTCATTATATAAATAGATCCGATCCAGCCAGCTGAGTGATTTCCAAAGGTCAGTGAGTCACTGATGCAGGACCACAAAGTAAACAAGTATCCTAGTATTTCATCCAGCACGGTATCCACTGCATCACGTTGCTAGTTGAAAAAGAACAGTGTCCTGAAAATCTGGAGCACCTCTAAGCGTTTAAAAATGAAACATAAAACAAAGCAAATACAGAAATGAAGGCGAAGGCCTGATTTCCACGCAGCCAGGTAAAGCAGCAGCAGCGCCCGGAAAACAAGTTTGATTTCAGACGCAAACTCTGGCTAAGACTGCCCTCTGGTGGATAGGAATAAAAGTGTCTCTACTCTGTTAGATTAAAGAAATAAAAGGGAAAGAAATTCTCCTGTTAGAATTCAGGTCATCTTTTGGAGTCCTTATTGATCTAACCTTTTTAAATTGTCTGCTATCACAAGGAAAGTGGTAAAGTGTAGATGTTAATAACCTGGGCTTGTAACAAAACTGCAGGTTAGATTCCAGCTCTGGAACTCCGGAGAAGTTACCCAATCTCTCTGAGATTCATTTTCCTCCTCTGTAAAATGGAGCATCATAATAGAATGTTCCTTATAGGCTTGTTGTGAGGATTAAAGGAGAAAATCTACATAAGAGTCCTTATAACAGTGCTGGGTATGTAAGAACTCAATATAGAAACTATTCTTATTATTGTTGCTTGTATTAACACCATCTTGATAACTTTGCAAAAAATAAACTCACATGCACATAAATGAAGTCTTGAGGCCGGGCGCGGTGGCTCACGCCTGTAATCCTAGCACTCTGGGAGGCCGAGGCGGGCGGATCGCTCAAGGTCAGGAGTTCGAGAACAGCCTGAGCAAGAGCGAGACCCCGTCTCTACTAAAAAATAGAAAAAAATTATATGGACAACTAAAAATATATATATAGAAAAATTAGCCGGGCATAGTGGCGCATGCCTGTAGTCCCAGCTACTCGGGAGGCTGAGGCAGGAGGATCGCTTGAGCCCAGGAGTTTGAGGTTGCTGTGAGCTAGGCTGACGCCACGGCACTCACTCTAGCCTGGGCAACAGAGTGAGACTCTGTCTCAAAAAAAAAAAAATAAATAAAGTCTTGATAATTGAGAAAATTATTAATTACCTTAGAATGGTATGAATATGTGCATTTGTTATACATTCCATGAATTCTGTAAAAAGACATTTCTGTACATTTATCTTAATGTTTTTTGTATATTTACTGAAAGTATTAATATATAGTCATGTGTCACTTAATGACGGGGAGGCATTCAGACAAACACATTGTTGGGCGATTTTGTAGTTGTGTGAGCATCATAAAGTCTACTCACAGAAACCTGAATATTCTAGCCTACTACACACCTAGGCTATACGGGACAGCCTATTGCTCCTAGGCTACAAGCCTATACAGCATATTACTGCACTGAATGCTGTAAGCAATTGTAACACAATGGTAAGTATTTCTGCATCTAAACCATAAGTAAATATAGGAAAAGAACAGTAAAAATAAAGTATTATAATCTCATAGGACCACTGTCATATTTGTGTCATTGACCAAAACGTCATTATACAGCACATGACTGCATATAGTTTTTGTATATTGTAAAAGAAAATAAAAATCTCAAGACCACTCCCCACACACAACTCTTTGTGCAAAAGCAAAGGTAACTGGTCCCACAGATCATTCATTAAAGAAATTCCTTGTTGGTCTTCCATAAGCAAGGACACACAAATTGTAACTTTGGGTCTGTGGGCCAAGTCTAGCTGCCAAAAGTAAAGTCTGCTCAATTGCACACTAATTGCAAGTTTATCTTTCCAGGTGCAGAGCAGAGACAAAACGGGATCAAACACTCTTTGACCTACCCAGGGACATCTACATAACTGATGCTTCCTTTATTCCCTTTTTCCTTTCCAATATTCGCCTTATCTTATGTAAAATGTAGATTTTCCTGGGTCTCATAAGAATGTAACCATTGTGTCTCACTACCCACTCCCCCTGCTTTATTTTTTCCTTTCTGTGTGCCCCGTTCCCCTTAAATACCGAAGCTCCCAAATTCCCCTCCACAAAGTTAGCCACAGAGTTGTGTTTTTCCCAAGTACATCCTCAACTTTGGCTTAATAAACCTCCATTGAGGGAGATCGTGGCCTCGGTCACTTATTTTGAGTTGACAATATTTAGCCTGGTTTTCTGGATATCTACCTGAATATTCATTGTCCACTTATAAAAACACCCAAAATATTTTCTCACTATTGATTTTTCACTTCTCTCCTTTTTTTGTTCAGTGACAGTTGAATAAAAACTAAAGCAGAAGAGTCGACTTGTCTCAGACCTTATCTATGGAGAACGGATGCCTAATTTGAAGACCCTGTGGAAGGTCACAGTTTATGCCGCAGCATCTATCGTGTGGGGCGTTATGAGCTTTGGCCTTCTTAGCAGTTAGCTGCCACTATGTAAAAGCCAACCCACACTAATGATTTCTTTCTGTTCCTAATTCACGGGTTGGCTGATCAGTTCATCGGGTCCACTGGTCTATGATGGCCTTGCCCGCATGGTTGGGCCTCTCCCTCCGCTTGGTCACTCATCCTGCAGGAGGCTACTGTGGGCTTGTTACGTGGTGGCCAAGGGTTCCCAGCAGCAAGCTCGGTCAGCAGGTCCCAACACCCAAGCACTTTTCAAGCCTGTGCTTTCAACATATTTGCCAATGCCTTGTTACCCAAAGCAAGTCACATGGCCAAGCCCAGATTTAGAGTGAAGGGCTCCTTCGTGTGTTTGGAGGAGTAGCTGAGTCATAATGCAAAGGGGTGTGCGCGCAAGCATGGGGGAAATTAGTGGCCGGTTTTTGCAATCTATCACACCTCCGGAGTCTCAGGCTCTGAAAAGTACTGAGGATCTAATGCAGGCAACAAAACAGGCCCAGTAAAGCAGCTGACATCCATGAAGTACTTTCCAGAAGTCCCACTTCCCTGCCTATGGGAACAGGCCACTACCGAAGGCTTGAGAAGGTTTCATGGAGGAGGCTGTGGCACCCTGTAGTGCGCATGCCCATTGTGCCGCTCAGCTCCGCTTGGTCTCAGTCACGTGGCAGTGACTCAAGGTTTGTAGGTATCCTGATTTTTCAGGAGATGGTGAAATGATGGTGGATCATTATATAAAAGTCTCCTGAGATTTAAATTCTGACAAATTCAATTTCTTAAACTTTGTGCTGGAACAAACCACCTCTCCTGAGGGAGCAGCGGAAGAGCAGTGTGGGTCCTCTTGCTTACTCATGCCGGAACTAAGTGTGGACACAGGAGTACTATCTTCCTTTTAAAACACATGATGCACGAAGTGGAAGGAACCCCACAGCAATACCAGCACTTGCCAAAAAAGAAAAAGGCGCCCCAAGATTGACCGGGGCTTTTACGGTCCAGGCTTGAACAACATTTGCACGAGGAAGCAGCAGAGCACAGTGCTCAAGTGTGTGTGTTTTAGAGGCAGATACACCAGCTCTGCTGATCACCAATATTCCTCTCTTTTTTATTTAAAAACATTTAAATCTCTTTTTAGAACTCAAAAGCACAGCACATGGAGCCAGACTGCCCAGGTTTGAATCCCAGCTTTGCCATCTACCAGCTATGTAAATTTGCTGTCTTCGAGGTCTTTGTTGAAAGAGCACTTTGTATATAAAGGTACTTTTCCCCTGGGTCGTGTTAGTTGTGTGCGTGTCTGCCTTCCTAGGTACACCATGATCACCTGATCAGAATGTGAACAATAAACAGAAACTATTTGCAGCGCTTTTACCTTATCCTTTACCATAGGAGTTGAGCAATTTACATACATTGTATCGTTTGATCCTCACAGCAACTCTAGGAGAACAGTATTCTTTTTACAGGTGGAGAAACTGAGAATTAAAGAACTTGGACTCAGTTTACACAGTTAGTAAATTGCTAGTGTTGTCAGATAGAGCAACTCCAGACAGGGTTACTCAAACTAGGATCTGCAGACTGTTGGAGACCCAAGGGATACATTTTTTGAGGTCTGCAAGTTCTCTAAACATGTTTTTGAATTTTTGCTTTTTCTTTTTTTTTTTTTTTGGTTATCCTAAAGTACTTAGTATAAGCACTTTTTGAATATTTGGATGGCCACTTTCTAAGCTAGTACTGTTGTTCAGTTCTGTACTTATACTCACATTGCCACTTGGTGGCCTTATCTTAATTGTCACAGGCTAATGAGAAGAGAGGAAAAGCCAATATGTTAATGTCATGCTCAATCCATGTGAAGGCCAAATGCATCACCACAAACAAAGATGTGTCGGTATTTTTAATGGAAAAAATGATGGCAGAAGAGAGTCATGGTGGCCCACAGCACTAGAGGCATGCTAAATCAGAAAGAATTTCCACCACAGACTCACTACCATCCCCCTGCTGTGAGTGATGGTACAGTTTCAGTAAAACAAGATTCATTTCCCTCATTAAGTTGTGTTAATTTGAATTTTGTTGGTTTTGTTCTTTATTTTATATTTAATTTACAAATGCAATTCGGTTTTATAGTTTTATATGAGCTGTAAGTAGAAGAAATATATACCTGATTTATGTTTTTACTTATAATAAGCAACATTATAATAAAAATAAATTAAGTAGATTCACTGACTATAAGATCTTTTTTTTCCACTCAAAAATATTTAGTACATTCCTCAACTCTGAGAACATTATATTACAGTGCTCCTCAAAGGCAGGGAGTATAATGGATCAGTTTAGAATTTGGTTTCTAAAGTCACACTATATGAGTCTCAACTTCATATCTATTAGCTACGTGACCTGGGACAAGTCACTTCACTTCTCTAAAACTCAGTTTCATAATTGATTAAATAGGAGAAATAAGGTTGCTATGAAAACAAAATAAGATACTATAAGAAGCACTTGGCAAAGTACTTTATACAATAGAACTGTCTAGAACTAATGATATGAACAATAGAAGACAATTCGTGTCCAGTGAATAAATAGATTCATTTGTAGACTTTGATATAGGACTTGCCTGGCTGTGATTCTAAATTGAGAACATAATAGATGGAAAGAGAGAATGTACCTCTCAGACAATAGTTCACTCTCAAAATGAGAGGTGAAATCACTGTAGTTTATATGCAGCCATTTAATTTCTTAGAGCAACTTTCTTTTATTTTAAAGCTGAGGTCCCAACCCCCAGGCCATAGACCAGTACTAGTCCATAGCCTGTTAGGAACTGTGCCGCACAGCAGGAGGTGAGCGCTGGGTGAGGGAGTGAAGCTTCATCTGTATTCACAGCCACTCCCCATAGCTCACACCACCACCTGAGCTCCGCCTCCTGTCAGATCAGCATGAGATTCTCATGGGAGCACGAACCCTACTGTAAACAGTGCATGCGAGGGATCCAGGCTGCATGTTCCTTATGAGAATCTAATGCCTGATGATCTGAGGTGGAGCTGACGTGGTGATGCTAGTGCTGGGGGGTGGCTGCACATATAGATTATCATTAGCAGAGACGTTTGACTGCACGATAAATGTAATGCGCTTGAACCATCCCGAAAGCATCCTTCCGCACTCCTCCCATCCCCTATCTGTCCGTGGAAAAGATGTCTTCCGTGAAACCCGTCCCTGGTGCCAAAAAGGTTGGGGCTCACTATTTTAAAGAGTAACTTTCAAAAATCTGGGATAGCTTCCAGTTAGGCAATTAGATTTGTTTCCCAGAATTAGTTTCTTATTTCCAACCAAATGCATTTTTTTTTAACCATCTTGTCCTCCCATGTATTTGTGGTCCAGAATATAGGAAATTTACTACAGGTATTACTTTATTTCATTAGGGAGGAAGCTTCCTACCGACCCATGGTTTGACAAATCACTTGAAATAATTTCAGAGGAAGAAAGCTGTAATATTTATAAGAGAGAATGTGGTTCTCAAACACCATGAATATTCAATTGAGAGTTGATGACATTTTAAATAATTATGAAATAATATAAATCACTATGCTATTAGACAATGTCTTAAGTGAAAGAAACCTGGCCACTTATGGTCAGTGCTATACAGCAAAAAGACAGACCATGCATTTTAGAGTCAGACAGTTTGGGATTTGAATCCTATCTTGACTATTATGTTAATAAAGTGAACTTCCTTTCTTTACCTTCTATTCTCTTGACAGCCTCTACTTCCAACTGGAAAAGAGTAATCGTTTGATAGCACGATTTTCTTCCTATCTTCCCAGCAGGGGAGCATCTGATCCAATAAACTGTTATAATTATTTCAGAGTGCTTGGCATTGTACACTTCATTCATTCATTTATTCCTTCATTCAGCAAATATTAATAATTATTGAGGGAGTACTATTTGCCAGCCATGGTGGCAGAGAGAACATGGGGGTCGAAAGTGAAGCACTGACTCATGTGGTCGTAGTGTAGGTGAACGATATGGGGACAATGGTAGTTATAAGAATTGTGGACTTAGCTACTTTTTACTAAAAACTTTAGAAGCTTTGAAAAAAATTGACAGTCTCAGGCTAATTAACTGTCAACTCAAGCAGCACTCTGAAAATCATTTGGGCTCCATGGCACCATTTCATGAAGTCTTAATCTCCTATAGCCATAGGGCAAACGATGCTGAAAAACAGATTTGATAATAAGAATAGTAAAGCTACAAAGAAGCATGTATCCATAACACCCTGTGGGTTTTCAGTGCTGTCTTCCAAAACACCACATGTTCATTGCACCAAAGGCCACCATATGCTACTATGTCCCCCAGCAACAAGAATACATGGGTTGAGAACCAAGGATACAAATAGGATGAACTATCTTTACCCAAACTACTAGAGATCTACTTGAATAATTTGTGTTTTCTGTCCCTACAAATTTAGGATTTGGGGGATTACAAGTTTGGGTTCCTGTGATGGGAACTTCAACCTCACTATTAAATAAAGATTACACTGAACTAGAAGCTTATGGCCACCATCTGGTTATTTCAGACTTCTCACACCAGTGGATAAGCAAGTAATAGAATTACTGTATTTGCAGGGGTTATTGATCCTTATTACCTTGAGGGGCTGGGGTTGATGATGCCCAATGGAAATAGGAGACGGTATTTTTGTAACTCAGTCATCTCTTGGAACTTTCAGGTGCAGTGGTGATTGTAAATGAGAAATTGCGCTAAGTGCAGTCCAACAAATGCTCAGGCACTTCGGGTATGAAGGTTTGGGTAACTCAACCACCTGGCTGGGCAAGCAACAATGACTGTAATCCTAGCAACTCAGGAGGCTTAGGAGAGAGGATCGCTTGAGGCCAGGAGTTTGAGACCAGCCTTGGCAACATAGTGAGACCCCATCTCTAAAAAAAATATATAAAAAATTAGCTGGACATGGTAGCATGCAGCTGTAGCCTCAGCTATTTGGGAGGATGAGGCAGAGGATTACTTGAGCCCAGGTGTTCAAGGCTGTAATGAGCTATGATTATACCACAGCACTCTGTCCTGGGCGACAGAGCAAGACCCTGCCTCTAAAAAAATTAAAAAAAAAAAATACATGTATATATTGTGTAATAATCAAAACAGTATTTAGTATATCCATCACTTCATACATTTATCATTTCTTTATGGTAAGAGAAGTCACACAGCACCCTGAATGCTCTGGTGCTTAGAGATTTCTTCTGCCAAATATCCTAGTTCATTGCTTTTAAGTTCTGTCTTCAGCAAAGTCCAAGGACACAGACATAATTCAGTCAAGTTCTTTGCCACTTGTAACAAGAATGGCCTTTTCCCTGGTTTCCAGTAAGCATTCCTCATTTTCATTTTAAGACCTCATCAAATGGCCTTTACTGCCCATAATTCTACCAGCATTATGGTAACCAGCTCCTAAACAATATCTAAGAAAATCTGGGCTTTTTTTACAGTTCTTCTCTTCTCCTGAACCCTCACTGGAATCACCCTTAATGCTCCATCCATGGCAGTACAGGCTTTTTTCAGCATTTGCTCCAAAACTATTTCAGCTTCTTCTCATTACTCAGTTCCAAAGCTGGTTTACATTTTTAGATATTTGTCATACAACACCCTACTCCTGATACCAGTTTCTGTGTCAGTCTGTTTTATGTTGCAATAACAGAATATCTGAGACTGGGTAATTTTTAAAGAACAGAAACTTATTCTCTCACAGTTCTGGAGGCTGGGAAGTCCAAGATCAAGGTGCTGGCATCTAACCAGGGCCTTCTTGCCATATTCTCACATGGCAGAAGGCAGATGGGCAAAAGAGAGCGAAGCCACTCCCACAAGCCCTTTTTATAGCAGCATGAATCCATTTACGAAGGCAGAGTCCCCATGACCTAAACACCCCCCATTAGGCCCCACCTCCCACCATTGTTGCATTGGGGGTTAAGTTTCCGGCACAGGAATTTGGGGGAACACATTCAAACCATAGCATAAACAATGTGTTTTGTTATGCTTCAATATGTAGTCTATTCAGAATATTGAGATTCTGGCAACATATAGTTTTCATTGTGTATTTCTATGAGTAAAGGAAAAAGAAATTTTTTTCTTTTAGGATTAAAAAGTGATCCGTTAGCATTTGGTTTTTTCGAAATCATTCCTAATTTGGAGGAAAAAAAATGCTTTAGACTAATGGATTCTCAAGATTCTTTCCTGATTATATTTTGGGATAGGCAAAATGACCATTGATAAAATGAATCTAAAGAGCTTGGATATGAGAAGATAGCAGACTAGAGGCATATGGCACTCACCTCCTCAGCCCCACCATTCTACTCGGGAGTCCCAGCTACTCAGGAGGCTGAGTTAGGAGGATCAATTGAGCCCAGGAGTTTGAGGGTGCAAGTGAGCTATGATGACACCACTGTGCTCTAGCCTGGGCAACACAGTGAGACCCTGTCCCCCAAAATAATAATATTAAATAATAAGTGAATATTATTTTACTAAAAATTGAATCAATATTTTAACAGAACGTAATCCCCACTCCAAAAGTACTAACTCCCATGTGATAAAAACTGAAGACAATCTGAGTGTTGAACTCACTCAGTTCCCACCTTGGCTCTGTGGCACAACACAATTGCATTTACAGGTTCCTCTATGCTTAGAAAGAGGGAATATTATATCATCTAGTCCAAACTCCATCTGATGAATGAGTAAACTAAAGCTCAAATATAATGATCAGAAAGATGATAAAAAGCTGGGTTCCATTACTAGATACTTGTGTTCTTTTATTCATTCACCAAATAGATACCAAGGACCTGCTATGTGCCTTGCACTCTCCTGTATGTGAGAGTCAGTAAACGAAATAGGAACAATGTGAGTCATCATGGAAGTTAGACTGTGATGGGTTCCATTGCTTAGGTCAGTGACTCTGGAACTCGAATTATCAGTAGCTCCCAGACTGTGGTGTTTCAGGGGTGCTCTGGTTTAAATGTGTTCCCTCCAAAATTCACGTGTTGGAAACTTAATCCCCCATGCGACAGTGTTGGGAGGTGAGTCATAATGAAAAGGGATAAAGGCCCTTATAAAAAAGGCTGTGGAACTGGATTTGCACTCTTTTGCTTTTCTGCCATGTGAGGACACAGCATTCTTTCCCTCCAGAGGGCTCAGCAGTCAAAGTACCATCTTAGAAGCAGGGAGACTGGGCCCTAACCTGCTGGCACCTTGATCTTGAACTTTCAAGCTCCCAGAACTGTGAAGAAATAAATTTCCGTTCTGTATAGATTACGCAGTCTCAGGTATTCTGTTATAGCAGCACACAACAGGTGAAAACAAGGGGTTACCTTGAGTAGCAGAGGTCAGGAGGAGAAGAGTCAATACGTGAAGCTCTTGCAACTCCCTTGAGCCAGAGTGACTCCCTTTTGGCTATTTTATCTATTGGAATTCTACCTAAAATTGTAATTGCAGAATAGGTTCCAGCTCTTGAAAGAAAAGTTGAAATTATTTGAACTGAAAGGTATGAATCAGAATGAATCATTTGAAGAGCATGACCTGCTCTCCATTCATTCTGATCGTAGGGCTGGATTGAAACCTAGGCAACTGCATTTTAACCAGGCCACAGGTGAATCTGTTGAGGTCAATAAAAAGCCCACATTTTGAGAAATACTAGGATTCCTGGTATTAAATTAGCACATAATTCTCTAAGAAGAACAGCAGATATTTTCAAATAAAGAGTTAATTTCCAGAAAGAAATGAATTCCGTTTATACTAACAAGCCATGGGGCATTTTTAGGAGGAGGAGGAGGAGTGGACTAGCACCATGCTATGAGAGAGAATCCCAGCTTTCAGAACATGGGAAACACTGCCCCAGAACATCCCCACATAAATAAAGATAATTTCTACAAAGCTAAGTCAAATGAATAAATGTTCGTGTGTGCCAAGAGCTGGACTTGGCTCTAGTGAGAACTCGGCTGGATTCAGTGATAATTATGGAACTATGAAGAAGGAATTTTAATATGCCAAAGAAAAATTTGTGTGTTTTGTAAAAATTCAATTTTACCCAAAAAATAGGGCAAATATTGCAATTTTAGGTATTAGAGTTCCCTGTAATTTTCATGGCTTTTCCCCAATTCGAAAAGTAGTATATGTTAATTGAAGATAATTTGGAAATTACAAAAAAGTTTTTATAAAAAGCAAATTACCCTAGTCTCACAAAACAATTACAGCTATAAACATGTTGTTATATATCCTTCCTAAATTATGTACATATATTTAAAAATAAGATTCAGAATATATGTTGCTTTTCTACTTAAGTTTTCAAAGTGTCAAGTTATAAAACAATTTTGTAAAAATATATATTCTTTGGAAAAATTTTAAAAATAACACAACATATATAGGGAAAAGAATCAAAAATGAAATCAAATCATAGTATACTTATGAAATGTGCAACTTTTGTATGTATATTATAATTCAATATTATTTTTCATTTTAATAATCACCTTATATTAACATAATGTTTTTTAAGAAACAAATTTAAAGCTAAGATTTTAGAAGGATATTTACCTTGGCCTATTGCATTAGGCCAGCATTTCTCTTTACCATCAGAAAAATATGATCCTTCAATTGTTGGCGAGCCTCTTATGGAAAATTATCAGGGCTGCACAATTAGGCAGTGTCAGTGGAAGTCATGAAAGGGAAAAGAAAATGTTGAACACTGGCAGCACTGTGCTCTCTCCAGCAAATGGAAAGAATGCCTCTCTTCATCTACAACATTATTTTCTTTGACTTTCTAGTTGCATCTAGGATGAAAGGGAACTATTTATAACACAAAGATTATTTGTGCCATATTATCAAGTTAATATACAGCAAGGGCAATGGATTTGCATTCTGCCCCAACCAATAATTTGGAAGGGTGTATTTAGCAGATAGTTAGAGGCCTTAAGAAGAAAAGGGTGTCTGCTATTAAATTAGAACTAATTGGGAAAAATAAGCTTATCTGTCCTAAACCACAAATAATAATTATGTTAGAGCAAAAGTGTTTACAATCATAATGTTTAAATAGTATTGCAATTAACTAAGGAATTATACTGAAGCACAGTATGTCATTTATCCTTGTAGCTCTTTTATGCCAAGAGACAGATACAGTCTCTATGTTGATGATAAATGGATGTTGAATATGACTGGCATACAAGGCAGAGCCCGAAATAGAAACCAAATAGCTTTAATTCCTGATCAAAATTGGAATCTTTGCTTAAAATGTGACACTTCTGTATTTTTCAAAAGCTTCAGAGAAATAGCTGAAATTGGGCAAAAGTGAATGGTATTTAGAATTCTTATCTGCCTGTGTGTGTGATCTATCTCTGGTAACAAAATCCTCTAAGACAGGAGCAATGCTGAGCGTGGAAAAATGGTGTGTATAACAAATAGTCACACAACTTGTGATCAGCGTGGTCTGACAACTGCACACAGGCTGAGGTTGACCCTGGGTTAGGGCCTGAGCTTATTTTGCTGGAGTTACAGACCACTGGTTGAACTGCTCTTGGTCCCAAATGTGACAATGCAGCCCTCTTTCTTAAGCATTTGACATAATCTTCAATCCCTCCTATGCTAGTGGGTGAGGGTACTAATTAAAGGTGAAGTTGAGTTTTTAATGCCTGGTGTTTCCCTGGCCTTGTTAGAGGGTAACAAATTCGTGGTGTACAGTAGAGACACATCTTTCAAGGGAGATGGTTTGTAAATACATAACACGGGTGAAAAGGCATCAAGTCAAAATTGTCCTTAGAAAAGCTCTGTAGGAGAACCTACTATAACATGTTTCAAAACATTAAATAGAGCCAAATTTTTCCCCCTATTGAAACATACTGCTTTTCCCCTCTGATTAAACACGTATTAGGTAGTTAGCTTGCATCTGAGACTTTTTTTTTAAAAAAGGGTGTCTTTAAAGTCTGGAATCACATTCTGTATGGAGGTTTATTCCTGACAGAGGGAACATAAAATTCTATTGACGTTCTCACACTAGCTCAGAGGCAGGTACTTGAGTAGAATGACAGTCAGAAGTGCCTGCTGTATTTCAATTGTTCATTCATTAATTCTCTTTCTCATTATCAAGCTACATTCACACAATGTTGATTTCTGTTTCTCTGACCCTCCCTTTCCGCCAACTCCTCCTTTAGCAGGAGCACAAGTGTGAATTTGCAAACATACATTCCATTGATGTGATTCCACTATAGCACTCAAGGCAGACATCACCAATCAACCACAACATAATCCTCCTCCCAGCAGACCCAGATTGGACCTCAAAGTCTTTCCTAGCACAACAGTCCAGGCAGCTACTACCAGTTGACCAGCCCAGACCCTCTGACATGCCATATGATATATTGTTTAACCACTTAGAGTCCTTTACTATTTTTGACCTTCATTCTCCTATATGACTAAAAAAAATGTATTAGATGAGATGCTTTCTAGATATTACTCTGAAATTCTATGTTATGATCCTGTACATTACAGCAGAGGTCAACAAACTAAGGCCCTCTGATTGAATCCACTCTGCCATCAGTTTTTCTATGGCCTGGGAGCTAAAAATGAATTTTACATTTTTAAATCATTGGAAAAATTCAAAGAAGAATACATTTGGTGACATACAAAAAATTTTATAAAATTAAAATTTCAGTGCCCACAAATAAAGTTTTATTGGAAAACAATCAGCTCATTTATTTACATATTCTCTATGGCTGCTTTCCCATTACAACAGCAAAATTGAGTAGTTGTATCTGACACCACATGGCCCATGAATCCTAAAATATTTACTAACTGATCCTTCACAGAAAAAGTTTGAACTAGAGTAAGGTGAGAAAATTGTGGATTGAACGCCAGCTCACAGAACTGGTGTCTAACACAGAATTGTAAAGAATTATGAGGCAAGTAAAATAACATGAATATTTGTCAAAAATTCATCCAATAAGTACACTTTTAAAAGATAAAGTTCATTATAAAATTTTTATTATTTTGCTCTAAAATGTTTTGTTGTAAGAAACCAATTCCAAACGTAAAAATAAAAGGAACTAGCCTTTATGGAGGGCCAAAAAGAAGAATTTGACCTAAATGTGGGGCTCTATGATAGAGTCTACTCTGAAGTATAAATACAACATGAAATTTGTCAGTATTTTATAATCCAGTTAAGACGTAAGTTCAATGAATACTCTGCCTTGGGAAGATGCATTATGTTTTTCAAATTGTTTGCAGTTTCCTAATTAAAATATTTTTATAGTTATAAAAGGCAAGTAACCTAACTTCTCTAACCTTCTGTTTCATAAGCTGAAATAACTCCATTCTTCCCGCACAGGGATGGTGGAATGAAAAAAATGCTCTGAGTCAAAGAATGATTATTAATATTTATATTTAATGTTAGCATAATTCTTTTTAAATTGCTTAGTCCTATGCTTACACATGCTTTTACAAATCTTTGAGTCTGCCACAAATGATGCAAGCTTAACCATTATGCTTCTGATTAAGTTTTGAGGTATGCAAAATGAAAATTGTTTATTTAATATTAACTATCAATATAGGTCCATATTTAACTAGTTTGGAACTTAATTACATTCCGTAATCTTTTCATATTAAGCTTTCCTTGTTTTAAAGGATTTGGAAGCTGTTAATGACTCCATCTACAGAGAAAGAAACAGGGATCTCATTAGCTGATATGTAATTTGCAATTTCTTTAACTTTCATTAGAATTTGGGTAATATTCAGTTCCTATTACTAGAAAAGAACAACTGACAGAGAAGGAAGAAATAACTGGGTAATAGAAGAAACATATTAAGGATCTAGTGAGAAGAAAATGTTACAATCACAAAATTAATTATGAGGAACAAGGTCCTCTACAGGAAAGTTTATCTAACCTCCACAAATAAAAACAGGAAAATTGAGTTAATAATCCAGACATTTTTCAAACTCCTAATTAGTTGCATGTGGATAGCCTGGGTGTTTGGAATCATATAGAGGAATCTAGATTACCAATGGACACATAAAATGTGTTGAATAATTTAAATAAGGTCATAAGTGGTAACCTTGTCTGAGTTAATTAGGTCCATCTTAATGTACAATATAGCATCCTAAACAATTCAAAAATAGGGAAATTTCTGGAATAATTCTGATACAACATGTTCTAGTGGTGTCAGATTGACCAAGGTTTTAGGAAAGTCTCTAATTCTATCTCCTGTGTTTCTTTTCTTTTCTTTTTTTTTTTTTGAGACAGAGTCTCACTCTGTTGCCCGGGCTAGGGTGAGTGCCATAGCGTCAGCCTAGCTCACAGCAACCTCAAACTCTTGGGCTTAAGCGATCCTACTGCCTCAGCCTCCCGAGTAGCTGGGACTACAGGCATGTGCCACCATGCCTGGCTAATTTTTTTTTCTATATATATTTTTAGTTGGCCAGATAATTTCTTTCTATTTTTAGTAGAGACGGGGTCTCGCTCTTGCTCAGGCTGGTCTTGAACTCCTGAGCTCCAGCGATCCGCCCGCCTCGGCCTCCCAGAGTGCTAGGATTACAGGCGTGAGCCACCGTGCCCGGCCTCCTGCGTTTCTTAGTCACACAATTTAACCTGGCTGAATTTTCAATTCTGCATTAGTACATCAGGCGAAATTATTCACTTCATAGGTTTCTGTGGGGATTAAATTCACATAGTAAGCAAGCAATAAATGTTTGTAATTTTCTCATAATTTTGTTTTTTGTTCAGAGACTGTAAACATAGTGTCAATACTAATTAATCATTAAATGAAAAAAAGCAAGATTTGCATCTATTTTTTATATAGAGTTATGGATCTTCTAATATTGTAAACTAAATATAAATAGGTGCATTTTATAGTTCATATTATTTAACATTATAGTTTAATAGGTACGTTCTGTTAAATGCCATGCCTTAATTGAAATGCTCTTTCTTGCTGCCTGAACTACTCAGACCCATAAACATTTTCTACTGTCATTTTATTTTTATTTTAATGATAAAAATACATCTTTATTCTAACAAGAACTAGAAATAAAACTTTATCCTAATAAGCAGGAACTTATAAAATTGGGGAAAAATACAGCAATAAATAAGGCATTTGTTCCCTATCTGTTGAAGAAATATTTCATTACTCTGCATGAAAAGAAAGTCAGGAATTGAAAGCAAAAAGACAGATATCTAAATGTATTTTTACTTGGAATCTTTAGGATCATAAGCAGCACTTATACTCAAATAAATTAGAAATTTTAGCTGTTTGAATCACAGAAGTCACCAATAGCATGGGAAAACACAGGGACTCTGATTTAGGGACACCATAGTTCAAATCCCATTTTAGATTTGTGATATGGTTTGGATATCAATGCTGTAGCTTTGGCTTCTAGCAACGATCTTTCAAAATAGTGCTGATGAGGGTGCAGTGAGATGGGCACTTTCACACTTTTTGCACAAAGAGAGATATTTGGTATAACAATAATGCAATGCATTGGGTACCCATATGTGCAAGGCATTGCACTAAGTGCTTCCATGCATTATCTCATTTAATTATCCCAACACTCCTCAGGAGTAGGTACTAGTAGTATCCATACCACACTGATCAAGAAACAAAAACTCCGAGTCTAAATGACTTGCACAAGGCCACGAAGCGTTAGGTGGTAGAATCAGGAAACAAACTCAGGTCTGTCTGATGCTAACAATACTTTTGTTCAACAACAATGTGCTACTGTGAGAGTTTTCTGGAGCGAAATTAAAATATTCACATTTCCATTAATGTTGTGGAATAAATGGTATATGTGTGTATATATACACACACACACATATAATATTAGAAGCCATAAATATTCATTTCTTCTGTGCTTTAACTCATACCTGTTTTCCTTCTTTTTAACTTTTTCAGTTAGGTATTTACTAGTAAGCATGTATTAGGGAATATTTTCATACTATGTCTAGCTTTTATTTGGGGCACTAGAAACAAAATGTCCCCATTACTTCCTAGGGTTGTTTCCCTCTCTGGCAATCAAATTATGTCAAATTCACAGGGTGAGTAGCGAAGACAGCGTGATATGTACTTTGAGCTCACTACAATACTTGCTCCTCAAGAGCAGGGATTGGTTTATTTATCTTTGTATTTCTAGCTCCTGGCATGGTGCCTTCCCCACTGTAGACAAATGATCAACACTGCAGGAATGGGTTATTAAACAGATAATGAACTTGAGGTTATAGAATTTTTAAAGGCTGCTTAGAGACGGTAAACATCAATCGTTCAATGAAATTGGAAAATAAAATGGAGGATCTTTGTCAAGATAATATCTAAAAGAAAATATTCGCTGGGAAGTTATTATATGTAGTTTCTCAAACTACATATTGTATTTTTAGAAGTGGACAAACCAGGTAAAACTGAACATTGAGTTGGATTCAACAAATATTGGAGAACTTACTATATGAGACACAGTGCTAGACCTCATTTTTTATTTTATAACTAAGGAGAATTTTTAAATTTTTTATGAGAGCTCATCTTTTTAATAACAGTAATTTGCATATCAGATCAAGAGAAAATACAGCTTTGTTTTATGTAAAGAGGGGAGAGTAATCTTACTAAAACTCTATATTCCTATTTTCCTATTAACACATTTAAGGGTTTCCGATTACCCTTATGGCTTATACTTCAAACCATTTTTCCTAGTACATTTGGTTCCCCCATACTGTCTCACTCTACGCTACACTCCCTACACTCAAATCACACTAAACTTTTATAATCTCCCAAAATGTTACATTTTTTTAATGCCTCCTTTCTCCAGACAGCCCTCCTCTGTGTCTAGTGACCCCCCGTTCATCCTTCAGGAAGCAGATCAGCTGTTACTGAGGCTGCTGGCTCCTTCAGGCACAGCTAACCCATGTTTTATGAAAGCTCCTACTCAGGCACCTGTCAATCTCAGCCTGTGGTTTACCCTTCTATCCAAACCACAAAATCCTCAGGTACAGCAATAACTTCTTACTTGTCTTTGTACCCTTTAAACATAGCCCTATAAAGTTCTGTTTACTTCACTAGTGAATGGTTACTGTTTTGTAGTATAATACGCCTTCTTTGAATTTTCCTTCTCAACTATTCAGCGAAAAGAATGATGGAAATAAATAAACATTTATCTAATTATTGAACATTTTCTGCATGCCAAATACTGGGTTCAGTGCTGTACATATAATGGTGAATAAGACAAGATGTTCTTGCCCCTATGGAACCTGCACTCAACAAGGGAAAATAAAGCAAAGAAGTTATACAAGCAAAATAGATACGGCTCATGATGAGTGATAAGAAGGAAGAAATTAGGGTACACAGTGGAGAATGGAGGAAGCAGTGGGGAAACAGCTTCAGAGAAGGGGTTAAGGGGAGGTGTCTCTGAGCAGGAGAAGTGTGAGCTGACAGCTGAA
The DNA here is from genome assembly GCF_041146395.1 of Eulemur rufifrons. Classification (NCBI taxonomy): domain Eukaryota; kingdom Metazoa; phylum Chordata; class Mammalia; order Primates; family Lemuridae; genus Eulemur; species Eulemur rufifrons. The sequence continues at coordinate 11,894,334 of NC_090992.1, forward strand.
CGAGGAGGAATCCGGAACCACGCCCATGCATAAGGAAGAGCCATTCAAATGTCCTGGGGTGGGGACAAGTTTGTTATGATCTGTTTGTTATGATCCAGAAGGTGGGTGGGTTGGAGTGGAGTGTACAGGGGAACACTGACCCTAGATGAAGTTGGACAGAGTAGCAGGGAGTGAACAGCATAGGTCCTTGTCTTCTGGAGTAAAGAGTGTCACTTTATTCTAAATGCAGCGGAACCCAGTACACAGCTTTAAGCCAAGAATAACATGGTTGAATTTGCATAGTATTAAAGTTTGTGTTGTATACCATGATCTAGATTTTTAATTTTTAAAAATCCTGTATATCTATGTGGACAAACCTTCCTCACTGGTTTACTCTTTACTTCATTCTCCTCTCCACTGGGGGGCTCCAGAGATTGTCCTACGTATGTAGCCTCGTCCCAAGCACCAACCTTGTGGCAGTCTCTGAGTTTCACCAACAGCTGTTTAAGATAGGAATATCAACAAGAGAGTATGAGCAACTGAACAAAAAAAGATTAAAACACAATCAGCTCTTTGAAACAAGTCTGCATTGGACAGTCTGCATGATACAGTAATAACAATTACTGCTTTTCTATAAAATCTATGCTATGCCAAGCTTTTACAAGACCAAACATGAACTGACTAGTAGTTTTATTCTAAGCAAAAGTGACTGTATCAACAGAAGAAAGACTGTATCAACAGAAGAAAGATGTATGGAATAGATCAGAGAAGTAGTGGGCCGTATGTAACTTGGTAGCCTGTTTATTAAAATGACCATCTTAACAATTGCCAGTTTCTGAGTGTTTCTTTACTCTGTGCTGCCTAGAACCATGTTAAGACCATTATTATAAATATAACCTCAGTTACTCCTCCAGCAATCATAGCTGATAGGGATGACTACTGTTCCCTTTACTGAAATTGGAGAACTGAGGCTCAGGGCCTTTAAGTGCCTTGGCCAATATCTCAGACATATTATTGGTGGAGCTGGCATTTGGATGCAAGACTGTCTGACTCCAGAGCCCTCTAGGCCAGCCAGAACACCAAATTAAAGAGATTTCCATAGACTTTGGTTCCAGTCTCAGACCACTTTCTTGCAGTTTCAATTTCCTTAGTGATAAAGTGAATACCATTATCTCCTCAGGGGAAAAAAAGGATAATGGTACAGGCCCAGCAAATTTGTAGTGCATCTCCAATGCCAATGAAGATAATCAAAGTGTTCTGTAAACTACCAGAGGTTACACAAAAACAATGTGTTTTTTGTCAGGTGGCTTATTTTTGCCTTAAAAAGAAAACTCTCTCCCCAAAATGAATTCCTTAAATATTCTATTTTTTTTCACCTAAACTTAGTTGCTTTTAGCCCTCTTGCTCCAATTTCCACATTAAATGTTCATTTATAGCAATCACTCCTCTCTCAGATAGGGTCTTCATAAAGAGCAGGCAACGTGATGTGGTAGAGAGAGCAGGAGCATGGAGGTAAGTTTCTACCCGGCTCTGCCCCCAACTCGCTGCACAGCTTTGGGCAAATCCCTCTTTGAGACTCTAAATGCAAAATGAACAAGTGGGTTGGTGTGAGTTAACGGTTACTCCAAATATGAAAATATAAGGGTAGAATGCAGCCCATGACTACAGATGAGAGGAAGAAGAGGACAATAGCTAGATGACAATAGAGTTATCCTGAAATATTCATTTAATGAACACATTTTGGGGCTACTGACCGTAAGGGGACCATCAATGCTTCAAACATTTCAGCAGATATTTAAGACACACCAGGCACCATTATAGGATCCGGTAACAAAAATGGGTGAACAAAGCCAATATGGTCCCTGCACTTTGTGGAACTTTCCATCCAGATAGATCAACCAGTGGGAGTCTGAAGCAGACATGTCAGCCACAGACACATTTTGTTTGACCAACACAGTTTCTAACATTTTAAAAACTTGTCAATGTTTAAAAATAATGGAAGACCTTCACACAAAAGCTCTTGTTTTCAGCTTCTCTTTAAAAATCTGAATATTTGGCAGCGCCGAGCTGGCATTTCCACATGGCAGGGAGATGTGGAGCTGAATGGAAGCTGTCCTCAGCCCACCCCCAGGCTAGACCCGTGCCCTCCGTGCTCCCTGCCCCGCGGCTGCCACCGCCACGCACCCTCGCCACTTTCGTAAGCGACCTGTGTGCCCATTCAACGTAGGCTTAGGTGTGCGTGTGACTTGGGTCCGAGGGCCAACACTAAGAAGTTATTTCAATCATGTGGATCCTTACAAAGGAAAGTACAGGGAGCCGCCAGGGAGACACCATAGCAAGTTCCAGCGGGATTGCCTTCATCTCTGTGCCCCCGTCCCCGCCCCCACTCCACAAGCAGATGTGGAAAAACCGGAGACTCGCAGCCAGGAGACCTGAGCCTATGGCAGATTCTCGCCACTCATCGTTACGCTACACTGGGCAAGTATTTTCTCTTCATGTGCCTCAGTTCTCCCAGCAATAAAATGGGGAAAAAATAAATCTGCCAGACTACAGTCGTCCAACAGTCTTTCCGGAAACCTCCCTTGGGTCTCTCCCCCGCCCCCCGCTCACGGCCGAGGGAAGCCTTAAAGGAAGTCTCGCTCGCCCCATCTCAGAGCTGCACGCTCGTCCCCGCCACCTGCACACCCACCACCTCGGCGACGCGGCCCGGCTGTCTCCGGGAGGTCACTTCAGGGGAACCCGGCCCCGGTTCGGGAAGTTGAGGGGAGCTCTGCGTCCCGGCGGCTCCGGACCCGGCCCAGGCGCGGCGGGATCCCCGCCACCCGCTCGGAGCGGCGGCCGCGGCCCCGTCCTCCCGCCTCGCCCTCCCCGGGCCCTCGTCCGGCCTCCGCCGGCCACCCGCGGACCCCGGACGACTGGCCCTTACCCAGGCCACTGCCTGGCCGTTTCCAGGGAGGGCGCCGAGCGGGGACGCCCGCTGGCGAGCTGCTTCCCGCCTCCCTCCGCGGCCCGGGAGCCGCCCCTCCCGCGGGAGCTGCGCGCTCCGGCGGCGCTCGGACCCCTCGGCAGCCGCAGGTGCCCGCCCGCCCCGCCCGGCCCGGCCCGCGCTCCCGGCCGCTGCGCCCAGGCAGGTGGGCGCCTTGCCTCGCTCTCCCTGCTCTGGGACTTCTGGCAGCTCCTGCCCCAGGGATGAAAGCATCATTCTGAGCCTCATGGGAGGAGTGAAGGAAGAACCGGGACTAGGTGAGTGGTGGTCTAGCCCGTGGTGGGTTTTTTTTTTATTTGTTTGTTTTTTAAATAAACCTGCAACGGGCATTGTTGGGAAGCTGGGATATTAAAAGGGAAGAGAAATAAGACAAAGGCAGCCGGTCAAGATAACTCATACAACTAGATGCGGGCTGGGACCAATCGTAGCTATTTTGTACCCCACCTGGTCCCCCAGCCTCGCACTGACTCAGGCCCGGACACAGCAGACTTCAGTACAGATTTGCTGGGTGGAGATAAGTAAGTGGAAGTGTTTCTGCTCGTTTCTCTCGTCCAGCTTCTAAACAAGCAAGCACTGCTTTTGATGGTTGGCTTCATCTCCACAAAGATTTTTTTTTCCCCCAAGGCTGAATGAAGCATTTGAACATTTTTACACAGAAAAATAAAATGTGTTGTATTCACACTGTGGACTGCTATGCAGCACTTAAAAAGCTGAAATCACAACTGAAGGGATCAGCACACCTATGCCTGGATCTCAGAAGTATGGTGGTAAATGAGCACAGCAAGATGCAAAATATGTCTTTCTGGTGCCATTTAGGTACCTACTTTAAAACACTTGTGTTTGCAAAATTGTAGAGAGAAGACTGTAAAATGTATATGAGATTCACGATGGTGGATGTTTGGGAAGAGTGAAAGAGGAATCAATTTGGCACAAGGGTAAAGGTGGAAATATTTACCTAACATTATGTAAAAATGTGAAGCAAAGCTGATGAAATATAAACAATTGTTAACTGAGTGTTGTTGAGAGTTTTTCATGACTTTTTTTTTCTTTCCTGTGTTTCTAAATATTTCTCAATTGAAGACGTTCTGTTTTTCAAATGCAAACAAAGTAAGTTATGTCTGAGCACATTCTGTGACAATGAAATCTCAACAGTTCTATAAGAAGTTGCAACTTTCTTGTATCACATCCTATGTTCTCCAACCCTAGAAGACGGCACCTCTTTACCTCGGGAGGTTTGGCTATTCAGAGAAGTTTGCCTGTTGACAGCCCTCAAAAGTACAGGCCAAAGATGAAATATTGGTATTAGAGAACTAGTCCCCAGTTACTAATCTGATAAATGGCCGGGATGAGGTAGACTCTGAAAACTCCCTGTGTTCCTGCAAGACAAATTTCTCTTCCTTTTGTATTTTCTATGTTTAGAATTTTCATTTCCATGGATAGTGGTTGTCTTCTCAAAATAATGCTTAGGTAACACTGCAGACTTAGTACCAAGAGGTCAGGAAAGGTGTGGAATTTGGTAGAACAGAGTCCTACAGCTCTACTGGGATCTGTTCGGTAGACTGGAAAAGATGCATCTCCATTTTCCTGTCATATTCTTTCTGGATATGGAAAAAAGTTATCTAATTTGTTTATCCACATGGGGGAGGAAATGAGAAAGACAATTCTAAACTGGATTGTGTGTGTTAGGTGCAGTGGAGAAGATACTAAGGCACCACCCAATAATCCCATCTGCTTGATCCTCCCCAGACTTAACACAAAAGTGGTTCCCTGTTTGCATATTTTCTTCCCACTAAAAATCACTGTATCTGTGGTGAACAAAATTTTCTTCACATCAGAATGGAACTCTCAAATATGGAAAATTGTGATAATATTCCTTCCTCCTTCTCTTTCTGATCTGACAACTTGCAAGGTCAGAGCTTGGTACATCTTATGTTGCAAGAAGTCGGGCTACTTGAGAAAACCTGAGGTGTGAAGAAAAATATAAGAATGGCAGGACTGGGGTATGGTGTCAAAGCTACACGTACTCAGGTTTTAAGCACAAAATAAGAGAGAATGTAGCCCTAGTCTGCAGTTAACAATTGCGGTTTCTTAAATTAATATTCTCTTTAGGACCAATTATCTCTTTCTAGTGCCATCAGTGGCTTGGTCCTTATACTATTCCCCCCTTGTTCTGGATTTTAAATGCAATAATAAAACACGAAGTACTGCATTTGCTTCTTCCTAACCCACAATAAAACAAAGGACATCCCACTTGCTGCTTCTTAACTTCTTTGTCTGCTAGAGTTAAAAGCCTTTTGGCTTTTTAGACCGGAGGGAAGGTTGAGTTCTATCTTCCTGGATCTCAATAATCCCACTGAGCTTCCTTCAGCCACCTGTTACCACCTGCCCCTGCCCTCTCCCCTCTCCCATACCATTTAATTGGTTGCTTCCTAATTGCTGACTCTTTGTTTGGTCTCCATTAAACGATTCTTTCTAAAATCCATAAGGCACCTTGCCAGCAGTTGGCTTTTAGTATGAAAAGTAGCATTTCCTTAATGAGTCTGCCTTCCAAATGAAGGCTTTACTTACATTTTCCTAATGGGGAAATGAGCTTTTCTTCTAACACTTGCTAAGGAGCTTCCCGAGTGCTTTTTCAATAACTCATCCTTAACACTTCGCCCAATTCTGCCTGTAATCTATATCTCCTTCATGTGTAAAAAGTCCAAGAGGAAATCTATTAGCAGGTATCAACTGCTTTTAAAAATATATACAGTAAGGAAATACTGCTACCGTCAAAAATAGCAGGGGCTAACAGTCATTCTCTGCATATTATGTGCCAGGCATTGTGCTAATTGCCTTACAGATGTTGTCTCAATAACCATATCCATGAGCCATATTTGTCCCAAGCATGAAATTTTCTCAAGTCATACAACTGAGTTGAATTTTAAAATATTATTTTGTATAAAATCTGGACCTTTACCCTTTTTTTTGGTAGATCTGAATATCTGGTCCCCAAAGCCCATGCTTCCACTTGGCAATAATCTGTTCCATCTGAGAGCAATTATCTCTTTTAGATGAAGCTAGTGTCATTGCTGTCCTCCCAATACCCTGATGTGATATACCTGGTCTGGTTCACTCCTTTGCATTACCCGCCTGGCTTTTATAGGCATCCAAACTTGTGACTCCTGAGGTAGGCATTGTTATCTCCCCCATTCTAGAGGGGAGAGGTTAATTAACTGGGCCAAAGCTATTATCAGTGTCAGTTTTAGGACCAGACCCTGGGATCTGGGGCCTTATCAAATTCAGGGAAGGTAAGATTCTTTGCTATTATGTTTGAAAATGGAACAAAGCCATAAGTGTACTTTTCTCAGAATCTTTTTATCTTTCAGATGCATCATTTAATTTGAGTTTCAGATTGGCCAACAAATACTGAGCACTTAAGCTGTGAAAATACTTTACGTATTACATTAACTGTATGTATATCATACATTTATGTAACTCAGAGTTATATCACATATGTACATAAATATGATGTATACATAAATGTAACATAAAGGGTTATACATACACATAAATGTGTATCATACATTTAACTTGATAGATAAAGAGTTAATGTATGTATAGCACATTGAACTCTCCAAGTTTAAAAGACAATCAAAGAGAAACATGTTTAGAGAAATTCAGCAACTTGCTGGTGTGATAAAGCTCAAACCAGAACTTGTACCTTTTACAGTGTAGTACTTTCCAGGGCAGGGGGAAAGGGATAGCAAATACATCTTTCTGACTAAAAAAAAGTTAAAGTTGTTGCTGGTCACACAAGAAAAAAAAAGTTTAAAAGTAGTACATTTTTTTTCTCAAAAATACAGATTCACAATAAAATATTATTTTTATTTTATAGTTGTTAAATAAAGCTTTGCTGACCTCATTTTAAACTTTTCTTTAAACTTTGAAAAATATTTTGCTTTCTTCCTACGTTGTAAGTCCAGGTCTGCTACTGTTGAACCATTTAATGTGCTCTCCTGTTGCTTGATACTTTATTTCTGAAATCATCTTTTCAAGCACAAAAGTTTCCACTGCAGTGATACAGATTAGATTAATATTTTGGCCATAGTCTGTACTCAGGGTGCCTGGAGTATACCATATTATTAGGATACCATTTCTTTTTCTTTCCTAGATACCCAGCTAAGGCTTTGTGACCTGTTTTGAGTGAAGATGAGTGTTTCTGCCAGGAGAATGTAACTGGAGGATCAAGGTCTGGACAGACTTGACCATGGGAGCCAACACTTCAAGCAAACCACCAGCATTTGATGAAAATGAGGATGGTAAGCAATGTGGGATAGCGGTATATGAAAAATAGAATTTTGCAAAATTTAAATATGAGGAAGCTCCTAGTTTCATAAGTAAAGTGCAAGCATCGTCTCTAGGGCCTTTAAGGAAAAGGGAAGAGCTGCAAGGGTAAGCCTGGACCTGGTATGCTAATAGCTGGATTTTACCTTCCACTTTCCTTGGCACCTTTGGCAGCTTTTGTAGTCTCCACTGTACCAGTGTCCTCATTTGTCTAAAGGGACCTGTGGTTGGGCACATGGTGGATAGTTAAGTGATTTGTTTGTCCTTTGTGCTGTTCTTTGGACAGTTGAAGTTACCCCTGTTGCTATTTGTTATAGACATTTCTCATATTATCAAAATGCGTGTGAATGATCATCAATACTCATAATGTTATAGAATGAAGTTATGCAAAGTAGGTGCCTTCAGAATTGTAACTTCCATGTTTCTGCATTCTAGACAAATTTCACAATGCTAGGTCATAGGAAAAAGAATCAGTTTTTTTTAAGAAAAGGGAAACTTTCACGGCAAGATAAGAAGGAAAGGCATGAGTCCCCTGATTGTCCCATCACCCCCACTGAGGCATGACACACTAGACATCGCCTCCCCAGGGGAGCTTCCCTTGGTGGAAGTGTGAGCAGCCTGGTTGGTGTACACAGGGTGGCAGCTGTTTATAGGCTCTCTGGGAAAAGGAAGGCTGTGGGTCTCAGGTAGCAACTTGTCCAGGCCTCTGAGAGAGGGCCTCCAGAGTAATTTCTAGAAAGCTCTGCTAATTGGACCACAAAGGAAAAGAATGCACTGAAATTCAGGGAGATCTCACACCAGTCCTACTACCAGTTACCTGTGAAGCTCAGGAAGTTTGTTTATTCTGTCTCCAATTTCCTCATCAGTAAAGTGAGGAGATGTAACCTTGGAGGCTCCTTCCAACTCAAAAAGTTTATCACTTTCAGATCCTAAAGCCACTTCGCAAAATTCTGAAGCAGCTTCTAAATCATCAAGGAAAGTTTATTGCACTAGAATGTAAGTTTGATTGCTGAAACAGAAACTACAATTCACGGTAGTTTAAGCCAAATGGCCTTGTTTTTCCTTGTCATGTAACAATCTAGGCATAAGTAATCCAACTGATGTGTGACTCCAAAGGGTTAGTGACTGTGGCCCCACCCAGCTTGCTTTTCTTCTTTCCTTCCCATCTTTCAAGTGGTCTCTTCACCCTCGTGCCTCCCCTCAAGCTCGCTCACCACCACCTCTAAATTCCAGCCAGTGAGGGAGGACAGTAGGGGGGCTGTGCCCATTTCTTTTAAAGATTTGATCTAGCTTGTCACTTTCATTCACATGCACATACCTAGTTACAGGGGAGACTGCAAAATTTAGTTTGTTATCTTGGGTAGCCATGAACTATCTAAAAATAAGGAGTTCTGTTTTATTACTAAAAAAAGGGAAAATTAGCAATTTGTCATGCTTGGGGACAACTATGTTTGCTATGGTAGGGGGAGGCTACTTTAGATAGGGTGGTTGGGGTTGGCCTTTCTAAGGAGGTGACATTTTTGAGCTGAAGCCTGAAAGATGAGAAGAAGCCAGCTATGCAATGACATGACAAGAATAGTCCAAGCACAGGAAAAAACAAGTCCAAAATCCAAAGAATGTCAAAAGTGGGAGTGAATAGTTGCCTATATCCTAACATTCTCTGATGAGCACAAGTTTGTCAAAGGGACTGTAATTAATTGCCATGTTAACTTATTTGTTTACAAGATCACTGAGTTTGGGGGAGGAAAAGTATGCCATTCTGGGGAATTGACTTTTTTTTTTAATTCAGTAAAATCCCATAAAGTTCATTTGGCTCCTTGGCATAGCTCTGGATTGAGCACAAAGTAAAATTGTACTTGATTAGTGTGAACCTTGTGACCAAGAAAAAAACCAACAATGAAGCACTGATTAATCAAAGAACAGTAATGCCTACGTCATTTTTTATATCCATATTTTTGTATAAATGATCAAATTGGGCCAGAATCTAGGGCACTAAAATGAGCCAATTTAATTATTTTAAAAATATTGCTGTAAAGAATCCCAATGTGATAAAGTATGTTTAATATTTCCTTCAAATTGTGTAATATTCCCAACATATAAATATGAGAAGAAAATTTAACCAATTTTCCCAAGTAACATTTTGAAAATTCTTTCTTATGGAAAAGTGTTTTTATTCACTTTAAAGGTAATTAAGGAGTAAGATAAGATGTTATTGGATGTCCCTTGAGATAAACTATTCTTCTAGAATTCATCCTGGAACTTGTATTTCATATTGTTCCATGTGATGTCTTATCTTGAACAAATCATTTTATTAGTTACTTATGTTGATCTTTAGTGAAAACAAAGTATACGATTTACAGTGCTGTTGAACAGAATAGGCTCGCTTATTTAATTACTGTTATCTTTTACAAATTAGATCTCAAATTAGACTATTTTGTTTTGTGATTTTTGGCTTTTATATTTTAGAGCAAACCTAAGTTCTAATTACTTTTTTATTATGGTAAAATATATATAATAAAACTTACCATTTTGATTGTTTTTAAGTGTACAATTTATGACATTATTCACAATATTGCACAACCATCACCACCATCCATCTCCAGAACTGTTTTGTCTTTCCAAACTAAAACTCTGTGCTCATTAAACAATAACTTCCCCTTCCCATCCTCCCCCACGGGTCCCTGGAAACCACAATTTTACTTTGTGTCTCTATGAATTTGACTACTCTAGGTACCTTATATAAGTGGAATCATATAATATTCATCCTTTTGTGCCTGGCTTCTTTTACTTAGCATAATGTTTTTAAGGTTCGTGTTGTAATGTGTTAGGATACCCTTCCTTTTTAAGGCTGAATAATATTCCATTGTATGTGTGTACCACATTTTGTTTATCCTTTTTATTAGTTCATTAGGGGACATTTGGTTGTTCCTATCTTTTGATTATTGTCAGTAAAGCTGCTATAAATATTTGTGTACAAATATCTGTCCAAGTACCGATTTTCAGTTCTTTTGGGTATATACCTAGAAGTGGAATTACTGGATCATATGATAATTTTTTTGTTTAACATTTTGAGGAACTACCATACTGTCTTCTTCTACCTAATCATGTTTTGTGTTTTAGTCATGGGAGACAGCCTAGCGTGATGGGCTAGTATATTGGAAAGGCATACACAGGTTCAAATCTCAGCTGCGCCACATGCCAGTAATCCATGTGTTTCTTTGAGAAAAGTCAAAGGAGACGTAGCCTGATCAACCACTATCAGACACTAGAGTAAATTTGTCTAATTATAAAGTGTTCTAAAGGGACTTGAGTTACCATAAAAAAAGTTTCCAAATTTAAATAATCACTACTGAATTAATTTGGAGGAAAACCCCTCCTATTGTGCAATTTATTTAACATCTGTAAACCTCAGTTTCTTCACAAGTAAAATGCAAGTAATAATTGGGCTTACTTCCTTGGGTCATTGTGAGGATTAAATATATAATGCAAGTAAAATACTCAGCAAGGTGTTTCACACAAAGTAATCACCCAATTAATGCTAATTAATAGTATTATTTATTAGCATCAGAGTCTCTTAGCATGAACTCTTCAAAGTAAACTTCTGAAAGAAACAAAATTGATTAAATGTAACTCTGCGGACACCATAGTCAATGGACCTACTCAGGAGTTTATTGATTGAATTGGATTGACAAATGGCAGATTTTATGGATTCTGCAAAATCCTATATAAAAACCCTTTAAAAGAAGCCAAGTTATTGACTACATGAAAACACAATCTCATCTGGTACATCTTTTATCCCCTCTGGGATTATCGTATTTTCATTTAAGGCAAAATCAAGAACTCATTGGGATGAAAATCACTGAACTTTACTTTTTCTAATTTAAGCCCAAACAAGCTATTAAAGTAATCCCGTTTGTTCAAAACCGTGAAAATTGTTCTTTATACCCAACTACCATATGTATCTTCTGAAAAATAATTAATGATACAGAAAAACATTTTGAGTTTTCTGAAAGGAGTGCAAATGATACTTGTTTTTAATGTTTATAACATTTTTTTCTTTAAATCTACTTTATTCCCCCTATTTGAATGCAATATTTTTTATTTGTTTTTTGTTTGTTTTATTTTTAAAGAATCAACATTTTAAGAGTCCAATTACTGGAGTTTTCAGGCCAATTTAAAAAAAGAAAATCTTTAAGAACAGGACAAAGTAGACTTGTTTACAGTTTAGGGTCTAGGCAACAGGAGAAAGTCTTGCAACCATTATGAGCCATATGCGTATCCAAGCATATACAGAGAATGTAAAGATAATAAAGCTGGCTTAGTTACAATACTCTTTTGGAGTACCGTAGCTAAGAAAAGTTGGCCTTAGGTTAAAAAGCTGCTCTACAGAGTTCGTCAATGCCGTCAGTTTGCAGAGAGAGCTAAATTATTGCATTATTCTTTGGATTTGCTGAAAACTCAATGTTCTACTTTGATTTGGCAACACTCACCTCTTAGGATATGTGGCTGTTTCCAATTTTCCAGCATCTTCTTCAGTGACAGAGGCAATGGGGTCCTTCAGAATGTTGGGCCAAGAAAATTGGCCGCAGCTTTGCAATCCAAAAGAAATGGAAGGTTACTGAATTGATTCCAGCTGTGAAGGACTTTGAGCATCTCCTTTGTTATTTTCATGTCTATGCATTGCATATTTGCACCCAATTGAATAGGCAAATGAATTTCAGACTTTCTCCTATCAGACTTTAGTAATGTTGTCTTATATTATGTTCATTATTTTGCATTAGAATGATTGGAAAAGTTAAAGGAAAAATCCTCTAGCGAGAAGTGGCTCCTTAAAAAAATTAAGTCATCTTTGACAGTCTAATATTTAGTAAAGGCAGTTATCATAGATAACCCCAGGTCCAAACACTTACGGCAACAGTTTTCACTTGTAAGAGCTTTATTTCTCCATACGAGGGATTGGAGGAGTCAGGAGGAAACAAACTAGAAAACCAAGGAAACAGACCACAGAGACTGAGCTAGTGGTTCCAACTTGAGTGTTCCCTGAGCAGTGAATGATGAATACATGTCTAGGAGAATCTACTCAAATAAATTTAGAAAAGTTATATCCTGCCTTTAGAGATTCACAGTGTGCATTAGCATATTAAAGGCTCTGAAATGACCTCCCTACAATATTGAAATCTCAGTTTTCTGATATTTTTCCTACTTATTTAAAAATGAAACCATTTTTGTAAAAACCTTTTAATACCTTGTGGTGCATAATATTCTGTGCATCTCAATTTGGGAAATGAAAGGTTATGATCGTATCTACTCTTTTTCTATTGGAAACATCTTTTCTTCCCGTCCATTTTTCCTGCTGGTTTAATGGCAACAAATGTGTACATGTGAAATATTTGTAATGTAATTTATATGAAAATAATGTAATTTTCACAATACACAAGAAAAAGCGTTTATGCTCCTCTGTAAGGTTTCCTTCCAAGTTCTTTATGTAGCATAATTCATGTTTACTCAGGTTAATGAGTAAAACACAAGGTAGCTCAGTTTAACTCTGGGATGTTGGATGTTTCCAGTTGAAGTAGGAATTGAATTTGGAGAAAATTCATTGCTGCTTTATTATTTTTTTTTTAAATCAAGAACATTTTAGTTCAAAGAATGTCTTATGAACAAATTCTGGTGAAGCAGATGCTGATTATTAAATAACACTTGTGCTACACTAACTTTCTATGCTATCCAAAACTATAGACATTTTTGATTTTCATCTTGGAACTACCTGGGCTGAAAAATTAAATCTGTAGGGCTAGTTTCATTGTTTAGACAGTTTATCACTTCATGCTTACTGTGGTCAATGAAAAACGGGAATGAAGGCCTTCCAGGGAGCCAGCTTCTGCTGTATGGCCTTGCAGATATAAACTTAATTACAGTGACCAGTGTAAGCCCTCAATTCAGGAACTGTGGTCCTATGAAATATTAATATATAGTGATTGCAGCTATGCCTCGCTATGTGGCCATTCATGGAAGTTTCATTTGGAAACACAAACATCAAAAAGTCAATGATGGAATAATATTTTTGTTAAAATAAGCACATTGAGCAGAGTTTATATGGCAGAAAGGACTGGAAATTTTATGATTATAGATTTTGAATTTAATACCCTGGCACAGGTTTAACTTTTTCCTCCTGAACTATTTCTTCTTTCCTTTCTGGAGGCATATGTTTAGTAAGATTAAAAAAAAATTAACCTTGTTTTATACTTGAGTAGCCTGTATCTTTGGCTATTTATGAGAATGATTTAAAGCAGGGGTTGGCAAACATTTTCTGTGATGGGCCAGATAGCAAGTATTTTATAGTTTTGGGGCAATATGGATGGTGTCTGTCACAGCTACTCAACTCTGCCATTTTAGCATAAAAACAGCAATAGATACTGCAGAAACAAATGAATATAGCTTCCAAAAACACTTTATTTATGGAGACTGCAATTTGAATTTCAAAAAATTTTCACTTGTCTCAAATATTCTTCTTTTGATTTTTTTCCCCAATCACTAAAAATGTAAAAATCATTCTTAGTTCCTGAGCCATACGAGAATAGATGGTGGGTTAGATTTAGTCCACAGGCCATATTGTGCTGAGCCCTGCTCTAAAGCATCTTGTAGACAGTTATTTACATGCTCCAGGAGCCTTTCTGATATTCATTCATAATCCTCTGGCCGTAAACCATGAGACTAGAATCTGTTCTCTGTAGATGCTTAATAAATTCACTCTTTACTGACTCTCTTTTGGTTGATTAGTGTGAACAAGTGAGATTACTTAGATCAGTAAACCTAGTATTTTGGAGGGAAATATATGTTATTTTTGTAACTTATTATTTGCTAACTGTGCAACTTGGATTCAATTAAATGGTTACGACCTGTAATGCATTTGAAATATGACTGGGCAGAATTTGCTTCCTCCTGGGGCATGTATTTAACCGAGGAGCATCTAACAGTTGGAAATGTCGAGCCTCCATCCTGCCCTACTTGTTCTACTTTGCAATCCATTTGAAAGAAAGTGTCAGTGTATTTCTGACTTCTGAGCAAATTCATGAATTGGAATCCAGACAGCAGGAAAAGAAGTTTGGTCTTGGCACCAGGGATGAGCGTCAGTAAATCCCAGACTTCCTGGGGCACCGTGTTTCATAAAAGAAAAATGCTGACAGTGTAACCAGCTGCCATCAATTGGCCTTGGAGGCTGCTTCTCTGGAGAGTTTCCAGTTCAGTTATATTCTCTTAAAGGACATGCCAAGCTCCTCGTGTATTAGTGGCAACCATTTGTTGCCAACTGTTTGAGATGATGAAGTGCTGGTGAGCCAGTTAAATAATTTTTCATCAGTGGATCCTAAATGATACGCTCTAGAGCTGACCTTCAATCTTCACTCCTATTGTGGTGTCAGAGAGCTACAGGTTAAATCAGTGGTCCCCAGATGCCCTCTGTGGACATGTGTCAACCTATGACGTACTTTTTCTTAGTCTGTGGTCAAAGAGAAAAATAAGAACAATATAATAAACCTCCCACAAACCTATTAATTTTTTATGTTGTGTATGTGTGCATGTGTGCACATTTAGTATTTAAGGATTGTGGACGTAGAAATTTTTTTCATAGTAAAAATTTAGCTAAGTGACTTGCCTCTCTGATCCCCAGTTTTCTCATATGTGAAATAATAGTTTGTGCCTCATGTTGTTTTTGTGGGAATAAAAAGTGATTATCAATGTAAGGCACTTAACTAGTGCCTGGAACATAGTAATTGCTCAATAAATGTTAGCCATTATTATTATCATCATCATTATCATAATCATAGTTTTCAATACCTTTATGGCAAATAAAAAATAAAAGCTACCCAATATTGATTTTCCTTTTCTCCCCGAGTTTTGATTTTTGGGGGGGAAGAGAAGGAAGGGAGGATAGAATTTTCTAATCTGTGAAATTCTAATGTATAATTGTAATTTTCAGTAAGTGCTATGTAGAGAACTCATTTAAGTTACTGAGATGGAAATAAATGAGCAGTGACCTATTTTAATTGGGACAATCATCTTCATTTCAGTGAAGGATGGTAGTGCCTGGGCTCACAGTGTGGCCGCAGAGATGGAGAGCTGAGTATTTATTCAACATTTATCTTCAGTATAAAATGATTAGGAGCTGCTGATGATTTGGATGTGGGATAAGATGAAAAGGACAAAATCAAGGATGAATCCTAGCTTCTTGCTTGAATAGTCAGGTAGATGGCTGTGACATTTTACTGAAATGGAGAAGAGTGGGTGCTGAATCATGCATTTGGGGGCATGATCACACATCGTCAAGAGTTCTCCTTTGTATACGTACCATGATTGTGGGACATCTAAATAATGTCATCAAGTAGGAGGCTGGAATTGAGTGTCCAGCACTGAGTTGAAAAATCTGGGCAGAGATATAAAGATGTGGGTTTTAATTGTATGGGAATTGGTAAGTCTGCCTTGGGAGCAAGTGTGGAGACAAAAGAGGAGAGGAACCCTAATACTTAGAAGTCAGGCAGAGGAAAGCCAGTCCAGCTAAGGAAAGTGAGAAGGAGCAGCCAGTTAGGAAGGAAAAACGTGTCCTGAAATTTAACAGCGATGAGTATTTCGAGAGCGAGGGAGTAGTCACTTATGTTGAATGCTCCCATGTGGCTGAGTACGCGAGAGATATCTATGGGAGTAGGCAACATAGAGGATATGTGTGATATTGACAAAAGCAGTTCAATGCGGTTGTGGAGGCACGACCCAGAATATAATTAGTTAAGAGTGGATGGGAGATGAGAAAGGTAGACAGCTCTTTCAAGAAGTTTGGTCTAAAAGGAAGCAGAGAAGTGAAACAAACAGCTGAAGCTGAACATGATGGCACAGGTGGGAATTTTTTTTTTAAAGAGGACATAATAGAGCATGTCTATGCTGATGGGAATCAACCAATATATAGGGAAGAAACTATTAAATTAAATGACCAGGAACCAGGACCTGCTTTGTAGGTGTGGGACCAGGGTACGCACATAGGGCCTTGTACCCAGAAGGGCCGCACACTTGGACTTTAATGCTCTGCAGTTACTGTATCCAAATTCCAACTGTCTTTTAGACTTTATTTTACTCCCCTCTCTGCATCCAGACACTGAGTACCTCAGGGAATTCAATTTGGAAGCAAATGATGTGAAAATGTTACCTCCTGTTAGGGGCGGTGGCAGAGATATGTCAAAAAAACATAATGCATTTTTATCATCAGATCAGTCTGCAGTTTAAACATGGCAGGACTGGACTGAGGCATAGGAAGATTAAGCCACTGACCTGAAATCAGAAAGCCACATGGCTGGATCTGGAATCTTGATCTAAAATGAATTTCATTTATTTCAGTTATAGATGTCCTCCCAGGATGGCCAACCAGAATCAATTTACAAAATTAAATAAACAAACATAGGGGACTGCTCTTCAACAAGCATACATCAGACACCCATTATGTGCCTGGCCCTGAATCCTGATCTCAGAGCGCGAAGAGGAGCTGCATTTCACAGTGGCATTTGTCTTCACCTCTGCCCTAACCCCCATGCATATACCCTTTAGACCTCATTATTTATTACTGAAGTGTTGGGGATTCCATGTAGAACACCTTTACTTCCGTGAAGTTAACCATGGAGTTCAGCACTACTCCGGAGCTTTGCTTATCTTTTTCTACCCATTTTGAGTCCAGGGACAACAATTTCAATGGCTTTTATCTGTGTATTTAACAATTCATTTCCCTGTTGTCATCATCATCATGGCTCACTCTTCAACCTTTTTTAGGTCACCTTGATTCGTATGATACCCTGTGGGATAATTTGTATTTACTTTTATAAAATGTTGAAGTCATTGCCACTTTGACAACGTCTTCATTTTCTGTCCAAAGTGTAATAGGCCAGGAAAAGTGCTCTAAAATAAGGCTTGATTGAAGTACTAAAAAGAATTTCTTTTTTTTTTAAACCGGATGAAAATTTTTAATTTGCTTACAGAGAAAAGGCTTATTTCTCATAAAAATTGGTAACAAAGAATAACAATTCAACAGAAAAATAAGCAAAATATCAACAGAAAGTGAAAATAAATGCTAATTATAATGACACTAAGATTTCCCTCTTGAGTTTGTACTTGACTTAGTGACTCATGTCCAAAGACAAGAGTGTGGAGACAGGAAAAAGAGTAGCTTTAGAGGGGAGACACCTGGCAAACACTGTCTTAACCAAAAGAGCAAGGTCACCATCCCCCGTGATGAGCCATGTTGATGTCACCTACCCGCTGATACGATGTAGTGAGGAGAGCACTTGACCTCTGAAGTATTGCCCCCCAAATCTGTGACCCCAACCTAATCCTGAGAAAACCGCTGAACAAACTCAAATTGAGGAACATTCTACAAAAATACTGACCAGTAGTCTCAAAACATTCAAAGTCACGAAGAACAAGGGAATACTGACAAACTGTCAGAGACCAGAGGAGACTAAGGAGACACGGTGACTAAATGCAACACAGTCTCCTCGATGGGATCCAGGGACATAAAAGGGACATTAGTAGAAAAGCTGTTAAATTCCAAATAAAATCTGGAGTTTAGTTAATTGTAATATATAAAAAGAATTTCTGTTTAAGTCTTATGTTCTTAATCAGTAACTAGACTTGGGCCACTTGTTTCCTCAGTGGTTTTCTCTGAGGACCATAGTCCCAATAGTCCCTATTAATTAAATAGTCCCTGTTAATTAACAGGTGTGAGCATATCTAATACAAAGGTAGATGAACTTCAATGCAGCTATTCTTAGGAAACATATATTTAAATATGTATTTAAAAGCAAGTTTTACAATGAAAAAAGTAATGCATATGAGTTGTTGAATAGAAAATCAGGAAGAAAACATTACTCATGGTGCCTCAGCCCATAGATAACGGTTGCCAATATTTTGGGGTGTTTTCGTTTGCAACCCCCACCTCCATTCTGGCATCCTTCATCCCTCCTACCCACTATATATTTCTCCATATTTGTTGTTTAAATTTACTTAATTTTTTATTAATTGTGTTTTTCCTCTCACTAGAAAGTAAACTCCATTAGGTTCAGGAGTTTTTGCTGTTTTGCTCACCACTGTATCCTCAGTACTTACCTTATTGATTGAATGAATGCATTAATAGTCTATTTGTAATCTGTGTATGTGCATAAAAGGCATTTGATATAACTGAGATGGTACTTTATATACTTCTGTATCCTCGTTTTCACATATATCTTGGGTAGTTTATGTCAATTCCTTAAAATTTGTTGATTTGTTAAATGCATAATTTAGTGGCTGTGCAACTCTACAACGTGAACACACTATAATTTATTTAAGTATATAATACATACAATTTTAAACATACTCAAGTGTTAAAATACAATTGCATTGTCTTAGATCACAATTTTGTGACTTTTAATAATCTTTTAATCCTGAAAAATATTCTTATGGCAAGAGGGAAGAGATGAATATTCCTTACTTTGGAATATTCCTTATTTAAATCATCTCTACAGTTAACAATACTCAAAATAGTTTGGTTTACTTAGATAGGATTAATTTTAAGTATAAATATTACTTTAAAAACAAATACAGTCACTTGAAAAAGTTGTGGAGGTTTTTGTACCATTTTCTCAAAGCTGACTTTTTTTTAGCATTTTTTAATTGTGGAAAGATATACATAACATAAAATTTACCAGTTTAACCCTTTTTAAGTACACAATTCAGTGGCATTAAGTATATTCATAATGTTGTGTAACTATTACCACCATCCATCTCCAGAACTTTTTCTTCTTCCCAAACACTGTACCAATTACATAATAACTCCTGGACTCCCTCTACCCCCTGTGCCTGATAACTCTATTCTACTTTCTGTCCCCATGAATTTGGCTTGTGATTATCTTTCACATTTTTTTAGAGCAATTTTTGTGAAACCATGGATAAGTCAAAAATTCATGTTATTTTCAAATATGAGTGCTGTCGTGGAACCAATGCAGTGTAGACAGCTCGAAATATCAACAAAATGTTTGGAAGGGACGTGTCTAATGAACACACAGTATGAGGATGGTTTGAGAAGTTCTGTTCCAGTGATTTTAATCTTGAAAATGAGCCACGTGGGCGACCTGAGACCAAGGTGGGTAATGATCAGCTGAAAGCTGTAGTGGAAGCGAATCCATCTCAACCTACTTGTGAATTAGCAGCAAGATTTGATGTTACTATTCCAACAATATCGGACCATTCGAAACACAAAATGAGCATCAGAGGAGAAATCGTCTGGAAGTTTGCCTTTCTTTGCTGTCACGACATAAAGATGAACCATTTCTACACTGTATTGTTACATGTGATGAAAAATGGATGCTTTTTGACAATCACAAGCATTTGGCACAGTGGTTGGATAAAGATGAAGTGCTGAAACACAGTCCAAAACCGAATATTCATCAAAAAAGCTAATGGTATGTGTTTGGTGGTCCAGTGCTGGTATTATCCACTACAGCATCATGAAACCTGGTCACTTGACTACAGCGATGTCTACTGCAACCCACTGGACAAAAGGATGAGGATGCTTGCGATGCAGCAGCCGAGGTTGATCAATAGAGACAGGCCAATCCTCTTGCAAGACAATACTTGACCACATGTCACATAAACAAAGCTGCTCAAACTACAGAGGATGGGCTTGGAAACTCTCTGTTGTCCACCATATGCACCACACCTTGCACCAACTGACTACCACTTCTCCCAGGCTTTGGACCACTTCTTGTAAGGAAAAATAGTCAATTCTCAACAAGCTGTAGTAAACACCTTTCATGATTTCATCACCACTCACTCTCCAGCATTCTTTGCTACTGGCATAAACAAGCCACCGTTAAGATGGCAACACTGTGTTGATAGTTTAGGTGCACACTTTGATTAATTGTACTGCTTCTTGTTTGAGATATAATCAACTACACTTTTGGTTCGAAATCAGACATTTCATATTTAATGACCTAATATCGTCCAGACACAACTATATTGGAAAGATGGGGGCATATTGGGATAAAGCCAAAGAGCAAAAATGTGAGCTAAATCAGCATCTACTATCTTGGAAATTCAATAACTAATGCCTAAAACTGAAAAGAAAGGACAACAAAATTATACTTTTTGGAGACATGGTGGAGACTACCAAATTTATTAGCTAAAAGAGGTTGCTTCTTGGCTGAGAGAGATTGGAAGGAATGCAAGCAGATCATAGTACTGTCCTTTTATCCTTTTTTATAACAAACCTTTTAAAACTATTTGAATTTTTAAACTATATATAAATATAGATAGATATAGATGCATAACTTGGAAAAAATAAAAACATTATAAAGACAAACAAGATCAAAATATGGGTTGTGGTTATCTTTAGATGGTTTTGTTTTTCTTCTTTCCACTTCCCTGTATTTTTTTAATACCAAAAGCGTATTAGTTTTATATAAAAAATAACCTTCATTGTAAACAAGAAATTGAAGCTCAGAAAGGTCAGATAAATTTCCCAATTTCTTATATCTTGTAAGTGGTGAAGCTAGGATTCCAGTGTAACTCTGTCTGATTCAAATCATTTTTATCTTTCATGAAAGCATTCGATCTTTGTTAAAATCCAAGAGGCAAAATTGTCATGCCTCACCACTCTCTCCCATCTCTGAAGGTTCATGCTGCCTCTGTACACCATACAAACTAACACTTGATTTTCATTCATCTAACTGTGTGCTTATTTGTCTATTTATGTTTTTATATTCATCTAATTCCAGAAAGATGAGAGACTAGATTCCAAAGATGGATACACTCTAGCAAAATAAAATAAAATAATAAAAATGAGGCAAGGGCTATTTGATTTTTTGTGTCCTCGGACTGCTGAATGAATCACACTCAGTCCTCCTTCTCTCCTGGGAGTATAAGTTTTCTGAGGATGTGACTGAGTCCCAAGCTTCTTTTGTTTTTACATCAGTGTCTAGGAGAGTCCTGTGCATATAGGTGCTCAATGAATGTTTGCTGATCTGACTTGCCAGCAAAGCTTTGACTTCTGGGGGTGATTTCAGCTTCTTCCTTATTTTGCTGTGACTGTCTTAAAAGGGTATAAGTGAGTCTGTCTTTGTAACTGACTCCATTTGGAAATGCAGGATGACAGACAAAATATTCATCTAATGTATGGAAAACTGTAAAATCCCCCAAAGAACTATCTTTTTTAACCAGTGCTTAAATTTCATCTGTCCTTTTCCTCCTTTCTTTGGCAAATCATGCAATGTTCATTCTTAAAAATGGGCAAAATGCCAGCAGGACTTAGAAGAGGTTCTATCTTCGTTCTGACCAGGTATGTGGCAGACTGTAATTTAATGCGGGTACCTTTCTGTTGCCATAGTGAGATACATTTACTTCTGGGCAAAGATCATGCAGCCCTGACAAAGCGAATCCCTCTGACTCTCACAGCTAATTATCCTTCAGTTGCTGTAGGGTTTTCATTCACGTCCTCACTCAGGAGAGTTGGTGGTGATGAAGTAGATGGGGTCCAGCACCTCCATGGCAGTTCTCAACACTTCTGTGCTTAAAGAATGTTAATCCTTGAGCTTTTAAGACATAACTTCAAAGTCTGCAGAGAAACCTGCAGTTTTAATATTAGAACAACATTCAGATGAAGACTTCACTGCCTAGCTCATTAAGAAGGCTTGATAATAGGATGTTGGTAAGTCTTTTCTTAGGAGGTACATATTGCAAATGGCAATGTGCTAGGAAATCAACATGAAGGAAAATATCTTTAGAATTGTTTCTCCAAAGCCATAAATACTCTGTAAAATTTTGATGATGGTACTTCATTCCCTCCTACCTTAATTAATAAATGCCTATTATGCACTTGCTACATGCCCAAAATGATTCTAGGTGATATAGATATCGGGATGAAAAAGACAGACTCAGTGTCTGCCTTCATGGAGTCTACACTCTTGGCACTCTGTCCTATGTGAAGTTCCAACATCATTTTGCCTAAAATTTTTGGCACGGGAGGCAAAATTCTGGCCCTATGCCAGGGTAACTCATCTCGTTACAACAGCAATAACAAAAACAGCAGTGACAATAATACATTTATTGAGTTCCTGCTCTCTGCCAAAAACACTTGATAAGCACCTTTAATATGGCTGATTTCACCTGGTCCTCGTAATAACCTCAGAAGCTATACTATATCTGATCAAAATTTTACAGAGGAGGAAATTGAAACTCAGGTTAAATAATTAAAGTTCATAGCTAGTAAGTAGTATAGCCAAAACCGAAGCCGAGAATTTCATACTCATGACCACCATAATGTATTCTGAAACTTCAGGGACTCATAATAATATTAAAATCATGGAATTTAGAGCCACACAAAGTAGGATGCAAGTCCAAGCCTCACCTCTGGGGGATTTAATTTTTCTGGGTCTGTGTAACTTATCTAAAAAATAGCAATAATAATATTACCACATCATGCGGGGTTTGGTAAAAATTAAATAAGGTAATGTATATTAAGTTGCCTGGATAGTGACGACACGTGTATATACTTAATAGATAGTAATATAATTATTAACTATGACCTAAGATGTGGCACAGTGTAGGTGACAGAGGCCTATTATTAACCATTTATAGACAGCATTATTAATTTGCTTCAGACTCATGGGGGTGGGAGCAAGGGTGGAAGGGGAGCTTTGAGACAATTGAATTTAATTAACACATATCCATTGAGAGCCTCTTCACCTTAGGGTTTAAGTCACTCAGTAGCTGCATCCTCCCTGCCCTCTTCTGCTTGTCCATCTTTTGAACTCCTACCCATTCTGCAAGGCCCAGCTGAAATGCTGCCCCTCCTTAAAACTTTTTATCTTCTAAAGTAGGAAGAGATTTCTCCAGTGTTAGAACTGCTATGGCTTTTCCCGTGCAGAGCAGTGGTTACTAAATAAACACCTGCAGACTGGTTCCAGGCAGGTTTTGACAAAATCCCCTAGGGAGCTATGAAAATATAGATTCCCTGGTCCAGCTTCCAGAGATTCTGAGTCAGATGAGGCCAATGAATCTGCATTTTTAAAAATATATTTGAGTGAGTTTGATGGGTGGACACATTTGGGAATCACTGGAGGACCACTCGTGGCTCTCAATACACACACAAAACTTTATCTTATAGTTATTTATGTGTATGTTCATCTCTTGTCCTGGAAAATTATCTTTCTGATACTCCAATGCAGGGATAAAATGAAGAAAATCCATAGGAAAGAATAGAGGATCAAGTCCCTTGTTGTTCTCAGGTTGTCATCATCTCCTCTAGGATGCTTTGCTGGATTCCCCTGGACTAGGTTGGCTTTTCCTGCTATATGTTCCCATCACACTCCGATCTCCCTACAGTAGTGGTGCTTGTATTATTTGGAATTTGAATTAGTTTTCCGAAAAAAAAAAGTTAAAAATTGAATTATTAAAAACATATTGGGATGCCTGCAAAGTGATCAAAATAGAACTCGTATGGATATGGAGCCAGACACTTCAATGGCATCAGGGCTCAGCCTTCATCTTGTGGTTTCACTTTATTCCAAGAGTTGGCTTTATTCTCTTGCACATGCTTTCTCTACATTCAGCCAGTTCTATTCTGTGTCTGGTTGATTAGTGGGTGAATGTGTACCCACCCAAAAGAAAACTCTAAAATAAATCCTTTTAAGATATTTATTTTTTTTAAATATTTCAGATGATATCATGACATTAGGATGCTTTCAACTTTGTCGGTTCACCTAGTACACCTCCAGGCAACGTTTAGGATACTGTACTGACAGGACGGATGCTAAGACTAGGATGAAAAAACCCGTGAGAGGCAGGACTCTGGGCATAGGAGGAAGGCATCCCAGGCTGCGCCTCTGTTGCCTGGCAAGCCACGTACCTTGGCCCCGCCGGTCAGCGTGCGTGAGAATCAGCCTCTGCCTCTGCCCCCATGTGACCCCTGCCTCCAAGGCCCCACGAAGACCCAGTGCCTCCAGGAGGCTTGTCTGTCTTGGTACTCAGAGCTTCTCCGTGAACCAAAAGGAAAGTTTTGGAACCTGATACAAGGATGAGACACAAGCAGTGAACACAACAAAGGTTAACTTTGCTTTAGAGATTAGAGGAAACACTGCAAGATCACCACACCATAGGCTATGGAAACCCCAAGCGGGTTGAAATGACTCTGATGGCTGCTGTTTATCTCCCTGTTGCCTGATAATCCCCAGGTGCAATGAGAGCAGCTTAAAGTGGTATTTGCTGGAAGCTCTGAACTAGGATACTCTCAAAGAAGAAATAAGTAGTGCTAGTAAAGGTGGTTAATTCCAGGTGGTATTATACATACATAACTCATTTCATCTTCCTACAAACCCTATGAGGTATATATTATTTTCATCCCCATTTTATAGATGCAGAAATAGAAGCATAGAAGTAAATTGCTAAGATTACACAACTTGGAGCTGGGAGTTGAACTCAGGTCGTCTGTCTCCAGGGACCATGCTCTTAATCTCAGGAGTCATCAAACTTTCCTGCAAAGGGCCAGTTTTTATACATTCTCTCTTGTGTATTCATTGGGTTTTTTTTTTAAACAAACTTCAAAAATTTTAAAACCATTCTTAGCTCAGGGGCTATACAAAAACAGGCTGCAGGCCCGTTTTGGCATTTACTGCTCATGTTGAGCAAAGGTTTAAGAACACGGTGGGTCTACCATTCCACATTGCCCTTAGGCAAATCTTGTGTGCCTATAATACTATTAGATTTCTGTTGACAAATAATCCACAATTCTGACTTTCTCACTTCCTCTTTGATTTTTTCTGAATTTATGAGATTTGGCTGCATTCTCAAATTAGCCTTCCTCTTAACTGGTGATTCTGCAGTTGGACATTTGAAAAGGGACTGTCAGAATTGAGTAAGAGTTTTCCTTCCGGTCACTTTATCATTGGCTTTCTCTCTAGGTTGCATTTTTGCATGTGCGAGTGACTTTAGGCGTTATGGTACTGGACTAGAGGCTATTCTTTCTTTGATTGACTAAAGGCATAGGTAAGATGCATTTTCTTTAGGCCTGTCACTTTTCTGGGAACTGACATGTGGGAGGTCACATTAATTTAGTGAGTTCTGCTAGTATAAATTTACCAGGAACCTGACATGTATTCCTTTATCATTTTCATTAAAGCTTAAAATGGTTTATAAAAGGACATGGTTCTTGAAATGGATTAATATCACAATGGAACTCATGCTTTCTAGGTACCTGCTGTATGCTTGGGGATTCAAAATGTCATCACAGCATTCTAGCCTAGGCTTCTAGGGGGTTATTGGATTTGCTCAAGATAAAATCTTAGACCTGCAAATAAATCCCGATCAGTTTCTTTCTTTTTTTTTTATTTTGTTTTTAACATTCTCGTGGTAAATAACACATAATTCAGACTCATGTAATGTGTAAGGAAACCATTGTTTTGGTTATTTCAGTATGAAACTCAAGAGAAAACTTAGAGTGTTTTTAAATTATTTTGACAATAATTCAAGGTAAAAAATACACCAAAAATATTATATCGTGACCTAGTACAGATCTATACACATATATAAAACTGCAAAGTTTCAGAGACAATACTATTCTTACTACATTTGCGACATTTCTGGTATCTTCTATTCTAGTTCACTTAATTTTTTTTCTTTTTTTTTTTGAGACAGAGTCTTGCTCTGTCACCTGGGGCACAGTGCAGTGGCATCATCATCATAGTTCACTGCAATCTCCAACTTCTGGGCTCAAGTGATCCTCCTGCCTCAGCCTCCCAGGTAGTTGGGACTATAGGTACACACCACCATGCCCAGCTAATTTTTCTTTTTTCTTTTTCTTTTTTTTTTTTTTTTTGGTACAGATGGGGTCTCAAACTCCTGGCCTCAAGCAATCCTCCCACTTCGGCCTCCCAGAGTGCTAGGATTGCATCCACTTAATTTTTATTGCTTCTTCTGCTTTCAAAATTTATTTTATAACTCATTAATGGGTTTTGACTCACAGTTTGAAAAACATTGCCTTAGAGGACCCAAATGTTCATACTGCCCATATTTATAAGAAGCAGTTGTTTTGAGGTTCTTGTGGTATCCTTATAGCTTAGTTTGGTTTATTTGCTAAAAACCAACCATATGTAAGTCACTGTGCTAGGCTTTATGGGAAAGGAGTTATGCTTTCAACTACCTAAGTCGGGAATTTTCTGAGGTGGCAGGGAAACCAGGGTGAGCACAATGACATATCACCTCTGCCCTCACAGAGCTCATGCTTTAGTGGGTGACATAAACTCAGGCTTGAAGGAGTTTTGGAAGATGTCATTCACTGGAATGACTATGTGAAGTACGTAAGCAGATTTATTAGCAATTCCTGGGTAAAAGGTGCTTTCTTCTTACGTAGGAGGGTCAGTCCCGTTTTTATAGATGAGAAAAAATGGTGTCGTGGAGAGTTTGTCATTTATTTCAAATCACTTCATTATTTACAGGGTTATTTGTAATATGCATATTGCCTCACATGACTGAGTGCTTTTTATGCTAGAAATAAAGTGACTAGGGAGTCAGCAGAGGAAGTGATGATTAGGTCATATCATAGAAATGTTGAACCCTCAGAGAGCTCAGAAAGACCTTAAGAACTCCCCTTACCCCTCTCTTTTTCCTGTAGGAGAAGCCAATCTAATTATTCTTTTTAAAAAGAGACAAACTAGGTCTTTTAAAGAGACCAGTGATAACTTCTAGTGTTTCACAATCTTTTCTGAATGAACTCTTAAAATCTCTCATTTGGAATTTTACTCATCTAGATCCTTATTTCAAAAAAAAAAACCAGCCAACAAATAAAGTCAAACATTTTCTCAAGGTTACCAAGGCAAGAAGCCAAAGATTGTCACCTCCCAGGGAGAATCCTTTATTCTTCTCATCACCAAGCATTTCATGAGCATTGACCCAAGAGACTATGCCACCTAGAAACTCAACATCTACTGCGTCGTACTTCTTGGAATTGAAGTTTTAAAGTTGCAGCTATGGAAGAGCATCTCAGCTTCAAAGCACCATTCAGTGGACTCCTGTCCACACACACATCCTAATCTGTTAGATATTTGTACCTTGGAGATTAGCTCATGTTATAAACTTATGGGTGTAATAGTTTTCTATTTGGGAAAGTTGAAATTACTTAGATAAAAGAGAGTGGTTGTAGTGAAAAAATAAGCAGGAAAAAGATTTTTAAAGTGCTGATCCTGGGACCAGATTCTCTTGGCAGTCGTTCCACGATCAGAGATGTTTCTCCTGACCTTCATGCCTGTGCCAAACCCCCTGTGATATGTTCTTAGAGCTCCATGACCTCTTTCCTTCTTAACATTCAGCAGGAGCTTTAATTCCACTTATTTCTGTGACTATTTATTCCATGAGAGTCTCTGTCTTTATAGAGCCCTCACTAGACTAGACTGGGCTCCATAATGGTGGAGATTCTATTTTCACTTTATTATGACTGTATCCAGCACTAGCGCTGTGATTGATACA
This sequence comes from Eulemur rufifrons, assembly GCF_041146395.1. Lineage (NCBI taxonomy): Eukaryota > Metazoa > Chordata > Mammalia > Primates > Lemuridae > Eulemur > Eulemur rufifrons. Next base: position 11,922,151 of record NC_090992.1, read on the forward strand.
TAGTGAGTGTTAAGTACATCGTCACTGGGTGAATAAATTGGCATCTTAAGGTAGTCCGACGTGTTGTTTCAAACAAGGTGCTTCAGTTTAGCTCGATCTTCGTTTATTGTTTATTAGCTACTAAAGAGCAACCAATAATCACTTATGATGTTCTTCTTTTTGTTGTTTTGCAGTCAACTTTGACCACTTTGAAATTTTGCGAGCCATTGGGAAAGGCAGTTTTGGGAAGGTGAGAACCGAAAGTGATTAACCACCAGCAGGGTAACGTAGCACAGGGGACAGCCGGCCCAAGAATGTTCAGAGTGTTGAGTTGCTGGGACCACAAGGAGCGATAATTCCATGACGATGTTTTTATAATGGGTTTTTAGAACATTGTCACCACAGTTTGAGGAAAGTATGTGACAGGCAGCTACAAAATGTACACACAGTGTTCTCAGAATGATCTCAATGAGGTCAAGTCTGTTTACTCTCACTAGAGTTTAAGACTTTTCTCTCTCTACCTTAATGGAGATTAACATTTCAGAATCATTTTTAAAGTGAACCAGCTCTACCTCCGGTAATCATTATCCTGTCAAGGGAGGAGTTAATTCTTTTCATGTGAGAAAGAAGCCACTGAATTCTATTTCCTTTTTCCCATTTGTACCATGTTTTCATCTTCAAAAACCTACTGTGAAAAAAATATATATTCAGTCTGGCTTTTTTTTTTTTTTTTTTTTTTTACAAGAACCTGCTAGATTCAAACCCTGATTATTAGTTTCTCAATAGAGGCATACTTTGAGAGAGTAACATTTCATATTTAATAGTAAATTTGCATTTTAAAATCATCTACTGTCTATTTTATTAGAAATTATATTGGCCTTTAAAGAATTTCAAAAACACAGACATCATATTTAGTGTTTTCCTAGTCCTTAGAGTCCTTTTTGGTTATATCACCTATGATCGTAAACAAACATTCTTTGCACGATATTTTTCCGCTTAACAGTTTAGTCGTGTCCATTTCAGTCACTCAGCGGGATTAAGGATATTATTTGTTAATGGAAGATTCCTGACACAGAAGCAGCTATTTTCTCCAAAATGCTGTCTAAAAATCTCAAAAAGCAAAAACAGGCAAACTTGTTTGAGAAAGCAGAGAGTCAAGAATTGACCTGGTGCATAGGGAAGAAAATGAAATTTCTATTCTGAAATTAGAGTGAAGTGGGAACTTCAACATCAGAGAATTTGCATGTGATAAGCCACCAAGCCACAGCAAAGGACAAGTATTGTTCTGTATCTCATCACCACGATCCATCACCTCCCTAATCACTTTCTTACCCGGGTCTTCCCCATTAGGTCTGTATCGTCCAGAAGAATGATACTAAGAAGATGTATGCGATGAAGTACATGAATAAACAAAAATGTGTGGAGCGCAATGAAGTGAGAAACGTCTTCAAGGAACTCCAGATTATGCAGGGTCTGGAGCACCCTTTCCTGGTTAATCTGTGGTAAGTGGTTTGGCCCTCTGAGTGTGGACACTCCCATCTTTGTCCCCAAACACTGTTACATAAACACATCTTGATTTCTAGGTGTGCATTTGCAAAATATGCATTTGGATCTTCTTCCAGGGCTTTTGTTCTCCCCAGTTTCTTTGGCTTTATAATGAAAGAACATTTTTTTATTGTCACCAATAAATATTCTTTGGTTCAGTTGTCATAGTTCCCCTTGTCCTTGAGGTCAGTATTTTTTTTAAGCATTGTAATTAAGTGGGCTGAAAAGGAATGTGTTCAGGCATCTTATCACTCATTATATACTTTTTCCCCATAAACTGTAGGGGAGGGACTTTGGGTATAAAGTATGGCCTCGCTGGCTGACATGAGGTCGATCTTTAGAATTTGTACAAAGCACTTTCTCCTTAAAATAATTGGCAATAAATCTGGTTTCTTTGTAGCGTACTTCTTAAGCACCACGTACATACCTGGAAGTGAGAAAAGGGGAGGTGCCTCCTCTCTCACCAAATAGTTTATAACAGAGCTGGAGTTAATTTTCATCAGAGCTAACTTTCCCAGTCATTGAGACATTAAATGGCTGTGATCTGTTCACAAAGCCATTAACATAATCCAAAGCACAGAAAATGGCAGAGGAGTTTGCAGTATCTCATACCCTCTGCTCTTTTCTTGTGTGTTAAAGTCTTTATGTGTCACCTTCATTTTGCTTTACATTTTAATGCATCCATTATGTTACGAGCCAGTTCTTAAAGCTAATTCAAGATGGCTGTTATTTAAATATGCATACCAAGCAGTTCTGACTTATCAGCCGAGGCAAAAAAAAAAAAAAAAAAGGTCTTTATCCAGTGAATGCTAATGGAACCATAATTGAGATTTCGCTCTACAATTAGGGACATCCTTCTGGAGGAATCAGTGCATAAAACCTACCTCCATCCATCCTTAATTAATACAGTTCTCTTAATATACAGTTTACTCAAAGCCTCTATGTCGCAGTTGAAAAGAAGATGGCTCTGTGTGACTTGGAAATAGGTCTATTATGGTTTGTGCACTAATCAGACATTGTAGAATCTCATTTTTCCTGTGGCTCCGTGTATTTAATCAGTATTTCAGAGTGGCCTATTCAAAATGCTGCCATGTAAAAAGCTGAAATGGATGCAGCTCTCTCTTCCCCAACCTTTGCAATCATCAGATTGCCTTTTTCCTCCTCTCTTTCCACCCTGAGAATGACAAGGTGCTGTCACTTCACAGCCTCCCTTTGTTCAAAGTCACATTTTCCTTCATCGAAAGTTCAACCAACTAATTTTCTTTTTTTAAGACCAGGAATCCTTCATAAGGACATACTTAACATTTTGTGCTTTCAAATTTGTCTCTCTTCGCTGCATGGGCAAAGTTGATTTCATTCTATTCCTATTTTTTTTTTAACATGGGTGTTAGGAGGCTTTAAGTTGGCCAAAGTTTAGAGATTTTGCTATTTGCTAACTTGATGGCAGTCCAGACAAGATTGTATTCTCCGTGCACACTGACCTGGTGATAGTATGTCATGTGTCCTGTTCTTTCCTTCCCACTTCTCACACTGAACCTCGCAGTGGAGCACTGGGCACTATTAACATTGATCGAGGAGAGACCTCCCCACCCCCAGGGATTTTAGCACTACATTCAGAACTGGAAACTGGGGAGGGGGCATTCTTAAAAGTACAACAGAAAACTCTTCTGCCTTTCAAACCTCAAGATAAAAATCTTTACAAATCTTTATTATTCTTTCTAATAGATGCTTTCTGCCTTAAGTACAGCATAGTCAATGTAAGTGAATCTTTCCACAACTATTAAGCATCTTGCAATGTTTCTGAAGATGTTATTGTGAGTAGCTTACTTCAGCATTTTAAGTCACATAAGATAGGGTTTGCGTGTGTAACTTGGGTTGTCTTTATAAATGAAATAAGATCAAGTGCTATGCCCAGTACCTAGCACAGAGTAACATTTGTCTTATAAATATTAGTTCTTTCCTTCCTTGCTCCATGAAGGTGTAGCATTCTGAACTTGCCTGTCACTGGTGGTCCACTGTAATTGACTGGTACTTAGCCCCAAGACATCATAGGAAGATGGGAAGTTGTGTGTATGGGGTGGGGAGGTGCTCTTCAACTAATTCTCTATAAAAGCATATATTCTTTGTTTTATTTAGTTTTTCCACCCTTATTCTGAAAATCAAACAAACAAACAAACATCAAAGATTCCCCAATATATTGTATACAATTTAATCAAGATTTTATGTCCTGGGTTCAACTGTTAGATTTATCTTCACATCCCCAATGCCTCAGGAACTTAAGAAGCATTGTATGATTTATAAAATAATGGCAATACTTGTTTAAATCCTGCCCCGTTTGTGTACTCTATTTTACTGATATGCTATGTAGTCCTCTCAAGATTGCTTTCGATAATCTTCTCATCTGTGCTCAAAATGCCCCTAACCTCTGGGGATGTAGTTGAAAAATTCCAATTTCTCAGGCTAAGGGAAAACACAAATTGTTCCTCTTTTAAACAAGTTTTATGCTAACGTTAAGAAGTTTGCACGTGTGTGGGTGTAGGTGTATAGGTATAAATATATATATGATACTTGAAAACTTTTCTGCTCATTGCAGTCAATTTGGAAACCAGAAAGTTACCTAGAAAAATGAAAACTTTACAATAGTTCTACCACCTTGCAACAACCACTTCTAACGTGTGGGTGTGTGCTTTCCAGTAAAATGTCTGCATTTGGTTTTCTGTTTTGGATCGCTCATTAGCCCCATTCATTCCTTCCTTTATGTATATATTTACTGAGCATCAAAAACAAGTTATAATTAGCTTGTTAGAGAACATACAGGACACACAGTTATGTTTGAGTGTCAGATAAACAACCAATGATTTTTTAGTGTGTTCAAGTGTCATGTGAGATATGTTTTTACTGAAAATTATTCATTATTTATCAGAATTTCAAATTTAACTGTGCATCTTATATTTTTAGTTGTTAAATCTGGCAACCCTAAGTATAACAGAGACCCGTCCCGTGGGGGTGAGCAGGAGTGGGCAGAGCCCTGATCTGCCCAACCACTGAGCAGGAGAGACTGACATTAACCAAATGGCATGTGGCTATAGACACTTTGAGAAGTGTACAGACGGACTGAGTATGAAGGGGTGTGTGTGTGATGTGTGTGGGTACATACGTACCGGGGTTTCATGGAAAGAAGTTAACGAGTCCGGGGGCAGGGACGTTAAGGGGGGAAGAACATTGGGAATTAAAATTCAACCTTACCAGCCTCTGGGGACCTGGCCTCGCTCAGGAACCGTCTTCAGATGTAGGCCACATGTCAAGCGAAGGCTGCCAGACAGGGCTGCCATCCAGGAAAAGTAAATAAAATCTTCCTATGAGTCCCTCTCTGAGGGCTAACGAAGCCCTGGCAACCCACAGCCTGAAAACAAATAGGTCCCAGTCATTCCCGGCACAGCCGGTTCCCCAGGTGGCTTTTGTTAATTGAGATTAAGGCTGCAGCTGCACACAACTCCTCGGGGCTCTCTCTCTTTGCCAGTGTCCCTTGTCCCTGTGAACAGAAAGGGTCCACGTGTGGTTTCAGGAAATTAGGAGACAAGATCATCCATTTTAAGTGGAAAGGACCTTGCAGGGAGTGTGACAAGAGGTCCTTTCAGATGCTGAATACAGCTCCATAAATGGGAGCAACCTCCATCATCTGTGACCCAGAGTGCCCATGTTTCTTCACGGGATCACAGACCAGGAGAACTCAAGGTCGCCTTCAGAGGCACAGAGTCAATAATAATAACTTCCCTGTTAAGGGTGTCCTATTACTTGGGCTTTTACATGTATCACTTAATTTATTCATCCAAACAATCTCGGTTGATGGGGATAATTATTCCCATTCTACCTCTGAAGAAACTGAGGCTCAAAGAAGCTAAGAGATTTTCCTAGAGTCACACGGCCAGGCACTGGCAAAGCCAGGACTCAAACCCAAGAATCCTGACTTCAAAGCCCCTGCTCTTTCTGCTGCGCTATCATCCCCTATAGACATCTTGTGAGCTCCCTTACAAAATATATAAGGCATCAGGGATTATTTTGTTTATTGTTCTTTGCAATCCGCAAGAATTCAAACTCTATGAGGCAGGTATGTTTCTATGCTTTTGATCATTGCCTCATTCCCCAGCCGTGTGCAACAGTGCCTAGCACACAGTAAGTGCTCAATAAATATCTTTTGAATGAATGAGTGAATGACTAAAGTGTGTTCGTGTTGTGACCAGGCCTTGGCTCCTGGTGAATTGCTCTTTTCCCCATCACACCAGTGACTTTTTTTTGCACACTCACAAACATAATCTCATGTAATCATGTGCACTCCAATTTCTTTGCAGGCCCTGGGGTCAGACAAACCTGAGTTTGAATCTGTGCTCCACCACTAGGTCACCGTGAATTAGGCCAGTTCTCTTAGGTATTTTGCTTGGTTTCCTCATCCATAATTGGGCCTAACAGCAATCTTCATGTCAGAAGGTGCTGCTGTCAATGATAATAGATATATAAAACACCTCACGTAGTAGGTGCTTAATAAATGACGACTTAAACAAATGACTGAGCGAGGCCTCTCCCAGTGTAGGGGCCAAGGGAAAATTTCCCCTTCGTCCTTTGAAGGTTCTCTAAAAATCAACTGACAAAAGGCACATTATTGGGAGAAAAGGCATGCAAAATTTATTTACATGCACATGTGTGCATGGGAGTCATACAAAATATGGAAAGGCAAAGAAAGGGACAGATTGTTGATGCTTTTATACAGTCCTAAGGTTACAGAAAGAGCATGGCAAAACAGGTTATGGGCAGAGAGAAAGGAAGAAAGGCATGGGGCAAAGGCGGTCTTGTTATATAGATGAAACCCTGCAGGTAGCAGCTCTCAGGAAGAATGGATGGTTGCCTGTGGTTGAGTTCATCTTTCCTACATCCGGGGAAAGAACAGAGAAAAGTCTGGCTCTTTATTTCACTAATGTGGAATTTTCTCTATAGATGCAAATCTCCTCCACAAAAGGCAGCTGTTCAGGGCTATTCTCGTCAGCAAGCCTTCTGAAGAACCATCTCAAAGTATGTCAAAGAACCGTACTTGGGGGGAAATATTTTCAGTTTCCTTTACTAGAAATGGAATATTCCCTCTGCCCCCATAGCCAGAGAAGATTATTGAGTGGACAAGTATACCTGAACTTGAGCTGGCCTAGGCATTAGAAAGCTTTTTGTTTTGTTCTAAGTTATTTGAAATTTAAATAAAAATTTCTAAATAGAAAAGAATGTATATTTTGTCTAAAATATGCAAATACAAAGTTGTAATGTAGATAATAAAAACCTATATTTTGTCACTGAGATATATCTGTTATATTAGTTTCCTATTGCTGCTATAACAAATGACCACAAATTTAGTGTCTTAAGACAACACAAATTTAATATCTTACAAGTCTGGAGGTCAGAAGTCCAAATTCAGTCTGACTAGGCTGAAATCAAGGCTTTTACATTTAGATCTACAATTCAAGGTCAAGATTCATTTTTCCCTATATGGATATATTATTCACCCAATATCATTTATTGATGAGTTTATATTTTCTTTAATGGACCACATTACCACATTTGTTATTAATCAAGTTACCATGTATGTGCGGGTTTCTTGAGTTTGTTCCACTGATTTATTTGTATACCCTTGCATGTTTATTTCACTATTTCGGTTACCATAGCTCTATACTGGATTTTCAGTAATATAATTCTCTTTGGTTTATGTTGGCTGTAGTTGGCCCTTTACAATTTCATATAAATTTTATAATTAGCTTTTCAATTTGTTTTTTAAAGTGGCTGGTATGTGTATTGGGTTATATTGAATGTATACATTAATTTATGGAGAATTAACATCTTTTTAAAATATCAAATTTTCCAATTCATATGTATACATACACATATATATCTATTTTTCCTTATTTATTTAGGTATTCCCTAATTTCTCTCTTTGGTTTCAGTTTTTTGTGTAGAGGTCTAGCATGTCTGTTTTTAGATTTATTCCTAGGTGTTTGATGTTTTTGATAAGATTACAATGGTATTATTTTCACTTATTTGATTTCATTAAATTTTGAACTACTAGAAATTTAATTTTCTAGTAGTTTGTTGCTTGTATACTGAAGTACAGTTTACTGTTAATATTGACTTTGTGTTCAGTGACCTTGCTGTATTCTCTTACTAATTATATTAGTTATACCGTGGATTCTCTTAGATTTTCAATATTTATAATCATGTCATTTCCTAATAATGACAGTTTTATTTCTTCCTTTCTAATCTTATCTTTTATAAATATTCCCATGCCTATTGCACATGCATTGAGACCAATGTTGAATAAAAGTGGTGATAATGAACATCCTTGTCTCTCTCCCAAGTTCAAGTGGGGGGAAGGTTTTTAATATTTCAAGACTTCATACAATGTTTGCTGCAGGCTATTTGTAGGTCTTCTTTATCATGATAAGGAAGTTTCCTTTCAGTCCTAATTTGCTAGCAGTTTTTATCATGAATTGGTATTACATTTTGTCAAATACCTTTTCTTTTTTATTGAGATCGTTTCTATTATGTGGTGAAGTAAACTGATTTGCAAATCTCATAGCAATCTTGATTCTCAAAAGTAAATTGTTCATCTTCTATTATCCTCTTGGATATATCACTGGATACTAGAATATTTTTAGTACTTATTTTATATATGTTCATTTATTTTTTGTATATCATTATTCATATGAGTTTTATTTATAAATATATAACATACATTTTATATATTGTCATACATTTATATATATTTTAAGATGCACATAAACAAGTTTGAATGCCAAAGAGGATGAGCCAATTAGCAGGAAGGAATTGGTAATGTAGGACAGAGAGGGGAAGATTGACAAGTGAGGTCCTGTAGGTGGTGAGATGGGTGTGAGTCAGGGCGCAGGTGGATAGGCTTGGCCTTAGGTGGGAGCAAGGACCCGTCTTTCATGTACCAGTAGAGAAGGCAGAGCGTGTGAGAATATATGTGTGTGTGAGCTGCTGGGATTGTTAGTGGCAGATGAAAGAGTTCTCAAGCCATTGCCTCTATTTTCCCTATGATGCATGATGTCATCAACTGAGATTGAGGGGTGGCTAGAGTATAGGAAATTTTGAGGAGAGAAGCTGCAGAGAAAATGAAAGTGTGAAACTAATAGAGAATTAGGGGCTGGAGTGGGTAATCCTAGCACTTTGGGACGCCAGGCAGGAGAATTGCTTGAGGCCAGGAGCTAGAGACCAGCCTGAGAAAGAGTGAGACCCTGTCTCCACAAAAAAAAAAAAAAAAAGAGAGAGAGAGAGAGAGAAATTAGCCAAGTGTGGTGGTGTGTGCCTGTAGTCCCAGCTGCTAGGGAGGCTGAGGCAGGAGGATCACTTGAGCCCAGGAGTTTGAGGTTATAGCGAGCTATCATGATGCCGCTGTACTCTAGCTGGGGTGACAGAGTAAGATACTGTCTCAAAAAAAAAAAAAAAAAAAAAGAGAGAGAGAGAGAGCGCATTAGAAAAGGATTTTCTAAGTAACCATTTGAGACTTGTGGTTATAAATTTAAAGTGAATCCAATCTGCTTGGTTTTGTGTCTTTTTCCTTAGATTGCACTTAATAGATACAGGTTTGTCTTTGTTGCTGTTTTAAAGCATATAGGTGGGTTTAAACAGGATTGGAATTTAATTGGATGAGGCATCCTTAGTATGACCAGGTTTGATGAATTGAAAACTATAGTTGTAGGAAGGAGACTCAAGAATAGATTCTTGGGGAAACTTAAGGAAACCATACATATATGAAGTGACTCTTTTGAGACAGCTGACATTTTTGAGGGTTTACTGTTTTTGAGGTGCTGTGCTAATATATTTCATGCATAGTCTCATATACCTTCAAATACTAGTTCCTATAAAGTAGAAATTAGTATTTGTCCTCTTATAAAAATGAGTAAACTGATGATCAGTTTCCATTTCTTACCAAAGCCACAAGAACAGAAAACGATGACAAAGCTGGATTCTAATTCCCACCCCCAAATTCTCTAAGAACTTCATCGTTAACTTACACTTTATTTTAATGTGACTTATATATGTACCATTACTTCTATAAATCTAAAACCAAACATTTTAAAAGATTAAATAAAACTGCAAAATCAATTTTAAACATTTCAAAGGACCATTTAACATGATAAATGAAAATATTTCAGTGAAACAAAATCACCATTTGTACTTTAATATACTCTGGTCTGAGAAAAACTATTACACTGTGTTTCTGATTCCCTGGTTTCATTTCAACTGCTAGATATCCGAAATAGAGATGGAGGCTAGACCCCTGAGATAAGAACAGAGGCAGGAAGAACGAAACATTTCTAAAGTTGCAATTGGTGTAGTTGGCTGTAAGCAGGAGTCAGGTGAAGTGAGGTTGCATGTGTTATGAATGCAGAGACTGGGTTGAAAGCGTGAAGGCAAAGTAAGAATCTGCATATTGGGTGGTAATGCTGGGGTGTCCTCTCCTGCCCTGCAGTTCTGAGAGTGCTCTAGCGTGGTCAGTGAGGCAATAAATTGCCTTTCTTGCTGGAGAATACACAGTGCCAGGTGAACTTTCTGTCCCTCCACTCTAGAGAAAAGCCAGTCAAAACGTGTGGCTCAGCATGTCCCGCACCACTCTCAGCCCACTCAGGGCCTGCCCAGCCGCTCACTGAACCACGAGTGGCCGTTTCCAATCCCATCAATGACCCAAACTCACAGGCTGAGACTGGTCTTTCTGCAATCAGTCTGTGACTGCCACGGAGCACAAAAGGTATTAACTTCTGACATTGTTTTTCTTTCCTGGACCGCTGATTAACTTTATGGGTAAGACTCTGATTTAAGTGTTCCTGATTATGTCTGAGTATTTATCTTGGCTTTCCCTTTTTCGTGGAGAGCAAGATGTTGTTATTCCCCTTTGCCTGTTTACTGGCTGTATTCTCCGAGGTAACCATCTCAAGAGATTCTGCAGAAAATAATAATAGTCAAATTTTCCCCCAGAGCAGATTCATAAATAATATCTCCAGAGCCAGTACATGTGAGCCGATGGGTCACAAAATATTATTTAAAATTCTGTCCAGAGAAAGGTCAGGGCTTCAGAAAAAGCAACTTCATCAGAACATCAGGAAAACAATCTATAACCTGTTATGTGATTTTTAAAAATCACCTACCATCTTTTTTATTGTGTAAATTGTTCACTGTTGGTCATTTATTTGAGGCTTTAGTTTATGGCTTGAATCACACAAGTGTGTGTATCACTTTCTGTGAGGTTTTCATGACACCTACAGTCAAACTGAAGTCCTTCTGTTAGTCTCTATCACAGTATCCTATACTTTTCTTTCACAGCTCTTACCACATTTTATAACTACATATTTATTTGTGTAAATAGTTGTTTATCTTTTATAGATGGTTGCCTTCAGGAAGAGGGAAACCATGTCTTTTGGTTTACTCTTGTACCCTCAGCATCTTGCCCAAGGAGAAAAATACATAATAAATATCTTAAAATGGCCATTGAATAAACAAGTGCTCATTAGGTACCAACCTATATGCCAGGGATACAGAGATGAGCAAGGCACAAAATCCTCACACTGTTCAGTCAAGTGAGGAATGCATGCAAAAAGAAAATTAATAGTGATGATATAATATAATGCAATGCAGCCATCTGCACCTAGGTTTCTGAAATGTTCTATAATAGAGAAACATTTGGGTGTCATGGAATGGGACAGAGGGAAACACAGAGGGGTACCATCTAATTTACGTTTGGCAAGGAGAGGCCAGGAAAAGCTAAAATGAAGGGGAGATAGACTCAAACCAAGAGTCTTTATGTCTTCTGAGACTTACATAAAAGTCTCTTCTTGCTAAAAAGGAAGCTTTTTATCAATATTTATTATAACTACCATACTGTAGTTCCATCAGATCCATTCTATTTACTGCCTAAGAGATCTGTGTAAACTCTGAATTATCCATGTTTGTGAATTTTAAATATATGGTTGTTTAATCTGGATAAACACACAAATACACAAGAGTGGGTGAGATCATTTATACGTGTTTTGATGAGGGCATTTAATAGGGTACATTTTTTCCTTGGAGAACTTTGTAAGGCTCTGGGAAAGAGAAATAAGTATTTTATAAGTTTCCAAGCTTCTTGATTTACTGATGAGTTTTCCTAAAGATAAAAACCTCTGGAAATTTGACAGCATGCTCTAGAGAGAGAATGTGATACTGTGTATCATTAGTAGAGTGTAGCCTAATGACAAAAACAACAGCAAATATAGCTTAAGGTGTTTTATGTAATGGCATTGTTGGGGGTAATGTTGGTGTTGCTATTTTGAAAGTGGTGTGTGTGTATCATGGGACACAGCAAATGAGTATTGTACATTGCTGTCACTGAGATGCAGCATTTCCAGTGAAGGAGAAAGAAATTACTGGTATAAGATTAATGAGGTTAAGAATTTCTGTAATCTTAGAAATTGAGATATAAATTGAAAACATCATTATGAAACTTATGATATATTTATCTTAGATTATATTTGCATATGCATATATATGTTATGCTTATACCTATTTATTTATAGCTGTGGACAATTCTGTCACCCAGATTGTCTGGAACAGGAAATGTACAAGAAAGCCAGCAATGTTTTCATATCCTATAGTCATAAAGCTGTCAAAACCCACTAGGGTCATGTCAAAATAATACATGATCCAACATGACTATGTTCCCACTGGCCATGGAGTGGACATTCTGAACTGAACATCAATGATAATAATATCAAGCCCATGAATTCATTATGATATATTTTTTAATGTATTGATTGCTTTTGGAGGACTCTAAGAGACCAACGAGTCATTTTGAAAAGCAGTAAATAAAGGAAAGACTTGAGCATTTGTTTTTACCTTTCCTATATGAACTATACCTCAAAGTAGCTAAATAATTGACAAAAACAAGTTTCTCTGTATGAAAATGCTCCAACTAACACAGGAAGGAGAAGTGGTAGAATTCAAACATCATGCCTGAGGAATTTTTGGATCTAGGCAATGATAATAAATGACTGACAACACCACACAAAAAATAGACTTATTAATTATATACACCCTGATCAAAGTATATACCACAATCTGTGAAATAGTCTTGTCCAAAAAAAAAAAAAAAAAAAATCTAACCTGAACCTGAGCAAACCCCTGGGTCTAACAACTAATTTTCACAAAATACAATGAGGTGTGAAATGTGTAAGTAGAGAGGACTTGAATGCATTCAGCAAAATCCCAAGTCTGGGAATGCTACAGCAACAATGGTTTGTTTTATTCAACAAAAAATTACTAGAAATAAAAGAATTTTAGGGTAGGGAAGCCATAGAATAAAAAAAGACTGCCACATACACCAATGGCAATGGGTAGACCCAAACATTCTATAAAAGTTCTTTATTTAAAAAGGAACATTTATAAAACAATCAGGGAAATATGAACAAGACTATTTCATGAAAACTACTAGATAATTTATACAGATGAGAAACGGACTCATCTTGGTTTCTTTCCTGATGAAGAAAAATATATTAGATAGATCAGAGTAGAAGGAAATGTTTTTCTTATATATAATTGGCTTTTTAAATATAAAAATATAAATAAAAACCAAAATGACATTATCCCACCATTTATGTAATTGGTTATTTTATTTGCAGGAAAAATCTATGCATATACCCACATATGTGTGTAATATGTTTATTTTCCTTTTGTGGTTGTTTATATGCTTTTTAAATATATCCTTTTTATGTTCCCTAAGCTCTATATAATATACTGTATACTACAGTGTAAATATTATTCTTTTTTCCTCTTTGTCTTCATAAAATAATATCTTGGAAATCTTTTCATATCGGAATATAGATCTTCCTTTTGTAGCCATCGAAATACAAAGGAAAAAAATATAGATCTGCCTCATTAAAAAAATGCTGTATAAGCTGTAGCCTGAATTTACCATAGTTTATTTACATGCTGTCTATTGATGGACATATAAATTGCTTTTAATTTTATAAGGTATGATGAGTATCCTTATAAGTACACCCTGGCATACTTTTTTCCAAGTGTATCCATAGTGAAAATCCCTTGCAATGAAATTATAGGGTCCAAAGTCATGTGCTTTTTAAAGAGATATTTCCAAATTGTCTTCAAAGGAGATTTCACCAAACTACCCTCCTTCCAGAGCATGAGAGTGCCCATTTCTCCATATCCTCACCAACAGTGGCTCTCATCAGGCTTTCATGGAAATGTTCTCACTCCAATACATGAATGAGTAAAAGTCATGACACACTTGCTTAGACTGAAAATTGTTTCCCTCTAAACTTCGATAGAATTTGGGTCTCAACTTGGTTTCAGTGTTATCCAAGCCATTAACCTTTCTTTTACCTCATATTGTCACATTGTATATTTCTGTTAAAAACAAAACAAAACAAAAACAAAAACACAACTGGGTACTGTTTTTATAAACTGTTGAAATCTGACTGTTGCAAACCTTGGGTTTTCTGTATTGTTGGAGTGAATTAATTAGGTGAATAATATTGGATTTTTAAAATGAATTTCACCCTAGATACACCTTGAAAAATTCTTACAGAGCCATAAGAAGAGAAATGTGATGGGTCATGGCTCCAAAGAAAGGTTTTAAAATTTAAATTTGTCCTTACCTACTGGGGCAGTGCACCCTCCCCTCCTCCCTGCCTGTGCCTCAGGGACCTCTTCTCACACGGGCTAATGCTTCTCTTAAGCTGTGAAAAGCCTGCTGTGAGCACTCCCTGTTCAGAGTCTGAAAATCACAGATTAACCGTTCCGTCGTTTTAGTGCCTAGGACGTTTCCTTGCTTTGCTAGATGGGAACATCAGAGCTGACCCTTGCTCAGGTAGAGGCTGGATGAGGATTTGGCAAAACGGTTCTGCAATAGGAAGTAGGTTCTCCTGCTGCCGTGGTTTTCAAGCTTTTTGACTGCAACTCCTAACAGGAAATATATTTTTCATCATAACCCAGTTGATATACTCACAGAATCACATTAAATTCGCAAAAATAAAAGTTTTATTAACACTGTTTAGCCTTACATTTTCGTAGAGTTTATCCTCTTATTCGATCTATTTTCTTTCTCTTTAAAAAATGCTTGTCACAACCAACCCAAATGCTTTTACAACTCCTTAATGGATTTTGACTCACAGTTTGAAAAACACTGCATTGGAAAGTATTTTAGATTTCCAACTCTCAGCATCAGATTTGTTTCATGATGGCCTCCATGAGACAAATTCCAGCATATGAATGCCTCCTCTGACTTATTTAATAACCATGCTAATGTCTAAAAGTAGAACCTGGGAAATTTATCTCAGACCCACCCAAACTTGCATTTTAACCTTGCTTTTCTCCTTTGTTTCTTTAGTAAGTTATTGACTTACTATTTTTTTCTGTAACTATTTGTACAGTCTACATTTCAGGCAGTATCCAGGCATTGAGGCACCACAGTGAGTAAAAGCACAAGCGTGCCACGTGATGGCTTATTGGGAATCAAAGGAGTTAGTCCAAAGGCATACAGGAAAACAGTTCCAAATTATGACAAATTCTGTAATAAGAATATGGCACTGCATGTAACAGGGGACCAGATTTAATGTGGAGTGGTGGGAAGGTCTTCTGTGAGAAGTGACACTTGAGCTGAGATTCGAAAGGTGAAAAGGATATATAAGCAGGCACTAGACAGTATCGTGACAGCAAGGACAGGTCACGCCACATCACAAGCTCCTAGGGCTGGAGGGACATGAACTGTGGGCTGGATAATGGAAGGAAAAGATCTTCAAATTAAGGCTGAAAAAATAAACAGGACCAGGCCAAATGTGTTCCTGTCGACCATGGAAAGAAGTGAAGGGTTTTTTGAGGCTGGATAACATGATAAAACTCACATTTTAAAAAGATAACTGCATTGTGGAGAATGGATTGGAGAGGTCCAAGATTGTGCAGAGAGAGCTATGAATAGCCTACTGCAGTGGTCTGGGTCAGGCATGATGGAGTAGGGTGGAACAGGGTGCTGATCTTTGGCTGGTATCTTCTTTCCTACTGAGCACATTTAGCAATGAATTTCACATTCACTGGGACCAGACCTGTTAATTTTGGAACTGTCAACTAAGAAATAAATATATACATAAAAAAAAGTTACAGAAAGGCAACAGTGAGTCTATGTCATAAATCGTGGAGGTACAAGGAAGCTCTTACTTTTTTATTTAAAAAAAATTCCCAGATTATGATATGAGCTTGAACATTCTAGATATCATCCAATTGTATTATGTCCACGTATTTTCCTGGGTAAAATTCTGGAAAAATAAATATTTGTTCTACTTTCCCTCTGAGTTAAGAATCTGAGATGGAGGGCATCAGATCTGATGTGCTGAAAGAGAAAGGTGATTTTAGCAGCCGAACCTGCCACCATGATTAAATAAACTTATGTTTATATTGGCCAAGAGAAATATGTTGCTTCTTGCCTGGGCCTCTTCTTTCTTTGATTAGTAATCCTCTGCCCATTTGAACACTGCTGTTAACTTGCTACGACTGGCATCCTTTGAATAAAAAGAGCTTAAGCCAAGTCCCAGTAAAAATGTTCATTCAGGCTGAATTTAATAAAACTACATGTGCCCCTCTCCGCACCCCCTCCTCCCCCCCCCTCGCTTGGAGTTAAGTGCAATAATAGAAGAGTCACTAGTCTGTCACCGGGTTTCTGACCTGCATCTGGTAGCTTAACGTAGTCAACAGCAGGGAGTGAATTGAATCTGCCCTGTATGCTAAGCCAGTCTGAATAGGTTGTTTCCACTGGCATCTAGTTACCTGTGTGGCTAGCACTCTCTTCTCCCTACTTTTGGTACCTGCCCTCACACACCTCACCATCCTTGTCCCATCTGCCACCCAGCCCTAAAGGCCTTGCCCGCATCCCATGAGCAATGATTCTTTGTGCTGCGTTATCTGAGAACAGCAGGTCCCAGGCATGATTACCTGTTAACTAGCCCAATGTCGTTTACTAAAAGACCTGTAAAACACAATGAATATAATTTGTGTTGGTGTAGTTAGAAGAATTATGAACCAAATTGCCTAGATCCAGGGACCTTTCCTGGTGGCCATTAAACCTATGGCCAGTCCTTGCATCGGGATGAAGAATATCATTTTCCAAAAGACAATGCCAAGCATGCATTTCTCAAACTTTTACAAAGCACTTCCTGTGTTTCTGTCTAAATTCCAAGAACTTAATTTCTGACATCTTCTATGTGAATCAGTCTTCACTGGTAAACAAAATTTTATTATCAAACTATTGGGGACCGTTAGTCTTCATTAGAATGTTACCGCCTCAGATTAATGCTTCATTGAATTTCTTTTTTTCTCTTTTGTTTATAAGTCCCCTCCTTCTCCTTTAGCACAATGATAATTACAAAGAAGAAAATGTACTAAGTGCAGTTCTCCCACCATTGAAACTCTACATTTATTTTGTCAGCAAAGAATTTGTCACTAGGAGTTGGTGTATGTCCCTAGGCCCTGCTGGCAGGCACTTAATTCTTTGATTCAAATAAAACTTTAAAATGTGATCTTTGTGACATTATGTCTAAAGGAACATTTCAAAACAGCGTTGATACAGAGATCTTTATTATGACTAGAAATCATGTCTGTGCTTTGAGGGAAACAAAACAAATGACAGCAATAGGGATGCATTTTTGCAGGAGGCTCTTTGCACACGGGAGAGGCCAGTCCTGCTCTCTGCGTCTCCTTTGCTCTTTCAGTCCCTCAGCTCCCTCAAGTGTGAAGCCCGTGTCCGATCGTACGTCCTGCTTAAAACCTTTTAAGGCGTCTACAGACTCCTGTCATGGGATGTGGCCTCTGCCTTCCTCTCCAGACGCAAGCTTCCCCATCAGACCTGTTTGAGCAAATCCAAACTATTTCTCTTTCCCCACTCACCCTAGGTTCTTTCCCATGTCTGTGCTTGAATACGTGCTATTTTTCAAGTTTTACTTTTGCACCTTGGGAACCGTTTGGCTCTACCGTTTGTCAGGTGCTGAAGTTTGTGCATTTCTCATTTGTAAGTGGGAGCGTGAGAGAGGCAGTGTGAGGAAGAACCGGGGTGGCACTTGCAGAGTGCACCTGAGCCTGCCCCATCGGCGTCACTCAATAGAAACATCAGATGTTAGCTTTATTTTTTAGTTAGTATTATTATCACTGTCCTTCAAAATTTTGCTCAGGTTTTACCTTTGCTGAGAAGCTCTCCCTTACCTCCTCATTTCAAAGACTGAATGAATTACTTCCTGGAACTGTGCTCTTCTTTATTGTCCTTTTTGTATCTTTTTCTAATCATCAATGTGGAACATGATTTGTTATAATGTTGCTGGGCAATGAAGTTGTTAGTATGGACAAATGGGCACAAGAATGGTTCAAGGAGTGCCTGTAACTCAGTTTATGGGCCTCCGGCAACAGTGTGGTTTGGACATGATCATTAACAGCAAGTGGATAAATGGTTCTCTTTATTTCCTGGGGTTTATAGCTATGTAAGCAAACAGTTAATGAGTGCTTACTGTAGGTCAAGCGTGACAATAAATATTATACTTATTCTATTTATTCTTCGGTATGATTAGATTTGTTAGATATCCTTATCATTCCCATTTTACACGTGAGGAAACCGAGGACCTAAGGTCATGGAGCTAGTGATGGACCACATACTCCCAAAGCCTGAGCTCTTAGCTCAAGAAGACTCTGCTCTGACTTGGAGACTCTCATTTGCCTCTGGGACTCTTTAGTGTGTAAATGTGTTTGATAAGTTTTCTCTTCTAATGCTATTCCAGGTATTCCTTCCAAGATGAGGAAGACATGTTCATGGTGGTGGACCTGCTGCTGGGTGGGGACCTGCGTTACCACCTGCAGCAGAACGTCCGCTTCCTGGAAGACACGGTGAAGCTCTTCATCTGTGAGCTGGCCATGGCCCTGGACTACCTGCAGAGCCAGCGCATCATTCACAGGTGAGTCAGGTCCCAGGGGACAGCCTTGAACGGAACGCACAAGGAGAGAATCCACAGCCTGGCTCATTCAACAAATCCTTGTTGAACATGACATTTTATCTTCATTTAATTCTTGTAACAGTCCCCTTAGGTAGGTTGATTGTCCTCATTTTGCAGATTTAAAAGAGAAAAAAAGCAACTGAGTACATAGAGCTTAATTTGCCCAAGGTCACAGTTAGTAAATGACAAGACCAGAATCAATGAATATTGAAAGAAGAGAAAAATGTGGCATATGGGAACTTAATAACTATTCAATGAACTGATGGAAATAGAAATGGAGGAAGCACATAAAGGGAAAGAAATAGAATGGGAAGAAAGAAAATTCCTTGGGGAGAAAATTTCGGTCTTTCTAACATCTGTTGTCATTCAGTTTATATTAAGTGAATCCCTAAAGTATGTGCTGCAAACGGAGGTAACAAAAGCAATGTACTTCCTGCTTGCAGAGCATTTGTAATAAGTAAAGACATACAGGTAACACAAGAAGCCATAAATCTACATAGATAATAGAGAGAAAAGGGTAATACTTTACATTCATGAAGAAATTAGTAATTTTAATGATGATTTCATATATAGTATCTTATTTGATCTCTAAAATAACCTGTGACAAATGATCACAGCAGATATAGTTAGACCAGTATTAAATATGAGAAAATCATGATTTATAGACATTAAATTATCACCCAGTTTTGTTTATAAGAATTGTGAACCTAATCACCATCAAAGCAGCTACTACTTACTGATTGATGGCTTGCTATGTGCCAGGCATTGCTAGATACTTTATATACATTATCTTACTAAATCCTCAAAACTCAACAAAGACTCCTCATTTTATTATAGTGTCCCCATTACACAGATGAAGAAACTGTGGCTCAACAATTTGCCAAGAAGAAACTGCTAACAAATGGCATATTGCCAGGGTTTAAACCTAGATCTCTCTGACCCCAAAGTCACAGTTCTGTCTACTATACCAACTTGCATTAATTACACATATGAAATATATGCATTCATTAATTATAGATCAGTAAATGAAAAATCAACACATGTGATTCTTTTGCTGTCATCTCTAATCCTTAAAGAATTCACTGAGTTTTTAAGTATAATTATGTCTCATTTGGCAAAAAGTTGGCTAGATACAATTTCTGACTACCACCAGTTGACATTTATCTGTAATATATCTTGCTTAGCACAGAGCCTGTGGATAAAGGTGTAACATCGCAATTTATAGATTCTCTGTGCCGACACCAACCCTTTTTTTTTTTTTTTTTGGCCTGCACACTTAGTTATTATTTAATGTTCCATCTTTGGAAGGGACTGTTTGTATTGGAAATGTGCTCTTCAGGCTACAGAAAAATGGAAAGCAGACCAGTTAATCATGTAGGATCTCGGAAGTGAATTTGCACACCTGGTGTTTTGTCAATAACTGGAAATCCTGTTCTCAGGCACTCTTTATCCCATACTGGCTCTCTGGTCCCTCATGTTCCTTTCTGGGGAGGAACTCTTCGTATATGTGGTCTATGGAATCCTTCTCAAAACCCTCATGCTCATTTATCCTCCCCGAAATTGCCAACCGTAGCCTGTCTCGGTTGCTGACGTCACAGCTATCGGAAAGGAGAAAGTTTCCATGAGAAACCAGCGTGGCCTAAGAATGCCTTTCAACCCTTTCTCCTTCCCCTGTTTGAAATTCGGTTCTGTGCCTTCTTCCTGTGAGTTTCATTTTCTCTGTCGTCAAAAGATGCTCTAAGCATTTTCGCCAGGTCCTTAGGACTGTATAACAAGAGGAATTGAGGAGGAAAAAAAGTGCAACAAAAAACTTGATACAACTTTTTCTCAAGGAACTTACAGATACTGTTTTTCTGTCCTTCTCACCCTTTATTTCTTCCCTACTCTTTAGTGCTCATTTTGGCACTCAAACCAGAAACCAAGGACTTTCTGCTTCCTGTCCTTTAACCGTACACAATTAGTGCCTGTCCTCAGCAGGGCGTCTTCATATTGAAATATCTCCTTCCCATGGAAAAGGAATGGAAGGCAAACAGTGACGTTTTGAACACTGTGTTAAATCGAGGTGGCATCCTTCTGGGCTCAGAATGATTCAGGTGTAATTCAGTGGCCTGTATGCCCCACCCCACCTGCCATGTGTTATATTTTACAGGCTGTCGTAGCCTCTGGTACCTCTCCTGAGGCGCTGTGACGTTTTGGTGTGTGATCACTTAATTTATTTCTGTCTTCATTACAAAATTGTAAACTCCATGAGTTCGGGGCATGTGCTGACTATATAACCAGTGTGTGGCAAAATATGAAGCAGTGGACACTGGCTGGGACATGGGAATGACCAGTTGACTAGAAGCCCAGGCTTACAAATAAAAAAAACAAAACTAAAATATAGGACATTAAAACTACAGGTTTCAGACCTACCGTGGTCTTTACATCGGAGTAATCATATAAATTACCATCCAAACCAGGATACTCCTGAGAGCTAAAGAGAGCACTCTTAATTATGCTGGGAATACCGTCAAAAGCCATAAATATTCTGGGTAATTCAGGATGTATATCAACATCATTAAGGCTTTTCAGGACAATAGTGACAAAATAGATGTTTGAATTCTGACAGAGCTCTGACAACCAGAATTTTCTACCCTCAGAGTACCAGATATCAATTTGACATGATATATCTATTTGAAATGGTATCAAATGGCTTAAAAAAATATACATGGTAAAATAAGCAGTGTCCCTTGGTCTAAGGAATTTAAATGATATTCCTGGTGGCACTCAGGCTGGCACTCACGGGTCACAGTTAAAAGCATGAAGAGCGATGCAGAGGAAGAGATGGAGGCTTCTGAACACTGTAACTCCGTGTTTCAAGTCTGTTTTTAAAAAGAATCAGCAAAACTCACGCTGCATTTGATTGACTCTAAGATAACGAAACAAAACATCCTCCAGTTAGAAGATTGGATTGTAAGACACATGCTGAGTTCCAAGATATTAAAAGCATGCATGAAAAAAGAATCGATGAAATACACAGTACATTCCTCAGACAAGGAGAGACCATCTGCATAAGATTGCAGATATAAAATATATGACTTCATAATTTCATATTAAAAACTACATTTTGCCCCTGGACATGGTAGAAGATTCAAAATTATCCATAAACTGTTAGCAAATCTGTGGGAGCAGGAACAGCAGTCGGCTGCTATATGCTACAGGCTTCCTGGGTACCAGGCACTCTGCTAAGCACTTGTGAATTGTTTCACTCAATCTTCCCATGACTCCGGGAGGTTGATGGTGTTATTGTCCCCATTTTACAGTCGATAAAACTCTGGTTCAGAAATATTAAGTAACTTGCCCAGGGTTGCATGGCCTCAGTAGATGAGGCGTCTCGTTAGGAGATGCAGAGCTCTTAACCATGCTCGCCCTGCCAGTTCTCGGCACGGCTGCTGCCCTGAGCAGGGCATGGGACAGGTCCGGACAGCCACCTGCCTCAGCACCCGCGGTCTGGCTGCACAGGCAGAGACAGCACATGTGAAACCAACAGACAAGAGAACAGCCTAAAACTAGAAGCTAAATCATTTGAGAAAGACTGAAGTACTTCAGAGAAGGTTTGGGAGAGCAAAACAAAGTTTCCTGAGAGCTCAGGGGATTTAAAGGAGATTTTAGGCCAGGTGCTGTGGCTCACGCCTGTAATCCTAGTTCTCTGGGAGGCCGAGGCAGGAGGATTGCTTGAGCTCAGGAGTTCAAGACCAGCCAGAGCAAGAGCGAGACCCCATTTCTACTAAAAATAGAAAAATTAGCTGGGCATGGTGGCACACACCTGTAGTCCCAGCTACTCGGGAGGCTGAGGCAGGAGAATCACTTGAGCCCAGGAGTTTGAGGGTGCAGTGAGCCATAATGACCCTGTCTCAAAACAAAAAGTGGGGAGGCGTTTAATAGCCAAGGCAGAATGGAGGTTCTCGTCCATGCAAGGTAGGCTAAATGGATGAAAATCTTTATCTGTCTCCCTGTGGTAACATAAAAAGGGCTCTGTTTTTAATTTTTCTCATGTCAGCTTTTTCACCAGCAATGTCTAGCTTAGTTATTTTTTTAAACACCATAGGACCTATTTCTGCCATAAATTCCAAGTGAAACATAAATGAAGTTTTGTTTTATTTTGTTTGTGGATTTTTTAAATTTACAGAAGTGAATTTTTTTGTAGCTTCCTAAATATGTATAATATTCAGCAAACTCCCCTCAATTTCAGAATTTTTCTTTTCTATAGTTGTTAAAGATACAGGGTTGCATAGTAACCATTACTTTTGAATTGTACAATTAGATGATCATCTTGTTAGTCAGGAAGTCAAACATTTTTCTGTGAGTATACCTTGAAATCAGCTTTAGTTTCCATAGTATAGCCAGTTTCAAGTATAATATTCTCCTTCTCTTACTTTAAACCAGTGAATAAAGGCTTTAAGGTATGGACAAAGTGATTATTTGTTTTTATTAAAAAAAGAAAAGAAAACTCATTATAATCCCTCCTGTGGGGACAGTACTGTTTGATTTGTCACAATCTCTCCAATGAATAATCTGATGAAACTAATTATTACAGCCCAAAGACAAATTTATATTCACTCCCTTGTCAGATGTTAAAGAAGACTCAATTATGAATTGACGCTAATGAGATGAGTTGTATGGAACAGAGAAATAGTAAGGCCTCTTGGATTAAAGTACCATTTAAGTGGACAGTTGATTGTTTTTCTCCCTTTCTAAGAATTACCCACCCTAATGAAGTTATAACTCACTGTTTTCTAAATTCCCATAGAAATGAGATAAAATCTAATTAGGCAATTCGTGTAAACAATTGCAGTACAACAGAGAGAGTTGTGAAAATTTTATTTTCCATTGATTACCGAAATGGTGAAGGAGGAATAAAAGGGAATTTATGATTGTTTAGGAAAACACAGGATGGTATTTTTATTTACCGCCTTTGTCTTCTTTGCTGTAATCCTAGGAACTGATAACAGACACCCAGAATCATCTGGGTGACTCTGTAGGAAGCAGATAGGAATTAATCCTCACACACCACTGCTTGGACTGAAGTAGCTACCGGTGAGAAGTTCCTATCATTCTTCCAGAAATCAGCACCTTGACAGTGAAAGAAAAGCCCTAAGAATAATGCTTCCATCCTAAATAGTCATTCAAAAACTATTTATTGAGCACCTATTTGCCAGAGAGTGTTCTGAGTGCTGGGGCTCCTATGGTGAACAGGACAACCTCTCTGTCATGAAGAACTGGTAATACCATACCATGCGAGGTAGTCAAGTAAAACACTTCAACACTAATATCAGAAAGGTTTTAAATCCTGTGGCATGTGCTATGAGGAATATACGCTGTTATATGTCTATGGTGAGCTACACACACACACGCACACACACATACGCACACACTCAGTTGCATCTTCACAATGGTCATGGTTGTACTTCAAACTGTAGCCTCTGGACCATATTTCTTACAAAAATCTGTCTCCCTCTCCTCAACTTAAGCTATCGTGGGCAGATACCATATCCCATTCAATTAATCCCCAGAACCTAGCATAGGATCTAAACCAGAAGGGTTGCTGGAGAATTTAATGACTGAACGAATGAATGAGGATGGTGGATACATGTAACCCTTGGGTGCGTGCAGAAGGTAAAGGCTGCTGTGGATGTTGTCTTCTAAGCAAATTCTTGATTTATTTCCTATATTCCTATTGTGCGTCCATAGCGTACAGGGCTCCGTGCTGTACTAGTTTTGTATGCTGTGTGACACATTGCCACAAACTTGGCGACTTAAAATAGCACATATTTCTTAGCTCCCAATTTCTTTGGGGCAGGAGTTTGGGCACAGTTTAGCTGGGTTCTCCACGCAGCTGCCATCAAGGTATCGGCCAGAACTAGGTTCTCTTCTGGAGGCTGGAGTGGGCAGGGGCCCACTTCCAAGTTCAGTCAGAATGTTGGCAGAATTCATTTCCCTGTGGCTGTAGCACTCATGGAAACACGTTTCTTCACATTTAACCAGGAGAACAAGACTCTAGAGTGAGTGGGTGAGCAAGACAGAGTGTGTGTCCTTGAATAATGGTATGTAGCATTATGTAATGTAACTCCATCACAGGAGTGATACGCCCAGCACATTGGCCGTGTAACATTGGTTAGAAGCAAGCCACAGAGCCAGCCCGTGCGGGGGGCGGGGGGGGGGGGGCGGTTGTGAATTATACGTGGGTGTGAACGCTGAAAGTGGGAATCATGGGGTCACCACAGAGCCTGTTCACTGCATTTCCTTTAAAGCAGCTGGACACTTTGACACCAACTCTGGGACTTTAAACATAGCCCCGAACTTCCCTGTCTAGGAAGAAGCGAGGAGGTTTGCCCAAGTGCTCAGAAATGATTCTTTCCTATCTGAGATGCTGGGATGATTTCCCCTCAGTCCTGGCAGGATGCTCTTAAAGTAGGATCTCCTCAGTGTTCCTGTGCTGTGACCACACACCCGTCCCCTCCAGGAAGGCTGCATGACTGACGTGAGCTGTCTAAAGAGCGTGTGACACCGATGTGTGATAAACAGCTCTTAAGACATTTACCCATCACGGTCTTATTTGCAATTCAGTTATGAGCCACAATTATGCTTGTTTTAGCCAAGGTCTTTAGTTTATTGCAGGCACATATCTGGGCTGGGATTTTACTTTGTGTCTGATTCACATACACTGTAGTATCTTAACGGGCCACATTTTATTTCCTTGATGTGATAATTCATAGGCAAAAATAAGATCTTTCTGCAGTTAATCATTTTCGTCAATAATCACTGAGTGACAGATGAGCTCCGAATGAATGGATTTGCCAACACAGTGGGACCCACCTATGCTTTCTGAAGCCCGTGGGAATGAGTCATCTGGAGAGATGTTTTTCTAATTCCTGAAGGTGTTTACGTCTTTCAGCTCTCCAACGTTTTTTAACCATTTTATTTGTACTACAAAGTACATGTGTCATTTTCTTAATGACTTAACAAGAGCGATCATTTATGGTGCATATACCGAGAACTTGGCACTGTGCTAATTGGCATGTGGCACATGCTGCCTGATTTGATAGTCAACAATGCTATGGGGGGTTAAGCAACTTGCCAATATGCAGTTAGGATATGGGGACCAGATTGAAATGTAGGATTCTCTGCCTCAAAGGCCGTGCTGTAAATATAGGCTCCCTTAGTGTCACTCTTACGAAAATAATAAACATACTCAAGATCCCACAAGCTATTTAGAGCTGTTTACCCAGTAGCACCAAGTTTTAGTTTATATACATATTTTTAGTTGGTATGTAAAATGTGTTACCTTGTGTCCCCCAAGAACATATGTTGAAGTTTTAACCCTCAGTACCTCAAAATGTGACCTTGTTGGGAAATAACGTGTTTATAGAGATAATCAAGTTAAACTGAGGTCATTAGGGTGGGCCCTCATCCAACATTTGGACACAGAGACAGACATGCACAGAGGGACACTGTGTGGAGAGGCACAGGCGGAATGCCATGTGTAGATGGAAGATTGGCGTGGTGGGTCTATAAACCGAGGAATGCCAGAGATTCACAGCAACCCACAGCAGCTAGGACGAGGCAAGGGAGGATTCTCCCCTGCAGGTTTCAGAAGGGGCATGGCCCTGTTGCCACCTGGATTTCAGAGTCTAGCCTCTAGAACTATCAGACAATAAATGTCTGGGTTTTTCAAGTCTGCACCAGTTTGTGGTGCTTCATTACAGCAACCCTAGCGTACAAATACAGGATGTTTTTATAGTTTTCTTTGCTGCTAAGATCTCAATCTTTGCTTCTCTAGTAGGTGCTACTCAGAGCACCTTCTGTCTTCACTCCTGACATGCTGCTTCCAACACATTATAGGATGGAAGACCAGATAACAAAACTTGTTGTTTACATAATTATTTGGAAGATTAAAGTAACCCAAAAGAGTCATGTCTATTGGCTTTAATATGTTATAACCTACTCTAACCTATTATAACCTATAGCCCAGAGACTATCTTTGCTTACTTTGATATTTCAGGTTTGGTGAGATATTTCAAATATCTGTGGCTTTTTGATGCTGTTTCTCTGATCCAAGGTGTTTTGTTTTGCTTTTATGTATCTGTACAGGAAGTTACATCTTTTCCAATTTACCAAAGCACCATTTCCAGTATGAGAAAACTGAAAGTCTTAAAATGATTATAGATTATCTGATTACTTAGACTGTGTGTGCTCTGCTCGATGCAGATTTTCTTTCTTTCAGTGTATTGATAATATTTTCTGTTTATGATGGTGGAATAATAGATTTTTAGCTTCAGGCTACCATCTTCTGTGTCCTGGTTAAGGAAATGCCCTTTCTTTTCTTTTTGTTTTGGTAAATCTTCTCTTCATTCGATCACAAGCCCTTGGAAATGTTCCCTTTTTCTAACTCCTGTAGCAGAAGAGCTACTTGAGCCTCAAAAACAAAACGGCAGTGCAGTAATGAGGGTATTAGGTTGATGTGTCCTGTTCAGCAGCTGCTCCCAAGCTACCAAATAATGAATGAGCACGAATTACACATTGTGAAAACCGGAGGATCTGCCTTCCTTGCGTTATGCATCAGGGAGTTTCAAAAAGGTTTTGAGGCTGTACTTCTCACACAAGGCCACCCATTTGTGAAAAGGCCAAGAACTGCTTATTTACAGGTTAACATTGAACTAGGCTGGCTGAGCTTTTAAGAATTTCTATAAGGTTTCACTAATATGGAACCTATGACTTGGTCCAAATTAAATTTTTCTTTACATTTTAAAAGAAAGCTTAAGCTTCATCCGTTCAGGTTTAGTCATTTAACATACAGTATTGGTCACTTATGTGTGTGCCAGGCACATAGCTTTGAATGGAGCTTTGCAAACTAAAAGCATGGTTTTTGTCCTAGAGCTTACAGTTTAGGTGAGGAGATAAGACAACAGAGGAGGAATCGGTGAGATAGGTAACCATGTTAGTTACAGAGTGTGTTTAGCGCTTAATGGGAAATAAACGAGGATCTAAGAGAGAGAGTTTGGGAGTGGAGGATCTTGGATGATAGCCTGGAACCACAACACAAGCCCTGGACTGCCTGTTTCTCCTGCAGACTGTTGATGAGAAAATCATGCTACTTTTTGATGTCTACCTGCCAGAGACCACCAGGAACACATCTGTATTTGTTTCCCTCCAAAAGACTGCATACATGGAAACCGAGGGGCATCTCAGAAAGAGGGGGTTAGGAAGGGCTTGAATAAGATTTGGGCTGTGTTATGTGATTTGGAGAAGGTTCAGGGAAGCATGGTTTTCCTTAGAGTTGGATATCAGAAAGAGGGGCAATTCATTTTTTTAAGTTTTATTTTATTTTTGATTGACACATAATTGTACATATTTATGGGATATAGTGTGATGCTTTGATACATGTATACACTGTGTAATGATCAAATAAGGCTACTTGGCATACTAGTCACCTCACACATTTACCATTTCTTTGTGGTTTTGAAATCCTCTCTTCTAGTTCTTCTGAAATGTACAATATAATGTTTTCAGTTTTCCTTTTTGTTTTGTTGAGATGAGGTCTTGTTTTGTTGAGTAGGCTGGAGTGCAGTGGTGTTATCACAGCTCACGGCAACTTCAAACTCCTGGGCTCAGGTGATTTTCTTGCCTCAGCCTCCTGAGTAGCTGGGACTACAGGTGCACACCGCCACACCAAGCTAATTTGTTGTAGTTTTTTGCAGAGACAGGGTCTCACTATGTTGCTCAGGCTGGTCTCAAACTCCTGGCCTCAATGGATTCTCCTACCTTGGCCTCCCAAAGTGCTGGGATTACAGGCGTGAGCCACCGCACCCAGCCTGCAATGCAATATTTTTAACTATAGTCAACCTGCTGTGAAACAGAGCACCAGAACTTATTCCTCCTAACTGCAACTGTGCACCTGTTGACTAATCTCTTCCTATTACTCTCTTCCCCTCTCCGCTCCCTGCACTCTAGTAACCACTATTGTATCTCTACTTCTATGAGATCACCTTTTCTTAGATTCCACAGATGGGTGAGATCATATTTTTCAGAAAGAGCAATTCTTTGCAGATCCATGACTGGGCATCCCAATAGTTTGTATCTCAGAGGTGGGAGGAACAGAGCAGGCCACAGCTTTCGCTGACAAAGACACAACCATCGCTCCTGGTAGCCAGGTCAGAGGATGTGCGGTCCAGTGTGTGGTTTGCACAGTGCTCTTGTTGGTGAGCTCAGACATGATTACACGATTATATGGTTGTTTTTTCCTGTCTTGATCACGGCTGCAGAGCGGCCTTCCAGTGTCGGTATTTACCAGAACACAAAGCCTCGCTCTCTGCGACAGCTGGCAGCTATCAGAGGCTGTGGTGTGCATTCTCACACCCTTTGCTTAAGCCCATGAGAATCAGGTTTTTTGTCACTTGTAGCAAGACCCATTCCTAACCAACACACTAATTGATACAAGCCCTAACTAACCACCCCCACGCTGCAATTTTGCCCATTTAAGCAATTTTTACTAGCACATTCCTTCTCATGCCCTCTTTTGCTGCAGCATCTGTCGAGACTGCTGATTTTCTGGCTTTAATTTTTTTTATAGTCCCACACCCAGCTTTTATTTTTTACCCATAGTGTTGTCCCTGACATCAGGTCTCCCCTTTCTAGTCCCTGTTAGACTTTATGGCCACATTACTTATCCACCTGTGGTCCCATCAGTATGTCTCCTTCCCCAGCTTTAGAGCAAGTATCTGGATTTATACGGCCAATGTTCAAATCCTGGGTCCACTATTCAGTAGCTGTGTGACTTAGAAAGTTTCCCAATCTCTCCTGAGCTCAGTTTCATTTTCCGTAAAATCAGGATAGTAATGATATAATAATACTTACCTTGCTGTGTTATTTTGGGGGGGAGAAGGGAGATTAGGTGACATAATATATGTAAAACACTTAGCATGGTTTCGGGCACATGATACATAACCAGTGTTGGCACTTTACTACAAGCTTGTATGCCTTAGAAGATAGTAAAGCAAAACATCTAGGGGTGTACGCTAGTTGATTTTATTCTGTGACTTTGCTTGTTTGTTTTGCCAGCCACGGTGCCTGACATATAGGCACCTCTTATCTCTGGGGCTTCTAAAAGCTCCTAGATTCACAGTCTGCTTTGGAAAGATTCAGATGTTCTTTCAGTTTCATTTTTTTTTTTTTTTAATTCTCTATGCCTAGGAGAGTTCGTTTGTTTCATTTTCGAATGACAAGTTTATTTTTCCTACTGCTAGAGAGGGTACTTTTAGTTCTGGAGCTGAAATCAACCAAATTACCTTTCATTTCTAATTGAATACTCCTCTCCTTTACTAATATATTTTCTTAAAAAGCCCTCTCACAGACCAGGTGCCGTGGCTCACACCTGTAATCCCAGCACTTTGGGAGGCCAAGGTGGGAAGATCTCTTGAAACCAGGAGTTCGAGACTAACCTGGGCAACATAGCAAGACCCCATCTCTAGAAAAATTTTTTAAATTAGACATGGTTCCTCCTAATTAGTATCCTCTTTCCCTTCTTCTAACTAGTATATTTCCTTACCTAAACCCTCCTGGGATTGAGTGAAAGACCCAGGACACTTAAGTTCAGTCTGTCTCTGTGGCTATGTGATTTGGTATAGGTCCCTAATGCTCTGTATCCTTGCCTCCTTAGTTGTACCATGCATTAACTGTGACTCAGATTTCCATCTGTGTGAATCTGAATCAAAGGAAATAATAGTAACAAATGAGCATTGACTAATGATAAACTGTGAGGGGGAAGCCTTGTCACATAAACATTCTGCCTTCAAAGACTGCAAGATGATTAAAAAACAAATCTCAAGTTGCTGGCATACTTCTCAAACTGGAGTGTCTGTGCTGTTTTGTTGGGAATTTGTGATGTCAGGATGAGCATGATTCACTCTCTTAGAGAAACAGATTTCCTTCACAGTAAGAAACTTAGAACTTTACTTTTATATTGAAAGAGACATGGGTATGCTATAGAGTGCAAATCTACATGATTTTCAAATATACAATAGAAAATTATGACAAAAAATTAAACTTGCTACAGGCCGATTTGAACTACACCTCAAGACCTCTGAATATGTGAGGACATTCTTCTCTCTCCTTAGGGGCAGTAAGGTATAAGCATTTGAGATATAAACTAAGATTGCACCTTGCAATCTTTGATCATAATCCCAGCTCTGCCAGTTACTGGTGATGTCCTCGTGGACAAGAAATTTAAACTCTCTGAGCTACTCCTTCTTCATCTGCAAAAATGGATCAAATGTCTATGTTATGGAGCCATTGTGAGGAATACAAGTTATGTTGTCTATGAGGGGCCTATGACATGCCTGCCACAGCATGGGCAATAAATGGTAGCTATAACCATTCTCATTACTCACAGAAGACACAGCAGTTTCAGAAAGTTTTTGGTGATGCTCCTCAAATGCCTCTTCCTGTGGCCATGGCAGGAACTGCTGATCCATCAGTCTTGGACCTCTTTCCCCTTGAACGTAGAGGCTCTCCTGATGGACGCAGGCAGACCCTACCAATTAAAAAGAGTTGGCTCTGAGGTGGGAACCTTGTTGCCATCCTACTTAAAATAATCAAGTGAGTAATCACGGAAAGAACATGAAATTTATGAGCTGTGTGGTTGCAGCAAATCGACATCCCTAAGTCTCTGTTTCTTTATTGGTAAAATGTGGATGCTACTGCTTTCCTTTGCTAATTTGTAAATGACAAATCAGTGTCAAGAACTTGCTTTCAGGGATGCTCCTTTGGAGCAAGACTTGGGGCAAGGATCAAAGACAGTTGAAGGTCAGCTGGTCTTGTTGGTCTCTCTGATGCATTCCTCACTTGCATATATTGCTGCCACATGCTTGCCCAGCCTCTGTGACATCTGTGTCACATTTTAAGATAGTTTATGCAGTGTTGGAAATCTATGACTATTAAGTTCTTTCTCATACCTTGACTTAAGATTTCTTTGTAACTCCTTCAACTGGCCTCTCCTGAAGAAGTTTAATCTATTTTCAGCAGACGATCCTTCAACATCCCTTCTCTACTGCTCCTCCCCACATGATCAAAGCAGCATATTTTTGTTGGGTGACTATCTTGATAAGTTGCTTAGATTGTAGGGGTTTAGAGAAGAGTAAGAGCCTGACATGGGGCTCTAATAACCTACCTTTTGTTTTTCTGAGTGCGCACATAAGCTAACTTGTTGGGGACAATTGAGAAGAAGAAATTCAGAGGCCATGGAGGAAGACACCTGAGAGAAGGAAGGTGATGGCAGGTGTGCTGGTATCTTGAGTAATACTTTGGGGAGAGAAATATAAATCCGTAAAGGTATTTTCATGGATGGTAAAATCCCCGCCCTCATGATCTCATGATCTTTTGAGTAGAATTTACCTTATTTATTAATATGTAATGGAATTGGATCTGTATATTTGGATGACAATTGAAAGGCAATGCTATCCATGAAAAGCCAATTACACCTAAAATGAATATGCAAATATGTGCAAACCATTTTTTTGAGCACTAGCAATATTATTGCAGCGCCTGAAAGCCCCCAGTCCCTTTACCTGATCCCTTGGCAATGGCTTCTGTACTTCCCTTGCACAAACTGGGAGAAATGCTGGAGTTGAGCAAAACAGCAGCCGGTTGGTAGAAAGAGAGCAAGTGGCAGGCACTTGATAGACACGTATCTTTTATTCATTACGGTGGCTCTATAACATAGATATTATGCCCGTTTTCGCAGATGAAGAAGGGGTTGCTCAGAGAGTTTAGATTACTTGTCCAAGATGACATGACAGGTAGCTGGCAGAGCTTGGATTACAACCAAAGGCTGTGAGGTGCAATCTTAAAAGGACAACACCTGGTCCATAATCATCTAATCCTGGCAACCTTTCACCTCCACCTCCTGTCCCAAACTATGTTTTTTGCTTATAATTTCCTCTAACACCCTCCCACTCCATACCTCTCTTCTCTTAACATAGGTCTGTTTTTGTGACCGATGGCTTTTGTGTGACATGCTAAATAATATAGTATAAAATTATGTGTATAGTATTTTTACCCTCCCAAGAACTTAGTGATGGCCCAGTCTGAGAGGCTGTTATGTTGCAAAGAATAAACTGAAACTGTGGGCCAGTCAGAGAGCCGTGGGACACTGAAGGAGTTGATTTCGGGTTGGATATGCTGATTTCCTTGTTCGCCATTTTCATGGACCCCATATTGGATTGCAGGGTGAGCAACTTGATTCCAGGGGAGGCGCAATGAAGAGATGTAATTAGCCTATTAAGCTCTGCTAATGTCTTGTAAAGTCATCCAAGTGAGAGCAGCAGATATATCAATTCCGCCTTGGATCTTGCCATACGGAGCTTCGTATTTCCACCCTGCTATTTACGGTTCGCACAGTCGGAATCAGCTGATGCAGCAGGACATGCCTTTTCTGTTTTGTCAAAAGAATTGCCTTTTACCACCCCAAAACTCCAGAGCCCCTCTGAAATCATAGGCTCAGACTGTGCAGAAATCACTTGTTTATTACTCTTACTCTAATACACACTCACGCACTTACTAAAAATGGTCAGTTTTTTAGATTGTCAACAGTAAATACAGTGTATCTGGCAGAGAGGGTTTGTTTTTCTGGTTTTTGTGTTGTTTTTTTTTTTCTTGGTTGTTTTGTTTTGTCTTCTTAGAGGAAACAGAAATGTAGGCCTTAGTATACAGGAATTTGGGAAGTCAAGGGAATAGGATTTATTCATTTTTATAACAAATGTTTACTTAAGCACTTTCTTTGTTCTGGGCACTTGTATGAGCCCAGGGGCTACAGCATTGATTAATACAAAAAAGAAGTCCTTTCTCTTAGAACTTGCATCCTAGTTGGGGGAGAAACATTAAATATAATAAATAAAATAAATAAGCAAAGAGCAGGTGGTGATAAGTGCTGTGCTGAAAATAAGACGGAGGAGAGGAGGGGTGAGTGGTGTGGTCAGAAAAGAACTCAAAGGAGGTGATATTTTAACTGAGATCTGAATGACAAGAAAACGAGAGCCATGGAAGGTCCAGGGGGCAAGATTGCAGGCAGAGGGCACAGTCTGTACAAAGGAGATGAAAAAGGCCAGTGTGGCTGGAGCAGGGCATGTGGCAGGGAGAGGTGGAATGGGACAAGGCTCAGGGACTCAGGGACTGGAGCCCATTTGGGGCATATAAGGCCAGGGGTGGATGGTTTAGGTTTTAATCCATGTGGGTTGGGAACCTTTGGAGGGTTTTAGGCTGGGAAGATACGGGTAATGAAGAATACCACTCTGGGTGCTATGTAGATAATATTTTCTGGAGAAGAGAAGGAAGAACAATATTGCAATAATATTATACATTGTTGTAATACTTCAACTGAGAGATAATGGGGTAACAGTGGAAATGGTAATTGTATTTCTAATGTATTTATTTTGTATTATAGTAAAATAACATAACAAAATGCATCATTTTAATCATTTTTAAGTGACAAAGTGCACTAAGTACATTCACATTGTTGTGCAACATTGTCGTGCATCATGACTATCCATCTGCAGAATGTTTTCATCATCCCAAACTAAAACTCTGTACCAGTTAAACAATAAATCACCATTCTCCCTTCCCTCCAGCCCCTAGTAACTACTATTCTATTTTCTCTCTCGTGGATTTGACGATTCTAAGTACCACATATCGGGAATTTTATAGTAATTTGCCCTTTTGTGTCTAGCTTTTTTCACTAAGCATAATGTCTTCAAGGTTCATCCATTTGTAGCATGTGTCAAAATTTCATTCCTTTTTAAGACTGGATAATAGTCCGCTCTGCATATCGACCACATTTGGTTTATTCATTCATGTGTTGATGGACACTTGGGTTGCTTCCACCTTTTGGCTCTTGTGAATAATACTGTTATGAACATTGATGTTCAAATATCTGTGGAAGTCCCTGATTTCAGCCCTTTTAGGTATATCCCCCGAAGTGGAATTGCTGGATCACATGGTAATTCAGTGATTAATTTTTTGAGAAACTGCCATACTGTTTTTAGCAATGATATTTTAAAGGTAGGTTTATCAAGAGTTGCTGAACGATTGTTGTTACGAATTGAAAGAAAGAGGAATTAATAAGTATCTTGAGATTTGCACTTTTACAATGAAAGAATTATAGGACGTAACACTGGGTAACCAGTTTTAGAATAAGAGAGTTTTATTGTTTTGGGGGCGCAGGGTGTGGATGGATTTCACAGGGGTTGTTTAGGACATATTATATTTGTCATGGCTGGTAGATACGCAGATAGAATCATCAGGTAGTCAATTTTATTCACTAATCTAGAATTCCAGTAGCAAAGACGGAGGTATCAGCTTGGTGTATAGCTATTTGGAATACAAATAATATTTAACATCACAGGATAAAGTGAAATTATTTAAGTGGAGTATAGTTGTGTGTAAGACTGATCCCTGGAGAATCCCAACACTTAGAGGTTGAAAAATGAAGGCACCAACAAACGAGACTGAGAAGGAGTCTCTATGGTATGAGGAAAGCAAATAGAACGTGGCTTTTCAGAAACCACAAAAGATAAAGTATGTCAGGAGGGAAGGAGGAGTGGCCGGCCTACTGAGCAGCATGGTAAGTCACAGTGTGACAGCTGGATTTGGCAAGCTGGCGGTCATCAGTGTACTCGATGAGAGTAATTTCAGGGAGCAGAGGGGGTGGAAGCCTGGTTAGAAGGTACCGAGAAGAAAATGGCACTTGCTGTTTCTAATTCCAAACCCATCAACAACTCAATCCAGAGGTTTTACTGTAAAGGAAAATAGTAAAATGGGACAATAAGTAGGGGTGGCTATGGGTCAAGAAAAGTAATTCCAGGAGACTGAATCATGATGTATTTTCATAGGAAGATGGAGAAGGAAATCGTGTAGGAGAAGGCAGGGACACTTACTGGAGGGAACCCGTGAGAAGACGAGAGGGGGTGGGATCCAGAGCTGTCTGGGGCAGGCGTGGAGACTCTTCTTCCCACAGAACTAGAGTGAGAAATCAGGAGGTCAGGAGACGTGGTGATAGGTGAGTTCATAGGCGATGGCTCTCTCATCTTAGTGAAGGAAGGAGGTACAGTCATGAGGTGAAAGAAAGTGAGAGTGTAGGAGGTTCGAGGAGCAAAGCAAAATGTGATGGGCTCATCATGGAGAAAGCAAGTATCACAGAATTGCCTGGCACATTGATGCTTATTTGACATACGTAGCACGAAGTTAATGAGAACAGTCAGTATTACGATGCCTTTTCCTCTAACAAAGTTCAAATCAGAAGAATTTGGGGAGCTGGGTTTAACCACTGTTGGGTTTTATTAAGAAAGTACAACTGAAGGAGGTGAGAGAATTAAGGATTCTTACAAGGAGTGTTAACAGTGAACTATGGATGAGAATTGAGGATATGAGAGTTTTGATGTATATAGAGAAAGTGACAGGGTCAATAATTAGTGGTCTCAGTGTGATAGATATGCCATTTTGGAAATTGTATTGGATAGAAGGTCATGCTGGTCAGCGGTGGGATATAGTAACAACAAGGTGTTGATGAAGGAAATGGGAGTAAGGAAGTGTTTGGTGTGGGATAGATGAAAAGATTATTGGAGGTAAGTCAAGGAACTGAGAGGACAAGCTATTGGATGGAGCATCCACATAGACATTGAAATCACTTGACATTGAAATATCAAGTGAGAGAGAACTCATCATTAGCTATCTACTCATGATATGTTGATCATAAAAGACCTCCATATACGTTTTAACCAAAGAATCTGTTGGTGTATTGTGTGTTGCATTTTGTCAACACCTTTCCATTCATAGTTGAGCTTTAAGAGGTTCGTATCTAAAAATGAGACTGATATCTTTGGATTTGGACAATGACTAGGTGGTATTTCTGAACATGACCGAACATCAGAATGCCCTAGAGGATTCCGTTTGACTCAGGACCGAGGCCTGGGCCAATCCCCAGAGTCTGACGCCTGCGGACTGAGCTAGGTCAGAGAATCCATCTTGTTCAAAGTTCCTCAGGTGATTTGAAATCACATCCAGACTTGTTAACCACTGAGTTAAACCATATGATAGATTGCCTTGAATGAAAGAAACATTAGTTATTTCATGTTTAAATTTACTTGAGAAGACTGAACAGGTCAGGAAGTGGTGCTAAAATCCAGAATTAGAAAATATCAACTCGTTCTAGCAGGAATTGTAATGTAGCACATTGGGTTTCTTTTCTTCTTCCTTCTCCTGGTACGTGAATAAACGGTCTTATCATATCATAATTTACCCTGTAGTAAATTAGAAGTTAGTGCCTCACATTTTGGAGAAACTGTATAGTTAGAATCTAAGTTTATGTGATTTATTTTTATGTTTAAAAATTCATTCTCCCTGTTTCATATTTTTCTTCAATTTTCCTCATATTCGTTCTCTGAATTTGTAGTAAAAATGCCCCTTTACCACTTTACATCTTTTTGGCGTGTTCCTTAGGAACCTTCCTCATGTCCTCCGTCCCGGAGGGAGCCATGTCTCATTTGTCTTTATGTTTTCTGTATCCTGGTACAGGGACTTACCAAAGCAGATGAATATTTGATGAATAAACGAATATAAGATTTAAGGAAGAAGTGTCACATTAAACTATTTGTTTCCTCTCTGATCTCTGTACTATTCTTTAAGTTCCAAGGTAGTTTCTGGGAAAAGTAGTGAACATAATGATGTATGGGTTCAATATATAAGAAAAATGATGCTCAGGGATTTAAAGAAAACACTAAAATGCCAAATCCACAGCAATTCATTTCTCTCAGCAAGTCCTTGTAAATTCAGGCCGAGAAATCTTTATACTGATCTTGCCACACCCAACTCTCTTCCTTCCTGGACAGGGCTCCTCTGGGCCCTTTTTCACTGGGCAAACACTAATAATGTTCACTGGATGCTGATCTCAAGGTGTGGAAAAAGCTTAACACCTGGTTTATCTCTAGCTTTATATCCTGTTAAGAGCAGCCTTCTTGAGAGCACTAGAATTTCTCCAGATGTCATTTACTTATTCATTTACATACCACCAGCCTCTGTGAGCCTATGTGATGGAATATATTAACCAAGAAACCATGTTTGACATCAAGTTCATGAGCCAGTTGGAAAAGAATAAATATGTGTGATAAATGTTATGATGGAAGAAGTATGCCATGTGGTCAAAATACATAAGAGGAGTGTTTGACCCAGAATTGTAAAATCAGGGAAGGCTTCCTGTAGGAAGTGGCATCTGAGCTAGGAGGTTAGGGATGAATGTGCATTGTCTGAATGCAGTGGGAAGGGGACTCTAATTCAGGAAAAGCAGCAGCAGGTGTGGAAGGGAGGAGGGAAGGGAATATAGGGAACACTTGGAGGACTCCATGAGGACTTTGAAAACTCTACCGGTCATCCCTCTAAGTAGTCACCATCAAACCACTCCTTTCATGACAAGAGACTAGGTGTTGTTCTCTCCTACAAATATGTTTTTGTTTCTGTTTTTATTTTTTATTTTAGTATTTTTATTTTTCGATTATTTTAAAATAAAAATGATACATAGTTAAGGTGTCCAACATGATGTTTTGATGTACATATACATAGTGAAATGATTACTACTGTCAAGAAAATTAACATTTCCATCTCCTCACATAGTTACTATTTTTCCTTTGTGATAAGAGCACCTGAAATCCCTCTTAGCAAATTTTGAGTACACAATTTTGTATTATTAACACAATTTTGTATGCTGTACCACAGTGCATGGAAGACTGGTCCAGATCCTTTAATTTACTACTCTAGGAAGAATAATTATTAACTAACTAGAGGCATTGTAACATCATCCTAAAAAACGAAACTTATAGCTACACTCAGTTGTACATGTGCCTGTAGTCCCAGCTACTTGGGAGGCTAAGGTGGGAGAATGGCTTGAGTCCAGGAGTTCAAGGCTGTTGTGTGCCATGACCACACCTGTGAATAGCCACTGCTTTCCAGTCTGGGCAACATAGCAAGACCCCATCTCAAAAAAGAGAAAAAAAAAAAAACCCTCTAAACTCTGCAAGCTTATTTAACCATATTATAGACCATATTTTTCCCATCTTATCGAGTCTTTAAGTTCACATCATTTGTGTGATTGTGGAGTTACACAGGAAACTGATGATTACTACTACTAATGCTACTTTATGGCAATTTAAATGCTTCATATGATCTTACGGGCCAATATTTCCATGCTTAGATACAACATGCTGTAGAAATTGAGTCTGAGCTTTTGAGTGAGAGATCTGAGTTCAGAGCCCAGTTCTTCCCTTTACTAGCTCTGTGACCTTGGGTTAAGCTGCAGTTTTCTGATTTAGAAATTGGGGATCACTTCTTGACCTTTTGGCCACAATCAAGTGTAGAAATCGGGGACGTTCATTTAACCGTCTCGTAGATTCACTGTGAGAATTGAATGAAACTGTGAGCGTTTGGGGCTAGCACATTGTTTCAACCCTAGTTAGCTTTCTTGAGCATATTTTCTTTACCCTGTAATTCTGTTTGCTTTATTATGAGCAACTTTCTCTTTTCTTTCTACTCCCCTAGGGATATAAAACCTGACAACATTTTACTTGATGAACATGGTAAGTAAATGACTTATTCGTAATCAAGTACAAGACCTGCGCGTAGAACAAGCTGATTATCCCCAGCAGAGGAGTATTATACATGGAAAAGATGTCTTGCTTGAGCTTATTTTATGGGGAGGAGGGACAATATGGGGAACTTTATTATTGATAGCAGTGGCCTAGTGCAACAATACACCCTTAAATAATATTGAATTTGCCTCATGAGAAAATCATTCCCTACTCAATTTTCTTCTACTACTTTTCTTCAAGAAAACCATCACAGCATTTTTGGCACTAGTTTACCTTAATATCACATAATCGCTTTTTTTTTTTTCTTTTTCATAAAGACAGAGCAGGCCTCAAGCTTAGAGCATTTGACTGGAAATAGCATTTGCCTAGAAGTTAGTGACATTATTTTGTTCTCATTGCATCTATCATACTTTTATGATTTCCCTCTTGTAAAGGCAAATTGGTTTTACATTTGCAGAAAAGATATCAAGTTTTTGGTTCAAAAAATTTTCAGCTAAAAAAAAAAAATCAGTTTAAAGAAAAATGTAAAGTAGATAAAAGTATATGTCGTACCCAGATATGAAAGTGATACAAGGACATGGCAATAATCAGGAAGGTGGTAAGTGAATGCCTAAAGTTCGAGAAACACTGATTAAAGATATCCTCCAGAACAAGCTTTTGCCAGCAGTGATTAAAAGTGTATGATTTCTTCCCAATATTTATTTTCACGTACATTTGGATTTACTGCTACATCAGGGCAGACCTATAGGGCACACAGCCTGTGTGTTATTAATGTTAACAGTGGCAGTAAGATCTTTGTTATATATTTTAAAAGGTGCTGGATGGGAGAACACTAAATCTGCAAATCTCTTTATTCATTCAATGTTTACAAAAAGGATTTGCAAGTGGAACTGAACCTGCAAGTACCATCCCTTGCCCATTATTTATTTTACCTAACTG
Organism: Eulemur rufifrons; assembly: GCF_041146395.1. NCBI lineage: Eukaryota > Metazoa > Chordata > Mammalia > Primates > Lemuridae > Eulemur > Eulemur rufifrons. Next base: position 11,962,346 of record NC_090992.1, read on the forward strand.
AGTTTTGAACCTGATTTTCCAGATTCCACCTGTGCTCAGAGAGGGCTAAGGAACACATTTTATGTATGACCTCTAATTTTCAAAGCTCAGGGTCATTACTTATTTATGGACTGTCCAAAAAGATTTTTTCCACTTTCTTCCAGCGCCTTATTTCTCCCTTATTTTTACTGCTTCTGACATTTGGGAACAGATTCTCTCCATCTCAGGAATGTGAGCAATGGTGAGACTTAGCACGAAGGTGACTTTCATTAAAACACCAGCTATGCAGAACCAGGCATAGTGGTGTGCAGCCTGTAGTCCCAGCTACTCAGAAGGCTGAGGCAGGAGGATCCCTTGAGCCCAGGAGTTTGAGGCTGCAGTGAGCTATGGTCCTGCCACTCCACTCCAGCCTGGCCAATGGAGTGAAAATAATAACAATAACAACAGCAACAACAAAATCCAGTTGCAATCTTCTAGCCTATGGAGGCCACCTTTGTGCAACTTAGGAAAAAGTGCACCCTCTGCCCAGCACAGCTTTCTGACAGCACATGGCTGGTTGGGGTTCAGTCCTCACTTGCCTTCCCAGCCCAGTGGCTTTGTTCATGACACTTGCTGCTCCACCATTTGTAGAAGCATATAGGTCCTATCAACCTAAAACTTTCCAAGATTCATCTTCCGTTCAGAGAACGTTGTTTTAATCTCAAGTTTCCGCCATAGCTTCATCTTATTTCTAACACAAGGACTTCCTGTTCTTCTTCATTAAACTTCTTCCTTCTCGTTTTCTTGGTGACATGGTGATTGTATGTTAGGGAAAAGGTAAAGAAATCAATTAATCTCCAAGTTTAACCACCTTTAGAGACTACCCTGGAGAAAGATGAACTGTGTGGTAGTATATTTAAGAATGTGAGAAATCTGGCACAATTTGGGTTCAAAACCCAATTTGGTTCAAAACTCAATTCACTCTTTCACTAGCCCTGGGAGTTTTGACAAGTTGCCTAAACTTGCTCTACGTCTTAGTTTCTGCAGGGATCAAAAGAGTTCTTACTTCTTAGGGTCATTGTGAAGACAACTGACCTAATACTTACAAAGCACTTGATACAATGTCTGCCATAAGGAAATCACTCAGTAAAAGTCAAATATTGGTATGATCCCCATGAGGTAGCAGTGCCTTTCTTCCCTTGGGAAGGAAGCTTGGACTACTTTATCTTGCTGCATGTGGCTCTGTCTGTGCCACCATGCCGGATATGTACAAATCTCTACCAGATAGAGTCTGTAAAATGAGATACCAAAGATGCTGCTTGTCTCCTTTTATTTATTTATTTATTTTTGTTGTTGTTGTTGTTTTTGTTTTTTTTTTTTTTGAGACAGAGTCTCACTCTGTTGCCCAGGCTAGAGTGAGTGCCATGGCGTCAGCCTAGCTCACAGCAACCTGAAACTCCTGAGCTCAAGGGATCCTCCTGTCTCAGCCTCCCGAGTAGCTGGGACTACAGGCATGCGCCACCATGCCCGGCTAATTTTTTCTATATATATTTTTAGCTGTCCATATAATTTCTTTCTGTTTTTAGTAGAGATGGGGTCTCGCTCTTGCTCAGGCTGGTCTCGAACTCCTGAGCTCAAACGATCCGCCCACCTCGGCCTCCCAGAGTGCTAGGATTACAGGCGTGAGCCACCGCGCCCGGCCATGCTTGTCTCCTTTTAGATCTTGTGTTTAAACCATTTTGTTTAACTCTTAATCCTCAGGTTACTACCCTTTCAGTGGCCCTTTCTGCTCTCTTTTATGTGTGTTTATGGCATTTTATTCAAGGTGAAGCTGATGCTCTGCTGCTTAGCTGCTTAGGGAGTGTGAATGGTTGTTCCAGTCTGCTTGAGAGTCAGTCTCAGTCTACACCTGTTACGTGGTGTATTACTTACAATGACCCTTTTCACACTCTCGAATTTTTGGTTTGGTCAATGAATTAAGAGGAGATTTTTCTGTATTATATTCCCATCCTGAACTCAACTTGAAAATCGCTGCAGTTACTAAGGAAATATTGCTTTGGGAAGGATTGTATGTGAATGGTATAGAAGCAAACAACCAAAAAGGTTGAGAGTCAGTCTCTAAGCATTGCCCTAGGGATCTCTTTCTGGAAAAAAGAATTTTCTTTGAAGTTATTTACTTTCTGTTTATTCAGATTCTGAAAAACTAGGACTCTCAGATATTGTTCATGGGCCATAATTAACACTTTTAAATGAATAAATCCCTACTACCCACCTTCCCCCAGCTCATTATGTAAAGTTGCGCTTGTGAGAAGCAGCTGAATGGCAAATCGATGCCGGCCTTTTAGAGCATCTGCCGGTGTGATGTTCCATGTGGAGCTCATATTTCAAGCACTCATTGGTCTTCTCCATCCACATTTATAATGTCTCATCCATGATGGGCCATCACGTGGGCCTCTGGCATGGAGACTTTAGCAACTGCAAAGGGTAAGTGCCTGTCTCCTGGGCGTGCCTCCAACTGAGCTGCGTATTATACCGCACAGCTTACATTTTGATTCAGCACCATTCAGTAACAGACAGAAACTTTGTTTCATTCTTATTGTTCATATTCATCAGAAAAGATTGGCATTTAAAGGGAGCTGATTATGAAATAGATTTTTCCACAATGTGAATGAATCACCCTTACACATTGGAATCTGACTTAAAAAATGTTTTCAATTTAGAGCATACCTGTGACTCTTTGCCCCAAATTTCTCATTCACTAGTTAAAGCCAAGATGACATGAGGTCTTGGATGGCTCATAACCAACTGTCTTGATCTGTGTTTTCATATTCTACCAACTTAAGTGCCTCATTCAATTCTATCAATTTCATAGTGTCTAAAATTCTTGTTTTTCTTAAATTATTCAGGAAATAAATGCTGCATCTAGAGAAACAATAATGTCTGCCCTGCATATCAGAGAAAATGACAATTATGTCATCATCTGTAATTTAGGTTTCTTAATATCATCCGTAGTCACAAGGAACAGAGGCAAAAACACAGTCTGGGGGGTGAGGAAGAACTGAGCCTGCTACCTTAACAGCTACCCCCTTGCAGACTCCGAAAATGTGCCTAAAAATCAAGTGGAAAATATCTTTTTAAAAATACGTGTAATGTCGAATACTGTGCCCTATCCCCAGATAGTCAAATATTTCAAGTTGCATGTAGTGGCCAGGGATATGTATTTTAACAAGCACCCCAGGAAAATGTGACGCACGCACTCTAAACCTGTAGTCCCCAAGCCCTGGGCCGTGGCCCGCTGTCGGTCCATGGCCTGTTAGGAAACAGACCACGCATCACTGCCTGAGGTCCGCACCACCCCCTTCCATCCACGACATCCCACACCTCCACCCCAAGGCCATGGAAAAATTGTCTTCCATGAAACTTGTCCCTGGTGCCAAAAAGATTCGGGACCACTACTCTAAACACTTGCAAGTAGGGGAGACTTTTATAAGTTGAGGGCAGTGCCAACTGATTGGGCATGGTGCCCTGGAGTACCATGTTTATGTCAAAAGACCCTCAGACTGAAGCCAGGCAGCCTGACTCCAGGCTGGTAACCACAAAGTCCCCAGGCTCACCTAGTTTGTATTAAACCTTGTGTATTAAACCTAGTCCAATGCTCTGAGCATGACCCACAGAGAGAAAGAAAGAAAGAAAACACCGAGACAACCTATACTATGATAGGGTAAGTTTTGAAATCATCTGTTGGATCATTCAAGCAAGCATACCTTAACTTTTAACTAGATGAGTGCTATTTTACTTCGTTAAAATGTCATCACATAAGCAGAAACAAAACACTTTCTGCACAAAATAAAATCCCGGTGGTGACGACGGTGAGATTTATCTTTAGCAGCAGGCTGGGCGCTCCTCAGGAGCAGGCAGTGAAGTTTGGCATGGAGAGTGGGGACCGCAGCTCTAGAAGAAGAATCAGATGACATCCCCTCCCATGACAGCCATATCGCATCAAAACCACAGATGCTTGCAAATGGAAATGCCAACACTTCAAGATCCTTTGAAGGCAGATGACTGTCATGCCAACGGCCAATGCGATAGGCTCATCTGCCTGGGCTTCTGGCACTGCCCTTTCCTTCCTTCTAGCTGTAAATGCAAGGACCCTAGAGCACGTCCTACAGTGTGTTCCCTGCCAAACATTAGAGTTAGACCCGCACTGTATTGCCGTGAGTGTTAGAGCTGAGAGAGACGCTAGGAATTATTTAGTCCACCCACTCTTTTTATATAAAGGGTCATTTGGATCTGCCTTGGAAGGGGATGTAGTCTACTATGTGTGAGGGGCAGAGTTCAGGGCAGAACCCAGGCCTCCTGGCTCTCACTCTAGTGCTTTACATTAATAGAGACCCTTGACCAGTTATTTGGGGGGCAGGGATCAGTGGGGCCAATTGGAACTCTCAGACAAAAAAAATTTAATGGTATTTCAGAAAAATGAGGATAAAAAGGACTCTTTCTTGGCAAAGAAATTAATATTTGTATCCACACTCATGCCAGGTTCGTAGTGATAATGTTTGCCTCTTAAAAAAAAAAAAAAAGAAATCCCATAAGAAATGCTTGGAAATTTGGTACTTTGAATATCTCTTGGCTGTCTCTCTCATGATACCCACAGGCTAAGCCAAATTAAAATGTTACCAATAGACAAAAACTGCCTAAATAAAATTATCAGAGCATAAACTCTTAACCACTAAGGTTGAGGTTCAACTACAAGTTTATAGTCAGAGACTCATCGTTGTAACTCATGTTCTGGCTGCTGGAGGGTTGCTGGTTTAAGACTACATGGGTCCTGAGGATGGAGTGATTGAGTTTTTATTGCCTGTACGCAATTGCAACTAGCATACAAGAATTAACATACTAACCTTCCGGATGCTTTCAATTAGAAGCATGGTTGTGCTACTGGGTTGAATGGGACTTAATGTTCTCTGTGGTCCTTCTCTCTCCCCAGGGCATGTGCACATCACAGATTTCAACATTGCTGCGATGCTGCCCCGGGAGATGCAGATCACCACCGTGGCTGGCACCAAGCCTTACATGGGTACGGGTTCCGTGAGTGGTTGTAGTTACTGAGAGCAAAGCGTTTGCTTTTCATTTCTGTAAACACCACTTACTATAAGGTTAAGTCATCTGTAGGGACTTGAAGCTAGAGCTGACGAGTTCCTCTCTGACCGCACTTGGGGAGCTTCTGGTTTCCTGAGTCTGAGATGGGTCTCAGGATTCTGCACGAGCAAGAACCTAAGATGATCTTGACTGGGGAGGCCATTGATCACATTTGGAAAACATTATTTCACGAGGTGATTAAGACAGTTTCTACTCACTTCCTAACAACAACAACAACAACAAAAGAATACTAATTAATGCAATAAATATCTACTGTCTCTGTATGCTTGGCACTATTTGAGACGCCGGTGACCCAGTAGTGAGAAACACAGACAAGGTCTCCAGCTCAGGGGATTACATTCTAGCGAGAGCAGATTAAAAAAGAATGAAATAAAGAAGAAACAGTAATAAGCAGGATGGTCCTAAGTGACAAAAGCATGATTTTGACCATTATCGACATAATACCGCATTATATGCATAGGGCTATAAAGTTTACAAAGTGCATTCCTGGCTATAGTTTTAGTTTTAGCTTCAGGGCTTTAAAAATCCCATGAGTTCTTCTTTTGAAAGACCAGGACATTCTGCCTGAGAAAGGTTAAATGACTGCCTAATCTTGCTTATAGTGAGATCAGGAATTGATATTTACCCTGATGATTCAGAATTTACTAAGAAGTTACTAACAGGGTAAGTTTAGATGCGAAACTATCAGTTGGTCTCATTTAATTGTGGTAACAAATCAACTACAAATTCTAAGTTCATTCGTTGGAGACAGCCTAGACACCAGTTTGGCAGAACCAGTTCTACTTTCTGTCCACGCCCAAATATATGAAGGCAGAGCTGTTGCCCTTCAGGGGCATGCAGTGTTCAGGAAGAGGGAATTCTTCCTCCCTTCTCCCTGTGGTTCCTAAGGCAGGTGAGTCAGATCTCAGGAGCATTATCTGTAAATTCCTGGGGTGTATGTGAGAAGGGGTGCCTGGCGTTTTATTCTTGGCTAGATGTCTGTTTAGTCACTGGACTTGCTATCTGGTGCTGGAGCTGACGCAGTCTGGGCAGCCATGGAAGGTTGCTAAGTTTGGGAGCTAATCCTCCCGGGGAACACAGCAGCAGGAGGCAGAGGGATGGGAGTGAGTGGGAGTGTTTGGGGAGAGGGGGGCTGGGTTAGCTAAAGGATGTGGTCCAGCTTCACAAGGGCCCCTGCAGTGCCCAGGGATGTAGCCTGGAAGGGAGGGAGGCTCCTATCGGCGTGGTTTCCATGGTGTCCTGGAGACACCGCCAGCCCCGACAGAGTGCAACCATAGCAGAATCTCGGAGAGTGGAGCCCAGGCGTAGGGTGGTTTAAAAGTTCTTCAAGTAATTCTGCCATGGGGCTAGGATTGACAGCTTCTGCCACAGACCATGAGCTGTATGTATCAGCTGTTAGCAGCCCCGAAAGAGAGACCACCCTGCAGCAGAGGCAGCACATGAGTTAGGATCCCTCTGCCTCCACTATCCTCCTTTCATGTCCTACAACCCATAGTACTTTCTAGAAAAATGCAGAAGGTGTGTGAGAGCCACATCAGTCCTCCCTCTCCACACAAAGGTGACGGAATGAGCCTGCTGGGTGGGTGGAGGAGTTTTGAATCAGATATGAGAGTAGTTTTAAAATGCACAGGACTGAATTTTAAAGTACCTAAAGGCAATGTTGTAATAGCAAAGCGGATTAAAATATATTAGGCACAGACCGTGCTATCATTAGGGAAGGCCCCTATCCACAAAAACAGGAGGTTAGACACCCGCACGGTTGCTGGGAGATGATAGAAGACTGAAAACTACTTAAGCTTCCTTCTACCCTAATTAGTTAAAGGCGCTTAAAGCAGGTGATGTCGCTGTTGAAACTGGTGGTATTAAGTCAGGGGTGGAATGAATTGTATCAGCTAGATGCGGTCAGAGTAATTCATAGGCAAAACATTTGAACTTGAAAAGGGCGAGAGCAACGTCACTTTCTTTTAATATTTCATTCTCTTCCCCCACGTAACTCCTCGAGACAGAGGAAGGAAAAGAGAACCCCCTACCTGCAGAGCCACCTCACTTTCCAGCAGAAAGAAATCATCTCTGGGGCAAAAATGAGCCTGATTTTATATGATATTTGAACAACTGCAAATTTCATGGCTTCCAATTACCAGTGGGGGCGATAAATCTCTTTTGTCACTTCTAAAATAACGGACACATATAATTCAGCCTATTTTCTACCTAAAATCCGTGGTACTTAAATGATAAAAAGGAGTATTCAAGCCTGCTGCTCTGATGAGTTTATTCCCCAGGTTTCCTGGGTTTCCATATTAAGGGCTATTTTCTTGGAGCCAAATCAGAAAATGTGCATCTGGGTTCCTAGGGCTGGTTTCCATGGTGAAAAGAAATACAAGGAGGCCACCTTTATTTCCTCTCCCCAGTGATTTTAAGTACAATATCTGTATAACGTAATTTTTGTGAAGTTGGCATGTCTAGTCTTTTCACAAGATAGAGCTAGGAAATTGGAATCTAGGCAAGATTCTATGCACCTGCCACTTTCACCCTTATAATTAAAAGTAATCAATATTTATTGAAATCTTTCGGTGGCCCAGACAATGTGTTAAATGTTTTACATTTATTTACTCATTAAATTTTCTCAACAGCCCCATGAGACAGACTGTACTTCTCACCATTTTACAATGAGGAAACTCAGAAGCTGAATAACTTGCTCAACATCACACGGCTAATAATTGAAAAGCCTAGATTTGAGCCACACTCTATCTGACTTCAGAAATCAAGCTTCTCCTTAAAATAAAGATGCAGAGAGAAATTTAAAAAAATATATGTTGGCCGGGCGCGGTGGCTCACGCCTGTAATCCTAGCACTCTGGGAGGCCGAGGTGGGCGGATCGTTTGAGCTCAGGAGTTCGAGACCAGCCTGAGCAAGAGCGAGACCCCATCTCTACTAAAAATAGAAAGAAATTATATGGACAGCTAAAAATATATATAGAAAAAATTAGCCGGGCATGGTGGTGCATGCCTGTAGTCCCAGCTACTCGGGAGGCTGAGACAGAAGGATCGCTTGAGCTCAGGAGTTTGAGGTTGCTGTGAGCTAGGCTGACGCCACGGCACTCACTCTAGCCTGGGCAACAGAGTGAGACTCTGTCTCAAAAAAAAAAAAAAAAAAAAATATATATATATATATATGTAAATATTTTTACTTATGGTTTTTAAATGGTTCTAAGTCAATTTAGTTAGGCCAACATGTTGGAAATGTTTCTTGTCTTATTCCAAAATGAGTATCTGATTGTCATAGCTATCTCTGTACCCAGAAGCTGCCCTTGCCTCTGATTTTGGAAAATAGTCTTTCCAAGAGGTACTCTGGGTACTAGTCTACTTTCTCATTTATAAAAATATGTTCCTGCGGGGCAGGTCTTTGTCTGTCACAAGAATGGAAAAACAAACACCACATGTACTCACCAGTAAATTGGTACTAATTGATTGACACTAATGTGTACGTATGGGAAGTAACATTCACAGGGTGCCGGGCAGGTGAGAGCGGGGGAGGGGGGGATGGGTGAACCCATACCTAACTGTACGGGGCACGCTGTCTGGGGGATGGGCACAGTGCAAAGGCGATTTATGTAACCAAAGCATTTGTACCCCTGTAATACTCTGAAATGAAAAATTAAAAAAAAAAAAAAGAAATTAACAAATCTGGGGGAGGTGCAGTATGGAAAATAGAGAAGATAGGTGGGAGATTGCTAAATTACATGACGTGGAAGAGACAAAAGATTTGTAAAACAAGCGAATGTCTAATTACTCTATTTGAAAATGTTTTGAGTTTCTGTAATGTAAACCCCTCTCTGTCTTCTTCCCAAGCATTCGGTAAAACATACAACTCAAAAAAAAAAAAAAATTATGTTCCCAGTGATTTGGTAAAACCTAACAGGCACTCAGCAGCACCCATTTTATGGTGCTCCTGTAGGATACTAATTAGCAATTAACCAGAAAGTAAAAAAATTCTAAAAAGAAAGAAAGAATACTAAGCTGAAACACTGCATGGAGATTAGAGAAATATATGGCTACTAACATGAGATGCTGAGCATGTTATAAAGCAGTTTCATAGCTCTGGAATTGAGAAAATAATCAGTCTGCCAGTCCTTTACTTCACCACCTTCCACCCAGTGAGGAAGTTTTGCTTTTTTAAATTCATTGTCTTCTGCCTCCATGTTCCTTCTCATCCCTCCAAACATTCCTTCTCTCTCCTCCTACGTCTGTGTCAATATAATTCAGACCGCTTAGAGGTAACCAATGAAAACATTCTTCTCCAAATTTGTTTATCAGCATTTTATACTTTTTGCATAGTGAACGTGCACTTTGACATATATATAATTTGGAGAAGAATGCTAAAGTCGAAACCCACTTCTCCCCGGGTCCTAACAACTGGCACTCTGCTTATTTTGCCATGCCAGTAAATATAACCATCATTTTTAATGGTCATGTGTTATAGAAAAGTAAATAAAACAGAACAAGACAGGCTACAGCAATGGGGGCAAGATTAACCTGTGTAATGGTTATACAGACATTTGCTTATAACTATTTTTTAAATTCTTCTGTTTTATTTACTTTTCTGAATGTATGTATAGAAATACTTAAAAAAAAAAAATACCAAACAAAATACTCAGTGGCTTTTCTGAAGGACGCTTAGTCCCTCTCCAATTCTACTAATACCCTCCCAGCAGCAGGGGATCTTCCTGAAGGGTTTGGGAGATGTCAGAGCTCCTTGGTCTCTTTCTGCTTTGGCTTTTCAGCTATTTTAAGGCTCAAAGAGCTACCCCCATCTGTTATGCTTTTGTATGTTGTCATGATTTTTTTCTTAACGTTCTACCAAAATTCCTCAGTGCCCAGCACACCGTGAATATCTGTTGAATGAACGGATGCATACCTAAATGGCTTCATGCCTGAAAACAGAGCAAGTAGAAGAGGGGGAGAAAGGATACTCAATAGAGGTGGAAGAAAGAAAGAAAGTAAAAAGAACACTTACATAAACTCCAAAGATGATCCAGTATGACAGAATATACAACTTTTATAGAGTAATGTTCATTCTGTTGGGCATTTTCTTGGCACAGTGGGTCTGATGATGCCTCAGAGTTCTCTGCAGCTTCTCTAAGTGAGATGTGTGTCACCTGTCACCTGGGGGACTGAGATGACTCGCTGTGAGATACTGAGAAGGGGAAGCAGAAATCTAGTCCGTTCCGTCCAGCGTGTTGGAGTAGTGTGGGTCAAGGCCATTATTTCTCAGTTTGCAGTGGGAGCTGTGATTGCAGAAAGGACGCAGTGACGCGTGGAAGGCGAATGCCCTGGGGGATGAGGCCCACTTAGTCCTGCTACCTCGCGCTCTTACAGTCAGCGTCAGTCCTGCGTGTTAGGATGTCAGTGCTCTGCCTCACTCATTGGATGTTGTGCACAGGATTTTACCTAGAAAGAACTTGAGCGCACTGGGCAGGGCCAGCCTGTGTGTAGGCTCCATGTCACACCCATTTCTTTGCCCAGAGCCAACATCTTACTACAGGAGGCTTGGAATGAACCCCGTGTACCGTTTGACTAGGTCAGTTCCCCCATTATTATGAATGTTTCCCTCTCGGGAGGAGTAGCTGAGGTTTGGGAGCACTTTCTAAGTGCCAGGCACTGTGCTGACATTTTGACAGGATTATCTTATTTAATTTTGAACCCTATAAAGATCACCTTCTTATTGTTCTGCTTTTGCCCTGATTCTCAGGCTCTGCCAACTAACTTGCTCGAGGCCACAATAAGTGGTGAAGGCAGAATTTGAACTCAGCACAGCTCCAGAGCTAATGATCACAACTATTGCTAGAGTAATTGATTTATTTGTTCGTTCGTTCAACAAATTCCTGTCCAGTGACTCTGAATGCCGGGCTCTGTGCTAGTCACTAGGACAAGATAAATGCTTGGAAGGGTATGAGAAAGGTTCATGGTATGTCAAAGTGCTTAGAATGCATAACTCGGGGGTCATCTCTGGGGACAAAATTGACAGTAGCTCTGCCTTCCCTTGGAATCAGTTGGAAGAACTATGGGTACAAAGTACAAATGACCCACAGGACTGTAAAACCTTGTATTTCTCAGTGTCCCCACTCCCTCATTTCTCCCTCCCTCACCCCTAATGTTGCCTTTGCCTCCTCCAGGTGCCTCCAAGATGGAGAATCGATCCAGTGTATGTTGCACCAAATTCTGAGCATTGCTTGCAACTGGAATACAAATTTAGACCCTTTAGTGCAAACCTTCCAAATCAAGACAAATAACATCTTTTCGGCCTTCTTGATTTTAGGGTCAGCTGCATATTTGAGGTCTGGTAGGACCTGATTTTAATAGTTACACGATCTAAATAAGAGAAGAGTTTACCATGAAGACTTGTGCGTGCCTGTGTGTATCGGTTGATGAATGAGGCTACTGAGAAAGATTAGAAAATTAGAAATTTTTGCCTGCTGTGAGCAATCTAATAATGGATGATAAACATCCATGAAAGTGTTTATATCCTTTATCCTGGTAATTCTCTAAAGGACCGTGTTGGGCAAATAAATTTGTTAATGTCTCAGGTAATAACACCAGCCTCATTTTTCTGGGTTTTTCAGCACCTGAGATGTTCAACTGCAGAAAAGAAGCAGGCTATTCCTTTGCTGTGGACTGGTGGTCCCTGGGAGTGACAGCGTATGAACTGTTGAGAGGCCGGGTACAGTAGAGTTGCATTTTCTCTTCAGTTATTCTTCCAGCAAGTTCTATTTTAGAATGAAAGAATGTATGTGTGGTTTGCTAAGAACCAAGCAGTTTATTTGAAAGCTGAAAACAAGTATGCCATGTGATTCTGATAACACCCCTTGAGATTTCTGCACAGATTAATTAGCTGTCCTACATAGGGGACCAACCACGTCAGTTAAGATTAAATTACACAGATAAAATTAAGTGAATAATAAGGATACTATAAATTTCCAAGGAGGGGAAATCAATACACCTCACTAAATAGCTTGTGTAAATATATGTGTTTGTTTTAAAGAAAGTCATTTTGAGGTCACAGCATAGACTCTAATTCAGACACACCTCACCAAGGAAAGTACATTATTAATACAACATAATTCATGTCCTGTCTTGTTGAATTTCTATTGATCATTTGGGTCTTGGGTTCTGGGTTCAGTGACAAATTAGAGTAGTTTCCTTTTAAGGGAAATATTTCTTAAATTAAGAAGCTCTTTTCTAGAAAAAAGAGATTTAAAAAACCAAATATGCTGAAACATATTTTATATGTTTTTTGCAAACTGTTGCATGATGTAATGTGTCGTAAGGTTGTGTCTTAGTCAGCTGTCTACCAGTATTTTATGTAAATACTTATTACAAGTTACCTTATAAAACAGTTTCATATCAGCATCTCAGAGGCTGATTCAGCCCACTGAAATGTTTTGTTTGGCTCAGTGGAATCACCAACTTTTAAAAATTATGATCTTTTACAAGAAACTGTAGGTTTCTGGCAGCTTTTTTTAAAAAGTAGGAGGTCTGGCACCCCAAGATCACCCACATGTGGCAACACAACAATCAGCTGGATGGGGTTAGACATTGACATTGATATGTTATTGGTTAAAAGTTTTGCTTAGAAACATTTGAAAAACAGATTTTTTTCTTTTGCCCTATGAAAATGAAGACCCTTACTTCTTCTTCTCTCCCTTAAGAGACCATATCATATTCGCTCCAGTACTTCCAGCAAGGAAATTGCACACATGTTTGAGACGGCTATTGTGACTTACCCTTCTGCCTGGTCACAGGAAATGGTGTCATTTCTTAAAAAGGTAAGAAGACTGCATGTCAAAAGGAAGTGATAAGAGGAAGCATGCTGTCTGGGTTAAGGTTAGAAGTTAGTATACAATATTGGGGGCAGTCATGATAATACACATTGCTACAGTGGTTTTTGCAGCTAATCACTTTCAAATGCATGGCTTCATTAAATCAACTCCCAAGTCCCCTTAGATAGCCCAAAGCCATCTAAAACTCAATGTGTCCAAAATGGAATTCTTAATCTTTTTGTATTTCCTGAATTTCTTCTGACATTCCTTCTTTGAGTGACTGGCTCCTCCATCCGTCCATTTCTGCAAGGCGGAAACCAGGACTCATTTATCATCTCCATATCCAATCCATTACCAAGTTCTGGAATTTTACATTTTAAATATCTTTTAAATCTTTCACTTCTGTCCATCTTCACTACTATCTCCCCAACTCAACTGCCATCAGTTTGGCCTTATAACTGGTTTACCCCACACACTTTTACCACTCAGTTCTGTTCCCCACTCTGCCCCATAATGATCTGTTCAAAGGGCAGTTCAGTGTCTTTCCATTGTTCTTAGAATAAAGATTAAAATAATTTTTATGGCACAAAAGTTCTAACTACCTCTCAAACCTTATTTTGGACTTTTGTCCCCCTTTTGACTACACATAAATCTCTTTGGCCTTCTTTTTCTTCTTCTCCTTCTTTTCCCCTTCTTTTCCTACACACACCAGTCTCCCTCTCACCGCAGGGCCTTTGTACATGCTAGTCCCTCTTCCTAGAACATTGCCTCCAACCCTAGCTCCTCCAGCTTCCTCTTTGAGATCAGTACTACTCAGTATGATTCACTGACTGGTTAGTCCATGAATTGTTTCCTACAGATCCATTATACGTACAGAAATTGAGAAAAGCATTTAGAAATATTTATAGTAATTTGACACTTGCTGTAGTATCCAAGCACATGGTCAACGGACTGGTCCCATTGAATAGGGCATGAGCTCGTTTGGGTGATATTGAACTGAAGTCACAAGTTGTACATGGTGAGGAGCTGCACGCTGGCCATGCACAATAAGACTGCATATTGGTTTCAGTGGATTGGAAGTTAAAACAAATACACAAAACCAAACAAAAGTCACTTCTCCTTCTGCATAGCTTGAGAAGCACAGCTTTAGATCTTAGCTCAAATATCACCTCCTTGGGAAGCCTCGCCTTTTTGTTAGCTCACATAACACCCTGTTTCCTTCATAGCAGTTTAAAATTATACACAGCGTTTGTATGACACTTGGGTTACTGATTATTCTCGTCTAAGCTGCATGAGGGTAGGGGACCATGTCTGACTTGTGCACGATGGTATTGCCAGCGTGTAACACAGAGCCTGATAGGTGGTGAAATTTGGGAAGTCATTGAAGAAATGACGTCCATAGCTTTCATTAGATTTTCAAGGTGCCTATGTTCACCAAAAAGGTTAAAAACAATTATAGGAGGATCTCAATAGTGTATGTTGAATGATTATGCAAAAAAAGAATGAGGAGCCCCAAGAGGATAGGCTTGGCTTTTTTTGGGTAGTGGAGGGAGAGAAAATTGCACAAGTTGTGGTTGATAAGGAAAAAGAACTTTAGGGGCTAAGGATTTAAAATTTGTGTATTTTTTCTTTGCGGTCAAGTTCCCTATTTTGGAATAGGGACATTGTTATCAGTAATATCAAAGAAATAGAATAGGGAGGTCATTTTCCATAAGCAAATTTTGCTTCATTCCAAGACAGCCCAGCTTCCCTTCAAAACTATACCCTGATGTCCCATGGTTGTCACCTCCAGGAGCATGAGCCGGTGGGACTGACATTTCCCATCTGATCCACATGACGGATGTGATGGTGGCCCTGGAATGGTTAAGAGGGGAAAAATCTTTTATCCCAGTTAGTAAAACCCAGAACTGTAACAATAACCTTAGTTATACCTTAACTAAGGTATAACTGTGCCACCCCCAATGTATTTTAGTTAGCTGTAAAAACAGCTAAAATTTTTAGTGGGAAATGAATTTCACTTGTGAAAATGTATTGGTATTTGCCACCTAATAGGAGCAGGCTTTTCACTGAGCACTTTAAAGAAATGGCTCATTTAAGCCTGGTTGCAACCTTAGGTAATAAGGTTATCATCTTTTTTTTACAGGTGGGTAAACTGAGGTTTAGAGAACAAACTTATCCATAGTTTGTAAGTAGGGGAGTCAAGAATCGAAGATGTGTTTGACTCAAATGTCATAGCTTGACATTTGACAAGCTATTTTGACTCACCACATTGCAAAACCACTTACTGTTCATTCCAATCCTGCGTTGTTTACATTCTTTGTTCACGGGGTTAAAGAAGGGGGGGCATTGCCTTGTTTCCTTCAATCCTATACTTGAAAACATTTAGAGGGAATTTTTATGATTTTTTTTGTCATCCTAAGTTTTGACCTTTCTCATGATCTTGATGTTTGTGTTCCACTGGCAGCTACTTGAACCTAATCCAGAGCAGCGATTTGCTCAGTTGTCCGATGTTCAGAACTTCCCGTACATGAGTGATATAAACTGGGATGCAGTTTTGCAGAAGAGGCTCATTCCAGGTTTTATTCCTAACGTGAGTCCATCCTAACAAACCCGTCCTAACTCCCATTCCGTGCACATTACCCCGCGTGCCAGATCCACTCGTTGCCTGGTTGGATAATCTCACCAGTGTTGTGAGGGAGCCCAAATTCCTATTTTACAGATGAAGCAATTGGGGCACACCCAGGGTAAGCTGGTCACCAGAGGTCACAAAGCTAGCAAGCAGTCAAGCTGGGATTCTAATACAGGTGTATTTGCGTCTGGAATTCTAGCTCCTAACCACTTCTTGTGATATGATTTTATTGGAAAGAAGTCCTAATCCCCCAAATAGTCATTTCCATGAATCTACGTATTAAAATAATGTTTTCTCTGATTCCAAAGATGTAGAGATTTGTGTCCATGGAGGCCCGTGAGTCAAAGGATTGAAAACTGTTGGGGTTGGGGTTGGGGTGAGGAAGTTATTTTTACCATTCAGCCCTCTGCCCTTGCTGGTTCTGTCTCAGGGATCTATATTTGTAAGGACCAGTAGTTAAAGAGAAATAATTCCCACTGGATGGTACCCAGCCACGGGGCATCTGTGGCCTGCCACACACCACTGGTAAAAGCCACAGTGCAGAAGCTTAGGCCAAGGGACCCAAAGTAGGCCTCTAGCTTCTCTCTGCCCAGGACCTGAACTATACGTTCAGTGGTAGGTATGTTGGGCAGAATAGTGGGCTTCAAAAGGGGCCTGTAGAACCAATTCAGAGTTTTCTGTTCTCAAGCCCAAGCAAGGTGCTTGCTGTAGGCCTGTGGGAGTGTGATCCTTCAGGTGAAGACGGCAGGGGGTGGGGCGTGCTCCAGTGAGAGGGTCGGGCGAAAGTGGAAAGAGAGAGAGAGAAGAAAGCAATGTAATGGAATTCTGGGGGTGCAAATCCCCACCTGATAGGGCAACAGGAGGTGGGCCAAGTCCTTACCTGTCTGCTTTGCAGGGTCCGGTAGGGGCAGCTTGTATCACGGTTGATGCGTGACACAGTGGAGGTCTGGGGACCACCCTCTCTTGCTTCCTTTCCTCCTTCTGTGAGCTGCATCCCTGCAATTAGCCATCCATGTTGGCTTAGGAGAAGCTCTACGTTACGCTTCTCTGACACTAGTGTGAATCTGAATCGTCTGGGGAGTTTATTAAAGGACAGGTTCTTGGGCCTTGCAGTAAGAGACCCTGATTTGGGAAGTCTCTTGGGAGAACTGGGAGGCTGAACAGGCGACCCAGGTGTTTCTGATCTACATGACCATCAGCATTCACTTTAACCCAGAAGCCCGTGGTTTAGAAAAACAATTGTAATTTGGTTTCCTTTCTTACTCACCAAGGGCTAACTGGAGGTTTAGGAAAACAGACAAAATATAAAGTTAAAGACCATGAAAAACAATGCTGGCAGTAAATGATAGAAAACTTAGAATGGGAATCGCCGCTTATTATTCTTGGACCACTCTGTTAAGACAAAGTGATATGTTCTGTATTGTTCTGGTGTGTTTTTAGAATGCTATGGGAAGCTGAGGACTGAACCAACCTATCTTCCTTACAGAAAGGCAGGCTGAATTGTGATCCCACCTTTGAACTTGAAGAAATGATTCTGGAGTCCAAACCTCTTCACAAGAAAAAGAAGCGTCTGGCAAAGAAGGAGAAGGAGATGAGGAAGTGTGAGTCCTCTCAGGTGAGCAGGTCCCTACCAGACTCGGGGTCACGGCATCGTCATCGTGCCACAGTTCATCGGAGAGCTTCCGGCGGGAGAGCTTCTCAGCTCCCAGCTTGTGTTGTCTTGTAGGATGCAAGGAGAAGCCGAACACCCAGGCTTGTGAAAGGGCAGAGCAGGGCGGCTCTGGGGACCCTAGCAGCAGTGTTTCCCTTGTAGACTTTCTCTGTAGAGCTCTGCCATTAACTTAGTTATTGCCCTCTGCCAGCTCTCAATGCAAAATGTACAAACTTCCTGGAAAAGTGACTGTAATTGACAAAGTCTTGATCAGATGACTACCCATGAAATTATAGTCAAAGGGCAGGTTTCAAAGTGCACACTGGCTGTTTTGGGCTCCACTCTTGCTTTGAGAAGTCACTGGGAGCAGCCAGCCCCAGAGGTGGTGTCTGTTCCTTGCCACAAGCTGAATTTTGTGATATCAAGGCTCGCCGAAGTAGAAAGTGTCTACGCACAGGAACAAGGGAATTCTTATAGGGCGAGCACTATAGCTGGATTTCAGTGTTTTGTTCTGATTCATCTCTAAGTATTTTTTAATTTCCCTTGTGATTGCTTTTTTGACACGTTGGTTTTCAAGAGTATGTTGTTTAATTTCTACATATTTGTGAATTTCCCAGTTTTCCTTCTGTTATTGATTCCTACCTTCATTTCCTTGTGATCAGAGAAAATACGTGATCTGATTTTGGTCCTTTTAAATTTATTGAGACCTGTTTTGTGGTCTGACATATGGTTTCCTTCCATGGTTTCCTTTAACTTGTTGAGCATATTCAAGACAGGTGTTTTAAAATCTCATTCTACTAAGCTCAATGTTTAGGCTTTCTCAGGGATAATTTCTTTCAATTTATTTTAACCCTTTGAATGGGCTATACTTTTGCATCTTTGTATGTCTTATGATTTTTATATTGAAAACTTGGACATTTGAATATTATAACATGGTAACTCTGGAAATCAGAATCTTCCTTCCTCCATAGTTTGCTATTTTTTGATTGTTGAAAGCTATCGTTGTCCACTTTTTAATGACTTTTCCAAACAATTTTTTTGCAAAGACTGTATTCTTTGTCATATGGCATCACTGAAGTTCGTTTCTTTAGCTTGTGTTCAGCTAATGTTTTGAGATTTCTTTTAACATCTGAACCATTATTCTTTTATCAGGTGATTTCTTTTTTGAGACAGGATCTCCCTGTCACCCTGGCTACAGTGCAGTGATGTCATCACAGCTCACTATAATCTCAAACTCCTGGGCTCAAGTGATCCTCCTGCCTCAGCCTCCCAAGTCTCTGAGACTACAAGCATGAGCCATAGCACCTGGCTACTGTTTTGTTTTGTTTTTATTGTTGTAGGCTCTCTCAATGTCATGCACCAGTCTGAGGTGTAAACTTAAGATCTTCTTAAGTCTTTTCTGAGCCCATGCCTTTCCCAAAGCATGTGTGGTCACTTTCTAATCTTCCTCATATGTGCAGTTGTTTTTGAATGTCCTAGTCCTTAACGTCTGACTCTCAAACGTTTCTCTCTCAAAAGGGAGAAAAGAGACAAATGAAAGGGCGAAAGGATGCAAGCCCTTTAAATCTCCTGGAAGGCACTTCAGCTTGAGGGAGAGTTGCAAAACAATGGCCACCAGCCTCTTTGTCTTTAGCTCTGTGATCAGAAGCAGCAATCAGAGATCAGAGCACAGATTCTCCGTGTTTGGAGAACACGGTTCTTGTTTCTCACGTGCACAAGCTGCTCTGGGAACACAGGTGTGCGTAGCTCCCGCCCACGAAGCTGGAGGATGGGGGTTGTGTAGCTGCTACTATGCTAAGAGCTCTAATTGGTCATAATTAGCTGCACTTTACTACCCAGGGTTTCCCCTGAAAGTTGCAAGCCTTCAACAGACTCCAGAGTTCCAAAATAATTATATCCGACAAATTCCACCAGTGCATTTGTTGTCTAGGTGGGGAAACAGATTCCTGGTCTCCTCTGCCATCTTCCCCAAATTTTCTTCATATGGCATCCATTTTGAAGATAATTTGGTATTTTTTAGATGTGGGCTATTCACAAAATAGACACTCAGTAGGTTATTGGCTGTTTGATAATCCTCATTCGCCTAACTATACCTCTGGTTTGTTTTCGTTGTTCACCTGGAAGACATGTCTTCTTCAAGAGCACCTTGAATCTGTCCAGAAGGAGTTCATAATTTTCAACAGAGAAAAGTAAGTAACTCCTGGGAGAACAGAGAAGCCCAGAACACGATGGAGTGTTTCAGCCAGGCTTTACTTGCAGACACAATATATTTTTAACATTAAATTCGTTTTTCTAATTACAAAAATGATGCCCATTCATTATAGAAAAATTGGAAAAGTCAGAAACTTATTTTTCACATTTTAAGGTATTAAAAAATTTTTAATAGGTAAATCAGCCTAGCGTCGAGTTTTTGTTTACAAAAGGGCCAGAGGAATTGGGATTTAAACTTTAAATCAATGATGTTTTTAAGATTTCCTTGGTTCATACTTTTTTATAAATTGTTTGGCTTACTGTTATCATTTCAAAACTTAAACCTTTTTTTTCTTTTTAAAGAATAAAACCCTCTTTTTTTTTTTTTCTTTTTAAGAGTAAAAAGGGACTTTAATAAAAGACAAGCAAATCTAGCCTTGGAACAAACCAAAGACCCACAAGAAGAGGACGGTCAGCATAACAACCTGTAAAGGCCTCGGCATCTTCTTGGACACTTCTAATTCTCCACTTCAGAAGAGCTGACAGTAGTTCTTGCCACTCTACACCTCATGACTTAGAAAATGTGAATGAATATCTTTCTAAGGAGGCCTTAGGACACAGTGAGGCGTCCTGGGCCTGAGCTCCTGGGATCTAGTTTCACCACTAACTAACTGTATGATCTCGAGCAAGTCACTTAACCACTTTCTCTGCTTCAGTTTATTTATATAAAATGGGAGGGTTATACTAGATGAGCCATGCCCTGCTTTTTTAGTGCTACAATTGTTATTCTAAACAGCGTTTATTTTTATTTTAAGGAATATTTGGATGTAGATTTATTTTTCCACTCCTCTACACAGTGACAAATGGGCAAATGGCCACAGGACTCAGTGAGACTTTTCAGACCTAGAAAACTTCATAAAGAGGTCAAAATCTCTGAGCTGAATTGGATAGGAATAAGGAATTCCATCAGGAAGAAATGCATGGGACCAGACTAAAAGCAGCGTAGATTTATGAGGGCCATCCAGTGGTGTGCCGGAGTCAGCATTGTATCAGCTGGCAAGAGCCTACTGTGCACATCACTTCCCAACTCTCTGTTCGGGATGTGAAGTTGGTAACTTGAAATTGGTGACAATAGTAGTATTTACACCATCAAAATTGGCAGATGCTACAAATCAGGAGTTATTTTTTTCCCTCCTAGCAAGGCAATTGCTAAATATTAGCACACCATTCTCCTTCCAATAAGCATATTCTTGAGGGCTAATTGTCCTTTGAGGATTAGCAGAGACCTATATCTGGAGAGAATCTGAAAAGATTATTGTCGCACTGAAAGCATGTCTACCCTGCAGTTCAGCGAAGTTGCATCTTACACAGGGGTTGCAGTCTAAGTTAGAAGTGAATTTAGAAGAAAGTAAAATTTACCCTTGAAAAACCCCTTAAATTACCTGTAACTTATGGGAAGTATCTTTTCTCAGTGAAGCCTAGTACAGTAGAGTCACCCTTCAATAATGAAACAAGTCATTGCTTTTATTTTGTTTCAATTTTGTTTTTGATTTTTGGTCTCATTTTAGCTAATACCAGATGAACCAAAATGCTGAACAAATTGCACATTGTCTTCATAGACTAGAATTACTCTTAAAACAGCGGGATGCTCACACATCTCAGCGGTGTAAGTTCATGGAGACTGATTGTGCTGACTGCAAGGATGGCAGGTAGAATTGCCTAATTACTTACAATATCATTGATGTATCATTCCTTCTTTTTTAAATATTTTTATTTATTGATTGATTTGCCATGCACAAATTTTAATTCACCTAAGTGAGATGTGCACATGATGTAACTCCGTTGTACTGACACACAGATCTTTGCAGAAGAACTACTTTTGGCAACCCACAGATGCCACTGGGTAGAGTCACGAAGTGAACCAGCTCAGTGGGGACTGTTCTAACCGTGTGGCTACTCACATCACCTAAACCTGCCCTTCCTTACAGAAAGGATGGGCCTCTCTAGGATGGCAGTAACCTGGCAACAGGGAACACCAGACTGACACCCATGTGGGAAGCCGGACAGGTGGGAACAGACAGAAGTAACAGAGATGGCCGCCTGCTACGGAAGACTTATCCAGAAAGGAGGTCCCGTGGGGGCATCCGAGCATGAGTACAAAGCCAGCGCTAAACTTTAACTTGGCATTTACCGTTTTCTCCTCACTGAGCTAACAGGCCCGGCATTTCTGGCAGAGCTGTGAAATAGTGCCTCTCTATGTTAAGAGCAGCCATATTTTTGTTAAAAAATTAAAAGCCAGCTTTTTTGTTCTGTTTGTTTGATTCCTTTTTCTCTGCAGTTTCCACTGTTATTTATCTATGCTATTTTGTGTGTCTCCAAACACTATAAACTCTAAACACTTGCCCTGACTCCATTTCAGAGAGGGGGAAGGGTTCAAAAGAGCACGACTAAGAAAGTGGCCAGGTTCTGCTCCAGGCTGGTAACCCCCACAGTGACAGGGGCCACGTACACATTTACCAGTTTCCATCATTCATGTGTTTTGATTCAAGCCTTGATGTGCTGTGGCCTTACCCCCTTAGTCACCTGGTTCCTCCTCTTTCTATGACCTTGTTTACATCCTCCCAAAGGAGAGGCTTTGGGAAACTTTTCTGTTCTCATGCTCGCCAGAGGGCACTGGGACCATTAGGTTCTCTGTCATGATGAGAGTTAATCTTTTAGTGCTATTTCACGTCTATACAACTTACAATGGGATCCCAGTACAATCTCTGTGGTCTCACTGCCTCGCTTTTATTTCCAGCGAGCTGCTTCTGTGCCTGAAGCTCCTCTATGGGCTTTCAGGAACCATGACCATACTGATTAGAGAACACAGTGTCAGAGAGTAAGGTGAATTTCCAATCCCAGCCAGGTGACAGACACACAATGTGTTTCAGCGTAGAAAAGAAAAACCACTGTATCTCACAGTGCACAACAACTGATTCTAAGCACTTCCTACCACTGTGCATTTTAAACATGAGAACAAAAAAGTTTTCCAAAACTTAAAACTTTTCCTAAATCCGTATGGTTATTGCTAGATGTTGAAGTCAGATCCTTTGGTTTGATTCCATAGCTTGAACTAAAAGAAACGTGTCTCCCGTGTTCCCAGGTGGAACATAGCTCATCTAGATGCGTGACAACCAAGGCTCAGGGCTGAGAATTTTAAAAAACAGGATGACTGTTACATCCTTTTGTCTGGTATTCCTGAATCTTTTTCTTCTGACAGCTTCCTCCCTTACCTATCTGGAGCATCTGAAAAGTCTGAGCAGGGTTTGAAGTCCGGGAGCATCCTGATTCTAACACTCTTGCGCTGCAGGGGGACTGCGCACCTCCAGTGTGTTCCTGGGGACCTCTAGTGGATGAGTGGGCCAGCTGCACCTGCCACTTTGGCCACCCTCATTCCATGGAAGAAAATGCGCTGCTCATGGCTAACCCACCTCTGTGGCAGCTCTGCTTTTGCCTGAGGTCATAGCTAGGGCAGAAATGAACATCAAACAGCATAGAACACTGCTAAATTAATTATGGCAATCTAATTAAGTAGTGGTTAGGCTTTTTCTGATAGACAACTTTTAACCAGAAGCAACTAAACTTTCTATCATTTTAGCTTTTGCAGACGGGGTGGATGGATAAATAACTAGGAAGAAAGAGTGTTAATGTAGCCAGCAGGGACCAGTGTTGCTGCTTGTGGCTGATGTAATAATGCGGAGGCTTTAATGCTTCAAGAGCTGAAACGAAAAAGCATGAAAAGCATTGTGAGTTTGTTTCAGGACCCAGCTGTCCCTGTATTGTGTCTATACAAAATCCTGTTTCCTACTCTGTCTGCTTGTGATTACTGTTTATTATAAGCTCCATGTGTCTGACTGGTATTAAACACTGATATAAAAATCCAAACTTCAGTTGTCTGTGCTGTGAACAGGCAGCTGACCTGGAGGTGCATGAATGAAAAACAAAAGCTTCTGTTGAGCTGTAGCATATGTAATGTCAATGTGCCTGTGTGTATTAAAATGTCTTCTGTAAACAGTAAGCCATGGACCCTTCTTTGTCAGCTCTGTGTGTGTGTGTAATTGTTTTCCCTAGAGGTGGCATTGTGGGTGCCCAAAGTGACCTGCTCTTACTTCCATTCCCTGCTGGGAAGAATGCCATGTCCCTTACCAGAGATAAGCTAGTGCTGAGATGATGTTCTCTATGGAATACAGGAAAACTAATGGATCCACATGTATAAAAACTAAAAAACCTGACCCCTCTAGCATTCACATCTCAGGGAACATAGCCCAGACTTCCAGTTTCTGCCTTTCACCATGACCTTAAGTCCATGGGTGGCCTGTGCACCTCTTTCTTCAGCACACTGCCTTCCTACCTTCCCCTCGACATCTTTGTCCTGTCCCATTGCATACACCAAAGCAGCAGGCAGATGTTCCAAGGCCCATAATCTGGGACGGGAAGGTAACAGGCAGCTCTGAACTCCCGCAGCAGGAAGCACCTTCTACCTGGGAGAGAACACAGGGACCTGCCAACTTCCTCCCAGACCCACCATAGCTCAGCAGCCACCGCACTGCTGGCTCCCTGGGCTTGTCCTGCAGTAAGCAGACTCTTGTGTGTGTCGTGGGCTCTCAAGTCCTGCATGCTGAGTACACTGTGGTCCAGGTCTTGTTGTGTCCTGCTGTGTTCCTAGCAGCCATCTGAGCAAAGGGCAGGACCTAGAACTCTTTAGATTGTGAAGAGTACCAGCCTTAAGTATGTGATGTCATTTTTGCACACTGCTCTGCCCTTTTATCCATCTCCTGCGTGTGGTTGGTGTCCCCTTTGTGACAGGCTGGTGGTCAGAAAGCTCATTCCAGAAAGTTCTTTGGAACCAGAGGGCCCTTGTTAGTCCTATTCAGTGTTCTCATTCCTTACCCGTCAGATGTGACTCAGCCACTGGATACCTCCACCTGAAGGAAGAGGTGTGAAAGTTAGTCAGTGTGTTTCTTTCACCAACTACTTTTTTAAACCACTTCATCCTTTTTAGAGCCCTGCACCCTGAGTTCATCTTAGATGCTGACTCTTCCCTTTCAACTCACCCTGGTCCTAAACAGAGCTCGGCTGCTGCCTTGGTCACGTGCAGGGAGAGGCGTTTCACCAGTCCTGAGTTTGAGCCACATGGGACTATGGATCAAAGCTTATTAAACATCAAACCTTGAACTTTAATTGTAAAATAATTGTTTATGCCCTCAGAGTAGCTTTTAGTCTGGTTTCTGAGCTTCTGTGTTAAAAGGCATAATAACTCTGTGCTCCTGTTTCCAAGGCATTGTTCCATCAAACCGAGAGGGGCTCATCACATATAAAAGCAATTAATCCGAAATTGCCATCCCCTGGTCCCCGATCTCCTCTCCCACCTGTCCTAGCCTATACACAGACATATCCCTGAGCAAAACAGTTATGCCCTGCAGGCTTGAGAATGGTGCCATAGCATTGCTGGTTTTGTCTTCCTAGTATTCATGCTGTCTCGAATCACAAAACGGTTTTCTTTGCGAAGTTAGTGAGTGTCCACATCGTCCAGGTGCTCAGGGGCTAGGCAAGTGACCAAGCATGGCCAATTAGTCCCATAGTTTCTTCAGCCAGTCACTAGTTCAATGCACAAGTGGCCCCAAGCCAGACCAATCAGAATCAATTTCTTCAGCTGGAAATTTGAGGGACTCTCCATTCTCTGAGCTTACTAAGCAGGTGAAATGAAAACCTGGAGATGCCCATGACCAACTCTGCCCCCAGGTGGAAACAGCTTTCTTAAGAAAGATGCATTTACCGAAAGTACACAGAGCTGAGAAGGAAAGCAGCAATGTTCTGATGTCAGGGTTTAGTGCTTAGACCCAGCTATGCTTGAATCTGTTCAAATCAAACCCTGGACTTTTCAGGTGCACCAGGCTTTAAAATTCTCCCTTTCAGCTGGGCAGAGTGGCTCACACGCAATCCCAGCACTTTGGGAGGCCAAAGTGAGAGGATCTCTTGAGCCCAGGAGTGTGACATCAGCCTGGGCAACACAGCGAGACCCCATCTCTACAAAAAATATAAAAATTAGCTGGGCGTGGTGGTTCACGGCTATAGTTCCAGCTACTCAGGAGGCTGGTCGGCACTTCTGTTCAAGGTTGCAGTGAGCTATGGTCACTCCACTGCAATCCAGCCTTGGTGACAGAGCGAGAGCCCGTCTCTAATAAATAAATGAATAAAATTCCCATTTCCAACAGTTTCCCTCTTTAAACTAGACTAACCTTTGCAATGAAAAATGACCTACACAAATTTGAGCTGGATGCAACAGTGTGTCCTCAGAAGAGTTTAGTATAACAGGTCTGGTAGGATGTTAAAAGATGATATAGGATAGAAGCGTTCAATAGTCAAACAAGTTTGAGAATTGGACAAAGTTTGAAAGACTTCTTCATTACAGGATTTCTCAGAGTCTTCAATGTGTTGATATATACCTTAAACCTCTCAAAAGAGTACACATAACAAATAATCCTTTTGAACACTCATTCAACTCCTTGGGGTCACTTTGCTAAAGAATATACTTTGGCACATGCTGAGTTTAAGTTTTTCTCCAAAACAATCCAATAGTAAAGCTTTAAGGAAATGACAAACTCTGCTCCCTACCAAAAAAAAAAAAAAAAAAAAAATACCCTAACACTTTGAGGTTCTGTTCTTGACTCAGGTGAAATTTGATGATTCATAGAAAAAAACCTTATTCATTCTCCAAAGTTTCAATAACGGTTATAAATTTTTGTGCCAAAAACTAATGACTCAACCTCAATGAAAAGATAGAACTTCCCCACCCCAAATTTTCTCCAGATAATTCTGCTATCATCAAATCTGCCTCTTACTATGTATTTCACTTTTATTGTACCATTTTAATATTTTAGGTGAAGTGGCGCATCACACACAGAAGAAGACTGGAGAACAACATTGGTAATTTCATAGTTATTTTAATAACCAGGTTTACATTAACAGTCACTGAATGAACTTTTGTTTTCTTTAATCTCAGCTAAACTCAAAACACAGTTTTCTTCACGGTTCAAAGCAAACAGCTCTTTACGTTCCAGAGCTGCCTCACGGCTAGCACAGATCACGGGAGAGTTACTGTCTGTCCATATCCACCAGACACAGAACTGAACACCCACACACCAGTTTTCAAAGAGGAAACTTACAATGAATGCTGGCTGCCCGGGACAGCCCAAGAGTGGATCTGGGACTCGAGCTGGAATTTTCCAGGGGAGAAGGCCTGGGAAGCTTGTGGCAAGAACCAAAGTTGGGAATCGTCCACCCTGTTGGAAAGGGCTGCTCAGGGTGAGTGAAAGTCCAGGCCAAGGGGAAGTCCGGCCTTTGGGGAAGAGTGTGACACTCTGGGAACAGCCATGAAGAAGAAGGTCAAAGGATGACTGGACTTTACAGAAAATCCATTTTGGGGATGACTATAATCCTGCTATTTCTAGAAAATTTAGAAGTGAATGAAATAGCTCTACCAGGGTGGCTGATTTAACAGTTCCACAAACACCTTTTCAACTACCCAAGCTGGTGGCCCTCTCAGAAAGAACTCCAACTGGTTGCCATCTGGGTGTAGGACAATGTGAGGCAGGGGGGTGGCAGGGGCACACTCAGAGAGGGGCCGGGCCAAGGGATGAGATGGCAAAGACAGCCTGGCAACCAAGATCCAGTGTGCCTTCCCACATCTGGAAGAGATGCCAGTGAACTTGGAGAGGGCCACGACTCGTCGTTTTCTTTTCCTAAACCCTTTGCATAGGGCTGTTTGATGTGTCTTATGGAACAGAACAAATCTGGATATCAATTTTAACTTAAGTAACATATCCCTCGGTACTCATGTTAAGAAAATGGTGGAAGTTTTTCTCAGAATTCTCAGGAATGTCTATGCTTGGAAAGTAAGTTAGTCATGGTAAGTGAAGAAAGAGAGGCTTTCTTAGGTAACACTGCCTCTGGATGAGGGCATGAAGGGGTTGTTCCTACAGTATGGAACGCTTGTGTGGAATACAAAATTCCAATGGGATGCTTCATTTTGGAAGTCCCAAGTGCAGTGCAAGTGACCCATTTGGCCATGGAGGATGTATCTTCATGGCATAGAGAAGCTGTGGAGGGATGAGTTGGACTCAGGAGCGGAGAAACGGCAGAGCAGATGGCGCAGAAGTGGATGCTCAGAATTGAGTTTATTTATGTACCTTTTCCTCCATCTGGTGGTTGTGGCTGGAACTGCAACCTGTCCTACAGCCCTGCCTGGCTAATGAGGTATATGATTCAGATCTGGCAAACTAAACTGGCTCTGCCTATGAAACTGCCATTCTCAGTTCTAGGATAGGCCCCCAAATCTTTGAGTTGCAAATTTAGAGCTACATTTTCCCTTTTACCTAAGTTTCCCTTAAAAGAAAAGCACCATGAGAGCCTTAAAAATAGCAAGATTATCATGAGGGGGAAAAGTCTTTTTCAGGATTGGAACAGAAAGAAAGTAGCTTGCTAGGGGAAATCCTCTTCCTTGGCTATTTCCAAACTCCTTTGTAGCCAAGTGTTGGCTTTTCTCTAGTCTTCAACTTTTTAAAACCTGAAATCAAAGATACTGGTTTCTTCTAAGCACTTAAAAGGTGTTTGAGGCCTGCTCTTCTCTTCAAAGTACTTAGTACACAGGGCTATGGATTCTACTAGCCGGGTCCCCCAGAGCACAGAGGTACGATTCTCAGGTGGGATATATTTTTTCCTGCAAATGAGCGTCTTGGTTCTACACATTCTCATCTTGTTCACAGAACTGGTTCCAAAACTGAATTTTCAGAAGTGGCACGAGAGGGAAATGGACATCAGCTGCGACTGGCAAGGCAGATGCAAACACTCCGTGCTAATTTCCCTCGGGCGCCCCCGGGGCGGGCTGCGTCATGGCATTTCCGCTCACCTGGGAGATACAGGTACTGAAACAAAAAGACTCCCCAGAGGGTCGGCTAATGGGAGGGAAAACATGATTTAGAATAGGAAGACAGAACTGGGGCCACAAAATGTGCTCCCTCTGCTCAAGACTGGCTTTCCCAAATCCCTGCTTGATTCTCTTATAAACTGAGATTACCCATTACAGTAAAAATTAGGGAATACCTAATAAAATCAACTTTCAAAAAAAAAATCCTGTTATTATGCCTGGATCTCAGGACATCAAGAGAATCACACACCACTGGCAAGAGAGGCCCTTCATTCTGCCCCGTCTAAGCTAAAATCCTGACTCGGGACGCGGAAGCATGCTACTCTTCTGGGTTTGAAAAGACAGGAGAGGGAGAGGGAACTCACCATGTTTAGAGGGAGGCGTCTTTAAGCTGCGGCCGCCCTCACCTCTGAGGGCCTGCGCTGTGTTCTCAGCTGTTGGCTTTTAAGAGCACCAGAGGCGCAGGGAGGGTGAGAGGAGGAGAAGCGTCACCTGCTCTCCCCCCGTCCGCCCTTCCCAGCCCAGGAAAGAGGAGGATTTGGAAGCAACACTGAGAAAGAGGCCCGAGCAAACACTGGCAACAATGAAGCAGGTGGAAGAAATGGTTGGGTTTTGGCATTTTAATAAATGTTCAAAGAAACAAAATCTACTAGGAGGGGACGTGACAAAGTCCAGAACCTAAAGACTGTCTGTCTGCCTTCTCCGCGGACCCCAGGGGACAGCTGCCACAAGCGGCCATCTCCCATGGAAATAAACGTACGTCATCAACACAATACACAACACCCCTTCCGCTCACCCGGCCCACCCACCTCCCGCCTACACGCCCAACCCCAGCCCCTCTGCGCCCTCCACCTTGCTCCGGGCTCCCACCACCCACTCACCCCAAATAACCTGCGTCCCTTTTGTCCCTGACATCCCAGCTTTGTCTGTCCCCTTGTCGTAAGATGCAGCACTACACACGCTCTCAACACTATAATAATATAGCAGACTCTTTTACCTTAGCGGCCTGTCTGATTGCATGCATGTAAATGGGGAGGGGCCGAACAAATCAAGGCTATGCATAAACAGAAAACAAAGCAATATTCGTAAAGCTAGGCAAGCGAGCGTAACATTGGAGAAACATAAGGCTTGAGGCTTGTTGATTCTTTAGATCGCAACTGTTTGGATTCACTTTCCTTCTTAAATATCGGTGTACCATTTTGGCTTCAAGAAAATCTCTTCTTGCTTCTGCCCCTCTCTTTGGGGAGGGGTTGCTTAACTCAGGGATGTGATATTAGAACGGCCTCCAGGGGGCGCCACGATGCGCTTGCTGGCGGAGCGGACCCCCTCATCCACTTGGGTGCCTGCAGTTGGAAATAAAGTCCCAGGGAGCAAAAAAGGGAGGGAGAGGGGTGTGGGCAAGAGATAAACTGGATTAATTTCAAGAGTGCAAGGTACTAAGTGCCCTCCTGACCTCACCTCCCAAGATACTTCCATTCCAGTCTGTCAGGTCTTCTAGACTTTTCTTATGTGCCCCCAAAACTACTGGCTGGTAGGAAGAGCCAAGTTCTTACCTAGATTTCATCTGCCCCTCGGCATAATAATAATATTACGAGGAAGAACAACCCTAACGATGTGAAAAATACCTGCTTACATTCATCGTGGCAGGCACCGTTTTCAGTGCTGAGCGGATTACCACACTGAATCCCCTGCACTGGGCTGAGAGGGGCACTCACTGCCCCTGTGTGACAGGGAGGTGACGGAGGCTCTGAGAAGTCAGGCAACTTGCCCAAGGTCTCACAATTCGAAGTGGCGATGGTCAGGTCCCTGTGACCACAGCACAAAAGGACACCTCGGTGTGTGCGTGTGTCCATTCAGAAAGGAGCCTCGAAAAGCTTAAGGATTAAGGCAGCCAGCGAGCAACAAAAAATGGCAAAAAGCCCGACAAAAATTGCTTGGGACTAGCAACATGTGACCTCTGGCAAAGTGACCTCAAAACTTTCAGCTCTTTTCCTTTGTCTCGCTTCTCCTATGTCCCCCTCCCCTTTCTCCCGGTCTCCCTGCTTCTCCCATTCCTTACTCCTCTTCTTTTCCCCATATGCTGTGATTTTCCATTTAAATATATCTTGCCTTTCTTGGTGTCTCGCCTCTCTCACATTGTCCAGGATAGGGATGCAAATCTACATTTATTTTTCCCCATTTTTAAGACTACTGGTTATGGAGCAAGTGAATCATTATTTATTTAGATCAGAACGTTCTTCTAGACTAGGTAAGAGTAATGGTGTGGCTGACACACGAGAAGTGTTCAATCCGTGGTGGCTATTGTCAGCGTTATTACTGGGGATGGAAGAACATAATAAAAGTCCTAGGTCATAAGAAGCTACTGCAATTTGATCATAAAAATAATCTGAGCTATCTTTTAACCTGGGCAAAGAAAACACAAGATACTGCATAGCTTTCATAGGCTAATGTAGAAAATCACTATTAATTCATAGTGGAAATCACTCCCCTGCCCCACCCCGCCATCCAGGTCTGATCTCTAAGCAGAATTTGTCACCATTGAAAACCTGATGTTTAGCCTGACTGTGCCTTGTCTTCCTTTCTCACCAGGACCCCTGGTTGAGTCAGCAAACCTTCCCGCTTGCCCCACTGACCTCCTCCCTAAAGAGGATGCCAGCGCAGGGCTTGAAAACACATTCAGGCTGGGCTCTCAGGATCACCCTCTGGCCTCAGAGCCCTGGTCCTCCCCGGCCCCCTCCTTCCTCCCCCGAGCAGCCTGCAGCACCCACCTGACAGACTGAATCCAGACTGGTGCAGATTCCTCACGGGTGGGTTTGGCCGAGTGGGAGAGCCCCGGGTCGAGCCTGCGGGGGTGCCCCCTTTGGGGGTGGTGGTCAGGTCAAACACGGGCCCATCATACATGCCCCTCGGGACGGCATGCAGGTCTGCCATCTGCAGCCAGAGAAGAGCGCATCACGGATCACTCATTCATTCATTCAACAATGTAGGGTCTGTTCTAGGTAGCATAAATATATCAGTGAATAGAGTGTGTGTGCTAGGAGCCAGGAAATAATAATAATACTAAAGATGAGGAAGGGAAAGGTAGTATAAAATAAAGGAGTGTGTCATGATAGAGTGACAATGGAGGTGGTCAGGGAAGGCCCCTCTAAATAGATAAGCTTCGATCTGAAAGACCAAAGGACCTTGCCATGGGGTCAGGGCTGTGGGAGGGGGAGGCTGAGGGGAGGCAGAGGAGCGTGTGGACGACAGCGCAGCCAGCAGAGGGAAGAGCAAGCACAGACAGCAGAAGGGGGAACATCATGAGATGCAAGAACAGCAGTACAGCCGGGAGAGCGACCGGAAGGGTAGCAGTCTGAGATGAGGCCCTAAGCGCCGGCCAGGATGGGTCATGTGGGAGCTCCACGCTCATACTCTTCAGCACAGATCAGGGTGGGCAGGTCAGGAAATGAGTGTCTGTGGTCTGACCCACTGACCTCTGGCTGTGGCCATGAACTTGCCCTGGGACTGTGGAGCCAGCCAGCAACATCAGCCCAGTGCATGCTCTGCTAGGCCTTGTGCCAGGCACTGGGGTTTATGGTCACGGGAGACATGGTGCCTCCCGCAAAGGGGCTTACGGTCTGTATTAGACAAACACTGCAAGACCACCCACGGCAGCGGCACAGCGGCACAGCGGCACACAGCTTCCGCCCATTTCTTTTCTCTGGCCAGAGGCGAGGCAACGAGGATGCGCTGCCAGACGAGCCTGACCGTGCGGGACGGACCATTGTAAGACTCCCTGGAAGTCCTGCCAGCACCTTCCCTCTGCGTGCGTTAGGGGCTCAGGTGCAGGCTCAAAAGCACAACCCATCACGTTTGCAGATGCTAATGACTCCGGTGGGATGATGGCTGTGTCTGTACTCCCCAAAACCCGTTAACTCTGAATCCTCAACATTTCTTTGGTTCCAGAATGGAAGATAATAATAGAAATAGAATTGATACTCAGAAAGTTTGAGTTTCACTCTCTTCTCTATTGGACCACAACTGGAGTGTGGCGCTCAAATTCCACAATCCTAGGGCTGGTCTAACCTTGCTTTGTGGAGCACAGCACACATACACAACGGTGGCCCGGAGATTGGGGAGGAGAAGAGAGAAAAGGTGAAAAGAAAGTTCTAGGCCTCATAGGAGCTCCTAAATCAACTAGAACTAACCTGTTTGTTTTATATGTATACACATGTGTGTGTGTGTATATACGCACTTATACGTGCATGTGTTTGTATATATAGAGGTAGTTACATGTATATTAAAAAACCAGCGACGCAAATAAGATTTTATTTGAACCACAACAGCTAAACATTGTGCTCGTCCCAGTTGAGTGGGTGTGGACTCCTGGTTCTCATCTTAATTTTTTAGGAGTAATTTTATTTCTTAAAAAAAAAAAAACTGATATTATTTTAAATAAAAGCACTATAAAATGTGGGGGAAATAATTTGGGGAAAAAAACTTTCTTTGGCCAAAAAGTTTTTGAAATCCCTTTTAATAGTACAGTAAGTCTGTGTAGTTGTTCTTGGGGACAAGATCGTCACTGTGAATTTCGTTGTGAGGGTCTAGAGAACACAGCCCCCTCCTGATCTCATGGCTACTATCCCTGAGCCTGAATGGGACACAAAGCCCCTGCCCCAGCTCTGGGCTCCCGTTTCTTACCTTCCTCCGGGCTTTAATGCGCTTGTAGACGTAGTCGGAGAACGGGCTGCAGGGGATGAAGCGGCCGGCCCCCTGGGTCACGTGCAGGTTGCCATCTTCCAGCATGATCTTGCCCTGGCAGATGACAACCAGAGGAGCCCCGCGCAGCTCCATCCCTTCAAAGATGTTATACTCTGCGGCCTAGAGACGGGTGAGGGGCAGAGCCATGGCAGGGATAGAAGCAGGGGAGAAAGATGAATGTGGTTATCTTCGGTGTTTGGGACCCTGCTTTCAGTGTCCCTAGGGGCTGATTTGCCAGGTAAGCCAGGAAAAGCTCACCGTGCATCTGCAAGCTTTCAGTGGTAGAAGACACCAAAAGACAGATGCTTGCTAAGTAACGACCGGACTTGCGAGCAAAAAGACGTGTCCAATCTTTATTAAGGCCCTCATGTGGGAGTCAATTTTTGTCACTGGTAGTGTTCAAAGAGAAGCTGGATAACTATTAGGAATGTTGCATGTGGCAGTCTTGGATTGAGTGGGTGGGCAGAGGGCTTATGTGGCCCTTAGGTCCCTACTAGCTCGAAATTAAATAATATGAGATGACACAATGTTTACTCAAAGGCCATTACCACCAAAAATGGCATTTCTTACTACCTTCTTCAGTGACTCAATGGGTAAGAGGCATTACTGCAGAGTGGTTGAGAGCATCAGTTTGGAGTCAGGTTTCGATGCTTGGTTCACCATTTGTTGGTGCTTAAATTACTAAATTTCTCTGTACCTCCATTTTATTATCTTTAAAATGGGGATAATAATAGTACCTACCTGTGGAAGACTATTATGAAGATTCAGTGAATTAAAAGCACAGTGCCTGAAACGTAAGTGCTTTAAAATATCCACTATTTTTACTAACAAGTATTAAACCTGTTTTTGTGAGGTCCTGGGCTTTAATTATGATCTTTAATTATGAGCCTCCTTAGGAGGAGGTCAATCAGTGCTGTTCACCAGTTATTGCCCGTTCTTTCTCCTTCCAAGCACAAGCATCACTGTGCTTCCTGCATTCCTGAAGTTAGGTACGGCCGTGGGGCTGCCTCTGGCCAGTGCGGTGTGAGAGGAAGTTATTCATGCCACTTCCGGCGGAAGCTTTCAGGGCTGAGTCACCGTTCACCATGCCCTGTTCCCCGCCTTGGCAATCACAGAGGCATGAGTGGAGGGGCTGGAGGGGGAGCCTCTATCAGCCTCTGTGCCTGAGTGACCGGGATGGGCAGAGCCCCTCTGCTGACCCCCCAGCCTTGAGAAGCAGGAGTTAGAAACACCATTGAGGTTTTAAGCCCCTGAGATTCGGGGATGGACTGTTACTGCAACGCGTCCTAGTCTAACTACCCTGGTGTACCACGTCAACACATCGCTCCTGACCAAGCTCTCCGCATGCGTTCCCCATTCATGCTCCTCCACGCCCGCCAGCTCGAGCCTTACAGACTGGTGGTTCTTGGCAGAGACGATCTTCACAGCATCCGGATCCCAGATGACCAGGTCGCTGTCAGAGCCCACAGATATTCTTCCCTTGCGGGGATACAGGTTGAAGATCTTGGCAGCATTTGTGCTTGTCACAGCCACGAACTGGTTTTCATCCATTTTCCCTGTGGCCTATGGAGTACAAAAAATTATATCCATATCTCTATCTCTGTGTCTATCTAGATCAATGAAAGGCTTCTGAGCTCAGAGGAAGATGGTCACAAAGACCCAAAATACAAAGAGGAACCTCTGAGGTGGTGAGCACAGAACCTCCCCAGCAAGCTTAAGAATCAGCTGGGCTGTCATGACTGCTGAGGCAAAATGGTCAAACACATGGTTTAAGATAGAAGTTACTGGTCCCGAAGTATGCGTGGTTTTCTGGATAGGTTCATACATTTACTTATTTGCCCTTTCTAATTCTACACTTGATCTTAGCCAAAAGGCCGAGAAGCGATGCCCTAATTCTAAAAAGGATTATATTAATAGATGATTCACAGTAAAAACAAATGTGATTATGATCCCATCCTTTAGATATGTGTTTGTATTTGCATGTGCGTAGGATAAATAAGGAAGAACTTCACCCAAATGATAACAATGGTTTCCCTGGCTTGTGAAATTATGAGATATTTTTGTTTTCTTTCATGTGTGTGCATGTCTGTGGTTTCCAAGTGTTCTTTATTGAGCTTGTATCATGTTGGCAATTTTAAAATATATTTTTTTAACATTTCCAAATAATACCAGGATGAATATATATATGTACATCCATAAACATAAAGCAGTGTGGGGAAAAAAAAGCTAAACACTGTGAAAGAAGAGACAAAATATTTACACTTTCCCTTTTCTTAAAACAAAAGGTCTGTTTAAGGAAAAAAATTGAGTTTAAAATCTAGCTTTGAGCTTCCTGGGAGCCAAGAAGAAAGTGGAAACTCAGTGGATTACACTGTGTAGATGAATGAGGCACTAGTTCGTATACATTCTATTTAGCTCTGAGATGAATGTCTTTAGGGTTCTCAAAACAAAACATAGGGAACTTAATAATGAGTTAATTATTAATTTTACTAAAATTTTTGGGAAAGCCTTTGTTTGCATGGCTATTTCTTTTGTCAGCCCTTGTGACGTGAGCAAGGAAAATAAAATCAGGCCACTATGCCAGAAGACATTGACAGATGATCATTTGTATAGTCTGGATGACCACATACCCTCAGTATGGGACAACCTTGATAAGCAAATGAATTTAGTCCAGGCACAGACTCATTACTCACCACTTCAAAGGGTTATATTCAGCCCTTTCAAAAGAAGTCATGAAACTTTCCAAGCAAAAAGAATTAATTCACTATTATTTTAAGTACAGGTCATTCATGCAATCAGATGAAGGCACTGTATGTCTGGTTCCTAGTCCTTAACAGTCTAGAGGAGAAGGCCTCCTCAATCCAAGATCTCAGGATTCATCACCCCAGGAAAAAGATTCCACAACCACCTGGGCCACCTGGTTCTAGAGACATCTCTGCAGGTACGAGACCTCACCTGCACCCTGAGCATCCCCCCACCCCTCCCCCCCAGGCGACATGGAGGAGCAGTGTCACCAGCTCAGTTGGTGGCAGGAGACTCTGGTCTGGCCCTAGCCACCCTCCCACGACCTCGATCCCTTACCACGGCCTTGTCCCAGATGACAGACATCCGCTCCTCCACACCATTGGTGCCCTCAGGAATGGCTGTGAAGTTGTCCTTCCCAATCGCTTTCTGGGCAGTGCTGAAGGTGCAGTGGGCACTGCCAGACAGTTGCAGATCCCCACTGGCAAAGGAGAAAAGTTCCAAGTGAATAGGAGAGATGGCCGGAGACACATTAGGGGCCCAGAATCTAGTGTCCACTGTGAGGGTTTGGAATCCCTCCTCTACCTCTTACTAGCTGTGTGAGCCTGGATGAGTTTCTTCCTTTCTCTGAGCTCAGTTACCCCACCTGGAAAGTGAGGGGTGTGGGATCAGATCATCTTTTTTGTAGCAAAACAAAAAAGGGCTCCAATGAGCGATGACATAATCCCATGTGTCCCCAGAGGGCAGCAAAAAATGAGGCTCCCTATAATTTTTATTTATTTATTTTTATTTTTAATTATTAAGGGTGCATAATAGTTATATATATTCCGGAGGCACATGTGATGTTTTGATACAGGCATACAATGTGTAGTGACCAAATCCGGGTAATTGGGGGATCCATCACCTCAAACATTTATCATTTCTTTAGGAACATTCTAATCCTACTCTTTTAGTTACTTTTAAAACATACAATAAATTATTGCTAACTATAGTCAACCTATTGTGCTACTGGATACTAGATTCTGTTCATCCTATCTAAATATGTTTTTGCACCCATTAACCATCCTCAATTTATGCCTCCCTGGTCTCCCTACCTTTGGTAACCATCATTCTACGTTCTATTAATATCTTCATGAGACCCTGAACACGCTTGATCTTGTCCCTGTAATTTTGATTGTGTCATCATGACCAGCTATTTGAATTTAGGCAAAAGTTTAGCCTCCCTGACCCTCAGTTGCTTAATCTATAAAATGGTGAGATTAGTGCCTCACTCATGAAGTTATTATGAGGAACCAATGAGATCACGCGTGTAGTCTCACCATAGAGCTTGGCACATAACGGTGTGGTTATTATCAGTACTACTAGTATTACAGTATTTTTGTTTAAAATGTGATGGGGAAGAGCCTGTTTTCCATGCTCAAGACTGGAGGAGAATGTTCCATGTATTTTTTGCACTGCAGACTGTAGTCTAGCTGAGCTGGCCCCAGGATGTTTCTACAAAACACCTGCTGCTGGGCATTCCCGCACCAACCTGGCCAGCAGGGAGTTGATGTAGTCAGGAGTGGTTGGGTCAGGACTCAGAGGTGGGGATGTCACGAACGCAGCCGCCTTGGCCCAGTTCTTGCTCCAGTAATGGGTTCCATCTATGCCCAGGCTGGCGGTGATGGGCTCGCCAAAGACCACGTTTCCTGGAAGGGGAAGGAGATAGGCAAGGGTCAGGTATGTGCTGCCCTGGGCCCGGCATATTTCATCACAGCTCCTAAGCCTACCCAAGGCTGTGGTTTGGAGCCAGACAGACCCGGGCTCAAGTCATTGTTTCCACCTTTTCTAAGCTTCTGCTTTTCTATCTGCTAAATGTGAATAATTTTGTATTTCCTAGATTAGAAGAAGCCATTGATTGTAAGATGCAGCACTGATTCTCAAATTTTGAGGCAAATTAAAATTTGAGGCCCAAAAAATACAAATATATATTGATTTTAAGGTTCATCCTAATTTCAGAAATGTTAAAATGTGAAATAGACATGTTCTAGAATTAATGAAACAAAACAAGATGATGTCCACTTCTCAGGCTTATGAAAATGAAAGCTTTTGACATATGTGAAGGGTCTGGCACATAGATGCTCAGTAAATATTGACTTCTTTACCTCCTCCTCCTTCCCACTGTACAAACCCAAAGCCCTGGATGTGCCCCCATCACTGGGAATTACTAGATCTTCCCATTACAAGGACATTCTTTGATTCCACAAAGTAAAATCCATTCCTGTGGATCAGAAACTCTCATAATTTTTTTTTTTTTTTTTTTTTCTTTTTTGAGACAGGGTCCCGTTGTTGCCTGGGCTGGAGTACAGAGGCATTATCATAGCTCACAGCAACCTCAAATTCCTGGGCTCAAGCAATCCTTCTGCCTCAGCCTTCTGAGTAACTGGGGCTACAGGCATGTGCCACCATGCCCAGCTAATCTTCTTTTTTGTAGAGACAGTGTCTCAGTCTTGCTCAAGCTGGTCTCAAACTCCCGACCTCAAACAATTCTCCTACCTTGGCCTCCCAAAGTGCTAGGATTATAGGATTACAGGCATGAGCCACCACACCTGGCCTTTCATTATTTTTTTTTTTATCATTTGATACCCGCTAACCTTGCAGTCCCCAACCCCCGGGCCTCGAATGGGTACCAGGCTGTGGCCCGTCAGTAACTGGGCCGCACAATAGGAGGCGAGCGGTGGGTGGGCGAGCCAGCAAAGCCCCAGCTGCACCCACAGCCGCTCCCCATCACTGGCATCACCACCGGAGCCCCAGCCCCCATCAGATCAGCAGCAGCATCAGACCCTCACAGGAGCAAGAATCCCACCGCAAACCACGCTTGCGAGGGACCCAGATTGGGTTCTCCCCATGAGAATCCACTGCCTGATGATCTGAGGTGGAGCCAAGGCCGGTCCCTGGTGTCAAAAAGGTCGAGGACCGCTGCCTTATCCTAAGGCAATAAGTAGCTTGCTCAAAGACATCCAGCAACCTAAGACACATCAAATTTTGTGTCAAGAATTTGGATTTAACTGGCCAAACCATGGAGAGGGAAGGAATACTGAAAAATACACTGTTCTAAGCTTTTGTTGAGCTTCTTCAAGAAGGGATAAGGCCAGGGTTGGTGACTCACACCTGTAATCCCAGCACTTTGGGAGGCCAAAGTGGGAGGATTGCTTGAGGCCAGGAAGGAGTTCAAGACCAGCCTAAGCAACATAGAGAGATCCTGTCTCTACAAAGAGAAAAAAAAAAAAAAAGAAGAAGAAGGAGAAGAAGCAGAGGAGGAGGAGATAGTGATACAAAAGGCGAACACTGTCTCATGGAAAGTTGGCTGGCACCAAGTTTCTCTATGCCAGAGTCTTCGGCCAACACTGCCCTGTACAGCCCTGGGCTTCGTTAGCTTTGATCCTCTATCTTCCATAGTCAAAGTTCCCCATGAGGTCACACTCTACGGCCAGGATTATAATTAGATTTTGCCTTATTTCAACACCAATCAACTAATAATGGTTGTCTAGAATTCCAGGTAGGGAGAATTTTCATAATCCTTCTGATCTGACTAGAAAAAGACTCAGGATTGGTTAGTAATGTCTGCCATGGGCAAAAGAAGGGTACAATGGCAATGATTCACATACAACAGCCCTGCTTGTTGCGCTGGCAGTAAAACAGATCCACACATAACTGATGAGAATGTCACAGGCTCTCCAAAAATATTTATCAAACTAAAGCACACAGGATCACAAAGAAATGAAGAAATTAAAGCCATAGCAAGCACTCAACTACTTTTGAGAGATATACCACCTTAAAAGTGGAAGAACTCTCCCTCTGGACTATGTTTAGCATGGAAGAATCAAATAAGCAAAGACTGCAATTAAATCTAGATTTGAATACTAGCTCTCCCAGATGGGAGATCCTGGACAAGTTGTGCTTCAATTTTTTTTTTTTAATCTAAAAAAGAGTAATGATAATGCCTATTTCTCTGAGTTCTTTGAGAATTCCATAGAATAAAAAATTTAAAGTATTTATCTCTGTCCTGGGCATATAGTTGTCCTCATTAAATTATAGCTCCCTGATATTAATTCTGAGCAGCCATATGGTTAAAGAGCCCTTCTGACTGGGGACTAAACACACTGGGACTTAAACAGGATCCTTGGCCAGGAAGGGAGAATCACCACCGCTACGCTTTGTCTTCCTGCCTGGAACGCTGTTGACTCTTTCCCTGAGAATGACAGTCCGTGAGATGTTTACTGGCTTCCATCTCGGCTGCCAGTTTTTCATCACTGAAATAGTGCTTCCCTTCCACCCTGGAGACACAGCTGTACTAATTTTCCTTGCCAGAGAATCATGAGCCAACAGGCTAAGGGCGAGGCATTTTTCTCCATAAAGTTCAAAATAAGACCAGCGTATAACTAAAACACCCTGTCCTGAAGGGCCCCCGGGTTGTCCTGAGAATGGGTCCCAGGCAGGATGCAGCCATCAGCAGAAGGCATGAGAGGGTGGTGGGTAGTAGTGGGCAGAGGGTGTGGTGGCCGGGGTGGGGAGGGTACCTATGCACTTTTTTTTTTTTTTTTTGCCTTTCTCCAAGAATGGGTAAGGAGCCCTACGTTCCTGGTTCTCACCCAATTACCCATACCCAGTGGAGCAACCATGCCGTGTCAGTTGAGACATTCAAAAACACAGAGAAAACAGCAGGCTTACTGTGAATGTAGTGAAGTGGGGGATGCCCCAGAATTTGCCAGCCAGGAGACTGTCAAAAGACGACCCTCCCATAAGAAAGGAGTTGCCCCCTGCCAGAAGGCCAGGCAGCTGAACGCTCAGCCGTCGGCGTCAGCTGGGACTATTTTTAGCTGCGCCAGTCACTCACACGTGGAGTTTTATAGACGGGTTTGGTAGATGAATCACTCGTCTTGGGTCTCTTTGCTACCAGGACAGCCACTGGCTCACAGTGGTAGTGACTACATAACCGGGCCTGGTCAATCCCCTCTCACAACTCAACACAGAGCCCCGCATCCCCGGTTTCTCAACCACACTCTGTTCATTTGCCCAACCTCACAACCGAGTCCAATTCGTCTGTCATTGAGAACAGGAACAAAAAGCAGAGAAGAAAGCTTGGAAATGGGAGTACACTTTAGCTAAGCACAAAGCGAGCAAACGAAGCCCAAGTTAACAGCAGTGGAGAAAAGTAGCAGCAAAGTGAGAAGGCAGCAGAGACAGACCGCTCACATTGGCCACGGCAGTAGACATGCTTTGGAGACGCATTCAACACCTTTTTTAAAACAACTTGTGCTAATTTGTGTGGCTCAGGGGGCATGACCCCGCCTCTGAATTCTGTCCTCAGTCCTGGCCAGATTATACCATCCCAAGGTAGCAACGGGTACAGGGACGAGCAAGTGACCCAAGCCAGGACACACCCAGTGCTCCCGGGGACTTCCGCTTGAGCTGTTGGGAAAGATGTATTCTGCTTCCCCACCACGATCTCCACCAAAAAGTGAGGACACCACGCACCTCCTGGCATCTATTCCTGTCACCATTTGTACTGAACATAAAGCCAACAGAAAGGGAACAGAGCCAAGAAAGGAGCAAGACTGAAGGAGCCCCAATACCATTCTTGAAACTCCTCCATCTACCCAGGCCTGAAACACCTACAACCAATCATTTACTTTTGCGTGTTTCAGCCAGTTTAAGCTGGATCTTTGACTTTTGCACCCAATATAACCTTGACTAATATGTCCATTTATAAAGCTCAGATAATGTGAACTGAAAATGAAAGATCAAAAGCGGGGGGGATGCACCAAATCTCAGAACTGCTTCAAGTTATATCATCTTGGGCAAATTACCCAAACTTCCAGAGCCTCAGTTTACTTATATGTAAGTGGGAAAAATCCCAGGATCCTGCCACCCACACAGGACGTGAAGAAGGGCTTTCTAGAGAGCAAGGCAGTGAGCAAAGTAGGCACCATTTATAGTCTATGATACAGGGCACCCAGAGGAGGAAGGAGCCACACAGTGCAGCACGGGCGCTGAGATCTTGGGAGCACAGATCACCTTTTTTCCTGGCTTGCGAGATGA
The DNA here is from genome assembly GCF_041146395.1 of Eulemur rufifrons. NCBI lineage: Eukaryota > Metazoa > Chordata > Mammalia > Primates > Lemuridae > Eulemur > Eulemur rufifrons. Next base: position 12,004,278 of record NC_090992.1, read on the forward strand.
GGTCAGCCGCGCTCTTGCTCATGACCTTCGTGATGTAGAGAGGGCAATTGGTTTGGCTGGCAATGGTGATGGCACGGAACACAGCCTCAGCTTCCAGCTGCAAAAAAAGAAAAAAAGTCCCCAGGAGTTAATAGGAACATAAGCCTCTCCAATCTGCCTCTCCTCCGCCTCAATAAACCATGAGAATGCAGCGCTGCACGGGACCAAGCAGGATCTGGAATTAGCCTGGATCCCCATCTCAGATCGACCACTTCCTAGCCACGTGACCTTAGCTTTGCAGTGGTAAGATGGAGATAAGGAAAGTACAGCCCGGGGTTGCTGTCGGAGAACAATGCCTGGCACAGAGTATACACTCAATGTTAGCTGGAGTTTTTCCTTAGCCTACAATCTCCTCTCCCTGTGGTTACCACCAAGGGTACGTCTTAATGGAAGCCCTTGCTCCCCAGTCTTCTCAGGGCAGACTCTCTCAGGAAGCACAATCACACCATTATGCCTAACATAAGCAGTAAGAGTAATTAGGCATCACGGTTCCTCAAGTCCTCTCTTGTGGCAATAGATGGTCAGCAAAGGGTTAATTCTCAGAGGCATTTCTTATACAAAAATAATTCCCAGGCTTCTCAGCACAAAGACTTCTTTTATTATTGATCTCTCCCATCCCACCCTAATGTAGAATTCATGTTTTCAACTATGCTAACCAATCCAGTTGCATTTATTAAGAATTAGTAAGTTTTCCCTTATTTTTTTAACAAAGCAGGATCTGAGAGCTCAGGCATTCTCAGATGGCCTGGGTCTGAGTCCTGGTTCTAGCACTTACAAGCTGGGTGACCTCAGGCACGTTACACAACCTCTCAAAGCCACAACGCCCTTGTCTGTAAGTGGGGATAAGAATAAGACCTGACACCTCGGCTGCTGTGAGGATTAAATGAGTTAATCCTTGTAAAGCAATTAGCCCATTTCTGGGACAAGGCAAGCGTTCCTTGAAAGGTAGCTGTCGATCTTGCTGTTGATCACAGTTTCTGATCAGTTTAGCGCCTGTGTTACTACCCAAAGCCTGAGTTAGTCCAATTCAGCCCAGAGCAGAGACATTGGCATTATTCCATTTAATCCACAACAGTTCCTTTTTGTAAGGCTATGACATTTTGGTTAGCTTGTAGAGCCCAACACTTTTAAATATACCAAAAATAGCTTCCAGATGCCCAGTGGTTGTATAATGCAAACCAGTCACTGCTCGTGGAGGGTGTGGCTCAGACGACAGACTCTAAGAACTTGGCTAGCCAAGCTGGTATCCCCCAAGCTGCACTTTGTTCCATGTGGACAAAGCCCTGGAGGGGAATGCAGACACCTTCCTGAAGCACCCAGACTTCTGTACTCCTGAGCGCTGTCTCTGTTTCTTGGGTCCTGAGATGCTGTTCTCTGAACAGCATCACTTGAGATGGTATCTGGTGTGCTTTGAACTGGAGAGGAACTGGCTCCTCCCTTGCTCACTCCCCCTTCACACCCATGCTGACCACTCGAGCTCCCCTGGGACCCCGGTCCTGGTCCTTTTGATCTCATTCCCCCCACCCCCACCCCAGCACTGCAGGTTTTTCAGCACTTTGACAACATGACTATCTTTGGAAGGTTACATCACCCTCCAACTTCACCCAAAAGGGCTTCCAGGGCTGTAGAGGTTTGCAGCTGAGAGGGTTTTTTACTAAAAAGGAGACGGGAACAGGGAGGAGGGTGGGGTGGTAGGGTTAAGGGGAGGTTGAAAAAACAAACCAAGGAACAAAAATAGACTTTGTTCTGAAATCCCCTGGCTGCTGCTAGAAGTCTATCTTGCCAGCACATCTCTACAGTGACCAGCATTTAAGACAAGTTTGACAAACAGTGCTGATCACCCTGGCCTGTTCACACTGCGGAAACGATTTTCCAATCTTTCACAGTGATGGGCCAGTGGCTTAACCTCTCCAAGCTTCAGTTTCTTTACCTGTACGACAATGCCACCCGTCCAGAATACCAGCAAGGGTAACTGAGATAACACATGTAATTAACACAGTTCTAGGTATGAGCATTCTGTAGAAGGGATCAGGCATTATTAAGGAAACGGATTTTTCAGGAATGTGTGTGACTGGAACCCCAATCACAAAATTATAAATTATTTCAAGTGGCAACAAAAATATCACTAGACACAAAGCAGTTTCTGGGGTATTGATAATATTCTGTTTCACCAGCTGGATGCTGGTTATACAAATGTATTCCGTTTGTGAAAATTCATTGCATCCTTATGATAACAACGCTTTTTTTTAGTATGTGTTACATTTTAATTTTAAATAAGACTCTAAAAGAGATGGGCAATGGGAATGCAATCATTTCTGGTTCTGATTCCTTTTTCTACCTGTTGAAGAGGTTGGAATGCCAGGGCAGGAACAGGACTCGTTTCACTACCATGAAGGGCCTTTAATTCGCTGCAGGTGCCAGACCCAGGCTGCACTTGCAAAGCCAACTTGCTTTCAGCCATATGGACAGCCAATTCCCAGCTCTGTGCCTCGTGCCAGTAAGTGAAGTTGCTGACATCCCAGAGACATGGAACCAACCACTAGTTACCTTTTATTCGCTGTTTGGCTGCTAAGCACGGACACAAATCATCATTCCTTTTACATGTGGGAAACTTTCGTACCAGATGTAATCGTCACCTTAAGCAAATTGATGGGCATAATGCCTATAAAAAGCCCATTCAGCCTCCTATCCATATGGCCAATATTTTGTAGGCCTCAAAACGTAATATGAAATGAGGGAGTAAGTGGAAATTCTCTGAGATTCACACTGATTAAGAAAGGAATTAGAAATTTAACACTCCTACTGAATAGCTGTGAAGGGCACTCTAACTTGTGTTATTTTTAGAGAGATTAGGGATGAGAAGTAACCATCCCTTGACATTCCTTTCTAATTTTCTCACGGGCTCTTGAGCTAGGGTCAGGCAGAAGTGGTCTTTGAAACAAATGTCCCAATACTGCTATCTGGTATTCCTCGGTTCTCACCACCTTTCGGCGATGTGTATTCCTATGTTGTGTATGTACGTGGCTCAGGAAGCTAGGCCAAACACAGAGACTCCAAATGCAAAATGAGCGGCAGGCCACAGCAAGGCTGTGGGAACTGTGATGACAGGAGGCTCCTGGAAGATGCTGTTAAGAATTCAATCCTCACTGCTCCTGTCTCCCTCTCCTTACACCCCACCCTCCACCTTCACCCCCTGCAACTTACCTCCTCTGGTCTGCTCAGTACATGGCCTTCTGGGCCAGTTATCCCCATCTCCAACATGCGGGTTTGCTCCTAGAGTGAGAAAAGAATAGAAACAGCTGTTAGGTAAGCTCAACTGAGATTTGGAAAAATGACACTAGAATGTTCTGATCTAAAGACGTACTCAAGGGAAAAAAAGAATAAAAATGTGTATGTTGAACAAATGTATTAATTCTATATTTGGAGTTGCAATATAGGGTAGTCTTAATTAATAGGTGGAGAAAAGCATTTAAGGGTGAGTTGCTTTTATTAAAAGGAAGATTTATTAGTGTATGCCTGTTTTGTCTGCCTTACCCATCAAAAGTCACACCAGGTCACTTATTCTTCATCTCTTTCAAACCCATTTACCTCTGAAACTATGCTTGCTTAACTCGTTTCTTTATTCATGCATGCATTTTAAACTCATTCATTCTACAAAATGTATTGAGTATCTGCTTCATGCTAAGCTCTGAGGTTAGTACTTGCATTAAAGCAATGTGGCCCCTGACCTCATGGAGCTTAGAGTTTAGTGCTATGTTTCCCAAAGAGTGGGCTGCCCACCAACTACATCAGAATCACCTGAGCTGATTTTGTAGCAATACAGATTTATGGTTCTATCCTAGCCTACCAAATCCAAAGATGTGAGGTTAAATCCTAACAACCCATAATTTAATAAATCTCTCAGAGGGTTTTTATGCTTTAAATCTATGGCTTAAATGAATGGATTCAGAATTTAACCAGACAAATAATGTCTTTAAACAACATTACCTAAGTTGGTAATAGAATTTTGACCAATAGAATTTTGGTCAAATTCTATTTAGTCAAGTTGTGGTCAGAAACACCTCGTGGCTGATGGCTACACTCCTCAGATGCTGGTTAGCTTTCTGGAAAAAGCAGGTGGCTGGGTGGTGAACACATACATGCACTAATTGGAATTGGCAGAAATCCTAAATCGCCATATCTGCAGTTTCATTGGCTTTCACTCTCAAATTACTAAGGCTAGTTCCTATGAACCTCTGTACCAGCAAGCCTGGCCCAGTGGCCTGGGAGTATTTTGGGAAAGTGTGAGACGCAGGAGAGATCGTGAATGGCACAAAGCCTTGTCTCACTCTGAAACTATGAGGTGTTCAGAAAGGAAAGGATTCTTACCACCTGGAAAAGAAGACCGTTTTGGTTTTTGTTTTTAATAATACAAATTTCTAAAAGAGGAGTAGGAGGGAAAATGCATATACTATATAAGCAACCACTATCTCCAGCTCTACAGAACTAAAAAAAAAAAAGTCAGAGGTTGAATTTTCCAGCAAAGCACCCCTACTTTTCATTCTCACTGCTCTTGCTTATTGAAACTTGAACTGAATTAAATTTCTTCCAAACTCTAGTGAGTGTCCACTCTAAACTGCCTCAGGTCACACAAGGGTTAAGGTCTCCAACTAAAGCATGTTCTGTCTTATATGACACTCTCAATTCTGTCTTGTGCAAGTGTGCCAGGACAATGCAGAGGACGAAGTTGGCTCAAGCAGTGGTTTCCAAACACATTCAAATCGCCAAGCCACATTTTCAAAATACACTTGCCTGAACTCTACTACTGCCCTACTGAATCAGAATTTCTGGAATTAGTAAAATCTAGTGATTTTAATGCACTGTTCGTGTTGGGAAGACCTATTCTAAAGCCATGGCATCCCTACAGCTGGAAGGTTAAGAATGGCATGTGAAGCCCATGGATGCTACCTTACATGGTGGGGGGGGACAGCAGTGGGCACTTGGTAGCACTCATCACAGCTACAAGTACATCATCGTTTGTGTCATGGCACAACTGTAGGTTGCTCCATGAAGAAAGGGACCCTGCCTTTTTCATCTTCCCTAAGACTTGGGAAGACTTCCCTATACTTGAGTATAGGCGCTCAACAAATAATTGTTAAACGAATGACTAAAGATACTGTACTCTCAGACTGTCTCATCAACTTGAGATTTTTGAAAACTGCCCTTGTTTGCACTCAAAGGGAAAGATTTCTTCTCTTTAGTCACTTTTAGCAAGAAACTCTGAGTACAGCAGCTGCCTTCATTTAGAAATGTGATAAAATCTTTCAGCTCAAGCTGAATTTAATAAACACACACAAGAAACTCATCCAAATGGAAAAATGCCCTTATTCTTTTCTCAGCTGAGAACAGTCTTCCCAAGGTAAGGAAAGGGTGGGGGTTGGGGGAGGAGCGGGATCAGACAAACTTCTGTGCTAAGGAGCCACAAGAGGAAAGAAGCTGAGAAAGGGGCTTTGAGTTGGGGTCCATTTGCCTCTACAGGGGCTAGAATGAAGTGGCAGGGATTTTGGTTTCCAGGGCAGCTGAAGGCAAGACTGAGACCTCTGGCTGCTGCCCTGAAAACGTGGAGAAGGGGGAGGATTGCAATTCTAACACCACCAGGGCGCCTCCCATGAGAGCAAGGCATGTGGGCCCTGTATGGAAAATGATTTCATTATCTCTGGGTGTGAGGGGGACGTGGCCGAACGCACTGTCAGGGGCCTAATTAGCCTCGTTGGTCACAGTGAGAGGAAACTGCATGCTTAGCTCACCTCCTCCACCAGCGAGACAACCACACAGTCTGAAATCACCACAGCTGGAGCCCTGCACCGCTGGGGTGCTGCCTCCCAGGGGGGCCCTGTGGCTGGGCTTGGGGAACAAGAGGCCCAGATGCACCATCTCTGGGCAGAGATGCTCACTGAGGCACATCGCCTTAGGGGTCAAGATTTGGTTCTCCCAGTTATTTGCTGGGACTCGTGGGCCAATGACCTAAACCTTCTGAGCCTTGATGTTCTCATCTATAAAACAGGGAGGATGATGGCATCCTTAAAGGGTCGGGAGAAGATTAAATGGGAACATACTAATGCGACGAGGGTCAGCCTATACGTTCTTCCCATAGCCCCGCTGACCACACTCACCAAGTCTTGGAGCAGAGCGCAAGCGTTTGTGAGCTATGGAATGCATCTGTTCTGGCTCACCTCAACAGTCTGGTGCCTGGCACAAAGTGCTCAGGAAATACTCTTTGAAAGAATGAATAATGGTTTCTCGTTGTTAATGTTATCAAATGGACTGAGAAAGCTCACTCTTCTTTTATGGCTCTCTCCTCCCAGCAGAGACCAATCCTGAATGTTTCTGAGATAAACAAAATCCTTCCTGAGACACATCTGTGCATCTATTCCATTAAGCAGCCCAGGAGACGGAGAGAGAACTGCTTTCTGCTTCCTTATAAATGACCAATTTGGGCCTTGGGGCCCTCACTTCCATCACTCTTTCCTGGAGTTTCTCAATATGATTTCTAGGAAACCAGTGGGACATCTGATCCCCACAGGACCTAAATTCTTTATTTTCTAAGCCTGTGAGTTCCACAGAACTGGATCTGCTTTCTGGCTTCTGAGAAATGCTGCCTTAGGGTTTTCCTGTAGGACAGAAAATGTCACATAGCTTTGACCCATTTCAGAAGACAATCAGAAATGCTGTCCCACAAAATGGCCCAATTTGAAAACCTCCTCTTCCAGGATCCCTCTTTTGATTCTCCAGAATGGCCAGATCTCTTCGAGTTTTACACCATCTTCTAGTTCCTCCTTGCTTATCTACATTGCCCCTCTTTTCTTCCTAGATCGTGAGCTTCTTTAGCGCAGGTTCTAGCGTCAGCAGGGTACTTAGGACAGTGCTTTCCACATATTGGGAGCTCAAGCAACACCAAAGAAATGAGGAAACAAATTGGGTGCAGACCCAAGTCTGTGCAGAAAGCACACTCCAGCGAGCTGCATGGTGTTACCTGGGCAATGATGTCCCCATTCTCAGCATGAACTTGAGCAATGGCCCCCAGCTCTCCCAGGCAGGTGAAGATCTCATAGAGCTGAAATAGAAATGATTCTTTGTCACCTTTGCAAGCCACTTTTAGCAACTTCACACAAGGGCCAATTACTAAAGCCAAAGCTAAAACAAATGGGGCAAACCAGAGGAAATACGTGACTCGGGTAGAAATATAGACTAAAATATGCATGAACAAAGAAAAGTGCTAATCCAAAAAAAAAACTCTAAGAAATTTTGTCTGTATAAAGAACCTATCATGTCTCTTAGGCAGACAGGACAAATACATAACAAAGTACTACCAACCCCTCCCCTCTGCCTCTAGTACACATTTTCAATGGAATTATTTGAGCTGAGACAGGGCTTCAGAATCCTCAAATAGTGTTCCAGAAAGCCACTACAACCCGGCCAGAAGTTAATATGAAAGCTGAAACTCTTATCTCTTAACCTCTCAAGATAGACATAACTTTACTTCCTAACCAGGAGACACAGGAATTAATTTCTTCTATTTCCTCTGAAAACCTGACCTTTGTCTAAAACAAACACATGCCAGGAATTTCTTAGGAAGAGAGTAGAGGCAGGCTTGTATTTGTAGTAACAAATAGCAGAAAAGCCCTTCTGATCCTGCAGGGTGGAGAACCTCACATTTGAGCTTCTGAGGGGTCTGAAGCTTGTGCAGATGGAGCTTGGATGGAGATTTAAGCATGCCCTCCCTCTTACCCTTTTAAGAAAGCTGCTGCCAGTGGAAATTCTAGCTCCCTGTCTGCTTTGCCACGGGCACTCTGCCTGTTACCTTATTTAAAATGTAGCGTGAACTGCAAGGGCTTGAAGAAGCACTCTGGCCCAGCAGTCTCCCGCAGTGACCACAGTGACTCATGTTACAACGGCCAAGGTCATCAACAACAATAGGAAACCCATCCAGATACCCCAAACTACACAGCAAATGGGCTGTTACCTCTGTGTTGGACACTTGATACAAATCCTTATAGGCCATGTAAACCATGAAGGAGTTAACCCCTGCAAGAGAGGGAAGAGAGGAAGAATAGGAGAAAGACAACATTATCACAGTCACCCTCCATCCTTTCCTCCCACTTCCATCGCCCATGGGACCCAAGCACATTACCCAGGCTGCTGTCTACAATAAAGCAAATGCTTCGCATTCTCCAAGAACATTTTACTATGCCCATCCCCACCCAATAAAGTCAACAATTCCTAGGTGATGGCATAGTGAAATGGTCTCTTCTTCTGCACCTCTTTCTCACCTCCCCCTCTAGCATTCCCCAGCCCAGAAGGTCCACAAACTTCGATACTACTCAAGGTAGTAGATATAACTGAGAATCACTCTAGCACACTGGTCATGTTCACACAGTAGGGGGCTGTACCCATGGAATCCACCCATACACTAGTTCAGTGAGTTTAGGATACTTAAGCTCTCTGGGCCTTGGTTTCCTTATCTGCAAAATGGAAGAATAACAATACCCTACTTCACAAGGTGGTCATGAACATTAAAGGACTTAACACATACAGAGCTCTTAGCACTAGGCCTGGTGCATATTTGGTCTCCACTAATAGATTTCCTAGGATCTGTTTCTTTTACTGTTTGATGAATGCCTGCTCTGAACTAGACCTGTGCAGAGAACTAAGATGCATACCCTGTCCTCAGAGAACGGACAGAACTCATGGGTAGAAGGCAAATTTCACCTTGTGCTTAGACATCTAAAGTCTTAAGAGTTATAAGGAAAGAGCTATGTAATTTTCACCCAGAATAAACTATTAATATAGTGATTTACAGAAATAGGTGGGACTGGGGAACAGAGAATCATTTTAAGGAAAGGAGGATAATTTTGGTCTCTAACCATTAGGGCCATCTCAGCCCACAGTGTTCCAGGCCAAAAGTGGGTTGTAATCTGAGAACTTCCCTGCCCAGAGTGGTTCAACTCAGGGCAGTTTTTCCCAACAGTACCCTTCCCAAAAGCTTCTGTGTCATCTGTGTAATGACCCAGGCTCTTTGATAGGGAAGTGGGTGTTAAAGCCATTCAATTTTCTACTCCAGGTGAGATGCCTAGTGTAGAAGAAAATAAAAATACATTAAAAAAAGGGAGGAGGTTAATGTCACATTCTGTGTCAGGACTGGGCAGGGCTTATGGGTTAAGGAGGGAGATGGAAAGAAAACCTTATCTTCTGAGGGGTCATCCTTTCCCCTCCAAGCCCAGGTGCACTCTGTTCCACTGAACTCCTGGCCTTTGTGCCTAGACTACTCATTTGATAACAGTTCTTGCATCTTGTGGCATTTTTTTCTATTGCTCTTCATGGGCCTGCTTCCTTTTGCCTTGGAAGCTCAGCAGAGGCCATTATTCACACTTCCCTGAGTCCCCCAGGCCGCCTTACCATGCCGGGCACATTGCACCTATGTGTACCTGTACAGGGAGTGGTGAAATATCTGATGATCAAAAATGTAGAAAGAAGCAGAGAACAGAAGGATCTAAGACAATGGAACCTAAATCATGTACTCACTGAAAGGACACACACACACACACACACACACACATACATGTTTTCTCACTCTAAGCTCCTAGCCTGTGTAACAACACATCCTTGCTCCTGGGAATGTCTTAGCTTTTTCCGAGGATGCCATTGTTATAGTAATGGTTTGATCTCTGGAGTAAAAATGATAGGGGTTAAAAATCCCTGATCTCATATCAACTAGCCACGTGACCTTATATAAGTACGTTAAAATTTCCTAACCACAGTTTCTTCCTCTGCAAAATGGGCAGAAATGCATGGAGGTGAAGAGTATAGACTTCGGATAGATCTACAGCTTCCTAATTCTGTGACCTTGGGCTACTTATGCTGAGTCTAAGTTTCTCCAGCTGCACAGTGGCGACAGGAATAACAATCCCTATCTCATGGGGATCCTGTAAGGAGTAAGACTGCATATGTAAAGTGCCTGAAACATAGCGGTATCCCTACATCCAGTATTTACACTCAAGGTTCCAGGCCCCAAGCAAGGGAAAGTGACCCGAATGAGTGGATGGTGCTGGAAGGATAGGCAAGGAGAAGCCAAGGGAGGAGGGAGGAGGGTATGTTTGGGCTCACCTTTGTCCTTGATGAGGTTCTGCACTTCCTGCTTGACGCTGTCGTTCCAGTGGGTGATGTCCACATGCAAGGCGTAGTCACAGCAGCTCTTCCCGTCGGCCCACTCTCGCCACTTCTCATAGGCCTCAGTCAGGCTGGACTCGGGCTCAGGCACCACGTGGTCAACTGAACGACAGAGGCTCCAGATGGGTGACTCACAGACACAGCCTTTGCTCCCCTCTACTCAGGCCTGCTCCTGCTTGCTTAGCTGTGACTACACAATCTCTATTTCCTGAGCATGGAACTAACCTGGTAGTTTCAAGGATGCTGATGATTTAAATGTCACTTAGCTATGTGATTTGGGACAAATTACTAGCTCCTCTAAACCTCAGTTTTCTCTTCTTAAAATGGGTGCCCAGTGGACTGGGGATGGGGTATAATAGTGTCTTCCTTCTTAGTTTGCCATAAGATTAAATGGGAAAATGGGCCAGGCACAGTGGCTCACACCTGTAATCCTAGCACTTTAGGAGGCCGGGGCAGGGGGATCAGTTGAGCCCAGGAGTTCGAGACTAGCCTGAGCAAGAGGAGACCCAGTGTCTGTGAAAAATAGAAAAATTAGCTGAGTGTGGTGATGTGTGTCTGTAGTCCCAGCTACTTGGAAAGCTGAGGCAGGAGGATCACTTGAGCCCAGGAGTTTGAGGCTACAATGAGCTGTGATCACGCCACTGCACTCTAGCCCCGGGAGACAAAAATAAATAATACATACATACATACATACATACAAATGGGAAAATGCATGGAAAGTGCTTCGCCCGATGCCTGGTTCATAGCAAGTGCTCAATAAATGTTAGCTATCAATGAGTGCCTACTATGCGCTGTTATGACTAGTGCTGGGGGGCGGTCACTGCTAGTGATAAAAGTCAGGCTCTCTTCCAAGGGTGGAAGGAGGGGTGTTAAGATTATGTCAGGTGCAAGACATGGAGGTCCTCTGCTTATTGCCACAGGGGAGAGCTGGTGTCAGTTAAGGGAACCTGACTCTCAGGCTCACAGGTCTTATTTCCATGAAACTTTTTGTTAAGAATCTGGTTTCCTTGAGACCTAAACTTGTTCTTTGATCCACAACCATGGATGATATTTCAAAAAATAACAGTATCTATAGTTGGTGAGGATAAGGCAAAAGTTACACTTTCATAATTCCTCTGGGAAGCTAAGGCAAAGTGTAAATTGGTACAACTTTCCTGAGCACAATTTTGAAATAGACATCAAAAACCTGGACATTTTTCATACCTTTAACCCAGGAATTATTCCCATGCCTAAGAATTTTTCCTATGGAAATAAATAAGGCTGTCCACAAAATTTTAGTTCTGAGGATGTTTGCCACTGCAAACATTATTTATATATACTTACATGTGAAAAACTGGAAACAAGTGAAATCTTTAACAATAGGGAAATTGGGTTAAATACATAAGTCAGATGCTTTCATAAAATAAATGACTAGAAATTCATTTTAAATGTTTGGTAGAATAAAAGCAAATGAATGGAAAGATGTGCATGACATCCATGACATGTTACTTAGTGAAAATGGCAGGCTAAAATACAGTTAAGTGCATACACTATACTATTATCCTATTTTTGTTAAACAGGAAAAAAATATATGTGCAGAATATATAGCCAAAATCTAACAGTGATGTGGGATTATGAGGTTTCTATTACATCTCCAGGGCTTCTAACTTATCTACGAAGGACATGAAGGCTTTGGTGGTTCTTTGCATGCTTTACTGTCTTGTCACTGGGAACTCTGACTTTCCTCCTGTTCCTTCCCTGATGTGGAAGACCGAGCATAATGTGAATCCCAAGGATACTGAACAGGCCCAACTCCTTGCCTTGGTGGCAGAAAGCCAAGCCAATGTCGCTCATTTCTGCTGCCTTCTCACAAGGCAGCCCAAGTGCACTTATCAGAAAGCAAATGTGTGGAGCTACATTACTAATGTCTGGAGCAACACCAGGGCTTTCGTGGGCCGGCAGCTGCGGAAAAGTCAGCTGGCTTCCCCTCCTTCAGCTACAGAAAAGCCTGGTTCTCCCGGAATTGCACCTTTTATGGCCTTGATGCAATTTTCTTGGCCTTCCACACCCAACTAGCTGAAGCTGAACCCTGCTGGTGCTCCCGTCAAAAGGGCATAACAGACAGCGGCTGATTCAACGTCTCAGGCTGTACTGTGCTCTCGGGTGGACGTAAATGGTGTGAAAATAAACAGTGCTCTGGCTGACCAAGTTTGGGGTCAGCACTGGGATGGGACCCAATTCATCGGGATTCCTCTGGAACAGGAAAGACTGCCCTGGAATGCTATCGGTCAGTAACCCAATGGCATGCAACTCCCTAGGTTTCTTTGGAATTGCAATAGTTACTAGAAAAAAATAAATGAATAAAAAATAGGAAACAAGGGAAACCACTGCCACAGCTTTGCCTAATCTTAAAGATGAATTGATCAAAATACGGTACAGACCAGATAGCACTAAACGCCACTGAAGCCCACTAAATTCCCAAGAACTGAGTCTCCACTATCACTCTCTGGGGTACTCCTGAACCCCATTCATAGTGCTCTGCCGTGTACTCTGCCCCTTCCTCCCTCAGACCCAAGCTGACAGTTTTGAAATAACTTTTTGTCCCCTCTCCACAACTTTTTAAAAAGTCCACTTTCCTCAGTGACTAGCCCAGAGATGACATTTCCAGATTCCCCACCCACGGCAAGAGCCAGCTCCTGCTGCTGCTAAGGCAGACAGGACAGGACAGCTGCTTCCATGGCCAAGAGCCTCATGGATCTCCTCTGTGCAGTCTCAGGAGCTGCCCATTTCCTGCTTTTCTCAGCCCCATTAGGCAGAAAGTCTACAAACTTAATTGAGGGAAGTGTACAAGTTACCATGAGAGAGCACTGTGGTTAACATATTTGCTGAACATACGCCTCTGGGGCACAGGAGTGTGTAAAATCTAAAGACTTACTGATCATGGTGGTGCCACCTGCTAAGGCCGCCTTTGTCCCTTGGAAGAAGTCATCCACTGTGGTCATTCCCTTGTATGGCATCTGGAAGTGAGTGTGGACGTCGATGCCTCCAGGGATCACCATCTTCCCATTGGCTTCGATGGTCTTCACTCCTCCAGGGACAATCAGATTGTCTCCAATTTGCCTGGAAAGACAGTGAAACAACCGGTAATTTAAAAGAGCAACTTCCATCCTAAACATAGTGTTACAAGGATTTTAAACAGTGTTACTAATATTTGCCAAAGTAATTTTTCCAAGTGACTCACAAGTTTATCTATAAACAAAGATATATATACAGAAAACAATTGTATAGACACAGAACAAACTGATATGTCATTTGGTGGGACCAAGTGTCCTGGCTTGGTACTATAACCCCAGTGGTTTAACAGTATCTAGAAGATAGTGTGTGTGATAAGTATTTTTTAAAAAATAAGTGTTTTTATCATTCCTTTTACTCTGTTCTTTATCTGAGTTAAGGGTAAGGAATAACATTTGGTGAAGGATCTAAATAGTGCAAAATGATGAACTGTTAGGAGAGACTGAAGGAAGTAATGAATCATTTAAAGAACAGGTGTGGGAACTTAGCTACCTTCTAAGCAGAATCATCTGTGCTCCTAAGAAAAGGCTTCTGTCTGGGTCATTTCCCACCTCAGTCTTCACTACCAATTCCACCCTTCCCTGAACATTTATCAGCCAATCATAGCTGACAGCAGATTGACAAGGAGGAAGTCAAAGATGCAGATGCCTCCAGCACCAGCTGCTTTTATGTGGTCAGCGTCCCAGTAAAAGCTTTAAGCCAAGGAACGTGATTACAACAACCTCTACCAGATACAGCTTCACCAGGAAGCTTCAGAGCATCTCAGGGAGGAACAAGGGGAAGACTCAGGTGGAAATTAAACCAATGAGGATCTCAAAGGCACACCTTACAAAGAAAGTGACAAATAGAACTAGTTCCTACACAATTCATGCAGCATTGCTTGGTTAACATGTGAAATCATATTCTTGATTAAAACAGCTGGTCAAACCTGTTCACTATGGATTCCAGGTAGACCTAGGATTCATAAGTCTCTACATTACTATTAAACATCTCCTACCTTGGGGATATGTGTACCCCAGCGCCAGTGGCATGAGTACTTTCCCCTTTTGTTTGGCCAAGAAGGACACTCTCTTGGGGCAATAAGAAGTCCACCACTGGCCTGCCAAAATTCTGCAACCAAAATATAGTATTCCTGACATCTCTAAGAGCTCAACTTTACCACATCACCACTGGGACTTTCCAGAGCCACCACAATTCAAAACACACTGTGGAAACAATGCAGCCTCTGATCATAATTCCATTTGAGTCCAGACACTGGCCAGTTCTGCTCCCATTTTTCTCCCTCGCTGGTTTTTCTCTAGGGGAAATGGAGAACCAAGGGCATGAAGAATTGCCTGGCCTATGTGTGTGTTCATGTATGTGTGTTTTCAGCCATTTCAACAACTAGCTTAATACTGAGTCTGAAACAGAAATGCCTTCCCTCTCTTTCTCCAGTGCACAGATCAATGTGACAGTCATCCTTGAAGGCTCAGCTTCCATCTCCTCCCCTTCATCAAGCTTCTACCGACAGCCAAGTCTAATAAATAAGAATGTGGCTGTGCTCTGGATGTGGGCTCTCTGGATTCACAGTCTTGACTCTGCCAGTTACTAGCTCTATGACCTTGGCCAAGTTACTTAACCTCACCATGACTCAATTCTTTCATCTATAAAATGTAATAAACATGCCTCTTCCATAGATAGGGTTGTTGTGTAGACTACATATGAATTCATGTTAAGCCAATAGAATTGTTAGGCACCAGAGAATTCAATAAATATCAGCTATCATTAATAACCAGTCTTCTTTCTCCTCTGAATCTCATCTATTCTATTACTTTAATACTTGATATTGCCTCTACCTAATAATGTTAGGTCCTTTGCACATATACAGGGATTGCAGTTCCCCTAAAAGACTGTAAGGTCCCCAGGGGAAGACAGAATGATGATTTGGCACAGCCTGAGCCCAGTCTGTTACACGACTGCATGGTACACAGGAAGTACTCCATAAATATTCATAGACAGACCAACAACAATATAACAGTGGGAGGAATTTATTTCTGTTCTTATGCTCTATGTGTGATAAGAAGGTTGTTGGTGATACATTAAATTTCGGGATTGGATAAAGATCTCATTTGTTCAACTTTCTCTCCACCACCAACATACACATCTGATGGTTAAAGTCCTTCTGTAATATCCTTGGCAAGTGGCCTTCCGGTCTCTAATAGAGATGGCAAAAATGATTCATCTTGCATATTCAACTCTGGTAGTGGATGCCTAAAGCACTGTGTGATCAATTTGTGATGCCTACCATGAGCTCTGAGATGAGGAGGAAGCATTTGATACTAAATTTTCCCATCTCTACAAATCACTAAATAAAGGGACTTGCTACCTCCAAATAGAACCATCTCTATATAATTTTTTAGTAATAGAAAAATATAAAATCAATTGTGGCTTATATTTTGAAGATATTATTGGTTTATATTGTTTGGCTTGCCTATTATTTCCATTGCTCTTACTTCTAATATGAAAAAGTAATGGTGTAAATTGGCAAGGCAACTATGAACGAATATGTTCATTCTTATATTTTTTCATTCATTCACTCACTCATTTATTCAATGTATTTGACTAATAAGTTGACCTTTAGCAAGTTATTTACACTCTCTGTGCCTCTTTCTCCTCATCTGAGAAAAGAAAGTAATAACAGTATGGTACTTAATTCATAGCGTTGCTGGCTGGTTCAATGAGATAAAACATGTAAAATATTTAACACAGTGCCTGGCACATAGTACACACTTAATAAAAGGTAGCTCTTGTCAAATCTTTATGTGCTGGGTACTGAGTTAGGTGTTGGGGATAGGCAGATGAACAAGATATGATCTTTGCTCTCAAGGGGGCCAAAGACTGTCAGAATTGCTATGACTGAGAAGAGCTCAGGGTGTTTTGAGAGCACACAGAGAGGGAGAAGCTAGCCTAGACTTGAGACCTGGTAAAGAACATCTGCCTGCAGAAAATTCTATCTATGCCAAGTTTTCAAAGATAAGCAAGAGAGCTCCTATAAACCAAAATCTTATACTAGCCAATGAAGTTCAATATAAAAATAAAACTGAATAAGGCCAGAGGTGGCTAATAAGATGGGTTGGTTACACAAGTCCCACACAACAACTTATCAGTGTGGTAGTGTACTTTGCTTTAACTGGTGTAAGATCATGAAAATCACATCCTCTGTGTAAGGAACCTACACATAAAAGTTATCTGGCTATGCTGCCTATAAGCATCTAATAGCAAAACATTTTGTAAAGTAATTATACATCCCTAATAAATCTATTTGGAAATCTTTCCTGAAATGCATGTCCTATCTGTGCCCTGCCCATCTAAGTCCTGCCCTTATGTCAAGGTTCAGTTTTAATACCCTCTCTACCCCCAAACCTTACCTCTAAATGGATGACTCCTTTCTGTGCACTTCTAAATCACTCATCCTGATTTAAACTTCTTTGATACTATTACACAAGACCTAACATATTTAGGGTGCTGTAATTTGTGCACATTTCTCAGTATCCTTAAGGACAGTGGCCACTTTTCCATGACCCACAGAGCACTACCTAGACAGCTTGTGCAAAGAGACCCTCAGTATCATTCTGTTGATTGAATTCAGATTTTTCATTTCAGTCATGAAATCCAAGCTTCTTTCTGGGTTGCTAATGAAGAAAAAGGAAGTACAAAAAGATAAAGAGAAGGGTTCTATATACATACTTTATTAAGCCATCTTCCATGTAAATATCGGCATAAAAGGATTGATCATCGTTGACGATTCTGCCTCCCTTGATAAGGAGACGGTCACTCTAGAAAAGAAGGAAAACATGAGTCATTTTCACAGCTGGGACTTCAGAGAAGAGTGATCTGCTAAGGTTTCCCAATTCATTCTTTTAGAGCTCTAGGAGAAACACACTTACGAAAGACATCTGTGTGCTCATGCACTCAACATTTGAACTAGGTGTGCTTATTTGGGGATTCAGTCTTTCTCGTTTACCCCTGATTCAAATTATTCTGGAGTTTTGCTTCTTGCTTTTACAACCTATCAGAGCCACTTGGAAACACAGCTACTCAAGTAAGTGAGACATTCTTTATATTCTCTTTTCTGGTTCAGTAGGCACTAAGTACTTAAAATGAGACGACATATACTTCAGTACCTAGCACACTGGGACTCTGTTGACACTCACTGGTGACTCTCAAACACAGAATTTAAGATTAGGTATACAATGAAACAGGCTTTTAAAAATATTTATAATGATATGAGAACATACTCAGATCATGTTATGTGTAGGATCCAGGATACTTATACATGTATGCACAAATGTACACAAAGTTATGAAATAGAAAACAACTAGATGGAAAAAAACCCCACAGTATCTATAATATTTCACTCGTGGTGGAGAAATTATGCAGGATTTATATTTGCTTCATTATACTTAGTATTTCTCACATTTTCTAAGTGTACTTCTTTATTGCTTTTGTTATGAGAAAAATAAGGTCTTTTATTTAAAATTTATAACTTAGATGAAATGTGGGTAGGTGATCCAATTGGAAACAATGCAAACATACTGCAAAGTTATTAACTAAATAAGCATATTTTATATATAAGTCAGGAGAGGGATAAATCAGTGTTAGCACCAGAGATCACAGATTTCATTAAATGAATGGAGCTCAGACTGGAGTACATGGGATGGATATAGGTTTGTTAGGTTCATGAGAGCCTGGTTGAGTGGAGCTATAGCATGAATAAATGGTAGGCTGGATTTTGTGATGAATTCAACTTAAGAGACTTCAACTTCATCCATCCATCCATCCATCCACCCATCCATTATTTATTCATCCATCCATTCAGCAAATAATTAGTATTTATTATTAGGTAGCTGGGGAGAGTATTGTTGTGAGTGGATCACAACAGGTTATTTCTTTTATGGAACTTAAAAGGGGAAGTGTGGCAATAAAGAAATAAAAGAAGTCAACAAAACAAATAAAACAATGTGAAATGGCAGTAAGTGTCACAGAATATAGGGGAACGGGGCTTATTTAAATAGAGGCTGGAAAAGGTCTTTTCAAGGAAGACATGTGGCTGGGGGTGGAGAACTGCAGGCAGAAGGAACAGCACGTGGAGAAGTTCTCAGGCAGGAATAAGTTTTGTTTCTTTGAAAACCTGAAAAAGATCAATGTGGGAGGAGCTTAGGGTTCAAGGAAGAAAGTGGAATGAGATGAAGCTGGGGAGGTAGGTGGGCTAATCGTGCTGGGATTGATGAGAGTTTGGGTTGGAATGAAAAGATATTGAGACACATGGAAGGCTTGCAAGCAGGGGAGTGAAGACCTGTGTAAAGAAGGCAGCTCTGGATTGCACTGACCAAGGGGTCAAGGGCAGGAAGACTCCATGTTCAGGGCTAACCACGATCATCATTGCCTTGACACAGATTCCGCGGACCCTGTTTAAGAACACTAGCTTTCAAAGAAGATACAGGCTTTATGGAGAAGGGAGCCCCCCAGACGGGCTGACTCCTGGCTTCACAAATGAAAGGGTCAGAAAATGAGAACAAAAGGTAGGGTCCCCTGTGGGATGTATAGATAGACAATTACCACTTAGCTTCTCCTGCTTCCAAGGTATTGCATAAGAATAAGAATTTCATCATGACATATTGTCAGGGGAAAAGATTTTTAAAAGATACGGATCAATGAGGTGTTTAGAAAAAACCTATATGTGACAAGGAAGATGTGATAATGAGGTCAAATACAAATACCTGTAATATACAAGCCCCTCGTGTTCTGGTCTCTGTCAGTACATCCATAGTCACTGTTATTATATATTGTCTCGTATTTTAAGCAGTGGTAAAACAACAAAACATGCAGTTCTTGTCACAAATCAGGCTCTCTGGCCACGAGGTCTTTGCAAAAACATTCTCTCTGTCTTCTCATATGTTTACCTGGCATCTAGATGCCATCTTCTCCCTTGTCAGGCCCCCAGGCAAAGCGTTTCTCCCCCAAGATGCATCACCTGACTTTCCAGCAAATTTCACCCCCACTACAATTTAGTTTGAACAATTACAATGTTCTACAATAGCTGATTTATCGTTCAATTATCTCCTGACTAGACCAAAGACTCCTTTAGTCCTAGAACAATGTATCTTTTGATCTTTTTACCTTAATTCCTGGAGCCCATCCTAGACAGCTGTTATATATTGGTCAAATGAACGGGTGAAGGGTGAGACTCCGGAGGTTGTATTACATCATTGTATTAATACTCCATCGGCAGGATGGAAAGGCATCTGAGTCAGAAAGTTACATGAGGTGGCCAGAAAATTGGAATTTTAAGGAAAAAAAGAAGGCTACTGTCATCTATTTTTTTTTTTTTTAACAGTACTACAAAATTACACAAGGCAGTCCTAGGTCTGCATCTAAGCTAGTGTGCACATTAGAGAAATACATATTCCCAGTCCCTGCCCTAGGCCACTAAATTTGTTTTTTATAAGCTCCATAGATGGCTCCCATGCAGCCATCAGCCAGCCCAGCTCCAAGTCACTGACCAGCACAAGGAACCACTTCCCCACACAGTTCTGCGTGCCCATGAAGGCAACAAAGCATCTCCAATAGGAGCTTCATAAATAACACTCTTGGTGACGGTAAGAATTCCCCCTCATAGCTCGGTGCTTTTCTGATTTTCCTTATCTTCCCAGCAAAGAGCTGAACTAAACTGGTTTATGGAAATGGGCCAATTTCTGTCTGCACTGACAGCTATGAAATATGACCAGCCTAAGGACATCCGGCTCCGTACCACTGGTATGAACCATCACTTCCGTCAACAAGCATCAAATGTCAGCAAAGGGGCAAAAGCTATCTCAGGCCCTATGTACATCAGGGGATAGACAGTAAGAGCTGATCCAAGTGGAATTAACACCCTTGAGATGGTGTCATTGGAAACTCTTCAAATGGTAATTAAATAAACCCTTTCTGGCTCAATAATGAGGAATCTAAACAGAGCTTAAAGATGAATGAATGATAGTCCCGTTGTAGGTTTCAAAGAAGGGAGTAACAAGACCTTTGCTCCATGGGCTATAAGTATTAACATTATTATTGTTTGTTTTCATCATACAGAGCAGAAACATCAAATCCTAAGCTCACAGAGCTCAAACAAATGCTTCCCTAGGGGTTCCCCAGCTTGCCCCCCAGGAAAAAACCACTCAATTAATTTTAATTCTTTCCATGCATGGGGGATCCACTACAAAGGGCAGCTTAGACAAAGCAGCCATCAGACACAGAAGAGTCTGCAAGGCAATTCCTGGGCTTGGCACTGAGGAATGTGAGGGTTGGGTGGGACATAACTACTGACCACTCCCAGGCCATATGAAACCAAACCTTTTTGAACACAAAAACTGTTTCTCTATGAATTCATGGACCAGCCTCATAGATTAACACATGCTTGTCTCAAAAACCAGTAAGTTGCACACACCCAACACCTGTGATTAAAAGTCACCCTTGGTGATGAATACAGCTTTGTGGGGCTCCTCATTTTCTGTTCCTGGGAGCTGAGGCTGCCAAGCATCCATTGCTTGATGCCTGGAGGAGGTAAAGTGGTCCCGTTTGGAGCTTAGTAATCTTTCTCGTGCAATGCTGTACATGATATTTCTAGGGCATACGGGGAGTAATCTGGAGGGTATCTGGAACCCAAAATGAAGCTATTCAGAGCCTGAAGCAACCAGCCAGGGACTCTGCCATAGGCCCTGCATGGTGACCAAGGGCTGATTATGTCACTGTTTTGCAGCCCAGTGGGGTGCCAGGCATACCATCTGGCACGCTTGAGTCCAGCTGGGTTTGCCCACTACTGGGAGAATCAGACCAACTGCTTAACTAGGCATGTGATCTTGAGTTAGGACTTAACCTCTCAGACCCTCAGTTTTTCATTAGCCCAGAGTGGATAATAATACCCAGTCACCTCACAGGATGGCTGCCAGGAATGAGAAAAAGTGTGTGTGTGTGTGTGTGTGTGTGTGTGTAATCTAGCACATAGCAAATAGCTAATAAATATTACATTTATCCCATTAATATTATTTACAGTGCTTTAAATTTCTTAAAGTCTTAAGAAGCACGTTGGAGAAAGACTATCATTTCCATTTTATAAACGGGGAGATACATACAGAGAGGCGAATGACTTACTCCAAGTGACAGAGTTGATTAATTCCAGCTGGAAGGAGATCCAAGTCTCCTACCTTTTGCCACCGCACTGACTTCCCCTAGGCCACTGTACCAGGTGTATTTAAAGCTTATGACAAATAGTTCTTCCTGATAGGCTCTCTTCTCTGTTTGATGCTGAATCTGACTGTTCCATTGCTGAAACTGCTGACCAGTTTCTGCAGTAGGTAACTTTAGGAACTCAATAACTTTCAAGCCACTACTTATAAAATCAGTGCATTAAATTTGCCTTTTATGGTCTGAATATGTCAATACAGTTTATAAAGGGATCTAATTTACAATCCAGGGTAGCACAGGTCCTTAAAGTGTGATGAAAGTCTAACTCCTTTTTCCTTCACTAGGATATGATAATAATTAGGAAAATCAACTATAAAAAATTCATAGTTTGAGAGAGAGAGAGAGAGAGACAGAAAGAGGACAAAGAGACAGAAGACAGAGAGAAGACAGAAAGAGACAGAGATAGAGAGGAACAAAGAAAAGAACAAAGGAAGGAAATGAGAAAAGAGAGAAAGAGAAGGGGATGAAAAGAGGCAATGTGGAAGGGAGGAAAGGTGGGAAGGAAAAGAAAGGAAAGAAAGAAAGAGAGAGAGAGAGAGTGTGGGAGAGAGGGAGGGAGGGAAGGAGGAAGAGGGGACAGGGGAATGGACTTAACAACAAGGGATGTCCTTAAGAATGGCTGATTCAAACTGAAATAGGGAATGAAAGACAGAATCTTGAACTAAAGCCTATTGGAGATGTTGGTTTCCATTTTAGTTTTCTTCCCCTGGTCTTTCACTTAAAGAATGTAAATTACCACCTCTGTCCATCTGAGGTGATGAGAATATGCCTCCTGGAGAAACCAAAACCCTCCATGGACTTCTTCCCAGTCAATAAAGTCGGCCTGAGAACAGTACTTAGGACACATCTGTTCCTTACTCTGCAGACATTCCAGCAGCTCAGAATAAAAACTATAATCCTGTGAAGAGGATATGAAATGAGGAACAAATCTTCCAAAATCAAATATTTTGTTACCTGCATTCACAAAGCACACACTCTGACCCTCTCAGTGGGGATTCAAAGGTACTTTGAAATCCAGATGAAGGCGCAGGTGGTTATTTAAAATAAATTCCCATTTGGGTAATTAGATTTGACTTCCTAAAAACATTCTCACTCTTAAGAAAACATAAAGATGGATAGACTGCATGGTTGAAATGTTGTTTTTCTTCCTCGAAGCAGCACCATTTCAAGAAGAGAGAGGGAACCAGGACTTGAGGCGGTATTCAGGAAAAGATCCTGAACAGGCTCTCGGTAGACCATAGTTCTCATTCCAGCTCTGTTATCAAATGTTACCTTGGGTGAGAAACGCAGACATGCGTTTGAATTCTAGCAGTAACACTACCTGTGATTTGGATAAGTGACTTCACCTCTCTGGGCTTCGGTTACCTCACCAGTGAACAACGGGGACAAGGAGACCTTTTTCTGAGGGGGTTGGTAAGGTTCACGGGGCACACCACACGTAGAGGGCTGAACTCTTCTTCGCATGTTGTAAATGCTCAATACACGTGAGCATTTTTATTCTATCGCCATTTTTATTATATCTTAGAATTATAACCAGCCACTGTAAAACTCCTCTTTCACAAATACTCAAGAAGAACTGAACTAAGACTTTGTTAATCAAAATATAACAGCCCTTGCCATAAAGGGAATTCCAGAGACTCCAGGCTCTAGCCAGCCCTCAGCAACTGTTCTCAGCTCCTGGCACCAGTAGCCAAGGTCAGCCAAGACTGCCCCGTTTAAGCCCACCCCCACAGGGCAAGTTCCCATGGCCCCTCCAGGTCATTCTTCTTCTGGAAATATGCTCTCATGAGGAGATAACAATCTACTCTCTTCCAGCAGGAATGGAGAGTGGGCGGCAAGGTCTTAAAACAGCCTCCACACCCACCCTCCCTACTCAATGTATGGATCTGTTTCTAGGACCCTCAATGACAAGCATGCCATTGAGACAAAGAGAAAGAGGAAGAAAGGCCTGGGAGAAAACATCATGAGGAGCCATGCAGTTTCTTGGCTCTGAGTCTTTATTGAAACCGGGCATAGTTCAACAGGGTTGGCTATTCCAAATCTCTGAACTGCTGCAGATGAGAGTCTCAAAAAACATTCCTCCTTTCCCTCATCATCTAAACATACTTACGACCACCGAGGTGTGCTAGAAGGAGGTTAGCTTGGGGCACTCCCTTCAAAACATAACACATACGAAGCACTGTTTTCAAGTTTCTTTATTATCTGTGGTTTGGCCCTGGAGAGACAGACACAAGGTAGGAAAAGCAGAAATGTGAAGGAGGCAGTAGCCAAGGGCAGTATTAGCCGGGGCAGAGTGGCTGAACTGGAGCATCTGTCTTCTGAACTGGAGCATCAAAACCAGCTGTGTGCATTCTTCCCTTCCCAGAACTTCATGTTAACCGTTTTAAAGATGTGATTATCAAAGGGCCTGACAAGTGTTGTCCCCTGCCCTGGGTCAGAATGGACGGGGGAATGAACTGTGGATGGCATCTTAATCCCAGCCCCCAGATAATGCTTTCTCAATCTTGAACAGGGTTCCAGACACAGATAAGCACAAGTGGATCACCAGGCCAGGAATGAGAGGATGGGAAGGGGAGGGACATGGACTAGGGGAGCCCCAGAGTCATTCTGTTCTCAGGCAGGAATGTCAGCTGGGTCTGTGTTGCCCAAACCTCAGTTACTTGTGTACTAACTGCATGATATTTGACACATCCTGCTACAAACTGTGCTGCTATTTGCTTAATATTATCTTTGAAGAAATGTATTTTAAAAGAAAACACTATCTTATGCTCATAAATTCTAATCCAGTATCACTTGCCAAAAATAGACACTGGACCTAGGAATGAATACAATGAAAACATCCCTAAATGTTGTCCACATTCTGCTGCCTTCAAGAGCGTTGAGCTCAGAGCTGTCATTTTGTTACAAAGGAAGATTATCAAGCATCAGGAAGGTGTTAATGAGAAACTAGCACCAAACAGAAACTGTTTCCTTGATCTACTCAGAAGATTTGAAAAAGAATTGGGAAGGGGACAAAATTTCTCCTTGTGTGATTTAATGTTATTTAATGCCCTCTTCCAGAATCACCTAAAAACGATCTAATGTACCAGCGGGAATTCCACCCCTGCTATCAAAGCCTGGGCCAACATGGGTCCACATGGGCCTGTCAGAAGAAAAAGTAGGGCCCAAAGCAGAGTGGCAGGGACCTCCCAGATATCAGGCAGCACCGCAGAGGGAAAAGATTACTGGGGACTGTGCATCCCCGTCAGAAGATTGGGGGGATGGGAAGAGAGGCAGGGTGGGGCAGGGTCAAGGGTGGGTAAAAACAAGACTTATAAGAAACTAGGATATGCCAGAACTGGTAAAAGAAGAAATGTGGCATACATTTAGCTGGGCTTTTAGTTGGGAAAAATGGAAATGTTGCTGCCTGGGATGAAAACCAGCACTAATACCAGTTTGCGGAGCTACCCAGAACCGTAGGTAGCAACTGAGAAAGTCGGGAAGCCAGGGTTGCATCAGCATCTCTGTCACTAACTTACTGTGTGATTTTAGACAACTAACTTGATCCGTTTTTGTGCCTCAGCTTCTTTGGCCGAGTGAAGGTATCTCTCTCCAAAAAGGCCCATTTTCATATCTATAAAGTACAGATAATAATGGCTACCTCACAGGGATGTGAGAATTAATGTCACAATGCAAGGTTGGACACTTACAAAAGGCTCCTCACTGGTAAACATTACAAATATTACTTCTACTCCTAGTAGTAGTGCTACAACTTCTATTTTATTGCTTTTATTATAGATATGTACTATTAAAGTCAAATGCAAATTGCAGTACAAACATAAGGTAGCTATGTATATAAAAACTGCCTGAGAAATACATTACTCGGGACCAGAATATAAAGTCCAGTATGGATTAAAGGCAAGAGAGAACTAATTCACACCCCTCTTTGGCCTGCATCTACTTGTGTAACTACAGGCCATGAAGTTCTACATTAGGTGTATGGAGCAGCAAAGATGAAAACAGTAAGAAAAGTAAGTCAGGAACACAAATAATAATACCAAGGGTAAAACCATAGGAACAATGGAATGATCAGTGGTGAGCAGTGGCGAGGGGCAGGGGTGAGGAGGAGCGATGGACTGGAGAATAGGTGCAGTCCTGAGGATGTCCAGGGCAGTGAAACCATCCTGGACGATGCTGCGATCACGGATACAAGACACTATGCATTTGTTAAAACCCACAGAACTGTACAACAAAGAGTGAGTCCTAATATAAACTGTGGACTTTCCTTAAAAATGTATCAGTATTGGTTCGCCAGGTGTAATAAGATGATACCAATGCAAGATGTTAGTAATAGAGGAAAATTGGGGGTGAGGAGGGAGTGAGAAGGAGTATACAGGAGATCTCTGTTCTTTGTGCACCATTTTTCTGTAAACCTAAAACTGCTGTTAAAAAAACAAAGACTATTAATTAAGGAAGACAGAGAGGGAGGGAGAGAGAAATGGGGAGAGAGAAAGGCAGAAAAATCTTCTGTCTGGCAGAAATCAAAGAAGGGTCCACAGAGACCTTGTCTGAAGTGGATCTTGGGGAAATGGCTGATTTGGACACACAGGTATGGCCAAAGGCAATTCTGGTCAGAGAAGGGGAACAAAAGTTCATACCTAGCATTTGCTAAAAACTTATGTGCCAAAAACTATGAGGAGCTTTAAGTACATTTTGTTCAATTCATCTTCAATAGAATGCTATGAATTATGTGCCATTGTCCTCCCCACTGAATTAGTGAAGACACGGAAGCTCGGGGAGGTTGCTTATGGTCCAATGTCACAAAACCAGTCACTGGGAGATCCCATGGGACCAGGTCAAGAAACGCATTTCAGTGGGAAATCGTGGATTTGGGCGGAGCCCCTGAGGCCCAGGATACTGAAACGAGGGATGCAAGAGGCAGCCAGAGTTTGAGCTTTATTCTGTGGACACTGAGGAGCCTTAGAAGGATTTTGAGAAAATAAGTAAAATTCAACCTCAGAGCAAAAAAAAAAAAAAAAAAAAATTTAAGCTAACAGAATGACCATGCTGGAGATAAAAGGAAAAAGGACTTAGAAAGTAACAAGTGGCAGGGAAAAAACGAAAACAAAAACAAAACGAGAAACAACCTTTAGCACGCAGGGCACCAGCAAGAAACAGATGGAATACTCAGATCGACTTATCAAGGAGAATTTAACAAAGGGATTATTTAACCAAGTGTGGGTAGGGTTTAGGGAAATTAAATGGATATGCAGCACCCAGGGCCCACCAACAGCAGGGAGCCACTGCCGGGGCAAGGGGAGTGGTTACTGGACATGGAGTGGGTAGTTGTGTAGAGGGAGCTGCCTGGCAGGAGCAGCAATCTTTAGTAGAGACATGAAGCCAGGCTGCAGTGACCCAGTAGGAAGGAATCAGGGAAAAATACCCTGACTTCATTGTTCACTCTCCTTCCAGTCTCCTACTGATGCCCTATGAACTAAATGCAACCGGGAACCCAAGAGCAAAGAAGCCTATTGATGCAGACCACACAGGCTCAGGGCAAGGAGCAGGGCAGACAAAGGTGGAGAGGGTATCTGGAGAGGCAAACATGAAACACCCAGCACAATCCATGAACAGCCAACAATGGGACATGATGTAATAAACTGCAATACAGCCACACTATAGATTACTGTTATTATTTTTAAAATAGGTTAAATCTGTATCTTGAATGGAAGAAATATGTAATATAAGTAAGCCACAGAGCAATGTGCAAAATATGATCCAATTCTTGTAAAAGCAAGCAAAACATACCATATGTAAATATGTTTATCATGTTTTTGTGTGAGCTGGTCTGGAAGAAAGGTCTAGAAGGATGCATATCAAATTACTAACATTGGGTAGGGCAGAAGGAAAGGATGCAAAGGGAGGTGGTATGGAGAAATTTTTGAACTTTTTGTTCTCTCACTTCTGTTTATTCATTTACATTATTTCTCTAGCTGTACAATGTATATGACATTTTATAACTTTTAAAAGAGATTTAATAAAGAAAATTATAAAAAGGAAAAAGAGCAAAGTGATTGCTATTGTCCAGTGTGACAACAAAAATACAGATTAGAAAATGCAATGACAGACCAGGCACAGTGGCTCACACCTGTAATCCTAGCACTCTGGGAGGCCGAGGAGGAAGGATTGCTTGAGCCCAGGAGTTTGAGAATGGCCTGAGCAAGAGTGAGATCCTATGTCTACTAAAAATAGAAAAATTAGCCAGGCGTGATGGTGCACGCCTGTAGTCCCAGCTACTTGGGAGGCTGAGGCAGGAGGATCGCTTGAGCCCAGGAGTTTGAGGTTGCTGTGAGCTAGGCAGATGCCAGGGCACTCTACTCAGGGCAACAGAGTGAGACTCTGTCTCAAAAAAGAAAAAGAAAATGCAATGACATAATGCAAAAGAAAGCTTGACTCAACTAAGCAACTGAAGAGGGAAAGAAAGTGATGCATCAAAGCCAACTGGAGTTTCAAAGCAAGATGTTCAAGAAAGACCCATTAACAGAAATGGAGAACAGAAAGAGAAGTAACAAACTGAGTGCAAGACTGAATAATTTTGAGGTGCTGGTCAACAATAGAGCCATGTAGCAGGAAGGCAAAAATGGGGGCCTGGGACTTAAGAGAATGGTCAGGTGTTAATAGATGGACTTGAGTTAATGCTACACTGAAAATAGCTATGCCAACTAAAAAGCAACAAAGGATGGTGGAAAGATCCCTAGAATGGGAGTCAGGAGCCCCGGATTCTGGTCACAGTTCCATTAGCCTGAGCAAGTCACTTCGCTTCTCTCAGCTGCTATGCCACGAGTGGTACCCACCTCCCTCTTAAGAAGTCATTCTCCTCTCTGATCTTTTCTGATGGACAGCTGACTTTGACAGGGAAGCCTAGTGAATTCCCATCCTATTGCTTCTCAGAAACAAGAAACCTTTTCACTCAACCTGAAAGCCAGCCAAAATGCAATTCCCAGAGAAGGCATGCAGGCTCAGGCCTTGGGGTGCAAGCAACACCTTCAAAGGACAGGCGATTGTTACCCATTTATTTGTGGAGGCCACAGGGATTCCTCTCCAAGTCTGACATTATATTTCTATAGCTAGTGGGGGCTCTTCTTGGGGATTGTGGTTATAAGCACACAACCACTGGCTTATGCAACTTCCTCAAACTGTCCCACGTGGACACGTCTAACAGAACGTACAGCTGTGATGCTTCAGTCACTTGAGGCTGCCACGGAAGGGGCCCAATAGAGAGAGAGCGTGGGAGGAAGAGACTATTTCAAAGACCAGAGATGTCCCCCACTGTGCTCTGCCTTGGAGTCCAGACATCAGAAATTGGGTCTGTCATACAGGAGAGCAAAGAGGGGCCTCATCATTCATTCTGCAGCCGAAAACCCCAAGTGGTGACCGGCTGCCAGAGCAGCCTGGCGAAATGCTTAAAAAAGAGAAGGGCTTTGGAATCCTGACTGCAAAATGAGGAAAATAACATGTGCCCTAAAGGACTCCTGTGAGGACTAAGCCCAGATTCTGTTGCTCCACAGGTGCTCAATAAATGTGCATTCCTCTAAAAGCTAGATCCCAAATCTTTTCAGGTCAAACTCTTCCACCCGATGCCTACCCACCCTCTCTCCATATATATACCACCTGATGCATATCAACCACTTTCATACAGAACCCAAACACACTTGCTAAAAAGGAATATGGGGAAGGAAAGGAATGGAGGAGTTCACTCTTTTTTCTGGTTCTTTCTTTTTTTTTTTTTTGTTGAGACAGAGTCTCACTTTGTTGCCCAGGCTAGAGTGAGTGCCGTGGCGTCAGCTTAGCTCACAGCAACCTCAGACTCCTCGGCTTAAGCGATCCTCCTGCCTCAGCCTCCCGAGTAGCTGGGACTACAGGCATGCGCCACTATGCCCGGCTAATTTTTTCTATATAGATTTTTAGTTGTCCATATAATGTCTTTCTATTTTTAGTAGAGACGGGGTCTCGCTCAGGCTGGTCTCGAACTCCTGACCTTGAGCAATCCACCCGCCTCGGCCTCCCAGAGTGGTAGGATTACAGGCGTGAGCCACCGCGCCCGGCCTAGTTCTTTCTTGATAAAGTAGACAACAGTGATGACTAATTCCTCTGGTCATAGAATTCCACCTGCCTAAATACCTATATACCCACAGCTCTGCTTCCATTTGATAGATCGGTGATTACTAAAGCAGTGGCTATTTTCTACTTCCCCAAGTTACATCGACATAGAAAACTGCAGATGCTTTGAAAACAAGGACTTCAAGAGGTCAGGCAGACCTTGAATGAAACAAACCCTTGAACTAAATACAAATGAGACATCACTTAAAAATTGTCAGAACTCAAAAATCAAAGCCTAGTGGGCAGTTAATCCTGTAATAAAAGGTTTCTTCACCTTCACCAAAGATCTAAGGCGTTACACATAATAGCTTCTGGAACGTATTCAAGACTGCTTACGATTGGCAAAGACCGTGCTAACATCACAGGAATATTTTGCCTGTGCTTAAAGGCCTGCAGACTTCATCCCTACCTGCAAAGCCAGGAAGCTGCCCTCTGCTCTTCCCAGCGATCACTATTTAACATTCTATGAGTCTAATACCAGGAGAATAATCTTCTTTTGGAAAAGTTCTGAAATAGTTTCCTCTTTTATGACATGTTTCTGCTTGGAAATGTTTCAGACTGAAGTTTATAGCTACAGATGTCTACCAAAGCAGGATATATGTTGTGACATGTATTAAATTGTATCTTAAAAAAATAGCAAACAAGTTACAACTTCTGTCAGCGATATCAGACACTGCAGGTTTTCACCCATGCCTTTTCACTTTGTCCTGTTATTCCAAGCCTCCATCTTCCATTCACCATTCCATTCATTCAAAAGCAGACTGAGCTAGGCCTTGGTGATATAGCAGGGAATGACACAGAGACCCTAGCATCATGGAGCAGGGAGTCTGGTAGCCTTTTGATCACACTATTTCCTTGACACCTGTTTTCCTCAAACCACTTAGCCCAAGGAATGCACATTACTTTAAAGTAAAGGAGTAGTGTGACTTTTCACTCATTTATTGACCCATCCATTCTTTAATGTTTGTAAAGGACTCCTGTTCACAGTACTATTGATACAACAGTGAACAAAATAAAATAAGACACCATAGCAGTTGAAAAAGCAAAGAACAAGTGAGCTACTAAACAAGTAGTACAATTTCAACAGTGATAGATAAAATTTAGAAAGAGGATAAGGGGACTGTAAGGGCTTGGAAGAGAGTCTTTTGATTAAGTCTGCAAAGAAGGCATGTCCAAGAAGCTGTCACCTGAACAGAGATCTGAATGATCTGAGTCCTAGAAAAGGCTGTTCCCCACTCTGAGGGAACAGCAAGTATAGCAGCTTTGAGCTGAACATGAACTTGTCATGTCTAAGGGAGAACAAAAGGTGAGGACAGCTGATGCCAAGTATCCCTAAGGGGCAGTGGCGGGACTGGAAACCAGAGAGGTAGGCAGGGACAGGCCACGTGGGACCTCAAGAGCCACAGCCTGGGTGCTAGTTGAAGCGCAATAGGAGATGGTTGAGGAGGGGAACAACTTGGTCTGATTTACATTTTTAAGGGACCTCCCTGGTTATTATGCATGGAGAATGAACTTAGGGGTTTGCAAAGGGGAAGCTCAGAGAAGAGTAAGGAGGTTCTTTCAGTAAGATGACAGAGGCTCGAGCGAGGGTGGTGACAGTGATGAAAAATTTTGGTGAGCAGTGATTGGATTAAGATTCTGTTTTAAAGGTAGAGCCAACAAAGTTGTACAGCTAGTATATAGTTGAGCTGGGACTTAACCCCAGTTATCTGCTGAAAACAAAGCCCACCCACCTCTTAGGCTGACTGTGTCTTCTTACATTAAAGTCCAAGTAAACTTAACCTATATATTTAAGCACTGATAGACCTCACAACTTTAAGACAGAGAGGAAGCAGCTTTCAACAGAGTCATCTACATTCACTATTTAAAGCATATTGTATTTCCCATATTACAATACCTGGGGTTACCAGCAGCTCACATTAATTTCATATTTTTTGATCGATTGCATACTTATCACATCTTATTGAAAATACTTGTAAAGTATGTCACTGTGAAACTCTGACATACAGAGTTTCCAGGTCTGCTCATGTTATAGATGTACAGGTCTGGTTTCCTGCTTTAGCAAATGTGACCCAGTGCGGGTAACTGATGCTCCTTTGATGGGTCGGATTTCCTTAGGGCCCCAGGCCCATCACTGTGAATGTAAAGTCTTCGTTATGTGTAGCTGCTCATCTAGATGGGCGAAGGTGAGAGCCATTGGGAAGACTCGTTAGTGAAACCCAAATACATTGATTATATTTTTAAATTTCCCTGGTCTCTGTTTTTAGCCTAAAATCAGGAGCCAAATATTTCCTGTCTAATCAATTAAGTGGATTTTAGGTCACTGAGACTTTGAAGTACATTTTTTCTTCCTCCTAACATGAAACAACTTGATAAGCAACGGTTTCTAAGCAGCTTAAATTAAGTTCCTTATTGGGAAGTAGCACAGTGTAGTAAGAGAGGGTTTTAAAGTCAGACAAGAAGGTGATTATTTGGACCTAGTTCTGCCAGTTAGTTAACTATGTACCTTTAGATAAGTTAACTTTATGAGCCTCAGTTTCCTCATCTGTAAAATGGCTTAATAATGTTTATAATCCAGGCATGTTATGGGGATTGAATGAAATGCCATATATAAAATCATGATTGAAAATCAGTTAGCATGGTCTCTGGCATGGCATAATTTCTTATCAATATTATTTGAGTCTCCCTTTTCTGTTCTTTGAGAATTTCCAAGTCTGAGGTTTTGAATTTTTTAATTCTTTGTTCATTACTTTCTCCCTATATGACTTTCCTAGGGCTGCCCTTACAAAGTACCACAGACTGGGTGGCTTTATCAACAGAAATTTATTTTCTCAAAGTTATGGATGCTGAAAGTCTGGAGTCAGGGTGTCAGCAAGGTTGGTTTCTTCTGAGGCCTCTCTCCTTGGCTTGTGGATCCAACTCTTCCCTTTGTCTTCACGTGGTCTTTCCTCTGCGTGTGTCTCGGTCCTAAGCTTTCTTCTTATCAAGACACCAGTCATACAGGATTAGGGGCCCCCCTAATAACCTCATTTAACTTAATTACCTATTTGAAGATCCTATCTCCAAATACAGTCAAATTCTGAGGTATGGAGGGTTAGGACTTCAACATAACACTCCCTCACTCTCCGCCCCCTCGAAAAAAGTGTAAGAAAAGCACTGAACTGGAGCAAGGGAAGAATGAGTCCTAAGCCTCATTTTTTTTAAACCTATCTTACTGCATGACCTTTGGCAAATTATTTTCCCTTTTCGAACCACATTTTCTGAATCATTCAAATGAAGGGGTTTGAATAACAGGTCCCTCATTACTCTTCCTGCCCTTAGCCAAGCAAAGCTAAGTTTTTACCATGATTTCTCATAGTAAAAAGGGGTTTGAGATAGAGCATGCCATGAAGTAACTGAAATAAAAACAAAACAAAACAAAACATACCTTCTTTGTGGAATAAACCCAGAATGAAGTTTCTAGAAGCAGATTTACATTCGACTGCCTTAAAACCTTGTAAGTTGTTTAAAGCCCTTTCTCTCTGTAAGGCCATAATTTAAACCAATTTAGTTGGATAAGCCAGAAACCCCACTCTGAATTTATCAATACCCCCAAACAAAGTAATCTCATCAAGATTTGGGGCACAGATTGCCTTTGAGGGAAAAGAGTGTATGATTTCAAACAAAGGTCTCCTTGAAAGAATTAAGGGGGAAAAAGTTTTAAAAACAAACACGCATACACACAGAAAATGTAAAATTAAAACCAGCTTCCAAGCTTATAGGTTAAGCCATTAAGGAGCCGGGGAACAAAGAACTGGCCATGTTTCCTCTCCAGCTGTGCAGCTTCAGGTCCCAAGACACTGTGTACCTCCACAAATGTCAACAGCTTCAACAAGACAGGGAGGTAAGCAAGGTGGTGGGAAGAAAACAAATGTGCTCATTTGAGAGCTGAAGAAAAAGAGAGAAAGCAGTTTCCCATGGAAAATCGCATAACTGATGAAGTAACTGGAGTGGGGACAAGAACATCAGGCTAACAGTAAAGACACTGAGATTTAAATCTATAGTCTGATATTTGTGAGCTGAGTGACGTCATGCAAGTTACTCAACCTCTCATCCTGGGATAGCATTTAATTTGACTTCAACTTAAAAATTGCAACTGCAAACAAATCTGTCATTTCGTTTTTGTTGTTAATACAACGATCTTGGAAACAACCAAAAAATTCAAACAAAATGGAATTAATTTAGCTAGATTCTCCAAGCAATGAAATAATATATAGCTGTTTAAAATTAAGTCATGGAAGGATATTTAAAACATGGGAAGATGTCATAATATATTGTGGAATGAAAAGCAGGACATAAAACAGCATAAACAATATGTGGTACCATTTTAATAAATGGCACAGATAGTCACAAGAAAAAATTCTAGATGGGTATACTCCTAAAGTTTACAATGGCTATTTTTGAGTAATTTCATGGTAGCTTATTTTCGTTGTCCTTATTGTTTGTGTTTTGGTAAATTTTTCTACAACCATCATACTTTTTTTGGTAATTTTAAAATCTCAGTCCCCGGGCTAGGTTCAGTGACTCACGCTTGTAATCCTAGCACTCAGGAGGCTGAGGTGGGAGGATTCCTTGAGCTCAGGAGTTCGAGACCAGCCTGAGCAAGAATGAGACCCCATCTATACTAAAAATAGAAAAAAAAAATTAGCTGGGCAACAAAAAATAGAAAAAATTAGCCGGGTGTGGTGGTGTGCACCTGTAGTCCCAGTTATTCAGGAGGCTGAGGCAGGAGGATGGCTTGAGCCCAGGAGTGTGAGGTTGCTGTGAGCTAGGCTGATGCCACGGCACTCTAGCCCAAGCAACAGAGTGAGACTCTATCTCAAAAACAAAACAAAACAAAACAAAACAAAAAAGCCCTATTTCATTTCATACCGCGTGGGTCTCAGTTTTCTCATCTGTAAGGGGAGGCTAGATTTAAAAAAAAAATCTGTAAGAATACTCTGACTGAATTTCAGAGAGTCACACTGAGTCAAACCTCAAAAGAATCTTGCTCAGGATTTATGTAAAAGGATGGAGTATGAAATGAGAAGGTGGCATTAACATTCACAGTAAGAAGAATCCCTAATTGGTATTTTTGCTAATTTAATGCAAAGGTGCTGAGGGTGAGGGCACCTCCCTGGCAAGTTGGTTGAGTACAGCAGTGGGGAGCTGCTCAGGACGTGCCAGGAAACAAGTCTGCCCGCTCCTACTGGGAAGGCTGAAGAGCTTCCTGATGCCAAGCAGTGCCTATGAGCCAACCCCATGCAGAGGAGGGCACCCTCACGTCTCCCACAACCTGAACCACTCATGCCTCGTGGGAAACAGACACAGAGAAGGACCTGTTGAAGTGAACTCCAACTGCAACCAACATTTGTGACTCCAGAGGTGGGAAAAGATAACAGAAGGCAGAATTTAAGGTAGCCCTATATGGGGGGTTAAGAATGTGTTTGTACCTCCATAATATTCTGAAATTTAAAAAAAAAAAAGTAAACAAATTAAAAAAAAAAAGAATGTTGGCTCTGAGTCAGATAAACTTAAGTTTGAATTTTGGTTCCATCACTTAAGGTTTATATGATCTTAGGCAAATGACTTAATCTCTCTAAATTTCCTCATCAATAAAATGGGAAGACCAAGTTGGAAATGCAACTATCTAATTAAGTTGTTTGAATTCTTATTATTAAACTGGTTTTTCCAGAGCTGGTGGTCAATGAATATCTTTTATTCAATAAAAAAATAGCAAAATGCTTTTACTGTACCTGATTATATTATACATGATATCCTTACAATGCATATAGTACTTTAAATGCTTTCTAACCAAAGGTTTTAGGTTCTGTGAATGTACTCTAATTCTCCTATTTTCCCTTCCCTTATAGATGTTCCCTTTAAAACGATTTAGTGATTATTATTACACACAGACCCACTGGGACCATAAACTATTTAATATATACACCCAGAGATAAGCTTCATAAAATCTGCTTTAACTGGCCCGACTTTTCAAACCAAAGAATGAATGTTAGAATAAAAGCTGGTGGCAAGAATAGTTCCCAGTAAAGCTCAGAGAAAGTTGGCAGGTGCAGCAGGGTAAGAAACTGAAAATCTTTGAGAGAACACACACACACAAACATGAAAACATTCCACTTAAAAGGCCAACCCGAATAGGGAAACAAAAAGAACTATGAGCTGCTCCTTAACTAATATTTCTAACAGAAAGAGTTTGCTGTACAAATGCAGGCTGGCCTATCTAACTGCTGCTAACAACGCTGATGACTCGGTAGTATGTGTGCAAAGGCAAAAAGAGGCCTCAGTTAGGATCTATGCTATATCCTGGTTCAAAAAGTCAAGGTGACAACTTCCTCTATTTGAAAGAAGACATAAAGGTCTGTATTAATTCTTTTAAATCATTTGCAGGATGAGAAATGATGTGTCTGTTTGCAAGCAAGAAGCACCCAGGTAGGCTTCTGAAACAAGCTCAGAATGGGCTCAGATGCAGAATTTGGAAGAAGGAGAGGCACGGAGGTGAGAGAAGAAAGAAGTACAGTGACGGATGGACTCGCTGGTGCACGTGTCCAGGTCAGGCCCTGGGTTACAATGACTTGCTTGTTCTGCTAAAGTGCTGTCATGTTTCTCTTGGCCCAGTGACTCCATGCCAGTTCCTTAGAGCCTGGCCTCATCTTAAGTCTTAAAAGTTAGTATTCTAGAAAGCTGCCGACAAAAGGGAGGATGATATACAAGAACAAATTTGTGCACTTTCAGGTCATCTTCTCTCCTGAAGTCATTCCTGCAAGTAAGTGCTAAATACATCTATTTGTTCAACAAATATTTATAGGGGGTCTTATTTAATATGTACCAGCCAAAGACCAAGTGCTAGAGATTCAGTGGTAACAAAACAAAAACCATCTCTATCCTCATGGAATATCCATGACATGACTGGGCCTTTGGGGGTAGATTATTTCCATTGGATGGCAGCCATCATATTTAAAATATTAAAAAGAGCAGCTGAAAAAAGCTTGGTGAATACAGACAGACTCACAGTTGTTTCCTGTTTGTTTGCTTGTCTAGATTTTGGGCAATTGTCGCCTTTATGCCCTTATCAATGGTGGCCTTATCCAAAAGAGAGACTGTATGTGACAGCAAATGAATCACGGTATAGCTTTAATAACACTCATTTGAATTAATACTAAAGCTCTGCTAAGGAAAAGACCTGTCAATCATCATTATTCCATTTCTCTTCTGCACAAGGTCTATTAACTAAGTCTACTTGCTGAATGAGAAAGAGGCTGGGTTTTTAAGGGTAAAAAGCAACCAAAGCCCCTTATATCCAACACAGATGTTGGCTGGTCCCTCTGAGTTTCAGCCAACAACTGCCGCTCTCATCTGTTTTCTCCCTGCTCTCTCTTTCCTTACAGGAAGGGCTTCTAGCTCCTCTCTGTGAGTTTGGAACAAAGTGAGGAGGGGCTGGCTCACAGGGTCATTTGCACTGGCAGGGACCTCAGGGATCATCTAGTGCAATGCCCTCATTTTACCAACGCAGAATCTGAGAGGCATAATAAGGGTTTGCCCAAAGTCACAAGTAAATTAGAGGCAAGGGCAGGCCTGAACCACAATGTACTGATACGCCCTCCAGGGTTCTCTTCCTTACATTGCGTCATAAAACAAGAGGGCTCCTTTGCTCAACTAGTCCGAGCAACCCCTCTCTTAAAAAAATAAAATCTCATTTTATCTCTCACATCTCATTTCCCAGTGCTTCCACACACACACAAAAAAGGAGACTAATTAAGCCATGAGAAATGTGTCCTTGAATTCCAGATGTCCCAAATAGGTTCCTGGACCATTCTATTGTGGAGCTCCCCCATCTGGCTTAGAGTACTGGGTATGTCTTGTCGCTGTTTCTCTGCTTGGCTGAAGGCGAGTAGGAAGCCTGGCTCCTTCTATGTCTGGGAGGAGGACAGGGACAGAGTGAGAAGGGGCCTTGGACTTAGATCTGCACTTAAGCAAGGCAGAAAAATGGCATCTTCTTTTCCACCCTGCAGTCATACATGCTCCTGGGCAAAAGCCAGAAGCTAACACACACAGCTGGCAGAAGCAATGCATGAACCACTATTAGGAGGACATACACTCAGTTGTTGTTCCAATAGTGATGCGATAGGTTTGGCCAGACCGTCCTCACTCCTTCCACCCCGTGAACACTGAACCACATGTGTGAGCTAGCTGGTCTGGACACTGGAGGTGATGTAGGGAGAAGACAGTCTCCTGTGCATATGGAACTGCTGCCTTCCTACCTATGAAACTAACTCACCTCTCTAGGGATCAATCCCAGGCTCTTGCTTTTTCAGCTATGTGCCTTTAGTTAAGTTACTTAATTTCCCTGAGCCTCTCTCTAGAATGCAAAATGGTGGTTAATATTAAATTGGAGCTATAAGAGTTGTGAGTTAAACGAAATAATCTATGTAGTTTGTCGTGAGTTAAATGAGATAATCCATGTAGTTTGTGCTAAGATGCTCACTAAATGGTAGCTATTAATAATAGCTCCACTATGCTTAGTCCCATATTTCTAATCACTGAGTTCCCTACAACCTAATTAACAGAAGAAAGTTCCTCGAGAGAAATAGTTTTTATATGAAACTCCACATAGGGACTGGGAACAAAAGAAGGGCCAAGTTGAAGGACTCATCCCATTCCACCAACTAGTTTTGGAGTTTTTTTTTTGGGGGGGGGTAGTATATTTCATATATTGAAATAGACATTTATTGAGTTTGATGAAGGAAGGCCCTCAGAAGAGTCTCAAAACATAGGATCCTATCTCTCCGGGTTTTCCAAGGTCTTTCTCATCTGTTTCCCACTGGCCTAAAAAAAGTGGGAGAAAAGGTAAAGTTGAACATTGATTTGAGGAGGGGGTAATGAGGAAGCACTTCACTTCTCCTACTAACATCCATCCCAGGAGGTGATGACATATCCAAATTTCCAGTCCCTTTCTGATCAGAAGCACCGATTTAATCAAAGAGAGGCACATTTACATCCTAGGGGTACATTTCTACTGTTGTAAATATTTTTCAATTTTTTAAATGTAATAAGCAAACACAAATAGTTCTATAAAACATGACGATAGGTAAAGAACAGAGGGCCCTTTGGGATATAAGAGGTGTTTTTGTTCTTTTTCAAATTCAATTTTATTTTTTTCCAACTGAGGAAAAAGAGCAGAAAAGCCACTGAAAAGCAATTCACGAAGAAACTGCTAGAAAGAATATTCATAACCTATGTCACTCCAGGCTAGAAGCTGATTAGGACTGGAAAACAATATAGAGTTCAACTAAACTAGGAAAGTGTTCTGTATTTAAATTAAGGGAGAGTCTGTGTGTCAAAGTCCAAAGCCATCCAAATGGACTCTACCGGATTATCAGAAATGAATGACAAGCATAATTCTGAGGAATACTGTAACATAATCAAAGCAAGAAAAATAGCAAAGATTTTAGAT
This sequence comes from Eulemur rufifrons, assembly GCF_041146395.1. Taxonomy (NCBI): domain Eukaryota; kingdom Metazoa; phylum Chordata; class Mammalia; order Primates; family Lemuridae; genus Eulemur; species Eulemur rufifrons. Next base: position 12,043,465 of record NC_090992.1, read on the forward strand.
AACATTTTGTGTTCATTTTTGTTTGCTTTTGAAAATTCATGTTTAAAAAAATCATTTCCTAAGTAGTCTCTTTCTAAACCAGACCCTTGTCATCCTCCTTGATTAATTTCCGTACTCCAAAGTAGCTGAGATTTTATAAATAAATGTGTTTACTATCTTGAATACATCCGGGATTCACAGACCACTTTCACAGTCACTACTTCATCTGAGCCTCTCGATAGGCCAGTAGGATAAGCAGGGAGGATTTTTACCCATAAACTGACGTTTCTGCCACATAGACTTGAATTCTCTCAGGAAATCAATTTCTTCAGCATTTCCCCCGGTGCCCAGCGGGCTCAGTCACAGCTATTGATACTCAGAGCTCTTTACAGACCTGAGGCATTTTGCTAGTATTTGGGAAAAAGGAATAACCTGGCTGGGAATCACCACATACCTGCTCAAAATATAAAGTAACAAATGAACACCCAAGGCAGGGCCTAGGATGAGATTTCCATCACCAGATATCTAAGATGCTTTCCATTCCTCAGTGTTTGATACTTTTCTTCCCTCTTTTACTCTGTAATTTCCCTTCCAAGATGCCTCACACAGATAGAGCTGGTTTGGGGTGACTCCTTTTCTTTTGGTCTCCTAAACTCTAGTCCTCCATCTCCTAATATTTTCCTCCCATTCTTACATGACACCTATTGAAGCAAGAGGAGGAATACACAGATCTAGGGTGGGGTTGCACTTGCCCCTCCCTTCCTCAGGTTCTAGTCTAGTTCTAGGCCCCAGCTCAACTGCTGCAGAGATCTGAGTGCTCCTCCAGTTCATAAGTCCCTTTCTTTAAAAAAAAAAAAAAAAAAATTCTCCTGGCACCCACAACACTCACAATCACACCCTTTCAGGTGAAATCACAGTGCTCTGACTACATGCCCTAGACAGAACTTTCCAGGTTGTATTCCTAACTGAGGATGTGTCTTCTGGCAATTCTCAAACATCACCCACACAACCCAACACAATTCCAACATAATGGAATTGCATTAGCTACAAGGTAGTAGTTACAGAGATCCAATTAGTACCGTAGTTACAAAAAGCCAGTTCTCTGTAATTTGTTTCCTAGAGGGGATTCTGGAGCTCTTTAGCCACACCTTTCAAAATCTCAGCTGCAGGTGCCTCTAAGAGGCAGCTGCTGCATCAGGGCAGCTTCGGCTTTAAAGCTGAGTAAGACCTGGGTTTGATTTCCAGATTTGCCCCGAAATTCTCTCTATGTTACTCTGGATAACTGACTTCACCTACCTTCACTTGCCTTAACTGGGAAATGGGTATTTGTGAAGATCCCAGTAAGAAAATACATAGAAAGTACTGGAGCCTAAGTGTTAGGGCACTGACTACTCCTGTGGTCAGCTTCAAGTTGTAGCTAATATCAGAGGAAAGCAATAACTGCAACTTGTCAAAATTTTCTACCTGTACAATTTATAAGGTGACTATTATTCCAAAGATTTTTCTTATATTTACTTACTTCGTAATAAGGTAAAAGAGACCACATTAATGGATTTGTTGATGGTGGCAGAAAAAATATCCTTCTCAAGTTCTTCCAGCAGTACTGATAGTCTGTAAATTATTTGCCATACTAATGCTAAGGAACAGTGAGGATAGAAGCAGAGACACCAAAAGGAGTGTGACGGTGATGTATCTGCATTTTGATTTCAGCTAGATGTGCAGGTTTGAGTCCTGCCTCTAACACTTATTTTATCTCTGACCCTAAGCAAATGACATTTGATTTTCTAAGGTGCTTTTTTTTCCTATAAAATAGGGATAGCTATAGCACCTCTCTGACAGTTTTGATTGAATCAAGAATTAAATGAGACAATGCATGTAAGGCACATAGCACAATACTTGATGCAAAATAAATACTTAGGCATGAGCTATTATTATTAGGAACAACTTTCAATTCATTCATTCACTTAACTGATAATCATTAGGTATCTATGTGCCAGGCACTGTGCTAGGCAGTGAAGATGCAAGGTCTCCTGCTCTGATCTGTCAAAGCTTCAAAACTGCCAGTTTCTGGCATTAAGAAGCAATGGTTAGTGTTACGATACAGCAGATGATCCACATAGGTGACCTGAGAAGACCTGAGAACTGAGCTACTCACAGGGAAAAGCCCAGCCAGTTCCCCCTAGGAAATCAATAAAAACAGGATAGTAAGAATGCTTTAATCTTAGGAGGGCAGCAAAAATAGGTGGAAGGGAAAAACAACAACAACAAAACCCAAACCCTACTCTGGCCCCAAAATGGTGGCAAGGGTAGTGCCTACGGAGGCAAAAGGTACAGAGCCAAGAAAGACTGCCCCCATCAGTCCTCGGATTGTAGTGACACCTCAGCTATTGGGTGGGGCAGCCTTCACAGAAAGGAATATAGAGGACATAAGAAATTTAATTCAAATTCCATAATATTACCATTTAAAAATGTACTAGAATTGACAGTAGGAGATATATTTTATATTTAGAACTTTAATAACATTTTCCATATCTGTATATATGTGTCCATATTTTTATGTTTTTAACTATATCTGGAAAGGGTATCTTAATACTTATATATATAACCACAATCTTCTATAGACATGCAGATATACAAACATATTTTATTCTAAAATATAATCCTAGTTCTTGAAAACACACACACAAAGCATGGAAAAAAAATGACAAATGGAGTCTTATCTGCAAAGACCAACACCCCTCTCCTGCCATGCTCCTTCTTTTATCCCCCTCATTTTAACAATGAATACAAGGCAGCCTAGCTTGAAGAAATTCACAGCCACTGTCCACTCCTGTTACTGGTACTGGAGACACAGCCCCAGCTTCCAGGCAGAGGCTGCTATGCAGCACCACGCCCCACACGCAGAGAGAAAGGATGCAAGCTGCACTGAAAATGAAGGATGTACCCCAGGGAAGATCATTCAAACAGAAACAAAAGGGAACCCGTTGCAAATCTGGCCCTGGGATTAGGGCACAACCACATTTACTGGAGCTTTGAAGGCAAGTTATCAAGGCTGAATTCCTTTATCTTTCATTAAATGTGGCTTAAATGATACCTAGAAGAATGGGCGGGGCCCTCAATGTCATGACACAGGCTGAGTCCATAAGAACAACCACTGCAGTCTAGGAGAAAAAAATATCAGTTCTTTTCCTATCCCAGACAGGAAAATTGGTACATGCATACTGTATGTAAAGCAAGTGGCATATACGTGCAGCATACCTCCAGCACATAATAGCACCAGAACTGTTTCTCAATCTCCTGAGTTAGGCAAATAAGTATAAAAATTGAGCTTTTGTCCCAATCAGCTTTTTCTTAAAATGACACCTTCCACAGCTCTTTGCAAAGACAAGACAATTGGCACTGAGAAAATGTGCGTAGTAAAAGGCCCATAGTGTTTCTTCAATAATGGAAAGTGAATGGTATCAGGTAGTGGTGAAGGAGGACTGGTTTAAACCCAAAGCCTCTACCAGGCAAAAGGATCCCGACCCATTTCAACTCTCCTCCCTGGGGAGTGTTTCTTCCTTAGGACCAGCTGGACAGCTGGAAGGGGTGGGGTGCATTTGTGCGGAGTGCAGCTCAGGTGCACGCAAAAGGTATGATGCTGCAATGGCAATAAACCACTTGGCAATAAAGTGCATTAGGGGCAAGAGAAGCTTCTACCTGCCCGTGGAGGGGAAGGTCCTGCATCTCAATCGCAAACGTGTTCCAAGCATAACGGAACAAGTGCAAACGGACTCATGCCCACAATAAAACCTGGCGGACCCCGCCAAATTAACTACTGTAGCAGGTAAAGCTCTGCCCTGGGGCGGCTGCAGAGTCTCCCAGGGGCCAGCTGATCACTTCCTTTGTTCGCCTTGCAAAGATGGAGTAACCACCCATTCCCCTACTGCACACACACACACTCACACCCCATCCAATTCAGTATAGACAAAGCACAACTGCACAGCTTCGTGCTAAGCTAACAAATGTCAGTGGGTTTGTGTGTGTGTGTGTGTGTGTGTGTGTGTGGTTTTCTTTAAATTCTCATCCCAGTCTGGCATATGTCCCTACTATTCGGGACTATCATTTCAGCGCAACACCGAGGAATCCCAGGCTGGGGCGCGGTATTTTGCCCAGGAGAGCGCCTTGCTTGGATGACAGTGAAGACCGGGTTTCAGTACCTGATAATGGCACGTCCCCTTTCCACCCCGCCCTAAGCGCACACCCAGCGCATCTGACACCCGCCGGCTGCTGTGGCTCGGTCTTGCACACAATGGGTTGGACACGGCATGCACACGGCATGCACCTTCGACAGCAAACTAAAATCCGCTTTAAAAACTGGGGCTTTTCCTGGGATGATGGGGAGAAATGAAATGAAAAATGTAAAATGCATCGAGGGCAAAAAGTTGATCATCCCCACTGTAGCCACGTTAGCTGTATAGTCCCAAATATGACATACCGAAACATGAATCGGGCTGAACGCAGGAAAGAAGGGGACATGGCGAGGACAGGTGGTCCAGACTCCCCACCACCCTCGCGGCACGGAGGGCAGAGCCCTGGGGCTGGAGCTGGGAGAGAGGGGCGCGGTCGGGCTGCCAAGTACCCCTGGGGAAAGGTGTCATTTCTCCATACCTCGCCAAAAAGACGCTTAAACAAAAAGCACCTCAACCTGGGGCGGCACACACCGACACCTAAGGCGGAGCGGGGGTCCAGGGGGAGTCGTGAGCCCTGCACTCTTGGAGAACTACTGGCGATGGGAAAGGAGGATAAATATCCAAAGTTCTCTACGCCACTGTTTGGGTTTTCTCTTTGTTTTGTTTTCCCCAAGCCCCACGGTCGCTCAGTCAGTGTGGCGCCCGCCGCGCCGGCTGGACTGACCGCCGCTCTCCACCACCGGGACCCCGGGTCCCCGTCCCTCCCCGGGGACCCGGCCAGGGAAGCCGGCGGGATCCAAGCTGCCCCCGCCCGCGGCGCAGCGGGTAGCGCACAAGCTAGGGAGGGACGCAGGCAGCGGCGCCCGGCGCGGGGACTCACCGTGATCCGCGGGATGTTCTTCTTGCCTTGGTAGGACATGGTGGCGGCGGTGGCTGCAGCAGCTGCCTCCCTCCCTCCTTCTGCTCCTGCTCGCCCGCGCCTTCCTTAGCGCGCAGCGCCCCGAGATCAGGTGGAGTGAATGGTGCGCTGGCCGCGGCCGCCGCCTCCTCTCGCCTCCGCCCCCTCCCTGGCTCCCGCGGCGGCTGCCAGAGACAATAGTAAATCTCCCCGGTCCCCCTTTCACCCCCGACCCCCCCGCCACACACACCCTCCTCCACTCGCGTTCACGCCCGGGTTTTGTTTTTTTTATTCTTTTGCGGTGCCAGCTGGGACCCCATAAGACAAGAATGGCTGATCTGCGACTCCTCCCTCTTCTCACTTATCCCTATTGATTTTCCTCTTTGCATCTGCCTCACCCACTTTTTCTTTTTCTTCCTTTTTTTTTTTTTTTTTTCCCCTGACTTTCGAGTGCGGCGAAGCCAGCCAGCTCCACAGCCACCAGGGGGCGCGAGGGACTTTTCGGGGCGGGCAGGCTGCAGCCCAGGGCGCAGAAATGCTAGCGACGCCCTCCCGGCCTCGAGGGCCAAGCCCCCGCCGGCGCCACCGCCTCGGGTCAGCCCCTCGTCCGATTTCCCACCGTCGCCACCCTCGGTTCAGAAAGGAGCCGGCCCCGGACGTCCCTCCCGGAACCCGCTCTGTTCCGCCATCGCCGAATGCGGCGGCCGCCGCCTTTGTTAAAACGGCGGGCCGGGCGCCGCCTCGCCGCGCGCCGGATGTGTAAACAGCGGCGCAGTCCCCGAGAAAGCCGAGCGGGGCTGACTGTGCAGCCTGGCCGGCCTGCGGGTATCCTGAGACCACGAAAATACATGTTGGAAAATGTAAAGCAATGATTCGCTCTCGGAGGGCTGCGAGGAGCACGGTACCCGTCATCAACCATTCTCTGTATTTTTCAAATAGTCTCAAAGTAATATAGGTATATATTTTAAAGACACTCCATTGCTTCACTGTCTGAATTGAAGAAAGCATTAATGCTGCTCTGTGAGTAAAAAGTAGAAAACACCTGTAGAGTGGGAAGGCGAAAACCCAGACACGTCCCTGGTATGTAGCCATGGATTTTGAATAGTACTACGATAGCTCCCTGTCGGTAAGGAACCCTGTGCACTGCTCGCAGTCCTGAGTTTACTGTAGGAAGAGCTGACCGACAAAGGTTAATATGTTACTAGAAGCAAAAACGTGGCCTTTCAGCGCTGGACTAGATTGTCCTTTAGTTACCGGCTACAATCAAACGCCCAGGGGAGACCTACTTGGAGAGGCCACTGTGGGTGGGGTCTGAGTGGTGGTTGGGGTAGGGGGAGCTTCCTCCACCCTCCTGAAAAATAATCCCAAACATACCATTTAAATGACAAAAAATGGCTTGCTATGAGAAAATTATAAAATCGTTTTAAGACAGGTCTCCTACCACCCCCACTCCCAAATCCTAATATCCTACTATATAGAAATTCTGTAGATGACACTAAGCATGACTCAGTCTGTGTTAGGGATCTTGAATTCACATTTCTATAAGGCAGGCCACTGATCACACTTCTGGACGTCTTGTCATTAAATTGAAGGCTTACTTGCAATCGAGAAGCTATATAAGGCACCCACAGAAAGGGAGTACACAATACTCCAGCTTGGGCTTTCCATAAACCTGAAATGAACCGGCCTGGTCACATAATCCAAGGACACACCCCGCCCCTCCCCCCTCCCCGCAACACTCCCTGTCAAGTGAGTTAATCCAGGCTTCTGGTTATTCATGGGTAACTGGACTGAATGCAGTCTTCACAGGAAAAGTCCAGAGCAGTCTCCACTTTATTTCTGTGATACCCTGGAAAGGAGGATGAATGCCAAGCAAAGGTCACCTCCCTATACTCTTGCAAAACACAGGGGGGGAAAAAAAAAAGACTGGGCCAAAGGCACGCCCTAAACATTTTGCTTTGTTCTTAAAGCATAAGTGCTGAGACCACTAGCCAAGAGTTGTGAAATTACAAAGCATTCTGGGGATTGGCATGCAAATGAGCAGGATTATATTTAGAACGGAGTAAAAAGAGAATTAACTACATACTGTGGAACCCTGCAGAGCTCTCTCTCTCTCTCTCTCAGTATCTTTCCCTTAGATTTTACTGCCCCAAACTTGCTGGAAGGGATTTTGCAAATTTTTCTCAAGAAAAACAAAAATACACAAGGGATATTTACAATCCTTTAAAAGAAAAATACTACTGCCTCTTTTTTTTTTTTTTTTAACTTCTTGGGTTTCTTTGCCTTTCTTGCATCAGAGTCATCTCCTCTGCTAATGTCATTATAATCCAGAATACTCTTTACTAAATAGATTTATACCATGTTTTTGATCACGTGATGATTTTTTGGGTGTGTGTATGTGTGTGGCTTCAAATTACAAGACTTGGTTAAACGTGTTGAGGTCAGGTTTGCATGCAAAAGGCCATGCTGAAGGAGAATTGGGAAGTGTTTCTCCGGATCAGACCGCTGTGACAAGCCATGCACAGGAACACATAATAACCAGCTAATTGGTTCATGCTGTTGCCATCATCAGAAATGTACAAAAAACACTATTTTTTCCGTTTTGTCCTCTTCAATCATCTTTCACTTTCTTAAATCAAAATAAAGCATCTAAGATGAATTTGAAGGAAAAAGCCTTCCTTGGTTATGCCTTTCTTATTCCAAGAATAAGAAAGACAGCCATCAACACAGGATGCCTCTGTGTCTGGCCAAGAGAGAGAGGAGTGGAACCAGTATGGCTGTTTTCCACAGTAAAATGGCTCTGAATGGTTTTCCTTGGATACACAGCAGTGCTTGGCTTTAGGTATCTCAGGAAACTATGAGAGAGAGAGAGAGAGAGAGAGAGAAGAAGACAGAGTCAGAGACTTGATTTACAGTCCCAAAGAAACTTAATTTTGGCCACCAAACTTGCCATTCTCCCAGACCTCAGTCAATGGCTACTCTATTCCAGTTGCTAGGGACAAAGGTTTGGCATGATTCTTGACTTCTCTCCTTCAATCACACTCACACACTCCAAATCCAATCTTTCAGCAAATGCCGTTGGTTTTTACCTTTTAAATATATTCAGACTATGGTCTCTCCTTGCTATTTGCACAGTTTCTCCCTGTGTCTAGCCATCAACGGCTATCACCTGGAGTATCGCAGTAACCTCCTAACTGGGCTCTCTTCTTCACCATCACTCATTCATTCATTCTCACAATATTCACACAGTATGTACCTTGTGCTTACTACATGCCATTGTTTTTCTAAGTGCTAGTATTACAGAAGTGAATAATAATAATGATAAAGTCCCAAATCTCATGAAGTTTGCTTTATATCTTTATTCAAGAGTACCACCCGTCACTTGCTAGCTCCCTTCCCTGCTTTATTTATCTTCATAATACTTTTTACTACATTACATATTAATTTATTATTGGATATTACCCTTCTTCCCCTCACTAGAACATAAGCTCCTTGAGGGCAGGTTACGTATCTGTTTTATTCATTGAGTGCCTAAAATAGAGTTTTGCCCAAATTGCTCAATAATTACCAGATGAGTGAAGGTAAGAATTTAAAAAATTGTATCTGAAGAAAGATTAATAGGTGGAATAAGAATTCTTCTGTAACTAAAGGGCATGTAGTAGAATTAAGATTTTAAAATATCTATTTTTGCTTCTCTATGGCTTCTTAGAGTGTCCTGATTCTAGATTTCAGAGCAGGTGAATTCAAGATGGTGAAGAATCACTTTGCTAATAAGATACAGTCCAAAAATGCCAAGGCAACATATGAGCCAAACAATGGCTCAGTAGAATAGATTTGGTACCTGAGTGCTGACTAGAGGGCTGTGGCTTCCAAAGGAGATGTCATCAAAGCTTATGGGGAAGATCAAAAGCTTTGTGTTAATTTAAAGAATTTTATTCAAAGTAATAATCAGAATTGATATTGAATTCCAAGGGAAAAGTATGGACTTGAGTCCAGAATGGTGTATTGTCTAAGGATCTGGATTTGGGAGTGAAAGGCACCTTGGTCCATACTCCAATTCACTCACTTCCTACTTCTATGACCTTCAGCAAATTACTGCAACTTTCTAAGCCTTGGTTTCCTCATCTCTAAAATGAGGGTCTTATCATCTACCTCACAGTGGTTTTATGATGATTTATTAATTCATTCGACTAATATTTATTGAGTACCTATCATGAATACCTAGGTACTAGGGATACAAATATTTGAACAAACAAAATAAAATCCCTGCCTTCATGAATCTTACATTTTAGGGAAAGAGATGAGTCAAAAATAAAAAATTAAAATACATAGTAATTAAAACAGTGGTAAATACACTGGGGATAAATAAAACAGGGAAGGGGAGGTAAAAGTCATTCAAATGTATTGAGGATGAAGTGGCATTTTACAGACAGGGGTCACTAAAGGACAAGTGAGATGATGGTAGCTTGGACCAAATGATAACAGAGGAAACAGTGAGAAATGGTCAGATATTGGATATATTTTAATGTAAAGCCAACAGTATTTGCTGATGGATTTGACCAGGGTGTGAGAAAAAGAGAAATCAAAAATCACACTAATTTTTTGTCATTTGAGCAACTCAGTGAAAGTGAGGGTACATCACTGAGATAGGGAAATTTGTGGAAGGAATGGGATTGGGAGGAATCCTCAGGAATGCTTGCGGACATTCCCATTAGACAGTCAAGTGAAATGTTCAGCAGGCAGGTGGATATTCCAGATTGGAAATCTAAGGGAAGGTCTTGACCAGAGATACAAATTTAGGAGTTGTCGGCCTATAAGTGTTATTTAAAGCAACAAGGCTGGATGAGATGACCAAGGAAGTGAGTGTAGAAAAGACATCTGGGGTAAGGAGGCCTCATGGGGACATGAGCAACGGGGAAAGCAGCAGAGACAGTGGTCAGGGAGATAAAGGAGCACCATAAGAGTGTGGCATTCTGAAGGTCAAGAAACAAAATGAGTTCAAGGAGGAGAACGTGTTCATTTTGTAAAGAAAGGTCAAGGGAACTGAGAACTGATAACTAACCAGTGGATGAAAAACACCATCATGGTCACAGAAGACCTTGACCAGAGCACCTATAAACTGAGTATCTTAATACCCACCTCCCAGTGGTTGTTTTTTTGTTTTGTTTTGTTTTTCGGGTTTTTTTTTTTTTTTATGAGGGTGTATTAAATTATTCAAGTAATATTTACTGAGTACCTACTATGTAAACTGCCAGAGAAGTTTTAATGAAATTGTGGGGGTGAAACCTCACTGTGGTGTTTTGAAGAGAAAATCCAAGTGGAAATTGGATTTTGGACATTTAATATAGACAACTCTTTCAAAGGATTTTATTGTAAACAGGGACAGATAAGTGGAGCAGTAGCTAGCAGAGAAAGTGGAATCTAATTTGAGAGCATGGTTGTGTTCAGTGGGGCTGATTCAGTAAGGAAAGGAAACTTTATGAGACAAGGCAGAAATGGGACAATTGCTCTACGGACGTTCTTGAACAGGTAACACAAGTGACATCTGGTATTCAAGTGGAGGGCTGCCCTCAGCTAGGAACAAGACCAGTTCAACCCCAGTAACTGAGGAGAGGAGTATACTGGCACAGAGGCAGGTAGCTGGGAATATTTCCTGGAGGGACTTTATGGAATTTGTCTTCTGATTGCATCTATTTTCTCTGCCATTAGCTAAGACGGTGTAGGAGAGAAAGTATTGGGAGAGGAGAGGAGGAATTGGTATGAAGTCATTTTCCAGTATTGTAAAGGGACTAGGGAAATATGGTATGATTATCTGGCAGCACTAAAAATTCTCTTCGGTTACTGGCCATACATTTAATGAGAGACCAGTAAGCACGGGTGTGGATGTTCCTCCAGCCGTGCACAGCTGCATATGCGCAGGCGTGGAGCAGGTAGGGTGCAGAATAGGGGTTTCTCTAGATGAATGCTAAGAATAGAAGGAGAAACTCAAGGGAACTGAGGATGAAGCTAGGGATCTAAGCTGATTAAGAGAGCAGGTAGGACACCGTATAGGGGAGTAAAGGACAGTGAACATATTGGAGATTAAATAAGATTATTCTTGTAAAGCTCTTAGCACAAAGTAAGTTAATTAGATGGCAGCGATTCCTACCATTATTTTTAATGTTTTTTTTTTTTTGTTAAACTCATGTGTCAGAGAGTATGTGTTATTTATCTTTGTAGCCCCCAGCTCTTTTATAGTGCTTGGAATAGAGTAGAATCAATGGGGGGGAAATTAATTGAATAGACAGAGGGGAAAGTCCAGAATATTCTCTGTCTTCCTTTTTAATCTCCAAAATATCTACAATAAATACTTAGCTATTAATACAGTTTTGACCATTAAAAATATTTTCTACTTTTTAAAAATGCATTTATATTTTGCTATATGAATATGAGGAAACATTTCCCCTTGGTTCTGATTTGAAAGATGGAGGAAAAAATACAGTTCTAATATAAATATAGAAGTGTTTTGAAGGGGAAAAATCTATAAACTAGGTCTTTGTTTTAGGCTATTCTACTATTAAATAAACATTTAATCTTAGAAGTGCCAATTAAGTAATATGGGTCTATTAATTTTACCTACAATTCAGACAAAGGAAATCTCAGTCATGTAATTCGAGTGTTACAGAATGAAAATCAAAGTGATGATTCACCTGCTATTATTAGGTGTTTACATATTAAATAAACTCAAAAGCTTATCTTTGATACACATAAGCCAAAAAAAATAACAGCCACAAAAAATATTTCCATTGAGTGATTGATTGTAAAATCAAATTTACACCAGCTTGAGCAAAGGTGTGCAAACCTTCTCCCTAGATGGAGAAGGCTTCTAGCCTGATCCTAAGCTTGGATAGCAGCTCATTTCAAAGCCACACGCTAGAGTTATAGGGTGAGGTTAGGAGGGAGGGATAAATTATTGTATGTTGATCTCCTTTTTTGGCCCAGCACATATTAGACACACAGGTGTGGTTACATTCATAGTAGTGGAAAAAATCTTGACAGCTTTGTCTTGGAGATCATGGGGAGAAATACTGATTAACTTTTTAAGTAACTTCAGAAATTTTGAAAAGACTTTTTTCCCCCAAAGTTGTTGCTGTGAGTCACCTTTCAGCAACGAATCCCAGGTTTCTCAGCTATGTATGTGCATGGGATTGGGAAAGACGGCGGTCCAGTGCATACCATTCTGATTTGCAGTATCTAGGGTGAGCTGTAGATACAGGATTATGGACATTCAATGCCCCATAGGAATAGTTTCCTTTCCTACTAAAACCATTTTTGTACCATGACATTCGGGTGAAATTCCCATATAAGAAAATAAAAGAAGTGGAACTGGATGTTTTTTGAGGAGTGGAGGGGCTTGAACTCGGGGACTCAGTATCAATTCACATTTTTATTTCATTCATTTATTCACTTACGTATGTAAAAATTTAGCAAATATTACTTAATCACAGGATTGAAGGTAGGAAATGATCCACAAAACTAGGCTCTGAAACAACAGAGGCAGGTGGCAGCACTTACCTGTCAGAAGCCAGGTGGTGGATACATTATGCTAATAAATGCCAAGGCCAGTGTGGTAGCCAGGAAGACCTGACCTGAAGAGTTACAAAGATGCTTAATAGATGATTAATGTCCCTAGGAGCAAGGCAGATGAAAGATGCCCCGAAGTGTAGTGTGGTAGGCAGAATAATATCCCCCTAAAATGCCCACATCCTGCCGGGCACAGTGGCTCATGCCTGTAATCCCAGCACTTTTGGAGGCTGAGGCAGGAGGATTGCTTGAGGTGAAAAGTTAAAGACCAGCAAGACCTAGCAAGACCCTGTCTCTACAAAAACTAAAATAATTAGCCAGATGCGGTGGTGCACACCTGTAGTCCCAGCTACTTGGGAGGCTGAGGCAGAAGGATCGAGTGAGGACAGTAGTTCAAGGCTGCTGTGAGCTATGATCACATCCAGCCTGGGCGACAGAGCAAGACCCTGTCTCTTAAAAACAACAACAACAAAAACCAGTCCATGTTTTAATCCCTGGAACTTGTGACTTGTGAAGACGTCACCTTACATGGCAAAAGGGACTTTGTTATTAAGTATCTTGACATGGGAAATTATCCTAGACGAATCCTAGATTATCCAGGTGGGCCCAGTGTAATCACAAGCATCCTCATAAAGAGAGGGGAGGGTAGGAGAGTCAGAGAGAGAGGGAGTTATGATGAAGGAAGCCAGGGTCAGAGCCAAGGATGTCAGATGTGCCCAGGAGACAAGGAATATAGGCAGCCTCTAGAAGCTGGAAAAGGCAAGGGACAGATACTCTGCTAGAGCTTCTGGAAGGACTGAAGGTCTGTTGACACCTTGATTTTAGCTCCATAGACTCATTTTAGCCTTCTGACCTCCAGGACTATAGGAGAATAACTGTATGGTTTTAAGCCTCTAAGTGCATGGTAATTTGTTATGGCAGCAATAGGAAACTAATATAGGTAGTAATCAAAATAAATCAAAGATTCATGATCAGGAGGCTAAGGAGAATCACTCCTCTAAAAAGTCATGATCCCTTGCCCAAATTCGGGATCTGAGCTAGTTTTCAGGCTTGCAATCTATTAACTGAAGGAGAAGCTGGTTTATTAGGAGGAAGGAGTCTGCAACACCATGCCTAGTATATACAGTAATGACTCCCTTAGTCCTTCCACAAGAGTTCCAATGGCCACATACTGATGCCACTACCAACTGGGAAAGGAGACCACATAAGAATCTTGAACCCTGACAGATACAGGTTCCCAGTTGACATTGATACCCAGAGCGTAGCTCCTCTATTAGAGTGCTCACATGAGCAGACCAGGTAATAAATGGACTCCTGGTCTAGATTTGGCTTACATTTGGCCCCTTGGGTTCACAGACCCACCTAGTGGTCATTTTCCCCAACCTGTATTGATTAATTGGATTAGACAAATATGGCAAGGAGCACAACTTTCATGCTGGTTTCTTAGCTTGCGGAATAAGAGCTATCAAGTAGAGAAAACCAAGCAGAAGGCTATAAACAGACCCCTACCCCCACCCACAATAATAAATAAATAAATAATTTTTATCCTAAGGGAATGGCAGAGGTTAGCTGCACCCTTAAAGGCATGAAGGATGCAGGTCTGGTAGTCCCCATCATATCACTACTTAATTCAACAGTCTGGACACCACAAAACCCACACAAATCCCAGAGCATGACTTAATCAAGTAAGAATCCAAACCTATGCAGCTGTGATATTTTTCTAGCACAGATTGTCATGGCCTCAAGTATATTGTACACAGCCATTGATCTAGTGAATGAGTATTTTTCCATCAGACAAGGGGATCAAAAGCAGTTTGCACACACTTGGAGTAGACAGTAGTGCACATGAGCAGTCTGGACCCAAGGCTATGTTAATTATCCTTCCCTCCATTATAATATAGCCTGAAAGATCTAGACTGTCTGGACATCTTGAAGAACATCTCAGTGGTACACTTTATTGATAACATCATGAAAATCTGACTAGATAAGCAAGAAATGACAAACACATGAATGCTAGAAAGTGAGAGATATAGTCTACAAAGATTTAGGGGCTTGATAGCTCAGTAAAATTTTAGGAATCCAGTGGATTAAGGCATGCCATGGCACTTCCTCCAGAGTAAAGGAGAAATGATTGCATTGGACAACTCCTCCTGCAAAGAAGGAAGCACAGTGCTTAGTAGGCCTCTTCAGATTTAGAGACAACATATTCCATACCTGAAATATGTTACAGCCCACATGCACAAAAGGCTGTCAGCTTTATGTGGTACCTGAAGCAGGAAAGGGCTCTGTAGCAGATCTGGCTGCAGTGCAAACAGCCCGGCCACTTGGCCCTATGACCCAGTAACTCCTATGGTATTGGCAGTATTTGTGGTGAGAAAAGATGCACATGGAGGTGATGCAAGTCCCAATAGAAGAATTATAATTTAGACTCCTAGGACTCTGAAACCAGACAATTATGCACTATTCAAAAAGTAGGTCCTTGAGTGCTACAGGACCCTGGTGGAGAAGGAAGGCCTGACCAGGGTCATCAAGTGACCGTGCAGCCAGAATGCCCGGCATGAGCTGGGTTCTATCAGGCCCGACATGTCATAAGATCAGGTAGACCTAGCAGCAATTCACTCTTGATGGAAGTGACACACCCAGGATTGGCCATGAGAAGGGCTGAAAGGCACATGTAGGCTACTTGAGCAGGCGGTCTAGTCTCCCATGTCACCCACTACTGATGCCCCAGTACCTTTCTGAGACCACACACCTGGGGCCCTTATGATCAGCTGATAGAGGAGGAAAAACCTGAGCCTCAGGTATTTGCATTGCATTGTTAACGCCCTCCAGAGAGCATCCATCACAGAAGAGGCACTAAACAATGAGGCAGACAAAGTGACCCTGTCAGTTGACATCAGCTAGGCTCTGTCATCAGCCTCCCCAATGTTGGCACAATGGGTGCATGAATAGAGTGGACACAGTGACAGGGCAAGTGGCAATCCAGGAAATCAACACCCACTCCCGGCCGGGCGCGGTGGCTCACGCCTGTAATCCTAGCACTCTGGGAGGCCGAGGTGGGCGGATCGTTTGAGCTCAGGAGTTCGAGACCAGCCTGAGCAAGAGCGAGACCCCACCTCTACTAAAAATAGAAAGAAATTATATGGACAGCTACAAATATATATAGAAAAAATTAGCCGGGCATGGTGGTGCATGCCTGTAGTCCCAGCTACTCGGGAGGCTGAGGCAGGAGGATTGCTTGAGCCCAGGAGTTTGAGGTTGCTGTGAGCTAGGCTGACGCCACGGCACTCACTCTAGCCTGGGCAACAGAGTGAGACTCTGTCTCAAAAAAAAAAAAAAAACACCCACTCCCAATGCTGACCCAGCTACTGGTGCTGTCAAATGTCCATCCTGCCAGCAATGTAGAGCAACCGTACCTCCCCAATATGGCACCAGCCTGCAAAGACACAAACAGCCACTTGGTGATAAGTTGAATGCACTAGACCCCTTTCATACCAGAAGGCACAGTGATTCATTTTTATAGAAATAAACACATCCTAGGTATGGATTTGCTTCTGCCTTTTCTGCTGCTAGGGTCTCAGTCAACACCACTATTTGAGGGCTTAAGGAAAGTCTGATGCATGGCCTGAGATCCCACCTAAAATCACATCAGACCAAGGGGCCGGTTTCATAGCAAATGAGATGCAAGAAAGCCCACATGATCATGGGATCCATGAGTTGTATCAAATACCACAACACCCAGAAGCTGCCATCCTGAGCATGGAGCAGCGGCCTATTGTAGGAACAATAGAAGCATAAATTCAGAACGATTCTATGTAAGGATAGGGCACCATCCTCCAGGATGTACTGTACGTTTTACATCAATGCCCTTTATACGGGACTGTGTCCCAAAAGGAAGAATATATGGATGCAAGCACCAAGGGGAAGAAACAGGAGTGATCCCTTTTACCTTCACTCCTAGGGACCCAGCTGGGAAATAGGTGCTTCCCACCCCTGCAATTCTGGGTTATTTAGTGCCTTTTCCCAGAAGGGGAAATGCTTCCATCAGGGGGCACAGCAAGAATCCTACTGAACTGTAAGTTGCTACTGCTACCTGGGTTGCAACCTTTGGGCTCTTTGTGGCCAGGAACTAAACAGGCAAGAAGGAGAGCCAGCATCCTTGTAGGACCCCAATTATCAGGAGGATGCAGGGCTGCTGTTCCACAATGGGGGTGGTGAGGAGTAGGTACAGCACCCTTGTGATCCACATGGGTTCTTCTAGGTACTACATTGCCCAACCTTGATGGTACAGACAAGCACAGAGGCTGAGAATGGCATGGTGACCCGAGGCTCTGACCCCTCAGAGATCCAGGTCCATGTCTCAACACCAGACAAATCACTGGGACCAGCAGAGGTGCTAGCTAAGAGTAAGGAGAATCTAGGATGGTCAGTAGAGGACAATATGGGTCTTGCTGTGGTCTTAAGACCAGCTATGAAAACAGAGGCCCTGAGACCCTCAAGAGAAGAGACCCTTCCCAACCAAATCCTGGACTTGTTGTTCACAGAGAAGTGAATCTGAGTAGTGTGAGGAGCGGTCTGTAGTAGACACCATGGTGCACCACCCAGTTCCCTCTTTAAAACTGAAAGACTTATCCACCTGGTGCTCTTAGCTCCCAGCTGTCAACCCTCTCTGCAAATCACCCTTGCCAAGATATCCCCGCCCAAGGGCAGCCTGATCCCATAATTGATTAATGTGAGCATATAGAGGCCTGGCCTTCTGGCCACAAAACTAGAGTAACCTCAGAATTATCCCAGTTTCAGGTCTGCCTGTAAGGTCAGCTGAGGCCTTTGTTAAGGCCGCATCGTAATTCAACTTGTCCATCTACCCAATTCTTCTTTCCCTTTGTTTCCCTTCCCTTCCACGGATGCTGATCCCAGGAGCACTCCCTAATAACCTTCGTACATCCTAGTCTCCATCTCAGAATCTGCTTTCCAGGAAACACAACCAGCAACAGTGAGACTGATATTAAATAAATATTTACATGCAGAGACATTTTTTATTTAGCCAGTATTTTAAAGCTTATAGGTTTCACACTAAAATTTAGATTTCTTTAAAAATTCAAAAACCTGGCAATTCTGGACTCATACACACACATTAGTATCCGTCAGCTAGAGTCGAATACTGGCTGCCTTTTGACCGAACATTTATTCTCCAATTAACCATAATGTCTGATGCTTCCTCTTCCTTTACATAGGGCTGGCTTCCATTTATTTATGCCACCTGCCTCGTTTATTATGGTCATTTAAATTTCTGACATCAGACCAGTTGGA
Source organism: Eulemur rufifrons (assembly GCF_041146395.1). Lineage (NCBI taxonomy): Eukaryota > Metazoa > Chordata > Mammalia > Primates > Lemuridae > Eulemur > Eulemur rufifrons. The sequence continues at coordinate 12,061,387 of NC_090992.1, forward strand.
CACTCTGAGTTATTTAGGAATTAAACAATAGGGATTCTCTGTCTCAGAGGTGAGGGTTGTTCAATTCTGAAGCCGTCTTTGGTCCCTGTTCAGAATTGAGAAGGCAGTGAGTTATCTCCAGGGAACTACCTCCTCCCCAGCCCACCCCCACCCCACCCCTACTGAGCCCTAAACTACAAATTGAATCCAGGAACTCCCTGCCTCTGTTAAAAGCCTGTTTGAGAACATGCACTGGAGCTGCTGAATCTTCAGTTAAGTGCAATCAATTTCACCCTTGGGTGACTGGAAACACACGTGACCGGATTCAGATCTGTCCCTGGATAGCACAACAGCTCACTCCCAGATCAATGGTACGAGACGTACTCCTGGACGGACGCTCAGAATAGAAAGCCAACCCCCAAGTTGCAAGGCCACAATCCCAGTTTATATTTTCCAGGTTTCCCATCCGTCTCCAGGAAGGAACTTTGGCTGTGTGTTTTTTGTGGTTTTTTTCCCTCCTGTTTCCTGTACTCAGCTATAGCAAATGCTCCAGGGCCATAGGGCCTCATCTGCCTCTGGTTCCCTATCTTTTCAGAGACGTAGGAATGTCAGAGACATATGCCTAAGTGTCTAGTAACAGGTTGTGCTGAACCAATTCCCGAAGGAGCTGTGGAATGAGAAACAGGCGCCTCTTGCACGGAACTGCTCTGTCAACAAATGAGTACTTCTTTGCTGAACTGGTTTACCTCCATACACTGATCCCAGATGAGACCCTGGATTTCTGACCTCAGGAAGTCCAGTATCAAATGCTCACGTGGCAGAGTACCCGGACAGTTTTAAAGGTCCAAGCACTAATTTTTCACTGGAGACATGAGCATAAGAGGCAAAAAGCAGAGACTGAAATAGAGAAAAACAGATTTTCCAAATTCATTTCAAATTATTTGACTTTGGAATTAACAACCTGAAAAATCTTCTTAGCATCACTTGTTTCATCTATAAAATAAGTGGATATACTGACACAAACATGGTGAAACAGATGTTAGGAAATAGAAAGATGAGTTGATTCATTTAGGAGTTGCTGGTGTATATCATTATAGCACAAGGTGATTAAAAGAATAGATTTTGGAGTCCTTATAGCAATGAGTGGATGGAAAATGAAGGACCACTGCCCAGCCTAGTCCCTAGTCAAATCCTAATCTTGCTTTCCTGCTGTAATAATACACCAAATCAGATAAGGACTTTCTGGATTTAGAGTACAGTATACCAAGAATCTTCCAAAAAGGTATGCATAAATAATTAATGCGTATTTTAACAGTAACCAAGTCCTGTTTTTTTTTTTTTTTTTTTTCAAGACAGGGTCTCGCTCTGTTGCCTGAGCTAGAGTGCAGTGTTGACAACATAGCTCACTGCAACCTCAAAGTCCTGGGCTCAAGCCATCCTCTGGCCTTAGCCTCCTGTATAGCTGGGACAATAGGCCATATGTGCCACCCTGCCCAGCTAATTTTTCTGTTTTTTCTAGACTTGGGGTCTCACTCTTGCTCAGGCTGGTCTAAAATTCCTGACCTCAAGCAATCCTCCCACCTCAGCCTTCCAGAGTGCTAGGATTAGTGGCGTGAGCCACCACACCTGGCCTCCAAGTCCTGTTTTCATTACCATACAGCCACAAATAATTTACAATAATATCCAAAAATCCCAAAGGTATTCCTGACAATATAGATGAATCATTTTGTTTTACTGACACTTAACTAGTTTATACCTTTCATGGGGATTGTCTTAGTCCATCTGGGCTGCTAAAACAAAATACCTTAGACCAGGTAATTTATACACAACAGAAATTTATTTCTCACAGTTCTGGAGGCTGGAGGTCCAAGATCAAGGCACCAGCAGATTTGGTGTCTGGTGAAGACTGTTCCTCATAGACGGTGACTTCTGTGTCCTCATATGGCCAATGAGCAAGGCAGCCCCCTTCAATCTCTTTTATAAGGGCACTAATCCCATTTAGGAGGACATGGCTCTCATGACTGAATTACTTCCCCAAAGGCCCCACCTTTTAATGATTACATTGGATATTAGGTTCCAACATATAAATTAGGTTCCAACATATAAATTTCCAACACCAACATTCAGAGCATGGCAGAGATATTCCATAGCATAAAGGGAAATAATGTTTAAAAATATGCTAGTTAGTTGAATAATGGTTCTGTTGTAATGAGGGTTTTAAGCTAATACCACTGTGGAAAATAATTATTGTTAACACCCACATATCTTTGACTTCACCTTAACTAAAATTAAAGTTAAAATCAGGGGCCACTTTTTTTTCCAAGCAGAAGCCCTGGAAATCACTTGTAGGGCTAGCTTTGAGAAAACACCATTACAAACGATTTCACAAATACAATGCACTGGATTAGCTATTTACCTTTGTTTAGAAAGACAAAAGGTTAAGGGATATTTATACATTTACTATAGGATTTAAGTTGACTATACTTATTCTCTCTTTTGTCACCATAAAGTTGAGTTTCTAAGTTGTCTAACTAAAAAGCTGTGGAGAACTTTTTGTAATACTGAAAGTTTGTTTTAATAGGTCCAAAGTCTCCTCACTTAACACTTTGCAACTGAAAGTTTATCCCAAGAAACTAGAGTCTTGCAAAGTTTGTTGTAAAAGATCTTACTTAGCTAAAAGCAGAAACTATGTTTGCCACAGAAAGCTTATTTGACGCACTAATTCTCTGATGACTATTCTACTAGGACCTTGCTAATAGAGTACTCTTTCACTACTATAACAAGACGGTAAGAGAGTTGATGGATAGAGCTGCTGATATTCATATTACATTTTTTTAAGTAAAATAGAAAATAGCCAATTAAGTTGAGAACACAATGTAGGCTCTCTATTTTCCATGACCACACCAATAAAAAAGAAAAATATCTAAGGCAGCCAATCACCCACCATCAGGGACAGACTGGGGGACTCCTCTGCCCAAATTCCTATGACCACTGGAGAACCCTCCAGCTAACACCACACATTGGTAGCCCTGGCCGACTCATGATCATCATCCCCCAAGACCCAAACACCTCCCACCAGGCCCCACCTCCAACATTAAGCATCAAATTTCAACCTGAGACTTGGTGGGTCAAACAAACCACATCCAAACCACAGCACCCTCTGAGGCTACACTGTCATTCTCTCTATTCTATTTACTTTAGCCACTTTTTTTTTTTCCTCTACACATTTGGCCACTTCATGTTTCTTCATTTTAATTACAATGAGAGAATAAAATGAGTGTCTCTTGGTTCCAATCCCCAATTGGAAAGAATCTGATTGGCTCTGGGTCAGTTATTACCCTACATTCTAATCACATGTGGAGAAGGGATGGAGGAATCACAGGACATAAACATGGCTGGGATATGTTCACCCATGTGGACATAGAGGCATTTTTCAGAGAAAAAGGAGCTATTATGATGTTGGCAGAATCCAAAGACATCTCCGTGCACTGGGTCTTACCTGTTGTCCGTACCAAAGGAGCAGATAAGCCTGCACAGAAATTCATACATCATTACCAAGGAAAAGAAAAAGATGACAGGATCAACTTTAAGATAGGATGTCTATAACAAGGGCACCAGAGAACAGAATGAGGTAGATTATGCAAAGGTTATTCTTGAAAACTTAAATCTACCTGATTGTCATATGCTAATAAGTGTTTTCAGTCCATGCATTTACATATCCCTGCCCCGCCCCCATTCTCCCAGACCCCTCTCAGGCTTCATGGTCTCTGTTTACACTAGCTTCATTCTTTTAGAGCTTCAAAGAGCTCTATGCCATGAGACAATAGTGATAAACCCACTCAGTCTACAACTGAAGCATGTAAGACTACAGAAGGCACACAGTTTGCCCACTCCAGCCCCACAGTGACACCATTCGTATAGGGTTCTGACTTCTAATCCAGAGATCTACATCCATTTCAACACTGCCTCACTTCATCCTAGAAAGATATTATAGGTATGGGGGAGGGGGAGCAGTTCATGCCATGTTCAAAGGTTCACTAATACTATGCTCAATCTCAAGTATTAATAAAATCAAATTGTGCACCGTATCAGAAATAGATAGGTAAATGCTAAACCAGAAATAATTACTACTCTGAGATCCAAGGCAAAATGAGGAGGTATTGTAGTGAACAGAGAAAAAGAAAAATAAGTCAAGAAACTCAAATTTTAGTCATGTCTATTTTATTAACAAATTAACCTGAAGCAATTCATTTAATCTCTTCTCATCTCTTCAATGGATAATAAATTCTTTGCTTCCAATATCTTTGGGCTGATGATCAAATAAAATAATGGAAATGCCTCCATTTGAAAAAAAAATGCATTCTAAAAAGCTACATGCACACCAGGCCCGAGCATTATTTTTCCATCATGTTACAAACAAATCCAGGACTAATACCGGCTCAAAGACTTATTTATCATTGTTGCTTTCCAAGTATGACCCTGCCTTTAAGAACCTCTCTGTTTTTCAAATTATATATTTCTCCAGATGCACGTTCCCACTTTTCAAGGCTGATCTCATTTGTTCATTTCCTGCCCATATTTCTAATCTCTCTAGGTTGCTCTGTACTATGTCTCTTCCTCACTAGTGTCTATAACACCATCCTATTTACCCTCATCTGCAGATATAATTACCATAATAGGTTTATGGCCTCTTTCCAAGCCATCAATAACAGTGCAAAATGAAATGCATCTGAAGCTGATCTCTGCAGCATCCTCCTGGAACTTGCAGCATGCCATTTTTCATTCTTTTGGGTTTTTCAGCCAGTTTTGAGGTCATTTCTTATGGTTCAGAGAAGCTCCCAAACCAAACCCAAGACTTTTTTTTTTTTTTTTAAATCTTACAGATACCAGTCCTTATTTCTCCTGCTCATAATAAAATAAATAAAATAAAATCATTTATAGCATGCCAAGACATGAAGCAGGCAGGCTACTCAAAGCCCTGAGAATAAATTGGGGGGTTCCTATCCAAAGATCTCCTATCACATCAATGTGAGAGTGTTCATTGTGATTCTGTCTCTGTGTTGATCGAGAAATCAGGAAAACCTAAGTTTTCCAGGTGGAATTCCAAATCCTTGTGTCTCTTTCCAGTGAAGACCTGCAACCAAGTTCCTCTATAAACCTGAGGAATAAGATGCATAATCTTTGTGGCTCCCTACAAGGGACACAACTTTTCTTTGTTGTTTTTCTCATTAAATTGGCTGATATTAAAGTCCCTTCTTTGTTTCCATTACACCACTTGGCAGTTTTTTAAAGAGAAAGAGTTTGAAGAAAGGGAAAGAACACAAAGACTAATCCATGGGTGAATAAACTTGAGAAACGTATTATTGCAAACAATTTTCTTTTATTTTTCTTAATTTGAAATTAGTTTTTGGTTTTTAGGAGAGCAGGCTTTGTTTTGGCTTTTGATTGAGCTCAGCATGAGATACCTTGTCTTGTCCTAATCTCAAGAATGTATTTCTTCACTTCTTCGTGAACACTTCTGGTAATGGACTTTCCCACCAATGGATTTGCCTTTTGCAGTTAAATTGTGATTCAATTTCTAAACAGTTGGAAATTCAGGTTAAATAAAACCTTGGGGCCTTTTGTGAACTGCTGTGTGGATTTCCAAATTTCTTTTTAAAATACATTTTAAATATATTTTAAACAACCTTAGAAATGCTAAATTTTAGTTACCCGATAAGGAGAAAAGAAAAGCTGCAAGTTATCTTAATACCCTAAGTTAATTGCAGTATTGGAAGAAAAGTCTCATTTTTATCGATTCCTTTCATCTTTTATAAAGGAAAAACATGAACTTCAGGCACAGAAAGACCCAGCTTTCTATCCTGGCTACATCAAATACTGCCTTTATGAAACTGGGAAATTTTCTTAATCTTTTTGAGTTTTTTTCCTCTTTTGTAAAATATAGAAAAATAATACTTCCGTCATGTAGCATTGTTTGGATTAAGTGTACAAAATCGTGGCCAGTAAGTGCCATGTTTGGTGCATAGTAGGGGATCAGTAAATGTCATCTGTTTCCCTTGTCCTGCCCATACATAATGGCAAAATCTGTCATCTTTTATTAATACACATGGCTCACTTTCTCATAACACTATTACCAGGCAATTATGAACTGCTAAGAGGAAAATGTCTTTTCATGAATTTAATAATAATGATAATGATACTATGCAGGAAGCATTCTAAGTGATTTTATATGCAATATTTCATTTAATCCTCACAAAGGGAGGTACTTTTACTATTCCTATTTACAGAAAAGGATTTGGAAGTTGACAACAGTTAAAAGAGAAGCTCATTAGTGGATGGGTCAGGATTTGAACTCAAGCAGTCTGGTGCCAGAACCTCCCCCTTGTTAGCCACTCTATACTATCTTCTATTACAATAGTGTGTATTATGAATTGGAGGTAATGATTATTTGGGGACTACATACAGTAATATATATAAGCACTGTACATAATGTCTGCTACATGGCAAATTCTTAATAAATTAGAAATTCAGTGAACAAGTAAGATCTTTTGTAATACAATTAAATTCTGTCTTGTAATATCAGATGTCAGGGATTCTAACTCTGACTTCTTCTGCTAGAAGCTTGATGATGTTGGGGCTCAGAGAACAGCACCCCAAAGTATGGTGCTTTGGCATGCTGAGCACTTTTGAATTAAAGGAAATTAAAAGGCCTTAGGAGCTGCCTCAGAATCGAAGACTTTCCAACCTTCTTGTAACAGGCAGAATGGTGTAAAAAGGCTAAAAATGTTTTTTGTCTCTCTAACCGCTCCCCATTCCTTTTGGGAATTAAAACCTGCATCCCTGCCCCAGGCCAGGGGTCTAGAGGGGCAGGAGAGTGCCCTTTGTTCTTTGTACCACATGAGATGGCTCAAGGGAATTGTCCCATCTGAGGTCATCAGATTGTCTTAGCCAAAGATGGGATGAATCAGAACCATCAACTGTAGTTGAACAGCAATAGCCTAAAGCTGAAAATCTCCCCTTTAAAAGCTCTGTATTCCTGCTGAGAGGCAGGACATTGGTACTTTAAGACAGGAGTCTGCCAACCTCCTCGTTTGCCAGCAAATTAATAAACTTCTCTTTCCTTCTCCTCAAACCACTTGTCCTCATTCTTTTGATGAGGCCTCAGGGACGAGTGCCAAGCTTTCAGTAACATTCTCATTTCTTCTCCCCTAAGCTCAGGTGAGGGCCTTCTCTGGAAGTTCCCTTATCTGACTGATGAAACGTCTTCCAAAGGAAATGTAATTGTCTTAAGACCCCCTCCCTAGGAATCTCATCAAATAATCAGGAAAAATTAAGAATTGCAGAAGAGAAAAGACTGAAGGAAATTAAAAATATTTACCCAAAATATGGCATTTTGACATGCTGGACTGACTAGAGAAGGCTCAAGGTCTCTCTGACCTTCCCCCTCCCTCATAATCTCTCCCAAAATTGTTGAAGTGTCTTCATCTGTCTGAGATCCAGACTCCCCTAGAAAAACAATTGCTCTTTTTTCCCTATCCCTGTAAGACAGGAACGTGACCACACATGAACAGACTCTTTAAGAAGATAATGTCATGTCTCTCAGTCTCATTTAAATTCCAAAGAGAACTATTTACCAGTTAATGTTTGTTCCCATCCATTCCTCCTCCCTAGTAATCCTTTATTGTCCCTGAACAGAATTCTTCATTTCCCTCCTCCCATAATTGCTATTGTTATTATCATTAACGTAGTTCATTTGATTGTCACAATAGCACTGTAATAGAGGCTTTGTTTCCATTTTCCAAGGAAAATCATTATTTGCTATTATTTGATAGTTAACAGCTTATTCAGAATCACATTTTGACTTTTTTAGAGCCAGGATCAGAATTCATATGTCCTACATTGAGCTCTTTTTAAAATTTTTGCTGTTATAAAAATATTTTTCAATAAAGGATTTATCCTGGGCTATGCACTGCATACAGCAACATAGGTCTCAATCTCTCAGAACTTCAAACATTCCCTTTGTATTTATTGGTCTGTTGGAGGGAGTTCACAGATCTTCTTAATATACACTCTGACTGTTTAATTTTTCCTATCTCCAGCCTGTACACATCAATGTCAGTTAGGACTTGCATTCGTCTGCATATAACTGTGTCTGTAAGGGAGGCTGGAAAATCTAATTTTTCAAGCTGGGCATACTGGCTCCCTCAACAAAATTAGGGTTACCTTAGTAAGAAAGGAGACAATTGATTACTTGTTAGAAAAACACCATGATATCTAAGAGGTGTGGTCTCAGAAGCAGATGGCATCTTCAGAAAGAAGGAAGCAACCAAGAGAATCCAAGAAGACTCTCAGAGTTTGTGCCCCTACATCTACTCTGTAAGGCCCTACGTAATTTGGCCCTGGGTGACTGCTCTGGCTTTGAGGGTTCAATATGCACCCTCACTATCTACAGGGTTTCAGGTTCCTGAACATGCCATGCTTTCTCTGTTGCAGATCCTCTGCTTGGAACACCCCCCTCCCCAACACATACACTCCACACACACACATGTACATATACACATTTCCATTACCATATCATACACGCATATTTTTCCAGGCTATCTCAAATATACATTGAGACCATGGGGAGCCTTCCCTGTCCGTCAAGTCCTGGTTTGGTTCTCCACCTGCCTCTGCGACCTTGGGGTCCTTTGTGCACACCCTATTGTAACACCTATCCCACTGTACTGTAACATGTGTCTGAGAATGTGACCAGCCTCCCTCTCCCTCACTCCCGAAACTGTTAGCACCTGGAAGGCAGGGACTTTCTTCCATATTCACCAGATCAGGTTTGCATTTTGGTCATTTTTCTTCACCAAGTACTTGCATGGTATCTTGCATCTAATAGATGAGCAGTAAACTTTTGTGGAATATATTAATAAATTCTACTCTGAGTAAATCAGGAGTTTGTAAAAAAAAAATAGCATAGACAGGCAGCAATAATAGTTATTACTTACTGAGGGTTTGCAAAATATGAGGCATTCTGGGTTTAGTACATTACAGGGATTATCTTCTTTTATTTTTCCAACAACCTGTGATACACATACAATTACATGAGGAAAGTGAGGCTCAGAGAAGTTATTTGCCCAAGGTCATAGAGCTCATAAAATGTTAAGCAGGGATTTGAACCCTGGTCCTGTCTCCTCCACAATCTGAATCCTTATTTACCAGGCTATGCTGCTGAAACTGAAGTCTCAGCCCCTTTGGCTGGGATATTCTGAGAGGATGCTGCAGCATGAAGCTCCAGAGCACAGAACAGCTGTTCAAAAGCGTGAATCCTGCTCACTCAGTGAAGGACATTTTATCTTGTCTGAAGAGAAAGTGAAAAGACAGAAGTGGAAGGCAAGGGAGCTTTATTTTGGGAAAGAGAGGAAGCAAGATGACAAATGAAATAAACTGAGAATCCCACATCAGAGCCACCACAGATCCAATCTGAGACAGGCATTTTATCTATCGACACCGCTGTGACAACCAGCTAATTAAATATCTCTGGGGAGAAAGTTGCCATCTTGACTCACGGGAGCAAGTGCTGAGTTCTGAAGCCTGTTCTCCACATGGAGCTCAGCGAGGCCAGCTTCCCAGATGGCCTGATAATCCCCACAGCCAGCTTAACACCCAAGTCCCACTGGAAAAGAGGCAAAGGCAGCAGAGGATACTGAAAGCAAGCTGAGCGTAATTAGAATAATAAAGCCTCATATTTAGTGGGCACTTGCAATCAGTCTCAAACAACTGAGTGGTTTTTCATTTAATCCTCCAAAAGAATCTAATGAGATGGATGTTATCCCCCTTTTACAAATATGGGACCAACGGACAGCAATTGTACCTGTTATTGGCCTCCTGTTTCTCAGCTCCAAGCCCATCCACCTACACTTTATATTCTCTAATTTCTACTCAGCTGGGACTCTGCAAACTGCATGACCCAGGATCCTCAACCAGCTAGCTTTCTATTAGGGTCTGCAAACAGAAGGCAGAAAACGGAGAATAGATGGGCAAAGGAAGAGAAACAGAATCCCTCTCCTGATTCCCTGGTCCTGCCAGCATCACTCCTGTAGCTGCAGTTGTCTCCAAGCTCCAGCTTCTTTTGGCTTGTCCACTCCTAGTTCTGCTACACCTCTCAGAAGTATCAGGAGTGGGCACAGATCACCGTCAGCACTGTTCCAAGTCTGAGCCCTGATCCTGCAGGACAGCTCTCCCCTCTGTTTGTTCACTCAGCCTTGGGTGGTTGCTGCTTCTTCTAGTTATTATATTATCTCTGATCAACCTCTATGTTCCCTTTTGCTCTTTCAACTTCCAACATGCGTATAATCAATTCTTTATATTAAATCCCTTCTCTCTGAAATACCTAGTAGGGTGTCTATTATTGTAACTGAACCTGTACTGATACAAAGTTGTTAAATATCTTGTCCAGTGTCACCCAGCTAGTAAGCAGCATGGCCATTACAAAACCCAGGTTTTCTGCAGAAGTTTTTTTTTTTTTTTTTTTTTTTTCAGACAGGGTCTCACTCTGTTGCCCCCGGTAGAATGCATTGTTATCAGAGCTCACTGCAACCTCAAACTCCTGGGCTCAAGAGATCCTCCTGAGAAGCTGGGATTACAGGCATGCACCACCATGCCCAGCTAATTTTTTAACTTTTTTTTTTTTTGTAGAGACGGGGTCTCGCTATGGCCCAGGCTTGTCTTGAACTCCTGGCCTCCTCCCGCCTCGGCCTCCCAAAGTGCTAAGATTACAGCAGTGAGCCACTGTGCCCAGCTTTCACAGAAGTTTAAATGGGCAGCTTCATCGGCTGTGGGGAGCTAGGATCACAATCAATATACATTTGTTGAAATAAACCAATTTCTTAAAGCTTACATCACAATTATATTTTTATTAAAAATAAAACATACATGTATAATGTTTTAGAGTTTACAGGGAATTTTATAGTCATTATTTCATATAATTCAGAGGGGAAATATATTATAGGTAAGGGTGTAACTTTTGGAATAAGATAGTCCTTAGTTTAGTCTATAATAGTCGTGTGATGTTTGGCAAGTTACTAAACCTTATTGAAACTTACTTTTGTTGTCTATGAAATATGGTTGCTAAGAACTACCTCTTCATAGGGTAGCTGCAATAATTTAATATAACATGATATATAATGTGATACACTATAATATATATACTATATCAAGAACTGTGTAGGGTCTGAGATTTTATGCTACTTACAGTCTAACAAATTAGCCTGTTTCTATTTCATGGATGCTGGCAGAAGACAAGAGACTCCTGGGTGAGACACAAATGACTTTATTACTCACAACAAAAGCATGAGCCAGAGTTTCATGGGGTTTTCATCAGTTGTTCAATGAAAGGGCCTCCTAAGTCTCACAGAGATGATGCAAAAGGCTTGCTATGGTTTAGACGTGTCCCCTATAAAGTTTGTGTTGGTAAATTTAAGCCCCATTGCAACAGTGTTGGGAGTTGGGACTAAATGGGAGATGTTTAGATCATGAGGGCTTCACCCTTATGCATGGATTAATGCCAATTATGAAAGGGCCTGAGGCTGTGAGTTTGATCTCTTGATCACTCCCACCTCTCTTGCCCTCTGCCTTCTGCCATGGGATGACACAGCACCAAGGGTCTTGTCCGAAGTCAGTCCCATGGTCTTGGACTTCCCAGACTCAAGAACTATAAGCCAAATAAATTTCTGTTCATTATAAATTATCCAGTCTCTGGTATTTTCTTACAGCAGTACAAAAAGAACTAAGTCAGGGTTTGTCATGAATCCCCAGTCCACACAGTGGACTGTGTTACAGGAGAATAACACTGATCTTGGGGGATTTGCCCACTTTTATAGTAGGCTAAGGCAAGACTACTCTTTGTCTGGGGGAAACATTACCTCATCACTCAAGATTGCTCACTGAAAACATAACCACGAGAAGTGATTCAAATAATGAGCAGTCAGGGCCTCGCATTTTTTGGTATAACTGGCAAGAACATGCAAGGATCCTTAAAGCCTATGGTGGATTGCCTCTCCTAGCATAACTTACCAAGGACTTAGTAATTACATAGCAAATGGTAGCTATCACTATAATCTCATAAAACCCAACCATGAAAGAATACTTTCCCCAATTTATAGATGAGGAAACTGGCTCAAGGAAGTGAAATGACTTGCTCAATGCTAATATCCTTTGGGGGAGTGGTGGATCTTGGTTCAAAAATCAGGAAGAATGACCCCAAATCCCATGCCCATTCCTCTCCATCAAGATGCCTATTTGCAAGGATAGGTGGCACATACCATCAGCTCAGACTTGCTACGTAATTTGTGGAGCTCAGTGCCCATATTTCTAGACCCCTTGAACTTTAGAACCAGAAAGGCCCTAAATATAATCTATTCTAGTGGATTCCAAGCTGTGTTCACCAGGGATCCTGTTTTCCACTGAGTTGCCTCAGAGGTTACCAAGGGGTGGGGTCGGGTACATGAAGGAAAGGCTGGAGAAGTCTCTATTCAAGAGGTTCCACTTTTACTGGGATTATGCATAATATTGCTTCTGATTTTTTCTAAAAGGGATGGGGTGCTCCTAGAAAATCTCATATTTAACTCAACTAAAATGGGGAGACTAGGCCCAGAAAGGTGAAGAGATTTGACCAAATTTACACAGTGAGTGAACGAACTGTCTCACCCTTACTCTCCTGGCCTTCAGGCAAGTGTCCTTTCCACCAGGCAAAGGCCGGCCTCAGGTAAGTGTAAGAGCTGTTATATAATGAGAGGTACTTCTAAAAGCAAAGAGTAGCAAGCCACTAACAGGAAGCCATGCACTTTGAATTACCTGGCCAGACGTGAAAATGACCTCCTGCTAGCTAATGCAACTTTGTGTCTGAAGTCAGAAAGTCTTTGTGTCACTCCCTGATACACCATGTAATAAGCTAGCTGATGTTCATTCATTCACTATTTCATTCAAATGTTTGCTAAGGGTCTGTATGTGCCAGGCACTGTGCTAACTCTCAGGTGTACAACTGTGGAAAAGATAGATTTCGAATGAATTACTGACACTTTCTTATTCATTCATTCACTCAAAAATATACATTGAGCATCTACTATGAGTCAACCCTGTGCTAGGTGCTAAGGGCATTGTTGGCAAAGGAATCCCAGGCTAGCAGGAAAGAGGTTAACAAATGTTTATAATACAGAATAGTAAGTACCAAATAGAGGTGCACTCAGAAACACAGCTGCCCTCACCCAGCTTTCAGAACCCAGATTAAGGTTCCTGAAAACACTTAAGAAGAAGCTGAGATCTAAAGGAGAAGGAGTAAGAATAGCCCAGTTACCTCATCTGTAAAATGGGAATAACATCTTCCCCTCAGGGATATCAGGAAGGTCCAATGAGCTATTCATGTCAAGGGTCCAGTCTAGCTCACAGGAGTGGCATTACATGGTAATTTCTGTCCCTATCTTCATAGACACAGGAGTTGACCAGGATCTTATGTCTGTCTGTCTGTCTGTCTGTGGCTGATGACCTGTGAAATCAGCAGCCCACAGAGGAAGAAATCTGTCTCCAGCCTCATTAGCACCAGGGTCCCAGCAAGTAATCAGGCCCAGACACTGGCCTTGGAAAGCAGCCCGCACTGCTGGCCACTTCATTCGGGAATTTTACCCTGCGGCAAAGACTGCACCAAACACAATTTTTTCTCCTAAAGTAGTTTCCTCCCCCATCGTCCTCCCCCTCACCAAATGATTTATGTCTCATTGAGGGCCTTTCCCCTTCGTAGTCCATCTGGCCTTCCTGCCTCAGCCTGCAGGGAGGGTGTAATCCTGTGTTTGCAGCTTTACAGATGGTTTCTATGGAAATTATGACAATATTACAGCTATTGTAGAGCCACATCACTGCTGACTGAATGAGGAGACAGGACTTGAAAGGGGAAATTTGAAATTAAATATCAACAACCTAAGTCCTTAGAGACAATGACTGGTTTTCATGGAGTTCTTCCTATCAACAGTAACAAACAATAACAAACTGATACTGTTCTTGTATTAACAATACGAAGAAAGGTTATTTCTCAAATCCTCTGTGGAAACTACCCAGTGTAGACAGAATCACACCCCAAGCAAAGGCTCACTGTAATATTCAGAAATGAGAGCAAAGTAAAATTTTGGACAGGGGTTAGAAAATTGAAGCATATAACTTCCATAACTGAATGCTTCCAACCTCCATCACATCACACAAGACCTGGCTACAATTGCGTATGATTGGGCATGGTTTGTTAACTGCGCTCTCAGACCATCAGAACTTTGCAAGGAATTGGGAAATAGAAATGCTTATTTAGGGAAAAGAAGTGGTCAGCATCCATTAATGGTTCCCAAATGTTGAAATGGTAAAGAAAGTAACCACAAAACTATACCTCCTGTTTCTTGCCAACATACTTCCTTCCTTTTGCTGTGGACAATGTTTTTTATACTTTTATGTTTTCTTATGGCCAGTGAGAGGTTGACTGTCTTTTTTCAGTCAACTATGTTTTCAGGTTGATTTGAACAGAAATCTCTTCTTTGTAAGAGAAATTGCACTGCTTTTATTCAATTGAAAAAGTAATGCATGGCATTGGAAACAATGTGGAAAATGGAGCTGAAGAAAGAGAAGAAAAACACCAGTCACCTATTATCCCTCTTATTGCTGCTAAGATTTTATAAAATGTCCATTTAATTTTCTGATTGTGGCTAAGAGTATGGGTTTGGGGATTTAGATAGAATTCTGGCTTTGTGAATTGTTTGAGCTCGTGCAGGTTTTTCTTTTTTTTGAGACAGTCGTGCTCTGTCACCCTGGGTAGAATGCAGTGGCATCATGGTAGCTCACTGCAACCTCAAACTCCTGGACTCAAGTGGTCCTCTTGCCTCATGCGCCACCACACCCAGCTCATTTTTCTATTTTTAGTAGAGATGGGGTCTTACTCTTGCTCAGGCTGGTGTTGAACTCCTGAGCTCAATCAATCCTCCCACCTCAGCCTCCCAGAGTGCTGGGATTACAGGCGTGAGCCACTGCACTCGGCCTTGTGCAGGTTATTTAATTTCTCTATACCTCAGGTTTGTTTATCCTTCAGAGGTCTGCGGGACTAAATAAACTAGGAACACTTTCTCACAGCATTATTCTCCTACAGCGTCATTTTTAATGGCTCTGTAGTATTCTGTCATTTATTTACAACATCTTGTTACCGAGTATTTCAGATGTTTTATATATTTACTATTAAAATGCACAGGGTGACTTTTTATGAGTAGTTTTTTCTACTCTTAAAGGACTCTAGTCCTTTCTTTGGTTTCCTATGTATTATTCAGCAGGGAAATTTAATTCAACTAATTTACACCAAATATACTGGGCATAGGTGTCTGTGGTGGACCTTGAAGCAGAGCAGACAGGAATGGGTGGCGGCCCAGCCCTTATGCAGCTGAGCTGGGGGTAGGGCGGAAAGAGCGGTGGGCTGGGAAATAAGTTTGGGTCTTAGCTCCACCTCCCCAATCCCCTTCTACTAATTGTGTAACTTGGGCAAGTGACCTAACCTTTCTTTTCTCATCTGGAAAAAGAGTATAATTGTAGTAACTCCTTCCGAGGGTTTTTGCAAACAGAAATTAATAAATGTAAAGTGCTTTAAAAAGTGTCTGACACAGCACCATCCACCATAGCCAGAAAGTGGAAACTACCCAATGTCCATCAGCTAATAAGTGGATAAACAAAATCTGATACATCCATACAATGGAATATCCATCCAGTCATAAAAAGGAATAAATCACCGATACATGCTACAACATGGATGAACCTTGGAAACATTATGCTAAGTGAAAGAAGCCAAACACAAAAGGGCCCACATAGTATGAGTCCATTTATATGAAATATCTAGAATAGGTAAATACATAGAAATAGGATTAGTGGTTGCTAGATGCTAGAAGGAGGGAGGAAGAGGGGGTGACTGCTTAATGGGTACAGAGTTTTCTTTTGGGGTGATGGAAAAATTCTGAAACTAGATACTTGTGGGTGATGATTGTACAATATTGTAAACGTACTTAAAGCCACTGAATTGTACTTTAAAATGGTTAAAAAGGTAAATGTTATGTTACGTGTATTTTACCACAATTTTAAAAAAACAATGCCTGGAATATAATAAACACTCAATAATTTTTTATTTTTCATTCTTATTCCCCTCTCAAGGCCTTAGTTTCCCTGTTTGTAAAGTTATACAGTGAGAAAAAATGATCTTTGAAATTGCTTCTAGCTCTGAGATTCTACAATCTACTTGGACAGTCTCTGCCGTGTGATTGATGATGGAGAGATCTTTTCGTGAATATCAGTTTCCTGCCTTCTCCTTCTCTGGCCTGAAGGAGGCCCAGTGTGCCCTTCTGAGAGCCCATTTTTGAAGTTGCCATCACTTCTTCAACACAATCCCTTCAAGTACCTGATAGATCTCCGACTGTTGTGGACCCTGAAAACGGTCATGGTAGATTCAAGTAAATACCTGTTGGGCCTATGAATGTATGAAAGAATACATGAATAAAAGAGCAAATGGAGAGCCATTGACTCTCACTGAATGCCTCTCCCTGGCTGAATTCCTGACCTGTATGCCTGCAAGTCAGATTTCCTGAATGGTGAGCACACATCTCCTAAAAGGTAATCAAATCACCCTCCCAAGTATACCCTATCCCTGTAAATTCTTGACCATACTTTTATTGGACAAGCCATTATTTCCACCCCCAAACTCCATATACTTAATCTTTTGACAAGTCTTAAGGGTGAGTGAGCCTAACCATTCTCCCATTCACTTAACAGTGCCACGTCTGATTGACAACTCCAAGAGGCCTTCTTTTCCACTATTCTCTGCAGCTTTGGGCTGTTTGCTGCCTTTCCACTTCTCTTTTTTCTAGCCTCCAGCAAAGCTTTACTTTAAGCTTGACCTTCTTCCAAATCACTCCAACTTCCTATATTTGTTTCTTTCCCACTGTCATTTCCAGATTATCCTCTTCCACCTCCCCCCTTTCTCCTGTCTTTGTTCTTCAACAAGCCTTGCCTCCACTCCATAAATTTACATTCTCTGAATATCTTGCATTGTTCTCCTCTTTAGTGTCAGAGAATGTATTTATTTTTAATTTCCTCCTCCAATCTCAGGCATCCTGAAAGGCGAACAAGTGTGTCTGGGCCTTTCAGATTGTTTTGCTTGGTTACTATGTCTACCTCAAATTTCTCAATCGTTTCATATTGAAAAGTTGCTATGATTCTGCCTCTCATTCCTGCACATACACAAACACACATACACCTGTGCCCCTTTTCTTGTATTCAAACAAACTGCCCATGGGCCAAATCCAGCCCACCACTGTTTTTGTATACAAAGTTTTATTGGCACACAGCCACAGCCATTCATTTACATATTGCCCACAGCTGCTTTTGCTATACAGAGTTGAGTAGTTGGAACAGACACACCTCATAGTCTGCAAAGCCTGAATATTTCCTATCTGGTTCTTTAGGGGAAAAGTTTACAGACTCCTATTCTAGATAATTGAGAGATATCTCACCCTTTATTTGCAATTTGTTAGCTGACAGCATGCATTGCCAGATACAATGCCTTCATTTCAGACCCCTCACATCCATTTTGAATTCCCCATTCCCCACCCTGTAGTCTTACTAAAAAGTTCCCTTAGTGTACCACAGTCTGGCTTCCTGACTCTCCCTGGGTGGTATGTAGGAGAAAACTATATCTGTGGATATAGTCTTCCCTCCCTACCAATTCTTTGAGATATCATCATTCATTAACTATTTTTTTTCCATCTCATTCGATATCCATTTATTATACAACTTTCCATGTCATTGGTTTTATTTGTTTCTATCCAAGTGGCAGGATGTGGGAATATTACCCAGAGCAAAAAAGCCCCTTCCTAGCCCACTCCCAACCCAACGTAAGCATTATATCTTTCCCCTTTAGAAATAATCTAGCTTCTTGGAAACAAACCAAGTGGTTCTGCCCTCCATGAAGATCATCTAGAATCGTGAGTGATATGTGGGCTCCACAATCATGGAGACCTAGCTTTGAGCCCTATCTGTGCCACCACCCTTTGGATACTTTCTGCCCTTAGTGGGTGCCTTTAAATGAGGCTGACCCACCAGCAAGCCACAGCAGTCAATAAAAATTATCATTATGCACTTGGGCATATCATGACAACTGTCTGAGTCCCTCTCCACTTCTTCCTCCCCTTGCTCTATCTTCTGGCCTCTTTCTAATGCCTCATACCTTCTCATATTTTCTGTTATAGCTACTGTGGTCACCTTTTGGACTTGACCAAATTCTGATTTCCTATTTTGATTTCGTGAGCTCCACGCTCTCACTCTTTGGAAATGTCCTCTAGTAGATATTTAATTTTGGATCCTTCTCTTAGTCAAGCCAGTTCTAGGTTCTGGTTCCCATTCAGTACTGATGCTTAGCTGCCACCACACCAGAAGAGAACAGCATGGTGGAACACAGAAAGCAATCAGACAGTCCTTGGGCTTAAATCCTGACTTTGTCCATTTCTAGTTATATGATTATAGGAACCTGAGTAACCTCTCTGAGTTTCTCTTCTAGATTATCTGGATGTTAATACTTACTTTGTAGAGTTGTCATGAGGATTAAAGACATCATTGTCTTGCAGGCTAAAGAAGAAAAATCACAGGATCGTATCAATAGATGCAG
This sequence comes from Eulemur rufifrons, assembly GCF_041146395.1. Classification (NCBI taxonomy): domain Eukaryota; kingdom Metazoa; phylum Chordata; class Mammalia; order Primates; family Lemuridae; genus Eulemur; species Eulemur rufifrons. Next base: position 12,080,078 of record NC_090992.1, read on the forward strand.
AAAAAGCATCTGGCAAAATCCAACATCCACTAGTGATAAAAACTCAGCAAACTAGGTATAGAGGGGAACGTCCTCAACTTGATAAAGAACATGTACAAAAAACCTACAGCTAACATCATACTTAATGGTAAGAAACTCAAAGCTTTCCCACTAAGATCAGGAACAAGGCAAAGATACACTCTGTCACCACTGTTTTTCTTCATCATACTGGAAGTCCTAGCTAATGAAATTAGACAAGGAAAGGAAATAAAAGTCATACAGACTGGGAGGGAAGAAACAAACTTTCTCTGTGGATGGCCTGATCACCTATGTAGAAAATCCAAAAGAGCCAAGTACCGTGGCTCACACCTGTAATCCTAGCACTTTGGGAAGCCAACGCTGGAGGATCACTTGAGGTCAAGAGTTCAAGATCAGCCTGAGCAAGAATGAGACCCCGTCTCTACAAAAAATAGAAAAATTAGCCAGACATGGTGGCATGTGCCTATAGTTCCCGCTACTTGGGCAACTGAGACAGGAGGATCTCTCAACCCTAGGAGTTTGAAGTTGCAATGACTTATGATGACACCACTGCACTCTAGCCTGGCCGGTGGGTAAGACCCTGTCTCTAAATAAATAAATAAATAAACAGATGAAAATCCAAAAGAATTGACCAAACAGAGCAAGACCCTGTCTCTAAATAAATAAATATCCAAAAGAATTGACCAAATAACAAAAACCCTCCTGGAACTAATAAGCGATTATAGCAAAGTTGCAGGATATAAGATTAATATACAAAAGTCAATTGCTTTCCTATATATTAGCACTGGACAAGTTGAATTTGAAATTAAAACACATAACCATTTACATTACATTTACATTAGCACCCCAAAAATGAAACACTTAGGTATAAATCTAACAAAATAGGTTCAAGATCCACATGGGGAAAGCTAGAAATCTCTGATGAAAGATATCAGAGAACTACATAAATGGAGATATAGTCCATGCTTATGAATAGGAATGTTCAGTATTGTCAAGACGTCAGTTCTTCCCAGCATGATCTATAGATAACAGCACAATTCCAATCGAAATTGGTGATACTGACAAACTAATTCTAAAGTTCATGTAGAGAGGCAAAAAAAACAAAAAAGCCAATATTGAAGAAAAACAAAGTCAGTGGACTGACACTACTCAACTTCAAGACTTAAAAGAAAGCTGCAGTAATCAAGACAGTGTGGTATTGGTGAAGGTATAAACAAATAAATAAATGGAACAGAATACAGAGCCCAGCAATAGACCCACATAAATATAATCAACTGATTTTTGCAAAGGTAATACAATGGAGCAAAGAAAATCTTTCCACCAAATGGTGCTGAAACAACTGGACATCCATGTGCAATAAAATGAATCTTAAACTCAGATCTATGCCCTTCACAAAAATTAACTCCAAATGGATCATAGGCCTCAATGTAAGACACAAAACTATAAAACTCATAGAAGATAACACAGATGGCATTAGGTATGGTGATGACTTCTTAGATACAACACCAATAGCACAATCCCTGAAATAAATAATTGGTAAACTGGACTACATTGAAATTAAGAACTTGTGCTCTATAAAAAAATGTTGAGAGAATGAGAAGACAATCCACTGACTGGGAGAAAATATTTTCAAAAGATATATATGACAAAAGACTGTTATCTGAAATACATAAAGAACTCTTAAAACTCAACAATTAAGAAAACAACCAACCAGATCGTTAAAATGGACCAAAGAACATAACAGACACCTTACTAAGGAGATATACAGATGGCAAATAAGCATATGAAAAGATGTTCCATATTATACACCATTTGGGAATTACAAATTAAAATAACAATGAGATATCACTGCACATCTACTAGAATGGCCAAAATCCAGAATACTGACAAAAGCAAATGCTGACGAAAATGTGGAGCAACAGGAACTCTCCTTCATTGCTAGTGAGAATGCAAATTGGTACGGCCACTTTGGAAGACAATTTGACAGTTTTTTACAAAACTAAACATACTCTCAACCATGTGATCCAGCAATCATGCTCCTTGGTATTTACCCAAATGAATTGAAAACTTATGTTCACACAAAAACCTGCATAGGGATGTTTATATCAGCTTTATTCATAATTGCCAAAACTTGGAAGCAATTAAAATGTACTTCAATAGGTGACTGAATAGATAAACTATGGTACATCCTGACAATGGAATATTATCCAGCACTAAAAGAAAGGAGCTGTCAAGCCATGAAAAGACATGGAGGAAACTTAAATGCATATTACTAAATGAAAGAAGCTAATGTGAAAAGCCTATATACTGTATGATTCCAACTATATGGCATTCTGGAAAAGACAAAACTATCGAAAAAATAAAAAGATCAGTGGTTTCTAGGGGTTGGGGGGAGAGAGAGATGAATAGAGCACAGAGGATTTTTATGGCAGTGAAACTATTCTGTAAGATACTACAATGGTAGATACATGTCATTATATATAATATTTTTCCAAACCCATAGAATGTACAACACCAAAAATGAACTCTAATGTAAAGTATGGACTTAGGGTGATAATGGTGTGTCAATATAGATCCATCGATTTTAACAAATGTACCACTCTGGTATGTGGCGTTAATAGTGACGGAAGTTGTGTGTTTGTGGAGACAGGATACATGGGAACTCTCTGTACTTTCCAATTAACTTCACTGTGAACCTAAAACTGCTCCAAAAATTGAAGCTTATTTGATTGTTTAAAAAGTGCTATCTTAGTCTGTTCAGGCTGCTATAACAAAATACCATAAATTAGGTGGCTTATAAATAACAGAAATTTATTTCTCACAGTTCTGGAGACTAGGAAGTCCAAGATCAAGGCAGATTCAGTGTCTGATGAAGGGCCACTTTTTGGCTCATAGACGGCGCTTCTAGCTGTGTTCTCACATGGTACAAGGAGCAAAAGCAGCTCTCTGGGACCTCTTTTATAAGGACACTAATCCCATTCATGAGGCTCCACCCTTATGACCTAATCAATATCATCATCTTGGAGGTAAGGATTTCAACATATAAATTTGGGGGTACACAAACATTCAGACAATAGCAAGTCATAAAAAATAGTTTAAACACAGAAATAATGCATCTTTCCACTTTTGGGGAAAAAAAGTGCATGTGTTCCTCTCTCTCTCTCTCTTTCTCTCTCTCTCTCTCTCTCTCTCACACACACACACACACACACACACAAATGGGAATAAAATACACCACCACTGGGTTAATGGCAGTTTTCTCCAGAAGATTATGAGGAAATGCAGTTTATGTTTTCCTGTTGTTGATCTATTTGGCACATCTTTGTTTTTCCAACATTTGTTTTTAATTGTGCACCTATATAGCTGAGGCCTAATAAATGCTTTTCGAATAAATGAGTAAAGAAAACTATCAGTGGGTGAAGGGAGATTTGGGAACTACCTTGTTTGCCACAGCCTACTGGTCCTAGTCTGCACATATTTCATCATCAGCACTGAACGCTGACCAGCACCTGGTCTATAGCCTCATCACAAGCCTTCGAGAGTTTTGAACTTTCTCTTGGAGATTGCTCGTAAAAGGACTTATATCACTGAAGAACTCAGACTAACAATGAATTCACCAATGACTATAATGTTAGAACAACTGATGATTATATGTTTTACTCTACAGATTACAGACTTCCAAGAACTTACCCAATTACTTGGGCAAGATAAGCCACTAGGATAAAGTTAAAAAAAAAATCAGGATTTATATTTGTATTTTTAATGATATTTCTTCTTTTTTTAGTTTATATTTTTGATTTGCATTTTATGATGGTCATAAAATATTAATATATTTTTGTGTGTAATTTATATATATAAACGTGGGTACATCTATGTGTATACACATACACATATAAGGAATATGAAGCATACTCCAAAAATTTTGGATAAAGATACACAATCAAAGAGTTTATAGACCATTACCATTGTGACCATCTGGTCTACCCCCTACATTTTATTTTATTTTATTTTTTTTTTTTTGAGACAGAGTGTCGCTTTGTTGCCCTGGCTAGAATGAGTGCCGTGGCGTCAGCCTAGCTCACAGCAACCTCAAACTCCTGGGCTTAAGCAATCCTACTGCCTCAGCCTCCCGAGTAGCTGGGACTACAGGCATGCGCAACCATGCCCGGCTAATTTTTTCTATATAGATTTTTAGTTGGCCGTATAATTTCTTTCTATTTTTAGTAGAGACGGGGTCTCGCTCTTGCTCAGGTTGGTCTTGAACTCCTGACCTCAAGCGATCCACCCGCCTCGGCCTCCCAGAGTGCTAGGATTACAGGCGTGAGCCACCGCGCCCGGCCTACCCCCTACATTTTAGAATGAAGGAAACTAAATATGTCTATGTGATTATCTCCATGATTTGGGGAGATATTAGTTACACAGCAGATAAACGGTTGGATCTGGAAGCTGAGACTGCTAATATTTATCTACTTTTGTTTTGTATTGTTTTGTTTTGTTTTTTGCTAATCTCATTGTTCTTTGATGGAGTAGAACTGTTTTTTGAATGCTGCATGATTCCATGTTAAGCGTATAGATATATTTTAACATTACATTTTCCTAGAAGCTTAATTTAAAAAGTGCTTACACAACTAAATGGACCTTCTGCCTCCTCCTGAAAATGGACGACTGAGCCTGCAGTCACAGATTGTGTTCTCCTTAGCCAGATTTCCTACTCCTAGTAAGCTTTATCCACTGTCTCATAGAAACATTTGTAGGGATAATGCCCAGTAGAAATTAATCACAAAGAGAATCAGCTACAGCAGTCACCAACAGAAAACATCACAGACAGTGCTCTGGCCTGTCTTAAACCTTACTTACAAGAGCTGTCAGCAAAACCCTGTCTCCAGGGACCATTACTTTGAGGGAACTCTGCCAATCGCAGCATTACTTAGAAGGCACTTTTTTTATGTTCCTCAAATGCCTACTGTCAAACTAAACCAAAGCTCTGAAGGATTTCAAACACTTCCAAGTTTGGGTAAGGAAACACTCCCAGATTCAAGCGTGGCTTGAGGGCCAGGTGAGCAGAAGGCTTTTTTCCTAGCCTAGGTACAAAATTTCATTTGTCAGAGTAGCCTTGTAAAATTCATTTACACTTCAGGATTTGTATTCTGATGGTTAGAGAGACCTTTATTAGCCTAGAATTCTATTTCCAGTTGTCTTCCCTTGTGCAGGGTAACGAGGAGAACATCAATTTCTCCCAGTCATTTTGAAAACTTTTAGCCCAAGACAAAAAAGACAAATGGCAAATGGTAAAAAGGTAAGAGCCACATTTCATTCGTTTCTAAGTCTCTCCCTTTACACTCAAAGCCCCTGCTGACTTCATAAAGGAAACATCTTGCACAAAAGTGGCCCACGTGGGAAGCAGGGAACTAGAAATGACCCAAGGTTCTTGATAGGAAGTTATCAATGAACTCTCTGCATAACCATAATGTCATTACTTTGTTTTTGCTGAATGACAAAGTCTTTGTAGTATCATTTGTTTTAGGCAGACCATATAGAATAATTCTCCTCCTCTGAGTAATTTTTTGACTGCTAGGAAAATACTGTGTGCATGGAAAAGCATCTTGAGAAATGGTAAAAAATATTTACTTTGCACTTAAAATTGCTTTTTATGCACTAAGTACCAAAAATTATAAACAAAAAGTCGTGTGAGTGAATCACAGGGGATTTTTGCAATACGAATGCCTATCATGAGAAAAATCTAAATACGTAAGTTCACAAGGTGTTTAGATGTAGATTGAGAACCATACTGTCAGCACCCAGTGGTAACTTTAAACATGGAACTTGGCATTTGAAGTATAGCTTAGAGATACTTTTACACTTTTATTCTACCAAACACTTTTGTTATTTAACCTCTTCATAATTTCTTAAACTCATTTCTTTAAGATGGGAGTTAATAATTAGGTACGCTAGAGACAAAGCTTGTTTTGATTTTATCAAGACATTTTTTAAAAATGTCTTCTGATAGCTTTGCAATCAATTTGGAAGACTGAGGATTTTGCAGCAATTGTTCTCAAAGGCGGAACAACTGGTCTCAAAGTTTGCCTGAGTAATGGGCTGGTAGCAAGATGGAGGAAGGTTTCTAGAGGTGTGACAGGAAGATCTGTCTTTACCCTGCATTATATCATATGTCAAGAGCTGACACAGTGGTCAGGCTGATTAAACTAAAATAAAGAAGTAGCCTCCCAGTATGGAAACAACATGGACTCTAGAGTCAGAAAAATCAGAGTTTGAATTGTGGCTCCCTCCCTTATTATCTATGTGATTTGGGGCTAAACATTCTGAATCTCTTATTTTCAATTTCCTTATCTGTACAATCATTTTCTGTGAGAAAAAAGAAAAAAATATATATTTATGAGAGGCACACAGAAGGGGCTCAAAAAGTGATACTATCAAATCTGCAAATGGTACAAAGTTGGGAGTAGAAATGTTATATCATAGAATTAAGGTTCAAAATTTTTATCATATAATAGAAAGACGAGCTAAGATAGTGATGAATACTATAGAGGGAAGAAAATTAAAATCGTATAGTTAAGTTTTTTGTTTTGTTTTATTTTGTTTTCAATTGCTCCAGCATAGAATGGGGATATCCTGGCTTAACAGTAGCTTATGTAAAAAAGTTTCTGAAAGCTTGAATGACAAAGAATTGACTACGGAGACAATAGTAAGACAGATACTTAATTATTAGGTGTAATCTTCTATTACAGAAGCATGTATTGTGTAAAAATCTAGAAAATTAAATAGCCTAATGCACCGTGCTACTGCCATGTCCCACCTGGAGCACCATGTTCAGTCCTGGACACCGTATTTTCAGAAAAATATTTACAAAATATAGTATATCCTGAAAAGGAAATGAGAATGGTGAAATGCTTATAAAAGAGAATGATGAAGAGAGTAGGAATAACAAGGCTAAAAAAGAAATTTAGGGAAAATGTGATAATTGCCCTCAAACATAAAGAGCAATAAAAATTGAAGAGAAATAGTAATAACTAATATGTACTGAGTACTTATTATGTGCAAAGTAGTCACTGTTATCCTTATTTTGCAGATGAGAAAACTGAGAAAAACAGGCTAAGCTACCTGCCTACAGTCGTAGTAACGGGTAGCCAGGTTTCACCTCGGGAGTCCAACCCCAGATCTGGGAGAGAGATTAGAGCTATTTGCTAAATACTTCTAGTCTTACAGGATCATGGTAAGATTGCATTCCCCCAATTTCTTTGAAGTTGGGTATGGACATATGATTTTCTTTTGCCAATGAAATGTGAACATACATCACGTTCATCATTTCAGAGAGGGATTAAGAGTCTGTGTGCAACTTGTCACATACTGTTCCCACCACAGATGTGCAGAGATAGAGCATCCATCAGTTTAGATCGCTGAATGACAATAATGAACAGAGCTTCCCTGCTGACCCATGTTCAATAAGTAGCAGCAAGAAATACACTGTTATTGTTTGATTAAGCTGCTGAGATTTTGGGGTTGTTTGTTACTGTGGCATCACCAAGCCTTTTCTGACAGATACAAGAGCCCCCATACCTAAAAATCACTAAAATATCTCAGAATAAGGAAACATATTTACTCCTATATTTCCAGAGGTCAGAACTAACAATTATTTGTAGAAACTACAGGTAGGCAAATTTGGGCTTAATTTTTTTTTTAAGTAAAGTCTGAAAGTTGCTTCATGAGGTAGTGAGCTCCCTGACAATGGCAGTATTTAAGCAGAGGCCAGATGATCATTTTGTACCATCCATGTAGCAAAACAGATGGCTTAATTAAGGAGGTTTAATGTATCAAACATTTACTGAGCACCTCCAGTGTGCCAAGCATTCAGCCACAAAGATAAATTCAAACACTCAATCTCTATCCTCAAGGAAATAATCATCAAGTTCAGAACTTGATAACCTCTGTGGTCTCTTCTAAAAGTGTGATTCAACCAAATTAGAGATAATAACATGGCCTGGCTGAAGCTGACAGCAAGCCCGAACTTACAAATAACCATGCAGCACTAGAAATCCTGCTGATGCTTAGGTTGTATTATTATTTTTCAATTAGGAGCCAAAAGTATAGGGTTTGCAAAAGGGAAGAAAACGAGAGAATTGCTGGGTTTCAAGGAGGAACATTTTCCCTTTCTCAAGTTACCGTTCTTCAGTCTTGCAAACCAGGCATATTATCTGACTTACATCAGGCATCAGGGGTGTTCCAGCAAAGGGAATAGCACTGACTCACAGCAATTGTTACCGACCTTTTCCATCACTGCTCCCATCCCTTGGAGTCAAAAAAGGAACATTTCAGTACCGATCAAGTTAGACCCAAAGAGAAGCAATAACCTTTCTACAGGGCTATTCTTCAGTTTAGAAATCAGCCAAAGCCTTTCCAAAATAGCAGAAATTTTCCCTAAAAGGGTGTGCAAGCAAGGCCTAGAGGAAGCCCACATTCAAAGGATGATGTAAAATCACAAACTAAACTAGTGATTCCAAGGGACACCAACATTGTTTCCTAAGTGATACCTTTAAACAGCACTAACTTCAGTACTTACTTTCCCTGGTGGTAGCAGTAGTTAAAGGTTGGTTTGTTTGTTTAAACTTTCAAAAATCAAGGAGTGGAGTGATATGCTGTCCTTTCACTGGCTACTGCATTTTAATGGCAAAACAACAAAAACCTGGATAAGCATTAACTGGAGTTGCTCTGAGGCAGAAAATTCCATTTCAGGTTATTATTCCCAACGATATCAGTGCAGAATAATACATGCGGATGGATTTGTAGCCATTACCTAGACAAGGGTGAGGACATCTGATCACTATTGTTTCCCAACTCAAAAGCCCCAGTTTGAACTTTGAAGCCTCCAGCCCTGCCAGGACCTGTATTTTCTGGACTACAGCTCTGATTTTCAATGAAATAAACACAACAATCAGCTGGATTACAACACCACCTCTTCAGTCAGTTCAGCGTGACATGAGTTTCTCAAAAATACACATACAGAAGAAATTGGCTTTGGCACGTTTAAGAGAGGAGGGAATTTGCATCTCGTGCTAGTTTAATGTGCACCCTTAATACCCTCGCCTATTTTAAAAGATACAATGCTATTCTTGCAGAAGCAGCTGGACCCCTGTGATACCCGGTCTTGTGCCAAGATAAGTACACGAATACACTCTTTACAAACACAGATGTGAAATGTGTGCTAGGACAGAGGCGAAGCATAGAGATTCTGGTGTTTAGTCTAGTGGCTCCACACCCAAAAGTTTCAGGGACAGAAATGATGTTTGAAGAGTGCGAGGGGAGACCGCCCATCCTGTACTTTCATCTGGGCGCTACGGAGATGACCCCATTTTCTCACCATCATTTTGCCCTCTGCCCTAGTGACCCGGGTTGAGATTTAATCTAGGGCCGGAGAGGGTCAAGACAATTGTGCTGTTGGTTACTCAGGCGGAGAGAAGGGCTGGGAATCACTAAGCCTTCCCGGGATGGCCGGGCTGACACACCCACCCAGAACGGATGGCCCAGGGGTGCGGCAAGGCGGCAGGAATAGGGTACGCGGCGCACCCTTGCCGCGAGCGCACAAAGATGCTGCAACTGGGGACACGCGCGAAGCTAGAGTCCGGGCTAGGAGGTCACGCTATGCTCAGAGGAGGATGCCCTTTTCCTCCTCCTAGTCCCCCAGCCCCGTGCAAAGTGAGCGGGAGAAAGTTGTGCCCGGGCCATGGCGGCCAGGGCTGGAGAAGGGACCGAAGGCAGGCGGAGAAGTGACCGGGCCCCCTTACCTTGTCCTTGGGGCCGAGGTTCTGCAACACCTCCTTGCCGGTGGCGCTCCGAATCTCCACCCCGGCGGGCGCGGGCGACGCGGGCGCGGGCTCCCTGCTCTCCTCCCGGCCTTGGCCCCGGCGCGGGGTGTCCCCCTCGACCCCGGGCCGGCTCCCCGAGCTGCGGCTGCTGCCCTGGCTGCTCCGAGGAGTCTTAGCGCCCCGCTGTCCGACGCTCAGGGCATCGAAATCCAGCGTCTTGCTCTCGAAGGCGCCCTCCACGTTGCAGAACATGCCGCCGTACTTCTGCCGCGGGACCTGGTCCGTGGTGCCCGGCCTGGCCAGGTACACGGGCAGATCATCTTCGTGGGAGCTGTCCCAGCCCCTTCGGCCCGAGGCCATGGTTCAAGAGCGACAGCGACCCGAGGGTTTTTCTTCCCCAGAGGCGGAAAGGGCAGCCGCCGGCAGCGTGCGCCGAGCCACAGTGAGTGAGGCGGGAGGAGGCGCCTGAGCCTTCGCGCCAGAGGCGGCAGTGCTGCTCCGATTCCTGCCTGTCCCCAGCGAGCCGGCGAGCCAGAGCGCCAGGGAGCGCGCGGCGGGCCGGTGCAGCGGCGCGCTCGGCTCGCTCGCGGGACCTCTCGCCCGGCGGCACCTCCCCGCGCACCCCCAGCCCCAACGTGGCCTCCCGGGCTGACGCGGCGCGGGTGCCCATCACACACACAAACCCAAACTTGGCGCGCGCGCACGCACTCCCGCGCGCTCCTTTCCCGCTCACGCCGCAACCCCCAGACTTCACACACTTACATACGATTCAGATGCCTTCATGTTCACACTGAAGAACGTGGACTCACATCTTCACACAAACCTCTCTTCACCCACGCTAACTCCCGGGTTTACCTCACAAACACAAACCTTCCTGACCCCCTCACGCACAAAGCACCAGCCTAACGCAGGTGGATTCATCTCAAAGCTAAATCCTGATTTACAACAACTAACACATACAAACTCAGACTCAGCACAAACTCACAATCCTGCCCATAACCCCTGACTTGCCTCACCCTGATCTTTGAATTATCTCACAATTACACCCACGTCCAGAATCTGCCTCACAAACCCACACTCTTCACGTAAACTCCTGAATTGGGTTACACACACACACACACACACAGAAACCTTTGTATTTCATTGACAATCACAAAAGCCTGTCATTGACTCACAAATACACCCATTCTTACCTTATGTATATACCATCCTAGGTTTTGTTTTTTACCCACCCCTAATTTGCCTCACACACAATTACATTACAGGTCACAGTTGTGCACACATCCCTAGATTTTGCCTTGCAAAATACTCTTCCTAATGCTCTTTCATACAACAAACCCCAGGTTTATACCTTACGCACTGATCGGAGCCAGGTTTACCTCAGTCAGAACCCTACACTTAGGTTCACACATGAGCCGAGATTTACCTCAAAAACGCAAAAAAATTGCACGCTTTGCCTTCCATGTTACCTCACATATATGCAGACTTTACTTATATACATGCTTTAATAACCTCATCCTCGTCCTTACATCCACCCACATATACTCTGACCCAGACTTTACCATATAAACAGAGCCCACAAAGTGCAGAGCTTGCATGATAACTGCACACACAGCCTTGACCCAGAACCTCCAGTACCCAGATTTAACTGGGCTCCCTCTCAGAAATGCATCCATTCATGTATTTCTTCAACCAACATGAATCGATTGCTCGCTATGCCTTTCCCGTGATACTGGAGCGGGTCCTACAGAGTGTAGTCCACAACCACCCACCTAGGTAGCACAGGCATTCACTGCTCTGCTCAGCACAATGAACTTTATTTCGTGAGCCAACCCCCGCCCGCACCCCCACTAAGCTCCATGAAGGCAGAGATCTGGTGTATTCCCTTCACCTTTATGTATCTTGTGCCCAGAACATCTACAGGTACATAATAGGTACTCGATAAAATCCTTTTGGAAAAAATGGATGATACTCATAACAACAATAACAACAGGAAACATGTATGGAGCTGTTGCTATGTGCCAGTCGTTATTTTGATTGTTTCACGTATATTTACTCATTTAATGCTCATAATCGTATGGCAGGCTTCTTCGTGCACACCGACACAACGTTTGAAGGCATCTGCACTGAATTTGGTGAACGGAAACTCTGACCTCCATTTCTGGAGTGGAACAAAGACACTGGAAACTAGAATCTCAGTGGCAGGCCTGTGACCGTCACAAAGGTTTGGAGGATAGAAGTTGGCCTGAATGCAAATCAAAGACAGGTATGTTGACGTACCCTCAGCAAAGAGAAAGCTTGTACTCTAGCAAAATTATGTATGATTTCTTAAGCTGACTTCCACTGGGCAGCTGCTCCTTTTTGACAAATGCTAATTGGTGATGGAACCAGGATTTCATGTAAGTACTGCCTCAGAGCAATTTCAGTTAGTGCTTATCGAGGTTTTATTAGTGCCAGGCTCTGTGCTAAGGACACCCCCTGCAGTATCTTAATTAATCTTAATAACTTTAACAGTCGGGTACCATTATTATTTCTTTTCTACTAACAAGAAAGTAGGGACTCTGAGTAAATGCCCAAGTTATAACAGAGTCATAACTTGACGTAAGGTGTATGCAATGAGTCTAAGGTTTCCTTTGAAAGAGGACACATTCTGAATGAAGTTGTGTGCTTGTGTGTGCTCATTTGTGTGGGCACATGGACTTGGTGGTTGTAGGTGAGCCCCACTGTTATAGCTGCATTGCCTCACCACTATTTCTGACACAATATATGCCTAATAATCATATTTGTTGACAAAACATCACATTTTTAAAAGTCAGCAGTTGCTATACACATATGTGTTTAAGAGAGCAAAGCAACCTATTAAAAAAAAAAAAGACTGAAATGGGAATGGCTGGTCTGACTTCAGTTCTGCAACTACGTGGCCTTAGGCAAATATCTTACTTAACCTAGTTGTGTCTTTCTCCTTCCTATTTGCCTCACCCATCTAACAGGATTATTAAGGACTTCTTTCCTTGAACAAGACTTTGTGCTAAGAATTTCATATGCATTGACTTAACCTTCATAAGGACCCCATAAATCTGGAGTGATAATTAGTCTATTTTACCAGTGGAGAAAGTGAGCCTTGGAGAAGTTAAGTTCCTTGTCCAAAGTATCACAGCTTGTACTTCAAGCTGGAATTCAAACCTTCTACTATCTGATTCAGAGCCTGTGCCCTTTAAAAACACCCCATGATAGAGCTCTGTTAGATCCAGAGAAATAATAAGTGGGAAGAGCAAAAGTAAAACGTTAACAAATGAAATAACTCTAAGAAGTTAACTTTAACTGACAAATGCTCACATAAAGAAATATACGACCGCTGTCCTCCTAGCAAAGGCACATTTAGCCCTATGAACACATGAGACTTTGTCATGTCTTTTTCTAGTAAGGTAGAGGATACATTACTTGTGACAATCACAAACATAAGGGCAACAGTATGTCTACCGATGCTTTAAGTTAGACTCCCAGGGAAGGGGTTATCCAAAACAATGTTCAAACAGCAAACTATTTCTTTAACATGAGCAAGAAAACACAGCTTTCTACTTGTCACACACCAGATCAGATTTTCATTTCCTGTAACTACAGTAAATCACATGCCACTTTGCATTGAGATAACTTGTGATGTGAGCCCATAGCATATCCTATTATGACTCTAGGAAGATGTATTCCAGAAGCACCTTCTGTTACCTATAGATCAGCACAGAGGTTGGAAACCTCATTTTCACCCACAGATGCCATATATGAATGAGGGAATGTTTGCAAAATATTCAGTACTCTGGCTGACATATAGTAGTTGCTCAATAAATATTAGTCTCCATTTCCTCAGACTATAGATACATCATTAATATTATACAGACTTTGCAATGAGCTTGACCATGTCCTGTAACTTTAACTTTGCAGGATTCAAATTGACACTACAATAATGTTTGGTATAAATGTTAAAAATGACTGCCATTTTCCATATGCTTCCATCACACCTCATGAATTTTTCTGACAGGCCACTATTGAGTTTCAGGTTAATATTTGGTGACCAGGTTGGGTACAGTGGCTCACATCTGTAATCCCAGCACTTTGTGAAGCCAAGCTGGAAGGATCAGTTGAGCCCAGGATTTCGAGATCAGCCTGGGCAACACAGCCAGACCCCTTCTCTGAAAAAAAAGTTAAAAAATTAGCCAGGTGTGGTGGCTTGCACCTGTAGTCCTAGCTACTCAGAAGGCTCAGCCAGGAAGATTGCTTGAGCCCAGGAGTTTGAAGCTATAGTGAACTATGACTACACCTCTGTACTCCATGCTAGGACAACAGAGCAAGATCCTGTCTCAAAAAAAAAAAAAAAAATTGATGAACAAAGTGTTAATTACAAACCTAAAAACAGGTTGCAAATATGTGCACAATGTTAATATCAGGTTATAAAATATTTTCAATAATCTTAATCGTGCATGCAGAAAAAAATTCCTGCTCTGATAATATCAATAATATATACATAGAGGGGAAAAACCTACAAGAAATAATAGTAAAGGGTGAGTCATAGGATTATGGGTCATTTTTAGTTTCTTCCTTCATGCATTTCTGTATTTTAAAAAATCTTTATAGTAAGTATGAGTTACTTTTATAACCATAAAGAATGTTATTTTCAAACGTGTGTCCAGGATGTTGTTTTAGATAAAAACACATTTATTGAGTATTGTGAAAATTGCTGACGGAAAATTATTGAACCAAGCTTTTATCTCCGTACTCCATTAGGTAGATCTATTATTTAAAATGAGAAATAAAAATAAAATAAAAGGCTTCATCAGAGTCAAATTGTCACCTCATGCAAATCATCTCGGCAGTTGGACAACTGAGTGGGAAAATGATCATTATGACGAGGGTGTGAAATGAAGGCTTACAAATGTCCTCAAGGTAAATCCTTTCCACCAAAGGATTAGTTAATAGGACATGACATAATCACCTTCCTGGCAGGCAGTTGTGGAAGTTTCCTTCCAGTCTTACACACCAATCTCTTTGATTTTATTATTCTCAAATGTTCTAAAACCAGTTCCAAACACAGAATTTCCTTTTGCTTTAAGTGGGAAGGAGACAAATTTTAAAGTAGTTGCTGACCAATATGATAAAATAGATAATTCACTTCGAATGCTCTAATGCTCTAGTTTCCTTGAGGCAGGTTTACAGGTGCAATTTAATCTCCTAAATGAAAATCTCTGAGTAAGGGCCAGACAACAAATCGAGTTACCGGATATAACAGGACCAAAAAAAAAAAAAAAAAAAAACCACCATATAACCTATCTAACCTTTTCCCCAGCAACCATAGCTCGCAATATGTTTCCCAGGTTTTAGAAAATGTATTTATTTTGTTACTTTTCCAGTTACTATTCATGTATTTTGTCCATTTACAAAAGAATCTCATTGATTTTACATTATTGTAAGATTCTCATTCTGATTATTTAAAATAAAATGATTCTCTTTTACCTTTTACTATTCAAAGATAAAAACAACAGTAACAGATTCCTTTTTAAATCCATCCATCCCTCCCTCCCTCCCTTCCTTCCTTCCTTTTCAATGAAAATTTAGAAGTATAGAAAAGCAGGGGGTAATTTAGCAAACGCCTATGTGCTCACTGTCTAGTGTTTATAAATGTTAACTTTCCATATTTTATTCATATATTTTTAAGTTACAAAATATAGAACTCTATAGAATTCAAGTGTCCTGTGTACCCCTTACCTGTTCTAACTTTCTCTTGCTCCCTCCGAAAAAGAACCACTTAATCCATATTCATTGCTCATGGTCTTCTACAATCTGTTGTCTGTTGGAAGTTGATCCTTTAATTGGAATTTTTAAACCTGTTTTCCTTACCAAATAGATTACTGTTTTAGTCTGATTATTTGCTTTTAAGAATAACTCTTCGTCAAGAATGATATACAGAAATCCCTCACTTCTAGAGAGCTGAGGCTTGCAACAATAACATTAGGTTTCCCCCCAAAAAATAAAAGTAATCGTCACTCATATTGGGGCAGAAAATTTTCAACTCAAATTCTAAGAGAAGGTGTGTGTCTTCAGAAATCTGGGCTTCTGAATTAACCAGTCCTGACTGTATTTGAGACAGGCTAGAAAACCAACCATTTTTCACTTATTGGGAACATTTTTGTTGTTATGATAGCTTGAGTGGCTCAAGGAACCTAAGCATGAAGCTTAGACTTAACATTGAAAATGTTTTTATTAATAAAATAAAACTTTTATTTTAGTATTTCCTTGAGCCTAAACTAAGCAATGTGCAAGGAAAGTGAAATGAGATGACAGTCTGAAAAGAAGCTCCTTTCATTCCAGACAGAAACTTGCTGGCTCCACAAGACTAGGGCACATTCTGGCTCCAACATAAGTAGCAAACAGGCAAGGGTATGAATGACAGATACTAAAAGATATGGGAGAAAAAATGGAAACATGGTGAATAATTCTTTCATTGAGAATTTTATGGTCATGTGTACATTCAGAGAACATAAATGCATTGGTAATTCTTTCTGATCCCAATGCTTTTGTCTGATTCCATTTTTCTGCTAATAAATAACTCCTTGTCTAGGCAGCTCCCTGGAATGCCTTATTCCTCCAGATCTTTCCTAATTAAGATGAATGGATAGGAAACAGGATCCCTTCCATGTTTCTAAGCTTTCAGAATAGTTTATATTGGAAACATGAAGAAAATATCTGCAGACAATTAGTCCGATCATATAGCCCAAATTTCCATGTCTTGTTAAAAAAATATCAGAATATTTATGTGGATTGTGATATGATTGAGAAAAGCATGGGATTTGAAGTCAGAAAATTTGGACCACAATTCTGGGTTCACCAACTAGCTCAGTTAATTTGGGGGAATTACATAAACTCTCTATTTCTGTTCCCTCATCAACAAAATGGAAATAGAAAGCTATGGTACTAGGAAAAAAAAGTGAGATGTTTCATGCCAACTGAACTGTTCTCTACAAATGTTATTATTTTATTTTCTTCCATGCCTAGCCCCAGTTTCTGACACCAATAGGTAAATAATAAATGCACATCAAATTAATGTTATCTGGATTTTTTGTTTTTCAATGGTAGAACTGTATGTAGTATGTGGCTAATGATTACTAATCAGTCTAAGGCGTGACCAAAGTGAAAAATGTATTTTGGGAAACCAAATCAGATTACCTTCAGTTACAGTCATAAAACTCTTAGACATTTGTCTTTTGAAGATATCCTTAGACTAAAGATGTAGTCAAATACATATATAAAACTTATCTTATAAAAATACACTAAAAATAGTAAGATACAAATTCTTTTCAAGGTGAATATTTTTTTGCAAAGCTCATATTTAAATTTACTCAGCTTTCACTATGCAGTGTATAGCAATATATTTAGTAATTCTTAATGTTGATTTGTGATTAGGAATTCTTTTAACATTTAAAGTACAATGGTAACTTACTAAATTGTTTATTTCTTATAAAAAGTTTAATGACCAGACACTCAATATATTACAAGATGATTAGTTGTACCAGAAAGGAATTTTTGGCTATAAAAGTTATACCTATAAAAATATATATTGCAGTCTTTTGCAATAAGGTTGACTAATCAGTTCTAGGAATAACTAAAGTATATCAAGATCTGACTAAAGTTCATAAAACCATACATTTATTGAATATATGTTAGGAGGGTGTTCAATAGAGAATCTGAGCTTAAATACTATGTAAAAATCATAATGGATTATTTTTCTGGTGAAGTATTTTATCTTTAATATAATTTATCTTTATTTTTAAATTTTAACTAAAAATTAATTCTGAAACTAAAAAAATTGAGTGACTTAAGAGATGAATAGGATTTATCAAATGTCTGTGTTATTGTGGTAAGTCTGGTGGATGCAGACCTTGGCAATTTCCCTTGCACAAAATAAAATAAGGATATAATATTGTTAAATTGATTACTCCTTGTTATGAATGTAATTGGTGACATTGGCTGGCAAGTTTGTAATTATTTATTTAAAATTCAATAATCAGTAATTAAAATGTAATCATAAGTCATATAATGATGATTAATTTCACTATCTGGATTTTTATAACCAGTAATTTTTACATCGGGATTCTGAGAAGTCTTTAAATCAGGAAAAGGTATAGATGAAAACTCCCCATAAGAATGATAGATCTAATTTTATTGGAAATATAACTTTCCAAAATGTTAGTATATGTGATAATATAAAAATCAAATTTGATTCTTTGTTTTTTTTACCTTTTAAAACATTGAACAAAATCCAAGAAACCATTTAGAAATTTGTTCTTATAAAGAACTGTGGACTTTTGAATTACCCTTATTCATCCTTTTTTAAAATAAATTACGCAGCTTTGATTATATGGTATCTAACAATTTATTTAATAATTTTTAAGGCCGGGCGCGGTGGCTCATGCCTGTAATCCTAGCACCCTGGGAGGCCGAGGCGGGTGGATCACTCAAGGTCAGGAGTTCGAGACCAGCCTGAGCAAGAGCGAGACCCCGTCTCTACTAAAAATAGAAAGAAATTACCTGGCCAACTAAAATATATATACAAAAAAAATTAGCCGGGCATGGTGGCACATGCCTGTAGTCCCAGCTACTCAGGAGGCTGAGGCGGTAGGATTGCTTAAGCCCAGGAGTTTGAGGTTGCTGTGAGCTAGGATGATGCCATGGCACTCACTCTAGCCTGGGCAACAAAGCGAGACTCTGTTTCAAAAAATAAATAAATAAATAAATAAATAATTTTTAATATTGGGCCGGGCGTGGTGGCTCACGCCTGTAATCCTAGCACTCTGGGAGGCCGAGGTGGGCGGATCGTTTGAGCTCAGGAGTTCGAGACCAGCCTGAGCAAGAGCGAGACCCCATCTCTACTAAAAATAGAAAGAAATTATATGGACAGCTAAAAATATATATAGAAAAAAATTAGCCGGGCATAGTGGCGCATGCCTGTAGTCCCATGCCTGTAGTCCCAGCTACTCGGGAGGCTGAGGCAGAAGGATCGCTTGAGCCCAGGAGTTTGAGGTTGCTGTGAGCTAGGCTGATGCCACGGCACTCACTCTAGCCTGGGCAACAGAGTGAGACTCTGTCTCAAAAAAAAAAAAAAAATAATAATTTTTAATATTGGCTGGTCACTAGGAATTGGTTTAACATTTAAACTATAATGTTAACTTGCTAAATTGTTTATTTCTTATCAAAAAAATTCAATGTGAACATATTCTCACATAATATACTGCAAAATGATTAGTTGTAACAAAAAGGAATTTTTGGCTATAAAGGTTGCGTGTATACATATATATATATATATATCACAGTCTGTTTTTTAACCAGTTCTGTTTTTTTGTCCTAAAATAATCCAAATACTGAAGAGATAATATCTGAGCCAAGTCAACACTGCCTCAGCTATGAAGAAAGGAAAACCCTGCTGGAGAAACAAAAGGGAAACAGTCTGTTTAATCAATTCATTACATATTTATTGGGTACTTATTTTGTACCAGGGAATATTCAAGGAATTGTGGAAGTTTACTATACAGTAGCTAAGACACATATTCAAATTTATTGCTGCTCAGACTGTAATGAATGTTGTCACAAGAGGAAAAGAGAACTATAGATCAGTAAAGACATTCTGAAAAGTAAACCACATGTGATGAAGGAAGAGTGGGATTTTGACAGAGGAAGATGGATGAGGTCATTCCTGGCAGAGTAAGAAATGTGGGGAGAACAGTGAGCAGTCCTTCTTGGCTGGGAAGCACAATGCTTGTAGGGTAGTAATGAATAGGGCTTGAAAGATTGGACAAGGGCTCAAATGTGGGGGACCCTGAATGAAAAGCAAGTATTTTTCAAATTTCCATGTCCATAAAGTTTTATTGGAATGCAGTCATATCCATTTGTTTACATATTGCCTACAGCTGCTTTCCACTGCAACAGCAGAATTGAACAACTTCAACCGAGAATATATGGTCCATAAAACTGAAAATATTTGCTGTCTAATCTTATACAGCAAAAGTTTGCCAACTCTTGATCTATAGTCTGTACAGTTGGGTGAGTGAGTGTGCAGTAAAATAGGTTCTCACATCCATCGCTTCTGGGAGTGTTTATGAGTGCAGCACCCTCGGAGGGCAGTTTGAGAATAGATATCATGTGTCTTAACGTATTCAGGAAATCTGCATGTTAATCTACATCCTCCAGGTGATTCTGCTGCAGGTGGTTCTCAAACAATATTACAAAAAATAGTATCTCTGATGTCTCTAATCTGATACTGTTTCTACTGAAACTCTTTTATGTTAAGTGCTGCTGGTGCTTCCTAACTTGGAGAAGATTCCCAGGTCTCGCTTCCCTGTCTGTTCTGGTATAGGTGAAAAATCTTCAGTAGGAACTGTTCTTTCAGCACCATATCCTTCAGGTCCTTTTAAATGCAGTTCACACACCTGAATGCAGTCTGGGCATTGATGGGCCCTCTTCAAAAAGCAAATCCTCAGAACTCTCAGAAGTCTCTGTTTTAAATGGTAATAGCTTCATATTGATTGCAAATCGTATAGCTTGGGATTTTTCTTAATTCCATTAGAACACTCTGATTGGTTTTAGATTTTTAAATTTTCTTGGAGAAGTGTACTTTGACACTCTCTTGTGTAGGCAAAGACTTACAGGTTCACAATCAGGAAAAAGATCCGGCACATAAGTTTTATTGTTTTTTAAGTCCCAAAATTTTGTTTTAAAATTTAACAATAATTCCAAAGAGTTGAAATTGTGTCCATGCATTAAGAAGGACATAAAGTCCAGACTAAAGTTAGCAATTTAATCAATCCATTTGCTCCTCACTCCTTCTTCTAAATCTAAAACAAACTGATATTTTACCTAACGTTTCTATGTTTGTCAAAAGGCAAAGGTTGAGAATGGCCCAGGAATGGTTAACAAACGAAAAAGGAAAAAGAAAGTTACTGATTAAGTAAAACAGTTCTATAGTTCCTACCATCTTGTGCCAAACAGCTTTGGTTCTACTTCAGGACACTGTAAAACCAGGGGTTTGAAATCACATGAGGTGTAGCCTGGGAGGTTCAGTGTAGATTATAGAAATTGTTATTAATTGCATTATTTTAAGAAGATTTCCTATGGATCTACCCTATGTGGACACTTTGTTACGCACATCTGATGCCTGATGTGTTGGTCACTGTAGTATAAGAGCTCCCAACATGAAGGGAGAGACAAACAAATAGATCACAAATGAAAATATAGCCTGTTAAATGCTACCAGAAGGATCAGTCCAGACATAAGGCAAATAAAACCATCTTTGGAGGGTAAGGGAAACTGAGTTCTGCATAATGAGTAGGGAGAAAGTGGTATTGAGGAATATATGGAAGAAGAAAAGAAGATTATGTGCAAGAGACAGCTTGGCTGGTTCTTGGGAATTGCAATAGTGTCCTATGAGCAGAGGGGGAGGAGCAAAGAGTGTGTGGAATAAAGTTAGTGAACATGGTATACAACTGTAAGTACATACATATAATTTTGAACATGTAAAATATTTCATTAGTTAAATTTTTTTTTTAACATGAAAAGTCTGCCAGAGGTAGTTCAAAGAAAAGAATAAGGCATATAAAGTACTCAGTGCCTGGTAATTCCTGAATAAATGTCAGCTATTATAGTAACAGAAATGCTAAATTTTCGGTTTTCTGAGATAGGAAATTTGCTATGTGATTTGAGCTAGAACAAAGGGCAGAATCTGGGTGGGACTTAATTCGTTGTGCGGGTCAAGAAGGAATTTGGTGTAGTGGTTAAGCGCCAGACAAACTTGGATTCAAATCCAGGTGTTAAATATAGGTTCTGTGCTAACCTCTCTAAGCCTGTTTTTTCCTCTGTAAAATGGAGATAATAATATCTGTTTCAAAGAGCTGTTGTGAGGGTTAAATGCAATAATATATGTGAAATAATTAGCACAAATTGGCACAGAAAAAACATGCAAAAATGGTTGCTTGTATCATCACAAAAGTAGACATAGGACATGTGGCAGAGATTGGGGGACATTCCCAGAAGATGTGTGTTGATAAGGACAATCGTCTCAGCTGGATGTGAATTCATTTTGCTTTGGCCGGGTCTGTTTGTAAAGAATAATCCCATGGCTGAATAGGCAGCCAGCCAAGATGGCTTGATCCTCGCATTGGTCCTAGCCAGGAAATCTGAGTGTGAGTAGAATGTGAATCACCTGCTTACTGTAAATTAATTATTATTCACTCAGCAAAGAGGAAAAGATGCTTGGTCAGAATTAATCATCTAAAAAAACTCAGTTATTTTAAATTCATTACATTTGAATATGGTAATGAGACATTTGTCACTTTTATAACTCTTTGTGGGGGAGAGTGTCTATTGTAGGATGGAAAAGGATTAACATTTAATTTTTAGAGTGCGCCCTTCTTTTTTTCTTTTTTTATATTTATTAAAGCTTAAGATAATGTTTGTTGGATATCCCCACTTTAGAGATAAGGAAACAGCCTTTGAATCTGAAGTGATTTCTAAAGGGACCACATCATTCTTTTGAAAGTGAAATGGTGTTAAAAATTCAGTTGTTTCTTACTTTACCAATGGTTCTCATGTTAGAATCACTAAACTTTTTAAAACTAAGGATGCGTCAGGACTACTCCTAAAGATTCTGATTAATTGTTCAGAGGTAAATAATTCCTAAATACGGCATTCCTTGGTCAAAAGCAATCTCTTTTTAAAAAGCTGCTAAATATATGATTTTAAAATTTAAAATGTGGCTGTGTTGTTTATTGAGGAATCAAACTGGGCAATAAATTAATCTTTTATTTTTTTGCTTCTGGTTTATCCAGTTCAGGACATTTCAGAAGCAGGTTAAAAACAGGGAGAATGAATCCAACCATTTATGCCATATTAGAGGAGCGAGAATAATTTTTTTCCCCCTTGACCTTTGTGATGAGTCATTGATAGCCTTACTGCAGTGACTTTTTAGCCTCATCAGAGAGCAAATCCCTCCAAACATTCTAAAGAATCAGAACATTATGCAACACTTGAATGAACTTGGTTCACATCACTTAACCAGATGACCTGGGAGGCTTACTTCTCCAAATGAAAGATGAACCAATTTCTCTTTATTTTTTATTACACTGAATAGACAAGAACTTTGAAAAGTGGTCTCTTTATTATCCTGTAAAATTGCAATGTATAGTCCTGTGGCTCCTTGCAATCATTCTCTGTCTTCCCCTGTATTGCACTTAACTCACGCCAAGTGCTGGCCTTGGAGAAGAGACAGAACAAAGGGTGAGTCAAAATCAGTTCTTCTTTCAGGCATCTCCATTGTCCCCTGACTGGAAGAGATGATAAAATTATTCTATTTTTTTAGTCCTCTAAAATAGTGAGTCTTAAGTTTGGAGTAGTCCTACATCCTTTTATGAAACTATCAAAATTAAGGCCCCCCCAGAAGAACTTAACATAGACATGCTTCAAATGTTTGCCTATCTTGACATCTAAGAATTTGTGAATTCATAATTAAGAAAATTCACTCTATGTGAAAAAAATAAAAATAAATGTTACCTATGGATATGGGCACATAGTAGGAGAACAGACCAAAAAATAGAATTATGCATCAGAATCTTTTTTAATGATATTTGTTCTATTATAGACAAAGGCACCCAAAATAGAAAAAAAAAAAAATACCCGAACCAAAACCAAACCAAAAAAGTCCTCCATCCCTATAAAAAACAGTGCAAGCATGGTGATTGTTTCCCTAAAATATAACTTTTTTCTGTTGAGTATAGTTCACAAATTGCAATGTGTATGCAGATAAATGCTATTCTTCCCAATCTGGCTTCTCAGGTCAATCTGACACTTCTTTTTCCTACCTGTACAGTTTCTGGATTCTTTATCCTCTTTTTTGTCTTTATTTTCAAGACATCCAATCAGAGATATCCATGAAGGAGACTGCTGTCATCTGGCCAAAAGCATAGATGGTAAAATGTGAGGTCATGAAAGGCCCAAAAAAAATCTCTCAGAAAATACTTTGGCAGGAATTGACTGAAAAGAGATTCTAAATTGGTATCTTGAAAATGGGTTTCCTGAGATAGAAATGTCCTTGATAATTGTGCCTCAGCCCCATTTTATGTTTGGAGTCAGAAAGGAGATTTGTAAGAAATCCAGGGGGTGGCGGGTGGGGGAGGAGTTGTGTCTAAAAGTGAGAGAAAAACAGGAAGTACTCATTGTCTGTCAATCAAGTGGCCTTGGTTCAGAAAATCCCAGGGCTAGCAAAGTGGGACAAACTTGCAGAATAATATCTCAAGTAAGCTTGATTCTAGTTTTTATCAACTCAACTTTTCCTCCTATAAATGGAACTATGGCTGTGAATTGAGACATGTGATTGGTAAAGTTTTTCTTTCTGTCTTTAACCTACTAGAATTTAATGGGTTCCAGAATTTACTTACCTGTCTCCTTACTGATTAATAATATTAATATATAATATTTATTAAGCTCTTACTATATGTCGCACATTGTTTGATGAATGTATATAATCCTTACAGCCACCCTATAAAATAAGTACTATTATCTGCTCTCAGGCACAAAAAGGATAAGTAGCTTGAAAAAAGTGGTAGATCTTGATCGTACGGAGTCTGACTGCAGATCCTGTACTTGTAATTATTATACTATTTCCCCTGAACTCATGCCTGTGAGGATTTTCCTCAGTTCACCTTCATGATCTGAGCAATTTAATGCAATTCAACCTTGCTAAAATATAATTTTCAAAAACAGGTAAAATCATGACTCTCATATAGACATAAAAAAGAACACATGCTAGAGATTTTATTTAACTCAGTTATGAGGAAAATAGAGATGTGTTAAAATCAGTAAAAATGAGCTAAATACATTTATATGTCAGGAATATTGAAATGAATGTTTAAATAGAGGCAAAACTGGACTCTTCCACAGTGGGGGATGGAAGTCATTTAAACCTCTACTGAATAGAATTTGCACATCTATAGACAAGAGTTATTTGACCTTGCTATCATTTATCTACAGCTCACAGATGTGTAGCTCCCATAGAATCAGAATAAGAGAGCACTGGAAGGATATGTTATAGACAATGCATAGTTGTACACTGAAGTACAAGTTTTTTCCCTACAGTATTTATAATTCCTCCTTACTCGTCAAACTTAGGAAGATTTATACCTGCTAGGTATAAAAGGCATTTTGGGAGATAGACATATGAATAAAGAAAAGTCTTACAAACTATTAGAACAGATATTTATAAATAATTTCAATAAGGCAGATTGTTAATATAATAAGAAAAGGAGTGATTCATTCAGGTCTGGGGACTTATTAGAATTTCTATATAAGGGACATTTAGAGGAGTCAGTGTTGTTGGAAGAGGAGGCTAGAGACTATCATGAGGATGCTTTTAGATACCACTTTACCCCAAATTAAGAAAAAATATACTATCTCTGCCAAAGAATGGGATGAGGTTTGGTAGGACCATTAAACCTTCCCAAAACTATCTTATGTACTGCATTTGAAATCTAGAAATTTCTCTGGAGAAAAAGACATTTAGACTGACCTAGGAGGTAGTAGGAAAATGTAGAAGTGCTATTCAGAAAGAGGGGCATCCTGATTGAAGGCAAAGAGACCAACAGAAGAGAGGTGATTTGGGAATGGGAATGATGAGAATGAGGTATTGAGAGGAAGAGTCTGCCTCAAAACCAAGGGCTCCCTCAGCCTATGCAGGTCAAGGTACCTACTAAGCTCTGAAGCATTTTACAAGGACTTTGAGAGCAAGGTCCTCTATCTTAAAGCAAGAGCCCTAGTCCCAGCACAAAAAGAGATACTCAATGTATATTTCCTGAATGAACAAAAGTATGGGAAGAAGGAAGGAAGGAAGGAAGGAAGGAAGGAAGGAGGGAGGGTAGGAA
Source organism: Eulemur rufifrons (assembly GCF_041146395.1). NCBI lineage: Eukaryota > Metazoa > Chordata > Mammalia > Primates > Lemuridae > Eulemur > Eulemur rufifrons. The sequence continues at coordinate 12,105,861 of NC_090992.1, forward strand.
AGAAGGAAGGAGCCAAATCTAACATTATCTAAGTCCTCTGTTCCCAAAAAGAAATTTCTGAAGCTTTACTGTTTCAGGAAAGAGCTAACCACAAAGAAACACCCTTCACAAATGACTCAGTTGAGGCCCACCCCCACAGCCTTCATGATTCTCTTGTCTACTTCCCTCCATAAAACCACAGGCCCCTTCCTTTTCTTTGAGATAGTCTTCATTAATAAACATTTTCGTATTGTAATAGCCTGAGTAAAATCATCTTTTTAATCGTCCTGTGCATTTTGTCTTTCACAGTTGGAAAGAAGGGAGTTCAGGACCCTATCTTTGGGTTTGGAGAACCCTTCTGTGGATTAATACAGAATAAAGGCATGCAAACCCTTAATTTGTTTTAACTGCATCCTTTATATATACATGAAAGAGCAGGGACTATACTGATGCAAATGCCTCTGATTATAACCTGACCAAGAAAGAACTATTGATGGTGGCTCTGGCATGTGCATCTTTGTCTTTGGGACACAGGGCAAGTTCAGGGACTTGTTTGAAGCTCCTCTTTTGGGGGATCAAAGCATATAATAGAGGGTGTTTTTCCTTTTCCCTCTTGGATGATGGGCTGGGGGCGGGGAAGATTTGGGTTGATTAAATTATAGCATCGACAGAAAGACCAGTTCAGGGTAATAAATACGCATGTGTTTTTACATATCTAAAGAAAGTGTCCAAGATGTCCCTGAAGACAGTTGTAAGCAACAAAGCTACCCTTGACATGCTTAGGGAAAAAGCAAAATCAGGCAACTTATTGGAAGGATATGGCATAACTTAATCCTTAAAGAAAAAATTCAAGTATAAACGCCACTCTGTGATGTAGATGATAGAAAATTAAGTAATGAGCTCTGACTCCTTTCAGTGTAGATGTCCCTCTGCCAGAGAGTCAGACTCCAGGAAGAGACATCTGATTGGTAGGACTTGGATCACCTGCTCACCCCATAGCCAGGGAAAATCCTGATGAGCTGATTGATAGTTCTACCAAGATTAGCCAAAGAGGAAGAAATTACGCAGCAAAATGGAAACGGCCACAGAGGGTTTTTACTAGAAGGAGTCAAGGATTTGGGACAGGAAAAACAGTGGCTTTACATGGAATTACCATATGACCCAGTGATTCTACCCCTAGCTATATACATACCCAAGACAAATGAAAGCATACATTCACACAAAAACTTGTACATGAGTGTTCAGAGCAGCATTATTCATAGTCGCCATAAAGTAAACACAACTGAAATGTCCATCAACTAATGAATGGACAAACAAAATGTGTTATATTCATATAATGAAATACCGTTCAGCCATAAAAAAATGAAGTATTGACATATGCTACATGGTGAACCTTGACAATATCATACTAAGTGAAAGAAGCCAGACACAAAATAGCATGCATTGTATGATTTTATTTATATAAAATGTCCAGGATGGGCAAATCTGTAGAGACAGAAAGCAGATTAGTGATTGCTTAGCCCTGCAGGAGGTGGGAGTGTAGACAATGATGAGGGGTGGACATTGGCTGGTAATGGACACAGGTTTCTTTCAGGGGAAACAAAACTGCTTTGAAATTATATTCTGGTGATAATTGTTCCAACCATCACAATCCTGTGAATATACTAAAAACATTGAGTTGTGCTTCACCACTACAATACTGTTATTGCAATGGGGAATTTTGGTTCTGATTAACTTTATTATTTTTACTTATTGGTAAAGTAGGTAGAAGGTACTGTGGTATGATCTTAAGAGGTGGGAAAGAAGGTCACTAGACTGTCACAGTTTCTGAAATATAAATTACTCTTCTAGATTAGGGCATTATCTTTCTGTTAGAAACATCTACCACCAGGTGGTTCTTAGTTAGCTTTATAAGTCATCAAAAATAAGGGTGAATTATTCTGTCAAACCTGTTTAAATTTGTCAACCTAACTAAAACAGGCTGTGTGAAATGAAATTTATAGAGCCAGTGTGTAAGTCACTACACAATACTGCCAGCTGATTGCACACAAGTCATTTCAGCTCCTCCCAAGCATTGCCATCCGTTGATTGACAAGTTGATTTAGCAAGATTATTTGCTCTCTCATCCTAGTTAGGAAGCCTGTTGTTAAAGTAAATAAGGCATTGAAAGCATGACCAAAACTATTAAAACTTTACCCAAGATTGTGTACTGGGGATGAATGTTAAAAGGACTTGTTTTGAAATCATATCTTTCTGGACTTCCATATAATTTCTTTCTCCTTAACCCAGAGTTGGAAAAGGTAAAAATAACAGTGTTTTGTTTTCCCTGAGAAAATAGTATAGTCTTATTTGAGACAAGGATTGAAAATAAACCATTTGGTCAGTTTTTGCCCCATACTATGATTTTATGCAGAAAGGGCAAAAAGTCATTCGTCATTACATTTGTAAGAAGTTTGCTTAAAGTTATGCAACTTCTTATGGTTCAATGTGTGCTCATTGAAATAGACTAAATCTCCAATAATAACAATAGCACTTATCCCACTGCTAACGCTGGAGAGTTCCTTATTTCATACCTCCAAATGTATTGCTATTGAACAAAAGATAAAGAAGGTAATACAATCCAAGAATTATACTCTACCCAATTCCAACTTCAACAGATGGAACAAGTGACCCAAACACTTTAATTCTAGTCCAAACTTTGAAAGAAAGCCCTCTCATTAATATTTGGACTTACTATTTTTCATTGGGAAGGCAAAAAGAAAAGAAACAAAAATAAAAGCAATGTTTACCCATGATGGCTGGGGATTGGACCTACATTTTGAATAAAATTGTTATTCTTTTGGTCTTTTCTTTAGAGGTATTTTAGAATGGAGTCATAACAGCTAAGAATCTATTATATTCTCTTACATAAAATACTTGTTGGGAAAGAGAAACATTCAGGAAGTTTGGAAGATTAAAAATCTGAGTGGTTTTTCTTTTTTCAAATGTGACCATGTTGATGGTTTCAATGCTCCCCAAAGAGATAGTTTGTATTCATTCCATTCTTTCCAGTTTTTATTTCTCTGTGTTTGCACCATGATTAGAGGTGATTCAGGTGTACGTCCTAATTAGGAGTCTAGAGAAAATGGTTTAGGATTACCAACTGTTTCTGTTTGCCCAGAATTGAGGGATTTCCTGGGATATAGGACTTGCCAGGAGCTAAAATTTTAGCCTGTGCTAAAATCAGGACAGGCTTAGGAAAATCAGAATGATTAATCACCTTAAAATGGTGTTTTCTTGACCTGGTTACAAATCTTTGTTTAAACAAACCACAGAAGACTTCCATCCCTTGTCTACTGAGTCATAATCTCCTGCAAGCCCAGGCATCTTATTATTTTCAAAAGCTTCCCAGGTTGTTCTGATGACCAGCCAGGTTTGGGAATTTCTGAGATGGGGCAAGTAGTTCCTAAATAGAATTGTTGCTTTTGTTTTCAAATGAAAACTGCAACTGATATACTATTTTCTTTTTAAAAATTTTTGTAAGGATCTCTAGAGTTTTAACTGTATTTAAAAATAAATGACTTCTTTGAGAAGAGAGCTTGCTATAGTCTTAAAATTTCACAAGGTACATACTCTTTTGAAACTAGGCTTTTGTTCAAGACACCAGGGACTAAAACATTAGCTACCTATGGAAGAATTTGGGGTCTACATTTAGCTTGGATACTCTTTCTGCCATTCCCTTCCATCTCCCATCTCCCAGGGAGGGAGAGATGGAAAATAGAACTCTGAACAACTTCCTTCACTCTTGGAATCCACAAATAAAATGCTACCTTTTCTGGCTTTTTACTTTAAGTTCCTGATTATTTTTAAAGCTGAAGTTTATAGCTTTCCATTATAAAATAATTCATACTTATTGCAAAACATTTGAAAAATAGAGAAAAATAAAAGAAGGAAAAAAATTGTACAATGGCTTGTCTTCTCCCCAACACACAGGTCTTAATATTCTGGTGTATATTTTTGGCATTATTCCTATGTGCTGCTTTTTAAAAATACACAAATATAATAACTCGGATCACATTATATATGCAACATTATATTTTACTTTCCTTTTAAACTCACCATTGTAAAGTAAACATGTTCCTATATCATGACAAACTTATTATAAATAGTTCTTTTAATGGCTGAGTGATGTTCAAAGAGGATAAGCACAGCCAGGCAGACCTGTAGTCCCAGCTACTGGGGAGGCTGAGGTAGGAAGATTGCTTGAGCCAGGAGTTCTGGGCTGTTGTGCGCTATGCCAATCAGTGTTAGCACTAATTTCGGGGTCAATATGGTGACCTTACAGGAACTAGGGACCACTGAGTTGCCTAAGGAATGGTGAACCAGCCCAGGTCCAAAATGGAGCAGGTCAAAAGTCCCATGCTGGTCAGTAGTGGGATTGTGCCTGAGAATAACCACTGCAGTCTAGTCTGAGCAACATAGAAAAACCCTGACTCTTACAGATAAATAAATAAATAAATAAAACTAATCTACCAGAGGCTAGTAGATCATTATGAAATAGATACCCCAAAAATAAAATCTAAAGAAGAATCACTCTCCTAATAGCTCACCTACAACTGAAGTCTTTCCTTTAGGATAAAAAATGAGTCCTTTCTTGGGAATATTTCTTTTTTTGGTATTTTCTTGGGTTGCTTTTAATTTAGATGATAGAATAGCCTCAGCTGAAATTTTAAAAAGAAAAAAAGTCACCCATAATTCCACTGCTCTAACACAGCCATCCAAGATTTATATGCATAAAGATTTTAACACAGGTATAATCGTACAATGCATGCAGTTATGTGTTCCTTTTTTCCACTTATATTACAGTCACTTTGCCACGTTATTACATGGTCCTTATAATTATCACTTTTAATGGTTTCATCACCATCTGCAACTTATTGCTTGTGGCAATACAATTTTTTTCAGCTGAGAACTGGTAACAATTATGTAAAATAATTTAAGAAGAAAAACGTGATTTAAGCACGTTTAAAGCAGTGGTTTTCAATTTGTGATCCTTGATATATACCCCAAAGTTTACCGTGGCAAGAGTAATGAGGAGAGATATCTGGGACCACTCGAACTTACTTCAAGCAAAGCACTTCTCTGTTAAGTTTTGTTTAGGAAATAGAACTCCTTGATCTAAGAAGAAAAAAAGGAAAAGAGAAAAAAAGGTATGACATTAAATAGTGCAACTTTTGTGGTAGACCATGCCATTTAACACTTATGTGACATCGGACAAATGCCTGAATTTCCTTATCTATAAAATGAGGATATTAATTTTATCTAACTTATTGGGTTGTAGTAAAGATTAAGTAAATATATATGTGATATGCATATATTGCTAGAACATTGCCTGCCACCAAAAGTGTTAAAGAAATGTTGGGAAAAACAGCATCTGGCCAACAAACCTAGGGTGCATTCATGTGAACTTTAAAGCAAGAAGTAGAGCAATTAGAGACAGTGATAGATCTGCCAGTGGCAGCGATATTCCCAAATCAGAAAAGGCTTACACAGGCTTCAGGGTAAGAATACCAAAGTTCATGACTAGACTCTGATATTTCATATCTTTGTGACTTTGGGCAACTGACTTAACTTCTCTAAGTCTCAGTTTTTATATCTGTCAAAAAGTGGCAATAATATTAACTATATCATAGAGTTCTTGTGAATAGTAAATGAAATCATTCCATGATGAATTTAGCCCAATTGCCGGGCATGGTGACATGTACCCGTGGTCCCAGCTACTTGGGAGGCTGAGACTGGAAGACAGGAGTTTGAATCCAGCCTGGGCAATATAGCAAGACGCCCATCTCTAAAAAAAAATTTAAAAACGAAAGAATTTAGCCTAAGACCTGGCCCATCTTAAGTTTTCAATAGATAGTTAAAGTCATCCCAGGTGCAATGCATTGTTGATCACTTACTGAGGTTTGTCTTATTTTTTTTTTTTTTTTTGCCACATGCACAATTTGTTTTATCTTTAAACATGCCAGATATGGTACATATGGTGTCCAGATGGCCAAGGTGGAAAAGAACTTTGGTTTCACTACTATTCAGTTTGCAAATGAACAATAGAAGAAGGAAATTCAGGCTAATATGTCTCTGGAAATCAGTGTGCCAAGATATTTTGTATAATTTCAGGTAGAAATTATAGACATCTGGGGAGGTATGGGATCATGCGAAATGTACTGCCTTAGGAATTAGGTGATCTAATTCTGGCCCTAGTTTTGCCCTAAATTTGTTATATGACCTTAAATAAGTCAGTTTTCTGCTTTACCTTTAAATTATCTCCTCTCTAAAATATGGTGGTTGAACAACAGACAACCTCAAAGGTCTCCTTATCTCTATAATCCTTATGAAGCAAAAGGATCTGTGCCATTTTAAGAATCTATGGGACAGCAAGGTTTTGTGGACAGGAAGTGACATTTTACAGAGTAGTGTGCAATGTCAGTAAAGATTGTTATTTGGAGATCAGTCACATTAGCTCCATCTTTCCTCTCTATCGGGGAAGAATTATCACACAAAGTAACTAGGATTTGGTGGATACATTCCTGGAGTACTGAATGGTGTTTTAAGTTCCTGCTCCTAAAAAAATATTTTATCTAGATATTTACAGTTGGAATCTGTGTATTTAATTTAAACACTCCTTGTCCATGAAACAAAATGAATTACCACCCTGCCTTAACATTGTCTCTGGCCCTAAGCATAGGGAAAAAAACATTTTTGGTTAGCAATACAGTAGAATTAGAGAATATTTGCCTTATTTAGTCATGTTCTGGCTGATTCATTCCAACTGATATTATTTGGAATGAAAACTTGACCAGATGTTCACTTAAATGAACTAGAGAGATTAACTATCAGCCCTACCATATTATCTTGAAGGGTGAGTATAGTCATCTCCAAAGAATTTCCTGGACCTGGACACAAAGGTTACTGATTATGATTGCAGCTAACACTTTATTAAATACACCCAATGTACTAAATGCCATTCAAAGTGCTTCACATGCATCCATTCATTTAATCACACAATAATCTTTGGAGGGAGGTACTATTAGCCTTATTTCATGAGTGAAGTCACTAAGGTTCAGAGAGGTTAAGCAGCTTGCCTAAGGCCACTCAGCTAGTATGTGGTAAAGGCAGGATTTGAAACTAGGAACTTTGACCCCCTGGTCCACACTTTTAAAACCATGTGGCATCCATCTATTGCCCTATACAGTTCCCTGTTTTTGACCCAAGGCACTGGTAAAACTTGAAAATGTTAGGCTTATTGCTAATTTATAAGTGGGTGAAGAGGAATTTGAACTATAATGAGTAGGAAAAAATGTAGTACCTGACCCAAGGAGAAGAAAGAATGATAAATTTTGGAGAAAACATTTATATACCTGATTAGGAATTTCTTGGTTTATCAAAACAACACACCCACTGTTTATTCATCTTTTAAAACAATTTGAGGAATGTGAGAAGAACTGAAGTTTAGGCCTCTACTCCTTGTCTGCATAAGATATCTGGAATGTTTTATTGTTATGATCAAAGCTAAGTGGATAATATTGATTGATGCTTCTTGGTTAACCTTAAAGAGAAGCAAAAAGAAACTGTTGGATTCTCCTGCTTTATAATGGAATTCCAGATATTTCTTTGTTATTGGGGTTTGTTGGACTTACTATACTGGTTCACACTGACATTCTTCTGAGTTTAACTTAATGTCTGAGAGCTCCTTTATCTTTTGTTAGAACACACTCTCCAGCAATACAAAGAAAGCATAAGACTTATGCTATGGACTTAGGTTTTAAAACAACAGAGTACTTTGAAAAGGGTGTTGATTCTGGATGGTGAGATTTGTGGATAAAACCTCTCGAATCTGAGAATGAGAACTCATAATATATTTGAAAGGCATAAATCCACCTCAGACTCAATCCCCCATGATTTTTTTCTCCTAAAATACCCAAGGATTATGTTAAAGATATCTTTAATATAGCATACTTATTTTTTCTATTCCTTGAAGATTTTCAAACTATTTGCATGACATGAAAGCTGTTGTCTATATAATTAGGATCCAAGAATTTGCATCAGTCAGCTATGATACCTGCATGTATGCAATTTTGTTGGCTTGAGCATTGTGATATGACATGGATTAACAGCTTCAGTAATGCGATGAGAAAGATCACAAGGGAGACAGCTTCAACACAACTATAAATATTGTGCTAATCACAAGCAACCAAAGAAAGTGGAGCTCAAGATTAAGACTTTTATTAGCTAGGATACAGTCTGTCCTGAGAGTAAAAGAAACTATCTATATTGTGCCTCTTACTAAATACAGAATTTCTCCAGTAGGGAATAATCTGTCTCCTATCACCTGAAATTTCTTCCCTTTTAAGCCTTTGTTTGTTCTACTAATAAAAACCTATATGTATGTGAGCCAAAATAGCTCAGTTGGGAGAGTGTTAGACTGAAAAACCTATATGTGGTCAATGAATAAAGCATAGAAAAGTAGAAAGATTACCTAGGGTCTTACCACCCTCATACTACTTAAATTTTGGCATACTTCCACTTGTTAATAATTATAATTATGTTGTGCATATAAATACTGTATCCTTCATTTTAAAAGGTGAACATTAAATTGTATTTTGTTTGTGTGGAAACAACTTTTCATGGTTTTCATAGTAGTCCTCTGAGTGGATGTTCTATATATTTTCTACATAATACTATATTCCTAAACAGCTAAAGTGTTTCCAACTTTTCTATTCTGATAAATAATAATTTAGTATTCATCTTTCTTAAACATTTTCTTTTTTAGGGTTATTTATTTGGGTTAGCTTCCCTCAAGTGGAAAGACTGCTCAAAAATGTTCTATTCTGAAGTTTATTTCAAGTAAACATATTTTATCAGCTTATACTAACTTCCTGCAATAAACTTGCCCATAATACACTGTTAATTGGTTTGTCCAATGCCCAAAATGAAGTTTGGAAAGCAGAAAGTCACTGTTCCCTAAAAGGATTCTGAGTTTTCTGGTGCTTTAACCAGAGTTTCTGAATTTATCTCATATGGCTTTACCTCCCTGCTTGAGTATGTGTTTCTGCCATGTACCTAAGTCTTTGAGTTTACTCCCTGCAAGGCTCTGGCTTTGACCCTGGCTCTTTCTGCCTAGATGAGCTCGCTCTTGTGACCCCAGTCTTCTGTTTCTCTCCTGGTGGGAGAGGATATTTTGGTTGTTTTCCTTCATCCATTCTGTCTTGCCTATGCCAATCCTTTGGAGAATTGGCCCTACCACACCTCCAGGGGTAGTCTGTGATGAACCTCATCAGTTCTTCACTTGCTCACCACTCCACTGAACCTGCTGTGATCACAACACCAATGACTTCCATTTTGTTAAATCCAATAATCCATTCTCAGCCCTCATCTTAATCTCTCAGCAGCATTTGACATAGTTAATTCCTCCTTCTTCTTGGATATACTGTCTTCATTCAGCTTCCAGGACCTAATTAAGTCAGGATCTAGTCAAGAAAACAGAAAGCATTCTTAGTATTTAACTAGAAGTAATTTAATGGAAGGTTTGGATAACACGGTTGACAAAAGAGCTAAAAAAGCCAAATAGGACATAGGCAACCCATAGATTGGCAACAGCAGAAACACAGCACCAACCTAGGCTGTAGGAACAAAAAGGAGAGGAGCCTGGTAGCAGAGCCCACGGGCTGAGGTGACTCATCAGAATCTCGAACTGTGTAGGGCTTGCCTGGCAAAAGCTGAAGCCAGGGAGGAGATACAGTCACTACCGCAGACACCACCCCAGGGAGGGAGAGAGAGGGAAAACCTTGGCTTCTCCTTTCCCCCCTTCCTTCAGTTTCTAGTAACTGCCCTCTTAAACTAATCTCAGCTAGAAACCAGAATCTTGGAAAAGCAGCCTGCAGAAGTCAATCTACTGTAGGACAGACCAGATCAGGGAAAGGATGAGGAATGGATTGAGGGTCTACAGGTTCAAGTCTAGCACATCAGACTTGTTTAGCCCTACTCTCCTGGCAATAGTGCTGCACTCCTTCTCTGTCTTTCCACTGGTTCCTATTCTTCTCCCTGATCTCTTAACATCGAGGTACCCCAAAGCTCAGTCCTTGATCTATCTTCTGTTTTGGTTAGCCATGGCTGCTTTAACACCAACTATAAATTGTTTGGAACACCAATTTATTGCTACTTCTCATGTTTGTGTGGGTTGCCTGGGCTTAGCTGGGCAGTTCTCTCGTGGGATCTGTCATGAAGTTTGTTTTAAACACTGTGATGTATCAACCAGATCTCACTTCAAAACTGAAGAACACATTCCCTCGGTTCCTGGGAGTATGGCTGGCAGAGAGCCCTCAGCTGTCAGTCTCCTTCAGGCAATGCCTCAGCTCATGAGGGTCATCTCATCCAAGGTCTGCTATTCTTCCCAAGGTGGCCCACATCCAATGACTGATGACTGATTAATATGGGGATATAAATCCCAGCCTTCTCATTGCAACTTGAAACAGCTACAAGAGACCATCTCATCTTTGGAACTAGGGTCAGCTGAGGTTTTGATGAGATTGCATAGCAGTTCAGCTGCTCCCTTTGCCCAATCCTGCTTCTTACCCTTGCCTTTCACAGGTACTGATCTTCAAAGCACTCTCTAATAAACCTCCACTCTTTCAGAATCTGTTTTTTGGGGAACCAACCTGCAACAGAGTTGCACTCGGATGGTGGCTGAGGCTGGACTCATCTAACAGGTTGACCAAGCTGGACATCTGTCATGGATTACTGGTGTGGCTGGCAGTGGATGCTGTCAATTGAGACTGTCAGTTGGAACGTCTAGACATGGACTCTTCATGGGACATGAGTGTCTCTCAGCATGGTGGTTTGTTGTAGGAGAGAGCTTTCCAAGAGTAAATATTGAAGAGTCCTGGGCATATTGTCACTTCCCAGAATGTCATGTATATCAGTCAAGTAAGTCATAAAGGCTAGCCTGGATTCCAAAGGATGAATGTTTAGCCTTCCGTCTTGATTTGAGGAATAATATTTACATACAGAGAGGAAAGAAATGGATGGAGATCATCTTATAGATTTTCTACCTCATCTTTTCCTCCATTGAAACTGCTCTTGTATGGTCACCAGTGATCTCCACATTGCTAAATCCAGTGATCTATTCTCACTTGTAATCTTCTTTGAGCTCTCAGCAAGATCTCTCACCTCTTTGATGATCTCATAATGTCTACATGGTAATGACTCCCAAATTTATATTCCAGCTCAGTCTTCTCTCACAAACCCCAGACTTTTATATTCAGCCTTATCTCAAACTAATGTCAAAACTGAATTCCTGATTGTCCACTGAAATCTTGCTTCTCCCATAGCCTCCTTTACTTCATTTATTAGTAACACTATTATTACAATTGCTTAGATTAAATTAAGGTCATCCTTGACTCTTCTCTTTCTTTCATATCCCCATGTCTAACTCAATAGAAAATCTTGTTTGCCCAACCTATAAAATACATCCTGAATCTGACCACTTTTTACCACTTCCTGCTACCACTTTAGTCTAAGCAGTTGGATTACCTAGACTACTTCAACAATTTCCTTATCTAGACTCTCAGCTTCAAGCCTTATCCCACTATAGTCCATTTACATTTCACCAGCTAGAGCAATCCTTGTGAAGTAAGTCAAATGATGTAATGTCTCCACTGAAAACATTGCATTGGCTCCCTCTTTCACTCCAAATAATAGTCAAACCCGTCAAGCCCTTACAAATGCTCACAAGACTTATAGGTTTGAGTTCCATTATTGCTCTGACCTTATCTTGCCTTTGATCCCTCCCTCACACCACTCTAGCCCCGTGCCATGCATACTTGTGCCTTAAAGTCTTTGCATTGGCTATTCACTCTGCTTGGAATGCTTTTTCTGAAGATATTCTGATAGCTAACTCCTGCCTCCCCTTCAAAACTTTCTCCATAGTAGCACCTTGTCTCAGGTAATTATATAGATACATATTTTATATCTGTCTTCCCCAGGAGGGTAGAGATTTTTGTCCATTTTAAAAAGTTACTATAACCTACTACCTTACACAATGCCAGATACATGACTAGGGACCTAACAAATATTTGTTGACTTTGTTATGTGAATGAATGAATGAATTCACACAGTGTAGATAGAAAGAACCAATTTTACAGTGAAGTCATCTTGTGGACCTTTTATATTGATATTCTATGCATACATTATCACCTCTATGTATCATGAGTAAATATCTCACAGTGTTTTGTTTAATAGCTTCTTGCAGGTGAAATATCACACACACAAACACACCAAAAAAAAAAAATAGAAAATGTGTACATTATACATTGCACACTTTATACAAACCACAGAGAGATACACAGTCCCACACAACCACTGATGTTCTTGTGTGGACTCAGAAGTTTATTGAGAGCTATTATGAGTCTCTTATGTGTTCTCTGCTCTTAGAGGTCACCTAATTCCCTTAAGATTAGAGTCACATTTCTTGGAAAAGTCAGTCTCTCTATCCAGGTCATTATTCTGACATGTTCTAAGTAGTCATGAAATTAACTCTCTGGACTAGTTTTGCCCTAAAAGTATGTTTTAAATCCAAATCCAAGTCAACTCTGTATGTCTGTGAATTCTCTGACTCAAAGAACACTGTACTTCCTAAATAACTTACCATATGGCCTAACAAGGAAATAAAACATGATTTGGAGGAAGGGTTCTTAATTGTTTCTTGAACGGTTGGATGCTCTAATCTCTGCTTTTTGTGTTGTTTTACATTTTCCATCTGAAAAACCTGATTCTGAGGAAAAGGCCTTGGGGATTTCCAGAGGAAAATGATGTCTTAAATAGGAATGTAGGTACAATCTGAGATGAGAAAAGAAACAATGAGACTAGAAGCTGATCATGTGCATACACGAAATATAGATGATAAGATGGAAAATAGTCTCTATTTTTCTCCCTGAATCACTTTTTGAGTCCCATAGAGTTAACTACAGATGGATGCCTGGAAATCCACTGTGTTTGGTTTTTCTTATTTGGTTTCTTTCGTTGCCCAATCTCTGCTCCATCAAGCATCAAAGTCAAGGCCATGGGAAGGGGACCATCCTTCCTACTCTATCCTGGGAAAATAGTGCTAGCTCCTTTACAGACCTTCTCAGGAGTAGAATTGGATGCATGACATACAAGGCAAGCATATCTTTCTCTAGCTGATGTTGAGTGTATCTCAGAGTAATAGTAATGGAAATTTTTTTAAAAATAGTAAGCTACAAGACTTATTCCTCACTAGTGGTAAGAAGGAAAAAGAATAAAAAGAAATAGGGTATAGTGGGATATCTTGCTATGATAGGTAGACACAAGGCACTTATTTGTTGGTGGGGTAGTAAAATTATTTAAGATACAGGTAAGAATTAGATCTAACAAGGCAGGCACTCAAAATATTTGTTGAATCGACAAATGAACCAATTATTTTGATTCAAATCCCAATTTAGTAGATTTTTTACTTATGTCTAGTTTTAAAATCTCTTCTAGCTTCAATTTCTTTCAGCTAAAAAATGACAATAAGCAGGATTATATAACATAATGGGCGTAAAGCACTCAGCATCGCACAAGCACAGAGTAAAATGCTCAATAAATAGGATCTACTTTTATTTGTCTACTTGACAGCTTCACAGCTTTCAACAAATCGCTGAAAGATGTGAAGGGAGAGTCTACACAAAATGAATGTTTTGGATGGACTAATGGGATTGCTGATGATGGATTCACAGTGGTCCAGTTTCTGCTTTGCCTTACTCTTGGTTTATTTGTAGGTTTGGTAGAGGCATCCAGAAATTTTCCTGCTAGCTGAATAAATGAATAGTTCTACACAATACAGAGAACTATATAAATACTTATGTAAGTATTAATAGGTTGTTTTCCTATTCTACTCTGAGGACCCTAAGGATTGCATAGAGATAGCTGAAGACAACTGTGTGCCATGGTTCCACCTTGATGTACTTGATGCATCAGCGATCTGCATAGGATTTTATTTGTTGCTGCTTACTTCCCTCAAACATTTGGAAACATACTGGCATTTATAATCATAAAAATATTTAGTCATTTATATATTCATCTATCTTATAGATGAATATATATATTCATCTATATATATAAGATATATAACAAACAAACCAACAAAGACCTAAACTCTGACCTAATGAAGTTTACAGTCTCATGGGTGAGATAAAGAGAGATTAAAGAAGCAAATACACAATAAATATATAACTACAAGTTGTAAGCAGTAATGAAGATGAGGTCTTTTTGTTTCAAGTTCTGGTTGTTAAACTAATGATGAAATATTTTCGGGACAAATGGCATCACCAAATATAGAAATGACTGGGTATCTGAACTTGAATCCTTTCTACATAAAGAATCACAAATTGCATACTAGTTTTTTGCAAGGATCTTATTCAAATGCATTCCAACATTGGATCTGAGATAGTTAATTTTTTAAAAAGGCAGAATAAAAATTCCTGCTGTGCACAGCAATGAAAATAGTGAGACAAATAGGCTTGTGGAAATGGAAGGTCTTTTTCAGTTTTTTAAACCTGGGAGCAGCTCTGAGTGGAATTACTGGCCTATGGAGTACCAACTGTAATATGTGTTTTAGTTATTTAGTTGCTTTAAGAAATATCACTGTTTTTAGGTCATTTTGTGGGAAAGCCAGAGTCTTTTCTATAGTTTCATCTCTGAGCAATGGTGGAGACTTAAAGTTTGTAATCCTGGGAGCAGAGAGCAAGTACCACCCTGGATTTAGTGGGACTAACTCTAAACCTAAACTTATCAAAGGTCCTCTTTTTTAAAAACTTCATACTGCAGTATAACAGAACACAAATCAAAAGTGTGTAGTTCAGGACAAAGTAAATACATCTGTGCAACTACTTCCCAGAGAAAGAACCAGAAAGTTACTAAAAATCCTGCTGTGTCCCCTCCCAATCACTATCCCTGCCTGTCAAAGGTCATTACTAGCCTGAAGTATTATTACACTGTATATTCATCTCACTATTGAGCATTCAACACTATATATTAATAGGACTATATATTCATTGTATATTTATAGCACTATTATTCATTGTATATAAATGAACCATATAGTATCTAATCCGGATTCTTTCTCTCAAAATTATTTTTGTGCGATTTGACTATGTTGTGTGTAACAGGAGTTAATTTTTATTATTATTGCTAATATGAATACTTCACAATTTATCCATTCTACTCTTGATAGACATTTAGATTCCTTCCATCTTGAAGATATTAAGATTAACACTGTAATAAACATTTTTGTAAACAGTTTTTAATAACCAAATACATTTATTTCTATTGGGTATACATCTAGGGTTGAAATTTCTGGGCCATAGGTTTGTGTATGTTCAATATTAATAGATAAAGGTAAACAGTTTTACAAAGTGGTTGTACTCCTTTTTATTCTTCCTCATTTGCTGACTTCTGATGAATTTTTGCTGTCACTCTCATCTTCCTATCTGTCTTTATTCTTCTCCTGCAGGCCAGGTGTGGCCCAGATGAATCCACAGCATATTTTCCTTGATTTCCTTGAGGTATCTCAATATAAGGAAGATGTATCACATTAGTTGAAGGGAGATATGTCCTATCATAACAAAGCCAATGACATAAAAATTAATATAAGGTTTTCATGTTCCTAAAATCCTACTGTCAGCTGACCATTGAGCAGTTGTCACTTGCCAATTTCTCTGCAAGTTCCTCTCATGCTGCTATTTTCTTCCATTTCAACCTCTCTTTAGCATTTTCCTCTTATATCTCCAATCTATGTATTCAACCCCAATATTTGCATTTAAGAGCCTCTTTGCCACTCTTAAATTACTCCAGAAAACTTTTAAAATTCTTCTTGTTTTATTATGCAGACTTATTTAGTCCTTTTATTCTAATTTCTTGATCTTTCAGTTTATCTCCTAGGGCTTCTATTTTCTGAACCAAAATGGATGATCATGGTGTTGTGCTGATATTATAGTCTTCTATTAACCTGATAAAATTTTTAGCCATGGACTTCTTCCCACTAGTCTTTCTTCAAGTAGAAGAAAACTTGTATACGGTAAGTGAAAGTAGCTGGCGTAACAAACAAACTGCAAAATGCATAGTGGCTCAAATACAAGAGAAGTTTATTTATTTTCCATATAAAAACTCAAAATAGGTGTTTTTGATTGATGGGGCATTCTCCTCTACAGCTATACCAATAGATACCTAGTTTCCTTTCATTCTGAGGCTCTGCTACTTTACTACCTAGCTTCTAAGTTTGCTGTGCTTTTTAGCATTAAGTCAGGAGAAGGAGAAAGTGCCTGGAGGATGACAACTGGGAGACTTTTTATTAACTAACCATACCTGAGTACAAGGTGGGCTGGGAAACGTTCTGGCTGTAGGACCGGGAAGAAGAGGAAATGGGTCCAGTCAGTGGCGGGCAGTCTCTGCCTCAATCATTATGAAATTCTCTTCTATCCTGTTATAAATTAGGTCCCCTCTCTTACACTCCTATGCCAAAATGACAGAAACAAAAGTCATTTTGTCATTTCAATATATTAATAAACATTTCCAATTGAACATAGAACAGGGAATGTGTATAGGAAATAGGTATTGGGTGGTCTCAGATGCAATAGGACCAGGAGAAGAAGGGAAGCAAGAGGCCAAGGTTCATATGGACTAGAAAAATTAAAAAATGAAAAAGAAAAGTAGTCTACCTGCATCCCTGGCCCCAAGGTATTATTTTGCCTTAATAATGTCTTCCATTTATAAATCTTTCATGTTTAAATCACTCAACAAAGAATTGATACTTTGCAATTGTTTCTTGTGAGAGATGAAGTAGGAAGGATGTGATTTCACCAAATGGGGGACATGGGAATTGCAAAGAGGTTGAAGTCATGATATAAAGGAACTCTGGACAAGAATCTGAACTTCCTTGTTCTTTTTCTGTAATCACTATAGTCACTAAGTGCCATGCCTTTGTGTGTGTGTGTGTGTGTGTGTGTGTGTGTGTGTGTTGGGAGGTGCTATGCTTGCTCCCCAACCTCCCTCTTTCCCCTCTGTGTTGCCCGGCACCGCCTTCATGCTCTTTGCAGAGAAAGCTGGCTGGACCGGCCAAAGAGAAGTTTATGAGATGGGATTGACATTTTCCCATAGTACTTAAAAACTGTTTTCATTTGGAGCATGCTGAATAACTGGCAAATTGTGTTGCAATTAAACTCTTCTTTTTGTCTTCAGTAAGTTGAAAAATTTGTCAGTCCTTTTCATTCCTATTTGTGCTCTCAGGCAGTGAGCTCTGTGGTTTATGGGTATGCTAGGATGTATCTACAGATATTTGCTCTTCAGATTTCTAGAAACAGAGGCAATAAGTAGAGGCAAGTAGGAAGTGAAATGTTTTTGACATTTATGTAGTAGGATTTTACCCTCACTCAATTTATTGACTATTTATAAAGGTAGGGGGAAAAAAGGGATGGTTTGAAGATTTTAAAATACATGTTGGTAAGAACAAATATACCGATGGTGATTAATATAGTATGGACAGGTGTTCCTTCACCTATGCACACTCCTATCTGGGAAATATATACCCATATTAAATAGAAAATGGGGAAATCTGTGAGTAGTATCTTTGTGATGAAGAGAGAACGATCATGTTGGAATTAAAGATTACTCTGCTGATAGCTACATATGGGTTAAAGAGGAAAAACTTGAAATCAATGCTATGGTTAAAATCTGGGTTCTAACACTTTACAGTAGTGTGATTCTGGGCAGGTTACTTAACCTCTCGGTGTCTTACTTTCCTCATCTGTAAAATGGGAATGATAATAATAGCAATTACTTCTCAGGTTATGTGGATGATTAAAAGAGTTGCTAAATGTAAAGTGCTTAGTGTGGTAGTCTGGCACAAAGTCGCCTGTTCTGTAAGGGGAAAAGTGATATCCTAACTGATACACTCTAATCTTAACTCATCCCTTATTTCTCAGCAACCACACACACAAATATAACACACACACTATCTACAATCCAGACATATTAGAGTTTGGTGTGTGACCTCTCATGCATTTAACTCTGTATACATAAATATATACAGGTATATATACATATACTACCTAGTTATACTTTTTTATTTAGTAAAAAAATAAAGTGAGATCTAATTAACAATCCTGTTCTACAGTTAGATTTTTCTTCCCACTTAGTGTTTCTTGGCCTTTATTCTAGGTCTATTATAAAGGTCTGCTGAAGGATATTTGAGTTCTTTTAAATTTTTCCCTTTACTACGCAAAATAGTATTTGAATTGTATCTCAAAAAAGTCCTAATTGGGATTTTATACACTTTTTTGAAATATTCAAGAAAATGTAATACAGCAAGAGCCACAGATTTCAGTGTTTGTGAAGGTCCTTTGTCACCATGTGAAGGGCCTTTAAACTGAGACTCTGAGACTACCTGACTTGTCCAAGCTAACAAGCACTGAAATGAGATTCAAACCCAACCCCCCACCTTTCAGTACAGTAAGTGTCTATGGTAGGGTAGTATTGGTAAAGGCACTGGGTTTGGAAGGATGAGATTTTAATCTTAGAAACTGAGGGGTCAGAGATGGTATGTGACTCACCCAAGATCACACAGTTAAAAAGTGATAGAATGAGGCCGCCCTTTCTAACCTTGTCTCTCCTGATGATTCCCAGGATTTTATCTTCTAGGGGACCATAGCCAATCTGGAACACAACTACTGTAATGTTGACTCAGGCTGCTGGAAACTCTGCTCCATTATCTACACTTTTCCTTTCTGGAAAGTGAAACTTAGCCTGTGACTGATGGTTTCTATCCCCCTTGGCAGCAAAGAGAGAAGGGCCCCTGGGCAGTGTTTGGTGTGTTTGCTGTGACATTTATCTAAATATAGCCTCCTTATTGGTCTGCCAGGTTTCCTGGGCTTTCCACATTAGTTTAATCTTTTAAGTAGTACAGACTTTTTACTTCAAATGTGTTTAGTCATAGAGACATTCATTAGGCCTTTAAAAAAAATATAGATGTATACCATATTAGTTTTCAGACAGCAGGATGAGAAAGAAATGGGACAGACAATAGTTAATTTGGATGGGTAAGAAGAAAATAATTTGATATTTTGGGCTTAATGAGGAGGAATGTTATCGATAGCTAAGATCATTATTTGCCTAAGTAAAGGGATTGTCAAATGGCAAAGGAAAGGAGGTTTCTTTGTTTTTTAATATAACAACTTATTGAGATACAATTCAAATACCCTGTGTTGCTCATTTAAAGTATAAAATTCAACTGTTTTTGTCATATTCATAGAATTGTGTAACCATCACCACTGTACAAGAGGAGGAAAAATTTAATTTCCTTACCCATTGCTAGGTTCGTGGTTTAGACACCTGTAGAAAAGGGCAGATTAACAGGAGAAAAGCACACAAATTCACTTAATGAGAGTTTTGTGTGATATGGGAGCCTTCAGAAATGAAGACCCCCCCCCAAAGAAAAGGGGAAGCCTGTGTATGTTTATGCTTAGGTTTTATGAAGTGAGGACAATTGCAGAGAAGTGTGATTGGGCAAAGGGGGTATAATCTAATGGTAATAAGCTGCAGGGAATTTAGCCAGGCCTGTTTGTTCAGATGTTCAGATTCTTCGGTGTCCCTGTGTCTTCAGAGATAAGAAGACTTTCCTCTGGGAATAGGGAGGGCACCTCTGGAATGAGGGTCTTAAGACTTGCTTCAGGGAGGAAGGGAGGGAGAAGGTGAGAGAGTAACATTCCTGCTTCTGCTGTTTCCCCAAATGCCAAGATGCCATATTTTGGGAGTAGCATGCTCGGAAGTCAATCACCACCATCAATTTTAGAATGTTTTCATCACCCCCAGAGAAACTTCATACTCATTAGCAATCACTTATTTGCCCCAATCCCTCTAGCCTCAGACAATCACTAATCTGCTTTGTGTTTCTATAGATGTGCAGCAAAGGAGGTACTTTTTTTTTCTTTTCTTTCTTTCTTTTTTTTTTTACCATTTGAACCATTTTTAAGTTCAGTGTCATTAGTTGCATTCACATTGTTATGTAACCACCATCACCATCCATCTCCAGAACTTTTTTCATCTTTCAAAACTGAAACTCTATACCCCTTGAACAATAACTCCTCCCCATCCATCCCCCCAGCCCTTGGCAACTACTGTTCTATTATCTGTCTCCATGAATTTGACTACTCTAAGTACCTCATATAAGTGAAATCACATAGCATTTGTCTTTTTGTGACTGGGTTATTTACCTTGGCATAATGTTTTTGAGGTTCATCCATGTAGCATGTGTCAGAATTTCCTTTCTTTTTAAGGCTGAATAATATTCCATTGTATGTATATACCACATTTCATTTATCCATTCATCTGTCAATAGACATTTGGGTGTTTTTTGCTAATGTAAATAATGCCGCTATAAACATGAATGTACAAATATCATCTGAAACCCTACTTTCAATTATGTTGGGTGTATACCCAAAAGAGAGACCCAGTTAAAAAAGTTATCAAATAAATGAGCAAACTAAAAAAGAAACATAGTAGTACAATTTGATAGCATACTGAGGTGGTACATGGGTAACTATAGATGGAGTGGACAAGAAATTCCCCAAGGAGAAAACATTTGAGCTGAGGCCTGCATGATAGTGAGAAGGCACTGACCCCATAAAATCAGAGGAAACTGTTCTAAGAAAGATAAAGCAAATGCCAAGGCCAGAAAGAAAGAAGGGCTGTGCGTGTTTCAGGAAGGGAAACAAGGCCAGTGATTCTGGAGAGCAAGAGCCAGGGCTGGCGGAAGGGATACAAAATGAGGTAAGATGGATAGACACGGGCCACATCACACAGAACCCAGTAGGCTTGAGGTCTTCAGACTTAGTCTTTGTGCCAGGAAAGTGACTGAAGGGTTGTAAGCAGGGGAGTGACCTAATAAAACTTACGTTTTAAAAACATCATTCTTGGCTGGTCACAGTGGCTCACACCTATAAGCCTAGCACTTTGGGAGGCCGAGGCAGGAGGATCACTTGAGGCCACGAGTTCAAGACCAGTCTGGGCAACATAGTGAGACGCCATCTCTACAGATAAAATAGAAAAATTAGCCAGGTGTTGTGGTGCACAGTCATAGTCCCAGCTATTTGGAAGGCTAAGGCATATGAGGATCGCTTGAACCCAGGAATCTGAGGTTTCAGTGAGCCATGATGATATCACTGCATTCCAGCCAGGGAGACAGAGCAAGATCCTGTCTCACAAAAAGAAAAAAGAAAAGGGTAGCGAAGGGAAGAAGGAAGGAAGGGAGGGAGGGAGGGAGGGAGGGAGGGAAAGAGAGAAAGAGAAAGAAAGAAACAAGAAGGTGGTTTTCATTGCTATGTTGGAAACAGACCGTGCACGGCAGTAGCAGAAGCACTGAGCCCAGTTCAGAGCTTCTTGCAGGTGTTGTCCAGGTTGGACCTGGGGGTGGTTTGGTCCAGGCTGGCGGCAGTAGAGACAGAAAGGAGGGGAAGGTTGGGATTCCATGTTGCAGGTGAACCTGAAGGTTGCTTTGGTTGTACTGAGATGATAGCTGGGGGTGTGGACACAGGCGTCAAAGTCAGACAAAAAGACTCTTATAAGGAAATTAGGCCTTTTTCTCCTTGACTGAAGGTTAAGGGGGCATTGACAAATAATGGTGGAGAACAGGCTTTGAAAGAGATCAAGTGAACTTTGAAGATCACACAAAGGAATCAGACTTAATTCTGTAGGTGATGGTGACTAATTGAAGGTGTTTTAAAACAAAGAGGTAATAAGAACCAAGCTGTGCTCTTAGCTCTTGTCATCACTGGGCCAAATGGCACATAGATTTATTTATTTTTATTTTATTTTTGGAGAGAGTGGGTCTCTTATTGTATTTCTCATGTAGTGTGAATCCTAGACTTCACATTCTATTCTAGCACCTGTAAGACTGTAGAGGAAATGGCATCATTGTTCCACTTCACTCTGGTTTAAAGATTTCTTACTACTTTCTCAGCTTTTTGATGCTTTTAAGAAAATAATTTTAACATTTTATCCAGCATTTTTAGTCTTTATTGTAAAGCATATCAAGGTATCTAGCCCACCATATTACTGGCAACCCAATATTCTGTCATCTTTTAAAAATGGGTGATGGTAGGTATCAAATGACTGTGTTGTTAGATCACATCAGATGTAACGGAATAGTTTCAGTCTTACTTTAAAACATCAATATTTATAATATGCTTAAAATTACATTCCTTTAAGCCATTTAAACGTAACTTGAGAAATTTTAGATATCAACTTAAAAATGACAGGACTTAAGTAGTTTTAAGAAAATCTTGGCTGGGCATGGTGGCACATGCCTGCAATCTCAGCACCTTGGGAGGTGAGATGGGAGGATCATGTGACCATCTTGAGAGAAGGAGTTCAGGACTAGCCTGAGCAATGTAGTGAGCCTTTGTCTGCACAAAAAATACAATAATTAGCTGGGCATGGTGGTACATGCCCGTAGTTCCAGCTACTTGGGAGGCTGGGGCGGGAGGATTGCTTGAGCCCAGGAGTTTGAGGCTGTAGTGAGCTGTGATGAAGCCACTGCATTGTAGCTCAGGCAATGGAGCAAGGACCTACCTCGGAAAAAAAAACCCAGGAAAAAAGAAAAAGATTTTAGGTAGTAAACAAGCAAAAATGTGAATACCACCGATCTAGAGAAATGGTTATCTAATTGCATAAGAAAACACATACACTTATTTAGTCTCATGGCTTTAAATATTATCTATTAATATGTGCTGATGACTAGTACATTTTATCTTCTACACAGACCCATTCTCTGAAGCATATATACAACTGCCTACTCAACATCCAATTAGATGCCTATCATGTTTAGAACAGAATTCTTAAACTTCATCCCCTCCCCATACTCAGATGCACCCTGTCCCTTTCTCCTCCGAAACTTCTCTGTCTGAGTAAATGTCACCTCTATTTACCCAGTTGCTCTGGCCAAAGCCCTCTGAGTTAGTCATCCTTGTTTCTCTCTCTCCTCTCTTTCTCAATAGCACAAGATTTAACGACAAGGAAAACAATAACAACTGTGTGTGTGTGTGTGTGTGTGTGTGTGTGTTGTGAATGAGTGTTTAAGCAGGGAGAGAGCGTCATTTGGACAGCAAAGCCAGCAGACTTGTTCTTCAGAAGTTAATTTACTTCTCTGTTTATTGACGTTGCTATGGGGATGGTGAAAAGTTAGCCAGGAGGACAGAGAACAGCCGACTGTCTCTGCATTTAATAATCTGATTTTATGTAAGACATCGAGAAAGAATGCAATAACTCGGGCCTTTTGCTGCAAGCATTAAGAGAAACCAGATGGGGCTGAGCTCACATTCTTCCCAGCCACACAAGTCCCCTCCTTGGGTACAGGGTTTCAGGCCCAGCTGTTCTGGCACTACCCAGGCTGACATTTGGAGGAACTCACTCTGCATTCTGCCTCCTCTCTCCCTTTTACTCCCTCAAACCAGAATATTGCAAGCAGCCCACAAAGTGAAATAAAACCCCAAGGAAATAGAAAAGGAATTATGCCTATAAAAGGGTCTTTGCAAAGGGAAGCAAGTTTCATTGGTGGATGGAAACTACTCCCTCCTGGAGTATTAGTTGATATGGCCCTGAGCATAAGTTTTGGAGAAGCTGCAGATTTTTATTTTAGATTTGGATTTTTCTACTTTCTTTCAGGAAGTCAGTGTTTGGAAGCTGGTGGTAAAGGTATTTTCCCCCTAATCAGAAACACATTCTTTCTGTTGTTGTTTAGGATACAATCATTGTATTTTTCGCTTTTCTCAGTGTCATATTAAAACTGTGGTCTCTAACTGGACTTTTTAATGTAACAGTAAAAAACAAAAAGATTTTTCATCATTCTGAATTCTTAAGCCTGGGCATCCTAGGTTTTTAATAATATCCTTATTAATGCTTTTCATAAATCTTGAACATCTTCTACGTGCCAAATACTGTAATAGATGCTAAGGATATAGTGATAAGTACATGGCCACTTTCCTAACTATCATACAAGAGTACTAATAATGATAGCCAGTACTTTTTAATCTTTGCCATGTGTTTAAATCTGTTACATGCATTGCCTCAGTTAAAGCTCCCAGCAATCAGTAAAAGTATTAGCATTATTCTAATCTTATGGATAAATAGGCTAAGGGTTCACTGTCTGATGTGGAAGTTGACTGATTATTATGGCATTGGGTGTGGTATGATTTGAGGAGTCACAGGAGAGGCCATTGGCATTCAGAAATAGCAGAGACTAGACAGTTTGTTCTTTAGGGTTAACAGCGAGATAAGAATTAAATAAAAATTCAGCCATGATTAGTCCTTAACACCTTCGACCAAATATTTCTATGAAATTATTCCCAGAGTGGCAAGTAGCTAAAACCTCTTGTCCTTGGAAATAAAACAGGCCTCCTCCAGTTTTCCAGCATGGACACTCTATCTTCATGCTTTGCTTTATGTGTAGACCCATCTCAACAATTGCCAAGAGATTTTGGACTGGCAGAATCTTATTTCATCAGTTCTCTACTGTTTCTATGGTTGCATTCACTTAGTGCTCATTAGGGCATCGCCAAGGTCCTTGCTGATATTGATTTACTTTATTTGATATGCACAGTTTTCTTTTCCCCAAACATTACAGGCTTTCAAAGATCTTGCAAAGTAAGTTAAATCCAACTTCATGGCCTTGACAACTCCGTATTTAACAGGGAGGGAGTAAGAGCTTCCTTCCCCCAGTCTGTGATGACCTCATAAAAGCACAATATCTACAGCACAATAATAAAACTAGATTCTGAACTGACATGATATATATACACTTAAAATCTTAAGAATCTCTCTTGAGAATCAAAGGCTAAAAGTTTTTTGAATATAACCCAGATTATTTTTAAAGATAAACTAAACTAATGTATTGACATTTATCATCTGTTCCAGGTTAATTTTCCAATAGTAATAAAAATGCTAATCATAATATAATAATAAGACTTCTACTCTACCATCTTCTTTTACAATCTAACATGAAGGGCCTAAAGATGAACATTTTTAAAATTACATGCATGGCAAGAAGTGGAATGCCCATTTGTAACAAGCGTGGAAAGGAATATATTGATAAGTTAAAAGTGCTCATTTTAAAGTTCTTTCCTGCCTATGTTCAAGAGCAGGACATTGGGGAGTTACTGAGCAGTTTGTATGGTATCAGATAGAAGAGACACTTGTTGGAGAAGTCCTAGGTGGTGTCCATTGCCTTAGTGAAGAGCAAATTATGGCAAAGTGGTTTTCTTTGGATAAGTATTAATAACTCTCAACTTAAATACTGTATGTCTTTCCTAAGGAGTATTTCCCCAACACTTTAGACTGGGTTATGTCCCTTGGTATATCTACATTCTCACCTTGTAACTTTGATTCGTACCATTTAATCACAAATTTAATTTAAACAAATATTTGTGTAATAATTTGTCTAATGAGTGCCTTTGTCTCTAGAACATAAGGTCCATGAGAGGATGATTTTTCCTTTTTAAAGAAATCCAAATGTTTAGCTCAAGGCTGGACATGAATGAGGAGTTCAATTAGGTTTTGATGAACAAATCAAAGGAAGGGAAAGTAATTTATCTAAAATGATAAACCAAAACAATAAAAAAGTGACTTCATTGGAACTGAACCTAGATGAGTTATTTCCAAAAGTTTGATTTAAAAAAAAATGGCCCTTTATGATAGTAGCTGTACGTTTTGTTACTGCTTGTTGGGAAAATATGTGATGACTTACAAGCCGCAATGAATTCAGCCGTGCCTTTATATTATAAGACTTTACATTGTGTCATGATTTTATCTACATACCCTTGGAAAATAACAGGAAGTTTTTTTATGTGATACATGATTTATTGCACCTGCAGACAATGCGAAGATAAGCATACACACTCGGTGTTCTGTTCCACAGCTCCTCAGATTCCAGGTGACTGTCGCCCATAGTCTAGGAACTACCAAGTTAAATAATACCTCAAATTGCACCCTATTCTTAAGTTCTGAGGTTTATACAGTCAGTGTTTGGCAATAAGGTGAATAAGAAGACCTAATACAGTACTCCCTGAAATTTTTCTGGTTCTGAGGGTTTCCCATTGAGAAGGAGAAGGAGAAAGAGAGGAGGAGGAGAAGAAGGAGAAGGAGGAGGAGAGAAAGGGCTGGGTATAGTGGCTCAGCCTGTAGCTCCAGCACTTTGGGAGGCCAAGGTGGGAGGATTGCTTGAGGCCAGGTGTTCGATACCAGCCTGGACAACATAGTGAGACCCCCTCCTCTAAAAAAAAGTTAAAAAAAAATAGCCAGGTGTGGTGGCACACACCTGTAGTCCTAGCTACTCGGGAGGCTAGGGCAGGAGGATTGCTTGAGCCCAGGAGTTCTAGGTTACAGTGAGCTATGATCGTGCCCCTGCACTATGATCACACCAGCCTAGGTAACAGGGCAAGATCCTGTCTCTGAAAAGGAAAAAAAAAAAAAAAAAGAAGACCTTTCTAATACTTAACAATTGGCACAAAACATGTCTCCAATCTCAAGGATGCCTTTTAGCATCCAGCATTGCACAATGCTCCTGAGGCTTTCTTAGGGTAACATAGGTATCTGGCAAGGGGGAAGTAGGAGAGAGGGAATAAATCTTCGCCTCTACCTCTGTCTCCTCCTGCTGTCTAATCTCTTACTTTTACTTCCCATTGGCCTAACCTAACAGAAGCCAATGGGCAAGGGAGCCTGGATGACACAATCCTAAATCACCAGCATCTCAAGGTACAGAGTAGCTCATAAAAAGGCATAGGATGGATCTAGAGGGCACATGTTGAATTAACCAATACCATACGGAAACTCTTACATTTGTACACTGGACAGTTTTTAACTATTCGTTAAATCCTGGAAGCTCATGATTGGGAAGCTGACAATGCAATGAAATAGAGGGGCAGAACCATCTAGGTGACTTGCCTAAGATTAAACAGCTAGTAAGAAGTAGAACCAGTATAGTTTGAAGTCTGGTACTGTGATGCCTCCAGAGTTGTTCTTTTTGCTTAAGATTTTTTGGCTGTTCAGGCTCTTTTCTGGTTCCAAATGAAACATAGAATTAGTTTTTATAGATCTGTGAAATATGTCTTGGTATTTTGATGGGGATTGCATTGAATCTATAAATGACTTTGGGAAGTATGGACATTTTAACAATGTTGATTCTACCAATCCATGAGCAATGTATGTTTTTCCATTTGTGTCCTCCATTTCCATTTGTGTCCTCTGTGATTTCTTTCCTCGGTGTTTTGTAGTTCTCCTTGTAAAGATCTTTCACCTCCTTGGTTAAGTATATTCCTAGATATTTTATTTACTTTGTAGCTATTGTGAATTGTATTAAGTCTTTGATTTGACTCTCAGCTTGACTGTTATTGGTATATAGAAATGCTATTGATTTGTATATACTGATTTTGTAACCTGAATTTATTTATCAATTCCGGAAGTCTCTTGGTGTAGTCTTTGGGGTTTTCTAGATACAAGATAATGTTGTCAGTGAAAAGTGATACTTTGACCTCCTCTTTCCCAATTTGTTTTGTGTATTTTTTTATTTTTGTTTTTCTTTTTTCTGTTTTGTAGAGATGGGATCTCACTGTGCTCAGGCTGGTGTCGAATCCCTGAGCTCCAGCTATCCTCCTGTCTCGGCCTCCCAGAGAGGTAGGATTACAGGCGTGAGCCACGGTATCCAGCCCTGTTTCCCAATTTGGATACCCTTTATTTCTTTTTCTTGACTGATTTCTCTGGCTAGAACTTCTAGCACTAAGTTGAGTAGAAGTGTTGACAGTAGGCACCCGTGTCTTGTTGCAGTTCTTAGGGGGAATGTTTTCTACTTTTCCCCATTAAGCGTGATGTTGGCTGTGGGTTTGTCATATATAGCTTTTACAATTTTAAGATATGCTCCTTTTATGCCTAGTTTGTTGAGGGTTTTTATCATGAAAGTCTGAAGAATTTTGGTCTGCATCTATGGTCTTTGTTTTTGCTTTTATGTGGTGAATCACATTTATTGATTTACCTAAACTGAACCATCCTTGCATCTAATGGGATGAAGCCCACTTGGTCATGGTGGATTATTTTTCAGATGTGCTGTTGAATTCAGTTTGCTAGTATTTTGTTGAGGATTTTCACATCTATATTTATAAGGGATATTGGTCTATAGTTTTTGTGTGTGTGTGTGTTTCTAGCTTTGGTATGAAGGTGATACTGGGTATGAGATGGGGTGGATTCGATCCTTCTCAATGTTATGGAATAATTTCTATAGTAGGGGTACCAGTTCTTTGTAAGTCAGGCAGAATTTGGCTGTGAATCCATCTGGTCTGGGACTTTTTTTGTTTCTGGAAGATTTTTTATTACTACTTCAATTTTGTTGTTTTTTATTGGTCTGTTCAGGGGTTCTGTTTCTTCTTGATTGAGTCATGGGAGGTTGTGTGCTTCCAGGAGTCCAGGAATTTGTCCATTTCCTGTATGTTTTCTGGTTTATGTGCATAGAGTATTCATGAATGATGTTTTGTATTTCTGTGGTATCCGTTGTCTCCTTTTTCATTTCTGATTCAGTTTATTTGGGTCCTTTCTCTTTAATTCCCGGTTAATCTAACAAGTGGTCTGTCAATTTTGTTTATCTTTTCAAAGAACCAACTTTTTGTTTTGTTGGTCTTCTGTATTTTTTTCTCATTTGATTTAGTTCTGCTCTGACCTTTGTTATTTCTTTTCTTTTGCTGACTTTGGATTTGGTTTGCTCTTTCTTTTCTAGTTCCTTGAGATGTGACATTAGATTGTTAATTTGTGATCTTTCTGCCTTTTTCATGTAGGCATTTAATGTTATGAATTTTCCACTGAAGAATGCTTTTTCTGAGTCCCATAGATTTTGATAGCTTGTGTCCCCTTTGTGGTTCAGTTCAAAGAATCTTTTGATTTCCCCCTTAATTTTGCTCTTGACCCATATATATCATGGAGTACTACTCAGCCATAAGAAAGGATGAATGAATGCCGTTTACAACAATTGGGATGGAACTGGACACCAGTATCCTAAGTGAAGTATCCCAATAATGGAAAAATAAACACCACATGTACTTGCTATTAAACTGGAACTAACCAATAAGCAAACATATGCACAGAGGAATGTAAAACTTAGTGCAAATCAAGCAGGGAGAGGAGGGAGGAGGCAAAAGCCTACATAATGGGTACAATGAACACTATTTGGTTGATAGGCTGTCTTACAGCTTTTACTGAAGGATTACAAAAGTGATCCATGTAATCAAAAACATTCGTACCCCTTTAATACTTTGAAATAAAAAAAAAAGTAGAACCAGACCTTTTCTTAAGCCATCTGAACCTTGTCTACTGTCTTTGTTATATGTGTCCTTCCCACCTTTCCTCTCTCTCCCCAAACACAAGATACCAGCGTAGCTAGAAATTCTTTGGTACTATGGCTGAGCAATGTGGGTGGTTTGTGTTCTGTTTCTCTTCTGTTTATTTGGGGATTTGGCCTCTGTTTATAAAATATTATCTCTCAATGTCTATAGTATTTTATTGTTGTTGTTGAAGTGCCCAGAATCTTTCAGATCCTTGATGTAGATGAGTTATGGCCAACATGACGCCTGATTGTTCACATTGTGAGGGAAAAGCTCTTGTAAATTTACAGAGGACTGCCCCCTGGGGGCCAGAAGAATGAGCCCCTTCCTGGCAGTGAGTGGAGTGGCTGCAGGAGGTTGACATGTTAGGACACTTGGGAGCCCTACAAACTCGCTCTGTTGGTAACAGAAAACCTCAGTGGTGACATTGTATTGGGATGTTTCAGCCAAATTCCCAGTGTTTCTGTGCATTACTTTTCTCACCCTTAGCAAGCCAGATTCAGCAAAGATCATTTAAAAAAAAACTAACTTTTAAAAATTAACAGGTAAACAGGTGTTTCTTAAAGCTAAAAAATCAAAAGGAAACAAAACAAAAAAATAAATAAAAAGAAATAAAGTAAGAAAGAGACAAAAGTGCCTATCATCCCATCACCAGAGAGAACATTTTCACCTAAATCTTTCCAGCCCTTATTTTTTCAGTGGATATACATGCCTATTATATATAACATTTA
Source organism: Eulemur rufifrons (assembly GCF_041146395.1). NCBI lineage: Eukaryota > Metazoa > Chordata > Mammalia > Primates > Lemuridae > Eulemur > Eulemur rufifrons. The sequence goes on from NC_090992.1 coordinate 12,136,009, forward strand.
TTTTTAAATGGAATTATTCTGTGCCCACTGTTTTCTGGCTTGCTTTTGTCCCCCTATGGTATCTTAATGGCATGGGTTTTTCAAATTTCATGCAGAACTCTTCTCAGCTATTTCTTAGCCAGAGTGATGCCCTCTAGCTGGAGAAGGCTGTCTGGTAGAATGCCAGCTTCTCAAACTGAAATGTGCGTATGAATCACCTGGAGGTCGTGTTAAATGCAGGTTCTGATTCAGGAGGTCTGAGGTAGGACTTGCGATGCTGCATTCCTAACTACTCCCTAAGGCTGCCTATGCTGCTGCTCTGTGGCCCACACTTTGAGAAACACACAGGTGACAGGTGTGATGGAAAGAACTCCAATCCAGGAGTGAAAAACATGTCTTTAAATTTTGGTCACGGGAGTTGAAGTAAGTTTCTAAACCTCTCACCCTTAGTTCTCACATACCTAAAGATGGAATCATAAAAACCTGAAAATGCTAAACACAAAATGTGGGTTTATCAAAGTATAGTTGAGTGGAAATCCAGTCACGATAGAAAAACTAGTTGAGGGAAGAAGAATTCTCTTAACTCATATACCCTATTCTCCCCTATCATGCCACCAAAATAGTTAATCCTGCCATCAGAACAGAAAAAAACATTCATTAAAGTTCATAGTGCCAAAGGCACTAAATTTACAAAGATAAATTGATCCATTTTGCCTTTTCAAAGAATTCAATAAAAAATAGGAAATACAACCCCAATTGATGGGATCTTCTAGCTATTTCTGTTCACCCTACAACAGCTTGAAGGTTGATTCATTTATTTTTTTCTTTTGCAAATATATTAACGTCCCAAATATATGTCTAAACTTCATGACATCCACTTTTCCTACTTCTGTTCTTTTTCTACTTTTTTTTTTTTTTTCTGTTTAGATGCCAGACACGTTCTCTCTCCCCCAATTTCCCCTTTCTGTGGCCTCCACATCTTGTTGGCCTCAATTTCTTTTCCTTCCAAGATACAGTATTCCCCTCTGGCTCCCTCCACATCCCCTTCATTACCAAATTCTTGGCTTCTCTAGTTTGTGTCTTCATATGCATTTTCCTGCTCAAGAAAAAGGCTCCTTTCCAGAAGTCTGGTGGGACCTTGTGTTTTTCTTGACATAATCATTATCTTTTGAATTTTTTTCGCTGGGATTCAAAAGCAGAAGAGCACAGAATTAGATTTGCATGTTTCTCTTCTCAGCTAGGGAACTTGCTAGCTACATCATCTCATAATCCCTGACACCTTTTTTCACAAGGACACATTCTTCATCACTCAGCTTGGCCTTCCTTTCAAAGGTATGAGCAGGGAGAGACGTGAGAAAGAGGACTGGGAGAAAGGACCCCCACCCTGCTGCCTGAGGAGCCCCCTGAGACAAGGATGGTTGGTCTAGCTTTTTGTGAGGGGGAGCAGATGCTGGGCTGACCCAGTCTGGTGCTTGCCTGTGTTCTAGGAAGTTTTTTGTATGAAAGCTGAAAGAAGTAATTTTAAAGGCCTGTTTGATTTTGGACTCTTATGATTAAATTCTGAAGGCCTCACACTGAGACCAAAATTCCTCAATTATGTTCTCTTAAAGAACTACGCTGGGTGGGCTCAGCTTGGGGATAGATAGTTCTAGCTAGGCAAAGAAAAAGAGTGAACTAAAATGCTTTAATTTATTGGCCAAATCAGGCCAAGATAAAATTTCAGAGGCTTACAGGTTCAAATACTTAATGAGAAAAAGTGTTGTCCTTTACTTGAATTTTTTGGGTAGTTGTATTTAATTTACTCTAATAAACAAGCAATTTCCTTGTTTATTCCTATGGGGCCTAACACAGTCTCTAGCTTCTCAAGTGTGAAGGCAGCAAATCCTCTGTAAACCCACAGCAGTGGGGGAGGGGAGAGGATAGATAGTTTCTTTGTTGGGACTTGGTCACTTTTTTCTCAGAGTCCTGGTTTTATATAATAATTGTGTACGTTGAGTGGTGGGGACAGTGTTAATTTAAGTGCACATGAGATTATCCAAATCCATTTTAGAATAATTTAGGTATACTGTTTTTTGTTTGTTTGTTTGTTTTTTGTTTTTGAGACAGGGTCTCGCTTTGTCACCCGGGCTAGAGTACAGTGGTGTCATCATAGCAAGCCCAAACTCCTAGGTTCAAGCAATCCTCCTGCCTCAACCTCCCAAAGTGCTAAAATTACAAGCATGAGCCACTGTGCCCAGCCAAGGTACACTTTTGATATAAATTATAAATAGAGTCCATGTATACAGCAGGAAGGTAATGCAAGAGTAAAAAGAGAATGGAGTAATGGGGTATAGCTGGCTAGGAAGATGTTTTGGTATATTTTGGAGAAGAACAAGTTAATTTGGAACCAGATTAAGTTGTTTGGCTTTAAGAAAAATAAAAAGTCTCAGCAAAAGGGATGGAGATTAGAAGACATTTCATGAATTGTGAGGATAATATTCTGCAGTCACATTGATGATAATATGTATATGGTTATAAATTCTTCCCATCTTGGAAAGAAGTTTCTTACCTCACTGATCATACCTTACATTTATAAAGTGGCTTCCATTTTTTTAAGCACTTGCTATGCTATGCTATGTAGGAAGTCTTGCTTCTTAGGTGTTCCAATCAGGTTCCAGGGTTCCAATCAGTGGACAGGTTTATTAACCACCATCTGGTACCTCCCCTGGGTTACATAGAGAATTGGATGAAGAGAAACACAACTGGTGACACTATGAGACATAGGCTTTACTACTGGGCTGCAGCTCCTGCCCAGAGAAGTGTGGACCTGAATAACTAGTCTCCATGTGTGGGAATGGCATGCAGTGACCATTCCTTACCAGGCAGTTCTGAGTTTCCTCTGCTGGAGGCCAGGGAGGTACAATCATGTCTCTCTGAGTCAGAATGTCAGGCTTCAAGGTGCGCCAGGGATAGTTGTGAATTTTGGTACATGATGAGCAGCAACTACTATACTGGATTTTAAGTATTAATACTACATGCTCCCGGTTTTTCAGTTTTGTTTTTTAATGTGGCTAAAGCAGGGAGGAGAATTTGGGGCTCTCAGGTGAGAATGGAGATGGGAAAAGAGTGATGCATCATCCGTGGTTTCAATAGTGGGGATTCTGGCTTCCAATGAGCAAAGTTTTTCCATTTCCACAGTCCTCAGGTACAACAAATTATTTAATCTTCATAAAATTTGTGGTTGTATTTTCTCCACTTTTTTAGCTAGGGAAACCAAATCTCAGAAAAGTAATACTAACTCGATGAATGGCACATAATGTGAGCAAGGAAGAGCGAGGCCTTAAACTTCATCTAATGACACCAAAGGTCCTGTGCCTTACCCCTGTGGGCCACTCCAAAATACATCACCCACCCCACTCCCAACTAGGAAAGTAATGGGAAGGGAATATCACTAAGGTCTACTGCTCTGATAATTACTCCTAGATAGTCACCAGTCATTTCTGCCCCGCATACATTTATTTATTTATTGAAGATGGGGAGAAGGTTCTGTCTGTCTGCCAACTTGTTTATTCTCTAGAACTGATAGATCTTGGAATCCCAGTTCAAACGTCAGTGTGGGGAAATCTGAGCCCAATGAACCATGCCATGGCCACATCAGTGTTTTATTTTGTTTTTTTTCTTTTCCTTTTTTTTTCCCCCTTAGCCAAGCAGAGGCTGAATGGCTGGGCTCTTGGCAACCTCATCGTATCTATTATGTTCTGATCATTATTTAAACAAATGGTATTCACTGGGGTCCAAGTCAGAGGGACAGGACACAGAGAAGGCTTTTTTATTAGTCAGCTGGACGTTTCTTCCCTTTTCACAAGTCTTTTGTGTTCCGTGAGGATCCTTCAAGTGTGGAGCAGCTCACAAAAGAAAGAGATGGACACGGCCTTTGTCTGAGAAGGGACATTCAGGCAGCCCCTTTTGGCCCACTGTAGATGTCTTGATCCTTTTGGCTATTTTTGATCTCTATTCAAATCAAGAGGTGCTGATGAAGCACCCAGCACACTGTTAAGGCACCGTGTCGGGAGAAGTGGAAAGAGTCATATGTGAGTTTCTTACACAGCCAATTATGATAAAGTATCAAGGACAGACAGACACAGGAAGGGTCTAGAACTTGTACAGCAGAGAAGGAATAGGTGTGGAAAGATGCTGGCTCTGAATCCAGTGTGCCTGGATTCTAATAATTACCCAAGTGATCTTCAAAAATGCCTTAACCTGGCAAGACTTAGATCCTTTATCTGCATAAAGGGGAGAGTGATTATAGTTATTTCATAGCATTGAATGTGGGTTCAGTGAAAAAAATGCATAAATTTGTGCTTATAGGCACATTGCGGGGTTTTATTAAATTTTTAGTTTCATAATTATGGCTGAGGATGGATTTATGGAGGGAGGTTGCCTTGGGTCTTGGAAACGAGAAAAATTATAGAATGTTTTAGGTCCAAGTCCAAGGAGTCATGAGTTTTGGAGGATAAAAAATAAGTCTGCAATTTATCTTTTCACTTTAAGGTACAAAGTTAGTAAAAAAAAAAAAAAAAAAAAAATTACAAGTCTAAAAGGTCTCAAGTAAACTATACTAGTTAACATATTGACACTTGAACATAATTTCCAAAACCACAGTTTCACAGGCTAATAATCTAGGACTTTTTTTTTTAAAGTTGCCTCTCTCAACCATGTAAAAAGAGTTCTTTGATCAAATATATTTGAAAAACTTAGCATATTTGAATTCGTAATGACCATTAGGAAAAAGGTTCTAAGCTGGCCTCCATGAAAATAACATAATCCAGTGTTAATCAAATAAACTCAAATATGAAGCATTTTTCTGTTGTCATTTTTATTGCCACTCCTGTTGTGTGGAGTGCTGTTGCTGGAGTGGAGTGCTGTTCTTTGTAGGATGGAATATAATTGACATCCTGAAGAATAGTGGTCCACGAGATCTGCCTTTGGGACCTCTGCCCTCTGATCATTCCCAAGAATGGAGTTGGTTATAAACTGACTCACCCAGCTCTAGTGTTTGCATGCAGGGTGTCTATTCCATCAAAGAATGTTCTTTGCAAAAATTATGGTGACACCAGGCATTGCTCTAAAGTAGTGACTCTCCAGAGGAGCAATTCTGCAGACTCAGGAGCTGAGAAGTCTTAGCTGGCTGATTTATCTCAGATGGAAATACTTAAACATGATATTAGGACTTCATAGCAAAGTTTTGACTGGTTTTCAATTAGCTGAGTTTCCAAGATGTTTTCATTATCAACATGTTTCTGAAAACTTATGTAAAAACATTACTCACTCCAACTTCCTTTTCTTTCAAAGTATGCAGAATGTATGAAAGTCCAGGGCGTTGGGTGGAATGAAGAATGTAGTGGAGTGTGTGCTAGACATAGGAAAAGAATGCCCGGGAAGGAAGAAAGAGAGAAGGAGAGAATGGGGCTGCTGTGGTCTCTCACTTTGAATTTACATAATATGTAATACACAGATTAAAACATTATCCTTATAATAAATCAGTAGCCATATTTCATATCTATCTATACATATTCTGTTTTTTGGAGGGTCGAAAAATCCTATAGATAATTGATAAAATTTTTAATTTTCTTTTATGGATTTACAGCTATATAATTGTAGCCTAAGTTTTGCTATGCGTAAGCTTCTATGAATTACCTAGTATCTCCTAGATTGCGGGCACTGCGTCATGAGAACGTCCTAATACTGACCTGTCTTGGTCTCAGTCCACTCACTCTGTTTAGTGCATTGTGTCTTTGTAAAATCTCTTACCCTGTGTATTCCTTAGTTTCTTCCTCTGTACACAGAATAATATTTCTGTTTGTGGGTTTTTATGAAACGAATAATATAATGAAGTTATACCTAAATACTTTTCCATATACTGGGCCATGACCAGAACAAAATTTTCATGGGTCCATAGTAAAATAAGAAAAATAAGATCAGTATAATGAATGTGAATCAAATTTTGCACAGTTGAAAACATGGAGATAATGCCCAGGGGCAGTGGCTCATGCCTGTAATCCTAGCATTTTGGGAGGCTGAGGCAGGAGAATCACTTGAGCCCAGGAGTTTGAGGCTGCAGTGAGCTACGATGATGTCACTGCACCACTCCAACCCCAGCAGCAGAGTGAGACCCTGTCTCAGAAAAAAAAAAAAAAAAGAAAAAACGAGAGAGAGATAAGGTTTTTCTACTCTTATGATCTAGAAGTGTCCTTTATAAAATACCTTTTTCAGGTTTCTTTCTATTGTTTTCCATTATTTTACTAGTAAGTGAAATCTCAAAGTCCCAGAAACAGAGAGCTGATAGCCCAACACAGATATGAGTCAGTGTTCTTGTGAATTTTGCTTTCTGTTTGAAGTTATCCCTCCCTTGATGTTAGTGGCATGTTGGTCTGCAATTGTTTATCTAGCAGTAGAGAGAGAGCTCTTTAGATGTGACTATTTTTTGGACCAGTCCCTCTCAAAAGCAGTGCTTTGGAATATCTGCCTTATAAATGCCACTGGAGCCTGTGGAAACCAAGGGAGGTGAATTATCACAAGGCCATGGACCTCATGGCTATGGCCTCATTAGCACTGAACGCCTACGGATGGCAACAGCCAACGGGGATGGGAGAGAGACGTGGGACTTTCTTATCCAGATATCTCTGGCCACATCACAAGGCCAAATGTTATTCCTCTCCTGTTAGTCACTATTTGGCATTTCCTGTGTCTCTTCTCTCCCCTATTCATGTTAATTTTTACAGACTCATTCCTTAATTCATTTCATGGCCATTTACTGGGGTCCATGGTTTATTAGGTATCATGCTGAGTATTTTAAATACTTTATTAACTCATTTAACTTACATAACAGTTTAATGAGGCAGGTATTATTTTCATCCCTAATTTTCACAAATGAGGAAACGAGGCTCAAATGGCTATGTGCTTTGTAAGTGCCATTTATCAAGTGAATTACCAACCTGGGTTCAAACCCAGGTGTCTCATATTCCAAAGGTCACAGCATCCACCATGGAAATACAAGTCCTTCAGCAGAGAAGTGAGACCATATGGTGGGACTATTAAGAGCAGGGATGTTGGAAATATATAGATCTCAGTCGTTGTTGTTGATGTTGTTTTTAGTTTGTTTGGAAAACCAAGATGATAATTGTGCCTAACTTTATGGTTCTTGTCATAATTACATTACATAATGTATACAAAGACCTGGAACATAGTACCTTTTTGTGACATGGTGACTGAAATATGTTAATAATGTTAACAGTAGTAATTAGACCATGCTCTGGGTTGTATGAGACTTTGTAGGAACGAGAAAATAAATATACAATGTGGAGTAAAGTGGGGCATGGGGGAGGTGCGTCCAGAGTTGAGTGGAAGGCTTGAAGGGTTGTCATGAGAGACGGATGCAAAGGTGTCTGAGTCCCAGTGTGGTGACGGCTTCCTTATTGAGTCCATCCAGGCCTGATAGGCCCGGGCAGCCTTAGACACACATGGTTCTAGTTGGTGTCTGTCCACCACATACATAGAGCTTTTCCCCACTCCTGTTGGGGAGGGACATGACCAAGTAAGGAATGAGGTTCATGCAGCTGAGACCCCCGCCTCCGAAACAAGTTTGTACCAGTGAGAAGCTGAGCTTGGCTTCCAAGGGGAAGCCCCCAACCCTGGCTGTGTCTGGCTTGTGCTAGGAGTAGAGTCAGTCTTTGATTTCCTTGGCCAAAAACCCTTCCTCATCATGGTCCAGGAACTGAAAGATTAGGATCTTTTTGGCAGCTGCTGGCATGTTCTGAACCATGAGGTTTGCATTTACTCCAACGCTGGAAATCAGCTGCCCCACGGAGTGAAAGGGGAGGGGCTTTTTACATGTGTAAGAACCTGAAAGGGGGAAATTGCTACAGAAGGAAATGAAGTCGTGGCATAGCCTTTCCTCCAGATTGGGGGATCTTAGCCACAATCTAGATATCTCCAGAGACTAAAATCAACTATAGGGATGAATATTTAGAAGCTGGCAAAATTTAGGGAGTGTGTCATGTTTATTTATCATTTATTTGCATACATTTTCAATGTAGACAAGGCATCGAAGGAATTATAACTTCTCCAGAAGATGACTCATTTCTCCTGGCTTTTATCTTGGATGTGTCTGAGAAGTGTGAGGAGCAATGGGCTTAAAATGCAAGAATTTTCTTGCATTTCTTGAACATTTATACGTATCCCCTATACGACTTGCTTAGGTAATAGTTATTAAGTGTCTACCAGCTGCATTGCCATATATTAACATATATGTATACACACACACACACACACACACACACATATAGAAAGTCTTATTTTGGAATAATTATATATCCACAGGATGTTGTAAAGATAATACAGAGAAGTTCCCTTATACACTTCACTCTATTTTCCCCAATGATTACATCTTACCTAAGTATAGTACAAGTACAAATCAACATTAGTACAAGGTACACAGTTCTATGTCACTTTGTTGTATGCACAGATTATTGTAACTACTCCCCAACTCAGGCAAGATACAGAACTATTCCATCATCACAAAAATTTTGCTCATGCTACCCTTTAGAGTCATACCCATTATCCCTCCACCTTCCATAAGCTCTGGCAACCACTAGTTCGTTCTCCATCTTCATACTTTTGACATTTTGAGAATGTTTTTTATCAGTCAAATCATACAGGACATGATCTTTTGAGACTGGCCCTTTTTACTAAGTGTAACGCCCTGGAGATCCAACCAAGTTGCTGTATCAGTAGTTCATTGCTTTTTACTGCTGAGTAGTGTCCTGTGGTATGATTGCACCACAGTTTGTTTAAGCATTCCCCTCTTGAACAGACATTTTGGTTGTTTCAGATTTTGGAAATTACAAATAAAGCTGCTATGAACAATCATGTACAAAATTTTTTTGGGCATAAGTGTTCATTTCTCTGGGATAAATGCCCAGAAGTGCGGTTGCCTGGTTGCACAGTAAGTGTATTTTCTTTTAAGAAAGTGGGACCACATATTGTATGATTCCGTTTATATAAAAAGTTTTCTTTTAAGAAAGTGCCAAACTGTTTTCCAAAGGGCTACACTATTTTGCATTCCCACCAGCAAAGTATGAGAGATCCAGTTTCTCCACATCCTCACTAGCATTTGATATTGCCACTATTTTTTATTTTAATTGTTCTAATAGGTACGCAGTGATATTTTAATCATAGTCTTCATTTGTATTCCCATCAGCTGCTTGCCATATTTAAACAGCTTTATTGAGATATAATGCACATATTATACAATTTATACTTGCAAAGTGTATAATTCAATGACTCAGCAAATTCATGGAGTAGTGCATCCATCACTACCACATATTAGAATGTTTTCATCACCTAAAAAAATAAAGAATCTTGGCCAGGCATGGTGGCTCACATCTACAATCCTAGCACTTTGGGAGGCTGAGGCAGGGGGATCACTTAAGGCCAGGAGTTCAAGACCAGCCTGGGCAACAGAGAGAGACCTCCATTTCCATAAAAAATAAAAGTAACAAAATTAGCTGGGCCTATAGTCCCAGCTTCTTGGGAGGCTGAGGCAGAAGGCTCTCTTGAGCCCAGGAGTTTGAGGTTACAGTGAGCTACGATCATGCCACTGTACTCCAGCCTGGACGACAAAGTGAGACCCTGTATCTGAAGAAAAAACGAAAATCTCCTTAGCCCTTAGCCATTAGCCTCTCAACCTCCCACTCCACCCCAGCCCTAGGCCAATCACTAATCTATTTCCCATTCATATATATTTGCCTATTCTGGACTTTTTATATAAATGGAGTTATTCAATATGTGGTCCTTTGTGACTAGCTTCCTTCACTTAGCGTAACATTTTCAAGGTTCATCCATTTTGCAGCATATATCAATACTTTATTTCTTTTTATTGCCAATGCATGATCATACCATATTTAATTTATCCATTTGTCAGGTGATGGACATTTGGGTTGTTTCCACTTCTTGGGTATTATTAGTAATGCTGCTGTGAACATTCGTATGCAAGTTTTGTATAGACACGTTTTCAATTCTCCTGGATATATGCCTAGAAATGGAATCACTAGGTTATATGGTGTTGACTCTAAGCTTAACAATTTGAGGAAATGGCAGAATACTTTTCAAAATGGCTGCACCATGTAACACTCCCACCAGCAGTGTATAAGGATTTCAGTGCTCCACATCCTTGCCAATAGTGATTATTATCTTTCTTTTTGATTGAAGCCATCCTAGTGGGTGTGAAGTGATGTCATTGTGATTTTGATTTCTATTTCCTCATGTCTGATGATGTTGAACATCTTTTCATGTTCTTATCGGTCATTTGTATATCTTCTTTGGTGAACTATTTAGATTCTGTCTCCATTTTTAAATTGGGTTATTTGCATTTTATTCAGTTTTAAGAGTTCTTTTTATATTTTAGATACATGTCCCTTATTAGAGAAAATTTCCAAATTTTCTCCTATTATGGGGGCTGTCTTTTCACTTTCTTGGTAGTGTTCTTTGAAGCACAAACATTTTTAATTTCGATGATGTCCAGTTTATTTTTTATTGTTGTTGTTTTTGCTTTTGGTGTCATATCTAAGAAACTATCGCCTTATCCAAGATCATGAAGATTTAGACCTTTCTTTTAAGAGTTTTATAGTTTTAGCTCTTACATATTATGTTTGTGATACATTTTGATTTGATTTCTGTACATAATGTGAGGTAGGTGTCCAAATTCATTCTTTTACATGTAGATATCCAGTTGTCCCAGCATCATTTATGGAAAAGACTATTTTTTCTCCCATTTAATTGTCTTGGCACTCATCAAAGATCAATTGACTGTATGCCATATTTTTTAGAATTGTTCTTTTTTTCTATCCCAAATCCTTAGTTCCTGAGAACTGAGAAATTTAAGCTTCCAAAAGATGAGCTAAAGCTTGATCTAAAGCATCAGGAGAAATGTCTTCCAAAGTTGGGGAGAGTCACTTGTCCTTTATCTTAAGTGAGATCCACACACTTTTTAGAGAGCAACTTTAGATATGGAAGAGAGGAAATGGGGTCCGTGGCTTTAGGTAATTGGAGGGAAAAGGGAAATAGAAGAAAAATGTAGGAAATATATGACAATCTTAAAGGTCAATTCAATTTCCTTCTTTTCAGTTGTACTATTCATTAGTCTTGGGTTTTATTTGCTTACGTGGCCTTTCTCTGTTCTCCAGAGAGTATCATAGGGCCTCACGTTAGACAAACATGGGCTCAAATCCCAGATCCTCTTTTACTTCCTACCTGTATTGATCTTTTCAAACTTCAGTTTCTCTTTTTGCAAAATTGGGATAATAGGCTGGGTGTGGTGGCTCACACCTGTAATCCTAGCACTCTGGGAGGCCGAGGCGGGCAGATCGTTTGAGCTCAGGAGTTCGAGACTAGCCTGAGCAAGAGCGAGACCCCCATCTCTACTAAAAAATAGAAAGAAATTAGCTGGACAACTAAAAATATATACAAAACGCTAGCCGGGCATGGTGGCGCGTGCCTGTAGTCCCAGCTACTCGGGAGGCTGAGGCAGTAGGATTGCCTGAGCCCAGGAGTTTGAGGTTGCTGTGAGCTAGGCTGATGCCACAGTACTCTAGCCCGGGCAACAGAGTGAGACTCTGTCTCAAAAAACAAAACAAAACAAAATTGGGATAATAACTACCTCCAAGGATCATTATGAGTGTTAGCTAATACAAACAAAGCACTTTGTACATGCCATGATATAATAAAAATATTAGTTAATATTCTCTCTCCCTATACAAAATGAAAAGTTTTCTGTCCTGTGTTCCATTGCTTTGGATCCTGCTACATGAGATGGAATAAACTGCTAATCTGGGTTTTTAAAAAAAAATCTCTTAGTAGGTTTGAAATATTTTTCTTTTCTGGGCTTAGGGAAGATTTCAATCCCTTTTAAGCTTGAATTTCCTGAGTGTATTACAAACGACACTGAATTACATTTGCTATATGGAGGTTTTCAGGGTCCTAAAGTCATAGTAGACTTCTATTAACATGTGATAGAAGAGACAAAATGCCAGCAATCTGTAAGACCCCGTGGCCCCTTCACTTACTCCCTGTGGCTGTGGGCAAGCTGCTCACCTTCTGTGAGCTTCACTCCCTGCTCTTAAAATGGGGGCAAAATATCAGCCTGGGCTATTGTACAGAGTTACTATGACATTCAAAGGAGGTAAAAACTGGGTTGAGCTTTTAAAACTATAAAGTTTGCTACATCTGTAAGGTGGTTTTATTATCTCATTGAAATACTTAGCAAAGTGAAAACTCCATGACAAAATATCAATGTTAACTTTTGTGTTATTTTTCCATAATACTGTACTAGCATATTGGTGGCCTAAAGATACAGATAAAAAGAGAGGACAGTGTGATCAGAAGATTCAGCTATGAAACAGAGGAGGGAGTCAAATATAAAAAGCTTAGTTATTGTTTAAGGCTCTAAAGTGTTTTGAAGAGTTAAATCTCAATGTTTTTTGCATCCTTTTCTGAAACCTTAGTGGGTGAGATCTCAAGGCTTCCTTTCTTAGTGGTATGATCTCTGAGAACAGGAAATCCAGGAACTCAACTTATAATTTTAAAAGCCTTAATTTTAGGGTCAAAGAAATGGTCCCACAGGCTCTGGTCTGGTCATCTAAGAAACCCAATACTCTGTGGAGGAGTGGGGAGAGGTTAACAAACTTATTTGAAGTGTATTCTTACAGTTTAACAACATCAGGTTCTTCTGTTAAATTCAAGTACAATTAAATTACTTACATGTATTTTAAAATGCGATCTATTATGGAATTCTATTTCTCTAAAAGTAGCCTCGACTTTCCCCCTTTTATCTGTATATGTACACACAAAGATGTATGGAATAATGTCCACTTAATGTTAATCAGGATTATTTCTGTGTGTTATGATTTGGGAGTAAATTTTCCTGTTATCTTTCTATTTTCCTGTTATTGTTTGAGGTTTTTTAAAAATAGCTTTTTGTTTTAAAATAACTATAAACTCTACAGTAAAGTTGGAAAAATAATACCTATAGTGTCTCATGTACTTTTCACTTAGCTCCTTCCGATGGTAACAACTTACATAACTAGAGTAAAATGGCAAAACCAGGAAATTAACATTGGTATGTGCAAACGACAGACTTTATTCATATTTCACCAGTTTTTACATGCAGTCATTATTCCTCAGTGAGCCTTGCTAATAGCAGAATGGGCTTGGGTAAGGAGCATATTGAACTTTATAGGGATAAGCACATACCTGCTTTGAAAAGTCAGATTATTTATCACCCGTATTGTAACAAACTGGCAGGAAGTAACCTCATCCTTGCAAAATTACTGGTAATGATGTGCTTGAGCTGGCTTGTACCAGCTCTGGAAGCCAATCAGTAAACATTCAGGAATTTTGTCATTGGTAGCTTTAAATCAGCAGTGGTGAAATAATGACCTCAGAAAAATCTGCAAATAGAATACCCACCCCATCGCCCCCACTTCCCAGAGCCCATTTACCAGCACTCCACTCTGTGTGGCATTTACGGTTTGTCTTGGTTAATCCCAGTTCCCCAAATACCCCTTCTCAACTAGGTCTCTCAGTAAAACCTTATTCCCTAGTAGGACATTCTCTTATCATTCATGACATCTCTTATCCTCTGGGTTGTAAGATATGGCGCCTAAATAACCTAATAAAAAGGCAAGGTTTTCTATTAATAGAGTCTAATACCTTATTATATGACTTTTATGGGTACCTTACTTCCATTTTACCCAGGGACTTTCTGGAATGTAGATACATATTTAACTCCAAGAGAACATTTGAGGGCATGTGTGTGTGTGTGTACATGTGTGTGTGTGTGTGTGTGTGTGTGTGTGTGTGGTAGGGAGAAGGCTTTCAGCCGCTCTCAATCCCCACAAGCAGGCAGCTGTTGATCTCAGACACACTCAGGGCTCTTCACCCCTCCCAGTCCCATCTCTTTCTTTCTAGAACTGCACTTACTCACTGGGCCCTTTCTGTTGGGCAAATGATGGAAACTGGGAAGAAAACCTCGGTTTAAACTTGAAAAGGAGTCAAAAGCCACAGGGATTCTTTGCAGATATAATAGTGTGGATTCACGAGCGTCCAGGTAGCAAAGCACCATATCTTTTTATCTTTAGTGAAAAACTTAGCTACTCTTTCTCTTAACCCTTAGAACATTAATTGTAGACAGAAAAAGAGCTTCTACCCTGTACCAGGCATCATCTGTACATCTTTGCAATGCTTCATTTTAATTGATTTTAATTTAATCCTAACCATAACCCCACATTGTATATAATATTATTTCCATTTGATGGATGAGAAAATTGAATCTCCGAGACATTCATTAAGTTGATCAAGTTCACATAGCTAATGGGGAACAGAGCTGGGATTCAAACATAGGATTCTTTTTTGTCTCTCATTTATTTTTTATTTGTATATATTCATGGGGTACAAGTGTAATTATGCTACATTAATATATTGCATTGTGGTAAAGTCGGGGCCTTCAGTGTATGTATCACTGAAGCAACACACATTGTACCCACCAAGCAACCTCCGGTCATCCACCGCTCTGAGTCTCCACTGTCCACCATTCCACACTCTGCCTCCGCGTGTGCACGTTATTTAGCTCCTACTTATAAGTGAGAACGTGCGGCAGTTGTCTCTGTGTTCGAGTTGTTTCACTTAAGATAATGGCCTCTAGTTCCATCCATGTTGCTGCAAAAGATGTGATTTCATTCTTGTTTACTGCTGAATAGTATTCCATTGTGTATCTATACCACATTTTCTTTATCTAGTCCTCCGTTGATGGACACTTAGGTTGATTCCATATCTTTGCTATTGTGAATGGTGTTGTGATAAACATACGAGTGTAGTTATCTTTTTTATATATTGATTCCTTTTCCTTTGGGTAGATAGCCAGACTCAAATGTAGGAATCTAAAGCCTGTAATCTCAGACCACTCTAGAGGCCATATAGCATACGAAAAAAATGCATGAAAAATTTCTTATACATTATAGGGGCCCAGTCATTGTTATATTGTTATTTATTTAATATATAATGGCTTTTATGTTTTAGTTATGTTGATAATTATATTAATATACTTATATATTAATATAATTATATAATATATTATGTATTAATTAAGCTAATTAATTATATTATTATTTTTTAGTGGAAATTTCACTAAACTTGGAGTCGGATTTTATCTGACCCAGGTTTTGGCTCTGTTATTTACTAGCTCTGGCAATATTCAAATCACAAAATATTGTCATTCATATGCAAGATGCCTGCCACATTGCATAATAGTTGTTCAATAAATATTTCAAAAAATGAACGAACAAAACGAATGAGAACTTGTTAAGGTCCTTTTCAAGGTCTTGAAAAATAACTCTCGTTGTGATGTACATACATGAACAATAGTTAATGCTCAAGTGAAAAGTTAATTGTCAGTACTGTCTGAATGAGAGGTGCCCTGCATCACACTGTGTCTTCTACAGCGCCCCCCTGTGGTACCAGTGGGCTTGCACAGGCTTCCTGGAAGTGTCCGGTTCTTGGCATTTTGCCTGGGATTTGCCTGCCGCTTGTTTGTTCCTCTTCTAAGGCCTATTAACCCTCGCCTGAAAAGAAAGACTTTTGCTTGGTCCTTTAAATAAATCTCTGCTTATTAACTTAACGTTGCAATGCTGAAGACTTTGTGAGAGGGCATTAGGAGACAGGAATGACTGTGAAGGCAGGGATGTCTGGGATGAGGGGCGTTTAACACTACTTTCCTTTCATGCTTTATACTCTTATATTATCCTTTTGTACTGTATCCTTTCATGCTAACGAATGAACTGATAAACATAACTAATGAAAGCGTGATTCATTGAGCCCTTACTGTATACCAGCCACACATTAAAACTTTTTGTACTAATCCTGTTACATATCTTATTTAATCCTCCCAACAGCCTGACAAGGTAAATGATATTATTATCCCATTTTACAAATAAGGAAAGGGAGATTTAGAATGGTTAAGTTACTCATTCAAGGACACAAACTTAGTGGCAGAGATAGGACCGGGACCCAGTCTGTCTTTCTCCTATACAAATATTGCCTCTTGTAACAGACTAGAAAGAAAAATAGGTCAGAAAGAGAAAAGGCCAGCATGATTGGGTCTCTGCTTTACTTCCATCTATAATTAAAATAAAATTGAAGCACCTGGCTTATTTTGAGCTGTGCTTTCCCATAGTAGCTCCTAATAACTGGGGAGATGCCAGTACTAAGAAGGGATCCTCTGTCAATTACAGTGCCTTGCAAACTGCTGTTTATGGTTAGGAATGGCAGGCTAATGAAATAAAAGCTTATCTAGCGTAGGCTTTGTAAAAACAACAAGAAATTATTGCTGTTTTTCATTCTCGTGCTTCTTGGGAGGTAAATATTTTTGAAAAGCCAATCCTTATTTTTTTTCCCCGTTAAAAATCCCTTTAAGAAAGACAATATGTTCTGGCAAAGATATTTAAAACATAACACTGTAATTTTAAAAAATTCAAGGTCATCCACATAGGAAGAGAAACTCTAGACACAATAACATACCTTTCCCTGTCTGTTCTCTGTGGGGAACTTGTTTCCGAGGTGGGGAATTAGGGAGTGAATCCGTTGAACTGCCTTGACCCCTTTTGTCTGGCCTCAGAAAGAGTCTGGAGTTATTTGGAGACTGTGTAATTGGTCGCTAAGTTTCCCTGGGCCTTTGCATTTGCAAATGAATCTGAGGCCCGTGGTGAAAACAATCCAGCTTCACCGAGATAAGGAGAGGCTGCAAAAACCGAGATGGTGAAAAAGCATGCCAGAAGATTGGACAAGACGATGCTTATATTTAGGTTTTTGCTTTCACAAGGATCTGGGGAATAGAAATGCAAAGCCAAGGGGCACAAAATAGCACATAAAAGCAGCTTGAGATTTTCCACAAACTCGCACTTTTTCCTGGACTTTTGGACAAATGCTGCCCTCCTGTGGTCAAACAGTAGAATACACAGGGATGGGGAATTTCAACCAGGAAAGGAAGGTGAGCAGGAAATCGGTAGTTAATTTGTATATGTTTTCTGAAGAGCTCTTGGTTGATGAAAAACAAAAACGAAAGCAACAACAACCAAAAAACCTCTTTCCAAAAAAAAAAAAAAGAAAGAAAGAAAGAAAAAGAACAGATCTAAGGGAAGAAAGGAAAGACGTAACAAAACAAACAAAAAACTAGGAACACCAGGCGCAGTGTTCTGTAATACTAGCACTTTGGGAGGCTGAGGTGGGAGGATTGCTTGATGCTAGGAGTTCGAGACCAGCCTGAGCAAGAGCAAGATCCTGTCTGTCTCTACAAAAAATAGAAAAATTAGGCGGGCGTGGTGGTGCACGCCTGTAGTCCCACCTACTCTGGAGGCTGAGGCAGGAGGATTGCTTGAGCCCAGGAGTTTGAGGTTGCAATGAGCTATGATCATACCACTGCACTCTAGCCTGAGTGACAGAGAGAGAGAGAGAGAGAGAGAGAGAGAGACCCTGTTTCAAAATAACAACAAAAGCCAAAAAAAAAAAAAACAAACCACAAAAAACAAACAAACAAAAAAAACCCCCAAACCCCTATGAACAAGAACAAAATAACTTTCTAATAAAATAGGCCAGTTTACCTATTTCCACCTTCATGGAGCCTTCTCTGATCACCCAAACAAGAAGTGATTCCTCCTTCCACAGTCCAATACAAAAACAACTGACTTAAAATAACTTAGCAAGACTGGGACCTGTGTGAAGTGCTGGGGATTGAAAGCTGAAAAAGGTGTATTCTTTGCCTTCAAATAACTCAAATTTAATTGGGGGTTAAGTGAAGAGGGACAGAACAGGTAACTTTAATATACATGGTACATGGCAATATAGGTACACATAATTCTTTGGGAGAACAAACAAAGGATATTTTGTCCAACTCGTGAAATGGATGATGGTTAGGAGTAGAAGTAAGATTTATCCAGGTGAGGAAAAATAGGAAGATCATTCCCAGCCATAAAGAGCATAAACAACATCCAAAGCATGAATTCCACCTGAAGCCTGCATAATTACCAGCTTTCTGACCGGCCATGGTGTGTGTGTGTGTGTGTGTGTGTGTGTGTTGGCAGCAATGGGACATAACAGTACAAGGCTGTATTAAGTAAGTGCCGCAGGACATAGATGGTCATGCCAAGGAGAGGGCTTAACTTTATTTTCTAGTGCTGGGTTAGATAAAATGGTAGCCATGTGATCAATTTGGCTACAGTATCTTACTCCAGTCCTAAAGCTCATATTTATGTTAAAGGACTAGTTCCCATAAGCATTTGAGAGTTAACTGCAGTAGGCAACAGGAAACCAAGGAGGAATTTTAAAGATGAGAACAACCTGGTATGATTCTCACAGTGAATTCAGCTGAAAACAATGAGCACATTATATTTAAACGGGCCCTAGCTGGAATGAGTTAATTTAACTAGAAAGCTGCTGCAAGACTTCAGGTGAAAAACTCTTAGTAGAAGTGTGGACCGTAGAGGATAGATTGGAGAACTAAAATCAATAGACTTGTAAAGGTTTCAATGTAGAGATGGGGGGGGGGGAGGAGAGGAGAATTAAGTCCATGAATCCACCATAATTCCATCTAGCATCTCTCTCTGAGTTGGGGAAGGTAGGAGAAGGAGCAGGTCTGGAATGGAAGATTAATGAGGATACTTATTAGCTTGTGGAATCCTTATGGATTTAACCATCCTGTATTGACTTCCATTGCATTGTTTTGGTTTTATCTGTCTTACTTTACTGAAAGTTCATTGAAAGTAAATAGAAAGAATTGGTAAGATGCCATGATTAAATTTTAGATTTCTTTTTGCATTTCAAAGCAGTCTGGGCAAACTGGGAATATAGTAAATCATCTCTCATCATAAGGGAAGAAAAATCCTGAGGTGGTGGCTATTTTTTTATGGGGTTTTCTCTTCCTCCTTCTAAATTCTAAAAAAAAAAAAGTAAAACAATAAAAAATTCAGAGTGGTGAGATCTATATACTATCTTTGATGTAGAGGTTATTTCCTGATATTATACTACAGCCCAGATTTGACTCACCCTATCTTTCAAAAGTAGATAAGAGTTCAGTTAAAAAAAATCCTATGAACAAAGCAAAATAAAGTTTTAAAAAATGCAGCTTGTTTTATTTTTATATAAACTAAAACACCAGAGTTCATTGATTCCTATATTAAATACATAAATTATAAAATAACCATTCATAAAACTTTACATACAATAAGTCAATTCCAATCTCTACGGTAATACATACAGTACATGTACATGTTTGGTGTACTTCAGAGGATCATTCTGGTGAAACTCAGTCAATTTATATTTTTCTTTCATTAGTAAACAAGCACTGAAGCAATATGTGGAGTCATGCTAATGAGATGGAGAGAAAGAACCCCAGCTGAGGCAGTTGGTTGGATGGAAGCTCTAAGAAATTGGGCCCCTGGCTACATTAACATGGTAGACACCTGGGGGAATTTTGTAATCAGACACATGAGCTCTGATTACAACTATTACTATACTTGAGTCCCCACAGAATTGGATCTTGAAGGTTAAAACATGCATGAACTCTTCTTGAAATGAGATTTTTAACTGATAAAGATCCAGGGCTTTTGGTTAATTTAATACTGTGGATTGTGATGAACTTTCTCTTGCTCTTCCAAAAAAAAAAAAAAAAAAAAACCTCAATAAACCATTTGCTGGTTTATGAGCATGAGTCATTGAAAAACAAATGAGTAGTCTCTGCCTTAGTCAACAACAGGAAAGAACAGTAATGAACAGAGGGCAGAGGAGGAGAGAGAAGAGGTAGGCAGGGAGGGGAAGAGCACAGACACCAGATGCTAAACAGAAACATGAGTTACCCAGCAGCATCAGGGAAAAAACACCTTCTTTAAGTCCTCCATTCTAGGACAGAAGTACACATTTAGTAAGCGCTCACACCATCATAGTATGTACAGAATATGTATGTGTATATATGTACATCACGTATTTATAAAAATGTTTGGGTTTTGATCTGCCTCACTGGGAATTTGTTACAGTAAATGTGGGATTAGATACAGTCTGAGATGTTGGTCAATAGAAATGGTTGTTGTTATTAAAGGACGCTGGGATCTGCTTTTGGTTGGGAAACTGCATCATCCACTCTTACTAGTCTGTGGAGTCTTGACTGTAGGCAAAATTGGACTCAGTTGGACACCACTCCCACCCTAGAGAACTTTGCGTGTAACAAGGATAGAAATATAAGCATGGGTACAAAGACCTCAATGCAGAAGAAACCAAAAACGGAGATGGAAACCTCACCACATCAACCAACCATACCTCTGAGTTTGATACACTACGTTGAATATAGCGAATTATAATCTTATTTTTGCTACATTGCCCGTTTAAGTATATCTTTAGTAACTTTGGTTAAACATTGGACTTGGACTCTCAACAATAGAAGATTTATTTAGGAAGAACTAAACTGCCAAACTAAAGACAGTAAAGGAATGTGAATCTGCCCTGCCCAGTTCTGAAACGAAATCATAGAATTTGACATTTGAAGAAGCCTTAAAGGATTAACTCCAACCCTCCATTATGTCTGAATCCTCTTGCCAATATGCATAAAATTCAGTCTCCAGACAGTATATTATACAGAAATGACATGACAGCTTTCCTGCCTTAAGACCTAGAAGCCCACTTAAAGAAGGGCTTGGGTTCATCCTGAAAGCATTAACTCATGACATAAAGTCATCTAAGATTTGTTTCGATTTCTTATCTTTAGGAAGCTATATTGAACTTTTTCAATATAGTAGATAAATCTAAATTACTGAAGTGCTGGAATTAAGCTGCGAAAAGCCATGATTATCAGAACTTTGTTGTGAAAATTTTGCAAAGGGCAACAAACAATGCAACCCCTAAATACACAGCAAATTCTTATTCTGTCCTGTGTGTGTATATGTGTGTGTGTGTGTGTGTGTGTGTGTTATGTGCCACTCTTTGACAGATTGAAAGACTGCAATTAAATATTTTAAAAATAAAATGTCTATATGATTCATCTATTTTGATGTAACAACACAGATGATCCAATTATTCAAACATCAGCACAAAACCAACGAACGTTCTTTTTACAGTTTCCATGAAAGCCTAGGCAGGTAAAAAAGATGTGCTTCATTTTAAAACGATAAACTTATGAATTACATTGAAGACAATGAACATACAAATTATACAATGGGTTTACAGAAAAAGACAATAAATAGGCAAAAGAGAACATGTTTGCCAGAGATTTATTTAAAACAAAACAATCAAAGTAAGTTGAAATAAAATACTGTAGCAAAAATTATTTGGCAAACTTCATTTCTTCTATTACTAGAGGAGAACACATGTTCCCTTTCTATTTCGGTGAAGACCCATGCCCTGCCTATTGTCTCTTTCTTACAGAGTTGGGAAGACCAGACTACCTGCATGGGCAGTTATTTGTGGATTGCAAAAAAAAAAAAAAAAAAATCAATGCAAACTCTATTCTTCTACCCCTAAACCGTTGGCAATAATATAATTTATATGACACAAGTTAAAAGGAATCTCAATTTTTCCGGCAGATTCTTTCATTCCCTAAAATAAAAGTTGAGAGGCATTAAAACAAGTTTGACAGTCAATTTAATGATAGATGCTTTTTAGTATGGCAGTCAAATATAGCGTGTTCATTTTTTCCTTCTCATGGAAATTTTTGTGTCCTGAATAACTAGGTAAATTGGGGCTTTCATTTATCTCAAACTATCTTTAATAATTATGTTTATTTTCCAAGGGCTGAACACTTTATTAAGAAAAATTAAATAAATGAACCTTGAAGAATGCTATTCTGATTGCTGCTAACTTACTGGCCAAATGTGTCAGGAGAGTTCAGATGCAGAATTTAAGAACTGGAGTGGGGGTTATCTGCTCTTTTTAAGAAGTGGAGCCACATGAGACCCCTTCATTATCAAGAGTTTTTTTTTTTTTGGCATTGCTGAACGTGCTCTCTGAGGGAAGCATTCATTTAGAGATGGTCCATTTCCATGGATCCACGAGAAACTGGAACATACATCTACAATTCTGCTAATGTTTTTATAATTATGAAAATGGAAAACAGATGTATCTATGAAAATATTTAGACTTATCCAATGATATGTTAATTTTAAGGATCACAAGGAAGACTTGCGGAAATACTACAGTTGAGCCTACAATATAGAGAAATTCACTAATCTCCTGGATCTTCAAAGAGAAAAAAATCCCTCCTTTTGCATTTGCCTTAAACACATCTAAAGCTGCTCAGATGATCATCCTAGCCATCGCTCTCATATGATTTTGTGTGCGTAGAGTACAATCTAATTTATAGAAAATAAGGTATATGATTAAACCATACCACTTTTGCAAATATTCTAATCATTTAGAAGTAGTCAGTTCTTGAATGTAAATTTTAACCTACAAGTTTCTTCGTAGGAAAAGCAAAATGAAGGAAGGGTATGTTTGGTGAAGCAGATGGAGTATGGGATCGCTCAGATGGGCTCTGGAACAGTAAATGAAGAGCAGTTGAAGAGAAAAGTCTGAGACGTGAGAGAGCAATGTATCCTATTTCATATTTTCTGACTCAGGTTTGCTAGGGTTGGGTCACAGACACTACAGAGGCACCCTCTTTCACACTGCCCGCACAGTAAACCTACCATTCATATTTAATCTGAAACCTACCTAGTTGAGCAAAGAATCCAGCAGGATTGTTTGTTTCATATCTTCCTAGTAGGACATATCATCTGACCTTCCCCTCAAATGGAAGAGATAAGCAGATTAATTATCTGATACAGTCAGTTGACTCCAAACCTTCATTTCATGGCTGGCTCTCCTGTGATAAAAGTGGTGTTTGGTAGGATGGCATGCATATGCAATCAAGGAAGCCAGGAGATGCTTATCATTGAAATGACATACACGTCTATCTCATTCAATAGCATGAGAGGATCTATTTGCTGTAGATTATTAGAGATCCTGGCAACAGATCTCTCAATCTTTATTGCTAATAACGTCCCAGGTAAGTTGATGGGAAAGCTTCAGTGCTGCAGCGCTTAGATTTAATCAAATTGAAGCACTGTTTTATTACACAAGGGAATCTTTTCCTCAACAACATAGGAAAGTCAAATAATACAGCAGTTGTAATAATTACAAAGCACTTTGTGCTATTTTAAGCACCTCTTGTTCCAAAATTGCAAATAAAACTTCATGAAAAAGCATTTAACCCCATTTTGCAGATGAGGAAACTGAGGCACACAGAGGTTAAGTGACTGGGCCAAAGATACCTGGGTCAGCAGTAAATCTAAGAACAAAAAGTGGGACCCCAGCATTCTAGTTTTTCTTGTACATTTCTTCAGTTATCGTTCTGGCTTTGAAAATGCCAGTGCTAAAACTGAAGGACAAGATTCTGAACCCACATATGGAAAGATTTGTGTAGCATTTCATAGAAAGAGTTTCTGGCTCCCTAACACACATTCCCTATGCATGGGAATTCTAGCCCCATAAATAAAACCTTGAAAATTTGAAAAATTGAGGTGGTTTTGTTATCTACAGTAAATGAGGTGTAAAATTAGCTTTTCAGGAACATATATTTGTTCTCAGAGCTGAATCCAAGACATAACTTAGGAAAAGTACCAGTCTTCTAATTGTCTCTGGTAGAAAATGACCTTCTTGGTAACATAGTGTTATTTCTATATAAAAAAGTAGAGCTATCTTGTTGCTGTCAGCTGTCTGGGAAAGAATGTTATTACTCGAAACAACAAGAGGTCAGAATGCTCTAGGCATATCAGGATGCTTTTAAAAATAATCGTAATTTAGCTTAATATTCACATCTCTGTGGCAAACCCAACTGTTGATAGAAGTTTACTTATCACCTCTATTGTGTGTTTACCCAAATCATATAGCATATTCATTTGCAGCAATTTTAAAGCAGCCACTTGAAAATCAGTATTTTGGAAATTGAAAGATTCAGAGATGCTCTCTGGTCCATGTTCCCTGTAGATGTTCTAAACAGAACTAAGTCAGGGAGCTTGTGATTTAGAGTATCGTCTTCTTAATTTTCAACATGAATGAGATCAGTCCATTGGTGGAGGAACGCAGATGTGAGAGAAGGACAAGGAAGCATCAAATCTGCTTTTATTTCGTATGTTACTTTCCACCCGGGTCCTCGGACTTGGTTGCCAGTTTAGTTAGGGTCACTGTGATCCACTTCTCATCTGTCATCTGTGGTATGAATTCCGTAAGCTCCACCTTTTGCAGAAAAACAAAATGGAGTGGGCTTTTCTTCCCATTCACATTGCAGATGTCTCTGTTCCTGAGTTAAAAATAATCACAAAGACAGAAAAGCAAATCCCTGTAGTAAGAAACCAGACTTTTCAAATGAAACATTTTATTGTAAATAGCTCCTCATAGGTATTCCTCGTGCTTCATTCCCCACCCACCCTTGTTTTTTTTGTTTTGATCTTTTAAAATGATGTTTATTATCAGGACTAGTGTTTCCATGGGGTGTGGTGTTACATTAAAATGACCCCCTGCACAGCAGGGGTTGAATGTTTCATTGTAACTTTGGTTCCATGCCCAAGACACATCTTTGCTTGATCTGCTGAAACTGGTTCCATTGCTGAATTTTTTTCTTTACACAATATATGTTAGTTCTTTTCTTCTGGTTTGACATATACATGTTTCATTAAATGCAGCATATATTGTAGATTTTCAACAGGGTCATGTAGGAACTGTCAAGTAAGAAACCTTGAATAATGGCTTTAAAATACACAGTTGTAGTCCTGGCTACAGGGTAGTTCTTAGCTTTTGATCTCCCTTTCACTGGTGTAAACAATTTTGCCATCTTTGAAGGTTTAAAAGCATTTGCATTTCTGGGGTCTTATCCGTGTTTTCGGTTACTCTGTAAAACAGGAAAAAATTCTTTATCATTTCGGTTAATAATGGAATCATAAGAAAACAAACTTTTTTTTAAGGAAAAAATATTTTTTTATTCTTTACTAACTCTTTGAGCTGTATGCTCTTGTGCAAGTTATATAACATCTCTATACTTGGTTATTTTAATTTTAAGTGAGAAAACAGAAGTATCTATTTCAAGGATTGTCGCAACATAATGCATACAAAACAATTAGCAGTTCTATTCTCATAGTAAGTGGCCTGAAATATTAGTTATCATCATGATTGCTTTTTCCTCTGGGGCCGTCTAAGGTGATGCCTTAAGAAGTTCAAGGGTCATCATGTCCCAAACTATCAATTTAAGATGTTATATTAAAAACAGGTCTGTCCAAGCCCTTCAATAACTTACTTTTATGCCACATTTCCTCCCCAACAATTGTAACCATTGGCACACTGTCTGCACCCTAAAGTCCTTATTGGAGGATTCCCTGGGAATTCTGCCACACAAGTTTCTGGTTGGTCCAGAGATGTCCCTGAAAGGTGCTATCCTGGGGCTGTCCAATCAGGACTTCCAGCTCAAACAGAGGAACACTCTTTAAGTCCATATTGTCTGGGTTTTCACTTGGATAGAAGTCTAGGTCATAATGCTCTTTTCCAATAAAAGCTGGAAATGGCACAGAGGATGTGCTACCATGTGCTGCTTAAGGACATGGTCTTAGAGTCTGAATGACATAGATAGAGAAAATAGGATTTCCATTTTCTTGCTATATGTCCAAGGACAACTTATTTAACTTCTCTAAGCCTCTTCCTCATCTATAAAATAAGGATACTAATTCTGTAAAAGGACTTTACTATTATCTCAGAAAGGGTGACCAAAATCCAAAGTGGAGGAAAGGAAGGCACTCGGTACCCAGAAGCCACTTCCAGCCTCCCACACAGAGGCAAACTAAAGATTCAAAGAAATTCTTCCTGTGAGTGCCACTCAGACACATTTGGAATGCATATTCGCAGAGCCATTTTGCTCCCAAAACTAGGTTGGGCTAGGGTGAAAGAGTGACATAGTCACAGAGGGGGACCTGTGGGAAGGAAGTGCAGTGGTTGGGGTGAGACCACACTGAAGGAGTGCGGGGAAGGTACCAAGAGGCAAAAAGAGATTGGTTGTGCGTGTACCAAGGGAGATTCACTTTCTGTTGCTCAAACACAGACTTGCTCATCTTGCCTTTTCTGTCTGAGCAGAGAATTGAAGAGGGATGAAAGGGCAGAGACAGGGGTGGCAGTATAGTTGTCTCCCTGCCCATACTTCATCAAAAGGCACTTATTCAGCAAGAAGCTGTGGGTGGTACCAGCAACGATGAAAGCCAGAGAGGCAGTGGAAAAGGGTGGGCCTTGGCCAAGCAGGGAATGGCGCACGCAGTAGGCGTGCTCTGCCCAGCCTTCTGAAGAACTCACACATATGTCCCTTGGAATGGCCAGCTCATAGGACAGACGTCAAGTGTTGGTTGGTAATAGCCAGAGAAACAGCCACAATCACTGCCAGTGGAGTTGAGAGGCAGGATCCCTTTCCCTCTTCCTCTTCCCTGTTCTCCAGACAGGCTGAAGCCTTGAAGAGGGAAAGAGGGAGAAGAGGTTTCCTAGAGCCAAACCATGGACAACTCCTCCATGGGGTAACTGGCTCATGCCTAAGGTAGAATAAGGGAAGAAATGAGATTTAACAGAGTCTGAGATCGAATTTTTAAACTGAGCAAGACTTTTGAGCATTGAAAGTGACTTAAAAAGTTGGAGAACCAACCTAAGCTTTAATTAAACGGTGAGAGAGGAAAAATAAGACAGAATCTGAGCGAAAGCCATGATTTGAGAAAAGAGATCAAGTTCATTTTTACATCCCACCTGGCTGACAGCCCAAACAACTAGTTACAAGTATAATATTCTCCTACTCCCTGGTGGTGGATCTGAAGGTATCTATAAGACTCCTCAAGGAATATGTATTTGTTTGTGTTTGTGTGTGTGTGTGTGTGTGTGTGTGCATGTGTATACATAAAATAAGTCTAAACACAAGAAATCTTTTACTTGCAAACTCTGACTTTATATGCTATCAGAGATCAAATCCTATATTCTGAGTCAAAGCATGCATGTATCATTTCTGCCTATAACAACTGAGGTAAAACCCATTCGTTGAGTAAATACATATTGGTTTTAAAAATTAATGGACTTACAGGCAGTCTCTTAGAACATTAAATTTGTATAAATTGAGGAGTGCCTGTAAAAGGAACTACTGTTTCTACAGTAAGGCCAGATTTATTCAAATGGGCATTCTGAATAACTGCACAGGGGTCACCCAATGGCCACAGGGGTTCTTTTTTATAGGGTGCTTAACAGTGCTGAGCTTTAGTCTTATCCTCTGTGAAACAGCAATTGTAGCTGTGATTTCTGAGACTTTACTCCATGCCATCAAACTCCAACTCAACGAGTACAGTGATGTTGCTTTTGACTTGTAACTCTAGTATCTGTAAGGGCTTCACCATCCAACCAGTTACACCTCCTCTGGAAACCAAAGGGCCATCTCTGACACCTTCTACTCCTTCAATTCTCATATGCAATTTATCATAGAGTATTCAATAAATGGTAGCTATTGTTATTACCTCCATTTACAGATGTGGAAACTGACACTGAGAATTGTTAAGTAATTGGCCCATGAAAATCCTCATGGGGAAGACAGATGATAATGTTGAATGAAGGATGAGGATCTGGGGAGGCTTCCCTGATTTTCCACTGAGATGGGAAGGATGAATGGATATTAACCAGTTGATGGTGGTGTGGGAAACGTGGTCTTGTTAGATGGAAGGACATCTTGAAAGGCATTATTCAAGATAGAATTCTTGGTATGTCTTAGGAACTTGGATTTAATGAGACTTTCTATGTGCCAGGAACTGTCCCAATTGCTTTACCTATATAATATCACTCAATAATCAGAAAAATGGTGAGTGCTATTATTTCCTAATTTTTTTGTACTGGGAAATTAACGTTTGCAGAGTTCTATGGTTGGTTTCCCCTCCAAAGTTCATGTTAAAACTTAATCCTCAATGTAAAGTATTAAGAGGTGGGGCCTTTAGGAGGTTATTAGGCCATGAGGGCAGAAAGGATAGGACTAGTGCCTCATAAAAGGGCTGTATGGAACTATTAATAGCTTCACTTTTTTTTGCCCTTCCATCCCTTTAACCATTAGAGGACATAGTGTTTGACCCCTCCAGAGAGTACAGCAGCAAGGCACCATCTTGGATGCAGACACCGAACTTCCCGGTGCCTTGATCTTGAACTTGATCTTTATCTTGAACTTCCCAGCCTCCAGAACTGTGAGAAGTAAATTTCTATTGGTTATAAATTGCCTAGTCTCAGGTATTTTGTTATAGCAGCACAAACAGACTAAGAAAGAGGGGTATAATAGTATCTTTTTGCAGGGTTGTTATATTATTCAAAAAGTATTTATTGATTATTGACCATGTGCTAGGTACTGTGTAGGTATTTGGGATACAAGGGTGAACAAAACAAAACATATATGCTCCCTACCTTCATGAAGCTTATACACAGTGAGGAAGAGAAACACTAATTAAAAAAACATATAGACATATATCTAAATGCATGTAAAATTTGTCCAGGAGGGAAATTAAGAAAGACTTTTCTGAGGGAATCACAAGTGAGCTGAGAGCTAAAGGATGGGTGAGTAGGTGTTTACTAGATGAAGTAGGAGGGAAGTGTTCTACGCACAGAGGCGGCTTGGGCAAACCCTGTGGCAGGCAGGAGGCAGTGTGGCTTATCGAGGGAAACTGGAGCAACAGGAAGCCCGAGAGACTGTCTGTGGTTAGACCATATGGGGCTTTGCTGGCCACATTAAAGAATTGGGACTTGATCCTAACTAATGGTGATGTTTTCCCAGCATGGGGGCAAGATTAGATTTGGGTTTCAAACAACTCGCTCTAACTGCTGTGTGGAGAATGGGTTTTAAGAGTGTCTATAGCAGAAGTCCTGAGCCCATTTGGTAGTCTATTCCAGCTGTGGACAAGGGGGAGAATGTATTTGTTTAGGTACTCTTTCCTTTGTTAATGCATTCTTTAAGGTAGTCTCCAAATGACATATGAGGAACAAATCAGATATGTTACCTTGCATATCATTAATAGCATAACATTACTATGCTATCCATGGCTCTAATCTAACATATCACAAATCTGCTTTCGTATTTAACTGCCCAGCTCTTTATTCATTCATCCATCTGCCCTTTAGTCCGTCTGTCAATTTAAAATTTATCCAGCACATAGTATAGATAAAGCACTGTTGTAGACACTGAAGATACTAAGATGAATACAACATAAGCCCTACTCTATGCTTTATTAATAGTCCAATTTGTGAGACACATAGGAAAACAATTTTAATACGATTGGATAAAGGCTAATGAATATATTTGCATAAAGAAATGAACTATAAACTGACATACAGTGATTCATCTTATAGACTTTCCTTACCAATATAAAACAATAAGGAGTGAAATTCTCCTATTTTAGACAACAAATACAGTAGAGATTGATCATGTGGCCATTTCTTTTCAACAGGCTACCTGTAGGCATTGGTGGGGGCGGGGGGGGTGAAAAAAATATAAATGCAATAAAAAGTAAACATTTGCATATTTTAACAGATAATTTATAACCAGTCAACTCTGGCTGTTTTTATTATACAGTTTTAATTTTTGTTTTTTTTTTCTGCATCAGAACAATAATACAGTATTATGTGCCTTTCAACATTTTTTATGTTACTAGACAGGAAGTCAAAATATTTAGCTGTCAAGTTCAAGAATTAATGGTTGACACTAGAGAAGTATCATCAAAAATGACCTAGAAAAAAAAAAATGAACTAGACCAGAGTATGTGGATAAAGAATCATGATCACCTGTTCTCTGGTCTTCCCAACTTCATAATGAACAAAGCTGGTGCTCTCATGTTCTTCTTTAATTCATCCCTGCTCAGAAGAGGAGGATTTTCAATGGGTCGTTGTAACCTGGATATAACAACTAACCTGGTGATAACTGTTTTTCTACTCCTCTCATTTTCTTCTTTCCTTTGTCTCCTTGTGTCATTGTCTTTTGTGGAAGAATTAGTGTGTTATGGCTTGAATGTGTCCCGCAGAGAGCATATGTTGGAAACTTAATCCCCAGTGCAACAGTTGGAGGTGGAGCCTAATTAGGTCCTACCTCATTAGGTGATTAGGCCATGAGGGTGGAATGAATTGATTAGACATCAGAACTCCAGATTCTTTGGCCTTTGGACTCTAGGACTTACATCAGTGACCTCCTGGGGCTCTCAAGCTCTCAGCCTTGGACTGAGAGTTATACTTTTGGTTTTGTTGGTTCTTGGCCTTCTGACTTGAACTGAGCCATGCTACCTGCTTCTCTGGTTCTCCAGCTAACAGATGGTCTACCGTGGGACTTCTTAGTCTCCGTAATTATGAGAGCCAATTCCCCTAATAAATCCCCTCTTACCTATCTATCCATCCATCCTATTGGTTGTCCCTCTGGAGAACTCTAACACAGTGAGTGGTATTATGCTATTATTTGGAATAAACAGAATGCATGGCAGATATCTTCTGGAACTATCTGGATCCCCCTATTTAAGGTAAAAGTCTCAACATAATCCATGCAGCTGAGTTATTTAGTCATCAAGCACTGAGTGTAGTAAGAGTGTCTTCTAGGGAGCTTTCTGTGGCTTCTATACCATCACTGACAATAATGACAGGTAATTGCTAAAAGAAAAGTATGAGTCACTCTATTTTAAGGAGGGTACCTTTATGTATAATTTAAGTTAGTCTTGGGTTTACGAGCAGAATATAAATCATTAATTTAATATAGAAAATTTTTTTATAGTTATTTGGAGCATGCTTTTACTACCATCAACAAGCCAGGAACCTTTCTTCCTTGCTTATTCCTATCTCTCTCGTGCCTACTTTGGAGACATAAGCAGCATTTATCAGTTTCAGTGATGTGGTATTCTCTTATATTATTTAAATCCAGATTATTCCCTGAAAAGAGGAGATCAAAAAGCAACAACTTGTTTGGATTTAGGCTGTAAACTACTTGGCAGTACGAGAGGTTATAATTTTGAATTTATATATTTGCAAACTCAGTAAATGTGATCGCTAACTTTTTATAATAATAGCTAAGAGTTGCTGATTATTTAACTACTTTCTAGGCAATGTGATGTCTTTTACATGCATTACAATTATCTCAATGCAACACCATGCTGTAAATATTTAACAACATAATTATAACCATTTTATAGAATACGAAGCCTAATCTCAGGTAGATTAAATAAATTGCCTACATTAAATGGCTAGTAAACGGCAGGATTCAAGCATAAGAATATATTTAACTTCAAAGTTGTGTGTTCTAAACTACTCAGCCATTTTCCAATATATATTTTATACTGCCCAGATTCATTACCATATTAACTTGCTGTATTATTTTAAAATATCATTATAGTCTTTTATTTAACAGACAATTATTAAGTGTCAATTATGTGTTGCTTTGGAGGAAAACTAAATCAAATTTTGTACATCCCTCATGGAGTTACCTCCAATGGGAAAAGGTATCCAGATGAGCACATTGTAATTTCAAAAGCCACTAGCTTTGAAGTAGTACCACACAAATAGTGGAGGATACCTCCGGTTGTTGATACATGTGGACATCAATGTTGCTCAAAATATGGGAGAAATGCCCTCTTTTGTCTGTGAGGCAGAACGGTAGTTAAGTGGATGCTGAAATGAGGCTGCCTGGACACACATTCTAGCCCTGCCAATTGTAGCTATATGGTCTTGGGAAAGTCACATGCTGCAGTTTCTCCAAATGTAAAATAGGAATAATTGCAGTACCTACCTCATAGGGGCTTTTGCGAGGATTAAATGTACAAACAGCTCCTAGCATATAAGTTTTAGCCATTATTGATGTTAATGTTAAAATCTAGTATTTCTATCTAGTATTTATGAGGTTTGATTTTTTTCTTCCCTAAACCACATGTATTACTTGTCTGTTACTGAACTCTATTTATTCTGCTTATGTATTTTTTGGGGGGGGGGTGACGACTGTTTGTTTTCTGATATTTGGCCATTTTTATCCTTTCCTAGAGAATCTCATTTCATTACAATTTCTTATTCTATTTAAAAGATTCAGTCCTTTTCTGTATGTGTTGCCTGGTTGTCACCCTTCTTGCCAGATAAGGGATAGTTGCTAGTCTGAAAAGAAAGCTTTTGGAAGAAGGAGTAAAGCCAGAGAGTTGGTTTCAAGAGGACATAAACTTTCTGGGCATATCTGCTTAACTCTTTCCTTATATCAGGTCATGCTAAAGCACTTTTACTTGTCTGTTCCACATCCAGGTAATAGAGTTGATACCTAAAAAGGAAATGTGTGTCTCTTCCATTTTCAACTTGCTATAGGAAATGTTAAATAAAATGGGGTCCAGGGACTATATCTATGCAATATAACTTAATAGGATAATAAAAATTGACTTGGACCATGATGGATGGATTTAGAATAGCAGCTAGCTCTTCTGCATTTTTAACAATGGTTTTGAGATCTGTGGTTTCTATACCTGGCTGAACATCAGAATCACCTGGCATGTTTGTTAAATACAGACCAGTCCTTGCTCTCCATCTCTCCCACCCTCTTCTCCCTCTCCATCTCACCTCCATTTCCAGTGATCTGATCCATTAAGTCTAGAGCAGGGCCTGGGGGTCTGTATTTTTAAGCATTGGGAATCACTGGCTAGGATTATTTATGCATGTATTCACGAGACTTGAACTTGGTAATAGTAATAAGATTCTCCTTTTTTTTTCCAAATTGACATTGAAAAGTCCCTTATTTGAAAACAAGATTCAATTTCCCTTAAATAGCCTGCTTTCCTGAGTTCTGATGAAGAGAGACTAGAGAAAAGCGTTGAAAACAGTAATCATTACTAGCTTGTTAGATTCACAGAATCAGAACTTTCAAGCTGAAGGCCAGTTTAAAGATAAAGTCATATTTCTTTATTTTGCATTTATAGAAGCAACTCTTTCTGTGTAATGGGAAATTATGATGAGAATACTAAGGTCCACAGATATCGTGACTACCCAAAGTAATACAGTTAAGTGGAAAATATTCTTGGTTCCCAGCACACTTTATAGATTCTTTATTTATCCAATAATCACCCAAATAGATTGTCTCTCTTTCTCATTTTAGGGTATTTAGGCTAACCAAACCAAGTGTGTCTGTTTTTAAAAAACACAGCATAGTAACTATACGCAGCATCCTTCTTATCAAATACCTCTTAGAACCACAGTTTGAGAATTAAATGGAATCTTACCTTTAAGAGGCACCTTGACATCAAGGCCATAGAATAAAGGCAAGAGAGAAGAACAAGAATAGAAACAGAAACTGCAGAAGAAAAAGAAGAAGATTATGTAAATCTGAATTTCTGTAGTGCCATTCAGGTAGTACAAAACCTCAGCTTTTCCACATCGCTCAAGCATGACCACTGCTCACATATACCTCAATTACCTTTTTGTTTAAACAATCCATACCTTTCATGTATTTACTGACAGCAATGCTGGTGTTCAGCTAACACTGATTCATACATTTTAGAATTGTGAGTGGGTCTTACAGATAATTGGTCTAAGCTTCTAATTTTACAGATGAGAAAAATAAGCACAGAGCAGTAAATCAATAGTTTAAGTTCACACAATTTCATGGCACAGCGAGGGCTAGAGCTTAGCTATCCTGAGTCTTAATTCATTATGTATCCTTTGCTCTGTCTTTCATATACAGGAGGGTATTTCAAAAACACAAAAGATGATCAGAACATACACTTAATCACTCAATGCTATCGTTATTTGGTTTATATGGTAGGTTTTAGGACCAAAGCGCAGTAAGGAGAATATTAATATGTAAGGTAAACATATAATTAATTATTCACAGTGGAACACTTCTGAGAAGGAAATGGACACTGTTGGTAATTACATTGGGGCAAGAGGTATAAACGGGGTCTGCCCTGGGCAAGTGAGGGTGGGTGGCCGTGCTACTGGTATGAAACATGCTTCTACATCAGTGGATGCTTCAGACACTGAAAGTACCAGTTTGCTCTAGCTGTCATGCCTCTGAGATAGACTTTTCTTTATTTGACTCACAGAAGTTAAATGAAGTCTGATTTGTCTCTCTTTACAAGAAACTTCACTAGAGAAGCTGATAATTGAATAGACAAACTCATGCTTGTGTAGCACTGGTATATAACTAACTGTATGTGAATTATAAAAGGTCACAGGTCAGGTCAGTTTTCAAAAGATAACTGATTTCCTTGGTGGCTCACCTTTGCAGAATCAGTAAGTCTTTTGCTGACTATTACACTCCAGGAACATCCTGTTGGACACATTTTTGAATCAAGGCTGTGGCATTGCCATATTGTGCATGTTATTTGCATATTTCCTTTAATGCCACTGCATGTAAAGTTCTTGCTTCACTGTTGCTAAATTTTACAAACAAGTTATAAATATGGTGCTAGGAGCCATGTATTGGTTTATTATTCTGAAAAGCAGAAACTCTGTCCTTTTTTTTTTTTTTTTTTTTTTTCATTCCTTGAAGATATAACTAGCAGGAGAAGCTTGAGGAGAGGAATGGAAGGCTTCCCATTAAACCTAAGAGACTATCAGACATCAGAGCTACCTCTCTGGGCATGAGGAGATGCCCATCACTTAGTCTGTAATGAGATTCTTGGTCCCTGCAGTGTAGGGGACAGACCATGGCACGTGGAGTCAGACACCCTGACCTCTCTGGTCTTAATTTGCCATAGATTGGTTACCTAATCTTGGGCAAGTTATTTAATCTCTTCGAGCCATTGTTTTGTTATCTGCATAAAAGAGGATCATAACATCTGCTGTGTCTGTCTCACAGAATAATTGAGAATCAAATGAGATAATGGCAGTGGAAGTGCTTTGGATAAGGTAAAGTGCTGCGCACAGTTGAAGCAATTTTGCATTTGTTGTCACCCCCTGACTCGTACTAATTGTGAGCATGGAAATGAGCAACAAGGAAGGGATATTGCATGTACCCTGACTGGGTGTTCAAGCACCCCAAGGGAAACAATGAAGAGTATCTCTGACATAAGGGATCTTTAGCCTTTTTAACCTGACTTGAGGGCAAACAGAACTGAAGTCAAGTGACTAGAAGGCGAGTTGTAAACCTCACCTCTCAGTCAAATCTCTAATCTGAAATCAACTGAATTGTTTTTGAAGTGGTTTAATTTGCTATCATCTATGAAATATGCAGCTTTGATAACTAAAGAATCCTTGTTTTCTGTTCTGTATATTACCTCTTTGTCATAAATGTTTAGGAAATTCAGACCTGTAAAGTATATTGGGCAAAAGAATTGTGAAAAAGTTCATACTGAATTCTGACAGTGAACATAATATTAATTCCCCTTTTCCCAACATTTCCATGGGATTTAGAGAATAATCTAGGGTGCTAACATTAATAGATATTAAAAAAACTCCCCCTTTTATTTGTGGTTTTAAACCTCAGTTGAATGAGGACTGACTGGTATCATGAAGTTTTGGGGGCAGAGCTGCCTTAACCTTGACTTCCCCTTGAGCCAGCCCTAAGACAGTTTATGGATTAGCAGAAAGGATGGCTAAGATCTGGCCATGCAATGGTGTGGACAATGGAAGACTTCCAGCATGGGCTCTGACAACCAGGGAAGCTGGGAGCAATCCCTGCCCTCTGTGGGTCTTCCTGCCAATCACTGGGAAGTTAGACTCAGTCCTTGGCTTATTGCACTTTATCTTTGCCTCGTTTGATCCTGCAGAACCAAACAGTCCACTTCTGAAATGAGGGAAATTCAAATTTAAAATTTTGCAGAAGATGTGTACTTGAGAGGTGGAAATTTGAAAAATTATACTTTTAATTTGACTTACACTTTCTTAGTGTATCCTACTTTTCATATAAAGTGACTTCATTTGTTCCTCATGGAACTCATGAGAAAAGGTAAGGGCAAGTATTATCTCTGTTTTATAGACTTGGCTTAGATATAGGAGGTACAGTCACTTACCCGAGGTCAGATGAGTCCCTGAAGACCCACCTGTATAGGAATCTGGGTGAATCTGGGTGCCTGGTGGTCTGGCTACTAGACCCCACCAACTCTCTCTGACCTCACATATTTGGGTAACTATAGAAGCAATTTGAGATGAACCAAATTCTAACTATTGTCTCAGGAATGGCAGATGGTTTGCTATTTTCTTCTTGTGTGCCTGTGGAAGATACTGCAAAACAGCCCTCTCCTTTTTCAATGCTGGGATTCGGGTAGCTACTTCTAGTCGATAAGATTGGAATCCAGAAAAAACCTCCTTGCCATCCTTGCTGTGTCCTGGGCAGGGACAGTCTGGCTCACTGCAGCCTGCTGGCCAGTACCCTGTCCCTTCTTCCACCACACACCCACTTCCCAGTGCCCTCTAAGAACCACTGTGTTTTACCCCCAAACACTGGCTGACTTGGAAGCAGCAGTTACTCCTTCCGACCAGTAGGCAAGTGAGAGGAGGCTCTAATTATCATAGGTCAACCTAAGTTTCTGAACTTACTGTCCAGGTGAAACTACACAAAGATGAAAGGTCTTTTTTTATGAATAATGGGAAAGATTTTAAAAAGGTTCTAAAAATATTTTTAAAAGAAAGAGCAAAGTAGAATGACAAAACTCAGAAGAAACTTTTGGAAAGGAAATGATGATGAAGAATGAAAACACTTACAGAAAAGAATAAAAAATCAACACGAAGGGCAAACATGTCAAGGCTGGGTTACTGATGCCAGAACCTTTTCAGGAATTCTGGTGCCTGACTGAAGGTGAAGGCTATGTTTACAGTAGCTACACCTGCCTCTGCAAGATACACAATAACTGAGCAGCCAGAAAGCAAATGCAGTGAGCAACATCAATATGACTTTCCAATTGAACAAATAGAGAATAAAATAGATACTGAACTCAACACATACCTTTTCTTCTAAATCCTTTATCTGTCTTTTCTGGATGTCTGTTTTGTCTTCTAAGTCACGGATTCTCTGAAGAAAGAAAAAAAAAAAAAAGAAAGCATTAGTGGGTGTTAAGTTGTACAGAAAAGTCGTTCACCAAACTAAAATGCAAAACGTACTATAAAAATATGAACATTTGTACTAGCAGATGGAAACATTACATGTACATTTTTCCCTACCCAAAAGGGTACTGCATGTTTCAAAAATTACCCATACTTGTGGTGGAAAATCATTGTCATTGATTATATTTTCAAAAAATACTTGCCACCTATTTGTACTGGGCCTATGCCTGCCAATGCCTTCCCAGTGAGAGAGGTATAGACCCCACCGCGCTGACATCGGGTGACATCGGGCTTGGCCATGAGACTTGTTTTGGCCAGTGGAATGTGAGTTGGAGGGAGATGTGGGAATATTACATCCTTGTAGAGAGAGCAGTATGTCCCAGAGCTAGTGAGCAAAAAACAAGCTTTATTGTAAACCATTTGGATTGAGATTTTGGGTTGTTTATTATCACATTAAAAATGGCTAAGGCTGACTCACACAAATGTAAACAATACCAGTGTTCTATGCTAACCTTTGTTTTTTCAACCTTATTTCAACTGTTTCAGGGTAGTATAGCCTCACCAAACAGGATTGGCCAATTCTCATAAAACAAAATAGAGATTATGCTTCAACAAAAATTCCCAGGAGGGAACCATAAATTAGGAAAAAAACCCAGAACATAACAAAAATAGCACAAGTAATCTGAAAGACAAAGCAGCTCTGGGACCGTCTCTGAACTTACCTGTCAACTATTTAACAAAATTCCACTAATTTAAACAAAACAAATTTGAAATCGACATTACATAGATAATTATTCACAGGTAAAAACTTCACATTTATATCTAGCAGTTGAAAGGCTTTTTGTGTTCCTGCACATAGATATACCACACAGGCTTGTTATTTAATGCCTCTGTTGGGAATAATTAGAAAATAGAAAACTAGGGGAGTCTAAGAAGAAAACACTAGAAGCCAAATGGGGCAATAATTTAAAAAGAGAGGTTTTTATAATGCAACATGGGGAGAAAAAAGGGAAGCTAGAACAAAGGATACTTGAACTTGGAAATCACATCTCCTTCTTTCGAAAACAGTAGATTTCAACTGGGGGTGATTTTGCCTGCCCCCCCCTCCCGGGGACATTTGGCAATTTCTGGATATTTTAAGAGTTAGTTAATACATTTGTTTATTTTAAATTGTATAATTCAGTGGTTTTTTTAATCATATTCACAAAGTTGTGCAATCACTGCTACTATCTAACTGCCTGGACATTTTTTTTTTTCAATCGTCACAACTGGGTACTGTGTGTACCCAGTTAGAAGTTAGGGTGTGGGTAGAAGCCTGGGATGCTACCGAACATCTTACAGTACACAGAACAGCACCTCCCCCAAGCCCCCACAGTAAAGAATAAAGAATTATTTGGCTCAAAAATGTCAGTACTGCCAAGTTTGAGAAATCCTGCTCTAAAGGAAAGGAGCTGAGGTTTGTGCAGGAGAGGATGGTGTGCTTTGGTCAGAGTGAGACCATCGAAGTTGACCTTGAAATTACATGACAATGGATGCTGGAGAAGGGGATGGTGTGTATATATGTGTGTGATGTGTGTGCTGGTGTATATTTCCATAGTGCTGGCTATGCTCCAAAGCTACAGTAAAAGCATAAATTTGCAAGACATTTCCACCTTAAGTGTGCAAGTAATTCCTTGGCATGTCTGTTGGTAGGTATTATAAAGTCATGAGCATGCGAGAGTACTGCAGTATCTGTTCAGCCATCAAGTCTGTGCTTGTTGGGCACCTCATTCGTTGCCTGTTCAGGACTGTGCTGGATATAATGGAGAATACAGATAAGGCATCAGTTAGTTCCTGATCACAAAGAACTATCAGGTCCAGATTGAATAATAAAATTAAGTAAAAATGGTAATCGACAGCAAAAATCAGTACAGCTTCATCACCATCTCCAATTCCTGGCACAGTGGTTGGCATGGAGAAGCTGTCCATGCATATTTGTTAAATGAATTTGCTATGCTACATTGTATGACATATGCTTGATTTCCTTTGCCTTCCCATCCACTTGCCATCCAATCCAACAGGAAAGAAACCTTGTCAGGTCCAAAATAGATCCTTTTTCTACCTACTTCTTTTGATCTCTACTGTGACCAAGTTCACCAAGTCATTGTCATCCCTCATCAGGACTGGCGTGATAGCTCACCACTGGCTCTTTCTACCTCCTATCTTGACCATCCTACATCCACCTACAGCAGACAATGTGAACTCTCTAAATGTGAATGCTCACCACCGGCCCTCCAGTTTAAGGAGGTGGGAAGGGGAAAGAGGAAGAGTGGCTGAGTTCACTCAGAATAAAACCCAACTCCAGTAAGGCCTTACGTGGTCTGGCCCTTTCTTAGCTCTCTGACTTCACCTCCTATCAATCTTGCCCTGGCTCTGTGTGCTCCTGACATACTACCCTTTTCTCTGTTCCTCAAATATTCCAAACTTATTCCCACCACAGGAACTTAGCCCTTGCTGCCCCTATGTTTTGGGGACACTTTGCTAAGATCTTTGTGTGACTGGTTCCTTGGGTCTTAGACATCTTCAGAGAGACCTTCTCTGACCAGCCAGTCTAAAGTGGCCAATCCTACTCCCAAACTCACACAAATCATATAACTTTCTTCATAGCACTTATTGCCACTCTCTGAAGTTGTCTTGGTCACTGTCCATGTGTGGCTTTGTCCCTTTCCATCTGTAAGACAGACGACAGTAGTGACCTTTATGTCTTTGTTTGCCATTACATTCCCAGTGCCTGGTACACAGTGGCTTCTCAATGAATGGTTTTGAATGAGTGTGTAACAGGGTGTGGAATGTAGATGTTTTCAGCAGTGTGTGGTCCATTTTTTTCATCAGGCAGAGGCTCCTGAAGGTGGTGGATCTTAAACTGGGACTGGAAAAATGAGAATGTCTGGATCAATGAAATGGGCATTGAAGGGCATTTTAGAGTGAGCAATCACACACACAACGGCTTAGAGGTGGGAAATCATGGCCCAAGTGGTACCAGGAAGTTTTGCATGAGTGGAATGGAAAGTATGCTCTGGAGATTGTTTCATATCAAGATTTTTGGGGAGAGGTAGCCAGCTAATGAAGAGATTTGCACAACGCTTGACTCAAGTGGAAATTGAAACCATGGAGGCTTCTGGGCAAGAATGTACCATGAGAAAAGGTGAGAACAGTCTGTGGTGATATGCATGGTAGACCAAGGAGAGGAGAGCTGGAACTAAGACCCCATGGCACCTGTATGTACTTTTTAAAGTGCCATTTATTAAGATGTATCATAATTATTCTTTGTATTAATCTTCATTGTGAATGTCCATAGTGAACTCTCTTTGCCTAGCACGGCATCTAGGAAATGCATTTAAAGATTTGACTGAATAAGTGTGTAGATGATGGAGTCAGGTTACCATAGAGGACATCTGGCAGTACCTAGAAGCTGTTGCAATAATCAAAGGTCCTGCACATACATGC
Source organism: Eulemur rufifrons (assembly GCF_041146395.1). Taxonomy (NCBI): domain Eukaryota; kingdom Metazoa; phylum Chordata; class Mammalia; order Primates; family Lemuridae; genus Eulemur; species Eulemur rufifrons. The sequence continues at coordinate 12,176,599 of NC_090992.1, forward strand.
CTGGGTGACAAGTGCAAACAAAATGGACCAGCTTCAAAAACATTTCAGGGGAAACGCGAAACAGAGGTGTTGGCATTAATTCTTGGAGGTAAAAGGACAGAGAAGACTCCAGTGTTTCTAGCCTGAATGATGTGGATATGATAATTCTACTGACCAAGACAGGCAGATGGGGTGAGAGGAGAGAAGGAGAAGAATGAATGTTTAAGTTCACTCTGAAACATTCAAGCAGAAATGTCTAATATGCTCTAGAAGTTAGAGTGTATTACATAATTACATATGACAAATCCTGGCCAATGCTTTCTGGAATAATTCTATGAAATTAAGCTACTGATTAAAAGGGAAGAAGGAGAGTAAGAAATAACTGGAAAAGGCATGTTCAAATGAACACTTGTTTGGGAGACAGAAATGGAAGAGACAGTCAATGGAACCCTCTGAGGCTCAGAAATGTAATGTGCCTATGAACTCAAACTGTATAACTTAAAACAAACAAACAAAACCCACTCTTTCAGGAGTGAAGTACCTTAGCTAACTGGTTTAAAGAGAGACTCAAATGGGGTAAGGATTTTATAAAAAATTGAGATAACTATTAGTCCATCTTAACAACACACACTTTTTGGGGTTCCATGATATAACTCCCAATTTGTTGAAATTAACTAAATGTTATCGTAGCCTAAGATTTGTGCAGAGGACATTTTTATTCTGTGCTAGAAGGAAAGAATGCATGAAGTAATGCAGTGATGCCATAGAGCCTATTAATAAAGGCTTTAAAAACTCTTTCCATGGGTCAAAGCCCAAAACTTTGTGATGGAATCTGAAGGGGTATTGATAGAAACATGCTTGTATTTATCATCTCTGGGGACACATGGCTTCAGAGTTTCCTGCTAACGTGGGTAACCTGTTAGCCTACAAAGATCCACAGTGCTCCTGGCTGCCTCTGGAGTGTGCTAAGTGTCGTGTTCCCCGTGAATTGTTCTTATTCATGTCACAAAGTAAACCCTGTTCCTTTTCCACTCATTGATTGCTAATGACCACAGTTTTCTTACTTCTTATGTATCCAACTGTACCAGTTGCTTCTTATAGCTTCTAGGGACTCAATACTCTAGCCTGACACTTTCAGTTTGGGGAATACTTATTGAATCTGCTTTTTTACCTGTCAAGCTATGCCATGAATGAAGAGTTGAAATTAAGAATTTTGGTTGGAAATTAGTATTGGGTGCCTATTTTAAGCCTTGCTGGTCTGGAGGAATCATACAAGTCATGGCTGACAGTGTAGTGCAGTGGTTAGACACACCAGTCTGGAGTCAGGCAGACCTTGCTGTAATCCTGACTCTGTTCTTACTTTCTGTGTCATCTTGGGCAAATCGCTTATACATTCTTATCTTCAGTATTGTTATCTCCAAAATGGGGACAATAAGAATACTTACCTCACAGGGCTATTATGGAAATTAAATGAAATGATGTGAGTAAGAGCCCTTAGTTAAGTTCCTGACATACAGCAAGTGCCAGGAAGTAAATGGACCTTCCAGGCTTTGTTCTTGTTGCTGTTTCTTCTGGGAATTAAAAAAAGGCCCTTTTCTCTTCTACCCTATTCAGAGTATCTGATCAGGCTGCCTAGGTTTCGGACTGGCAGGAGCGGAAGGAGGGAAGCCCTGGAGAGGGTCCTGCTTCCCTGCACAGGGGAGATCATCAGCCTCCTTGAGATTCTAATAGTATTTTCTGACAAAGTTCTAAAAACAGTAGCAGTATGCCATGCTTCTGACATGCCAATTTTCTCAAGACTAAATCATGACAAAACTGTCATCCTGTATCTGAGTGAAAGTGAGAAACAACAGCTATTTATTTTTGTCTCTGAAAACAACTTCTGCCTCCTGGGCTTGTCCATACCCACACTCCACACCATGTACGCAGCACTGAGTCCCACGGGCTTAGTGCTGACCCTACACAGATGCAGCGACTCGGTCCTCACCTGATGGGCTTGCTGTAAGAGCTCCATCCTCTCCTGAAGAATCTGACAGTCATACTCTCTGCTCTTCCTCAGCATCTGCCGCCGTAACTTTTCTACTGCCGTCCTCAGCTCCTCTTGCTGTTTTTCACTTAATAATTCGCCAAACTTGATAACAGTTTCTTGCTGCAGAGCATTGTACAAAGTAGCTTCTAGTTCCTGGATTCTCTGGCAAATAGAATTAGAAAAGTCTAACTTTGGAACTTGGCATTTAGGTGTGGTGGGGGAAAGTACACCATGTATGTGCATAGATGCATTACTTTAGACTTACAGGCTCTTGGCAATTTCAAAGCTTTTCTAGCCTAACTGCTCTTCTGAAAATCCCTGTCCTATAACATTCCATAAGGGTCATTAGCCAATATGTGAACTTCTCTAGCAAGGGGAAATGTGTTCTCTCTTTTGGGATCCTGTCCATTCCCTATACTTTCCATTTTTAGAAAGCCCTTACTCGGCTATAGTTAACTGTACCTCCTATTCTCAAATGTAGCTGAGAATAAGTTTGTTCTCTCTTCCACTTGACAACTCTTCAGATATTTAAAGTCATCTATCATGGTGACTGTACTTTTAAAAATAAGTGGTCTAAGTTGGAACAAAATACTTGAAATTGGAGATATATCTCATGCAAAAAATGCCCTCTCTTTTCCACATGACAAACCTCTGTACTTGAAGATGGCTTTATAGTCTCCATATTTTTTCCTTGAAATAAAATTAGGAAATAAGATCAAAAAGGACCTGCAGTCTTGGAATTAGTCTGTTTTTTAGTTCTCTGAGATCTATAGTTGTTCTAGCTACAATATTTTTCTTTGACTCTCCTCTTTTATAGATGAAGGGTTAATGCCTCATTTCTGGTTTTTATTTTTTTCCATAAGCTGCAGATACAGTGGCCAAAATCTACATTCTTATCCCCTGTAACTTTGACAGAAGCAACTAGACATGCTTTGGTGGGGAATATTGTCCTAGACTAAGAAGATCTCATCTTTTAAAAGTTAAATAGGTTTTTCTTTTCTCTTTTTTTGAATGAGTACTCAATAGTCTTGGGTACCACATAAACATACATCTTAACCTTATTTTATGTATAGGTAGAAGCGGCAAAGGTGAAAGGGTAGGAAGGGAGAGAAAAGTCACTTTCTTTTCTCTTCTTTAATTAGTACCAACTCGCATTCTCTTCTCAAACAATGCTCAGAATCTCTTACTCATTTTGGAGGGGGAAGACTAATTCATCTTTGTTACAGCAGGGGCTAAGTGCTTCACTCTTTTCCCAAAAGTGACTCAGGCTGCTTCCAGGAAAGCATTATAAAAACCTCTGCTAGCAACTCCTCGCAATATTCCTCTAGTTTGCTCTTTTTCTTTTGATTCATTACTGTGAATTAATGGGGGAGGGGGAGGCTTGGCATCAGGACAGAAGAAATGTGAGCTGTAGTCCAATATTAGGAATTGTGTGATATGAATTTGATACAGGGAATGGATCAAATGTGCTTCTCAATCAGCATAATCTTCTGTGGGAGAGAAAAAGGCACAACCCACTTACCAGCACAGGCTCCCTCTCTGTGGCTGGGTTATGGTAGTTAGAGCCACAGGGTCCGGAGTCAAATCTACACACTACCTGTTTCCCAACTTGGGCAAAATTCTTATGCTCTCTAAACCTCACTTTCTTCATATATAAGATACTAATAATAATCTTATATATACCTCATAGGGTTGTTGTGAGAAATAAATGAATTAAATATATACATAACAAACATTAAACAAATTAGTATTCTACCTAGATCAGATTCCCCCAAAATTGGATTTAATAAAATTTCTCTTTATACAGAAGGAACAGGAATAGAAAAAAAAATTTCTTTTTAATCTACACTGCCATCCAATCTGTCCTTCATCTAAATATTATCTAACAATATATATTTAATTTTAAAAAAGGAATACCATGTAATATTTATTAAATATTATAAGACTATTATAATAGCAAAGAGCTAAGGATATATTTGTTCTAAAATTAGAACTGGAAACTAATGAATAATTCCTGAATGTTGTGGTCTATTCAAGTACATGGCATGGCAAAGTAAATAGGATACTTTACTCCATGGCATATAATTGTGAATACTCTGGGTGTCTGTTGCTTGTACCTACCATGTATGCTTGGTCAAGAGCTTGTTTTCTGTAGTCTAGTTCTTCTTCCAGGTAGCCTTTTATTTTGCAAAATTGTTCCTATAATAAAGGGCCATATTGATAAATAGAGTCAGCTTAGTTAACTAGAAAGTGACATGTAAATTGTATTGATTAATGTTTTCTGTAATTCTACCATAAGACAAATCACTAGTATTTGTAGAGTCATAGATTTTGCCTGTTGGGGACGTTGTCCAACTTTCACAGTCTCACAGAGGGAATGCGAACATCAATGGAAAGAATCATAAACGATATAATGAAAAACCCACATGGAATGCTCTAAAAGACTTTTAATGCCAATCTGAGAGTATATAAGTAAGTATACATTTTGACAAGTGTTAAATAACAAGTCTATCTGTGTTTATAATTTTTTTTTTTTTTAATTTTTTTTTTTTTTTGAGACAGAGTCTCACTCTGTTGCCCGGGCTAGAGTGAGTGCCGTGGCTTCAGCCTAGCTCACAGCAACCTCAAACTCCTGGGCTCAAGCGATCCTCCTGCCTCAGCCTCCCGAGTAGCTGGGACTACAGGCATGCACCACCATGCCCGGCTAATTTTTTGTATATATATATTTTAGTTGTCCATATAATTTCTTTCTATTTTTAGTAGAGACGGGGTCTCACTCTTGCTCAGGCTGGTCTCGAACTCCTGACCTCGAGCGATCCACCTGCCTCGGCCTCCCAGAGTGCTAGGATTACAGGCGTGAGCCACCGCGCCCCGCCTATCTGTGTTGATAGTATATCTTTGGAAGACTTTTATAAAATGTTATACATAGCTGCCTTGTATAAAAAACATGTTTAACTTATTCAAATTCATCTGTGTACAATTAGCAAACACAAGGACAAATAACAGTTTAAAAAGTGGAAGTGGCAAAAAAAAAAAAAAGACAAAAAGATAAAAAGTGGGAGTGAATCCACCCACACTGCTGCTTAATGAGTGGGTGTCGGCCCTTGCCACAAAGCCCACATGAGCTGGGAGACATAAAATTGACGTCCCCTCACTTGTTCGCAATTTCTGTGTGCCTCTCATATCATGAGCATCTTGCCGTCGGCATTCAAAACTGTATCTTTGCGTACAACATAGTCCCAAGCACAAATTAATTGTTTCACTGGGTGCTTAACTGAAAAAACAAAGACCTCTTCCAACCCTGGAGAAAAACCCAATTGTGTTGACTTTTGAGAGAATATATGTCTGCATGCAGCAATTTTGTTGTCAGCTTTCCTGGTGATGCCTGGGTTCCAGTGCCTGGAACAGTATCTGGTACAGGCTCATGATGTAATTAATATTTGTTCATTTAAAGAGCTTTCAAGGGTAATATTGAATACGGGTCTTGTTATATGTTGTAACTTTAGAGCCTAACCTCTTAGTAAAATGTGAACCCTGTATAAAATACAAGTAAATGACTTGTAAGCTGCAACATGCTGTATAGATGCAGGTTGTTCTTATTACAGGACTCCCTGACCAGATAGGAATCCATTGCATGTGTTTTAGTTATCATGATTAATATTAATGATAGTCTTGTTATAAAATTCTAGTCATTGTTGTAAGTTAATAATAACCAATTCCTAAGACTTCGGGATTTAATTTTTTTTAAATTGTGGTAAAATGCACATAACTTAAATTTACAACCTTAACAATTTTTAAGTGTATGATTCAGAAGTGGGAAGTGTATTCACATTGTTATGCAACCAATGACCAGAATTTTTTCATAATGCAAAACTAAAACTATACCCATTAAACAACACTTCTACATTTCCTCTTCCTCTCAACCCCTGGCAACCAGAGTCTACTGTCTGTCTCTATGAGTTTGACTACTCTAGGACCTCACGTGAGTGGAATCATACAGTATCTTTTCATGACTAGTTTATTAGCTTAACATAATGTCCTCAAAGTAATATTGTAGCTAGCTATATCAGAATTGTCTTCCTTTTTTAAGCTGATACTATTCCATTGTATGTATATGCCACACTTTATTTACTCATTCATTTATCTATGGACATTTGGGCTTTTCCGCCTTTTAGCTGTTGTGAATAATGCTAGTATGAACATGGGTGTACAAGTATATTTTCCAGACCTTGCTTTCAATTCTGTTGGATGTATATTCAGAAGTGGTATTTATGGATCACATGGTAATTCTATTTTGAATTTCTTGAGCAATTGTCATACTGTTTTTCATAGCAGCTCTACCATTTTACATTCCCAGCAATAGTGCACAAGGGTTTCAATTTGTCCACATCTTTGCCAACACTTGTTATTTTTTGTTTTTTTGATAGGAGCTATCCTAATGGATGGGAGGTGTCTTGAGGATTTTTAAAATCAGAGTTACATCCACCCTTTCATTAAGGTTTACCTGATAATTAAATACAGTAGAAAAATTATTTAGCCTAAGAAAGAAAACACAAGGAAACACCTAATTCAATTTTCTTCAGCATTAGTTTTAGAAATTTCCCAAAAATACAATTTTTTTTTTTTTGAGACTGTAACTTCAAATTGTTGGATACTTCTGGGAATTTTGTTCCATGGCCTGAACACAAAATAATGAGGCTACATATTTTCAATGGTGCCAGATAAAACAGGTAGAGGCAACTTTCATTTTCCATTTGCCTTGTAAATTTTTCTTAATTTTTATGAGACCTCAACTTTGTACTCACCATGTCACTTTCCAATTCCATCATTTTCTGGTGCAAGGCAGCCTCTGCTCCTTCGATTTGCTGGATCCACTAAAGGGTTAAAAAGACAAAAGTGTGTGACATGATTGCTTGATATGACATATAATCTGTGTGCTGTCCACTAAGGTGCTTAGTCTCCTTCCCTTACATATCAGGAAGCATACTGAGAACTGAAGTGAAAACAATGTATTTTTATCACTTAGTTGAGAAACAAAACTATAGTCTTCTATGGTTTCATTCATCCATCCACTCATTCAACAAATGCATTCATGGATGTCTACCAAGGGCCAGGTAGGTACTTGGGCTGTAATGGTGAACAAGACCAACAAGACTTCTGCTCTCACTGGAGGGCAACATAGAAGGCTTTTTTGGAAGTGTTAATTGTACTGGAGTCTGAAGAATTGGTGAAAGGAGATGACTAGGAAAAAATGAAAAGGAAGTTCCAAGCAGAAGGGACACCATGTCTCATAGCTCCATGGCTGGAGGGAGCAGGACGAGAGGAAGATGGCCAGGGAGACTGGAGAAATGGCAATTTTTCAGTATTTAAAACTGATTATAGCAAAGTGTGGAGGAATTAAGTGGAAACACTTAAATCACATAAAAAGAGCTTATCTTTCCCAATATGCAGAATATATCATTCTGTTATATGGTATTGATGTTAGCATTGATAACATAACCACAAGGCTATTTGCACACTTTGCAGAATTAACATCAATTCTTTTTGTCATCTGATATCTGGTCCATGTGAAAATTTCCCCAGTTGTCAGCAAAATGTCCTTTTTAAAAAAAAAAAAAAAAACATACATCTGGTTTTGCTTAAATTTGGATCCAACAAATATTCATTCCAATATTTCTAAGTATCTTTTTATCTTATAGCAATACTTTCTTGCTCTCCTACTTTTTTTTATGTCATTATTTTGAGTAACTTAACAGTATCATTTGACCTGTAACAGTCTCTCATTTCAGATTGGAAAAAGCTAATTGGTTGCACTTGGTTTCATTTAATTTCCAACAAGCGTTTTATGCATTAGGAATTAAGGAAGCATCTCAATGAATGTATACAGTTCTCCGTTTATCCATCCAGGTGCACATGGCTCTCAACTGTGCTGATTTATTTTATTTTATTTTTTTATTTTTTTTAGAGACGTGGTTCTGCTATGTTCCCCAGCCTGAAGTGCAGTGGCTACTCACAGGTGTGATCACAACACACTACAGCTCCAAACTCCTGGGCTCAAGTGATCCTCCCTCCTCAGCCTCCCGAGTAATGAACTACAGGTATCTGCTACTAGTCCTGGCTTCATGCGCTGATTGTGGAGGCGCCCTCAATACAAGTTATCTGGCTTCTCCACTTGGCTCTTTCCTCCTCTCTCTTTTTTGCCATTTACCAGGTTTAGACACAAGGGGGCAAGAGCACACTCAGCATTGATTTTCTCCTGAAAGTCCCCACACTGGGCTTTGTGAATGAGACAGCAATAAGCTACTACTAAGCTACCGAATCAACTGGGAACAGTCGGTAGGTACACACCCAAGGAAAAGTCTATGACAAAAGCAACGCTCCAGTTTACCACCTCTCAACAAAAACCTTCTTTGTTGGTTTCCCAGCTTTGTAGGGATTATTTGAATAATGTAATCCAGAAGTTTCCCATTTTTAAAGAACTATATTTTTAAGGGACTTCAAAGCCAAATTTATCCACCCATCCTAAATCAGTGTGTAGACTTTTCTTTTGTGTTTTCTCATTCCTTCTAGGTTGTATCGCCCTTAAAAATAAAAGGTGTAATATGTATTCAACAACATGAAATCGTGTGCAAAAGGAATTTCCCTCACACCCTACCCTGCTCTTTAGGTGTTAAGCCAGACACAGAGATGATTAAAATGTTAGTACAAATAATTACCTTTTCTGCCAGGGACAACACGGTGCTGGCCTGAATTATGGCTACTTGTTCTTCATTTCTTAAATTCTGTGAAAAATAAAAAAAAGAGAGAAAATAAGCCTAAAGATAGTTATAATATTTACACTAAAAATACTGCCTAACTGCCTGCCAGACAGTACTGAATATGCATGTGTGGGATTGTAACAAATCCTATTCTGTCTAGTAATAATTAACAAAGAGTTAATGCAAAACCTCAAAGAAATATATTAAATATGATTTTTTTTACATCTCTTTAATACTGTGTTAATTTGTGTCATTGTAAGCACACTTCATTCATAGTCACGTTATGAGAAAAATTATAGACACCAAAATGAAATAAAGAGCAATCTCTTCATAGCAGTTTGGATGTGTTTTTATTGATTCTGTTCTCTCCTTTGATAATTTTTCAAGGGGAAAAACATGGAGACTCCTTCAGCGTATACAATCATTCATCTAGTATCACAATGAATGGTCCTCCCACTGAATTAATATGCCTCGACCCTGTCTGGAGGTGTTTTTAGAAAGAAAAGGGATTATAGCTTCCTGGTCCATTTTTATGGGGCCGCCAACAACCCTAGTATTTAGCAGCATTTGCAACTGCATGACTGCTTAATTTCACACTGGATGCTTCTATGCAACAGTCAGGCAGTAATTAGCTTTAATCACTGCAGATGTGGTCAGCATTCAAACCTGAAATATGTCCATGAAAAACACTTTACCAGGACCTGTTTCTGATATTACCTTCCAGAGATCCCTCCAAGCCCTTAGCCAAGTTGTTTGATAAATTGTAGACTCTCTCCAGGGAGCTAAAATCTTTACATAAACATGGCATCTCACTTGCTATTATTTTACACATGATGCACTGGAAAGTATTTCTTGCCTCTATTTAGGCAAATTCATATCTGTACTACACTTAATTCATTACTTACCCCATTATCACCCAAGATATCAAGCTGCTTTATGAGATCAGGGATGTTTACATCCTGAAAAAAAAAGGAGATGCATTCAAGTCAAAGGTATAAAGGTGGCCTACCATTCCATCAGTGCTGGAACACTAAGTTAGAGGAAGACATTGTATGTAGGGCTGTCCTTCCTTGGGATGTTTTCAATCAGACACACCTGGTTTTAAGTTTCTACACTGCTTCATACAAGCTGCGTGCACTTGGGCATACTACCTAACAGTTCATTCTCAATTTTGCCAGTTGCAAAATGGAGATAATAAATGCCTACTTCATAGGCTGATCTTGAGGATAAAGACACGATGTGGTAAAGAGTCCAGCATGTAGTAAGGACTTGGAATATATGATCATTGACTTTTTTCTTATAATTACCAAACTTTTTTTTCCCACTTACGATAGATTTCAGGCACAAAGAAAAGTAATAGTTTATATTAATAAATATAAGGAATCAACCAATTTCATTCTAATTAGTAGAATTCTGACCTGGCAGAATTTTGACTGCCACAAGAAAAACTATAGTGCAAATTCCATTTTTTAGGTGTTTAACGTTAATTTCACCCTATGGGAAACTATTTTTTCTTTATTCCTTGAGTTAGTTTGAAGCAGCTGAACTCCACCATTTGAATGAGTTCCCTTGGATATAAGTTATATCCGTTGGATTAGGTTGTTTGTGATTTATCTAAAAAAAAAAAAGCATCTAGGAAAAAGACAAAGAAAATTGCTTTTTATTTAGTTAGAGTTGAATCAAAACAATTGCTTTGGTTTGGAAATTTTCATGCAGCCCAGGAAAGCCAGGAGTTTAAACATCATGTAAGTGGTTTAAGATGAAGGACAAGGAAGCACAATTTTACTGCCCAATTTTTCTCCCAATTTGTACCTCACTAGTACCACTTTCTCCTCTTACTCACATTCAAACAGCAGTATAGCAAAGCCTTACCACCAGGAAAGGGAAAGTCTGGCTTAATGTCATAGGAAGAGGGAAGGCAACTGAAGCAAGTATATTTGGCAGCTGAGTGGGAGCAGGAAGGGCCATGCGGAAGGTAAAGGAGAGACCAGGAATAGCAGAGGCATCCCAACTTCACCCCAGGGAATATATATTCACAGTGTGATTTCATTACATTAAAGGACAATATATTTCCTGGGAGACAGAGACACCTCAATTCAACCTTAATATTTAAAATGTATTTCAGTAGCACTAAAGATAAAATCATGTTTTATCTAGTTAGCAATGTATTATAAATACTAAGCGTTTTCAAAAGAGAACTCCTCCCTAAATTAAACACAGCAAAAGAGAAAGTGGACTAGGTGACTTCAAGGTCTCCTCCAACTCTGAAACTCCATGATTATGAATTCCACAGCACCTAGCGTGGCACAACAAAGGGGTTCAAAGAAAACTTTCTCATCTGGCAGACAGGAAACATGTTTCTTGAAGCATTAAATTTATTTTGTATTTCTCCTAGATAATTAAGGCTAGTTACCTTAAATATTGTGATTCTGTATCATTCTTTATATTACTCTGTTCTAAATAATCATGGATGCCTGTCTTCTTTGCTGCGACCATTCGTACATCTGTCATACATTTATTAATATTTTGTTTATGTTCTATTGATTTTCCAATAGATGTGTCTATTTTCAATTTCTACATGGTTTGTATCAAAATGACATCCAGTGACTGAAAGACCAAACAGTCACGAGCAACCTCCCTTTTTCCAATTCCCAGTGTTTCTAATTTCTACAAACATAAAAAATCAAATAGCTGCCTACCTTGACACCTTCTTTCATACAGTAGATCTGTAGAGCACTCACACCATCTGAGAATGGGTGAATTTGGAGATTAAATGGAGGGGATCGTCTCTCTCTTTCCTTGAAATACAGTGAAGAATATATAGAAATTAAAATAAAAAAGAAGTAACTGATTAAAGACTAAATCAGTGGTCTCTTTATGGTATTTCAGCAGTTAATGTCATTTGGAAAAAAAAATCAAACTCAAGATGTTCATGCTAAATTTAATGGAAAAGAATTGACTAGTCAACTAAGAGGTAGGGGAGAAGAATTTATAGATGGAGTCATCCATATCTGCAAATTTTTTGATCAGGGAAATTCAGGAAGTGGAGTTCCAATTTAAACTGTATGAATATTTAGAGCTTTCAGATATCACAAAGAGGGGTCTAACAGCCTACTGCATATTCAATCCACTCAGGCTTTATGAGTAAGGCATGTGGGCTACAAAAGATGACGTACTCTTCTTCACTGAAGCATGCCAACTGCTAACTTTTTACCCAGACCTGATTTGAAATAACCTCAAGAAGAAATCACTGGCAAAATAACAGTGAAATCCCATGGGAATTTTTCTTATCCTTTTACATATCCACATACGTTCAACCAGATCCTATGCCACATGCTGCAGGATACAATCAAAATCTGATTTGATTTGTATGTTTTACTTGAAAAACAAAAAAATTGACCCCTAAAATTGGGTCAGATTAATCAAGGTATTTCCTAAGACAAATTACCTTGCACCTTAACTCTTTTTTTTTTTTTCATAAATGCATTAGGGACTAAAAAATTTACTTTTATAAATTCAAATTTAACTAAAAATATTTATACAGAGAACACATTTTGAAATATAATTCTTGAAGTGACAATTTTAATACATCAAAATTCAATGAAGAATGGACACGGTTATTTAAAAGCAATGCAATATTGAGGAGGTTTGAAATCTATTAATTTAACTATCTAAAAATTATTCATTAGCCTTGTTTACAAAGTCAGCAATGTTGAAAAGAACAATATCTAAGCAGACAATTCTGAGCTGCATTAAGGCTTTACCACTTACTAGTCATGGGACTTAGGCAAGTCATTTAATCTCAGTTGCCTCAGCTTTGTAATCTTAAGGGTGATTGTGAGGACAAATGAGAGAATGAATCTAAAAGGCTTAATTCAGCCCCTAGCTCCTTGATGTGCTTAGTACATGTTAATTATTATTATGTAATAGTTTTATTATCATCATCATCATTTCCTTACTTCTAGCTCTAGGTTTCGAAACTCCAGCAGCTCATTCTGGTCTCTGGCGTCCTGTAGTTCCTGTTGTAACCGGTGGTTTTCTGCCTCCTGTTTTTCTATCTAATAAAGTAAATCCTGAAGTTAGGTGAGCATTGCAAAAAACATCCACAATGTTGCAAAGCAAGCATGGATAGTATTCATTTATTCAGTGAATAAATCTTCCAGATCATGAAAAATATTCCCAAGTAGATGTGAATAAAATAAGTCTTTGGCTTTCCTTCTCGTTATCCTTTGATTGAATTTTTTTAGTTATAGAGAAAAATGCTAGAAGACAGCTCTGTTCCTTGGGATAAAATCTAGGGATCCTATGACTCTGAGAAAACTTACTATGTCCTTGTGGTGGGTCATAGACAGTTTATACTAGAACCAGATTTAATGATCTACATAAGAGGGATTGACACCTCCCATTTCTGGAATTAAAGTTGTCAGATTATTAATTTTAATAAATCAAATATTAATAAATTTTTAAAAACAGCTCTCATTATATATAAAACTTTGCTGAATTCCAAATACCTACAGAATAAAGTCAAACTCCTTACTAGGGAATTCAAAAGCCTTAAAAATCTGATCACCACCTAGCTTTCCAGTTTTAAGTATTATCACTGTCCTCTCTACACACACATTCACACACTCATGTGTGATCGTGCACACTAGAATCTAGAAACCCTGATTCACCCAATCAACTGGCTACTCCAGGAACTCTGTATCTGCTCACCTCTGCCTGAAAAGGTCCTTTTCTATGTGACATCTCCTTTTCTATGTGACATCTCCTTTTCTATGTGACAAAATCCTACACTTCATTGAACACTGAGCTCTAATGTCTATAAGAGCCTTCCCCAGTCTCCTTATTCAGAAATGACACCTCTTCCTTCTGTTTTCCTATAGACTTTCTTAGAGGATCTCCATTATGACCCGATGAAGCATAAAATTCAGTTATCTGTGGACAAATGTGCCTTCCCCTGTAGACAGGGTCCATATCTGAATCTTTGGATTTTTAGGGATCAGAAAATCTTCATGAAGCGCAATAGGTTTTGGGCTTCTCTTGATAGTAGTAGTATGTGTGGGCTTTCTGCACAGTAACTATTTAAAATCTTGAATTTAGAAATACAAACCCAGGGGCTTTTTAACAATCATAGGATGTATCTTACTTTCCCAAATCTATATGTTTGAAGTAAAATGTTTAGCTTCATTGTCACTTCTGTCATCCTTTTATTCTTAGAAGCCTGGGTTCAAAAATTCCCCCTTTAGCCCAAAGAAATCAAGATGAAAGGAAAATCAGATAGAAAACATAATGGGAATCATTGTTTTGATGATAAAGAGATGTAATAACACTTATTCTTGGGCATCTCTGAGACTAATAGGAAAATAAAGGTGGGGAAATAGTGAGAGATTACGTGACATTAATTAATGTAGTCAACCCTAGATACTGGTGGTCTAGTGAACTTTCAAAAGGTTTTAGAAGTTCACTTAGTTTATAAAGGAGATTCTATTTCCTAGAATCTTGTATTGGATCAGTGATGGGATATTTGGGGAGACTGCTGGTTCTGGTGGTTAGTGAAGCAATTAGATCAGTGGTTCACAGATTGCAATTCATAGACCAGGACCAATGCCAATGATGTTTCTTTAAAGGGCCTCTTAACCTTTCTGAGAGTACCAGTTCTCAATTTTGGATAGCCGTCAAGCCTCTATATGATGTATACATCGGCTCTGTCTCACATCATGCAGAAAGTAAGATACAGGATGTCTAACTCTGCCAGACTAGAGGGGAGGGAGGACAAGCACCTTTTTTCTCCTTCTCATGCTTACTTCTCAGGGCATTTTGGTTAACTTTTATTACTTGCTAAGGATAGAAAATATTGGTAGAAATAATTCTAAAATCATTCCTACATAACTATGAATGGATCTGCAGAATTACTTTCCTTATTCAAATGGGCCTTCAAATCCTGTTTTTGTCAAGGATAACACAAGATTGTTTTGTAATCTTTCACTAGATTTGTGGAAGGTAAGATACCAAAGGAAAAGCCATCTTTGAACTTAAACAACGATCTCTGTTACGTTTAATTGCCCCAAATCAAAAGCCCACGTTCAGACAACCAGAATTAATTCTACCTCTTGAGTCTAATCTATGTTTTTGTATCTTAATTTGTTGACCAATTTCTTGGACATACTATTTTGTGCTTTGGAGGCAGCTAAAAAAATCCTTTCCTTTAAAAAGAAGTAGAAACAGCCAAGCTTAGCAAAAAGATTAAAAGTGAGAATACAAGTCTGCTAGGTTGCAGCATGATCTTGGAGCCAGATTCTGTCATTTCCTTGCACAAAATAACAAGTCTTATTCATAAAGTGTTTTTTTATAGATGGACAACCACATAGGATGTGCATGCGTGTGTGTGTGTGTGTGTGTGTGTGTGTTTATATATATATATATATATATATGCACAGTAAGATACAGTACATATATATGATTAACAAATCGGTAGGTTTCAGGGGTCACGACCTTTCGAGTCTGCACAATGCCCAGCGCAGAGCCATGCACATGTGCCACTTAGCTGATGGTGATGGCGGTGACAGGGATGCGGTTGAGCACGCAGCAGAGGACAGAGCAGCGCCGGAAAAGCCTCCCCTTCCCCTGGCCCCTGTGCCACTCCTGAGAGCACCTCCTGCTGCTCCTGGATCTCTCATCATTTTCTCCTGTGCCCCACTAAGGTGTTGCGCCCAACATACCTTTTCTAAAAGCTCCTGGTTTCTCTTAATGAAAAGTTGTTTATCTTCTACCCAGTGTGAATCCTGTTTGACAAAGAATATCGCGCAGTCAGCATTTCAGAGTGGCACGAAAGAGCCTGTGTCGTCAAACCACTTTGCCAGAGAAGTCTTCTTTCCACCCCATTTGTTTGCCTGCCATCGACTGGTAAATGACGCCCACCCCTGCCAGCTCCTTCTTCAAAGACACTGGGGCCAAAGTTGCCAGGAAAATTTAACCCCCTTCTCATCATCACTCACTACCCTCTACCTTTTTCAGTCTGAATAATCCAGGACCAGCCTTCTGGGGACTCAGAAGTGACCACACAGGCAAAAAGTGAAAAGGGTCAGAATGCACACAGGCTAGATACATATGGATGGAAAACATTAAAATGCAGAACCATAAATGTAGCATAGAGGCAAAGGACGCAGCTTGTGACAACTCCAGGCTATTTGTACAGGGCTTCTCCTCCTCTGGCACTTTTCTCTCTTGCCCAACCTCATTCACTGTTGTAGCAGGGTTCACACTCTGGCCAGAACAACAGCGGGGACAGAAATACAGAGTTGAACATTCTGACGCAGTTTGAGAAAGGTCCCCATGGAGAGCCAAGCCGTGTCTTGGAGGTGGCCCATGCACAGGTAAGCTAGAGGAAGGTCAGACTGAATTGTCTGCATTTGCAGAAGAGCCAGCAACCAAATGCCTACCTGCCCTTTCTGAGCCAGGGTCGCCTCCAGATCTTCAATTTTGGCTTTATACCTTTGCACCTCTGCTTGGAGCTGTTCTTGAGCCTGGTGAAATCAAAATTCCAGAACTCAACAAGTAAAATGGTCATTCAATATTGTCCTTCCTCTCATGTTTCTTGACTAGAACTCAACAAGCAAGAGAGAGAAAAAAAGAATTTTCTATGACAAAAGAATCTTTCTAAACTACTTTCATGATCTAAATGCTTGTTAAAAACTTCCTGGGGCTCCCTTTATTGTCAGGTTAATATTCAAACTCTTTAGCTTGGCATTCAAGGACTCCCACTGTATTTCCAATCTTTTCCTACTACTCATCAACTTAGAGTCTACTCCTTTGCTGAAATCCTTTTCTCCTAAATATGCCTAGTAACTCTCTGCTTTTCTCTTTATTTGAATAAGTTCCCTTTCAGTAAAGCTTTGTCCCATTTTGCTTCTCCAAATTCTTTCCATTCTTTTGGAGCCAAATCAATCTCTATCTGTCCACCTATCTACCTCTCATCTCTTGTATATTTTGTGCGTATGTATAAGCAGTTTTAGACACTAATCTTCTCTGGAGCAACTTTGCTGTACTATGTCATTTAGTCCAGCAATTTGATTTTAGAATCTCTTGTATTCTCTCTCTATACAATCCTATTTTTCTGTAAAAAATTAGGGTTTTTTTTGTTTGTTTGTTTCATGCCCATATACCTATTTTTAGCTGCTGTTGTCTTAGGATCTGGCTAAATTCTTCAGTACAAGGTTGAATAAAAACAGCAATGGTAGTTATCAATTTTCTTATTCTTCATTGTGAGCAGAATATTTCTTTGGACTGTTAAACACTCTATTTACCTTTATCAACTCCAAAAAAAGGGCTATGCTTAATTTTGCTAAGATTTATTTTAACCTTGAATTTATGTTGACTGTAATATATTTTTTCTTATATCAAAATATCTTCTGTTTTTATTAATGCTTTCATCTATATTATCTATTTTTGCATTTCTATGTTCTTTGAATTTATTCTGTTGTTCTGTTTCTAACATCTTGATTTCTTTCAGAGTATTTTGCTCAATGTGTTACTTTTTTTTTTTTACTTTAATGGCCAGAGACAATGCTAAACCTTTAGATGAGAGAATCCAATGAGAGAGAGGACTGGTTTCTACATCATCACTTCTCCAAAAAACAAGACATATGCAACTATTCTAATTGCTCAGTCCTATGTTGGTAAGAATGCTTAGTAAATACTGATAGTGAAAACCACAAATATTAAAGTATTGGGGCATAGACACGAAGGTGTACAGGTACATTCCTTTCTAATGACTGTTTGCCTGTCTATTCCAAATTAGTGTTTTTTAAACATGTTTATTCACTTACGCATTCACGTGTGTATGCACATTACCACTTAAAAATTTATAAGTGTTATATCTATCCTTTCCCACTAAACAACTAACAGTAGTTCCTATAACACTCCTCAGTGCATTGTAGACCCTCCAAAAAGAAACTGGGATAAAATCACTGGGTGGTCATGATCCCTTTGCCTCATATAAATTTATCTGTGAGGCAGCCTGGTGGTTATGGCTAAAGTCAGAAGGGTAGGTTCATATCCTAGCTTTGTGACTTTAGGTAAATAATTTAACTTCACTAAGCTACATTTAACTTCTACTAAAGCTATTATTTCCTCTTCTGTAAAAAGAGGATAATAACAGGATCTAGCTCACAGGGTTGTTTTAGGATTACACAGATAATTCATGTAAAGTGCTCAGCACAATACCTAGAGCACAGAAAGCATTCAATAAATGTTAAGTATTGGTATTGTATGTGTTTCTTTTTCCTTTTTTTTGAAATAGGTTTATGATAGGCAATTATGATATATTGAAAAGAACACATGACCCAGTGAGATTTGAGTTGGAATCCCAGGTTTGCCATTTACTAGCTGTGTGATCTTGGGCAATTCAATTAACCTCTCTGAATCTCAAATTCCTCTGTGAGAAAATACCTGCCTTAGGGGACTGTCACAAGAGTTAAGTCAGATATTGTCTGTGAAAATTCTTGGTAAGCTGTCAAATGTAATGTTGTGCCCTTATAAACTAAGAAAAGAAACTATTGCTTTTGAAAGCTAAAAGTTCTTTTTCCAAGCAAGAAACTAAAAATGGATCATCAAAATCCAATACTGTCTAGCTTTGCAAATGGGAAGTTTTCAAATAGCAAGAATAAGAACTATATATTCAACTATCCTTAAAGGAACAAAAGCATCGATCTAAGCTGGTTCTAATGTCTGTAGATTCAAGGTTTGTTGACATAAAAGATAAAACAGTTCACAAGCTGCAGAGCAGAGAAAGGTGCAGGGAAATCTGTCCTATTGATACATTTATGTCCCTGGCACTTCTGTGCTGTGACCGCTGTGCGCTAATTCAGAGCACTCTCACAGGCCACACTAACCTTGGCTTCTCGCTCAGCATCAATGATGCCTCCTGTCTGCTCCTGCAGGAGGGCGTATGCTCTTTGGAGGGCCTGGTATTCTTTTGTTAACTGCCGAAATCGTAGCTCAGATTCTTCAGCTGCTAAACTCTTGAGGAAAAAAAAAAAAAAAAAGCCAAAACATAATCGTGTTATGTTCAGGTCCTGTGTTCAGTGTGAAATACTAACTTCTTTTCAACTTTTTAAAAAGAAGTAAAAGGTTTGTCTTAACATTCTGTTTGATTTTATTTTTAATTCTGAAGTGTATATATGGGCACAGATACTGTTAATACCTTCAAGGTGGACATTGCAGAAATATGTAAATATTTATTTTTAAAAAAGAAGCATTTTTGTTTATTTATACATTTCTGATTATTACCCATTTGGACATGGATTTCAGTCAATTTCGGATCCAAATGATAAAGAGTCATACCTAGATTTTGCATCTAAATTCCCTCAATTAGCTGGTTCTAACGTCTTTAGATTCTAGATTTCTTAGAATTTTACTCATTTCTTTTCAATATATTCATTTCCCACAGCTTCTTTCCCAGATAAATTATAAAAACTGTTTTTACAACTTTAGGTCTTAAACTTCGCAGTATAATGCAATCACCATGGAATTTTGTGAAAAATGCAGATTATGGGATTTCACCCCCAAGATCTTGAGTCAGGAATTATATGGTAGGATCCAGGAATTTTCATTGTAACTGAACCCTCTAGATCTGTGGTCCTCAACCCCTGGCATCAGATCCGGTACCGGTCCATGGCCTTTAAGAAGTAGGCCACACATTACCGTCTGAGCTCTGCCTTCTTCCCCGACCCCCCCCCCCCGCACCCCTAATTCCCCATTGGTCCCTAGTGCCAAAAAGACTGGGGACCGCTGCTCTAGATCACTCTGATGATAGTGGTCCACAGAACATGCTTTGCTAAACAGTATCTTAGACTGTATCCAAAAGGCTTCTAAGCTGGTTCTTAGGTTCATACCTTCCCTAGATGAAGAATTTCGGAGAGTAACTTTTATTTTGAAAGGAGCCTTCAAGTTATAGAGCTGAACTGTAGAGACTTTTCCAAAAGGGTTAACCTGACATAGGTGAAGCTATTTTTCAAGTGGTAACAAAGTCACATGTGGTCTCAAAATTGGTCACTATCATGAGATCACTTTGTGCTGCTCATAAAACAGATGAAAAGTAAAATGGTTTTTCTTTCCCTTACAGGAAAGATTTAGTGACAATATCACCCAAGACTAGAGAAGTGGAAAAGCTTACTTCATCCAAGTCATCATCAGGAGTAGCTGGTGTTCTGTCTGTTCTAAAGGAGGCCATGGATGATGTCTCTGAATCCATGGAGTCCTCATCATAGCCAATAAATGGGTCCAAAACAGGTCTCTGAATGGAGGGAAAGTACATGTTTACCGACACAGCTAAAAGTTGGGAAAGTTGAACATTAAAATACTGCCAACTGGCATGAGTGTAACTGAACACAAAAGACATGGATCCTTCCCAAGTCACCGTGGGGTAAATAAAAATAGAAAAAAAAAAAAAAAAAAAGACATGGATCCTTTAAGCCTTCTTTGATATAATAAAAACATTAGGCATGAACAGAATAATGCCAATAAATGTTTCCCCCGTATTATTTCACTTCTAACACATTCAAGAAAGATTCATAGAAACACTGAAGCCTCTTTTATATTATATTTTATATCATGGTGAGCTAATGTGACTTACTCTTTCCAGTATTTAAACTATGATCAAATAATTTTGAAAAACCAAGGCACCTTTATGGAGGGGATTATCAGATTTAAGTCTTGTTATCCAGTTCCACATCGAAAACAAATAATGGACTTGGTAAAAACAAAAACAAAAATCAAACAAATAGATAAACTACAACAAAATTTTGTGGATCATAAAAGACTATCCAGATATTGATAAATTTGGAGTATCATTACCAATAATATTGTCTGAGTGAATGATGAAAATACATTATTCAGTTATAGGCTGGGCATCAGACTCTAATTTAATTATTCAGTGGAAGACATCAAATCATGTGTTTCTCTTACACATTCTTGGAGTGTGACTCTCCAACTTGTCAGACAACCCTTTCTACATCAAACCTAGTGGCATCTCCATTTAGAGAAAGTTATTTTAAAGCAAACCCTTTCAGGCCAAACTCCACAACACAATCATTTTTAGACTTCTAAGAAATGCCCAGACAAAAGATTTTCTTCTAACAGGTGAAGGCCATGGTTTACTGCAGCAGTTCAGGAACATCTGATTTATCACACCTCTGCAGACAGATTCCACGCCAACCCTCATTTCTCTGGTTGTTTGTGGCAAATGCCTGATAACACAGTTTTCTTATTACCTTAATTGGCTTGGAACTTCTTCTATGTTTTCTCCTGCGGATGAGCTTTTCTCGATCCTGGAAAACAGATGAAGGACTTTTCAGATAGAGAGTTGGTAGATATCTCCCTATAGTTTTTTTTAATTTTGTTTTGTTTTGTTTGGTAAAGAAAAGAGTTGTTTTCCCCCTAAGGCATTACATTTAGAATAGAATACGATTTTGTTTTGTAAATTTTGGCAACTTTTGGGTTGGATATGTAAATATTTTCAAAGTAAGAACAGTCTACAATTTGGCTGATAATGTATGTGGATCTTAGAGCCTCACAATCAGAAAGTGTACTGTGTTCCTAATCAGAATTCTTTATTTTATACTTAAAAATCAAATAGCTCTAAAAATAATTACTCATATTCCCTCTAAGCACAGTTCTACAGTTTTCCCAAATCTAAAATTACTTTAAATTTGTGTTAAAAAATATCATTTCACAATAAAGTAAAACCTTATTCTTTTCATTGAGTCATTTTAAATGCATAGAAAGCTGTCTTTGGATTATTTTGGGATCTTTGCTCTCACCTGCAATCCCTGAAAATAGGACAGAGAACAGAGAGAGTATATGGTTTATCCAGTTGGTTGGAGTCATTTAGTGTTTTTATTTTGACTTCTGGTTTTTTCTTTTTTTTAATTTTCTGGGAATCTCAAAGAATGCCTAGAAATAATTATCAATTTCTTTTTTTTTTTTAAGGCCCCAAGAAGAGAGTAAAGTCTTCCTGATCTGCAGATGTTCGTGTAGAGCTTCAGGGCCGGGGCTCACACCTGAGCTAATGATCAATTTCTTGATTCATTCTTGCTGTGAGTGGAGATAGCCTAGGAATTTAGGGTTTAAACACCAAATATTCCATGTATTTACTGCACAAATTTAAACTATATGGTGTGGGCCTGGCGCGGTGGCTCACGCCTGTAATCCTAGCATTCTGGGGGTCCGAGGAGGGAGGATAGCTTGAGGTCAGGAGTTCGAGACCAGCCTGAGCAACAGCGAGACCCTGCCTCTACTAAAAATAGAAAAATTAGCCTGACATTGTGGTGCATGCCTGTAGTCCCAGCTACTTGGAAGGCTGAGGCAGGAGAATCGCTTGAGCCCAGGTTGCCGTGGGCTAGGCTGACACCACGGCACTCCAGCTTAGGTGATGGAGCGAGACTCCATCTCAAAAAACAAACAAACAAACAAACAAACAAACAAAAAAACTACATGGCATGTCTTCCTGAAAGTGTGATTAATATGCCTAAATAGCCTAAAATTCTATAAGAAACTTACAGCTTAATTTCAGGATACTCAAAGCCAGGCAAATTCCTGGACTAGTGAATCTGTAAGATTTATGATTTATTAGGACGTGAAAATAAAGTGACGGGAAGAGGCTTCAGACCACATTTAATAAATGAGGTGGTTTAAGCTAGCGGTGTTTAGGCTTTTTTTATTTTTCACCTTTATAAGTAAAAACATTTTTATCACGCAACCTCAGTATACCTGAGACTTTTAAAATTTATACATTCTATCCTTAGATTACCCTCCTAATCTAGTATATGCATTATAACATATACTCAACATAAGATCTTAAAAAGATGAACTATAACTATAAACAGAAATTATAATCTTTCTTTCTCTCAATGGCAGTGAATCATTTTGCTCACCCTACTCCGGAAAGTACTAGCTAAATCCCCCTGGTTCTTCAGGTCTCTAGGCCTTGGCTTGGTCCTGAAGTGAGAGCAACCAAAGATGTCATTCACAGAAGAAAGAGAGGCAAAGAAGAAAAGCCAACGGCATCCAGAGGTCTTTGTCCATTTTTGCTGGTGCAGACCACAGCCAGACGCAGATGGGAATAGTAACTGCCCTGCCCACTCAGCAGGTACTGCAGCAATGGTCGGAAAATCTGGACTGGAATTTCAGCTCTGTTATGTAATTGCGGTGTTGCTGTTCACCCAATGAACATTTCTTAAACTGTAACTATGTGCTAGACACTGAATTAGGTGCTGGGAAGCAAGAGGGATACATGACCTTGTTACTGTAGGCAACATATTCAATCTCTGAGCCTCAGGATCCTGGTATTGGAAGGCAATTACAAGACACATCCACCCTACCTACCAACTTATATTACAAAATGCTTTTGAAAGTTCTTTTAATGTGTTTTGCAGTTATTATTTATGTTATCAAATTAGTTGACAAAGGGTTATAATTGAAAAGGTATAAAGCAGTTTAATAACATAAAATATTTTTGAAATACAGTCTTTTAAACATAATTACATATTGAACAAATGAATTTGAGCCTCTGGGGTTATCCCAAATTATTAAGTGCTTTCAGTGTATGTCTTGTTGGCTACTTGTCATTGGGAACAATTTAGAATTTACAGATCGATCAAGACCTACCCTTGTGAGCTCATCAATAATGTTCTGTTGCTCAATGACTTGAAGTTTTAGAAACTCTGTTTCTTGTTCTTCATTCGCTTGGTCGAGATCATTCAGAGATTTTAATTTCTTCAAAGGTGGATGGGATGTTATTTTTTCTCTCTGGATTGGAAAAGAAGAAGGTAAGGTGGAAAATTTAAGGATCCCAAACTTTAGTTACTAACATAAAATATCTGTAGAAAGTTTATGAGGCTCCAGCTAAATTTGAAAATTGCCTAGCTTGAATATACACACACATCAACTAAAATCCTCAAGTATATTTTATGTGCTATAGTAAGTCAAAATTGTTGGGGATTGCCTGAAGATCTCTGTGGATGTATTGGAAGTCTATTAAGGAAAACATCAGCATATCACTTGTCCATACATAATATAAGTAATGGTATCTATTTCCCAACTATTATGCAAGAGCTTAGAAGACAAGGTGTGCCTGGTGTACAGGTCTGTAAATAGCACACTAGTGAAATCTTGGAAGAAGGGTTTCTGTGGCTGAGGAGTTATGTTGAAGCTTTGCTTCTCCATTTCTGAGCTTTTGGGGAACGTGTAGATTCCTGGAAGCACTCCCACAGTTCTGCAAATTTAGAAACCCCATAAAATTCAGAGCCAGCAAGCTTCTCTTGCTTTCTTCCTTAAAGCTTCCTTGCTTACATAAGGGAAAAGCCAAATAGCATTGTATTTTAAGAATAAGCTGAGAAACAACAATAAGGCAGGTTATTGGAGTAATACAAAGAAGGAAGCTATAGTTTTGCAGAGTCTGTGATACACACCATTTCTAAATTTTCCTTGGTAACGGCTTTTAGTTTTTCTTCCATGCGCTGCAAGGACACCATCAGCTCATCGTTTCTCTTGGCGAGGCACTTGTTCCTTTCCAGGAGAGGTTTACATTGTTTTTCAGTTTCCCGCACGCGTTTCAACTGGGAAGAAATAAGTTAACATTTGTCTCTTGTGTTTGGGGGATGTGGGGCAGGGGGAGTACGTTGGTGGGAGTGAAAGGACCTCTGGAGTCACCTTTGTCTGCTTCACTCTGAGCCTCAGAACTAACTATGGACACTTCAGTCCTCCACATAGCGGACTGACTGCTCCGTTTTCCCTTTCTTTTAATGGCTTTTCTTTGTACTCTTCATACCCCCGTATCAATCTATAACCTTAAACGAGGTGCTGCAGAGAGACTGCTTTTTGGAAATACCTGGGGGAGTCACTGTTGTTCTTTTTCCCTTTCCGCTTCCTCTACCTCAGTTTTCCTACTGTGCTCAGCCTCAATCTGGACTTCCAATGTTCTCATTGGCTCAGAGAGATAAGGGAGTTCATCCAAGTCATGGGGTCCCTAAGTGGCACAACCAGGACCTGAACCCAAGACTGGTCATCCCCAAAGCCAGTTCTTTCCCTAGGAGATCTTACTGAAATCTCCTGACTCACACTAAGGTTATTTTTAAGGAAGTTTTATGGAGGGAAAAACACACAGAGGTAATGAAACTATATTGATATTTGTGTTTAAGAATATCTAATTTTTACCAAGCCTAGGAAAAGTATGATTGTGCTGTTACCCACCCATAATTAAGAGCTACCATACTCTTGTTTGCCAGATTAGTCTAAGCAGAGATTTTCAACCTCGGCAGCCTTGACATTTTGGGCCAGATAGTTTTTGCTGTGAGGAGCTATCCTGTGTGTTGTAGGATGTTTAGCAGCATCCCTGGCCTCTGCCTCCTAGATGCCAGTAACAACCTGCCAGTTGTGACAGCCCAAAAATGTCTCCAGATATTGCCAAAATCACCTTTAGTTGAGAACCACTGCTTTAAATTTATGAATGTTGTCTTGGGGTAATTGTTAATAGTCTCCCCTTTTATTCTTAAAACTCTCCAGTTTGGATGATACATTTTATGATCATCCTATACATAGTGGATTTCCATTTTAAAGTTTTCATGGTTAGTTCATTCTTTTCATACTAATGATTCAGAATGTGATTATGTATTGGGGGAGGGGCTGCCAAAGCAGGGAAAAGGGAGGGGTGTATCAGAAACACTTGGGAGGATTTTTAAAAGTATTCACTTCCGTTCTACAGAGTCTAACGTGGGAGGTGCTGAGGTAGGAGACTTAGGCATCTATGAATGTTTGTAAAAGCTCCCCTTGTGGTTCCTAAATAGCACGGCCCCAACCCCACCCCAATCTCAGTTTGAAAACTCCATTTATATTAAAGACCAAATTTAGATTTATTTTTCATAAATAATCTGACTTAATCCTCAATCCTTGAGCTGCAGTACCTGAAGCATTAATATGAAATATTGTGTACACAGGATAAATAAATTATTCCACTAGGTTCACTGTTTTAATCTAGGTCTATTTCCTGGAGGTCAATGACATGAGTTTTAAATATTTAAATTTATTTAGTATATACTATTCATCGAAAATGCAGATAAGCACAAAGAAAATATCTATAATTCTACCATTCCATACTTCATTAACCACCGTGTCAAAGTACCCAACAAAATGTTCCTTTTAAGATATACCTTAAACATAACAGAGAAAGGTTGAAAGTTAAATATACATATTATGTCTGTATGTGTGTATATTTATAAATATAAATATTTTAAAAATACATATTACATATTTATATATAAATATTTTTAAATATACATGCACACACACATATATATATGCACATATATAGTCATACTAACACTAAAAGAAAAAATTTGATACAGTTCAATTAATAACAAAGACTTTCAGTCCAAAGTATTCCTTGAGAAAACATTTCATAATGATAAAAAGAGCAATTCACAAAAAACATATAACAAATATTAATTTATATGCATCTAGTAATTAATTCAAATATATATAGAGTAAAACTGACAGGACTAAGAAGAGATATAGACAAATCTGTTGGAAGAAGAGCAAACAATAAGGATATAGAAAATTTTATTTTATTTTATTTTATTTTTTTGAGACAGAGTCTCACTCTGTAGCCCTAGCTAGAGTGCAGTGGTGTCATGATAGCTCACCGCAACCTCAAACTCCTGGGCTCGAATGATCCTCCTGACTCAGCCTCCTAAGCAGCTGAGACTACAGGCATGCGCCACTACGCTTGGCTAATTTTTTTTCTATTTTTTTGTAGAGACGGGGGTCTTGAACTCCTGATCTCAAGTGATCCTCCCGCCTCGGCCTCCCAAAGTGCTAGGATTACAGGCATGAGACACCGCACCTGGCTGGGACATAGAAAATTTTAAACAAGACTATTAACAAACTCGAATCAAACTGCAACTAGTAATTGCAGAGTATCTCTTCTTTTCATGTAAACTTGTAACATTTCTAAAACTGACCATGTGGTGGGATCATAAAGAAAATCTCCACAAATTTCAAAGGGGTGAAATAATACAAAGTGTGTTTAGTACTATAGTAGAATTAAGGTAGAAATTGATAACAGAAAGATAATTCAAAATCTCCAAATATTTGGAAATTAAGCCATACATTTTCGAATAGCCCATAGATGAAAGAAGAAATTACATGACATTAGAAAAGATTCTGAATGAACTAGCAATATATTATGACACATCAAAACTTGTGGGATGAGGCTAAAGAGAGGCTTAGAGGGATAATTATGGCCTAAAATGCATATATTTAAAATAAGGAAAGGCTGAAAATAACTCCTTTATTTGAATAATGCCACTTAAAATGTAAAAATGTAAGCCACAAAGCAGAATATTTAAATACAAATGTCCCACAAATGATGTAAAAAAAAAATTCTAATTTTAGTAAGAAAAATAGGCTGCGTGTGTTGGAGCACGCCTCTAGTCCCAGCTACTTGGGAGGCTGAGGCAGGAGGATCGTTTGAGCTCAGGAGTTCAAGACTACAGTGAGCTATGATTGTGCCACTGCACTCCAGGCTTAGCAACAGAGTAAGATCCTGTCTCTAACATAAAAAAAAAAAAAAAAAAGAAAAGAAAAAGGTAGCATAACAGAAAATGGGCTAAGGGAAAAATCATAAAAGATAGCCAAAAGGCCACTGTACAACCTCATTAATAAGGAGGAAAATAAAAATTAAAATCACAATACAAGGCATCAGACCACCAAAATGGCTAAAATTAACAATTGTTTTTCCATGTTGGCAAAGATGTGGAGAAACTGCGACTTTCATTCATTGTTGGTGGGAATGTAAATTGTTACCCCAACTTGAGAAAACTGGTATTAACTACTGAAGCTAACTACGTGTCTACGCTAAGATCCAGTAATTCTACTCCTTCGTATATTCCTACCAGAGATGGGCACATTTTTCACCAAACACATGTAGCAGCACCATTCTTAACAGCTGAAAAGTGTTAGGAAACAACATTAATGTCTATTAACATTAGAATGAATAAACATATTGTAATATATCAATCAATACTATCGAGTAATGAAAATGAATGAACCCTACACGCAGCACAGTGGATGAATCTCGGAAATACTGCTGAGCTAAAGCAGCACAAGAAGCCAGACACAAAAGAGTGAATGCTGTACGATTCCATTTACAAAAAATTTTGAAAAAGTGATAGACATCTATGGTGCTAGAAGTAAGAATAGTGGTTAACTTTAACAGGATAGTGACAAGGGGGAGGTTCTGAGGCACTCGTAGTCTTCCACTTATTCATCTTGGTGGTGGTTACAAGGGTGTGCCACTTTGTGAACATTTATTGAACTGTAACTTTCTTATTTGTGCACTCTTTTCTATTATGGTATATTTCTATGACACGATATACACTTCTGTAACATAATGCTTAACAATAACATCAACAACAACAAAATTTTGAGTATAACTCACCAATTCATTTCGTTCATCTCCAAGCAAGGTATTCCTGTCTTCCAATTTTCTTATAGTGGCATTCAATTCAGCTATTCTCTTTTGATTTCTTCGCAAATCCTACACATGAAAATTAAGATGGATAATTCTTCAGTAACACTTTTCACAACATTTTGGAATACCACTCATTACTCATAAAAGTAATGGGCTCAGTTCTATTTATCTGGCCCATGAAGTGAGAGTAAAATGTTCTCTTATTCAGAGAAGAGTAAATTTTACCCTTTTATAACTCCCAACAATCACCACTTGGGTTGGAGACCAAGCCTGGTTGAAAATGCAAATGAATTCCATGTGGCAGATACTCCCTGGAGCCAGGATCTAGGGCAGGGGGGATGCAGAGGGTTGGATCAGCTTATCAGAGCTGTGTGCGGTGAGACCCAGGTCACACTGTGATTACACAGGGTTCAAGGAGCATCCCTTGTCTCATGGCTGCACATTGCTTCCCACAGCTCAGACAGCTGTCTGGCCATTATACTTAGCCACAGAGGGAACAGAGCAGGAGGCAGGGACAGGCTTTGTAAATTCCTGCATTCTCCTGAAGAAAAAGGTCAGAATAAGAAAAGGTTGGTGCATAACCTTTGTGTACAAAAAGCAGCAATTTATAGGCTAGCCTTCACTAGTCTATTTTGCCCAATACAACTGGCTTGCCCATTGGCAGAATTGCCATGAATCACCTGACACACAGCAGTCATGGCTTAATTCTCTGCCGTAGAGTGCACAGGACTGTTATTATCACATGCTTGCAATTCTGTTACCATCTTACACGTTGATAGTGCTGTACTGTTGACAAAGAAGTTCCACATACATTATAACCTTAGATTCACAATAGCCTAGAGGATTCAGCAAAGCAGGTAAAAATTCAGGTAGTTCATAACTCGATCAAGACCTTGTGGCTAATATCAATAGATCAATAACTAATATGTATTGAATGTTAACTATGTGCCTGACACTATGCTCAACATTTATATATCATTTCTTCTAATCCCTAGACCAGCCTTGTGGAGTACTACTGTAGCCTCTATTTTACATAGGAGGGAGATGAGCGGTAAAGTGGTTTACCTAAGGTCACACAATAAATCGCAGATCCAGGATTCGAACCAAAGGGTCTAACTCAAGAGACTATTCTCTTGACAATTACACTATAGTGCAGGTGCATGTCAGTGACAGGACTTACATCTGCTAAATCCTAGATCAGTATTCATCCCACCACCTACTAGGATATATATATCCTGAATACTGATTCATAAATTATTCATTACTTAGTTCTAAGTAGTACTTTGGAACCCATCTCTGTTCCTAAATAATACATTTTCATCATTATAGCAGCTAAATAATTTGAAAGGTATAATATGTATAGCCAACTACATGCAAGCCAATTTCTATCACGGCACTTCTGAAAATAGTTTCTCATATAAAATGATGAAAATCCAGGGAAATAAGTGGCAAGTGCAACCAGACTAGAAGCTTTCAGACGAAGATTATAAAATGGTTTCAGCTTTTATACAGTTATACATTTTAAGCTCTGAAGATGATAACCATTTTTACCAATTTCCAACCCAATTGTTCACAAAAGGGAAATTTACCAATCTTGGCAAGAGGAAAATATTTTCATCTAATTTATGATTTTTACAACAGACTTAAATTTGGATAGGTATCATCTGGCTGGAAAAGCTCTATAAAGGATTTAAAGAAATCTGAAATTCTCGTGTGATCTGCTAATGCAGGGCAGACCACTTTGTTGTCTGAGTTTGGTGTTTTGGTAGGAGGCAGAATTGATTGCTTTGCAGTAAACAGGAAAAGAGCTTAAGTGAAAAGTAGAACTTGGGAGCTAAATAAAAGATGACTGGAGAGTTCTCAGCTTCAGCTGGAAGGGACTTACAGGACTGCTGCAGTGTTCGGAGCCATCTCCTGCCCTTCCTGGAATTTCTCGTTTTGGACTGCTCATGTTACACTCGGCCTCCTTGACCAGAAAGAGCTGTTCGTCCAAAGCTTCCTTCTGCAGTTGGAGTTTCTGTACATAGCCCGTTTGAGTCTCCAGTTCCTTTTCCAGGGAAAAGATGATCCTGTCCTTGGCTTTGATTTCATCCATCTGAATTAAATGAGACCCAGGACATTTTATTTAACAATGCTCTAAAGAAATGCATTTTTACTATGATATGAGTGTAACTTCTTTCATCTGATTGATAGATTAAAAAAATCATTACTACTACAAATGTATTAAGTGTATTGGTTTCATGAATAAGATGAGGCAACATTGTATAATGAATGGTTACCCTACATTAATGTCAAGGAGAGTAATTTTTTCTCTCTAGTATACCCTGTGTAGATGTTTTGATTCGATATATTGTTTGAAATGGTCTGGGTTGGTTAGATATGGAAAGGAAAGGCTAACTTTGAAATGAGTCATTAATCTTAATAACAAGGAATACTAAACATTCCACTGTAGTGTTTCCTCAGGACAAATTTTGATGTTACCTCCTTTTGGGGGGATTGGGCATTCAAGTTCAACCCAAATAGCAGTTGCTACTATTAGTAGGTCATTTGCAACTGAAGAAACTACAGACCTCCAGTGGCCTAGTCATTTCCAAAGACTAATATGCTTGCATTCAGGTGGTGAATTTGGAGGGAGGTCCTTCCACGGTTCATGTGTTATGGCTCTTTCCATTCCTATGGGTATTTCAGAGCAGCCAGTTCTTAGCAACCATTTTACCATTGCTATCAGAAAATCACTGTTGGGACTAGAAAAGGATGGAAAATACCTGGTAATATTAGCCACTATATCCCCCCTGCACATCTGTGGGATATATTTACTTATCTTAACACTCATTTCTGTTAAGCCTGAGCATGGCCT
Source organism: Eulemur rufifrons (assembly GCF_041146395.1). Taxonomy (NCBI): domain Eukaryota; kingdom Metazoa; phylum Chordata; class Mammalia; order Primates; family Lemuridae; genus Eulemur; species Eulemur rufifrons. The sequence goes on from NC_090992.1 coordinate 12,207,747, forward strand.
CAGAGATATTTCTCAACCAAAGACCACAGGCTTTCGATACCAATTGATCAGAGTTCCACTGGTGAATGTCTGGAAACAATTTTCAAAGAGAGCATAGCCATTAGGTGAAACCTTTCTTCTCATTTCATTACATTCTATCGAATATTCAAAATGGCGATAGGGAAAAGATATTTAATACAAACATCAATATGTTGTTTCCCTTTTCTCTAATAGTGTCTCCTTATACAAAACAAATCACTTTGTATGAATCTTTCTTTGCAGTGCTCTTAGACCGGGAACAAAAATATCTGGGACAGAAATGATGTTACATAGTCACATATTTTCTACATATAAATATCTGTGAGCTATTGCCTCTAAGTCACATGATTAAATTTTAGGTCAATTTTGGGAGGGCACTGGACTAAATTCCACATGATCCTATAATATTATCTGATAACCTGGTGAGGAATCAAATATTGTCCTGTTAATTTGGGAATAAAAGTATTGTCTTCAGTTTCTATCTCCTTGCAGAAGATTGGAGTCCAGTGTTTCTCTTAACTGAGTAGCACCTTCATTTGTCAGACCTGTCATCTAGAGTGTTATTTTTATCTACAGTTTAATAAAGCTCCATATCTGCATGTTCCCAGTTGGTTTTTATGTACTCTAGCTAAATGAACTTGCTGGGAAGGCATTCCATTACTGCCCACATTCATCCTCATCATCACCATCACCATAACTGAAACTTACCAATCTTTTACTATACCCAAGGGACTGCACTCAGAGCTTTACACACCTTATTTTATAACAATCCCATTCAGTAGGTTCTGTTATCACCATTTTACAGATAATGACTGAGGGCCCAAACGGTCAGAAACTTGGTCAAAATCATATGGCTAGTAAATTGTGAAACCTGATTTTTAACTCAATCTTCTGACTGCAGAGCCCATTCAGTTAGGCACTATACTACACCGGCTCCAAGATCATTCATATACTTCCAGCATCTCCCAGAGTGGTTTTCTGTGGAGTATGTAGTAATTAGTACTGAGGAGGCTCTGTTGCATAATGGTTATGACCATGGGCTCTGATCTCAGACTACTGAAACTCAGCCAAGACTCTACCTTTAAATGGCAAGGGGTACTTACAGAATTCTCTGGGGAAATTTTCTAGACAGAAAGGCTTCCATTTTTCTCCCTTCCAGTTCCAAAAATGGAGCTGAGGGTGGGGATAGGCACAAGGCAATAAGAAGGAAAAAATGAAGACAAGTATTTCTGCATTACTGGAAAAGTTTCCCATGTTATTCTCTTTGCAACCATTTTTTTTTTTTTAACTATTCTTCAGGTGGCTTAGATTTTATACTATTATTAAAAAGGGATTTCATGTCAACTTCAGCAATTTGCTGGCAAAAAAAAAAAGTCATGGCAAAAATTTACAGATTTACAAGTAGATATATTTATAGATTTTTACATTGAAAACCATCAACAAACAAAATATTTAATGCAAAACTTCTTTTTCATTTACCTACCTGCCAACTCCAGAGTTCAAAGTCCCAATTCATTCTTCATCAGCCATTGTCATTTCAAAAACCAAAGGCAGGGCAGAGACCAATATTTCTGCACTGTGTTTGGTCGTTATTGTCAAAGAGCGCAATAGAATAAGTTGCAGATAAAGAATTCAGAAAGTACGGCAAAGGCAATATTTTACAGTTACACTGTATCACAGTACAAAGAAAATCACACATTAGCTTTTAAAAATGTTCTAGCACTTTGACCTTAAAATTAAAATCCTAGAGATATCATCCACGGAACATAATTAAGATTCTCAGAAAGTAATTGCTTAGAACTGGAAGACAAAAGAGGAGATGTGCAGTTCTTCCTAAGAAAACATTATTTTTAGAGAAGCACAAAGTACACTATAACAGGTGATGGTTAATTTGATACGATGCAACTAAGATATAACTAATGCTAAAGATCTCAGTGTAGATGAACTTAAATATTTCTGCTACTCAAATAATTGGATAAGGTGAAAAAGGACATTCTAGTTTTCAGATGATAGTTACATTTATTTTATTTTTTAAGCCTGGCAAGAGGCCCATGTGGCTTTTGGTCATACGTGTTAGAAGAAAAGCCCCAACTCCGTAAGGGCTGAGGTAAGTCTTAGAGATTATAAACAGCAAACAAGCTACTTAGGAATGACACCCAACTAAAAAATTATAATGGCTCCTGTTTTAAATGGCCCCTGTTTATTTTGGGGAAAAGATCTATTTTTAAAACGACTAAGGATTTTATAGTTTTGTGTCTTGCTTCCAGACTTAGTTCCTGAAAAAAGGACTGGTGAGTCACTCAAGATGTTCCCAGGGGCCACCGTTTTCAGGCATCTTGAAAGCCACAGAAAGTTCCCCTACCCCCTCTAAAAAACCCAGTAAGATTTTATAAATGAAAAGCCCACAAAATTAGCCTGACTTTGGAAGAGTTCATAATTTGTAATATTTCAAAAAATATCCAAGAAAACACGAGTCATTGAACGAATACTGTCTCCGTATGTGGGGCTGGGAGAATCTAGTTTTTATGGGAGAGGTGATTCCAAAATCTCTCACAATTCCAAGTTTGGCCTGAGCATCTCTATCTATTTATCTACCTGCCCACCTATTGATCGACCCCGCATCTTAGAGCATCTGACGAAAGGTAGGCATCGTTCACAAGCCACTGACAAGCAAACCCCTGAGGAAGCAAATGCCACGGAGTCTGCAACCTGGAGGACCCGGGTCCGCACCGCTCGGAAGGGACTACTGTACTAACCAGCCTCCGGATGTCCCGCTCCGACTCCCACTTGATCTTGGAGATGGCTTCTTGGTGGGACTGATGCTCGCTCCTGAGGTCCCCGGCCTTGATTTTGTCCGCTTGGATCATATTGCTCAGAGCCTCGTCCACCTGCTTCTTGGCCGTTTTCAGGTCCGTAATCTCCTGCAAGAGCTTAAGGCGCTCCGCGTCAAACAGTTTCCTGGCCTCCTCCCGGGCCTCGATGGTGAGCGCTGTCCTTACTTTGTCACTGCTGCCGTCCCGGAGAGCACAGAGAGCCGACTTGAGCCTCTGGATCTCTCCGTCTCGCACCTTCACTGTCCTCGACATCTCTTGCTCGTGCTGCTTGATGAGATTCTCCCTCACGGCCTGCAGCTCCTTCATCTTCTCCTCGTGGAGCTTGGATTTGAGTTCTGTCACCAGGACTGTGTGCTTGCGCTGCTCCAGCTCCCGGATCCTCTTCACTTCTTGAGTCTTCTCTCTCTCGAGCTTCGATACCTAAAGGCAGAGAGATGAGAGGATGAAGTGAAATGAGCCTCCAAGGAAGGGTGTGCTCCGAGGCAGGATCTGCGGCTCAGGCCCCTGTGATCTCTTAATCCCTCATCTCTTTTCAAATTCCAGGCCCCCAAAGGGAAAAGAAACACAGGCCCGGAAGCTAGGAATACGGTGTGTAAGAGGAGGAAATACCTAAGGATGGTGGTGTGACTTTGTTCAGACAGATATTTGATGTCCCGGGGCCTTACTCTGCGCTGTGTGGTCTGCAGACAGGCAGCGCCGGGGTCACCCAGAAGCTTGCTGGAAATGGGGGATCCCGGGCTCCCTCCCAGATCTATGCTTCACAATGTGCATTTTAGTAAATCCCCAGGTGACTGGTATGCACAGTAAAATTACAAAGTATTGCTATGGTAGTTTTCCCAGTGGTGGGGAAGAGCTCAATACAGATCACTTGGAAAGCTTTTCAGACTGCACAACCCTCGCTAGATCCAAACCGACACATGGGGGTGTCTCGGGATCGCTCATAGTTTGATCTTGTGATCAAGCTAATAACTTACTGCCTAAAATGATATAAAATATCCCCCTCTCTCCTATTCTTCCTTCTTCTTCTTCTTCTTTTTTTTTTTCTTCTCTAATTCTAGTCTGGCCTTTGGAAAATGTCAGTGTAAATTCTGCCAAGATAAAGACGGTGGTGATTTGAGCTTTAAAGTGATCTTAGGAATCTAGGATTAAAAACTGGACAGCTCAGTCAAAGGTAAGGAAGGAGCTGCAAGGTTATCAAGGCAAGACAAGCCAACATACACTTTGGCTTGGATTACCTGCATTGGCTATTCCTTGGGATCTAAACTCACAGTAAGTGAGCAGGGATTTTCCTGGGCACAAAGTAACTCTCAAACAGGAGATGGTGAAGGAGCCACGACAGGAAGGGGCTTGTGAGGGAAGCCTCACACAACTTGAGGAAGCGCAAAAGAGTCTATTTTTTTTTAATTTCTTGATTTCAGCCACTTATGCTTCCTAAAAACAGAACTAAAGGTGCAGATAGGGAGAAATACCCCATCCCAAATTTGCTCCCTGAGAGGCTCTGGGAACAGTCACCGAGGATATAAAAGGTTGGCCGATTTTCTGAGAGTGCCCCGGAGGCAAAGGAGTGCAGTGGAGTGAGATATTCGGCATCACACCCGGATGGCCACCTTCATACAGACAATGGGAATTCCCACCGGGGCTCCTCCACCTGCTGTGTCTCTGGGAGCAAATGAGTTAAACGGTTTGAACCTCATTTCCTTTCTCAGTGAAATCAGGATAGTAATTGGGCCTTTGTCATCGCAGGTTTGCTGTGAAAGTGCTTTGCAGTCTGAAGGGCTGTTCCAAGTGGCAGCTCCTGTCTGGAGCAGATTCCTCCCGGGCCTGCTGCCCTGCTGCCTCTACCCCGGGAACCCCGTTCTCTGCTCCTGTCCCTTCTCCTGCTCTGTCACTGTGCTCATGCTCTTCATGCAACTGTAGTCTATTTCTGAGAGAGAATAGAAAGCTGGCCAGGCACCGTGGCTCACGCCTGTAATCCTAGCACTCTGGGAGGCCGAGGTGGGGGGATTGTTTGAGCTCAGGAGTTCAAGACCAGCCTGAGCAAGAGCGAGACCCCGTCTCTACTAAAAATAGAAAGAAATTATCTGGACAGCTAAAAATATATAGAGAAAAAAATAGCTGGGCATGGTGGCCCATGCCTGTAGTCTCATCTACTCAGGAGGCTGAGGCAGGAGGATTGCTTGAGCCCAGGAGTCTGAGGTTGCTGTGAGCTAGGCTGACACCATGGCACTGTAGCCCGGTCAACAGAGCAAGACTCTGTCTCAAAAAAGAAAAAAAAAAAAAAAGAGTAGAAAGCCCTGGGGCAGTCCCTGGAGTGTTCAGACACACTAAGCATCAGATCATGACCTCATGGTGTCCATAGAAGAGATAAACAAAGGCAAATATCACTGTTTAATGGTCCAAGGAAAAGACAGACCTGGGAGGGAATGCTTTCTCTATCCAGCCTCAGGTTTCCCACCTAAACATGTGCCATAACAATACTTACGCCACAGGGTTTTGGGAAAGTTTATAAAGGAATCATGTAAATTGATTCCACAGGTAGTTCTGAGCACCTCCCACACGCCAGGCAGTTTCCTAATACGGAAAATGGGGATAACAACCATGCCCACCTCCGAGGCGGGTGATGAGGATGAAATGAGATAATGGCTTTCCATGCCCGACACAAACAATTGCTCAAAAATTAACACACACACAGTACAGCCTTGTGAGGTTGATGCCATGATCGCCCCATTTGACAGACGAGGAAAGAAAATCACAGACGGATTCTGTAACCTGCTCGGGGTCACTCAGCTGCTACGTGAAGAGCTGGGATTCTGGCAGGAGGTGATGCGCTTATTAGAGAGTGTGACAGAGAGTAAACATTCAATAAATTGTAGCTATTTATATCGTCCCCCCAAAGCACTCAACGACTCTGCTCTATACACAATGGAGGTTCTGTAAATGTCAATGGGATTATTTGTCTTGCTGGAAAAATGAGTAATGCTCCATCACCCTGAAGGTTTCCACTCTGTAACTCGTCTTTTCCCCTGTAGCTGAATTGTCATTTTGTCATCAGAGCCTCTGAGCCAAACCGGGAGTGTAAATTCACATCTTGGCATTGTTCGTATGCTCTCTTTTAAAGCCTGGCCCTTTGAAAACACAATCATATTTATTTATAATAAAACTGCTTTATGACTTGTTTGTCCTCCAAATTCCCTTTGCTCTTTAGGGAAGGCTGCTGACAGGCAGGGAGACTTTGCTTGGGCTCCTGTGCTGGGACTGTCATTCACCGCCAAGGCAAGTGAGCCAGGCAGGGGCAGCCAGCAGAGGGGAGGGGAAGGAAGGCCGTGTGCTCTGGTTCAAGAGGCCACCTGGCTGTTGTCAGAGGAAGGGGAGGTTGTGCTTGGCCTGCCGGCTGAGACACCGGTGCCAGCCCCTTAGAAACAGGCAGCCTCGTTCCAGCTCGAGTGTTTCCCATTTTAAACAGGTCTGAATGTGTGAAAAATTGGCAGCGGTGACGTCCTCAGGGCCTCTGCTTCTCTGGAACCTCGTGAGTTTGTTTTCTGTAAAGCGGCGGCAATTTATGGTTTCCCGTCTCCAGACTGACAAGCTGCTTCCTATGAATGCAGTTTGTCATCCTGTCCTTACTATAATTAAAGGAGTTCTGCTTCCCTTGAAATGGTACGTTGCCCCAGGGAAAGGGAAAACCAGTGCAATGTTCACAGATTGTCCGACCTGGAAGAAATCTCACGGTGGAGTGTTTGTCAACACAAAGGCTTGAGCGAGCACCACCTGGACTGCTTCAGAATTACAAGTCCTGGGCCTCACCTGCCTATTCTATCAGAATCCTCGGGCTGAGAAATCTCAATTTTTAATAAGTTCCCCCAGGTTATTCTCTTGCACAGTGATGCATGAAAGACACAGATATGGAGAAAGAGATTCAGTCATCTGAATTACAGATGGAGAAATGGAGACACTTACCTTTGTCGCCAAGGAGAGATAAAGACAAATAATGCCCAGGTCTTCTGACTCTCAAATGTTTTTTTAAAAATGGCATGATGTTCCCTTTGGTTTCATCGAAACTAAAAAATTTCCTTTGCAAACTTTTCATTGCCATCTTTTTATTTAAGGTGAAGGCTTACCTAAGGCAGGCAGCCACAGGTTTTGGCAGATCTAAAGCCTATTTATTATTATTGTTGAAACTAGGAAAAATAGATTTTGGGAAAAATAACAAATTAAAATGTAATAGTGATTTTAACGGGGAAGAGATAGATAAGATGGAATAAGGTTATTTGTTGGTTTGTGACCTATTGCTTGTTGATAAAGAATGTTTTCTTACTATACAAAAAGTTATCTAAATAAAAACCTCTCATGGTCTTATGTAGGTTGGATATTTCAAAATGTTTTCCTAGCCATGGCCCTATTTGATATTCACACTGTCCTGGGGAGGTATGTGTTAGTATATACAGGCAAACGATGAGATTTAGAGAAGTAAAGAGACTTTTCTAACTCCATTAGCAACTGCCTCAAATCCAGAGACTATTAGGAAAAATACTGATACGAATAACTTTTTGAGAATTTACTACGTGCCAGGCAGCTCTCTGAGCACTTGACATAAATTTTCTCATTTAATCCTCATAAGTACTTCACGTACTTGTCTAATTTACACTTCATAACAGCCCCGTGAGATGGCAGTGATATTTTACTGATGAAGAAATGAAGGTATAAGGAATGAACCTTCTTTCAATTATTTCTTTATTCATTCAACAAATACATGCTGAGATTTTAAGTTCTGGACATCATTTAGGCTCTAGAGATACGAAGTAAGCTAAGTCCCTGCTATCATAAAAATTACACTGGATTGGGGAGAAGTAGGGCTAAACAGGTAAATGCATAAACATACAAATTGCTATGAAATAAGTCAAGGACAGGCCATGGGGAGTAACTGGGCATGGGGGAGTGTTTTGTTTCAGAGCCTGGTCAGATGAGTGGTACTTGAGCAGACGCCTATTGGAGGAGAAGGAAGGATCATGTAGCTAAATGGCGGGAGAATAAGAGCAGAGGCCCTAAGTGTGACCAGCATCTCTCTGGATCCAGCGAAGGGGCTGGAGCCAGCAGAGAGAGAGAGAGAGAGAAGTGAGAGATGAGTCAAACAGGGGCTGTAAGTGATATCCTGTAGTTGTAGGGAAAGTTCTTTGACTTCAAGAGAGGTAGGAAGCCGTTGGAGGGTACTGCGTGGTGGAGTGACATGATATGATCCATTTTCGAAGGATTGCTTTGAATGCCCTACGAGGAATAAGCTATAGAGGGCAAGGGTGAAACCTGTCCAAGGTCACACAACTACTAAGTGTTGGGAGATAGTGGTGCAGGGGTGGGGGGTGGGGGAGACATTGTCTCAATTTTTCTAGCTGGCTTCCTGAACCAAGCTTCCCGAGGAGGCAGGGTCTGTCCAGTGAGCATGCTATTGTCCCTCCTGTGTATCCTGTGTGCAGTTCTCACCTGCCACGTGCAAGAGAATCTCCTTGTGCACGGGGGTGCTGCCCTCTCTGGCAAAGTCCCCTGGGGTGAGCCAGCAGGCAGAGCTGTGTTCACTGCATGTGGACACAGCCAGGGCTGCCCTCAGGGCCTGGCCTCAGGTGGCCCTCGCTCACCTTGGACTTCTCTTGGTGCAGCTCTATCTGAATGTCTGTGAGCTTGGTCCTGAGGTCTTCATTGGCAGCTTGAAGGGCGACGATGAGTGCCTCGGGCTTCTCGCCCTTATTTCGCCCTTTCTTGGACATTGTTCCTTTCTAAATGGAGTCTGTTGGTTTTTAATTCCTTTCAGACAGGTGCTGCCATGTTACTGTTTCTTATCCTGGAGGGCGATGTCTCCGCATCTACTGCGTGGTGCTCCTTGGTAAGGTCTCCTCAACCGCTGCCCTGGAAGCCCTGGGAAGAGAAAGAGGCAGCAGTTACTCTTTTGACAAAGACCTGGGCTAAGCATCAGTCAGTCCGCTCTCAGCCACCTCCTGAGCCTCTCCTGTACCCCGGTGTCTCCTGTCCACTCTGCAGGTAAATTTAGAGTGATCTTTCTCAAAGGTCGGTCTGACCATGTCAGTGCCCTGCTTAATAACATCCTTCCCTATAAGCATCTATCTTTCCCATGTGTCGGAACCCTCCCACTCTTCTGTCTTTCTCTCCTGAATGTCACTCACTGATGCTCTGGCCACAAGGTGCACAGCTGCTAAAGGAAGTCCCCTACATGGTGGCCTAATAAAGCAGAGGGTCTCAACTTTAAGAAAATTCAATATACGAAGACAGAGGATTATGTAATGGCTAAACTGTGAGAAGTGGGGATTAACGATTATTAATGGATTACTGGATTAATTGAATCACTCACAAATTCTTTCATTTAGTCAATATTGTTAGAGTTCCTTCCACGTGCTGTGGTAGGTACTGTATGTTGAATTAAAAAATAAGTCAGAGTTTCAAAGCAAAAAACAAAACCTACCCATTTATTTATTAATCAACATCATCACCCATCATCTATCTGATAAGAGTTTTTAAAGAAATACACACTAATGTTTCAGAGGGGTAGGCAGGGACCTCTCCTGCTGCCTCGGGTGAATACAGAAGACTCCCTGAAGAAGACGCCATTGGCCTGGAACTTGAGGAGTGGGTTAGGTAATAACAGATGGAGAAACAGGTGAAGCATCTTGGAGGAGGAAAATGGCAGGTGCTGAGACACAACAGAGAGAAATCACAGTGACGATTTTGTGCGGAAAAATGGGGCCTGATTAATTACAACCCTGGATATGGTTGAAGGAAACTAATCACGCTGGAAAAGTTTCCTGGAAAGGGTAGATGGTGGGACACCTAGAATTCCGAGCTTAGAATTGTGGTGAAGCTGTTGACGTTCTTGGCAGGTGGGCGCCCTGACAGAGCAGCGCTGTGGCGTGGTTATTCTGGTGGCAGAGCGAGGGGAGGAGAAGGAGGCAGGGAGACCAGGTAGGAAGCTACTGAATTTGTCTGGGCAAAGGATGACAAAAGCCTAATCAGAACAGTGGCAAGAGGGGAGAAGGGGAGGGCACATGTGTTTTGATTTACAAATCCTTGAATCCTTCATAAGGACAAGGGGGGCAGAAAAACATGAATATTAAACCACTGAAGTCAATGGAAAAAACATGACAAGATCCGAGAGAAAGTTTCCCACGCAGCCTTTCAGAAAACCGGGTATTGTGTACACTGAGGAGTTTCAGGCCAGGGCTGAGGGGAACTCCTGCTGGTCCCCCGTATGTTCCAGCAGCTGCTGCTCTCTTAAGACCCTTTAGCTTCGAGGTCCATGCTGGGATCCTGGGCTTTGTGCCATCCCCTCATGAACACTGGGGCTATGCTCTTTGGAGTGTCCCTGGGGGCACAGAGATAGGGAGAGGCTGGGGGACAGGGAGGGCGAGCATTTCTACTGCAGTCGTGGAACCGTCCGCCACGAGTCCCGTCCTGTGCTCGATGCTGAAGTTGCCCTTCACGCTTCTTTGCAAACTTGCCAAATTGCTAAATTGCAGGGCTGGGAGATCTCTGAGAGGCCACCTTTCTTTGCTTTTAGTACTGAAGTGAATTGAGCAAGCATTTATTGAACCTTTGTGTGACCCACACTTCTAGACATAAAGATAAAGACAGTACTTAACCTCAAGTAGGCACCGGGGTGAGTAAACTCACATATCGGTGTGGAACAGGTTTCTCTTCCTCTAGTTGATCTCTAAATGTTGCTGTTCCCTTGGTGACCTCCACTGGCCTCACCTATATAGTGATAACTCTCAGTTTTAGATCCATGGCCCTGACCACTCCCCAAGCCTCAGACTTTTATGTACATCCAACTGCTTACGTGGGAAATCCACTTGAGTATCTGACTGGCATCTCAAACCAAATGTAACTAATGCAGATATCTTTATTATAGTCCTGAAACCGTAATTTCCCCACGTTTTTCCCTCTATCATTAAATGGCACCACCACATGCCCGGTTGTTCCAGATATAAGCTTAGAAGTCATCCTTTCTTCTACTTTATTCCTTGTTTCTCTTATACAGTTTGCCAGGAAGTTCTGTTTACTTTATCTACAAAATATGACTTTTTTTTTGGCCAACTGCTCTCAAATCCCTAAAATGCTGTTGGAACACAGAGGAAAAAGGAGCTTTGGAAAAGCTTCATGGTCCCTTCATAGTTGTATGGTCTTTTGGAATGAAGAAAGGGAATTTCTGATTGGAGACAGGGAATGGCAGTGGGAAGTGCCTGAGCAAAAACTTGGAGCCACACATTTGCCTGATGTGTTTAGTGAAGGTTGTGTCCTGAGAGAAGACAGAGCGCAGTCAGATTTCAAAATCTGGACTGAATTATGCGGAAATGAAGCACGGCAGCACCTGAGTATATGCAATAGTACTAATGAGCTGATAGTGACTAACTGCTTACTATATACCTGTCACTAGACTAAGCACATAACATACTGCTCTCATTTAATATTTGCAAAAATTTATGAAAAAAAATGATTCCCAGAAAGATTAAGTAACTTGCCTAAATTGACCAAATTGATCAGTGGTAAAGCTGATATTCAGATCCAGGCAGTTTGAGAGTGACACCCAAGTTCTTATCCTCTGGGCTGTGCTACCTCACGTTTGCGTTTTAGGGAGGTGGCTGTCAGTGTCACGGAAGATGGGACCAGTGGAAGGAATTAGGCTGCTCTAAAGGCCTATGTGAGAGATAATGCAGCCCTGCATAGACAACAAGGAGGTGGCAATTTTGACACAATGGAGACGTGGATGGAATCATGCCCTATTTTTAAACATTATTGCTGGTTTGAACATTCCCCTCTCCCATTATAAATAATGGGCACTGGCTCTTTGAAATTTCTGGCAGCAAAAATGTGCAAAGCAACAGATACAATAGATACATTGTATATTTAAAATTATAATCCTTTCTAAAAAATATAATACCGTATGCCTGACTTCACATATTTTTAATCTGGGAAGTACTGTGAACTTAGTCCCAGGAAGGAAAAGGAAAGGGTGGAAAAATCAGATTCATGTTCAGAAGAGAAAAAGGCATCATAGGAAATGACTGATAGAATCAGTTTACGGACACCTTAAGGTAAGCAACTTTATAACTACGATCCTATACACCCCTCTGGTGGGGAAAACTTTCCAAAGACTTTTCCAGTTGTGATGGGCGCCTGGCAATCTCATGATTCTCGGACTCTAATTTCACTACAACTCTTCTGTGTCCTTGCGCTGCCTCTTTCTCCCATAGCTTGTTGAGATATAAGTCACATACTATAAAATTCACCCATTTAAAATGGACAATTATGTAGTTTTTTGTGTATTCACAATGTTATGCAAACATCATCACAATTTTATTAATAGATATTTTTATCACCCCAAAAAGAAACCCTGTATCTGTTAGGGGTCATTCACTATTATTCTCCCCCAAAGTCTTCCAGCCCAGGGAAACTACTAGTCTGCTTTTTGTCTCTATGGATTTGCCTATTCTGAACAGTTTGTACAAATGGAATCATACAACATATATTTGTGTATGTGTGTGTGTGTGTGTGTGTGTTTGTGCGTGTACGTGACTGGCTTCTTCCACTGTAGCATAATGTTTTCATTATGCCAAGGTTCATCCATGTTGTTGATACTTCATTTCTTTTTATTGCTGCATAATATTCCATTATGTGGATAAACTACATTTTGTTTATCCAGTCATCGCCCGATGGACACTTGTGCTGCCTCTGCATAAGTGGCGTGAGGTCAGGCTTCTAGAGAAGCCACCGGCCATGAAAAGGGACATCACCCCTTAAGGAGTGGGCTGGGGAGCACCAAGGAGGGTGACCGGAGGCAGCACTGCACACAGAGGAATATTTCTGGACCAGCCCTTGTCACTGATGGTGTGTGACATAGCAGGAGGGCAGTGAATGGCAAATGCTGCGAGAGCAGCGCATAGTGGACTGAGAAAACATGGAAACTTCAGACAAAAGGCAGCATTGGGCTCAGCCCAAATGATGCTACCACCTTAATGAGCTCTTACGCTGTGCCAGGCACTGCTATGCGCTAGCTCAGTGAACTATCCCAGTTAACCCTTTCAGATATTTAATCTTATTATTTTTCAGATAGGGAAACTGAGGATCAAAGAGGTTAATTGACTTGTAAAAAATTACACAGTTGCAAAATGGCAGTGCAGAAACTCAAATACACATCTGTCAGTCTCCAAAGCGTCTTAGATACCATAACCCTTTCTTACAGAGGCAGCAGGACTCAGCTCTGGTTGCCGGCAGGCTACAGAGACGGCAAAGAATGAAAGTGTCAGCTGGGGGCTTATGAAATAGAAGGAAGTGGTTAACAGCCTGGAATTTGAAATCAGAAAAACTGGCTTCGAATCAAATTTCCTAGCTGTATATTCTTGAGAGGTTCCTCTCCCAGCTTCTGTTTTCTCCTTGTAAAATGGGGAAAGGGATGTATTGGCCTCACTGAGCTCTTTCGAAGAATAAATGAGTTACAATGTGTAAAATAATTAGCAAATTATTACTATCATTGTCATATTTATTGTTTTTCCAGGACCTAACTATTTTCTAAACACTAGCTTAAATTTCAAGGAAAGAAGATACAGATTTATCACCACTTTGTGTTAAAAAGACAGGGCAGGAAAGCACAGAGATCCCTGAAAAGACTAAAGAAATTCATGCTTGTGCTTTTGGGGAAATGGGACCTGCATTGACAGGATCAGTATTCCCGGGGGTCTTGGCTTTGTAGCTGGTTCTGCCCCGAGCTATAAGCTGAATAAAGTTATTATTAATCTCAGGGTTTCCAATATGCCTGTTGTCACTGAGTTATGATTTGAAAGCAACTGTTATATAAACTAACTAGAGCTCACACGTATGGAGCTGCATACATCAATCTTTCTCCATAATTAATATTTGGACATGTCTACTCTAACAAAGCCTTGTTAGTGTCTCTAAGCCTCCCTTCTCCAAAGATGATGTTTCTGAGTGAGATGCTGTTAGTGTTTAAAATGAATGAATTAATCCTGCATATTTTATTCCTGGTCACCTGCAGAGACATATTGTCGCTTCTTAAACCCTTTTCTATGCAGGAAACGTGTCTCACTGTGCATTCGTGAACTTGACACAGAAATTTAATGTAAAGGAGGGAGGGTTGCTGTTTAAGCCAGTCCAGACCTGGAGTTCCAGTTTCCCCAAATAAAGGGAACATGGTGGCCTGGCTATGGGGTCAAAGGGCCTTTAATCCATTACACATCTTTTAGAAGAAAATGAATCTGAAATGTTGATATTTAGCATAGTAGCAATTATGCATCTTCAGGATTGTAAATTGCCATGTTTGTATGTCTCTTTATGTTTGTTTTTCTCTCTCCTGTTCTTCCACCAAATTTCCCTCTTTATCACATAAGAATAATAGCAATTGTTATCATTACAAATGGTTTAAAGTCAACATGTTGTTTTTAACATGAAAAGAATATAACTAAAAACTTATTACTCTTGATGGATTTGTGTCTTAGATCTCAGGTTTAAAACTTTGTATTTGAAATATACTTCATAAAGTGTAGAGGAAGAGAATGCTCAGCACACATACGAGGGACACCCCACCTCTTTAAGGGGGATTGTCAGGAAGCTCGGTAAAAGCGGTGTGTAAGGTGAAATCCAAAGCAGGTGGCATTCATCCAGAACTGATCTACTACGCAAACCCTTGACTTTGCTCATACAGTTCTTTGACTTCCCTCTTCGTTTCTCACCTCCCTGGTGAATTCCCTCCTACTCATCTTTTAGGGCCAGATCAAGTCATCTCATATCACTTTCCTTTGCACCTCTTCAGCACACCCTGGGTGGAATAAATTATTCCTTCAACTTGGTTTTCATTTTCACTTTGAAAACACTTACAGCATTCGTCACTGATTCATTAATTTATCCACTCACTAATTCACACGTACGTAGGAAGCACCTGGTGGAGGATAAGTCTGTGCTAAGCAAGAGACAGAATCCCTGTCCTTCCCAGAGGAGGAATCAGCGATTTAACACAGTGTGATAATTACACCAGCGATAGGAGATTAGAAGCACAGGAGTCTTGGTGAGTCAGGAAAGATTCCTTAGGAAAAGTGATACATCACAAGGATCCCTAAGATGAGAAGGAATCAGTCAGCAAAGGGTTTTAGGGTGGGAAAGAAGAATGTTTTCGGCCAAAGGGGTACTGAGTATGAAGGTCTGGAGATAAAAGAGAATAGGGATGTGCCCTGGGAGAAAATACTGGCAAGAGTTTGGTGAGTGAGTGGAAAACAGCAGGAGATGAGCTTGGAGCGATAAGCAGTGGGCAGGTGGCAGAGGATACTATAAGTGACGTTAAAGGACATGGAATTTATCTGCACAGCAATGTGTAGTCACCGAAGGGCTTCATATAGGGAAGTGACTTGATGAGATTTTGGTTTTGGTCATAGTCCTCTGGCAATAGAGGGTGGAATGGACGAAAGTGGTAAACACAAATGTACAAAGAACAGTTAGGGGACTGTGGCCGTAATCCATTCATGTTGTCTTTCTTCTTCAGGTGACCGAGTCCCACTTAAGGCTAAAACTGTGTCCTGTTCATCTTGGTGCTCATAGTACCTGTCAACAGTGACTATCATGAAGTTCAATTTAATTAACATCGATCCCAATCCAAGGAAAATACTGAGATTGAGGTACATGTTTCACAATTTCTACAGACATCATTTATAATAAGATTTATTATGGGAAATCTCTTTAACTTTGTGGGAACCCTTGAATGGCTATTTTGATTTCAGACAAAAAAAAGATTGATCTAAGGGTTAAACAATAAAATTAAATGAATTTTTGTTTAAGCCATGAGACGAGATTTATTTATTTATTTGGAGACAGAGTCTCGCTGTTTCCTGGGCCAGAGTGCAATGGTGTCATCATAGCTCACTGCAACCTCAAATATTTGCTGAGATTTCTTAATCCTGCTTATGCATCATAGTCCCAAACTTAATTTCACTCCTCAGCACTGGGCAAGTCATCTTGCATTGTACTCTTTTATCTGGATTTAGAAAGCTTTCACAAGGATGAGTTTAGCAAAGTACATCTCTAAGTGCCATATATTCTTATTTCATTGTCTTTTCTTTCTGGATTCAAAGTATTTTATAGCTGCTGTAGAGCGAGAAGTATCATTTTCATTGGACATGGGGGAGGAATCTCAAACACAGCAGGAAACAATTATGTATTCAAAGTCAGACAGAGCAAGAAACATGCATCAGAGCCCCTGTCTAAAGCAAGCACTTGCTGTATATGTGCACTGCTATTAAAAACAAGCTGGTAAGTAAAGGTAAAGAAAAGCACCCAAAATTATTGGAGGGAGTGGCCTACACGGAATTATATTTGTAATTTACAGCAAGATTTTCTATTTTAGGTATAAGTGAAGTGTGCATAACCTATTATGTTGTTTCCTTGGTGACTGTAAAGGACTGTGAATTAAAAAAAAAAAAACTATTATAAAGGCACCTTTTACAAAGTGTCAAATATGAGCAGAAATTTCTATACAGGAGGGGAAGAATGTGTACTTCCTATTACGAAAAGGCAGAACAATTTCAATATAAGAATTTATACTGATTAATATTACTTAAGTAAAAGTAAATAAAGTTTAAATAAAATAGCTTTTGGATGTATTATATATTAATAGTTCTATTATAAAGAAGTATATTTAATTTTCCATATTCTACATAAGAGAAACTGGCTATTGGTATTTTCCCTATGTTATAATATGGTATAATAATAAATTATAGAGCAATATAGATTTCTTTTTAACATTTAGGATTCCGTTTTGAGTTTTATCCCATAGACCAATGCATATCTACATTTTTTTGTCCAGTGGATGGGATCGTGGAAGCAAGACTATGAAGCTGATTAATGAAATGTAGTTGATGTAACCCTATGGACCAAATTCCACAGAAAAATCATTTTAAAAATCAGATCAACTATCTCTAAAACCATAATTATGTGCAAGGTATTATGTTAGAGTTGAAGATGATACAATATGTATCTACCAAATAAATCTGCCATTTTAAGTGTCAAAGGAACACATGTGCACACACAGTGAGAACAAGATGAAATGTATCATGAGGCAAAGACTATGTCTATCTGGCTCCTTGTTAAATCCCACTGTTAGTACAGTACTGGACACAAGAAGATTCTGAATAAATATTTCTGAATAAATAGATGACTTCACCAAAACAGCAGGCTAGAACATGGGTATCTTGGAATCTGATAAACATTTTTAAGAAAAGAGGCATGTTCCAGTTTGTTTTTAAGAAAAATTATTAATAATATTGAAGTTACGTGCAGGGCAGAATGGAAGAGAAAGAAACTAGAGGTTGGAAGTCTGCATAGGAATTCATTGCCAATGTTCAGACATAAAAAGCGAAGCTTGGACTCTAATGGAGGAGGAGAAGGGCTTTTCTCTTTCCTAAGTTAAAGGAACTTTCTTCATCATCATTCAGCGTCTCTTTATAGAGCACTTAATATGTGCCAAGCATTGTACAATGCAGCAATTTATGTGCATTCTCCCATTTCAGACTTAAAACAAGAGTATGAGATAATGTCGCCATTATTACCAATTTATACATGGGAGAATTGAGTTGATAGGTCAGTTCCCTCACTCAAAGTCACAGAGCTAGGTGAATGGTCCAATGAAGATGTGTTGGAGCCCTAAGCTTCTTCATGCTTCTCTCCAGCTGGTCTGTGAAAAATCTATAAAATGTGAAGATTACTGGGAAGTAGTGAAAGAGAAAAGGAAAGGTTGAAGGTGACACCCAGCTTTTATGCAGGGACACTGGAAGAATATGTGTAGAATCAATAAACTCAGTAAGATGAAAGGAGTCATCCATGTGGTTAGAAATAATAACAACAAATATTTTCAGGGTGCTTAATATTTGCAAGGCACTACATTAAATGATCCTTATTCATTTTCTCATTTAATTTACATTATAACTGTTACAGCTAAGAAAAAAAGAAGCTCAAAGAAGAAACATGGATTGTGCAAAATTGTAGGGGGTAAATAGCAAAGTTGGTACATAACATGGAC
The DNA here is from genome assembly GCF_041146395.1 of Eulemur rufifrons. Taxonomy (NCBI): domain Eukaryota; kingdom Metazoa; phylum Chordata; class Mammalia; order Primates; family Lemuridae; genus Eulemur; species Eulemur rufifrons. The sequence continues at coordinate 12,225,675 of NC_090992.1, forward strand.
AGCCTCACTCCAGAGCCTATAAACCCAACTGTTCCAAATAATGCTGTAACAGAAATACTCCTGTTTGTTTTTAGAGAAATCTCATTTGAGAGACAGCAGTACTGTCATCTTATATATTTATTTATTTTTAAAAATTTATTCCGCACATTAATGGGAAACAATTTCCAAGCACTCTATAGAAATAAACATCAACATAATATGATTTAAGACATTTAAGATGAAGGAGATAGTACATGCATTTACATATATAAAGATATAAAGATAGATGTTCAAATAGCAATAATTTCTTTGGTAGATGATAAGAGATCTTAAGTTAAACTGAGGCTTTTCTTTCTCTTCCTCGAGATTTCTATAATTGTATCACTTCTATAGTATGAATGAAATAATGTTTCTGGAGGGGGTAGGGGAAGAAACCACAACACAAGAACTTGGTGACGAAAGGGAGCAAAGAGAAAATAAAGGCAGACAACCAGTTGAAGCTGGGCGGAAGGCTGGGACAGGCTGGTCATGCTTTTGATACCACATCAGGAAAAGGTGGGGGAGACTTTGTTCCTAACCGGGAATGCTTTGGACGCTCCTCTCCATTGCAGAGAGAACCAGCCATTAGCCACAGCAAGTCACAGAACAATTGTCCAGTCTGCAAAACCTGACTTAATTGGAATCAACGAGGCCATAACAAACTCCTTCTGAACGTACGCCAGCCCATCTCACGAAGGGACTATGTAGTCAATTAGCTTGGAGCTTGAATGAGTCATTTTGGGGAACTCGCTGGGGGCATTATTTTCTCTCAAGCCTGCGTTTCTCAGGGAAGCACCTCTCTGCCTGCAGCCTCTTCCATGCGTATCCTACAGAGCTCAAGGATACGGGTCGCTCAGGGAAACACATCGCACTACCTAGGACATTGACTTTTTCCCCTTCAATATCTCTACCCCCTTTTGCTCTGTAGAGGCAGGGATTTCCCTGGGCCTGTTCACGCCATAGTGCCTTACAGTAAATACTTAAAAAGAAAATATTTGTTGAAGGAGTACCTGAGTGGAGTCAAATGGAATTGTTATTGGCAAGAGTAAAGAACTCCTTAAACCCACAAAATCTTAATGTTGTTCTCCCAAACTACGGACTATTACAGGAGAAGGTGTAATTCACCATTGATCATAATGCTATTTTACCCCATATTAAGCTTACAAAACATGTTAGTTTTCAAAGGTAATCAATTTATAATTGAGAAACATTTTTTCCCCAGTATTTTCTTTGACTTATTACCTCCTGGCACAGAAACTACGAACTACAATCTCTCATTGTAAGTTTTAAGCTATTTCTATAGACAGCTTTGTTACAAAAAATAAGTCCCAAAGGGTCAAAATGTTTTCTTCCACGTCTCAGAATCTCAGAAGATTCTGAGAGCCAGTATTTCCTCTTTGTATGGTAAGCAATCTTTGATATTCCAAAGCCCTGGAGTCCTGGCCTATGATATGCTAGGTCATAATAGCATTTGTAAAGATAATGACTATACTTCGTCCACTTACTCGCCTCGTACTGTGACAGATGAATACTGCCACTACTGCTAATCAGCATCATATTCATAATTATTATTGTTGACCATTTACTACTGCTGGTCCTTGTGCTCGGCTATTTACACGCATTATCTCTTTAATGCTCTGAGGTGGGTGTTACAAGTCATCTAGTCCAGCCCTGAATGTATGATTTATGAATCTCTCTGCGACTCTTCCCCACTGGGAGAGACCAACATGTAAATAATGAGCTGCAGGCCCGAAGGTGTAATGAGCGCTACCGTAGAGAAGCAGACCAGGCAGGACCGGAGCTCAGAGAAGGAGACAGCTCCCCGGGGAGGACAAAGAATGCTTCTAGCAGAAGGGAGGGCCAAGCCGAGTCTTGAAAGATGAGAGAGGATTTGCCATGTGGTCCACGGAATGAGTAAATATTGTATAAGAAAATTTGGCAAGAATTACACACGAATCAAGGCTACTGATTAACTTGGAGTTGGGGTAAGATGCAGGAGAAGAAGAGAAATTGGAAAGAGCTCATTTTTATGTCTGACCCTAAACTCATCTGTATTCTTACAACTCAGGTAAAGCATTTAATTTGGAGAAGGAGGGTTCTATTTTCTGAACTGTAGAATGGAAAAGATTGTTGAATCATAACTCGATTGAAATCTTTCCATACCTCAAGCACAGTATTTACCATTGCACATGTGTTATTTCACTAAAACAACACATAAAGTAGTTATCATTTTCCTATTTTACAAAAAAGGAAATTAAAAGTTTAAATTTGCCCAGCACCATACAACTTATATGCATATGAACATTCATTGATTGAACTGATGTTTCTTGACAACCTATCATGGATCTGTCAAAATTTAAAATCAAATCAGCCTGATTCAAAAACATTTGTCTTTAACCACTATATGGTCCTTGTCTCTGCTTGAGGATCAGAAAGAAAATACTTTTTTTTTTCATATCTATTATTGCCTTTAAAACTCTCAGATGACTTAAGAACAAGTCCTGTTCTATAGAAATCAAAGTATAAGGCCACTGAACACATTTGTTGTCCAGAGCATTACAAAGATTTAACACAAGGCTGAGTAGTCATTGTTTGTTGAATACACGGCCTTGAGTGCTGACTGAGTTCATCACTTAGGACATTTCACTTAGACAACCCATTCTTCAGGGCGCTTATAACGTAGCACTTAACATTTTTCCAGTGTGAAATAGGGGACAGACAAGGGAGTACTTTTCTCCTGAGAAAAAGTGCACACATAATAGCTATTATGTCTTAAGTGATCACATGAGATAAATAATTAAATAAGAGGGAATTTGATGCCTAAATCTAGGACTGTGGTCGAAAAACTTCTTATAGTTTGAATTCGCTGCTTCATACAGAGACTGATGAAATACAAGAAATAGTAATAATTGTTAATGTTTCCCTTTTTTTTTGTGAGACAGAGTCTTGCTCTAGTTGCCCAGCTAGAGTGCCGTGGCATCAGCCTAGCTCACAGCAACCTCAAATTCCTGGGCTCAGGCCATCCTCCTGCCTCAGCCTCCCAGAATGCTAGGATTACAGGCATGAGTCACCACACCCAGCCACTATCTCCCTTTTATTCATTCAAATGGCATACCAGTGGCTTAGGGAAGATAAATGACTGACTTGCTCAAAGCCAGTAACCAATGGAGCTGGGATTTAATCCAAGCTCTCTGCCTGTGGAGCCCATTCTCCTCCCTCTATCACTGTAGCACCCTGCTCAGAGGACTGCGTGAAAGTCACATGCAATAATGCAGGCTTAGCATGTTATGTGTTAAATAAGTGCTCTGTTTTAAAATCAGTTTATTCAACAAATGAGTACGGAACACGTCACAGCTGCCAAGCACTGTTCTTGGCACAGAAGATAGAGCAGTGAATAAATAAGTAAAACAGACTCACGGAGCTAACATGTTAGTGGGGACAGACACACAATAATTACGATAAATAAATAAACAAACTTGGCTGGATTATGATAAAATGTCATGCCAAAAAAAAAAAAAAACAACATAGGACAGAGGGTCACAGGAAGTGTCCAGGTGGGGCTGGACACTTAGCTGTGGAAGGCCTAAGTAGCTGCTATCTGATCACAGGCTGGTGTCTGGGTGCAAGGTGTTCCAGAGTAGTGAGCAGAGGTGTGCAAAGTCCAGGAACTTCAGGGAGCCAGGAAGGCTGGAGGAATGAGGGGCTGGGCCAGCGGCCAAGCGGAGGGCAGACATCAATGGGAGGGCGGCATGTGCAGATCATGTGGGGTTTGTAAGGCATCTCACATCGACTCGAGCTTTCACCCAAAGTGGGTGGGAAGCCACAGGCAGGGGTGAGAGGAGCAGGGCCCTGATCTGACTTAGGTTTTAACATTTCACTGGGACTGTTCCTGCTAAGAAGAGAATTAGCATAAGGGTGGAAGCAAGGAGATTGGTTTGGAGGCCCCTGCAAGAATCCAGAGCGGGTAGTGGCTTAGATTAGCGTGGGAGCAGGGGCGGAGGGGAGATGGACCACACAGATGTTTGGTCAGAAGCACAGGGTCAGGAAGTTGTTGAGCTGAGACGCAGGGCCAGAACAGGCTGATGAAGTATGAAACGATACTCTACACTGTTTGTCTTTGAAATCTGTTAAGCTCCTACTCTAAGCAAGGCACTGTGCCAGGCACCACAGCTAAAAGAGAAGAGGGTGACTGTCCCTGTCTTCAGAGAGCTGTCTTCCTAATAAGAGGACAATAGTTATTGCAAAACTCTACGTGGAGGCAGAATATGATCATCGCACTGTGTGCATAGTTCTAACGGCTAGAGATAGAGCTGTACATGGAATAGACAAAAATCCTTGTCCTCATGGAGTTTATGCTCTAGTAGAGTGAAACAAAATCAGCAAGATAAATATATAAATTATATAACATATTAAAAGGTACCAATGAAGATCTAACCCACACCTGTGCAACACTGTAATAATGAAAAGTCAGAAACAAAGTATTGTCTCTGTAAAAGGGAACAGCTTAATAAAGTGGTATGTCCCATATACAAATTACTACCCAATTGCCTAAAAATACATAGGTGGATCTTTATGAACCAATGAGGATAGCTGCACTTCCAAACATTATTCAGTCTAAGAGCAGGATGATGAATGAAGCACAAAGCATAATGTCATTCATGTAAAAGCTAAAGAAATTACATATATATATTCACATATATATATACACGCACACTCTTTGTGTACATACATGTATACAAATGCATAAAAATATTTTGGAAAGGTATATGGGGTAAAGGGATCCAGCTCACGCGGGGGTCAGAAAGTTTTCCTGGATGCTTTACATTGCTCATGTCAAAGCCTCTGGGAATTCACCTCCAGCTGCCCCCTCGTCCCCCCCAGGTGAGTCCGCAGGTAACCCTCCACAGCTCGGTGGCCACCGTATGAGGCACACTGCGTTGCCCCCTGCATGAGAAACCACACCTGGACCACAACTCTGACAGATTACATACTGTGATCAATTTCTGGCAGTACTGAGACCCTTAGGGTGGGTAGGACCAGTGCCAGGTGAAAACGCGATTTCTCCAGTCTCCCCCATCTCCAGGGCCCCCCTGGGGGGTGGGGGTGCCTGAAGCTCTGTTCCAGCTTCCTATCTCCTTTTCCTCATTAATTACCATCTCCTCACCACTCCTTTCAGCCTTCTCAGATCAGTTACTGTGATAAACCACTCCTGCCAACGCCCTAGTGGATGGGAAGATTTGTGCTTAAAAACTCTCATCCGCCACTGTCCGTCCTAGACTTCATTGTTCCATGCATCTGTAACATTGTTATTTTTACTTCTGATCATATTCTACTTAAGTAGGAAATCTTAAAACGATCATTAAAATCTCATTGTCATATGTCTATACTAAAAACAAACAAAAAACCCCCAAAAACCTCTTATCCACCGATATGTGAGTTTTATTTTAAAAAAGGGGTTTAGGACCTAGACTTCAAACTTGGCAGACCTGTTGCAGGGGCCTGAATCTGCGCTCCTGGGAAGGAAGGCATCGATCCGGACCTGCCACAACGCTAGAAGACCGCTCCCACACAGGAACAGCGGTGTGAATCCACGGAGAATCAGCGTGGGACAAACAGAGCGAGTGAGGTCTGAGGTGAACGAAAATTGGGAACGCGGGACAGACACTAGCCAGCGGAGCGCGGGTCGGATACACCCGCCCCCAGCCGGGGCGGGTGCAGCCTCTCGGGAAAGCGGCTAGCCCTCCGCTCCCAATTGAACAGAGCCCTGACCCAGGCCAGCGCAGAATCACTGAGGGATACGTGGCGCATTGGAGACAGGAGGCTTTTTTTGAGAAATTACCTTAGAACCTGGGGGATCTCAGCTGAGACAGCGCTTGGCGAGGAGGGACGGATCTGCCCCAGGGCAGAAAAACACAAAAGACTCCCGGACAGCAAATAGCATTGTACCCCGTGCTGCCTTTTTCGGCAGTTCTCCAGCCGGTCACCCCCGGTGCGTGTCCTTGCTGGCCAGCCCCTGGGCAGTGGCGGTCTCTGCCTGCCGGGGAGCCGGTCCCCTCCAGCCCCGGAGCTTGGCAGGCGCCATCTTGAAAGCGAGAGCGAAACGGCTCGGGAGCCAAAAAGTGCCCAGCGGCTCTTTCTGCCGGTGCTGCCTTTTTCGGCGGTTCTCCAGCCGGTCACCCCCGGTGCGTGTCCTTGCTGGCCAGCCCCTGGGCAGTGGCGGTCTCTGCCTGCCGAGGAGCCGGTCCCCTCCAGCCCCGGAGCTCGGCAGGCGCCATCTTGAAAGCGAAGGCAAAACCGCTCGGGAGCCAAAAAGTGCCCAGCGGCTCTTTCTGCCCGTGCTGCCTTTTTCGGCGGTTCTCCAGCCGGTGACCCCCTGGTGCGTGTTCTTGCTCGCCAGCCCCCGGGCAGTGGTGGTCTCTGCCTGCCGAGGAGCCGGTCCCCTCCAGCCCCGGAGCTCGGCAGGCTTCATCTTGAAAGCGAGGGCGAAACGGCTCGGGAGCCAAAAAGTGCCCAGCGGCTCTTTCTGCCCGTGCTTCCTTTTTCGGCGGTTCTCCAGCCGGTGACCCCCCGGTGCGCGTCCTTGCTCGCCAGCCCCTGGGCAGTGGCGGTCTCTGCCTGCCGGGGAGCCGGTCCCCTCCAGCCCCGGAGCTCTGCAGGCGCCATCTTGAAAGCGAGGGCGAAACCGCTCGGGAGCCATAAAGTGCCGAGCGGCTCTCTTTGCCCGGCGCCCTCCGCTGGTCTCTGAACCAACGCCAGGAGTGCGGGATATGCCGGGGCCGTGCTCGGGGTGAAGGGGCAGAGCTGCGCTAAGGCAAAAAAAAAAAAAAAAAAAAACAAAACAACACGAACAAGAAGAATAGGCTCGCCGAACTGTATATTTTATTCTTGGTAAATTTCTTCTGGGTTTTGTTTGTTTGTGTTTGTGTTTGTTTTTGTTTTTTTTGGGTTTTTTCTTTTTTTTCTTTCCTTTTCTTTTCTTTTTCTTTTTTTTTCCGGCGGCGGACAGCCTCTGCGGGCACCTTTGCCCTCTGGGCCTCTGGCTGCTGCGCCTTTTTGAGCACGGAGGTTGGATCCCCACCACCCTCGGAGCTGTGCGGGCGCGCAGACGTCATCTTGAAATCCACTGCGAAACCATCGGGGACCCAGCCGGGCGGGCGTGAAGGGGCGGAGCTGTGCTAAGGCGTAAAAACAAAAACATCTAATGGCCGCTCCGGACCCAGCCGAGCGGAAGTGAAGGGGCAGAGCTGTGCTAAGGCGTAAAACAAACAAACAAACAAAAAAACATTGAGTCGCTGAATTATATACTTCAGATTTGTGTATCTTTCTGCCTTGCGGTGTGGTGAAGTGCTATGTAGTTTGTTTTTGTTCATTTTTGTTGGCGTTTTTGGTGTTTTTAGGTTTGGCTTTTTGCGTTTCTTTTCTTTCTTTCTTTTTTTTTTTTCTTTTTCTGTCTTTCTTTTTCTTCTTTTTTTTCTTTTCTCTTTCGTTTTCTCCTCTTTCTTTTCTTTCTTTCCTTTTCTTTTTTTTTTTTTTTTTCTCTTCTCTTTCTCCTCTCTTTTCGCCTTCTAACTGGGGACCCACGGTGAGCTTCGGAATGGGCCAGGTCCCTGGCTCTGGTACATACCGGATCCTGAGTAGTCACCCCCAGGGCCGGAGATCTGCGGGCACGCAATTGCCACTCTAGGGCCCACAGCCAAGTCACTGCGGAGCAATAGGGTACCAAGAGGCTCCCTGGACGGCCCTCTCCCCTGGTCCACGGACCTTATATAGGATCCCTGCCCAAGTGTAAACACTGAATACTTCTCCAGAAGCGAGAGTGTGGAACCTGATCCCTGGGGACATTGGGCCAAGACAGACTTTTGCCCGTGGGAGCTACAGCAACTGGGGTGCTGAGCAAGCAAAGTCACCGTCCTCTCCCCATAGCTAGTATCTTGCCGGCAGATAGAGTCAGAAACCTCCCCTATAGAGGAAGAACCAAAGGGAAACAAACAAACAAACAAACAAAGAGAATTTCGGTCTACTATTAGTGTGGACCCTGCCTGCCTTCTGAAAGATCACAACACAGTGTCCTAACTCACCAAAGCGGTCCTGGATCACTCCAATCCTCTAGGATTGGACCCATCGGAAGCAGTCCCCCAACGGAAACAGAAAAATCTCTGAACAATACACAACAGTCTCCCCCTCTTGCCAAAAGAAGCAACATACCTAGACTGTTTCACAGCCTAAGAATAGAGCACAAAGAGTCCTGTTAACCAGACTAAACCTATAAGTAAAGATCCAACGACAAATCTAGATGGGAAGGGCCCAGCAAAAAAACACGGAGAGCAAAAAGAATCAAATGGAAAGCTCATCCCCAAAGAGAAATACCAGCTCCCAACCATTTGACACAAACCAGACTCAAAACACCAACATGTCACAGGAAGAATTCCAATTATGGATTATAAACAAGCTGAATAATATACAAGAATCAATGGATAAACAACACAAGGAAAACACAAAAAAAATACACGATTTGGAGGAAAAATTCACTAAAGAAATTGAAATATTGAAGAAAAACCAAACTGAACTCCTAGAAGTGAAGAATTCACTCAGAGAGCTACAAAACACTGTGGAAAGTCTCAAGAGCAGGGTAGATCAAACAGAGGAAAGAATCTCAGAAATTGAAGATAACTCCTTCCAACTAAATAAGTCAGTCACAGAGATAGATCGAAAAAGTAAGAGAAATGATCTGAGTCTTCAAGAAATGTGGGATTATGTGAAGAAACCTAACTTGAGAGTTATTGGCATTCCTGAGGATGAAGAAGATAACAAGCAAGGGTTGGACAAGCTATTTGAAGACATAATCGAGGAAAATTTTCCAGGCCTTGCCAATACTCTAGACATACAGATTCAAGAAGCTCAAAGGACCCCTGGGAGATTCATAGCAAATAGGAAAACACCACGCCACGTAGTCATCAGGCTGACCAAAATATCCACTAAAGAGTCACTTCTCCGAGCTGTAAGGAGAAAGAAACAGGTAACATACAAAGGAAAACCCATCAGAATTACGCCAGATTTCTCAGCTGAAACCTTACAAGCAAGAAGAGGTTGGGGCCCCATTTTCACGCTTCTGAAACAGAATAATGCCCAGCCTAGAATCTTGTACCCAGCTAAGCTAAGTTTTCTATACGAAGGAGAAATCAAGACATTCTCAGATAAACAAAGGTTGAGGGAATTCACCAAGACAAGACCAGCCCTCCAAGAAGTACTCAAAAGAGAATTATACACGGATCAGCACAAGAAAGATCCACGAATGTAAAACTACTCAAGAGCTAAAGATGAAATTCCAGATACCACAATGGCCCAGGAGAGAAAACATCACAATGAAGTTCTACCCAACAAGCTGAACAAAAAACTGTCTCACCTATCAGTTTTCTCAATAAATGTGAATGGCTTGAATTCCCCGCTCAAGAGACATAGACTGGCCCAATGGATAAAAAAATACAATCCAAGTATCTGCTGTCTTCAAGAAACTCACCTAACCTGCAAAGATGCATTTAGACTGAAAATAAAAGGATGGAAATCGATATTTCAAGCAAATGGTAACCAAAAGAAAGCTGGTGTGGCAATCTTAATTTCCAATAACTTAGCTTTCAAACCAACAAAAATAATAAAAGACAAAGATGGCTACTACATACTGATTAAAGGCACAATTCATCAAGAAGCCATGACTATACTCAATATATATGCACCCAACCTAGGTGCACCTAGATTCATAAAGCAAACCCTACTAGATCTCAACCAAATGATAGATAACAATACTGTAATAGCTGGAGACTTTAACACCCCACTGACAGTACAGGACAGATCCTCTAAACAGAAAATAAACAAAGACATAATGGACCTCAATAGAATGCTAGAACAAATGGGCATGGCTGACATCTATAGGACATTCTACCCAAAGTCCACAGAATATACATTCTTCTCATCAGCTCACGGGACATTCTCTAAGATTGACCATGTCCTAGGACATAAATCATGTCTTCAAAAATTCAAAAAAATAGAAATTATACCATGCATCTTCTCAGATCACAGCGGAATAAAAGTAACAATGATCACAAACAGAAACCCTCACTCTTACTCAAAGTCAGGGAAGCTAAATAACCTTCTCCTGAATAATTATTCTATAAAAGAAGAAATCAAGATGGAAATCAAAAATTTCTTTGAATTAAATGACAATGGAGATACAACTTATCAAAATCTATGGGATGCAGCTAAAGCAGTCCTGAGAGGAAAATTCATATCCATAAATGCCTATATCAAAAAGACAGAAAACATGCAAATAGACAACCTAACGAATAGACTCAAAGAACTGGAGAAAGAAGAACAGAACGATCCCAAACCCAGCAGAAGGCGAGAAATTACTAAGATCAAATCAGAACTAAATGAAAAGGACAACAAAGAAACTATAAGGGAAATTAATAAAACAAAAAGTTGGTTCTTTGAAAAGATAAACAAAATAGACACACCTCTGGCTAGACTAACCAAGAGCACAAAAGTAAAATCTCTAATAACCTCCATTAGGAACATGAAAGGAGAAATCACAACCGATGCTACAGAGATACAAGATATCATCTATGAATTCTACAAAAATCTTTATGCACACAAACTGGAGAACGTGGAGGAAATGGACAAATTTTTAGAAACACATAGTCTTCCCAGGCTCAACCAGGAAGAAATAGAGTACCTGAACAGACCAATATCAAGAACTGAAATCGAAACAGCAATAAAAAACCTTCCCAAAAAGAAAAGCCCTGGTCCAGATGGGTTCACACCTGAATTTTACCATACATACAAAGAAGAACTGGTGCCCATCCTACATAAACTATTCTCCAATATTGAGAAGGATGGAGTTCTCCCTAACACGTTCTACCAAGCCAATATAACATTAATACCAAAACCTGGAAAGGACACAACAAAAATAGAGAACTACAGACCAATTTCCCTCATGAATATAGATGCAAAAATTTTCAATAAAATACTAGCAAATCGAATCCAAGTACTTATCAAAAAAGTAATCCACCACGACCAAGTGGGCTTCATCCCCGAGATGCAGGGGTGGTTCAACATACGTAAATCTATAAATGTAATTCACCACATAAATAGAAGCAAAAACAAAAACCATATGATACTCTCATTAGATGCAGAAAAAGCATTTGACAAAATTCAACACCCTTTTATGATAAAAACGCTTAACAAAATAGGCATTGATGGAACCTACCTAAAAATGATACAAGCCATATATGACAAACCCACAGCCAACATCATACTGAACGGGGAAAAACTGAAAGCACTCCCACTTAGAACTGGAACCAGACAGGGCTGCCCATTGTCTCCATTACTTTTCAACATAGTATTGGAAGTCCTTGCGAGAGCTATCAGGCAAGAGAGCAGAATCAAGGGAGTCCAAATAGGGAAGGAAGAGATCAAACTCTCACTTTTTGCTGATGATATGATGTTATATCTGGAAAACCCCCAGGATTCAACCAAGAGACTCCTGGAATTGATTAACGAATACAGCAAAGTCTCAGGCTACAAAATTAATATACACAAATCAGAGGCATTTATATATGCCAATAACAGTCAATCGGAAAACCAAATTAAAGACTCAATACCCTTCAAAATAGCAACAAAGAAAATAAAATATCTAGGTATATATCTAACTAAAGAGGTAAAGGACCTCTATAAGCAAAACTATGAAACACTGAGAAAAGAAATAGCAGAACTTGCAAATAGATGGAAAAATATACCATGCTCGTGGATCGGAAGAATCAACATTGTTAAAATGTCTATACTACCCAAAGTGATCTACAGATTCAATGCAATCCCTATTAAATTACCAACATCATTCTTTACAGACATAGAGAAAATAATTATACATTTTGTATGGAATCAAAGAAGACCCCGTATAGCAAAAGCAATTTTAAGCAACAAAAACAAAATGGGAGGTATTAATTTGCCAGACTTCAAACAATACTACAAGGCCGTGGTTCTTAAAACAGCCTGGTATTGGCACAAGTGCAGGGACACAGACCAGTGGAACACAACAGAAAATCCAAATATAGAACCATCCTCATATAGTCACCTAATTTTCGACAAAGCGGGAAAGAATATACTCTGGGGACAAGAATCCCTATTCAACAAATGGTGCTGGGAGAATTGGTTAGCCACTTGTAGAAGACTGAAACAGGACCCACAGCTTTCACCTCTCACAAAAATCAAATCACGGTGGATAACAGACTTAAACCTTAGGCGTGATACAATCAGAATTCTAGAAGAAAATGTAGGAAAGACTCTTACAGACATTGGCCTAGGCAAAGAATTTATGAAGAAGACCCCCAAGGCAATCACAGCAGCAACAAAAATAAATGAATGGGACATGATTAAATTAAAAAGCTTCTGCACAGCCAAAGAAACAGTCCAGAGAATAAACAGACCACCTACAGAATGGGAAAAAATTTTTGCATACTACACATCAGATAAAGGACTGATAACAAGAATCTATTTAGAACTCAGGAAAATCAGCAAGAAAAAATCAAGCAACCCTATCAAAAAGTGGGCAAAGGACATGAATAGAAATTTTTCAAAAGAAGATATAAAAATGGCTAACAAACATATGAAAAAGTGTTCAACATCTCTAATCATCAGGGAAATGCAAATCAAAACCACAATGAGATATCACTTAACCCCAGTGAGAATGGCCTTTATCAAAAAAACCCAAAACAACACATGTTGGCGTGGGTGTGGAGAGACAGGAACACTAATACACTGCTGGTGGGACTGCAAACTAGTGCAACCCCTGTGGAAAGCATTATGGAGGTATCTTAAACAGATTCAAGTAGACCTGCCATTTGACCCAGCAATCCCATTACTGGGCATATACCCAAAGGAAAAAAGGTCATTCTGTAACAAAGGCACGTGTACCCAAATGTTTATAGCAGCACAATTCACAATAGCAAAGATGTGGAAACAACCCAAATGCCCATCAATACATGATTGGATTAGTAAACTGTGGTATATGTATACCATGGAATACTACTCAGCTATAAGGAATGATGAAGATACAACATCTCTATGGTTCTCCTGGAGAGAGTTGGAACCCATTATATTAAGTGAAGTATCCCAAGAATGGAAAAACAAGCATCACATGTACTCACCAGAAAATTGGTTTCCTTGATCATCACCTAAATACAAATCTGGAAACGACACCAATTGGACATCAGACTGAGGTGGGGGGTGGGGGAGGGGATGGGGGTATGCCTACACAATGAGTGCATTGCGCACTGTTTGGGGAGTGGTAACACTTGAAGGTGCTGACTCGGGAAAGGGGGGGTGGGGAAAAAAATATGAAACTATTGTTTTTAACTTGCACTGTTCACTTAATAATTTATCATGAACATTTCCCATATTATTTCATATCATTGTACAAGAAATAATGTATACATTATGAGGACATACTGTATCTAACAAGATATACTGTTAGACTCTTTGATTCTGTAAAATTAAATAAAAAAAAAAAAATAAAACCATCTTAGCTTCAAAAAAAAAAAAAAGGGGTTTAGGAGACACAAACATTGCATAAACTTGGATATGAGAAAATAGTGCTACTGATAAACCATTGCACATATATTCAGTTATTAAAATGATTAATATTAACTCTTCCACTCCCTCCACTGTGCACAGATGAAATGTTATTGTTATTATTAACCTTCTCACCTCCTCCACCGAATACAGACTGAGAAATGCTATTAATAATCTCCCCCTCCCCCACCGCAGCTCCTTCTGTCACTGCGAAGGCATTTCGCTGAACTGTGCTAGGCTTAAAAGGCCAAGGATTTTGAATCTTCCCTAGTCCAAGTAACATTCTTTCCCTTTATTTTAGAATTTAATGAAGTATTTGAATATGCTTTGTCTCATTTAGTATATACAGTAACACCCTGATGCAAATACCACTCTTTTCACTATTTAGATGAGAAAATTGAGGCTCAGAATCATGCCATTACCCAAGTTGTCACAAAGCTGGGATTTACCCCAACTCTTCTTCCAAACCCTGAGTTCATGTCATGCCCCAGCCCAAGCTTTGGCCCTAAAGAAAGCTTTATCACATAGAATTTCTCTCCTAAAGTCTGGCCCAGAAAGGGGAAGTGTTTTCCCCTTTTTTGACTCAAGGGCACATGAGGGTATTGGTTGGTCAGTGGATGCAGACCTGGAATGAAGAGGACTAGGTTTGTGATATTCATGCCTCATAGGGTGGGGAGGACGGGTCTGTGTGTGGAAGCCCACGTGTGGTGCACGGACGTCCTTCAGTCTCTCTGTTCCTGTGCTTCCTGTGCATGTAATTGTCTCTGTGTCCTTTCAAGTCTTCAAATAGGATGCTCCTTCCTGCCTGAGGACCTTTACAGGGAACCCTCTTCCTTAGATTCTAATGATCTCAGCTCAAATGTAATTGACTCAAGGAAGCTGCTGTGGGTTGAGTCGCGCCCCTCAAAAGATACGCTCAAGTCCTAACTCCCAGTACCCAGGAACATCACCTTATTTGCAAATAGGGTCTTTACAGATGTAATCAAATTAAGAGGACTGCTGTCCTTTTAAGAAGAGGGAAATTGAGACACAAACACACAGACACATAGAGGGGAGAATGCCATGTAAAAATAAAGGAAGAGATTAGAGTGACCCATCTAGAAGCCAAGGAACACCAAGGATTGCCAGCAACCACCAGCAGCTAGGAGAGAGGCGTGGAATACATTCTCCTCAGAGCCTTCAGAAAGAATGAACCTTGCTGAAACCTGATTTTAGTCTCTGACATCCAGAACTGTAAGAGAATAAATCTCTTTCATTTTAAGCCAACAGTCTGTGGTCATTTGTTATGGCAGCCCTGAGAAACTAATACAGAAGTCTTCGTGAGTTTTCCAGATTAGCCTGGTTCTTCTTGCACATGTTTTCACAGCATCAGCTATTTTTCCTAAATAGCACATATCACAGCTTGTGGTTATATATCTGATTTTTGATCAGTATTTATCTCCTCCACTAAAATGGAAGTCCTGTGAAGCAGAGATAGCGTTGCATTTGCTCACCCTAGTGACTAGTATAAAATCAGTGTAATATTCAATAAATATTTTTTAAGTGAAAAAAAAGTGAATGAATGAATGCATTGGTGAATGTCAAAAAGAGTACAGTGTTTGCAATTTTGACCTAGGGACATGGGGAAAGCATCTATCTAAAAACAAAACAAAGCTTCCTCTCTCTCTCTTTCTTACTGAATTAGATTCAGAACACTTATCTTTTAAAAAGTCTGCAAGTAATGATAAGATTGATAAAACAGTTCACAATATCAGGAAAAACCATCTACACTAACACTGATGATAATTACTGTAAACCTGTGAAAAATGAAAACAGATCCTTTTCTGTCTGTAAGTTATGGAAATTAAATGTTCTTTATCATTTTATCTTACTATCAGCACAATAATAATTATTTGCACCATCAATTTTGTATACAGTTGAAAACCAGAAATAATTTTCATTTGATGGAAACAGTACAAGTTATACTTTTTTTTCTGCCTTTAGAGTTAGCTATTTATAAACATAAGCATATATTCATTCATCTTAAAAAATTACTGGAAAAATGATGCTGTTTTAGGCTTTAGGACAAGAGCTCTGGAGTCAGACCCAGGCTTAAGGACCAGCTCTAACCATTTACTGAATGACCTTGGACACATTACGTAACTCCTCTCTGCCCAGCCTTTAATATCTGCCTCATAGGGCAGTTGCCTGCATCTCATAAGCTAATACTGTCCAGGTAAAAACATACAAGAGTAACTGGCACATGTAAAACTCAGTACATTTTCACTATTATTACTTCAGACATCTGACATTTGATGAACTCATGATGAGTATTCATTTAGCTAATCTCACCTAGTCTATGTCATAACTACAAATTACAAATAATTTTCCTCTTTCATCTTTAGGAATTAGAAAGTGATGAACAAAATAGACAGGTGAGTGATGTGTGGAGTTAAGGATGGGAAAGAGATTTTGCAAACACCTTTCTTTGTAATAAAAATGCTGAAAGCTTAATTAATCTTTTTTATTTTTTGGCAAGGGAGTAAGGGGCATACCATAAAATGTCAAAATAAAAAAGAAAAGGAATTAAAACTCCTTGCTTTCATTCTTTTAAAGGCATTCATTTATTTTTATGGTAATTTTTTTTTAAATTCGAGTTTTTGCACTTCAGTTTCCAGTCCTGTCAAGTCAAAATTTCAAAGAATTGTTAGAAACTCAGGTTAACTGAGTGGTTTAAATACTCAAAATTACAATTAATTTGGGGGCTAAACTTCTGATCGGAAAAATCAGATTTCAGAAAATCAAAACCATTAATGGGTATCCTGTGGTGTTTGCCCTTTCTCAGAGAAATACTTTCTTCTAACAACATTTTCGAGAACTTGTTTGGTAAAGAATTTTATAGACAATTAATATATTTAAATTGATACCAGAAAAGCCAGAATTTAGCTCTTCTCCTGTTGCCACATACGATCACTCTCATTCAACCTCAGATTTAATGCTGAATTGTCAGCTGGAAATCACTGCTGCCTACATTAAGAAAATATCAACGTTTAAAAAAAATTCCTTTAATGATCTATTTTGGCCAGACAAGAGAAAGGTCATTTTCCAGGCGGATGCTAGCAGCTTGTTCTCTTTTTGAGTGTCTCCCATTTTGTTTCTGTGGTTAGTAGTGGGGCCACAGTCGTTATCACGGGCAACTAAAATAGCAACAAGACTCCTTGATGGGTTGTCTACACCACAAGCAGTCATTACCCCAAGGCAGGACTTCCTGAGAGAGGGTAAGGCCATGCAGGAAAATGAGTGTGCCAACAAGATTCCTACAGATGCTACACTCGTCTAGCAAAATTGATAGTCTGCTTGTTAAAGCTGCTGTTTGTCATCCTCTCTTCCTGCCTCCCTCCCTCCCTCCTTGTGGCTGGCAATTTCCATCTGCAGCTTTTAGAGTTCGATGTATAATTTGGCCCCTCCGGCCTCCCTGAATGTGCCTTCCTGTTACTTCTTTTGAGACTGCATCTTCCTCAAACTTTTCTCATCTCTTAGTATTGTTCAGATTCACTCTTCTTTGCTGTTGAAGAGTCAGAGTTCATCTTTGAAAAGTATATAGTAAAACTGGAAACAACTGTCAAATGAAGAAAATAAAACAGAGAACTGAACTGTTTTGTCAGGCGTAGGAATTAAATGTTTTGTCTCTTGTCCTTTTGACCAAAGTACGCACATACGGGCTTAGAGCTTATCAAATTGTGACAAATTTTGTTTGTTTAAGGTTCTACATTGGAGGCTGAGTAACTTGGAAGCACAGGATAATAAAAGCACATGCAACTAAGCCAATTTTGTTTTATATGTGACCATTTTTAGATGCAGGACCAGAAGGGTTTTCTCCCTTCATTCTCAAATTTCAGATGGGGCTGAGTATTCACAAACAAGCTAGAATCAAATCAAGCTAAAGATGTGATAAATATTAACGGCCAGGACTCTTACAGAATGATTTTTTTGTACTAAATTTGGCAATTCAGAGATAGCTGCCAATGCTCCAACTAAATTAAGTGTTTTGGAACACAAGCTTAAACAAAGAGAAGCCTATTTAGTAGTTGAAAGGATAAGAAAGAAAAGCAAAATGGCACCAATTGCCTGGCTTCCTTCCACCCTTGCCCCCAAGGCAGAAAACTCTCAGACATCCAGGCTTTCTTTTCATAGGCTCGAGATAGGCGAAGTTTATGATGGACACTGGGTTAACAGCTTCCTTTAGTCTGCAGCTTGGCTACGCCAGTTCCCACATTTCTGGTCTAGAGAGAGCCAGGTGAATAGGATTCCTTCTTGGGGCATTACTGAGTGGGAATGGCATGCTCCAACTCCAACATCCCTAGCCTGTGCCCTGGGCCCACATCTTTATGCTTCTCTTTAGTTTCTGACCAGCAAAGTTAGGCTTACTTTTCTCTTTTCTTCCTCTATTGTTATGGAAGTGAAGGGTGTGTGTGTGTGTGTGTGTGTGTGTGTGTGTGATAGAGACAGAGACAGAGGAGAGA
The DNA here is from genome assembly GCF_041146395.1 of Eulemur rufifrons. NCBI lineage: Eukaryota > Metazoa > Chordata > Mammalia > Primates > Lemuridae > Eulemur > Eulemur rufifrons. The sequence continues at coordinate 12,243,815 of NC_090992.1, forward strand.
GCGTGCACAAATTCAAGGACCTGCCCCCTCATTTGTACTCATTTCTTACATGCTGATCTATAGAAGCTGAGGTCTAACTATTGGCATACCTGCCTAACTTAGACTGAGGCATAACTTACATATAACCAAAACACTTTTTTATGGCAAGGTGATGCAGAATCATACATAGTTCTATCTATTAAATTACACATTGCTAAGCCTCAACAGATTCAGTATCTAAAATCTGAATATAATATGATATTTGCTTCCATTTTAAAGGCAAGACAGAAACACAACAATATTCTATGGAGATCTTCCCAATATACAGACTGCTAACAGTATTAACTTTCCTTATCTCAGCAAAGGTTAGGAAATTACAGAATATTAAGGTATATCCGTTATGGAGGTTGGGCAAAACTTAGTAAGCATATATTGAGTGTTAACCATGTTTAAGATGTTGTTCTGTATGGTATCAGGTTTATTGAGACTGACATGTTGCACAGCTTCAGGGGAAATCATTCATGTATGCTGCCTGAGTGGTAGTACAAAAATAAATATGATTTTTTATCGGTGCCCTGTGGCCTATAGAATGATGCACCTCCTCAGCATTGAAAGCTCTTAACAATCGAGCTTGAACCTCACTTATCACAATCCATGTTTTCTAAGATTTGGCTGTATAGGATCGACTCACTGCCCACATTTTTCTGTAATTGGTCTATAATTCTTCTACTCCTTCAGGCCTTTGCTCATGCTGTGACCCTAATCTAATAAAGCAGGTAAAAATATACACCCAACGATTACATACGGTAGGAAAAACACTAGGGCACAACATGTTTGAGGTGTAGAGTAAAGGAAATTAAAAAATAAAGCTGGAAGGGTAGTTTAGGCCAGCTAGAGTCCTCATTTAGCAGGTCACAGGGATTGCTGATGGTTTAAGTAGGTGCTGACATGGGTACCAGTAAGTCAAGATAGGCTACAGTGAGACAACTTCTGCAACTGTTGAACAAGACAGAATCAGGCTCTAGCCTAAGGTAGAAATGGAGAAGAACAGATGTGGAGAGATTTTCAGGGTAAGGGAAGATAACAGAGGGACAGATCTTGGGAACGCATTTACATTAGTGGAAAAACAATTAGAGATGAAGTCTTTACATAAAGGCAAGACCATGACAAAAAGCGTAGGTATAAAGGCAAGTGAGGTGGGAAGAGGGCTTAGTAGCTTGGGGAATAAGGAGGAATTAAGAAGAATTTCTTTGCCAGTCTTAGAGTGAATCAGTTTTCTCGAATATTTTACCCACTTAAAAAAAAGTCACCTAAAATTTCTGGATTAACAACAATCGCAAAAGCCAGTAACCAAACAAAAACAGGATTTCGGAAACATAAATAAACATCACAGATGGCTCTATCCGAAGCTCGTCAGCCAAAATGTGATGACTGCTGGGCACGGGGGATGGAAAACACGCCCTAGTGCTTCCAGATTAGGGCTTACTTTTTATGAAGGCGTTTGTGTAAAACTGGGTTCCCAAAGAGAACTAAAACCCACCCTGCTTTATCAGAAGAGCACCAAGACAAATTGTCTATTTCAAACTTGCTGATGTGTGAATAAAGGGGAAAATTATTTCCTGACATGGAGCCACAAGTCATCCATCATGGTGGTGTGTGACCTGAATGTACACAACCTGGGTTAGTTAAAGACATGTTGGCTGAAAGTTCGGTTCTCCCAGTGAACAAAGAGAAGCAAACTTAAAACCTCTTTGGATAAACACCCCTTTTTACACAGACCTCAAAAATTCCCCCATGTACAGTTCCCAGGTAAAAAAGTTCATGGGGCAGGGGAGGGGGAGAGGAACAGACAACAAAATCAGACTCTCAAAGATTCAAATATTGAAGTTACCAGGCATAGAATATAAGCTATGCTAAAAATAGTTAAAAATGCCACACATATTATTAAAAAATAAAATAAGGGATATAAGCAAAGAATTTGGGGTTATAAAAATAAATAAATTGAACCTTCAGCAAGGAAGAAAATATTTATAATTGAAAATTAAATGGGTGGTGAACATTAGGCTAGATAGAGATGAAGAGACACTTAATGAACTGGAAGATAGATCTGAAGAAATTCAGTAACATGAACAAAAAGACAGATTTTAAACATATATAAGTGGTTAAGACAAATGACTGGCAGTGTCCAGTGTCATGGGTTTGTTTACATCAGCATCACCACAAACATGCGAGTAATGCATTATGCTATGACATTATGATGACCATGATGTCACTAGGTGATAGGAGTGTTTCAGCTCCATTACAATCTATGGAACCACCATTGTATGTGTGCTCTCTGTTGACTGAAACGTCCTTATGGGGTGCCTGGCTGTACTTTCCATTTCTCTCCCTGCCTCTGCCTACTGGGGACTTTGGTGTTAGGGAGGACAGAGAGGAGGGAGTCTCCAGCAATAGAGATAGAACAAGGTAAGAGGAAAGGCAACCAAGGAAAAACGATTCATTCTCCCAGAGGACTGAATTATCCATTAATAATCAATCTGTTTCTTCATGGAAAATCAACTGAATTCCCTTTGGTAATCAATCTGTACAGTCATTATTCTATACTGAAGTCGGATAGAAGTTTCACTTCCTGAACTTCTAAACATCACAGGCTGTCAATAATCATTTGTGCTTGATACTGCTGATTATTCTAACTCTGCAGAAAGGCTCTGGGGTGGAGTTAGGAAGCTTCTCCAAGGAAGCACTTCATTTGCATGTGAAGGTAGTCCAAGGCCTGCTGGAGCTGCGTTTATTCACTATTCACTTTTCTGAAGGACACAGCATTTATTGGACGAACCAGGGAGAAAAAAATAGCACTAACAACATAGCAGAGTGTGAATAACAAGGTACAGGCAAACATCTGCACACAGATCAGCCTGGATAATTTTGTCTCATCATATGCCATATCCAGGATGCGTGAGTAAAATCTCTTTGGAATATGCTCGTTGGTGCTGCAAGAAAGAATATTCTTTGCTCTTAAGGATAATTGTCCTCTGATTTCTTGGTTCCTTGGAATACATTTTGCATCAGATGAGCCCATTATGAATGTGTGAAAACCTGGTATTGATCAAGCTAAGTTTGAACCCCTAAATTCTAATAAAGTCACTTTTCTTCTGCATCTTCAGTAATGGATTATGACAGCCGGGAAGGGAATCAGAGCACTTAACTCAGAGAGAGTGAGTAGTCACTTGTTAGGTAAAGAATCTGTTTTTGGAAATTCACCTTTCAGATCTGCAAAGTGAGGTTGCTGGACTTAGTGAAATCTAAGGTCAATTGTAGGGCAGAAAAAGTGCTCTGACTTGCTATCCTCAGGATAAAGGTGTGCCTGGGAGGTTGGTCTTTCAGCTTAACCGGAAGCACTAAAAGAGAGCAAAGGCTCAACTTTATGCATAATTAAGGACTTGTAATTTACAACTATCATTCTATTCTTTTACATATCAGATAAAAAACATGTTTTAAATGCACTGTGTTAATGTGGATGTGGGGAAGCACTCTTGGGTTTTAGCAGGAGTATAAACTAGCACACGCTTTCTATAGAGCAATCTGGTGACATATTTAACAATTGAAAATGAATACACCCTTTGATTTAGAAATTCCACTTCTAGAAATTTATGCTATAGGAGTATCTGAACATGTGTGAAATGATTTTTGTACAAGGCGCATTATACAAACATTATAGTATTGTTTCTAGTAGCAAAACCCTGGAAACAATCTACATATCAGAATCTATAATGGGATATCTCTACAATGGAATATCATGCAGCTATTAAAAAAATAAAATTTAGATCTGACACAAAAATCTTAAATTTGTTAATAAGGAAAGACCCTTGCAGAAGCGAATTACCTCAGCTGACTGATTCAAGACAGGCTCCAAAGGGATACTGGCTTTTTCCATCTTCCCTGAAACTTGAATATCAGGAATGAGTATAAGTACATTCTAACAAAGAGTTGACCAGCAATCTTTTAGGACAACACTGGCAAGGAAGGGGCACGGGGGCTCTGGCTGAGATGTTCCATAAATGTGTCCTTCCTCTATTTTAGCCCACTTGATAGAATTGTTCCCTTCCCAGTGATGCCTGTGTGTTAACATCTTTGGTCATAAATACTCACAAACTCTTTTTCAATACTTTTTTAGGGTCATCCGGTATAATGGACATCTCTTTAAAAAAGCTAATAATAATAATACTATAGTATTGAGTATTTACCATGTACCATGCAATATTGTTAGAAATTTATGTACATTATGTTATTTCTAAAATTATGATCTACCTAAATAAATACTACAGGTTGGATATCTGTAATCTGAAAATCCCAAATCTGAAATGCTCCAAAATCTGAAACTTTAATTAATTAAGTCTACATACCAAGCACTGTGTTAAACCCTCACCAAGTGCAGCCAAGATGGCTGAGTTCAAGAAGGGACAGAAATGAACATGTGCTCCTGGTGATGCCTGGGGCCCAAGTCAGATGTGCATCCAGCATCAGTACATGCAGGGCTTCTGAAACTGTAGGCGTTTTTGTATCATCCTCACAATTTTCACTATATCTGCGTCAACTTAATATTATTTAATTAAATTTTCTTTAAATCCACTCTTTTCCATAAAGTACATCTATTTTAGCTTCAACTTAAGCAGACATATCTATAAAACCAAAGCTGTGATGTGTTCGTAATATTTTCTAATACATGTGACAATAAACATATCACTACGGGAAAAAAATCCATTCATGTTCCATCTAACATCATACTTCAGGAAATATTGGACTAACACCAGATTTTCTCAGGGTGACATGGCACCTCATGCTGTTGCTCTCAGAAACTAAATATGTAACCACCAGAGTTGCCCTAGCATTGGTACACCCTCCCTGGTGACATATTCTGCTCCACAACTGATAAAAATATTCATTTTCCATCATGCACTACCCTTTCCAAATGTCTGACTAGCTATAGACGTAAAGCATAACTGTTGGTTGTGATACTAGAGTTGTGATGAGCCAATGACTGACAAGTAAATCAGTGCAGAAATAGTAAGCAAAGAGTTTTCTTAGCAAAATAAGTTGAAATAGGAGGATAGAAAAGAGCCATGATCTGAACCAAATGCTTCCACAGGACAGAACTTGGGCTGCTTTGATACAAGCTACATCAATTGGTCTGGGGAAAGGCAGTTAGAAAAGAGCCTAAGTTGGGGATCATGTCTTGACTTTTTTTTCAAAGATTATGAGTTAGAGAGGAGAGCCATTTAAATTTTTATTATATATTTATCAACAAATATGTGCCTGTTTTCTAAAAGATTTCCTTAGGACACATTCTTGGAAATGTATAACTACTGAGTCAAAGAATATGTAAATATTTTATAGGTTTAGATACATATGATGAAATTTCAAAAAAGTAAGATTCAAGCGACAATGGAAAGATAACGTGGACTTGAAAACAATAAAGCACACAAAAAAATGAAAATCAAAATAAAATTTAAAATTGAATGTGGACTAAAGAAAGATTCATGTTTCCCTCAGCAATGGATTTTAGACATGAAATCTCAAACCTTGAAGAAAATCAATATCACCTGAGGAGTTTGTTCAAAATACACAAGTCAGGCTTTACCCATACAAACTCCCAACAAGGAGCTCTAAGGTGGAGGACTGGGAGTCTTCATTTTTAGCGAGCTTCCTGGTGAATTCTGATGCACACCACATTTCAAAACACTAACTTAATTAACAGCTAGTCATGCAGGAAGAGAAACAGGTTGGAATTACGATTACCAACACATATTTTCATTATGATTAATTTAACAATTAATCTAAAGAATAAATAGTTCTTTAAACTTATTTTTCATTCACAGTTTTAACTTCTGTTCCTTCATTTCTAATATGAATTTTCTCCTCTACATTTCCATGTTTCTGAAATTGAGATGCTTCTTAAAATTGATGTGTTTATTCCTGAAAAGATGTTAGTAAATCAATGGGTACTAGTCAAAGAAATACAACATTTGCGAGAAACCTCAAAGGTCTGTGACACGAGGCCAGTTGTGTGTTCCTAGATTTAAACTGTGAGTCCTGGGAAGCCAGCGTGCAGCTGGGGTTACCCCTGAGGAGCAAACCTCGGCAACCACCCCCACGGCAAGCCAGCCTTGCTCTTTAGAAATGCAGTGACTCTGCTGAAGTACTGAAACGACAAACACTGCCTCAACTGCACATTTTGTTTCCTTGTTGAACTCACCCCCCAAATATATTCAATGGTTCGTGTTGGTGATGGGAGTGGCAAAGTCCAAGAGTAATCTTTTAATCTAAAAGGAGGTATTGTGAATAAATCAAGGAGTTAAACTGTGGCAGCAAATAAGATCTATATAATGAATGACATACATAATTCAGATCTATGGAGCTGTCCCATGTTCAAGTGATATTTTATCGTTGTATTATGAAAACTTAAATTACATTAGGGGAGTTGAGAATATTTCAGTATCAGCTGAGAATGTGAAGGGTCTATATTATGAGACCCTTATATATACTTGCATATATTTGCATATGTAAACACACACACACCCTAAAAAGTATTTATGTACGCATCTACGCTTATACACATGCCTACATTACACACATATACATAATTCTATACATAATCACATGGATCTATAAAAGCATCTATATAAACATGTATAGGTGTATATACTGATGTAACATATGTTTCAAGATATTTAAAAATATAATTAGGCATTTCATGTATTAATGACTTACTCTGAGGTCAGTGTGAAGAAAACAGGAGGTGAAAATATTATTCTAATCTTTCTTCCATTGTTCTCCTATTTGTAGTTTCTTTTTAAGTCCCTTTATCCTCCGTATTTCATTTTATTTATCAATGTGCATGCCTCATGCCTCTGTTAGGCTACAAATTATTTGAAGGCAATGACATTCTCCTTGTCTTTGCATCCTTCAGTGGCTAATAGAGTGACCTGCATATACTAGAGGCTTAATGAAGTCTGAAAGAGTGCTGCATGAATAAATGAGTCACGAAACACGAGCTCCATTTTCAGCTCTTTTACCAATTACCTTCTTGAACTTACGCAAATCATTTAATTTTCTTGGAATCCAGTTTACTCATCCTGTAGTTGGGTTTAGTTATTTTTCAAGAGATTGTGGAGACTTTTTATTTCACATATTTTAAAATATTTTTAAATAACATGAATGCTTCATAACATTATGGAGATATATAGATGCTGCTGCAACATACAATTTTATCACTTCCTTTATCAAATATATTAGCTGTCTATAAAAGAAAAGTCAAGTTAAATACCTAAAAGCAAAAGGTATGAATTTTATATATAGCAAAGTGTCAGAGAGAAGAAAAAATTTAAAAACACAGGCTTAACCATATATGACAAATGAACAGCCAACATCACACTGAATGGGGAAAAATTGAAAGCATTCCCACTTCGAACTGGAACCAGACAAGGTTGCCCACTGTCCCCACTGCTGCTATTCAACATAGTGCTGGAAGTCCTTGTGAAAGCAATCAGGCAAGAGAGCAGAATCAAGGGTGTCCAAATGGGGACAGAAGAGATCAAACTCTCAGTCTTTGCTGATGATATGATATTACATCTAGAAAACCCCAAGGATTCAACCAAGAGACTTCTGGAACTGATAAATGAATTCAGTAGAGTCTCAGGATACAAAATCAGTACACACAAATCAGAGGTATTCATATATGCCAATAACAGTCAAACTGAGAACAAAATCAAAGACTCAATACCCTTCACGATAGCAACAAAGAAAATAAAGTACCTAGGAATACATTTAACTAACAAAAGACTTCTACAGGGAGAACTATGAAACACTGAGGAAGGAAATCTCAGAGCACGTAAATAGGTGGAAAACCATGCCATGCTCATGGATCAGAAGAATCAACATTGTTAAAATGTCTATACTACTCAAAGTGATCTACAGATTCGGTGCAATCCCTATCAAATTACCAACATCATTTTTCACAGATATAGAAAAAATAATTTTACGCTTTACATGGAATCAGAGAAGACCCCGTTTAGCAAAAGCAATTTTAGGCAATAAGAATAAAATGGGCGGTATTAATTTACCAGACTTCAAACTATACTACAAGACTGTGGTTATTAAAACTGCTTGGTATTGACATAAGAACAGGGACACAGACCAGTGGAACAGAATCGAGAATCCAGATATAAAACCATCCTCATATAGCCATCTAATCTTTGACAAAGCAGACAAAAACATACTATGGGGAAAAGAATCCTTGTTCAATAAATGGTGCTGGGAAAACTGGATAGTCACATGTAAAAGACTGAAACAGGACCCACACCTTTCACCTCTCACAAAAATCAAATCATGGTGGATAACAGACTTAAACCTTAGGTGTGAAACTATTAGAATTCTAGAAGAAAATGTGGGAAAGACTCTTATAGACATTGGCTTAGGCAAAGAATTTATGAGGATGGCCCCAAAGGCAATCACAGCAACAATAAAAATAAATAAATGGGACCTGATTAAATTAAAAAGCTTCTGCACAAAGAAACTGTCATGAGAGTAAACAGACAACCTACATAATGGGACAAAATTTTCGCATGCTACACATCCCATAAAGGACTGATAACTAGAATCTATTTAGAACTCAGGAAAATCAGCAAGAAAAAAATCAAACAACCCTATCAAAAAGTGGGCAAAGGACATGAACAGAAATTTTTCAAAAGAAGACAGAAGAATGGCCAAGAAACATGAAAAAATGCTCAACATCTCTAATCATCAGGGAAATGCAAATCAAAACCACAATGAGATGTCACTTAACTCCAGTGAGAATGGCCTTTATCAAAAAGTCCCATAACAATAAATGTTGGCATGGATGCAGAGAGACAGGAACACTCATACACTGCTGGTAAGACTGCAAACTAGTGCAACCTCTGTGGAAAGCAATATGGAGATACCTTAAACAGATACAAGTAGACCTACCATTTGATCAAGCAATCCCATTATTGGGCATCTACCCAAAAGAACAAAAGACATTCTATAACAAAGACACCTGAATGTTTATAGCAGCACAATTCACAATTGCAAAGATGTGGAAACAACCCAAGTGCCCATCAATACGTGAGTGGATTAATAAAATGTGGTATATGTATACCATGGAGTATTACTCAGCTATAAGAAATAACGGGGATATCAAATCTCTTATGTTCTCCTGGATAGAGTTGGAACCCATTCTACTAAGTGAAGTATCCCAAGAATGGAAAAATAAGCACCACATGTACGCACCATCAAATTGGTTTCACTAATCATCATCTAAGAGCACACTCAGGAATAACATTAATTGGGTGTCGGGCAGATGTGGGCGGGGGAGGGAATGGGTATATACATACATAATGAGTTCAATACACACTGTCTAGGGGATGGACACATTTGAAGCTCTGACTTGAGGGGGCAAGGGCAATATACATAACCTCAACTTTTATACTCCTACAATTTGCTGAAATAATAATAAAAAAATGTGAAAGACAAAACAAAACAAAACATAGGCTTAAAAATCCTGGAATTAGTTCTAGAATCTAGTCTGGGCTTTGTCACTTACTAGCTGAGTGACCTTCAGAAATAATTAACTTCTAGACTTTGCCACTTTCTAGCAGGGTGACCTCCAAAAATAAGTCAATTAACTTCTTGTCTGTAAAATAAAGATGACAATACCTGCTTTATCTTTCTCAGGGTTGTTGTGAGGTCTATGAAGACCATATATGTGAAAGCAGTTATATAGCGCTGTACAAATGAAGGTTGTAGTTTTATCCCTCAATACCAATGTTCTAATGGTATTCAACTATATATCATTATGGCATAATGGATTCAAATTCACCAAGGCTCTGCTAAAGAGAAACATAAAATGATAGATGTGATGGGAAACAGCTCTGAAAACTTAATTACATTATGCAAATGTAAGGTAATATTATTTTATACCTTGATGCAGATTTCTGAATCAGTCATAGAGATGTATTCCAAGCAGTAAAGTGACTAGGTAACAAATGAATGTTTCTGAACAGAGAGAGGAATAAAAATCTTTATACTATTTCTTATTTAAGCAAAAGTCTTAGGCTCCTAAATCTTTCTGAACATTATTCACTCATGTTGAAAAGACAACATGTTAAATGCCAACATTTTGCAATAGTAGAGACATAAATGGATCTACCTTAAAAAATAACTTTTTAAATTTTTTTTTCTTTTTTTTTTTTTACCCTAGTAACACATCAGCATAGCTTTTTAAATTTTTATTTTCATGGAAACTTTGAGAACCTGCGCTTAATGGCAAAAGCAAATATGATCATTACTGCCAAGAAATAGATGCTTGTGCCTGGTATGTGGAGAAATCTCCATCAAACCTAGAGCTTGGGTTTCCTCAAGTCAAAATGAAGTAGTTGCCAGGCTCCAGGAGTGATGATAAAATGGTATACTCTATTCACTCATTTATTAGTTCATTCAACAAGTATTTATTTTGCACTGAGTACTTTGTTTGGAAGTGGGAACTCAGTAGTGAATAACAAGGATAGATTTCATTCCTTCCCAGACTTTTCCATCAGGCAGAGAAAAAAATGTTACAGTACACAGAGGCAGGGGGGGCATATTGGTAAGAGTGCAGACAGCTTAAGAGACAGATACTTATGGAATTTTGGGGTAACCTAATCTTATTAAGCCTCAGTTTCTTCATTGATAAAAACAGAATAGTGTTATCACTGATCTTGGGGCTCTTTGAGAATATTAAATGAAGTAATGGGTGTAAATCATAGAGTGTGATCCATACTAAATTCTTATTAAATGTAGACTTTATGGTGCTGATAAAGACTTCTTTATCAGATGTACAACTTTAAACTAGTTAAACAGATTTCATGCTGTGTTAGAACATTCTACAAGGAAACTTCTTTATTCACAATGTAGAACCCGAAATTTTATGCCATGTTGTACTTTGAACTCTATTTTCTGATCCACATCTCCCTTAGTCTCACCTTTGGCTTTGTCTCCTGTCTTCAACTCCCCACTTGCCATCTGACCCACATCTCACACTGCTGCTCCCGCTCTGGCCTGCCCTTGTTGGCCACAATCCACACTCACTCGGGGCAGTCATGTCTTCCAGCTACTCCAGGAAATAACTCCTCGGGCCTATTAAATCAAGGTTCCCACTGGGTTTGCCTCAGCCTGGTGAAGGGATTCAGGCAATTTTGTTTTAATTTCAAAATATTAAGGAGGGACAAACGGTTTTGTTACATGGATACCTTGTATAACACTTAAGTCAGGGATTTTAGTATGCCCAACACCAGAATAGTGTTCACTGTACCCAATAGGTAAGTTTTTACCCCTCACCCCTTCTCACTCTCCCCCTCTTCTTGGTTTCCAATGTCCTTTACATCTCTTTGCACCTGTGTGTGCCCATCGTTTAGCTCCCGATTATAAGAGGGTGCATGTGGTGTTTGTTTTTCATTCCTGAGATATTTCACTTAGGATAATGGTCTCCGGTTCTATCCAGGTTGCTGCAGAAGACATTATTCATTCATTTTTATGGCTGAGTAGTACTCCGTGGTGCGTGTGTGTGTGTGTGTGTGTGTGTGTGTCTGTATCCATTCATGAATTGATGGGCACTTAGGTAGATTCCACATTTTTGCGATTGTGAATTGTGCTGCAATAAACATTCAAGTGCAGGTGTCTTTTTGATAAAATGACTTTTTTTCCTTTGGGTAGATACCCAGTAATGGGATTGCTGGATTGAATGGTAAGTCTACATTTATTTCTTTGAAGAATCTCCATACTGTTTTCCATAGAGGTTGTACTAATTTGCAGTCCCACCAACTGTGTATAAGTGTTCCTTTCTGCATCCATGTGAGCCTCTATTATGGCTTTTTGTTTAGCTTTTTAATAATATGGCCATCCTTACAGGGGTAAGGTAACATCTCATTGTGGCTTTAATTTGCGTGTCCCTGATGATTAGTGATGTTAAACATCTTTTCATATGTTTCTTGGCCATTAGTCTGTCTTCTTTTGAAAAGCTTCTGTTCATGTCTTTTGCCCACTTTTTAATGGTTTTTTTTTTTTTCCTTGCTGGTTTGAGTTCTTTGTAGCTCACGGATTGGTGGAATCAACATTGTTAAAATATCCACACTGCCCAAAGTGATTTACAGATTCAATGTAATCCCTATCAAAATACTAATGTCATATTTCACAGATCTAGAAAAAAAAATAACTCTACACTTCTTTTGAAGCAAAAAAGAGTCCAAATGGTTAAGCAAAAAGAACAAATCTGAAGGCATCACATTACCTGACTTCAAATCAGACTCCAAGGCTATAGCAACCAAAACAGCATGGAACTGGTATAAAAGTGTATGAAAGTAGAGACATAGACCAGTGGAACAGAATAGAGAACTGAGAAATAAAACCATCTACCTACAACCAACTGATCTTCAACAAAGCAGACACAACATACACTGGGGAAAGGGAGCCCTATTCAATAAATGGTGCTGGGAAGACTGGATAGCCATATGCAGAAGAATGAAACAGCACCCCTATCTCTCACCATACACTAACATTAATTCAAGATGGGTAAAAGACTTAAATGTAAGGCATGACACCATAAAAATTCTAGAAGAATACATTGGACTAACTCTTCTAGACACTGGCCTAGGCAAAGAGTTTATGACTAAGACCCCAAAGGCAAATGCAGCAATAACAAAAATAAATAGGAATTATTAAATTAAAAGGCTTCTGCCCAATAAAAGAAAAAATCAGAATTAACAGACAATCTACAGAATGGGAGAAAACATTTGCAAATTATACATCTGATAAAGGGCTAATATCCAGAATCTACAAAGGATTCAGCCAATTTTATTCATGATGAAGCAATTTACCCTCTCTAGGTTTCAGGTTCCACATCTGTTAAATGACAGGATTTGATTAGATAGTGTCTTTTTATCCATCATTTTATAAATTCTTGTTTCTCTCTTTTTTAAAAAAAATTTACTTTGGTGTGAAAAATGATGATATTTTTCATACAAACCCTTCTAAAATCATATGAAATCTGTTGAAATATTAGGAACAAATAGGCCAGGGAACAAATTTTTGAGTCTTTCCTTCCACTACTAATACATACATAGGGCTGCATTCTCATCTCTTTGTGTGGCTTTCTCACATTATAAAATTGCTTTGCCAATATCACTTAATGGAGGGAGGAGGAGGGGATATTTTAAAACTAGGAATTGGATGTTTCACTCGGTTGCTCCCTCATCCATCTTAATTTTGACACCATAACCACACAGCACCTTGCTAGCACCCACTCCTTCCACTCTAATGGAAATAATAGCCATGCCTATGAATGTTTAAAGCAAAAATGGAAGGGCATACATTTTGCTTCAAACACAGACACTTATTCTCCTTCTCAAGTAAAAGCCTAAGCAATAATCCTTTTGAGGATGCTAAGAATTGAAATAAATTCTCTTTGTTAAGCTGAGTCCATAAATTCAAGTCATTCTAGTGAGGCAGGGTTCCTTTAAGGAACATGGCTAACAATTTAGAAATATGTGTATGGGAAGGGGAGGAAACAGAGACTAAAAGGGCCTATGAAAATTGGCAACCTCCAAAAATAAACCACATCCTGAATATTAATAATATATTGTATAAAATAAATTGGTACATTTTACATTTAAAACATTTTTAGCCAGGGTGATATAATGCAGCTGGCTCAGATTTTTTTTTAACTTCAAGGATTGTAGCAGAACTAGTATATTTTTATTTATACTAATACAAAATTGCTTAAACATTTTTTTAATTTCTTTTGACAGTTAACAAACTAGGAAGGCTTTTTGCACATGTGAGTCTTCATTAACATAAAGGTTTGCTTGTCTTACATGACACACTTTTATTAATAAACAGTAACAATATTAGAAAAATACAATATAAGCTAAATTTTATTGAATATTCAATATATACCAGGGACTATTCTTGAGGATTTACATGCATCGCTTTTCTTAAAACAGTCCAAGGAACAGGTAATCCTCTTTTTACTTATGAGGAAATGAACAATAGGAAAAATGATAAAATTATAAGTACATAGGGGATTCTACTTAATTAATAGCAGACTAGGTAATTCTCAATAATCCCCAACCAATAAAGATAATTTAAAAGGCTAGAGAAAACCCTGCAAATTTTAAAAAGAATTAAAAGCAAATGAGATTATAAAAAATTATCAGGCTGAGATCTGGGGGAAAATAAAAGCCCACCGCTAAGAATACAGAGCACTCAGGGGCTTTTGCTCTGGTGGTATTTGCTGATCCAGGACAGAGGGCTAGGAAGCTGAACTGAGTTTTTGATAGACTAATGGGGATTATAGGGGAAATTTTTGAATCCAGATAAACCTTCTTTGCTTTAGGCTGGGACTTCAGAGTGCTACATCCTAAAGGCAAACATAAAATAAAAGTAAATGAGTACTCATAAAGACTGAAGCCTGACTATAGTCATCTGGGTGACCCAGAAAACCTCAAACCCTGAATTTAAATTAAGGTAATCCCAGATTGCTATTACACACAAGCTTCGGAAAAGCAAAAGAAAATTGACTTGGGAAGCTCAAAATACTAACGATTATTGAAACACCATGCTCAGCACACAATCAAAGGTAACCAACACATGGGGAGACAGGACAGCATGGGTAAGAACCAGAAGAACCAAGAGACAAGAGCAATACACAAAGACTTCAAATATTGTATTACAAAGGTCCTGTAAAACAACTATGCTTACTTTATTCAAGGAGATAAAAGTTAAGCTTAAAAAATTTGAAAGGCAACCTGAAAATTAAAAAAGAAATGATACAGGAAATTTGGGAAAGAAAAGCACAGAAATTATAAAACTGAAAAAGAAAACAACCAAAATTAAGAAATCAATAGATGAGTTCATTGGAAATTTAGGTGCAACAGAAGAATCAGGGAATGAAAGATAAGTCAAAAGCATGGAGAGGCTAAAAGATGGAATATGATTAAAGAGACATACCAGGAAGAACCAAAGATAAAGAGGAAATCTTAAATGTTGTCAGAGAAACATAGATGGCTGACCTATAAAGGAGGAGCCATTAAACTGACAGCTGATTTCTAAACAGAAACATGAGAAGATGATGACAGTGGAAGGATATTTTTAATATGAAAGAAAGTAACTGCTGAATTAGAATCCTGTGCCCCCTGAAGATATCCTTCAAGAATGAAGGCGAATCAAAGACATTTTTAGATGCACACTAAAGAAAAATCTAAAGGATGTTCTTCAGGCAGAGTAAAATGATACAGGAAGGAATAAGGAGTGGGAAAAAGCCATAAACAGCTGGGCAAATGTAAATGAACACTGATTATTTTAAAATATGAATATTTCTTGTGATATATAATTATAATTCACAAAAATAATAGTATCAACTTCTATAATTCAGGAAGGGTAAATATGGTTTTAAGGGGTGGGAGGAAGATAAATGTATGTATTATTTTTTGATAAGACAAGAATATAATAATTAGAATTAACACTAAAAGAATAAAGAGTCTATGACTTCTAAATTAATAGACGAAAGAAACTGAATGATTAAAAGATTTCCTATCAATCCAAAAGAAGTCAAGAAAGGAGAGCAGGAGAAAAACTAATATAGAACTGTTGGGCATACAAAATATATATAATGTTAGTAGATGTAAATTCAAATATCAGAGATTGAATTAAATTTGGATAAATTGAATACATCAATTAAAAGATAAAAATTGGCACACTGGGATAAAACAATCAAAAGCGTCAAAATGATAGGCTCTCTAAAGAGTCATATCTATTGTACAAAGATATAGAACAATTTAAAAATATATACATATATGTATATTTGTCATATTATACAAAATGTAAAAACAAAATTTAAAGAAACCTGTGGTGGCTGCATTAATACCATAAAAATAGCTTTTACTAGAGACAAATAGGATAACTTAATAATGATAAAATTCAATGTACCCTAGGAATATGTATCAATTCTAAATTTGCATGTTATCTATTAATATGGTCTCAAAAAACATAGGGCAAAAGTTGACCAAATTATAAAGAGAAATAGACAAATCTAAATGCACAGTAGAAGTTTTCTTTTAAACATTCCTCTCTGATAAAAGAGAGCTCCTTCAAGACATCTAATGACATTATTTTTAAATTATATTTCTTCCATAATAAGTATGGGAAGAAATGGGTATCACCTTCCTGACTTGTTCCCAGGGCTGAGACCTCTTTGAAAGCAGTCTCCCTCAAGATGACAACTATTTCAAAATAATTATGGAACACTATACTTCCTTTCAACACGTATCATTCCTATTTATCCCAAGTTTTGTTAAATAATTTGTAATACAAAAGTATTTCATAGTGCAACATTTTAAAGCCAGTGAACTGAATGATTTCTAAAGGGTCCTCCAGAATATTTGAAAAATCAACTGATTGCTATTTTGTACTCTTTACCGTACTTTGCTGCAAATGACTAATCTTAGCATTTTGCACTTGTTGCAATTCTCACCTTGATGGTTTTATAAATACCCGTGCAATCTTTTAAGGATGCTGTTATGACTTGCCAACACAGATTTCAGGTTTACCTCCTTGCTCTTTTTAGTTACTCCCCTCCCCTCTCCTCTCTCTTTTTTTCCTTTGTTTTGGATTATGTGCTTTGCACATGGGAGGTTCCTTGTGTAAATAACAGCTTTTCCTAAAAATTCCTCTCCATGATTTCCCAAACGTCTAAATCCTTGAGAATTTACACAAGTAAGCTCCAGAATATCATAGGCTGACATTTCTTACTTCTTTTTTGTCTCATAGGGCGAAGAGTATTTGACCTGAGATTTTTAAATATATGACCAGCCCCAGCAAAGTGTAGCTAATGAAAGGATCATGTGGTACAATGTCAGTCATAGGAGGAAGGTGACAATATTTTGGTCTCATTAGAAGTAAAGTGAAGAAGAAACTAAATTATCTGACAAGTTTGGTGTTTTGTCTGATGAAACAAGACTATAATTAACTCTTGATGTCAAAGTAACTAATTTTCTTAAAGAATTATCTAATTAAAAATTAAAGGTAGAAAATAGTTACAATAACAATATTCAATAAGTAAGTAAAAAGTTTATTTCCACTTGTATTCTCTTTTTTTTCCCCGTCGAAACTTCATTTCATGTAGTTATTGCAGGAGATTGCACTACTTTTAAAAAATGAGTATACTTAACACAGCATCAGCAAAGCATTTCTGGGAGAGAAAAAGTAAGAATGTTATGTGATTAATTACATTTTGAATTTTGAAAAATTTAATCATGCATAATTAGCACTGTACAACTAAAGGAAATAGCAGTAATTTTAGGATACTGTATAACTTATAAATTTTGCATTTCACTAGCAAGGTTGGGCTTTCAAAGCTACTTGGGCTTTATGTCCTGTTAATTTTATTTTAATATCACACTAGAGAGAATATCACATATCTACATGAGATACACAAAATCCAGATACATGTGCACTTCTGTAAATATGTTGATTTACAAGACATTTGGTATCCTAACATTTTAATAAACATTTTATAAACTACCATATAGTACAGTGATTTGAACCTCCTTTTTCTAGCTTACATAAATCTTTAAGAAAAAAATAGTTCTATATCTAGCACTTAATCTGTGAAAAAAGATTTCATCTTTAGAGAATAAGATAAAATTCTACTCAACAAATCCCACATATGTTAAATGGAATATATTTCAAACTAATGTGGAGACCATGTAAAATAACTCTTCAAAAATAGGAAACATTTGTATGATTTTAAAAATTATTCAAACAGAATAGAGCAAGCGTTTAACACAAAGCCTGCATATTCTAGGTGGTATGTTCCATTACAATTTTCCTTTTGCGCTATTAACATTAATTTTGAGAAATACTAGGGGGTAAAGGTTGGTCACAGTTTTCAAAGAAAGAGCTTTCTCTTCTCTCAAAACTGGGCACCGAATCATAGGCAATTTTTTAGAACAGGTAACCATTGGTCAAATATAGTAAAAAGCTGATACTCCTCCTTAATATTCACAAGATGATTCTCACGCCTCTATCCTTTGTGACATAGTTATTTTTAGCAATTACAGCTCTGCCTTGTGTCTCATTCATTATGCAGTCTGTATCAACCATCATTAGACATTATAGGAAAGAATAACACATGGCTTACAAAGTACTCTTTCTGTCTCATCCACCAGCTATTGTTTCGTAGTTGTCTCTTTACAGTAGCCCAGGGAGAGCAACTCTGAACATATTAACTCTTTAAAGAAATATAATGAATGGTCATAAACCTAAAAAAGGGAGATGTAGAACATATCTGAAGATACTGTGATAAAATGACCTAATAGTTTCTCACTGCATGTGGGAAGGGATTTTCACGTCTCCAAAGGGCCTTCGATCAAACCCAGTTCAATATCCAGAAGATGCTATTCATCACAAAGAATAATTCAGTTAACCAGACACTTAATTGAGAACTTATTTTGTGTGCTGCAAGATAATAGGGCTACAGAGATAAACAAGAAGCTAATGTAATAAATTATTCTCTTATTCACAAATCCACATTTTTTGAATACTCATTGTTTGTCAAGCACTGAGTTAGGTCCTGAGGACCTGACTTCAAATTCAGTTTTTTTATTCTAAATAATGCAAAGTAGTTTTCTTTCACCATCTAATGTGCCATATGCTTACAAATGATGGCCTCATGTAAACATGCCAAACACACATTTTCTAGTACCATTATTTTTGTCATCTTTTTCTTATTTGTTTATCACACCTGCAGCTTGATATAAGGAGACAAGGTTTTATATAGCAGTAGCCTTTTTAGGTTTTTCTTGCTCTTCTTCAGTAGTAACAACAATAATAAAAAGAAAAACATCCACTGTGCTGTGTACTTGTTGTACCTGGCGTTGGACTAAGTGCCTTAAAATCTGTCCCTTAACATCCATCTAAAAGTGTATCAGGTAAGAACTATTACCATTTTAATGTAATATAAAAAATTCAGGTTTAGAGTGGTTTACTAAATCCCTTGAGTTAATCAGGCTACTAGGAGGCTCAGCTCACACTTCATCCCAGGTCTGTTACCCAGAATGGTGAGACAGGAGGGAGAGTTTCCTGTACCCACTCCATCTTCATTCATGACGGCTTCCTACACTAAGGATGTTTGAACTGGTTTTCAAAGAGTTGGATCAACAGATTGATAAGTTTTTTTTTCCATTTTCATAACTGTCCTTATAGATAGGAAGTAAGTAAGTAAGTAAGTAAGTGGGGGGAAGGTAGGAAGGAAAGGAGGGAGGGAGGAAGAAATTTCTCTCTCACATAGTAAGTCAGGATGTCCCTAAATTAAAAATTGGCTGACATCAGGTGTAGTCACAGATGCATGGCCTTGACCAAGATATCTAACCCTTCCATGTTTGTTTTCTCACTTATAAAGTTATAATCCCAGTCTTGCCTAGCTTGTCACCTTACTTCTTGAGGATAAAATGAAAGGATGCTTGAGACAACCCTTTGAAATCCAAAAGATGCCCAGGTGTCATCATGAAAAACCTGGCTGGGGGAGGAGAGGACAGAAAAATCACTAAGCTTTATGTCTCTAAAGTGTTACAGTTTTAAGAGGTTAAGGCAGATTAGATACTGTCACATAAAAAGCCTCATTCTGTGAAGTATTTATTCCCTGAAAAAACTTTCCCAGCAAGGCAGAGGAAACACAGGAGTTAAAGGGACGCAGGAGAGAGTCACAGGGAAGCAGATGGTGAGGTCAGCTCTGCCTGGTTTGAAATGAGCTCGGCCATTTCATTATCTACAAGACCATAGACGTTGTTTAACTTTTCTAAGTCTCCCTTTCTTATTTATAAAATAGGAATAATAACAGCTATCGGACAAGATAGTTGTAAAAATTAAATAAAAATAATGTAGGCAAAGTGGTTGGCATTGTGCCTGGCACATAGAACATGCTCAATAAATAGTTTCTGCAGAGTCTGATATGCTAGGTGACTTCCTACCAATATGCTTTTATTTGTTTTTTCAGTTGTGGGCCAAGCCTGAGTGATTTCAGGCTAGCTTAGAAGGCTGCTATAGAATACTAGCAGATTAGAAGTATTAGGAAGTAACAAAGATTCTTTGCCTGGACAGACTTTAGTTAGGGTCCTGAACCTTCTCCCAGACCCATCTGTGCACATATTTGTAAAATCCAGTTTTAGCAAAGAGCCCCGCTAAGTCAGTCTGACAAGAACCCCCTACCCTCGATATGTGATCACCCTCGATATCACCCTGGCCTGTCTTTGGCTAGCATCCTGTTAGGTCAGCTTAGCCAGAATTCCCCTTTCCACGGATGTTTCTTCCTAGCAATCTTCTACCCACTGCCCCCCACCCTGCTGCCAGGCTGTACGTTCCCACTTGCTCGTGCTGTATTCAGAATTGAGCTGAATCTCTCTCCCCCACTGCAAGACCCCTTTGCAGTGGTCCCTGTACCTACCATGACGGTCCTCAATAAAGTCTTCCTTCCCATGCTTTAACAAGTGCCATAGAATAATTTTTTTTCTATAACAGAAGAATTGAGACAGAGTTGTTAGACGGGAACACAATGAACGGGCAGGAAATGAGGGTGAGTGTCTCGGGCCAGATGGGCAGAGGTGACGTGATGAAGAAACAAGAACCACGCCGGTTCCGTTTTGGATGGACTAGGGGAGACAGTTCAATGAGACCAGGATGATCTAAGTGTGCTGGTTGGAACTTTTAGAAAAAGAAATCATTAAAGATGAAAGAAATTTTTTAAGGGATGTGAGGTAATTTAGACTTTGGGGTAAAACAATGGTACTATTTCAGTTCCCTCTTGACAGACTGGCTTCACACCTGGTGTAACTATTAAGTCTAAAAGTATACAGGTCTGGACAACGAATTAACACAATCCCTTTACTTCTGAAGCTTTGGGAATAAAGAGGGCCTCTTTGGAGGGATTCTGGATGAAGCTTTTACAGGAGTTGTGAAAGCGGTAGTTCTTTGAATAGCATGCAATTATATTCACGATCGCTTAAATTCATGGTCATGTTTACCCAGAAAGAAGAGCTTCAGACTTAAAGTCCAGAAAGCACAGCAATGCCCTCCTCTTCTTTTTATCCACATTATTTTCCTCCAAGATAATCGCAACAATAGTTTTGAAAAATAGGTCACCTAGATTTCAACACTATTTTGTTTCCAGCCATCTGGGGCTGAGGATGATTTTGAAATTAGCTGTTCTCGGTATCATGGCAGAAGCCCGACATAGCACATTTATTTGCACACCTCCCAGCATTGCAGCATTGTTCTGGGTATTTGATATTCAGACGATGCATCAAGAATTCAAGCCTTGGAGAAACAAACTGCTCAGCATTTCAATTAGAATCAGTGTGTCGCGCATACAAAACATTACTACAGAAAATCTTCGAACATGTTGTATTATTATGTGGGTTTTTTAAAAACTAAATATCAATGAGTAGTTGCAAGTTAAATTCTAATCTGCACCAGGTAATCTCTTTCTCATCCCTAAATTTACTTCTAAGAAATGTGGTTAATACAGAATCCTGATTTGTACCACTAGATTTCTACTACCTTAGGTTTCTAGTCCATGTTTAGTGACTTATTCTCAGCACATTTAATTGACTCTGTATAAAGCTTTGATTAAATAGCGTCTAAGAGGCCAGGCGCGGTGGCTCACGTCTGTAATCCTAGCACCCTGGGAGGCTGAGGCAGGAGTTCAAGACCAGCCTGAACATGGGTGAGATGCCCCCCACATCTATGAAAAATAGAAAAATTAGCCAGGCACGGTGGCGTGTATCTGTAGTCCTAGCTATCTGGGAGGCTGAGACAGGAGGATGGTTTGAACCCAGGAGCTTGAGGTTGTAGTGAGCTATGATGATGCCACTGTACTCTATCCAGGGCAACAGAGTGAGACTTGGTCTCAAAAAAAATAGCATCTAAGAAAGCAGGTCATGTGACCCCATGTGTTTCCCATAATAAGTATAAAAAAGATTAGTGGATGCATTTGCAATCATCGTTGTTTTTGTTCCTTTCTTCCAACTTACTGGAGAAATTCTTAATATTCTCTTTGCGGAGCTGCCAGATTTCTATTCACAGCTGCTAATTATCATCCCAGAAAACAGAGATAGCTCCACCTCTTTAAAAAGTTGAGTGTGTTAGAATTTAAATATAGCTGTTTCTCTCTATCTGCCTCAATGTTGGATACAGGAGAAAACATAGGGCTTGGCCGGTAATCCTAGCACTCTGGGAGGCCAAGGCGGGCAGATTGTTTGAGCTCAGGAGTTCGAGACAAGCCTGAGCAAAAGCGAGACCCCCCGTCTCTACCAAAAAATAGAAAGAAATTATCTGGACAACTAAAAACATACAGAAAAAAAATTAGCTGGGCATGGTGTTGCATGCCTGTAGTCCCAGCTACTTGGGCGGCTGAGGCAGGAGGATCGCTTGAGCCCAGAAGTTAGAGGTTGCTGTAAGCAAGGCTGACGCCACGGCACTCACTCTAGCCTGGGCAACAGAGCGAGACTCTGTCTCAAAGAAAAAAAAAAAAAAAAACATAGGGCTTATTGTGTTCTTTTAGACAATAATAACACTGATAAATAATACTAATACTAATTAATGACAATTTTGCATTGAACTTTTCCGAGGTGCTGAGAGCCTTATCTGCATCTTGTCATTATTCCTCACAAAAACCCGATGAGGTAAACACTGTCACTCATATTTTTTTCTTTTTTCTTTTTATTTTTGTTATTCACATTTTTAAGAAACTAAGGCTTAGAGAGGTTAAGGAGCTTTCCTTATGTCACACAGCTGGTACCTTTTCATGAAATCAGGATTTAAACTCAGGCTTGTCTGACCTTTAGATTTGCTCTTAACCTCATGCTGTGACGTTTCTCTTTCACAGTATGACGTTCAGACACATCTGAGACCATCCTGCCATTTGATTTAATATTAGAATTCTTCTGTCTTCCTGGCACCTTCAAAAAAAATATCCAAAATTAAGATCTTGATGGTGCTTATAGAATTTTAAATTGATAGACATTGGCTGCATAAAACTACTTGTGATTAAATCATGCTTTAGGTGAGTATTTTATTAATCCATTAAACTGTAAGGTTCTTAAGGAGAGAGATGGTATCAATCATTTCATCCCCATCGATGAGCACAATGGTGGAAACGTAGGTGTCACCAAGTAATGCTTATTGAATAAATGTGGATTGAAATTTAAACAAAATCCATTATTCATGATAATGTCATCTGTTTAGATGTGAGAGTAGCTCAGAGATAGAAAAGCTGAAATGGACAACTTCCGTCTATGCTGCGCTGTGCTCAAGAAAGGAGAGAATGAACAAAGAACGTCTGTCTTTATCATGTTTACGCGATTACTGCACTGCTTCATTCTTGCCTTTCCCAATTATTGCCCTTTTGTGCTGCCATTTTCCATTTTGCTACCTATGCTCCTTTGTTTTCCTATTTATTCTTAATAAACTTTCCAGTCCTTCCATTTTCCATTGCTGTTTCAGCATCTTTGTAGGTAAGGTTATTGACAAAACTGATTGCTTTCCAAGAACAACAACGGAAATTGATTTGGGGGTAAGATTTACAAACTACATGCAGATCTTAACAAACTGCTAATAAGCTGCCTCCTGTTTCCAATGGGTTGTGTACACAGAGTCTGATTTATCCTCTGAGTAAAGGGGAGAGATGGAGGGGGCATTCTGAGGGCCCTTGCAGACATCCATATAAGAAAGAAATACTCTACTGCAAGAAGCAGAACAAACATCCTTCTTCCAGGAGTTTTGCAAGATTACAAGCAGAAGGTCAGAGTGGGAATACCCTGAAAGGGGAAGTCCTGTGGATCTGCATATACTGGGTCAGGACCCTGAAGAAGGGCTCCTTCGAGATCCTTGCTACACAGGTGTCTATTTCAATGTTTCTCTCCTGCCAGACCTCAGTTTGCGTGCTAGCTCTGCCAACAGTGTGACCTCGGCCACATTACTGAAACACGTGGGGTGGTGTGAACTCAGCTCAGACAATTTATAGAATATGAAAGTGATTTTCAAACGGTAAAGCACTCTTCAAATGTTGCTTATCATCATTACCAGCATCGTCTTTCAAAAGTTTCCACAAATCGGATGATTAATGGTTTGTTAATGATTAGCTTTAATAATTGGTCATCTCAAAATTCTGTTTATTAGGCATAGTACTTAATGTTTTTTAGCTGTTGTACTTTCTAGCAAACATTGCTATTGGTAACTCAGTGTAGATTCTATTTCTAGGAAATAATAAAATCAGCCCAATGGACTAGAATGAGTGCTGGCTTGAAGTCAGGAGTTTGAGTTCGCTCTCAGCTTGGAGGGCAACTTGTTTTCACTCTGGACAAGTTATTCTCCTCACAGAGCCTCAGGGCAGATTAAATTCGGCAATACCTATACACTAATGCTCTTTTCCACCCCTCACTCCTTAACCCTGCTTTAAGAAGAAATAAAGTGAACTGTTTCTCACCTATAATTCCGAAGAGTTGAGGTTTTCTAGTTTATTTAATTTCTTGATTAAAATTACAATTCTGCTTCAATCATTGCCAAAAACATTCTAGAAAGATTAATCCATTTGATTTAAAGAACATTAGCTACTAAGGGGGTATCTTAGAGTTCATTTAATCAAAATGCTGGATTTTACAGATTTCTGATGTTGGATATTTATATGTATCTTTTAGATAAATTTCGGGTGAGCCCTGTATTGTTTCAATACTGAAGGTATTCAGGTAACCGGTAGCAATTTAGTGAATTTAGGATCAATCTTCACACATATCTGATGAGCATAACTATTTTACAGCTGAGTTTCCAAATTAGGAAAGAAGAGAGAGGTTTTCTAGAAGAGACACTGCACCTAATAGGGTGAGATCTAGTTACTATTCATGCATGAGATATCTGATTTATAAGACCATGTAAGTATTCATTTACCTTTCTTACTATAAGGATGAACATTTGTCCTGTTAGGTAAGATATTTGCTGACTATCTGATTTCAGGGCTTGCAATCTCCATTCAAGAACACAAATTTAGAGGAAAAAGACAGAATATTTCCAAAAATATTTATTGTGATGATAGAAATTGTGAATGCTGTATGTAATTTAAATTTCTGAGACTTAAGTATTGCCTGATCTGGAAAAATGAAAATACTTCCCACTTTAATGTTAAAACATCTGCTAATTAATTATAGAGCTGAAGCACAGGATTATCACAAAATTTTTTCTTGTGTCCTGTGCTAGCCTTGTAACTCTGCTCTTGCAGTGTTATTAATCACGACCATAAATAAAGAAGGATGTAACTTTTTATTTTTTTTGTTTTAGGCCGACATATTCAAGTCCTTTTTCCTGTAGGCAGGAAGAAATGAAGAAAGCACTCATTAGTAAATAGCCCTGAGATTTTTATATCCCTCAACTGAGATGGTGATGATATAAATTTAGAACCGAAGTCCTCAAAGGTTGGAAATGTTACACTGAGCAGGATCTTACCACAACTCTCCTACTTTTGTAATCTTTAAGGTATATATCTGCACCAAGAATGCAATTAAACTGTGACAGGCCTGTAGTTTAGCTATTTACAATGACATACAAGGAGTGACTCTGGCAGCTGTTGATTGATTTTCAGATTCTGTTCATGAAACATGTTCTTTCTTCTACTGGAAAATAATTTCCCATAAAAGGTAGTCAGAATTCTTTTTGATTGATTAAGTTGGGTGACTTAAGTATCTGAGTTAATACAAGTGTCTTATTGAGTGAAATATATAAGATATACTTTCTTTTTTGTAAAATGTTATAATTGGTTCAAGTATCCATGCCTTGGACAAGAGAAATTTAAGATGTGTGTTTTATAAGAAAATGCAATGCCTAGGTCAGGCAGACAATTGAGTTCTGAACACTACCTTAGAACTTCCTTTATAGGACATTGGATTTTTGATGGTGAGTTTGTTAGTAAATATGAAGTTGGTGATTTAGAACCTGGACTTTGGAATGAAAAAAGCTTAGGAACAGATACAGCCACTAACCAGATGCATGAGCTTGCACCCGTTACTTTTCTGAAAAGTTTTAATTTTCACATCAGGAAAAGAGCGGTAAGCGTGGCCACTACCTCACACGATTGTTAATCGGATTTAATGAGATCATGAGATGAATAAAAGTAAAAGGGTGTTAATGTTAACGTCTTAACTGAGGCTCAAGATATAACGGATGCTGCAAATCAAAGAGAGATACCAGATCAAAATCTGAATTTAGAGAACCAGATTCATGACCCTTGGGTTTTTCACCAAAGGGTCTTTAAACAAGATGTAGGAAATAAAATGTTTGAGGGTGAAAAGCAGAAGGGTTTGTTTAGATGATTTGGGGAAAGAGGATTGGAGGATTATATGTCATACCCTGCTCCTTAACGCTCACCAAGGGGAAAGGCTCGGCTCATAGCAGCCTAGTAAGAGGCTTGAACAAGCCCACTGGGAGAGCTTAATACAGGTTTCTCAGCACCATAGAGGCAATGGACTTGAGTGTGACTCTCGCCAAGAAAATGTGGAAGGCAGCAGAGAAATGGGTGAGCTGCTTTCTTGGGACAGTGAATACAAGTTGCTGCTACATCTACAGGGCAACTACATTCTCTCTAACCTCTCCAGCAGGTGAAAGAATATGTGAGTTTCCCACCGTGTTTTTGCCACAGGAAGAGAAAAACCAGCCCGGGGTGTTTTCACATATGCCCAAGAGTACCACCTGGAAGGGGCCATGGGACTCCATCCATGAAGGTCTATGCACAGTGTATTCCCAGCACCCGGCAGCAGAGCGAGGGGGTGGCCAGCCCAAGAGCTGCATTGCCTGGGCCATGACAGTAACAGCTGCAGGGGCCCACAGAAGAGCCTCTGAAGAACCCACAAAAATGTCCACAAGGTAAAAGAGTCAGCTTCAAATGCATTTCTCTTGAGGCCAACAAGAGCTCCACAGGAGAGAGCATGAAGCCCTCTGGAAGCAGCGTCAGAGCATCATTTCATTCATGTGACACCTTCTCTGTCCCATGCCCTTCCCCCTTCCAAGGCTCCAGCTTCAGAGAGGGAGTTGGAGGGTGAGAAAAAAGACAAGAAGAACCTCCCCAAATCAAGTTCAGAGCTGTGATCATCCTCTGGGACTAGACAGCCTAATTTCTGAAATGAGATTATCTGTGACTTAAAGAAATCGCAGGACTTTCTAGACTGACCAGAGAAGTCATAGCCCCTGCCCGTTTTCTGCCCAGGGTCATAGAAAGAGTATGGCTAGTAGGTACATTTTAAAGAGAGCAATGGAAAATAAAAATAAAGTGTTTCGATTCATCTTCCATGAGCTGTATTTGTTCAAAGTACAACTGATTATGGGTATAAACAGATCTTTCTCTTTTTTTAATCAACTAGAAACTCTTATTTGCTGGACATTAGGCTGTCATCCACACAATCATATGGTGCTTCCTGAGTTACATTTTTAACCTGCCATCCTGACTTTAGCCAGATGCCACCGTGGGTAAGGAGTGCTTGTTACACATACTCCAGCACAACGCAATGTAAGGCCAAGTAATACGTCAAGTGGGAATGTAGGAAGCACTAAGATCTCATGTCTAATTATAGAATCAGAATGCAAGACACATACTCCTCACAGACATAAAGAAGAAATTGGGGACTGGCTGCCAGTACATACATCACAAAACTTTACTGGTTATCAGTCCACTGTGAAGCCAGGCTGCACATCGCTGAAAGTTAGGGAGCTGTGGCAGACAGGTCTAGTTACAGCCTTGTTCCTAAAGGACAGGCAGCTTTCGTGAAATTTCTTCCTTTTGCCAGTTGACTGAGAGCCTTTCCCGGACTAGAACCTTACGGTTGTCTTGATGAACACGCCCTGCAATGCCAGGGCTTTCCCACTGATGCTCAGCATACCTGCATTTCCAGAAACCTTTGGACAACTTAAAAGTAGTCGTATGGGGTGGTCACACTAAGCCTGAAATCTTTATCTTGCATGTTCTTCTATCATCTTCCTGGAATTCCCTGGCATAATGAAGGATAAGGGTAAAGCTCTAATGTCTGGCTCTGTCTCCAAGACTGGAGCTTAGCACAGTGATTGGCACTTAGTATGTGCTTGATAGATGATAGCTGGGGGAAAGGGGTCTTATTATCATTAGCACAACCCAGCTGGAAGAGCAGACTTCACTGTAGGGCTGGTGAAGGGGAACACTGTCTCCAAAATGAGCCGTGGGTTTCTTTAATGTAGGGAGGTATTTTAATATAATCATAAATCGCTAGAGTGGGAAGGACCAATGAGATCATTCGTTGCAGCCCCTCCCAGTATCCCAGACAAGTAACTTCTCATCCTCACACAGGCCTGACTTAGGATGAAGTTTATCAGTGCAGAGAGCCCTGTCCCTTCAGGCCTGAAAATGTATTACAGACGTATCCTGCTGCAAAAGCCCCAGTTAACTAAAATACAGACTTGCTAATAAGCTAAATCAGGTGTTAGAATATCACTTGATGAAAAAATCTTTTACTTTACCCAAATATTAAAATAATTTCAGTACTTCTCCAAATATAAATTAAAAGATGTTTGCACAGAGTATATTTAACATAGTTCCAATGATAACTGTATTGCAAAAAACTTATCAGATATATACTTTTTTTTAAAAAATGTAACTTTTCCAGCTTCAGAATGTGATATATCAAAATTCTATTTCTTAGTATAATTATGTGTGGTATTTATTTGTCCATTCATTTGAGTTGCATTACTTTTTTCCCTAAATTTTCTAAAATGAACACATATAACTTGTTTAATATATAAGAAAGGAAAGGTTGTAGGTATCTACTTTTTCCTAGAAGCAAGGAATTTGGCTTACTTGCTTGATTAATTCGCCAGATTAAGAAATCTCTGTTTTACTGCTTATTATCCATAAAGCTTGGTAATATATTTGTTACTTGCTGAAAGAAAATAATTACACAGAAAGCTGGTAGAAATGGGCCATATTCATTCTAGATTTTAACTAGAGGAAAATAGTTTTGCTTTCAGCAAAGCGCAATAAAGTGTTTTCTTTCTAGCTCCAGGGAAAGCCTGTAAGCTATAATTAAGTATTGAATTAATGCTACTAGTTTAGAATCAACAGTCAGTATAATCAATACCTGAGCCTGAATAAAGCGTGGGTACAGGCATCAGCAAAAGTGCTGAAAAGAAACAGAACTCAAGATGACCTCCACCTGCTGCTCCCTGTCACCTAACCTTAACAGTCAAGGGGGCAATAGTATTAATGTTGGCCAAATCATAA
The DNA here is from genome assembly GCF_041146395.1 of Eulemur rufifrons. Classification (NCBI taxonomy): domain Eukaryota; kingdom Metazoa; phylum Chordata; class Mammalia; order Primates; family Lemuridae; genus Eulemur; species Eulemur rufifrons. Next base: position 12,273,183 of record NC_090992.1, read on the forward strand.
AAAGTCCAGCTCAAGATTTCATTTAAACACACACATATGCACACACAAACACACACATACACGCCCATGCCGTCAAGCACACTATATTAAAAGAAAACAGCTTTGCCACCATAAAACCATACTGCTCAACAGCGTATTGCTACTTTTATATTGCCTCATCTGGGACCCTCTCTCTTGGTTCCCCACAAGCCCTGTGGGTCATATATATTCTTATCCTATCATATTAATATCTTTCAGTGAATTTTTTGTGGGTCTTTGGCAGGGTTACAACATGTTCCTTAAGACAACCAGAGACCTCCTTAGCTGTCACAAACACGCTGATGCTTATGTATTCAATGTAGTTAGGGCGCAGGATGTCCCCCTCTCAACCCTGGCCTCCTGGGATCACGCTGGTTAATATTTTGCTCTCTTCTAAGTCAACTCATTCTTGAGCTCTTCTGTAGGAAGGAGTGAGTTTGTTTTCATGCTTTTCTTCCTTCGTTAATACTCAAGAAATATTTATTGAGCATTTACCATGTGCCTGTGTGCCAGGTCTATGGGAAGCAAATGATGAAGTCTGGCTCCCATGAAGTTTGCAATATTGTTAGAGAACACAGCCAAAAACAAAAAATAAGTGTGTAGTACAGCAGGTGATAAGTGCTAAGAAGAAATGTCCAACAGGGTAAGGGAATAGAGAGATGGGGGCTAATTTATGCAGCGTGATCAAGAAAGCAGATTGTTGGTGCTTAAAAAATGCTTGTAGTGTACACAAATGAGAGCAGCTGTCCGTCATCCTACATTGTTTAGTTGGTCCCTCAAGAAATGATGACCTGTACTTAACTCTGTTACTCCCTCCCTCAGGCTTTTTCTTTTTAACTTACTAGGTTGTTAATCATCCCGACACTGTTTGGGGGTTAGGAGCAAATTAATTATTGAAATGTGAGTACTGATGGCTTAGAAAAATGTACAGCACAACACTTTGCACATAGTAGGTATTTTATAAGATGCATTGACTTTATGGCATTAAAACCCAAAGTAGGTCTGAATTTTGATTCACTCTGTAGAACTCCATATACTTTTTTTCCCAGTCTGCAGTGTTTGGCTTTCTCCCTGCGAGAAACCTTTCAAATCATAATCATAATCATAATCAACCTTACTGAGCACTTACTGTGACAAACAGAGGAGCTGCTTGCTGTGTTGCTTCTTGAGATTATCATCTTATGAATCCTCACGCTGACACCGAGGGAGTGCTCGCTGATGTTTTTGTTGTTCTGTTTGGATAAGGACACACGCCTAGAGAGGTTACACAAACTTCTGCATCCTACAGGTTGCAGGAGAGGCGACAGGCTCCCAGCCAAGGCTGTCTGACCTGAGACAAGCCAAGGTTCCTTATCACACGCAAGCACATTGCCTACATCAAGCTTATAGTCTTCATCTAATGTGAAGTAACTTTCACGTAGAAGGCTGGTTTACTTGCTAACGATACAAAAATCGCTGATGGCACTTGAACAATAGTACTTGAGTGGGATGGTGTGGGTGGAGAGATCTTTTATTTTAATCAGAATCTGTGCATCCCTCACAATCAAATGCAGGCACTGGACTTTGATCTCAAAGGCAACTTATAGCCCTGATATTTTTTAAGTCTCTACTGTTCACTAATTGGATGAGGTCAAGGTTGAGTGAGACAGCAACCTGGATTAGTAATTTATCCTTATTGTCTCCCCTTTCTCCCAGAGAATAATTCACAGATAGGCTGCCTGATGGGACAGTCCAATTGGGTAGCTGCTTTGAGTTTTTATTTGAGAATGCTCCACAGCTCCTAATATCCTAATGAGTACAGGACATCTGCCAAGGGGATTTGTCTCCCTTCTCTTGTTTTTGGTCTAGGTTATTGCATTTGAGTTGGCTCTGGTTTCCTTGCGAATTCTCCAGAGATATCAGAAGGCCCTTGGAGCATTCAACTTCTTAACGGTGTTCTCCAATAGGCTCAGCCTTGAAAAACTGAATTGAAAATTATGCTCCTCTACGGAGGCTGGCATTTTCCCAAGGCTAATCAGAAGCCTTCCCTTCCCTGCAACACTCAGCTTGCCCTCTTCCCGCCTTCCTTCCTTCCTTTCTCCCTTTTTCTGTTTCTTCCTCTCTCTCTTTTCCTTTCATTCTTTCTTTTCTCTCTCTCTTCCTCCCTTTCTTTTTTTTAAAAAGCAAGTTACCTCATTTATTTCTCAAAGAGAAAAAGCCAAATAAATGAATCAACACAGCAAGTTGGCGTGTTTCCAAAGGGTAACAGGAGATACTAATATCTGGGATAATGAATGAAATTTTTTCCCAGCTATGCTTGCCAAAGGAAAGCGAGTCTTCTCTGGGTCATCACGTTTTATTTCCTGATGACGGGGGCACTATGTCTATGATAGGGAACCAACAGCATCCAACCTGACTCGTTATGTGACATCACTCAGAGCATGCCCAGATTCTTAAAAGTTCAGTGGACTTCTTTGACATTAATAAATAAATTACCAAAGACTCTCAAAGGCCAAGTGAGGCCTAGGCTACTCCCATTTTGGAGGTTCCAGTTGTATTGAAAATGAATAAAAATCCAAACCAATTCTCCACAAGTTGTTATATATTTCAAACCCATTAAACCCACTGGTACTGTTTTAAAGAAAAAGATGTAGAACAATATGTGTGCTTCTTGCAAAAACAATTAGAGTATGGATGATGTAAAATTAATCATAACTCACTATAGGCTGTAAGGTCTTGCAATGGTGCAAACATTTAAAGATTTAAAATGGATGAAGGATGTCTTTCAATCTCTGTGACTGTATACCGATCCTTATGTGTACATAGCATAGAGTTTTAAAATGAGGTCTGTTCTCAGCCCCTGCTATAGGTTCTCCAAGCAGCCATAGAGTGCTTCTTGAATACCGCAGCCTACAGGAGAACAAAGACAGCCAAACTCTGGGGGATGAAACTTAGATTTACACTAACAAACACCAATGGCCTGAGGATAGCACGCCAGCAAAATACTAACTGGTGTGGGAAAATGAAGACTGAACTGTCTTAAAATAATTTGGACAACTCAAGACCTATTCTTTTAGATTCCCAAACTTTTGCATTTTGCTGGATTCTGCTTGATTAACCACTCTTTGCTTTTTTAACAGAGAATGTCAAAAGTAACGATGCCCTGGCCTGCCTATCATCACCATAATGACCAGTGATTGTCTCTGCTGTGGCCCTTCGTGACCACCCAAGGACAATGACACCCATCCTTCCCTAATCATGCCAGACTGCCATGGAGATTTCAGCACTTATGTTTCTGATTTTTATGTCTTCTTGTACTCTCCCCTTTTATTGTTAGCAATTATATTTCTCACATCTGCTATTGAGCCTGCAAATAACAGTCTCTCCTCTGATCTGTACTTTCTTATTTCCTGGGAGCTTAAAGATTAAAGAACCAACTTTGTAGGCTGCATCTTTTAGAAAAAGACACAAACAGCCTTGGAACAATGTTATTATGAACATAGGATAAAGGGCATCAACTTTAGTGCCTGGACTTTGGTGAAATTATTTCTGTACTTTTGCTTCATCAGAGACTCTTGGAGCCTCAGATTCTTCATCTATAGAATTGTGCACAGAATTTTGGTGAAGATTAGTATATTTATATAGTGTAATAGAAATAGATGACATGTTTTTATAGGAGTATATTATATATAATGACATTTATTTTTTTTTTTTATTTTTTATTTTTTTTTTTTGAGACAGAGTCTCACTCTGTTGCCTAGGCTAGAGTGAGTGCCGTGGCGTCAGCCTAGCTCACAGCAACCTCAAACTCCTGGGCTCAAGCGATCCTCCTGTCTCAGCCTCCCGAGTAGCTGGGACTACAGGCATGCGCCACCATGCCCGGCTAATTTTTTCTATATATATATTTTTAGCTGTCCATATAATTTCTTTCTATTTTTAGTAGAGATGGGGTCTCGCTCTTGCTCAGGCTGGGACATTTAATAATGTAGACAATATCTATAAATATTACTGTTTCCGATTATTAGTTGTGTTAAAGATAGATGAAGTTTCCAAACAGCTAAATTCTGCGGGAGATGAGATCAAATTTTGAAATTCTGAGAGTACAAGCTCCAAGTTGAGGAAATCCAAAAGTAAATATATGGTTAGAAACAAGTGGACTTTTACATGTATCAGACGCAGCCAGAGGAAATAGTTATACTTTCTCAGGATTCTTTAGAGCATCAAAGCTTTCCTGGCAGAGCAGAGCTTGACCAAACTTCAAGAACTGCTTAAAGACCTTTCATGCAGACATGCCTGGTAGAGGTATTTCCTCATCTAATCCTCTCCTAAAAAACGTCTGTGACCTAAGTTTTACCCATGGACGAAAAGTAGGAATAGAGTTAACAAGAAGATAGAACTCTCATCTGTCAGAAAAACAGTTTTCTAGAGCCAACTGCTCTTCTGAGACTTTAGGTTTCCTTATGCCTTATAAACTGAAGTCTATATATAAATATACAAGTGTGTGCAAGTATAATAAATATATAAAAATATATAAATAATAAATAAATAAAACACAATATATAATCTATACATTTTTGTATTTATATAGCATTTATCATGGGGCCTGAAACATGTAAAGTATGCAGGAAACATTAGCTAGTTCCATTATTGCAGAATTAAATACTCACCAAAATATCAATTACATAACTCTGTATTTTCCTCCATTTTAATACATACATCTTCATTCATTAGTATAAAAATACGCACTTTCATTTTTCTAAAAATGGTTATTATTCAGAAATTCTTATATACATACATTTGAAGCATTTCTGCTGCTCACATATTTAACCTTACAATTGGTTACCTAGTTTGTAGTTCATTGGTTTGCTTTAGCAGAGTTTGTTTAATGATTTCTACGTCTTTGAACATTTATAAGCCATTTATTCTGCTAATAAAAAAATTAAGTCACCAAGTGAGCCAGTGCCCCTTAACACTTAGTGCTTTAAGGCAGATTAAATTTTTCTCCTCAAGTCTTCACCAGGACCAACCCTCCATGCAGAAAGAGCTGTCTATGTGTCCAATGCTTATTATCCATCAGGCAGCATTGATTCATAGGACGTGAAAAAGACTTCACATAAGCACAAATATGCACCCCCCACTTGCCCACATGCCATAGTGCCTTTTTTCCCCCAGCAGAGTCAGGAGGAGCTCTTTTAAAAAAACACGTTCTTTTTTTTAAAATTTTATTTCAGAATATTACGGGGGTACAAACATTTTGGTTACATAAATTGCTTTTGTACTGTCTGAGCCAAAGTTATAAGTGTGCCCATCCCCCAAACAGTGCGCACTGTATCTATTAGGTGTGAATTTACCCATCCCCTCCTGCTCTCTCCCTTCTGCTTGATTTCCGATGAATGTTATTTACATATGTGCACGTAAGTGTTGTTACATTAGTCCCAATTTAATGGTGAGTACATGTGGTGCTTGTTTTTCCATTCTTGTGATACTTCACTTAGAAGAATGGGCTCCAGCTCCATCCAGGTTAATATAAGAGTTATTAGTTCTCCATTTTTTATGGCTGAGTAGTACTCCATGGTATACACACACCACATTTTATTAATCTACTCATGTACTGATGGGCACTTGGGTTGCTTCCACATCTTTGCAATAAAACAAGATTCTTTTAAACTTTGGGAGCGCCATCGTGCAACCAGAGAAGGCTGACCAGGACTAAGCCACTCACTGAGCTGGGCCAGGCAATCAAGCTCAAGGAAATGAACTGCCCCACTTCTTGGCTAGGGAGAAAGGCTAGAAATCATTACACATTTAAGAATCCCTGCAAAAAAAAAATATGCTTAAAATGTCATTTCTACCTAGCCAGCAAGAATTTCTGTTCTGAGGGTAAATTACACCAGTTAAAGAACAAAAATTACAACACCGGATGCAGCTGGGCCTGAAAACATGCGGATTTTCGCAATAACAGTTGCTAATTATCAAAGAGGTAAATAAACAGAAAGAGGCTGACTTTCTGTCCTGACGCGGTCTCACGGCCACTTGGGGACCCCATCATATGTCACATGAACAAATTCAGTAGCCTCTTAGTCTCCCCTTTTCCAGACTCTGTGTCCTACAAACCATCTGCAGGTTGTCATCAAATTACTGCCTGAGAGTGTCTCTCTACTCAGAATCAGTAAGTGACTTCCTCTTACCAGATCCCTTACATTTTATTTAAACTACCCCAAGTTTAACCCCAGCCTATCCTTTTCAAGCTTATTGTCCCAGACTATCCCCCTCATACCATGTTCCGGCTAAATGGAACTCTCACTATTCTCCATATGTCCTGTGTCTGCCTTTGTATTTTGAATAAGCTAATTACTCTGTCTGCAATGTCTAAATGTAAAAATTATCTCAAGGCCTGGGTTTGCTTACCTATATTTGCTGACATATATTCTTCAAGGTGCATCTTATATGCTACCTCTTTTGTGGGGCCGTTTTCCCATACCTTCCTGGGCATAATAATAATTGGGAACATTTACTGAATGCTGACACTGTACAGAGCACCCTGCTAAGGTTTCATAGACTTAACAAATGAGAAAAGTAGAACATAGTATTTTAAAGAGTACAGAATGCCAGCGTTCAAATCCTGGCTCTACGGCTTATTGGCTAGATGAACTTGGGAATTTATTTGCGTTCTTTGTGCTTCAGTGTCCTTGTGTATGAAATGTGGATAATCATAATGCAGCTAATACCTAATAGAGTTATTATCAGGATTATGTGAAATAATACATATAAATCCCACAGAACAGTTCCTGGAAAATTGTAATTACAATATAAATATCTGATATTGTTACTATGATACTTCATAATATGCTACAAGGTAGATGCCATCATTATCCCCATTAAAGAAATGAGGAAACTGAGGCTTAGAAAGGTTGAAAACATGCCCAAAGTTATACAGAGGATATGTGACATCTAGAACACACACATAAATCTGTCAACTCGAAACCTATGATCTCATTTTGTGCAATATAGGCAGAATGGTTGCCTGTATTTTCAATCTAGTGATTTTCCTGAGAGTTAAACAATCACAGCAACAAACATATTTGCTAACATTTAGTGAATATTTACTATGTGCCAGACATAGTACTCAGCACTATTCATGCATTATCCCATTTAATTCTCACAGCAGACTTAGCAAGTAGAAATCCTTTTTATCTTCATTTTACAGAGGAGAAAACTCAGCTTTAGAGAAAGTTGGTTAGTCACACCGCTTACACGTGACAGAGTCAGGACTCAAACCTATACTGTTACCTGAAACGATATCCCGCCTCACTGAAGTTATCCCTTTACTCTTCTGTTCTTCCTGTTCTCTTAGTGGTAGCTATTTCCACATCACTTGGTACTTTGTGAGTTGTGTGTATATCAGACGCTCCTGCCAACCTGCCACTCAGCTGAAGAGCAGGACCCTGCCTCCATTCACCATTGCCAACCTAAGCATGTCTTCTAAGTAGTAAATACCTGGTAAATGTTGGACTGAATTAATCTTCATGTTGGAAGTTAGATTATCAAAAATCAAGTGATGCATAAAAAATAGTTTGCATATATGCCGACACTTTATAATGACAAGGGGTTTGAGTCCAATTGCTCTGTGGATGACTAATGAATGAGAAACAACTTTTGCTTTAGTTAAGAGGCTCAGCTGTGAAATTGGATTGACCTGGTACCTTGCCCCAAGCTTACTAAATTTTTGTTTGTTTGTTTTACTTACTTATTCTAAACCACAGTTTCCCTATCTATAAACAGAAGACAAGAATAATACCTCCCCTCTCAGGGTTGTTGATGGGATTAAATGAGAATATTCACGAAAATCACTTAGCATTGTGATTCATACCTGGTAAATACTCAGCAAAGTTTGCTTGATACATAAAAACTTATTATTTACACAGTCAAATAATTAAAGAAGAACTCCTTATCATCTAAGCAATCGCTCTTGTCTAGATGTAAAATCTTTCTCAGAGAAGACCACAAATATTGTGAAATAAACTTGAGTGAAGATGAAGGAACAGAAAGTAAATAACTCACTTGGGAAAGATTCCCCAAAAGGGCCCTGTGAGAAATGAAAGTGGGGTATAATTTTGTGATAAACAGCCTCATTCTTAACCCAAAGGACATAATTCCCAGTGGGCGCCTTTGTGTTGTTAAGATGTGTGATAAAGGCCCCCATGGTGACGGTTTTCCTTTACTCCCAATCGCACTGAGAGTGAACTCACGTGTTGTACTATCATTCACCTCAATTTGGTAGGAGCTGCACGATTACAGTTGGTGGAAAACATGAGAGTCAATAAAAAGAAAGAGTAAGCACATAGATTTCCCAAGGAAAACACCACTCATGTCGCCAGAAAACACACATACACACAACATCTCTCCCCCAACCTCGATAAAGATGCCTATGTTATGTGAGATTGCAGCCTTCGAAGGTTCCCGACTGCTATGGGCTGAAGTGCATTCCCTCAAAATGTACACGTTGAAGGCCTAATGCCCCATGTGACTGTATTTGGATACAGGTCCCTTACGAAGGTAATTAAGGTTAAAATGAGGTCATAAGGGTGGGACCCTAATCTGGTGGGTTTGGTGTCCTTATAAGGGGAGGAAGAAAGGCCAGAAATCTCTCTCCTAAGTGCACAGATAAGAGGCCACATGATGGCCGGGCGCAGTGGCTCATGCCTGTAATCCTAGCACTCTGGGAGGCCGAGGCGGGAGGATCATTTGAGCTCAGGGGTTCAAGACCAGCCTGAGCAAGAGCGAGAACCCATCTCTGCTAAAAATAGAAAGAAATTATCTGGACAACTAAAAATATATATACAAAAAATTAGCCGGGTATGGTGGCACATGCCTATAGTTCTAGCTATTCGGGAAGCTGAGATAGGATTGCTTGAGTCCAGGAGTTTGAGGTTGCTGTGAGCGAGGCTGACGCCACGGCACTCTAGCCTGGGCAACAGAGGAAGACTCTGTCTCAAAAAAAAAAAAAAAAAAAAGAGGCCACGTGAGGACTCAGCAAGAAGGCAGCCATTGACAAGCCAGGAAGACAGGAAGAGAGCCCTCACCAGAAACCAACTCTGTCAGCACCTCGCTATTGGACTTCCAGCCTCCAGAACTGTAGGAAAATAAATTTCTGCTGTTTAAGCCACCCAGTTCGTGGTCTTGCATTACAGCAGCCTAAGCAGACTAGTGCACTAACATTGCTATTAAATTATTTCCCATCCTCCTATAAAAGTAATGGCTGTATTTTTCCAATGAAGAGTCAAGATGGCTTTTAAGAAAAAGAATTTTTTTGTGTCCCTTCCAACTCAAGGAGCCTGCTTGGAAGATGTAGTTTGGATCATGGTGGCTTTCATACTTCAGACAAAAAGAAAAATTAATTACACTCCCCCCTACACATATCCCTTGTTTTGTGAAGCAAATCTTCACGGGGACATCTCTGCCTCAAGTACCTCCCTCTAGACATCAAGCACAGGCCACCGGCAGACAAAGACCCGCCGCACAGCCGAATCAGTGCACACTTGGCAAGGACACAGGCTCTTTGTTAGATGAATTTTACTCTTTTTCCATCTGGAATTTTTTCTGGCTGAAAGGATTTTACAATTGCATCTACATGGCGGCACTTTTTGGTCAAGGAGGGCGGGATAAAGCGGTGGTCTGCCTGAACTGACGAGGTTCTGTAGGCCTCTAGGGACTGCAGCCTTGGAGTGCGGCTGTGGCTTTTGCCGATTTCCAGTGTTTATTTATTTATTTATTCTTCCTCCCCAAAAGTCCTTTTGAGGCCTGCTCTGTGCCTGGTACTGAGCAAGGCTCTGGGGACAGAGCAGCCACATGATGGCCCATAAGCTGGTATGTAAATACAGAGCACCACCCAAAGTCAGCCACATTAATAAGAAAGAGATTTTTCTGATGGTGGGATGTATGGAAAAGGACATAAAATAGAGTAATCGATGACTTTAAGTTGTCATGTGGAGTGAGTCTGAACTGGGGTTAGGATGCCTTCTCTCAGGGATGACATTTGAAATATAAAGAGGGATCAGCCATGCTCAGATAGGGGAGGAGGATTCAGAGCAATTAGTACGAAGGCCTCGTGGAGGGAGTTACCTTGCTCTGTTTGAAACCCAGGAATAGGCAGGCGTGGCTGGGGTGGAAAGGGGCCCGGCTGGATCAGGAGGGCTACGCCAACCATGATCAGGAAAGCCGGGCTGTATTCCAAGTGCTTTGAGAAACCATCGTCGGGGTCTGGTTAAGTGAGTGACAACTGTGATGGGTCCCACTGCAGTGGCCCGCAGGCAGATCAAACTCAGCCTGCAGCCTATTTTTGTAAACGAACTTTGACCGGGACACTGTATTCGCTATAGCTGCTTTTGTGCTACAAGGGCATAATTGAGTGGTTGTGACAGGCACCTTACGGCCCACATAACCTAAAATATTTACTACCTAGCTCTTTACAGAAAAAGTTTGCTGGTGGAAAAGCAGGGGGCACACAGGAAGCTGTGCAGTCACTCACTGCGGAGGTGATGGGGCTTGGACCACGGTGGTTGGTAGCAGTACCGACGTGGGGAGGTGAACCCATCTAGGACACGCCTTGCAAGAGACTACAGAATTTGCTGGCGAATTGATCGTCATGGGGAATAGAGGAGAAGATATAAAGGACTCAAAACATTTCTAGCTCTTTGGCTAGCACAACGGAGTGGGTATCAAGGCCATCTGCTGAGACAGGGAGTTCTAGGGGAGGGGCAGCTTTGTGGGGAAAGCGAGAATGAAGAACTGTTAGAGGATATTAAGTTTGAAACACCTTTTCTACAGGGCTTCTGTTATTTTTTTCTCGATGACATTACAACTAGCATTTCCTTGGATGCTAAACCATAAACTCTCTGAAGGCAGGGACCATGCCTGTATCGCTCAACATTATATCTCCACGCCTACCCCAGTACCGGACACACAGTAGAGGTGCAAGAAGTTTGGTTTTGAAGTGAAAAGATAATCAGCAACCATTTCCTGAGAACTTCCTGTGGCATGAGGAGCTGGGTGAGGCACTTCACATAAATTGCATGACTTAATCTGTACAACACCCTCAAGCTAGTTGCTGCTATACTCGTTCTACAGATTTGGAGACTGAGGCTGAGAGGAAGGGATCAGAATCACAAACGCCTTTCCTACAGAGTCGACTCAGGAGATATAAACGGTGAAGGGGCCACGTACTGACCGATGGGAACTGGCGGGGCAACAGCCTCCCTTACGTGGGCAGTTTGGCTGCCACTGAGCGTGGCTCTGTGCAAATGCAACCACGCAATATTGCCAGCCCTTGTTTTTTCAAGAAACGCTAGAAATCCAGTTTATTTTGTAAATATGAAATTTCTCAATTAAAAAAAAGAAGACATTGCCCTAGAGCAAGCATTAAAAAATCCAATCCTAGCAGCCACCTCTCACACTTTCCTCTGTGTACTAACCATCTTTCTAGTGGGAGAAAAGCTAATCAGCTCCTTAGTAAATATTATTGGTGAGTCTGGTGTAACACGCTGTGCCCGTGTGCCCAGCCAAATGTACTTTTTGTTGAAGATGTTTCTTACAATAGCTAAGGGTTGCACTAGGCACTTACTTTTTGTGTCTGGAACATTATAGCCATTCTCAGATGTCTGAACATCTGCCTGATGACTAGAGTGAGCCCTCAAACCATATTGTCTGAGTGGCTAATGAATTCCTGTAGTCCTCCTAATGCAATGATGCAGCTACGCTGACTTCACTGTGCCAAAAACCATGTGATTTTAGAACTCAAGATATTAAACGCTTCCTCCCCCTGCCCCCCGCCTTTCTTAAGATTCAATTTGTTACTAAGTTTGGTTTTTGGAGAATGGATGTCCCATTGATGGTTCCAACTTTAATTTCATAAAAATGGGAGATTTAAAAATGCTATCATTGGATTAGCTTTTCAATTTTCAGCATAACGACCTCTACATAGTGTAACAAAGAGGGAAATAGGATGTTTAAAGTTTGTAACAAGTTCCATTTGGTGAACAATTGCTGAATGTCTATCATATGCCAGGATCTGTGCTAGGCCCCAGGGTACAAAATAAATGAGCCATTGTCCCCACCCACGAGCACTCACTTCCCAGACCCATAAAAATAATACATTGAGACATATGCTATAATGGAAGGATTACAAAATGCTCTGGGAACTTAGATAAAAGGATGATTAATAGTGACTTCATGAGGGTAGAGCTGGGAGAAGTCTAGGTCAAGGAAAGCTATACATGAAAGTTTACAGCTCAGCTCTAATTTTAAGGATGGCTACAGTTTCAGAATTCAGGTATGATGACAGGTACATTCTGGCTAATACAAGCTAAAAGCTACTAAAAGCTACCACAGTGAGGTTATTTTACTTGAACTTATAACTCATTCCTCATAAGAACCCAATAAATTAAGCTTGCTTTAAGTCTCCACTCTTCAGATTAAGAAACTGAGGCCCAGAAAGGTGAACTAATTTAGCCAGGTTCTCACTGCCAGCAATTGGCAAAACTTGCATTCTATTCTGGGTCTGTACGACTTGAAAGCCTCGGCTTTTAAATACTAAACTCTATCACCAGGTAGGGTAGAGCATGTAGAACACGTGGACATACAATATTTTGACTGGAGACTAGAGATTAGTCCATTATGAACAGAAGACAGTTTGCATTGAGGTGTGTCGGGTAGATGCACAGGTAGGGATCAGCTGTGAATATTTCAGTATAAGCCTTGTGAAGTAAACTGAGTTCAGATTTTATCACTACAGAGATGCAGCTTTACTCCAAAGGCAGCAAAGACTTTCTGGATGCTTGTAGAATCAGAATAACAAGATCAAGGATGAGCTCCTTGGATAAATCCAAGAGCTCTGAACAAACTTTGGAGAAACCAAATGCTAGCTTACCTATTAACATTAGGAGGTTACTGAAATAATCCAGACGAAAGATGATGGTCTAAGCAAGGGTACTGGCAGCCAGGACAAAGAGGATGAGGCTATGCAAAAATGCTGTGGAGGGAGAATGAAAGTGCTTTCAGAATGGACTAATTGGAGGGATGGAGCAGAGGTATCATGGATGACACCAGGGACTTGGGCTTGAATAACTGGGTAGGTGTTAATGTGAAATTTGGAATACAAGAGGAAGGCCTATGGATGTTCAAGTGGATAAATCTAAGAAATAATTGGTAATACAGAGATTTGTCCCAAAGACATAGATTTAGGAGCCACAAGAGAGGGGAGATCACCTACCCCCAGGCAAAGTGTGTGGAATGAGAATAAATAAAGAGTTAAGACACAATAACAACACAAGTAATAGTTATACTCATACATGGATGTTAACAATAACATTTAACTTGGTATCAGGCACCATTCTGTTGTCAAAACTGCAAGGGGGTTTTGGCCTAGGTCCAGTTGCTTATTGAACAAAGATCCAATTATTGAGCCGATGAAGATTGCTAAGGAAGAAAGGAATTTTTAATATGACATCTTGTTGGGAGAACGAGAGAAGCTGCCTTAAATCTGTCTCTCTCCGACTAATGGCTAATAGAGATCATGAGCTTTTAAAGGAGAGGCCACGCGCCATGGGGCAGGTTGTGGTGTAACTAATAAGGGGCTATGTGCATTGGTCAGAAGGTTGTGGGGATAGGGAGTCTTGGCATCAGGAAGTCTGCCCAGGGGTCTTCAGCTCATTTGTCTTGCACTAAATCCACCATCTCTGGGAAATGACTCAAACGGTCAAGTAGTTAGTTAAGGGAGATTATAAAAAAACATATAGAAGTCATTGAAAAGATATTGAAATTTGTTCATGGGACCGGTTGCAATTCTTCTCAGTACCTTGGTAATTTGTTCCTTGGTAGAAACTAACCAAGGCAGAGTAACTTTTGTTTTTATGTTTTATTTATTTATTTCTTAAAAGATAGGGTCTTGCCATGTTGCCCAGGCTGGAGTGCAGTGGATATTCACAGGGATGATCATAGTGTAACTACAGCCTTGAACTCCTGGCTTCAAGCAATCCTGCACCTCAGCCTCCTGAGTAGCTAGGACTACAGGTGCGTGCCACAACGCCTGGTTCTTTTTCTTTAGTAACTAGTCCATCTACAAGAATTTAATGGCTAGGGTCCTCTGGGCATTTACTTATACTAGGCTAAAAGTAAACACATTCCCTTTAGGGACCCACAATGAGAATTGAGATCGTTTAAATTAACCCGCATGTGTGTGCATATCCTGCATTGCTCTAACAAAAAGAAACACAGGTTACTTATAAGCCTCCATATGGAAGTATGATAAGCAGATGACCGTATCAATGCCAAGGGAAGGGATCAATATGAATATTTAAATTCTTTTTAAAAAAGGATATTCACTGTGATTACTAATAGTCCAACTACACTAAATTAAATGAAAGTATAATAATAGTTTGAAAGAATTATTTTTCTTTTCAAAGCACCTTATATTTTTCATGTAGTGACCAAAGCATCAGAGAAAAGAATTCCATCAAAGACAATCTGTGTTTGTGCTGTCTTTATAGGAGACATCATTTAAGTCAGTAAAGGTCAATAAAAAAATGACAGGGAGGGCTCCCGCCCTCACCCCTTCCTTTGATACACACACAGATCAGAGCATTCTAATCACTGATCCTGAGAATTATTGCATACTTTACCTTTTGAGCTGTTCAGAAGAGCTTTTGTTCACGAAAAGTTCTCATGGTCATAAAACATTAAACAGAAAAGAACTTGCTCAGCATGATGTTTGGTATTTGTATTGCTTTTTGTTCAAGGAATTGAAAAAGCTTTACCAACAAGATCTAATAAATCTCTTTAGGACAGTTGTCGGGGGAAACTCTTTTGCACTCCGTGCAGACTGGGACAGGTAGAAGGAGAACAGAGACTGAGAGAAGAAAAGCAGGGCAGACGGATGCCTGCTGTTGTCTAAAGTCATCAAAAACGTGCAGGGCTGCACACATTTGTCCTCCGACAGGACTTGTCAATATAACAGCCTGCACTCTACCCTTCCCACATGGTAGCTGCTGTTCCTAGATCTACCATCTGTTAACGCAGGTGAACAACAGAGAACAAAACACCAGCAGTGCAGAGGAGGGAGGTAAAAGGAAGACAAGAAAAATGAACAAAGTACTTCCTATGTTCAGGAAACTGTGCTAGATGCTGTCATCTTTCATAGTAGGTGCCCGATAATGCTTATTTTCTTCTCTTTCACATAGTTTATCCTATTTGATTAAAGGAAACTGAATTTTGTAGAGAAAAAGAAGAGCGTCCCCATGAATGAATGCTGCTGATCATGAAAGAAATGTATGAATTTATGTGCACTTGGAGGCAGGAAGGGAAAGGCAGGGGAACAGAAGCCCATCCAGGCAGTGAAAGAGAAAGTGTGGGGTGAGGAGGTATAGACAGCACCGAGAGACGACTTTTCCAACAGACATTGCTGTAAAGGGTAAAATAGAAATGGGATAGTGATTGAAAGGGATCTTGAGGCCAAAGAGGAATTTCTTCTTGAGATTTTAGGTACAAGAGCCTATCTATATACTCATGTGAGTGATCCAGTTGAGAGGAAGAAATGGATGATTCAGGAGAATGAGAAAATAATGATAGGAGAAAAGTCCTTGAGAAGGTGAGAGAGGATGGCACCCAGAACCCACAGGCTTGCATGGCCTGACAGGCACAGGAACACTCTTTCCGCTGGGAAAAGCATGAGGCCCGTGTACCAGGGCATACACATTTTAATTATAGCTACACTTCACGTATGTATTAGGCAGGCTGGAAGGAAATATGAGTAACTAAAAAACATGTAAATAAGGACACAGGGTGAATCTTCCTTCTTTTAGTAAACTTTGATATCTGCTTTTATATTATAATAAATAGAATTTTTTAAAGTAACAGATTCTGGAAAAAGCTCCTCAATCAGTGTTCCCACCAGTTGCACAGCAAGAAAAGAGCTGACAAATATACAGTTGCTTCCCAAATACACAACACACCTGAGCTACTATATTTTGCCAATGAGGTTCTTCTGATGGTAAGTACTAAAAGCCAGTCCCTGTATTAATTCTTCATATAGTTCATAAATATCTACATAGTCTTACTATGTGCTGGTACTGTTACAATACTTTTATAAATATTAACATATTTAATACTCAAACATAATATTATGTAGGTAGCGTCACTATTCTCATTTTACAAATGAGGAGTCTGGGGCACAGAGAGGTTACGTAATTTGTCCAGAGCCACACAGCAAGACCAATAGGTGATTTAAACCCAGGCACTAATGTCAGAACTTTTATCCTTAACCTCGGTGCTTTGGATATATTATCCAAATTCAGCTTAACAACAAACATACAAGAAAAGTATAATTATTCTATATTTAACAGCAGACAAAAGTGAGACTTCAGTGAGTTAGGTGACTTTCTCCAGGTCACACTAAGTGACTGTGCAAGTATTTAAATCTGGACATTTCTCTCTGCAAGTGTGTATTCTCAGCACTTAATACTAGACTAAGTTTTAGAAACAGACAGTAAAACGGATATATGTTTTATCACCCAAAAATGCTAAATAAATATGACAAGTAGTGACAAAGGAAACTTTTTGATCATGGGAATGAAAACAGTTAAATTATAATGATACAATGATTAAATATTTAATGATATTGCAGGCATGGATTTGTAAGATACTGGGACATACTGAGCTCATGAATTTTATGACCTAGATAAGTTTTATTCCATTTGAAAGCCACTTTTAAAACATGGGATAAAAGTACACGTGTCTTGAGAGACAAGATGGCTGACCAGAGACACCAGTTGCCAGATCATCTCAGAAAGAAGGAAAATTTTAGATGAAAAACAAAAAAACAAACAAACAAACAATCATAGATCAGGTATAATTCTGAGGGAAAAGTGCCAGAACCTACCAGAGAATCCACAGGAAGAAGCTGTGGAGCAGAACAAGAAAGAGCAAGATAGCGGCAGAGACCAACCCCCAAGAGGCTTGGAGTCCAGTGGAAAGGGTAGGTGGAGTGGTTTGATTCTCCCCACCTCGCATCTCTGGCAGTCAGCGGGCTCGTGAGCAGCTGGAGAGCCTTTCCACCCTCACAAGCCCCAAAGCTGCTGACGCCAGTGAACTGGGAGCTTCCTGAGCACAAAGCACCAGGCTGCCAGCCCCTTCCCATTGCCACAGACATAAGCCGAGATGGCAGGCACCATATTGCTTGTCATCCCCATGGGGCTTCAGCCCCTCAGTTTTCATCTTGCTCATTCCCACATAAACATTTCCCAACTCCTACCCAGACTCGGGAGCTACAGGGGGATGGTGGGTCCCGGGGGAACTGCTTGACCCCAGAGCTTGGCTGTTCCAGGTGGACTGCCTTCTGGAGAGAGGGACAGAGAGGACCAGAGTGCTAGCTTTCCTCCATTCAGACTCTCTTCCTCTCATTCCCCTCCCCTACCCGCAGCTGCCAGGAGACACGACTGAGCAGGGGCTCTCAGGAACAGCTGCTTCCCCTCTGTTGGGGCTTCCACAGAGAGTGGGGCTCAAACCACTCCTCTTAAAGACCTACAGAGGACCAAGGGGTGCTTGGGCTGTGAGCTCCCTGTCCACTGGCCCTCCCCAGAGCTGCTTGCCCAGCTGTTCCATCAGTGCAGAGCACACCTTGAAGGGAAGTTACATCAAACCTGCTTAACCACCAAATAGGCAACTCAGGACCAGCACTCCTCTCTGGCATGGTCAGGGACTGATCTTCGGGGACCCAGGGACAGGCCCACAGGCCAGATTCTGCACCCCCAGGACTCAAGCATGTTCCTTGGGGGCAAGAAGGGGATATTTGTGTAACCTTGGGAGGTGAGGGAGCTCGCGTGGGCATCACCGAAAAGACAGTGCAGTGTGGGTCACAGCACAATTGGACAACACTCCTCCTGCCATGGGAAGGCCATGCTCTCAGCCCAGGGTGGGATCCTGGACAGGGAAGCTCCCAGGCCACAGTGCCATGATGGGGTAGCTCACCTCATTTGAACTCCCGCCTGCTGGCAGACACCTGAGGGGGACTGCGGAGCAGGTGAGGCGGAGAGAGCAGCAAAACCTGGCTCTCAACAGCCAGACTGTGGATCTCAGATGGCCTTGCCCCGACAAGCAGACTTTCTGGGTAGGTGGGGCCACTTCAGCCCCTTCCTGGCAGCTTTCCCCAGAAGGCTGTGAGCAGACCTTTGACCCCTGCCAAAATAGCTACCTTACCAGCTTTTGTGAAGCCTGAGGGCAAGTTCACCCAACCCAGCCCTGCCCAGCCTTACACCTCCCCCTGCCTCTGCTATGGTGGAGAATAAGGACTCACCTGTAAGTTCCAGGGCCAAACCCATTACCTGGGACATTCAAGTGCTTCTCCTGAGAGGTTAGATCTGGTCACAGGTCTCAAATACAGCACTGCAGCTTGTTCCTTCCAGCAAGCACCACCTACTAATGGGGAGCTCAATTTGCATAACACTTTACATAATTTATTGACTCAATCATACAGGGTGTGGTTGCTTCTTACCCATGAGCTCCACCTGCTGTCTCAGAAATTAAAATGGGCATGCCAATACAATCCACACTGTTAAGAAAATAAACCTGGGGAAAGAGAAAGGATTTCAAAGACCTCCATCCTCCCTCATCAATGAGAGACAGGGAATCTGCCCACACACATAGCTCACCACTGTTACAGCCTACAAACAACTAGCACCTGAGAAAACCACCACACTAAGGATACCTATAACCAAGGCATCCATTCAGAACTTATACCTCCATCAGAGCACCCACAAGAAAAGCCAAAGGCTCTTACTCAACCTATGCTACAGACACTCTCTTACAAGTGAGGGAGGAAGGAAAAAAAAAGCCCTATCTAAACAAAAGAAAATCCAAAAATAAGAAAGGACAGATGCCTCAGATGAAAAGGAATCAGTGAAAGAACTCCAGAAGTATGAAAAATCAGAGTGAAAGAACACCCCCAAAAGGGAACACCAGCTCTCTAGCAATGGATACCAACCAAAATGAAAATACTGAAATGAGAGATAAAGAATTCCAAATATAGATTATAAGGAAGCTCAATGAAATCCAAGAGAAAATAGAAAACCAACTCAAAGAAACCAGAAAAACAATTCAGGAAATGATGAAAAATTCATAAAAGAGATCAACATATTAATAAAAAAGAAAAACCAAATAGAACTTCTGAAAATGAAAGATTCATGTAAGGAAATACAAAACACAGTGGAAAGTTTTAGGAATAGACTAGACCAGGCAGAAGAAAGAATCTCCCCAGAGTTTGAAGATAACTCTTTAGAATTAATTCAATCAGTCAAAAATAAAGAATAGAGAATTAAGAGGACTGAACAAAGCCTACAAGAAATATGGAATTACATAAAATGACCAAATATAAGAGTAATAGGCATCCCTGAGGGTGAAGAAGAAAGCACACAAGGGCTGGAAAACCTGTTTGAGGGAATAATGTAGGAAAACTTCCCTGTTCTTGCTAGAGATGTAGACATCCAGGTACAAGAAGCTCAATGAACACCTGGGAGATTCACTGCAAAAAGGCATCACCAAGCCACATAGTCATCAG
The DNA here is from genome assembly GCF_041146395.1 of Eulemur rufifrons. Lineage (NCBI taxonomy): Eukaryota > Metazoa > Chordata > Mammalia > Primates > Lemuridae > Eulemur > Eulemur rufifrons. The sequence continues at coordinate 12,292,783 of NC_090992.1, forward strand.
ACTGGCCAAAGTCAGCATGAAAGAGGAATTACTGCAAGCTTGAGGTGAAGACATAAAGAAACTTACAAAGGAAACCCCATCAGGCTAAATGCAGACTTCTCAATGGAGACCTTCCAAGACAGAAGGGATTGGGGTCCCATCTTCAGTCTTCTTAAACAGAACAACTGCCAGCCTAGAATTTTGTATGTGGCAAAAGTAAATTCCATGTATGAAGGAGAAATAAAGACTTTTCCAGACAAATAAACACTGAGGGAATTTGTCAAGACAGACCTGCCCTGCAGGAAATACTCAGATTGTACATGGATCAGCCCAAGTGACACCCACCAGTGTGAAACCACCCAAAAGCTGAAGCTCAAAGCTCATATAAAACAACAGCAAAAAAGGTAAAACAAAGCAATAAGATACTACCCAACAGGATGAAGAGAACAGCATCCCACATATCAATTCTATCAACCAATGTGAATGGTCTGAATGTCCTACTTAAGAGACACAGGCTGACTGAATGGATGAAAAAAATGCAACCCAAATATTAGCTGTCTTCAGAAAATCCCACTCACCTACAAAGACTCATACAGACTCATGGAGAAAGGATGGAAAAAAATATTTCATGCAAATGGAAACAAAAGAAAGCTGGTGTAGCCATTCTCATATCAGATAAAATTGACTTCAAATCAATAATAGTAAAGAAAGACAAAGATGGTCATTATATAATGGTAAAGGGAGGAATTGAACAAGAAGACATGACAGTCCTAAATATTTACACACTGAACACAGGAGTGCCTAGATTCATAAAGCAAACCCTACTGAATCTAAGCAAAAAGATAAACAGCAGCATTGTAATTGCTGGGGACTTCAACACCCCACTGACAGAACTGGACAAATCATCAAAGCAGAAAATAAACAAAGAAACACTGGACTTAAATGGGACTCCAGAAGAAATGGGTTTAACAGACATTTACAGAACATGTTACCCAAAAACTACTGAATATATATTATTCTCATCAGTACATGAAACAGTCCCCAAGATTGATCATATTTTAGGCCACAAAACATGTCTCAAATAATTTTAAAAAATAGAAAGCACACCATGTATCTTCTCAGACAACGGTGGAATAAAACTAGAAGTCAGCTCCAAAAGAAACAATTCTACACAAAGTCATGGAAATTAAACAACCTGCTGCTGAATGATTATTGGGTCAATAATGAAATAAACATAGAAATCAAAAGATTCCTCAAACTAAATGATGAAGGGGACATAAGCTACCAAAAGCTATGGAATTCAGCAGAAGCAGTCCTAAGGAGAAAATTCGTAGCCTTAAATGCCTACATCAAAGACAATGATTACAAATTAACAATCTAACAGCACACTTCAAGAAACTAGAAAAGAAAGAGCAAACAAAACCCAAAGCCAGCAGAAGAAAATAAATAACTAAGGTCAGAGGAGAGCTAAACTAAATGGAAAACAACATAAAAGATCAATGAAAAAAGTTGGTTCTTTGAAAAGATAAACAAAATTGATAGACTTCTTGCTAGATTAACCAGGAATAGAAGAAAAAGAACTCAAATAAGTTCAATCACAAATGAAAAAGGAGATATTACAACTGATACCACAGAAATACAGAATAACATCCATGAATACTATGAAAATCTCTATGCACATAAACTTGCAAATGTAGAAAAAAATGCACAAATTCCTGGAAACATGCAACCTCCCAAGACTCAGTCAGGAAGAGATAGAACTCCTGAACAGATCAATAATGAGCAACGAGATTGAAGCAGGAATAAAAAATCTTCCAACATAAAAAGCCCCAGAACAGATGTATTCAAAGCTGAATTTTACCAGACCTAAAAGAAGAACTGGTACCCATACTTCATAAATTATTCCATAACATTGAGGAGGAGGCAATCCTCCCCAGCTCATTGTATGAAGCAGGTATTACCTTGATACCAAAGCCAGGAAAGGACATAGCAAAAAAAGAAAACTACAGACCAATATCCCTTATGACTATAGATGTAAAAATCCTCACTAAAATACTAGCAAACCAAATTCATCAGCACGTCAAAAAAAAAAAAAAAAAAAAAAAACCAATCCACCATGACCAAGTGGGCTTCATCCCAGTGATGCAAAGATGGTTTGACATACGTAAATCCATAAACATGATTCACCACATAAACAGAAACAAAAACAAAGACCATATGATCATTTCAATAGATGCAGAAAGAGTATTCAATGAAATTCAGCACCTTTTCATGATAAAAACCCTTGACAAACTAGAGAGAGAAGGAACATATCTCAGGATTATAAAAGCCATATATAACAAACCCACAGCCAACATCATACTGAATGGGGAAAAGTTGAAAGTATTCCCCCAAAGAACTGCAACAAGACAAGGGTTCCCACAGTTACCACTTCTATTCAACATAGTGCTGGAAGTGCTAGTCAGAGCAATCAGTCAAGAGAAAGAAATAAAGGATATCCAAATTGGAAAAGAGGAAGTCAAACTATTGCTTTTTGCTGATGCTATGATCTTATGTCTAGAAACCCCCAAAGGCTCCACCAAGAGACTCCTGGAATTGATAAATAAATTCAGCAAACTTTCAGGCTACAAAAATCAGTGTACACAAATCAGTAGTATTCTTATACACCAATAATAGTCAAGCTGAGAGTCAAATCAAAGACTCAATACCTTTCATAATACCTACAAAGAAAATAAAATACCTAGGAATATATTTAACCAAGGAGGTGAAAGATCTCTACAAAAAGAATTAAGAGATCCTGAGAAAAGAAATGGCAGAGTACGCAAACAAATGGAAAAACATACTTTGCTCATGGATCAGTAGAATTGACATTGTTAAAATGTCTAGACTGCCCAACATGATTTACAGATTCAATGCAATCCCCATCAAATTATCAACATCATATTTCACAGATCTAGAAAAAAACAATTATATACTCCATTTGGAAACAGAAAAGAGCCCAAATAGCCAAAGCAATCCTAACCAAAAGGAACAAATCTGGAGGCATCACATTATCAGACTTCAAACTATACAGAGCTATAGAAACCAAAACGGCATGGTATTGGTGCAAAAATAGAGACACAGACCAATGGTACAGAACAGAGGAACTCAGATATAAAACCTTCCACATATAGCCAATTGATCTTTGACAAAGCAAACAACAATATACACTGGGGAAAAGAACCCCTATTCAATAAATGGTGCCAGGCACTTGGATAGCCAGACACAAAAGAATGAAACAGGGCCCATATCTCTAATCACGCACAAAAATTAATTCTAGCTGGATAAAAGATTTAAATGTAAGGTATGAAACCATAAGAATTCTAGTAGAAAATGTTGGAAAAACTCTTCTAGATATTGGCCTAGGCAAAGAATTTATGAAGACTCCAATGGCAATCTCAGCAACAGCAAAAATAAATAGGACTTGATTAAATTTAAAAGCTTCTGCAAAGCTAAGGAAATAATCAACAGAGCAAATAGATAACCTACAGAATGGGAGAAAATATTCACAAGCTATATAGACAAAAGATGGCTAATAACCAGAATTTATAAAGAATTCAAGCAAATCAGCAAGGAAGAAACAAACAACCCCATTAAAAACTGGGCAAAAGACATGAACAAAAGCTTTTCAAAAGATAGACAAATAGCCAATAAACATATGAAAAAATGCTCAACGTCAGTAATTATTAGGGAAATGCAAATTAAAACCAGAATGAGATATCACCTTACTCCAGGTAGAATGGCTTTTATTAAAAAGTTCAAAAACAATAGATGCTGGCATGGATGCAGAGAGAAAGGAACCCTTATACACTGTTGGTGAGACTGCAAATTAGTACAAACTTTATGAAAAACAGTATGGCGATTCCTCAAAGAACTAAAAGTAGACCTACCATTTGATCCAGCAATCCTACTACTTGGTATTTACCCAACAGAAAAGAAGTCATTTTATCAAAAACATACCTGCACTAGAGTGTTTATTGCAGCACAATTCATAACTGCATAGATGTGGAATCAATCTAAGTGACCATCAATTCATGAGTGGATTAAAAAAATGTGGTATGTGTATACTATGGAATACTACTCAGCCATGAAGAAGGATGAATTGAGGCCTTTTGCAACAATTTAGATGGAACTGGAGATCATTATCCTAAGTGAAGTATCTCAAGAATGGAAAAACAAACACAACATGTACTTGTTATTAAGTTGGAACTAACCGATGAGCACACGTGTACACAGAGGGAGGAAGTTAAACTCAGTGGAAATCAAGCAGAGAGGAGGTTGGAGGAGAGGATGGGCGTAAAGCTACCTAACGGGTACAATGAATATTATCTGGGGGTGGGCACATTCATAACCCTGACTCAAGCATAACAAAATTGATACATATAATCAAAACATTTGTACCCCTGTAATATTTTGAAATTAAAAAAAGAAGCAAATACATGTCTTATGAATAGTTTCAAAAATAATTCATGTTCATCAGGAAAAAACAGGCTTTATAGACAAGTGAAAAAACGAAAGAAGAAAAAAAGAGAGGGTGGGAAGAAAAGAAAACTGTCTAAAAAGTATTTGAGGGTTTGTTGCATGTAGTTCTTGACATCATACACACACACAGATAAATACATTTTTATATAAATGGGATCATACTGTGTGTATTTTTCAGTTACCTCCTTTTCTAACTAAAAGTATATTTGTATCATTTTCTATATCAATAACTATTATATAAATCCTATTTTTTAATAATTGCACTATATACTTATGTTAAATTGTACTGTCATGTAATTTTCTCCTATTTTTTGGATGATTGGGTTGTGTATTACTTTGCTAGGGCAACCATAACAAAATACCATAGACGAGGTGGCTTAAGCAACAGAAATTCATTTTGTTAGGGTTCTGGGGGCTCAAAGTCCAAGATCAAGGTGTTGGTAGGTTTAATTTCTCCTGAGGTCTTTCTCCTTAGCTTTCAGACAGCTGCCTTCTTGTTGTGTCCTTGCATGGCCTTTTCTGTGTGTGTACATTCCCAGTGTCCCTTTTTCTTCTTTAAGTACACCTGTCATATTGGATTAGGATCCCATCCTTATGATCTCATGTAACCTTAATTACCTCCCTAAAGGCCCTATTTCCAAATACAGTCACATTTGGGGTTTGGGCTTCAACACACGAATTTGGGGGAGGGGACACAGTTCAGTCCATAACAGGTTGTTTCAAATTTTTGGTAGTACAAAGCATATTGATGATAAATTATAAAGTGATTCTTACCTAATTATTTCCCAAAGACATAATCCTAATAGCATAATCACTCAAAGCGTTTTGATATGAATTGACAAAAGCCTTTTGGAAAGTTTTCCCCTCTCAAACTTCTGTCGACAGAGGATGAGAATGAAAACACAACCATTTTAATGAACAAATGTGCATGTGTAAGATTTTCTAATGCTGAACTAAATCTCAGCTCAGGCCATCACCTCTTGACTGCCGGTGACAGAGGGTGAGTGGCCTGAGACTACTCCAGCACCAAACCCCAGACCACTGGCAGCCAGTTTGTTCACTCTTGAGTTCCATGCAGATTCTGGGGGGACAAAGGAGAACTTTGCTGGGGAGGCAAAGAGTTAGAGTAGCCTGGGTAGCTGAGTTCAGTTTTCTTCAGTATCTTTGTTGCCTGTATTCTCAATTATTCTCTTCCAGTTCTCACAAAGCATTAATGGAAAGATAAAACCCAGCTCGTCTTACTGACAAACAGAAACACACGGTGGACAGAAGAGGGGGAATGTGCTGGTTAATTTGGGGGCAGCTATGAGGCTGTCTTCTCTTTCTTCTGGCTAAGCTAACACAGTTGAAGAAGCACGTTTTCCTACTCAGCATTTTCTCCCTAAATATTCTGTTCTGCTGTCTGCTGCTGGGATCAGGTTACCACGGGCTTCTGAATACCCTGCAGGCACTGCAGGGAATTAAACATGGAATCACTGCTTCCTCTTCATTGCAGTTTGTCTCTGGAGCCTGGCGCCACCACAGTTGGGTGAATATTTTAATTTCGAGGTGGAAAGGAATCAAACTGAAATATAGAGAAGGTAGGTTCTTTCACACAGGGAATGGAGAGGGCTTATCATTAGTTCCTGGGAGAGGGGAGTAGGTTAAAGAATTGGACATTTTGGGGTTTAATGTAGTTTTGGGGAGTGGAAAACTATCATGGGGAAGATACCAAGAGAGGAATGGAAACTTGGCATAAACGGGGAAGGTCATTTAAAAGCAAATAATCAATTTGGTTATAGTTAATGTTTTCTACCATTAAATTTTACCTCAATTATGTCACACTAAGCAAGAGTAGGGCAAGGTAGAAAATTAAATACAATTGTAAATAATGATTTACCACATTACAGTCACCTAGTATCAACTAGCCAAACACCGTGGTGGAATGGAAAACATTTAAAGACCAAGACGCAGGTAACTGTGACAGTAACCAGCTGTTTGGGCTCAGGTACAAAAAAGATTGATCTCTCTGAGTTTCAGTCTCCTCTTGTGACAAATGAGGATATTAATACCAAGTTATCAGAGTACTTGTCAGGCAAAAATGAGATACGATACAAAACACCTAGCAATAGTACACAGCACACAGAATTTGCTCCTCAAAAAAGAGGTTTCCTTGCACTTCTGGGAGCAGGAGGAGGACTGTAAATTCTTCAATGGTCTTTCAATCTAGATGTGGAATCCAGATGTTCAAATGAGAACATTTGAAACAAGGAGAACAATTATGCGCTGAACAGTTCAGTACTGATCACAAGTATGACAGGAATTCAGGCAAGCGGAGGTCTGAGTTGCTGGACTACTCTGCCCGTGCAAGATGTGTCCAATTGTTGGGTCACAGATACTGGCAACATAGCAATAGAAGAGAAGCAAACTGCGGAAAGAGGTTATTGGAAGCGGGCAGGGTGGAGGAGGGATGTCAGATCAAAGACACGAAACAATGGTAGGGAGACTGAATTAAGTTAAGCAAAAGGGATAAATGAAATTCTTCAATTGATCTATGATTTATGGAAAGAGCAATTCATGCTCACAATGGATACATTAAAAAAATAACGAGAATGACTAAGAAGGATTACAGTATATGTACTGAATAAATACTAATAGATAACAATAATGGTTTATCATAATTCATTTTGAAAATTAAAAAAAAAGATTTTGAAATGGTCAAGTTTTCCAAAAAAGAAATGAGCCAATATTAATTTGCATCACTATTAGTAGATAAAACATAAAGAAAGCGGTGTGTTTGCCTTCTGATGGTGATGACGTAATTGCTTTGGCTTGCTGGACCTGGTCTTGTGGCTTTTCCTTCACTATCTTTACAGCTGTAATACTGGCAGGACAGTGCTGCTGGTCTTCATTTGGCTTGTCTAAATCCTAGGGTTTACACTTGTTGTGTAGAGTTATGGTTGATAATTATTTTAATTGACATTAAAATAAAAAAGACCAAGGGAACAAAGAAACCATTCACTTCAAAGGTGGAAAAAGATGAGGCCACGTACCTTATCCTACCTAATATCCATCAAGAACTTTCTAAAATGTTCAGGTAAAGGCAACTTTACAAGTTCTTTTTGGTTTGCTTCTTTTCTTATTTATCAAGTAATATATGTTCACTGGAAAAAATTTAGGCAACACGGGTCAGATGAATAAAAAATAAAATTCATCTGTAATTTCTACCACCTAAACATTTCTTATATCTTTGTATTTCCTTCAGGCCTTTTTGTCCTACGAACATACAAACACATTTTTAATAGACACAGTGTTTTCAAATCTACATTTTCACTCTAAACATCTTTGTAATCATTGCAATTTTTTTACCTGTAAGTTTTTAAAACATTTGTGAACCAAAATAAAATGCTAAGCCCCACCCCAGCTGATTGAATGGACCCTCTCTTGGCCAAGGGGACCCCAGAAGTGCCCTAAAGCTGAGTTGCTGGCCATGAGAATGGAGGTCAGGCATGTCATCATGCCTTGGAGATATTCTCTGTAACTCATGAACAGGCCTAAGGCTGTGCAAGACAAAGCTTGAACCACACCTGCAGATCCTCAATTTACTTAACAGTTCACTTGAGTCTGGGTATATGTCAGGTGCCTTGTCTTTGATTAGAAGACTTCGTTATCTTAACTTAAAACATTCCAAGCCTTTAGAAAAAGCTTCATTTCTTTAACCAATTACAAATCAAAGAAATCTTTAAACCCACCTATAACCTGTCAGACCTCCTCCTCTTTAAGTTGTTCCTCCTTTCCAGGCCAAACCAAGGTACACCTTCCATGTATTGATTTATGACTTTATGCGTAATTCCTGTCTCCCTGAAAAGTATAAAATCAAACTGTAACCCAACCACTGCGAGTCCCCTTGCTCAGGGCTTTTTGAGCGTGGCTCTGGGCCATGGCCCTCAAACTTGGCTCAGAATAAACCTCTTTAAATTATTTTACAGAGTTTGGGTTATTTTCCATTAGCACATTTATAACACATACTTCCTGTGAGGCTCGCTCACTGTATCTTCACTATATTTCAACCAATCAATGCAATTTTGTGCAGTGTTATACTTTGTAGCTAGATGTTAGAAAATTAAAATGTCAAATTAATAAGCATTTTTGAGCCATCTGCAATTCCCTCGCCCCTTTTTGGGTTCTGATCTACTCTTTAGGGTTTCGTTTCTCCCTTCTTTTCTCCCTCTCCCTTCCCACCTCACTTCCCTCAAGGAGACTGTAGGCTAATAGGACAATAAGCCATAAATATTCATACATAATTGTCATCACTACCACCGGAAAATGAAAGGGCAAATAAAAAGACTTTGAATTTCAGAAGAGTTCTTCAATCAGCTTACAAATATGCCTACATATCTGAAAGCAATTAAGAGAGACTCTGATGTAGACATTTTCAACTCTTTTTTTTCCTTTTGAAAGGACAAAAAAAAAAGGAGGTGATATCTTTTATCTCTGTCTTTTACAATTGAAAAAATAAACAATCAAGAATGGGCAAGATGCCTGCTCATGTCATACAGTTAGGTGGTAGCTGAACAAAATTAAAGTCAGGATTTCTAATTCCCAGATTTGTGTCTTTACACTGTCACAATGATTCACCCTAAGAATATCACAGCCAGAGTAAGTGAACTTGGTACCAAGGTAATGACCATGAAAAAAAAAAAAAACTTGTCCAGTCAAAAGAGTCTCAGATTATAAGAGATACTCTTCTGACTCCATATACAACGGCAATACATGTCCCAAGAAATGAGATAGAAGGAAAAAGATAATCTCTTATTTTTCCATTTGATGTTTTTCCTTCAAGGAGAGCTATATTCATACTTTGATTAAAATATCACACATATGGCTAAGCTGGCTTCCAACGTGGCCTTGTAAAAAGGGAAATCTAGACAATGACTTTCTGAACGTGCAAGAGCAGATGTTTCTCAGTACAGAGAATGTCCCTACCTTGGGAGTCCGCTTATCAGAGATTCATAACGTTGGGTGGAGAGAGGCCTTAAATGGAATCTCATATAACCCCTGAAATAAGCCAGAAAACCTCTCAATAATATCCCTGTCAATCAATCATCCATCTTGTGCTTGTACATCAGCACTCAAGGATGCTGAAGCAGAAAAAGTAAAATGAGTTTTTTTTCACATGTTGGACTGACTAATTAGCCTGGCAGCTGGACCACATTATATGCACTTTTTGATGCACAGCTTGGATTTAATGACCTGTTTGCTAAACTGAAAGGCAACACTGCGCATGTGCACACATGTACACACTGAAAGAGAGAAATGACAAAAAGCCAATATTGCTTTATTACCTTAGCAAGCATTTATTATGACAAAGGACTGACAGAACATGTGATGGACACTCACAGAGTCATAAACATATAGGGTTACAGCTGCGGGAGTCTTTCTGGTGGGTAATCTAGCCCTTTTTACTTAAGGGGAAACAAAGAGTTTAGGAATTTGCGATGGTTTCACAGGTTTCTGTCTCAGAGGCATTTGACTACACACAGAGCTCACAGATTATTTAATACTGAGGTTGAAGCACTGATAGTCGTAGCTCAAAGAAGGAAAAACACTAAAGTGAAAGCAAGTGAATGAGGATCAATACTCTGATTAATTACTCAGTGACCTTCTTCCCTCCAGATTTATATTTTTTCTCACTTTCTGGGTTATTTTTTACGTACCAAATATAGAACAAAAATCATAATTAAAGAGCTCCTGGACTGAGACTGGAATCAGTGTACCTAACATGTTTTCAAATACTTTCAATACATGCATATGCCCTCATTAGATTCACATGCAAGAAAGAGTTCAAATGGGAAAAAAAATTTAGAAAGCCATTCATAATTTTCCTTTCAGGATTTAATGGTCATTTCTAACTTCAGTCTTATGCTCTGTTTTCTAATACATCCCAAGTGATAAAGCTTCAAGCAGGCTGAAAGTCAGAGCACGGCAAACCATTCATGCTGCCAAGGGATTTGTTTGTGTGGTTTTGTTTTGCTTTACTTTAAAAATCCATATTCTGCATTATTCCCTAAATAATGGCCATTTGTGGCTTGATTCCAGGTAACTGTAACATTTTTTTTTAACTTTAAGGCAAGGTATCTTACAACACACCCCCCCCCACACACACACACACATTTTCAGGTCTATAAATTCAATTTTCATGAATTTACTGTTTTTTTTCCTTATTCATATGTCTTGATCGATGTCCTTAAGCAAGTTTTCTTGAGTAGATTTTCACGTGCGAGATAGCGAATTTGCAAATGTTCTTATGTTCTGATAAAGGCCTCTGGGTCTCATGGCAGAATTTTAGTGTCTAGATGCTTACTGCTTACTCTGCTTGTAGGATTGAGTCTTATTCGTCTTTGTAGATTCCCCACTCACTATTTACTCCCCCACACATACACCTAACTTAGAAGCACCCATCGTAGGTGTTTGAGTTATTTTTAAACTTAATTCCTCTTTGTATTAAAATCGAGACCACAAATCTAAAGAACACCCACTTCCATTCTGCTTGAAGAATATTTTAAAGTTCTGTTTTAATTCAAAACATTCAAATATATCTCTCGTTCCTAACTGAACAGGTTTACCAGGTGATGTCATTAAAAAAATAGGTTCTTTGGTTAGTAATTCACATAAGAAATAAGGTATGTTAGTTATCTTAACATTCACCATTTAGATGGATTTGGTGAGACAGTATGAAAATATACTGTCTAATGTATATCATTACAGTGTGTAATAAAGAACAATAAAAAATAGGCACTATAAAATCACATTCTGCTTTTACTTCTTCAGTAAAGCACAAATATGTTTTATCTGAAATAAGACTCTCTATCTTGACGGCAAATGTTAAAGTATCAAAATTTTGTTTGAGGCCAGATCCTTTGGTGGCTGAATGGAAGGCCATACTACCACAAGGTTTGTAATGTTTTATTGTTAATTAGTTTTATTTATAGACCTGTCTCCCTACTACTCTGTACGCATTTTGAGAATCGGGTTCTGATCTTTATTCCACACACCTAGTGTAAAGTCAAGCACTAAGGAGCCTTTCAGCAAACCATTTATTAGCTGGTTGAAGTTGGGCATGTTCAACATTTCTCTTAGTTTCCTCAACAAAGGAGGCAAAAAGAGGGGTACAATAGTCCCTGCCTCAAACACGTTATGCTTGTCCAGTGCTCAGAGCTTCAGCTGGTAACACAGCAGGTGCTATGTCAGTACCCTCCACCTCAGAACTCAAGGAGATGCATTGTCCCAGGAGTCATGCCACTCCGGACCTCATCATCACCATCATCATCATCATTGTCATCATTATTATTAGGACCAAGAATAGAAAGATTTCGTCTAAATTACAGAAACGGTAGCAAAAGTATAAGCAGGTCCTTCCTGATGGGGACAACTATGCCTTACCTCCTAAAGAGAAGAAGCTCAGAGTTTTGAAGCATTTGTGTGGATTTTTGTCCCTCCTAGAATAATCCTTCTTTGACATTTTCAATAAAAATGGATTGTGACTGAGCCACATAGGGTTCAACTTAGAGTTCTGTCTTATCACCATGGATTCTAGTAACTACTATGAACTAAAACCATTAGAGACTATTGAAAATAGGATGCTGAATGTCTGAGTGTAAAACGAAATTAGGTACTCCGGCACACAGCGTATCAGTCGCACTAATTATACCATTGGTTTTCAAACTATCCTGAGAGAGGATCATTTTTCAAAACTTTAGGAGGACACCCAGGGCGTATGTTGTCTAGAGAGCTGGATCCTCTCCCTCTCACCCGTCCCTTCTCTCCCGGCTCGCAGGACACTGTGGCTGACTCTGGAAACCACTTTGGAACCTCTGACCCAGGTAGAGCAAAACTTCCACTTTTTAAGAAGCCCGGTAGAGTCACTCTGGACAGTGAAATATTTGGGCTTGTGGATGATCTTAAAATTTTTATGACAAAAATCTTTCCTTCAAAAATATGTACCACATTTTGCTAACTAGTTAAATAAAATGCATTTTAGGAAATTTGGAAATCATAGGAAACTCAAAAAAATTTCTTATAAATTTACCACCCAGAATTAATTACTGTTAATCTTTTAATTTACATTATTTGGGTCCTTATAGAAAATGTATATATGTTTGTGTAATTTTATTCCCTTTTCATAAAATTGGGATTAAATTCTATCTTTTGATTTTTGACCTTTTTTTTAACTTAAAAGACATATCTTACATATTTTCCTATATCACTAAACATTTTTCTACAACATACTATTTAAAGAGCTTCATTGTATTCCACGGATAGGAGAGGTGACAATTAATTTATTATATACACCTATCTGTATGCAGAAACCAACAAACAAATCAAGGTTTCAATCTTCTCTCATCCAAACTTATTCTTGTTATAACTCCTGCCATTTACTATAAGCAAAAAATTGAAACAAGAAAGTCTTGAGTTTCACGAATTTACACCATGAGAACTATAAGACCAAAGGAACTATATTGCTCACCGCATTAAATTCTAAAATACATGCTGCTCAATCTATTTTGCAGTTGGGAATTTTTCCAGAGATGAAATTCCTATGAAACTGCTCTCTGAATCCAGAGGAAAAGAAAACATTCACGGTTTACAGAACTGTCAAAGATACAGCACAAAATGTTGTCTTGCATCTTTATTGCTTGAAAAAAGTAGAAAGGGAAACTAGGTAGGTAATTTTCTTTTTAAAAATGTATTTGATGAGTATTTGAAATCTTGTTTTAAATAGAGAATTCCGGATTATATCATACAAATACACATAACTCACACATAGTCTCTTAGTAGTTATTTAAACACAAAATCTCCAAATGATTTATTTCAGGACTGAGATGGATTCAGCCCCTTATTTTCTTTCTTCACTAAGGAAACTGTTGTTATGGGGACTTTGTTCTTGAATGTAAATTTTAGCAGAGTGTTGCTATTATTCATAGCAAGAATTGGGTCTTGATTGATATTTAACAGCAATAATAACATTAAAAATATATTTGTCTTTCCCTTCATTTACTTTAATTCTCTGGAGCACAATCAAGTTTTCATTAAAACAAGAGAAAGTAGTTTCACCTATTTGTTAAGAGCAACTTTGGATTTAGAATTAAGGTCAGAATCTGGTTCCATCAATTAGTTGGATGATCTTGGGTAAATATTGAGTTGTATTACCTCAATAAAACTTGGTTTAGTTATGTATAAAACAGGGATAGTATTACCTTCTTCAAGGTGTGTCGGTACAAGGTATGCTACAACTTTAGTGCAATGCTTGGTATCTAGTAAGGGTAGTAAAACAAATAAAAACCAACACAACAAAAACTAACATTAATGTCAAATATGTTTTGAAAGAAACCATTAGACATTTTTGAACCTGGATTTAGTCCAAAAAGTAAATTGAAAAATCTCAATAATTTCTATTTACTGATGTAAACATTATGATATTTGACTCATCAAAGGAAAGATATATCTTAATAGAAGAAAGGAATTGGAAAGGAACTGTATTGGATATTGATTCACAGCCCTTCTTATCAATGTGTGCATTGCTAGCATAGGCCCATTAGTTAGAAGATACAGTAGTCAGTTCACAAAAACAAAGACTTCTGTAGAGAACTGTCATGTTATTTATGTATCCCCTATAATTTTTATATGTGTTAATATTCTATTTATATTTGGTACTTTTTTCCTTTAAAAACATAAGTTCCCTTTGGACAGGGATCAGGGCTGATAATCAGAAGTCTATGAATGCTTTCTACTTTGAAGATCTTCAGTGAAGCTTTTGTGATGTTGGTGAGGATGATAATGGTACACTTGCAAAAATTATCTAATCCTATTCCTCTCCGTGCCCCACCAAAAAAAGAAAAACAACTCTTGGCTTAATTTAGTTGTTTCCACATACAGGCACCCATAGATTGGCTGGCACTGATTCTACGTGAAAGGAAAGATTTGACGAGAAGAACCAAGAGACCTAAGTTATATATATTAACGTATCATATCTATCCCATATATAGTCTTGTGAGGATTTAAGTAAAGTATTAAAAGTTTTTTGTAACTTGTAAAATAAACTCTTAAGCACATATTAATTTTGCAAAAAATGCCTTAGCCTACTAATTACGAAAGATATAAAATAAATAAATGATGAGATGTAAGAGCAAACATTTGAAGCTGCAAATTATCCTGTTGAAATGTCATTGTGATTGCCCAGGAACTAGATCTATGGCATCGAATTTCAAACAGATAATTCATTTTTATCAAATGTTTGCGTGCAGGGCTACTCTTGATGTTCATTTTCAGCTTCTATCCTAGTGAAACCTGAATGTTTACCCCAAGAACAATAAGCATCAATGAGAATGAGATGGGGGCTGGAGGTAGCACACTCAGCAGAGCACAACACCCATCCAGAATGCCCACGGTTCAACTCCAGATGTGTCTGCCACGAGGAAAGGTGGGCCTGGTGTTGCCAGATTTTCTTATTTTCTAAGAGGAGGAAGATATTCTGATATCTCTTGAAATATCAAAATTATTAATATAAAATTTTGGATAAAAGTGTTTTTAAAAATATTGTGCTGGAAGCATATATTGCTTCTTGCTACCATTTTACTCATATTTATAAACACTTCCTTGAGCTGGATCTTACTTCAATCTGAACTGTAAAACTCACTAACTGACTGGCTTTGGGTAAGAAATTTAATCTATTGGAGCTTCATTTTTCTCTTCTGAAATGAGAAGAAAAACGCCTACTTCACTATTGTAAGGATTGCAAAAATGGGCATGGATAAAAATATTCAGCATAATAGATATATAATAGGTGCTCAAGGAATTTAGCTCTTTTTCCGGATAACTTAGAAAAAGTGAGTTGTCAGTCTTATTCCTTTCATACTTGTTATATTCAAAGCATACCAGATATCCCTGTTGTTAAGAAGGTCAGAGCTATCCCATTAATTGGAATAACTTACTTTACTTGAATTAAGAAAATTCTTAACTATGGATCTCCCCACTTCTTCTAAAGAGTAAAGATGAGTCAGCATCAAGTCTGAAAAAATTTTCAGATTGACCAGAGGAGAATGCCTTTTTGCCAAAAGCCTGAGTCCTGAACCAAATGCTTCCCTATGATTTCATCAGCCACTCTCTGTCACAAAGATCCTTTCATTAGGCAAACGGCATTTAAGCACATCAGGAAGGTGGCTGGTGATGGCACCAAGTGAACTGAGAACTGATCAATTTCGCTTAGATTACAGTTGACTACACAACCAAAGATCAATGCTTCATAGCAAGAGGATTACACAAAATAAATTTAGACAGTTAATGTTTTCAAACCATAGAAATGTTAGTGAAAGTTCAGTAAGCAAATGACCAGTGACTGACTAGAAATATCAATCTTGTCTCTTTACTATCTTCTAGGGTCCTTGGCTAAACCATTTAGGTTTCAAAACCCATAAACAGAGTAAAAGAAAAATATAAAATCAAAAGAGACTGGATAGTCAGACCTGCCCAGATAAGAGTATGAGTATAAATCCAGCATGCATTTGGACATGGGGCTCTTTTCAACCTATAGAGGATAAAAACCTGAAGGTCGCACAGTGATGCAAGAATCGATTTCCCTTGTTACAGGCTGATATTTTCCTTTCTCTTGTTTCAGAGTGTAGCATTGCATCCTGTGGGTCAAAAATGTGGACGATCTAGCTAAGAAGAGAGCAAGACAGGTAAAACGTTCCTTCTATGCAGAATTAATTGGGGGAAGGTGTTCCTTGTTACTTCATTTTTAAAAAGCTGAGACTTGTTTTTAATTATTGCTATTGTTTTAGGCATCTGGCTCAAAATACAATAAATTCTAAATTTAAAGGATTTAGCATCTAAATTAAGGTAAGTGTTTTAAAAATAAAAGGAAGTCAAAACTCAAAAGTTTTCCATAATACAGTTACAAATCACATATTCTCTAAAATACAAAATCCATTTTACGGTTAATTAACTACCACTTAAGTTACTCCTTAAGGGACACAGGAGACAAAGACCCAGCCAGTGGAGTCAGAATAATTCCTTCCTTTGGGTCTAGGTAACTAGAGCGCAACAGAGTATGAAGAAACCCCTGTAATTCCAGAATATTGATTTTCATAATTTGAACTACCTAGGAAATTCCTAAGAAAGCAAATTTAGGGTCCATAATATCTTCAAAAAACCTAAGTCCTTCTCTCTGTGTTGTCAGTGTCAAATAGCAGAATCAGCAGCTTGTGAATTCCCATGGGAATTCCTAACATGGATCTTTTAATATCAATTCTCCAAATTGGTTACCTTATATAAAAATTTATTTTTGATTGTTTTGTCCTTCATTTAATAGTTTATTGGTAGAATGACACAGCAGCCTAGATTTTACAGAGTAACAGTTATTTATAATATTCTGTCTAGTTGTCTTCATAGGTATTCTTGCATTTTAAAAACCCCACAATTTTGTTTTGGAAATTATGTTCAGATTAAGTATGCTTGGCCTATTAGCAGGTTAAGGGCCTTAAATACAGATCAGTGGTAAGTATAGAATAAGAGCTTGGCTTAGTTTTAGAAGGTACCTCTCTCCATGTAATGCTGCACAAGAAAGAGACAGATAAGAAATGTGAGTGAGAAACATTTGCCTGGTTTACATTTTTATTGTGGTTATACTGGGAAGCATTTTTCAGGGGAATATTTCCAGTTTGGAACAGAAGGCATGATGAAAATATCACCCTCTTTTCTTAAGCACATGCTCACAGGCTTTTTTTGAGTCATGATAATCTCAGCAAAATCTCCTTCTTGAAAATAATACCAATGAGTTGTTTTCTGACAAGATATTGTTGGCTAAACTGCGTCAAATTTGGTTTTCCATGTATATTTTAACTGCAGTTGGACTCCTGAGTGTCAAGAATTGCAGTTAAGGCCATGATCTTGACTTAGATGCTGAACAAAGAAAGGCAACAAAGACTTTTTCCTCACACTTAAGTTTCAGCGTATCAGCAGGTTAAACACCCACTGTCCCCATCTCTAGGAAGATGTTTGAAGGGATGTCTCTGTGTCTCCCAAGTATACCCCTCTCTCTCAAGTCACTCCTCTTGTATTTGATTTCAACACTTTCAGGAAAGCAGGATGCTGCCTTAATTTACCTTTGGAGTAAGATACATTCCTGTTTCAACTTAAATTTTGGATATTGATATGAAAGAACGATTTATTTATGATTAGTAAATTTGATAGAGTGGATTTCTAGAATAGCAAAATGGCTGTGAATGTGTATCATGTAATTTGATGCAAATAATAATTAAATCACTAACTTATTTTAATACATTACAGTGAATTCAGAGTTAACCCCTTAATGTAACGATGTTACTATTTCTGCCTTGCAATTCAGTTTTGAACGGAATGAAAGGAGCCACGGAAGTGGTAATATACTTATGTCACAGCATGTTGTGGACAGTCTTTAATGATGGATTGTTAACTGCTGTGATTTGTTACCTTTAACAGTTTGATTTTTCTCTATCAAAATCTTAACAACATCCTGAGAATATCATACATATGAATGCAATCCATTTTGTTTTTCCAGCCAAATAAAAAGGATGAGAATTACAGTCTAAAGAACTAGACTGGTAGAAATCTCTTCTACAATCTTAGGCCAGAGGTCCTTCGGGGGACCCTCACTCGTTCGTTCAGCCAGTCAGCCTGTCTTTATTGAGCACGCATGTTGTGCCAAGGCAGCTGTCTTGTGCACAAGACAGTTTCATTTTCTGCCCTCACAGAGCTTACAAGCTAATGAAGGGTAGGGGAAAAAATCAAGAAAGCAAATAAATAGCTGTATAATTGCAACTTTTGATTAAGTGCTATGAAGTACTTTCTACACAGCATGCCAATAGTAACGGGGGAGATGTACCTAGGGATCCTCTCCAAGGAGTTACAAAGTTCAGACTTAAAGTACAAGAAGAATCCAATCATTTGTATTTTAAAAGGGGAAGAGTCCAACGATTGGGCTTTCATTTGAAAACTATTATATACATATTTAATGAATAGTGAAAAAATGATAAAGATGCATCTTGGTTTATTCTGAGAAGTCAAGGGACAGCTAATGTATGTTGTTTAAATATTTCCCCATGAAGAATTCGAGTTCACAGAGGTTCAAACTACAGGATGCACCACTACATACTGGGGCAAAAATAACACGAAACACATCTCTCGTTTTTGTTTTTGGTTGTTTTGCTGCCGATGCATGTACCTGGTGAAATTCCCAGTGATTCAAACAGGGATTTCACTGACAGGGGTTCAGAGCTCATTCATTATCAGCAGACAGGAGATGACCAAGGTTAATTTAATACCCGCTGTAATATGCAGTGGTAGCTTAGGATAAAAGAGTTCCTATTTCCTGAAAAGTGATGCCTGACTCACAGCTGCTGTAAATCAAGCAGAATCTACCTGTATCACAAGAAGTATTTAACAGCAAAGTATAACGACCCCTGAGTAGGAGAAGAATAGCTTGAATAATCGTGAAAAATGTGCACAGAGATTGAAAATTCAGTGAAGACAGAGTTATCGACTTAGAAAGATGGCCGCCACACATAAAGTTAAAAAAAAATACAAAGTAACACAAAGTATAGTCCATTTATGAAATTGTGTCTGCATGTGCTTCTATGTGCATTTAGAAAACATCTAAAAGGAAATATTCCAAAATCCTAACAGTAATGATTTTTTATTTTTTTTTTATTTTTTTTTATTTCAGCTCATTATGGGGGTACAAAAGTTCAGGTTATATATATTGCCCATGCCCCCCCATCCCCCCGAGTCTGAGCTTCAAGCGTGTCCATTCCCTAGACAATGATTTCTTGACGGTAGACTTACAGGTGGTTTTCATCTTCCTTTTACATATCTCTGTATTACCTTTTTTTTCCACAATGGGGATGTATTATTTTTTAAATGTGAAAAAAATCTTTAAAAGACAAAATTTAATTGTAGCAGTGAATAATGATTCAAAACAGAATGTCTTTAGTGTGCACTTTTACTGCAAACTAATTAATTATAAAGGACATTTTTTCCAAATGTGGAATGACAGTTCAGATGGCATGATTTGCTATTTGGCCAGGGCTGAATTACAAATAGTCAGACAAAGTGTGTGCCTAGGTCATTAATAAAGAAAGGGAAACACCAAAATATTAGAATATTTGGAAAACAATTGTTTGATTTTTGATATTTCAGAGAAGTGTGGAAGCATTTGTCCAGAGAAAATATCAGAAAGTTGTTGAACTGATGTACACTTATTTTGTGACTTAATATCATTTTTATTTTTAAGAAAGTATAGGTGACAAAATGCTTAGGACATATAGGCAAGAGGTGACATAACTTTTTTCAAGATACAGGACTAAGAGGAATCTTAATTGAGTCCTAAGCACAGAAAACTTCCATGTCATTAAAAAGAAAACAATACTTCGCCATAAAGTAAGTGCCTATCAGTCCAACAAAGTTCTGATTTTCACCCAGACAGATGCTTCTATTCTTTTCTTTTTCTTTTTTCTTTCTTTCTTTCTTTCTTCTTCTTCTTCTTTTTTTTTTTTTTTTTGGAGACATATTCTCACTCTGTCATCCTGGGTAGGGAGCGAAGTGGTCTCAGCATAGCTCATAGCAACCTCAAACTCCCGGACTCAAGCAATCCTCCTAGCTCAAGCAATCCTCCTGCCTCAGCCTCCAGAGTAGCTGGGACTAAAGGTGCACACCACCACATCTGGCTAATTTTTTCTATTTTTGGTAGAGACAGGGTCTTGCTCCTGCTCAGGCTGGTCTCAATTTCTGGCCTCAAGTGATCCTCCCACCTTGGCCTCCCATAGTGCTAGGACTATAGGTGTGAGCACCGCACCTGGCCCACTTCTATGCTTTCCTGAAATATCAAGAAGCCCAGATTTTCTCCAAACTATTTTTGTATGTGAGGCATTTTTTTTTTTTTGGCTGATAGCCTAAGCAGACAGTTTATTTGACAATTCAATATGGCCAAAAAGCAAATCATGGTACCTGAAATATTCAAATAAAAATCCAAATAAAAATGAGTGAGCTGCACAATGCAGATTTACTATTAACATATTTGATATTCTAAAATTCAAATCAGCAAGGTAATTTGTTACCTTTCCTAATACATCTGGGCTCATGAGACTTGGTATCCAGCCTATGGTAGCCCATTTACCAAACACAAATTTGGAAAAGTCTAACCTCCCTGAATCTGTTTCCATTTATTTAAAGTAATCATGATAATACCAGCTTTACAGATATGATAAAATTGCCAGGAATATAAAATGAAAAATAAAGAATGGAAAATGACTTTGAGAACTATAAAAGACTATATTAATGTAAGCTGTAATCATGGTCCTAATTACAACTATATTGTTTTCATCATTAACTATTTCACGTGTGTATATCTTATGTCCTCCAAGGAAATTCTTTGTTGCTAGCCTATGCAAATATTGTAGTCTATAAGAGATCTATAAATACTTATTAGTCAATTGATTAATTCACCCTATTTGAAAGCACATTTTCACTTGATAGAATAATAGTGGGATATGTAAACAAAGAGAGTCATAACTGACCTCTCAGAGTAACAACCAAGTATAAACCTAATTTATTAACATTTATTTCAGTAAAAGCCGACTGTTGAGTTATTTATGTTGAAACTAATACGATAAATTTGCTTTTCTTTTAGACTCCAACCATGAGAAACAAACATTTTATGAACCGATGCGAAATGCAGAAAACAGTTTTACTCTCCACATTACTGCCTAAGTCATCCTGAAGGAGTCTTGCAGGATGTACATAAAATCGAAACATGTTCTGAGGTCACTTGAAAAAAGAAACATTCTATCACAAAGCAAGAAATTAAGCAATGTGTGTTTTAATGAAAACAAGTTTTACTAAAAGCTTGCATACCAGTCAGAATATTTAACTTTACTATTCCAACAAGGATGGCATTTTCAAGATAGTGTTTGAGTAAAATGTAATTAATAAATTAGTTTGTTAAATGGCACATTTAAACACTAACTTGTATATATCTTGATATAATTTGGTTTTCTCTGACATCATCTTGATGGCTCTTGAATTGTTTTGTATCTAGATCCACTAAATAACACATTACATTTTTCAAAATTAACCATATAACAAGGAATAATTTGAATGCAAGGATTTGACATTACACTCCATAAAGTTGCTGAGAGAGATGAGCTCTTATGAACCAGCCAATGAGTTCTTGGCATTCTGGCAGGATTATACATAAATTTCTCCAGGAAGATGATCAATGGATTTCTTTAAAAATATCCAGATACCATAATTTAGAAGCCCATTACAAAATGGAGACTTACTGTCATAGGTCTAGAAGTACCTGACCCTAAACAACTAATACACACTCCTAAATGCATGATTTATGTTAGAAAAAGCCAGGGAAGATCTTGGGAAGAAATCTAGTCCATCCCAGCCAAAAGCATATTTAGGTCATATTTTTGGAGGTTTTGATGAGAGAAGACCTTATCTGATTACCCAGTTAACTACTCACCCTTGCTCTAAGGAACTTCCACATTTTTATATTTCTAATCTTCATTCTTCCTAATGAAGTTGAAGCCCATTGACCCTATTTTAGATTTCAGAAAATAACAATAAGAAATGCCCTACGTAAAACTCTCAGCTTATCTGGAACAAATGACTGTCATTTCTCAGTTTTGTCTTCTCCAAATGAAGTAATCTTAGTTTTCTTTATCTTTCCTCACAGAGTTTAACTTATAGTCCTTTAAACACATTTCACTTTTTTGTGGCCCCTTAGCAAAAGTCATATAATCACCTTAAGTTGTAGGGTCAAAAACTAGACCTGTATCTCCATCAGGGTTTGGCCATACAGCAGCAACAGACTATCTACAGGGAGTTCTAAGCCCATGGCCTACAGGGGCTTGCCTCTGTTCAAACTGTACCAACGCTACCTATAAAACCACATCCAAATGAAAATTTAACAATGAAAAAGAGAAAAACACTGCATGAAACAGGGTAAATACTACATATCTTAATTTTTTAAAGTTTACTGTAGATATATTTAAAAGTTCAATATTTAGAAGTCAAAAGTTATCATTAAAAGATTAAGGACGCAGTGTGTTATATTTTAACATGATAGACAAACTCAGTATGTCTTTCCTTGTCCTCCTTCATGTAGTTATTACAATTAAGCACACGATAACATTAGTTTACAGAGTTGTGAATCTATGTGCTATATGCCATGCTATGAGCACGTTAAATTAAGTCACTCACTCAGGAGCCTTCCAATCTCTAAACCAAATAAAGAATTATTCTCAGAGAAATCAACTATAAACATGATTCAAGTACATGTAAAAATTATAAATGAAGGGGGAGTATGTATTAAATAAAAGAAAATGCAAGATTAAAGCAAAAAAATTATTTTACATTGTAAAAAATATCTGCACTGACAACGATATTGGTAGAGAAAAGATTGATGGATAAAATGATGAATGCAATATTTCTAATACACTTTTACCTGCAAGGATTTTTTCTGGCTTTTATTCAATAAAATCCATTATCCTGGGTGGTAATGGAGCCATGCACCCTACTCATCTCGGGCGTCTTTAGTCTCCTGAGCTGCCTTAAAGCCTTGACATAATAAAAGGTCAAGCAGATCTCAGTAAGCATTTGTAAACTACAATAGCCCCCCATTTCAGCTATAAGCCACATGTTCTCCTGCTAAGCTTTGCTCACTCTCTTGTTTCATTTCATTGTATAAGCAGACTAATTTGGAAATGGCTAGGCTACAGTACTTGCGAACACCTAAATTTTCAAAACAATTCTCCTTTCCTACTTAAACACTTAACAGAACCAGACCCATAATACAACATTTGAGAGAACTGTAAAATGGTGCCTGGATACTGAAGGAATGAACAGCAGATAGCAGCACTATTAAATAAAATGAATTCATTTCACCTTCCAGCTCAGCGGTGCTTCCTGGGACACAAGGCACAAACATGAAAAGGTTAGGGTGGAATTTCAAGAAAACTGATTTGTTTCAACATTTATTTGGCAAGATGTGGGACACAAAATAATACCACAAGCCACCTCCCTTTCTCATCATTGTAAATTCAGGGCCCTCAATATCACTCTCCACAAACCCTATTAAAAATAAAGAAAAGAGGCAGGCTCTGAATTCGCATCTAGTTCTATGATACAGATGAGGCATATGTCCTAATTGGCCACAATGAAACTAAGAGACAATAACAAGAATAAATCTCACATTAATCCAAATGAAGCCAATGAATAATAATGCAAACCAGAAGCATAGTTTCAAAAATATGCAATTACTTCCAAGCATGCAAGGACATTTATAACCCATGAAAATGATTGCTTAGCGCACTCTACATATTAACATGCTTCAGAAATGCAATACAAATGCTAAGTAACATGTGTATATATGATATGTAGATCCATAAGTTATATATGTGTATGTGCACAATAAAATCTACATCCTAAAAATGAAACTCTGGATCCATCAAATGGTTTCTCAACAAGAGTACATTAGAACATAAAATAGAATGCTAAATTCTGTGGCCACTTTTTCTTAGCAATGAAGAAAATAAGCAAAACCACCTTCTAATGAGTCCGAGAAGCTTATGAGACACCAAATGTGTTGTTAAGAAGGCCCAACCCTATATGTGAGAGCTGCAAATGAAATGACTCCTTTCAATAACACCCCCTTCTTGTTGTGAGCTCCTTTTCCACCCCCTGATTCTGTTGCTAAGCTTGGGAGGAAAGGCACCAAGTGGCTCGGTCTGCATTCTGAGCCAGTTGGAGATAAAATCAGAACACCCTTTAAAGAAAAAAAACCAAAACACAATTGGTTGCCTTCTCACTTCTCTCTCCCTGGCAACCTTCCTCTCCCTCCATCCCCATTTCTGTCTCCATCACACCCCCCCCCCCACCCCAGTCTGATGCACGGGAGTCATTGTTCAAGTGCAGGCCACAAATGTATGCACAGGTCATTTACTAACGTGCTAAACCACGAAGGTAGCCCCACTGTCCCCTACTCACCATGCTGAGACCCGGAGAAGCTGTTTAAAGCAGAGAGAGATGCAAACTGAATCCATTTTCCTTGTGACCAAGTCGGATGCAGCCTCCGAACCCAACATCAGCAGCGGCTGCTGGGATTTTTTTCCCTCCGTCTCTGGTTGGCGACGGTGCGAATAGGAACCACCCTTCCAGCCCCACTAGAGTATCAGCAGTAGAGGCGGCGGCGGCGGTGGCGGCAGCAACAGCAGCAGCATCACCACTTGGGCCTCCTCCCTTTCGGAGGATGGGGTGAGCTCGGAAGCAGCCAGGAACTTGCAGCAGACACCTCCTCTGGCTCCTCCTCTCCCTCTTCCTCCCCCTCGGCCCCACCCCTGCTGCAGTAGAGGCTGCCGGCCCGGCAGCTGCCGGTTGTCATGGCAATGGCCAATGGTAGGCGACCAGGCTAAGGGGAGGGAGGATGGGCGAAGCAAGCCGCAGGGGCTGGAGGGGAGCGAATTTGTGGTGCTGTCCTCCGGGATGCTTTTGGTCTCTGCTACACTGGACTCCGGGCCTTTAAAAATGGGGCGAGGGTGGATAGGCAAGGGAAGAGAATAATTAAAATTTGATTGAAATCTAGATCGAAACATATGAAACAGCTTAGCTATTTTTTGCATTTTCTATGGTTTTCCAATAAACTGTATTAAATTTGCGATCAGAAAAAATAATAACAAATAGGGAGAAAATTATAGTAGATCATTATTACTCCGAGTGGGTTTGTCCTTTATAGCCTCTTTTACTCAATGCCAGTCGAGGTTGTGAAAAAGCAAAGTGAGTGGCTGCACTTTGTAATAAAAGAAGAGTCTGTTTGATTCCTTTGCACTATTTCCGGTTCTCAGGTGAGTTACTTGCTTTCACTGTTTTTCCAGCTCCCCCTCCGAAGAGGACCTGGAGGCATTTGACACTTCCCTAAGGAAAAGGAAGTTAGAATAGAGGAAATGTAAATTTCTTTGACCATCTATGGTTCTTAGTAGCACTAGTTGGGGGACAGTTCCAGATTTTTTTAGTGTCAAATGCCTGGAGTGTTCAATTTCCTGCAGGCAATTCCATGCCATTTTTATGGAGTTCCAAAGTCAGGGTGGTAGGTAGGAGAAAGGGAAGTGAAATCAGCAGTGTGGAGTTCTAGGAAAGTTCTGTTTCTAACTATAAATTATAGATGACACTAGTATTTATCTCATGCAGTGGTTGTAAAGATCGAATGACATAATGCATTAAAAGCACTTGATGTTTGGTAAGTGTACAATAAATATTTACTATTATTGTTATTATTAGTAATATAGTAGTACATTGTAGCCACCTCTTAAACTAAGAGGTTAGGTAAACAACATGGCAATTTCAGGTTCACGGTAGAAAAAATTAAGGTGAGAAAACACTAAATACTTGGTAGCTGTGATGATGATAATGATGATGATGGTGGTGGTGGTGATGGTGGCAAAGACTTGGAGGCCCTAAGGGATTAAATGATCTCTAAAACCTGACAGTTGAGGACATTGTAAATCTTAGAGGAGTTAGATAAACTTCCTAGATTCACATGAGTAATAAACAGCAGAGCCAGAATTAAAACTGACCCTTCTCACCCTAACATTTTCACTTCTAACCACTGTACTTTTCTGCCACTCCTCTATGGAATGGAGATAATCTTTGTTCTTTACTCAGACTTATTTGTAAATTCAAATGGGATTAATACAGATTTCAGAATCAGACTGTCTAGGCTCCATTTCTGGTGCCGG
Source organism: Eulemur rufifrons (assembly GCF_041146395.1). Taxonomy (NCBI): domain Eukaryota; kingdom Metazoa; phylum Chordata; class Mammalia; order Primates; family Lemuridae; genus Eulemur; species Eulemur rufifrons. Next base: position 12,319,098 of record NC_090992.1, read on the forward strand.
TGTTTACTGTAGGTATGATTTGAGACACATTAATTAACTTTCCTGAACCTATGTCTCCTCATCTGTAAAATGGAAATAATCCTAGAACCTCTTGAGTCATAAGAATTAAATGGGATGATGTATGTAAAGCATTAGCACAACGTCTAGCCCATAGTAACTGTTCAACAAATGTTAGCTATAATTATTCGTTACTCACTTGTAAGTAATTAATATTAAAACATGAGAAGATGTTTTCCTGCATGGGGTCACTCTTGATGCCGGAGCTTATTCTAACAACACTGACTTGAAGATCACTATGTGGTCTAGGAAAGAGTTGCAGCTCTCCCCCGGCACTGGACGCTGGCTCCCGGTCCTCTCCAAGGGAAAGCCTGCTCCTTACTTTGTGGAGTTAATGGCCCCTGCCTTCCACCAGAGCCTCAACAGTCCACACAGCCTGTACACACTTCCAAATCAGCATGATACAGTGTAGTCGTATGACATAAAGGGATGGGTTGTGATCATCTCGCTTCTTTTTTGCATTCTGCTTTGTCCACAGGGATGGCCTTGTAAGTAGGCAGAGAAGGAAGCTGCAGGCTGTAGAAGCCCAGACACCGAGGTGACAGCACCTTCCCAGCTGGCCTCGTGACAGCATTTCGTCTTTAGCGAGAAGAGCTGACTTGGTTGAGGTGATTCTATTAATAGATTTCCCCTCTCCTCCTGTCAACACAAACACAGGAGTCACTGCTCAGGGGTCAGTCGGGGGAGAGACAAGTTTGGTGTTTCCTATTTGAACAGTTCCCCAATGTAACCATTCAAATACTACTTTCCCATTTTTGGCCATATCCATGTAGCATTGTTATCATTATTTAATAATAGTTTTCTTTAAGTATTTATTTTCATTATTTATGATTCACTTGATTTGTCATGTATTCATTTTAAAATGAAATTTGTCTCTGGCTTCAGCAGAACATAAATAAAAATAGTCCTGGTCAAGAGAGTGGCCCCAAAGAAAGGAACTGAAAACAAATTCTTAATTGTTTTAGTAAAACAGAATCTTCAACTTCATTTATAATAATTTTTAATTAAAAAAGAAAATTTAAAATTTCATACCTATTACCATCCCCTCCCTCACCATGCCCTATTTTTCTATATACTATAATAATTAATATTAATAATACTCTATATAATATATGTAGTATGTTATAATATATACAGTATAACATAATTTGATATAGTATACTATATTATAATATTAATAATATACCATACTATTTATTTGTGCTTTTAAATATTTTGTTGTCTCTCCCCACTAGAATGAAAGCCATGAAAGGGCAGGAATTTTTGTTTATTTGTTTGTATGTAACCAGTGTCTGGGCCATATCAGGTCCTCAGTAAATATTTGTTGATGAATGAGCCAGCAAATAAATAAAATAACAACTTTTTTCATTGACTCGTGGCTCTATAAATCATTATAATATTATCTGTTCACATATCCAGGCAGTCCCCAGGTTACAGATGAGATATGTTCCTGGAAACATCTTTGGGTCTGATTTGTATGTAACTCAGATCCCTGAGGAACAGCACATATGTGGTAATAATAATGATAATGATAATAACAACAATATTATAATGGCTCATAAATGGTAATAATAATACAGTGTAATACTGTAATAATAATACCTCTATACTGTTATAATAAGTTATAAATCTGTTGTGCTCTTGTTTTTAATTCAAATAAACAGAACATAAAAATAAACTCATACAAAAAGTTTAGATAGGAGATAGGAGAAATTTCAAAGAAAGAATATTAAAGGTTAATATTCACCCAATGTCGCATCAATATCTTGCTTACTGGAAGGGGCATTTTTGAGGCAAGAAGGTAGGCTGACAGGGATTGGAAGATGATGACGGAGAGGGGGCTGGAGAGGATGGAGAGGGGGCTGGAGAGGATGGAGTGGGGGCTGGAGAATCAGGAGGGAGCTTACCACTGAAGTCAGTTTCTTAAAAAAGGTACCTAGGGATGTTTGCACAGTCTTTTCCTTTTTTTCATCATAAATAACCTTGTAGCAGCTGATGATCTCACTAATTGCATAGTAAAGCTTTGTAAACCCCCCAATGTTAGGATCTTGCTCCTCAAGCTTAGCAAATCCCATTTCAATGAGACAAAAGTCTTCAGCTAATTCTTTTGTCATAAACTTTCTTGGCTCTGTATCTATGAGACTAGCCACTAGTGTAAGATGATGCGTCAATGAACCGTTTAACCATGTGGGTTTGTTTACATGTGCAGAAGAAACTAGTTCCCGAATTATTAATTTAATTATTCAATTATAAATTATTCTTATGGGGAGCCTTGAGAGACCGCTCATAAGTATGGAACATCATAAGTGGTATTGTCCATACCTGGGGACTGCCTACATATTGTTGATATTTCTCATAATTAAATGCTAAGATAATTATACTAATTATCTTATTTAGCATATATGCATATTAGCATAATATTTATCTGACACAGATTTTACAAATACAAAGCTATTAAAGTAAAACAGTTTGCCTATGTATGTTCAAAGTCATCTAGTATATCCTCAGTGGCATGCACAATGTTTTTTGGGAAACACTGATTTCCTTCTAAGAGCTTCTTGTCCAATAGTACTAATGGTGACCAAGCTGTCTGCCTCTCCTGGGACCTTTCCAACTTTGACTTCTGAATTCTGTGAGATGTCTGAAAAAGTAGAGCGTGGGTCTTGGCTCCAAAAGTCACATTAAAATTTCAGGAGATGCCACAGCATAATGGGAGGAAACTGCAAAGTGTGGACGTTGGAGGCAGACTGCCTGGACTGAGTCCAGGCTTCATTTGTTTTCTTAGTGACCTTGGGCAAGTGGCTTGATTTCGCTCTGCCTCATTTCTTTATATGTATGACATCATGGCAGTACCAACCCTATTGAAATGTTATTTTGTAGGGTTTTTTACTTTGACACCTAAAACAACATTCATGATCTCACAGTTTTTTGTGGGTCAGAAATCCAGGAGTGGCTTAGCTCAAAGCTTCTGGCCCAAGGTCTCAAGAGGCTGCAGTCAAGCAGCCGGCCAGGGTTACAGTCCCACATGAAGGATGGACTGAGGTCGAAGATCTGCTTCCAAGCCCACTCCCAGGGTTGTTGGAAGTCCTTGATCCCATGGGATTGTTTTGAAGATTAAAGTTTGTGTGCAAAGTGTTAAGGGGTACTTGGCATGTAATAAATGATAAATAATATCAATTGATATTGTTATGGACATAAATTTTAATAACTATTGTTATGCACAGCACATTTTCTGGATGTTTCCAAAATACTCAGATCACTCGGGATTATTTTAAAAACTTGCTGTTATGACTACAGACCAGCAGTCAGCAGACTATAAGGAATTCTAGAGATGCTTATCTCAGAGATAGTCAAATCCCCTGATTTCCCCTAAAAAAGTGGCCAAAAGAAAGGAGTTCCGGAGTGACTGCTGTTTGTCACCTATCTTGTCTATAAGAGATTATTAACACATTGTATATTTACAGAGAACATTAAATGTAAGCAGTAAGGACCTTCTTTTTTGTTTCAGTAGATTTAAGACGCACAAGTTGAATTCTGTTACATGTATATATTGTATAGTGGTGAAATTTGGACTTTCAGTGTATCCATCACCCAGATAATGTACATCGTACCCAATAGGTAATTTTTCATCCCTCACCCCCTCCCACCTCTCCCTTTTTGAGTCTCCAATGTCCATTATACCACTGTGTGTGTCCTTGTGTAGCCATAGCTTAGCTGCTGCTAGCAAGTGAGAACATGCAGCCTTTATTCTTCTGTTCCTGAGTTAACTTCACGGTAAGGATCTTCTTGAGTTTGCTGAGAATAAGGATGTCATTCTGACCTCACTGTAGACTCTTTATCAGCAGTATCAGTAAGCAAATATGTTAGGAGAACTCGCCAACCAACTCTACACTCCTGTGGCCAACCATGTTATGGGTGACTCTCTGCGTAGCAGGTGGACTCTTCTGTCTTTCCTTACCCTGTTTCCTCTCAAACTGTCTTCATTTCCCCAACTCTTCAACCTTTAAGGTTTATCTATCAATTCCTTCAGGGCATCTTCACTGATACCAGGATTAGCATTAAAGCTGAGGTTCCCATGGTCCCCTGACACATCTTAATTGCTACACTCATGATGGTGAATGATAGATATTTTTTTCTTTGTGTTTCTCTCTAATTTTAGTGTAAGCCCTTTGCAATTAGGGATACTGTTCACTTATTCATTTATTGACCCATTAATCTAACAAATGCTTACAGCTAGCTGCTACTGTGTGCTGGTACTAGGTCCAGGGATGTAACTGTGAATCAGATTACATGAGCACTCCCCTCATGGAGCTTATAGTCTGAAAGGAAAGAGAAATTGCATAATCACTTAAAAGAAATTATGTTGAGCACTACAAAGGAGAAATACAGGGAGCTGTGAGAGCAGACAAAGGAAAGCTATAACCTAGTTTGGGAGCCCAGGGGAAATATTACTGGAGGTGGAGTGGGAGCAGGTAGTTTCAAATATGCAGGTCCTGATATGTGGAAGAACATGACATGTTACTTAATTTTTATTTGACCCTAATATCTATTATGTGTCACTTACATGTTTGTTGAAAGAATCTGCCTTCTCCTTCTCCTAACATTCATAAACACACAACTTCTTCCCTCTGTTTTTCTTCTGTTTATTTATATAGAGGACTAGGGTTTGTCAATAGCTAAGGAGCTGACAAGCTGTGTGGCATCAGAAAGAATGAAGAGAGACCCAAAGAGTAATTCCTCCTACAGTAGAAACAGAGGTATGTTGCTAACAGTGACCACTGCTCCATTACAGATTTATTAAGTAAGATTTACATGATAATACAAACCTTTGCTCTGAGGCTGAAACAAGAAACAATTTTTCCCTTTCAGGTCCTGGGCAGTTGTATATTACCCAAATGGCAGATAACACACGGGCTTAGGTTAACAAAAAAAAATCAGAGACACCAAAGAAAAGAGAAAAGTTCTGTTTCAATGACCTTTTTCAAAATTTTGCAATCAGAAAATCTACGAAGAAGCCAGTTTAATTTCAGTGTATGTGCAAGTTTTATTTTAACTTTAGTATGGTTTTTATTTTTAGTTATCTATGGTAAGCATCATACTTTTTATAATTTTTACAGTGTTTAGGGATTCAAAATGTCTTACAACAGCACTAGGAGGAAAGAACATGAGCCAGGGAGTACAATAAGCTCATGTAATGTACAAAACAGACATAGTTCCTGCCCTTGTGGAGTTTAGAGTCTAGTGGGTAGGGCAGCAAAAGAACAAAAAATCAGCCCCTAAAATAGCAGTGATTTTCCCAAGTACTATGAAGCAATGAAAGGCGGAGAGCGTGAAGCAGGACTGAAGGTAAGGTGCATGGGAGTGACTCACGGAGGTGTGACCTTTAAACTGAGAAATGACATTTGGGTTATGACAGTCATGTGAGAGCTGAGAAAAGAGAGTTTCGTGCAGAAGGAGGAGCTCTGAGGAGAGAAAGCCAGGAAAGAGAAACGTTTCTGAAGGCCAGGAAGGCTGGGATATTGTATGTGAAATGGGCATGAAGGGAAGTTGGGAAGTTGGGTCAGCACTAAATCATGCAGACCCTTGCGGCCCACCGTAGGGTAACTGGAGTTTTTCTTAAATGTTACGAAGGGCTGTTGAAGAGTTTAAATTGGTTTAAAGCATTGTGGGAATGAACCGGTGGTGCGTGACAGTGGACGCAGCAGTTAGCATGCTATGGTCACCTGAGCCAGAGATGAGAATGATTAGATTGGGGTGGTGACAGTGGATATAAAGAAAATTGGACTCTTCCACATGCATTTTAGAGGTAGAATGGCAAGGACTTGCTGATGGATTGGGTGCTGGGGCTGAGGGAGAGGGAGGAATTCCTTCTAAGCAGACAGCTAACTTCCTCCATTCGGAAGGAGGCACTGTCAAGGTTTCATTCTCACCTGCAATAAAGAGGAAAGGCCTCAGCACTCTGGCTTTGGGGAAATGTGAGAAAATTGGAGGGTGTTCTAAGCACCCAACTTGCGTGGGGTCCCTTCTCCCTGGCTCCCTAGGCTTGGTGCTCTCGAGGATTAGGCATTAGCAAGGAATCAGGCAGCCGGGTAAGTCATCATTGAGCTTACGCTGCCGCAAAGGAAGCATCTTGGTTGCAAAGGGCAGGTGAGGCCCTGGGGGAACATCGTGATTTTCATTCAGAAAATTCCCAAGGACCTTGAGAAGCGGGGTCCCAACAAAAAATGGCTTTCCCTGACTCTGAGTTTCCCAGAGCTCCAAACTGTGTCCCCTCCCACAGCCAGCTTGGCCTCTTCCTTGGTTACAGTCCTGATCCTGCCACCACCTAACCATGTGACCTTATAACCCTACTTCTCTCAGCCCATTGTCCTCATCTATGAGGCCAGGGTAATAGCCGCCTTTGTCCACTAAATGGAGACTTAAACGAATTATTTGTAAAGACCTGAGCACATGTCTGGCACATAGAAGGATCTCTCTGAATTCCAGCTGTTCTATTACATGACCCCCTCCCCCAGATAGGAACCTTTCTTATGAAACTCTTAAAGCCCCAATCTTTTCCTTCAGGCCCTCAAGTTTTTGAAAAATTTCCCTAACACCGCCTACCTCAAGACCCCCAAATTATCCTTTAGGTCCCGCAAACAGCCAAGTACTTATTTCCCTCTGAAAGGCATGCCAGGTGCAGAGGGACTGATGGACAAAAGAGTTGTCGGAAAATGGAGCTTACAGATTTCATGGTCCGTCTCACATATGTATGAGCCAGCTTTCTTTAAATATTTACATCCTGTATTTACATTTTATTATTATTCGATGTCTTCCTCACAATTGATCTGAAGTGTGAAATTCGGAGCCTGAAGCTTGCCAAAAAATCCATGTTACAAAAATGCACAATGAGGGAGTTTGACTTTTGTGGGTATTTTTTTTTTTTTTTTTCCTTTTTCCCACCAAGGACACAAAACCTTGTGAGGAAATCTTTGAGATCTCTGCATCTGCCCACTGCCCCACTGCCTCCTGGGACATTTGCTTAACATGTCCCTGGCTCTAGCTACCACTACAAGCTGACAGCTTTTCCTGCGTCATCGGAAACTACTGTTCTGGACCAAGTGCATTTAATTCTGAATAAAAACCATGGAAGAAAGGCAGGACCAAGCCCAGAGATGGGGATTTAGACTTCAGGGAAGCAGCTCTCCTCATTTCAATTCTTCTAAAGCTCTTTTCTTTTACCCTAAGTCTAAATTCCTTCTTTTTTCTCAGTATCCATTTCTCCTTCTAATAAATTTCTCAATCCTTAATAAAGCTCCACTCTGTCTGTCACATAAATCTATTAAACTCTTAACTCTTGTTGAAGTATAATTCCCAAAATGGCAAAATCAGGACCTGAGACAAAGGCAAAATGAGCACATGCCAATTGTTTTAATTAATTAATTAATGAGATATTGAAACTGGCCCAAGGAGCATTTGAGAAGCTAGATATTTATAGAAAACATACAAATGAGAGGACGAGAGTGGCTTTACTTATGCAATTTCACTTGAGCTTCAAGCTTGAGATATTTTATGCACAGGGTCGATCTTTATGACCTTGAATAAACTAAGCCAGTGGTTGACTTTTTGAGGTCACAATAGCCAGCGCTTATGCCACCTGAATCAACAGATGGAATAAATATTAATCTCTTTTCCTGCTCCTAGGAGAGACCTCACACAGGATAGCAAGGGCACAATGATCTGATCCTGAAGTCAGAGAAATGAAATTTCATACCCTTTTTCCCAACTTTCCTTGGTCTTGCCATATTGTATTTTAAATTCATCCATTGAATCACAGTTAAATATCGGGGTTCTCGCTTCATCTCTCATGATATCCTCCCATTTTTATAGCTATATTTATGGCAGATGGAGGAATAACTGAAAATAGAGGGCTGAAAAGAAGAATGGATGAAAACGACATTTCCAGGCAGACTGTGGCACTGGACCCTGAGCCAGTCCTAACCCTGTCACACTGGGGGTGTCAGGTATGCTGTGCTCTGGGTGGAAACTGAAAGAAGCAGCCTACTCAACACATTCACACATTGAGGCCCAAGTAGCCCTGCTTTGACAACTCTTCTAAAAAAAGGAGGCAATTCTTACCAAAATAAAAGAGCTTACCATAAAGGAGAAAGAGCTTTCTCCTTCCCTAAAAGAGCATAAAGCAGAGGTGACAGTGAACTCTCCTTACCCTGCAAGAGACTACGAAGCATTTCTGCCTGACAAGGTTGGAGAGCATCCGTGGTCGACCACTGTGAGAAGATGAGAACCCCTGCAAGGTGACGAGAAGCAGAGCAGACCACGTGTGAGTTTGCATCTGGAAACAGCAGGGTCTGCGTGCTTAGTGGCACTGAGGAAGGGCAGGTCCTCGTGTGCAGAGGCCAGAGACTGCTGCACTGATTCTTGAGCTCATATAATAAACCCGTTGGAGACTTTTGGAGAAACACTGAAGAAGATACAGAGGGCAGTTAGGGAGTATATTCAGCAGGAATGCAGCCTTTCAGTGTGAGCAGGTCAGGGCTCATTCATTTATCCAGGCAAATCAGGATTTAGAATACGGGGTTATACAACAAAGAGTTATTGTCAAGTTCCTTATCCAATCTCCTGTATCTTCCTTGCAGACAGGTAAGTTTCTCAGAGCAGAAACGCTGTAGCAATGCAATGCAGCACCGTGCTACATTCCGATCATCTGTCTGACTTTTCATGCTTCCTTGCCCCACATTACAGTGCAGTAGGACAGTGGTAGAAAATGCAGACTTTTAGTCCAGGCGCAGTGGCTCATACCTGTAATCCTAGCACTTCGAAAGGCTGAGACAGAAAGATTGCTTAAGGTCAGGAGTTCAAGACCAGCTCTGAGCAAAAGCATGACCCTGTCTCTACTGAAAATAGAAAAATCACCCGGGTGCAGTGGCTTGTAGTCCCAGCTACTCGGGAGGCTGAGGCAGGAGGATTGCTTAAGCCCAGGTGTTTGAGTTTAGACTCTGGCCTAGGTGACAACGACACATTGTCTCCGAAAAAAAAAAAAAAAAAAAAAAAGCCAGACTTTTTTATTTTTACAGTCTGCTCATGCCTAAATTTCCTGTTAATCCTATTGTTTGTCTTTATAAACAAGAATTTCTTGAAGAAACTAGAACAAAAGAGGAATTTTTGCTTCATGAATTTCCCTTGATTTGTCTAGACTTGTCTGGCAGAGGCCTTCATAACTCAGAGCTCAGGACTTATCCTTCTCCTCTGTTCAACGGAACTGTCAACTCTGCGGACCCTACTTCTCTAGTTCCCCCCCAATGGAAGCTCCTCTTAGAAAGCTTAACACACTGTTCTCTATGGAGTTATTATGACTGTGCTTTTGAGAAACACAGAGAATCGGGGGATTTTGCTCTCCAGAGCACCCCTTAGGGATCACTGACACCATCTCAACTCCATGCAGATTGCGATTTTACATTGTAATATGGAAACTGGGCAACGACCTTTTCCAGACCTTTGAGTGTTTGGCCTTCAATATGGGAGCAGTATATCAGTGGTAGAACTCAAAACCATTCTTTCATTAGATCATTCTCTTGTCTCCTGAAAGGCCAATATGTAACAATGCCATGATTTAACCTCCCCTTCAAGGCTACCATATTATTCTACATGAGGCTTTTAAAGTTATTACATCAGGAGCAAATTAACACAGAGTGAGAAAATTGTCACTTCTTTCTACATTTGCAAACAGCTCAGTTTCCAGTCTTTCCTTATTTTATCTATAGTCACTGAATAACTGAAGACCCAGAAAGAAGAAATAAGATACATAGCTTCATGACTATTTCCCCTAGATTCCCAACAAGCTATAATCTGCCTTTGTAACATGGAAGTTTAAGGAAAGAAGCCATCTTCATAACATAAAAGTGCAAGATGAAGCAGCAAGGGCTGATGTAGAAGCTATAACAAGTTATATAGAAGATTTAGCTAAGATAACAGATGAAGGTGGCTACCCCAAGCAACAGATTTGCAATGTAAACAAAAGAGTCTTCTGTTGGAAGGAGATGCCATACAGGACTTTCATAGCTACAGAGAAGTCAATGCCTGTCTTCAAAGCTTCAAAGGCCAGGCTGACTCTTATTAGGGGCTAATCAGCTGCTGACTTCAAGTTGGAGCCATGCTCACTTACCACCCTGAAAATTCTAGGGCCCTCAAGACTGATGCTAAATCTACTTTGGGTGTGCTCTATAAATGGAACAGCAAAATCTGGATGACAGCTCGTCTGTTTAGTGCATGATTTACTGAATATTTTAAGCCCACTGTTGAGAGCTACTGTTCAGAAAAAAAGATTCCTTTCAGAATATTACTGCTCTTTAACAATGTACCTCGTCACCCAAGAGTTCTGATGGAGATCTGCAAGGAGATTAATGTTGTTTTCATGCCTGCTAACACAACATCCATTCTTCAGCCCATGGATCATGGTGTGATTTTGACTTTTAAGTCTTCTTATTTAAGAAATAGATTTAGTAAGGCTATAGCAGCCATAGATAGTGATTTCCTTGATGGATCTGGCTAAAGTAAATTAGAAACCTTCTGGAAAGGATTCACCATTCTCGATGCCATTAAGAACATTCATTTTTTTATGGCTGAGTAGAACTCCATGGTATACATATACCACATTTTATTAATCCATGGGATGGGGAGGAAGGGATGGGTGAAATCAAACCTAACAGGTACAATGTACACTGTCTGGGTGATGGGCACACTTATAACTTTGTCTCAAGCAGTACAAAAGCAATCCATGTAACTAAAACATTTGTACCCCTATAATATTCAGAAATTTAAAAAAATCATGATTAATGGAAGGTCAAAATATCAATATTAACAGGAGTTTGGAAGAAGTTGATTCCAACCCTTAAACTTTGATGAGTTTAAGACTTTATTGGCGGAAGTAACTGCAGATACGGAAATTGTGTTAATAGCAAGAGAACTAGACTTTGAAGTGGAGCCTGAAGAAGTGACTGAATTGCTGCTCTCTCATGATAACATTTTAACAGATGATGAGTTATTTCTTATGGATAAACAAAACAAGTGGTTTCTTAAGATGGAAAATACTCTTGGTGAAGATGCTGTGAACATTGTTGAAATGAGAACAAAGCATTTAGAATAGTACATGAACTTCATTGATAAAGCAGGGGCAGGGTTTGAAAAGATTGACCCTAATTTTGAAAGAAGTTCTACTGTGGGTAAAATGCTATCAAACAGCTTTGCTTGCTACAGAGAAATTTTTTTTTGTGAAAGGAAGAGTTAATTGATGCGGCATTAAGAGATTGACACAGTCATCCCAACCTTCGACAACCACCACTCTGATCAGTCAGCAGCCGTCAACATTGAGGCAAGACCCTCACCAGCAAAAAGATTATGACTTGCACACTTAATAGACTACAGTATAGTGTAAACATAACTTTTACATGCACTGGGAAACAAACAAATAAAAAAACATGTGGCTTGCTTTATTGTAGTAGTCGGGAACCAAACTCGTAATATCTCCACCGTATGCCTGTATATAGGGTTCAGTCCTAGCCTCGGTATCAGGAATCCGCTGGGGTGTTGGAATGTATTCCCCATGGATAAGGAGGAGGGATGCTGTATCACTTTAATCAAGTAATCAAAGTTAACATCCACAAGAGTAGAACAAATAGACATCACATGTCTCTTTAACATGATTGCACGGAAAAGGACATAGCATCACTTCTGTGGCATTTCTATTAAAATGCACAGTCTGATTCTAATCAGATAAAATAAGAGTTGCTTTCCTCTAGTTTGTTAACTCTCCTGAGATGATAAAGCCAGTCAATAAATGACTGAATAAATAAAATGCACACTTAGTTTAGAGCAAATGAGGAAAGCAGGAGCTAGAAGAGATAGGACATGAGATATACGTTTTCTCCCTTTGACTCCTCAGGTCCTGCTCTGTGGTTCTCACATGACGGCTGAGTACTTGAACTGCTAGGGTAACATCTTCACACCATACCTGGTCCCCTAACAATTTTTATTTTTGATCAATTCTACAATGTAGTTATTCTCCAAGAAATTAGAGTTCAAATGTCCTGTAGAACCAACTAATGTAAGGGAATTTAAAAACAGCCAACCTCTGTCTCTTCCACCCTCTCGCAAATCTCACTGCATTGGCACTGATGTGATGTTTCTGCCAGTCCATGCTAAAAGGAAAAGACCGCAAGCATGGTGCAGTAAAAAGCATTAGGAATTTGTTTTCTGGAATGGGAAGCGTTCCTTGCAAATAAGCACATGGGAAGGGGACCCCTGGGGAGAAGGGCAGTGAGACAACACTTGTCAGAAAGTCAAGGCAAGCAGACGTGAGGGGCAAGTTAAAGGTAAGGACAGATTGACTGCAGGGAATTCACTAGAAGCTGAAAAAGGCAAAGCAACAGATTCTCCCCTCAGCCTCCCGAAGAAACCAGCTCTGCTGACACCTTGACTTTAGTCCAGTGAAATAATTCCAGACTTCTGACCTCCAGAACTGTAACTGAATAAATGTGTGTTGTTTTATACCTTTAAGTGTATGGTAATTTTTTTTTTTACAGTAGCAATAAGAAACTAATACAGCAGCAATGTTACGTGGAATATTAAGATTCTAAATAAGACATTCACAATGGGATCTAGAAAGGCTCTGCATGAAGAAATGGGAAATCCATTTTCAGATTCACTGTCTTTTTTAGTGATGACAAATCACTTCCCTTTCCATTATGAAAGGAGTCCGGTGAAATCACCTAACACCACGTAGCTGCCTGGTCCCCACAGGAATGATGCTGTCAGCCTCGGTGTCTGCTGTGATAGGCTAGATACTCGGCAGGGGTGGTAGACAGGTCAGCCCCGGTGAAATCCATGTTGTGAACTAGTGCATAACTTTCATCCCTCCCGCCTCGGACATTTTCAGCCTGACTTTGTTGAGTAACTACTGGAACACTCGGGGAAAGAGACTGGCTGACATTCACAGAGCACATGATCTTGCCTGTATAATTACACAGAACGTCTTCTGCGGTGGGTACACTTGAGTGAGAGCATTCACATGGAACACAAATATCACATCCCTATTTCCGTTTAGGAATTTTGTGACTATACCTTTTCCTTAGATCTTCTCGTTCCCAAGTGTCCAGTCATGTTCTTTCCAAGTCTCTGCTGATCTGGCCAGCTCATTATAGTCACTGACCGTGAAGTATTGTCAATTAGTATCTTGAGCCAACTCTGTCGAGAAAAAGTGTAAAAAATAAATATACTACTAGAAATTATTCTAAATGGGAGGCTCTCCTTTCTTCACTTTATGATTTTTTTTTAAAAAAAGCCCTTAGTAGGGCTGTGATGCCACATCAGTGCATTTCTAGCTTAATGCCAGCACAATACACAAAGCCAACTGTAATCAGACCCCCTTTATTTCTTTCTCTGGCAATTGGGAGTAAGAATTCCAGATGAGGCCATAGGTGTGTGCTTGAGGGTGGAGCGTCAGTGCAGCAGGAGTCAATGCTGGTGGAGTCCCAGCCACCCGCCCTGGTGCTATCCAGTGCCCCAGAGCATGCTCACCCTGTCATTGTCAAAAGCTTTTTTTTTTTTGTAATAACATGAAACAGTATCCTGGGTAATTAACCTTTCTAATCATCAAACCTGACCACATTACACCTACAACTATCTCCCACTTTCATGCATCATCAATTTCTCCCTTTTTGCCCAACATTGGTACACAGACACGCTTTGGAAGGTTCCAGAGCCCTCCCTTGACTCCACATTTCCCTCCAGATGCAGATCCATTTCTCTGCTCTCTCGATGACCATGAAATTTCTTGCAATAGTTCTCTTTACTCATCCTCTCCACTTCCTCCCCCCCATTCAGTCCTCAGCTCACTCCCTGAAATTGCTTGTCTGTCATTAATGGTTTCCCTGTTGAAACATCCAGCAAGTCTTCCCCTATTCCACTCCTGAACTTCTCAGGAACATTTGGCCCAGCTGACCGCCCACTCTTCAGGGCTGGCTGCTTATTATTATTTAAGTTTCTGCTCAAATACTACCTCCTCATGAATGCCCTCCCCGACCATCCCATCCAAAGTAGCTCTATCACCTTTGTTTCAGTTTCAGTTATCTATTGCCATGGAACAAATCACCAAATGCATCCTGGTTTAAAACAACCATTTCTCTAAATACATGTACAATACTCCTAGAGACTAGGGGATGTAAAATACAATGTTTAAAAGCACAGATTCTGAAGTTAGACTGCCTGAGCTCAAATCCCAGCTCCAGCACTTATTTGCTGTATGATCCTGGGAAAATCAGCTAACTTCTCTGTGCCTTAGTTTCTAATCTAAAAATTGGGTCACAATAGTACCAACCTCATGGAGTTATTGTGAGGATTAAATGAGTTAATACATGTTTAGTTCTATAAACAGGGCTGGCACATAATAAGTGCTATATACATGTTTGTTATATTATTACTTGTTTCCCAGAAAAAGCTTTAAATGGGATGTAGAAATAAAAATTAAAAAAATTTTCAACATTAAAAAAATAATAAATAAATAAATAAACCAGCCATTTCTTTACTCGTGACTCAGAGAGCCAGTTATTTGGTCAGGGTTCTACTGGGATAGCTTACGTTGCTCTATGTCCTGTTGTCTGGATTCACTCATGCATTTGCAGTCAGTTGGAAGAACTCCTTGGGGCTGGCTCTCAAATGGCTTCATTCACCTGCCTGGAAGTTGGCTGAGTTGTCAGCTGCAACGCCTTGGTTTTATTCACATGGCCTCTGCAGCAGGCTAGCGCGGGCTTCCTCGCAAAACACCTGTGCTTCCAGAGGGTGAAACAGAAACTCAAAGGCCTCTTGAGGTGCTGCTTGGAAATTGCAAGTTGCACAGTGTCATCTCGGTCACGTTCGATTGGCCAAAGTATGTCACAAGGCTAGCCAAGATTTAGGAGTGGGAAATAGATCCTACTTCTTGATGAGAGTTGCTGCAAATAATTCGTGGCCATTTTTAATCTACTGTGTCCTCTCTCCTGTGCCCTCCCATCACTCCTTACCACATCATCTTATTTATTTCCTTTACAGTTCTTAGCATTATCTAAAGAAATGACTCCTCCTGCCTCCATGGTGGGAAGCATCTTTTCTGGCTTGGTTATTCTTGAAGCCCCAGGGATTAGAACAGTGAACAGTGCTTGGAATATAGTAGATGGCCATTGTATTGGATGACTTAATTAACAAGTGAATGAGTGAATTCAGAACACCGGGTTCAACAGGCAAAGGCCTGTGGACCAGTCTTTATAGTGATTTGAAATTATTTCCCTTGAATACTCTCTGGGAGCTGAACTAATAGGTTGACTGAAGATAAAAGGCAAGAAGTACCCTAAATAATAAAGAGGTTTCAGCAGCCGGTTTGTGTCCTGAGGAGACTTTAGAGCAAAACTGAAATGCTGCTTTATTTTCTTGTTCCAATTCTGAATAATCACAGACAGCCCTTACCATACATTCTCTTACTCTCTCTTCCAATAATTGAGAGTTAACTTATCATATTAAGCCCCATTGTAGCCTGCCTTCTGTAGAAGGCCTTGTTTAAAGCCTAAAAAGGTTAACTAAGCATAACCACACATCATTTTAAGGCAGAACTAAGAAACTATATCAAACTGATTTCCAATGAATAAAATATTTTTGTTTATATTTTATTGCTACAATATATCTGGAATAACAGAATCTATCCTTTGCAACTAACCGGAATTTGTTTTTAGTCTGAAAGATAAGATTTCATTTTAATTTATAGATTATAGTTTTGGGGGGGACTGTATAATAGTAAACTCAGTTATTTAGGGAAATTTAAGTCGATAACCACTTATTGAGCCTCCTGAAGACAAAGGCATGGATAAGACACGTCTTCTGCTCTTAAAAAATTTTAATAACATGAGGGATACAGATCACACAAATGCATGATTAAAACACGAGGCGTGCTATGGCAGTGGTGTGCGCACAGTGCCACCAAGCCCAAGGGAAAGGACTGACCCACTCCCTCCATCCCTGCAAGAAGATGGTCATGGAGGGGGAAGAGATGTAGTAAACGAGCAAAAGCAAAGTGTATTCGGAGCAACTAGAAGTAGGTCTAACGTGTGAAAAGGAAAGGGCAGGCATAACTGGAGTTTAAATTAGCACCGAGGCAAAAGCTGAATCCCAACAGGTATGTCCTATAAAAGAGCTCACATTCCATCCTCAAAGCCACTGGTTGCCAATTTCTTTGCATGTGAGGAACTCCTTAATGCCAAAAAGTGGAATGTTTATTATCCATTAATTGGGAAAATACACACAGAAATTTAAATAGTTTTTAAAATAAAAATTAATATTACCTTTAAATTATTTTTTTAAGACTCAAGACCACAGATAAATATATTCAAACAATTTGTTACCTACTTATGGGAGCTGTTTCCTTTGCCTACAAACAATGCATTGTACATATAGAGGTTAACCGATCTCTTGTATTATAATTCACATCAAGAGACACTATATTCTAAGGCACAGAGGAAGCAGCATGGCACAGTGGGAGTCAAAGAGTTAGGCATCCCCATCCTGCCCTTCCATTTACTAAGTCTTTGATAGCAGGCAGTTACTGAAGCTGTTGAGCTTCAATGTTCTCATCTGCAAAATGAGAATAAAAGGACTTACCTAAGTGGATTTGTAAAGGAATAAATATAAATGATCTTGTGATGTAGGGGAAGAGGGTGATTAGGAGCAAGGAGCTAAATGTGAATCCCAGTTTGGGTGATGGATGGAGTCAACAGTAAGCAGAGGTGGATGGTTGAGTCACTAATAGAGAGAGAGAGACAAAGACAGAGAAAGAAAGAGACAAAGAGATAGATAGAGAAAGAAAGCAGAAGGAATGGTGTGGATGGTGAATACCCACCAGGGAGACAGAAAAAAGTTAGTTGGTAGCATGCGAACAGTGAGAGCACACTCATTCCTGACACAAACCTACTTCACCTACTTACAAATTTTGACAGAATGAGAGCAGAGATAGGAGAAGAGAGGGGACTGTTTTGTAAGTTCTAGAAGAGAAAGGATGAAGGAAGACAAACAATGTAAAAATAGTGCCCAACCTATTTCTGTCTACATCAAATACTTATTCAATAAAAAACAGACAAATTGGAACATTTTAATAATATATTAAAAATACTGATAGCTTTATTGGTATTTCAGGTCTCATGTCATAATAAGAGGCAAATAAATGGGCTCAATTTGAAGTTCTATTTTCCTAATCAATATCTGCCAACTGTTGTGGAGGTTAAGTCAAGTCTTTCCACAAAGTGCTGCAATCTTTTAGCTATTTACTATCCTCTTGTCTTTTTCCTCTCTTTTTTGTGCCAAAAGCAGAGGTAAAGACACATGGATTATTCACCACAGGCTGATGAAAGTGAGAGGTGATGGAAAGAGAGGAATAGATTTCTTGAGCCGCCTTCAGTTTAAGTAAGCCGACTGGGGAGAATATTACATCATTCCCTAATTGCCACATTATAGTAATGAATATCCTTTATTTCACATGGAACACTCCAGAAAAAGTTTCCAGCTGATCATCCCTTCTGGAAATACCTAGGGAATAACTTCATAAACAGATTATCCCTGGAAAATTGAAGTACAGAACGGAGGCTGTTGGCGTTCAGGACAGGCTTCCTGAAAATACGGCATGTTGGCATTTGAAAACCACAGAAGCAGGAAGATCTCTTCACCTTCCTCTCTCCCTTCTCCTGTGGAGGTCATTAGACCCTCATTCGAGAAATCCCTCCCTCTACCCAGAGGGAAAGAACATCCTTATTCTGAAGACACAAGGACACAGAGCGGAATCTGAACAAACAAGCCTTGCTTAGTTCCCCCAGCTTGTCGTCATTACATCATATCCCCTTTGTCTAATCACACTTTCCAGCTACTTCTTCATCAAGCCTAAGAATAAAAATACACAACTTGATCTGTTTCCTTGGGTCTTCATTTCCTTATGAAAGTTCCCATGTCACATAAAACTTATATTAAGTAAACTTGCATGCTTTTCTCTTGTTAATCTGTCTTTTGTTATAAGTGTCACAGCCAAGAACCTAGAACTTAGCAATGGGTGAAGAAATAATCTTTTCCTCCCCTACAAGGCACATATCCTAGCGATGCAGACATCTGCTTTCAAATAAACTGTTCAAAGCTTGAGTCCACATTTAATCCTGTGGCACCTGTAAAATGCAGCAGAAAATACTGAGAGCGTTCTTCAAGTAAAAGTTTATGATTTCTTTTTTTCTTTCCTTTCTTTTTTCTTTTTAGAGACAAGGTCTTGCTCTATTGTCCAGGCTGGTCTCAAACTCCTGGCCTCCAGTGATCCTCTTACCTCAGCCTCCCAAAGGCAGGAGCCACTGCACTCAGCTTATTTTGATCTCTGGGATTGAGACAATATCTATTTGGAGGTTTTCCTTGAACCAAGAGGTAGTAACTCATTTGTATTTGTAGTCATGGCAACATAGATTGACTTTAAAAATTGTTACCATAGAAAGCACAAAAATGTGGCTATTGATTCAGAAGGGTATTGGGATTTTTTTCTTTATTTTCTTATCTTTTTTCTTGTTTTTCCTCCCTTTCTCCTGCCATCCCTGTCTCTCTACAACCCTCTCTCTGTTTCTCCTTTTTCTTTTCCTTTTTTCCTTTTCTTTTCTTTCTTCTTTAGAAAATTGATACCATATCCTCTTTATCTAAGTAGTAGAGCATTAAAAGTGTACTACTTTTTCTTTCATTCGTTCACCTTAAAAAGAGGATATCAGCAAATAGTGACTGAAAAACAGAACATTATATGAGAAAAACTGGATCTCAAAAATAATGTACCACGGCATACCACACACAGAAATGAGTTCAAAATGATCATAGACCTAGAGATAAAACTTCCAAAAGAAAACACAGAACAAAAATCTGTGTGACCTTATTTCTTCGATAAGACATAAAAACTATAAAACATAAAAGAAAAAAACTGATAAAATGAACTTCCTTATAATAAAAATATTTTGTTCTCTGGAAAACACCATTAACAGTATCACAAACAAAAATCACATACTGGGAGAAAATAAATACCACTCACAATTTAATAGTTATAATAAGAAAAACAAAGCAATTAAAAGTGGGCAAAAGATTTTAATACTCTATAGATGATAGATAAATGGACAACAAATACACAAAAGATACTCAACATTATTAATCAGCAGAGAAATAAAAATTAAAACTACAATGAGATATCAGTATACGTACTAACTTGCTAAAATAGCTAAAATTAAAAAGATTGACAATTCCAAGTGTTGATGAGAATGTGTAGCAACTAGAACTCTCATACATTAGTGTGGAAATGTAAAATGATACAACAAATTTCAAAAACAGTTGACAGTTTCTGATGAAGTTAAAAGTACACTTTTAGTATGACCTAGCGATTATACTTTTTTGTACTTCCCCAAGAGAAATGAAAAATATGCCCACACAAATACTTATATGTGAATGATCATAGCAACTTTAATCATAATGGTTGAAAAATATTTTAAGCAAGGTTGGAAACAACGCAAATGCCCGACAACCTGTGAATGGATAAACAAATTGTGGTATTTTGAAACAATGGAATGCTACTGAGGAATAATAAAAAGAAGGAACTATTGATATATACAACAACACAGATGAATTTCAAAAACATTATGATACACAAAAGAAGGCAGATGCAAAAGAATACATAATGTTGATTCCATCCATGTAAAATTCTAGAAAAGGCAAACTTAAGGTTTAGTGACAGAAAGCAGATCAGGGATGGATTGTACGGAGTTGGAAGGGGCAATGTTGGCTACAAAGGAGCACAGGAAACTTTTGGGTATGATAGAAAAATTTCATTTTTTTATTATTATAGTGTGATTTCATAAGCATATATCTTTGTAAATACTCACTGAACTATATAAGTGTACAGCATTTAAATAAGGATTATTTCCTATGAATGTACTATGGTGATATATTTTCCAGCTGAAAAGTGATTGTATTTTCATCAATTATGAAAATTTTTATGAAACATTATTCAGATCATCAACAAAATTAGAGTTGTTTTCGTGACAGATTGATTATGTATCCTATTTTTTAGGAGTGTTACATATCTTCATAAAGCTAAATAATATCCCTCTCCCCACCTTTATTTTAGAGTTTCTGAGTTCTCAGATATGGATTTTGGCAGGTGGCATATGGAGAGTATGGTTAATAGACATTTGCTTTATTTGTACTGAGCTCTAAAAGAATTAACTCTAAGTGCTCATCTTGAATAGACACCTAATGGGTGAGGTGCGCACCGTCTGGGAGATGCACACGCTTGAAACTCTGCCTTGGGGGGGGCAAAGGCAGTAAATGTAACCTAAACATTTGTCCCTCCATAATATGCTGAAATTAAAAAAAAATAATAAAAACTGTTTTGAAAAGGATCAAAAAAAATACTTCTTAATTAGCATTTAAAAATCCTTCCAAAAGGAATAAAGCAAGTTTTTTCTTTTTGTTTTTGCTAGTAGGTAAAGAGGAAAGATATCTAATGCTTGATATTTGAGACACTAGACAGAGTATTATTTAATGGAGACAAAAAAGTTCATTAATTATTGTAGCACAGTAAGACTGTAGTTGCAAAAGCAGATTCTATGTTGGATACTATTTATGTAATTTTAAAAATCTCATTTGGTTTTTGAAAATTACAGAAATACAGATAGTCAAGTACGAGATGGAAAATCAACCACTTATTTCCTAAGGGTTCTTTTTCCCCTACAAAAATATTCCTATTCCTTTTTAGCTTTCTACTGTTCAAAATTTCATTTCAACCTCATTAAATCAAAACATTTGATTAAATTCTTTAAACATTTGATCGGA
This sequence comes from Eulemur rufifrons, assembly GCF_041146395.1. Taxonomy (NCBI): domain Eukaryota; kingdom Metazoa; phylum Chordata; class Mammalia; order Primates; family Lemuridae; genus Eulemur; species Eulemur rufifrons. The sequence continues at coordinate 12,340,059 of NC_090992.1, forward strand.
TCAATTTTCAAACAGGAATTTTGAGGTAAAATAAAAGGGTAAGACTCAATTCTTAAAAAAAAGTTGAACACTTCAGTATTCTTGATATAAAATGAACTTTCATTTATTTATGTATTGAGGTAGTACAATGATAATGTGCTGTGATTGTGTAATGCAGGATATAAAGATAATTATTTGAGAAACTAAAACAAAAAACAAACATGCACATATTTTCTTATATTTCAGGTTGACTATAATTATTAACAGAGAGGAACCAACAAATTAGTATGGGAATTTGGAAGACATCAGTTTGAGAAAACAGGAAAAATGTATGGGGGATACAACAATTGAGTTAGGTGACAAATCAGTGAGCCCTACCCCAAATCAGCTGACCCAGAATATCAGGAGGGGGAGGCCGAGCCATCCACATTGTACGGGAGCTCTGCAGGTGATTCTTATGCTGTTAATAAAGTTTGAGACCCACTACCTTAAGTGATAGCATTTGTGTGTGTTTGAGGTTCATTAAGTAGGTAAAATTTTTGACAGGTGAAAAAGGAGCGTGGAAAGACAATATAGTGGGGACAATGCTTAAAGACAGGAACACACGAGGTTTTTTATAATTGAGGGCTATAAGCAGCAAGCCAGATTAGAACTTTAGTAGACAATGTATGGCCATCAGAGCTTTTTCATCAGAGTACTACTGTTGTTATTTTGTGGTTTAGAAGCATCCTCTGGTTCAGGATGAACTGGCATTGTGCAGTGGGCAGGGGTAGGGGGTGTGTGGGAGGGAAGATAAGCTGAGTAACAGGTGGAGCCCCTGGTCAGTTACCTTAAACCGTGTCAGAACCAATGCTGGGCTTAAGGAGGGTCGTTGCTGAGGAAATGGAGAAGACGTTGGATTTCAGAGGTAATGTGTTTTAGGAATGGGTTTTATAGTCCATGGAAAATGTTGTTGCTCCTTGACTTTTAGCCCTGCTAGATACTAGTAATTGTCTGGTGAGCATGGAGTGGGAAAAGTGACACAGTGTCTACCTATGAAACAGATTTATTGACCCCATTCCAATGCCACCCTTAGGATACTTAGAAAACTAAGAAAACGGAAAAAGTCAGAAAACTTCGTAGTGGCAGAAATCTTAGAAGGACATCTCAGAAGTTGGCAAGCACATATAAGGGGCAATAAGTGGAGGGTACTTATTTGAGTTATAGGGGATCGATAAAGGGTCCCCGGAAGAGGTGACATCTGCATTCTGATAAACCAAGAAAAAGATGGATGGAGTGTGTACATGTGTGGGAATGTGTGTGTTTGCATGTGTGTGAATTGTGTGGAAGAAAAACAAAAAGGACAATTCAGTCAGAGGCATAGGGCAGAGGCCAGAGAGCATGGTGTGTGTGTTCAGGGAACTTGGAGTAATTATTTTTCAAAGAAAGGGAGGTCATCAGTGCTGCTACGAGAGGTGGAGGCAATAGCAGCAGTAAGAGCAATTGACAGACAGCTCTGCAGTTTGACTAGTTCTGACCTTGAGTGAGGTAAAAATCTCAGTTTTCTCATTCCTAAAATGAAGATCTCAGGGTGCCCTGAGAGGATGCACGGGACACATTTAATATTGGGTCTGGTACATAGAACTTCTTCTAGCTAACCTAGAGGTTAGTGCCTAATATCTTTATTATTCTTCATTAACTTTCACCTGGTGCTAATTTACATCTGTAAGGTTTGCAAGTTGATTTCTATTGTCATTCTTATAAAGATTTTTAAAGGTCTCTAGAATGCCAAAAAACATTATCTCAAAAATGCAGTTGTAAATTTTAAAGAAAAACACATACAATTCAATTCGCTAAAAGGGCTTTTAAAAAACTGAAATTTAGAATGAGCAGTTCAAACTATTAAACATAAAGTGCTGTGCATGTGGCTTTCCAGAACCAGATTCACTATACAACTTACTAAATGTTCACGGTCTTTCTCTGCTTCTCATTCTTTGTCTATTCAGGTGATACGTCTGTGTTTTGTTTTATTTTGTTTAATAATATGCATGGCATTTTCTGCCTTTTTCTAACTTCCACGGTTACACATCTTTCTTATTTTCTATTTCTAATACAACTTTTCCTCTGATCCTAATCCTCAATTTTCTTATTCTTTTTCTTCCTCCAACAGAGAATAATATAAAAGTAAAAAAATTATTTATTTTACACATTTTATTCATGACTACAAATGCAGTGAGTAAAATGAGTTGCCTAGTATCTGTCAAAAATACAATCAGATCAAGTTAGAATTGTTTTAAAAGTTTATAGTGAATACCAAAGAACAGTTAATGAACTGGAAAACTGAAACTAGAGAAATGGCATGAAATCTCAATTTTACAGCAGTTACGGCACAATTTATAGAGCATAAATGAAGAAGTATTTTGACCTTTTTTGTGATTGGCTGGCATCTGTTTGTTTTTAAGGCCACAGAGCTGGGTATACTGATTTGTCTGTAGAAAATCAGAACGATTTACATTTTGGTTACGTGGCTATGGGCAATTGGCCTTGGGGTATCTAAATCATGGCCTCCATTTTATTTAGTTACTTATTTTTAACACATCTAAAAACCAAATGACCGCAAACAGCATCTCACCCAAGTACAAGCCTTTTGACCTGATCTCCAACTAGCCTATATTATTTGTTTTTGTTGTTTGTTGGCTTTTTAGTAACTTTTGATTTGTTTAAAAACAAAAGTCTTTATTGTTCCTTTTTTGCAAGCATTTTACTATCTACATATTCCATATTTTTAGCTAAAAGTTAGCTACCATTTAAACAACGAAAGAAAACAAAGGAAGTTGTTGGCAGTGCTAGAGTTTGAAAAAATAAGAGCTTTGTACATTTTTATGAAATCGCCTCCTTTAGTATGCAAATAAATTTTATTTCTACATGCTTGGAATAACCTAAGGTTTTTAAGGGATAAATTTGTTCAGAGAAATGGAAATAAAAGGTCAATATTTTTCATGTTCTTATTTCTCAGGAGGCTTAGTGTAATTTATTTTTAAAAAATGTTTAATTTCATACAAATTTACTTCTCCAATGGGACAAAAAATTTTTTGTCTATACTGTTCTTTTCAGATAGCTTCATATTTCAAATACTCTGAAAGCAATAAAGGAAACTACAAAAATGTATCGATTCTATGACTGTGCCCTCTTGGAATTTGCCTGTGGTTCTGTGGTCTCGCATTTAATGACAATTATAGTCTTTTCTTTATCCAGGGATAGGGACCTAATAATGTGAGCTGGGTTTTGATAGGTTTGTTCCAGATGGGAACCCCAAAATTATCCTAAAGCCTGTGAAACAAAAGCCGCTGGAGTCTGGAGAGTCCGAGGTTATAAATCTAACTTCAGACAGCTGTAGCCACGCGGGCATTCCTAACACCCCTGATAAGGATGAAGGTATTCCTTCCCCTATCTCTGCAGGTGTTACTCATTCCCCTGGGAAAAACCCTCTATAAAACCCAAGGCTTTCCCCTCCCTTGGAGTGGATGCGTTTTTGCCTCCACCCATCTGCACCCAGATGCTCAAAATAAACAGCATTTTGCTACGCGTGAGGCTTCATGTCTCTCTATCGGTTGAACCTAACAAGTTTATTTACTCTATTCCCTCCTAGGACTACAAAACCCTTCTCAGTCCACAAAATTTGTTCTCAGTCACTACTCTTGAATTTCTTCTACTTTGGAGATATGGTTTATAATTCTGGAATTTTTTACAGTTAAAAGCACAGAGACTTTAGTCCAATCTTGTACCCAGCTGAGGAATGTCTTTCACAAAATCCCTGACCATTCGATAAGGCAATGAATTGTTACATGAAGAAGTAAAGTTCCTATCATAGAAATGTGTATGTACCAGGAGACAATTAATTGCTTTTTTAGTGATCTCAAAGGGTTACAAGACAATAATAAAAATAATAGCTAATACTTCTTGAACACTTACTATACGGCAGGCATTGTGCTAATTGCTCTATGAAGGCATCATTATCATTAACTCCATATTAGAGATGAGGAAACTGAGACTTTGAGAATCCTGTGACTTCTCCTGGGACACAGGGATTGAGAGCAGCGGGACAAGATTCAAGCCCAGGCTCACTAAATCAGAGCCTCTGATCTTAAAATTACAGTGTACATTTTCTAACTGAGCCCAAATTAGTATCTCTTTAATCTTTACCCAATTAGTCTAAACTCTCCCCTTTAGGGGCAACCAGAACATGTTCGTTCCTCTTCCCCATTCATTTATGTAACAAAAAGAATATTTATTGAGCACCTCCTATGTGTTAGACACTGTCTTCGAGGCGGTAATACAGCACTGAACAAAGGACAAAATTTCTGCTTTCATGGTGTTCACATCCTTATCCTTTAAATTGTTTCAAAAGACCCACCTAGTTCTAAGGGGTTTCCTTTTCTCAGCCCCAATTTTCCTACTTCTTTCAACTACTCATCATAGGGCAAAATTTCCAATTCTTATCAACATTGGTAGCTACCCTTTTCTAAACACATTCCGGTTTGTAAATCATCTCTTTTAAAAATAACCACCATCCATGAACATAGCAATCGACGTGCTTTGTGATGGCTCAGAGAGAAAGCAGAACTATCAAAGGCAGACAGTCTGCGTTTATGTCTTGCCTTTGCTTATAATCTCCAAACATCTTTCCAGACTCGTAGAATGGTCCAATTAGACATGACGATTTGTAACATTCAATGATTTAAATTCCATTTACCATGGAGAGAGCCTTAATATTAGAGGTGCCCTTCAGGTGTCCTCTAGCATCCCAGACAGGTGCTGGAAGCCATTTTGCATCCGTAACTCCTGTTAGCACGGTGTTTGCTGAGAGCTGTTAGGCTCTGGCTGGGCTGAGTCACTTGGCAGCCTACAGTACCCTCTAGTGGTCAGATTGAAACCTCAAGATATGCACATTTTGAATATCACAAGAAGTTAACCTAAACTTCAGAGTGTCGGGCAACTGTGTTTTGCAAGTGTTGAATAGTCCTGATTGGTTATTTCTGGTTCAACGGGTGATCTATTCCCTGCTATAAATCAGAAAATCTGATGTTTCTCAGGTTCTGCTAGCCTAACACCTGCCTTTGCATTCTAGACTAGTTAGTTCTTCATGAGCTCAGAAATTCAAGCTGCTTTCCCTTCTCTTTTTTTAAGTAGTTGTAGACACTTTTTTTTATTTGGGGGCACTTCTTTATTTCTGTCTCATTTCTGTCCCTGGGTATAAATGCATAGGCCTTTTTAATAGGAGGATGTTATCTAAAGTTCCTATAGAAGAAATAGGGGAAGAGTAGTCTATGTGAGGTGATTGTGGTTTACAGGAAGAAGCATTGGACTTGAAGTCTTGAATTAAAGTCCTGAATTTAAAAAGTCCCGAATTAAAAGCCTAACTCTGCCACTTTGTTTGCTGGTGATATTAGGCAGGTGATTTCATTTTTGTAAGTTTACTCACAAGACAGGGATAATCTTTGAGAAGATCATGTCTAACCTAAAGTCTACCTTCTGAGATATATGGAAAATCACCAGATCTAAACTCTTTTCCACCAGACAGGCAGCTCTATGCACATGTACCTAGACCTGTGCCAAGCATAATAGATACTCAACTAAATCCCAAGGAAGCCTAATTTCAATTAGCTAAATGCGATGGGTAACATGTTTCTGGGCTGAGAATTTTCCAATTATTCCTTAAAAAGGTAGTTCAGTTCTCTTCAGGATCACATGTGTTCATGATCAACCGTGTCCTGTCACTTAATATCTGCAAGACAGAGGCCTCAGAATGTGAGAAAGGGGGAAAGGAAAAAGTATTGTGAGGGAAACTGTCTGAAATGACAGGATTTCTGTATTTTGTAAAACTGGGTCCAGTCTGAGCCTTGCCCAGGTTCCCTGTCCCTGATGTAGTCAAACATACCTTTGAAGAAAAGCAGATAAGAACAAGAAGTATTCAGATGCATTTATTCAACAGTCAGGCCAGCCAGGCATCGTGGTGACCTTATGGGATTTTGGAACCTTGGTTCTTAGCAAGGCCCTTCTTTTTCAATCCAGACAGGAAACTCTCGATGCCTATGGTGGAGATCAGAAAAAAAAATCAGCTTAAACTTTACCGACAAAAAAGTGACTATAGGAGAAAAACAGCTTCATTTAAAATAGAAAGGTTTGAGACTTATTTCCACTTCTCCTTCTTGCTTTCATTTATTTATGTATTCATTAATTCACCAAATATTTACTGATTACTATCACACACATTCAGAATACAACAGAAAGGAAAGATGTCCGTCCTTACAGAATTTACAGATCTAGTTGGGTGTTACAGTGAACCCCTAAAATTAATTTTGAATTCATTATTGCTTCTTCTGTTTCTGATGCCACTGCCCTCGCCACCAGGTTTCTAGCTGGTGCCTGGGCTATTGCAGGACCTTCTAATTGATTGAACTTTCTTCTTAGAACTTTGAGGATTCATATCTGTGAGGTCTTGTAAAAGTAAATCATATCTTTACCCCATATGGCTCCTGCCAGTTCTAAGCATCCTTCCCTCCAGATTAAAACCTCTCTACTTGCCCCACATCACCTTCACCGAACAGTTTTCTCTTCTCTAAGCTAAATAGCTCTAAATCCTATAATTGTTCCTTAGAAGACTGTTTCCAGATCTCTCATTTTTCTAACCATCCTTTCCTTGAATATGCTATCTTACAAAAATTCTTCTGTTTCTCTTATCACAGGTAGCTGTCTGACTTTCATATATTTTTATACATGCATTTATCTGGATTTTGTTGACATTTCATTTTAAGAGTTTTTAATGCTTTTTTGTCCCATAGTCATTAGTTATGCTCATAATACTGATTTCCAAATCAGTTAACATACATAAACCAAATATCTAAACAGAGTAAACAATAGTTGATTTTCTATAGCTGTGCTGTTCATTATGGATTAATATGTTCACTATCCACATATAGCTACTTAAATTTAAATTAACTAAAGTTAAGGAATATTAAATATTCAATTTCTCAATTGTACTAGCCACAATTAAGTGCTACTGGCTAGTGGTTTTGTATTGGGCAGCACAGACATAGAACATTGCTGCCACTACGGAAAGTTCTATTGGACAGTGCTGGTCTATAGACAAGAATTTTCCAGTATAGATTCTTAAGAAGAAATAGAAAAAATCTTCACTGAATATATTTTCCAAGCACATGATGACCAAAGAGACTACCATGTGCAAGCCCTTGCTTGGTGTTATCTGCTTGTCTCAAAACCCAACATCCAGAGTTCAGGCCTGGCTCTAGTTGCTCTGTACTGGATTTGTTTGGGACCTTCAGTGGGCAATAAAAAGGCAATATGGTACATTAAGAGATATGTTATATTTGAGAAAGCCACATTTTGTCTCTAGACCTAAATTTTCTTATCTGAGAAATAAAGGAAGAGACGTTATGTTTTCTGGCATACAACCATTCCTCTCATACCCACATAGTTTTGAAAGACTATTAATAGAAAGAACAAGCAGGAACTGGTAGATTTTAAAGGCTAAGGGAATAGGATGTCCCAGCTTTGTGCTCATATTTTCCTAATATTTCACTATAAATTATATATTGGGCCTTTTGGTCTTGGCACTGGGAAATTTCTCAAGCTTCAAGGCTGTGCTCTTGCTTTCTTCTCCCCTTGGGTGGAAATATGATGTTTGATCTTAATGTCAATAACATAGTTCATGAGAAAATGAACAAGTGGAACAAATGGTTACAAATCTCTTTACAAGTCTCAGTTGTGGAAACAGATTCACCACAAAGCAGAACACCAAATATTTCGCGTATAAAACTTTAGGATATTAGACCTCTTGCCCTGGGGCCCTATTTCCACAATACTTGCTAAACGCTGAGAATTTTCTGAAATTGTTTACAACAGCCCAAGAAGAGGGTTTGTGTTATAGGTAAGGGAATTTATTCAGTGGAATGATGGAAATGTATGCAGTCCTCTGAGCCTGAGTCAAAGTCTTTAATATCAAGTCAATCCCAGAAGAACCGAGGTCATTTCTGGAATCTCTTTGATTAGTTTTCCTCATTCCACTCCTTTATTTAACCTGAATGCTCTTTCAACACTGTCAGCATTCAGAGCCAAACTGACATGGAATTCTTTTCACGAATCCTTTCTTGACCCCTTTTTGATAAGAAGAAATCTGTATCTCTGCTTCACTTCTACGGCACTTTACTTATACCTCATTTTCTGGCATTTGCCCTAAGTTATATGGAGCCATGTATGGGCTCGTGACCTATTTTCTCTTAGTCATAAGCACAGTGAAAGGAGTGGAGACGACCATGAAGCTTGGCATACATTAGTGTTCAGTTGCTGAGCGAGACGGAAAATGTGTGGCAAATCTATTTCTCTCTAGGACCTAAATCTGCTTATGGACACTTGAGAAAATGAAGCTTTACTGAGCCTGGCTCTCATATCCACAAATAAAAATGTTACAAAAATACATTTCTGCTCACCCAATCTATACAGTTTGTATTTGTATATTTGAAGGCTTTAGAAAACAAAATTATTGCTATCACCAAGAATTATTTTTTTAAAGTTAAAGGTATTCTGTGTATATGAGCTTTTTAAAAAAAATCCAAGCTCTCTAGAGTTTTGCTGTAAGAAATGTGGTGTTTTATGATACAGATGATTTCTAAATATCAGATGATCACACCAGATATGTAAAAAGGAGGGAAAAAAGAGAACTATTTTCGGGAAAAGTAGATATTTTATTTTTCTTGTGGTAAGATTCATGTTATCGGTATATTGATTGTGGATTTAGAGGGATAGAGATATAAAAATTTAACGACAACTAACTTAAAATATATCTTAAAAATTCAAGTTTGTACTCACCTATTTTCACTACATAGAATGCATTTATTGGCATAAGTACGTCCATCATTTCCACAGACAGGGGCATAAATCCTGTTGCATCCGCCAATTTCCATACAAGTAGGCTAAAAATGGAATGAAACAATAATTTCCCATCATTCTCCATTCTTTGAGTTTATAACAAAATCTCCCAAATAGTTTTAATTTCTCTGGGGCATGACTGTGATTGGGAGAATGCTATTGCATGTTCTCAGAGAAAGAATCCAAGATCTGGAGTCAGAAAAACTGGTTTTAAGTAATGCCTCTGCTATTTCCAAGCCATATGATATAGGTAAGCCCTTTGGCCTCCCTGAAACTCAGTCACTTCATCTGCAAAATGGGAATAATATTATTTTCCCACCAATCTCATAGTGCTGTTATGAGGTTAACCTAAGATGAGTGGGATGGTGTTCAAGTTTACAATTACTGCAGGTGCTGGCTCCTCTCAGGTCGGCCACACCTTGGGGCATGTTTCCCCCTTGCCCACTGGAGAGCACACACACTGGTCTTCTCCTAGGCATTTAAAGGTACTAGATGTCTTCCATTATTGGAGTCTTCACACTCTATTCTGGTAAGAGTTAATAATAACCAATGACTGTTCTAGGCCAGGCACTGTCCTAAGGCACCTCACAACTATCCTGTGAACTTATTATTATACTCTTCTCCAGGTGAAGATAATAAGGCACAAAGTGATAAAATTACCCAAGGCCACATGGCTAAATAATTCCTGGATCCAGAATTCAAACTCAGTCATTCCAGTTCCTGAGCTTTAGCTCTTAACCCCTTCATTCTATATGTCTCACCACCAGTTATGTTTTGCTAACACACATTTGTCCTTTATGGCTCAGAATAACTCTCCCTTACTTAGGGGCACCCTCCCTGATCTCTAGGGTAAGTTTCTAATGGCACCAGAACAACTTGTTAGTTGTTCTTCTTCCTCCTCCTCCTCCTCCTCCTCCTCCTCCTCCTCCTCCTCCTCCTCACAGGGTCTCACTCTTGCCCAGGCTGGAGTTCAGTGACCTCATCATAGCTCACTACAAACTCAAAGTCCTGGGCTCGAGTGATCCCCCCTCCTTGGCTTTCCCAAGGGCTAGGATTATGGGTGTGAGCCACTGTGCCTGGTCTCTAGAATTTCTTCATAACAATTATCACAAATGTAATAATTTATTCACTCATGAACTTTTGGTTTATCAGCGGCCTCCCACTAGATATAAATGGGATGAGAAAAGGAACACTTCTTCCTTTGGTCTCCAAATTTACTGAAATTACCTTTGAAACAAAGGAAAACATGAAAAAATTAGATGTAGAATGTTTTTCTAGAGGGAGAAACTAACTTATTATTTTCTGTCGTTCATTATAAATTAGAGCCGCGCCTTGGTGATGGGGAGAACCTCATGCCAACATGATCAAATTTGCTCTAAGGAGGAAGGGCTACTTGGAGTGGACTTGAGAAGGCTTCCACCTAAAATACTTGTCCTATGGCTAGCATTAGTATATATATAAACAAACAAACAAACAAACAAAACCCCTCACAGCAAGCATTATACAACTGCATAGAACTTGCCTATGCATCAGTGAATCTATCCTTGAGTATAAGCCCATGGGGGAAAACTGCTATTACTATTTGTATTTCATAGCTTAAGCCTCTCCAGAATTCATACTCCTCATTTTGACTTCAGGCTCAGCTGAAAGGTAACAGATAGACTGTGCTGTAGTTGGATCCAACAGTTCCAGCCTGAGAAGTAAGAAATTACAAAATTCTCTTTACCTGTCTTCCTTGGTTGTTAAGTCTACAGTTGCCTAGAAGACATAAATCAGACATGTTAAGTGGGTCCTAAATGAGAGAAGCCAGATCTATGCGGATTCAGAATTCTCTGCTTTCATTGAAGACTAGACTTCTCTGCTGGCCTCTTCCACTCCCCAACCCTTCTGATATCTATCCTCCTTCAAGGACGTAGGTCTGGTTTCTACCTACTCCTTGCCTGCTGAAACCTTGAAAAAATTAAGTAAAAATTTGATTACGACCAACGTATCTCAGTTTGGTATTTCAGAAAAGTTGATTTATTTCCTTGAAAATAGAAATAATGTTCTTACTGCTTGAAATGTATCAGGCACTGAGCAAGTATCTTTTGAACATTCACTTACATTAACAATTAGTTACTCATCTTTGATTTCACAATTAGTGACGTATAAGTGTCTTTCTATCAGTTTACACATGAAGGTATGCAGAATTTATATAACTAGCTATGAAACAGTTATCATTTCACTAGCAGTAACCAGGTCTTCTGATGTAAAATTAACCTTGGCAATTACATTTAAGTCCTCTTTTGTAAGTAATGTTAAGAAATGTGCTCTTTTTGCCAACTCGCCATCAGTTCCCAAGGAGCTAGTTCCCACAGTTGCATTATGCTGACTGTAGGTCCAGCTTGTATTTTATGAATTTACAGATAGTCAAAATAGCCTTTCTGCATCCTCCAGAAAACAGCAGATCTTGCTGACATCATGTAGGGGATGGTAACTGTGAATGAGTTCATTGAAGGGAAAGGGAACTAATCTGATAGCACTCAACGGAGAAAAGGTTGGGGAGATTTAACTTTAATATCAACAGTCACTGAGGTGATCTAGCTAGGGAGGTAGCTCTTAGCTCACTACGTAGTGAAGACGGACCACTGTTTGCACCAATATTGAGCAAGTACAACCAACAATATTCTTCCTCTTCTTAACAAAGTGCTGATTTGGCTCCCAGGAGGATTCTTTGCCAGATCAGAGATGAAGCTGAAAATGTTAATCATTTCCAATGATAGAAAGGAAACTGATCTTAATTCTGTGGGGTCAGAATTCTCTGTCAACATTGTCAAGATGTAGTTTGGGGACATAGGTACACCATCTATTCAAGCAAAATGTTTCCCTTCAAAACATTCTGTAGGTCAAAAGTAAATTTTTTAATCAAACTATGCCTTTTATACTGAATAACCAGAAGTCATTGTTATCTATTTTATGCAATTCCACGAGAATCTAAAATTTGTAAATTGGCCTTAGACATTTACAGAATGAGAAGGGTATTTACGGTTGAAGTATTTCCACCATTTTTTTCCTCCACCATCTCCCTGACAAAGGTTTCCTATCACAAAAGGAAAACCATTTTATCTCCAAACAGTTATCACTAGTAGAATTGTTTCCCTCATTTTATGTTAAAAACTCCTCTTCCTATAGTTCTCATCCATTGATTTTATTTTATCTCATGGAGACCAAAAGATCTGTCTATGACTAGACTGTGTCCAAAGTTTGGAAGGTAATGTGCTCAGCAAAGCAACAGGTCAGAATGGTTTGTACTTAACAGGTCGGAAAAATATGCAAAGTTACCTACCCGATGAGCTCAACAGGGCCAAGACAGTGAGAAGAAAGATGCTTGTTATCTTCATGGCTGTATCCAGAGGTCAGTTGAAAACTGCGCTGAACTTACCACCTCTATTCAGAACCCTGGGGCTAGAAGGGTCATATAAAAAGATGGCCATGAGGCCCCACCTCCTGTGCTCCAGCACAGGTCTCCTTGGTTATTGATTAACTGTGTCATAGCTGGGCCTGTAGGATAGGGCATGCAGTGTAATAAACGTGAGAGGAGCCAGGTGGTCTGAAATACGCAAGGCCAAAATTCTGTCCAGAAAATAGTTCTCTGGTGTTTGGTTAGTTTGATCCCTAACTCCCTCGGTGGTTATAGGAAGGCCCTTCCCTCCTGGGGTCCCAGTTTTCTCATCTGTAAGGTCAACTCAAAGATAGCTTCTACTCTGTTGTTCTGCATAGCTGGGCAGGTATGGATAGCTAAAAGACTCTGCTCTTTCCTTCTTATTCTTTCTCTTTTCTCTGCTTTTCTGTCATTCACAAAGCCTAAAGTAACCTGCCCCTGATGGAGAGGCAGGTTAGAGAGAAGGAGGGCTCAGACCCCTAACGTGTGTGCTCTGGAGCTAGAGGATGCTTGCTGGAGTGACTTAGTAGCTGTGTGTTCTTGGAAAGTTGGTTCACTTGTGCTGTGCCTTGATTTATTTACCTGAAAATTGAAATAATAATAGTACCTAACTGAAACGGTTGACCTTTCACTTGAAAATGTGTATTGAGTGTCTACTGCATGTTGTTAGGAGCTAATTCTCTATTCTCTCTGTGGTTTTGCATGTCTTGTGAGCAGAGGCACTGATTACCTTTGCTTCAGACTCTCTTTGCAAGGGTATTTGTGTAAAAAATGCCCTTAGAAAATAAAATAATGTCTCCCGCTGGAGCAAAAGGCAGGTTTGCCTAGTATAATGAAGATACTATCTTCTTCCAGCATAAGCTCAGGTGAGTTTACTGATCTTTTAAAAAGATTTGGGATTTTTAAAAGTTTGGCGTCCTTTTCCTGTGACATGATGTACTTTCTGTGCAGGTATCACTTGGCGCTCTTCACATAGCCGTGCGGACGCTGGGGCTTGGGACACAGAATAAATGCTCACACTCTGGCTATGGCTATGGAATAATTAAGTCCCTTGTCTCGGACCCAGGAGTCTGTGTCTTCCGCCAGCATCCATGATACTGTGGCAGGCTGACTTGCAGGGTAAACTCTCAGACTCTTCCCAGGTCCTAACAAGCACTGTAATAATCTCTTGGGACAGATCAGTGACTAAAGTCTCCAAAGTCTCTGTCTTCATGGAGCTTCCATTGCATTTTAGTTGAGGCAGTCAGACAATGCAAAATAATAAAGGATACAAAATATAGCAGATCCTGATGAATATCATGGAGAAAAGAAAAGAGAGGCTAAGGGGTGCATAGAGTGCAGATGTGATCATGTCTCTCTCCAGTTTCTCGTTGCTCAAAATCCTCAGGAAGGGTAGGCCCTGCAAGACTGGACTCCTATCTACCTCTTTTGCTTTATTATTCCTCATCGGTTTCCTCTTTGTTCAATCTGCCAAGCTACACTGGTCATTTCTCTGTTCCTTCTTATCAGGACAAAATAAATAAATAAATAAATAAACAAACAACCAAAAAGGGTTGTAACTTTCAAGTCTCCAGTTAAATAGCATTTCCTCATGAAGCTGTTTTTTTCTGAGTCTTCCTTCATTCCTTTTGCATCAAGATTAGGCCCTCCTACTGTATGAGTTCATGATGCCCTTCATTGTACTTAAAAATAGGCTTAATTCTATAGCTATTTTCATGGTTATTATGTAATATCTCTTCATTTTTAGGGAATAAATGTGGTTGCTTTGTTTACTGTAGTACCTAGCAAAATGTCTGGAAAGTAGTAGGTGCTCAATAAATATTTGCTGAAAATGTGCATTAAGTAATAAACATATATACTGATTTTCTTGAAGGCCAAGGTTTATGCCTTGTTCATTTCTGTGTCTCCAGTGAGTTGTCATTCGTTGGTTCATTCAGCATTTTATTCATTTAACTATTGGTATAATCTCAACATTCGTCAGGTATTTAAAAGCTCTCAACTGAGTGCTAGGGAGTGGCTATGATTTCTGCCCTCAGAGTTTAATCTTAGCATTGTTAAAGATTGGTTGAATGAGTAGGGTTTTTTTTTTACTTTTTGTCTCAAATCATTATTTAAATAGTAGTTTTGTTGCCAGTAAGAAAGTTCCAATAGCCACTGTTAAGGGAGGGGGTTAATATTTGAGAAAAGGATTTTTTTCTTTGGGTTTGACAAGCAGTGTGGGGAGAAGGGAATTGGCTGGGACCTCGTTGCAGGAACTCTTTAGATAAAAGTGGCAGCAATAATAATATTCAGAATAAGGCCTGTCTGATGCCAAAGCTTTGGCTCTTTCCACCAAACAGTGATTTTTAAACATTTTGACTGTGAACCTAACGTAAAAAATAAACTTTGTGTTATGGACTAGTATATGTACACATATGAGCAAACACAATTGTTAAAAAAACAAAATGTAGTCTTATTACAGGAGATGACTCTTGATACTTTTTGCTTTTTGTTTCAGTCTATCTCATAGTTCACCAATCCTGATCTGCAATTTGACAAACATTTTACCACAGTGATATTCTGTGGACCTCAAACAGTTTTGTTTTTTTTTTTTTTTTCAAATCATGGCAACACTAAGATGTAATCTCGTTAGTAAATGGCCCTAAAATTGTGATGGGAAATGGTCCTTTGGAAACAGCAAGTAGAAGAGGGTAAACAAAACTTGTGGAGAGACATCCTGGCTCTAATTACACATCTGCCATTTCACCTGTTACATGACTCTGGGTAAATCAGTTTTTTCAACTACAGAATTGCATATCATAATGTATGCATTTGGTGTGAGAATAAACCTAGAAACTGTAAATAAATATTGTGCAAAAATATTATCCCTCATTTCCCCCTGAATTATAATTGCTAGCTAGTAATGATATCATCCTCCATCTATAGTTTGGAACAAGAGATGCTATATTGAGGCTATATATGATCAGTGTCTGGACAGAATAAATATTGTTTGCCCTGGGGGGATGGGAAGTGCATGGACTGGAGCAGCCCTGCTACTGTGCTAGACTATTAGTCACACTGAGTATGTTTACATTGCCTAGCCTTGTGTAAATCTCTGCCTTCTTTAACTCTCTGGGTACATATTTATGCACGTATATCTTTGGGAACTAAAGCAAACATATTCTGACCTACATCTCTCTGGTTCAAGGACTAATTATTCACGTAAATAAAGAATGATAACAAAACTTAAAAGAATTGCTCTAATGGGTGTTGATAATACTTGCTGGAATGGGGATGTTGGTTGGGCACCTGTTGATTTTCACATCCCATGCCCAGAGTTTGACTCGCAAGAAAAATGACAGAAACTAGAGACAGAGAGCCTATTATATTCAGCCTGACATTTGAAACCCTCTTTGACAGAGGTGCATCTTATTTTTCATTATTCAAGGAACTTCATGGCTTTTCTTAAATAGCCTTTTCTTTTTATTCCACTGTTTATACTTCAACTAACTCTCATGGTTTTTATTGTAACATATCCTCTGCAGCTTGGCTAAAATATCTTTGGTGCTTGATTCAATTAGCAACGATTTTCTCACCTTTTTGTCTCCTGTGGCAGTTTGTAAAGTTATCACTTAATAATAATTACATCACCCTCATCATTATTGCTATAAACACTACTTCTAAAATTTTGCAAAATTTTCTATTTGTCAGTTACTGGGGTATTTTATTTCCATCATTTTAATTACTATAGGATTATTATTTCTATTTCATAAGTAAAGAAACTGAGGTACAGATTTCAGTTTTCTTGTTCCCAGTCACAGAGATCTTACATATAATTGAGCTTAATGACACTGTTAGAACATTGGCTTTAACTTCAGGAGGTCAGGATTGCTAATTTAATACTGCCACTGAAAACTTGTGGCAGTATTAAAGGTCTTGCAAGGTCTATTCATTCTGCTGGCTTCAGTTTCCTTAGATATAAATATTACAAGTATCTCCTACTGAGTGGCTTACATTTTCACACTGTTAACGATATCTTTTAAAGAACAAAGGTTTTTAATTTTCATTGAGTCCAATCTAAGAATCTTTTCCTTTATTCTTAGTGTTTTTATGTACCCTGTTAAAAGAAAATTTCGCCTGCCCTAGGATCATGAAGATATTCTATATAATTCTAGAAGACCTACAATCCGTTGTAATTAATATTTGTGGACGGTGTATTATAAATGGGTGTCCAAATTCATTTTTTTTCAGTGTGGATTTGTGGATAGTCAACCCATTTTCAGTGATTGAAAATATCATTTACTCCCATTGTAATGCAGTATCACTCTTGTCGGAAACCATCTGTCTGCATAATTGTGGGTAAGTTTCTGAACTCTGTTCCATGTTGTCCATCCTTGCTCAGATACCATTGGGCTTTTTATCCAATATGCTTTTCTCTCTATAAAACACCTGCTTTCCTCCTGTCACCCATTCTCCCCACACAAATGCACCACCTTTGATTGCTGTTATGCACATTAGATGGCAGCCTGCTCTTCCATGATGTCTTTTCTTTGCTGTTGCTCAATGTTTCTTGACTTTGCAGAGGCCCCTAGAGGATGCAGAAAATCCACCCTGACCTGTCTGTCAGACCACTTTGGTGTCATTGAAATAGAGTCTTTGGTACTACTAAGACTCTAACCCAAGTTGAAATGTTCTTCCCTTCATTAGGCTTTCTTTCTGATGGTCGAAGAATGTTGAAGGTGGTAGAGATGAGCACATTACTGCATAGGAGTCAGTGAGGGACTGAGCTTAGATGCTCCTCCTCATTCTAATCAATGGACTGTTTTAGCATCATCATCATCTTCTTCATGAAAGTCCCATAGTTGTTGGCCTTAGAGGATAAGAATATTGTTTTTCAGTTCATCAACTACTTCTCATTTGATGTTGTTTCCAGTTTCTCTTCCTTAGAATGGTTCCATTTTGTCTTTGTACTTGTTAAAGGGGACAGCCTAGAATGTTGTCCAAGGACAGTATGACCAGTACAGTGGCCTATAGGATCCTTACCCTCCATCTCTCACTCTAGGCACTAAAACCTTAATAATGGTGTCTAAAATTCCATTAATTACCTTCCAACTCTGTTATACTTTTACTTCCCTTACCATATGAACTTTACCTACATGTTTTGTTTTTCTTCTCCTCATGAGATGCTAAGTTTCTTTTCTCAGTTCTGTCCTTTTGCTAACCCTCAGGGTATCAGTTCATCGGGGGTGAACCACATGGGGAAGCACCTGCACCTCACCAATTCTTTAGCACTGGGAAATTTTGTAACTCATGTACCTTCTTATCCATCAAATACCTTTATAGACTTGCTAGGTGTTAGGGGTTGGTGGAAGGAATATATAAACTTCATTTAAAGTGAGTTAGAAAAAGAAAAAAGTGAGTGGAGACAAAGACAACAAGTCTATTTCAATAAGGAAGAGAACGGACTTGTTCCATGTGTCTCCAGAAGCCTGAATAATTTTTAAATACAGTTTTACTTGGTCTAATCTTTCACTTTTTGAGCACCTACTATGTGCTTGGCAATCTGCAGGGAACTGGAAAAAAGAAGCTGCAGACCCTGCATTCCAGGGACCTCAGGTCCACGGAAAGGCAGGCAGGCACTCATGTGTCTACAACATGATGGGATAAGCTATGAAGGAAGTGTGGTCAAGGGTGCTAGGGACACATAGGAAAGCATGGTTGTTGACTCTTTTGGACACTACTTTTACTATTCCATACCAGAATATCAACTCTTACCCTAGGAGGAAACATTAGAGATTTATATATTTTACCTCCAATAAATTGAACATCACCATTGCCAGAGGGATCACTATATAGCAAGGTAAATATCATCTTTGGTTACATTTAGCTGTTTAAATAAGCCTTCCTTATTTAAGCCCTCATGGATCGTATAACTTCTGACTGTTTGTCCTGGCTTGGGCTTCTGGAGACATGTGGAACAAGCCCATTCTCTTTTCCTTACGATAGCTCATCAGGTACCTGAAGGCAGTGGCCCATTCTCCTGTGTCCTTGACAGTCTGGGGCTTCTCATCTTCTGGCTAAACAGGATAACAATGAAAATGTGTTGAATTGAGGATTTTGGCTTTAAAAAAATAGGGACCTACTCAAGGGAACACGTCATTCAATAGGAGGGCTTCAAGTTGGTGCTGGAGAGATTCCTTTTGGGATCAGCCCCTCTGTCTGCTCTCTCTAGCGGGCCACAATCTTGCCATCTTTGAAAGCAACTCTTCTTCCTCCCTGCTTTGCTATTTTTCTCCAGGAAGCAATTTCTTTGTACTTTTTCACTCACCTTTCTTAAAGTTTCTGCTTCCTTATAATTTCCTTTTGCCATGACCCCTTTTGGCTCACAGCAGACTTTTTCTCATTTTCAGCTTCTACCACATACAGCTTCCTTTTCTTGAATTAACACTTTCCTATTCCTGAAATATAAACTCTGACCTAGCTCAGTGTGTGTGTGGGTGTTAGGTCATGCCACAGTTCTCAGGCCAGCCTGTAGCTCATCCGCTCTGGAGCCACTGGATTGGTGATTTGTGGGATGCTTTGTGGTCACCTACTAAACAGGGGCTGGTAGTGGGAGAGGGCAGCTTCCCTCCATTGGCATGGTAGGAACTGTCTGGCAAAATAGCAATCCCTTACATTTGCTTAAAGCTTTTTATTTATTTATTTAAATTGACAAATAAATCTTGTATATATTTATCATGTACAACATCTTGCTTTGAAATATATATACACTGTGCAATGGTTAAATGTTGAGGGTTAGAGTTGAGACATGAGAACCCCAGGAGGGGGACAGGACTTTGCCAAAGAGCACCCTGTGGACATGTCAGTTCACTGAGCAAAAGCTGTTTGACCTTGAGGGGGACATTCCACTGACCAGGGATATCAGCAAACGAACTCCGCCTTGAAGTCTGAAGGACACAGCCTGGATGTCTGCAAAGGGACCGAGCTTGTAATCCGAAGGCAGAGAGAATGATCAAAGGATGTCAACCCAGCAGATAAGAGCAGTTTGCTATTCTAAGCTTGAGGCAATGTTCCTATCTCTCTCCTGAGTTCATGTCTCAGTAAATGAGGAACTAGATAAAGTAGAAAGAAGTATGTGGTCTCTTTGTTCCCGTTTGGATTATATACTTTATTGCTGACTCACGATTTTATCTTTAACTTGGGTATATTTAGCTAGTTTCTTGTTACTTTGGGAGACCTGGAAACTTAAACTCATGATATGTACATGTAAATCAGTGACTGATAATTGTTTGCTGAAAGAATAAATATTGATGCGTGACTCCACTCGTGGCCTCCTGGCTCATGGGAATGCTGGAGGACCCCTTATTTCCCTATCCCTTTAATCTATACTTTGTCTCCGTGTCTTTTATTTCCAATCTCTTGCGACATTCCTGCCTGGGACCCAATTTGTTGGGAGAGTCACAAACTCCTGGCATTTAAATAGATCTAACTAATAAAGGTATTACCTCACATATTTATTTATTTATTTATTAGTGGTGAGAACACTTTCCTTGAAGTTTTTTATGTACAAAATGGCTTCAGATACACATGACATATCTAACACTCACCAACACTATAAGACAGAGACTGTTTTCAATTTTAAAAGATAAAGAAACTAAAATGAAGTATCTGTCTCAAAGCTACCCTGTTAGCAAGGGGGATCTAGAATCATGGTCTATTTTATCTTAAGACAAGCGTTCTGGCCGGGCGCGGTGGCTCACGCCTGTAATCCTAGCACTCTGGGAGGCCGAGGCGGGTGGATCGCTTGAGGTCAGGAGTTCGAGACCAGCCTGAGCAAGAGTGAGACCCCGTCTCTACTAAAAATAGAAAGAAATTATATGGACAACTAAAATATATACATACAAAAAATTAGCCGGGCATGGTGGCGCATGCCTGTAGTCCCAGCTACTCGGGAGGCTGAGGCAGTAGGATCGCTTAAGCCCAGGAGTTTGAGGTTGCTGTGAGCTAGACTGACACCACAGCACTCACTCTAGCCCGGGCAACAGAGTGAGACTCTGTCTCAAAAAAAAAAAAAAAAAAAGACAAATGTTCTTTCTTCTATATCAGAGCTTCTCAAAATTTAGCATGTATTAGGATGACTTGGAGAGCTTATTAAACCACAGATTATTGGGCTGCACCGCCAGAATTTCTGATTCAGCTGGTCTAAGAGGGCACTAGAGAGTTTATTGTCAAGCTTCCAGGAGAGGTCATTGATGTTGGTATGGGAACCATACTTTGAGAACCACTGTTCCATATAAGTGGCTTCATGCAACTCTCAGTGATAAGCAATTTTAAGATGCAATTATTTATTTATTTTTTTAAGCAGCTGAGTAAGCCAGAGTCAGGTGACAGAAGAATGTAATTCCACCTTTCTTGCTCCTTGTTATTTGGGACCTTGTAACTTTTTATTTTTCCTAGAAAAGAGAGTGGGTGTAGACACAGTCGTTTACAAGGCTGGATTAGGGACATGGGGCCTCCCTGGATAGCATGTTCATCTGATCAATCTAATCAATTACCTAGGTCTGTGTCAGTCACTCAGATTTGAAGAGGGTCATAGGTTACTGGGAAACAGCTTGATGATGAACCTCAAGTTTTTAATTTTTTTATTATTAATTAATTTATTTATTTTGAGACAGAGTCTTTGTCTGTCACCCTAGGTAGAGTGCATGATGCCATTGTAGCTTACTGCAACCTGAAACTCCTGGGCTCAAGGAATCCTCCCGCCTCCATCCTGAGTAGCTGGGACTACAGGCACTTGCCACAACTCCTGGCTAGCATCTCAAGTTTTGTTTCATGAGTATCAGGAAGATATTTAAATTGAGATGCAGGTGATCTGGATTCTAATCCCATCCCTAAGTGACACATAATAATTGTACGTATTTATGGGGAACAATATATGTTTTGACACATATATAGATTGTATAATAATCAAATGAGGACAATTAGCATATCCATCACCCCAAACACTTGCCATTTCTTTGTGGTGAGAATATTCAAAGTTCTCTCTTCTAGCTATTTTAAATATTTAATACATTATTGTTGATGGTAGTCACCCCGTTTTGCAATAGAACTTATTTCTCCTGTCTAGCTGTAACTTTGTACACATTGATAGAGGCTCTTTTAAATGTGGGGAATGACTGAGGTCTCTTGATAATTTTTTTCCCCTCTCTGCATTTATTTATTCAACAGTCACCCAGCACATAGTATATAACATATACACAAGCAGAGTATTAGGCCCATCTTCCCAAGGTCCTTGGTGCAAAGACTCCATATAGCCATCTGGTCATCAAAAGGACCCTGATGACATTGAGCTGTCCCTTGAAGTTTTAAAATCAAGCTAGCTTATCTCCACCAGATTTTACCTTTGCTTATGTCCAAACTTGACCTGCATAGGTAAAATGTGAGCAGTCTCCTGCCAGTGCCCTGGACTCTAACATTGCTGCAGCTCCTGATCCTACTTTATGACCAGCTCTGTCCCTAGATCCCTATCTTTTCCGTGTTTGAATCTCGGTGAACTGTTCGGTATGTCTTCCTTTTTAGGATGAGACCTTTTTTGTTTCTTGCCTCTGCCTCCCAGGGACTTCAGGTTCTATTCCTGAAACATGGCCTGGGACCTGGAGCCCATTTAAAAATTATTACTTATTCTGTTAAATTCTGTTGGTTCTTGGATTCCTGTAGACTTGTTGAGGAAGATGGAGTGAGTTGCGATCAAATGGAGTAGGAAATTGGGTCACATCATAAAGGACTCGCTTGGGAGCTGGGGTTCAGGCTTCTGTCTGGCTCTTCACTGAGGGCTCGTTCTAAGGCAGCCGGCAGGGAGCGAAGCAGGCGCTCCCGGAAATCGTGCCTGATGAAGACATAGAGAATCGGGTTGAGGCAGCTGTTGATAAAGGCCACAGAGGAGGCCAGGGGCCTATGAGCTTGGCCACCTTGTCCAGGTCCTCTCTGTCTTCCCAGGAGGATACAAAGTCCATCCACAGGGAAACTTGCAAGGGCAACCAGCAGAGGAAGAAGGTAATCACCACCGTCACAAGGACCCGGAAGGGTCGGCTGGACCTGGCCAGCTGCCTTTCTCTTAACCTCAAGGCTACAAGGATGTAGCAGCTGGTGATGATAGCCACAGGGAGAATGAAACCAAAGACAAAGCGGCTGGTGACCAGTGTTTGGTATCATGGAATAATGATCTCTTTCCACAGCTGATAACTTCCTTGAGTTTCATTCCACAGGTCATATTTGTTGTAGCAATAGGTGACACCTTCCAGCACGGCTGTTTCCTTGAAGAACGAGTTAGGGAATAGAGAAAGAGATTGCCAGAAGCCAGGCCCTCGAGGCAGCCACAGCTGCCTTAGCCGGCGTGCGGTGGTTCCGGGACCAGATTAGCCAGAGGATCACAACACAGCAGTCCATGGAGATGAGAGTCAGAAGGAAGACACTGGCCAGGAAGTTAAGGAGAGACACAGTGCTGTTGAGCTTACAGAGCAGGCGGCCAAAGGGCCAGTGGTAGTGCAGGGCCACCATGACCAGCTGGAGAGGCAGCGAGAGGATGACGATGAAGTCATCCACGGCCAGATTGAAGTACCACACCGTGTTGACTGTGCGGGCCACGTGGAAGCCAGCTACCCAAATGGCAAGGCCATTGCCAGCCAAGCCAAGAAAGAAAGTCACTGAGTAGACTATCATGGAAAAGATATTAAGAGCAGATTTGACCCTCTCCAAAGAGTCATAATAGTCTGGCACGGACGTGGGATTCTCCGTGGTCAGCAGGGACATAGTCTCCATGCTACTGTGAAAATAGACAAGCTTCGGTTAGACTCGAACTTCCACAACTACATACACTGCTTGAATTCTTACCTCTTCCCTTCTTGTGGAAACGGCAGACAGCTTTCCTGTCCCTGCTGTAGGACGCACTGTTCCCCATTGTGGCATTCCTCCTTCCTCATCTCTCCTGCTCTTCCTCCTCCTCTTCTTTGTTTCCATATCATTGTCTTAACTACATTTTTGAGCACTTATTTTATGCCAGCCACCATGCTACCTACTTTCCATACATTGCATGTCATGAATTAAGCACCTACTATGTGTCTACTACTCTGCTTCTATGTTGCACTTAACTTATTTCTCGTAACAAATCTATTATGTGGAAAGGAATTATTACAGATGAAGAAACTAAGGTTCAGAGAGGCCAATAAATTACTGAAAGTCAAATATCCCGTAGTAAAAAAGTAGAAATGAGTTTCTAGCTTAGTTCTGCTTAATTAAAAATTCATATACTTGGCCTGATCTTTGGTTTTCACAGTATATTTCTCCCCCCTTGGCCTGAAGGGGGCTCACATTTATATGCTCGATGTAGTTTATGAAAGGGCTTTCCTGTGCTTCACACTATTTAGTAAGTCCCACAGTGCCATGTTAGCTAGGTGAGACATGTTTTATAATTGAGCTCTTTTTATATAGGTGAAACTGAAGACTCAAGCCATTTTCCTGGGGTTCACTGAACTAGGAACTAGCAGATCGAGGTCTTGAACCAAGGCCTCCAGCGGCCAAACCCTCTCTTTCCCTCACCTCATCACAATGTTCCCCTGTTATGGGGAAGGGGCAGCCAGAAGGTGGTGATCTAGAGGCACTGGACTCCCAGTGACTGACCCTGCAAGCTCCCCTAAGGGAACGTGGTCACATCGGCTGTGTTTAGGGGCCAGGCATGAGTTACACCAATGTCTAATCTGTATGAATTATTGTTTTATCACTTCCTTGTGAAAAACCTAGTAACGTCTGCTGCACATGGGTGGTATTGCCATCTGTTTCTGTTTTGTTTTCCTATTTTGATTTTTAACCCTCAAGGTGTCTCAGTCTTCAATTCTGTTTAATGCCTTTATGATTGTGTGTATGCTATTCTTGCTGCCTGGCACGCCTTCTTCTCCATGCTTTTCTACCGGTGGGATCCTGCACTCACACATTCTAGTAGACGTGGTTGCTTCTTCCTCTGGTTGTTCAAAGCACTTGGTCTATGTTAATTCCAGCAGTAGCACCCGTGTGTCAGAAGTGATTGTCTTGATATCCGTCTCAGGAGTCACGTCTTATTCTACTTCCACCACCTAACACCTCAGGCAAGAGATTTACCCTCTCTGAGCTTTAGATTCTTCATGTTTAAAAGGAATCTATAATATGAACACATACTTCACAGGGTTGTTGCAAAGGTCTAAGGTGACAATTCTGTGAAATATTTAGAAACATATCTGATACATCAAAAACACCCAACATGTTGATATCATTATTTTTGGTGATGTTATTATTATCCAAATTATTTTATCCCCCATACTTGATTTATACTAACCATTCCATAAATAGTGCTGATAAAGGACAAGGATTCAATGAGATGATATGTGTACATATAAATTATAGAATTTAAAGAGTTATACAAAGCAGAACCCCTCTCGCAGAAGTCACCAATTTTTTCCCTTGTCTTATTTGTTCATTTATTTAAGTGAAGCCTCCTTCTCGTTGCCCAGTCCCTGCCTGACTTTTCACCCTTTGCCTCCCCAAATGGCCACCCCCAGACAATCGTTGGGCCCTCCCGTGCCTTTCTCAGCGTTGGAGCACCCCCCACTCACCTTGGCCAGCTCAGGGCTCTGCTTCCCTGGTGGGTTTTGTAGTGGCCAAATTCTTCCTGGAGGTTTTTGGATCTATGGGTCCAAAGGATTCTGCAGGTGTCTGGGTCAGCTGCCAGACTGGGGAAGGCTCTGTGCTGAAGACCTAAACAGTACAATTGAAAAGAGGAACATGGAGACATGTGTTGAGGTTTCTCTAAAAGCTTTGAATTATTTTGGGGTGAGAGCTCAGGATAAGAGCAGTTTTTACTCATCAAAGACTTTGAAGTTTGGTGGCCTCTGGCCCAGATAAATGAGACTTTAGGAAATTTGACTTTATCTTTCATGAAATTTATGTCTAATATTTTAAAAAAATATAAAAGTAATTTAAAAGTACATAAGCAGAGTAAAGCTTGATATTAATTATAACAGTAACAGCTAATATTTATGGGGTGCTCATTATAGAGCCAATTTAACCCTTTTGCCGTCCTGTACTTTGGCATCAGAAAGGTATCATGATAGGATTCTAACAACCAGAGAATATCCTGTGGGATGGGAGGGGTGGTTGCTTAATCACAGATGGCAATAAGATCACTGGACTTTGTAGGACTAGTTTTGAATTTGGAAAACCTGTGAAACCAGATTACCAAAAATAAGCTTAATCTACTTTAGCCTTAGCTGTAAAATCAGTATAGCTTCTCCCATCCACATACTAACCAGGCCTGACCCTGCTTAGCTTCTGAAATTAGACAAGATTAGGCAAGTTCAGGGTGGTATGGCCATAGATAGTATAAATTCTTATGAAGCTTAAGTAAGCCAGTTAAGAAGGATAATTTTACAACCAGAAAGCACAATACAAATGTGTGAATTATAATTTGGTTTAAAATAGTTTGACATTTTAAGGATGAAATGTTAGTATTTGCAAAGGCCATGTTCATGGGATACGGAGCTAGATGAGAAAACTGAGGCTCAGAGAGCTTCTCTTTGGTCATGGCACAGGTAGAACGGCTCATCCACTCAATCGTAGGGATGGCGAGGGATTGCCCCCACGTACAGAAAGTCAGAAACGGTACCTCCTCACAGATGAGAGGGACAACTTCGTGGGAAGACCCAAAAGCGAGTGAAGTTTTGAAACTGGAAGAGAGGGGAAACGGTAGCGCTGGAGGTAAGCATTGGATATAAATATATGAATATATATCTGAATTTAAATATAGATATATTACTATAAATCATAAATATAAATCTGGTACACTCCTGTTAACAAGAGCTCAGAACAATTTATAGTGTGTAGTAGTCCCTCCTTTACGTGCAATTTTACTTTTCACTGTCTGATAATATTAAATAAAAAATTCCAGAAATAAACAACTCAAAATTTACCTATCAGGTACATACATTGTTAATTGTGCACCATTTTGAGTAGCATGATGAAATCTTGTGCCCCGGGATAGGAATCATCCTTTTGTTCAGCATATCCGTGCTGTAGATGCTACCATCCTCTTACTCAGTAGCCATCTCTATTATCAGATAGACGTTGACTGCATTGCAGTGCTTATATTCAAGTAGTCCTTATTTTACTTAATAGGGCCCCAAAGTTCAAGAGTAGTGATGCCAAAGAGAAATCATAAAGTGTTTCTTGTAAGTGAAAAAGTAAAAATTCTTGACTTAAAAAGGAAACAAAAATAATTAGATGCTGACATTGCTAAGATCTATGATAAGAACCTCTTTTATCCATGAAATTATGAAGAAGGAAAAAAAATGTGTTAGTATTTCTTTCACATTTCAAGTTACAAAAGTTATGGCTATAGTACGTGACAACTTTTATTACAGTATATCATTATAATTGTTCTATTTTATTATTTATTTTTATTCATCTCTTACTGTGCCTAATTTATAAATTAAAGCTTATCATAGGTATATATGTGTAGGAAAAAAACAGTATATATAGGGTTCGGTACTATCTGAGATTTCAGGCATCAACTGGGTCTTAGAACATACCTGTCTCTGATAAAGGGGTCTACTGGACAAAGCCTCTTCTATTACATCATCACAAATGGCTATGATTACACACCCAAGGGGTCAGAATATATTTTGACTGCAACTCTTAT
Source organism: Eulemur rufifrons (assembly GCF_041146395.1). Classification (NCBI taxonomy): domain Eukaryota; kingdom Metazoa; phylum Chordata; class Mammalia; order Primates; family Lemuridae; genus Eulemur; species Eulemur rufifrons. The sequence continues at coordinate 12,367,085 of NC_090992.1, forward strand.
CCAGAAACCTTAAAAAACAAAATACTTTGGTAAATATTTAGATGCCTATTCACCTCTCTTTCACCCTGTAGCAGAGGACCATGGAAGAAGGAGAAACTTGAAGGGCAGAGTTTTATAAAAGAAAGTCATGTCAATAGATGGTAGTCAGGTTTTGTAGTTATTCGGAGAGGTAAAGTAAGAATAAACTTCGACTCAAATAAATGCTACAAGGCTGTTCAGTCAGTAGCAGGCTTGTCTGATGAATATTTGCAGGCCAATATAATTTTATCCTTTTGTTTACTGGTACAGCGTACAGCGATTATCCAATCTCCTCCTATTCTGTGTAGAAGCTAAAGAAATGTGAAATTCTTTAAAGAGAAATTATAAACATAAGTCCCCAAGTATCACTCAAAATTAAATAATTAAGAAGTAGTGTGCTTGAACTTGTTGGTGATGGTAGGTGCTGTGATTAAGGTTATGGTTGGGAGGTTAGAAAACTAAAAATAGAGATCGAGAGGGTGATGATAATAATATCTAACATATGTCAAGTGCTCATTCTGAGGGGTACAAATTTTTGTAAACATTTTGCATGTGCTAATTCATTAACCCTCATAATATTCCTATAAATAGGTTTTGTTAGCACAACTATAGCATAGTTGATAAAACTGAGGTCCAGAGAGGTAAAATAACTTCCCCAATGGAAGAGCTGGGCCATAAATCTAGACAGGCTGGCTTCAGGACATGAGCTCTCAATCACTAAGCAAAGAACAAGGGCACTCAGGGAACAAAAGAGCAGCCTCCACTGTAGGAAGATTTGGAGAAGCTGGAGACAGTGTTGAGCAAACATCAAGCTTGCCAGGAGACCACATGCCTTAGTCAAAAGGCCTCTCCCACCCTGTACTGCTGGTCAAAAGAATCATAGGGAATGTAAACATTTAGAAGTGGGGAGATGATTTATAGCAGAGGCACTAATCAAGGACCTCTAACTTGGCAAAGTACAACGTGAACTTCTGATGTTCTTCTCTGAGTCACACCCATGTGATGAATGTGCAGCTTGGCAGTCTACTGGAAGGGTGTGGAGCTCACATATACATGGCAAGACAAGACCAAGGCCAAAGCTTGACTGATTTGGTTGGTAAAGATAAGAGAAACCACTTTGAAATTTAGCCAGTTTATTACTTAGATAGATAGAAAAAGAATAAGCCAAAGGTGCCAGTGCCCTGTCATCATGGTTGCACACATCAGAAAGGACCACACCCAAAGGGGCCAGATGACAGCACTACAAGCAGTGGGACACCCTGTTGCTGAGGACCCAATTGATAGCACAACAAAGTGACTATAATCAACAATAAGTTTGGCATATTTTAAAATAACTATAAAAGTGGAATTGGAATGTCCTAACACAAAGAAATGTTAAATGCGTAAGGTGGTAGATACTTCAATTATCTTGATTTGATTAATTCACATTGTATGCCTGTATCAAAACATCACATGTACCCTATAAATATATACAACTATCATGTACCCATAATAATTTTAAAAAGTCTAATCCAAGATGACACAAATATTAATAGTAAAACTTGAATCACAGGATTTTTAAAAAAGGTATTTGATTTTAGATCCGGAGCCTGTTATTTTATATGAAGGCACAGAGAAGACATGCCTTGAAGATTCTCAACATAACTGAAGGACACCAGTAAAGGTAACGAAGATCTGAAAATCTTGCCATAGTAGGTGAGTGAAGGGGACGGGGCAGATGAATTCCAGAGAAATGAAGCACTAAATGTCATTAAGCTGACCCCATATCGTACCAGGGCTGAGGTGGTCCCCAGGCGGCTTTCACAGGTAGGTAGTTCATCAGATCATGTGATTCTCCAAACTTTAAATCAATGGAACACTGGAGGAAAACATAGAAAACTGGAGGAAAACACTCCTCTGGATCCTAATTTTCACTTCTTTCCAGTGTTCTTCCAGGAGAAGGATTCTGAGGGCTCTTTGCCTTCCACCTTCATTTCTGTGCAGGGGCTTGTGCAAGAGGCACTTGAGAAAGCTTTAGTTTAAGGCTTTGTTTCTCATGGGAATGTGAGGGAAAGCAAAAAACCTTCCAATTTGTTTAGTAAGAAAACATGACCTTTATGTCCTTCTATGGTGGGGTGAGTGGTAGTGACTGGAATTTAAATCTGTAGCGAGTGTATAAATATGCGTGTGCAAGAGCCCCCGTCACATTTTGTATCAAGTGAAACCACTGGCTTTCGGGATTCACTGAGTTTTCTGATTGAATTCTAAACTTCAGGAAAATAACAGACATCTGTCATGAAGCTGGTAACGGTCTTCCTGCTGGTGACCATCAGCATTTGTAGCTACTCTGGTAAGTAGCCTTGAACATGGATGTTTCTCTACTTTTCTGTTAATAAGAACACAACCAGTAAGCCTAAGCTCACCGACAGTGGAGTATGATAAAAGGAGTTATATTTTTTATTTTGTTTTTTAAGTTTTAACTGACATAATCATTTTACATATTTATAGAATTGGAAGGAGTTTGGGAATCACAGAAAATAGTAATGTTGGAAAGTATTTCAGATGCCCCCCACCCAAGCTCTAATCCAATACATGTACTAGCCCTAATGCATCCTATGTAGGAAGCTAGCTAACTCCCACTGAGGGTGAACAAAGTACATTTCACTGTTGGACATTGGTCACCATTAGTTTTCCTTATAATCTTGGGTAAAATATTTGACTTTGTATCTTATTTCTTTTGTGCTTTGAAACTATGTGGAGTCATTCTTGCTATTATCTCCAATTAGGCAGGTTACTAGGTTGGTTCACTTGAGATCTACATTCATCTGTTCACCCACTCTACAGATAGTTACTGAGTGGCTACGACTTGTTGGACACTGGATAAGTATTGGAAGATTCAGACATTAATCCATCATAAATAGAGTTATTACTAAATATGATATAAGACTACTGTAAATGCACGATGAGACATACAGCTAGAGCTCTGTGGGTGTACTGAGGGGTGAAGGGTTTAATTTACTGGTAAGGGTATAGAAGCTGTATTCTTGGAGCAGTATGGGAACTGCTTCATTCTTTTTGGAAGGAATCACTGCAACTATCAGAAAGATACATTTGGATGCATTGGAAAAAACCACTTTCTGATGGCCACTGCTCACTGACAGAATAGAAAGGTTTGAGGATCTTCCTCCATGAAGACATAAATACATACAGAGAAGACATTCACCAAAATGTCTGATGTAAGAAGTATGGAGATTAATCATGGGAAACCCGTTGCTGCCCATACCTGCACTGGCAACTTTGGCTTTTGGTTTTTATTGAATTTTTGGAGGAATCTGTAACTTCACTAGTTTTGGATATTTTGTTGTTCTGTAGTGTTGACAGACAAGTACCTATGGGCAAAGGTGGAAGCAGAAAGGAGGATGGAGGGAAATAAATATCTTCCCTCTGGGGGAGAATTTTGGAAGGAAAATAGGTGCACAGGCTCCATTTTTATAACTTGAGTGAGAAATTAAAAGGTTTCCAAAGGAAAATGAACAATGGCAGGTCTCAACCAGCAGGAGGATGTGTGTTCTTCTGTGTGTGCTCATACACGTGTGCATTTATACAGCTGCGCACATGTTTTTGTAAATATATGTGTCATGTATTTTTCCCAATCTCTACTCTTTCCCTCCCATTCATCTTCTATGTGAAAGTTATCTTTCTAAAGCCAAAGATATAAAATGCAATTGTCACACGTAAAAGCCATGATAGCTCCCCAAAGCCCTCAGGAAAAAATTCCAAACTCATCAGTATGGCATCCAAGGCTTTGAAAAATCTGACTTCACTCAATTTTTGCAGCCTCACCCTCTTTATCTTCCATCCCCTGGCGAGAGCCTGCTGGGTACCTGCATTCTAGCCTCTCTGAGCAGAAATCCCACCATTCTGTGTATACACTTTCATCTTAACATCTTAGTGCCTTCTTGATTTTGTTTTTAAAATGCTGCCCCTCTTCTTTACCTTAAGATCCTGATGTTTGCCTGAAGACATAGCTCTAACATCACTTCCTTTGGAAGATTCCTGCAACACTCTCCCATGATAGAATTAGTTCCTTTGTGTTTCCATAGAACTTTGTCTATAGTGTTAGCAAAGCACATAGATCTTTCTTGTCCACTGGACTGTGTGATGTCTCCCTGTGTTACGTGTCTGTGTACCTGCACCCACTGGCACAGAGCCAGTGTTCAGCTGTGTTTGTAGTGTTGAGCTGAATTGGTTGGGAACAATCGCCTTGGTGTGGTTGGATCCATTCTCGTCCTTGTATGGAGATTCATTACAGCATCTCCTTTGGCCTCCAGGCTGTGGCTATGGAGACAACCACATACCAAGTACCTTTCTTATTCCATGGAGTGCTTACTGCATGCCAGGCTCAGTTCCAGGCATGGGGTGAACAAAATATAAATTCCTTGTCTTTTTGGAGCCTACTTCTGAATGCGAAAATGAGGCAATCAAAATGACAAATAAAAGTTACTATTTTAGGTGAGGGTCAGAAAAAATAGAGAACAGAGAGTGACAGGTGGTGCTGTTTCAGATACGGAGGTCATTACAGGCTTCTCTGAGGAGGTAACATTTGAAGAGAGACCAATGTGAGAAAGACGGACACAGAGTTCGCTGAGGAAAGACGCAGAAGCCGTCATGGCAAATTAGGATGAGCGGGTCTGGGCTGGAGCTACCGATGGTTGGAGCAGAGGCTGATGAGGTCATAAATAGGAGACGGATGTGCCTGTTTCACTTGGGGTCTCTCTTGTTCTGCAGCTACTGCCTTCCTCATCAACAGCTTGCCCCTTCCTGTCCCACTTGACAAAGTGTTACCGTCACCTCTGGACAGCATTCTTTCCTTCTTGGACCCATTAAAGCGTCTTCTGAGAACTCTTGGCATTTCGGTCGAGCACCTTGTGGAAGGGCTGAAGAAGTGTGTGGACCAGCTGGGACCGGAGGCTTCTGAATCTGTGAAGAAACTGCTGGTAACGGCAGCTTGGAGCGGTGCATTTGCCAAAGGGGAGGGGCTGAGTCACCCTGAACGTCCACCCCGTCCTGTTCTCCCTGGGAAAGGTGTATTTCCCCTTCACTGATTACACTCATCTAAAATTTGCACGTCCTGGAATCTCAAGGAAAGTACAATGGCTACATTTCCAGAAAGAATTTTTAAATGCCAGTGTGTTCTAGCTGTGACTTTACCGCTGACCACCGTGGTGATTTTCGATGGGACTTAACCACCCTGAGTCTTTGTGTCCCCATCAACAAAATGGTGGCTAAATGGGAAAATGAAAGTAAATATTTTTTAAACATGCTAATTACATATAAGCTGCTCTGATTTTTATTGTCTTTCTGCCTTTCAGGAGGCCCTGTCATATTTGGTGTGACGGCAAGATAAAGAGAGAACAAAGGTAGAAATGGAAGGAGGATGATGCTCTCATGTCCCCAGCTGAAACTACCCAATTATAGACTAAACGCCCTAAATGTAGCGACCTCTAAAAAGAATGATTAAAGCAATGAATAGATTTTCAGTTTGTCCTGTTTTTATTTCTGGGGGCTCCCTTCAGAAGGGTCCAGCTAGATAATTTTCCTCTCAGATCATAAACTCCAGAGCGCCTGTTTTTATAAGGATAACTAGGCATTTTAAGTGGGACAGAATCATTTCTTCCCCTCTCCTTATCTCTAAGTCAAATATCTCCATTTTTTTTCAACTGTTCTTTATCTGATAGTATTTCCAGAAATTTTTAAATTTAAAAAATGAAAAAGAATTTTCAAAGTATTATAGGACAAGACTAGTATCTTACCGACTTCATTGGTTTGGAGTCTATATCATTGGAATGCTAGTTTTTATCAAGTCTGTAGTGACTCTAGGGCTACTCAATAGCTTTCACAGACCCCTCTGCCACATTAGGCCTTTACTGCATCATCTTTAGACAAATAGGTTATGAACTGTCTTTTCTTCCCCCAGCTCTATCTACAATGATGACAGAAGTATCTTTTCAAGGCGTAATTCTGGTTCTGTCATGACCTCCTATAGAATAGATTTCAAGCTCCTGAGTGTGGCATGCAAGGCCCTTCAGTATCTGGCCTTTGTTTATGTGTCTGCTCTCAGCTATATTCCTTTCGTCACCTGTGGTCTCCCCCAGCCACCCTGAACAGATAACTAAATCCTTTTCCTGCTAATGCTCTTACACTTTAATGAAAAGCCAAGTTAATTACTACCTAGAATGTCTGCCACCATCTGCCTTCAGACAGGGCCCGTGCCAGTCTTGGGTCTGTTTGCCCTTGGATCCAGTCCCCACCCTTCCCCTGTTCTGACCTGTGTTGGGGGGAGAGAGGACATGACACTGATCGCTGCAGGTTGCACTTCTCAGGTTCCCAGGTCAGCTGATATTTGGGCTGGATTCTGCCCTTGGGAGGCCTAGCCAGTATGTAGGAGGCGGGAAAAGGGAAAAATCATTGTGTGGCCCCGTCTGCCTCTCTATTTGGGAAAAGACTCTGGAAGTAGCTGCACCATGTCTGAGAGAGACTCCAGGTCCTGTTGGAAAGGTCTGCATCAGTTCTAGCTTTTTCTGGGGGACTCCAGCCTGTGGGCTCTGGTCACACCACCTCTTCTCTTTCTCTCTCCAGCTGAGGTTGGTGGTGTTTTCCTACTATTGTCAGTTTCTAGGTTGCCTCACCACCACCCAGTTGATGTTTTAACTCTTCTAACATCTATTCAATCAGTTCTTTGCATTGCATTCATTCTGTTCTAAGTACTTAACAGTAGTTTCTGTTTCTTGGTTGGTTCCTGGGTAGGACAATGTTAAATGTCATCTCTGTGAGTGTTGTCTTGATTTTCCTGCCATTGCTTGACTCTCATTTTTTGTCAACTAAAATAGTTACACTTTGTGAAACTTCTTGTCTATTTCCTCGTTTTACCTGTGTCTGTAATAACAGATTAGGTTGCCAGCTGCAGTAACAGATAACCCCAAATCTCAGTGGCTTATGTGCACAACATGTGACTTTTTCCTGACATTATATGGACGTCTCTGGCTGGCTATAGCTCTGCCCTGAGTTGTCTGAATTCTGTAACTGGAACCGATGGAATACTCTTTGTCTTGAGCATTTCGGATTATCACGGCCACAGGGAAAGAGAACTTGGTGAACCGTGGGCTAACTCTTAACATTTCTTAAAAGTGATATATATCACTTTCAGTCATGTTTCATTGGCCAAAGCAAGTCATCTGACCATTCCTGACTTCTTTAGGAAGCGGATGTGTAATTCTCCTGTAGGAATCGAAGGCACCAAATTTGGATTATGATAATGTAATTTACCCCATTACTTGACCACTTCAAAGTAATAGTCACCTGGGATGCTTCCATTCTACTTGAAATTTTCTGTTTTCATGAATTGTGTGCTATCTGCCCCTCCTATCCCAAGTTTTCTACTATTTGACCATTATTTTTTAGTTTCTTTAAATGAGCCTTATTATTCTTACTTCCCTTGAATGTTGATGCCTCTGAAGATTCTAAACTTGATTCTTCTTCTCTTTTCACTTTGTATGTAATCTTTGTTGGGGGATCTCGTGTGCTGCCGTGGGTGCCAATATAATCTCCATCTTAGAAACTCCCAAATCTATAGCTGTAATTTATGTCTCCTGTATAAAGAGAAGAGATTTTGTTATCTAAAAGATACCTTCAAGAGATGCTCTTTTTTAATGTACAACTCAACAGATTTCCACCTAAACTTATTATCTCTCTTTCAAAATGCAGTCCTCTGTTCTAATTTCCTATCTCAGTTTATAGCACAACTATTTTCATGGTTGCCTAGAAAAGAAACTTGGGAATCATCCTACATACTTCCTCTCATGAACCTTTCCTTCTGCTTGGTAGACAAACCCTGTTCATTATAAACCCTTTTCACGTCCATTGCATACATTTTTCATGATCCTCACTTGCTACTACTTGTCTTAAAGCCTTGTCATTACTCACTAAACTACTGTGTTAATCTCGCAAATGTCCCCTGTATTACCAAAGGTCTCCTTCCAGTCCATCAGCTACACAGCACAAGAGATGGTTTCCTAAAATGCAAGCATTATTCTCCAACTTCAAAATCTTCAAGAGACTTTCAATGCCGATTGAAAAAAGTCAGGCAGTATTTTAAATCAACAGACATATTTATAACACAGATTTAGACATACTTGTTTTCATACTTATTTCGAAGTTTCTTTTTCAGACAGTGCAGTCAAATAGATAGTGACCCAAACTTATATGTCTGTATCCTAAGCACATTGCACAGAATCTGCAGAGAATGTTGGCTCTGTGTTTACTGAATGGATAGGTTTGTTTCTGTTAAGTTTTACCTTGTTGGGTTGGCCCCTTTGTTTTCTCCCAACAGTCATATTATTAAGCCATTCATTGCTCTCTCTCCCAGCTTGGTGTGTTTTGCATATTTGAGTAGTGTATCTCTCTATGTCTTCATGAAGGTACTACATGCATAAGGCTGGGGATAGAGTTCTGTGTCACTGAGCTCTGAGTAATAGCAGTAATCTGCAATCTGTTGGGACTGGAGGTTTTTCCCATGGGCATATCAAAGAGATTTCCTTGATTGAGTTAAGAAGGAATCCAAGGACAGACTATATCTGGGAAGCTACACGGCACAAAAAGAAACTGATGATAAACATTATTATAAAAGTGGTAACACCGAGTCCTGGTGAGGATATAGAGAAACTGGATCAATCATACATTGCTGATGTAAAAATAAAATGGTACAGCCACTCTGGAAAAATAGTTAGACAGTTTCTTAAAAAAACAAATGTGCAACTACCATACAACCCAGCAATTGTACTCCTGAGTATTTATCCCAGAAAAGTGAAAACTTATGTATATGCAAAAACTCATACACAAATGTTCATAGAAATTGTATTTATAGTCACCAAAAACTGGAAACAACTCAGTTGTTCATCCTTTAATGGATGAATGAGTAAACAAACTGTCATACATCTATATGATGGAATACTATTCAACAATATAGAAAAAAGCTATTGATATGCACAGTAATCGGAATGAATCCTTAGAGAATTATGCTAAATGGAAAAAAGTCAATTGCAAAAGGTTACGTACTATATAATTTTATTTATATAACATTCTCAAAATGACAAACATACAAAAATAATGAACAGATTTGTGATTTCCAAAGGTTATGGAGATGGGAGCAGGAGGGAAGTGAGTGTGTTAAATAAAGGCTACTTGAGAGATCCTTGTGGGGAAGGAGATGTTTTGTATCTTGTCTGTATCAATGTCAATATATGGTTTTGATATTGTAGCATAGTTTTGCAAGGTGCTACCAATGGGTGAAATCAGTAGAGAATATGCCATATCTCTCTGTATATTTCTTACAACTGCATGGGAATCACAATTATCTCGAAATAAAAAGTTCAAAAATTGTTGTAATCAGAATATATAAATATATAGGATATACATATAATTATATAAAATATAATTATAAGTTATATATAACCATAATGACCTAAAACTGCAGTTACATATGTACATATATGTAACTTTCATTCCCTTCCTTAATAAATCCCACAAATTAGAGGAAACCAATGTTAAGTTTGATGTAACATTTTTCAAGACAATTTCTACACATTTACAAACATGTATATATGAATGAGCCATAGTTTATTTAAACTGTTATCTATGTGAGTATTCAAATTGTTTCTAATAATTTTTTGTTATTACAAAAAGTGCTACAGTGAACATTGATATATTTGCATATATTTTTGTCTTTATCGCTTCAGAAAAATCTTGGCAATGGGCTGACTCGGGAAGGGGGGGGTGGGGAAGGGAGGGATATATACCTACATGATGGGTGCAACGCGCACTACCTGGGGAACAGACACGCCTGGAGCTCTGACTTGGGGGGAGAGGCAGTACAGGAGCAACGTATGTAACCTGCAATTCTGTATCCCCCATTACAAGATGAAAAAAAAAAAAAATTATGTGATGTCCAAAATTTTGAAAGCTAGTCACAAATTTCAATTGGAAAGAGCAGTTGGTATCAGAGGTGACTGAGGTCAAAGAAGTTCCATTTCCAAAGATGCAGTTAGGGACTAAAGATAATGCCTAGTGGATGACTGTTCTGTCTAAGCTGCCTATAAATCCATTTTTATGATATGCTGGAGGGTCGGGAGATGCAAGTTACTAATCACATTATTTCTGGATCCCATGTCTAAGATAGGCAATACAAGCAGACAAATAAGTACAATTTATTTGCTGCATTATTTTTTATTTTATGAAGCAACCAGGTGATGAGCTCTCAGGATGTTGGGACAGATTAAAGACAGCAGGGGGCGCTCATAGGTTATTAGCAAAATCAAGGAAGACATTTTACTTAGGTATATATTCAAGATATTTAAGAAGCAGCACCTTCTATTGTATTAAATTTTTCACTGGAAAATCACAACCAAACCGCAATTACCTGCTCCTCCTTTCTAGTAACTACCTCTGCCTACATTTCAAGCATTCTTAAAAGGTGCATCCTTTGCCCTGTCATCAGCTTGCTGTGTATCTTTATCAAATAAAAATTTTCCTGATTAGATAATAGTAATGACAATATAATAATGATAGTTATTGGTCATTTATTGTTTTTGTATATATTTTTTGCTTCAGCAAATGATGATTGAATATTGATCGCAGCATCTTTGCTAGACATGGAGCATACAGCAATAAAAAAAAATGATCATGAATCACATGCCCACTGATTATACAGTGTAAGGGGAGACACAGAAGCTATGCAAATAAACATGGATAAAGAGGTAATTATGAATTATAACAAGAACAATAAAGAAAAAGAATTGGAATCTAAGAATGGGAATAGGACGGAAAGTTCCCTACCTTATTTTGGGTCATTTCTATGGAAGTGTCATTTAACTTGGGACTTGAGGATGTGAAGACCCCATCTCAGCCAAACACTACTCTGGGTGAAGAGTACTGAATGTGTGATTATCCCGAGGATGTGGAGAACTTGGCTTCTTCAAAGAACTGAAACATCGCCTGTGTGGCTGAAGCTGTGTGAGGAAGAGCAGAGGAACATGAACTGAGCCTGGATGGGTAGACAGGTAGACAGAGGTAAACCATGCACTGGGTGCTATTGTCATGGGCACTTTTATCCCAAGAGCCCAGGAAAGGCTTGGGCAGCTTTGTGTCCAGTGTTCTTCATATCCCTCAATGGCACCATCACATATCCAGTTGTGTTAGTCAGACTCTGGAGTCCCTCTTGATACTCCCTCTCCTCGACACATCATATTCAGCTCATCACCACATCTGTCAACCTCACCTCCTCATGTTCTCTTGAATCTTCCTGCATCACTCCATCTGTGCTGACTCTCCCTCACTCAGGAGCTTCCTACCTGGCTTCCTGCTTTGCTCTGGACCCCTCAGTCTCACCTGTACAATAGCCAAGTGATCTTTTTAAAATGCAACAATGATCATATTCATTCTAATGCTTAAAACACCTTGGTGGCTTCCCACTGTTCCCAGATTTAAGAGTAAAGTCCTGACCATGACCTGCATGGTCCTGGGAGACTTGCTTCCCTCCTTGGCTCTCATTGGCTTCCCAGCCACCTTGGCCTTCTCACATGGCTGGAGCATGGGACACCTGGCACAGGGCTTTTGCAAATGCCATTCACTCAACTATATATTTAAAAATGTAGCTTTTGCTTTGAATAAGATGGGAAATGGCAGAAGACACTGATCTTACATAATTTTTTTATTGATTTATTTTAGCTTTATTGAGATTTAATTCACATATCAGACAATCCACCAATTTAAGGTGTATAGTTCAATATTTCAAAGTATTATGGGGGTACAAATATTTTTGGTTACATGGATCACTTTTATAATGCTTGAGTCATGCTTATAAGTGTGCCGTCACCTGGATAGTGTTCATTGTACCCGTTAGGTAGGTTTTCACCTATCTCATCCTCCCCCCTCCTCCCTGCTTGATTTCCATTGAGTTTTATTTTTATTTATATAGAAGTACTCTTTCTGCTCAGCATTTCTGTAAGGAGTAAGATGTAAATTCCCTCAAGTACTGCAGTCATGGTAGGAACTTTGGGATGGGCACAGAATAGTGATGGTATGGATGGTGTCCTCAGGGTGTCACGGAGGAATGCTGTGTTAGGGGTTAGACAAACCTAGTTGGAGCTTCCATGCAGCCTCTACCAGTTTGGGTATCTTAGGCATCACACCAGTTAGCCTCCCTGAGCCTCAGTTTCTTACCCTGTCATATGAGGAAAATCATGCCTCACTAGCTCGCTTCAATCACATTGCGATTATGAGGTTACAGTGAGATGATAATGTGAAATGGTCGTAAAAGAAAAACACTACGCAGATGAAAGAGATTCTTGATCTTTAAAAACAAGTGTACCTGCTGGCTGCAGACATGCGTCTTACTGGAGGGTAGGGAAGGGAAGCAACAAAGGGTAGGAAGAGCAAACATTCGCTGTAAAGCAACTGGGATATCTTCAAAATCTCTACAGAACATTAGAAATCTTGGATGGTTACCTCTTGGCAGTGCAACAAATTCAGTACTGATTTGGTACCTGGTTTTGTTCCCCCTTAATACGAAAGAGTGAATTCAAAGCGTGCAACAGACAGGCGAAGGTAAAGGCAGGAAAGCTCTTACAAGAGCTTGTTTCACACACATAGGTAGTACATTAGTAAATGCATTTTCCAGGCACAAATTAGTGACTCAAAATCTGAAAAGATATTTTGCAGCCACATTTGGTGGGGAGAAGCAGGTTCTATGCCAGACACCGAATGTAAGAGACATCCTAAGTAATTTGGTTAAGAAGGATATGGCATTTGAAATTGCCATAATTCCTAGAAAATGCAGAGCAGGTGTTGTCTGAATTTATTATAGAAAGTAACATGCAATTTTAAATATTTAATAGGCATTCACTCTTAGTTTATATATCTATATTATTAAAGGCTCTTTGTGTTGCACGTAAACTTATTCCGCTAAGTAAAAACAGGAAGACAGACAAACAAACAAAAGATTTATTGAAAATCCACAAGAGTTTCTTTCAGAGTCTGTATGTTTGGGAAGGACAGGACCCAGGACAGCTCTTGAGAACATAGTAGAAGCATACAGAACTTTTATTTTAGACTAGAGCACAGCTTTAATTGTCATCTTGCTCTATGATTTCAGGCTTGTCTTATTGTCGACATTAAATAATTCTGGAAGAATACTGTATTTCCAGCTCAGCTGGGTCAGATTTTATTTCTGGTAAGTGGGCAAGTCCCCCCAGCAATGGCTGCAGAGGACCCACCTGTGAGTAATGAGGTAGTAGCTTGAAAGGGCTGCACTAAACTTTTCTGGGACTCTTCTTCCATCCCTGACACTGCTATTCTATGAGAAAAAATAATGCCACTGTGGAACAGCAATAAATTTTTCAGTTTTTTAAAAAGTCAGTTTTTGGTTTACTAGCACAGGTGAGTGGGCTCAGATATTTTTTGTAAATATTTTCCAAAAAATACGTAGGAAACTTTAAACTCTGAAACTTCATACATTTTTAGGAGTTAGGAGCTTGTTTTTTGGAGTCAGGTTCAAATCCTCTTTCTGCCACTTACTGGCTCTGTGCCTTTGACCTTGTTATTTTAGCTGGGCTTTAGTTTCCTTATTTTGAATCGTTCTTTGGTTATCCTGGTTCATAACACATATATATTAATACACATATATTTCATATTTTTGTGTGTGTGATTAAAACTTTGAACATGCCCAGGAAAAGTGATTACCACCCACAAATTTCTTCTCCATGAACTAAGGTATGTGACCTCAAAGAGGAAAACTTTAATCTGACTTTCTAGGAGTGAAATTGCAAAGCCAGGGTGTTCAAAATGGGTTGTGTTTGGCTGAAGCCAGGACCTGATCCCGAGAACTCCTGGGAGCTGCTTTGAGGCCTGGATCCCGGAGAACTCGTGAAGCAGAAGAACTGGAAAAGCGGGTTTGGCTGCCCTTGGATTGTCCAGGAGCCAGACAGGTGTGTCCTTTGAAACACAAGCCAGAGAAAGGGAAACAATTACCAAGCAGAGAGGGTTTAAGACTTAAAAAAAAAAAAAAAAAAAAAACCACCCCCCAAACCCCAGAAAATCTTTTAACCTTTTCTTTAAAATTTTTATGCTTCTGCATTTTAAAATATAAGAAGATTCATAATGAAATCAACTATCATACATACTTGAGGAAATGATCAACAACAACAAAAAGAAACATTCAACATATATAAGGAAAGAATCAGAAACAGAGGAAGGACGAATTTACATACAATAAACATAAGGATAAATGAAGGCACTAATTTCATGGTGAGTTTCTGGATAGATGGGAGAAAAAAAGGAAATACACCAAGTCACATAAATCTTGCGTTTAGAAAAGGAGAAGCGGACTTTAGTGGAAGCCATTGTTTTTTATTCTTCTAAATTCTAGAAGAAAAAAATTTCCATAAGACTTCATGGAGGGAACATTAAGTGATGTTGTTCCCAGTTGCAGTTTTGCTGGTCAGGTGCATCAGACTTCCCTCCTCAGTTTACTTGTTCCCAGGTCCCTCCCTAGGAAGTTCTGACTCAACAAGTCTAAGCATGAGATCTAGTGTGTCCGTAGTAGATTTTTTCCTAAATACGATAAATGTATATAGAAATTCAGAATTCACAAGGTGCTCTTTTATCTACTACTTCTTATTAATTTTAATAATCTAGTGAGGTTCATCAGATGTTTTTATGCAGGAAAGGAAATTCATACTTAAAGATGTCCAATGACTTAAGCACAAAGGGAGATGACTTGAATCCATGTGGTTTGAAGTAATGCAGAACAACAGGAGTTGAAATTTTAAGTCTATTGAAAATTTTTAGCATATTGGAAATCATGCTGTTGTGGTCGAGCAGAGGTTGAGACAGTCTCAGATCAATCAGGTATCCAATTATTATGTGATTTTTTTTTCTGGTACTGCACCACTCTACTCATCATCTGAGATTGCGTGCAGCATCACACGGAGTTCACGTTCTCTTTGTAAAGCCTTCATAATGCTCGCACCTTCCTCCAGGTGTTCTCTCTTAGCTCCTTTTGCCAAGGCATTCCCAAGACCCTTTCATACATTATCATTTCTTTCCACAGTTACAGGATATGCTGTGCTATGTGATAATCCAGACTTCTCAATGGCTAGCTAGTGTTATTCATCTTAGTAGCACTGGCCAAATCTAACACATAGTGGACATGGATTAAAAAAGTATTAAAGGAATGTGTTGAAAAAAGAGATCTTTGTCACTAGGAGAAACACATGATATCTATCTATCTAATCATCCATCTTCATTTAAGAAACACCTAGAACTTTGGACAAGTTTTCTAAAGTGGAGAAACAGGTATTGCTGTGAATCACTTAATTCTAAAGTGATGACTTACTTTTGATTAGATGAGGCAATTATCATACAAATGCAATTTCTAAAGCTACTTATTAAATGCACGGTCACTTGGGTTTAAAGAGATACTCCTGATCAAACTACCCAAAATTTAACCTCTCCCTTAGAAGCTTCCTTCTCTTTAGTCCAGTGTTTTTTTTTTCCTAACTACCATTTTGTGCAACCAATTTTTTTAAGTCCCTAGATTGAGCCATTCCTCCCTGCTCATTAGGGCATCTAAAATTGGTTCAGGAATCTAATCAAAGTTTTTTAGGTCCAGTTAAAAAAAGTTCCGGCATTAAGATCTGGAACAATTAATTCCCTACATTTAAAAAACTTATAAGGACGAAAGTGAGGCTCAGGGAGATGAAGTGACCTGTGCTTGGTTACAGAACCAATAAGTGGCCAATTTAGAAGAACTTACATCTTCTCTATGTCTTCTGCTCTTTCTGCTCCTCCATGGTGCCCTGCCTATTGGGCTACCTCACACACTGAACTTCTAGGATGACACTCCAAGGGTTTGGGGTGTGACTACTAATGATTATAGGTGTGTATCAGCGGGCTGAATGAAGGCAAGGTGTTAGGCCACCTGCAATAAGAGGTAGGCTGTTCCCTGAGAAAATGGGGAGGAAGACATACAAACATAAACAAATGTCTTTAGAAGTCTAAATGGCTTTGGGGTGAGATGCAGGAGTGTCTGAGTTGAACATGTCTTGACATGATTCCAACACCCAAGGCTGATTTTCATCCTTAGAAGCATGTGGGAAAGGGTGGGCTAAGTTCTGGGTGATAGGATAGTAGATTTCTGAACTGACACTAATCACATCCAAGTTATGAAATGGAGCCAGTAGGTGAAAGGGGTGTTTCCAGACTGGGTCACAAATAGAAGTTGGGAAAGACCATCCTTCTTGGAGATGCATTAGAGGGTAACCCGACTAACCAAAGTAGTGTTTCATTTCTATGGACATGTGTAGGCATAACTAACCATTGTTATCTACTGCCTCCTCCTTTATTACTATGCTCTACTCTCTAGTAGCACTATGGATTAGAGATAGAGCACAGACTCTGGACCAGGCTGCTTGAGTTAAAATCTTGCCTCCTTCTTTATTAATATAGTGACATAACAAAACTCCTGAGCCTTCATTTCTTTATCGATAAAATTTTAAAAATAACAATACCTATTTTCCTAAGGATTGAGTTAAATTAAATGCTACCTATCCAGCACTTAGCTTGATGCCTAAAACAGAGTAAATCCTCAGTTCATTCAAGCTACCGATTTTATTACTTTTCCAGCTAAAACCTTTCTGTTTTTATCTTTCAATAGTCACTATCCAATATCAGAGAGCTGAGTAAGAAAAAAGCAGCTATTTCTGAGTACTTAAACCATATTGTTTGCACATAAATCTAACCATGTGGGATAGAGAGATTTTGCTACTTCTTTCTCCTCTAATGAGGTTCAGCAAATTTCACTCTTCTCATGAGTAACTAACTGAGTGATTACATGAGTTCTTCGATTTTAGTGTGCACTATTCCCTCATTTCATAGGCTGGACTTATTCAAAGTAAATTCTTAGCAAAGCAAATTCCTAGCACACATGTCCTAACTCCCAGTGCTTTCTCATTTATCCCCACAATTGTGCCTCCTCCCTTAGCAGAATGATTTAAAATTAATTTTAAAAACAAATGACAGCAAGAACAACAACAAAAAAATACATCTTTTCTGCTTGTAGACAGGCATGGGAACCCACAACCATTAAATAAAACCATTAAATAAAACCTTTGTCTAATATGCTATTATTTTAATTGTAAATGGTAAGTTAAAAATCACCTGGGGAGGTCACTTTGATGAATGTTCTCCTTTTTTATCACCAAATTCCATAAATCCTCTTGAAAATAAAAAAAAATAAAGAGAAAATAATGAATTATGATTTAGACTGTACAGGAGTGTTAGAATGATCACTAAGGTGTCTTATAATGTTTGAGCCACATTTTTCTTCTCCAGATATTCTTATGTCAGAAGGAAATGAGACCTAAGATTTCCATAATAGTTCATAATGGACAAGCTAGTTATGCATAATTATGTCTTTAAACCTGATACCAAACCTATTATTGATAGTTTGATGTCTATTCATGCACAAACTCCATAAAGGCATATGTTTTGATATATTTTTGCAGTAATATATCCTCAGTACCTAGAACAGTGCCTGGCCTGCAGTATAAATTAATAAATAGTTGTTGAATAAATTTTTCTTATCTCTTTTGATGTGTGAAGAAACCTTTGAAGCTCAAAGAAATTAACCAACCTGTGCAAACCACATGGCTGGTAAATGGCAAAGCCAAGTTTAAAACTTAGCTTTCCAGAGTCATTACTAAATGCCAGAAACTCTATACCCTATTGCTCCAGCGTGGGTACTGGGGTAGCTGCTAAGTGGTAAAAGATGAATAAAATATAGTTTGTGAAGAGATTATGGTCCCATGGAGAAAAGAGACACACTCAGATGTAAGTAATTTAAAATAATGTGGGGGAAAACCTGTTATGAAGGTTCCTACAAAGCATTATGAAATCCCTGAATATGAAAAACTGAATTTTCTAATTGTGGGCATCTGTGACTTCTTCACAGACTCTGTTTTTGAAATGGACTTTAGAACATGATTAGATTGACAGGTGAACAGAATTGGGGTTGGAGCTTGGGGGCTAGGCATTGCTAGCAGAAAAAAAAAAGCATGTAACTAGTTTATACAAAGATGACTTGCTCTGAAGACAAAAATCATTTGTCATTAGGGGATCAGGTGTTTGGTTTAGGGGGTGAGAGATACAACTGAAAGATTCATTGGCATCAGGGAAGGATCTTTAACATCAGCCTAAGGCATTTGCTCCACTTTTGTAGACAATGGAAATTCATGAAAGGGTTTCAAGCATGGCAGTGATATGACCAAATTTACACTTTTGATACATTATTCTGGTAGTAGGTAGAAGACGGATTGGAATGAGGAAACACAGAAAACATTGCAGTGAAAATTATTAGAAATCTGACAAAAGGAACTTGGGAAAGAAATGATGGGGTACTCGACCAAATAGTCAGTGGAATTGAGGAAAAGGAATGGCATAGAAAAAAATTTAGGGTAGAATATTTAGCCACTGCATGAAGGTGATGATGAGCAGGAAGGATCCAATGAGACCCGTATGTTTCTGGATTCTGGGCAGATGGTGTTATGAATTAATGACAGAAGGAGGTGAGTTTTTAAGTGAGATGATGGGCTTGGGTTTAGACCAGTTGAATTTGAGATATTCATGGAAAACCTAGATGGAGTTTTATAGCAGGCAATCAGTTATTTCAGTTTGGAGCTCAGAAAAAAGAATGCAATAGGAATATGAATTTGGAAGTCATTAAATCATAAGCAGTATTCCCAATGTGGAAGCTGCAAGATGGAAAAGCAGGTACATTTGGAATATAACAAATGAAAGGGGAAACGGTGGAAGATGAGGTGCCATTTCCAAGCCTAGAGTTGACAGTGATTTTTTTTTTTAGCATATCAGATAGTCAACTTTTAGGGTTAACATAGAGAAAAATGTGCTATTTTATACCTGGAAAATTCCCTAGAGAAGGAATAAAAAAGAAGTATTATTGTTCCAACTGCTTGCTATGCTCTGTTGTTAATATAACAATTTCAGTTTAACTGGAGTCTAATCTGTACTTTGTACCTAATGGGTTGTACTCATTGTTTGCTTATTACTTCCCTTCTTGTTTACATTAACAATCATGGGAAGGCAACAGTTGCAAAAGAAACCACAATAGGAAATGTAACAGTAAAAAAGAAACATCTGCGAATTTAACAATTTGTGGAGAAGGATTGCATGCATAACCTGCCCAGCCAGATGATAATAAATTGATTTAGGTAGATCAGTAATTATAAGACTCTCATTACTTCTGTTAATATGTAGAAGTGGTTCTTAGTCTTTTGTTGGTTATAGACCCCTTTGAGAATTTAATACAAGTCAGAAATAATTTCTTCAGCAAAATGCAAAAATTCTCATCTATATAAAATATGAATAAAAGTGTAAATGCTATATGGAACTTTAAGGCCCATCCATGTAGTCTAGAGCATTTGCTTAAGGACATGGCTTTCAAAAATTTCTGTACATCAGAATCACCTGGAAATCTTGTTAAAAAGCATGCCCTTAGCCTTGCCCCCAGGGGGATGCAAGATAGGATGGGGAAACCTGCATTTTTTTTTTTTTTTTTTGGTAAGTTCTTCGGGGGATTCTAAAACAGGTGGGTAATAAACTACACTTAGTCAAATTCTGCTTACGGAGATAGGAAAGTAAAACTTAAGAGAGCAGAGGTCTTAAAGTGATGGAGATTAAAAGCACCTGGAAGTTCTGAGGAGTGAATTTGATCCTGGAGTACTGAATTGGGGAGGTTAATGTGGGGAGAGTTAAGAATAGGGTGAAGTAGTGGTATAAAATCGGAGCTATGGAGGCTGGAATAAGATGTTTTAGGAATTGAGCACAGGGGCTTGGAAGCAGGCTGAGAACACGGGGAAGCCTCTGGGTTGGGTGATCTGCCCCTAAGGCAATCCCTTATGATCCAAACTAACACTCACGCTGAGAGGGTCTCTAGATTGTCTCCAACGAGAGATACCTCCTGTCTCTGCTAAGCCTCTTGAGCTACTCAAACTAGAAAATAAAGACAGGGCTCATCACCCCCATCACTAATGAACCTATCGTTACCCCTTGCCTTCACCACATAACTGCAGTACTTTCATGGGGTGGGGGAGACTCTCTAACTTTACAGATGAGCAAACAGAGGTACTCCGAGAGGGAAGGCTTTGCCCAAGACCATGTAGTGAGAGAGCACCTGAGTCAGGACCAGGACTTGGCTTTCTGTCCCCTGGTGCAGTGCTCCTCCTCCTCCCTGTTTGGTACCGAGATGAACGATTTTGTATGGAACCACTTGATGGGAGTGTGCTCACCCCGAAGAGTTCAGGGCAATTCATTCAGATGCAAAACATATCTTAGAGTGGGACAACATTTTTCAATAAAAAAGTATACATTTGCATGTGCCACAAATTTTGTTTCTCATTCATTTTAATGTGATGTGGTCATTACCAACAGCAAAGTGGAGAAAAAGCAAGGTTTGTCTCGGTGCTTACGTGCTCCTGGTCATGGAGCGGAGGATGAACTCGACTGCATTCTCAATGATCTCTGTGCCTAGGATGTTTAGGAATTTGGGGAAATCTGGCTCTGGGCTTTTCCCTGAGTCTTCTGGCTTGTTATCTGGTTTATCATCTGAAAAACAGAACAGAATCTCAGAGGTGATTGATTCTTAGCAACAAGGAAGTCTCTTTTCCATGCAGGGAAACCTTGGGGCCCTTTGTACCCATCTCACTAATTATGAAGGCTTATATAGTTATATTCATTGAACATCTAATGCCCACCTGGTTAAACTCTTCACATGCATTATCTCATTTACTCCTAAAAACAGAGAAACAGACCGGCGGACCTTGAAACTTAGGTAGACATGGGCCCCATTTTGTGAGTGAGAAAACTGATGCTCACAGAGGTTAGGTAGCTTTCCCAGAGTTAACCAGTAAGTGCTGGTGCCAGGACTGAAATATAGCTTGCCAGTGGTAATAATAATAATGACAAAATGTCTGTGGGTAGCATTTGTTTTTTTCATTTTTTTTAATTTCAGAATATTACAGGGGTAAAAATGTTTAGGTTACATATATTGCCTTCGCACAGCCCAAGACAGAGCTACAAGTGTGTCCATCCCCCAGATGGTGTGCATTAGGTGTGAATATACCCATTCCCTCCTCCCCCTCCTACCTGCCCTACAGCCTATGAGTGTTACTGCAGGCCTCTACACTTGACTCTTAATCGAGTGCCCTTTGGATCGAGGGCCAAGGATGCAGAGAGTGAGGCTGGTTAAATGCAAGGTCCCTCGAAGTGTGTTGACGTTGCTGAGTGTACTTTATTTTAGGGAGAAGAGAAGAGATGGAAGAATGACAGCAGCTATGTGTGGCCTCCTCTCTGGACCCTGATGACAGGATGAAGTAGGACCTTTATTTTTTCAGTTTTATTGTAGCCTAACAGACAGTGTTATCAGATTTGGTTTATAAAAATACAGAATGCCCAGTTAAATCTAAATTTCACATAAACAACAAATACATTTTTAGTACTATAAGAATGGTCCATGCAATATTTAGGACTCACTTATGCTAAAAGATTATTCATTGATTATCTGAAATTCAAATTTAACTGGGTGTCCGGTATTTTATGTGGCAAGCCCACCATAAGTTTCCACCCACAAAGTCCCAACTTCTGGACAATGCACCCCTGTGCCTTTGGATGAAGGCGATGTAAACAACCCTTTGTGTGGAGGCTGTCAAATTATGTCAGAAGCCTTACATCTATATTATATCCTAAAATAGAAACTATTCGTAAAAAGATTGTCATGCAATTTTGCAAACATTTATTGTTTACTGGGCCACAACCAAAGATTTGATGGGAGCACCAGTCTGAGACTTATACACAAAATCAGAATGCTAATCATCAAGTATAATCATTCATTCAGCCGTTGGTCCTTTCATTCAAAAAGTATTTTCTGAGCCTACCATTACATGCATAGCTATGCTAAGAGTTAAGGTAAAGAGGGACAAATATAGATATGACCCTCACATAAAGTACTGGGCAGCCAAAGTGCACAGAAGAATTGGTTTGTTTTTATCATGGAAAGAAGTAAACAGAACTCATTTATGGGGTGCCTATCTGGCAGGTGCTGGGCCAACGCTTTCATCACATGCCTTAATCCTCATTTAGCTCAGTAATGATATCACAGTTTTATAGAAAAGAACACAGATACTCAGGGAAATTAAATGACTCACCTAAAACCACTCACCTAGAAAGTGGCTGAACCAGGTGTCTGAATGTTTTTAACTCCACAGAGCGTGTTATTCACCTTATATAATACAAACTCCAAGTGATTGTTCTCTGAAGACATTTGCCAAGTGCAAAACAATAATTTCTTGCATGAAAGGTGAGTTCATTTTTTCTGTGTTCTTAACTACCTACTTGCGTAACAATTTAATTTTATTGACTTTTTATTTTAATATGACACTAAGTGCTAGCTTTTCAGTATGCAGGGAGCCTGGGATTGGAGTGGGTGAAGATCAGGTTCTTGGCCTCAGCCTGTGGGCCACACATGTACTGAAAGATATTGAGAGTGTGGTGGATCACATGCTTTGGAATCCTACAGGCCTGATTCCTGTCTTCAAATAAAATTAGCCATGTACCTTGCACACAACGCTTAACCACTCTTTCTCTCAGTTTCCTCATTGTGGTGTTGTCAGAGTTGAAAGATATTTTATATACCATATATATGTGTATGTGTCACTTATCACTTATCAGGGTACCAGTCCAAGGTAAGCTCACAATAAATGTTTACTGTATTATTATTACTATCAGTAATAACAATGGCAACAAAATGATTTATAATTCACTTTGTCTTCTATTGCCTTGGGAGATTATAAAATCTTAAAAAATGCTTTTAAATTTTAAAGAAATTTGATATTCTAGAAATAAATCACCAAAGCCAATAGTTAAACATCTTCTCTTTTCAAGTATAATATGGGGTAGACTTCTGTTTTTTTATTTTTTTGAGATAGTGTCTTGCTCTGTCGGCTGGGGTTAAGTGCAATGGCATCATCATAGCTCACTGCAATCTCAAACTCCTAGGCTCAAGCAATCTTTCTGCCTTAGCCTCCTGAGTAGCTGGGACTACAGGTATGTGCCACCACGCTCAGCTAATTTATAAAACCTTTTGTAGAGATGGGGGTCTTGTTATGTTGCCCAGGCTGGTTTTGAACTCTTGGCCTGAAGCAATCCTCCTGCCTCAGCTTCCCAAGGTGCTAGGATTACAGGTGTGAGCCACTGTGCTCAGCCAGTCTGGATAGCCTTTATTTATAGTAACTACCTGGCTGAGTTTCTTAGACAAAGTGAATGTAAAGAATATTGACAATATAAACAGATACAGGCATACTGTATTTGTTCAAATTTTTTATCTGTATTGCTGATATTTGCACAGTTCTTATGGTTTACAAAGTGATTATAAAAGTCTATTCATTTGATCTGGTACAGTTGATGGTTAACCCATTTTACAGATGAAAAAACTGAGGTTCAAAGCAGTAAATTGACTTAACTACAGTTTCAGAGTTCATGAGAGACAGATCTAGGACTGGTCTTCAATGTCAAATCTCACCATTTATTTATTTATTTATGAATGAATGAATGAATGAATGAGACAGAGTCTCGCTCTGTCACCCAGGCTACAGTATAGTGGTATGATCATAGCTCATTGCACCCTCAAACTCCTGGGCTCAAGCGATCCTCCTGCCTCAGCCTCCCGAGTGGCTGGGACTGCGGGCATGCACCATGATGCCTAGCTAATATTTTCTATTTTAGTAGAGACAGGGTCTACTGAAGGCTCAGGCTGGTCTGGAATTCCTGACATCAAGATATCCTCCTGCCTTGGCCTCCCAAAGTGCTAGAATTACAGGCATGAGCCATGACGCCTGGCCCAAATTTTACCTTTCACTTCACTGTGGTGACTGCTTTAGGAGTGGACACAGTAATCTCTGTGGCCATCCCTAGAGTGATTCTGTTGTAGTGTCTGCCTGTTGTATTGTCTGCCAACTTACACTCGTAGGACCGTTAGTAAATGTTGGCACTATCTGTGTTTTTTGACCTATTATTCTGAATAGAGATAAGTCAGGAGCTCACAGTCTTCTGCAGACAAAAAGATAAACTAACTAATGAGAACGCTGCCTGCTGCCTTCTGGTCCTCTGTGTACATAGAACAGATAGGAAAGAAGTAGATGCTCAGTTATAATGGAAAGAATCTAGGAATGTGGGCTTCACTCCCAGGTGCCACTTCCACCTGTATTTATGCTTAAGAGACTTTCCCTCTGCAAGCTGAGTTTATTAACCTATAAAAAGGGAAATGATAAAACTGTGCATGTTTACCTAATAGGATTACTATGAAACTCAAATGAGATTATACATGACAACAATAACAGTTAATATTTACTGCATGCTTACTATTGACCAGGTACTGTTCCAATGTGTTTTGTCTCTTTTATTTAATTTTCATGATAACTTTAGGAGAATGTTAAATGTTCCCATTTATGTCTGAGGTCTAGACAGGTTGAGTAGCATGTCTAAAGTCACATTTCTGATTAGTGGTAGAGCCAGGCTTAGGAGTCTTATTCCTGACAACATATTCTTCATCATTGAACATTATTAGCTATAATCATTAAAAATTAAATACCTTCTAGCTCCCAAGGAATTTATAATATGGTATTGTCACTATATCATATGAATACATAAGGAAAAATCATTTCAAACTTCATACATTCACTGAGAATAGAGATTATAGCTGAAGCTGACTTTAATAAAAATCCTACTTTCTTTGTGTTAGAAGGTACAGCTCTTGTTTTCAATCCAGTGCTCTTTCTGTGGTGCCCACAGGCCCCTCCCTCCTTTTAGCTTCTAGATCAGTGCCGCTAACTTCCTCCAATCACTGCTAACCACTGCACAGTCCACGGGCTGTGATCAGAAGCACTTACCTGCATGGCAGGTCAGGATTAAGAAAAGCAGTCCCAGGACAATTGTCAGCCGAAGTACTGAGACAGCCATTCTTGTACCACTGGATACTGGTGCAGACAAATTGCTGAGATGCACCTGAAACACTGCTCCATTTATAGGGCATATATAGGTGACATCATCTGCTATGGAATTTAATTAGGGTATTGCATAAGATGACCGCACAGATTGCTCTTGGATCCCTACTAATGAGCCCTGACCTATCTTTCAAACTAAACGTTTTTCTTATAGGGAAAGAAAAACCCTCTTGCTTTTTCTAATTTGTATCTGTAAATGGCACCAAAGTGAATCTTTTGGGGGTAGCTCCAATGCTGGCATTGATAATGAAATGGATACCAGGCAAATTTATTTATCAGTGTCAAGGAGCAAGCACAAAATCAGATTGGCACGAGGCGTGCCTACTCCCCTTCCTGTGCAGTCTGCTTCTTCCCTCACTGAGCTAATCCCCCATCCTACGTGGGCGTGTCCTTTCACACCCCCGTGCCTCTGCTCTGGTTCTTTCTTCTTCCTGGGATTCTCCTCCAGCTCCCCTTGGAGCGTTCCTCCTTGTTCCTCAGACTCAGTTCAAGTGCCCCCTTCTCTGTGAAACCTTCATGATGACCATTCCACCCTACTCCAGAGAGAGTTTGTTGCTTCATCATCTGTCCTATAGAACCCTGGACCCCAGTGTTTGAGAACTAAGTATTTTAGTAGCGCTCTCCTCTTGCAGCCTGTGGATCTACTTATTTATTTATTGACAAATAAAAACTGTACATATTTACGATACACAAGGTGATGTTTTGAAATATATGTACATTGTGGAATGGCTAAATCGAGCTAATTAACATGTATATGACCTCACATACTTATCATTTATTTGTGGTGACAACACAAAATCTACTCTCTTAGCAATTTTCAAGTATACAATATATTGTTATTAATTATAGTCACCATGTCGTAGGGTAGATCTCTTGAACATATTTCTTCTAACGGAAATTTTGTATCTTTTGACCAACATCTCCCCAATCAATCCCTCGACCCAACCTCTAGACCACGGTAACCATCATTCTACTCTCTGCTTCTATGAGTTGAACTTTTTAAAATTCCACACCTAAATGAGCTCATGTGATATGTATTTGTCTTTCTGTGCCTGGCTTATTTCACACAGCATAATGTCCTTCAGGTTCACCCATGTTGTCACAAATGACAGCATTTCCTTCTTTTTTTAAGGTTGAGTAATATTCCATTGTGTGTGTGTGTGTGTGTATATATATGTGTGTGTATATATATATATATATATATATATACACACCACATTTTCCTTATTCATTCATCTGTTGATAGACACTTAGGCTGATTCCTAGCCAGTGGGTCTGTTATGGGCAGAGTGTTTTATTACTTCTGAATCCTCAAGGATTGGCATTGATCTCAACTTTGACTTCACTTTCTCTGGAAGTTTGTTTTGGTTGTCCCAAGCAAAGATAGGTGATCCTCTGATGTATCTGATAGGTTCTTATTTAAATGTCTTCACCAATAGGCCATCAACTTCTTGAGGGCAAAACTATCTGTTTAGAGTTGAATACATATTATGCAAGGAATATAGCAAACATCAAAGAAAAAAATTTGGAAGTTGATTGTGTCCAATTTCTCTCCCTCACTACCACACTCCATTGTGATAGTTCCTATACCTATCCCCATGGTCCCTGATAAATAAAGAATAAAGTCTACCTTACTATCTTAAAAAAAAAAAAAAAGAAAGAAAAAATATTTACCTGGATTAAATTTATTTGCACTTGGTGAAACAAAATATTGTATTTGAGATGCTGCCATATATCTCAGGCATAAAATACTCTTCCTTTTGGATCCACTTAAGTGGATAAAACTTGTCTCAGGTCTAGATGATACTGGTTATCCTGAGGAATGCTATAATGTAAGTCTAGTTAATTGGGATGAGGACTTGGGGGTACCTACGTGTGTCAGAGGACCATTTTATAAATGGGAAAATTATCGGGGGTGTGAAGAAAGGAGGCTTGTCCAGTGTCTCAGAGCCAAGGCTAGGGTAATGCCTCTTCCTCCCCAGTCAGTACTCCTGATAAGGCACCAAAAGCCATCAGGTAGCTCTAGAGGTTTGCACCTTGTGTGCAATGACCTTCCCAGGCTCTCCAACCTATCTTCTCAAGTAGACTCTGACCCTCTGTCCTATACAAAGCATTGTCATATAGAGATAGTCACCCACATTGGGGAGCTATCAGCAAGGTAGATTTACCCCATTGGGATCACTCTCGTGATCGAGCAGTGTGCTTGTCAAAGGGCTAGAGGGGGAATGACAGTCAAGTGCCTTCTGTTAGCCATGCCATGGATCCTGACCTATGGCTGTGTTTGCCTTGGAATTATTTTTCGAATTCACCACAAATGCACTGTAGAGGCAAATGAAGCTCTAGACATTGCAACTGAAGATAGTCTGGTGGCTTCTCAGGGATAGCAACTGGATGGGGCATGCAGGCAAGTCCTGAATCAGCTGCTTTCCATGGTCTGGTGTCAAGAAAATAGCACAGTCCTGAGCATCAGGATAGCTGGCCCCCATTCCTGTCATCAACACTAACTCACCCACTGTGTGACCCTGGTTAAATTACTCTCCAGGCCTATCCTCCATTTTCTCTACTTGCTGTGTTCTTAGCCCTCTCCTCTTCTCTCAGTATGTTCCACTTAGCTGCAGGTTTTAGTTAAAGTGTCTCTTTTATTTTGGTGAAAACTTCTGTGACACTCTAATCCAAATCGGATCTCTCTATTACATTATTTTTATACACTCTGTGTTCTTTCTTCTTAGCACTTAAATATTTTTGTTTGATGATTTAATGTTTCTTTTCCTAAGCGATGTTAAAATCCAGAATTGAAGGATTCTGGTCTATTTTGTTCACTGAGATAGCTCTGGTTTCTAGGATAGTACCTTGTGCTTAGAAGATACCCAACAAATAAATAAATTAATACATCATTTTGAGAAGAGAAGCCTGGACTTCTCTAATGGTCTGTCAGTTATTGTCTGCGTGGCTCTGGTAAATGACTGATACCATTCTGAATCCCAGTTTCTGTAAAATTGGGTTGCAATATAATTTCCTGCCTATTTGTCTGCACTGGTTTAAATATATAGGAGATAACAAAGATAAAATGTCTGATAAACTGTACAGAACCTTTAATGTGTGTCATATTCATAGCAGTTAAGAAGCTGTGACTTATTCCTCATTGGCATAAGCAAATCAGTTTGACTCTAGGTAGAAGAGAAACTGAGATTATGAAAGAGGGTTTTTCCCAAGCTAAAAAAAGTAAGATGAGAACTTTCTTTTGTAACACCATTCTAACTTGGCAAGAAAGTATGGGAATGAAGGAAATAAAGAATGTTTTAATTTCTGCGGACATTTCTATACTTAATTGAAAATCATCAGAGTTTTTTTCTTAGGGTAGGAAAGAATTGCAATTGGGTTGGCAACCTCACGGAGAAATTTCAGTTTAGGTATTAGTGGTTAAAAGTTAAAAGCATGTGTTTTGGAATCAGCAGAACTGAGTTTGAGTTTCAGATTTGCCATTTATAAGCTATGTGACCCTGTGACCTTAAAATATTTCCTAATTTCTCTTTGCCTTGGATCCAATGTCTATAAAATAAGGAAGAATGATACTTCGTGGGGTTATGAGGATTGGATTGCAAAAGCAGTTAGCACAGTGCCTTGTACACATTAAGTGAAAAAAAAATAAGTAATAGACTTATTCTATTCTATTCTATTCCATTCTGTTCCATTCCATCTACCTTAGGTTGTCTCAGGGGAGGGAGTGACACTTAGCCATGCAAGCAGCATGAAGACTAATAATAATAATAGACTTCCTACTCTGATCAGGTACCAAACTAGATGCAATATCTCAACAAGCTATCGGGAGGCTACCATTATTATCTTCATTTTATATAAGGAAATTTAAGCTTGGATAAGTTAAGTCATTTGCCTGGGGTTACAAATCATGTATGAGCCAGAGCAGGGAACTGAGCCCAAGAACACGTGACTCCAAAGTTCCTGCTTTTAACTATGCCACTATGTTGCACTGGTATGCGCTCTGTGGCTGTTTTTGGCCAAAAGCCCGTGCCAGGCAGGAACACTGCAGCCACCAGCCTGTTGGTCTACAGATTCGTCTGTGCTTACTCTGTTTTTCTCACTGGCCTCTGAGTAACGTTATGGTCCACTTTATTCAGCTATGTTTTGGCTCAGTTTGGTACGGCAAACATGCAGGTTACACAGTGCCTTCTTAGTCCTTGCCAGAAAGTGAATTGGAGATAGGGCTGCATGATAAGATATATGATGTCCAATTCAATGTAAATTTTGGATAAACAATGGGTAATTAATTTTTTAGTATAAGTATATACCAAATATTTCACAGAACATACTTATACTAAAAAAGTATTTGTTGTTTAGCAGAAATAAATTAATTAAACTTTTTCTTGGCTGAAATTTAAATTTAACTGAGTATCTTGTATTTTTATTTGCTGAATCTGGCAATCTAAACTGGAGAATCCCTCATAACTGTTTCCTCGAATACAACTCAGATGAAGGAGTGAAGTATAGGACTTGGGGGGGGGGATGTCACATAAATGATTAGATAGTCTATGAAAAGTTGAAATCATACATGGAAACTGAAAGTTTCGTAAGGAAATCATACGCCCCTCTCCTGTTCTTGGTTCATTCTGGCTAAAGTTGCAAACCAGCCTTAGAAAGGGGTACATGTGGCTTTAGGCAGGGCTCCCCCATTCCCAGGGTGTCCACATGCTAAGGAGAGGCCATTTTCATTGTCACCCTAATCGCCTTTCTAAATGCAGCTTATAACTTAGTCCATCTTCATGCCAGACATCCATTTATGAATTACTTTTTTCAATGAACATTTATTGAGCTTGTACCATTTGCCAGGTGCTCTGCTAAGTACTGGGGACAGGAAAATACAAAACATGAGTCCCTGACCTCACCTTTGTTGAGGATGCAAACATGTAACTAAATAATTACAATTTAAATATGAGAAATGCTAATGGAGTTATGAACAGATTCCTATAGAAGACTAACAGGGGAGTGGTTAACATTGCCTGGGAGGAGGGGATCACAGAGGTATCATTTGTTTGGGCCGTGAAAAGTGATTGCGTAGGTGTTCGCTATGCAAGCAAGGTGTGGAGAAGACACTTCAGGTAGGAGGAATGACATCTGCGAAGGCACAGAGGCATGGAAGAGCGTAGCATACTTCTAGGAAAGAACCCTCAAACTCTCTAGTTTTGACATTAGAAGAGAAAATTAAAGCGGAGCTAACTGAATCCTGAAATTTGTTTTAATTAATGAGCACGCTAGCAAGAGATAATGGGCGGGGGAAAGAAAGAGAAAAGAGAGAGGAACAGAGAATGGGGGTGAACAGTAAAAAAATCATTAAGTATTAAATCTCATAGCTAAGAGTTTTTCCTCTGTTTTTAATTTCCTAATTAGAATTTCAGATAAGGACATTGCCACCCATCAAATTACTAGTTAGAAATGTGAATTTTCTTTAACTCTTTATCACCACAGAACAGATTTTCTTACCAAGTCCTATCAATTTTCCTCCCAAATAGCCTTAAAATGTATCAAATTCTATTACTTCCACAATAAGAGTCATAGTTTGGGACTTTACAATCTAAGGTCTTCCTGATGTATGCCTCTCCCCATTCCAGGCTTTCCTCCACGTTGCTGCCATTTTTATCTTTCTAAAACATCATTTTTTTTTAAATTTCAAAGTATTACAGGGGTACAAACCTTTTGGTTGCATGGGTCACTTTTAAAATGCTTGCGTCAGGGTTAAACGTGTATTCATCATACCCTTTAGGTAGGTTTTCGCCCATCCTGTCCTCCCCCTTTCCCCCTTCTTGCTTTTTGTTGGGTTTTACTTCCCTCTACTCACATATGTGCTCATCAATTAGTTCCAATTTCATAGTGAGTACATGTGGTGTCTGTTTTTCTATTCTTTAGATACTTCACTTAGGATAATGGTCTCCAGTTCTATCCAGATTGTAGCAAAATAAAACATCGTTATGTTTATATCATCTGTCATTTCCCTTCTCTAATAATGTCCATGGCTCTTTACTGCATATAACTAAGGCCTTTAATATTTAATTCAAATCAATATCTCCAGCCTCATCTCAGCAATAGTGTAGAATAATTCTTAGAGCATAGCTTCTAGAGTCATGTGGCCTGCATTCAATTTCTGACTTCCACAGGGCTAGTGTTTACCTGCCATGTACTGGGATGCTCACTCTGGTTGTTTATATCCAGTCTACTAGGCTGGGCCAGTGTTTGTACCCTGGTTTTAAAATAACTTAATATCTTTTCAGTTACTAACAGTGTGATTTGCCAGGTTCCTTATACTCTTTAAACTTCAGTTCTCTGGCTTCAATACGAAGATAAAGAGTATCAGCCTCATAAAGTTTTTATGAGTATAAATGAGATTATGCTATAAAGAGCTTAGCTCCATGTGCATCTAATAAATTTTGACTACTTGCATTATCACCTCCCGCCACTCTCTAACAATGTGACTTCCAATCTGACCTTATCAGGCATACTTACTCCAGCACTTTACTTTATCAATATACTGTTCTGCTTAAAATATCCAAACCTCACCAACTCATCCTTCAAATATTCCATCCTTCAGAGAGACATTGTGACCCTGACCTAACCCGTGGCAGAATTAATCACTTCTCCTGTGGGCTAACTTTGCACACACCTTTATTACAGCATGGACTGTACTGAATCATAACTTATTGTTGGTGTGTCTGCCACCATCATTAAGCTGTGGGCTCCTCAAGCATGGGTCATGCCTTATTTATCCTCAAATACTCCTTGCCGACAACTATGACTGACAGATAGAGAGTGTTGAATGAATGCAGTGAGTGTGCAATGAGTGATCACGAAGTGTATGAACAGACAACTGGGGTCAGTAGCAGAAGTGAATCCAGAGCCCCACTGAAATGAGAGCCAAGGCTCCAGCCAAGGGATCCAGTGTAAATAAGGAAGGCAGTTAAGAGTCCAGTGGCTTTTGTTTTCCTAGCAGTTGGAGCTATGGCTGAGGGTGGAGGCAGCATTCCAGAAGAGCTACTTTGTCATGCCTCATTTTGGCACATGAGATGGAATTAAGAGGACATTTTTTTTTAAAGCATAAATTAATCAGATAGAAGTAGTGATTTACCCCTAAATTATGAAGACCATAGCACTAAATAATAGCGTAAACATTTCTGTGTCAGTCATGGATAATATATCTATGCCAGATAAGGTTATAATAAAACCTAAATCACAAGGTTTTTGTGGGACCAAATGAAATAATAGATGCAGAGTTGATTTTAAAGGTACAAATTGTCAAACTATAAATTGAAAACTATAAAATGAAGGAAAACTATGATTGATAAAAGAAGGTTTATCTATTGAGTCAATAATGGAGGTAATATAAAGACATAAAAAATAGTCAATTAATCCAAAAACAGACCAAAAGTATGGAAAACCAAAGGAAATATCTAGTAACATTGTAGATTTTAACACAATCATGTTAATAATTATTTATATTATATTCCATTACATTAAATGTAAACAATCTAAATACATTAATTATAAAACAGATTATTAGATTATGCTGTTTACAAGAAATCCACTTTAAATGTAAAGACATAGATAAGAGTAAATGAATGCAAAAGGATATATCATCAAACACTAATCAAAAGAAACTTGGAATGGTTATATTAATGTCAGAAAAAATAGTGAGTCAGAGCAAGGAATATTACCAGAGATAAAAAGAGACACTGCATAATCATAAAGGAGTTGATTAAGAAAACATAACAATCCTATGTTTGTATGCAAGTCACAATAGATCCTCAAAAGCTATGAAGTAAGAAATGGCAGAGAAAAAAAGAGAAGTACACAAATTGACAATTCTGATTGGAGTCTTCAAAACTAGTATTTCAGTGATAGAACAAGCAGATAGAAAATCAGTAAGCATACAGAAAACCTGAATATCACAGTTAACAAAATTGACCTAACTAACATTAATAAAATACTCCAACCCAAATAAGTTTCCTTTTTTTTTCATGTACAGAGGAAGCATGAATAAAGATAGAGTTTATTGGGTCATTAAACAAACCTCAAGAAATTTAATAGAATTGAAATAATACAAAGGATGCTTTTGTACTACTATGGAATCAAACTTGAAATCAAATAATCATATGTGTCAAATATCTCAAACGATTTGGAAATTAAATTAAAAAGTCTTAAATAACCTATGGGTCAAGTAGAAGATGTCCCAAGAGACACTAAAGCAAACATATTTTGAATTGAAAAAATGTACCCATATATATTGTATAATTACTGTGTTACTTAAACAAATAAATATACTATATAAAAATTTGTGGAAGGCAGCTAAAACATTGTATAGAGGTAAATTTATAGCATTGAACACTTATATTAAAAATGAAAAAAAAATCTTGACTTCTGTCTTCAGAAACTAGGATAAAAGCAAATTAAATTCAAATAAAAGAAATAACATAATAAAGATAAGAGCATAAATCAATTGAACAAAGTCTGAGGGATCACTCAAGCTGATTTCAAGGCCTCTATAAAGCTCAGTAATTAAGACAGTATTGTATTTGAGTAAAGCTAGCCATATTGGTGGAACAGAATAGAGTCTAGAAATATACTCACACTTGTATGATCAGCTGATTTTAATGAAGGTGTATAGGTAATCCTATGGAGATACTCTTTTCAACATATGGTGTGATACAGTTGGACAAAAATAAATGCTAAAAGAAAAAAGAAAAAAAAATCTTGATTTATACCTTCTAAAATACATAAAAACTAACTCAAAATGGGTCACAGACCTAAATGTAAAAACTTTTTATTTATTTATTTTTTCCCCAGTTCCAGAATGCATATAAATGTAAAAACTTAAAGTCTAAAATTTTCAGAAGAAAATTATAGAGGAAAATCTTTGTATCCTTGGGTTAGACAAAGATTTCTTACATATAACACCAAAAACATGATCCACACACACAAAAAGATAGTGCTAAAACAAAGCAAAGATAAGCCATAAACTTGGAAAAAACCTCACATATCTATCAAAGGATTTGTATTCTAAATAGGATATATAAATTATTTTCAGAATTAAGTAATAGAAAAACAACTCAATTTAAACAAAGGAGGCAAAAGATTTGAACAAATAGTGTATCAAAGTAGATAAGTGGATGACAAGTATATGAAAAGATTCTGCATCATTTGTTATTGGAGACATGAAAATTAAAACTGTGATAACATATCCCACCCACCTATCAGAATGGCTAAAATTAGAAAACCAAAACCAAACAAAATCAAATGCTAAATAGTACATAGAGAAACTGAAACTCTCATACAGTGTTGTGGGAATTAATATAGGAAAACAGCTTGGCAGTTTCTTATAAAGTTAAATATATACTTAACCATATGATCCAGCAATCTTACCCTTAGATACATACTCAAGTGAAATCACTAGTTATGTTCACACAAAAATCATACATGAATGTTTATAGTGGCTTTGCTGGTAATAGCACCAAACATGATAATCCAAATGTCCCTTGACTGGTGAATAGATAAACTGTGAATAGATAAAGCTGTGGCACAGCTGCATACGGGCACACTGTTCATCACCACTGGGAATGAACCACTGATCCACGCAACAGCATGGATGAATCTCACTCCAATATTCTAAGTGATATGAGCCAGACACAAAATGCTGCAAAATGTACAACTCTAATGCCATTTATATAATATTCTGAAAAAGGCAAAACTATAGGGACAGAAAACAGAAGGGTGGTTGCTAGGAGCTGAGTAGGAAGGGAGAGGGACTTATTATAAATGAGCACAAGGGAATTTTGGGGGATCACGGACGTATTATGTCATGAGTATGGTTTGATTACAAAATTGTTTGGCAAAACTTCATACTTAAAAGGTTAAATTTAAGCTGTATGTAAAATATATGTTAACATTTTACTGTGTGTAAATTACACCCCAATAAAGGAAAAGAAAAAATATTATAGTCTTGTTGATGATGGTGATAGTGAGAGTTATTAGAATATATAGTGGACTGGTGGTTTAAGTCTGCATACCAGTTCTGCAACTGTGACAACTTGCTGGGTGATCTTGAATACTTCTTTTTCCTCTTCCTGGGCCCAAGTTTCTACATATTTCCAGGTTCCGTGAGATAATGACTACGGTTCCTTCTAGCATTGGCATTCATGACTGAAGACGTGATTCTTTTTTTTTTTTTTTTTTTTTTGTTGAGACAGAGTCTCACTTTGTTGCCCAGGCTAGAGTGAGTGCCGTGGCGTCAGCTTAGCTCACAGCAACCTCAAACTCCTGGGCTTAAGCGATCCTACTGCCTCAGCCTCCCGAGTAGCTGGGACTACAGGCATGCGCCACTATGCCCGGCTAATTTTTTCTATATAGATTTTTAGGTGTCCATATAATGTCTTTCTATTTTTAGTAGAGACGGGGTCTCGCTCAGGCTGGTCTCGAACTCCTGACCTTGAGCAATCCACCCGCCTCGGCCTCCCAGAGTGCTAGGATTACAGGCGTGAGCCACCGCGCCCGGCCAGGACGTGATTCTTTTAGGTTGTTTTAATGTTCCCTCAATCTTTGAGACCAAGTACTTTTGCTGAGGTCTGGGCTGGGCCCGCGTTCTGAGATATTTCCATACATGACAGGGAGGTGTGTGTTATGGACAAAGACGGCTAAAGTTAATCTGGCCACCACCTTTTTACCCTTCACGTGCCTCCTTCACTAAGCTGTTTATGACCGAGCTGTGAACAGCTGCCATCAACAGCAACCCAGAGCCTGGGAATGAATTCGAACAAACAGACAAAAGACTGAACATCTGTCTTTTACATGCTATCAGGCATCCTGCTCTCTCTGTCTCTCTTGATTGAACAGCTCAACAGAGTTTAGTAAGAATAATTTCCATTGTTTTTTAAAATTTTTTTTTAAATATTGGAAGAAATATTTTTAATTTAATTTAATATATATATATATAGAGAGAGAGAGAGAGAGAGAGAGACAGAATCTTGCTGTCGCCCCAGGTAGAATGCAGTGGCATCATTATAGCTCACTGCAACCTCAAACTCCTGGGCTCAAGCGAACCTCCTGCCTCAGACTCCCAAGTACCTAGGACTACAGGCACGTGCCTCCATGCCTGGCTAATTTTTCGATTAGTAGAGACGGGGGTCTTGCTCTTGTTTAGGCGGGTCTCGAACTCCTGAACTCAAGCAATCCTCCTGCCTTGACCTCCCAGAGTGCTACAGATTCTAGGTGTGGGCCACCGCGCCCGGCCAATAATTCCCATACTTAAGGCCCGCTCCCATGTGGGAACTCATGCATTCCACACAATTACCCTACCCCGAAATGTAGGTCAGGATGGGTATAATTATCCTCATTTTACAAATTATTAAAAAGAAAAAAAAAAAAACAGCAATGACAAAAGAAAAAACAAACTAAGGTGTGAACGTTTTAATTCACTACTCTAATGTTAATCTACTAGTAAGGGGCGGAGCTAGGACTTAAATGCCGTTCTATCTGATGCTAAAACCACTAATAAGAATGCATCTAACTGGGTTCCAGTCTGAAATATGGGAACCTGGTTACTGTTCATATATTTATGTTTTCACTCCTTCATTTATGCATTTATTGACAGTGAGCTGGACAGGCACTGTCCCTGCCACCACGGAACCTGCAGTCTAGTGAGGGACATGAGCAAAGTATCAGAGAATCAAGCTTCAGCATCATACTTGCTGTAATAGGATATTCCAGGCAGTGAAGAAAGACCAAGGAAATCTTCCCAAGGGAAGTGTTATCCATGCTGAGATGTGAAAGATACGCAGGCGTTAGACAAAGGTTTACAGGTGGGGAAGAG
The DNA here is from genome assembly GCF_041146395.1 of Eulemur rufifrons. NCBI lineage: Eukaryota > Metazoa > Chordata > Mammalia > Primates > Lemuridae > Eulemur > Eulemur rufifrons. The sequence goes on from NC_090992.1 coordinate 12,404,132, forward strand.
CATGACAGCAAATGAGAACCACAAGTAGCTCCGTAGGTCAAGGCTTTGAAGTAAAGCATCCCTGAGTGGTGTGAAGAGAAACTGAGAAAATACCCAGGGGTGGACTCATCTAGAATTCTGTGAACTTACTTAAGTAGTTGGAACTTTTTTAAAGAGCCATATGCAAAGGTTTTAAATAGATAAGTGACAGGATCAGATTTTATTTTTCAATTTCTTGAATCTGTAGTAGAAAACAAGAGTGAACCAAGACTGAAGGCAAAGGGACCATTTAGAAGATGATTATCATTATAATAATCTTATTGTTATCATAATAATGCCCACAATGATAGTGACTTGAAGCAGGGTTAGAGCCAGTGGTAATGCAGATGCGTGGATGGTCTTGAGCCGTAAATTTTTTTTTACTTTATCAGCCCTAATGCTGCGTTTTTTGCATATATTTTGTAATATACTTTTCATTGTATTATAACTAGTAGAGTATATCCTATTAACACACATAATTTTAATTATCTATAGAACTTCTTAGCTGTAGCACAATTAAGAATTAAAATAAATAATAATATAATATGTATTTTAATATCAGTGTGACAAGCTGAAAGCTAAACCCTCTGTAACATTACGGAGTGCCCGCTCTGAAGCATTGTCCTTTCAGCTGAGATCCACTAGATTCCCTGTTTCCTAGAATATCAAGTATGGATACACTTGTCCCTTAAAAACAAACAAACAAACAAATGTTTATTAATATTCATTTTTTAAACAATACTTTCTGTACAAATGCCAGGGAATTTGAAAAAGAAAAAAAAACAAACAAAAATAAAGCATTGGGGAAGTTCACAGTTCTGGATAGTGTAATCAAAAAAAGCTTCATAGAACCAGAGGTATTTGAACTTGACTTATAAGGATGGCTATATTTTAACTATGTGACAAAAGACAACAACGTAGTCTAGGCAGAAAGAACAAGGTAAGCAAGGGAAGGTGGAAAGACTGGGTTACACTTAAGGAAAATTTCATTAAGTTAATTATGCTTGTGCAATACTGTAGCCACCAGCTGCATGTGGGCTCTCAAACTTAATTAAATTAAATTAAAATTCAATTCCTCAGCCGTACTAGCCACATTGCATGTGCTAGTAGTTGCACATGGCTAGTGGCTAGTGTGTCGGACAGCACAGATACAGAACAGCTCCGTCATCACAGAGAGGTCTACTGGGCAGTGCTCGGCTGAAGACTGGGGCTGTGTACAGAGAATAATGAAAGGTTAGCTGTTACCAGATTTTGAGTTTGGACTTTATTGTGTTACTGTATCAAGTAGGATATTTTTGGTTATAAGAAATAGAAAATCCAACTCAAACTGGCTTAAACAACAAATGGAGTTTATTAGCTCAAGTAACTGAAAAGTCCAGAAATAACCTGAGCTTCAGAAATAGCTCTTTCAGAGCTTTTGCTCAGCTTCCGCTGGATTTTCTCTTGTCTTTTCTCTTCCATTTATTGGCTTTATCCTCAGGCTGTGTAGGGTAGGGAAATGGCTGCAGTAGTTCTAGGTCTGAAGTTCCAAAACCATTACCTTAGTCTGTTTTATGTTGCTATAACAGAATACCTGAGACTGGGTAATTTATAAAGAACAGAAATTTATCGGCTCACAGTTCTGGAGGCTGGGAAGTCTGAGATTGAGTCTCATGGTGTGTCATAACATGGCGGGAGATGTCACATAGTGGGGGGGGCAAACCCACTCTTGTCATAATCAGCCCACTCCTGTGATAACAGCATTAATCCCTTTATGAGAGCAGAGCCTTCATGACCTAATCACCTCTTAAAGGTCCCAATTCTCAGCACTGTTACTTTGGGGATTAAGTTTCCAACACACAAACTTTGGGGGACACGTTCAAACCATAGCAGACGTGATTCAGAAGAAGAGACCTTATTTTCCTCTTGACCTTGACCATAGAAATGGAAATTCCTGCTCTTTTCTGGACTTGCCCTATTTATGTCCCTGCCCACTTTTGTACTGTTTTATTGTGGTCAAGGGAGTGTCATGTGCTGACTGATGCCTGACACAATCAGTGTGGCACAAGAGATAGGAAAATGTGGATGGGCTTAGGCTGGGTTGGGGCCAGTCTTTGAGGTGAAGGTGGAGTCATTTCTGCCCATAGCGTTCTGGCTGCGACCCAGCCTGGGTGGAGCTGAATCGGCTGTGAAAAGCAATTGCCACTGAGGTTTGAAATACAAAACCATTGTGTCCTTTTTATTTTTTAAAATAACAAACGTTCATTTTTATTTGACTTGGTTAGGTTTGAAAAACTTTAAGCTATAATACAGATAAAATAGAGAAAAATCAGTAAAGAATAACCAGAATTACTTTTTTTTTAAGTTAGAGTTTTGTTTAAAACATGGCTACACAAAAAGTGGTAAGTTCAAAACATTAAGGAGCAATTCGTGAGGCACTTAACACACAATATACATACTGATATACAAAGAATATTAAAATCGATGAACTATGTAGCCAAATAGAATCTTTATTATTTGGCTGCTTCTGTCTAAACTACTCCTGTGATAAACCAAATAAACACAAATAAGTTTTAAAAATCATTAAAAACCGTCATCAAAAAAGCAAACAAAAAAGTGAAAGCCTTCAAACGAGAGAAGTCTGACTCAGTTATGAAAATGATCAACTTGTTATTAAAAAGCAAAACTGTTGCCTTGTCATATTATAGCAACTTTTGTTTTTTAAAAAATAACTTTAACACATCATGAATAAAACAAAGCATACTAAACTTGTATAAAATCAGTCATGTTTTAATTGATGGTTAATCACGACTAACAAGAAAAAGGAGGGCAAAAATTAAAATTGTGAATAAATTTCTATGGAATATGACAATGAGATCAATGAGTATTTTTCTTCATATAAAATATTGTCATTGACAGATTAATAAAGTGTATTTTGCATGATGACAATGTGAAAATAGTAGAACACGTTCTTTCTATAAAAAGTTACACGATACTTTCTATAGAAATAACTATAATGCCCATCCTATTCCAAAACTGACAGCATTATGGAGTCTGGTTTTAGAATGACCTTGTTATCTCTTTCTTGTGCTCATCCTTTTTTCCTCTTTTTTCTTTAAAGATCTTCTTCTTTGTCTTCTACTCTCTCTTTGTCAACATAGCCATCATAATATTTATTCTAAAATTCTTTTCTTTGAAAATGAGAGGTATATTTCCTCTTATCCCTTTCCCAATTCTGGAATTCCTTCACCTTGTCTTCATTCTCTTCCTCCTCTTCCTCACATCCTGTGAATGGACCAACTCATCCTCCACATCATCTTCATTAACTCTATGTTCATCCTCATTGTCTTCCTCCTCAAAGCTGGTGTTCATGTGTTCATCGCGTTTCTTAGCAAATCCCTCTAAGTATGTTTTGTTGCAGTAGTTAAAAAATACTTTCTCTATGAACTTTTAGGATTGCTAAACAAGTCAAGACTTTTACTTTGTAAGATTTTGCAGAAATCTACTAACCTGAGATATTTGATTTTGGTTCTATTCCAGTTGAAATAGTTAGAATCTGGGCATTTGCTTGTCAGGACTTCCAAAGCCCCCAGGTTCCCTCCACGCTGTATCACCGTGCGTTGGCTATGTGTCCCTCTGTGGTGTCTGGTCTGTAGTAGGCTGCAATGGGATGGAGCCTGGTTTTAGTGCAGAGTAGTGATGCAGGCATCAATAAATGGGCTAAGAGTGAGCACTTTGTAAAATCTGGTCTTCGTATTTCTAACTTGACTGCATAGGTTTTCCTTTAAAATCCCTGACATTCTATGAATGTGAACGAGTGCTTTTTTCTGTTCAAAGTGTAATCTGTGGAACAGCAGAATCAATTTGTCCTGGTAGCTTTTTAGAAACGCATAATTGCAGACTCTATTCCTAACTTACTAAACTAGAATCTGAGTTTTCAAAATATACCCAGATAGTTCATATACATGTCAAGATTTGGGAGATTTGGAACTAGTATATAATTATAGTTAAAGAGTATGGACTTTGAGGTCAGACTGACCTGGTTTTGAGTTTTGACTCTTCTATTATTTACTAGCTCCATGAACTTGTGACAAGTGACTGTCTCTTTTTGAATTTCAATGTTCTAACATGAATATAATAATAATAATCCTAGGGTTGTTGTGAAGTGTCAGTAATACAATGTGATCCTGTCTAGTCGTGCAGCACTTACTAATTAAACAAATACTTATTGTTCAAGCAAATAAGAAGGATTGCCTCAGGTTGTCTCTGTAATTGGAACTCCTCCCACATAAGCAAAGCAAGACTCAATTCAGTGTGAACAGTAAAACACAACTTAAGCTTAAACAATCAGGAACTGCCAACTAACCTCTAACTGGGGACTTTCCACCGGAACTCACAGCCAAACAAGGCAAATGCCCAGCTGTAGCCAGTCAAGTAGTTTTTCTACTTCGCTTTCATGTTTAATCTATAAAAGCTGCCTACTTGGCAGAGCAGAGCTCTCTGCACCTCTCCTGCTTCTGTTTTCCTGTTGGGTTTCCTGCCCGATTCATGAGTTATTCTTTGCTCAAATAAAATTCTATAGGCCGGGCGCGGTGGCTCACGCCTGTAATCCTAGCACTCTGGGAGGCCGAGGCGGGTGGATCGCTCGAGGTCAGGAGTTCGAGACCAGCCTGAGCAAGAGTGAGACCCCCCGTCTCTACTAAAAATAGAAAGAAATTATATGGACAACTAAAATATATATATATACAAAAAATTAGCCGGGCATGGTGGCGCATGCCTGTAGTCCCAGCTACTCGGGAGGCTGAGGCAGTAGGATCGCTTAAGCCCAGGAGTTTGAGGTTGCTGTGAGCTAGACTGACGCCACGGCACTCACTCTAGCCCAGGCAACAGAGTGAGACTCTGTCTCAAAAAAAAAAAAAAAAAAAAAAAAAATTCTATTAACTTTTTGTCTAAAGTTTTCCTTTTAACATTATGGATACCTTCAATGGTCCAGGCACTATGCTAGATGCTCCGTAATCAACAAGACAGACACGATCTCCAGCCTCATGGAACTTAGGTTGTTTTTGAGTCTTGGACCAAAGTTACACCTGTGCTGGAATGTGGCAGCATGGTGTAAAAAATAGAATATTGACCTCAAAAAGTGATCATTTTTTCCCCAAAGAGTGTATAGCATTTAGATAAAAGGGAGAAAGGAAGTGCTTTCTTTTTAGGATACTGTTGTTTGTAGAAGATATGTTAAAATATTAGAGGACCAGTATATAGCAGATCACTATAAATAAGCAGTGATAAACCCTTCCCACCATTTCAACTTCTTTGTTCTAAGAATTTCACCCCACTGCCTTAGGCCTTATTATTTTTTATTTTTATTTTTTTGAGACAGAGTCTCACTCTGTTGCCCGGCTAGAGTGCCATACCATCAGCCTAGCTCACAGCAATCTCAAACTTCTGGGTTCAAGCGATCCTCTTGCTTTAGGCCTTATTATTAACAGATGTTCTTAATATGTAGTATTTAGTGGATTTGGCTGTTGTGATTGCTACTTACGGCCACAAGAGGGTGCCAAAAGATCTCTGTTCGCCTAGTTCTTTAGGCCCAGGTGTAGAACATCTAGGTACTCATTCCTTTAACACTGTTTGCATTTGCAAAAATGGACTTAGATTTAAAAATTCAGAAAGAATTTAATAGAGACAAATAAAAATATAGCTTAATATACAAATATTTAGATTTCAAGATTAACTGAAGTTCAGTCCCAGAGTTCTTGAAGATTTGGTACCATTTTAGTTGAAAGTAGTAGAATTTCCCTTACCACCATTTCAACTTCTTTGTTCTAAGAATTCCACCCCACTGCTTTAGGCCTTATTATTAACAGATGTTAATTTGTAGTATTTAGTGGATTTGGCTGTTGTGATTGTTGCTTTTGGCCACAAGAGGGCGCCAAAAGATCTCAGTTCTCCTAGTTCTTTAGGCCCAGGTGTAGAACATCTAGGTACCCATTCCTTTAATGCTGTTTCCATTTGCAAAAATAAGATTAGATTTAAAAATTCAGAAAGAATTTAATAGAGACAAATGAAAATATAGCTTAATATACAAATATTTAGATTTCAAGATTAACTGAAGTTCAGTCCCAGAGTTCTTGAAGATTTGGTACCATTTTAGTTGAAAGTAGTAGAATTTCCCTTACCACCATTTCAACTTCTTTGTTCTAAGAATTTCACCCCACTGCTTTAGGCCTTATTACTAACAGATGTTGTTAATTTGTAGTATTTAGTGGATTTGGCTGTTGTGATTGCTGCTTACGGCCACAAGAGGGTGCCAAAAGACCTCTGTTCTCCTAGTTCTTTAGGCCCAGGTGTAGAACATCTAGGTACCCTTTCCTTTAACGCTGTTTCTATTTGCAAAAATGGACTTAGATTTAAAAATTCAGAAAGAATTTAATAGAGCCAAATGAAAATATAGCTTAATATACAACTATTTAGATTTCAAGTTTAACTGAAGTTCAGTCCCAGAGTTCTTGAAGATTTGGTACTATTTTAGTTGAAAGTAGTAGAATTTCCCTTACCACCATTTCAACTTCTTTGTTCTAAGAATTTCACCCCACTGCTTTAGGCCTTATTACTAACAGATGTTGTTAATTTGTAGTATTTAGTGGATTTGGCTGTTGTGATTGCTACTTAGAGACACAACAGGGCACTAAAAGATCTCTGTTCTCCTAGTTCTTTAGGCCCAGGTGTAGAACATCTAGGTATCCTTTCCTTTAACGCTGTTCCATTTGCAAAAATGAGCTTAGATTTAAAAATTCAGAAAGAATTTAATAGAGATAAATGAAAATATAGCTTAATATACAAATATTTAGATTTCAAGATTAACTGAAGTTCAGTCCCAGAGTTCTTGAAGATTTGGTACCATTTTAGTCGAAAGTAGTAGAATTTCAGATCTAGAAATGATATTTGAGATTACCCTTCCTTTTTTTCCTTCCTGCTCCCTTCCATCCTTCCCTCTCTCCCTTCTTCCTTCCTTCCTGGGACACTTTGTTAAACGCAATCTTTTCAGTTTGGAAAACCAAATAAGTAAAACTGTTCTTAGTGAAACACAGAGATAGGACACTGAAGCCCAATCTTACATCTTATTTTCACCACCGTGGCAGGCCGAGAGGTATTTCTGGGTAACCTCAGGGTGCCACATAAAGAGTTTTCAATACCATTGCCAAAAATCAAGTTGTTGGCAAACTATGCCCTCAGATTCAGTCCTGCTCCTGCCTGTTTTTGTACAACCTGTAAGCTAAAATGCTTTTTACACTTCTAAGTGGTTGGGGGGAAAAATCAAAAAGAAGAATATCTCACAAGATATGGAACTATATGAAATTAAAATTTCAGTGCCTATATGTAAAGTTTTTTTGGGACATAGCCGTGTTCATCATATATGTATTGCCCATGGCTGTTTCCCTTCTACAACTGCAGAGTTGAGTAGTTGCAACAGACACTGTATCTCAGCTTCCTTAATAGACATAAAATTATTCAAAGTAATAATTAAAATATAGCATCATTAGTTTTGTAACATGTATGATGATATATGATGTAATATGTATAACAATAATAGTATAATAGCTATAGAGTAGCATTACTATCTCATTTCAATTATGTTAGTATAAATCTAAAGTAGATGTGATAAATTGAAATGTATATAGTAAACCGTACAATAATCACTAAAAAACAACTTAAGATAGTAAAAAAAATCATTAAAAGAATTAAAATGTTACATTAGAAAATATTTACTCAATATAAAAGAAAGCAGTCAAAGAGAATAGAGGAAAAAAGAAACGAGGTATATAGAAAAGAAAAGGCAAAATGGCAGGTACACATCCAACCATTTCAATAATAACATTAAATATGAATGGATTGAACAAATGGATTAATCAAAAATTGTCACACTGGATTAAGAAATAAGATCCAACCATATACTGTCTATAGAAAACTATTTTATTTGGTTTTTGTTTGTTTTAAATCTTATGTTTTTACATAATTGTATATATTTATAGGGTACGATGCAATTTTATGATACATGTATAGTTTGTGGAACGATTGACTCAAGCTAATTAACATATCCATCACCTCATATACTTATCATTTCTTTGTGATAAGAACATTTGAAATCTACTCTTTTAGCAATTTTAAAATATACAGTGATCATTACTAACTACAGTCACCATGTTGTGCAGTAGATCACTAGAAGTTATTCCTACTAACTGAAACTTTGTACCTTTTGACTATCATCTCCCCTATTCATGCCTCCCCCCCTAAAGTACCGTGCCCCCTGCCAGCCTTTGGTAACTATCATTCCACTCTCTGCTTCTAGGAGTTTGACTCCTTTTAGATTCTATATATCAGTGATATCAGGCAATATGTGTTTTTATGTGTTTGGCTTATTTCACTTCCATAACGTCTTCCAGGTTCATCTTTGTTATCACAAGTAGCAGCATTTCCTTCTATTTTAAGGCTGAATGATATTCCATTATATGTCTCTGCCACATTTTCTTTATCCATTTATCCATTGATGGACATTTGGGTTGCTTCCTTGTCTTGGCTATTGTGAATAATGCTGCGATGAGCATGGGAGTGCAGATAATCTTTCTGAGACCCTAATTTCAATCTCTTTGGTGTATATGCCAGAAGTGGGGTTGCTAGATCATATGGCAATCCTATTTTTATTTTTTGAGGCATCTCCACACTGTTTCCCAAAATGGATGTACTAATTTACATTCCCAACTACAGTGTACAAGAGTTCCCTTTAGGAGACACTATTTTATTTACTTATTTAAATACATTTAGGGGGTACAAATGGTTTTTTGTTACAAAAGTGAATTTTATAGTGGTGAAGTCTGGGCTTTTAGTGCACCTGCTACCTGAATAGTGTATATTGTACCCGACAGGGAATTGTTCACTCCCCATTCACTCTCCCTTTTCTGAGTCTCCAATGTCCGTTAGGGAGACACTATATTAGGTTCAAGGATATAAATAAGTTGAAAGTAAAAGGATGGAAAAAGATATATTACGCAAGGAGCAACCACAAAAAAGCGGGAATGGCTACACTAATATCAGACAAAGTAGTCTTTAAAAGAAAAAGCCTATGGCCTGAAAGGCCCAACATATTTACCATCTGGCTTTTTACAGAAAAAGTTTGCCAACCCCTGCCTCAGTGGGCTAAAGGAAAATATATTAAATTATTTATTATATTTAAAATGTAAATATGAAAAAATTTTTATTTATGGTATATGTTATACCATATATATCATATGAATAGTTCATATGTTTATAAATAAATAAAATACATGTAATTTTAGTGTGCATGTGCGGAAATGTTTTCCTCTTCAAAGTGAGTAAAAATAAATACCTTAAGAAACACTCTAAGGCCGGGCGCGGTGGCTCACGCCTGTAATCCTAGCACTCTGGGAGGCCGAGGTGGGCAGATCGTTTGAGCTCAGGAGTTCGAGACCAGCCTGAGCAAGAGCGAGACCCCATCTCTACTAAAAATAGAAAGAAATTATATGGACAGCTAAAAATATATATAGAAAAAATTAGCCGGGCATGGTGGCACATGCCTGTAGTCCCAGCTACTCGGGAGGCTGAGACAGGAGGATCGCTTGAGCTCAGGAGTTTGAGGTTGCTGTGAGCTAGGCTAACGCCACGGCACTCACTCTAGCCGGGGCAACAGAGTGAGACTCTGTCTCAAAAAAAAAAAAAAAAAAAAAGAAACACTCTAGTCTAAACTTAGTGTTTTGCTAGTGAGAAAAATAAAATCAAAAGAGACAAAATGATTGCTCAAGGGCCGAAAGCAAGTTTCTGGTGGTGGCAGCTGCGGCTCCTGCTCTTGGAACTGCACCATTTTGCAGGCATGGCCACTCCACCCTCCGCTGCTTTATAGTCTGAGGTTTCTGAAGTCCCCACTTGTGGTGACTTCAGGTTTTCTCTATTGCTAGACCTATTCCTAATGCTACATAACACATTCAAAACCTTTTTTCTCATCTTTCAGTACTCTTTGAGCTCTAGAAAGAGGTTGAAACATACCATAAATTGATCCCAAATGTCTTCTCTGGGGTTGAAAATATCCCATGGAAAGCTGAAGTAGAAATCTGTACACATCCTGCATGGTGCAATCATTGTTTGATTTAGGAGTGTGGTGCCAGGAGTTAGAAGTCTGGAAAATTTCTGGAGTTGACTTTGAACCTCTCTGGCTAGAATGATGCAGCTTATTTGGGGAAGTTACAAATCTAGAGGGACACACAAAACTTATGCACCTCCAAAAGCAGGTCCAGGGTGATGAAAAGATGGTCAACATCATGTCTATGAAGAGCAGAGGAACTGGGTGATACTCAGCCCAGAGATGACTCAGGTGCCAAAATAATTCTCAAGTATCTGAATGACTGTCTTGGGAAAGGGGGAATATAGCTGCTCAATAGGTCCAGAACTGTAGAATTTTCTGGGATTTAGAGTCGGGCTTACTAGTTAGAGAGATCTAGCGATAGACTGGATGTCACATAGACTATGACATGAGAGAGATGTGGGTATGATTCCTGGTTTCATCCCCTTTTGCCTGTATGACCCTGCGAATTATGGTTATGAAGAGGAATGATACTTTGCAATGTTTTACATGTGGCTCCTGCTTTTCCTCTTCTACACGTTTTTGTACCTCATCCTCCCACCGCCAGTTTATATTGTCAGGATTTTGAAACTCAAAGGTCAGAGAGTAGCTTGAGAAAAAGAAATTTTTACCCAAAGTCTGGCTTTTAGAACAAAAGGCCAGGAAATCTGGAAGGAAGTAGATTATAATGTATATGAATAGATTTAGAAATATAAAGTAGGAGTCACACTACAGTGCCCCTTAAGACCAAATAAAAATTCCCTGGGCTAGAGACTAAGGGATGGAGGAAAGACAATATTGAGGGAAGAGGTTGGTGGGGCCCCCCCATGCCTGGGGGAGCCAGGGGGATTGAACTGGAACTAGCACTAAGACTTATCAACTGCTACTAGAACACCATCTATCATAAGTTGGGAGTCATGTCATTAAATGCAGATCGTGGGATCACTTCAGGCATTTGGGCCAGTGTCATAAATCATCCATGCTATAGGGTGATGTTAGCTGTCCTCATTATGCCCCATACAGACCTCCCACTGACAGCACCGGCAGTGCTGCTCATTGTTCTGTGGGAGCAACAGCTCTTTGGGACCCACATTTTGCTCATCCCTGTTCACCTTGCCCCATGTAGGAATAACTTCTGTTGGTCAGATATATTCTAAGGCTCCACTGAGATGACGCGCTATCTCCTGAATACCTATAGGAGGAAGAATTATGGGGGAGGAAGCCTCAGCTTTGTGCCTTGGTCGCAATGAATAGAACTTGTTTGAAGTCCATTCTGTGTCAACCCAGTCACACCCAAAACAACAACGCAAATTATATGTTAACCATTCTTTTACCCTTCTCATCCAGTTATAGGTAACCTTTCCAGAACTTTTTTTGTTACAGATTATAGCATTAACTATTGTTGTATAGAGTTGCTGTGAGATTAAATAAGATAATGCATAAAAGTATTACCATATTGATTGTCTTAGGATATGTATGTTCACTAAATGAAAGCTGTTATTATTCAAGATGTGATGAGCTCTAACCCCTTTTGAAGTTCCTGTGAGATTGAATGACCACTTGGCCTTTATTTGGTAAAAGACATGGAAATTCCTGAATGTGATTGTGGTCGTGGTGAGTGACTTGTCCGTTTAGATTTGGTGCTTTTCAGCCTGCTGTGCATAGGCTGTTATAGGCTGGCTGTGTCAGGATACCCTGGGACAGCTTTGAAAGACATAGTCTGGGACCAAATCCACATAAAGTGACTTAGTAGATGAAGAATAGGGTTCAAGATTCTGTGCTATTAACGAGCTGCTGCCTTCTGGAGTCTCTAGGGGAGAACCCGTTCCTTCACTTTTCCAGCTTGGAGAGACTGCCCACGTTTTTGGCTCACGGCCCCATGTCACTCCAACTTCTGTTTCCATTGTCACATCTCCTCCTCTGACTCTGACCCTCCTGCCTCCCTTTTATAGGGATCCTTGTGATTACACTAACCCCCCCGGATAATCCAGAGTCATCTTCCTATCTGAAGATCCTAAACTTTACCACCTGTGCAAAGTCCCTTTTGCCATGCAAGGTAACATTCTCAGGCTTGGGGAATTAGGATGTGGATGTCTTTGGGAGCCATTATTCTCTCTATTGTAGATGGTAACCTATTTTTTTATTTGACTGTTAAATACACAGAAAAATCCCTAGATGATTTCCTTTATTCCTCTCTAGGTGCATGTATAAGAGGCTTTTTCTTCTACACCACTGCCCTTATAAGCATGCATTTCATATGTGTACAGTTGTCCCAGGATGTTGATGAAGAACTGATAATTCTAAGGTAAGGTGGATGGGAGCAGAACAAGCTTAAGGGTGAGGTTATGAATGGCTGTTACTCCTGCGGGGTGATCAGTGGGCTAGATGCTGACTTCCACCAAAAGGAGGACCCCATTGTAGCTGCTCAGTAAAGGCAACATGTGAGGCTCCAGGTCTGAAGGCAGCAGCTGCTGTCCCTGGGTTCTGGTTGCAGATGATGCACACTCAGGTGGACTCTGGTCATCCCCTGGATGCTGACTCAATACTGTCCTCCTGGTCCCTCTGGCTATGTCCCCTCATTTTTTCTCCAGCTTTCAAGTCTCTTCTGTCTCTTTCTTCCCAATCTTGGGAATCCATCCTTTGTCTTAGAAAACTTTCTTTTATCATATATTGTATTAGAAAACTTTCTCTTATCACATATTCTCTCAAAATCTCATGTTTCCATATCTGAGTCATAATATCTGGGTTGCTAAACTCAAAAGCCAGCAATGGACTCTGCTTTCTCTGTTTTCTGCGGCCAGTTCATAACTAAGACATGGCTGAAGAATGCTTAGCTGACTGGCGGAGGGAAGGAATGAGGGTTGAAACAAATTATGGAGACAAAGTCATATTAATTATTATTTAAAATATTAAAATATTATTCATTTACATGATTTTTAAGGTTCGTTCCAGCATTGAAATGCAAAGACACAATTTCTGAAGTCCACAGTTAGAGCTTACTCTGCTATACTATATCCCTTGGTGTGCTGTTTTTAGCTTATTCATTTCAATAACTTTTGCAGTAACTTTAAGACCCGGATTTCCCAATTGGCACGGGCATGTTACATCTTCCCCAAGGCACCTCCCCACTGTCACTAAATCTCCACTCTCACTGTTATGAGAGCATACTGCTCTCTAACTCCTGGGAAAGGCTGAATAATGAGAGATCTGCACCACCCTGGGTTAGGCTGCTGGTCTGCCTTTCCATAATTTCAGCCAGTGTAACTCTGACTCAGCTCTCTGTCTGCAATGCCAGGCCATGCCTTGTAGAAATCATCTGCTGTTTCTCTTTTCCCAAGAAGAGGATTAGTACGCAGTACACCTTAGCACGGAGCAGCTCTCTTGTAGTTTGTTTGTCTGGTATTAAAAAGGGATGGGAACTAGCTTAAGGTCTGAAATGAGTTCTTTCCCACAGGTACTTGTCCACCCTCTAATACCCAGGTACATGTCAAGAATGTGGACTCTGTCTGGCAGTTCAACTGGTCCAGCTTCCCTATGGCAAGTGACTGCTTGTCTGTCTAACCCTGTCTCGCCATTCCAGCTCTTCTCTTCCAATTTTGTAACAAAATAGTCAATACAGGGAGGCAGCCTACATTAGTGTGTAAGTTTCCCCGCATTTGCGTTATACAAAATATGGATTGAGTCCTACTTTTGCTACTTACTAATTATGCGACCTTGGGAAAATTACTTAATTTCCCAAAGTTTTAGTTTCCTCCCCTGTAAAACAGGGATGAAGACATCTACATCATTCAATTTGCTATGAGGATTAAACAAAATAGCATACATAAAGAACTTAGCATCACACGTGGCACACACTGCTCTGTAAATGGTAGTCATTATTATATTCTGTTTCATTTAACAAAACTGTGCTGAGTATTTATTTTGAAAAATACCATGCCTGGTACTCTGGAAGAGGGTAAAGAAAGAGGAGACATGGTTGCTGTCCTCAAGAACATTACAGACTAATGGGGGAGACAGGAAATATGAAAGTAAGTAAAAGGAATGAATGAAGTGGGGTAACATAAGAGGAGAAGACCTGAGTGGGGGTGAAGTTGGAACCACACAGTTGGGAAGAGGGCCCAGAGGGAAACCTCATTGCCCAGGTGTGGGAAAGGCCACCTCGACAGTGTGCCCCATCCTGTGGGGCATGTCCCCACATGTCCTTGTATGGGACTCTTCTATTCAATGGTGCTGCATCAGGATCATGAAAATGCAGGCTTCTATTTTTTTGTATTTTCTGGGATACTCATGGGTTAGAGCTACAGTTCCTTAGGGTCTTCTAGTAAAACGAACAAAAAGATATCACTTTCTTCCTGGTCCACCTCTTTCCCTCATCCCTCTGTGACCATCTGGTTTATAATTAAAAAGTTTAGATATTTTGGCTAGCTGGTATCCATCCACAGATAATTTTCTGGCTAGGTTTCAGCCAGCTCTACCACTTTGAATAAAAATTCACTGAAGTGTATGTACACCACACTGAGTACACATACATGCGTTCTTTCCACACTAGATAAAACATGCGGATTCTCAGGACACTTGACCAGATACTCATTGGCATTCATGGGCTGAGTGCCCGGAGTAGTTTGTGGGAGGTGCCGGGGCATTCCTTAGATGACTCACACAAATATTACAAAATTTCCCTGTTCCCCAAATGTCACAAGGAGATAGTGGAGTATTCTAGCAAGAATCAGGGCACTTATGTTTTAGTGCTAGCCCAGCTGTGACAAATGTATGTAAAATTAGGCAAATTTTCTTAATTGCTTTCTTAGGAAAATAGGTGAAATAATCTTTGCCCCATGGCTCTTGAGAACACAAAGATAATTTTCTTTGTAGAGTCTGATACTTTTTACTTATGGTTTAGCCCACTCGACCTAGTTGTTGGGAAGATCAGACAAGATAAAGGATAAAACTCTTGACAACCTTGTCTCCAAGGCTGGTTTTTAAGTGTCTCAGAAGATTAATTTTGTCCTCACTAAAGTTTCTCCAAATTGGTCATTTCCTGTTCTTAGGGTCTCTAAGTCCCTGTAGACCCTTCTAGGCTGGTCCCTCTAGGCTAGTGAATGGGTTGTTACCATCCCCACATACATCTAGCAGGACATTAATCAATCTCAGGACTGACAATATGGAAATATGCAATATGGAAAGACAATATGAAAGAAAGTGTCTTCTAGGATTCCAATGTCTCATACCAAGGCATTTTGCAAATATGATCGCCACATTTTAACATATTTAAATCATTCTAATGATTTCTCTTCATACTTGGAATAAAATCCAGACTACCAGCCTCCCAACACTCACATGTTCAGCCCATGCCTACTTTGGGCAGCCTGCGTTATGGTCGAGTCACATGGGCCTTCTTTCTGTTCTTTGTACATGCCAAACCCATTCCTGCCCAGGGGCTTTTGCTCCTACCCTTCCCTCTGCTGCAATGCCCTTCCCCTAGATCTTTGCAAGGCTGGCTCATTCCTGTATCTCACATCGCACTTCCTCATGGAGGCCTTTCCTGATCATGCTATCTAAGGTTTCCCCTCTCCACCCCCAGTACATCTCATTTCTTTAGAGCTTTTATCATAATCTGCAATTGAATTATGCATTGTTTCATTCACTTGTTTACTCTGTCTCTTCTCAATAGAGTAGAACCTGTTCTCCCAGGGTGATATTCAAACTATTTAACAACCAGTGCCACATGGCTTAATCAATCAGAATTGACACTGGGCAAAGTCCTACAACAGGGTCCAGGAGTCTTCTGGGTTGTAGGGAGGTCAAGGGATCCTGAGGGAGAGGCTGGAGTAGATAGGGCAATAAGTGTGAACTAAAGGACTCAAGGAAATGGTGTGTACCCATAAGTATAAAAACATTCAATATTTTGGCAATCAGTATGGCCAGTAGTTTCTACTGGCTAAATATCAACTCTACTTTATCTCCTATATTCGACACTGTCTCCGAAGGCCTGGAACGGTGACTGGCACAGAGCAGTCCCTCACACAGTGAATTATCTGAGTATCACTGAGTCTTGTCCATACACCACTTTCTCCAACCTGGTATTTTCTAGAAGAGTGAGAAGGTGTCCTGGGTTTATTGTCACTCAAGAGAGTATGTAATGGTATATTTAGAGCATGAGTTCTACTCTAATGATAATTAATGTCTGTAACTCTTCACAGTTTACAAAAATCTGCACATACATTATCTCATTTTATCCTCACAACCATCCTGAGAGGCTGGTGGGACAAGAACTATTATATTTATATTTTATTGAGTAAACTCAGACTCCTATAATTCAATTGATAGCTAAAGAGTGAGCAAAAATAGGAAAGAGCTCATGTCTTCTGGGCTGAGACTATGATCCTTCCACTGGGATATGTGTTCTGTCCCTAGCCTTGGAGGAATTTCTGTCCCTAACCTGAGCATAGAAGCAGCTACTGGATACAGGTGAGAAGACTCTGGGCTCTACAACTAGGGTTATATATGCCCTGTAGAACAACTGTTTGTAAAATGTTGTTTACAAAACGGAGTATTTCAGGCAAGAGTGACAGCTCAGGACAGTCTGTCGAAGAGGTTGGAGGAACAGCAAATGAGCAACCTGGAGAATTCTTGATAGGGATATAGTCAATCTTCTTAGATACTCTCAAGCTAGCCTTGGAGACAAGATTGCCAAGATTTTTCCTTGACAAACTCACAGGGCAGAGTTAACACCAACAGTGAAAAATTTCTACAAAATTAATCCGGTTTTAGTTTAAAAGTAAGAAGAAATATACCTTAGAGCAATGTTTTCCAAAATGTGGTGCATATAAAAATGGTATTAAGAGGTTTTTACTTATCAAGTGGATGAACATTTTGTGTTAGTCTATAAATTTGTTTTAATATATATTAGGGGAAAATGCACAAGTACACCAATTTTGTGATTTCAGATATAGAAGAAATGATTAAAGTAGGTATTTAAGGTTTTTTTTTTTAAAACAAGACCATGTAAAGAAAAAAATAAGTGAATAACAGTAAAAGTGTTTCTGGCACATATTACAAATAAAGTGACAGGTGAGCCATTGAAGTTTGTGAAAAGCACATTCTTTGAAGAGTGTTCTATCACTTTGTGTGACCTTGAACACATTCTTAACATTATGATGCCTAATTTCCTCACTTGTTGTCAAATGAGGATAATACAATACCTGTTTAATACATTTGTGGCAAGGATTCAAGGGTTCCATGCATGGAAAGTATTTAGCCTACTGTTCAGCACATAGTGAGAACTCGACAAATGCTAGCTATTGTTTTTCTTGTTTATCAATAACAATGAGAACTGGAACCATGGAGAGCTGCTTTGTGAAGCAGAAAGCTTCTCATCATTGAAGGCGTGTAAACAGGACCAGGTGGGCATTTATCAGGGATGCTGCAAGGGAGATTCTTACATAATTTAGAGCTCAGCTAACGCTTTGAAATCATTCCAACCTGGAGATTTCTGTGATTCTGCTTTTTGGTGAATTCTGGGGTGCAGGAGAGACTTGGAACTAGAGTTTTCCTCTTACCCCTTGGGAGCACTCTTAGTTACTGATCATCAGAACTCAAAGAGCCATTGCTCTGTGAACATTATTGTTGGCTGTGACATTCAGACCTGGCCTTTTCATCACCCACGTCACTGTCAAGAAGAAGAGCTGTCTGAGAACCACGCAGCTATTGTCCCACAGTTCTTGCCCAACCAGGAAAAATGCCTGTTCTGTCCTCACATCCTTGCTCACAACCGTGGGAAATGCTGCAAGCGTTTCTCGTGGGTACAGAGAGGATCCATCCTGTCTAAGCGTCAGCTGGAACCTCGCCTTTTCCCAGTGGTGGCTGCGGAAAGGCAACCACTTCCACCTTGAAAGCTCTGACCATGGGAAGTCCTCCTTTACACAAGCTTTAAACAATGTTTCTCTGTAGCTTTCGCTCATATGTCCTAGTTTCATTTCCTTAAAGAATATATCTCTTCATTGCCTCTTACGGAAGCTCTTCAGAAGTGTGTAGACTGATGGAGTGTTTGCCTTGTGGGTTTTGCCTTCCATGTTGTTCCCCATTGTTCCGCAGACATGCTATGCCTGTCAAGCATAGTTTCCAGGTCCCTCGCCTTTCTCATCACAAACATCATGTTCTTGCACAGCTCCTCTCTGCCCTTCATGTAGGCCAGAGATTGTGGAATCTGGGCCCTGTGTTCTTCATAAAGGGAGCCACTCTCAGTAAGGGTTCAGTTGCTAAGGATCCGGCAAATGTATTTACGTGAAGCCTTCAGTGACGGAGCAAGGCGTGTTTAGTGCTCCTTAGTGCTCTGGCCCCTTCTTTAATCTGCACATGCTTCTAAGGGATATCCTCCAGTCCCACCACTCTAGTTTCCATCCACAGGCTGAAGATTCTAGTTATGTAATTCTAAAGTCATTTCTCATCTGAGTTCTAGGATCGTGTGCAATAGCCTCCTGGTTAGCCACACATGAATAGCTCACAGGGATTTCAATCTCACTGAGTTCAAAACTGAACTCATCCACTTTTTCTCAGCCTTTCCATCTCTTCAATGGGGATAATTGCTGCTTAAAAGATTTTACAGCGTTGCTTAAAAGATTAAATGAATGAATGTGTATGAAGCACTTAGGATAGTACCTAATAAATAATAAATAGTACGTGCATGCTATTATTGATGAAGATAGGAAAACAAGCAAAGAAATAAAATATAATATGCTGAGTGGTGATATTTTATGAGGAAAAAATGAAGCAAGGGAGGTAGAGACATGCTGGTAAGAGTGGGAGGATGCCACAAGGCAATTTTGGAAAAGTGATTATAGTATGTTCCTCAAAGTGCTCTTCTTGTGGAAAATCAGTGTCTAAGAAAATTGGTGGCCTATTCTAAGTGTTTTTCAAGTTGCTCAATGCATGCAGCAGGAGCTGCCTTCTTCCCTATGGCTAAAGTCACTTCTAGGTCCAGGATCCATTTCTCTGGACTCCTTAGGGGAAGTGAGTTCATGGGGAGGTTCATATCCACGGACTAAAGGGTTGCATTTGGAGATGGCAGCAGCCTGCTTTGTAAGGGCTTATGCAAGTCAAGCACCAACTTGCTATGGAGAAAAATCTTACGAACCTGGAAGGGTGGTTGGTTAGGCAAGACATGTAAAGCAGGGTTACCCAAAATGCTGGCTACAAACTGATGCTAGTCTACAAACTGTTACTGGTCTGCAATGTAATAAGTGCATAACTGAGAATATGAGTTTAAACCATTGTACAGCAACCTTACAGAGTAACTTTACGTCTTAAATCCAACAGTGGTGAAATGGAGACTTGTATTTGGAATATGTGAATGTATTTTCATTTAATTTAAAGCATTGGCTTGTGATGACTAGAAAGCAAACAAAAGAAAAGGAAAGAAAGAAGGAGAAAGAAATTGATTGTTTATAACAAATTGTATCCTGGCTCTGACACCAACTCATCTGGGATCCCAGGTAGCTCACTCCTCTCTGTGCAAGTACCGTGTGCTAACTGATAGCACCAGTGGAGGGTCTGCTTACTCCTTTTTGGGAATTACTTTCTTTTTTATGTGGATTAAGAGTCTTGCAATAGCTTATTTTTAATTTCTATTTAGCTTTAAAGATGACATAATTCCAAGAATCCCAAAAAAATTTTTTTTAAATAAAAATTAACTGAGTAAAACTCTATAGCTTGATTTTGAGCCTGATAATTCTGCTTTCTGCTTACTCATACCCTAGACCTTGACTGATTTTTCCAGATCCCCAGAAGAAGCATATCATTTTCTTTGGGTGATTATCTTCCAGCCGTCATCCTTCACTGTGAACATCTCTTTTTCCTGCTGCTCTCAAGTTTTCCTCCTGAGTGCTAATGTTTTACAGGAAAAGTCTTCCTCTGCTGGGTGTTTATGGACTGATGGCTTTCTTGAATTTGCCAAGCATTCTTCTGAGCATGTCCTCTGAATAAAATCTAAGCAGCCAGCCTTTGTAAGGAGTTTGAATTTTATTCAGAGAGTAATGTGAAGCCATAGGATGCTGCTAAGAAAGGGAGTGACATGAGATGATTTAAATTTTCAGGTGTCCCATTGGCTGAACTTTGGCGATTAGATTGTAGGGGTCAAGAATGTATACAGAGAATAGTTGGGAGGCTATTACAGTAGTGGAGGTAGCCTGTAATGGTGGTTTGGCCTATGGGACACAAAGAATAAGTCTTTATCATATTCTTATCTAGCTTATTCACCAGCCTTGGCAGTGCTATAGTATGGAATTGTATATATCTCCTAGATGTGGCTTTGCGTAGCTGGATTGGGATTGCAGTTGTTTATGGAGTTATAAGTGGTAATTTGTAGGAGTTAACATTAATTCCCGAGAATTCATGTCTTAGAATTATTGCACAATGTCCCAGTCATAGGAATGTGTGGAATCAGAAAAGGTGCAGGCAAAGCGGAATTGCTGACACAGGGTTGCACATGGGAAAGGACTTTTTTCCTTCTCTCTCTTCCGCTGAGAAAACAAAGGTGGCAAATAAGAGTGCTGCAGAGAGGAAGCCAAAAGCCATCCCGGGCAATGTGCTGGCTTATTGGACTCTTAGCCCTGGGTCTACAGAGCAGATGGAGAGTCCTGCCTTTGGGGATCAACTGCCTTCAGTCACGCAGAGCTCACGTTAGCTGACTCTGCATTAGAGGGCATGGAGCCATACAACCCATTTTACCCTGGACTGTAGCCAGGCATTTCAATGAGAAGTAAAAGACTTAGGAGAAAAAGTAAGGACTCCACCCAGGTAAAAGCATTCTGGTAACACAATTGGCTGGAGATTTCTATCTGGGGAAATGTTCCACTCCACAGATGACCAATATCAGCAACTGCACTGAGAATAATTTAGGATAAGAAAAGAATTCATGAGATACACAAGTGGAGGCAGTGGGAATTGATTGATGCAGAGCCCAGATTTTTGAGCCTGAGCCAAGATTCAAATCTGCTCTCTTTCCTCTGCTAGCTTCTAACTTCAGATTGTTGTCTGATTATCAGAGGCTGCAAAATGGGATCATTGCACATTCAAGGTTAATTCAAGCATCAAGTGAGATCTCAGTAGAAGTGTTTATAAACTATAAAAAGCCACAAACCAATTATAACAATAAGGCGTCTACTGAATTGCATCAGACTGTCAATACTATTTGTGGAATTCATGCAGCTTGCTTGGTCAGAACACTGCTAAGTGAAACCTGAAAGACACTGTGAGAAAATACCTGTAGGTGTGGAAATTTATACCATTGCATAATATATAAATATGATTTTATGTGCATGCTTGTGTATACACGTTCGTACTATATCCATGCTCGAATATCAGTTAAATGTTGTTGGGGTGGGATCAGATGCTGTATGGGACAAAGTTTCACAGAAAGGGCTTTGGAGTCAGAAACATGAGTATTCAAATTCCAATTTATGAGCTTGATTAATTTAGATAAAATTACTTAATTCATATGAGCTTTTGTCACTTTTGTGTCATCATCTGCAAAATGGTGATAGTAATATCTATTTAATAGTGTGGATGTGAGAATTAAGGCAAAAAATTGGACACATTTAGGAAGTGCTGAGAAAAATAGAAAAGGCTAATAAATGCTAATTGTTGTCATTGCTGTTGTTGTTGTTAGCAATAATAAAACCCACTCCATGCCTATGTGTGGGTAGATGGAGGCTCTTGCCTAAGTGACAGTCCCTGGAATGGGACAAGGAAACAGAGATGATCCCTTGTGTGAAGAAGGAACATCGTTTCTTGAGTCTTCCTCTCCTGGTTGGTGAAGGAAGTCTCCAGAGTCAGTGCTAGGATGTGATGCTCTGTTCTGTTTCTCCCTAGCTTCTTCCAAAAATGGAAGGGGCCGATGGGTTTGGGGAATTTTGAATGGGAAAAACAAGAAAGTAAGAAAAGTTTTGTATTACCTCTTTTGAAATCACCTAGGGAATGAAGCAAGATGAATAGGAGACCAGCGAGGTCTTACTGGCAAGTTAGTTAATCTCTTATGCATTAGTTCCTTATTTTTATTATTTTATTTTACTTTATTTTGAGACAGTGTCTCGCTCTGTCACCCAGGTAGAGTGCAGTGGTGTTACGATAACTCACCGCAACCTTGAACTTCTGGGTTCAAGAGATCTTCCTGCCTCGGCTTCCTGAGTAGCTGGGAGTACAGGTACACAGCACGATACTTGGCTAATTGTTTCTATTTTTGGTGTAGACAGGGTCCTTACTCTTGTTTCGAACTCCTGATCTCAAGCGATCTTACTGCTTCAGCCTCCCAGAGTACAGGATTACAGGGATGAGCCACTGTACACAGCCAGTTCCTTATATTTAATTTTTTTTGAAATCCATCAATCTTTTTTTTTTTTTTATTTCATCTTATTGTTATGGGGGATGCAGAATTGCAGGTTACATACGTTGCCCATGTACCGCCTTTCCCCCCAAGTCAGAGCTCCAGGCATGTCCGTTCCCCAGGTAGTGCACGTTGCACCCATCATGTAGGTATATGTCCCTCCCCCCCACCCCCCCTTCCCGAGTCAGCACCTTCAAGTGTTACCATTCCCCAAACGGTGTGCAATGCACTCATTGTGTAGGCATACCCCTATCCCCTCCCCTACCCCCCAATGAAATCCATCAATCTTATAGGGTTTTTGCAAAGTTTAAGTCAGGTGAAATATTTAGCACAATACTTGGCACATAATAAATCATAAATGGGAGCTCTAATTATCATGGTCATGATCACTGTCTTCCTTTAACTTTAAGGCAGTACTCTGGACTTGATAGCCAGTATTTTATTCACTTTACAAATAAGAAAACTGCACTGTAAAAAATAATTATTTTTTTTAAATAAGAAGTAATCTGCTTTTAGGCTCAGTGATTTTAACACAATTACATCTAATTATTTAAAAACTGCGATTTTCTTTATTTAATTAAATGGTGTTCTTTGCTGTTGCATGAACATATACAAAAACTAGGGTTTAAAGACTAAGCCCCAAAACAGCTGAGTAGCTATTTTACCCATTTTGGCCATGGCAATTTAGGTGGGAATGTGCTATCATTCTCACATTCCTGAAGGCTGAGAACCTTTAGGCAGGTTGACTTGGTTAGACAAGTCACTTTGAATGCAGCTTTCACCTGATGACACCAGATGTAACAATAGAAGCACTGACTATTGTAATTTTTTTCCCTTACAGAATAGTGTGAAAGTACACATGGGCAAACTATTTCCTTAGTCATTAGATTTGTTAATGGGAGGCATGAGTACTCTATGGGTTAAATGATGCATTTATTGCTGAGTGTTGCTGAAAAGGTTATTGCTGAAAGGTTTTTGTAATTGCTGTGAAAGAATTTGTAATATTTAGTAATGGTGGGAACAGAATGACTCATGGTGAGAGATGTAAAAAATAACAATGTATGGTCTCTCTGACAGGTCTACTTTAGAATGATTTTTTCACAAAATTTCAATTTTGTGTTTTCCATTAATTATTTCTTAATTTGATATTATTTCATCATCAATTTGAATACACAGTCATGTGTTGCTTAATGATAGGGATATACTCTGAGAAATGCATCACTAGGTAATTTTGTCCTTGTGTGAACATCATAGAGTGCACTTACACAAACCTAGATGGCAAAGCCTACTACACACCTAGACTCTATGGTGTAGCCTGTTGCTCCTAGCCGACAAACCTGTACAGCATATTACTAGTGATAGGAATGTTTCATCTTCATTATAATCTTATGGGACCACCATCATATATGTGGTTTGAAATGTCAGTATGTAGTGCATGACTGTATTTTAATAATTCTTTTATTGGATGATAGTTTATTAAGTATCAACTATAGGCATCTACTCTTCTAGGAGTTGAGATGAAACAGACATAATTCCTGTCCTGACAACTAAGCAGAGAAGACAAATAATTAAATGAATGAATTCAGATTAATAGAGTGGAGGCGGATCATCTCACAGGGAAAGCTTATGTTGTCTTAAGAGCCAGGGAGGACCTTGTTTGCAAGTTGATATCTAAAAGATGAACAAAAATTAGCTGTACCCTAAGACTGATCTGATTCTGTGCATTCACTAATTATTAATAATACCTATATTTGCTCATCCTTGCTTATGATACATATCTATTGTTTTCCTACAACGAGAAACTCCCTTTCTAAAACAAAAAAAACAAATAAACAAGTAAACAAATATATAAAGTAAATTCAGGTCATGGTGAAGAATGAGGAGGAGGAGGAGAAAATTACAGCCAGAACAGGAGAAGATGATCTGGGAAGGTCTCTCCTAGGAGATGACATTTTAAATCATCCCCAAATTAAGCAAAGCCAGCCATGCAAAGAGCCTTTTAAAGTTATTCTCAGTCTGGTTCCACTTGAGAGTTAAAAATAAAAAAAAAAAAAAGTTTTTCTCAGTATCGCATCTTCCTTTCATTATCCACAAATCTTCAGTAAATTCCAGTCAAAAATAAGAGCCTTTGTTCAGGGATGTTTCGAGTAACAAAGGCAAACCAGTTTGGGGAAACCACCGTTTCCAGCTGATGCCAGAAGAGAATGACAGTGGTGATCTCTGGACAATAACTACATCCAACCAAACAATGATTTCCAAGGGTCACTGGTAACAGAGTCTTCGGAATGGTGGCGTGATAAAGAGTTGAGGGTAAAAGAACTAGAAGTTCTATTTGCTAACTACATAAATAGCAGTAGTGTGGAAAAATCTCAGAAAAATTGGAGGGACCTGTGGAGGATGGTGGGTTTTTGACTGGAGGATCATTAATCCCTTCAAAATTTGGTTATAAGAAGGAAGTCTGACTGTACTTTTTTGTCACATCCTGGTGAGGTCTGAAATACGTTGATTAGACTTAGCTATGGACGTTTTTATTCAACATGCATTCAAAGACTACTTATGCAATAATAGTGAACACATTGAACATTCACTATGTGTCACCCTCACTCTAAGTGCTTCTATATCTTAATTCATATGATACTCATAACATATCTATAAGTAGCTAATATTATATTTTGTATTTTATATATGATGCAGAGAGGAGTTAGGGAGTTTGCCCAAGTTCACAGAGTTGGTAAGCAGATACTCTAAGAATCAAGCCCAGGCAGTTAAGAACCAGAGCTCTTACCCAATTTGTAAGCCTTTCCCTTATATGCCATACAGGTAATTGTTCCCCTTATCGGCTATTAGGTAAGCATGAGTGTGTTCTTCTTCAAATGATGGGGAGTGAAGTGTGTGTATGTGTGTGTGAGAGAGAGAGAGAGAGAGAGAGAGAGACAAGTTGCAGCACTGGATTTACCCTTCTTAAAAAAATTCTGAAGAAGAAGAAATATAAAAGAACAATTTCATTAGTAATGAAAACAGTTAAGAAAAATCTGACTTAACCAAAATCCTGATGGCATTGTCTACTCTGTCCTTTTCCGTAGTAGTGGCATAGAATTTAAAAGCTCCAGATTTAGGCTTCGGGAAATAGGAAGGGGATGGTCAATTACTTGTTCTCTTGTTTGCCAGGTGTTACCCCAGATGCGGTCCTTATTTCTTTTACCTCTCAAAGCAAAACAAACACACAGGTATTTTTAGCCTTATTTTACTGTTAAGAAGAAAATTCAGCTCAGAGAAGTTCAACACTTGGGGTCTGCCGTATGCCTAAATTTATGGTACCATTTCCTAGGGATATTTTAGAAAAATAAATAAATGAAAAAAAAAAAAAGCTATTATCTTCAGCCTTAGATCCATGATGTTGAGGTAGGCTTTTACACACACAGGAAAAATAAAGGGAACTTTTCTTTACAGGCTACATAAAGAATATTTGAACTTATAAAAATCTACATGATCCAATGCCAAAATGTACTTTGTGGAACAAATGAGGATCTTTACTAGCAACACATTGAGAACATCTCCTTGCTTCTTCCATTGGTGGCAAGAATACATGTACACATATGTACATATGTGTGTACACAAAAGGATATAATCAAAATTCTTTTGTAGTGTTAAAAAAGAACATTCAAAAAAGTAAAAGTTTTGAGAAAAATATAAGCTTTGTAATAGGCTTAACATACAAAGGCACTTTCCTTAACTTAGGAAGGTTTCTAAATATGGCTGTTACTCCCATCATAAAATACAAAAAAGATGAAAGGTAATCACTTCGATTAAGTTATATTTCTTTTATTATTGTTTTTTTGGGAGGTTATTTGGCTTTCTTCCTGCATTGATTTTTTTATTGTTTTGGATTTTTTGATATAAAATCACCCATGTTAATGGCACTTTTCAAAAACACATACTCTTTCAAGTGACCATTTTACAAATGTATCCTCCCTACAATAATGTGACGTTTATGCTACTGCTTTTTTCTTGGTTAAATTCCTTGATTTGGTCTATTTTACTAGTAATATTTAATGACTGAGCTTGACTAATTTAAATGTGCCTATAATATCTAAATTAGATATAACAGTTTTTATATAATTTACTTTCTTCTATTTTCTTTTGGTATGATTTTATTTTATTTTTTGCTCTAAATAATTCTTTAAATTCTGGTATGTAAGATTTTAATCTTTAGTTATTTTTAATATTTTTCAATGGTGTGCTTTTGTCAGAAATTTCTGTATTTTATCTGCAATAGATTTCTTTTGTTAAATTAATATAAAACTTTGCATGTACTTCTGATCATTCTTTAGATATATGAACACATTTTGTATATACATTCATTTGATTCATAATGTTTTGCATATTTTTAATTATAACTTTAATTATTATGAAATAAACCTCTGTAACTTGCTTAATATATTTTTTTAAATTCTTCCTTGTCTGAGGTTGATATTGGCAAAACTATTCTTCTTTTATATAAACATTTTTTTCATTTTCCCCAGTCTTTTAAATTAATTTTATAATTTTGTTTAAAAAAATGTCTTTTAAAAGCAGTGTTGCTAAATTTCTCTTAAGAAAGAGTTGGAAACTTCTTACCTTTGATTAAGAAAATTTAGGCCATTTATATTTATTAAATAATTTTTTATAATGTGACTTTTGTATCTTTTTGTATGCTTCCTTGGATTCATTTATATTTATTGATTTATTATTTGTATTTTTATTTATTAGTATATAGCCTATGTTTTATTTGATTTTATATTTAAAATTATTTGTAAAGAGACTTTTAAATACTATTAGTTATTTCCTAATATAATCGCAGGCATTACTAACCATAAAGTTGTATATGTATGCTCATTTAAAATATTTTTTACTTACATTTATAGGACAAAAAGACTATTCTTTAAGACCACTCTTATTGGTAATTTTTTGTTTTGTTTTGTTTAATCTGAAGAATGAAATTCCATCTTTGACTCTTTATTTCTTAGTGGTCATTATGACTTAAACTGCTTCGAAACATTACATTAATTTGGAGTGATTATTAGCTCTAATCTTTCACATTCACAGTTAATTTTTATTTTAGT
This sequence comes from Eulemur rufifrons, assembly GCF_041146395.1. NCBI lineage: Eukaryota > Metazoa > Chordata > Mammalia > Primates > Lemuridae > Eulemur > Eulemur rufifrons. Next base: position 12,431,742 of record NC_090992.1, read on the forward strand.
TTAGTTTTTTCTCTAATGTTGGTTGGTTTCTTTGGTCTCTGGAAGGTTTTTTTTACCTTTAATATTTTTGTTAGATATGCATTAGTTATTTAACACTGCAAAACAAATTGCCACCAAGAGTGATTTAAAATAGCACAAATTTGTTATCTTACTGTTTCTGTGGGTCAGGAGTCCAGGCTGGGTTAACCTGGGGCTAGGTTCGGGTCTCACCAGTCTGAAATCAAGATGTCAGTTGATGCTGAAATCTTATCTGAGGCTCTGGATTCTCTTTCAAACTCAAATGGTTGCTGAGAGAATTTAGTTCCTTGCAACTGTTGAACTGAGACTCTCAGCTTCTAGAGGTTACCTGCCATTCCCTGAGAGGTGGCTCTTTTGAAAATAACGCAGTATGCTTCATCAAGATCTGCCAGAGTGTGTCTGCTACTGCCTCAAGTCTTTCTGGTTTCTTCTGTCTCTGACCCCTACACCCTCTTTCTAGGGCTCACCTGATTAGGTCAGGTCCACTCAGTGTGATTTCCCTTTCAATTAACTTAGTCAATAGATCAAGAACCTTAATTATAACTGCAAAATTACTTTACCTCTTCCATGTAACATAACCTTATCTTAGTGGGTGGTATGCTCTCATATTTATAGAATCTACCCTACTTAAGGGGAGTGGGTGAGAATCTTGGGGACTATCTTAGAATTATACCTATCACAAGGTCTAATTTATATCATATAGTTGTGTATTTTCTTTGAAGAAATATTTTTAAGACTTATTTGAGGACTGGGCTCAGTGGTTCACACTTGTAATCTCAGCACTTTGGGAGGCCAAGGTGGGTGGATCACTTGAGGGCAGGGGTTTGAGACCAGCCTGGTCAACATAGCAAGACCCCATGTCCACAAAAAATATAAATAAAAAAAATTAGTCAGTATGGTAGTGTGTGCCTGTAGTCCTCACTGCTTTCGGATGGGGGGCTAACTTGGGAGGATAGCTTGAGCCCAGGAGTCTGAGGCTGCAGTGACCTTTGATCGTGCCACTGCATGTCAGTCTGGGTGATGGAGTGAGACTCTGCCTTTAAAAAAAAAATACAATAAATATAAAAATTTCCACCCTCATTTTTAAAAAAAAGAATTATTTGAGGATACTTTTCTGTATGAATTAACTATTGTCTGAAAAAAATTTCATGATGCATTCTTTCTCTCTAAATGTTTTATAAAAGTGATGTATATCTAGATGAATGTAGAAAAAAATATACCATAATAAGAGTGGTAAATTTGTAATGAAATGTGTAATCTAATACACTATCTGATTCTAATTCTAATGTCTGTTGGTATCATTACAATATAGCACAGTATTATAAAAGATTAATTTGCCTTAAATTGTTGCTAAAATATGTCTTTTGGGTCAACAATCTGACTCACAAAAGGCCACACTAAGAAGACGGTTGAAGACAACAAAAAATATTTCTGCACAAAAAAGTTTAGTTTCACACTATATTGTAGTGAATATTTGAAACAACCTCAAATTTAAAAATTGGGAAATGTTAAGGAACTTAGAGTGAGCCCTCTAGATATATATATTGTGTTATAAATACGAATACCATAATAGTATAAAGAATGTGTACAACATATGTGAAATACAGAACACAAAATTATATAAGCACTATAATTATAACTATGTAAAATACATAAGCAATTGCAGTAAAACTGGAATAATTGATGGGAGATTAGAAAACAGTGATGTATCAGGTTGATATACCACATATAAATTTTTAAACAATTTAATTAAGGCCACCAAAAGATTTCTACAATATATAAAACAAAATTAGGTCAGATTCCCAAGTGTCTGGAAAAGGGTGGGTGTGGACATCCTCGACTTCTGATTCTCTTTCATCTTAAATTTGCTGAGCCTTTACCAAGTGAAGGGTGAAATCTTTCTTCTGTTGCCACTGGTGAGAACTAAGTGAATTATATTGGGAGTAGACAGACCCATCCCTTCCCTCAAGATAATGACTAATTGGCCAAATCTCCTGACTGGGTGTGACCTAGGGCTGACCCTTGATGACTGAGGATGGATTAAGTGCAGAATGCTCACTTTTCCCTGCTTTTCTATGAGGTTTCAAATGGAACTGCATCATACAAACAAGAAAGAATTACTATATTCTTTTTATAAAAATATCAGTACCGAAGGGACCCTAGTCAATTCTCTCATCCAATGTGGAAATCCCTTCCAATGCATGTATGAGAATGACCACCTTGTTTTTGCTTGTACAATGCGTACCTGTTACACCACTGATTGTAGTTTATGTTTTCGACTATTTGACAACAGATCACTCTTTTCAAGGAAAACATCTTAACACATGGTCCTCTGGAACATAATTTTTGAAAGGTTGAATTACAAATAATCCTTTAATCTTCATACAAAGAACCATGTTAAATGAAAAAACTTGGACTGTAAAAGAGAGATTATACATATTTTTCAAGGTCTCAAAGGGATTAAAGCTAGAACAAAAGGATAAAATTACAGTAAATTAGATAACTATCTAAAAAGATGGTTTTGTTCTAGAAGTCAAGCTTCCTATCACTAGTAGTTCTGAAACATGGATTTGATAATCATGTGATGCGAATAGTATGGAGAAGAGTCAAGTGTTAGACTGGAGACCAGAAGAATTTGGAGAGTTTATAACTTTTAACCCTAACAGAGCATCAGAATCTTCTGTGAAGATAGTTTAAAAAAAAAAGAAAGAAAGAGGGAGGAAAGAAGGGAAAAAAAAGGAAAGAAAGAGACATCTAGGCCCCAATCTAAGTACTGTAAAATTGGAATATCTGAATTTTGGGCTTAGGCACTTGAATTTTTAACAAGCCGCCTAGATGACTCTAATGTATACAGTTCAAGAGACTAGGAAATGAAAACCAATGGGCCAGATTGCTTCTTAAGGATAATTGAAGCCATAAAAATCTGTTTCCATAATATAAACAAACAATATGGCAAATTAGGCAACCAACTAGGGATGCTAAACAGGTGCTATTGCTTGTCTTCTGGGAATGAGAAAACAGAAACCTAGTTTCTGAGATTTCCAGGCAGGGACAATGGGACCAGTTGGTATCGTTGAATTCCTCACCTTGTTCTGAGAGACAGGTGGGAAGAGACGAGAACTACGGAAGAAGGAGGTGGCCTGGGAGGGCTGTTTTGGAAATGGCCTTCTCCACCCATGTACAATCCCTTCCTTGCACTCTGTTGTACAAACCTAAGGCTTTGATTGCTTGAATCTGTGTCTATTGCTTCATGAAGTTTAATGAGGCTCATCCTGTACAGAGAAACTGCAGGACTTCTCGGATGGTTGTGATAGGGAGTGGCTTCTTGGATCACAGCAATTCATTTATGCCCCCTTTGCCAATAAGGGTCTGGCAGGATGTGTCTGCACTGCCACACTTCCAACTCTAACAATGCTAGCTAGTCTTGCCCAAACCCAGGGACTGACCTCAGACAGTGTTTGCCATAAGTTGCAGCCAGTTTAAATCTTCATTCTACCTAATGTTGCACAAAGAGCTAGAAAAAGAGGCAGCCATTTGCCAAAAAGTATGCCCAGTTATTGGTTCTGAACATGGCTAGAAAACCTAGATGCCTTTCCGAAAATTAAAGCCTCTTTTCCCATGTGTGGTAGTGATCACTACTCCCCAGGGATGCCCAAATTCTGGGCAGCTGGAAAGTAATTGCAAAACCCATTTATTTGTTCATTTATTCATATTTGTCCAGTGTTAACTATGTGCTACTCATTGCATTAGGTATTGAAGAGAAAATAAATAATGAGTAAAAGCAGCCTGGAGTTTACAGTCTGGCTGTTTCTGTTCTTGTTATGTGATTAGAAATGGGCTAACACCTCTTGGTGATCACCATCATCTTCACCATCATTATCATCATCCTCTTCCTCATGATCATGTCATTAGCATAATAGTAGCTAACATGTATGGACTTGGCACCTAAGCTAAAAGCTTTCTAATGGAATGTTTCTAATGAAATGGGTATTATTGTTATTATACCCATTTTTCAGATGAGAAAATGGAGAAACATAGATAAGGTAATTGGACTATCTGGAGGCTAGGCATGGGAAAGCAGAGATTTAGTGTTCCTTTGCCAGCTCCTATAAGCTTGGGTCTTCCTTGCTCTTGATCTCTTGGCTTAGGGTCTGAGCTAGGCCAGGCTCCCTTTGTATCGTGTTAATACAACTCAGTCTCAAGTTCCAAATGGGGATCATTCTGAGGAATGGAGATTACATTCAGGCCCTGAATAAGAGAAGAGAAATAAAATTGACAGTGGTTATCTTTGGAATCTCAGGGGACTGAATAGGTTCAAGGGAGGCAGGAGGAGTTTGGAGCATCTGCAGATGGCTGCAGTTGAGGTTTTCTTTTGGGTGGACCAGAGAGTGAGGCTCTTTCTACTAAACTCGTATACTTCAAAGAGTCAATAGGACACCTGAATCTGACTTCCTGGGTTCAGAAAGGCCATCTGGACCTAGCCCCAGTGGGTCAAGGAGACAGGCCAGACCTGAAGAGCAGTAGCAGTAGCACTTGCTGGCCAAGTAGCTCAGATTTAGTGAAGTTTTGTTCTTGTAATACTGAGGAAGCCTCAAGGATGTGATTCATTTTAAAGAGATTTAGGTTAATGCAACAGGGGTGAAGTTCCTTCAATTTGTAAACTCTGAGCTAGTTCATGAAGACAATAATATAATGTAAATCCCTATTCTTGTTTTAAAACAGGATTCTTCCTATGTTCTCAAATTAACTTTTTTAGCTGCTCCTTCAAAGAGGATTTACCATCTCCTTATTTGCATATAATGTATTTATCTTCCCTGAGTCAAGGGTATCATTGCCTGTCTTTGCAGCTGCATTCAAAGATTTACTGAGTACTTTTTTTTTTTTTTTTTTTTTTTTGGGACAGAGTCTCACTCTGTTGCCCAGGCTAGAGTGAGTGCCGTGGCATTAGCCTAGCTCACAGCAACCTCAAACTCCTGAGCTCAAGCGATCCTCCTGTCTCAGCCTCCCGAGTAGCTGGGACTACAGGCATGCACCACCATGCCCGGCTAATTTTTTTTCTATATATATTTTTAGCTGTCCATATAATTTCTTTCTATTTTTAGTAGAGATGGGGTCTCGCTCTTGCTCAGGCTGGTCTCGAACTTCTGAGCTCAAACGATCCGCCCACCTCGGCCTCCCAGAGTGCTAGGATTACAGGCGTGAGCCACCGCGCCCGGCCTACTGAGTACTTTTTAAAAACAAAGTTGAAATCATATAATGTGATTTTGGATAATTTTTATCCCTTAAAATTTTCAATAATAATCTGGAACATTTTCTTGTGTTAGCCAAAAATTTGCTACCCATAATATTTTGGGAGGCTGAATGATAATTTGTCACACAGAGAGACTATAATTATTTAACAGTTTCTCTATTACTTTTCCAAGTTTACATGCTTTAATTTTACTATTCACCTTTGTAACAGTGAAAACAATCAGAAATGTTAGAAACTGAATGCTAACAGTGTTTTGAATACATTTGCCCATAAATCTTTCCATAGAGTTATAATATGAGGTCAAATATTGATACTTTACATTTTCCTACTGAAGAGCATCTAAGTAATTTTTAGAAGAGGTGTTTTTACTTTGATTAATGAGCTTGGGAAAGTTACTTAAACTTTCTGTCCTTCAACCCCCTCATCTGTAATATGAGAAAAATGATAGTAACTATCTCATAGAGTTGAGATAATATATGGAACATACTTCAAATAGTTATATATATAGTTCCAAGTATTTTTAATTTTTGATATGTAGATACGTAAAACGTAAGCCACTTTTGCTTTAGAGCCAATTGTGGAGGGGGAAGCTTTCCTGTGCCAATAATCTAACCCATCAGAGGAAAGTAGCCTTTGGAAGGATTGTGCAATAGAAATTTGGGGATTTAGTGGGTAATGAAGCCAGCCCTACTGAGAGTACTCACAGGAGCTGATGGGAAGGTTCCCATGGCACAGAGAGAATGCGGTGAGCTAAAGCAGATGGCACAACATCAGAGAGCAGTGGGTGGATAATGAGCATGGAGCTACAATGCAAAAGACTGAAGGGAAATGCATGGTTCAGGGAGCATGGAATGAAACTCCAGGCTTTCAGTTTGAAGTAGGCAGTTCCACTTGGCAGCTGGAATCTATTTCTGTGCAAAGCCATATGACACAAATTTGTGGGAGACGTCTTTACAAGGAGCCCAGTGAATGAATCCACCACAGACTTGTTTCAGAACCAAGGCTAATGTTCCCAGCAGGATGGGGTAAAGCAGGAAGGGGTGGGATTTTGAGACTAGACATACCTATAAGGAGCAGGAAGACAATCTAGGAAGGCCCCAGGATTTAGTTAAAAGAGGGCTGTATGAAATGTGTAGGTGGCCTTGCTACATACAGTATGTACTGCTATAGTCAGGTTTGTGGATGGCTTCAGTAAATAGGGCTAATCCACATGAATCAAGATTCAGGGACATGACCCTGGAGTATAATTATAATATTAATGGTTAGCATTTATTGAGTAATTGCTATATACCAGCCACTGTGCTAATAGCTGTGTATACATTGTGTCAATTACCTTACACAGAACTCTAGAGTAGGTGCTATTGCTATTCCTCCTTTAAAGACAAGAAAAGCAAAGTGCAGAGATTTTAAATAACTTGCCCATCATCACATATGCAGTAAGTAGCAGAGGTGAGGCTTGAATCCATTGCAGCACCTGTGCTATTAACCACTAGAATCATGGGCGTTCAGAAGTAGAAAAGACTGAGAGGCTACATAGTCCAATCCCCGGGTTCTGGGGAAGAGCTAACTAAAGTTCAAAGGCAAAAGTTACTGCCCTAAGGTTCACAGGGAACCAACCTATGACAGAGTCAGAGGGGGAGGTTCAGACTCTCTCTACAGTATATTCTACTAGGGAAGAGGCCAGAGTTGGGGAAGCAGAAGAGCTCACCTGAGCACTTAGCCTTATCATTCTCTTCACCAAAACCAGATTGGCCCCAGAACTTGGGCAGTGTGAACTTGAAGGTTACTCATGTTACCAGGATATACACATGCTGGAAGCCCAAGAGCTTTCTCTTTTGTGATGGCCAGGACAACAGAGGACATGAGACAGAAGGGCAGATGAGGCCCTTATCCCCTGTGATCTTTTCATTCTCTTTTCTTACTTGACCAGATTATCTTATGAATGAACAATCAGATCTTGTTTTACTAGAAAACGAGTGAACTACAAACTTCAATTGTGTCATGATTTCCCAATTGGAGAGAAAATTCAGTGCCCTCTGCAGCTTGATCTCCATTAGAAAAGGCATTGATTTTAAACACAAAATATACCTATGTAAGAAATTATCAGAAAAAGTAAAAATAAAACGAAACATAAATTATCATTATGCATGATAAATGAGATTAACACTTCTGTTTTTTTTTTTTTCTTAATGTTATGTTCAAGAACTACCTAAGGTATATCTTCTTGAGAACGTGGTGGCAGTTACAATTGTTTTCACAACATAGTTATTGCAATTATAGTGAAAGAATGGTGATATATCACATGATTGACAGTAGTCATTCATCAGATGTCTGTGTTATTACAGTGGGTTGAACTAGAAGTGAAGGCAATTCTACAAAAAACTAATGATTAATTTCTGATGCCAACATTATATTTTTGCAATGGACTGTATTTCCTAAACGTCTCCAGGAATGGGGTAACATTTCTTAATATTTAGTTTCAATAGTGGATATCAGATATCAGATATGGACTTACACTGTCTGGATTTCCTCATAAATGGTCATAGAAAGGTAAGCCTTATGATATTTTTGCTTATGCTTATCTTTTTTTTCTGTCTCCTGCCCCAACTGGTGCTGAAATTCACAATTATATGCCTTTTCTGATTCTGTTATGTTTCTGATTATAATCCTGTTCAATTCTTTATCTCCAACTCTGACATGGGTCAACTGTAAGCCCTGTGGAGCCAAGACCGGGTCTCTTTTGTCTCCTGTAAGAATCAATTAAATCTTCAAAGTCCAGCTCTAACTTAAACTAAACCATGAAATTTCATCAGATTTGATTTAATTTAATTCTTGCCTTCTTTGTTACCATTGCACTTAGTTCTGTAGAGTAGCATTTATTATATGGTATCATGGATAGTTTGACATATTTAATTTATTATGGACAAAAACCCTTCCTTTATTCCTATTCCAAGTTCAGCACTGATAATATTTTAATGTCTTGAATTTAGTAACTAGATGCACCTTAGAAAGCACTCATTCAGTATGTTTATAACTGATCATAATTTTACCCCTAAAACATGCCCTTTTATAATACATTCCTAGTGCAGTTACAGATCTTCATCTATTCAGTCCCACATGCCAGAACCTTGGAAGGCTTAATCCTTTCTATCTTTCACCATCTTATCCTCTACAGCCAATTAGTCACGAAATCCTATAAATTTACATTCTGAATAACCATTATTTCCATTCTTCCCATTTCCATGGTTACTTGACTTAATTGACTATGGTCTGGTCTTACTGCTTTTCACTTGGGCCTCCAGCCTCTCTCTCACTCTTTAACTCATATTTGACAAAGTTGTCAAAGTAATATTCTAAGGAAAACAAGTACAATTAGGTCTCTTATTTGCTTAAATCTTAAATGCCCCCAAATCTCACCCCATTACCTATAGAATACACCCTGTACTTCTTAGCATGGAAAATAAAGATCCTTATAACCTGAACTTTTTTTGAATTGGTTAATACCACAGACTCCAATTTTTCATTCCACAAACAACCTTTATTTATTTGTCTTGTATCCATTCTTTGCTATCCACTGATAAGGCATTGGCTATAATATATATTGAGTCTATCTATCGATCATATGCCTATCATTATATAATATACATCAGGTATCTCATATATTGAGTATGTAAAGATGAAAAGAGCATAGTAAAGACTTTGAGAAGTTAGTTCTAGTAGAGAAGACCACTATATAAACCCAACCAGTAAAATGTTTGAACATTTTACCGTTGAATGACCATACATCGTATGACTAATACCACGTTAGAGAAAATACACAATTTCATGGATGTGAGAGGAGAGATGTTTCTGCTTCAAAAAGTCAGAGAATAGAAGACATTTGAGTAGTTAAGTGAGAATTAGTCAAGTGGACAGAGGGAGGGAAGACATCCCAGTCACAGGCAAGCACAGACAAATGCAGAGACATGTAAGAATTGACCATGTTTAGGGAAATAAAAAAGCCTGATGTGTGAGAATATAGGTTGTTATAGTGAAGAGCAGCTACTGGAGGGAAGACTGGTAAAGTCTGCTGGACTAGATTTGAAGGAACATTTATGCAACACTAACAATCATGAACTTTCCCTTATTTAAAGAAATCAGTGGTTCCCTATTACTCACAGAATAGTGAAATGATAGCATTTGCATGTCAAACAGATAACCCAGGTGCTCCTACATGGCACTAAAAGGAGAGAAACTTTAAGGCCAGAGAGCAGTATGAGGCAATGGGAGTGGGCGTGGTTTGAGAAGAATGAGTATGAGAATGAAACTCATGTTGATGGCAATGAAGAGCAGATAATGAATTCCAAAGAGATTCTAAAGTTAGAGTTAACAGGGTCTAGTTAACTTAGGTATAGTCTAAGCGAAAGAAAGAAAAGACCATAACGTGGCAGGTAAATAAAATGGGCGAACAACGTGAAAGAGAAGCATGATTCTTCATCAGTGTCTGGAACCCTGAAGGTCCCTGATATTCAATTCAGTAAATGAGAATTTTGGTTTTTGAACAATAAAACAAAACATAATGAAAAACAAAACAAAGCAAAGAAACAACAAAAAGAAGGCCATTTTCTTTGTAGTACTTATTCATAATGACAGAAAAACGAAGGCTACTATGTTTTGTTTATGGTGTGTCAATTATACCTGAATAAGAAAGATGGTCCCTATGAATATTTATTTCATATATTTATAATAATCAAGGAAATTTAGTTAATTTAAGTAACTTGGCAAATGAATTTGAAATGGCTAATTAAATAATTGGTTTACCCTTACACCTTTAGGTTGAGGTATTGCTATGCTAGTATCAGTATTGCAATATCTAAGAGAATTTTAACATTATGATTTTTACTAAATTTATAAAAAGTCATTGGTACTCAAAACATGCTTATTTATTAAATCAGCCAATTGAAATACTTGAAAAGGAAATTAAGTTTATAACTGTAGTTTTAAAAGTTTTAGAGCATCTAATTGACTAAGTTTTAAAGAGTTATCAAATGTTTTTCAGAGGCTATTTAAAAGTAAAATTTAGTTAACCTAAAATGTCTTATAAAGCAACAATGAAATTTTCAAACTAAATTTAACCTGCTTAAAAGGGAACCTCTAAATTTTTACTGCCTGAGACAATTTTAATCTAAAGGAAAAATATATTATTCTGTGGCTTTTACAGCTGACCTCAAGGTAGCTGCCAAAAAAGGCTTGGTGACAAAACAAATAACCTCAGGATTTACAGTATTGACCAGGATAACCACAAAGCTAACAACACCCAAGGGAGATGTTTCTTCTTTACTTCTCACCTGGTCCATGTCCTCCAATTGTCTCTTATAGGGATGGTGAACAAATATCCCATCACTATAAAATTTATAACTCAGTGTCATAATGATAAAAATGTGTTGATTGTATATCCACAGACTGGGAAGCCAAAGATGACAAAATTAGCCCATCACCCCTCCAGAATATGACAGTACCTTATGTTAATGGGGGACGGGTGGGTGGTGAGGAAGAAGGGTAGATTTTAAAGTCTCAACTAAAGACATCCTTTATAAACAATGTGACCTCCGTATAAATCATAGTCTTTTATCAAAGTCACAATTCCTTCTAAATGTACATTATGAGCACCTTTCCAAGTGGCTCTTTGGAGTTTACCACTCATGACAACATGATCCACCTTTCTCTCCCACCCCAGTGTCATGAGGTCCCCTTTCCATGTGACTGCCTCAAAACTTCTCATCTCTGAGGCAACCTCAGAGGAATATTTAGATTATAGTTGTGTGTAAATGAAAGCCTATAACTTTGAAGTTTTAAGGAAGTGGCGTGAGGTGGCTAGTTCTTATACTTAATCAGCACTCATTTCTTTTCTTCCAGCAAAGCAATTTTTTGGGAGAAAAAAAAACGATACAATTCTCATCTTAAAATCCTGAATCTATGATCTATTTGCCATCACAGAAATTAAACAGTTGAGAAACATAAAGTAAATCAGGAGCAGTTTGAGTTTAATGATAAAAGCACTGTGTATGAGTTCTATGGCCAAGAGACTTTTCCTGTCTGAACACTAATTCCTTTGTCTGTTCACAAGAGAGGCTTAGAACGGATTTGGCACAGGTGTGCCTTGAACCCAAGGTAGAAAGCAAGGTAGCACATAGAGGGAGGGCGTATTTTATGTGCATTCAGACTTTGAAGTTGGTGGAAAGACAATGGGGTAAACATTTATGATTTCGGTGGAAATGGGAAGAAGGCCATGATGGATAAAGATTTTGGTTCTGAACACTCTACTGAATCTGAAGTCTATTCTTTACTGGACACAGATTACCCTCCGGCTATGGTAGTTGTTTTGTTTTTGTTTTTGTTTTTGTAACTGTCAAAACTAAGATCCAGGAAGGTCAGATATTATCAGGCAATTTTTACCTTTTTGGTTAAGATTCCCCATAGGCACAGGAAAAATTATGGTAAAGCTTACTCAGTTTCCCTAAGAGATCTAGACGAGGAGTGCTCTGTCCAGAAGGTCCTGAGTGTCCTAATCACAGGGGAAAGCAAATCTGTTTCTAAAGGGTCATTTAATAAATATATTTGGCTCTGTGGATTGTAACCAATCACCTCTGCTGTCTTGGTGCTAAAGCAACCATAAGCAATACGTGTATGAATGAGTGTGGCTGTGTTCTAATAAAACTTTATTTATGAAAGCAGACAGTATCCCAGACTTAACTCATGAGCCATAGTTTGACTGTTTTGGTGAGCAGAAAGAGCACTGGTATAAAAATCAAGTTGATGGTGGCCTCATCTTAATCCTGCCCCAAGATAAATATGTAACTTCAGGAAATCTTTCCCTCTTTGAAACTCACAGTTAATGTTTAATGAGCAATTCCTATGTTATCGTAACTTTATAAGCCTCATTTATTGACTGCTCAGAGCCCAATAATGCAGGTACTATTATTAACTTAGAACATAGCTAATGAGTTTCAAAGTGACAACTTAAACCCACCGAAGTCTGGTTATCTTTAAAGCAAATGTTCTTAATGACAACCACACTGTCTTCTAGTAAAGTAGTAGATTTGAATTTAATATTCCCTAATTGCTCTTGCATAGCTAGTAGTCAGTAAATTTGGGGGAGAAGAAGGAGTTGTCTCTGGGGTGTGTCTCCATCTTTTTCTGGTCTGGTGCTTAGGGCTTCTCTTAAGAGATTTGCTGAGTTTTGTCTGTTTTGTTTGTTAGGTCTAAGCTTGTTTTTGCACTTGCTCAGCCACTGGAATGATAGACTTTGAGGAAACACTGATGTCTCCTTGCTAAAAAGGAGGTTAACCAAACCTCCCCACCCTCTGTAGAACGCCTTGCCTATGACTGGCTGCCTCTTCCTAGTGGTGACGCTCACTTGGACTTCCACTCGAAATTTGTGTGTTCCACTTTTTAAGAAACAGCATTACATTTTTATATTTCCCAGTTAATGAGAGAGAAGGTACAGACATGCATTAAGAAACCATGTAAAGGCCTCTAAGAGAACATGCATAATTTTTTCTATTCAAGACCTATAGGCGTTCCATGCTCATTAATAAGGCAATAAAAATGTAAATGCTCTAATCAGCCTGTGCTCATTTAAAAATGAAGCTTCCCATGAAATGTTTTTAGAAACCAGATTAAATGTAGGGCTGGATAAAAAAAGCAAAAGCTTTAGAACTTGAGTAATACATTGAACAATGTGTACATAATTGACACGATGACAGAAATGACATGATCAAAAAAAATGGCCATTGCTGTTTGGTTTTAATTTAAAGAGAGCTAAGTGTGATAAAATTATCCATTTAGAAGGAATGCAAGATTTAAAAAGCCATTTAGAAAATAATTTTAAGGTTATAGTACTATGTATGTGATACAATTTTTAATCTATTATCTTTAGATTAAATAAAATACTTTGATATTTAGTTGAAAAGTCTATTTGAAAAAAAAGTGCTCTGAAATATTTCTTCCTGATCTTTTAGGAAATTGTGGGTGAGAGGAAGATGGATAGATGTCAGGAAAAAAGTGATACAGAAACTGAAAATTGAAAGATAAGTAGGATCAGGGAAAGAAGAGGAGGAAAATAGTGTTCAAAATCAAGGTAATTCTAGAATCTAGTTGAGACAGAGAGAGATGGCAGTGAGATAAAAGAAGTCAACAACAAAAAAAAAAAAGAAAGAAAGAAAAAGAAAATCCAAGAGACAACATGGAACCTGTTAAAAGGAAAGAGGAAATGTAAGAAAGGAGAAGTTGAGAAAGAGAGAGGACAGCAGAGAACAAAGTGAGCTGGAGGGGCCAGAAAAGGGAGAAGAGAAGAAAAGAGAAGCTGCCGCAGAGTGAAAAGGGCACTTAGACTAAGAGTGCAAAGCTGGAAGTAACATAGGCAGGTGGGAGAATAATCGCAGAGAGAATGAGTTAAAAGCAGAAAGAAGAAACTCAAGGAAAGAAAGGAAAGGGGAGGAGATGGAATGTGAGAACAGAATGCAAGTGGCCCTCCCTGGCCTTCTCTTTTAATTTCCCCTCCCACGCAGCTTCCTCATTTCCTCACTTCCTCTTCCTTCTCTTCTTCACTTCTCTCAGTTTTGAACCAGACACTGAAAGGGAACGAGCTGGTGAGACACTCAAAGTAGGGCAGAGAAGCTTCTGGGAGGAAGGCGGTAGTCATCGTGTCTCATGACCTCCTCCAGGTTGGCTAATGAGTTTCCACTTAAATGCCAGCTTTGAGTGACAGCAGTGGCCCTGGCATGGAGGAATCTCCTGGGCTCAGCAGAAAAGGGTTGATGGGACCAAGCAGGGAAGCTTCTCACGCCCTAAGCAAGGGGAAGTGGTGTTACCTGGACAAGTATTTGCCATCCTTGGGCTAGAACCAGAAATAAATTGACAACACATATGACCCTGGTTTTGTCTTTTTATTTCCCTTAAGTTTTTTTTTCTGGTTTGATAATGATTTTCCTGATTTGTGGTGTTCCACCTGTGAATAGGAATATGTTTTAAGTCCCGTTTTTCAGGAATTTTGTTCCCCTGAGACTTTCTTAACTCTAGTTATTTATTTTACTTAGATGACAAATATTGAGCATTCACTAGATGCCAGACATATGAGAGCGAATGGGATTAAAATAAAGAAAAGGTGGAGTTTCTCCCCTCACGTAGCTTGCGAGCAGAACAGTGACATAAGCTGGCAAAAGACAGGACAATGCCAGCACTGCCTGGTGAGTGGAAATCATGGTGTGCCATTTGAGGGCATAAGTGGAACATCTCACCCAGGCTTTCAGGGAGGAGGTTAGGGGTCAATGAACGTCAAAAAGAAAGGCACACAGAATGTGCAACTAGGAAGATTATTAGGAGTACGGCTAGGAGCAGAGAAGAAGGAAAATGATGTTCTAGGTCAAGGAATAGAATGACTTATTGGAGAACAGAAAGTAGTTCAGCATGGTTGAAAAGAAGAGAGAGGGCGTGGTTAAATGACATGTGGTATGGATCTGTGGTGTGTTGGTAAAGCTTTCATTTATAATTTTTGCCAATTTCTATGGTATGAATATTTCCTCCATGGCCAAATTTAAGCTACCAACAGTCTATGGACTGACTGGCAAAATTTCTACATATTTAACAAGTGTTTCTCAAAGGCCAGTAGGAGCTGGGTCTAGTATACCAAAAGTAAACAGTAGCCAGACCAAGATCGACCTTAAAGTCCTGGATTTATCCCCAAAGTTTTGAAATATATTGAAGCTCAGAGTGGCATGGTCATGTCTTTCTATCAGGAAGATCACGTTACTAGCTCTGTTGGTAAGGAATTGAGGGAGGGCAAGGCCAAGGCCAAGGCCAGAGGCAGCCTCTTAACTGGACTTCCTGAGCTTAAGCCTTTGCTCTGATCCTTGCAGCCGTACCAATTTGGACACATCACTTAACTTTTTTGGTATTTTTTATTTCCTCATCAAGACAGTGTTGATAATATTTATATTATCATGAGTCTCTTTTTGGGAGCCGGGGAATGAGAAAAGATTATATGGAAATGCTTTGTTAAATGTAAAATTAATGCATTCTTCCTCTACTCTCCCCAGTCCCATCTCTCTCTCTTTCTCTGTCTACCCACCATTCCCACAATCTTCTTTTTTCTCTGGCCCCGAGTGCTGGGGAGCACATTCAATTGGAAGCAAGAATGCCTTGGATCTGCACAGGGCTCCACCGCCAACTTAACCTCTCTGGTCTTTTGATATGTCATGGATTGGGTAACTGTCTCCTAATTCTGAGGAGATAAAAACATTTGCTGACTGATTTATGGACTATTGCATATATCACAAATCCCTTTCTCAGGATGATTCATTTATATAAATGGAATAAATTAAAACAAATGAAAATTTGATTTCTTGAATTACCTGTATGTCTTGTATAGAGAAGATAGATCAGTTAGAATGATTGAAAGCTGATATTTTTCTTTCCCCTTTGTCCCTAGCCTCTTCTTTTTTTCTTGTTTTTCTTTTAGCAAAGCAAATGATTTGTGAATAATAATGCAGTAACATATATCTTCTGAGGTTAAATAAATAAGAAAATAGTCTGTATAAAGAGTACACTATGAAACCAGTAGGTACTCCCACCTGGTGTAATTTGAGAATTTTTATATAAAACTTAGGCTCTAAACTTACTAGTCAGTGAGTTTTCCTATCTATACAATGAATAGATAGGATAAACTTCAGAAGGTCTTTGTTCATGTGTGATGATTAGTAAGATTTTAACCTTTTCTCCATAATGTTGTCTTAAATATCAGAAGGCGAAGTAACTTAGCAATGTGTTAACAGGCAGTAGGCAAAAGACGCAGTGAAATGCACAATTCTTGGCACCATCAGAGATACTGATTCAGTGGGATAGGTGGGGCTGAAGAGTTTGCATTTTTAACAAGCATCTTAGATGATTTTGAAGAAAATGGCCACAAACCACATTTTGGAAAACACTAGCTGAATGACTAAAGGTATAGGCTTTGGAGACAGAAGAGTCTGGGTTCAGTTCTTTAATCTGTCATTACTTATATACCTGGGGCAAATTGCTTCACCTCCTCTGAGTTTCAGTTTTCTCATCTGTAAAATAGCAATGATAATAATAATAATATTAATACCTACCTCAGGGGCTTTCTGATAATTAAGATTTTATTTATAAAGTGCCTAAGTACCTAATATAAGGAATCATATTTATTATTATTAATTTTTAACTGTCTAAGCCCTGGGTTCCATCTTTGAGTTATCAGAGTATTCTTTATAGAAAGTTGCCTGTCATATCTTCAACAAATATAGCTTGTAATTATTTAACCAGCATCGCCGCTGGTCTTGTTCAAGCTGCACTTGGGAAAGCAGCCATGCCTCTGATCTGTGTCTTTATGGAATTCAATTTTCAACTGGAGTATAAAATTTATATTCTTAGAGTGTTGAAGTAACATAAGAGGGTCAACAATAAAGATTTTCCATTCCCCTGCTGCTCAGATGAAAGCATGTGATCATTTTCTGTCATTCAAATTAATAAACAGTGAAAATGCATTTATTGTACTGCCACCTTAAAATGTCAGGTATTGACTTCCATTTTGAAGGAATTTATGAAGCAAATTCTATCATCCAATCTGAGGACTTCCACACAAGCATTTCTTCAGTGGTTCTGTCCCTACACCGCAGATAGGCCCACATGTCCCCTGGTGAGCACTGCTGTCTCCCTGCTCAGCACGTATTCCACTCTCCTTCTAACAGAGGTTGATTTTGTTCTCCATTCATCTCTTCCAGAGCCCCAGTGCCTCTAGAGAAGTCGATCTTACCCAAAGCTCCACGGTGGGCCCTACTGACATGAGGGAAATCCCATTCTTCTCGCCAGTAATTAGCTCAGGAATGACCGAAATTCAACACAGGTCAAAAGGATATCTGCCATAGGTTTTTGGAAAAAAAGGTCCTCTCTCCTACAACAATTCCTGAAGCAGAAATGGTCTTTTTCTCCTATCATTTGATGCTGGAATTACTATAGCCAGTTGGCCGCCAGCCTGAGGCCGATGCAAACCCTGCTGCTGAGTCACCCAGTCTTGAGGTCGCTCCACCTCTGGGCTTCTTGTTATGTGAGATAATAAATCTCTTGCTGATTAAGATTTTGTATAGTAATTGAGACAGGCTCCTCTCAAACAGGTCACGTTGCAAACCATGTTAATATAGTGGTTCCCGTCAGGGGGATCCAGTTTCTGTGGTGAGGAGGGGTCCCGGAGATTTTGTAAGCTGCTTGAGTCCATGTGTACCTTAGGTGTTGTTGGTAGACTGCATGAATACAGGTACAACTTTTGAATTGTGCAATTCTACAAAATTATTGGATAATTTTAAAACAGGGTGCTCTGAGAACATCAAAGAATAATGAAATAACTGATATTGAGTCCTAGAAAATAAAATGTATGTTTCAGAAAAGGTTATTTGTTAGTTTGGACTTCTCTGGTTCTTACACAGGAGACGTCAGGCAAAATACTTAGCCTCATCAAATTTTAGATACATGTTTATAAAATGAGAAAAATGTCTCGTTGACTTGTTCCTTAGCAGCGTTATTATGAGGAAGAAAAGAGATATGGCAAATAAAAGGGTTTTGCAAATTAAAAAAAAAACACATTCCACATGGGAGAGGTGTTTTTGTTAATAAGTTATTATTAGCTAAGTCTAATAATTTATCCATTCACTGTGCTATCCCATCCCCACCCATCTCTAGGATTGGTTCGTTGCCATAGCTATTCAGGTAGTGATTTGAGGAACTTTCTATGTTGCCAGTTTTTCTATCTACTTTTAATGCTAATAGTACTACAGTGTGAAAATGTCACTTCCTCAAATCTTGAACCCCTAATTTATGTAGACATTGTATATACCCCAAGGATTATGGCTGATTGTCCCTGGTTTATCTGTAAATTAAAGACTCGGTAAAATGATCACATCCTCAGTTCAAAGACTTCTAATTCACAGGTTGTATATCTAGGGTTGGTACTTGAATACCATAAGGGAAAGATACACACATATTTTCTACAGAACATTTTGGCAGTTCTTGGGGAAAAAAAATACAAAACTTAATTTGTTCTTTTAAAAAGTTACCTCTGAAGCACTCTGGGAAAATGAGGCAGGAGGATTGCTTGAGGTCAAAAGTTCAAGACCAGCCTAAGAAAGAGCGAGACCCCTTCTCTACTAAAAAAAAAAAATAGAAAAATTAGCTGGGCATAATGGCATCCACCTGTAGTCCCAGCTACTCCTGAGGCAGGAGGATCACTTGCACCCAGGAGTTTGAGGTTCCAGTGAGCTACGATGACACCACTGCACTCTACCCAGGGTGATAAAGTGAGACTCTGTCTCAATTAAAAAAAAAAAGTTACCTGAAACTTAATTAATAAAATAGAATACTGAAAAACAGAATATTAAGCTTTTACAGCTATAGGCCTGGGAGATGAGCCATCTCACCTTCACAAATGTCAGGTGCATGAACCTTGGCAAATGCGTGCAGGAAGAGGGAGAAGGAGATGACTGTTCATAGGAAGTGAAATTAGGACAGGTACAATACGCCCTGTAGGAGTACTGCTATCATAAGAGTACAGCTTAATCAACTGGGCTCAGAGAGCCAAAGCAAAAATATATATATGCATACACCATTACATGCATATATGTATCCATACATATGTACATGCATATACATATATACACTCACATAAATGTAGACATAAATATATACATATACATGAATACATACACACATATGCAGTACTTGGAATTTTTGTAACTACTCTATAGACCAATATTAATATAACTAAAAATACAGAATATAAACTATTATTAAATACACTACCTCATATGTTCCCTATAAGCCTGAGTCTTAGATTAGATATGGCTTATTGGTCCTTTCATATGAATAAAGAAACTGAAGCTCAGAAAGATTAACTAATTTATTTAAGGTTGCAGAACTGGTCAGTTTTTTTTTTAATTTTTTGTTTTTTTTCCAAAAGAGTATTACCTAAACTAGTCAGGTTTGAGTTGACATTTCAACTGATATTTCTGGACTCAGAGTCCAAGTTTCATTCTACTTTCTATCCAGGATGATAGAGTTTTATGTTTCCAGGGATCCTAAAGTGTTCTGGTCTAACCTATCTTTAATTTAAGGACTAATCCTCCACTTGATTAATTAGTTGATCAGGTCCTCATTTTACAGTCTGAAGAAAATGAAAAGAAAACAGAAAAACTGTAGCCTATAGGATATATCAATTTTTCACTATCCCTTCTTACTTAAAAAATGTTCATAATGCTAAAAACACAATCATCCTTCTGGTATCTTGCTTTCATTTCTTATAGTTCAAAAGTAATCAAGTTTTCATACTATGCTAATAAAATAAAATATAACAAGAAAAACTTTCATTACATAACTCCTGAGAGGAAGGACAGTACTCTCTGTGCTAGTGTCTTGGCTTTGACAATGACTCACTGTGTGACCTTGGGCAGGTCACTTATTATCCCTGTGTGTCTGTCGGTTGCATCATCTGTAAAGTGAGAGAGGTAGAAGAGATGACACTTGAGGCCCTTTTTACCCGAAGGTCCTACACCACTCCGAGGAGCTGAGTGGAGGGGACTGTGTCTCCAAGCAAGGGTATAGAGTGAATGGTCTCTAGAGGGTTTTTCTCTACTTATAATTTTCAGTGAAAAATGCCAAGGGTTGGGCAGAACCCTCCATGTCTGTTGAATTCTCTTCTGTGGTATTGATTCCTTCTGCTACTCTGGGGCAATGCCAGATGTTGACATGGCTTAGCCAAAGCTAGCTTGGGAACCCCAGGCTAGCCTTGGAGAAAAATCTATTTAACACGTTACCACAGTAAACTTTCAATCCCACTAACAGAATCTTTCCTTTCCTGATTCCGGTCCAGAACCACCACCCAGGGATCTTACTCATTTCACTGTTACTTCATTCCTTTGTTCCTCTCCTTCCATTAATTGTGTAATGTCATTCAGATATACTGGGTCATAGGCTCTGGATCATTGAATGTGATTACTTCCTACACTGACTGGATTATTATTGTTCTAGTGTATGGGCTAATATGGTACAAAGAGGTGATGAGTAAGGATGAAGGGACTGATAACATCTTAGCCCTAAGCAATCACCCAGAGATGAATTTATATGAACTTCAACATAGTGATGTATTGAACCCTGTGTTTTTCCATATTCTTTGCTTAACTTAAATGCATTTAAGAGGAGTTTAATGTATGGTGCTTTCGTGTTTGAGTCGGGAAACCTGGATCTGGTCATGGCTTTGCCACTGGCTGGCTATATTAACCCCAGAATAGTCAAAGTAGTTATCTGTGTCTTTGCCACACTCTAGATATCTAGAGAGTGCGACTTATGATCTATGTGATGCCAATTTCACCAAGCTTTTGGGAAGATCAAATAGATGGCGTGCCATATCTTGGGCTAATACTAGGCATAGCCTGGTTGACTTCAGTGGGATTTAATGACTGAGAGAGGCTGGAACATGGAACTCCATCCACCCTCTAGGATGGGACAGTGACAAGCAGGGACTCAGTTGCAGATGGTACAGTTAGGAATTTTAGGCCAGCCAATACACTTCAATATTTATAGGAAGGTTATGGTGAAAGGCAGGTGATGGTTAAGTTAACCTGTCTAGCTGACTAGTTAAGGACGTGGATTTTAAAGTTCAATAGGTTGAGTTCTACTTATTAGCTTTATAAACTTGAGTCAGTACACTTGCTCTAAAATCTGAAACTTTTGAGCTACAGGATGATGCATAACGGAAATGCTCATTGGAGTATCTCAGATTTCAGATTAGTACTGCTTAGCCAGTAAGCATATATGCAAATATCTCAAAATCTGAAAAAATCTGAAATCTGAAACAGTTCTGATTCCAGGCATTTTGGATAAGGGATATTCAGCGTGTACTTAACTACCCTGAGTCTCAATTCACTCATCTGAAAAATGAAAGTAATAATATTTTTCCTATAGTGTTGTGGTGAGATAATACATACAACACACTTAGTGAACGCCTGGACACAGTAAATTTCATGGCTGTTATTATTAAGCTATTGGCATTAGAGGAGTTTAGCATTAAATTTGGGGGGAGTGGTTTCTCATGGTGGAGGCTGAGCATTATGATAGGAAGTTGAGAGGGCATTATTTGGGCATCCAGTCAAGTGAACGGCATCAATAACTCTACCAGCAAGGAGCGGGGTCCCACCTGATGTTCTGTGGCTAGCTCTAGGCTATGGGGAGATGGGGAGAAAGTAGTGCAAAACTCCAGGCTTAAAGGGGGTGGGATTTTATTCCGGTAAATAAAGCAGAGGACCAAGCAGAAGTCTAGTTAGCTGCACTGGCCCCAGTGAGTGAGGCAGAATCTTCAGAAGAAAGACTCATGGGGAGTCCTGGAGCATGAGGCTGAGATGGATCTAAAGCAGGAGATCAGAGCCTTGGCAGCTGGTAGAAGAACATTGCAACCAAGAACTGGCTGAGGTCTGATGAAAAGTCTTTGAAGACGCTTTAAAAACTGCAAAGTGATCAACTTAATGTAAAATGGTATTATGTTTGTGGAAGGAATGCAGATTCAGTTTTCTCCCAGGAGAAAGAGGAGTGTTGGCAATGTTGACCTGTGATGCCATCCAAACACCTGGAAGGTAGCATCAGTTGGAAAAACGTTCCACATAGACAGATTTCATTCATGGGAATAAGCTCCTGAGGCCCCAGAGATTAGATTACCATGTGATCCTCTTTTCTAAGGTAGTTTCAGTGTCTCAGTCTGGTGAGAGTTGTGTGGCCTTCATGTCTCCTCTGCTTCCTTAAAGGGAACATTGACTCTGACTCTCTAGTGAATTGAACCATGTAGATAGGTGCCAACAAGCATATGTCCCATTTTTCATACATCCTAAAGAGAGTTTTAATTTTCACCAAGTACTATTCATTTATTTAACAGATGAGCAAATTGTGGTGTAGTGAAAACAAATTCTGGCCTTGTCTCTTAGATATGTGACCTCTTGCAAACTGCTTAACCTCCCTAAGCTATAGTTTTTTGATAGAAAAAAGAAGATAATTGTACCAATATATTGCAGGGCTTTTGTTTTGACCAAATGAGACCTTATATATGAAAGTACTGGTAAAGTACAATTTATAAATAAATGATTAATCAGTTGGAAAGATTCTGAGATCATATATCTTGACTAGAAGATCAGTCTCTTTCCTAGTCTAGGGAATATGTTGGCTGGCATTAGTTTGCCTTCCTAAGTTCCATTAAAAATCTAAATCTTTGCTTTCTCCTGTTCATTCTCTTGAACTGTGCTCCTTACATTTCATATTAATGAGAAATACCTGGGGAACTTGTTAATATGCAGTTTTATAGCCTTTTTCCAAGAGATTCTGATTTAGTAGGTCTAGGTTAGGGGCCAGTAGTCCAATACTGGTGGACCATAGACCTCAATTACAGAAGTGTGAGCTAAAATCTGTCCCTGGTAAGCTGTTTGATTATTAAATGCTTGGCTGCACATGTTGTAACATAAGAGCTCAAAGCTGGGAGTCTGGAAACCTGGAATTTATTCCTGGCTCTGATACCAGTATAGTCCTTAGTACAAGGTAGAAATTCAATGAATATTTACCTTAATTAATGAATGAAATAACTTGTCCTGTGACCTTGGATAAGTACCTCTTCCCCTCAGTGTCTTCATCAGTAAAATGAAGATATTGAACTATAATAATAACTTCTAATATCCTTTCCAACTCTGAATGTCTTTGACCCTTCCAACTCTGAGGCCTACTATGGAAACAAGTAATAGCTTCTAGAAAGTTGTTTAAGCATCTTGAAAAGCTACACTTATTATTTACAGCAAATAAAGGATTTTTAGTAATATAATTTAATTACCAAATTGGCATCCTATGGACTTGAGTGAATGCAATTTGTTAGTGTGACTAATTTCATTTCATAGAATAGTAGCTAAATGGAGAATAATGTGGGTTAATTTCTTAAGCTATAATACTTAATTTTTAGAAATTTAGAAATAACTCTTTAAAAAATTCCCATGTTTTTCTGATGCTATCTGCAAATGAGCATGTTTGGTCACAAGTTAATCTATAACTCTGGGATTCAGTAAGTTAACTCATGTTTAATGATACCAGATTAGGAAAAAAATAAAAAGATATCCAATTAGTCTGATTAAGCTACTGTCTTAGTCCATACCCTCTTAACTTTTACCATATCTTCCAAATGGTTTTCCCCACTCTCTTCATTCCAATCTATCCTTTGTTCTGCTTTTATGGTTCTTTCCCCCAAACAACTTTTTTTTTTTTTTTAATGATACAAATCTTCAGTGGCTCTCTTATTAGGATAAAGGCTGTCTTATTAGGATATTGGGACAACATTCAAAATGTCTCATTACCGCTCTACATTTCCAATCCATCAATCCATTCTTTTCTACTGTTACCCCTCTCTTCAGCAACAATGGAATTCTTAAACTGGCATTAAACTGGCATTTTTTCCTCAACATTATATTTGCAAGATTTTGTCCATGTTGGTGTGCCCGTGTCTACATATATCACATTGTATTGCTATGTACTATTCCACTGTATGAATAAACCACAATGCACTTATCTAAATCTTTTGCTGATAGATTTTCTTATTGATGTAGTTTTTCTATTTTCTTCTGTTGCAAAAAAATTTCATGTCAATATTCTTGTACACGTCTCCTAGTGCAGAGATACAAAGTATCTCTGAATGTACACCTAGGATTTGCATTGTTAATGTAGTATGCATATTTGCAATTTTGATGAATAATGTCAAGTTGTTTGTCCCAAAGTCTTTTTGGAATGTCAATAAGTAATGCTCAAACTTTCCTGTTCAGAAAGACTATTGGAAAATGAAGCTGGAAAAGAAGAGGTGAATGAGACTGTGCAGTAAGTCTGCATGTTGATGGGTTTGGATTTTATTCTGTAGGTAAAAGGAATCTATCAGTTGTGAGACTGTAGGTTACTTACTTTCTATGAATTGTAGTTTCTTCTTCAGTAAAACGGGGACAATAATACCTTCCTCACAAGATTGTTGTGAAAATCCTGGTATGTAATAATTGTTCAGTGATTTTTTTAGTATCAGAAAAAATTGTGAACTGGGTATGACACAGACAGATTTATATTTTAGAAAGCTAATGGCAATTGGGTATAGAATGAATGTTTTCAGAAAGACAGGAAATATTTTGGTCAATTAGCTGGTAGAAAATCCCCATTAACATTTTAAGATCTAATTCAGGGTTTCTCTACCTTAGAACTATTGAAATTTTGAGCAGGATAATCTTTTATTTTGGGGGTTCTATCCTGTACATTGCAGGAGGTTTACCATCATCCCTAGTCTCTACCCACTTGATGGCAATGGCTGCCCCCCCACCCCACAACCGTGACAATCAATGTCACCAGGCATTGCCTGGGAGCAAAATCACACCCATCAGAACCTCTGATCCATCCCCATATCAACTTCTTCATGAAGGCTTCCTTGTTTCCTTTAGAAAGATTGAATTGTTCTTTTTGAACAAATGCCTTTTTAGGACCTTTCCCACATACTTTTGTAATTATTGGTTTATTGAGTTTTCTATAAGAACTCACATTTCTCAAAAGAAATCATTTTTGTATTTTATACATTTAGAACATAATAGTAACACTTGTAGGCGTTTAAAATGTGAATTATCAAATAAATGGTTCAACAATTATTTTCTGAGCATGTCAAAAATGGGTGTCCTAGGGACTGTTATCAAGTGCTGAGGCTACACTGGTGAGCAGAAAGGCCAGGCCTTTGACCTTGTAGAATTTATAATGTGTTGAAAGGGAAGTAGCAAATGTAGAAACAATAAATACACAAAATAATTACAGACATGATAAGTACCATAAAAAACTTCACATGGTTCTTGATAGAAAATAATGATGGCCTTCACTTTAGATAAGTTTTTCAGGGAAAATAGTGACATTTAATCTGAAACATAAAGATTGAGACAAGAAGTAAGTTATGGGAAGAATTAGGTAGAAGAAGAGTTTTCCAGACAAAGGAACTAACAGGAACAAAGTCCCCGCGTTAAGGAAGAGTTTTCTATGTTTTAGAACCAGAGAGAAAGGCAGTGGATCAGAGCCAAGTAAGCACCGGTGAGAGTAGCACCTGATGAAGTTGAAGAGTTAAGCAAAGATGAGATTATGCAGAGGATTGTAGGCCTCAGTGAGCATTTATGCTTAATTATAAGTGTTGTGGGGAATCTGCTGGATGGTTGCTAAGAAGGGAGACACATCATGTGATTTCATTTAGGTCTTTGGCCTTAAGCAACCTACTTAACTTCTGAGCATTGGACCTCACAGGGGTGTTGTGAAGATGAAATCAATTAATACGTGTAAAGACTAGAACAGTGTCTGGAATATTGGAGGTATTCTATGTGTTTGCTATGATGATAATTTTAAAAATGTTTAATTAAAAAATGCCTAATGTTTACGGTAATAGGGCTTTGTATGTATATGGAATAAATTGAAAGAGGAGTGGGTTTTAGGAACAAAAGAAGGACAGATATTTAGGATTTCAAAACTTAAGCAAGAGACCTTGGTGACCTGATCTAAGGATGATAGCAGAGATGGAGAGAATGTCATATTGATACACGTAGATGAGAAGGTATATCTTCAAGAATAGTTGATAGATTCCATGTAGCAGTTGAGAGAAGTAGAGAATCAAGGACAGCTCCCAGGTTTTGGGTATGATCAATTAGGAAAATAGTGGTGTACTTAACTGTAGCAGGACAACCTGGGGTTGGAGCTGGGTGTGAGTGGGGGAAGCCTTGAATTCTATTTCAAACGAATAGAAGCAAGTAAGCAAGCGTGAGAGCCAGCATTGGTGATGAAGTTAAGAATGCAGGTATAAATCAATTCTATCCAGGTATAAATCAATTCTTGATAGGAAGTTGTAACCAGTTAAATGTGGTAGGATAAAAAGATATTAAAAATGACTTCAAGGTTTCTAGCTGGGGTCAGGAGAAACCCTGAATATAGGGAACAAAAAAGAAGGAGAAGGCTTAGATGTGAGGAAGAAATAGTGAGTTTGGTTTTGGGTATGTGAGTAATAGCGACTGGTAGAGAGTTCTAAGTTTGGGTCAAGAGGGAGGGTAAGACAGGAGATAAAGATTTGGGGTTAACTGAATATAGCTGGGGCTTAATGGGCCAGAAATTAAATTGTCAGACATACCAGATTTAGGAGTAGGCAACAAAGGAAAGGCAAACAAGTAAATGAGGTTGAGAAAGAATGTTCCCTGTGGTAGAAGCACAGCTGAAAAGAGCCTTAGCACTGAAACGAAAGGCAGAGAGAGTTGCAGAGGAGAGTGCGGTGATTATGTCAAATTTTGATGAGAAATTAAATGATGAAAAAAGAATTTGTCTTTAGTTATGCTCAATGATCCTCAGTAGAATTGTGGTAAGGCAGCTCAGTCAGATTTGTTGAATGGTAAATGAATGAATAAGAGTCAAGGAAGTAAAAGCCTTAAGCAGACACTGCCCTTTTTAGGAGCTTGGCAGGAGGGAGAGGAGAGCTGAGGTAATAAGTTACAGGAGAAAGATAAGCACGTTTGTGGGTTAAAGGAAAAACAGCCTGCTGGAGTGAGAATACTGTAAGGAAATCTGATAAGGCAAGACGCTGAAATGTGGGAGCCTATGGAAAACAGAGGGGAGGTGAAAGGTTAGTCTTGGAGAATTGAGGTTGTTCTTCTCCTGAGGCAAAATGGAGAAAGGAAAGTTGACTGAAATTGTGAACACATTTTGAAGTTGGGGGTGGGGGGAGATGGAGAACATTGCATGAAATTAATAGCCTTTTCCACGAAATTAAGGAGGTTAATTTAATTTTCATTCAACAGATATTCATTTTGTATCTGATTTTTGTCAGGCAGCATGTTCGGTGCTGAAGACACAGCAGTGAATGTGCCCTACATACAGATCCGAGGTGCAGAGAAGTTGAATGAGTGGCCTCAGGTCACAGAGACAATAAGTGGCAGAATTGGAATTCAGGATTAGGTGTGCCTGAATCCAGAGTCTATTTTCATGACAATAAGCTATACACCCAATTGAGAGCAGCTGGTCTTCATTGACTGGGGTTGGAATTTGGAAAGAGAGCTGTGGCAGTTAGGATCCTGTGGTACTGGAGGTGATATGTTATTTAATATGTTTGATCATTGAATTTATGTTGGAATAAAGAGACAGCAAAGCTAAAAGGGCATATTTAGCCAGAGATATTGGGAAGGAAAGAAGGGACTTTGGGTATGATTAATGTGAGGAGTGAGTTGAGTGGGAGTCGGACAGTGGGAAATATAGAAAGAAGCTGATATGATCAGAAATGGGACTTCAGGTTTAGTGTCTCGAGGTGCAAGAATTCCATGTAATGATGAGGGCTGTGGTGTGGCTACATGTATAGGTTGCTAAGGTAGAAAAATTCAACAAATAAGGGTTATAGAAGAACTCAAAGAACACATCAATTTGGGGATAAAACAATGTAGGACAAACAGCCCCGTGTGGCTCAATAAAATCCAGAGGATATAACTGCATTTTGTTCATTGTCAAGGATAGATTACATTGTATGAATTATTTTTCATTCGGGGAGACAAAATGTGTGTGTATAGATTTGTAGAAAGTTTTCCCCCTGGACATTGATAAGCCATATGGCATGTAGAGGGTAAATTTTCAAATATTTGAAAATCTTGACCATATTAAGTAACATATTCTCTCAGATATTGGCTCACTGCTATTACTTTCTTTAGAGTTATTCCCACTCCCTTTATGCTTACTAAATGTGCTAATCCCAATTGTTTAACTGGTTCTTTTGCTACACATGGCCAACCTGGCTATATACCTCTCTGGTACCGTGCCCGGAGGTGCAGGAGTTCTCAGGTTCCCAAGAACCTTCTCTGTTCTTTAGTGATGTCTCAATTGAGCTTCCCTTCCAGTATGTCTGATAAACTTTTCCCTCCTCCATATACATCTCTGGAAGTCCCCACCCACATTCTACCTGAGAGTCCCAGCTGCTTCCTTCCTACTCAAATATTTTTGAAAGGTCCATAAATATCTGTTTGATATTTAGCTTTTCTGTCTTCTTTCTAACACAAGGAAAATTCCTCAAGTAATAATAAGAACAATAACAAATATGTGTAGGCTACAGTTTTCAAAATGCTTCCATATGTACATTTTTGGTCATCTCTCCAATAATGTGAGAAAGCTGAATTATTTCCAATTTGCTGGCTGATCCGAGAGGTCAAAAGACTGGTACAAGGTTGTTTCCCCTAGTAAGTAAAGATGGCTGTTGTGAAAACTTCATTCTTCGAAAGACAAATACCACTCTCAAGAGCTTCACCCTTTTATAGATACATGTATCTTAAAGGTGAAAGAAAAAACTTTAGGCATTACCAATTTAACGTTCCATTGATTTGATTGCTAAAGTCCCACCCTCCACATCTTTGCAGAGGTAGGCAGTATATTACCTCCTGAGGCAGGTTAGTCCATCTTGAATTATTTGCTTTTCTTTAAAATTAGCTGAAATGGGTTATGATATAATTTCTACTTATGGGTCCCAATCCATCTTCTGCAGCCACACACTGAAGGAATCAGCACCCACTGTCCTTAGGTAATCTTTCAATATTTTCAGGTACTCTTCTCTGGGTGTAATGTCACTATTTTTAAATTTTATTTTATGGGACATATTTTGCTGGATTCTTTTGTGGAAGTCACTGTCTTCTGGACCTTATTTCACTAATCATATTTCTACAACGTGGACTCTACAATTGATCACAGTACTTTAGATGTGTTCTGTTCAATGGATTAGAACACAATGCAACTATCCTTCCTTTGTTCCAATGATGAACCACTGTGAAGTTCATGGTGACTTTTTTGGGGTAGCCATTGATGATTCATATTGAGCTTAGAGTCAATTACAAATTTGGATGATTGAGTTTCTTATTATAATTCTATAGTAATTGTGCCTCTAAACTCATTTGTCTGGTAAAGGCCCATCAAAAATTTTGTGATAATAATTACTGAACATGGAAGGATGACCTCTAGAGACTCTGAGTTTCAGAGTTGGAATATTATGTCTGATTCACATAAAATATAGTCATTCTAGGAGCTATACATTACCTATTTAGTTTTGTTTTGTTAATTTGATTTTAAGTCAACTTGTTAACAATGTTTTGTATTTCTTCAGTTTTTATTTTTACTTTTAAAATATGTTAAATTAAAAACAAAATTATCATGGTCTAAAGAAAAAATTAAACTTTTGATTCAGACATCCAACCATAACAGTTGTCCTTTTAGTTATCTCTTATGTCCTTTTAGGTATCCTCTGCCTCTTTCCCCAAGTTACAGTTTATTTATCATAGTGATGATTTTTGAAAATTTTTAATTAGTTTGTAACACACATAAAATGTGCATATAACAGATTTTAAATTAGGTTCTCAAAAGTAAATACACTTATTTAGCCAATTTCTCCTCATACTTTCTCCAATCACTGCCTTTCTTAAGGGTGACCACTCTCTTGACTTATCATATTACAGGATAGTTTTCGCTTATGATGAATTTCATAAAAATGAAATCATACTGTTATTTAACTTTTGTATATTGCTTCTTTTATTCAGTATCATGTTTATGACATCCAAAATGGTGCTTATATTTGTAGATTGTTCATTACTCTTGTTACCGTACAGTATTCCATTGTGTGACTATACCACGTCCACTCTACAGCTAAAGGATATTTGGTAGTTTCTAGCTTTGGGATGTTGTGAATAATGTGCTGTAGACATTCTAGTACACGTCTTTCAGCGACACCATGTATGCATTTGGGTTGGGAATATAATCAGGAGTGGAATTGTTAGGTAATAGGATGCCTGTATTCAGATACCATCAAACAATTTTCCAAAGTGTTTACACCAGCTTCCATCCCTAGTGTATAAGAATCCTGGTTGCTCCATGTCCTCAACACTTGGTATTTTCTGTCTTATTTATTTTAGACAATCTGGTAAGTGTGGAGTTATATCTCATTGTGATTTTACTTTGCATTCCCCTATGACTAATTGTATTGTCTTTTCATGTTTGTTTATCATTTGGATATCTCTTTTTGTGATGTCTGTTTATAAACTTTTAAAAAAATTGGGTTGCTGCATTTTTTCTTATTGATTTATAAGAGTTTATTAAATAATACTTTGTTTAATAAGAACATAGCACATTTTCTCACCCTATTGGTTGCCTTTACAACTCTTAAAGGTGTTTTTGTGATCAGAAATTCTTAATTTTAATATAGTCCCACTTATATTTTTTAAAATTATGGCTAGCAATTTGTTTTATAAGACTTGAATATCAAGAAGGAAGTCTATGCTTTCCTTAAAAACTTTGTTTTATCTTTCACTTTTTGATCTTCAATCTAAAATTGTTTTGTATGTGGTATGAAATTGTGTGTGTGCACATATATATTAATACATATATATTCATTTCTATTTGCATTTCTAATTGTTCATTACATTTTATTAAAAAGACCTTATCTTCTCTAATACAACAATAGAGTGCAATGTTGCCTTTTTTGTAAATTAGGTAATTATGTGTGCATCTGTTTCTGGTTTAGATTTTGTTCCATCGGTCATTTTGACTATTCTTGCACCAACACTATGGTATATTAATTATTTTAGCTTTACAATAGATCTTGGTATCTGGTAGTTTAAGTACTCTAGCTTTGTTTTTATTTAAGATCTCCTCAGCTCTTCTTTGTCCTTTACACTTCCATATGTAACATAAATTCATCTACTAACTTTCTACAAAACATCTTGCTAGGATTTTGAATGCTATTGTATTTATATATTAAATTGAGGGAGATTCAAAACTTTTAGAATATTGTTGAGTGTGTTATATTTCTCCATATATTTCACTCTTTTAAAATTTCTTTCAAATACTGTTTCATAGTTTTTAGTGTAGATATTTTACATATCCTTCATTATATTTATTCCTAAAATTTTGACGTTTCTGATGCCATTGTAAATGTTATTTTTTGCTTATTTATTGCTGTTATAGAGCAACAATTGATTTTGTTGATTTCATTTACAATTTATTGGTATGTAGTAGTTCATTATTTATATGTTTTTTCTGTTCATAGAATATTTGGTGATGTTCTCCCTTTAATTTCTGATATCAATAATTTGTGTTTTATTCTCTTTTTTTTCTGTTTTGTTGTATAGAGGTTTATTATAGTAGGATATACATTCTTTTTTTTAAAAACTGATTTCTGCTTTTTATTATTCCCTTCCTTTTTAGTATCCTTAGGATTTGTTTTCTGATGATTTTCTAGCTTTTTGAAGTTGAAGCTTATATCATTGCTCTGTTGTCTTCTCTTTTTAAACAGTTATATGTTTAGGCTATAAATTTCTTTTAATTTCTGCATTCTTAAGCAGATATATCATCCAGTACAAATACTTTCTACTTTTTCTATGAATTTTTTATTTGACCAACGTATTCTTTAGAAGTTCATTTTTGGGAATATAACTTATATGCAATAAATTGTATAAATCATAAATGAATGGCTTGATAAATATATTTGACTATTCTTGGATTTCATATAAATGGAATCAACTAGCATATTCATTTTTTAATGTCTGGCTTCTTTCTCTCAATATGTTTTTGAAGTTTGCTTATTTGAATGTATATATATTACTATTTATTGTTGAGTAGTACAGGTTAAATATCTCTAAACTGAAAATCTTAAATCCAAAATGCTCCAGAATCTGAAATTTTTTGAGCACCCACATGATACTCAAAGGAAATGCTCACTGACTGGAGCATTTCAGATTTCAGGTTTTCAGGTTAAGGATGCTCAACTGGTGTAATGCAAATATTCCAAAATTCAAAGAAATCCAAAATCTGAAACACTTCTTTTTTTTTTTTTTTTTTTTGAGACAGAGTCTCACTCTGTTGCCCAGGCTAGAGTGAGTGCCGTGGCGTCAGCCTAGCTCACAGCAACCTCAAACTCCTGAGCTCAAGCAATCCTCCTGTCTCAGCCTCCCGAGTAGCTGGGACTACAGGCATGCACCACCATGCCCGGCTAATTTTTTCTATATATATTTTTAGCTGTCCATATAATTTCTTTCTATTTTTAGTAGAGATGGGGTCTCGCTCTTGCTCAGGCTGGTCTCGAACTCCTGAGCTCAAACGATCCGCCCACCTCGGCCTCCCAGAGTGCTAGGATTACAGGCGTGAGCCACCGCGCCCGGCCTGAAACACTTCTGGTCCCAAGCATTTTGGGTAAGGAATATTCAACCTGTATTATATTTTAAGAATATACTCTAATTTATTTATTCACACTTTGTTGATGGATATTTGGGTTTTTCTGGTTTTTGAGATGTTATGAGCAAAGCTGCTAATGAACATTCTTGTACATGTCTTTTAGTGGACGTGCACACTGATTGCTCTTGAGTTTATACCTAGGAGTTTAATGGTTGGGTCATAGGGCAGGCAAATGTTTAGCTTTAGGAAATATTGCCAAATAGTTTTCCAAAGTGGTTGAGTCAATTTATACTCCCAGCAGGAACGTATGAGAATTCAAGTTGCTCAATATACTCCCCAATTCTTGACATTGTCAGTCCTTTTAATTTTAACTCTTTAGGCAGATGTGATATCCTATTTCGATTTTAATTTGCATGTATCTGATTACTTATGAGCCTTTGTACCTTTTGATATGCATATTGGCCTCTTGAATATCCTCTTTTGTTGAAGTTTTGGTGAAGTTTTTTGCCCATTTATTAGTTGGTTGCTTTTTATTGTTGTTAGTGCATAAGAATTCATTATGTATCTTAAATACGTCAGGTATGTCACAATTTATATATTGTATAAATATATACAATATATATTTTTCCAGTTCATGGCTTACCTATTTACTTTCTTAATGATATTTTTTTATAAACAGAAATTTTTAATTTTAATGAAGTCTACTTTATTGATTTTTTTTTTTTTTTTTTTTTGTGGTTTGTGCTTTTCGTGTTCCATTAAAAAATCTTCACCTACCCCAAGGTCATGAAGGTATTTGCCCACATTTTCTTCTGAGAAGCATAGTTGTGTTGGCTTTCATATTTGGGCTATGAGTCACCTCATACAAATTTTGGGGTCTGCTATAAGGTAGGAGTCAAGACTTATCTTTTTCCCCACATGAATATCTGATTGTTTCAGTCTTTATTGAAAAGACCATATTGTTGCCACTGAAAAACACTGGTGCTTTTACCTAAACCAAGTGACTGTTTTTTGTGTGATTTATTTCTGATTTCATCATTCTTTTCTATTTGTCTGTTTTTCTACCCTAGCACTGATTTCATACTGTCTTAATTACTGTAGCTTTCTACAAGGTAGTTTAAATCATCCAAATTTATTCCTTCTCTTTAATATCTTCCTGGCTAGTCTATGTTCTTTGAATTTCTATGTAAGCTTTGGAATCACATGTCAATTTCCACATACAAAAAATTCTGGCCTCTTTGATTGGGATCACATTGTAGTTATAGGTAAGTTTTAGGAGAATTGACATCTTGAATATTGAGTTTTTTGACCTATGAGTGTGGAATGCCTCTTTATTTAGGTTTTTAATGTCTCTCAGCAATGGTTTATAGTCTTTGGGAGTTGCACTACTTTCTTAAGACTTATTCCTAAGTGTTTGGTTTTCTAATAATGCTATTGTAAATGGTTTCATTTTTTATCTCATTTTCCAAATATTTGTTGCTAGTATGCAGAAATATAATTGGCTTTTGATTATTGACCTTGGATCCAGTGACCTTACTAAATTAATTTATTGATTCTAATAGTTTGTTTTATCTTTTCTTTGATGTTTTATGTCCACAATCTTGTCATCTGTGAATAAAAGACAGTTTACAAACTCTTTTCTAAACATTGTAACCTTTTCTTGACTTATTGTACTGGCTAGAACTTACTTTACAATGATGAATGGAAATGATAATAGTTGATGTCTTTTTCTTATTTCTGACCTTATGGAGCAAGTGCTAATATTTCACCATTGAATGTAACATTTTCACTGGTTTTTTTTGGGGGGGTGGTGGTGGTGAATATATATTTTTTTTTTTTTAGAATTAGGAAATTCCCCATAGTCTAGTCTTCCACTTTACTAAGTCTTCATTCTATTGTGTCTACCAGTTTCATAATGTCATGAGCTTTCTTTTTTAGTTCTAGAATGCCATTTGATTGATTCTAAAGCCTCTATTTATTTGGTTAAATTCCCCACACTTTCATTCATTTTGTCTGTGTTTTCTTTCACATTTTACATGTATTAATCACAGTTAACCAAAATTCTTCATCTGCCAATTACAAATATCTGGATCATTTATACATCTCCTTTTTCATGTTTTTTTCTCTTGATCATTGATTATATTTTGTTGCTACTTTGCTTGCCTAGTATTTTTTTAAATAGTATGTTGGACATAGTATATGATGAAATTATAAAGCCTCTATCCAGATGATGCTGTTTTCCACCAGCACTGTCCAATTCCTACATTTTTTTTTCCTTTTAGAAAAATAGGGTGAGAGCCTAAGCACATTGATCCAATTAGGGATTAAGCTGCTTGAGATTAAGCTGCTTGAGATTAAGCAGTTTCAGTAAAACTCATTCTATATTCAGAGTCTATTATAGCCATTCTGGCCTTTTGATTGAGAGACTGCTGGGTCTTTGCATTGAAAGACTGAGGGAGATCAAATTCTTTTCTTCAGAAATTATCAATTTAAATAGTATTTTTTGGTCAAATAAAAATCCTTTACAGAATTCAAACAATTTTGAATTTGTTGAAATTAATTAGATAGCACATAATATGATCCATCTTAGCACTGTTGCATGCACTTGTAGAAGATGTGAATTCTGCTCTTGCTGAGTGGGGTGTTCTACAAATATCAATTAGGCCAAGTTGGTAATAGTGGCAAGGTCTTCTATTGCCTTCCTAATTTTATTTACTTGTTCTATCTATGACTAAGAAATGACTGATAAAATCTCCAAGTCTGATTGGTATTTTTCTGTTTCTTTCTCAGTTCTGTCAATTTTTGCTTCATGTATTTGATACTGTTGTTAGGTGTATACAGATTTAACATATATCTTCTTATTGACTTAATACCTTTTTCTTAAGGTAATGTCCTTTTTCATCCCGGTAATACTTCTGGTTCTGAAATCTACTTTGTCCCACTTAAGGTAGCCACTGCAGATTTCTTTTCATTGATATTTATATTGTATATATTTTCCAGCCTTTTATATTTAATCTACTTATTTTTTATATTTCAAGTGGATTTTCTATAAATACTATAAAATTGAGTCTTTGCTTTTTGTTCAGTCTGTCTCTGCCTTTTAATTGCATTATTTAGACCAGTTACATTGAAAGTAAATATTTATAACATTAGATTTGGATCTATCATCTTACTATATATTTTATTATAAAGGTTTTTACCTCTTTTTTTATTCCCTTTCCTGCGGTCTTTGGATTAATTGAATATTTTCTTATGATTCTATTTTATCTCCACTATTGGCTTATTAGTTACATATCTTTTTTAAAATTTGTAAGTTTTACTCTAGTGTTTATAATATACATCTTTAACTTTTTACAGTCTTCCATTAAATATTATGCCTCTCTATTTTTTATGTAATAATCTTATAATAGTATACTTTCATTGTCTCCTCCCAATCCTTTGTGCCATTGTGGTTATATATTTCATTTCTCTGTATGTAAGAAACTCCAAAATATATTTAACTATTTTTGCTTTGAGGTGTCACATCTTTTAAAATTATTAATAATAAATATAATGTTTAAACTTTGCGTTCTTTGACAAAAAGCTTTTTATAAATTAATGAACTTTAATTTTTTGCTGCCATATGTAAATTATACTTTGAAGGACCTCTCTATGGAAAAATTCCAACCAGAGATGAAAGGCACCTTTTTATTAACCCAGTAAGAATAACAAACTGAAATTTTAGAGCATAATTTCTAAGATATTCTATAATAATTTTAGTTTTGTGAGATTTTAATAAATATTTCAATCTGAAGAGTATTTAGTGATCAAATTATTTTAGAAAATGCTTCCTACTTTATTTTTCTCTAGGAATTTCACGTTTTTAGCAATTAAAGGAAGTCCTGTGGTCAAGCAAAGTTATTTAATTTATTTAAACTAAGATTGGCAAATGCATTTGACTGTAAAAAGCATTTTTCTAATAATACAATTGTAAATATCTAGTGTTTTATTAAATATATTTTGAGGATTACTCATTTAGAATACACAAATGGTTTTCATTTAGATAATTTATTATATTTCATTCAATCATTCATTCACCTCTTAAAAATCAGTTGAATGCTTACCATGTGCCAGACATTGTAATGCATACAGATAATCGTAGAGATGATCTTTAAATACAAATTATCTGGCTTCAAACTCAATACCCTTTCTACTGTGCTTTTTCTACTATATCACAGGAGTCTTCATCAAAATTTATTTATAACACCAGGTATTTCTAAGCCATTATGGAGTGGAAATGTAAAAATCTAATTCTAGCTATTTCCTTATGACATGATCTTGAATAAATTTCTTCTCTGCTCTGTATCTCAATTTTTCTCATCTGAAATTATAAATGTAAATCTAAATGTACCACAAAAGGAGTCTCTGAGTATTATTCAATAAATGATGAGATTCAGACAACTATCTTAATATACATGCAGTTATTTTATTTTTAGATACAATCTACATACACTAAAATTTGCAGATCTTAAGTGTGCAGTTTGATGAATTTTTGTGTGTACATATATCTATATATAATCCCCATTCAGATCCAAGAATAGAACTCTTCTGTTGCCTCAAAATTTTCCTTGTGCCTCTTTATACTTAATTCCTCTTCCCCCAGCCATAGAAGTTACCACTGTTTGAACTTCTATCACCACAGACTTGTTTTGTCTGTCTGGAACTTTTTATAAAGAAAATTATATGCCATGTAGTCTTTTGTTTCTGGCTTCTTTCATTCCACATAATGTCTTTGAGATTCATTCAAGTTGCTAGCTACTTCGTGTTGTAATGTCGGCAAGCCTTCAGTTTCGTAACCTACACAATGAAAGGGATTGGGCTGGAATGAACTCTAAAAACTTTTTGAGTTCTGAGAGTAACTGGGAGGCTCTTTCCACTGTTTTGCAAGAATTAAAATGCAAGAATTCTGACCTGAATCGGTTGCCATGATACCATAACAATATTGGGAAGGACAGCTTTGAATGTGTAATCTGGTGAGAGGATGACGTTGCATGTCTGGGCAGGAAACATTTCATGCACCTGTGTTGCAGCTCAGGATGCCCTCATTGACTTCTGAGCCCTCCCACATCCAACATTCTTCCCATGTGACTTACTAAATTGAATTGCCTATATCACAATTTTGAAAGTCATTGATAAACAGGCTTACAACAAGACTCTATGCAAAGCTCTCACATAGTTTTGTCTGGCAAGCTGTATGTGTAGTGTCAAAGGATAGTCTGTGAGGTCAGATAGACTCATATGCAAATCCTGGTGCTTCACTTCTATCTGTGAGACCGTAGACAAGACACTCACATTCACCCAGTCTATGTTGCCTCACCTGCAAATGGAGGCAATGATAGCTACTACACAGGGTTGTTATGAAGGATTGAACGAGATAACACATGTAAAGTGTTCTCAGTGCCTGGAACATGGGTGGTGCTCAGCCAAGGATGGCTCTTAGTGCTGGCTGTGGCTTCTCAGCACCCTGTGCTCTTGCAACTGTGATTCCTCACTGAAGTGTCCTTTCTGTGCCCTTCCTGTTTGTTCACATTTGCTGGGACAAAGCTGGGTGTAAGCAGTGATAGTGAACAGCCACAGGATTTTTAACCCTCTTCATAGGGTAACTTTCAACAGAGAATAGACTGGGGCCGTTAAATGAGAAGACTGAGCATAACCTGGAGGATGGGAGCCTGGGGTCTAATAACTTTCCTAGTAAGAAAACATTTCATGATCCAGACTATGGCACTAAATCTCTTTGGAAGAAACTAAATAGTTAATGGTTTAGAGGATAGTTGTCCCTCAGTCTCCAGGAGGGTTTGGTTCCAGGGCTTCCCCCACACCAAAATTCATGGATGCTCAAGTCTGTCATATAAAATGGTGTAATATTTGCATATAGCCTACTTACATCCTCCTGCATACTTTAAAATCATCTGTAGATTGCTTATAATACCTACTAATATAAATGCTATGTATACAGTTGCTATTCTTGTTGTTTAGGGAATAATGACAAGCAAAAAGGTCTGTACATGTTCAGTACTGAGGCAATTTTTTTCCAGATATTTTCCACCTGTGATTGGTTGAATCCATGGATGAGGAACACATAGTACAAAGGGCTGAATGTATGTGGTTTTCATTCAAACCCCGTTCTATCACTTACTCTCAAATTCAAGATCTCTCCTCCCAAATTTTCTCATAAGGGAGAGCAATATAACATAGAAGTTAAGAAAAGGATCTGTGTTCAGATGAATTGGATTTGGGTCCTGATGTTGTCAGTAACAATATTTATAAAATCTCAGACACGTTACTTTATTTCTCTGCTCCTTAGCTTCCAGATATGTAAAATGGGATGTCATGAAGATAGATTAACATAAGAACACTTTTAACAGTGCCTGGCATAGAATAATCAGTCAACAAATGTTAGCTATTACTTACAAAATGGGCATCATGCTATCTACCTCTTCAGGTTGTTGAAAATATTTAAATGAACTAAGATAGGTTAACTGACTGGCACAGATTCTAATTATACTTCAAGCCTTATGCTATGTAAACATTGCACTTCATGAGAGAGTGGCTGGGGATGTGATATGATAAGATTTGAGGCAAAATCAAAATCAACTGTAGAAAATTAATGGATTTGCTATTTTTTAAATGAAAGAATAAGAAAAATGAGTGGGAGAAGTTATATTTATGGTTTAATATATCTATGTAAAGGAATGCTCTTATTTTTGCTCTGATCTAGGGAAAACAGTTCTTTCTCAGGTGAGGTCCTTGCTTTATGGAGCTTATATTCTAGTGGAAAAGACAAATAGTAAAGAAACTAACAGGTTAATAAAAAGAAGACTCCAGGTAATGATTATTTCATAAAGGAAAGAAAACAAACCATGTAATAGGAAGTGACTGGGATGCAGTGGAGAACCTGGTTTAGATTTGGTTGTAAAGAAAAGTCTCCGAAAAAACAATATGTAAGTTGAGCTGTATAAAGGAAACAGCCTCTCACAAATCTAGGCTAGGGGCTTTCTGGGCAGAAGGAGCATCTGGTATAAGATGCTAATGCAGAAATGAGGTTGGCATGTTGGAGAAACAGGAATAGGGATGATGGTTCTGGAATATACACGTGGTCCCTGGGTTATGGATGAGCTACATTCCTGGGAATGTCTTTAGGTTGGACCTGTATGTAACTCAGATCCCTGGTGAATAGCATGTATACAGTAATACTATTAATAAAAATAACAATACTATAATGGCTCATATGTGGTAATAATACAGTGTAATACTATAATGGTAATAATAATAATACCCCTGTACTGTAATAAGTTACAGAAACTAGTGTGCTCTTTCTTTTCATTCCTAGGGCTAATAGGAATGTTATGCTTATTTTGATCTTCTAACCAAATCAATAATAACCTTTCCATTTCAATAATTAATCCACTACATTGCTTAGTCATAATTGATGCTTTCATTAGGACACTGTCTTTCACATATTCCATTATTCTCACTTTATTCCTTATAATTGTACTGATAGTTGAGCAGCTAGCTAAAGCCTAATGCTTTCCCAATGAATGATGGCATATGGCTTTTCTCCAAATGCTTAGTTATTTCTACTTTCGTTTCCATTATAATCACCTTTCTCTTTGCTGTACCCTCACCTGTACTATCAGTGGACTTTTGCTTTGGAGGCAGGGTCACAAGGATAAACGCAAAATTGAATAAAAAAGTTAGACCAAAGTGATGCTGTGCATAAGTGACCATATGAACAATGAGATTAGCTGCTAGTGTACAGATGCTGCACCAACTAACCACTTTTATGCTTACATATTTGCATGGGTGGAAGAAGTACAGAACACCACAAGTTGGTTGCCGGTAGCCCAGGGACTGTCTGTAATAGGCTAGGGGAAGAAACAACAGTACAAGCTGACATTGGAGAGATTCATTAGCACCTTGTAGGTGCTAATGCTGGAAGTTTAGATCTAATTCCACAGGTGAAGTTTGATGGAAAAGAATCAGAAGGCTCCAAGAAGGTGGTTTAATTAATGTGATTTATATTTTTAAATAAAATGACTGTGTAAAAATTCAAATGGCAGCAAGGAAACTGATGAGGAGGGTTGGAGTAGCAGTCCATTTGAGAGATAGTGTGTCTAGTTCAATAGGTAGCAGTGAAGAGATTCATGATATGTTATAGGGCAGTGGTCCCCAACCTTTTTGGCACCAGGGACAAGTTTCATGGAAGACAATTTTCCCATGGGGGGGGGATAGTTTTGGAATGATGTGCGGTCAAACCTATCTTCTAATGATAATCTGTATGTGCAACTGCTCTCCAGCCCTAGCATCACCACCTCAGCTCCACGGCAGATGATCAGGCATTATATTCTCCTGAGAAGCACAACCTAGATCCCTGGCATGCACAGTTTACAGTAGGGTTCCTGTTTCTATGAGAATCTAACGTCGCCACTGATCTGACAGGAGGCGGAGCTTATGCCATGATGCAAGTGATGGCGAGCGGCTGTAAGTACAGATGAAGCTTCACTCGCCTCTCACCTCCTGCTGCCTGGCGTTCCTAACGCCACTGGTCTGTGACTGGGGGTTAGGGACCGCTGTTGTAGAGGAAGAATTAATAGGACTTACTACAAGATTAGACAGAAAAGATTCATTTAAGAATCCTTGGTTTTTGGTTTGAGAAATTGAATCAAAGCTGGAGACATTTCTTAAGATAGCCCATGATAATGGAAGGTTAGGATTGGAGGGTGGATAGGCTCAAGTATAAAGAGCTGTATCATGGATATTCCATGGTGAATTTTACCATTTTTTGGGTGTATGTTTAAGTTGTTATTTTCTTTTATAAAGAGTACTGCAATTACTGAACTTCTATGTTCAGGATAGCACACTTGTTCTATTCCTTCATTAGCATAAAGAAGTTAAATTACAGGATTGATGATATGCCCATTTCGAATATTTATAGACCCTGTATATTGCTCTTCAGGAATGCTGTACCAATTCACCCTCTCACCGCAGCACACAAACTGGTAGTTTTCATAAACTCTCCTAGCATTGTCAGCATCTTTTTTTTTAAGTCTTGTGAATTCAAATAGAATACTAATTCCAGTAACTAAGTACTGAGGACGCTCTCTTTGCCTACTTCTGAATGTTTTGGTAGGGAGTTGGTAGAGGATTATCAGAGAGA
Organism: Eulemur rufifrons; assembly: GCF_041146395.1. Taxonomy (NCBI): domain Eukaryota; kingdom Metazoa; phylum Chordata; class Mammalia; order Primates; family Lemuridae; genus Eulemur; species Eulemur rufifrons. The sequence continues at coordinate 12,473,498 of NC_090992.1, forward strand.
ACACAGAATGAAATAATAATCGTAGCTGATATACATTGAGAGCTTATGATTACCAGGAACCATTCCAAGCACTTTATATATGTATTCATTTGTTTAATTTTAATTATTTAATTATGAAATAGCTACTATTACTATCCAAAATTTATATATGACTAAATGGAGGCAAGGAGAGGTAAAGTAACTTGGCCCAAGTTAGTGGCAGATTCAAAGCCTGGCAATTTACCTCCAGAGTCTGTGCTTCTAATCATTATAATCATTATATTCTATTGACAATCTACAAAACATCTAGTGGGTGAACGTTTTATTTACATGAAGAAAACAGCATAAGATAGTATATATGGTTCAGACATAAGGTACTCTAGTACCTCATTACTTACTATATTCCAATAGTAAGCAATAGCAAAATTAGTGGGTTGTGAATAGCAGAAAAGAGTGGAAAGATCTTGATTCTAAGGCTGGGAGGAGTCACTGGAGGATTTTTTTGGATGGAAGTCACAAAGTAATGATTTTTCTTTTTAAGGAACTAATAGTAGTTACTATTTATTGAATACCTAGTAAATCCTAAGAATTGTAAAATATTATTTAATTAATACAACAATCCTATGAGATAGTGTAATCTCAGCTAAGGCTCAGACATTTTAAGTAATTTGCTAATGCTTTGATGGTTAGTAAATGGTAGATGCAGGGCTCAGATCCTGATCTGCCTAATTTTAAAGCCCATGTTCTTTGCTTCCCTGCTTATAAATGTTATAAGGATGCAGATCAGACAACACTGCTAGATTTGAGAGTGATAGAGGCTGGGCAACGAGATAGCGCACACAGAAAAAGCCAATATCAATCCCATTTTAAAGGAGGAACATATAGGAACACACAGTTTTTCTGGTTGGCTGTTTTATTTTCCTTGAAAACCCCACGGATGGCATATTCTGAAATTCTCTGAATTTTCTAGTAGTATATTGGGACACTTGAACCACCTTTTTTTAAATGCAAGTTTGGTACATGATAAAGAAATGTGTTGTGTTAAGTGTTTGGGGGAAGAAATTACATTGAAATTTAGAGAAAGCAATCAGTTGGGTCCTGAGAAATAGAAGAGATTTTAATGGACTGTGATGAGAAAGTGGATATTGAATTAAAAGCAATTAACTTGCTTATATGGATACTTAGGAGGGGAAAGAAATCTAGGACTAGAGTCAGAATATATGTGGCTTAGTCTTGACTATGACATTTCCTAGAAATTCTATCCTGAAACTTAATTCTTTGGAGCTATCTTTCCTCATCTGTGAAATGCAAATAAAAACATTTACTTTACAGAGCTGTTGAAGTTTTGAATAATTAAGGTAAAAGCGTTTTAGTATGTCTGAGACCAACATTAATGACAGAAGCTTCTCTGCCTAAACAAGGCAACTCCACAATTTTAAATATATTTCAGGTATTTAAATTTTTAAATCTTAGGAAGACAAAAAATGAAAGGTTTCTCTTTTTAAGAAGAATTTGTTGCCTTTAGATACTCTATTAGGTATTGTGATTACAGAAATGTATAAGACATTGAATTTGCCCTGTTAAGATACACAGCTACAATAAGAAAAAGCAATTCATAATTTAATCATTAAAATAGCGTATTGAATAGGTCATCTAGTTGATATGTGTGTGCTAGATGCGTTTGAAGGAGGAAACGGTCCCTGAAGCCAGGTAGACAGAGAAGTTTCTTTGTAGCTGATGAAACTCTGTTTTATTTCAATTTTAAGGTAATGGACAGGTTCCTTAATTGATAATCTGCTGTTGTAATAACATTGTGTCATAAAATTGCGAAGAAAATGATGAACCAAACTAATCTTTCTACTTCATTCATAGATATGGAAACTGAAGCTCAAAGAGGGTAATTTTATGAGAATCTAGCTTTTTTAGATGATAAAAATCAGTACTCAATTCTAAATATATCTGGCTTCCAGATTATTGTACCTCAGCACTGTTTTCCTTTTCTGTAGGTAATTGTTTCCTTGGGATACTGCTGAAAGAGTAAGCTCTATCATGTTTATGTCACTGTTTATATCCAGGCAATTTGATTTAACAGTTGAGCTGTCTGCCACAAATGCTTTTTAGAACAAGGTGGGGTAGAAATAAATTACTAAGTGAGCATAAACAGACATGAGTAGTCCTGGATAAAATGACATTCTTTAAATCTAAGGAAATCCTGTAGGATGAATCATATTTCATGCAATTCACATTATAATTTGACCTTGGAGAATTTGATGGATATTAAGGACAGTGTTATTTAATTTTTTAAAAGTGGGGTGGTAGGATCTGGGATACAAGGGGAAGAAAACAGTCATTTATTGAACACTTTTTATTTGCCAATTATTAGGCTAAATTCCATTTAGCCTTAATTCTCACATTATTTTATGAAAACAATGCTATTATTTGTCCTTCTCTTTTTAAAAAATTTTTTTAATTTTTTTGATTTTTAATTTTATTTTCCAAAGTTGGATAAGCATATCTGTCCTTCTCTATCAGTGAAATGCTGAAGTTCATGCACCTCGTAGGTGGAGAAGGCAGGCTCTAACGCGTGTGCCCTTTCTTAGGCATTGGTTTCCTTTGTAGTCTCCGGATTGGGTGGGATCTTAGGTTTCCTCATCTATAAAATAGGAATGATATTAACTTTCTCATCTGTCTCCCATATAGGAACAAGCAGAGCAGACTTAGTATCCAATGGGCTAAAGATATGACCGTATTTGGAAAACTATTATCCTATTGTTTTCAGTTAGAGACGTGGGATCACAGATTTTTGGAACTTTAAAGCCGGCAGGGAGCAGGATGGCATGGCTTTGTGGGCACACCTTTCTACGTTTGAAGCCTGTCTGTGCCACTCTCTAGTTTTATGATTTGGGGTAAGAAATTTCATCCCTCCAAGCCTCAGTTCCTAATCTTAAAATGGGGATAATAATATCTCATAGGTTTATTCTAAACATGAAACCAGAAGACAGGTGCAAAATATTAGTTCTCTAAGTTCCAAGGAGGAGAGATATATTACTAAGTTAGCTCCAGTAATAGGAATGTATTGTGAGATAATATTTGGCAATTAGAAAGAAGGATCCTAGGGGAAAATGTGATATACACATACTTATAAGGGAATATTATTTTTCAGCCACAAGAAGAAGGAAATTCTGTCATGCTACAACATGAATGAACTTTGAGGGGATTATACTAAGTGAAATAAGCCAGTCACAGGAAAACAAATACTCCATGATTCCACTTATATGAGGTGTATAAAGTAGTCAAACTCAATGAAACAGAAAGTAGAAATGAGGAGATGCTGTTCATTGGGTATAGAGTTTCAGTCATGTAAGATAGAAAAGTTCTAGAAATCTGATATACAACAGTGTGCTCATAGTTAACAATTCTGCACTGTACATTTAAAAATTTGTTAAGAGGCTGGATCTCATGTCATGTATTTTCTACCACAATAAAAGGAAAAAGAAGAAGAAGGAGGAGGAGGAGGAAGAGGAGAAAGAAGAACAAAAAATAATCTTAGGGAAACTCTGGGAAAAGGCTTTGGTTGAAGACCCAAAGCAGCTCAAAAAATGGTCCAATAGGATAACTGAGAATGTGCTTAAAGATCTACAAAGCTGAGGTACCAGAATTTTTTAAAACAAAGTTTTGGTATTTCATTACTTTTTGGGTGTAGTCATGAAGGGAAAACTCGCATGTGTTGGGCTGCTGTATACATGTTTTGTTGTTTAGTAATTTATAATTTTGAACTCCATATTTCATAGAGGGGTGTCAATATAATTGCAATTAAAACCCCTGCCTTCATTTCTGGGAGCAATGGATGCTTTTTGCTACACCTTTCACTAAGTCTGACTCTGCTATTCCCTTGGCTTCGGCTACTTTTTTGAGTCTTATTTTTTTTCCATTGTCAGTCGATTTTCTCCATATTACACTACCAAATTCTAGCAGGAGGGATTGTTTAGCTAATAATTTACATCACCCTTATTAAGCAGAAGTCTTTGTGCATGGCATCCTCAGGCTATGGATAGAATGCCCTTGGACGACGTGTCCACTCTAGTCCAATTGGTGGCTGTCATCCTCATGCTCAAAGAACAGCCTAGAGCTTCTTTTTAATCAATGGAATCAGGTGAAGTAATTTTCCATAGGCATGTCAGGCATCACAGAAGATAACATTACTATTATTGTCATTTCTTGAAATTATTAGGTCATTAAATACAAAATGTCTGACTTCAAATCAAAAGTGTAGTTTGTATCTCAAACAAGAAGCAGTACCATTAATCAAAGTGTACACGTGAACTATTGACACAGTTTTGCCATCTTAACAGTAGCTTGTTTATGCCAGCAGTGAAGAAGCCTGGAGAACAAGTGTTGATGAAATCGCAAAAGGCGTTTTCCACAGCTTGTTGAGAATTGAATATTTTTCCTTGCAAGGAGTCCAAAGCCTGCAAGAAGTGATAGTCAGTTGGTGCAAGGTCTGGTGAATACGGTGGATGACAGAGTTTCCAAGTCCAGCTGCTGTAGTTTGAGCAGCATTCTTTGTACAACATGTGGTTAATCACAAGCATCCTATCATTTTGTCCAATTGTGTGCAGTAGACATCCACTGTAATTAATTGACCAGGTTTCATGAAGCTGTAGTGAATAATACCAGCGCTGAACCACCAAACAGATACCATTAGCTCTTTTTGATGAATATTTGGTTTTGGACTGTGTTTCAGCACTTCATCTTTATCCACCATTGTGCTGAATGCCTGTGATTATCAAAAAGAATCCATTTTTCCTTATACGTAATGATACAGTGTAGAAGTGGTTCACCTTCATGTTGTGACAGCAAAGAAAGGCAGGCTTTGAGACAATTTCTCTTCTGACACTCATTTAATTCATGCAGAACCCATCTATCTAGCCTCTTTACCTTGCCCATTTGTTTCAAATGGTCCAATATTGTTGGAAGAGTAAAGTCAAACCTTGCTGCTAGTTCACATGCAGGTTGAGATGGATTTGCTTCCACTACAGCTTTTAGCTCATCCTCTTCCACCTTGGTCTCAGGTGCAGGGAGTTAGCTATGCTCCCAGCAAAAAATCGGGTCTCTCAGCCAGGGGTTGTCACAAAGGACAAGGAAATAATAGAAAATAGAAAATAATAGAATATAGAAATAAAAGAATACACAGAGATGAAAGTACAGTTTTATAAAGAATAGACTTTATAGGTGGAGGCAAGGGAGTCCCCACAGCATTTCCGTGAACTGTGAGGTCACGAGTGAAGTGTCACATCAGTATTTATGGGTACAGTGATCGGTTGCCAGGGGTAACAGATTTACATAATAACAGGTAGTTCGTTTTAGGTTAAAAGTTTCCCAAAAGGCTTCTATAGAGCCCTTAATTAACTCTATCTATGTGAGCAAACGGTTACATTTAAAGATGAAGAAAAGAGGCAGCAAGTCTGAATAATGTGTTCAGTGGGGAAAGATACAATTCTTCATAGCATACCGCAGAGCAATTGAGATACAGAGGAAAATGGGGCAGTGAGAAATTGTCCACATTTGGCATCATTGTAATTTTCAAATTGTTTATGTGTATTTTCTCTTTCATTTTCATCAACAAACCAATACATTAATAAATATCTATATACTTCTTTGCATATACTCATTGTGCTAGATGCTGAATATATACTTATGATTTAAAATGTATGTTCCCTGCACTTGTGATAAAGGGGGAGGCTGGATGAAGCACCCTGTTTCATCTCTACATGAAAACAAAACACTTATATCTATCATGTATGTTATAATTATATTTAAGATATTATTTAAGCAAATTTTATTGCTTAAGCATTGAGATATAATAAAAACAGAAACATTGCAAGTGTCAGAGAAAGACCAGAGGATACCTAGAAAGATTCTAAAGTAGCAAGTAGTGAGGAAGTTAGGAATGGAAACTTTGGAATGGAAATTTGGGATAGACTATGGTTATAAGAGTGAAAGGGTTTGTAAGTTAGATCTCAGAGCTGTTCAGCCTTGGAGATGCTTGAAGACATAATAATGCTTGGAAAACTAAGAGGAGAGGGGTAGAAAGACCAGGGTGAAAAGTCCAGTATTCTACATCTTCTCTTGAAAGTGGTCTTATCTCTGGCTGAAATGGTTTATTGATGGATTCAAGATTTGTTTGTGCATTTTGCGCTCAGTAAAGTGAGGATGTGATTTTAAAAATCAGAGATGAGAAATTGGCCGATCTAGTAGATTATTCAAAAATAAGTGTTACCTAGCTTTTTCAATCAGTACCCATATCCCCTCCGAGTATCATAGCAGAGTCTCTTATTGTAGAATCAACTGCCTAATCACCAAAATAGTTAACAAAGCTTTGAAAGCTTATTCTGGTTAATAAGCACAGAGAAGAGTTTCTGAACCACTGTGTTGGCATTTCAAACTGGATGATTCTTTGAAGGATGGTGGAGTGTCCTGTGCATTGTAGGGTGTTTAGCAGCATCCCTCGCCACTATCCACCAGATGCCATAGCACCTCCCCAGTTGTGACAAACAAAAATGTCCCCAGACATTGCCAAATATCCCCTGAAGGGCAAAATTGCCTCTAGTTGAGAGCCGTTGGAATAGGATAAAGCTAATAAAAAATGCAACTAGAGGTAAAACGCATTACATACAATGCTGTATATGACGTGAGTTGCTTTGTTCCCTGAAATACAGGGTGATGAAAGAAGAGTCAATCCCCAGATCAGGCATGAATGGGTGATTGAAAAAGAAGTTGTAGTTTGGGAAAATCATCCACAACTGGGAGTCAGGAGAAATGGAATGAGTCCCAGCTTAGCCACATTCTAGCTATTCGTCCTTGAATCAACGACTTCTCCTTGTCAGAGCCTATTAATAAAATGAAAGGACTTGAATATACCATACTAGAATACACTAAGGACCATCCCAGCTCAAAGGCTATGGTAAGTTTGTGACTATCCATAGATCTACGCCTGGTCATTTGGGTATTAAACTCTCTCCAAAACCATACAATCAAAAGGGCTGAGTGTGTTTTTTTGTCAGAGTCCAGCCTAACAGGTTTTCTCTCTTTCTTTTTTTCTTGTCTCATGAGGAGGCTCATTCCTACAACCATCCTCACTGCTTAATGAGATACAGAGGGAGAAGGTGTGAGCTGGCAAAGGCAACTAATTTTTTCCTACAGTGATATTCATTTTTTCCTTTCGAGAGGAGGCCTGGGGTTAAACAGTTTTGGTTATGCAAGTATTTTTGTTGTTGTTGAGCTCAGAAATATAAGCTAAGTGGGCAACGAATCAAGGGTAAACTTCCACGGGAATGGTAGAGCCCAGCCCTCTACACTTGCCTCTCAGAAAAACGGACGTCAGAGGACATTCAGCATTTTCGCCATAAGTAGGCTGCCATGTTTCCATTGCATCACAACTCTAAGATGAGAGATTACTTTGACTCCCAAGAGTTGTTTTCCAGTTCAGCTTCATAGCATACCAGCTAATTAGGCAACACGACAACAGGGTGGAGCGATACTTGCATTCTGGACGTCTCCACACCCACAGTGGATTTGGCCTGGTGCCGCTGCCAGCCACCCTCAGAGCAGTGGCATCTCAGAATGCAACCACACCCAGGTGACAACAAATTACATTTTTTTAAAGATTCAGTTTAATGAAAAATCTCATATATTAATTAATCTAGGGGCAGAAAAGTGTCAGTTCTTTTCTCCCTTTTCTCTCCCCCCACTTTTTTTTTTTTTTAGATTTTGAGGTGTAATGAGCTAGGCTTATAAGTGAGTACACCTGATAAAGGCAGGAGTTGAGATGGCTTGATGGTCACAATAGCAATTTGGATCAAATCAGGCCTTGCGTTAGGAAGAACAGTGACTAGCTTTTGCTTAGTATTGTATAGCTCATGGAGTACTTCCATGTAAATTGCTTAGTTATATCTTCATGACAAATCTGTTATATGTAGTTGGTATTATTTTATAAATTAGAAAAGTGTGCTCAGAGATGTCAATAAGCATGTCTAAAATCACAGGTTGAGGGGTCCAGTCTTTTGACTCCAAATCTCATGCTTTTTCCACTGTTTTTCCTAGCTGTTCTCTATGTAACTGAATGGTGGAATGTTCTGGTCAGAGATCTCATCCATTAATTCAGTATATATTGAGTATTACTATGTTCCAGATGCTGCTGCCTCCTAAGGCAATATTTTTATTACACTGGCTGATATACTTGATGAGTACAGTTTCATTTGTCTGCCTTCTTTCTGTCTCTTTTTTTCCATCTTCCAATGCGCCTCACCTCATGAGTAATTTAGGAATTTATTCTGTGCTCACAGTCCTGCCTCAGCTAAAAGTGAGGGCTGGAATTAAAACACAGACTTCCTAACTCCACACTAAATATTATTTCGACTACATTCATGACCTTGCTAGTGAGTTAAGGGCATAAGATCAATTGATAACAGCATTAAAAAGCATTATTTTCTCCAGCTGGGGAGCATGACATTTCCTTTCTTTAAAAGAAGATAAGATGTTTGAACATTTAAGAGCTTAGAATGAGCTGTTTGATTTTCTGACTTATTTAAAAAGATGTCACTTTTTCATGACTCAAATGACCTGTCATTTCATTCAGCCGTGTGTGGCTATTTTTTGTTGAGGTGACCCAATTCCTTGCAAAGGCCTCACCACCTGGAGCAAAATAAGCTGTTCAAAGGAAGGGGCACTAACAAGTAAGTGACTCCTTAATCCTAGATTGCTATTAATTTGTACCCTTACACTTAAGCACTGTTTTCTTTTTGGCACTTGCCACAAAATTTTCAGTTCTTCAAGAGGCATAGAGGTGGATTTCCCCATTATGATCTCTAATTCAGTGTAATGAACAGGCTAACAAGAGACTTCTAATAACACTTTATAGTGAGCATTCCCCACGTACCAAATACCATCTAAAGGCTTTACGTGAATTAACTCATTTAATCCTCATGGCAATCACTATTATAATCCTCGGTTTCGTGGTGAAGAAATTGAGATAGAGAATTTAGGTAAATTGCCCATCTTTACACAGCAAAGAACCCAGTATTTAAACCCAGGTAGCATTGCTCCAAAGGCAAACACTTAACTTCTAAGTTATACTTGCTTCTGATTCTCAAGTAGCCTTCACTATATATGACTTGAACTGTTACCAATAATAGTTGCTTCAGCTTTTTCACACAATCATCCCAATCAGCTCGCAATAATCCTGTCAAGTGGGTGATACTCTTACTGTGATTTGCCTGAAGTCAAAATGCTATCAAGTCATGCGTTTCCAAACCATTGTTGTCTTCTATGGTGCAGATTAAGGAACTGATCTCTGTCCAGGCACTGTCTGGATCCACCTACAGGAGATGGTCTAGGAAAATCCTGAAATAGAGTTATCCCTCAGCACATGTGGGATATTGGTTCTAGGTCCCTGGCACATACCAAAATCACAGACAAAGTCTTGCAATTGGCCCTATGGAATGTGTGCAAAAAGTTGGTCCCCCTTATACACAAGTTTCATATTGCATGAGTACTGTATTTTCAATTTGCCTTTGATTGAATAAAATTTGTGTAAAAGTGGACCTACGCAGTTCAAACCTATGTTGTTCAAGGGTCAACTGTATTTTGCTTTGGGATTATGAAGTGGAAGTTTTGGAAGGATGAGAATCATTCCTACCCCCTGTTGAAATAAATTATGATATTAGTAGTTGAATCATATAGCTCAGGAAAAGGTGGTACTTAGGGCATGTTTTGCTTATTTTTAAATTTAAAATAATTAGGAAAAGTCACTGTTTGTTTCAGCTCTCTTCATCTATAAACTAAAGGAAGGGGTGCAGGATAAATTCCAATGTCCTATCTATCCCTCAAAATATCTATTTACTTTGTCAAAAATAGCATTTTTGTTCTTAAAAATATCTACTTTGTGCAGAAAATTTATCAGATGAGAAAAGCGGAAAGGGAAACATAAAAAATCATAATTCTACCCACCAGAGATAACAAATATTAGGATTTTTTTGAAAATCTATTTCTGTCTTAATACATATTATATATATACAAATGCTTTAAAATAGTATGATATTAAATATAAATGTTTTCTAGAGTCAGGTTCATTGAGATAAATTTTATATAGCAAAATTCACAATTTTTGGTGTGCCGTTACATGAGTTTTGACAGACAGAATCACTTATATAACCACCAGCACAATGGAGATATAGAGTAGTTCTATCACCCAAAAAAGTTCCAATATGCACTTTCACAGTCACTCCTCTCCCCTGGTCCCCAGCCCATGGCAATTACTGATCTGACTTCTGACCCTATAATTTTGTCAATTATGAAATGTCATATACATGGAATCATAAAATATGTAACTTTTTCAGTTGGACTTCTTTCACTTAGAACAATGCTTTTGAGGTTCACCCATGGATTAGCAGGTATAGTAGTTCATTTCTTTTTATTCTTGAGTAAAAATTCATTGTATGGGTGTGCCAAAGTTTGTTTACCTATTCATCAGTTCATGTACATTTGGATCATTTTCAGTTTTTATTGATTATGAATAAGGTTGCTACAAATATTCTCTTATAGGTTTTGTATGGAATACAGTTTAATTTCTATTGGGTAAATACCTAGGAGTTAGATTGCTAGGTCTTATGCTAAGTGTACATAGAATGGTGTAATCTACTTTTTAAAAACTTGTTTTAAAAAATAATTATTCACAGGAATTTTCAAGGTGCTAGAAAGAGGTTCTGTGTACTCTTTACCCAGTTTCCCCCAATAGTTAAATTTTACATAATTATTGATCTACATAATGATTCAATGTATGTGTATATTTAATGCCATTTTATTATGATTAGAATTACATAATTACTCCCGCAATCAAGTTATAGAACTTTGTATCACCACAAAGATCTACCTCATGCTACCCCTGTAAAGTCACACCCAACACTCTTTCCACCACCATCCTTAACCCATGACGACTACTAATTTGTTTCCCATGTTTACACTTTTGTGACTTTGAGAATGTTATATAAATTCCATTATACTATATGACCTTCGGAGATTTTTTTTTAGTAAGCATAATGCCCCTGAGATTCATCCAAGTAATTGCATGTATACATAATTGATTCCTATTTATTGCTAAATAAGATTCCATGATGCAGTGGAACATTGTGGTTGTTTCCAACCTCTGGCTATTACAAATAAAGCAACTATGAACAATTGTGTACAGGTTTTGTGTGGATATAAGTTTTCATTTCTCTGGGATAAATAACCAGGAGTACAATTGCTGGGTGGTATGATACCAGTATGTCTGGATTTTTAAGCAACTGCCAACCTATTTTCCAGAGTGGCTGCACCATCTTACATTCCCACCGGCAGCAGATGAGAGATTTGGTTTCTCCAAATCCTTACCAGGACTTAGTGTGGTCTCTATTCTTTTTATTTCGGCAATTCTGGCATTCTACTCTTTAAAAATTATTTTCCACTCTTTCCCTTATATATCTATCACAGTTGAAAGGTACTACATAGTCTGTCACAGAGGCCCCACATTATTTTGTTCTTGGGTCTTTGCTTATGTTGTTCCTTTGCTGAAGTATCAGTCACCTTCCCATCCCATGGTCAAATATCCTCAAGCCTCAAGGCCCAATTCAAAAGCCACATCTTCCAAAAAAAAGTCATTGCTAATCTCTCAGCTAGAAATCATATATCTTTCCTGGACACTTCATCTGTGCTTCTTTTATGCATTTACTATGTTCTATTGAATCACTTATTTTCTGAAACAAGTATTGTCTTCTTCACTAGGTTGCTAGATTCTTTAGGGTGGAATAATCTTTTATGTTGTTTTTTCTCTCCTTACCTTCCCTACTTAAGAGTTTTCAAGCTTTCAATTAATAAAACTCAACATCAATCCTGTAAATTGATTTTGATTTGAATTTTTTGATTGGCATTAATCCTTGCTGATTAGAGTATAAAAGTGCTTAATTTCAAATATCTGTGTTGAACATTTTCTTAAGCTTATAGCACTTTCATCTTTACGTTTCTTAAGCTAATTTCCATCTAACATTCAAAATTTATAGTTTAAAATCCACTTATTCTATCATAGGCTCAGATAGTACCAGCCCATTTCCAGGATCCATAGTATCAGCTATAATTTTTCTGCCATCTACAGAGGTGTAAAACATAACCTCCCTAAGACAAACCTGGCTTTATTTCTGGTCAGATTTCATTGTTGGAGAGCTATCCCTTTCAATAAAGTCATATCTGCCTCTAACTTCAATCAGATTCTATCTTTGCTCTCTTGGGTTGCATGGAGTAAAACTTTTTTTTTTTTTCCTGTTTGATCCCCAAAATTTCAAGTCTTTCCTAGGTATTTGAAATGCCAAGGGATGACAATTCTGGATTAAAGTGAGTTGTAAACAGATACTATGAATTCTCTATATATTATTGAATGCTTTATTTTCATCTAACAAAACAATCAATGGAAAACATTGTCTCATCCAATTTTTATGACTCTTGGCTACCTCTCATTTATTAAGTATAAACCATTTAGAATTGGAATGTCCCCTTGGTGAATTGATTCTTTGTCATCATAACATGATTCTCCTTATTCCTGGTGATATTCTTTGCACTGAAATCTATTTTGTCTATTAATATAGCTACTCAGGCTTTTTTTTCCTTACTGTTTGCATCATGTCTTTCTCTATCCTTTCACTTTTAACCTAGTTATGTCTTTAAAGTGTGTTTCTTTAGGCAGCAAACAGTTTGGTCTTGATTTTTTTGATCTAATCTGACAATATCTTTTAATTTACATATTCACATATGCTACACATATATTTATGAATAATACATTTACATAGAATATATTTACATTTAATATACATATAATTTACATAAAACAGATTTACATATTATAACATTGATATGGTCAGACTTGAGTCTACCATCTTGTTATTTGTACCACCGGTTTTTTTAATTCCTCATTTCCTCTTTTTTGTCTTCCTTTGGATGAATGAAATATTTTTTGATATCATTGTATATTTTTTGTTAATTTACTAGCTATAAATCTTTGGTTGCTCTTATTGTTTAGATGGTTACATTTAAAAAATATTTAAATAATAAGAAAAAATATTATATATTTATACATGTAGTTACACTTTCTAGTGATTTTCTCTCCTTTGTATAGACCCATATTTCCATCTGTTATATTTTTAAATCTTCCTTTAACATTTCTTCTAGTGCAGTAATCAGTACTCTACTGAATGCATATGAGATATTCAGATCTCGGGGGGGGGGGGCAGGGGGGGGTTCTGCTTTGTTCAGCTCTCTCATCTCCAGTTCTCTGTCCTGAGAACTCCAGCTGCTTTGTTCTTCCTGGAATCTGAGCTTTCTTTCCCCTCAGCACAGTCTGCATGGCTGTGCCTGGGTTACTTCCCCACGCTCTGTGACTTAGAAATTTTCTCAAGCCAGTAAGTTGGAGCAAATTTAGGGTTCAGCTTGTTTGTTTACTGTCTCTCATGGATCACTTGTCTTCATTTCAAAAGACTAATATCTACACTCTTGAAAACCATTGTTTAATATATTTTGTTTGTTTTGTTTTTGCTGCTGTTGGTTGTTTGCTTGCTGTAGGCAGGTGTGTAACTTCAGTTCCTGTTACTTATTTTGGCTAGAAAAATGAATCTAGTGAGTTTCTTCCAATTGATTTTTCTTCTCATCATGGGTCCCATTTTCTGTTTCTTCATATGTCTGGCAATTTTTTTTGTTGTATGCTAGATATTATGATTTACTTTCTTAGGTGATGAATATTTTTTGTATTCCTATAAATGTCCTTGAGCCTTGTCCTGGGACACAATTAAGATACTAATTCCTAGAAAGGAAATAGTTTGATCTTTTTACAACTTGCTTTTAATTTTTGTTAGGTGGAACCACAGCAGGCTTTGGGGTGAATTTCACCACACTACTAGGGTAATAACCTTCTCAAATCTCTAAATGAATGACAAGATTTTTCCTCTGGTGGGAATACAAGTTATTTCCGCTTTTATGTAAATTCTGGATATTGTTCCCGCTGATCCTTAGAAGGATTCTTTCCTCAGCCTTGAGTAGTTTTCTTACATACATTTATTGATATTTACTAGTATTCAGTTGCAGAATCTAAATACACCATTTGCTGCAGATCTCTGAAGGTCTCTCTTTGACGTTCTTTCCTGTTGTAACCATGCCATGTGAATTTTACCTCCCTTGGTCTCCCAGACACCCGGCTTTGTATCATCATCTCAGGGAAACTTTTGGGCTCTACCTGTGTTCTCCTTCCCTATACCATAGCCTGGAAACTCCCTATAGGCAGTAAGCCGTGGCAATGTAGGGGTACCTTGGTTTGTTTCCCCTCTCCCAAGAATCATTGTCTGCACCATATGATGCCCAAGGTCAAAAACTATTATTTCTGTGTTTTTATTCTCATTGTTTCAGTAGAAGAATAAATCTTTTCTCTCTTACTCCATCTTAGCCAGAAGCAGAAATCTTATTTATCATTTAAAAACAAACTGAATATATCCCTTACCTCATACATTAATTTCTGCTTGTTTTTTCAGGATATAAAGCAGGTGTTTTAATTTTCTCATCTTCCTTCTCATCATTTGCTTCCTAATGAAGTTATGAAAGCTCTATCTTCAAGCATCTTTCACAGTGTTGGGAAAGTTGAAGGCTATAGGAAAAAGACAGAATCTTGATTCAATAGGCTTCTGTCTGATTGCAGCTTTCAAGACTTACTATTTGTTCCTTTGGGAAGGTTTCTATAGCTCTCTAAATTTCAGTACATTGGGAGTGATAACAATAATACATATCTAACCTACTCAACAGATTGATCATGAGGGCATATGAGATCATATATCGAAATTATAGTTATCATTTCACTTATAATTTATAAAGTATTTTTATAAATGTTAGTATTTACCTTCATCACCAAGACTGGTTTACATTTATTTTTCTCTTTCAGTGCATTTGATGTCTTTCTATTTTTTTTATTTCTCTGTGAATGTCTGCCTCTCTTTTGTACTAGCTTCATATTTTTTCTTTTTTTCCTAGCCTAATATCACTGAATTGGTGTTTAGAACTTGTTAAATATGAAAGAGCAGAACAAAATATGTTAGGACAAGAGTCAGAAGGTCTGTGTTCCTGTCTCAGCTCTTCCATTTATGGCCAATAGATTTGAGCCAGATCATTCAATCATGCTAATCTTTAACCTTCTAGACCATAAAATGTAAATAACTCATTCTCTGCTTAAATTAAAAGAGTTATCTTGAGGATCAAATATATAAAATAAGTAGTATATAAATATTTATATACATGTATATTGTTTACAAATTGATATTGTATAATGTTATTCTATAACTGTAAATTCATATAATCGCTCTATGGTATAATAATATAATAAACAGATAAATGCTATTATTAATGCTAGTAACTGTAGGGAGTACTTAGGTAATTTCCTCTATGCTTTTAAAATCCTGTTCCCGGTAACAAAACTAGTATTTTCTATCTAGAAGAGAGAGAAGAAATAATCCCTATCTTATACTGCAGACTAAAGCTAGTTATTGTACTTTCTAAGGTTTTTATGTGGTTGGCAAATAAATGTCCACTATGTATATAATTTAAATATTTTAGAATATTAAAATTACTTTCTAGAAAAAGCTTTCTTAAGTAGTTTTATATTTAGGGTTGAATGATGGAACAAATTAATATCACATGGGAGGTGTCACTCCAAATAAACAAAAAGACCCACTAAGTGCAAAATAATTTTCATATTCAATTTTAATTTCAACCGTGCTCCCTATGTAGTGTTAGATAACTAACAGTGATATAGTGGGTTATATATACATAATATAGTAGGTACAGTAGATGATATAGTGGGTAAAATAAAAACATCAGATAAAAGAAATAACCAGAGCAAAATTTTGGTTTGCATAATTATTTAAGGAAAGATTCATTGCAATTAGGTGAATTTTTCAGATAGATGAAACTATACCTTTTTAACTATCTTTTTACATGTTCTATAGATTGCCTGTCCTGTCCACATATGTTGGCTTACATAAATTACTTATCTGTTATATGGTTGAATTGAAGGTTACCTATTAAACCAGGAACAACAACAGCAACAACAAAAAAACCCGATTAATCAATTATAAAGATATAGAAGGGTTTAAACAATATTTCTTGGAAGTTGCCAATAATTCATATTTCATACCAGAATCAAAAGAATTATCTGATCATGGCTTCAACTTGCTTTTAGAATAAATGCAAAGGTGTCCTTATAATGGGTATGATATGCCCCTACCCACTTGTCCAGTCTCTATTCTTATTCTCTCCCTCACTTCTTGCTCTAGCCTCTTTGGTCTTACTCCAGTTCTAGGCAGTGCAGTGTTTTCTTTCTTTCATGTGCCTGGAATGCCGTTACTTTCCTTTCAACTGATTTTCACCAGCTGATAACATCTCATTTTTTTTTAAATAATTGAGCCTAATTTTATGTGAAAACCCCCCTCAATAGGTCAAAGCTTCCTATTAAATGCTAGCTTTTCTCTATGGACATCTTCTTAGAACCTCTTCTGCAAATTCAATTGAACAATAATTTGTATGATTAATTTTCCCTTCTAAACTCTAATCTCCGAGGTCTGCAATTGTATTTGTTTTGTTCACAAACTTAACCCTGGGCTCTAGCATAGTGCCAGGCAAATGTGGGCATGTAGTAAATATTTGTGACACTCATGTGAAGAGTTTTATGGAATACCCCTGGAATGCCATCACACTCTTCTAACTTTGGGCTTATATTTTTAAATTTTTAAACCACATTTTAGTAATTTGGTTCCATGCCCAAGAATTCCCTGATTTTATACTTATTACTCATTTGCTTCTGCCTTTTTATTCTGCCTAATGAATCAAGGTTGTGGTATGACACAATGACTGTTGCTTTTGAACTTGGCACATTCTTAATTTTTAACTCTTAAGACTTAGATATGAGTCTCAGCTTGATCACTTACAAAGCATGTGGGCTGTTGTGAGTCACTGATCCTCTCCATGTCATGGTTACCTTGCTTTTAAACTCGCCTTTTTTCTAAAGCAATTGAGATCTGTTAAAACAATAATTGTGGAAATTTATTGTAAATTATAAAGGTGAATTCAACTTTTAGATATCAATTTTCACTCATTCATTCAAAAAAATGTTATTTATCTAATTGGAGAGAGAGACAAGTCAGCTGGCAGTTGCAAGCCTGTGTCACGAGTGCAGTGTGTGGAAGTGGGCACAGGGCACTACAGGAGCACAGAGGAGGGACACTCCAGGAGGGGCCAGGAAAGGAGTCCCAGGGAAGGTAATGTCTCAGCTGAGTCCTGCAAACAAAGAGTCAGCCAAGTGAAGAAGAAGGGAAAGGTCATTCCACAACGATAAGAAGGAATATGTAAATGCTTTAGCAGTGAGAAAAAATACGGAGCAAACTCTTTGAGTGGATGGTGTTTGGGTTAAAGCAGGGGAAGTTTGGGACTCTGTCTAGCTCTGTTAAACAAATTAAGGAAGGGCAAAACATGTGGGTCAAGGCCTTTTGGAATAGGAAAGATAAGAGTCATACAAGGAAACCAATCAGGTAATAACAAATGAAAAATATGAACTCCATTCTGAAAGTTTGCCAACATCAGTTTGCTTTCTACTTTATCTGATGACAAAGACTCTCCCCTTGACCAAAATTTAGTCAGGCTCCTCTGAGCTCTCTTCTCGACTGGGCCTCAACCTTTGCCTAGGAGAACAGCAAAATCTCAGCACAAATGATTTTGTTTACCTCCCTCCACACTAACAGGATTGAAAAAACACTAGCATAGTTCCCAACAGCTCAAGAACACATCTCTGGGATAAACCAGCCTCCATATAAGTTTCTGCCTGAGAAAGCTGAATGCTGTCAAAAGAATTTACTGCTTGCTCCAGGGAAAGCCTGACTATAGGTTCCTGACTTTCTTAGAGTATTTAGTTTAAAAAAGTTGCAATTGCTCCAATGGCGCTCCTATAAAGAAACTGTAAGGTTGGTGGGGGGCCATGTAGCCCCCTCCCCTGCTACAAACCCCTCTGCCCTAAGCAGTGAGCCAGCTCCACTTTTCCGCTTGAACAAACACCTGCCCCCCCTAAGCCCAGCGACATCCTGTGACTGACAACACACGCAGCCCCCACGCTGTCTACCTGACCCTAGAGACACCCTGTTACAGCCCCAGAGACATCCTACTTACCGTGAACTTAATAATCCACTTAAACAAACACCTAAAAAGCAAGCCCCCCTCCACTTATGCCCCTCACCCCATATAGATACCCTTACCTCAGTCCCAGACGACGGCGACTTCGCCCCTGATTTCTCCCGGGACCCGTTACCCTCGCCCGGGCTCCTCCCTTGAGACCTGTTACCCTCACCCGGAAACACTCCAATAAAGCCTCTTATCCCTTTCAACTCTACTCATCTTTCTTTCTCTGACGCCCACCATCCCAAAAACCTTACATTTGGTGCCGAAACCCGGGAGGGGTGTCTGGGTCGCGCGGGCCCCTCCGACGGACTCATGCTGCCGGGGGTCCCTCTTCAATTCCTCGTCAACGGTGAGTCCTCCCTGTGTTTGCCCGACTCAGACTTCCTTCCGGAGACCTCTGTTTCTTCTCGGGGTTCACTCCCCACGCGAAAATCGCAGAGCTCGCCTCAGAGGTCCTCCCTCGGCTCCGGCCTGGGATTTGAGAATTTCGGGGACGCCGGATTTCTCTCTTCCCTCCTCACAGTCAGTTCGTGGCAGTATAACCCGAGTGGAGACGCCCCTCCGCTTATACTCGCCACTAGGATCCCGGATCCAGCCCGCTCTTTCTGGTCCGCGTCCGGCACCATCGGCAGCCAAATTTCTAAACTTCCTCGTGAGACTCCCCTCGGGTGCCTCCTGGACAATCTCAAAGGTCTGGGTTTAGACATTCCGCCAAAACAGCTCATCTTTTACTGCAATAAGGCCCGGCCGATGTACAAATTGGACGATGACTCCCATGGGCCCGAGAACAAGACCTTCGACTTTAAAATCTTCCAAGACTGAGACAATTTCTGTCACAAAAAAAAACGGCAAATGGTCGGAAATTCCTTACGTTCAGGCTTTCTTTTTACTTCGCTCCCATCCTTCTCTCTGTACAACCTGTACATCCTTGCGCGAGGGCCTGCGCCACCCCCCTCTCTTCCCCCCGGACCTTCTCCTTTGGCCCTCTCTGGTTCCCCGACTCCCTTCGCTCGCCCCCACGCCGGCCACCGCCATATCCTGGTCCCTCTGGGCCCTCGTCCCGTCCTTCTGCTCCGTGCGGCCACTCACCGCCCACATCCCCCGTCAGTCGACACACTCGCTGTCATACAAACCCTTGCGACCAGTCTCTCCTCTGTCCTTTGCGAGAGGTGGCGGGCGCTGAGGGAGTAGTACACGTTCATGTTCCCTGCTCTCTTTCCGACCTCTCTCAGACCGAAAAGCGAATGGGGTCCTTTTCCAATGACCCAACGGCTTACACCAAAGAGGTTCGCTACCTGACACAGGCTTATAATCTCACTTGACATGATATTTGTGTCATTCTCTACCCTGATGGTAGATAAAAACAAACAAACAAACAACAACAACAACAACAAAAAACGTGTCTGGAGGGCAGCCCAGGCACATACTGATGAGGTCCATCCTACGGACCGGTCTATGCCAGTGGGGGCTGAGGCTGTCCCTCACAGAGAGCCCCACCGGGAGTACCAACCGGACACCCCGGCCAGCCAGGAGGACAGGGGACAGCGAGACCGCATGTTACAGTGTGTTCTTGCCGGCCTCCAGGCCGCTGCTCACCTGCTGTTAACTTTAAAAAACTAAGAAAAAAAAAAAAAAATTGCTCAAAGGCCCAATAAAAACCTGGTAACTTTCTTAAACCGCCTCACAGATATTCTGGTCCAATATGTCCCCCTAGATCCAGCTTCCCCCGCAGGGACTACTGTCCTTACAAGCCATTTTATTACCTAATCATCCGCCTCTCTTGAGACCCATTACCCTCACCCGGAAACACTCCAATAAAGCCTCTTTACTTATCCCTTTCAACTCTACTCGTCTTTCTTTCTCTGACACTGACCATCCAAAAACCTTACAGAAACAAAAGGCAAAACAAACAAACAAATAAAACACTTGCAATTGTAAATTCTTTCTCTGCCCCTTTCGGGATAAATCTTCTGCAACTCAGAAATGTCTTTCTCAAGGACCTGGAGGGCATACTTTTGAAACGCAATCATGGAGAAGGAGAGGGCGCCTGTCTCCTAGTCTCTGGGGAAGGTAAGAGCCAGACTTTAATAAGTACCAAAGAACAAATACAGACGGCCTGATCGCAAAGCCCAGCCCCACCCCACAACATCCTTTAGTTCTTTTCCTTTAGCATGCATGCTCCAGGGTTAAGAAAGCCTCCTGCCTTTTGTTTTGGTTAGTAGAACTGAGCTCAGTTCATACTGGAGTGTCTTTTTCCTACTGCAGCAACATGGATAAAATCTGTTGTGCCATATTTGACAAATGCCCAGCACTGTTTCTCTTTGACACTATTCTACAGTTCGTAAGTTTGGTATAATGGTTACTTAAAGAGAAAGAAGCCTACCTAAGACCCAATTCTCAACTGTACCCATATATTTTTACAGTGTGCCTGTGGCTGTCAGTACATATGGTGAGAGTATTGCTTGCTATGGCTTCCATAACCAAATACCACAGACTGGGTGACTTAAACAACAGAAACTTACATTCTCACTGGTCTGGAGGTTAGAATGCAAGGTGTCAGCAGGTTTGGTTTCCTCTGAAGCCTTTTTCCTTAGTTTGTAATAGCTGGCTTCTCACTGTGTCCTCACGTGGTCTTTCCTCTCTGTGTCCAAATTTTATCTTCTTACAAGGATACCAGTCAGTTTGGATTAAGGCCCACCTTAACAATCTTATTTTAACTTAATTACCACTTTAATGGCCTTGTCTACAAATACAGTTGGATTCTGAGGTACAGGGCGTTAGGGCTTCAACATTTGAATTTTGGGGGGCACAATGCAGCCCATAACAGTGAGTGCCTGAGATAAGTCAGTCACAGATACAGGTAATGTGGTTATTGCATGAGTGGTGTTTACAAGCCTGGGCTCTGGAGTTGCTTTTATTGCATTGATTGTCATCATTTGCAAAGATCACTGCTTACAAGCTGTATGGAAAGTAATAGAATGTCACCAAATCTCAATTTCTTTACCTGTAAGAAAAGAATAAAATGATACTTAACCTTTATATTTATTATTGTACCTAAGTGCATAATAAATGCTAGCAAGTTTTATATTTATTTACAATTTCTTTTATAAAGATAGAGATCATCTTTTCCTCACTTTAATTATAAATCTAACAGTTTTATTATTGTTTACTGTACACACACACACACACACATTACACATATAAAATATACACTGCTCTTTTCCCAAAATTTAGTATAGTCTTAGCTACTACAGAATTAACTCAAATGATTTTTTGAAGGACTGTAGCTCTACAAACCTCTGTTTCCTATTGCCAGGATAAATCCTAGGAGACTTTAGATTATACTAAATTTTCAGGTGACAGAGAGTGTGGGGCCATGGGTTAGGGGTTCAGGTAACACCAACTGGAGGGAGAAGCTGAATGTTGTTTTTAAAAAACAAATATAACCCATATATAAAACTTAACACAGCTAAAAATTAGACATTGAGATGGCATGGTGGCTCACATCTGTAATCTCAGAGACTCTCGAGGCTGAGACGGGAGGATTACTTGAGACCAGGAGTTCCAGACCAGCCTGGGCAACAGAGCAAGGCCCCTTCTCTAAAGAAACTCTCTATATAAAAATTAACACAGCTAAAAATTAGACATTGAGCCTGGCATGGTGGCATGTGCCTGTAGCACCAGCTACTTGGGGGCTGATGTTGGGGGGCGGGGGGTCACTTGAGCCCAGGAGTTAGAAGTAGAGGCTGCAGCAAGCTATGATTGTACCACTGCACTCCAGCCTGGGCCACAGAGCCAGACCCATTCTCTAAAACCAAACCAAAACAAAAAACTAGACTGTTGAAGTTTTCTTGTTTTCTTAATCCTAATCTAATAAAAGCAACAATTATGCAATTATATCTATAAATAGCAGGGTCTATATATTCAGTAAACAAAAATCCGCCCATCCCATTCTATTCTTAGATAAAACAAGATGCTTATCTGTGTAGTTTCTTAGTCTTCCCAGACAAACAGAAAGGAATTCCCACAGAGGGAGTGAAGTTAGTTGATAATGGATCACTTCCAGATAAGGAGGTAAGTAAAGGCTGTTTTCTGGTTAGTGTTTTTCACAAAGGAGAATATAGACATGTTTAATTGATGGGGGAAATTATTAGAACTACAGGAAAGGAGATCAAAAGTTAAAAAAATGAAAAAGAAATTATTTCGTCTTCTAAGATCTATTAGAATATGTACTTTTCAATTATAGTCATGACATGACTTTTTGCCAGAGTGATTATGGGTGTATAGGTTATATGTGTGTGTTAGAGATTAGAGGCAAGAAATACATCAGCAGTAGAATATTGCACCCAGTTTAAAGCACTATAATGTCTGGATTCTCCTTGAACTGTGTGAAGGTCTGTGAGGTAGCCACAGGGTCTTAGAAAATGAAGGGTCTAAAAGGTGAGAAAGTGTTAAGTCTGGGACCATCCAAACTAGTTGCTATTCTAGGGTTCTTTAATGGTACCATTTTTGGCAGGTAAGGAAAAGATAATAACACCTACTTTGCTATGTCACAACATTGCATAAACAAATCAAGAAAGCTAATGAATGGCAGATTGTTTTGAAAGCTGTGGAAGGTGATTTAATCATAAGGGACTATAGTTATTTATTAACTATTACCATCAGCAAGGAACTCTCTCTGTATAGAAAAAGAGAAGACCTGAAGGATGATATGATAACTTTGGATTTTGGAAATGATCTTTGTCTTCAGCGACATCACTGGTCTACAGAAATCTTTACTTTATAATTTTCTCATTTTTTTTCCCTCTGACTCAATATCCTTCATGTGAGTTCAGATTCTGAGCAACTTGATAAATGTATAGGAATGTAAAATTTATAGTTTTTATTATCTAACCCCACTCCTTTCTAATGGGAGGAAAGAGAGTTCTACATGTTTCATGAATTATTGAAAGAGTTGGAAACAAAAGATGGAATTTTGAGTTTGAGAAAAACACTGTGGTAACTTAACTGTAACCCAAACCCAAGTTCTCCAAGACTTCAATCTCATTCGGGTAAATTTAATGTCCATGGTGATTTTCAGGAATGAGGAGTGATTAACAGAGGATGTGATGAATCACCTGTGCATTTACAACATTCCTAAAATAAAATGGAGAAAAGGCCCGGATGACATGAGCTAGCAGATGGGTACTTCCAATTTGGGGCGTGCTCACTGAATATTCCTTTGGCTACCTTCTCCTCCTGAAAAACATTATCAGTTTCAAACCTTTTGTTCATCATTTCGGAAGGTTCTGTATGTCAGTGAGGAGCTCTGTTCTGGTAAGAAGGAAACCAACTCCTGCAATGTTTCCTCATGGCAGAGATTCCTTAGGGAGGCAGTCATCACCTGGTTCTTCTGTTCCACCCTAGCACCATTTCCACTCCTGGGAATACTCTCCATCTGGGCTGGATTTGGGGCCACTAGAGCGTATTACACAGTCACCAATTCTATTGTAAGGCACTAAACTTTTCTACCACTGATAACAGATTGTATGGTTGGGACACATTTCATATGGCCTGACAGGACAGACGAAAGATACAAAATTAGTATTGGTATGTTAATATTTGGAAGATGCTTTGAAAGATAAAGATAAGAAATCAATGATAATTGAAACCTAGCAATAATTTTGGTAAGTTCTAAATGGATAATGATTTGATTTGTTCTAGGCATTATGGTTTAGAATATAATTACAAAATGAAAAAGGGAATATGTAACTTTATGTTTTTAACTTCACGATGTGTTACGGGCGTTATTCTAGGCTGAGTAAACTCAAATCCATTGATGAAGTATACATTCAAGACATGTTGACTTTTCTTGGAATCTTAGAAATTATGTAGTACAATCATATAATTATAATGACGTAAAAGTGAAAGACTGATGAGCTATCATTAACTCTAAAGTTTATCACATACTTGGTATTGTTCTAAGCATCACACACACACACACACACACACATATGAATTACCTCCAAACCTTAGAATAATTGTACAATGTAGGCATTGTTATCTCTATTTTGCATATTAGGAAACTGAGGCTCAGAAAAAACAAGTGACTTTCCCAAGGCAACATAGCTAGTAAGTGGTAAGTCAAAATTTGGACCCAGATCTACCTAGCTTTAAAGCCAGGTTAATTTCCATTATACTGTGTAGTTGCAAAGACAGGAATAGAAACAGATTTCCTGATTCCCTGTCCCGTTCTCTTTCCATTAAGCTATGACGGACTTTGATTTTCTAGACTCTAAGAGTAATGCAGTCTGAACTTGCTCTCTCTGGTCACTAATTTTACTCTACCACTGGAAAGTAACAAAGCTATTATAATTGTACAGACCTTAAAAGCAATGATTATATTTTTATGAGAAATAAATTATTTCACGGGGGAAAAAAAAAGAAAGGTCATACTCTCACTTTGATGGGTCTCAGAATATTGACATGGTCCCAGAGTTGGCCAGCCTTGATCAGTTTTCTGGAACGATATAAAATGGCCTTTGCACAAAATCGAAACTTTCTTTCTATGGATTTGAAGACACTGGGATGTACTGGAATCAGCCACTTTGACTCTGGCTTCAGTTTATCTTTGCGTGGTTCTTCAGGTGCTTTCTTAAGCTGGTAGATAAAGGTATTACTTGTAGGATGGTAAAATAAGCTGGTAAAATAAGCTGGTAGAAAAAGGTATTACTTGTAGGATGAAAGAAGAAACTAAGAAGAAGAAACTCTCTCTAGAAAAAAATGTTATGTTTATATATTTATAATTTTTAATACCTTATTCTGTTCTTCTTGGGAGACTAAATAACACAGCAATTCAGGAATCAAACTCAATTTAGCAAAAACTGATTGAGTCAAATTTTTCTTTTTTTTTGGTAGAGATTGGGTCTTGCTATGTTGCCCAGGCTGATCTCTAACTCTTGGCCTCAAGTGATCCTCCTGCCTTAGCCTCCCAAAGTGTTAGGATTACAGGAGTGAGTCACCATATCTGGCTGATTGAGCCACATTTTTCAAATAGTAATTTGAGTAGTGATGGGCTGTAGAAAGTTAAACTTTTGAGTTTCTAATGTTTATGATTATGATATTTGGTTAGAATATAAGATTTTAGGATATCAAATATCTTTCCTATTGAGAATATTAAAGAGTAGTTGTATACAAGCTTTGTTTTCACAAAGTTTCTGCCTTTACTAATGTATACGGGTGAAGCAGCATGTGGAGTGGAAAGAATATTGAACTTGTGCCTGGCTTGTGGGTGCCGGCTCTGCCTCCTCCATCTAAATTGTGTGCTCTTGGGAAAGCCATTGCTCCTTTTCCCCATAATTCAATGTTTGAATTTTGCTAGTTATCTCTTAGGGTCATTCAACTTTAACGTATATATGCGTCTGTGACATTGAATTCAGATACTTCAGAACATTTATGAATGGAAGCAGCAGGAAGCCTGTTTGTCCACATGGAAATCTTTTAAATTTTTACCTGACTGGTAAGACAACCAATCTGTCTTCTTTTCCCCTCCTTTCCCACTTATGAAGGAAGTCTAGTTAGAAACATGTTTGTCTACAAGGTAGTATGTTTGATGTTGCTGGGGAATTCAGTTCTTATATAGGATTATGGAGTATTCAACTTTGAGTAGGGTCATTGGACTTAATTTATTGCCTTCTGGAGAGGTATCATGAAAGCACATTACTGCTTTAGAAATAGACATTATCTGTTCAAATCTGCCACCTTGACAGGATCCTAAAGGATGGAAGCTAAAGTGGTGTGGTATAGTAAGTCTAGCACGACCTTGAACAACTGGTTTTATATGATTGTCGTCACCGGTACTGACGAGTATATATACAAGAGAGCTACATCTCCACGAGTTCAGACTTAGAGCACCAGCTGAGCAATGCACGGAGCAGACCTGTAGCCGACTTACATCATCTTCAACATGAAGATAGACACAGTGCCCGTGCTTCTGACCTTGGCTCTTTGCCTTATACAAGGTGAGTAATTTGTGTGTAATCCAAGCCTCTTGCCACACATCTCAAAGCCCTGGGGAAGGGACTTTTCTCCCCCCACCTCCACCAAAAAATATTTATATATGTTTGTATAATCCTAAAATACCTTGCCAGACGCAGAGGTTTTGAGGATTTATGTATGATATATGTAGCTTTATAACTATGTTATTTTTAGAAATGGCAAGTAGTTTGAGATAATCTGAATTTTTTTTCATGAGAAATCCTTCCATTTTTTATTAGTTCTGAAAAGCTAACAGATTCTTCTTCACCAAGTATATCCATTTGTACTGGCTGTATATCTATATATATGGAACAGGCATTTAAAACTTATATGTAAATAATATTTGTGTTTTAAATAAAATATTAAAAATACAAATTCAATAATCTGTTCTTATTTTAAAGCAGTAGTGTATTCTAGCTTATTTTATTTTCATGTTTTCAAATCCTAAATGAAATGAAAGTCTTACTCCTAAGGAGTGAGGGACTTCTGTGGGAGCTAAGAGAGAGGTTTTTGCATTTGCTATTTGACTTTGAAGGGAACGTGGATTGCCTAGCATTAACATTTTTAAAAGGAGAACCTCAGAGACAGAAAGTCAGTGAGATTGCATATAAACATAGTGCTCACTTTCCTAAAATAAGTGTGTAGGTACAAAAGAGTATGTTAATGAGAGAGTATAATAGTCTGTGATTTTAATTAATTTTTACCAGATCTTTAATTTTTGTATCTGTAATAACGAGGCAGAGTTGCCAGAATTCAGAAAATTGAATTTTATGTGTATTTACGATGTAAACTTCATGTTGGATTATACTTTTAAATTCTATAATTGGTATAATATTTGATATGTATTTTATGTTAAAATTTTAAAAGGGAGCCTGCCATACTGTACTCTGAGTGGAGCTTGTGGAAATTTGCTATTTTGATGAGGTCAGAAAGTCCGTGATTATTAATTTCAAAGTACTGGGAACTTGCTGAGTGGTTGGACCTTTGTGAATCTCCCGGTGCAGTGCCCTCGTTTTATTTGCCATGGTCAATCTTAACGTGTTCAAAAATAAGTTGTGGTTTGATAACATATTGTCATTAAAGCAATCAAGACACTGTATCAAATGAATTATTTTATTTATTAAATATTTTACATGTCCTTAACTTTGGTTTCTGTATTTTTGTCCAGATGCTGCCAGTGAGGATAAAGATCAGGTTAGTCCTGCTTTTTCTGTTCGTTGAATCCATTCCAAGAAGTCTAAAGTAAAATTGTTTGTGGCCAACACCTTCATGTTAACAATGCAAACCTATTATACTGATAGGTACTAATAGCTTTTGTTAAAAACATAGAAACAGGTCTTTTTGAATCAAGGTATGATCTCTCTCTCTCTCTTGCTCATGCGCGCGCACGCACACACAAACACTCAACATGTCAGTGATGATGGATGTCTGCAAGAGGCAATTTACCCTGTTAAAGGAGTGCTGGGGAATTTCATAGACAAACCAAAAATAAGTCAACTTGTAAACTACTATCATTCTTTTAACATCCAAACAAAGCAGGATACACCACATAGGAAGCTAAAAGAAATTTTCTGGTAATCATTATGAAAAAAGGCGTTGTCTGTATCTTGTACATAGTGAATGTATATAGTTCATCTAATAACTATCTATTGAGCATCTCTTATGTTCTATTATGTGTCAGACCCTATTTGAGATGTTGCGGATATTCTAAAGTAAACAAAATAGGTGAAAATCCTGCCCTTCAGAAACTTACAGTTTAATGGAGGAAAACAGACACATTGATAAGTAACCTAGTGAGATATATAGTACTTTAGATAATAATTAGTGCTAGGAGGCAAATAAAGCAGGAGGCAAAATAGGGATTCCTGGGAACGCAGGTGGTATGTGTTCTCATTGGATAGCCAGGAGAGTTCTTTCTGGAGAGAGTATTTGAACAGCAAACTGATAGTCATGAGGGAGTGAGCCATGAAGATACTTGCAACTTACAGCAGACCAGGCAGAAGCACTTTTGCTGGCAGAGGCCCTGACGCAGGAGGGTGCTTTACCAACTCTTGAAACACTTTTCTTTCAGAAATAAAAGAATCATTTTCTATAGAAGTTGAATTGTTCCATCTATTTGAATGACAAGTAAAAAGGCCAATTATACACACACACACACATGCATTTTATATTTATATACGTACACTGCTGTGTGTGCCATTAAGCACTTAAAACACAAATTTCAAGTGTTTCAAGTGTTTTGCTAAGTATGTAGTAAAATGTGCTATGTCTCTCAAAGGCCATAAATCTACTCTTCTTTACACTGAAACTCTTAGAACCATGGTTAAAATACTCTCTTGCTGCATTTTATTGCAACGGTTCTATTAAAAAGAAACTTCTTACAGGAATGTTTTAGAGAATTTGGTCATAGTCTCTATTATTTCATCTAAATTTGCTAATTAAAAAGAGGTCCAGAAAGTATGGTAGTGTGAAAAAAGGCTGGATTTTTGGGAATTAGAGAGCCATTCCCAATTGGATGTTTTATAGTGGAAAAAAGAAGGGATATTATATAAATACCACTGCACATAAAGCCATCATTTTCTTTTTCAGAGTCTGTGACAAGGGTGGTGGATTTCCTGCAGATAGTACAAATTTTACAATGATATTTTTCATACCATTAAACTCTATTTCACTGAAAAATGGCTTAAAAACAAAAGTTTATCTATTTCTTATATCAGTGTAAAAGGCAAGAAGAACACAAAGAAGTAATCACTTATTGGAAAACCTTTCTAATCATAGTCTGTGGATACTGTGTCAGAAATGACAACTATTGATGTAGTCTTTCTTATGGTGCTGGAATTTTTGTTATTTTCCAAGTTTAGTAGATTGAGTTCTTTCTAGCACCATAAAAACATGTTGAAAGTTATAAACATAAGCCAGAACATCAGGGAGAAGCACTATCATAATCTGCAATGATCTTAACCATATGCTTAGGTTTGTCATCACAGAGGGTTATTATAAAAAGCCCAAAGCAAACTTGTCAGTGGTCTAGCACCAAGATAGGGCGATGCCAGCTCCTAGAGGATTCTGTCGTGATGTCCAGGGATGGACAATGGAAGGCAGTGAGCTAGACCTCAGCCAGTGAGGGAAACGGAAAGAACTTGGCCCTGTAGGGCTTCAGTTTTTTTGAGATATGGAGAAAACAAAACAGCAACAATAACAAAACAAAACAAAAACAAGACAGGAGCTGAAAGTTATACTGCAAGTAAACAGTTGCTAAAAAGTCATTTCCCACCTCAGGATAACCTTTTAGTTTAGATATGCTCCTGTTTCAACCCTTTCTATTACGGTAATTGGAAGGATATTCTATTTTACTCAGAGAAGAGCCCAGCTCATGCTTTCAATTTTTATATTTTTCTGTTTCCGGAGGGAATGCATTGGATTTCCTAACTCAGAGAAGTAGCATTGAGTCTCATCTAAGCCAATTAAACACAGTGAGCAAGTTTCTTAACCTACTCTCTGGGCCTCTGATGCCCATTTGTAAAAATGTGGGTCTTCTAAGAATTAGGCTTTCATCAAATTGTGACATTGGAAAAGTCCAATTCAGGAATTATCCTGATTAATGCTATTCTTTTACAATTAACCACTAGAAATTATTTAGAGCTTCATTCCAATATTATCATGAGTCTTTGTTCTGTACACTTTCTGTAAGACTTACCTCACAAGGGATATATTTCTGTTACAAAGATACCGAGCTCTTTTCCGATTCTATTATAAGGTTTTTAGGACTTTATTAGAATCAATTACATCCAGCCAGGTAAGCAGTAACTTGCAAAGTTGGCATAAGGTACTATAGAATCAGGGATCAGGCACAGACCTCAGGATATTGAGGTTGCCAGAAATTACTACTGTGCTACTCTGACAAGATCACTGGGTAGTAATAATAATCTTAGAGGCATTTTAGCAGGTTATCCTCAGCAAAATTTTCCACTGCTGGTCTCTGATATTATTTAGTTATTCTTTTTCACCATTAACTATTCTGTAAGTGCTACCAACTGCCTACCATGTTTAAGAGGGTAGATTAGGTACAATATTATCCATTCACACAAGGATACTTCTTCCCTAATTGCTGCTGTATCTGTGGAACCTAGCAAAGTATAGTAATCTCATAAATAATTGATTGTCAACTGATCAAATGATTATTATAACAATGTAGGAGGCTAAATAAAGTCCTATAATAAATCCTTTGGAAGACGTTGTGTTTGTTGGAGTTGAAGCAAAAGCTTTTTTCTTTTAAATTTTCTAATATAAAAATCTTGAAGCAGATTTGTTATTTTTGGAAAAATCAAAGCAATAAAAAATAAACAAACAAAAACCCTTTAGATTCAGAAGACTTGCTCTAAAGGCCTAGTGAATTTTCTTATCTAATAGGGAATATCACAATTTAAATCAGTACTTTACTGAGGTAGCTCAAATGCACAAATGATTTTAAGCTCCTAGAAAAGAGTAACATGTATCAGACCTTCAATAAAATATACTTAATGAATGAATGACAAGAGAGAACCCTCACTTGTAAAGATCATTCCACTGTCTTTCCGCCACCAATTCTATTATTCAAAATGGTTTCCATTCTCTTCCCTAAATGTGTCATAATAGTCATTGGTATTAAAAAAAAAAAAAGCCCACAGCATGTCTTCAAGGATGTCACATACAATAGTAAAACAGTAGTTCCAGAGGACATGCCAAAAAAAAAAAAAAAAAAAAAAAGGAATGAAAAAAGGCTTAAGCAAGTTTTGGGAAAATTGCACTGTACTTCCATAGATTCACAAGCTTTGATTTTGATGGTAGTAATAGTATTGGTAGCGTTGGTGGTGATGGTGGTTGGGGTGGGACTATGGGCACTTTTTAAGAAAAGAATACACATATAAAAATGCAAAATGGCTAGGCCTCTCACAGGAAGGGGTTGTGACAGTGAAGGGCCCTGAACCTTAAGCTTTATTAGCTTTAAGGTAAGTCGCCCTGTGTTCATAAGACAAATGATATGTCAAAGGATCTGAGATTTTTTTTTCAGAAAACAAATTCAGTCTAGAAATTTGTTTAACGAATCTATATGACCAAGGAATACATCCTCCCCCGCCCCCACCATTTAACAGCTGCTGATATTTCTAGGAGCTGGTATCTTGCAGTACACTTTATGGAAAATATGGACAGAGGCACTTTGGAGTTTTCAGTGATCACATAACTTGTCTCAGTCCTCCAGCAACATTCTCATATTCTTTCCACAGAAATTACTCTTGGTCTACTGCATGCTAGGTATTTTAATATATTCCAATAGTAATAATGACAACCACCACCACCATCACCACAATAATAACAATAAAGGAGGAAGAAGAGGAAGGATGAACTTACTTTGAATATCTCAGGTCTTTTGACTCCAAGTCCCTTGTTCTTTCCATTTCACTAATGATTTCACATAAATGCTTATTAGGTGAATTTGCCATCTCCACCAGACAAGCCAGAATCATTATTTTTGTTTATGTTATTTGTATCAACTGACTGAATGGCTTCTGTACAAGGGAGATAGTGAGCATTAAATAATACTGCTCAAGGAGGTTCTGCTTAAAAGAAAGCCGTGTTTTAATGAAGTTTCAATAAACAGAACTTTTTTTTTTTTTTCTTTTTCCTCAGGAAACATGCAGTGAATTTAGGGCATTGATGAAAAATGGAAAATTATTCTGTTCCCAAGATAAAGAACTTTTTCAAAGCCCTGATGGAATAATGTTCATCAACCAATGTGAGACATGCAAAATGATATTGTGAGTAAAGTTTTTCTTTTTTTCAAGTGTTTGAGTTACCAGCTATTCTCTGGACTAGTAAATATATCCTTTTTCTTTTCTTTCAAATGTATTTTTCTAAGCCAAAATGGTTAAATAAAAATGCTTAGCAGATCACTGTGACACATTCCATCCCTTAAAGTTGGATAATTGTCACTCATCTGGAAAGGTTTTAATAATCACTCAGATGGGATTCCAAAATCATTTCAGAGGGCCCAGTATTTATATAGCACTCTGTAGTCTTTTGAGGATGTAGTTCCTCTTTGAACTTCCTGATACTGGGGAAAAAATGGATTTAAGAAAGAATGTCAGATTCTCTTGGCCCATTAATACCTGGTTCTGTTGTAGCCTAGGGACTGAGAAGATCCCCTTGAGAATAATGTCAGACTGTCCTGGGAGCAGCCAGCCTGCAGAAGGATTTAAGTAGGATACATTCTGATTCAGTGAGCTGGTGTCTTTAGACATCTGGGATTATGCTAGAGTGAGACGAACTCAAGGGTAGATTGCAGCTTCTAACTCCTTGGGGCTCAGAAAGAATTAGTATCCTGGAAGTTTACCAATGTCTACCCAATTCTTCTTAACTTGGTTTTCTTCTTTCCGATGACACCACTAAGATGGAAAAAAAAAAAAAAAAAAAAAAAAGGCTTGAATTACCAATTGCAAATCCTCAAACCAGATGGTCCTAATTTGTTTTTGAAAAGGGGATTCATCCTCAATTTCTGACCACCATCAAAATTTCAGCACTGGTACCAAGCCAATATTAAGCTTACCCATTTAAGATAATTACATTATAATTGGCTTTTTAAATGCCAGGTTTGTATGTGTCAGGGAAATTAATTTGTCATAGTCAATAATATTGGGATCATATATGCTGCTTCTAGAGAAGAGATTGTGGGAAGATGAAGAAAAGCAGGACAAGATTTAGTGGGAGTCTGAGGCCCAGGGCAGGTTAAATAATTCTTTCTTATTCTTTTGAAAGCTGAATGTAAACTGCACATTATTTCCTACAAAATTGCCTTCTTGTTACTTAGGATGTTTTAACAGGAGACTGAAACTATGAATATAATAAATTTACTAAAAAAGTTAAAGCAGAAATAAAATTGCTTAAGAATCAAAAGACAGTTTATCACATTGGAGTTACTCATTCAATTATTGTTTTTCTTACTTATGTAAATCATATTGGATTAAACTTGGTTTCTTAACCTGGAAAGAAGAGATTGTGCAAGGCAAAAGAACTGTCTCCAAGTTGCTGAAGGACTGCCTTGTGGAAGAGAATATTGATTTGCTCTTTGGGTCCTTAGAGGTTGTAATCAGAATCAATATAGGCAGGGAGATTTTGGTTCACTGTGAATATGATCTTTCAAAAATTGCATTCAAACAATGGAGACGATGGCTTTTAGAATTGGTGACCATCTGGCTGTTGGAAGTACTCAAGAGAGGTAATCCTGTTACTCAGTTAAAGGTAGGGATTCTTGCCTATACTAATACCATGTTTTAGATATTTTTCAACATTTAGGAGAGATTTGTGGTACTGTGCCCGTTTCTGGACTTCCCTCCACTTCTGACACACGAGATTGGGCTGAGGAGAGCAGTCAAAATTAAGTTTATCATGGAAGCTGTTATACCTAAAAGGTGGGCAAACAATGTTAAGCTATGCTATTCCTTTTTCTCTTCCAGGGAGAAAGAAGCCAAATCCCAGAAAAGGGCCAGGCATTTAGCAAGAGCCACTGCCCCAGCAAAGGTG
Source organism: Eulemur rufifrons (assembly GCF_041146395.1). Classification (NCBI taxonomy): domain Eukaryota; kingdom Metazoa; phylum Chordata; class Mammalia; order Primates; family Lemuridae; genus Eulemur; species Eulemur rufifrons. The sequence goes on from NC_090992.1 coordinate 12,507,332, forward strand.
AGACTATTTAGAGCCAGCCTGTTATGTTTGCTTTCGAGACGATGTTGCTTGTATTTATTTCCTAATTACTAGGTCATACCTGTTGTGAAGCCAACTACTTAGAAGGGAGGGAACATGGACTAAGGTCCAGGGGTGGGCTAAATATCTGGCACATCTTGTCCATAGGCCCAACCCATGACCCAACTCTCTGAAAACATTTGGGCACTGACAGACGCTAAGAGGTGGAGTAAGCCAGTGTGATGTTTGCCTTGTGTGGCCATTTCTCATTCTTCTTGTCCTGTTTTAGCTCCAAGAATAGGCTTCCTGGGACTGTGAGATTAAGTTCAAATTTCAGAATTCTTATTTATCCTCTATGTAACTTGGGCAATTTATGTACTTCTGGGTCTCAACTTTTTCATCTGTGAAGTGGGTTGTTGACCAAATGAAAAACTAAGTTTAAAAAGCCAGCCTCAGTATTAACATGTTTTAGCAGGCATTCAACTCATTCTATTGCCTTTCTCTTTTCTTCTTTTGCTTCTTACTGCATATCTTTTCTAATTTGGAGGCTTTTCCTAATTCAAGTAGAGTTACTTGTTTATATCTATTTTATAGATTGGGACTAATCTAATATTAGGCTAGGCTAATATTTTGTTTGAGAAAAGTGTTCTGTGGTAAAAAATAAATAAATAAATAAAACATTAAGAAGTAAAAGAAAGAAATTGCACAGATTTTAGCCCACTGAATAGCCATTCCATTTTATAAATGCTTTTATTCATACAACATTTTTTATTTATAGAAAAATATAAAAATAAAATTAAAAGATAAAAATTTGGGGCCCAGCTTGGTGAAAATTTCTGATCTGTAACATATCACAATTAGGTTATCAACAAAGCTGGGACTAGGAATATCACCAGCTATTCTGAAAACTACTCACATTACTTCAAGTCTCCCATGCAGCTTTTTCTCTAATTTCTTTTTTTCTCTTCCTCCTCTCCTGGCCCCAACACATAATTAAAATGATCAGTCAGAGTAGGCACACCCTAATTACTTATGATCTCCACGGTCTAACTAAGCTACCATCTTTCTCAGTAGTGTTACTCAGGAATGTCTGAGAACCTCAGCCTCCGCAGTAAAGATAGTTAACTAAATTCCTTGCCCGGACTCAACCAGTCTCACTTGAAAACAATAATACAATCACCGCTCAATTTATCAGTAGTTGCAAATTCTTTATCTGTAGCAAAGGGGAGCTGGTTCTGTACTCAATACAATGTGATCCAGAAAGGTTTAGTGACAATTTTTAAATATGCCTTTATTTGTTACATTCAAAGAGAAGCTCACTCTGTAAGATCCACTTTCCTTTTCCTCTTCTGTCACCTTAAAAAAAATGACACATCAATGGTGTTCAAAAATATAAAATACAAGCAAATGACAAACAAAAAACCAAAATACACACATAGGCATGCACACACATGCACCAGTCTTAACAAACCTATTATTTTTAAACTGTTACTGGTTAGAAATTTCCATAGGTAGTCACAAATTTATTGAATTTGAATTAAATAAAAGTTTTAAGAAATAAAATTACAGAACTTTAAGACATTATATCTTTCTGTTAGTATTTTATGCCTGAGTTATAATTTTTACTTGTAGATAAAATTCTTACAGCTATATATTAATAGTTTACTGTCTAGGAGACTATCTACATATAAGTTAAGGTAGTTAATATTTGGTTGTGTGCCTTTCAAGTAATTTCTGTCTAAATTTTTACTTGCCGGTGTTTCAGTGGATTCATGCAATCACACTATATTTTTGTTGTTTTTCTTTCCACTAGAAAAGAGAACAATCTACTCACTTTCTCTTCTTAGATTCCTCTAATCAAAAATCAACCATATTACTCACTCTGAGAATAAGGTGCTCTACCTTTCAAGAACTTTTCCTCCTACAGACATCCTATCTCTCTCTCTTTCATCATCAGTTTCTTCTTCATTAGCATGTCATCCTTTCACCTCCTGACTCTAATATTCACTCCTTCAAGAAGTCTTGGTGCTGCCTCCAAAATATATCCCCAATTTGACTTCTTTTCACCATTTGCATCTCTACCACCCAGTCCAGTCATCTGCCGTTTCTGATCTCTAATGTCTTTGGTTCATGTGGAGATTTTTGCTTTTTAATTAATGAATTCATTCATTTAATGTTTCTCATGATTCAGTTGCCAACTTTATGGGATATTAAGTTCTTATGAGAGTATGTGTGTTTCTGAGTTCCCTATTCTTGTCAGATTAGTTCACCTTTTTAATAACTAGTATAACAAGTCTGCTTTCCTAGCTCATATTAAAAGTTGACTTACCTATGCGTACATGTTTATTTTCCATATACACATTAGAAATAAAAAATTATTTGGGTTATAAAAAATCCAACTTGAATTTGGGAAACCAATGTAATTAGGGATACAAAGAACTTATAAATTAATTTGGGTAAAATTGACTTTTTGTAATATTAACTTGACCAACTGAAGCAAATAGAGTAGCTTATAATTCATAAAATTTCTATGTACTTTATGCAATTTCTAAAATATTCTTCACAGAGATTCTTATAATTTTTTTAATGCCTAGAAAATGTATAATTTTGTTGCTACTTTAATGTATTTGTTTTTTATAGTATGTTTATCTGTTTATTGTTGGAATAGATAAATTTCTATAGGTTGGTCTTGTATCAGACAAGTTTATGATATTTTCTATTAATTTTAGTAATTTATTGATTCTGTTGTTTTTTTCTTGGTAATTGATCATATCATCTACATACAATAGGAGTTTTATAATTTCCCTTTCAATCTTAGCACTCCTTTATTTCTCTTTCTTTCTTTATATCATTGGCAAGGATCCAGAGTTGAGTAGTTAAATAGTAGTGATAACAATGAACATCAACCTGCCTTCCCTTTCCCCGATATTAAAGGGAATACACATAAAGTTTTTCCATTAAATATAATATTTACCATAGGAGTTTTTACATATAAACTTTAGCTAGTTTTGGAAAGTCCTTCCTATTTGTAGTCTGCTGAATATATGTTGATTATTATCAAATGTCTTCTCTGCAATATTAAAATAATTTGATATTTTTCTATTTTAGTTTACTAATATTTCAATTTTCTGGATATATTTCCTAATGTTAAACTATCATTGTTCTCATAGAGTAAATCATACCTAATTATAATGTATTTTTAATATACTGTTGAATTTAGATAGTAATATTTTATTTAGAAAGTTTGCAGTTGTGTTCATAAGTAAAGTGAGTTTACACTCTTCTATTTTTAATTGTTCTTATCTGGCTTTGGAATCTATATGAAGTTCCCCTGAGGGTGGCACTTCAGGCTATGGGTGAATGAGGAGGTCAGCAAATCCTCTCCCCAAAAGCAACTACAAAGCTAGACAAATCGACCAAAACAAATATTTTAGCACTCTGAAAAGTGACAAGCAACCTATGCCAATCTGAGAAGAATTCATGCTTGAAAATTGCTGAACTTTGGATAGAAAAATGGGAGTCTGTGATATTCTTGCTCAGGGATACTCCCATCTCACCCCCTGGCTTGGTTAGAATGGAGGTTCTATAGAGGGCAGGCTATGAACATCAGCAATTGCACTGCCACTATTGAAAGGGGCTTATCTCATTTGAAGTAATGGGCAACAGCTATGCCTAGAGGTGCTTTCAGTGTAAGTGAGGATTTTCACTGAGAGTAAGAAGGATGGCCTGAGGTTGCAGTCATGGTTGGGGCAAGTATATTTCTGGCTGAGTCTTCACACATGGGTAGAGGAGAACAAAGAGGGGCAGAGATTCAGAAACTCCTGATCAACCATAAGGCTGAGCAATATGCATTAGAAAATACAAAATAGTCCAGTGGGAAGCAAATGCTAGGATAGATGCGAAAGTGTCCTGAACTTTGCATGCCATCCCCTATACACAAAGGTCTATCTGCAGAGGATGAAAACCTTATTAGCTTGAAGTATTTGAGCACAGATTGTGTCAAATCATTAGCTGGCCAGTAAGCTACAAAGATTTAGGGGGGAAAAAAACCTAAGAAGCCAGGCTTAGAAAATAAAAGCTATAAACATTTTCTTAATGGACACATTAGCAGTTACAAATTATAGGAGAAAAAGATTTAGCCCAGGCAAAAAAGGAAAAAACAAAAATGCAACAAAAATAAACTTTAGGGGAAAAATCTTAATGCTGAGTCCCTAAAATATTTTATCTAATATGTCCTATTTTCAGTAAAAATTATGAAATATGCCAATTAACAAGAATATATGACCCATACTCAAGACAAAAGAAGTCAATGGAATTTGTCTTTGAGCGTCTACAGATGTTAGATTTAGCAGACAAAGACATGAAGCAGCTATTAAATATGTGTTCAGTATACTAAAAAAAAAGTTTGAAGAATTACAAGAAAGTATTAATATAATAACAATGAATAAACAAATAGAAACTTTCAATGAAAAGGTATAAATCATTAAAAAAAGACCAAATGAAAATTTTGGAGTTTGAAGAGCACAATAACTAAAATGAAAAGTTCAATAGAGAGGCTCAAAAGCAGATTTGTGATTGCATAAAAAAGAAGAATTAGCAAACCTGAAGAAAGATTAATAAAAACTATCAATGGAAGTACAAGAGAACCAATATTGAAGAAAAATGAACAAATTTACAGATCTTTTGAGCAAGCAAGCCAACAGATGTGTAATGGGAATACCAGAAATATAGAAGAAAGAAAAAGGAATAGAAGGTATAATGGCCTAAAATTTCCTAAATTTGATGAAAGAAGTAATCTTAACAATCAAGAAACTCAGCAAACCCCAAAATACGACAAATCCAAAGAGATCCACACTAGACCCATCACTATTAAAATGTTGAAATCAAAAGACAAAGAGAAAATTTTGGAAGTGGCAAGAGAAAAATGACACATCCTCTATACAGGCTACAATTAAAGGCTGGCTTCTCGTCTAAAACAATGAAGGCCAGAAGGCAATGAAATGACTCAAAGTTAATACTGAAAGTGCTGAAAGAAAAAAAAAAAAAGGATTAGCCAATATTCTACTCTTGATCTTAGCCAAGGCCAAGAAGCAATAAGATTAGTCAATATTCTATATCCTCTAAAACTATGTTCTAGAAACATGTTTATTTTCTGTTTTTTGGGTGTGGTTTTCTATAAAAATCTAATGGCTTAAGCTTTATATTTTTTTAATATAACAGTTCCTGAGAAGTGTTTGTTAAAATCTCTAACTTTGGTTATTCATTTATCTCTAACTTTGGTTATTCATTTATCTAAGTCTGTATCATTAGCTGAATGTATGCTCAGGATTGCTATACTGTCTTGTTCTTGTCTTTCTTTTACTTTATGTAATGTCCTTCTTTGTCACTTATAATGTATTTTGGACTGAATTCTATTATTAAGTGTTAACATTGATGCATCGGCCCTCTTCTTACTCATTTTTGTCTTATATATTTTTTCTCATCTTATTGTTTTAATACTTATTTAACTTTTAGTTTTAATTTTTCTCTTGCTATCAGTTCATGGTTGATCCTCTTTCTAAAAATCCAGTCACTAATTATCTTTTAATTTATGGATTTAACTCATTTACATTTGTTGTTATTTCTGTTATTTTAGGACTTGGATCTCTCAATTTTTTATATTTTCAGTTAGTCCAGTTTTCTAAAAGTTATTTTTAAAGTAGTTTCTTCTTTCCAGCATTTCTTTGATGGCAATTTAAATGTAACATACCTATTTTTATTCTTGTCATGACTATCCTTAACCAAATACCCATATTTTAAATTATTTAGTACTATTGCTAATATCTGTGTCTATTGCCAATATCTGTGTCTTCTCTCCTCATATATGCTAGCCTTCTCTCAATTCATTTATTGTAAACACCTAAACCTCCACAGTTTTGTTATTAACTAGATTTTATCTTTGAGTTATGGCTATTTTTCTCTTTCTCTCATTCTTTCATTTTTTCATTAATTCTAGGAATTTTTCCTATTTTACAAAATATTTCTTCTTATGTTTTTTCCCCTCCTTTGGGGGACTTCTAATTTAATTTTTTACATTCTTTAGGTTTTCTTTTCTATTTTAAATAGTTTTTCATTTACATTGCCTTTTAGAAGAGTTCATTGATTTGATCTTCTGGTTTATAAGTTCATTATCTATTTGTACCTATCCCACTTTCATTCTTTATATTGTTGGATTTATTACCATTTGAATATTTTCCATATTCAAAACTCCTACTTTGTTTTTCCTTTATAACTTCTTTTTTTTCTTGTTTTATATTGTAGATATCTCTTTTTATCTCTTCAAAGCATAGTCATACTTTTGATAAATTATTTTTCTACCCATTCCAAAAATTCTGCTTCGTATGTGTTGTTTAGTATATTGTAATTCTTTTAGGTTGTTTTATTCCTCAGATATACAGATTTTTTTTTTTACTGTAATATTCCATAATGGCTTTATTTTTTCTGCTAAAATCAGTTAGTTAATGTTCAAGGCCAAGCTTCAGTCTGTACCCCTCCTGGTAAGCGTAAGGATAGAAAAAGGAATAAGGCCCAGAGTTGGAAGTTCTGGGACTGCTGCTACTGACTGCAGTTTGCTGCCACTCCACTAGGTCAGGAGTCCATCTGCAAGTTCTCAGATATTGTCAACATCAGGAAGAGGTGTTTCCTGTAGGTTGTGATCTACTACCCCTTGGGGTTTGGCGGGGAGGGAGGTGGAGTCATAAATCCTTGCACCTGTTCTCATCACCTCCCAGATGGCCTTTTGACCTGCTCTGTCATTCCTCTGACTACACCTGTGACCTACTTAATGTGTTGCTGTTGATTTTCCGGTGAATGGGGTACAGCAGTGATTGTCCCAAGTAAATTACTCTGATCCTTAATTCCTCATGCTTCTGTAGTATCCCCAGAAAAGATTTTTGAGAGAAAACTAGCAGTCATTCTGCTTTTGCTTTTATGCTCCAGTCACACTTCGCCTCTTTCAGCCTTTGCCTTAAACAGGATAATCTAGTTCCCATCACAAATGCTTCAGAATTGCAGTTCTCTATGTCTAGAATGTTCTTCCCTTAGATCTTTAGCAGTTATCTCCTCCTCATTAATCTCATCTCAAATGTCACCTTCGCAGGAAGACCCTTCTTGCCACTATATTTAAAATAGTTACCATCTGAGGCACTATGGTATTCTTCCATTTATATATTTGTATCTATTCTAGTTTTATTCTTTATAGTGTGTGGCAAACTAGGCCATCACAGGTCTGTATTCTAAATGTTCCATAGTTATCATTAAAATATTTGTATTATTACAACTATGACATTACCAATTTTATTTTGCCATGTGATATCCTAAAGAAAAAAATCTCCACTTTTATTCTCTGGTTTTAGATAGAAGTTAAATTTAAGTTAATTCTACATCTTCCTTAGCTAGCTTAGGTCACAATAATAATGAGTTGCCAAATAATGTTTCATAAGTATTCCTTTGATCCTTACCACTAATCTGGAATGTGGGTAGGGTGTGAATCCCCATTTTTCAGATGAGGAAAGTGAGGTTCAAAGAGGTGGATTGAGTGGGAGGCAGACTTGAGATTTAAACACTAAACACCAGTCTTCAGTTATTACCTGATGCAGTTGTTTTTCTTACCATACAGGTTTGTCCCTGTCATATTAGAGATTTGGGGATTTCTTCTGTCATCCCTAAAAATTTACTTGGCTTGATTGTCAATCGAGAAAACATTTAAACTAGCAACAACAATAAACGGTTATGCTGCGCTAGGCCCTGCTCTAAGTACTGTACATGTATCAACACATTTAAATCTCTTAATAGTCCTGAGAGGTTGGTGAAATTATACTCTAATTATTTAGAGGACACTAAAGCATAGAGGGGTTATAACTTGTCCAAATCACACATCTAGTAAGTGGCAGAGTTAAAATTATAGACCCAGCAGTTTGGCTCTTAATTACTATCCTAATCTATAATCATAGAAACTTTATTATAGTTTATAGTTTACAGAGAGCTTTCATATCCATTATCTACGGGGCCTCGCTGGGTCTCTGTGTAGAGAGCAGGCAGGATTTGACAGACAAATACTAATAGTATACTAAATTTCAGAGAGGTTGCTTGGCCTACCTCACCTGGACAGCGAGCAGCTGAAATCATTACCACAATCCTTTCTTTTGAAATCTATTTATGTCTCTTGGATCATGTTTTATTATCCTTGATTTTATTAGCTCACTATGGTATCCATAATGTGTTTTTCTTCTCCAACAAGTTATATTATTGTAGGCCTAAAATGTTAACGTTTATGTACCTAAGAAATATTTTATCTCTTATATTTTGATGTTCCTTGATCATGTCTCTTGAAGCTGAATTGTGAAGATTTCAAGAAAGGAGAAAGAGATGGGGATTTTATCTGTAGCCTTGATAATGCAGCTGTTTGTGGCACAGATGGAAAAACGTACAGCAGTAGATGTGCGCTGTGTGCCGAGAACGCGTGAGTATCCTCTGAAGCAGGCTTTCTCCCTAGAGCATGTCCTCTGTGTAATTACATGACACAGCTTTTTCTGCAGTCTTTAAAATAACAATCCATTTTGTGGATTAGTACAAAAACTATTAGTACCACTTCTTTTACAATTCTTAATATGAAAAAAAAGTATGTAATGTAACACATTATATTTTACAAATAACTTTTGTGTATAATTTATCAGATAGTTTTCACTGTCTCTATGAAGGAGATAGGATAGGGAGATTTTGTGTGTATATATATAAACACACACACATATATGCATATATACATATGTACGCACACATATATACACATGCACACCTCTATCTTCTATCTATCCATCATCTATCATGACATAAACAGAAAACAAAAAATAAACACATGAAGAATATACAGGTTTTTATTAGATATATATGTTATTATACAACTATGAGCACACTGTATATTTATTCTTACTATGTCTTATGTAGGGAATCCCGTTATAAATCTTTAAATGTCTGGTCCAGATAAAAGTTTCTCTCGAGAATCATACTGCACCTTGTATTTCTTTCCTAGCAGCTCTGGCTACTAGGAGACTCCATAATAACATTGGAAGTTTTTAAAATAGTTTTCCTCAACTAATATCCTCTCAAATAACTTTTTTTCTTATGACTTTTAAATACTTAGGTTTTTTCTTTATATTGTTTTTATTGATTTTTATTGTTATACAGATGCAATCATTGTAAGTTGCCTTATCTTTTTAGAAAGTAGGATCTATCACATTTATGGTACTATGTTTTTAGATCTACTTTAAAACTCTACTGTACTGAACAAAGTTAATTATCAGGACTTTATGTACTTTCTGTGAAAAATAAAATACTAGTTAGCATAACCCAAATAAAGAGTACTATGATGAGATGCTAAATAATACAATCTTGAATTTGTTTGTTTAAAACAACAACAAAGTTTTTGAGGAGCATCTGGTATCTGGTTGCAAGCTTTACTTTTGTCCATCTTTGGTTGAGGATCCCTACCCTAGACATAGGGGGAAAAAGATTTCTGGAAATAGTATTTACATGTTTAAGATTTATCACCCCTCCTGCATGACTCCATTTCTTTGACTTCGAGTTATAAACAGGCTCCTATTAGAAAAAGTAAGTAAAGAATGCAACGTGACACTTGTTTTCAGGAGCAAAGGAGAATCACAAGACAAGAGAAGTTCTGTTTGAATACAGGGAAGTTCTGTGATAACTAAACTGCTGTGTCTCCTAACTTTTTATTCTAGGAAAACCAGGTCCCAAATTGACATCAAGAGCGAAGGGGAGTGTGAGCGCAGTAATCCTGAGCAGGTGAGGACCAATGTCAGAGTGGCGGGAAATATTGGGCTTCTGACTTCAGGAAGAAAGCAGATGCTCTCTGTCCCTCTTGGGTGGGAGGCTTGGAAGGAAGTAATTCTTGCTTTCCTTGAAATGGGATGCTAAATTCTCTCTGCTAATATGAAAAAGCAATAGTTTCTGAAATGGGATCAGCTCTGTTTCTGCTTTCTATTAAAAAAAAATTAGAATTCAAAAGGAAACTCCATCAAAATACTAAGATCGTCATGTTAGTTATTAAAAATCACTTTCTAACTCTAAACTTTAAACTTCAGTCACTCAACCTGAGTTGAAAGCCCAGCATTGTCACTTGCTATCAGGAGACCTTGGGCAAATTACTTCACCTAAAATGAGATTTGGACTAAATAGCTTTTTTTCTATGCTAAAATCCTGTGAGGCTACGATGATAGGGGAAGGGGAAGGAAGAAATTGTCTCATATGTGTCACACTTGACTTTTGCTAACTGAATAATTTTTCAAATTTTCAAGATTTGATAACCTTTGTACATACTCCTAGCACAACTGAAGTTACCTCCACCAAGGCATTTAGCAAGTTTTGGGGCAGAGAACCTGCAGCATTGGGGCCACACGTGTCCTTCTGGATCCTTGAGTGTGGCCTTTTACTGAATCCAAATTTTACAGAATAAATCCCTTTATTAAAAGAGAAAATATATTAAAAGGATTTGTTCTGTGAAGTTTGAATTCGCTCAAGGGGCCCCACTTGGGGATCTGTAGGGCCACATGTGACATTGAGGCTCCAGGTTCCCCACCCAGTGGGGCAAGGACTGTGCTCTGCCTGAGTTCTAGCACATAGCAGGTTATCAATGTTTACTAAATAAATGAATAAATAAGTAAATGAGTTCCACACTTAACCAGATGAGTCATACAATACTTACTGAGCTACTGCTACGTGACTGGTACTGCTCTTGGTGACCCATTGCAGTGGCAGACGCACTAAGTTCTATAAAACTTCTGACGACAGTGTTGAAGGCATGACAGTTAGCATGGTGAATGCCAAGTTCCTTTCTCTGTCCTTCAGGATGTGTGCAGTGCTTTTCGGCCTTATGTCAAGGATGGAAGACTTGGGTGCACACGGGAAAATGATCCTGTTCTTGGCCCTGATGGGAAGACACATGGCAATAAGTGTGCGATGTGTGCTGAGTTGTTGTGAGTATCGGCATCCCCGGGTGGATCCAGTGAGGGTGCACTTGGTTGCTGTCCCAGTCACTCCACAGGGAGATAAAGTCCTTTTCATGAAGCATGTGATCCTTTGTCTTTATAATGTAAGATAGCCCTTTCTCACAGAAGAGCTTCCATTCTTTTTCTTCATATCATCTACTGAAGTTTCTTAAAAGGAGAGGATAAGGTGGTCATGTTAGTTATTAAATTCGAGACTCAATTTTTTAAAATTACAATGACTTCAAGACACAAAGTGTTTTATAACACACAATATTTTAAAATTTAGAAAGCACTTTCATGTGGGATAATCTACATCAGTCATTTGGCGTGCATTGCTTCATCTGAGCATGTGTAGAGACCCTTATTGAATATTGAGAGTCTAATTAAAATAGTAATAATAATAATGTCATGTGTCTAAATTCAGTATAAAAGGTGAAACATTATGAAAGGGTAGAACTATTGAGTTAATCCTTCTCTGAGTGCCTGGCACTGCTCTGGGCACTGAAAACTCAAAAGTGAATGAGATCCAATTAGTCTTTCATATTCTTGTTGTTAAACAAGGTATAGCCTCTCTGATCCATGTGTCAGCAACCCTCAAATTGCTATATTTACATCACTGGATCTTTAAAACCAGGACAGAGATTTAACAGATTAATAAACTTCACACCTGCCTTTGAAAATTATAGTTAGCCGTTGTAGAATTCAAGAGCATGTCCTATCAGGTTCATAAAACAGTGATTAAAACTGGTTTGCAGACAGGAAATCAACGTGATTTCCACTTTCCTATCTAGGAGGCATGTGTTTTCAGTGTTCCAACCTGCCCTGATTCTGTGGTTTTGTTTCTTTTCATGTACTAGCTGAAAAGGAGAATTTAATTTCTTTAACCTCTGGTTTCTCCTTCCGTAGAAGTGAAATAGCCAGGCCTATCTCCAGGATGAGACTGTAATCAGACAATAGATGTAGAAGGCTTAGAAGCCCAATTCTAATGCTGCTTTCATTAGCAACCATGCTTTTTTGAAAGCAAACAAGTGCTTTACAAGGTATGCAAAGTTATGCTTACGGGTGTGGATGGCAATACCTCAAATGCTCAGTTGGGTTTCACCCTTGTCACAGCATTGTTAAAGCTCTTGGTTCTGCCTGTTAAAGGGAATTTTCCTGACAATCTTCTGTTTGTCAATCAAGGTGTCACACCCCTCCAGTTTTACAGAACAAAGCTCCTAATTGACTGTCAGTGAGTCAGTTTCACACCCTTCCTTATCTTTGGCAATTTTTCTGGCTCAGGCACTAAAGACAGGGAAATGCTAGGCTCTTGTGAGTGAATCAGTTTCAACAAGTTATGGCAGAGAATATGAAAGCGTTTAGCACAGGACTGGCCACTGAAAATATGATCGAGCCATAAACTAACCAACTGTTTACTTTCTTAACAGTTTAAAAGAAATTGAAGAAAATGCCAAGCGAGAAGATGCAACCAGAATTCGACGAAATGCTGAAAAGGTAAATGACTTAATATAATCTGGTTCTTGTGATCATAAATATTAACAAACTTATTCTTGAACTTTTGAGGTCATACAATAAAGTCATTGTCCTTTATTATCATATGAATTTTTTTCTTAATATCAAATTCCCCAAACTGACTATTCCTAGAATATTAATGATTAGATTCAGGTTTTAAAAAGCATTTCCCACCTAAGGTTCAAAATGTACAATTTCCACCCTTGCTTCTCCCCCACCCCCAAAAGAGGCTATAAAATAGAAAGTTTATGCAAACCAAATTCTGCTTAATTTCCACCAACTTTCCATCTGGTTTAGTGTAAACCCACTTTACTTTGAATAAAAATTTTTAAAAATTGCAACCAAATGTAATTTAGACAGGAATAACTTTAAAATAATTCCAGAGTCTTTTAAATAGCATGTTCACTGGTAATTTTATGTATGATTCCATTGACACAGTTGGAGTTATTGACTTTTCCACTGTGGTTATTACATTCAATGAGACCTGCATGTGTAAAGGTCTTATTTCTGCTTAAACAAAAATCTCAGACAAATTTTGAGATTATGGTTTTAAAAATACCCTTAAAATTAAGTTTTTTTCCAAATTATTTTATAATGTAATTTTTCATTTAGTATAAAAAGTCATTTCTTTTGTTAATTGAAGAAACACTGTAGATAGAGAAACACTCTAGATATCTTAAATCATCTAGTTTCAAGAGAGGGATAGTCATTACTTTGCCTTCTGTTGGGAAGTCCGAGCAACTGTGTTTTACCCTTAGTTCTCTCATGCTGTGGGTGTGTGACACTGGGCACATCATTTCCTCTCTGGGCCTTAATTTTCTTGTCAGCATAATAAGGAGGTTGGATAAATGACCTCAGTTTTATCTTCCTGTTGGATTATGATTCTACATCCTGTATTCTTTGGTGCAGATACAAGTACACCATTTTTGTAGAATGTAGGGCTTGTGTTTTACTATGGAAAGAAACAAGCCCAGTTTCTGGTAGTCAAGAGCTGACTCTTCACTTCATAATACTATTTAATGAAGCAAAGCTCCCACCCTAAATAGGGTATTCAAAGTTTAAATTTAGAAAAACAAAAGTATTCGGAACTGTCTGTAGTTTGCTCAGCACTCACCATGGATTGAAAGGCAATTCTTTTGCAGTGGTTGTTAAATTTCAGTCTAAAACTTTGGGTCATCCTCTGATGTTTACTTCATAAACATGGAGAGTTCTTTTCCGCAGTTTTTCATCAGGTCTCAGTTGTACTTCCCTTTTCCTCTCTGTGGCTGGGGTCATTGTTTCGGTGGGGCCATTTTGCATGACGGTGTTGAATAGGACTGCTTTGTAGTGATGGCTCAATATGTGCCCCATAATTAACCTGTCAGTGGGTTGTTCACAAAAGTGTTTCTTCAGAAGCTCCCTGGATGAATCACAGCTTATAAACTGAAATTATCATTGTTTCTCTTATGGGAATCATTGAGCATTAATTTTATTACCATGCTGTGATTATCAGGTGACTGTGCTTCTGCATCTGTATTCCTAGATGGTTACAACCAGGGAGTTGGGAGCACACCCACTGCTCCTCCAAAAACAAGTATCTTTTTATTAGGAGGCAATTAGCATTCTCTTTAAAAGTGTCCCAGTGGAAATTTGAATTATTAAACAAAAATCAGAGAATACTAGATCTAGAAAAGCTCTCCAAAGCATCTATTCCAAAAACCTCAATGTGGAGATGGTAAGATTGAGGTTCCCAAGGGGGTGGGACTTGGCTATGGTCTCCCAGTGAGTGAGAGCTACAGTCTGGGGGCCCAGGTCTCCTGACTCCCAGCAACAATCTTTATACTCATGTTTTCTTGACTGAAATGGCAAGATGAAGATGATACAGGTTATAGAGCAGAATTTTTTGTAGGTCATATTACAGTAATATATGCCATCACAAAATATGTTTACTGACATAGAGACTCTCACACCTAGAGTTAACTTGGAATATATTTTTTGTTAAGTTTAGCCTTCACCAAATATTAATAGTAGAATTTTCAAAACACGGAGAAAAACCTGAAAGTACTGAACCAAAGCATCAAGAATCTGAGAACAAATCTCTCTTGGATTTTTTTTGGAAGTCACAACCTTTTTAGGTTTTCTAAATAAACATCAGCCTTGAGGGTCTACCTCTCTAAGGTGCGGGTGAAAGGAAATTAGATTTGCTCTCTATGAGGTTTCCAATGTCAGAAATAATCATCAATAGACAGAGACAGAATATACAAAAATTGTCCACAGATCCACAGAGAAAACAAACTAAAGCAGAATGCTGATGGATATCATCTTGGTCCTTTTTCCTTTGAAACTAGGCTGGATTGTAGTTGATTTAATCCATGTTAAGTAACCTTTAAACATCTCATCTCATATTTTTTTTTTTTTTTTTTGGTCTTGGCTCTGTGTTTTGTTGTGTTTGTGTTGAAACCTTGTAAAAGATCTCTTCCGCCAGCCCCTCCCATGGATTTGGAAGTTGAAAAGTACTGTTGAGTTTTGGTTTTAGGAAATACTTGCTCAGCCTTATTCTTTCCTAGGATCTTTTGCTTTTTAATAAATATACTACATAGCAGATACAAGTACCAAGTAATTCGACAAGATAATTACTATTTGTTATTAATTCTCATTAATATGTCATATGCATTTGCCAACCCTTCTAGACCTGACATTTTATGATTATAAATGTATCATAAGGTTTCTAGATTAAAGAGTAGAAAAACAGTAAATATAATCGTTTGGGTTTTTTTTTTTTAAAGGACTATTGCAAGGAATATGAAACACAAGTGAGGAATGGAAGACTTTTCTGTACACGGGAGAGTGACCCAGTCCGTGGCCCTGATGGCAAAATGCATGGCAACAAATGTGCCCTGTGTGCTGAAATTTTGTGAGTATAGAAACAATTTCTTTAGAGTGAGGCAAAAGGAGGAGTGGAGATTAATTGGAATGATGAGTAAGAGTAACGTTCAGGGGAAGTTTTGTTTTTTTGAGAACTATTTGAGCTGTGTTATGTCCTTTGCAGATCATAACACTATCTAGTGAGTAGGCACCAATGATGTGTGTATATATATATTGCTGAGTAAAAATGGATTCCATTTTCCACTTGAAAGACTGGCTTACAAAATACATCTTAACATTCTCCCCTGTGACTTTTGTGAGCTTCTTTGTGAACTAATCGTAGTACAGAATGGGGGTAAAAGCAGGGAACAAGGCTTTGATTATTTTTCTTTGGTAATTATCTCATTGTGACAGAGTTGATGAGACACCCTCGAAAAATTCATATTTTTACATTAATTGGATTATGCTCATCTTTTCATCTGGGACATGGGACATGGGAACTAGGGCAAATCCTACAATATATAAATCATGGTCTTTATGAAGACCTCAGATGAGGTCTCGTGACACTTTCTGCCAGATCCTCGAGCTCTCTAAGCCCTTTCCTATGTTCTCTCCTCCTGCCAGTTCTAATGTCCTCTCCTCCTTGAGATTACATTTTTGGATTATCCTTTCTTGGATAAGACCTCCTAAAGTCCCTAACTGAAATTCATGCTAATAATTCTTAGCAATTGTCTTTTATAATAATCACAATTGCTGGTAAATATATCGTTATTTCTCCATTTGTTGACTATCAGTCTTCTCCACTAGGCTCAAGAGTTCCAGGAGGACAGGGTGTGTGTTTGTATTATACACTATAGTATGCCCAGGGCCCAGGCCAATGCTTGCCAAAAAAAAAAAAAAAAAAAAAAATAGTCACTAACTAAATGATGAGTGAATGAATGAACAAAAATATGAATGAAGATCCCTGTTTTCAAGAAGCTTAAGGTTCATAGCAGGAATAAGCCATGGGCATGTACACACACATATTTATATATTGCAAAACAAGATGAAAACTGTTCCATAAGAGAAGAATATTCAGTTATGAAAAAAAACAGTGATAGATGTAGAGCTCATTTCTATTTGAGATTTGAGATGTCTTCTTCAAAAAGATAGGTTTAAATGGGGGAGATTTAAAAGAAAGAGAGATGGGAAAAAAACCATTTAGTGGAAGGAAATGATGTATATACTATAAAGGCAAAATGAAAGGCAAAATAGGGATTTAAGGTGATTTGAAAGTATGCTAGAACAGGAAAACTTAGCTGTTTTGCCATCTGTACTTAGCGATTATTTTTTATTACGAAGATATGAAGCATCTGTACTCATTTATTTTTTTTTCTTTTTCCAGCAAGCGACGTTTTTTAGAAGAAAACAATAAAGGAGATCAAAATCTGAGAAAGGATGAAGAAAAAGTTAAAGTTAAAAGAGAAATTGAGGTGAGGATTAGTTTGCTAAATCTAGTTGTTACGTGTGTGTGTGTTCTTTTAGTATGCATTTTCAATATTGGTTAATATTTTCCCTACTACTAATAGGTTTACTGAAAACTAATTTATAATTGTTTTATAAGATTCAGGAGAAAAATTATGGCTTTACAATTTCTAGCTCCATTTGGAGGAAATTAATCAAGTCACATTAGTAAAATAGTTTCACACTTCTAAATGAAGGTGATATATCAAAACATTTTCTGAATTGAAAGTGTGATATGTACTCTTCCAATATGTGGTAGCTGTTGTGGAGGTATTCATTTTAACAACAATATCAATGTAGAATTTTAATGTTCTTCCTTTAAAATCATACTGCATTCTGCTTTTTAAACATCTCTTAAACTAGTCACCTGAGTGCTTTTCTGCTGCTATCACTTTTGCTCAGAAACCTAATAATTTTCCTTATGAAGGCATTAGCATCTTGCCTGGTCTATGTAATTTTAGTCTTCGTCTTCCTCAGTACTTAAGTTTCAATTCATCCGCCATGTTGTTTTCATAGACTAGGAGATGTTTCCATGAGTCAATGGCATTACACAATGTCTGAAGATATCCTAGAGTATATGGGGAACCTTTCATTTCGTGTAGAAACCCTATCTAACTTATTTATTATAGGTAGTTGTCTATTCTTTTTTGATGTATAGTTTGTAGTTTTACCTTCCTCTTTGTGTAACTGTGTCTCATTGCGAGGCCTCATTTTCAACTGCTTCCTAAACCTCGATCCTAGATAACAAAGTTCTTTTAATTTTAGTACTTAAATGTTCCTCCACTATTTTTTTATATTTATTTCAAAATTTCTCCTCCCTCCCCCCTTCCTTCTTCCTTTTCTTCCCCCACTTTCTCTCTCTCTCTCTCTCTCTCTCTTTCTCACTGTCATTCTTTCTCCTTCTGTAATCTAATTATCATAATTTCTCTAATTTTATCTCTATTCACTCAAATTCTCCACACATCTGGCTATCATTCTTTGTTATAAATATTTATCATTTTCCCATTGTCCTAGAATAAAATCCAAATTCCTTTCAAAGTTAAGCGGTCTTATTTTTAATTGATTTTCAGGGTCTCCTTTTTGACCATTTCCCAAACCTTCATCTATTTAAACAAACTAATTCTGTAGCTACTATACTCATGGATATGTTAGATTTTCTCAAAAGAAGATGTTCTTTCACACTTCTATGCCTTTGCATATCATAATTCCTCTTGGAGGACCTTTTTACCACATTGTGTTTCTGGATACATCCTCAAGATAGAACTCAGACATAAGTCGTTCTCTGAAATTCCATGAATCATCCTTTTTTTTGTACTTGTACACCCTTAATTCAGACCTGTGTTATATCCCTTAGCTTTGTATATTGCAATTACGTATTCTTTCTACTGATTGATGAAAGGCCTAAATAAATCATATTCATATTTATAGCTCCCTAACTTAATATAGTTTGACTACCTAAATATTACAAGGAGAAAAACATCACAAAATTTCTGGATGATTCTAAATCCTAAAAGTTTTATTTTTTTTCATCCTTAATTTCTCTTTTCCAATTTATTTGTAAAACAACATTTGACATTTATAGAGAATAGAGAATTATATCTAAATTGTCTCATTTTCATTATTCAGAAACGCTGCAGTGAATATCAAGCTCCGGCAAGGAACGGAAGGCTATTCTGTACCAGAGAACATGACCCTGTTCGTGGTCTAGATGGAAAAATGCATGGCAACTTGTGTTCCATGTGTCAAGCCTACTTGTGAGTATAGAGTGTTAGAATGTCAGAGGAAGAAGGGACCTTGCAGATAATCTAATAGAAACAACTTGTTTCATAAACGGAGAAACTGTGGCTTCAAGTAGGAAAGTGAGTTGGATAAGTTACACAGGGAATGTCAGTAAGAGCCCTGAGAGTGAGTACCTAGAGTTATTTATTTCAAGATGTCTTATTTTCTCTGATGCTCCCTCTTTTGGCGCTGGAACATCTTTGACAAACATGACTTTGTACAAATATTCGTTGCCTTCTCACCCCTGAAGCTTCACATGTGAACCTGTTTTAGTCAGCAGCTTATAGGCATCTGATCTTCCATGGGGGTTTAAGGTCCAAAGTTATCACTTAACGCAGAAATTGAATAGAGTCAAATTGCCCATGAAATAACCATAAACGCTTATAAAATTACAATGGATGTTACTTTATATAAAGTGACATTTCTCAAAAAATCAGAACTGCCAGTTTTCTTTCAAAATTTAGAATAGCTCTTACTTTATTTGGTTGAGTCAGATTAAGTATTTGACTTATATTTAGAATCTATGGCTTTTTGTTTTGATTGACAACCAATATGGTTGAAATATCATCAGTTAACTGTACGTACCATACAATTCCATTGTACAAAGCAAATTTAGGATTATTTGGTTTATCAGTATATGGAAATTCTTGGCTGTTTTCCACTTGCCTCACATTTTGTCTTTTGGCTACAACAGCCGTAAGTAAGCAATACACTGAAGCTTAAGCTAGGGTATACCTGACATGATAGCTAGATCCTGGATTTGAGAGAGGGGTGGTTGTAGTCATATTCTGAGAGTATAGCCAAGGCCTTCTCTGCCTCTCATCCTCTCTGAGAGGCAGTGGGACAAATTGATGTGCTTTGTTAAGGTCACTTTCAGCCTCCAGGTGTTATGTTACCATGGTTCTAATTTTGATGCTTCTGATGCCTCTGTAGTGGACATCGATGATGCTCCTTTTCTCACCAAATGCAAGAAAGCTAGTTTATAGAAAGCAAGTTTTCCAGGCCCACTGTTACTGCATTTCTTCCAACACTAAACAGAAACTATGAATACGTCATGGTATCATACCATACTGGAAGATGTTTAGTTGCTTCTCATTGATATGTAGTGATAAAGGAATAACATTGCTTCCCTCTAAGGATGAAAAACAGTCTAGCAGTGCAGGGATGTGGAGAAATCATTGCATGTATTTGGTCCTAATGGATCTCTTTCATTTTCTCTCTCATTTAGCCAAGCAGAAGCTGAAGAAAAGAAAAAGTCTGAAGCACAAGCAAGAAATAAAAGAGAATCTGGAAAAGCACCCTCATATGCAGTGAGTGGAATCCGTCCAATAAATCCCACTTGGCACTATAATTTGAACACACTTCAAAGAGCCTAGAGGGTGGAATTCTGCTCTGTAAAAATCCCTAGAAGCCCTACATTTCAAACTGTGGATGACATTGAGATGAATGCTATGGAAGATTCATCCATTCTGGTTGCTTCAAAGGCTAACCCTGTAAAATAAAATGAACTTACTTGAAGTCTGAAAAACTGGGTTCTACTTCTAGTTTCATCACTTAGAGACCCTGTTAGCTTTTGCTAGACACATTGCAGAGAAACTCTACATGTATACTCTTTCACATGAATTTCTGAACTCTCAAATCTTATTTGAGATAAAAAATACCATGATTCTCAAAAAAAGCATGATTCTTGTGTCTGAAGTATTAAAATATTAGTTTCCAAAGCCTTAGTCAGTTATCATCACCTATTGTTTTGATGATGAAAGTCTCCTAATTGTCCCTCTGGATTTTGTCCTTTCCCTAATCCATCCATTCTCCCTAACACAGCCTGAGTAATGTTTCAAAATGTAAATCAGATCATAATAGCCCTCAAGTAGCTCATCATCAACTGCAAGAGGCATTCTAATCTCCTTATTTCTCTTCTTCAGTTCTTTACCTTCATTCAAAAGTTCCTGCTCTGGTACCTGCCATGTAGTTTCCTACCTGTGTTTTTCAGTTTATTTTATTTTCATAATCTGGTGTGCATATTTCCCAATCTAATTTTGCCCAGGAAGATCCTATTCACTCTTCACACTTACCTAAATTATTCTTGCTCCTTGACATCTTCCTTGGTTTCCACAATCAGAATTCATGGTTCTGACCTTTGAGTTCTCAGATTTTCTTGTACCTCTGTGTTTGCACTTATTTTATTCTATTTAGATTATAGCGGAGTTTGCTTGTGTGTCTTTTTTACTATATTGGGACAACCTATTATGCCTTATCGGTTCCCATCTCTTAGCAAATGGTAAGGTTTTTATTGTTGTTGAATTAAATTTTACATTAGAGAGAAATACAATTAAAGTCCTGGCTCAAGGAGATATAACATTAGTTTCTGCCAATGTAGATGTCTGAATTTTCTTCTCTGAATAGAAATAAAACATATGCCCAGCTTACTTTCTTTATCTTGGCAGGAGCTTTGCAGCGAATATCGAAAGTTCATGAAGAATGGAAAACTCCCTTGTACCAGAGAGAATGACCCCATCCAGGGCCCAGACGGGAAAATGCATGGCAACACCTGCTCCATGTGCGAGGCCTTCTTGTGAGTAGTACTGCAGCTGGGAATATGAGGGAGGGTTTTGTCTTTTCTATTTAATTTCTATGTTTAATTAGGAGAGGGCCACTTCAATAGAAAATAAAATAATTAAGGGATATTTAGAAAAAATGCCCGATTGGAAATGTGTAAAAACCATGTCCTTTGAGGACTGTGAAGACTTGGGCACACTTAGGCAAGGGGAGAGTCATTGTCTTGAAATAGTCAAGTAGTTTTTGTTTTTAAATGGGGAAACAGGATTAGTTCTAGGTTATCTCCATGGATTAAAGTGAGGCCAATGGGCTAATGAATGAAAGCTCTGGAAAACAGGTCCCAGCTCAGGGCCAGGAAGAACTTCCTAATAGTTTGAGGATTTCAAAGATAGGATGACTTACCATTGGCTGTCAAGGATGACGTAGGTGAAGATTTTACTGGCAGATTAAAGCAAAGGCCAGTCATCAGAGACACAATAGTGAGCACTGAAAGTTTAGAAAACCGCCTGGAGCTAGGGTTTAAATCCCTAGTCTATGCTTATTATCTCTGTGTCCTTGGGCAAGTTATGCATTCTGTCTCTCAGTTTCTTATTTGTAAAATGGGATTGTAATAATAATTTTACTATATGCCATGGTGAAAATTTCATAGTATGAGCACAGGGTTAGGTACATTATAAGAATTTAATAAATGTTAACTGTAATAATTCAATTATATTTGAGATCACTTCCAATATGGAGATTCTATGATTTTTACTTATCTCTTATTTAACCACTCTCTTTTAGCCAAGCAGAAGAAGAAGAAAAGAAAAAGAAGGAAGGTGAATCCAGAAATAAAAGACAATCTGAGAAAACAACTTCTTTTGAGGTGAGGTACCTTCTCCAACAAGTCAGAGGCATATGGAGGTGGCATTCAAAGAACACATAAGTTCCCTAAAATTGTATGAAACATTTATACAGTTTGTATTTTTGTGTGTATTTGTATGTGTGCAGGCACACATGCGCATATGTGACCGTTTCTTGGTTGAGGGCTCATTGCTTTTATCACCTAAAAATATCCACGACTTCCAGATTAAGAACTATTCTAAAATAAGCCAATTGCTCCTTCCCATTTAAGAGAAAAAAGTCTAAACTTCAGCTATTTTTGCAATCTGATCCAACCTATGTTCAACACTTCCAACTTTCTTCCCCAATTTCACAGGAATTGTGTAGTGAATACCGCAAAGCCAGGAAGAATGGACCACTTCTTTGCACCAGAGAGAATGACCCCATCCAGGGCCCAGATGGGAAAATGCATGGCAACACCTGCTCCATGTGCGAAGCCTTATTGTAAGTAGAGCAGTGGCCCCAGGGCTTCTGAGGGAGTGAGAAGTGGGAATTGCCCTGGGAAGTTTTTGAACAATTGTGAATAATGCATTTTCCTCTTCAGTGTAGTGTTCAGTGTTGGCTGTCACATTTAAATGGACTAAAAAACAAACAAATAACAGCAATAACAACAAGAAAAAAGCGAGTGGAGGGTTTTCAGATTATATAATAACTCTTGTGATATAAAGAGATGCAGAATAAGCCAGACAGAAAACAAATACTGCATGATCTTACTTACATGTGAAATCTAAAAAAATCTAAGTCTTAGTAGAGAGTAGAGTGGTGATTACTGGAGGCTGGAGGTGGGGTAAGGGTGGGGGTTGGGAATGAGGAGGTGTTGATCAAAGGGTACAAAATTTTAGTTAGGAGGAATAAGTTTTGGGATCTATTGCAAAACATGGTTACTCTAGTTAATAATACTGTATCATATATTTAAAAATTGCTAAAAAAGTAGATTATAAATGTTCTCATCACAAAAAGAATGATATGTGAGTTGACTATGTTAATTAGCTTGACTTAGTTCCATAAATTATACAATTATTATTTGTCAATTAAAAACACAAATTAAAAAAAAAACGAGATGAAGAAATAATCTAGAATCTTTCACCCAGAAAAGAGTATATGCCATGATAATCATACTAATTGTTTTTAGTTTTCAAAAAAAACTATCAGCTAAAATAGGAAATAGATGCAGTTACATGTACAATATCATTATAGTACATGAGAGATTTTTATGAGTTTTTTTAAGTTTATTATCTTTCTACTTATTCTGTGTGATTTTAAGGAATAGAATTAAATGGATAAGAGCTACTGAGAGACAAATTTGTGTTCAGCATGAAGACTGATCTTGTAAGAGAGTAGGGAGGGACTCAAGAATGGTGATTTTGTTGTGTAGGAGTTAGATGCCCATTTATAGGGGGCTTAAAGTATGGGACTTTAGAATGGATGACAGGATATGGCCCTTCAAATAAGAGTTTATGAGTTTCCTAAACATGATTTTTGACCAAACAGATACCCAATTTATTTTCTATGTGCCAAGAATCAGTGAAAGGGTTTAGTTGCTCAGTCTTCCCTGATAGAGAGCAATATAGTCCTGTAGGTTTCTCCCACAGCATTGGGGACGCGGAGCACTCGAAGTCTATTAGATGGAAAGTTAAGAAGATGATTATATAATTGTCATAACAAACATTTATTGAGTGCATGTAATTTTCAGGTACTAGGAGCTTTGCAACTTAATCTCATTTAATCTTCACAACAACCATATGAAATAGATTCCGTGTTGTCACAAGTTACAGATGAAAAAAACAAAGGCTCAGAAAAGTTGAAAATAATGGAAAAGTCAGGACAGTATATACAACGTGGAGATGAAGAAAATGATAATGTATGTCTCACCGTAGGGTGTAGACAGGATATAATCACTTAGCAAGGCCTTTACCAACTTCTGGTAGATATTTGCCTATATTCAGGCTTGCCTCAACCTGTTTTTCTTTTTCCTCCACATTAATCTTTGGGTAACAAGGAAGTAATTCTGCCACCTAGTGGTCAGACTTGTTGCCTTCTCTGACAAGTTCCCATTAGGAGGAAAAATGCTGCTTAAATTTTTTAGTCAATTTACACTTGTGGTAAAGTTTATTAATAGATGAGTTTTCATATGGAAAAAGTCTGAAAAAACCTACGATTTTGAATCTGTTTTATCTCACAAGTTTATCTCACAAACATAAAAATTTCTTATCAAAAAGAAATACTTTTATCACCTCATATTTTGTAGATATGTTAATAAAAGGCTATTGATTTTCTTGAGACTCATTCTACCCTCTGTGGTCATTTATTTGCACACTCTCATACCATGTGAATACAGTCTTTCCAACTTTTTAAAAAGTTTTAATTTGATCAATGAGCAAGTCTTATGTTGATTGGAACATTAAACCATTTTCACATATTATATAATTTTTTTGTCTGTACATGATTATTTGCATTACATATCCAATTATGCTATAGATCCAATCTGTTAAACTCAATTTGTAACACTGTTAGTTATTCAAAATGTAAGAGCTATCATTCTCACTTCATTTGCATTGTATGCCTATTTTTGGAAGGTTTCCTTTCAATGATGACAGTGATGATATCAATCCCTCATATCTCTTATTACTTCTACTCCTTCTCCCCTGCCCCTTGACCTTGTTACCTCTACTTAAAAATGAGGAAGGCATGGAGAGGTTAAGCACTTGTTTTCCTTACACAGTCTGGCTCTGCAGCCTTTCCTCTTAACCACCATGCTATACTGCCTCCCAGAAGCCAAATAGTGGCACTTTATAAAGAGTTATCACAGATGCAAAAGAATCAGCAAATAAGAAAGTATTATTGGAGTACATATGCTGGGAAGTTAAATATGTGTACTCCTTAAGTAAGGGCCTTTCTCTTGCACACCATTCTCTTGAGGTGAGCCGAAGCATTCTTGTTTATTATTTAATAAAATTACAAACTGCTATGGGAATATCTTTGGGGTTGCTTGAGAACAGTCAAAGCACTGAATGATCAATCTATGAATGTTAAGGATCTGCTATACTGCACTAAGATCCATTTCTTCTTCTCTCTTCCTTTTTTTTTTTTTTTTGTTTCTTATAGTCAGCAAGAAGAAAAAGCAAGAGCAAAGGCTAAAAGAGAAGCTGTGAAGGTAATTTTCTCTGAAATGCTGATGCTATGTTCTGACATGTTTTTCTTTATAAGAGCATTCTAGTTATCTCATTAGAATAAATGTTTCCTGCTTAATTTTCATGCCTGAAATGAACAAAGAAAACTTTTAACCAGAAGTTTCCAGAGTACCAATTTTATTTCATGATTTTTCAAATTTTGAGGTTCATTTCACAAAAAGTATAGTGCTAACTTTTTGTAAGGGATTTCCCCCACATTTGGCTTTTATTAGATTTCTGTTGTTAGGCACAGATTTTTAATATTAACTTGTACAGTTTACTAATTTCAATTTACATAATTCACGTATCTATTATTTCAAACAGATAGTACAAGATCCCAATCATTCCAACATATAAAACAAATGCACATATGTTACTATATTTGATCTTTGTCACCACCCAGCTATGGAGGAAGTACTGGGTTCCTTGCCCCAATCAATATTATTAAGTAGTTCATTTGATTTCCCAATTATTTTTAGTCTACCTTCCATGCTTTTATAATTTTATAATTTTATAGGTAGCAGAGCCCTGTGTGTAAATGTTGGATTACTTTCATATAATAGCCATACACAAGATTTACCTTTATTTATTCTATTTCTTAACAACAGTTGCATAAGTACAAGCCTAATCATTATTTGGGGAAAAGTTGACACAGTTTAAAAGTTTACTTTTGAACTGACTCATTTTTTCAATAACTGTTTCTGTTAGCTGGATCTATCTTTGTATTGGTAATTTAGAATTGAAAATTTGTTTCAACCCTCATATTTGACCAGTTGCCAAGTCCTCTGAAGATATTTCCAATGGTCCTAAAACACGTCTCCTTCTCTCATTCTATTGTTACTCTTCTTGTTCAAATCTACATCCACCATCCCTACACTTTATCAGTTCACTCCCAGGAAGATGTCAGTTTCTCCAAGGATCAGACTTACTTTCTTCTCTCTCTATAAAGATAAATCTTTATTTCTTAGTTTAAGCAGGTTTTTTTGTCTTCTTTCTGAGCCTCCTAAAGAAAAAACATGTCTCTGCAATATTCTCTGTTCTTCCAGGAAGGCACCTCTTCTAGGCCTGCCTATGGACTCTCCCTACCTCTGATCTTTCATAGCTTTTATAGACTGTGGTATGCAGCCCAACACAAAACACAAAACTAGAAAAATAAGTTTTCTAGTGGTCTGTCAGCCTTCTGCATCTTGATCATAATCACCCTCAGGAGAAGGATGACAAATATTTCCAGGTCTGCTACACTGCCAGGACAATTCTGCATTCATGATGGAAGCTCCATTAATACTTACTGATTTACTGCTACCTAGTATCACTTTTCTTTTCACTTTTAACTCTGCATTACTTCTTCCTCACCATAGGCAATATGCAGGAAGCGTAGAAAACTGCTCTGAAAAAAATACTTTCTTCATTTTCCAGGAAACCTGCAGCGAATTCCGGGACCAAGTGAGAAATGGGATGCTCGTCTGCACCAAGGAGAATGATCCTGTCCGTGGCCCAGATGGTAAAATGCATGGCAACAAGTGTGCCATGTGTGCAAGTGTGTTGTGAGTATCCCTCCCCATCTCTCCCACTGAATTTCTTCATCATTGATCACCCCCCAGTTTTAGATTTTTCATACATGGTGTAGAGTATATGCTATGGGTTGTATCCTAGTGTAGGGATGAGGAGAAACTTGCCCTTTCCCCTGAAAGTTAGCTGAAAGATCAGCTCACAGTTAAGGCAGATTAATAAGAGAAATGTTTATTTACCAACACCATACGCCTGGGAGAAATCACAGCGTGATTACCCAATATCCCAATGAAGTGGAGATATTTTTATACATGCCTTTAGAGGGGAGGGGGGAAAATGAGGAGTATAGATAGGGATTGTTAGGGACGATGAATGGAGGGGGAAACAGATTGATTTGTAAATTAACCTAAACGACAGGTATAGTGTTTTAAGTGATTTGGGTTAGGTCTGGTTGTATTCTTGACCTTCTTTCCTGTAATATATTGAGATAACAGGGAGAAGAAGGGAAGCCAGTTGCCCCTTTGATCTTTTGATCAGGTCAGTATGGTTCATGCAGATAGAGGGAAAGCCCCCTCCAGTGCTTTGGTGATCCTGAAGGGCCTGTGATTCAAAATATTCTTTATACCAAGGAGTCATGTGTTGGGGTGGAATTTCCTGAGGTCCTTCACTAGAAAATTTTAAAAGCAGATAGACAAGACTAAATAAAATAATATTGAATTATATAGTGGCAATGTTATTCTATATTCAATTATCCTTCTAGCTTCTAATTAAGTTAAGGGGAAAGACTCAATTTAGAGCTAATATGTTTTTAACACTTGATAATCTTCATTCATAAAAAAGAGAGAGCAGAAATTTCATGATCTGAATTGGGTGATCCCTTGGCTCTTTCTCTCATCCTTGACATTTTATGATGCTTTGAATATATTCAGACATGGGTTAGGTAAAAGGCAGCCGAACAGAGGTCTGTGTGACCAGTATATAAAGACTGTTAAAATAACTTGAACAAAAAATGGAATAGAGAGGATTGTAGTTCTCCTTTCAGGGACATTACTGTATGTAGATGAAATGTATACTTTGGTAAGGGGCTTAGTGTAGAGTGAGCCCTCAGAAGCAGGCTTATATAATACCTGTTTACTAAAAGGTTTTCTCATTAAGCCATGCCCAGGGCCTCCCAGGCCTTTGCTTTGCTGAGTGGTGTGGGCAACCCTGTGACCAGAGGTCCACTGTGTGGGGCAATATAGGAGAAGCTGATTATTACCGTCTCTAATTCTTCTCCTTCTTAGTCCCCTAATCCCTTCCTGAACTTTAATATAAATGTTGAGAAAAAATGTTTAAATAATTCCTGTTTAAAGAGGTGCAAAGTTATTATCTCTTAACTTTCACATGTCCTGGTCCAACCTTAAATATATGTGCATAGTGTCTTCAACAGAGAAGTCGACAGCACAGGCCAGTAGAATAAACAGTGGGCTGAGACTTTTTCGCGGGGGACCATAAACAGCTTTATTTATCGGCATCACAGGCCAAAGCAACAGCACCTCGTGGCCTGAGTAAATTTGTACTGAAGACTGAATCTGACATTTGGTTTGGAGGATACTCCTTCCTTCTTAAAACATACTACCAAAGAGAATGGGGAATTTTATTTAGCCCGTGTCTTCTTTTTCTATTGCAGCAAACTTGAAGAAGAAGAGAAGAAAAATAACAACAAAGAAGAAAAAGAGAAAGCTGAGGCTGAAAAAGTTAAGAGAGAAGCAGTACAGGTAGGTGTTTCAGATCAGAGCCACATAATATTCAGTGATCGCTCTCTGTAGACAAGTCTCCTACCTTCCTCCTCACCCCTGCATCCTCAGTGACTGCAAACTAACGACGGGTATTTCGGTCCTCAGGTATAAGAGGACTCCTTTGTCATTATTCAATTTATTTGCACTAAATCCATTAGTTGCTTGTGCATTGGAGAGGAGATCAATTATTTTTCTCTATTATCTATAATATTATGCCATCGATTTTCTTTATTTTTTAGTTATATCATTTGCTTTATTCCAACTTACAGTTGCTTCTATATATTTTCTCCAAATAAAGTAAAAACTCTTTATTAGTTTTCGGTGGTTGCTGTAACAAATTATCACAACTTGATGGCTTAAAAACATAAACTTACTATCTTCTGGTTCTATAGGTGAGAAGTCTGACAAGGGCTAAAATCAAAGGGTTGGCAGAGCTGCATTCCTTTCTGTAGTCTCTAGGACAGAACCCGTCTCTGTTTCTCCAGTTTCTAGAAGCCATCTGTGGCTCTTGGCTCTTGGACACCTTCCGTCTCCAAAGCCAGCAACGTTGCATCTCTCTGGCTGTTCTTCTGCAGTCGCATCTCCCTCTCCCTCTCTCTTCTGCTGCACCCTCTCAGTTTTAGGGACTGACCCTGTGACTATGTTGAGCCCATTAGGACAATCCAGGATAGTGTCTCCATCTCAAGGTTCTTGAGTAATTATGTCTGCAAAGCCCCTTTTGCCGTGTAAGGTCATATCCTCACAGGCCCCGGGTATTAGGACTTGGACATACTGGGTGTGTGTGTCTGGGGGGCTATTCTGCATAGCACAAGTTCCTTAACCAATTTAAGAGACCATAAATTATTCTTCCCTGTATCTCTCATGATGCCTAGCACAGAATAATATTTGAATTGAAGGTTTTCTAATGAGATAAATAATAGTAATCTTAAATTCCAAATAACGTGTGGCCCAGGCCTCTGAAAAGCATCTTAGCTAATGTAAACCTTTTGTATCAACCATCTGCATCCATTATTTTTTTAGTTTTCAGAGGGGTAATGTGGAGGAAGCTTTCCAGTGTTCAGTTACCTGATTCTTAAATCCTCCTTCCTTTGACAGGAGTTGTGCAGCGAATACCGTCACTATGTCAGGAACGGACGGCTGCCCTGCACCAGAGAGAATGACCCTATCGAAGGTCTAGATGGGAAAATCCATGGCAACACCTGCTCCATGTGTGAGGCCTTCTTGTGAGTAGACATTCAGCCACTGTTGCTGCTAAGTGTAGGGGAAGATAAGCCCTGGGTGGACAAAAGGGCTGACACCACAGGCTTTCTCTTGAGGCGGATGATAAAGGCTGTCTTTGCATTGAGTTTGGGGATTTACTATTATAAAGCCATATACTCAGCACATTTCTTTTTAGTGTTTTCCAGTGTTCTGAAAGGTACTTGAATCACCATCAAGAAAGGACCATGTGCTTAGGACAAATTACCCCAGAGTTAGTGGCATAGAAAGACTAGGACTTCTGTTCTCTGCATTTATGAGTCACTATCATGAATAATCCGAAGGTGTAATCATTAGTTGCTAACAAACTGAAAATTCGCTAACATTTAATAAATATTATAGTTGCTTTCTGGGGAGAAGGACAATATCTCTGCTTTCCAAAATTAACACAGTGGTGAAAATGTATTTACTGGTTTGCAATGGTTTATGTGTCTTATTCTTTAAGAAACATAAAATACAAGAACAACAGTAGGGAGGAGCATGCATTTGCCTTTCTACTCTCAAGCTAAGTTGGTAGATGCACAGAAGTAATGGATTAGTTTTTATCTAGAGAAATTTCTTCTTAAGATAGTATGTATTGGTGCCATGAATAACTGTTTTTTTCCTCCCTCCTCTTACAGCCAGCAGGAAGCAAAAGAAAAAGAAGAAGCTGAATCCAGAGCAAAAGTTAAAAGAAATTCTGAAAAGGTAGTTTTCCTGGAGTGTTCACACTACACTGAAAGGATACAGTTTTGTAGTATTTCTGTAAAAATAACTCATGGAATTATTGAAGGCCCTCGCTGTGAGGGAACTGGGAGTTCATTTAGTCCAGGGAATGAGAAACTTTATCTTAAAGGGACAGATACTAGATATTTTAGGCTTTGTGGCAATATCATCTCTGTCACAACTACTCAACTCTATCATAGCTCTAAAGCAGCCAGAGATTATGCACAAACAAATAAACATGGCTATGTTACAGTAAAACTTTATTTCTAAAAACAGGTGGTTGGTCAGATTTTGCTCCAGGTCACAGTTTGCAAACCCCTGATTTACTTTATTCCTATATTTTAAAATGAAGATTTGGAATTCAGAGAGACAAGGAAGCATTTGCTTATAGAGTTAGTGGGAATATTGTTATCATATCTTCATATTTCAAAGTTCTCACAGTCGAACACTGGAAATAATAGAATACAAATCTAGACTTCCTGACACCAATTCCAACATTCTTCCTATGTGTTTTGGATTACCCTATTTGGTCAAACCAGGTATAAAATGTTCCTTGCTTTACCTTTGATTATTCTCTGGTATCCGCATTTGGGGAGATAACAAAAATGTAGCATCCCCAAATAATATTTTCTTGAGTTTAAGAAGACTAACTCCAGGTAGGTTATTCCAGCTTGTGGTGATTTCCCTGCCCTCATCACAAACTATTGAAACAGCATGTTAAATTCTTTAAGAAAGGGGTAGAATTCAGAATGAGAAATGACGTTGAAACCATGTCATACATAGAATGACTTAAGTATCTGGGCATGTTTAGCTCTTGGAAAAGAATATAGGGAGGTATGGGCGAGAAGAAAAATATCCTTGATTTCTCTGAAGGAGGTCAAATACTTTAACATTGCTGATCTGAAGAAACATACTCATCCCATTTTTAATGATGAAGAAAATTAAACCCATATAGCAGGGATCCTATAGTATTTATAAGAGTTATTTTTTAAGATTCCCCAAAAGTAAAGCTATGGCTCATATGTGGGAACTGTCTAGTGGGTTGAACTGTCTGGAACGTAGTGGAGTCTGTATCACTGCAGATATTTTGACTGAAATTGAATGACTTAGAGGGTAGGACATAAAAGGGATTGAGAGACAGTGTGCGTGGTTGACCTACATACACTTTGAGATCATATCCGCTCCCGAAGTTTTTAAATTCTGTGACATGTGCAGTGTCTTTTTGCATTCTAACATGAGAGATGAACGGTAAAGCCCTGAGCAAGAGCTGTGAACAGTCCTCAGAAAAATTCAGTTTAAGCCTTATGTGTGATGGCAGGTGTAGTCTGGATTTGGGGCTAACTCTCAAAGAAAAAGAAATACAAACCTCTTTTTAAATCCTGTGTACTTAATAGGAATTAAACAATATAATTGCCAGGAAAAAAAATCCTCAGGTCATTTTCTCTCTTTCTTCCTCCTGCTCCCAACTCCCAGGAAGTGCTTAGTAGGAACCCAACAAACTAATTTCCAAGAAAATACCCAAGCTCTTGCCTTTTCTCCTTTTTCTAGGATACATGCAGTGAATTCCGAAGCCTCTTACAAAATGGAAATCTTTTCTGCACACGAGAAAATGATCCCGTGCGTGGCCCAGATGGCAAAACCCATGGCAACAAGTGTGCCATGTGCAAGGCAGTCTTGTGAGTGCAAAAAAATCCTCTGCTGTGGATTAGAAGAGTTGGGGAAGCAATGAGATGGGCAGATCATATATATTGTTTGTCCTGGCCTTGCACACAAAGGAAACAAATAATTATCTGTAATGTATTTGAGGTGAAACTTCATAATGATTCACTGTTCTAGATTCATGGTTCTAGAAATAGGTAATATATTACTAG
Organism: Eulemur rufifrons; assembly: GCF_041146395.1. Taxonomy (NCBI): domain Eukaryota; kingdom Metazoa; phylum Chordata; class Mammalia; order Primates; family Lemuridae; genus Eulemur; species Eulemur rufifrons. The sequence goes on from NC_090992.1 coordinate 12,539,740, forward strand.
GTTATTAGATTCTCTATTGTTCCAGGGTAGAGCCCATTGGTACATCACAACATTTGTTGATAAAATCCTAAGTCCTTTGCTGTCGAGTGGATCCCTTCCCTGGATTGTCTTGGAATTCTCATTGGGAAGAAAACACAGATTTTACTGTCAATCTAACTCCTCACTTCCATTTTTGAAAATATCACATTTTCAGAAAATGAAAAGTAGCTCTTTACGTAAAGTTTGGAAGTACACTTAAGATATTTAAGTCATTTAACAGTCATTTGCTGAACATCCACACTGTACAACATGTATAATAATTACACAAAGATGAATCAAACAGACACTCTTCTCAGAAATCAGGTAGTCCATGAGGGATTAGACATGGGCATAAGGTAATATAATACACAGGAGAAATTTTTAAATGACAAATGATGTGTGTTGTTTATTATGTCACTTCAGGGAAAGGACATTTAATAGAAAGTTTTATGGATGGATAGAACTGGACCTTATAATTTGGATAAGATATGACAGGAGGGAATGAGAGGAGAAACAGAGAGCAGGATAGCTGAAGATACAAAATTAAGAAAACTGTAGAATGTACAGTCAAAAGCAAGTCATTTAGTTTAGTTAGAACTTACCAACTTTACCAACTTTGAATGCTAGAGTGAAGATTTTGAGGTCAATTCTCTATGTAATGGGAAACCACTAAAATTTTTCAGGTAGGAGAATAAGTGGCATAAATGTAGTTCCTTTGGAAAGATACATATGTCAACAGTAAAAAGGAGAAAAAGAGAAGGAAGGGATGTAGGACAGAAGGTGAGCAGATCAAGGTGAAGGTGAGGGGATCATTGTGAAGGTGGAATCAGTGCTACATGGCAATAGCCATGTGAGTTGAAGGACAGGGAGCAATTAGAGATGATTCCAATGTTTTGTTCTTTGGGAAATGTCGAAAATCCATTTGAAAAAAACACATTTAATAGAGAAGTAATTATTTTGGGGCCTCTCGAATATTTGTATAATAAATACAGCTGGAGATCCTCAATCATCATATATGAAGTGCTAATTAATTAATACTTTTCTTTTTTGTGGTAATGTACATGTTGGTTTTCTTTTACTGTAATAAGAGCTCTTCCAGGCAAAGGACTCCACATAATTCATCTTTTTTGTTCTTGGAGAAGGCCTGCAACATAGTAGATGTTAAGTCAATGCTGGTGAATCCTATATATATTTTATTTGGTCGTATGATGAGAAACACAGAAATACACCCCACTCTCTGTAATCTATTATTGCCTACTGCCCACTTTCTGATTTCCAGCCAGAAAGAAGATGAAGAAAGAAAGAGGAAAGAAGAGGAAGATCACAGAAATGCTTCAGGACATGGTTCCAACGGCAGTGGAGGAGGGCATGCTGAGGTGAGAGCTACCACTAATTTCAGTAACCAGAGCGGGCTCAGCTCATTGACAATGGGGCTATGAGGTGGCCTGCATCGCCTAAGGCAAAGGTGAATGTATGCAGTGCTGTGTCTGGAAGCATCCTTGGAAGAACAGTGGCGTTTCCCCTTAATTAAGGTTGTGCGGTAGGATATGGACAATTTTTCACCTCCCTAGGGCTTGTTTGGACTTCTTTGCACCTGAAAATAATTAACAATATGCTGCCTTTACCCCACTCTCCTGAGTTCTCCTTGCAATAATCCCATTTCGGTAATCTCATCAGCATTGCATGTTCTTTCTTACCCTGGATGGAGCCACTGTTTGGGGATATCTTTTCTGTTGATCCAATGCAGCATAATATGGTGAAAGAGCATAGGCTTTTGAGTCAGGTAGTCTGGGGTACGATCCTGCCCATACCACTTGGATTTGTGAAACATGGAGTAAATTACTTCATCTCACTGAACTCTAGTATCTCTAATTTAGCAATAATCTTCTAGGGATAAAATAAAATAACTTAGGCAAATGTTTGGCACATTTCTTGAGACATTTTTAAGTGTCAGCATGACAATATTGCACGTGAGGTCATTCTTTGTGAACAAAACATCACAAGATGACAGCTAGCTTATTTATCTTCTTACAACTCTGGAATACCAAGACCATCTCTTCACTTCCAGGTTTGACACAGGCCTAGTATTTACCTTTGATAAACTCTAGCCTTTCTGATTTTTTTTTTTTTTCATCTTTTCTGCTTTAGGAGGCTGAGTTCTCCTACACAGGAATAGACTTGTTAAGAGTTTTGTCTGTCTTCTCCATAGTTTGGTCAAGCCTACTTTCCTTAACATTTCGTATAACTTTTTGCTTTCTCCTTGCATTTTTCTCTCCCTTTTATCTACATCAGAGGTCAGCATGTTTTTTTTCTGTAAAAGTCCAGATAATAAATATTGTAGGCATGGTGGGTTATATTGTGTCTGTTATGGAAAAGAAGCCATAAATAATATCTAAATAAATGAGTGAGGTTGTGTTTTGATAAAACCTTATATGTAAGAACAGGCAGCAGGAGAGATTTGGCCTGTGGGCTATAGTTTGCCAACCTTTAATCCATGCTATTAAATCCCATCCATCTTTATAATTTCCTTTTGTAGAAAGCAACATTAGTAGCCATGACAACTGAACTGTTTTCATTAGAATAAGGATGATTCTAGCCCCTCTTTCTCTGGGGCTAGCAACCCTAGATGTTATATTTCTTTTAAGGGGAGGTTGATAAGAAATTTCCTTACACAAATTGTTTAAGATACTTAATAATACAATAGACTAAGTGATCCAGGAGGCCTGCTTTCTTCTCCCTTTTCAGGACAAATGTGCTGAGTATCGAGAGCAAATGAAAAATGGAAAACTCACCTGTACTCGGGAGAGTGATCCTGTACGGGATGCTGACGGCAAATCGTACAACAATAAGTGTACCATGTGTAAAGAAATTCTGTAAGTACTTCTCTCACAGGCATATCTAAAAGATAGTCACATATTCCTCCTGAATTAATGGCTATTTCTCATTTTCTATTGTTCCCTCCATGAAAATTATTCTTTTTGTTAGTTTGAAAATATTACTATTTTCTCTTGCAACCCCTAAGGAACAATAGACCCTAGCAAGGGTAGCTAATCAAGTGGCTGATTCCTACTCTATTTTCTATTATAATTCGGTGACCTCTAAGTACCACCATGATAAATAATTGTTCTTCCTTGTGCTTGAATCCTCCAAAGACTTTATGATGGTCATTTGGAATAGTTGGCGAGCACAGTTTAAAAGAGCTGCTTTCTTGTCATATGCATGGAACACACTTTTTGCATAATCCAGGTTCTATTCTTTCTATTTATTTTCTCCGGGTGAATGATATTAAGTCAGAGTACTTTTTATGATCCAGCTCAGCCTATTCTGATGTATGCTATTGGGATAACATAACCACTGTTAATGCCATCTATAGAATAAGGTAGTTCTAGATGACCTTGAAGGGTACCTGTAGTTCTAAAACTTATTACAATGCTCTTAATTATGGCATTCAATTGATATGTATTTCATAAATATTTATAATGCTCCCTGTTCTCACAGTACACATGCATTCTTCACCTTTCTCTCTGGAAAAAAAAATGACAATCTTGTAGTAGTACAGGCCATGTGAGAATATATAATCCAGGTGCTGGATTTTACCAATGAGAAAAACTGAAGTTGGTTTACTCAGGTTTACTCAAGATCTCATGGGGAGTGACCTATAGAGATAAAACTAGAATCTAGTTCTGCATACTAGCCTAGTATTAATATTTATTTCATTAAATATTAATCATTAAAATTCTTCAGTAGAAGCAGGATGGCAGAGTGGGGTAGTGCTAGAGTTTTAGCATCTGATGGCTATTTCAGGTCTATGTTATTGGACAGGTTATTTAACTCTCTTAGGCTTCAATCTGCCCATATTTACAGTGAAGCATTGCTTAATGATGGAGATACATTCTGAGAAATGGGTTGTTAGGTGATTTCATCATTGTGCAGACATCCCAAAGCGTATGTACACAAACCCAGACGGTATAGTCTACTACACACCTAGGCTATATGGTACAGACTATTGCTCCTAGGCTACAGACCCATACAGCATGTAACTGTACTGAATACTGTAGGCAACTGTAACACAATGGGAAGTATTTGTGTATCTAAACATATCTAAATGTAGATAAGATACTGTAAAAATGTGATATTACAATCTTATGAGACCATCATCAATATTACAATTTTATGAGACCATTAGGAATGAAATGTCTGATTTCCTTAAGTGCCAAGTTTGACAGTTGATATCTCTGACATTTCACTTTGACACTTCTTGTTTTATTTTTATTGTGAAGGTACATCCTCAGTCTTTCAAATGCACATTTTGGCTTGTGATTATCTTTCAATTTTTTTTTAGAGCAATTTTTGTGAAACCACAGATATAGTAAAAAATTCATGTTATTTTCAAATATGAATTCTGTTGTGGAAACAATGCAGCACAGACAACTTGAAATATCAACATAGTGTTTGGGAAGGATGTGGCTACTGACCACACAGTGTGTCACTGGTTTGAGAAGTTCTGTTCTGGTGATTTTAATCTTGAAAATGAACCACGTGGACAACCTGACACCAAGGTGGATAATGATGAGCTGAAAGCTGTAGTGCAAGCGAATCCATCTCAACCTACATGTAAATTAGCAGCAAGGTTTAACGTTACTCTTCCAACAATATTGGACCATTATAAACAAATGGGCAAGGTAAAGAAGCTGGATAGATGAGTTCCACATGAATTAAATGAGCGTCAGAAGAGAAGTCGCCTTGAAGCTTGCCTTTCTTTGCTCTCATGACATAAAGGCAAACCATTTCTACACTGTATTGTTATGTGTGATGAAAATGGATTCTTTTTGACCATCACAACTGTTCAGCACAATGGTTGGATAAAGATGAAGTGCCAAAACACAGTCCAAAACTGAATATTTCTCAAAAAAAGCTAATGGTGTGTGTTTGGTGGTCCAGCTATGGTATTATCCACCATAGCTTCATGAAACCTGGTCAGTTGATTACAGTGGATGTCTACTGCAACCCATTGGATGAAATGATAAAGATGTTTGTGATTAAGCAGCTGAGATTGGTCAATGGAGACAGGTCAATTCTCTTGCAAGACAACGCTTGACCACATGTCACACAAACAATGCTGCTCAAACTACAGAAGCTGGACTTGGAAACTCTCCATCATCCACCATATTCACTAGACCTTGCACCAACTGACTACCACCTCTTTAGGCTCTGGACCCCTTCTTGCAGGGAAAAATATTCTATTCTCAACAAGTTGTGGACAGTGCCTTTCTCAATTTCATTGCCACTGGCTCTCTAGGCTTCTTCTCTGCTAACGTGAACAAGCTACCATTAAGATGGCAAAACTGTGTCGCCAGTTTAGGCACATGCTTTGATTAATTTTACTGCTTCTTGTTTGAGATATAATGAACTAAACCTTTGATTCAAAATTAGACATTTCATATTCAATGTCCTTTAACATATGTGGTTGTCATTGACTGAAATGTCATTCTGTGGCACGTAATTATACGGGAGGGAGGAACAACAATAATCATAATAGCCATGTAGTGTTTCTTTCTAGAGTTAAAAGAGATGAACCATATAAAACTTTTAACATAATGGCTGGCACAAAGTAGACGCACAATAAATGTGAGTTGTCACTAGTAAGTAGTGTTCAGTAAATATTAGATATCACCGTTTACAGTAATAAATGATGACTAATATTATGGTCTCTTATACTATACCATCTTACCCCTTTGTACAACCAATACTTTGCAGCTATGATGAACATAATTGAGACAGCTCTTCATTTATGACTTTCTTTCTGTATCACACATTAATAATAGAGAATTTTTTAAAAGAATAAACGATTCTTAAATACAGAAAATTACTAAGATAAAAATTTACTATTATAAAATACTTACCTGAAGTAGTTAACAAAAAAAATGGATTTATTTTTTAATAATTTTTGGAGACCATTCATCATACAATAAAGGGTTTTCAGCTGCCTAGGATGTGACAGGCACTCTTCACGGACAGGTACTTTTCAAGTGAACAAGACAATTTCCTGTAAAGAAGATGGTTAAGGATACACAAACTCTCAGGGTCCTTCCAACCCTGAGTCTGTGTTAACAAGATGTTTTCTGACTCTTATCTAGGCAAAGAGAATCAGAGAAACAAAATGAGCATTCTGGCTTGAGATCAAATGGGACTGGATCATCATCAGGAAAGGTGAGTCATTAACTATGCTTTCACAAAAGGTCTTTCTATAAGTCGACACTTGGCCATCAAAAATATGGGAAGAGGATGTCAATGTGGTCAACTGAGATCTTGCCCTTTGAAGGCCAGGAGCCGTCATTAATGTGAATATCACTAACTTTTTCAGTGTAGAAATCTAACGTCAAATGGAAATCTTTCAGTCTAATGCTTTACAAAGCACTTTTATAAATAGTGGTTTATTTAATTTTCTCAACAGCCTGGACAAATAAGGCTTTTTAATCTTATTTTATAGATAAGGAAAATGAGGTTCTGCACATATATTAATTTGTTATTGCTACCATAACAAATCATTACCAACAGTGGCTTATCACAAAACAAATTTATCATCTTACATTTCTGGAGTTCAGAAGTTCTAAATGGGTCTTACTGTGCTAAAACCAAGGTGTTGGTAAGGTTGTGGGTTTCTGTTGTCATTGTTGTTGTTTGTAAAGGCTCTAGCGGAGAATCCATTTCTTTCCTTTTTCTACCTTCTAGAGGCTACCTGTATTCCTTGGCTGTGGCCACCTTCAAAGCCAGCAATGGCCAGTCAAGTCTTTCTCAAGCTGTATCATTCTGACATTGACTCTCTTGCCTCCTTCTTTCATGGATGAGAACCTTTGTGATTACATTGGGCCCACTCGGATAATCCAGAATAACCTCACCTCAAACTAAGCTGATTAGCAACTTCAGTTCCCTATTCAACCATAATTCCTCCTTGACATGTACAGCAACGTATTCACAGGTTCCAGGAATGAGAACATGGATGTCTTTGTGGGCCATTGTGCTGCCTATTCCAGCAAGCTTAAGTGGCTGCCTTACTTTTGGATTGGAATCTTCTGATTCTCAAATGCAATCAAATACTATGTGAAAACAGCATTTCCAGTGTAACGTTTTCATCTTTTCAGGATATGTGTGATGAGTATAGAAGCCACATGAAAAATGGCAAGCTTATCTGTACTCGAGAAAGTGACCCTGTCCGGGGTCCAGATGGCAAGATGCATGGCAATAAGTGTGCTATGTGTAAGGAGAAACTGTGAGTATTTTTCAAAAATGAGTTTTTGACCAGTATAACAGTACAACAGCCATTTCTCATCAGTTTGAAAAAGTGACAATTGCTTAAAAAGCAGATCTAGTAATTGATGAGGTTCTTGTTTACTTTGGTTGAAATGCTTCTTTCCATCTTCTCTTCCAGGGAAAGGGAAGCAGCTGAAAAAAAAAAGAAAGAAGAAGAAGGTGGGAAAAACACAACAGAAAAGAGCAATGATGAGCAGGTGATATATGTTAGATGTGCTAATTCCTAAACTTGGCTGGTTTATTATGTGCTTAATTCATTTAAAAAATATTTGTGGAATGCTGACTGCCCCAATTACTGGGGATATAATGGTAAATGAGAAAGTCATGGCCAGATCTTGCAAAGAAATAGCATGCTATTCAGTGCCCTAAGAGCAACTTTGATGCAATTAGCATACATTTGTAGGACCAGCGAAAATTGTCAAACTATTGTGGTTACCCAGTTAATAACATTTTTGACATTTTAAAACAAACAGTCAAGCAACCAAAAATTACAAATAAGAAAGTGAATATCAAAAATTTGGAGCGCTTTATAATATTAATAAATTCTTGATCTGGCATTTCAGTGCCACCTAGTGTTCAATTTTAGGCTTTCTAAATAATACTCAACTCTTTACAACACCAGCACATAGAATATTACACAGCACAATCTCTTCTTCTCCCTCTAGGGACGCTAATTAGAAAAGCAAAATGGTAAAATTTCCCCAGGAAGATTTTCCTACTAATGAGGCAACTTTTCATTAGGCTTATACTAACTAAATAAAGGGAAACATTAATAGTGATTGTCATTATTTGAAAATATTTTGAGAATATCTCTTGTGCATTTTGGTAGATGAATGGCTTTGAGAAAATATTGTACAACTTCAAATGATTTCTAAAGGCCATCTATTTAAAATCTTGGTCAATTTTCAATTTTATGATATTTATTTTAGAAATTTCAAACAGAAAAAAGTGCTGTATGTATGTATATAGAGAAAATATTGAGATTGTGTGTGTATATGTATGTGTGTCAAAAAGAGAGCTACAATTTTATCTACACATGCAAAGTAAAATAAACTTTACAAATTATTATATTTAAACCTCCCCCAAATCTATGCAGTAGGTGATATTGTTCCAATTTTATAGTTGAGAAAAACTCAACAGAAGTTACCTACACAGAAATAATAAAAAGAAGAGCCAGAAATTAAACCCTTAAAGTAAGGGTTGCAACATAGGAAGATGGGTGCTATCATAACATAATAAACGTGGTATTGTGGGCACCTGGAAATGAAAGTAATTCTAGTAATTTCTGAAAATGATGGTTGTGAGACATTTAATATGCTGATCACATATTCAATTCCAGAAAATTTTTTAAATGCTTCAGATAAAAGTAGGCCTAGAATTGTTTATGGGCATCACAAGTTGAAAAAAAGAAGGGTAAGTACAATCTAGGTTACTAGTGGTATTTTTTAAGGTAATGCTCCTGTATTTCTACTTTGGTTCTTTGGGCTTAAAGAAAGTTCAAGAGCCTTCTGTAGATCTCCAAAGATTTTAACAGAGGCCTGATCCTGTGGACTCAGTTCTATTACCTCCTTTTTAAGGTCCTTATTTTTCAATGAACAAAAAAGCATCTCTATTTCTTATGAATGGATAGGAGTTTTATTCCCTGGTATGTAACAACAAACAAGTGAAAAGCTATACCTTGGTTGTTAGGAGATTTCTGATCGCAAATCTAACATTGACTTTACTTCATATCTCTGAGACTTATTTTTCTTATCTGTAAAATACAGAGAATAAGCATTTATTTTATAGGATTTTTATGACCACTAAAGGAAATCCATTAGCACAAACAACAAAGTGCATGATAAAAAAATTTTTTTTTAATTGTTGTTGAGGAACAAAGCTAAAAGTTTGCATGTTTGTGTGTATTACCAGAGGGTGTCTCTTAGTTCCTTCCAGGACTTTTGAATTAAGACTTTTTATGTGTGGAATAATGAGTACGGTTGTAGGGAGATAGGTTCGCAGCTCAGTTTCATACAAAACTGTAAAAAACTGGAACGGGCTGCTTTAAGCAATATGAAATTCACATTGGGGCAAGACAATCATTTGAGAGGATGCTGTGAAGAGGACACAAACTTCTTAACAGAGATTGAATAAAGTGCCTTTAAAACACATTCCATCTCTGAAATTATATTTTCCCTATTTTTTCTTTCAAGTGTTATGAGTTCATATCTAATCAACCAATCATGTTCTCAGGTTTTAAAGATCAGACTATTGTAGCAACATCTTTTTTTACTCCTATTGGCAGGACCAGTGCCAGGAATTCCGGAGCAGGCAGAGAGACGGGAAGCTTGTCTGCACCAAAGAAAACAACCCTGTCCGAGATCCATATGGCAAGATGCACCCCAACAAGTGTGCTATGTGTCAGAGCATCTTGTACGTAAAGAAGTTCATCGATGGGTTTGATAATTGTGCCTGTTTGCCAGAAAATAGCTTCTGTTACTTTTAGAACCTAAGGCACTGAGCATCACACATTAAAGATATAATAGCTCCTCACTTTTCAAGAGGATGGTCAGTTTCCAAACACTTTCATAACAATTTTTTATTTTGATGATAAGAAGCATAATCATAATTTGAGCCTCTGGGGTAGGAAGACAGTTATTGTGTGGCAACAAAATCATTGACTTTTAAAGAGAAAGCTTATCAGCTAAGCAACCTGGGTCAGGCCAGTTCACTTTGCAGAGCCTCAGTTCATTCTATATTTTAATATAAAGGAAACAATAATCGCACAATATAGTTTTTGTGGGGATTTGGGAGATCTCATTTTTAAAAATGTTTATAAACTTCAAACCACTATAACTATGTAAAGAACAATAAAAGCTGAGAGTTTAGTTATAATATAATTAGAAAAGTAAAAATGAGAAATGAAGCAACTCTCTAAATGAGAGCTATAAATATATTATATTAAGGGCAAAAAAATGACCTTTTGGGATCATACCATTCTGGATAAGAGTACAGTAACTGAATCTATAACCACTGACTGCATTGCTGCAAATATATTATTATGGAAATTTCAACAATCAGGACTGATTAATAAAAAAAAAAGCATTTTTAGATTTTTTTTAGGTTTGAAAAATAATATTAGATTTGCAAATGTTTATACTTGGAGAAATACTTGGTTAAAGACAATTCAGTAACAATGCTATTGTTAACATTATTCTTTTTTTATTTTGCAGTGAGCGAGAAGCTAATGAAAGAAAAAAGAATGATGAAGAAAAATCAAAAGCCAAGCCCTCAAAAGATGCAAAGGTTATTTCTTAAAGAATACCAAAATAAATATTTTACTTTTTACCTTTAGAATCTTGCATGCTTCTCTAGTTTTTGGATAATAAAGACACTAATATTTACTTCAAAGAAAATTGATTTTGCCAATATTGTCATTTGGATCATAATAAGATGTTTTTTTCCTTCTGGCTTTGGAGTTTGGTACTTTTCTTGATTTTGTAGGGAATTCTCCTAGAGTATTTGGCAATTATTGCTTTAGTCTTTCCTCTTTGGGAGAAATATGAATTAAAAAATAGGGGGTAAAATTTTTGTCCACCTCAACTGCATGCTTGTTTCTGACACTTTAAATGTTAAATGAGCCTTCAGGGAGCTTATTGACATTGATTGCATTAATTCAGCTAATAAAAGCTAATCTCAAGCCTACCCTTTTAGCTTCCCTCCTTGATGTCTTTTTTTCTGTTTTCTGCAGATGACTTTCTAAGCATCAATGAATCAATAATATGCATGCTATGTATTTTTCAAGCCTGAAAACAAGACATCCTCATTCAGTTCTTTAACAGTAATGATCACATTTGTAGAGTTAGATTCCTTTGAGATTGTCCTTTGATCGAGAACACCTCATGTGGAAAATGGGGGAAAGGAAGGATGAATGAAAGGAAGAGGGAGATGAGGAAATCCATCAAGTGGTGTTTTATGTTTCCCTACGCTTTCAGGACCAGTGCAGAGAGGCTCAGAATGCAGCAAAGGATGCAAAGTTTGCACGATCTGAGCGTCTCTTGGCCTCTGTTGTAAGGATTAGTACAGTGAGTCTGAGCCCAGGGCCAAGAGAGGATATCCTAAAACCAAATTTGAGAAAATCACCCAGCAAAACAGGGAAAAACCATGTTCACTTCCCCTTTCTCATTTTCTAGGACGAGTGCAGCGATTTTCGAAAGCATGTGAGGAACGGTGAACTCATCTGTACTCGAGAGAATGACCCAGTGCGTGGTGCTGATGGAAAGTTCTATAGAAACCAGTGCCACAAGTGCAGAGCTGTCTTGTGAGTAAGAGGATTCTGCTGCTCCTTCTCATAGCAGGGGAACTGAATTTCTAGAAACTGCTGATTGAGCAAGTATGTGTGCTCATGAATCCCATGGCACCCTTAAGATAAGTCTTTAACATCAACCCTTAAGTTGAGAACACCTAATATAGTAGAAAGAATAACTGGACTTAGAGGCAGGAAATCCAGATGTAAGTTCTAACCGTGAAACTTACTAGCTGTGTCATTAAAAAAAAAAATTTTTTTTTTAACTTTCAGCCTCATAGCTATAAGAAATTATTCGAGATCTTTTTTTCACAATTAGATCAGACTCAATTGAGATCCCTTTTTAAAATAAAATACAGATTTTTACACCCCCAAATTACATTAAATTTATTTTTCGAAAGGGTTTATAGGTTATTCTAATGAACAAGCAGATTCTAGACCAATGGACATGATAGATGGTAATGATGATGGTTATGGAAACACTGTGAAAAAAATAATCGAATTTATTTAGCTTTTCATAATAAATGTTCTTTGAAGTAGGAATTTCCAATACTGCTCTCTTTTTATGTTCTAGAAAATTGAAACTCAAGGACTTTAAGCCACTTGTCTAAGGTCATACATCTATTAAGTGATCAGATCTCTAAGCCAGCTCCTAATTATGTACTTAATATATCATCCTGGTCACTCTGATTGAATGTTTCATGGTTCTATCATCTTTTATGAGGATTGCTTAACTTCCCACTGGAAGCTATAGGAGTTGATCCCTGTGCATATTATTTTAAATTATTTTTTGTTTTCTTTTCTAGTCAAGTAGAAGCTTTGGAAAGGGCAAAACTTCAAGAAAAGCCACCCCACTTTAGAGCTTCTGAAAAGGAAGAGGACCCAGACTCCTCTAATTCTTCTCTGGTAAGAATGACTATTTCTGAACAACTATATTAACTTAATTCACTTGACTTTTTAGACATGTTAGCACTTGCCCTCCGTAAACACCACTTCCAAAGAGGGGTTGGGGGTGGGCTGATTCAGTGCAGCCACAAGTCCTCTGAGAACCAAATGCAGTTCATGCTGGGTGGCAGTTCTGGGATTTCCCATCAGTGAATTATTCTATACTTCTTGAGATTATTAGCCCTGCTTCAATGTAGTACACTGGTGGCCGGGTGCAGTGGCTCACGCCTGTAATCCTAGCACTCTGGGAGGCCGAGGCAGGAGGAGCGTTTGAGCTCAGGAGTTTGAAACCCCATCTCTACTAAAAATAGAAAGAAATTAGCTGGACAATTAAAAGTATATGGAAAAAATTAGCAGGGCATGATGGCACATGCCTGTATTCCCAGCTACTGGGGACGCTGAGGCAGAAGGAATGCTTGAGCCCAGGAGTTTGAGGTTGCTGTGAGCTAAGCTGATGCTACGGTGCTTTAGCCCAGGCAACAGAGTGAGATTATATCTCTAAATAAATAAATAGTACACGGTGTATGATGAGTGTGACTAATCTCACATACAGTCAAGTATGTAGTCAGGTGCCTCGATTCTGCAATTTCAACAGACCAAAAAGGCTCATCACCCAGCTTCTGCTCACTGTCCTCTCCCAGCCAAATCCTTTCCTGGTAGCCAGAATCAGTATGCTGAGCACACTCACACTGGTGAAGTTCCACCAATTGGCAATTCACAGTAGGTAAAACTTCTTATTTAAGATATAGGCTGAGGGTCACCGGTAATACATGTCTTAGTGTACATTACCATAACAGCATTTCATTTTTAGAGCCTTGACAAGGTGAGAAGTAGAAAAGACAAAATGGGATATGAGAGCATGAAGTAGATTCATGAAGTAGCATCTCAGATGAGGCCCTACAAGAGAAATTTTAGCACCTAGGCTGATGACCCAGGAAGGAAGAAAGAAAGATATCAAATGTGAATTTTATATAATTCTTTACCCAATTCAACTGATAATAGATGACTTGCACATGTGAAATAAATGCACGTTAATTACATATTTCTAGTAAATTGTTCTCCACATCAGGAACCCCTAAGCATGGAGAAGAGCCAGTCACAAAATCTGTTCTTTTTAAAAAAGATTTTACTAAAGTATAATAGTCACAGAGAAGAGTGCGCATATCGTAAGTTTATAGCTACATAAAATATCACAAAGTGATCACACCTGTGATACCAGCACCAAGGTCAAGAAATAAGATACCACCAGCAGACCAGAAGCCCCCTCATGCTCCCTCCTAATCCACAATCTGGTTTGGAGCTAAGATTTCTTTTGGAGAAGAAAGTCACATTCATCACAAATTTTTTTTCATCAATCCAGCAGTTCATTTGTCATTCTACGAATATTATTGAACACTATTCTTCCAGGCATTATTTACCGTGTGCTAGATCAATAGCCATAAACAAAAGACAGAACTCTCTGCACTCATGGAGCTTCTGTTATACTGGAATAACAGAGACAATAGATGATATGAATGAATAAAATGTAACACCAAGGAGGAAATAAAGCAGAAAAATGGTATAATAAATGCTGAGATGGGGAGAGGATACAATTTTAAGTAGCATGTACAGGGAAGGACTCTCAAAAAGTGATATTTGCACCAAGACCCAAGGGGATTGATTCTGTAGGTGTATCTGAGGAGAGCATGGGCCAGGAAGGAAACATAACAGCAGAGTCCAGTGTGGTTGGAACAGAGCAACATCAGAGAAAGCTGTAGAGGACGAAGTCAGGAAGGTGATGGGAGGTCTTGTTATAAAGGATTTTGTAGACAATTTTAAAGATGTTGGCTACTGTTCTGAATGAAGGTTTTGAGAAGAGTGATATGATCTGATTCATGTTTTAAAAGAATAATTGCACCTACTGTATTGAAAGTACACTGTGGGGAGGCAAGGAAGGAAACTGGACAGTTAGCTATTGCAGTAATCCATGGAAGAGATGATGCTGGTTTATACCATGGCTGTGGTGGTGGAGCTCTTGAGAAATGATTGGATACGGAGGCCATTTTGAAAGTGGAATCAACAGAATTTGTTGAGTTGATGTACTACATAAGAAAAAAGAGAGAGGCATTCTGTCTTTGTTGCCTCTGTTTACTTCTTTATTATAGTGCTTTATCCTGGTACTTTTGGAACATTGTAGCAGCAGTTACCTGAAAAATACAATCAATATACCTAGTTCAGCCATACCTTTGCCAAGGATTCATAGAGGTTGCTTGTCTAAATTCTCCCCGAATAGTTATATCAATATGGAACTCACCAGAATCTAAAGCAGTTTGTTTAGATGTTTGAAATATTTATCAAAACAAAAGAACAAGCACATAAGTCCTGTTTGACTCCTCTGAAATGAATATTAACATATATAATTAAATTTTCTATTTCTTCTTTGTATCTGTTTTAGGAAGTGATTTTCAAGGAATTTATTAATTTTATCTATGTTGTCAAATTTATTGGCATATAGTTATTTATAATTTCTACATTATCCTTTTAATATCTATAGTTCATATACTGATGTCTTTTTTATCTCTAATATCGGTAGTATGTGTTTTATTGCCTTTTTAGTCAATTTTGCAAACGGCTTATCAGATTCTTAATCTTTTCAAGCAGTTAACTTTTGACTTTGCTGTTTTTTTATTTCAATTTCCCCTTTTTATTATTTCTTTTTTTCTATGGGCTTAATTTGCTCATTGTTTGCTAGTTTCTTGAGATGGAAATTTAGATTATCAATTTTAGAACTTTCTTCTTTACTAAAGTATATATTAAAGTTGTAACTTTCCCTCAAATCACTGCTTTGGCTGTAGGGATTTGATGGCTTATATTTTCATTGTCATTTATTTCAAAGCAGTTTTAAATCCTATGATTACTTTGAGTCATGAGTTATTTAGAACTCATCCTTTTACTTTTGACCTGCCTGTTTCCTTATGTTTAAAGTATATTTCTTATAAACATATAGTTGATTCTTTCTGTTTTTCCAGTCTGATAATCTGTCTTGTAACTGGAGCACTTATTGATATTTAATGTAATTACTGATACCATTGGATTTCAGTCTACTATTAGCCTATTTTCTTGCAAATCTGTTCTTTATCTTTTGGTCCTACTTTTTGCCTTTTTATCCTGATAAGTCAAGTTTTTATATTATTATCATCATCATTAATTATTGAACTTATACTTCTAAAAGACTATAAAGAGCAAATATGTTTCTTCTTTTACATGGAAATTTTTTTTTTACCATGGAAAATATACTGACAACTAACATTTACTGAGACTTATGTGACAGACACTGTGTTAAGCATGCAGTTACATGCATTATCTGATTTAATACCCTAAAGCAATACTATAAGGTAAGAGCTACTATTATTCATTACTTTCAAGTGAGAAAATTAAGGCTCAGAAAAGTTAGATAAGTCACTTCTCTAGTTAGTGGCAGAGCTAGGACTCAAATATCCATGCAATTAACTAGTATTTACCTCTGAGTCTTTCCTTTCTACATTGCATATAACCAATAACTTCATTTTATTATCATTATATTATTTCTAGCATTATTATCATCCTAGTTTTCTTCCTATGGTCATGCCCCAGCTTATTGTGTCCATTATGATATAGGTAGAGGTTTTGCTTTCTTATTGCTCTGTTCATCCTTATTTCTTTGTTTACTTATTTTCTGTAAATAAAAATTACCAGAACCGGGAAGTTAAATGCACCTAATATGGTATGTGAGAAATATGAGTTCATATGACTTATATCACAGTTCCTTTACAATCATTTATTCAAATTGGATTAAAGAAGCCAAGAGGTTCTTTTAAGCCCATCCCTCCCCTTGAATGCCACTAAGCAAGTCTGCTTTATGTTTTCCTTGTGCAGGATGCTGACATGTGCAAAGACTATCGAGTATTGCCCAGGATGGGTTACCTTTGCCCCAAGGATTTACAGCCTGTCTGTGGTGATGATGGCCAGACATACAACAATCCCTGCATGCTCTGTCATGAAAACCTGTAAGTAAACAAATTGCACCATCACGTCTTCCAGTAGAGAAGTTCTTGACTCTAATGTCAGTCCTTAGTAGTGCACTGATAACAATTTGAGGTACATTGCAAGTAATTCATTAATCATAGAAGTTAAAAATTTGTGAATTATCTTTCTTATATGTAAAATAGAAAAGATTTAAGGTTATTCCTTTAGTAAAACTGCTTATATACATTACTAAGTAAAAGAGAAAGGAAAACATGGTGGGGTTACAGAACATCTGTACGGGGCCGGGCGTGGTGGCTCACTCCTGTAATCCTAGCACTCTGGGAGGCTGAGGTGGGACAATTGCTTGAGCTCAGGGGTTCAGGGGACCAGCCTGAGCAAGAGGAAGACCCTATATCTACCAAACATAGAAAAATTAGCCGGGCATTTTGGCACGTACCTTTAGTCCCAGCTACTGGGGAGGCTGAGGCAGGAGGATCGCTTGAGCCCAGGAGTTAGAGGTTGCAGTGAGCTGTGATGACACCACTGCACTCTCCCTACTTGTGGCAACAGAGTGAGATTCTGTCTCAAAAAAAAAAATCTGTATAAAGTGTAACACTCAGGGGGTGTGAACATCACCCATATTGTATGTATAAGAGAAAAACAGTTGAGAACCATTGCTAGATAGAGTCAGCTCAGCCGATAATATCTAAAAGGTCCTATGACTACAAGACAGTCACCGATTTCCCAACTTCCTCTTGAAGGAAGTGGTACTCTAGAAAAGGAGAGCCCTCTAGGATTAATGCCAGACCTGATGTCTGCTTTCAGATTTATCCGTGCATCTCTAGGTATATTATCTCATCATTCTGAGTCTCATTTTCTTCATTGGAGAAATGGAAACAGTTCTCTGAGCAGCTAACTTCTCAGGTTATTGAGGAGAACTGCTAAATATAGAAATATTTTTATTTTAGGTTAAGCATAAAAGATTCATTTTAATACTTTTATTATTGGCTTTCGCTTTTTTGTTGCTTTTCTGCTCAGATGTTACCTGATTTGGGTAATGATTTCTTCTTGCCTCTGTACATACTCTCAACTTCTCCCAGCTTCTCTTTGACCAGGTTTCAATGAGAGCATGGTGGCAAACCTTGGTTTTTCCAGCCCACCTACCCCAGACCTACATTGCAGTCCATGCACTACTTCATCCTTCTTAGGACACCATAAGCAAGACCCAGGGCATGAGGATAGGACTCCTTGATATCCTGCTCTTTAATCCTAGGAAAATACTTAAATTTGCATTGATTTCCTTTTGAATGAAGTAACTCATGAAAGAATAAGCTGCTTCCAAGTTCATAGACTTAGAAGCGTAAAATCTGAATATGAGTGCTTCACACGTTCCTGCATCTGTAGGTATGGTATGGTAGATAAGGCACTTTCACATTCACTCAGTGAATCCCTGTGACCTTCTGTGGAGTGGTGTCATCTTCATTATACAGAAGGTTCATATGAGGCTCAGAGGGTGCAGGTAATTTGTTTAAAGTCACATAGCTAGGAAGTAGGTCAGACAAGATTTTAACCCTGTTGATTTGTTATGGTTCTAAATATGGTTTTCTTTTGTTGTTGCTATACTACAGTTGTATCCAAGGCGTAGTCCTTTAAGTATTTGGGGATCAAAGATTCCTTTAATAATGTGAAGAAAGTTACCTCTTTCAAGAAAAAAAAAAAAAATAACGTGACATGAACAATTTGTACATAAAATATTCATGGGCTCAGGGACCACTTGAAATTTGTCCAAAGACTTTACAGAGTTTTATGAATTAAGAAATTCTTATTTAAGAAATGAATATAACTATTCAGGAATTTAGTTACTATATATACCTCATCTCAGCCCCCGAATCCTTCCTCTTTATTGCAAATGTCAGGGGCTAAATTATCCATACGATTTTCTTCAAAATTTCCATTAACTGTATAGATCCATAACAAGTCATCTTCTACTCGAGGAAACTTTAGAGTAAGACACTCAAATGATGAAAATATTAATAAAATATGTCTCAGGATGGCTTGTTTGGCTAAAGGAGCTGGGAGTATATATTACAGAGAAGATTCAGGTTATACCAGGCAAGAGGAACCAATATTAGTTTCTATGGTTCTAGAGGAAGGTATCAGGGAACAATTTCAACTTAAGCAATGTCCAAAGACAAATTGCACTGCCTTGATAGATAATGAGTTTCCCATCACTAAAGGCAAACAAGTAGATGTTTGATTCATAATATGTCTTAAGTGAGAGGCATTAAAATTCATACTCTTTAAGATTCCTTCTTATTCCTCCTATAAAACTCAGACTGTATTATTCTGTCTTGTTATATTTTATATTGCCCAAGTCATATTATAGACACACAATATAGTCCAACTTTTCTCCGGGATCTAATTTTCCCATCTATAAAATAGTGACTTTTGGACCAGATATGTCCAAGTTTATTTCCAACATGCAACAATTCTATGAGTATATTAGTGAATGAAATGTGATGAAATAGGTCCAGGGCTTGGGAAAAATCTGGAGCGGAAGAAAGAGACTGAACCTGGATGATACCTGCTGCAAAATGGCTGAATACAGATCCCGTTCTCTAATTTCAGTTTGGTTTGATGCTCAAACATCACTCACATTGGTCCTTGTTTTTTCTCTTTATAAAACTGCGATCTTCCTGTTGTTGACGCTCCCTCTGATCTGTTTTAGGATACGCCAGACTAATACACGCATCCGTAGTAAAGGGAGGTGTGAGAAGAGCAGCACCCCAGAAGCAACATCTGCCAGCGTGCCCACATCTGTAAGTACACTGGCCTCCGTGATTATGATGCTGGGAGCAGTTGGTTCTGCTTTTATTCTCTCGCACTGGGTCATGGACATTTCTCTGGCCAGAGAACTGATACTAAGTCAGGTGACTCCAGAATTGGTCACATTTTCACTGTGGGGATAATTAATTAGTTATTGAAATATGTGGGGATTATAATATGGCAGTTAACATTTTAAAATGTTTCCTGGGCTCATTAATAGATTGTTGAAGAGGAAAGTCTCTAATGTAACATTACTTATTTCAGGGTAGGTTTTTATTCTCTGTGATCTACAATAAAAAGATGAGACAGAAACCAAGAGAGGTCAGATAGTGACAAAGCTGGATTTAAATCATTTCTGCGTTATACCTGTGTCTTTGCACTTTTACATTGCATTACATTTTTTCCCAATATTTAAAGTTGATATCTTTCATTAAACCCCCTAGAAGGATGTTTCGACATACGTTACTGAGTTTGACATTCTCCCTGGTGAATGTATTTGAGTAGTCTCTTCCTCAGGCAAAATGGTATGTCACTTGGAAAAACAGGAATTTTCAAATAAGAGAAAACATTTTACAATAAGATAAATATGGGTTCAAATTCCAGTTTTTGATGTTCTTCAACTATGAGACCTTTGGCAAATCACATAAATATCTTAAACCAAAGATCTCAATGAACTATGAAAATATTCAGGAAACACTGATTTTTAAGCATCTTGGCACAGTGTCTGAAAAATTAATGGCATATTTTATTAGTATTATCACTTTTATTATGCCTAAGATGCTGCAAAATATGAATTTAGAGAAAGTTCAAAGTATGAACCTAGAAAAACAGACCCTGGCACAATGCTTATTTATTATTAATAAATTATTTTCAATCAATTATACATTAATAAAATTATGTTTAATATTTATATTTTTAAAATAAGCAATATTCTAATAGTTTATATTTAATAAAATGATTTATTATTATTCACAACTGTCTTTACTCCATTCTCTTGCAACATAAAGCTTTGGCAATATGGAATTGGAAACTATTTGGCCAGATTCAGGGATCTTAGTCAAACAACACTACATGAGGCCATATTCAAAAAAACTACTCAAAAATCCTTGATATGGGAAATTGGGAAAACAAGAGCTATAAGCCAGGGTGTTTCTGGTTTCACACTCTCAGCTAGAAGGCAGAGTAGAGAAGGCTGAGGCCCCAGTGGGCTTGACAAAGTCTACCCTCATGTGGGCTTGACAGATCATTTATTTATACTGAATTTTTTTAATTTCAGAATATTACGGGGGTACAAAAGTTTAGGTTACATATATTGCCTTTGCCGTGCCCAAGTCATAGCTACAAGTGTGTCCATTGTCCAGATGGTGTTTACCACATCCATTAGGTGGTATATACCCTTCCCCTTCTCCCCCCAAACCTGCCCGACACTCGATGAATGTTACTACTATATGTGCACATAAGTGTTGATCACTTAATACCAATTTGATGTTGAGTACACACAGTGTTTGTTTTCCCATTCTTGTGATACTTCACTTAGTAGAATGGGCTTCAGCTCTATCCAGGATAATACAAGAGGTGCTAGATCCTTACCAGAATCCATAAAAAATGAAGTTTAAACTTTTACTCTAGTCTGCGTATTGTGTTTGCTATCTTATTACATATAAATTCTTTGTGATTTACTCCCCATTTTATTGACAGAATATACTGTTCCCCATCCTCACAAACATACCTACTTACATATATCTCAGGGTAAGGAGGTCAAAAGAACTTTATGCAAGTCCAGTAGACCACACCTTAGACCACACTTCCCTGTGACTCCCATCCTGTGTAGGCAGCTTGTCAAAAACTACTTTATGAGACACTCTCCATAGGGTTATACTGATAAAATGTATTTCTTCTGATGATGAAGAATCTTGTCAGGGTTCAGCACACAAGGTTTTGTGAGGGAATTCTTTACTTTCATGTCTGGGTGTTTGCTTTCCACTAGAGTTGTGTAGCAGGTATTAATAATGACAGGAATTATTTATGATGTTAGCTAGTGGAACAAATCTTTATAGCAAAAAAGTATTCTGGACATGGGTAAAATTTCAGTTCCCTCTGTTTGATTCAGTGGTGTGATCTTAGGTACCAGATGTACAGATAGGTGATGGCCCAGCATTATTCTGTTGGCTATTATGTATGCATGTATTGGTCGGGGGGGTGGAACGCATCCCTGGAATTTTATTCCTGGGTGGAAGATTCTCTAAGAGAGCCTGGAATCCTCAAGCAAATCAGCAAGAAAAACCTAAATGATCTCATTTAAAAGTGGGCAAAAGACACAAACAGAAGCTTTTCTAAAGAAGATAGGCTAATGGCCAATAAACAGATAAAAAATTCTCAATGTCACTAATCATCAGAGAAGTGCAAATCAAAATCACAATAAGATATCACCTAACCCCAGTGAAAATGGCTTTTATCAAAAAGTCCCTAAACAATTGATGCTGGTCTGGATGCAGAAAGAAAGGAACACTCACACACTGCTGGTGGGACTGCAAATTAGTTCAACCTCTGTGGAAACTAGTATGAAGAGTCCTCAAAGAACTAAAAGCAAACCTACCATTTGATCCAGCAATCCCACTACTGGGTATTTATCCAAAGGAAAAAAAGTCATTTTATCAAAAAGACATTTGCACTAGAATATTTATAGCAGCAAAATTGACAATTGCAAAGATGTGGAATCAACCCAAGTGCCCATCAATTCATGAGTGGATTAATAAATGTGGTATCTGTACACCATGGAGTACTACTCAGCCATAAAAAATGAATTAATACTTTTTGCAAAAATCTGGATGGAACTGGAGACCATCCGCCTAAGTGAAGTATCTTAAGAATGGAAAAACAAACACCACCTATACTCCCTTTTAAATTGGAACTAACCAATCAGCACTCATGTATGGAGATGGAAGTAAAACTCAATGGAAATCATGCAGGTGGGAGGGGGTAGAAGGGATGGGTAAAATCACACCTAATGGGTACAATGTACACTATCTGAGTGATGGGCACACTTATAACTTTGACTCAAGCAGTACAAAAGCAATCTATGTGACCAAAACATTTGTACCTCCATAACATTCTGAAATTAAAATAAGTAAATAAATAAAAGGCCGGGTAGTCATAAGTTTCCTGGAAATGTAGGTTGAGGATCCTGGAACCCATACTCCGCTTATTCTCTAAGTATATAGTACTTTCTATTATACAGTAACTATTATGCAGTAACTACTTATATTTATGTAGGACTTTAGGGTTTTACATGCATTTTCCTTTTGCATCCTCACAATGGTCCTTTGATTAGGGAAGACATCATCATCTTCCCCATTTTACAGAAAATCAGCCTGGAGGAAACTTTGTCATTTATTAAATTTTTTCAGTACAATGTCTTAGGTCCAAATGTAGATCTTCTAATTTTATTCCATATGCTTTGCCACCATTCCTTAGTTGTTCAGGAGATTCTGAAAACCAGGGGCTCTAGAGAAGACATTATCTCAACTAAAAGATTTCCTATATTGGAAGGAAATTCATGTATTAAGGAAAATACCAATATTATTTTGTGAGATGAATGAATGACTATTCTCAATTTCATGACAAAGATTTTCAAGGATTCAACAAAATCACAGCTTTCCAATTTCAAACCAAAGGAAACCTCATGGAGTTGATATAAGCACTAAAATGGAGGTGCAAGTTTGCAGTGACAAGTGTTGCTCATGCCCTGGATGGTACTAGCTGAAGATGTGCAACCGCATGGAAGGAAACTTCCTGAGGCTCTTGCCCCCTTTCACAAATTCCTTAAATGTTGATTTAATGTTTTAAATGCTGATTTCAAGAGTATATGAATACATGGATGAGTCAGGCAGGAAAGACAGCTGATTATAGTCTAATAACCTAAAACAAACTATAATAGAAAAGCATTAGTGTTACAGGGATTGGATTCAAGTCATGACCTAATGTGAAACCTTGGCAAGTCACAAATATCTCTGAAGTTCGATTTCCTCATTTGCAAAATGGTGCTAATTATACCTACCTCTTATTATTACCATGAGGGTTGCGTGTAATCAAGAGCAGAGTTAACCCATGTTCATTTTTATGTCTTTCTTAAGAGGTAGCACATACTATCTGTTCAATTAATATTAATTGAATCAAATTGGATAAAATGCAAAAGTGATTTAAAATTGCTATTTCTTGGCAGCATGCAGGAATCTATGGGTTTCTTGGATTAAGACGCAACTGTAAATATACAGCTCATATTTCTGTGGTATCTTTGAGTTCCAGCATCTAACCTAACCATCTTCTCTTCTAGGACAAATGATGGGAGGATTGGTGAAAGCCATCAGGAAAAACAGACACCCCAATTCTGAATAGCCTACCTTCACCAACTGTATATACAAAGAATTCTTCAGAACTTGCCTTATTTACTGTAGAAAACAATACAGCGCTGTTGGGAATGGACTCACTGATTTTCAGTCTTTTCCATCTTTTTCCTCCTAGACTCTGTGATCTGAGAGCACAGAGACATCTCCATCCAGTCTGTGCTCAGGAAATGTCCTGATCACAATGCTGTCTGTCCAACTGCCTGTTCAATAAAAGTAAACTCAGCAGAGCACCCTTCCTGGGATTTCTTTGTTACTGCCTGGAACAGTGGAATTTGTTTTTACAGAAAGGAATAAACTCCACCTTTTTGTCTTGCTAAGCCCATTGGTGGCTCCACCTTTTTGTCTTCCTAAGCCCATTGGTGGAACAGAAAATGCTCGTTTTTTTTTTTATTCATATTCAAGATGCTGTCATAGTTGGAAAGGAGTGTCTAGGTGAGAGGTGGGGAAATATGGGCTCCCAGGCAGCCAACAACTGTATAAAGCTAAATGAGCTATGAATCAGCCTCACCTTGACTACCCATTGCCATACCAGCTCCTCTACCTGGCTTCTAAATTTGCATGAATGGCATAACTATTGCTCAGTTATGTAGGCCCCATCCACAGAAACGACCAGTAATTCTTCATGTCCAGTCGTGTTACCTCTTGACAATTTCCTATGTCAGGATCTTGTACCCATAGTCTGGCGAAGACTAAGAAAATGAGTTACCAACATGTGCAAGTCTCTAAAGCAACACTCTCCAACAGAAATGTAATGCAAGCAATTTTAAATTTTAAATTTTCTAGTAGCTACGAAAGAAATGAGTAGTATTAATTTTAATAAATAAATTTTATTTAGCCCATTGTATCAAAACTATTAATGTCATTAATATAAACTTTTTTACTTACTAAGTCTTTGATATTGGTGTATATTGTATGCTTACAGCATGTTTCAATTTGGACCAGCCACATTTCAAATGCTCAATAACTGCATGTGGATAGAGGTAGATTAGATAATACAGCTCTACCATGAGCTAATGGCATGGAAAATCTAAGAGGGGACCCAAGCATTAGATAGCGGTGAGGTGAAACAACTTATAAGCACCTGCCTCCATGACGAAGCTCTGTCATTACCTGGTCTTACCTAGTCATTTTGTTCACTTGAAGATTCTGGGCTAGTGCTGAATAAACTCCAGAGAGAGAAATTATATGGAGACTCCATCATAGCCCAAGGTGTTCTCAGCTACAGAAGAACTGTGCCTGGCGTGGGAGACCGATTTGGATTTGGGGAGTTAATTTTGTACTTTTTCTTCTTGTTTTCTTTTTTTAAAATAAGTCTCCACTAGACCAATGAAAGTAGGACTTTGTGATCTTTGTCCTTTGTAACTGAGTGAAAATAAATCAATGCCTGTTCTGTGTCCTTTCTATTTTATCATTAAGAAAAAGGGAAAAAAGCCTTGTAAATCATTTTTCAAGCATGGAAAATATAGAATTCCTTCAGAAAAAAAAAAAGAGAAAATTCTGTTGAATTATTTTCTTTGGCAATTCCAGGATGTACAAGATGGGTTTAGAGAGAGTCTGTGACCTATGAGATCATCTCTCCTGTATCTCCTTTCTGTTCATTTCTAGGAAATCCAGAAACTCTTTTTATGGCTAAGTCATATATGCTTTTTTGAGAAGATATTTTGTTATGACATTTTGAACATTTTACTGAGCTCTAAACAAAAATGCTTCACATTTATTTTATTATTATTAATAAGTAATATGCTCAAAAAACTTTTTTAGCCCACCCTTAAGGCCTGACCAATCCTTGGTAATCATCCTGAGTCCCAGAGAGAGAGTGTGGCTTAGGGACAGAGTGGTGTGGAGGATGGCCTTCTGGAAGAGACAGGGGCTGGGGAGAGGCCCAGTGACCTCAGGGGTGAAGGTCAAGGGTGAGGCGGGGGGTGCAGAGGTCAGGAATAGCACAAGGCCAAGCCAAAAGAAGTTGAGAATGGAGTGCGGCTCAAGAGTTGGGTTCAGAGTGTGCATGTATTGAACACAGTAGTTGAGATTTGAAAAGCTGAACATTGATTTCTTTTTGGATATACAAACGAGTGGTGCATATAGAATGTCATCTGTGTCAAAGCACTAACAAATATATAGTTGCACTAAATATCAAGTAAACTAGTTTTTCAGTTACTTCTGATAAAATAGAAGGCAAATTAAAAGCAGACTCATCTCACCGAGGTTTCAAAATGAGCTCTAAAATTCTGAACCAGGAGGTGACAAATGATCCTAAGATGGAACTAAAGAAAGCAAAAATATTTGTATCACCCCTACCTGGCTACTACCACAGACTTACGCATTTCTCCATACTTGCTACTGCAGATTCCATTTTAGAATATGGGTTTATAGAGATCTATCCCTTCCAAACTCCCGATTTTTTCATGTGAGAAACTTTACAGAAGGCGTCCTACCTTTCTCAGGCTTCAGAAATACCCAAGGAGAGCACTTGTCTAGGCTATAGTTCTGCAAACTGTTTCTAGAAAGAGCCAAATACTAAATATGTTAGGCTTTGTGGAACATATAGTCTCTTTTGCAACTATACAATGCTATTGTTGTGTACATAAATGCAAATACATAAATTTACATTACGTAAATAAATTCCCACAGCTGTGTTCCAGTAACATGATATTTACAAAGTAGATGGTAGGCCGGATCTAGCCCATGAGGCTGTGTTTTCCCTGGTGTAGACCAGCTCAGTAATGAACAAGCATCTGTCACTTGCTCTTATTTGTAACTTGGCTTCTCCTAGCCCCCTTTTTTAACCTTAAACACCAACCACACGCCTCATTCTATGACAATGATCATGATAACAGAACAAAAATAAAAGTTGGCATTTATGAAAACTTAATATATGCTTGAAACTGAGAAAGGCACAGGGCAGAGTTCACATTTGTGCTCCAGTCCTATGTATTGTGTTATGGATTGAATTGAGTTCCTTCAAAATTTGTAGGTTAAAACCCTAACCCTGCAATGTGACTGTATTTAGAGACAGGGCCAGTAGGGAGGTAATTAAGGCTAAATGAGGATATTATGGTGAGGCCCTAATCCAACAGGACTGGTGTCTTTATAAGAAGAAGGGGAGATACCAGAGATGTGCATGTGCATGAGGAAAGGTCACGTGAGGACATAGTGAGAAAGAAGAGAGCCTTCACCAGAAACTGACATTTTTGGCACCTTGATCTTAGAATTTTGGCCTCTAGAAGTATGAAAAAATAAATTTCTGTTGTTTAAGCCACCCAGTCTATGGTACTTTGTTATGGCAGGCAAGCCAACTAACGCACCAAGCTCTTTCCTTTATACTTTGCGGCCTTCTTGATTGACTTTGACCAAGGTCGGTCTCATAATCTAACCCAGTTAGATTATGAACAGGGCATCACATGACACTCCCTGAGGACTTTACCAATGGTGGGCAGTCTCCCAAACTGTTCCCTACAGAAAGAAGCAGAACAGGATGTCCTAGTCTTCCCAGGACACTATCTTGGCACACAGATCCCTTTTTCTTTCCAGTATTGAAACTAAAGTTCTATCTAAATAATTAATATATGACTATGAATCATTCTTCAAGCATGAAGAGAGAACAGAGAAAAAGACTGTGTCAATTTTAGATAGTTGCTAGGGAAGAAAATCAAGAGAAATCTTTGTCTTTCATGATGGAATTTTCATTTGATTCTGTAGCCCCTCCTGGATTATTTTGAGGGATGCTGTGTAGTCTTCCTCTAGGTCATTCTGTGTACTTTATTCTAATCTGTTATGATGATTGTAAATCTTTCAAGCCTATAGACATCTTGCATTCTGCCTTATGTTTTTTTTCTTTTATAAATTTCAGACCCTCTTTTTCTCTTCAGTAGACTTTTGCAATCATCTTCTGAAAGATTTACTTGTCTCCACCCTTTACAGTTCTTTTTAAATTTCCAAATGACTTCTTTAGAAGACAGATCTGTTCAATTCCTTGGTATAAATTATTTGAAAATGCCTACTAAGCAGCCACACTGCACTAGAACAAAGCAAAACTAGATAAACCTAAAATCTAGGCATTATCCTTTTCTTCCCCTCTCCCTGTCATCCTCCATAAGTTAACCATCACATCTGACAAAGCCATAATCATCCTTTCCTGGTTGACCACAACAGCCTTAGAACTGATCTCCCTGCTTGAGTCTTCTCCCCTTCATTCCATCCTCCACTATAGGCTGAGTAATTATCTAAAATTAGAATTTCAGGGTATAGTGCTTAAAGCCTTGAAGTGGCTTCTCTAGTCTCCAAGGTTAACTCCAAACTCCCTCAAGGCCTCTATTCAGCTCTTCAGCCTCAACTCTTGCATTGTCCTCCTTCCCTTCTGCACTTGAATGATTTTTTTGGAACTCATTTCTACCTGTCCCCTCCTCCTCACATATCTTCTCCACCCACCCTGGTCCTGCTCTTCCCCTTTTTCCTTCCATTTTATGAAGTCTGTCTCTCCAAAGTCTAGACTAATTCTCCTCACCTGAGGAAAGGCACAGCTTTATTCCAGAAGTCTTTCCTGACCTTGGTCCCCTATGAATGTGAATTATTTATCCCTTCATTATGCTTTTATAACACCCTGCCCTTACACCTATATTACCACTGTCACTGTTCAGTAATTGCTTATTTACAAGTCTGCCTCTCTCACTAGACTGTGCCTTCTTTAAGAAAAAAAAGACATTTTAATGTCATTGTTTATACAAGAACATTGTGCCTAGTAGAATGCCAGGCATGGAGCAATAGCTCATTAAAAATTGTTGGGTAAACTTAGACCTTTAAGATAAGGATTTTAAAAGGGAATAATATTTAGGACAGACACTATTCAGTTCTGGTCAAGGACATAAAGCCTACAAAGACAAGGGAGAGACATGATTTTCTAAAAATTTAGGGATTTTCGCATTCTCTTTCCTGGAACAAATTAGAAATTGCTGGCACTCATGGCAAAAGCTGGCACTGTTGACAATAAGCTAGTTTTGTGGTATATGAACTTGTAAAATGTATCTGCCTCTCCATGAGGAAGGCTATATTTATGAGGTCAGTCTCAGAAATATACAAGCTGAAACTAAAAGAATGCAAAAAGCAGCATGAGCCTAGAAAAATATCCTATGAGTTATATTTTTGGTAGTTAACATTTTACTAACTTTTAACTAATTAATTTTTCTCAGCTAAAGAAAGGATATGTACTTAACATAGGTCTCAACAAGGGAAAAGTATTTATTTCAGGTTGATAAAATCTTGGATTGAAAGAGCTAGAAGAGACTTAGAAATGATTTTCCCAATATCTTTACTATATGGAGATCCTGAAGCTGAGAGGAAAAGCCATTTTCTGAGCATACTCTAATGAGTAATCAGAAATAACAAATTCAAGTAAATGGCTTATAATCTCATGTACGTTACATCACATCCTTTAGCCTCATGAACCCCAGTCTCATGTTCTTTGTGTAAATAATATTGTCTATCTTATTGTGGTTTTAGGAAAAAGGAATGGAATTTATATTCAGTGATCTTAGAGAAAATTGTTTATTATCTGCAGAAATGGCCACTTCTGCATATTTGTGGTATGCTTCAATTCTGTATATATAGAATATGTGTAGAAAAAAGTACACTTGCAGATTTATTCAGCATATGGTGATGGGATTAGTGATTAAAACATGAATTCCAATGCCTTGACTTACATGAAAGTGATTCAAAGTGGCCGTAACAAAATGAGTAGTTACCAGCTTTTATATTATCATCTCTGGATCCACTTTAATTCCTAGGGCTTTAAGCAAGAAAGTTGCCAGAGCTCCTGTTGCTATGGTGTGTAAAAATGAGCTCTTGATAAGGATATTTGCTTATGTTCTAGCCATTGTTTACAGAACAGATCTTGAAGAGCTGATCGGGAAATGCCACATCCTTTTCCAGCCACAGGCTATTCCTGTGCTTGTGGAAGAAGCAGCTGGGTGAGCCCCAGCTATGAGAGCGTCCTTAAAGACTTCTGGTGGGGCTGCTCACCCTCAGATTTGATGTCTTAGTTCATTTTGTGTTGCTGGTATACAGAATACCCAAGGCTGCATAATTTATAAAGGAAAAGGGTCTATTTACCTCATGATTTTACAGGCTGTGAAGTTCAAGAGCATCGCACCACATCTGGCTGGCTTCAGGGGAGGGCCTTGTACTGGGTCAAAGCACAGCAAAGAAGTGAAAAAGTGGGGGAGCCTGTGCAAAGAGATCACACGGCGAGAGAGGAAGCAAGAGGGAGTCTAGGAAGCTAAACTCACTTTTATGACATTCTACTTTCTAGTAAAACTAACCCAGTCCCATGAGAGTGAGAACTAACTGATTCCCAGGGGAGGATATTAATCTATGCATGAGGGATGAATAGATTATTTTTGGGTTCTCATGACCTAAACACCTTTTACTAGGCCCCACCTCCCAACCCTGCCACACTGGGGAGCAAATGTCAACATGAGTTTTGGTGGGGAAAATTCACATTCAAACCATAGCATTAGCTTTTACCTAGAAGCAAAAGATAAGATTTTAAGAAAAAAAATGCAATTATCAAACTGTCATTTTTATGTCAATGTATCAAACAAGAAACAATAACACATCAACAATGAAAGCAATAGTTAATATCTATAAATTAACGTTCCTTGTATTTTTGCCTTACTTCTATCACAAAGCTATCAGAAAAAGGTATACACTTTTGCTTTAGAGGATGATTGAGTTAAACAAGACAAAAGCATAAATAATGGGCAAGAAATTAACTCTTAGTGGCTTGAATATGTTGGAAAATAACCAAAAGATAAGAAATAACATTTCAAGAAAAATAAAAGGGACTTGACCAAGAGTGCTTCTTGGTATGCCTTCCACAAATGGTATTGGGAAAACTTCATGTCCATATGCAAAACAATAAAATTAGACCCTTATACCATTCACAGGAATCAACTCAGAATGGATTGAAGACTTAAATATAAGACCAGAAACTGTAAAACTCCTAGAAGAAAATACAGAATAAAAGCTTCATAATACTGGTCTTGGCAATGATTTCTTGGATATGACACCAAAAGCACAAGCAATAAAAAGCAAAAATAAATAATTTGGATTACATCAAACTAAACACCTTCTGCAAAGGGAACAGTCAACAGAGTGAAAAGGCAGCCTACACAACTGTATAAAATATTTTCAAAATATATATCTGATAAGGAATTAATGTCTAAAACATATAAAGAATACCTACAACTCAATGGCAAGAAAACTAGTAACCCAATTATAAAATGAACTAAGACTTGAATAGACATTTCTCTAAAGAAAATGTAGCAAAAGGCCAACAGGTGTCTGAGAAGATGCTCCACATCACTAATCATAAAGGAAATGCAAATCAAAACCACAAGGAGGTATAACTTCACACCTGTTAGGATGTCAATTTTCAGGAAAAAAAAAGATAAGTGTTGGTGAAGATGTGTAGAAATTGGAGCTTTTGTGCAGTCTTGGTGGGAATGTATAATGATGCAAACAGTGTAGAAAACTCTATAGAGTTTCCTCAAAAAATTAAAAATAGAACTACTATATGATCCAGCAATCCCACTCCTGGGTACAAATCCAAAAGAACTGAAATGAGGATTTTGAAGAGATAACTGCACTCTCATGTTCACTGCAGCGCTATTCACAATAGCTAAGAGATGGAAACAACTTAAATGTTCATATACAGATGAATAAAGAAAATATGGTAAATACATACAATGGAATATTATTCAGTTGCAAAAAGAACGAAATCCGATGATATGCTGCAACATAGATGAACCTGGCGATATTATGCCAAGTGAAATATGCTAGAAACAGAAGGACTAATATTGCACAATTTCATTTATATGAGGTATCTAAAGTAGCCAAACTCATGGAAAAAAAAAAGTAGAATATTAGTTGTGAGGGGCTGAGGGGAGGCGGAAATGGAAAGTTGCTGTTCAACAGTTATAGAGTTTCCATCATGTAAGATGAAAAAGTTCTAGAGATCTATTCTGCAATATTGTGCTCATAGTTAATACTGTACTTAAATTTTGTTACAAGGGTAGATCTCATTCAAGTGTTTTTGCCAAAATACAAAAGAAATCTGCTTGGTAGCATTCTGAGGAAGCTGAAGACTCCTGACTCTATGACTTCCAAAAGTGTCTACTGAACCACAGATCAGGTGCTCAGTCCCAGTTAAAATCACTCTGTTCCATGTGTGCTGGAGAACCAGAGAGCAGCCTCAGAGAAGGGAGCTGTTAATGGCTGACTTGGACCATCAGAATGCAGGAAGCTACCATGATTGTGCAGAGATTAGAGGGACTGCTTTCACTTTCTATGCACTTATAAAGCACCTCACATCCTCATAAACTCCAATAATGAATAAGACAAAGTGTCCCCAAATCCAGGCAGAATCAGATGTAATTTTATTTACAAGAAAGAAAAAAAAAGAATAGATAATTTTGTATACCCAAATTTATTGATCAAAATGCACACCTGCCATGTTCGGGATCATATATGGGACAGCTAATGCATTCTTTTGCATTGTATGTTTGAGTCAAAGGCCAGCTTCCCTAGGAATCACAGCCAATTTGGTTTGAAACAAAAACTTTGGGCCTGTTAAGCAACAGAGTAAGTAGAGATGGGCCTGAATTCTTTGAAGTGACTTTTGGTTTGAGCAATGCATTGTGATGATATTGAGTTTAACATAATTCTACGTACTGTTTATACATCCTTAGCTAGTTACTAAGTGGGTGGCGAAAGAAAGGAAGAAAGAAAGAAAAATGCAGGGCTGTTGACAGGATTAATTTCTCCGTTGTTCCTAAAAGAATTCCTGGAAAGGAATAGACATGGGAGATGGATATAAAGGCCATTAGTCTTTGACTCTGAACTTTAAAAGGAAAGTAAACATAAAACAAAATTAAAAAAAAAACCCACATTCTTCCTGGAAAGGAAGGCACGTGCGTGAGCACTCACGCGCACATGCACACACACACACACACACACACATCAAAACCTACTTAGTGAGTGTGAAAATCAGAGAGGAAATGAAGATTCCTCGATTTCCTGGGTTAGGTTACTACTGACAGATATTAACAGAGTGAAACTGGAGAGAGGCCACTTAAAATGAGATTTAGCACAAGGATTTTTGGGAACGTGTTGGCCTGGAAGATCATATAAAATGTACAGGAGGCGATGTACCCAGGTGGAACATCCTCCCTCATTTTCTTTGGGGAAGTAATCAGAGGCAGAAAATCCACGTGGACACAGGGCTGTGTGTGAGAAGGTGTGGCACAGCAGAAAGCATCCTATACCGGAATCAGGGGACCTGATCCATTGCGTGGCCTTGCATAAGATACTCCCCCTCTCAGGCCCTCACTTTCTTTTTTAGTGTGGTTTAGATCAGAAGTTTTCAAATTGATTTCCACGGAACCCTGTGGTACGCGGTCAAAATGCAGGTACCCTGCAACTCTGGCTTGTTTCTATTTAAGTGACTGCCATTCAAAATTCTGTTTCACTTGGCTATTTGCCTCCTAAAATTACATTTGAAAAAATGAAGTTCTACTTTTTAATTAAACAACAATAACAAAAAGCTTGAAAACCACAGACCAAATGTTTGTTTAGAGTCTCTGCAGCTCTAACATCCTGTGAGTGAGCCATTGTTCTCACTTCTGTTATCTACCTGGAACATGGTTGGTCTAACCAGGTGCTTCACTGTGACTTGGGAAGACCATTCGTCCCATTTAGAAAAGCTTCTGGAGAGCACTTTATTTTAGTATGTAGAGTTCAAAAGCTGATGAAGCATCAAAATAAGGGTGAGCTGCATGTGTTCAAATTCCAAAATGGCAGAAACTATTAATAAAATGATAAAGTTCTATCTGGTATTGGAAAATGGAAAGTGCAAATGAAAGACACACACCGGAAAAGAATTTAGAAACAAGCTCAAACAGTTACTTGTGACCACAAGATCTGCAATTGGAAAATCCAGTTTTGGTCAAGATTCTATCACTCCACAGCTGTCTGCTTTGAGAAATTGCTTAATTCCTCTAATATCTGGACTCATCATGTGTGAAGTAGAGATATTTATTCTATCTTCTACAGAGACAATGTGAGGACCACAGGAGATAATATGGGTGAAAGTACTAACTGATCGGAAATCCCTAGGCTTGTATGATGGAAAAAATATTAAAGTTAGTTGTATGTAGTGGTTGTGTGGACAGATAGAAACATGTAGATATGGGCATAGTGGAATGTGTTCAACAATTTCATGGTTATAACCTTAAGATATATGTGCCAGTATTCTAAAATCAGAATTTTCATTTTGAATATCCATTTTAGTAATGAAGTGGTGTAACTTAGTAAGGGAAAAATGTATTTTAGAAGAGAAGCGCAAGCCTAGGATTTTGGAGACCTGGCTCTGCCTATGGTTAACTGTGTTACTAACAGAGTACACATAATCTTTGTGAGTTTGTTGCCCCATCTGTTAAATAACAACAATATGATCTGCATTTTTCACACATTTATTTTAATCATTGAAATGATTAAATCATCATAAGCAAATGCACATTATGTGGCTTCATAGGACATTATTGAGGGAAAAATGCAGGTTCCCCACCACATAACAGAAACACTGTACTGTGCTAGCCTGGAGTGCTCAGAAACATTGTTACAAAGCAGCTTAAACAAGCACCAAGATAACTACTGGCCCCAGGAAAAGTGCCCAGCAATTTCTTGCCTTGAAGTAGCCAGCTTAGACCAGCCCTGACTGCTCTAGGACTGCGTTAGTTGTCCTGTAGTGCCCTTTCCCAAATTATAATACTAAAATCCCCACCTGGTGGAAAATTGTAACATCCTTAACATAGGGCATGCGCCTGCGTGATTTGTTTCACTGTGAATAAGCAGAGATGTGATGCAAAAACTCTGCATTATTCCCTGGGAAGGGAGTTAAGGCAACACCAAAGGGCGGGCAGATGTGGATTTTGCTAGCAAGAAGCTCCTGTGGGAAAAATTCCTTTGCTGGCCAGGAGCAAGTACCCTAGTAAGTAACCTCTAATAAACTCAGCTAACTGGCCAAGCTGGACTTGTTGGAGTCATTCTTTGGTTTCTCAGCTCCATCTCAGTTTGGGGGCAGTTTTTCTATACTGTCCGGGATTTTCCTGAAACAATTGTAAAGTATCTTCATACTCTAGAAACAAGGAATTAACAGTGCCAACTACTCATGTTATCTACCACTGTACATTTTAACGAGTGTCCTCATTGCCTCTATTTTCTATTTCAACTCACCTGCCTGTAATATGACATTTACACATCTAATATCCTTTACACGTGTCATTTCAATGTTTGTTTTCTCTTACTACGCCAATTATTGAGTTTGTTCTCAAGTACAGCATTGTATTTGCTGAGAAATCAGGAGGTCATTATGCAAAACACCTTTTTGGTGGATGACTGTCATGGTAAAACTGTTCCAACTGTCTATAAATCATGATAATAAGGAAACTTTCCTTGACAAAGAAAACAAATGTCCTATCATGAGTTCACAGCCAATCACTGAAAAGTTCAATTTCTAATGAAGGCGGGCCCCTGCCTGTCTGTGAGTATATGTATGTACAGGGCAGACTGCTCTGTCTCTCTCTCAGACTCCTTGCCCCAGCGCAGTGTATCTGTCACCGTCATTCACCATCACTATGAAGGGCATTGCTGCTTTGGCCATCCTTGCTCTGGCAGCCACTGCATGGGCTACTTCTCCATCGGGTGACTCAGGATTTCTTTCAAAAATTCATGCCTTTATGTTAACTGTGATATATTCAATCTTCATTAAATTATAAAATGTTAAAGTCTGAAGATACTTTAGAAGGTTTCTATTTGGATTGGCCAGATTAACAAAGTGAGGTGGGTCAGACCTTCAGTGAGAGGAAGAGAGACTGAGATGAGGAATAAAAGGGTAGGGGCTCTCTGCACAGTTCCTGATCTGGATCTCTCAGGTTTATGATTTGCCCTTTCAGGAACAACTTATGCAGCTTGGGGACCATGACTCCCCTACTCTGGGCATGTCCCTAGGAGCTCCTGGACATCTCTGACAGCTCTTTCTCAATGACCAGGGCTTTCCTCTCTGGATTGTTTGTTTGTTTTAAATCAGGGCCATATACATCTTTGTCTTCATTCTGAGTTTGGCCCTGAGTAAAGAAATGACCTCTATTAGGGCTGGATTGGGCTGAGCAAAGAATGTTGTTGGGAAATGGGTTTGGGTTACTGTGAACAATGGATTTAGCTTTGCATTTTTAACTGTGAAATGTGTTCTTTCTCCAGTTCCTTCTTTCCAACAGCTCACTTCACTCTCTGCTGGTGATCAAGCCAAAGGGACAGAGGTGAGTGCAACCTTCTCTGTGTGGTCTTTATAAAAATGGAATCAGAGCTAATGTGTAGATAGAGCTGTGAAAGTAGCTAAATTGACTCACAGTGGATTGAAATAATTCCTCAGGAGTTAAAAAAAGTTCCTGGTCTGCACCTTTCTTTCTCTAAAGATTGCAGAAGGAACCTCTTTGCAAAAGGAAAACAGCAGATAAAGTAAACTTTTACCTTTGGGCAGCATTTTAAACTTTTCTGAGTATTTTTCATATACATTATTCTACTAGACTCTCATTACAACCCTAAAAGGAGACATTAACATTTCCTTGTTACACAGAGGATTCTATTATAGGGTCTGTTCTGGTCTGGTTTATTTCTGTAGCACAACACCTGGTCCATAGAAGATCTTCCAGAGCTGTTTGCTGAAAAACTAAAGAGACTGATGTTCTTTCTGCTCTCTTCTTCCTCTTTCACCATCTGGATATGAGAATGACTGCAGAATTGAAGGGACGGAATGCAGGCTATTATATTTTGTTTGAATTACAGGTGGACTGTTACCAATACAACAGGAAAGGCTCACAGGTTGCATGCCCAAGGATTTTCAGACCAATATGTGGCACAGATCAGAAAACTTATGATAATGAATGCCTGCTTTGCATGCAAAACCAGTAAGTATAGTACTTGATTTGGAGTCCCCCCCCCCTTTTTTTTTTTTTT
Organism: Eulemur rufifrons; assembly: GCF_041146395.1. Taxonomy (NCBI): domain Eukaryota; kingdom Metazoa; phylum Chordata; class Mammalia; order Primates; family Lemuridae; genus Eulemur; species Eulemur rufifrons. The sequence goes on from NC_090992.1 coordinate 12,576,583, forward strand.
TTAAAGATTATAAAGCCCACACTGGCCCAAATCTGCATGGACTTTTAAAACATGGTTTGACAAATGCTACATTTTTGTATGTTCCTCCAGTATTTCTTGGACATTGCTCTTTTAAAATAATGAAAAAAGAAAAGTTTAGCTATATTTCTAGTGTGTGTGTATGTATGTATGTGTGTGTATGTATTTATGAGGGTTGTCCAGAAAGTATCCAGCTATGAAATATGAAAAATGTGTATTGACAATGGCTGGATACTTTCTGGACAGCCCTCGTATATCTTTGCTATTTAGCCAAATTCTCATTCACATTATACACTATCTTTGGGGCATTAGCCCCATAAGACATTTTTATGCCCACATTACATTTACGGAAGCAGGATCTCAAGCAAGAAATGTACCTTGGTCAAATTTCCATGAATCTCCTCTGTTACATCTTTGTTTTTGCATTTGGGAACTTTGAAGATGGCTATCTCTAGAAATTTCGCCTGTTAGCCATGGATACATAAAATTTTGAGAACTTATATGGAAATATAACACTTTGATCTAACCTTCATACCCCAGAGAAAATCTGTGCAGCTTCTCATAATTATCTGGAAAAGTCTAGGAAAGAGAATTATAGTACAAATGGGTACTTGAAATTAGCATATCCCCACCACCACCAGCTCCACAAATTTAATATTAAGTCTTTACCTTTAATAAGATATGAGTCTTTAGAATAATGAAAGAATTGTTGTTGCCAGGCTTTCAGTACTATAAATTCAATACTTTATGATTAGTGGTTAAAATCATGAGTTTTGGTGCCAAACATCTGGATTAAAATCCAGATTTCACTTAGTAGATTGGTGACATTATGTAAATACCTAAGCCACCACAAGCTTTAGTACTCTCATCTGTAAGATAGAAATTATAATAGCATTTAGGATTCACTGTGATAAAATGTCACAAATGTTAGCTAAATTGACACAGAGTGAATACATGGAAATAAGCTCTTCTTTCTTCTTACCTTTCCTCCTTCTTTCTCCTATTTTCTAGCCCTTCTGAAAATTTACAGTTGAGTGTAATAGCAAGTGCTATTCACGATAAGGCTTCTCAGGACACGCAAGTTCATGTACTAATATTAATACAACCAGAAGAGATTAAAGACTGATGAGATCTTATTGATTATATTATCTAATATCTTCTTTTATAGATGGCATGAATCTAATACTCAGCAAGGAGAAGTAACTCCTTTCTGAGTATTAGATTTTTGTATAACAAAATTGTGCAGACTGTAAGAGCCAGGAAAGGATTTGGGCATATTTTCTTTTTCTTAATCTCAGTTTTAAGAATATTTTCACAGTATCTTATGCGTTAGATTTTCATCTGAATATTCATGGGCTATTTTTAAAAATGCCCAATCTACTTTTAGTGTTGATTTCTTTTGTTATATTCTTAGTTTTTAAATGTTTGTCTATTAAAGATGTTTACAGTCAATATTAGCCAACTGAAGTAGTAATTCAGAGAGAATTCAACCAATGGGAATTCAACCTCATTCTCAGTCCAAGTCAGACAACAGAGAAATAACATATGACTGTATTTTATTCTATAGCCTATGAAACCTCAAATTATTGCATTATACATTTAATAAAATCTTCTCTTCCAGAGAGCAAAATTTACAACTCAGAAAACTTCATGATGGTAACTGTGTAAGTATATGCAGAAATTTTATTTACTCTTAATGTAAAAGGTTACAATAACTCCTCACTTTCATAGAAAAGAACTATTTTAAAATACATTTTCTAGAAATCATTTATGACTGTGTATTTTCATAGATAAAGCATCTGGCCAGCCTAAAGAGAAGGCCTAAATTAGCAGAGGAAGAGTTCACAAACCTTACTCATAACCCTTAATTGGGACATATTGGTATACATATGGTTATTTTCTAATACTGCAACTAATTACAAGGTTAAGATGAGGATTTCAAGGGAAATTAGGTACTCAAAGACACTCTTATAACAAGAAAGGAAGTTATAAATAAAGCATGAAAAAATTCAAGAACAAGCATAGAGACCATTCAGGGGTAAAGAGCTATATGAGTGTGATGTCAATAGTTCTAATAGAGCTTAGAATGTGATATAAGAGCATCATAAACACGGGTGGTGGCAGTGAAGACAGCTCATTGTAGGGAGGGACACCTAGCCCAATTTGATGGGTGTGGGAGAAAAGCATCATCAAGAAACTGTTCTAAAAGTAGTTAAAATGACATTTACGGGAAAAGTGGGAGCTGGCCTGGTGGGTAAAGTGGGTAAGCTCAGGCAAGACAGGAAAACAGCAGGAGCTGGCACAGAAATGCACAGCAGCTGAAAACAGTTGGGAACTTAGCCCAGAGGTTTATCAAGAGTAAGAGGCAGAGAAAGGACATAAGCACACCTGACAAGAAAAGCACAGGTCAGGAGGGGATTATCTTCTGATGGGAAATCACTTAAGTATTTAAAGAACAAGATCTAATTTGGTTTTTAAAAGATCACTCCAGCATCAGTGTGGAGGGTAATCAAAGCCTCCAATGAGCGTGGAGGATGAGCAATAAATCGACAGACTTAAAACTGGGCAAAACATATCGAGGGCCTGAGCAGAGTGAATGACAGTATGGCGAGGAGAGGGCTGATTCAGAAGTACCAGATGGAACCCACGGGGTCCATTCATTACTTAGATATGAGGACTGGGTGAGAGGGAGGACCTAAACACAGGCTGAGCTGTCTTTTGCTGTAACAAGATTTCAATGTTGTTGGGGCAGAGTATGTAAGCTGCAAGGTATGTCTTTTTCCATGTGGGATTTTGGACCAAATGATTATTCAAGGTCTTTTAAAAGTTCATTCTCCATAATTTAATTTTTTTTTAAAGACATGGTCTTCTCTGTTACCCAGGCTAGAGTGCCATGGCATGATCATAGCTCACTGTAATCTTGAACTCCTGGGCTCATATTTTCTATGATTTAATGATTTGACACATGAAACTTTGTTTTTGACTGGACAGATTCAGTGCACCAAATATTCTGAGGTGTGTACCCTGGAATACAAACCTCTCTGTGGATCTGATGGAAAAGAATATCCCAATCAATGTGTATTTTGCAACGCTGTTGTGTAAGTTCTGAATTTAATATATGATTTGCAGAAATAGCCTCTTCCAGAAAAAGCCAGAAACCATCTTAGCTACCTAATAGGTTAAATGCTACTATGAACCATAAGAGATCATTCATTGATAATCAGAATATGTGAAAAAAAAAAGAAAGAAAGAAAGAAAAAAGGAAAGAGACAGAAAAGGGGAAAGAAAAGATAGAAGGAAAAAATGGACGCTAAGAAAGTGAGAAAATTGATCAGCATCATGATGTTACCAAGTGGCAACTAAAGAGAAATTTGCAGATTCTTTGGCTCCTAACACCAGCTTTTACTACTGCATTGAATTCCTCTTTTCTCCCCTGTTGAAGCTTAGTGATTAATTGCTCACCTTTCGTGCTGTGTACTCAACTGACTGGATTGATCTAAGGATATGGAACTTTTCATTTAAGGTCTCCAAAGGCTTCCTATTAACAAATAACTTCTTTTGCAGGAAGAGTGGTGGTGCGGTTTTTTTGGTAAATCATGGATCATGCTGAGTCTCCCCAATGCTCAAGAGTACCAAGTCCCCCTCTGGCAGATTCTGCTGAGAGGACCAGTTTCTCCAGGATGGCTGAAGAGGCAAGAGGTGATTTGGTGCAAATGTGGATTTGATTCTTCAATAAAAAATTCTCAGCAGGAAACCTACTGTCAGGCTTGACCTCTGTGGATGTGATTCTTCTCTTAAGGAAAATATGTATGGTCATTTTCCTAAGCTATAAGTCACATGGAAAGATTTCCTCCATTTTTATTCACATTGGGAGCTGGAGATTATATATTAATATCTATACCAATGAGAGGAGAATCTGCTCGTGTCACCCCATTTTATAAAGACTCAAACGTTTTAAGTAAACATGAGTCAAAGGATGGATCCACTCATTAGTCTCACATTATCTTTAGCACACTGATGGAAAGTGGAAAATTCAGATTTAGAGAAAGAGTGAGAATCTAAAATACTGTAAACTAATCAGAACAGACCAGGAGTAATGTATACTGTAGGTATCACCTTTTAAAGAGGACTCGCCATATAGGGGCTCCTGCAAAAGAAGGTGTCATGTTGGGAGGAGAGGTTAAAGACAAGATGACTTGACGAAATGTTGAAGTCACTAAAAAGACCTCAGGAAAATTTAAGGGAGCTGAGAAAGGTGAGGGTATATAAAGAATCTTTATGAGACAGAGACTCTGGAATTTTCTCAAGTCTAAGGCTCCATAGAGAACACTTAGAGTATTAATACAACATGCAGAGATACATATTTCACCTTGATAAAGAGCAGAAATTCCTAATAGTCAGTCTACAAATAGGAAGAAAGTTATGCCTTAGAAATTTATGTCGTGAGCACAATAGTTTTTAAACGGGTTGCTTAAATAATTGCCAGCTATGCTGTAGAGATTTGTGTGTTTGTTTCTAGAAACATATATAGGAAAGCCACTAGGGGTCAGACAATGTGTTGTGTGGGGAGAAGCAATACAAATGGGCAAAAAGAATCCGTGCCATGGAGGAATTTTCAGACTACTGAGAGACACAGACTTTAAAGAGTTGATTACTATATAATGGAACAAGGACAATAATCCAGTATTATTAAAGGTTCAATCAAGACAGAAAGGAAGATACGAGGTGTTAATCCCATAATGTTATCCGTCTACTTGGGTTTCCATAATGAAATATCACAGATTGAGTGGCTTAAACAACAGAAATTTATTTTCTTACAGTCCAAATCAAGGTGCTGGCTAATTCAGTTCCTGGTGGAGGCTCCCTTCCTGGCTTTCAGATGGCTGCCTTCTCACTGTGTCCTTTCCTGGTGGGGGGAGGGAGGAGGAGGGAGAGTTATCTATCTCTTCTTATAAAGACATAAATCCTATGGAATTGAGGTCCCACCCTATGACCTCATTTATCCTTACTTACCTCCTAAAGGCCCTATCTCCAAATACAGTTACATTGGGGATTTGAATTTCAACATGTGAATTTTAGAGGGATACACTTCAGTTCTCTGCAACTATGTTGCCAAAATTTTATTTTTTATCTTTTTCGTATGTGAAAATAAAAAGCATGACAACATAAAGGCTGGGGGGAGGAAAATGAAAGTGTTCTGTTGTCAGTTTCTTATAGTATAAGTAAAGGGCTATCATACAATTTAAAGGTAAACTGTGAGAAGCTAAGGGTGTATACTATAAACGCTAAAGCAACATCAAAAAGCCAACAAGGGAGATAAGGTAAAATAATAATTTAAAAAAACAAACAAAAAAGAAGCCCAACTCAGCCCAACTCACCCTGGATCACTGAAAGATCAACTCACAATAAGCAGATCTACTAAGGTAGGTAAAGAAACTTCATGAATTTTGGGAGAGTCAATGGTGGTGGTGATGGAAGAAGGTCAGCCCAGAATGTTAAAATGTCATATTTTGTTGCAAAAATATTTCTAATTTCCTTCACTCTGCTAATAAAATCTGCAGAAAACAAAGTATAAAAAAAGTAAGTTATTTAGTCTCAGGTGGAAGGTAATTTCATACTTGTTATTATTTTTGAATGCAATTAAATGAGTCTGATCCTACAATATCCACATCAATAGTAGTGGCTAAAAAAAAGCCAAAATAAAATAGCATTTATTGGTAGTTTATCTGGGTCAGGCAATTTTCCAAGTTGTTTAAATGTTTGCCCAACTGAACTTCCAAAGAGCACTTTATGGAAGGTGTGATTATCTTATAATGCAAATGGAAAAATTCTGTGGCCCAGAGAGAAGAAAGTCCTTCCCAAATTGACAAAATATTATAACCAGATTTTCTGTTTCTGCATTCAGAATCCTTTTTAAACAATGGAGTGCCTCTACCTTTCTGAACTGGGAGCACATTATTTCTTCAGGAAGATAACAGGGTGTTTGCAAAATATTCCACATTAGATTATAAGTATGGAGCCCAAAATTGGATGAAAACCACCTCTTTCATATTCTAGGTGACCCAGGTTCTTTCTGGAAGTTTCCAGTAAGTATATTTATAAGCATTTATTAAGATGAAATAATAAGAGATAAATTAACTGAGGAAAATAAAAATATTTTCATTCTAGCATTGTTAAAGTCAATAAAAATTTGATATGACTTTAATTGAACAACAAATGAAGAATATTAGTATAATCAGTAGCCATATATTTGATGGAATATAACATCAGGCATCTAAATTCATGTTCTATGTGATTATCTTTAGAGATCAAGAAACTTTAATAGTACATAAATAAGTGAAAAAAGCAGGAGACAATATATACTATAAAAAGTGATTGAATATTATAATAAAAGCCTGTATATGTGTGTCTATGTGTGATTATGTGTATATATTTTTAAAAACTAGAACATATTTTAATATATGTTTAATAATTATCTCTGAGTTGTGAGATTTTATATTTTTTAATTTCTTTTCATATATTTCTATTTTCCAATTTTTCTAAGTAAAGATATATTTCCTTTATTAAGAAAAATGATTCTTTCCAGAAAGGAAGGTAGAGGCAAGAAGTTCAAATAACAGCAGAAACGTAGCTATGACCACGTGTCTTCCCTGTTAGAAGTGAAAAGGCTCTGATTGCTACAGGGACGAGGCTGGACCCACTGCAGACAGCATCCACGTATTTCAACCTTCAGTGCAACCTCCTGTTCCAACCTTCTCTCTCTTAGGCATTTCCACACAATTTTTATTCTGGCCCAAAGTACTAATTATCATTGTGGAACATGTTATGCTTTTTCTGCTCAACTCTCTCCCACTGTGGTATGTTTCCTCGGGCCTCTCTTGAGCGTTCCATTCCTTATCCCCCTCACATCTTCCCCTGCTGAGGTTTGACCTTGATTCAACCTGAATGATGGGCCTCCAGGGCTCGCTCAACCCAGCACACAATGCCTCAGTGCCTTCTCTCTCCTGCGCAGCTACTCTAGCCCCCCTCGAGGCCCCAACACATGCTCCTTAAAAAGAAGATGTGCATTCCTCTTCCTTTTCTCTTCTTTCTAAGGTGTGTTGGTCGTGGCATGGAGGGTGGGGAGAAGGGGCTTCTGCATTGTGCTTTAGGCCTCTGGCTGCAGCTGGATCTTCTACTGTTCCTGCTCCATTCCTGGGGGAATCTATGGAAGATGTCAAGATAAGATGAGGGTTTGCTTAGCAAAAACATGGCATCCCAGATTGTCTCAAGAACAGGCACAGTAGGCAGCTCTGCACATTGTACCAAGAACTTCCCTTCATCCTGGGAGTGGGGTACTCTGGAGACCTTTCAACGTCTCAAACGACACATGTCACACCATAGCATATCAGCAAAGAGCTTATATAAATTACCTGTTGACCAGTGCTGCAGAACAGAGATAAAGGCCCAGAGGACATAGGGAGGACCAGGTCACTTTTGCAGGGCGAATACAGAGTTAAATGTGATCCTTGGTCAGGCTCTGGAACCTGCAGATACCATTCTGTGGGATTGGAAACGTTGCTACACGGGAAGTCGATCCAAAGGGAGGATTTGACCGTTAACTTTCCATTCTGTGTCTGAATGAAAATAGCTTGGGGGCTCCCATGAAATGGCACAGAATGATTTTTCTCCCTATGCACCCTGTCAGAATGCCCCAAGAGAGTCTAGCACACAAAGTCAAAAGACTCTTAGCACAGCCAGGGATGCCGGAAATATTAGAAATTTTTGTCTTAATCCAAAGAGGTATTGTCTGTTTCATGAACAAGTGCAGACCTACGTCCTCTATTGAGAAGCTCTTGTTGTGTAGAAACCTCTAGTAGCCCCCTCTTTTTCTTTGTATCCTCTCAAAAAATTTATGTGAAGCTTCAGGTAAGGAGTTGCCTTTTCAAGACGTCTAAAACAACTCCACACTGACATGATACAAGGATGCCCATAGAGTAACCTCTGATTTACTTCTGTCTTCTGAGTATTCACAGACCTGTCCCTGAGCTCTATACTTTTAATCTTTAATATGGTTCATCAAGGTTTAACTTTTCCTAATCATTTGTTCTTGGGGAAGGGTGGAATGAGCTTTCCGAACGTGGTGTACACAGAATATAATGAACAGACTTGAGATGACTATTTGTTTTAAGAGTTGTCTTAAATCCCGATTATCTCTACTTTGGTGATTGTATTAGAAGGCAACACCCTGAGACAAGATCTCAGACCGTCATTCCAAGGACAGACCCAGAGGGAAAATGGCCAAATCTTTCCCAGTATTCTGCTCAATTTTGTTCATCTTTATACATATGATATTATCTTCTGGTGAGTAATTTGGCTGGTCCTGGCCAGCATGTAAGGTTGATTTGTGGGCTTTGACTTTGTAATCTGAAAGAGAATGCTTTGGAATTATTTTTAAATTTAAGTGGATCATTTATATAAAAATATATAAAATGTCATATATATCTGCATATATATTAGAGATAAAATGGGATGTGGTCCAATTATATACATATGTGTGTGTGTATATAAATACCCATACATCTGTGTATATATTTACAGAGACAATAGGGTGTGATCCAAAAGACTCAGGGTCAGTGTGTGGGCAGGGGTCTTAGTTTTGCCATCTATTACATGCAGGTTAAGACAGCATTTATGGGGGCAAGGAGGTTTGGATGATTCAGTGAGTGTCTAGCATGTTAGAGTGTCCAGCAATATCCCTGTATCAGAGCACATCCTGAAAATTTAGACTGTTTGAAAAGGCTTTGCCATGTATTTGAGTGGATCATGACCTTTTTGTCCTCTTCTAGAGCAGTTATGGAAGGAGTCATGAAGAGACCAAGTCTCAAGGACTTGAGACCTTAGTTTTTCACATATCTATCATGAATTCCTGAATCTCACCCAAGCAAGTGTCTATCCCCTCTCTGAAAAATATGGGGATTGGATCAAAAGATCACTTTAAAGTTCTAGCATTTCCTGTTTTTTTCATAAATTAGCTATGAACTCTGAATCCTCTCAAGTCTAAACTAATTAGTGTTAATTGAAAAAAATTATTTGTTTCACTGAATTGGCAACCTTTATGAGAGCAGCAGTGCATCTAAATAGTCCTCTGCTGGTTATGTATCAGGAATAGAAGAATTATTTCACTTTTTTTTTTTTTTTTTTTTTTTGAGACAGAGTCTCGCCTTGTCACCCTGGCTGGAGTGCAATGGCATCATCATAGTTCACTGCACCCTCAAACTCCTGGGCTCAAGCGATCCTCCTGCCTCAGCTTCCTGAGAGTTATTTCACATTTTTTTAAAAGAAAATGAGTGAATACATGTATGATTGAAATAATATTTTCAATTGTTACAAGATTCCTTGGTAATGAATTAGAACTCTTTTATTCTGTCAACAGATTAAGCTATGGTTTACCAGGGATAAGATTCTGTAACTATTTTCCTATATTCTCTAGTTGAAGGACCTCCACGATGGTGGCCACCACATGGAAAATTTAAGGTAATTAACTATATCTCTCCTACCTTGTATCTGTACCAAGCTTATGGCACTTATAGAGCCCCTCAGACCACCATCTTCAAACTGCATAATCCCAAACTGCTTCAAGCCATCACTGACACCAGAATTGTCCAGGGAAGAAATTCACCTGAAAGCAAGCAGACCTGGGTCCTAATCCTGATGGGACATACGCCTTCTTTTTAGTTTTCCCTACAAAATCAGGGAAGCCAGTCTCAATGATCTCACATTTCGCAACTTCGAGATAAGTAGATGGTTTGGGGATTTTGAGAGTGGATAAAATGTGATAAATATTTTAAATTAAGGCATGTAGATACAGTGAAATATCTTTTCCAATTATAGAGCTTCAATTTTCTTAGCTGAGTTGCCATAGAAAATCTCTAAGAATGTTTCCAGATCAAATAGTCTTGGCATAAAGGTAATTGAGAAGAAACTCAAATTCCCAGATAAATTATCTGTTTATCCACTCTTTTTCCCACTCTAACATAGCAGGCCTCTGTTCTTATTACTGAGGAGGTCCTGACAACCAGGGTGTCATCTTGTCATCAGATGGGATAGACACAGTTTCTGGTTCCATTGCTTTGTGGAGGTGAGGCTGTGAGAACTTTTGTAAGACTGAGATATGGTCCTGACTATGCTTAAATTTTCCTAATAAAGACAAAAGGTGACATACCTATCTAAATGTAGTTCTAATTGTGCCATTCTTTTTAACTCAATTTCAGGTGAAATGTCCATATAAGAAAGTAAGCTTGAAGTGGTACAATGGAACAGCGGATCCCTGTCCTGGCTTATATCAACCCATCTGTGGCACCAATTTTGTGACCTATGACAATCCCTGCATCCTGTGTATTGAGAGCTTGTGAGTACTATTTGGAGAAAAGAAGAGAATGATGGATATGCTTGTGCATAAGCAATTACTATCTAGCCCTCCTATCAAGTCCATCAACCCTGAAGGAGGAATCTGCCCCAGTTTTCATAGATAACCATCAGCCCCCACTTAGAGAAGCAGGCAGTAACAGAAAGCCCACTGGAGTAGAAAGTAGACTCCTTGTACTGAGTGGTGTTCCTGAGGTCTGTTTGCTCTTTGAGCCCTTACATTCCCATATGCCAATTGATGGATTTCCACTTGAAGCTCTCAGATATCCCTTCAAGTTCTGAAATTCTTTGATTTGAAGACAAATTGTGTTTTTTGCCTTTTCTTAGGTATCTTCACCTCCTAATGTGTCTGAAATTCTAAACTAAAATGAGGTGACTGCAAACTTTGGGTCCTTCAGCTAAAAGTCAACGCTCAGTGTTTTGGATTTATGTAACATAAAATCAGTGTTTAGACACTAATCTCACAGCGCAATGGTTATAGCTTTGATATCTATATGGGCCAGTGCATTTCACAAGGAGAAAATCTTTCCCCATGGCATCAGATTGGTGGCCTCAGCACAACAATAATTTTGTAATTTTGTGCCAGGAGCTCTGACAGGAACGTATAAACCCCAGGTCATTCCCACTAATGACTACTTCAGCCAAAGAGTGAGAGTATCGACAGAACAGCTGAGGACTGATATACCTTGCACATCGCAAACTTAGGACTGATTCAATAGCTTATTTTCAAAGTGTTTGTAGCGTATGTCATAATATCTTCAGTGGCATCTCAGAATCATGGAAAGATAACTGGGTAAGAAATCCAAAAACCTGGCTTATGTCTTTGGTCAGTTCTCTCTATACTCTGCACCTTAGCTTCCTCAAATATAAAATAAGGGGCCTAGATAAGATAATTTTAAAAGTCTTTTTGTAACCCTGACATTCTGTTATTTAATGAAGTGTTTATTCTGACTCTTCCTTTAGGAAATCTGAAGGAAGAATTAAGTTTTACCGTGATGGAAAATGCTAGCTGAGTGGACTTGGATGTGGAAAAAGATGTCTTCTTTTTCTCTCCATCACTCCAATCCTCCTCTTGTACCTCTCCTTTTTTTACCCCTCCTTGCATGTGTCCTTTGAGAGCTGCCCCTGTTGAGTTTGTAGCAGATAACTCAAGGTCTCTTCTACAGACCTCTCCCCCACTGATTCCCTGCCTCCTATAGTCTCCCTAATAAATAAACTTTTCTGAAAGCCTGATTTGACTTGGATCTCAGATCTGTGTCTAAAATCTCAGAATTAGGCCGGGCGCGGTGGCTCACGCCTGTAATCCTAGCACTCTGGGAGGCCGAGGCGGGTGGATCGCTCGAGGTCAGGAGTTCGAGACCAGCCTGAGCAAGAGTGAGACCCCCGTCTCTACTAAAAAAAAAAAAAAAAAAAAAAAAAAAAAAAAAATAGAAATTATCTGGCCAACTAAAATATATGTAGAAAATATTAGCTGGGCATGGTGGCACATGCCTGTAGTCCCAGCTACTCGGGAGGCTGAGGCAGTAGGATCGCTTAAGCCCAGGAGTTTGAGGTTGCTGTGAGCTAGGCTGACGCCACGGCACTCACTCTAGCCACGGCAACAAAGCGACACTCTGTCTACAAAAAAATAAATAAATAAAAAATAAAATCTCAGAATTAGAACAAATGGAACATGTAAGCCATCGGTCAAAGACAAACATTGGAATGAGTAAGCTCTCTGATACTGTGAACAGTGAAGCAATCTATGTAAAACCTCCAGATTGTCTTACAAGGAATGCAACAGAAATTCCTTCCACATTCCCTTGGCATTTCTATAGAGCATTGTGCTCTGCCTGGCTGATTCCTGTTGTCTAGCTTCTACAAACTCCTCATTAAACATCCGCACTTTTGGACTCAACCTTGACCCAGAGGCATTTGCACATGTGCAGCTTTGATCAACAGGGTCCTGCACCTTCACAGCTCCACCTTTTTTGCTAGAAGGAAGTCTACATTGTTGGTATCCATGAATGTCCCATTGCTCATTCACCTTTTTCTTAATTTCTCTGGACACATTTTAAACTCTGAAACATATAGGGACATATTTTTCTCTTGGTTATACTTCATATATTATGTGTACATATATGTGTACATACTTCATATATAATATGGATAGCAGATTAATATGCACTGATATGCTTTCTTCCCCTCAGCAACTTGCTCTCTGATGGCCTGGGAAAGAGCATCTATTCTGCCTCTCCATAACTTGTAAGGTTGTGGTCAGAGTGTGTATATGTTCTTCTAGATCTTTGATCTTAACTACCATGCTGACTACATGGTGAATACATGGCTCCAGTGAAAAGGAAACAATTGCTTTTTGTCTGTTATCTTTAGAACATGAAGAACAAATGGTCTGGAGAAAAGAAGATATTCCCTATAGCATGCCAGTTCCCATTGCTTCAAGTCCTGGGCTATCCAAGAACACTAAGAACTCCAGGGAGGATTGCTTTTTACACTGTTGCTTTAACCTCACGTTCATAAATCTTTTTTTCTACAATAATTAATTTGCCATAAAAATCATCCAGATTTTTTTTTTTAATTTCAAAACAGGTACTACTACCAGCCTTCTATGAGATCTGGGATCTATTTATCTTGAATCTTCTCTAGTGATTGTATCTTGGCTTTGGGTAGTTTCCTCACAGGCAAGCACCAATTAATAATTTACAGGGCCTTCCATCCAGCTCTCCTGTCCCATGCTGTGGCCTTGTTCATTCTTTTCCCTTCTTTTTTCTTTTTGCTCCTTTGATTGGATAATTCCCAACTATCTGTCCTTGAGCTCACTAATTCTCTCTTCTGGTTGATCAAGTCTGATTTTAAAGCTTTCTACTGAGTGTTTTTCCAATTCAGCTATTATGTTATTTATCTCTAAGATCTCTAATATTTCTACCATTTGTTTCTATTTCTTTGCCAATTTTTTTTGGTTCATGAATAGTTTTCCAAATTTCATTTAATTTCTATTTGTACTTTTCTGTAGTTATTTGAAGTTCTTTAAGAAGATCATCCTAAATTCTTTGTCTGTCATTTTACAGATCTCCAGCCACATCTTTAGGGTTCATCACTGGAGCTTTGCTATTTATTTTGTGGTGTCATATTTTCCTGATTCTTTGTAATACTGATGTTTTTGCATTGGTGTCTGAGCATTTAAATGAGTGGTCAGTTCTTCTGGCATTTGCAGGTATTCTGGGGTGGGGTATACCTTCATTATTTAGTCTAGCCATCAGATTCTGGGTGGGCCATCTTGTAGAGGCCATGGGCAGGCAGACCTTGGTGTTGGGTTTTCTAATTGGGCTGATACAATGCCTGTGAACTGAGGTCGAGTGGGACTGCTGGCTGTTCTCCATAGTCCAATGAGACCACTGGCTGGACTCTGTGGTCTGTCCGAGCTGCTGGTTGGGCTATGTGATTGACTTTTGTTAGGTAGGTTTGCAGGCTATTTTCCCTATCTGGGTGGTACTGCTACTTGTGATCTGTAGTTGGACAAGGTTCTGAGGGTGGATAAAGTGCTGTGGTTGCTGCTTGGTCACTCATAATGGGCAGGGCAGGTGCTATGCTCCAGATATATGCAGCAGTGGGCTTGCCTCTTTGCCTGGGCCTAGGCAGAAACTCAGTCTGGCCTTAGTAGCTGTGTGGAGTTGCTGCTCAGTTGCTAGGTTTCGGTGAAGCCAGATGCTCCCTCCACAACCAGGTACATAGATTAAGAGAGTGACAGAAATGAAATAAAACAGGATCATACTGTACACGCTACTTTTGAAATGAGAGTTTATTGAATAAAAGATCAATATCCAAAAACAAATTATACTCTAAATGTTTACAACAAAGAAAAGAAAATGAAACTTATCTAAAAGATATTATTTCCCAGAATATTTTAAAAATTGAATACATAATAAAGAAAAGCAACTCTAATAAAAAAGTATGTATGACCTCTACCTTGAACATTGTAAAATATTAATCAAATATTTTTAAAAATCCTAAATAAATGGAGGTATATACTCATTCATCATTTTAGTAAATCAATATTACAAAGATGTATATTCACTCTAAATTTGTTTTATAGATTCAACACAATCCTAATCAAATAGGTAGCAGGGTTTTTTGAGAATGACAATGTGATTTTTAAATTTGTTTGGAAATGCAATAGGAGAAAAGAATGGACAAAATAAGCTTAAGGAAGAATAAAACTGAAGGACTTACACTAACAGATTACAAAATTTATTCTCAAGCAATAATAATGAAGGAAATTTATTGGTGCAAAAATAGACAAATAGATCAGTGGAATGGAATATAGAACCCAGAAACAGACCCAGCAAGGTTAAATGAATTCTCAAAACCTCTACAGTAAGTTAAAGAACCCTAGTTCTCGTTGTGCAAAATACCTAGCTCTCAAGATTATAAATATTTTAATAAATAGATATTAGATGTCTACTATTTCCTAGAATCAGTAGAGAGGGCGCTAAACTGACACAATATCCACTTGCATAAAATTTACATTATTATATACAAAACAAAAAAAGAAGTCACTTAGCCAAGTAGTTACAAATATGTTAGGAAAGAGGAGCAGAGGGTCCCATGAAAGGGTACAATGACTTCTCTTCTACGTTAGGAGTCCTTCTATAAAAGCGAACTCTGTAGAGCCTCAGTGAAAAGGAGACACAAAGCTTCTGCTTGACTGGTTAGGATGCAACTCTGCAATATGGGCATTTCCTCTCCTAAAACTTAGTCATGATGCTAACATGTCATAGTTTCCCTTGGAACAGTGACGTAGGAGGAGATTGAGTAAACACGTACTCATAGAAGTTATTATTATAAAACAAGAACAATATACCTTTGACATATTCATCTTTCCTTCAGAATAGTCTTCTGTGTCCCTTTCTCATTGTCAGAAAATATTCAGCAAATTGAAATTGAGCAAGGCCCTGACCATTGCAATGCACATATCCTTTTATTATTACATTTAGTCACACAGGTATTGCATCAAAAAAGAGAGGTTAAGAAGAATCATTTAATTATGCTAAAGTATTTATACTTTCTATTTGATAAGTCCCAATGGCTCCTAAAATCAATGATATACAAAACTAAGTTTATTTTGATCTCTACTGAACCCGCACCTCTTCCATGCTTCTTTACTCGATGAATAGTAGTACTATGGAGGGATATTCTTCATTTCAGAGCTATATTAGGTTTATATCTCTCTATTATGTAGTCATTAAGATGCCATAATCCTCCTTAGTACAGGATGAGCATTCTTAATCTGAAAAATCCCAAATTCCAAATGTTTTAAAATCTGAAACTTTTTGAGCACTGACATGGTACTCAAAGGAAATGCTCATTGGAGCATTTTGGATTTTGGATTTTTGGATTAGGGCTGCTCAACTAGTATATATTCTGCAAATATTTCAAAATCAAAACAATATACAAAATCTGAAACACTTTCATCTCAAGCATTTTGAATATGGAATACTCAACCTGTAATATTAAGTAGTATCATTAAGTAAGGAGGAATCATAAATCATTGTTTGCAGAGATCTGATTTCTAAGTTCTGGTAGTAGTAATAGGAATGTCTAATAGATCACAAAGTGCATAAAATTTAAAATATATCCATTTTGAGTTGATTTTTGTATATAGTGTAAGATAAAAGTTCAACTTCATTCATTTGTATGGGGAGATCCAGTTTTCCCAGCTCCATTTATTCAAGAGATTATTCTTTCCTCATTGTATCTGCTTGGTTCTGGGCTTTCTATTCTGTTCTATTGGGTATGTAACTGTGCCACATGGTTTTGACTATTGTAGCTTTCTAATATTATTATTTTAAATCAGGAAGTGTGATGTCTCCTACTTTGTTCATCTTTCTCTTAATTGCTTTGGCTATTCAGGATGTTTTGCAGTTTCAAATATATTTTAGAATTGTTTTTTCTACTCCTGTGAAGAATGCCACTGTAATTTTTATGAAAAATGTGTTAAATATATATATTGCTTTGGATAGTACGGACATTTTAACAATATTAATTCCTCTAATCCATGAGCAAGGGATATCTTTCCATTTATTTGTGTCTTCTTCAGTTTCTTCATCAATGTTTTGTAGTTTATTTTCAGTGTACAGATCTTTCACTTCCTTGGATAAATTCATCCCTAAGTATTTTTTTTAATGATTTTGTAAATGGGATTGTTTTCTTGATTTCTTTTTCAGATAGGTCATTTTTTTGTGTACAGAAATGCAACTAATTTTTGCATGTTGATTTGTTTCCTGCAACTTTACTAATTCATTAGTATTATTAGTTCTAATAAGTTTTTGTGGAATTCTGGAGGTATTCTACATATAAAATCATGTCAACTGCAAATAGAGATAATTTTATTTCTTCCTTTCTAATTCAGATGCTTATTTTTTTTTCTTATCTGATTGCTCTTGGAGTACTTCCCATACTATGTTGAATAGAAATGATGAGAATAGGTAGGCATCCTTGTCTGATCCTGGGTCTCAGAGGAAAAACCACTGGTTATGATGTTAGCTACAGGTTTTTCATGAATGTCCTTTATTATGTTAAGGAATTTTCTTTCTATAACTAAAATATTGAGAGTTTTTATCAAGAAAAGATGTTCAACTTTGTTAAATGCTTTTTTCTGTATGAGTTGAGATGATTATGTGGTTTTTATCTTATGTTCTATTAATGTGATGTATCACATAAATTGATTTGCATATGTTAAACCAGCCTTGCCTGCCAGGGATGAATACCACTTGGTCATGAGGTATAATCTTCTTGATGTGTTGTTTAATTATTTGATAATATTTTATTGATGATTTTTGCATCAATATTCATTAGTAATATTGGAATGTAGTGTCCTTGCTTGGCTTTGTTATTAAGGTGATACTGGCCTCATATAATTTATTTGGAAATAGTCCCTTAGTTCTTTTTTTTTTTTATTTTTTCCGAAGCGTTTAATAAGGATTGGTATTAATTCTTTTTTGAATACTTGGTATAATTTAGCCATGAAGCCATCTGGTCCTGGACTTTTCTTCATTGGGAGGTTTTAATTACTACTTCAGTCTCTGTATTTATTACTGAACTGTTCAGGCTTTCCATTTCTTCTGACTCAATCTTGGTAGTTGTATTTTTCTAGGAATTTATTGATTTCCTCTTAGATATCCAATTTGTTGATATATAATTTTTCTCAATCATCCCTTATGATCCATTTTATTTCTGAGGCATCCATTGTAATACCTCCTAAACATAAGACTAGAAACCACAAAACTCCTAGAAGAAAACATAGGGGAAAAGCTCCCTGACATTGGCCTTGGTAATGATTTTTCTGGATATCACACCAGAGTATGCTCTAAGTGTGGACAAAAAGGTGTGCGTGGTTTTCTGATGGTCACAGGACCTAATTGTCTACAACATTTATACTCCACTGCTAGAGTATAGAATCATTGCTGGGAAATGGAAGCTCAACAAGGGAATTAATTTCTCTATCCCTTTTGCATATGGTGCGACTATGTGCCTAATTTTCAGCGATGATGAGTGAAAATGTTGTGTTTCAGTTTTTAGCCAAGTTGGTGAAGAATTGCAATATTTTTTCTTCCCACCACTTTGATGCAAATGAGATGGCCAGTTTGAGCCTTGCATTGAATATGGAAGAGACAGACGTGAGAGCAAAGTGGATCTCTCCATCACTGCTTGGAAGAAAGCTGCCTGTGAATCACAGACACAAGCATCTGGAGTTTATACAACTGAGCAACAGACATCTACTCAGCATAAGCTATTATACAGAGGAGTTATTTGTTGCATCAGCTGAGATAACCCAAATAAAACATTCATAATAAAAGGTACGATGCAAAGTTTACCTGTTTTAAAGGTATGGATGTAAGAGAGTTATTAGGTTATGCTAGCTTTATAAATTAAATCATACAAGCATTGATTCTTCCACCCACGATAGTTATTTAGCTTCTACTATTTTTTATAATGGTTGTAAAGGATACTGACATATGTCAAATCAATCTCTATCTTCAAAGGCTATAAAGTATTTTAAGTAATAAATAACTTCTCTAATAAGTAAGATAGATACTCATAATATACCACGTACTATGTGCTGTGAAAAGTATATTGTTTTAAGTCAGAAGAGAGAGATTGTTGGATTCCTTCTTCGGCAATTACAGAATACATTTTAGGATAGGTTTTATTTTAGATAGTCAGGAAAGTTGAGTCAGATTCTGACAGGCAGCAGTAGTAAAATGTATTTTAGCAGAGAAAATATTAGTGGGCAAAAGTACAAGAAGAGAAAAATCCAGATTACTCAGGATCCTAATGGTTTGAGCCTGTGATGTTTGGCAGAGAACCTGGGAGATTAAGTCAAGACGGAAGTCTGCTAGATGACAGAAAAATCTTGAATCCCAGGCTAAAGCTCTTTAACTTTATTGGCTCAGCTTTGTTAAATAATGGGCGTTACTCCCAGTTGTTTTTCCCTGGGCTAGCTTGGCCAGACCAACATTGATAGGTTTGGGAGAGAATTTGTGTTGCAGAAATAATGGGAGTTTTGAACTTAGAAATAAAAATACTTACAGAAGCTTTTTATTCCCAAAGTTTAGGGAAAAGCTAATGATGACTTTTTTGAAGTAAATCACCTGACCTGGGCAGTACTGCTTTCTTGCGATTTTAAAAGACTTTGGCAAACTTTCCCCTTGCATTGCCATGTCTTAACAAACATTTATTTAAGAGGCTTCCTCTGATGGTTATAATTAAGCTTCAAAGGAAATGAGGAAAGCCAGACATTTAGTTAGACTGAAACTATTTCTTTTTTTCCCCCATTGTTACCAATGTGTAATTCTACCTTGCTTGTTTTCCTTCACATTTTCCAGAGGGTGAATAAATGTTCTGATTTAGGATGATAGGAAAGTCAGTATGCTGGCAAAATTTTTTACTACTGTCTGATTTAGAGCTAGCTCTCATTTCACCTTGGGCCACGGTACACATTTAAAACAGCATGACGTCGCAGGACCTGTTGGGGGCTGGCCTCTTCTCAGTCTCCTTTCAATCACCCTTAGCAGGTGTCCTATGCTCCAGTCTGTTGACTCTTCTGTGTTCGTGTCATCAACAGCCTTCACACTTGCATGTCTATTCCCATGGATTGCACTTTAGTTTTTTTCTCTGCATGTATGTCTTCTTCTTCTTCAACATCTCCCACTACCACTCTGTCTCCAAACAGCCTTATTCTGCCACAGAACCACTTTGTCCTTCATGATTCATTCCGGCACAATGTGTTCTTTTTAATGGGGCCTTTTCTGATGACACCATCTTAGCAAAGTTAAGTAGTTCTTTATTTATGTATTCATAGCTCTTTGAGTATATTCTATGTTACAGAATGCTATCACATTATATTGGAATTATATTGTTTACATCTGACTTGCTAAACTGTGGGCTTCCTGAGTACAGGGATAACACAATGTTTTAAGTACTATATTTAAGGCATATGAAAATTGCTATGAGAACATCGAGGAAGCAAAGCCAAACAAAGCTTTAGAAACCGTTGAAAAATCTACATGTTCAAAGAATGGCATAGAAAATTAGGAGGCAATTTACATAAGATAATCAAAAGAGTAACAAATAACACAGGTAAATTAATGTGAAAACAGTTTGTATTGTTTGTTCAAAAACTATTTTTTGACCATGGGCTCAGCCCAGGAAAATCAGTAATAGAATGTAAGAGAAAAATAAGGTAAACTTATGCGTTTGCCTTTAAGATCATTGTAATCGCATGTTGTGGACAGAGCTACTAAACATGAACCAATCAGCAAGTGATGTAACACAGCAATTCAGTGCCCACCTCTGTGGATAAAAGTCCTAAGAAGAGTGAGATAAATGACCACAGGAATAGAATTCAGTCCTGTTCCCTTGAACACTCTCCCCATCCCCCAACATGGACTTTTTTGTTTGTTTGTTTCTTATTATGGTAAAATACACATAACATAAGATTCACCATCTTAACCATTTTTCAGTGTACAGGTCAACCGTTCAGTGGTATTATGCTCATTCACAGAGTGTGCGACCATCGCCACCATCCATCTCCAGAACTCTTCCGTCTTTCCCACCTGAAACTCTACATCCATTAAACAATAACCTGCATTAACCACTTCCCCCAGGCCTTGGAAACCATCATTCTACTTACTGTTTCTATGACTTTGACTGTTCTAATACGTTACAAAAGTGGAATCATTCAGTAATTATCTTTTGGTGACTGGCTTATTTCACTTAACATAATGAGCTCAAGATGTATGCATGAGATAGCACATGTCACAATTTCTTTCCTTTTTACAGCTGAATAATATTTCATTGTGTGTATGTATACATGCACATACGTAAACACATATATGTCACATTTTGCTTATCTATTCATCTGTTTAAAGACCTTTGAGTGGCTTCCATGTTTTTAGCTACTATAAATAATGTTGCTATAAACATGGGTGCACAAATAGATCTTTGAGATCCTGTTTTCAAATATTTTGGGTATATACCTAGAAGTCCCACCTAGACTTTTACAAAAACCTTTTAACTGCCACTGTATTTACGCTCTTAAATAATTTTTTGTTAAAATTCATGCAATCATTGAAGATAGTATTCTACATTAGGAGTCAAAAAGATCTCTATTTTATTAAGAATAATGATTGGCCAAAATGAACAAGATAAAATTTGATTAAAGGTTTTTTATTGACATCAAGAAAATAAATCACAAAGAGAGAATGATAGAGAGGTATGATTTCAAATTGAAAGTGTGTGTTCTATATGTTCATTTAGGTTAGTTATAAACATCCTAACTGGGACAAGATTCTATTCTTCCTGGTTACATTCATTAGTCCATCAACACCTTTTCGTTCCGTTGTTCAATAAGTTACAGTGGTCTACCCATATATCTTTATTCATTCACAAATACAGCATGAGACCTTATCTAATGCCTTGCTGATGTTCAAATCCATTAGGTGTTCTGTATACCTCTTACCTAGTTATCTTGTCAAAGAAGAAAACAAAGTTATTATGACTTTTTTAAAAAATACCTAAGGATCATGGCATCGTTTTATCATGTTCCTCAGCCCATACTAAAATAATCTCTTTTTGAATATTATCTGAATTAATGTTGAGAGATTTGAGGAGGCTGACTATAAAAACATATATATATAATATATAATTCCACTTTTAAAAATAAATTTAAGAAAAAATATCCCAAAACATAAAAAAGAAAGCAAATTAAGAAGAAAGAGGTCTTTGAATGAAATGCAAATTTTCTTAATAATATATTAAAAATCATAACATCGGTTAGCTTCCAAGAAGTTTTATATAGCAAACTATACTTTACGATGTAGTTTGATTTTCACTGTGGTTGAAGTAATGTCTAGAAATGTAGAATGCCTCAACCTTGATGAAATGGGAAATGAAGAGAGCATAGATGGTGGAGCAGAGGCAAGGAATGGTGCAGGTTATATGAATTGAACGGAAAGAGAATTGTCATTCGATAATTGTCAAATTGCAAAAACTGACTTCCAGTACGTACTTGATAGTCTATGTACTCTTGTGAAAGAATAAATGAGCTTTACAAACTTTCCCGTCTATCTCATCAGGAAACCAGTGACAATATAGATATTTCCAATTGAGATTGAAATCTTGTTAAAATATATCCTCTAGAAGTCAAAGGAATGAAAGAACTGGTAGAATACTAGAGATGACCAAATATTTACATGTTAAAACAAAGAAGAAGATGGATTTTGGAAAATGTCAGCTAGAATAGTTACTAATAATCTCTGGCAAACAGAATGCTAATAATTTTTAAAATCATATTTGTTTTGTGAATAAATATTTGTGGAATAATTGCTAAATACATCATGAAAATTTGGACGATGTAATATGAATGCAATACAAATTCTATTAACAAGGAGAATCTAGAAAAATAAAGGAGATAACATACAGGCATAATTTTACAAAGTAGAACAATTTCACAAGAAAAGTTTAGAAGAAGTACTATTAGTGTCCAAGTTCAGGATTCTCAAACTCAAATGCCTTCTAGGGCCAGCAACAAGTAAGGCAAATGAGCGAAACAAGAGCACATTTAAGTGAAGCAGGTACCACTAAACTCCAGCTGACTTTTGCTATGGTAATGAAGGGCCCAAATATTTTCAGAAAATGTTCTGTTTTATTTTGATTTTTTGTTAAATATTCAAATTTTAAAAATTGTGGCTATTTAAAAAAATATTTAAAACCATTGGATAAGCCCTATAAAATATACTAACAAGCCAAAGTTGGTTTTCATGCTACCAGTTTAGAATGTTTGCCTTAGCGGACAAAGAAATGTTCCGTGAAGACTACTGTAATTTGGACTTCTCATTGTTTGAAATGCAGAATGAAGACACATAATGATTAAGGAAAAGAACATCCAGGCAAAGGCAACCCTATGAGTAGGCAAATATGAATGTAATGGAAATAAATGAGAAACTGTGAAGAGCTTATTTTGGGAAGTGTGTAAGATCTATGATGGGGAGGAGCAGGAAATATGATAATATGAGCATTTAGCAAAGAAGGTGAGGATGATTAGTAGTCCACACAGATTCATTAAAAGCAAGTCATGCCACACTTGCTTCATTGCATTTTGTAAGGGTGAGAAGCTTGGTACCATGCCAAAAAATATATGAACATTGATTTCCATAAAGTAACCTTGGAGATAAGTTGGTGAAATATCTTTGAGCCTGTTTTGTTCAACACTTTCGCCATGACATTGATGATGACTGAGAAGACATGTTTAGTAGATTTATATTAATAGCTGATGCAAACCCGGGAGGGATTGCTAATGGGATAACATATTCAAGCCTAAACAGTCTAGAGAGACTGAATACAAAGTTTGGCCAAAATACAAATGATGTTTATGATACCAGAAAGTCAATAAAATAAGTAACCTGGAAAGCTACCTTTATTAAGAATACTAAGACTCAGAAATGTTAATTAACATCCTTAAAATCATATACTAGGTGGCAGAAATGGAATGCACATCCCAGATCTATCAGGAATCTAAGTCTATGCTCATTCTTACCTATCACAGAACCACCGAGTACAGAAGTACTATGTGTATTTCTCCAAAGAATTTTAGATCCTATTTTCTTTGAGTGGAAGATAGAGGTAGATGTCTTTCAAGATGATAATCAAAGAGTCTATGGTTTGTTTTTTACTGACCAAACATTAATGATGATTGAACCTAATAGACTGAGTAGAGTGGATTAAATTTTACATAAACTAAGATTTATAAGTGTCAAAAAATGAAATTTTCTTATTCAAGTGTTCTCATTTTCATTTCATAGTAATATCAGAAAATACTTATTTTGCCAATTAAAGGTATGTCAATCTCAGTCATTCAACAAACATTTTCTGAGTGCTTATTAATTGCTAAGTGTGGTTAAATGCACTAGGGATACCACATTGAAAAAAAAAATAGCAAAATTTCTCCCACTAAGCCCTCACATTTCACTAAGTTAATGTGTTTCTCTGGTTCTACCTTCTCATTCCTTTTATTCCCCACAGATAGCATTTGGATTCAGGAGAAAGCTTAATGCCATGACAACATTGGCCCCTGTGGGTATTTCTTACCAGTTGGTTTCTGGATATTAACTTCTATCTCTCCGGGAATTGCTACAGAGTAGTATGTTTCCTACGGTCACTATCACAGAGGGCCTGGGTCCCCATTCCTCCCACTCCTGTTATCTAGCTGATGTGTTAGCACCCTCTGCTGAATTATATAATCCCCACCCCAACCCCCTTTGAGCTATCAATTGTAATGTCCTTGCCCTAAAATCAAAACTCTTCTAATTTACCACTTGTTTATCTTGGGGCCTATAAATTTCAGCTGCTTTTTCTGATCTTCATTGCAGCATAATCTTCCCATATTTTAACTTATTACAGATTTTCTTTATGATATTTTAAATAGCAGTTTATAGTTTGATACAAACTTTCTCATTATTGCTATGACCATTCTTTAATTTTTTTTTTGTTCCCCTGAAAAAAGTTATAGCATCTCACTCTTTGATCTATCTTCCAGTTAAATTGGCCATGATAGTTAATGGAATTCATCTAACTCATATGAAAAGTATATTTTCAAGGAGCTAAAACTTAAAGATCTTTACTGTGATTACTTTTTTTACTTTGCAGAAAAAAGGACATATAAAATATTACTCATTTCAAATATCCAATTCAGTAATTTTAAAAATAACTCTTCTTTTTCTTAAATTGAAAACAATATATTGACTTCCCTGTTCATTTTGACTCAAACTTTGAAAATCACTGGCATTTGACTATAATAATAATTTAAAATTTAACAAGCTGATTCCTGCCCAGAAAATGCTTGTTCTAATGCAAAATACTTGTCTCCTTTAGGTACACCTTGGATGATTTGGACTCTGAAAATCCAAGTTACACCCAAGATTCCATTCCCCTGTGGTTACTCATCTGGACCACAGACATGTAGGACCTGTCTGAAAAAGACATAGGGATCAAGTGGAGCTCAACCGGTGAATCATCCCTTTAATGCAGTGAAACCTTAGGGGGAAGAGTAGGGAGGATGTATTGGCTGTTAGGAAAATGTAGGCTACTGGTAGAAAATGACAGCTCTATTAGTAAGGTCTAAGGTGCGACTCCCATAATTGTCCTAATTTTTAAGATTGATGGGGCACATGAAGCATTTCTTTAAGTTGGTGACAGGTCCCAATAAATGCCTAAAGTGTATAGGACTGCATATGGTTTTAGAATATGGTTTTTATAAAGAAGGTGGAGATCCGAACTCCCTCTATCATGTCTATATATATATATGTGTCTGAGTGTGTGCTTTAGTGCTTTTTGGGAATTGTCTTGCCAGAGAACCTGAGCTGGACAAAGCAGCCTTGATCTGAGTGAACTAACTGGCACCATGAAACTCTCAGGTGTCTTTCTGCTCCTCTCTCTGGCTCTTTTCTGCTTTTTCTCAGGTGAGTTTTTTCTTAAAATTAAGATCCCACATATATATACTGAACTGGAGATGACAAGAGCAGTTGTCCATCATATTTCAAAGTTCTAGCAATTTTGATATAAAAGGTCAATTCTAGGAGATCATTGTAAGGATGATAATGATTCTGGCGATGAAAATGATGTTGCTAATAATGATAAAAATAACTGTTATTTGTTGAGCATACACTATATTCTAGGCATGTACTAAGAAGGGCTTTTATGCATTATCTTCAATACTCATAGTAAAGTATTTGTATTCCTATTCTACATCTAAGAAACTGTGGCACAGAGAAGTTAAGAAAATTGCCAAAGAACTTGTGACTAGTAAGTATAATAGAATTTAGAATTTGAATCCAAATTTTCTAGATATCACAGTTGATGTTTGTTCCATGGAACTAGTCTGGAGGATGGATAAACGGCATTAAATATTGGTTTACACAGGTAAAAACAAATTTTAAATGGGATTTAGCTGATGAAGAAGCCATTGTTCACTGCAGCTAGTCATATTTACAAAAATAAATACACTTAGAAATATGAAAAAAATGGATAAAAGATTCCTATGATATTCTGGAGTAAACTTGACTACTAAAGCCAAATAACCTTTGTGGCTATTTCAATGACTAGCTAAGATGGAAGAAAAAAATAGATCTATGTTAAAATTTAGTTGCAAAGATAGTCTCAGAAATCAATTGCTATCCTCTGTCACTTCTCTTGACAAAGGTGAACTGATCTTTCACAGGAGCTGGTTGACTAGTACATTTAACATACCAAAGCATGGGTGCTTCACAGACACACCGGACAGTATTTGGGGGGACATAGTATGTTAAGGGTCTTCATGTTGAAACAGACAAAAGTGAATTTCAGCCATGACATTTTCATTTTATAGCTATGTGACCTTTGTGAGCCTTATTTTTCTCAGATTAACATAGGGACATAGAAGGACTATCTCTCTATGAGAAATTAAATGAGAAAAATGCATGTAAAAGGCTTAACAAAGTAAATGAGGCATAGCAAGTGTTTAACAAACATCTGTTAATATTATTATAGCCATTATTAAAATTTAATAAAAAGAGTACTAGATTGAACTCAGGGTATTAATCCTGTTTCTGCCTTGCCAGCTCCTACATATACAACATTGTGCAAATCCTTCTTCTGATCATGGTAAAGAACTGACTGAAAATTGTAATAGTTAATTTTCCCTGGCCATAAAAAATCACTGAGAATATTTATAAAAATACAAACTCCCCAGACCCTATCTGGTCTTATCTAATGGAATTTTTAAGTGATTGCTAGTTATGAATCAATGAGGTTGGTAATCACTGCTGAAAATGATCGGTAACATACTTCCAAATTTACAAAAGACTTGTTCTCTCCTTCCCCTCATTGCAAGAGCTTCCACACTGAGGATTTTTCAGTGGTCCTCCCGTAAGTGCTGGCCAGTGTTGGAGATGGATTGCACCAATCCACACCCTCTCTCGCTGAGGTGGCCTTGGGCTTCCACGTGAGGGGTGTTGTGAAAGGAGTCACACAGAAATGGCCACCAATCAAAACTGAGCAGCCTCTACCAGAACAGGACCTAGGATTTTTATTATTTCAGTATTTTAAACCACTGAGCTACTTAGTCACAATCTAAAACCACACATACAAATACTAAGAGAGAGGAAGAAGGAGAGAAACAAAACTGTATATATGGGCTCTTTTTCAGGAATTTAGAGATATGTAGAAGGAGAAAAGAGTTGCAGAAAAGAGAATGAGTTGGTCCTTACCAGTCTATATCTGGGCCAAGTCTTAAAAGTTGAGCAGTTTCCAATGCAAAGAACAAATGACAAACTTAATCCCTCTCCCAGTTGCCTGTAACAGAGGCTTTTGGGAGGAACTGCATGGAATGAACCTTGGAGTGTCAGTGTCAGAGAAGCCTTTCCAGTCCTACTTCTCCAAGGTGAAACCAGAGATGATAAGGTTGTTCCCATAGTAAATTAGTGACTCGGCCAGGACTGTAACATAAATCTCCAGATCCTTCTACCATTTTCTGCCACCCCACTTGAACCTCCAACAAATGTTACCCCCTCATGGTCCATGTCCTTAAATCACCTCTCTAAGAAGTGAGGAGGTATAAAATGTAAAAAATGCAACAACATGCTGTGGCTTCTTGAGAAGGCTAAGAACCAGGAACTGGGATTAGGGATTTCCTAATTCTGTAAATACTACTGTTTGCACATTCATAAATTACAGTGTTTGGATTTTGTGCTTTTTTTTCTCAGGTGTCTTCAGTCAAGGAGGACAGGTCAGTGTCTATTTTATATGTTCTTTCAACCTGGGGGGTGCTTGGCTAGGTCTTCACTGGCCAGAACGAGGTTTGTCTATGGGTAATAGAGCAAAAGCAATGAACAGGTAGACCAAATGCAGAAATCAGCCGAAACTACTATTTTTAACTATAATCTTTCTGTGAGTATGCCATTTTCAGTTTTAAAAAGTCTACACATACATTCTCACATTTTTTCAAAGTAAATATAAATAAAAATAGGATGGATCTGAGATAAAATTCATAATCTTATCACTGATTTCACTGTATCATCTTAGGCAAGTTAGCTTTTCTGAGCTGCAATTTCCACAACTATAGAACAGGGATAATATTACTTCATAGAATTGTGATTATTAAGTTGCATAAAACATGTGAAAACATTTGGCAAACTATAAAAGGTTATGTATGAATTAGTTATTGATTGGTAATTAACAGTTTCTGAAGGAATTAGGGCAAAGGTTATTATTTCTTTTTCATAAATAACTGAAAGTGTACAGGAAACTAGCTTAATGTTCTATATTGAGAATACACAGACTGGTTCACTCAAACTTAAATACAATTTGGGGTTAAAAATTGGAATGGGCACAAATTATCTTCATGCTTGGGCTTTTATCCCCAAATTAATTCACCAAGTTCTATCTTTCTTGTTGTAACTTCAAATGACAATACGAATGCTATTTGTTCTGCCAATCCTGCTCCTGTGTCCACATTAGACATTTCTATGTAGTCCTGGCACTAGCTCTTGTTTAGCCTTGATGTGTTTTGGAGTACCCTTGACATCAAAACTGCCGGACACCACTGCCAACTGATTGACAAAGAAGTTGAAAAGTATTTTTCAACCCTGATATATCCACTGTATTATATAAGACCTTTGGTTTCCAACTTCAGCATCTCAGAAATGAGGATGCATCTTACAACGGTGATGCCTTAAAATTAACTGCCTGTATGTGTGTGTGTACTTGTGTGTTGTGTATATCTAACATATGCACACATGTGTGTTGGTGTTGTCTTATAAAATTATATTTCTTCAAATTGACTAATGTTTAAATAAGTATGATAGCACGGTCTATACCTGCGGTCCCCAATTTCCAGGCTGTGGCCCGGCACGGGTCTGTGGCCTGTTGGGAACCAGGCTGCACACCATTGCCTGAGCTCCACCTACCCCTTCACCTCCATGTATCCCCCCTCCCCACCCACCCTTGTCTGTGGAAATTCTGTCTTGCATGAAACAGGTCCCTGGTGCCAGAAAGGTTGGGGACCGCTGGTCTATACCAAACATGAAAACAAACACATAAGGAAAGGACATAAGATGCAGCCATATTTCATATCCCATTAGCTAGTAAAAAATGGTGATAAGACCATTACATATAGATTTAAGAGACAAAGACTTTAATATCAGTTTTCTCATTAACACACAAGTCACTTCTCTTCTTTGGGCCTTGATTTCTTCAGTGTTTTCTAAAGTTCATTTAAAATCTACTATTTACTGATTCTATTCCTTCAGATAGGCCAAAGTCTTATAGTCTGCTTGCTTCAGGATCACTTGGGAAGCTTAGTAGGTATACAGATTCCCAGGCACCATGCAAGACATGGAATAATAATCACTGGAATAGGGGATTTTGAATCTGCATTCTGAATAATTATCCTGATGACACTTATACACAATAACATCTGAACAGGTTTTTCTAGGTAAGAGGAAGCAAGATGTACCAGGAAGCAGTGGCTTTGGAGGCAGATAATATAGATGAGTCCTAATTCAAATGCTTATTTGTTGTGTGATTTCGGGAATGTCTCTTCCCTTCTCATTGCCTGTGTTTCCATATCTCTAAGATGAAGGTTTGGATCCAGTGATCTCTAAAACCTCTTCCTGCCCTAAATGTCTGAATCATTGTGACCAAAGTCTGTCCTGCCAAAGCTGCTGTCTCTTCTCCACTCAAATATAAAGGACAGGGAGGGAACCACCCTTTCAGATGGCACCAGGGCTTCCGTTTATTTCTATTCTGCGTGGCTGGAGGAAGGGCGGAAGTTTCAACGCCAGGCAGAAGATGTTAAAGCTAACATTAGGAGCATGCCTGCTCAAGTCTGATCCAGCCAAGACAAAAGGAAGTAAGATTTCCCTAGCACTCAAGTCATTCTCCTCGTGCCAAGAATTCTCTCCATGATAAAACCTCTGATGGAAGATTATAGGTAGCATTCTAAATTATAGACTTTTAGAAATACCACCTTCTTTTGAAAAGATTATTCAAGCCAAACAAAAAGCATGTTCCCAGACTTTTGGAATTCATGGACCAGTAAAATTTTCCTTATAAATGTAAATGACTAATAGCCTGCTGGCTCTTTAATTTACCAAGGAAGTACATTAATTAACATTATATTATAATAACAATAATTCTAAAATAAAACTACTATTTACCATCGCTAGTGTTGCATTAAATAAATTGTGATATAACACCAGAATGTTTAAAAGACATATTCTCAGAATAAGAATAGTCCTTGGAACTGAATCAATTTTGCTTTTTGAATCACTTACTACATAGCCTTTGATGTTTTTTATTTTCCTACCAGGCTCTGTATTTGGGAACCATATCTGCAAATTGCTGTTTAGATGAATAGGTTCGGATTGGAATGAACAGAACAAGCCTCTCAAAAACAATGATTGGCAATCATTTTCTGTACATTACTTTTTGGGATAGCTAAGTTTATTTTTGTTTGTATTTTAAGATAAAGATTGGTGAATTTTAATACGGTTAGTAAAACAATTCTCCATGACCAGAATGAGTTCGGAATTCTTCATTTTCCTAATTAGTTTGATTTTACTTAAAATTAATATACTGACAGAATATCTAAATACAGTTTAGTGATGTTGCCCAGCATCTACAACTTAACTACAAATCAGAAAACTGAAGTCTCAGAAAGAGGACCTGGCTGGCTTAAGTCTACCAACAGCCACAAAGCTATGGAGTCAACATCTCAGGACTCCCGACTGTACGTTGAATGAGCTTTCCATGGCTCCACACTACCTTTAATCAGCCACAGAAAGCCATTGTGCAGTGCATGTGAAAGAGCTTTGAGGAATATAATTTTCCAAACAAATATAAGGTAATGATTACTATCCTCACTTCTTAAGCAAAGAATATGATGAAAACAGTAGTTTAAAATAAGATGACTTGTCTCTCCATGCAGGAAAAAATTTGAAACTAGAAGGGAAAGGAGGCAGAGAAAGCAGAACTTACTGTCCTGGTTCAGACAGGATACGTGGAGGGCCGATGTAGGTAGTAAATTTAGAATTGGCAAAAAAGACTTGAGGTAAAGAAACACACAAAAGGTAACACGAGGAGAAAGAAATGGCAATGTTTCCATCTGAGGGCATATTGGGGAATCTGAAGAATGGTTCTATCATGAAAAATGAAAAAAGTTAGAATGCAAAAGCAGTTTGGAAGGAAAGGAAGAGTTATGTTTTGAACATAAATGAGTCAAGCATGAATCAAAGTATTGATCAAAGGTGTCTTGTACACTTCTGACAACTGAGAATTAGAGTTTGAGATATCGATGAAAACTCAAGAAGAAAAGTCTAGGATTTATCAGTACCAACTGGGAAAATATGTGTTCTTAGAGAGAGAAAATGAAGTATATAAAACTATCCTGAAAATGACCGTAATAGTCAGGAGGAAATAAGAAAAGACAGCAAAAGAAGAACTGACATATTACAAAAGTTTGGGCAGGAGTTTCAAAAAGGCTGGCGTGATCCACAGTAGCACATATCATAAGGAAATCATGACAGTTTTATAAATAGCCAAGGGGCGTATCCTGAAAGGCATCATGTCTGAGAGTAGTTTCAGTGGAGTAGAAAGGGCAAGAAAGCTGGGGGAGGAGAAGCCAAGGGGGGAAAGGGTTAAGAAACTGGTATGGTAAAGAATGGAGGCGATTTAACCACACAGGTAGTGTCTTTCAGTAAAGGGAAGAAGGGATGTCCTCCTACACCCCAAGGTTGTGTGTGTGTATGTGTGTGTGTGTGTGTGTGTATGTATGTATGTGTGTGTGTGTATGTGTGTATATGTGTGTGTGTGTATGTGTGTGTGAAATTGTCACTGGCTTTAATTGTAAACCTAAAATATTAATAATCTTGAGTGTTTAGTTGAGTTAATAACAATATAAGCTCAATTTTCCAAGCAAGTTACATGATTTTGTTGTCACTATTAGCAAACATGACTAATGTGAGTACTAAAAATGTCGCTCCCTTCCAAAATATTCTAGAAGGTGCTGTTCTTTTAAGAACCACAAGGGGTCAGGCTGATACTGAATATTGGCACCCATGTGTCTGGAAGGAGTCTCTAGAAACTGGAATATCTAGGGAGATAAATGGAGTTTCTTGTGAAATCCAACACCCAACACCAATCTAGATAACATAAAAAAAGAAAAATAAATAAATAAATCTCGCCAAAATAGAGTAAGAAATGAGAGTCAAAAATTCTAGAATGTGATATAATTTACATTGCTAGAGTTTATAATAGCAATATTCCACATGATTCTTAATTTACAAAGTGTTTTCATGGGATTGATGATTACAACAGCCCTAGAAGATAGGTATTATCACCTCCCTGTTAAATAAGAAGAAAATTAAACTTAGAGCAATGAAGTGTTTGCATAATGTAATGCAGCTGATCAGTGAGAGAAGCAAACTTCACACCCAGGTCAGTCTAATTCTATCTACAGGGTAACCCTCCAACATTAGAGCAGCATTGGGGCATTTCAATCGGATCCAGAGGGATTTCAGTTCTCCTGGGTTGGCTAAATGCCTCCTGGAGAAACTTCAAAGGAGAAAAGTTAATCCTCCCTCCACTCCCAGTCTAGACTTGCTTTGATGTCTACTGAGAAGCCAATTGTTTGGATTCTATTTAAAGGAGTCGAAAACAAAAATATAAAAGATAAGAGGAAATTCAGGGAGAGGAAAGGCATGACATCCAGAAATATGTCTATCTTCCTCAAGTTGTGAGAGCTGTGGTCTCCTACTAGTCCCAATGCTGACATTCCCTTGCCTCACTCTTCGCCCTACAGAAGGGATTTCTGGGTGGCTGTGCAGCGGCATTCTCCACCTTCCCAGCCCCTGGGGCCCGCAGAGAGTGGCCCTCTTCTGCCCCCAGCCACCATGCTAAAATTTCTCACACAGTAAGTGAAGAGGGCTCTCTAGATGTAAAGGAAAAAACATTTGGCCAAAAGTTGCTATTTCTCCTACCCAAGCAAAGATCTAGACATAAGAGCTTTATTTAAGCCTCTTCACTGAAAGTAGTCACTGCTAAGTCTTGGACCATGAAAGGTGGAAGGGCTTTTAGAGAGAATCTGGCCTCATGGTGTTGATCACTTAATATGAGTTACAGACACCTTTCAGAGCTACAGTTAGGACAGGCCTACCACTTTCTGTACTCCTAATACAGAACTATTTCAAATATTCCACACTGACTCTCTACAATTTTTGTATGACCACATTTCATCCCTTCTAACAACCTTGGGAATCTGGAGATGAGGCGTGGCATGTAGTTTTTGTTTCTCTGGTTCTTGGTTAAGAAATTTGAAGTGTAGGTATCAAATGCTTTGTCTAAGATAACACAACTAGTCAACAGTGGAATGATTTCTATAACGTGATTCTCAGCTTAATTCAGAGATCACTGAAGGCCACTACAATTTAGAAGTGTGAAATGTATCTGTTCTAAGGAAGTTTGCTCAGATACCAGTTGATTGATTTGGTTTTATATGTTGAAATCTTTTGCTCTTCCTAGTCTCTGTCCAGGGGACAGGGAAAGGGGGTAAGTGAGTTTGGGGAGGGGGGGTGAGACCTAGAATTCTCAAAGTAAGTGTCTTCCACAAGTACCACTTCCTTATCTGCTTTCTAAGGACAAAAGAGGCTGCATCACAAGATCAGAGGGCCGATTGCCAGGGAAACAATTGATATTATTTTAATGGAACTAGGATAGAGATATAGCAAATTTTCTTTACCCATGTGTAAATGTTTCCGCATTCCACACAGCTGATATTTGGAGGAGTTCAGTTTAACCTATTACATATTGCCAGTACCCTGGAAATAATGGCTTAAATGTCATTTGTACACAAAATGTTGACTCCATTGATATTGCATTGAAAAGAATCTTAAAACCACAGACTACTTCTGAAATATCAGTATAACTGAAAGACTTTATTAGTGGCATAGATGAGTAGTACCACTACTTCTATAGCACCCATGGTAATAATTATTAATCAATCATAAAATATGTTCTCAACAAGACCAAATGCAACCTCAGAATCCTTCTAAACACAGTGGCTTAGGCAGCCATTACCAAATCAGTGTAGAAGGCAAAAACTTGAAATTCTATAAACAGACTCTGAGACAGAGTAAGTTCATATAAAGACATTAGAATTTTTTTTCAAGAGATAATAAATGAAAGTTGCATCCACAGGGAAAACTAACAGGCCATCAGGTAATGTCTTGGGGCCCCTTGCAAAGATCATTCATATTTTTATGATAATGCAGAAGCAATGCTATTAGAGTACATTAACACAGTTAATAAATCTCATTTAATGACCAAAATTATTCTCAACTGGAGCAATTTAATGTTGGAGTAAGAAGTCTTACCTATATCATTGACAACATCTTTAATTTACTTCTAAATATAATAATATAATGTATTTCTTATCATGAGTTTCCTGTGTCTCAAAGAAAAAGCCTCAATTATTTTTAATGTATTCTGTTTAAGCAGATATGGAGAACTATTTTCTATTTCAGGATGCTTTATGTCATGACTGCATATATACAGCATTTAAAGTTTGCTGTCCAAAGCTTATGTTTCAGGGACGGTCTCTTAGCTAAAATGCACTGATGCCAATATTGCTGTGCTTACTTTGCTAGATTGACTGTGGTGAGTTCCGTGACCCCAAGGTCTACTGCACTCGGGAATCTAACCCCCACTGTGGCTCTGATGGGCAGACATATGGCAATAAATGTGCCTTCTGTAAGGCGGCAGTGTAAGTATCATACTCACCAAACCTGTCCCTTGCAAACACAAGCTTTCCGAGTAAGACTAATACACTTTCCTTGAGGTATTCTAGAAATACCTTCCCATACTTCCTCATAGAGACTGAAGAAATAAGCTTCAGGCTAATAGACTAAAAACAAATGGGTGAAAGCAACAACAAAAAATTATATAATAAATTATTTGAAAACATAGTAGCCTTATTCTGTTATTAATTTTGATTCATCTTAGCATATCAAAAATGTATACATCTTATACATAATAAAACTTTATTGTTATATTTAATAATTTCAATAAATTTTATTTTTTATTTCTAATTAAAAATTTCAATTTCAATAGCAATATATAATGGACACATGTTTACATTTATATAAAACACATCTGACTAATTAATATCAAACTTTTCTCAGGAGAAGGTCAGTGGGATAAGATAAGATGTGAATTAACGGATACACATTACTGACAGGGCCTGAATGTGTGGCCTGCTACAAAATGCCAAATGCCTGAATATTTTGTTTAACTTCTTACATCTTCTGTCAGGATAGAACTGTAACACTATAGTCTCAGCCATTATTTCTCCTGTCACTTTTACCTTTTCCAACTGCATATATATTTACTCTGGGAGAATGAGCTATTGATACCAAAAGGGATAAGACTTATCAAAACTCTGAGATTTATTTAAGATTCATGCTGTGTCCAGAGTTAGGCCAGATGTCACCTCTGAGTGCATTTAATTAACCTCTGCTAAATCATAGGCATGGATATCTATAGAATCAAATGATTCGATAGACCAACTTATAATATTGCCCTCAGCATATATTTGTCTTTCTTTTTTATAGGAAAAGTGGTGGAAAGATTAACCTAAAGCATCCTGGAAAATGCTGAACAAGAGCCAGTGTTTTGTGCTGGCTCGCCAGCTCTCTCATCCTTCCTTTGTTGTTTCTGCTTATACTTTTCTCTAGCAGATCCCTTGAGTGTGTAACGACACACCTTCTGCTCTGCCTGGGTCTTGAGGAGTTTAATGTATATCTATTTCCCTTGATTTGCTTGTTAATAAAGTAACTTCTGCAGAACATTGATTGTGTTTTCACTTTGAGATCAAGAAAACATACAGACACAACATGGAATAATTGACCAGACATAAACTTGGATCAAAAACCTGTTTTCCTGATCTAAATCAACCATCCAGCCACCATGGGATCTTAGGGAAATTCCTTCTTTTCTCTTATTCTTGGAATCTCCATGTGGAGAATGAAGGATTTTGACAACATAGCCATATTTATGCCTATAGTTATTTAAAAATATCTGTTATTTAAGTATTAGATTGCATTGGTTCTTCCCAATTTCAGAAAAGGTATATTGTATTAAAGTAAAACATTCATACTCTGGTTTCTCTTCAAAATGAATAAATCTTTCACCTTTAACTAAAAAAAAAGTCAAACATTCATCCTCTATGGACCATAGTTTTCTCATATATCTGGACTGGTAAATTTGGACTATATAATACCTAAATACATACAAAATTTGGCTTCTCAGTAACATCATAGGATCTATAAGATAGAAAGAAGTAAATTAATATTCAATAAATGGTGACTATTCAATAAATGGCGAATATATACAAAATCTCTAAAAGCATATACATTAAAGAATGTAGTCAATTTTGAGCTTGATCTTGGAATGAGAGAACCAGATGAAATATTAGAAATCCTAAGGCCTAGAGAAAGTTTAATGAGTTACTTTCTGAAGAAAACAGCTTTAGGTAAGAGAAGACTGAAGGTTATTTTTTTTTATTTTTATTTATTTATTTATTTATTTCAGCATATTGTGAGAGTACAAATTGTTTAGGTTACATGTATTGACTTTGCCCTGCCCAAGTCCGAGTTTCAAGCATGTCCATCCCCAAAACACAGTTCTTTAGATAACAATCTCAGGCTCCACGTAGCTGGCTCAATCCTATGAAGATACACAATTGGATATTTAAATATCTCATTCTGAACAATCCAAATGGAAGTCTTGGACACTCTCCCTTTGAGTACTTTCATGTAGTAGAGCATGCTTTTACAAATAACATCTTCCTGAGGAAACTCAGACAAAACACATCTCCAGATGCAACGTAGTAACCATCATTCCAGCAGCAAACATTTACGAGGTGCCTCCTCTGTGGTAGACTCTATTCCAAGTGCCTGGGATACAGCTGTGGGTGAGGATTGAAAGGACCAACGATCCCTCAGTACTTAATGAAACTTACATTCCAGCAAAAAGACATAGACTAAAACAATACATATAGTAAACAAGTAAATATAATAACAAGGTAGAAGGTGATAAAGGTTATAAGAAAAGATTAAGCATAATATGCTAATGTGGATGAGAAATGCTTAGGGAGGGGAGGTGGTCAATTTGCAGCACGAAATCAGGTGGTTAGAGTAGTTCTTATTGGGAACACCTGGAGATGAGGGCCTTGGTTAAGCAAATATCTTGGAGAAGAGCAAAGGGAGAAGCAAAAACATAGTCCTTGAGGCTGTGGATCATGCCTGCTTTGTTCAAGGTTCAGCAAGGAGGTGACTGAGGACGACTGAGCAAGTGGGCAAGTAATAGGTAAGGCCAGAGATGAGCCCAAATCCTGGAAGACTTTGTAGTTACTGTTAAGATTTTGGCTTTTACCATAAAGCATAAAATGTGTTTCTAACAATAAATATTAAAATTATGTTTCTGATTTAAAAATCTCAAATATCTTTTATGTACATAGATGTTACCCTTTATGCATATAATTGAATAGGACCAAGCCAGACTGAAAGATGCTTCCAATATCTAGGTAAAGGGCCAGCAAGTAGATTAGGTTATGCTAGGGAAAATACATAAGCAATGCTCTTCTATGCTTAAAGAATATTCTCCTTGATGGATAAAAATGACCACATAATATAGAATTTGGGTACATCAGTGATAAAAGGGTGAGTCTTCAAGGACCAGAACATGAGTCATGGCTCTAATGTAAGCTATACAACTTTGAACAATTCATTTGGATTTCTTTGTATCATTATTTCTTCATCTGAAAAATAGGGATAATAGTACCTACCTCCTCATTTTATGGTGAAGATTAAGGACATGATATATGTAAAGCCCTTAAATAGTCTCTGATACATGATAAGAGCTAAACAAAATCAACAGTATTTATTATGCTCTGTCATCAATTTCAGCACTATACTGTCTTCACTGATCAGGATATTTTTGTTCTATTTCTCAACATATAAAAACAGCACCCCAGCCCCAAGCATTGCTTTTAAAATGTCTACCTTCTTTTTGTGTATCTTTTTTGGAAATCCTTACCTCAACTGCTTTGTTCCCCTGTCCTCTTTGTGTCTACAGACTAGAGCTCATTAGGGAAATTAAACACTTTTCTCTCCTTGAGTTTCTATTCCCTGAAAGAATTTAGCTATTCTAATGTGAACATGTAGAGCATTATGTGAAGTTTAATAACAGAATCACTGTGCATCTTTGAAAGTATTTCCTTCTCCTCTCTCCTATTGGGTCCCTCCCCTCCAGCCGGGCCAGATTCCTATCAGCTGTCCCCAACATAAAACGTTCTTTTTCACCACTTTGTGCTTTTTTGCCTAAACGGCCTCTTGTGCCATCTTCTGCTGCACTGCCTAACCCTTCCTCCTTCACACAAATATCTTATCTGCACCTTAATTCTACCATTTATTTAAAGGCTTATTTCAGGGGCCATATCTGAAAATTGTTGTAATACCATCTCTTGTTTAGTTCTGAGCTCTTCTTTAAGAATTAAAGGAAAACAGTTGTAAAATAAACCACAGAGGACCAGAAATCTTACATTTCTTAGAAGAGACAAGTTACATTAACCCTCCCCCAAAACTAAGTCACAATATATGGATTTGGGTTCCAGAGATGTACATATTTGTCAAACCTCAACAAATACATAATATTTGTGCATATCATAGTTTGCAAATTTTCCATCAAAAGAAGACAACATTAAGTGAAGTCTTAACTATGATATGCATAGTGAAGTTTTGTTAATAGAAAGAAGGGTACTGATGTCTGCAACTTACTATGAATTGCAATTGTGTCAAAGATGGATTAAAAGATAGACGGATATATATGTGACAATATATATGTAGAATGTTAAAATAAATAGAAACAGTAGAATGGTGGTTACTAGGGCTAGGGATGGGAGGAAATGGGAAATGTAGGTTAAAGGGTACAAATTTGCAGTTAGGTAGAATTAATAATTCTAGAGATGTAATGCATAGTGTAGTGTACAGCATTAGGACTGTAGTTGATAATTTTTATTATATACTGAAAATTTGCTAAGAGAGTAGATTTTAGGTGCTCTTACACACACGCACACACACACACACACACACAACGGTAACTATGAAAGGTGATAAATATGTAAACTTGTTTGAATATAGCAATCAATTCACTGTGTGTATATATATGCATAAACATGTACACCTTACAAACATATATATACACAATAAAAATAAATTTAAAAAATAAGGATGGTGAAATATTAATGATACAATCTAGGTTTACAGATGTTCACTGTAAAATTATTTTAACATTGCTATATGTTTGAAAATTTGTATTAAAAAATGATTTTAAAAATGACAAAACACACATAGGCTCTGCCAAAAGGGTCAGATGTTCACAATTCTGTTTATGTCCCTT
The DNA here is from genome assembly GCF_041146395.1 of Eulemur rufifrons. Classification (NCBI taxonomy): domain Eukaryota; kingdom Metazoa; phylum Chordata; class Mammalia; order Primates; family Lemuridae; genus Eulemur; species Eulemur rufifrons. The sequence continues at coordinate 12,616,051 of NC_090992.1, forward strand.
GTTATTGTGATTTCCAGGACAGAACACACTGTTTCAAGTATGGTTTGTACTCCTTGCTCCAAAGCATAAAAAGATAGTTAATTTATTTGATCTGAACACCCATATCAGCAATTTTATCTTCAGAAGACAACAGGAACATAGTTCAAACTGGGTCATACCAAATTGGTAACATTAACTGTCCTCAGGCATTTTTATTCTCCCACTCCAATTGTTACCAAATTTTCAGTATATAACACAAAATTATCAACTATAGTCCTAACACTGAATGCTACACTGTGCATTACATCTCCTAGACTTATTCATCTATCTTTATTACATCTTTGTTAGCTTTTCTCCTCTTACTGGGTTTTGAAGGTAAACTCGTGAAAAAAATGATATACTATGTCAATAATTAGGCTCGAGTGAAGGAGTTGCTATCTGTCTGTGACAATGTGAAGGCTTCTTGAAGTGAAATACACACATACACACACATGTACACTAAAGTAAAAAAGGGTAAAACGTGCAAAAAGGCTAGAGAAAAAAATTACTAAGACTGAGTTAACCCATTACCAATAATGTCAACTAACCTATTTACTGAGTATAGCACACATATATCATCATATTTAAATTTAGCAAGAGCTGTGAAGTTGTAGCCCCATTTTATAAAAGAGAAGTTTACAAACAGAAGTTGTGAAAGGAGGCATCCTTGTCTTATTTCTGATCTCAGGAGAAAAGCTTTTGTTCTTTCACCACTGAGTTTGATGTTAGCTGTGAGTTTGTCATATATGACCTTTATCATGTTGAGGAAATGTCCTTCTGTTCCTAAAGTATAGAGATTTAAGTGATGTGTCCATGATCATATAGTCAGTGAGATGCAGAGTCCGAATTTAAACCCGGGATAGTTAACATTAATCCCATATTCCTAATCTATAAAGCACATAATCATAGTAACTTGAGTGACTTGGATGTAAGCGTTGAATTGGAGGGATTAGTCATGTATTTGAGGACATTAGAAATAGAGGTATTCATAATTCCACAAAGCCCTAAGCAACTATGTAAAGAGGGTGACATGTACTGCCATCATTTCCAATATGGACATTAGAATGTTAATTTTGTGATGGGGCTACATTTTAGCTTGAGAAGACCAGGGTTCAAATGGGCTGACTAGCTCTGAACAAGGTATCTAGTGAACTGCTTCATTGTCTTTCTCTGACTTTCTTTTTTCTTCCAGAGCTCTGCCTTTTCAAAATGTTGGTTCATTTTAGTTCTTCAGTTTGAGTAAAGGAAAAGATAAGTAGAAGAGATTTCCCCTGCTTTAGTTTGAAAAGATTCAGATCTTTTCAAATAGAAATGTCCTTCTATTCCTAGTTTATTGAATGTTTTTATCATAAAAACACGATGAATTTTGTCAAATATTTTTCCACATCATTGTGATGATCATGAGCTTTTTTAAATCCCTTTTGTTCTATGAATGTGGTATATTTCATTGCTTGCTTTTTTTTTTACTTTTCTTTTCATTGCTTGCTTTTTATATGGTGAACAATTCTTGCAATCAAGAATAAATCCCAGTTGGTCATGGTGTATGATCCTTTTAATATGTGGCTGAATATGGTTTGCTGGCATTTTGTCAAGCAAATTAATAAGGGATATTGGTTTGTAGTTTCCTTTTTGTGTACTGTCTTTACCTGTCTTTAGTATCAAGGTAATACTGGCCTCAGAGAGTGAGTTAGAAAGTGCTCTCTTCTCTTCAATATTTGGGAAAGATTCCTGTTAATTCTTCTTTAGATGTTTCACCAGTTAAGTCATCTGATCCAGAGCTTTACTTCCTTGGGAGGTTTTGATTATTGATTAAATCTCCTTACTAGTTATAGGTTTAGTCAGAATTTTCTATTTCTTCATAACTCATTTTTGGTAGATTCTGTATTTCCAGAAATTTATCCATTTCATGTAGTTTATCCAGTTGTTAATGTATCCTCTTAATTTTTTTATTTCTGTAAAATTAGTAGTGATATCCAACTTTCATTTCTGATTTTAGTAATCTGAGTTCTCTCTTTTTTTTCTTAGTCAATTTAAAGCTCTGCCAATTTTGTCAATCTTTTCCAAGAACCTAGTTTTGGTTTTGTTGATTTTTCTCTATTGTTTTTCTATTCCTTTGTCATTTATCTCTGATTTAGTCATTATATTTTCCTTCCTTCAGTTAGCTTTGGGTTTAGAGTGCTGGTCTTTGTCTATTCCCTTAAGTTATACTGTTTGGTAATTGATCTGAGTTCTTTCTTGTTTTTAAAATATATCAATATACATTTTATGACTACCAATATTATGAATAATTGACCAGTAACACACGTTTTATGGATAGTTTTAATTTTATCATAGAAGTAATAATTCTTACCTTTTATTTTTTGTTTATTTCTGGGCAAGTATACCTTGCTTGAGAGTAGATTTGACACTCTTTCATTTACCGATGTATTCCCATTATATATGGCAATGAACAGCACATGCTTGGTGCTAATAAATGCATATGGGATCAATAAATTTAATTTTAATCAAATTTACATTGGGATTTGTTGGAGACTCATTATATGTAGTGTAATGTGTAGTGAAATTTTAAAAAGTCAAATATATACAGAGTCCAGGATGATGTAAAGCAGCTGGTTGCAGGATACGAGAAACATAGTGACCTGTAAACTAATTGCGCCATTAAAACAAAAGCTATAGCAGCAAAGACAGAACAGTAAAAATGTAGACTGAGTCCACTCCATGTATCTCCACTGCTTTAGAAAATCAGCTTTTTGAGGCTGGAGGATCACTTGAGCTCAGGAATTTGAGGTTGCTGTGAGCTAGGCTGACACCAAGGCACTCTAGCCCGGGCAACAGAGCAAGACTCTGTCTCCAACAGAAAAAAAAAAAAAAAAAGAAAGAAACAAAGAGAAAACCAGCTTTTACCCCTGTGTGTATATGTACACACACAATTTAAAACATAATTTGACAATTAAATTATTAAAAACCAAAATAACACAACTAAACAACTAGGGTGACTTTTTAAATTCAAAAGCTTCTAAAAGGATGAAATGTGAATACGAAATACATAAAGGTCAGGGATGGGTTGATAATCGGGAATGGAGAGAGGGTACAAGCATGGATGCAAAAAAGACTAGTAGTGAGAATAAAGAAAAGTAACTCCCAAGTTGGTCGCTACAAAATTGTATGAGGCCATCGTGAGCAAGCGAAGTGGTAGGGGCGGAGGGAATCACACAAATCTCAAGTCAGCAACAGCGGCGATTACCTACATTATTTTATTTATCTTTCATATAAATAGGTTCACTTAAACACAGTTCTTAAGTTCTCTTTACCCAGGAAACTGTTTGCTCACTCAGGAAAATCCAGCTCATTTTTTGGCACTAATCTTGTTGGATGTGCAGTGCTTTGAAATGTTTTATAGACTTAAGCAGACATCATTAAATACTTTCTTACTGAGTATTTAAAACAGCCTTGAGCCCCTCCTATAGATGTCATAATTAATTATAGGTTAATTTCTGAGACTTACTGAAAACTTTCATATTCTTTTATTTAAGTGAAACCAGCAGAATCTCACGAACACATCACCATGTCTGAATTCCCTCCCACTCCTCTGAGAACACTGGCTTTTTGTTCCTATAATCCTAGAATCTGGGAAGAGATTTGCTTCTATGTGCTAGTAAGCAATGCGCATGTCTGGTTTGTAGGAAACTGTAACTGCTCAGACGGGAAATAGGACCCTGCAGAGATACACTGGGAAGGACAGAAATGTGTACTCTAGTAAGCAGACCAAGTAAAGAAAAAGGGTGACAAAAGATAATCATTCTTTATGATAGAAATCCTTTGCTCCTCTAGCTCAAGTGTCATCTCCTCAAATGGGGGTGAGGGTTCAACACCCATTGTCCTCACCATCAGTCCAATCTGCCTGAGAAATCACTCTGTGTTCTCAGTACAGTTGTATCATAGACAATCTTTCAATCTGTTTTTTCCAGGGGTGCTGAGCCCTTGAAAGGAACTGGATTTGGAGTTAGAGGTCTTTGATTTGGGTTCTATTAGGAATTACGAATTACATCATACTTTGATAAAGCTCAGTGGTGTCATATGTCCAGCAATAATAAGAGTTCACAGAATTTAAAAAAATATTTAATAAATAACTGTGATGTGTATAAAGTCTCTATGCATACTTGAAAGTGCTATGCTAGAAGCATAGGATATATGCTTTTAATAAAGGACATCTCTTCCAGTTCTGGTGCAACAGTCCTGAAACACACTCAACTGGATTGACAATGAGCTCTAATAACTTCTAATATATATTTTGGGGTTTTTTTTGGTTCTAATTTCATGCTTATCTTCTTGTTTTTAATTAATAATTTTATTTTTAAAACATTTTTAAGTTCACAGCAATTGAGCAGGAAATTCAGAGAGTTCCTACATCATATGTCCTTCCCCCGACACGCACTCAGCCTCCCACACCATTAATATCCTCCACCAGCGAGGAGTTGAGAAACAACTCTAATACTTTATCTTTTTTCTAAGATAGGGTCTTGTCCTGTCTCCCAGGCTGTAGTGCAGTGGCCGGATAATAGCTCACTGCCGCCTGGAATTCCTGGCCTCAAGTGATACTTCTACCTTGGCCTCCCAAAGTGCTGGGATTACAGGCTTGAGCCACTGCACACAGCCTGCAGTACTTCTTAAAAAATTTAATTATTTCAACAAATATCCTCTACACTGGTACCAAGAAATATTATTTTTAACACATTAATTTTTTTACATGACTCTTTTATTCCAAAATCACAGATGATTTTTACCTGTCAAAAAGATAATGTACAAATTATTTTGCCTGGCATTCAAGTCCATTTCCAAACTGCTGGAAACCTCTTTTCCAACCTTATTTATTCTCTATCCATCTATGACCCAGTGCTTTGACCACACTGAATGAGCCACAGTCTCAAGCACGCCAGGACTTCTCACGTGCCTTTGCTGATGCTGCTCTCTCATTCTGGAAGATAATTACCACCCACTGTCTGCACTGCCATTAAAGAATGCTCATTTTCTCATTTGGAAAGGCCTTACACCTTCTTTCATGTGTCCTACAACTGTAGAAATCTAAGAGCAAAATAATTTCTACTCTATGATAGTCCTCAGAAATAATTTTGTTGCTTTTTCATCTGTATTTCTACTGGACTACTATTATATTTAATTCAACATCTGTCATATTCTGTTACCCTTCACAAATAGTCTTATCCCCTAAAATGAGACCTATTTAAGGTCAGAGAAAATGTTTTCTCTCTTTTTCAATTCTTGTGTTTGGCACTTACTCAATAAATACATCACCAGATAAATGGATGGATGGGAAGGTGAATAGATGGATTTACAGATGAAAGAAAGATTCAGCAAATGTTTGAGAGTATGCAAGAAAACTACAAGATGTAAAATACAGTATTATTTCCACTCTATGAAAATTAGCCCACTACAAAAATTTTGAGATGTACCTTTTTATCTATATAGCTAACCTAAAAAATTAGTTTAAGATTTGTAGATGAAGAAATCTAAATTGACTTTCTCCACTTTGTTTTTAAAAAGTTTTCTTTTTTTTTTGGCCGGGCGCGGTGGCTCACGCCTGTAATCCTAGCACTCTGGGAGGCCGAGGTGGGCGGATCGTTTGAGCTCAGGAGTTCGAGACCAGCCTGAGCAAGAGCGAGACCCCATCTCTACTAAAAATAGAAAGAAATTATATGGACAGCTAAAAATATATATAGAAAAAATTAGCCGGGCATGGTGGTGCATGCCTGTAGTCCCAGCTACTCGGGAGGCTGAGACAGGAGGATCGCTTGAGCTCAGGAGTTTGAGGTTGCTGTGAGCTAGGCTGACGCCACGGCACTCACTCTAGCCTGGGCAACAGAGTGAGACTCTGTTTCAAAAAAAAAAAAAAAAGTTTTCTTTTTTTATCTTTTCATTTTGAAATAATTTGACTTACAAAAAAGTGGTAAAAATATTCTAAAATATAGCACATATATTTTACTCAGCTTAAACTATTAAAGCATAAACATCAAAATGAGAAAATTAATATTGATATGCACTATTAATTAATCTATCACCAATTGTTCCAGAAGTATAATTTTTTCTGGTGTGGGATCTAATCTACAACCACATTTAGTTGTTTTGTCTCCTCACTCTCCTCAACTGTTTTTAAGGCAACAAATATTTTCTTGGAGAAAAATTCAATTGTAAGAGTTTAAGTAGAAATTATACTACCTTGGAAATTCAAATTATTGGCACAAAGTAAGTACTCAATGTTTGTTGAGTTAATGGTGAAGGAATAGAATTTATTTCTTTATGGACTCCTACAAAAGGGATATAAGAAGAAAACTAAACAACAAAAAAGGAGAAGATAAATTTTTGGAAATTAAATCATACTAACTTAGAGTGGAAATTAGAGGAGAATTTTACTATTTTTTTTTTTACATTCACTTCTAGTAAAATAAGTCCACTCAGCTAAATGTAAAATATTTGAATATTTTGCAACAGAAAATATTTTGGAAAAAATAAACAAATTCAGTCACTGTTTAAACCGTACTATACCAAATATTTAGGTTTTTCAGAGATATCTTGTCAATTGACAGGACTAAATGTCTCACTTAAATCCCCATTCTTAGCATATTTTGATACAACCTGGAAATTGATTCTCAATGTCTTTCATCTTATTTAAAGACTAACTAAATTAAAAAGGTGAATAAGATATGACTTATTATCTTAAAATGCTTTTAGCCGATTTGAGGAGTATGGACCTGTATAGAACTTTTCACCCAAGCAAAAGAATACACATTTTTTCTCAAGTATACATGGAATATTTTCTAGGATAGATCACATGTTAGGTCACAAAACAAGTTTTAAAAAATGTAAGAAGATTGAAATCCTCCCAAGTTCTTTTCTGACAACACTAGAATGAACCTAGAAATCAGTATCAGTAAGAAAATGGGAAAATTTTAAAAACATAGTGGACCACATATATGCTGATGGTTCCATAAGATTACAGTGGAGCTGAAAAATTCCAATTGCCTAGTGATGTTGCAGCCATCATAACGTCAGAGCACAACACATTACTCGTATGTTTGTGGTGATTCTACTGTAAACAAACCTCGTGTGCTGCCAGTCATACAAAAAGATGACACACAGTACCTAATACTTGATAATGATAACATATGATTGTTGCTGGTTTATGTATTTGCTATACTATACTTTTTATTGTTATTTTAGAGTATACTCCTTCTACTTATTAAAAAAGAAAGTTAAATGCAACAGAGCCTCAGGTAGGTCCTTCAAGAGTATTTCAGCAGAAGGCATTGTTATTATAGGAAATAACAGATTCATGCCTTTTATTGCTCCTAAAGACCTTCCAGTGGAACAAGATGTGTATGCAGAAGACAGTGGTATTGGTGATCCTGACCCTGTGTAGGCTTAGGCTAATGTGTGTGTTTGTGTCTTAGTTTTTAACAAAAACGTTTACAGAGTAAAAAATAAATTAAAAAAAATAAAATGAACCTTGAAAACATTGTATATTGTATAAATATTGTATAATCTATTTATTTAAAATGTCTAGAATAGGAAAATCCATAGAGACAAGAAGTAGATTACTGGTTACCACGAATGGATAGAGTGGAGAATTGAGAATTACATGGGTATTTTTTTTTTTTTTTTTTTTTTTGGAGTATGAGAGGTGATAGAAATGTTCTGTAATTAGATAATGGTGATAGTTGCACAATATCGTGAATACACTAAAGCTATGCAATTGTATGCTTTAAAATAGTGAATTTTTAATTTTCTAAATTTTATCTCAATTTTTAAAAACACTATATATTTCTTACCAAATGTCAGTTTTTAAATATTGTTAAATTTCCTAGGGCTCACTTTTATTATGGCTAAAGTATGGAACTGGTGTGTATCTAACAAGATTTTTGTAAGCACTAAGTTATACAACATGTGCTACGAGGGAAGTTGACTCACAGAGCATCTGTGGAAAACGGTCATGCGATAACTTAGAGTTCCCGTTCATTAATGGACACTAACTTCACCAGTGCACTGAATGTTCCTAGAGGACAATGACAATATCTGATTTACTTACCATTTTTTAGCATTATGTTAATACAGAACACTTGATGCATAGTAAGTTTTTAAAAATAATATGTTAAATAAAAGTAAAAAGAATACATGTGTGAATTTACTAGCATTCACTGAGTAATGTTTATATACATGCCCTACATCATTTAAAAATATGAAACTGGCTGAATATATTTGTTAAATGTGGCTATAAAACTGTACATTCTGAAGGACACTTTCAGTAAGTATTAATAGTAGAGATGTAAATGAATAAGAAGTTCACATATAGATCACTCTTTCAGATGTGAAAATTTTTACTGAAAAGGAAAGCAGGACTGATATGGTCCTGTGGCAGATTGGTAGTTATCTTCTAGTAATCAGTCTACATTTCTGCCATTAAAATTAAGCTTTAGATGAACATTGGCCACCCAAATAAAGCCTGCTTATTGTTAGTTGAGAGGAATGGAGACACAACGGACTTGGAACACAAATGAATATCCTAGGTCGATGAAAACAAGCAGAGTTGCCTGGCAAACCAGGTTCACCACTCTCTCTCTTGACTGATTTATAGGAGGGAAAAACATACAATTTGTTTCTCCCAAGCCTCAGAAATCCTACAGTATCTTTGAACAGACTCTGCAAATGCATTTACTTATAGACATGTCCTACATCTTAGAATTTAAGTCCATATTGCCTAACATTCATGATCATAAGATCCTAAGATTTATATGGGGCACTTGTTAGAATTTAAGTTCCTGGATACCTCTCCTAGAGGTTCTGATTCTTTAGGAAAAAGAGGAGCTCAGGTATCAATAACACCCACGTAGTGTATTATTTGGTCATCTTTGAAAATGTTTCCTTAATTATAGTTACCAAAAGTATTCATGTATATTAATCCACTACCAAATCAAAGAAAGAAAAGACATTTTAATAAAGATAACATCATTTAACATTTCACTGAGTGAAATGTTTATAATTGTAAATTACATCAGGTTTTGTATTATCAAATACACAATCAAGATAATGGTTTTTCAAACTGTCATTGAGTGATTGAATGCAGAGAATAAAAATTATTTTAATAACAGGTTCTTAGCATCAGAAAGAATCTTCAACGTCTTATATTCCATCTCATATGCTATAGAAGGATTTACCTGGTCATCTAGGAATTTAAGGCCCTGATTGAGAAGACACTAGCTGGTTGTAGAATCCACCATAAAATAGGATTACATAAAAGCCAGAAGAATTTGTAAAAATAAGGTTACAAAGTCAGCAGCTACCATAACGACGAAATTCAACAACTCCTTTACTTTCTCTGTAAATAAAGAAAAATAGAGAAGGAAGAAAAAATTATTAACAGAACATTTTAAATTTCCCAAGTATTGCATAAAATACTTCTCAATGAGGAGGATTTGAACATAGGACAATTTGGAGAATCTGTGCTCCATTTCTCCAAGCAGCTGGGCCTCACCTGTTTGCCAACCCTCTATAAGTTCTCTCGCCATGTGGGGCTACTTGACTTTTTCTATATGCCTAGTCTTGGAACCTGCCTAGACCTGAGACAGGAGTGGATTGGAAATTGTTTTAGTGGTTCTTCTCCAGAAGCAAAAACAAACTTTGGGATTAAATGTGCAAAGATTTAATAAGAGGAGATACCTGTGAGAGCAAACATGGAGGCAAGTGGGAAGGCTAGCTGAACCTTTCCACTGTAAACTCCTTCAGAATGAAGGTGACAGGACAGGAGATTGGGTGAAAGTGTCCTAGACTGCTCTGTGCTCTAAGGAAGGGTTGGAGGCGGTCATGGAGTTCAGGAATCAAAGTGGATCATAAAAGGGGTTTCTCCCTAGCATTAATGGGCTGATTGTGATGGATTTCAGAGTTCTGTAGTTAGTCAGATTTCTTGCTCAATTACACTCCTGGAGTTGGAACTACCTCATGGAGATTATCATTCAGCATCTAGAATTTGGATTACATTATTTTGGTCACTAGTCTGCCATTAGTAATGGATAATAACTAAATTAAGTTAAATTAATGATTTATACATTTGCAGAATATCTAGCAGAGTTATAGAGAGGTCAAATACAAAACTACTTTTAAAAATGAGACGTTCAGAAGAAGGTACAAATGTGTTCCTGTGACTTTTATGGAGCTCATACGGTTATTTTCTGTATAGATTGTGCCTGGGTCATCAGAAACATGGGTTTTCCTGTCATTTCGTGGTGGTTCCTTCATTACTTTAGAAGGTCAGATATTTAATCTCGTGTACTTACAACTTTGCACTGCAGAAGTGACATCTATTGCTGTAAGTGTGGCCATTCTGTGCGCAGACTGGATCCATTTCTCTGGTGCAATGATGTAGTCTATCTGCATACACTTTACAGTCTGGCTGTTAAACATAAAGAAAACACATAGAATTTATTAGATAATGAACTTTTTGAAAAAAATGGTTTTTATTCTATATACATAATGCCATATTATACATCAAGATAAAATAAATATATTCTATATTGAGGTTTAAAAATAAACATTGAAGTACCCACAATCCACTTAAACATGAAATATTATCATATCTTTTTACATACCCAATATAATTTTTTTAAAGCCATAAAAATGACTGAAGTTATTTTTATAATTTAGCCACCCTGCCCCCACTTCTTATACCCAGGCCAAATCTCCCCTGTGATTTTATACCACAAGAAATCATAAAATTGAATTATTTATTTACTCATCCCCTGTCTTTCTCAATAATTTCATTGCATATGCAAGTATTCATTATATGTGTTTGCATATATGTGATAACTATATATAGATATAGCTATATACACAATTATTTTAGTGTTGGCAGTATTGGCAATTTACATAAATAAACAATATTGTGTGCATTATCACATATTCTACTTTTTAAATTTTGTGACCTTTATTCAGATGTTTAGAACTATAGTTCATTTTCTTCACCTCTATGTAATATTCCACTATGTGACTATATTAAAATTATTATTTTATCACCTTTAAGTGTATATTTGGGTTTGTTGTTTTTAATCCTCTTGTTTTGCTAAGATGAACAATTCTACTTTAAACATCCTTTAATGGATATTAGATGTTCATATATAATAAGGCTTATGCCTGTTAATGGAATTTTTGAATAATGGGATATTTTTACCTTGTCTCTAACCCCAAATGGTTTTATATGGCTGACAAGATTCTATTTCTTGACCTTAGTATAATAATAACATGGGAGGGTGTTGGTTTTTATTTTGTTTTTGTCTTTACTTTTCAAAGGATCATTCTGTTGTACCTTTTATTTGGTAAAATTTATAATGTAAACATATTGAAAGTTTCCCTTTTCCAATTTCCAAGTTCATCAGTATAACTTACCGGACTGCGAGTTTGTGTTTTAGATCTCCAAGCAGTTTCTGCAACCAACACACAAAAGAAAAATTAAAAATAACAAGAGGGGAGAAAAGCATAGTTTTTGGTGAGAAATGTTCATACTTCTTAACAGTAGAAATTTATCAAATTGCTTCCAGATGATCCTGCAGATAATAAGGCGAGCCTTTTGTGGCAATATGAAAACAATACATTCATAAAACCACTTCAAATCTGGAAATGTTTTATAATTACCAATATCACTTGTAACAAATAATTTTATGTATTATTTAATAAACCCCAGGGACTTTCCTTTGAAGATATAATACTGGATTTTTTTTTTTTTTTAATTTTAAAGATAGGACAGCCTAGTCAGAGAAGATAATGCCTTGTATAAAGTCACTAAGTATGCCTTGCATATAGTGAAGATATGAAGAAATTAATTAGTAATTATTAGTCAGCTCTAAGATCAGGGATCTATGCAATACCACACAGTTACTTTATCCTGACATTCACGAGCCACTTTGAACTTTAAGAAAGAACTTCTCAGCAGAAGGCTCAGTGAGCTCTCTCCTTAAACACGGCCTTGACTTTAGTGGACTCAGAGCTAGCAAGCAACAGATTGGATTGCCAAGGAATGCCAGATCTAGCAGACGACGCTACTCCCTCTTTTTTGAATTTCACAACCATGGAATCTGACCTCCAAAAAGGTAACTATCTCTAGTTACAGACGAACAAAAATCTAAGGTGCACAGCCCGTTCCAACTCACCATTCTGTCTCTGCGTCTCTAAGGCAGGAGATGAGAAAAAGCAATTCACCCATGCAACTTTAACAAGTAACATTGGTAACATGCCCTGTTTCATTTTACCAGTTTTAAGAATGGCAAACTCAACAAAACCAGTCCTTCCATTCCTAGATTATAGTAGTTGTTTCCCCCGTTGTCTAAGATATGTGAAATGCTTGACCCAGAACTGAAAAGTTTACTCACCAGAATAAAGAGGAAATGCCAAAGCGATGATGAAAGTAGCTTTGATACATGATGACAAGGAAGGCATTTTATCAAGCCTGCGGGAAGAAACCTTTAGGGATATTTATAACACAGGACACAGGCAAACTGCCCATTTCCAAACAACAGTTTCTTAAAACAAAAGGAACTTTTCTAACCCCCTAGATTCCTAATTATAGTGGACTCTTCCCTTTGTTCTTTCCCCAATCCTTAGGATCAACAAGACTTGACGTGAATAGAAGGCCTCCCAGAGACTGAGAGAAACCACAGGTAAGTCCTCTTCGCACACTTAAGGAGGAGCTGTTCATTCTCCCAACCTTTTTAAGTTAGCCTACAAGGGATGTGGCTGCATTTGAGGAAATATCCACATTGGAATTTCAGTTTTTCCTTAGAAAATAGAAACAGTTATTTCAGGGAGGAAGGACCTGGAGCCATCCTCACAGCAATGCTAGACACCAGGGCTACCGCCCTGAGTCCCTCACTCACCTACCTGAACCAGAGAAGCTAGTGGAGAGTGAGGCCAGCAGCTCCAGAGATTGTGTCTATGTTGTTTCCCTTCCTTCTCAGCCATCTCCACCCAGCTGAAGAGTCTCTTTTATTTCATGTGGGTAAAACAAATGGCCCATGGCAGGAAAGACAGAGAGTTATTCTGTGTTCTGCCTGGAGGCTGCAAAGTAATAGCAGTTCTCAGCAGATCTTCCCTCAGCAAGAGGTCTGGGACAATTTGATCCTTCGTACCCAGAAGTGTGGGGAGGGGAGAAGACAATTATAGTGCTTGGAGATCCTGAGATAGAAAAGAAATGTGAAAGCTTTCCAAGCCGTTGAGTTGGAAAAGACAAGAGAGAAAAAGACAAAAAAAATGAATTTGGGGAATTGCAATTAGACACATGCTTAGACTTCAGTATTTTGCAACACTAGAAACACATCAGACTTCAGTACAACACAATAGAACTATCCTATGATGCAAAACGAGGAATAGACATTAGCTGGAGACATTTAACCTACGTCCAGTTCTACATCCAAGATCGTCAATCAATTGTTTATATACGAGACCTGAGCAAGGATATGTTTGAAAAGCTCCTGGATGAGTCTCAAGGCAGCCAGCTTTGGGAACCAGGCTAAAGAGAGGATGTGAAGAGTAGAAATCAGGGAGAAAGAAGGCTCAGGGGTGAAATCAAAGGGACCACATTAGATAATACCTCAAATTATATGTTAAATAATTTGAACTTTACCTCAGGGTTAAGTGGGAGACACTGCAGGGTTTAAAGTAGGGATTTAATCAGAGTTATTTAATTTTCCCAGTTTGATTTCTGGAAAAAACTTTGGAAGTTGAAAGTCCTGAGTTCAAGTCCCATCTACCACTGAATAAACTTAACACAATATTCAAACTTTCTAATCCACAATTTCCTCATTTTAAATGTGAAAATAATTTCTGTCTCATAGGGTTGTCATAAATATTAGGGATACAATGTTAAAACATTTGGCACTTAGGCCGGGCGCGGTGGCTCACGCCTGTAATCCTAGCACTCTGGGAGGCCGAGGCGGGTGGATCACTCAAGGTCAGGAGTTCGAGACCAGCCTGAGCAAGAGCGAGACCCCGTCTCTACTAAAAATAGAAAAAAAATTATATGGACAACTAAAAATATATATATAGAAAAATTAGCCAGGCATAGTGGCGCATGCCTGTAGTCCCAGCTACTCGGGAGGCTGAGGCAGGAGGATCGCTTGAGCCCAGGAGTTTGAGGTTGCTGTGAGCTAGGCTGATGCCACGGCACTCACTCTAGCCTGGGCAACAAAGTGAGACTCTGTCTCAAAAAAAAAAAAAAAAAACATTTGGCACTTAAATTATTTATTTTAGTTATACTTGTCACCCTAATTAACCTGCCTTTTTTTTTAGCAGTAAATAAAGCCAAGATTATAAAACCACCATTGAGTCTAGCACTGTTCCATGCTAATTTAATGTACATGACATTTGAGGGGAAATTAAACTAAAGTCAAGATTTGAAGTTATTGTGAAGCTCTTGTATCCCACATATTGGTCTTCTTCTTTTATATGTGTCATCAACAGAGATTAACAGCAAGGGCGATCACCCATGATTCACAACAGGCCTCATGTTTTTGAAATTAATCAGTAAGGGGAATGTCAGAAACCTGGATGATTTAATATAGCTACATGAAGGAAAAAATACCTATTTTATTCATGCTGTGCCAGAGGCGAAATAAGACTGTTTTTAAGATGAAGGAGATGTTAAAATAGAGAGAGATAGAGAGAGGGTAAATGGAGACAAAGGACATTCCCTAGGACTCCCAGTGTCACTGCCCCATAAATTGTGGGCAGAGGAATCCACCATTCTGGGCAATAACAGGGGTAGCGGCTGGGATTTAATCTGGGCATGGAAAGCAGCAATTGTGATTTGCTCAGGGTACTCCCCTGGGCTACTGACTATACAGTCTTTTCTGGACACCACAGGCTATTAGTAGTAAAACAGAATTATAAAAGTTCATGTTTATTAAGCTTTCAAAGTAGTCCAGCGTCTTCTAATTTGTCTTATCTCTTAGAAGAGGACAAAGTGACTTGCTGTGTCTTAATACAAAAAAAAAAAGGCATAATAGAAACCACAGAGTTTGAGAAGATTTAGTTGTATGTTCACAAAAAGACTCCTTTCTGAAGTATATGCATGAATAAGTGCTTTTTGTATTGTGTATGTTTATTATTTTGTGTGTGTTGTAACACACACATAAATATCATACTCCTACAAATCAATGAGAAAAAGACAAGACACCCAATCAAAAGCTGCGCGGAGCCCCCGCCCCCGCCCGCTCAACTGGGGGCCACAGGGGCCACGGCCCGCGCGGCGGAGCCCGGCGACGCGGCCGGGACCTGCAGGGGAGAACCGGGTGGCAGGAGCTGGAGCCAACGGACGCCGCCTGCCGGAGCGGCGCAGGCGACCCCTGGCGCGTGCCCCGCGGGCCGCCACGGCTCGGCGCCATCCCGGAGCTTGGCGGACGCGGCGACAAGTCAGCGGGGACCCGGGGCGGTGCGCGAGTGCGGGCTTGTGAACTTCTTGGGGGCCCCGCTTCCCTCGGGGCTCGGCGGGAAGGCCGGGAGCGCCCTCGCCACCCAGGAGGCCGCCGGGCTCACCCCGGAAACCTCGCGGGGGTCGTGGCCCCGACCTGGAGCTCGGTGTCGGGTGGGGACTGGGCTCCCCCGGAAAGGGCTCCAGGACGCTGCCCGGCGCTCCCACCGGCCCCCTCTTCGCTGATGGCGCGGGACTCAGCGACCCCCGGAGCTCCGATGCTGGATCCGGCCTCGCCCAGCGGCGGGAAGCGCTCCTGGAGGGAGCGGGCGGGGGCTCTGGGCGGCAGGGCCAGTGTCCTGATCCGAGACCCGAGAGCCGGCGGGGAGCGCGCGGGAGACGCAGGTCCCGCCCTCAAGCGGGTCTGGGTTACTTGTGGGTCGCGGTGCCCGCAGAAGGGATCCTGCAGTTTGTCCAGCCTGGGACAGGCTGAGCCCTCCTCTTCCTGGACAAGGCAGTCTCTTCCTTCAAGACTTGGGGTTAATTCCAGGGAGTACCCAGGCTATTTTCTTACCCAGGATTAAGTGGGGAACGGGGACAATGGGGGGAAGGGGGGATGGGGTGGATGGCCTGATTTCCACGCCTAAAACAGCTGACATATAGTAGGTGTCAGCACCTGTCTGCTGAATGAGTATGTTTCTCCCTTTCCCTTATTTACTTCAGCATTTCCTCCTAGATGGCCATGGTGCCATTTCTTGGTCTCTAAAATCTTGCACCCAACACAAACAAGACAGTATAAATATTTAATGAATGCATAGAAGAGCAAGCATGTAGACTCTTGGAGCCAGACCGCCTGGATTCATAGCCTGGCTCTCTGCTTATTAGCTGTGTGACCTTGGGCGAGTCACTGAACCTCTCTGTGCCTTAGTTTCCTCATTTGTAAAAGGGACATAAAGTGCTTACCTCACTGTGTTCTTCTGAGAATCTTATGAATCAATATATATGAAGTACTTAGAATAGTGCCTAGAGTAAGACAAAAGCTACATACAGGCTTTAAAATAAAATATTCGTTCACTGCTACCCACTGGAGCAGAGTTAGGAAGGTGGGAAGGAGCTTCCGTCTGAGCCTGTGCTGTTCCGCAGGAGGCCTTCCTCGGCAAACACTCTGACTTTTCCCAGCCATGTGGGGATGACTTGGCAAACTACCAATAGCATGTCAGGTGGTCACGGGGGCTATGTAGAACAATAAAACATGGGTGACAACAGGAAGTGGTGGGACAGGTGGGAGGGCAGCTTCAAATAGGGTGGTTGGGAAAGGCCTCCTGGAGAGGTGACATTTGGGCACAGACGTGAGGAGGTGAGGGGTGAATGTCTGCGAGGAGAGCATCCAGGCAGAGGGGACAGCAAGTGCAAAGGCCCTGAGGCGGGGACATAGCCGGTGTGTGTGAGGAACAGTGAGGAGGCCTCTGTGGGTGGGACAGTGAGCGAAGGGGAAGGAGAAGGGGCACGGGGCCCCAGCTCAGGCAGGGTCCTGTTGGCCACTTGGGCTTTAATCTGAGTGAGATGGGAGCCATTGTGAGGTTATGAGCAGAGGGGGATAAGAAGGAAGTTACATTTGAAAAGACTGCAGGGAGCCAAGTACAGAGGCTGCATCACTACTGCAGGGAAAGGATGCTGGTGGATGGGACCCGGGTCAGGGCGTGGTTGTACCACTGCAGGGAAGAGAAGATGGTGGCTCAAACCATGGGATTTGGGGTGCAGCTGGCAGAAGGGGCCAATGCAGATAGAAGTAGCTAGAACTGACATATTGGATATGGGGTGTGAAAAAAGGTGAAAGGTCAAGGTCAAGGCCAAGGCCAAGGTTTTGACCTACACAACTGGAAGGATGGAGCCACTATTTACTGAAGCAGGGGAGGGAGATGAAGGCAGGAGCGAGTTTGTGGGGGACAGATCGGGAGGTAGGTTGGGCTGGGTGGGAATCACGGAGCAGCAGACCCAGGAGCAGGGACGCGGGGGCAGCAGGTCCGGGCAGGAGCCTGGACTTTACAGACAGCTTTAAAGGTCGTGGGCTGTGGTGCGTACTTGGGGACGTGTGGTGTGGGGCTGGAAAGGACAAGGGCAGGGTCCTCTCTGGAGGTGACTGCTCAGACATGACTGAGAGGCCCAGATGAACATTACCTGTCACAGAGGAGGGCCAGCGTGGTCTCCTGTGACCCTCCCTGTTCAGTGAGGTGACAAATCTCAATGACCGCCTGGATAGCTCCGTCTCCCCAAGTCCTTCTAGCTTGCTATGTGGCCAGTACATGGAAACAATGGAGTTTTAGAGCTAGAATGATCCTTAGGACTAGAATGTAGGGATTAAAACTTGGTAGCTACTGCTAATAATGTTCATACTAGCACTGCTGTTTTCCCAGCACTCGTCATGCGTGAGAACACAGGAGGAAGCACTCTTGGTCCTTGTCTCATCTAAGCTGCACAACAGCTCTGAGAAGTACAAGTTCTCATTGCCTTTTTTCCAAGCAGGAAACTGAGGCTCAGAGAGGGGTGACTGTCCACGGGCATACAGCAAATAGCTGCACAGTCAGGGTAGGTGACGAAGCGCCGGCCTAGCCTCCTTCCTCCTGGCGGAGGAGGCTGACCCCTACTTGGACAAACATCTCGGGGCTGTTTCCGCCTCGCCTGCTGGGAGCCCCAGCCCAGCCTGAGCAAACACTCGGGACTCCTGCTTCCTGCCCTGGCTCTGGAAAAAGCTCAACCAGGGGCTGCTGAGGCCAACCGCGGAGCGCAGTGGGAAGGAGGAGGCACCCAGGTCCCTGCACAGGGTCAGCCCGGCCTGGCCTGGGCCTCCTGCTGCTTCTGGAACCACAGCTCAGTGCCTCGGGCTTCAGCATCCCCCATCTGTGAAATGGGCCCAGTTACACCCTCCTGGGAGCACTGTGGGGAGGGGGATGCCCCTATCTGGGCCTGGCAACAACAGGGGCTGATATTGTGCACAGGGCTGTGAGTGGCTTGGGGAGCAGGGGTCTCCGAGGTCCAGTAGGGACCCCAAGGGACCCCCTGAAGGCACCATAGTGCTGGGAGGGGCAGACCTTCCCTCCCCTTCTGTGGCCTTCCCAGTCCCCTTGCCATGTCCACTTCCATTTAGAGCCCTCCCCAGAGCCAACAGACCAGGTGTGGCCCTCACAGTGGCATCAGGCACGGTGCTGGGTGGTGGCAGGCCCTAGCATCACACCCCAGGTGTCCTTCATGGATACTGGTCTCAGGTGGGATTGTGTCAGGGCAAACCCCGGGCCCCAGGGAGCCAGCGCAGGCCCAGGCAGGAAGAGGAGAGCACTGGCTGTGGACACCCAGGCACGGAGGGCAGGGGCTGCGCCAAGGAGCCTGGCTGCAGGGGACGTACGGAGCACACAGCGCCCTGACCCACCCCCCCCCCCCGACCAGGGGCTGGAGGGTTCTTTATGGAAAGTCTGCTTGAGGTTGTGGGGGCTGAAGTGTCCCTTGGGCTCTGGCTCCAGTCCTGTCACATCATTCCAGAGCCTCCTGGTCTCCTGGTTGGAGATTAGGAACCAGGCCAGAGGTGGGGGCAGCAGTGGGCATTTCTAACAATGGAAATGCATGGAAATGGTTGACGGTGAGCAGTGAGCTCCCCGTCCCTGGAGGTGTGCGCAGAGGTAGCTGGATGTGCAGGGGGTGACCCTGTCTGCATTTCCTCCTCATGAACTGCTCCTACAGCCCTGTGAACTATGGCATGGGCCGGGCAAGCGAATGGGCTCTGGGCTCAGACAGCCCCAGGTTCAATCCCAGCTCTGCTGTGTGCCGGAGGACGGGTGGCCAGGCCCCTCGGTTTTGTGCATGGAGGGGGAGGCTCGCCCTGCCTCCTGGGCTGTCAGGGACTGGGAGGGAAGGCTGGGGAAGAGCACCCACACGCGCTGTACACGGGGCCACTGTCGGCGGGGCAGCCCCACCGCAGCACCCCACATGGGGACTGCATTTGCCCACTGCTCTGCTGCCGGGGACAGGGCCCGCTTTCCCCACTGCCTACAGGGGTCCAGGCCTGTGTCCACCCTTCAGTCCCTCTAGTTGAAAGCTTTGCCAGATAAACCCTCCCCAGCTGGAGTTGGATTTTGTTTTTATTTTTCAGGCAGGATCTGGGAATGAAGACAATGAAATTCACGTTATTTCTTTTCCTTCTGAGCACTGTGTCCTTGTCCAAGAGCCTGTGGGGCTGCGCTCCTCACCCTCCCCACCCAGGCTGCAGCGAGGTGGCAGGAGAGGATGAGTGTGGGCAGGGGAGGTCAGGGAAGGGAGTGCTGGGAAGGTGGGGGGCCTGGGAGGGGGCAGTAGGGAAAGACTGGTGTGATGAGCTCCTCCAACTCTGGCCTCCCTTGGCAGCTCCTGTGCCTCTTTGAGATTAGGCATCACCTCCTCCAGGAAGTCTTCCCTGACCATCCCCTCCCCCCACCCCCCAGCCAAGGCTAAACTGGTGTCAGCACCTTCCTGCTCTCAGGAAGCTACCCTCCATCTCCCACTGCGGACTGTACTGGACTGTACTGGTCTGTGGCCGTCTCCTCTGCAGGAGCCTGCACCCAGCACTGGGCCTAAAGATGGCCCTGGGTGGGCAACAGCAGAGCTGAGCATGGAAAGGGACAATGTGACACCAGTCTCTGCTCCCTGGTCCTCACTGTCTGCTGAGGGGTCTCGATCTGGGCTGGGGTGTCGGGGGAGTTGGGGAGAAAGGAGTGGGGAAAGTCACACTCACATGGGGGTGGCAGGGGTCGGGGTGGCAGCACAGGCACAGCGGGGGGATGGGACGGTGCACGAGGGCTGGACTTGGACTATTCTGGCTGTGTGACCTTGCGCAGGGAGTTGGCCTCTGGAAGCCTGTTTCCTTTCTGTAAAATGGGGATGAGACCACCACTTGGAACGTCCCAGCCCAAGGCCTAGGGGGTGCCCTTGTTTAGCAAGGGCAGGAGCTGGGGCTGGTGGCTGGGTGGTGAGGTCTCTTGGCTGGGCGGGTCCAGGGCATGGAGGTGGGAGCAGAGCCCCGGGTCCATGAATCTCATAAATCCTATCCCACCACTCAACTCTTTGTGCTCAAAATGGCGAGACCACCTGCCTTGCCTTCTCCCAGCATCCTCCAGGTGGGGGCTGAGGCTCAGGCAAATGGAAGTGAACTGGGCTGGGGGGTCTGAGGGGAGGACTCACACCTGCTGTAAACAGGCTGCGGCTGCAGCATTTCAGCGCCTTTTTGAGGCTCCTCCCTTAACCTCCCGGCCCCTCCCCAGTCACACGGGGCCCAGTGTTGGGTGGGCCCAAGGAGGTTCAGGTGCTCAGGGCTCAGTTCTGGGCTTCCTGTTCCCAAGCCCCATTGGTGGCCTTGAGGTCCAGTGAGGAGAGAGGGACTGGGATGGCGGGAGGGAGCAGAGGGGGGCACCTCCTGGATTAACCCCTGCGGTTTCTGTCTGGATCTGCCTGAGGGCAACTTGAGGAACCCCGGCAGTAACCAGGGCGTTGCGTTGTGTCCCCGGCCTCCCCCACCCCACCATGCATGCAAGGCACTAAGGCCAACGTGGTCAGGTGGCAGCCAAGGGCTCTCTGCTGTCGCAGCTGCACCTTTGGCCTCCGACTGCCTGTGCAAATCCTCTTCCCCCAACCCATCGCGCTCCCCCCCCCCCAACCCTGTTCATTTTTAACACAAACAATACATATCCTCTTAGCAAAACTTAGAAAACTCAGACACAAAGACGATAAAACTTCAAAACACCCCACCCAGGAGTCATGACCCGACAATGTGTTTGGGGGTCCGACCTGCCTGGTTCTGTCTCTCCTCGGTCCCGTACCCTGGGCCTGTCCCCTCCGTGGCCAGGCCTCACAGTGCCTATCTGCCCCTGCGCTGCCCAGCCCAGCCCAGAGCCTTCAGGGGCAGGGCATTCCCAGCTCTGGCCCGAGGGGGAAGTTGCTCCTCTGAAATGTCCTTTTCTGGAATACCCATTGTGATGGGATTGGATTATCCAATCAAAATTGGACTCTCAGCTTTCTCTTATCCAATCAGAATGGTTATTACGAACACCGCATTCCAATGCGGGAGGTCCTAATTGGCCTACCCGTCCCTGCCTTCGTCATTTTGTCGTCCCCAGCAAGCCGGCCGCTAATTTGAAGAGGTTTGTCTTGGACTTCGTGGAGTCCTGTGGCTTCCACCCTGGTTGCTGTGGCTGGGGTCGTGTTCGCGGGCTCCATCTGAGTCTCGCGCAGTGACCAGAAGGAACGAAAGGACTTAGCTGCCATGCAGGAGGGACCCTCAGATGAGCAGCTGCAGGTAAGGAAGGACCCCGTGTGAGAGGTCCCAGTCCTTTGCGGTGAGGCGGCTTGCGGTACCCAGAATGTGGGGTCACCGTGTGTGAGTGGCACCCAGGGTTGAGTGGCACCATGGCTGGGTTCTGCTGTTGCTTTGCCCTGAAGGGTTTGTGTGATGCCTGGAGCCCGAGGGCCACCATCCATGTGTAAGGACACAGCAGGGAGCTGGATCAGGCGTGATGTCCCCAGGCCCTGACCCTGGGTGGGCCTCAGTTCTTGGCCGGCCTAGTGGTGTGCGGCCACTGGCCTTCAAAGTCCAGAGGAATGGGGACAGTGTTCTAGGAGGGGCCACAGGGCAAAATGTCAGAGGTACAGGTTGTCAGACTTAGTACTTAAGGAAATTGGAGATTTCGCCTAACCCCTAACACTTCAGAATGTGACTGTATTTGGAGACAGAATCTTTAAAGAGATAATTAAGTTAAACGAGGCCATCAGGGTGGCCCCTAATCCAATATGAGTGGAGTCGAAGAAGAGATTAGAATGCAGACAGGGACTGGGGAAAGACCACCCGAAAACACAGGGAGACAGGAGCCTTTTGCAAGCCAAGGAGGGTGGCCTCAGCAGAAACCAACCCAGCCCACGCCCTCATGTCAGACTTTTAGCCTTCAGAACTGTGGAAAGCAGACATCTGTTATTTAAGTCACTCAGTTTGTGGTATTGTGACAGCCCCAGCAAACTGCTTTATTTCCTTCTGTCTTTCCTCCGTCCTTCTCCTTTCTCTCTCTCCTTCCTGGATCTGGGCGGGACATAAATGATCCAATGAAAGAAGGAAGCAATGGCTGCAGGGTGAGTCTGTGGCAGATCTGTGCCAAGAAGGGAGATAATGAACACAGGTCCCCTCCACAGGTTCCCAAGAGGGAGGACATTCCAACCCTGTCCCGCCTCCTCCCAGGGGCCCGTATGGAATTCGCCAGGGAACCGTGTTTGGGTTCAGGGGAGACGGAGGGCATGCTCAAGTCCCGAAACACGGCACAGCGCGCGACAGATGACGTTCTCCAAATCGACGGCCTCAAGGCCAGGGGGAAGGTGTGGTGGGCCTGGAATGCCCAGGCTGAGGAGCGGGAAGAGAAAGCAGGGTGCCTGCCTTCGGCTCCCCACATCTCCTCTGAAATTCTCCCGAAGCTCAAGAAAGGGTGCGTGTGGGTGGGCTCCTCAGTAGTGCTCACCCAGGGGCTACAAGCAAGGCAGGGTGAGACGAGGACCCCAGTCAGCTGACTCAGGAACTGCTACGTGTGCGACACCGGAGGGGCACGTGGCAAGAAGGCCTCAGCCAGCGTGGGGATACTTATGCACAAATAATACACTCCCCCTGCACCCACACACGCGATCCGTGGGTCGGGTGTGCTCCTCGGCCCATATCACACAGAGGGAAACTGAGGCTCTGAAGCAGGCAGTGAGCTGGGCCTTGCAGCCAGGGAGCGGCGGTGCCGTGATTCGAACCTCGCTTCGCCTGGCTCCACTGCCCGGCCCTGGCACTGTGGCCGGCCGGGGTCTGAAAGCCCGGGCTTCTGGCACGTCCCAGGCCTGGAGAGAGGCGGAGCTGCGACACAAAGGAGCCGCTCGCGTGCGCGGCGTGGCCACCAGGGGGCAGCGCGCACCCACGGACACCGCCGGGCCGCCTTTGTCGCGGCGCAGCCTCCGCGCGCCCCCGCGGCCGGGTAGGTCCCCGCGCGCCGCGCGCCTCCAAGGAGCCCGTCCGCGCGCCCGCCCTTTCCAGCAGTCTCACCGGAGAAGTGAATTTCGTCTCCCCTCCCCGGGCCTTGCGCAAAGACCTTTCCTCCATCTTCTGCACATATGGCTTGACGCATCCTCCGCAGCTGCCCGGCCCAGCCACAGCCCACCGGTCCCCCAACGCCCCCCGCCCCCAAACACTGTTGTGAAAGCCTCTCAGCGTCCAGTTTGGCGACGGGAGCCTGCTCAGTGTCATCTAGATGGAGCCCAGAAGCCCGCAGAAATCGGGGGCTGCCGGCCTCCAGGGTTGGGAGAGCAGCCGCAGCCTGTGTCTGTCCTCAGGCTGTGCAGGGGCCCCAGGAAGGTCTGTTTATGGATCTTTCATCAGCCTGACGAGGGCAAGTTCCTCGCCGGGACCACACCTGACTCCCCACTGTGCCCCCAAGCCCATTTGGTGTCTATGGGTAAAACCCTGTGTGGGTCCCCAGGGGTCCCCTGGGGCCCAGAGGCCCCCCAGCAGTGCCTGTCCTGCATGCCTCTCTGGCTGAGGTGTTAATTGTTATCCACCTAAGGTGAGCCTCTGCTGAGACAATCTGGCAAGAACAGAGCTGAGATCTCAGCCCATGTACCCCACGGCTGCTCCACACCCAGCCTGCCCCCACCCACCAGCCCTGCTCACAGGAGGACTCGACAAGTGTGGTGCTCACTCTGCACCAAACAGTTCCTCCCGCCTGGAAAATGTTCTTTGTGTGTATTTCCTCCTTTCTCCCTCAAAAAGCCCTGTAAAATAGAAACACTGCCACAGCCATTCTGCAGATGGGGAAACTGAGGCCCAGAGCAGGGGAGGGACCCGCACAAATTCCACCTCCTGGGAGGCCTCCCAGAGCTGTGCCCTCCTCCTGGCACCTGCCCACTCCCCTCTCCCCTCTCCTGCTATTGGATTCCATGGCACTCTCCCACTCTCTGCAGCTCCCCAGCCTGTCTCTTTAGAGGCGGCACAATGTGTCATCATATACTCTCATGACTGCCACTGCCTGTCTCCCCTTCTCAGCTCCAAGCTTCATCCAAGCAGGAGCCATGCTAATTTTGTTCACCATTCTATTGCCGACTCCTAGCACTTTGCCTGACACATTCCACATATTCAATGAAATGTGTTGAATGAATGGCTGAAAACTCAAAACACCCGTTGGGAGTAGGCAATAGCATCTCCATCACCACCCCATGTTCCAGAGGATGAATCTGAGACTCAGAGCTGTTACTAAAAAGAAGGAAAGTTTCTGATATAAATTAATCAAAAAGTCTATCAAAGTGTATTTGGTGAAAGAGTTTATCAACATGAAATTACACATATGTATATTGCAAATACTTGGCATGTGTTAACAACAGAAATAGAATGGACAAAAATAGTCGACTTGGTAAAACAAATCTCTGTGCAAATTACATGAGGACAAAGACGGTGGAAGGAGGCGGCTTTGGAGAATTTACACTCCTGTTACCATAGGCTCTCCATGAGCCAAACATAGCTGGAACTTGACCAAGTGGAGTGGAGTGAGCCAGGCTGAGGCTAAAATGTCCAGGCACTGTGCAGACAGCCCTGGTCGGCTCCCTCCTC
The DNA here is from genome assembly GCF_041146395.1 of Eulemur rufifrons. NCBI lineage: Eukaryota > Metazoa > Chordata > Mammalia > Primates > Lemuridae > Eulemur > Eulemur rufifrons. The sequence goes on from NC_090992.1 coordinate 12,641,166, forward strand.
CTGTTAATGGGTTTATCAAAATAATAATACAAACTACAAGCAAATAAAGCAATGGAGGGGCTATGCCAACTGTAGCTTTGCTAGCTGCACCCAGGGGAAAGGTTGGGAGGGTTTGCAATGAACTTGAGTTGTTCATGTATTTACTGTTCTGACCAGTGGATATGGAGCCCCTAGGGGTGCCCAGGCCTGCTGCAGCACCCTCTTGCACACTGATCTGTTGGGATGAGTTCAGGTTGCTTGTCCAGATTGTCCCCATTTACGAGTGAGGGGAAGTCGTGGAGGGAAAGGGAGGGGTGAGTTGAGAGAGGAGACACCACTCACCTGACCTCACAGTGGGTAGTGGGGAGAGGATCCCTGCCCCCATCTCCCCCCTAGTTCTGCACAGCTGCCAGGGCTGCAGACTGAGTCCTGGGGCTGGATCAGAGCTGAATCCTAGCAAACTTTGCCATCTAGTGCCAGTCGTGTGCCATGAATTATTCTTCCAGCATCAGGGAAACCGTCTGAGCCTGGAGACATCACTGGCTTTTAATTTATGATGCTTCCCAACAGAAGGCTGCTGGAGGCAGAGCTTTGAGCTGCTCAGGAGAGCCTGCAGTCCTCATTCCCTCTGCACATTTGTCAAGCCCCCAGCATGGGCCAGGCCTTGGGCTCAGAGCCCAGTGAGCAGCCTCAGGGGAGGCAAAAGAGCTGAGTTCAGACCCCTGATCTGCCTCTTACTAGCTGTGTGATGTTGGGAAAATTACTTGATCTCTCTGGACACTTTCCCTTATTTGTAAAATAGGGCCACACAAGGTGTTTATATCACATAGACAAGAATTTGTATGTGAAGTGGGGATGTGCTGATATAATCAAGACAAGAGGACCATCGGACTCCTGGCCCCCAAGACAGGGCTCCTTCCAGATCAGAAGGGTGGAGATGGTGGCAGGGACCGAGAATAGTGGGGCCTTTGAAGGCTGGACACTGAACTTGGATTTGATTGTGGGAGCCATAGAAAGTTTGGAGGGAAGAGTTCAGATTTGCATTTCAGGAAAGTTCCATGGGAGGGGTGCGACTGGAGGCGGGATCTGAGAGAGGCAGGCACAGGGAGATTTCCGGGTGAGCACAGCAGCCGGCCAAGGACCAAAGAGCTGCCCTGTGTCCATTCGTGTTCCTATCATGGGCCACATTTGTGCTCCACCATTGAAGACCCACATCCCCTGGCTCCCTGCAATTTGAGGGTCTCCTCACTTAGCTTTTTCCCAAATCCTTGCTTTTTTAAAGGAGGCTGCATGGCATTTGGAAGGGAAAATGAGAAAAATGTGGCCCCGAGTTTTGCTCCCTGCTGTTCCTGTTACTCATGTAGTACCTCAGGCAAGTTCCGTCGGGCAGGCTGAATAAAGGCCCCAAAGATGTGCATGTCCTAACCCCTAGAATCTATGAATATGTCACTCTCTGTGGTAGAAGGGCCTTTGCAGATGTGGTTAAGAATCTTGTGCTTGGAAGACTGTCCTGGGCCATCCAGGTGGGCCCAGCATAATCACAGGGTCCTTTATGAAGGGAGGCAGGAGAGGGATTTGAAGATGCTGTGCTTGCCACTTCGGAGACGAGGGAGAAGCTGCGGGGAAGGAGTGCAGGCAGCCTGTGGATGCTGGAAAAGGCAGGGAAGTGCCTTCTCTCCTGGCGCCTCCAGAAGGAAGCAGCCCTGCTGATGTGTTACTGTAGCCAGTGAGGCCCGTTTTGTACTTATGACCTTCAGGACTGTAAACATGAATGTGTGTTGTTTTAGGACAGCTAATGCGTGATATGTTACAGCAGCAATAGGGAAATAGCACATCCCTTCTTTTCCTGGGCCTCTGTTTCCCCGTTGAGGATGCAGACGCAGGGATGCGTCGTGCTTAGGCTTCAGCGAGCAGAGCCCAAGGCTGAGTGGAGATAAACAAAGCAGACCTTTCCTGCTAGGTAGGCCCAGGCTGTCCTGCTCACCAGGGACAAGGCAGTTGGACATCCCCAACTCAGATGCCTGCCCCGTGAATTCTGGACGAGGTGAGTGGGTAACAGGGGCAACAGGGACTAGTGGGGCCTGTGGAAAAGCACAGAGCAAAGGCTTTGGTGTGGCCAGGGTGGCCTGATCATCCTGCTCTGCTTAGAGAAGTCAAGACAATTGGTTTTCATGTGGAATCTCCAGTCTTTAGATGTTGCCAACAAATTAGAAAAGAGTTAAACGCTGAGCCAGCCAAACCAAACACATCTGTAGCCCCAACTGGCCTCCAGGCTGCAGCACGCGGCTGCCTCCACCTTGTTCATTCAAACTCCGGGCTTTGGAAACAGCCAGATCCCACCTGTGCCAATAGCCACGTGACCTTGGGTAATTTACCTGATCACGCTTGGCCTCAGTTTTCTCATCTGTAAAAAAAAAAGAGTAAAAGTGCCCACCTCACCAGTAAGAAGGGCCTTGGTGCCAACCCATAATGGCAACTCAGAGACGGAGCTCAGAGAAAAGACCCCAGTAGCCTACTGTGTCTGAGTTTACACCTGGGGGAACGCGTGCAGTGTTGTGAGCGCACAGCACAGGTAGCCTGGGGCAGGAATGTCATGTGAAAGTGTGCTACAGAGAGCAAGGTGGAATTCATTGCTACACTGAATCCCAGTGTCCTCTGTCGGCATCCCATTCTGTCCCTTTACAAAGCAGCATTTGCCAACCTCTTCTGATCGCCCATGCCCCGCCGGGCACAGAGGGATGTACAGCTTTGCAGCAGCCATGTCCCCTCGTCCCGAAGACACTGGTGTTCTTAGTGCTTCCTGAACTGTAGTCCTTATGCTACAGTCAACAGCTCCTTCTGCAGTCATTTGCTTACTGCTTTAGGTCGACTCATTCCTTATACCTATTTAAATTTTGCTCCATCTTAGCAACACAGTATGTAAAACAATGAGTTGGCTGAGCTAATTTTTTTTTCCTCTTATACATATTAAGAAAAAAGTGTCTGTTAAGATTTTCAAATGTGTCAGTGTTGGGCTGGAAGATCAGCCTGCCTGCCCTTGTGACGGTCAGGACACCCCCTTCAGGCTGGCTATGGTGCTCATTTCCCTGTTCCTCCCTGTGGCGCTTCCGCCCTTCCTAGGTCCCTGCTGCATCCTCTGCCCTGGGGACTCAGACTTCCGAGGGAATGAGTAGAATGAGCAGTCAGGAGACACTAGGAATGCTCCTTCTGGCATCATTACCAGGCCTTGATTTTTTTTTTTAAATGGATTTTACAGTGCATTTGAGTCATTCATTCGTGCTTTCTGCCTATAAAATGGTTCCCAGACCTTTCGTTGGAATTAAATATGTGAACTAAGTGTGTGGCATCTGCCACTCCCATGTCTGTGAAACAAAGTCCCAGCTCTGGGCATGGTATTGGGGGCCCTCCGTGGCCCCTTCCCACACTCCCCCTCCTGCCACAGCCCCTTTACTCTTTGTGTTCCAACACTACCCAGCCACTCAGGGTCACCCCTCTCTGATCTTACACATGCTGATCTCAAACCCCTTTGCCTTCACTTGCTGAGCAAACTCCTATTCAGTTTTCAAAACCCTACTCAGCACCTCCTCCCTTGTGGAGCTTTCCCTGATTCACCCTCTGAGCTCAATCTCCTCAGGATAGTTGGTCCCAATTTCTCCAAAAATCCATCAGCTTTTTGGCATCTCCTTGGCCGGGACCATGGGCTGAGCCTACAGTACTTGTTACCCAGCTAATGACAACCACTCCCCACCCCACCCCCCACCTCCAAATCTGATCTCCAGTGCCAGAGAAACCATGGAAAAACTTACATTGGAGGATTTCACTCCCCTGTTCAAAATCTTCTAGCAGCTTCCATTGTACACAGAATAAAATCCAAGCTCCTGATCAAGGAACCCCCAACCTGGTGTCATCTGGCCCCTGCCTCCTCTCTGGCCTCATCCCCAACCTCTCTACCAGCTCACTGGCCCGGCCTTCCTGCCCCCGAGTCTATAGCTGCTGGTTCCCCTAGTCTGGAATGTCCTGTGCCTCCCTGCCCTCCACTTGTGTGCTCCCCAGACCCTGCCCCACACGTACTCTTACTCTTTTCACCTGCTGGCCTCCTGTTCATAACTCAGGTCTCACCTGGATGGTCACCCCTTGGGGAATCCCTCAGTGACTTTTCCAGTCTGCCTCCAACCAGGTGCCTGGGCACTCCTGGAGGGCAGGGATTGCACTACATTCGTCTGTGTGTCCCAGGCTGAGGGCAGGGTAAGGCTCAGTGCACATGTGGAGACCAACTCTGGCCTGCTGGGTCCCAGAAGCAAGGCCAGCTCCTCGGGTGACATGAGCCCTCAGCCGGCCTTCGCGAGGGCTGCGCTGAGCAAGAGTGAGCACTCTGGGCCTCGATGCCCCTCAGCCGTAGGGGAGGTGCTGGGGGCTTGGAGAGTACGCCACTTGCCTGTAGATCAGGTGGTGTATTTAGAAAGAGAGAAGCCGGTGTGTCCCTTCCAGGTGAGACAGTGTGAGCAGAACAGGTACGAGACAGGGAGCCAGGAGAACCAGGCTCCACGTGAATTCAGTGCAGCCCTGCCAGTGGCCTGCCATTGCTGGGCCTCTTCCCTGGGCATCAGATTAGGGTTCGCTAAAGTCCCTCCCCGTCTGGGATGGGTACAACTCAAACCTTAGTTTCTTCAACCCCCAAACAGGGATATTTATGACACAACCACCTTGTTAGGGTGAACCGAGACAAAACAGGACACAGCCTCACATGTGCCCTGCCCCCAGCAGGACCCCACTCAGACTCTTGTGGGCCCTGAGTATTCTGGCCTCATTAAAGATATTAAAAAGTGTATTTTATGACTGCAGTGGTATGAAGACAAATATAATCCATGCTGCATGAGATTCACTTTTCCCTTCTTTTAAAATAAATTGAAACGTGTGCATGGGCTCCTCAGAATATCTGTTCTTCCCCCGTCCCACCCTGCACTTCACCCGCACCCAGCCCCTCCGGCACAAGGGTTCTGGGTTCTGCTGGGGGCTGTGGGGTCAGCCATGCTTCCTGTGCCTGGTGGACAGCGTGAGTCAGTCAGCAGGTCTGCTATTCACTCAGTGTTTGTAACTAGTGCTGGTAGTAGCCAACATCTATTGATGCTAATAACTCTCTTTGCAGTGCCTTAGTAGAGTGGGTTCAATAGTATCCTCCAAAAATTCATGTTCACCCGGAACCTCAGAAAGTGGCCTTATTTGGAAATAGGGTCTTTGCAAATGTGATCAGTCAAGGACCTCAAAATGAAATCATCCTGGCTTTAGGACAGGCCTTAAATCCAATGGTTGGTGTCTTTGTAAAAAGAGGAGAGGTCACAGAGACACAAGGAAGAAGACGATATGAAGATGGAGAGGGAGAGTGAACTGATGCCGCTCTAAGGCCAGGGACACCGAGGACTGCCCACAGCCACCAGACGCTAGGGGAGAGGCCTGGGACACTTTAAACAGAAGCAACACTGCTGACATCTTGATTTCCAGCCTCTGCGAGAATGCGTTTCTGTTGTTTTTAGCCACGTAATTCATTGTCATTTGTTATGGCAGCCATGGGAAACAAACACACTCTACTAATCCCTGCAGCTGCCCCGTCCGTGACGGGGGCATCCTCACTGTCCTGCAGTTTAGGATGAGGTCAGCGAGGCTCAGGAAGGCTCAGTAGCTTGCCCAGAGTTGCCCCGTGCACCGGCCCCTGGCCATGCAGGGACTTGGGGCTCAGGGAGGAAGGAGAGAGGGGGCCGGGAGGTGAGACAGGCATCCCCCCACCAAGAGGAGGCCACAGTCTGCAGCCATTGACAGTGATAATTAGAAGTACCGTGGAGCACTTCGGCAACGCTCACACCCCAACTGGAATGAAGGAAACAACGTGAAAGCAAAACAGATTCCGCACCAAGATCTCAGCTCTTCAGAAACAGAGCTGCCTGTGGACACGGCCTGCAAATTCACAGGCTTTCCTCACAGGGCGCTGGATTGGAGAGAGAATTTTCTCCATCTGTTTTCCAAAATTTCCCTGATGGGATGTCATGTTTTGTTTTGCTTTTAATAGGGAAGAAACACGGACCTTTTCCCCTGCTCCTAAAAGCGGCAAAAACCTGAAGCCCCCGCAGGCAGCGACCTGCACGGGCTCTGTCCACTCTGCTGCCAGATTCCCAGCCCCTCCTGGGCCTCCGCACTGCGGAGCCACAGCCCTGCTGGAAACCCATCCCTGGACAGGCAGAACAGCTTGCTTGGGCTGGCTTCTCAGGGAAAGGACAGGGAGACTCGTCATCTCCAGGCTGACATCAGAGGCCCCTGCCAGAGCCCAGGACCCTGTGTCCGAGGGGAAGGGGCTGGGGAGGGGAGAGGCATTGTAGGGTGCAGGTGGGGGAGCCAAAACAGCCTTGGGTCTCCACTGTTGAGGTGCTGCCAGTGCACAAAGGGCTGTACTTTTCCAGGGTGCCTGCTGCTGATGAATTAACTATTCCTTTGACTTGCCAGGCGAGCTCTTCTGCAGGGCGTGGGAGCACGTGGCAGAGGCTTGGAGCATCTCACGGCATGGTGGCAGCTGGACCTTTTAGTGTTAGAGGCCCCAGCCAAGAGATCGGGGGTCTACAAGACTGTCCCAATTCCTTTCAGAGGGCTTGAGGATATGTTCATTTCTCTATGTAATCATTTATTCCTGTAAATCAACAACTATATCTGGAGCCCCTGCCTTGGGCCAGACACAGTTTTAGGCCTGGGGATCAAATAGAGGACAAGAAATATGAGGCTGCTGCTCTTGAGGGGTTCATAGGCAAATGGGGGTGACAGCTGCATCATCATCCCACACATGTTTAATTACATGTTAGCGAGAAAGACGAGGAATAAACGGAGACGGAATACCTCTGGGCCCGTGAGGCCAGCTTCTCTGGAAGCTGGAAGGGCAGCTCGGCATCAGGCACAGAGTGGGAGAGGGAGGTGGCCTCGCAGGCAGAGGGAACAACAGCGTGTGCAAGGGCCCTGGGGCAGAAGGGAGCACAGCACATTAAGGAATTGACAGAAAGCCGTGTAGCTGGGGCAGAGAAAGTGATAAGGGAGTGGGTGATGGGGTTCCAGGGAGGAGGAATCCAGCCACTGGAGGGGGCCTAGTGGGATCAGCAATGGTTTTGGTTTCTAGCCTGAAACAACCAGAAGCACCGAACAAGTGTTCACGGCCGAGTGACAAATCAAATGTGAACAAGACCAGGGACCTGTGAGCCAGGCGGAAGCCCTAAAACCCCATGTGGCTGGGGACATGTCACTGCATTGCTCCAAGTCATTTCCTGCTTTGTAAAGTGAGAGTCAACAGGACCAGCCCATTTCATTGGGTATCTGTGAGTGCCATGTGGATATGATCCTCTCTTGTGGATGAGGAAACAGGCTGAGAGAGGTGCAGTGACTTGCCCAGGGACACACAGCAAGCGGGAAAGTGACAACAGTTTGTTTGAACTTGAGTCTGTCACAATCCAAAACTCTGTCATTACTACACGGACCTTGATTCTATCAAGATAAAGGACAAATAACAGATGTGGAACTGGCATCTCTGCACCCTTTCCTCTCCCTTCACCTGAGCCTCATCAGATGCACAGAGAAAGACCAGATGTGTGTGTGTGGTGTGTGGTGTGTGTGTGGTGTGTGTGTGTGTGTGTGGTGTGTGTGTGTGGTGTGTGGTGTGTGTGTGTGGTGTGTGTGTGTGTGGTGTGTGTGTGTGTGTGGTGTGTGTGTGTGGTGTGTGTGTGTGGTGTGTGTGGTGTGTGTGTGGTGTGTGTGTGTGGTGTGTGTGTGTGTGGTGTGTGTGTGTGGTGTGTGTGTGGTGTGTGGTGTGTGTGTGTGGTGTGTGTGGTGCGTGTGTGTGGTGTGTGGTGTGTGTGTGGTGTGTGGTACGTGTGTGTGGTGTGTGTGTGTGGTGTGTGTGGTGTGTGTGTGTGGTGTGTGTGTGGTGCGTGTGTGTGGTGTGTGGTGTGTGTGTGGTACGTGTGTGTGGTGTGTGGTGTGTGTGTGTGTGGTGTGTGTGTATGTGTGTGGTGTGTGTGTGTGGTGTGTGTGTGTGGTGTGTGGTGTGTGTGTGGTGTGTGTGTGGTGTGTGGTGTGTGTGTGTGGTGTGTGTGGTGCGTGTGTGTGGTGTGTGGTGTGTGTGTGGTGTGTGGTACGTGTGTGTGGTGTGTGGTGTGTGTGTGTGGTGTGTGTGGTGTGTGTGTGGTGTGTGTGTGTGGCCCTAGTTATTTTTGGCAGTAAGGGAACTTAAGAATTGAGCTCACGGCTTTCCTGCTGCGCATTAGCTGGGGGACCAGGATGAAGCAAAGGAGCCAGAGTCAGAGCAGACTGCACATACTGACGCCCGAATGAAGAAACTCGTCCAGGGCCTTCCAGTGGGACGAGGGAGGGTGTGGGGATACTATTTTGGGACCTGGTCATGCATTGCCAACCCAATCTGATAACATTCTGTTTTCACAGGCAGGATTGTTTTGGGGCGTGAGTTGGAACAGAGACTGGAAGGGTACTGTCCTTGGCAGCAGCAGAGGCTGTGACAGAGGGTGCTCAGGCAGGGACCATTTCTGGAAAAGCCTTGCCCATGGGGCTGGTTTCCCTGGAGCCTTCCCCGCTCCTCCGCAGCTCCATATCCCTCCTGCCCACCTCTCCCCTCCTGGGCCTTTCCCTGTGGCCTCCGGAGCTCTGGAGGCCGTGGATCCCAGCCCCACTTCAGGATTTCAGAAAGCTTCCTGGAGCATTCACCCAGAACAGGCAGCTACACAATGAATCCAGCTTAGAGATAAGTTTTGTTTGGCCTGTGCTGTATTTTAAAACAATGTGGACCAATATCCTCGGAACTCAAGATTATGTGTAGAGAACACAGCTGTGTGTCAGCCCCCAAGCTGAGTGCTGGGGGTTGAGTGAGAGCGGATGGCAGCCCAGGGAGATGGACGGCAAACAGGTGTTCATGCACACCAGCCACGGTGATGAGGCCGTGCAGGTGACACGTGAAACAGGAGGAGGTGGCTACGAAAGTCGGGTGGTCAGGGAGTGTCCGAGCTGAGAAGGCAGACAGGTAAGGGACAGGAACAAAGGGAGGATATCAGGTGCAGGTAAGGGCGCCATCAGTGCTGCTGGAGCTTAGCCTCCCAAGTGACGCCAGTGAGAGAGGAGGACTGAAAGATGGGTTGTGTCAGGGGACCAGGGTCTCAGAGGTCATAGACCTTATGGTAAGGTCCAGGGGTGGGCAAGGTGGGGGGATTACTCTGGTGCCCAAGAGATTATTGTTATTAATTTGTTGTTGTTGTAACTGTTTCATTGAACAAGAATGACTTGTAAAAGTGGTCAAAAACCAACTGTCCCTGTGTCTCCTGAATTAGAGGGGAAGTCCTCCTGCCTCTCCTGGCCCTCCCTCCGGGGTGGCAGAGGCAGACCTAAGCCATGTGAGTCCCAGCCACAGCCTCAGTCCAGGAACAAAGAGTGCTGGTTCTCCCTCTCCACTAAAGGTAGAGTCGCCTCCTCCTACCTCTCCCTCAGCTGAGGCCACCTTCAGTGGAGGGGACAGGTGGGGTGGACCTGTTGTCTTCTCTGCCCATGCCACCTGCCCTTCTCTGCACCTGCTGGCTGCTCTTTCATATCCACCGGGGGTCAGAAGGGGGAAAGTGAAGTTTTTACTCAATGAGTTAACTTGGCATTCTCTGGTGCAGGCAGGTGGTTAAAGCCGAGTTTTTCTACTAAGGGTGTTTCTGTGGGTTCTCTGGGGGCTCCCAGGCTGGGCCCCTCTGCTGTAACTCTCATGATGGTGAAGCCATTTGTCTGGCTGCATACTCCCTCCCTGGGCCCTGGGCCTTTGGCTGCCCCTTGCAGAACTTAAAGCCATGCAACTCCCAGCTGCCCTTCCTCGCTGCTGGGACCACATCTGGTTCAAGCCGATTCCTTGACTCACCTCAAAGTCAGTCAGTTACATCATCAGTCTAGACCAGGGGTAGATAAACATTGCCTTAAAGGTCCCAATAGTAAATATCTTAGCACTGATGGTCCATTTGGTCTCTGTCATAACAACTCAACCCTGCCTTTGTAGCTCTGCTTACATATGTAAATGAGTGAGTGTGGTTCTGCTCCAATACAGTTTGATTTATAAAAATAGACAGCCAACCTCAGGTTGTAGTTTGCCAACCCCTGTTCCAAACAGACTTCCGAGATAATATTTCCCTGACTGCATGAGAATCCAATGGCCAAGCTACCCTCCAACACAGGACACAAATCCAACTTGCCGTAGAAACTCAGTCTGTGCAAATGTCCACTCATATGTGGAATTAGACTCACAGTGATGCCCCGTGTACCCAACACTTAGCTTTAATAACTCTCACCTTTCTGCCATTCTTAAGACCATCTGATGAGAAAAAAATTGACCGGCAATGGCGGTGACCAGGAGATAGCCAACTAGGATGTAGGATTCAAAGGGAAAAAGAGCATCCAGGAAACATCTTCTCTCTGTTGGAGGAGCTTGTAGCTGTCTCTTTCAGTCATTTCAGAGGCCCTGATGGTTTGAGGTCAGGGAACTCCTAGAGCTTCAAACCTCGAGGCAGAGATATTTTCTGACACAGCTGCCCTGGCCTTGTCTGACTTCCTAGAATAGCTGAGGATTGCTGCCAGGATGCATCTTCTTTGTAAGTTAAGTGACTTTGGTGAGTCTTGCTGACAGTGGCATATAGGGGCCGTGTAATGTTCCAGGGGCAACTGTGAGTTGGGACACCAGACACGCCCCCTGCTTGACCTTGGGCAAGGCACTTTGCCTCGAGCCTCCGTGTGCACGTCAGCATGATGGGTTAATAACACCTGCGCCCAGAGGGTGGTGGCAAGGATTAAAGGAATAATAAACATCGTGTAACTTTGTCTTGAATATTTGAACTGGGTAAAGATATAAACGCGAAGCTGTTACTTTCTCCCGTCCCTCCTTTGGCTGTGTGTGGTTACAACTTGCTTTTCCATCCTTTGCTGGTATCCCTTGCAGCTGATGGATACTTGCGAGTTCCCTGTCCCTGGATCCAACCCAGCTCATTTTCTTTTGATTTCTCTGCCTTGTAAAACCACTAAGTGCCCTCATTTATCCATCGCACAAAGACACACTGGCATCTGTTCCATGCCACGGGACACAGTGATGAAGAGGGCAGGGTCCCTGCCAGCCAGAGCTTGGGGTCCAGGAGGTGGTTACACAAGACCAGCTGACCATGGCCCTCAGATGGACGAAGGTTTGACCACCACTGAGGGTTTACTGAGAAGGGCAGAATAGGCACCGCAAAACCACACTGAGCCTATCCCGTGACTGCTCTGCTAACTAAGCAGGGGACAGGCAGGCAAGGAAGAGAGAGTCTCTGGGATTTGAGTCATCTGCTGAATGCAGCGGGGAGGGGCCTGTCTCTCTCCTCCTCCAGGCCCCACACATGTGCCCATGTGAAAGCCGTTCTAGCACCTTCCACCCTGTGGTCATCAAAGCCCCATCAAGTGTTGGCTAGAGATGTGGGAAGTGACAGGCAAAGACTGGGGAGGATGAGAGCAGTCAGCGAGCAGACACATTTGCCCTTCTCCTTCTTCTTCCTCTTTCTTGTCCCTAGAAGAGAGGGAAGGCAGGAAATGTCTCAGAGACAGATGACAACAGCTCCCTGTAGTCCAAGGTCAGAGAGAGCAAGAAGGAATAAAAGAGCAGCCTACATGCTCTCCCCTCCAAGCTTCATGAGCCTCAGCCTGGCTGGTGATGAGGAGAGTCGAGGGGTAAGGGAGGACGTGGGACTACACCAGAGATGCTCCCTGAGACTGGACTTCTACCGACCTATAGTGCTAGAAACAGCAGTTGCCAAGCCCCTTGCAGATGGTAGCCCATTTAGACCTCACCACAAACAACGTGTGAGTCAGGACTCATTTGCTGGCCAGTTAAGCAAACCTCACTCAGACTAGATTAAGCAGAAGAAGAATTGATTACTCTCACAGTTGAAGAAAAATAATTGGTTCTTGAAGGAAGGGCTGCAGGGACCAATGCCCCAGGAATTAATTAATACCTGTAGCTTGTTCGTTCTGTCTCTTTCTCTTTCTCTCCCTCCTCCCCCTCTCTTCCCCCCTCCCCCTCTCTTCCCCCCACCGCCTTCCCCCCACTTCCTCTCCCCATCTCATATCTCCCTCTGTGTTTTATTGCATGGTCATTTTATATTATTTATTCATTGTCCAGTAGCACTGGGAAGCCACATGTCTATATTGGTTTCTAATTATTGCTGTAACAAATTATCACAAATTTGGTGGCTTAAAACAACACAAATTTCTTATCTCTGGAGATTAGAAGTCCCAAGTGGGTCTCACTGGGCTAAGGTCAAGGTCAGGCCTGTGTCCCTTGGAGGGTCTAAGGGAGAATCCATTCCCTTGCCTTTTCCGGCTTCCAGCGGCCGCCTGCATCCCTTGGCCCGTGGCTCCTTCCACCATCTTCAAAGCCGGCAGTGCCAGATGAGTTCTCACGTCACATTACCCTGACACCGACTCTTGTTCTACTACCCTTTTCTACTTTTAAGGACCCTTATAGTGACATTGGGCTCACCCACACAGATAATAAGGAAAACTTCCCTATTTTAAGGTTGGCAACCTTGATTCTATCTGCAACCTTAATTCCATTTTGCCATATAAGGTAATATAGTCACAGGTTCCAAGGATTAGGATGTGGACATCCTTCGGGGCCATTATTCCACCTGCCACAACATCTCATAGGGCCCTCAAACTCGTCAAGTCCATATCTGAACTCCTGCTCTTCCCCAGTCTGAGCTGATGGCAGGTTCAGTCTTCCCGTTGTGCAAGTCACAAAGACTTGGCTTTCCCTTCTCACATCCTGCCTCCAACTGGTCAGCCAATCCTGTTGGCTCTGCCCTCAGCATCTACCCAGAATTTTCTCACTTCTCACCAGCCTGGACCGGCTACCGTCTCCTTGCCTAGATGACTGCAAGAGCCTCTGCTCAGGTCTTCCTGACTCTACCCTTGCTGCCTACAGCCTATTCCCAACAGAGCAGGCAAAGGGGCCCTTTAAAAACCTAAGTCAAATCAGGTCCCTCTTGATAGGAAGCCTTATCTGACTCCTGAACTGACTGAGAGGGAAGCTGTATTAACCATGCTTCTAGCTTCTGTAAACTTGATGCTTTAACATTTGCCCTACGTTTTTTATTTATTTATTTATTTATTTGAGACAGAGTCTTGCTCTATTACCTGGGCTAGAGTGCCGTGGTGTCAGCCTAGCTCACAGCAACCTCAGACTCCTGGACTCAAGCTGTCCTCATGCCTCAGCCTCCCAAGTAGCTGGGACTACAGGCATATACCACCATGCCCAGCTAATTTTTTTCTATTTTAGTCACCCAGCTAATTTCTTTCTATTTTTGGTAGAGATAGGGTTTTGCTCTTGTTGAGGCTGATCTTGAACTCCTGACCACAGGAACCACAATAAAGGCTCTTGCCCCAGGCCCCCTGCCCCCTGCCTTGTGACCAGCCCTGGTGCTTCCCCTTGTGGCATAGTGTGCCCCTCCCCTTGGTAACTGTGAATAATAAAATGTCTTTTCAATGCTGTTCATTTCCTGATCTACTGACTTTACTGTACCTCAAATGTTCTACAAATATACTATGCTTAAGAACAGAAAAGGGAACCAGAGAGAGGAAGATAAAATGCTACTCTATTACTGATAAAAGCTATGCTAGAGGACTTGGCTTCGGTGGGACAAAAAGTTTGTTAAAACTCCCCTGAATTGAGTTTACCCACCCAAACTACAGGTGTCCCCCTCTGAAGGGCAGGGCTCTGCTAAGATGGCCAAGCAGAAAGACTAAAATACTATCTTCCTGTAGTCAGGCAGAAGTGAAGGGCAGAAGGGGAATAGGTCTAATCCAGCATCATCTCCCCACCTTCCAACCTGGAAGAGGAAGTAGGAGTGTGGAGGGGGCCATGAGTTCTCTGGGGAAGTCCCTCCACAGGCAAATAACATGAGTGGGGTATACATATTCCTTTGTCATTCTTACTGATGCTTTCTTATGAGGGGACTAGTTTTCACAGTCCAGAGAGAGGCACATTTCTTTATCTAGATTTGTCTGGGGAGGGGGCTTGGACATAGAAGGTGGGGCATGAGTACTAGAGGGTGTTGTGGAGAGCAGACACTTCCTAATTACATGCCATGGTGTGGGAGGTAATTTCAACATGGCTCCCATGACCTCCTGGTACTTACGCCCTCATGTAATTTTCTCTCCTTGAGAGCATGCTGGCTGTAGTGACTTGCTTCTAGTGAATAGAACACAGCAAAAGGGATGGACCATCATTTCCTAGATAAGGTTTCAGATCTCTCCCTCCCTCTCTCCTGATTGCCCTGAGGAAGGCAGGTGTCATGTAGAGAAAGGCCCACGTGTCAAGAAACTGAGGGTGTCCTCAGGTGAACAGCCAGTGAGGAACTGAGGCTTTCAGTCCAGCAGTCCAATTGGAAGCAGATGCTTCCTCAGTTCAGCCTTGAGATACCTACAGCCCCGGATGCTACTCTGAGCACAGCCTATAAGAGACCCTGAAGCAGAGGACCCAGCTAAACCATGCCCAGGTTCCTGACCCACAGAAACTGGGATGATAAATTGTGCTGTTTTAAATGGTTATGTGTGGGGGTAATTTGTTGCACAGAAGTGGCCAAACATAATGCCTTAGCACTGTGCTTGGCACATAAATGCTCAAAACTTGGATGCTATTTTTTGTTATATTTGTCTTCAAGACCACTTTCCTGGCTATCTCCTACGAGTGGCTGATTTACTTCTAAGGTTAGAGATATTTTCCAAATATCTTACTTTCTGTGGTTCTCAGCTATCTCTGAGTCTTAGAAAATTTAGGAGCAAAGGTGGGAGAAAGGCTCTTTTTCCCTTTAGTTTGAGAGGTACCAAGAGACTGGCATGGAATTGGGATTTTTCCCACTTGCTGTGATTTTGCTGGTCCTGAATTTCCTCCTCACTCCCTGAATTTAGTTGCCACCCAGATTCAGCCCTAGCTGAATGGCTCTAAAGTGGTGCCAGATAAAAGCAGCACTGCCCACATAGAAACAAGCCTCCCATTCCCACAGTTGCCATAGAAATAAGAGGAAAGGTGACTAATAAAAAGCTTTGGCTGAATCTTGGTAAAACAAACCCAATAATGATGTCCATGAGATTGCTCATGTGCAAAATTCTCTGGAGTTTTGTTCAGATAAATAGTTCCAAGAAAGCTGATCCACCAGGAAGGTTGTAGATACACTCATCAGAAGAATCATGCTCTAGAGGTATCTACGTGGCTATTTTTTATGCCTAATGATGTTCCTTGAGGCACCGTCCCATTTCACCCTAGGTTGTATTAGTGATGGATTCCATATGGGCACATACCCCATGCCAGCCAGTGAAGCTTTGTTCTGGGATCAAAACTACTCATTTTTATTTTCTTCTTTTTCTTGCTTTCCTTCTTTTCTTGCTTTGGTGTAAATTTAGATTTCTTTAGACCTTCTTTCCTTTTTTTTTTTTTTTTTTTGGAGACAGAGTCTCACTTTGTTGCCCAGGCTAGAGTGAGTGCCGTGGTATCAGCCTAGCTCACAGCAACCTCAAACTCCTGGGCTTAATCGATCCTACTGCCTCAGCCTCCCGAGTAGCTGGGACTACAGGCATGCGCCACCATGCCCGGCTAATTTTTTCTATATAGATTTTTAGCTGTCCAAATCATTTCTTTCTATTTTTAGTAGAGACGGGGTCTCGCTCTTGCTCAGGCTAGTCTTGAACTCCTGACCTCGAGCAATCCACCCGCCTCAGCCTCCCAGAGTGCTAGGATTACAGGCGTGAGCCACTGCGCCCTGCCTAGACCTTCTTTTCTTGATTTCATTTCAGTTTCAGAGGATGTCTGTTGGGACTTTTATATCATGTCCTGCTTTCCCAGCAAAAATAGTTTCTTTCATTCTTCTTCATTCAACCTTCTTCATAGGCAGGGTGACTAACAAATAATGAAAGCTATCACACTGGTAAACTACTAGAAAAAGGATTCAATTCCCTGTTTCCAGCCTTAATTTATCTGGGAAAATTACTTTCAAGGGCATGAAAAGAAAGGTGGAGACAAAACTTTTGGCATTTTTTCCATTTGGTTACCTGTTTGTACACCTCATTGTTCCTAATGGAATGGGGTGGGTGCATTCAGATTATGGATTCTCCTTTTCTATGTCTTAGAGGAACCTAGGAGGAGCCGTGCTTCTTCAGGAGTTGGTGAAATGGGACAGCCCAGCAGCAGGCACACCCTGGGAGAATCAGAGGGAAGAAGGGAGCAAGGGCCCCACACAAATAAAACTTCTAGATTATGGATTAGATGAATTAATATTGTTAAAATGTTTGCATGACCCAAAGCAAACTACAAATTCAATACAATTACTACCAAAATCCCAATGACATTTTTCAGAGTAATAGAAAAAAACAACCCTAAAATATACACGGACACACAAAAGACCTTGAATATTGAAAGCAATCCTGAGAAAAGAACAAAGTTAGAGGCATCACATTTCCTGATTTGAAATTATATTATAAAGGTATAGAAATCCTAACAGTGATGGACCCCAAGACTCCACCCCTGAATCTCCACCACTGCATCTGGGCCAAGGGAACTGCCCCTAGATCCAACAACTGGACCTGGTTCAAGAAAATGCCGATAGCCCAGGCACCCATAACCACTGCCTAGATAGGCTCCCCAAGTTGTCACCTCTGTGGGGAGACCCTGGCCTGAGCAATCCCCACAATGTCAGACTCCGTGGAGAGGGTCTCACCCAGCCCCCAACTTGAACTTCCTACAATGATCTGGGGAACAACCCACCACCCCACACAAAGGTCATGCAGCACCGGCTTAAAGCATGGCAATCACAGGTGAACAGGACAAATCAGAGCAGCTGCACTACAGGATTTTAGTGCACACATCCCTCGCCTGCCACATCAACATTTCAGAGTAGGGAAAAAGTGTCATGCAGGGGCCTCCACTTCTTCTAGCTAAGCAGGAGAGTTTCCAGCAAAGCAGAAAAGGTACCCTGCAAACCTATTAGCCCTGAGCTGAAAAAAGAGGATTCAGTTGAAAAGAACCCAGGAAAAGAACCCTGGCAACATGGAAAAACAAAACAGTTCGACACCCCCAAGGGACTGAAATGGAGCTAAAGTGGTGAACTCCAACCACAAGGAAATTGCCAAAATGACAGAAATGGAATTCAGAATATGATGGCAAATAGAATCAATGAAATTGAAGAGAATGCAGAAAACCAATGAAAAGAAGCCAAAAAACATTTCAGGAAATCGGTGAAAAGGTCACTAGAAAGCTAGACAACATAAGAAAATATATAATAGAACTTAAAGAAGTGAGTCATTTATGGAATTTTAAAACTCAGCAGAAAGGTTCAATAGCAAACTAAACCAAGGAGAAGAACGAATCTCAGAGCTTGAACACAAGGCTCTCAAGCTAACCCATTCATTCAAAGAGTCAGAAAAGAGAATGAAGACTGGGTAATCATTTAGATAGATATGAGATCATGCAAAACAAACTAACAAAGAAATTATAGGTATCTCTGAGGGAGAAGAAGAAAGAACTAAAAGCATGGAAAATCATTCAAGGGAATTATTGAGGAAAACTTCCCTAGTGTCACCAGAGAGTCAGACGTACAGTTACAAGATGGTCATTGAACACTGGGAAGATTCATAGCAAATAGGACATCTCCAAGACACATAGTATTCAACCTGGCCAAAATCAAAATGAAGGAGAAAATTGTACAAGCAGCAAGATGAAAGCAACAAATAACCTACAAAGGAAAACCCATCAGGCTAACTACAGACTTCTCAGCAGAGACCTCAGAAGCCAGAATAGATTGGGGCCTGTCTTCAATTTTCTTAAACAGAAAAACTGCCAGCCTAGAATTTTTGTATCCTGAAAAACTAAGTTTCACAATTGATGGAGAAATTAAATCTTTTCCAGACAAGCAGACACAGAGGGAATTTGCCATGATCAGAACTGCATTATACGTGAATTAGCACAGTAGATACCCGCTAGTGTAAAATCACCCCCAAAAATGTAAAGCTCACAACTCTTATAAAACAATAGCACAAGAGGGAAACCAAGGAGATCAGGTAGTACCCAACATAATGTACAGAACAGCATTCCACATATCAATTATATCACTCAACATTAACAGTTGAACTAAACTAAAAAATGTAGAGGAAATGGACAAATTCCTGGAAACCCACAACCTTCCAAGACATGATCAGGAAGAAATAGAACTCCTGAACAGACCAATAACAAGCAGTGAGATAGAAGCAGTAATTAAAAATCTTCCAACAACAACAATAAAAAAATCCCTGGACCACATGGATTCACAGCTGAATTCTACCAGACCTACAAAGAAGAGCTGGTACCCATATTACAGAAATTATTGCATAATATTGAGAAGAAGGGAATCCTCCCCAACTCATTTTGTGAAGCCAGTATTACCCTGATACACCAAAGCCAGGAAAGGACACAACAGAAAAAGAAAACTGCAGACCAATATCCCTTATGAATATGGATGCAAAAATCCTCAGTAAAATACTAGCAAACCAAATACAACAACACATCAAAAAGACAATCCACCATGACCAAGTGGGCTTCCATCCCAAGGATGCAAAGATCGTTCAATATACATAAATCAATAAATGTGATTTACCACATAAACAGAAGCAAAAACAAAGGTCATACAATTATCTCAATAGCTGTGGACAAAGTATTAGACAAAATCCAACACTCTTTCATGATAAAAATCCTCAACAAACTAGGCATTGAAGGAACATATCTCAAACTTATAAAAGCCATACATGAAAAATCCACAGCTGACCTCATACTGAATGGGGAAAATTTGAAAGCATTCCCCCTGAGATCTGGAATAAGACAAGGGTGCTCATTGTCACCACTTCCATTCATCATAGTACTCGAAGTCCTAGCCAGAGTAATCAGGCAAGAGAAAGAATTAAAGAGTATCAAAATCAGAAAACAGGAGGTCAAACTATTGCTTTTTGCTGATGGCATTATCTTGTATCTAGAAAATCTCAAAGAATCCACCAAAAGACTCCTGGAATTGATAAATAAATTCAGCAAAATCTCAGGTTACAAAGTCAATGTACACAAATTTGTAACATGTCTATATATCAATAACAGTCAAAGCAAGAGTCAAATCAAAGTCAATACCACTCACAATAGCTAAAAAGAAAATGAAATACTTAGGAATATACTTAACCAAAGAAGGTGAAAGATCTTCACAAGGAGAATTATAAAACACTGAGGAAAGAAATCACAGATGACACAAACAAATGGAAAAACATACCATGTTCATTGGTAGAATCAACATTGTTAAAATGTCCGTACTGCTCAAAGTGATTTACAGATTCAATGCAATCTCCACCAAAATACCAATGTGATATATCACAGATGTATAAAAAAATAATCCTGAACTTCATTTGGAACCAGAAAAGAGCCCAAACAGCCAAAGTAATCTTAAGCAAGAGAACAAATCTGGAGATATTATGTTACCAGACTTCAAACTATACTACAAGGCTATAGTAACCAAAACAGCATGGTATTTGTACAAAAATAGAGACATAGAAAAGTGGAACAGAACAGAGAACCCAGAAATAGAACCATCTGCCTTCAACCACCTGATCTTTGACAAAGCAGACAACAACATACATTGGGGAGAAGAAGCCCTACTCAATAAATTGTGCTGGGAAAATTGGATAGCCACATGCAGAAGAATAAAACAGGACCCCTGTCTCTCACCACCTACAAAAATTATTTCCAGATGGATAAAAGACTTAAACATAAGGCACAAAACCATAAAAATTCCAGAATAAAATGTAGGAAAAACTCTTCTAGGTATCAAACTAGCCAAAGGATTTACGACAAAGACCCCCAAACCAATTAAAGCAGGCAGGCTCAGCCGGAAGCAAATTACAGGGTGCTTTGTCCTAAAGAAATGTCAATGAATAAAAAAGTCTCCATTTTTTTTTAAACATCAAGAATTATGTCCCTGTATGAGTTGGCTAGGGCTACTATAACAAAATACCACAAACCGGGTGTTTTAAACAACAGAAGTTTATTGTCTCACAATACTGGAGGCTGGAAGCCAAGATCAAGGTGTTAAGAGGCACCTTCTGAGCTCTCCTCTCCTAGCCTGTAGCCGGCTGTCTTCCTGTTCACACAGCATTCTCCCAGCATGTGCGACCATCTCCAAATTTCCCCTTTTCATAAGAATAATAGTCATATTGCATTGGCCCCACCCTGATGACCTCTCTCTAACTTGATTATCTCTGTGAAGACTCCATTTCAAAGTCAGGTTGCATTCTGACTTACTGGCGTTAGGACTTCAATGTATAAATTTTGGGAGAGTACACAATTCAACCCATAACAGTCCTAGTGTCCAGTTCAACAAAATTCTGCATATGAAATGACTCAAATTTCAATGATAAAAAAAGTTGAAAGCATGTGCACATCTCTGGGTGGTCTTTATGCAAACGGGGGTTACATTCTGAAGGCAAATCCCTGTCTTGGGCAGTAATGGGCAGTGGTGTATCCCTGAATCAGGTGGCAGGTAGACACTGCGGTCATGAAGGTCTTACCCCGAGCACAAGTATGGCAGCTTTGCCAAAATATTTGGGAGGCCAGAATGCCAACTTTCAGTTTTGGAGTTATTATTGTTGCACAAATGATTAAAAGCTGGCTCTTTGAAATCTGAGTAATTAATACCTTTGGTGATTCTCTCTGAAGGGATATCAGCTTGACTGAACATGATGGACTTTTAATTAGCTCTTATTGTTGGCAACACAGGATTTCCCCATTAGTGTGGGCTTATAGAGAGGTGTTCCATTATGTTGCTAAATATGCTGTCACCTTGCTGATCTATGGCAAATCCACACTCTCGCTTTGCCACATAGAGAATGAAAATAACTCCAGATGGCTCAGAGAAATAATCCCAACATAGACTGAGTTTGTAGCATAGAGAGTGAGGCCAGGGAACGTGTTTGCTCATTTGGCACCACCTGGCAAAGCTGGTGTCATTCCTGGGTGGCAGTTACACCGGGACTGCAGAGACATAGGCCAGTGTGGAGGGAAAGGAAGCTTGTATTTGGTGTATGGGGGTGAAGAAGACACTCAGTTATAATAGCAATGAAAGATACATTATTAGCCATCTTTCACAAAGGGAAAAACTCAACCTCAGAGAAGTTAAGAGATTTACTGGAGGTCACATACCTTTAAGCAGCTGAGCCCGGATTTAAATTTTGTTTTGATGCCCCAAAGTTCTTTTGACCATTCAATACAGGTCCAGCCCTCTAGTGGCCATCAGTTCTCTTTCCCCTGGTTTTTATTTTGAGAATCACCGTCTATTCCTTCACTCTGGGGTCATTTGACGTAAGTGCGGCTAATCTCACATCTTCCACTACCAGGTTGGACACGCGACCCTTCCTGAGTGGTCGGGACTGAGGGGTTTTCCAGGACGTGTCATTTTTAATATGAACCCTGAGGAAGTCCTAGGCAAGATGAGATGAACCAGCTGCCTTAGGCTCAGAAGGGCTCTTCTTACCAGCCCCTCTCCTTCCCCTGTTAGGGTTCTGGCACCAAGCACTCCGCCTTCCTCCCCCAAACCAGTGTGTTCCCCACTGTGTCCCTCCCATCCTGTGTACTCTCCAAGCCCCTCCCTGTCGCCCACCCACCACATTTCAAACTTGCGCTCAGTGATTTCCTCTAAAGAGGCTCTCTCCTTCTGGGTAAACCTTGGTGACATGTTCTTTATACTCTGTTCTTCCATCCAAACCCTATGGTTCTTCCTGCACTGGTCTGAGGTTGGCTTCAGCTCTTGTCAACTCAAATAAATATTTCTTGACTCTTGCGTAAATTGGAGTTTGTAATCTTCTCTGCCTCCTCATTAAGCTGCAGTTGTAGTTGTAGACTATGGACGTTTGTCTTCTCTTCTAGTTTGTCTCTGGAATTTTAGGAGATGTAGGAAGATTAAAATCTAGGGAAGTCACCATTATCCCCCAGGAACTCAGATACTGAGAAAGCTGGAAAATTGTATCAATCTACTGAAGGGTCTCACGCTCTCCTACCTTCATGGCCATCTCTGCCATGCCACTGCCATAGAGCTTTGGGGAGCCCAAGCACCCTGCCCCGCTAGTGAGTCTTGCAATTCCTCTTGGGCGGGTGGACTCAGGAGGAACTATTCACAAGGCATCTTGCTATTCCCAGAAAATATGTTAAGTACTTTTATGCCTCCATGCCTTTGCTTATGCTGTTACTTCTGCCTCAAATACACTCTGCCTACTTCTTCATCTGCAAAAATTCTATGCATCCTTCAAATTCAGCTCAAATGTCATCCTTCCTTCTGAAGCTTCTCCAACTCTTTCCTCCCATCATCACCAACATATTCTGCTGTGTTAATGCATCTCCCTTCTGCTGTGTTACAGCGTTGCTTGGCTGAAGTCCTCATGTTGTAGTGCTTGTTCTGTTGGATGCAGCATCCATGCTCTCCCTTACTAGACTGAGTTCTTCAAGGTCAGAGAATGTGCTGGATCCTTCTTTGTGTCCTAAGCATCCAACACAGTGCTTGGCAAATAGTAAGTGCTATCAAACCTTTATTGAATGAATAAGTAGATAAAACCTCTTTTGCCAGGCTTGCATCTAAGACAGCTCTGCTGTGTAGGCAGCAGTCGTGCAGGGCTCTTCTCGCCATTCACAAAGGCACAGCTGACGTTGCAGACTCGGGCCTCTCAGGCCTCTCGTTAGGAAGCACTGGGCTCTTTTATTCTGCTTCATTATTATTTTTTTTTAAAGAAAACAATATGATGCTTCCTTAGTGCTCCCACAGCACACCAATCAGCATACTAATCACCCTGCAGTGTCATCTGAATCTGCCAATTTCATAAATTTGCATATTTGCCAAACAGTTCTTCCTTCCCCTCCCCCCTTTCATTAGCTATTCTTGGAAGAGCTGTACTCCCTCCATATTGCTCAAACTGACTTGATTTTTATTTCGCTTTGTAAAGACAGATTTGTGAGATGATGAATTAGTCATTGCCAATTTCATGCATTTATGCTCTGTGCGTTTACACCTTATATTTATTCAGCCCCATTCTCCCTTTCTGGCTCCAGATGGTGTGGTGATACAGCCTCGGGTGTAGATGGCAGAAAACTGATTCTCTCTCCTTCCCTCCTCCCACGATTTCAGCTCCAGCTAGACAGTGCCGGGTTTGAATGGTGCATCACCCTCTGGCAAACATGGGTTTTTCTGCAGATGTCACTACCGCTTAGGAATGGGAGATGTGAGCAAGACAACGGGGACCATCTGACACGGGCTCCTGTGGCTCCAGACCCTGCCCCCCCAATAAAGCCACAGTGGGACCATATTTTGATATATTCATGGATATGCTTTTTCTAACTAACGGCTTCGTCCATTCAGGCAGCAGGCCCCTGGCATTGCAAGAGAACACTGACACAATGGAGCTACCAAACAAAAGAGCCAAATCTTTTGATTTTCAAAAGTCCTGGTGGCAGATAAACAAGATTTGGAAGAGCATGTGATCAGGCCAAATCCACATTTTCGTGCTTTTTTATGCCCCAAATGGGCATCCAGATAAACATATGAAACAAGGAATAGTGTCTGTAGAAGTACGTCAGAGACAAAGATGTCGGTGATCTTTGAGAGGAGCACCCTGTACCTGCCCATCCCCCAAAGCCGAGCCCCAGGCCAGAACAGACCACAGGGCATGGAAATCCCTGGTGACTATCAGGTGGTATCTGAGGGCGGACAAGATCTGGTCCTTGCTTTGTGAATGGGACCAAGGGAGGTGGCAAGTTTGTTTTGCTACTAGCCCCCGGGTTCATTCAAGTAGAAATGGTGACGTGTTACATCTAGGAGGACCAGAGACAAGCCCTCAGCATCTGTGATTAGAAATTTTCCTGTTCCCGTGAGAAGGAAGCAGGAACAGCTAAGGGGGTGGGACGTGGTGAGGATGCGGAGTCAGCAGTGAGTGAACACACCATGGGGATGCATAGGGTGGATAGCCAAGGATGACTGGGAGTGGCAGACACTGGCAAATGTCAGCAAGAACATAGGACAGCCCATGAGCAGACGGCCCTCTTTCCACGATGCCATGGCCCTACATTAGCTCCCCAGAACTTAAACACAGCGGGGGCTGGGGGAGCAAGGAACCCTTACTTAGCTGAAGAGACCCTTGATTGAGTGAGATGATCTGGAATCTCAATCCAGACCCAGAATGGACTGCAGACTGGAGGCTGGAGGTAGCCATTAAGGCCAGCTATAGGGCAAACAGAAGTGGTTTATTTCCTGCACATCTGTGTTTGGGCCTGGAATTTATAAAGTCTATATGCTGTATTGATCAAATGCACATGAATTCACTTCAAAGTTCCTGTGACTCCTAGACTCCTAGGGGGATGTGGAGAGATCATTCAGGGCAAACACATCTTTTGTGAATTCCTTCAAAAATGCAGGGTGGTGTTTCCTGTAGAAGATTCAATTTGCTTTGTCTAGTGGGAGATACAAAAATTTCTTAAATGGGGTTATGCTTAAGCTGGGTTGTAAGAATGACTAGGAGTTGGTCAACCGAGGAAGATAGGCAGGAAGGATGTTTCCAGCACAAAGCACAGTATTAATATTTGCAAAGGCTGAGAGGCACGAGACATTAAGGTGAGCTAAGGTGGCAAAGACCAGTCAGGGAAGTGTGGAAGTCCCTGTGCCACTCTCCCACCACAGACCCCGCCACAGGCAACGTGAGAATTAGCTGGGAGGACCCTTCGTAGAACGTCTCAGAGTCAGCATGAAACTGGGTGACTCAGTACTTCTGCACCAGAGCTTGGTTTAACTTTAATCCGTTAAACACCAGAGAGTTCACTTGGCATGCCCTCTGCACCTAGACCTAGGTGGCCCAGAGAATACAAAAAGCCAAAGGCACTGTCCCAGCCCTTAGGTCACTCTGTGATGTTTAGTTTCAGGTGTTGACTTGATTGGATTAAGGGATGCCCAGATAGCTGGTAGAGCATTATTTCTGGGTATGTCTGTGCAGGTATTTCCAGAAGAGACTGGCATTTAAATCCATGGAGTAAGGAAGAGCCATCCTCACTCAATGGGTGGGCACATTCAATACACTGAGGGGAAAGACAGAACAAAAAGGCCAAGGAACAGACAATTTTCCTCTCTGTCCTGAAGCTGGGACACCTTCTTCTCCTACCCTTGGATGCCAGATCCCCAGGTTCTCAAGCCTTTGGACTCTGAGAATTGCATCAGCAGCCCCCGAGTTTCTCAGGCCTTCGGCCTCAGCTGAGCGTTGCCCATTGGCTGCTCTGGTTCTCAGGTCTGGGAACTTGGTCTGAGCCATGCTGCCGGCTTCCCTGGGTCTCTGGTTTGCAGACAGCATATGGTGGGACTTCTCAGCCCCCATGATCACTTGAGCCAGTTCCCCCAACAAGTTCCCTCTCATGTGTCTATCTCTCACTATATATCTGTATATCCCCCTGGGTCTGTCTCTGGAGAATCCTGAGTGATGCATTCCCAGTCTGGCAGAAGAAACAAGGGAATAAATGGGCCAGTACAAGTGAAGCGTGAGGGACAGAGCCGGGCTGCAATCCACAGTCTGACAAGCACTCCAGAGACACAGAATTGCCCCTGAGGAGAGGTTATGTCGCACAGCTGTATTTTATTTGGACCACTACATTTTCACATTTTAAAAATGTAATTGCCAATATTTTAAGAATTGACCTAAGAAAAATGCAGATTCCTAACTCTCTTGAAAAATCTGGGATTTGTATACACGGTGGCTCACCTTCTACCATGGCCCACATGTTTTCCTGGAGCTGTGTAGCAGGGGCCCCCTGGATGGGGTGCTTTCTCTCCATCCCACCTCATCCACTTTCCTCATTCAGTCGCATCAGCACTGTGGCCCCAAAGTCACCTACATTTGAGGTCGCTGACACATGCAGAC
Organism: Eulemur rufifrons; assembly: GCF_041146395.1. Classification (NCBI taxonomy): domain Eukaryota; kingdom Metazoa; phylum Chordata; class Mammalia; order Primates; family Lemuridae; genus Eulemur; species Eulemur rufifrons. Next base: position 12,667,170 of record NC_090992.1, read on the forward strand.
CCCCAGCCCAGGGCTCGACACACACCACTGGGAACTCGGATCACAGTAACAACAGTGATCGTTATTGTCCCTCTTTGCTCTCACTGCTGTCTGCTGTGTTGGGCCCCAACAGCTCTGACTACCCTCTTGTGCTCTGGAAAATCTGACAAATGCTCAGGTTGTCACTTAAGTGTCTCAGAAGACCCCAACCTGCAGAGACACAACCCCTCAACAGCGCATGTCCAATTTGCTGCGGAGGGAGGGAATATAGGGAAGACGTCACTGTGGGTACAACAAGCATTTGTCCCAGGAAGACCCCAGCAAGGGGGTCACAGCTTGGAAGTGACAGCTGCAAGCAAAACAGAGGGTAGCAGCAAAAACCCATACTTCACTTTGCAACGAGCAGAGCCTAGCTCCAGCTAGGCCGAGGTCTAATTTGTAGCAAACGAGTGTATTTATGACAGAGCCAAATGTGAATGCTTTCTTGGGTCTCATCTATCTAGACACCTGTTTTCTTCCATCTTCTTCCTCTACTCAGCATCCCTAGGGAGCAGCTGAGCAATTATGGCTCCACTATAGCACTGGGGACTCCTATTCCTCCTTAGCCTGACTCTTTCTCTCCATCTGGGCTTATAGCTGTATCCACAAAGCACTTCCAACAGCTGTTTTGCCGCTGTTTTATGAACATCACTGGATAGTGCAGCGTTCCCTGAAGTGGTGTGCAGAATAATTTTGGAAGGTACATGGATGAGCATTTTCAGACTTGAACTTACTGTAGTTTGTGTGTTCCCAATTGTATGCACTCAAAATTTACATGTTGGAGCCCTAATCCCCAGTGTGACTGTTCTGGAGATAGGACATTTAAGGACATATTAATAACTACAGTTAAGTGAGGTTGTAAGGGTGGGGCTCCAATCTAGTAGGACTGGCGTCTTCATAAGAGGAGGAAGAGACCCCAGGAGTATGTGCTCAGAAAAAATGCCATGTGAGTTCATAGTAAGAATGTGGCCTCACCAAAAGCCAACCCTGCCGGCACCTTGATCTTGGCCTTCCAGCCTCCAGAATTACAAGATAATCAATTTCCGTTGTTTAATCCAGCCAGTCTGTAGTGTTTTGTTATGGCAGCCCCAGCAAACTAATGCACTGTGTACCAGGAAAAAACAGATGATTAGCACCTCAAAATGCAATCTCACAGGTTATACTGATCAGGCTTAAGTTTTTGAGTTTAAGAAAAATATTAAACAAATAGAGTACATGGAGCTGCAAGAAATGATTAAAACTGTAAAGGTATTATCCAAATAGTTGAAGATTAGGCCACACTGTCGAGTTGAAAAGTGGCATTGGAATAAGGCTGTCCAGAGTTTGAATTCCAGCTTTGCCCCTCCTCATCTGTGGGAGTTTGGGAAAGTTAACCTCTCTGAAGTCAGGTCTCCAAGGTCAAAAACAGGCAATAGGACTTCCTGTTTTAATTTTCTTTTTAATGTGTCTGTCAGCTCCAGGGGCTGTGAGCAGCTCTGAGGCCTGTGCCTTGCTGGTGTTCTTCCACGTCCCCTACACCCAGCCCAGGACCTGCCACTGGCAGGAGGGGGAATGACTAGATGTGTCCCCTTGGGAGAGTCATTCAATCTCTTTCAGATTCTTATTTCTCATCTCTGAGGTGGAGATGATAATAACAACATCTACCTGAACAGCCGCGTTTGGAGAATTAAATGAAGTAACGCCTGTGAAAGCACTTAGCACAGTGCCTGGCATATCTTAACAGCTAAACAAAGTATTATCATTAGTCTTAGTTCTTAGTAAATGCTAGTTGAATGAAGAGTGAGTGAATCTTTAGTCAAATGGATGGATGTCTAGTTGGTGGATGAGTAGGTGGGTGGGTGGATGGGTAGATTTTTTAATCAATGAATATATGTATGTATTTGTAAGTGAATAGGTTGATTGATAGATGAGTAGGCAGATGGATGGATGGATAAATGGATGGATGGATAAACTTTTTGAATGAGTGGTTACATAGGATGGGAGGGTGGATGGATGAATGGCTGGACTGTGGCTGATCCGTTTGGACTATCATTGCTTCTCTACATGGCTGAGGCCTCCAGCCTCCAAGGTAATGATCAGAACATTAAAAATAGACAGTGAGGGTGGCCTTGGGAATAAGAGTTTTAGATGACAGTTAAGTAGCAGTTGGAGACTGAGCTTCCTTTTAAATGGAATGCCTGATTATGGGTTCGTTGACAGTCTTCTTAAAACTAAAGAAGTGAGAGCATTGTTTTGGGTCAAGAACGTCAGCATTTTCAGTGTTCCTTGCCATTTAACTTTTCCCTCTCAGAAGTATATTTGCTTCTAATCTGATAAGCAGAAACTCCTTAAGCAGCAATCAGACTTGGCCCTCAGGTACAGCATTATTAGCAGACAGGCCTTGGGTAATCTTTCATACCTCTTTAATTACCAAGTACCACCCCAGAGATCACAAGCCTTTCTGTGGAGTCTGGGCAGGTTTTGAGTCAGACTGGCAAAATGCCAAAAGAGAATTTGCCACAGGAATTTCATCTAAGGTTCTGGTTTCTTCCATGTAATCCAGGGATGGTCTCAGAGCCCCCCAAAAAGCCAAGTTCTCGGGCAGCCAGATGTCTGTGGCTTCATTCAAAGAGCCTGGCTGGAGTCTCAGGGCATCCAACAGGGACGGTGCTATAGACCAACTGTCGTGAGCCCAGAGTGAAAAATAAACGTGCTCCCTTACACACACACCTGTTCTCTCTCCTCTTCCTCCTTTTTCCCCCTCACTTCAGTGACTACCTGTAAGCACAACTCAAGAATTCCACAGGAGCCCTACTGGTCAGCAGGATACAGCTTCCAGCCACCGGTGGAAGCCCGGTGCCCAGCTTCGTGTGGGGACTCCTGTTCCTCCACCCTCCCTGTGCCTCCGTCTCTGCCAGGGGCCGCAGCAGGCTCTACCCAGCAGACAGCTTCCAGTTCTGTTCTACTTCTTACTGTCCGGGAGACCTCGGGCTGATAACTCCCCTGAGTCACTGGTTCTGTGTCTCCACAATGACACAAATAAACTCTTTTCTCACAAGCATGCTTTAAAATGAAATTATGTACACAGTGCGTACCTCTTTGCTCATGTTAGAAACTTACAAAAATGTTGAACTGAGTATTCAGGATCCTGGCAGGCCGCAGATGGAAAACTCAAAGGGTTTACCAGAGGCGGTGCTGGTGCAGAGGCTATGTACAGAGGTGTGGACAGGGTTAACAGGACCCACAGGCAGATCCCACTCCTCTGATCTGTAGCCTCCTGGGCCCAAAGGGGCAAGGGAAGGGAACTGTGTTCCAGGCCTGGAGACAACTTTGTGAGGTCGGTGCCATTAGTGTTTTATAGATAAGGAACCTGTAGCAGGTACAGACCCATCCGATCTCCCTAGTTCCCTTTTGTGTCCAGCCACTGCTCACAGTGCTCCTCACCCCACAAAAGAATGCAGGGCCCAATTTGGGGGTGGGCAGCGTGTTCCCTGGTACCCTTGCCGTACAGGAAGGTGGACATCATAATTATGCTTTATGCAAACATACCCAAGTCACGGCGCCCACAACCTGGTAGGCCAGCCAAACATCTTGGGTATTTCAAGCCAGCACTGATTCAAAATCTTGCCAAGCACCCAAACTTCACAAAAGCAGCGACACCTTGGCTCCCACGGAGGCTGCTGTGCTGGCACCGCAGGGTCTCAGCCCAGACAGCCTTTCTTCTCCATGAAAGCTGCCGCCCTGAGATGGCCACGGAGACCCAACGAGGACAAGACAGCTCCTAAAGGCTTTTTTGTTTCTTGTTTGTAATATTTTTTTTAACCAGCAATAGTATACAACTTCCTTTTTACCTGGCTTTAAAGAGCTATTTCTGTTTCTTAAATAACCAACGTGTGCTAATTGGTAGCTCATAAAGAAAATGAAATAGGGTGAAACTAGGCAGAGTGAGTTATTCATGGCTGTGTTTTCTGCCATCCTCTTCCACTGGTGTCTCCCTTTAGAAAGAAACTTAATAATGAGACAGTGAAAAATCTCCCCATCATCCCTTTTTCTCAATAGAAGCCCATTTACTGTCGTGGCTGAACTATGCCATGGCAGAAAGCAAAATAATGATTATGATAATTACAGTCATAATCGTAGCCAGTGGGGTTTGGTTCTGTTTTGTTTGCATTTGTGAAAAGGAAAAAAAAGGTGGTAGTACTTTGCCCAACCTTGCATTCTCTGTTTGACAGTTCGCATCGAGAATCCTACTGTGTGGCGACTCCGGCCTCCTTGGCAGGAATCCAGGCCTCACCCCAGCTGGGCTGGGAGGTGTCACACTTTCATCACACAGCCTTGTCATTTACCTGGCTGTACCCATCACAGAACCGTGAGCTTCCTAATGTCGGGGACAGTATGGCATCCACCTTCCCAGCCCCCTAGACCTGGCATTATTCTCGGCCCCAGAAGGGCTTGAAAACTAAGTAATGAATAAAAGTATGAATAAAAGGGATATAAGAAATTGAAAATCATTCAGCCACATCCTTCTATATGAAAAAAAAGAAAGAAAGAAATTGAAAATCAGCTGGAAAGTGTACTCATTCAATAAGTAGCTACTGAGCCTACTGTGTGCCTAGGACTCCTCTAGGCACCTAGGATTCATCAAGGAACACAATGCAACAGCAGTCCCTCCCTTCTGGGAGCTCGTATGCTGGCAAGAGGAAACAGGAAATAAACATAATAAAAAAGAAGGGGATAGAGTATATCAGAAAGTGCTAAGTACTCTGAAAACTGAAACCCCAAGCACAGTGCAGGGTTGAAGGACATGGGAGTAGAAGAGGAGGGGTTGCGATGTGAGTGGGTGGGCAGGGTGAGCTGCATCCAGCAAGTGATGTTTGACCAAAGACTTGCAGAAGGAGAGGGTTGCAGCCAGTGTGTGTCTGGGGCAGCGAGTCCGTGCAAAGGCCCTGTGAACTGGGCGTGTGCTGGGGGTTAGAGGGCTGATAAGGAGGCCAGTAGGGCTGAAGTAGAGGAGAAAGAGGAAGTCCCCCAAGCTGTAGGCCATTGTCAGGACCATGTGTGTTGACAGGACACCTTGTAGGGTTTTGAGAACAGAAATGACATGCATTAGCTCCCTGTGTAACAGGAGTCCTCTGGTGGGAAGACGGATAGGGAGACCAGCTAGGACTGCGGTCCCCAACCCTTGGTCCAGGGACCGGAATTGGAGTACTGGTCCGAGTCCTGTTAGGGACCAGGCTGCAGAGCTCTGCCACCCCTCAACCCCGGTCCACGGAAAAATTGTCTTCCATGAAACTTAGGGGTGGACCCCACCCTGCCGCACAGCAGGAAGTGAGTGTGGGTGAAGCTTCATCTGTATTTCCAACCGCTCCCCATTGACTGCATCACCACCTGAGCTCCACCTCCTCCCCACCCCAGCTGTGGAAAAAGTGTCTTCCCTAAAACCAGTCCCTGGTGCAGAAAAGGTTGGGGACCGCTGGGCTAGGAGGCTCCTGCAGTCACCCAGGAGAGCACTGGCAGCGGCTCAGAGTAGGGCACTGCCATCAGCACTGGCAGTGCCACCCATATGCTCCCTCCTCCGGCTGCTACAACAAATTACCACCCACTGGGTGGCTTAAAACAACAGAAACTCATTCTCCCACAGTTCTGGAGGCCGGAAGTCAGGTCCAGGTGTGGGCAGGGCTACTCTCCTTCTGGAAGGCCTAGGGGGAAAATCGTTCTTTGCCTCCTACAGCAGGGTGCTGGTGGCAGTCCTTGGCTTGTGGCTGCATCACTCCAATCTCTGCCTCCACCATCACATGCCTCCTCCTTCTCTGTCTTCTCCTCCGTGTCTCACAAGGACACTTGTTATTGGATTTAGGGCCCTCACAGATAATCCGGCATGATCCCCTGATCTCAAGATCCTTAACTTAATTACATCTGTGAAGACCCGTTTTTTTCCAAATAAAGTCACATTCGTGGGTTCCAGGGATTGGGATGTGGACATTCTTTTTAGTTGTGGGGGCAACATTTGACCTAAATTCAGTGAAGGATTTAACAGACAAGCCTCTTTCTTTATATGGTTTACATTCTTGTGGGGACCATAACCAAGAAACAGAAAACATTTATAATACAGTGTTAATGTTGGGTGCTCTGTAGAAGATGAAAATGTGATAAGGAGTTGGAGAGAGGGATGCGGGGGTGTTTCTGGCCCCCTCCAGACGGAGCTGTTTTCAGCATCATCCCAAGAGGCCCTCTGGGCTCCTCCTCCTGTCCGCACCATGGTCACAGTGAGCAGAGCGGGCCACCGGCAGGGCGGGTGCACAGGAGAGGAAGACTGTGAATGCCAGGAGGACAGGGGCTCGACCAGAGTGGGGGGAGCCCTGCAGCACTGTTGGAATGGCACACTTGTCTCTGAACTCCTGGGGGGTCCAGGGTACTTCTCTCATGTAGTATTGTCTTCTCAACCCCAATTTTTCCTTTCCCCAAATTCTTGTTGATAGGCATTTTCATCCACAAATCTTTTCAGAAACAGAGATTTCACAAATCTGGAGAAATAGTTCTCAGCTGGGGTGAATTTGCTCCCAGGGACACTGACAATGTCTAGAGACATCTTTGGTTGTCACACCTGGGGAGGAATGTGCCACCGGCATCTAGTGGATGGCACTCAGGGATTCTGCTAAACACCCTGCAATGCACAGAGGTTACCTGGCCCACAATGTCAAGAGTGCTGAGGCTGAGAAACCCTGTTCTAGAGACACTTTGGATCATGACTTAGAACTGAATCAGAAAATTGAAAAGGCATAAGAATTTGGATGGAGAAGCAAGCCCAGAACAAAAAGGCTCTACTTTGCACACTGTGGGCAGGCTGGGGTCACAGGACCAGTTCAGGGATGGGATTCAAATCCCAACTCTGTGCCATTGTGCAAGTCACCTAATCCCTCTGTGCCTCATGTTCCTCATCTGTAAAATGTGGCTAACAAAACAGCTACGGATACTTCTGGTGGAGTTTTGTAGGGTAGATAATACAGCAGACACTCTTAGTGGAAGATGAATATTTTTTTCCTTTCTTATGCTTAAAAGACACATGACTTTTACTCCTCCAATGATTTCCGAGTGAACAGTACGATATTGCCAACTACATAGGCATCGTTGTGCAGCAGAGCCCCCCACCCTGCCTCCACACCCACCTCTCCCTCCCCCTGCACTTGACGACCACCCTGCCACTTCCCATTTCTCTGAGTTTGACTACTTTAAATACCTCACATACGTGGAATAGCTCAGTATTTGTCCTGTTGTGACTTTTTTCATTTAATATAATGCCTTCCAGTTTTATCCATGGTGGGGCATGTGACAAGATTTCCTCTTTTTTAAATCTGAATAACATTTCATTGTACGTATATACCACATTCTATCTATTCATTTGTTGATGCACATTTAGGTTGCTTCCACTTCTTAGCTATTGCGAATAACGTTGCCGTAAACAGTGGTGTGTAAATGTCTCTTTGAGATCCTGTTTGCAATTATCTTGGATTCCTACTGCTATGGTGTGGATGTCCCCTCCAAAACTCATGTTGAGATTTAATTGCCGGTGCGATGGTATTGAGGTGGGACCTTTAAGAGTTGATTACATCATGAGGGTTCCACTCTTATGAATGGGAGTGGGTTAGTGACCTCAAGAGTGGGCTCCTGATGAAAGCATAAAGTTCAGCCCTCATCCTGTCTCTGTCTTGCACACTGCTCACTTGTCCTGTCACCTGCTGCCATGGGACAACACAGTACAAAGGACCTTGCAAGATGCCAGAGCCATGGTCTCGGACTACTTGGCTTCCAGAACTGTGAAAAATAAATTTATTTTCCTTATAAATTACACAGTCTCAGGTATTGTGTTATAGCACAGAAAATGGACTAAGGCAGATACATACCCAGAAGTGGGACCCCTGGATCATATGGTAGTTCTATTTTTAATTTTCTCACAAACCTCCATACCATTTTTCTTAGAAGCTGCAGTATTTTACATTCCCACCAACAGTGCATAAGGGTTCCAATATTTCCACATTCTCACCAACACTTATTATTTTCTGTTTTCTGTTTTCTTTTTTTTCGGGGTTTTTTTTGTTGTTGTTGTTTTGTTTTTTTTTTTGATAGTGGCCATCCTAACACATACGAGGTGATATTTCATTATGGTTTTGTTTTGTGTTTCACTAATGACTGGTAATGTCGAGCATCTTTTCACATGCTTGTTGGCCATCTGTGTATCTTCTTTAGAAAAATGTCTATTCAAGTCCTTTGCCCTTTTAAAAATCAGGTTGGGTTTTTCTGCCCATTTGTGGTTGATAATTGTTTCCTTTTCCATGCAGAAGTTGTGATTATATTATGTTAGGGCTTTAATCCATTTTGAGTTAATTTTTATATATAGTGTAGAATAAGGGTCCAACTATTTCTTTTGCATGTGGATATGCAGTTTTACCAACACCATTGTGTAGTCTTGGCATCCTTGTCAAAGATCATTTGATCATAAATATGAGGGTTCATATCTGGGCTCTACTCAATTCCCTTGATTTGTGTATCTTCTTTACAACAGTACCACACTGTTTTAATTACTGAGGCTTTGTAACATGCCTTGAAATCAGGAAGTGTGAGGCCTCCAGCTTTGTTCTTTTTTCTCAGGATTGTTTTGGCAATTCAGGATCCCTTAAGAGTCCATATTAATTTTAGGATTATTTTTTCTATTTCTGCAAAAAATGCCATTGGAATTTTCATAGGAGTTGCATTGAGTTGTTTTGAGTTTATGGATGTTTTAACAGTAAGTCTCCCAATCCATGAACACAGGGTGTCTTTTCATTTATTTGTGTTTTCCTTAATTTATTTCAGCAAGATATTATAGTATTTGCCTTCATGGTTAAGTTTATCCCTAAGTGTTTTATTCTCTTTGAGGCTATGGTAAATGGGATTATTTTCTTATTTTCTCTTCAGATTGTTCATTGCTAGTATATGGAAATGAAACTGATTTTTGTGTGTTGATTCTGTATCTTGCAACTTTGCTGAATTTGTTTAACATTTTTTTTGTATGAAATCTTTAGAGTTTTCCACATATAAGATGATGTCGTCTGTGAACAGAGACACTTTGACTTCTTGCTTTCTAATTTTGATGACTTTATTTCTTTTTCTTGCCTAATTACTGTGGCTAGGAGTCAGCACTATCTTGAATAGAAGTGGCAAGAGTCAGTATCCTTGCCTTGTTCTTGATATTAAAGGAAAGGCTTCAGTTTTTCACCATTGAGTATGATGTTCACTGTCGAGTTTTCATATGTAGCCTTTATTATGTTAACTTAATTTCGTTTTTTCTAGTTTGTTGAGAGTTTTTATCATAAAATGGTGTTAAATTTTGTCACATCCTTTCTGTGTATCAATTGAAGTGATCATCTGATTTTTATCCTTTGTTCTGTTAATGTGATATGTTATATTGATTGATTTTCACATGTTGAACCATCCTTGTATTCCAGGGATAAATCCCACTTGGTCATAGTATATAATCCTTTTAATGTGCTATTGAATTTGTTTGCTAGTATTTTGTTGGGGATTTTCACATCAATATCCATCAGGTGTATTGGTCTGTGGTTTTTTTCCAGTTTCTTTTTGAGTTTTCTTTTTTATAATTTCCTTGTCTGGCTTTGGTATCAGGGTAATGCTAGCCCCACAAAATGAGTTTGAAAATGTCCCCTCCTCTTCAATTTTTTTGAAAAGTATGAGCAGGATTGGTTTAATTCTTCTTTAAATGTTTGGTAAAATGTAAATAAATGTTTGGCAGAATTCTCCAGTAAAGCCTGGTCCTGGGCTATTCTTTGCTGGGAAACTTTTGATTACTGATATCTCTTAGATATGTTCAGATTTTATATTTCTTCATGATTCAGTCTTTGTAGGTTGTATGTGTCCAGGAATTCATACATTTCTTCTAGATTGTCCAATTTGTTGGCATATAATTGTTCATAGTTTCTTATTATTCTTTTTATTTCTGTAGCATCAATTGTAATGTCTTCTTTTTCCTTTCTGATTCTATTTATTTGTGTCTCTTTTTTTCTTAGTCTTTTTGATATTTTTAAAAAAACAACTTCTGGTTTCATGATTTTCCATTGTTTTTCTATTCTCTATTTTAGTTATTTCTGCTGTGATCTTTATTATTCCCTTCCTTCTGATAACTTTGGGTTTTAGTTTTTCTTTTTCTAGTTCTTTGAGGTGTAAAGTTAGGTTGTTGATTTGAAATCTTTCTTTTTTTAATATAGGTGTTGATCACAATAAGCTTTTCTCTTAGTATTGCCTTTACTGTATCCCATAAGTTTCAGTATGTTGTGTTTTCCTTTTCATTCGTCTTAAGATATAATCTAATTTTCTTTTTCATTTCTTCTTTGACTCTTAGGTTGTTCAAAAGTGTTTTAATTTCCACATGCTTGTGAATTTTCTAGTTTCCCTTCTGCTATTGATTTCTGGTTTCATTCCATTGTAGTAGGAAGTTGGAATTATTATTAACAAGTCAAAACTCAGAAGTCTTTCATTGAAACCTCAGGGGTCAGAATTATTAAAACCATTTCTAGGGAGCAAAGAATGGTAACTAGAAATAAATTGAGAAGTGCTTATTATGAGTAAAGTTAAATGTGTGGCATGTCTTTGATATGCTCTATTCACCTGCACTTAAAGGGATTTTAATGTTCACACATAATGTGGAAATGGAACAAGGAACATTTCAGAAAGGGAACTTACTGGGTACAGACACTTTTAATATGTCAGCTCATTTAATATCATGATATCCTGTGAACAGAGATTCTCTTCAATGAGTAAATAAGGAAACTGAAGCTCAGAGAGGACAAGTGAATACTTTTTTGCCCAGTCATGCCAGGCCAGCTGCCATCCATAGAGATTCTTGATGAACCATCACGACAACCCAGCAAGATGGCGAAATAGCATTTTGATGGACTAACTTGTCACCCTGGAGAATCTGTTGCAGCACCTTGTCCCTCCCCACCTCAGTCACATGGAGGACCTGTGACCCACGAAGAAGCAATTAGAATTTTGTCTTCCATTTCATATTTAGTTGCTTATTTCCATCTCCAGCCAAAATGGAGTAATGGGAAGCAGATTTAGCCTCCTGCCTGAAACAACCAAAAAACCATAGACATTGGAATCAAGCAGCGCAGGATACTTTAAGCCTGGTTCCCTTTGTTGTTGCAAGACGGCTGCCAACATCTCCTAGGGCTACCTGTTTTTTCATCCATGAGAGAGAAAGAGAACATCTGTTCTGTCATTCCAAGCAAGAGTCGCAGTGAGATAAGTCTAATTGATTGGACCAACTGAGGTGACAGAATGACCGCAATGTGAATGGAGTGGAATGCATCAAGGGGAATAGAATGAGCTGATTGGCACCTACCCCTGGAATGAGGAAGGCACAGAGTTCTCCCCACAGTCCCTGGGCTGCGTGGAGAAGACAGAGTCTTCTGAATGAAAATTAGACAACTGTTAGAAAAATACTCAGATGAGTTCTGAGTAAACAACCAACATGTATCCATTACATTATACAACAATAGTAGACCAGTTAAATAAATTAGGGTACATCCACAAAGTGGAGTGGAAAGTTTTGCAGTCATTGCAAATAATTATGATATGGACCTATATTTATTTTTGTAGGAAAATGTTCAGTTTAAGTTAAAAAATAGATACAAAATGGTTTACATGACAGTATCCCCATTTTTTTCCTCAAAGGATAGATAGGTAACAAAATATCTGGAAAAGTTATTAATATATTAAAATGTTAACAATGGTTGAGTGATAGGAATAGGTGTTTGAATTTTTTCCTCTTTCTACTTAATTTTTAATTTATTTTTCTGTAATAAACATTTGTTACCCGTAAAGTAATAATAATAATAATACTAAGGAAGGAAAAATTTCTAAAGAAAAAAATACCATCTTACAATTTGAGTCCATGTTTATTTTTGCTTTAACCAGATGCTTCATTTTAATAAAGCAAATACTGCCAAAAATCCCCCTTTCTCCCTTCAGAAGCACAAACACACCCAAAGGCAGCATTTTGCTGGAGAAAACAGATAGCACCTAGAATAACGTAAAGGTTTGAGAAGAGTGAGTTCAACTGTCTTTCTTTCCCCACAGTTTTTAGATGTGGGACAACTGAAGCTCGAATGATTCAGAGGAATCTGTGATCAGTGCAAGCACAGGATGTATAAAGCAGTTCTTCTTGCAAGAGTGAAACAAGCACCCAGCAAGTCAGCCGGCAGGCAGGCCCTTGCTTAGCGCTCATCTTGGAAACGAGGACACTTAACCTCCCTGGTCATCAGAGCAGCTAAGGCGCACCACTGTTCACAGCATCAATTCACTCTTCCACTTTGGGTCCCAACAATCATGATGACATTAACAGCAGCCAATTAATGAGGACTCAATAAACTCTTTTTATACTTTATTCTATTTAATAGTCCCCAAAACATTTTGAGGTAAGTTCTATCATTTTCCCATTTACAAGATAATAAAACTGAGATTATGGAGGTGAAGCGACTTATCTGTGGTCTCACAGGTAGAAGCAGAGTTCAAGTTTGAACTCAAGGTTGTCTGGGTTTTACGCCACTTTTTCCACTGTAACATACCACCACCTTGATCTTTGAACTAAACAACAATCAGAATGTGGAGCGGGTTTTTTCAATATAATTTAGAATAATCTACATTTACTGTTAAGGGTTCAGATTGGAGGTGATGGCAGTTGACTCAAGGATTCAAGTGTGCCAAGGTACTGCCTGGGGCATCTCTCCGCCTCCCATGGAGTTGCAGACATAGGGATTCTCACAAGGACCATTGGCAAAGGAGAACTAAAGTATCACTGTGTCATTGTTTGGGCTCCTGGTACAGCTGACTGGGGTGCATAGTCTAGCCTCAAGGCCTAAGCAGGGAGTTGTCTTTCTCCCAAAACTAACTAAACTTTATAATCTTATCATTATCTCATGAAACATGGTACAGGAACATGGCAATGGCTGTCATGCTTGGGTGTGCTCGCAGAGACAAAGAGACATGACCACGTGAATTCGGGAAACAGCAAGATGGCGGGACCAGGGCGCTTGCCTCAAGCTGAGTGAAAGAGGAAGTTAGCGTGACCTTTCTTACCCTGTAATGGAGTTGCTCTAGCTCTAGGCAATTCTGTTAAGTCGCCTCCCTCGCATGAGAGCAAGGAAGGAGGAAGGAAGAAAGGATCAGGGATCTTCTACTTTTAGAAGCATACAGCATCACTTTACATATAGCATCACATTTGCATACAGCATCACATTGAAGGAATAACCTATTTTGGAAAAGTGTGACTGTTTAGGCATTTCAGTATGTATTAGGGAGTCATGCTTGGATTTTAAACCATTTCTTTAAGGCATTCTGAAGATAAGCAACTCCTAAGTGTAATCACATGGGTTGTTTTGTGGAATTCTCTCCCTGTCCTCCTTCAAGCATGAGAGAAAACAGGTGGTCAAATGGGCATGACCTCTGAGAGGTTTGTGAGCCAGACCACTTAGCCAGGACTAGACAGGGATATTGAACATGTGAGACAATGGGAACAGTCAGCCCAAAACAGCAGGTCTATTTCCCTTCAAAGCATCTTGAATTAATTTTTAATTCCCTTTGTGCCTTGCCAGTTATGAATAGAGATGCTAACATCAGCACAGCAGCTGGACTGGGCAAGCCCTAAGACTGATTTTGGAAGAAGTATGAACAATGATCCAGGGCTCGGCAGCCTTGTGCCTTTGCATTAAACGTTTTAGCATCATGTTATGTAAATTCCCCTCTTTACATCATGGCCACCAGTGGAGGAGTTAGGTCATCTGCTAATGGCACTTCTAAAGTAGAAATGACCATATGGCCTTCATGATAGTGTGAATTCCAGCTCATAACCTAAAAAGGAGTGAGCTGCTAATGACCAGAATAGAATCATAGATTGTAATAAATTCTTACTATGTGCTAAGCACTGTGACATACGCAGATGTAGATTCTTAGTTGTGGTAAAATATACATAACATAAAATTCGCTATCTCAATCATTCTTAAGTGCACAGTTCTGTAGTGTTAAGTACACTCGCATTGTTGTGCAACCAATCTCCAGAATTCTTTCCATCTTGCAGAATTGAAACTCTGCACTCATTAAACAATAACTTCCCATCTCCCCCTCTCTGCAGCCCCTGGTAACCACCATTCTATTTTCTGTCTCCACGAATTTGGCCACTCTAGGTACCTCATATATAAGTGGAATCATACAGTATTTGTCTTTTGTGAATGCTTATTTCATTTAATATAGTATCTGTAAGGTTCATTCATGTTGTCATTATGTGTCAGAGTTTCATTTCTTTTTAAGGCTGAATAATATTCCATCATATGTATACACCTCATTTTGTTTTTCCATTCATCCATCAGTGGGCCATTTCCCTGGTTGCTGGGGCCTACTCACCAGACCCGCGGGAGAGGCCTGCACATCTCATAGTGGGCATTCAGTCATGGGACGATGCAAGGGGCGGGTGTGAGGTAAATGCTGGAGCAGTTCTGGGCATAGCTCAGTGACTCACTGTGACCAAGTTGGACAAGTGGGTAACTATAGCCCTCATTTGTAAAAATGACAAGAAAGCTATCCCCACTTCATCTATTCAAACCCCAGCGTCCACCTCCTCTGTTCCTTCCTGCTGCTGTTACCCCACCCTCTTCCTCCCATTTCTCTTCATCCTTCTGGTCCTCGGTCCTCTCTTCAGGTTGGTTCTAGCCAGGTTTTTCTGTTTTCCGCTCTATCTGTTTTCTCTCTGTGAGTCACGTCCCCCCTCCCCACTACCTCACCTTAAAAATCACGCTGCCCGGCTCTTCCTCTCTTTCCTCCGAACCATCACCCATTGCCGCAGCCAGAGTTGTTGGCCTCCCTGCTACCCTTGCTCCATTCCCCTACCCTACTCCTCCTCCCAGCCCTGCTTTCTCTTCCCCTGGACTCTACTCCCCACCCCAACCACACCTGAAGGTTTGATTGACAAATCCTCTCCTGGAGAGATGGTTTCCCTCCCACTGGGACAGTTCTGGGGCAGTTGAGACTGGCCAGGACTGTGGATCCCTGTGGGTACAGGAATGACCTGGTGGACACGGGGAATGCAAGCAAGATGGTGGCAAACTGACATTCAGCCTTGGTAAGTTACAGGACCCCTTTTCCATGATCAGATCTTGGTTATCTTACTACTATCTGTATTTTACCTTCATCCCCACCTTGTTAATCCTCTTCAGGTGCCAGAAATACCTTTGACAATTTCCTTTCTATACCCAGTCTGCTCCTTTCCTCTCATGCCTGGTCAGCCAGCCTGCGTGGTCCTCTACATTTGTAACTGGCTTCTCCATGGAACTTGGTCTTGAACCACAGCGTAAACTATACATCTAACAAAGGGCTAATATCCAGAATCTGCAAAGAACTCAAACAAAACATCAAGAAAAAAACCAAAGAACTCCATCAAAAAGTGGGTAAAATACATGAACAGACATTTTTCAAAAGAAGAGAAACAAATGGCCAACAAACATGAAAAAATGCTCAACGTCACTGATCATTAGGAAAATGCAAATTAAAAACACAATGAGATACCACCTTAGTTCCATTAGAATGGCCATTATCAAGAAGTCAAAAAACAATAGATACTGGTACAGATGCTGTGAAAAAGGAATGCTTATATATTGTTCATGGGAATAAAAATTGAACTACAGGTGGATGTAACATTCAATCCGGCAATCCCACTACTAGGATCTACCCAAAGGAAAAAAAGTCATTTTATAAAAAAGACACCTGCATCCATATGTTTATTGGGCACAATTCATAATTGCAGAGATACGGAACATGTGGTGCATATATACCATGGAGTACTACTCAACCATCAAAAAGAATGAAATAATTATATTTAGCAACTTGGATGGAACTGGAGGCTATTATTCTTAGTGAAGTAACCCAGGAACAAAAAACCAAATACCACATGTTCTCACTTATAAGTGGGAGCTAAGCAATGGATATGCATGATCACACAGAGTGACTTCATGGACAATGGAGACTTAATGGACGTTGAGTAGTGGGATGAACAGTTACTTTTTGGGTACAATGTACACTATTCAGGTGACAAGGGTATTATAAGTATGGACTTCACCACTATGCAATTCAACTGTGTAACAAAAAACCACTGTACTCCTTAAATATATTTAAATTTTTAAAAAATACAACAAAAAAAAGACCATGCTTCCAATGCTTTCGGATACAGACCCAGAAGTGGGATTTCTGAACATATGGTAATTATATTTTTAATTTTCTGGGGAACTGCCATACCAATTGACATGTGCATATTTTCTCATTTATTCTCACAGCAACCCTGTGAAACAGGGATAATGATGAGGAAACGGACTCAGAAAGATGAAGTACCCATTTTACAGATGAAGACTCAGAAAAGTAGGTAATTAATTTTAGTAATTATGGGGTAGTGGTCAGGAGCTTGGGCTTAGGAGTCAGACATACCTGCAGCCATGGCGGATTGAACCCCAGATTTCTTGGGCTCAAACAAGTCATCCTCCACCAAAGAAATGCAGTTTTTCTGTACTTTCAAAAATTTTATTTCTACTTCAAACCATCCTAGAAGTCAACCCTTTTGGTTTATGCCTGATCAAATTATTAAGAGGGCAAGAAGGAAACTCTTGTAAATAGACCTGCTGGGAGAAGGTATAATTTTATTTTCATTTATGTAGCAATGATATTTGTATAGCTACGAAAGAGATAAATGGAATGAGGGAACAGGAAACTCCAGTCATTTGGGGGAGGCATAAAGAATAACCAGTTAGCTGGGTGTGGTGGCTCACGTCTATAATCCTAGCAACTCAGGAGACTTAGGCAGGAGGATCTCTTGAGGCCAAAAATTCAAGACTAGCCTGGGCAACATAGCAAGACTCCATCTGTACAAAAAATTAAAAAATTAGACAGGTGTGGTGGCATGTCCCAGCTATTCAGAAGGCTGAGGCAGGAGGATCACTTGAACCTAGGAGTCTGAGGTTATAGTGAGCGGTGATTGTGCTACTGTACTCCAGGCTGGGCAATAGAGCAAGACCCCATTTCTTAAAAAAATAAAGAAATAACCAATTATATTGAACCAGAATCAAAATAGGTGGCTATTGTGTCAGATGGCTCATTGGAGAGAAAAGCATGCAAAGTTACTGCCTATAGTGCCTTATCATATTAATCTTTAAAATTATGAGATATATCACACATATAGAATATAGTATGTATAGTTTCAAGAATATTAATAAATACTTGTTCACAAGAGCAGATCATTACCAGTGCTCTATTAGGGACTTCATCTTGCCCCTTTCCAATTCCACCCTTGTCCTTTCCAAATACCCAAAGTTTACCCAAATCCTGAAATTTGTGTTAATCATTTATGTGTCTTCACAGGTTTATTACATCTATGTATGTATCCCAAATTAATATTTTCTATACTGATTTATATTTGGCAGTTTTGAAGCTTTGTATAGATGGAATCCTACTGTCTGAATGAATGGAATCAGACTGTGACATTATCGTTTTGATCAATATTTTGATTTTGAGATTCATCAGTGTAGCTCTGTATATCTCTGTGGGTCATTTTCAGTGCTACATAGTATTTCATAACTTGTTTATCTATTCTCTTGTTAATGGACATTTGGGCTGTTTGCAGTATTTTGCTCTTATGGACCATGTGGCAATCCACATTTACTTTAGGTCATATATAGAAAAATGGAATTGCTAGCTCATGCAGCACGCCTGTATTAGAGCTTACTGGATAATGTCAAACATTTTCCCAAAATATTCATCCCAATTTATACTCTTACTAGGAGTACAAGTTTTTGTTGTTGCTGTTCTACATGTCCTTCAATACTTAATAGTAACTGATTTTTCAATGGTGCCTCATTGTGGTTTCAGTTTGCATTTCCCTGATTACTTATAATTTTTTTTATATGCTTTTTGACCATTTGTATTTCCTCATCTCTGAATTGCCTGTTCAGATTTTTTTGTGTCTTGTTCTGCTAGATTGCATGCTGTGGGGTGGGGTGTGTTTTCTTATTGATGCCTAGGAGTTCTTTATATATTCTGTGCACCAAAAAGGTTTAGGTTTCAAATAAATTTTCCCGTTTGTGATTTGTCTTCACTCATTATGGTTTCATAATTTAATATATTTAGATGTATCTATATTCTTTATTGCTTGCAGTTTTGTTTCTTATTCAAGAAATATTTCCCTACTCTAAGTTTCCAAATCCATTCTAACATGTTTACACTTTTCCTTTCACATATAAATCTTTATTCAAAATCGATTTTGATTTGAGGAAGGTATCTGATTTTATTTTTCCCATGTGAATAACAAATGGTCCCAGCACTAATTATTGAATTGATCTATAATAGATAAATTAATAATTTGTATATAAATCCTTTTAAGTTTTACAAGTGGGTGTTTACACCATCTGTGCATAATGAAACTCTGTTCTTTTCTATTCCTTACAACTCTCCCTTCTTGTCTTTGTCTTATGCACCGGCTGAGACCCCCAGCATGAGACTCAGTGCTGGTGGAGACAACAGACTTCCTTGTTTTATTACAGATTTTAAAAAAAGAAGGCTTTTTAAATCTGTAATAAAACATAGGTCATTTTCAGTAGTTTTTATTGTTTTAATTTTGTTTTATATAAACTCTATCAGGCAAAGAAAGTTACCTTTTACTTCTATAAAAGTTTAGTTCTATCAAATGTTTCCTATATCAAATACGATCATCGGATTTTTTTTTTTCCTCTCAATCTGGTAATCTTTTTGTTTAGATAAATAGGTTTAGACTATTAACCCAACCGTGCTTTTTTGAAATAAACCAACTTAATTATGGTATATTATCTTTTTATCCATTGTTGGAGTCAGTTTTCTAATCTTTGGTTTAGGAATTTTTAAGCTACATTCTTGAATAAGATTGGCCCATATCTTGCTTTTTGATACTGTCCTTTTCTCGTTTTGATATCAAGTTTGTAACAACTTCAGAAAGTGAGTTGGAGAGTGTTTCCTTTGCTTTTCTTTCAATTTGTGTGAAATTAGAAATTATCTGTTCCTTCAATATTAAGTAGACTTTGATGTTTCATCAAAGAAAAAAAAGTAATTCTATACTAAATTCCCATAACAGCTATTGAGCCATTCCGGTTTCCTGCCTGTTCCTGAGTCAGCTTTAATAATTTGTATTTTCTAGTATCTATTATGCCTGCTTTTAACTTTACTGGCATAAAATTATTCGTAGGGTATTTTATTATTTTTAAATCTCTACTGAATTTTGTATTTATGTCCATTTTCCTATTTTTAATACTTTTTAAAATTTGAATCTTGTGTCTTGTTTGAGGTTTGTCAATATTGCTAGAAGTTTGTTAATTTTTTAGAGTTTAAAAAGTCAACTTTGGGTTTTATTATGCCTCTTTATCTTTGTTTTCAATCTCATTTTATTTTGTGTTTGCTTTTATTTTTATCATTTAATTCTATCTAATTGCTTTGAGTTCATTTGCTTGTGCTTTTTCCAACTTCTTAAGTTGGATATTTAGCTCATTTTTTCCCATCTCATTTTCTTCTTTTCTAATATCATCATTAAAGACTATAAAATTCCTCCTAAAAAGTGACTTAATGGCATCCCACATTTTGTTAAATAGCATTTTTTATTATCATTCTGTTCCAAGCATTTAAAAAATTTTTCTTTATCAATTTATCTTTACTTCTTTATTCAGAAGTTTGTTTTTAAATTCTACACATTTGTAGATTTTATGCTGGAGGCCAGGGAGTCATATTCTAGCACACAGGCTGTTACTGTCCCCTGCCACGCCTATGCCTGACATTACAAATTGACTCCAGCATCTTTCTCACTAAGCCTAGAAGCCTTCCCTATTCCAGTACTTCAGGCAGCCACTGCCAATCAATGGGAGAAGAAACGTTAAGATGAACTATTGAACATCCCTTTTGTAGGCTGTGGGGAGCTATTTGGGCCTGCTTGCAGGAGCTGCTAGGTTCATCTTTGTGTTTAAGGAAATTCACTCTGATCTAAAGGCAGTAAAAAATACCAGCTTTCCCCAATCCTAGGTCATTTAAGTCACAGGCATACGGATGCATGAATTTCACTCACAGGCATTTATTGGACACCTCCCATGCCTAAGGCAATGAGGTGTCAATCATGAATAAGACTGCTGCTGCCCTCAGAGAGTTTACAGTCGGCCTGGTAAAACGAAGTCTTTAACTCAAGAAGCCTTCGCTGGGGGCACTGTTTGTGTCTGGCCCTGCTTTATGCACCCACTCACATTCCCCAGCCGCTGTTGGGGCAAGCTCGCGTTATCTCCACTTCCCAGGTAAATGAAACAAGGCTTAGAGAAATGAAGTAACTCACCCAAGGTTGCCCAGCTAGTGTTGGAGCTGAAACCCAAAGCCACATGTGTCTGACAACACTGCACCGCGCTGCCTCCTTCGAAAAGATTACAAAGTTTTATTTTATCCTTCTCCCATTTCGTCCACATGCTCAGCAGCTGGAGAGCGGGGTGGGAATTGATGGATGGGCGGTCAATTCGCTTCTCTGCCGCAGAAAGTGCATCCAATTTTCAAGCTGCCCTAAATCACATAATGGTTAGTTGACTAAAAGAATCTTGCTTGGGAAGCCTGTTGTCCGTTTTTCTTATCTCTTCTGGATGCTTTGGCCAGCCAAGCAGAATGCTTATCTTCCAGCCTTAGGGCTATGAGAAAATGTATTCTCCTGTGCTGAGTGCTTTTCTCTGGGGGCCTGCATGACACAGAGCCAACAGATCTTGAACAGGCCTTCCTGACCTTATTTCGCTCTAATCCACACTGCCCAAGGCAGGGAAGTGGCCGGAAGTCTGGCCTGTGCTATGGGAAAGGCAGTTAGGGCTGCGCACATGCAAATGTTATCATACAGTTCACACCGCCTGGACACTGGCTGTATGGCACGCACATATGTGATTTACACACTTATTATCCCATTTCACCTTTAAGTATTAGAACAAGTGTTATAATCCCCATTTTACCTGTAAAGGCAGGAGACTCAGGGAGTATGCATGATTTACCCAAGGTCACCCAGCCATTAACTGACAGAACTGAGATTTAACACTTTAACTGCCATGGGAGTTGTATTTAACTCATGCTAGCTTTGAGCCGTGAAGCATATGTAACTCACACATCTCTTCACCTTGGGAGCCTGAAGAACTATTAATATGTTTCAAGTTGCATGTAACTCATGCACAGAAAACAACAAAAAATAACAAATTTTTCATTAAATTAGAAAGGATTGTTTTATTTTCGAAGTTTTTATTCTGTTTTCGTAATAAAACACCATGGCCCCAAGGAAAAAAAATTTTTTTCTAGTGTGGCAGTCAATGTGTTAAACCTTGGTCTGTTGGACTCTGTCTTCTCTTAGAGACACTTTTTTATAGCATATGCTACTTCTGTTTCTACAGATGTAAAGGGAAACAGAGTGTTACCCTGTTATGTTGATACCCAATAGGTACATCTGCATACACTGATAAGTTTTTCCTAGATGGAAAAAAAATGTGTTATGCAATCACTGCAATAAGTAGGATAAGATTTGTCCTTAGTCATGCTAGTGAAAGCATGGCCCTCAGGTCAATAGCATATGCTTTACCTTTGAGCTTAGAAATGCAAATTCCTGGGTCCTACCTCATGCCTACTACTTTTTTTTTTTTTTTTTTTTTTTTTTCCAGAATATTACGGGGATACAAACATTTTGGTTACATAAATTGCTTTTGTACCGTCTGAGTCCAAGTGTGCTCATCCCTCAGATAGTGTGCCTTGTACGCGTTAGGTGTGAATTTACCCATCCCTTCCTCCCCTCCTCCCACCTGTTTGATTTCCAATGTTTATTTCCGTATGTGCACATAAGTGTTGATAGATTAGTTACAATTTAATGGTGAGTATATGTGGTGTTTGTTTTTCCATTCTTGTGATACTTCCCTTAGAAGAATGGGCTCCAGCCCCACCCAGGTTAATACAAGAAGTATTAGTTCACCTTTTTCATAGCTGAGAACTCCATGGTATACATATACCACATTTTATTAATCCACTCATGTATTGATGGCACTTGGGTTGTTTCCACATCTTGCAGTTGTGGATTGCGCTTCTATAAACATTCAAGTGCAGATGTCTTTTTTATAGAATGCCTTTTTTTCCTTTGGGTAAATACCTAATAGTGGGATTGCTGGATCAAATGGTAGTACTATTTTTAGTTCTTTGTGGTATCCCCATACTACTTTCCATAGAGGTTGTACTAGTTTGCAGTTTCACCAGCATTGTGTGAGTGTTCGTATCTCTCCATATCTATGCCAACATTTGTTGTTTGGACTTTTTGATAGAAGCCATTCTCATTGGAGTTAAATGATATTTCATTATGGTTTTGATTTGCATTTCCCTGAAAATTAGAGATTTGGGCATTTTTTTTCATATGTTTGTTGGCCATTAGTCTATCTTCTTTTGAAAAGTTTCTGTTCATGTCTGTTGCCTACTTTTTAATGTTCTATGCTTCATATGGAACTAGAGAAGACATCATATAGCCAAAGCAACCTTACGCAAAAAGAACAAATTAGGAGGCATCAATTTACCAGACTTCAAGCTTATATTACAAGGCTATAGTAACTAAAACAGTATGGTACTGGCACAAGAACAGAGACATGGACCAATGGGTCAGAACAGAGAACCCAGATATAAAACCATCCTCATATTGCCATCTAATCTTTGACAAAGCAGACAAAAACATACACTGGGGAAAAGAATCCCCATCCAATAAATGGTGCTGGGAAAACTGGATAGCCACATGTAGAAGACTGAAACAGGATCCACACCTCTCACCACTCACAAAAACCAACTTACGATGGATAACAGACTTAAACCTAAGGCATGAAGCCATAAGAATTCTAGAAGAAAATGTTGGAAAAACTCTTATAGCCATCAGCTGAGGCAAAGAAGTTATGAAGAAGACCCCAAAAGCAATCACAGCAACAACAAACATAAATAAATGGGACCTGATAAAATTAAAAAGCTTCTGCACAGCCAAGGAAACAATCATTAGAGCAAATAGACAACCTACAAAATATTTGCATGCTATACATCTGATAAAGGGCTGATAACTAGATCCTATAAAGAACTCAAGCAAATCAGCAAGAAAAAATCATACCTGCTACATTTTAACAAGAGCCCCAGGTGATTTGTTTGTACATTAAATTTTGAAATTTCCAGAACACACCAGAAACCTCATTAAATTAATTTTTTTCCATTTACAACCATATCTTTAATTGTATATAGATACAGCCCTGTAAGTCTAGGCATGCATCCATTTATTCATCTCCTCAAAAATGCCAGTCTGTCCCTTGTAAACTGCTATGGCAAATGTTTGGGTTCTCCCCAAATTAATATGTTGAAATTCTAATGCCCAACGTGATGGTACCAGGAGACGGAGCCTTTGAGAGATGATTAGTCATGAAGGTGGAGCCCTCATGAAAGGGATTAGTGCCACTTTGAAAGAGGCCCAGAGAAGCTTGTTCACTCCTTCCACTGCGCAAGGGCACAGCCAGAGGCACCATCTGTCAATCAGCAAACAGGCCCTCACCAGACACAGAATCTGCAGGTGCCTTGATCTCAAACTTCTTAGTCTCCAGAACTTGAGAAATACATTTTTATTATTTTTAACCTACCCAGTTTATGGCATTTTGTTATAGCAGCCCTTGAACGAACTAGGACAGGAGCGAAGTCCCAATACCAGAGTGAAATACTTTCAAGGAGCTGATTAGACTCATCTTTTTATTCCTCTTGCCCTCCTTCCCTTTCCTATTTGCTGATTGATCATGTGACTCCTGTCTCTTCCTTCGATCCCTCCCCCAAATGACACTTCTTAAATTCAAACATAAGAATGTGCTTAAAATTCATCAGTGCCTCCCTATTGTTTACAAGAAAGTCTCGACTTTCTTGGCTTCGGTGTCCACCAAAACCTTTTGTTATTCATCACCCCTCATTTCCCACCTCATACCTGCACTTGAACCTCGTCCTTCCTCATGAATCCCAGAATACTGCCTGTCCTTTATATAGCGGGGACATTGCCTGCTGTGTTCTTTGACCTTGTCTGGAATATGCTTCTGGCCTCTGCCCTCTGCTGTCTCTCAGAGTCCTGCTGGAATGTCGGAAAAGCCCACCCCATCCACGAGGAAGGGCTCATTGCTCCTTGTCACATCATCCCACATACCATAAGAGTGGTCCTCAAACTTTAGCGAGCATCAGAAAGACCTGGAAGGTTCGTTATCCACCCCCAGGGTCTCTGATTCAGTTGGTCTGGGCTGTGCCTAAGTACATGCATTTCTAACAAGCTCCAAACTGATCCTGGTGCTGCTGCCCTGGGGTGCACACTTTGAAAACCACTGTAATGTAGGAGCACCAATCACATCATGCAGTAATTAGCGATTTCGCAAAGCTGCCTCTGCCGCAGGACCCTGAGTTCCTGAAGAGTCACAGCTGTGCCCACTCAGTGACTGCATGAGAGGAAGGACCAGCACAGTGTGATGTGTTCTGAAATAGTCCTTGTCTCCCCCGCTGGTTATCACGAAATGATTTCTTCATCTAAGAAGAAAATGTAGCTCATGAAGCTATAGTGAGGGTTAAAAGAGAAGAGGCACAAAGATCACGTAATATGTAATCAATTAGTATTAATAAGAGGAAGAAGGGAGGAAGGAAGAAAGGCAGGGAGGAAGGAGGAAAGGAAGAAAAGAGGGGAACGGGAATCAGCTGGTGTTTTGGCATCCTAGGCTGTGAGCTCAGTGACCAGCAGCATTTCATGGGGACCTTCTTGTCCCAAGCGAAGCCCAAGTGGAATTTTACAGGCAGAGCCCAGAGCAGTGGTATGATTTTGAAACACTCTAGCTTTCTAAGCTGGTAGGCTCAGAGGTTACAGGGAGTGTTTTCCACTCTGATGAATAACAGAGGAGACACTCACATATTCCTAAATAGAACTGTTTTGCTGGAGAACACTTTGCAGGTTTAGTAATCCCAGGTGCACGCTGGGTTTGAGGAATGAACCAGGCTCCAAATCCTGAGGCCAACCCTAGCATGAGACCCGGAGTCTCTGGGTAGGAAGGCTGGTGGCTGGAGATTAAGCTCCATCAAGCTCTCTTATGGAAAAACCCTTGAACAACAAGATTTGATGAGCTTCCGGGTTGCTGAACACATGGAGCTGGGAGAGTGGCACGCCAGGAAGGGAATGGGAGCTTTGCGCCCTTTCTCTCCACACCTCACTCTATGCACCCTTCCATCTTCCATCTGGCTGTTCAGCTGTATTCCTTTATAAAAAATGGGTAAACATAAGTAAGGCATTTCCCTGAGGTCTGAGCTGACCTAGCAAGTTAATTGAACCCAACGGGAAG
This sequence comes from Eulemur rufifrons, assembly GCF_041146395.1. Taxonomy (NCBI): domain Eukaryota; kingdom Metazoa; phylum Chordata; class Mammalia; order Primates; family Lemuridae; genus Eulemur; species Eulemur rufifrons. The sequence goes on from NC_090992.1 coordinate 12,692,636, forward strand.
AGGTCATGAGAATGACAACCTACTGCTTGCAACTGGCACCTGAAGTGGGGGTAGGTAGATCGTGTCAGAACTGAACTGAATTGTAGGACACCCAGTTGGTGTCCCCTGGAGAACTGCTTGGTGTATGGGGGAAAAATCCCCACACATCTGGTAACAGAAGTGTTCTGTGTTGAATGTGAGAGTAAAAGAAAAAAAAATAGTTTGTGTTTTCCTTTAGGCCATGTAAGGTGTCATATTCACAGATTCCAGGGATTAAGGCATGGATAATTGGGGGGAGGGGCATTACTCAGCCTGCCATAAATAATAATAACAAAATCATACTTCTCTTTATCAAGTGCTGCTGAGAACACTGGACTGGGTGCTTTAACTATATCACTTCTGATCCACTCAGCCACCCTACAAAATAGGCATTAGAGAATAGTCACCCATTGTCGTATACCAAGCACGTTACATGGCAAGGATTTCAACCTTGACTTCTCTCTCCAAAGTCCATTTTTTAACCAGGTTACCGTCATGAAGAACGTCCTAAGTACAGAGTGCTGGATTGTTCCCTGCATTACTCATCTGCATTACCTCCTGCCTTCACCCTGACACCTGAGTACTTCCCGTGCCCAGCTTAGAGAGAGGAAACTGACCTAAAGCACACAAAGTTTCACCAGATCGGAGAACTCATGTGACAGAAGCTGGTGACTCTCAAGGCCCCTGCCTTTCCCTCTGACACGTAGATCTCATTTCCACAGCCAATGGTGGCCCCAGTTGGCCCCAGGACAAATGGCCATAGAATTGCCATAGACTCAGTCACCACCATCTCCATCTCAGCCCATCTGCAGGTGCCAAGCGCAGGGGCTCACCGGGGCTCACCGGCAGTAGGTATTTATCAGCTGGAATGACTTTATATTCTGCTTGCTAAATTGGATTTCTTTTAGAAAAGGCTAGGGCGGCAGATAAAAGCAGATTTTATGGCTACCCAATCAGAGGAAGCTAGATTTCATTTGAGCAGGTGAGACTGGATGTCTTTCAGCTTTCTCTTTTAAAACCTGAGGGAAGCACTTAGATGTTGAGGCCAATTCATCAGGCTTTAGGAGGCTTTTTTATTAGTCACTTACAGCAAACATTTTCCCCTTTACAGATGGTTGCCTATTGCAACAAAACTCCCCATCTAGGCTCAAAGCCAAGCTGAGACTTGGAAAGTGAGGGGGGCGGTAAGTGGCAGCATCTCATTCCAAGTCAGGAGGCAGAGAATTCACAAAGGTGCAGGGCACGTCAACGGGGAGAGAGGAGAGCTCCAACAAATGGTGCTCTGACAATTCAACGCCCAGATACAAAAAATGAACATCAACACTTAGCTCACACAATATATAACAATCAACTCAAAACTGATTAGATTTAAACATAAGGTCTAAAACTATAAAACATCTAGATGAGAACAGGAGAAAATTTCTGTTACCCTGGGTTAGGCAAAAATTTTTATAGATTGACTCATAAAGCAAAAACCATAAAGGAAAAAATTTGATAATGTGGACTTCATTAAAATCAAAAGCTTTTGCTCTTCAGGAAACACTGTTACGAAAATGAAATAACAATCTACAGACTGGGAGGAAATGTTGTGAAAATATATCTGATAAAGGACTTGTATCTAGAATATGCTCATTGATAAGAAGATAAGCATCGTTAAAAAATGGACAAAAGATCCGAACAGACACTCACTCAAGTAGAGAGGCAGATGGCAAAGGAGCACGTGGAAAAAATGCTCATTGCCATTAACTGATAGGTAAATAAAAAATAAAACCAAAATGAGATGCCTCTACGTACTTACAAGAATGGCAAAAACAAACAAACAAAAGCTGTCAATGCCAAGTGCTGTAGAGGATGCAGAGCAATTGTGACTCCCAATACATCGCTGGTGGGAAGGAAAAACGGTGCTTCCAGCTACTTTGGAAGAACAGTTTGGTGATATACACCCACTGTATGACCCCACAATCCTACTATAGATGTTCACTCAAGAGAAATGAAAATATGTGTCCACAAAAAGACTTGGATGTGAATGTTTACAGAAGCTTTATTCATAATGCCCCAAATTAGAAACAACACAAATGTTCCTCAACTAATAAATAGATAAATTGTATATGATGGAAAGCTACGGCTAAGGTTTGAATGTCTGCTCCAAAACTCATGTTGAAATTGAATTGCCATTGTTTTCATAGTAAGAGGAGGGACCGTTAAGAGGTGATTGAGCCACGAGGACTCTGCCATCATGAATGGATTAATGTCATTATGGTAGGAGTGGGTTTGTTATCATGAGAATGGGTTATTCTAAAAGCAAATTCTCTCTTTTTCTCTCATTTTTGCTCTCTTTTGCCCGTTTGCCTTCTGCTATGGAATGACAGCACAAGTCCCTCACCAGATGCCGGCACCATGCTCTTGGACTTCCCAGTCTCCAGAACTGTGAGCTAAATAAAATTCTTTTTTTAAAAAATAAATTACCCAGTATGTGGTGTTCTGTTTTAGCAGCACAAACAGAGTAAGACAGCTACTAAGCAATAAAAAAGAATGAACTACTAATATATGCAATAATGTGGATGAAAGAAGTCAGATACAAAAGGACACATATTGTATGATTTTATTTATATAACAATCTGGAGAAAAAATAAAACTATAGGGACAGAAATCAGGTGGGTGGGTTAGGACTAGGGACAGAGTTGGGGAGGTTGTTGACCACAAAAAGGCATGTAGGAACTTTCTAGGGTGATGGAAATGTTCTACATCTGAACCATGGTGGTAGTTACATGACTCTAAACTTTCATCAAAATGCATTGACTTGCACACTTATGAAGGGCAAATTTTACTCTGTAAATTATCAATAAAGCTGACTTTTAACAAAAAGAATGAGAGAATTTACATACTGCTCTTTCTTCCTCCCAATAATACAAAAATGTGATAATGAAGGTGAAAATAACAATGTCAGCACAAGTTAGTGAGGGATGGTGAGTCTTGGTGTGGCTCTTTCCAGTATCAAAAGTTCAAAGTCCAAAGCCTCACCTGAGACTCAAGGCAAGTGCCTGTCACCCAAGAGCCCGTAAGATCAAAATCAAGTTATTTACTTCCAAGACACAGTGGTGGGACAGGCGCTGGGTAAACATTTCCATTCCGAAAGGGAGAAATCAGTCAAAAGAAAGGGGCAATGGGCCCCCACACAAGTCTGAAACCCAGCCGAGCAGACCTGAAATCTTGAAACTCCAAAATGATTTCCCTCGACGCCATGTTCCATATCCTGGGCACACTGGCACAAGGGGTAGGTCCCCGAGCCTTGGACAGTCCCACCCCCAATGGCTTTGTTGGGCACAACCCACGTGGCTGCTCCCATGGGTTGGAGTCTGGTGCCTGCAGCTTCTCTAGGCTTAGGGTGCACGCTGCCGGGGGCTCCACCACTGAGGGTGGTGGCCTCTTTCCCATAGCTCCACCAGGCCGTGGCCCAGTGGGGAGTCGGTGTGGGGGCTCCGACCCCACATGTCCCCTTTGCACTGCCCTAGTAGAGTCCCCTCTGTGGGGGCTCCTGCCCGGACACCTAAGCTTTCCCACACATCCTCTGAAACCTAGGTGGAAGCCACGCAGCCTCCACACTCCCACACTGCACAAGCGCCGGCTTAACGCCACATGGGTGCTGCCAGGGCTTGCACCCTCCAGCGGCAGCCCGAGCTGCACCTGGGCCCCTTGGTGCCTCTGTGGAACCTGGAGCTGCGGGGATGCAGCAGAGCATTCCCAGGAAGTGCGGGGTGCTGCTCTGGCCTGGCCCCCGAAACAGTCTGCCCTCTTAGGCCCCTGGGCCTGTGATGGGAGGGGTGGCCTGGAAGATTTCTAAAATCCCTCAGGGACTCTTTTCCATTGCCTTGACCACTGCCACCTGGCTCCCTTTTAGTCACACTGATGTCCCAGCAAGTGCTTGCTTCCCAGCCCACACTGATTCCTCACTGGAAAACACTCTTTCCTTCTCTACCACACAGTCAAGCTGAAAAGTTTCTAAATTCTTATGCTCTGCCTCCCTTTTAATTACAAGTTCCAACTTTAAGTCATTCTGTTGCTCCTCTATCATTTTTCTATCAGTACTTTGGTCACAACCACTTACCAAGTCTTTGAGGAGTTCCACACTTTCCCTGTCTTCCTGTGTTCTTCTGAGCCCTCCATAATCTTCCAGCCTCTGCCCAGTTCCAAAGCCGCTTCCATGTTTCAGGTACCTTTATAAAGAGAAGAGGTGTATTTGGCTCATGGCTCTGCAGGCTGCATGAGAAGCTTGGCACCAGCATCTGCCTCTGGTGAGGGCTTCGGGGGGCCCCAGTTGAGGAGGAAGGTGAAGTGCATCCCCTGGCGAGAGGGGGCTCGAGGAGGAGGTGCAAGTCTCTTTCAGGCAGTCAGATGTCGCAGTAACTCCCAGCAAGAACAATGTGAGAACTCCCCACGAGGGTGACACCAAGCTCACTTGTCCTGACCCAAGCACCTCCCACCAGGCCCCACCTCCAGCATGGGGCATCAGATCTCATGTCCCTCTCACAGAGCTTCCCAGTTGTCCCCAAAGTCTTAACTCTTCACCTTGGAGAAATTCTGCCCTCTGGGGGAAATGACTCAAAAGGTCAGCAGTTAGTTAAAAGTCACAGGGTTGTGAGCATCGAGGCTTACTGGCCCGGAATCCAAAGCATAAGAAAGCCCAGTTTGTTTGTGGGGCCAGCTACACACGTTTTGCCTTACGAGGTAATATTCACTTTCCCACATGAAGTAATATTCACGGGTTCCAGGGACTTCTGGTTGGTGCTGGCAGGGTGCACCCTCAGCCTGGATATCTTTTTTGCGGGGGAGGGTTTCATTCCACTGCACCTGGTGTCACCTCCATACTCTGTTCTGGCCGTGCCCATTAAGGTCAATGCGGCTGATGTGCTGCACCAGAATGCAGGCTCTGTGGGTCATGTGAGCTCATGCCCAGGGTGGGGGCGGCATGGGGGATCACTGATGGGGCTTCGGGGCTGGTATGGAAGATAACAAATTCATGGAGGTCTCGGGCCTGTCTGGAAGGTGGGATGGGACCAAAGCTTTGCTCAACCCCAGAATTCTTGGCCTAGAGAGAAAGCAGCTCAATTCTCCAGTTTCCCGTGTGCCTATGCAAGACCTTATTGCAGCCTCTGGGACTATAGAAACAGCACTGCCCACGGCCTTATCAAAACTTCCTTCTATTTTCCACTAAGTTCCCATCCTCTGGAGCAGATAAAATGGGTTGTCGACCCAAGGTTTCTCTCCTCCCTTCTCTCCTTCTCAATAGAACCACACACTCTGTTCGGAGACTCACCCACACTCTAAAGTCTTGGGCTTTGGGGAAGACTACCCCTACCCCACAAGCTGTGAGACTGGGTTCTGATTAATCTAGGCCAATCATGGTGGGAAGGCCAATCATGGTGCTGTACCTTTTAGTGAGCACGTGGGGAGCCAATGAAAGAACAAGGTTTACTTACTGAAGGTGTCAGAATGAAGAATGGGAAAATACGAGTCTTTAATAAGATCACTGAACTATTGAATCAGCCAAGCCACAATTCCTCACTTCCAGAGTTCTTTCTAAGTGAGATGATACATTTCCTGATTGCTTTAAACAATTTAGCTGAAGCCAAAAGTATTCTGAATCACCTTCTGTCCAAGGGCCTGATATTGCTTAGGCAAACCCACTTTTCCTTCTGGCAACAAAAAAAAAAAAAAAAAAAAAAGGAAATATCAATATCGTATGGAGAAGCTTATATTGGATTTTAAATCAGGGTCTGTTTTTACATAACAAGTTGGAGAAAATTGAATTTACCAAAATTCTCTTAAAAAGTGATAGCTGTCTTAGTGGGAAAATAATTTGATAAGTGTTTGAAGTCCCCGCAGAGAATGCAAAGCATTTAAGCTAGAACAGAACGGAGGAAAGGATATTATTTGCTGCTTGGGAGGAGGTCGAGGGTGGAATAAGAGGAAGAGAGAGTGGGAAAGGAGCCAGGAGATGGCAGAGTGCTGAAGACTGCATGGCGTCACAACTTCCGCTGGATACTACCCACATCTGCCCACTCTTGTACTGTTTTCAAACATCACACATGGTAAAAACAAAAAGTGGACCACTTGGAGAAATCAGTGACAGAGCTAATTTTGGTCTCTGGGGAAAAGGGGGTAATAGGGCAATACATAGGACACAGAGTGAGAGTATGAAGACAGAAGGAACCATAACAAGTAATTCCCCATGAATTTCCCCAAAATCAAAAAGTGACATTTGGTTCTCATGAGACTTTAGTACTGGGGCCTGAGCAGCTAGTAACTCTAGATTCTGTCTGGGTTACATTACTAGTTATGCTACATTTCCAGTGCTGCTCTCTACCACAAATCACACTGGGCTATCTGGCCCAACCTCTCCCAAAAGGTGGACCCCCAGTCCATCCAAGAGCTTTGCTTGAGCACTCTCTTAGTCTGCCCCACTGTGGCCAGTGCAAGCCATGCTCACCAGCCCCTTTGGGAAAAGCATGTCCTCCAAGTCTCACCTCTTTCCAATACGACTTTGCTCTTCCACCTTGCTTTTCTCTTTCATTTATGCATTGTGGCATTGTGGCTCTTAGACTTTTCAGCATTTTGAGGTTTGAATATAGCCTTTCCTAAGGAAATGCCTTCCTAGCAGAATTTCCCAAGATGGGCACTCAGACCTGCCATTTGCATAAGTAAGCAGTCATTTGCACAGATGAAATGAGCAGTTGCATATGTGCAGATAGGTCCTAATAAGTACCGTATGCTTCAATTACCCATTTTCCCAGCCCTCTGGACTGATTGGTTATTAATGCAACAGATGGAGCTATTTAGCACTAGCAGACTCCCCAAATGCCACCCATCTCCTCCTCTCCCCAGACCCACAAGCTTCTCCTGGCATCCTCCATTTCTTTATCATTGCAGAATGAATGCCACCGAGCAGTATTCAACACATGCCTTTAGTTCCGCTGACAGTTAAGTTGCATTTCCTTAACAAGAGTGCCGCTGGGGAACCCCAACAGGCCCTCACTGTCAAGCAGACTCAACTGGAAAATGCTGGGTTTCTAAACTGCATCCTCTGGAAAAGCTGGCCTGTGTAGTGTTCTGTCAGCGGAAGGCCTTCAAAGCGTCTGACGTCCAGGGATAACTGACGTCCGTGAAGATGACCCAGAGTTCTGATGAGATCCTGGGGTTGCTTCCGGACCATCATTAAAATGTTGGCGATCATCCACACAGCCCATCATACCATCAGAGAGACTCAGAAATCTTCAGAAATTGAAGCAAACAGGAAATCACACAGGCCAGCACGTTTCGAGCTGTTTTCCTTAGAACTCTGGGGGTCCATGGAGGGACCTGTGGGTGGGAAAAAATCCGAGTGTCTGGGATCTGGCCCTTCAAACCCTGCTTTAACCAGCTTTGTGCTATTTTTACCTCCTAGGCTTTATTATTTATTGAGCTTATTCAAATGAATAAAAAATTCCACAGGCAAAGGAAGTAGAAAAACCAAACAGGTTATTGGTTTCTGACCTGGCCCTCCAAAATCTTTTAAGTTTTTGAAGTGATGGGAGTAGAGGCGGTGGTGGAACAGAAGCTATTTTTAAATATTTCACGAAGCTTAATAGAGCTTCTCCATTTACTGAGCACTCCCAGAAATGTCAAGGAGTGATCTCATCGGCCCCCGCCTCCCCACCGCCCTCGGCGCGGTGACTCACAGGCCGTGTCTCCCGCACAGACCCGTCGTCGGAGCCCAGGCCTGAGCAGACATCCCTCCGAGGCAGCGTCTGAAACTCAGCGTCTCTCAAACCCAAAGGCGTGACCTCCGCCCCGTCATCCACTGCCCCACAGACGGACCCGAATTCCCATGGCAGCAAAAGGCAGTTTCCGCTGTGAAGCCACCCGCAACAGAACCCCATGAACCACCCTTACGACGCCTCCCGCTCTGCGCCGGGACCCAGACCCCAGCCTCGTCCTCCATTCTCCCTTCCTGACATCTCCCCAAAACCACTCACTCTCTCCGTTGCCTCTGACTCACCCCACTCCAGAATCACTTGCATAGACAACAGTAAAGTTTCTTTCTTGGTCTCCTTAATTCTGTTCTCCCATCTCCATTCCAAGTTGCTCCTCACACTGCACCTCGAGTCAACTCTTTACAAGACGAGTCTCTCTCTGTCACGCCTCCACTTCAACCCCCGTGATGTTTTCACCTCCAATGATGAAGACCACAGTCCTTAACAGGGCCCAAGGCCTGGCCTCAGCTCTCACGGCACGGGCCCTTGCTCCCTGTGTCCCAAGTACTCTGGCTTTTTAGCAGTTCTTTGTATGCACCAGGCTCCCCACTCCCCACCACAGGACCTTTGCCCATCCTGTTCCCTGTGCCTGGAATGCTGTTCCCTCCCTTCTGCGTAGCTAGTGGGCTCTGATTCATCCTTCGGAGCTCAGCTCTGGCTCTGCTGCCTCTGGGACTCTTTCTCAGGTCTCAGGCATCTAGTCCCTCTTGATTCTATGCCACTCCCACACAGCACTTGTGACAATCCAATTTATGGATTATTTGATGAATACCTAGCTGCGCTCTAGAGGGTAAGCTCTGTAAGAGCAGGGCCCCCTCCACCTTTGTTCATCCCTGCACCCTCAGCTCCAGCTTAATGCCCAGCACGGGGCGGGTGCTCAGTGACACGTGCAAGAGGGGGGGATTCGGGAAGGAAGATTTCTTTGCTGTGGCCTAGAAATGTTCTACATTCTCAGTGACAGCACGTTGGTTGGCTTATGCGAAAGAGAGGCTCCAAAGAGCATCTTTGTTTAAAAATGAATAAATGGGCTGATGATTACTCCTGTTAAGTAGCTATCTTTTGTAGGCAGAATCTTTCAAAGTAAGTAGGGGGGGAAGGAAGGAATCCTTGGGCCACCTCGTTCCCTAATTCGTGCACATGGACTGAGCATGTGCTGCTTGCTTGGGCTACTACATGCATTGTTTCACCTAATTCTGTGAGCAACCTCAGAGGTAGGTGTTTTATCCATTTTTCTTTAAATGAGGAGATAGAGGCTCCGAGAGGTTAAGTCACACACTCAAGGGTACCCAGCTAGAAAGTGACAAAGTCAGGATTTGCGCCCATGTCTGTCTCACCCCAAAGCCAAGCTCTTCCTGCATTTCATGCTGACAGCTCCCCCTCCCCCTACCGTAGAGCAAACTGAATTGGACAGGAGCTACTTGCCCAAGGTCAAGAAGAGCAGGACAAAGCCCTGACCCCTACACCACCACTCTGTTCTTCCCATAATCACACATATTTCACTATATTCAAATCTCACAAAAGCATGGAAACCATCTAGAGGAGGCTTGACCCAGCCTGAGGCCATGGCGTTAGACAAGAAAGAAAAGACACAATCTGTTGTAGCAACTTGAGTCCCCCAGCGATCAGAGCCCGGAAAAGCTGCACACTACCACGTTAGCGGGTGGGAGGGAGCTGTGGGTGCAAGTGAGGCCGCGCAGGAGGGAGAGCTGATGCCAGCTGGTTAAGTCGGTTCATCACCCCACAGGCCACAGGTCCATGAGAGAATAAGCTGGTGGCTTGGTCACTTGGAACATTCTGGAAAGGCTGTCTGGGAACACTGTGTCTCAGAAGAGTCCACAATGTTGGGAGAGGGACTCAGTTCAACTGCCCAGCTCCACCCCTCACTGGGCCCTCACTGGGCCCACCAGATGGTGTCATCTGGCCTGGCAGCCTCCATGCTGGTCCGCACAAGTCTGCACTGCTAGCGCCTGGGGCTCCCACGGTAGACACCACGGAGGGCATGGCAGAGAGAGGCTGTGGCCACAGCGACCACAGTGGGGTTAGATGCCAAGTCACTGGCAGTCACAACCAGGGCCTCACGAATGTGGAAACAATGCAATATATTGCTGGGGCGGCTCCAGCCAAGACACAAGCCAAGCGACCTGGCCCAGGGGCAGCTGGGCCTTGTGGGGTGTGCATGTAAGTCACTCTCTTTCTCAGCTCTGATGGAACGGTGGGCAGGCGGAGGGCCATGGCTTTGCAGTGAAAATGATCTGTGTTCAGATCTCGATTCCTGCCTCATCAAATTTCTGAGACTCTTTCCTCCTCTGGAGAATGGGGCTAAGTGTGGGATCTGCAGCGTCGTGTTGTTGAAGGACTATGTTTCAAGCTTTTCTGGGATGGGGGCAGAGAACATGCACGTGTGGCTCCAGAAGGTTAGAGGTGCAGTTGAAAGCAGCCGGCTGCTTACATGAAATATCTCTGACACCCAAGCCACTGTCACAACTTCCCATAAAATGTTCATTCTAGTCCATAATATATAGTTGGTTTTAATGGTTAAAGATTTCTTTCAACAAAATTTTAAATAAAAACCGAAGTTCCAGAAAGAGCTTTATCCTGCAAATATGTCCATCTTCTGAAACACCATCAGAGTCCCCTTGGAGGTGCCCAAGTATCCCAGTTTGAAAAGCACAATTTAGGATTGGCGACAATGACCAAAATAACCACTGTGTGTTGAACACTCGTTAGGCACTTAACTTGTGTTTTCTTATTTGGTCATCTCAAAGACATCATGAGGTCAGAGTTATTTCCCCAATTTTACAGATAAGAGAACCGAAACTCAGGGAGATGACTGCCCAGCCCAAGCTCACATGGTGGGTAACAGTCGAAGTGAGAACTGGAGCCCTGTTTGTCACCTCCAAAGCTCAGATACTTATCTCCACAGCCACATGGTTTCCCAATACGTGTGAGGTGCCTGGCCCGGTGGTTGGCACGTAGCAGGGACTAAGGGCAGTTATCACGCCTCAGACTGTGATAGTCAGCACACACCACCGGAACAGGTACCGGGAAGCCACCACCTCCTGGGCAGCGTGGGCCAGGCTGGCATTTTCCAGAAAGTTGGCTAGGATGACTTAGCCTCTTGTTCATCAGCTGAGACTAAATCTCTCTCTCTTTCTGCCTCCCTCCAGACTGGGTAGTCTGCAAATCTCCTGACTGTTCCCCAAAGCTAGCAAACCATTCCTACTTAGTGGGGAGCTAAGGACCACTATCTACCCGTCATCACCAGGATCAACAGCCCCAAAGAGGGCAGTGACTGCCGCCAAGAGCATGAGCCCTTCTGCAGGCCCAGGCAGTGTTCCGGGCCTCAGGATTGTAAAGAGCCTATTAAAGGGAACTGTAATGCAAGTTTTATCTCAAAGTGGAAAAATAATATAAAAGATATCGATATCAAGTTTCTGAATAGAAAAATATCAAACCAAAAAGATTATTGCTCTTACTATACCAAGTCGTTGCAGAGAGAATTAGAGTATGACAGTGACGATGACTATTTCCCACTCTCCCTGGGCAGTCTCTTGATTAGAACCATCTTGTGTCTGACTGCAATCCCTAGTTAAACCCGTCCATCCATCCACCCGACCCCTTGCCAACAGAAGGCACCTGCTCTGGGCCACCCTGTGCTCTGGGCTCTGAGAAAGGGCCAGGCACGTCCCTGACTTCTACCAACTAGAACATGTAGACATGTTGCCTCTCGCCCCGGCCTCACTGAGCTCCACACCGAGATGTCCCTAGGCTTAGAAAACAAAGCCACCTTGACTCATGCAACACAACCCTGAACTCACCACCTTTCCCCTCAACCTCAACTCCCATCAGCATCTATAGTGACTAGATGTGGCTTAGACACAAGTAAGAATCCTGAAAAGTTCTACATATACTGCATCTCAGAGTAGACAAATAGTTGGTGAAGGGAAGTTACACTTTATCTCTTGGTGAAGAGGGAAGGTATAATTGGGTGATCGCCATTTTGCAACCCCTAATGAAATAATGGATTTTGGCATTAATGATCAAAGGCTGCTAACATCAGGGGAAAAACAATAGTGTCTGAGCTAAGTCTTGTGCACAGCACCACACATGCAGTGGAGCTGGCAAAATATCAAACCCGGATCTGTACACTTCTAGAGCCAACAACCAGCTTACAGGAAATACAGAAGACAAAGGAACTTGTTATATGCCACCAAGGGAGTGCAATTAGCAAAGTCCAGATGCAGAAAAGTTAGATGACACTAACTCAGTTCCTTCAGCAACAACAAACAAATGACAAGATTGTGGAGAAAGAACCTATAGATTTTTAAAAAGTCTTAGGCGACACATTAACTGATCATATGGTGGATTTTATTTGGATCTCCATCAAAAAAACAAACTTAAAAAAAACATTTATAAGACAATTGGGAAGAATAAACACTAACTAGATGTTTAATGATAGTAAGAAATTAATATTGATTGCTTGGGGCTGTGATGATTTTGAGTATTTATAATTATATTTTAAGAAGGGAGTTTTGCTTTTAGAATTACATACTGAAATATTATCAGATGAAACGATAGGATGTCTGGGATTTACTTCAAAATCATCTAGGGTGCAGACGGAAGGCAGCGTAGGTGGCACAAGGGTGTTTGCGGTTGACAGGTGTTGAAGTTGGGTGATAGATATACAGGAGTTGGAGATACTATTCTCTTTATTAATTTGTATATATTTAAAGTATACCATTTTTTTGAAAAAAACTTTGAAAATAGTGTTTCTAAAAAGATTCATTAACAAATATTTTTTCAGCACCTACTATGTGTTGTGTAGGTGTCTGAAATACATGAGCAACAAAACAGACAAAGATGTTTGTCTTCACGGAGCTTCCATTCGGCCGGGGAGACAGGCTATGAATCATAAGCGTAAGAAATAAGCACAAACAGAATGACAAGGGTTGGAAGTCAGCGAGGGAGGGGGTGTGATTTTAAACTGGGTGTTGGGGACCTCTGTGCAAAGACTTGCTGGAGACAGGGAGCTGCCACGTGACTGGGGGCAGCGGCATGCCTGGCAGGGGAAACAGCTGGTGCAAGGGCTGTGAGGCAGGAATGTGCCTGCTAAGTTTGAACAGTGGCGGGACCAGCGTGGCTGGAGCAGAATTTGGAGAAGAATATTTCAGAAGAGGGATCAAAGAGGTAAAATCTCGTGTAAGGCCCTGCAGACCCTCTTCAGGACTTTGGCTTTTCCCCTGAGCCATGCAGAGTTCTGAGCAGAGGAAGGACATGACCCAGCTACACTTAGAAAGAATCTCTCTGGCTGCTCTGATGTGAACCTACTGTAGGGGCAGGGGAGGTGGCCGGGAGCCCATCAGGAGGCTCCTGCGGTGAGAGAGATGGTGGCTCAGACCAGGGGGATGAATGGCAGTGGAGATGGACAGCAGCAGTGGGATTCTGGTTATATTTAAAAAGCAGAGCCACCAAGATTGTATGAGGAATGCGGGGTGGGGAGTCCTGGATGACTCCAAGGCTTGACGCCAGAGCCTTAGGGACGAAGCCCTCGGCCAACTCCATCTCAGTGGATGGGGTTGACACAGAACTTGTATTTCTCTCTCACATACAGTACGTCCAGAATTAGCCACCCAAGGTTGTGTGGGGGCTGCACCTTGGTCTTAGACCCAGCCTGTTCCCAGCTTTCTCCTCCAGCATCCCCTGGGAATTGGGCTCATCCTCGAGTTGATGAGTTCCAGCCATCTCATCCACACTCCAAACAGGAGGATGAAGAAAGACAAGAAGGGAGACAAATGACATGGCCCAGCTGTATTTTAAGGACATTTTCCAAAAGCTGCCACATGATGCTTCTGCTTACATCCCATTGTGTAAAACTTAGGTACATGTCATACCTGCTTTCTGTGATGCTAGGAAACACAGCCTCTATTCCAGGTACCCAGCGAAAAACTAGAGATTTTATTACAAACAAAATGAGAGAGAATGGATAATAGGGTAACCACGTTCCGTTTCTGCCATTCCACTCATCCGTTGCCTAAAGTGGAAACTTAATCATTTTCAGTTGCTCAAGTTGTATCAATTTTATCTCCTCAATAGAATAGCATACTTCTCATCAGCCTGGACTTTTGAGTCAACCAAACATGAATTTAAATCCCCATTCTTCCCCCTACTAGCATGTGATCTTACACTTGCACTCTTGTGATATTCAGCATAAGCTTTCCCCAGATGTGGAATGCCACTTATCCTCACTTTTCATGTAGCACACCCCTAGTCGTCCCTCGATACTCAGCCCAAATGGCCCCTTGACTTTATCAGAGTGATGTGTATCCACCTCTCTAATTGACTGATTCCTCCTTAAGCACTAACCTAACTCATTTCTATGTGCCCAGTCCACAATCAACAGTCAGAAAATGTTTCTTGTATTTGAACTGTGTTTCCAGGTATTTAAATGTTTCCATGTAGTAAGAATTAAATAAATGGTAACTTTGTTATCACTGCAGTTACTACTATTATAATTATTTTGCTGTCATGGATACAAAATGTATGTGGTTGCCTGGCTCTTAATCCATGTTTGTGGGAGAGGCAACAGAGAGAAAATTCACCAATGAAGCTCCAAGTAAAAAAGGGTCCTTGCACGGTGACCAAAATAAGAAGTGATGTTTTCAGGAGGGCTGGCCGCCCTGTCACAGCTAAATGGGCCTTCATTTTCTCAGTGTGTGGAGCCCAGAGCAAAATGCAGGCACGTCTGATAAAACTTCTGTCTTCTTTCCAAAGCCTTAAATCAAAGAGGAATTTGCTTGCAGCATCAACTCTGAGTCTTAAAAAAGCAGTGCATTAGCATCAACAATGGGATTAATTAGGCTTCCCTGGAAACTGTTCAAACAAAGGACTGTGCAGTTGTCTAGGAAGGTCAGGCCTTTTCATTCTTTTCTGCAGTGTTTCAAGTTATCACCTCTGTGCAGACCCGCGCTCTGCCACAGGCAGGGGCAACCTTCACGGGACCCCCCCTGGGATCTGATGAGACCAGACGCTGGTTGAGGGAGAGAAGGCCAGAGGTCCCAAATCCTGGACCAGGGCCTAACGGAAAGAGCTTCAAGGGCTTTGAAGTCTAGTATAATAAGCTCTGCCATTCCCCTCACTGGACTTCATTTTCCTCCTCTGTGAAATGGGCATGATGCTCTCTGCAGAGCAAGATTACTCTCAAAGTTAAAAGAGGTAATGTGGTTTTCCTAAAATTCAGTGTCTTGCCCACAACTATCCCAATCTCACCAAACCGGTATGAATTTTTTGCTATTAATTACTTAATATTTTCTTTACTTAATACATTTTAGGAGTAAAGGTTATATTCTTTCAGTAGAAAAAAAATATTTTTTGATAACACAACCCAAAACCACTAAGCTAGCTATTAAAAGATTTTTTTAAAAAATTCACGTACCCCTAGAAATCATCCTGTTAGCCAGGAAGGTGTTACGTGAGGTGAGCTTTGGGAAAGACTGTGGTGTTGTCTGTGTAAGAGGGAACTTCCCCTGACACAGAGGGGTGGGTCTTCGGAGGGTTTGGCAATTCTCCACCCTTCTCCTCTCCGTCCTTCCTCCCAGTGTCTCACCGTTGTCTCTGGGCCGAACAGTCTCCTCACCATCTTAAAAGTCCCTACTGTGTGGTAGGCTGATGCACGCATACACTGAAACGGTGGGAGGCACGTGCCTTATCAACCCCCCAGGGGAGGCGCAAGAATGCACACCACGGCTGTGGTTCAGGAGTGTGCGGCTGTGTGTGATTACTCAGGTGCCCTGAAAAAAGCCAAACTGCTCCATTTTTCCAAGTGTTTTTCCTACTGGGCCACAGTGGGTTTTTCCCCCTTTGGAAGTCCTATATTTAGCCTACTAGGACACTCACTATTTTGTTTTTGAACTAATGTACCCTCTGTTAGAGCTCTTTTGGATGCAAATGGCAGAAAAATCCTTCCTGGACACATTTAAATAATGGGAATTTATCAGCTCACAAAACTAAATCCCCCACTGGCTTCAGGCAAGGCTTGATCCAGGGCTAAAATCATGTGAGCAAGATAGACTTTTCTCTCCATTTAGTTGTCTTGTTTCCTTCTGTATGGATTCTGTTTCTGCAGGCTCTCCCCTTGAGGCCATAAATGACTAACTTGAGCTCTCAGGGCTCAGGTGCCTAGGCTTAAAGTTAGCAAAATAGATGAGCCTCGGCTGGGCACGGTGGCTCACGCCTGTAATCCTAGCACTCTGGGAGGCCGAGGTGGGCGGATCATTTGAGCTCAGGAGTTCAGGAGTTCGAGACCAGCCTGAGCAAGAGCGAGACCCCCCCCCCCCCGATCTCTACTAAAAATAGAAAGAAATTATATGGACAGCTAAAATATATATATAGAAAAAATTAGCCGGGCATGGTGGTGCATGCCTGTAGTCCCAGCTACTCAGGAGGCTGAGGCAGGAGGATCCCTTGAGCTCAGGAGTTTGAGGTTGCTGTGAGCTAGGCTGACGCCACGGCACTCACTCCAGCCTGGGCAACAAAGTGAGACTCTGTCTCAAAAAAATAAATAAATAAATAAATAGTAAAATAAAATAAAATAGATAAGCCTCATTAAGCCAGAATTCCATCTATTCTGATTGGAAAATTTAGGGCATGTGCCCACTCCCAAATCAATGCATCACTGTCCCCAGAGGATTTGGCCCTTTGGTTACTCAGTCTTAGGTCAAATCAGCTCTTCCAGAAACCCACAAGCTGAACACGGAGCAGGAAGTGGCATCGCGGAGGGAAGTGGGGAGGTGGTTACAGGAAGGGTGAATGGGTGCTGGGGTGGAAACCACATTCGTGCAGTTTCCATCAATTAGTATCAGGTACAGCTGCTTACAAGAGAAGAGCAAGAAAGGCTTTAAAAGTACAGTTCTCTCTACATAAAAGAAATACGGGGGTAGGTATTGCAAAGCTGGTGTGATGGTTCCATGGCGTCATTAAGAATTTGCATGTAGATACCCTCAAAACTGCATCATGATGTCAGATGGATGCTGGAGGTATAGCCTGTTATCCCGGGTTGACAGTAGGAGGAAGCAGTAATGGGGGGAAATGAGAGGCAAAGAAGACCCCTCTTAGCTGAGTTTATAGCCACTCACACCTTAAACCTAGCTCCAATGTAGAAAAGGCTGGGAAAATATCATCTTTTTTTCCAGGAAGCTGAAACATCAGGATTCTGTAACTTACTGAAATCCGTTCAAATATGGTAACTCGGGCTCAATCTTAGCATCTGAAGCATGTCTCAGTCCTGTTTCATTTGCTTTTTTATGGAAAGCAATAGCCTTGACCTTCTGGAGGCTACCTGTGCCTTTTATCTTACTTGATGCCTCCAAAGCCTGGGGGGCAGGTAGGTATCACTGCTTCCGCACTGCACAGGTGAGAAAAGCAGATTCAAAGAGGTGAAGTAACTTGTGTCCCATCACACAGAGGGTGCATGCTAGATCTGGGATTCACACTCTGATCTCGATCTCTTCATTCCTGTACTCCTGATCCTCACCACTGCAGTGGTCCCCTCCGAGAAGCAGGAGGGATTAGAACCCCATCCCCAGTGACCAGCCTCGATGGGGCCCCATACCTGTTGCTGACTGCCCAGCAGTGGCAGGTTCGGGCTGGTGGTGGTGGTTTGACGATGAATGAATGTGCACACGAATAGAGTCTCCTGAGCAATTAATTCTTAAATCTGAACTCGCATATCAGAATGGATCTGCCTGCCCAACACAGAGCTCAGCACCCTCTTGGAGCAAAACTACATTGCAGCTGGGCTCTCTGTAGCTCAGCAGTTTCAGAAGCAATGATTTCTATGCAGCAAGCACTTCCACCACTTCCATCATTAGCACCAGCTAAATGTGCCTTTAAACAGAGCTTGTACAGGGGACCGGTCACTCGAATTTGTCCTACCTGTGTTTCTTTGTGTGGATTAGTGTTTTTGCACATTTTTTTTTACTTCGAATGTCTTTAGACAATGCCTGTGACACACACTGTCTCCACTGCCTTCCCAGGCACTGACAGATCCCACGTGGCTGACTCTTGATTTCAAGGGATTTCAATTTTGATAAGGCTTTTATAACCTGACTGTGGAGTTTATCTTTTTCATTTTTCCAGGAGAGCAGACCGCTGAGTCAGTGTGGAGCCCTGCACAATCCGTCCTTTGAAGCACATTTTCCAGGCCCTACACTCCACACACCCTGTCCTTTGCTCTTCGATCCCCGACCTTGTCCACATGGTGAACTACTTCCGAGTTCAGGAACCAGACCTTTCGATTTAGCAGCCTCCAAACATACAGCCCAGCCGATTTTGTGTTCTGACCCACCGATTCTGCTCTGCAGCAAAACCCAGCTCACTGCTTCTCCTCTTCTGGGACTTTCTCCAGGCTCTGCCATCCCTGACTTTGACTCTTCTTTCTCTCCCCCAGCTGCTGCCCTGGGGTCTCTGCCTGGGAACCCCGCCTCCCTCTCGAGGGAGGGCTGCCCTGGAACCCTGCTTCTCCGGGATGGAGGTCACAGATCAGCACCCCTTGGGAAATTTTCTCTGGTTGGTGGAGGAGGGCGACCTAAGAATTTGACCTGGTACAAATGAAAGAAAAACTGTGCTTTCCAAGTGAATTCTAGTTCCACGTATTTTACCTGACAAAGGCCCAGGGCAGATGACTATTTATTTAGGAAAATTCATTCCTGGGTCCCTCGGGGTCTAATGCAAAAGAAGCCCAGAGCCCAGTGTGAGCTGGAGACAGCTCTACATTTCCCTGCCTAATTAAGCAAGAGGGATGAGGAGCTTTCTCTCTAAGCCAGGAGGCGGGGAGGAGGGTCTGGGTATTGAGAAAAGCAGGGAAGAGAGAAGGTCCCGACCACATGGGAGCAGGCTGAGCTTTAGGGAGAAAAGCAGCCCGAGGGGGAACTCTGAGTGAGTGGTGGCAGAGTAGGAAGGGGTAAGAGCAGTGACTGGACTGTGTGTGTTTGGGGTTTTTTCCCAGCTTTATTGCCATATGCTTGACTAATAAAAATTGTACAGGAAGTTCTCACTTACCTTATTGACAGGTTCTTGGAAAGTGCTACTTTAAGCAAAACTGCCTGTAATGACACCAGTTTGACCACCGGCTGACTGACAGAAACAAGAGCTAAGTTCCTACAGCATATTTCTGGTCAAGAAAACATCACCAAACGTCTAAATAAATACCAGAACACTTCTAATATTGAACATTGAAATTCATGTCAGCTATACATACATTTAAGAAAGATTAATAAAAACAAGTAAGATAATAATTTACCCAATTATTCCAGTTCAGGGTGGGGGATGGCCAGAGCCCCTGGCCAGGATTCCATCCCACGCAAGGCGCGCACACACACTCACACACACTCACACTCACACCGGGGCCTTGTAGACACACCCGTTCACCTAAGGGGCACCGCTTTGGATGTAGGAGGCAATGTGAGCACCGGAGAAAACCAGGCAGGTGTGAGGAAAACGTGCAAACTCAGCCAAGGCTGGAAGCGATATTTTCTTTCTTATCAACGTATAATGAAATGACATCGAATGAAATGACGTTACTTGAGGGCCTGCTGTATACGTTTAAACTGTGCAATGCAATTATTTGATATTACATATACACTGTGAAATGATTACCACAATCAGGCTAATTAACACATCCATCACCTCCCACTATTACTATTGTGTGTGTGGCAAGAACACTGAAGATCTGCTGTCTTCGCAAATTTCAAGTACACAATGCGGCATTTTTAACCGTAGCCTCCTGTGCTACAGGTTAGCTCCCCAGGTCACATTCCTCCTGTCACGTGTATACCTTTGGAACAGCAAAGGGGTTGGATTTCAAGTAGTTTCCTGCTCTGAGTTCTAAGGCCCTGCCTTTGTGGCAACTCCCCACCCCTGGCTGGAAGCTCCAGGACAAATCTGTCACACACTACGGTGGTGCCCAAGAGAGGCACTGGGGGTGAGGAGGAAGGGTCCAGCTGGGAGCAGAAATTGGCATAAGGGACATCAGGAGAGTGTAAGACGCACCCCTTGGGAAGTCTCAGGAATCCCCAAAGTGGGTGATGAGGAGTCATGCCAATTTATTCGGCCATTAAGTGTGGCCCCAGAAGTCCCGGACAACTTGGTCACACGTCCTTAGGGGAAACCTGATGAAAGCCCCCTGGATCTCCTAGTTCTCCCCCTTGGTTCAGAAGAGGCTCTGAGGTTATTAGTGGTCTGCCCTGCATGCATGTCCCTGGCTGCCTGCTATCTCGGGAAGCCTCTGCTTCCTCCTCGAGGCAGAAAGAACTAGAAATTGCTGCGGGGGCATCTCCCGGATCAAGGGGGCTGGTTTCTATTCTTGTCTGTGGTGCTGCCAGGTTGTGCAACCGAAGCACCGAAGTTCTCAACTGTTTAGCTCGACCTGAAAAGGAGGAGGGATGGAATCCACTCTTCCTGTGTGGGTGTGGGGTCGTGAACACGCAGCCCCCGCCAGCTGTCTGCCTCCAGGAAATTCCTCAGGAACTGGGGAGCAGAGGGCGAGAGTTCTCCAGCGGGAAGGTCTGGGTGTGGATTAGCTATAAAAGAGGGATGCGGGAGGAGATGCAGGTGATGAACACCTCAGGTACTCGCTGTCCTCACCAAGGCTCCAGGTGGGCTCTCTGCTACCAGCAGGACCCTGGCCAGGCCAGACATGAAGCCCTGTGCCTGGCGCTGAGGAAGGAAGGCTGCCTGGGGTCGGGGATGATGTCAGAGCCCAGACAACTGGTCCTGCTCTAAGGCCGGCCCTGGCTCCGGGGGAATTTGGTGCCATCAGCAAACCAGATGCTATGGTTTGAGTGTTTGTTCCCCCCAAAAGTCATGTTGTAACTTCATCCCAATGGAATAGCGTAAAGAGAGGGGCCTTGAAGGGACGATGGAGTCATCTATTCACGGATTAATGAGTTAATAGATTAACGAGTTATCACAGTAGTGGGTTAGTTATCATGAGAGTGGGTCTGTTGTAAAAGCCAGTTCGGCTCTCAGAACACCCCTGCGGCCCCCGCTACGTGGCGCCCTGCACCGCCTCGGAGGCTGCAGAGATTTCCCCACCAGCAAGAAGGCCTGCACCGAGTGGGGCCCTGGACCCTGGACTTCCAAGCCTCCAGAACTGTAAGAAATAATTTGTTTTTCTTTATAAATTTCCCAGTCTCAGGTATTCAGTTATACCAACAGAAAACAAACCAAGGCACCAGGCAAGCCCCAGGGTGGATGGGGGCTGTCGGGCAGAGGATCCTGAGTACGCCCGGCCCGGCCCTCAGCCCAGACCCGGCCTCCGCTGGCCAGGAGAGCAGCTGCTGAGTGGCCATCGAGTGGGGAGGCGAGTCCCAGAAGGCCACAGCCTGGCAGACAGGGGACAGGGACGACATAGAGCATCACAGCTGGGACACAGGAGGGCAGGTCTGGGCTTTGCTTTTCTGCCCCTCCCCGTTAATGAGGTGCCAGGCCAGAGAGAAGAGCCTGTGCTTGGGAGTAACATGCCTCTGGGTCAACCCCGGCTCTGCCACCCTTCCTGGTTTCAGGGCCTCAAACTATCCACCCCGCCCTGCCCCGCCCCGCCCCCTCCATCTGAGCCTCTGTTTGCTCATCTGAAAAATGTCACACCAGGCGTGAGAAGTCAATGAGCAGCGCATGGCCTCTGTGGGACTCCTGCTCTCCAAGGCCCTGCCCGAGGACACCCTCACAGATCGGGTAACAGTTTCGGTCACTGCCCGGAGAGCTCTGCCCAGCGGGGGAAAGGGAGTTTTCCTTTATCTTCAGATGTCACAGTTCTAATTATGCTCCTGCCTTCCCCTTCCAGGGGCAGGAGCACAAAATCAGAATTATCTAAAGAATTCAAAGAGGAATTTAGCCTTCAGACTCTGAATAAGTAGCATGCCTGGCTTCCTGCTTCGACAAGGTAGATACACGTTAAAAAGATGAATTCTTTCTTTATGACAGAAAGTGCAAGACAAAGGAATTCGCAAAAGCTCTGGGTTTGGAATTAGGCAGGTTTGGGATAGAGAATTCCAGCCCCTCCCTGTCACCACATAATCCCCATGAGGTGAGCTGGCCTCTCGAAGCCTCCTTTTCCCCATCTGTGATGTCAGGTGGCAGCACCTGCCCTGCAGGGCTTTTGTGACGATTGGAGATAACGCTGGCACCCACCTGGGCCCTGCCCACGCTCCCTAGGGGGTCTCCCTGCCCTGCGCTCCCCAGGGGGTCTCCCTGCCCCTTCCTTCCTATTCTGAGAGAATAGGCCTACAAGATTGTTCTGGGGATCGACGGGACACATGGGGGGACAGAGTGAGGCACAGCAGAATAATCAGTTAAGGACTGAGATTTTTCTTGCCCTTGCATTCTTCACAGCCCTGGTCCCTTGCTCACCCAGACAGCCAGGACAGGTGTCTTGTGCTTGTCACCTCCAAGAAGAAATGGTACCCAAAGCCTTTTGGTTTCAAAAATTGATGGCCTAGGGAAAGCATGCAAAATTCTAGACAATACAATAAATTTGGAGAGTTCGTCGATGTAGAAGGACTAGTTCCCCACCACCAAAGCCAGATCAAGAGTCCCCCGGCGATGGGAGCTGGGGCAGAAGAGAGGGGAGGTTAATGTCAGAGGGTCCCTCAGAGGCTCCTGTGCCCTGCCCTTCATCTCCTCTCTAACCCCAAGGTAGGGAAGACGGTGGAAACCCCAGGTCTAATAGCAGTGGATCCCTACCCACTTTTCCAGGTAGAGCCCGGGGGAGGGAAAACCCCCCAGAGGGGAGGACCCTTGGGCTCCGGGGAGGTGCCTGGGAGTGGTTTAAAGATGCATGAAGGGCCTTCTGTCGGGAGTCTTGGAGGGTGGTTGCCTGCACGCTGCTCCTTCCTGCCTGCTCAGACTCCCCCATGCTCCCCAACCTTTGCTACAAACTAGGTTGCAAAGTGCAGCCGACATTCCTCAGAGTCCCTCTCAGCCGGGAATCCTCATGAGACTTAGTCCTACAAGCTGACTTTCGGGTGTCAGGGCACAAAGGAAAGACTGTCGGAGAGCAAGTCTCTTGCAGCGAAAAGGGCTGGCCGGGGGCTGCTCCCTCGGTGAAGGGACCGGCACCTACCCTCGCATGGCCGTGCCAAGCGTCTCCAGCAGTACCGAGTTTCCACTCTCAGTCCTGCGGTGGCTGGCGTCTCTCCCGGCTGTGTCGGTCCTGGATGTGAGACACCTGCGCCCCACCCTCAGGCCTCCCCAGAGATGCCGTGCAACTGCCAACCTTCCGATAAATCTCGTTCTGCTTAAACCACTAGAGTGGATTCCGTCAGCTCCAATTAAGAATGCTGACCAACACGGTGACTCAGCAGTGGGAATGAGGACGTCTTAGCAAGATCCAGGGTAGGACATCAGTGAGGACCAGATGAGCATTTGTCACCCACCTCGTCTCACCTGTTGGCACAATGAACTCTCTGGAACTTAGAGACAACTTCAGTGCAAGAAAAGGACACTGAATAACTGCAATTGCCTTTCCCCCACTCAGCAGAGTGGTAACTCAGAGTACACATTAAATAATTATACCACGTAGAAATATATTTAGAAAAATATTAAATACAATAGAAAGTTACACTTATTAGTGCATGAGTTAGTGGCCTGAGGTTTATACCCCAAAGAAATACTTGTTCACAAAGAATAAGCAAAGTAAAAGATTTCTAAATTCCGCCCCACACCCTTAGAAGGACTTCTCTGAAAGAGCAGAGAACAGCAAATGTCAGGAAGGATGTAGAGAACTTGGAACCTTTGTACACTGTTAGTGGGAATTTGAAATGGTGCAGCTACTACGGGAAACACTATGGCAGTTCCTCAAAAAAGTTAAAAATAGAATTACCGTATGATCCAGAAATTCTCCTTCTGGGTATATACCCAAAGGAATTTAAAGTAGGCACATGAGCAGATATTTGCACACAAATGTAAATAGCAGCACTGTACACAATGACCAAAAAGTGACAAAAACCGAAGCGTCCACTGACTGGTGAACGGATAGACAAACTGTGGTCTGTACACAACAGAACACTGTTCAGCCATGAAAGGGAGGGAAACGCTGTCACGTGCTACAACACGGATGAATCTCGAGGACATTATGCCCATGAAATGGCAGCCACAAAAGAACAAATATTACATGGTTCCACTCGTGGGAGGTTCCTAGAGCAGGGAAACCGAGACAGGACGTGGCATGGTGGTCGCCAGGGGCTGCGGGGCTGGGGAAAGCGAAGTCACCGTTTTGTGGGTGCAGAGCGTCAGTTTGTGAGGATGGAGTCTGGAGACGGAGGCGATGGCTGCCCAACCGTGAACGTACCGAATGCCGCTGTGCTGTCTGCTTAAAACGGTCTAGAAGGTGAATTCTGTTATGTGTATTTCATCACAATTACATTTAAAAAGAAAAATCTGATTTTTAAGCCTTTCCTGGAGACAAGCTAGCTAGAGTTCCAGAATGGCAGCCCGGGCAGGGGCCGTAGAAATCACCCCTGATCCCAGAAGGGAAGGCTGAGGCCCAGAGAGGGGACGTGGCTTGTCCACGGGGACAGACATGTCATCCAGGCCTGCGCTCTTTCTACTCCTGCCCCCTGCGGTGTGACAGGGTGCCCAGGTCGCACATTGTTGTCCCCATCCTCGCGTGCTCCGTCCTGCCCCTCCAGCCCCTGCTCCAGCCCCTGGCTGCTGCATAATCGATGGTGACTCAGCTCAAGCCAGAAACGAAAGCGGCAGGACCAGACGCCAATCAGGTCCTCTCACTTCCCGAAGGACGTGCTCCAGCCTTGGCCTTAAGATGGTCACTGGTAAAGAAGCAACATCATGTCAGTGACACGGCTACCAACTAGTGAGCTGCTATCTGTGCTAGATTGCTCGTGTGCACTCTCACCTGGCATCCCCCAGTCCTATGCAACAGACATCCTTATTACAGCATTTAGCACGCGAAGAGGGTGAGACTGAGAAGTGAAGACTCACTCACCCACAGCCTGGTGGGTGGCACTGGGAAGGGTGAGGACGCTGGGCTGGGTCAGAATGACCCTACACCCAGCGCCACCCCGACAGCCGCGGGGTGCTCGGCACACATTTATGGAAGTGAACTCAACATTTTTGGCCATGAAGGGATTATGAGAAATAGAGAAATAATTTTCATTTCTTAACCCACCACCAGGTAATAGAATTCAGGGACAATTTTAGTAAGTGCAGCAGCTATAGGTAGATAATGGATACTTTCAGACAGAGTGGTTTAATCTACTGATAGATCGGTTCATGAGTCTCCCCCTTCTTCCATTCTTCTGGGAATCTCCTTCCAAGGAAGCAACAGTGTTAGAAAAGTCTGTGGGCTCATTTATTGTCGTTGTTTGCGGAGAATGATTATACCTGTCTGATTATCTTTCTCCAAGCAAATTATAGAGCAGTAGAGTCAGAGCATCCTTAGAGGTCATTGCATCCACTCCTCTCCTCACTGCACAGATGAGAAAACTGAGAGCCAGAAGGGTTAAGAGGCCTTCATTTGATGGGAGAAGGGAGAGAGCCCAGGAGTCAGAGCGTGTGCTCTGCGGCATGGCCTGGCCTTGGCTATGTGCTACCCTGGGCAAATCTCTCTAGGTGATTAAAGTCAGTTCCTTCTGAGGATCTTCTGAGGTCTTCTGGGTCCACCAGGGATCAGGTGGGCGCCACGCCTCACACTCAAGCTGCTGGCATGAGCCAGCCACTTGCAGTCACCTGTGAGGAAGGGGTCACCACTCCTGTTTTGCAGGTAGGGAAACAGCCTCCAAGAAGTGGAGCCCCTTGCCCAGGACACCAGCCCCTCAGTGGAGGCATTAGATGGCTAGGGCTGTCACAGCAAAGTGCCATAGATGAGGTAGCCTAAAACAACAGAAACGCATTGCCTCACAGTTGCAGGGGCCAGAAGTTCAAAATGAAGGTGTTTTTGGGTTGTCTCCTTTTCAAGGTTTTGAAGGAAAATCTGTTCCAAGCACCTCTCCTGGGCTTGTAGACGGCTGTCCCTTGTGTCTTCACATAGTCTTTCCTCTGTGCGTGTCCCTTTCATGTAAGGACCCAGCCATACTGGACTAGGCCACCTTCTTTAACTCAGTTACCTTCTTTACGACCCTATCTCCAAATAAGACTCCTTTCCGAGGTGCTACGTATGAATCTGGAGGGACACAATTCGGCCTGTGACAGTGGAGAAGCTGAGACTGGAGGCTGGTGTGAGCTGTGAAAGCCTGGCTCTCCCCTCCACAGCTCCGCCTCCCTGGCAAAGTCAAGGCCAGGCGCTCGTGCCCCGTGACTTTCATGGGTGAGTCATGAACAGGACCCAACCTCTTCCCCCAGAAGCCCGGAAACAAAACCGTGCAGACGGTGGAGGTGCTCCTCCTATAGCTGCAGCCTCTCCAAAGTCTCATCACCAAATAGTAGAGAAACCCACAGAAGAAGGAGCTCAGATAGCTCCGAAACTTGTAAAGACAGCCTAAACCTTACTTACAGTAAGAGACAGGAAAATTACAGCTGGTTAGAAAAGGTTTTATTCAACTATCAAATTGATGATAATCAAAAAGCTAGATCATAGCCTGTGCTGACGAAGCTATGGGGAATCAGTCACAGGCATCTACTGCTGGTGAGAGTGTAAGAGGGGACACACTCTAGAGAGCCCAAGGTGGTTCACCTGTCACAGTCACAAATGCACTCTCCAGCGCTATCTGGAAATGATACTTCTGAGTGTTGGTCTTACAGCTCTGCTGCCAGGCTTGTGCCAACTGATGTGGGTGCAAAGCTGTGTGTGACAGGATCATGACACCCAAATGAATCAACACCACCTAAGTGCCCATTAATAGGAGACTGCTTAAATAAATAAGAGCTGTATGGTGGAATGTAATTTTCAAAAAGAATAAGAAAATTATTTACAAACCAATGTGAACAAAGAAAGAAGTGGGGGGAGAAAGCACAACGTAGAATAGAGTATAAGGTACGCTGTCATTTGTCTAAAAACCTAATATACACTTATACACTCGCAAACATGTGGAGCATCTCGGGACGGTCCCACAGATAAACTAGTAACAGTGTTGCATTCTGGGAAGAAAACTGGATGGCCAGGGGCGGGGATGAGGGGCAGACATGGGGCAAGAAAGGCATATTTTAAAGTCTTTTCTATGGGCGGGAATTAAATTACAAAGAAAATTCTTACCATCATGCTATAGGCCCATTCTGTAGTTTATTCCTCCAGGCAAGACTTGAGCCTTTTAATACTTTCCCAAATAAATTCAATTAATTTTTATGCTCATTTAATGAATCCGAATTAAACCAAGACCAGCAAGGAAGGAAGCTAACTACAGAGAGGCAGCACAGAGCAGATATCACTTCCTGGCTTTTCTTTTCCCTGCTGCTCCCTGCATCAGGTGGAATTAACCCTTCCCTCTCCTGCATTCCCACCGTGACCTGCACCTACGGCCTATGGCTCAAGCCACAGACAGTGACAGGCCTCGGTCAGTGAGCCTGGCGGGGAGTGTGGCTCGGCAGGCAGGCTTCGGGGTCAGACACGGACGGCCTGGAATCCTGGTCTGGCCATGCATGGCTGTGTGTTCCCTGCAGCTGGAACCACCTCTCTGTGGCTCCACTTGCTTCATACGGTTGTTGTCAGGTGGATTCGATAAACCAGGGCAGTGCAGGGCCCGGGACAATGCCTGACACCAGCCAAATGTCCCATCAGTGCCATTTCTGCTCAAGGGCTCCACATTTCCTGAGCACCTACAGTGTGGAGGGCTCTGAGCAGGGTCCCGGGACACACCAGGGAATGAGGTGAGTCCCAGCTGTCACGGAGCGTGCATTCTAGTCTCCTAACACCATAGCCGCTAACACGTGGAAAGGGCTGGACAAAGGACAGTGCTCTGGCCCGGCCATGCCTGCAGCACTAGCCTGGGCTTCCGGCACCCACTCTGAGCCCCCACAGGGTCCCGCTGAGAAGAGCCCACTGAGCACAGCGGTGAGGAGCACACGAGACACCTCCTCTTGGGGCTGGAAAATGGGAAAGCAGGTCAGACCCCCGCTAGCTCCCCTCCCCAGCCCCACAGGGCGGCAGCAGCAGGAGGCCGCAGGGGATGGGCCTGTCGGGGCAGGTTGTCCTTAGAAGGTTGACAGGCTGTTGGTGTCCCATCGCAGCAGCCCGAGGGGCCCCTGGGTTCAGAGCACTGTGGGAGGCCCCTTGTCCTCTGCCATCACAGCTGCCTGCTCGGGTGGGCTGGGGGACACCACATCTGAGGACAGAATACGCCTGCAAGACAAAGAAGACAGAACTGAGAAGCTGAGGCCCTGTGGGGGCTCGGCGGGCTCCGGGGAAGGGGTGGCTTTGGACGCTGAGCAAATCTGCGTCAGCGCCTTTGCCCGCACCTGCGTGGGCTGAGGGCTGCGGGGGCACAAAGGGCCGGCCCACACTGAGAGGTTTGGGCCAAAACGACGCAGGCTTTAATATGAAGAAATTGTGGCCAGGCTGAAGGTCAAGCAAAGGACCCTGCATTTTCAGGACCCATAATGTATCCAGTGCTTTAAAAGCAGCCCTGTATTACCCCAAAGTAACGTCGTTCCCATTTTGGATTCCAGGATACCAGAGCTCACAGAAGTGGAGTGTACCACCAGGGCCCCAGGGGAGGAATGGAGGGCTCCATGGAGAAGCCACACCACCTGCTGAGGGGCTGGTCCATGCCCACAGGAGGCCACGGGCAGCCCTGTCCCTCCCGTGCGTTCAGACCACACCGAGCAGTTTGTCTCGAACTGAGAGCTGCATCATCCTCCCTGAACACACGGCATTCTGATGGCCTGGCTGTGCCCAGAAATCGCTTCTCTGTGCCCGTGATTCACGGGTGGTGGAGGGCAGCGATGGATAGGACACAGCCTTGGTCCCCAGGCCACTGGAGGGCGGCCCTGGAGCTGAGTCCCACCCTGGGCACTCGCCAGCCGTGTGACCCTGGGCAAATTCCCTTGTCCCTTCCAGCCACGTTTCGCTGCGGACACTGAAGATTATAATATCCTTACCCTCTTGGATTGATGTGAGGATTAAATGAGATGGTGCACTTAGAGCCCCAGGCATACAATCGGTGATCAATGAATGGTAGCCAATCTTGTCATTATTAAAAAGACATGCTCTCCCAGCTAAGTCAGCCTGACAGTGTCACATTTTTGAGTTTCATTTTTTGCACAGGAACAGAAATATAGATTCTTGGTTGCAAACTCCCATGGGGTAAGGGGAGCAGCCCAGGGCGGGGGAGGGCGGGAAGAGGGGAGGTCGCACTACACCCAGGGCAGAGCACGTGGCTGGATTTGGCCAATCTGTCTAGAGGTTTTGGATCTTGTGTTACCTTACTCAATGCTCATGAGAACCAGCAAGGCAGGAACCGCCACCTTGTCCCCTTGACAGGTGAAAGGAGTAAGGCGTGGAGCAGTAAAGCCACTGGGCCAGCGGTGGCACCTTTGTCCAGTAATTCGTTCACGCACTCAGTCAACAGCAGTCCGGGGAGCCTCTCCTGCGAGCCGGGCTCTGAGCTGAAGGCCCGTGCACCAAGCACTCTGATGATGCTTGTGGCCTAGTGACAGAGACAGACGCTGTAGGGTGGGGGGAAACCTCCAAGGACAAGGGAACTTCAGAGGGTACAAGGTTGTCATCTGCTTCAGGACTAAGCTGGTTCCCGGGGGGGACCGCGTGGCTTTTGTCCCCAGACAGCTGGAGGATGGAGAAAGTGCAGGCGAGCTCCAGTGCAGCCTCCCAGCTTCCTCAGACCTTCTGGGGAATAAAGAGCAGGGTCCCCAGCCAGAGAAGGGCTTTGGTCACGCTGCAGGCCGTGAGCAGTCTCACAGCAGCCTGTGACTGTCAGGGGAGCCAGGCCCTTCATGGAGGCGGGCGTCTAGCTGCCTCAGACTGTGCCTGAGAGACGCCAGTGGGCCTCCCTCTTAGGGGCCACCGGTGAAGGCTTCTCTCACTTAGGGAGGCTGGGCGGCTGTGGAGCCCAAATAACCTCCCACTGTCATAAAAACACTCTTAGCAGCCCATCAAACCCAGTTCTGCTGCCTGTATTCAAACTGCTGTCGCCTCAGCCACCTGAGGCCTGGAGGCTTCACTTGCTTTAGGGGAAGGCTGGGAAACACAGACAGAAAGTGTCATTAACAGGTGGGATTTGCTTGGGGGAGTGGGAGCACTCAGTTCCAAAGTGGGATGGTGTCCCTAGGCCCTCTTACCAAGGAACCCTGAGTAGGAGACTACCTGGCCGTCCCAGAGAAAGCTGGGGGGGAGGGCTGCAGGGCGGGGTGGCACAGGCGAGAGAAGCCGGCCATCCAGGTGGAGACTCTGACCTGTAGCCGAAGCCGCTCGGGCTACGGGAGGGTTTTCCGTGGAAGTCACATGAGGTGGTGCCTGTTTCGGGAAGAAGTCTCTGGCTGCTCTGGGAAGAAACACAAGGAGGGGTGCGGTGAGGAGAGGCAGAGTGTGGATGCAGGAACAGGGTGCTGGGGGGTGACACAGAGGGACAAGGGAGTTGGAGAGCGAGAAGCCATGGCTGCCGGGCTACAGGGCTTGGTCTCCCCCCCCCCCCCAGACAAGCAGTGGGGAGCCACGTTTTCTGATAGCGTCAAATATCCAGGCAATTTGTCTTAATTAGTGAGAGCAGGGCTGAGAGCTCTGTTTGAATGCTGGGAACTGACAATACGGGATAATGACCATGAATGGATCATGAAACTCGAGTGTCTGTGAGATGAAAGACGCAGGAGGCTGGGGAGGGGTCACTATGCGGGGGTCCCCGAGAGGGGGCAACAGATGTGTGCACTTCACTCTGTGGATGGTAACTCTCGATAACAAGAAACAATCAAATTCTGTTTTTGCAATCAGAGTATGCCCCTTGCCCTTTATGTTGTGGGGTGGCCAGCCCCATCCACGCAGCTTAACATGAAACTCCGGGGCAGCTTATTGCAACAGAACAGGGAAAAGTGTGTCCAGATCTTGGCTTTCAAATTTCTAAAGCCAGCATCCAACTGCATAAACATGAACAATGAAGATGCGTCATCAGAGCCTATTTTCCCTCTCCTGAAGTTGCTGCAGTAGAGGGAGTGTAGCGGGGGAGAAGAAGAAAGGACAAACGGGTGACAAGCAAGGATGCAGTCTCGAGAGGCTCCGAGAGAGCCCAGGACAAGGTGAGGTGGGCCACGGAAGACCAGAGGAGGATGTGGGAGACACCAAATGTCCCGCCAGCACGCACAGGTGGGATTGGCCATGAACAGCCAGGGTCTCCCCTTCACTGTCATTACATATCTGACTTGTTGAGTTTGGGGCCTTTTGTTTTGTGTCCATAATAACATCAAAATACAGATATTGATCTGAGGCCTCCTTTTCCCAAGTTCATGATACACCTTGGAGATCCTTCCATGTCAGAACATACAGGATGACCCTGTACTTTTTAACAGCTGCAAAAGAATCCATAACATGGAAACAACAAAATTTTTAATCACCCTCTATTGGTGACCATGACATTGCTTCTATTTCCCACCATTAAAAGATAATGCTGCAGTGAATGTCCTTATGTGTTCACGTTCCCGTGTGTGTGTGTGTGTGTGTGTGTGTGTACCTTTCTGCTTTTGGAGTGTGGGGTTCTTTGATCAAAAAATGTTGATAGCTCCTGCTATTTTGCTTTATAAAAAAGGTGCCATTATTATCACCCCCGTGTTGTCAATGGTTTCACCTAGACTAGAGCGGAAGGGACTTGGCAAAGATCATCTGACTGGTGGAGTGGTAGAGACACATGTGAACCAGGTCTGCCAGCTCCAAGGCTGGCCTGTGGGTGCACAGTGTCCTGAACTGGACGAAGGCTCCATGCCATAGCAATGAGGGGCTGTGATGAGTTTGGAGGAGCCAGGAATCTTGTGACATGGGCTGGGTGTGTCCCTGTCCCTAAAGGCTCAGCCCTGTCTCCATCCCATGCCATAGAGCCCAGCACCAGCTTCCTGAGAGCAGCCTCTGTCACCGGAGGCAGGAAGTGCCAAATCAACCCATCAGTCTGCAGTCAAGGTTACCAAGTAAAACAAATTTGCTGCCTGATGAGCAGATGGCTGAGACTTTCTCCTTCAAGCCCCATTACAGATAAATCAGGGGTGCAGCTGCATGGGAAGCCAAGTGGCTTCCACAGCACTCAGCGCATTCCAGGACCCAGCCCAAAACACAGTCCCCATTAGTGAGGTCTAATTAATTTCTTACTTGGGTTTACTTGGAGGGCCCTAATTAGCAAGGGAACAACCGAGACAGATCTCGGGGCTCTGTTGCGTTTCTCCATCTGAAATCAGGAAGAGAACTCTTTCTCAGAACACGTTACTTACGGGCAGTGAAGGGAGAGGGTCAGCGACCACGCAGAGTTTAGACCTGCAGGGGAGCAGAGTCAGGGTAACTAATGAGTCTCCCTTCCACTCGGCAGGCCAGGCACGCGGCCTGCTCCTCGGACCATTCATTAATTCACGGTGTCCCACACTGACTTCCATCACACCTACTAATTCATTACACTGGGCGACAAGTGTCTACTTGCATTTCTTTACTGGAATGTGAGCTCCTGAGTGTTTTTGGAGGGCAAGGACCACACGGTCTTCCTCTCCATGTCTTGCACAAGGTCAAATGCAGAGTAGGTGTTCTTTACGTGTTTGATGGATGGAGGCTGGTTTCATTCATTCATTTAACAGATATTCCACAGCTACGACATCGCATGCTCTGCTCTAGATTCCAGGTTAGTCTGATCTGGTGGCCAAGGTCAATAAGTAAGCAAACAAAGACATTTGAGGTGCAAGGCAAGAGTACCTGAAGCTGGCCTCTTGGCCAAGCCCCTTTCCAGCCAAGTCCCAGCTCCCTCCACTCTGATACCACCAGCGTTGAGGAAGAGTTGATAGTCGTCACCAGAGCAGGTAGCCCTGCAAGGAGACAGATGTGCTGCTCACTGAGCACCAGATGTTAGACAAAAGTGATCAGTCTTGGGGCAGTGAACTGTTTGTGCTGCTCACAGGCAGAAGAGCGGATGCATTCATGAGGAAGCCTGTCGCCCCTGGCCGGCAGAGGACCGAGGCTGAGACCCAGGCTGGTGGGCCAGCACAGAGCTGTGGGCCTGGACTCAGGCACAGCTGGGCCTGACAGCTTGTTCCGCCGCTTCTTAGCTGCGACTCTCTCGGAAGCTATTTATCTCTCTGACCACCTTACCTCCCACCTTTAAGTTAAAAGTTAGAGACTGAAAGGAACCAAAGTTGAGACTGTGTCACAGCACGATGGTTAGCTCCTGAATTCCGGAGTCCAGCAGCCTGGGTTCAAGTTCCCGCCCTTAACATTTTTGGTGTTGGGGGGGAACTTGGAGGGATCATTCATTATCAGTTTTTTCATATAAAAAATAGAGTAATTTTTTTAAAAAATATAGTAAACTCTCAAAAATGGTGGTTATTAACATAACTGTCTGGCACACAGTAAGAGCTGACATACACCCCTTGGGGAAGTTCATCTGGACACTTGGCCTTGGTGCCCCCAGTGCCTCACGGGAGTGAACTGGAGCGTGTTGGAGCCACTCAGCTGTCTCTGGGCATCAGGGCGTAACTTTCCTCCCTCCGTTAGACACAGTCAGCTACCCACCGGCAGTGCTGTTGCCTGAACTT
Source organism: Eulemur rufifrons (assembly GCF_041146395.1). Taxonomy (NCBI): domain Eukaryota; kingdom Metazoa; phylum Chordata; class Mammalia; order Primates; family Lemuridae; genus Eulemur; species Eulemur rufifrons. Next base: position 12,726,112 of record NC_090992.1, read on the forward strand.
CAAACCCAAATCCATCACAGGCTCAACAGAACAGAGAGCCCTCTGCTTCACAGAATCCTGTCGATTTCAAAAGCAGCTTGGGCAGTCTGCGTGTACGTGCAGGGAGGGGGACCAGTTAATGGCATGGCCACCTGGATCCCAGGTGTGCCCAACAGCCGCAGAATTCCCTTACGATGATCATCGTCCCCGGAGGAGCCTATGGTCCCCATTGCATGAGTGCACAAGCGGGGATTGTGTGTCTGGATCTGGCTTGCCACAGCTTCTCCTCTGGAAATCACTCCTGACATTTCCCTCTGGGCACCGCGGGAGGCTGTCTTCTCACCCTCCGCACTGAAAGGCCATCCGCCGGGAGCCCTGCGGAGCTCAGGTCTCTCCGCGTTTCATTTAAAGTCCACGGGCTTGGCTCACATGCAGCTCAAAGCTGCCAAGTCAACCAGGCAGCAGAACAGGCAGGAGGGGTGGGCGTCCTCAGGGAAGCCTCCTTCCCCAAAGATGATTCTGGAAAGTGTCCCAGCCACAGCGTCATCTCAGCAAGGCCTCCCTGCAGGCTTCCTCCTGGCCCTCAGTTTTAAAACTCCAAACTCCTGAGTGGGGCTCTCTGGAAACACAGAGAGCCCCGGCCAGCAAACTGCCCCTGCCCCTGCCTTCAAAGCGAGTATCTGCTGGAGGGAGCAGGTCCAGCTCTGTTCCCCACCTCAAGGCTGATGAGTCTCTTAAAAATAATAGTGGCCCTTGCAAACCCCTGTCACTTTAACAAGAACGGACATGTTGCTTAAATAAAAGGAGACTTGTCCATACATGAAGGAAGAAACCAGGTGGTCAGGGCTTAGAGTGGCTTTTGCCAACTAAGGGGGTCCCACAGAGCTCCCGTCTTGCCACCATCCCAGGCTTGGAGCCCAGCTAAGAAGGGCCCCGGTCAGTGCTCTGAGAATGGTCCAGGGTTGCACAGAGCCACTGCCCACACCCCTGAGCCCCCACAGTGTGTCTAATTCTGGTTTGGTTTGGTTTCTGTGAAGTTGCAAATGCCCATCCCAGTCGGCCCAAGCATGTGATGAGATTGTTCCTCCAATCACTAGTGCACCAGGGATTGGGGAGAAGTCAGCTTTGTCTTGGTCACTACGGGGCTGGAAATGCAAGCACCAGGGTTACCAAAAAAACCTCAGTGATTTTAAGGGAATTTCACATCAGTCATCTTGACCTCTTGGTGAAAAAACTAGGACAAAGACCATTTTCCTTATTACAAAACACAATGTCTAAAACTAAACCCACGAGCCAGGTGCAGTGGCTCACGCCTGTAATCCCAGCACTGTGGGAGGCCAAAGCAGGAGGACTGCTTGAGGCCAGAAGTTTGAGACCAGCCTGAGCAACAGAATGAGACCCTGTCTCTACAAAAAAATAAGTAAATAAAAGTTCTAGCTGCCGTAAAAATGTTAATTTGAATATGTTTTTGAATTGTAAGAGCAAAAGAAAGAATTTTTTGTTCTTTTTTCATTTAATTGGAATGATTTTCAGGTTTCTACAAATAGGATAATTGTAAATTTAAAGCATTAAACATTTATTGCTGAATAATGTATGTATTCCCAGTCCAAAAACTATAAGGAATGAGTGAAGTTGAATAAATAAAAACAAAACTAGAGCCACAGTGTATGGATCAGTTTCCTAACGCCCCTGGAACAAATGACCACAAACCTGTCAGCTTAAAATAACACAAATGTGTCCTCTTATAGTTCCGGATGTCAAAAGTCAAAATCAGTCTTGCACAGCTAAATTCACAGTGTTGGTAGAACCAGGTCTTCCTGGAGGCTCTGGGGGTGTAGGGTAGGGTCTGCTCATTGTCCCCTCTCCCCAGTCTCTGCTTCCTCTCCACAGCACCTCCTCCTGACTCTGACTCATGAGGCAGCTGTGATTAACCACATCTGCAAAAGCCTTTGCCATCTAAGGTAACATTCGCAGGTTCCGGGATGGGGACGTGGATGTACTTGGCAGGCCATGACTCAGCCATCCACAATGGAAATGCCGTCTTGATGTTTTACAATGGCAGATGCTAAACCTATATGTGCGCATTTGTGTGGGGCGCGTGCACGTGTGTGTGTGTGTGTGTGTGTGCACACACCTGCCCATACATGTGTGTGGGGCCCTCCCGTCCCTACACTTTGCAGAGTACTACAAAGACAGAAGTAATCCGAAACTGTCCCTGAATAATTCACCCATTTCCCAGGAATCTCCACCGTGAGGCCAAGAAGGGAAAGGCTGTGTAGACCTTTTTCCAAACCAGCTACACGCATGTGTTTATAACTTGGAAGAGCAAAGGTGATTCAGAAGCCTCAGACCAGCAACTTACATTTTCTCTCATCTGTAAAACGAGGATGCCAACCCAATCCCACAAGCCCCTGGAGAGCACACACCATTCATTGGCTCCGCGCCGCGGGCTGGGTGGGCTCGGCAGGCTAGGCGCGAGGACCCAAGGGTATAGCAGATTCAGCCCCTGTCCTGCATCCAGGCTCCCTGGGGAGATGGAGGTGGAAACACCCCATTGCCGAGCACGGTCTGACAAGTGCGGTGATTGAGGTAAGAGGAGCAAGGCGGCTGGGAGGGTCCTGACCCCATCAGACAGGGCCCCTCCGGCACCCGTTCCTTTTGCGGGGTCTGAAAGTGAAAGACAAGTGAACCGCGTGCACGCTGGGCAAAGGCTTGGTGGAGCCCCGCAGGCTGGGTGCTGGGAGCTCCAAGGAGCTCATCTGCTCCTCACCGTTCCTCCAGGTGGCGTGAAGATCGGAACGGGTGACGTGTGCAGAGCATTTCATACATCGCAAGACCCCGTGCGAACAGCTGGGAGCCCAGCTGGGGAGGCCCTGCTGTCGCCGGTGTGTCTGTGGCACCTCCCTCCTCCTTCTGGCTTCCATGAGTGAAACAGGAGGGACAATCCTAAAGTGACCTCAAGGTGGATTTGGGGGACATGCAAAGCAAAGTGGCTTTGAGGGGGGAAAAAGTTAATAAGATGTTAACACGTAAATCTGATCTTTACTCTCCAGCCTAGAAACCTCCCACGGCCTCCAGCCCTCTACAACAGAAGCCAAATATCTCTTCCCACCCAGCCGTGGGCCCCGCTCCTGCCCACGCCCGGACCCATCTGGCCCCACCACCCTCTCGCTCACTGTGCGCCCCGACCCCACACGCACCCGCCTTCTCTCCAGCCTGGAACACCCCAAACTGCGCTGCCTTGGGACCCTGACACTGCGCACCCTCAGTGTAGACACCGCTCCCAAGCCCTCCGTGGCTGCCTCCTCTTTGCTCCCCAGCTCGAGTGTCCCCTGCAGAGGCCTCCTCTGACCATCTAGCCGAAGTGGCCCACGTGCACCCACACACCTGGCCAGTCCGCTCCACTCTCGGCTCTGTTCTTTTGCTCACCTAGCACATCTCGTAATGTGAGATCACTCTCCTCCGGCACATACTTGTTTGTCTCGCAGTCGGCTTCTAAGCGTCACGAGGGCAGGCCCCAGGCCACCACTGCCCACTGCTGTACCCACGCTCATAGTGCTGTCTGCGCACAGGGAAGACACGCCTTCAGTATTTGGGGGAACACATTCTGCATGAGCACGTGAATGAGTGAATGAAAAGGATCCTTCCAGTGCTCTGCTGCCTTATTGTACGAGCCAGAATGGAGAGACTGATTTGTTCATGTTTGAGCACTTATATATCAAGCTGCATTCGTCTCATTCCTCAGGAATGTCACACAGCTGCTGGTAGCACCCAGACATTCTGGCAGGGAATAAAAACGGGAATATCACTTTAGAACTTATCGTTTCAATATACATTATCTTATTTTTCTTTCCATAGAAACCCTGCATGGTAGCTGGTATGATCATCATTTTAATAGATGACGAAACGGAGGCACAGAGAGGGTGTGCGAGTTGCCTGAAGTCACACAGCTCAGTCATGGTGGACCCCAGGCTCCCAGGGAAATCTGTTTAGAGATATTCTACGTGCTGCCCTGCTCTTTAAGAACACTGATATGTGTCCTTTATTCTGAAAAACATTGCTTATTAATTTACTCACTTAGCTAGTACCCGTTCAGTGGTGCCAAGCCTTGTGCCAGTGTCTAGACTCAGGTGCTGCCTACGGCGGCATTCACAGGCTGGTGGGGGAAACAGACCCCGGTGGATACCTCGCTGTCGTGCTGCTTGTTGTTGTTCTCTGTCCAGCATCCAACCCTCCCTCCTTTGCTCGCAGCCCTGATTTTCTTTCAAACAAGCATCCGTCACCCACGCTGAGCTCAATCTACAGGACACGGAGGGGCTGCCCATGTCCCTCCACAGGTGGAGTGCCACCTTGCCTGGCAAGGGTGAGTCACAGGGCACCTGGCCCAAGCCAGGCCAGCAAGCACCAGTCCTGAGACTTTTTCTGGAACTTTGAGGGAAGAAAGCTTTCTTTTCCTGACTGTGTTGCTTACCCAGTGGAATATAAGCTTGAAGTCACCGGCAGCTGTGCAAAAATGAGCCCAACACAAAGATGAGGCAATTTCTCACTGATCTTTCATTAGTACCTGGATCAGAATGTGCCTGAAGATGGAACTCTCTAGACATTTGAGTTCTGTGAGCCTTAAATTGCCTTTTTTATTCAGGCCCGTCAGGGTTGGGTTTCTTTTATTATTATTTTTAATTGATGAATAAAAATTATATATATTTAAGGTGTACAGTTGTGATGTTTTGTTTGATATGTGCACATGTTGTGAAATGATTAAATCTAGCTAATTAACAATCTATCACTTCACATATTTTTTTGTGGTGAGAGCATTTAAGATCTACTCACTTAGCAATTTTCAAGTATATGATACATAATTTATTATTAACTATAGTTACCCTGCTATACAGGATTGGGTTCGGATACTTGCAACTGAAATATCCCTGGTGAACACAAGATGTTCGCATCACTACTATACCAGGCAGTAGGAACTCACTACATCACTCTCCAGAGGCCAGGAAAGGACATTTGAAATGGGCCTTAAAGCAGCGGGCACCAGGGACTGGTTTCATGGAAGACAATAATTCCACAGACAGGGAGTGGGGGATGGTTTTGGGATGATTCAAGTGCATTACATTTATTGTGCAAATAATGATAATCTGTATTTGCAGCCTCTCCCCAGCACTAGCATCACCGCCTCAGCGCCACCTCAGATCATCAGGCATTAGACTCTCACAAGGAGCACAACCTGGATCCCTCCATGCGCAGTTTACAGTAGGGTTGGCGCTCCTATGAGAATCTGATGCCAGCCTGCAGGAGGCGGAGCTTATGCAGTGATGCGAGTGACAGGGAGCGGCTGCAAATGCAGATGAAGCTTCGCTCGCTCACCTCCTGCTGTGCAGCCCTGTTCCCAACAGGCCACCACCAGTACCAGTCTGCCGCCCGGGTGTTGGGGACTGCAGCCTTGAAGGATGAGTAGGAGTTCTCGGGCAGATCTCCAGGTAACAAAAAATAACATTGTTTTGGGACTAGGCAGCCCCAGTGTTGCTGGAGCACAGAATGGGGCTGGGGTTGTATAGGGAGAGTCAGAGAGTGGATCTGGGACCCCGCAAAGTTTTCAGGCAGGAACTTTCAACAAGGGAGACCGCACTTCTGAGTCAGTGCACTGCTTAGAAACCCTTGTGGAACAGGCAATCCTGACCTCCTCCCTGCTGGAATCCCGTGGGCTCCTCTGTGGGCAGATTAGCCACCCTTGCCCACCCCAGCCGGCAGCTGAATGGCGCTGGCGTAATGAAGCCGTGCTGGGCGTAGTTCCAGAAGACACCCAGCCAAAGCTGAGGACAGCTCCATGATGCTGTTAGAGCCTCGGATTTCTTTCAGACTCAGAAATGCTCCTTTCCCTAGTTCCAGCTCAGAAACAATTACGACTGCCCTGTGATCAGGTTCTGCATGCTGGGGGATGGCGGGGGGTGGGCAGTGCTACATTCACACTTCTGGCAGCGCCAATGGGGTTTCCTCGCAGGAGTTGACCTGAATGCCCAAAACGGGGGGTGCACACCCCAGCTGCCTCCCTCTTGACAAAGAAAGACCATGGACAGAGGCCGAAGCAGGTGGGAAGAGAGGACGAAATGCCAAGATTGTCTCCAATTCGGCAAACTGTGTCTTCATTAACATCTTAACTGTGCCCTACATAGAGGTTCTGGCCCCCAAACCTGGTGTCTCTTTGGCTTGAGAAGAAGGGGGAATCTCAGGTGTGAGAGTCGTCTCCAGACCTGCCGAGGGTGTCAGGGTAACCCCACACTCTCGACGCAGTGCCTGCAATGGTGCCCGTGCACGTGTACCTGGGGAGTTGGGGGACGGCAGAGCAGCCACAGCACGATACCCTAGCATCCTCCCTTCGCTGGCCCTGCCACTTCCGGCCACGTCCACCCTCCTCCAGGCGCTCACAGCGCTGCCTGACCGACCTGCCTGCCGTCCACACGCCAGCCGGTTCTGGGCGCCGGGCAGCCACCGAGCCAGGAACGAATATTGCTCATGGTGAGGTGCTGGAAGCTCCCCAATGGCCAGGTGGGCCCGAGGGAAGACTCCAGTCATACCTGGCCAACCTCATTACCCCTGTTGATTTCTTAGCATGTTGTTCCCTCTGCCCCGGAACGCCCATCCCCCTGCCTACTCCTCCAGGTGGCAACTCAGAGTTCCCTTCTCAATAAAAGCTTCCCCCATCACATTATTTAAAAATGATCACCCCTCCACACACAGACCTTGCTGGAGCTCAGCCTGCACCATCAAGGAAGGACGTTTATACCCCTCAGCCAGAAAGGCTCCCAGGTTACTACTGGGACTTGTGTCCTCTAGGCCTGTGGTTCCCAACCCCTGGGCTGTGGCCCAGTACCAGTCTGTGGCCTGTTAGGAACTGGGCCGCACATCACCGTCTGAGCTCCTCGCCCCCCACCCTCCCCCGATTTGTGGAAAAATCGTCGGGCTGCAGAGCAGGAGGTGAGCGGTGGGCGAGCAATCGAAGCGTCATCTGTACATACAGCTGCTCCCCACCGCTCACATCACCGCCTGAGCTCCGCCTGCCCTGCTCAACCTGCCCCCATATCCATGGAAAAATTGTCTTCCATGAAGCTGGTCCCTGGTGCCAAAAAGGTTGGGGACCGCTGCTCTAAGCCACTTGGGGGGTGGGGGGAGATCACCAGCTCCTGGCAGAAAGTGAAGAAGGAAACTAGCCTCAGTGGACCCTGCACGTCCTCATCAATGAGACACCAAACGCCAGGGAGGAATGCTGATTGGGACCTGTGGGCAGGGTTTTATCAGTCAGAGCCCAGGAAACTCGATTTCATCTCCACCTAAGGTAGGTAAAGATAGAAATTTGACCCAGAGGCGTGATTCTCAAGCCTAGCTGCACATCACAGTCTCCTGGGGAGCTGTAGGCACTGGAGGTCCAGCCCCAGAGATCCCGATGTGCTCAATCTCGGAGCAGGCTGGACACGGGCACTTTTAGACTCTAACACGAGCCGGGTGAGGAGCTCCCGTGCAGTTAGGGCTGCAAACCACTGGAGAGAAGAGATGAGCAACAACTTAGTTTCTCATCCTCTAAATATTCCTAATGCTACATCTCAGCGATGCTGAGATGCAATTTTCTTTTCACATTCTAACATCTCTGAAATAAAAATGTCTTAGAATCATCATGATAAGAAAGGACTATATTATAATTTAGTTGACAATGCTCTTTCTGTCTTAGCAGCATATGAAATAATGGTGTGTCTTATAATCACTGATGCATTTGTTCTTCTTTGTGGGGTGAGAAGAGGAAGGGAGAAGTTCTCAAACTTGAATGCGTGGCAGAGTCACCTGGACGGCTGCTAGCACGTCAACTGCCATGTGAGTTGTATTTAACGCACACTAGTTTTGAGCCCGGGGCCTCCTGAAGCAAAACCCTGCAGTTGGTTCCTAAAAATCTTACTTGTTGGCCGGGCGCGGTGGCTCATGCCTGTAATCCTAGCTCTCTGGGAGGCCGAGGTGGGCGGATCGTTTGAGCTCAGGAGTTCGAGACCAGCCTGAGCAAGAGCGAGACCCCATCTCTACTAAAAATAGAAAGAATTATATGGACAGCTAAAAATATATATAGAAAAAAGTAGCCGGGCATGGTGGCGCATGCCTGTAGTCCCAGCTACTCGGGAGCCTGAGACAGGAGGATCGCTTGAGCTCAGGAGTTTGAGGTTGCTGTGAGCTAGGCTGACGCCACGGCACTCACTCTAGCCTGGGCAACAAAGTGAGACTCTGTCTCAAAAAAAAAAAAAAAAAAAAAAAATCTTACTTGTTGCTGTTCTTATTGTTACAATTAATTTTGACAACTTAATTCTGGACACATGGATTAAATGAATAGAAGTCAATAAATTTCATTTTTCTATTTATGTTTACCTTTAAAATTACACTGAAGCCTAACAAATCAAGAAAAACACTTTATCCTTACGAATGATTTTTAAGTTTTCACATTACTTTTTACATAACTAATTTTCAAGCTTTTACATATTACTTGTCATTGGAAACAATAAAAAAACAAATTTTTCATTAAATTAGAACGGATCATTTTGTTTTCAAAGTTTTTATTCTGTTTTTGTAATAAAACACTGTGGCCTCAAGAAGAAAAATATTGTTTTCTGGTGTGGCAGTCAGTGTGTTAAAACACAGATCACTGGGCCCAGCCCAGAATTTCTGATTCAGTGACGTTGGGGTGGGGCCCAAGAATTCGTGTTTCTAGCAAGTTCCCCAATGCTGCTGATGCTACTTGTGGGGTCCTTGCTTGAAGAATCCCTGGTTAATATGCAGACCTGGGAAAAGAGACAAAGAGGGCAGCTGGCACAACTTTTGATGCACAGGTTGTGCTAAGCCCCAGTGGACATGGCTGAACCGACTTAACCCTCAGAGCAACCCAGTGACATTGGTGCTGTGATTTCCCTATTTTGCAGAAAAGAAAACTGAGTCAGTGAGAGGCTAGGACAGCCAGCAAGCCACAGAGGAGCGGTTTGACCGTATAACCACCGTGCACCTCTGCAGCCCTGCCACTCATAGGTGGTGTCAACCTGGGGAAGTCACCTCCATTTCCTCGTTTTTGTAATGAGGCAAACTGGCTCCTCCTTGGGGGGCCGTCGTAACAAGCCAACATTTCCGCACAGAGCATGGTGCCAGGCGTTGTGAAGGCTCCGTAAACAGCAGTGCTGATTTTTACCCGTTTGTCCTTGGCTCCTGCTCAATTACAGAGAGGGCGTGGTGCTCCTTTGGAGTCGAAGTCCAGATTTTACAATTATTTTTGCCCCTGACGCTTGCCCAGGGGAGCTCACGAAGGGGGAGCATGCAGGACCTGCCAGGCTCCCAGGGAGACAAAGCAGGCAGGGGGCGGCTGAGCTCCATGGGCCACCAGGCCCCACATGGGCTTCCCCAAGTGACACTAACACCTTTGCTTTACAAGTGAAAAGACTCGGGTCCAGAGAAGGAAAATGACATCCCCAAGGCCACAGAGCTAGCAGTGGCCTTTCATTGAACATCCCACATGAAGTTAATGGGCGCCTACTACGTGCCCATCACCACGCCAGGCCCAGGGCGTTGTGAGGCTGGAGGGTTAGCAGGGGAAAGGCATAAAATAGGCCAGTAACCAATCCACGAGCCAGACCAGACAAGTGCTGGGAGGGAAATGAGCAGTCTGACTTGCCGGAAGGACCTACAAGGCCACTTTAGGAGTTAAGAAAGGCTTCTCCGAGGAGGTGGCATTTGAGTTGGGAATTGGAAATAAGTGTGTGAATGAGCTAGTAACAATAGCAAACTAGTTTTTAGCATTTATTGTGTGCTGAATACTGTGCTAAATTAAATTAATGCTTATAACAGCCCTTTGAAGTATTAGTAATTACTCTCATTAGGTCTATTTTATACAAAAGGAAATTGATGCTTGCTATAGACTGAATGTGTCTCCCCCAAAGTCACACGTTGAGATCCTAACCCTCAAAGCGACACTATTAGGAGATGGGCCTTTGTAGAGTGGTTAGGTCCTGTGGGTGGAGCCCTCATGAATGGGACCAGTGTCCTTATAAGAGAACCCCAGAGAGCTCCCTCGCCCCTGAGGACACAGCAAGAAGACAGCCCTCTGTGAGCCAAAGGGTGGCCCTCACCAGACACCAAATCTGCTAGCCCTTGACCTTGGACGTCCCATCCCCCTAAACTGTAAGAAATAAATTTGTTTGTTGTAAGACACCCAGTCCGTGGTGTCGTGTTATAGCAGCCCAAACTGACTACCACAAGGCTTAAAGAGGTAACATAACCACCCCACTAGGAAGTCGAGGGGCCAGGATTGGCAGTCATGGGGTCAGACTGCACAGATCCCGCCCTCAGCCACCACATCTCCCAACTCCCGGGACCAGAGGCAGCGAGACTGCCGTGCGTGGAGGCGCTGCAGCGCAGGGACGGTGCTGGCTTTAGTGTCCGCCAGATCTGGGTTTGAATCCCTGGTGTGGGATCTTGAACATGTCACTGTGCCTCTTTTTGTCTGGTTCCTTGCTTGTGAAATGGAGACAGTCGCAGCGACCCCGTGTGTTGCTTTAAAGAATTAGTTCATGTGCAGTTAGTCCAGTTTCTGGCACATACTAGGCCCTCAGAAAATGGCAGTTATTGTTTCTGTTGTTACACGCACTGAATGTGGCCTTTGAGCTGGACACCGGAGGCCGCCAGGGTCCTCAGAGTGGCCTGTCTGACTAACTCAGGGTTCCCACATTGGGTGCTAGCCCAGCCATGTCACTACCACCCACTCTGATCTTTCGTAGCCTTGGGAGGCCATCACACAGCTCTACCCTCTACTGATGGGTCCTTGACCCTCAGCCATGAAAAGCCTTTCCTTCCTCGTGACTCCGGATTGAGCGCTAGGGACTGGGGGAGGCGCTGGGCTGTTAGATGCTGGAGAGTGAAGCTAAATGCTCCCCATTTTCACACCCAAACTCCTTCTCCTCAGCTGGGGCTGGCTTAGCAAGGAAGACACACATTTTCTTTTCATCATGTAGCTGTTTCTTTTTGGCTTTGGTCAGAGTTGGCAGAATCGCCTTGGGTTTCCAGCCAGACTCATAAGGCGGTTATCACACATGAACATACACACACGGCTTTGTTTCTGAACCGTCTTAACCACGCAGCTTATAGCCGCCGAGCTCCAACTGCGCAGCCCCTGCTGCCTGTCCACCCACGAGCAAACTCCGAGTCCAGTCGGTGCGACAGATGTTCACCGAGTGAGAAAGGATCCAAACCCAGGCCTCGAGTCTGTGCAGGGAGATTCAGGGATGGTTCTGGCCAAGCCCCTGCCCTTAAGGAGTGTGCAGGCTCACGCAGGTCACATCCAGCCACTCGTGTCTGCTTCCGACCTTCCGTGGTAGAACGGAGACACGAGCTGCCCACCGAGCATTTTCTGCCCTTCCCGGCACACGGCTGAAATACTTCCCAGCCGCCTCTGCGATTAGGCGTTACCACGTGTCGTAGGGCTGGACTGTGCCCCACAAAACCTCACAAGTTAAAGTCTTAGCCCCCAGTGCCTCAGAATATGACCTTGTTTGGAAATAGAGTCATTGCAGATATAAGTAGCTAATATGGTGTCAAGCTAGAGAAGGGTGGGCCCCTAACCCAACATGACTGGTGTCCTTATAAAAAGGGAAGTTTAGAGACACACACACACAGGCAGAGATCAGGGTGATGCTTCTAGAAGCAAAGCATGCCCAAGATTTCGAGCAAAGCACCAATGCTGGGGAGAGGCATGGGACATACTCTCCCTCACCACCCTCAGAGGGAGCCAACCCTGCCAACACCCTGAGCTTGGACTTCTAGCCTGCAGAGCTGTGAGAGAATAAATTTCTGTAGTTTAAGCCACTGACTTTGAGGTGCCACTCACCTTGTTCCTGCAGACCTAGCAAACTAATACACCACACGACCGAGTTGTAACCAAAGAAACACGATCGAAGGCAATGTTTGCCATTGACAGGCCTGTCCTGCAGGAACCTTCCATCTGGGCCCTTCCAGCCTCTGTCTTCCCTGCCGGCTCCTGGTGTGACCCACAGGATGATGTGGAAGCCACGCATTGAAAACGCCACAGCCTCTGTCAGCCTGGGTCTCTGCCTGACGGTATGGTGCACGCACCACAATACCACCTGGATCGGGACGACAGCGACACTTGTATTCATTCAGCCACTGAGATCTGGGGATTCCTCTGACAGCCCTATTTAAAGTGGGCAGTCCTTATTTTCCTTCATGACATTTATCACAGTTTATAATAATGTTTTTGGTTTGCCTGCTTGCTTATTTTCTGCCTCTGCCTCTAAGCAGTAAGGGGTCGGGGTCGGGAAGCACATCCGTGTCGTTAGCTGCGGCCAGGCCAGTGCGCAGCCTGTGTCTGCATGGAACAGTCTGACTGCGGGGAGAGGTGGGCAGGGAGGCAGACACAGAATGACCAGGGTGTGAGTCGGTCTGGAGGACGGACGTCCTTGGAGGGAAGGAAAGAAAGGCGGGAAAACTTCCGAGAGGGGATGATCCCTGATCAGGGTTTATAGGAGAAACTGGAGTTTGGGCGGGGCAGGGGGGTGTGTGACTGTGTGTGGGTAGGGCCGCATTCCAGGCACAAGGCATGGCTCAGACGGGGGCGTGGAAGAGCAGAGGACCCTGTGTGTTCTGAGAACAAGTGGCAGTTTTATGGTCATGTGTGGGGAAAGGTCACTCCAAGTGGTGCCACTGGGGAAAGTTGGAGGTGCCTGACCTTGAGGGCTTTGAAAGCTCAGATGAACTTTTACTTAATCCACTGATTAAGGAACCTCTGAGACCACACCCCCCAGAAAGAAACACATTTTACAACACAATTCAGGACACCCCCAGACCCCACTCCCCATGTCTTACTATAATAGAAACCATAGTCTCAACATATAGGACTGGACTGGCCCTTATCATTTGAAAACACTTTTTAAAGTTCTTTTCTTTTCTTTTCTTCTCTAAGGCAGGGTCTCACTGTTGCCAGGCTGGAGTGCACTGGCAAGATCACAGCTCACTGCAAGCTCCAACGCCAGCTCCCAGGCTCAAGTGATCCTCCTGCCTCCACCTCCAGCGTAGCTGGACCTACAGGCACAACCACCACACCCGGCTAATTTTTGTATTTTTGTAGAAACGAGGTCTCGCTTTATGTTTCCCAGGCTGGTCTCAAACTCCTGGCCTCAAGCAATCCTCCCACCTCAGCCTCCCAAAGTGCTGGGACTACAGGTGTGAGCCACTGTGCCCGGCCCTCAATCTGGTCTTTTCTGTTCTATTCCACACTACATATTTTAAAATGCTGATCTCTTCCACTAAATGGGTTGAACTATAAGTATATGTTGTGACCCAGAATTTAGAAATCGTTGCTGCTGGCCACGGGGCTGAGTCCTACAGGACTGAAGGGCTAAAGCGTCCTCTAGATGGACTCTGAGCCAGGGAGGGAGCTGCAGAGAGGCCAGCAGGAGGGGCGGCAGCCCAAGGGAGGTGAGCCCCGCACAGGGCAGTGGTCACGGAAGGCGGGTCACGGGGTGACATACTGTGAGCAGGGGGGGTGTGCCGGGATGTGCAGGAACCCCCGTGTAGCAAAAACTCTCTTCCTAAGAGTCTGGCTGAGCACTGTGGGAGAATCCCAGGCCTGCTGAGGGATGCTTGGCTGGCTTCCTTGGAGGGGAGGGTTTGCATAGAGGCTGGGAGTTAGGACCAGGCAGGAAGCGAGGCACCAGGAATGGTGTGTGAGTGAACACATGAGCCTCGGCAGCGGCCGGTGTCTCAGCACCCATCAGTGTGACTGGGTGTGTGTGTGTGTGTGTGTGAGTCTGTATGTGTGTGAGTGTGCAAGTGAGAGTCTGTGTGTGATTGTGTACATATCTGTGAGAGTGTGTGGGTGTGAATGTGTGTGAGTGTACATGAGTGTGGATGTGAGAAGGAATGTGTGTGTGAGTGTGGATGTGTGAGTGTGTGTATGCACGAGTGTGAGCATGCAGGTGACAGGAGGCCATGGAGTCAGACTCCTGAGTTCAACCCCTGACCTTGCTGCATACTCATGTGTGACTTGAGCCACTTCCTGAGCTTCAGTTTCCACATCTGCAAAGTGGGTGTAGCAATCCCTTCACTGCAAGGCAAGGTGTGGAATTTCTGGTGCGTGGCTAGCATCCTAGAAGCCATTTCAGCTGGAGGAAGATTCTGGGCTTGGCTCTATTGCCACTGGAGGCCCTGGGTCCAACACTTGACAAGATCTCCTCCTTGTACGCCCCCTCACTGGGGAGACTGCCGTGTTAGCCATTTACCACCTTGCAGGTCTTCCCTCTCTTTCCCCCGTGGCCCTCTCTCTGTCTGACCACCGATGGACCCTTGAGCGGTGGAACTGGGAACTGCAGTTCCCCTCTGTGCTCCAGACACAGGCCCTCCGAGCCTCCACCTCTGCTCTGTGCAGGGCCACACAACTCGTGCCTCCCTTTGCAGGGCTGTTGTGAATTGCTGAAGAATTAGCCCACTTGGAAGGCATTGTCATCTGAAAAGAAGCTTGAGTAGTTTCAGGATAATGGGGGATTGTGGCGATGTTGGCATCTCAGGCAAGACCCTGGCAAAGCCCCTGCAAAGAGCTGCAAGCCCACAGCGCTCAGGACGCTGGGCGTAGATGCAGGCTGCCAGTGGCTGTAGAGAGTTCCCTCCCTTCACTCTTCCCTGCTCCCCCCACCCCCATCGTTTGCTCATATTTGGCTTTGGACATGATTCAAAAGAAGGGGAAGCAGAGAGTGCCCCAAATGGAACCCTGGGTCCTCCCAGACAGCAGCTCTGTGGACCATGCACCTTCCAGATAGGGCCCGTGGCAAGACCTAATGCCACATCTCTGCCATCCCCACCCCCTACTTTATGCAGTCAGCTCTGCTCCCTGAGCAACAAGGAATAAATACGCACCCTTCAAGAGCTAGAATTCTCCCGGATTCTTGCTGGCGCCCAGTTTCCATGGCAACCTGGAACTCTCCTTTGCTATCTTGGGGGATGTCATTAGGCTGTGAGGGGGAGGCAGAAAACAAAGCGAGGATGTGTCAGGCTGCAGCGGACATCCATGAAGGCAGCATTGGGAGGCAGAAACCTTTTTGGTGGCAGGGTTTTTTTTTTTTTTTTTTTTTCTTTTCTTTTAAATAAAATGTCACAAATCATTTCAGTACAACAAACCAACTAAAGCTTTCATTTTCTAAGGGAAGAAAACCCAAAACTAATAAAATTTACCTCAACGGCAGTCAAAGAATTGGAAAATATGTGTTCACGGTTCAGAAAAAACAGCACTGCAACAGCAGTAAGGACTTAGCTTGCTTCCCCGCGGTCACTCCTCCCAACCGCATAATTTACGGACGAGGAAGCTGAGTTTGAGAGAGACGCAGCAACCTGTCTAAGGTCACAGAACCACTCTCTGAGGCTGAGTTCCATCCTCAGAGCCCTGCTCAGCACCGTGGTGCACCCACCAACATGGCATTTACGGGAAACGGCGGTCACGTCGTAAGCACCCGCATTTAGGACCCAGGCAGGGAGAAGGAAAGGGACCCCGAATGCCTTCTTCACTCTCCACCCCAGGCTGTGGTGCTGAGGCAAAGCTGGAAGGAGCCCAGGGACCCAGGTGGATGACTTGAACCTCCTCTGCCTCGGTCTCCCCAGCTTCCATCCCCCCACCCCAATCCCTGTGCACACTGGCACACGCATGCACACACACGTGCAGACAGTGAAAAGAAGAGAGCATGCAAATGTGATTAAAAGTTGTTTAAAGCTAAGCCAACAAGAGATGGTACTGGGAAGAGCTACTTTTTAATTTAAAAATCTGTTTGGCGTTGTTGGAACATGATTTGTGTAACATAAGCAAGTCCGGTCTGATATCCGACCAATGACCAGGCTCATAGCATGGTCATCTAGGCGTGTTCCAGGGCCAGAGGCATCTCGTCTCATCTTGTTCAGCACTGTGGACACCTGTGGCCAGTCCACCCCCGCACAGGAAATCCTATGCCTTACCCGCACTTACTGGAAAACTACAAAGGTTGACAAGCAAAGGACTTACTATGCATCTAAAAAAGGCAGAAAAGAACAAAGTGATCCACTTGCTAAAGGAAACAATTGAAAAAGATGAAAACAGAAATTAATAAAATAGAATACAAGCGATATAAAATCAGCAGATTTGATGGATACAACCAGAGATGGTTCTTTGAAGAGACCAACATAGCTGACAAATTTCTGGATTTTATCAAAAAAATCAAAGAAACAATATTAAAAAATAACTTTAGAAATGAGAGAATGCAAGAAACTATAGATAAGGGTGGTATTAAAGATGTAAGTAAGAATGTATGTAAGATGTATGTAAGATATATATAAGAATGTGTGTAAGATGTATGTAAGATGTATGTAAGAATGCTTGGTACAATTTAATGTCCATCAATGTGAACTTCTAGATAAAATGAATGACTCTTAGGAAAATTTAAATTATTAAAATTGATTCCAGGAGAGGTAGAAAACCTAAATAGATCAACAAACATGGCAGAAATCAGAAACATAACAAGAGGCCTATTCCTACTCCTTCAGAAGGAAATAAGCTCAGGTGGTTTATGGCAAGTTACACCAAACTCTCCAGAAAGACATTCTTTATGATATATAAGCTGAACACAGAATAAGGTTAAATAATTTCACCTTCATTTCTGAGAAAAACTCTGACATCAAAACTGAAAAAGTAAATAGTGGGCCATATTCACTTGGAATCATAGATATAAATATATTGAATAAAATATTAGCAAATCAAACCTCTGATATGTTAAAATAATAATACCAAGGATACTTTGCTAGTTGATATTAAAAAAAAAACATACTAGTGTAAGTAGCAGCTTAACAGATTTGAGAGATACTTCGCTTAGGATAATGGCTTCCAGTTCTACCCAAGTTGCTGCAAAAGACATTATTTCATTATTCTTTATGGCTGAGTAGTATTCCATGGTATCTAAATACCACATTTTCTTAATCCACTCATATGTTAATGGGCACTTAGGTTGATTCTATATCTTTGCAACTGTGAATTGTGCTGTGATAAACATAAAATGCCTGTGTCTTTTTTATATAATGATTTCTTTTCCTTTGGTTAGATACACAGTAGTGGCATTGCTGAGTGGTAGGTCTACTTTTAGTTGTTTGAAGAATCTCCATACTGTTTTCCATAGAGGTTGGACTAATTTACACTCCCAATGTAAATCATACAATGTATAAGTGTTCCCTTTTTACCACATCTGCACCAACATCTATTGTTTTTTGACTTTTTAATAATGGCCATTCTGACAGGAGTAAGGTGGTATTTCACTGTGATTTTAATTTGCATTTTCCTGATGATTAGTGATGTTGAGCAGAAGAAGAAAATTATTAAGATTTATGAAATCAACAATAACAACAATTTTTAAAACTTGGAGATTCATGGTGTCAATCTAGATGGTAAGAAAAATTATAAAAATGTCAAAATTCTCTCCACATAATCTTTATATTCAATACAATTTCAATTACAATTTGAGCATAACTTTTAATAAAACTTAATAAGTAGATTCTAAACTTAACATAAAAATATATAAAAATTACTAGTGAAATTTTCAAAAAGAGCAATGACATAGAACTAGCTAGTATAAAACCATCCTACAAAACTATAGTAATTAAAACAGTGTGTTTATTGACTCAGAAATATACAGTTGATTAATAGTACAAAACAGTATAGAAACAGATAAATAAATCTGAGAATTTGTTTTATGATAAAATGTGGCCTACTCAATAAACGATATTTCTCAGTAAGAAAATGAGGGTGATAGTAAAACATGTACAAAATATATCATTGAAAAATAATGAGATAGTTACATGCTTACTGATAAAGATTTCCAACACGTGCCTTAAAGTAAAACAAGGTGCACCTGGAGCAAATTGCATAGTGTAATTCCATTTCTGGTTTAAGAGGCAAGCACATTTGTACGAGTTTGAACATGAGTTCTCGGAAGAGTCTGGAAGACAGATGCTAAACTATTTACAGTGGCTACTTTCAGGGTGGAAACTGGGATGGAGAGGGAATATGAAAAAATTTCTCACTTCGCTCTGTATTCTTCTAGATTATTTTAATCTTCCATGCTAAAAATTAACTCATTCATGCATTTCTTGATTTTATGCCTTCAATAATTATTGTTCTGGAGAAGAACAAAAAGAATAATTACGACATTATATGCTGTAAGAAAGAACCTGGCACCTACAAAACAGGTCTGAAGCTATGGCCAGCTCAGGAAGCTCTCTGAGCTGACTGTCTGCAGACTCCTGGCCATCCTGCTGTGCCCAAGCATAGGCTGTCCTCTCTAGAGCCAGGTCTGCCCCTCTGCCTCTCTGGCTGGCCCCCTTGAAGTGGCCCCAGGTGCCTGTCTGGTTCCTGAGACTGCCTCCAGTCCTGGATTTCCTTCTTCCCACATCCTTAGCTTTTGTTCCCCACTCACACTTGAGTGCTGACTCATCCAGCCCAGCGGGGGATTCAGACCCTCCTGTCCAAAGTTTCACTGAAGGAGGATGCCAAGGCCCTGCATCCATGCCCATGAGCAACAAGCATGTCTCTCCCAAGAAGCACCACCATCTTTTGTCATCTTTCCTCATATTCCCTGGCCTTTGGTGTCACAATTATTTTATACATCAAACTGTCTGTTTGCCACTAGAATGAGAGAAAACAGGGACTTGATTTTTGCTTTCTGTTTGTTCTATCCCTGACGCCTAGAAGTGTGCCTGGCCTCTGGTAGGCACTCAACGCATAGTTATAGGATGATTTCAGGAAGTCACAGGGCAAGTGTGGTCAATTTCGCTCCCTTCTGGGATGTGGTCACTAAGCAAATATGAAAGAAGCAGCTTCCTCTGCCCAGCCCAGTTCTAAGTAACTGTGCCCTCAAAGAAGCTGAAACCCTCATGTTTAGAGTGTCATTGTGAACACACTTTTCTGATTTCTGACTGCCCTGCTTATTCCTGGTATGCCCTGGAGAGCTTCTTCTCCCCAGAAGTTTTCAACAATCTTGAACCACCTGTCTTATGGGCCATGGGCCATTTTTCTCCTCTAAGCCATAGAGGAGAAAAGTTTCCTCTATGTTTCCTCATAGTTTCCTCTATGTTTCCTCATAGTTTCCACTCCCTGAATAACGCAATCTCCAACTCCTGCACAAGTTTGATCTCATAAATTTCCCGTGTACACCCTGGCTGAAGAGTCATCAGATTAAAGATTTCCTATATCTCCTCTCCACAACCAAACCCGAGGAGAATTTCTAATCTTCTGCCCAGCCCCGGTACTCTGTGGGTTTCTTTCCCAGGGTTTTGCTTTTCCAAAAATATTGATTCCTTGATGAAAAAGCCGCAATCGATCCAGCCTTCGCAGAGGCCTTAATGAGAAGAGTGGCTGACGGCCGAGCCACCGTCATCTGTGCCTCAGCAGGAATCCAGGAGGACTTTGTCACAGGACACAGCCGAACACAGCCCCCCAGGTGAGACGCTGACAGGCGACTTGGTCACTGACTCACCTGGCCCTGAGTCAAAAGCTCTGAGCGAGGCAGCTGGCAGCTCGGAAAAGCAGAAAAGCTTATGCAGGGAGAAGAAAAGCAACCACTTTGTAATGTGTGAGACTTTGGGAAAGAGAGCAAACTTCTCCGGGCTTCAGGCTCCCCATCTATGAAATGGGTAGAATCACATTCAGTCTTGCTGCTTTGGACCTATTATCTGAGACAATAATCGTGAATGTGCCCAGCTCGGACAGGGAGCCCAATAACTGTTTCTTTTCTCTGCAGACTTTTCCTATAACCTGGTAACCATAAAGCAACACATGGAAGGTATACGTTGGTTTGGCCTGAAAAGGCTGGACATCTCAAAGCAGGGCCTTACGAGTCATATGTGGGTTTTAGGGATTTTTTTGTGTTGTTGTTGACAATTGGTTGAAAGAGTTAAGCTTTGTCTAAAGACCTGGAGTCAGTAGACAGGAATGCTTGAGTTAAGATAGTGGGTTTGCTAGAATGCTTGAGTTAAGATAAGGAGGTCTTCTGTCTGTCATGGATAGATCCATACTGGATTCAGGCTGGAAAATAAGCCACATTGCACCCGGTTAATAAACCTGTTTAGTGAGACTTTATTGTTTGCAGTATCAATGTAAAAGAAGGCAAACTCTGTAAAATAATTTAAAGAGGTTTATTCTGAGCCAAATTTGAGGACCATAGCCTGGAGTCGTGCCCAAGAAACCTTGAACAAGTGGACTTGCTGTGGTTGGATTACAGTTTGGTTTTATACATTTCAGGGAGACAGGAATTACAGATAAAGTCTTAAGTCAATACATGGAAGACATACATTAGTTTGGCCTGAAAAGATGAGATATCTCAAAGTGGGGGCTTATAAGTCACAGGTGGGTTTAGAGATTCTTTAGTTGACAATTGTCTGAAAGAGTTAGGCTTTGTCTAAAAGACCAAGAGTCAGCTGGGCGAAGTGGCTCACACCTGTAATTCTAGCACTCGAAGAGGCTGAGGTGGGAAGATCACTTGAGCTCAGGAAATCAAGACCAGCCTGAGCAAGAGTGAGACCCCTGTCTCTCCTGAAAATAGAAAAATTAGCTGGGCATTATGGTGTGCACCTGTAGTCCCAGCTATCCGGGAGGCTGAGGCAGAAGGATCACTTGAGCCCAGGCGTTTGAGGTTGCTGTGAGCTAGGCTAATGCCACGGCATTCTGCTCAGGGCAACAGAGTGAGACTCTGTTTCAAAAATAAAATAAAATAAAATAAAAATAAAAGACCAGGAGTCAGTGGATAGGAGTTAAGATAAGGGTCTTCCATCTTTCAGGTGATGTTATACGGGAATGAGGCTGGGAAGTAAGCTGTATTATATTGGGTTAATGGAACCTGCTCAGTGAAATTTTTATCATTTGTAGGCATGACTCACCAGAACCCCTTAGAGAGGAATTTGGGCAAGAGAAAAAGATCAGAGTTTAGTCCTCAGTAGGTATGATTTACCAGGACTCTTAAAAAATAATTTGGGCAAGAGAAAAAAGAGGTCAGAGTTCAGTCCTCAGTGCCCAGCTGCCAGACAAGGAGGACTGGTGGCTGAAATCCTCAGGGAGATGCGTAAGAACTTGTATGTGCTTAACTTCATGGTTTGATGAATGTGACCATGTGATACTGTGACTTATATTTGGGCTTCAACCCCATTTCCTGGCTTACAACTCCTAAAATCCTTAGAAGCTCCAAAGTGTTTTCTTTGCATATGCTAATGAGTTGATTGATGGCTGGAAGCCCCTGTGTAGCTCCGGGTTGGGGGCTGGCCTCCAGAGAGACCAGAGCAGGATTAGATGGTTGGGACTTTCAGCCCTATCCCTCATCCTCTGGGGAAGGGAGAGGGGCTGAATGTTAAATTGATCACCAGTGGCCAATGGCTTAATCCATCATGCCTATGTAATGAAACCTCCATAAAACCCCAAAAGACTGGGTCTGGGGAGCTTCTGGGTAGCTGAACACATGTGGCCTTACAGGAAGTTGAACAAGAACTCATCCACGTGCAACTCCACAGGGACAGAAGCTCCTGCGATTGGGAGAACTTGCCCTATGTACCTGGCTGTTTGTTTGTATCCTTTAAAATATTCTTTGTAATAAATCAGTAAAGGTTAAGTGTTTCCCTGAGTTCTGTGAGCCACTCTAGCAAATTAACTGAACCCAAGAAGGGGTCGTGGGAACCCCAACTTGAAGCAGGTCCCTCAGAAGTTCTGGAGGCCCCAACTTGCAACTGGTGTCGGGGGGGGGGGGGCAGCAGTTTTGGAGACTGAGCCCTCACCCCGTGGGATCTGATGCTATCTCCAGGTAGACGGTGTCAAAATTGAATTAGAGAACAACACCTGGCTGGCATCCGCTACGGAACTGATTGCTTGCTTGGTGGTGGGGAGAAACCTTCCCCCACATTTGGTCACAGAAGTCTTCTGTGTTGATGATTGCTGTGGTGTGAGAGCAGAGGAGAAACAGTTTGAGTTTTTCCATTTTTGGAGACGATAATTTCATAAGCCATGACAAGCAATAATAATCATGATGACAGCTAACGTTTCCTAACACTTTATTTCCATAAAACATTGGTGGGTTTTACTTTTTTTTAAGGCTCACAGCAATCTTATTGTATAGGTGGGATCTCTATTGTGCCTACTGAACAGATTAGGATGAAGCTTGGAGAGGTCGGCTCACTTGCCCAGATCGCCGGGCAACAGAAGAGCTCAAAGCTGCTTGGTTATGCCCTGGGTTCCCCTCATTCCGTCTAAGATGGGTGTGTCCTGTGAGATCAGTCTGTTGACTGAAGAAAAGGGAGCAGATGCCGGGGAGGTCAACACCCAGTCCACTGCCCAGGGCATCTCCAGGCACGCTGTAATCAAATGTTTGCCTCTAGCACCAGCTGTATTCAATGAAACCTAAAATCTAGCCTTGCCTAAATACTTTTGCATTTTGGTTACAGATTCATTAAAGGTAAAAAACCTTCTAGATACAAAGTCATTGACCATCCACTCCATGTACGCCAGCTCCCAAAGGCATGTTTTCACATTTTGAATTTTCCTCGGTTCAGTTAGAATAGTCATTTCAGACAATTGGTAAGGAACTCTTCCTCAACCTATGAAACCTATTTTTTCTTTCTATCTTGAAAAAAAAAGGTGTGTAATTATAAGAACCTAATTATCAGCCCTTTCAAAAGAGGTTGCTTGGGCTGTGTTTGTGGTGTTGGGCTTAACAGCACTGAAAGCTCTGCTTGCACAATATTATAATCACCGTAATCAATCATGCTACCCTCGCAGTGCTAAATGGGGACCTTTTTTTCTGGAAGGAAAACAAAGCGAACCCTTTTTCAATGACAAATAAGTAGCAGCATGAGAGGTGGTTAATTTAGTGGCCTGAGTCACACAGATGAGAGTTCCAATCCCAGTTTTACCCTGACTAGCTGTGTGACTTGGGCAAGTCACTTAATGTTTCAGAGTCTCAGTTTCCTCATCTGTAGAATGGGGTTAAAACTGTTTCCCTCACTTTGCCATGTGAGGTGAGCAAAATAATGCACGTCAAAGCAAGTCCCAGAATGTCTGGCACAAAATAAGCACTAACTAACTGGTAACGCCATTTTTACTTGAGAACCTTAGATTTTTTCATTGAACTGGGATAATGGATTGAGAATGCTCTTAGTAAACACTTCTCCTTATGTTCTTACTCATTGCCCAGATACGAAGTTTACGTCTTAGATGAAGAAGTCACCTGCCCTCGCCCTTCTTTCCTAAAAGAATCCCAGCTCATAAAGCTCAAAGAGACGTGAAAAGATCATCAGCTTAACCTCCAGGGCCCCCGTTTCTCATCTGTAAAATTGGCCGATCTCTGCCCCACTGGTTTGTTGTGAATATTGACTAAAGTATATTAAACGTCCTCCTTGGTGCCCAGCACAGAGTTGCTGCCCCATAAATGACAGCAGTCTTCCTCCTGGTGCCCACTGTGCCACGCATTGCTCTCCACCCTCCTGTGAGGAAAGCAGGGCATGGATCCTGTCCCTGTTGGAGCAGGGAGGTCCCTCGGCTGGATAAATCCGAATGTGCTCAGTCTCTGGGCTCCACTCCGGTGCTCTTTGTAATGCTCCACAGCTGTCTCACTAATTCACTGCACAAAAATCTGCTGTGTGCTTCCCACATGCTTCCTTTAAAAAAAAAAGAAAAGAAAAGAAAAACAAACCCACATAGGAACATTCATTTTGTAGTAAATCCTAACTGCTTGCAACATCAGCCAACACTTCCATAAATAAAACAGCATGTTCGTCTTTTGTGTATCCATTCTGATTTCACTCTTTCCCAATACTGCATGTAGATCTGTGTAAAGTAGAATAACCATCTAGGTTTACGTATTCTTTTATTTTTTTAAGTGAGCAAAAACAGTAGTCAAATTTTTTGTACATTAAAAATTTAGTTTTCAAAAATTAACTAAGGTCAGAAAAAATGTATGGGTCAGATGGTATAAATTATCTTTTATTTCTGATTTTCACTGTACAATGGCACCTTTGTGAGCTTCCTAGGAAAGAAATGTCACAGCCATTGATCACATCTTAAAGAGTTCCAGCCCACAGCATTGATTACCGTGCAGATTGCTTTTCCAAAGCATGTGCCACACTGAGATGGGTGAAAAGATGAGGGAGAGAGGGGTCCAAGGAGAGACACATTTTAAATCATTGACATTGAGCTTGCTGACAATCTGTTCCTGGATAAATTCATGTGTATGTCACAGAAATCTGCAAGAAATTTTAAAGAGACAGGAAATCATATATTCCTTTTGACAATATCTGGATGCCAGAAATGTTTCTGGACCTTGTCTCAAGCAATGGGCCTAAAGTGTGTCATTAACCTACAGGGCTACTATCTGAGGGACTGTGTAGAAGAGAATGCATGTGGTAGGATTTAGTCTATATTCAGAAAGATGAATTTAAAACACTCATTATCCCAATTCTTCTCTCAAAGGGAACAAGCAGGCTGTAGAGACGCCAAAAACTGTAGCTGTATCTGTTTGTGAGCCTTTGCTCTTGTATAAACATGCAATTAAAGGAAAGCTATCATAAGGGCAACCTGAGCTGATCACATTGTTTCCTACCTTCATGGCTTTGTACATGCTGATCCTTTTGCCTTGGGTGTCCTTGAAAGGAATGTCCAGTTTTCCTTCAAAATCCAGCTTGGAATCCTGCTTAGAGTATGGTGAGTTAACTCCTAGCAGACATCAATCCTCCCAGAAATAAAAACTATAAACTATGGACACAATACAAAAAGCAACTATACTAAAAATTTTGGAGAGTGATTTAAAGCAGGCAAAATTTTGGAAGGGAGTCAAGTGTTGAAAGAACTAACACTGCGTGAGTTCCCCAGTTTTGCAGCTTTGTTCTGAGTGTAGGCTGAGCTCTTAGAGTGGTGTGAGGTAACTGAAGCTCTAGCAGAAACCCACCATCTTTCTGAGAAAGAAGAGTACAGAGCCTAGGGTGGCCACAGCCACTAGAAAGTGAGGGGGATAGGATCCAGAAAGGGAGCAGCCTAAAGAAGGGCTGCCCCAGATCAAAGTTGCATAAACTTTTTCCAAGTATCTGGGCCACCCCCAAACCATGCATGCATGGTACAGACTCAGTGTAGCCCGAATAAGTATTAAATGCTGACTTGACACATGAACTAACACCAACCACAGGCAAGGCAGAGGTAACAGTTGGAATCTAACTAATTGTCTGCTAAAACAAAAACATCAACATTTTGGGGAGGAATATAAGAGAAACCCAGAGTTTCCACAACATAATAATCAAAATGTTTAGGATAAAAGCAAAATAACTCAACATGTGAAAAATGTTAGCCTGATAGGAGAAATAAAAATCAACAGCAGTAAACCACAAGATGACTCTGAGGTTAGAACTACTAGAAAAAAATTCTAATTGTGTTCAATGAGGTAAAAGAAAACATGCTAATAAATAAAAAGATAGAAAATATCATCAGAGAAATACAACATGTATGTGCACGTGTGTGTGTGTGTGTGTGTGTGTGTGCGTATTTGTCTCTACCAAATGGAAAATCCAGGCCTTAAAAATGCAAAATCTGAAATTTAAAATACACTAGCTGGATAATGGTGGATTTCCAGCTTTAGCTTAGGATATATAAAGCTGGAAAGAACATTACTCTCACCTTTACAAAAATAACAAAATACTAGGCAATCTGAAAAAAATAAAAACTTTTCTTGAACTCATCACTTACAGACATTGGGCATGTCATTCAAACTGCTAAAAACTTAAGATATAGACAATATCTTGAAGATGGGGAAAAGGACATATTATATGCAAATGAAAAAACAAGTATACTGCAGACTTCTCTTTAGAAACTATGCAATCCATAAGACAATGGAGTGACATGTTTAAAGTGCTGGGGAAATGGTGCCACCACAGAAATACCCAGCAAGGATATTTTTCAAAAATGAAAGAGAAATAAAGTTTTTCAGATAAACAGAAGCAGGGAGAACTCACTGCCAGGTGACCTGCACTACAAAAATTGTTAAAATAACTTAATCAGACAGAAGGAATCTGAAACCAGACAGAAACTTAAAGCTACAACAAAAGAAAACAAAATGAACACTGAAAGTAGAAAAAAATTAAATACTAAAATCATTTTTCTTATTTTTAACTGCATCAAATGATAACTGACTATAGCAGCAAGAGTAACAAGATAGTGTATGTCCACAGCATATACAAAAGTAAAATGTATGGCAACAGTAGCACAAAAGATGGGAGAGAAGAATTGGCCATACACCATTGTACATTCCTTTCACCGCAAGAATGTAATATTGAGCAATATAATATTTAAAGATAGATACTTTTGCTCTTTGAAAAACCCTGTTAAAAAAATTAAAAGATAAGCTACAGACTGAAAGAAATTATTTGCAAATTACATATATGATAAAGGACTTGTATCCAAACACATAAAGAACTTCAAAAACTCAATAATAAGAAAATAAAAAATTCAAGAAAAAATAGGCAAAAGATTTGAACAGACATTTTACCAAAGAAGATATACAATTGGGAAATAAACACATGAGAGCATGCAAATTAAAGCCATGAGATAGCTCATCATACCTACAAGTATGGATAACATAAAACAATCTTAAACTTACAATACTTAATGTTGGTGAGAATGAGGAACAACTGGAACTCTGAAACATCACTAGTAGGAATGTGAAACGGTACAGTCACTGTGGAAAACAGTTTGGCTGTTTTTTATAAAGTTAAATATATGCTTATCATAGGACCCAGCCAATCCAGGTATTTTCCCAGGGAAAATGAAATATATATATATATATACACACAAATATTTATAATGGCTTTATTTGCCATAAACAAAATCTAGATACAGCTCTACATATTCTTCAACTGCTAAATGAAGAAGCTCTGGAACATCCATACTATGGAATACTACTCAGTAATAAAAAAGGAACTAACGGTTGACATATGGTTGAGATTCCATAGCATAGATAAATCTTACATTCACCATAAGTGAAAGAAGCCAGACTCATAAGGCCATATGCTGTGTAATTCCATTCATGCAATATCCTGGAAAACACGAAAGTGTAGGGACAGAAAACAGGCCCATGGTTTCCAGGGGCGGAGGGTGGGAGAAACATTGCCTGCGGGAGGCATGGCGGGATCTGAGGGGTGGTGAAAGGAACTGTTCTATATCTTGATTGTGATGACAATTGTACAAATCTATACGTTTGTCAAAGCTTCTAGAACTGAATACTAAAAGGGATAAATTTTTTCTGTATGTATATCATACCTTATTTTAAAAACAATCAGTATGCTTCCTGAAAGTAGCCATACACATTCTGCATGATTCCATTTATATAAAAGTCAAGGACAGGCAAATTAATGTATAGTAATGAAAGTAAAATCATCAGCTGCCTGGACTGTTGTGTAGGTGAAGGAGCCAGGGAGCATCAAAGGGTATGAGAAGCATTTTTGGACATATGAAAATAATTCTTGTTATTGATTGTGACATTGGTTTCATGGGCATATGCTTATGTCAAAGTTCATTGAATTTTATATTTTAAATGAATTTAATTTCTCTTACGTAAATTATACCTCAATAAAGTTTGTTTTAAAAAATCCAGCTCAAATTTTGTCTCCTCCGTGAAGCCCTCCACGGTCTCTCCAGGCATCATGGCTACTTCCTCCTCTGGACTCCACGGATGCACGGTGCCTTTGACAGCACTGCCCGAGTGGCCCTGAAGTTATCGTCTGTCTTCCCAAGCACGTCATGTCCCATTCTTCTGCAATACTCAGCGCAGAGCCTGGAATTCATTCCTTCAACAAAGATGAAATGTGCATCTATTATGGGCTAGTCAATGGCTGTGCCTCCATGAAGATTACGGTATAGCCTGAAAGAAAGATAATAATCTGGTAAACGAATAAGCATAAGCTCTCAGAGACTCAGTTTCTTCCTCTGTAAAACGGACGTGATGACAACCACTGAGATGTTATGAGGATTACATGGAATCATAGAACCATGTCCGACACATAGTAAGAACTCAGTACGTGGCGGCTGTCACTGTTATTACTGAATATTAAATTACTAAATTTAATTACTGCTGTGCCAATGGCTAGGAAGGAAATTAACCTGATTCAGTGATAATTGAAACCCCTTTCAAAAGGGTAGTGGGGGGGGGGCCCTTCTGAGAGAGGACATTTAAACTGCAACCTGAAATATAAAGCAGCAGCCAGGTGACGTGTGTTTCTGGCAGATAGAACAGCCTATGTGAGGTCCCAGAGGCAGGAACCGAAGGGCGTCTTAGAGAAACTGCAAAGAAGCCGGGCAGCTTTAGCCCCGGGAGGGAGAGGGAGAGCAGAGGAGGTGAGGGAGAGGCAGGGCCTCCACCAGGCCTCGCAGGCAGCGACGTGCCTGTGGCTAATGCTGGGTGAGAGATGGGGGGTTGAGCGACAGATGGAGGCACAGACATACGGATGAATGGCCACTCAACTCAGAAGCCACACAGATGCGGGCACGAACTCGCCTTGCCTTTTGGCAGCCGTGGAAACTCAGGCAAGCACCTTCCCCTAGTGCAGTCTCAGCTTCTACGTCTGCTAGGAAACAGTGCCAATTGCAGCAGCAGCCCACGGGATCACTGTGAGGATGAAGTCAGATCAAGTACGGAGTCCACCATTTAGTAAAGGATCTCCCCCCGACCCCGCTCTCCCTCGCGGCCCCCCGGTGGGGGTGTGTCCCTGTCCGTGGTGTAACCACTACTGTCAGGAACAGGCCCCTAGCGCCGTCAGACCAATGCGACTTGGTGAAAACCCCTGCAGATGACGGGGCTCAGAAGCCATCAGACTCATCGCACATGGGTGCGTGAACCGGAAGCCATGTTCTGTCCTTCCCTGACACAGAAAGGGTCTGGACCATCTGTGAGGACACTCTTGGGGGTCACCAGAAGCTGGCTGAAGGCGGAGCAGGGCAGGGATTGGGCCGACCTCAGCCACAGAGCCAGGCGAAGGGGCAGACGGGAACAGTGGCTGTGCATTGACGTCTCCCGACAGTGGAAGCACTTGGCATAGATTTTCTCGTTTTACCCTCACCACAGTCCTAGGAGGTTAGTGCTGTTTTGATCATCACCCCCATTTCAACGCTAAGGAAACTGAGGCCCAGAGAGGCTATGTTATGCTCCCTCCAGGGTGCTGCTATTGGGTCGGGGTGTGCGGAAACAGTATTGACACCCTCAGTACTGGAAATGGTCCCTGACTGTGAGCAAACTCATCTATGCTCTCCAGGGTGACAAATATGTTTGATCATTTGCTGTGTGCGCCTGGATATAGGAAATGGTGAGACACACCGGGATAATCAATTCAGTCGAGATCCCCCAGTAATCAGGGATGGAGGGGATTCGAACCCTCACAGTCGGGCTCCCAAGCCCACGCTCCACGGTGGAGAAAGCCCTGGGATGCACACACCCTGCTCCTGAGACTTCACTTCATGCCCACCCTGCTCTCCTCTCCTAGGCAGGATGAAGTCAGCCAGGACCCCATTTAACCCTCCACCAGCCTGACAGGGAATCTATGTTTCCATCCTCTGTAGAGACGTGGAAATCCGAGTGCCCCTCACCTTCCCTTTCCCCTTGTCAAGCCTTGACAGGCTGTGCCATCCCTGTCTGCCTGGGCAGGGGCATCGGGGTCGGGACAGATGATGCTTGGAATGAGGTCTGCCCAGTTTGAAGAACTGAGCACTAAAAGATCTATTGGGAAACTGCCCTTCCAGAGCCCCAGAGTAGGTTCCAGAAGTTCCTGGGTCCCTCGGTCAGCAGCTTCTTTATGACCTGGTGACAACTCCTTGGCCAGCCCTCTTGCCCCAGCACAGAAAGAACTAGTGGTCCTCCCCTCCGCACACCCCCAGCTCCTTTCCTGCAGCAGGCGCTGGAAAGAACCTTGGCGGTAGACAGAGCTGGGGGACCGCGGGCCGTGCACAGGGCTGGGGTTTACCGAGGACAGAATTAACAGGCCTTGGCGATTGTGTGCATGTGGGAAGCGCATGGGGTGAAGATGTCTCCTGCCCACTTTCTGAGAAGCGCTGCTACAGCCCAGGGGTGGCCAGCTCTTGGCCTAGGGGTGCAAGGTCAGGGGCGCTGAGCTGCTGGGGGCCCAGAGGCATAAGGGAGCGGTGCCAGTCCTTGATCCATAACGAGTGATACATTTCAGCTGGGGCCCGGTTTGGGGTCAGTGGTCCTGCTGAGCGTGGTGGGGAGAGGAGGATGTTCCTGGTGTCCTTGGCAGGGGCCGGACAGATGCCCGGCGGGGCTGAAGCTGGCTCTCGGATTCCTTCCCTGCTTTTCTCCACATGCCCCCGCCCCCACCCCTCATTTGGCCTTTTCATTCTCTGGCAGGTGTTGTCTCCAAACTGAAGGTGTCCACGAACACTGTGGAAATATGAAAATGTCAGGGCTCTTATTTCTCTGCGGTTTCATTTTAAGTGCCCTTCAGAGAGACCTGGGGCTTTGTAGCAGAGCCATGGAACGAGAGGGACTCCTGGGCTTGGATCCTGGCACCTAGAATCACAAGCTGTGCCACCTTGGGCAAGTCACTTCCCGTCTCTGAGCCTCAGGGCCCTCACCTGCAGAATGGGCTGTTTGTGAGGCGCGAGTGCTTACGGGGTGGCATGCACTAGTCCGCAGCTCATGTCTGGCTACAAACACAGACAGATTAAATATTAATGCACTGCTTTCTCCCACATCAACGTGAAACCAAAGACCCTAGGAGGCTCACCTCACAAATCCTAGCATCCGCTTCCAGATGCTCATTCATTTGAACAGCATGTATTGGGCCCCTTCTGTGTGCCAGGCCCTGGGCCAGGTGTTGGAGTAGATAAAATGGTGACCAGGACGTGGAATCTCCATGCCTGATAAAGCAGAGCCATGAGAAGGGGCGGGGGTGTGGGTGAGGTGACCTGGGAGCAGAAAGGCCCCACACTGTGCCTCAGGGAAGCCTGCCGGGAGGAGGGGTGTCTGAGCCGAAACCTGACAGAGAGGGAGGAGCTACCAAGGTCAAGGTGACTGAGTCACCTGCTTTGAGGTGAGCAAGAGCATGAGACTTGGAGAAAGGGAGAAGACAGGAAAACGAGGGGCGAGAAACATGGAGAGGAGGGCACGTGATGCTCTCGGAGGGCCCGGCAGCACCAGGCCACACGGGCGGGACTGCTTCACTGCAGGAGTGTGCACTTTGTCCTGAGGGCACTGCGCAGCCATGGTGGGCTGTGGCGGGAGCACAGCACGATCTCACCCATGGTTTTCAAACACCCTCTGGTTGCTTTGCAGAGAAGGCAGCGGACCACAGATGAAGCCAGGAGGAGATGAAACGTGAGCTCCTTCCTCTCTGGAGCCCTGGAAATGGACAGACCCGGGTCTCACCCCAGCACCATCGCTTCCTATCTGGTTGGACCTGGATGAGCCCTGTTCCTCTCTTAGTCCTGAGCTTCTCATCTGTAAAACGGGAGTGGTTTAGAACATGCACCTTGGGGTTGCTATAAAAAATGAAATGAGTTAATGCATGTACAGTGGCTGGCACGGAACAAGCGCTCAGTGAATGCAAGCTGTTATTGTGCCTTTTTCTCCCCAGCACATGCATATGCACCCCTTGCCCGGCATACCCTGGGCTTGCACGAGAGCCCCTCCCCATTTTTACAGCCAGCTCCAAGCCAGCCACTGCCAGCAGCTCCAGCTTGAGGGGTGAGTGCAATGGAGGCCTCAGAGGGTTTGTGCTGGAGCTTGGTTGCCTAGCAACAGAATCAGCATCAGCGTCATTGCAGGGCCAGGCTGCATCAAGCACCAGTCACAACAAAGGCAGCAGAAATGAGTCACAGCCAGCCTCCGGAAACTGGTGGGAGCAGGGCCTTGTTTTTGGCAGGGATCAGATATACCCAGAATCTAGCTTGTGGGGGCAGCCCTCCAATTCTAGCTTCCTCTGCCTCCCCAGTGGGGCCCACATCCCTCACAATTCCCTGGGCCATTTGGTATAAGCAGGACTTAGAGGTGATATGGGTGCCAGCTGTATGCCCACCGAATGCACACATTATACGTTCATAGTGTCCCCACAGTGCTTATCCCCAGCTTATGGCCGAGGACAATGAGGCTTGGAGGGGATTCACGTTCAAAGTTTAAGTCCACCTGCCTTCAAAGACCTTGCTCATCTCACTGTACCTCCCAGACCCCACGCCCAGCCCTGGGACGAGCAGCCCAGCACCCCCAGCCCGGGCAGCTCACTCACGGTGGGCAGAGCTGGGCTCTTCATCCGCCCCAGCCTGCTCCTCTTCCTTCTAGGCCCTCTTCCCAGTGAGGACACCAGCACCTACCCATCGCCCACGCCTAATAATGTAGGTGTCATCCTGGACGCTTCCCTTCCTCATCAGCCTCACAGTGAATCAGTCCCCAAGTCCCAACCGCGGTCCCCTTTGCGCACCTCCTCCCCTCATCAGGAGCAGCCTGGCCCATGGGCCCCCGCCCCAGCTCTTCCAAAGTTTCCGTCTGACCTTGGGCTGTCATGGCGCCACCCCAGAGTCTGAAGCCTGAACTCTTTACCAGGCCTCCCAGGCAAACCCAGTCCCCATGCCTGCTGCCCACAACACACACACACACACACACACACACACCCGGACCCACACCCTTCACTCCTGACACTTTAAGTGCCTGAGCTCCATGCTGCTCCCTGACGATGTGCATGGTGCCAGTCACCGAGGATAGCTGGTAACCTTAGCAACTGAGCCCCTCTCTGACCTGCCAGTTTTCCAATAAAAACATGCCCTAAGTTCCAGCCAGGTATAGCTCGTCCTTGATTCTGGACACTCCAGTCACCCTGAGAGGATGCCTCGCTGCACTGGGAGACTGACCCGCAGTGTCATGTCAGTCCTGAGAGTGTGAGGTGGCCTGTAAAGGCAGCAGGGGGACCCCAGTCTTCTGCAACGGGATGACTTAGGTCTGAATCCCAGGGAGGCAGCTTACTGGTTCCATGACTGCAGCAGTTGTAAAATATGGCCACGTGCTCTTTGACACTCCCTTCAAAAGTTGGAATTTAATTCTCTTGTCCCTGAGTGTAGGCTGGACTTGGTGACTTGCTTCCAACCAACAGAATAATGTGGACATGACGGCATGTGACTTCGGAGACTAGGTTGTCAGAGGCATTCTGGCTCTGGCTCTACTCTCTGTCTTGGGTCACTGGCTCTGGAGAAAGACAGCTGCCACGCGAGGAGGGTGCCGAAGCAGCCCGAGGGGAAGCCCCATGGTGAGACCTGAGGCCCTTTGCCAGCAGCCACGGGACTGAGCTGTCCCAGAAGGGGATCCCAGCCCACCAAGCATTCCGATGCCTGCAGCACTGGCCAACATCCCCACTGCAGCCTCACGAGAGACCGTGGCCCAGAACCAGCCAGCGAATCCACGCTCAGATTCCCGCCCTGCAGGAAGTGTGAGATGACAAGCGTTTGCTGTGGCAAGCTGCTAAGCTGTGGGGCAATGTGCTACCCAGCAGCAGGTGACTAAGCAGTGTCCTAGAGTAGATCGCCTAACTTCGCTGTGACTCTACTTCCTTATCCGTAAAATGGGGTTAAGAACATGTGTATAGTGGTGCTGAAAAGATGAAAGGAATTAATAATTAGGAAGTGCCTGCTAATACGCACGGTGCCTGGTCCATACTAAACACCCAGTAAATATTGTTTCATTTTTTGCTATTATTTATTATAAACAGTTTCTTTTTCATTTCTGAAGACTCCAAGTAAGACCAAAATCAAGGGGCCGATCCCCTCTCTAAGCAGGTGTTCCCAGCATCTGCCACCAGAAGCTCAGCTGCTGTGCCCACTGAAAACTTTGCCAAGAGAGCGATGCTTTCCCTAATGACAATAACAGCAATAATAATATTAGGGAGCCACTACCATATGCCAAGCCCTGACTCTAAGTGCTTTACAGCTACAATTCCCCACGTGTGGGAATATTGGGTCCAGTGAGAGACGAGAGAATTGGAGAGCAAAGGGCAGCACCCCAGTGAGTGAGCAGTGGACAGACCTTGAGGGGAACCCTAGCCCTACTGCTGTGGACAGGCCGCCAAGCCACTGAGCCCCCATTTCTGCACCTGAAAATGGAGGTAGCAATATTTGAATGACTGCTGTGAGGATTGAATGAGATGAGATCTGTGAAGTCCCCTGCATAATGGTTGGTACATAGTAAGGAGTCTAATGGATGGATGGATGGATGGATGAAGTGACAAGTAAATAGGTATTTTTGATGAGACCTTGGGATTTAGCAAATTTGGGACAACTAGGTGCAAGAGAGCTGTGCATCCCTCCCTGAGCACCCTGAGAGGTAGTGCTTCTTTAAAAGCGTAGATGTGCGCTGAGCCAGAGCCTCACCCCCAACCCACTCTCTTGACAGAAGGAGCTACAGCAGTGGTTTGGAGGGTGCAGGCCAGGGATGCTGACTTCATGATCTCCATCATCCTGTCTTGTCCTCACCCCCAAGCTGGAATAGACAGCACAGCCAGAGGGCTCCGTTGGCACCCAAAGAATGAGCCCAGTAGAGGGGGGACTGGGGTAGCTTGAGGCTGGCTCAGAGAGCTTGCTAGAACTTTTCAGACATAGTTTGGTAGATGAGAGCATGGGCTACTACCATTTACTTACTATTTTTCTTTCTTTTTTGAATTTTTATTTTTTTAAAGACAGGGTCTTGCTCCATCACCCAGGCTGGAGTGCAGTGGCATTATTATAGCTTACTGCAGCCTCAAACTCCTGGGCTCAAGCAATCCTCTCACCTCAGCCTCCCAAGTAGCTGGGACTACAGGGATCGCCCAGCTAACTTTTTAAAGTTTTTTGTAGAGACAGGTCTTCGCTGTGTTGCCCAGGCTGATCTCAAGCTCCTGGCCTCAAGCAACACTCCCACCTTGGCCTCCCAAATTCCTGGGATTACAGGCATGAGCCACCTCACCTGGACTTTTTCTTTAAATTGACCAGATATGTTTGCTTAAAACATTTTATTTAAAGTGGAAATGATGAGGGGTCTGTAGAGACCATGAGTGGGAACGTCTTTTGTGAAGGGTAGTACATGCATGAGCCTGTCAGTTTTAGAGCATAGTCGCAGAAAACAAAAGGTTGGGAGAGAGCAGAGAGAACCAGAGTTAGAGGAAGAGCTCAGAGACCCTGTCGTGGAACTGGCTTGTTTTATAAATGAGCAAACACTTGAGCCTCGGGGAGGTGGACGAATGTGACAAGCCTGTGGCAGAACTGGAACCCAGGCCTCCTGGTGCTGAGTTTAGTGTCTTTCCCTAGCTCTTGCTTAATTTTCATGTTCTTCTATCCCTAATATCTGGCAAGACGCTTGTGGAGTTCAGTATAGCATCTGAAGATGAGTCTTACTCAGCTTTGAGTCTTGGTATATGGTCCAATCGATATTCCCCCAGCCCTCAGTCCTTGCAGTTGCCAACCACTACATGAATTGAGAGTTTGTTTGGGAAATGAAATTATTGTCACTGTCATGAGTATTTATTTTCTTCAATAAACTCTGGCATTGTGTTACAAAAGCCCTAAAGTATTAATATTCATCATGATTGGGAGTCAATGGGAAATAAAATGCTTTGCACAAATTCCAGTTGATAACATAGAGATTTTAAAAAGTGAACTCCAGTATTTCTGTTCAAACTTCAAATGAAAACCTTCTGTTCAATCTGGATCTGCCCAAATTCTGACCTTCACTGAGATATAGATATTATTTGCTTTCTTCTTATGTCCAGAAAATCATTTCATTAAGCCATCCTAATAATTTTTGAAGGCTAATTTAGCATGGCACCATGTGTAATATTAGGCAGGGAATCTGCTCAAATGTGTTGCCCAAATGTTTATTTGCAATAAAACATTCACACATTTTGTCGTGGACACACCAGTAGTTTTGTCCTATATTGATAATCAAATGGGAACTCATCATTTTCACCCTGAATCTGGTGTTCCTTCTGGGTTCCCTGTGCTGGTAATGCCAGCACAGTCCACTTAGGTGTCCAGAAACACAAGAAGTCTTCCAGAAGCTTCCTTCTCCCTCAGTCCCACACTCAACCCTGCACTCGCCCCATCCTTTCTGCCTCCTCCTGCATGTTTCTTAAATCTGCTGGCATCACTCCATCTCCACTGCTACTGACAGTTCAAGTCTTGTCTCCTTTCATCCCGATGATTCTAATAGCCTCTAACTGGGCTCTGTGTCCCAGCCTTTTCTGTCCCCAGTGTATATGCCACATAGGCTAATGATTAGAAATCCTCTGAGTGTCGCCTAGATGCCCTTTTCCTTTATTTTAAATTTCTCTCCTTCCTCCCTGATTCTTTATTAGCATTTCATCCCTGGGTACCCAGTCTACTGTGTCTCATATATGGGCTTAACTATGCCGTGATTCTAATCAAATCAGTAAGGTTGCTTTGTGTGGAATGCATTTTAATTTAAATAAATTGTATCAGGCAATTAATCTCATTTGGCTTCCCACTTCTCTCCCATGGAGATCTTTCCATGCAACTCTGTGCACACCTGATTTGTGGTTTCTGGCTCCTACATAATATCCCACATAGGGTGCAGCCAGTACATTTTGCTTGTTCTTGTCCCTAAAGATGGGCACCCAGGCTGCCTTGAATGTTCCCTTCCCTTCCCCACAAAGCCTAGCAAAGATTACCCTAGCAGTGTTCCTTTGCAGACCTTGGAAAGAATTTATCAGGGCTGTATAACTAGGAATGTGCTAACTGGGACATATGGCACGGGCATGCTTAATTTTGCTAAGTGCTGCCGATCACTTTCCAGGAGGACTCTGCCAATTTATGTTCCCGCTTCAGAGCAGGAGAGCTCTGGTCTCCCCCCATCCCCACCAGCAGTTGGAAGTATTCACTTACTAATGTTTGTCAAGCTAATAGATGTAAATGGGTTATCTCATTGCTGTTCTCATTTTCGTTTCTGTCATTACCAGCGAGCACGAGCCTCTCTTCATGTATTGCTCTGCCATTTGGATTTCCCCTTCTGGGAAAGAACTGTGCATCTTCTTTGCCCAATTTCCTATTGAGTTCTTTTGTTTTTTAATTGATTTGTAGGAGTTTTCTATATATCACAGGTATCAATAATCTGTTGATATGGAATATTGTAAATATCTTTACTCAGCCTGCCATGTGTCTAACTTTTCTGATGGGATTTTTCACTGAGAGAGAATCTTCCACTTTAATGTCAAATTCACTCATTTTTTTTGCTCTCTGGCTTGTCAAGATCACTTTTGCTCTCCCAACTTATTTCTGATGACTGTAGCACAGACAGCCATGTGCCTCCACTGTCATCTTGCTCCACAGACACGACTGATTGATGCACAAATGGGCACCTGACTCCACTGGGGCAATGATCCCATTTCTAAGGAATGTGAAGCTGGGACCGGGAGCCAGTCAATCAATCACTCCCCCAGTGGCTGTAAAATTTGGGAGCTACTCATGGCCATTGTCTGCTGTGACAAAGCTGTTCTGCAGGAAGACACCAAAATGTAACAGCTGTGTGAAGAGAAACAAACAGCTGTAGGACAAGATTGGAGGGCTTCCTGAGTTCCATTTCCATTCTCTGATTCCTAAGGCCATATTCCCTGGGACAGCCCAGCATCTTCCTGACTGTATTTACCAGCTACCTCTCCAGGAGGTAATATTTGGGCATTCAGATACTACCTTTGCCTTAGCCATATCCTTGTACCACATCTACTATCATTTACTTAATACTTTTCTTTAAGTTGACTAGATACGTTTGCTTAAAACTTTTTATTTATAGAGGGAACTTCATATCAAGACTGTAAATAGAAAATTAGTACCATCTGCTATACTTACAAGTAGTGATGAAAGTATACATACTTAAAACAATGTAAATACTAGCTAAGTACCATCTCACACTGAAGGTGGAGACACATAGAATGAACTAAGACAAAATAGACCTAAATTGATACTTTCTCTTTAATGTATCAAGATTTATAAAGATTTAGGAAGAGAATGAATTGCACCTTCTCTTGGTGCAATTCAATGTCATTAATGCTTTTTCCCCAACCACCTAAAAGCACTTCCCTGTCTCAGGGGTACCTTTAAAAGCTAGTGTTTGAATAAGCTTCTCCTTTTGAAATAGGGTAATGGCAGGACCTGCTTGATAAAGAGTCATAAGACCCAAACCAAGGTCCCTGATAAAACAAAAGGTGGCAGAGAAGCCGGCCAAAACCAGCTAGAACCAAGATGGCCATGAAAAATAACCTCAGATTACTAGCTCATTATATGCTAGTTATAATGCATTATCATGCTAAAAGAAACTCCCACACTTGCCATGACAGTTTAAAAATATGACAACTCCCAGAAATTACCCTATAGGGTTTAGAAAGGGGAGTGATCCCCAGTTCCAGGAACTCTTCACCTCTTTCCCAGAAATCTTATGAATAATCCTCCCTCCACTTACCATAAAATTAAATAGAAGGTATAAAACAAGACCCCAGAAACTCACAAAGTGCTACTCTCTGTTGCTCTTGAATTCTTTCCTGTGGGAAGCCACGAAACCACTTGCCCTACATGCTGGACCCCAGTTTTGGTGTTCACTTTCCTGACAGCCTTTATATTTTCCTTCTCATTAACTTACTAAAATGTTTCTGATCATGGCAACCAAAAACACCACAATAAAGTGAGGTATCTTCAGTTAAGTGGACCAAATTTTCTAATTTATAAAGAATCAGGCTGATGGGGAAATGGCAGACGTTTCCTTCCAAGCTCCATTGGCCAGAATTCAGTCACATGAGCCCATCCTAGATGCAAAGGAGTCTGGGAAATGTAGTCCAAAACTCAGTTGCTGCTTCCTGCAATAACTCTACTCCATAGAAGGGATGCAGGAATCCCTTGTGGACCATGTCTGCCACACACTGTCACCAGCAGCCAACATGGGGTTGGACATGTTATAGTAGCTGAGGTGAGGGAGAGAAGGAAGGAAGAAAGAGAGACAGAGGAAGAGAAAGTGCCCTGTTCTATTTCTTTAAGTAAGAAAAAATTCTATCCACCTGAATCTCTCACTCTTTTAAATGAGCGTGAACTACTTTTTCCATAGACATATTGATAGTATCACTCAGTGAAAAGGTAATGGTTTTATTAAGTAGTCTCATTTTCACTCCCAGAATCTCTATGGGAGTATATCACATATAGATAATTCCTGAAAGGTCATCTGGAAAATAGATTTATATAAATTAAATACTGTCTTCCCTTGGCCTTAATTATGCTATCAAAGTCAAGTTTCTCTGGGAACACATTTGTAAGCCATATTGTATTAGCTAAACATATAAAATGTGTGTGTGTGTGGGTGTATATGTATGCGAGAGGGTTCTCAAAACAAGTCACAAAATAAAATGCCCTAGGACTAAGAATTATTTGTATGTTGTGTTAATTGAGATGTCCCCAGAAGGGGACAAAAAAGACCTATAAATGTAGAATATCTTAATATCCACACTAGTGTATTCTTTTATTAACTCTAAAAAGGCTTGACCTATTTAATACCGGAGGGGAATAGTATGGGCTGAGAGGGAGGAAGCTATC
Source organism: Eulemur rufifrons (assembly GCF_041146395.1). NCBI lineage: Eukaryota > Metazoa > Chordata > Mammalia > Primates > Lemuridae > Eulemur > Eulemur rufifrons. The sequence goes on from NC_090992.1 coordinate 12,765,755, forward strand.
CCATGCTGTCTCTCCGTGCTCCCCCCAGGAGCCTGCCCACCAGGCCCCTCTGCCCCCGGCTTTGGGTGCTGTCTCAGAAGCTGTGCCCGGAGGCGGGCTCTCTAGCCTCTCAGCAAACCTCCCGACCTTTTAGCAAGCTTTCAACATTCCCTTGTTCTTATATTTCTGAGAATCTTCAAATGGGCGCGGCCGACCCCTGCTACACAGACTCGGGGACGTTTTGGGGGAATCCATTTCCAGATCTTCAGGTTCCCGAAGCCCAGGCTTGTAAAACAAGCTGTCTGCCTGCGCCCCTGCCCACCTGCTGCTTCCCCAGTCCCTCCTCCCACTTGGCAAAAGTGAGAATTGCCTTTCATTATTACTAGAGCGCTTTGCCACAGAGGGCGAAGCTGTCTGGGTTCAAATAAAGGGAAAGATTCCAGGATGGCCAGCTCCAGAGAGGGAGCCGCTAGAGCAAAGTAAACACATTCAGTGAATCAATAGGAAAGCAAACTCCTGGCAGGGGTCCTGTCTGACTGCATTCACCTGTCTCTCTGCCCATCTGCCTATCCATGCACCCATCTATCCATCCATCCATCTGTCTGTCTAACTTAGGATTTGGGAATGGGATGCTTTCAGTGAGGTCAGATGTTTTCCGCAGACGGTTTGCTTTGGCTGAGGGTTTAAAGAGACGGCCTTGCCCTTGAGCCTACGTGGTCAACATTTTCCAAAACTGAAAGAGCTGAATGTGCAGCTTCAAGGTTTCAAAGAAAATATATTTAAAGCACCTATTTAAATGCAATAAATAGTAAGTTACAATTTGTGATTAAAAATTTTTAAAAATTAAATTTGTGTTTTAAAAAATTTCCACATTTATCCTGAACGTGTTAAGGGAAAACATAATTTTTAAAATTATTGTTGTTTTGGGGGACTTTGAGTAAAATTTTTTGAAGACCCCTGCCTGAGGTTATCACCTTTTATCCAACTGGCTTCTCAAGGCATTTCTTCCAAATAAATGCAGTTTCTCCTCGGAAGGAGGTCTTGTGAATCGGATTCTCCCCTCACTGAAGGGGGAGGTGGGTGATAAAGCTGCCCCTTTGCTTCCAGGAAAGGAAATTCATTTGCAAAGAATTCGATCAGCTCAGTCACAATAAAGACGTGTGATGGGCTGGGTGAAAGCTGGATGTATCGGGTGCACCAGAATCCCATTCTGCAGGCCTCAGCTGTAAGAAGCTTCCCACGGCTGCAGGAAAGGCTGCCGGCCAAAGCCCTGGCGAGAAGTACTGCTCGTTGCTTTTCGACAACGCAGAGTCTGAGGCCCCTTTCCCAGCTTACTTGGAGGGCAGCGTTCTCTGCAGTGAGGAGGCGTCTACACCAGCAGCTGCCCCCTCCACCTGTTTAGGAAGTGGATTTCAGGTTGGCTTGAGCCCAGCTCAACCAGCTTGCATCTGAGTCGCTGAGGAAAGGGTCAAAGAACAGCTAATTAAATGCACCACTTTTCACGCTGGAGAAAATACAATAACGACTTTAAAAGATGTCCCTCTGTTTTTGTGCCAGATACAATTAAATGCCAACTACCTTTCCTGATTTCAAGCCCAAATTGCTGCTGCTATTTTATCTAACTCTCATGATTACAAAAGAGGATTCTGAGAGTTAACAGTAAGTATGTGAGAAAGAGTTTCTTTCCCGGCTTCCCTGGTCCAAACAAAGTTCTCCTCCTCCTTTGTTTTTCTCCCGGCTGGCTGGTGGTTGGGCTGATGGTTGGGCTGTTGGGACTGTCGGTGTGATGATGTTATTGTCTGTGGCTTGTCCTCCCACTCCTGTTTCACTGCGAAACCCTGGCAACAGAGGCTGTGGGACACTTCCTTTATATGATCCTCTCTGAGCTTTGTGTAACCCTCCGGCCTGCCCCACAAGCTTCCGACTGGGAGTTTCATAGGGGCAGGCCAGGCCCTCCCCTCTTTAAGACTCCACCAGTTGATCCAGGCCACATTGGCACTGCCCGAATGACTGTGGGACACATAAGAATGAAAGAGCATCGCTTTGGAGCTGTAAGTGCTTGGATCTGTCACTACTGCCTTGAAGGTGGGGGTCTGCATTTTAGCCGTCACTGGCTTCCTGGCTCCTAGCAGAGAACCCGCATGTGGCTGGAGGTCAGAGAACACTAACTTGGGTAGATTCATTCAGCCTTGTATTTATTTATTATATTGACTACACAATATGCAGTTTAGAGAAAGGGCACAGCATTTGGAGTCTGTATTAGTTTCCTAGGGCTGCTATAGCAAGTGCCACAATGGTGGCTTAAGATGTATGTAAGTACAAACTCGAGCTGTCAGCAGGGTTGGTCCCTTCCAAGAGTTGCAAGGGAGAATCTGTTCCATCCTCTCCCCCAGCTCCTGGGGGATTCCTGGCAACCCCTGCTATGCCTGGGCCTGTCGATGGGTCGCCCTATCCTCTGCCTCCACACGGCCCTGGGTCTTCGTCTGTGTCCAAGTTCCCCTTGTCATAAGGACACCAGTCAGATTGGATCAGAGCCCACCCTAATGGCCTCCTTTTAACTTGATTATCTCTGTAAAGACTCCATCTCTAAATAAAGTCACATTCTGAGGTACTGGAGGGTTAGGACTTGAGCGTATCTTTGGGGGAGGGCACAATTCAACCCACTCTTGAGTTTGACGGACTTGAGTCAAGCTGTGACTCCATGAGCTTCCACACTGTGAACACATACTCTAGCATCCTTGAGAGGGTACATGGGCCACTAGTTTGCTTTTGTGCAATTGAATGTAAAGGAATATTTCTCCCCTACTTCCAGAGCATCTTGGAGTTCCCAAAACATTTAGATATTTTTCAAATGATGCTCACAGCCACCCTGTGAGCAGGGATTAATGTCCTCACTTCACAGATGAGGAAAGCGAGGCTTGGACTGGTGACATGGCCTGTCCAAGGCCCCATAGCCAGAGAGCAGTGGGGCTGCATTCAGACCCAGGTCTGTCCGACTTTAAGCTCAGGAGTTGTTGGATGCTATCAATTTGCTGAGAGCGTCTTCATAAGAGCTCACTGGTCTCAATTGTGTTATTTTTTTTTTCTTTTTTAATTAGTTGGACAATTTGCATAGAAGGGAATAAATTACCAACATAGAAAGGCACATCCTCCTCATCAAATGTGTTTACTTAAAGCTGCAGGGGGGAGAGGCAGCCCAGTGGAGAGGCCAGGGGCTGCTGTCAGTCCTGCAGGAGAATAGGGCTAGGAGGGCCACAGGGGGCCTGCAGGAGGGTGGAGCTGCACCAAGGGACCCCACAGCAGGGGTGCAGGCATGTGCCAGGCGCTGGGCAGCAGCACAGGGTCAGCCCCCAGCAAGCAACCTCTCTGAGCCTCCATTTCTCCACCTGTACAAGGAAGTAATAACGGCACTCAGCTCTAGTCTGGATGAAGTAGTTAATGAAGTCATCACCCAATCTAAGGAACAAAGAAAATAAAGCATATTGGGAGAAATATGACAAAGGTTTCGGGGGACACGTTGAGTATAAAGTGCCCGAAAGGATATTCAGTTAGAAATAACCAGCAGGAAGAGGTGTCTATGGCAGTGACTCTCAGGAGAAAAATCTGGGCTGGAGACAGACATTTTAGAGTTGTTGGCACAGAGACGATTTTTTTATCCATCGGTTCAGACACCCATCCAGGAGCTCACAGACATGTAATCTGTTAATGAAATTGATTGCGGTAATTCTGTGACAGAGGGATACACAGGAGTTGAGGAAGCCACAGTGGAGGACCCCACCTAGTTTGGAGAGATCAGAGAAGACTTCATGAAAAGTGGCCCCTGGACTGAGTCCTGAAGTATGGACCGGAATGTGCCGGACGGATGAGAAAGCCCAGAGGCTGAGGAGCTTTCTGGAAGGGGCTCACCTTAGGGAGAGGGGAGTCGGCATCACAAGCCTCGCCCTTGTTACAACCGACCTTAAACCAGGTACGGCGTCCACATGGAAAATGGACTTCATGTGTGTACTGGTCAAGGTGATTCTTTCTACTATAACCAATGAAACTGAAAATCTCACTAACACCATAAAAGTTGTTTTTCACATAAGTGACAGCCCAGTGTGGGCAGGTGGGTCTCCCCCACATGGAGATTCGGGGATCCAGGCTCCTTCCATCTCAGGGCCCCATCATCCCCTGAGGCCTGGGAGTCCTCGGCTTCCAGTCATTGCAGAGTGGCGAGTGCTGGTGAGGAAGAGAGAATAGAGAGGCACCTACCACTTGCATAAGTGCACCCTAGAAGTGACACTCATCACTTCCACTCACATTTGAATGGTGATTACTTGTATGTAGACAAGGTGGAAGCAAGAGGGGCTGGGAAAGATAATTCCCCACCAGTCAAAGCCCTCCTGGTGCAACTCCATACTGTAAACAGGGGTCGTGAAGCTTTCTAGAGAGTCACCAATCTCTGTCACTATCAGCATCAAATTGAGTGAGAAAGGGAGCACAGAGAACTGTGTAGGGAAATTCTTTGGCTGCAACAGGGCTCAGCAGGAAAGAGCGATGAGACTGATTTGCAGAGTCTGCTATGGGTGCAGATAGGAACAGTTAGGGCGTGTGAGCCATTTACCGATAGCTCAAGCATGACAGCTGTGACTCAAATTTGTCTTTCAATACAGCCTCCGTGGATTCATGCATTGGTCCCGCGCAGAGCAGGGCAGAGGTGGGGTGCTATGGATAAAACAAAAAGAGCAAAGACAACTGTTTTGGTTGAAATTCTGTAGAACACAGGAGGCACAAGCAGTTCTGCAGTGGGCCCCAGATAGTAGAATGAAGATCAAAGGAGAAAGAATGCCTTCTTCACTTACTCCACCAGGGCCTGAGGCACTGGAAACTGCAAGCTCTCCATCAGAGTCTGAGAACATCTGGGGCATCCATGGAGCTCGGCGGAGCAGCAAAGCCCGCAGGTACACATCTGCTCTTGAGCATATGTGAGACTCCACCTGGGAGCTCTCAGAAATGCTTGGATTGGGCTGGGAAGGGATGTCTTTACAAGGGAGTCAGAATCTACATGAGCAGATGGGGGTAGGTATCTGTGACATTTAAGGTAATACTGTTGATAAGGCCCCATCTCTGTCCTTAGTGGTGAGGCCCTGGGAAACTCAGCTTAAATATAACACAATACATTGCCCCTCCAAACATGTTAGCCTTCAGAAAATAAGTGGCTTTATATATAAGTCCTCACAGTCAAACACAAAGGAAGACGGTATGCTCTCCAACACAATGTCAATGACTCAGAAAGTGTCTCTAGTGGTGTCAGAAATTCTAAATGCTGAAAAAACCCATGTATCTGAAATGACTTTACATGTATACTAGAGATGAATGAATAAGAAAATATATTGTAGATAATACAGTCATATTTCCCACTGTCAGAGAAACAAGTGAAAACATTATAAGCAAGCAAAGAGGGAATGCTAGAATAAGCCTGTGGTTTTGCATTAGAGTAAGAGGGACCAACATAAACTCATGTTTGTTTGATTTAGACATAGACAGATAGATAGATGACAGCTGTATACATGGGTTAGTATACATCCGTAATTTCCTAGCTTTATGTACCAAGAGAGCCTAGGAGCTATTACACCCCTTAGCCATGAGCACATCTAACATCCAGATCTTGGATTCTAAATACCATTCTCTCATAAAAGGAACCAGGGCTCCTTGGATACAGAGTTGCTTCCAGGACTTGGAAAGCACAAATACACTATAAGCCCACAGTATCTTGTGATGCCAGAAGATAAAGAAGTGTTTAAAAAAAAATGTCAAAAAGACACAGGAGCCAATCTTAAAGAGCTCCCAATGACAAAAGCTGAAACAATTTGAGCAAGAAAATATAGTACTGAATTATAACCTAAAGAATAAACATTCATGAGTCTATACTAATATAAATAAATGATTGGATAAATAAATGTGGAGAAGGGACACTCTTCCAGAGAGGAGAATTCTAGTTAATGAATGGGAAGAAACGGGGGAAGTGGGAAATTGCTATTAGAACACTAACAGTGATTGCTCAGGCAAGATCCACTGAATAACGAACGCTCAAGCTCGTGCATGAGACAGGGTGTCTGCATTATCCTCAAAGTAACTTACCTCCAATTTTTACTAATTACAAAGGGAAAAAAATGGCAACATTGTAATGGGGAAACCTGGCCAACACCACCAAAACAAGGGATCAAAGTTAACGTCACCAGTAATAGGACTTACCTATGTCACATACCCCTTGATATGACGCTCTGAGAAGGGCACATTGCCTCCATGCAATTCTTCCCCCAAAACCCGTATCTTCAGTGTAATCATGGAAAACATCAGACAAAACTGAGGAACAGTCCACAAAATACCTGATCAGCACGTCAAAAGTGCCCAGGTCATGAAAGACAAGGTAAGACTAAGGAATTGTCACAAATCCCGAGAGACTAAGGAAATAACGAAATGCAGCGTGGAAGCTTGGATCAGATCCTGCAACAGAAAAAGGATTTTAGTGGAAAAACTGGTGAGATCTGAATAAAGTCTGTAGTTTTGTTTTGTTTTTTTAAATGCACATAAAGAATTTGGTCAAAATTGTTTTGGAAAATGTGGCAGAGACCCCCAAAGCAATACTGTAAGTTAATTTTATCTTTAAAAATGATAGATTTGTGTAACTAAATTTAGTAATTTAAAACTGTTGGTAGACATAGGGAACATGGGGCAGCCGGTGGCTTTGTGTTGGGGCGCACGTGACAAGAAGTCAGGGGGACCTGCGAGGAAGGGATGGGGCCTGGGACAGACAGGAGGGAACCAGTTTCTGTGTGACAGTCACTTCAAGGCCATGACCTTATTTTAACCCTCAGCGACCCTATTAAGGGGCAGAGAGATATTTATAAATAATTCCAACTTACAAATGAGTAAACTGAGACTGCGTGAGAGGCTTATCCACAGTAGCTACAGGGTGTTGAGTGACTGCTATAGGTGAGTCTTTAGACACTACTTCATCGAATTCTCACAAAATGAGGTAGGAACAATTATTTTCCCAATTTTAAAGATGAGGAAGCTGCAGTGAAAAGGGGAAGGGAACTGGCCAAGGCCAGGTGCAGGGGAGCAGAGCTGGGAGGCCGGCTGTCCCCAGGGCTGGCAGCCCCCTCCCAGGGTCTTCCCCACACAGCCCACACCCCCAGACCGGCACTGCGCTCACCAAGGGCCTCGACCCGGGAAACAAACCACAGCAACTCTGTCCACAGCCCCTGGACACTGTTCCCTTGGAAGGAGACAGGGAGGCCAGGACAGAAAAAGACAAAGACAGATTCGGAGAGAGGGGACAGAGAGCAGAGAGAGGCGGTGTGTCTGGAGGGCCATCTTTGAGGGCAACTCTGACTAATTGAATGCTACGTCTGTGTTCCCAGAAACAGATCATTTCTGACAAAAGGACAGTCAGATAAACACCCTGCCGAGCTACGCTGAGTCTGATCTATGGGAAACGGCGGCATTGACGTTGCCATGGAAACCAGTCCTTTTCCCTCAGCTGTTCAGGAGTGCTGTTTTTAAAAGAGATGGTATTTTGTGCTTCTTGGAAAAATTACCAGGGATCTGTTTCTTCTTCTTCCACACAACTCCCCAATCGGATTAGCGCACACCGTGGGAGTAGCGGGGAGGTAAATCAACCAACAGCAGCTCTGACAGTGGTCTTTCGGTCTTCCAGAAAAAACGTATGTCTCCCTAAATATCCCTGGACCTGACCGACCGCTAGGGTTACCCCGGCGCCGTCACTACCCCTCCCCAGTCCGCAGCGGCTGTGCGCCCATCGGTCTCTCCGCCCGCCCCCGCCTGGACCACAGCCCCAGGCCGGCAGGGGCAGCTGCTTGTGCCTGTTCGATCCTGGCCTCCAGCACTGGCACCGCAGAGACACCCAGGGGCGTCTGGGAGAGAAGCCCTGGGCCCTCCCTCCTCCACAGCTTTGCGATGCTGCTGCACTACCTGGGAGGACAGCTCTGTGGTGTGTTTCTGCCACCCTCCTCAGTCCTTCCTGTCATAGTGCAACCCGTCCTCCTAGGCCAAGTGCCAAGGCCAGTTCTTCCAAGGGGCCAGCCTGACACCTGCACGGACGCGCCCTCCGCTCCGCAGAAGCTCTGCTCTGCTCTGTGACTTCTCCGCACAGCTTCGCTCCCGTCTTATCTGGGAGACTCTCAAGAGAGGTTCCCAACACTGGTGAATAGGTTTTAAAATGGGCAAAAAAAAGCCTGCAATCAGAGCTTGTCCTACAAACCAAGGTGCTGTTTTTATGATCGCTGCATGGCTCCCCCGACCCTGTCCCGCAGCAGGGCTCTGTAACACCATCCTCCGAGAAGCCAAGGAGCTTCCCCCTCCCCAGACCCCCTTTGGTTGAATTCTTCTAGCTGACATCCCACCCCCTGGGTATATTTGTGGGAGAAGGTAGGTTTCCTCCCTTATTCTGATGAGAAAATTCTAACTCTGCCAGGAATAGCACGTGGCCCTAGGGTCACTCCTAAAAATAGAAATATCTGCCACCCGCCTCCCATACTTCCCATTCTCCCTTGTTTCCAGCCGTACACCCACAGCCTGTTCATTCCAGAGAAGAGATAGCTTTGGTTTATGTTTTGAGGCAATGGAGTGGCAGCTCCATCCATGACACAATGTTGGAACATGGGTTCATTAAGCCTTCAGTTGACTTTGTGTCATTGAAAACAATATTGGACGTTTCCGTGATGGCCATAGGATCGGCCAGCCTTCGTGAATGGGCTGCCAGCTCAGAGCCCTGTGCTCTCCAGCTCACTGTCCCCTAAGGTCAGCCTGGAAGTGCAAGGCTGTGTGGCTGTGCGTAGTGTTGTCCAGTGCCCTCTGGGAACCCTCCTCTCCCCTGCCCGCCACACATGCTTGGCCACAGCTCCCGGCACAGCCACCTGCTTGGGGCCTTTGCTTCCAACTCCCCCATAATCCTGGTCTCTTCCTCAGATGGCCTGCCAACAGGTTAGGGAAGATGTGTAAACACAAACTATAAGCTACAAAGCGAGACGCAGAGGTGTGGGCACTGCTGAACAGCAGGTGGTTAAGACACTGCTACCAAAAGGGGTAGGTTGAAATCACAGCTCTGCCACTTTTTGGGCGCATGACCTTGAGCAAGCCGCCCCCCTGCTCTCAGCCTCCATTTCTTCATCTTTAAACGGGGATGGTGATGACGACGCGGACAGCAGTGGTGGGCAAGGCGGGGGCACCCGCCTCACAGAGTGGGTGGGAGGCCGTGTGAACTAAGACACGTGAAGCACTTAGAACTTGGCATGGAGCAAGGGGCATGGACGCGTTTGCTGTTCTTAACGTTAACCATCAGTACTGAATAAGCTGGTTCGTGGTTATGATGACTTCGATTTGACCTTCTGAGGCATGAACTATAACCTTGACAGTTCTGCTGTCTGTGGGATCACAGGAGTCCCACAAACCCGGGTCTGGATCCCCGCTCCTCGGCTATGGCCCTGAGGAGTCTCTCCAACCTCCGGGCCCCGGTCTGTCCATCTGTCTGATGGGTCAGTAACCCCTCCCTGCCAAGGTCATAACAAGCCTTAAAGGGGCTGATTGCAAAGACCCCACTCGTGGCTTGTCACCCCCCTCTGTGGCGGCTGGCTAAACCCCAGCTTCCCTGTGTCAAGGGCGTCACCAGACCCTTCTTTCGCTGCTGCCTATTTCCACATCCGACTCCGTCTCCAGACTTGAGAGCGGTGACTCGGAGTCCTGCGTGGCTGTAGGTCCCGCGCCCGGCACAGCCTGGCGCTCAGAAGGTGCCCAGGAGATGCCCACAGGAAGACGGGTATCGGGCTGCAAGACAAGTAGCCAGGAGGATCTCTTGGTCCTTACTCGGGACCCCGGTGTCCTTACAGGCCCCAGCTGAGGACGCGGGTCCCTCGCAGCCCGACTCCAGCTCCGGCCCGCGGGCGCCCTGCCCGCTGTGTCCCTCCCCTTAGGCTCACGGAGCAGAAGGTTTCACAAGTTGTGAAGGACAGTCAAGACTCTCGGACACATCTACCTTTATTTGTTTCCTGTCAGAAAATTGCAAGAATTACACCAAAAAATACTTCAGCCTCTGCTACCTACTGACAAAAATACACCACGAAATTATAAAGCGCTCAGCAGTTTTGCGAGGGACAATTTGTTATTCCGCTTTGGATGACAAATGAATTTACAGGTGACTCAAGGTGAGGGGAGGGTGGAGGCGAGGGAGGAAACACCAGATGAGAGCGTTTGGCAGGAGGGTTGAGCTACGCTAGTCCTATCACCCAGCTGTTGTGCATGATGACGGCAGCAATGGAGCAAGCCACAAAAAGTCCCCTCTACACGGCCTGCCGGAGACTCGGGGGGAACGAACGGCAGCGTGTCTCAAATAACCAACTCCCACCGCTGGCTCCAGCCCTCTCGGACCTGGGGCGGCCACCCTGCGAAACCGGCCTCCCTGAAGCATTCTGGGGGAGGCAGGGGAGGGACTGCTGCGGTCCAGGGCAGGGGGAGGCCTGGTCAAGTCTGGATGCTGCCTCCTTGTCAGGAGCTTCTAGAACCCAGTTGGGGAGTTTGGACGAAAGTCCCCTGTCAACACAACGGAGTGGGCAAAAGACAGTCACATTTCTCAGCTTCCTTCAGAAATGATCTGGCATTGTTGCAGCCCCAACCTCAAAGTCTCTTCCCAGCTGTCACTTGAGGTTCCTGGTTACAATCCTATTGTTGTTGCTGTTGTGATTAGCACTTCGGGAAACAACAAACAAACAAAAATTTAAAAACTGGGAGGCTGTGCTTATCGCCTGGCCAAGTGTCACATGTCTATCCTGCACCTTCCTTCTCGTCAAAGCCTCTCCTTCCTTCTTCCCCTCTCTGCCCCTGCCGTCTGTCTCATGAACATGGGCAGGATCCAGGCAAGACTAGAAAAACAAAAAAAAAAGACAAAGAAAATCTGCCCACTCCTCCACGTTCGCTGATGCAAAACCCGTCACCGCAGGGTGAGCTTGCAGAGCCCGGCCGCGTGGGTCTGCCCGGGCCGAGCACGGAGCCTGGAAAGTCTGTGTTCATCTCGCAAAATGTACCAGAGGTCAGTGTGTGCCACTGTGCACTCTGGGCTTGGCAATGCCAAAATCAGTCCTTCTCTCCGACTTGGCTGTCCCTAACTTCCCAGGTTCCTATCCTGTAGACCAGACAGCCCCGTCTGCCACTCACGTGTCCTGTACCCTCCCACCCCCGCTGGAGCTGCAGTGTCTCGTCTCATCCAAGAAGCCCACAGACTCTGCACTCTTTCCCTTCAACATCTTCCCGACGGAGCCAGTTTGATGCTTTTTGTTCATTTTCTTTGTTTCTTTCCTGTTCTGTGTTTACATTTTCCTAACAAAGAATAAGCAGTGGCTTCGAAAATATCTTACATGGGGACAATCAACACGAAACATGCCTTTGTACATGAGCCTGACTCGGGGACAAATCAACAATACCAAGGGACAAAAAGAAATATTGATTCAGACAACTCCAGTGCACAATATTTTCCGTGAGTTCCTCCCCCACCCCACCCCGTCCCGCCCCCACCCCCAAATCCCAGGAGTACAGTGTTGTCTTGTAACTGGAGCTTGGCTTAGCCCATGGGGTCCCCCCTCCACCCCACCCCCATCCTGGCTGGGGGAGGCCTCTAATGGCCCTGGGTCTTGGGCGGCTTGGGCTCATGGATGACAGCGGCAGCCGACAGCCATGGCCCGATGGCCCGGGCGGTGCTCTGCTTGGCCACGCTGTAGTGGCTGATGACTGTGTAGAAGCGGCTTCTGGAGCTGGGGTCCTGGGATGAGTAGTAAGCATCCAGGGAGGCCGGGATACAGCGCTTGTGCTGCGGAAGAAAGAGACAGAGTCAGGGGTCGTTCAGGAAGCTGCTTCCAGCCCACCCAGAGACACAGCCGCCCCGTCTGGGAGCCACTGCTGCATCAGGCTCTCAGCCAGAGAGCAGGTGACAGCTTCCCACCTGAGCCAGGCACACAGAGGGCCTGCCCAGCACCATCACCACCATCACCAAAACTGCTTCTCAAATGAAGCTGGAAGACCTGAACTTGACCTTGTTATTGATTCAAGGTCAGCCTCCTCCACTTACAGACTGTGCAGCTATGGTGAACCCCGTAGGTACCCACCCCACCCCGGCCCCTCTACCTGGCTGATTCATCTGTCCTCTGGTCGCCTCTCTGGGCCGTTGCTCACAGCCACTGACTGTTTATTTCCTTGATGTTTTATTTGTATCTCTTTTCTCTTATATCAAAAGTCTTAGCTCCTAACAACATTAATGGAATTGTCACAAAATAACAGTCACAAAATAACACCAATGTCATTACTAAGACTTAGACCACTGAATAAACTTGGGGATTTCTCTGCAGCTCTGTGTGTCCTTAGAATGTATTCCACTAAGGGGGTAAAGTCAATATACTACACTCTATGGTCATTAGAAATATTTGTTTTCTTTGCAAGTTTCTGTCCTCAACATGATATAGAATTAGGTTCTTTGTTTACCATGTGTTCTCTTATTTATTTATTTTTTAAATATGTCACACATTTACGTATTTCAAGGGCAAATATATAGCAAGACCTATCCAGAGAAGCCTCACTTCCATCCCTGTCATTCTGTCCCTCCACTCTGCTCCCTCCCTTCCTTCTGAGAAACGATTTTTATTAATTTTTTAAATTTATTCTTCCAGAGTTTCTTTCTGAAAAAAAAAAAAGCAAATATCTTTACCTCCCCTTTTCTCACACAAAGATAGAACCTTTCTTCCTTCATTTGTCCTATTATCTCAGGGGATACTCTATGTCCATGGATAGAGGTTTCCTCAATTATTTTCGCAATGTGTGCAATTGCATTGTGTGGATATATCACAGTCTATTCCACTGTCCCCTGGTGTTGGGTGTTTCCAATCTCTCAGGACCTCAGCTGCTGACCGCTAAGACTGTGTAGTCCTAGGTAGTCACAAGCGGAAACCAAGACATGTGTTTTCAAATTGGAACTTTTCCCATTTGACCCCCGCCCCCCACTGAAACGTAATAGCTGTGATGTCTTGGAGAACCCTTTTAACTAAACACATTTAACATCAACTTCCTCATATGCAAAATGGGAGCAATAAAACCTATTTTGCAGAAAGGTTGTACAACCCAACTGTGACAGTGTTTATGAAAATGGCTAGCCAAGGGCCTGACATAGGATAGGCACTCAGTAAACGTTAACTATAAATATTAATATTGTCACCTGTTTTAGCTCTAAAACAGATTCTGTCTTTATTGCAACTGACATTTGTTGAAAGCCCATTATCTAGCAGGTCCTTTGTTAATGGATTTTACTTAAATTGTCTCCTTAAGAATCCTGTGGGCAGGCATTATCAGCCCCCGGCCTGCAGGCAGGGAAACTGAGGCTCAGAGGGGCCAGGAGACTCCCTAAAGTCCTGAGCTGGTGCAGTTCGTTAAGGAAGGAGTGCAATCAGAGGGAGAGTTGGGGAAAGGCACCAGCTGTAAACTTGGGGACAGAACCTCAGAAGCAGCAGCTTGCTGTCGTCACACTTCTGCAGGGCCACTGTGGAGGGAAGCAACCGGCCCTCAAGCCAGGGAGACCCGCACCAAGTGGAGGTTTCCGAAGATGGAGCAGTCAACACGAAGGGGTAGTGGGTCCCCACCGCTGACGTGCAGCCCAAAGCTGGACCACCTCCCGGCCCTAGAGAGCACCATCTTGGGGGAGGAATTCTACTGCCTACTGGAGACCGAGAAAACTTGAGAACTCCTTGCCAGACACAGATTACATTTTACACAGTTGGTAGGGAGGTTGCCACGTCCAGAATTTGGGCACCAATGAAGAGAAGACATTCATAAACCCTTTAACTGAACCTGACAGTGACCTGCGCCTACCCACCTGCCATGAGCCCCTTACCTTGTAGACAAATCCCTCTGGGCAGCTGTGGTCATAGGTGAAGGCTTTGTAAACCACCAGGAACACGATGCAAGCGAGGAAAGCGAGGGCCAGGCTGACGAGGATGGTGACCTGCAGGAAGACAAAATTGAGAGTCACCCAGCCACGGCTTCCCCACCTTCAGCCACGTGTGCAAACCCTAGAACTGGCAGGCAGAGTGGTATGTTAGAAGGAGTAGGGGGCCCAGGGCCCAAGGAACCCCCTCTATCCTGGCTTTGTCACTAACTTGTAGCCTTAGGCAAACTACCTGCATGCTCTGGGACTCAGTTTCCCCATTCTGTAGGGTAATCTCTTTTTTGACCTAACATGTGACTTTCCCCTCATTTTACTTGTCCTGCCGACTGTGTAGGGAGTGGGGGTTGGTCATTAAGCCGTCACTTCTGGTGTTTCCTGCCACCCCCCACCACCACCCCAGCACCACCACTGAACTCCAACCTTTCCCCTGCGCGTGGACATCTGATGCGTACCTGAAATGCACCCCCAAACAGAACTCCTGCTCTCCTCCACCCAGACCTGCTCCACCCGCACTCTTCCTCACCTCGGGAAGCGTCAGCTGCACTTGGCAGTCCCTCAGGCCAAACCTCCTGAAGTCACCCTTGACTCTCTTTTTCTCACGCTCCACATCCAGTCTGCCACCAGGAGCCATCGCTCCTGCCTTGAAACACATCCACAATCTGACCTCTTCTTTCCACCTCAGTCACGTCGACCCTGGCCCAAGCCATCATCACCTGTCACCTGAGCATCTAACAGCCTTCGGGCCAGTGCCGTTCTCGCCCTCTGGCGTGTGCAATGCGCGGCACCCAGAGAGCCTCACAAAGCCTGGGCAAGCCACGGCCCTCTTCTGCTCAAAACACGCACAGTCTCCAACTCATTCGGGGTACAAACCCACCTCTTATCCATGATCAGCAAGCACCTTTAACCAAATGACACAACACCAAACAAACTGGGACTGCCATCGGGATCTATCAGAAAGGAGTCATTGGCTAATTCCAGAGGCACCTCCAGGCCTGCACTGGCCCCTCTCACTGCCTGTGTGCAAAGGCGGGGTAGCCCCGAGACACTGGGGCTTCTAGTATTATCAGCAGACTTTTGTGGGTGTTATTTTTAAAAGCTAGTGGCCCTTTGAGTCAGTTGGCCTAGAAATATGGCAGAGTTCCTCTCATGGAGAGAAGGCTCTTTTTGATTCAGAAGAAAAACAAAATCAAGGTTGGGGGTGCCCGTCCCAACCCCTTCCCACCCAGGGCATGTTTATAAGGACGGGAGGAGATGGGAGTCCACGTGGCTCCAAACGAATGGAGCTGTCTCTTGGCAGCTTTAGTACTGGATGGGAGGAATTTGAAAAGGAAAAGAGAAAGGTGGATGTGAGGGGAAGTCTGTCTATGGGAAATTCCTCACGCGTGTGCGTGTTTGAAGTATGAGGACGGTGATGTGCAAAATTCAGTTTTAAACTGTTGTTGACACAGTGTCCACCCCTCCATCACCCCAGGCCCACAGTAGGAGCCTCCTGCCCAGGATTGGGGCGATAACGGTGTGGGGTGCAGGAAGCACCAGGCAAGGTGTGGGGCTGAGACAGAGAAGTCAGTGGGGGCTGGACCTGGAGTGAGAGATACGGGAGACATATTCACCCCCATCCCCAGGAAGCCCCAACGATAGCATTTGAATAGTAAGGGAAAGGGGGCTGCCCAAGACCACCACCTGCCCGTGCTGGGGACCTAGAAACACCCAGTCAGTAGATGTTTGGGGGACAGCTGTAAAGAAATCGTAAATGCCCAGATTACCCAATAGCCAAAAGGTAGAAACAGCTCAAATGCTCATCAACTGATGAATGGATAAACAAACGGTGTCTATCGACACATTGGAATCCATCCATAAATGGGGATGAAGGACATGCTCAAGCCCGGATGGACCTCCAAAACATTATGCTAAATGAAGGAAGCCAGACCCCAAAGGTCACGCACTATGTGATTCTATTAACACGAAGTGCCCAGAACAGGTAAAGCCACAGAGGCAGGTGCAGACAGGTGGTTGCCACGGCCAGGGCAGGGGATGCAAGTTAACTGCTCGTGGATGTGGGGTCTCCTCTGGGGATGACGGAAATGTTTTGGAACTAAACAGAGATGATGGCTGCACCACGTTGTCAAGGTGCTAAATGCCACTGAATTGTTCACTTTAAAGTGGTTAATTTTATGTTATGTGAGTTTTACCACAATTTTTTAAAATAAATGCCAAAGCCCAGGCAGCAGCCTGGCACCATAGCTCTGTCCCAGGGACAGGGAACCATTTTCCTAAGTGGGGACTACTTCTGTCAAAAGGACCTTAAAGTCCTGCTAGCATCTCCTCGCCTCACAGAAAACGGTGCCTAGGCCCAGCCAAGAGAGCTGCCTAGGACTCTGGGACACTGGGGACACAGCTGGTCCCAGGCATAGCTGGTCCATGGACAGCAATGCACAGGAGAGAGCAGAGAGCTGCAGCCCTGCGTGCCACCGCTGTCAGCCTGATACAGGGTCTGGGGGAGCCCCCAGCAAGCCTCCCATCCCAATAACCACGTGCCACGCCAGCCCGATGGGCAAAGCCCCAGGCCTCTTGGCAGACCCGGGAGCAGGACAAGGTCTCCCAATACGGGCATGAGCATTCCCAGACAGGGCTGGATGCCTCCCCTGCTCAGCAGCAGGTTAGTGAGAGGCACTGGGAGCTGGCGCAGGGCCCAGCGTGCCCGTCCCTGGGACAGGCTCCCCTTGCGGGTTGGGCTTTTCCACTCCAAACAGTCCCTGCATTAACAACCCCCACCTAGGAGAAGCAGGGTCTGAGTCACCAAAGCATCACCAGAGCTTGAAGCACAAGCAGAGTAGGCCTTCAGCAAGTGTTTCTGGAAACAGAAAAGGGAGGGAGGAGGGGAGGGGGGAGGGTAGTCCCCCCCATACGGTGGTTTCAACTCCCGCTTCACATCAGAAGCGGCTGAGGAGCTTTTAAGTGCTGGTGCCTGGGTTACCGCCACCCCCGTGGATTCTAATTCAATGAGTGCTGGACGGGGCTGTCCGCATGACTGCAACGTGCAACCAGTGCGACTGCGTGTGAGTGGCTCTCCAGCTGGCCACACGCCATTAGAGCCACCTGGGTGTGTGTGAAACACTCCTGACGCTCTGGCCCCAGCCCAGAGCCATTACATCAGAATCTCTGGGGGCAGAGTCCCCGTGTGCAAACACTGGACTGGGGGGCCCTCCGTGGCTGTGAGGGCCAAGGGTCTAAGTGGAGGCCAGGGGTGCAGCCTGTGCCACGGGAACCTGCCTAAGCAAAGGTCGCTCCTGTCAGGCTGCACCGTGGGCCATAACCCAAGAATTTGGCTGGATAGTGGTTGCTTTAGCTGAAAAAGACTTGGCCCCTATGTCCTGACCTTCGGTAAGTTCTGCAACCCAAGGCCAACCACTGCCTAAGAGTCTAGGAGGTCAGACAGTACCTGCTGGTGAATCGGGCACAGGCCCCCCAGACCTCACCGTCCACAGGGGGACGGGGAGATGGACCGATGGACACAGGCACTTGCAACACAGAGGTGACACCCTGACAGAGGCCCTTAGCACAGGGGGCTGCCGGACGTGACCAGCCTGGGGCAGGGGGTCGGGGATGAGACACGAGAAGTGACTTCAGGGAACACTAGGATGGGAGAAGAAGGCTGTAAGCAGAGGGAATGGCAGCTGCCGGGGAACAGACGCTGGAGAAAACACGCTGTTCTGGAAGCATCACAGTTAGGTATGGCAGCCCAGAGGCTGCAGGTGAGGGAGCAGCCTGAGGGGCTGGGTAGGTGGGAAGAAAACAGACTGAACTTGGACTGTACCTCGAGGGTGACAGGGAGTCCCTGAAGATCTAAGCAGGGAAGGGACAGGATCAGAATTCTGTTTTGGAAACATGACTCTAGGGCAACAGAAGGCGGTTTGCAGGGGCGAGGCTGGAGGTGGGGGGGGGGGGGGGCCGGTGCGGAGGCTGATGCATCAGGGTCCCCCCGCAAGTGCTGGGACAGACCTGGGTGGTGGGGTGGAGAGTTGGTGGCCCCGGAAGGTCTAGGAGGTGAGCTCAGTGCAGGGAGATGGGGGAGGCAGCCAGCTCAGGGGAGGAGGCCGGACTGAGTCAGCATGGGTTGCTGGGGTGGGGGAAGCGGCAGAGTTTGGACTGGGTTCCAGGGTGAGATCTCCTGCAGGTGGATTTCGATGCGGCAGCCCTAAGCCAGCCTCTCCCTTTCTGGAAGATCATGGAATTCAGAGGCCCCAGGTGCTCGATCCTTGCCAGGGAGAGAAACTCACTTCCCCACAAAGCACCTCTGAACATGAAAGCCCGACGCCACATCAATATTTATTGAGTTGGCTTATATAACCTCGTTCCTCAGAGATGTTCTAAAGCCCTTGGTTTCACCTCTTGAGTTTAACAAGCCGGGCCTAGCAATAAACAGCTCGTTAGCTCTCTGGTGGGATCCTCACCATGTGACAGTCCTCCCGTCCCCCACCTGCCCCTGTGTGTTAAAGGGCCTACTGTGAGCCAGAGCTGTCAGGAGGAGCTGACAGGAGGGAGGGAGTCTGACATCAAAAGAGCGAACAACCAAGCGAAGAATTTCAAAACATGAGCCAAGCAGGATCCAGAACAGAGCACAGGGAGGGAGCTTTGACGGTGGTCGGGGCAGGGAGAAGGGGCCAGGTCCGAGGTGGCCAGAGCACCAGCGCGTCCCAGGCGCACCCAGAGACCCCACAAAGGGGAGGAGCTCACAGCCCCAGAGGGCCTGGAAGGAGCAGTGTGGCTGTGACAGAGGGGACAAGGAGAGGACAAGGAGGAGACAGTGCTGCAGTGAGGCTGGGAGGGGGCAGGGACCAGCCCTGCAGGGCTTAGGAGGCCAACATCACCCTCGTCCTCACCAAGGGAGGCGCTTACCCCAGCGTCCCCTGTGCTGTCAGGACGACATCTCCACTCAGCCTGGCCCCTCGGCTCCAGCCTCACGTGCCTCAGCTCTGGCTCACACTTCCCCCCACAGCCCCCCAGCCCGTGGAGAGTCCTGGTTATGCTTCTCTGGGTCTCATGTTCTTCCTCATCTGGAGAACCTCTCCTCAGCCTCCGGGGCCAGCCCGGACCCCCGACCCGCTCCCGCTCCGTAGCCGGGGCCTGCTCCACTGGCCTCCGAGGAGAGCACATGGCGCCACCATCACCCCCTCGCCCTCTGAGCCTTGCTCCTGCTGGGAAGCCTTGGGCAGAGAGAAATCTCACCTTTTCTCTGTGCGGCATAGTGACTCATGCAAAGTGGGGCCCAGAAACATCTCCTGAGCTGCAATGTTGAACTGAGTGAATACCCACCCCCCCCAACATGCGTACCCAAGCAGACAGACGTGCAAACCACACCGTGTGAGCTGGGATGGAGCCATGAAATATCTGCATGTCGCCTTCTGTCCTCTTCCATCCCCTCTGCCACCAATCCTACACACGTGCTCAAACAGAAGCACCTTAACCTTGGAAGAAATCAGCATTTGGGTCAGCATCCACTAAGACACCCCCAAGATTTCCCTTTACGGTTTGAGGTCAGAGAGAGGACAGAGGAAGAACTTAAAGTATGGAGATGGCAACTCCGGCGAAGATGTGCTGACACTGGAGGCACAGTGAGCGCCTCCCCAGGTCCCACCCCACCACGGAGTAACAGTGACACTCTGAGTAGTAGCAGTAACAGCAGTAACAACAATAACAGATGCTCAGAGTTACTGGAACTTATCATATACTGTCATGACGATCACATATAATAAGTAGAATTATTACCCCCATTTTGCTGGTAGGGAAACTGAGGCTCTGAGAGATTACGTGACTGCCTAAGGTCCCCCAGTTGGTAAAGGTAAGTCCAGACAAGGCACCGAGGTATCTCATAGGCACCTTGACACCAGCATGCCCACAGCCAGCCTTGTGTCTCCCCCTGAGTCACAGTGGAGGCAACACTGCCCACCACGTCCAGGGCCTGGCTCTGCAGCCACCTCTGCCTCCGCTTCTCCCCCAGAGCTGTTCCCAGTCTGCCACGAGCCCCGGCAGCTTCCGCTTACTCAGCTCTCCCTGCTGTCTTTGTCACAAGCCCCCAGCCAGACCACCATGGCCTCACCCCTGGGTGCAAGAGCCTCCTCACTGCGCCCTGGCCTCTGGCCTCTCCGCTTCCAGGCTGCCCTAGACTTTCCAACAAGCCAGCCTGGTCATGCTGCTTCCCTGACGAAGGAGTTGCCACACCCACGGGACCAAGTCTGACCTCCTCAACCCCTTCCCTCCAGGCTCCAGGCACCCTAGTTTTCCCCAGCCCCACGCACATGTTGCTGCCGGTCCCGCTGACTAGAATGCCAGCTTCCACCCCCAGCTTGAGTCCCTGCTCATCCTAGGCGCAGCCCAACTATCTTTTCCTCCCGGAAGTCTTCCCCAAAGTTCTCAGGCAATATTTAGCCACTGCCCTGTCTGCTTACAGCTCTCTGAGACACTTCTCCCAGTAACTGCCCTCACCTGTCTGCCTGCCCTGGAGAGGCAGTGTGGGGCCATACTGCCCACGTCCATTTAGTAAGCACTGATTACCGGCCAGGCGCTGTTCTCAGCGTTGTACACAGATTCACTCTTGTAAACCTCACAGTGGCCCTATGAGGTAGGTAATACCGTGTCTTCATTTTTCAGATGAGATGGCTAAGGCACAGAGAGGTTGTATAACTTTTTCAAGGTCACACAGCTCGTTAAGTAATACAGTCAGTAATACTCCATGAGCTGTGGCCTGGGCTCTTAGCCTGTGCTATGCTCCTCGTAAAGCATGGGCTGAGATGTTTAGTTACTCACCAAGTATTAACTGAGCACCACAGTGTCAGAGATCACACACACCACGCATACAGGGCTACAGAGGACGGGGCGGCCCTGATCTCATAAAGTCGACATTTAATCCTCTTCAGCAGCGCTGCTCGCTGTCAAAGGGGAGGAATGTATCTGCCTCTCAGAGTTCTGAGGATTAAATCAGATAATGCACGTGAGGGTGGTCCCCAAATGTATGTCCCTACCCTACTGTCCCAAACCTGTGAATGTGACCACATCTGGGAAGGAGGTCTCCGCAGATGTAACAAAGCCGGGGATCTTGGGATGACATCATCCGGGCTTATGGGCTATGCAGGTGAGCATAACACATAATCTAAATCCAAGAAGCATCCTTCTCGGAGACATACAGCGGGAGACAGACCCGCAGGGAGAAGGGGAGAAGCCATCTGAAGGAGGAGGCAGAGGTCGGAGGGCGGCATCTACAAACCAAGGAACACCGGAGTCACCGGAAGCTGAAAAGACGAGGAAATCTCCTTCCCTGGGACTTCAGAGGGAGCGTGACCCTACCAGCACCTTGATTTTGGGTTTCTGTCCTTCTGAACTATGAGAGAATAAGGTTCTGTTGCGTTCAGTACATGGTTTACGGTAATTTGTTACGGCCGCTCCAGGTATACGTGCTGCCAACACGCCAGGCTCCTCTGCACGTACTGCAGAAGCTCCAGCCTCTCAGAAAGACTGCTGCATTTGCAGCATGTGTTGCTCCACATACCTTTTCAGCCCCTTTCCACTTGGTGAACTCCTATCATGCTTAAAAACCCAACTCACCGCAGGTCACCTCCTCCAGGAAGCCTTCCCTTGCCTATTTGTGCCCCCACTACATTTTGTGCATCCCTCCACCACTCGGCCCTCAGCCCCCTGTTTCACAGTTGTCCATGGTGTATGTTGTGTGGGCCGGGACCATAACTTGTTTGTCTCTGCAGTCCCAGCGTCCAGCTCACGACCTAGCACAGGGTATGGGAGAGGCGAGTGCGTACCCCACACTCCCTGGCCCACACCCCTGCCCTGCTCTTTGGCACAAAGCACTGCCTGCGGCAATGCCCAGGACCCTGCTGAAACCGTTCCGCAGCCTGGCAGGGCACCGAGGCAGAGGAAGAGCCCAGCTGGAAACCATCACTGCATGAGGTTGTCTGAAGTACAGTTTGTTTGATGCGGGAAGATTTATTAGTCCCCCCTGAAATGACCCCCTTGTCTGCCTGCCGTGCCCCTGAAAGGCGAGAAGCTCCTCTCTGATGGCTAGGACAGCTGGACCCTCCATTCTGGAGAATGTCCGTGTGGTTCTCTGCAGCTCTGGCTGCATCCCTACGGGTTCCCATCTCATTTCTGCCTCTGATGAGCTGTGGGACCTTGGGCAACAGGCTTCATCTCTCTGAGCCCCTGTTTCCTCATCTGTTAAATGGGGACAAAACAATCCCACCCTACAGGATGAGTGTGAAGAACAAATGAGAGGAAGCCTATGAACTGCATAGCGTTGTCCGTCCCTATGGGTTTAACTAATGACAGCGACCGCTTACTGACTGGGAACTGTGGCAAGTGATTTTTATGTATTATTCCTTCAAACTGCATGGTAGGCCTATAGCTCGATCATTACCTCCATTTTACAGCTGTGGAAACTGAGGCACAGAGGGGTTTAGTAGTTTTTCTGAGGTGACATAGTTATTAAAGGAATAAGGCTGGGCGTGGTGACTCATGCCTGTCATCCTAGCACTCTGGGAGGTCAAGACAGGAGGATCGCTTGAGCTCTGGAGTTCAAGACCAGCCTGAGCAAGAGCAAGACCCCGTCTCTGCTACAAATAGAAAAATTAACCAGGAATGGTGGCATGTTCCTGTAGTCCCAGCTACGCAGGAGGCTGAGGCAGGAGGATTGCTTGAGCCCAGGAGTTTGAGGTTGCAGTGAGCTGTGATGATGCCACTGCACTCTACCCAGGGCAACAGAGCGAGATTCTGTCTCAGTAAATAAATTAATTTAATTTAAAATTTAAAATAAAGGAGTAAAGCCTGATTGGGACTCTGGAACATCTAATTCTGAAGCCCTCAACCTCAACCACTGTGTTAACTAACTGGCCTTCAGGTAACTATTTCTCTGTCCCGCAGCTGCACTGGCTTGCAGTCGTGCAATGAAGCAAGGTGTTGTGCACGATGCATACTGTAAACTGATTCTAGAAGGCTAAGTCACCACAGATGTGGAAACCCCAGGAGTCAGGAAGACAGTGGAGAAAAAACAAAAACCCTCCCACTGTCAAGCCAGGATGCTGATCTAGGGCCTTGATTACACCAGGAAACATGATCTTCATTAGCATTCAGGTACTGCAGCACCTCGGCACTGCAATGTACAGTAAACTGCCCTTTTTTATGAAGAACACAAACCCTGGAACCCTCAAAGCAATAGAACCGCTCACATCAGGGAAATTAAACTTTGTTGAGAGATAAAAACAGAGCTGCCCGACAGACATTCATCTTCTGCAATGGCGGCTGGAACCTCCAGAGACAAAATTAGACCTTTGGGCGCCAAAGATCCATACAATAGGGCTTCCTGGAAAGTGCAGGGGGATGGCAGTTTCGTAAATTCCCCCCAAATGACACCTGGTGCTGGGGGACGGGAACTGCCCGTCCGCTGGCACCAAGTAGTAAATGGAGCGGAGCCTTTGAAGCCCGAGGTCCAGACTGAAAGCCCAGCTCCATGGCTTGCTCACAGCGTGACCTGGGCAAGCTGTTTACCCTGGGAGTCCTGACTCACTTCTCTGTGAGACGGAGGTGGTGCTGACTGCTGCCTCGCACTGGCTGTTGTAAGGCTGCACGTGGTAGCACACGACAGCCTTCAGGATAGGCCCAGCTCCACCTGTCCCGGGAATGACCTTAGCTCGCACCCGTGGAGTGTACACGTGCGTCACAACAGTTCGTGTCCTTGCAACTCTAGGAGGTAGCACCACCACTGTGCCACTGTGCAGACGTTGTGTCAGAGGCAGATGGAATCACGTTACAGACGTAAGGGGCAGAGTGAGGATTTGAACTTAGATCTGTCTGACTTAGAAGTCCAGCCCGCTAGCCGCATGTTAGACTGCCTATAAACTTACGACCACATTAGACTCTATGTTTATTTAAAATGTACAATTATTATAAGAACAATATTGAAAAACCAAGAGGAAAACACCCATTATAATCCCACTGCCGTCCCCCGTCCATTTTTCCATGCTTACTTCCTGCTCCTGTCCACACGCTTTCCAGCATAAGCCTTGATTCCTCCTGTCCCACCCCACGTTACACACTTGCAGCCCCTCCAACTTTCTACAGTCACATACCAAGTCTGGGCCACCCCTGAACCAAGATAGATCTCAATTTCACCATCTATAAAATGGTTCTAAGTCATTACATGAATCTACACAGAACTGTCACGAGGCACAACCCACATGAATAGTGCAAAAGGAAAGAGAGCCACGTAAATGCTAACGTGACAAACTGATGCTTCTTGTTGCCATCGTTGTCACTGTCAGAATGATGCATCATTAGGGCTGAATTTGGTTCAGTTACCTCCTTAGCATGAGGGCCCCTGGGTGTCACACTGTGCGGCCATCACCTGTGATCTGTCCTCCACAACCAATGGACAGCCCTGGAGGCGGGACCACGCCCTCTGTCTCTGGGCTTCCCAGAGCCTGAGAGTCCGGCCCTGTCAAAGGTTTGCTAGTGACCCATGTTGGTGGGGCAGAAACGCACTCTGGGGAGGACGGCTCCCCTCTGGTCCCTGCTGCCTCCCTCACCCTGTCCGTCCTCCCTCCCACCAAAAGGACTTCCTAAATTACTCTTCTGAACATTGCAGGGCGTTCAGGGAGTAAATCTCCCCTGACTTCTCGTCTCCTGGCATGCGAGTCTCCGGCTCTACCGAGCATCAGATCCGCCTAAGGAGACTGACATGATGCAGAGTCCTGAGCCTGCACCCGCAGCTCCTGATTGCCTTGTCCTTGCCATGACACTCAGAAATCGGCATTTCCCACACAAGTCCTGGAGGTTTGGATGCAGGCAACCTGGAGCCTGTCACTAGATCAAAACCCTGTGTCTGGAGTCCAAAGAGAGGAGGGCAAGGATCTCAATCCTTTAATTGTTGGCTACTCAGCACTTGACATACATCATCTCACTAGATCCTACCCAGGACTCTGAAAAGAGTGTACTGTTGGTATTCCTGGTTTTCAAACGGCGAAACTGAGGATTGGAGAGGTTGGGTGAATTGTTAGGATTATCCAGCCCAGTAGTAATGGAGAAAGACCTCAAACCCAGATCTTTCTGGATCCAAAACACACGTTCTTTCCTCAGCACTGTGCTGTTGCCATCATCTGGCCCTTGCTTACCTGTCCCATGTCACCAACTGCTACTGTCTCAGGAACCCTCACACACACAAAGATACACACACACACACACTCTACAGTCCTTGTTCCTGAAAGTTCTAGGCTGTCTGCTCCTGGAATGCCTTCACAACCTTCCCCTTATAGAGTGTCCCACACATGAGGAAGCCTTCCCAGGCCATTCCCCCGGGCTCCCATGGCCATCAGTCCTGGCCGCAGTCACATATCACTCTGTGTCGTCATGGCCCCTTGGCACGTCGGCCTGCCCCACCAGCCCAAGAGCTTCTCGAGAGCAGGGACTGTGCCTCAGTGACCTCCTGCCTGCTCTTGGCTGGGTCTGCACAAAGAGCACATGAGTGAACTTCGAAGGACTCCCATCCAGTGGCTTCAGCCAACCCAAAGAGGCAGGCCCCAGGGCAGGGCCAGGCCACCTCCTCTGCCCAGAGGGCTGTCAGTGTGAATCCCAGTCCGGCAGAGGCACACACTGCCTCACTGCCTCCCAGGGCACCCTCTAGTCTAGACATATAGCCTGCCCTGCCGTCTCCACGGAGACACGAGCCCTGCAGCCCAAATAGCTCATTCTATTAAGCTCCTTTCATTCCTCAATCCTCTTTCTTGGCAGAAGAATTGATAAGAAGGAAAAAAAAGAAATAGAAAGAATCAGGTCAGCAAAGTTGGTTTGGAAAATTAGAAACCGTCTCCAAATTCCAATGTGTGGCACTGCTAGGCACGCCAGTGAAGGTTCCGTGCCAGATAAACTACTGCACATCTCTTTATACTTCCTGCCAGGGGAAGAAACAACGCCTGCCAATATGATAATCCAGTACTCGTGGCAGCGTCTCCTCTGGATGCAAGTCAGCCATGTTGGGGGCGGTGGCATTTCTGTCCCTGTACACAGTTTGCTACCTTTGCCTGTGAAGAGGAAGGAATCTCTGTTTAATCTTCTACCTCCTCATCCCCCCTACCCTAGACAAATACACACAGACACACTCCACCTGGGACGGGTCTTGGAGGACAAACGCAGAAAAGACTTCACACAGCAGGCCTGAGATCGCTGCCCTTGGAAAGGCCAGCTTGCAAGGCTGGTCGTGGGCTGGGGTCCGGGAACGTGGATTTTCGGAGGTTTCCCGCCATTCCCAGAACTGATACCAGTGGCTCCCTGTGCCTACCCTGCACCAACAGCATGGCCTGTGCCGCAAACCTGCCTTCCCGCCGGAGTCTGGAACTCGGGTAGGCACTAAGCAGACGGGGCCCATGCGACCAGCCCCCAGTGAAAGCCCTGGGCCCTGAGTCTCTAACAGGCGCCCCTGGCGGACACTTCACAAGTGTTAAAACTCGTTGCTGGCACAACTATTGTTCACTATGGTCAACAATAAGTGAGGGTTGCTTTAAAATAACTAAAAGAGTAGAATTGGAATGTTCCTAACACGAAGAAATGATAAATGCCTTGAGGTGATGGATACCCCAATTATCCTGATTTGATTATTATATACTGTATGCCTGTATCAAAACATCATGTATACCCTATAAATATATACAGCTATTATATAAATTATACGTTCATATAATTAAAATTTTTAAATTAAAAAAAACTCATTGCTGGGGAAATTAAGCACTCCTGGGGAACTCCACTGGGAGAGGCCTCTCACAAGCTCGTGCCTGGTTTCCTCTGGACTCTGCCGCATGCACCTTTTCTTTGCTGAGTTGGCTGTGTCTACTGTGCCCTGAAAAATCACAGCCATGCCTACAGCCATGTGCTGAGGCCTGCGAGTCCTCCTGAAGGCTCACCGAACCTGGAGTAGGTCTTGGCTGTCTTTGTGTCCCCTCCTGGTCCCCTGCAGGAGAAGGCGTCCTGTCCGTACCTTATCTGTCAGAGCCCAGCATGCAATGAGCCAAGCTTCACTAGGACCCCGTGCCTTAAAGGCAGGCAGCAGTTCCAGCCCTGTGCCTTCTGCTTTCTGCCTCCCGGAACCCAGGCCCCACCAACATCTCTTCCACTCCTTCTTACCTCACCAGGCAGGACAAGCGTGACAGAGCAGCCTAGGCCATCTCTTTCTGCATCTGATCCCCTGTGGCATCCTGACCTAGGTTATCTTTCTGTGAGCCTGACACTTAGAAATTGGGAACAAACACACTCTCCTACCTTCTACCTCAAGTTTTTTCCCCTCTGGGAGTGGTGAGTTTGCTCTGTGCTGCCTTCTCACATTGCAGGATGAGATCCGCCCCCCGGGGCAACGGAGGGCACAATAGGACAGGAGGCTAGAGATTCCCTCAGGGCTCCCTTCCTGAGCCTCGTGCCCCAGCTTTGCTCACAGGAGAAGCTGTCCCTTGGGATTCTCAGATACTTACCAGGTGAACAGAGTAGTTCTTTGCCTGCCATTTGGGGTCTGTCCTTATACACAGACCTCCTTGGCAGGGAACCACGGAAGGATAGAGTGGTAGCACTCTAGCACCCACAGCCTCTTCCCAATCACTATCGGTCCACAGATGTGGGTAAGGAATTGCTGACATCCACTTGGCCCAGTCGAGGTGCTCACCAATTTCACCTTTAACTGACTCCTAGATGCTGAGTCTGCCCTCAAAGCCCAAATGCACCCAGGTTGCTGTGTATGTTTCACTGTGACTTAAGGTGGAACAACTTTCCATCAGTCTGTTTTGTCCCAATAAAGAGAAAAAATCAGGGCAGTGACCAGAGACTTGGCATTGAAACCAAAAACATCTGTGCTTGCATTTTAACTCCATCCCTTCAGGGTTCTCTTATTACATTTCCTGGGTCTCACCTGTCTCATCTGGAAACTGGAATCATAATAACTACCCTGAAGCACCAGCATAAGGGGGAAATGAGATCGCAGTGTGGAAATGCACAGCACCTGGCACAGAGCAGGTGCCTGGAGATCAAGGATCTGGGAAGAACGAACACACCTTAGGATCTAAAATCTTGTTCCCTCTTCCTGTCCCATGGTTCCTATGTTTTGAATAATTTTTCATGTCACACAGACTGCATTCAATACTACTGAATTCATTCTCCTATTTTGGATTCATCAGACTCACTCACATATCTGTGAATAGGAGACAGCCAGAGGAACCACGATGTTTCTGTTGATCTGTTTGGCCTAGTCAGAAAAAAAGAAATAGTTTCCTTTGGGTTGTATGAAATACTGGTATGAGGCTGAACTTGACCTTTGCTACTGGCCAGAACCAGTCTGAAGCCCCTGCAGACTCTGGGAACAGACTCACTGTCCACTTGCACCTTCCCTCCTCTATCATCTGTGCAACTTCATACATGCTTTGTGACATTGCTAAGCCTCAGTTTCTCCATTCATAAAATGGGAATTATAATGCTCTCTCACATCCAAAAACACTGAAAGGTAGAATAGGATCATAGAGATCACCTGTCTGGCTTTGGTATAAAACAATGTGTGTTTGGTAAATGGCATCTAAGTGAATACATCAGAGCAATTTCTGCAAAGGTCCCCTCTTGGGTAGGAATGCAAACCCTAAAGTGGCAAGACAGGTCTGGGAGGGAGCAACCGTCAATGGCCTCATCTACTGCCATTATTCCATCTAATTCCTTGGTCAGGGTCAATCCCTAAAGAGGGCGTTGGCTTTGTCTATAGGCAGTGTGGTTGTGTCCGACATGATGTCACTGGAAAGACTTAAGATGAACATTAGGGTTTATTAAACATGATGTAGCTTCTTTAACTTTATTTCTCATTAATAATTTTTCAAAACAACCCTATAAGGTAGGTCCTATCATTTTTCCTATTTTATAAATGAAGAAAGTGAAACCCAGAGACATTTAAGTCACTTGCCTAGGGAAACTCAAATGAGGAATGACACAGCCAGGATTTGGATTCAGGTGGGCCCGAAGGCTGTGTGCACCTTCTGCTCACTCCACGGCCTCTGGAGCAGCTGCTAGTGATGTGGTTGCCTGGAATACACAGGTCTCTCCACCCCCAAACCAAAAAGATTGCATTACCATAATGTTTGGCCAGCTCCCTGTGGAAGCCCCCAAAACCCATTAAAGAATCCCGTTCTCTAGGGCTCCAATGAATCCTGGTAAGTAAATTGCCTTTTGAAAGTAAAAGGAAAAATGAAACATCTGTGGCCTCAAACTTTATAGGAGCAATAATTCAAGAGTCTCTTTCAGAACCCAGAGAGGAAAATGCCCCATGGGAAGGAGGAACAGTACAGAAGTGTGATCCCTGGGTGGAGAGCCAGGAGCTCATTAATGTTAGTGGAATCCTTGAGAGAGAAAAAGCACAATTTGAATTGGAACGTTCCAAAGCAATAACTCATTTCCCAAATTAATGTGCTATTGGCATAATCATTAGAAAGAAGAGCAAGGTCCAGGGGCTCTGCTCATGTCGGAGATAAATCTCTGGGC
This sequence comes from Eulemur rufifrons, assembly GCF_041146395.1. Classification (NCBI taxonomy): domain Eukaryota; kingdom Metazoa; phylum Chordata; class Mammalia; order Primates; family Lemuridae; genus Eulemur; species Eulemur rufifrons. The sequence goes on from NC_090992.1 coordinate 12,795,267, forward strand.
TCCTGAAGCATTTTTCATTTTAAAAGTTCAAACTATCCTTCAATTGGGGCCAGAGGATGTTAAGACCTTTGACAGTGAGTCTCTCACAGGTTGGAGAAGCTGAGGCCTTAATTCGCACGGTTGGGCCTTTACAAGGTGACAAAGCAAAGCCAAATGCAAAGTAGATCTGAACCTGTCTCCCTAGACCTAACCAACCTATGGAGAGGGAAGGAGCCGACCTTCCCTGCTCACCTTCTCTGTGTGAGCGTGGAGCAGGCAGGCAGCACAGGTGAGCGAAGAGGGCAGGGTGAGGCAGCGGGCATGTGGGGACGGACAGGACCGGGAGGGAATATGCCCCAGCCACAGGGGACAGCAGCTGCACAGCTCCAGACAATTGTCGTCCAGGACGGGAATGAGGTTCTAAAACGTCTGAGCTTCTGATTCGTCACGAAAAGACAGAGATAATGACCTGGATGTGATATATCCCAATTTTTAAATTGGGGATGGTGGATCCCAAAAGATGCTTTCGTGACTTTCTTCCATTACTCATTTTAAGCCTTTAGACAACTCTGCTAAGTCAAGCTTTTGTCCCTACTTTGTAGGAAATAAGGTTCCAAAAAGTGGTTGGTCCAGGGTCAGATAGCCAGTGCTTACCCACAATCTGTTCAACAAGGTCCAGGGTGAGGCAGGACAGCCAGCTCCCTGGTGGCCCCGTGGGCACCTGTGGCCAGTTACTGTGCAGGGTAGGGTGGGAGTTAAAGGGGCTGGAGTGTGTGTCCACAAAACCTCTCCAAACAGGGGCAGGCCCACTGCCTTCTGCCACAGTGGAGGGACTTGGAGATGTGGAGAAGAAGGATCTAACGTTTATTAAGTGTCTACTACAAGCCAGGCTCTGGGCTTTCCACACTTTGCTCTAGTTTAAGTCCTCAGCAACGATGCTTGGGTGAAGATGTCATTAGCCTCCATCTTACTGTGGCAAGGGGAGAGGGCTTCCCGGGATCACACAGCCGGGCCGGGCAAGCCTCTGCTTGCTGACCTTTGCTCAGTACTCCTGGGCCTTCCTCTTGCCTGGACTGCTGAGCTTTCGCCGCAATCTTGTCGATCACCAGCATCTGGGGAAAATGGTCCAGGCAAGAAAGTGATCACAAGTCTGGCCGGGGTCCTTGTGCACAAAGCGAAACTCAGCGAATGAAGATACCGCACCGCCTTGCCGTGGTCACAGGTCACGATGTTTGCTGCAGATCTGCCCCAACACGCAGGCACATGGGCTTTGAGCATTGAGGTCGTGAAGTTTATTTACTGCTGCCATGGTGACGATTTTAATTCATTATTAAGAAAATGAAAGACCACCCAAGGTCCAGGGTACGGTTCAGTTTAGGATCTTCAGAGGCTGGGATGCAGCAGTTTAACAGGCAAGCAGTGTGGGTGGGAGGCGCAGCCAGGCCCCAGCATCAGACTGACCTGGGGTCCCCAGTCTCTGTTCCACCATTTATTGGCTGTGTGACTTTAAGTAAATGATGCCACCTCTCTGAGTCTCAGTCTCCTTATCTGCAAAAATGGTATCAATCATAACACCCTCCCACCAGGTACCTTGACAGGACTTCCAGAGACACTGACTGTAAAGCTCCCATAAATCCCATAAATCTCCAGTAATGTTTAAAAATTATTTAAATACACACATTAAGCAGGCACCAATAGAGCCAACTGCTTAACTTCCTGCCACTAAAATAGCCGGATGCCCGGCTGGACTGCTTAATTTCATCAAGATGGTCTGGTGAGTCACAGCCCTAATTACCTTGTTCCTGGTTTTATTAGGGCAGAAATCAGACCTTGCTTTCGCCCACTATTCCTGGCTCCCAGTGATGGAAGCACGTGTCCTTACACACCGTTCCGACTCTACAGAGACAGGAAATCATCCAGCAGACACAGGATCGCACGCACGGCCAGCCCGCAGGGCGCAGAGAGACGTCACAGCGAGCGCCTGGGATGAAATGGCCTTTCCTCAGCCGAGTTCCCTACAGCAGCTGCAGTTGGGGTCCCCAGTTTGTGGGCTTTTCAACCATGAGCCCCGCAGCCCAGGCAGGGAGAGCAGGGCATCAGAGCCTGGAGAGGAGGGTGGCATTGGCGCCTTTTCCTTCATGCACAGCTCCGCTCCCTCCTCTCCGCAGGCCCGCGGACCAACGGCAGGGTTGGAGGTGAGGTCCAGATCTGGGCCGCTTCCTGGGCACAGAGAAGAGAGCGGGACGGGCGCTGTGGGGGGAACCACAGCAAGCAGGCTGCGAAAGCCGGTTGACCCCTGCCTTTGCAGACCTGGGTCCTGGCTGGACCGTTTGCTCCGTGAGAGCCCAGGCCTCGAGGACTCGTCTCAGCGGCCCTGCTTCTGGCCAGGGCTTGGCTGTGGCAGGTGCTCCATAACCTGTGCTAAGTAAATAAATGCCACCCAACTCATGTCATTCATCTTTTATTACATCCCCATCTTCTTCCAGGAAAGATTTAAGGCAACTTACAGGCTGCGCGACCTAGTGCCCACGTCACCCACACTCACTGAGTGCTCACAGCACACCAGGTCCGCCCTGGGCACTTGGCGGCGTTTCTCCGCGGTGGCTTGGCGCAGTCCTGAGCGGTAGGTTGTATTGGCATTATCCCCATTTCACAGACGAGGAAAACAGTCATGAAGTAAACGGAGGGAACGGGATGGGCACACGTGGGAGGCAGGTGTGGTGACAGTGCCCCTACTTGCAGCAGGTGGGCAATCCATTGGCTCAAGGTTTCTGGAAACCTGAGAAGGATAGGAACCTGAGCGGTTCATAACGCTCACAGAGTCCAGAAGATAAAACGAACTGATTGCTCAGAAGATGCACAAACGGCTCCTGTCTAACCTGTGTGGCCGTGAGCAAGTCACTTCTCTCTCACCCTCTGTCTCACCCTCTGTGCAGAGGGAGTAACTGCGTGACGACCCCATCCCGGGACAGCTACGCCGGTCAAGGGAACGGCGAACGCGGGCTCCGTGCCTGGAACAGAGATGCTCCATCAGTCCCCACCCTCTGCCGCACTTCTGGCCTTCTGTTCCCCCTCCACTTACTGAAGGCGGCATCTTGGAGCGTGGGTGTTTGACTGTAAAATTGTTGGCAAGGCTGCCCAACCAGCTCATTATTACCTAAAAAGAAGACAGGACCGTGCAAGCAGGCTCCGCGCCTTGCCAGCGTGCCTGCTCCTGAATTCCGTGAGCGGAGGGCAGCTGAATGGCAAGGTCTAGCCTGGGTCCCCTTGAAATTTATGTTAGAATGAAAGATGCCTCCAGCCCCTCGGTGTAGTATGGTGCCCTGCGATGCTCGGGACAGTCACGCTGCTCCATCATCTCCTGAAGCCAAGAAATGCAATCGGTTTTCCTGGCCTCTTTTCTGTGCTTTAAAGAACAATTTCCCCAGGATGCCCAGAGAATTAAAATGGAGAAAATCTCATTCATATTTTACCATGTAACGCAAAGCCTAATCATTCACTGGAGAACAGGTACAGGCTGAACACCTAGTCCATAGCTGGCCTGGGGCCAGGCACGTGGGATGCAGGGACGACATACACGTCATCTCTGCTCTCAGGAGAGACCTTTGGAAGGCAAGGTGAGAAGCAATGTGATGAGGTGGCACTGAGGAGGGGGGCTCCTGAGCCAGCCCGGAAGGAGGGGAGGGCGGAGTGGTCCAGGCAGAGAGAACAGCCTGCGCCAAGGTGTGCAGTGGGTCACACATGGCGGCGGAAGATGAGGCTTGAACGGGGTGCAGAGGAGGCCTGGGGAGGCAGCGTCGGCACCAGCCTAAGGAGTCTGTCGGGAGTACTGGAGAGCTAACAGCCCTTTAACACCCGGTGTCCATTCATGTGCTTCCGTTTGAGATTTAAAATTACTTTGGTAGTTTGGACAGAAATTGAATTGGAAGGAGTGCATTTGGGAGGAAGAAAGAACAGTCAAGGGCTCTAAGCAATAATCTGGACCTAAGCAAGTATCCCCTCGCCCACAATACCAATAGCCCAGGACTGAGCGAGGTCTTTTGGGAGATACCAAAACTAGGAGGTGAACTTACATTTTCTGGGTACCAACTGATTTTGATGCTTTACATATGTTATCTAAGTATCACAAAATAAGATCAGCATCTCCATCTTGCAGACAAAAGGCCTACAGCTCAGGGAGGTAACCAGAAGTGAGTCACACTGGAAGCCAGTGGCAGGTCTGGTGGGTTCCACTCCACAGACCAGTGTGGCTCCACTGTGCAGGCCCGCACCAGGAGCCAAAGCCAGACGCAAACACGAAAGGAAAGGCAATTTGTTGCATCAGCATGTATAGCCTGGAGTGAGAGATTGCACCCTAGATCCCAAGATGACTGACACAAGCCTAAGGGGTGATCTGTAAATACTCAGCCCCGAGCTCTATTAATATTCAATGATAAATGATACTGCTTTACAATCAAATTCACATAAATGGAAGTTGCAGCTGTATGTCAGCATCCTGGGAACATTAAATCGTGGGTAGTGTCTTCTACTGCCATGAATCACCGCCACCACCTACCCCAAGGCTTGGGATGGCAGCTACTCTGTAAATACTTATTGACTGAATGGGGCCACTCCGAGAAAAATTGCTGAAGGGAGTTACAATTAAGAGAATGACAATGGGTGCCTTTCTAAATGTAATATTTCAAAGCTTTAGAGAAGTGGCCGGGTACAAATGGAATTTATCTGTATATTATTTCTTCACATATTTACTGAAAATACTCACATCCTCCCAATAATAAGTCAGATGATTTTATGGGTTAATTCTGTTTTTCAAAAAAACTTAAAGAAACAGATTATTTCTCTATTCTTTCAAATTTTCTAGGGCATGGAGAAATAAAAAGGCATGTACATTTTTTTTTTTTTTACAGAGGCAGCATAACACTAATACCTGACCTGACAAAGATAGCATAAAAAAAGAAAACCCAACACAACCCCAATATTGTTAAAGCAAAAATTTTAAATACAGTAATATATTAGCAAACAGAACTCCATGGTACACGATGACCAAATGAGGACACGGAAGAATAGCTTAATATTTGAAAATCTATTAGTATAATTTATCGTAATGCTGAATTAAAGAAGAAAAACCATATCATCATCTTCATGAATGCAGAAAGGGCATTTGGGGGAGGGGAATCCATCAACATTGAAATGAAACAATAGAAACAGCAGATCCAAAGGTACTGACCAAGGCAATTAGACAGGAAAATGACATTAGGAATTGGGAAGAGGAAATAACATAGGAAAACAAATGTCAGAAAAGGAGAAGCAGTATTAGCATTATGGGCAGGCGAAACAATTACATATCTAGAAAATCCAAAGAATCAAATTTTTAAACAAATTATTAGAAACAACAAGAAAAGTCAATAACTGCCTGGTGGGAAAGAAATATACAAAATTCAAAAGTATACATAATAACTAGTTAGAAAATATAATGGAAGAAAAGGTCCCTTTTATAAATGTCAACAAATAGATAAAATACTTCAGAATAAATATAACAAGAACTGTGAAGATGATTTTAAAGCTTAACTGAGAGTCATAAAAATCTTCAACAAATGCAAAGTTAAACCTTGTTTCTAGATAGAAAATCTCAATATTTTAAAGATGTAGTTTCTGCTCAAATTAATCTATAAATTCATGTAGTCCAAATTAAAAAGTAACAGTAGTCTTTTGGAACCTAAAAAATATATATACATTTACATATACATATATATTTATCCAAAGAAGCAAATGTGCAAGAATAGATAAGGAGTTTCTAAAAAGTAAAAGGAATAAGGGCAGAACAGTTTATACAGATATTAAGATGTATAATAAAACTATGTGACTGAAACAATTTGGTATGCAATTCTAAATAATGATCAGATCAATGGAAGACAAGACAGAACAGAAGTAGCCTCCAATACATATGAAAATGCAGTCTCTAAAAAAGGTTGCATGTCAAGTCAGAGAAGGAAGGATTAATTAATGATCTTAGAACAACTGACAAACTGCCATTCTAAAAGAAAGTTTGGTTCCCACCTCACTCTTTACACAGAGACAAATTCCAGATAATAAAAATTCAAACATAAAAAATAAAATCATAAAAGTACCAGAAGAAAATATGAGTTTAGGGTGGGAGAAGGCCTTAATTTTTACAGAGTCAAATGTATGAATATTTTCCTTTATGCCTTCTGGAGTTGGTGATTAACTTGAGTTAAAGCAAAAGTAAGAAATTTTGCAGGATGAAAAAAGAAGTTGAACCAAAAACAAAACCAAAAGACAAAGGACAACTGAGAAAATACCAAACAAGTCAGAAAGACTAAGTTTGTAGCTTTGGGAAGTGGCCACGCAAATCAGTAGGAAGGAAAAACAAGTGGTTCAATCAAACAGGAATTTTTCCAGAAAGGAATCAAAGATCAAATAGGCAATAAGAACATGGAAGGAGGCTCACGCTCACTGACAACAGAAGACATGCAAACGTAAACAAGGATGAGGTGCCATTTTCTGACTATCGCAACTTTTAGAGTTTGTTAAAACCTGGTGCTGGCGTGTGGGGAGGAACACAATCTTAGGGCACTGTGGAAGAAGTATAGATTGGTGGAAAATTTTGGAAGATAATTTGGCAAAATCTATATATTAAAATTGAGGATTTATATACTCTCTGGCAAGATTTTTAAAGTTGTAGATTCTCATACCCTACAAATATACTTGTAAAATATATGGAAAGTGTAAACGTGTGTCTTAGTCCATTTGGGCTGCTATAACAAAACACCATAGACTGGGAGGCTTATAAACAACAGAAATTTATTTCTGACGGTTCTGGAAGCTGAGCTGCGTAAGATCAAGGCAACGGCAGATTCAGTGTCTTGTCTGCTGAGGGTCCACTTTCTGGTTCATAGATGGCACCTTCTAGCTGTGTCCTCACATGGTAGAAGGATGGAACAAGCTCCCCTGGGCCTCTTTTATAAGGGCACTAATCCCATTAAGGAGAGCTCCATCCTTATGACCTAATCATGTCCCAAAAGGCCCCACCTCTGAATGCCATCACCTTAGGGATTAGTATTTCAACATATTAATTTGGGGAAAACACAAATATTCAAACCATAGCAGAGTGTGCGTATGTGTGTGTGTAAAGATACACATACAAGGAAATTCACTGCAGCATCATTTTAGCAACAGAAAGCTGAAAGCTAGAATAACAACAGTAAACTAATTGAGAAGATTATGAAATATCCTGTCTACAGCCATTAACAAGAACAACAAGGATCTGAATGTGCTGCTGTGGAAAAATCCCTGATATATATTATTAAGGGAAAAACAGCAAGGTATAGAAAATTGCATATAAAATGGTCCCATTTAAGAAAATGAAAGAGAATATCAAATGTATATACATATACATGTACATATATAATACATATATGTGTGCACATGCTGTATATATAAAGACATTTAGAAAATGCCCTTGTATGAGACAGAGGTAACTATTCCTGGGCTGTCTGGCAGAACTTTCTGCAATGACAGAAATGTTCTGTAAATCTGAGCTGTCCAATGAGATAGTCACTAGGCTCGTGTGGCTGCTAAGTACTTGAAATGTGTCTAATGAGACTGAGGAATTAAATTTTAAATTTTATTTCATTTTGATTAACTTAAATGTATTAATATGTAGCCACATGTGGCTAGGGGCATCCAATTTGGACATCGCAGACATAGACAATGGATATTTTGTGGGAGAAGGATTATGAAGGGAGAGAAAGGGAGACTTTTATTTTTCAGCTTACACCTTTCTGTACTGTTGAAATTTTGTACGTGTGTATGCATTACTCTGTTTAAAAGCAAAAGTTACTGACCGCCTATTGCACGCAAGGCCCCAGAGCACGTGGGTGTGGGGCTACACAACTGAATCGGGGTCAGTTTCTGTGCTCAAGAGCCCGCGTGTAAGGGAATAACTGCCCGGAGGAGGCAAAGAGGACGAATCCTGCCCAGCGAGTAGGTCTATAAGGAAATGGCCAGGCCCCTCCCTCAGGGGGAGGGAAACCATTGGGGTGGAGAGAGCAGTTCCACGGAAGAGTGGCCGTGAGATAGGGTGCCGCGTGTTGAGGGCTCCCCAGGTAATTTAGCTTGATGGAAGGAGATTGAAGAGCTGAGCGGGAGACAGGCTCCGAAGCTCCAGCCTCAGGAGTTCCAATTTTACCCTAAAGGCCAGGAAACCTCAGAATGGTTTGAAGCAGGGCAAGGAAGGGATCACAGGCGAGTTTTAGGAGAGATACTCCGACTATGGCTTGAAATGGCAAAACCAAAGACAGGAGCTGGAAATGAGGAGAGCAGTTGAAATATATGCAAGACTTATTTTTAATCTCCTCTATAGAAAAAAATAATAAAGCTATTTATGGACCTAAAATAAAGCCATTTTGCCTTGCCCATGAAACAATCACATTTGGTCTGTTCAGAGTGACACAGCAGTGCACTTCCTGCAGCCATCCCATTTTGATGAATCTCCCTACAGCTCTGAGAAGTCTTTTTGTCTTTACCTTCACTAATTTTTCTAAGGCTCCAAATCTCTGGGAGATGGTTAGGATAAGAAACTAAACTAATGGACAAATGTGACTTGTCTTGGTGGCACGAGTGTGCTGTGATTTCTGGTTTTAGACCCAACAAACACGCTGGTAAATCCCAGACCAAGGTTTCTCAGTCTCGGCACTACTGGCATTTCAGGCTGGATAACGCTTGGTTGTAAAAAGCCATGCTGCACTCTGCAGCCCCCAACCCTTGGGCCGCGGCCCAGTACTGGTCCGTGGCCTGTTAGGAAATGGGTTGCGCATCACCGCCTGAGTTCTGCACCACCCCTGGACCGTGGAATCACTGTTTTCCATGAAACTGGTCCCCGGTACCAAAGAGGTTGGGGACCACAGCATGCTTAACTGCATCCCTGGCCTCTAGCTACTAACCAAACGTTCCCTGAGAAACAAATGACCTCTGAGTGAGAACAACTTTTTTGGGGCCTTTGGGAGTCATCTCACCCAACTTCCTTATTTACAGATGGGGAAACTGAGGCCAGAAACCAGGTTTTCTGACTTAGTTTAGAGATTTTTTTAGAGATCAGAAATTTTTTTCTTACCCTCAGAGAAGTGCAATAAGAGTTGGAGAGGCTGGGTGCAATGGCTCACTCCTCTAATCCCAACATTCTGGGAGATCGAGACAGAATTGCTTGAGGCCAGGAGTTTGAGACCAGCTTGGTCGACATAGCAAGACCCTGTCTCTACTAAAATATTTAAAAATTAGCTGAGCATGGTAGCCCATGCTTGTGATCCCAGCTACTCGGGGGTCTGAGGCAGGAGGATCACTCAAGCCCAGAAGTTTGAGGTTACAGTGAGCTGTGATTGTGCCACTATACTCCAGCCTGGGCAACAGAGCAAGACCCTGTCTCAAAATAAAAAAAAAGTTGGAGGAATTTTCATTCAAGTCAGTTTTCATCTACCTGAATATTCATTTATATTTTCTTTCTCTTCTCTCTCTCCATCTCTCTTTCTTTTTTTTTCCCTGTCTCTTATACATGATTCAGCCTAAAATCTGTTTAGTAACCTGGTTTTCTAGCCACAAACACTACTCAGATATATGACAATGATTTTTTTTAAAGATCATGAAAACTTCTACCCTCTCTACTGTTAGCATCTTCATTTTTAATTTGTTCCCAGTGAAAGAGGTTAAGGGAAAGGGGAATACGTCCAATACAGATCCGGGGCTACTGTGTGCCAGGCACTGTGCTAGGCAATCACACATGTAATTAGCACAACAGTCCTCTGAAGTGGGCATTGGTATCTCCATTTCACAAACAGGGAAACTGAGGCTCATGGAAGCAAGGTGACTTGCCCAAGGTCACATAGCCAGTGAAGTTACAGAATCAACATTCAAACCCAGGTCTGCCAACTGCAGAGTAAAACTGAGTCCAGATTGTGGAGAGTGAGAATGATTTAATCATGATCACTCAAGTGAGAGTTAAATCCCCTTAGAGAACCAAATTCCCTCCCAATTGCTCAGATCGCTCAGATCACAGAGCTGCGTAGCTTGTTAGCATCTCCAGGAGGAAGCTAGGCCAATATGGCAGTTGCTATGACAACTAGTTTTCTTATAATTATAGAACATAGTGGTGACATGACAAGCTGCACACAGTTACTTTGTTACGGTCTTTCTTCCTCTGACAGTTCCAGGAGCTTAAACATCATAAAATTTATTTTAAAAATAACATTTAAGATAATCATGCATTGCAGCAGTGGAGGCATGGAGATCAAGGAAGTCAAAGATGACCCCTCCCTCCTGTGACGGGGGCTGTGAAGCAAGCCACACGACAGCCCTTGAGGAAAATGGCATCTCTCCCCGGGCAGTGGTTGCATCTCTCTTTTCCTTTGAGAGCAGTGCATTTCCTGACTCGGCAAACAGTGTATTCAAAGAGAAAAAAGAAGAAAAGAGAGCCAAAGCAAAATTAACATAATCTTGGCAAATAACAGGGATCTGCGGCAATATTTTAGTATTCCAGTGACCACTTTTCAGTTTAGTTTAATTTAGACAATTCCCCAAAGGTGCAGGGTTTCGCAATTGCTAAGATGGTATAGACAAAAGGGTACACGTGTATGCATGCACACATGTGTACACACACACACACACACACAAAATCACACACACCCCTCTGGGTCAGACTCTGCCCAGACTCTGCCCCTTACTGTCTGTGTGACCCTGAGTACTTTAATTAACCATTCTGATCTGTCTGTATATCAAAAATATGCCCACATCATGAGTTTTAATAAAAATAAAATGGAGAATGACTCATGAACTACCTGGCATATAATAGGAGCTTAATAAAATGAAAGTTGTTATAATATTTATTAATTACAAATAATAATTTTTAAGATGTTGTTTTACGTTCAGTGAGCAGCTAGCTCCCTTTTATTACCCCAACCTAGGATTTGGGGAAACTTTATGAAGCTCCTCCCTCGGTGCCATCGTCAGCCACCCAGCCGGGCCGCAGGAGAACCCTAGGGAAGCCAATGTGCCATCTCCACAGTGAGCCGTGCAGGACCCGGGGGAAATGCTGGGACCCGTGCGCTTCCCAGTGAGAAACTGACCCGGGGAATCAAGGACAGGCTCCAGGAGAAGGTGAGATCTGCACTGGGTCTCGGGGCAGAAAACACGGATGGCAGGAGAGGCGGAGGACACTGCATGGGAAAGACCTGGACGTGTGAAAAGGCACAGCAGTTCTGCAGGACTCTGAGAGCCTGGAATACTGGGAGTGCAGGAAGCCAGTGGCAGAGGACCGGAACTGGCGACAAGGACCACCTTTGGAAGAGCCTGCAATGCCATGCTTGACTTCACAGTGCTGCCCAGAGGAAACAGGGAGCCACCAGGGATTTCTCAAGCAAGAGAGCAATCTGATGCCCTATCTGATTTGGCTCATAATGGGTGACAGGGATGGGATGGAGGTGAAGAGTCAGAAGCTGGCACAGTGGAAAGGGAGGAACAACCAAGCCAGGGCAGTGCCACTTGGGTGGACGTCCCACAGGTACCAGGCGTGCCTTCCCACTGATGATTCAAACATGGTGGCAGCATTCCATCCAGTGAGATGACCCACTCCCCAGAAATGAACCTGTCGTGCAGTGGCAAGAGAAAGCTCACATTTATTGAGCCGCTCTGGAACAATAGCGTTAACTTATATTATCTCACTGAGGCCTCACCCCAGGCCTGGGATGTAGACACCATTAGCCCATTTTACAGATTGGGAAACACAGGTTCAGGGAAGTAAAATGATGTGTTTTAGTCACACAAAGCCATGGAATCAAATCCCCAACCCTCATATGCCCCCCTCTTCTGTGTTACCTTTCAAACAATGGTTTGCTGATAAACCTGCTCTTAGCAGGCAGAGAAAGAGATTTGCAGTGCTTGCTGGTTTTCATGATGCAAATACTCCCACCACGACTGGTTTCAAGCTTCCAGCAGTTTAACCACTGGCTTGCAAACTCTGGACAGCCAGCTCTCAGGAGTGGGTGTGAGCCACCTTCAGCCCACCCCTGCAGGAGGCCCATAGGAAACAAGAATATTCACTAGAATATAGAAATCTTCTTCTAGACTAAGTTTACTTAATCAGTGACTTGTATTACTGCAGCATTTATTTATCAATATTTGTTTGAATCAATGAAAATGAGAAGCCAATAATCAAAGAAGCCCAGACATTTGGTGGTGGGGTGGTCATTGAATCTCCTAGCCCCTCATCCAAACCCTAAGCACGTTCCTCCTAAGACAGTACCGTGTGTGTTTTCCCTCCCAGGGGAAGGCTTTGTTTAAAAAAAAAAAATTAAGCTACAATTGCTTTTCAACTATCAATTAACAACAATATATATTTTTGAAGGTCACTCTAACAATACACCCAGAGAAGAGAGCACCCAGCCAAAAACACAGGCCAACATCTTTATTCTGATTTTCAGTAAAACCCTGGCCAGGAGAGGAATAATAAACATTAAATACTCTGGCAGCCTTGCTCCACCGAGTCCTCGTGTGCAAATTCTTTCCGTGCCAGATAATGACTCTGCTCCTAACCCAGCAGGCAATGTTTTTAATAACTTGCCTAAAAATGTTCCTCAAAATTAAAAAAAAAAAAAAGAAGAGCAATAAAAACCAAGACAACAGATAATAAAGCAAAATCTCTTTCTCCATTTGCTGCTGTCAGCAAACATTAGAATCCCACCAGTGGAAGGCAGTCCCTGGAGTTTCGATGAAAAATTGGTAGAAGCAAATGGCTTCTAGAAACGGGGTCTCACCTCCCTAGGAATGTGACACCATGAAGAGGACAGTTATGAGAATGTGTCATCAGCAAGAAGCTTAGGAGGAAAGACAGAGCCCCGATTTTAAATAACGATATTGGCAATGAGGCAGCCAGAGCTGGTGTTGTTATCAGCGTGGAGTTTCTCAGTCCACCGCAGGGATTTTGTGTATGTTCATTCACCTCCTTATCCATTTATTAAGACATCTTTTGGTGCCTAGCCTGGCGAGGTACTGGTGAGGCACCTGGGGTGCAGAGATGAGGCAGACAGCATTTCTGCCACAAGGAGCTCACGGCCCAGCCAGCGGGAGACACGGCAGTGCTCGCTGATGCCACCTCCGTGTGATTGCTGCTAGCGTGGAGGGGCCTTAGGAGGTGCAGGAATCCAGCGGAGGTTGGATAGGCTTTCGTGGGGTTTAAGCAAGAATGCAGGAGCCACGTGAGTTGGGTGCAGAGGGGTGAACTGGGAGACGGTCCCATAGCGAAGACAGGGACTGCATCCCTGCTGGAAGGGACGGCACGGACAAAAGCAGGGAGGCATAAACCGGGCAGTATCCTGAGGAAAGGGCCAGTGCTTTGGGGAGGTCGGGGCACCTATGGGAGGGGCCAGGTGAGCAGTGGAGGCCACGGAAGGGTTTGAAGCACGGGGATGCCACAGTGGGGCTTGTGCCTTAGAAAGGGCCTCCCCCCGGGGCAGTGAGGAGAAGGGCGGGAGGGGGCCGAGAGGGGAGGGCACGCGGGCTGCACCAGAGTGGCAAAGTGAGAACGGAGAAGAAAGCACTGGCACCGAATAGGCCAGTTCTGGTTTTTCTCCATGCCTCTCCCCTGTTGGTATTGGAGGGAACGTGAGCAGGGCTGAGGCCGGAGACAGGCGCCAAGGCCTCCACGTCTCTGCCTGATATTATAAAAGAAAAAGAGAAGGAACAGCTGGTGGGGAAGGTGGCTCAGCAGCGCCCCTGGGGAGCCGTTCACATGCAGCCAGGGAGCCCTTTCCCCTCAGTTCCGGCCTCAGATGAGCAGCTTTGCCCTACACCTGCCCTTGCACCCGGGCTAGTGCCCCAAGCTTAGGGCCTGGGAGTACAGCCCAGCTCCACAGCCGCCTGGGTGTGGACCTCGGGGAAATCAGCCCGCTCCTCTGCCTGCTTTCTCCTCTACCTGCTTTCTCCTCTGCAGGTGAGGTAGTAATCTCACCAGCCTGGCTTGCCGGGATCACTCAGCAGAACAGCAAACATGAGGTGCCAATCACAAGTTGGGAGCAGGGGAGGAGCCCAAAGAGTTGAATGAATCAGTGATTGGATGAAACAGTCAAAAATGAACACCCTCTGATGTCAGGCCTGAAACTTCAACTGGGGTTCTGTTTTATTTTCGTTTTGTTTGTTTTTCATAATTGTCCACTGATACCGGTTCTTTACAAAGGGCTAGCGCTCTCACTTTCAGCTCACACTCCACCCTCCTATTTTTTAACGTGTCCAGTTGCCTGGGAGAATGGTGAGCTCAGGTCCCTTTGGACTAACGAGTCCCTCCCATTGTGGCTTCTCCCCACTGGCCTGTGCTCTGCGGCCAGTCTGCAGGTGTCCCCAGCATCTTTCCCCAGGTGCCTGAACACCCTCTAGTCTGAGCTCACCCAGGCTGTAGCCTAAGAAGCCAGATTTTCTGAACACTGAATCAGGACCTGTGGTCAGGGATGAATACTGGGACCATCCCGAAAGACCAAGGCTCACCTTGTAACACACCCCACACCCATTCTACACCAGGCCCTGTGCTGGGAGCTGGGAATGCAGAGATGCCCCGGACATCTCCCTGCCCCCAGGAGCAGAGGCTAGTGGGAGATGCTGCTGCGGAATCAGCCAGTACAGTTGTGATGGGGCCCCTATGACCCTGCAGAGCTCAGAGGAGGCCCAAAGCCAGGCTAAGAGGACCAGAGAGTGGTCCCAGAGGAGGTGACTCCAAGAAAAGTACAGCTGAGAAGCCGGCCAGAATGTTTCTTGGCTAATCCACACATTTGCAAGCTCCTTGAGAGCAGGGATTTTGTCTCGTCCATCTTTGTGTCATCCAGCAACAAGCACTGAGCCCAGCCCAGAGCAAATATTAATAACAACAGAGAAGAAATGGGAGGGAGACCAAGAAAAAAAGAAAGGAGGCAGGAAGGCCACAGCTGGGCAAGGACAATAGCAAGGTGACATCAGGTGTGGCAGACAGCGTGGGAAGGGAGCTGTAGAACTGGTTCTTATTTTGTTCTGATACCTCCTGGCCAAGCCACCTTGGGAAAGCCACCTCACTTCTCTAAGCATCAGTTCCACGTCCGTAAAATGGAGATAACAAGAGTCCTATCTCACAAGTATGTTGCTAAGCTGAAGAGTGGATGGAAAAGCATATTTAAGACATTATGATTATTTATCTTATAACTGACATATTGAAAAGCACCCACCAAAAAATGGCCTGCATTTACCAGTTGGCAAAGACATGGCTCCAGGGCTCACTGAGGGAACCAGAGACCACCCAGGGATCCTGACATTGGACTGGCGGCCCCTCGAACAGTTTCTCCAGGTTTTCCCAGTCACGTTCCCAATGGGGAAAAGCCAGGAAAGACAGGCCCAGAGCCCAACCAATAGACAAAATCCAGCTAATTAGGCAGGAAGCTAAGAACACAAGAGGAAGAAAAAAGATCTGAATAGGAAGTAAATAAAATGATCATTTATTAAGTCCATCAAATGCAACAAGGACTTATACAACTTGTTGTGATTATGTCCAGTTTTATTGATGAAGAAGCAGGAGCTTGGGGTGAAGAGACTTTGCCAAGGTCATGAAGCCACAATGTGGCAAGGCCAAGATCTGAGATGCCCAGGTGTTCCCCCAGAATGTCCTTCCACCACTTAGCACCCATGACCTCCAGATACTAACTCAGTTCTATGTACAGACTAGCCCAGGGTTAACCAGGTGTGGCAGTGTGGCTAGATGCACCAGCACCTTCCATACCAGCAGCACCCTCCATAGCCCAGTGTCCTCCATGGCAACAGCACCTTCCATAGCACCAGCACCCTCCATAGCCCAGCGCCCTCCATGGCAACAGCACCCTCCATGGCACCAGCACCCTCCATGGCAACAGCACCCTCCATGACAGCAGCACCCTCCATGACAACAGCACCTTCCATAGCACCAGCACCCTCCATAGCTCAGCGCCCTCCATGGCACCAGCACCCTCCATGGCAACAGCACCCTCCATGACAACAGCACCCTCCATGACAACAGCACCTTCCATAGCACCAGCACCCTCCATAGCCCAGCACCCTCCATGGCACCAGCACCCTCCATGGCAACAGCACCCTCCATGACAACAGCACCCTCCATGACAACAGCACCTTCCATAGCACCAGCACCCTCCATAGCCCAGCACCCTCCATGGCACCAGCACCCTCCATGGCAACAGCACCCTCCATGACAACAGCACCCTCCATGACAACAGCACCTTCCATAGCACCAGCACCCTCCATAGCCCAGCGCCCTCCATGACTCCAGCACCCTCCATGGCAACAGCACCCTCCATGGCAACAGCACCCTCCATGGCAACAGCACACTCCACGGCTCCAGTACCCTCCACAGCTCCAGCACCTTCCACAGCTCCAGTACCCTCCATGGCACCAGCACCTTCCATACCAGCAGCACCCTCCATGGCACCAGCACCTTCCATACCAGCAGCACCCTCCATGGCACCAGCACCTTCCATACCAGCAGCACCCTCCATGGCACCAGCATCCTCCATGACAATAGCACCTTCCAAAGCACCCTCCATAGCCCAGTGCCCTCCATGGCACCAGCACCCTCCATAGCACCAGCACCCTCCATGGCAACAGCACCCTCCATAGCACCAGCACCCTCCGTGGCACCAGCACCTTCCATAGAATGAGCACTCCCCATGGCACCAGCACCTTCCATAGAATGAGCACCCTCCATAGAACCAGCACCCTCCATGGCACCAGCACCCTCCATAGAACCAGGACCCTCCATGGCACCAGCACCCTCCACAGAACTAGCACCCTCTTTTGGCCCAGCACCCTGCATAGCAAAATCAGCTTTAGAAGACCCTAGGCTCTGAGGATTAAGAAAGAAGGAGGGGTTTCTTCTCTGCATGCTCCCACCTTCTCACATGATCCTGATGAAAATCTTTCAATTCTGTGGCCCTTTACGATGGCTGCAAGAGCCTCCTTGGTTTCAGAAATGACAGCAATTCCAGGCAATTATTTCAGCCAATCTTTCCCTATTCATCTCTCCCCACCTTGCTCTCTTCTCCCTTTCTCTCTCACAGTATATGCTATGAACTGCTCTCTCCAGGTTAATTTTGAAATTTAAAGTCACAGGCCGTCCCACCTCTGTGAAGGGATTGGAAGGAGAAGGTTGCACCTCTGCAGTTCCTAAGGTTACCTCGGCCCTGGGCAGCGTGTGTGACGGGGCATCCCGGCCCCTGTTTACCAGCACCAGGCTCGCTCAGACTAACTGTAAAGTCCCTGACTTCCAGCCCTGGTGCTCCAGTGCAAATCTCCATCCTGAGCTCCAGACCTGTTCCATGTAAGGGTGGCCAGACAACCTCCCCCAGCCCACTTATGGCCCCCAGGAACCTCACACCCAGCACATCTCCCACAACCGCTGCCTGGTGTAGACCAGCCAAACACCACGGAGTGCCGCAAACCCCCTTTCTCCAACCAAGCACAAGTCCTGTAAACTCCACCTCCATGACAGCCCCTGAGGCCCCCTGAGCTGACCCGGCTCAGACCTTCAGCCTCTGCTTCATCACCACCACCGCGTCCTCCCGCTCCATCCACCCTCGCCCGGCTCTTGCATCCTCCACGGGGCCTGGAGGGAGCTCTCTTTAAGAAAGCGAAAAACCAGGCTCATTAATGCTCCAAGCTTAAGCACGAGAGAATTTGTTTCATTCCTTCCATTTTGTTCCCAGTGGCAGGGCCCCACTCTGCCCACGCCTGACAGGGCCCACAAAGGGCTGCCCCTGCACCACAAAGCCTTTCCTTCCCTGCCCCCAGGACTAACTGAGTGAAACTACGTGGGGGCTTCTGCGGGCCCTGGGCCCTGACCCAGCGGCTCCTTTTCTCTGCACTGACTTGTTTCTGTTCTGCCCAGCAGGTGCTGCCGCAGGCAGGTGCCCACGGCTGAACAGGAAGGCCGCCAGGCCCCGGCTTTGCACACTGGCTCTGCCACTTGGTGTCTGGGTGAGCAGGTGACGTCATTTCTCTGAGCCACATGCCCCCTTTCAGAAATAAGGGATTGTACCTGTCTCCCATATTTGAGTATGATAAAACAGACACATCACCAAAAGTTATCAAAGCAGAGAAAAAAAATGGCCCAACACCATCCCCACACAGCCACGGATAGCATCTTACTACATTTCTTTCTATGTCATATTCCCTCTGTATTTGTGGGGTTTTCATAGTTCTAATCCTAGAAAGCATACAATTTTAATCTTTGCTTTTTTCACTCAACATTCTCTCTTCAGTATTTGCCCAAATTATTGCGTGTCTTCATAGCCATCATTTTAAATGACTACTGGATAAGGAATAATTTCATTCAAAACTCTTAACTCTCTATTTGGAAACAAGACCAAATTTTTAAAAATAATTCTTATTTTTGTCTGATTATTGAAACAATGCGTGTTCATTGTATAAAATTTGGAAAGCATGGAAAAGCAAAAAGAAGAGATAAATATCTCCTAAACTCATAATTCAGAAGAAACCACTCTTTAGAAAAAGGCAATCTTAAGAAACTGTAAAATAGTTCATCATATGGATGTGGTCTCATTTATGGAATCACAAGAAAGTTGTCAAAAGTCTAGCATTGTTTCCAATACTTCGATTTTATAAATAGCACAGCAATAGACATGCTCGTGTGTGAATCTGGGCATATTTCTCATGATGCACGAGGACAGGTCAACTTGACACCCTGGCCTGGTGCTCCAAGACAGCCCAGGCCTCCCCCCAAAGCTATGTGCTCATTCCTGCAGGTATGTGCTGTTCTTGCAGGTCCCTGTGTGTAGCCGGGGCCACGCTCATGTCCGCCGGGCCCATGCTGTGGGCGAGACACTGAAATACAGTAATAAATAAGAGCAGCCTGTACCCTCAAAGAAGGGATTGGCATCCGGGGGAGGCACACAGAGGTGCCACACTCCCCCTCAGGGGCCACACCCAGCTGCCGACATAGATTGAACAGGGAGAAAGGGACAGAGACAGACCAATATCCACACACACACTCCAATTCCCAGACAACCAACCAAGGGTTGAGTTCACTTTCAAAGCCCTCAGTTACAGTTGACACAAAATAGCTACCAGTAATTGTGTACTTATCCTGTACACACCCAAGTGCTTTGCATGAATTCTGCACTTCATCTTCACAGTAGCCCTCCTACTCCCTGCATTTGATAAATGAGGTTTAGCAACTTGCTTGTGTCCACACGGCCAGCAGAAACAAGGCTCAAGCCCAGCCAGACTACTGCAATGTCCATGCACAGAACCACCTGTTCTACTGCCTCCATGGCTGATTCTGCCCCCTAAATATCTTTTAGGTCTGTCTGCATCTCTCCATCTGCCAACCATCCTTGTCTGAGCCACTATTGTTTTTATACTTGGACAACTGCAGTAGCCTAATAGTCTCCCTTTTGCCCACTACACTCCATTAACCACACAAAAGCCAGCATGGTTTTTCTAAAACCCAAGTTCAGTCACGTCCCTCCTCTTCTTGAAGTCCTGCAGAGACTTCCTGTTGCTTTTGGTATTAAAACCTAAAACCCTCTATACAGCCTGCAAGGCCGGAACTGTCTGCCCTCTGCCCACTTCTCCTGCCTCATCCCTGTCTGCCCCCTGCCCTGCTGGCAGAGCCCAGCCTCGCTGTTCTCATTCCTATTCAGTGCTGGGGCAAGCCTCCCTCCAGGCGCGTGGCCTTTGCTGTGCTCCCCTCAGCCACCAGCACCCTTGTGCCCACTCCCCACTTCTATCTCAGCTCCTAAGTGACTTCCCCAGGGCACTTCCTTTCACCCTCAGCATGCTCTGGCTCCTTCATGCAACTCATCACGACTAGTGATACACATTGATCAGTGCTCCCAGTCACACTCCCCACCCAGAAATAGAAAGTCAACCATCAGGCTTTTACCACCAGGAAGCCAGTTTTACTTTCCTTTGTCTTTTTCTTATTTGTTGCAACCATATCCAAGGACAAAAACTTGAGTTTCTTCCTGCGTTTTCAATCACACTTCCTGGATATTGTGACGGAAAAGCAGGAAGAATAGACCAGGAGAAAGGGGAAGGAATAAGAGGGGCATTTATCAGGGATCAAGTTTATCAGAGCATCCCGGAGCACAAGAGGCTTCACAGACCTCAGAGGCAGAGCTCTTGTTACTTGATTAAACTCAGTGACCCAGACCATGCAGCTTCGCGAAACCCTCTAGAAACAGCCTGCGTCATCTTCCCAGTCCCCAGCAAGCAGCACCTGCTCCACGAGCATGAGATGTGCTGAGTTGGCTGCAGCCAACCTCACCTTTACGCTTTCTGTTACACCATCAAGAAACTGACCGTAAATTCAGCGATTTTCGGCACTCGGAACTTCCCTTTGTTCTTCTGCTCCGGCTGATACTCCGTTCTTGTCTTCACGATCACCTGAAAGGTTGGATCAGTGTCAGCACACATGGAGGCCTGAAGCATTATTCTTTCCCTTTCTTTATTTTTAGTAACCAGAATTTATTATACATGGCATAAAGATCAGAAAATAAAGAATCCCCCTTCCCAAACACATACAGGAAAAAAATTCAAATTATTCCTAGCACCTCCCCATTCCAACAGAGACAACCACAGGTGACGATTTTGGTTATGCCTTCCCAGATGTTTTTATAGACTTATATGTGTGCATATTATATATATATTTAATATTTATGAAAACATATTTTTCTTTTTATGAAATGAACTCATACTTTATGAAGTAGTTTATAACCTGCTTTTATTACCCAACACCATACCTCCTTTCCAATTTTCCAATGTAGACAAATATATGATTTCATTTTGCCTTTTGATGTAATGTAACATCTCACTTTATGTGTATACTACAATTGATCTAATCCATCTTTAATCGTTGAATGTTTAAATTGTTTCCACAGTTTTTGTTATATAAACAAGTTACAATGAAGATCCTATATCTAAGCCTTTGTGCACATACTTAATTCCAATTTGATTTGGGGACTTGTGCAAAAGAAAATATAAAGGTCTGTTGGATCTATTGTATCATCCTGTTTTTCTAAAGTCTGAATTTTTTGCAGAGGTGGTTAATATCTTACCAAGATTTGCTGTCAACCTGACAAGACATTATGGCACTCCATCCCACTGCACAGGCAAAGTGAAAGAAAAAGACACCTGACAGATAACCAATAACTATTGCCTAGTTACCATCCGCATGGTACTGCTGCAGTGCCAGGAGGCACACAGAAGCAG
Organism: Eulemur rufifrons; assembly: GCF_041146395.1. Lineage (NCBI taxonomy): Eukaryota > Metazoa > Chordata > Mammalia > Primates > Lemuridae > Eulemur > Eulemur rufifrons. The sequence continues at coordinate 12,816,546 of NC_090992.1, forward strand.
TCTGAGCCTCATGGTCTCACCTGTAAAATATAGACAATCATCGTAATCATATACCTACTCAATAAGGCTGCTTTGAGAGTTAAATAAAATAATAATGAGCAATTTTTTCCAACCATTTATCATGTGCCAGAAGCATATCAAACATTTCACATACCTTACCTAGTACCACTACTGTTTCCATTTCTCTGACAAGAAAACTGAAGCTCAGAGATGCTAAGCCACTTGTCCAAGGTCACACAGCAACAAGGAAGCAATCTCCTAACCATGATCAGTCTTACTTACCATTATAGCTTAAATTAATAGAATTTTCATTGACACCTCAAACCAACTTTCCCTGGAGACAAGTCAAGTGTATTGACTAGAGCAAGAATTCTTCTCTGAAGAATGTTCTTTAAAGTCTACCATGCATGCCATCGACTCAGTGCAGCTCAGAAAGAAAGGGCTGGGCAAAGCACTACCATATATTAACATCTACCACGTGGCACTTAAACATGTTGGTTAAGGAGGCCTTGGGCCCCAGCCCATCAACACCCCTCCCTCCCTCACCTCGAGAGCCCATTTCCAGATGGAAATTCTGCTGTTGTGACCCTCCTTTGCAGTCTGTTCTTCCAAACAACAAAAAGAGAGCCCCTTTAAATAGGGGAGTAGTGAAGCCAAACACAGAGGAGGACTTGAGGGAGAGGGCAGGGCAGAAGGATGTTCTGATATTTTTATTTTCTTCCTACCTCTTATCTCAAAGAATAGGAAAACAGAAGCCTCTGTACCATAGGTAAGAAAAATAATTCTCATACGTTGTACATTTACTATATAGCAGGCACTGACATGCATTAGCTCACTTAATTCTATGCTATGAGGCAGACAGCAATATTGTCAATATCGTAGGGTGTGGGCACAAGTGTGCGCTGGATTCAAATCCTGGCTCCACCACTTACTAGGTGGTGGCCTTGGGTGAGTCATTTAAACCTGCATCCTGGTTTTTTCATCTATAAAATGGAGAAGTAAGCAAAAACATCTCGCTGGATGGTTGTGAGAGATAAATGAGTTAATGCACATTAGACACTCAGACCATTCAATAACAAACGTTTATTTGAACGCTGCCTCAGGGTGCTGTCACATTGGCTTCTGTGGATGTCTGAGGCAGATGTGGAGCTGAGCCTGGCTTGTACCTGTCAGCTTACAGATACACCCTACTCTGACCATCAAGAACAACACAAGGACTTCTAAAGAACAGTGCTGTTCAAGCATGCCCCTGACTGCCCTGTCTGAAACAAAAAGGGTTTTGAAGGATGAATAGAAGTTTCCTGGGTGGACAAGGCAAGGGAAGACATTTTCTGCAAAATGAACCACATGGCCAAAAAAATAAAGATCTGAAACAGCATGTGATCTACAAGTACCTGTTTTGCTGGCATAGGAACTGCAATGGGAATGTGAGAGTCAAGTCAAGAGCTAATGGAAACAAAAGAGCAAATGCTAAAGCACAGCTCACAGAACGGACTAAATGAAATAACATTTCATTTCAGGTGCTTTGTGAACTGAAAGAATATTCTACAAATTCTAGTTATTAGAAATATTTTGGATAGCACTAGATCAACTGTCAGATTATGAACTGGTGTAGAAAAATTAGATGTCTGATCATTTCTCTGAATCCACATTTTTATAAATATTAACAAACTTGGATTTATAATTTCATCTCCCCATGCATGAATGTATACATATTACATATAATATACATATAATACGTCTATTATTATATGCATAATAATACATCTATTTCCTGGTCAGTGGGAGCCTTAGGGTAATAATTGCCTTTTGTGATAGGCAGCATTCTAAGACAGCTCTGAAGATTCCTGCCCCCTGGTGTACATGTGCTGTGTGATTTCCTCCCTCAAGAGTGTGGGCAGGACCTGTGACTATGATAGCATGGTCCCTCCCATGCTTACACTGCGCTATATAAAACTCTGAGGTAGCCGACTGGAAGAGATTCTACACTGACCTTGAAGAAGTAAACTGACAGGTCAAGAGAGGGCCACACAGCTAGTATCTGAGGACAGCCCTCTGCCGACGGTCAATAAGAAAAGGGGACCTCAGTCCTAAAACCGCAAGCAGCTGAATTCTGCCAACAACCTGAATGAGCCTGGAAGAGGACCCCAAGTGCCGAATGAGAAAGCAGCCTAGCAAACACCTTGATTTCAGCCTGTGAGACCCGGAGCAGAGAACTCAGCTAACCTATGCCTGGACTTCTGACCTAAAAAAAAAAAAAACTTGAGATAATAAATTTGTGTTGTTTTTTTTTTTAAGCCACTAAATGTTCGGTAATTTGTTACACAGCAATAGGAAACTAGCTCAACAATCTCTCGGCCAGATGCCTTCCTTCCCAGTCCGCAGCCATCGGACTAGCCGTGAGCATCTCCACTCACAGGCAAATGTGAAGAAGCATTTGCTTCCTAGTCTTTCCCTCTGCCTCTCTATTTTTATACACACCCTTCCCAGAGCTTCTGAAAGAGCTCAAAACCATTTCCACTCTGTGTAAACTTAAAAGACCCTGTGTTCTAGCCAACATGTTGAGGCAAGAGACAGAATTAAAAAATATTCCTGCCGGAACGAGATCATGAATAATCATTACAGGCAATATCATTCTTATTCTCATAATAATATACATTTTGAGATTGCTTCTCTAGCAACCATTTTCTTCTCCACTCAAAAGTTCCCTGATATTCCTTTCAGGAACCCACCCCTGCCCCAGTGTGTGGCAGCCATGAGGTTTGGTGGGATGGAGTCCTCCCTTAATGACTGGGCTGGTCCCTCATGGAGTTGAGCCAATCAGGGCATAGTATCCTATTGATTGCACAATTTCATTGGCTCAGACATGAGCATATCACTCAAGTTGGACCAATGAGCTATGAGGCAGTATTTTTTTTTTTTTTTTTTTTTTTGAGACAGAATCTCACTTTGTTGCCCAGGCTAGAGTGAGTGCCATGGCGTCAGCTTAGCTCACAGCAACCTCAGACTCCTCGGCTTAAGCGATCCTACTGCCTCAGCCTCCCGAGTAGCTGGGACTACAGGCATGCGCCACTATGCCTGGCTAATTTTTTCTATATAGATTTTTAGTTGTCCATATAATGTCTTCCTATTTTTAGTAGAGACGGAGTCTCGCTCTTGCTCAGGCTGGTATGAGGCAGTATTGACTAGGGTCTTGAGGAAAGAAGCTTCCTTGGTCTTCACGGGTATTCTCAGAGCACGCTGTTCCTCTGGATGGTTTGGTGAGAACTTGAATTCTAGAACTGGAGTAGCAATTGTTGCCACTCTGAGGGGGAGCCAGGAAGACAAAGGCAGCACCCAAGGATGGTAGAGCCAAGAGGAACCCAGAGAAATGGAGATGGGCCCTGATGACATCCTATCCCCTAAATCACACCTTTCCTGAAGCTAGACCACGCTGGGCTCTGCAATCAGTTATGGGGGAAAATACACACTCTTTGGGCCTTAATCCAATCTGGGTTGAGTTTTCTGTTACTTGAAACTAAAAGCTTTCTATCTGATACAAATGTGTTCCAAGAAAACCCAAGAAAATGAACTGAAAAAGCTATTAGAATTTAATAAGATAGTCAAATACTATATAAGCATAACAAAAATCAATAGCTTTCCTAGGTGTCAGCAAAAAGTCAGCTCAAAAATATAATGGGTCCACCAGAAGATACACACAAGAACATTCATAGCAGCTTTGTTCATAATAGCTCAAATCCAAGAACATCTCAAATGTCCACTAAGAGGAGAATGGAAAATTGTGGTTTATGCATAAATGAAATGCCTCACAGCAATTACTACGTATACATGGATGAATCTCATGGACGTTACACTGAACAAAAGAGATCAGACACCAAAAAGTTTTTCTATATACTGTGTGATTTCATTTACATCAGCTTCAAATATATGTATAATAATTTATATATAATTTGTATGTAATATATTTATTTCAAACATACACCATTCACCATTTGCAGTAATGGGGTTAGGGGGTTCTGAATTTAGACAGAGCTAGGACGACAGGCCTCTCTTCAAATCCATGCCCTGCTTTGTTCTAAACTCCCCTGAAATGCTGCTTAGGCTGAGTGACTTTCTAATGAAAATAGTTCTTTTGGCTTCGATGCCTTACATCTCAAACCCCAGAGCTCAAACACAGGCCACGGGACAGGCGGGTGCCTGACACCGTGTGAGTCCTCAGTCTTCTGCTCCTGTCTCTAGCTCAGCTGCATTTTCTCCGAAAGCAGCCCTGGCTGCTACTTGCTATTTTACCTTCACCGCTGAGGACATGTTAGCTCGTTAGACTCCCAGCCCCATTTCAAAAGGCCTTGGCCCGTTTGCCGGGAACAGAAGGATGGTGATCTGACCTCCCGGTCAGCTCTCACAGGCTCCTTCTCTCGCTCCTCCGGGAAATGCTCCCCTCCCTGGGGTCAGTGGCAGCCTCCCCCTTGGCTCCCTTCCTGTGGCACTGGCCGGCCGTCCTCAGCTCCTCCTGCCTGAGCTCTCAGCGTTGGGAGTTCTCAAGGCCAGGTCACCACCACTCTTCTTTCCTTCTGTTCCATGAGCCCCCTCTGGGTAATCCCACTTACTCCCATCACTTCTAAGTCCATCTTTTGTTCTCATGACTCTCAAATTTGCACCTCCATGCAGACCTCAACTAACACCCAGACTCCTCTACTGGACGTTTGCTCTCGGGCCGGCACAGCTACATTTATGATACCCACAGCAAAGCTCCTGGGTCCTCTCCCTCCTGCCCTGACCATGGCACCCTCGGCATTTGCATCCCATGCAATCCCCAGCTCAGAAAATAGCAGCACTATCCACACCATTGTTTATGACAAGTCACATAAAGGAATCTCTGATGAGTCCTCCTCTTCAGTCCCCAAATTCATTCCATCATTCCATCTATTCCACCTCCAGCTTCCTCAAAAATGTCTCCCAAATTGGCCCATTTGTCCAATCACACGGCCTCCACCCTAGTCCAGGATATCATCATCTCTCTGGGGACTTCTGCTCTGGCCAGCTTCCTTGTTTCTGTTCTTGCCTCCCCAACCCCAGAGAAAAGATCTTTCTAGACAGAGGAAGAGGCAGATACCAGCAGACACCTGGGCGGCTACAAAGAGGTGGTTCTGAGTAGCCAGAGGATGGGGCTGGGGAGGTGAGGAGGTGACAGAGGTGGAGCTGGAGGGGCGCACAGAGGCTCTGAATGCCGAGCTGAGCGCCATGAAGGTCAATGTGAGGGCAGTGAGGAGCTGCGGAAGGGTAATAAGCACGAGAATGGCTTTCCAGATGTGCATGGCAGGCAGTGGAGAAGCCTCTGGCCATCGTGGAGATACACAGTGTGGACAGGCGCAGGGAGCGGGAAACAGCTACACGATCACTGGCACCACCCAGCTATGGGAGTGTGACGGGGCCTGGTGTCTTGTTCCTATGGAGCACAACCAGGACCATTTCCCTTCTATAAAAGATACAGTAACAGTTACTTTTTTTTTTGGTACTATGAAGGGAAAAACATAAGAAATGTTAGCCAATCATTACTAATTTTACCTTGGAGGAACAGCTTGCATAAGCAAAGAGAAGAGAGAGAAATAAATTTGCAAAGAAAAGCTCTATTCTGGACACTCTTCTTTTTCCCGACAGTTAAAAAAAATGTAACAAAACAGAGCCTGAGTGCCTCGATTAATAGTAGAAACGGGAGAAGTGGAGAGGGAAAAGGAAACATTCTTCCTACTTTTTTATTATTAAAAGTGGGATTTATAGATATGGGGACAAATGAAACTCCAGGTTTTTTAAATATCGTTGTGGATGTGGGCAAAGTAATAACTTTGTTTTCTTTTCATATTTACACATTGGTCCCGCATTGTGCTGTCAGCTGCTAATAGAAAGAACATAATTTAACATAATTGGCATTGTGAAAATGGGATAAATTATTCATCCCTAAAGGACCCCTTGTCGGGATATAATTCCCATTCTGCTGGCAAGGCCAGATAATACATGGTGGTTCAGATGGTGCAAAGTACAGATCATAAAAATTTAAAATACTACTTCCCGGGATTATCAATAATACAGGGGTTCCCCCATGGAGAGGCCCCAGGATTGGCAGGAACAATAAATCAAAGCGTGGAAATGCTGACAAGGAGCAAGACTGTATTTTTATGAGCTGGACTTGCACAGGCCAAAAATAGATGCAAGTGCACCCCCCAGGTCATCCCTGCAGTGGAGAGAGAGGGTCGGAGCCAGGACGATGAAATGGCTGGCCCCTGCGCGCCTACTGTGTGCCGGACACGTGCTGGTGCCCTACTGAGGGGCATTCACTCATTTCTCACAGTTCCTGACTACATTCTCTCCAACCCCCAGTACTCTCCTTTGAAATCATGATTATTATTCCCATTTTTCAGATGAGGAAATCTAGCCTCAGAGAGTTCAATTACTTGCCCATGATCAAATGACTGTAAGTGCTTGAGCTACTATTCACACTCAAGATTATCAAGCTCTTTCCTATCCATCATGGTTTGTTTTTTTTTTTTTTTTAAAGGTACCCACTATGTGCCTGGCATCATGCCAACCACTTTGCATCCTATATTTCAGCAAATCCTTCCAATCATTCTATGAGGTAAGGGATTACACCCATTTTACAGAGGAGAAACCTGAGTCTCAGACAACAGAAATGACATCACAACCTCACACAGCCACTGGGAGGCAGAGCCAAGACTTAAACTTAACACTCGATCTCTGAGCCTATGGAACCCAGGACGTAGTGGGGACTCCATAAATAACGTTAAATGAGGGAACAAATAAATTCTGTTTCTAAAGAGAAAAGGTGAAGGTGCCCAGACGGAGCCCGAGTCCTTAGTTGGGAACTCTTCTCCATTTGCGCCCCGCACACCTCACGCCACACTCGCTCTTTGGGTTTGAGTCTTTCCCTGGGCCCTTAAGCTTGGTATTGGGCCCAGAACACAGGGTAAAAGGTCAGAGCTCAAAGGACTTCAGCAGCAGTGTTGTCCGACCCCATCAGTTCACAGATGGGGAACTGGGGCCCATAGAGGGACGGGGTTTGCTACAGGACACACAGAAACACAGAGTCAGAAGCAGGTCTCTAGTACGAAGTCGACAACTACTAGTCCAGAGCTCCTGCCGTGGAATGAAGTTTCTTTTCCTTGTCAAGCCTTTGTTTTCTCAGAGGCAGAATGAAAGTTTGGCCAATATGGCCTCAAATGAACCATCTAGCACAACAAGTCCATGATTCCTCAGTTCAATGACAAAGGCGTAGTAGGGGCAAGATGAGGTGCTCTCCGCGGGGTACTCTACAGGGGCTTCCAGCTCTTTCTGCTCTGAGCAGAGGTCAGCTGCTTTGGCTGAACCATCACAGTGGAGGCCCACAGCTCTGCCACCTGGGCCCTCCGTGGTCCAGAGACCCAGGCCACCCCAAGGCACTGCTCAACTCTCTTTGCTGTCTATAGCCCGTGTGTGCTCTGAACAGAGGACCTCATTCTGGGACTGAATGAATGATGATAATAATGTTAATAACAGCAACAATAATAGTAACAGCTTTCTAATTAGCATTTACTATGTGCTGAGCACTGTGATAAACATTTGAAATGTATTTTTCCCATTTCATCCTTACAACAATTCTTAGAGGAAGATGTTATTGCCATGAGGAAACAGACGATCAGAGTAGTTAATAAACTTGCCCAGGTTCACACAGCAAGCAGGTGGTGGAGTTAGGATTTGAATTCAAACTGGGCCACGGTAACACCACACTGTCCCTGCAGGGACACTGGCTCACACCACCTTGCTCTCTCCACGTGTGAAAGTGAGCACGTTGTATCAGCTCCCTGAGACTGTTTCACCATCTGTGAAATGGGGGTGACTTTTTAAGTAGAAAATTTGATACATGCTTATGGTAAAAAAAAAAAAAAAAAGATGAAAATTACAGAATAAAATTCTTCCAACAGGCCTGGCCTATCCCATCCCTACTGCCCAAACACTTAACGGTTTCTGTGTGTCTTTCCAAAACTGTTTTATGAATTACAAAGATAAAACATACACACACTCTGTGTGTTTCCACAAATGGGATCATTCCATACCACTCTCTTTAAAATTGTTTTTACTGAGCACCGGGTCTGCTGCTTCTCTCCACGTTAGCACATGCAGATCCGCCTGGTTCTCGTAACAATTGCTCAGCGGTCCGCAGCCGCCCACCAGAGCTTGCTCAACCAGGGCCTTCTCATGAACAGTCCAAGCTGTTCCCAGTTTTCTTAAATACAGACAGGGCTTTGCCTGCTTAAAAAAATATGCCCACTGGGTAACTTCCCACCAGTAGGAAGCAGACCGGTCAAATGGTGTCTACAGTTTACATTTTATAGACAATATCAAAATAGCCTCTGGAAAACACTGCACATTGCATCACATTATGTAACCAACGAGAGTGAACTGAGGACGGGTTTGTTTGTCCCCAGCGTTATCAGCACTGGGCATTACCAAATTTATTGTTTTGCTGATCTGATAGCTAAAAAATTGTATTGTGTTTAAAATTATGTTTTTAAATTATAGAGAATTATTTTTAACGTTTATTGGTCGTTTTCTGTCTAGTTGCTGAAACTGCCTAGTCAGAGCCCTTGCCCCAATTTGGGGCGATTTCTAATCTGTCTCTTGGGAGTCTCTGAGGCACGGGGGCTGGAGGGCCTGCGGCCTGCAGAGATGCGCGTTTCCCTGCTCCCTGGGGCGAGGCTGACGCCCTCTGATCCCGTGTCTTGGGGAGAAAAGGAAACCTTGCAGGAAGCCAAGGGAGAGGCCAGGAAGGTGACAGGCCTCGGTGACAGCAGTGGCATTGCCTCTGCCCAGCATCCTCCCAGGTCTCCCCCGTCAGGCCCACACCTCCCCACGCCCCCCCGAAGCCCCTCCCTTCTTGGCATGGGCCCCTTGCCCAGTCTTCTTCCAGAGCTATCATCTTCAAGAGACATATTCTGCATGTGCAGTGACAGAACGGAAACTGTCAGTGAGAGCCCTCCGTGTGCCATGCACTGAGCTAGGCCCCTTAGACAATTGTCACATTGTTTCCCTCACAGTGACCTTGTTAGGTAAATATTATGGCTATATTAGAGTTGAAAACAAACAAGCAAACAAACAAAAAAACATGAAGCCCACAGATGCTAAGCAATTTGCCTGAAGTCACACAGTAAGTGAATAGCTTAGCTGAGATTTGAACCCAGGTCTCCTGGACTGCAAGGTGCATGTGGTCTACCACGCAAAATCTGAGGCCTGCCAAACATCAGTCATGGGTCTCTAAACGTCTGCTGTCCTTTCCTCCCACAAGCAGGTGAGCCCGCCTCCTTCAGGATGCACAAAGACTTCATCGTCAACAGAAAAGGAAGGTGCGCTCACCTAGAGCCTGGCAGGAGAGGACAATGCTCCCCTGGGGCTTTGCCCAGGTGGAGGTGTGTCTGCCTGAGGTTTGCTTGCTGCAGACCTGCCACCTGGCAGCTGGCATATCTCGGCACCCCTGTGTGCAGATCTTGCCGCACTGCTTCCCCGTGGTGGGTCCTAGGACGGCATTCTGCCTGTCTGAGACTGTCTCTGCCTCTGTAAAATGGGAAGAACAGCAGCCACCTCACAAAGGGGCTGAGGGGACATGTGGGTTACTGTAGTCACTTCAATAAACCAAAGGCGGCAAGGCCCCAAAGGCATGTCTTGGAATTTGATGTCTGCAGATTAATGTTCCAGCTTCTCAAGATTTCACTCCTATGGCCTGGAGGAAGCCACCCAACTGCTCAGATTGGAGCGATTTCCTCACCTGTCGAGCAGAGAAATTGAGCCCGGTGTCAAGCTAAGCAAGAGAGAGGGGGCCTTGTTCAGCCAGTGCTCCTCACCGCCCACTGCGTGCCAGGCCTAATGCTACCCAGGTGACGCAGAGCCGGAGCCCTGGGCCTAGTACACAAACAGAGCAGAAAGCGAATTCTCCTCCCAGCCCACCTGGCTCCGCGTCCACATACCACCCACCTTCCCATTCCTGCTGCCACCGCCCCCATCCCAGCCCCCACCCTCCTTCCTGGACATGGCAGTGGCCTTCTCGCTGGCCTCGTGCCTTCCACATTTTTCTTCCACCACTCACAGTGGGGGTGCTGCAGGACACCCAGGCCCCCCTACTTGGGGAGAAACTACTCCGGCGCTGCATGGAGGACTGGTAGGAAGGAAAGAGGCAGAGGAGCCCCAAAGACCAGGCCTGAGGCCGAGCCTGTCTTTTGTCCCTACAGTGGCCCACAGCAGCCAGAGCAATCTCTCAAAATCCAACTCTGATCCTGTTTCTCTCCAGCTTCAAACACCTTCCCAAAGAAGACATCAGGCCCCACATGAACTGATACCCACCCCACCTCCTCCCCTAAGTCTCCCCTTCGCCAGGCATGTGGCCACCCACCCGGGTCCCTGACTGCTCCTCCGCCCTCCTCAGTGCCTGCCCGCAGGCCGCCCCTCTGCTCCCTGCTGCCCTCGCCAGCCCAGCCCCAGCTCTCAGCCAGCGCTGCTTCCTGGCCATCCTCCCACCATAATTAGGTCCCCTAAATTTGATCTTTCCTAACATTACAGCACCTTATTCTTTCGTTTACAGACCCTCTCTCAATGTGCATCTGCGTGCTTTCGTTTGTTTGCTGGCTTGCTTGAAGTCCCTCTTCCCCACTGGACTGGAAGCTCCACAAAGGCAGTGACCGTGCTGTCTCTTCATGGCTGTGTACCCTAGCCCAGCACAGTGCCTGCTGCATACCTGGTACCCGAGGAGACTGGCTGGAGGGCGGCAGGGACCTGCCAGTGTGATAAGCACAACCACTGCCGTACTTCTGCGTGGCCAGGGAAGGGGTCCAGGAGAGCCCCTGTCAGAACTGGGTCTGGGAAGACGAGTATTGGCTTATCAGACGAGCAAAGGGGTGAGAAGGACATTTTGGACAGAAGGAACAGCATGTTCAGGAGGCGGAGGCACAGAACATCTGCAGAGTGTGGGAAACTCTGGAGCAGGGCTTCTCAGCCTCGGCACTGTTGACATTTGGGGCAGGATAATTCTTTGAGGGGACAGGGGTGGGGCCGTCCTGTGTGCTGTATGATATTTAGCAGCATTCCTGGCCTCTACTCATAAGATGGCAGTAGGATCCTCCCTCTAGTTGTGACAAAAATGTCTCCGGACATTGCTAAATGTCCCCTGGGGCAGGCAAAACAGCCCCCACTGAGAACAGTGCTCCTACAGGTACTGCAGGCCACTGTGCCCGGCCCGCGGGGGGAGGGGATGCATGTAGGCCAGATAAGGAAGTGCTGGAAAGCAGAGGGAAGGTTTGGGGGAGGGTACCCCGTGGGATGCGGGCCGGAAAGGGTTCCATGGGAGAGAGACCTGGTCACAGCCCCAAGGAAGCTCAGGAGCAGCATGGAGAGTGGAGCAGAGTGACAGGGAGAAGAGGCAGGAGGCCAGCGGAGCCTCCCTCTCCGAGGCAGGCACCAGTCTCTCCAGCTTGGGCAGGGTAGGGGGCACTGGGGGCTGTGGTGTTCTCGCTGGAGAAGCACCAGGCCCCTGCAGGTCCAGAGGTCTGCCTGGGGGAGAGCCAAGTAGCAGCTACGGCCACACACGAGGGACTGTAGAGTTTGGGAGACCTTCCCAAAGCAGGGGCTTCTCACCACTTAAGGCAGCACAGTGCAGGGGGAAAAGTTGGGGCATTGGGTACAGTGGGGTTCTAACCAGAGCCCTTCCACCCTTCATCTGTGAGGCTTGGGCAGGCCACTTCCATTCATCTGAGCCTCAGTTTCCTCAGCAGTGAAATGGGTATGCTAAAACCTGCCTCACAGGGCTGTTGAGAAGATTAACTGAAGTAACAGACATGAATGCCCAGCACAGCCCCCTCTCCAGCCCAGAGCAAGTACTCCAGACATGGCCACCCTCTCCAGTTAGCCTCCAAACGCTTTCTCCCGATTTTCAGACTCCATGCTGCTAACGGGCGTTTAGTACGAATGACTCTAAAGATGGTTTCCAGCACTACACACCAAGCACATTCCGTAGGTTACATCTTCAAAAGGGAAAGCCATGACTTCACACTGGGGTCGAATATACTTCTTTCTGATAACCCCCTTAGTGTCCAGCACTCACTGACTGACCCTCATCAGAGGGCTGGGACTGTGTCAGGTTCCCTTCGCCTCCTCTGCAATAGCCCTGGGAGGGGAGTCCCAAAATCATCGTGCCCATTTTGCACAAGAGGAGGCGGAGGCTGAGCAGCTTCAGAACTTGCACCAAGCTCTCAACCAAGCAGGCTGGTAGAAGCGGAAGCAGGGATGTGCGCCTGCCTGACGAGGCGGCTTGCGTCCGTGCCCGTAGCTGCCACACTCTTCCAAGCATTTAGAGGAGCTTTGCCTTCTTGAGTAGAATTTACTTTTAACACATCTGTTCTAACATCAGGGAGAAAAACACGTTTACTCTTGGAATGATTACAAAGCTAAATATTAGCACAGAAAACTGCTAATACAATTCCCCACTCAGAGAAGGCAGAGACCCAAGGGAGGAGAATCAAGTCACACTGTGAATCAGAAACTGAGCTCGAGCTACAGACCAAGTTTGGGGCAAGCTTGCTCCTTGTTCCTGTGAGGTGGAAGGTTCTGGAACAACACCACCTGGGTCCTGCATCCAGGATACTCTACTAGCTATTTGCTTTTGGACGTTACTTTACCACTCTCTGTCTGAGTGTCTTTTAAATATGGACGAAAGTAACAAAGCCCTCACTGGGTCCTATTAACTATTGAAAGGATGAAAGAAAATTGTGTGTGTGTGTGTGTGTGTGTGTGTGTGGCATACATATAGCTTAGGACAGCATCTAGCATTTAGGAAGCACTTGAAAATGGTAACTGTTATTCTCTTATAGTTTTGTGCCAGGCACTTTATGTATGAGGCCACATCTAACTTTGTTGTGATCATTGTGAGGTAGGTGTGATTCTCCCCACTTCACAGGGGAAGAAACTGAGGTCCACCTGGTAAAAGACTTTGTCATGAGCATCAGAGGGAGTCTTTGATGTGCCCACGTAAGGGATTTGTGGTCAAACTGGGACTCACTGCATCTTTCAGGATACATTGGTTTCCCCTTCCATGAGTGCAGGTCTACCATGACAGACAATGGATTCATCCTTCAGGTCTCGGGACAGTTTTCTGGGACATCTGAACTGGATGCTCAGGGGTTATTGGGCCTGTCTCCCCTCTCAAGAAAAAAATAAAGTCCTGGGAGGATGGGGAGAGGAAAGGGGAGACAGAGGCCATAGTAATCTCTGGCTGATCTGCAGGAGTATGGAAGGTTAGGGGGAGAGGGGACCTTACCACAATGCCTTTTCTTTGCATACCTCTCAGGGACAGACATGCAGACCTGCAAAGCTGTAGCTGTTGGCTTCACCACAACTCAAGAGATTATCTTGCACTCTCTTCTTTAACTTCCACTTATATCTGGGTTCAAATTCCAGCATTTCCACTTATTCCTTCTGTGAGCTTGGATAACTCACCAGATTTCCATCTCTAAATGTGAATGCATAGTCCCTGACTTCCAGGGGCAATGCACTCCTAAACAGTGGTTCTCAACTTCGGCTGCACACAGGAGCCACCTGAGGAGATTTTATTAATACTGATGCCTGGGTCTCACCCCCAGAGACACTGATAGAATTGTTCTAGGGTGTAGCCTAGAAAGCAGCAGAAAAAACTCCCCAGCTGATTCTAATATGCAGTCAAAACCCAAGAATCTCTGATATACATGTAGTGGGCACTCTATTAATACTATCCCCTCTCATTTCTTTAGTGTTAATTGCCTGTTCAAAATTTATTTTTAAAGACTTCATCAGTTTCTTAGAATGGCTCAAGAATTCTCTATTTCTGCCACCCCACCCCTGCGCATTCTCACGTTGACAACCTCTGCACTTTCAAAACAAATTACTCAACCCCCAGCCAACCGGCAGGCCCTTTATCTAGCTTTGGCTTCTCTCCTGTTGATTGGATGGAGCCAATTGGTTAAGACACACAATGCCCTCCTGCAGGTGCCAATGAGAGAGTTAAACAGATGGAATGATCCATTGTTCATTCTTCAGCCAGGGAACTTCATCACTGGCTTCCAAATTTCTCCCTTATGGCATGCAAAAGCTCACATAATAAAACCCCAAGTTGCCCCAAGGTGGATCTTAAATGATACGGTTTCTCCCACCTGTGTCCATGTGTCCATAAACCCCCTGCACTCCACCTTTGTATGAATGCCCACCTCCATTCTTCGTGGACTACTCCCATGTCAGGAGATGTGCCATCAGCCAGTCACTCATTTCCAGCCACGCCTCCCCCAAAGACTCTCCTGCAGTTATGCTGTTCCCTAAAAGCGCTCTATGCTTTGCGCAAGTGTGCCCTGTGCCTTAAAGATGTCTTTTCCCGCTATGTTCTATCTGGATCTAAGTGTTACTCACCTTTAGCAGCCCAATTCAAATGTTCTCCTCTGCAGTTTACCTAACCTGTCCTCCCTGTCCCAGCCCCAAACCCTCCCCACCCTCTCCCCACCCCGACAGAATTTAGTTGTTTCCACCCCTGCACTCTCATAATCTTTGTCATGCTCGGTTATAGCATTTACCAGAAAGCATTAGATTAATTTGTCATAGTGGAAACAGATTTTGTAATTTTGTCTTTTTGTAACTAACTCCTAGTATAGGAACAGGGCCTTAGCAGGTGCAAATTGAATGCTTGTTGGAGTGAATCCAATTCTCTGTCCTCACATCTACACCAGTCAATTTTTGAAACACCTCCCCAAAATAATCGAGATGGATTTTCTCTGTCACCATCTAGAAGCTTATTAGTATTCATCTGCTGTGATAAAACTTTAACACGGAAAGATTAATTTGTTTGCCTGTGTATGTAGATATGAACCAAAAAAATGAATAAACACTTACCATAAATCTGAAATAGCACAAGAGATGTCTTGTCTCTGGAAGGAATAACTACGTTTTATAAGAAAGGGAGCGTATTTGGCAGATGAGGGAATGAAAGGGCTTGGGGATGGGATTTTTTGCTGCTTTATTTCCTGAGATGGGGGAGCTGATGGGAGAAAGAGCACCTGCTTTACCTTTTCTGGAGCAGGCAGCTGCAAGTGATTAACCTCCAAGGGCGTGATGAGAGGGACGGTCTGGAAGCCATCCTCAACTGAAGGCGGCTTGGTTCCCTTCTCGCTGGGGGTACTGTTCAGCTTCACCATCCTTACGCCTTTCTTCCCAGACCTAAGGCAAGCAGTGGGGTTCTGGTTACAGCAGGAGGTGAGGCAGGGAAAGAGAGGACTGACGGCAGAGAAAATAGCACTGTCCTCAACAGCTCCACTCGGGTGGCTTTCAATCTAGTGATCAGTGATTGATCTTCCACTAGATTTTCTGACATGATTCCCATTGTCCATTAAAACTTCCTTAATCATCGAAATATGCCACCTGCCCTCGGGGTTCAACAGCCCTCAAATTTGGGGGACTCAAGGAAAATCCCAGATCTATACACAAAAAAATACAAGCTTAAAACAAACACCCGAGACACTAGAGCTAAAGTGTTCATACAATCCCAGTGAAAAGCTCATTCGTAGTGCAAAATGAATCCATTATTCAGGGTCCCCCTGCAGTATGATGAATTTTACCTCCCCACTCTGGCTGCTATTTTATTATATTGGCTTTTCTTCAGTAGTACCCCTAAAACACAATGAATAAATTTGATGTCTCTACGGTAGATGTAGATTGTGCATGAGCTGCAATTTCCTAAACAAAACAGGCTGGCTTGGCCCGATCCTGTTATTCAGCCATGGAATGCCTCCATTTCCTCAATAGCGAAGGGCCATTTTTTTTTTTTTTTTTTTTTTTGGTTCCATGGAAAGTTAGCAGCCCCCACATTGCAAGATTGCCAACTAAATAAACAAATCACATTTATTCATCTCCAGATCCCTTGGAAGTCAAATGGTGCTCCCTTCCCACCCCTGAAAGCTTAACACAACTGAATTTCTCTCATCAATCCTGCTGATGGAACGTTATTAGACAAAACAGGGCTGTCACGGGGGTGAAAGGGCTAGTAAGGGGTTGGAGGATATTGGGGAGTGGTTATAACAAAAACGAATGCCTACTTACTGTGCTGCACTCTTGGGGGTCAGAGCGGATTCAAGCCAATTTGAAGAGGAGGAGGACGGCCGGGAGTCCTCCCTCCTCAGCCTGAGCTTGCGGTGCTGAAAGGACAGCGCCTCGCGTGCGTCTGGATCCGAGCTTCTGAGAGCGAGGCGGGAGCGAGCGGGGAAGGGCTCCTGGCAGCTGCCTGCCTGCTCGCTCGCGCCCCCTCCCACTGGGGAGCGGGCTCCCACACCATCTGTCATCTTGCACCACCTGCTGTTTCTTATGCATGGCCACAACCACTGCATGGGACAAAATGCTTTCAAGAAAGTGGAAAGGATTCTGGCCACACCAAGTAAAAGAAAAAGAAAAAAGCATCATATAACCAGTCATCCTTGAGCCTTTAGAAAAAGTAGACAAGCAGACACATTCAGTAGGAGAAGGGATCACTTCCTAAGACCTTCCAGAACAGGATTATGAAACACAGAATGGTTCAAGACCTACAATGTGCTACGACCTGTGGCCAGGAGAGAAGGGAAGCTAGTGTTTACTGTGTATCTCCCATGCAGTGAGCACTTTTCCAGCCTCTTTCAGACTATTTCCCTCATTTGCAAAATGTGCTTTCTAATAGTATCTCCAAGATGGGGTTAGTGTGAGGCATGAATGAGGCATATGGAAAGTATTCAGTACAGAGCAGGGGACATGGCAAGCACTGCATAAACATAAGCTCTCACCATTGCACGCTGATCATACAGGTCACCCAAGGTAACAGAGCTGGCATAGCACCAGAGCTGGGATTTGAACCATGATCCATTGCAACCAAAGTCTATATCTAGCCCAGAACGTGACATGGCTTCCAGACTGGTGTTTGGAATCAGAGAGAGCAAAGTCCTAGTGTTAGCTTTACCAAATTCTGGCCATATGGATTTTGGACATTTTGTATTCACTCTCTAAGCTTCTATTTCCTTATCTCTGATGTGAGAATAATAACACATCTGTTGCAAAGTGATTGTGAATATGAGAAGAGATTGTGCTCAAGGAAACCCCTTTTAACTCAGAGACAAGGTTCCGAATGGTTGAATTATTTCATCCCTGGAGTTTACGCTTACACTCTCTTCAAACCCACTGAGGTCAGGACTGTTGCCACAAGTTTCTCCTAGCTGTGGTTCAAATCACTGTTAAGTGTTTGTGATGCTGTAGTGCTGTAGTGCTGTTTGTGATGCACTTCATGGGGCCAGTTGTCTTGGCATTTGTATTAATAATAGCATTCCCTTTCACTTTCAAAAGTATCTGGTTTGCGTGATAAATTGTTTCTTCCCCTTAGTGCTCATGTCCTGGGCATACACTCTATTAGCTAAAAGGCCAGGAGAAAACTTACATAGTATCTGTATTATTCAGCAAGGAAATTGTGTGTGCGTGTTTGTGTGTGTGTGTGTGTGTGAGAGAGAGAGAGAGAGAGAATGTGCAAAAGAGAGAGAGATTTCTGAGATAATAAAGGTGTAACACACCAGAGTTGCACAGGGCAATATTAATAGAAGTATGCATATATATGAGAAGGAGGTGTTCCAATAAATGCTAGTCCCCTGCTCCTTCCTTTCCAAAGACCTGGATGATTTTCAGATGTAGGCATTGTCTAAAGACAGCACAACGTAGACAACCACATTGTGAGGAAATTGTGAACATTTGTGTTCCATCCTGTTATTGCTGCCTCCAAAAGAAAATTTCCTTTGATGTGTCTCGTGATTGATTCACACCCAGAAATCACACCTTTAGTAATTCTAAGCTGAGCTTCTGCACAGGAAACCGGAAGCAATCAAGAGAATGAAGAGACAACCTACAGAATGGGATAAAATACTTGCAAACTATGCATTTGACAAGAGGTTAATACCAGAATATGTAAGGAATGTAAACAACTCAATAGCTAAAAAAAAAAAAGAAAGAAAGAAAACCCCCAAATAATACAATTTAAAAATGGACAAAATACCTGAACAGACATTTCTCTAAAGAAGACACACAAATGGCTAACATTTATATAAAAAAGTGCTCAACATCATTAATCATCAGAGAAATTCAAATCAAAATCACAATGAAATATCACCTCACCCTTATTAGAATGGCTACTATAAAAAAAGACCAAACAATAACAAATGCTGGCATGGATGTGGAGAAAGGGTAACTCTTATTATAAACTATTGGTAGAAACGTACATAAAGATAGCCACTATGGAAAACAGTGTGGAGATTTCTCAAAAAATCAAAAGTGGAATTACCATATGATATAGCAATCCCACTACCAAGAGAAGGGCTGTCTCATGGCAATAGGAAATCCAGGTTTCCTGATACGTGAAGCCAGGAGAGAACGTGCAGGAGAAAACAGGGCTACAGTGATGTGGGAGATTTCTTCCTTGATAAAGAGGTTCTTTTTTTTTTCTTTTCTAGTGTATAGCTATTTTGAAACATATAACAGATTATTGTAAACTATAGTTCTGATAGTTAAAAAAAATTATGACATCTTCTGATGAGGTTTTTGATGCAGGTGTATGTAAATATAAGACAACTGCAACACAGAGTGGAGGCCAAAGGAACCAGTATGGTGGCAATGTTTCCACATTCCACTTGAAGTAGTAAAAGTATTGATTACAACTAAACTGTAAGGGTAAGTATGGCTATTGTAATCTCTAGGGCACCAAAAATATACAAAGTATAGTCAAAGGCAATAGTCAAAATGC
This sequence comes from Eulemur rufifrons, assembly GCF_041146395.1. NCBI lineage: Eukaryota > Metazoa > Chordata > Mammalia > Primates > Lemuridae > Eulemur > Eulemur rufifrons. The sequence goes on from NC_090992.1 coordinate 12,835,396, forward strand.
AATAGATAATTTAAAATAGGATACAGAAAACGTTCGAATCACCAAAAGAAGGCAGAAAAAAGAAAACAGAGGAAAAAAACAATTGAAGGCACAGAAGAAAACAAATTGTGAAATAGTAAACTCAAATGTAAACATATCAATAATCACATTAAATATAAATGGTCTAAATAAACCAATTAAAAACAGAGTTTGTCAAAATGGAGGGAAAATATGAACCAAATATATGCTGTCAACAAAAAACTCACTTCAAATATAAAAATATATATAGGTTCAGGGTAAGGAGATGAGCTCTCAGGTTTCAGCTCAGAGGAAGCCAAGGGCAACTGTCTTCTGTCATCCTACATCGGGTTGTATCCAACACCAGCCATCTCGTCCATGCTGTCCAAATTCAACCACAACACGATCAAAGTTGTGCCCCTGAGGTGCACTGGTGGGGAAGTCAGTGTCATGTCTGTCCCGGCTTCTAAGATCAGCTGCCAGGATCTGTCTCCAAAAACTGCTGGTGATGATATTGCCAAGAAAAACGGTGACTGGAAGGCCCTAAGGATTACAGTGAAATGGACCATTCCTTTCAATAAAGGATCATCTGACAACTAAAAAAAAAGAAAAAGAAAATAAAAACAGCAAAGGGATAAAAAAAGATACACCATGATATCACTGACCAAAAGAAATCTGGAGTAGCTATATTTATACCAGACAAAGTAGACTCCAGAGCAAAGAGAATTACCAACAATAAAGAGGAACATTACATATGATACAAGAGACAATCCACTAAGAAGACGCAAAAATCCTAAATGCATATGTACCTAATAACAAAGCTTTAAAATATATGAAGCAAAAACTGACATAACCAGAAGAGAAATAGGCAAAACCACAATTAGAGTTGGAGATTTCAATATATCTTTCTCATTAATTGATTGATGGAAAAACCAGAAAATCAGCAAGGATATAGAACAGGGTTTTTCAGTTTCAGAACTATTAACATTTGGACTGGATAAGTAGCTGGGAAGCTGGCCTGTGCATTGTAAAATGTTTAGTAGTATCTCTGGCCTCTACCTACCAGATGCCAGCAACATCCTCCCCCAACTTCTGACAATCAAAAATGTCTCCAGACATTGACAAATGTCCCCTGAGGGAAGGGGACAAAACTACCACCAGTTAAGAACCACTCCTATAGAAGAACAGAACAACATCATCAACTAACTGGATCTAATTTACATTTATAGAGTACTTCACCCAAAACAGGAGAATAAACATTCATTTTAAGTGCACATGGAACACTTTCCAAGATAGACAATATCCTGTGTTACAAACCAAACCTGAACAAATTTTTAAAAATTGAAATGATACAAAGAATGTCCTATAACCATAATGGAATGAGATCAAAAAGCAATGACAGAATAATAATAAGGAAGTCTCCAAACAGGTGGAAATTAAACAACACACGGCTAAATAAACCATATGTCAAAGAGAACGTCTCAAGGGAAATTAGAGAATATTTTGAAATGAACAAAATACAAAATATCAAAATTTGGAGAGTGCAGCTAAATTACTTCTTTAAAGGAACATTCACAGCATTAAATGTGCATATTACAAAAGAAGAAAGTTTTCCAATAAATAATATAACCTATCACCTAGAAAAAAGAGGAATAAAATAAACCAAAAGCAAGCAGAAAGAAAGAGATAATAAAGAGCAGAAATCAATAAAATTAAAAACAGAAAAACAATAGAGCAAATCGATGAAGCCAAAAACATGGTTCTTTGAAAAGATCAGTAGGTTTGATAAACCTCTAGAAAGACTGACAAAGAGGAAAGAGAGAATATACAAATTACCAATGTCATGAAATAAAGAGAGGATAACACTATAGAGTATGCAGACATTAAAAGGATAATAAGGAACTACTGCAAACTACGCTATGTACACAAATTTGATGAAGTAAATTAAATGGACCAATTCCTCAAAAACCATAAAACTATCAAAACTCATCAAAGATTAAATGATAATCTAATAGTCTTAGCTATTAAGAAAATTGAATTTTTGGTTAAAATATTTCCCCAAAACTAATCTTCAAGTCCAGGTAGTTTCACTAGTGAATTCAATCAAATATTTTTTTTTAAGTAGCACCAATTCTACACAATCGAGTCCAGAAAATAGAAGAGGAGATAAACAGTTCCCAATTCATTCTATGAGGCCAGCATTACTGTGATACAAATCCAGACAAAGATAGTACAAGACAAAAAAAAAACAAAAACTACAGACCAATATACCTCATGAACATGGGTGCAAAAATCTTCAACAAAGTATTAGAAAATAAGTCCAGCAACAGACATAAAGAATAATACACCATAAACAAGTAGGCTTTATTCTAGGGGTGCAATTGATGGAATTGCAGAATATATAATTCTGAAAATGAGTCTGTTGTCAGGTACAGGATTTGAAAATATTTTCTTCCAATCTGTAGCTTGTCTTTTCATTTTTTTTCAAACAGTTTCTTTGGCAAAGCAAAAGTTTTAAAATTTAATGAACTCTAATTTATCAATCTTATCTTTTATAGATTGTGATTTTGGTGTCAAGTATATGAACTGTTTGCCTAACCCGAGGACATAAAGATTTTCTCCTATATTTTATTTTTATTTATTTATTTTTATTTACTATTTTTAGAGCCCATCATATGCAGGTGTATCTCCTATGTTTTAATCTAAACATTTTATAGTTTCATATTTTATATATAGAACTATAGTCTCTATTTGTATAAGTTTGAGGTTTAGGTCAGGGTTCATATTCCAACACCATTTTTTGAAAAGACTATTTTTTCTTCACTGAATTGCATTTTCACTTTTATCAAAAACTAATTGGCCATATTTGTGTGAGTCTATTTCTGTTTCTGAAAAGAATGCATATTCTTTTATTGTTGGGTTCAGAGTTTCGTAAAGGGCAGCATGGTCAGATTTATTTATTATATTGTTCAAATGCTGTGTTCACTGATTTTTTTTCTCTGCTATCAGTAACTAGAGTAAGTATGCTATAATATCTCCTACTGTAACTGTGGACTTACTATGTCTCCCTTTATTTCTGTTAGCTTTTGCTTTGTATATTTGAGGCTATATAATTAGGTAGATACAAATTTAGAATTATTTCTGGTGAGTTAGCTCTTTATATCAAGATGAAATATCCCTCCCTCTCTCTACAACAGTTTTTTGTCTTAAAGTTGACTTTATCTAGCTATGCCAGCTTTCTTCTGATTAATGTTTGCATGGTAAATAGTTTTTCATCCTCTAACTTCAAATCTCTCTGTATTCTTACGTTTGAGGTCTTCTTCTTAGAAGCAGCTTATAATTGGGTTTTGAACTTTATCCAGCCTGAAAATATTTATCTTTTGATTGAATTATTCAGTCCATTTATATTAAATATAATTATTGAGATATTTGGGTTTACTCTATCATCTATTTGTTTTCTGCATGTTTCATCTGTTCTTTATTCCGTTCTTTCCCCTTTCTTGCCTTCTTTTGGATTATTTAAATATATTTGTTACATTTTTTTCTATGCTTTTTTACTTAATCCTTTTTTATTATTTCAGTCATTACTCTAGAGATGACAATGTCCATCTATGACTTATTATAGTCTAACATAAATTAATATTTCTATTCCTCAGACAATGCAAAGACCTCATAAAAATTTAGCTTCATTCACACCCTCCTACCTTTGTGCTGTTGTTGTCATGAATTTTAATTATATGTATATTTAAGATCCACCATATGCTATCATTATAATGAAGCTTTAGTAAGTCCATGTCCATTTAGATTTACCCAAATGTTTATCCTTATGTTACTCTTTATTGCTCTCTGCAAAACTGGGCTTCCATATAGGATTATTCTATTCTGCCTAAAGAATATCTTTTAGCATTTATTTTAGTGTGGCTATTTTGACAATAAATTTTCTCATTTCTTTGTTTGTGTGATATAGTGCTCCATTTTTTTGTTGGGCATAAAATTCTAGGTTGACAGTTGATTTTATTTTTCAGCACTTTAAAGATGTCATCTCACTGCTTTTATTTCTCTTGAAAAATCAATGACTATCCATCAGATTGTTACTCCTTTGAAGATAATATTTGTTTTTGTTTCTTAACTCTGGGTCCCTGCAATATATTTTCTTGGTTTTCTTATTTAGAAGTATTGTTATGTACCAAGATGTGGTTTTATTTGAATTTATCTTAATTAGGTTTCATGGTACTTCTTAAATGAAGTGGTTTGATGTAGTTTGTCAGATTTGACAAATTCTCTTACTTTATTTCTTCAGGTATTTATTGACCCCATTTTTCTCTCTCCTCTTTTCATGGGATGCTAATTACATGTATGTCAGACCTTGTCCCGACATGTCTTATGGCCTTTTCTGTATTGTCCATCTTTTCCTTTCCTTCTCCAAGCTTTAAAATATCTCCAAGTAGATATTTTCTACTCAACCTATTTTCTACTTCACTGATCTGCTCATCTGTTCAATCTTTATAATAAGTTTTTTTCTGTTTGATTTGCCCAATTTGCTGTTAAATCATCTATTGACTTCTTGAGTTTGTTTTTTAATATCTAGATATTCCTTATGGTTTTTTAAATAGATTTTAGGTCTTTGATGAAATTTTACATCTTGTTGTCTATTTTATCGATGATATTATTCAAAACTATTTCAAAGTCCATGCTTGCTACTTCTCGTATCTGGATCACATGTGGATCTGGGTCTATTGCTTTTTTTTTCTCTCTGTTAGTTTTTAGGAATTTGACTCTGGCATACCTGTTAATTTCTTTTAAATATTTTACACTGTGTATGAAAAATAATTATAGAGGCTTTAGATACTGTTGTCTTCCTACAAAGAAATTTTGCTTTTATTCTGGCAGGCAGCTAAACAGGAACATATTCACCTTGATCCAATCAGGGATTGAGCTAATTGGAGGTAAGGTTTCAGTTTGTGTAAGGCCTGGCCTATTTTTGGTTTGAACATTCCCTCCAGGGTCTCAAAGGAAAGCCTAGGTATTGACCAGGACCCCTCCCCCACGGCAGACCCTGAACTCCAGTTGTCTCTCTGCAGTGCTGTGGAACTTCAAAAATTCTGCTTAAGTCTCTTAGCTCTTCACATCCACTTTCTATTTGGGTTGTCAGTCTCAAGTATGGTTTAGGAATCAGAAAATATCTTCAGGGGAAAATGTTGAGAAGGCTGAGCTCAGCAGTTCCATTTTCTCTGGGATCTCCTCCCTTCCAGTCCTCAATATCTTGGTAGCTCTGAACTCCAGTGTCGACCTACCCAGTCGCAGCAAACTGCTGAAAGCTCTGGGCCACCACTTTCTGCTCAGCCTCTAGGCCCACCGTTACAAATCGGCAGCGTGAAGGGGAAAAGCAGTGGAGAATTTGGGGCTTACCCCAAACCATTATTAGCGTCTCTCCAGAACCTTAGCTCCTCAAATCTAGCCTTCATTGGACCCTCTCCTTCAAATGGCTGCTTTGGTTTTTGTTTTTAATTAGCATAATTTATTCTTTACAGCAGTTTTAGGTTTAAAGAAAAACTGAGCGGCAAGTACAGAGTTCCCATATACCCTTTCTCCTCCCACCCTGCACCCCCAACACACACACAGTTTTCCCTATTGTTAATATCTGGCATTAGAGTGGGATAATTGTGACCTGATGACCCAATATTGATATATTATCATTAACCAACATCCATAGTTCACATTAGGTTTCACTTTGTATTATGCATTATATGAGTTTTGGCAAATGAATAATGACATGTATCTATGTTTACATTAACATATAGGGTAGTTTCACTGCCCTAAAAATCCCCTGTGGTCCACTTATTTCTCCCTCTCTCCTTCCAAACTCTTGGCAACCACTGACTATAAATTTGCTTTTTTCAAAATGTCATATAATCGCAATCATACAGAATGCTGCCACTTCAGACTGGCTTCTTTCACTTAGTAGTATGCATTTGAGGTTTCTCCATATCTTTTCATACCTCGATAGCTTATGTGTTTTCACCCCTGAATAAATGTTCCGCTATCTGGATGTAGCACATTTTGTTTATCCATTCACCTATTGAAAAACATCTTGCCTCCAAGTGTTGGCAATTATAAATAAAGCTGCTTTATACATTTGTGTGCAGCTTTTTAAGTGAACATAATTTTTCAACTCGTTTGGGTAAGGATCAAGAAGGGCAATTGCTGGATCGCATAGAGTATATTTAGTTTTGTAAGAAACTGCCAAAGTGTTTGCACCATTTTGCATTCCTACCAGCAATGAGAGTTCCTGCTGCTCCACAGGTGTCAGTGTTTTAGATTTTAGCCATTCTAATAGGAATGTAGTGGTAGTTCATTGTTTTAAACAGTTCCTTTTTGTTTTAACCAAAATTTTAGTTGTTTTTTACAGAAGTATTGCTATGACAATCTTCTCTACCATAGCAAAGAAGAATTTGAGAATTGATCTCTTAGGTCCTAAGTTCAAAACTCCCATGCAAGGGCTCAGATGGGTCTAGGTAGAGTCCAGTGCCCACTAGGGAGACGACACAAATGCAAACCACATGGTTGAACTGAACAAATGTGTTTCTTGGAAGAAAGGAAGGAGACATTTCCAAAATGTGGGAAGAAGTGTTGAGCATTCCAAACAACAGATATCTACCACAATGCCATGCTAAAAGCACAAATTTCATCAGTTTCACTCTTAGCCTAATAATACATGATTAAGGTAGTGTACTGGCATTGGCCTGAATGAAGCACAGAAATAATTATTCATTTGAACATTATCTGATATTGCCAGGTGGCTTTCACAATAAATAATGTATAAAGAATAATTTTAAGTCATCCATGTTTTAGCGTGGTATCATATACATCTTTTCACTGAATGATTTTTAAATCGATATTGTTTCTATGAGTTTGTAACTATTTTCCTTAATAATTGTGAGTACAATATGGGAATGAAGGATACAGTCTCTGGAGAAAGACTGTCTGGGATCAAATTCCAGCTCCAGTACTTGCTAGATTTATGATCTAGGAGAAAGTATTTAACCTCTCTGTGCCTCAATTTCCTCATCGTAAACTGAGGATACTACTAACACTTACTATATTGGGTTGTTATAAGAATTAAATGAGTTAATATAGGTAAAGTGCTTAGACAACACCTGTAAGTGTAAAATAAATGTTTACTCTTATTCTATTATTAAGCATTTTTAAGAATGAGCTCTTATATTAATCATCGGTATTGTTTTTAGTTTTCTAATATGTTCATTATACTTTAAAAAATTTTTCTTCTTCCTGATCTCCTTAAGTTTATTTTTGTCTTTTGAACTTCTTGGAACAAACAGTTTATCGAATTGCCTTCTTCCTGTTTGATAATGAAAGAAATTCATGGTATTACTTTAATTTACTTCTGATTACTGTTGTTTTGTCATTATCATTTTTTCAAGCATTTTATAACTGAAGACTTGCTTCTGTCTTTGACTCAGCAGTTGTTCAGTAAAATGATTTTGGCTGTTTTAATTCTTTTTTTTTTTTTTTTTTTTTTTGAGACAGAGTCTCACTCTGTTGCCCGGGCTAGAGTGAGTGCCGTGGCGTCAGTCTAGCTCACAGCAACCTCAAACTCCTGGGCTTAAGCGATCCTACTGCCTCAGCCTCCCAAGTAGCTGGGACTACAGGCATGCGCCACCATGCCCGGCTAATTTTTTGTATATATATATTTTAGTTGTCCATATAATTTCTTTCTATTTTTAGTAGAGACGGGGTCTAACTCTTGCTCAGGCTGGTCTTGAACTCCTGACCTTGAGCGATCCACCCGCCTCGGCCTCCCAGAGTGCTAGGATTACAGGCGTGAGCCACCGCGCCAGCCTGTTTTAATTTCTAAATGCTTGGTTTTCCTTGTTGCTGTAATGTTTATCTTTTGAAAAGCGTTTCTAGTTTTATTGCATGTAATCTAAGAGTGTGGTCTCTTCTGCTTTGGGGAATGTATTAAATTTTCTTGGGCCTAACATATGAACTATTTCTGTTAAAATTCTCTGGACATAAGGCAAGAAGTCATATTCTTTATAAATACAGATTTTTATACGTAACTATTAAATCATGTCTGTTAGTTATGCTATGTAACTCTTCCATGCCCTCATTTATTTTTCACTTGCTTGATCTGTAAAGAATGGGGTGTTTCTATTTTCCATTATTGTGCAATAACACAATTTCTCCTTGCATTAAAACTATGATATTTGGCACATAATTTTGTGATATCACATCTTATTGTGAATTTTGCTTTTATGGGTGTAAAATGACCTATTTGTACTAATTAGTATTTTGTGGTTTGAATTCCTCTTTACCTAAAGCACAATTTCAAACCCTTCTTTCTATGGTTTGAATTTGCTCATCCCAGCATTTTATAGTTGGACTTTGTTTCTTCAGTAGGTCACTGTAGGTAATCTTTTCAATATGGGAAGTTAACCCCTATGATGACGTGTATTGTCTCATACTTGTCATACTTTTTCTGATCCCTTGCTATTTCCTTCATTACCTTTATTTTTTTCCACATAAACTTTTTTCCTCCAGTAATTTGGAAGGTGCACATAATTTTTTTAAATTATGTCTTCAGTTTTTTTAATATGTCAAAAACATATTGGAAACAACATTCATCTCCTAGCCTCAAGAATAGTACAAAATTTTTTGACCTCTCCCCATGTAAAATGAGATAATCAGCACACATTTATTCCTCCTTCTCCTTTTCCTGCCTCTCTTCTCTCCCATATTTATAACCCGAGATATTAAAAAACCCAAGTCTTTGTTTTCACCGACGCATATTTTCCCATTTTATTTCCATTTACTTAGACAATTTTGTCACACTTGGAAGAGGGAGAAAAGTGAATACAATGTAAGTCTTTTTCCAGAAGGCCTCAAATGATACTTTATCTGGAAATAATTATTATACGTATATAAGTTTCAAAGGATCTGTGATGCTGTAAGATTGGTTTTCATCACATCTTAGCATTTGGTGTTTTGTTTTGTTTCCCATGTAGAAGTATACCTCCAATGAAAAATGATAAAAGCACTTTAAATGTCTCATTATGTATCCTGTTGTCAATTTAAGAATGTTATTCAAAATTTAATTGGTGTGGTAGGAATATAAGGATTTTAGAAATCTGTTCTAAGAATCTTGTAGTCACAAGCACAAAAGAAAGCTATCCTCATACTATTGCTAGGAGCTCTATATTTAAATTTCAAATAACAGCAGTCAGACAGCTATGAAAAGCATGAGATTCTCTTTTTTCTTAAAAAGGGAAGGGGACATCACCTACTTTTGATTTAAAGGGAAAAGGACAATAGAGAGGCAGAAAGGCAAGTGGCAGAAAGGCCAGGCAAAATTTCTCCTCGGAGGCTGGAAATAGATGAAGAAGGGGGCTCTCTAAATAAAGGAGGCCAGGCCTAGGGGTGAAACTTGACATCGACTTAAAACAACCAGGATGACTTACAAAGAACCCTTCCAATTAGGGTCTAGGAATCTATTTAATATAGAAAGAAACAAGGTGATAAGAATAAAGGCTTTTTGAGAGAGTTTTTGAATTTTGCCTAGAAACTTATGTCTTTGAAGGGCATTCCAAGGGACTATTTTCCTGTTAAATGATCCATTCGTCTCTTCTAACAAAAGACTTCCTAGTCTGTGTTGTAAAATAAAACACAAATGAGTGGAAAGGTTTTAGTTGCAGGACAGGTTCCCCAAAAAGCCAACTCTGAGGTGCTCTGAATGCAGGAGGCTTATTAGGGCGTGCTCTCGGAGGAAGAAGGGAAGGGAAGGAGGCAGGGTGGGCCAGAGGGAGGCATGAGCTGTGATACAGTCTCAACAGAGTCCTCAGCAATCCCACAAGTGACAATGGCGCCGGGATGGCCCTTCTTAGCTCCCAAGCTGAGCTGCAGGTGGCCCCCTCTGCTGAGAAGGCATAACCCTGGGGAAGGGAGCTCTCTTCAGCCCGGGCCAATTCCCAGAGAGGGCCAACACCTAGGGCTGCCAGTCCGCAGCTGAGTGACAAAAGACTCTCAGTCCTGAAGGGGGATCTATCTGGACAGCACAGCATCCGCCACGGGCTCTGTGCTGGGCCATCCTCACGACATACTCTCTCGCTCAGCAGTCACACCCCTACTGCAGACACCAGTCTTACAGCAATAACTCCTAAATTTATACCTCCAGCAGAGAGATTTCTTCTGGACTGCAGACCACATACACAACTGTTTCCTTGGTATCTCCACTCGAGGGTTCGCAGACACCTAAGTCTCTACATGCCCCAAACCGCACTCACAGTCTCTGTTGTGGACTAAATGTTTGTGACGCCCCGAAATTTGTATGTTGAAATCTAATCCCCAGTGTTACAGCATTAGGAGGTGGGGTGTTTGGGAGGTGATTAGGTCATAACGCTGGAGCCCTCAGGAATGGGATTAGTGTTGCTGTAAAAGAGACCCCGGAGATCCCTCAGCTCTTTTTTCCGCTGTGTGACAAGGAGAAGTCAGCCACTGCAACCCAGAAGAGGGAGCACACCAGAACTCAACCACGCTGGCTCCTTGGGCTCAGACTTGTGCCCCCCAGAGCTGTGAGAAACACATTTCCGTGGATTATCCACCACTCAGTCTGTGAGAGAACCGTGAGAAAACCGCCCATCGGACCAAAACAGCCTGGACCCTGGACCCTGCCTTCTCCAACCTTTAGTGTATACCCATTGCTAATTCCAGCCTATTTCCTTCCTTACATTTAATGTTTGGCACATTCAATATTTGTTGACATTTACAACTTTGTTTGGGCCCTATCACCATCGTGCTGTTGAAACTGCTCTTTCCACAGTTTGTGTTTTCTTCTTTTTGTTCATATCTCTACTTAGTTCTCTTTTCATTGAACGTGCTATCAACTTTAATACCGTCTTTAATACTTGCTCCTTCACGGTGTTTCTGTGTCCTGCAGGCTGTGTTGTGGCTCTCGTCCGGCCTCACTGACCACATTTCTGTGTTTTTTTAATTTATTTCCTTTGCTACCACCTAAAAATGAATACTGTCCGATAAAAAACAGAGATTGGCAAAGTGGATTAAAAAACATGACCCAGCTCTATGGTGTCTATAAAAATCTCACTTCAAATATAGGCAGGTTGAAGGTAAAAGGATGGAACGAGATATAATAAAACAAATGTAGGAATATTTATATCAATACCAGATAAAGTAGACTTAAGTGCAAAGAAAATTACTAGACAGAAAGGACATTATATAATGATAAAGGATCAATCGGCCAAGAAGACCTAGAGGTCCTAAACATGTATGTACCAAATAATAGAGCTGCAAAGTATGTGAAGTAAAAACTGATAGAGCCGCCCTGGCATGGGCAAGGCAAAGGCATTACATGTAACCAAAATGTTTGTGCCCTCATAATATTCTGAAATTTAAAAAAGAGAAAAAAGAAAATGTAGAACAATTGCACTGTAAAAAAAATGGAAAATACAAAAAATAAATAAATAAGAAAATAAAAATTATAATCTATAATTCAGGGATTATCATCTTTAATGTTTTAGGACTATATGCTTCTTTTAATAAAAAAATTATTATATAATAAAAACTGATAGAACTTAAAGAATAAATAGAAAAACACACAGTTATAGTTGGGACATACACATACCTGATAGAATAACCAGACAGAAAATCAGCAAGGATGTAGAAGAACTTAACAACATCAACCAAAAGGATCTAATAGACATTTATAAAATACTTAATAACAGTAGCATATACATTCTTTTCAAGTGCCCATGGAACACATACCAAGATAGAGCACATCATGAGGCATCTAATAAATCTCAACAAATGTAAATGAACTGAAATCATACCAAGTGTGTTCTCTGACCACAATGGACTCTAACCAGAAATCAATTAAGAATAATAACAGGAAAATCTCAGCCATTAGAAACTGAACAACATCTACACAAGCCATGGGTCAAATAGAAAATTTCAAGGAAAATCAAAAAATACATTTAAGTGAATAAAAATGAAAGTGCAATATATCAAAATCTGTGGAACACAGCTAAAGCAGGGCTGAGAGAAAAAATTTATCACACTAAATGCATACAGTAGAAAAGAGGAAAAGGCTCAAATAAGTAATCTAAACTCTCATCTCAAAAATATAGAAAAAGAAGAGCAAAATAAACCCAAAGCAAACATAAGATAAAACGATAATAAATACAAATCAAAGAAATTGACGACAGAAAAACAGTAGAGTTCCTGGGTAGCCAATGATAAAGGGGAGCAACATCACCTGGCCAGCACTCTGTCTTCTTAGTTGTCCAGGTCTCTTCAGCAGTGAACGCTCTCCACTGGGCATTTCTAGCTAGTGCAGCCCACAGGGCTGACATTTAGACTACCTGCTCACACAGCTTGCTTGTGCTCTCGGTCCTGTTTAGTCTTCAGTCCCAGATGCACTATTTCCATGTTATGATAGTCTGTTGCTGGTACTCATTTTTTGACTTAATAGGTCCAACAGAATCCTGTTGATAAAGTGAAGTCCCAGGAGTATAGTCATTTGGTGTCTCAGGGCCAAGGAATAGAAGAGCCCAGAATCACGTCAGATGCTGTTTTTCCAAAAGGCATCTAATTTCCTGCTGTGGAGAGTATGGCCTTGATCCATAATCCCATGATGGGGTCTGTATCAGACTTTCCATAAGCAACATACTACATCTTTTCTCACTACCGACATCTCTAACATCATGAGGTCTTCCAAATCGTGCGACCCCCAGCAGCAGGACTGCTTACACCACAACCTGGATCTACCAGAGAGCCCTTTCCTTGATAGGTCCCACTCAAAATTGACAACCTCCTGTGTCACCAAATATATGGGCCAGATCAATATTCCTAGATGAGGAATATATTGCCACTAGAACTATTAATACAAAGAGGCCCACCGTGCATGTGCTTCAGTTTTTGTGGTAAGGGGGTCAGGATGCATGCAGTGTGTTTTTTACTTTGGAGGGGATATCCTAGCATACCCCTGACCATCAATCCCCTAAAAACATCACTGACATTTTCTTTGTAGGACTCCTAAAACCTTCACTGAAAATCCAGGCACGTCTCTGAATCTTTGTAGTGTTTATCTCCCACCTTCAGGAGTACACATCTTACCAAGGCCTCCTGTGTGCCAGCCACCTCTTGCTCTACCTGATCAGCATAATGTCATTAATGTAACGGACCAGTGTGATATTCTGTGGGATGACCGAGCAGACCAGATCTCTGGACTACATTATGATGAAAGGCAAGACAGTTAAAATAGTCCTGGGGCAAAACTTTAAGTGAACACTGTCTGCCCCACAGGAATACAACTGTTTGACCTTTTCTGATTGGGATGGAAAAGAATGAGTTTGCCATTTCAACGGCTACATACCTGGCCGTGCTCTGCCGATGACGTGGGGCTGCTGTTCAATTACATCCGCAGTAGCCTGCAGTCCTTTAGGTCTTCAATGGTGGCACTAATCTCTGCCACCCTCCCCCCATCCTACAGAATGTGATCATGCTTTTTATGACATCTTGGCTCTGAGGAGAGGAAGCAGTTTTAGACATTTCCGCTGGTCCTTCCTCACTATGACAACTTACTGCATAGGACAAGCATTTGATGTGGAGGTTACTCCAACTGCCAGGCATATCAATTCCAATCACATACCTGTGGACTAGGGGGATGACCACTGGGTATGTTTCTAGACCCAGTGGGCCCGCTGGGAGCCAGACTTTAACCAGGATTCCATTTATCGCCTGCTCCCTAGAAGCTCCCACTCTGTTAAGAGGTGCCATGAAGATGCTCTGGGGTCCAGGTACCAATGTTAACTCAGAACATGTGTCCAATAATCCTGGGTATTCCTCTTTTCCTAAGTATCTCAAGAAAGTGACCCCAAGTCTATAAATCATTACCTACAGTCTTATATTTTAGCCTCTTTGATTAAGCACCCTCAAAATCCCAAAAACTGATTGGATTGACAGAGCCCCCTTGCTCATGCCAATACATGTGAATTCTTAGAGCTCTTTCCTCCCTTATTTGGCTCAGCATTTTCCAGTTTGGTCACACTGGGATTTAACCTTAGTCATGGCCTGGTATCCAGGAAAGAAGGTGAGGACAGCTCCTGAGGAGGGCACCTGTTGCCCTGAAGGTGCAGGGTTTCTGCAGTGCCTCCCAGCATAGGGAAGAGTGGGTCACCTCTGCAAACTCCAAGAGTCCAGGGCAATCCATCCATATATTGCTATTACACATTCCAGAGACTCCAATTTTCCTCACCTGGGCCCTGACTTTGGCATAGCAGACCGGCCTTGACTGACCATTTTGTACATCTCTGGAGCTCTGCATCTCTAACTACTAGGTCTTCTGTTGGCCACTCCCTAGATCTGCTCTCCCACTGCAGCAGATAAAGGCCTTTTTATAGACTACTAGAGAGACCCTCTAGCTCTCACACTTATTCTTTTACTGCTTGCTAATATACATCTGTTTCTTACTATCCTCTCAGCAGGACATTTACAGGACTTAATAGTAGTTAGCCCAGTGAACTATCTGTGAAGGTATTATTTATCCATATTTTTCAAATGCCTGTATCTTCACACCTGCAAGAGCATTCCCCTCAACTGGGAAGATTTCCAAAATCACGTCAGATGAAATATTTAAAAATAGGACCACCACCACATTCCAGGTACTATCCATGCCACACATACCACTCAGGAAGGCAGCTCTTTGACAGCTAGATGGTGAATAACCAACCCAGTGCCCCATCTTACTGCCTACTTTCCCAGACCATTCCTGACACCACTTGTCTTAGTTTGGATCCTCCAGAGACCAATTCCAAAGCAGAATGAGATGCACAAGGTATTTACAGGGCAAATGCCTGTGAGGAAAAATCGAGAGATAGCCTGGGAGAGCCATCACACCATGATGGACTGGGCTCTGTAGGGACGAGAGGGAAGGAAAGGTCTTAGACTGTCTCTCATGCAGGTCTAGGAAAGCTTCAGCAAGGCAATGGAGACTCCAAGGCCTGTCATGCAGAAACATGCCTGCCTTAAAATCCTTGCCATGCTTAATCACTGGCAAAGAGCAATTTGCTGGGAAGAATGGCCTCATAAAAATGCAGTGGTCGATTCACAATGCAACACAGCCAGGCAGGCCATCAGTCAATTATGCCCCCGTAGTAGGAAATGTGAGCATATTTTCACGGCTGACATAGATATGATCCACGACTCAGGAACTTGGATACTGCTCCGGTAGCATACCGCTGCCTAGCCAAGCATTCACTTTATAATAAAATGCTGCACTAGTGCAGTTTCCCCTCCACTCCCAGGGTTTTCAGTCTCCCTACTACCACTGGATGTGAAAATATCCTGAATTTAATTAGTTCTTATGCCAAAAGATCTCACTGGTTTTTCCTCATAATTCCAGAGCACACCTGAAATCCTCCAGGTGACCTGAATAAATGGATAAATGATATTTGGAAATACTGACATTATTCCTTCTCTATTCTGTAATCACCAAAATCTTTCATTCAAACCAATAGAAGATCTCTTCCCTCCCCTCCTCTCCCTGCACAGCTAAGCATAATATACCCACTGCAGACCCCAAAACAGAAGTTGCCAGTGGGCTAAAATAAAATACCTTCAGTCTAAGAAGCAGAGGAAAGGGAGAGTCAGGTATAGATTTGGTGAGTGAGTGTTTCTACTCATGGAAACCAGACAAAGACACTCTGGGCTGGAGATGAAGAGAAGGCAGGACCACATAGTAGTCTGAGGTCTTTAATAACCCCTACTGGAATTATAGAACCATAAATAAGTCACAGTATCAGTTAGTTATGTGTCAGCAAAGAAGAGTCTTATTATGTTTATTATGTTCTATTTGACAAAATAGATTTTACACATTTTCAACCAGAAATTATTAAACAAAAATTCAAAGATTGAGAACAAATATTTAGAGCATTCATTTCAGTGGGAGTCTTCATTACTCCCTGGTTCTAGAGCAGTAAGACAAAGTAAGTTTGCATCCTGCATTAGACTCGTATTTTAAATCTAATAAATATTGACACACCTAATAAAACAGACTACTTTACTGTGTTAAGTTATATAAGTCACATAAATATAAACATACATTGAAGCAAACCTAAAATCTTCATTCACGTTCACCACAAAACTTTATGCAGCATAAATTACAGTATAAACATGTCTCATTCTGGAATGGATTTAAGTTGTGTAAGCTAAAATTTGAAGCTTCACCCAAGGACTTAGCAGCCTGAAAATTTACCCAGAATACTCCAAAGGAGTTGTATGACCCTTTGTGGAGGGGAACCTTAGACCCCACAGGGCAGGCAAGACCTAGGCCATTTGCCCAGGCAATATGTCCTTCATCTGGAAACAGGTAGATTCGGTAAACAGTCACTAGAAAAACACATTAATACAAATCCTAGGCTATTATAGTTTAACGAAGTAACTAGAGGAAGAAACAAAACTATGAATTATTTTATAGTCCTTATACCTTGTACTATTTCATGAGAATTGTATATATTGCCACCCTGTAATACCTTTGTAAGAGAATTGAGGAAGCCCACCCTCTCAACTTCCCCTAAAAAGAATGAGTGTCAGCAATGTTATCCTTCTGGTTATAAAAGAAAAGGACTTGCCACCTCAAGGGGAAGAAGCAACCCGTGTACACAGAGTTTGACCATGGACAAGTCTCTTTTTATTTTTCCCTCCTAAGCTTCCAGTTCTCCTTAGGCCTTTGATTCAATTTAAGAAACGAGATAGTACCAGCAAAAAGCAGAAAAACTGGTGTAGGTAAGTGTTGATTACTACTTAATATCCAGTAGAAAATAAACGGACTTCACTGAAAAGTATTTCTAAATGATTTTCAGAATTCTAAACCTTCCATTCATTGTCTTAAAAATAATGTATCTATTAATTAGGGGCCTGGCAAGGTGAAGGGTAACTCCTCTGATCTTTGCCCAAAAATTTTCCTAAAATACTCTATTTGTAATATAATGTATCCATATTATAAATGCATACATTTAATAATTTCCCTTTGGATGAAAAGATGGCTTAAATAATCATCAGTTTAGTTGTTTTGTTTTATTGAGACAGGGTCTCACTCTGTTGCCCAGGCTAGAGTACAGTAGCATCATCATAGCTCATTTTGCAACCTCAAACTCCTGGGCTCAAGCAATTTTCCTGCCACAGCCTCCTGAGTAGCTGGGACTACAGGTGTATGCCACCACACTGGATAATTTTTCTATTTTTTGTAGAGATGGGGTCAATATGTTGCTGGAGCTGGTCTTGAACTCCTGGCCTCAAGTGATCCTCCTACCTCAGGCTCCCAAAGTACTAGGATTACAGGCATGAGCCCCTGCACCTGACTCTATTAGTTTAGTTTTAACACTCAAAATAATTGTTGCTTTGCAAATTATAGGGTTTTTTTTCCATAAAATAATTGAGAACTTTAGAAAAAGTAAGGAAGCCAAAAATAATTTAGATGAACTCAAGTTTAATTTAAAATAGTTACATCTAAAAGAGATGACTAAAGCAGCAGTTGTAGACTTGGTAATAAAAGGGGAAAGTTGGCAATTACAAATGCATACAATTGTATTGATAGGCTAATTTAAATTTTATGTATAAGATAAATTTAAAAGTATACAGAATAAGTATTAATTCTGAAAATAACACTTGCATACATATGATATTTAATTAAACTTCTTATTAAGTTGCAAAGAAATACTACTAATTTATAAAGAAGGTAGTTTTTCCATTCAACTATTAAAGTCCCAATTCCAACAAAGCACACCAAAATTAACAAATAATTATGATTCAATTTAATGTTTCATCTTTGAACTCTTCATAATCTTCTCTAGGAAACAGACCCAAAGACAGGTTAATCCTAAATAAAAGATAACAAAATTGAATCCTGTTAATCTAAAATATCATAGTCAGTAGTCACTGTAAAATTTTAACATTTCTAAGACTGTAAAGGAACAGTTAGACACTCTCTGTACTTAACTGTGTTAATGACTTTTAATTTCTCTAGTGGACCATAAAAAGCTTCTGATGGACTTAATACGTTACCATATAAAATATGAGTTTTCATATTTTTCTTTCCACTTCAACTCTTGCCAATACCCTTGGTGACTTCAACAGCCCCATTTACAGGAACTGTGTCAGAAAAATACTGTATCAGAGGCCCTCATCTCCAGACCACTTCAGTCACTCACAAGCAAGGCCATTGCTTAGACACTGTCATCACTTGGAACTTGTGCTTTACTTCTAGGTGCTGGAACTCTTAAAAAATGTTTCTAGCAGCCACATTTCTATACCCCTACTTTTTGTATCTGTATACTGTCACTCAGCAGTCATTGCCCTCCTTTGAACTGCCAATGCCTTGATCTCCTGCAAACTTCATTTGCTTCGCTCCTTAGCCCCACAGTCATCTCTCTCATTACTCCTGATTAAGCCCCCCAGAATCCCGGACTCTGAAATTGCAAATTCCTCTTCATCCTCAACATTGCCTAACATTCTGTACTCAGTCCTTTCTCCTCTTTCTGCGTCTTCACATTGAGGTCTTCATCTACAGCTACCGTTAGAACTATATATGACCTTTATGCAGTATAGATATTACACTAGCTCCAATACAGCACTTCCAATTACTTGCTTGGAATTTTCACGTGGGTACCTTACTATTACCTAAAATTCAACATGCCAAAAAATAAAACTCAATACTTTCACAAAACAAGTTATTTCTCCTGACTTCCTTATTCTTATTTATTCATTCTCACAACTCAATATCATCTTTCCTATCCTCTACATCTAATTATTTGTGTCCTCTCCGCCCCCTCCACCACCCTCATTCAAATGGATTTTACTTTCCACTTGGCCTGCTATTACAATTCCCAGATTTTCTATTTCAGCTTCTGTTTCACCTCCATTCCAAATCTTTCCACAAATGACATCAGATTCTTTCTAAAATACATATCTGATAGCTCCACTGCTTTAAAATGTTCTATATATTCATGAAGAACAAGATATTTACATAGCCTCTCATTATCTTTCCATGAAATACTTATTAATTACAAAAGAAAAAATAGTAACTACAAATGGATAACAACCAAAAGATCAAAATTAACATCATCATTAAAGATCACATGACTCAAGATGTGATACTCTGTGAAGGAAACAACATTACTTATGTAACATTCTAGCAAAAAATACAAAACATGAACCAACTCATGAGAAGGTATCCAAGTGTGGAGGAAGAAACTGAAAAACGGCCTGTATTCTTCAAAAATATCAATATCCCCAAAGACAAAGAAAGGCTGACAAACTATTACAGATTAGAGAAGACCAAATAATGCAATATATGACCCTGAACTGGACCAACTACCCAAAAAAACCATATTACAGACTTTACTGGGACAATGGAGAAAAATTGGAGTATAGACTATAAATTATATAAAGGTTTTATACTGATGTTAAATTTCCTGGATTTGGTAACTGCAATGTGGTTAAATAAAAGATAGCCTTGTTTTTAGGCTACAGACACTAAAGTATTAAAAGGGTAATACTTTATACACACACAGAGAAAATGAGAATAAAAAAGCAAATGTGGCAAGATGTTAAAAATTAGTGAATCTTGGTAAAGGGTATACTGGAGTTCTTTGTAAATTATTCTCACAACTTCTCTGTACATTTGAAATCATTTAGTATAAATGCTTAAGAAAATGTTCCATTCTACTGAACCCAGAACAAATCCTCAGCCCAACATTCAAGTGAGACTCTTTGAAATACAGTCTTAATATAATTTTATATTTCTTAAATTATTTTCTTAAATAATCTTTAATCAAACTGTACATTCCCTAAACATTTTTTGAACTCCATGAATTTGCTCATGTTCATGGGTAAAATATACTCTCCTCCTTACAATCTCACTTATAAAAGTCTAATTTCTCTTTTCCAAGGCCTATCTTACCTCTTCCAGTACTTTCCAAATCCCTCCCACTAGCTGTGATCTTTCCCTAATAGTTGAATGAACCTAGGTGATTAGTAAACCAGGGGCACAATTGAAAACAAAGGGGAAAAGATGATATGCTCAGTTTAAAACCTGTGGCATTAAAAAGTAACTATGGAACAGCCTAAAGAAAATCAGAATTACATGATCAGAGGTGAGCGGTGTAATGGAGATTTAAGGATCATACACCCAGGAAGAGTAATTGAAGCAATAAAATCTGTGCACAAACTCAGAGTGAATACACAAAGAGAGAACAGGACCAACGATTACTCCTCCGACAGCATTCATTTTTAGGTGGTAGCAAAGGAAATAAATTAAAAAAACACAGAAAATGTGGTCAGTGAGGCCGGACGAGAGCCACGACACAGCCTGCAGGACACAGAAACACCGTGAAGGAGCAGTAGTAAGATAGTATTAAAGTTGATAGCACGTTCAATGAAAAGAGAACTAAGTAGAGATATGAACAAAAAGAAGAAAACACGAACTGTGGAGAAAGCAGTTTCAACAGCACGATGGAGATAGGGCCCAAACAAAGTTGTAAATGTCAACAAATATTGAATGTGCCAAACATTAAATGTAAGGAAGGAAATAGGCTGGAATTAGCAATGGGTATACACTAAAGGTTGGAGAAGGTAGGATATAAAAGGGAGGGAAAAAAAATCTATATTTTGTAATTATGATCTGAATGAATTCTTACCAGAAGATGATAAGAAGATTCATCTTGTATAACTGGAGCCTAGGAATAACATAAAAAATAAGGAAAATTCAAGGTGACCTCTAGCACTGGTTTTCCCATAAATAAATACATATTAAGAATAAAAGTTATATTTTAAAATGATAATTATTAACTTTATTAAAAAGTTGTATAATCTAGTTTAAAACTGTAAGGCAAAATAATGAACTAAAAGGATATCTTCTGTTAACAAGAGACTATTTTTGAAAAACACAGCATATTATTTTAAGTTGTTAAATAATCCTTTCAAGATTACTTTACACTTAGTAGAAGGCCTCTTATTACTGAGGCACAAAAGAACCCAACAAGTTCAAAGTTATGCAGTGATCTGAATTAGCACTCAGAAAAAGGTACCGGTTTTTCGCACACTGTTCTGCCTATTCAAAACTCCTTTCCATTTAAGGAAACTCTGACTACTTTTCTTCTTCCTAATCCCTGCTCCTACCTCATTCTCCTTATTAATTGGATAAGAAAAGTAAAACAGAATATTATTAATCTGAACATTTGTTTATATGCCATTATTGCAAACAATTTATGCTATTAGTGATGCAATATCACACACAATAAGTTTCCATTGTTAACACTGCTTATAAAATGACAGTGTTTTAATGATTATCTTATGAAAATATACTTCACAAAATTAAATACTGCAGGTTTCCTGACTATCAAATAGAAGTTGCTATCAAGTGACTATACTAAGAACTCACAGAAACATTCATAATATCATGCGTATTAGGATATGCATCGTGAAGCACAAAAAATAACTTGTGATTTATCAATTCATATGGCACTATAGTTACAAAAATTTTGTCCAATGTAATTTTTTGAGAATCCAGAACTACCAATTATTTTAATAAACACACTAGACTATACCTAATTTTACTCTGACCACAATATCAACTCAATATTGATGCAGCTTTGGAACACGGTTTAATTTATGAGTTGTCATCGAGGAATGAAATAATGACGCCAAGACCATAACTCAAGTACAGATTTTGTTAAATGCATTAAATTAGACTGCAGCATACATGGAAAGGAAATGCATACATGCAGTGACACAATGTATAATTTTATATTGTAGTTAAAATGTTTTGCTTCATCAATATGGATGAGTTTTATAATTTTTACTTAAAAACTGGCATTAAAATTCACATTTAACAGACAAGTATGTTCCCTTTGTTCAGTAAATTCCAAGCAACATGCACCTTCTGCGCTCATCCATCACACCCACACCTTTGCTCTGCTCTACACTCACTGCTCGAAGGTGCTCTGTACTTTTAATTATGATGAGCAATAATAATATGATAGCCTCATTTCTATAGTTCTGTACACTGAATGTGACAATCAGGAAAACTACTGGTCGCGTGTGACCCCAGGATAACTAAACTATTATAGAGGCCACTGTTCTTTCATACAATAAAAACTGTGTTAACTTACTTTCACTAGATAATCTTTGGCATTTCAGCCTCAGTCTATATTTTTCATTTTCTTCAAGCATTCTAGAAATGACTTTGTATACTCTATTCCATACTGAAACCTTAAAAAGATAAGCATAGTTAAGGAACACTGAGAAGAAAAGTAGAAATACATGTTAATGGCGGCAGCTGGGGGAGTGACAGCTGTGTTGTATGAAAATTGACATAATCATTATAAAACAATATTAGCACTTAAAGAACTAAAATTTAAATGTAATTGTTTTCCCGCCATCACTGCATTCTCTCTCTTTGTCCAATTTCCTGGAATTTCTTCCCTGTAGTATTTAACTGCCCTCATAAAGTTTCCTTTTAGAGGCAATGTCTGTAGAGTCTTAACCTAAATGGTTCCAACACATTCAATGTTCAAAGGTAATGAAAAATAGTGAATTTCTATTCTGATGTCTCAACCACTGGGCAATGATTTGGTTTTCTAATGTATTTTATTTTAGTTAAGAATTAAGTATTTCTCCTAGGATGTACCAAGGCAAAATTATGAGAGAACATAAATATACTAGAATAAAAAGAATGAGGACTATCGAATCAAACAGATAGTCTAGGCTCAAATTCTGGCTTTGCCACTCACCAGATGCTTGACATCAGGCAAGTGTTTTATCTAGGAATAACTTCATACACTGGATTATTAGAATTAATGAAAAATATATATGCGAAGCACCTTATCCCAGTGTCTGGCACAAAGTAATTAAAAGTAAATATCAGTTATTGCTCTTTTCTCCTCAAAAAGGAACTGGTTCTTGGAAAAAATATTTCTTAGTACAGTGGAAAGTAGATGCTCATTCAAAACACATTTGGTGCAAGGGTTAGTGACCTTGAATACTATTTTCTACCATAGATGGATTATAAATTAAACTCAAAACTCAGAAACAATATAATTTTATGTGTCATTATCAACTAATAATTTCTTTAAACTGTGTAAAATATACGGTAGCAATCAAAGATTAGTAAAGCATCTGATCTTGAATATATTTAAAACACTCAAGTTACCATGACATGTGGACAACCAGCAGTGAGAACCATTCAGCAGTAATGGTTCATCCTTGTCAGCTTTCCTGCTAGAAACTTAATAAGCATTCCTTGCCTTTGAAAAGAACAATATGACACCAATATAGATACATTATTCCTTTCTATGAAATCTATGACTTTCTTCTTATACTACATTATCTATCACAGTTTATTATATTCTACAGAACATACATCACACTTTGAAAAATCCTCCAGTTGGTTACATTTTGATTAAAATGTGTTTTACACCTTCAAACACTAGAAGGATTAATCTTTACGGTTAATAAACATTTCCAAACCCAGTTCCACTTCTGCTAAATTACTTCTATTTTCTCATTTCAGAAAATTAAATTATTCAAAAGATGGAACTATTTTCATTGTCTTGAATATCTTTATATATTTGTATTTAGAGAGGATGATCTAAAATTCAAATATTACTCATTCCCTTTTACAGTAATATACCTTTTTCTTTTTTTTCATTTTTTTGGAAGCTTCATTCAATGGTATGGGAAAATCAAACTTTTTAGCTGCATCCTTCTGGATTAAATCTAGTTTTTAAAAAGAGAGTGAAAAGGTTAAGACATATAAAGATTCAGTATCCCGAGAAATGAGACCACATAAATGTCTCTTGAGCTCTCTTGGGATTTTTACACTTGTTGGTATATTTCTGATCACTATCATATGCTGAAAACCACCAAGAAAACTAGAGATAAACAACCTTGTAGGTACCTAGGAAATTATCCTTCTAGTTCAATCTCCTTCCTTTTCTGATTTGTAAGATGAGTCCCAAAAAGGCTAACAACAGAATAAACAAATACAAGGAATCACATCTTTCTCCAGTATAGCTCTACAGTCTCCATTCTTCTCAATTCAACTCCAGATATACATTATGCTTCCAACTACACAAAACACCTTGAGGTTTCTCAAATGTGTCTTATTCTTACCCCTGTCAGCCTTTGCACATGCTGCTGTATCCAGCACGCACATATGTGCACACACACAAACCTGCCAGGCAAATTTCTACCTGTTCTGCAAGACTCAGCTCACACGTCCCCTCCTCTCTATGGCCTTCTCTGAAACACACACAGCTCCAGACACAGCATTGGCTCACAGAACACCTTCTTCATGGTGCTTGGACCACTTTTATGTCATGTATTTATCATGTGTTTCCTCCATTAGGCTCTGCCCTCCTGGAGGGCAATGGCCATGTGTGTTTATTCATCTTTCTATCCACACTACCAGACATACAGTAGTACTAATAAAGGTTTTCCAAAGTGAGTAAACTTCCTGACCACTCACTAAACTATCCAGCCTTCCGAAATGTTAACTGTTAGAAGAAAAGCTAAGGGCCTGTGTGCACAAATACAAAATTATAAAACAATGAGCAAATGCTCCCTGAAAGTTTTTGCATTTGTTCTCTTATCTGGAACACTCCCAGTACCCAGCCCCTCCCCACCTCATTCCTGCCCTATCACCATTCTACACTTCGCTTTCTTCTACTCTTTCAATACTTAGCTTTCCAAGGGGTCTTCTCTGATCTCACAAAGCACCCTATGCTCAGTTATTGTGGGATTTACCACATTGTTTACTTGAAGAATGCATTTTATTCTTCACCAGAGATCTAGTACCTAATTCTATATGTATTATTTTCACTGAGACTAGCTCCAGTGTACACCATGGATTTTGTCCTGATTTATGTTTCAAATTTTTCTCTAGTCCTTTTTCCACAAACTCTGACTGAGTCAAACTGTACTTCTAGTTCTGCTCTGATCACTGCCCATCACTAATCCACACTCAGTGTTTTGCTCACATTTTTTTCCCACATATAATTCCTTCCTATCTCAGCCCCACATCCAAATCTCAATGGAGTTTCCACCACCATGAAGCCTTCTCTGATTCTCTCATCCTTAAATTATTCACCACTTCCAAGGCATTCATTTGTGCCTCCACAATAGCATTCATCATCCTCTATTATACATAAATTATGAATATATTTTCCAAGTTCTGTGTGGACAGGGAGCCAGCCTGATTTCTTAGTCTTGTTAGAAGAGTTGACTGATTTGCCTGCCCCAGTATCTCTCAACTCCAGTACATTTTCCAAACAGTTTACATGTTCATCTTTCCGAAGTGGTCCTGTCTCCGGTAACTTTACTCCACCATTCAAAAATCTTCACTGACAATAAAAATGACATGCTTCAAGGCATCCACAATCTGGTCCAAAACTTGTTTTTCATTCATTCAATAAATAGTACATGCCCACTACGTGCTAGATGTGGGGCTAATCACTCTCTTCCCTTGAAGCCATTCTGTACAATGTGCCAAACTTTGCCAGGCATTTATTCTGTGCCAAATACTGTCCTGAGCACTCTGCATGCATTATTTCATTTAATCTTCACAGCAACCCTTTAAGGTAGTAACCACAGATAAGGACATTGAGAATCAGAGTGGTTAACTAACTGCTGATGACAGAGCCAAGATTACGTCTGACTTCAAAGTCTATTATCTTGATAATCTGTGCTGTCCCACTAGCAATTATCTATTCATGTTCCTTGATTTCCTGCCTCTATGCCTCCTCCCTTCCTGAACTTAATTATCAAAGCCCTTCTCAGGTCTCTTTCTTACACACACCTACTAGTTTATATTTCCATTATTCATGTACAAGTCCCTTGAAAGCAGAATATTTATCTGATCCATTTGGGTCACTAGCACTTGACCTATAATATCATAGATGTTAAATAAATGTTGTTGAATGGTTAAATAATTCACCTTTACTCCCCATACAGGGCCAGACATTTAATGAATGTTCTATAAATTATTCTAGAGCATAGAAAAGGAAGGAAAAATTCCTCATTTCTTTTATGAAGTAAATATAACACCGATACCTAAACTAAAGAAGTACAAAGAAAGAAAACCTACACATCACTATCTCCCCTGAATGCTGATATAAAAACTATACACAAATTATTAGCAAACAGAGTCCAACACTGTATTAAGAAAATAACACATTAAAACCAAGTGGGATTTACTTCAGGAATGCAAGGTTGGTTCAATAATGGGCAATCCATTTATATTATATTCCATATTGATAAATCTAAGGAAAAAAATGATCATCTCCACAGATCCAAGAAAGCCTTTGACAAAAGTCAACACCCATTCATGATAAAAAAAACTCTAAAGAAAATATTTTAAATATATATGCCCTATTCCTAAAGCCAGTACCTTATTTAATGAGGAAACACCATCGATATTTCCCTAAGGTCAGGAACAAGGCCCATTATCTCAACATGCCCACTATCTCCACTACTATTCAACATTGTACTTGAGGTATTAGCAAATGCAATTAGACAAAATAAATCTCTGGCAGGCATAGAAATGGGCAAAAAGGGAATAAAATTATCTCTATTTACAAATAATATATACCTGGAAAATCATGAGAATCGATGATAAAAAAAATCAGTGATTTAGTAAGATCTAAGCGCTTGCTTAGGGCTGGAGTTGTGGGTAAACGAGGGTGGAGAGGGGGAATAGTGACTGTATAGGAATGGGACAGGGTTTCGCTGTCTTTACTGCCTTTTTCAAAGTAATGCATCTCTTTTCCTCTGCCTGTTTTTCAGATTTCCTTTTTGTCTTTGCTTTTCAGCAGTTTTATCATGAAGTGACTAGGTGTAGTTTTCTTTGTATCTACTCTGCTTGGGCTTCCAGGTAAAAATATTCTAAAATAGTGGTGATGACTGCACAACTGAGAACAGGTAAAAAACTATTGAGTTATGTGTGAAAATTGGTGATTTATATGCATTAAGTATAATTCAATAAAGTTTTTAAAAACCACAGGTGATGGCAATGTTATATATCTTGATTGTGGTGGTGGTTACTAGGATGTATAAGCTTGTCAAACCTCATCAAAATGTCTATAAATTAATCCTTCATGAAGTTGATTTTTTAAAAAAATCAATGGGCTTCCCATACACAACAAGGATTTAGAGGGCATTGTGGAAGAGGAAACCCCATTTACAACAGTGAAGATGGTTAAATGCCTAGGATAAATTTAACACCATATATGCCAAACCTACAAAGGGGAAAGTTTTTAATTTAAAACATTCCTGAAAGACACGGAACAAATAGAAACAGACATCCTGTTTTTAAATAGGATGACGCAACATAGCCCAGAAGTCACGTTCTCCACGTAAATTTGTTCGAAAATTCAGTAATATGGATAGGGCCACTAAGCATGCCAAGGCCCCCTTGGGGCGACTTAAGTGGCTCCTCTCAGATCTCTGGCTTATCGTAAGTGGCCTTCCTTTCCCTTCAGGCACCCCCTGAAGTGAGTTAAAGGGCTTCCCATTCCACCCGCAGCGTGTGGCTGCCACACAGACTGACCACGGCGTGATGTGCAGGAGGGCCGGTCACAGCCCCACCAAGCCACGGCCGCCGCCTCCCGCCACCTCCCGCCGCGCGGGCAAGATGGCGGCCAGCGCCAGCGAAGCTGACAGGAACCCGCCCCGCCCGCCGCGGCCGCCCCGCCGCGCCACCTGCACGCGCCGCCGGCCCGGGACCGCTCCGCGCGCTCGACGCCCGCCGCCGGGAGGAGGCGGAGGCCGCAGCCGCGGCGCCGGGGGCTGCAGGGACCCCCGCCCGGGAGCTGGGGGGCAGCTCGCCGGCGCCCGGGACTCCCGTCGCCACCGCCGCTGCTTCCGGCGGCTCCTCCTGGCTGCAGCGGACCCCGAACCCTGGGCACCAACGGCTCTGAGCCCGGTGGCCGCCTAGCTGCAAAACGCCGCCACACTGGTGTGAGCCGAAGCGGTTCACGTAGACGAAGCGCGCCAGGCCCTGCCGCTGCTCCCGGCCCGCCGCCGCCATCGCAGCAGCCCGTCACGCAAGTGCGGCCGGATGCCGGGCCCTCAGCTCCCAGGAGCGCGCGGGGCGGACCGCTGTGCTGAGCGTCCCGCGGGCCCAGACGGGTGTGGGGCGGGAGCGGGCAGGGGGCAGCTGGGGCCCAGACCACTGTGCAGGCTCGAGGTGGGGGCGGCTGGGGAAGGAAGCAGGGGAGTGAGAGGGGCCGGGGAAGGTCACTGGGTGGGCTGGGGGCAGAGAGGAGTCTGGGGAGGACCCCTCAGCCAGGAGGTGGGAGACCGAGGGGAGCTGAGGGAATGGGGAGCAGAAGGTGCTTGGTTGGGGCACGGGAGACCACTCATCCAGATACTGGTGCGAGAGTTTGGGGACCACACCGCTAGGGGTGGGGAGCAGACCGTGAGGGGCAGGCCCCTCTGAGGATATGAGCTAAACCAAGAAGAGGGTCGGGGGAAGGGACCAGGTCACTGGGAGATGCTCCTCACGGTTGGTGTGGGAGGACCGGACAGTGAGGAGCCCAGGCTGGACTTGGCCGCTGGAGCGGCACCTGATGAAGTGGGGAGCGAGCCTGGGGGGAGAAGACAGAGCCCTTCGCTGCCAGAAGGTTCCCGCAGCGACTTGGCCAGGCACGTGTTGGTGGTGGAGCCATGGTCCCCAAGAGACACCCTGCAGAGGGCACTTGGGTCTGAAGCCGGCGTCCTCCTCAGGCAGACCTGGGTGCCCAGCTGGCTCATTCCTGTGAGCCACTTTCCCTCTCTGAGCCTCCAGTTTCCTCAAATGTAAACTCAGGATAATTGGGTCGTGAGGATAAATCCAAATAGGGCATTTGAAGCATCTGGCACATAGTAAGAGGTAGTTCTCTTAGACTTAATTTTCATTTAACATTTATTCAGCACATATCCTGAGGGGTGCACATTGTAATTTCTTCACATTTAAACTTTATATTAATAAATAGGTTTCCCATTGACCATCTCTTTAAAATTCATGTCACATTTTATGGCAAAGGAATTGGGTCCCAAAATGTGGAGTGACTTCCCCAAAGTAATAGGCAATGGCAGAGACATACTTTCTTAAAATAAACCTTTGTTATTGAATTACAAATATATGTAGAAAAGTGCACAAATCATCAGCATATAGATGGATGAATTTTCACCCAGTGAATATACTCACATAGTATCCACCCAGTTCAGAGATGGTGCACTGCGGAAGCAACTCCTGTCCTTGCCCAGTCGCCAACCCTTTCCCCTTTCCTGATTTCAAACATCATCAGACATTGTGTTTGACTTCTTTCACTGTGTCAGTGAGATACATGTTATTGCATGAGTTTGCACGTCATTTGAATATATTAACGTTTATTTGTCCATTTCACTATTGATAGACATTTGGTTTCCAATTTGGAGCCATTATTAATAGTGTTGCTAGGAACATTCTTATACATATCTTTGTTGTGGGCTATATACCTTAGTGTGAAATTGCTTAGGGTGTATGTTCAGCTTTAGTTGCTGCTGTCAGGCAAGTATCCAAAATGGTTGTACCAATTTATACTTCCCCCAGCTAAGTATGAGGATTCCAGTTGCTACCCTTGTTCACCACCACTTGGCATTGTCAGTCTCTTTCATTTTAACCATTCTCATAGATATCTGTATTAGGGTTTTCCGGAGAAATAGAGCCAATGGGAGGGGGTGAGATAGAGAGAGAGTAGGGTACACCAGCAAGCTAGAGACCTAGGAAGGAGCTGATGCTGCAGTTCCAGTCTGAAGGTCATCTGCTGGCAGAATTCCCCCTTCTTCAAATGAGGCCAGTCTTTTT
This sequence comes from Eulemur rufifrons, assembly GCF_041146395.1. Classification (NCBI taxonomy): domain Eukaryota; kingdom Metazoa; phylum Chordata; class Mammalia; order Primates; family Lemuridae; genus Eulemur; species Eulemur rufifrons. The sequence continues at coordinate 12,865,307 of NC_090992.1, forward strand.
TTTTTTTTTTTTTTTTTTCAGGCCTTCAAGTGATTGAATGAGGCCCACACACATTACATAGGGTAATATGCTTTACTCAAAGTCTACTGGCTTAAATATTGATCTCATCTAAAAAAAAAAAAAATCCTTCATAGAAACACCCATCACCATCTCATTTGGGTTGGTAAATGACTCCTTGCTTTGTCTTTTTTAAGAGGTCATATTTCCCTGTTTGCTGTCGTTTCTTGTGGATGTGCATCAGTGTCTTTGCATTCAAGGATTGGTTGTATATTCCAGTCTTTGCTGTCTGGCTTGTTTTGGTCTTTCTAGGGTATGTTTGCTTGGAGGTTCTTTGCAGTTCACCTGTTGAATCCCCTTTACACTAGGTCATTGCCTCCATTTTGGCACTAGATGGCGCCTTAAGCCCAGGTTTACCTTGGATTTGGGAAGTATCGGAGTGCTGCCTGTCCAGGAGGATGGGGCAGAGTCCCAGAGGGGACCCACCAAGCCTGCCTTCTACAGCATGGTGCTGCTGAGCAGCTATTATGATTGTCTCCTTTGGCTGTGATAAAGAGCCCAGTTTTGCCAACTGGGGTTGCTGGTCCCACCTCTCCTCTCTGTCTCAAGCCGCTCTCAGGGACTTTTCTCCCTTCAGGCACTCCTGGTCTTCCTGTGGGTTGTGGCTGGAATGGTTTTCCTATTAAGGAAGCATAGATGGTGGGAAAGCTGGCTGTCTGCCTCCATCTTGCTTCTGCTTTTTCCGGTGTAGAAACTGAGATTCTGAGAGAATCTTCTGTATAGCCTGGTAAGTGGCAGTTTGGAGCGGGGGCATCTTGGATATAGAAGTGTTTCCCTTACTGTCTAGTTGGAATTTCTTTTACTTTTCTGTGGCCCTGGTGATCATCTTAGCCTCGGATTTGAGTTCTGGAATATTGCTGGTGATAATCTTTGCACTGGATATTCGGTTTTGGTTTTCTGTGGGAAGGAGTGAAACCAGATTGCTTCTACTCTGCCATTTTGGTGACATCACTGTCTCAACTTTTCTTCATCCTTATGTTTATGATATCTGCTGTAAGCAGCATATAGATTTTTTTCTCATTCTATAGTATATTTTAAGCAACATGAGACATTAATATTCCTATTATTTTATGCAGTCAGTATTCATTTGGGTTGACAGACATATTTACCCTTTCCATTAATTTTTATTTATTCTTATGTATCCATGCTTTCAAATGGGATTGTTTGCCCTCTATCTGAAGGTTCACCTTTACTTTTTATGTTAGTGTGGTTCTACTGGTGGTGAATTCTCTTCGTTTTGATCTGATATGTATTTTTAAACTGTATTTTAAAGGATATTTTTGCTGGGTATTAAATTCAAGGTTGCCAGCTGTTTTCTTTCAGCACTTTAAAAATATTGTTGTCTTCTAGTTTCTGGTATTTCTTTTGAGAAATCAGCCCTTATTCATATTACTGCCGTTTTCAAAGTAATGCATCTTTTTTCTTCTGCCTGTTTTTGAGATCTTCTTTTTGTCTTTGTTTTTCAGCAGTTTTACCATGAAGTGACTAGGTGTAGTTTTCTTTGTATCTACTCTGCTTGGGCTTCATGGTACTTTTCAAATGTGTGACTTGATATCATTGGTCAGTTTGGGTAAATTGTAGGCCATTATTTTTTCAGCCATTGCCTCTGTTCCATTCTTTCTCTTCTTTTCTGAGACTCCACTACATGTGTTAAATCTTTACTCTGTTCCTTATTCTCTTGTGCTCTTGTCTGTAGTTTCCGTGCTTGTTTCTCTTAATGCTTCTGTCTGGTTATTTTCTACTGATCTATATACCAGTTAACTAATTCTCTCTTCAGTACTGTCTAATCCTCTGTTAAACCCTCTACTAAGTTCTTGATTTCAGTTTTGTTTTTCATTTCTCAAATTTCCATTTCCATTCTGCTGAGTTTTCTTCAGAATGTCTTCAGGATATTTTCTAGAACATATTGATCAGAGTTACTGCTAATACCATTATGATAACTGAAACCATGTTTTTCTTGTTTTTTGGTCTTTGGATTTGGAATCCTGGTATGCTAGGGGATTTTATTTAATCAAAGATCAAATGGTGCATAATAAAAATTGTAGAGATTATTTGAGGCTCTGGATGATATTATCTTTCTCCAGAGAGAATTGGCTTTTGTTTCTGGCCGGTGTTTAAGGTAGAGGAAGTTCATGTTAATCCTATCTGGGATTGAGCTGACTGATGGCTGGGTTCAGTCTTTATTAAGGCTAGTGTGTATCTTGTCTAGGGTGTTTACCAGGGCCCTCTTTGGCCCTGAACTTGTTCTTGTCCCTTATACCGCACAAGACTGCCTACAGCTCTGCTCAACTTCTTAGCCTCTAGGCTGCCACTCAATGCCCGGTGGGGGAAAGTTATACTGAATATTGCTTGTTTTTTGCCTGGAATTTTGGTCCCCCTCAAGGTCTTACCACCACAGTAGCTCTCCAATCCTTTTGAATCATTTTTTTAATCTAGTATTTCATTTTATTTTGCTAGGAGAGACATCAAATGTTATACAAACGTATTCCCCCCAGGCAGGAGAACAGGGATGGAGGAAATGTAAGGCACCGAGGAGACTGAAGCTACTATGCCCTAAGAACCTGTTTTGTCCTGCCCACGTGGAACAATCGCAGAGCTGTCTCGCCGTGGTATCTCACTCCTGACTCCAGGAGAAGTTAGCATGAGTGACTGCGAACAGGATGCCCCGCAGGATGACATGAGAGCTCATGGTCCAGACCTCAGCCTAAAGGCCCCTCCTGAGAGCAGCCAGTCTGGATCCCTCTCTCAGTCCCCACCTTGGGCATTGTCTATACCATGGTCTGAGATTATCTCTCTTATTTAGTGGTACACTTGTTTATTGAGTGTCACCCTCCCCTACCCTGACCCCACTACTGCTACATGAAAGCAAGTACCTTAACCTCTTTGTTCCCACAGCATGTACCCAGACACCTAACACAGTGCCTGGCACACACAGGCATTCCACTTGATTTCTTGTATAAATGAACAAATAACTAAATGAATGGTCAAATTACAAAAGAGTATACATAGAGGGATTAAAGGGCAAAAATCCCACGAGGACCATCCCCTCCACACAAGACCTTTGCAAAGAGCACAGTTGCTCCTGTGCTGACACTTCCTCTCTCCCCACCTCCACTCCCCTCCCCACACGACATCCCCAGACCTCACCTTCTCCCTCTCCAAACTTCAGCCATCCCCAGGAGGGGCTCATCACTTTATCCTTTCTTGGGGACCTAAGCAATGTCTTTGGTGTCTGCCAGGCAGGCAGTGGCCTTTTCTGCTCTGTCTTAGCTGCTGGAGAGGGAGGTGGTCAGACTTGAGTCCCAAGAGTGAGGGTGCATGCGAGCGTCCCAGCTCAGTTAGGTCTCTCCATCAGCCCAGCTGTTTCTCCATCCTAAGGCCTCTCGGAAAGATAAACAAGAGTTTTCCTTGGCTATGTACATGCCAAGCTCCTATGGAGAAAAAGCTGTTTCTTTCTCCTACGAGCACGGTTTATGTCAGACCTTTAAGAACAATCCTCTCCCATCCCCTACCCCATCTTGATGCCATTTCATAAGAAACCACACCTGATGTTACTGGGTTTCTAAGGGATGGCACCAGCTTCCTCACATCGGCTCCCACCAGCCTCCTGTGGCTCAAGTGTTCTGACAAAAGGGAGGGAGGGTTTGCTGGTTCATCCCCCCACTTACACGTCATCGCTAACATTTCCTTCTACCTACGGCCCAGCCCGTGGTCAACCCTCAGTACCAGGGGGAGCTGCCTCCACCGCTGAACAAAAACCATCGGCCTCTCCCCATGCGGTTTAGCTCCTGTGGCACTAGATACCTCCCCGAATACGCTTACTACAAAGTATAATCACCCGCGTGCAGCTCTACCTCCCCAGCTAGACCGGGGGGGGGGGGGGGGGGCAGGGACCGTGTGTTTTTTGCACTCCGTTCATGCGTGTACTTGTGTGTGCCTGTCTTTCTCACCAGCTGATGAGCTCTGTGAGGTCAGGAACATTGCTTCTGCGCACTGCTGTGTCCCCAGCACTCAGGAGGGCAGCCGACACGTGGTAGGGCCAAGGCTCCCCCGCCCCATGTTTTCCTCTATACCACCAATTAACTTCTGAGCACCTTCTCAGAAGCAGATCCGTGCTGGGCAGCACACGGAGTGTGTCACTCAGTTCTCTCGACCGCCCTGTGAGGCAGGCGCCGTCCCTCGATGAGGCAGGGACCGTTAGCCCCACTTTGCAGATGAAGAAGAGGAGGCACAGGAGAGGTGAAGTAGCTCAGCCAGAGTCGCAGGGGGACACCCTCAGCCCCTGCTCGAGACCGCCCGTCGCAACACCCGTCACGCCGCCCTGGAGCCGTTTCTCTCCGCTCCAGGGAGCTCCCCACGGGAGCGACGCGGCGGAGAGCCGAGCAACGCGCGGGCGGCGACTTGCGGGAGGCGCCGGCGTCCGGCAGGGGGCAGTCGCGGCTCCGTTTTTCCCCTTTAAGAAACAGCTCAGTGTTTATTACCAAGAGGTGGGCAGCCTGGATTCACAGCACGACTGCTTGATTGAGCTTTCTGAAAACGGCACTTGCAGAAAGCTTGTCCAGTCCCTGTGCAGGCGGGTGGGGGTGCGGGCTGCCCGGGCGCGGCCGCCGAGCTCCGGATCAGTCGTGTAAAAGGGCCGCGAAGGCCGCCCGGCCCCGCCCCGACCCGCCCCGCAGGGCCGAGGGGAAGACGGAGGGTGCCGCTCCTAGTCGCAAACGCCATTTGGCCGCAGCGGGGCAGGGACACGGGGGCCCCTGAGGAGGCGCGCGGGTGCCTGTGAGCAAAGGGCCTTCCCACCTCACCTGCGCCTGAAACGCTGCTCCTTCGCCCTCCACTGGCTCTGCCACGCGCTTCTGGCAGCTTCCAGAGTGTACCTGAGAGTGGGAAGGGGATCGATTCCTAGGGGGCAGGAACGGACCTTGCTCTTAAGCTGCCCCAACTTTCAGGAGGCTGACCCCATGGTCCGGGCCTTCCCTGAGCGGGAAGGACGCCCAGGCCAATCCCTGGGGGCGGGAGGGGGCAGGTGGGAGGAAAGATCTATTCTTTAAAATGAAGAAATTATGATATGTTTAAAACGCTTAAGTTAAGTAAATAAATGCTATTAACCCTCAAAATACAATGCCACATACCTGTACTTTTCTTGAGAAAGTACAGGACTTATTTTTTAATATGGGTTACAGGCAGAGAGGGTGTGATCATGGTACCCAAGTTTACAGGTGTCTGATGGCTCATTTTACAAATGAGTCTGATGGCTCATTTCTATTCTCATACCAGTCAGTGGATCTGTGTGGCTGTTGTTTTACCTCAACATAATGTCATCTGTCTCCATTTTCAGCCCTTTGTGAGCGAAAGCACCATGGGTCCCAGGAGACCTAGCCCAACACCGAGTTTGCTGCGGCTGAGTGGACCGGAGGGCCCCAGCCCTGCGGGGAACTGAGAGACAGTTCTCTAGACCCGGCAGCTGGAAGATCGAGCATTTCCTCCCTCCCTGCTGCCTTCCCACTAGAGCAACACAAACGCACACCTCAGCTCCTGGGTTCTGCACCCGGTCTCCGAATTCATGAAATTGCCTGCCTTCTATCTCAGTTTCCTTCCAGATCCCCTTCCAAATCTAAGGAATGCTTAATCAGAGTTAGAGTCTGTTCACAGCATCTAAGTATCACTCATTACTTGTTGAGGCTGAAGGATCTCATGCCCTTTCAGACAAGCAAAGAATTTCAATGAGACTGCAGAGTGCACGGAGGGCATGGGGTAAAAGTCTCCCTTTGTAATCGATACCTTCCTTTTGAAGGTTCTATGTGTAGGCAGGTTTAGAACTGGCCTCGTTTCCTTCTGATTTCACTAGGGTTGTGCCTTTGCTGAAATGTTCCAGAGGAACTGGATTAGTAATGCAGTGTAGATTGTGTTTCCTCCCAAAATAGTAGGGCATGTGGGATTCTGCCAACAACCAAGTCATGTGCCTGTGTCTTCCTCACTGCCCACGTTCCCTCGGGCATGTAGTTAACGTGGCTTTGGTTCTGCTGCCTTCCTCCACTGACACCACCATCATCATCACACGCTGACAGGCACCACTGCCACCCTCCTCCTGCGGGTTCCCCTGCCCCACTCTGGCTCTCTGCGGTCGATTCTCTGCACAACTGCCAGGGTGATCACAAGTCAGCCCTATTCCTCCATTGCGACTACTCTTCCATGGCTCTCCCTCTAATTAAAAATAAAATCTAAAGTCGTTAACTGGGCTAAAAAGGCCCTGCCTTGTGTGGCCCCTTGGCCTCTCTGAGCTCGGCCCCTGACCCCCACCCTTTCTCCCTGCAGTTCCTGGCACACTTGGCAAGCTCAGTCTTGCCCTAGGACGTTTGCACATGCTAGTTCCTCTGCCCCATGCTTTCCCCTGAGATTTCAGTATGGCTTGTGTTTGCTCATTATTCAGATCTTAGTTTAAATCTCACCTGTCAGAGAGGCCTTCTCTAGCCTCCCAATTAAAGTAGCCCCACTCCTTCCCAATCTCCACCATAATAGCCGGCTTTATTTTCCTCACAATGCTCACCACTAATGTATTCTCAGCTAAGTATGTGTTACTTGGTGACCGTCTGATGATTTACCTTTCCAGGATACAAATGCCGGGAGGTCAGGACTTGGCTGGTTTCATCCCCATAACATCCCCAGAGCCTAGGATAGTGCAAACGTTTGTTGGATGAATGATCTAATGAGTAAGGAAACTTCCCGATGGAATTCTTCCTTGTAGAATGACAACTTGGGTAATAGTTATCAGGTTCAAAATTCAGATTCGTGGTGCTGTGAATACAAGTAATGCCTTATCTTTGCAAGGCATTATCTCCTGAGAATCTCCCAAGATAGCCCCATGTTGGGTGTGGGCATCATATTTCACTAAAGCTCAGAGAGCTAAAATGACTCACCAAAATCACATAGACACAGCAACACACACACACACACACACACACACACGCCCTTCCAAGGACTCAAATCCAGGCCTTTGTCTCCACAGTGTAAATGCCAAGAGGACAGAGACTTTGCTGTCTCATCCCCAAAGTATCCTGAGGGCGTAATAATGGCAAATATTTGTTAAAGAAGGGGATGAAATGAATGATTGAATGAATGAGCAAACTCCTGGATGGAATTCTCTGCCGGGGACTAAGGCAACTCTAAAAAATAACACATCACACCCCCTAGGCCTTGTCCCAGGCTGGTCAGCTGGGGCATAGGGAGGAGGCAGCTCTCTCCTCCTCCCCCCTTTCCCTAGGGCCTGAGTCAGTAGGGAGCAGTTTCCAGACAGGAGGCCCACTCACAACCCACTCTGCTCTCCCGGCCCCTGCACTCAGCCTGTCCTCATTACTCCAAGGTCCAAAAATCCACAGCTTTCTCAAGAACGAAGTTCTTGCTACTGAGAAGCAGCAGTAGCATCAGGCTCACCTGGCAGCTTGTTAGAAATGCAGACTCAGAACCTGTGTTTTAACAAGATCCCAGGTGAACTTTTTGCATATTCTCGCCTGAGTGCTCCCAGCTACCTTTATCAGGCATTCCAATCTACTTTCCCTGTGAAATGTCAAAGCCTTGGGGCCCCACTAGCTGCCAGCCCTCCTCCTGAAGCACAGCCCTCCTCTATCTAAACGGCAATTTGAGAGCAGTTCTAGGAAAGAGAACACAGGGATCCTGTTATCACTCACTCAGCAAACATTTATTAAGCACTTACCAGGAGCAAGGCACAAGATGCGCCCTGAGGACGCAAATATGAGCCAGACAATATTTGTCCCCCCCCAAAAAAGGTAAATAAATGATACATAGTGATGATTACACGTCATAATAAGTGCCAGTCAGAAAGAGTGCTTCTGATGACAAAAAGTGGTGACGAGGGGAGGGCTTTAGAAAGAGTGACCCAGGCTGTTCTCTCAGAGGGAGGACGTGACTGGCCAGCCGAGTCCAGAAGGACAAGGAGCCAGCTCCGTTCTGAGTTGAAGCGAAGAAGGGGGCAGTCAGGGACAGGCAGATAATTTCCCACTGAGGAAATAGCCTGTGACAAGACCCTGCGCCAGGACAGGGGCTCGCATCGCAAGAACCGGGAGGGGCCCAGGCAGGAGCGCAGGAGAGGGACAGGTGGGAGGGCAGGTTGGGAGCTGGGCCAGGTCCTTCGAGGCCTTGGGGGCTCAGGGAGACACGTAGAGTTTATTTCCAGGAACGGGGAGCTGCTGGAGGGTTTTTGCAAGGCCACAGAAAAGCCAGATTTCTGTTCCACCCTAGCTGCAGGGGTGGATGGGGTAAGTATTATCTCCAGGGGGCAAAGGACATTCCCAAGATAGTTGTGGCCAATAACTGCCAGGTCTGGGACAGTAATGGTCATGAGAGTGGGAGCATCTAGAGTTCATGGTGTAAGCGCTTTGTTCATGATTCCTTAATCCTTACCGCCACCTATGACGGAGACGCTATTCGCCCCTCTGATGCATGAGAAAACGGATTCTCAGAGGTTACCTAATGTGGCCAAGGTCACTGGGTCAGTCAGAGGTGGTGCAGGGACTGACACCTCCGAGCCACGTCCCTAACCATGATGACCCTTGGCCTTGGAGTTTGAGCCCAGCTTTGCCTGACTCCCAAACTCAGGTCAGCTCTGCGATCCCACACAGTGCCTGGGCCCACCTTCACATATTTTTGCTATTTATAAAGGCAAAGGGGAGATAATTGAGAAATTGAAAATCATGTTTCCTCAAAGGCAACATCATTGAGCTGTCAGCTGAGGGACAAGGGGCCAATTTCCAGCCCCTCCTTCCTCTTCCTGCTTCTTTCCCTAAAGAGAAAGATTTTGGGGTTCATCCAGAAGTTTCCAGAAAACCAGACACAGCCCTTCTGGAGTTTGTGTCCAGTCTGGTAGCACAGACTCAACACCCTTGCTGTGGTGCATGACTCCCCACCACGGGAGGAATCCTGGCCCTAAGATGGAAAGAGACAGCAAGAGCTGGGCACAGCAGTAGCAGCGTGTGGCCTAGAGCCTCGGCGCCTCCTCCGTCACCATGGCAACTGTTGCAGGCTGGATGAGGTGGGAACCCGGAGAATCCCAGGAGGAAACAAACATGGAAGAGGCCACCACAGGGTTCCCACCCGCAGCACTGAAGCAGAGACCCTGCTCCCACCCTTGCCCTCAACCCCGCTCCAGGACCAGCCCTTGGGAAGTGGGTAGATAATAATGGCAGCAACAACAGTACTGATTATGGTAATAATAAGAGTTAGCATTTATTGAGTACTCCGTGCTAGACAGCTCTAACTGCTGTCAGAACCAGCCAGATTGGGGACCCCAATTCCCAAAGATTATGGAGCTCCACTCTCCATATGGAATTCAAAGGAAAGAATATTAATATATAAAATAAGTAAAAGGAAAGCATAGAAAAATTCCAGTTTTCCCCCCTTATGGGTGATGACTGTATCACTGCAAAGTTGCCTCACCCTGGGAGAGAGAGGAGATGGTCATGGAGTGTGGAAGGCGTTCTATCCCTCCTATGGGGCGTGCGTGCACAGGGAGCTGCTGCCTTCTGGACACAAAATTGCATTTGATAATCGAATTCCACTTCCCTTCTCTTCCTGCCCTCCCATTCTCCCTACTCTCCACCTTACCCCACCTTCTGACACCCCTTAGGGAAGACCGCTGATCCTGACCTATTAAGAGACTTATGGGACTAAATCTGAGTCCCCATGTGCATCCTTTTTCATTTTAGAATTTCATGTTTGGTCTTTGTTAGACTTGAGACAAAGAAAAGGCAAAGAAAAAGGAAATTGCTGGTAAATGTTCTGCCATGGTCTTAACATCTCCCTCAGAAGGACGTTTTGCTGCAAATCTAGGTTCAAACATTCTAAGTCAGTTCTTCCAGGCTCGACAGCGTCACATCTGTTCAAGAACAGCTGTGGAGGCTGCGGCAAGGAGCAAAGCTGTGCGTTCCAGAGCTCTGGTGCTCTAAAAAATGGCAAATGCTTCTTTTCTTTCTTTTTGTACGTGTGTGTGTGTATAAATCAGGAATATAAATTCTCTGCAAAAATATATTTTGACGCTTCTGACATCCCAGTCCAAAAGCAAAATGTTCAAGTGTTGTTTTAAAATTCACAAGGACACATCAGTAAGAAAGTCTCTCCCCCATTCCTTTGAATTTCAGGACTATTTTTGTGAGATTACAGAGACTGTATGGAGTATCAAAGGATGAGATGCATGAGAGGCTTGATTTTCTATGCGTGTATCTATATGTATGTATATGTGTTATTCAATTATAGTTCTACAGAAAGAAGGAAAACCCTTTCTCCTTGGTTTTTCTTTGAATCTAAAAAAAAAAAAATCTGATTTATATATGTGTCTGTATCTCTCTATCATCTGTCCACCTACCCACCTAGCCATTCATCCATTTAGCTAACTAGATCTCCTTTCTTGGCACCCATGTGATTTTGGTTGCTTGGGCCACTTCTCAGTGCCCTGACAATTAGGGAGATGACATAACCACGACAAAGAGTAGCTATCGTATTAGCATTACAGGTATCTTTGTGAAACAAAATAAAGAGTAAAGAATCATTCTTAAATTGGTTCATTAAAGGATATGTATTTTTTCAGTATCACCTCTTGGTGAGTTTTTAATCTATGCAGGGGGAAAAATCAAATTTTGATAAAATGTGTTAGGTTGGAAATTTATGAGAGGTGAGGTGAAACAGGAACCTCCATGCCTGGGTTTGAATACTGGCTTTGCAGATTGGTTAATCCTCCTGAACTTTGGTCATCTCAAAGTGAGCATAACAGTACTCATCTCACAGGGTTGTGGGGAGGTTGAAAAGAGGTGCCTAGAGAACAAGTCTTGGCTCTTGGTAAGCATGCCATCAGTGCTAGCTAGCAGTTATCCCAGAACTGTTTGTTTCTGGAACTCGTGGGTTCACAATAATAGAGAAAAGGGCACTCGTTTTACCTTGTTTCCTATCCCAAATTGATGTGTGTTCCCCTGGGAGTTGAATCAAGAGTAAAGATATGCACTAAGTCCATACTGTACTTCCTCAAAGTGAACAGAAATGACATTTCCACTACCTTGCCCCTCCCTACTCCTGGAAAGGCATACCATTCAGTTCTGGCCGCTGAACCACAGTCACAGGCTTCGTGGAGGCCACTCAGGCAGATAAGAACGCAGAGGTAGACCTGAGCCCCTGTGCCTGACAGAACTCAGGGCCTTCCATCTGCCCCACTAGCCAACTCCGTGACCTTGAGCAGATCTCTTAACTGAGACAGCTCTTAGGGAAGAAGTGACCTCTTTTAGGACTCTCCATCAAAACTCACAGCCTCTCTTACAACTTTCGTCTTATCATCCTATCTCTATATTTTTGAATGACACTTACACCCAGATTAGGTTTAGGAACAAAATTTTTGTTTTAAAAACAAAATCCAACTTTACTTTTCTTTCCTTTCTTTTCTTTTCTTTTTTTAATCCTGATCTGTCCATTGCTAATCCAGCATAGTTTATAGGGGAAGAAATTGGGATTTGGTAAATGAGAATTGGGATCTAGGCTTCACCGTGTCCTAGATGTGTGTGTGTGCACGGCCTTGACCAAGTCACCCACTTTCTCCATGAGATGGTTCTATATACTAGTCAATAACTCACAGGGGTGTTCACCTTGCTAAAGAATGTCAGTGCCTGACATATAACAGGTGACTAGTTCCCTCTTTCAGACCAAATCAGTCAGTCATTGCAGAGTCAGGAATGCCAAGGGTCATCCCATAGATGAGGCCATTTCACATTGCCACCCCCAGTCTCCACCCCACCCCAGCAGGTCCTTGGAATCAAACCTTCCAACAGTTAAGACCACAAGCTTTTCCCTCAAATACGAGGTGAATCATGCCTCCGTTCCTCCAAGCAAGGAATCTTCAGGTCTTCACTGGATTCTACCCGAAACCTTCACAGATTTGTATTACCACCGCCCCTCCCAGCTCTCTTCTTGGGTAACTTATTTCAGAGCAAGTTTTAAATGCCCTATTGCCTTTAGTGGGTTCTGGGGAGTCATTACTGGGTATATTTGGTTCTTTTCTTTTTCTCTCTTTTGATATTGCAGGGAGGTAGAAGACTTGAAAATAATCTCTTTAAAATGGTGACATTTGCTTGATCACATTGACATTTTTAAGGTATCAAAGTGCTGCTTCCTGAAATAGAACTCCAATGAAAAGGATAAAGAAAGCTCAAGCTTAGCTTTTGGCATGTGTAGTCAGTCACTGACTCACCGCCCTCCACCCCCCATCTGCCCACAAGCAGCTTTCTCTGCCACGTGACCACATGATACGCAACACAAAAACACTGGTGCTTCGCTCTCATTCTGGGTTTGGACCCTGCTGTTCATTTTTAACTTCCTTGAGACAAACTGTACTTTTCCAACTCTGGCCACCACGCTGAATCACACACAATAAGATGCTTTTTCCAGACAGCCAACGATGACACCCAATTTGACTAGAGAAAGACTAGAACTTAAGACATCCTGAGAAGACTCAAGGCATGCCAAAACGAAATGTTCTCTAATAAGAAACACTGAATCGGTACTGCTAGATAAGAGTTTACCTTGTTGGGCACGAATGTTCAATTTTTGAATTCGTAGAGTTTATTCAAAGCAAGTGGTCCCTGTTCTCAGGGAATGGGGGTGGGGGATGCTGAGAGAAGTTTGCAAAAGAAAATTTTAAAGGAGGAAATGGTATGAATGATCAGAAAGGCAGACGCATATCACAGAAGGGCGGATTTAAAGGACAGGCTGCTTGTCTGAAGCGGTATTTGTGGTCCTCATGAGAAGCAGGCTGGTGTGCGTCAGGGAACAGCATACTCAAAAGAGCTTTATTGTACAGCATTAACTTCTCTTTTCTTTCTTCTGGGATAGAAGGAGGAGGAGGAGGGAGTTAAGAAGATGCATTGGAAATGGGACAGGAGTTAGAAGCTAGGCAAGTGCCCAGAACTCCAGTAAAGTAAGTGTGGAAAAACCCCGTTACAGGGCACATATATGGATGACGAAACGAAGTGAGGTTTCTAAGGCTTCTTGACCTGAGTAATTATACTAAAATGTTCAAGTGGTATATCTCAAAGTGTGTACCGTGGAATCCTCTGTTACCTGTACCTGGAGTCTGTAGCAAAGAAATTGGGGGTGGGGCACATTTTCAACAAAGTAAACAGGTTTCCTTATGCAGAACTTCTCAGAGCCTTAATAACCTAATGTGTATTATTTTGACTTTTCCAAGAAACAGGGTGCCTCATTTTCTAAGCTTAATGATAAAACTTGATTTTTTTTTCTTGTGGAAAGGACTATCCTAGTCCTCTGAAGATCATAATTTGGGAAATGAATATTAAGAGTTTCTTCTTGTTTATTGTTCTGTCATTACACACGTCAGAAAATAATTACCCCTTAAATGTTTTTAACTCACTTCATTGACATCTTTAATATTCTCTAATTTTTAAAATCAGGAATTTAGTTTTCCCATGATCTTTTGTAAGACTTTGAGTATTTCTCAAACCAAAAAAAAAAAAAAAAAATCCCTAAAAAAAGTACTTATTTTCTTTCTGAACTGGGTGTGGACACAAACCCATTACCAAAAGAGGTTATGAAACAACTGGACTGTTAAGAATCGGTTAGAGAACTCTCCCTGTCGGGTGGGTTTAGGTGAATAAGGAAATACAGCCCAGGGAGCCCTTCACACCCTTTCCATCCTCACCGTTCTGTCATTTAAAATACCCAAAGTGGCCGGGCGCGGTGGCTCACGCCTGTAATCCTAGCACTCTGGGAGGCCGAGGCGGGTGGATCGCTCAAGGTCAGGAGTTTGAGACCAGCCTGAGCAAGAGGGAGACCCCGTCTCTACTAAAAATAGAAAGAAATTATATGGACAACTAAAATATATATATACAAAAAATTAGCCGGGCATGGTGGCGCATGCCTGTAGTCCCAGCTACTCGGGAGGCTGAGGCAGTAGGATCGCTTAAGCCCAGGAGTTTGAGGTTGCTGTGAGCTAGGCTGACGCCACGGCACTCACTCTAGCCCGGGCAACAGAGTGAGACTCTGTCTCAAAAAAAAAAAAATAAAATAAAATAAAAAATAAATAAAATACCCAAAGTATTTCACCTATGTATTATCTCAAGATAGGGTTGTTGTAACACTTACAGCTGATATATCATTTGCCTAAAATAAATATTTCCTAAAATAAACTGAATATACTCATGTTATTTTTTTTCCCTCTTAAAATGCTGAAACCATCCCAGAATGCTTAGGGATATTATATAGGTGGCAACCAAATGCCACCCACATCTCCTGTGTCCCAAAGGCCTCCTCAGGGCCCTTCATTGAACTCTTAAGGGGTGGGTATTGCCACATACGAGGGAGGGGAAGCTGTCCAGTCAAACTTCTGTGACCTGGCACTCCTAGGGGACCCTAAGCATTGCTGGCCCTGCCCTTCCCTTCAGGAATCCCTACTGTTGAAAGAGTTGCATGTGGGGAAAGACCATTTAGAAACAAAAAATTTCACAGTCCATTTGCTTCAGGACAAGAATTGCTTCTTCTAGTCTTGAGATAAGAAAGATATTAAATTTGACAAAATAGGATATTCTCAGTGCTATATTTTGTGATAACAAATCCTTAAATCAGAAGTTTGAAAATGTAGTTTAAAATATAAATATTAATACATTATGGTATTTGATAGTCTACATGATTAATGGGTCAAATCAAAGATAAAATTTTCTTATTTTAGTTTTTTGTAAAGATGGGGTCTCACTATGTTGCCCAGGCTGGTCTCAAATTCCTGGCCTCAAGGGATCCTGCCACCTCCACCTCCCAAAGTCCTGGGATTACAGTGTGAGCCACTGTGCCAGCCTTGACAATATTTTCAATTGACATGCTGTGGAGATTATAATCCCCAGAGGCCATATCCTATTACGTTAGGATAGGGAAGAACTGGGAGTTCAAAGTCAAGAGACTTATTTTCAAGTCCTCTTGTAGAGTGGCCAGAAATCAAGGCTCTTCATTGACAAAGACCCAAAACTGGACCTCCCAGTTATTGACTTTCATTATTAAACAAACACTGGTTCTTTACTTCTATTGGACATTTGGCCTTAAGCTGGTGACTGAATGCTTAGATCCTGGGCTGACACCCCATGCACACATTGAAGGCTACAGATAAAGATTCTGCAGGGCAGCAGGTGAACTAACACAGTACAGGCCAAAGACACAACCACCCACCAACATCCACAGGCTTACCCGAGCTAGGCATCCTTGCCACGAGTATTCACATGACTGAACATTTTTTCGTATTGGTTTGTTCTGCCTTGGCTCAGTAGTATATTCCTAATATTTTTAAATGTTATGTTCCCAATCATGGAAGCATAATCTACTTATGTTGAAAAGAAATAAGTATATTAAAATAAATCTGAGTTAAAAGTTTTATTCATTCAACATCTCACATTACAAATATTTAAAAATTATATGCATACTGGTATAAATAGTCATTTGCAAACTATTTAATAACATTAATTTTCCACTAGCACTTCAACAAATGAACTCTTTTAAAAAAGGAACTGTGTTATATAACTTAAGAGTAGAACATACAAAAATAAGAACTTAACGTGAAAATGACTTTAATAAAAAATGAATTACCCTTATTTAAAATGCTATAATAAATACTACAACCTCCCCATACACAGTAAAAACTATATGGAAATTCAGCCAAGTAGTACAATTAACTGACATACTTAAATAACTTTTCCTTCTGATAATATGAGCAATACACTGGAAAAAAAATTAGGGATTAGTAAAAACTAGACACCCACTTGCTAAAAGTTTCACTTCCAAAAAATATAACAAAAATCTGATGAAAATTATAAAAACTAATTATACTTTAAATTTTAAAAATATAAAAAATAAAACAGTTGAATACAATATTGTCCCGATTCTTACAATGCTATCAATCACAGTAGCTTTAAAATAAGATAATAAAATAAAGCAAATGACCAAAACCTCTTTTATTCCATTTTTAAAAATAATCTCAAATTTACATTAGTAGAAAGATTGATTTCTGATTCTTTTCTTTAGAAACACCAGCAAGAAAGAGGATTACTCTTAACAGTAGAAAATGACATTTTTAAATGTCTGCAATTAAAAACAAAGAATTACACTGCAAAGATCTTTCAAAAGTTTGAAATAAGTATTGCACATAACTTGAAGTTAACTTGCCACAATTCATCACATTCAAGTTTTAAATCACCTTTTAACAGAAGATTCAACTCTTCAAAACAAAAGGGGTGAATTATCAAGTCTTTCCAACAGCACTCTCATAAAATGCTAAAGTCATTCACTGCAAGTTTTATTTTGCATTCTGCAGAGGTCTGTGTATGGAGAAGTATATATATTATACCAAAGCGTGGGGACCAGAAAGGGAAAGGAGAGGGTTCCTTTACATAGAAAATAATCAGAAACACTTTATTTTACATTGCAAAAATAACCATGTAATTACTCTGTAACTACATTGTAAGTACATGGCTGGTGCCATGCTAGTGCGCTAGAACTACATGCTTGGTGAATTGAAGTGACACCCTAAAATCTGTAAACTAATTACATGTTAATTATGTTTGAGTTACATGGTAACTCCCAACTACAATCCCATGTAATCTGTCGAACATGTAATCAATAAAGTTCAGAGTAATAGATAATCATTGTTTATGCCCTGTAAATTGAAGTGTAACCAAATAATCTGTAAACACACTTGTCACACAATCACAAGTAAATATTAGTAGAATAACAATTTCTTACATTAGTCATGCATACTAACATTACACACCTGTCCCACGGCAGGCTATTTTTTTTTTCTTATATATAATTTAAAAGAGCAGACATCTCTGAATCAAACACTTAACATCAATTTATTAATATTAAAAATGGCTAACATTCACCAAAAATGTCTGCATTTTATGAATAATTTTAAAAACTTAGTAAGAAGCTGTAGACAATTTTGTTATTTTAAATTTCTACCCTATGCTTATGCATTTAATTTTTTTAAGGAACTACAGTGTTATCTGTCATTTTCATGCGAATTTTTTTCATTAATTTGTGACTTTACATAGACTATTTCTTAAATTATAGGTACACCAATAGCTGGTGCTGGGGAAGAATGTTTAAGCAACATGCTTTCTCTTCTCTGCAGACTCTAAAATAGCATTGCCAGTGCACAACATTCATAATTTAAAATGTATGCAGAGCACTGAAATGTATAAAAAGCAGAATATAAGAAAATAAAATTTATTAAAATTATTTATATTAAAAAATGAAGTATATGAAGATCTCTCAGTAATAAAAGTACAAAAAGCTACTCTTTGCAATATGAAAAATTGAGGTATTGCATAAAGAGATATCCCGTCAGTGAAAAGTGTGCCTAAAAATGTTCACTGTTGGAAAAACAAGATATACAAAAGTAGTGCATAACAAATATACATTATGTGCATGACAAAATAAGTTAGCTACAAAAACACTGTACCGAAATTCAGCAGGTCATGTACAAAGGGAAAAATTATTATTCAAAGCTAGTTTTCAAACAGTGTTATTTCTTGTTAACTCATCATACCTGTTTACTGAGTAGGAACAGCACAATAGCACACCCCAAGCCACCTACAAGCATTTAAAAGAATAAGAAGAGGCAAATGAACATTCCAATTAGAATTATGTAGTTCAGGAGAAAAGAAAAAAAAGTCCCTGACCAGCTACACAAGAGCACCCTCCATTCGCATGACTGCTTTCAATATTTGCAGGGAATTCTTTAAAGCAGCTCCCTTTCTATGTTTGACTATTAGACAGCAAATGCCTCCATTTTGACCTTTGGAACTTAACAGGTACTGTTCATTAAAGCCTGTATTAAAAATAAAGGCCTGCTTTTCCTAAAGATCACCAGTAGGGGTCATCAGCCAGGTGGTTCCACAGCAGCGCTGGGGCAAGTCTTTGGTTTTGAAGGATCCAAGATGGTAATGTTAGGTAGCACAACTAGCAAGACTGCTGTTCAATTTTGTTATGATTATTATTATTTAACGATTTGCCCACTGATAATAATCCTTTTAATGATGGATAGGGCATTTAAGAAGAGAATGTCAATTAAAATAAAAGTTACTTCCATGACTTCAAGAGCTTCAAGAGACTATTTTAAATTTACCCCTGAAGCATACTGTTCAACACATAATGCCTTTCAAAGCTAGAATTTTATTTATAATAAAGCATGCATTACTTGATGAAGTTGGCACTTCAAACACTGACTATGTCCCATGCTAAATTCTGAAACTGTAATGTTATTTTACTTTATAGGAAGAGTAAGATAAACATACGTACCTTTGCACAGATTTACACAGTTACTTAATTCAACAGTGCAAAACACTTTGCAACTACTTAACTTTTTTTTTCTTTTTTTTTCCATTTTCTATGTTACAACTAAATTACAGGATACCCAAAGTAACTTTAAATCTAAAAGTAACCCAATCAGCAGCCAATTTGTATATTGGTTGTCCTCCAGTTTTGGCTACAAGTGTACTATAACACAAAATCAAAAATGATATCCTTGAGGTATCTCTAGATCTGTTGTTGGTGTTTTTTAACGTCAAAATGGAGAGCAAAGGCTGACACCTGATGAATGTTAGTAAATTGGGATATAGAGTTTATATATAACATCAAAAATAAAACTTTTACATTTGTTCTTTAGGAAAGGAAATGCTAGTTTTCCCACCAGTTGTCTCTAATTCTAGCTTTGGTAGGTTTCCTGGGGCTGTGACTAGATAAGTAAGTTAAATAAATAAGTGCACTCCCCTCAGTAGTAAATTTGCCCAATTTTTACATTCTGAATTTTGAAAACTGTTTAAAAGAAAAAAAAACCTAGCTCTGCCGACTTTACTATTTTTTTTTTTTTTTTCTGATGTGGTAGTAACTTTGAGGGATAATGAAATTATGTTCAGCCTCAAAACCCTTAAAATTAATTATAATGCTGCTCAATCTTGCTCATGCATTTGTTTGCTTTAACATGCTCTTTCCTGTTAAAAATTGTTAACTTCCTCCATTGCTGTTAAAAGAATAAAAAGGGGATGGAAAAAAGAGAGAGACAAAAAAGATGGAAGAAAAGAAAGGACAAGGCAAAAGCACTTCCCTGGGGAAAAACTGTGTCAGATAGACCGATAGTGTTATTGTTGCACGGTTATTTTAATAAAAGTATTCTTATATGTTATATTATTAACAATAATTTAATTAAAAACCCAAAATACTCTATTGTTTCATTTCTCTTTTAATATTTCTCTCTCTCCTCTAAGAAAATGTTGCAGGAAGTTTGGATCCTCTTGGTCTCAAACAAAACAAGAGAATAAAACTTCTATGCAACCTGATGGCAATATGAAAAAGGAGTTCATACATATTGTTTGCAGTGACACAAGAATCTACAAAACACCTATATTATAGGTCATTCTGTTCATTATACTATTGTTAAGTTACAGACTGCTACAAAAGGACATGCCAGCGTGAAGAGGTTGAGGAAGGGGTAAGAACGAACAGAAGAGTGCACTTATTCTGAGGCCTGAAAATGAGCACTGTAGTTATCCTTTAGTTCCAGCGGAATGAAATATGCCGAGGGCGGTCACCGCCTTCCTTCACCAGGGGCTTGTGGAATTCCCTGCCAGCACGAGAATGAATAGCAGCCCAGCAATATTCACAGTAATACTGCAGACAGGTAACATTAGCACAGAAAAATGGAGCAAATTTTCCCCCACAACGGGCCCCCTGACATTCATCACACAGCTGATCATCCAAGACATATGGCTTAACTTCCACCTGCAATCAAAAGTGAAAGAAGGGAGTTGACGTTTTTCAGTGCCTGGACCAGGTAACACCTACCGTATGTGTATATTTCCATCCACTGTGTGAGTGAGTCTGTTCCCAGGTGCCCACAAAGGAAGAACTAATAATTCACTTACTGAAGTTAAGATAGGTCATCTTTTAAGAACCTCGTAAGGCCTTTATGTCTATCATTTTACATTTTTGTCTTATTAAATAAACACCCTTCAAAGGAAAAAAAGGGCTTCACCAGAAATCACAAAGTGAAGCCAAGTGTTTAGACCAGAACATCAAGAGATTAAACCCACAGGAAATTTTTCATAGATACAAACCTTCATTTTAATTAGTGGATCTGGCTTTTTGTCATATGTGGAATCATATATTTAATCAAAACCAACTAAGAGGATCCAAGTTCCACAAAACAGTTCAGTGTTCAAATCAGTGGGAAGAGGCCTGACTTCTGTATTATGAACTTCTGAGTTGTTGTAAAGCCTGGTTCATGGTTTCTATTTCTACTGCATACATCTTGGGTTATAATCGCAAACCTGGAACTCTGGTAAAATAAGATGCAGCCATAGTACTCACAGTCTAAAACCTTGCTTTGTTCTTTGTCAGTAAGAATGGTTTACCCGAGTCTAAAAGTCAGAGGTGAATGGATAAAACTGAGCCTGTTCCAGTGCTCAATTTGCCAACCTGTCATTTGAACCTCATGAGTATTTAAAAATCACCTGGCTGTTAATTCACCAGCTAGAAAAGAGTTGGTTATTTTTAGTCTTAGAGAGACTCATGGTTGACACTCCCTCACACCAGGCTATCACCACCACTGGTGCCATCCAAGTCTGACAAGGAATCCTGACAAAGGTTAGCCGTAAGGAAATAGGAGAGCACTAGGCCTCTGACTCCTAGGCCGCTCCATGATATCATAATATCCGCAGAGCAAGAACGTTGATCAAAAGATTTCATTGCAGAGGAACACAAATTCAATCTGAATTTCTAACGACTAATCCCACAACTCTGAAACTCATGTTGGAATGAAGCTGTGAGATGTAGATTTATTTTTTAGTGTGCATAAAAAACAAGTAGGCATATTAACTTATACTGCAACTAATCTTGTCCCCTTTCCCCATGTTTATAATAGAATACACACCTTTCTCTTTAATATATTCACAGTATTGTAGGAGCACCACTATTTTCTTAAATTTTTCACTGCCACTGAAGTAGAATATACATGACAGGAAACATGAAGTAGAATATACAGGACATGAAGTAGAATATACATGTAGAAACTTGATCATTTCTACATACTGAATTACGAACAGCATGATAAAATCAATCAATAAAGATTTTTTTGAGCACAATGTCTCAGAGTGTTAGATATTAAAGCCAGTGCTAATGAAAGTGCCAGTATGCCAATAAATAAAGAGGCTATACAACAACATAAATTAACATTGCCTCCTTCATAAAGAAGGTCCTTCCATGAAAAAAAATCGTCAGCTGAACTAAACATTGTGCTTAGTAATGTAGCTGATGAACATTCTGGTGTAAATTCCTATCTTACCACAAACTAATAACAGTTGGCAGACTGGCAGCCGGTTCACAGGCCCCACTTTGAGTAGTACTGGTGTAAGACACGGTTCTATCTGCTAGAACAGAAACTCATGAGGACAGGGACTTCTTGTCCTGGGCAAGAAAACATTTGTTCAATGCATGAAACAGAAAGCTAAAAAATAAATCTGTGAATATAATTCATTGAGAAATAGGGCTTACTAAGGTATTCATGATGTTCCAGATTTAAAAAAAAAAAAAAAAGTCAGGAGATCTCAAGGGCATTCATCTTGTATACCTGATACAACATAGCTCAAAGGATTTGGTGGTAATATTTATTGAGTGACTCACTGACTGAATAGATGAAAGTTATAGTTTAGGGAAGATCAAATTAACTCAAGTAAACTGATTATAGTGTTCTGGTTAGGTTACTCAAAAAAATTAAGAGATAAAAAAGAAATTCATAAGAAATTCCAAAATGTATTATAGAGAATAAATCTAAATTGACCCTATAGTCAATTTATTATCACATAAAATCCCCCCACTCTAATCTTGGTAATGACACATTTAGAGGACCATTTCTGGAACTTTCAAGAATGAAGTCTAGGACTTACCCGTTTATCTATCTCTCCGTGCTGCAGCTGAACAAAGCGGGCACTGATAGCAGCTATGTAACTCTGTTGATTAGAGAATGCGACTCGCCCAGCTCCTTTTGGGTATTTTAGCTCAGGGTCGGTATCAATCCCAGCATAGCACACACCTCCATACAGCCGATCCATTATCATTGCAAGCTCCACTAAATAAGAAAGGAGCGCAGAGGGTATTTGAAATCAGGAAAATTTATCTGGCTCACCAATGGTTTCATCAAAAACAATTCATTTGTACTCTGAGCTCATATCATTATAATAATTATTAAAATCAAACTTATTACTACAACCGTGGACAACTGTCCACTGTGCTAATCTTTAATTTTTTAACTATGGGCAGGGGCTTTGCTAGGTATTTTACAATGTTTTCTTTTAATCTTCACAACAACCCTGTGAAGTAGGTAGTAATTTCCTGAGGAAACTGAGGCACAGAGGATGATCAATCTGTCCAAGGTCACAGATTGTTAAGTGATAGTGCTGGGCTTGGCACCCAGGTTTGTCGGTTCTATGCCATGTTGCTACCATAGATTTACCAGTTAATGTATTGATTAATGTAAATAATTATTTGAACACTAGAATACTAACTGGTAGATTCTTTGTTTGAGGGCCCTCCTAGCTTATCTCCATCTAAACTGTTATCTTTCCCACAGTCTAGCTATTAACCAATTTATCATAAAAAAGAAAAACTTGAAATAATGAATGCATCCTCTTCTCCATGAAATGTTACAATCTTGAAACTGCATTCTTATTCATTTACCTCATTTATACTATTAAACTTCAAATTACTTGCAGTCAGGGATCTAATTTCTTCTGTAAGTACCACTCTAAAAACATGGTGCACTGCTGAGAACTCTTGTATTTCAGAGCTCAGTAAACAGCTATTGGGCAAATGAGGACATGGGAAACAAACACGGAACATCTGAATGCATACGCTATTCTGGGGGGGCTTTTCTTTCCGACAGTGACACTTAGCATTACGGGGCCCTACACTAAGTACTTTGCATTGGTTATCTCATTTAATCCTCAAAACAACTCTATGAAATACACACACGTTTTACCCCACTTAACAGATGAGGACATTGAGAATTAGAGAAATTATATGATTTGTCCAAGGTCACCCAACTCTTAACTGGGAGCAGAACACATGAATTCAAACCCACACACTTTGATTCTAGAACTCTCTCTTCGACATTAACTGAAATGCTTATGGAGAATTTATCCTGAAAATCTTCATATTTGTTATGCTAAAGGATACAGATGGTTTTGTGTTTGATCATACCAGCTCGTAACGGTCGAGGAACACCACCAACAAATATAGTTTTTCGTGGGTCAAGAGGCTGTGAACCATCCATCACAAAGTCACTGTCACTAAGATTCCAAGGCCGAATCTGTACCTGGGGAATGTACAAACCAAAATGTCTCATTCTTAATATAACCAATTGATAGGGGAAAAAATTTTAAATTTTAAGAGTATTTTATGTTTTAAAAGCAATAACTCATGTCATTACAAATCAATAAGGCTATAAAACTAGAAGACTTAAAAATAGTGTATACCAACCTTTCATTTCATTGGTTTATTTTACTCAAGAACTTTCATCATGAGTAAACTAAACCATGGTGGAAAGTTCAATTTAATTGCCTGTTATTAATATGAGCCAAATCACTTAACATGTTCTTTTTTTTTTTTTTTTTTTTTGAGACAGAGTCTCACTCTGTTGCCAAGGCTAGAGTGAGTGCCGTGGCGTCAGCCTAGCTCACAGCAACCTCAAACTCCTGAGCTCAAGCGATCCTCCTGTCTCAGCCTCCCAAGTAGCTGGGACTACAGGCATGCGCCACCATGCCCGGCTAATTTTTTCTATATATATTTTTAGCTGTCCATATAATTTCTTTCTATTTTTAGTAGAGATGGGGTCTCGCTCTTGCTCAGGCTGGTCTCGAACTCCTGAGCTCAAACGATCCGCCCACCTCGGCCTCCCAGAGTGTTAGGATTACAGGCGTGAGCCACCACGCCCGGCCAACATGTTCTTAATTATCTGTAGGTAATTACCTGCTTTTCAGCTTATTTGGGCCTACCCAATCCTCTAATATCTACATAATTTAAATTTAGCATGGTAAACAAACAAACAAAAAACAACAAAAAAAGAAAAACAAAAGAGAAAACAAAAATAATAAAATTAAAATAAATGAAAATTTAAAAAGTAAAAAAATGTAGCATGATATCCACTGCCAATCAGTATACAGTGCTAAGTAAACCATGACTGTGTGTCCAACCAATGTATGTCCAAGAAATGCAAACTACCCTTGATAGTAACAAATCTGTTGCATTATTTCAAAAAGGTTTTCAAAATAAAAACATTGATACCTGCAACAGACTTTTTTGTGATAAACACTTCAGTGTGCCTATTATTTAAACTCAATCAAGAATCATGTGCCTCATTTAAAATTGTTTGCAGTTATTAACTGTTACAAATGCCTACACCTGGGGGTATAGGTCAGTGATAGAGCATTTGACTGAACAAATGCCCACACCAAAGGCTATAGGTTGATAGTGGAATATTCCCAAATATGCACACCAACAAAGTCCTAGATGAGAGATCCTAAATTCAAATGCCTATGAGTATTGGCAGAGAACATAAACAAGTCAAGCAAAGGAGTCCAGATTACAGGAACTCTTAGAAAAAGGTTTCTGACCTAGACAACCCAAGACACCAAGACAAGCTCCACAAATTATTGCTTAAGCTGGGACCACTGATGAATCCATTCTGCATCATGCCCCACCATTCATTAGGTATGGCTGAGTAATAATAAATTGTCAATTTGCCAGATTCATCAAAACAGGCCAGCTGCTACTGTTACTAAAGACTAAATTTTATGATAAAGAAAAACTTTTCCAAAAAGAAAAAAAACACTATGCAATGTACCTGTACATGTATATACATAATTCATTCTACTTTGGGAGAGTACCGTATACAAAAAGTTAAAAACAGTATCGAGTAAAATCTTGATCAAAATAAAGGAGGAAACAGAAAGACATACATATATTTGTGATTTGAATTCCATTATTCAGAGGAAATTCACCTACTTTATCTTTATCAAATGCATTATCAGGTGAAGTAAAAACAAAGATTTACCAATTATATTTCAACTAACCAAAAATTCAATGTCAAAATGATGTGTACAAATAAACAGAATGTCAATGTTAGGAGCTTAACAACAACAAGACACTTTTATTTAGATTCTACTTACAAACATGTCAATTAAGTATACTAGATACATCAAGACGTCTGTGGGTTTTTCAAATAGAACAAATGAATGGAGGCAAAAACAAGAAGCTGTTTAATGCTAGACTGCACTTACTGGCTTATCCTTGATAGTGGGGCTCGATACACACAGGTAGAGTTTTCCATCTTCTTCAATGCATGCATCAATGAGAGCCTGAACAGAGCTTTCATCTTGAAATAGCAGGAATGCATAGCCTAAGAAAAATGAAAAAGAAGGTTTATATGTTTTCCTATTTTTTGGTAATTCTTCAGGGGAAAGGATGCATAAACTACAACTAAAGGAAAGGAAAAGGAATAGAAAAATATACACACAAAAATTAAAACTTAATATTTATACCAGAAGTCTGATAATATCAACATATAGTTCATTTTGATAGTATCTTGAAACATCTTTTAGAGTAAAATTAAATTTGAATTAAAAGTATACTAAGTAGAAATTTTAAAGATACATTTGGGAAAATAAGTAAACAAAAATTTTTACGGTGAAAGTGAACATTTATGAAAAGGCTAAACATTAAACAATCTGAGGATAAATTGTATAAGTATAATGAATCTTGAGAATTACCTTTAGGAGGAAAATAGGATTTGCTTTCTGCTTTATGAGGCCAATCTACAATCAAAGGACCAAAGCGACGAAAACTAGCTGTGATCTCATCTAATGAACAAAGCAAAAAAGTAGATTTAAATATTTTTATGATCAGTTTTTGGAGGTAGTTTAAAAAAAAAGTTTCAAATCTACTATTTACAAGAACAGTACAAGGAACTTCTACCTCCCCTTCATCTAGCCTCCCCAACTATTAATATTTTGCACATTTGCCTTCTCCCCCTTCCTTCTCTCTTCCCCTTCCTCCTCTATCTATATATTGCACAAATCAATCTAGCCAGTCAGCCATCCATTCATCATTCTTTCTGACATGATGTCCTGTAATCCCAAAGTACAACTGTTGGTACCTGCTCAAAGCAAGGCCACTTCCCTATATACCACCATATAACCCTCTCAACCAGGAAGTCAACATTGATACAACACTACCACCCAATTCACAGACTCCATTTGAATTTCAAACTATCCCAACATATCTCTTTTTTTCTCTCTGATCCATATTCCTATCCAGAACACAGGTTGCATTTAGTTGTAACATGCCTAGAGCATCTGTCTTTTCCAATTTGGAACAGTTCCTCATTCTTTCCTATCTTTTACATTCATTCTGTAGGATGACTGCTGAGGTCTGAATGTTTACATCCTCCCAAAATTCACATGTCAAAACCTAATCCCCAATGTGAGAATTAGTTTTCAGATAGGGCCTTTAGTGGGTAACTAGGTCATGGGGGCAGATTAGGTGATCAATGGGATTAGTGTCCTTTTAAAAGAGGCTCCAGAGAGACCCCTCACCCTTCTGCCACGTAAGGTTACAACGAGAAGACTATGAGGAAGCAGGCCTTCACCAGACACTGAATCTGCTGGCACCTTGATCTTGGACTTCCTAGCCTCCAGAACAGTGAAGAATAAATTTCTGTTGTTTATAAGCCATCAGTCTATGGCATTTTCTTATAGCAGCCTGAATGAATTTAAGACAGTGACCCTCAATCTGGATCTGTACTCTGGTTTCTCATGCAATGCCTTCCATACAGGAATGCCACCATAATGATGCTATGTTGTCCTCTCCGATCACTGGGCATGTCAATCTTGATCACCTGGTCAAGGTGGTACTGCCTATTTTCTCTACCAAAAGGATACCATTTCTCCCTTTGTATTTGAATAATATTTTATAAGAGGATATTGTGTTACCCACCAATATCCTGTTCCCTCATGAGCCTTGGCATCCTTTGAGGACTCCTGCCTGTATCACAACGTTGGTTGCCAAATAGTGATTATCTATTTCCAGCATGCCCTCTACATTTACCAGTTAGCATTAGACAGCAAGGGAGAATTTTCCCTTCTGTCTCATTTATTTGTTCATTTATTCATACAGTATGGATCTATTTTATCCAACAGGTTGTGATCTGATTCTCTCATTTATTTTGATGCTCAGTTTGTCCCAAAAATTGTTCGTGATTTGGCCCGTGGGACAAATGTCCTCCTGACCTTCCCCATCATTCTGTAAGCACTTCTATACTTTCTGGCCTAAGAAGATACTCTAGGCTCATCTTGTTCTATCTTGGGCCCTAGCCCAAGAATCAGCCCTTTTTCCCAAGATGTATTGGCTTCTTTTAGTGGCAAAAGATATTTAGGAACGAAGATTTGGGTGTTCCCTACGCTCACTGCTAGTGGGTATTCATTATTTCTAAGTCTTTTCAGTGGACAAAGCTAGGAAATAAATGAATACACATACATAACTATTTCTGTATCTGTGTGTGTATTTATAAAAACTAATGAGCTCATATTGATATTTCCAATTCCACTCTTCATGGTTTTTCCTAGCCTTCCCCCTTTCCATGTTTATAAATCCCCTCTTCCTGGTGAGAAATCTAACTCCCATTATCTATAAAACATTTACCAATCTTTCAGCTACCCTGCTAGCCTCCTTGACCTTCTACCTTTGCACCCTGGCTCTTGTTGCCCTAATTTCTTATACACCATGCCGGCTGCTGATGAGACCTCTGGGCAAACCCCTTCACGTACATACACATACACATACATACACACACACACACACACACACCCACCCCTCCATTTGGTACCCTCCTCCCCCTCACCAATCTACTTTCTGGGACAGCAATATCTCCCTAGGAGGAAGGAAGAGGAAGAAAAGAAAACAAAAGTGGGGAAAAACAATAGAAAGGGAAGGCGTGATCATAGTTTACTATTAATTTAAACAATACTAATTATGCTATACATATATTTGGACAACTAATGAGATTATAGGAAAATAAATTTCCAAGAGACGTCTGGAAAGAGTATGTAAGCACGTGTAGGTAAGACCTGATAGTAGGGCAGGATGGAAGAACAGAAAAGAAAAATGGGGAATATGTTCAAACTCCAGTCTGGCAGAGCTGTTTTCATCTCCCATAGATTATTACCTGTGAAGTCTGTTCTGTTATGATAACCTGTCTGTACGTTAAATTTTGCTCATTTGAGCCTGGTAAGTAGGGGAATGAGGTCAGTATAACATGGAAGTTGTACTCATTCTTAAATGACTTTTCCCAGGCAAGGTGAGCTAGCACAGTGAGAATAGAATTTTAACCTTCATCAGGATAGGAAAAAGCCCCCAGTTTGTCTGACACACAGGCAGGAGCCCTCCAGCTCTATTATAAGAAAATCAAAAATAAGTGTGGCAACCACGGCTCTCTGCCCCCAACCGTTATCTCCTGACGGTGTAGTGTGCACTTCTTCACTGTTCAAAGGCCCGTTTCCATCTGCGTTGTCTCCAGGACTGCAAGCCAATATTTCCACTTTGTTGGTTTTGTGCATTTTTAATATTCCTTGAGGCAGTCCCAAGCATGCTGAGCAACTTGCCTGGATTATCCAAGTTATCACCAAGCTACTAATTCTCTTTTTGGTAGTGCTTCAGGTACAAAGGTACAAAGGTTTTAAATGATTTACCTTTAACCCTATTTTCCCCATAAACCATGTAATTTTTAGTACATAATTCTGCAGAACACAAAATTCTTCAAACTATGCTCTCTGAAGGCAGGATGGAGATTGCTTCAGACAAACCTGACATTTGAGCACAGCTTCCACCAAGACATTTTATCACAGACCAAAAAAAAAATTGTGTTTATTTCAATCTTTGACTTGTTAGAACCATTTGTATCTCAACTTTGCAAAAGATTAATTTTTTTTTTTTTTTTTTTTTTTTGAGACTGGGTCTTGTTCTGTTGCCCAGGCTAGAGTGCAGTGGTGTCATCATAGCTCACTATAACCTCAAACTCCTGGGCTCAACCGATCCTCCTGCCTCCACCTCTTGACTAGCTGGGACTACAGGCACATGCCACCAGGCCCGGCTAATTTTTCTATTTTTGGTAGAGATATGGTCTCACTATGTTGCTCAGGCTGGTCCCCAACTCCTGGCCTCAAGCGATACTCTCAACTCAGCCTCCCAAAGTGTTGGGATTACAGGCCTGAGCTGTCGCACCCACCCAAGACTGATCATTTTAAGAAAAAGAAGTAACTCTGTAAGTTTGATCCCAGCCTAAGTGGGAAGTTACTAAACCTTATTATTAGATCTTATTTTTAGAGAAATCTATTCTATTCTTCATAACATGCATTAGTTTATTTCCATTTCCCTTCAGGAAACCAAGACAAAAGAAATTAGGAAAACAACCAAGGATATGTGTTTGCTATAAGGTCTGCCACTTGGATTTTTATTAGGGTCAGTTAGACCCACAGATGAATAGCATATTCCTGAACAACTAGTCTCAATCTTTGCAGAGCTTGGCTTCTTACTTAGGTCTCAGCTTACATATCACTTCCTCAGAGAGGCTTTCCTAAGAAGGCTCCCTGCATCACTGTATCACATCATCCTGTTTGCTTTTCAACACTAGTTCTCTGATATTTTCTTGCATGTTTACACTTTGTTTTTGAGCCTTCCCCACTAGGATGTAAATGCTATGCAAGCAGAGACCTTCCACCTTGTAAACAAGCCTAAGAACAATGCAGGGTATTTAGAATGCATGTAAATATTTGCTAAATTAAAAAATACCCACAAAGTGATATAACTCTTAAGATTCCCTTTCTCATAGTACAATGGCAGGCTATATTTTTCAAAAGTTCATGCTTCATCTAAGATTTTAAACTTTTAAACGATGAACCATACATTTATGGAGTACTCATAAAAAGTGGGAAAAACTAAAAAATTCATGGTTGAATTTGGCCAAGGCACCATACATACACAAAAAGGCAGTTAGCACCCATGTTTGCCCACAACAATAAAATCCTTGGGAAGTTTATCCAGTGATGTTTATACTCTTTTCCACTTAGTCCAATCCCTTGCACAGATGGTTTGCACAGCCCTGCTCCCCTTCCTTCTGTCAACTAATCTTATATGCTATGACAGGAAGAAAGGACAAGAGAACAATGCAATCAAGCCTGAATACCTGGAGCCAGATAAGATTATTATAACAACGGCACTCACTATCCATGAGTTCCCTATGTGCCACCACATGGGCACCCTGCCATAAACAGTTCTTTCTAAATATACCTTCATCAATGTCTGGAGGCAATCCACCCACAAACACCTTGCGAGAATATCGCTCCACTCTTTCTCCATTCTGGTGAGTGAAGCAGTGAGGTGAACCCAGGCCACTATGAAGAGGTTGATCCCCACGGCCATCATCCAAAAATCCATCTTCCATTGGAAACAGTGAAGACTGACCTGGAATACAAAGCAAGAAAAAAGGCTAACAGAAAATGTTCCTTGCCATTGGTTATCATGTACAAGAAACAAGGAAAATGGCAGATTCAATAAAACTGCTGCTTTTATTTTTCTCACTGAATAACAGAATCCCTTAGACATGCTCTTCAATTCCCATCACCTTAAAATCCCGACTGAGAGAGAAAGTACATAGTTAAATAGAGGACTGCTCAAGTATCCCAGTGGGATCCAAAACCATCAGCAAGGTGAACTGGAAGTACACGAGGAGAGAGCACTCTTTAGAAAGCAGTTGGCAGCAAACTGCACTGCCTTGGCAGGGCCCCAAGGCCACTGGCAACCTAGACATGTACACTAAGTATTAAATTTGGATATAAGACACTGAATCTCTTAAATTTCTTTAAAAGATCAAATAATATAGCTTATACAATTTCCTCTGAGAATGTGCTTAAAATGAACAGGTCAATTTTTAAAGTGAGCACTCATTTTCATTTACCTTAACTAATGGGATACAATCAAAACCCACTTAATGTTGTTATCCAACTTCATTGTGTAGTTTTACAGAAAAGATTTTTAGGCATGCTAAAGATCTACTTATTATTAGCTGGGTAATTAATTATCAACTTGCTAAGGATGCTATCTATTTCTAAAAACTAGTCATTAAATTTGCTGTTCGAAAATTTTATCATCCAGAATATGTAAGCAGAAAAAACAAGAGATCCCAAGTGTGTAACAATCTTCTCATATTTACCTGACAGCAAAATATAAACTTTTAAATCATAAGGAAAACACAGAGCTACAAATAGCTGCAGAATCTCTCAAGCACTGTTTTATCACTTTTCAGCTACTAATTTACTTCTAGGTACTACACTGAAACATTTCAATGTCCTTTTGTTGCCACATTTGTCTTCAATTTCCATTACTAAACACAAATAATAATGGTATATCTATTACAAATTTATCCTAAATGTCAAATGAAGACAAAAAAATGATTATAAAATTGGAGGTTATTTCCTGAATGATTTTCCAAAATCACTTATATTTGAAATCTAAGCTATTTAACAGTCTTATTTTCCTGTAAAAAGGCAAAACTACAGGAGGCAAGAATAAGGTTTATTCAGGCACCTCTAGGAAATGATTCTTTAAAATTCCCTAAAATTTCTAGGACTTTTTTCCCCTATTTTTGAAATTTATAAGATTAGTCATTTATTTAGCTCATCTCATTTTAAACCAAATGTATTATGCTTACTTAGTAGAAAAAAAAAAAAAGTAGAAATAAGGTACATAAGTATAATCAAACTTCCAAAGTATTTGGAGACTAGTCTAACTACATTTTCCTTTACAAAGACTCTTAATTTTCTTCCTAAGAAATTCCTTTCAGAAAGAAAAAAAAGCAAATCTTCAAATATAAATGGAGTTTCTAATATAATACAGGGAAATCACTTTGATTCAAATTCACATCCTACCATTCTGATAATTTCTCTAGGCTCATTAACTCCTTCAAATGAGAATGTCTAAAATGTTAACTATACCACAAAAACTATGTAAGGATCAAAGCCATGTTTCATTTCCCTTCACCCCTTCCCCAAAAAGGCTAGAAACTGAGCAAGTTTGGGTCCTCTCCAAATACAACTGATATATTTAAAAGTTAGAAACAATAATGTTACCTCTCCTTCGCCCATATGTCCTTGCTGCATGTCAAATGAGAAAAAAACAAAAAACAAAAAAACAACCTTTCAAACATTGTCAAAAGAATCAACTGTGATCTTATCTACCAGCTTTTGAAACTGAAAAAAACTGGCTATATTCTTCATTTCCTGGTAAATGTCTCAAAAACAAGGAATTAGATGGTGAGGGATCAGTTTAACGCATTCTTTTTTTTCAAAAAATAGTTCTTCAAGGACACTTGAATTGAATTTTGTTTTAAGGGAAACTTTTTGCTGTAATTGTCACCCAAAGTTCAAACTATTATGAAACTAAGGCAGCATATAACATGATCTAAACCAACTATTACCATATTAATCACATTTTCTTTCAGAATTCCCTACCTAGCAATTTAGAAGATATATCAATATTTAATTCATGACTTTTTCACCACCACAAGATAAACAATTTTACAGTATTTTTCAGTTAATCCCTAACATAAGAAAATCATAGCAAATGAAATCTTTAGGCAAATTATAAACTTCTTTTTAGCCAACAGTTTCTTGTCCCTAATCAAATCTACCAAGTCCCAAATGTTAAAAAGTAAAAGGTCTTGCATTCTTATCACAAGTAGGCCGCAGCCAAGCGGAAAAGAAAAGGTAATTAGTAATCCAGGAGCATATACCTGAATACTCAGGAAATGACAGTATAAACTTTTAATCACGAAACTTTTGAGAAAATATCTTCCCTAAAACAAATTGGCACTTACAAGCCCAGCCTGTCCAAACATCTCAATTCTATTCGACAAACACTTTTTGAATGCCTGATGGCACTAGGCACTGTGGATAAATAGCATATGGCCCTGACCTCAAGGAGTTCGCAACCTTAAATGCCAGAGGGCCACATAAGCAAATAATGATAATGTCCCATGCCTCTTGCTATACTAGTTATGTGATAAGGGCAACAGGCACAGAGGAGGAAGAGTAAATGGTTCTGATGAAACAGCGAGGGGGGAGCATTCGAGGTGGCCTGTAAAGGAAAAACAGAGGAAGGGCACCCCAGGCCTGGCAATGTTACAGGCAGGGCTGCTGTAATGTTCAGGGAAAAGTGCCCAGGACAGAAGCATATGGAACAAGTGGGCACTTGGCTGGGGATGAGGTTTAAACAGGAAGCTGGGATAGGTTTTTGAGTTAGAAGGTATTGCACCTTTAAGAAGTCACTACACAAACTGGTCAGGGTTTTTATTCTTAGCCTTAGACAAATGCTAAATAAGTATAACTCAGGAATACCATGTAGGTTTTCTCCAAAATGAAACAACATTTCATGCTAAAATGCATTTCTACCACTACTAGATAGCCCTGGATTTCACCACAGTACTTGAGCAAATGGATTAAAATAACATAAAATCTCCCTCGAGCAGTTAGGTTTTCACTTTAATAGGTCTTAAGTTTAGGGGAGAAAAGGTATTTTCTGACTTAGTCAATCATGCAGAGGTTAGAAAGACAAGTGATATCACAAAAGCAGATGCTTATTTAAGAACATTCTATTCATACAATTGCTTCAAAAACAAGGGAGTTTGGGGAAACAAATTAATGATTTGAAAATCTTGGTTCTGTCAATCTTAAAAACTTGATTGATGCTGCTTGGATTTCTGAGAAAACAGATATTAGAAAAGAATAGGATCTTAAAAGCCACAAAATTAACATGGAAACTCTCACAGCTTCTATTATTTGAAAAATAAATATAGTTTCAGGCATGTAAGGGCTCCGTAGATTGAAAGTTAAAATCAAATACCCTTGAAATTTTCAAATGTGTATTAAAATTTTGATTATATACTGCAAAATTAAGCTAGTCAATATAGAAGAATTCGTGGTTAAATTCTGAAAACTATGTAGACATTTCTCATATTAAGAAAAAATAGGGGCCAGGCGCAGTGGCTCACACCTGTAATCCTAGAACTCTGGGAGGCCAAGGCGGGTAGATCGTTTGAGCTCGGGAGTTCAAGACCAACCTGAGCAAGAGCAAGACCCCGTCTCTACTAAAAATAGAAAGACATTATATGGATAACTAAAAATATATAAAGAAAAAGTTAGCCAGGCATGTTGGCGCGTGCCTAGAGTCCCAGCTACTCGGGAAGCTGAGGCAGGAGGATTGCTTGAGCCCAGGAGTTTGAAGTTTCTGTGAGCTAGGCTGATGCCATGGCACTCTAGCCCGGGCAACAGAGTGAGACCCTGTCTCAGAAAAAAAAAAAAAAAAAAAGAAAAGAAAAAGAAAAAGAAAAAAGAAAAAAAAGAAAGAAAAAATAGGCTATAGGTGTATAATGTTTGCAACTATAAAGACTGCCCAAATGGGGAAATCAATGTAAATTAATACTGAAAAATGTAAAAACAATGACATTCTAGAATACATATTAATAAAATGAGAATGTATAATTTTTTATTTCTGCTTATAAGTTTATACATTATTTTTAGTATAAATTTTAACATACGACATATACAGAAAACTATTATTATAAGTTCCATGCATTTTCCAGAGTGAACATATCTATGTAATTAGAACCCAGATATTAACAGAATGCTAAATGGTGCTACTTTATCCTATATATAAAAGATGTACTAAGCACCTTTTTCTCATCTATTTCAAATTACACTGGCACAAACTTTGTGACAAAATATCGTAACACAGATCCTCACTGCTTTCCTGAGGAAAATGTCAGACAGATTTCCAATCTCACAACTTTCAAGTGTTGCTTGTTATTTGATGTTTCTCACACATCCTAGGAAGTGGCAAGTTTAAAAAATGGCTATAATTATGTTTAAATAGATCTGCATTTTGGGAAAGTTCAAGCTAAGTCGTCTGAAATAAACTCTTTTCAGAATTTTCCTTTAGTTACCAAGAAGTAGACTGTTACATGATTTTTATAATACATGCTATTACTACTGACTGAAAATCTCCCTACTCCCAGAGTTAAAATGAATACTATTTATATATTTATCCACTTTTATTGTTATTTCTCACTTTTGATTTTAAAGTTCTCAGTAATTTAATGTAAGATTAACAGGATTAAGAATGTTAGAATGGGCTTGAAACATTATGACCACAAATTTTCATAACTTCTGGATGCATGTTATTAGATATATTGATAAATACTTTATTTCCAAAAATAGTTTACAGGATTGCTTACAAATGGTTTCTTTCCTTGTTACTAGCCTATTTAGCATCAAATTCCCTCTGTAAAATATTCTATTAATCTGTGATGCCAGATTTGCAAAGGTACAGAAAGACTTGTCAGGACTTCCTGACTTTCTCTCTCCACACATTTCATTATAGAAATAAAGTATTATTTATCTCCTTAATAGTATCTTTTTCTTATTTATTACAACATTTGTAATAGTCAAAAAGAAACAAAGTATCCATAACAGTGATACATTCATAAGAAGAAATACCTAGCATGTAGCCATTTTAAAATGTGGCATATGTTCCTAAATCTAAGATGTAGCTTGAATGTGTATTTTGTATGATCCTTATTGTGTAAATTTTAAAATAAAGAAAATATAAATAGATACGTGGGAATATGCATAAATTGTTTGTCTAGAAATAACCACAAGAACCTTTAGAGAAAGAAATCGGGATGCGGGAAAAAGGTGGCTTTCACTTCTTGTTTTATCTCTTTCTGTACCATTTTCTGTACCATTTCTGAATTTATTAGTATTGTGCATGCTATATTTGTTAACAGACCCTTTTTAGTTTTCTTCTTGGTACTTATATTAAAAACAAATAAATGATATATTAAAGAAATATATCATGTTACTCCTACATAAGAGTAACCAATTTTGCAAACAATAAGACTTTAGGCCATAAAGGATGAAACACTACTGGGTTTCAGCAATGAAAGACCTGATCCCATCAGGTAACCTGATCTACCTTAGGCTCTCTGTCCATCTCACTGCACCCATGGTGAAAAGGCAAGTAGCAACTCTCTTTGGACAAAAAATGTGGGAGGGGGAGTACCTCAGATGATAAGAGATTATCAAATAACCTACTTTTTCAGTAGGACTAAAAAAAGTGTGAGGAAGAATTAGCCCAACTACTAAATCAGTTAAAAAGATATAAATCAAAGGCTTGGAGCTAAAAGGAGTTAATTTGTGAACAAAAGAATAAAGATGGTCAAACCAAAAAGCAAGTACAATCATTACAAAGATCAAACCACACAACTCAACAAAGATGCAAAAAATCATTTTAAATGATTTTATAAATTAACCCCTAATTTTATAGGCTCACTGCCACAAAATTAATTTACATATATGCTTTATGGTTAGACTTACCTACGTCACACTGGCTTGTGTTTATATTAGCTTATTGGTACAACAACATCCAAAGTATATTCATAAGATATGATAAAGACATGACATTTTATTATCTGTAAAGAACTACCTTAGAGAAGAGCAAAGAATGCAACTCTAGTTTCTGTATATCCCTAACCTTCAGTTTCCTTATTTATAAAAACGGGAAGCAAATGAGAGAATAATGAAAGATACCATGTGTGTATGTAATACTCAATAAATTATTTCCTACTTTTCTCAAAAAGTAAACTCATATGTACATATTCTTAGTTTGATCTTTGACAATCAATCACTCTTGGCTTTTGTCATTACTATTCTAAGGCTAACAATTGTAGAACACTTTAGAGTTTACAATATTTTTATATTATCTTTTTCATGAAGGGATCCTTTAGCATGCTCCTTATTGTAGCAACTAGAATCATATTATATACATTTTCAGTAAGTGATCATAATCTACATTTCTCTTGGGTAAATTATACCCTCTCTTTTGATAGATTTCTCTCCCACTCCAAATAATCTTCTTCCTTTCATTCCAAAAAACTATAATTAAGAGATGTTCTTTTTTTTTTAATTTCAAAATATTAAGGGGGTACAAATGTTTTTGTTACATGGATAGCTTTTGAGACATGTTCTACGCTAACTTTTAAAAGTTAACTTACTAACCTCCTCCTTTGGGACAAGCAAATATTTAGTTGATGCTTCCGAGTGAACAGATATCCTCAGAGGAAAGGAAATACATACATGAGTTTGTTAAAACCTAACATTTTTTGTTGTTCTATAACTTTCTCCTTCCACAAGGTTCATATCTGAAGCAGCTACTCCTGAGGGCTAAAGCAATGGAATGGAAGGTTAGGAGAAGGAAAGAAGAAGTACTTTTACATAGAGGTGGTGATAGTTTCTTACGTAAAATAAAGCTTCAAGCTGGGTAAAAGGAAAATTAATTTTTTAATCCAATGTCTATCTCAGAACTAAACCAAGATACTCCAGAGGAATTTGAGGTTAAGCCTATAGCACTCCCTCTCACTTAGCTGAGAAACTAAGTTTCAGGCTTACTTCTTATAACCATAAAATGGATATTCTGACTGTATTCCTATTACATGAAATTTACTAGTAAAAGGCATCTGTTAGGGACTGGATGGTGTCCCCTCACCCCAATTTCATATGTTGAAGTCCTAACCTTAGTACCTTAGAATGTAACCTTATTTGAAGACAAGGTCTTTAAAGAGGTAATTAAGGTTAAATGAGGTCATTGGAATGGGCCCTAATCCAACAGGACTGGTGCCTTTAGGAGAAGAGATTAGGACACAGACAGGCACAGAGGAAAAACCACAAGAAGACATATATAAGCCAAGGAGAGATGCCTCAGAAAAAAAATCAACCCTGATCTTGTACTTCTTGCCTCCAGAACTGTGTGGAAATAAATTTCTGTTTAAGCCACACAGTCTATGGCACTTGTTATGGCAGCCCTAGCAAACTAATACAGCATCCAAAAAGTAGGTAGAAATTTTGGTTTTTAAAATACATTTAAAATCCAAAAATTTTCCCCAAGACTGCCCCTCAAAAAAAATAAAAAAAATAAAAAAAAACTTCTACAGCTAATAACACAGCAGTAAATTGAATAATTCCTTAGAATGTACACTATAACACTCATAGCAGTTATCAATCACTGTTGAATTATATTGGCATTGCCTTTTATAAGTCATGAGTGGTATGTGAAGGTCACTACATAATGAACACTGACACTTGAGCGTGGCCAGTAGTAACAGTAATTTGATCTATGGATGAGTAAGCCCCATTGATTTTTCTACAGGGAAATTCTAACATTATTCCAATTCTAACGTTATTCCAATATAAACTGCAAAAAACTGGTTGACAACTCTGACTTTTTCCTTTTTATTTATTGAAGGTTTAAGCCCTGCTTCTTTCCAGAAAGCTTTGAGATTGCTTGAAAATTTCAAAACAAATTATACAATAAAAATCAGTTGAAATTCAAATGTACATGTTAAAATGTTCATGTGAGAAAGAGTGTAAACAGATCCTATATGTTTATCCAAACAAAACAAGAAACAGCTTTCAACTCAACACATATTTGGGGGGGGGGGACTCTGAAAGTTACTATTGAAACAAAGTATAGTGGCTATATAATCACCTTTTTAAAGGTTTTTGGAAGCTGGAATAGTTTATTTACGGCAGACAGAGAAGAATATAGCTCCTTTCAGTCTTAAAATTAAACAATGATATACTAGGCTTTTATTTTCAGTATTAAAAAAATGCTGCATAAGTACAAAATGTGAAGAAAGTGTACTTGAAAGTGAATATAGTTTGAGGTTATCTATCTTAATAATAGATAAAGCATGTTCAACTATAGACAATTTTTACAAACTCATCTTAATCCCTTGCTATATATTTTTTGTTATAAATTTTCAGCATAAATATTCCTAGACAAAAATATTACTTATTCTAATTATTTTATTTTGACTTACTATGTGCCAGGTGCTATGCTTAGTGATTTACATACATTTAATCTTCACCATAACCCTAAGAGATGGTAAGTATCTATAATCCTTGAGTTTATCTTCACTAAGCACAATTCATTACAGTAGATTTGCAATATGGGTACCTCCAAAACCTGAGCTAAAGTGACAACAAAACTACTAAGAATCAAGACATGAATGCGATTAATTTATTACAGAAGTGATCCACTCTAGATGTTTCACAAATATGACTGGGAGAATGGGCAATGCCTACACCTAAATCAAGGTCACTAAAGAATTGTCTCAACACCTCTCCCTCCAACCTAGCTTTAATTTCCTGATGATTTTTAAGCAATTTTCCTGCTATGTGTATCTGGACTTTGCTGCTCGAGAGAGAACGGGTCAGTCACCTCCAGCATCTGGTCTACCTAGAAGATTTATCCTTCATTATAAATGAACAAACTGGTAATGGTTGGTTATTAAAAACTAACACTTGATCAAATGTGACAAAATCAAGTTTTGGAGCCCTACAAAGCTGAGTATCAGACCAAGACCATGGCAGTCATAACCCCACACTTCTGGGTCTTGCTTAAGGAGCCAGCAAGTGTCTCCTCTTTGATATCTCTCCTTGTAGATTATCCTGATATCTTTCAGTTTGAGATAATGTTAACCTCAGCCAATATACCTTTAGAATAAACAAAATTATCATGTACGCAACAGTAAAAACTATGTAGTCCCCTCCTAGAGTTCATGAACCAATAAAATTTCCCAACAGAAATATCTGGAAGAAAAGTTACCTTAATTTTTTCTTTGCCAAGTAAAGGTCATTAAAAAACAATCTATTCATTTAAAAAGAAGCTATTAGTGAAGAAAAAAGGAAAGGCAATCATAGACTTTTTTCTTAACTAAGTGAATTTAGCTTTAAGGGAAACCTACTAGAGAGAGTTTATTTTTCTCACCCCAACAGAGAAGGGTCCCAGAAGCAACCTAACCAACTGAACAACTTCACAGAGAAATTGGGACAAAGGGCCGGGCGCGGTGGCTCACGCCTGTAATCCTAGCACTCTGGGAGGCCGAGGCGGGTGGATCGCTAGAGGTCAGGAGTTCAA
Organism: Eulemur rufifrons; assembly: GCF_041146395.1. NCBI lineage: Eukaryota > Metazoa > Chordata > Mammalia > Primates > Lemuridae > Eulemur > Eulemur rufifrons. The sequence goes on from NC_090992.1 coordinate 12,905,543, forward strand.
GACCAGCCTGACCAAGAGTGAGACCCTGTCTCTACTAAAAATACAAAGAAATTATATGGACAACTAAAATATATATACAAAAAATTAGCCGGGCATGGTGGCGCATGCCTGTAGTCCCAACTACTCGGGAGGCTGAGGCAGTAGGATCGCTTAAGCCCAGGAGTTTGAGGTTGCTGTGAGCTAGACTGATGCCACGGCACTCACTCTAGCCCGGGCAACAGAGTGAGACTCTGTCTCAAAAAAAAAAAAAAAAAAAGAAATTGGGACAAAGAAGACTTGGTCACTTTGCCTAAGATCACACAGTAATATCCCAAATCTTGGCTTACAGCAATTTCCAGCATGCGGACCTGACTCTAGAACTAGTTCCACAGGAAAAGGTAAATCCTTCTACATAAATCTCTTATGTCCTCCTTATTCTGATGCCACTGTTTAGTTTTTGGCCTATACACATTTATGCTGGAATATTATATTATGGCATTTGTTCTGCCACTGTAGCATGAAAAAACCAACATCTGATAAACAAGCAAGTTTTTAGAAACTATACAATCTCCAGAAGATCGGAATTAACTGGAACTCTCATAAATCAAATCCCCTTCTGATTTTTCCTGGCTCAACAATCCTACATTCTACAGCACACTGATTTCAAACACTTACTAAAAGGAGATCCAGTTATAAAAGTAATTTTTTTTTTTTTTTTGAGACAGAGTCTCACTCTGTCGCCATGGCTAGAGTGCAGTGGCATTATCATAGCTCACTGCAACCTCCAACACCTGGGCTCAGGCAATCCTCCTGCCTCAGCCTCCTGAGTAGCTGGGACTACAGGCAAGTGTCACCACGCCCAGCTAATTTTTTCTACTTTCAATAGACATAGGATCTTACTCTTGGCTCAGGCTGGTCTTAAACTCCTGACCTCAAGCGATCCTCCTGCCTCAGCCTCCCAGGGTGCTAGGATTACAGGCGTGAGCCACCTCGCCCAGCCAAAAGCAATTTTTAATGCCCCACTCACAACATACTAAAGACAAGAAGTGAAGGTTTTTTTGTTTGTGTTTGTTGTAGGAATGATGAAAAGATAACAATTTAGTCAACAATGGTTCTTAGAGGTGGTGGGACTTAAAATGAGTGTTGGCAAATGGAAGGCGTTATCCACGTGTTGAGCAGAAAAGTAAACAAGACCTCTTTATTTTACCCTTTGTTTTATACTATGCTACTAAAAAACAGACATTAAAATTCTTTAATTCTGTGAGTAGATGTCTCCTTCTTTCCTTTGAAATTTAGCTTGCTTCATTACGCATATAAAAAGAAAACTTGACAGCACATTGGTAATATTTGGAACAGGTAAGAAGAATCTACCAAAGATACTGTGAAGGCCAATAAAACTTCATTTTTCTTGCTCTTGTTAGACAGCAAACAGTAAATGACCTTGTCCTACGCAATGTCAAGCACTGTGGTCTTAGGCTGCCTTTTTCTGGTTTTAGATCTCTGATTATCCTCTCCTGCTCCTGGAACATTTTTCCAGGCCTTTATATTGACTTTTCAAAGGTCACCCTACAGAAGCTAATGATAGATACAGCCAGTCTTTATATGTCATTTTAGGATTCTCATTTATTCTCATTGTCACCAAGTTCAGGTCAGGGAATCAGTTGGCTCTCACATTTAAAAAAAAAAAAAAAATTTCTGCCATAATTTTGAGGTAAAGAAATTATTCTCAAAATAGCTGATAGTTTAATAGCAACTTACAATTATCATTACAAAACAAACTAATGTCATTTCTCCAAATGTTGAATTACAACTACTGTATTTTCTCATCTAGTACTAGCTTATATCGGTTTTGTGCACTTCACTAGGGTAAATCAATTATCACTTACCATTAACAAGCAGAGAGCTATCGGATCCTGGATATGAATAGTTTAGACGACCTGAAGGTAAAAGAAGGCCGTTACTAAATTTACTTTTTTCATAGATGTTTTAAATTTATTCAACAACAGAGCTGAATTGACTGTTTTTAAATAGGCATGGTATTTGAATCAGGATGTTCACCAGTATTCAAAAAGGGAAAGTTTTAAAGTGGGAAAATAAAATATCCCTCATTCTTAACTACTAGATCATTCTAATTTTCAAATCTCCATCCAAAGTAACTTTCTCTATACCATTATGTTCTAAGAACAACTCATAATGACAATCTTCACATTTTTTTGCCCCAAAAATGTGAAAAATTTTCATTTGTGTGGTGTTTTGTTACTTTTAAAAAGTATGTAATCAGTAATAATATTTTCCTTTGTGACTCATAACAAAAGCGCTAGGCTTATTCCTACATGTACAGACATGCTGATGGGTTTAATTCATGTTTTGGGGAATCCATACACACAGTAAAGAACATTTTATTGTACTTACACAGGATAGAAAATATCAAAAACCACGTGGCACAGTCCCCAGAGAACAGCAGGCACTGAAAAAATGCTACGTTACTTTCCTCCGAATTTTGAAGTGTGTCAAAATCTAGTTTTGAACCTAAAATGGGCACTCAAAATGCTCCTCAAAAATGAATTATTGAAGGTACTAAAATTTGGTTGTTATGAGCTGTCTTCCAAATTGGTAACCAGATGACTGGGGGAAGTAAATGTCATTGGGATTTCTCTACCTTTAAGAAATTACATTTCTGTTTTGGAAGGGTTTCTACATGTAAATTGAGGCTTCTAGACCACAAATCCTTACGAGTGCACACCATGTATCCACTTATACACTGTAAGTCTGCAGTCCCCAACTCCCAGGCTGTGGACCGGTACTGGTCAGGGACCTGTTAGGGAGCCCGGCTGCAGAGCTTCACCGCCTCCACCCATACCATCCCCGGTCTGTGGAAAATTGTCTTCCATGGAACTTCGGAACGGTGCATAGCAGGTGAGCAGCAGGTGAGTGTACGAAGCTTCATATATATTTACAGCCGCTCCTCATCGCTCACATCACCGCCTAGCTCTGCCTCCCACCCCCAACCCCCAATCTGTGGAAAAATTGAAAATTGTCTTCCATGAAACCAGTCCCTGGGTGCCAAAAATGTTGGGGACCGCTGCTATAAGTTAGAAAACAAGAATCACCATGGTAACATTTGTAAGTCTCTAAACCCCACATGCCATCTGCACCCACCTTCAGAAGAATGGTGCAGAACCCTCAACAGTCTTGCTCATCTAAGGAATGGAGAGGGGGACCCGCTTGTTAATTCTCTACTATAGTTCAGCACTCTATAAATCAGGAGTAGTATGAGAATTTGAAATTGACTCAGAACCACAAACATTCCTGTAGGTAGCAGCAGTCTGAACTCCAACACCACAGAACCATGATTCTCAAAGGCAGATAAGCAGAGGTTCCCCCATGCCTTGAGGCTGGGGTAAGGCTTCCAAGATGCCAGCAAGGACTCTACCTAGTCCCACTGAACACTCTTGGAACCAGAGACAGCTACATATTAACAACTCTTCAGAAAAATCCTGCTTCTTTCCACAGAAATGAACTCACGCCATGAAAAGAGACAACTATCCTCTACTGCCAGCAGCTGTAATGAATCCATATCCAAAATTTGGAGTTCAACAGGAAACAAAATCTGAACTTTATCATTTTCCTACTATTTAAAACCAAATAAAAGAGTTTCTTAAATTGTTATTTGTTCCACTTAAAATTTCAGCTTATTCTTATTTTGAGAGTGGAGGTAGGGATAGAGATGGGAGGGAAAAAGGTAAAAATTAGTTTTGATTTTTCAATTTCTCCCTAAAAATTGGTTTCATTCTTTAATGCTAAGGTACACAGCCATTACCTGAGGTTGGTGAATTCTATCTGAACTGCTTTAACTATAGCCTCTATCTTATGACTTGTCACAAGTATATTTTTAAAAAAGGATAAACTTGAGATGTTAGGAAAAAGAAAATGACCTTTAACTGTTAAAACTTGGAGGGAGGGGAAGAATACTATTTCTGAATCACAACTCAAAGTAGCAGCTAATTTGTAATGGAACGTATGTATACATTTTAACCTGTAAAACTCTCTAATAAACGAACAAGAGCTATCACACATACCACTTTTTTATATTAATAAAACATTTCTAAAAGATGACATAAGTCAATACAGAAATAAAAACATTTAATTATATTAGTTTAAGTTAAAGGTTAAGAGGAAATGTTTTTTTATTATTATATTTCAAAAGAGATTTTCTAATGCTAACATTCCAGTTGAAACTAAGACTGTTCTATATGAACCATAATGGTTCTTGTTTGACGCCAAGGAAAGATAATTAACAATAAGAATCCAAAAGACAAATTAGTAAACTGGCTGGCCCAGTTTAACAAATGAAGTTCCACTTTATCGGAAACGCATCTTTTGGGTAACTTTTAAGGAGAAAGAGTATTTCAACTTGACGGGAACAAAAATATCCCTTTAACTCAGTTACGAGTTTATCTCATCACACACCTCCTGAAGAGAATCCCCTTGCCACCAAGTAGGTAACACGTAGCACGGTTTCTGGTGCTTACCCTGAATACAAAGTATTTGGCCAAGACACGTTGACACTGAGGAATCACTGGCAAAGTTCACAGTTGAACTCTGAAAGTGAGACCTGTTTTTAATGTTTTGATCTGCCTTGTGATATGATTCCTGTCAGGCTAGAATCAATTTTAGCCTCTGAGTAGCATATACACCTGTGACATTTCTGTTAAACAATCTGTAATTCTTTCCATTAAAATTTTTAAATATAAGCAGTGATGTTAAGAAACCTTTTTTTAAAAAAAAAAATTTTCATAATGCTGCTCTAACCTGTGTCCCCTACTCTTCTGTAAATTCTTTCTACAACTAAAATATCTAAAGGGTCATCCATAATCTATTATGGAAAACACATATCAATCACTTCCTTTCTGGAAATCTTCCAAAAACTCCCATTATAAGTACCATGGGAATTTAAAGTCGTATACAAGCCTTTCACATTCTGCCTGCACTCTTTCTTTTATTTCTGTTCTGACATCCTCTCTGCTCTATAGGTGACAATTTACCTATTCTGCCTTTTCTATTCCATGGCTAGCTAACTGACCAACCCCTCACACATCTGAGATAGCGGCCCTCATTCCATGTTCCCAATGAAGGGTGTAGGTGGGTATTTCATAGATATACACACACACATACACACATATATACATATTATATATAAAGACTGTATTTATTTTTTTTAGAGCAGTTTTAGGCTCACAGCAAAATGGAGAGGCAAGTACAGAGATTTCTAATATCCTTCCCTGTCCCCACACACACACAGCCTTCCCCATTATCAACATCCCCCACCAGAGTGGTACATCTGTTACGACTTACTAACCTACATCGACACATCATTATCACCCAAAGTTCACGGTTTACATTACAGTACATTCCTGGTGTTGTACATTCTATAGGTTTGAAAACATGTATAACAACAAGAATTCATCATTATAGCATCATAGTTTCACTGCCCTAAAAATTCCCTGTGCTCCATCTACTCATCCCTGCCAGCCATTCTCAACCCCTGATCTTTTTTCTGCCTCCATAGTTTTGCCTTTACCAGAATGTCATATAGTTGGAATCACAGTGGACTTTTCAGATCAGCTTCTTTCACTTAGTAATATGCATTTAAGATTTCTCTATGTCTTTTCATGGCTTGATAGCTCATTTCTTTTTAGTGCTTAATAATATTCCACTGTCTGGATGGAGCACAATTTACTTATCTATTCATCTATGGAAGGACATCCAAGTTTTGACAATTATGAATAAAACTGCCTTAAACATCCATGTGTAGGTTTTTGTGTGAATGTAAGTTTTCTCGAGAGTTTTCTCAAATCTTTTTTTTTCAGGCTCACCTTTTTACAAGACACTGTTTCCAAAAGGGAAAACACTTTTTAAATTAACTTGCCTAATTTTATTTGTAGCTACAAAACAATATCCAACCTTCTTACCTAATCATTTCAGCTTCTGGCTAACTTTCTTATCTCTTTACATAATAGCCTCCCTTTAGAACTAGAGCATTTTTTTTTAACTTAGGCGTCCTGAGTTTCCTGTTTGGGCACTGGGTGAGCATTCAATGAGTTCATGGTACTAAACTTAAAACATCCGAATTCCATATATAAACAAAGGGTAACAAAATAAAAATAATTGAGATAACTGAATATGACTATCACCCAGTGTCTGCATTTTTGATTTTTTGATAATTCATCTATCTATAATCATAACCCAGGTTTTGGCACATTTAGAATTGAATTGCTTAAGGCAGAAGGAAGGCATTAGTGGGTAAAATTCAATCTTTGAATGCTCTTGGTATTGACTATGTTATAAATATAAAAAACACTGCCTGATCAGCAGCCCTAATCTTAAGGGACATTATGAAAGGAAAAGTAGTAGTCTCTAGAGGCCAGCTGTGGCATTCGGAGCCAGAAGCCTGGCATACATCATGCAGAAGGCATAGGCTATATTTGGTGACATGACTCAACTTAGCCAAATATAGGCAACAGACACAGTGTGACTCTGGGGATCCACAATACCAAATTCTACATATCCATACACCAAGCGGGCAATTCTATGCTAGGTATCTGTGATTTGGAGAGAAGCAATATTTACCAAACAGATTGACTTAAAATAGGTAGGAGGAGGAGTTGCTCAAAAGAACAGTACGACGTACTATCATATTCTTTTAAGACGCTAAAGTAACCTAGCCAAAGAGATGAAAGAAGAAAAGACTAGAAGAAAATATTCTTTTATATTAGCAATATGTGTATTACTTTCATAATTAGGTAAAATAAAAGTTATTTTCTAAAGAGTAACCCAGATATTATTGCTACTGATGATTCAATAGGAAACAATACAATAAATGTCATTTTCAAATACACAAACACTGGAAAATACCAAATATTCTACAGTGCTATTAGATTTCATGCTATGATCTTCTCTTTTTCAGAGTCATGCCAGTATTGTTGGTGACATGGTACAGGTCCAGGAACAATAATAGAAAATAACTCTAACTCTATAAGGTTCTCTAAAACATAGTTAATACAGTCCTATAAAGTGACAAGTAGCATAAAATTCTAAGTTCAATTTTTTTTATTGATTCACACTATAAAAACTTAGATACTCCAAAGGAAAGTAGGGGGAGTCTTTGGTGAACACAATTAAAAACTTCTAACACACATATATATAAAGATACATACAGCTGTTGTTGTTTAACTAGAAGTACTCCTACTGCTGCTCCTATTAATTTGATTTAGTTCACATCTAGGTAAATCAAAGCTATACTGTGATTAATAATTCTTTAAAGGTGGTACTTCTACCTACCTCTACCCAATTGCTTTTTACCAACACTGCCTGAGGCTTGCTGCAAAATGGTGCTGTGGGGACCTGGACAATGTGCAGAAAAGCTCAAGAAATGGGTAATAAATATCCTGGTTTTGAATACTCACTTTATACTTATACAAATGCAGAACACATATCAACATGAACTAATAAAAACTCATTCAGTATGTTCTATAATTGAATGATAAATAAAATTTTAAATAATTTATTATTACTGACCTAAAAATTTGATTTGACTCCTCAAATCACAATCAGATACCTTATTCTACTCCCTGACCTATGTATGCCACAACCAACTTCCAATAAAGAAATTTTGTTGCAAAATGACAAAGGAGGAACTGGCTGGGACTGATATCCACTGGAGAGTCTTGCCCCCTCCCAAAGAACTACATAAAATTCATTAAACACACAGAGTTTAGGCTAAACAAAACCCCTCTCTGGGACAGACTGGTTTTCAGTTTAAAAGTTAGGGCTTACAAAAATTCTTGAATTCACACCCTTTCCTATCTCTCCACACTGCCATTTCCCTTCCCCCATCAGGCACTCCAGCCATCTAGAACTGCTGGCCTGTAACTTCTACTTCTGGGTTACTCCCTCAGTCTGGAATGCCTCCCCTCTCTGCCCCTCAGTGTCTCACCACTCAAGCCCCCACCCTTCTGTCCAGGCAGCTCCCTTCTTGGGCCTCACATCCTATGAGAAGTCTGCTCTGCCCCACTCCAGCCACCCTCTCTCTGATTCAGATAACCGTATGTGCTCCATAGGGCACCCTTTACACCTAGTATACTGTATTTAAATTACCTATTTCAAGCTCTCTCTTGCTCTAGGGCAACAAGATCTTTATGGACAGATTTTGGGTCTTGCATGCCAGAGCCTGGAGCAGAGAAAAGTGTTCAATAAATAACTGTTGGAATGAATGAAGCAAAGCCAGCAATTGGTGGTCTCTCTGTCATGGAAGATGCAGTGAAAAGTGTAAAGTCTAGTCAATCTCATCTTGTGACCTAGGTCAAATTAGCTTTGCTGAAACTCAGGAAAACAGAGACATTTCCATTTATTAATACTTCACAAAGCTGTTGTGAGACATTCCCAAGATAACTTTTGCAGAATACCAAGAAAAGTCCCCCACTATGCAATAGGTACTTAATTAATATTAATTCCTTTCCCCTCCCTAACTATAAGCCCAGAGATAACCAGCAATTTTCCACTTGTGAGAGAAAGGAAGAGGGAGAATTCCTTTTGGCCAAAAAATTGCAAACTGGAACCATGAAGAAGGGAGTGTCAATCTGAAGTATTTTTCAGCTTCAGAGAAATAAGAGTTTGCTAGTGTCCTTGGTTACAAACAGGGATATAATTCTTCTCAGGGGGAGAGAAAAGTAAAAACCTAACTCCTTACTTTAATCAAAGCCAAACTGACAAAGCAGAAGAATTTTAGGAAATAAAACTTTGAAATTCAAAGTTAAATATTTATTATTTCCTTTAATAAAACCAGGAAGGATCTTCCTTTTGAACCAAAAACTCAAATTTAATTTTTTAATTGTGATAGGACAGTTGAAAAACAGATTGTAATAGTAGCAAAAGAAAATAACATTTATCATAAGATAAGTAAGGTCAATGGAATATGTTTCTACAGATTAAGGAAGGTTTCATATAAAGGAAGGCTTGCTTTGACTATAACTTAGGGCAAGTGCAACATTGCAAGACTTAAAAGCATCTAAGAATGTCAGACAGAAGGGAATATCTAGAGAGAAACTCAGAAGGAGCTGACCCAATTAAGGAATTCAAAAGATTTCCTACTGCCAGTAAAGCTAACAACAAACCAGCAAGCAGGAAGGCTATTTTTATCCTCACCAGAAGCCTTCTGACTCTGGATGCTACATTTAGAGGACAGAGCAACAAGATAACTTGCCTTAAGAGGATGTTATGATACTAGTGATTAATGGTAATTTTTTAAGCTCTAAAAAACTAGGCATAGTTTTTGTCCAAACCAAACCAGCCAAAGCCAGTTTTTGTTGCTTTTTTTTAAGGGGTGGATAATATAATGGAAAGAAAAGTGGAAAAACATACCAACGGGTAGTAGAAAATTTTAAGTAATCCAGAAAAAGCTAAGCTAGTAAATTAAAATTCTCCTACCTTGCAAAAGGGTTGATTTAAAAAAGCATGTGTTACAAGAGGCATATTTTAAAAGAACCAGTGAAAAAACATAAAAGAATTGGCCCCAAGGTAAAAATGATTTTGAAAAATAGCTCTCTGTACTGAGAACATAAAAAAAGATTAAGATAAACTTAGGAAATCCATAGAGACCACAAGCTAAACTGCTGTAAATGATTGAGAACTTTAGAGATAAGAGAAGTAAGACTAAAGAAATCTAAATAGACTTTTCTCTGATCACAGAAACTAAAAGAATTAAGAGTGATTTCCTCATTTATAACCATTATTTTATAGAATAGGATGCTATTCCTACACTGATGAAAAGCTGCCCTTAAAACTGGTTACTGAAGTCCAAATCCCAAAAGGCAATCAGCAAAGTCTCCAGTTGGCTTTCTGCGTGTAGACCTATCATCAACTCTAATCACTTATTTAACATAAATTCTGAGGACATGTTTTGTTTTGTTTTGTTTTTGAGACAGGGTCTCACTCTGTCACCTGGGCTAGAGTGTAGTGGCATCATCATAGCTCACTGCAACTTCAAACTCCTGGCCTTAAGCAATCCTCCTGCCTCAGCCTCCAGAGTAGATGGGAATACAGGCAGGCACACATCACCATGCCCAGCTAATTTTTCTATTTTTTTTTTAAATGGGGTCTCACTCTTGCTTAGGCTGGTCTCAAACTCCTGAGCTGAAGCAATCCTCCCACTTTTGCCTCCCAAAGTGCTAGAATTACAGGCATGAGCCACCCACACCCCACTGACTTTTTTGAATTTTAATGAAAAAGGTACTTGAATTTCATATCTGATCTAAGATTTTCCACCTCTTGTTAAAATTTCTCAGAAGTCCCAGTCTTTATTTTCTCCTATCAATACTCAAGGTTCTCAGTCTTCCTCTTATTTGTTAACCTTCAAAATTAAACAATAAACAGTCCATTCAAAGACATATGCTAATTATTTAGAGAATACACTGCATGAGGCCAGGTGTCTTTGTTTTTAGTCCCTGGTGGATCCAAACAAACTAAAATAGAACCTGGCGCCTAGCAGATGCTTGATGTGTATTTGTTGTACGGGGGTCTTCAAAAAGTTCATGGAAAATGTTTATTATTAAAAAAAACTATGCATAGCTTTCAAATTTTTTCACCAAAAAAAAAATTGTATTAACTTGTTATAACATGTCTGAACAGAATCTAATTTGGGAGAAGACATCAGTTTGAAAAGAGCCTCTTCCAGAGCAACATGAATTCTGCCAAAATCGAATCAAGAGCAAACATCAAATTTATGGTGAAGCTTGGAGGGAAGAATGGTGAAATGACTGATGCTTTATGAAAAGTTTATGAAGACAATGCCCCAAAGAAATCAGCAGTTTACAAATGGATAGCTCATTTTAAGAACGGACAAGGCAATGTTGAAGATGAAGCCCACAGTGGCAGACTATCCACATCAATTTGTGAGGGAAAAATTAATCTTATTAGTGCCCTAAATGAAAAGGATCTACGATTAACAGCACAAACAATAGCCAACACCACAGACATCTCAATTGGTTCAACTTACAAATTCTGACTGAAAAGTTAAAGTTGAGCAAACTTTCCACTCAATGGGCACTATCAACTGCAGATAAGAACAGAGCTTTCAATGGAAATTTTAAACAAGTGGGATCAAGATTCTGAAGCATTTTTTAAAGAATTGTAACAGGAGATGAAACATGGCTTTACCAGTACAATCCTGAAGACAAAGCACAACCAAAGCAATGGCTACCAAGAGGTGGAAGTGTCCAGTCAAAGGAAAAGTGGACCAATCAAGAGTAAAAGTCATGACAACAGTCTTTTGGGATGCTGAAGGCATTTTGCTTGTTGATTTTCTGGAGGGCCAAAAAGCAATAACATCTGCTTAATATGAGAGTGTTTTGAGAAAGCTGAAATTTTAGCAGAAAAGTGCCTGAAAAAGCTTCACCAGAGAATTCTCCACCATGACAATGCTCCTGCTTGTTCCTCTCATCAAACAAGGGCAATTTTGTGAGAGTTTTGATGTGAAATCATAAGGTATCCACCTTACAGTCCTGATTTGGCTCCTCTTGACTCTTTTTTGTTTCCTAATCTTAAAAAATCTGTAAAAGGCACACATTTTTCTTTAGTTAATAATGTGAAAAAGACTGCTTGACATGGTTAAGTTCCCAGGACCCTCAGTTCTTTAGAGATGGATTAAATGCCTGTTTATCATCACTTACAAAAGTGCTTTGAACTTGGTGGAGCTTATATTGACAAATAAAGTTTATATTTTTTATTTTAATCTTAGAATTCCATTTTTCCATGAACTTTTTAAAGTCTCCTTCTATGAATGGCCTCAGACAGCTCTGAACTTTATATGTACACCCAAAGTGGAGTGAAGGTGGGGGTGGGAAAGGAGAGCAGTATATCTAAGTCAACTGAGGAATACACATGCTTAAGTTCCACGACAAACCTGGTGAATCAAAATCAGGGAAGAGAACAAGTCAGCTTGAAAAAGTTCCTTCCGTGATTCCATCTTGACCTCCAACCCCCAAAAAGGAATTCTTCCTATAAAACCAGCAAGAGTGAGATCCAACTCTTTCACAGAGGATTATGATGATAAAATCAGATTTTAAAATCTGTATCCAGTCATCTAAATTAAAATTAAGACATATTAATGCCTACCCTCTGTCAAAGCATACAGACAAAAATGTTTAAGTTTTCTTATGTTTGTTTCCCTCCTAAAGGATGCACAATAAATACTAGAGCCTTTGAACCAGGAGCCAGAGGTTGTGTTCCTATCTTGACCTCTAGGTATCAGGAAGTTGAATGACTTTACAGAAGCTGTTGCATCTCTCTGAACTTCAATTTTTTCATCTGTAAAATGGAGACCACAAAACTCACATAAAAGTTACTGTAAGGATTAAGGTTAGAGATAATTCTCAGAAACGGGCACCCAATAAAAGAAATGGTGTCAGAAGTTAAGTGCCCTTTCACTGGAAACTGATTGTTAATGCTTCTTTCCATACAGATTGTCCAGGTATACCTTAAAAAGAAAAAATGCAGTCCAACATCAAGTGTCCTTCAGCCTACCTGGTAGGTAGAATATGCTCAAATGTTAGCGGAGCTGAAGTATAAGCAGAAGCTAAATTGTAAGATACTTTCAAACCACTTTGCTTAAAGAAGGTTTTAGTAGTACCTGTCTCACCCTCCTAACAAGAACTGCCATGCTACACCATGTCAGACATTATGCAGGATGTAGCCTAAACAGCCCACACTCCTAGCTCTGCCTCAAAGGGCAAAAAGACAGCTTCAGATATCAGAAGGCTCAAAATGCTATTTGGTAGAGATGACAATCTAGGATAGGGTAAGGGACCTCCTCCCTCACTCCTCTCTGTCCTCCTCCTCACTATTTCCTCCATTAAATTCCTTTTTTATGTTATGTTCCTTTTGGCAACAGGGAGCATTAATGGTAGGAGTAGAAAGCAGAGCAATTAGAGAAGTTCTGTAGAACAGTGTTTCATAACCTTTTGTAACTATTAAGACCTACTTTAATCAAAATATTTCTTAGAGGCTTTCCTCCATGGAAACTGAAGACCCCTACCCTCTACCTGACCCCCACCCCAGTGAATGCTACAGGTAAAACAACAGCAACAAAAACTTTAATAACAAAGGGCCACTATGAATTCAGCAACACCTTTAAATGTGTTTTAATCACATTACATTAGCATCTGCGTGCTTCTGGAAGATAATCATATGTACATAAGTGACATATCTATCATGTAGCTGGAATGCTCAGTCACTGATGGGTTCACAGGCTCCATCAAATAACTCTCATGGCCGAAGAGGCCCATGGGCCCCAAATGAAGAACAAAAACATTTCGTTGAGGTCAAGTTTAAACAACTGTTTCCCAAACATAATAATTTTTAGGCCTATTTTAAAAAGAAAAGATGCAATCTAGAAGCAAAGCCTTCACTCAGCTGACTAAATTTGATTTCTGGTTATATCCCTTCTACAAGCTACTCAATATTAAACACTGCCACACCCAGATTCACATGATATTTATGTGCTACTTTCAGTCATTAAACTATAAAAGCTTCAATTTTGTAAACTAAGACTGTATAGAACTGCCAATGGTAATTTAAAGGCCATTAAGTTCAACCCCTCCATTTACAGGTGAGGAAGTTGAGGTCTGGTAACCACCCTAAGGCCACAGAACTGCTAGTGGCAGAGCCAGGTTTGAACACAATCCTAAATACTTCTGTTTTTATTTAACACTTGGGAAAGTCTGTTATATGCTAACAACTTCTGATCATTAACAACAAAGAAATCAAGTGGTTGATTTAAATACCTCCATTTAGTAGTCATCCTTGCCAGACATTCATTATTGGAATATTATAGGCAGTAGAAGTTAGATTTTTTTTTTTTTTTAGTTCTTTATACTTCAATTAATCATGGCTGCTCTTCAGAATTAAAATCTACACTTTATTGTTGGTTTCTCAAGCACTAAAAAGGTCCTCTAATTGGTTGATTCCTCCTTTTCTTTCCCAATGTATAGCAACTGGCGTCTGCCCAACTGGATTCCAAAGAGATTATGGAACTGCTTTCCCTTCAGAGTTCCACTAATGTTCTTAATTGACTGGTTACCAGGTAATACCCAGAAGAAAACAAACCCTTGCTTTTAGAACTAAGTGCACTAATGTGGGACTGAATTCAGAATCAGTCAATTTCAAAATAAAGACCAGAGGCAGCCTGGCCATCTCACTATCCGATTCAAAAAATGGTAATTAGTTTAAAACTAGTTAAGAAGTATTCCTTTTATAAATTGTATTGCTAAACCAGGAACAAATTCACTGAGTTTTCTCTCTTTCCCCTCTTTTAGCTTTGGTAATAAGGATAGTGGCAACATGAAGGGAAAAATAAATTCATAATTCAGGCAGATATAGCTGATAAATTAATCAACTGTATACCATATTCAGGTAGAAATTCCATGCATATCAGGAAGTAATAATTTTGTGGCACAATTGTGAACCGTTCCCTCCTTCCTGTTGCTAAATCAAATGCAAAGAGAATCTTAGATATTTTCATGACAGCTATGAATCAGGCGGCACGGCTTCCTCTCTCCCAAAGTCAGCAAATAACACAGTCCGGGATTATATAACAGGATCAAGGAAAGCCTTAAGACCTTCATAGAGAACAAAGTGCTTTTATTAAGCAGATATTGGTACATAGGGCTGCTATAGTAGATGTCAGGAAATGAGACAGCAAGAATAACCTCTATAGAATTTTAAAATATAGAAGGAAAAAACAGAAAAATAATGTGACACTATCAAACGTGTACAATCCACTATATTAATTTGAACATGGAGCATGAGCAACATGGATCCCTATAAATGTTCTGAACCCCTTCTCTTTTATACAGTAGGGGGGCCCCTAATATTTATCTTTGACAAACCGCAGGCAAAGTCTGAAAATGTTACTATTTAAATGTCACTCAGATTTCATTACTGAATGGAGAATATTACTATTTTTGTCCATCCACATGATAAAATCTAAGCTTAAATTATACACAAAACTTAGTGTGACAACGTAAAACATAGAAGAGAAGCACTTGTCAGTTTGTTACCTGACTGCTGCCTGTTTTCTGATTTATCTCTATTTACCACATATAGTTTATTCCTTTACCAATCCCTTCCCCAAATGTTTGCCAAACGAAATGAAGTCACAACAGCCATAGAATAAGAGAACCTTACTACAACTGAAAAGAAAAAAAATGCCAATGGCTTAATGAATTATTTATAGAAATGTTTAGGATCTTAAACCTAATATTAATAAAATAAGAAGTTTACTATTACTTTTCCCTTTTCCTGTCTTTACTCCCACCTCTCACGCAGGTAAAATCAGCATTGCAACAATATTTTAAGATGACCATTCAATTTCATGGACTCAAAGTAGGATAACCTGTGCTCAACGTTCAGGATTAAGATAAGGGGCTGCTTAAGTAATCAAAGACTCACATCATGGATGACATAAGATAAATTCTCCCTTTGTGACAACTGCTTATATGATTTTCAGAACAAATAAAAACAAGGGTCAAACATTCTATCACAGTGTGTGGAAGGTAGAGGGCAGAAAAATCACTACTCTGACTAACCAGTAGGTGTTATGTAAGTAATGGGGGCAGATGAGGCCCTGGCACACGCACAAGATACGTTTGGTATGGTTTCAGTTCAGAGGCCAGAATGAGGAAGACCTCCAGCCAATCCTACAAGCATATCAGAGTTCACACACATCACGTTGTTTTCTTTCCCAGGCATTTCAGCTCCTCCTCCTCCTCCCCTCAAAAAATCCCAAAAGGCAAAAACAGCAGCAACCCCAAATCTGAAAAAGTATAGTCACATTGTTCAAAATCCACACCTTTGTAAGCTCCACCTACACAGTGCCGTGAGGGATCCAACAAATCCTAATCAAAAGCAACCCAGAAAGCAGGCAGTTGTTCAAAATTAAGAATGGCCCTGCACCAAGAAATACAAAGAAAAATCATGACACAAGACTTTGTTCTCTACTTCCTCACAATAGAAGTTACCTCAACACAGATGCCCAGGTCCCAATCCTACAGCACAACCAAACCAAGGCTAAAAAGAAAGGCTGTTTAGGATGTTCCATTTCTGCAGTCAGTAAAGGGAAAGTGCAAGAGGAGAGGAAACACACTTCACTTCTAAATAGCCACACACAAAGTTAATGGTAGCCCAGTTTAAACTGTACTCTTTGCTAAGTACCTTACTCTCCTACTCACGACGCTTCTAGGAGGAAGGCAATTTTCTACTCTCAGGACACCTCAGCCACTCCCCTGCTAGGCTGCTTCGAATTACTTGGTATCATCCAAACAGAGCAAGAAAGAGCCAGCCCAGTTCAGGAAGGCTCCAGCCAGACGTGCAAGGCAGCTGCCTGGCTGACTCGGAATCCTACAGACTTGTAATATTTAAAGATTCCCCAGTTCGCCAGAAGACATTTTATGCCACATAATAGTAATTTACTTGGAAGGAGAAATTTGATTATAAATCCAAGTAAAATTAACTGGTTTGCATTATCCATTTCTTCTTTACGTGACTTTGAATCATGCCCCATTAAATGTGCCTTAAAGGAAAATGTTCATCTAAGCCTTTAAAAAGGTTGGGAAAGTTGGGTTAGGGTACATAGTAATCTGTTCCCAAATTGCCACAGGCAAACCTATTTAAATAGAAGAAGGTTAAATACTGTAAGAAATGATACCCTCTCCCCACCATTCCTAGTTGAAATGAATCATTCTAACATTAAAGCAACAGAAACTACTTTAGTAGCAGTGTCTTTCATTTTTTAAAATTCTATTTATTCCCAAATTATTTCCAATTTATGACATATGTCATGACATAAATAAAACGACAAAAGTCAGTCCTATATTCAGCAACTCTCATAGCAGGTTTCTAGAGCTATCTTAGCCTGCATAAGGTCAGTATCCATATAAAATATCTGTTTTAACACATCTGTATCAGTATACAACATGTTTTCTAAAATAGACAACTAAGAAAAAAAATAAAAAATAAAAAAATAGACAACTAAGGAACTATAATTTGGAATACAGGAATATTAGGAGAATTGCATATCAAAAGAAAACTTAAGGTTTCCTGGCCATTATTGTTTTTTAAAAGTAACACTAAACCCATTCTCTCCCTATTGTAAAGATATAGATTTAAATAGTTAACCCAACAGCCACTCTCTTATAATGACATTAAAAAAATCTTTTATGAAATTAACAAAACAAGCTTTGTGTACTAAACTTTCAATTTAGTTTCATGATTTTCTTCTCAAGAGACTATTATAAATTCTTTCGCTTAGCAACAACAACAAAAAAAAAAGAGGCACAGATGGAATCATCACTTGCCCACTCATTTAAGCATTTGTTTCAAACAAATTCACAGCAATGAAAATTAGTTGGGAGAAGGGCCCCTAACTAACATGTAGATAAAGAAAAAAATATCAAAAGTGTTTTAAAATGTAAGGTCACAACACCTTTGGCAGTCAGGAATTTAAAACAGCATTTTTGGAGGAGATCCACAGCTCTTAAAATAAATAATTACTAAATGAATGCATGAAGCAAGTGAAGCAGTATGTGTTTCGCTGTGTAACATGCTCCCATTGCTTACTCTTCATATGCAATAGGTTTCTTGGGCACCATGGGGATATGTAAAAGACTGGCACTTGAAACAACTTGCTTTTCTGAATGCAAACATTATTGCTTACATTCAAATTAAGTATTTGAAATGCCTAAAACTCAGAGGAATTGTGGTGAATATGTTGAGTTCTCCCTTCCAAAAACTGAAAGCAAGATACTTTTATAACAATATGAAAAGAAAAAGACTCCATTTTGCCAATATTCAAAGGAAAAATATGATGATATTCTGACTCATAAGTTAATTAATATCTGAAGAACTATAATGTTCTGACAATTTACACATTACCTTTGCTCTCTCAATAATTTTGCTGCCTGAATTTGGCTTTCTAGTGAAATGAAGCAAATTGGATATTAAATTGTTTTCATATATTGGATTTAAAATACTGCACCACTATCATGAAATTGTGGATTGTTATATTCTGTTTGACATCTGATAATTTTTAAGCACTGTTTTTGTCTCTTTATGCCAGTGCTGTCTCCCTCTGCTTCCATTCTATAAACCACTACTTCTTGGTTTATACCTACATCCTTATATTCCCTTCACACACGGGAGAGAAAAAAAAGCCTCCTTAATTTTCAGACGTCTCTCTGAGTATACACTGAATATAACACTGCTTCATGAATCTTTATTTCACTGTGTGCAACCTATGCTTCAGGAGGCTGAAAACAGATGTATTCACATGTGGTTTTAATCTATTTCATGCTGCTCCATTTCTAAATAATAAGGACCAATTTCACAGGCGAGAAAAAACACAAATAACAGCAAGATACAATATTCCCCAAATAACCATCTGAGCATCTACGATAGTAAAAGATTTTTCTGTCTAGGTGAAGAAAATACTTGATAAGCCTAATAATAGTGTAGCAATGCACAAGTTCCCACCTGGGAGATCAAAATTCAAAATCAGTCTGTAGCTCAGGCTCTTAGCTTATGAGACTGGGTGTGCAGTAAAGAAAATGAAATCGGTCTCTGGGGAAGAGCTTCCTCAGATTATCACTGGTGTTGGTTATAGAAAAGGCAACACACAATTTCGTGGATAAAAATAACTGACAGACATGCCAGATGACCAGAGAAAGGACATGGAGATAAGGTATGGGGAGGACCCTTTTCCTCCCCAAGGAGCTAAACCCATGTACATGGAAAAAAATGATAGCAGCCTTAAAATTCTTAGAAAAACAATTAAAAATAAACCATAAAAAAAAACTAAGATAAATTGTGAAATGAAGGCTAAGTACTCCTTTTGAAAATCTGTTAAAAGAAAAAAAAAGAGAGAGAGAGAAAAGTTTTCCAACAAGCCAGTTGGAATCAACAACATATTCATAAAGAAATCCAAAAACTGTATTTGAGGGTTCCTAGGCACATTAAGTATCTTGTTTGTTGACAGGAAAAACAAAATTTTTAAACCCCACCACACCAAGGGAGATTTTTTTTCCCAAATGAAAAAAGCCAGTTTTCTGGCTTTTTAAAAAATTTAAAGTAATAACATAGTCACACCAACAGACTCAACTTGTAGTTCTTGTATCAATTTTACCTCTATTACTTAAACCCTCACACAAACCACATATCTATGACAAACTGGAAATGAAAGATAAAAATAAATGCGGTCATTCATAATATGTTTTATAAAATTGTTTTTAAGATAAAATGAACCCAAGTATAAAATTATAAAATGGTGGAGTCTTTTTAAAACAACTCTCAAATTAATCCTGTTAGTTAAATTTTTGTATTATTTTTGAGAGGTGTATATTCTACTAGTCTCAGAATTAATGCCAATTTTCTATTTTCTGTGTCTTTTTAAGCAAGCAAAGCACTAGGAGAGTATTTTATTCATTTATTTAATTTCAAAATGAATTGGCAGGTGTTAGATACCTATTTTAAAATGAGAATCTGTTATTTTTTAAGGTATTCAAATTTTATCCCCTTTAAACAAAATCTCACAAGATAAAAAATTAAAAATAAATAAATAATTTTTTTAAAAAATCAAGCATAGTGTTCCTAAAACAACTATCTATATCAGAAGACAGTTTGGCAAGAAATAAAATATTAACCTGAGCAAAACAACATTTTGTTAGTGACAGACTACAGTGATACAAAGTTCATGATCTTTGTTTCAGAAAAAAATCAAGTGTAACTATAACCTGGCATTTTAGTTCTATGCGCACTCTTCTGTGAATTCTTTACTGCTCTTTGAAGGAAAGAACACACAAAGTTAATTTAATATAATCAAGCCAGATTGCCCCTAAACTTAAATTGAAACTGGCTTTCTCAATTCAACTTACTAGGTGTTCAGTAAGAATTCATATCATCTCTTAAGTGTCTTCTACAAACGAGGCAACATGCTGAATTCTATAGCTGCGTCATATCATTTAATCCTCCTTCCTGGCCTCCACAAACTGTAGTGGCAGAGTGGCAGTTTAAGTCCAGATCTGATTCCAAAACGCACTGCCTTTCCATTCTGCCATGCTGCCTTCTATGAATCACAATTTTATAAAATCTTTATGTTCCCAGACTAGACCAATCAGACTTAATTTTTTCTATCATCAGACTTAACTTTTGATTATCCCTACAGAATCAGCTTGAAGAAAATTTAGGTAAAAATTGGTAAGAATAAATTTAAAAGGGAATATGGAATAAAGGTGGAACTTTATACAATAACCCACTTAGCAAACTAGAGGAAATAAAGAAACCTAAGGGACATAACCTGGCTGAAACTTGGAAATCTGACTGTTAATCCTGTTAGAACAATGTGTGCAAACTCTTATAGCTAACCTAAGAACTAGTTAGAGGCTTGCTTCTTAGAAACATCACATAACAAACTGTTTATATCTACTGCTGTTTGTAACCTGTGTTTTCTCTGATAAAAACCATAGACACTTATCATAAAAAATGATTCCTAATTACTTATTATCCCTATTGTCTAGTACCATAGGAGGCTCTCAAAAAAAATGTGCTAAGGGAATTAAATACATCTAAAGATAAACAAATGTCCTTTAGCTACTTTTTCTGTACTTAACTTTTAATTTTGAAAAAACTATAGATTCACAGCAAGTTGCAAAAAGAAGTACAGAGATCCTCTTGTACCCTTTATAAACCCAGTGTTCTCAAACGGTAACATTTTATATAACTATAATACAAAACCAGGAAATTGACATTGGTACAATCCAAAAACCTTATTCAGATTTTTCCTTTAGCTGCTTTTTAAGAGTGGACAATTTTTCTAGTGCTAGAAATAGCCTCTGACTCTACTTTTTCTGAGGAGAAAACAAAGGGTCAAAGAGGCTGAAGGACTACCCAAAGTCACAGTGCTAAAAAGTAGCAGGAATAAAGCCAATTCTAAGTGAGAGATCATCTTTCTTCAGACATAGAACATACATCTGGATTAGAGACATCCACCAGAATTCCATCAGGAATTCAGTAAAGACCTTCAAAATATTCTTATTTCAAACTTATCTCATCAGATGATGCCTATTTTTTCACACATTATTTTTCATCTTTCCAGAACGCCCAAAACTTTCCCCATTAAAAAATTACCATTATTGATCTATTGAAAAATATGGAAAACTTTTACTGCTTCAGTAATATGATAAGCCAAACTCAAGGGAAAGCTAGGCTAGGCTGGTCACAACTTGAAGCCATAGGCTGCCTTGCCACCTTTGACCCCAGAGCAAAGCTTTATGTCTGGCACAAAGCAGACTTGGGTAGTAAACACTGAATCACTGAATGAATGAATGAATGAATGGACAAACCAAGGAACAAACTCACAACTTAAGTGGGCTGATCAAATATAGCAAACATAACAAATTTATTTTTTAATAAAACTGCTCGCTAGTAAACTGAGATTTTTTTTTGTGTGTGTGAAGAAAAATGTTTTATTTTGTGTGGTAGTTTTCACAAAACCAAACAAAAGAAGGGCCCTTAGAGAACATCTAGTTTGATAATTCTCAACCCTGGCTACATGTTAGCACCATCTGAGACATTAAAAAATAACATGTGAGCCCCCACTCCATACATAAGGTGGGACCCAGGCATCTGTATTTTATTTGTAAAGCTCCCCAGGAGCTTTACAGGGTGATTCTAAATCTCTTATTATAAAGATGAAGAAACTGAGGCCTAGTCAAACTGAATGTCTTATTCAAGATAATGCAGCTAGTCAGTAACAGAATCGAGACCACAAGCCAAGTAGGAATAGTAAACATAATACATAGAAAAAAATCTCAAGAATCATGAAACTTCATTTTAATTTTGAAACTGTTGGCCATTTTTTAAAATGGGAAACCAGGCAAAAAAAATCTACCAACACTTGAATGAACTCTTCCTGGTGTATAGTCACTGTCACAAGTGGGCAGACACATACCGCCGAGGCACTGAGAAGTGATTGCCTAAGATATTAAAAAATGAGGTGTATGGTTCTTGTCTTTGAGTTAACTGTCCACTCTTAGCAATTAGTACTCCTGTAGTATGCTTCATTAGTATCATGATGTCCATCAAATATGCTTTTTTTTTTTTTAGCAAAAAGAGGTACATGTATAAAATTGATGGCACTTACTAGATACAAAATATGACTCCATAATATCTGTCATACTGCTCATCAGATTAAATAGATAATACACATTTTTAACTGTTTTCTAAAATCAACTGGTTATATTTCTAAATTTACCTTTAATGGTATCATTTTCAGCTCTCATTATGTCAATAAGTGAACTCTCCAGTGAGTGCATGTCAAATGTCCTGGGGCGATCCTGTAAAGACAAACAGCCATAAACCATTTCTTAAAATTGCATTTTAATGTAAAAGAGGGTAATAAGTTGCATTTGATGGGATATAGATCAAAAAGTAACAATTTTACTGTATGTATAAGGTAATTATTAAATGTTATCATAACACTTACCAAACATTAAAAACCACAAAAGTACATACACAGGGCTCAGCAAAGAATGATTTGATTTCTAACAATAATTTCAACAAAAGCATCTACTTTAATGTTTAAAATAGAAACATTAAAACTAATTTCCATATTAGTTAAGAACATTAAACAAATATAAAAAAAATTCTTAATCTTCTCACCACTTAAGATTGCAATAGCATAGTAAAGCTTTCCAAACTTGTTCCAGTAGTTATCTGCCAGATCGGTGCTATTCGGACTTGCTATATTTTCTTATAAGCCAAGTTTTGAAAATAAGACCACTAAATGGCAAAGCATCACAAAATAAATATCATTGGGAAATCATGACAAATTATGCACTTATTTTAAGAAAATAAAAATATGATTGATTTATCCATCTCTATATTATTAATACCAACGCTGTCTGTGAATGTTAATGAATTTACCTTCTCTAAAGATTTGCTTTTAAAATGAATAATCCATGTGGAAAGTAGACAGAACCTACCCCACATCCCCGCAAAAATACATAAAAAACAATTTGGGTAGAATCCCCCTCCTCCAATCAAACAATAAACCTGGAAGAAGGAAGCACAGGCACTGCTCTCCTTACTGTCGGGAGGCATTCTCTAAGGAGCAGAATGAGAATGGCAATAGAGAACTACTGAAGCATAGTCTGGCCCTCCCTACCCCCAGTGCAACATGTTATTAGGTCCCCAAACAACCCAGTCATTACTTCCGGTAAATAAGGATAAAAGGACAACTGATCAGAGTTAAAATCTGGATGAGAAAATAACAACAACAAAAAATTTCAATGCTTATTTACTATCTCAACTTGCAAAGTCAGGCTTGATTTTGCAATGCTCACTGTCTGGGGAATGGACACGCTTGAA
The DNA here is from genome assembly GCF_041146395.1 of Eulemur rufifrons. Classification (NCBI taxonomy): domain Eukaryota; kingdom Metazoa; phylum Chordata; class Mammalia; order Primates; family Lemuridae; genus Eulemur; species Eulemur rufifrons. The sequence continues at coordinate 12,928,994 of NC_090992.1, forward strand.
GCTCTGACTCGGGGTGGGGGGGGTGGGGCACAGGCAATATACATAACCTGAAATTTTGTACCCCCATAATAAGCTGAAATAAAAAAATAAAAAAAACCAATGACCACAGTTTCAAAATAAAGCTGAGCATTTTTCATAAGGAAAAAAAAATTAAAGGGAAGAAAGGGTGTGGAGTACATTTGAGTCTAAAACTCTAGCTTAACCAATTGCATTTCAGCATTGGGTAAGGAATCCTAAAATAGTACAACATCCCAACTGCTCTGGCATTCCTCAGGATGAAGAGTACTGGAGATAACTAAAATTAAAGTTCAGCTTGATAAATTAAAAGTAGGAGATCAAAACTTTTTAATACTAAACTCTGAGAGGAAGCAATAATACATGCTTCTGACCTACCTTTAGAATAAATACCGAGTGCGCACACACACAGAGACAGACACACACACATACACACACACAGGCCACTGCATGAATATTAAAGGGAAAAAAAAAGGCTTCCAAAGGAATCTGACAAGCAGGATTCTAAAATCTTCCCTTTAGTTATATTTTCTTTTACATTACTTTTTAATTCAAAGCTTTGGCTTTTAAAAAAAAAAATCACCTCCTAAATTTATCCTTTGTAAAACAAACAAACAAATTTGTTGGGACCTCATTTTTCCACTTTCCTAGCTATTTTCTAGAACCTCTAGGCTAACAAAGCATGTCTTTGACTCAAGAGCATTTTTTTTTAACTGACCTGACATTTCTCTTCTGTGCTTCTATAACACTTGTCACTCTGTGTGATTATTAAGCCTCCCTGAAATAGGTACCACACCTCCTGATCCCATCTCATCATGTAGATATTCAGTAATGTTCACTGAGTGAATTGTTTTAGATACAAACATTTTACCTCTGCAACTCGAGGAGTCTAAGGGCAGTTATATTTGGATATAATCTAATATCAGAGGTAGGAGAGAGTATTGCAGGTTTTTCCCCAGGGTAGAAGGCTGGGGTGAGGATGAGGATAGGGGAGAAGGGATGGGTGCCTTAACATCCTATTCTGCTCTAAACTGGTATGATTCCCTCCAGAACATCTTTGCCACCTTTTCCTACTGATTTTTTTCCTCATTATCCTCATCTCCTCAACAAGGTCTATCTATAGAGATGCACGAGGATGTATGCCCAGAATCAGAATTTCTAAGGATTAGAATCATAAAAGAAACTGTTCTGTTTTTATACTTCCTCATCTCCAGCACTGAATTAAATCAAAACCCCCTACTGCATATTCTTTTGGAAGCAAAGTGGATTTGAGGCATAATTTAAGGTTTAGAAGCTAATACAAAGTTATACTATGTTTTTCTATAGTAGCTGGATTTGTTCTCTTTCAGCAATCTACAAACCACTCCCATAACTGGGCCGTGCACTCTTTCCATCCCCATTATAAACCAGTCTTGGAGGCAATGATTCCCGGTGTCTGTTCACTGATTGTGAGCTTCCCAAGGGCAGGAACCGTGTCTTTACATCAAATGTTCCTAGTGTGTCCACCTCAAATGGGGTGATGGTGTGCCAAGATAGTCATGTCTTCAGCCCACAGGACTGCCCAGAAGGTCCTGAGGTGGCAGGAGCTCCCTGCCAGATGATCTCTGTTTAAGTATTATCATTTTCTACATGTGTCATGATGTGAAATAGGTTGAGAAGCACTGCCCTACCTTTCCATATCACTGTGCCTCACACAGGTCCTGGCAGGTAGAAAGCATGCAAATGTTTGTTAAATCAACGAATGGATGGATCCCTTCAAGTAATTTTTAAACATTTAAAATATTTCTCCCCTACTTCTTAAGATTTGTTTTAATATTTCTCCTTTCCCTCTATAGAGCTCTATGTTTTCTTTTGCCAAAATAACTAATGGTGGGGATGAGGAGAGAGGAGAATTCAGTGTATTCTTTTTCATACAACTAGCATAGTAAGCAACCTTGTGAATTTCTGGAACTTGCATTTTGCCAATCACTGAATGACAAGAGCACTGAAAACAAGCAGTTGATAAAGAACATAACAGTGTTTTTGCTTGGTTTGTTTTATAAAAAGCTATTTCTAGTAAGTCAAGAAGGCTTCTTTTTACCAACAAGTTTCTGAATGTAATACTAGAATTTAGTAAACCATACCAAACCACTGCCCCACCCCAAGCATACTGCCTAGAATATAAAGATTTTTGCTAAATTTATAACCACTGATGTCTAACTGTTAAAGTATATTGAAACTAAAATTCTAAGTGCAATTTTAAAATTTCAGTAATGTTTTATGAGATAAAAGAAAAAAACTCTATCCTTTTTACACTAATCTTTAGTAATGATACTAATTTTTCCTTTAATTGGCTATAATTTAATACATGGATGACAAGTAAATACCAATATATAAACTCTGATCAATTGGTACTGTCTCTCAGATGCAATGTGTTAAGAAGGATTCACAGGTTCTACGTGAACTCAGAAGGAACCAGTGCCTCAACAGATAGCTGATGATTAGTAAATACAAGGTCTAAAATCTAAGGGCACTGGTACCACATTCTTTTCAAACCTAGTCTAATATGTATTTCCCATGACCCAACCTTATTGGCAATTATACTCATTATAAACTATTTTACATTTGTTTAACATTTTATTTCTTATGATGCATTGGTAAAGAGTCCAAAAGCCACATATTTTGTCAAATAAACATTCTGTTGTCACAGAGGGTTTAAAGTTTATAATTCTTGATTTACTCCTTCACTGATCTTTCCTGTCCATTTTTAACATCTAATAAAAAAAAAAATCCTAAAATATAAGTGTCTGTACCATCAGGAAGTAGAAAGAAGGAGACAGAGACATAAATAAATAAACCCAAGGTATAAGAACAGCACAAACAATGCTGTTTTTCCTATGTAACAATCAGAGTCAAATCAAAAAAATAAGAGTACTTTGATTTCCATATTTCATTCTTTGATTTTATCCTTTTTGGTTGCTAATTGGACCAAATTCCAATCTCAAAAAGTAAACTAACTGTAAAATGGAAACCTTGTTAGGTGATAGCTCTTCTTTTATTGCTAAACAATCCATGGAGAAGTGATAGTTCTTGACTGAACTTGAGCTGATGACCAAAACACGAACACTAGTACACATCAGTGGAAGAAACATTAGACACTAGGAAGCCTCAATTCTGCCTGGCATATTATGTGACCTTGGGCACTTTCACCTTATGGACCTCCTTCCTGATCCATAAAAGGAAGTGGTTTGATTAGACCTCTAATGTCCCTTTCCTCGCTCAAAAATAAATTTGTATTCTAGCTTTCTGACATCCTGTCTGTGATATTCCAAGATTTACAGTTTAAATTATGATGACAATTATAGCAGGAACCAAAAATAAGGATGAGAATGACTAATCAAAGTCCATTACCTTTTGGCTCACAAAAAGGTAGGGGTCAATAATAGATCAGTAAGAAAATGAACTCTTAGAGTCTTAAAAGAAAGTCACTGCATTTTCATTATGCTATGCATGATGCAAAATAACAAGTTTTGGAAAAAAAAAATCTACTTAAAAACAATGTATTGGGGGAAAGGAGAATGAATTATCCTGGTTTCAGATAAAAGACAAAAGAATCTTTTATAAAACAAAAGATACTGACAACTCTATTTGCTTCCATCCACCACTGCCAGTTTCTTGGAAAAAAAGTAGAAAAGAACCCTTTATTGAGCATCTGCTAAATTCCTGATATTATTCTAGGTACTTTAATAATACTGTCTTAATCTTCAAACCTCTTAAGTTAGATTTTACTATTACCGTTTTACTAATAAAAGCTGAGACTAAGGAAAACTTACACAGTTTACTATTAATATGTAGTAGGTTACCGCATAGTTCAGCAGCCTGGTCAGGATTCAAGCCTACGTTATCCCTCCAAAACAAGTGCTACTTCCTTGGGTAAGGTGATGATCATGGCAGTCAAAGGACCACACTAATTAAGACATACGTTTGAATAAAAGAGCCACTACTCTACAAGGGCCCTGAGGACATGAACAGGCTGGCTAGTGCCTGGCAAACAGTAGGCACTCAAATATTACTTATATTTTACTTATACAAATATTAATTAATAAATGATATTAGAGCTGCCAAAACCATAAGACATGAAAGAAAAAAATTATCTTCTTTCTTCTCACTGAGATGATAGATAGATATGACACACAAATTAGAGACCCATCACAAATGCATCTCTGGGTTGTCTACTAACCACAGGAGTAGCAGTGGTAGCAATAATAATATCAGCAGCTACCATTATGGGTTACATGCATAATCTCATTTATTCCTCACAAAAACCCTATACAATTAGGTATGTTCAGTTACTACACCATTTCACAGATGAAGAAACTGAAGCTTAGAGTAATTAAATAACTTCATCAATGTTAGGTAAGTGGAGGAGGCAGAATTTGAAACCAGGTCTTCAGACTCTAGAACATGTGAGCTTAAAGATCACGAATGAAAATAAAAGAGCACCAATTATGTTCAAGGCTCAGCAAAGCAAACTATATTACAATACTTAGATCTCATTTTATTTTGTAATTTTAACTGTCATATTTAATATATGGAGTTGCATGTCAGTAACTGGTTGGTTTCAGTTTCTGTCATCTCTACTTCACAGGCTACTTTCTAAAAGAAAAACTATATGATACTACTGTGAAAATAAGAGTTGCAAAAAATAAGCTGCTGACAAAACAAAATGAATATTTCAAAGGACAGGATCCTTCCTTTTAATATACACCTGAATAATCCTGCCTGCCATGGCAAAATAGGAAGACCTACATCAGCATACAGCTAATGGCAAGGTATTTCATAATATTTCAGAAGTAGCCACAAGAAGCACGTGAACCTGTTGGTCCATTACTATCAGGAAGAACCACTAAATTTTAATTATGCCACAAACCAAAGTAATCATCTGTGGCAATTTTTAACATCCAGATGAATGATCTAAGTCAGTGTTCCTCACACTTCAGAGTACATAAGAATCACCTGTAGGTCTTACTAAAACACAGATTACTGGGTTCACCCCCAGAGTTTCTCAGTTAGTAGGTCTAAGTAGGGTCCAAAAATTCACATTTCTTACAAGTTTCCAAGTGATGCCAGGGACTATACTTTGAGAACTACTGAGTTAAGCAATTCCCTTCAATGGGTTAACTTCATTAGATACTTGGGGGTGTGATTTGTAGCTTACATCCTGGTTAACTGGCCATGATACAGACCAGCTTAAATATTCTATCAGAATCACTCTAACCTTTCCTTACAAAAAGAAGCTCGAAATCTGAAACAAAGCTTTGTCTTCCAAGCTCTAAGGTCCACACCTTGGGAAAGATTATAATCAAGTTCAATGTCAACAAATGCAGAATTGTTGAGTGGTTCATCATTATGAAGAAACAAAATACAAATCTGATGCTTACATTTTCACAATAAAATATTATCTTCGGTTTCTAAAATACTATATTTGGTTTCAATATCTTAAGCATGTGGCTCTTTTTTCATTCAACAACACAGAATATCTGCCCTTCAGGTATTTACTAATGTTGTCTCTCCTCTCTCTCAAAACTTTTGGTCAAATGCCCTATAAGCCATCTTTATCCAAGAAAAACAGTTTAAATAAAGGATATGCTAATCATGCATTCCTTAAAATTCTATTTATTAAGTCACATCATTAGAAAACTATATAGTATATCCTGGTCCCTTCTGACTTGCCTATAGAATTTTGACTTAACAGTATGATCTCAGACTTTAATAAGTGTAAAATATTAATAGCTGCCATTTGTTAAACACCTAGGAATTTTCTTATAAAATCTGTTAGTAAGGAAAAATTCACTATGTCTGTCAATGCCCCATGATTAGAGACCACAAAGCAAATTTCTCTCAAAAAGGTTTCAGCCTTGTTTAAAAGTATGCTTACTTTCACTAAGAGAATGAGAGCTGCATAACTTAACATGTTTCGCTTTTTGTCTAGGATGTTGGGATGTTCACAGCTAAGTTTTGTCCTCAGAGGCAATAACTCCTCAACCTAAACTTTCTCATCTAAATATACCCTATGCTACCACTACCACCACCACAACCAATTATCAGTTCTTTTTATACTTGAGTTAGTGTGTTTTGGCATTACTGGACTGGGTCTAACTAAAACACAAAATGTAATTAATTGAATGTAATCACATTATTAAGAACCAAAGCCAAAATCCATCTACTCATTCTCTTTCTGTAAAACATACATTACTCATTCTCTTTCTGTAAAAACATACATTACAGTGATCATCACTTCTCAGAAAGCTACGTATCTGAATCAGGCTATGGAAGTTTCTCTTTCTGGCTTAAACTTTCCCTGGTGAAGAAGGGAAACGAAAATATTTTGGTTTGAAAGTAAAGTCCATGCCAGTGTGTCAGCTGCCAAAATAAACAGGAAGTTTGAGATGCCAGGAGAGCCCATAATTAATCAAAGGTAGCTATGGGAGTTTTAATCCAAGATTTTCCAAAATGTAAATATTCTTCTTGGATTAAATAATATTTAAGCCCACAGATTATCAAGAGTTGACTATGCCAACTTTCAAGATCCTACTTCCAAATGACCCTCACATCCCTGTGCAGGCAACATGTCCCTTTTCCCTTGCATCTCCCTAGCACTCTGACGTCCCACGTGATATTGATAAGCTCTGGTATAACTATCTACCCACTGAACTATGACCTTCACTCATCTCCATATCCACAGATTGTAGCATATGTGTAGCATGCCATAAATCCACCACCACCAATATAGAAAGTGGCTAACATGTTCCTCCTGGCTCTGTGTTGTGCATCTTACATGAATTATATTATCAATTACATACATTAGTTCCTCACAACCACCATGTGAAGTCAGTACTGTTATTTACTGTCCCCATTTTAGGCAAATGAAGCTATAAGAAGTTAACTAACTGCCTACAAAATCACATAGTAAGTGGCAGAGTCTGACTTGAGAACAAAAGCTAAAAAAAGTGGTCTGCTTAAATGAGTCTTGTCATGGCCTAGAATTGTCCCTCTGTTGACACCTGCAAGATACGAAATCCTTCATTGTGTGGACATGGCCTGAATGCAAACAAGTGTCAGAGGTTAAAGTCAAAAAGGTAATTAATCTGACTTTAGGAGGAACCACATTGAATAGCATTTCATATTTCTTAACAAGTTCCCTCTTCAGTCAGTACTTTTTCATCAAGACCTCTTTAATGAAGGCAAAGTCTTATAGATCTTAGGCTACCAAATGTTTGCTAATAGAATTACAAACTAGAACTAAATGGATGAATGTCTTCAGTGTATTACCCTGACTGGATCAATAGCTCCATTTGGATCCCACCTGAACTGACAAATCAGATCATTTCTCCAGAAAGCCTTTGGGAACATTTTTTAATTCCACCTTCACTAAATAAACTACACTCATTTTGAACATTAGAAATCCTTCAAGTGATAAACACTTCTTGTCACAACTTATTTGTATTAAAAAAAACAAACTGGCATTCTAGGCTCAATTAGTTCCTAGACGAATAGACCTTTTCTTCTTCCTGACAGTTTGTTCATTCTAATCTTGCCTGGCAGAGAGAAATAATTAAAATCTATTACAAGACCTGAGTTCAAATCACCATATACTAAGCAAGTGATTTTTACACTGCAACAATCATTGAACCTTGATTTCATCAGCAAAACGAGGGTAACAACACCTCCTTTATAAAACTGTGGTGAGAAGGAAATGAGACAAGACATGTGACAGCACAGGCATAATACCGGGCATTCGGTGGACTTATTCGACAAACATTCCTCCTGCCCCTTCAATCTCTGGTGCAATGGACAAAGAACATGAAACTCACATTTTAAATTAGGTCTTGGTTGTATCTGAATAATTCGGCTGTTCTGTGCTATTTCCTTTAACCCATTTTCATAGAGATAACCAAAATAAGCCCAAACCTCTGAACCCAAAAATATCAGTATAAGATTTCTTCTCCTACCTAATAAGCTATTCAGGGCAAGAGGTCATTAGTTTAAGTAGGTAAATGTACTAAAACTCAGCCCTAAGGAATATCATGAAGACCCATGAAGACCTTGATTGGCTGTCAAGGTTCCTTTTCTCCGTGTCTGTTAGGCCTCAGTAGGGTCCAGGGTCAGCAGGGAGAATGGTCCACCCAAATGTACAATCTTTTTTCCTAAACTATAACCCTTGTGTCCTGTAACCCTGACATCTCTTTTCTTTTGGAAGCCTTGATAGCAACCTCAAAAAGCAGCCTGTGCCCAGTCTCCACCTTCCTGGGCCCTCACAACTCCTCCCACATCGTCCTTAGCTCTCCAGAGTCTCTTGGCAGAAGGCACTCCTCAACACTCAGCACAAAACAGGAGGTCACCACACTGTACTTCATGAGAAGAATCATGCTGGCCATGGTTAAGTATTCCCAGTCCATAGTCCCTTGAAAGCATCAAACATTTGCACATCAAAAGCAAGAAATAAAAAAAGTTTGATGCAGTCCAAAGGCTTGCAAAAGACACCAAACCTCTATATTCCTCTTAAAAAACAAAAACAAAAATACTACAACCAAAAGGCTCAGTCCTGTCCTGTTCTCTCTTCCTTCCAGAGGTCCTCCCCACAAGTCCACAGAAGCCTGAACCTAGAGGAAGGCTGAGATGAAGGGAGGAAAAGGTACAATCTCCTCCCCAAATTTCTGGTCACCGGTGGATATTTTGGAGCTTTAGCTGGATCTCTCTTATTTTTCCTTTTGATGGCCCAGGAGGAAGAGATGAAGCCAACAGTTATTTCCTTAGAAATTAGCAACAGGTTGAGCAGTGAAATAGGCTGACCAGGTACAATAGAAATGTGGGCCTTGCTTCAGTTGCTTACTATCTTTCTTTTAAAAATAACTTGAAAAAAATTTTAATTGTTTTTGTTTTTATAAAAAAGATTCCTTACCTTTTAGACACACATACTTAACCATTTACAGATGAAGTGATATGATATCTGGGAATTACTTCAAAATAATATTAATAGGAAAGGGGAGAGAGAGAAGATTAAGGGTATAGACGAAAGAGAACTGCCCAGGAGCTAATAACTGTTGAAGCTAGGTGACACGGACATGGGCGTTCACAAGACTATTTTGTCTATTATGGAATATGTTTAAATTTTTCCATAATAAAACATTAAGAAGACACAGGGATAAAAAAAATCACCCATTGGGCATTGTATTTTTCAGCAGTGTTCAAGAAGATCATCAGTCCCCGCAGTGATTTTCTTATTTTTTTATTTGATTTTATTTTTTTAAGTACAGTGATTCGATTTGATTTTTAAAATTGTTGTTCATTTATTTAAAATTAAGTTCATCACACACCCTTTATACACTGCTTTTCACCTTTTAAGAAATTATGCTATTCTTTTTTTTAAGAACAAAGAAATAAAAGCAAGAAGAAATTATGCTACTCTTTGAATAAGACTTTGAATTAATATTTGTTTGATGACTTGCTTCTTACACAACAACAGAATCTTCTGGAAGCCAAATATTAGACATATCTCATTTTATCCTCAAAAAGACCAGACAAAAGAAATGAGAAAAATGAAGGATAAGGAAGGTAGAGGAGCTTGCCCTAGGTCACATAGCTAGTAAGTGGCAAAGCCATATCTAGAATCCAGATCTGACTTCCATTACCATAATTAGGGCATTTTTCTGAGTATAAGAACATTCTGAGTAATGTTCTTATATTTAGGCTTTTTTTTTTTAAGGTCTTATAGACAGTAAAATGACAGCAGCTATTTTACTGACTAGCACCATCATCCATTAACCAGATGCATTCCTCAAGAATATTGGAAAGAACTATTTTTTAAAATGTTACATGATATTTTAAATATACATAGGGCTTTAAAATGTATAACACTGAAGGATTAACTAGAGCTTAGGTCTATTAAAAATCATGGAATATATCTGATAAATATTCAGCAAACAGAAATTGCCCAACCTAAATACCCTGCAAGATGTATAGCTTAAGGCTTTAAACTTTAATAATTCAGTTTGTAAACGTGAGAAAGCACCTGTAAGTAGCTCATGGAGCTTTTCTTTGACATGTAGTGGGACCTGAATTCTGCTATTCATATTTAAAGTTTGCCTTTTGTGGTACCATTTTGTCATAGAACATAAATAAGCACACGTTAAGTACAAATGTATAAGGTACCTTATACAATAAGAGTATATTTATAAATTTCTAAATAGTTTGGAAAACTATAAATAATTTTTCAAAAATTTAAAATTTCCAAATGCAAGTGTATTTAGAAACACATTAATGGCTACATTAATAAAATATTTGGAAATGTCATTTACACAATGTTTTTGTCATATCTAAAGTTGAATTTGTTTGCCTTAAAGATTAAACAGCTTATGAATCAAAATGAAATAAAACTATTAAGCTAGTTGATAATGTTTATAATGTTTAAGAGGAAAAATGCATGTTCAATGTCACTCAAAGATTAGCACAGGTCAGAAATACATTACAAACTATATTCTCAAATAATTTTCGTGAGAGTTCTATATTCCCTAACATAGCAGGTGCTCAATAAATGTGTGCTAGATAAATTAATTAGAATACAAAAAACAATATTCCATGATAAAAGCCAAACTATACTCAAGTCAAAACTATGGGTCGGGCACGGTGGCTCACACCTGTAAACCTAGATTTCTGGGAGGCTGAATGGGAGGATCACTTGAGCTCAGGAGTTCGAGACCAGCTTGAGCAAGAGTGAGACCCTATCTCTACTGAAAATAGAAAAATTAGCTGGGTGTCATGGTGTGCACCTGTACTCCCAGCCACTAGGGAGGCTAAGGCAGGAGAATCACTTGAGCCCAGGAGTTTGGGGTTGCCATAAGCTAGGCTGATGCCATGGCACTCTAACCCAGGTGACAGAGCAAGACTCCGTCTCAAAAAAGAATTCTCCATTCAAATGCCATCTCCTTTAATGTATGCAAAAGCAATTACATGTTCTAAAGTTCTTTAAAAAAGAACTATAGGCAAAATCTTTCAAAATACTAAAAGATACAGGCTGCCAATGCTAATGAAAGTTTAAGCATATATATAATTATAAAGCTTCCCCTCAAGAAAATTGATAATTCTTCTAAACATTTTATCTGTCTTGGGTTATATCTATAGCTTATTCAAAAGGAGACCTAAGAATTGTTCAAAATCTATCATGGGAACCCAAGCTATATTTGTAATTACTTTAATTTCATGACTTTACTCAATATTAGAGAGCCATATTTTAAATTTTAACAAATGTAAGCAACCTAATATGGCCACATACATAAGGTACCTCACAATAACCCTTCACTGCTAGGTATTATTATCTTGATGAGATATTGCCTTCAAAATTTAAAAGATTTACTCAAGGTCAAACTGCTAATTAGAGTTTAGAGTCAAACCTCTCTTAAAAAAAAATTTACATGTTTTGTTTTATTTATTTAAAAAACAGCCTTATATATTAAACAATTATATTCAAATTCACAGAGTCAATCTTAAGTCTATCTGGATCCACAGCCTGTGCTTCACTCTATCACATTGTTTGGCCTCACAAAATAGTCTTTCTCAATAATTATTCCTGTTTCACCTTGAGAAAGGGATTAAAAGTAAGATCTACACCTTTATCTTTCCATCCACTAAATATTTTCTGAAAACTTGAACATGGAACTCATTCTGTTTCAATAATATAAAATGTGATGAGGAAAAAAATTTGATGAGAATCTACACTAAATTTGCATCAAAAAATATATATCGCTCTAAATTTATTTTGGTAAAAAAATATTTTCAATTTCTACAAAGCACCTTTGAACACTTAAACAAAATAAGTTTTGTCACAAAAAATTAAAATGAACGCTCATATTCTAGGCTCTGTGCCTTAAAGAAAAACATTATTTACATTATCTTATCTGTGATGAGACCAAAACCCAGGTACAATACAGTGCCAAAAATGTGACAGTGAATCTTCAAGCTTATTTGCTAGTAAGACAGAGGAAAGTCATAAGGAAAATAAATTTAGTAATAAGGAAAATAAAATTCAAATCTGGCATATATTAATTTTAAGACTACTCTTCCCATTTCTTTCTCATGAACTGATACCAACAAGGTCTCAAAAGCTTAAACTCATGAACTCATAGTAGCATCTTTCTAGTTTTAACTAGCAAAAACCACATTCACTAGGCTTGCAATAAACAGGTTTTTCCTGAAATATGTTGGAGCAATGTGCTGATGATATTCCATGGCTTCTCTGAAAACAACAAAAAAAAAAATCAAAAAACTCTACCCCAAAATTAGTTTCAATTCCACCACAAAAGCAATTAAACCTAGTTAAAAGGCCCTCTGCAAAGAAGGGAAATTTATACCGGGTAGGCTTTTTTCCAATATCTCAATTCTGCTAGAACTAGAACCATCCAATTCATACTTTAAAGTTAAAAAGTAAGTCTCCTCCCTTCTAAGTCAAAGAAAATGTTTCCTATGCAAAGATCCCTCTTGGAACTATACTGTATTAAGAAACAAGAAAATGTAATGAGGTTGCACGTTAAACAATTTTAATAATTCACCATGAATTTCAGAACTGCAACATTGCAGCAAACATAAGATGCAGTATATAATTTGGAGGATCCATATACTGACAAAACTAGGAGAGTCATTAAAGTGACATGAATTATTTGCCTGGTTAAGACAATTTAACACATCAGTGGTGCTAGTGTCTAAAATAAGAGCATATGGGCTCCAAGTAAAGTCCTAAACTGTTTCCCTATCAATCAAGTTTTAGGATAGTCTTTGTGACCAACATACAGATTTTTTTTTTTTTTTTTTTTTTTTTTTGCTTACTTCCTGATTCTTAGCTAATGAAGATGGGAACATAATCGAGCTGCAGATAAGCAGGTGTCAGCCTATATACTAGGCAATTCTCCTTCACTTTCCTATACGGACAGAAGATCTAGGCACCCCTCCAAAGAAGTGTTATATTTAAATATAATTATTGGCAGATGCCCCAATATAGTATTTGGTTTGGACATCAGAATTCCAAGATGTTTTTGGCAGAATAGGTAGGATTTTTTTTTTTTCCCCTTAATGTAAGAGTCAAATTATGCTTGTAGTCACATGAATATGGACCTTGTTTCTTCATTTTGAAATCAGGACAGTAAAACCAAATGTCACAGGGTTGAGTAATCCTACATAGGAGGTGAAATCACCTATGTGAAAATGCCTAGACCAGTGCCCGATATATAGTATGTACTCAAAACTAAAACAAAAGTGTTGACTTGAATATTATTTAAGTTTAACATTTAAAGTTGATAAACAAGTACATTCTATTATTTTCCACTTTCAAAACTCTATCTACAATCAGCTTTTGGTAATCATGTATCACTGCAAAATTTTTCCTTTCATCTTACATGCTTCTGGAAGGCATTTCTTTCCCCCACACCCCCATATTATGATTATGTGAAGACACACTGTAGTATAATTGTTAAGAGCCAAATCTTGTGTGTGAATAGTAATTTCTACCTCATAGGATTGTTGAATGAATTAAATGAGTTAATATATGTGAAACACTTAGAACACAGTAGGCATGTTAGCTGTTATGAAATGCATATTAGTTCAGCTGTGTCTAAAAACAGGATTTGAGGCATTCCATCTGAATTCATTTTAATTTTAAGCTAACAAAAGCAACTTAGAAACAAATTTTAATACAAAAAAATTCCCAAAATAAAATGCTTTCCCATATCAGTTATTGGGGGCTCATTCACATACTTGGAATCTCTGCTCATGCTTGATAAACATGGATACAAGGGAAAGTTGAGATTGGACCAAAAAACTAATTTAAAATGTTATCATTAATTTTAATTACTGCATGTACCCAAACCTGCAGTAAACAAAAGTAAAAATCATTCTGGTTCATTTCAAATTAAAATAAATGTTGCTCAGTACCAGTTACACTTGCAGTAAATTATTGTCTTTTAATATGACAATAACATGCTAGCTTTAGATTGAATATCAATATTATAATGTAACCATGTAAGCACTATCCTGTAAAGTCTGTAGCATATTTCAAGATCTCTCTATAACACCTAAGAAATTCTTTTTAATGGCAATTGAAATTAAATTGCTAATATCTATAAAATTTCTTTCCTAAAATTAATAGTGCTTAAGTGCTTATAAATTTAAATAATACAGGAGTATTTAGAAAGAAGAATGTGGATTGTAGTTGCAACAGTTCAGCTAAATTTCACAGTAGGTTACTTTAGAATCATAAGGAGCCTCAGTGATGACCTAGGTCACACCCCACATTTTATGAAGAAACTTAGGCCCCCAAATGTTGATTCTGATAGAGCCAATACCACAACCTAACTCCTGGCTCCCAGTCAAATAAATGTTTCTCCCTTTTTTTTTTTTCCCCAGATCAAATTTAACCAAGTCATTCATATCAACTCAAAAGGGTACTTTGTGCCAAAAAACTAATTGAAAAGAATTATTGTTTAAAAACACACACACATACACAAAAAGAACTGCATTCATTTAAGTAAGAACCACAGTTAGTCAGTTTATTTACTTCTTATGATTTTTTTCAAAACCCAATTAGGAGTTTCTTGCCATAGAGATTTTTTCAAATCACTTATTTCTCCTGTGACTTTCAAATCACCCCCTCGCTAGCTCTCTCTCCCTGTGCTCATGCTCTCTCTCTCACACTTTTTCTCACACATACACATTCTCTCTCTTCCAAATGGTGGGGATGGGGAGCAGAAATCAGCAATTTACTTTGTAATCCTACCACATTTGAGCCAGATACATTGACCCCATCCTTTTTCTATCCATAATATACAGCAATTCTAAGTGAAGAGTTAGTTTCTAATAATATCTTTTAGTATCTATCTTACTCTATTATTTCATAAATCAGCTTAGTTAGCCTCCAAAGAAACTGTCTGATCAAAAAGATTTCACACGTTAAACACATTCAATTAGCACAATAGGAAAAATATTAATATGCACATTTTATTCATTTTCTGGACTTTTCATTTTTCCCAAAGCAAAACTTTATCGAAAAGTACTAAGCTGAGAATGGGATACAGACCATGAGGTCACATAAATTCATTCTGCCAGTGCATAGGAGCAAAATAAGATAGAAAAGTATCTTCAGTTCTGAGTTAAATCTTAATCCAATTAAAATGTATAAAATGCCATCTTGGATTTTTAAGATTGGCAAAAGAGGAATAATTCATAAAAGTTATCATTGTACTAAATGTCCTTTAAATTTACGTTCTAAAGAATATCAAAAGCAACTTTTTAAAAACAGACTTCACGAAATTGTCCATGTCTTAAACAGCATTTTACCTGACCACTAAAGCAGCAATTGCTCTTTAGTTCGAGTAAAAACTCTTTCTAAAAGCAAATGCCTTAATAGTGAGTATATGTGGTGTAAATTTTTAATAAAAAATAAAAAAATAAAAAAAAAAGCAAATGCCAAAAGCTTTTTGAAAGGCAAAAAAATCATTTGAAAAAATGTAAATATAACCTGAAACATTTTAAGCTACACTGCACCTGAATCCTCAGGGAAGGAATACATATTTAACCCCTTGGAATGACACAGGGGTCTCATGACAAACTTCCCGCACCCTCAACAAATTACTAATTAAAAAAGATAATTCTGCTTGTGCTAACATCATATTTGGGAACACTGCAACTATTCTGTAATCTTTTTTAGCTCTTGCAGAAAAATTTCTCAAATAACCCTCTAGCTGTAGCACATGAGTATATACACACATGTATGTAATACATATTTTTAATCTTTGTTTTTTTTAACCTAGAATTTGTACTCTTACTAGCTGTGTGCTCTTGGGCAAGTTATTATTTCTTTCCGATACTCAATTTCCTCATCTGTAACATGGGGATAATAATAGAACTTACCTTGTGGGGTTGTAGTGAGGACTGGATTCCATGTTAGTTTATTACCCCCTATAAATTTCCTAAACACAGGTAAATGATCATATCCCCAAGTATACATAAATTTAGTGGGGCATCTGATGTTTAACTATGAAATTCCCTTTATCTTATTTGTATCAACTAAACTGGCTGCTCAATAATTCAAAAACATCAAACAACGACTCTTGCCAGAATAAGGATATACTGATAACAAGAAAGACAAGTGATCTTTGCCTAGATCTATTTTTAGGAACAGTTTAATTATCTACACCCCTAGCGTTAACACTGGAAAATAAACAAATGGGTGAAAGGCACAGAGTCACTCTGAGATCAACAGTTTCATAGTATTCAAAAATAAATGGGGATAAAGAAGACATTTAGATCATTTCTCTCTCACTAGTAGTCCTTACTGACATAAAGTAGGCCAGAATTTGCAAAGACATTTAAGAGGAATTGCGGAATTGATCAGACTGTGCAGACTTCAAGGTTCAGAGAGGTTTAAAATGTAACCAATGAGAAAACTGTAATTCAATAAGTGGTTTTCAGTGAATCACTACTTTATAGTGTCAAAAGAATTTTTTTTAGTTATTCAGTTACTTCATATGGGCAGAAAACATTCATTAGTTTCCACGATGAAATATACTTACATATATATTACTTATTCTCATTTAAATAAGTAGAGAAAAACTGACCCTGATTATCTTGTCAGTCAAGAAAGGTATTAATTACAGTTAATAATTATGACATCACTAGATACCTGGTATTCATAATTATCTATGGCAAGATTAAGGCTACAATTTAGAAAATTGCAAAAGAAACAGCTAAATATTTTGTTCCAAATTACACGCCTCTCCTGCTAAAACGAGGTCTGGTAATTGATTCATTTTCTATCTAAGAAGTGCTCTGATGTGAATAAGGACAATCCAAACTCTTTAGTTACACAGATATTACACTATGCTCTTTCCTTATTCATCTTAATCTATTAATGGAACACAATCTTACCGGAAAAGGAAAAATGTTGTCAGCCCTGTTCAAGCTATCTTCCATCCAGGATTTAGGAGCAAAGGCAGAGCTGGGCCGAGCATACTTCTGAAGCTGAATATGATTGCTTGCAAAATTTTTCTTCAAAGGGGAGATGGAGTTCAGGGGCGTTATTCCACCATTCAGCCCTCTGCGGTGATCTCGGCCTTGGGAACCTCCCCAACCACCATATCCACCACCTCCTGGGCTCCAGGAAGAAGAGGGTGTTGGAGAGGGACTCTGGTAGCTGCTCCATGGAGAGGGGGGTTTGTTAAGATTATTCGCCAAATGAGGCAGCTGGTTAAAAGCAGCATTTCTATGTGTGAAGGGTGGGGGATGGGGACTGGCAGGAGACCTCCTTTGCTGCTGATGCTGGCTGTGATGATGCTGGAAATGAGGGTGATGAGGGTGGTGCTGCGAGAGAGGCCCGATCTGAGGAGAGAAGCTGCCTCCAAAGCCAGGGCTGACATGATGGGGAAAATTTTGAAACAACAGAGCACCGTTATTAGCCGAAGCGGCAGGGACCCCACCCTGGTGAAAGAAACTTGCATCTTCATTGATTATTGTAGAGGAAGAAGGCGCTATCGCTGCTGACCAGTTACTGAAACCAGTGAGAGACGATGCACTAGATGTCAAGGGTTGGGTCGAAGTACCTAGCCCGGAGGCTTCTTGATAATCAAATCCTGTCAAGACTGGAGATTCGATTCTTATTTTCTCCTTCCCATTGCCGTTCTCCGAAGAATTGTCCCCTTGATTTTCTTCTGATTTTGCCTTCTCGGTTTCAGGCAGTATTCCAGCTTCCTGACCGGGACTTGGGGAAAGCTGCTGCTTTTCTAAAGGGTCTTGCTGTTCCTGTTGCTGACTTTTTGCTTTTTCTGACCCCAAGATTTCATCCTGAATGTTATGGGTAGCCGGAGCAGGAAAGAGCCAAGCTGACCCAGCACTGCTGCCATTGGCAGCTGTGTTATTATTTATAAAAGCAGCAGGACTGGGGGTGGCATTTTGGTGATGGTGAGGAGGCTGCAGATGTGGATGGAATCTGACTGGAAAAGCAGATTTATTCCCAGTATTGCTTTGCACTAGCACTCCAAACCCGTAATCCCCCATTTATTATGTTTAGGATCAGAATCTCACAATAAAAAATGATAACCTGATGTCTCAATGCCTTTTTTCCCTCTACTCAAAATTTAAGTTGTTTGTTTGCTTGAAATGTCTTATTTATAGCCAGCTCAAAGATCGCAGCTTATCACTCTAAATTGTTCTGATTTGGAATTCTGATCTCTGAAAGAAAAAAAACACAACTAAAAAAAATCTCCTAAAACATTGACATGGATCCAATTGGGCTTATTTCTATGAGGGAATAAAAATGAAGAGGGTAAAAATCAAGTCTTTGGTTAGTAAAATAGGCGCTTTCTTTTTCCAAAGGAAAATGTACATGAATGACAAAAACACAGCTTCTCAAGCATCTATGGATGTAGAAGAATAAGCATTGCGCAGAGTAAAAATATAGATATATATATAATTTAACAATCACATATGGTCTTCCTCAGCAGTTTAGATTCACTCACATAAAAACTAGAATAGGGCTAAGGGGAGAATATGTTCTTTTCTTGGCAGCTTGGTTAAAAAAATCAGGAATAATTTAAGAACATTATATATTATATATTTATATATATAGATTATATTAGGTTATCTGGGGTGGGAGGTGAATTCCTAATTCCTGGTTGCGGGAGAGGAAATCAGCACTGACTAATGGAAAGATGATTGCAGGGAGGTTTCTGCTGTTCCTGGTCCTGTTTCTGCTCTTTCGCAGGGTGCAGTTTTGGCCTCTGGGGCTGTTCCTGAGGCTCCGGGCGCAGATCTTGCCGTGGTCGCTGTTCCTGGGCTCCCCCCGGCTTCCTCTCCCCCATGAAAGGGGTTGGAAACACCCGTTTCTCCCTCTTTGGGGTTGGGGGAGGTCGCGATCAGGAAGGATTAGCAAGACTCAGCAAGGGCGAGCTGACGGCCCGGGGGTGCGGGGGCCAAGGGGGCGACCTGGAAGGTCCTGCGGTTTCTGCCTCTTCCCCTCTCTGCGGCTCCGGGTTTTTTCTCCCTCATGGGACCCAGAGGAGGTTTGTTCAGTTCTCTCAGTTCGATTCTCCGCAGGGGGGTGAGGGGGGAAAAAAGGGGAGGAAAAAGGAAAAACCCACTACCGCAGTTATCCTAAAGGAGAAGGGCCTCCCCCTTGGAGCGCTCTCTCCGTTCTCCCCCAGGTTTTTTAAAAACTATAATTTAGAAGGCTTTTGTTTCTCCTCACGGTTGCTGGGCCGTCGCTGCCGCCGCCGCTGCTTTGCCCCGGTCCCGCAGTCCCCGCTGTCGTTGTTGCGGACTCCGCCTGGCTCTTCTTTTTCTTTCCTTCTTCCTCCTCTTCCTTCTCTGCTGTCGCCGCTGCCGCTGCCGCTGCCGCCGCCGCCGCCGCCGCCACCTCCCGGTGCCCGGGTCCCGCAGCCGCGGCTGAGTCCTTCTCCTCAGGACCGAGCCGAGTGAAATGACAACCAGCTGGAAAGACCAAGAGACACTTCCGGTTCGAAGAGGGAGGGGTGGGGTAGCACGGACACCCCACCCACCTGCCAAAAGACCAATCATCTGTTAGAACTCAGACAAGACCACGCCCCCTGGGCTCAGGCGCCCTCCCAGGAAGGTCGAAAAGTTACCTTGAGAGACGCCCCTTCCGTCTGCGCCTCGCCCAGCGAGTGAGGCCCGGAGCCTGGAACCCTCTCTCCCGACCCAGGCTGAGCGCACCAGGTCGCCATGTTTTGTGTGGGCAAAGGAGTCCTTCGCTATTTATCTTCCCCACCCGGGCTTTGCAGGAGGAGAAATGGGGGACGCGCCAAAAATAACGGATTCCTCGCGCACTATATCTTAGAATAAAGGTGTTGGTGATCAATGTGGTGACCCATGAAACCGTGAATGAGCGAGGAGACTGCCCGCAGTAAAGGTGGTGCCCCAGGCGTCACGTGCTCTGGACCGAGCTCCGCCCCAGAGGGATCTGGAAGGGGAGGCGGGTCTTCCCAGCAGCTGCACGGTGCCTAGAACGGCGCATCCCCTTGCCCGGAACGTAGACTTGGCAAGGGACTCTCCTTTCACCTTACGTTCACCCACCCGCACCCCGACTCCTCCGGCCTGTCTTAGGCTCGCATCTGAAGTGGTCCCCCAAGCATAGATGTGCAGCTGCTGTAGGCGTCCGTGGCTAAGCCCCGCCGCATTCCATTCTAGTTCACCTTACACATTTCCAAAGCTAAAGTCTCACGTTGGAGCTCCCCTCCTCCGATCTCTTCTATGGCTGCTCATTCCCTCGAGGATAAAAGCCAAACTCCTTAGCCTGGTAGGGACGCCTTTCCACCTTGTGGGCGATATACCTTGACGCCTCATCTCCCTCCAAACACACTCTCAGTGCTTTTTTGCATGACCTTTCCCCTCTTCTCCACTTGATAAACTCCTCTTTAGTTTTAGGAATCAATTCAAAAGCTACCAACAGGGTCTTCTGAATTCTCTCAAGCGTCCACAGCCCTGTGTACCTCCGGTGCTTATTACACCATACTGGAATAGTTGTTTGTGTCTCCCGGACCTGTGCTCGGCTGTAGGCTCTCTGAGGAGCGGACATTGTAGCTATGAAGCATCAGTGAATGGATCCTGAAAACATGAATGAACAAACAGGCAAAAATCATTCCTCCAGAATGGTTTTCCTGACTGCTCCTCTCACTAGTGCCTTGTAGATTCCTCTCTTTTAATTACTGCTGGTTG
The DNA here is from genome assembly GCF_041146395.1 of Eulemur rufifrons. Lineage (NCBI taxonomy): Eukaryota > Metazoa > Chordata > Mammalia > Primates > Lemuridae > Eulemur > Eulemur rufifrons. The sequence goes on from NC_090992.1 coordinate 12,949,760, forward strand.
TCAGCAGGTTAGTTTCTTGAGGGCAAAGGCTGTGTCTGATTTATCTTTATGTTTCCAGTGGCCAGCAGAGGGTTTGGCACAGAGCACACTCAGGACATGTTTATAGAATAAATAAATGGATGTTCTGTGCCTAATAGATTGTTGAGGGTGTCTTGGAGCTACCAATTCTTCTCCGGGGCTAAAATGGCCATCACTTGGAAGAAAGAGCACCTTTGAAACCAAACAGCCCTGAATTTGAACCGCAGCTCTGCTACATCCTAGTTGTCCAGACCTGGGTATCACCTGTACAAGCCCTTGTTTCCTCATAGATAAAATATAGACGATATTTCCTCCCTTGCTAGATTTGCAAATTACGTAAGATACATGTGAAGTTCTGGGCTCATAAGAGGTGTTCAACAATGTCAGTTCCTTTTTAACATATTAAGTACAGAGGACTAGTTCACAAGTGTCGTTTGCCTAGAAGCAGCTGTGTGCGTTAGGGAGTCTAGGAACATGTCTTGGTTTGTGGAAGGAGGCGGCACACCCAGGGCCACAGTCAGGTGCTGCCAGGACAGTCTGATCTTTTCAGGCTAAATCAAGTGTGGGCTGTAGGTTTGGGCTGGGCTGAAGCAAGCAAAAATGATCACTGGAGACATCTGTCAGCCTCCTGCTTGGGGACTAGAAGCATGGGAGAGGGAAGGAGAAATCAATTCTCTTGGGTCAGCTGCCTACTCAGAAACCCAGGATACCCAGCCAGGGCTGCCCGCCTTGAAAACATTCTGGCTTCAGAAGCTGTCCCATGGTAACCATGACAACAATTCAGTAGCTCCATTTAGGATCTCCAAAGGGATCTACAGTTGCAGATGAGTGCTGGCTTGAACATTCTGCTGGCAGAAGAGAGCCCTTCTCATGAAGCATGCTCAGCAGGAAGCTTTGGGTTGCACGGAAAGCAAGCTCTGCCTGAACATTAAGGTGCCACCAAATTAAAAAAAAAAAAAAAAAAGAAGCTCTCTCCCTGTCCAATGCAGTGAGGGCTGACACACCTTCAGAGAAGTTATAGGCTGGGAAATGCTTGCACCCTGCTGGCTACTGCCCAGCCCCTCTCTGGGGTTTGAGGTCAACCACACCCAGAACCTAGAACCTCCCAGGAAGCAGGTCATTAATGTCTCCTTCACTGGCCTCTTTTAAAACTTGGCAGGCAATATAAATCTCATCCCATAATCACACAGGGTGAACTCTGCCCCACTCCAGCTCTAGTGTCCTCCACCACTGCCCTTGAAACTTACATTGTCAACCTTCTCCCAGTAGCCCACACTCAAGCTCCCCAGGGGGCGTGGGTAATGACTAGCAATCAGTACCATCACCCGGGCTGGCCAGGTTGTGCACTGTGCAGCTCCATAAGGCACCACAGAATGCTATGTGACTGCTGCCTACTGGATTTGTACAACGCAGTAGCCCTGTTTCAGTTCATTTCCATAAGACACAGGGGCACAGTATACAAATGTGACACCCATACAAAAAAAGCCACCAGCCACTGCTGTAAATTACATGAGCATGTGCTTATTGCATGCAAATATTTAAAGCAGTTGATCCTTTTAGAATTAACAGCCCAGGAGCGTTCTGTAATTGAATTGAAGGACATGATGTCCTTGGCGTTGGTTTTGGTTAGTGAGCTGTACTGAGAAGACAAGTCTGGGCAAGTATATGGTCCAGTCCTTCAAGAGATTGATACTCAGCCGTTACTTTACCTGACAACATTAATAAGCATTCGAATGTTGTAGTGGAATACATATTTTAATGAAACTAACAAATAATAATATGCAAAGGCAGGCCCCGTGAAGGCAGGGGAAGAGAGAAAGGTGAAATTACTTTAGGAATATCCTTTTCTCCAAATGTACCTGGAAGCTCACTGCCATAAGGCTAGCTGGACAGAAACAAAACCAAGTCGAAAAAGCAGGTTTTATTAAACCCCACCCTGTTTCAATATTGGAAAGTGTGCATGTGTACTGAGAAAGCACCATTATTTTTTTACAACTAATTGCTGGGTTGCATTTTCTCCTTTTGTTTGTTGTTTTGCAAACCTGTGCAAGCCCTCTGCATTTTAAACACTATTTTCCTCCTGCCTTCCCATTTGAGGTATTACCATTAACGTGGAGTGGATAGTTAACAAGCTATTTTGGTGGGGAGTGGTGAAGCCAGTTTCTCCAATGCATTTATTGAATAAATGGTTTGGAAAGGGCCAGGACACAGACATGCTTCACTTGAAATCACTGTATCCTGGCAAAGATTTAGGTGATCTGGAACGAGGGGGTTGACCTTCCAAACTGTGACGTACATCACGTTGGGATGACTTGGATTTTTTTGTGGCTCCAGCGACCCATGTAGATGGGCTGCTGACCTAGATTACCCTTTGCTGTTTTGGTTGGATACACTTCACTTCCTGTATCGAAGCCATGGCCATGTCGCTGAACAGCTGCCATCTCACACCCTGTGGCTAGGCTGGAGGATTTTTACCTGCAGTGCTGGGAAAACAATAACTTTTCAGAGCTTGCAGGGAAGGTGTAGGGTCCAGAACTCAGAGAGCTGGGAGTCAGAGATCACAATTCTAGCCCCAGTGTAGTCATAAACTCACAGGCATTGGTCCAGTTTGTCTGATGATTTCCTTATGGCCAGAATTTGTCCTATAAAGAGTTTCAATTCTAAAATCTGAATCAAAAAGAGTGCAAAGAAAGTCATCTCTATGTGTTAAAAAAAAAAAAAAAAACACTAAAACTGATCCTTTTCTTTTATATCCAAATTTCTTACTCCCCTGTTCTTGGAATATGTATGTTACTAAAGCACACTGATATGAGTTGATTTCTAAGCATCCAACCTCAAACTTTAGAGTGCATCAGTCCCCATGGGAGGTCATCAAATGCATATTCCCAGGCCCTGCCCCAAAGGTAATTTGGTTCAGCTTTCTCATAGTATTTTCTCATAAAATTATAAAGTGTAAGAAATTTCTAATAATAATGTAAGAACTGCCCCCCCCCAAAAAAACAAAATAGTTCTTTTCTGACATAAAAGAATGTTGGAAGAGTTAACATAGAGCTGGAGGATGGTTTTAAGGAGTCATCGAAACCCAGGTTCCTTCCATGTCATTGTTCTTCCCTCCTCAAAGTGTGACTCCCCTACTATGATCCAAGATGTCTGATCAAGCTCCAGCCACCACGTGTGCATTCCAGACCAAAGAACAGAGGAAAAGATGAAGCAAGACATAACCCTTCCCTTTGAGGAAACTTTTCAGAAGACATACACATCACTTCCATTCTCTGCCCATTGGCCACAATTTGGCCACATGGCCATACCTTGTGGCAAAAGAGGTTGGGAAGTATGGTCTTTATTCTGGGCTCCAAAGTAGTTAGTTAAAAATTTAGGACTCTATGACTAAAGAAGAAAGGGGGAGATGGATATTTGAGGGTGAGGTACTGAAACTCAGCAAGGTTTAGTGACTACTGGAGGTCTTATAGCCAAGTGAATGCCCACAATTTGCAGTTGAGGAAACAGAGGCCCAGGGAAGGGCCTTGTCTAAAATAACCCAGTTATTTTGCCCAGGTATCTTGACTCAGAGCTCTTTTGCCTGCCCAGTGGTCCTTGAATTTTAGCATGCATCAGAATCACCTGGAGAACTAGTTCAACCAGACCAGAATTTCTGATTGAATAGGTATGGGATGGAGCCAAGAATTTGCATTTCTAACAAGTTTCCAGGCGGTTGCTGATGGTTTGGTGAACACACATTGAGAACCAGTGGTCCACAGGGCCATCTATGTTTCACAAGGGGCCTTCAATTCCATGTGGCCAACTGCAACCCATCACCCTCTCTGCCAGCCCTAATCTTCCCTCCTCCCGTGTTCTCTAGCTTATTTAATGATGCCGTGATTCATTCTTTCGGTGGCCGAAGCCAAACTTAAGAGTCGTCCCAAACTCCTCTCTCTCCCTCTCCACCCTCTGACAGTTGGTACCCAAGTTTTCTTCATTTTCTCTTCTGAGCATCTCCTTTTTCCTCTCTATCTTCTGCTTTGGTTCAAGTCTGACTATTTCTCACATAAATTTTTCTGTGTGTATGCAAAAGCTGTCTTCAGGCTTGATGCCTGGCCTTGCCCACTGAATCTTTCTACGTGGGGAAACTACATTCATTGCTCCCTGGTGTACTCAACTGTATTTTTCAAACTTCAGTGATTTTCATTCTAGAATCACAATTTTTGCCATATTGGAGTAACTCCTGCACTATCACTTATTTAATATTTTTCCATAAGTTGACTTAACTTTTTAAAAAATTTAAAATAAGTATACATTCAAGGAAACTTGATTTACTACCCAAAATAAAAAAAAAAAAACCTAGTATTTCTTGCCATAACCAAGAGGTAATTATGAAAATTAAAACAATGAAACCAAAATAATGATATTGAATTTCTCCTAGATCCTTTATGCATATCAAAGGCCCTGAGTCTGAGACCTCCTTTGTTTTTGTTAAAAGGAAGATTAATAAGGTTGGAGAGAGATGTTAAAGGATTCCAAGCCCAGTTTTGAAAGGTCTTCTTTAGGTATTAGAAGGACTAAAAAAGAACGGGAAAAGAACTAAATTTCTCATTGTGCAATTCAAAATTCTGTAGTGCCTTGTCTATGTGCTGCCTGCAGTAATCTCATGTACCCCACTGGAAGAGGACCTATTTGGAAAGCACTGCCAGACTCCTTTAACATGGCATTAGGACTCTAGACAATCTGGCACCTGCCTGGCATTTTGGCAACATCTCTTGCAACTCTCTACAAGCATAGCTCCAAGAACCCTGAAAAACTTGAGTTTCCACAAACTTGCAATAAGTCATGAATGCTATTTGTTGCATGTAACAGAGTACCTTAAACAGTGACAGGTTACTCTTCTCACATGTCAAGAAGGCTAAAGGTGGGTGGTTCCTGGTGCTGGTAGGCCAAGGATGTCAGGGCTCCGGGTTGGAATCTCTGGACATTCTTGGCCTTCCCTTCACGATCCGAAGATGTCTGCCACAGTTTCAGTCATCACACAGTGGCATTCAGAAGCAAGAAACAGAGGGCTGCAAAGAGCCTAGAGTTTCTCATCATGAACTTTTCTCTGATCAGATAGGGAAGGTTTTTCCCAAAGGCATGCCAGCATACTCCTTGTTATATCTTTTTGGTCTGAACTGGGACACATGCCTTGATCTAGCCTAGACATGGGCTCGCCTTCCCTGAGACCAAAGGGTCCCAATTTGAAATGTGAAAAAAATCAGGATTCTGCCAGCAAAAGAGAAGGGAAAGTCTTTGGAGGAGTCACAAGTGTCCCCCATGCTCACCACACAATTACTTTAGGCCTTTCTGTGCATGTCTGTTTAACAAGAACACCTGCTGTGTTTGCCCAGAGAGCTCCTACTCAAGCATGCTTCCCTCACTGGCCTTCCCTGCCCCCCAGGCAGAGGTGGGCATCTTCTCTTAGGCTGGCACAGACACTTGGCCACATAATTGACTATTATGTAATTGACTAGGTCCCACCCAGAGAGTTCTCCTCCACATCAGGGATTCTTTTTTTTTTCTTTTGTGTCCCCTGAGTCCAGCATTGTGCCTAGCACATAGTAGGCTTACATAATGAGTGTTTGTTGCATTGAGGTTGAATTGATTTTTTTCCTTCTTCTATAAAAGTCACAAGTCCAAAGTAATAAATATTAGGTTGAATTTAGTAACAAGCATACTTTGGAACATTTTATAAATAGTACTCTTGATTTTATTGTTGCTTTGTGTTGTTTTGGAGGAAAATATAGCAATTCCTAACAGCACGTGAAGTTACTGTTGGCATAAAACTTCTACCTCACTAGTGCTCTTACAGCAAAGCAGTCACTATAAATCCTAGAGAGGGATTTTATAAACTTAGTAAACCACTTCCATCTTGTGTAAAACACATTATACAGGGTAATAGCTTCATTTGGCCGAGTCATTTTAGGTACAGTCCCACGATTGCATTAAGCTAGTCTTTATTGATATACTCTCAATGTTAAACAGCTTCTTAATGAAGTGAATTGCCTTGAAGCCTTTGGATAGTGCGTGCACACACACATATCCATACATACACGTAGAGTCATCACCACCCAAAAACAACTGCAGAGGCAGTAATTATATAATATTAATAAGCAATATCACATACAATTGTATGTGCCAGTTTCTAATTGAGTTGAGTTGATTCTCAGTAATGGGCTTCTTGAAATGACCTAGTTCCCGCAGAAGTACCTTCAGGTTCAACAACCCATGTAAAATATAATAAATGCATAAATAATTTAGCAAGGGAAATAGGTAGCATTATGGCCACATTTTTGTGCTGCCGTTATTTAAAAGCCTGGCAGCTTGGTAGTTAGAAACCACTATGTCCAGGGGTGTTGTAATTCACCATTTGCTCAGAGTTGAAATGAGGCAGAGGAGAGCTCCAGGCCCCTGGCTCATTTTTTATTTAGAGGCAAATTTTTTTCCTAAATCCATTTGGCCGTCTAAGTTCCAAAAATAGAAAGAGGAAAAAGAAATAAATGCATTCAATTTTAGAAGTTTAGAGACTGCTTGGAGTCTTCATTAGGCAGGGTCTAGGATACATTTTTTAAGCAACATTCTATAAACTTGTAAATGCATGATGAGAGTTTAAAAATTAGTTTCATTGTGTGTGTAGGTGTTTCTTTTTAGTCCATATACAATGGTTTCCGAGGCAGCGTTTTTCAAATTCTAGTCCTTTTTATATTCAGATACATAATTTGTGTTACATTGTTGTACTACTTATTTATCATTCACTCAACATTATTTTTAAATGGACTCAATATTTTAGAAATTAAGTAAATAAATTAAAAGGAAAATTTTGTATCACTAATGTAAATGAAAAATCAATATGACGTGCCATAAACAGATGCTGTAAGTGATTTTTTCCTAAGACATGCTGAAATAAATGCATACTGAATCAAACAAATGACTAGTCATCAAAATAAGAGACAATTCCTCTGAGTACTGCTATCCAAAAGCAACTGGAGGACAGTTAGGGAAGCACCGGCTCGTGGCTTACAAACACAGGGCTCTCGAATCAGGCAAGACTGGTCCCAGCTCTTCCATTGGCCAGTGGAGTTATTTGCGAACAGGTCCTTTTATCTCTCTGAGCCTCAGTTTCTGCGTCTGGAAAATGAGGGTAAAAACTGTTGAGCAGTTAGTTGAAAGGATCATATGAAGGAATATGTGTAAAGCTCTTAGCACAGCACCTTGCCTATGGCAAATGACCAAGAAATATCAGCTATGATTATTATTAATTTGTGATTGGGGAGATGTGTGTCATCACAGAGAACCAATTCAGTTCAGAACAAACTATATTTAGTGTCTAGCACATGATGGGCTCAGTGTTAGACCCTGGGGACAGGGAGATAATTCCTGAAGTGACAGCCATGTGAAGAGGTAATAGCAGCAGTATATGTGCAGTACAGGGAGCACTATGTGTCCCAGGGAAGATGGCAGGTCAGAGAAGGAGAACGTGATCAAAGTCAGAATTAGGGATGAGGCTGCACAGAACCATACATCAGGTCTTTCCTGGTGGCTTGTGGACACATACATCAGCACTGGAAGGAGCCAGGGAAATTGGATTTCTGCTGGGGAACAGAAGATGCATGAAATTCAAACATACACACAGCCATGGAGACATCTCATCGTTCACTTACAGGCTCAAGTGACATTAATGAATTGGGGGATATCATTTTCACAACTAAATGGTGGCCAAGCAACATGCAGATGGAACTTGATTTTCTTTCCTTCCATAGAGGTCATCCGGCTCACAGATATTTTTAGTTTGGCCTACAAAGCAATTTAATTTTTATCATTATTACTTGTTAGCGTGTAAAAATCTGCAATTTAATAAGAAAACCCAGACTTGTGCTTTTTTTCAAAAAGCAGTTGTGGCCGTTGGGATCCATGTTCCCAGGTATGGTAATTTGGGGCTGGAGTTGAGCAGCTGCTGCTGTCCTAAGGTGAGGCATTTGCTCTCCAATCTCCACCATCCCTACTCGGTCAGCTGATAGTATTGGCAAGCAGGGGCCCCGCCCTTGGCCCCATGCTTTAAAGGCCGCTCCCCTCTACCTGGCCCTCCTCCAAATGTACAGTGGGGAGTCTGAAGAGCCAGTGATGCCTGCACAGCCTCTTCTAGATCATGCTGCTGGAATTCCCACCCCAAAGGACCCAAGCCTGCTTCCAGAGCCTGCAGAGACCTCTTTCTCAGTTAATTCTCCTGAGGGCAAATAGCACTGCCAGAGTGCACACCCCAGGCCCAAGAGATGGCCAGGAAAAGCTGTTTTATGAAAATTTGGGGTGTGGGGGTGGAGAGGATGAAGCTGGCATGTGCAGGCCAGGGTGTCCACCCGCCTGCACAAAGCCCCTTGCTGTGTGAAATGGAGCCAGCCATGGGAAGAGAAGAAGAGCAGATGGTGTGGTGGGGGTGGGACCTTGGGCTGGGGACCAGTTTTTCCTATGTCATCATCTTTAGGCAAAGGAAATCCAAGACATCTGAGAATTCTAAATTTGAACTTGGCCTTTTAGGTGGTTATAAAGATATATGTGTCAAGGTAGGAAACTAGAAGTTACTTAAATTTGCTAACTTGGTTTATAACTTGTAAGTAGTTGGACATACAGTAGGTGGGCTTCCATTTATATTTTTTCCCTGGGCCTGCAAATGTTAGCAAATATTAGGACTTGGACTGCAGGTGGATTTCACTCCTTTCTCCTTGCTGCCTGGTCCCTGGTGATACTTGAGTCTGTGGCTTTTACTAGGCTACAGGCTTCATGAGGGTGGGAAGTGTACCTGACTTGTTTATGGCTATGTCCCCGGCCCCTAGTGCTGTCTCTGGAACCACAGGGTTCCCGGTTAATACTGAATGAGTTACTGTCTAATCTGAGAGTTGATATTTTTGTTTAATTCTCCTGGAATTATTTTCTTCTGTCATACATGTATGTACATTGCAGAGTATTTAAAATTTTCTCCTTAGAAAAGTAATAGCTGAAACATTTTTTGGTTATTTCTATTTTTCTGATTAAAAGTGAATTATATACATGGGAAAATAATATGAAAAGTTTAAAGAAGTAAAAATAAGAAGAAAAGAAATTCACACATCATCCCAACCCCACTGGAGAAACCGTTATTAACATTTGGGTATATTTATTGCCAGTCTTTTTTTCCATACATTTCGTTTCATAGTTGAGATCCTAACCAGAGACATATGACAATAAAATCGCCATATTCCAACTGCTTGAGTGGCTTTCTTGCTGCTGTTTATCATTCCCTGTGATGCATTTTAAAAAATAAACATAAAAAACTTCTAGATTACATGAAGAAATACTAAAGTAAGGAGTGGTATAAATACTTTCCAGAGAGGTGAAAGTGGTTCTAAATTTTTGTGCGTGGAGAGTGAGTGATTCACTTTACTTACCAGTTGTTTATCATTCTTATCGAGATCATGATCACCAATGAGGGTCAATTGTTAGCCATCTGATTTTTTTTTTTTTTTTTTTTTTTTGCAGCCTTTTTCTGTTAGGCTCTATCTGAAGAAAGCTGGTCCACTTGGTCCCTTCCCTGCAGAAGCCGACAGACTGCTACACATGCACACTTGTCATCAAACAGTGCTCCACAGACATGTACACTTGATGCCCAAGTCCATGCACTGTTGAAAGACCAAGAGTAGCCATTAGAACAGGGGAGAGACGACTAAATTCCAAATTGCAATAAGCATGACGAGCCAATAAATAAGGGTGCTGTGAGGACACTGAAGACAGGCTGCCTTACTCAGCCTGGGCTCCGTGAGGGCTTCCAGAAGAGGGGACATGTGAGCTCTATCTGGAAAGATGAGCAAGGGGTTGGCAGGTGCTGAAGGGAGTCAGGTGTCAGGTTGAGGCCCTAAGCGGGTGGGGCTGGTGAAAGGGAGAGCGCCTAACCCACGCATCCGATTGACTGTGTGCTATGAGTCGGGGACCACAGTGGCTCCTGAGCAGACAGGGATGGAATAAATGAATACGTGAACAGAACTTTGGATGACATCCTACACAATAGACCTTTACAGAACTACGTCCTTGATAATTAAGCCCAAATCCAAGGTATTCTAGCATATCCCTAGTAATTTAAAATGTTCTCTACAGTTTGGCAGGATCTATTAAAATTAAAAATGTGCACATCCTATGACCTAGAAATTCTACTACTTGGTTTCAAGTAGAGAAAAAACTTGTTCCAATTGCTTCCTTATGTAAAAGGGTATATACATCACAGCACTATTTATAAAAATGAAAAAAATTGGGAGGACCCAAATATGTATGCGTAGAGGAATGGCTAAATAAACTAGGCTATATCTATCCCATGGAAATATATGGAAAGGGAGAAAGAGTGAGGTAAATTTTTATGTACATAGGAAGAGCTCAAAGATGGACAGCTGAAGGAAATAAACAAGTCATATAATACATATACAATATGATACCATTCATGTAAAAAAATTTTCACACAAAGATACCATGTTTTCTATGGTTACAGAGATATGCAAGTTTTTATTAGTTCACAAATATACAAGTTTATGTAAGAACACGGATAACTAAGTAAATGTATTGCTAGAGAACTTTTGTTAAGCTGAAAACCATGGCTACCTCTGAGGGATTCAGAAATTGAAGGGGATGGTTAAAAGAGATTTAGGCCTTACCTTAAATTTGTTTACAAGGAGAGTGTATTCTGTGAATTACCTGCACAATTAAAGCTAAATTAAAAAAATGAAAATGTTCTAACTTTCTGTGTAAATCAGTACCACTATTTGGAAACAAATTGAGCAACACAAAACAAGATATTCTAAAATGTTCCTATCCTGTGGCCCAGTAATTTTCCTTTTAGGAATTCATCAAAAGGAATTAACCCCAGATAGCTGCAAAGATTTTCACAGAAAGATGTTCCATGCAGTATTATTTATAATGGTGAAAAAAAAATGGAATCATCTGAAATGTTGAATAATGGGTGAAAGCTTAAACAGTAAGTTTGCATCATGAAATGTTGGGTAGCCATGAAAAGCTTGTTGTAGAAGAATTTCTATTGACTTGTAAAAAGGTTGACAGAATAATAAGTCAGAATATAAAAATGTGAAGGTGGTATGATGTGAAATATGATATAAGTACAAATGCACGTATGTCAGGCCCGTAGAGGCAGGGGGAGGGGATCCAGGAGAGTCATTTGACTAGGCCTCAAGTTTACTGATTTAGACTTTGGACATGATCTCTAAATGCAATTATACAAATAATCACAGGAATACTCTAAATACATTGACACCAGTCACAGATAAGATCTTGCCATTTATCATGTGGCTCTGATTGTTGTATGTACACGTTTAAAATACAGCACAATTGTTTTCATCCCACGTTAGGGTTGCTTCATTCCCAAAGCTTCACAGAAGAGGCCCAGGATGCTCCTGCTCCCTGAGAGGTCCTGTTCTGCCACAGGCACCAGGGTCAGAAGGAAACACCCCCAAATGGCACTGTGCATGCTGGTTGTCTCTTGGTAGTGGGATTATAGATTTACTTTTTATGGATAGTTTTCTGTTTTTTCTAAATTTTCTACAATGAGCATTTGCATTTTTTTCAGGATATAAAAATAGCTCTTCCAGTAGGGGAAAAACAAACAAACAAACCAAAATAACAGAAGAGGAAATGTCCTCTTTTAAAATACAAAAGCAGCTCCTGGCTCTAGAATGTGCCACATCAGGATGTCCCCAGGTCCTGGGCAGGCTGGCACCAGGGCTGGACAGAAACAATGTAGCTGGACCCTGCTCCAGTGTGTCACAGAAAGGCCAGTGGTGAACAGCTCTCCCCCGCCCCTGCCCCCTACACTTCTAGGTGAGGCCAGAGCGATTCTGTCGATTCTGTCGGCCAAAGGGGTGAGATGAGTCTGGTTCAAAGCTGGAGCCGATTTTGTGGGGGTTGGGGGGATAACCCAGGCGCCTGACAGACTGTATGAACCTGGGGCCCTGGATGCTAAATCAGCTGAGAGGCAAGGAAGAGCCACACATTTGCAGGAGCAAATGGGATACCCATGTCAGGCTGATAAATAAATCCCTTTATCAAAGGACTTCAGAACAGAGGATTTATTTGCATGGTAGACAAGCTGCACATGGGATGGTGGGCACAACAGTGTGAGAAAACACAAGAATCACTAGATTATGGTGGAATCCCTTATTAATAGAGTTGGGCCTTATACTCGACAGGTTCAAAGAGTGAGGGAGTGTGTGTGTGTGTGTGTGTGTGTGCGTGTGTTTTATAACAAGCAAAAGTGAATGCCCCTTCCCACCCCCACTCTCCACCCCCAACTTCCAGGCTTTTTCTTCCACTAACAAAGCGGGTATAACTGGTTCTATCAGCAGAACAAACACAAGGCCTTTGGTGTTTCCCCTTGTGAGGAAATCGCTCCTGCCTCCTCCAGGAGCACATGCCCTGATGGGTCAGGATGCAAACTGAGTGTCTAGCACCCAGAAGCTGGGGCCTGCAGCCAGAACCCTCATTAGCGGAAGCTGCTACTATTTCCAGCCTGCCTCTATTCAGTGAAAGCAGGTCATTACAAACACAGCACGTTTTTTGCATATTAACCAAATTAAAATAATAATATGTTCTCTCCTTTCATGTGCCATACTGATAAATCCCAATTTATGAATGAAACATGTTGATTAGTTAGTTAAAAAATAATTAGTCCCAGAATGTGCTTCTAAGTCGGAGACTTAATGAATGCACACAAATACGTTTTTCCAAGTCTTCAGCAGATTAGTCTTTAAAGGAAAATATTCATAAGATGCGTTCATGAGAGACAAATGATGAAGTGGCGTGATTTATTTTCCTTTCTCTGTGTGTGTGTGGGATAATATTGGAATGTTATTTAGTGCCTTGTCAGGCTGAGTCACTTTAGCAATATGGAGCCAAGCAATGGCTGTTCTACTCGATTGAGTTCTGACGTGCAGATTGTCAAGAGAAAGGTCCCAGCTTGGAAGCTCCGTCTTGTCCTGGAGAGAATGTTTCAGCTCTGTTCTGGAGCCCTCATTTCTGGGGTCCAGAGGTTAATTACAGAAAGACCAGGGTGGTGGAGAAACAGAAAGTGACATCCACAAGGCCAGAGTGGAGTCTCTTATATTTTCATCACGTACCCATGGCTGAGAAAACCATTATTGGGTCTCAGATAAAATCTGAGTGCTTTGGCTATGAGAATCAGAGGCCCAGGCACTCTTAGAATAAAAGGGTACAGAGATGGCTGCCAAACCTTTAACCCGCAGACCCACTGACCATCCCTAGCCTGGGAGGCTACACTCAGCACAATTGCACCTTACTGGGGCTATTACATTCCAAAGACAGCTTGGACTACCTTGGACATTGTAAAAATTGCCTTGAAAATTTCTTAACTTGCCTATCAGCTGTGCATGATATAGTGAGACTAATTGTTTAATATCCATTGTTGGAACGGACAGATCACTGTTTCTTTGATCGAGCCCCAAATGCAGTAGTAGGCTTGCATTTAGGAACCTTGTTGTATGGAAATTACATGCATAGCCAGATGCTTTGGCCATGAGAGGCCCATAAGAACAGAAGGGAGTGGAGGGAACATTTTTAGATCCAGGTTTTGTTCCACATTTACTCCACGGCATAGGTCGCTGAGGATTATGGTGAGAAGAATGGCCCATGTTCCTAAAATTTCCTTTTTTTCCCAAGCATGTGTAGTGGAATTCACATCAGTTAAGTTGCCCTACTCCCCTCTGTGATATGGGCTAAGAGAATGAGATTTGGGGTGTGACAGACCTGGTTGTACAAACTATTATCTTATTTCTCTGAGTTTCAACATGCATATCTATAACTTTGGGATGATAATACTAATACCCATATGACACTTACCCAGTGCCAGGAACTGTTCTCGATGTTTTATATACCTTCACTCCTCTAATATTGACAATTTACCTACCTGTGACAGAAAGGATGAAATAATACAATCTGTATAAAGGCTTGGCGCATCATGGACTGCAGTGCCTGATGGCCCTGTTATTGCCTAATTGCTGCTGTCCAGTGTCACCCTCCATGCCTCCCTGTCACACTTCCTCCACTTCATTCATTCACTCATCACCTTTCATTAATTCAACAGATATCTGCTGACACTCTGGCCTCTGAGGGATCAGAGACAAAGAGTTCCGCTAAGAGCCTTTGTCTCCTGCCTTTCTGCCTTTACTGTCCCCTCAGTCTGGAATGTCCTCCTCTCAGAGTCTGTCTGCCTAATGGACACGCCCGTCAGGACTCAGCGCAGGCTTCTCCTCCACGGCTTCGTCTAGTCCACCATGAGCTGACAGTCCCCCCGGCTCCACGTAAAGGCTGGAATCCATTCTGACGGGCCGAGAGTCAACCTGGCCGTCAGTCAGCAGCAGCGGGAGCATCCCTTCAGAATCCCCTCTGATGCCCCGTGCCCCTCCCCACTCTGTGGCCCCGTGGCAAGCTCTAATTCCATTTTGCTCTATTATCCTGTGTTTTCAGTTTTGGCCTTTCTCATCTGTCTGACCCCCCTGACCATGAGGCCCCGGTATCACCCATCTCTGTAGGTCCTTGGGGCTGGCCACTGGAAGGAATCGGTCATGGAGAGAGGGAGAAGGAGAAGATGGCGGAAGACGAGAAACATGGGGAAAGGAAGCCGGGGTATTTTCAGCCCATGAGGAAGTGGCCACAGGCTATAAATCTGTCTCTATAGACACCTCCCCCAGCCATCTGCCCTCAAAACTTTGGCACAAGAAATCTCTGCCTTGCCTATAAAAAATTCAGCTCAGATGAAAATTGTGTATGTGTTGAGTATTATCTGGGTTTTTCCCTTAGAAAGGAAACAAATCTCTTGCTCTTGTCTGTGTCTGTTTCATTGCCCAGCCCTTTGAGGCTCTGGTCTGTGAGTGTCTGTGCCAGTAAGTATGGCTGAGAATGGATGCTTTATGTGCAAAGGAAGCGGGACTTTTCTTTGGCTGGTTCTCTGAGCCCAGCTGCCAGTCACAGGGCTGGCTGCCTTGATCTGCTTCAAGAAAGTCTCACGTCTCGTGTTTTAGCTTTGTATTGAGGAGGCTGCTGCCTTTCCAGGCAAGCCTCTGGGAAACCTCCTGAATCAGGAGTGCCCTGGGGCCATGGAAGGCCCAGGGCCCAAGTGCCAGGCCTCATAGAGCAAGGGCGCAAGGCCCTTACACTGTCTTTCCCATTGGGAAGCTGTCTGTGGCAGTGCAAAGGGGTCAGGTAGATGTGGGTGCTAATCAGACTCTAAGCCCCCAGCTGCGTGATCTTGGACAAGCTTCTTGACCTCTGTGCCTTAGTTTCCTCTTCTGAAAAATGCAGAGAACAGAATTGCCACCTTGATAGAGTTCCTGTAAGGAATAGGTGAGATAATGTACATTTTGGGAACTGAAAAGTTAAGTGCACATGTCAATTCATTATTAATGTAACAGGAGATTAAAACTGAAATTTTAGCTGAGGCACCAAGGCATGATAGCTGCTGCATTCCTCAGGTGGGGTAAGACCAACCAAGTGCAAAATTTACTAAAGAAAAGTGCAAACACCAATTGCAAACTTCTCAGAGCTCTTCACCACTTTGGAGGAGAGAAAAGCATTGGGTTGTTAAATGTAGGAAAGATCTTGTGAAGACGTCTTTGGAAAAGGAGTCTGTGCCTTCACCCTTAGCTCTAGTCCATTGTGACTCTCAGGAAACTTGCTTCGTGTGCCTCACAGCTCCGGGACACGATGGGCCTGGGTCTGACTCACACTCAAGGAAACTACAGTGGCTGGTAGCAGCAGTGGAGAGGAGTAGGGACATGACCTAGAATGGCAGGTCAGAGGTAGGTGAGGCAGAGGGCAGAGGAGGAGTGTCACATTTGGAACAGCAGTAAGAATGTGAGCCTCAGGTCACTGTGAAAGGGATCCCGTCCAGAAGGAAGTACCTAAAGGCAGAGGCCAAGAGGGGGAATGGGAAGCCACCAGGCAAGTGAAATGCCCACCCGCAATGAGGGAGTTTAATCATAGTTGGGCCAGTATGGCTGTCCCCAGAAAACCTATAGAGCACCCAGGAGGGAAGAGAGGGCAAAGCCAGCCTTTGACAGTACCAGACAACTAAGAGCCTCTCCAGCCCCCTTTCCTCCCTTTCCTAGCCCCACGCAACTCTTGGAGGGACTGGGAAATAGGTTAGCAAACCAGTGGAGGAGCAGAACTGCCAGGCCCACAGGTTCCTGACAGCAGCCGGCCTCGGGGAAGGAGATGGGGGAAATGTAAGTAATGAATTGAGGCAGTGTCTCTGATTTAAAATGACCACAGGACCTTTTATTACCTAACAGTGATTGGGAAATTCATGGAACCGTCCACACTCTCATTCAGGAGCAGGGCACTGATTGAGCATAATGAATAGTTTTGAAGGGAAACGGGGGACAAAAATAAAGTTGGTTTTATGAGCCCTGATTGTTTAATGCACTGGATACATTATTACTTACCCAGCACTAACCACGAGCTAAACACTGTACAAAGAACTTTGTATTTCCAAAATAAGCCACCGGGATGAGTGCTATTATAATCCCCATTTTGCAAAGGAAGAAAGTGAGGTTCAGAAAGGCTAGATACCCTCCCTGACTTGGGTTTCAGGATGGGTGGGATGGAGCCAGGATTGGGAGCCAGGCAGAGAGGCTCCAGAGCTGGTGGCCTACCACCATCCCTAGGCTGCTGTGTCTCCGTGGGCAGATCAAACAAGGTCTTTGGGGCCAAAGTTGTCTTTCATGCCTCCAAGTGCATTCAGCTAAAAATACCTCAGGAGCTCATAGGAATTTTCACCAATCTCTTTGGGGAAGGATTTCAGGGGGACATGCTGTTTTGGTTTAAAGACTTTGTTTTAAATCTCGAGACCCATTCAAGCTAGCTTAAGGTTATCACCAGGATACTGGGATGTATTCTGGAAGCCTGCCCTGACTCTCTCTGCCTCCATCCCTCTCCATACTCCTCCTGAGTGGTCCTCAGTCCACCTGGCAGAGCAGGACTGTCCCGGCTCCCGGGTTAAGGGAGCTTCAGTCCCAGCTCTAGGGAGACCAGTTGGCTGAATCGTGGTACGTGTAGAGAAAGGTTCAGTTAAATATATACTGAGCACCTACTAGGCACCAGGTTTTATTTTAGGCGCTTGGGATATACCAGTGCACAAAATAGGAAAAAAAGGAAAACCCCCACAAAGCCCCAAAACAAAAAAAGCTGGGAGTGGGGTGGGGTGGGGAAACGTGTCTCTTCTAGTGAGCTTCTGATTGGTCTATCCTGTCAGGTTAGCTGACCTCTTCTCTGGGCCAATCATCGGCGCCCGGGGGGGGGGCAGGTTGCGGACCCCAGTGTGGACCGAACGTGCACGTGTGGTTGAGCTGGTTCTGGCAGGCGCCAGCCCCTGCGCTGTGGGGTAGATGCCGCCCGCTTTGTCTCTCAGGAGGGCCCCTGTGGCACTAGCCTTGCCCCAGTGTTTCTCATATTGGGTTTGACACGCAGTTGTCCTTTAGCTCCCACCCCCTTTTGTGCTGAGATGAAGCCAAATCTTATTTTTCCCGTTGCTTTTTGGCCTACTCTTCTTCCTGAGTGAACTTTTGTAAGGAGGAAATGGAGACGTCTCCCCGCCTGGTGCCCGAGCCTCCGAGGCGAGCACACGGACGTGGGGATGGACGGTACTGGAGCTCTTCTCCCCCAGATGGCCCCCGCTGCTGCGGCGGGGACCCTGGTTTGTGCAGCTGGGCCTGGCGGTGGGAGCTGGCCGAACAGGCCTCGTCAGAGCGCCCTCATCCTTCGTGCCCTGCGGGCTGGGACTGGGATGACCCGGACAAGTCAGCGCCCTCTCCCGCTTCCTGTCGGATGGCCACTGCGATCGGCTTCGGTCATGCCAGCTGCTGCTGTTCGATTGGCCGGGTTCTGGGCCTCCCGCCTTCCTGCCATTTCCATAGCCTCTTTTTTGTCTTTCTTTTTTCATTTTTTTTTTTTTTAAACATGAGCTACTGCGCATTCAGTAATGGAATAGATGACATCAGATGCCTCATTTGCCAGCCCCGGTGCTGAGCTCCGTTCCTGACGGCTGCGGCAGAGGGTGCAGACCTGGGCTACACGAGGATGGAGCGCACAGTGTAGAATGCCCTGGACGGGCTTCTGTGGGCTTCCTGGGTTTTGTCAGTTGGGAAGTGTGGTACTCTGTCTTTTCCTGATGGTTTAAGAGTATGAAAGCCTGAGTTGGGGAGACCAGGGTTCAATCCTGCTAGAGCCACTTTCTATGCATGATCCTAGGCATGTAACTTAACCCTTGGTGCCCCAGTTTCTCACGTAAAAGGAGGTTGAAATTATCTCCTCGCTGCACCATTGTGCATTGGGAGTTGCAATCAGGATAATGTACATAAGGTGCTTATCATGGTTTCTGGCATGTAGTGAGGGCCCAATACACAGCAGCCATTGTGAATACATTTGTTACGCCCCTTCACCAATTCTGTCCCCGGACGTAATCTCCATGGCCGCAGTGACAGTGTGCTGAAATCAGGCTTTGCAGTCAGACAGACTTGCAAAGTTGTGACAATCACATGTACTTCTAGGGTTGTTGGGAGGATTAAATGGGATAATGAATATAATCACAGTACACGTGTATAAGTGCTTTGCATGCCTTATTCATTTAATCCTCACAGCTACTCTAAGAGGTGGGTAATATTATTACATGCATTTTACACAGGGGGAAACTGAGGCATTAACAGGGGTGTTAAGTAACTGGTTCAGGCTACACGCTAGTGAGTGTATAAAGCAGGAAGCAGGCACAGTAAGCATGTCTACTCCCTGTACTAAGTGCCATCCTCTGCCACGTGGTCTGAAGTGCCTAGCGCCTAGTAAGAGTTTTAAAAAAAAAGTGAATTACATTTCTACACAGTGCAGATGTATAAATACCAAGGATACAGAGCAGAGTGGATGTCTGGGACGATATCTGTGGGAATCATTAGGGAATCAAGTCAAGCCAGTGGTGTGATCAAATAAGGGGAAGAGCACCCACTCTGTGCCAGGTGATCTCCTGGCGTGTGGCATGTGCAATTCAAATTAATCCTGAGAACCATGCTGTGTGGTAGATGAATGGGTTCCTTTAGTTCATGCGAATTCTGTCCACACATATCTCTGAGCTTCCTGATTTCTGATTCAGCCAGAAAACCACTTTTCCTAGGAACTGGGAGCAAAAGTGACTTATGGCTGGCCCAGTCGGAACAGCAAACAGGATGTGCAAAGATTTGGAAGGACAACTTTGCCATGGCCAAATTTCCAGCCTTATTTTTTCCACTGGTCCAGAAAAATATATGCACAGAGCAAAGCAGTCTCCGGGCTGAAAACCTGGAGGTGTCAGTCAAGGGCCGGGAGGAAACAGATGGCATGCTCAAATTAGGTGATTTGAGGAGCGTTTAATAAAGGAGCTATTTACAAAGGTGTGGGGGACCCACAAGATATAGTGCAATTGCCTGGGGCTGATAATAGCTGAGTGCTGTCACCTCTCTTAGACCTGAGGGGACACGGGGATGGAGTGCTGAGCTAGACCCTGAGAGAGAGAGCACAATGTGCAGGGGACCAGCTGGCAGGACCTGTGGCCTTTGGTCAAGGGATCTAGCCAACCCAAGTGGCCCAACAAGGGGGAGGCAGGGGAATAAAAGCCCACTCTCACTTCCCATCTCCTGCCTGGGATCCCCCTTGTTTGAGTGCACGCAGGAACCAGAGAGTAAAGGAGTGTCATTTATTCAGGGCACTGAGATCAGTCCCCCAGGGACACAGAGCAGGGTGGAAGAGGCTGGAGTGTGGGTCTACAGCGGCAAAGCGAAGATTTCTGCAGCCCTGATCCTCAACTGGAAAACCAGAGAGGCTGTTATCCTCCAGGGACTGGGGATTTGATGGTGGCCTCTTTCTGGGAATGTGGAGAGGGGTGGCAGGGCCACAGCTAGGTTTATGCTGGCCGAGCTGAGGGCCCGAGATTACCTCTGACCCTCTACACTAGGGATGGTGTCTCTTAACCCATTTGAATTGAGTATCGAATCTAAGTTTTCTCTGTGACCATTCTCTTAAATGCACAAAATAGCCATAGAAGTCTTGCCAAGGTCAGGAGTGACTCTGATTGCAAACTCCGTTACATCCTTCAAACCCAGCCTAAATTTCATTTCTTCTGTGATGTCTTCCCTGATGTTTGTGTATGTCTGTCCCACATACAGAAATAAAATAAAATATAGACCCCCACAATGTCATGTTTTATTCATCTCCGTATGCTTAGAACCTGACACAAGACTAACATATTGTAGAAAACCAATAAATATTTCTTAAATCTTTATGTCTCTGGAGTCCTCAGCAGATTCCAATGTAACCAGCATTTATTTAGCCCTTACTACTTTTCAAGCACTGTGTTAAGCCATTTTCATATCAATTCTCTAATTTAATATTCCCAACAACCCCAGTTATGGTATCCTCATTTTTACAGACAAGGAAAGTGAGGCACAGAGAGATGAAAGAGGCAGAATGTGGATTTGAAGAGAACTCTGCTTCCCTGGTCTAATGCTCTTTCCTTTCCTGCTCAGGAGCTGCCCCTTGATTGGTCACTGAACAGTTATTTCATACATATGCATGAACCGAATGCATGAATGAGCCTAGCAGAGCCCCTGTGTGTGTGTGTGTGTGTGTGTGTGTGTGTGCGCGCGCGCGTGCGCTTTGTGAATCTCTGAGCCTATCATCGTTGGTGCTGGCCTCAAAGTGCTCGTCCCACGTTGATAGCTGCTGCCGACTAAACTGCTCATGGCTGTTCTCCTTGTGAAGTCTGCATTTAACTCATCATTCTATACAAGATTGGGTCAGATGGATGCTGTCCCTCAACTCGGCTCTAAATTGGATGCAGGGGTCTGGCTCTTGCTTGTTCCCGTTGATTCAGAACACACATATTTCTGACAGTTTCTTCCACTGAACAGTGAAAACATAAAATTGTCAAGGGCCTACCCTTTAGTTGCTCTACAGTGGAGCTGCCAAAATTCTAATTGCCCAGTAAAATCCACCTGTTTTAGAAGAGCCCCAAACATATCCCCACTTAACAAGAAGAGAAAAAGTTAAAAGCTGCTCCTTATTATACGTATTCCATATGCCCTGAGCTGGCATATAGTTATTTCAATTAATCTTCATAACAGCTCTGAAGATAGAAGCTACTGTTAGTTGTATTTTACAGACGATGGGCCTGAGGCCTCCGGGTGTTGGGGGCACTTGTCCAAAAGTCACACAGCAAGGAAGTGGCAGAGCCAGGACACAGGGCAGACCTGGATGTCTGGCTCTTGCCATGGACGACACTGGCCCCACGGTGCTTTCTGCTGCTTCTAAGTCATTGGCCTCAATCACAGGTAGTATCACCTCGATTCCTTCTCGTCACCTTCTGCCCTATTTTACCAAGGATTCAGGGCAGATTGGGATCTGGCCTAGAAAAACATCCTCCTGACCCCTCAGAGAGAGAAAGACAGGAGTATGTTTCTAGGCTGTTCTGTAGAATCGAAGGTACTTTCGTGACATGTGTTTCTCCTTCTTAGTAGTCCTCAGGACACTTTATCTCTCCCTCCATGTGGCCCTTGTCACAGGCCGCCGTGTTTATTTCTGCTCTATCTCCCTCTCCGGGCAGGGACTGGTCCAGGGCAGGGGCCGCGTCTGAGCCTCCTTATCTCCTTCCACACCTGAAGTCTCAGTGGCCACCAAACATTTACTGAGCACCACGTGTGTGCCAAGCACCATGTCAGATCTTTCACAGCTGTGATTGTGTTTCCTCTCTGTGGCAACGCAAGTGAAGTAGATTGCAGGATGCTGAGGCTAGCATGGGAGGCAGGACTTGCCTAAGGCCGCAAAGCTAGCAAAGGGCAGAACTGGGATTTGAGCATAGGCCCGTCTTGGTCTTTCTGTGCCACCACACCGCTGAGTAGGTGCTCAGTAAAAGTTGGTTGAATGAAAAAGGAAGTGAGGAAAAGTAGAAGGAGGAATATTGAAAACATTTCAAAGCAGCAAAATAAAGAGAAGCAATCGGATATTTCAAAGCAGTCAATTGGTGGAAGATTAGAGAAATGGGTTTAGGACCTGACTTCCTCCCTTCTAAGGTCACAAAAAGAAAGGCACACACCACACACCCAAGCTCAGAGAGTGAGAAGCCAGAAGCAGGTGGAGTTTTAGCTGCAGAGTGGATTTTTCACTGGGCTTCCTGTGGGAGACAAACACTCCAGTCGTAGTCACAACATCATGTGGCGTGTGCTCTGTGTTTGAAACAGTAATATTCTTTTCAGTGAACTTGGGCAATGTGCATATACAGTATATGTATACATATATGTGCAGTGAAGTTAGAGAAGTCACTGCCCCTGGAGTTAAATAACCAAGGTTCAAATTTCGGGTCTGTTGTTTCCAAGCTACCCAACCTTAGGTAAAGCCTCTCATCTCTGTTAACCTCAGTTTCCTTATATGTAAAATAGGCATGGCCAGATTACTCATTAGTAAACAGAATTAAGTGCTGAATATAAGCGCCCCTAACAAAGGCTTAGTTCAGTGTTGTTCTAATTCATTTGAAACGAGGAAAGGCAAAGTAGCCTCCCCTGCTCCACCTCCCCACCTGGGTTAGCACCCAGAGGCACTTCAGGGAAGAGGGGGTACCACAGACTCTGGAGCCAGGCTGCCAGGGTTTAAATCTGGCTTTGCCATTTCCAAGCTGGGTGGCCTGGAGCTATTCAACCTTCATTGCCTCAGTTTTCTCATCTGTAACGTGGTAATAATTATAGGACCTCTGTCTTAGATCTCTTAAGAAGAGTTCTTGGAGCCCTGCCTGGCACATAGCAAGTGTTCAGAAAATGTGAGTTATTACAGTGTGATTATTAGTGCGTGCGGAGTGTTTTCTTATGGCTGCGTTTCAACTGTCCCTCCCCCCATACTCCAGCTGCTGACCTGGAGGATCCAGATCTGCGGGGCAGTGAGGAAGAGAGAGCGTTGCAGTCTTTCAGTGATGTCAGGAGGGTTCCTTATCAATAATTGAACAGTTTTTCCAGGAACCCAATCTAGAGAGTGCAGTGCCCTGGCCAGAGCAGGACCTGGCTGGCTGGTGTTTCCGGAAAGCTCTGGGCAGAGGGGGATTGTTATCTCAGTGTTGGTCCTGCCTGCCCTGCGGGGGAGGGGTCTGGCTGCTGTCGCAGGGCCTCCTGCTGCAAGGTGGGACTCCAGTATCAAGGTCTTCTGCCAGGTCCTCCCTTGCGGTCTTGCTCCACAGCCCTCAAAGTCACAGCCCTCTTCTTCACCTGCAGTGCCCAAGCCAGGAGCCTGCAGTGCCCAAGCCAGAAACCTGGAAGTCATTCAGAACACCTCCCCTCACTGCTCACTTTCAAGCCATCCACTGTCCGGATGATTTGGTTTTTAAACATGTCCCAAATCTGCCCATTCTTCCATTCTCGTTTCCACCACACTCATCCAGGCATGCCTGGGCACCAACAGCGCTCTCTGGCTTCCCTGACCCCCACCCTGCAGCCTTCCCCCACTGCCCTCTTCCCAGCACATGCATGCAAATGCACATGCGCTTTCGAGCCCGCGTGCGCATACAGAAACACACACACACACACACACACACACACACACGCACACACAGCTGATCTGGTCATGTCACCTCTGTGCCTAAACCCTTCAGTGCCTCTGTGTTGCTCTTAGGAAAGTATTCAGCCCTCCATGCCACCCTCTAGGCCTGTGTCCAACCTCTGTCCGGCTTTGTCTAGCATCACCCTGAGCCCTCTGGTCTTCATTCGTGACCTCAGTTCCCGTGCCAGGGAGGGCTACTTCTTGCCTCTGGGCCCTTGGCTTCTTGTTCTCTCCATTACTGGCGCCTTCTTATCATGCAGGTCTCAGATAATGTCACCTCCTCAGAGAAGCCTTTGGTGCCTCCTGTCTAAAGCAGTGACCCCATGCCCTCAGGGTTTCTTCCCTGCCATGGCCCCGGAGTATTTCCACAATGACACTCACGCCAATCAGAATGAGTTTGTCAACCTACCAGCTTTCTTATTGATCATGTCTCTCCCGCTAGAAGGTGAGCCCCTTGGGGACACAGATCCTGTCTGTCTTGCTCACAGCTGTATCCTCAGGACCTCCAATAGCCCCTGGTGCCTTGCAGGTTCGGAGCAAATATTTACTGATTGGATGGATGGCAGCTGGAAGTGTGTGCAGTGAAGTGGTGAGTGCTGGGCTTGGTTCTCAGCTCTGTTACCTGCTCTCTGTGTGCGATTAAGCACCTTGTCCTTATAACTTTCTGAAGCTACAGTTGGAGGCAGGAGATCTGGGGTCTAGTCCAGACTCTGTCGCTTCCAGCTTTGTGAGCTCCGGCAGTTCACCTTAACTCTTGGGAGCCTCCGTTTCCCTATCTGTCAAGTGAGGATTGTACTGCCTACCTCACAGGTGACCAGTCAAGATTCCATGAGATGAAGTGTGTGGAATGCACGCATGCAGGTGGAATCTAGCACATGGGGGAGTGCTGGGAGTGGAGCCTGGGGCCTGCCAAATCCTACTGGCTTTTTGCACTGAGAAGGGCAAGACAGATCCCATGTTCACCCCACGGAAGCCACAGCCAGAAGGGCTGAAAGGCAACCATTCAGCCCCAAACCTGGTTAGATAGCACCCCACTGCAAAGGCACCTCGCTAAAGTGACAACACCCAGAGTGTCTGCTTTCTGCTTTCAGGGAAGGAAGCCTTCCTCTGGACCTCACTGAGTTTCCCTTTGGGAAGGGGCTGCCGGGAGCTCAGATGCTCAACCACAGGCTTTTATTCTGCAGTGTTGTGTCCATCATGAAAAGTGGATGTCTGGATATAACCCAATGGATTATATTTATGGTATACAGTTGGCCTTCCAGTGTCTTCCCCCCCCCACCCCGCCCCCGCCGGCCCAGAGAACCACAAGGATAACAGGTCAAAAGGCTTGAAAGTTGTAACATTTGCTTTGTTTGAGAGACTTTATCATAACACTGTCTGGAAAAGATGATAAAAAGGATAAAAATGCATAAGATTCTTTGCACCAATGTCAGAGTTGCTAGTGATAAGGAGGGTGCCATGTGATCCGATCACCACGGGAACTGGTAACTATAAATTTTATGGCCATGAACTCCTGGCTGTAAAAGTTGGGACGTCTATAGGAAAAATGTTTGTTATTGTAACTCTAAAGTTCTCTAGTACAAATTTCCTTCCCCTTTTTTTTGGATCCCATTGAAACAATTTATTTTATAACTGTGACCTAGAAGTCAGGGTTGTTCTAGCATTAAAGCCAGAAAGGGTTGTAGTGCTTAGCACATATGCTTCTGCCTGCTTGCTGGGATACTGTGTTTTTTTTTGGGGGGGGAGGTTTCATCTTTGAAAAAAAATATTGTGAGTTAAGGTATTAACAAAGTATCTGGTATATAGTAAGCACTACATAAACATTAGCTGTTATTACTCCTACTACTATTTCATCAACAGTAATTATATATAAATGCACGTCGTAGCCTAAAGTCCTTTTGCGGAGTAAGCAGTAAAGAAATTCTAGGAGTCTGAAGTACATTCTAGGAGCCTGGGTGGAGTAAATTTGGGCCCAGTGCAGGTGACCCTTAACACAGTCATCCCTTATCCACAGGTGACACTGGCTCTCGCCCACAAAGAAACCCCCATTGAATGGCAGGAGGCAACTCATATAAAGCAAACACCTACCAGGCACCTCCAAACACCTCATTGCATTTAAGTCTCATGGCAATTTTGGGAGGTAGGGCTGGTTTGCCCCAACTTAGAGAAACTGAGTCTCAGCACAATTCAGTAGCTCACCAGAGGAATATAACTAGAAAGCAATCAGGCTGGATTCAAACTTAGATCTTTATGACCTTAAAGACTGCAATTCTGCACTGTCTGGAATGGTTTCTTGGGTCTTGGCTCTTTCTTTACGAGCCTGCAGCAAGTTTGAGCTTGCAAAGTGTGCATTTGTTTAAAACGTGGCCTCCTAAGCTGCGATTAATTTTCCGGCGTCCATTCTGTTTTGAGGGCAGCCCTGCACTAAGCCTTTGACTTCTCTGCTGTAGCTGGTCAGGCTTCTCATCTGTAACCCAACCTATGGTCTGAGCAGAATCCAGTCAAAGTAAGTTATCTGCTGTCAGGGCTGCTTAAATATTTCATGGTGGCCTGGATCGCTCTGCTTTGGGGGCAGGCAAGGCAGCTAATGGATCAGCCCCAGGCACCAGATGTCCAGGGACTGGGGATGGGTGGCCCTGCAAAGGAGACAGACAGACGATAGAGGCTTCAGGCCAAGCATCTTGCCAAGGACAAGGCTGCATGTTTACCAGGGGTCAAATTTTAAAATACCCAGTCTAGGTGGGCCCTTGAACCTGGACTTAGAGGAAAAGCTGTTTTAGCAGGGAGGAAGAGAGGGGTAAATTCACACCTAATGGGTACAATGCACACTATCTGGGTGACAGGCACACTTATATTCATAACTTTGACTCAAACTGTACAAAAGCAATTCATGTAACCAAAATGTTTGTACCTCTGTAATATTCTGGAAAAAAATTTAAAAAATGTTTAAAATTTTTTAAAAAGAACAGCTGTTTTAGTGTTTTTATAACCCTTATGTCAGCTGTTGCATGATCGTCTAAGAAACACACACACACACACACACACACACGCACACCCCATGAGGAAACTGGCTGAGCACCCCAATCTGCAGTAGGGTAAATTGAGGCTCATAGAACTGAAATGTGCTCTAGGTCCCCCTGGAAGTAATGATGACAACTTTGAGGTTTGATCCCAGTTTTCTCTGTCTCCATCTAAGAGAAGTGACAGGTTATTAGGCAGATCTCGGAACCTGGAAAGAGAAGCAGCTGGATTCTCTCCCCACACTCTCCCCGCCTGCCTATGGGCTGACCACTCTCCCTGTCTGAGCCTTAATTTCCATCTTCTGAGGATTTGTTGGGATCCATGATGCCATTGCCAACATAACACGTTTCCCCTGACAGCAGATTAGGCAGGGGCTACTGGCAGAGAAGACAGGGAGGTGGGCCAGAGGGATGGTGAGGCCACTACAGTTCTGTGCCTGGGATTTGGGCCTGGAGGAACAGAGTCACCAATCCTGAGCTGCAAAATGACCTGCAGACCGGGAGACTGCGTATGTGCTGTTTGGGTGCTTTTTAGGAGCGAATCTGCAAAGAGAGATGGATCTGCTGATGGTTGGGGGGAAACGCCAGGGATGCGATTTCCCCGGAAATTGCGTCTGTCAGCTATGGAACAGTGCAGCTAGGGCAACAAGGAGCCCGAGTACTAACGAGGGAGGTAAGGAGTTCTGAAAGGTGGCATCTACCGACATGCGAAGTGCATAGGTGTAAAATGACAGCTCTCCACTTCTTATTCACCCAGAAATGATTTATTGATTGCCTATCATACGCCAGGCACTGAGCTACGTCCTGGAGACATGGTGTGAATCCAACGGACATGTCCCTGCCCTCTTGGGGCCTGCATTCTGGTTGGGGAAGGAGAGCACTGTCCCCAAATGAAAAGTTTAATGAGTCCCAAGGGCTCTGCAGGAAACAGAAAGGATGGGATGGAGTGACCTTTGAGCTAGTCCTGGAGGGTGAGGTGGAGCCAGCCAGGGGAGAGTCCAGAGAAAACAGCAAGAGGAGAGCCCCAGGCTGCACATAGATTAGGAGGCCTCCAGCTGAAAGTAACAGAAAACCAACCCAAGGTGGCACACATGATAAGGACGTCTCTTATCTCCCTGAGCTGCTAGTTCTCAAGTGGAGGGTGGAAAGTGGGGGCGGGCACTGTTCCAGCTTAGCGTCTGGGCCTGGGTTCCTTGTGTCTCTGCTCTGTCCGTCCGGGCTTCCCAAGGCCGATCCCTCATGGTGCCTGCAGTGCCAGGCACATCCAGACTGACTGTGTCCAGGGGAAAGAAGAAAACTCTTGCCCTGTTGTCCAGGCTGGGGTGCAGTGGTATCGTCATAGCTCCCTGCAACCTCAAACTCCTGGCCTGAATAGCTGGAGCTACGGGCCCATGCCATGGCACCCGGCTAGTTTTTCTATTTTTTTTTTTTTTTTCCAGAGACAGAGTCTTGCTCTTGCTCAGGCTGGTCTTGAACTCTTGAGCTCAAGGGATCCACCTGCTTCGACCAAGCAGAGTGCTAGGATTACAGGCGTGAGCCACCACACCTGGCCTCCTGTTGTGTCATTTTTTAAAAGAGAAGACACTTTTCCTGGAAGTCTCTCAGCACACTCTTCCTTAGACCAGACCTGGCTCACAAGCCAGGCCCAAACTACACCAGTGAGAGAAGTGGTATTACCCATGACCCTGTGGGGATCTAACTGAGATGGGATGCGGTAAGACAACCTTTCCCGAGCAGCGGACACTTCTATCAAGTCAGGGTTCCGTTGGTCGGGAGCGAGAGGGCAGAGAATGTTCACAAAGCAACAAACCTGCAGTACTCAGTGCAAATAGGAACAAGCTGGTGGTTACAGGTAGAAAGAGAAGGCAAATATAGAAAGAACAAGGGGTCCCAAAAGGAGGTAAGGTCAGGGAGGTGAGCAGGGAACTGTTGATTCGCTTGTGAACCGGCGGAGTTACTCGTCTGTGAGACAGGAAGATGATAATAAGGTATTCCAGAAATGCAAGGCAGCACGATGGTGAGGCTCACCGTTATTTACGGTGGGAACAAAGAAAGGTTAATCACCATCAGACTCTGGCATGCTATCAATTGTAAAATATGCTCTGATTTCTGAGAAGTTAAAATGTGAAAAAAGAATGTACGTGTGTTAGAATCAACGAAATATGGTGGTACCAACTTCCAGGGCAGAGGCAGAAATGGAATTTAACTCCAGGGCCCCTCTTTTTGTTCCTATGTTGTTGTTTGATTTTGGGTTTTCTGCCAGTATAGTGATAATGTTTCTGGAGGGTTTGTTAGGACTGTACCTTGAGAGTGGGGCCAACAGATTTGACTCGCATGATGGGACAGGGAAAAAAATCACATGGCAAAGCATGAAAATGACATGAGTGTGAATCCCTCTTGAGCCACCCAGCTATGACGGGATCTTGGGCAAGGCTCCTGCCCTGCCTGAGCCACCAGCTAGGACGGGAACTTGGGCAAAGCTCCTGCCTCTCCAGGTTGCTGTGCTGATGTGCTAAAGCAACGTGCGGGAGATTTCTAGTCCATACGCAGCATACAGTAGGTGCCCAGTCCATTCCCTTCCTTTCTCTCTTTCAACTGCGGAAAGATTGGAACATAGCGCCCCAGAGATAAAAAGAACATTTTTCTCAATTCCCTTTCAAAATCCACCTGCCCATCTGGCATTCTGCCTTTGAGTCAACAGTCCCGAGAAATGGATCCCACGTTGAACTGCTCTGCACAGGGGCGGAATCAGCTCTTGCCAACGTATCACGTGCCGCCAGACACACTTGCTATTTCAGTCACACTCACTAAGTGCTTCCATCAAAACCTCTTGAGGCTACAAGGTACCAAATGTTTAGAATTAATTGGCTTCTATTTTCCTTGCTGTATGTGTGCCTTGGTGCCTTTTTAGGGTGAGATTGATCAAGGAGTCCTTCCTGAATTCTGGCAGCCCTGATTCAACTTGGAGTTAATTATCTCTAATATGCCGTACAATTCCCTCTGTACCTTTTGTGACATGGAGTTGAGGCATAATTTATCCAAGTCTATCATTGGAGAATTTTTTTTTTTTTTTTTAGAAAAAGAAAGTTATGTGTGTGCCTTACAAGAAAGTTCATTCATTCATCCAGGCAATTGTTTATTCACTAGATGTTTATCAAGGACATACCTCTGTGCCAAGCATTGTACATTATAAGGTCCCTTATAATTCACCACCAAGTGATAGGCATCTCACAAGCCCATCAGGTCAGTATTCTTGTTCCCATGTGGCGGAAGGAATATTAATACTAAGGCCGTAGTGGTATTCTCCATTCATTTCCCCAGGGTCATCCTCTCTCTGCCCTCTTTGCCCTCTCTTTGTTCCAGGACCCCCTGCTTTCTGGGCTTGCTGGGTTCAGCTACCAGCCACCAGCCACCAGCAGAAAAGAGAAATTTCCTCCCCCACCCCTACCTGGTTGGATGCCACCTGTCTGCCAGTCGCTGGGTCCCTTGATGACTGCAATGCCTGATAGATGCCAATAATACCATTTCCTCCCTGCGTCTCCTCGGCCCTGGAGGCGGTGCCAGCCTCCCACTGTTGCTGTCTGTGTGTGTGTGTGTGTGTGTGTGTGTGGTCCCTTCCTCAAGGTCTCTTCATTTGACATATCCTGGGGGGCGGGGGGTGTCCTCCAGGACCCAGACTGGCACACTCACCCAGGACCACAGAGAACCACGTGGGGGGCCTGGGATTCTGTCCTACATCTGTCCACCGTCTCCCTCACTCTGCCCTCCTCCTCTGTTATCCTGAGAACTTTTATTTTTGGATAGGAAAAGGGGAAGCATGTTTTATCTTTAGATGCCTTTATATTTTCAATAGTAGCAGAAATCCGGTCTTTTTAGAATCCAGCGAGAGCACGTGTTTCGCTCCCAGAATTCTATTCAAATTCACCCACTGGAAGTAAAACACCTGGTTCCATTTGAAAGGCTCTTGTCCAGTGGTAACTTCAAAGCCAGCTGTGGGGGGCTGTGTCAGCTTGCTGGGGCTGCCATCGCACAGTACCACAGACCGGGTGGCTAGAAACAGACACTGACTCTCCCGCCGTCCTGGAGGCTGGAAGTCCAAAATCGGGGTGTCAGCAGGGCCACGCTCCCTCTGAAACTCTCGGTGGGATCCTTCCTTGCCGCTTCCGAGCTTCTGGTGGTTTGGGGATAATCTCTGGCATTCCTTGGCCTGCAGCTGTAGCACTCCGGTCCCTTCCTCTGTTGTCACACGGCGTTGTCCCCTCATGTGTCTGTGTCTCTTCTCCTCTTCTTATAAGGCACCAGTCATATTGGACTAAGGGCCCTGCCTACTCCAGGATGACCTCATCTTAACTAACGATGTCTTCAACAGCCCTAACACCAAATAAGCTCACACTCCAGGGTGCTGCAGGTCAGGACCTCAATATATCTTGTTGGGCAACACAATTTAACTCATAACAGAGATGTCTCTGAAGCCTGGGGATCGCCTTTGGGGAGGAAGGTCTGACTGCCACTTGGAGCCTGGTTTAGCAAAAAAGATTTAAGAAAAGAAAAAAATCAGGAGCTATGATAAACATTGAAGGGTGTGCAGCCTTTTTATTTATTTATTTGTTTTTTAATGGCCACAGGTAACGTGGTTTTCAGAGCAGAGCAATGTTTACGTAGATTGGCTCACATCGATGAATGTCCTCATCTGGAGTGACGGCAGAGGTGATGGTGGAGACCTGGAGAAGTGGATACTTGGATAGATCACTTTCCTGGAGCTAACAGGACCTGCGAGTGCATGCCGTGTGTACGTGTGTGTGAGTTGCTGGCTGGGGGATGAGGGTAGGCTTTTTAAAAACAAATGCCCTTTTCTTGTCCTTCAGAGCAACATTTATTGATCTGCACCAGCCTGTACAGCATGCAAGAGTGGGCGTCTGCATGGGTCGAGAGGACAGGAGAACCTAGGGCAAGGGGAGAAGGAGTCTGCAGGAAGAGAGGCATTCTAGAAAGATGCAGGGGTCAGCACCTCTTTCTCACTCCTACCGACTCCCTCCCTCCCTTCCTTCCCTCCTTCCATCGAGTCCCTTTCCAGGCTCGCCCTGCCCTCCCTGACTGGCTCCAGTATGTCCTCTATCATGATCTTGCTAAAGAAAGGTTAGGAATTTGGCTGCCTAGGAGTCACGAATTCAATAATTGAGCCAAAGAGAAGCAGGGGTCCCCCAGGGGGCTATGTGGTGAGGAGGCCCAGAGAGTGCGTAGAAGACGTCATGTTCAGCAAGGACAGGCCATGGCCTGAGCTGTGTCCAGTCTGAGCAGGCATTTAATGACCAAATGCACAAACATCCCAGGGATCTGGGGGAAACTGTCACAGAGGTAGAGAGACAAAAAGGAGCCTCAGAGTCCCACTCGTGTGATCTTTCCGAAGCTTCTTGTTACAGGGAACGCTGGTTTTCTTCAGTACATTTAGTAGCCTTTTCACTTATTCCAAGAAGATTATTGATCTATTTCATGGTCAGTTATTCCCAAATAAATAAGTAAATGATTGAATCAATTGATTTGTCAATCAATCCTCCCCCCCTCCAAATAATTATTAAGCACCTATTAAGTGTCCTGCTAGATGATTTAGGAGGACATGCAAGTAAGGGATCGTGCATACAGAGATGGCTGTAAAATTTTTGTTTCTCCTCCCATGAAGAGGTGGAGTCTATTTTGAATCTGAACTGGCCCTCTTGCCTTGCTTTGACCAATAGAATGCAGCAGAAGTGATGATGTTTATTTCCCAAGGCTGGGCCTTAGGAGATCTTCCACTTTCACACCCTCGGCATACTCCCTTTTAGAATCACAGCTGCCCATGCCACGTGCAGTGACCACAGGAAGGAGAAGGAAGAAGCTCTGGCTGACAGCCCCAGCCGAGCTCCCAGCTGACAGCCAGGACCAACCACCAGCCATGAGAGTGAGCCATCTCTGCTGAATTGAGCCTCCCCGTGACTGCAGACACCACGTGGAGCAGAAGAACCACCCAGAAGAGCCCAGTCAGCCCAGAGTCACGAGAAATAGTATACAGTTGGCATTGTTTTAAGCCACTAAGTTTTGGGGATGGTTTGTTGCACAGCAACAGATGACCAAAATATAAGGCACGTCCTTTGC
The DNA here is from genome assembly GCF_041146395.1 of Eulemur rufifrons. Taxonomy (NCBI): domain Eukaryota; kingdom Metazoa; phylum Chordata; class Mammalia; order Primates; family Lemuridae; genus Eulemur; species Eulemur rufifrons. The sequence goes on from NC_090992.1 coordinate 12,982,588, forward strand.
CATGTAATAGCCTACAAACAAAATTCTGGAGAGTTGGTGGGCTGCTGTATATCCTTTTAATACATCTATTTTCTGTTTAAATAGCTAGAGTCCTGCTTGCAGCAGGAATTCTGACTGAAAGAGGAGCCACTGAAGGGGTCTTATGTTTGCTAAGGAATGTCAGGATTAGGTCTGCGTTGTCAGAAGCCCACTTTGGCTGTGAGGCAGAGGACAGCCAGAAGCAGAAGAAACTGGAGGCAGGGGAGACAGCAGGAGAGCCCTGCAGATGGTGGTGGCAGGGAGGTGGGAGGATAGGCACGGTGGAGAGATATCGAAGGTGTAGACACTACAAGCCTTGGTGGTACTGAGGGTACGAGAGAGGCAGGTGTTAAGGAGGATGTCCAAGTGTCTGGCGTGATCAGCTGGGTGGACAACAGCATCGTTTACAGAGACAGAGAGTCCTGGACAAGGGGGGCAAACACGAGTTTCCTACGTCTCTCAGTGAGCAGTAGCACGGCGCAGTCACTGGGTTCCAAGCTGCCCTCTGATCCTCCTGTCATGCCACGTCTCTACTTAGGACCCTTCATGGCGACTCCATTCACCCAGGACGAAGCCTGCCAGCCTCAGTGACTTGCTCCGTATTCTGCCAGCCTCGTCCACAGCCTTTCTCTTTGCGTCCCCGGGACATGGCCACCGCCTCAGGCACCGCACTCCAGCTGACTTCCAGGCCTTTGCTCCTGCCGTTCCTTTCGCCCGGTTGCACTTCTCTTCTTTATTTGGCTGACTTTTGTTTCAAGACAAGGTCTCACTCTGTCATCCCAGCTAGAGTGCAGTGACATTATCATAGCTCAGAGCAACCTCAAACTCCTAGCCTCAAGCGATCCTCCTGCCTCAGTTTCCAGAGTAGCTGGGACTACAGGGGCGCATCACCACGTCTGGCTAATTTTTCTATTTTTTGTAGAGACAGGATCTCACTCTTGCTCAGGCTGGTCTCGAACTCCTGACCTCAAGCTACCCTCCCGCCTTGGCCTCCCAAAGTGCTGGGATTAGAGGCGTGAGCCACTGCACCTGGCCTCCTTGGCTGATTTTCTTATTATATTTCAAGATGCAGTCATCACATCCTCCAGAAGCTTCTCCATCGCGGGGTAGGTGCCAGTCCTCCAAGATCCGAGAACACCCTGTGACTAGCTATGGAGCCACTCTTAGCAGAGTTCGTTGTAATGGCCTGTTTCTGCTTCTGGCTCTCCCACCGGACTGAGAAGCGCCTGAGTGTTTGTGTCTTCAGAGCTGGCACAGAGCTGGGGCAGGGCCTCTCCCATGCCTCACCTCATCTCTCAGCTGCGCCATTGGCAACACGGTTTTTGATATTGTTGCTGCTGCTTCTGTAGCGACGTGCTCATGGGGCAACAGCACCCATGTGAATTTGTATCTGGACTTCATGGGAGGAAGAGGGGACCAGCCTTTCGGAATTGAAGAACAAGAGAAAGAAATAGACCCAAAGTTTATACACAACTTTCTCTGGGAGTGACTTAAGATGGAAGACAGTCAGTTCCCAGATGGGTATTTTACAACTAAAACAAGCCCCACAGGGCACATGGGACTGAAGAGTGTGAAATTGCCCAGGAAAATTGGGGAGCTTCAGCAGAAACTGGCTTCAGGGACGTAAAGCCACCCAACTTGTCCCTACCTCTTCCAGGGCCCTTGTCCAAACTGCACACTGGCTCTGGGCCCCTAAATTGCACCCCGAGCCTTATACCCCAGGCCTCCCTCCTTAGACTGCAGAACAGTCCTGCGAGTCACAGTGCTGTTGGCCCTGTGGGAAAACTCAGGTTCCCTCCAAAGCTCCCACTGTCCCTGCCCTTCCTCAGAAACTCTTGGCTGCAGGTTTTGGGGGCCAAAGATGGGAATACATGCTATTGGATTCCACCATCAGTACTGCAGGCATTGCACACACAGGGGCAGGCTCTGGGTCAGGGGCAACACGTCGGCCGGGACAAGGCATATAATACAAATAGGTGAACTGGGCCAGGTGTAAGGTCGTAGAGAATGGTGGGGAATGAGGAAAATTAGGACGCCGAGCTCCATTTAAAGGGGGCAGATGCCACTCAGCTCCCACAGATTTTTGCCATGAGGGACTGTCAGTCTGGGGTGGCCAGATTTTCTCATTTCTCTTCAAATCGACCTAGAAATCAGAAATTTAATGTGAAATCTTCCAATATTAAATATCAAACATGAATTTTTAAAATTTTAAATCTTTGGCCAAAGCACAAGGCCCACAGGTGTCTAGCTGGAGACCGTTCTTCTACTAACACCCTGTGTTCCAAATTACAGTCCATATCTGAATGTTTGCTACTGCATAAAGTCGCAGGATCAACCTTTTATGCATTCCTGGATCTGGGTAACTGATAAACCTGCAGGTGGAGTGAGGCAGCAGAAAGATTTTGGGAGTCAGAAAAGAGCGAGCTTGAATCACAGCTCCTCTATTCCCTAGGTATGTGGTCTTCCCTGAGCTTTACTTTCCACATCTGTAAAACGGGGACAGTACTCGAATAGACGCTGCTGGCTGCATGCACAGCCATTCCTACTTCTCACCCCCTGATTCTTTCTCACTAATGGAAAATAGTTTTGTTCAGGCATTGGGGGAGCAACAGTGAGCTCAGTTTGAGCCACTGTGGGGACCCCATTCCACTTTGCCAATGATTTGCATGAGATCCAGTTTGGGCAATGAGTTGAGAAGGGGAATTCTGCTGAGGAGGTTCCTGAGCTATATTTTCCTTCCTGATAAAAGAGAACATCTAAAGGAAGAATAGCCTGTTTTCTGCCATCACCCTGACCTTTCTGTTTGGGACCCTACAAGGTAAGTATGTGATACTTAAAGTGATGGCAGCTATTTTGTGACCATGAGAAAAAGGTCAAATGAATCACAGAAATGCTGACCCAGAGTCCTGGCAGTCTGCACCCTGCTTCCAGGCATGCTGTTAATAAATATTCAACATCCTTATGGTTTAAGCTGGTCTTTCTCACACCTGAGCATGCACCCAAATCACCCAGAGGGTTTGTTAAAACACAGACTGCTGGCCTTACTCTCTGCATTTCTCATTCAGTAGGTCTAGGGTGGGGCCCAAGAATGTGCATTTCTGACAAGTTGCTGGGTGATGCTGACGATGCCAGTGAGTCACATTTTGAAACACTCTTTAAGCCCCTGTTAGCTGATATCTTATTACTTGCTGCTGAATACCACATGACTGGTACAATGACACCTGAGAGGCACTGTGGACATGAACAGAGATATCATATGAATCAAGCAAAAGCATAGTGTTTATTTGGGTAGACCTTAATTTCTTTCTGCCTTTCCTTTTCATCTGAAGGTGCTATTGTCCACCCAACTCAACCTGATACAGGTTCAGCTTGAACTAACAGTCTGAAATGTCCCTGAATAGCTTCTCAAAAAAAAAAAAAAAAATCCATTATGCTAATGACAAAGACAATGAAGTTTCCACTGTGTAAGTTCCAGCATGTTTGAGAAATCTCAACGAAAAGTACATTGTGGGCCTGGCTTTATCTTCAGTACAAAATGTCAGTTCAAACCACTGGCAAATGTAACCTATGGAGACACAGTCTAATGTAAAAGGGTTTCTGATTAAGGATTCCGTGTATGAAATTTCCCTGTATAGCTCTGTTCGGAAGCCTCCCATGAAGTGACCTTGGACTTCTCTCATAGACTAGACACATACCTGGTCATGCCAGAAACCAGTACAAACTATTTACCATCATCTCCCATTTTGGGGTGAGTCTCCTTTCAGTTTCCTGCCCCAGACTTGTCCCTGGGACCCTTGGCTGCTGTCCCCCTGTGATCACATGCCTTCTCATCTTTTTCCTTTCACAGATGTCTCTACCCCTACTGCCTGTGAAGCCTGTTCCTGGTTCCCAAGCCCTCAGCATTTTACTTTTTTAGGTCACACTGGTCTTTTCTGCCCAGTTGGAAGAGCCTTAGGGGAGGCAGTAAGAAGAGTCCAAAAAAGCCCCTCTGAAGAGGATCCCCTGCCCCACCCCCAGTCCAGCTCTGGCCTCTCTGGGTACAGCCAGCAGGCCAAGGGGATATGCCCAGGAACCTTCCACAGCAGCCGTCACCTCTAGTGCACAGATCCCTCACCTGGTGGTCTTGTTACAATGCTGATTCTGTCCGGGGCAGGGCCTGAGATTCTGCAGGTGCCGTAGATGCTGCTGGTCCGCAGATCATACTTGGAGCAGAAAACTTCTAGACCTGCACTGCCAAATAAGGCAGCCACTAGCCACCAGTGGCTGTTGAGAACCTGAAACGTGGCCAGTCCAAACTGAGATGTACCATAAATGAAGAATGCATACTGGATTTCAAACTTAGTACAAAAGAGTGTAAAATTTCTCATGAATAATCTTTATCATTGGCTACACGTTGAAATGGTAATATTTTGAATATGTTGGGTTAACTAAGATATATTGCTAAAATTAATTTCACCTGTTCTTTTTTTTTTTTTTTTTCCTTTTTAAAAATGGGGGCTACTGGTGTACATTTGACCCTTGAACGACACAGGTTCCAACAGCACGGGTCCCCTTATGCATGGATTTTCTCCCATCTCTGCCACCCCTGAGACGGCAAGACCAACCCCTCTTCCTCCTCCTTCCATAAAGGATGAAGACCTGTATGATGATCCACTTCCATCTAATGAATAGTAAATATATTTTCTATTCCGTATGATTTTCCTAATAATATTTTCTTTTTTTTACCTTGCTTTATTGTAAGAATTAGCATATAAAACATGTGACATAGAAAATATGTGTTAATTGGTGGTTTATGTTATTGGTGAGGTTTCCAGTCAAAAGTAGGCTACTAGTAGTTAAGTTTTGGGGGAGTTTGGAGTTATAATTTTTGACTGTGTGAGGGGGTCAGTGCTCCTAACCCTTGTGCTCTTCAAGGGTCAACTATATTTTAAATTCCACACGTGGCTGGCATTTGTGGCTCACAGTATATTTTTGCTAGACAGCACTATTTTAGATCATGCTGTGTGCACGCATACTGGGGACCACGCATGCCTTGCCCAAATAGCTATGAGCTCATTTCTGGAAAGCGCATGACCTCCTTCCCTAGGTCTATCCTCCTAAAGGCCAGGCAAGCTGCCCCTGTGCAAATCTTGGAGCCTGTTAGTGGCTAAAGAGTGGCTGTTCATTGGGGGTGGGGGTACACGGTGGGGGCTGGCCATGAGGGGGTGTCCTCAGGTGTTTTTGCCTGCACAAGGCCCATCTCAGTGCAGGATAGAGACCAAGGTGGGGAGAGAAGTGGGCCAGGGCCAGGCCTGGGGCTGGGGTCAGCTCTCCCCCATCACCATTTTGTAGGCACAGAATGCAGAGGCATCTGAGATGTCCAAATTCCATCTTGGCCTTCCAGATTGTTAGGCAGACACATTTGTCAAGGTATGTGGATGGAACATATTTTATTTAACAGTTTATTAGCCTGATTTATAACTTTTGATATTTAGACATCTGATATGTGGGCCTCTATTTGTATCTTGCCCTGGGCAAGTAAGGTAATTACCACACAGGTTTACAGGGGATGAGATACAGATATACATGATGCGGGGGAGCCCAGAGGAGGGACACTCTCTGCCTGGGACAGAGTGGTCTTTGAATAATAATGAAAAGGTCATGGCTGGGCGACCACTACTACAGTGAGAAGAAGTGAAACCTATCATTTTTCCATGAAAGAAAAGCAGGAGGAAGATCTGGGGCAACTGGCTGCTGGTTTGGGGACCCTGGTGAGCCGACCAGCCTTACCTCCCCTCACTGCCTCACATTTGCAGCCGTGGACAACCGTTTGCAACACCATCCATCTGTGTCCTCAGAGTAAACACAGGACTGATTAACAACGGCCAGGGCCCAGGCCGATCTGGGCCTTTCACCAGCCCTAGTTCTCCCAACCCCCCTGAAGGCAGTGCCACACACCAGACTACACAGCACAGTGGTGAAGCAGGTAGGATCTGGCACGTGACTGCCTGGGTTTGAATTCCAAGTTCCCCTCTCAGGTCTCAGTTTCCCCATCCATGAAATGGGTTTGATAATAATAGTACCAAAGGGGGGTTCTTAGGAAGATGAACTGAGATAATATATGTATAAAGGACTGAAAGTACTGTACAGACACCAGTTCTTACCGACTTCATCCATAGACCTGATGCTATGGTGTGGAGAGCTGAGGCCACCTTGCAGAAAGACCACACCTAGTTCCAGGAAGCAGCTGACGTTCCACCCAGTTCTCCTTCATTGCAATCCCAGGCTCTTTCCTATTCTTATATGTGAGCATTTCTCAACCACAAAGATAAATTTGTCTCCTCTTTCATGTGGGGTGCATTTGCAGAGCCGAGAGAGAAGGCTAAAAATAACACTAGGTGTAAACCTGATCCCGCCAGGAGGGCTGTGCTTGCTCGGGCAGGGCGTGGGTGGAGAGGCTCAGCTCTGCTCTCCCGCCTTGTTTTTCAAAGGAAGGCCTTTGGCCTCAGAACACACTTGAGGCTGTGACGAGCTTTGCAAAGCACAGGTGTGGTTGGCAGAGCTGAAGCCCTTGCCGAGGCTCTCCGAGACTGGCCCTGCGGTCCTCTCTGGACCGGTCTTTTTCTGCAGAGCTCTTTTCGCATCCTAGAAGGAGCCAAGCTGGTGCTCTCAGTCTTCGGGACCTCATGCGCATGCCCGGACCCAGATGTTCCCAGCGCAGGCCGCTGCTCCAATGTCACCATCAAAGAGACCCTCCTGGACCACCCTACCTAAAGTGGTCTCTTCCATCTTCCCACTTCACTCTCCGGCACAGTGCCCTTTTCAGCGTGCGTAGCACCTAGCACAATCTGAAATTATACCTGGTGCGTTTCTGTGTCAGTCTGTTTCTTGCACCCTGCCCCACTAGAAATGGGAGTCGGAAGATGGCAGGCACGGCTGCGTCTCTGCAGCCTTCAATACGCCTGATGCCTAGTAGTCCCCAATAACAGATTTTGAGCCAAGCGTGGTGGTGCACGCCTGTAGTCCCAGCTCCTCAAGAGGTTGAGGCAGGAGGATTGCTTGAGACCAACCTGGGCAACACAGTGTTGAGACCCCCATCTCAAAAAAAAAAAAAAAAAAAAATTAAGCTAAAACAACAACTACAAAAAGATTTTGAGTAAATAAACACATGCATATTAGAAAAAAATGAACAAAGAATAAAACCAGTTCTGGTTCCAACTGTGCCACTGATTTGCTTGACTTCTCTGGGTCTCATTGTTCTCAATTAGAAAATGAGGCGGTTGCACAAGATTTGGAATTTTCAAAGTGTACTTTGTAACACTGAAGGGTTTAAGCAGAGAGTCATGTGCTCATATTTGCATCGAAAACAAAAAAGAAAACCCCTCTGGGACCCAGCAGAAAGTGGACTGGAGGTGCCCATTCTGGAGTCAGGGAGTGGCTAGGAGGCTGTGAGGGATATGCAGGCCAGAGAGAAACCAGGCCCAGGCTTAGCAGAAGATAGCAGATAAACCTCACAAACACTCTCAGTGACAACTGTCACCAGGAACCCGAGCAGATTATAGAGTGATACAGGTGCTGATTGAAGCTCCTCTATGGCTCTGTCTCTGTGTGTCTCTCACACACACACAAGTAAACTGACCCCACGCCATCACTTCATTATCACCTGGGTTTACTAGGTTGTGACAGATGAATCAGATGATTGTGACAGATTAAAAAAATTTAATATTTTCATCACTCTTTTTCTCAATGAGTATTTATATATAGTTGACCCTTTCCATGTGCAGCTTACAATAATATATATATTATGTATGTACAGTAATACAATGCTATAATGAAGTAGAAAACGACAAATGAGAACAAATCAGGATTAGAGAAGGATAGATTTAATAGATCAAGCCCAGGAAGGAAGTTAGAACACGAATAAGCAGACAAAGAATTCTAGGCTTTTATCAAAGTTGGGCCGCATAGTTGGCTTTAAGCTTCCTAGTGGCCACAACAAAAAGGAAAACATGATGATGCTTGAGATGTGAAAAAAATATGATGCTACATTATTTCCATCCATACAAGGACAAGGTATACTAATGTCTCAGGGGTAAAATGTTCTCTGGCACCTTAATTAAAAAGAAGTGACTTACAATTTTTTTAACATGGGATAATCCTATTTATTTTTTAAAATAAATATACATGGACAGAAATTTTGAAGGAAATACACCAAATCATTGATCATAGTTCTCTAGGTAGTAGGATGGAAATGTTAATGACTTATTACTTCTTAATGTTCTGAGGCATTTTCTGAATTGTTTAGAATATATGAATATTGAAGTTATAATCAGAAATGAGGTTTTTCCAAAAATTTTTTATTTTAGTAAAATATACATACATTTATTTTATAATATACATTTATTATCTTAACCATTTTAAAATATACAGTTTAGTAGTATTAAATACATTTATAATGCTGTGCAACCATCACCACCATCCATCTTCAGAACTCTTTTCATTTTAGAAAACTGAAACTCTGGACCCATTATAAGGGCTCCACCGGCCCCTGGCAACCACTATTCTAATTTCCGTCTCTATGATTTTGACCACTTTAGGTATCTCATCATGGCTTTTTATATAGGGAGGACTATGTGATATTATGTACATTTTTCACTTAAAAAATAGAAATCAGTTGCACTGGCAATCCCTTTGTGATAGGAATCATATTTTTTGATCAAGAAAGGGGGACATGAAGAGGGAGAAGGGCTGGGATCCTTATGTATCAGCAGCATGTGTTTGCATTGGGGGATATAAATTCATTGATCCAATCATCATGAGTTTAAAAATCAACTCTTCCTCTCAGTAGAAAAATGAATAAAAAGAGCTACAGTTGACTGCATCTTTTGTATAGTATGTGCTAAGCATGTGACATCGGTGAGCTTAGCCCTCCTCCAGACCTGAGAGGTGAGATTATCGTCCCATTGACTGAGGGGTGTAGCTAGCTCCTGTCCGTCGCTGGAGATCATACCAGCTCTTAACACTGGTCCTTCTGACCCCAGATCCCTGGCCCAGAGCACAGGGGGACTCCTTCTCTCTTGGGGCAGCCTGTTAAGGTACCAAGGATCTGGGTAATGGTCACATTATACCATTATATTTCATACCAAACCAAAAAGGAATAATCTTGCAGGAGATTCCAGCCCACGATGAATGCACTAAAATGTCCACATCAATTTCAGAGGGAGAAATTGATCAATCCACCAAGATGTAGCAGATTTCTATAAAGTGATGGCTTTTTATCCAGGAAAAGTAATAAAATGGCCATTATTGTAAAAAACCAAATATGTCACCTTCACCTTGCTGGTTGGAGGAAGGGGGAGGACAATCTCACTGATAAGCCCCTGGGTCGCCAGGCTGTTCAGCAAGTCCCTGTTTTCCTTGGTTCTGCTGTATTGCATTGTAACACCAGCCTCACTAGAAGACACTTACAATTAAAAATATTGTTATCGGGAGAAAACATCCAGAGTATTCTACGTCCGTGTTCACACCAAATTGTAAGTGTGAGTTCTGGACTCAGAAAGAATTGAGTTCAAGTTCTGACTGTGCCCTTACTAGATTCCTTTGGCAAGTTACTCACCCCCTCTAATAATAATAGTGCTGACCCCATAGGATTATCATCAAGATGCTGATTGATAGGTGTTTTGCCCCATGTCTGGCACACAGCAAGTGCTTTATAGATGAGAGCTATAATTATTCACTAGCTTAGATTACAGCCCATCCCTGGACCAGTCATGCCAGACAGAGGATGCCATACTCTGGTTGGCCGGGCCTCGGTCACAGAGTTGCATCCTGAAAAGGGGATACCGACTGTGGCATGGACTGGGGATTGCAGGAAGGCAAGGGCGTAGGTGGAAAAGCAGCGATTGGTAGACTATTTCAGCATCCAAGCAAGAGACAATGGCAGCTTGAAAGAGGGCAGTGACTGTGGGGCCAGAGGTGAGGCCAGGCATTGTGCTGCTGGAGAGCTGTAGGAAGTGGGTTAGGAGCTCTCCCCAGCTGGACTGGTAACTCCACTTCTTTTCCATGGGAACAGGGAACGAGGAGAACACTAGAGGATGGAGGGTTGGGTGATACATACCATCAGGCTACCTTTCCTACACCAGATTAGGCCAACATTGCCTTTCTTGGCATCTTGGATTTCTAAGAAAATGCAGCCCACAGAGGGAGAGCATATTGGTAAGCCAGAGGCAGGGTCAAGAGCACACTGCCAGGCCTGCGAACTACAGGCCACAGCCAACCCTTTATGCACGGGGTATTGGGAACTATCTTCCCCAGGCCTCTACTGCCCATCCTTGATTGCGAGCAAGTCCCTGGGTTTCAAAACAGGAAGTAGCCCAGCTTGGGTTGCTGTTCTTCCTGGCAGCTTCTCTTCCCAGTAGCCCCTCCTCCTGACAAAGAGAAAGGGTAGCTGTTCTGCAAAGAGCAAGACAACACCCTACATGGAGCTCTGGGGCAGGAGACAGGATGTGCAATGGTGTTGGACAGGAGACCCAGCTAGGGGACTCCGCACAGGAGAGCTGGGGCATGGCCTAGCACCTCTGCAGAAGGCACACCTGGAATTGATAAAGCAAGTGTCATGCAAGAGGCAGGAGGGACATGACAGGCATAGAGAACAGGCCATGGCCCAGATATCGGGCTAAGATATCTTGTCTTGCAGATACCTCTCAATGACCCCGAGAAGTGGGCATTTTGTCTCTCATTTGACAGGCTCTGAGTGAGCACAACCAGGATTCACATCTCTGACTCCAAAAGCCCACGTTTTCTTAGTCAAATGCCTGGTTGTTTAACTTCATAAAACCCCATGACTTCAGCTGATTTTTCTCCACACTGAGTAGGATGAACCAGTGGGAGAGGAGTCAGAGACCACCAGCACCCACTGCCAGGAGATAAGAATAGCCTTGTGGCTGTGGACACACATACGCATACATGCGTGCGCTTTGCATACTGCAGAGGGTAATGAAGACGTTAGGGCTTATCACCATGAGCAGCGCTACCATTCATCATACCGATTCCTCTCTTAAATTAGGGCAGTCTCATTTTCTTGAAGTCAGGAAGCACCTCTATCGGTTTCATCTTGTTCGCCCAAAGGCTGGTACCCTATCAGTATCTCAACACGGCAGGTGCTCCCTGTGTATTACTTTAACTGGAAATGAATTGAATTATACATTTTATCTGTGCTCCACAGTTCTTCGGAATTGAAAGGATTGCTGCATCAATGTGAAAGAGCTTTTCAAAAGGGAACATTTTCTTTAAACTGCAAAGGGGTTGGTAAACATTAGTTCAAAGGAGTGTAGGGCCACGATATTCAGGTCCAATACACAGGGGCACATTTCTCAGAAGGGAGTTTCATGTCTAACACATACACAACCGTGCTGTGGCCAAGACACTCATTATCTTTCCAGTTTGACTTTGACAAGATCCTGACCAACACCCAAAGGCTTCCCAAGCTTAAACTAAGGCTTGTCTTGCCAGAAACCAAAGTTGCCAGCCATTAATGTCTAGTCCCGACCAGGCTGAGAACAGACCACTTGCCTGTGAAGATGTTCGAGGAAACTGACAGTAGCTTCTGGTAATAGCTAGTGTGAGTGGGAAAGACGTTAATTATCATGGGGTGGAGGGATGGAAAACAAGGGGCCGTTATTATTGGCTTCATCCAAAGCAGGATGTGATTCTAGGAAAAAATAAAATAAGATAAAAAGACATAAGAAGGCCAACGTCACTTCCTAGTTCATCCTGAGTTGGGTTTCAAACAGCGATTCTCTGTTTACCATCTTTTCTATGAGGCAAGATGTGCTTGTAACTGAAGTACATTGATTAACTTGCTGGACGCTCAGGAACATTCCAGAGACCCTGCTTTTGTTTCGAGTTAGCCATTTGGGAGCTTGGCTCCGAGCCTTGTGTAACAATTCAAAATGAGTGAACCAGAAAAATGTCAGGAACTACACAAGGACATATAGTACAGTTTAATTAGTTTAGAGAGAGGGTGGGTACCCCCCTTCTTCCTAAACATCACTCAAGCAAATTGTTTTTTTTATGGTCTTGTTAAAATAATTTCATGGTTGCAGTTTTGTTCTCATACTAACTGAGCAGGACCGCGTGGGTTATTAAAAAGGGTAGTTAGCCCGGTGAAGGTGGGTGCATTCTCTTTGCTTTTAAAAAACATAGGGGTTTAATCACCTGGCTTGTGCAATGACATATTAAAGAATCCATTCTTGAATGTCAGCACAAGACTGAAGCTCCTGTTAATAATAGTCGCTAGCTAGGAAATTCTTCTGCTGACTTTAATCAGGAATTTTCCATAGTAACTGAGGCTGCCCACGGGTAGCCGGGCAGGGGGATTTTCATTCCATCGCGCACATTTTTCTGTTCATTGTGGTACAGAGAACATTTCTTACTGGAACATGTGAGCAGAGCTTTGTTCTCCGGGAATGGGAATCTTGCTGTTCCTCCTCCTTGGGACAATTCCTCAAAGAGGTTGGAGAATTGTCCTCTTTCAAGGAAGATGAGCCACCACTTTGAAAATATTGTTCTGTTGTGTTTGATCCCACCCCCACCACCCCCCAAACCTTCCTGGCATCTCTCTGGTTTGTGATATAAATCTTGTGGTCATGACAATGTGGCAATCAGAGCAACCCTTCCACCTATTGTGGGAACTGGGTTCTGATGGCACATAGACATCATTCCTCTGCTGAAGAAACTTCCATTGTTCCCCATGGTCTGTGTGTGGGATAAAATTGGGACTTTTTAGGCCAATGTTCAAGGCTGTTCATAATCTGGCCACAAACCGTTTCTGGCTTCATCTCTCTTTCCCCATCCCACCTTGCTAGACAGCCACACCGCGTGGCTCTTTTGGGCTTTCTTAACAAAGCCTCTTCTCTTTGCTTTAGAACATCATCCTCCAGGTCTGTTGGACAAAATCCTTTTCAACTTTTGAGGCAAAGCTCAAAGGACACCTCCTGTAGGGAGTCTTCCTTAAAGTGTGTGCGGTAGGGACATTGAAGCTGCCTCAGCAACACTTTGTATAGCTACCCCTGGCTAAAGCATTTATAGATGGCCTGTGTGTTTCTTTATCTGTAATATAAACCACCTTTTAGAACATCTACCCTTCAGAAAAGATGGTGAGTCCCCAGAGCTTTGCTACTCCAAGTGAGGTTGGCGGCATCAGCTTCACCTGGACATATATTAGAAATGCAGAATCTCAGGCCCCAGGACAGATCTATGCAATCACAATGAGCATTTTCACTAGATGCCCAGGTGAATCCTTTGTGCATTAGAGTTTGAGAAGCACTGGTCTAGAGGGGCCAGATAGTGTGAAGATCACCTGTAATTCCTCCATAATACACGGCTGTGCAGCACAATCCACATGGAACGTTTTCAATATCACACCCACCCAGGCCTTATCGGATTCAATAGGTCTGGGGTAAGCCCTGGAAAATGTATTTTTAAAGACCACAGGTGATTAAGGTGGCAGGATAGAGACCCATTGAGGGTTATTTTTAAATTTGAGTGTTATATCAGATTCACCCAGAAGGCTTGTTAATACACATTGCTGAGCCCCATCCCTGAGTTTCTGAATGAGTAGGTCTAGGTGGGGCTTCGAATTTGTATTTCTACTACATTATCAGGTGATGCTTATGTTGCTAGTTTGGGGACCATGTATGAGCCATTGGCTTAGCATGTAGGAAATATTTGTTGCATGTATAAATGGAAAGGAAGATGAGAAAAAATATTTAGATTCAGGAAATGTGTAGTGTTTTAGTTATCAATTGCAGCATAACTAGCCATTGCAAAACACAGGGGCTTAAAACGATAGCATATTATATCTCACAAACTTGTGTGTTGCCTGGGCTCAGCTGGGTGGTTCTTTCATCCCACACAAGGTAGCCGAGGGCACTCACGAGGCTGCCTTCCACTGGAAGCTTGTCTGGAGCTACAATGCCCAGCATGGCCTTTCATACTCAAGGCCTCTTTCCACACCGTGGCCTTTCCATGCCGTGCCATTTCCTCTTACCTCTCAGCAGTCGGGCCCAAACTTCTTCAGAGTGCACAGCTGGCTTCCAAGTGGGAGAAAGCAGAAGCTGCTGGTCATTTTAAGGCCTGGGCTGGGAGGCCCCAGAATGTCACTTTGTCACATTCTATTGGTACAAACCAAGTCGAAAGGCCAGTTAAGATTCAGAGGAAAGGAGATAGAGTTCACCTCTTAATGAGAGGAGAAGCAAATAATTTATAGCTCACAAATTTAGTTTATTACAAAGCAAAAATTAAGGGAGCTAATGAGAAACACCTAAACTCCACTAATCTGTCATTTGGTTAGATTAGCAATACCTGCTGCAGCTATCTGTTGCTCTCCGTGCTGAGCTTCCATAGCTGGGAACCCAGTAGTGGCGTCAGCTTTGCCTGGTGCTCCTGCTCTCTTTGTGCTCTCTCTCTCTTTTTTTCCTGATGATGGGGGAAAATCTAGGCTTTCCTCTTGTTTCATCTATTTTTCTAAAGATGGAAGGGGCTTGAGAGAATCACGCTTCACAGAGAGTGCCATAGGGCTCAGATGCTGAGGTAGTGAAGGTCTCTAATTAGTGCAATAAAACACTGCCATGAATCTCTTTTCCCTTGATCATCAGGCAGATGGTTAAGAAATAAAGGTTTGGGAATGAATGAAAAATGGAGCGACTGCAACACAGGACCCAACCCATGGCCCATTCAATTGGGGGTTGTTATTAGTAATATTATTTTGGTTTTTATTACTTTAATGACAAACTACTTTAAGAGCGGTACTTTTGGTGCAGCCTACAGAGCCCCTTTTCAGGGGCATTATCATATCCAATCCTTTGCAATCGCCTTTCAGGTGGGACTATTATCCTCATCCTGCAGATGGGGAAACTGAGTTTCTAAGAGTGCAAGTTGCCCGAGGGCGTAACAACTAAAGAGCTGCTGGAATTCAAACCCCGGACTTCCAGCCGCAAAGCTTCTCCATGATTCTATTTCCGGAAATTCCTTCCAGGAAAGAACTGAATCAAACATCCTACCGTCAACCTAACAGGTCAGGAGGAACTATAGTGTGATTTAGATCTATGTGACTTAAAGTATGTGCCCAGACCAGCAACATCGACATCATGTGACAGCTTCTCAGAAATGCTAAATCTTAGGCCCCGGCTCAAAGCTACTGAATCAGCATGTGCATTTTAACAAGGTCTCACAGTGATTTGTACATACCAAAAAGTTGGAGGGCACAGTTTTGGAGTGAGACAGGCTGGAGTCAAATCCTGTCAGTGTCACCGGCTAGTAGTTACATGACTTGAGCAAGTTATTCTCTAAGCTGCAGTCTCTTTGTCTATAAAACGGTGATTTAGAAAACACTCCTTTCCCAAGGTTATTGTGAACATTCTTCAAGTTATTTCACATAAAGTGCTTAGCAGACTGCCTGGCTTATAGTAAGTGCTCAGTAAATGTGAGCTGCTGCTATTATTGTTAACAATAATAACCTTCTTGATTAGCCAGCCAGATGGCCACGATTTCTTTCTGTGAAATGCAAAATTCTGTGCGCACGCACACATACACACACACACACACACACACACACAGGCATACACACTCACACACGCAATGCCTTTGCCCTTGAGTTGCTGTCGGAGCAGCGACGAAGGGAGGACAGAAGCTCAGAATAACAGACAACTTCTCCCGCAGACACATCCTGAGGAGCCCACACCTCCCCGGCTAGATGGGCTGTTGGATGCGGTGTCGCAGGAGGAGGCACGGTTCTGGAGCTTGTTAACTAACTGATGAGTCAGGCGACAGCAACCGAAGCGTGAAGGTGGAAATAAACAAGGCTCAGGCGGACAGGCCTGCCAGGCGCACAGCCCTCCCTCAGCCCCCCACCCATGAGAGAGTGGAGAGGGTGGAAGGCTGGGGGTGATGGCGTAGTGTGGGCTCAGGCTGGTCCCACCCGGGGCCTGCAGCGCTGGCTAAGTCAGGACCTGTAGGGGAATGCTGGGCTCCAAGTTCCTGGGGGCAAGAAAAGTGATTCCAAATCCGGCGAGGACTCTTTGAGATCAGTGTAGGATGAGTGCTACAAGCTGGAGGGTGGTCCGAGTGAGGGGCAGGCCCTGAGTCACAAAGAACACTTACCAAGTGCGTGGTGTATACCAGCATTTCCATGGAGTAACTCACTTCCTCACAAGCATAGTGCATGAAGTTGGAACTATCCTACATATGAGACATAGAGACAGTAAACTATTTTCCCACAGTCACACAGCTAGTAAGGGGCAGAGCCAGGCCATTTGGTTCTCCGAACTAGCGCTCTGAACTGTTAAACTAGATTGGATATCAGCTGCTCTATGATCTCCTTTGGGGGGTGGGAAGTGATGTGTGAGTGGGTCTATTTGGCTTAAAAGAAACTGGAGGAGCAAAAATTGGGATGACCTGTGACCCTGTCTTTTGAGGAGGTGCCCACCCCAGAGGTGAGCTCACCCCAGTTTCACTTTGTCTCAAGTTTCAGTCCACATAGGACAGACACTGCTGGCGTGCCCATTCTGTGTCACGCAGCGAGCTGGACTCTGAGAGACACAGAGAGCTAAGGCCCTGCAGTGGCCCTGAGGAGCTCAGGGTCTCCTACATGTCCGCTGGAGCCGCGCAGGTCAGACGGTCGCAAGCCCTGGAGAGGCAGGAGCAGATGCTTGGGTTGCCACTTTCTTCTCAGCCAACAAAACCAAGGTGGTGGAAGCCTTGGCACCGTCCTTCCGTTTCTAACTGCCTGCGTGCCTTGTGTCTTTGCAAGTCTTTTCCTCTAGTCCAGGTTGGCCCTAAGAGGCCTCACCGTCTCACCTCCCACGTCTCCACACACCTCCTCAAGTCTCCTTGTTTATGAAGATCACGGATCTCGTTCCAAATTAGAAGGAAGCTTTTGGCCAAATCTCAACTTCTCTGGCATGTAGTTAGAAGTGACCCATGGGCCAAAACAATCCTTCTGCAGATATTTGGCTAGAACTTTTCAGTTTAAGAGGCAGAATGCCCTACACAGCAGTGGAAAGAGACTTAGTTGGCTTGGAAGATCTCTGTGCAAATGTCAGCTCTGACACCTATTAGCACCGGGGTTCTGAGTAGCGACTTGCCCTCTTTAAACCTGAGTTTCCTTTCCCTACATAAAATCCTTCACTTACCCTGATTGCCTTTAGGGTCTCTGCATGATCTAGGCCCTGCTAATGTCCCCATCCTCATTTCTCACAACTCCTTCATTAGTTAAGATATTAATGGAGCAAATAACAGATGAGCAGTGGCTTAAATCACAAGGATGTCTACTGTTTACTTACTGAGGAGACTGGGGGTATACAATTCCAGGGCTGCTCCAGCAGTGACTTGATGTCCAGATATTGGGTCAATGTCTGTCCAGTTCTCTTGGCTTTCCCCTTGTTGTTGCAAGATGGCTGTCACAGCTCCAGGCATTACACCCATATGTGACAGCGATGAACTCTCTTCATGCGCTTCTTTCATTTAATCTGAAGTTTCCTGGGAGACCTCTTCTAACATCTTTTTCAAAGAGACTGTGTCACATGGCTACTCTAGCTGCAAGGGAGGCAGGTAAAGCACACATCTTGCTTTTCTTCTGTAGTATAAGGCTGGTGAGGGAGACTTGGATTGCAAATGTCTGTCAAGTGACCAAGCAACATTGTCTGCTACGTCTTCTAACCAAAATCCTGTCCCTCTATCACACCAATCTGTTTAATATTCCCCAAAATGAACATATAATTTCAGGTTTCTGTATCATTTTATATGCTAACTCCCTCTGTCTTGAATGCCCTTCCTTCCCTTCGTCATCTGGTAAACCCCTGCTTAACTTCTAAGATTCGGCTCTGGGATGCCTTTGTTTAATATCACTTCTGCTCTCAAGTCTTGGTTAGATGGACCTCCCTCCTATGGAAAGAAAGTGTCTCTTATTTAAGTCTGTATCCTAGAGTCTAGCACGTAACCATACAAAACAAGTGTTCATTAAACGTTCATTGAATAAATAAAGGAAGATAAGTCACTACCTCAGTAATTGTGAAGTTGAAAATTAGATGATGTATACAAAATATACATTTTGTTAATAATAATTGACATAATGATATTAATAATTTCAACTGGTATTCATCGTGTACTTATTATGTGCCAGCCATTATTTTAAACATCTTAAAATCCTAACTCATTAATCCTAACAAAAACCTTATGAAGTAGGCCAATTAGTTAGCATAAGCTAGGTTTTGCTGAAGTAACAAACAATGCTCACATCTCAGTGGTTAAACACATTAACTTCCATGAGAGTTGTATTTAACTCACTCTAGTTTTGACACCAGGGTTGCATGAAGCATATATAAAATCTTACTTGTTGATGTTCTTATTGTTACAATTAATATTGACAATTTAATTCTAAAAACATGGATTAAATGAATAAAAGTCAATAAATTTCATTTTTCTATTTATGTTTACCTTTAAATTACACCCAGAGTTTTTATTCTATTTTTTTAATAAAACACTATGGCCCCAAGGACAATTTCTGATTTATTTGTGCAGCAGTCAATGTGTTAAATACCAAAGATTTATTTCCCACTCATGCTCAATGTCCTTTGTGAATTAAGGGGATCTCTATTTATTGTGATCACTTGGGAACCCAAGTTGACCATCTTGTAGTTGTAATATCCAAGGCACATGGCCTACCCCCTTGGTCAACATGAAGCATGGAGAACCCATGCTTCTGTCTAGAAGTGATGCACATCACTTCCCCTTATGTTTCCTGGCTCAACAAGTCACATAGTCATGCCAAAGTTCAAAAGAGCATGTGTGACTGAAGAAGTTGTTGGTGAGCTCTGATAGTACCTATCACATAGGTGCTCTTATTAGCTTTACTTAACAGGTGAAGAAACTGGACCAGCATGGGGGTAAAGTAATTTGCTCAAGGTCATGTAGCTGGTAAGTGGTTGATGCAGGATTTAAACTTGGCCTTTGTGCTATAGGGCAGAGGTCATCAAACTTTTTCTGTAAAGGATCAGAGAGCAGATGTTTTAGGTTTTATAGGCCATATGATCTCTGTCACAATGATTCGACTCTACTTCTGTAGCACAAAAGCAGCCACAGACAACATGTAAATGACATGGCTCTGCTCCAGTAAAACTTTATTTACAAAAATATGAGGTGGGACAGATTTGGCTGGTGGGCCATGGTTTGCTGTTCCCTAAATGAGAGTCCTTGCTTATGACCTCAAGGTTAGGTACCCTGTGCTTTGAAAGTTGTGAAATGACAAACAAATGTGAGTTACTATATCCATTTTCTACCAAGTATCTGCTACAACATTACCTCCCTAGTTAGTCAGAGTTAAATGATCTCACAGACTTTAATGGTTCACTGAGCTTTCATCTAGCTAAGGTTAAGGGTAACCAGCTTCTCTTCGGGGCCTGGCTAATTATTACTGTGCAAGTTTAAAGGGAATGACAGACAGGTAATTTTCTTACTAAAAATGACAACAGGAACCATACCAAGGACTAAGCAAGCCACTATTAAACCCCCATTAGCTGTGTGGGGTCATTTCTAATGGCACATTCACCGATGGGACAATTGTTCTGCTGGCCTCTGCTAACCAGCAATTGAAATCAATGGGAGGCTCTGGGCACCAAAGCAGGTTTTTTTCTGGGCCACCTAACCCAGACCTTGTTTTTCCAGCTGACACTCTGCCTGTGTCAGCTAATTCCTGCTTTGGAAAATGCATTCCAGGGCTAATAAAGACTTTAAAGTCACACTATTTTCTCACCATGTTATTAAAACCCAAATGGCTTTGCTTATTCCCAACATGACTAGGAGATTCCCCGGCTGGCTTAGAAATTGCCTGAATGTCACAGAATCTGGGGCTCCAATTGGAAAGACAAGGCCTGGGGTTTGTTTATTTATTTTATTAAATTAATAATTTATTTCCAAATGACCTAAGTTCTGTGCAATGGCAAGGCAATGAGTTAGGGGTGATACAAGAAGCACATGAAGACCACGATTTGACTACAAAGCACATATGTTTGGAAGTCTGTAAGGCGGCATTCATCACACCAATTACTGACTGGCTGTGGGAAGCTGGGCAAGCCGCTTCGCCCCACCCGGCCTCCGTCTCTGTGTGTGCGCAATGGTGACAATGAGGCCAATTTCACAGTGCTGTCATGAGGGTGGCAACGTGTAGGTGCCCCCAAGGCCCTTCCTGGATTGCAGCTAGCATGGAAGCAGAAAGGCCTTAGGTCTGGCCAAGCCAGAAATAGCTGAGAACTGGCTCCGGAAAACTGGCAGAATCAAACCCAAGCTGTGCTCCCCAGTGCTAATTGGGAATTAATCAGAAGAAACAATGACCAGCCAGAACAATTAGGAGAATGAGCTAATGGAACCTGCCCACCCCAGGCCTGTTCATTCTGGGATGGCAACCGGTCCTCCCCCAGGCTGGTCCCCAGCTGCCTCGAGGGCGGAGGGCTGCGGGGGCAGGGCTGCCTATCTTTATCTCCGCCATCAGTTCTCACGAATGCTGCACTGCGCTCAGCAGAGCAGGCAGCGGGGCCAGTGTCGGAGGCCTGGGGAGACCTGTGGGTGTCGCCGGCAAGGCAGGGCCAGGCATTGCACCCGGCTCCAGCAACTCAGCTGCAGAGCTGCAAGCAAAATTCTAGAAGCATGGATGGAATCTCTGAGCTTGTCTAGACTTTACACCCCCTTTTTTCAGATACGAAAACTGAGGCCCAGAAACAGATAATTAATGATTTGCTTAAGCTCATTGAGACGGCAGGATTGTGGGCAGGCTAGGAACTGTACTCAGATCTCTTTTTACCGACCTGTCTACTTTGACATCCCTTCAGAATTGGGGTCGACACTGGCGTTGGAGAGGCTGGAGCTATGTTTGAACAGAGAAGGGACAGTGTGAGGTCAAGGAAGCAAATGTCTAAGATTCTGAGCTAGGTTAAAAGAAAAATCTTTCCCCACCATGATAATACCCCCACATTGGAGTGAGGGACCCTCCCATTGCCTTTACCGCTAGACTTTACTCAAGTGACGTATCATCCCCACCCAGAGGGAAGGGTTAGCCGTGAATCCAGAACATTGAGCACAGACACTGTTTTTGCCTGGTGTGCTTTGTGGACAATTTTCTAGTCCTGGCCCTGCCATTTCCGGGCTGTGTGTCCTTGGGTAAGTTACTTCCCCACACTTAGCTCCCGTATCCTCACCAGCAAAACTGGGGTGGTGCTAGAATCAAGAATCTTTTGTAAACTGTAACCTGTTAGATGAATGGAAAGCTTTGACTGAGAGGATTTTATTTGAGAATTTTAACAGAGAAGTCTCAGTTAGTAGCAGGTGTTCCTTAAAACAGGGTAGAGGGAAAAAATGCCAGGCAGCCATCCTGCAGAGCCTGGAACCTCCTTCCTGTTTTAACAACCTCCCTGTAAACAGTCCAGGGGGTGGTAAAGCCTCCTTCACGGAAATCTGCAGCAAATTGCATTCCAGGCAGACTCACCAATCATTAGCCATGCACTCTTGTTTATCCTGCCCCAGCCTGGAATTTGGCCTCTTACAAAATCCGGCTACAAAAGGAGAACAGGTTGGACCAAAACTGCTTGGTGAGTGAAGAAAGATTTCCAAGAGGATGGCTGGGGGATGTTTGCTAAACAGACACCGGGGCCAGGCCCACTCACCCGGCCCCAGGCTGAAAGTCGCAGCTGACTTTCCTGTTCATGTTGATTTGCGAGTCTGAGGTATGATCTGACCCCCAGAGAGGACAACTCCCAAACTGGGATAATCATCCAGCCCTGGCCTAAAGTCAGGTCTCTGCTGCCAATGACGGCCACATTGCCTTCCATTATTGCCCTATGGAGGGACTGACATTTGCTGGGCACCTTCCGTGGGGCAAGGATTGTGTAATCTTCGTCATTTCCCTAGGAAGGTTTTACAGAAGCGTAAGTTGGGCTTCTGATCGATTTGAGTCACTTGCCCAAGGTCACAGAGCTGGGAAGGTGGCGTAGACAGGGGCAGCTGCTGTTTGTGTTGGCCGGCACACTTCCCCCCCTCTCCCCTTTCTTGGGATAACAGCCCCAGCTGCCTGTCCGTGGGGGCTGGGCACAAGATCCAGGCTAATCCACTCATGAGACCACACCCTCCTGGCAAAGTCAGAGAGGAGCATGTGACCCACCCAGCAGGGCAAGTCAGACACTGCTTCAGACATCTATAAATACATTTATGCCTTGTGCAACCGTCTCAATGTTTGTGTCCCCCAAAATGCGTATGTTGAAATCCTAACACCCAAGTGATGGTTTTTGGATATGGGGCCTTTGGGAGGGCAGAGCCATCATGAATGGGATTAGTGCCCTTACAAAAGGGACTCCAGAGAGCTGTCTCACCCTCTTCCCACCATGTGGGAACACATTGACACAGATCCCTACTTTATAGGTGAACAAACTGAGGGTTGAGTTAGGTAACTTGGGGGAGCACTCACAGGTAGTCAGTGGAAGGGCTGGGATTCGAACTGAGCAATCTGGCTCCAGAGCCCACACTCTCGACACGGGGCTAGACTGAGCTGGCCATGGCCTCTCCTTCTGTCCCACCATACCACCTATCTTCTTCTCTTATGACACCTCCAGTCCCTCCTCCACTCTGCTCCTAGGTGTCATTTAAACAATCTAATAGGGCCAATCTGCTTCTCATAACTTCTGAATCAGTCTCTGTCTCCTTCAGGATCAAGTTCAAGTACTTGGTCTATTCCTGGATCCTCTCTGCCACCCCTCAAGCAGCTCAGCTACACACACTCATGTGCACACTCACACACACACACACACACACATGCACCCAGACCCCACCCATGCAGACAGACCAAGCCACTTATCGTTTCTGCAAAATGTCAGCTTTCTTGGGCAGCACAGTGCCTGCATATAATGCAAGCCACATACGCCATTTTAAATTTTCTAATAGCCACATTATAAAAGTAAACAGAAACTGTCGAAAATCATTTTAGTAGCATATTCAATATATTTACGATATTAACACTTAACATGTAATCAATATAAATTGTGTTTCTTATTTTTGTTCTAAGCTTTAGCAATCTGGTATGCATTTTACGTGTATGGGACATCTCAATTTGTAATAGCTGTAGGTTTCTAGTGGCTGCAGTAATGAACAGTACAGCTTTAGAGCAAGGCTTCACCAAGTTTTTCTGGTCACAGCACACATTGGAAGTGACCATATTTGTATGGTATCCTGGGGTAAATAGTTGAGTCTGCTAGAGGCCAGAGGCCACAGGACAGATACCCCAGTTTCCCATTCCTCATCCTCCCAAACAAACCCCCTTAGGGGCTGAGCATTCAGAGGCTTTTTTCATGTTAGGAAAAGGCATCCTGTCTGGGGATTTCAGCCCCATCGCCCTTGAAACTAAAGCAAGATGCCCTTGTTCAGTGCACATCCTGTACAACTATCTCAGAGGCCTGCCAAGGGATGAGGGATCAATTTCTGGGCACACTCATATCTGGCCCCAGTGTATAGACTAGGAAGTTCTGTGCTGGAATTTCCAAGGTTTATTTTTTTTTTTTTTTTGGCCTTTCTTCCTTCTCTTCCTTGCTCCCCTTTACTGCCTTCTGCCAGGCACAGCCTGCCCTGTGGCCTCGTGAACAAAATGTTAGGCCAGTGGTTCTCAAAGTGCAGTTCCCAGAACAGCAGCAGCGTCTGGTGCCTGTGAGAAATGCACATTCTCAGGCCCCACCCCAGACCTACTGAATCAGGAACTGTGGGGTGGGCCCAGTGGTCTGTGTGTGACAGCCCTTGTGCTGATCCTGATGTGCTCTGGGCATAAAGAAATACTGTAGTAATGCCACCACCACTGTCCCCTTCACAGGGGGCTTTCTGTGAACAGTCACTGACTAAATGACTGTGACCCTCCTAGCCAGTCCTACAAGGGTGCCATACTGTGCCGTATTACAGAGGAGGAGCTGAGGTGTGGAGCCCAGTGACGTGGCCAGGCCACACAGCTGGCACATGGCAGTACAGAGACAGGACATGAGCTGAGTGCTCTTGACTCTGGAGCCCACGGTCGTAACTGCTCAGCCATGAAACTGTCTTTTCCACTTCAGCCCTACTGAGGGCTTGAGGACTTTGGCTTTAAAGTAGCCTGTCATAATCTCTCTCTCATTCATTCCTTCATGCTAGGTTGAACTCCTAATCTGCGCCAGTTCCCATCCTAGGCACTGGAGCTACAGAGATTATTAACATTTGGCCTTGAGTCATAGGAGCTCATGGGATAGCCGACTTGGGCCGCAGGGAGGCAGGACAAACCCGGGACAGTTTGGATTGAGGTGAACTGAAGGCAACAGAACGATTGGGAATTTGGTAGTGGTGAGGTTTCTTGGTAGGAACGTGCGCGTCTGGATTTTCAGGATGGTGTTGATTATGGTTCAACTCCCCTCTTCAGCTTGTAACCATTTCTTCACCATTGACTTCTCTGAAAGAAAAACTTTCATTTCATTGTTTTAGATTCTAACTTGGCCTCACTTTCTTTCCTTATCAGCTGAGTTCTGATGGGGCAAAGTGGGGTAATCTTCCTGGAAATTTTGGGGTGAGGATGTTATGATGCCGTGGGAAACAGGAAGTGATTATATATCACAGGTTTGTGGGTCAGGACATACATGCAACCTAGCAGTCCACTTGGCGTCTCTGCTCACTGGGGATAGGTCAGCATTGTATCTGTTAGAAATGCCAGGCCGGGCGCGGTGGCTCACGCCTGTAATCCTAGCACTCTGGGAGGCCGAGGTGGGCGGATCGTTTGAGCTCAGGAGTTCGAGACCAGCCTGAGCAAGAGCGAGACCCCATCTCTACTAAAAATAGAAAGAAATTATATGGACAGCTGAAAATATATATATAGAAAAAATTAGCCGGGCATGGTGGTGCATGCCTGTAGTCCCAGCTACTCGGGAGGCTGAGACAGGAGGATCGCTTGAGCCCAGGAGTTTGAGGTTGCTGTGAGCTAGGCTAACGCCACGGCACTCACTCTAGCCTGGGCAACAGAGTGAGACTCTGTCTCAAAAAAAAAAAAAAAAAAAAAAAAAAAAAAAAAAGAAATGCCTTTGGATGCAAACAACTGAAAACATGATCCAGTGGTTTAATCTCCTTATTTCTTACAGGAAGTCCAGAATGAGCAGATAGATGATAGCTTTGGTGTAGCAGCTTCCTCATGACAGGGCTTGTTAATGACCCCAATTCCCCTGGCCTCTTCCCTCACATTTGTCCCTCAGAATCACATCATGCCGCCATAGCTCCAGATACAACGTCTGTGTCTAAGGTAGAGTGAGGCAAGGGAAGGGCTTGTTACAGCCAGATCTGTCTTTTTTTTTCAGGTGCTATGGCTTGAATACATTCCTCAGAGTTCATGTGTTGGAAACTTATTCCTCAAATGCTTATGGTGGTTGGAGGTGGGGCCTTTTGGAGGTAATTAGGATTGATAAAGTCTAATCCTAACGGTAGCTGTTGGTGTCAGGGTGGCTGGGAGACCTGACTTTAGGCCAGGGCTAGATGATTATCCAAGTTTGGGAGTTGTTCTCTCTGGGGGGTCAGATCATACCTGAGACTCTCAAATCAACATCAACAGGAAAGTCAGCTGGGACTTTCAGCCTGGGGCCGGGTGAGTGGGCCCAGGCCTGGTGTCTGTTTAGCAAACATCCTCATCATGGGACTGGGGTTTTATAAGAAAAGGAAGAGCGACCTGAACACACACACAAGCTTTTTTCCTCTCGCCATGTGATGCCCTCCGGCATGTTTTGACTCAGAAAGAAGGCCCTCATCGGATGCTGGTGCCATGCGCTTAGGCTTTCCAGCCTGCAGAATCATGGGCTAAATAAACTTCTTTTCTTTATAAGTTACCCAGTATGTGGCACTCTGATATAGCAGCAGGAAGCAGACTAACACACCAGGTAAGGAAAAGCTTTTCTAGAAGCCCCCACAAAAGTCTCCTTCTTAAGCCCTACTGGTCACAACTATGTCACATGGCCTCAAGGCATGCTGGAGAAATACTTGTCACAACTGGCTCGGGCTCATAGTGGTTTCTCACTGAGGCTGGGCACGGTTCTGTTGGCAAGAAAGGGGGAGAAGGGACAATAGGCAGGACACTAACAGTGTGTACTACAGTCATGAGTACCATCTCCACTGTTGTTGTCTTTATCCTCCCTGTCGCCATCACAGCTAATATTTCATGCTATTTGCCATGGGTGGGTCTCAACAGTGTTTTGCAGGTATTTCTTCATGGAATTCTCAGAACAATCCTAGGAAGTTAGTGCTCTTATTACTCCATCTTAGAGAAAAAAGAAGGAGATTAAGAGAAGTCAAGTGACCTGCCCAATGCCACTCAGGCCCTAGGTGGGAGAAATGGGATTTGGATCCAGGCTCTGTGTTGCCGGAGCCCCTCCCAGTTACTACTTCAAGAGACTGTTCCCAGAGATATGGATATGGGCATTTCTGCGCTGGAGCGACCTAATGTCACAGGCTTGAAAACCCACAGCCCCTCTACACCTGTGTTTGTGATTTCTCCAGAGCTGTGTCCTCATGGTCCCCAGCGTCCCCAGCTCCTCCGCACTGGTCTGATACCTATTTCATATCCATGTGAACTGGAAACTGAGCCTCAGTATTAGTTTCCACAGAATATTAACTGACATCAAGCAGTTAGTTACCGAGCAGCTCTTATTGGACATTTAGGTTTCAAAGGAAGGAGGGTCGCCACAAAGCACACAGCCTTCTCTTGTCTTGCTGGCTCTTAGGTTGTCTCCTCCCTTCTAAATATCTGTTATTGCCTCCTCCCTTCCCAGAACTCCCCGAGAATTCCAAATTCTTTTCCCTCTGCGATGCAAAGTAGTTGGGCATCTTTTCCCAAGTGTGGGTGGCATGAAGTAGCTGTTGGTGTCAGGGCGGGTGGGAGCTTGTGAGAGCATGAGCCCTCTGCATTCTTGCTGGTGTCCATCCTGCTGTGGGCCACCTGTTCTAGTCCAGCGCCTCGACTTGTGCCTGCTGAGGGTGACTGGCCTCAACTAGCCTTTAGGGCACCACGTGACTAGCCGTTGCTAAAGTCTATGGTCCCAGCTGTTGGTGGTCTCTGGCTCTAAAGTCTACTCACCACTGTCCCTTCTCGGTGTCTCAGTGTCCCTCACTGGGGCCCCTGGGAACCTGCAGCAAACTAGCACACTGCATGCTGCCTCGGGCTCGTTTATCCAGCTGCTCCCTTCTGCAAAGGTTGCATGTTGTCCCTGCACTGGCTGGACATGGCCTTGTGCAGCACTCCCCTTCAGCTGCACAGCCTGCTCACCGTGCTCCCCCCACCCCTTGCCTTGACTCACGGTCTCAGGACCCTCTTTCCCTGGATGTCCCCACCATGCCGTCCTCCAGGGCTCCTCCCTGATCTGGGAAACCCAGCTTCACATGTGGTTGGTCTCTTCCTTCCACCTCCGTCTTATTGTCCACAGAACAATGTCAGGGGAGCAGGAGGAGCAGGAGCAGCAGGGCACCCCTTCCTCACCTCCTCTCAGCTCAGGACATCCTCAAAGTGGGACCCTCTCCTCCATCCTGGGGGCCTGCGCCCTGCCCCTGCGCCGAGGCTGAGATAGGCAAGCTCAGGCAAACAGCAACAGCAACCAGCAACCTGCCAGTCGACAATGGAAGATCCACAAATGCTACTCCAGCTTCAGTTGCTTTTCCAAACCCTTCAAAGCTTGGAAAAAATGCTCAGCAGAACATACGGTCCCTGTTTAATAGTCACCACCCTCCCAAAGGCAGTCAGGGCTAGAGATGCCAACTTCTCCCTTGTTACATACATTCAGTGGTGGTTATTATGATGTTAGTTATTTATGTAGTCAGTCGAGAAGAGAGGTAAAATATAAACAATGCAATTAAGAAATGCAATTAGTGTCAGCACGTAGGCCTCCTCCTCTTCCTGCATCTCAGCGAGACAAACCCCTCCCAAGCCCTAGACCTGCTGCAGGCACAACTTCCTGCTCTCTCCTGCCCTTGTATCCATCCAAGATAGTCATTTTAATTCAATTTCCCCTGCCAAACAACTCATCAAAGAAATGGAAATTAAAACAACGTTGAAGCACCAATTTTATGTATTCTGACAAAATACATGAAAATTATGATAACATCCAGCATACAAACCCTTTGACAACAAGTTGGCAGTGAGTTGCAAGAGCTATTGAAAAATGTTCACGCCCTTTGACCTAGAATTTATCCTACAGAAATAATTCCTGAAAGGAAAAACTGTCACATGCATGTTCATTGTAGCTATATCTATAATAGCTCCAAATTGGTAACCTACAAATCAAATGACAGGGGAAAGGGGAAGGAAAATATAGTACCTTGAAGCAGTGTAATATTATGCAGTCATTAAAAATGACAGGAAGATTATGTAGCAGCGTCAAAAGTGCGTGTAATTTGATGTTCAGTTTAAAAAGGCAGAATACCTAATTGTCTCTCTGCAAGTTCTCCCAAGCGCTCCATGGCCTCGTTAAGCAAATCCTGACCTGTCTGCTGATTCCCCCTACCCTCTGGTCCAGCCCAGTGCAGGCCTCACCATTGCTAGCACACACGTAGTGCAAGTCCTTCATACACAGCACACTTGCCTGTTACATGCCCAACTCAAGCCCTAGAGGACGCATTTTTGGAGGACAGGCACCCTATCGTATCCCCTGCTGGCTGGCACTTAATAAAGGCTTACTAAACATTTGTTGAATTAGAGAATCAATGACAATAATTTTGGCTACTGTTCATTGAGCACCTACTACGCAGCAGGCATTGTCATTATCATTTCCCATATGTTGTTTAACATTTTTTTATTCTGAATTCTACAGAGTTGATACTACTATTATCTTCTTTGGACAGATGAAAACTGGAGCTCAGAGAAGTTGTCTCACACCCAAGGCCAGGCATTTGTTAAGCGAGGGAGGGGACACAGGATTTGAATCCAAGTTTGTCTGACCTCAGATCCAATGTTCTGTTCATTTCAAGGTACACGTGTGTGTGTGTTTGAGAGAGAGAGAGACTCTGCCCAAGATGATACAGACAGGCAGGGAGAAAACATGGAAAAATAAAAGTGGATGATTTGTTTAGCTGGTAAGGAGTAAGATGGTGGGGGGTGATTTATTTTTTCCTGTCTTGTATTTCTTTAACTGCTAAGGCAGGTTGAAAAAGAGAGGAGTTCCCTGGGTTCCAAGTCCTTCTGAGGTTAAGTGTTCTCTTCCGGGGAGGCAAACCACATCGGTCAGCTCCCTCCTTTGCTGTCTACCTGTCAGGGCTCAGAGACGCAGTCCTGTGCAAGACCCGGGCTGGTGGAGCGGAAGGTGTCTGCTACAGCGTGGCGTGCTGCTGAGCAGCCTGGCTCCTCGGCCCACAGCGCAGGGACAATCATTGCTCCCCATTCCTGCCGTTCTGCTCTCACTGCCTTTGCAGAAGCTGCACAGCTGCTGCTCCAGCTCCCGTCTCACCGCAGGGGTGCGGGAGCTCCCTTGAGGCAGGGGTACATGCAGGAGTGGGTAGGAGCAAATGCCGTGGCCACCACATCCATGGAAACCCTAAGATTTAGAAGGCTGATATTATCTCTAAGTGAATTGAGATAGAATTCAAAGAAGATATTCATCACACTGGATTAAGCTTCAGTCTCATTACTATACCACTCTGCCTGTGTGTTAGGAATTAATATTTTTAATAAATCCTATAATTATCTTGTGAATAGCACATAATTATATTTCTCTGTAATTTTTTTTCAGTGTTGAAAGCATGAATTTGGTAAATGCAAATGTTTAAATATACCTTAATTTTCCTAAATTTTGTTCCAGGATGTCTTCATTTAAAAAAAAAATACACTCCAAAAAACCTCAAAAACTTGAGGTGGCCCTGGCCCCTTTCACTCCCTGAGAAACCCAGGCCCCTGGTGTCTGAGCTCATGTGGGACAGTGACAAGCTGCTCAGTCCCACCACCTTATGGAGTGCTCAGTGTGCTTGGACACAGAACTTATAATTTATATTGAAAATAAACTAAATAGGGCAAAAGCAGAAAATAAAATGAAAAGAAGCAAAATCTAGGTCTTTAAAAGGGCAGTGGGGAACTCCATTTCAAAATGGAAATCACTCCCATTCATTTATATCTGCTTCTTCCCAAACCCCATTAAAATGAAAATGGAATAAAAAATATTTAAATTTACAAAGAGAAAATGAGTTTTATTATGTCTACTAATTTTTAGGAAAAGGAAATCAGATGGGTGATTAGTAACCCTTTTGCTAACTGGAGAAAGCTTTAGTCTAAGCTTATAAGAGAGAAGCCAGAGGACCCTAGAACATCTTGGGAATTGTAGACACCAGGTATCCCTGAGGTGGGATGAGGAGTAGGGCTAAAAACAGTAGAAGTGGTTAGAAAAGCACCACCACGATCACCACCACCATCACCACCATCACCACCACCGCCATCACCACCATCACCACCACCACCACCACCACCATCACCACCACCAACACCACCACCAACACCAGCACCACCACCATCACCACCACCACCACCATCACCATCACCACCATCACCACCACCACCATCACTACCACCATCACCACCACCATCACCACCACCACCACCACCACCAGCACCACCACCACCAGCACCACCACCACCATCACCACCACCACCACCATCACCATCACCACCATCACCACCACCACCACCATCACCATCACCACCATCACCACCACCACCACCATCACTATCACCACCACCACCACCACTACCATCACCACCACCGCCACCACCACCGCCACCATCACCATCACCACCATCACCACCACCACCATCACCATCACCACCACCTCCACCACCACTACCATCACTACCATCATCACCACCACCACCACCATCACCATGATTACCACCACCATTACCATCATCAGCACCACCATCAATCACCACTATCACTGCCACCATCACCACCATCATCACTAATCACCACCACTATTACCATCATTACCACTACCACAATCATCACCATATCGCCACCTCTACCATCACTAATACTGCTACCACCATCATCACCATCACCATCATGACCACCACTCCTTCCCCCAGCCAGTAAATCCAATTGTTCTTCTATCACAATAAAACACTGGATGTTTTTCTCTGGGTGAAGATAAACCAGAGAAGACACTAGGCTCCACTCAGGATAGGGGCAAAAGACTTTATTTTATAGGGCTACTCAATGAAAATTTCATTTTAAATATTGACATTCACACTGGCTTCCAGGTAATGGCTCCCAAGCAGGAGATTGGAGAAGTCCCTTCTAGGGAAGCTGACCAGTCTGAGAGCAAACTCAGTTCACCGCTTTTCCACACGTAGTAAAACTCACCCGTCAACAAGCCTCATTCATGAGCTTCTAAACAGCTTTCCAGGTCTTAAATATGAACACTGGATGATCAAACAAAGGCCCTGGAATAAAACAGAAAAAGGAACCCAAAGGTGACAGAGTCAATATTGGGAGCAGAAAACTGCAAACAATGAACAGAACAACAACAACAATAATATGCTCAGGAAGAGAAGCATGGACATTATATCCCTTTGATAAGAACAAGAAGTTATAAAAATGAAAGGTCAGAGACTAAGAAAGAGCTCTTGTGAAAAAAAGAGAATAAAAAAGAGGGATTCTAAAGGCATTTTGACCCTTCCAGAGTCTAGGGAGGGTAACGCATTGGAAAACTAAGCAGCAAACTTTGGACAGCAGAGAACCTCATTGCCTTCGATCTGTGGCAGAGGGATACATTTGAGAAAAAGTAGATTTGGCCACAAGGATAGGTCCTGGCATTTACTCTCTGAAGCAATCCGCTAGGTATGTCTCATTACCCTCATTTTTCACACAGAATCTCAAAAAAGAATGGTATTAGATTGAACCACATGAAATAGTTTTGCAGGTCAGAGATGGTGGAATGCCAGCAATTTCGATGGTTCAACGTAATATACAGCTCAAGGTCATACTGCAACTCTTTTGGCCAAACATACAAATTGTTAAAAGATAAGTCATTATCATCTGGCGCCTTGAATGTGCTGTGTTTTCATGTGTTATCCTTGAATCTAAAAGGAAAAGAGTATGTATTTTTGTAGTGGTTGCCGGAGTTCTCTTTCCTAGGTTGGCTGTGGTCAATTTGCAGCAAAACCATGGTGTTAATTTAATGGTGGATGTGTGTGTGTTTTCAGTGAAGAAATCTAATTATTGCATCACCCACAGCACAAAGAGCCAGAGCATGTGCATTGGTGGCAGTGCGGGTTGGGAACAGAAATCTCACAGTCTCACTGTTGGATTTCTCAGTCAGGCTGACCGCGTATGTAGGTGTAGCCTTTCATAGAAAAGCAGAACTCCTTACGTTCCAGGAACCAGGGCATTCATTTTTTTCTTATGACTGCCTTGCACACTGCTACCTTGACTCCTTTCTCCCTGCCACCTGGGATGAAATCTCTGAGGGGCAGAGACTCAGCCATGATGTCTCTGGTCACTCATCCTAAATAACAAGTCCTCCGTAGAGGCCGCGAGGCTGTGGAGGGAGCAACGTGCAGCGCAGCAAGTGGAGTTACCGGACCAGCAAGGGTTTGGCATTTACGCATGGGCTGTGTGTGTGTATGCATAGCCCAAGTCCACGCTGCGCATCTGTGCACACACGCGTGTCACACGCACTGTGCGCACACCTACAGAGATCATTTCCACACGCCACATCCTCGCCACAGGCGCAAACAGACCCACACACAAGTACCTTCGTGCGCTATACCACACCTACCAAGCGCACGTTTGCATGTGCAGCATATTTACATGGCAATATACTGATTGCAAAATAAAACGTTGTCTGCAATAATTTTGTGGAGATCCCAAGAAACTGAAAATAAACAATGGGCGGCACGTCCTCTGCCCATTCCCACACGAGGAGCTTGCGCCCTCGCCAGCCTGGACGCCAGACACAGCCGGGCGCGGGAAGCAGCAGGCGCGCCGAGAGGGACAAGCGATGACAGCCGGCTCTGAAGCAGGGCAAGGTATTTCTCTTCCCTCTCCCCATTCAGTAGAACTATAGCAAGGATTTGATTTTGCCTCAAAGCAAAAAGCCTCTCTCTTGGTTTTGCCTCTAAGCTGAACGTGGCGGGGGAGAGAGATTCCTGCCAAGATTATCGCATTTGTGAAGCGAGGTTATTCCCCTCATCTGTGCACATGAGCCACACGAGCAACCCATGTGAGCCTTAAGTACCTGCCATGTGACTCACTCATTCTCATGTCTGTGGTGTCACAGGGCAGGCAATTGGAGCCGTGGCACCAAGGTCACGGTGTGCGTGTATGCGCGTGTGTGTGCGCACGTGTGCACACGCATTCGGGCCCTCAGTGAGGGCAATCGGGTGGGTGAATGAATGTCACTGGAATATGTCTTTCTGGAGTGCCAGAGGCCCATTTCCGTGGCAACGTGCAGAGAAAGTCAGGGAATCGGTGAAATGTTGCCAGATGCCATGGCCAGGGCCGGCTCGCTTTAGAGAAGGAAGAAAATACCCCGGCTCAAGTGGGGAGGGTTGTTCTCTGCGTGCAAAGAATTTGTTGTTCATTCTGCTGCATATGACCAGCAAACCCAGCCTGTCAGGAACAGGCATTTGCACTTCTACTGACCTTTTTTCAGGGGATCTGGAAGCCCATCCTGGTTCCCTGGACAAACAGCATCCCTGTTAGTAAAGGCACCAGCTAGAGGGGCTGGCTGTTGGACAGGCTTTTCAGAACATCGTTAAAGAAATGGGGAAAAGACCTAGTTCTCCAGCAGGGGCTAGGGCCGTGGGATTACCCCGTAAACCCACCCAACGCAGCTGATTTCAAGACAATTGCAATAGCGATGCCCTTTCCTCTAGGAAAGACACAGCAGAGTCTCAGCCATTTGTAGACTCTTATGGCTTGGGACCCCCACAGGTCACAGCCTCTTTACAGATGGGCACACCGAATCCACTTGTGCACTCACTGGACACATATTTACTGAGGACCTACCATGTGCTTGACCCTGGGTTCTTAAGAAACATCGGTGAATGAGTCAGGCAAGGTCCCTACCCTCATAGAGCTGACATTTCAGGGGCTAATTAGACAATGAAGAATACCAGTAAGTGAGATTTATGGTGTGTCAGATGGACAGACAAATACAGCAAGGTAAAAGGTGGAGAGGGAGGTGGGAGATCAGTGGAGGGACAGTGCTCCTCACATAGGGGCAGAAAGTTCTCTCTAATAAGATGACCTATGAATAGGGAGCTGAAAACATGGAGGGAGCACACCATGGGTATACCAGCAGGAAGAGGGGTCCGGGAAAGGGAGTGCAAAGGCCCTGGGGCAGGAGCCTCCTCAGCATGTTCAAAGAGCTGCAGGAAGGCCAGAAAAGCAGGAGCAGGTAAGAGTTAAGGTTACAGAGGCAACTGTGCCAAATTATGTGGGCTCTGGGGGCACTGTAAGGACTTTGCTTTGATCCTGAGTTAAAGAAGAGGCCATGAGGGGTTTTGATCAGAGGAGGAACGTGATCTTACTTAAATGTTTAAAGGATCATCTTGGTTTCTGTTTGGGGAATAAATTGTTCAAGATGGAGGCAGAGAGACCACTCACACGGAAATACCAACAACCCAAGAAAGGGGTGCTGGGGCTTGGAGCGAGATGATGGCAATGGAACGAAGTGGGCAGATTCTGGCTACACTTTGAAGGCTGAACAGATGGAATTTACTGATAGATTGAATGTGGGACATGAGAGAAAGAGAGAGGTTAAGGATGACTCAAAGATTTTTGGTATCTCCAATTGGAAGTGGAGATACTGATTACTGAGATGGAACATTTATTTTGAATGTATTAAGTCAGATCTCTTCTGCTTGTTCATTAAAATGTCAAGTTAGACATCTAAGTGAAGGCACCGGGCAGGGAGGGGTTGTGAGAGTCCATTTACATCAGAGCCCAGGTCACAACCCAGACCTCTCTCCTCGGAAGTCCAGATTCTTTTTTTTTAAATTGTGGTGAAAAGGCTGGGCACAGTGGCTCACACCCGTAATCCTAGCACTCTGGGTATTCGAAGTCAAGGTGGGAGGATTGCTTGAGGTCAGGAGTTGGAGGTTGCAGCGAGCTATGATGATGCCACTGCACTCTAGCCAGGCATCAGAGTGAGACTTTGTCTCAAAAAAAAAAAAATAAAAATAAAAAATAAATTAATAAAAAATTGTGATAAAAAACCACATAACATGAAATTTTCCATTTTAACAATTTTTTAAGTGTACAGTTCAGTAGTATTAGTTATATTCACATCATTGTACAACCAATCTCCAAAACTTTTTCATCTTGCACAACTGAAACTCTGTAACTATTAAACAGCGGCTCTCCATTTTCCCCTCCCCTCAGTCCCCGGCAACCACTATTCTCTTTTTGTCTCTACGAGTTTGACTACTTCTGATATCTCATGTTGGTGGAATTATATAATATTTGTCCTCTTGTGACTGGATTACTTTATTTAGCACAATGTCCTCAAATTCCATCCATGTTGTAGCCTGTGTCAGAATTTCCTTCCTTTTTAAGGCTGAATTCTATTCTATGGTGTGGATAGACCACATTTTGCTTATCCATTCATCCATCAGTGGACACTTGAGTTGCTTCCACATTCTGGCTGTCGTGAGAAAGGCCACCGTGAACAGGGTGTCCGAACACCTCTGCAACTCTGTCGGATACACCGGCAGCCCTCCCTCTCCGTGGGCTCTGCCTCTGCGGATTCAACCCACTGAGGGTAGAAAACATTCAGAAAAACAATTGTAATTAATATATATAGACATTTTTCTTGTCATTATTCCAAAAAATACAGTATAACTATTTATTCATAGGTAGCATTTATGTTGTATTAGGTATTGTAAGTAATTCAGAGATGATTTAAAGTATACAGGAGGATGTGTATAAGTTATATGCAAATAGTGCACCGTGTTATATCAGGGACTTGGGCATCTGCGGATTTTGGTATCCGAGGGAGACGCTGGAACCAGTCTCCCATGGAAACTGAGGGACGACTGCACACTGGAAGTCTGGATTCTTACCTTGTTCAGTATTAGCACAGCAGTGGCCAGGGGAAGGGTGGTCCCGCCTAAATCAAGCAACTCTGGAAGGGAACACAGACACCGAACAGGTAACTTCAGGTGTTCTGAGTGCTGTGCACAAAAACCAGGCTGTTAGGGGACCATAGATGGGGATGCACACTGTGTGACCCAAAGGAGGAAGAAAGAGAAGACCATCCAAACCCTCCCCCTGAGATGCTCACGTAGTATTAGGCAGCAGCCAGCCCTAATAACCAAACGGACTCAAACTCATGCTCACATGGGAAGGTCTGACGGTCTTAATGTGCCCAGAGCAGAGGAAATCAGTGTTTTAGATTTATAATAGCAAAATAATGATGATGATGATAACTATCCTTTACTGAGTGTGTACCCTGAACAGGATAAAACATAAAGAGCGTAACACACATTATCTCATTGAATCCTTCCAATCACCTTGCAGTGTAAGGGCTGTTAAACCCTCCATTTGCACATGAGGAAACTGAGTCTGGGGGAGGTGAGCTCCTTTACCTGAGGTGTGCAACCGGTGACAGAGCCGGGCTCAAGCTAGCTGGGCCTGACTCTCACTCAGACTGGTCCTCTTGTGAACCTCCGCCACGCCCACCCTTGGTCCCTGCCCTGCCATCCCTGGGCCGGCACCTCCTCTGGCGAGCTGAGTGAATCAGGCCTAGGTCCAAGGGGCAGCGTGGGCCACGCCCCGCTCCCCAAGAGGACAGAACCTTTGCCGAGACACAGGCACCCGCGGATTTCAACACTTTTGATTTCCTCATCTTCCTTTCCCAACATGTGACCTATTGGCCCAACATGTGAATGATGCGGGAACAGGCGGGGGCCAGGGACAAGCCGCTGAGATATGGAAGGGGACAGACCTTACCTCTTGCCTGGACTTCCACGATCGCGTCCCCACAGCTCCCTTGGTGTCCAGCGTCTTGCCCAGCTACGCAGCAGCCTGGGTGAGCTTTTCAAAGTGTGAGTTTGATTTTGTCACCCCCACAGCTACAATCTTTTCGTTTCCCACTGCTCTTAGAATAAACGTTGGGTACCCTGCCCCCGCCCACGAGGCCCCACACCGGGCTGACCCCGTCCCTCCCCCCACCTCCGCGGCCCCCCACCTCACCCCGGCCCCACGGTCCCTTCCCCAGCAAGCCCTTCCACAGCCATCTCAGGTCATCAGCACGCCTCCCAGCCTGCCCAGTCCCTCTCTATCACCTAACTTTTAAGAAAAATCAGTATGTTTTTTATTGTGGTAAAGTGTACATACATAATAAAATTTACCTTTTTAACCTTGTTAAGTGTATACTTCAGTGGTGTTAAGTACATTCACATTGTTGTGTGACCATCACCACCATTTGTCTCCAAACTTTTTCATCCTCCCAAAGAGAAACTCTGTACTTATTAAACAATAATTCCCCGGCCCCCAAAAATCTCTATTCTACTTTCTGTCTCTGCATATTTGACTATTCTAGGTAACTTATAGAATGGGAATCATACTGTTTTTGTCCTTTTGTGATTGGCTTATTTCACTTAGCATAATATTCTCAAAGTTCATCCATGTTGTAGCTTGTGTTAGGAATAATATCCCACTGTATGGATAGACCACATTTTGTTTATCCATTCACCTGTTGATGAACATTTGGGTCGTTTCCACCTTTTGGCTGTTGTGAATAGTGCTGCTATGAACATTCGTGCACAATTATCTGTTTGAGTCCCTGCTTGCAGTTCTTTTGGGTATTACACAACCTTTTGTATTGTCTCTATAATGCACCACTACCTGAAATTATTTTGCCTCGTCCTTTGCTTGATAACTTGTCTTCTGTCTCCCTCCCGCAGTCTCCTTGCCTGTTCGGTACGCCACTGTTATCACAGAGACTGCAACAGTGTCCGGCTCATGCTAAGGTCTCAGTAAACATTTTTTAAGCTAATGAATCAGTAACACTGCAGATGGGCCTCCTGCATTGGGCACAAGACTAGTCTCCACCTCTAAATGAGGACACACCTAAAACACCAAAATGCTTATAGGCATCCACAGATATTGTTTTTTAATGTTTTTCTTTGTCAAGTTTAATACAAAATTTATAAAAGTAGCATGTGCACCAGGGTCCATGGAAATGAAAGGTGCATGTGCAGTCAACAAAGCGGGGACTGCAGAGCAGGCTCACTGGAGAAATCAGAGCCCGTGTGTGCTGCCGTGTGTCGGGGAAGGTGAAGGTTTGGATGTCCTGGGACAAGGGGCCTGTACCCCTCTCTCCCGTAAGGACTGTCATGTTTTGAGCACGTGTTCTTTGCCAGGCCCTGATCACCTGGGACTGCTGTGAGGAGCAGGAGTGGTTCAGGAGAGAAAGCAGCCCCTTTAAGCCCCAGGGGAATGACAGTGTCATCACGCACAAAGCTATCTGCTCAGCATAGCAAGGTTAGGAACAGAGGCCAGGATCCCTAAATTCATCCTGCTTTGCCATCCTTGTTAGGGACCGGCTGGATGTGATGTGTGATTTGCCATTCATGTCCTCTCCCTCTTGCCAAGCCAACCAAGGTCCCATCTCCTACATATCTTCTCCCCCATCGCCCCCCTAAATGTGTGTGTATGTGTGCATGTGTGTGTATGTAAGAGCATGTGTGTATATGGGTATGGAGTGGGGTAGAAGGGCACATATATAAGTGTGCATATGTACATGTGTGGATATGTGTGTAACTACAGGGACATCAGATAAGTCACTTAGACTCTCTGAGCTTCTGTTTTGTGGTCCATAAAAACAGACAAATAAACAAAAACTCCTCCCTGCTAGGGGACTTGTGAGTTAAGTGTGATAGCATCTCCAGCCACTTTGCATGGCTCCTGGTACATGGTAAGTGCTAATCAATGACGGTTGTCACTTCCGTCCTCTCTGCTTTATCACCAAACTCCTGACCCAGAATCTAGTTGTCCGGCACCTCTTAACCTACATAAACTGTCCTCTGCTCTTAGTCAGCTGGTGGCTACAAAGAGGAGCTGTCCCTGAAGGGGTGGAAGGGACAGTTTTCTATCCTGAGAGCACAGCAGAGCGCACATCTGCCAGCCCCGCTTTGTGTTTTATGTCCGTTTTCTCGCTGAATCCTCACCTCAGCCCTGCGCAGTTGGTTCAGTGATGCCCAGGTGACAGACAGGAAGCTCGAGGCTTGGAGGATAACAGGTCACACATCCAGCAAGCAGTAGAGCAGGCTTTTGGCTCCGGGCCTAGGCACCTCCAAGTCGCTGTTCCCTCCACTCTCTGACACTGAAGGGCGGCTGGAGAGGCAGTGGAAGAGCCTGCAGGGGACGCATGTGCCAGGCGTGGAGAGGGTGAGGGCGAGGCTTGAGACAAGAGGACCAGTAGGACCAGGTCATGAAGGGTCTTGAAGGCCACGCGGAGGAGTCTGGAGTTTGGGATTCATCCCACGGCTGGGGACTTTAAACAGGGAAACAAGAAGATCAGACTGGAGCTTAAGCAAAGCGATTTTGGCACATCCAATAAAAAGGAAGCTGGGAAGGCAGACTCCGGGAGAAATAGCAGCGGCCTGGGCTGCTACACTCTGAGAAGTGTCTGAGGCAGCAACACCTGCTGGGCACCTGCTGGAGCCCCACCAGCCACCGGTCTCTAGGAGGTGGTCTGGGCGACGGGGACCCAGTTGCTCCCTCTCCATCTCTGTTGCCTGGAGCAAACGAGTCTTGTACTGCGGACAATGACTCTGGGAAGCCACATGGATGTCAGTGGGTGACCTAAGTTCTGTGGCCACAGGGCCCTCCTGGAAAATAGAGGCTGCCAGAAGCAGAGGTTGCCATGGCCATTAGGAACACCCGAGCTGGGTGTCACGACAACCGGTGGGGTGTTGCCTTTGTGTTTTGTACTCCCGTACTCACTCTTCCTTCTGCCAGTGCAAACTAGCCCCATGCTCCTTGGAGGGTACTCAAAGTCAGGCTGCCTCCCTGGCTCTGATGCTGCAGGGAAGAGAGAGCCAAGTGTCTTTTTAGTGCCTTGAGACAGAGGGGAGATTTCCCAGGCCTGGGAAGGGGGTGGAGGGTGCAATGTCTAGCAGAGGTGACTGAGTGGCACATTTAACTCAGGGAGGCCAGACCCTGGCATAGCAGTACCGAGACGCCTGCACACAGGGGCCACGCAGCAGGCCCAGGGAGGAGGTCAGCAGTAGCCACGGCTGCAAGGTTGGACTGAAGACCCGTTTCAGGTGGGAGCCTCCCAGATAGTGCACTGCCCTAATAAAAGAGGGGTCCCCCTAGTCTCGTCTCACCAACAACTGAGATCGAATTTCCTACTACTTCAGCAAGAATGTGGACTTAGGGTCAGAGTTAATTAGACTTCAAGGAAAAAAAAATAATGTAGCATTTCTTGCACTGTCAATTTTATGGAGTAGGATTCATAATAAAAGTAGGACATTTATTAATAGGACATCATCATAACACTGAGGTCTCCATCAGGGATTGTCTGATTGCTAGGAATAGCCTTTTACTCAGAAAAGTTCACTCGAAAAGCAGCCGGCCATCTAGATAAAAAGCAATCTCACAGATCCAGGCTGCGGGAAGTGCGCTGGGCTTCTGGGGAGCCAAACCACTTCTCTGTGTCTCTCGGGAGCTCCAGAGTCTCTGTCCTGCTTCTCTGTGATCACGTGCTCCAGTCCCCTCTCTGCAGACCAGCACTGTCGCAGGTTTTCCCCTCCTGCTCCCCCCAGAACGTCAGCCCGCCTGGGATTTTAACGTGCAGGGCACAGATGTGGTCCAGCTCTCCACCACCTGCAGGCAAGCAGGAGAGTGAAGCACGTCCCAGGGCAGGTCCCATCGCTGGGACTTTGTTACTGCGTGTGCCAGTATGTGACGCTGGAGCCAAATTGCAGAAATTTAGACAAATTCTACATCCACATCCCTCCTCCCCCTCTAAATATATCCAGTGTGTCCATAGCCTTAATAAGAGGCCCGTGCTGAAAACTTCAAACAACAGCCAAGAAGGCAGAGGTAAGCTCATGTGGTCTCAGGAAGGTCCTTTTCAGGATACAAAACCCACGTTAGCTTCACTTCTTAGGCTCTTTATCTGTCGTGTCAATTCCAAGAAACATTTTACTTCAGAGTTAGTAGAACTTATTTGGGATTTCCTACCGGACTATAAGTCCACAGTATGTGGCATTTACAAGAACAAAAATAATATAGCTTCTTCTATAGATATCTTATAATTATTTTCTATCTCTCTCTATATAAGATAATAAATATTTTGATTTTTGGTCCAATTTTTTTTTCCTGGAGAATTGGGATGCATCACAATGAGCTGTGTACCATCATCTGACAGATATGGTCCCTCGCTGAACTCAGTTTCCTCGTCTGTAAAATGAGGATACTAACAGTGCTTACTTTGCAGGGCCGATGTAAGAATGAAGTAAAGCTCAGCAAATACTAGTTCTTCTTATAAACTTGCAGCTAGACAGCTAACACTATCTAATCGACCCAGGGCCCAGGGCTCTCAGTTTAAATGCTCCAAAGGATTCATCTGATTGGCTGTGAAGTATGTCCCTCCAGGGTCAGGAATCTTCCAGAATCAGGTTGCCTGGAGGCAATGGATCACATGGCTGCATAGGCTAAACATGGGCTGGTGGGGGGTGGGGGGTTGCCAAGATGTTGGAATGCGCAGGTTTGCAATGGCAGATATGTCCGGAATCAACAATGAGAAGATTCTAGAGTATCAGGGCTGGAAAGGCAATTGGGACCATCTGGCCCAGTGGCTCCAATTTTACATGTTTAGAAACCAAGGCTCTGAGAAACACGGTGACCTACTTGAGTACTGACCTACACAGTGAATTGGAGGCACAGGCTGTTCTATTCCCAACCCGTGTCCTATCCAAAGGGGCAGAGGTGCGCTCACCACTGATCCTCCCACCTTACCACCTTCTGGCCTTCCTGGGCACCTCTGAGTTCGGCAGTGTCACAGCTGCATGCTGACAACACCCTGGAATCCAGGCTGCAGGTGGGGCTCAGCCTCCTGGCCCTGTCCGGCCAGCCCCAGCCACCTGCACAACGGGCCCCACCCACTCCTTCCAGCTAAGCAGGTCTGGTGGCCGCATGAACACCTTTGCTCAGGCAGTTCCCTTTGCCTGGAGTTCCTGCCTTCCCCTCACCGCCCACCTGAGTTCCGCAGACTCTGCTCAGGGCCACACCCTCTGAGAGGTCGTCTCTGGTGAACGCCCCTCCCACGCCCCTACTTCCCCATTTCTGTCTTTTT
Source organism: Eulemur rufifrons (assembly GCF_041146395.1). Taxonomy (NCBI): domain Eukaryota; kingdom Metazoa; phylum Chordata; class Mammalia; order Primates; family Lemuridae; genus Eulemur; species Eulemur rufifrons. Next base: position 13,024,960 of record NC_090992.1, read on the forward strand.
CTCCATCTGAACTCAGTTGACTCCCCCCTGCCCCATCTGTGGGGCACACGGTTATATATTGCCTGCTAATTTTAATTCAACTGTAAATTCTCTCTTGATGTTAGAAACCTTGTCTTAAACACTGTGCAACAAGCACTCAGCGCTACGCTGGGTGCTTAGAGGGTGGTCAGTAACCGCGCTGAAGGCGAGAGTGTGCAAGTGAGTGAGTGGCTGTCAGCTGGGACCCCTCCTGCCCCTCAGAAGCCTGTGGGTTGGACCAGCAGGAGCCTTCCTGTCCCCAGGATTTCCTGGGGAAGGTGGTGCAGACCTAGGTTAGGCCAGTCACAGCAGTTGGTCACAGAGCTGGAGGCGAGCTCCGTCTCAACTGTCTCTCTTCAGGCCTCACAGCCAGCCTGTGATCACTGCCATTTCAGCAATGAGGACCCTGAGGCTCAGAGACAGCTGGCTCTGCTGGGGGCCACAGGCCCAGTGTGCTCTGAGCACAGGCCATGTGTGGGCTGGGCCCCAGGGACACAGTTGAGCAGGACACACCCTTAACCTCAGGGTGGAGTGTGGCTGGAGGCCAGCCCTGAAGAACCCACTGCGACCCCAGGTCCTGCGCACTCACCTGACAGGCTAAACAAGGCTGTTGGCACATAAAGGAGGGGCCCTAAACTAAAGGAAGCAAATGACCTTTGTCACTGCATAGCAAAGTCCTTGTGGTCCCTTTGACATTCAAAACTTCCCTATAAGGGAGGCAGGATGAGGATCATTAAACTGGACTTATAGGACAGCAAACTGAGGGCCACACAGGGAGGTGACTGGCCAAGGCCACTGAGAGACCAGCTGGGGAATCTACTTTGCCAGCCTCCTTTCTGACTAACCACCTCTCTCTCCACTGTCCTGCGCGAAGGCCGTTCCAGAGGGTCAGCGCTTGGTTCCCAGACACACACTTCTGTGTCTGGCTGCCTCGCCTTTGCTCAGGCTGCCACCCCTGCCCGCAGGCCCTTTTCCCACTCCAAACTCTGCAAGGCCCCCGGCTTTGCAGAGCCCAGCCCAGATGCCACGTCCCCTCCTCTCCAAACTCCTCTAATTTGCATCAATCCCATGGTCCACCCCAAAGAATCTCTCCCTGTGTCATACTCTGATTTAATACCTTTTAAAACGGGAGCACAAGTGCCTGGCACAAGGCCTGGCACATTGTAGCGCCTCAGACAATGTCTCTGGACGAAATGGAGCTCAGTGAATTTTGGTGAAATGAAGGTGTGAATGAGTGAATAAATGAATGAGTCTCCCGCCTACCTTTCACTGCTGTTGAGAGGACTCATTTCAGGGAGGTAACCTACAAAGCTCCCAGCACAAGGCTGGGCACAGAGCAGGTGGCTATGGCGTGCTCGCAGGCATGAAGTGGCTAGAGCAAGGCTGTCTTCCAGGGCACACCCGGCCGGCACAGCCAGGCTTCCCGAGTGGGCCAAATGCCAGCGCAAAGGCCAGCAAGCCTGGCACTAAACAGTTGCCCACAGATCGCCAGAAAGGAGCAAAGTCTGCGGTCCCGCCTGCCCACCTGTCCCGCCAGCTCAGACGCTGTCCACGCAGCCCTGGCCTCCTGGGCCCACAGTTCGGGGAAGAAAAAGGAGGAGGAAAAATCAGGTGAAAGCAGACGGCAAAGCACTTGTGGAGCGCGGGGGCCGGGGGCAGGGGGGGCGGCTGGAACAGCGAGCCCACAAGGGCAAAGGCCCTGGCACCTGCAGGCCCCGGGCTCCAGCCCCAGCCTCGCGGGCCGAGCGGCCATGACCCTGGCAGGCTTGGCCCCTCTCTGAGCCTCAGACTCTTCATCTATAAAATGCAGTGACAGTAAGTGGCCGCATGTTATCTGCAGAGAAAAACTGACTCGGACAGGTTCTTACCCTTGTACAGCATAAAAGAACAATATGTCACCATAGATATGTCTACATAGGTATGTTATACATGTGTATTTTATATACATATCTCTCTCTCACCATGATAGGCTGCCAACTCCCTTAGAAAGGACTGGCCTTTACTCTGAGGTCGCACCCCCTTCGTTCCTTTCCTCCGTGGCGGCCTCTCTGCCAGGCTCCCGCCCTCACCCACCAGCGTCAGAACTTCACTCAAATGTCTCCTTCCCAAGGACACCTGCCCTGACCACCCTACTGAAAACTGTCACCCACCCCCAGTGCCCTGACCTGTTTTTCCTCCCTGGCGCTTACCCCACCTGACCTGTGCTTTATTTCCTGTTTTGGCCGGTGGCCTGCTCTTCCTGGGAGGGCAGGGACTTCTGTCTCACTCACAGCTGCACCCCAGGGCCTGAGAGAGAGCCTGGCACCGAGTGGGCCCTCCACAAATACGTGTTGACTGAATAAATAATTGAGTGGATATTTGTTTTTTAATACCTTGCCTTGGCAAAATGAAAAATAAGCAGCCCTATGTCAGCTCCCAAAAGTGGGGCATTGGAAGGAGCGGATTGGACCGGTTTATGAAATCCTTAAATCACTGAGACAGTGTAGGTAAAACTTCGGCCCATGCATGACACCTGGTCACACTCACTAAGTGGTAATAGTGGGTCGCCTTCCCGCTCCCCTGTCCCGCTCCACCGCGGGCCTGCTCTGTCTTCCCCAGGGCTGGCCCCGAGCCCCGCAGAGCTCACAGGCCCTCACCAGCTTTTCCCTACACTGGGTCAGGAGCCCTCTGGCCTCTCAGTTTGCCCAATTTGCTTCTTTTCTGTAAAGATCCTGAGGAAGAACCAGCGAGACCCGTGAACAGGCCGAGCGCGGGACTGGCCATGCACGGGACTGGAACCTGTGCGGGCGGGCCTGCTCAGGACCCGGTTGCTTTCATGATCCCAGGTCACACACAAAAGAAATGAGAGGTTTTGTGGTTTGTTTGCTTTTCAGTTCCAGACCTGCTGTTTAGGGAAGTCCAAGTGCTAAATTCTACGGAGAATAGTGGCTTTGGAGGTGCTGGCGCCAGGCAGAGAGGCCTGGAGAAGCTGACGACTGATCCCCACTGGTCTCAGGAAGGCAGGTCCAGCTTCGGGACCCTGGGCTGGTGCCACAAGGAAGTTCAGAGACTAAATAGATCAACTCCGGGGCAGGCTGAGGGCCAGAGAGCTTTGGGACTTGTATCAGATCCCACTTGGAAATAGCAAAACTGAGAACCTGGTTTTTTTCCCCCAGCTCTGTCCGGCACTCTCTGACCAGGGCAAGAGGAGACCTAGCCCTGGCCCCTGAATTTCAGAAGGCCCTGCTTGGACCCCACCCCTCTCCAGAAGCGAGGAGTCCTGGGGAACAAGGGGATGTGCCCAGTTAGAACCCACACACCTCCCCTCCAGGAGGCATTCCAGGACCCCAGGCCCCGGGATTCCCTGGCTGAGTGCCCTGGCCCCCCGCGGAGCCCTCCCAGGCCTCTCCCGTTCCATTTCCCATTGTGGTCCCGAAGACTGGCCAAGGGGCAGCCAGTTGTGGGGGATGTGGGTAGAGCTCAGACGTGTGGGCTGGGTACCAAGTATCTGCCCGGAGCCCCTCCCAGGGCAAGAAGAAGCAGGGAGTGGGGAAAGTAGCCGCCGCATGCTGGCATGAAACTCCACAGGGTCTACCCATTCTGATCTGGCCGTCCGGGTCATCAGGAAGCTCTATTGTCACATTAGGAGGTAAGACACAGTTTATTTAACAGTTTGCTTTTTTGCTTTAGAACTTTTGAAATATTTGGCCATATTGTTTGTGACCCTGCAGGGTTGAGCCTGCTGGCCAGAGAACACCCTGGGCTGGTGGGGAGAAAGGAGACCTTCAGGCTTGGCTGAGGAGGGTTTTGGGAGGAGGGAGTGAGTGTGGCTCCTCCTAGCATAGGTGCTCGGCGTGCCGGGTCTGGGCTCAGCCTCACGCCTTTGCAGCTGAGGAAACTCAGACTCACAAGGCTGGCCAAGGCCACACAGCTAGGAATATATGACCAAAGGGCTTTCACCTTCCCCCAAATGATAAGTTTGAAATGACAAAAGAAAGGGACAGGGAGAGATGGTCTTGGCTTCCTTGCGGGGGGGTCTGTTCAGCACCTGCAGGCTTTCCTGTCCGCCCAAGTGTACAGGGGCTGTGTACCTGTCCACCTGGCTACTGCTGCAGTCCAAACATCCACTGTTGACCTGATTTCTCAGAAAGGAGTTTGATTAGGGATGGTGGGGGGTGACAATGCAGGAAATATTGGGATATGGCTTCCCAGAAAGTCAGAATTCCCTTTCTCTTGTCCAGGAAGCCCTGAGTCCTCTCTAAGATGATTTCCGGTGCAAGTGCGACCCTCACCTCCAGGAGCTTCTGTTCATCTGCACCACAGGGCTCTATCAGACCTTGACACTCCCCCGTTTAGAACTCGTAAACGCTGGTCCCATCTGCCGCTGCAGTCTCACCTCTGCACGTCACCTCTCTCCACGCTCCCTAAGCAACCACTGCGCTTTTGCACACGCTGCTTCGACCCCGGATGTTGCTCTTGTCTCCTTCTTTCACCCACCAGCTCTTTTTCCTTCAGGAGCCAGCTCAGTCCTCAGCGCCCTGGTCCTGCCCACGTGTCCCCAGGCTGTATCCTCTGTGCTCCCTCTACACTCCCCAAGGCCCGAGTTTCCTCCTATGAGAGGACTCTGTATACCGTGGACTCATTGCTACCTGCCTGTCTCCTAGACATCACACTTCATTCATCTCACTGTGCCAGTGTCCAGCCTGGACCCGGAGTGCAGGAGGGTCTCCAGGAAGGTCTGCTGAGTTCCAGAGTCTCCTCTCTGAAAAGATATTCTCTAATCACGAACTTAATTGCTACTTACATGCCTGAGGAAGGCCGACCTGGACAGCTATTACTCCCCCTGTTTATTACTGTGGATGGGACCAGGGCGTCCAAGGGGATTCAGCTGGCACCCTGGGCCCTGCCTCCTGCGTTGCTTGTCTTTGGGGGCTAGTGCATCTGTCCATTGTCCTGGACTTTCCTGCTTGGGTGGGGACAGGGGAGCCCCAGCAGCATGTGTTCCAGAATGACCTGCCAGAGTGCAAGGTGGCATTTGACCTCTTTCTTAACAATCACCAGACTTTGCCCCAGGGCGAGGAGGAAGATGGTTATAGGAGAGGCTGGAGTGAGGAGACCAAAGACTCTCCCAGAGACTGGCAGGGGCCAGGCCAGGGACACTTCCAGGCAGTGGGGGGGAGGGGGGGGGCCAGCCCCAGGGACACGCCCGCACAGCCCCAGGGCTGAGGGGAAAGGTTGGTTGCAAAACAGCATGTGTTACAGCCTCACTGCTGAGTCATGCCGGAGAGGCCTGCTGGGGACGAAAGTCAGGGGCTGCAAGCTCAACACCACCTCTGGGAGTTAGTAATCTCCTGGCTTTCCATGTCAAGCCTTCCTTGGAAGGCTAATCCCCTTCTGGAGGGCACACTTGGTGTCTTTATTTGCCCGGCATACCCCCTGCTTGAAGTGACAGCGCCCCAGTTTTCCTTAGAGAGCCCCGTCCACACTCTCAGCCCATGCAGTTAAGGTGAGGTTAGATTCTCTCCTGCCCCACCCCCAGCACCAAGGATGATCCCATGGCCCAGGCTTAGCCATGTGATCATCATTGGTGGTAGGATGGGAACAGGATAGAAACATTGTAAGAAATGTTGGGGGAGAGGCCCTCTCCTTTCCTACAGGGATTGCTAACTGCTGTAGCATGTCAGCCTGGAACAGCTGGGGCCTCCAGGGGTACAGCGGTTGCCTGATAATGAGGCCACCCCCCAGGAAAACAGGACGGAGGAGGGTACAAGGCAGCAATTCAGCCTTCCAGCCACTTACGTCTGAACTTTTTAGCTGCATGGACTACAACTTTCTTCCTTGCTTAAGCATGTTTTAAAGTTGGGCTTCAGCCATATGCTAACAAAAATTTCTGATTAACACCACCTGGATAATATTTATTCTATCTTCCCCTCCACTCTCACTCTCTGTACCCTAGTTTAAGCCCCATCATCCTCCTTGAGATCTCCTGCTCTGGGTTATGGTACCAAACCACCAACTTGTAATTAAAACAGAGTAGCAGCAGTAGATGACTAACTGCGACTTACGTGCACTTCATATTTATTACAGTGGCCTTGCAAGTTGATGTTCACATCTTACTGATAAGATGTTCACATCTTACTGATAAGACCCTCCATACGGATGGTCAAGGAGAGAAGGAACTTGTGTGCAGTTATAATAACAAGCAGTGGAGCTAAGATTCAAACTCCGGTTGTCTGGTTCCAAATTGAACACTTTTTGACCACAGCTTGCAGCCTTGCTCTGCTTCATCTGACTCTAGGTACTGCCGCCAGTAAGGCCTGATCATGTTCTTCCCACAGCAAAAGCAGATTTTGAGGTGGGAACACTTTGATCCCTTGGAAACAGAGAGCCAGGTGTATAGCCAGACTCTGTCAAATATCCTGGACATTATGCACACACTTTAGGGGCACTAACTCTAAATTTGGTTCATCATTTTTCTCCTGCCCTCATCTTCGTTTCCCAGAATTTCCAAACTCGCCTATAATCTTGTTGCCGTGATCTCATTGACCAGGCATGGGTCACACACCCATGGCTGAGCCCTGTGAGGTCGGGGGACCCACTGTCTGATCGGGTTTCCCTGGGCCATGTGCTCTGCCCTGCACCTTGCTCAGTCCCACTCAAGCCAGATGGGTGGAAAAGAGGGAAGACGGTTCCTCAGAGACAGATCAAGGTGCCATTCACAGAAAGGGTGGCCACGCCGTCCCACCCCCTTGCTTAAGACCTCAGCCACCCAAAGCAATAGTCACCTGTTTGGTTCCATAGTGTGCCAAGCTCTGGGCAGAGCACTGGAAGGACAAAGAGAGATTGGGCACAGACTCGTCACTGATCCAGGTGGTGAGGAGCTCACGTCTGGGAGTAAGCGGACCATGGACGAGCCACCAGAATGCCACGGGATCAGGCCCCAGTCAAGGAAGCATAGAGCAGTGTGGGAGCAATTCATTTTGCTTAGGGATGGGGGAGGGGACACGGGAGAAGCCATACTGAGGAAGTAACATGGGTCCTGGGCTTCAGAGAGTGTGGCAGCTGTCATCAGGAAGAGATGGTGCGGGAACAGCACCTCTGGCAGAGGGAAACAGCATGTGCAGGGGGGCCGAGGCATTCGAAATCCGGCATGTCCTGGGGAGAGAGTACGGCTGGGTGACAATGCAAGACAGGGAAGGGGAGGAGGGGGGGAGGGACCTGCCCTGAGGAATAAAGAATAAAAGCAGGAAAGCCATTGCAAATAATTTGGATCGCTTTTTCTGGCCTTTTATCTAGGCTTTGCTAGTCAGCCCAGGAGGAAGTTGGTACTTCCCCACTCTGCAGCCTCCCTCGAGAGCAGAAGGGTTAATTCAGAACCAGATGAAGAAATTTCTGGGGAGCTGAGTGTGAAGGGAGAGATGAGGCAGCCTGGAACTTGAGTAAGGGAAGGGGCTGGGAGAAGGGGACCAGGCCAAGCGAGGAACAGGTCAGTAGCTGAACTCAGTAAGAACTGCCATGTTGAGCCCTGCTCTGCACCCTGGGGGCACAGAGATCAATAAGGCAGGACTCCTGGGCCTACAGGCTCACAGGCTGGCTGCAGAGACACGCAGGGGATGGGCAAAGACAATCGTGTGGGCTGAGATCTGTGGCAGCAGAAGGCCAAGGCGCTGTGGGGGCACGAGGAGCACCTGCCCCAGCTCAGGGGCTCAGAGAAGGTTTCCTGGACGAGGTGACATTGGATGTCTGGGCCTTAAAGGATGACTAGGAATTTGCTACCTAGAGACAGAGGGACTCTCTTAGTTCCCTGTTCCCGCCCTGCTGTAAAGACTGACCACACTGTACCGCTTGGCCAACGTCTCCCCTTTCTGCTGAGCTCCACAGGGGCGGACACTTTGGTTCCATGAGTTCCCTCCTATGCCTAAAAGAGTGCCTGGCATAGGGCGGGCGCTCAGTAATGCCCCTGAGAGAACAGCCCGTGCAACAGGCCAGCGGAGGGTGCAGACACAGGCAGAAGCACAGCGCGGCTTGGTACAAGGTGGGTGGGGCGGGCAGAGTCCAGGGCAGGAATGGCCTTGATTGCCCAACTGAGTAGTTTGGATTTTGTCTCCTAAAAGGGGAGGGATGTGATCAAATTTGCATTCATTCATTTATTTGACAAATATTTATCAAGCATCTGTTATGTGCCAAGTATTATGTCGGGCCCTAGGGTTGCCATGGGAACAAGACCAACTTTTCTCCAAGTGGAGCCTACATTCCCATGGGAAAATGGAGAGCGAATTTGTAAACAATTTCAAAATAATATCTGTCCAGCCAGGGATGAAGTGCTAGGTAGAAAAATAAAGATGGGTAAGAAGCTAGAAAGTGACGGTGGAAGAAGGAGGAGGCTCAGTGGTAGGTGGGTGTGTGTCAGATGGGATTGTGTTCAGCGCGGGGAGCAGAAAACCTGACTCACAGTAGCCCAACATGCAGGAGTTTATTTATATCTTGCAACAGCAAGCCCAAGAGGTAGGCAGTCTGGGGCTGGCTGGAGACTCCATGGTGTTGTCAAGAAACAGGTTCCTCCTTCCTGTTCCACCTCCTTAGTATTATCTCTGATGCTGTAACTTTTTTTCAATGGACAAACAACAATTGGACATATTCATAGGGTATGCAGTGATGTGTTAATACAGGTAATTCATTGTGATCAGATAGATCAGGGCAAGCAGCATATCCGTCATCTCACAAATGTATCATTTCTTTTTTGGGGGAACATTTGATGTCCTCCTAGCTAGTTGGAACTGTATAATGTATTATTGATAACTATAGTCATCCTGCAGCCGTATGGAACACTAGAACTTAGTCCTCCTATCTAGCTCTAACTTTGTATCCTTTAATCTCTCCATATCCCTCCCTTCTCCCTATTATTTTTAATGAAGAAAATGAATCTGTGCATTTCATATTTATTTAAAAAGAACATAATGAAAAACACTGAGGTTGATGTCTTGCTGATATGTAAATTTCTCCATCCAGAAATATTCAGGAAAGTCTGATGCTCACAAAAATAACTGGCAGGAGTTTTCTGACGTGGAGCATTGGGAAAGGGGCCAAAGCCACATTTGGGTTGATGTGCAGTACGATCTGATGGCCCCCTGGGGGCGGGGGGTGCACGCAAGGTGACTGCTTCCTATACGGCACTAACGCAGTGGAGGCAGGCATTCAAAGCCAGAAATGGTCATCAGACTGTCACCCATCTCCCACAAAGAAACTTAGAAACATTTTGAGGAAAGACATCAGGCCTTCTAACTCTCACAGAAGCAGAGCGGTGGGACAAGCTGACTGCAGCTGGCACTGGCTTTACAAAAGGATGGCTCTGGGGCAGTGGGGGAGATGGATTAGGGAGGGAAAGTCTGGAAACAGGGAAGCAAAATAGTCCTGGGAGAGGTGGGGAGGCCTTGACTAGAGCCGTGATGGGGCTGGAGGGTGGCAGCTTGGAGAATGGCGGGAGAATGCTGAACGGTGACAGTTAATGCAGACCCAAATGCAGGGGCACACTGGGGTGAGGGGACCCAAACACAGCAGCAGGAATTGGCGAGCCACTCCCAAGTTACCACCCATGCCAGGCTCCCACATCAGAGAGTTGCCCAAAGAACCATCCCAGGAGTTCCCGAAGTCGGCCTGCCCTTGCTTTGTTGGTGATGCCAGACAATCGCCGAGTACTGGCATTCATTATTGCCTTGGGAGTCAGTGGCACTTCCATTAAAAAATAAAAGCACGGCAGCAGATCTTTAGGGAATTTGGGGGAAGGCCGACCAAGCAGCCCAGGCCTTGGGCCGTAGTCACTGGACACTTGAGTGGCGCAGTGGTTGGTGGAGACCCTGTGGAGGTGGTGTAAACTGCTCTGTAGAACTTAAGGCTACGACTATTCCTCAGCAAGGAAGGGATTATGAATCCCTTATATGAATTGATTAGGAATGCATTTATTTTTCTTTAATGTAGCTAGTGAAACTGGTTTCAGTTAATCAAATATTCTACCCTTCCTGGGCCAGGCACTGTTCTAAGCCCTGGGGAACAAAACAAACAGCAATCCCTCCCCTCACAGAACTTGGATTTCTAGTAGGAGGAGGCACCCCAAATGCCAAATAAACAAGTAGTCTATTGATGGTCTGCCAGTTGTTTCCTTTCGTTTTTCTATGTTAAGCAATGCTCTTCGAACATTTTAGAGTTAAATGTTGTGCTCATACAGCTTTCATTGCATAATTCACTTATAAATCAGGCCACTTGCTGCTTCTTTAGCCATAAAGCCAAAAGAAGACTTGGTCCAGACACCTGCCAGTCAATCAGCAATAGGCAAAGTTTGGGGCATCTGTTACCCCAGTATTTCTCATGCAAGCATTTGCAGGAATTAAAGACGAAAGCATTGAAGGCTCAAAGGTGAAAGGTCCAAATATCAGTCAATGGACAAACAAAAGACAGAAGGATCCCAATTCATGGGCTGAGGTGCACACATTCTCCATCACCTACCTGCAAGACTACCTGTTCTGTGCCCCACACGGTGCTGATTGCTGTGGGTACCTATGCATTCGTCTCATGGCAAAGATAGCTCTAGGTGCACAGTTCTTGGTAGGTGACAAATCACTTTTGCATTTCTCTCACTCCATACTCCATACGGGGTTGCCAGATTTAGCAAATAAAGGTACAGGATACCCAGTTAAACCTGCATGCAGTATTTGAGCCATACTTACACTGGGAAAAGAAGTCATCACTTATGTGACATTCGGATTTAGCTGGGCATTCTCTATAACTCTCAGAGGTAAGCAATACTAGCGTCCCCATTTAATCACTGAGGCTTAGAAAGTAAATTGCCTAAAGTCAATAATAGGTCACGAGGTGACAGAACTGGGCCCTTTGCCGAGAGAATGCTCACTCCTGGATCTCATCTTCAAGGCATCACAGCTGATCTGGAGCCCGGGGTGGACCTCAGGGCTGGAAGGGAGAGCGGGGTCTAGAGGAAGGGCTGCCGCAGAAGGACCGGCCACCACGAGTAGTGGACGACAGGGCTTCATAATGGGGGGGCGGACGTTGACTGTTGCTGAGACTTGTTTTTGATCGTGTACTGTACCAGGGCCTGGGCAGCGCAGCTAACAAGGCTGGAGAGGCAGGAAGCCATCTGGAGCCTCGTGCTGAGTCACAGGGCCCGGAGAAAAACAAGAACATCGTGACGCCAGCGCAGGGGTGGAGAGAAGCCTCCCTCGAGATCGCAGTGGGCGCTGGAAATAGAAACAGAAACTGCTCCCTTTGAGGCATCTGTGAGAAGGTCCAAACCTCTAAGAGATCATCACGAGATTTCAATCCAGCTCCTATTAAACGCCAACTGAATGCGTATGTGAATGTCAATGAGTCAGCTGGTGAAGGGGCAGCCTCTTGGTTTTCATTTTATTTTATTTTTTTAGTGGACCTCTGTTCAAACCCTGACTCATCCTCTTCTCCTCTTACTACCTGTTTGCCGTTGGGCAGTTCACCAAGACTTTCTGACCCTGTTTCCTCTTCCATAATAATAATCCTTGTCTCATTGAGGTAGGGTGAGGGTTTAAAGGAAAGCACATTTTTTAAAAGCATCATAGATCTGGCACACAGTAGGTGGTCAACAATGGTAGATCTTACTAGCATAGGGATATAAAAAATCTTTTTGTCAGGCTGGTGTGGGGATTAAATCGGATGACATATCTTCACTGCCAGGTGAGCTCTGCACCTGGCTCCTAATAAGGTTTCAGCTAAGGAGAGAGATTTCTTTCTTCTCTCCTGCCCTAGGTACTGGGGTGACTGGTTCTGGTCCTCCAGGGTTGGGAAGGCTAAATACACACAGGCACGGTGGATGTTTGCACAACATCGGTCATTCCATTCCACACATATTACCTGCAACATTGTGCATGTGACTGGCTCAGCCTTTGTAGAGGCACAGAAAAACAAAATTAAGATAAATGCTCTAATTTTGTCATTATTGTTTTTAATAATTGTTCTGTGCCGGGCACTATGCTAAATACTTTACATGCATTGAATTCTCAGAGCGATCCTTTCAAATTAGTACTATCATAACCCCCATTTTATAGCCGGGAAACTGAAGCTCACAAGAGTTGACTATGTTGTCCAAATGCGCAGAGCTAGCAGGCGGCTGAGTCGAGGCTCAGTCCCAGTCCTGATTCGCCCAAAGGTCCTGACGATCACAGTACGGATGGGTTCCCAGAGGGAGAAAAACACTCAGTTGGAAATTTAAACCTATTCATGCACAAAGGTCATGCCGGAAGAGAGGCTGGTAATCAGAGTTATGGCAGCTCTGGGCGCGGAGGGGGTCCCTGAGGGCTGTGCCATGAAAGGGGCTTCCTGTGGAAGGTGCGGGTGAGGCTGAGGATGAGAAATGAGATGGAGCAGGACGCAGAGCGAAGGCAGAGTGAGCAGAGGCCCCCCCCACCCCCGCGAGCTTGGCCAGGTGCGGACAGAGCTGAATGAGAGGCAGCCCAGGTGTGCTCTGGAGCGGAGAAGGAGGAAGATTGAGCCAGCAACGTCTGGCTGAGACAAGTTGTTATTAGTTCCCGGAATGAGAAGCTCCTCAGCCTGGCCTCAGTGCGTTACTGCTCAGAGGAGTCCCACAGAGCACAGGCTGGGCCTGATCGGCGGTGCTAAAAGTTGTCCCTGCTACTGGAAAGGAAGGAAGTCTCTGCAGAGCATGTGGGCATGATCCGTCTTACCCAATGGCCTCAACCGTAGTTCTCCTGGGTAAGAGGAGGTAATGGCTTTTCCATGACAGAGGATTCCACAAGCTAAGGATCAGTAAAGCAAACTCAGAGATGGCACAACCTTTGTGCAGGCCGGTTTGGCAATATTTATGAAGAGGATTAAAACTACGTAACCCTTTGATCCCACAATTTTACTGCTAGGAATTAATCCTAGGGAAATGGTCACAAAGAGAGGGAAAAAATGTGTGTATGGACAAGGGTGGTCGATGTAGTATGTATTATGGTATTTTCTCACAAACAAGAATTAAGCCGGGCATGGTGGCTGACACCTGTAATCCCAGCTACTTGGGAGGCCGAGGCAGAAGGATTGCTTGAGTCCAGGAGTTCGAGGCCAACCTGAGCAATAGCAAGACCCCATCTCTACTAAAAATAGAAAAAAATTAGCTGGGCGTGGTGGTGCGCACCTGTAGTCCCAGCTATGCGGGAGTTTAAGGCTGCAGTGACCTGTGGTGATGCCACTGCATTCCACATTCTAGCCTGGGAGACAGAGCAAAACCCTGTCTCAAAACAAAACAAACAAACATACAAGCACAAGAATCAGAAATGCCCCACCTAGCCAATCACAGGGGCTTAGTTAAAAATTATGATACATCCATACAACAGAATGCTCGCCTGCCACTATAAGTCAGTATGGTTACATCATAGCACATGAAAAAATCAAGTCATAAAACATTAAACATAGTATGATTCCAGTTTGCAAGTACATTAATCCAATTCATTCACCTATTAAATACTTAATGAACATGTGCTATGTGCCGAACACTACTCTTGGTACTGGGAATATGGAGGAGAACAAGTTGGGTGTATTATTTTGGGGGAGACAGGCAATGAACTTGGACTCAGGAATGAGCAAGATGATTTCTGAGAGCACAATGCCGTGAAGAAAATCACGTAAGATGGACTAGTTCAGAGTGCGTGAAGAAGGAGGCGTTATCCAAGGAGGTGACATTTCGATTGTGACTTACATGCTGAAAAGTCCCAGTCATGAAGATCTAGGGAAGAGCATTTCAGACAAAGGGGCAAAAGCCGTGAGAGGTGACCCAATTGTAGTATTAGGAGGAAAAGAAAGAGAAATAGCGTGTGAGTGGGGTGAGAAGGGGTGGGAGAGGCGGGGCCAGATCCCACGGAGCTCGAAGCCCAGGTGAGGAGCTGGAGTTCGAGCCTGAGTGCTGTGGAAGCTGCTGGGTCTTAAGGAGGCAAAGATCACACAGCTGAGCCTCGCACAACGTGGGCTCGAACCGCGTGGTCCACTTACACGTGGATCTTCCTCCACCTCCGCCACCCCTGAGACAGCAAGACCGGCCCTCCTCTCCCTCCTCCTCCTCTCCCTCCTCCTCCTCCTCAGCCTATTCAATGTGAAGATGAGGAGGATGAAGACCTTTATGGTGATCCACTCCCATTTCATGAATACTGAATATATTTTCTCTTCCTTAATGATTTTCTTCCCAACATTTCCTTTTCTCTAGTTTATTATAAAAATACAGAATATAATACACATAAAAAAATAGGTATTAATACACTGTGTCCTCAGTAGGGCTTCTGGCCACCAGTAGGCTATGAGTAAAGTTTTGGGGGAGTCAAAAGTCACATGTGGATTTTTGACTGCATGGGGGGTCAGCACCCCTAACCCCCACATTGTTCAAAGGTCAACTGTATTCATACTTATCATCCAGAAGGAGATACACCAGCAGACTAGCAGAGATTATCAGTGAGCAGTGGGGTGATGAACCATTTCCGTGTTTCTGTGTGCTAGTCCTTAAGTCCCAAACTTTTGTAATAGAAACAAATAGTATAATCATTTATATCTTTTAAAAACTCACCCGAGAGGAACATCAGAAAATGACTACTGTTTATATGGAGCTCCGGTTTGAAAAGGCTTTAACTTACACAGTCTCCTCTGATTTTCACAATAATGCTGTGAGTGAAGCCAGACCATTTTAATTAAGACCTTGATTTTGTAGGGGAGGAAACTGAGGTTGGTAGGTGCAATGAGACTAAGGCAGAAAGTGGCAAAGCTGGGACCAAAATCAAGGTTCTGCACCCTGGTCCAAGCTTCCTGATCACACCACATAGTCAGGCTACGGCTGGGTCTGAATTAGATTTACCCAGAGACCCCGCGGCCCTAACAAGGAGTCTGTAGATTACTCCTCTGCTCGGGGCGGGGCAGGGATGGACCCGCAGCCCCCAGCTGCAGACGACTGGTGCAAGAAGAAGGGTCTTCCCCACACAGTAGGTGCTCAACAAATATTTGTCAAATTAACGCTTGTGGGAGAATGCCACTCTTGAGAGGTAAGTTAGCTGACTTTACAGTTTAGTATGTGTGTGCCTTCCTCCGTAAAACAGAGATAAGTTCTGTGCTCACTCACCTTCATGAAATGTAATGGTCGGGTGCAGGCTCTGCAACAAGAACGTGTGGGCTTGAATCTGCCTCTACCACCTACTACTAGCTCGGACCTATTCTTTCTACCTCAGTTTTCTAATCTGTAAAGTGGGAGTAATAAGACTCGCCTCCCTGGGTTGGTGTCAGGACTAAAGAAAAGAATGAGTGCTTTGAATAGGTGTTGGCATATAGTGCGTGCTCCATGCGTGTCAGATGTTACCCGTGTTAGCGCTGTGGGCTGTGGAAAGGGTGACATGAGAGGCTCTCAGCAGCACGCGCAGGGCTCAGCAGAGCCGCAGTAAGCAGTAGCTGCGTCTGCTGCTGTTCCACCCGCGTGACGGCCGTTGCTACCGCCTCAGTGGCGATTCACAGGAACATACACAGGAGCACTGCACGTCGTGCTTTAGAGGGGGGAGACCCTCACCCACCAGGAGGGTCCTTTGCCGAGTCAACAATACATCTGCACTCTCTCAGCTCGGGAGGTGTCCATCTGCTCAAGGTCACGTGAAGAATTTCCTGGCATTTTCCAGCATCCCTATCTCTAATTCATTTAAGGAGCCACCTTTTAAATTTCAGCCTTGACATTTGTTTAATGACATGAATGGAGCCTGCTCCGGTGAGCGGCCCTGGGGTCACTGTCCCTCTGACCTTCATCCCTGTTTTCAAACTTCAATTGTTTGAAGACCACCAATAATTTCACCATAGCTGCCCACCATGTGCTCTGCTCTTCCCCTCATTATTTTTCTTTAGCTTGTCTCTCATTTAAAACTTAAAATACATTTCTTCAAAAGGAAAACTTACTACCATAAATGGAAAGCCAATACCACCTGCCACAAATAGAAGCTACCCATAAAAAGAAATACCATAAAAATAAAGCAATATTATTAAATTCTGAGAAGTAGGTTTGCCCATGGAAGACTCTGGGCTTGAGGCCTGTTTGATTCCAATTTAAAAGGGAGATTTGCAGAGGTGTTAAAAGTTTCAGAGAGGTGTTAAAGTTTCAGAGAGGTGTTAAAGACCTATTGGCACCAAAGTAAGATTTTCTTCTGGGCATAATGAGGATTGAAAGAGAATTTTAACAGGAAAGAACCCTCTCTTACCACATGATTCAGTGTTTTTATTTCCTTGTCTTTTCACTTTCTAGAACCTTCTCTTGCTTGCCAGAGGCAAGGGACCCCCTTTTATGTGATTCAGTTCTTTATTGAGACATGCTAAAGAGAGAACAGCCCAGCCTGTGCTTCTTGCAGATTATATCATTTGAGCAGACTCCTTCCCTGCTTTGCAATGGGGGAGCTGAGCTAGAGAAATCTTCTCTGAGGATTTCCAGGCCCTAAGAGTCTGTGTGGCTCCATCCAAAAGTTCGTTTGGCTGCTGTCTTAGTCCATTTGGGCTGCTGTGACAGAATGCCATAGACTGGGTGGCTTATACACAACAGAAATTTATTTCCTGTAGTTTTGGAGGCTGGAAGTGGAAGGTCAAGGCGTCAGCAGATTGAATGTCTGGTGAGGGTCTGTTTTCTGGTTCATAGGTGGCCTTTTCTTGCTGTGGCGCATGTGGCAGAAGAGGTGGGCGCTCTCTGGGGCCTCTTCTATAATGGCACTAATCCCATTAACGGGGCTCCACCCTCGTGACCTAATCGCCTCCTTATAACATCGCCTTGGAGTTGGGTCTCAATGTGAGGATTTGGGGGGCACCAACATGTCTACAGCAGCTGCACATAAATGTTTTCCCACCTGCTGATGGTGCAGGGCTGAAATCCATAAAGAGGATGACTCTGTGGAATGGTCTGTGTCCCTGGATCTCCATGAGGAGTAGAGACGTGGGATTCATCACATACCCACAAATAAATTCACGTTTCCTGGGGGTGGATTTTCTGCTTGTTGAACTGAGCAGATGGCTGTGCTTGAGATGAAAAGGGAAATTGCTAAACCCCTCTCTCTGCCCAGCGTAGAATTTAGACAGAAACAACCCGGGAGCTTGCTGACTTCGGGTTCCGTCCCCGCTTCAGCAGCCCTTGCAGATTTCTCCCGCAGATGTTTCCTTTATCAGAGAGCCTGGGGGGAGTCGCCAGTGCATTGCTCCTAAATCACTGCTGTGTTCCTGTCTCCCTCCTGCTCCCTAATGCCTCACTTGTGTGTCGCATCGGGGTTTCTTGGCCTGACGCTCAACACCCTGCACCATGCGATTCCAACCTCCAGTATTTCCTTCTTTGAATCTTCTGCTTCTGACAAGCTCGTTACCTGGCACACAGGAGGCATCAAGAAGTGTTTTCTGCGTGAAAGAATACGCCTCGTGCGGGGCTGCCTCTGCAGCTTACCTTTGCTCATCTCAACATATATTTCTTGAGTGCCCGAGACAAATGGTGCTTGAAGGCTTCCTACATATATATGCCAGACTCTGGTTATGTGACCACTGTCCTGATTTGCCCTGGACTTTGTGATTTTAGGACTAGAAATCTGTGTCTTAGGGACCCCTCCCTCACCCATCCCCAGTCCAAGGCAATCTAGATAGTTGGCCATCCTACTAGGTTAGGCTCCATGCGTTCTATTTTCATGGGACTTCCAACATAGCAGAGAGGATGACATTCACGAAATTATCGCACAAAGAAATGTGTAATTACATACCATGGCAAGTGCAAGGGAGAAATCAACCCTGAGCTGGGCACCATGGGTATGAAGAGGAAAAGACACAGTTCCAGCCTTGGAGAAGCTCCCTGGTTGTAACTAGAAGAGAGAGGGACACACAGCTTGTTTAACACAGCGTTGAGTGCAATGAATCAGAAACCTACACTCCCTTGTCCCTGTTCAGTTGCTCTGTTTCTATTTTAATTAGGGGTTCAAGCATCAGAAACCCACTCTGGTGAATTACATAGATGTCTGTTGAAAGGGCATTAGAAGGAAAAGCTGAAAAATAGGCCTTGGAAGAGAGAGAAACGATTGCTTCTTAGGGAGTT
Organism: Eulemur rufifrons; assembly: GCF_041146395.1. Classification (NCBI taxonomy): domain Eukaryota; kingdom Metazoa; phylum Chordata; class Mammalia; order Primates; family Lemuridae; genus Eulemur; species Eulemur rufifrons. Next base: position 13,043,060 of record NC_090992.1, read on the forward strand.
GAGATAGTCAAAAAATAATGCCAGAAAAAAAGAACATGCTTTGTTCTACTTCCATTAGAAAAATTGACTCTAGCCATTGAGTGCCCTTGGGTTTCTCTGCCCAGTATTCTAATTCCAGGAAGAGAGTGACTGATGGCCAAGCTTAGGTCTCATGCCAGCCTAGCTAAGGGGCACCATAATTAGAAATTCCACCAAAATCGTGGGCATGGGGGTGGGCCGTGGCTACTGGGAAGTGGAGGGTGGAGTTCGGGGAGAGTGGGAGCCTCAGCTGCCCGCTCCCTCTTCAAGTGGTCCAGACATTGCCTTCTCCAGGGTCTCCCCCACCATGGCCATTGCCCTTGGAGTACTGCTCTGCTTGCCTTCAGTCCAGAATATTCCGTGACCATGGATAGCCCCATGCTGACAGCTGTGCGTCTTATCCGGCCACCCTGACTGTTACCACTTCGGAGTGTGTGCTGTGTCCTTGGCACAGCTAGTACAATGCCTGCCACAGAGCAGAGACTTGGTAAATGTCACTGAGCACTTCCTGGAGAGTTTTGCCACACATATGGCCACGATGATCCTGCCCCCCTCCCCTGGCCCACTGCCTGCCGGCCAAACCAGTCTTCTTCCTGCTTCTCAAACACTCTGAGCAACGTCTCAGCCCATCTTACTATTCCTCCTCCCATGTCGCCTGCGTTGCTGGTCTCGTGACTCAGTGATTCTCAGCCGGGGGTGATTTTGCCCTCCAGGGGAATGTTCAGCAATGTCTGGGGATATTTTTTGGTTGTCATATTGGAGAGGAGAGTGCTACTGGCATCTCATGAGTAGAAGCCAAGGATGCTGCTAAACATCCTATAACACAGAAGACAGCCCACATGGTGAAGTTGTGGGACCCAAGATGTCCACAGTGCCAAGGTCAGGAAAGCCTCCGACAGGACCAAAGCCCCACGCGCAGTTCAAAGACCTCCACTCGGAGCCCTTCCCTGACCAGCACCCGTTTCTTTCTCTCACGCCCCAGTTGTATCTTCCTTGAGGCACATTGTCACCACCTGAAATGATTGTGTCTGCTTGTTCAGTTGCTTGCTTGGTGCCTGTCTCTTGGATGAGAAGACCTGACCCACAAAAGTGAGACCCCGTGGGCCTTGCTCTGAGTGGGCTCCCCTACATGGAGACCAGCACCTGGCACCCAGCAGGCTGCTGGGCAAAACGTGTCACACGAATGAAGGGACGTGGCCTCAACTTTTGGAAGATCAGTGGTCAGAGAGCTCTGCTGGGAAGCCCAGCTTCTCTCATGCCAGCTGTCTTTGTGTGTGTGTTTCCCCAGCCAGTTCAAGTTCAGTCTCTGCTGTTTGCTGGCCAGATGGCCTCAGTTTCTGCATCTCTGCAGTGGGGCTATTACCATGAGCCCCCTCATCACCGAGATGCAGTGGGGAGTAGCTAAATGAATCCACAAACACTTAAGAAAATGCCCGACTCAGAAAATCCTCAGTAAATGTCATCTATCATCGGCGTCAGCCTCATATTTTGGCTGCGGGGCAGTGGGGACAACAGAACGAGCTCTGGGCCTACCAGAAGATCACAGGGTCAGTGCCACTTGCAGGGCCAAAGCTGTTCCCATCTGGTTTGCCAGAGCTTGCACTAGCCACGAAATAAACCGGATGAAGTCTTTATCCAGCCCTTGTTTTGAGAAGGAGGCAAGCAGAGCACGTGGATTTAATGTGGCAGATGGTGCTGTCCTTGAATTATGAAACCAAAAGAAGAAATTAAAGTGCTTCTTTGCAGCAGATATGGGCCAGCAAGGGTCGAGGGCAGGGGGAGGGCAGGAGGAGGGCAGGAAGGAGGGGCTGTGTCAACTGGGCAGTGGCTATCCTTGAGGGTAGCCGGAGTCCCAGAATAATACCATTTTATAGCCCAAAATAATTTTAGGCTCTTCATCTTTTATAGGCAAATGAGGCCCAGAGAGGGAAAGTGACTCCCCCAAGTCACACAGCCAGTTAGTGGCAGAGCAACCCACATGTCCTGATTCCTTGAACAGTATTATTTTGATTCCTTGCCGAGGCCAAGGTCAGTGGCAAACCCTGTTCCATGGCATCCTGGCTTTGGGTACCTCTGTTCTGCAGAGGACGCCTCCGGACATGCACCCAGTGTCTGAAGACTCAGGGTCGGGCAGATGTCCCAGCATCTCCTCTGCAGCAACTCTCCTCCCAGCACAGCAGGGAGGGAAAGAGCCACAGCCCCAGGGCCATTCTGTCTGGAATCCCAGCAACCATACATAAGTTTCTTACCCTCCTGGAACCTCAGTTTCCTCATCTGTAAAACTGGAAAATAATAGGAGAATAATAGGCTCTTCCTCACAGAGCTACTGTGAGAATTTAATGAGTTGCGATCACACAAAGTTTTTAGTCCTGGGCTTGGCACATAGTAAATGCTCAATAAAATGACAGCTCATACTGCAGTCCAGAATTGACTTCAGGATCTAACCATCCGCTAGGCTGTGAGCCCCTCAAAGCAGCTGCGTATAGTACATCTTTTGTTCTCTGTGCCTTGCACAGCACCTGACACCTGCTAGGGACTCAGTAAATGGTAGTGGCTGATGGCTGGCCCTCTCGGGGACACTCATTTCTCAGTCAGCACCATGAAGCGCCAGGGAATGCTGCCAGCAATGCATGTGACTCCTTGTCACTCGTTTAGACTTTAATCCTAAGTGGATAAAGCAACCCTCCTGTCCAACGGTGAACTGGCCTCGTGATGAAGGCTGTGTTTGTTTTCCCAGCCTTTCTCTGCAGCAAGAAGCCTTTTCCCAATGACACTGTGGGCTATTTGCATTTAAATTGGTTTTCTCTCATTATAGAAATCTCTTAGGTCAGCTGGAGTTTCCATTTTCCTCCGAGTCAGTTTGGAGGCTCCATTTCTCGCTTGAAGGTCCCCTGTGCCTTCCTCTCGCTGACAGTGAGACGTGATCACGCTGTCTCACTGTGGAGACCAGATAGCCTGAGAAAGTCGCCCAAATCCCATACAGGCAGAGTGTTCTCACAGCGGAAGGGGGAGGGGTGGGGGAGGTGACCGGAGGCTCCTGGCCCCTGCTGTTGCAGGAAGGAGACCCCGTCGTGGTGGTGGTTCAGATTCAGGATCTAGGACTCATTTTCTCGTTTATTCCAAAAACATCTATGAAGCATGCTGCTGGGTGCTTGGAATGCAGAAATAAGTAAGACACCCTCGCTGCCCTCCAGGAGCTCCCTGTCTAGTCAAGCAGGGAGAAAAGCAAAATTTTAATAGATCATAATATATCACAATAATTGCTTTAGTAAAGGTCAGAATAGATTCCAGCCAGACTGGAAGCTTTCAGGTGGTGCTCACCGTGAACCACGTTTCACACACGCACATGCACAAGCACATGCCTGGGCACACACTAGCTAACATGTTTATAGCACTGCCTATGTGGACATGTGCTCTTCTAAGATATATATGTGTACACATATACATATAATTATGTGTTTATATATTGATATAATATATATTATTCATGTAATCTTCATGACAAGCCATGAGGAAAGTGCTATCATTATTGTTTTACAGATGAGAAACTGAGGCACAGAGACTAAGTCACTTGCCAAGGTCATTGCTATTAACTATAGAGCCAGACTTGAACCCAGGCAGTCTGGCTCCAGAACCTGTGCTGTGCGTCCTATGGTGTAACCACACCTGATAAGGAGTCATGCACTCTTGCATTTTCTAGTTTAGTCCTTATTTCAAAATCCACTACATGCCAAGATCCACTACATGCCTTTTGTGACCCGTTTATGGGCTGTGAGCCATATTGTGAAGATTGAAATGAACCATGGACGGAGTGCCCATGTCTGCTTGGAGAATTGGGGGAGGGTGTCACAGGGAGGAGATGCTTGTGTTGGGGCTTGAAGGGTGACTTGGAGTTTGCTAGACAGATAGAGCAGCAGAGAATTTCATAAAGGACAAGCATGTGCCTGCCCTGGATGAATGAGCCTAGGGGTCTAGTCCAGGGAGCCCCAAATTGTATGGCAGTACTCAGGTGAGACACGGGGCTGGAAGACTGGCAAAGGCCAGACCGTGACAGGCTTTGAGTGTCACATACAGGAGCCTGGGCTTTGTCCTGAGAGCAGTGGGCAGCCATGGCAGCATTTGAGCAGGAGAGGGACATGGCCTGTTAGCTCACATGTCACTCTAGCTCTAGTGTGAGGGCCACCTGGACAGGAAGAAGCTCAAGGCAAGGAGACAGAATAATCAGTTAAAAGGATCAGTGGATATATTGGCTCTCAGTGACTGGGTAGCGTCCGCAGGGTTAGGTGGTCTTTGCCCAGCACGGAGGCCCACTTGTACTCATGATGTATGTCACGGAGCTCCATCTACCCAGAGGGGGTGGGTTTGTCTAATTCACCCACAGACACCTTGCAGGTTGGTGGTGGCCCTGGTGTGTGCTAGTCAACAGGTGTTGGGACAGAGCTGAGCCCGGCAGTGACATCTGAGGAAAAGATGGGGCATTAGACATATGAGACAGAAGGGGCAAAGGGACCTGGTGTTGGTGATCAGCCACCGCCAGGGCTGAGCGAGACCAAAGGGGTGGGGCTGGAGCTTAGGTTTCAGCCTTTTATCCTTTAATCTAACACCAGGGGTTGGCAAACTTTTTCTAGAAAGGGCCAGATAGAAAATATTTTAGGCTTTTCAAGCCCTGTCACAACCACTCAACTCTGCCATTCGGTTGCTAATGCAGCCATAGACACCTAAACGAGCTGTGTTCCAACAAAACTTTATTTAACAGAACAGGTGCAGGGGCAGATTCGGCCCAAGGGCCATCATTTGCTGACCCTTGCACTATACCATGAGATGGGCAAAGTGCCAAGTAGACTTCCTGCTGGGTTTGCCAGGTTGCTGTTACGTGAGAGAAAGGCAGGAACCCCATGGGGCTCATACCTTATCAGGCACAGAGGGATGATCCATCTCTCTTTGAAGATGCCCACCTGACCATAAAAAGCCTCATCTGGAGTTGCAGAGTAATTCCAACATCTAGTCCCAGCAAGCCAGCTCTGGCAGGATGGGGGTGGACGTGTCAGCCGGGTGCACAGTCTGTTACAGTCAGAGCAGAGGCCCTGGTCCGATGCTGCCGCTGGGAACAGATGCAACACAGCAGTAACACTAGCCTTCATGGAACACCCTCTCTACACCAGGAACTGATCTTATTTAATCCCAACAAAAAAACAGTGAGGCAAACATGTACTGTTACGTATCCCCATTTGGCAGACAAGGAGACTGAGGCACAAGGAGGTTGAATACCTCGCCCACAGCCATATGGCTAGCAAGTGGCAGAATTGAGGCTTAGAACTCGGGCTGTCCAATCTGAGAACCTGGACCACCAACTGCTCTCCCACGTGTCAGCCCCGAAACACAGACTGAAGCCGGCAAGCACTCAGGAATCGTCTGTCCTCTGGTCTGCATGGCACATCTATTGAACACCAGCAGATACAGGGGAGATAAGCCCATCTCTTCAAAACCAACATCAAAAGCCACAAAGGAGGCACATCTCTCCAAAATCTTTTATTAAGCAACTTGGTTGTCAGAAGTGAGTTCAGATGAAGTGAGTATATTTGTAGGTGAAGGTGCTGCCATCTGAGGGGGTGGGGGCCGCAAATGAGAGGAGACAAATGATTTCTTGTGTTCACTCTGCAAATGGCCACTAAGGCCTCTTGGGTGTCCTGTCCCTGACCTCCTGGAGGACACCGTCTGGGCAGGAGCCAGGCACAGAAACAGAGAATTCAAATGCCCTGGGTGTCATGCTCAGCGGGGTGAATCCAGGGTGCGCTGGGGACACGGAGCAGGGACATCTGCCCTAGCCTGGGCAGAGGGGCCTGGGGCTGAGCCCAGATTGTCTGGAGGGTGGGTGGAGTGGTGGTCAAGGGTATTCCAGGCGGAGGGAACAGCATCTTAAAGATCAGGGGGATCTGAGGTCGTGCTGGAGGTACAGGGACCCTGTGGAAAGGACGTGGTTGGAGGAACCGGGGCGGGTACCGGGGAAGTCTGCCCCCCAGCCAGTTGGCCTGCACCACTCAGGGCTGCAGGCCACCTCGTTCTCAGCGTCTCTCTGCAACTAGGACAGCATCTGAGTTCTAGATGAAATGCAAAGTGCTTGCCAAGAATGTGGTAATGCCAAGAACAGCCTGCTGAGGCTGCATCTTGAAATAGTAAAAGCGAATGATAGTAAATCACTTCTATCTCACCGCGCGTCCATCTCGCCCTGCACTTCCAGAGGTTTGGCTTGCGATACTCGCTGCAAGTATGAAAGTGGGCAGACATTAATATTGCCTTCTCCCCTATTGTATTATGAAAAACACGAACAGCTTCCATTTTGGAGGCCCTCACATTGGCCGGCAATGGGCTTCGTGCTTTATAGACACTGTCCTATTTAACAGAGGAGTAATCTGTGGTTCAGAGAGGTGTAATAACTTGCTTGGGGTCGTGTGCTGGGAAAAAGAAAGAAGCCAGGACCCAAACCCACGTCTGCCCGGCATCTGAGCCCAGAGTCCTCCTGCTGGGCTGCCTTGTCTTGATAGCACATGATTTAAAGGCTTTATGGATTTCAGAGAACATTTCCATCTATTGTTGTATTTGCCCCTCCAAGGAACCTTCTCAAAAGGTAAAGAACCTTGGCTCAGGGAGCTAAAGTGTCCTCCGCAAGGTCACACAGCTTTTGAAGGGATACACTGGAGACTTGAACCAGGGTCTCACCACTGCAAAGCCCAAGCCCCTCCTCCTTCATCACGGCTCCCAAGTTCACAGCAAAGAAGGACAGCTAACGCTCCACTCCATAAGATTCTTTACAAAACCCCCAAACTCGTGTTCTCTTAATCTCTACATTGGCAGGTATTCATCAAGCAATCAAAAGACAAACACCTAGGAGAGCAGAACGTGCAGATCACAGCCAAAGTGACATCATAAGGAGCAGGTTGTGCCAAACGAATTTAATTTCCTCTGACAGAGTGGCAGGCTGGGAGATAAGGCTAATGCCACTGACGTTGTCAGTTCCCCTCATGCTGAAGGACAAGTTAGATCAGCTCCGTGGAACAACTGGGGGCAGGGAAGGGCACCCGCCATGCCACACGCCCACAGAGGCGCACACACACAGGCACTCACAGACACACCGACACAGAGAAACAGACAGCAAAACACACAGGAAGACATACCAAAAGGCACACACATATAGACACACACACAGATACAACCACACACGCCCAACTCAGACATTCACACGGTCACTTGTGTGCGCACACACACACATAGATACACAAAGAACATCTATAAGTGTAGACACACACGCAGACCCTCAGACATGCAGAGAGAAACACACAAATACACAGACACAGACACACACGTGCACCTGCCTCTCGAGTGTGCAGATATGTAAACTCACAGACATGGAGATACACACACACTCACAGAAATAGGCACGGACACACACAAACTCACAGACACACGTACACAAGATATACCCACCACCCCTTGCTGCCAGGAGGTGCCGAGTCTCCACAAACCCCTCCTCAGCATCCCTGAAATTACATGCTTCCCAAACTGGAGACTGGAAAATGAATACCTTTAGGTTCCTGGGCATTTTCTTGACCCTTTCTTGCCTGAGGTCTTCATCCTGAGGCTTGGATGTCGCACCCTGGCAGATGTGCCTTGTTGAGGAGGGACACGGACTTGGGAGTGAGGCTGGTTTGTGTCCCAGTTGCAGTTCTGCCACTCACCAGCTCGGAGGCATTGGGCCAGTCTCTTCGCTTTTCTGAGCCTCAGTCTTCTTATCTGTAGAAGGGGCTGGTAATCCCTGTGATGAGCCCATGGGACTGGAACCCTTCAAAGCTCTGACATTCCCCGAGGAACTGCCTACCCTACCTATTTTCAGTTATTTGAGTGCCTGTCTCCCTTGCCAGCCGGGGAGCCTAGCACAGTGTCTCTCAGGCACAGAGTAGGTGCTCAGCAAATATTTATGAAATGAATGAATCAAGCAAGTCTGTATCCGTAGTGTCTAGCACGAGGCTTGGCACAAAACATTTGCTGAATTAAAGTTTGTTAAAGAAAGTAATACATGAAATTATGATCACAACCATGGACCCAGCTCTGATTATATGCCGAGCACATCTGTTACCTCATTTCATCCCCTCCAGACCATAAAAGGGGCACTCACTTGTAGATGAGGAAACAGAGATCCAAGGAAGTTAAATAAGTTGCCCAAGCTTCCTGGGGTGACAGTTCCAAGCCAGGCCTCTGATTGCTAAACCCACACTCGAAACATAACAACTGTGGACTCCACGAACACATGGATGAGTAAATATTTTCCCAAAATCGTGCAATTCAATGGACGACTTCCACAGCCGACTGTGTCACCTCATGCAGGTGTGGAGTCACTCTTGAGAGTGAATTGTCACATTGTCTTCAATCCCATGTTGACTTTTCAGGCTCCAGTCTCTGTCTGGAGCCTTCCACAAGTGTTGTCTTTTAATTTATATCACAATCCAAAAGCTCCTGATGTCTGCACTTTTCCCTGCTCCCTCTCAGATAATACATACGTATATACACCCGTGTATATATATATGTGTGTGTGTGTGTGTTTGTATACACCATTTTCCATTTGAGGCCCATTCTGTCCCCAGATATATTTTTCTATGTTTGTATAAACCACACAGCCCCATCCAGAACCCATCAGATGTTTTCATTTCTTTTGCATTGGTACAATCCGTGGGTTTAAAACTCAACCAACCTGTAGGCCAATTAAGCTACTTTGCATAACAACTGCATTTGGCAGTGATTGATGGTGCATGGTTGAGCATCTTGGAAATCCTGAAAGCCTCCTACACGTGCGGTATCCATGCTTCTGCACACCTCAGACCTGCTCGAATTCCCCCCTCCCTCATTTCCCTAAACAAAGGAAGGTTTAGCAGAGAATCTTTGCCTTTGTCCTGGGCAGGCAGAATGGATATAGACACGGGGCACGGAGGTCACAATTCTTCCCCACAAAGGAAAATAAAAATATCCCAAGACAGTGGCCTCCTGGTAGGCGTGGGGCCAAGGCAGGCGGCAGTGACTCATCGCAGGCTGGGCCGCCTGACTCAGGGCAGAGCCGGGGAGCGTCCCCTGGTCCGGCTAGTGGCTCGCGCTTGCTCACGGCCTTGCCAGCCCAAGGAGCAGAGCGGAGGCATCTGAGGGCAAGGGAGGCTCTATTTCTGGTAGCTCGAGCCCAGAGACGACGTAGGTGGCATCTGAGACGTTTTAAAATCACTCTGTTGCTTCCCAATTTCAAACGCTATTCACTAGGTAGCCCCGTGTGAACAGGGCAGAGTTTTAAAAAACATGTAGTAGCCAAGTAATCTGTACTGTCCCCTATTGTCACTGTCTCAAATCCCTTCCCGCCCCCCGATCCCCAGCACCTGACTGAAATTCTACCTTAGCAGTTTATTTCCTGGGATGGAACTTGGTCCCCTCCTGGGGTTGTTCTTTAAAACACACCCTCCTGTGGAGTATGGTGACACGGAAGGGGGAAGGTGTCAGAGTTAACAAAGAGGACAGCTGCTATGGGCCAGGCACCTTACGAAAGTCATCTCCTGGAACACTCGGAATCCCGACTGTCTCCATTTCAGAAATGCTGAAAGGGACATTTCAGAAGGAGGAAGTGACCTCCTCACCATTTGCAGAAAGGACAAGATTCCAGCGCAGCTCAGTATGGCGCCAAAGGCTGTGCTCTTTCCACGAGTCCCTGTTACCTCCCAGAGCGTTATGGTCCTGCTACACACACCACGCTTTGCCCACACTGGGATTGCAAATACGTGTCCTCTCAAGCGCCAAAGCTAATCCACTGGTGGAACCAGGAAAAGTGTAATGTTTCAGAGAAAACTGGTCTATTTCGTGGAAACATTGAAATTTTGGACACAGCATCTATCTTGCTAGCAAGAGGACCACAAGCCCACAGCTAAGGGTAGTGGAGCAGAAACAAAGAAAGAATCTGGGTCCCAGATAGGATATGGAGCCGCTGACTCCCACCCTGGAACTCTCCTCTTCAGCGAGTCCCAGGCCTTATTTATTTGGGCCACTGTCATCTGTATTTTTTTTTTTTTTTTTGGTCATGCTGTTGATAACTTCCTAGTTGGCCACACTCCATAGCAATTATTGAAAAGTATTACAGTCCCGAGGCTGCCTCTTTCACTTACTTCTGATGTGGGCTTTTCTGTTCCAGAAGCTTCTGCTGAAGTTCAGAACTACAGAAGCGAGAGGTTCCCAGTCCACAGGATCCCGACTCTAAACCAGACTTTAGACCAAACTAACTCTTTCCCCTTCTCCAACCTTTCCCTCAAAGTGGCCGTTGTGCCAACTTGGTAAACAGGACCATTAGAGGTCTCAAAGTCGTTCCTTCAGACACCCGGTCCCGCGGCCCTACCCTCCAGTCTGGGGGTCCATCCCCTGATGCCCCCTCGTCTTCCCAGGACAGGCCTCATCTTGCCTTGCCCGGGGGGCTGCACCAGGCTCCCCACTGGCATCCTATCTCCAGCCCATCCTCCACCCTGGCCCAGGAAGAACTTTCTAAAGCACAAAGCCAGCCATATCGCAGCGTGCTCAAAAATCCTCCCATGAGTCTACATTTCCTGACGATAAAATCCAAATGCCTCAGCCTGACATCCCAGACCTTTGTTACCTGACTCCTGCCGCTGCTCCAGCCATCTCTGCAGCTACTCCTGGAGACACAGCTGCGTTCCCCTCCAACAGGCTCCCAGGCCCTCCTCCTGCCTCCCCACCTTTGCACGGGCCCTTAACTCTAGCCCTTGCCTCCCAGAGGGCCAGCCTGCACGGGGTGCCTCCTCTGGGCCCCCACACCCTCTGGAGTCCCTTGTCACACTGTGCCAGTCGATCTGTTTATAGGCCACCCCCCAACCCCGCCACACCCACACACCGACACACTCACACACACATCCAGCTGTGATTCCTGAGGACTGGCGCTGAGTCTTTTGACATTTTTATCCTCAGCACCCAGAACAGTGCCTGACCCCTGGCAGGTCCTAACACATGCACATGGAGTGAACCTGAGGGGCACACAGTGCTGAGAAGGTCGCTGGTTTCCTCCGGTATTTTATTCCCCGATTCCCTGCCTTGCCCTTCCCCCCACGTCAGTGAGGCTGCTCTGTGTGACAGCAGAAAGGAGAAGAAAAGGAGCCTTCCTTGGCTTTTCAGCTCTCAAGGTAAGGTGCTCAGGAGATTGGAAAGAATGCACAGCTTAGCCAGAAAAGTTTGGAGGAAGAGTTTATAAGCAAAGGCTCTCCCCACCTGCCTGCAGACGGGGAGAATGTTCACAGGTCAGCGTGCAAAGGGAATCAGAGGAGTGATAAGAATGGCAATGTCTTTAGAAGAAGTCCTGTGTCCTCTGCTCTGGGCCAGGTGTGGGGACAAAGGCCAAGTCCCCAGAGGCACAATCTGTGGAATCTCAGAGCAGAAAGGGAGGGAGGCCTAGAGATGGAGGGTGGGCCAAAAGAAGTGGCCACATAGCATGTCTAGGAGACTCGGGGCTTAGGCACCTCACGCATCCCGTGAGGCACAAGAAGTAATGCAAGATTCCTGTACGCTATTTAAGCAGGATTTGGAGATTTCATTTTTGAATTGCCAAGAGCCCAGGCCCTCAAAAAAGATTTTCCTTTATACTCTTCTTAGTTAAATAGTTATCAGTGGCTCCCCAGAGGAGAGGGGGACTAAAATTTCCTGACAACCTACTTTACCCCAAGCACTGTACCCAATGCGCACTGTCTATACTTGCCTCACAGTGAGTTTGTGAGACAGGATATCATCCCATTTTACAGATGAGAACATGGAAGCTCAGACAGATGATAGCACTGTTCAGGGAGACATAGCTAGAATGTGAGTCCAGCCCTGTCTGACTTCACAGCCCGTGCTATTTCTGTCTCCCAGGCCTAGAGCTCTGAGCTCCAGTTGAGGCGGAAGGTGGGGCCAGTGGGACCGTTTGGAGGGCGCTGGCTCATGTGCACATCCCTACCCTCCAAATCTTCCACCTGCAGCTACTGGCCAAAGTCTTCTCCATTGCGAGGTGATAAAGCAGGCGGCCCAGCTGGTCATCCCCTCCTGAACCCGCTGCCGTCCTGTTTACTGGCCATCTGCCCCTCATCACTGTGAGTCTCTGACTGTCCCTTCTCAAGGTCCCTCTTAAAGGGGCAGGGTCCCTGTTTGGCTTCCGTAAAGGACCTCCACTCCCAAGCTGACACATTCCCAACCTACCAGGGCAAGCCTAACAAAGAAAAGGCCAAACCACAGGGATTTCTGGTAGCGACACAAGTCTATTTCTAACCTCGGATTCGAGTATCCGAGAGGATTACCTGTTCCAAACAAACACGTTCCCACCCTCTGGCGGAAAAGCAACCAGAGCAGCCTGACTCTCGGCAGGCTGCAAACCTTCTCCACCGACGCTTGCTTTACCTCGTTTGAAACTCCTCTGTCTGTCCCGGGAGGGACTGGAAATACACTCTTTCTAGGAGCTGATGGAAAATTAACCCACATTAACAGAGAGCTAGGTGATCCTGAATTGGGGACAGGAAGATCCATTTGAAAGGGGGAGAAAAAGAGTGTTCTTTGTAACCAGGACAAGGCTAAACACGCCTTCTCCCTATTGGTCCAAATCTATGCCAGCCTCCCACTGGTCCGTGGGTGTGCTGAGAACAAGCCACGGGTTTCTATAGAGGCCGTCGCCATGGTACTAGGTGTCTTATTCTGCCACTTCAAGACGAAAAATAATCAAAAGGTCAAAGGGAGACAATCCACCGTAGTGTTTTTCAATCTACAGATGTTTAGGAAGGCTTTGGTGTGTGCCTGGCAGCACCTTAGATGCTAGCAATGGTGAGACGGGCCTGGGGAGCCCGTGTTGCAGTCCCCCGTGAGGCCAGCACAAGGCCACTGCCCATCCATGGGCAGACTTCTCTCTCATGACAGCCTGGAAAAAGCAACAGTATGATCCCTCCTCTGTCAATTGTGGGTGGGGGGAATGAGGTGTAACTGGCTTGCCCAAGTGCAGGAAGAATTTGGAATGAGGGGTGTGGTCAAGACCAGGCCGAGTCCCCATTGGAAATAGACAGTACATGCAGGGGATTCTGAAATAAATCCATGAAATGTCTATTCGCAGAGGCTGAGCATGGGTTAGGGAGCCAAACAAGGTGTTGAGGCATCTGGGACTAGCCACGGGGAGAGTCTTCTATCTCCCATTGTCTTGAGGGTCGAGGAAAGGAAATGGTATTCCCAGAGCCAGGTGGGGGCTGCAGCCAAGGAAGGGGCCCTGGGCTTGGGCCAGGCCAGAGTGGGCAGAGAGTGGAAGGTGGCTGGGAAGGCAAGGCAGTGTCACCAGCACAGATGTGCTTCCTGACCAAGCCTGGGTCATGGTCTTCCTGCTGGGTGGTGAATGCGGGGGACGGGCGGCACTTGCCTGTAGGAATGGGCTGTAACTGCGGTAATTCTGGGTGACAGCTACAAGACTCAGTGGTTTATGCTAACAAGCATTTCTATTCCTTGCTCATGAATCTGAGGATAATTTGTGCCCCTGCTGGGGTGGACTGGGCTTGGCTCCAGGCTAAAGTTAGTTTGGGTGTATACCACGTGCTCCTTATCCTGTGTGGACCAGCAGACATGTTTTCTCATCGTGGATAACAGGAGTGTAGAAGACCAAACCACACAAGCATATTTAGAGCCTCTGCTCACCTCGTACTCATTCACTTTCCACTGGTCAGTGAGAGTTGCATGGCCAAGTTCAATATTAATGCCTCGGAGATAGAAGTTGTCCCCATCAAATGAGAGACACTGAAAAGTCACGTGTTAAAGGGCATGGATATATAATCCTGTTATAGGGGAATGAAGAATTGGAAGCAATATTCCAATATGCCATATTCCCCAAAGGAAAATAAAATGTTAGCACCAAAGGAGAAATACATGTAAGTTGAAAAGGACCAATGCCCACCACGGTGGTTTTGCACAGTATCCATTTGGATGAGCTGAGGAAGTTGGCAGTGGGGATGGGGTGAGAGTGTATTTGCGGGATTCCTGTTGTCCTTGGGTCCAGACTTGAAGAGTGCTGGTCAGCGAGATGGCAGCGGCTGGGGGTGGGACAGGTCCTTGGTGAAGACTTCAGGACTCTGAACTCGACAGTGTCCTATTTATGACATTTATGAATGACATGATGATCAAATTCAGGAAAATGACAAAGTTGGAGGTCATAGCCCAACTCTGGGTCCTGAAACACCTGGAACCCCACAAGATTATGACTGGCATGTATGAGAGACTGAATCCAATCTCATGGTTTACACTGTGGTAGTTGTAGGTTCTGCCCATTGGGGTTCAGAACCTGACCACGTGGGTCCACACGATCAGGAGACTTTGCTTAGTTCTGTGCTTCTAATTATAGCTTATCTCTGAGCCTCAGCTGCCTCATCTGCAAAATAGGGCTAAGAAGACCTGCCTCAGAGACATGTGGTGATGTTTCAAAGAACACTGTGTATGAACCAAGCCTGGAACCCATGAGCTGCTCAATGCATGCTGGTGCCCACACACCCATAGCAGGAGATGTGCTGTCACTAGTGGTTCCTGTTGACTAAAAGACCATGCCTTGCTGGGTGTGCCCAACAGAGAAACTGATGTAGCAGGAGTTCCCTGCGGGCCATGGAAGCCTGCTCCTTCCTGCCCGTCAGCCCCTGTCCGAAGTAGCCCATCCACCTTCAGGCATCTTGCTTAAAGGGGGACTTTGACAAAGGCTAGCATGTCCAGTGAGAGCCACAGGAAAGGAAAAGGAACTCAACATCCTTCCTAATAAGAAAGTTGAAGGAATAGGGCTTCCTTCGGGAAGACAGAAATATGAAGCCAAATATCTGCCGGAGTGCTGTTGAAAGGAGCGACTTCATTTTGAGCATGTGGAGCACTATCAGATGCCAATGGAAGGCTGGGATTTTGGGCCCAGAGGAGGGAAAGACTTTGAACTCATCACAGCTGCCGAGTTTGGAGCACACTGCCTTATCATGGGCTTGGGGCAGACACGCCTGGTTCAAATCCTGCCTTAGCTGTCCACTCCGTGTGTGGCCTTGGACAAACACCCACTTCTCAGGACCTCAGTCTGGGTCAGAGCTTTGATCACATTAAATGCTAAGGAAGGGGTAACGGATGGCAAAGATTCTCTGATTTGGCCTGCCAGTAAGAATCATCCCTCCCCCAGAGCCAGGGAGGAGCAGAAGCCAAATGAGGGGTAATATTGACCCTCTTGGTGCCGGGGAACACATAACAATGGGAGAGTCATGATTTGTCACCTGTGCCCCTTGCAGGATGACAGGCTCCTGAAAGAGAGTAAGGATGAGGGTGGTATTTGCCTGACTCGGGCCATCTCTCCAGGACCTAGGGCCAGACCTGACATGATGGCAGCCTTTGATCAGTATTGGAAAGAAGCAGGGAAAGAAGGAGGGAGGAAGGAAGGAGGGAGAACATTCTTCTCCCTTATAGAATTTGATCTTCCCAAGTACCTGGTAAATCAGGAATTATCATCCTTCATTTTCTAAATAAGCAGAAACTGAGCTTAGCAATTTGCCTTTTGCAATTTACGCGACCTTGGGCAGATGACTTAACCTCCGTGTGCTTCTATTTCCTCATCTGAAAACGGAGGTGATAACAATAACGTCTAGCCTGTGGATCTGTTGTGCGAGTACTTTGGCACGTGATGAACCCTGACGCCATGCGAGTTATTATCATCACATTATAAAGGGCAGCCTTGGGACGCGAAGCCTGGTCTATTTGATGGAAAGATTCTTTTTACCACACCATATACCTCTACAAACAAATATTTAAGAAAGTCTATCACTGTAATCAATGCCTAATATATAAATTAATTTTCAGTTAGTTTTCTTCTCCCAAGCTGAGGCCTGAGCACAACTTCGATAAGCCACAGACTTATAAATTGCTCTAAGCAGGCTTTGTTGCGGGCGAGTGGTGAAAACGCAGCGCACGGCAGAGGAGGGACGTTGACTCCTATAAAATACTGCTCAAGCAATGCAGGCAGAACGTGGGATTCATGACAATGACAACACATTGGCTTCTGTGAATATTTGATCGGGTTGGGTTCCCAGAGCGTGGTCTGGAATTTTCAGGCAGGCTGTGGTTTGGGCTTGCAAGGAATGAACATGCAGGAATGAAGTGGACTCCCGGACCGGGGAATCCGTTCTACCTGGAATTTCTGTTGCAACTTGGAGCAGATGGTGGGCCAACTAAAGGGACCAAGGGGCTCTCGAGGAGGAAGAGGCACTAATCACCCACCACCTCCCCGCCCACGATCTGAGATGGCTCCATTAACAAAGGCCAAAAGCCACTTAGCCTGCGACG
This sequence comes from Eulemur rufifrons, assembly GCF_041146395.1. NCBI lineage: Eukaryota > Metazoa > Chordata > Mammalia > Primates > Lemuridae > Eulemur > Eulemur rufifrons. The sequence goes on from NC_090992.1 coordinate 13,059,455, forward strand.
AAAGAGCTGGAATAGTGAGAACCAGTCCCCAAGCCCCAAGCTGTCTCCCAGCCCCTCTCAGGAGCAGCTCGGATTTCTGGCCCAGTGAATGGCTCAAGCTGAGGCCTCTCTAAGCAGATTCCATTACACTCCTGCCATGCCTGCCTACGTCAGGGACACAGCGGGCTCGTTGGTGACCCCAAAGTGAGGGCCTGTCTACTAGCCCTGACAGTGCCCACTGCTTCATCCAGACTTATTGCTGCTACCTGAAACTTTGCTTAGGAGGGAGGCCATGGAGATAGGCAGATTTGGTTTGAATCCTAGATCGGCCACTTTCTAGCTCAGGGACTCGAGCAAATCACTTCGCCTCTCTGAGCCTCAGCTTTCTGATCTTTAGTGTGAGGATAACAGAAGTACCCAGCTCTTGCACTTATTAGGAGGCATAGTGAGGTAAGCCATACAAGATATTGTGCTCAGCGCTTGGCTCATACTAAGTGCTTACTAAATATCAGCTACTTTTATAATTTACCATCCTTGCTGCTGGTTAAGGTACAATCTTAGGAAACAGAATTTTGTGCTGTATTGGCTGGGGTCATCTTTGTTAGACTCAAATGGAACAATGAGATAGTGTCCAGCCATTTTTTAGGGATGACTTTGGGGCCCAGATAAGCCACTTCCCCAGGTCACACAGTTAGCAGGTGGTGGCAAAGCTGAGCCTGAATCCAGTCTTCTGAGTGACATCCTCCTCCTCCTCCTCCTGGTCCTATCTGGTGTATGAAGTGTTTTCACGTGTACGTGTCCCCACCATGCCAGGCTGCTGCAGCCCACATGCAGAACAGAGAGAACGGGGTCCGCGTGGCCTGGCCGGGTTTGCCTTTGCGCTCTGCTGCTGCAGTGCATCCTGGGAAGCTTCTCTGAGCCCTGGGAAGCCTGGGCAATTAGCATCCTTCTGGGAGCTTTTTAACGTCCAAAGGAAATCAGCACAGGCACCTCTCCAGGGGTTTAAGTTTGCCCTTTAATTTCAGCCCCAAACATCAACGATATCTTGGTTCTTCGCTTCCTCCATTTCAACAGAGAGCTGGAGGAACCTATCTGTCTCTGGGTGATGTGTGAGTGTGCGTGTGTGTGTGAGAAAGTTAGAGCAAATGCTCCTGGTATAGGGGTTTTCCCCTCACAAGGAAGAGAAAAGAACAAGCCAGGCTTCTAAAAATCACGCTCCAGGCACTGAGCTTGGTGCTAAGACATGAAGGTCACCTGTGTTGTTATGAATGTTTTTATAAACCTGAGCTGAATTGTAATTCAGATCAAACAGTGTTTTGCCTACAAACAAAACAACAAAACCCTAAAACGATAAGGCAAGAGACACAGGGTAAGGCCAGGGGAGGGGTGTAGGAGACTCAGGCTTTAAACCCAGACAGACCAGAGTCCAAGTCCCAGCTCTGCCATGCATTGGCCCTGAGACCTTTAAGACATCACTGAGCACCTCTGGGCTTCTGTCTTCTCATCTGTAAAATAGGGACGATACCAGCCACCCCGTAGGCTTTTTGTCAGATGTGAAATGTATGCAAAGTAGGTGACACAGGAGATGTACAATCAATAAGAGCTGTCATTAGCTGTGACTGTCACCATGGGGTGACATCCCCCAGCGGCATTTAAGGCACAATCCCTGAGTAGTTCTGCTACTGAAGAGAGTCCTGAGAAAGCACTGGACCCTTCCACTCCATTTTCCAGATAAGGAAACCGAGGCTCAGAGAGGTGAATTAGAATAGACCTAGGAAAATAAAAAGCTGGAAATGTCACAGAAAGTCTGCTCTTGAGCTCTTTCAGGCCTTGGGAGGGACAGATAGTATGGTCAGGATTTTTGATATTTATTTACAAGGCCATGGCCCACAACCTCAGCCCCAGCCAGCTGTGCCACCTGGTCCACCAGAGGATTTTTGGCAGAGCAAACCAGGGGCGGCTGGTCCTGTCCTCAAGGCTGTGGGCTGACTGGCCGGCTGGCAGAGGTATCCTTGGGTCAGGTTTCTTGCTGTGAAATGAGAACAATGTCTCCTTTCCAGGCTTGTGGCGAAGACAAACACGTGTGGACAAAGAGGTGCCGTCTGTGTGCGGGACTGGGCCGAGTGCGTCTCACACAGCCACACTGTGGACTCCGCAGCCTCCGCAGGCAGAGGTCTCGCATCCGTCATCTGACAGATATGGAAACTGAGGCTTGTGGAGGTGACGTAAGCCCCTCAAGGTCACACAACTGCTGTGTGGAGGGAAGGGTGGGGGCTTGACTTCGGTCCGTCCGGCAGACTGCAGGTTGCTGTGCTCTCGGCCACGCTGCTGCTCTGCCCAGGGTGCCCTCCGTGTGTGGCCGCCACGACCAGCAGCAGCTCATAGACCAGGCCAGAGAGGACAGCTCTGCTACCCCCAGAAGCAAAGGACGGACACCGCAGGGCAGACTCTAGGGCCCAATTGTTTGGGTTGTAGCAGGTCACGCTCCCCAGCACCTCTGCTGCGGAGGGCCGGGAGAACGGAAGGGCGGTTTCTTGCCTCTTACGCTAGTCTGCTCAGGCCACCGTGACAAAGTGCCACAGACCGGGTGGCTAAACAGCGGACATTTATTGCCTCTCCGTTCTGGAGGTTGGAGGCCCAAGATCAAGGTGCCCGCAGGCTTGGGTTCCCCTGAGTCTTCTCTCCCTGGCTTCTAGATGGCTGTCATCTCACTGTGTCACTGTGTGCTCACATGGTCTTCCCTGTGCGTGTCTGGGTCCTAATTTCCTCTCTGTAGGACACCAGCCATGCTGGATTAGGACCCACCCTAACGACTTAGTTTAACTCTTTTATCTCTTTAAAGATCCAAATACAGTCACATTCTGAGAGACTAGGGGTTAGGAATTTGGGGGGTACAGGATTCAGCCTATACCTCCCCTGACCATGAAGGTTCAGGGTACCTTTCTGGGTCTGGGCCCCCGGTAGCTTCTGTGGCTGGTCAGACTGGCTTCTGTGGCTCTCCAGCCAGGGAGGGCTCCGCTCAAGTGTCATCTCCTCAAAGAGGCCTTTCCTGACTGTCCTGTCTAAAGAGCCCCCTTCCCCTACCCCATAGATTCTCTTCATAGTGTTTATCATCACGGAACTTGCTGTGTATTATCTGCTTGCTTGGGTATTACCCCTCTCCCCCCAAAATGTCAGCTCCATGAAGACAGAAATTCTATGTTGTCCAAACTTTATTCCCAGCACTTAAAAAAAATATCACCTGGTGGGACATGATTAAATTAAAAAGCTTCTGCACAGCCAAAGAAACAGTCCAGAGAATAAACAGACCACCTACAGAATGGGAAAAAATTTTTGCATACTACACTTCAGATAAAGGACTGATAACAAGAATCTATTTAGAACTCAGGAAAATCAGCAAGAAAAAATCAAGCAACCCTATCAAAAAGTGGGCAAAGGACATGAATAGAAATTTTTCAAAAGAAGATATAAAAATGGCTAACAAACATATGAAAAAGTGTTCAACATCTCTAATCATCAGGGAAATGCAAATCAAAACCACAATGAGATATCACTTAACCCCAGTGAGAATGGCCTTTATCAAAAAAACCCAAAACAACACATGTTGGCGTGGGTGTGGAGAGACAGGAACACTCATACACTGCTGGTGGGACTGCAAACTAGTGCAACCCCTGTGGAAAGCATTATGGAGGTATCTTAAACAGATTCAAGTAGACCTGCCATTTGACCCAGCAATCCCATTACTGGGCATATACCCAAATGAAAAAAGGTCATTCTGTAACAAAGGCACGTGTACCCAAATGTTTATAGCAGCACAATTCACAATAGCAAAGATGTGGAAACAACCCAAATGCCCATCAATACATGATTGGATTAGTAAACTGTGGTATATGTATACCATGGAATACTACTCAGCTATAAGGAATGATGAAGATACAACATCTCTATGGTTCTCCTGGAGAGAGTTGGAACCCATTATATTAAGTGAAGTATCCCAAGAATGGAAAAACAAGCATCACATGTACTCACCAGAAAATTGGTTTCCTTGATCATCACCTAAATACAAATCTGGAAACGACACCAATTGGACATCAGACTGAGGTGGGGGGTGGGGGAGGGGATGGGGGTATGCCTACACAATGAGTGCATTGCGCACCGTTTAGGGAGTGGTAACATTTGAAGGTGCTGACTCGGGAAAGGGGGGGTGGGGAAAAAAAAATGAAACTATTGTTTTTAACTTGCACTGTTCACTTAATAATTTATCATGAATATTTCCCATATTATTTCATATCATTGCACAAGAAATAATGTATACATTATGAGGACATACTGTATCTAACAAGATATACTGTTAGACTCTTTGATTCTGTAAAATTAAAAAAAAAAAAATAAATAAATAAATAAATAAAATATCACCTGGGTTTCAGGCTGGGTGGAGGGGGAGGGGAGGAGGACATGTTGAATAGGCAGAGCACAGGGGGTTTTTAGGACAGTAAAACTACTCGTATGACACTGTAACGGTGGGGACGTGCCACTGTGTCTTTGTTCAAAAACCATAGAATGGGCTGGACACGGTGGCTCATGCCAATAATCCCAGTGCTTTGGGAGGCTGAGGAGGGAGGATTGCTTGAGCCCCAGAGTTCAAGACCAGCCTGGGCAACACAGCAAGACCCCATCTCTACAAAAAATTTAAAAATTAGCAGAGTGTGGTGCCACACTCCTGTAGTCCCAACTACTCAGAAGCCTGAGACAGGAGGATTGATTGAGCCCAGGAATTCAAGGTTGCAGCGAACTATGATGATGCCACAGTACTCTAGCCTGGGTGACAGAGCAAGACCCTGTCTTAAAAAAATAAAAATAAAACAATAAAAAAACGCACAGAATGTACAGCACAAAAAGTGAAATCTTAATGCAAGCTATGGACTTCAGTTGATAATAATGCATCAGTATTGGCTCATCAATTGTAACGAATGTACCACGGAATACAAGATGTTAATAATCGGGGAAAGGGAGTGGGGGGGTTAGAAGGTATATTGAGAACTCTCTGTACTTTCTGTTCATTTTTCTGCAAACTTTAAGCTGTTTAAAAAAAAAGTCTACTAGTTTAAAAAAAAAAAAAAGCACCGGGCACATAGCAGTTACCTAGTAAATATTTGCTAATGATTGAAGGAAGCAATTGGTCAGCCTCAACCAGAGGTTTCCTCCATGCCCTGCAACGGTAATGTGAAAACCTAGATGAGGCACAAGGCACAGACCCTCAGAAGGGTTATGGAACTAGCAGAAGAAAACACAAGGTCAATGATAATCAGGTCAGTGGTAGTTAAAACACAAGATCAGGGCTAGGCACAACGTGAGTGGTAATTAATTCATTCTAAAGCTACTGTAAACTGCCTGGAGGCAGGCTGTGCTATCGGTCACCTGCAGACAGTTCCCCTCCCCCTCCAAGGCTGCAGGAAGTCCTCCCAGTCCATCGAGCAGGAGCCACCTCCAACCACGGAGGGGCAGGTGCTCAGCGGATGGAGCCCTGCTGGGCTGGGGGCAGCGACTCCCTGTTCATTATACACCATCCAAAGCCTTGGCTCCCTTCCCCGTGTCACTTCCCCACTCCCTCACCAAGCTTCCTGGGGTCACCTCCCAAATTAACACCTTGCCCCAGTGTCTCCTTCTGAGGGGACCAAACGGAGACACTGCCCACTGTAAAGCATGGTCCAGAGAAGGCGTTCCATAAATGGTGACCACTGTTATCATGACTACCATGAACAACAGTGGTGACAAGGATTGTGATGATGAATGACTGAGGCCCCAAGAGGGTGGTCTCTTGCCCGGGTTTACTTCAGAGGATAGATGGCAGAGAGCTTTCTAATCTAGGTCTGACTGTAATACCTGTGAGGTCCTACCCACCACGCACCTACCCACTCTGGGCTAAAATGCCTGCTCCAGATTCCTAGGGCTCCTGGGAGATGCTATTGGAGGTTAGATGATGAAGATGCCTGGAATAATTCCAGAGAGCTTCCTGGAGGAGGTGGCACTGGAGCCTCAATGGAAAAACAAAGATTCTGGAGTCAGGCTGAGATTTGTGATTGGGTTCTGTAGCTCTGGGCAAGTCACTTTAACTGCCCAGGGCTTCCGCAATCCCATTAGAGCATGGGAATAATGGGCCTACCTTACAGGATTGTTATGAAGACTAAATGTATTGGTTAAGAGAATAGGTTTTAGTCTGAAACGGCTCTGGGTTCCAGTACCTCCACTGACAAGCTTAGAAAAGACTCGATCTCTCTAAGCCAAAGTTCTTTCATTTGTAAGCGGAAAAATATCAATTCCCACCAAATGGAATTGTAGGGAGAATTAAATAAGATGGCACTTGCAAATTACTTAGCACAGTGCCTGAAACACAATAAATGCTCACTAAATATTTGGTACTCTTCATCAAGATATCAGTGCCAATAGAGTGAACTGGTGTAAACGATTTTGGATAACTATGTGGCAGATAAAATTGAAAATGTGCATACCTCTGGCCCAGCAATGCTACTTTGGGGAGTTTATCCTGTGGAAATACCAAGAGATGTGTGTAAGAACGCTGACGGGAGTGCCGTGGTAACAGCAGAACACCGGAACCCACTTATATGCCCTGTGGGAGGGAGCTGGTTACATCAATTGCAGCAGCACCGCAAAGAAAAACCACACAGGTGTTCAAAGGAGAAACGCAGACCTTGGGTGGGCATACAGAAAGATGTCCAAGATAGACAGGTCAGTTAAAAAACAAGTGGTGGAAGAGTTGTATATATGAAACTGTCTTTTTTTAAAGGTAGAAATATTCTAAAAAATTCTCAAGAAAATATTAACAGTGATTATTCTAGAGCAGTAGCTCTTGCAGGGGTGATTTTGCCCCACACCCTCCACCCCCAACCCCGGGGGGACATTTGGTAATGTCTAGAGACATTTCGTGTGTGTGCCACAAGTGGGGGCTACCACAGCATCTAGTGGCTAGGCCCAAGGGTGCTTCTAAACATCCCACCATGCATAGCCTGGACCGGACAACGATTATCTGGCTCAAGATGTCCGTAGGGCAGAGGTTGAGACAGAGCTGGAGAGGTCAGAGCACTTGGATGTGGGAAAGAAGACATTTTTAATGTCAAGCTTTCCTAGCGTTTGACGGTTGTTCATGAATAGCAACAACAACAACAAAATCTGCCTGCTCTAAACTACAGTGTGATGCACGTCACACGCCAGCACACAGTACACGCTCACAAATTGTTCCTTCCCTGGCTGAGTGTGGCTTTTGCATCATCTGAGATGGGTGTGGCAGTGCCTGCTCTGGGGTGGCCGCGGGGCTCGCTGAAGACGTGAGGAGCCGTGTCGCCATGTGCTGTCAAAGTGAGCCGTGGTCACTGCGCAGGGGCTGGCAGAGGCAGCGCAGGGATGGGCCCGGCGCATGAGGACAGTGGCGGCAGCCCCTGCCCGAGCAGAGGGAGAGCGGAAGCGGGGAGGGGGGCAGCAGCCGCTCGCTGCACTCCGAGGCCACGGAACCTGCAGCTGTCGGAGGCAGGAGGGGGCCGGGGCTCCAAGGTAGTCCTGGAAAAACAGCCCAGCTGGCCGTCGGCCAGCACCTACTGCCAGGACGGTGAACACGGGCGTGTCCAGCACAGAACAGTGGGTTCCACACAGAGGCGTGCCCGGCTGGGACCATGTGGCTGCACCTGAGACTCCCAACCTGTTTGGGAAAATGTCTGTTTTCCTATACGGCTGTCAATAAAAACCTAACATGGGGATAGCTGCCTCCACACATGTATTTTACACGTGTGTTCTACTATTTAATGCTCACACCGCCCCAGGGTATAGGCACTGTCATTTTACAGGTGGCGAAACAGAGGCTCAGAGAAAAGAAGGATTCCTGCAACTCCAGAGCTTTGATTTCCACCCTGACCGTCTGACTCTGGGCGCGGCTGTTGGTCACTTCACTAACCTGCTAGGGGCAACTGTCCCATATCCCCTCCTCTGCCACCGGTTATCCTTCTGCTGAAGACCACAGGCCCCAGCTACTTCTCAAAGCAGGGACACCTCTGAAAAACACGCCCGGAGTTTGGACAGCCACATCCTTGCTTGGGAAAAAGGGGCCAGAGGTCCCACTGCTAAGGTATGTTCCATTTCCTGCACGGAGCCTGACTCTGCCGGTCCCTGACAGGCAGGTCTGCCACATAAAATTCAGGACAGCCGGTTAAATGTACCACACAATATTTGGGACATACTTATACTAAAAACTTACTTGGGATTTGAAATTCAAATTAAATTTGGTGTCAGTATTTTTACTTGCTAAATCCAGCAACCCTCCTGTCAAAGCAAAGGGGAGATGAACTGTTTGCTCTGTTCCAAGGGGCAGGTCTCATCCGAGAGAGAGTTTTCATTTGTTCAGTCGAAAGTCTTGCTCACTTACCATGGGAGCTGGAAGGCCGAGGTGGCCACTGCCTCTTACAGTTCCAGAACATCGCAGGCTCCTGGGTGGGCTGACTCGGAGTGGTTGGGAGGGACCTTCCTGGGATTTGTTTGGCCTGGACACCACAGGAGAAGGGGTTGCGAGCAGGCAGGGGAAGCTACAGGAGTTCAGGCCTCGGAATGCCTGTCGGGCACAGGCCCCACCTAAAGCCCTCCTGTACGTTTGTAAGTGTGGATGCTCTTTCTTAAAGAGGGGCTGTGCGTCACCTGGGCTCCTGCGTGCACCAAACCTGGTTCCAGCCCTGGATGAGAGGGTGGCACCTACTCAATTTGGGAGACAAGCAGTCTCCCAAAAGGCCACGTGCCCAGCCACGAGCACTCTCACCCTCACACCAACAGCCCGGGCTAGGCCCACTGTGGGCATTCCACCAACGAGGACAGAGTGGAGAGCACCTCCTCCAGTGCCACCCGCTGGGAAGTGGCAACAAAAGGATTTGAACCTGGGTGGAGTTCCCTCTGCTGTGAAGACACCACTGATGTCATAGGGCTGGTGAGAAGGAGAAAGTCTGCTTCCTGAGGGTCCCCGCTGGCCCACGTACTGCAGGAAGGGGCTGACCCCTCAGGGAGAGCCGGGACCCTCGCCAGGGCCAGAGCAGGAGAGGGTTCTGGGAGGAGAAATGAAAATTTCAGAATTATGCTCAACAACTAAAAATATCATCAAGCGCCAGTTTGGTGCCGGGCACAGTTGCTAAGAGACTCCGCAAACATCATCTCATTTAGTCCTCACAGCAGCCCTGTGACATCAGTGTGGTCGTGAGCTGCATTTTGCAGATGAGAGAACCGAAGCTCACAGAGATAATGTGTGCCCCAGAGCACCCCATGGGTAAACACGGCAGGGACTTGGAGCCAGGCTTTCTGAGTAGAGGGAGGCGGCTGGGGACGCAGGAGAGAGGCGGTACGGGGCTCCTGTGTGGGCAGGTCAGGGGCTGTTGTGTTAGTTTTCCATTCTGCTGTAAGAGGGTACTACAAGCTTAGTGGCTTAAAACAACACGAATTTGTTATCTTGTACCTCTGAAGGTCAGAAGTCCAAAATAGGTCTCCCTGGGCTAAAATCAATGTAGCCTCAGGAGTGTCACTGTGTCTGCGTCACTGGGTGGGAGCAGGGAGGAGCAGAGATAGGAGGACAGGTACAGAGCCCTGGTGGTTCATGCCTGGTCATGTTAGAAGTGTTACCCTTTCACCCAAAGTTTCATTCATGTGAGTTTATCCTGCAAAAAGACCCATTCGTGTGCAAAATAGCATGTACAAACTTAATTCGTGCAAGTTTATTTGTAAATTGGAAACAACCTAACTAACAATCCATCACTAGGAGAATGTCTTAGTGGTACAGTTGTATAATGAATGGAGTTATCTAAAAGGTGAAGATGTTCTTTGTAAATTGCTATGAAAAAATCTCTCAGACCAAAGTCAGGTTCAGGATATTATGTTTAGCATGCTACAACTAGTGCAAAAATGGGTGAAGGGAAGGCTATAGATATACATATTATTTAGGCATGCATAAAACATCACTGAAAGAATATATAAGAAACTGACGGCATTGGCTGCCCCCAGGGAAAGGTGGGTGTGAGAGACACCCACTGTCAGATGGGAGGGAGATTTGTCATGATTGACCCTCTTTCACTTTTAACATGTTGAACCATATGACTGTGTTACCTATCAATACATGCACACTTAAAACATCGTTTTAAAAAATCCTTTGACACCATCCGCTCACAGAATATTCAATTGTCTAAGCTGGAAGAAACTTTAGCCATTTGATCCAAGTTGACTCTGAGTGATGGTCTTGAGCATGAGCTCCTGCCCATGCCCCTTTAAAGGCCAGAGAATCTTAATGCCCAAGGACAGTCACGTCCCTCCTTCTACACCCAGGGACAGCCTGGCTGAGCATGTGGCACTTTCCCAGCACACCTTGCTGCATTCCTCCGGGCCCTTGCACACAATGGTCCATCTATCTGGGGTACCCTCCCTCTTCTTGCACCCCTTTCAACAACAATGGACACGTTCGCCTCTTCTTCCCGAGCACATGGCTGGACTGCATTTCCCAGGCTCCTTTGCAGTTAGGTGTGATGGAAAGACTGGGTTCAGGCCGATGGAATGAGCGTGAAGTGTTGCCATATTCAGGCTCAGCCCATTAAAACCTCCCATGCACAGTCCTGCTCTATTTCCCCATCCACTCTGAAGAGAAGAGACTTCAAAGATCTGGAGGAAGGTCCAGACAGAAGGAACCTGGGTCCCTGCATGACAGTGTGGAGCAGAGTCACACCACCTTTCAGCGGACTGTGACGTGAACAAGAAACAAATTTATATTAATGTTAAGCCACTAAGATTTAGGGTTGTGACAGTAATTGCCCTATCTTGACTAATATTCTGAATAATTCTGGTTCATCCTTCAGGCATTGGCTGGAATGTCATTTGTCTTTCGGGCTGGCCTTCTGGTTGCCTTAGCTGCCTGAAGGTTGGACAGAACTTAGGTGGACACAACTGTGGGGGTGGCTGGGGCTTGGCCTGGGTTAGGGCCAGAGTAGGACAGACAGACATTCATACTTGATAGATCATGTGCTGTGTTATCCAGGGGCCTATGGTCATCTTCCTTATAAAGTTTAGGTTTCCGAAAGGAAGACCATGAGTCCAGCGACAGGGCTGAACCATTCTACCAGGCTCCTTTCCCAAGACAGAGGCAACATCTTCTCTGGTGTGCTTATAAGAGCCATCCTAATCTGTAAAAGTTGGATTTTTAAAGGCTTGTTTTATATTGATTGCTATAGTTAATCAATCTTTAAGTAACGTATTTGTTCACTTAACCTTTCCTGAGCCTTCTCTGCAGCAGCCCTGGGCTGCACGTTGAGAGTACCGAGAAAAACACCCACCTGTTCCCCTCATAAGGCTGACAGTCTGGCGGGGAAATGAGATATAATTACAGCCCAAAATGCTGAGTGCTAGGAAAAGGGTTTTTGTACAGGAGCCTGTGGAGCCCTGAGGAGGAGTCTCAAACCTTCCCCCAGGGGTCTGGTCTGCACCTAAAGAAAGAGCAGGAATTATCCTGCAGAAGAGAAAGGAGAAGGAGACAGCATTTGAAAAGATGGAGAAATGGTGGAACATAGGATATTTGGATTACAAACTTGACCTAAGGTTAATCCTGCAAATATTAACAACTCATAATTAATCTAATAATATTCTACATTCTTTGATTTCGTACTATATGCCAGGCATCAGTTAATCTCATAAGAACTCTATAAGGCAGGCGCAAATGTTCTATTTCATGGATGCATTCATACTACGGTCTGAATTTTGTCTGCCCCCCAAATACACATGTTGAAGCCCTAACACCCAATGTGCCTATATTTGGAGACAGGACTTTTAGGAGGTAATTGAAGTTAAATGAGATCATAAGGGTGGGGTTCTAATGCAGGAGTTGTGGCTTTATAAGAAGAGGAAGACACCCCCCCTTCTCTCTCCCCGCCACCCCGCCCTCCACCTTTCTCGGAGGAAAGGCCATGAGGGGACACGGGAGAGGCAGCCCTCTGCAACCTAGGAAGAGAGTCCTCACCAGAGGTCAAACCCCGCTGGACCTGACTTTTGGACTTCCCAGGCTCCAGAACTGTGAGATAAGAAGTTTCTGTTGTTTAAGCCAGCCAGCCTATGGTATTTGTGATGGCATCCTGAGCTGATATAATTAGCGCTATTTTTATTTTCATTACCGTCGTCAGCCTCTTATTGGCTTAGCAGATGTTTCCTGGCCACCTGACGGCCCTCCTGCTCCTTCCCTTTGCCCAGGGGAAGCCGATGCAGGTATCCATCCTCTGTTCCTCCAAGCTGCCGTGGGCCCCAGGAAGCTGATTCCCACCCAAAGCTCAAATGACGTGTCCAATTGGTCAAGGGTCCTTTCCACCCCCGAAGCAGTGATTGGACCCATCTCCTTTTCATCTCCTCCTGGTTCTTCCTCATCTCCCAGCCTCAGCATTTTGGAGAGCCCAGTACTTAGTCTGTGGACCTCTGCTATATTCACTCCCCAGGTGACCACAGCCAGAGTCATGGATTTAAATTTCATCAATCTCAGAGGTTCTCAACCCTGGCTGCACAGTGGAATTACTTGGGGAGCTTTTAAAATGCTTAATGCCTGCCCACACCTGGCCAGTTCTATGAGACCCTGAGGACTCAAGCATCCGCAGTGTGCAAAGCTCCCCATGTGAAGGGAACCACTGCTGGAGGCAGGGGCAGGAGACCCGGAGGTCCCGGGGACCTTGATGGGGGTGGAGGCAGTGGATGTGAGAGCCAGGGTGCATTCTGGGTGTGTTCTGAAGGTGGAGTGGTCAGGGTCTTCTGAAGAATTGAATGGAAGGTGTGAGAGCAAGAGAAGAATCAGGGATAATGCCAAGGTTTGGGCCTGAAGAACGGGAAGGATGGCGAGCCCACTCACCAGGACGGAGGACGGGAAAGAGAGTGGATTTGGAATTGGACTGCGGCCAGGTTAAGGTGGAGATGATTATTACAATTGTAGGCATCTGAACCAAGACCTGGAGTTGGAAGCTGACATCAAATGTGGATATCAGGGGAGAGCTGGGAGCCAGAGCTGAGGCTGTGGGGTCCTCGGCACACACACCCACGGCTCTCAACCCAGCTGTGCATGAGAATCGCCTTGGGAGCTTTGACAAATCCCAGCTCCCAGGCCCCACCCCAACCAATTGCATCAGAACGTCTGGGGCTGGGACCTAGGCATCTGTATTTTTTAGAACTTTCCAGGTGATTGTTTTGTGTAGCCAAAATTTAAAACCTCCATTTTAAAACTTGAACAACATTGGGTCATTTCTCCACTCCAGACCTTCCATGAACTTCCTATTTAACTCAACGGAGAGGCCAGAATCCTCATCACGGGCCTCAAGGCTACACCACATGACCCTTCCCTTACCTCCCTGACCCCGTCTCCTACTGTGTCTCCTCACCCACCCTGCTTCAGTCATTTGGCTTTCTTGTTGTCGCCAAAAATACCAAGCACACTTCGGCCTCAGGGGCTTTGCACTGGCTGTTCCCACTGTCTGGACGGCTCTTCCCTCGACGCCTTCACAGCTCAGTCCGTCACCTCCTTCCATCTCTGCTTAGACCGCCCTGGTGGGCAATGCAGCTGCCCCGACTTGCACTCCCTGTCTCCCTTCTCTGCTTTATTTTTCTCCATAGCACTTATGGCATCTAAAATATTGCATATTTCACTTGTTCCTTTGCTTTTGCCTGTATCCTCCTGCTAGAATGTAAGTTGATTTTTGGAGCTTTCATTTATTTTGTTCGTTGCTATGCTGCCTGTAGTAGGTACTTAATAAATATTTGTTGAAGGAAAGAATATGTGAGCCCAGCCTTCAGCAGCAGGGGCTGATTTAGGAATGGGCATGTGACCCAATTTAGGCTAATGAGATGCAAGGGAGGCTGACTGGAGACTTCTAGAAAAGCCTGAGGAAGAGACAGTGTGTGGGTGTGTTGGCTGCAATGCCACGGCCACCACTGCCCGTGGGTGCGGACAGGGGACACCAGCAGGGCAGGACCGAAGGACAGGTGGACACAGGATTCGGCCGATTCTTGAGCTTCCATTTCCTTGTTCAAGCTAGTTGGGGACTTTTTACTTCCTTTTTTTGTTTTTATTTTTAAGATTGTCTGGAAGGTAGTTATAGTGTTTTTAAAACAGATGAAAAGTCTCCAGGTACAACCCAACTTTCTCTGAGGACACTTAAAGCTTCCCTTTCTGAGCTGAGCACCAACTTCAGAACTGTAGCTCTGGAAGCTAAGAAATCACGGAGCGAGTTCCTGCTCTGCCGTGGGCTTGCAAGTCTGTTTGCCAAGCTGGGCCTCGGTTTCCCCATTTTTGACTTATTTTGTGCCTTTCCCTATTTCCGCTGCTCACAGAGTAGGCAGCTGGACCGTGCTTGCCAAGGGGACCCCTGGCCAAGGGAATGGGTAAACATGGTCCCCACCGTTCTGCTCAGCACACCACGCCGGTTTCATCCAGGAAGTGACTGTGCCCCAGGACAGACAGCAGCGCAGGAGCAGGAAAGGGAGGTGCGGGAGGCATCTCAGCTCAACTGGGGAAGGCACCAGAGGGCCTGGGAGGGAGGTGGGATGTGGCATCGCATGTCACCCAAGTCCATCCACTCCCTTAACAAGCGCCCACTGGGATGGGCCCCCCTCAGCAGGGGCCGGGCTGCTGCTGCTGTCAGTGTGTTTAGTACTCACCGTGTGCCGTCACTTTCTAGGCATCCTCCCACGCTGTCTTCACAACATCCCCATGGGGCAGCTACCATTATTGTCTGTTTTGTGTTTAAGGCAATGGGGGCCCAGAGAGGGCAAGAAACGTGCTCTGGGTGTCAGAGTGAGAAAGTGGCACAGCAGAGATTTGAACCCATGCTGTCAACTCCTGACTCCCGAGTCATGCTTGTAAGTACTTCCCAATAGCACCTGCCACGGACATGCGACCCTGTCCGCCTGCTGGACACGAGCTTGCGTATTTTCTGGGCAGCGACTCTGTGCCCAGCCCTGTGCTGGGAGCTGGGCTACGGCCAGGAATCAGACCCTCTCGAGCTCAGGGAGGGGCTCTGAGGTCTCAGCACAGCCCCAGCTGTCCAGATGGACAGCCTGTCGGTATGGTACCAAGCGTGGAGTTCCGCCACTCCGTGTCCACGGAGAGGGGTTTTGGAGCTCACTCCAGCAGCCCGTGCCCAGCTCCTTCCCCAGGGGCCTCTCTTGCTCTCTTGGAAACATTCCAGCTCACAGACAGCTGTGACTGTAGTCCAGGCCCTTTCCTCTTCAGGGTGGAGCCAGCACGTGTCACCAGTCCCTGTTGTCACCAACTGGGGCCTCCCCGAGAGGACAGAAGCCACGACCAAGCTTAGCTGGGCCTTCACATTCTTTAGACCACACGTTTCTTCTCCCAGCCCAGGGCTAGAGGCTTTATGAAGCCTTCTGTGCTGCAGCAGAGAGAGGTTAAGAGACTGGCCTGAGGTCACTCAGCAGGTCCCCAGGGCAGAAGGGTCTAGAATTCATCCTTTGTCTCCAGTTTCTGTCCATGATCCTCCGTCCTAGGTGGTCTCTTGCTAGGCAAAGTACATCTTTCTTTCAGTTCCTGAACTTTTAACCCAGCCTGGGCTCGAATAAAGAAATATTTGGTGAAAAGAACAAGGTTTTCTTGGACCTCTCTGTGTTTTTCTCTTATTAATGTTTAGTCTTCCCTGTAATCATCCACCCATCCACTTATTTGTTTCATGCAGTCGTTGGTCATTCTACTAAAGAATACAAAGCAGCCACTCTGTGAATTACCTGGAAGTAGAGGCCCAGTCTTCCATGAGCTCACAGCCTGGCCAAGCACCACGGTGCGGTAGGGGACAGTGGGAACAGTTACAATAGTTACCACACAATGTGATTGGATTGTATCAAAAGCATAAGCAAATTACTATGGAAGAACAGGTGACCAAGTATAATAACTAACTGCTGGGAGAGTCAGGGAAGGCTTCACAGAGGAGGTGACATTTGAGCGGGACCTTGAAGAGCCAACAGTTTGCTAAACAAATCATGCAGGCGATTGATATACTGGGTGGAGGGACCTACGTTGTCAAAAGCACAGCCGTATGCGAGACTATTTAGGAAGGAAACAGGGCAGAACCAGCTAAAGGAAATAACAACAGCTATCAGTTACCGTTTGTGATAGTGTGTCCAAGTGTTTGGCATCCATTTTATCACAACAAGCTTCTGAAGTATCATTTTTCCCATTTTACTGATGGACAATTTGAGGCTCAGAACAGGGAAGCCACTTGCCAAAGGCTACACAGCTAGTTAGAGGAAAAGCCAGGATTCAGACCAGGTCTCTGTGACACTTGTCCCCTCCACTCCTCCCTCTCAGGGCGAAATATTAGGGTGAGGACAGTCATGCCAAGAAACTCTAACCTGTCTCAGAACCTGCAATGAGGTGGCCTGGCAGCCTGGTGGAGGACATTTCCAAGTTCTCATCTAGGTTCCTTTCCTTGCCCTCCCTGCCAGGACTGAAGTCTTGGGCCCTGGCGTGGCAGGAGCCACCTCTGTAACCCCTCTCTCCAGCCATCCATGTCACGCGGGCCTTGTCTCCGCTGATCCCAAGTTAAAGAGGGCCCTGGGGAGAACAGACATTGCCTCATTGCCATGGATGTCCCTGTGCACGGAGAGGACACCATGTCGACAAGCAAAGGGGCCTCCACAAACGCAGAGGAGCCAGGGTGCTGATGGGCACATTCTCCAGAGCCAGGCAGAGCGTAATTACAGGCCGGCTCTGCAATGAGAAGCGTGGGCTGGCTGTGGGTGGAGAGGGCAGTCAGCGCCTGGGCCACAGGAGGGCTCTGGTGGGGCCACCAGCTCAGCGTCTAGCTGCCTCCAGACCACACGTGTTGGCCCTAGAGGGGTGAGGGGAGACGGGAAAGAGAAGTATGCACCACGCTGGCCGAGTACCAGAGCTAAGCTGGGACTCTACCTCTATCTCATGTAATTCTCCCGCCAGCCAGGAGAAGCAGGTGTAATTTGGGGAAGACGGAGGCTTCCAGAAGTGAAGCAAAGTGCCGAAAGTTCACATACCTAAGAACAGTGGAGGGGGATTCACACTCAGGTCTGGGGGAATCTGTAGCCTGTTTTCCTGCCGGGGGAGATGAAGGGAGAGGTGGGTCCATCCTGGGGCTGAGAGAGAGATCAGGAGAAACAGGAAGCGGCCCTACCAAGCGTGGGGGCGGGGAGACCAACAAATGCAGGACGGGAACCTGAGGCATTATTTAGGATATTAAAGCACAGGGTCATGTCAGAAACCTGAGTGGCTTAGGAACATCAGGAGTATGAATTTGGACTCTTGATTTTTCCTTTCTTTGTTTTTTGTCTTTCTGTGCTTCTCTTTGAGGTCTAAATCCCTAGGAAAGTGAACCACCCTGGCCTTCAGCACCAGACCGTGTCCCAGATCACCTCCCTCTGATAGTCCTCAGAAAACCTCTCCCCCATGTGTCCTGTGGTTCCCTAGGAAGAGAGCCATGCTTTTCCCCTGGGCTTTGGGGCCTGTTCAGAAGAGATGGCAGTCAGCAGTGGCTTGGATACCTCTGTGTGGGCCGAGAAGCCATGACTAACCTCCTTGAGCAACTGCGGGGCCCTTGTGCCACAGAAGGAGCTGCCACCATGGCAGGCTGCGCATTCCCAGCCCCTCTCAGCAGCATCACCTGCTTCTGATTCACCGTGGGGCCTGCCCAGGGGACTGTGGGTGCAGCTGCCTCTCCTGTGCTCATGTCACGGCCTCCGCCCCAAGCCGTGGCTGGAGTCCAGGTCTCCCAGCCTGGCAGGGGCCTCACGTTGCATTCTGGGCATGCTTTAGGCCTCACGAGCAGGCTTCCTGATTGCGAAAGGCCCACTCACGAGCAGACAGCACCTTGTGTCCGAAGCAGGTGAGCAAAGTTTAGAGCGTGACAGGCTGAGTTGCAAATCCTGGCCTTGCCACGTATTAGCTACGTGAACTTGGGTGTTTGCTGCCCCCACTGGGAGCCTACATTTCCTCATTTGTAAATTGGGAATGACCACCACCCCTCACTGTTCATAAGCTGGGTAAGACCTGGGGCTGTCCCTCCAAACCCTGGCTCTGTGGATGCCAGCAGTGCCACCCTGGGTGCCTTATTTGGCCTCATGAAACCTCAGTTTCCTCATCTATGAAATGGGGATAGTGATCCTATCTAACTCCAATATTGTGGTGAAGATAAAACGAAATGATCCAGGTGCCACCTGAAGTGCTCGGACAGCCGTGTCGCGGCCCTCCACCGAGCACCTGGCACGGCCTGGAGCTACAAGGACCCTGAAGATCTCAAGCTGCTGACCTCTTACTCTTTTCTAAGAACACAAGCCACTCGGGCAGTTTTCTTCCATCACCCACGAATGAGGAAAGATGTTGTCACATCAGCTCCCAAACAGCTCTCTCCAAAATGGGAAATTCCCGGTGACAGTAGCTAAGGAAACCTAGGCCCGCCGGGCGGGGCTCTCTGCCAGTGTCTTGAAGGTGTAAGAGTTGACTGACGACTCTGCAAATGTCACCTAGCAGGTCTTCCTCACCCCAGGGGTGGCTGGCAAGGGCGACAGCTACCTCCACGTCCGCAGAGAGGGGCTCTTGTGATGTACTGGGAGATTGGCTGTAGGGTGGGCACTGCCAGGGACACAGGGTGGCGTTGAGGGGCCAGGAGAACGTTGGTGTCAACAGAGACTGGAAAGGACCCCGTGTGTTTGGTTCTTAGAGTCTCTGACCGTATCTGGTCATCCCCGTGGCCACTTTTGCCTTGCTGTGAAGGCAGAAGCAGCTGGCGTTGCCATGGTGACTAAGCAGCATCAACTTCCAGCTCACCTCTGCATTTTCTATAACAACAGCAAAGCCCCTGAAAACGTGTTTGCAAAGTGAGAGCCACGAGCAGAAAATTACGCCAGGGAACTGTGGGGAGCTGATAAGGAAGGTGGTCATATTTCCTACCTCCTTGGTTAATCACGAATGTAGCAAAAAGGCACAGGACTAACCCAGCTTCCAGCCGGAGAGAAAGAAACATTGGTAAGACTTGTGTGTGCTGAGATGGAGAGGACAGGGACACTGTTCCCATACGTACAAACGCACCGCGCGGCCGTGATCTGTCCGGCTCTGGCTCAGATGCCGGGACGTGGGAAGAAAGAAGGGACCTGCTGTCAGCAAGATGGGAGTCCCTGGCACGCAGAGTGGGAGGGCTTCGTGGAAGGGAGGTCTTCAGCAGACTAAAATAAAATAAAAATTCCGGTTCCCAGAAGGTTTGTTGAGCACTTTTCACGTGGGCCTGTGCCTGGCAATAGGAAGGTGGCTCCGTATTTATCATCCCACCCGCCTCATGGTCGTCCCGGTCTGGCCTCGCCACTGCCCAGGCAGCCGCATGATTCCGTTAACATCTCTAGCAGCCACATCGGTAAAAGTGAGAATAAACAGGTAAAATTCATTTTAATCATGTATTTTATTTAATCTAATACATGTAAAAGTTTATCATTTCAACATGGAATCAATATACGAATGATTGATATGATGTTTTATATGCTCTTTCTTCCTAAATCTCAGAAATCTCCTGTGTCTTTTATCTTTACAGCACATCTCAGTGTGGACTTGCACATCTGAAGTACTCCGTGGCCACATGTTGCGAGTGGCTGCCAGGCTGGGCGCCGTGGCTCTGGACGTGGGAGGCGGGGGTGTGGCTGTGTGACGCGCTTTGCTTCCGGCCAGCCAGCCCTGCGCTCCAGAGGATCCAGTGCAGGACCGCGCCTGCGGGCAGGGGCTTGGCAGCAGGTGTGGTCCTGGCAGGCAGGCCTGCTGCAGAGGCTAATCCGCCTCCGTGGACGTTTTGGGCCAGATGATTCCTGTCGTAGGCAGCCGTGCATCGTTGGATGTCTACAGCATCCTTGATTTCTACTCACTAGATGCTGTTACCATCCCCCGAATCATTACAACCACAAATGTCTCCAGACATTGCCAAGGTGTCCCCTGGACCACCACCACCCCCAACTTTGAGATCACTGTGCTAGGGTCCGACAGAGAGGAGTGGGGCGGGCCGGGCAGGTGTGGTGTTGGCTCATGTAACCAAAGGGTGGGAAAGGTAGAGATGAGGTTGGGCCTCAAGGACAAGTGGAATCTGTTATGAGAATATTACCAGAACATTCTCTCTTCATTGCGTATTGTTGCTTCTCCATCAAGCTCTTTCTACTCTGAGGCTGGAACCAGGGCTCTAAATGGGCCCCGAGCACACAGGTCTCAGGTGCACCACAGCAAGGGACTCTGCCTCCTTCCCATTAGTATTCATTTTAAAACTCTCAGGGCAGGGCTATGATTGGCCCAGCCTGGGTCACACGGTCACTCCTGGGCCAGAGGCAGGCAGGATCCCTGGACCATGGGGTAGGAGCAGGAGGAGCTCGGGTGAAGAGGTGAAGGCTGGGAAGATAAAGCAACAGCCATCCCTGTGGCGGCCGCAGAAGGCCCAGGACTCGGGAGAGGGAGGATTGTGTGGGACGCAGTATTGGACTGACTTTCCTCCCCACAAGAGTACTAGGTGAGATGGAGCAGGCCAGGAGCTCGAACCCCAGGATGAGACTGGCTACAGGTCTCCTCACTAAGCCTTAGGCTTTGGATGGCAGCAATCTCATTTTCTTTCCTTTGCACTCTCCTTAGCATGGAGCAGGGCACTGGGAAGGTAGTAGGTGCGATGGTTAATTTTATGTGTCGACTTGGAGTGTGTTTTGGATGAGACGAACATTAACTCAGTGAACTCTGAGTAAAGCAGACTGCACTCCGTAATGTGGGTGGGCCTCCTCCGTCAGGTGAGACCTGAGTGGAATGGAAAGGTTGGCCTCTGAGCAAGAGGGAATTCTCCCGCAGATGCCTCGGACGCCGTCTGCACCGTCAGCTCTCCTGGGCCTCCAGCCTGCACTGCAGCTTTTGGACTTGCCGGCCTCCTTAATCACGTGAGCCCATTCCTTAAAGTAAATCTCTCTCTCTCTCTCTCTCTCTCTATATATATATATATGCACATCCTATTGGTTCTGTCTCTCTGCAGAACCTTGATTAATACAGCAGATTTTCATTAGCTACTTCTTGGATAAGTAGGAGAAAAATGAATTTATGTTTTCTGTAGGAGTCAGGAAGAAATGCAGTGTTTAAGGAAGGAAAGTGGCAAGCTCAAAACGGCATTTGGTGAGGATCCTTCTTGCTGTAAGATATTGGAGACGCTGGAATGTTGGCACCAGAGGGAGAGATGGCTTTATATCAGACCCCCGTAAAGTAGATTGCCCCATAACGTGGGTAGGCCTGGGTGAGGGAGGTGGGGGTGAGGGTCTGACTCTTAGAATAACTCTAACTAGAACCAGCTGGAACTGGCCGCATGGGGGGAGCACAGGAGGTGGCAGAGAAGCAGCCAGCTAAGCAGCTGGGCTGTGGCCCTGAGGAACACAAACATGAGCAGCCCATAGAGGGGGAAGGTTCCAGTGAACAACGATCAATTCTTAATGGGATCCTGCCTGATTGTACTTAGTCGCTGGGCACCTGGGGGGAAATGGGCTGATTACAGCGAGGAACATGGAACCTGAGATAAGGGGTGGGGGGTTCTAAAGGAAGCTCTGAGAGAGACAAGCTCCCCTGAGAGAGGAGCAGAGGCCTGGATAGGTGCCTGGGGCCCCAGCCCTGGGAGGTGAGAGACAAAGAGCCAGCGAGGGGAAGGAAAGGGGTTGGATGGGCAGTGTCATGTAGGGCCCACCAAGGAGCAGAGGCTCATTCTTAAGAACCCCCCTCTGCTCAGGGGGGCGTGGAGTGCAGTGAACCGAGCCTGAGCTCCTTGACCTTGGCTGATGATTTCACTTCTCTAAGCTGAAGCTTTTAATCTGTAAATTGTGGGTAGTAATTGCCACCCCACAATCACTGTAAAGATCAGATGAGATTACAGTTGCTAAACATGAGGCACTTAGTAGGTGCTTAATAAACCTCTTAATAAACAGCTTAGTTAACCCCTAATAAACCACCAGGCATGGCGGTGTTCTCCTGTAGCCCCAGCTACTCAGGAGGCTGGGGCAGGAGGATCGCTTGAGCCCAGGAGTTTGAGGTTGCTGTGAGCTAGGCTGACACCACTCCACTCCAGCCTGAGCAACAAAGCAAGATCCTGTCTCGGAAAAAAAAAAAAAAAAGCAGATAATGACAATACCAACCACACAGCGTTGTTGTGCAGACTAAATGGGATAATACAAGTAAAACTTGGTACATGGTGAGGGCTGAATGAATGTGACTCATTTTGAGATGACGTAGGAAGGACTTAAATGAATGACAACAGCCACCACTTATCAGGCACGTGAGGTGATCCGGCCCCTTCTCTGCATTCTTCCCGATAACCCTTGCCACCTGCCTGGGAGACGGAGTTATTATTCCCGTGACTGACAGATGGCGAAGTTAAGGGACGAGAGAGGAAGGGAGTACCCAAGGTCACACAGCTGAATGACAGAGCCCAGAGGGGACTCGGAGTGCCGCGCCCTCTCCCGTCCTCAACACGCTCTGGAATGTTGAAGGGGAACCTGCTCCTGCCAGCCAGGCCGGGCCAGCTCATGAGAACTTGAGAACAGAGGGAGAGGAGGAGGGCAGGGGAGCAGAAACTGGTGCTGGTCTGACCCTGGGAGGGGTCGCTCTATGCCACTCTTGTCCCCATTTCACAGATGAGGAAGGAACATGAGGCTCAGCCGAGTGGAGGGCCCCGGCCAAGAGCACCCAGCCATGTGCACTGAGTGAGGAGCAGAGGCCCGTCTGACTTTGAACTCACCGAATGCGAGGTCTTGCCTGTGCCCAGGGCACCGTGGAGCAGGAGGAGTAGCAGGAGGACGAGGAGTGGGCAGAGAGGTTACTGTCTCCGTTCCACGGGCATCTGAAGAAGTGCCTGGAGCATTCAGGGGCCCAGGATGCTGCTAAGTGGATTTCTGAATCCCACGTGGATTGTGACAAGCGTTGGCTCCCTCCCAGGAGAGAAAGGGGTCACTGGACAGAGCCAGGGTACACTAAGCCCATGGGTCTGTGATGAGCCCCCGCACGCTGGTTAGAACCACGCGCTTCCACGTCAGAGTCACCGTCTGCTCTGTCTCCCGCTGCAGTGCCGGTTCCTAGAGCAAGGAACTCCGTGTCTGTATCCCTGGCAATGCGTACCGCTGGCATGAGGCATGTGAACTCACATCCCATCCTCTGCTCCACACACGCCCCCTGTTGCTCACTATCCCCACACCCTTTGTTTTCCCTCGAAGAACATGTCCCTACTTGACATGGGGTATTGATTTACCTATTGGTTTATTGTCTATCTCCATCACATAGGCAAGAATGTGAGCTGCGTGATGAGAAGCAGTCAGCCTGTCTTGCACACGGCTGGGAGCAGCCAGTAGAGTTCTGGCACATGGGAGGCACTCCCTAAGTACTTAGCGGATAAAGGAGTGAATAGTAGGCACTCGACATGGTTTTCTAAAACCAGTGATTGAGCGGGCTCCATATGCTCGGCGGTTACACGTGTTATTGCATTTAATCCTCCTGAGCAGCTTTTGAGGAAAGAATTGCCTATCCTTTACACATCAGTCGAGAGAAGAGGAGTGACTTGCCCATGGTCACATGTCCAGTTGGTGACAGAAGTGGGATACAAGTCCGGTTCTGCCTGCCTTCAAAGCCTGTGTCTATTCCACTTCTCCCAGCCGCCCTCCCCTCTGAGATAAAGGGGAAATCGGGAGAGCAGAATGCTCACTTCCCCAGGGGGAAGCGCTGAGCTCCTTCCAGTGTCATCCGAAGGCTGCCTGCTGCCTGCCTGGCTTGTAGGGACCCTTCCAGCTTCCCCAGTGCCTCGCCCGCCTCCTCCATCTCCAGGGAAGCAGGATTCATTCTAGTCCTGATTTATTAGCTTCGTCCTGGAGTCATCCCAGATGCTGTGGCTGGTCTCATTTACTGACCCGCCTGAGGGCCGAGGAAGGAAATTCATTAGGCCTGCAGAGCTCATGGCCAGGCCCATCTGTCTGGGCATCTGCCTCCCCTCCCCTCTCCCTCTTTTCCCCTCCCCTCCTCTTCTCTCCCCTCCCCTCCTATCCTCTCCTCCTGCAAAGGGGGAGGCTCTGTGCCTGAGACTGCTCAGGATCCCCAG
The DNA here is from genome assembly GCF_041146395.1 of Eulemur rufifrons. Taxonomy (NCBI): domain Eukaryota; kingdom Metazoa; phylum Chordata; class Mammalia; order Primates; family Lemuridae; genus Eulemur; species Eulemur rufifrons. The sequence goes on from NC_090992.1 coordinate 13,083,589, forward strand.
GCAATGACACCACTGAGCCACCGGGCCCCCAGGGCAGGATCCTGACCAGGCGGCTCCAGCCTCCAGCACCGTAGCAGCAGCATCCGCATCAGAGGCTCCCCCAGGCCTCCCACCCTGCTCTAGGAAACAGGCGTTTCCCACAAAAGGATTTGGAAGCCTCCCGCCCTCCCAGGTACACCGGACCTGCCTGCTTTTATGCAAAAAGTGTCTTCCTGAGCAAGTTATATGGAAATGAGATCTGGAACAGACTGCTACCTTTAAAGCAGAAGGCGGAGCAACTTCTGAAGCATTTTTATTCCCGCACAGGGTGAGCAGGATGATGGTAAGGAATGTAGGGATCAAGGCTTTTTATTTTCATATGTGTTAAGGATATAAAATATATATAATACAAATTTATAACTAGCATATCTGACCCTTGATTACATAAAATATAATTGCTTTGAATAATGCTAAAATAGGCATTTCCATTTTTAAAAGTGGTCAGTTTACAGAAAAATGCTAAGTAAATAACAGTTACAGGAGGTATACAGTGCTTGGCAGGAAGACTGGCGTTTAGGACACGCTAGTCTAGAATAAGGCAGTGAACAGGCTGCCAAGGTTAAGCTCTTCTTGAGGTGAAGCCACCCTTGAGGGAGCCCGCCCATGGCACGGAGGGACACGGCAAGCCCGGGCCTCGCCAGGCAGCACCTGCTCGCTCAGCCTCAGCTGCAGGAGAGAAACGCCGGGGACAGCCGCGTGCGCTGACCCCTGAGGTTTAAACAAACACGGCCTCAGGCCTCGGTAAATGTTTAGCCTCAGCGACTGGCTGGCAAGTGCTGAGGCCCTGACAGCTGGCGCCGCGGGGAAAGGCTGGGGCGAAGGGAGGGGAGGGAGAGCCTGGGTCCAGCTTCTCTCCTGGTGCTTATCTCTTCCGACCTACGGAGGGGCCGAGACCCCTGGATGCAGAAAGGAACAAATAAAGAGCCATGTCTGCAGCTTCTTCCATGTCGGCAACATCCTGGAGTCCCCTGTCTCTCTTCCGCCTCTCACACAGAGCAATCGCTGCACCTGGTCGCCTCTATACATACGTACACAAAGACACAGAGCTCACACTCACGTGCAGACACACTGACTACACACAGTCAAACCAGAGACATGTGTACACACACACAATCCCCCCAAGATGTATATACATAAAAACACAACGACACACATTCACATGTGCACACACATAGACACACACTCACTTCGTACACACACAGATGCAACAACCGCAGCTCTCAGTCACCCATGCAGACACGGACACGTGGACATACAGCATGACCTAATCAGATACAGACACGCGTGCAGACACATTTGCCTGTACAGTCAAACACAGAGGCAAACAGAGAAAGACCCCGCGTGCACGGAGCAAACCGATACACAGACGCACGGCTCAGTTTCAGCCTTGCGCATCCACAGGCCCACTGTGGCGCGTCGGATAAGTACACATGGGCAAACTCACACACACACAGGCAAACACACATGTGCACACACACATCCAGAGGATGCAAATGTATACTTCCAGATGTAGTGGAGACAGCCCAGCTTTGGCTTGGGAATGTCACATCAGACATAACAGGGACAGCCTCGCCATGTGTTCCCTGGCTGCTGCCAGCCTCCCGGCCACAGAGGATGACTGGGGAGTTGGGCCCAAGCCAGGCACTCGGCTGCAGGGAAGAAGCCACCTTGCTCCCTTTGTCAGCTCTCCCTGCCCCAGCCGCACGAGGAGATCAGAGGCTGGGGGAGTCGGAGAGAGACCTTCCTACTGGCCCAGATGCATGTGGGCCTGACCACAATCACACCCACGATCATGCCCAGCCTTGGGCACGTGATTTGTATCAGACACCCTGTCTGCCCCCACAGCACAGAGCCAGCCGACCCATTTGGTGGGTAGAGTCAAGCAGACCCAAGTTCGAATGCTGTCTCTGCCACTCCATAGCTGGGGACCTCAAGCAGGTCGCTCACCTCGCTGAGCCTCAGGTTCCTTATCTGTAATATGGGTGTAATGATAATACCTAGCTCAAAACCTGGCGTGAAGATTAAGTTAGGCACGGCATGTGTAGAACACTTAGCACGGCCCCCGCTACACAGTAAGCCAGGCATTCTCAGCCTTGGTGCTATTGACGTTTCGGGCTGCGTCATTCTCTGCTGTGGGGGACTGTCCTGTCCAATGAAGGATATTGGCAGCTTCCCTGGCTCCTACCCACTAGATGTAACTAGCACCTCCCCCCACGTTGTGACAACAAAAAGTATCTCCAGACATTGTCAAATGTCCCATGGGAAGCAAAATCCCCTCCCCCCCATTGAGAAGCATTGCTGTAAATGTTGACTTTTATTATTGTCATCGCCGTCATTATTGGCAGTATGTTGGCTATGAGACACTCAGAACAAAAAGGGAACCCAAGACATGAATGATACTGTGCTGCGCCCCCTGTAGGCACGTCCCGGCTCCCTGGCCTCCTTGCCCTCCCCTTCTCTGCCTTTGCTGCTGAAGCCCCCACACAGGGCCAGGCCTGGCCTTGCTGAGAAGCTGGAGGGAAGAGAGTCCAGGCACCTGCAGGTGTAGCCCTGGGAGTGGGGCTGGGATTGCTTCTAAAGGACGAGCAGTGTGGCGAGGCGCAACCACGCACCTAGCCGCTGGGCCTGCTGGGAGCTGAGGTGCACCTGACTTCTGGGCAATGGTGAATGGGGCAGGGCAGCACCTGGGAAAATCTGGAGCAAAGAAAGCCACGTGGGACAGCAAAGGGGCAGAACCAAGTGACTTACTGCAGTAGCCCAGCCACGTCTATTAAAATACGAAATATGCGTGGCTTAACAAAGTGATCCCTTACACGGGGATCTACCCCATCTAACAAACACTAGTTTATAAGATTTATAAGTACAAGATGTTTATTGCAGCTCCGTTCATAGTGGCAAAAATCTGAAACAACCCATGTATATCCGTCAACTAGGGGACAGTTGAATCGATTGCAGCTTACCCACACAATGGAATATTATTCACAATAGCAAAAGCAGAAGCAACCCTTATGTCTACAGAGGGCAGAACGTGTGGGAAAACTGGGCTGTATTCCTCCAGAGGAATACAACGCCGGAGGGAAAATGAATGAACGATCACTGCGTGCACGGGCTTGGGTAAATCTCAAATCTTAGTGTGAATAAGAGAAGCAAGTCACAGAGCACACACAGTGTGACTTCATTTATACAAAGTCCCAAACCAGGCAAAACTACCTATACATTGTTTAGGAATCCATAAACAGACCATAAAAATACAAAGAGAAGCAAAGGAATGATTAACACCAAGTTCAAAATAAGGTGCTACAGACTTGGTAATTTTTTTAAGTGAAAATAATTGATATTTGATTGTACAACTCACTTAACAAGAAGCCAAAATTCATGAATGTCCAACATTTTGTTACCGCTAAAGTAGAGAATGAAGGTAAAATTGTTGGTAGACTACATTAATTGCTCTCTCTCCTGTTTCCATGGGATTGTAGCTTTAAAACAAAAGAGTGTTCCACATACATTATATTGTTTACACTTTGAAATAAGCTACACAATTATACCCATTTCAGAGATAAGCAGAGTGGGGCTCAAAAAGGTGACGTCACTTGCTCAATGTTGCCTGGGATTAAAATTTAGGTCGGTGTGACTCCAAAGCCAGAAAGAACGTGACATATTTGAGGGACTGGAAAGAGGCCAGGGTGGCTGGAGCGCAGTGTGTGAGCACCAGATAACGGAAGGATTTGTGGGTCATGGGGAGAAGCTTGTGTTTTATCAACAATGCCCTGGGGAGACACCAAAGGGTTTTTAAACAGAGCAGTGGCAGGGCCGGATCTGCATGGTACAACATTTCTCTAGCTGCCGTGTCGAGAACAGAGTGGAAAGGAGCGAGAGGGCAGGTGGAAGCCGACAGAGGGCCGTGGGTCAGACGGTGCAGGCAGAGGGACGCTAACGCAGCCACGGCACAGAATTTGGCAATGGGTTGAACTCGAGACTCCAGGTAAAAGAAGGAGTCAAGAATAACCCCAGGTTTTTGACTTTGACAATTGAGTAGAAAGTGGTGACATTTGAAATAATCAAAGGAAGAGCATTTTGGGGGAAAAGAGCCACAGGCATTCTCAAAGTCTAACAGACACTAAATGAAACAGATCTTGCGGTTTCGCACCAGCCCCGCACTGGAGGAAGGAATGACTAAGCTGCACGGGGAGTCGGCACCGCCCTCCCGCAGAGCCCGTGTTCTTGGCATGCGCATGCACCTCGCACTCGTTCCTTGGCGGTGAGCTCTTGCCCACCTTCCTGAGTGCCTCTGCATTTCTGCCAACGGATGCCCGGTGGGCATGCCCGGGCCTGTCTGCAGCCTTGGACGAGACCCCTCAGTGCACTTAATATTATTAACTCCTCTTGCCTTCTGTTAAGTCTTCTAGTCCCCTGCTTTTTGCAAGGTCAAAGAGCATCCTCAAAAATCTGTACTGGCTGTGAGCTACAAAAAAATAACTATTTGGATCTTCTAGAAGTCGGGGGGCAGCATTAAGAGGACCTGAACACACTCCTCTTTCCCTGAGCATTATCTGAATTATTTAATGCTTTGCTTTCTCTGGAGACAATATAGTGCCTAAGCCAATGGCCTTTGAAGTCAGACAGGTGTGGGCTGGAATCCAGGCTTTGCCACATCAACAGTTGTGTGATCTTGGACAAGGGACTTAGAGCAAGGAGCTCAGGGCGTGGCACAGAGCAGGGCCTTTATCAGTGGAAGGCGGTGGTGATTTGGGGAAGTTGAAGATGGAGAAGAGAATTTCGGCTTAGAAGTCTTCCTGCCATTAGTAGGTGGAGTACAGTGTGGCCTGCAGACATGGCAGGCTTTGCTCAAGGACCCACATTAGAGGTGCAAGCCCACCAGGAATGAACGCCACACCTGACTCCCAGCCCAGTTCTCTCTCCAGCCCTCCTGTGGGCGCTGCGGACACTAGTGAAGGCGGGGGGCCCTACCCCACCTGTGTTTTCAGCTGATTGCAAGGGCTGCAGGGAGCAGAGGGACCCACTGGTGTGCCACAGGTTGGATGGGTTTTGTTCATTTGCACAGGGTGGATAGCACAATGGTTTGAAAAAAAAACCTGAACTAGCTGCCACAATTTATAAATTAGGAGGTTTCCTACAAAAATCCAAATTTCTGATTTTTTTTTTAAGAAATCAGAAAACATGGCCACCAGCCCTGTAGCCCCACAAGGCAGCAGCAGTGGGAGCTGACCTGCTTCTGTGCCCTTGTGGGTCTGTGCTCTCCAGTTTGCCACAGACCCCACTCTTCTCTATTGTCTCCTGGATTCTACAACCTGGTGTCACCTGCAGTCGACCACCATGCTTGAGCTACTGTGTTCTGAACATGTGATCCAGCTTCCCTCATTTATGCAACCTTCTCTATCCTGTAGGCATGAGTTTGTTATTCTGCCCCTCCAGTGTCACCTTTTTTAAAAAAATGTCTTAGGAGATAAAGATATGTACATGTTCCAATGCATCTGCGCCATATTAGCTGTTGCTGTGGAACCCTGAGTCACTTCTCTCAACATTCTGCCGGCAGATACGTCCCCTATGAAACGGCCTCCCCACATCCACTTGCAAATAGCAATCCTGCCCGCAGTTGTAGCCGTGTCCTTTCTCTGCATCCCAACTATCCCCCTTCTTCTGGGTCTTGCCAAGGGTCCAACACACCCCTTCTGTTCCTTTTCCATCTGCTACAAGATTGACCATGTCTCCCCCCTGCTTAAAGGCCATCAAGAACCCCTGTCACCTTCAGAATGAAGCCTACGCCCTTGGCGGACCAGGTGGGGCCCACCCAGCTTCCTGCCATCAGCACTCAGGCCAGGAAGCCAGGAAGCTCTCACTGGATCCTCTGCTGTGCCTGTACTTTTTTCTCTACCAGGAACACATCCCTCACCAGGATGGGGTTGGGGGAGCACTCCCAGTAAGCCTTAAGGAATCCATTTAAACACCACCTTCTCCCTCCTTGACCACCTGTACCCACTTGAGTGATTAGATCATTTTGTTTCTCCACTGCTCATGCCTCTTCTGTGGCCTGCCTGATTGTTCTGTTTATGGATGTATCTCCCCTAGAGTCTGTGGCTCTCAGACAGAGACCCTCTGGTTCATCTCCGTGTCCTCAGAACCAAGCACAGGGCCTGGCGTGAGGACAGCCTAGTGAAAGCTTGAGGAGTTGAAATGAAACAGTACTGAATTTCAGCAAAGACATGAGAGGTCGTTCACAATTGGAAAAGGCCGGCCTTGGGTCTTTTGAAAATGTATCTCCTGCTTCATAGAAACAAGGGCCATTTTTTAAGGAGGTGATCATGGGCCTCCCTCCACCTTTGCCAGGGCCCGTCCTCCTCTTTATTCCTCTTACAGGAACAGGTCCTCCCACCACAGGGCACAGGACCCTTGACCACAAAATGTCTTCATTGACCATTTTCTGTATCTAGATCTTGTGATTCCAGATGAATAGTAAGCTCCTTAAGGGCATGTCTGTGATATTTATCCAGCCAGCCATCCATCTGTCCATCCATCCAACCATTCATTCAACCATTCGTCCATTCAAACACCCATCCATCTATCCACGTATTTGATTATTATGGGTGGATGGTCTATCCATCTGACCATTCAATCATCCGTTTATTTGATTATTTTATCAAGCATCTACACTGCACCACACACCCTAATGGTGGCTGCAGGGAAAACGGAGAGTGAAATCAGATGGGACCTCTGGCCTCAGTGCAGCTAACCATCCGTCTGGTGGAAAACACATGTAAACTGACAATTACAAATAAACATAAAGTATCAACTGTGACAAGTGCTGTGAAGGAGAAATCAGCAGTGCTATGAAAGCCTGTTACAGGGAGATTAGTCCTGGGGTGAGGAACAACATAAGCCCAGCATGGCAGCAGCAGCAAGAATGCGGGGGCGTGTGGTAGACACGAGCAGACACTGCAGGGCATGGGGCTGGGTCTCTGAGCCCTGTCTTCATGTGTTAGCGACAGTAAGGCAGGGGCCTGCGTTTGGGTCGATTATACCCCTGATCTGGCGTCCCAAGTGTCTCTTTGTTCACTCATTTATACTAACATACTCAATATCTGTGCATTTTTCCTGTGATACCATTTTCTTATATAATGCAGAGTGTCTATTTCTACAGTGTATACGTCTATTTATGATACACAGATGCACACACACGCACAAGCACACGTGCACAGACCTTCTCGACGGTTGGTCCCACATAAGGCAGTCCACTGAAGTGCAGTGTCACCACCATCAGACTCCATAATTATATAACTATCCCATCTTACATTTTTACATTTTATCATGTATTTAATAATTATAATGATGAAGTGATACTTTAGTGAGTGCCACTTAACTAGGAGAATTACATGCATTATCTCTGCTCCTTATAACTTCCTCCCCAGGTAGGTTTTGTTTCCCCATTTCACGCATGTGGGGATCGAGGCTCAGAGATGTGAAGTCACTCGCCCAGTCACACAGCCAGAAGTGGGAAGACGCTGCACTGGGGCCAAGCTCTATGTGATCCCACCTCTGTGCTACCCCCTCTGTAGCCTTTAGGACCCAAAGGGACCTGACAGAGTCATCGGACAGCTGGCTGAGTTGGGAGCCGCCTGTGGCTGCCAAAGAAGAGTTTGCCTCTATTTAAAGAAAGAGCCATTCGGGGAATGAGGACCATGACCTTGGCTGCACTGGCCAGCTGGGCTCTGGGGACTCGATGAAGCTGCCCAGCCTTCCACAGCGCCTACACAATGGATCTGCTGACCCCATAGTCAGAGGTGACCCCCAGAGGTCAGCATCCCTTGACCGAGGGGAAGGAGCACAGACCTGTGAGCCTCGTTTCCCATGGACCACACAGGGTGGCAGCAACAGGACTCTGAGCTCAGATGGACAACCTCAAAGCCCACTGGGAATCTGTCTGAGGCCTTTGGGGTCAGACATAGACTCATATGCGGCCAGCTTGGGCTGCGTGTGTGACATTTGCTAGGCTCTGTCACATGCAGCTTTTCACCAAGCCTCATGGTGACCCTTCAAGAATGGCACTATTAATATCCCCATTTAGCGAGGAAGAAAGGGAGGCTCAGAGAGGTTAAGTGCTTCCCCCAAGCTCACAAAGCTTCTAAGTAGTAGAATTTCGCTCGGTACAGGTTAACATCCATTCGTTCATTTATCATTCATTCAGTAACCCTTGACGGCACGTCTACCCTGTGCCAGGCAGGATTCTAGGCGCTCAGAATACACAGGTCAGCAAAGTAGACAAAATCCTGCCTTCATGGTGCTGCCATTTGAATGCCAGAGTGCCAGGGCCTATGCAGTTGCCATGGAAACAAACAAAAATAAGACCCAATTCTTCTCTTTGGGGAGTATGTAGTCTAGTGGACGAGACACGTGTACAGAAAATTTCCAAGCACCATGGAAAGTTCTGGGTACTTTGATAGGGGTTAGCAGAGGGGCCATGAGAACAAAGGGTGGGCATCAGGGAAGACTTCCTGGAGGAGGTGATACCTGAAATGAGTCCTGAAGGATCCATCAGGGACAGAAAGGTCATTCCAGGTAGAATTCACAGCAGGGGATGGAGCCCAAACCTGTTCTCTTTTGGGTGCTGGGCTTAGTCGCAGACACAGCTGGTGAGATCTGGCTTGTTCTCCCAGGTACAGCTTGAGCAAAGGCACAGATGCAGAAGGCAGGTTTTCGTCTCCCGGAACTCCCCATTGGCTAGAGGACAGGGATAGACACAGCTCAGAGGGCTTCCGGCCTCAGGAAGCAGGAGGTTTTAGGCAGGAAAGTGGCCTAATGCCATATATGGTAACAAAGATCCCTCAGGGCCAAGTGGAGGCTCAAGAGGAGGGCGAGGCTGGAGGCTGGGAGGGGCTGCTGCAGGCGCCTGGGGATGGCAGCGGTTGTGGGAAGGGGCTACTCCAAATCTAGCACTTTGCACTCCAAGTCCAGTGCTCTTAAATTTTATTTAATTTATATTTTCAGAAGCAAAATGATTAAAAAGAAAAAGAAATAGGAAATGAAAATAAAAATATCTCTATGTGATGACAAAGATAAGCCTAATGTCCTTGTTTTAAAGTGTTTATTGTGAAATATTTCATACTAAGGAACATATGTGGCTTATGTTAAGTTATAAAGCATAGTAATAAATCAAACAGCTGTGGACCCACCATCGCAGAACGAGAACGTGCCAAAGCAGTGGAAGCCAAGGTGGGACCAATCTGACGCCGCCAAGACCTGACCACCTGATCACATCCGAATTTCATTTTCGTCTCGTTCCCTTGCTTTGCTTTATGTCTTTACCAAATGTGAGCGCGTTTCTAAACAATGTAGTGCTTGATTTGCTTGTTTTCAAGCTTTATTAAAAATGCATCTTTGATCCTTCTGCCACTTGTGATTCTAGATTCAACAGGACACATCTCAGGCGCATCTGCTGTTGCAAGTGCCTGTAATTTCTCCCTCTCACCAGTGCATACTGTGCTCCACCGCAGGCATATGCCCCATTGCTGTGTCTGTTCTCCCGCTGGGGGCCTTTGGGTGGTATCGGCCGGGGGGCATCTCAGCGGGGCTGTTCTCGGCATTCCCGAGCACGCCTCCTGGGCGCATGTGCATGAGTTCCTCTAGGAAACCTCAGGGTGGAACTGCTGGGTTGCAGGCCCAGGGCTCTTTCCACTTCTCTGGCCCGAGCAGGGCCCAACTGGCCTCAAATCGGCCTTGGTGCTGCCATGCCGTAGCTCAGGGCAGAGTACCCCAGAGCAGACAAACCTAGGCCGGCACCCCTGGCATTTCCCAGGACTCAACAGGCACCCAGAGGCCCCTCGTCAGCAAGCAAGACCAGAAATCTGCCTGCTGGCCACGAACCAGGTCACGAGACTGTTGCCCTCTCTCTCGGGCTTTGTTCCATTTCCTGCAGTGCTGGGGGCAAGGCAGGCTCTGTTCACATGTCACCAGACCAGGGGAGACTGTGATCACAACAGCTAACACATACTCAGCTGGCTGCACACCAGGCACTGTTCAAAGCACCTTACGTCTACACTCGCCTAACCCTCACACCCGACTACACTAGGTAGGTGTGATTATTATCCCCAATTTACAGATGAGAAACTGAGGCAAGGAAGTTGAGGATCTTGCCCAGAGTAGCACGTGCTTCTGTGTGGGGGGACCAGGCTTCCGGTCCAGGCAGCCTGGCTGCTCCGCTCCCTAGCACTCTGCTACCCCAACTCCCGAGAGGACAAGAACCAACGCATCACCCGATCCTGAAGTAGTCAACGTTCTCCTACTTGCAAGGAAAAGAAACAGAACTTGAATGAGCATAAAAGGGGACTTATTGGCTGACAACAATAAAAAGAAAAGACAGGTAGGAGGCAGACCTCAGGGCCTACAGGGTCCAGGGAGGCCAAAGCTATCAGAAACCTCCCCATCTGCCACCTCGGTGTCCCTGGATGTGCTGCCTTTGTTCCTGTCGCAAAAGGGCTTCCTCCACTGCGCAAGAAGGTGGCCGTCTGCAGCTCTCACCTTACCTTCTAACGGGTCTGCCAATCCCTGTTAAACACAAACCAACCAACCAAACAGACCAAAAGCCAGGGAAGAATCCTGACAGATGCCAGGGAGGGTGCCGACTGGCTTACCTGGGCCACCTGCCCATTTGCCATGGACGGAATGTCTGTGTTCCCCCAAAATGTGTATGTCGAAGGCCTAACACCCAGCGCAATGGCACTGAGGTGGGGCCTTTGAAAGGTGATTAGGTTTAGATGAGGTCACAAGGGGAGGGGTCCCCTGATGGAATTAATGCCCTTATAAGAAAAGGAAGCGACACCAGTGCTTTCTCTCCACCTTTTGAGGACACCAAGAGAAGGCAGCTGTCTGCAAGCCAGGAAGAGGAACTCACCAGGAACCAAATCGGCCAGATCCTTGATCTTGGACTTCCAGCATCCAGAGCTGTGAGGAATAAATTCCTCCTGCCTAGGCCACTCAGTCTATGGGATTTTGTCAGCAGACCAGGCTGACTGCAACACCATTCCTGGAGCGACCCCAGTGGCCTGGGGAAGTTGGGCACTGGTACTGGTGCAGGGAGGACCATGAGCCCCAGCCCGCATACCTGGAAGCTGCCTCTGTCCCCGGGAAGGGACATCACAGACACAACCCCAGGGGCAGCAGGAGAGCATGAGTGGTTGTGAGCCGGGCAACTGACCCAAGTTCCAAGCACGATCAGGCCCCATCTGTGCCCAGGAATGGAAGAAACCGAAGGTGCCAGCTCTGGAAATTCACAATGGCACGCATGGGCCTCTCTTTTTTTTTCAGCAAGGCCTGGGTCTTCACCCAGGATCCAGCTAGACTGAGAGGCATCCGTTTAATAGAGTTCTGCACATTCAGGGAAAAGAGGTTTCCACCTGGTATTTTTAACCAACGCAACCTCCTTCCCTGGGACCGGCATAAAGAGCGTGGATGCTTTGCTGGGACTGCTCAGAGGGGCCGTAGAGTCTTGGGAGAATGGCAGGAGGGTCTCCTCTTGGCCCACGGATTAGAAACCTTGCGCCAGGGGAGCCATTCACTCAGGCCATGCTGGGGACACCCAGGGAGGTGGATGTCCTCACTCTCCAAGGGCGATGGGGCTGAGGGCACAGGGGAGGGAACCAGAAGCTGGACATGGGACAGGTGATGTGACATCTGAAAGTCCTGCATGGGCTGGCCTGGCCCGGACTGCACATCATCTCCTCAGACCCAGCCAACCCTCAGCGGCCCTCGGCTCTGGCTGCCCCGTGGGCACAGGCAAGGGCCTGCTGTGGCCTCGGTGAATCCAGGTCAGAGAGCGGTCGAGCGGTGCCGTGGGGAGCCAAGCGGATGGAAATCTGGACAAGAGAACAAAGCCAACCTGTTGGCCAAGGAAACTCAATCCGATTATGCCCTGGAGCCCCCCAAGGCCGGGAGCAGCCGTGTGACTGAGAAGAAAGGGCGCTTTCACGGGCCCTGCCCTGCCTGCTGGCAAAACGGGTCCCGCAGCACCCTGCCCCCTCCCCAGTGGCCCCATGGGACCTGCTGCCCCACCAGGACTGCGGGGTGGGCGTGGGGGGCGGAACCCCTCCAACGGCTGTCACAGGAGACAGGGTGTGGGAGAGGGACGTGGGGATAAGCCACAGCCAATGAATGCCTTTAAGGTTAAGGCTCCGGAGATAAAAAAGCCAGTGCTTGTTTGTCCTGGAAATTGGCTCATGGACAGATTAAATTCAGGAGTAACTGGGGCAGATACGCAGGGAAGCATGTTTCCTTAATGAGTCTGTCTTTATTTAACTGCTTAATCATTTACTGGGCCAAAAAATCTGGAGGTGACTCCAAAAGTCACAATGATTAAGACAGTGACAGACTGAGCCCTGTCAAGTCATTTCAGGGCCTGGCTCTGCTGACATCAATTCCCTGCTCCTGTCCTTGTCATCCTGATGGGGCCGGGAGGGCCACCCCCACGGCCAGGATAACTCCCAACATGTGTATCAGCCACTTTGCTCAGGAACAGTCCGGCTTTGCCATTTCATTGTCCTGTAAGGGAGGCTGCTGGGACGGGCAAAGCTGATTTGGGTGGGACTTCCTCTTCGCCTTGACACCGCCTCCCTGCAGCCTCCCCCATTCCCTCCACTTCACTTCTCATCCCTGCATCCATTCATTCATTCATTAACGTCTGCAGGCGGCCAGCATACGGCGCACACTCTGATACACCCCGGGAAATGTGACGTTGAAAAAGTCCAGCGTAGTGGTTGCCTTCCTGAAGTTTGTTATAGTCCAGCAGGGAAGGCAGACGTTAATCAAGTAATCCCACAACTCTATTATTGCAACTGCAGCAAGCACTTTGAGGAAAGAGTGAAGACCACTTGGCCTGGGGTGGGAAGGGGGTGATGAATGCGTGAGCAGAGGGCATTTGGGGGCAGAAAAACTACTCCCCACGACACCATAATGGGGAATATGGACAGAGCGCACGTGTCAAACCCATTGAGCTGTAACACAAAGAATTAGCCCCAATGGAAACTGTGGACTCCAGCTAATAACAGTGTATCAATATGTGCCCACCCGTTGTAACACACGTGCCGCACCAATGCCAGGTGTTTCCATTAATAGCAGGGCAGCTGGGAGAGAATAACAGAGGAGGGCAATACTGGCTCTGTATTTTCTGTGCTATTTTTCGGCAAACCTCAAACTGCTCTAAAAAATTAAGACAATTTAAAAAAATAATTGAAGAAAACCAGGAGGAACTGTCACAGGGAGCCTGATTTGCGCTTGGGGGTCCGCGGAAGTGCGGCGTGAACTTGCACGCTGGCTGGCCGCCACTTGCCTTGGTTGCACGGTCTGCCTGCAGGGCGAGTTTCCTCTGCAGAGCGGAGGGGACCGCCGTTCAGTGAGTGCCTGTCACAGGCAGCTCGTCACCAGGCCCTGCCCACCTGGTACATTTGTGATGGGGGGTTCATCTTCGAGAACCTAGATGCGGAAGGCAAGGAGAGAGGAATTGGTATAGTTCGGAATAACAGAGCCAGCATAATGATATAATTTTATATTTTTGGAAAACACAAAAAAGCCTTTCATTTCATAATATAAACTGTGGGAAAGCTGGACACAGTGCTCCTGGCTGGTAGATGTGCCTAAAATACTCATCCTTGGCGCATGGGGAGTGAAGACTTTGAGGAGGAAGGCGGGAGACTTGTGTGTAGCAAAAGGGACACATGTTAGAAAAGTTTGAGAAACACTGTACTGTCCCACGTGAACTCACTGCCACACGGGAAACAAGACAACGGACTCCCACTTTCCAGAGGAGTCGACTGAAGCTCAGTATGCTTTTGTCACATCTTATGTCACACAGCCAGTAAGTTGCAGGGGCAGAACTGGAACCCCCGATAGACATACACATGCAGCGGCATCATTGCTAACAGGTTGCGCAGAGGGCTCTAGTGGACAGCAGGGGTGTTCCCTGGGAGACTGGAACTCACGGACACAGCCAGCTGGTCGGTGGGCCACCCTCTGCCTTCTCGGCATGTGTGGGACAACGGCAGTGAGACCCCTGTAGTGGGGCTGTGCTCCAGGAGAGTGAAGAACCTGTGATCTCGATACAACCTGGAAAGAGAAAGGCCAGCCCGGGAAATACAGTAAAAGCCCCAGTCAGCCAGATGTCACCGATGCTGTGGGACGTGGTTCCCCGACCTGGGCTGAGCGGAGGTCCAGGCTGCTCTGGGCATTAAAGAAGATTTACAGAGGAAGTAACAGAGCAGGGCGGGATGGAGAATGCCTAACCTGTTTCAGCTGCCTCTTCCAGTATTTCAGGTATCTTTTTTTTAAAACAAGTAAGAGCTAATTAAATCGTGTAGCAGGTGATTTCAAATGCATGCTTATCTCTTTCTCCCAAAAGCAGATCCAAGAGGACTCCCAATCGGCTATGTGTCATTAGCAGTGTTAGGACAGGAAAACAATAAACATGGCACAACCTACTCAGCGCCATCCAGTCGGACTCTCTGCCATGGCGGACCTGCCCCCGTCTATGCTGTCCAACATGGTAGCCACTCACCACACGCAGCTGCCGAGCACCTGAGAGGTAGCTACTATGCTGAAGGGACTGTGTTTCATTTCATATCATGTCAGTCATCGCTTGAAAGTAAATAGCCACATGTGGCAAGTGGCTACTGCCTTGGACAGTGCAGACTTAGGTGTTTCCCTAAGGGGGTGACTTCTCTCCCCATTTAGTCCAAATTTTCACTCTAATGCAGCCGTAACAGCTCACCTCCATAGAATGGTCCACTGTCCCAAGGCTTGAATGCCCCCTGAATTGGCACAAAAGCCCGGAAGGGATGGAGGGACGCTCAGGAGGAGAACCCCCCTCTCCCAAGGTCCCGCCACTCTGAGGTCCACGTGGGACTCAGATCTAAGGCCCTTGTTTCCACCTATACCCTCGGGCTCCAAGCTGCCTGGCAGAAAAGGCATTTATTTCTCCAGGTCAGAGAGCAAGGCTGGCTGGCTGAACTATGAGATATAAACATCTGCCACCAACAAACAAATGTGTATATAGATATATCTGAGTCTAAGTTTATGCGTCTGAAGCGGGAATGACAGGAAATACCATGACTTCCGTGCGTCACAGCGTGGGTCTGCGCCCGCCTGGGGTGATGCTTAGTGAATTGCTGACTTTCCCTTCCTTTTGCCTGGTGGGAATATGGAGGAGGGCAGGAAGGGAGGGAAAGGCGGGAGGTCGAACAATGGCTGTGTGTCTGGCCAGCCTGGGCAGACCTGGACCAGTAGGTAAGGAAGGGGGACTGCTAATGATCAGTCCCTCGTTTCTCCACAGAGCACAAGCCACCTGGAACAGCCCTCGCACCCTGCCCCAGCCTCCCAGCTCCTCACCTGCCCAGGGTTCAGGCCCTTCACGCTGTCTATCCCAGTTTTGTGTCCCTGCATGCAAGCACAGGGCGACTTCAAGGCGAGGTGCCAGCCAGCCCCAGGAAGGACAGGCTGACCTGCCACTCAACAGGCCCCAGCCGTGCCAGCCACACCAAGGCCTACAGGAGAACGTGAGCAACCTCCTGGGGTGGTGAGGAAACCCTTTAGGAGCGGGCACGGACACACCCTCCAGTTTTCTGGTGGAGGCAAAATAAAAATGCAACCTCCACCTCCCCGGGGCCACAGCTTTGGATGACAGATCAGGAGGCCTGGGCTGAATCCTGGCTCTGTGACCTCCCTGCTGTGGACGCAGTCACCTCCTTTCACATCCTACATCCTACCTAGGCGATTTTAGGAAAGCAAGTTCACCTACCCAAGCCTCAGTTTCTTCATCAGAAAAATGGGGGTGAAAGACCTACCTGTCATGCTTGGGCAGTGCCGGGCGTACAGTGCGGACTCGCCAGGCCAGCGGTTCTCACAGGGTGGTCCTGGGACCAGCAGTGCCGGCAGCACCTGGCAACTTGTTAGAAATGCACGTTCTCCAGTTCTGCCCTGACCTACGGAATCAGTAACTCTGGAGGTGGGACCCAGCAATTTGTTTTAATGAGACCTCCAGGGGTTCCCAACACTTGCTCAAGATTGTCAAGCACTGCATTAGGTGGTAGCTGTCTGGCATTGTTGATATTCTCAAAAACACATTCCAGCTGGGTCTGAGGACAGCAGGGTTTGGGTCAGACAGACGTGGGAGAAGTCCTGGCACCACCACTTCTCTCCGGGGGGCCTCAGCTTTCTCATCTTTCCAGTGGGAGTAGAACTGGACCGGCAGCTCACCCCAAAGCCCAGTATTTCAGTGCAGGGAATAGCAGAATTGCTTAGTAACTGAAAGTTACTATTGTTGTTGTGGTCGTTGTTTTCTTCTTAAATGTCAGGTGCTGGAGATTTTTTTGTTTCTAAAAATGGTCAAGTTTCTCTGGCATAAATCCCCGCCCATCCTGCCATCATGCCCCAGATAACATCCCCGTAAGGACTGGCGAGTAAATTGCCGAAGGGCCTCTGCTGCCCATCAGACGGGAGACTTTCCGAGTTTGAATAAGGCAGAGGATTTCAATTACCCAGGATTACAAAGAAGGGCCCCGATGCACCATATGGCCTGGGCCTGGCTGCCCATCGTCCGGCGCAATCGGAGGCTCTCGTGTGAGATATTAACATAATTTCCCTTCCAAAAGCGATTACAGAGTCACAGGCAGCAGAATGTCATTTGGTGGCCGAGGCCCACTCTCATCAGCAGCGATGACTAAACAAGCTAATCAAATCAGCACAAATTTGCACACGAGCCCGGCAGCTGGGCCTGGATATCACCGCACGGCAGCATAATCCTGCCGTAGGATGACTTGACTAATGGGCTCCGGGTGGGCGGGGGGCCCTGGTGGGGCTGCCTGGCAAGTCTGCGGGGCGAGCAGGGTGGCAGGGAGGGCAAGTCAGCAAACAGCAAGCAGAGGGGGAGGACCGGAAGGCGACACCTGTGCATCCGTCTCTCCGGTGGGGGTGGGGAGAGAGAAGCAGCCACATGCACCTGCCCTAGCTCCAGAGGATGCTTTGGTTCAAGCTTCAGTTCCATCACTTATTGTATGTCCTTGAGCAAGACACTGAACATCTCCGAGCTCCATGTCCTCATTCATAAAATGGAGACGGTGTTTGGTCTCAAGTCTTGAGGCTGCTGTGCGGATTCAATGAAAAAATACACATAAAATCCATCACATACTGTCTGACACAATGAATGTTCACTAATCGGCAGTTGTTATAACTATTGTTTAGCAAACTTCACCGAGGACCCTCCACGGGCCGGGCACCAGGCCCTGGGAATGGCGAGTGAAGGATGACTTTGTCCTTGCCTTCAAGGAGCGCAAAGTAAAACGGGGCGATGGATGCACAATGATGTAATAACACTGTTGCGTGGTAGGTGTGGTTGGAGCCAGGGGGCTGAGAGCAGAGTGGGGGTACCCGGCCTCAGGATGGTCCTCGAGGAGGCCATGACACAGGTGCGTTCTGGAGCATGAGACGGGCTCACACCGGGATGTGGGAGTCCCCTGGGGTGGAAACTGAGGGCATTTACCTTCCTGCTCACACACCAGCGGGGCGATCTGCTCAAAGACGGGGGGCTCTCAAGTCTAAGGCAAGCCCAGAGCATACAGCACTGTCCAGAGAGGCTGGGCTGCAGGGGCCGGGTTCTCCTGGGGAACTGCATCAGCGAATGTCGGCTCCAGGCATGGAGAGGATGGAGGATGCGGAGGGAGGCAGTGCAGGGCCTCGGGAAAGATAAGGTGGCATGGGAGGTGCCCGCTGCAGCCTGGAGCGCCGGCCTCCCTGCACGCTGCCCGGTGGGCCCTCCCCGGCCCGTCTCCACGGCTCCATCTGTGGAGTGGAGGGTCAACGTCTCCCGCATGCAGCGACTTCCTTTCCATTCTACGACGTTGCTGCAGCCGCAGAAGCCTACAGTATTCATGACTTCATACTTGTCTCCTGAACAGCTTTCTTTTAAAACTTAAGTCACTAATTCAAAGAAAAATTTTATGACGCTGCCATCATTGAAGAGCCAGTACCATTTGCCATGGATAGAAGGTAACAGTACAAATAAAATGAAAGCTAAACAAGGTCCCACCCCTTTACTTAGGTGTTGTCACTCCCCGAAGACTTGCGGGTGGGGGGCGGAAGGAGGCTGGCGAGTGTCGCTCTGCCTCACTGGGCCTTAGTTTCCTCACCTGTGAGCAAAGAGATTAAACTTAGATGATCGTAAAGGTGGTTTCCAACTTTAAAGGCTAAGCTATGATTCAGGGTGTGAGACCAGCAAGCATACTTCTGCAAGCCCCAGGTTTGCCTGAAGTACAGGCGACACCTATAATTCTCCAGCACTGGGCAGCATCGGGAGCAGGTCGTTGGCTGAAGAGGCAGGGCCAGATGAAAAAGCAATCTCTCTTTTGCAGTAGAGCCAGCATAGCATTTAATAGCGCAGGTGAAAATCACAGCCAGCTCTGCCATTTCCTAGTTGTGTGATGATCTTAAGAAAGTAATATGAGTCCGGGCACGGTGGCTCACGCCTGTGAGCACTCTGGGGGGCCGAGGCAGGAGGATCGCTCGAGGTCAGGAGTTCGAGACCAGCCTGAGCAAGAGCGAGACCCCCTTCTCTACTAAAAATAGAAAGAAATTATATGGACAGCTAAAAATATATATAGAAAAAAATTAGCCGGGCATGGTGGCACATGCCTGTAGTCCCAGCTACTCGGGAGGCTGAGGCAGAAGGATTGCTTGGACCCAGGAGTTTGAGGTTGCTGTGAGCTAGGCTGATCCCACGGCACTCTAGCCTGGGCAACAGAGCGAGACTCTGTCTCAAAAAAAAAAAAAAAGAAAGAAACAAAGAAAGAAAGTAATGTGTGCTGTGAGCCTCACTTTTCCTTATCAGTAAAATGGGCCTAATTTCACCATCCTCTCTGGCATGTTACGAGGAATGAATGGGAGTGCTGATTCTTACCATTTGCTGATTCCTGCTACCTACATGTAGCAAACTCTCAACAGTGGGAGCATCCTTAGTTTTTTACATTTTCAGTCATGGTTATCCTATTATAAACAACCTTCACGTTGAATACAGGGTCTAAAACGAAAGGCAGGAAGAGCCCGCAGGTGATGCCAAAGGAGTTGGGGGATGATCTTTTCTTCAACCGCCCCCCACACCTGGGGTGGCCGAGCCTGGGCTAGAGGGACAGCAGAGGGGCCCTGCTGAGAGAGGAGGCCAGGCCTCAGGGATGGGTGTGGCCCTGTCCACCTCCTGCCCCTTCTCAGCCCAGCTGAGCACACTCTGTCCTGAGCCCCTGGAGGCTGGTGTGGAGACCCCCACCTGCTACCCCTCACTTCACATCCCTGACTCCTCTGAGGCCCACGTCACAACCTTAACAAACAGAAACGAAAAATGCACAAGCAGACGTGTGTGTGTGAGCACACAGCACAGCAAGCGGTCACCGGTGCCAGGGAGGAAATGAGACTCCAAGTCTGAATCCTGGTGCCGCCACCACCACCACCTCTGAAACCTGGTACGAATGACTCCACCCTCTGGGCCTCAGTTTCCTTCTCTGTAAAATGAGGATAATGTGAGGACGAAATGAAACCACGCAGGGAACCCAGTTAGCACAGTGTCTGGTCATAGTCTACACTCCATTAATCCCAAGTCTAATTTTTTTTTAAAAGGGGATCACCGCCATATTTCCCTTCTTGACCTCACTGGATGGAAACCTAGGATTACCAGAAATCAGGAAGAAAACACCGGCCTTAGGTGCCAGCTCCTTGGCTTTCCGAACTAGGAGGCAGCAGCGCAACGTGGGACATGGGCTACAGCGGGCTGTTCCCTCCAGCTGCCTGCGGAAATCTGGAAAATCCAAGGCGAGGGCTTTATCCCAGCCCGGCTGCTTCAGACCCCCTGAGGGGCACCTGGGTGGAGGACTTCAAAAGACTTCCCAGCTGCTTCCAGCGTGGAGCCAGACCTGATGTGGAGGCGGAAGCAACTCCATCTTGGGTGCTAATCCACCAGGTTGGCTTCTGATTAGCCCCAGTTCCAAGAATGCCTCTAAGATTTCCACTTCACTATTTACTGTAAACGCTGCCCTTAGGCAGAGTCCATGGGAAGCACACACAGCCTTCCCTGTGGTGTAGCAGCCCCCGTGGCTGGGGCTGACTGTGCAGGGACCCACCCTCTCGCACGGCCAACACGTGACTTTGGTTCCTAAGTCCCTGTTGAATGTTTCTTTCTGAGAAAATGAAATTGTCAGCCTTTCTTCAGCCTCCTCCTCCACTCCCTCAACCGTGGGGAGTAGGTGGACCTGTTTACTGGGGAGCACTCGGGAGTAGGTGGACCTGTTTACTGGGGAGCACTCGAGAACCAACTGCTTGAATGGAAAGGACAAGCCTGGGGACAGACCGGCCTGTGACGAGCCCTGTCTCTGTCCGTCATCACTGTGGCCCTGTGTGAGTCACTGAACCCACCCGGGTCTTGATCTTTTCATTTGTTAAAAAAACAACAAACAAACCTAGGCAGTAATCAGTGATCCGCACAAGGACAATGTGGAGATCCGATAAGCCGGGCAGATAAACACGTGAGGCCCAGCACATATTAAGTACTCAATAAATGAGAGCTGCTTACCATATGGGTCCTTCCAACCAATGACAGCATTTAGCTAAAGCAAATTCAGCCACAAATGTTCAAGACCATAACATTTATTTATGTATGTATTTATTTATTTTTATTTGCGTGTTGGTGTTTGTTCAACCCCACTGTGTTGTAGGAAAAATGGAAGACTGCCAGGTATATCTGCATCACAACTATCTCTTCTTAAGCTGTTCAAAGTAGCACGTTTCACCAGCAAACATGAATGCTTCCCCTTGGTTCTTCACTGCTAAGAGGGGCGTCTCTTCTCTTCAAGCCGTGCCGTGGAGCTGCACTGATGGAGGCAGGCAGGGCTCACACCCTCTGGCAGAAGGGCCCTCGCCCCCACCCGCTGTTTGCCTGGTCCAGGGAGAAGCTGCTTTGGGACCCTGGGAACCCGTCCTGGTCACAGAGACAACTGCAGCTCGTAGCCCACTGGCGCCTGGTGCAGGGACGATGGTGGGATGTTCCAGAAGGGACAGTGTGTGGAGGACTCGGGAGAGCTGGATCCCAGCTTGCCACTAGCGAAGCTCACTGGCTCTTTGGCTCCAAGCCGCTCCTGAGCCTGTGTTGCCATCCGTAAAATGGGGGTGGCCAGGCCTGCCCACCTAGTTCACCTACCCCTCATGTGGTTTCTGGTGGAAAGCTCTGGAAGGGCACTTATGTGTCCTGTGGCTGCTGTAACAAGTTACCACACACTGGGTGGCTCAAGACAGCAGTTTATTATCTCATAGTTCTGGAGACCAGAAGTCCGAAATCAAGTGTGCGCGGGGCTGTGAGGGCGGGGCGGGGAGTCCTTTCTGCCTCTCCCAGCGGCTTCTGGTGGCTTCTGGCTTCTGTTGTCGCTGGCTGTCGGCTGTGGTCACTCCCTGGCTGTGTGGCACCTCTCCAGTCTCCGCCTCCCATCCTTCTCTCCCCTCTCTTGTCTGTTCTCCTCTGTGTGTTTCTCACTGTCACTGGATTTGGGGACCACACAGATAATCCAGGATGATTTCCTAATCTCGAGATCCTTAATTACATCTACAAAGACCCCTTTTCCAAAGAGGGTCACAGTCACAGGTTCCAGGGGTTAGGATCATTTTGGGGAAGGATTATCATCATTCAGCACACTACAGGCACCGCGCAAACCGTTTTAGTGTATTTTGAACCACAATCTATTGCTGGGGGCTGACAGATTTCAGAGTGCATTCCCCCTGATGCGCCGGTGGTGGTGGCCTGGAGACCAAGAGCCCACAAGCGTTGAGCACCTACTACGTGCCAGGCCATGTGCTGAGTACTTTACAGTTTGTCTCATGTTATTTTCGCAGCACCTCTACAAGTCAAGTACTCCTCGGATGGGGAAGCTGAGGCTCAGAGGGATGAAGTTACTTGGCCAAGGTCACTCTGGCGGGCCTTGACCTCCCAGGCTGTGCTCATAACCGCTGCTATCTGCTGCCTTCCACAGATAAGGGCAGGCCTGCGGTTGTGGGGGAGAGGACACAACTAACGGCCACATGTGACAAGAGACCTTGTAGGTGACATCCTTGCACAGTCACAACAATAATGATAGCTCATTGTTAATCATCACAATAATCACAGTTAACGATGGTTATGTTATTATAACATACAGTGTGATAATGAGTGCGTCCTGCAGCCAGACACTGTGCTGTGTACCTTTCATGTACTATCTCATTTAATCTGGCAAGCACCCTGCAAGGTAGATACTACCATTATTCCCACTGACAGGCTGACAAAAAAAAATACACAGAATGTAACATGACCACAAACAAAAACAAGGAAATCAAAGGGAGAGAAGAATAGGGTGCGAAAGCTACAAAGGCAGAGAGAATTATTAATACTAAAAAGAAATGTGTTTCAGGACGGCCCGGTTTCTGGCTTGGCCCTGGCCCCAGCACCGAGTGGGGCCCGAGTGCCCCGCTGTCTGCGCCCCATCTCCACAGGGAGGACTCAGGGAGCCGCCAGCCCAACCCGCCCAGAACCGAGCACACGCACGGCGATTCGGCCCACCACTGCCCTAACTTCCTACTCGTTAAAGCCATCCCCTTTCAACAGCTGGTATGAATTTAGGAAAACTGGTTTCCAGCCATATCATCCCCCTGCTTTTCAACCTTCCAGGCCTGGAGGACCCAGTTCAAGCTCTTTAATTGTACGCACAGTGTATGCCACTGTCACCCGGCTGCTTCCCCGCTTTCCAGCCTCAACCTCCCCCTTTTACCCCTCTCTCAATCGTGCATTGAGCTCCCCTGGCACTGACCTGGTTGCTGCTCCCCACCTACGACATGTTGTTTACACCTCAGGGCCTTTGCACATGTAGGTCTCCCTGCTGGAAATGCCATTCCCACCTTCCTGGTCTCTCTGTCCCCGTTCCCAGCATGCACACTCCTTGAGGGCAGGGACTGTGTCTGTCTTGCCCACTGTTTTATCCCTGGCCTCGGCATAAAGCCTGGCTCATACAAGGGAACCAATAAATACTTCTGAATAAGTGAATGGACAATTTGAAGAAGCCCTTAGGTCGAACTCAGTAGGTAGCATATCTTCCCTTGTATTATATTAGAGTTCCTCATTTCCCCTGTAAGTCAGAAACTCATTAAGAGTGGAGGGATTCAGTGTGAAGTTGCAGACCCTTGGCCCAAGATGCTGCACAACACGCTTGGTTAGGCTTGCCCAGTGTTTTCTTTTTTCTTTTTGTAATGTTTTAATTAATTGCCAATATTTTAATATTGGGTGATTTCATAAAAATTCAAATTCAGCTTCTCTTAAAAATATCAGGATCTGGCCACCCTGGGGCTGGTCCCTGAATGACAAGGATAGGCTTAGGCTGACTGAGTACCAGCTGTGCCTTCAGCCAAGGCACCTGTTGTCCAGCCATCTCAGGCCCCGCCTGCCCACTTCATTCATCTCTGCCACCTGCCTGGCCCCTCCGAGGTTTGAATTGTCAGGTGTCAGGACACATTGAATTCATCTGGGAAACCCTCCATTTAAGTGTGTATTTGGTCTCTGAGGTGTGGCATGCCATGTACAGGAGGCCAGGAAAGCCAACACTTAAGTTGAATTAAACCTGCTTTTCTTAGCAAAGAGAGAAACAAGATTAATTTCAAGAGTCATAGTGCCTGTGAGATTTTAAAAAGCACAAGCTGTCCAAAGTCAGCACAGGTGTCCTCATAACAAGGACAGAGGGACGGGTCCTCTAGAGCAGCGCTTCTCCAACTTGACTGAGAGCAGGAGTCACGTGGGGTGTCTGCTGACACGCAGACTTGGATGCAGGGCTTCCAGGGCAGGGGCTGAGACTCAGCGTTCCTCACGAGCTCCCAGGTGAGGACGACGCTGCTGGTCCCTGGACACGCTTTCAGTGGCAAGGCTCTGTGACATCCCTGCAACAGGACAGAGAGCCCTGGCACTGAGGTCACCCATCTCCTGAGGCAGTGCCACCACCTCGCTTGCCTGGACAGAATGTCTTCCAGGTCATTCAGGTTTTCTTGGGACCCTCCTCTTTCTTGATGTCACCTCTTGTGCTGAAGGTAGGATGCCCTTTGCTTGGAATGGCCCAGTGTTTCATTTGGATCCAGGCCAGGGAAACGTGGTAAGCAAGGGACACACGGGGAGGGAGGGAGGGGGGGACAGAGAGGCAAGGATGGGGGTGCTTAGCTATTTATGCCTTTGCTGCCACCTTCTCCCACCCCCGACTCCACACTCCCCCAACTTGCAAGCGTGTTGTGTCCCGGCGGCCTGCACATGTTCCCAGCCAGGGAATTATTTTTCCAGGCGGCAGGAGGGAAAACCTTTGCCCTCACACATGGGGCATCTCAGAGGAAGCAGAAAGAAACTGACACCCAGAAAGGGTCCCAGGGGCCTCTCAGCCTGAGCTTGTAAACAGGAAGTGCAGGTACACTTGCAGGAACACCCTGGGGGTTGGGGGCTTTGTTTTGCAGCCACTCAGCTCATTCAGATAAACTGAGGAGAGAACTGTCAGAAACTTGCTGAGCCGTTCACAGCCACCCCTGCCCTGGCAAGGGTAGGTGATGCCAAGCCGCTGGGCGAAGATCTGGGGGGAGAGGGGGCAGATGGCTGGAGCTACAGGCTGCAGGGAGAGACTTACCATTCCAAAAGTCCCCTCCTGTTGCCCCCTCCCCACCAAGCATTTCTCAGGACCCTGAAGGGTGGAGAAGCCAACCTTTCCACAGTGCGGCCGCTGGCGTGGGTTTCAGCACTGGGCACAGGGGAGCAGGGAAGAGGGGGGCCCAGCTCCGTCGAATCAGGCTGCCTGCTCTTGGCTTTCATTATTGTCCCGTGTTTTCAGAGTGCCAGCTCCAGAGGGGGCTGGGAAGGTAGAGTTTGGGGACTTGTTCCACCTAGGTATACATAAATAGCAGCAGACAAAATGTCCTTTATCAGCTCTTTCCCAGGAAACAGGGAGAAAAGTCTTCTCATCGCCAGATTATAAAAGAAGAGGCTCACCCTTTTGGGAGACAGCCCCCTCTTTCTCCCTCTCCCGTGTGGAACACTAAGTCACTGTTCCTTACGCCCACCGGGAGCGTCCCTGTTGGAGAGGAGGCGGCAGAGGAGGAGGAGGTCAGCGGCGGCAGGACGGTTCGCTGCCAGCCCGAGCATAGAATTCTTTCCCAGGAAAGGGGATGTTACGTAGCCTGCTGGGTAAACTGGAAATTATTAACCACGGGATGAGTAGAGTCAAAAGGTTTGAAAACTGGTTGCTGGCTGTCCTGGGAGTTGCAAGCATGCTAAGGAAGAAAAATATTACAAATCTATTTGAATTTTTTCCCCCTTGAACCATGA
The DNA here is from genome assembly GCF_041146395.1 of Eulemur rufifrons. Lineage (NCBI taxonomy): Eukaryota > Metazoa > Chordata > Mammalia > Primates > Lemuridae > Eulemur > Eulemur rufifrons. Next base: position 13,109,027 of record NC_090992.1, read on the forward strand.
AGAGGCGTTTCCAACGATTCTGTCAAGTGAAGCTCTCCAGTGTTCTTCCCCGCTGGTATTTCAAGGCTGGTTTTGTTATTTTTTCACGCAGATGGCCTAGGAAACACTCAAGGTATTTTTCTTTTCTTTCTTCTTTTTCTTCCCCCAGAAGAATTTGAGTCTCTCTAATCTGCCCATGTCTTATTCCCTCTCTCCCTATTTCTGATTGAGATAAAGCAGTGACTTCAAAGGGCCTTTGGGACCATTTACGAACATAAGAGTTTGAGGTTCTTTCTCCCCATAAAAACAATAGGTCCAACCTCCCGCCATCATCAGTGGGTGCCTGGATCTGTGTGGGAGCCTCACACCGGGGCTTCTCAAAGGCCGGTGTGTGTGCAGACCACTCGAGGCTCTCGTGGAAATGCAGAGCGTGGTTCAGCAGCTCTGGAGCCCTGAGAATCTGCATTCCTGACAGCACCCGCGTAACGCCAGCGCTGCGGGTTCCTAGACCACACGTCGAGAGGCAAGGCATATACCCACGTGTCATCTAGTCGATCCTCATGTCTGCTTGCAGAATTGGCTTTATTAAAAGAAGCTGAGGAGTTTTCCCTCCAAAAGGGAGGCAGACAGTCCTTAAGCGATCTGTAATCCACTTTTGTGTTAATGACAGGCAGTGCTGACATGGCAAGGTGGGCAGACAGAAACAAGACAACTACGAGCAAGACATGCCCAGCCTTGAGACAGCCTCCCCGAGCTAGGAAAGAGGGGAGTATAGATCTGGGCTTTGGAGGGGGAAAGGTAAAAGTGCGAATCCCAGCTCTGCTGCCTAGTAGCTGAATGGCCCCGGGCAAGTCATGTCACCTCTCTGAGCCCTCATTTCCTCGTCTGTAAAGTGGGGTTAAAGTCTGCCACCCAGGGTTATGGTAAAGAGCAAATGAGAAAACACACATAGAGCATGTCACACCTGCCCAGCACCTAGTACCTGCACAATGAATGGTAGCTATTCATTTACTCAGCAAGTATAATGAGCACCTACTAACTTCCTGGTCTGTTCTATATACTAGAAATAGAAAGGGGAAACCTGACATGATAGAACAATGCCCTCCAAAGATGTCCATGTCCTACTCCCTGGAACTTGTGACTATGCTACCTTATATGGCAAAGGGATTGTGCAGATGTGATTAAGGTTAAGGACCTTGAAATGGGAGATTCTCCTGGATTATCCAAGTAGGTCCAGTGTATTCACATGGAGGTGAAAGCAAAGAAAGTTTCCTGGCCACAGTCAGAGGGAGATGCAAACACTTTGAAGATGGAGGTGGGGCCTCAAACCAAGGAATGGAGCAGCCTCTCCAAGTTGAAAAAAGCAAGAAAGTAGATTCTCCCCTAGAGTTTCTAGAAAGGAATACAGATCTGCATAGCCCAGTTTGACCAGGGTTGGACTTCTGACCTATAGAACTGAAAGATAATGAATCTATATCGTATTTTTTTTATTTTTAATTATTATGGGTACATAATAGTTGTGTATCTTTATAGGATACATGTGATGTTTTGATACAGGCATACAATGTGAATTAATCAAATCAGAGTAATTGGGACATCTGTCACCTCAGGCATTTATCATTCTTTGTATTAGAAACATTCAAATCCACCTTTGGTTATTTTAAAGTATACCTTAACTTGTTGATTATAGTCACTTTGTTGTGCTGTCAAATTTTGTTCATTCTATCTATCTAAGCATATTTTTGCACTCATTAACCATCCCCACTTTATCCCTTCCCCGCTACCCTTCCCAGCCTCTGGTAACCATCATTCTGCTCTCTTGTCTCCATGAAATCAATTGTTTTTAATATTTAGCTCCCACATGTGAATGAGAACATGTGAGAGTTGTCTTTCTGTGCTTGGCTGATTTCACTTATCATAATGTTCTCCAGTTCCATCCATGTTGTGCAAATGGCAGGATTTTATTCTTTTTGTGGCTCTATAATATTCTATTGTGTATATGTACTACAATTTCTTTATCCAGTCATCCACTGATGGACACTTAGGCTGATTCCAAATGGCTATTGTGAATAGTGCTGCAATAAACATGGGAGTGCAGATATCTTTTCTATATACTGAATTCCACTCCTTTGGATATATGCCCAGCAGTGGGATTGCTGAGTCATATGGTAGTTCTATTCTTAGTCGTCTTTTGAGGAACCTCCATACTGTTCTCCATAGTGATTGTACTAATTTATATTCCCACCAGCAGTATAAGAGGGTTCTTCTTTCTCTACAGTCTCACCAGCATTCATAATTGCCTGTTTCGGTATAAGCCATTTTAACTGGAGGGAGATGATATCTCATTGTAGTTTTGACTTGCATTTCTCTGATGACTAATGATGTTGAGCATTTTTTCACATACCTGTATGTCTTCTTTTGAGAAATGTCTATTCAGATCTTTTGCCCATTTTTAATTGGATTATTTAATTTTTTCCTATTGAATTGTTGGAGCTCCTTATATAGTCTAGTTATTAATCCCTTGTCAAATGGGTAGCTTGCAAATATTTTCTCCCATTCTGTGAGTTGTCTTTTCACTTTGTTGATTGTTTCCCTTGCTGTGCAGAAGCTTCTAAGCTTGATGTGATCCCATTTGTCCAATTTTGCTCTAGTTGCCTGCGCTTTGGAGCTATCACTCAAGAAATCATCGCCCAGACCAATGTCCTGAAGCATTTCTCCAATGTTTTCTTTTAGTCATTTCATAGTTTCAGGCCTTAGATTTAAGTATTTAATGCACTATGATTTGACTTTTTATATGGCAAGAGATAAGGGTCTAGTTTCATCCTTCTGCATATGGATATCCAGTTTTCCCAGCACCATTTTTATATGGTTTTAAGCCACTAAATTTGGGTTAATTTGTTATAGCAGCAACGTGAAACTAATACAACTGACAAGGTTCCTGCTCTCACAAAACTTGCACTTCCAGTGTGGATAGAGACAAGAATTGAGTAAATAAATGAGCAAGGAAGGATTAGGTTACTCACCATGAAAACAAGAGGTGACATGATAAAGAATGAATTTGGGGGAATGAGTGCCCAAGAAGGCCTCTTGGAGGAGGTGATGTTTCTACAAAACCTGAATAACAAGCAAGAACAGGCCAGGCGCGGTGGCTCACACCTGTAATCCTAGCACTCTGGGAGGCCGAGATGGGTGGATTGTTTGAGCTCAGGAGTTCGAGACCAGCCTGAGCAAGAACGAGACCCCTAAAAATAGAAAGAAATTATATGGACAGCTAAAAATATGTATAGAAAAAATTAGCCAGACATGGTGGCACATGCCTGTAGTCCCAGCTACTCGAGAGGCTGAGGCAGAAGGATTGCTTGAGCCCAGGAGTCTGAGGTTGCTGTGAACTAGGCTGATGCCACGGCACTTTAGCCTGGGCAACAGAGTGAGACTCTGTCTCAAAAAAAAAAACCAAGCAAGAACAAGGTAGGAAATGGCCTGAAAACAGCTCCAGGGCTGGAGAGGCCAGGCTAGGAGGAGTTTGGATTCTAAGTGTGATTTATATTACTCTGGCGTATCTACTGGAACATTTTGGGTGTCAGAGAGAGTTACCAAGACCTAGCAGAGCACCAGAGACCTGGCATAATCATTTGCTTGGGCTGCCATAACAAAAGTGTCACAGCCTGAGTGGCTTCAACAACAGAAATTTATTGTCAAGGGTCCGCAGGATTGGGTTCTTCTAAGGCCTTTCTCTTGGCATGTGGGTTGCCCTCCTCCCCCAGTGTCTTCCTGTGGTCTTCCCTCAGAGAGTGTATGTGTCCTAATCTCCTCTTCTTGTAAAGACATCAGTCATACTGGATTAGGGGCCACCCATGCGGCTCCATTTTACCTTAATCACCTCTATAAAGGCCTTATCTCCAAATACAGTCACATTCTGAGGCACTGGAGGTTAAAAGTTGAACTAGGAATTTGGGGGAGATACAATTCGGTCCATAACACCCAGGAAATGTTGGTTCTTCATAGTGAGGATTTCATTACCAAAACCCCTCTTTAAAAAACTATGTATGTGTGAAAGAAATCACTTCATAAGCCACCTCAGTCTAGTGCAGGAGACCTCTGAAAGAGTGGGCTCTAGAGGTGAGAGATGGACGGTCTGCTGAGAAGATGGCACTGTGCTAACCACAGAACTGAGCAGCAAAGGGCTGGGGGTGTGCAAGTCTGGGGCAGAGCGTAACTGTTCTGCAGAGGGGAGGAGAATGGAGACGCCAAGGCTGAGCGCCTAAATGAGGACAGGACAATGAGAGAGGAGGGAGAGACCCAGGGCTGCTTGGTGAATTAGTAGAAGTGTTATTTCTAATGGCAGTTTCTAAACAACTTTACTGCTCAATAGAAACTTCTCTCTCTTCTTGCTTCCTCATGAAACCATCAGTAAATTCCACATTGTGTGAGTGGGTTCTTTAGGGGGAGCTTCAAGAGGAGGATGGGGGCCACCAGTGTGGTTATATTTGCAACACTTTACACAATATAGAATATGGATAGATAATGTAGGGCCTCCTGACATTTGTGTGGTGTGTTACAGTGGGTTTCAAACTTTTAACAGCAGACTATTTGGTCCATATTAAATTTTATACCAACCTAAGTGGGGCAACTGCCCCTCTTTCCCCCAAGACTTTTCAGAACTTTCCAAGGCTTCACATGTGCAGTTTAAATGACTGTGGCCCTGCATATTTCTGTGATCCGCTAGAGCAGCAGTGGGACCCTGGGTGAGAGTGAGGGTGGGGCCTCATCACTCACCTGTGATGCCACTTCCTCAAACGCTACGTCCAATCCCCAAACTGCCCCCATTAGAAGAGGAGGGGACACAAGTACTTTGAAAACCACCCACATATTATGGTTTTAAATAAAGTCAATCCTGTCACAAAGAGGATCTGGGGAACGTCTGGAGCCCTCAAGCTTGGGTCAGTTGAGACATGGCATGGCCCTGTTCCAGGTAGGCTAAATCCCACGTGGCTCCAATATCTGCTGGCACTTTGAGGTTGGACTCAGTGATAACAATACTGCAACTCTTCGTTTATTTTTCCAAAAGTTGGAAAATGGTTGGCGTTACTGAATCCAACATATGGGTGTGAATCCACCTTGGCTGATGTTAAGAGAAGCTGTGTCCCAGCTTGCTGGATCCAGTCACCTGGAGACAGGAGGCTCTCTGGCTAATGTTGCCAAATCCACAGCGTAATCTAGCCGTTCGTGAGAATTTAGAGCAACTCTCTCACAAAGTGCTTTTCATGGTTCATCTATTTAGGGAGTGCCTGGCTATTAGCTATTCACCCCTTGCTGGAAGGATATCAGATGCCATCCAATATAAAAATCCATGACAAAGAAGAAAGGCTCATGTCCATGGCTAAAACAAAGTGATATAATCCAGCAGGGTTTATTTCGGGGAATGCACTGCAGGATTTGGAACAAATACTTGGGGAGCTAGTGGGTAAGGGGTGCGGCTGCCAGGGCTACTACCACACAACTCCAGAATACACTGTGACTACTGCCCGCTGGAGGTGTGCGACACGGAGGTACTGGGGAGAGCCCTGAATGGCACACTTTGATAATGAACGTGGTACCTACATTACCCTCTGGCAAAGGTAGGCCTTGTTTCCCAGAGGTCCCTGAGTTGATAGATCCCCCCAAATTTACAAATCTCTATCAGTAGAGTCTGGAAGCAATGTCAGTTCAGTGTAGGAAGCAGTATTCCTTTGTGCGACTAAAGGGAGAAAGGGCAGAGTGGGCACAACTACTTGGTAGTGGCATGGGATTCTTTAAGATTTGGCTGTGAACTATGGGGTGGGACCCTGCCTGCCCTGTGATCACACAAATCTTTGGTAAAACCTACACAAATGAATTTTTTTTGTGAATAGCAACAAGGGGGTTGAGTTCTGAGTCCAGGATGAGCCCAAGTCAGCACATATGGAGGAGATATGGGGCTTCTGGTTTACACCAGTGATGGCTCTTATTCATTCATTTATGGAGCACTGACTGTATACAAGCAGTGCAGCAAGAACGGAGAACACATTTCTAAACAGAAAAGTCCAGACTTCTTTTGTGTTGTAAAATATGCATAACATACAATTTACTCTCTTCACCATTTTTAAGTGTACAGTTCAGTGGCATTAAGTACAGTCACATTGTTGTGCAACCATCACCTCCATCCATCTTCAGAACTTTTTCATTTTGCAAAACTGAAGCTATGCCTATGAAACAATAACTCCCCACTACACCTCCTCACCAGCCTGGCAGCCACCATTCTACTTTCTGTCTCTGTGAATTGACTGCTTTAGATACCTCATGTAAGTGGAATTGTGCAGTATTTGTCCTTTTGTGACTGGCTTATTTCACTTAGTATAATGTCCACAAGCTTCATCCATGTTGTAGCAGGAATCAAAATTTCCTTCCTTTTAAAGGCTGAATAATATTCCATTGTATGGAGAGACCACATTTTGTTTATTTATTCATCTGTTGATAGATACTTGGGTTGTTTCCACATTTTGGCTACTAGGTACATGGCTGTACAAATATCTCTTTGAGATCCTGCTTTCATTTCTTTTGGCTATAAACCAGAAGTGCAATTGCTGAATCATATGGTAATTCTATGTTTAAATTTTTGAGGAATGACAATACTATTTTCCACAGGGGCTATACCATTTTACATTCCCACCAACAGTGCACAAGGATTCTAATTTTTCCACATCCTTGTCAATGCCGTTATTTTCTGTGTTTTGCTTATTACAGCCATCCTTATGGGTGTAGGGTTTTTTTTTTAATTTTTTAATTTTTTTATTGCAGCATATTACAAGGGTACAAATGTTTAAGTTACATATATTGCCTTTGTCCCACCTAACTGGTGTAGTTTTGATTTTCAAATGATTTGCTAATGATTAGTGATGTTGAACATGTTTTCCTCTGTTTATTGGCCATTTGTATATATTCTCTAGAGAATTGTCTATTTAAGGGCTTTGCCCATTGAGTTGTTTGGGGGTTTTTGTTTTTGTTGTTGGATTGACGAGCCTGAATTTTACGGTCCTTATAAGACCTACCTAATTTCTCTGACCTTTGATTGCCAAGTCCATAAGACACTCTCCACTGACAAAATAAATAATCCATAACAAAGACTTCCATGTGTCACAGAACAAGCAACATTTCTAAATCTTCCAACCTTGCCCTGCTTAACCCCTGTTCAGAGCAACCTTCAGCTTCGAAAGGAAATTGGGAATGTCTAAGACCCAAGCATACAGATTATATTCTTCTCATCTTGCAGTTCCTGTCTGCGTAGCCTTGACTTTGCAGGAGGTGGAAATAACCCTTTGCCGAGTTCAGAACTGCAGCTGCTGATGTGTGAAAAAATCCCAAAGTCATAGTCACATGCCTCACAAGCAGCTGCCCTTGAACTTGAGTATTTTCACTTATGAACAGCTGGTTTTCCTTGGAAACCAAGGGAGATTGTATGATAAGTATTGAGAAAAATTGATCTCTACAGGTATCCCAAAGCAAGATAGATTGAATTGGCACAGGATTGAGGTTTTTTATTCTTAAGAATATCTTTTTCTTGCTTTAATACATGGAAATTTAAGCCTATAGGAGTTTAGTCTGAACAGCCACACAATAATATACCTATATGTGTATTTTTCACCCCCAAGACATTTATATGTTCCTGACCTTGTACAAGGTCTGCACACCATGTTAACTATACCACACAGCGTATTGCAGACCACATGTTGTGTTGTATATGGTAGAGTGCATTAAATCATAGAGTGGTAGAGTGCTTATAATGGTGACCAAATTAATGAGGCTGACTATATACCATTCACGTTGCTAAGCACTGTGTGTGTATTAGGAGTAGGAACCAGGAGAAATAAAGAGCAGGAATCCTGTGTCAATTACTAGCTTTGAGAACCTGGGAAAGCTACTGAAGTCTCCATTTCTTCATCTGAAAAATGGGTATAATATCACCATATTTCATCAATTCTAATATGTACAATTGTCCACATTTTAGCAGATCAGGAACTGGAGCATTTCACACAATCAAGAATTTTAGATTTAATAAATAATAGTGTCACATGTTCCAGATGTTTTTGTGAAGATTAAAGGAGATCCCATATACAAAATGCTGAGCATTGGCTCTGACGCATAGTAGCCCTAAAATGCATATTAGCAAATACTACTTAATCCATTTCGCTAGCTCCAGGTCCCCCACAACTGTCTCGTGGACACCTTCCCTGCTCCTCTCCAGTTCTTCCCTTCTCCGTATACGGCTCCACCTTTCACCAGCTGCTCCAGGTCAAAAACCTAGGCATCCTCTCTGAGTTCTCTTTCTCTCACCTGAGATAAAATTCATACCCACATCCTGTCGGCACCATCTTCCAAATACATCTGGACTCTGACACTTCTCACTGCCCCCGGGAGGATCCCAATCACCCTCACCTGTTGACCTTCCTGTTACACCAGCCTCTTCACTCAGCTTCCGGCTTCTGCTTTGCTGTGCCTCTCCCACCCAGACTCTCTCCATCCACACAGCATCCAGAAGATCCTTTTAAAAGCCAAGTCCCTCTAATAGCCTCTGTCCCATTGAAAATACCATCCCCATCTTCTCCCTGACTACAGAGCCCTGCATGACCTGGAGTGATAAGAATGAATTGTGTCCTCCCCACCTACAAATTCATATCTTTGAGCCCTTCCTCCCAATATGACTATAATAGAGATAGGGCCTTTAGGGAGGTACTTAAGGTTAAGTGAGGTCATAGGGCGGGGCCCTAATCTGATGAGATTGGCATCCTCATAAGAGGAAGAGACACCAGAGCTCTCTCCCCCTGCGTGCTTGGAGGAAAAAGCCATGTGAGAACACAGCTGGAAGGTGGCTGTCTGCAAGACAGGGTAAGAGACCTCACCAGACACCAGCCCTGCCAGCACCTTGATTTTGGACATTAAGCCTCCAGAACTACGAGAAAATAAATTTCTGTTGGTTAAGCCCCCAGTCTGTGGCATCCCATTATGGCAGCCTGAACTGACTCACACACCCGCCCTCTCCTGACCTCCTCATCTTCCCTGCCCAGGACTCTCTCCTCAGGCAGTATTCTTCTCCAAAGACGCACACACTATGGCCTCATTGCTGATCCTTGAGCCTGCTGAGCTCATCTCCGCCTTAGAGCATTTGCAATTGCTATTCCCTCTGCCTGGAACGTGCTTCTCTGAGAATTTTGCAGAGCTCACTCTCTCTCTTCAGGTTTCTACTCAGTGTCACCCAAGAAGGCGTCTCTATCCATCCTAAGTGGGACTTGCCTTTCCCTGTCACCCTGCGTCCCTAATCCTGCTTTACTTTTCTCCATGACACTAACATAATATTATGTATGCATTTGTCTATTGTCTCTCTCTCTCCTCCTAGAATAAAAGCTCCTTGAGGAGATCAGAGACTGTCTGTCTTGCTCCCTGCTGTATCCCAGCACCCAAACAGCGCCTGGCACATAGTAGGATTGCAACATACATGTGTTGAATGACAGAGTGAATGAATTTGTATGCATTATGCATGCTTTATAGACAAATGCATGTGCACATACACATGCATTCACACACCTCTATTCATATCTACATCTAACCTGTATCTACATCCACATCTATCTATAAACCACAAAGCAGGACACATTCGTTTGCAAAGGGGATATAGTATTAAGATTTTGTCTCTGACTCTGTATACATTGAGAAATCCTAGTAGCAAAATAATATTATGTTTGAAGAAACACAAGTCCAAGATTACATGGCTACCAGGTCCATTAGAGGCTAATTTCCTAACCACACTAGATTGCCTCTTGAAAATCTCAGCATAAACTATGGGAAAGGAGGAATTAGAACCAAAGAATGATAGAGCTAGAAGGCTCTTCAAGATTCTGTAGCTCAATAAAATATGTGCTAACTCTCTCCCCTCTTGTACCCTTGGCAGACATCACTAATAGATCACAGTATTTTCCACCACTGAACTACTGAGTTCTTCTTCACATGTTGTTCCAGGCAGCCTCAGCCACTCAAATGAAGTAAATTGTCATCCCAAATCTAGCCTGCCCCAATCAATTTTTGGATTGAGAGTCTGAGGCGCACAGAGAAGAATTTATTTGTCCAAAATTGCATAGCATGCCAGAGGCAAAGCCCAGGCCACCAAGGCTGATCTGGCTTGTGTTCCTGTGGTCAGACATTAAGCTTGAAGGGAACTTAGAGGTCATCTTTAATATAAAATCACATAGAAAGTTATTTTTTTAGCAATCTCTCACTACTTCTGATTACTTCAAAAGATTTCAGTCACTTGCCACCAAAAGTTAACTCACTAGTAAAATGAGGTGCAGGAATCAGACCAATAACCAGCTCCCAGCAAGATGCTAAATCACAGTCAAAAAACCAAGAAAAAATTCCTGCCTTTTGAGGTCAAGGAAACTAAAAGACAGTTCAGCAAAAATAGAAAGAGGCTGAGCAGCTTGAACGGTGAAAAGTGGGGGTGGAGCAACACGTTTTCCAAACCCAGGCAGGCTGCAGAAGACACTGCTGTCCTCTGCCTAAAAGCCGTTCTGCACTCATCTCTGCTGACAGAACCCCAGTTTTATCCAGATCGCCACTCCTCAGGCAAGGTAACTCTATCGCTAGCTCAAGACTAAATCCCAATTGTCTAAGCCAAACATGCAGGCTCCTTCCCCCTGATAACGATGAATACGAAACTACATGTGACCTGATTCTGCCCACAGTCCTACCGCAGGACTCTGGGTAAAGTTTACTCACCCTTAGAATGAGAAGCACAGAATAAGGCAGTCTCTTTTTACCTCTGGATGACATTGCATTTGGGTGAGATGACTGGGCTGGGGCAGCCGTCTTGGCACCATGAGGGGAATAGCCTGAGGTGGGACTGACAGGCATTGTTCTCTTTAGATAAGCAAATGAACCTAGGATGGAATAAGTCCCCTGAGTGTGACAGAAATAATCCTATCTCTTTCTTCTTCCAGGAAACTTGGGCTGCATGTGGTTACCAAAGAAACAGATGCTGAGATGGGAGTTAACATACAGGGATTTTAGCAAGGGAAATGCCTGTGAGAGGAAATGGGGAGGGAAGGAGGGGAGAGAGCCCTCAGGCTGTGACTCAAAGCTCTGAGTGAAGGAGAGAGGGAAGGAAGACTGGGTGGAAGCCTGGCTGCTGTGCCATCTCAGTAGGTTTGGCAGGGCCATCGTTTAGTCAAAGTCTAGTATCAGAGGAGTCTCGTGTCTGCTAGGGAGAGCCCGCCTTGGTATTCCTGCCATGGTCAGCCCTGCCATAGTGTTCCACGCCATGGGAGGCATGGCCTTTGCACAGATGTAGCTGGAGTCCTTGGTCACTTACGCACCCTATAAGTAAAGGACTGCAAAGGGCATTCTGTGGCTATCACGGGCAGCTGGAAAAAATGGGCTCCTGGGGCTGGGGGGAAGGAGACATAGGGGTGGGAGACACCCCGGCAGGGGATCAAAGTCTGAGTGTTGGTCACATTCTGCTCCATGTGGGCACTCACTCAGTAAACCTTTTTTCAGTGAAGTCAGCTCAGCCCACCAATTCTTCACATGGGTATTGGGTTGTCATTGCTAACTCGTAGGAATCAGAGAAGGGGCTGGTTCACTTGAGAACATTAATGTGGCATGGGCCAGGCTGGCACAAGAGCAAACTGGGCTCACAAAGCAGAGAGGCCCAGGAGCCACATGCACCTGGGTATTAGTGTCACTCTGGGCTTCACAGGCCACGTGGTTTGGGGCAGCTTGAGGCCATTTCACCTCGTTCTCATGGGCGAGGATGAACCCCAGGTGACTTCTAAGTTATTGTATTTGTAGGATATAAACCTGGCTGCTGCATCAGTGATGCAAGCACCATGGCGTAGACGAGAAGAACGTTGACTTCTCAAACCAGGACCCAGGCTCCTGCTCTCTTGTTGCTCTGCCCTCCCCAGAGTGCTGTGGAATAATATGGTCAGCACAATAATACTGAGAAGATAATGCCTTGGCAGAGTACGTATGTGCCAGGTATGTTCCCAATACTTCACAGATTTTAACCCTCAAAATCTCTCTATGGAGTAGATAATATTACCCCAATTTTGTAGAAGCCAAAGTCAAAGAAGTTTAATCACCAGCTCCAAAATCTATGCTCGTGACAACTACATCTGTCAGCAAGAAGGAAGGGGTCGGGCAGAGAGACGTGGGTGCCTTCTTCCCTTTAAGGACATGAGACAGACACTGTTAGTCAGACGACCACCCTTGGTTACAGGGAAGGCTGGGAGATGTGATCTTTAGCTGGGCAGGCATGTGCAAAATACCTGGTTAACTCACCACTCTGCCTGGAATGGTTCTCCCAAACCATTTGTTTACACCATCATTCAAGATTTGCCAGGCCATGATTTAGGCCAGCATTACTATTATTCAAGATTCAGTTCACCCTCACTGGGAAGATCCTCCCAACTCCACCCCTGGCTGGGTTAAATGCCCACCTCGGGGCTTCCACAAGCTCCTGGGTCCCTTCTATTTCTGCTCTTATCATATATCAGTGTAAGATCCTCCCTGGTCCCAACAGACCTACAGACATACCTTGTTTGGACCACACAGTGTTTAAAAAAAAAAAATCCAAAATGCCAAATATATGGTTTCCTCTTAAAAATCACAAGGCACAGCTATACTGGACAGTTATCGGGGTGTAGTGACAGGCAGCCAAGACTGAGGAGCTCCCCAATCCCCGTTCAGAGGACACGTGCCCTCTGTTCTCACAGACGCCTGCTCTCTCTCATGTCTCCCAGCCTACCTGCTTCATTCATTCGAGTTCCCCACCTTGCCCCATGGTTAGTAGCAATGGCAAGCCCACTGGGCCTCCGGTTTTTCTGAGGGTAAGATATATTTCATCTGGATGTGCTTTGCACTCGGCACACACTAGGTGCTCAAAAATGTTTGTTGAGCATGTGAATAGGTCCGCTGAAAATTCAGGGTTAAATTGCATCGTGGCATGGACATGCATTCCACCCACAGTCTTCCCAACCCTCGCCCCAAAGAAATCTATATTTAATTGCATTTGCAAAATCAGAGCCTCCAAGCAACTCCACACTGGAGATTCTTTCTAAACGTCAGAAATGCGGCAGCCTGGCGTGCTCGAGCCTATTTCTAGCTCTGGTGTGTTTCCTGGGTAGCCGCATTGTTCTTGGTGGCAGAGAAGCAGAGGCGGCAACGGTCCGACTCCCCGCCTGCCTTTCCCAGCCTCCCTCACGCCCTTCCCCACTTCTCTCTCTCTGTCCACTGCCTATTCTGTTGGATAGTTATTTTTCTATTTTTTGCTCAGCACTAATCAGAGTGGCGGGAGGGGAAATAAGAGCCCTCGCCCGTGTGAAAGTGCTTTGCCAGGGTCCCCAGGGAGAATCCCGTAGGCATGCAGCGCCAGAGGTCACTGTCACCTTGGCCTTGAGGTGACCTGTTTACCGAAGTGAAATGAAGATCTCAGTCAGCTGTCAGGTAAATGCTAATGGGGAGCGCCCGGGCAGAGAGCCCGCGGGACTGGCGAGCCCTTCCTTCCCGCTTCTGCCGCACAAAGCCCCCAGTGACTTCGCAACTCCGATAAGAGGTCACTGGGCAATGTCAGCCTCTGACTGAATGCTCCTCCTGGCCTGGTTTCAGGAGCTTCAGAGCTGCCTCTCTGCGTTTCCCTCGTCCCTCCCTACTTCTATTCAACTGGAGGAAGACGAACCGTTTGTTGGGGAGCCCCCCCCCACCTCCCTTTCCCTATCTCTGGCGGGAAAGAAAGCCTATCTTTGTGTCCCAGGGTCTGAAAGCACAATGAAAACCGGCATCATTATCCTCCAGCCGAAGATGGGAAAAGCGGGGTGTTGGACATGGGTGGTCACATAAGAGGGATGAGCCTGGATTCTGTCGCAGAAAAGAACAGGAAACAGTCGCTGCCTTGTGCCTCGGGGGGAGTCAGCGCTCAAAACAGGAACCTCGCCGCAGGGCCCTAGATGAACCGGCCTCCTAGATCTGCCGCTCAGGACAGGGGCTCCTTGTCGCTGTCCTTTTACGGCTTCCCCCCGAGGGGTGTCCACGGGCACCTCTCAGCTCTCACCAGCAGGAAGTGTCCCCGCAGCGCCATCCCGACCCCATCCCCTTTGGGCTGTCTTGTGAGAAGCTAGAGCGTCCCTTTGTCTTCATTCTCATCCAGTTTTCTGCAAACTCTCCTGCTCCTCAATCAGTCCACCTGCTTTGAATTTTCTTTGGCCTTTTTCTCCCCCACCCGCTTGTCGGAGCGCTGTCCGGCTGGTCTCCAAAGCCGGATTGCTCTGTCTTCTGTTCATGTCATGTCAGGGTAAAAGAGCAGGAAAAGTGCTGTCCCTTACAGCTTTCCAGAATGAAATTTGAATGATCACCAACTCACAATGGTCCTTCTGGCAACCATGTATGAAAGGGCGGTGTGGAAAACGTGGATTTGCTTTCCTGCCACAGAGTGGGTCGGGCAGGAAAGACCTGGCTCCCCCGGGGCTGCGAGCGGAGCTCCTGGGTGCGCCGGGCTCACCAAGCGCCTCACCCCCACAGGCCGTGGCCCTACGCCTGTGGCCTTCGCTGCGGTGGGCTTTCACAGGGCCCGGTGCAGGGTTGCAGAGAGGGGGCAGGGGGGAGAGCAGTGCTTACCCGCCACCTGACCCGGGACGCTTTCTAAAACAGAAGATGATGAAAAGCTTCACTGTAGGAAACAGGTCTGGAAGGCAAGCATGGTAGGAAAGGCGGTCCCTCGGCCAGGGAATGGAGGGGAGAGGGTGGATGTGGGCTGTGGGAAAAGTCACCCACTTAAAGCTTTGGAAAAACAGTAATAAACAGAGCAGTGTCCTATGGCTTTCCCTTCTACAGGAAATTGAGTGACATCTGGAAAGACTGGCCCTGTGTGTGTTGGGTTTTCTGAGGACTGAGAGCTCCACTGGCCCGTAGGGGCCAGGGACGCCTCCAGGATAGACGCGAGGTGTGAACACTCACGCCACACACTCAGCACACACCCTGTGTGCCCTCCCCCTGCCCTCGGATCCACTCCTAGCTCCGGAGGTTTGGCTCCCACGGCTGCGTCGCCCAGTCTCCCTCAAATTCCCGTTTCTGGTTGGGTCTGCCCAGAAGGAGGCACTGAAAAGAAGTAGGGAGGCAGGAGGGGTGAGAGCCTGGGGCACTTTCCCTGTGCCCACCTTCCTAAGGCAGTGTGCATCCAGCAGGTGTGTGTCCCTTCAGGCCCGGGGATGGTAATGGCTTCCCTATTGTTAGTTGTGTCAGTTACCTATTGCTGGGTAACAAACCACACCAAACCTAGTGACTGAAATCAACCATTTACTTGCAGATGATTCTGCAGTTGGGTTGGGCTCCACTGGGCGGTTTTTCCATGGGTCTGAGGGAATCACGCATGTGGCTGCAGTGACAGCTTGACCAGGGTGAAGGGGCTGGTCGGCAGCTGGTGCTCACTGTCAGCTGCCTTCCTGGTTCTCTTCCACTTGGCCTCTCACCCTCCCCTAGGCTAGACCTAAGGCTTCTTTACATGGAACTCTCAGAGCACCTTCTAAGAAGCGTAAGGCAGAAGTTGCAAGGCTTCTGGAAGCCTTGCCTTGGAAACCTCACAATGCCACTTCTGGCACATTCTATTGTCCAAAGCCAGTTGCAAGACCAGACCAGATTAAGAAGTGGGAAAACTGACTCCATCTCTTAAGGGAGCAGCTGCAAAGTCATATTGCAAAGGGAACTGGATACTGGGATGGGAAGAGTTTATGATGAAAACTTGCAATCTAGCACTATTGCCTTTTGGTACTCAAATTCCATGGTTCTCTGAATTTTCCCTACCTATGTTAGTATTCCCTTCATTAAAATCTCTCCTATGGAATCACTGGAGTGAAGTTCTGCTCCTGCCAGGACCCTGACGGATATACCTTATAGTAGTAGCACCATCTCTACTCACAGTCTATTTACTAGTATTGCTATTGTTGTCCATATGCTCATGTGAAATTGTAGACACAGCCCTTGACTTGCTAGAATCTTGATTTTCAGAGTCATCAGTATATCCCTTTTCTGTTCGTAACAGTGGCATTTTATGTTCAACACAGCCCTACGCAAATGAAGACAAGCTGTCCGTCTCCTCAGGAGTAGGTAACATGTTTCAAGCAGGTACCATGGCCCCAACATGGTCTAAGAAGCCTGTGTGTTCGAGATCTGATTTGGTCCTCACAACAGCCCTAAGGAGGAGACACCATCTCATCCCCATTTCACAGAGGAGCAAATGAAGGCACCGAGGGGTTGATTAACTTGCTCAAAGTCACACAACCATTGGGAAAATGGCTGTCAAAATCTTCCCTAAGAAATTTTTCTGTATTTTTTTTTTTTGCTTATTTGCTTATTTGACATTGGTGATATTTTTTTAACTTATGAAAAGTCAAGAATCAAAGAGAATTTAAGAAGTCTGCATGGCATAGAGCACCATGTGCAATGAGATGGGCATAATCTGTCTCCCTTTTGTACTATGTAGTTGTGAATGATGGTCACTTTGGAATGCTATGAACCACGTAGGGCACAAGTGAGTAGCAGGTGTTAAACGTGTTCGTTTGTGTTGATTTCTGTGGACAGCTAGGCATCTGACCTTTGGTCTGGAAGGCGTCCCTGAAAATCAGATGTTGATTATGTTATTTTGCCTTACACATCACAACCTGTCACAGGTGCCCCCAGTACCTTTTTGGTACTCCAGTGGGGGTTTGCTTTGACTATACCCCAGGCTCAAGCCCACTGCCACTAGCTTGTCATTGCAGGGCTGCCCATACTGGTGAAATCGTACTCCTACACACAGGTAGGTTCTAGGGCCTGGTTAGTAAACCATACTTTCAAGAGTGTTCATAACCTCCACCCAGCTGGCTCTCTGCTTAATGTCCAGAATAAGCAAAACCCCTAGAAACATTGTCCTGAAGAAGGGACACCTTTAGTGGAAGGTGGCTTCTGCCACTGGGAGATAACATGGAGCTCTGCAGTAGTTTTCTGTTGATCAGCCCCGCCTCCTTCCATCGGTTCTCCATGCAGAAAGCAAAGTGATCCTCCTGAAACACAAGTCAGGCCGCTGTCTCTCCCCTCCTCCAAACCACCACACTATAGTCAGCGTCTCGGCCGAGCTACTCCCTGCAACCGTGCCTTCCTTTCTGACCTCATCTCATGCCATCACCCGCCCTTCCTGGTGCTCGGGCCACGCTGGCTTCCTCACTGTTCCGAAGATGTGCTGGGCTTGCTCCTGCTCAGGGGTTTGTACCTGCTGTTCCCTCTACCTGGGTGCTCTTCCCTCAGATCTCTGCATGTCTGGCTCCTTTTCATCACTTCTCATCTTGGATGTCACCTCTGCAGAGAAGCCCTCTGGTCTTTCTCTTTCACATCACTCAGTCTCATGTTTATTACGTCTCTTATCACTACTCAGTATCTTTCTGGTCATTCAGTCATGTACTTTCCTTCCCCCGTGAGAAGATAAGCTCCGTGAAAGCAGCAACGCTCTCTGGGGACCCACAGAGAGGATCCACCAATCCAAATCCATTTCCAGGCAGCCAGTCCAGAGTTCTAGCCACAGCACCAGCCTGTCTCTTGAACAAGTGTTGGCATTTCATTCTTGGTGGCTTTGGAAATCAGATGTCAGCCCACAGCCCCATGACTCAGCAGGCAGCATGTGGGAAGGCCAGCTTGGGGGACAAAAGGTCCTTGGGTCTTCAGAGAGACAGCAGCATTCCTGGGAACAAGGCCGCAGATGAACGCTCAGCATCGAGCCGGAGGACTGACCTGCCCACTGGAAGCTGACCCTCCCCTGGACCACGCCAACTGGTGACATTTCACAAACCAGGCAATCTCCCAGCCTTTTGAAAGCTGGTGTCGTCTAGCTGTGGAGTTACCACGCAGATAGTGCTCAGGGGATGAAATTAAATTTCCCTTTCCAGAACAAAGGCAAACACACTTCTCCAGCCCATCCTAGGAGCACTGTGCTGGGAGGGCCTGCTTCCGTGCCAGGCATTCAAAGCTCGTGGGCTCCCCTGCTTGCTTGAGCAGTTGCTGGCAAAGTGCAATGGCGTTCTCCTGCTTTGAAATCTAATTGCCTACCCACGGCTGCGAATCCCATCTCCAAAGGCAAAAAAAAGAAAATTAAAAAAAAAATTTAAGTGGGGGGGGGGGTTGTAGTTATTGTGGAACCAGCCCAGATGAGCCCATTTAAGTTTTTGACATTTATGCCTTTTGAGGAGACCAATTAAAAAAAGAAAGAAAGAAAACACACCAAGAAGTTCCTGTTTAAAAGAGAAAGATCCATAAATGCAGCTTCTGTCAGTAATGAGAAAATGGAAATCGCAAGCAAGACAGAAAACTCATTCCCCCAGAATCCTAATGATCTCCAGGATAATTGTGCTGGTCTCTCAAATCAGGGAGTGGACGGTGACAGTCCTGGCTTTTCATATGAGGGTCAGATGGGTTCATGTTTTTTTAATTGGGCTCATTTCTAAGCAATGTGCTTGTCATGATGCCTTAATCCCTTCCCTGTGCCCCAGCAAAAATGCCTCCTCTCTCCTTGTCTCCCTCAAACAAATGCAGCTTCTCAACAGGGAAATGAGCTTCCCTCTCTTGCAGACAGATTTCTTATCATATGACTGATCCACTGAGCGAACTTGCATCGCTCTTGCATAAGAGAGCAATTTCCTGAAGGAAAAAAAGGGGTATTGAACTGCTTGCTGCTCCTTGTTTGCCGTATTAACATCTTCAGCCTCAGTGCCTGAGGATAATGGGAGAGAGTGACTTTATTTCGGAGGATGAATATCAATCCTCAGATAGCAGCAGTAGGATGTTTAGGACAATGTAAGAGGCAGCCAGGTTTTCCTGCATGTGTTTCATTTGACAGGACTCACAGGAAGGAACAAATTCTTTGACAATTTTAAAGCTTCTCCAGGCAAAATGATACTTTCTGATAAAATCTCCTAACAGGTTAAAGTCCAGCGATGATTAACCAGTTATTAATAGAAAACTTTGCTTTACGGCAGAATGTAAATTAGTAGGCTTCATTTAGGATGCTTAAAACAAAGAATGAGATCTTAAAAGTCATAAAAATAATAATGAGCACTGGGGATAAAAAAGAAAGAAAGTATAATTTCTCAAGGGCGTTCAGAGGTGTGAAAAGTGACAGCAGCCATCAGTTAAATAAAGAAGCACCAGCAATTTGCAGACATTACCCATACTGCACAGTCTCGGGGGGCTCAGACCTGTCTTCAGGCTTCTCCTCTGGGCTCTGGCTCCCAGCTTCGTCCCACCCAGAGAGGACAGTGAGCCCAGCACAGGCCCAGCATGAGACAGCCCTGATCTCATGGGGGTGGAGGCGGGGATGGAAGTCAGTGCAAGGTCAAAGAAAGAGGAAAGAGGGAGGGAAGGAGAAGGGGAGGAAGAGACTACTATTCTGCACTCATTGGTTGATTCAGTCTTATAAATACTTGTTGTATGCCCACTGTGTGCCAGCTTAGGCTAGACACCAGGAGACACTGGTGAGCAAAGCCAGACCCCACGCCAGCCCTTCTGGAGCTTATGGGAAAGATGACCTTGACCCTATGGCACGGTTTGCGTGTGCCCACGCCAAAACTCCAGTTGGAATTTGGTCCACAATATGGCAGCGTTGGGAGAGGGGGCCTAGTGGGAGGTATTTGGATCATGGGGGCAGATGCCTCTGAATAGATTGATGTCATCTCTCAGGAAGGAGTAAGTTCTTGCTCTTGTGGGAATAGATTCGTTCTGGAGAGAGAAGGTTTCTATACAGTGAGCCTGGCCTCTCATGTGTGTCTATCTGCACACGCTTGCCCACCTTTCTGCGTCTCCGCCAAGCTGTGACGCAGCACCAGGCCCTCTGCAGATGCCGGCGCCATGCTCTTGGACTTCCCAGCCACCAGAATAGTGAGCCAAACAAACTTCCTTTCTTTACAAATTACCCAGCCTCAGGTGTAATGTTAGAGCAACACTAAATAGACTAAAACACCATATAACACACAAATAAATGTAAGATGGTCACTCACGGAACACTATTAGGGAGTGTGTGAGCACATTATCCTGTGAATGGGCACAACCAGGAGACAAGCCCCAGTGTGGCAGGTCAGGACAGCATCCCTGGGGTGGGGGGAGGGTGGGGGTGAACGTTCATTGTGTCTGGTGCTTTTACATGCCAGGCCCTGGCCAAGTACTCTGCAAGCATCATCTTCCTCATTCCTCACACTAGCTCAGTGGGACAGGTGCTGCTGTAATCCCACTACGGATGAATATCTTAGGCTCAAGGAGGTGATATTGCTGCCCAAGGTCACAGAGCCTGTTATGTGGAAGGGCCCAGACTCAAACCCAGGTGGCCCTGTCTGAGAGCCATGGCCCTGACCACTGCATACACTTCCCTCCCTGTAGTGTGTACGTGGCAAGGCCGGCCTTCCCGCTCCTTACCGCCCTGTTCTCGCCTCCTCCTCTCTCAGGCAAACACATGCACACACACACAACCCACATGTGTATCCATGCACACACTCTCACACACACTCACACACTCACACACACTTCCTGCCCTCCTGTTCCCAGCCACGCTGACCGACCCTGAGCCTGCTTCAAGCCTCACCACTTCCCTCCTCCCCAGTGGCAATGCTCCTTCAGGTCCAGTGTGATTCAGGCTACAAGTACAATGAGGTGCCAGGCTCCCACCGAGGGTATGCCGAGTGGTGCAGAGGAAGGGGCATTTGACCCTGACCTTGGCGCATGAACAGGCATGTGGCCAGAAAGCCAAGAAGAATGGCTTCCGAGGCAGAGCAAGCTGCCTGTGGAAAGGTGTCTGGGGGCTGCAGCTGCTGTCCGTGCTGGCTCACACACACCCCTGCCCTCCACCACACCACCCCACAGCCCGCTTCCCCTCCTGGGCTCCTGTCTCAGCCATCCTGGCGCATCAGCCATGGACACGGGCAGTGCCCTGGCACCTGCCCACTCACCGTCCAGACTGTCACCAACTCCTCCTAAACAGAGCTCACATTTGCCCACATCTCCACCCTCCTACCAGCACTCACCCTGTCCTCTTGGACCTTTGTCACAGCCTCCTAATGGTTGCCCGCACCCACCAGTGTGCACCCCCTACCCTCCAACCTGCTCTCACGGAGCAGCTAGGGTGGCCTTCAGTTCTGCAAATCAGATCTCAGGGGCTCCCAGTTAAAACTCCTCCCTGAGGCTCAGCTCCGACAGCTGCCCTGACAACCCCCTTGATCCCCTAGACTGGGTCAGATGCTCCACAACACACAGTTCTTTTCCTCCCTATCTTTCGGCAAAGTTTGCACCTAAACTCTTACGTGCATGATGGTTTGGTTTGAGACCTGGAGCAACAGGCAGGTAGACACTGCCTCCACCCTTCCTGGGCGCCCTGCTCACAGCAGGCCTGCAAGAAATCTTTGTGAGTGCGAGGTGGAGGCTGAGGCCCTTGGAGGTGGGGTGGAGGGATGGAGCCTACAGGGGAATGGGGAGGAAGGGACAGATTCCCGGGGATCCCGATCACGGTGCTGAGGGATGAGAAGAGAGGAAACATGAGAGATGGCATTGGCAGTCTCCCTGGGATGGGTCAGGTATATGGCTTGCTTGCTCCCTGGAAAGGGCCAGTGGCTTTGGACTCAGCACAGGTCCCCTGTCTCTCCAGCAGGTTAGAATTGCTGGTGAAATAAGCCGGCCAAAGGAAGGTAAAGTGTGCTCGTGGCATTTCTGCAGCTGCTGCAGAAGTGAAATGTTGCGTTCCAATGTTTAAAAATCAGGGCACTTCACATCGAAGTCTAGATTTCTGGCTTCTCTTGAAAAACTAGAAGATTCTTTCCCACATGGCATCCATTGCCTACAGTGGGTGCTGCTGGCCCAGTTAGATGGGCGTGCCTCTGAAGCCCAACTCGGTGCCCACCACTCTCTGTTGACTCATGTTCATTTCTACTGCCTCCCGGGCCCCTGTAGACCCCCAGTCAGCATCGGAGAGAGACAGACAGTTATCACATAACCCTCCAGCTTGGCCATCACATCTGGGATGGAGGGTGTGGAGGACAAGCTCAGACACCTGGGCTGGTGTAAGGATGGCTGCCTCTCTCTTCCCGTCTTTGGTCCAGATGTCTCTGTTCACCCTTGGGCAGCGTCTCTCCAGGCCCACAGCCTGCCAGTGGGGCAGACCCCATGGAGGGAGAAGCCTTCTTCCCCATGGTACCAGCAAAAGTCCTCCAAGTGACCCTCCGCAGGCTGACTTGGACCACGTGTTCACTCCATAATCACTCACTGTGGCTGTGAGAAGGGTCAGCCCCACGCAGAACACATGGAATGAGCCTGGGGGAGGGTTCCCCAAAGGAGCAAGGTTCTGGAACAGGAGGCCTTGGATCCTGGCTGGTCATGCAGAGTTGATGTCCATCGGCCCCTCGAACCACATCCCTGCGTGCTCCCCTTACACCGCCAGTGCCCGTCCCTAGCCCACCTCGGCAACCCTCCAGGGCGTGGCATTGTGCCTTAGACAAAAGCTGATGGAACTGAACTTTATGAATTGGCATTGTCTCTGCTAGAAGTAACCCTGACATGTGTATGTTCTCGGTGCCATGTCTGTTCGTTTTCCGTCCCTAAACAGACAAGCACACTCTGAGGGCAAGACCAGCTTCTTTTCATTCTGCCACACCGCTAAGCACCTGCTGCCCAATGGCTCTTGATTTCTTGACTCTGAGAGGATGTCGTGGAAAGATACAGACTCACCAGTCGACAGACTGAGTGGAAACCGCGGTGGAGAAAATTGAGGTTCTGTCTTTCAGTAGCTGTGCCTTGGGCAAGGCAATGGTCAGGGTTCACTCGGGAAAGAGGCCACTGGGGCGTGTAGGATAAGGGACTTACTACTGGAATTTGACCTCACACAGTGTGGGAGAAGGAAGTTCTGAACTGGGAAGTGGAGGGTCCAAGGTCGAAAACAGTCAGTTGGTCTGGAAGCCAAGTGGGACGGCCGAGGGGGGCCGGCAGGAGCTTCTGCCTCCAGGGTCTGCCGCCAGCACGCGGGAGGGACGCAGAGCTGGACGCGGGACAGAGGGAGCGAAGGCCCACAGGCACCCGCTGACGGCTCCGTGTCTCACTGCTAAGCATCCTTCAGACGTGGGCGCCGCGGCTCACTTCCACCTCCAGATTGTCACACACGTGCCCCTTTCGGCCAGTTCAGACCGAGAGCCATATGGGGAAGGGGACTCTGGACAACACGGCTCTGGCCTAACCACGTCAACACAGCGCAACCGCCATGGCCAAGTGTGACCCCTCTGAGCCTCTGTTTCCTCATCCGCTAGATGGAGACGTGAATGCTCAGCTCGGGACCCAGCCCACACACCCAGCACTCTGTTATTTACTAACCTTGGCCAGAATCTTAGGTATTTATGGAAACTTCTGGCCCTTCCCTCTTACCATGGCAGTGCCTTTAAATTTCTATCCCCAAAGCCCATGGCAGTGGCCTCTGAGGGCAGCCATGACTAAATTTAAATCTGGAGTTTTAAACAACATTAAGTAATGCCCTGCAGGGGTGGCCGCACGGCTGCGGAGCTCTGGCCTCTTGTAGAACCAGGTTCCTCTGGAACGTGGGCCGGTTTGGGGATCAGGGCGTTTCCCAGCAGGCCCGTTTCTGGGGTCATGTTGTTGTGAGAGTGGGACAGGTAGCACGAGGTTCCGACCTTGCAGGCACAGAGCTAGTCACCACTTGCAACCTGGGCGAAGCCTCCGCTTCTTCGGAGAGCCCTGGGTCTGCAGCTCCTGCCGCAGTCGGCCTCCCCAGAGCGTGAAAATAAATGAGCACCTTGCCAGGAAGCAGCAACGCCAGCAGGCGCCTTTCTCCGGGGCCTGCAGAACTGGCCCTTCAAGGCCAGTGGGCTGCCTCTTGGGTGGAGCGGTAGGGGTGGGGGGCAGGGAAGAAGAAGGGACTTCTCTGCTGCCTGGGAGAGGGAGCTGAAGCAGTCGTGATACCATGGCAACGCTGAACACTCCAGCATGGACTTGTCTAATTTGCAGGTTAATATTCAGGGAAACAGAAGGGCAA
This sequence comes from Eulemur rufifrons, assembly GCF_041146395.1. NCBI lineage: Eukaryota > Metazoa > Chordata > Mammalia > Primates > Lemuridae > Eulemur > Eulemur rufifrons. Next base: position 13,133,106 of record NC_090992.1, read on the forward strand.
CTTGCTCTGAGCTGCTCACAGATCCCTGAAGACTGGTTCAGATGAGATCGGGCTGGGTGGGCTGAGACCTGGTGGAAGGGACCTGCTTTCTTGGAGATGGGGAAACTGAGGCTAGTAGAGGAGAAGTGACCAGCCCAAAGCCACCCAGTTTGTCAGCAGCAGCTCCAGCAAATAAGTCATTCAGGCAACAAGTATTTATTGAGTGCCTACCATGTACCAGGCACTATTCTACCTGGTAAGGGTAAAGCATGGAATAAGTGAAGGGTTAATTGGTGTTACGGCAAATTTACAACCTGAACATTAACCCTAGGAGCGACCACAACACTCCTGAAGCTCTTACTCGGTGCCAGGCTTGGAGCCAGCAAATGCAGTGCACTAACTGCTTTGTCCTCCATGGAACCCGAGCGCCAGACGCAATTCTGGTTTCCTTTGAGTAGGCGTGGAAACTGAGGCCCAGAGCGTGTCTGCCATGAGGGGCCTGCACTGTTCTGCCATATCTCTGCTCCCACACTTGGCTGGAGTGACTGAACTTGGGCAGAGAGAGTGCAGGGAACCTAAACGCAATGGCGCTGGTTCCCTGGGGCTCTGAGAGAGGAGAAGTTGGGAAAGAACGCTGGAAACATGGCACCCCAAGGCAGCAGGCCCCGCGGCCACAGGAGGCTACTGGGGCACGAAAAGTGTAGTGGGACACAGGGCCTGCTCTGCAGTCAGATAGATCTAGGTTCAAAGGTGAGTGACTTGACTTCTGAGCCTCGGTTGTCCCATCTGTACAATGGGACAATACGGTGGTGTCAGATTCAGAGGGCCAATGCCCATGAAGGTGCCTGGCTCCATGCTGGCCAAGAGTAAGCACTCACCAACCAGAGCCTTGATGCCATTACGTGTGAGAGGACACAGAGTCCTGGGCAGGGCCTACAATGCAGTTTCCTGCTCTTGTGTGTTCCGTAGACACTCTCTTCCTTCTCCCGAAAAAGCAGAGGAGGCCCACTATTGCCCAGGGGTCAAACGCTGCCCTTGCTTGGTTTCCACTGGTCAGGAGCTAGGACTTATGAAATGTGTACAATGACGGTGGCACTTAGTCCCAACCAGAGAAGATGCCACCGCTGTCAACTTTCCAGACTGATTCACAGGGAGCAGTAGTGGTGGCACCTCACTTCTGGTGCCACTTACAGTTTACGTGCCACCGTCACAGGTGTTCATTCACTAATCCCAGGACCTGAGTTTTAGAGCTGAAAGATCGGGATGGAGGGAGAATCACCTCATCTAGTGGTTGCCAAGCCTGGTGTACATCAGATTCACTTGCGAGCGTTTACGACGCTAACGTGAGACGGGTTCCCTCTTGCATGTACACTGTAGAACTTTCCAGCTGCACCAAATAGCATTCAGTAAAGAGTTCCCCAGGGCTCCTCCTTAGAAGTAACCAGTGTTTCTTAGGTACCTGCCAGAGGGCAATCCAGGCACGCGTAGGGGAACGCATTCTATGCAAGCATGGACGCCCTGTCCACATGCCATTCGGCTCCCTGTTCTCAGGCGTCAGTGCATCTCAGATGCATATGCCAATATCAGGGCGTGCAGATCCAACTCGTTTCTTTATAATGCTGCATAGTATTTTGTTGTATGATATTGGCTCCTCACTGATGGACATGAAGGGACAGTCCAAATATGTGCTGAGTCAAACAAGGCAGCAATAAGTTTTCCAGTACACACATGCTTCTCTTTGTACATAAACTTTGCATAACTTTGTCAATGTGCTTAACATCAAGGAGGCTTAAAATGACAGGTTCCTGGGTCCTCTCAAAGGTATTCTGATTTCATTGGCCCGAGGTGATGTCCAGGAATCTGAATTTTGAAAAGCACCCACATAAGTCAATGGAACTTCAAGTTTGGAAACTCCTGGTTCATCTTATAAAAGAGAAGTGTGTGCCTTGCAGAGCTGGGTGGCCTGTGCCACGCCCTGGACTCCCAGGTCCAGTCCGTTCTCTGGCAGCACCTGGGAGAGGGGCTCTGCATGGCCACGGCTAGTGCCCCTGCACACAGGCCTGGCCCCCTCTGAGGGGCAATGATAGTCAAGTGGTGGCCCTGGCGCCTGGCTAATCCTGACGTTTCGGTGATCAACAGGCATTATTACCTTTAAAAATCTGCTGAGTGAAAAATATAAATCACGGTGGAATAGCTGGGTCTACGCTAGTTGTTCACTAACCACATGATCTTGAGCAAGTCGCTCACCATCTCTGGGCCTCCGTCAGGCGCTGCTGCAACATGGGAGGGCCCAGCAGACGCGGAATGCGTGGGCGGAGGGGAGACACCTGTCGGAGCTCTCAAAGGCCACGCAGGCAGCAGCACAGGGCAGAGAGCAGCAGGCAAGCCTTTTACCATCGTGCGAAAGAACAGGGAACACAGAGAAACAAAGGCCGTGTGCTTGAGGCTGGCCACCAAGCAAGGACGGGGACACGGCCTCTCCGAGAGCCTCACGGCTGCTGTAGGCCTGGCTTGGTCTCTATGGGGAGGTCTCCACCTTGGGGGCCAGGCCCAGCGAGTGAAGTCATTCAGTGGCTTGTTTTCTGCTATCTTCACCACTGCCTGGGATGGTGACCTGGGGCCACATGTGTGCTGAGAACGGGACAACCCTCCAGACTGAGTCAGGAACCCGGCAGGTGGCGCCTGCCTAGGGGGGCCAGCTCCATGTGGAATTGGAACTGGGTGCCAGGCCTGGGAAGCAGGAACCACCTGCCTTTCCACACAGACTTCCCCGATGGGCCTCCCCTGGGAAGCCCCGGCATTTCATAGGATGACAAGAGCTTAGAGGAGCAGAAGCCAGCTGGGAGGTGGAAGATGGACCAGGAGACCCCAGTGAATTATCTTAACTATAGGAAAATGAAAAATCGAAATATTTTCCTTTCTGGAGCTTAGCAGTGAAAAAAAATTGCTTTTTTTCTGTCAAAACAAAGACAGTCAGTATGTTTTCCTTTTTGGAGCCCGAAACTGGGATGGTTCTCTTAAAAGAAAGTAAAAAACTGGAATTCTGTGGTTCAGATCTGGCATGCAAATGTCTTCTCCCCTCCCGCCCAATTCGGACAAAATGGGGGCTTAAAATACTTAGTGTTTTTGAAACATTGAAGGGTCTGGTGACCGTGGGCCAATTCACACCCATGGCAGCTACAGGCAGGGCCTTTGCAGTGGCTGCCTCTTCTAGATGGGGCAAGCCCTCTGCTGTTTGCCACAGTCCTCACCATCCCCAGTTGTGTCCCGTGCAGCCTACGTCCCTCACACCCATGCTGCTGTCCTAGCTCCGGCCTTCTGTCCTCAACACAAACCATCAGGCTAAAGAGTCACTACGCAGCCAGTACTGGCTCTGCAGTGCATTTCTGCACCTTTGCCAAAGCAGCAATAGCTCTGCCTGCCTATCACTGCTTTCCACCACCAACTGCTGGCAAAATTGGCTCACCTGAGCAAATCCTGGCTGTAAGTCTGAGCCTCTACTGCTTCAGGACTGTGATTTGAGGAAATCTACTTACCATCTCTGAGCCTCTGTTTCCATAAGAGAATGATATTTAAAAATATTATTACAGTTATTAATTAGTATGTTTCATGATTTTGTAAGTTGACTGGGTTTGCATCACATGGTGTCAGTGGAGGCCCTGGAATGGCTGGGAGGGTCCAAGATGGCCTCCGTCGCTTGGCTGGCAGCTGAGAGCCTTGGTTTTCCTCCATGAACCTCTCCACATGGCTGCTTGTGCTTCCTCACAGCATGGCACTGAGGGAGATTCCAAGAGGCAAAGACAGAAGCTACATCTGTCCTAAGCTACAGAAATTACCCTGCGTCACCTCCATCCTATTCTATCGGTCATAACAGGTGTGAGTGCCAGCCCCGAGGATTCAAGAAGAAGACAAACAGACTGCACCTCTTGATATAGAAATAGCAAAATCACCTCATAAAAAAGCATGTGAGGTAGGGGGTATTTTGGCAACCACTTTGGAAACACAATGTTTCACAAATGAACTTCAACAGTGCCTAATACACGGGAGTCTGCAACAATGTCAGTTTTATTCGTTCATTCCACACAGATTTATTAAGCACCTGCTGTGTGCCAGGCTTTAAAGTAGGCACTGGGAAGATGGAAGTTGGTTGCAACCATCATGGAACTCACAGTTCTGGGTGAGAAACTGGCAAGTAAGGCAGCAATTACAGGACAGCGCAGTAACTGCTGTGCAAGAGCAATGCATTGGGATTGGCAACTGGACCCAGGCTTATCCTGGGAGATCTGCTGGCTCTATCGGGAAAGAAAAGTTCTTTTTCATAGGATTGTTAGGCTTGCAGCAGGGTGCACGGAGCCACTGAAGGCAGGCTTGGATCACATGATCTGCCATCACCCACCCGCAGATGAAGCCAACACAGAGGAGTCACCAGGCGGCGGTGAGACTCCTAAAAACACCTTTGGGACTCCTGAGTCCGACTACGCTTGGCCCTTGCCTTTGGACTTTTTGGTTCCAAGTGCCAAGCAAGTTTCTTTTTGCTGGGAGTAATTTGAGTTAAGGTTTCCCTTGCTTTTTACCAAAAAGAATCCTGACAAACACTCTGTTCTTAAGGCACTTACAGTCTACTGGAGACCTACATGCAAGCGAATAATTATGCTTCAGTGTTGTAAGGGAGCATAAGGCAGAGACGTACATGAGGTTTTACAAAAAGAGGGATTGGATTAATCTTCTGAGAGGCAGGTAAAGAAGTTCTAGAATGTTTCCCCCTACATACCTATAACAGAGCTGATGATATTAGCAGATGCTCTGTCTGTAACAGTGGAAGAAATGACAGTTTCTTATCACAAAAGTAGCAGAGACCAGGAGATTCCATCTAAAATCGTACCCCTTTCTAACTGCCTAAATTCAGGGGTTTTAGAATTGGCCGCCCTGGTGTCCTCGTGACTGTAACAGAATCTCCTTAGCAAAAGCAGAGTCTTTTAATAGACCTCCAGAGGTTAATGGGCCTGACATATCTTTGACATTTATTGGATTTTATGAGCTAGTGGATCTGACTCAGAGAGCCGATCAGATGTTCCAAATCGATGGCCCCTTTGGGGTGCAGTCTTCGCACAGAGCCATAATGAGGTGACCTTGGGCACCCGAGTCCGGAAAGGACAGAGAGAGGATGTCAGAATGATAGCAATTGCTAAACTGATCAAGGCCCACACAGCACCTTCAGGGGCCCTCCCGGCCCTGAGATGTTTTGCCCATAGATTTTGTACTTGAACATTCCTCCCATCTCACCGTACAAGCCTAAGCCTTTTTTCAAAAAATTCCTTTGCTCATTCAGCAAATATTTGTGGGAAAGCTTCATTATGATGTCACTTAATAAATGAACATTAACTGGCACAGGGCACTCAGAAAAGACTGTAACATGTCCCTTGCTCTCTACCAGCTTAGAGTCTTGCAGGGAGACTTCTAGACACTCAAATCCTGTTGATGCCCCATGATGGGGCTGGCAGGGAGGACCATAATGGGAGGAGATGCAGTAGGGATGGAGGCAAGCTGACGCCACTGTGCATTAGGGAAGCCTCCCAAAGCAAAGGGCATTTTTGTTAAGTTCTGAAAGCCAAGTAGGACCAACCAGGCAGGGGAGAAGAAAAAGGGCATCCAGATGGGACACACAATATATTATGCAGCTTTTTGAAAAGTAATTTGGTAATATCTGTTCAAATTTAAAATACATGTAACATTTAACCCAGAGATTTCAACTTTAAGATACAGGCCTATAGATACTAAACACATACACACACACACACACACACACACACGCATACAAACCCACAAAAGAACCTAAAAAGAAAAAATAAAAATACCCCAAAACAGAATAAAAACAAGACCAAAAACCATTAGTATCAAAGGCTAGACTGACATTGATACTTATTGTAGCATTGTTCATGGGGGGATAAAAAAAGAAACCATCTGAATATTAATTGATAAGGTACTGGTTAAATAAAATGTGGCACATCCATGTCTTGGGCTTCATGGAGCTATGAAAAAGGCAGAGAGAGGTCTTTCCAGCCACTGGCCTGTAAGCATACACCTGGGACACCATGGAAGCCCTCTTATTCAACATCATAGGGGTAAGTCAATGAAAGTCATAAAAAAGACACATTTAATATTTTTAAGCTTAAACCCTCTGAATGTACAATCATTTGTCTATCTGTCGATGTAAGGGCTAGATCTTCTCACAGGGCATTATCTGCTAAGTGGAATTACATGTTACTTTTCTTATACAAACCATTTCTATAATACATTTTCTACAATTTACAGTTCTGTTTTCTTTCATGCGGAGTGAGAATTTAAAGGCAGTTGTAAAGCAATCTGGGCATAGAATACTTCTAGATTTTTATGATTTCCTCCCTTGTGTTAAATTGCAAAATATTGCCATGACTTCCTCCCATCCTGAGGAGCACATGCTTTTGTGATGTGACTTTGCTGTTCCTTCTATTAAGAGGTGAAGTCTGTGCCCCACCGCTTGAAGCTGGAATGACCTTGTGACTTGCCTTGGCCAACAGATGCATCAGATGTGACGTTAGGCTAGGCTTAAGACCATGCAGTTTTCTGGTTTGGTACCTTTGTGGAATGCTGCCGTGAGACCACCACATGAGGAAGCTGGTCTAGCATACTGAAGGATAAAAGGCAATGAGAAGTAGAACTGAGGTGCTCTAGCTGGCAGCTAGCACCAACTGCCAGATGGATGGGTGAGGCCATCTTGGACTTTCCAGCCCAGTCAACTCTCCAGCTGAATGCAGCCCTATGAAAGAGCAACCCACAAAATCATGAGAAATAATGGACCACTATTGTTCCAAGCCAATATGTTTGGGGTTGGTTTGTTGTAAAGCAAAAGATAACTGATATACTCTAGATCTTTACTGTTGTAATCAAGATACTGTTGCTATCAAGATAGCAAATGTTTTTAGAAAGCTATATTTAGCAAGTCTTTCCTGAGCATTTAACTTAGTATTCATAGAAACAAGATGCTCTTTCTTTTATATTACAATTGCATTGATTTACATATATTTGATGAAATTACAGAATTACAGTTACAAGTATAATAGTATTGACTGGTTTAAGGGCCAACACAACTTGATTCATTTAAGCCCAGAAGTCAACCGGAGGGAGAGGAGTGGAAACATACTAGATAGTAGCCTGATGGGACAAAGGCATGTCAGCACTCTATGGGCATCCGGAAGCACATTTACCAGAGCAATGAAGAACACTGGGGAATCCAGTAACTCTGCAATAGAGGTTGGTAAAGACAGTTTTTATCCTATTGTTAAATAAGAAAAGTAACTACAGAAAAATTTTAGAAAAATAAAGCCAACATATTTATACATGTTAGCATAAGCACAGAGAAAGACCCAGAAGGTATGCACCAGATTGTTATCATTGTTACCTCAGGAAACAAAGAGGGAAAGGGGAAGTGGGGAAAAAAGTGCCATAGAAAAATGGAAAATGTACATGGTATTAAGTAAAAATGAATATACAGGGGCCACAAATATAAATACACTATAGTACTACTATCAATACATTAAATTTGAATATGACTATGAAGCTAGTATCACCTAGATACCAAAACTAGGAAAGGGCACAACAAAAAAAAAAAGAAAACTACAGACCAATATACCTTATGAATATAGATGCAAAAATCCTCAATAAAATTCTAGCAAACTGAGTTCAGCAGCACATCAAAAAAATAATCCACCACAAACAAGTAGGCATCACCCCAGGGATCCAAGGATGGTTCAACATACATAAATCAATAAATGTGATTCACCACATAAACAGAAGCAAAAACAAAGATCATAGGATCACCTCAATAGACGCAGAAAAAGCACTCAATAAAATTCAGCTCCCTTTTATGATAAAAACTCTTAACAAAATAAGCATAGATAGGACATATCTCAAAATTATAAAAGCCATATATGACAATCCCGCAGCCAACCTCATACTGAATGGGGAATTCTTGAAAGCATTCCCACTTAGAACTGGAAAAAGACAAGGATGCCCACTGTCACCACTTCTATTCAACATAGTGCTGGAAGTCCTAGCTATACCAATCAGGAAAGGGAAGGAAATTAAGGGAATCCAAATGGGGAAAGAGGAGGTCAAACTATTTCTCTTTACTGATGATATGATCTTACATCCAGAAAACCCCAAAGATTCTGCCAAGAGACTCCTGGAACTGATAAATAAATTCAGCAAAGTCTCAGGTTACAAAATCAATGTACACAAATCAGTAGCATTCCCATACACCAACAATAATCAAGCTGAGAATCAAATCAAAGACTCAATACCTTTCATAATAGCTACAAAGAAAATAAAATACCTAGGAATATATTTAACAAAGGAAGTGAAAGATCTCTACAAAGAGAACTACAAATCACTGAGGAAGGAAATTGCAGATGATGTAAACAAATGGAAAAACATATCATGCTCATGAATCAGCAGAATCACCATTGTTAAAATGTCCATACTGCCCAAAGTGATTTACAGATTCAATGCCATCCCCATCAAAATGTCAATGTCATTTTTTGCAGATCTAGAAAAAATAATTCTATGCTTCATTTGGAATCAGAAAAGATCCCAAATAGCCAAAGCAACTTTAAGCAAAAGGAACAAATCTGGAAGCATCACATTACCAGACTTTAAGCTATACTACAAGGCTATCATAACCAAAACAGCATGGTACTGGCACAAAAAATAGAGACATAGACCAATGGAACAGAACAGAGAACCCAGATATAAAGCCATTCACATATTGCCATCTGATCTTTTTTTTGTTTGTTTTTTGTTTTTTGTTTTTACAAAACACCAACCAGAAGAGATCCATCTGATCTTTGACAAAGTAAACAGCAATATCTCTGTCTCCTCACAGAATAAATGCTCTGAGGTGACTTTTCCCAGCCACGTAAACACAGAGGTGGAAAGCGGGGATGGGGAGGGTTATGTGTACCCACTGTGTTCTGCTAGATTCCTTCCACACATTTAAAAAACATTCTTACAATAACTTTCTGAGAATAGGCATAACTTTACAGCAGGGGAAACTGAAGTTGAGAAACGGTAAATAACTTGCCCTAACTATTAAAGCTAGAAAAGGTAATGATAATAATGATTATTTGTACTGTTGTCAGTATTATTAAAATAGCTGCCTTTTATCAAGAGTTACTCTGGGCCCTGTACTCATATATACTTTACCTGGATAATCTCATTCAAATTTCACAAAACCTGTATGACAGAAATACTTTCATTTTATTTACTCTATAGATGAAGAAATCAAGACTGAGAAAGATAAAGTTGCACAACGTGCAAAAAAGTGTCCGAGTCTGAAGCGGAACCCAGATCTGCCACACCCCCGGCTCACCCCCATCCCCAGAGCACACCCTCTTGTCCCCAGAGGACACCATCTGTCGAGGATGAGGCGTCAGAGCCTTCCCCAGGCCATGTAGGAAAGAAGGAGGAAAGGCCTCCCCTGCCAGCCGGAGAGGAGAGCAAAGGGAAGGCCCTAGGGGAACAGGAGTCAAGGACAGGCCGAGGGCCACTTGCATTATGGCTCCTTTCAGAGAAGACCCCAACCCTTAACCCCACTGGGTCCTCTCTGTGCTATTTCTGTTTCCTAATCTCTTGGCCTCAGGATGCTCCAGCTGAACATATGTTGTTTTTCCTGCTTAGAGTCCCTTCTTTTAAAAATAGCATCCCCTTTTTCCTTTGGGGAACAGCCCCTCCTACTCGTGTCCATGTAGGCTGTGTGGTCATCTTGGAGCAGGTGTCTTTATTTTGCACAGAGCCACTTGTGACTCATCTTAGTTATAGAAATGCAGGCAAGTAGACACCCATTGCCCTGGGGGAAGGAGAGAATAGGATTTATCTGGGAGCCAATGACTGTCCCTCTCCAAATCCCATGGCATACAGAGGTCAGAGGGCACCAGGGAGGGGGTGTACAAATTTGCGTGGCAGCCATCATGGTCACTGATTCTTTGTTTGGGCTGCTCATTTTAGGGAAGTTCTCCACCTCATGAGATGGCCTGGGAGGGAGAGACTCCTCCTACTACAAAAGCTGAAATTCACCTCCCAGACTCCCTTGTAGCTGGGAGCTGGCATGTGAGCGAGGCTTCTCCAATCAGACCTGCCCCCCCCCCCCCCCCCCGGACACTGATGTGTGCACTAGTGACACAGAGAATCAGGGACAGCATGGAATTCATTCTGGCCAGGATGGTGGCTGTGAGCTGAGCCAGGTTTGCAGAGGCAGTGTCAGCCCCTGGATCAGGGTCCAGTGTCGTTGGTGGTGCAGGTGGTAGTGTCTCTGCCCGACAAAGTGACAGCTGTGTCTTCACAGAATGGTTCTGAAGGACAGTTTGGGAAGTTGTTCCTGCCTGGGTGACCTCAAAGCCTGGGTCTCTGGCCCTCTCAAAGACTCTGGAAGCTACCCAATAAACAACCTTTAAGAAATTCTTCTGCTTCCACTGGCCAGGTTTGGCTGCTGTCACGTGCACAAGGATCCTGAACAAAGACAGAGAATGCAAAGCCAGACACAGGCAAAAGGGTGCGAGACTGAGGAGGCTGTCCAGGGCTGTCACCTGTCTTTGGTTGCTACCTGACCCCTGGAGCTGGATAGTTTCTTGCACAACTCTAATGGAGGGAGGGATGGGGCCAGTAGAGAGACGCTGAACATTCTGCTAAATTAGGCAACTGAGGGCTTCAGTGCACCTGTTAAAAAGACAAGTGACCTCTTTTGGGTTCCAAGCTGGGGAAAACGTTATTCTAGTTACTCTTCAATACTTTAGGAAATACATTTTCGGAGGTGAAATTCAAGCATGTGTGGTTAGTCTAAGGCGTGGGAGGATGTGAAAATTTGGGACAATGGGGCCCATGCCCCAGCACTAAGGAGAGGATACATTGATCGCCGACTTCACCCACTGCTTCTGGAACTGAGAGATTTTCTCAACTATTAACTGGACATATGGGTAAACTGGGCTGGGCAGAAGGGGAGGGCAGAGTGGTCCTGGGGTTCAAAGACACCCCCCACCCCAGGGCTCCCTGGCTACAGCCCCTTCTATGCCAGCACATGCCACAAATTCAGGCTTCCAGAAAGCTTTGGGCTTTACAAACACCAGGTCTGGGGAATTCCAGACATTCTGAGAGGCCGCATGGTCAGCATGCCCTGTTCCCGCTAGGAAAGCCCGCTGAAGGCCCTCCTGGAATTCAAATTATTTGCCCGTAGGTTGTTTTGAAATTTACAGTGGAGAATTGGGGTCTTAATTCAGAGAAGCTGAGTTTATACATTTAAAATGCCAATGAGCAAAAAGCTGATTATCGATATGCCAAGAGAGAGGCAGGCGACCCACGCATAAATCTTCAGCTCTGATTTTATAGCTGCAGCCGACTTCTGAACTTCAAGTCTTCCCACAAAGCTGAGGTCGGGGTTTTGGCTACAGAAATGAGGGGGGTGTTTGTTTTGTTTTGGGATGAAATTGTTCTAAAATGAATTGTTCTGATGTTTGCACAACTCTGAATAGACTGAAAGGCATTCACATGTAAACTATAAAAGACTGAATTGTCTGGCATGTGAATGGTAACTCAGTACAGGTGTGACCGCGGTACATCCAGGCGCATAGAGAGCACAGTGTAGGGTGTGAATTTCAGCTCTTCCACACACTCGTTCCGGGATTTGAAGCAAGTCACTTACCCTGGCTGAGCCCTGGTGCCTCAATCTCTTACGTGACAAAAGGTGATCAAATCATAGTTATGCGACGGAATCAATGCAGATGGGAAATGAGAGCCCATCTGTGACACTGCCTGACCCACAGAACACACCCGGTGAATGTGTGTGCCTTACCAAGTTCCTGCTATCCGCCACACGGGGCACACAAAGACAAATCAGACTGCACTCCCGCCTTCAAAGAGGAAGCAGTTTAGGGTGGAAGACAGGCAGAGACATTATAGGGTCAGCAGTGCTGTGAGTCGGGTGAAAGCCATGCAGTGGGACCAGATACGGTGGTGAGGAGGGCCAGAGGGCTCAGGAGGACAGAGACTGCTCCCTGGACACAGCTTCCCTGACCACCAAATCCCCACTAGTGTCTGTCCCGTCACCCTCCTTCGTTTCCTCCTGGCGCTGTCTGAATGTGTCCTCATTCATTTGCCTGGGTGCTCCGGTGATGCCATGTCCCTCCAACCTAGACTGACAGCTCCATGAGACCAGGGACCTGGTCTTCTTGGGTCACCACTGTGTCCACAGTGGCCAGAACAGTGTGCTGTCTTTGTAGACAGTAAGTGTTTGCTGAATGAAAGCAGGCATCGAGAGGAGGCTTGGAGGTGAATAGGAATTAGCCCAGTGAAGAAGCCAGAAAGGGCATCACAGGCTGACAGCACGGCAGCCGAGCCACCAGCACTTGCAGCTGCAGGGGTAAGGAGAGGAGATGGTAGAGGGAGTGGCAGGGGGTGAAGGTGGAGACTCATGGAGGGGTAGCCCCTAGACGAGACTTGGCTCTCATGCCAGGGCTCTAACCACTACAGAGTTCCCCCTCGCTGTTGGCTCCAGTCTATGAAAAACCCCCACAGATCCCAGCAGGCACGCTGAGTGCAGCTGGTGTGTTTCTATAGCAACCGTCGCCATGGCACCAGAGGCCTGGATCCTACTTCCGGCTCTGCTGAGGCCCTGAGCTCCTGTCATGGCCCCCCAGGTCCCCCCCTAAGCATCTTTCATCTTGCATGGTGGAAAGGAGACATGGCTGGGGCACTGCAAAGAGGCCTGTGGCCAGGGTGCAGGGCACAGGGCCGGCCACAGGGCTAAAACATCACATGTGTCACAACGGACACACCTGCCAAAGGTGGACACAGGCTGAACATTCATGAGCTATTCCAATTTGCATTGCTTAGTCAGGTGGGGGAGGGGGGTTGGGTTTGAATATGCAGCAAGCGCTGGAGCAGACAGGCCTCCGTGTGGGCTGGCAGGCAGCAGCTTGGAGCCCGGGCAGCAGGCCCAGCATGCAATGCCAGCCCAAGGCCCCAGGCCTGTGGCTGCTCGGAGCCTCACTCTTCCATTCTGTAAAATGGGAAGGGTAAATACTGATGCTATCAACCCGTTTCAGATATCAAAGAAATGAGCACAGGGCCTTGCACCTGGTGCTTTATGATGTTTAGTGAGTGAATTAACAAATAATATATTACAAAAAAGTAACATCATCTCTTAGTCAACAAAGCTATGAGGCGCAGTCCCCTTTTCTCCTCCCTGCCCCATATTCTGTTCAGACCGCACTCTGGTCTGCTGCGTCAGCTTCAGTTCCTCTCTGCCTGGGGTCAGAAGGCCTCTCTTCTTGGAGACCAGGTAGCAGAGGGATCACATGGTCCCAAGTCACAGACCTGAGTTCTAGTATGGCCACTGTGAGGTGTGGCCTTGTGACCCTGGGCAACTTGAGTCACCTCTCTGAGCCCCAGTTGCACAACTGCTTCTATTGAGATCACTTTGGTTGCAAGACTTGGAAACCCAAGCAGGCTGGCCCTAGCCCAAAGGAGGGGTGAGGTGAGGGTTGCGAGATTCAGCAAATAAAAATATAGGATGCCCAGTTTGAATTTCAGAGAAAGAACCAATATTATATTTTTTAGTATAGGTATATACGAAACATTGCACGGGGCATACTTGTACTAAAAAATACTCATTATTAGAAATTCAAATTTAACTGGGCAACGAGTTTTCTCTGGCAACCCTAGATGGGCAGATACTTACTAACTCATGAAATGAGCTGGACCCAGGAGCTCAAGTAACACCATGAGGATTCTCTCTCTCTCTCCCCGACTCCTGTCTCTGGGCTTTGCTTTCTGCAGCCTCAGGGAGGCTCATTCCTTGCAGGGACAAAAATAGCCATCAGGGGCTCCCTGCTCCTGGGTGTTCAGGAGACATCCCCCCTGCCTGTCTCCCTGCCATCCTGCTCCACGCCCAGCCGGCCCTGCCCCAGGGCAGCCCTTGCCTACCAAGCTTCGGCCCCTGTTTGCGCAGCTCTTCAGAGGCTGCCTCAGACCTGGCCGTCCAAAGCCAGTTCTCCACGCCTGCACCACTCTGGCTCCAGTTTTCAGTTTCCTAATCTGTGGGATTAGAAGACTGAAACAGACAAAGGTTGCAAACTCAAACACCACTAGGGTTTGTGTTAGGACTTTAGAGACATGGGGTCCCAGAGTCAGCGGCCTCGTCTAAAGGGAACAGGGGCAACTCAGCTCTTACCCTTTGCTGTCAGGCAGGAGAGCAAGCCTAGGACTGCTAAAGAACAAGAAACTTGGATATTTATGGGAAAATCTCTCAATTTTGAGTGGTGGTTCCACATTGCAACCCAGTGCAGGACTTCTCGAAGGTTTTTCTGGGAACCACCTGCAGTGGGATGCTTGAGGGGCTATTTAAAATGCAGATTCTCTAGCCCCAGCCAGAACCTCTGGAGCAGCACCCAGGAATCTGCATTTTAGAAGACACCTTCAGATGATGTTTATGCACACCAAAATGTGAGAACTGCAAATTCTAGGCTTTCCATTGTAGTAGAGTCTCACCCTCCATTTGCACCCATTACAATGGGGATGGGAGCACCCTTTAGCATTTCTCCCCAACCATCCCACCCCCAGCACCCCTCCTCCACGACCTCAGAGCTTAGCAGGCGAAGGGACCAGAGCTTTGTGGGGCAGGAGCACCTGCCACCTCGCCACCCCTGTGCCAGCTGTCTGCACAACCTGAAAGGAAGGGGTTGCGATACCCATTTCACAGATGAGAAGCCTGAGGCTCCAAGAGGGGAGGTGACTTGCCCAAGGTCATAAAGCTGTCCGTGGAGGAGCTGGGGTTCAAACCCCAGAATGTGCAACAGCAGAGCCCCCTGGGAACGTTTCCACTGAGCCAACTGCCTCTCCGCTACTGGAAAGAGGAGATAGGTAACCACCACGCTGACAGCAGACTGCTGGTCCTGAGCTGCTCTCTACTCCTGCAATCAGCGCAGAGCCGAGTGGAGCAGCTGGTCCTCTGTGATGGAGGAAGACGATGCACAGCGTCTTGAGGGAGAGGGAGCAGGAGAGATTTGATAAAAGCGGACGGCTCCTGGGGACAGGACAAGAGTCACTGCCACCACAGCTGACATCAGCTCTGATGCATTCCCACCTGCCATGAGGAGCCCACAGCACCTCACAGAAACATGGTCCTTTGCCGTACAGCCCCCATCCCCCCTGCCCAGCAAGTTTAGCTTGAGTTCGGCATTATAATTGCAAGGTCTTAAATCACAGGGAGCCCATGCCGTCGGCAGCTGAGGGTCCCTTCGCACTTTGCTGTGGTTTCCATCTCTCTGACTATATTTGGGTCAATCTGTGCACACACGCGCCATCTGGCCACGGTTTAGTGAGGTGCAGATTCAGAGTGAACTGCACTGAGTTCCTACTGTCTGCTCTGCTCCGTTCAAGGCTCGCATGGCTGGAATTTGGTGTGCACTGTTCTAATCGAATCAGAAAGGCTTGCTGCCCCAACGTGCCAGGGGAATAGAGCAGGAAAGAGGTGACCTTCACCTGGAGAGGATCGGGGCAAACCCTGTGAAGGAGGTAGCCCTGGAGCTGGGTGGGAAAGGGGTGTCAGATCTGCGCCACTCAGAGATGACAAGTCAAGGCATTCTCTGTGACAGACACTGTGAGGTGAAGGAAGGGAGCGGGTTCTAGTTAGTCCCGCCAGTTCTCTGTCCCTGCACTTCCCGTCTGTCCCATGTAAGCCTGGCTCTTGCCGAACCTCCGTCATGGCCGTAAACCCCTCCTGGTGCTTGCCACATTCACGCACACCTGAGCCCTTATTTATTTCACCATTTTCTTTAAGTCAACTCATCGATTTTTGTTTTGTAAAACTG
This sequence comes from Eulemur rufifrons, assembly GCF_041146395.1. Lineage (NCBI taxonomy): Eukaryota > Metazoa > Chordata > Mammalia > Primates > Lemuridae > Eulemur > Eulemur rufifrons. Next base: position 13,148,981 of record NC_090992.1, read on the forward strand.
ATGTGAAGAAGAATCTTTGTCTCACAGCAGTAATTGGAAAATAGGTTGCACTTGCTATATATAGACGGTCTCCATGAAAATAAGAACGCTGCGAGCAAAATGATGCCACTGAAAGGCAGCCAGGTTCTCTGCCCCAGGGAGACGCTGAGCGCGCAGCCTGCGCTCCGTCTGGCGGAGAAAATCACGAGTGTTAAGAGGCGTGAGGGACCCCCCAGCGCCGGCCTGAGAAGGATGGGGAGAGGACTAAAATAACAGAAATACTTTCTTTAGTGTCTAATCTGTGTCCCCCCTAAAGAAACCCTAGATATTACTAGCATCCTCCCACTTCGGGAAACTGAGTCCTAGCCAAAACCTGAGACCAAACCCCCAACTACATGTGTGGTTGTGGTCCTGTCACACTGTCGGTGACAGCACTGTGCTCTTTGGAGACCTTAAGCTCCGTGACTTGCGGTTATCTAGGGGCTGCCATGGTGGGTGAGTGCTTTGCGTAATAGCAATGGCAGCAAGCACCACGACAGCAGCAGCAACCACCAGAGCAGCCAGCACTTAGAGAGGTCTTCCTACACGCCAGGCACCGCCCTAGGCATTTACCTGTATTAAAGTACTTAATCATCACAAAAATATTAATGATGATGTTGCCGTTATTGTTCCCATTTTACAGATGAGTGAAAACTGGGGCACAGCATGGTTAATGCCTGACCAAGAGCAATTCTATCCTTTGTATATACTGGATTCCCGTACCCTACTTCGTTTATTTAGTGATTCTTTCATTCAGACATTCATTTAACAGATATGCATTGAGTGCCCTCTATGTTTCCTTTGAGTTCAGTAAAACAATACTTACCGCATTTGAAAATGAAACTTGAAGCTTCTGCTATTTCCAGGCTCCTTCATGCTTTCACTCAAATCCCTCTCTCCCTGCATCCTCAGATGCCTTCCGATGGCCCTGTGTGGGCTTCGCTAAGGTGCACACCCAGATCCCCACAGGGACGCAGGCCTTGGGACCCGGAATCCTCTATGTTCCAAGAGTGTTAGTTGCCAATGGCCCTGGCGGAGTCCTTCTCTGGGATTTGCACTAGGCTGTAGAGACCTGTGTGGCCTTACATTTTGGCCCTGCCCAAGGGGCAGTCGGTGACCAGGGACTGATCACTGGGAAGGAAAAAAACTGAGACCCTTTGTTTCTGTTTAAGCCACCTCCACAGGGCCGCCCAGCTGCTGAGCTCCCCGGGGGCCAGCTGAGGCCTCTGTCACAGCTGCATCACAGCCCAACTGCCCCTCGGCCCCTCTCCCTCCCCCCCACAGGCCTGCTTCCCAGCCCACTCTCCAAAACACTGCTTGTCTCAGAATCTGCTTCCTGGGAAACTCAACCTAAGACACCTCCCAAAGGCACTCGTCCCCACTCAGAGCTGCCACCAGCACGTCTCCCCTGCAGCCCCTTCCCAACAGAGACCCAAGCAGCGGAAGCCTGGGCACATCAAATCCTCACAAAGGGCCTTGGTGGCACCAAACCCCAGGGTCACCTCAACCTCCACAAGCCCTGAAAGCCTCGAAAGTTGTTGGGTTTCTCCGTTTATATGTTTTCCTACATTAGCTAACGAGCTCTTTTCCTGGCCCCATTACTGTTTCCTCAAGTGTATCATGGCCTCAGCTCTAATGACAGGCAGCCACTCAGCCCGGCCAGGAAGATGTTCTCTTTCAGGCCCGCAGGGATCAGTGGGGAAGGAGAGAGGAAGGAGAGGGGAGATTGGATTACGGGGTGTCAGGGAAGGGTCACTGCTCCCCCACCTCTTTCTGCTTTTGAGCAAGGAGGGAGATCAGCATTTCCCCTCCTGCAGGCAGCAGAGGAAGGCCCGCATGGTGAGTGGTCCACCTTTGCTCTATTCTGAAATGGTCCATCTTTAAAAAGAGCCTACATCTGCCCCAGACTTCACCCTAACATTTCTTAAATTTAATTGCAAATTACTGTCTCAGCAATTCCGTGGGCTTCCCGGTCTGGCCTAAACCCAGCAATAAAGGCAGAAAACAAATGGAATTAGACCCTGCAGTCTGCAGGAGCAACTTGGGATGTGGATGTGAGGGCACAGGGGTGATACTACTTAGCGTGAAGCAGGCAACAGAACTCAGCTCCAAGGAGCTCCAGGCTGGCCAAGTCCAGCCCCTGCTTAGAGTCAAGGGGGAACCAGGCCATCCAGACACTGTCCTTTGAAGAACAGAGAACCAGAGTGACATTAGGACTACGCAGCCGGGCCTGTCATCACCCCAAAGGCCTGGACACCACACCTATTTAGTGAGCACCTACTATGTGCCAGGCCATAAGCTAGGCCAACAGCTGTCCAGTTATCAGGGCTCAGGACTCCTTTATACTTAGAAATTACTGAAGACCTCAAAGAGCTTCTTGCTTCCATATAAGAAATTAAAACTTAAGAATTACACAAATGTTGATTTATTCAGTCATTTAAAAATAACAAGAACAAATCCATTACATGTTAACTTATAACACATTTTTATGAAAATAAACTATATTGTACAGAATGAAGACTTTTAATGAAAAGCACAGCATTGTGGTACATATTTACAAATCCCTTTCATGTTGGACTTAATTAAACACAGACGAATCCTTATGTCTGCTTCTAGGTTCACCTTGGTGCAATATCTTGTCTGGTTAACATGGATGAAGAAAATCTGGCCTTCCGCAGGTATGTAGTTGGAAAAGGGAGAAGTATTTTAACAGCCTTTTGAGATAATTATGCATATTCTTCTTTGATACTACATCAAAACTTGACAAGCGATTAAGGGTAGTTGCAGCGTAAAATCTGAAACCGTGTTAATGAACTTTATTTATTCTGTCACGTTAAAGGGCATTGGTCTGTCTTGCCCAGGGGCTGGGGAACCTGCAGCCTTAAGGCCACATGTGGCCTTCTACATCCTTAAGTGTGGCCTTTTGCCTAAATCCAAATTTTACAGAACAAATCTTTTTACTTTTTTTAATACATTTTGGTTTATCTTTTACATTTTTATTTTATTTTTAAAATGAACATATTTAAAATACCAAAGAATAAAATAAGTTTCAACAACATAATCCTCCCAGATTGACCAGCACAAGTAGAACATTAGTAAACCATGAAGGCTAATTGATGGCTGCTACGCTCATGATTTAGTGGTAACTTCCCCGCCTGGCTGGTGCCACCACCGCACGAGGCTGGTTGGCGAGAGTTTAAGGGGGTTGAGTACACCAGTCTGTTATCAGCTTTTGATAACGGTGCACTGTGTTTCTGTTTGAAGTGGAATTTGTGAATAGTTGCACAGCTAAATAGTTCTTTTTAATTCTGTGTGCTTAACAGCCTATCATGTCAAAGAAGACCAAGAGAATGCTGAAGGAAGTAAACAGATTTTTTAATGAGGGTTGGGAATTGCAATGTTATCTTCTTTCAGCTAAAAATAAGATGATTTGCTTGCTTTGTGATACTGCAATATCAACATTAAAGATATTCAATGCTTATCAGCATTATAACACTCATAGGGACCACGAATATTTTAAATTAGAGGGAGAGATGTGAAAGGTTGTATTGCAGAAATTAAAAGATGAAAAGCAAAAGCAAAGACAATTCTTCCAAGCATCAATAAGACCTAGAAATAATGTCATTGAAGCAACTTATAAAGTAGCTAAGGCAGTGGGGAGGGTGGCGGCGGGGAGGAGGGGAGAGGTGAAATCATACCTAACGGGTAAAATGAACACACTTGGGTGATGGGTACACTTATAACTTTGACTCAAGCAGTACAAAAGCAATCCATGTAACCAAAACATTTGTGCCCCCGTAATATTCTGAAATAAACATAAATAAATAATGAAAAAAAGTAGCTAATAAACTCAGGGGAAAAGGGAAGCCATTCAATGATGCAGAAATTGTGAAAGATTGCATTGTCAAAGTTGCAGGATGCTTAGAACCTGATAATGTTTCAAAGTACAAACAACGACCTCTTTCAAGTAGATCCATAACTGATTGGCAGCATGAATTAGCCTTCAACTTAACAAAACTTCATGCAATACTTCAAAAGGAAAATATATATTATTCAATCGCTTTGGATAAATCAACTGATACTATTGACTTAGTGCAGGTTTTATACTTCATTCGGGTCATAACAGAAGATTTTCTTTGCTATGAAGGGTTACTCCCTTTGGGCACTCTTGCAAACAGAACACGGGGAATAGATATCTTCAACAAATTTCAAGACAAATGTCTTGAAGTTGGACTGAATTTGGTAAATTTAGTGAGTGTACGTATGGACAGTGCACCTTCCATGACAGGAAAACATGAAGGGTTTATTGCAGAATTTTAAAAAAAGTATTAACAGATCCAGATGCTCTTATTTCTTTTCATTGTATCTTGCATCAGCAAAATCTCTGTGCTAAAGCTACTATTTTAAGTGACATTTTGCAACAAATTATAAGTATTGTTGATTATATTCCTGCATATGTAACATGGCATCATCAGTTTTGTAACACACTAAAGTTGAATGATGAGGTATTCAGTGTGGATTTGCCATATCATTCTAAAGTGTGTTGGCTATCACAGGGGCAGGTGTCAGCCAAAATTTTATCTCTGTGAGAACAGATAGTTAAATTTTATGAAGAATGGAATCAGCAATGTGAATTATTGAAAGAAAATTGCTGTAGGAATGCAGCATTTCTGTGTAATATCATGTCAAATCAAAACAACTTGAATATTTCTTTGCAAGGTAAAATGAAATCTATATATGATATGTGGCAAAAAAAAAAAAAATCCAAACATTTCAAAAGAAGCTATCTTTTTTCAAAACACTTCTTCGAAAGGAAATTTTGGATGAACATTTTCCCCAGTTAGCAAAGGTCATCGATTGAGCAGGATGATACATGCAAATCATTTGAAGAATATGCAGCTGTTATGGACCCATTAATTGGAGAACACGAGGAAAGGTTCACTGACTTTGAGAATAATGTCATAACACTCAAATTAGCATTTCAGCCTCACCTAGTTGATATCACCAAGGCACCTAAAAAACTACAGATGGAATTGATTGAGCTCTTAGTAGATGACATTTTAAAGTCATTGTTTGATGCTAAGAAAGAGCCAATTGAAATATGGAAAAATGCAGTAGAATACCCACACCTTTGGCAACATGCCCGAAAAATGCTTTCTTGCTTTTCAACCACTTGTTGCTATGAATCTACATTCTCCTATCTAACCCAAATCAAGACATCCTTAAGGGCACAAATGACTGACACCCATCTAGAGGGTCAACTGAAACTGCGGACCTCCATGCTGCAACCAAATATTCAAATGCTTTCCAACAAAAAGCAGACACAGCAAAGTCATTAAAAGGTGAATTAATTTTAAGATTAACAAATAGCTTTCATTTTTTTGAAATTATTAACTACATAGTAGTTAGATTTTTACAAAATAATGTACATTTTAAAGTATTTCTAATTGAAGTTTCTTGAATGTGAACTTATTTGATTACAGCTAAATTAATGCAGCCTTCCAACATGAAAAGGTTCCCCACCGCTGGTCTTGCCCTTTGAATGGACCTCGTACCCACACATGGTTTGATAGCTTCATGCATGGTTCATTTGGAAACTATTGCTTCACTGACTCATACAAATCTTTCAAATATTGACACATGTCGTTATACAGTATCAAAAAATCATATGCATCAATATTACCACAGATCTCATCAGAGAAGTGTAATGGGAAGTTGCCAAGCTCACAGTGGCAGATAAAATTTTCCAAACTTCTAATTTTCACTTAGCTTGAATTTTATCATTGGCAACGAATATTGTCAATTGCTTTCCTTGAAGTGACAGGTTCATTTTGTTTCTTTTGGGAAAAACATCTGTTAAATACCCAAATCTGAATAAACACTATTTGTCAGTTCTTTCCAGTAAAAACGATGTTTCATGAAAAACGTGGCTATTTCAGCTCAAATTCAAACAATCACACACGTGGTTCTCCTAGACATTACCTTCAACCATCGTGCTTTGGTAGACAGCAGAAGTGCTTTATGCATACTTTCCATTTTTTCACACAGATTATTATTAAAAAGACATGTACTCAAGGGTTGAGATTTTTAAAAATTTAAAATTTTAAGGCTTCATTAAGAATGTTCTTAAGTGAAATTGGCATGCATTTTTAATGCCAGTGTGTGACAGGGAAGAATACAATGGCTACTTGTACACTTTGGTGCCACTCCCTTGATTGGTACCAAGGTGCCAGCATTTTCACCAGCACCAGTGTAAAAGACAACACAATTAAAGAGGCAAATAACATCCCACAGTTACTGTGCAAATAGTTTTGACCTCGAGGACCCCCTGCAAGGGTCTAGGGTGGGGGTTGCCCGGAGTTCTGCACACCACGCTTGGAGAACCACTAAGTGAGGGGAGCATCGCAGTTTCTGTGCCCCCAGAAACTCCCAATCTGGCTGAGAAGACAGCCCATAAACAGCCATAATTACCATAGATGTGATGAAGGCCAGGCTGGAGTCATGGCCGACAGAGTGACTTGCTTTGTGCTGGCAAAGGTTTCACAGTGTAGGAAACTTTTGAGATGGGTCTTGAAGATTGCGTAGGAGTTCATGTAGAAAGATGAGGTGGCTCTTTATATTTCCAGTTTCAGAAGGACAGATCCCAGAAAAGCAAGGCTTTTGAAAACAAGTACCAAAAATGTGAAATTAGAGAGTTCTTATTACTAACGAATGATATGATATTGGCCACCATCTGGAGTACCTACCACATACCTCACACTTTACATATATTGTCATATTTATTTCTCTCCAAAAGCCTATGAAATGCTTGTAATTACGCTCTTTGTTCAGAGAAGATGGGTAACTTTCTCAAGGACACAACAAATACATGAGGAAAATCAGGATAAATACCAGAAGTGTCTGACTCCGAAACCCACTTTTGTTCTGTCTCCTTCCTTCCCCAGGCCAAGAGGCAGAGCAGCATGCCAGCCACACACTGCTCCAAACTGTCGTTGTTTCCTGCTGTTGACCAAATGAAGCCCAGTCTCCTCCACCTGGCATTCAAGGCTTCCCATCTCAGCCCCGCCTCCTCGTTCTAGCCCTGCCTTCTGCGGATGCCCAGTCTGGCCACACTGGAATTCTTTCCTGCCATCCAAATTTGCTTCTGTGTCCTTGCCGGAGCAGTGTCCTCCACCGGGAGTCCCTTCTCCCTTTCTCCCTCCGTCTTGATCTATTGTTCAAATCCTACCAATCTTTTCAGGCTCGGACACACCCTTCTTCCCCATCCTCTCCCCATGTCTCTGTCTTCAGCGTCACTACTTGTGTTGCGGTGAGGGCATGCATCATGTCTGCCTGAAGCTGGCAATCAACTTATTTATCCCCAACCCACCGAGCCCATCACCAGACTGTGGGCTCTTTGATAGCTGCGCCCATGTGAATATTACCTCTTGGTTCTTCATTCTTGCTCTTGCACTTTGAGCCTCAGTTTTCCCCTCTGTAAAATGGGAATACTAGCACCCCACTTCATAAGGCTGTGGTGACGATTAAATGCACTAAATTATGTGCTTAGAAAACTGCCAGGTCCATAGGAACCACTCAATTGGCGTGAGCTGCTTTTATTCTTCTTGTTGTTGTTAAATATATCTGGGGGAAGATGAGCATATTCCTGCCCCACACCAGTTTCCTGGCACACTTCATCATAATAAGGGCAGGCTCTGTTAGCATCACTCATTTTAATCCTACCGAGAAGCATGAAGATATGTTCAGACATGTGTTCCTTTGGTTTTCCTGCAAGAGGTTCTATTCCTGGGGGCTAATTCCAGTCCGGTCCCTCTGTTCTGTTCCTTATGCCTAACATGGACCTAAGAAATGTGAAAATACCTGAACCAGGCCCTACAGCTGAGTCCTGGGGAAAGCCCGGGGCCCGTGGAGCCCTGATTAAAAATGTAGTGGAGAGGGCCAAGTGTGGTGGCTCGAAAAATGTAGTGGTGTCACCATCCTATCAACCGAGTCTCCTTCCATTTCCAATTTCCCACACCCAACCTCCATGGGCTCATTAGAATGAGGTAGCCCATTCAATCCTACTGGGCACCTGAAAACAGAAAGACAATCGGCACATTAAACTTTTATCTCTGTGGCTGTCACTCTAAAAAGCAGACAAGGCAAGCTCTCCTGTCCCCCGGCTCTGACCTGCTTGAAGCAGGCTGATGGGTCATTGCCAGTGTACTGGGTTTGTTTTTAAGTTAGCAAACAAAGCGACTCAGAAGGCCAGCTGCCCCAGGTTTGATTACTCTGTTCTTGATACGTGACTAGCTCTTGGCAGTGTGTGAATTCTAGGGAGGACAGGATGTGGTGTGCAGGTTCCAAAAGGCAACTCAAGAAAATCAGTCACTTTGGGGCTCCCAGGTCCTATTTCCAAATATGCTTCCTGTCTGCAGATACCTTTATTAGTGATGGCAAACTCCGTGTAAAGACCTGGGAGAGACAAGTCATCGTTTCCAACTTGTTTAGTTGTCTTTCTAAGGTTGGTAGAGGTCTTGCCCAATGCCACCAAGGGGTCCCATATCTGTGGCCATGGTGGCAATGCTAGCACCTTCTCCACACCAGCCACTGGGTTCAACATTTCGCATGCATTGTCTGGTTTCATGCTGAGCACAGCCCTCCAGGGCACTATGCATATCTCTGTTCTATAGATGAGGAGACTGCAACTCAGAGAGGACAGGTTGCTTGTCCAAAACACCTCTCCTGGAATCAGGAACCGGAGACCAAGCCAGTATGATCAGATTCCAGGTGTGAACGCTTTCACCTTCTGCCTCACTGGTTGATGTTCTTCACCATTGTGCTTAATTGATACCAACTGAGGAAAATTGAGAACTAATTTCCAGGATGCCTCTATCTGCATGACCTTATTTAACACTGAAAGCAGCCCCATGAGGTAGGATTGTCACCCCCAGTTATGGGAGGAGAGGACTTGGACACTCTGCTCAACTTGTCGATTGACTCATGACTTGAGCAGAGCCAGGGGCCAGACTCAGGTCAGCATGACGTCAAAGTCCACGGCCCTTCTGCCATGTGTACTGCTTTGCGAACGTACCTAGGACGTTTGGTCCTCCCTGGAATGCCGAAGGAGACTCCCCGACAATGAGCAAGGTTGAGAGACCCAGTCAGTTTCAGCGAGAGGAAAGGTGTGATACTAAAGCCAGCTGGAGGTCCGGGGCTGCAACGCGGGCGGAGAGAGGCGGGAAACCAGAAGGCTGGTCCCTTTAGCGTTAGGAACAGAGACTTCGGGGTGGGGCGGGGGGAGGGACAGTTTGGTGCTATGACCGCGCCTGTTCTCCCTTTATCAGAATCAGAAATGCCTAGCCCTCCAATTGCAGATCTTTCCAAATTTCATTGTGTTTCATTTTCTTAAAGCCCCACATTGTGTACGGAGCCTCTGTCCGATCCACGTTGAGCCTGAGCTTCTAGCATTCAGAGCCGGTGTTCTCAGTTCCTTGCGGCTGTCTCCGGTGTCTTGACACAGAAAGTTCCCATCAGACAGGAGGATCCCATGGAGATAGGAAGGCACTGAGACGAAGGACGTTGCCTTGTTCATCCCTGTTCTATTCCTCACGGAAGCCAGAAGACTGGAGAAGGTAAATACATGCCCAGATGAATACTCGGGGTATTGAATTGTTCCCATTTTTACAGAAAAACAGAGGCGACGGGAACTCCTGTAAATTAGGTCAGCAGCTCCCGGTCACCTGATTTTCCTCTGACATTACATCCTCCGATCACTACTGCCGCCCAAATCAAAGGCAAACGTATGTGGATTGATTTTAAAAGGAGGAGAAGGAGGAGAGGAAAGAGAGGGAGAAAGAGGTAGGAGAGAGGAGAAGGGAGGGAGACGAGGAAGATGGGGTGGGAGAATCGGGAGGAGGAAGGGGCTGAGGGCGGGGTGGGAGAAGGATTTTGCTCTGAGTGGGACACAGCTGAAATGGGTACAAAATCCCACTGGAGACAGAAATAGCACTCTTTCCAGAAACATGAATTCTGGTTTCCTAATCTAAAAGGAGACGGTTCTGCCACGCAAACCTCCTCTTCTGGGCCTGCTCCACCAAGACGTGGGTATAACTGAGTTCATTCAGTGTGAAAACCTCACTCGCTGTAGAATGAACTACATTCCAGACTCTGCCAGGTTAATCTTGACAGAAATCTGTCGACAAGGTCAAATCTTGAGGCAAAGCAAAATAGACGGCCCAGGAATTTGCAGCCTGGCTGTCCCTCACTGGGCACAGTGTGGCAGTCACTGGGAGGGGCTTCCTGCCATGCAGGTGGGAGCACTTTACTTCTAGGTAACAGTGAGCATCCAGGGTGCTCGTGCCTGGAGCCCCCAGGGCCCTCCACGGGGCCCGACACAGGAGACGCTCCACAAACATGTCATCTGCTCTCACTGTGTTGACAGACGCAGTCAACAGATCATTACATTTAAGAACTTTCATTAACATCAGGCTTTGCCAGCTAATCTCAATACTAGCCAGACCTCAGACTTTCTCTACAGCATAATTCTCATACTTATATATTTTGCCATGGACTATGAATAATGAAATTCGTATGTGACAGAAGCATTCTGGGTATTTTTAAGCATGCTTCAAAATGGCGTTTTGTGATTCTGATCTTACCTGAGCCACTCATACCGGTACTGCTGAATCAGGCTCGCCCACACCCGCATCTGAAACGTACGCCACATGCTTTGTTCTTGTCTTTTCTCTCACTTGTCGTGGTTCAGAATTATGTATTTGTAGGTTTGTTTTGTGTCTGTTCATCCTTCTAAAAATACTGCCGTCCACGAGGACCGGAATCATTTCTATTTCGTTCACATGTAGTGCCCCGCGTTTAGTGTATAACCTGGCACTAATATAATGTGTGGCACATAGTAGGTGCTTGATGAACATTTATTGCATGAACGAATAGATGGGTGAGGCCGGATTAAATGCCTCTGAACTTCCTGGCTCCCTTTCAAGAATCTCGGGCTCCGTAACACAGGCCCTGGCTGCCTGACCCCGAGTGGACAGTGCTTTGTGACTTGCTGGTCTGCTCACATGGTCTTAGGACTGCCGCCTTTAAGGTGGCCGCAGGGTCTCTGTTTGGCCAGTGTGGACCAGGGGCTGCCTGGTCGTGACAGCGAGCTCAGCCTGGAGCTGTGGAGGGTGAGCCCCCGTCAGGCCCAGCGTGGGCCCTGCAGCAGCACCAGTATGTGCTCCCCACTGTGGGGGCAGCAGGGAGGCCGTTCTCCCACGCAGGTGTGCCCTCGAGGTTGGGGAGGCATGCACCTTTGAGCAGGTTGACACTACATGATAGTGCTGCATCTGCTAGCACGACATGACCGTTGTGAAAGACCTGCCCCTTCACAAAGAGTCATGGTAGGTGCAGGGCCCAGAGGGGGCCGGAGACATCCTCTGGGAAGACGTTGGTGAGGACAAACCATGCCCAGCACGCGTTCTGGGCTCCAGCCACAATCCTCCAGGCAGACCTCTTGCCTCTCCTGCTCCCAGCACTATGAAGTCATTCCTCCACTGGCTTCCTGGAACCCTTAGGGTACAGCCCAAACTCCTGCAGGACCTCCCTCCGACCTCAGCTGCTACTCCCGCCCTGCTGCCCATCCACTGCGGCCACACTGGCCCCTGGCTGCCCCTCTGACAGGCAGGCTTGCTCCCACCTCCAAGCCCGTACTATTGCTTCTGCCTTGGGACCCTCTTCCTACAGGTCTGAGCATGGCTGGCTCCTTCTTGTTGTTAGGTCTCAGCTCAAATGGCACCTCCCAAGAGAAGCCTTCTCTTTTTACCTGTCTGTACCCGAGATGATTTGGATCTTGATTTGTGTGTTTGCTTATTTGCTGCTTGCCCATAAGCTCCGAGTCCTGAAACTGTGCTGCCTTTGCCTTGCTCTTCTTGCCCCAATCCCTAGCACACGGGAGTGCATAGAAGGCGCTGAATAAATATTTACATGAATAAATGAGCAAAGGCTCCGTTAGAGTGAGGACCAACACAGCCTCCCAAGACCATTCAATACCAGCAATGAGACTAATTCCTAGATGCATGGGGGCCTGAGCACTGACTATATGACAAGCACTTTACATACAAGACTCTGTTTAATCCTCCAGCCACCCTTGGAGCGGTCACCATGGTGATTCCCATTTTACTGATAAGGAGGCAGACTCAGGCGGTTAGGCAACTTGTTCAAGGTCTCTAGGCTAAGAAGTTATGGAGCCGAGGCTCCAGCCTCACTCTGCCCGACCCTGGGGACTGAGGGCTCAAAGGCCTCTCTCTTCCTTGTCCCCTGCACATCATGAGATCAGTCTGTAAGTCCGTGCTCGGACAGGGCAAAGGCAGAAAAAGAGCTCTGTGAATGCAGTCATTCCTATTCCTTTATCCAGCATGTATCTGCTGGCCCCTTGCTCTGCGTGGGTCCCAAGGCCAAAGGCAGAGACACAGACAGCAACAAGGCTAAGCCCTCCTGCCGCTCAGGGACCCATGTCACAGTGAGCCACACCACAATGGTCTTCTAGAACAGTTTTTTTTAATTAAAGGCAATTAAAATTCCTTGGCTTTTGAGGATTTCTTAAAATCCCCTGGGGGAGGGGTTGATGTCTGCATTCAGGGGACATGAGGTGGGGGAGGAAAACTGGGTCAGACAGCAGGCTGGGTAGGTGGGCTGGCCTCCCAGGGCTGGCCCCAGTTTGGAGCCACTTCTTCTCCTAAATTTCAACTCTCCAGCCTTCCAGGCCCAAGGTCTGGACCCAGGCTGAGGGCCGGAGAGCGCTGGTGTGGGGAAATGTGCCTGCTCAGCACTTCGTTGCAGGTTTTGGAGTGAAGGCATCAGGGCTTCTGCTGAGACACTGGAATTTTTCAGTTTGAAGCCCAAAGTTCCCTCTTTCTTTCATTCATTCATTCCTGCCAAACTGCGCATTCTCGCCTCCTCCCACTGCGAATCCCATTGTTATTTCAGCAGCATTTCGCCCGCTGCAGGCCAGGCGCAGTGGAGGCTCCCTCCTCCAGACTTCTCTGTCGAATCGCTGGCAAGGACAAAGCCGTTGGGAGCAAGATTCGGTAACTAGCTTTTTAATTTCATGGCTGGAGGTTGTCAGGACAGTGCAGAGAAAATTGCCAACCATTCGGAGAGTGGCCCGTGGATCCGGGGCAGAGCAGGGGAGAACAAGGGAGCACTTCAGCTGGGGGTGAGGTGTTGGCAGCCACTTGGATGAGAAAGTTCTCTCCTTCCAAATTTCTTTGGTTCAGACCTGTGTTAATTTAAAAAGATCAATTCAGCAATTTTTCACCCTTCCTCAGTGAAGTATTTTAGATAGCTGAGGAAGAAAAAGAGAAGGGGCCCTCTAGGGACCTCTCTCTAAGGAGGAAATGAGGATTAGGTGGTCACAGGTTGTTATGAAATTGGGGTCATTAATCTGAGAGAGAATTGTCCTATTTCCAGTTCGTTTTTGCAAACCTGGACTACAGCATAACTGTACCTCCAGATTAGCCCCAGTATTAGAAGGAAAAGATCTACATCCCAACCCCAAGCTCCACCACAGACTTGCTGTGTGGCTGTGGGTGAGTGGCTTTCCCTCTCTGAACTCTGTAAATTGACTGTTGAATAAAACAGTCCCTAATCTCCTTTCCCATCTCTACTTCTCTGCTTTTACCAGGCCCACCAGGAATCCTCCCATTACCTCAAGGCTGAGATCTTTGGTCTCTTGAGCAAAACCTCAGATGGGTCTGAGCTGAGAGGAATAATCCGTGACCTCCAAGGAGGTGAGTGATACAGTGACATTAGAAAGGATCTCAAGATGCCATTTTACCCTGTTACACCAACAAGATTCCCCAGCTGGATATACTTGTGCAAGTGAACCCTTGCAACAATCATGTAGTAAACATGCACTGGGGTTTTGTTTTCTCACTCCTCCAGCTCCCCCAAACACACGCTCTCTCAAATACACCCCTCACATCCACCCTAGAAGTGAGGCCCTATTATTCACCGCATTTTACAGACAAGGAAAGGGAGGTTCACATGCCCAGAGGCTGACCGAATCTGATCAGAAGACCCCTGCCCGGCGCCTGGGCTGGGCTATCCGAGCGCTGCTCCGGGGGAAACAGGCTGGTCAAGGGGAGGGAAGTCAGGCGCATCTTGCCAGCTTCTTCTCTCCTTTGCAGCTTCACGTAGACCTCTAACTGGCTGGCTGGCTCAAAGGCTCGTAGTCATAAGCAACGTACACTGACTTTAGGTGATGTAAGCTGAAAGGGATGGAAAGGATTCTGGGTAGCTCACAGAACAGACCCAAAGGCCCAAGCACTAAGCTCAGGAAGTAGGCAAGAAAAAGGGGAGATCACACAGCCAGAATCACAGCCAAAACTCTCACTACAGAGCCAGCCCAGCAAGGTCACTGTCACAGCGACTACAAACACAGAGCTGTGGCACAGCAGCTGTGCCACCATCTCTGCTGGCCTTGGCCATGTGCCCAAGCTGCAAAGGAGGCTGGAAAGTGGGTATCTGGCATTTTCACCATCTATAGGAAGGCTCCGCCTCCTAAAAAGTCTCAGAGGATAAAGAATTGCCCCCAAATAGGAAGGGCATTGAGATGCGGGCAAGCGACCCGATGGCAAATGTGCCTGTACTCATAGGGCTAGACTAGGTCAGGCTGCGATAACAGAAAAAAATACTACATCTCAATCTGAATCCTGAAATAACACCCCAGAGGTATTTCTGGCTCATGTTCCATGTCCAGCAGGGGTCAGCTGAGGTCTCCGCTCCAGGTCGTCCTCACCCCGGACCACAGGCTGACGGAGCTCCCCCAATCTCAAATATTGCCCACCGCCATGGGGCAGAGGGACGGGGAGATTACAACAGCTCCTAAAGGCTCTATCCCAGAAGTGACACACATCACCTCCACGCAAGGCTCACTGGCCAGAGCTAGGCACGTGGCCCTGCCTTGGGGCCAGCAAATGCAATTCTGCCTGGGGCCTCAAGGGCAGAGAGCTGGGGATGTCGGGCAGTGTTACCGCTGCCCAGAGTGCACTCTGTGCAGCCCGAGAATCCGAGCCCAGCCGGAGAGGGGGTAGAAGACAAAGGCACTGCAATGGAGGCAGGACAGCTGAGTTTCCTTCCTGGTGGAGCCCCCGGGAACTGTATATTCCTTCAGCAGCACCTCGGGGCTGGAGGAGACCCCCGACTTTGGGGTGTGGTCACAGGAGACACTGCTCAAACTGCACATGGCAATAGGAGGCTGCCAAAGCAGCCCGCCAATGAGGAACTGGAGGGCCTGAGGGTTGTGGGAGCCAGGAGCCGAGCCCAGCCTCTGCAGCTCAGGTGGGCAGCCTCACTCCTGCCTGCGGAGCCTGTAGCCACTGCACTGTCTCCCCAGGAAGATGGGCACCTCTCTGTCACCCCAGGTTCCCACTAGAAATAAGTCCTCTGTTTGTAACTGCCTGATGGGCTGCAGAGACCAGGATGCCTAGAGTGTCCACGGGCCTGCTGAGCCCACATTTTGTTTCCATGTCCGAGAGATGACAGGCCAGAGTGTGTCCCCAGGTAGATGTGGGCCAGCCTGAGCCGGATGACGACTTGGCTGGAGGCTGTGCATCCGTGAGGAGAGACAGCTGACCATGGATCCCTGGGGACATGGAACATCCTCTAAGAACAAGAAGGTTGAAAATGCAATTTGCGGTTTGTTTGTTTTTAATGTTGCTGAAATGTTGGTCCCTCCCTCTGACACCCCACAAACGTCAATCAGTACCAAAGAATCAAGGTGTTGAGTTTCACATGAAAGCTCATGAATTCAAACGAATATAGCAGAAGCAGTAGTTCCAAAGGAGAGGTGGAGCATTTGCAGAAATCGTGGAGGGGGTCAGGGTGGCTTTCTGCAGGGCCTAGGACGGCTGTGGGGAAATGTGGGCTGGGGAGGGAGTGAGCAGTCTTGGCTGGATCTCAAGGGACAGGGATGCCCTAGCCAACACCTGCCCTGTGAGATAATCCCTGCAGCCCCTCACCGGTCTCCCTGCCTCCAATGTCACCCAGCCCAATCACACTGTCCCAGGGAAATCTTTGTAAATTTTGCCTCCAATGTCACCCAGCCCAATCACACTGTCCCAGGGAAATCTTTGTAAATTTTGCATCTGATGTTGCTCCTGCCCTATTTAAAATCCATCATTTCCAACCCAAGGTCAAGTTCAATCTCTGAAATGGTAGCTTTTGAGATCCCAGACTACATCAAGCTTCTCTCCTGCTGGTCCCCACCCTACCCCAAATACATCCTTTGCAACCCCACACAGCTCGTGGGACCTGGCCCCCTTTTCAGAATACATCAATGCTCTTCAAGGCTCTGAGCTTTTGCTCAAACTATACCCTCTTCCTGGGACCCCGAGCCACTCCCTTCTCTACCTGCTTACCCAGGTAAGGTTCTTAGTCATAACAAATTAATTAGTGGCAGAAAAGTTAGAAAAAGTTTGTAGGATAGGATATGGGTGGCTCTCAGGATCTCTGGGAGGGTCAGACATCCAGGCTTGGAGACCACATGGGCAGGAGCCACACCTACAATCTCACCACCGGACATCCCATGGAGACGTCACTGTCCCAATGCTGAGACAGGTACAAGATCAGGTGCCTTCGATGCTGCCCACGCAAGTATTAAACACCCCTACGGGACACCACCCTGGCCCCTGGGAAGGCTGGTCTCCTCCACCCCCTGGCATGGGGCTTGCTTCTTCACCTGCCTACCTGCCATGTCAAAGTGCCAGAGCAGCCTCTGATGGGTGGAGTCAAGGCCACACGTTTGAGGAGCTGGGAAATCTAGTCCCTGGGCTCTAAGGTAGAATGAGTCTCTACCTCCTGCTGGGGACTGCCCACATACAGGAAGAGTGCTCATAGACACTTCTAAAAAGAAGGGCAAATGCCCACTGCACTGGCTAGGACCTGCTTGAATGCCACCTTCTTTATGACATCCCCAAGGCAGCCTGGAGCTGCACCCCCTATATATTTGTACCCACCTTCATCCTCAGGCAATGTTGTAATGACAACCTCTCTCCAGACTTTGAACTCCTCCAGATTAAGGGCCAAGGCAGAGTAGATACATGCATCTTATCTCTCCTCCCTACATCCCTCTGTACCCAGGAGAGAAGAGAGAACCCATTCTTTTTAGGTGAAAAAGCAAGTGGTTTGGATCTACTATCTAGGATATGAACTGCAAGAAGGTGGTGTGTATGTGTATAGAAAGGGGCAGTCACCAAGGGGTAATAAAAATATGATTTATTGAGCATTTTCTAAGCACTGATTTCCATGCTAGATTCTTATGTGCAATATTTTATTTATTCACCAAAATTCCAGGAAATAGGTACAATTTGATCCTTTCTGTTTTGCAGGTGGGGAAACTGAGGCCTGCTAGAAATATCAAATAACTTGCCCAAGGTATTCAGGTAGCACTGCTAGGATTTAAACCTAAGTAGTTTGGCTCCAGGGACTGGTATCTAAACTAAAAGGCTACATCATAGCTTTGGCCAGAGAAGGCAATGGAAGGAAGTCAGGGCAGGCCCAGCACTCACTTTCTGTGTAAGCCCATGGACACATTCTGGAGGCTTCCTGCCCCAGTTGTCTCAGGGTGAGGGTAAAGACACAGGGTGGGCAGCTCCCAGCTGCTCCCCTGCGCCCCTGCCCCTGACCCAGAAGGATATGAATGTCCCAGCATAGCCTGGAATGCCCGGCAGGGCAGCCAGGGCAGGGGGAGGGCGAGTGCAGCAGGTTGTCATGGGCTGGACTGAGCAGCCAGACCACACTAAACAACAGCCACCTGTGTCCTGAGAAAGCTTTCGAAACTTAGGAGTCATAAAATCTCCATGCACATACCTTCTCACCCCTGCATGGCCCCTTCCCTGTTCAGCAAACCACCCTACCTGAGTCCATTTTCTCTCTAGAATAATCATAGGTAGCACAGATCTAGAACATAGCACCTGCCAGGCATCATCACATGTAATTCTCACTGCATCCCTATGATGTAGGTTCTATTATCCTCATGTCACACACAAGGAAACTGAGGCTCCAAGGAGAGCAAGATGACTCACTAACTCAGTGCATGGTGGTGGGGTCAGGATTCCACCCCAGGTCTCTCTCCAAAGGCCACAGTCCTCCTAATACAGCATAGAAAGGGGAGCTCGGGCTTTAGGCACCAAGCAGGTCAGGTCTGAGCTGTGGATTTGACACCAAGATAGTGACTTCCTTCTCTGTCCCTCAGTCTTCTCATCTGTAAAATGGGAATAATATCGGTCTGCCTCGCAGAGCCGCTGCCCCAACTACCGTCAGGTATGCAGTAGGTGCTTAATCAATATTATTTCCCCTCCCCTGTCTGGGCGTTACCTGCTGTTCTGCCCATCCTGCTCCCCTAAATCTCTAGGAATCTCTGGGGCCAGTTCTGCCCTCAGAAATGGAAGGGACTCCCCTGCAAGTAGTAGCTCAGCTACCTCTACTTGCCCCGGACAAGACCTGGCTACAGAAAAATGGCACCTCAGCCACACCACCAGCCGCACCTGAGCCACACCACACTCCTGGAGCCAGGCCTCTCTGTGCCTCTCCTGGACCCATCGGAACATGGGAGGTAGGTGGAGAGGGGCACAGTGAGGTGTCAGGAGGGCCATCTCCTGGTCCTCATGGTCCAGAGTCTTCAAATTTAGATACTCTCTCCACATAAGGTTAAACATGCAGTCTCAGAGAAACATGGGCAGGAAGAAAGAAGACAGTTGTCCACAGCTTTAAACTTTGTCCCATCATCACCCCACAGGGCACGAGGCACACATGAATTTTATGCACAGTACATATTGATTCCTGCATCATCTTAGAAGCAGAACAGTCACACATTATGCTGTGTTGTGAGTGATGGGGAATGAAGCTTCACTTGCTCACCCACCCTCTGCTCACCTCCTGCTGTGCAGCCCGGTTCCTAACAGGCCATAGACTAGTACCAGTCTATGGCCTGGGGATTGGGGACCACAGCCCTAGAAAACTTGTCTTAAAATGCTGATGGCTGTGACCCATCTCTAGAGATTGATTCTGTAGGTTTGGGGGGATGACTGACTATATACGTTTTTTAATGAGGTCCTCAGGGAATTTTGATAAACACCAAAGTTGAAGGAGGACTGACCTAAGGTGTCTAAAAAATGACACATAGTAAACCAGGTTGATTTAAAGTCATTCCTAGAAATTATCTGAAGGTCTGGGCCCCAGAGAATAAATTTAATTCACTCATGCATTAGTTCACTCATTAGCCTTCACATTTATTTGGTCGTTCCACATGGTGGGTTTAGTGGAGGAGTGTGGTCAGGGCAGGCTAGGTGGTGCTGCTGTAACAAACAGCTCCAAAGTCTCAGTGGCATAAAACAAAAGGTTTATTTCTCACTCAGGCTTCCTATCCATGATGGGAAGGGGCCTCTGCTCCACATTCTCCTCACTTTGAGGCCCAGGGTGATAGATCAGCCATTATCGCAAATATTCCTGGTTACCATAACAGATGGAAAGAGAGTTCTGGAGGGTATCAGGTTGATATGCAAATGTCCTGGCCCAGAAGTGACACAAGTTATTTCTGCTCACAACTCATTGGCCAGAACTTGTTACACGGCCCAGCTAAGTCCTAGGGTGTTGGTTCATGACTGCCATACCTCCACGCAGGAAGAAGAAGGGATGCTACAGCAGGAAGGAGAGGGCGTTTATCAGTGAGGCAAAGTTTTCGCAGAAACCCTCAGCTTCTCTCTCCCTGGCCAGAACTGGGCCCCATGGTCACTCTGACCAACAAGGGAATCCGGAGATGTACATACTTTAACCAGACATGCTGCAACCCCGAACAAAATTAGATTCTGTTAATAAAGGGGAAACCGATATTAAGTAGGCAACTAGAAGTAACTGGGGGCATAGGGAGTGTCACTGGAGGAGGACAGAGATGTGGAAGTGTGAAGACAGAGGTAGAGGATGGACCCAGACCCAAGCAGCAACAGCATACAGGGCTTGGCTATGAACTTGGCCAAGTCACTGAGTCCACCAGTTTA
Organism: Eulemur rufifrons; assembly: GCF_041146395.1. Lineage (NCBI taxonomy): Eukaryota > Metazoa > Chordata > Mammalia > Primates > Lemuridae > Eulemur > Eulemur rufifrons. Next base: position 13,169,035 of record NC_090992.1, read on the forward strand.
GAAACTGGCTGGTGGTTCCCTACATCACCACAAAATCAAAACTATCAGAGTAATATTAATATATTTACTAGTGTTAACTCTAGATACACATTACTCAAGATTCCTGCCCAATAATATACCACAATTGAATACATTGGGATGTTATATCAAGGCCATATTATTAGCTATTATCCTACTGTGTGCTAGGATCTGCATATATATTATCTCTAATTTTTATTGTAACCCTGCATGGTAGGTATTATTATCTCCATTTTACAGATGTGCAAACCAAGGCTCAGATGGGTTAATGGATTACCCTGGGTCACACAACTGATAAGCAGAGGTGCTGGATCCAAACCCAAACCAGATTCCAAATTTGTCACTCTTTTCTCTATATTATACCAGGTTGCCTCTTTCACCTGACATCCTTTGGTAATAATAATTTGAAGCAACAACGTGTTGAAATGCTGCAGCCTGAAATCTTGTCCAGGATATATATTTGGTCAGAGAGATGGTAGTAGTGTTGATTGGTGCTGAGGACTTCTGCTTATTTAAGCCCTAATTTCTTAATGTGTATTGGATCCAGTCTGTCATTAGAGATGCTGGAAAACATCAGAAAGAAACAAACAAGCAAACAAAAGACGCAGAGATCAGATGGTGTAGATGTAGACAGGCAATCTCAAGAAACTCTGGATGCTGTTAATTAAGAAATGAACAGCTGTCCAGCCTAAGAACTGGCAAGTCTCCTTGGGTAACTATATGGAGGCAAGAAGAAAAAGAGCCACCCATGAACGGGAATAAGGACCAACAACTAGTTTACCCCAAGTGGGTATGGTATTTAAGTGCAGCCCTGGGTTCAGTCTTAGGGCTCTAGAATGTTCTTGCGTAAGGACCAGGATCTTAGATTAGAAGGTTGGAAGGTCACTAAGGCAACTCACAAACTATCTTCTAACCTTTGGCCCTGCTCCCAGTCCTAGCCTCAGAAGTCCAGTTTAGTCATATATTATGGACAGATTACTAGATTGTGTTAATACCTGATACCTCTGAATATTGACTATATTCTGACATTTAGTCCAGGGCGTACTGAAAGTCTTAAACGGCCTTATCCTATACTTAGAAGAGCAAATTTCTCACTCACTCATTTTTTTTCATTCACCCATCATATGTTCACGGAGAGCCTGATGTATGAGGCATTGTGCTAGGTGCTGGGATGTGCTGATGGAAGCCACAGACAATCCCTGCCTGCATGGAATTAGAGGCTAGTGGGGGAAATAGAGGTTAATCAGATAGCCTCCTGACCCAAATATAAATTCATGATGGTAAACTGTTATCAAACATTTGCTAAGGATCAGGAATTGTGCTAAAATAGATTCCAAAATGGCACTTAGTCCTCTCTTGGGGAAAGTAAGGTTCAGAGAAGTGATACAACTTTCCCAGTTGTATCCCCAAAAGCCCATGCATTGGACTACTTTTTCATATCTTCCCTGGCAAACCTAAGATCTCATTTCTTTTCTGGTTTCTGTAAGGTCTGGATTTGGGCTTGTGGAGGTTACACCTTTTCATTACACCTAATATGTGTAATTCACTGGGCTCAGGCAACTTGTTACAGACAAGTTTTTCTTTTTTTTTTTATTTCATCTTATTGTTATGGGGGATGCAGAATTGCAGGTTACATACGTTGCCCTTGTACCGCCTTTCCCCCCAAGTCAGAGCTCCAGGCATGTCTGTTCCCCAGGTAGTGCGTGTTGCACCCATCATGAAGGTATATATCTCTCCCTTCCCCAACCCCCCCTTCCCGAGTCACCACCTTCAAGTGTTACCATTCCCCAAACGGTGTGCAATGCACTCATTGTGTAGGCATACCCCCATCCCCTCCCCCACCCCCCACCTCAGTCTGATATCCGATTGGTGTCATTCCCCGATGTGTATTTAGGTGATGTTCAGGGAAACCAATTTTCTGGTGAGTACATGTGATGCTTGTTTTTCCATTCTTGGGATACTTCACTTAATATAATGGGTTTTAACACTGAGAAGCAACAACGGGTTGTTACCCGAAGGATACCTGAAAATGAGATTGCCACCTCTAGGCCAAAGTAAAACAATATTCTGCACAGACATTTCCAAATGTTCTGGATTATTAATATAGCAATGACGCCCCCTGATGATCATTATTGTGTATTACATGTCCCTTGACAGGAGGAACACATTTTGGATATAGCTGAGGCCTTCATCCCACCACATTTATATCAATTCCAGAGGCAAGGTCATGGACATAGGGTGCAGCAGCTTATCACAATTCAAAGTTCCAGCAACCAGGACACGGGTTCCTATGACAGACATTTTTGATATTGTCACAACGTGAACCACATGCTGCCAATCTCCTGGATCACTTACCTATTAGGTCATGACAGATTCATCCATAATCTCCTGCTATAACTCTCTTTTCTGAAGATTGTGGCTACAAATGACCCCCACCCCCTCCGACACACATACACACACATCCACATCCCACAGCTATAGGAAACAGACAGGAACTTACGTATTCACTTTGATCTAGGTATAGTGCTAAGAGCTAGAGACACAGCAATGAACAAATCATGGTCCCTACTCCAAACCTTATACTCTAGTAGGGGAAACAGGAGGCCAATTAGCCTATAAATTGCTCACTTTCAATTATAATGATTGCTACAAGAATGAGGCAGGCCTTGAGACTCTATAACAGGGAGAAAAGATCAGATTAAGTCTGGGCCTCAGAAAAGTCTTCCCTAAGAAAAGAAAGTAAGGTGTGTTGTGCCAAAAATGGAGAGGAGGCTAGTCAGAGTGATCGGGATCTTGGAGAAGAATGAACCTGAGGCCAAGGCATCTTAAACTGGGCTTCTCCTGGGGCTAAAGGTAAGTGATCATTGTGGGATCAACTAATAAGAATAAACATTAGATAACCTCAAGGATGCTGAGCTATTAAGAATGTTTGTCATTAATTCAACCATTGAGGATGATTGAGCTGATGTTAAACGATGACTATAATCTAACACCTGAATATTTTGAGGGTTAATTTAAACTCTTCTGGGTTGTAAACATCAGCATGGAGAGCATCCTGGATCTCTGCCTATTCTGCATTTTCCCAGGAGCCAAGGATATTGCAGAATTTATTATTTACAGCCCTCCATTGCTTATTTAAGATGAGGAAATAATAACAGCAGACATAATTGCCAGGGTTGGGGGCAGGAGTTGAGGTAATAATGGGCAAACAGATGAAAGGAGGAGAGGATAGTGGTGGCAACTATGGGGTTCCAATGGTGAATTGTAGTTATAAAAATAATCAGGATATAAAGCTTTACCTATAGTATAATACCAGCTAGCTCTTGGGATGTACTATACGTGAGGTGAAATATACAAGATATGGATTCCAGAAACCTGGATTTAAATCCTACTCTTCTGCCTCCAGGTATGTGATCAGGGTAACAGACTCTCTTGTGTCTCCATTTCTGTGTCTGTAAGAAAACGGTCTTGGTAGTATGTACATGCTTTTCAGATTGTTGTGAAGCAGTGTGTTAAAGTGCATAGCATGACGCCTGGTGTATTCCAATTACTCATCATTGGTTTATTATTAAGGACAATATTTAATATTTGGGAGGAAATCCACACACAGAGACTTAAGAGGGACTTTTATTTCCTTCTTCACACTTTTCTGTTATTTTCCAGTTTTCTAAAATGAGTATGCATTGCTATTAAAATCAACAGGGGGGAAAGCCACAAATTTTTGAATCGTGGAAATTTAACCAGTTCACTGTTTTCCAAAATTTCCAGATCATGTTGTTGCAGGAAGACGTGGAGTCCATGTTAAAGGCAGATTCCTAGGCACCGACCCATAAATACTGAATCAAAATCTTTAAGGGATAAGCCTGGTACACTATACGTTTAATCAGCTACGCAGATGATTCTTATAACCAATGTGCCGATTTAGTGGGTGGGCTGCAAGGAGTGGGCGGGGAAGGCCTGCCAGGTTGCAACCGTCACGAGGGCCTGCGCCTACAATGCCCATGCTGCTCCGCGAACTCGAGACAAATGAGCCCGGTGCCACCCGGGAGTTGTAGTTTTCTTCCGCCAGGCCTCTATATTAAGAAAGCCGGAGATGGCTGCAGAAAACTCCCTGCCCCACAATGCAAAGGTCACAGGTGACGCCATCTGGAGCGCGCCAGGAATGGACCCGGCGGTTTCTGCAGCTTCTAGGCTCATCTCCGCTACCTCAGAGCCTGCCTTGTCCGCCGCCGCCGTCACCGCCGCCGCCACCTCCACCTACGCCTCCGCCTCCGCCACCATCTCCGCCGCCGCCTCCTCCGCCTCCGCCACCATCGCCGCCGCCGCCGCCACCACCACCACCACTATCTCCGCCGCTGTTGCCTCCTTGGGGCCCTCCTCCTCCTCCTCCCCAGCCAGGCCCTCTGTCCTGGAGAAGAAGCCGCATTCGGTGTCCCTCTCAGTCCCGGGCCGCAGCCATGGCGGACGGCGGCGGCGGTGGGGGAGCGGGCGCGGTGGGCGGCGGCGGAGCGGGCCAGGCCTCGGCCGGGGCAGCGACGGGCGCCACTGGGGCCGGCGGGAGCGGCGGCCCCATCAACCCGGCCTCGCTGCCTCCTGGCGACCCTCAGCTCATCGCTCTCATCGTGGAGCAGCTCAAGAGCCGAGGCCTGTTTGACAGCTTCCGCCGGGACTGCCTGGCCGACGTGGACACCAAGGTAGTTGAGGCCACCTGGCCGAGGGGAGCGGAGCTGTGTGTAAAGCCGCTGAGGTTGCGGCTTTGATTTTCCAAAGCCGAGCGCAAAACAAAAGATAGTTTAAAAATCTCAGCAAAGAAGCATTACACCGCTTGGGGCAGTACAGAGAGCTTTCTGAGTGATGCACACGTGGGTTCGAGTACCTGCTTACTAGTTGTGATTTTAGTCCAGTCACTTCTCTGAACTTGGGGATTCAATACAGATTTTGGAGCCTAGAGCCTATCTTTTCCAAGATGGAACTCATTAAGCTCCTTAATAACAAATAAACCTCAGTAAGCAAGAATGCTTTAGAGTTTCCACCCATTCTCTATTCGCCATTGAGGAGCTGACGTTAAACAGAATGGTTTGCACACTCATCAGCATATTATAGCTATTTGTTCCTTTTCTCTAACCCAGTACGCTGGGTTAGAGAAAAGAACAAACTGTTTTAGAAACGGCACCCTGATTTTGTACTCCATCATTGATTAAACGGGATTCAGTGCCTATTTTAGATCCTAATGCCTTTGCCCAGTACTCCCAGTAAAATGCTAGTTTGCTTGACCTGCTTGTCAAGGTTGTTTGGATTCATTGAAGCAATCTGTGTTAAGAGCTGGAATTTTTTTCCCTTTGAAAAACTCCTCTAACAAGACTATGATTGTAGGGTTGGAAGGCTCTGTGACTGCCTGGACTTCTTCAGGGTAGTGATTTCTCCTCCCAGAGCCTATCGTGGCAATCTTTTGCTTACCTCACAGTAAAATTGTGAAGTTAAGAGTAGACCTTAAGATAGGGCAAGACCTAGTCTATTTATTCATTGAACATTTATTGGCCTATAATTACCAAGCTATGTGGATACAGGAACAAGGAAGTCACTATTTCATCCTCAAAGCTTCTACCCTAGGAGTGCTGTTCTTGAAAGAAAGTATTTAATTTTTTTTTTTTTTAAGAGTCTCAGGGAGGTATCAACAGAGCCTTTCCCTTTCCCATGACAAATTCTCCATTTGTATTTCTTATGTTCCATTAGGTTTTGTGTGGCTCTCAGTGCCTCTGATTTTAAAACAAACAAAACAACTACAGTAGTTCCCCCTTATCTGTGGTTTTGCTTCCCAAGGCTTCAGTTACCCAACTGTCACAGTATCATGGTGCTTGTCTTCAAATCACCCTTATTTTACTTCACACTGGCCCCAAAGTGCAAGAGTAGTGATGCTGGCAATTCAGATATGCCAAAGAGAAGCTGCAGAGTGCTTCCTTTAAGTGAAAAATGGTGAAAGTTTTCAACTTAATGGGGAGGAAAAAAACATCAGCTGAAGTTACCGAGATCTACAGTAAGAACGAATCTTCTATCCACAACGTTGTGAAAAGGGGGAAAAATAATGCGTGTAGACGGTTCGGTACTATCTGCGGTTTTAGGCATCCACTGGGGGTCTTAGAACGTATCCCTGGAGGATAAGGGGTATTGAACAGCTGTTGAGGGAGAGTGGTTAGAGCCTTTCTCATGTGTAGCTCCTTAGCTGGTCTTTCTGGTAGTTGCCAGGTTGTTTTAATTCTTGAAGATGGTGTGTTTTCAGGCATATCTTACCTGAGACCTTTTGTTGCTTTAGCCCAGTGGCTCTCAAAGTGTAGTCTTTGGATTAGCAACATTAGCACCGAGAACTTGTTGGAAATGCACATTGTTGGACCCTACTCCAGGCTACTGAAGTATTTAGGAGAAATGGAACAGATATTTGTAATTTACTTTGTAGTGCATTCAAAACCAAATAAATAGAACAAACTGTGAACAGGTGGAAGGGCAGATAGTACAGTAAAATGTTAGGGGTAGGCACACTAGGTCTCCAAATGAAAGGATTATTTTCTGTCTTCTGGGTTTGTGAAGGTTTGGTGATAATGTTCACTGTCCTTTGCCTTTTTTCAGTAAACGGATTCTGTCATCTCAAACCAGGTGAGTTATTTTGAGTAGTAGAAGGTATTGTATAAGGATTCATGGTTACAAGTGGTAAATCTGATTCTAACTGCTTTAAGCAAAGAGGAGAATCTGTTGTCTTACAGAATCCAGGGAAGGATTGAATGAACAAGCTGTGTCAGAAGGGTAGGGATGAATTTAGAACCAGATAGTCTCCACTGTTGCCATGTCTTTCATCTCCGTTATTCATATGTTTTACTGGCACTACAGAGCAGATTATCCGTTTGGTTACTAGTGTCTCTTGATTACATCTTACAGCTTCTTCCTTTAGAGACTGTCAGCTGTAGTTCAGAAAACCTCAGGGAATGCCTGCATTGTCTTAGCATGGCTCAGGCACTCACCCTTTGGCCAGGAGAACACGGCACCCTCTGTCTTACCCTTGTAAAGAGGGGAAGACAGTTACCAGGAAGGAGGAGTTACTAGGTGGATGGTACATGGTATCTGAATTTTATTCCTCCTCACCCATCTCCCTCCCTTCCTTTTTCCAGGTTTATTTTATTTTATTTCGAGACAGAGTCTCACTCTGTTGCTCGGGCTAGAGTGCAGTGGCATCAGCCTAGTTCACAGCAACCTCCAACTCCTGGGCTCAAGCAATCCTACTGCCTCAGCCTCTCAAGTAGCTGGGACTACAGGCATGCGCCACCATGCCCGGCTAATTTTTTCTATATATTTTTAGTTTTCCAGCTAATTTCTTTCTATTTTGTTGTTAGTAGAGACATGGTCTCGCTCTTGCTCAGGCTAATCTCGAACTCCTGAGCTCAAACGATCCACCTGCCTCGGCCTCCCAGAGCTCTTTCCAGGTTTAGTGGAGAGTCTTTGTATTTGTGAGTCTGCTCTTGGCCTTTTGGAAGAGGTCCACTCATGGGGTTGAGGCCTGATGGCTCCTTTGTCAATTTCATTTCCGTGACTGTTAGCAAACTTTGCCATAGTAATGCTACATAACAAACCACATCTCAGTGGCTTATAAGCATTTGTTCTCACGTTGATGGGTCTATAGGTCAGCCAAAGTTCATCTGATCTAGATAGGCTTCAGCTGGGTTACTTGGCTGGCTGTAGGCTGCACGTTGCCTGTGCTTGGGTCCAGGCTGTGGGTTGGTGTTAGGTCTGCTGCACATGTACCCACCCTAGGGGCAGGGGCTACCTACAACATGCCTTCAAAGAGGATCAGCAGAGCACAAGAACCAAACAAGGTAGCACAACCACATTTAGGGCCTCTTGTCATTAACACTCCACTAGCTAGAGAAAATCACATTGCTAAACTCTATGTCACTAGGGTGGGAAGTATCCTCTGCCCACAGAGGGAGGGGAGAGGACTGAAGTGCCGAACAGCAGTCCACGCTGTTACACCTGGTTTGGAGAATAGCAACTGATAGCACCAAAGGTCTTAGAGGCTCAGAACATTTATGCTGCCTTGGGTTCACTGAGTTACTTTCTGATATTATTCACCTGATCCTAGTTGGGTCTAGAACATTTGAGACCAATAAGTACCTCTCAGCTCTCTTTTGGACTGACTTGTTGCTTCCCCAACGGCCTTTGACAGTGTTCCATAGGCTTTGACTTCAGTCTACATTCTTGGGTGGCCCTTCATTTTAATGCAGGGGGTTTGCTGAGCCCTTGTTTGTTGCTGAGAACACCCCTGCGAGATAAGCAGAGCAGTAATACTTCGGTTTTACAGATGGAAATAACAGACTCAGAAGTTTGGTGACTTGATGGAAGTCAGTGATGGAGCCAGGGCTAGAAGCCAATTCCTCTGATTCAGAAACAGCCTAGGTCTAACCTTGGCTTTGCTACATTTTAGCCACATGGGCAAGTTGTTTATTTTTTCTAAGCCTAAAATTCTGATCTCTAAAATGGGGGCAGGAGAACACTAATAGGATCTCTCTCATAGTTACTTGAAAAGTAAATGGAATGATGTGTAAGTAAAGCATCTGGCATTGTGACCCCCCATAAAATGGGTGCTCATGTTAGCAATTGATTTATGACTACCATGCTGTATGGGGATCTTCAAAGTTAAAATGGAAATGTATTTGGAGTTGAAAATAGCACACTTCTACAAGAACCAGTGTTCTGAATAACTGTGTTCCAAAACTTTGGTGCATATAACTTCTGACCTTGCCTCCTCTTGTTAATATTCTAGCCAGCTTACCAAAACCTGAGGCAGAAAGTGGATAATTTTGTGTCAACACATCTGGACAAGCAGGAATGGAATCCTACAATGAACAAAAACCAGTTGCGAAATGGTCTGAGGCAGAGTGTGGTTCAGTAAGTAAGCAGAATTTAGAGCTTTTAAAAAGACAGTAATCACAAGTACGATGCACAAGAAGGCTGATCTAAGTCACTGTTTAGTCAAGGTTGATGGTACGTTATGTCAGATATCACTTTGAGTTGCAGCAGTCTGCTCTTTATTAAAATTAAGGTCAAAGTAAGCAAAGCACTCAATTAAAATTTTAGTTTATCCAGCCTGTGTAGGCCTCCCATGTTGCACATCTCTAGTGGGTACATTGAAAGATGCTCCAAATTGTGAGACACGTTCCCTGCTCTTTGAAGTTTCAGTGTAGTCTGAACATACATGTGAGTTTTACACCAAGATATCAGTATGTGGATCCTTATTCTCACCAGTGAATGTGAGTTAAGTAAATTCTTTGAGTCCACCATGGCTACCACCTCTAAAGTGTAGTGGCAGCTTTCAGGAAGGCATAGTCTTATTAAAGCATCATCCTTCACTGTAACAAACTGAACTTTAGTTAATAAAGGTACTATTGATAGCTTTTCAGTGTCACTGGGCACAAAAGTGGAGGTGGGTTGTGGAATCTGGTCTTGAAATTCATGAGCTAACAGTTACCAAGATGGAGAACAGATGAGTGATTGCTTGGGGCCAGGAATGGGAGGAGAGGGTGAGTTGACTTGAAAGTGGTAGCAAGGGGAGAACTTGCGATGATGGTACAGTGAAGTATCTTGATTGTGGTAGAGCTTACATGAAACAATTCATGTGATAAAGTTGTGTGGAGCTACTCGTGTACACTTATGAGTGGAGGTATAACTGAAATTTAAATAAGTGTCATTTTCCTGGTTTTGACATTGTACTGTAGTTACGCAGGGTGCTGACATTAGGAGGGCTGTGTGAAGGGTACGTGGAGCTCCCTGTACTTTTCTTTGCAACTTCCTGTGAATCTATAGTGATTTCAAAATTAAAAAGTTTTTAAAAGTAGAAAAAGGTTTTTTTTTTTTTTTTTTTACTAACAAGTCGGCACTTTCACTATGGCTGGGCTTTAGGGAAGAAGCATGATATCAGAAGATGCCCGGTACCTTGTCATTCTGGAATCAGACAGTAGCTGACCCTTACCGAGCAACTGTTTATTGCATGTCTGGCACTCATCCTCACAAAAAGCCCATTTTACGGCTGAAGCAACAAATTAGATAAACGTGTTTTACTCTACCTTCTAAAGGATTGGCCAGCATGTTAAGACAGTAAATCAAAACACTGAATATTTTGAAATATAAGGAAAGCTGCTATCAGTGTTACAAAGGCTGTCACTATGATGTTAATTTCCCTAATGAGCGTTGATGTCATTCTAGAGGTATGCATGTGGCACTTTTTGATTTGATTTAGAATGTATTTAACTTGAAAACATGAATTTGGCTTTAATACTGGGACATTTCTCCATGATTCTTGCTAACATTTTGAATTTGAGGCAGACTCTACTGGAGCTTTGAAATGAAGACTTGCTTTTTGCCCCTGGAGTGCTCTCCCCACATGAGACACTGAGGGCTTCAGAGCATTGGCCTGGCGGCTTAGGCCTAGATGCTATAACCCTGTGCTACATCCTGGAAGGCTTACCAAGAAATCAGTCTTTATTGGAGAACAGAACTATGACTAATAAGTACTTTAATTACATAATATTTGTTCATTGCATCTTCTGTTTTAGGCTCCTGACAAGATTCCACGTTCCACTCAAACGATTTTAGAATCTCCAGGAAAGTGAGCTACACCTTCTTGGTACTTTGTTTTCGCTGATCAGGTGTCTCAGTCAGTGGGGCTGCTCTAACAAAGTGCCATAGACTCAGGTGGCTTATAAACAACAGAAGTTTACTTCTCACAGTACTTGAGTTTGAACCTATATGGGCTGTTTTCTAAACTCTTCAAATGTGATTTGTTTCCTGTCACCATAATCTTTCTCATTACCCTGCCCTAAGTGTTGGAATACAGACATTGTTAACTTTGACTGATTTTTGCACTACTTCAAAAAGGATTTAAGGGTGTAATTTAGCCCAATAGGAGCTTAGAACCAGTTTGTTTCTTGTCTGTTTCCTTGTTTGCTTCCAGCTTGCTTATTGTACGTTATAGGTAACGGCCACGGCTGAAAGCCGTGTCGAATTGCTGGTGATGTGAGCACTGCCAGCCCTGACTGATGTGCCTTGTGTAAGGTTTGAGGATGGGTAACCAGGTTGCAGCTGGAGGCTTTCTGCTTTGGCTATTACGAGAATATTGAAGGAAATGGAGTCAGGTTCAAGGTTCATGACTTTGACAGTATGGTTAAGGTTTTCAGCTCTACACATGTTATCAAATTCTTTCTTGCCATGTTGTCACTAGTTCTTTGTCTTTGGGGCAGTCTGCTCGTACAAGGCTGAAGTGGTGGTAGATGAGACAGTGAATTAGAAATGAAAGCTGCTGGTTGTAGATTGCACCTCAAAAATGAAAATACAATAGCTTGAATTCTATGTAGTAAGTGGATTGCCCTCTGAAAGAAGTCCCTAGAAGGGCTGTAGCTTTGCCTGGGGGGACATTTATTGGGCTCCCACATGATGCTTGTTGGAGCTAAAGATGAATCCCAAAGGAACTAAATAACAGAATGATCTGTTTGTCTCCACAAGGTCAGGCATGTTGGAAGCTGGAGTAGACAGGATTATTTCTCAGGTGGTGGATCCAAAACTAAACCACATCTTCAGGCCGCAAATAGAACGAGCAATTCATGAGTTCCTGGCAGCCCAGAAAAAAGCAGCTGTGCCAGCACCCCCTCCAGAGCCTGAAGGCCAGGACCCTGCAGCTCCATCCCAGGACACTTCCTAAGGTCCAGTATCCCATCTTTTGTCCAGGAATACACATCTCTGGCTTGTAGATACGACAATGGATAGGAAGGGGGTAGGCCATAATTGGGGATCGTTCAGAAAGTATTTCCTGCAGAAGCACTTCACCTCCTGTCATGATTCATTTTTTTTTTTTACTGAGAACTAATTAGTGACATTTTCCTGTGTCAGGGAATGTATGCTTTTCTGTGCCACCAGAGCCAAACACGTAAGCTGAAACATGAATAGGTGCTTCATTAAAAACCAACTGGGATGATGGTGTGCACAAGGGAAATTCAAGTGAAAGTCTTGTGTCGTTTTTTTTTTTTTAATTGTTTAAATGAGTTAACTTGGGTTTGCAATTTTAATATAGAATCAAGTAGTGCACTCTAAAGTTGTATCCTAAATGGGATTCAGGGTCTGCTTTGAGCTCTGCTGGATTTCCACGTACTTAGAAGGGGTTTGTTTACCCCTATCAGTTACTTTGGGATTCTTCTGTTATAAGCACTCCCTTTTTTTTTTAAATTGAATTTGGAATTAAATTTAACAGCTGTAGATGCACAGAAATGCTTGGGAAACATTAGTAAACATGAGCAATGATGAAGTTACAGTGCATGTTTGGCCATTGTTGGTGGCCATTGGGGTGTACCTTATCCCTTCATTCTGCTATTAGTGTGTTCTTAAGATTCCTTGAGACGCCTTTTATTCTTAGTAAATCGGTAAGTGAAATGATTTGACTGGGGCATTTTGAGGATCAGTGAGTGAACGGTGGAAGAGAGCGTTGGACTCACGTGGAGCACTCAAGAGAGGGATGGTCTTTTTGTACCTCTTGGGAGAGGACCTCGAGTCCATTATGGTGTGTAAAACATTCATTTTAAGTCTTTCTGGTTTAATTGTAAATTTCTTTAGAAACATAAAATTATCAAAAAGTAGCATTTTGATATGATTATCTTTTTTGATATGATTATGTTTATTTGATATGATCTTTTCTTTTTAGAATATGCCTGACATGTTTTAAAAGTGCCATTTAATCAATGGTGAAGAAGTGGATTCAGTTATGTAAGAGTACAGCTTCAGAATGAAGATAGGTCCAAGGTCATCAATGATGTCAAGATTTCAGCCTTGACCGTGGGCAGTGTCCAGATTGAGCAAGTTTGGCAATGGGAAAGTTGACTGTGTTGCCCTCTCACTGTGCTGCCATTTGACCAGCCTGTCCAAGGGTGTGATACCAGTAGACACTACAGAGAGAAACACTACAGCAACCCCTGAGGTTGTCCTGAAACAGACTTTTATATTTGAACATGGAGACTGTGCATGGACTTTAGGATTTGTGCTCTGGGATAAACAAGCTACAGTGAAAGAACATAACCAGTCCCAAAGATAATTTCAAAGAACAATGACAGTAGGGTAGCTTGGAGTAGGTCTTTGACAATGCTTATTTGATTTTGTTCTCAGAGTTGCAAACTAGAATGTGCAAGCCTCTAGCATCAGATAGCTTTAAAGTTCTGACCTTCTTGTACATGAATCTTCTAGCCAGTTTCCTTTCCCTTATAGGAGGTGACAAAACTTGGAACCCTGGAATATGTGAGGAAGCTCAGACATTGGATGTAAGGAAAACAGTTGCAGGCTCTCTGTCCAGGGCTTCTTCCTGTTCTGCAAGAGCTAGTGATCTGGGCTTTGTTTACTTTATTGTTGTGGTTGTGTTTTTTAGAATGGTCAATAAATGGCTTAAGTTTTGTAATAAAATCATTTGATACCCTTAGTCTGAAGCTTCAACTGAATCTTAGACCCCAGGTCCGTGAAGGATGACGTTTGTCCTTTGCCTATATGCCACTCCTGTGCACAGCGCATGATTTAACGGTGATGAAGACTAGTAGATACATGCAAGCTGTCCGGAAAGTATCCAGCCATGTAGCTGGTTTCGTTACATTAACAGTGGCTGGATAATTTCCGGACAGCCCTCGTAACTTGGAACTACTCTCTCCCTAAAGCTAATAGGTGTAGCTAGATGGGACAGCCAGTTCCTTTCCTCTTCTGAAGCGTTCGTGATACCACTCTTTAGTTGAGGGCAGCCAGTTATGTCAGTGTTTCTCAAGGTTGAATATGCAGAAGTATCACCTGGGGATCTTGGGAAAATACATGTTCTGACTCAGAAGTTCTGGGCTGGGACCTGAGTTTGTTTCTAATAAGCTTCCAAGTGATGCTAGTGCAGCTGGGCCTCTGCATATACTTTGGATAGCAATCCTTGGATAATGTCAAAGGTTACTTCAAACTAAGAGTCTGGTTCTTGGTGTAGGCTTTGAAAGGGGGGGGGGGGTGTGTGTAAGTATGTGTTTACTCCAGACCCGGAAGACCTCATAGTCATCATTACGTACAAGCCACCACCGATCTCCATGGATACCCACTCGGTAAAGGCCAAACAAAGATGTGTCAGGTTTCCTCTATTACTTTGCATGATGGGCTGGATTTATTGCATTTTGTAGACAATAAATATGAGACAGGAAGACAGTCTCTTGGCCCCTTTAGATGTTCTTTCCAGCTCCAGCACTCACTCTGCCGGGAATGGTCTTGAGGACAGGCTAGAAAAGAGAGAAAATGCAATTAACCAGACAGTGCTAGGGGGAAGAACTGGGGCTGAGAGCGAATAGGGGGCCGTAGAAAAAAGATGGGCCAGAAGCTGAAGCAGGATGACCTATCGGTTTCAATCACACTGGTGAAAACTTAAGGGAAAACGTGGTTGAACCCATCTGACATTGGTCTTGAAAAAGGGGCAGATGCTAATGAACCTCAAAAAGTAGAGATGAAGGCCAGGCACGGTGGCACACGCCTGTAATCCTAGCACTCTGGGAGGCTGAGGCAGGAGGATTGCTCGAGGTCAGGAGTTCAAGACCAGCCTGAGCAAGAGCGAGACCCCATCTCTACTAAAAATAGAAAGAAATGATCTGGACAGCTAAAAATATATACAGAAAAAAAAAATTAGCCGGGCATGGTGGCACATGCCTGTAGTCCCAGCTACTCGGGAGGCTAAGGCAGAAGTATCGCTTAAGCCCAAGAGTTTGAGGTTGCTGTGAGCTAGGCTGACGCCACAGCACTCTAGCCAGGGCAAAAGAGTGAGACTCTGTCTCAAAAAGAAAGAAAAGAAAAGCAGAGATAAAAGAAATCTCAATCATCTCATCTTGCAGATGGATAATTTGAAGCCCAAAGAGGAGAAGGGACTTTCTTTCCTAGGGTCACACAGCAATTCCCATGGCTGACCTAAGACTAGAATTCTCACTATTCAAAGTTCAGTGTTTTTCTGGCACATAACATAGACCAAAGGGTAGTCTCATATTTGAGCAAACAGCAAATAGATCATTAACTTCAGTAATATCACAGTTATAATACCTAACTTCTAAGCTAAGTCATCCACGTGTACAGTCATTTCTGTGGCGACAGAAACTAGGAAGACCCTATGTCCAAACCTTACCTAAATTCCCATGGCTTCTCATTTCTAGCTTTCCCTCCTCTCAGACCATGACCAGCCTATCACAACATATATGTCTCACTTTGCCTTTGACTCCCAAGCTGATACTATCAAAGAGGCTGGAAACAATCAAAGATATCTGTTAGAACTAGGTGTGCCCACAAGACTTACAGAACCAGCGAGTTAATCATATTAGATAGTGAATACTCTTTGAAGCCATGTCAGATCAGAGATCAGGACTCTTACCCAATAAAATGGTAGGAAACAGAACCATTCTAGAATATCTAGGGTAATGTGTGGGATGGAGTAACAAGAGTAAATAAAAGAGGAAGAGAAGGTTAAGTCTACTACTGAGGGTTTTGAGTTGCCAGGTCCCATACCTAGAAGCTCAGAAGGCTGGACAAACAGTCTACATACTTAACCTTTCTTCTTTGCACATACAGTAACAATCAAAATATTAATAATAAACATAGTCATCACTTACTGATCACTACCTACAGGCAATATGTTGAGCCCTTTTTTGTTACTTATAACAGAATACCTGAAACTGGGTAGTTTATAAAGAAAAGAAATTCATTTCTTACTGTTATGGAGGCTGAGAAGTCCAAGGTTGAGAGGCCACATTTGGTGAGGGCCTTGCCGGTGGGGACTCTGCAGTCCTGATGCGGCACAGGATATCAGATGGCATCAAATGGCAACGGACCTGAGTGTGCCAGCTCAGGTCTCTCCTCCTCTTCTTATAAAGACACTAGTCCCAATCTACTGATAACCCATTAATCCACTAACACCTAATCAATTAATCCATTAATTGTGAATGGATTAGTCCATTCATGAGTACAGGGCCCTCAGGACACAATCACCTCTTAAAGGCTCCACCTCTCACATTGGAGATTAAGTTTCAACATGAATTTTAGAGGAAACAAACAAACCATACCAGCACGTTATTTGCATTTTTCATTTAATCCCCACCTCAATCCCATGAAATGTAGGCATCATTATTCCCCATGAAAATCAGAGTGATGAAGTTATTTGCCCATGTTTGTTATCAAGCTGTAGGACCAAGACTTGAATTCAAGTTTGAGTTCTTTTTTAAAATTTTATTTATTTATTTATTTATTTAGAGACAGGTTTCACTATATTGCCCAGGCTAGCGTGCAGTGGCTATTCACAGACGTCATCGCTGCTGCACTACAGCTTCTAACTCGTAGGCTAGAGGGATACTCCTGCCTCAGCCTCCAGAGTAGGTGGGACCACTACTCGCCACTGTGCTGGTTTAAATTTGAGTTCTTAATCACTATATTTCAAAGGGTGGTCGGGAGGATTAAATTCAAATTAAAAATTTTAAAGTAAAGCACCTTGCAAAGCATCAGCTCTTAGTCCGTGCTCCTTAAATGATAGTTTGTGTCCCTTCCTGACCTTCTTCACATCCCTTGGTTTATCATCTACTAGGAAAGGATAGTAAGGCTCTTTGGTGAAGAGGGTTTCTTTGCCTGCAATGCTCAGTCCTCCGTTGCCAACTCTCAATCCATCTCTTGTCAAAGTCACTGAATTCCTAGCCATCTAACTGGGGGACCAAAGTGGAGAGGAGGCCAAGGGAACATCCTCAAAGCCATCTTTTCCTGTTCCAACTGGAGGCCTTGGGCTCTTCCAGCCATAGGCGAAGGGCTGTCCTGGGTTTGCTGTGAGAACTGGAGCATCTCATTTTCTTGTCTGGAAGTCAGTTTCCCTTTGGGAGCGAGAGAGCAGGGCTGGAGGTCCCGAGGGGAACATGGGTCAGTGGCAAAAACAATGTGATTGGCAAGTGATTTAACTTCTCATATTCCTGCCCCATCTTCAAAAGAAAAGATAATAAAACGAGTAGTTGTACGTGGTTCACAAGGCTGCTGAACTAAAAATAATTCACAAAAAGTGCTTAGCAGAGTGCCTTGGCTATGGGAAGCATTCAATAGATGTTACCTTTGTTACTGCCTTAAGGAATCCTTTGCGAATGACTTTAATTCACAGATGTGCTCGATGGCCTACCTAAAGAGCGGCTCTAGAGTCCTGAATTTAGCGCTTTCCATGGCATGAACAGCCTCTGCCTCAAGTGGAGGGCTGCAACTGGCACAAACAGCTATAACAGTGGCCGCCAAACGCTCACTTCCCTTTCCCGCCGCCCCGCCAGGCGAGAGCCCGAGACTTCCCCAGCTCGCCCACCTCGGTCACCATTGGCCGTCTCCTCGCTGGCGAGACTTAGGCCCCGCCCTCCTCTCGCTGGGACCACTCTGAGGCGATCTCAGGCGGCGGAGGGGCCGCAATGCATCCTGGGCTTTGTAGTCCCTCCGCCCAGCTGCTGCCGGAGAGCGGAGCCTCAGGGTACGAAGAACTACAATCCCCAGCAGCCTGGCGGAGACCGGAGTGAGGGGGGCTGGCGTCATGTGGGCGTTCGGCCTGGGCGGGCTATTTCTCAGGGCGGCGGCAGCGGCAGCGGCAGCCGCTCGGGGAACCTGGGCCTTTCGTTTGGAGCGGCTGCAGGGGGTCCCGGAGCGGCGAGGCTCGCGGCCTTCCCCATCTCGCTGGGCCCCGGCGGTCCCTCGCGGGGTTGGGGGGGCCACCCCCTGGGCCGGGCATTGCCCCGGGCGCCGCCGCCTCGCCTGGCCTGAGGGGAAGAAGCCGCCGGGCCTCACCGCGCGGCCCCAACACCTCGGGAGTCGCCGCCACTGCTCTCCGTGCTCCGGGCTCGAGGCTGCCTCTCGCCCTTCAGCTGACGCCATGAAGATCAAGGATGCCAAAAAACCCTGTAAGATGAGGGTTCGGGCCCGCCGGGTTGTGAGGGCAACGTTGGGCCGGGTCTGGAAGCCTCTTGGCGGAGCGGCTTGGTTCCGAGTCCGTGGCTCTTCGCCGGCGCCTGACCCGGGATGGGGGCGGAGGGACCATTTCAGCACCTGATTCGAGGCACCTGTCCTCCGCATCCCCCTATACATGCTTGGTGAGCGCCGGCCGCCCCCTGGTCCTTTCCTCCCACTTCCTCCTGGAGATATGGGAGGTGCAAGAGGAAATTTTTGATTCGGATTTTGTCAAACAAGACTAGAGCTGCCAGCTCCCTCTCCCAGCTTCCTTTGAAGTCAGGTTGAAAAGAGGTGGTCCTGGCTGTCTGATTGCGTGGGGGGTAGTTATCACCCATTTTCACTGATTTCTGGGCGTCCTGCCTATGTCTTTGAAATCCCACTGGGTTCCTGGGAGTTGTCAATGTTGTTACAATGGAGCTTTTAAACGCACGTGCATGTAACCTGTGTATAGATAATTGCCTTGGTTTGTTTTTGTTTAGAATATCAACTAGTTAGTGTTTGTTTTAGAAAATATAAACAAAAAGAAGATAAAATCACCTGTATTCCCGGCACCAGAGCCAACCACTATTAATAAATATTATGGTGAATAGGTGTAGAGATTTTTCCGTGACTGTATATGCGTTTACTTTTTCTAAAAAAGACATTCTTAACATGCTTTAAAATAGAAGGTCAACTTTAATTTGTTGCCTTTTTTTAGCGTTTTAAAAACCTTTTATTCCTGTCATTGGTTTATTTAATTACTCAGCCATTGTGATTGTCATCCATTAAGTATAATCTCTCAGAACAACTAGAAATGTGGAGATTCCTGCTCATGTCCTAGAGTTGTGTTGATATTTTGCAGTTTTTATAGTGTTTCATGTTGTAAGAAATCTTCAGCTATGAAACAGAGCACTGACTGCCAGCCCATCAGATTTCTTGAAAACCTCACCAGAAAGGCAGCAAGCCAAAGTACTCTGAAAGCTGCTAATTGTTAGTTAAATGTGAGGTAACATGGTCTTAATTTTGCAGATGAGGAAATTGAACTTACCGAGGCCCAGAGTAACTTTTCCAAGGCTGCACGAAACCAGCTGTGTGTTAATGAGGTTCAGAGCCCCAGGTGGGCTGACTTAGTCCAGTGTTCTTTCTTCTGTGCTCAGAGAGCGTAGTCTAAATATGTAGAGAAACCTTTTTTTATCTGGTAGTTTTATCGGCTGGTTAAAAAAATTTGTTCATAGTGATTTCTTGTGATAAATGAAGTGTTCTTGTGTTGGTTGTTAAAGGACTCCGTAAAACCCTGATGCAAAGGCTTAAATGACAAAGTAATGCAAAAATAACTCTAATTTACTTTACCTTTGCTGAATTAAGCTAATGCATCTTGAACAGGTTTAGTAATGTAGAACACTTGACATCTTCCCTCAGTGCATACATTTGCTATCTTAGAATTTCATTTGGCGAAAGAGTTTATGACAAACTCATTGTGACTCTTAATAATGGTGTTTATTTTCTTTTTGTTATAGTGATTTGATTATGTAGATTTGAGCAAACTATTGTCCTAATCAGGTATGAATACCACCTGCATTGTTGTTGTTTTTTGAGACAAGAGTCTTGTTCTGTTGCCTGAGCTAGAGTGCTGTGGCATCAGCCTGGCTCGCAGCAACCTCAAACTCCTGGGCTCAAGCCATCTTCCTGCTTCAGCCTCCCAAGTAGCTGGGACTACAGGTGCACACCACCACACCTGGCTAAATTTTTCTGCTTTTGGAAGAGATAGGTCTCACTCTTGCTCAGGCGGATCTTGAACTCTTGAGCTCAAGCGATTCTCCCGCCTCACCTTGGCTTCCCAGAGTGCTTGAGGCTAGGATTACAGGTGTGAGCCACCTTGCCCAACCCCACCTTTTTTTTTTTTGTAAGTTGATTATTACTACATTGTGGTACTTTGTGAGACTATTAATCTTAAAATGGCCATGCCAAAAAACCAGTCAGTTAATATGATTTGGAAGCCTAAAATAATATTTCTGGTTTTTGTATGTTAAAAGATGACTTTACTGCTTACTATATTCATTATAGTAAAACATAAAGAGGATCTCATTTTTTGTGTGTGTAGTAAAAGAAGGTATTTCAACCATGAACTGCCCTGGAAATATTTGTAACTGGAAAGTGGTATTCTAATTTTTTTGTTTTGTTTTTTCATGGGCACTTCTAATACTATAATTATTCAATTTTTAAACAATTAAGTTTAGTGAAAGATATGTTTTCTCTTAAAAGGTTTTTTTGGAATAATTATAACATTTATTGACCTCTTAGTATATGTAAGGCAGTGTCTTTCCTATGCATTGCATCATTTAACTCTTAACAGCAGTACTAGAAGCAGCTGCATACCATACTGATGAACAAGTAACCTTGGCTTCACACATTTTCTTACATTATTCACCCAAGTGTTAGAAAACATGGCTTTTAGATATCTCACCAATATATTACCAGGTTATAAACCAAATGCATATAACCAGAAAATTGTAAAAGGAATTGGTTTTATGCTCTAAACTGTATTACTAGAAGAATCACATTTGAAATTATGTGTTAATTCAACCCCAGGGGAAGGGGAAGGAGAAAATCAATCTTGTGTTCCTCCATACTCTAACATGATTTCTTAAGGTATAGGTTTTTCAGCTTGTGCTTTGCCTACCTATTTGGCACACAACTGGATTAACAAGTTGATGCTAAAAGATGACATACATATATATTTAAATGTGATGTGATAGGGGTTTTGAGTCTGTGCTTTTCTAACCTAAATAAGATACTTGAAGTTTTTGTTAGGACTGGAGAAAACTGTATAGCGTGTTTGTGTAGTTTGCATCGGTATAATTTGACTGGCCTGCTTGTAAATTTAGTTACTACATAAGAATTATTATCACTTCAGTAGATAATTAAGGTATATTTGGAGGGAATAGTTTCTAATATAGCTCTCCTTAGACATAACTAATTTATTAAAGAGAAAAATATTTACCCAGCCCTCTCCTAAGGAATCATAATACTGAAGGTGTGAAGATGGTTATTTTCTTAGTCTGTTTCAGAACACCACCATGTTTGTTTGTAATGATTACCAAAAACAGTAAAACGTCTTGGCCAAGAACTTGACACCTATCTGAAATTTACCAGTGTATGTACCCATTTTAGAATTTTGTTCCTAAAAATAACCTATAATGTTTTTAATTATTTTCAGCATTTTGCCTAAAGAACAATTAAATCTTCATATGGGATAGGATCCCTTTGGGCTGAAATCTGTGTGGAACCAATAGCAATTAAATAGCTCTTTAGTACTTCACCACCACTTCCTTACCAACACTTAGTATTAATAAAATACCATGCTTAACACACCTTGTTAGAAATTAACATTCTGTTCTTATGGCAAGATATCTTCTGCTGTTTGATCATTTGAAAAGGTGACTGGACATGCAGATTTCTCCTTTTGCGTACATAATCTACCTGGTAAGGAAGATAATTTTTTTTTTTTTTTCCTTTGAGACAGAGTCTCACTCTGTTGACCGCGCTAGAGTGCCATGGTGTCAGCTCAAACTCATGGGCTCAAGTGATCCTCCTGCCTCAGCCTCCCGCCTTGGCTGCCTTGCCACCATGCCTGGCTAATTTTTTTTGTTTGTTTCTAATTTTAGTTGCTTGGCTAATTTCTTTTATTTTTAGTAGCGGGGAGGGGCCGGTCTTGAACTCCTGACCTCAAGCAATCCTCTGGCCACAGCCTCCTCAGAGTGCTAAGATTACAGGCGTGAGCCACCTGGCCTGGCCAAGGAAGATAATTCTTGATAGCACTCTATAACCTATTAACTTTTTGAAGGCTGAATGAACAGATCATGAGAGATTGTGGGAATTCTCACAGTCTGGTATTGTATATTTGCCATCATCAAAGTGCTTATTTATATTTATGGAATGTGTTTCTCTTTTTATTTTTTTTTTTTTTTTTTTTTTTTGTTGAGACAGAGTCTCACTTTGTTGCCCAGGCTAGAGTGAGTGCCGTGGCGTCAGCTTAGCTCACAGCAACCTCAGACTCCTCGGCTTAAGCGATCCTACTGCCTCAGCCTCCCGAGTAGCTGGGACTACAGGCATGCGCCACTATGCCCGGCTAATTTTTTCTATATAGATTTTTAGTTGTCCATATAATGTCTTTCTATTTTTAGTAGAGACGGGGTCTCGCTCAGGCTGGTCTCGAACTCCTGACCTTGAGCAATCCACCCGCCTTGGCCTCCCAGAGTGCTAGGATTACAGGCGTGAGCCACCGCGCCCGGCCTGTGTTTCTCTTTTTAAATGTATATTTTGGTTTTTTTCCTTTTCACCTTGGCAGTGAATGTTTATTCTCAAAGAAAGTGATAAGAAATGTGTAGGTTGTGTGCAGTAAGTAGGTTGGTGATGCACTGGTGACCTACTTTTTAATTATCCCTTGCCAGAAGCAACAAAGCTGTAGGTATAGATACTTGCTTGATTTCTTAGGAAACTGTGGTATTTTTCTTACTTCATGGAGCTATTAGGTGGACCTGTGGTTGTCCTTAAATTTTTATTTTATTTATTATTTATTTTTTTAAGAGACGGAGTCTCACCATGTTGCCCAGGCTGGCTTGGAACTCCTGAGCTCAAGCAATCCCACCTTAGCCTCCCGAGTAGCTGGGACTACAGGTGCTCAGCATTTGATATAATTTAAAAAACATAAATGAGAGATTTAATATGTTGTGATAATGTATAGTTTTGTTTAGGATTTTTTTTTAACTGTTTGATGGTTTCATGCAAGTAGCATGCCTAAAAAGCCTTTTAAAGAAGTTGTGGAAAGTTTTTATTTGTTTTTCTTCATCATTTTAGTGACAATTATACCTTATATCTAAACGGTGATTTTCTTTCTGTACGACTCAGTAAACATTAACACTTTTGTGTACTTCATACTTTAAAAACAGGAGTTCCGGCAGTGGAGGATGGACTACTACATATAAATGAGCCTTTATACTGCTGGCTCCAGAATGTGTGTGTGTAAATACAGGTTGAGTATCCCTTATCTGAAATGCTTGGGGCCCGAAGTGTTTCAGATTCAGATATTTTTGGATTTTTGGAATATTTGCATTATACTTAACTGTTGAGCATCCTAATCTGAAATTCGTAATGCTCCTATGAGTATTTCCTTTGAGCCTTACGTCAACTCTCAAATAGTTTCAGATTTTAGAGCATTTGGTTTTGGGATTCTGGATTTTTGGATTACGGACATTCAGCCTATATATATTTTTTTATCACCTTTTATACATGTGTCTTTAACACTTCACTACACGCGTTACAGAGTGGCCAGAGTATGTATTTTGGAATTGGCTGTTGGTATACCTTTGGAGTCAGAAACCTTGGTACTCCTTCATAGCTTTAGAAAAGTAAATGATTTCTTATTCCGCAATATTTTATCTGTAAACTTGAAATGTTTTGCTAGCCAGTAAGGTTCCTTTGAAACTTAATTCATGGTTTTGTGTAAGCATTAAACACTCTATGTGAGTCAAAGAAATGGCTGTATTCAGATATTTAGAAACCTTGGGAGGAGTTGCTTCTGGCTGAAAATAAAAATGGCATGAACTTTGCACCTGGTAATGCTTTAGCTTTGTAGTTTGCTCCCCGAATAACATTTTTATATTTGTATGTATATTTTGACACCTATGTTTGTCTGACACTAAACACTGAAAGAAAACTTGCAGGTTATGTTTTTTCCTAATGTATTTTGAATTTTGGATGATAAAGGTTTTTAGTTTAATAAATCTCACCTTGTACAAATTTTCCTATCCCAGAACATACTTAATGTGGCAATAGGGATTTCCACCCTTCCCCAGGAAATGTAGAATTAAGCATAGGTGAATTCATTTTGGTTATATAATATCAGAAGGATTCCTTTGTTTTATCTAATGTCCACTGAAAAGTGTCCTAATTACATGTTTTTGCAGCAGACTGAGACATTTCTGAAGGCATCTCGTTGGTTATGGGATCAGTAAATCTGTTCCTGTTGTTTTCTTTGAGTGTGTTTGTGCAAGCAAACACTTGGTGTAAATTTCCTGTGTAACTATTAGTAGTATTGCTGCTTGCTTCTATGAAGGGGATTTGAGGGGCAGGGGGCGACACAGGCAAGGAGGCGATCTATAACTTTTTGCATGAATTTCTTAAAGCAAAAATTCCAGATTCATGAATAAATGGAAAGCAAAACTTACTGATACCACCATCTTTTTACATAGGGGTATGTTATTGTATGGTTTCTGTAAGTGGCCTTACCATTTATTTGAATAGTGTGTGCTTATTTAAGATGGTCTCCATTGCAAACCACCCAACAAAATTGAGAAAATTTAGTTTCTTCTGCTTCTGTTGCTTCCTGGTTATTTATACCAGCCTAAAGGTGACATAAATACATAGTGCTTGTTTGGGGTCTTGTTGGCCCTAGTTTCCCAAATTACGGTCCAAAGTCATTTTACTTTTTAAAAAACTGTTTCTTTTTTTAAGAATGGCAATTTGGGTTTCAAATATAAAAGCAAATGAACTATTTCTCCAAAAGAAGATAATGAGAATTATTCCTTCCTCATATTTAAAATCATGTAATTTTAGTAAATGTGTAAATTCTGAAATGGAGAAATGTCTAGAATCCCTTCTCGTTGAATACTATGTCCCTGGTTTTCTGATGGTACACACGAATCAAGTAAAATCTGAATACTTAACAAAATAAAGTAGGATTTTAGAGAGAATATTCCTTAAATTTTACATAAAAACTGTCATACATGTTTTGTTGCCAGGCATTTTATAATCCATGTATCTTCAGTATTATCTATCATAATGGTTAAGATCCCAGAGAATAGAAATAGACTTTCTAGAATGGAATCCTGTCCCTGTCACTTACTAACATTTTGACCTTAAGCAAATTTCTAATCTCTCTGCCTCATTTACTCGTTGTGAAGTGGTACACTCAATAGAAAAACCCCTACTATAGGAATATTAAGGATAGAATGAGCCAATACATGATTACCATACTTCTGGCACATATGATTAATATATTTCTGGCAGACAGTGAGCCCTCAGTAAATGTTAGCTGTAGTTCTATGGAAACTGAATTAGTTGAACTTTAATTCAAAAAATTAGAGTTTTGTAATTTATATTGTTACCATACTGATTTTTTTCCCCCAGCCTTGGGAACAATGGTAAAACACTATCTTGTAACTATGTAAAGATTATGGCCAATGAATGTAAGGATATCACATTGTATTATAGAATTGAGTGTCATAACACAAAGGAATCAAGTGGCCAAAGCCAGTGATTTCTCAAATTCCATTTAGATCTGGCTATGGTAGAATCTTCTGGATCTATACAGTATATAATTTTTAATAGGGTCCCAGATCTTACTCTTAAAGATTATTGTCCAGTATCTCTGAGATGAGGTACTGGACAATATAGGAATTTCCTATATTTTAAAAATACAGAAATCTGTATTTTTTAAAATGATACCTAGGTGATTTTGATCTTCTACTAGATTTAGGGTACCTTAGCCTTACTTTACAGATGTATCTTAAGGAGCTCTTGTGCATTCTGCACACTGCCACTAAGGAATTTTTTTAGTTTGCAGTAGACTGTGCCACTCTTCTGCTGAGAAAATCAGTAGTGCCCCATTGCCCAACCACTTCAGGCCTAATCTCTTATCCTAGTGTGCAAGGCCCTCAATTTCCTCAGTGTTACTCTTTTTCTTAGTTCCCAACTATATTGACTTACGCCTGTTTGCCTTTGGGTAGGCTATTTTTGTTTTTAGTATTCCCTACGGTCAAACACCGGCATAGGGTTTTAGCATTCTTTCTGTTAATCTATATGTTGTATGTAATTTTATTTTGCTTATCTCATTCTTATGTATTTAAATTTCCCTACTAGATTGACCTCCTTCAGGGCAATAATTTTATCGCCTTCACCCACATTCCTATTCCCTGGTGTAGAGAAGGTACTCAGGAAGTATTTATTGAAGGGAATTGGGGAAACTAAGATCCAGAGAAGTTAATGGCTTTTCCAAAGTCATATAGCCCAGTTTAGTGAGAGAGTGCCAATTTCCAAACCCAAAAGACACTGTCTGCTAGAATGTGCTTGTCCCTGAGTAGACTTACCTTCAACATTATTAACAGCTAATTTCATTAGCCAGATATACCAAAGAAACTTTAATATACTTAATGAGCAAAGAAAAAGATTTCTTTTTAAGGAGGAACTTTTCCCTTAGGTTACTTGAAGTGATTATAGGCCAATTTTATTAAAGTCTTTATAGAAACAAAGATTTTCAAGCCCTAGGTGATGACCTATTTATTGAAGCAAAGTTGGTCCAAATGTTTCCCATTCCCTGGGGCACATGATAGGTATTTAATAAATGAAAAGGAGTGCCTACCAGACTAGGAATTAAAAGGGCCTGGCCATCTCTAAGCATCCTATCTTACACATTTTTAGAAAACATACAAATAAAACTTTGAAGGGGAAAAGGTGAGTTGCACATAGAAGATGTGTCTTGTCCAGTAGATATTATTGACTGAATGCATTGTTTAGGTAAATGAAATTTATGGCTAATTAGTTCCTAATTTGCATTCTAAAATCAGTAAATACATGTTTTTAATTCACAGCTTTCCATGGTTTGGCATGGACATTGGGGGAACTCTGGTAAAGCTCTCATATTTTGAGTCTATTGATACCACAGCAGAGGAAGAACAAGAAGTTGAGAACTTAAAAAGTTATTCAGAAATATTTGACTTCTAATGTAGCATATGGATCCACTGGCATTCGGGATGTACACCTTGAACTTAAGGATTTAACACTTTTTGGCCAAAGAGGGAACTTGCACTTTATCAGATTTCCAACCCAGGACCTACCTACTTTTATCCAAATGGTAAGCGATAAAAACTTCTCAACATTACAAAGAGTGCTATGCGCTGCAGCAGGTGGTGCTTACAAGTTTGAAAAAGATTTTCACACAGTAGGTATCTGTTACTCAAAACCAAAAATTAACACCCATTGTGTTCAAGTTTTTAAATATGAGGATAGGTTTCCATCTAGCATATTGTTAGGATGCCTCTGCAGATGCAGAGGAAGTGTTCATTTAGGGTATTTTAAACATCTTTATGGGATGACTAAAAATTGCCCAGATTTGGTCATGTTATTGCATATAATATTTGGTAAAACCTGCTAAGTTTAGGGCTATGCTACAAAACTACAACAAAAGGGTTGGGTTTTTTTTGTTTGTTTGTTGTTTTTATTTTTGTTTGTTTTTGTTTTGTGTTTTTGTTTTTGTTTTTTGTTTGTTTGTTTTTGAGACACAGTCTCGCTCTGTTGCCCAGGCTAGAGTGCCGTGTTGTCAGCCTAGCTTATGGCGACCTCAAATTCCTGGGCTCAAGCGATCTTCCCACCTCAGCCTCCTGACTAGCTGGGACTACAGGCATGCACCACCACACCTGGCTAATTTCTTTCTATTTTTAGTAGAGACGGAGATTTCGCTCTGGCTCAGGCTGGTCTCCTGACTTAAGTGATCTTCCCTCGTGGGCCTCCCAGAGTGCTAGGATTACAGGCGTGAGCCACCATGCATGGCCTAAAAGGGAGATTTCAGTGAATTTAGCAGTGTATAAAGCCAGATGTGAATTGACTTCGAATTATTTTCCCTAGTGTCATCCTATGTTTGCATCGTTTTACTTATTTATTTATCTATTTATTAATTAGATAGAGAGAAAGGGAGAAGGAGAGATAGATGAGGTCTCACTATTCTGCCCCGGCTATATTAGAACTCTTTGATAGTGATCCTCCCACCTCAGCCTCCCAAGTAGCTGGGACAACAGGCATGTGCCACCAGGCCCAGTTGAATATTATTTATATGGTCATTTTTTTCCAGGGCTATCTCCTTCCCAAACTCCAAATTTGGAAGCCAGTGTCTTTTGGTTACTAGATACCTGAATGAAAATCCCTGTTATCCCTTTTTTTTCTGGTTTTAAACCATCAACCCTACCATGTTCCTGTCTCAAAAGGGGTGATTTGAATATGGAAAGAGGACTGTGAGTATTGGTTTCAGTTATGTGCTGTTAGGGGTTTGCCAAGCTTCTGGTCTTTTCCATTAGAGTAAAGATTCAAAGTTGGTATTTGAAGCTACTAAAATTTGTTTTCCTTGAAAATATAAATCCTGAAAGTCATTTAAGAAAATTCTGTTAATAGAATATAAGTAATCACTGTTCACGTAAGTGAGCCCTTTATAATTTCGGGTAGTTTAAAAATGCAATTTTTATTTGAATGTTATTGGTTTTGATGGATACTGTTGCTTTGTATTTAATTTGAGCAATTTGAACACAAATTTCATGAATTTGAGACCAGTTTGGACATGAGACTGCCAGTTTTCTTGCCTGGAAGCCAGCTTTCATCTGGCCATTGAAGATACTGGTATCCAAATGTGCTTCTAATTTTTTAAAATATGTAACAGTATTTTCTAATGATGAAGTTCTGTAAATTCTTTTTGTTGATAGTTATTAGGCAAATATTTGAGCATCTAGCACATGTCAGGTATTGTGCTAAACACTGGAAGAACACAGCTGGGATTAAGACACTGACTTAGCTCTCAAAGAGTATGATATTCTAGATCACACAGATAAGTAAATTATAAGTACAAGTACCGTGCATTATAATGAATACTATTCCAATGAAAAAAAGGTGTCATAGGAACACAGAGTGGTACCTGACAACTCATAGAGAATTGAAGAGCTTCCTAGAGGAAGTGATATCTAAACTGAAATCTTTATAAGAAATATTTTATAATACACCATTTATTAACCTGAAAAGAATTTAATAATTTCAAACAAGCAAAGTATAATATAAAGGCAGGATATTAAGGTGTTTACATACCAATAGGTTGATTTACTGGTATGCTCATACTCAGAGGATATAATGAAACAGTTAGATGTTTGCACCTTTACATAGATTCATGAATACCAAAGCTACAAATGCCAGATTGATGTATATTTTATTGGAAAATCAGATACTGCTGGTGGGATTGCTGCTCGTGGCACACATTTGGTAAAATTCTAAATGGTAAAAAGCACAGTATTCTCTTGGGTTGTATGGTGGTTGAATTCCTAGCAAATTTAGTATATATTAAAACCATGTGAAGAGTACTTTGTGTTTATACATAGAGGTAGATAAGTTACTTTGTTCTTAGGCTCAGATAATTATAAACAAATTTTCTCACTGTCACTACAAAAATGTTTGGCAGAACCCTCAAAGATAATGCAGAAATGGGATAATTGTCTGTTTTGCAGAACTCTCTCACCCATTACCGAAGTCTGGCATCTCAAATCCCTGCCCACTAAATACCATTTTGATCCTTCCCTCCTTGTTGTTTGAAAGCTAAAATGCCCCTAGAGGTGATAGCACCCTCACTGAGAACCAGTGAACTAAATGAAATCTGTAAGAGATTTTGGTATGAAACAAAACAAGTAAAAATGTGGGGATTATAGATGATTTTTAAATTTTGTAACTTACGTGAAAATTATATAGTACAGTTGAGTCAAGTATTTTGAATGCTGTCCTTTTTCTTAAATGTTTTTTAACAGATTGGAAACCTCCACCTGCACAAACTGGATGAACTTGACTGCCTTGTAAAGGGCTTGCTGTGTATAGATTCTGTCAGTTTCAATGGACAAGCAGAGTGCTATTATTTTGCTAATGCCTCAGAACCTGAGTGATGCCAAAAGATGCCTTTTAACCTAGACGATCCCTATCCGCTGCTGGTAGTGAATATTGGCTCCACTCCGGAGTCAGTATTTTAGCAGTCCGTTCCAAAGACAGCTATAAATGAGTGACTGGGACAAGGTAGTAACGTTTGGCCTTATTGCAGCATTCACATTATTTTATACACAGAAGTTATGAAATTAATAATGCTAATTTCCAAGGAAAATAACATGTATTTGTGCAGTAGCAAAAAATGTAGATGTGAGTTAAAATGTTGCAGATAATATCTTTTTATAAGATGTGTATGTAAAGACTCAAACTAACTAAATGCTTATTATTGGTCATCAGTTAGCATCAAAATTTCCATAATTTTTTTTTTTTTTTTGAGGCAGTGTCTCACTCTGTTGCCCAGACTAGAGTGCCGTGGTGTCAGCCTAGCTCACAGCAACCTCAAACTCCTGGGCTTAAGCGATCCTACTGCCTCAGCCTCCCGAGTAGCTGGGACTACAGGCATGCGCCACCATGCCTGGCTAATTTTTTTCTGTATATATTTTTAGCTGTCCAGAAAAATTTCCGTAATTGTAAGAGTGAGTTTTTATCTAGAAAGATTCCAACAACAGTTTTTCCAGAATTTAACGGAAGAGCATTTACTTGGAAGCGACAGTGTTCTGCTTTCAAAACTATAGTATCTGTTTATAATTTGTTTTTTAATTTTCCAAAACATTTTTCTTCTTTCCTTATATTACACTTTTTGAGACAGAGTCTTGCTCCGTAGCCCCGGGTAGAGTGCAGTGGTGTCACATAGCTCACTGCAGCAAACTCCTGGGCTCAAGCAATCCTCCTGCCTCAGCCTCCCAAGAGGCTGGGACTGCAGGCATGGGCCACCATGCCCAGCTAATTTTTTCTATGTTTGGTAGAGAACGAGGTCTTTCACCTATTAATAGATATATTTAAGCCTAAAGCTTGCCATGTGCTGAATAGATCTGCACTTAAACTGCAGTATTGGGTGATACTGTAATTCTTACAGGATGAATTTAATGTTAATGTTCCCAAATAGCACATAAAATTTTCTGTAGTAACTAAAATATAAATGTGAAAAGGTTTAAAACTTTTCCTTGTGAGTCTTTTATGTACTTTATAAACTTGCAAGGAGAGGTGGAGACTTCTGTTGAATTAATAAGGAAGAAAGATTTTGGGATGCTTCAGATTGATTTGTAAAATAAAATCATTTCAATTTTAAAGTAGTACTTCTGTTTAAAGGATACTTAAATAGTACTTTATTTTTATGGTGATTAAAAGTCCACCTCCATTGTAACTCTATGCCAAAGAATTACACACAAGTATTACCTATTTCAGTTAACTCTAAGAGACAGACTAGTCTGTTAACTAAATCCAGCAGTGATTCAGGGATAGAACCTGCTAGCAGTTTAGGTGAGGCAAGTGAGCAAAGGTTTTGAGTTTAGGAATTAGAAAGACATAATTTCATTTTATGAACATATCCGAATGAAGAATAGAACCAGGTAAATTTCTGTCATAACAAGATGAACAACTGGATATAAATTTTCTCGTATTTATGTCAAGGTCATGTTAAACATTAGTGCATCGCATTGAATTTATTTCAGCCATGTCAGGCCAAGTGACTAAGCCTTTCACAAAATCATTTCCCGGAAGCCATTTAAAATTACAGATTTTCTGATTTTAACTCATATGGTACTAATTTTTAACATTTATTCCTTTTAATTCACACAAATACATTTTAGCAACTACAAAGTGTAAGGTATTGGGTGAAGGCTTTGGAAGGTATTTAAAAGGTCCCTCCTGTCCTCATGTTTCCATCAAGTGATTTTTTTTTTCCTTTGGTGTATTTGATCTGACAAGTTTGATTTTACCAAACAGTTTTTCTTGCCTTTGTTCATTATGTGATTAATTTAGCACTTAGCATTAGTAGTATGTTTTTTTCTGTGTGTTTATTGAATAAATGAATGATCTACCCTTTTACTTTGGAGAAAACACAGTGTGTAAATGCAACTTAGCAAGTTTCTTTCTTTTCTTTAGCCTTGGAGGGGGTACCTTTCTGGGTTTATGCAGTTTATTGACTGGCTGTGAAAGTTTTGAAGAGGCTCTTGAAATGGCATCCAAAGGTGACAGCACCCAAGCTGACAAGCTGGTCCGTGATATTTATGGAGGAGATTATGAAAGATTTGGTCTGACAGGTTGGGCTGTAGCATCTAGGTAAGTTTAACATTTGTGTTACTGAATTTGTATAATTCAAATTGTTTAGTTTTTGGAGAGCAATCCATCACAGAGTTGTAAGGGTGTTTTCTCTTACCCATTTTATGTTCTAAGTTTTGAACATTGATATATTTTAAAAAATTAAATACACCTTAAGAAGTTTACCCTGAGTGTACCCTGTAAGAAACCACTTATAGTCATCCTTGAGTATCCTTCCAGTGTTTCTCTATGCAAATACAAATATATATACAGCCTTCTTATCCTCCCCTTTTCTTATACAAAAGGTAATATACCATTATGTAGCACACTATGTATACTCTAAAATAGCCATATATCCTAGATATTTTTCCATATTGTTGTTCTGTCCTTATTTTGTACATGTCTAGGCTTAACTGTAGGATCTGTAGGATAAATTCTTAAACGTATGATTGCTAATGCATGTTTGCAGTATTGTTAAGTATGCCTTCCAAAGTGGTTACTGTTTTTCACCCTTTCCAGAAATAGATGAAAGTGCCTGTTCCCCTAAAGTTTCACAAGTAGTATGCTGTCAGACTTTTGAATTTTTGCTAATCTGATGGAGAAGTGATCTCTTAGTGTACTTTTATTTGCATTTCTCTTACCAACAGTGGGGTTAAGACCTTGAACATTTTCTTTTCTGAGTCATTATGTTCTACTTTCCTGTTGTATTATTATACAGTTGAATTTAGTCAGTCTTTTCTTTTATGGCTTCTGGTTATTGATTCATATTAATAGTAAGTCAGTCTTCTGCATTCCAAATATATAAAGGGAATAAACCCTTGTTTTATATTTTAATCTTTGATTTACTTAAAATTTATCTTGGGGTTTTATTGTGAGGTACAGATCCAGTTTTAGCTTTTCAGTTTTTTTCAGAAGGCCGTAATATCTAATAGTCCATCTTTATTCCACTGATTTGGGAAGACTTCTTTATCCTACACTGGCTTCTTTTCATTATTCTGTTGATGTACCAGCACTACACTTGTAGATGTATAGAGGCATAAAAGTATGTTTTGATATTTAGAGGGGTTAGTCTCCAACTTGTTTAATATTTTATATGAACATTAAACAGTTTTCTCTAATAGAAAAAATTAAACCTTTGTTTTAGAATCTCTTTAAGCTTATATGTTAATTTAGGGACAGATGACATCTTTATAAGTTTTGCTGTCAAAGAACTTAGCTTGTCTTTTTGTTTAAGGCTACCTTTGTGCCTTTCAGATATTTTTAAAGGCTTCTTCATATGTCTGTACATTGCTTTTTAAGTTATTCCAAAGTATTTTTATATATTTTGTTCTCGTATATCAATCTTGGTCTCTCATTATGCTTTCTAACTGGTTGTGGTTTGAGCATCCCAAGTTCTTTGTTAAGGTGTCCAGTACCCTTCAATAGTAGACTTTGCCTAACTCCTCAGTAACATCTCAAGCCTCTCCCTCCATCTGACCATTTGATGTTACTTGTAATTTCATAGATATTTTCAGTTCTCATTTCTCTGTGCCGTTAGCCTTCAGTTGCCTCTGCCTAAGATTCTCCTTCTCTTTTTTTTCTGGCCAACTTTTTCTGGTCATTTTACTCTGAAAATACCTTCCCTCACACCTTCTTAACTTTTTCCCTCTTACCACAGCGATGATGTAGATTTCCATTGTGTTCCTTAGGTTAGCATATGATTTGGGTTTTAAGTTTTTTCCTGCTACGTGCACTTCTCTTGCCATCTCTTACCCTCTATCTA
The DNA here is from genome assembly GCF_041146395.1 of Eulemur rufifrons. Classification (NCBI taxonomy): domain Eukaryota; kingdom Metazoa; phylum Chordata; class Mammalia; order Primates; family Lemuridae; genus Eulemur; species Eulemur rufifrons. Next base: position 13,202,756 of record NC_090992.1, read on the forward strand.
GGCTTGCATTGTCCATTATGGCAGCCTCTAGCCATATGTGTACATCAAGCACTTGGAGTGTGGTTAGTGCCACATGTTGAAATGACAGTATTTGTATGATATATATATTGGCTCAGATTAAATGTACAATTAAAATTAATTTCACTTGTTTATTTTTATGTTGTTTTTTTTTTTTTATAAAGAGATGGTCTTAGGCCGGGCGCGGTGGCTCACGCCTATAATCCTAGCACTCTGGGAGGCCGAGGCGGGTGGATCGCTCGAGGTCAGGAGTTCGAGACCAGCCTGAGCAAGAGTGAGACCCCCGTCTCTACTAAAAATAGAAAGAAATTATCTGGCCAACTAAAATATATATAGAAAAAATTAGCCGGGCATGGTGGCGCATGCCTGTAGTCCTAGCTACTCGGGAGGCTGAGGCAGTAGGATCGCTTAAGCCCAGGAGTTTGAGGTTGCTGTGAGCTAGGCCACGGCAACAAAGCAAGACTCTGTCTCAAAAAAAAAAAAAGAGACAGTCTTGCTCTGTTACTCTGGCTGAGTGCAGTGACATAATCATAAGCTGTAACCTCAAATTCCTGGGCTAAAATCATCCTCCTGCCTCAGCCTCCCAAGTAGCTAGGACTGCAGGTGGGTGCCACCATGCCAGGCTAATTTTTAAATTTTTTTTTTTAGAGACACGCATGGTCTTGCTGTGTTAGCCAGGCTGGTCTCAAAACTCCTGGCCTCAAGTGATCCTCACGCCTTGGCCTCCCAAAGTGCTGGGATTACAGATGTGAGCCACTGTGCCCGGCTATTTGTACCTTTTTTAATGTGGCTAATAGAAAATGTGAAATTACATGTTGCTCATGTTTTATGTCTTTTGGACAGTGTTACACTACACTAATTCACTGCCTGAGGGACTTCCTTTGTGTCCCCAGCGCAATGCTTGGTATGTCATAAATGTTTGTTGTGATTGAATGAAAAGGAATTTCAATTTGAAGCTGAAATGTCTTTGGGAATATTTTGTGATTTTGACCTTTTTAAAGTAAACCAAAAATATATTTCTCTGTTTTTTCTTGGCTTCCCTAAAAGAATAGCCTTTTAATTTGTTTTGGATCAGGCTTAAAAATGAAAATATTTTAGTAATCTTTGCTTTCTTGTAACCACTAATTGCTTTTTTTTTTCTTTGAGACTAAATTTTAACCGTAATTCTTCAAAACCTATTTTGTCCTTGTATTGATTTTTGTTAGTTTGTTTTGATCCTATTTCTGTTTTTACTCTTTTGATCCTAATTTTATTAAAAATGTCCAGGTTATAGGTAATATCTGCTAATACATAAAATGTTGCTTCTTAGTGTATTTGACTTTTGTTTGTTTCTCATTTCTCTGTAGTTTTGGGAATATGATTTATAAGGAGAAGCAAGAGTCTGTTAGTAAAGAAGATCTGGCAAGAGCTACTTTAGTTACTATCACGAGTAACATTGGCTCAACATTTCCCAACCACCCATCCACCCATCCATCCATCCAACTAGCCAAGCATCCATCCAAACAGCTGCTAATAGCTATTCACCTAACCACCAGTCCATCCATCCATCCATCCATCCTTATAACCATTCATTCAACCATCCTTCCAAATACTATGTACCTGTCTATACTTCCAGTATCTATCCAGCACCCATCCATCCGCATATCTACCCATCCATCCTACCACTCAGCCATCCACGCATACAAACCAACCCCCCAATTCTTAGACCTCCTATTCTGGGGCCCACAGTCCTCTACCAAATCCAGTTCATGTTGCCATGTTTACGTACAGTGATTCACTCTTCTCCCTCCATCATCAAAATGTGAGGCCGTCACAAGCAGAAACCGTGTCTTATTTAAATCTCTGATTTGCATGCCTAAAACAGAGCTAACATATAGTAGGTGTCAGTACCTGTCTGCTGAATGATTATGTTTCTCCCTTTCCCTTAATTACTTCTGGCCGTTTCCTCCTAGACGGCCATGATGCGATTTCTTGGTCATCTGTTGGTCTCTAAAATCTTGCACCCAACACAAAGAAGACACTATAAATATTTAATGACTGAATGAGTGAATCAATGCACAAAACGGAGGAAGGGAACAGGCATGTAGACTCTTGGAGCCACACCACCTGGATGGTTGGTTTCCTTGGCAACCAAAAGCCCCCATTTTTAGGGGCTTTCCAAAAGTTACCTCAATAACATAAACTAAAGTGTGTTTGAAAAGACCTTGTTATAAATAACAAAAAGCACTCTTTTAATCTATTACGGAGTTTCAGGAGTTCTGTGCCAGAAGAACAAAGTATGTATTTCTTATTATATCTGCATATCACAGGTAGACTTTGAGTAAAGCAGATTGCCTTGCACAGTGTGCGTGGGCCTCATCCAATCAGTTGAAGGCCTTAAGAGAAAAATGATGGGGGTCCCCTTAGAAAGAAGGAATTCTGCTTCCAGGCTGCCTTTGGACTTGAACTGCAGCATCCATCCTTCCCTGGGTCTCCAGTCTGTAGGCCTGTTTTGCAGAGTTTAGATTTATTAGTCCCCACAGCAGTGTGAGCCAGTTCCTTAAAATTTCTCCCCTCTTCCTTCACACAGACACAGACACAGACAAACGGGCACACAGGGATGCATACAGACATGCTTCCACACACTCACACAAACACATGTGCTTCTAGTTAAAAATAACACACAGTACGTTGTGGAGCATACCATAGAAACAAAGACAGGGCTTTGCAACTTGCAAATTCTGTGACCTCAGTTGGGTCACTGATCAGCTCTGTGCCTCAGTTTCCCTACCTGACCTCAGATTGAGTTTGAATATATCAGGGACTAGAGAAGCTGCATCCAGCCCACAGATATGTTTTATTTGGCTCACTCAGGCCTTTGAAACAACTTTTATTTGTTGCCAACACTTAAGAATTGGAAGATTCTATCTGCCTGTCTAATAGGCAGCTACTCCCGGAGATACGGCATTTGCAAAATCAGGGGGAGACAAGAAGCAGCTTCCTCTTTATTTAGAGCTGTGCTCTCCCTTTTGCCACAGTCCGCACCACACCCTGTTGTCTCCCTGACAGCGATGTCCACTGTCAGTTGCCATTTACCATAGTGCTCGCACTATCGCTTTGCTGATAAGTTAACAGGAAAGTGGGAAATAGCCTATAACTTTGCCTCCATCTAAAGACAGAGGACAAAGAATACATGTTTTAAGAAAAACAGAAGGAAACCTATTGTGAATGTGTTTGCTGTGCAGTGAGTGCCTCTGAGTCAGAGTGAGTAAGGCTGCTTCCCTCTCGAAGTCACACGCTGGCAGAAGGTGATACCTGAGTCCACTGTGTCTCACCTGACACCACAACCCACCCTGGCTCCCAAGGGCTGTTTCTCATTCACTGTTGAGGAAGTGCTGCTGCTCGAATCACGTCACGTGAATCCCACAGCTCTTTGAAACAGGCCTGGCAAGCATTATTAGTTGTGTTTTTGTCTTGTTTTTTGAGACAGGGTCTGGCACTGTTGCCTGGGCTAGAATGCAGTGGCATCATCAGAGCTCGCTGAAACCTCAAACTCCTGGGCTCCGGTGATCCTCCAGCCTGAGTCTCCCAAGTAGCTGGGACTATAGGCATGTGCCACGATGCCTGGATAATTTTTAAATTTTTTTGTAGAGACTGGGTCTCACCATATTGTCCAGACTGCTCTTAAATTCCTGGTCTCATGTGATCCTCCCGCCTCGGCCTCCCAAAGCACTGGGACTACAGGCGTGAGCCTCGAGCACCTGGCCACGATTATTAGGCTTAAGCCCATCTTGCAGATGAAGAAATCTAGGCTGCTGTAGATAGAACACAGAGGTGTTGGAGGGAGGGGAGACAGGCCGGTTTCCTCTTGGAAAATCATCCATCAGTTCAGATTACATTAGACACCGGCCCAGGGCTCAGGCCCTTAGAGGAGTCCTCCTGGACTTATCAGAAGTCAGTGGGGAGCTCTAACCACAGCTTTACCTGCCCAGCAGGTGACTGCCCCTGAGCCAGGCTGGGAGGCCATAGAAGCCAGCAGCCCAAGAAGCTTAGACAAGGGGATTTAGCGGGTGAGCTCACCAGGAGCCTCGCAGAGAAGGGGTCTATAGTTCCCAGGTAAGTGCTGCCACCATGGACTTCAGGAGCCAGCGAGGGCCTCGGAGCACTTGGGAGTCCTGGGCTCAGATCTGTCGTTATGAGGTTTAACTTTGGCTGCACTGAGGTCATGACACACCCGTGCGTGTGGTCCGTGTGGAGCCTGCAAGAGTATGACAAGACAGAGGGAGCCAGATAGGGCCATGCGGTGGGAGGGGTTGTTCTGAGACGGTAGCAGTGAGGAGCAGGGTATCTCTGTGAGAGAAAGGAGAGTGTAGGTGGTGCCTTCCCCAGGCTCAGTCGTGGCAGAGCGACACCTGGGCGAGGCCCTGGGCGCTGTAGTTCTGCGTGCTGCCCCGTGCACAGGGCCTGCAGGTGAGGCTCTCTCTAACTGGGAATGGGGCAGAGGCCTGCGTTTCGCTCCGTGGAACAGCTCCCATCGCGGTGCACAGACGTGAGCCCGCCTGCCTTTGTCATCACTCCTGGGGCCTCTTGTGAAGGTCAACCCTTCCTCTCATGTCACCAGCCACCTGGCAGGTGGGGAGGCTCCCTTCCTCTTGTCTCTCCCCCTGGCTCTCACTGCTAGGAGAGAAGCAGACACCTGGCCTAGGCGTGACTGCAGGGCACACAGGAAATGAAACCTGTCCTCTTTTCCAGGTATTTGACAAGCTGGTGCTGCTCACCCCGGAATAGAAGCAGGACAAATCTTAATGGCACCCAGCTCATTTATGAAGCTCCAGACAGACAGGTGCGTGGCTCAGCTCTCGCGCTCCGCAGGGCTGTGACGCTGCGCTTGCGTCCAGCAGCGCACGTGCCGCAGTTGTCGGGAGCCGTGGGGGCTTTACGGGAATCGTTGTCGGTGATGCACTTGGAGAGGGGTGGCCTCTGTGTCCGTCCCTTCACTGTGGACCCCTCTGCTCCTGCACAGTCCTCCAACCCATGCCGTGGGCGCCTTTTTCCTTCCTGTCGCCTAGAAGTGTTTTCATGCTAGCTACGGACATTCAGTATTTAAAAGGGCCAAAACTGTTAAATTTTCCAAACGCTGCCCCTGTGTTTTCAGGTTTTGCCACTGAAAGTGCAGTCCGTGAACCGGCAGTGTCAGCATCACCTAGGAGGACGGAAATGCAGATCTCCGCCCCACCCCACAGCTGCGCAGGGGGAAGCTGTGCCTGACAGTGTCCCCAGGCAATTGGTGCAGGGCACCCTTTGGGAAACGCGGTGTTAAGGCAAGTCTGCAAAGGTAATTCCTACAGCTGGTTCAAAGGCGCTGCCTTTAGTCAGGACGACTTGCACTGGAATGGCAGTTGCTTAGTGGAGGACTGTAGAGGCCACAGGAGCACTGACACATTGTGTGACACACACGCACAGCGGTCATTCAGCCCAAAGTAACTACGTGCCAGGCTCCGGGAACACAGAGGTGAGGGACACGGGGTGCCCTGCAGGAGGGGAGCGTGAGAAGCGCTGCAAGAGAGCAAGGTGTGGTGTTTAAACCAGAGCCCAGAGGAGGGTGCTCCGTGAGGATGTAGGGGAGAAAGTTCCAGATGGAGCAGCCGGAACTAGAGGTCTGAAGGCTGGAGAGCGGCTCCTCGGGCTAAGCGGAGGGGCTTGGAGCAAGTCAAGGGGCTTGGAGCAAGTCGAGGCGGAGGCAATACCACTTGCTTACACTTGTCCAGAGAGGGTGTGTGGGGCTTGGCCAGAGAGAGAGAGGGGAGGGGGGCCGGCCCTGGGAGCTGGAGGCCTTTTCTCCTTGTGTTTCTTTATAGTATTCATGAACGTGTAAAAGGATGTTAATGTACTGCATGATTTGTCTCCCACCCAAGCACAGCAGCAATGGTTTATTAAACCCCCCTCTTAGGGCGTGGCTTATTCTTATCCTAATGAGCTCCCTTTTCACACCTGAGGACACAGAGTCCCAGGGAGGGCACACAGTGTGCACACTGCCCTTGGCATGGAGTGCTGGGCCTGGCCTTGGCTCCCGTCCACCTCAAACCCCGTCCTGTCTCCGGTACCCCCGGCTGCCTCGATTCAGGAAACGGAAAACAATGTGCCACAGAAACAGTCTTTGACAACAATGGTGCCATGTCGCTGAGGAAAGAAACTCCACCCTCACGGTCCCTCCTTCCCTGCTGGGCACCCACAGCAGATGCTTGTGTCGGAAGCATGAGAAGCCTCGCTGTCCTGGGACCGGGGGTTTCCGAATGACTTTTCCCTGGGTGACCGACCAGGCTGCAGAGAGCTGACCATACGTGGTCCTGGGGCCCCGCGTGGCCGAGATTGGGCTTTCGTCCTCTCGCAGGAGCGACAGGGAACCACAGACTGCTGGGTCTTCTGCCCTTGTACCCGGGCTCCTCACCGCCGCCATCTGTAAAAACAGGTTTGTGTTATTTTCTGTAGGGATGGTGCGGCCACTCTGAGCTACCGTGTCCCGGATGGGCCCGAGAAGGTTCCTGTCGTGCACGTTGATGAGAAGGGCTGCCTGGTACCAGGGTCTGTGATGGGGACGTCCACAATTGAAGTGACTGCACAAGAGCCTTTTGGGACCAACCAAGCCATCATTGTTGGCGTCAAGGTAGGATCATGTTTTCCCCATTTTTGAGGAATAAAAACAATGGCACTGAGGTGATATTTCCTCCCTCTCAGATGTTAAAGTGAATATATTCACCTTCCAGCTGAGAAATCTGAGGTAGGAACATACGTAAGAATAACTCAGGGGCAAAGGTCTTAGAAAGATAAAAACTCACAGCAATTTCTGGCCAACAGAGGCGAAGATCCTTGGAGATCATTGATTCCAAGTACCTTGTCTTATGGATGGGGAAGCTGAGGCCCAGTGAGGTCCACGATTGGCCTAAGGTCACAGAGCTGGGATTGGCACCGCAGCTTGCTGACCAGTGTACCGGGGCTCCGCCTGCCGTGCCTGGCCACTGACATTACCTCGATGGGGGGCCCCTGCCCTGGGCCAGCCCCGTGCCTGGGACATGGTCAGTTCTGAGGAGCAGACAGATGCACCCTGTGACTGTGACAATAATGCTGTGCTGTCCCGGAAGGAGCCTCTGAGAGTGGGCAAGTTGGGGATGGCACGGGCAGAGATGTGTGAGGTTCAGGGGCAGGCAGAGCCTCGGTGGGGGCTGGGGGTCTGGAACGGAGGTTTGGGGAAGCAGGGTCTGGCTTTGTGATCAGATCATGAAATGCACCGGATTCCGGGCAGTTCAGTGCAGGTTAAGAGTGTGGGCTCTGGCAGGGCGCGGTGGCTCATGCCTGTAATCCTAGCACTCTGGAAGGCCCAGGTGGGCGGATCGTTTGAGCTCAGGAGTTCGAGACCAGCCTGAGCAAGAGCGAGACCCCATCTCTACTAAAAATAGAAAGAAATTATATGGACAGCTAAAAATATATATAGAAAAAATTAGCCGGGCCTGGTGGTGCATGCCTGTAGTCGCAGCTACTCGGGAGGCTGAGACAGGAGGATCCCTTGAGCTCAGGAGTTTGAGGTTGCTGTGAGCTAGGCTGACACCACGGCACTCACTCTAGCCTGGGCAACAGAGTGAGACTCTGTCTCAAAAAAAAACAAAAAAGGAGTGTGGGCTCTAGAGCCAGGCTGTCTGAGTCCATTCCCAGCTCAGCCAACTGGAGGCTGTGTGACCTTGGGCAATTTAATGCACCTCTCTGTGCCTCCGTTTCCTTGCCTGTAAAATGGAGACAGTAGCGTTGTGAAGATTAAATGAGTTATTAATAACATGTGTGAAGCACTTAGAATGGTGCTTCACACACGGCCAGTGCTCGGTAGGTACTATCTGCTCCTGTTGCCATTTCACAGTAAAGAGGTTGAAGCCCATGCTGGACTTCCTGGACTTTATTTTTAAGGAAAGAGTGACATAGGTGAGCCATGTGTTTGGAAAGGTTGTTCCGCATGAGGTGGAGCTCGAGAGAAAGGGGGTCAGTGCAGGGGAACCAGCCAGCAGACTGAGGACAAGACCTGGCTAGGACCACTGGGCGGGGCGGGTGACCCTCTGGAAGTGGGGCTTGAGGGGCGGGAGGGCTGGGGTGACCAGACTGATGATGGTCCTTCGCTGTGGTGTGGAGCACAGAGGTGGGGGCCGGCATGGGGGGAAGGAGGTGAGGAATCTGGGCCCAGGGAGTTAGAGGTGGCTGTGGCCTCTCTGGGTGAGGCTGGGTGGCCCACCGTGCAGGGGTGTCTGGAGCTCCCTGAGGAAGGCTGGAGGCGGGTGGGACATGGGGTGGAGCCTCCAGCCCAGAGATGGAGCCCTGGGATTAGGGGGAGCACCCAGGCTTGTGAAGGGCAGGAGAGGGTGGGGGAAGGCCTTGGGCCACTGCTTGGAGGGGAGGAGGAGCTGGGAGCAGACTGCAGCTGGCAGTCAGGAGGAGAAAGGACACCCTGGGACAGGAGAGGCAGAGATGGAGAGGGGAGTGGGGTGCAGCCTCCAGTGGTCCCTAGGGATACATGGTGGTAACCCACAGGAGGAGGAGGTGCGTTGGCAGCAGGAGCCCTGGGGCAGTTCGGAGGTGATGGAGGCACAGTCACCTAAGGCTCTGCATCGGCTGCAGCCCTGGGAGCTGCGGGAGCTCTGGGAGCAGCAAGACCCCAACCCTGCTCTCCAGGAGTTCACATCCTGGTAGAAACCAGACCCGTGGGCGGCAGGGAGTGCTGGTGCCTGCAGAGAGGGTGGCGGCCTTCCAGGTGGAGGAGGTGGCCTTGAGCCTGAAGGGCGGACGCTGCTGGGCTCTGCAGAGGAGGCTGGGGGGGTGCGGCAGAGGGGACACAGGGAGGGCTACATCCTGGGGAGGTTTCGGGTGGGCCGGGGGACCCGCTGGGAAATCTGGGCAGGCTCTGTCCTGGGGCCCCCACTGCCTGGGCTGTGTGAGTTCACATTTTGCTCATGTGGACCCATTGTGATTAAGTGACAGTAAAACAGAATGGATCCTTCTCTCTTGGCTGGGAGATTAATTAACTAAATTCATGAACAAAGAAGAGATCATGGCTGTGGCAGAAGCCAAAGTCCACAAAATCCTCAGCCCACCCAGCCCGATGAATGAATCCAGCTCCCTGGTCTGCTGCTGGGAGAAGTAGCTTGTTCAGTGTGAGAACACCGGGCAGCGATGTCTGACCCGCCTGCACTGGAACCCAGTTCTGCCAGGTTCCAGCAAGGCATTTGGGCTTTGAGCCTCAGTGTTCTCACCTGTGAAATGGGTAACATTGTGCCACAGCACACAGTGGGCACTCAATCAGCTGCCTTGGCTGCCTCCCCAGATAGCGGTTGGTGTCCCTTAGGGGATCGTGGGCTGTCAATCCACCCATCCATACCAGCTTCCAGGAGGCCACAGGCTCCAAAGTAATTGTCGCTGTGGGAGACAGAAGCTCTACCCTGCGCGGTACACAATGAGGGGGCTCGCGTGGTCTTTAGAGAACCTGCCAGGCTCCAGAGAGCAGAAAGGTGGCTTCTCAGGGACTTCTTAGGGGGTTTTATCAGCTTTTCCGGTTCAAACTCACACCAAGTCCAGAGAGAGCATTTAACCCACCTCCTCCGTGCCTTTCAGCCTTTCAGTCTTTTAGAAATCTGAGTCCTCCACAAGCCCAGCCAGGGAAAGGAATCGTCATAAAAGAGCCCAGCTCCGGAAGTTGCCTGTTTCGGAACTGGAAATGCAATTCAGCCCTAGAGCACCAGAGCAAAGAAAGCCACAGTTTATCACCATTGATCCCAGAAACTAATGACTTAGCAGACTAGTCACTGATTTTGATTTTTATAATTGCTCTCCCAAGTTGTGCCTAACACATTGAACCCCACCCCTGCCCGTGACAGCCCTGGACAGCAGCTGCCAGAAATGAACAAGTTAATACAGGCTGTTTTTCTAAACCACTTACACACCTTGTAGAATTAAATACCACTCTTCTTGTTCTGATGCGTGGGGCAGCTTTTTTGTTTCCTGGTGACCTGTCCTTTCCTGCATCAGGGCAAGGGGACAGCACTCTGCTGCTGGCCAGTGATACTCAGTGTATCAGTGGAGAACAGGTGCCCTCCTAGTGTGCAGAGTCAACGTGCCTTCGTCCCCTACTGACAGGGACAGGAGACACGCATCAGTGGGCCTGGCCTGTGTGCCGTGCCCCTGGATGCACACTGTAGAATAAACGCTGAAATTCTGATCTGAAACTCCCCGTGATTCAGAATGACCCCTCCTCTGTGTAATTCATCCGTGGCTTTTATCAACTGTGGCTCTATCCCCAAGCTCTGGGCAGCCCTGGGCCTCCGCGTGGAAGGCAAGTGGGTGCAGGTGGCTTTCTTGGATTGCTCTCATTCTGGGTTTTGGGTCTCCTGGGCCTGGGTGTGGTGGCCGGCAGGCCTGGTCACACCCTGTCTCCCTCCCCCTCTCTAGGTGAGTGCTCCCCGGCCCAGAGGGAAGTCGTGGAGACCTTGCACCCAGAGTCCCTCCTCAGCTCCAGCGGCAGTTCCAGCCAGCCGTCTCCGATTTCCCAGCACGTGATGTTCTCACCGGGGAGCCAGGCTTTGACGCTGCTCTGGGTAAGTTTGCCAGGAGTGGAAAGTGAAATGGACTTGCAGAGGGTCTTTGCCCTGTGGACATGTCGGGTGTGCTGCATGTTCAGCTCACAGCAGCCATCTGTCTGGAGCAGCAGAGGTTGTCAGGAGTCCAGCAGCGGTTTGACCCAGGGTCCTGGCCTGTGAGGCTTCAAGTGGCCGCCAGGAGGGGTTGGCCTTCCTGAGCTGGGTCATGGCTGTTCTCAGCACCACCTGCACCCATGGGAAAGGATGCAGAGTTCAGAGCGGAAAACCCCGGTCGGGTCAGAGTCCTCCTCTGCTGTCCCTGCAGTTCTGCCTTTGGGGGTGGAGGCTGCTCCCCTCCCAGCCTCCTCTCCTCACATGGGGATGATGGGGCCTTGCCCTGCCTGCGCGGAGCAAGTGAGAAGTGGCCGGCGTGTCCTTAGTAAATAGTCAAGGGCTGTCCCGCAGGCTGGAGCCTAACTGATGCAAGGCTGGGAGACCAGCATGGTGGAGCTGAGGCCACACCGTGCGCTGCTGTCGGGGTCCGGGAGATGCGTCCTGTGGCACACTCAGCGCTGGGCCCGACCTCAGGGCCCTCAGTGGGTAGTCCTGCTGCCCTATGTCATCCCTAAGTCTGCCCCAGGAAGGCTGCCATGTTATCCCTCTGGACCAAGAGAATCCGAGGGCCAGCACGACACCAACATGCTGGTGTGGCCGTGGAAGGGACTCCACCCTGACACCCAGGTTCCAGGTCTGCGGAGCTCCCCAGGCCCTGCTCAACAGTGCTCATCCAAGTCGAGGCCAAGGAGGCCAGGACAGGAACCAGAACAGTTCCAGCCCGTGCCTTCGTGGAGCTTCCTGCTGCACCTGGGTCCCAGCCGTCCCGAGTCAGCCCTGGCTCGACCTGCAGCCTAGTGCTGGGTTGTGGTGTCTGCCACTTACTCTCCCTCCTTCAAGGCCAGGCTGGCTGGGCCCTAAGCTGCAGGGCTGGCCCTCACATGCTTCTTACTGCCCCAGGAGTGTCACTTAAAGGGGGATCATGACGTCAGCTATGTTGTAGCATTCCCCTGACACCAGTCAGAATTTCAAGAGGAAGAAATTGATTATTTCAATGACACACATGACGAGGTCTTTAAAAGCCTAAACTTATTAAAGGTTTTCAAACTATAGATGGAAAGGTCCCTTAAGAATTGTACAGGTTTAAATTTCTAATAAAGTAAATATCAGCGTCTATAACCATGTAAGCAGAAAACACTTGTTCCCTTTAAAGAGGAAAATGTTCTCGTGACCAAAAACTGAAAAAAACCACTGTAGGTTTTACCCAGCCATGATTGGCCCATTTCTTGCTCTGACCTCATATAGCGCCATTGTCACCAAATTCCCAACCCCTATATAAGCCCCTGGCTGGGCCTAGGATTTTGGTCTTATTGCCCAGGAAGCTGTTTTTGGTGACCTGTGGACCTTGACCGTAGCGCTACTGGGTTTTCATTGTTATTGATCATTGTCAGTGGTAGTTAGTATCGTTAGCATTGTTGGTTAGTTGTGTTAGCGTAGGATAGTTAGTAGTTTGTTACCATAGTATAGTTAATCTTGTTTGTTAGTAGCATTCACGTAGCATAGTTAATATTGTTTTTTATTAAGATAGTATACTTAGTATTGTTCTTTTGTTATGTTAGTATAATTAGTATTGTTACTTAATATTACCTATTATCATTAGTGTAGCTAGTACTGTTCATATCCTTACCCTACTTAATATGGTTGAGAGTGTTCATTAGTTAGTTACCGCAGCCTTAGCATAGAGGGGCCATGGCGCAGGGTTTGGCCCCCAGTTTCCCCATGCAAGAATTAGACTATTATGATTTCCTCAGGGAACTTGGCTCCGGTGCGCACGGCAAGGTGATGCTGGGCGCCTACTTTCTAACTAACACCAAGGTGGCCATCAAAAAGTCCAAGAAGACCCGCAGCTCGCTGGTGAGATTCCGCAAGGAGGTTCAATTCCTGAGGGCCCTGCAACATCCTAATATACTGAAGCTTATGAGGGTCTTCGAGGATGAAAAAAGTATGTGCCTGGTAACAGAATATGCCGGTGGCAGGGACCTTGGCAGGCTTCTCAGGAAACAAGAGCGCCTGAGTGAGCGCGACGCCCGTCCCCTGTTTCGCCAGCTGCTGGCTGCGGTGCAACACTGCCACAAGAATCACGTGGTCCACCGCGACCTGAAGCCGGCCAACATCCTGCTGGACGAAAAGCATGAGAAAATCATACTAGCCGACTTCAGCCTCGCCGAGACTTTCACTGAGGAGGGTTACCTGAAGAGATTTTGTGGCACTCCTGCTTTTAGTGCCCCAGAGATGTTCCTGCGTCAGAAATACGTGGGACCGGAGGTGGACGTTTGGAGCCTGGGCGTGGTCATCTACAACATGGTAGCCGGGACTGTTCCGTTTTTTGGCGACAACTGGGAGGAAATGAAGAAAAACATCACTGGGGGAATCTACGAAACACCAGAATTCTTCTCTGACGAACTCAGAGAACTGGTGAGGAAGTGCCTCACCCTTGACGGTAAGTTGAGGCCCACCGTCACTGAGCTCATGGAGGATGCTTGGGTGCAGATGGAGGACCCAGTCATCATCTCCCCAGTGAGGACAAAGCCTCATTATAAGACAGTCAAACTGTATGACAGCTCCCCGTCCGCCTGCTACTACCCCACCCTTGAGTCAGAGCCAAGAGGAGACAAAGCGGAGCAAAGAGGAGACAAAGCGGAGCAAAGAGGAGACAGCTCTGTCCAGGCTGGGGAGACCAAGACCCCTCCCTCGGAAGAGGGCCAGCGCCGGAAGGGGCTTGCCAGGAGACTTCGCAATTTTTTATTAAGAATGTGCTGCATCCTGCCGCCCAGAAAGACCTGCTTCCGGCGGTCGAACAAGGTGGTTCCAGTGCAAGAAGACTTAGCTGAAGCGGCAAGGGCAAGTATCTGGGGCAGTCTGGCCACCCTTCCTGCATCTTATGTTATTTAATATGGTCTTGCTGACATTATTTTTAATAAAGTCATGGATGTATACATGTATGCAGTACAATGTGAAGTTTAGGTATATGTGCGCTATGGGGAACGGTGACATAAAGCTGATTAACGTATCCGTGACCTCAGAAAGGCAAACGCAGCGTGACGTCACTTGCTGAATCTGCAAAGCTGACCTCATGGAAGTAGAGTAGTTTGATGGTGATGAGAGGCTGGGGGTGGCAGAGGGAGGGCACGGGTAGTTGGTCACAGGCACAGAGTTTCAGACAGACGGGAGGGGGAAGCCCTGACATGTGCGGCACAGCAGGGGGCAAGAGTCAATGAGAATGTCCTGCACATTTCAGAATACCTGAGTGTCCCCTTGACATGTCTCCTTGCCTTTAGAATGGAGAGCAAGACGACCGACCCTGAGCTCCCCGGATCCCAACACAGAGCGGGAGGTCGGCCGGGCGTGGACTGACAGCTGACAGCTCCCACCCACCGCTGTCACCCGAACCTGTGAGTGTGTCGCTTGCTCTCTGCTTCAGCATTGGCCGCCACCACCACCTCGTTTGCCTGTTTGCGGTGGGTCTTTTGGGCTGGCAGGAAGGGGTGTGTTTTCAAGGTGACATCGGTGAGTCTTCTGGTGAGCTTCTGCGGCCCGTGTTCAGAGGGAAGGTTGAGGTCTTCCCCTCAGGCCATCCAGCCTGGTGGGAGTCGTCTTCCCTGGATGTTTCCTGGGGACAGGTCCCTCCTCCTGGCTCTCTGCCATGTCGGCAGGGCACCGTGCTAGGACAGAGACTCATGTGCAGGCAGTCACTGTGGTTTCCTGGTCTCCTCTGGCATCTGCTGCCCATTCACCCACATGCCCCTCATCATTTGAAGGAGCATGGGCCTCTCCCAGGGGTCAAGGGTCAGGATCTTTTTCAGAAATGTTTTCATCTCAACATTGCAGGTGTGATGTTGCTTGAAGATTCCCCCAGTTCTCTCCATGCAATGGCAGAGACCTGGCTGTCATGCTGTACAGGATGACCCCAGCCTCTATATGTCCACCTCGGGTCCCACGTAGTCCTCGTTGGGGAACTTTTGGGCACAAAAACGAGGACTTCCACAAATGTGCCACTAAATGTGGCAAACCCAAACTCGGCTAGGTTCATCTTGCAATTGTCATCAAGTAGGATGTTTTGGGGTTGTAGGATGTAATGTGGTTCTCATGGCAATACTGCATGCAGCTGGGATTATTCTGTCATTACACAGCGGGCGTCTTCAGCCTCAGTGGCATCCCCCCACTTCAGGATGTTTGGATGAGTCAGGTGCCCCTGGCTTTGACCTCCATTTTGACAAGTTCCAGGCTACGGAGGCTCTGATTGGACATTATTTTGATGGCTACCTTTGTCCCATCCAGCGCTGCACCAGCCACTTTTCTTCAGGAGGGTGTCATTGTTTAGTCCCTCATTGAACAAATCGCAGGTGGCGCCCTGCTGCTTGGTCACGTGTATCCGTGCGAACTCTGCCCTAGCTGTGCTAGGTAACTAGCGAACACCGCCAGCTACACGACCTAGGCTGGGAACACTGACAATACTGTGGTACCAGCTACATGAACCAGGCTAATGGTACCAATAATACTAACTGTCCTGACAATACTGACTGCACTGTGCTGTCGCTACTGATAGACAGTCGACTGTACTGTGCTAGCACCGCTAGCGAACCGTACCGACTGTGCCCTGCTGCCACTACTGACAGACAGCACTGGCTGTACTGTGCTAGCACTGCTGACGACGACACTGACTACACCGACCACACCAGCACTGCTGACTAACGAGGATGAAACGGTGTTGCTGCGGTCAGACTGCCAGTTCTCTAGCACCTTCCTGATCAATAAGCACTGCTTACGGCTTTACTAACACCTACGCTCAGCCTAGGTCTTAGCAATGCTGTAACACTGGCTGTTTCTGATGTCAGAGCAGGGGAGGGGGAGGGGGGAGAGCCAGAGAGAGCCAGACAGCCTACTTCCTGGGGCACTTTTACTCCAGGGAGCCAGAGTTGTGGTGAAGGCAGGGCTCAGTTCCCGTAGAAGGCTGTGGTCTTGTCCTCTTCCTGCCTGGGACCTTTCTCAGTAACTGTGGCTCTGGTGAAAACCCTTTCACAGTGGCAGCCACCAGTTGAAAAGCTTTTTCTGCTTTCTGGGCCGCTGTCAGTGCCGCTCTGTTTCCTCTCACCTCTCCCCATCCCGGTTATCAAAGACCGTGAGGGCCAGGTTTAAAGTTCCGCTTGTGGAGCCTGAGGCCCCTTCTCAAGTTTTGGAGTTTGTGCCAAACAGTGGGGCTGACTGGGAGATGAAGTCCATCGCTAAGAGGCATTGTTCCTCCCTAGTGTCAGGATGTAGATTAGTAAAGAGGAGAATGACTTCAGACAGGAAAGGGGTGGCATTTCATGCTGGCATCATCCATGTGGGTACCTGGTTTGCAATGTCTTCTGACCCTGCAGCCTCCCAGAAAGGGGAGCAGGGGTGCAGGCGGGCGGGGAGTTCTGGAACGGCTGCTCAGGTGAGGGAGATGGAGACAGAGAGGAAGCAGGAGGAAGGAGGGATCCAAAAGAGAAACATCGTCCAGACAGTGAGGCAGTGAGAGAGATGCAGGGGTCAGAAGTGACACGAGGCAGGCAGAGGGAAGACCAGGAAGTCTAACAAGTTTAAAGAAAGTTTGAAAGTAGAGGACATTAGACTCTTCGCTGCCAGCGGTGATGGAAGTTCAAGTAGCATCAAGCAGAGATTCATTCTTGGTCCAAATTTCCTGGTCCTTTAGTCACTGAACATTTGGGATGGGGCTCGATGAGTGCCAAAGTTCCAACTGAACGTTGCCACGATGGACGTTTTTAAGCATAGTCATATGTTGCCAGAAGTCTGAGGGGGCAACCCCGACTCAGATGACGGTTGAAGGTCTGATCAGACATCTGACGTCCCCAAAAATCTGAAGTCAGACTAAAACCTAGTGATGTGGGCCAGAGAATGGGCGTCCCATCTATGTCTCAGATTGTACCCTTGCAGTCTTCTCCCTAGCCTGGCATCCCTGGGTCTGGGTAAAGACTGACGGGGGCAATGCCCCCCCGGAATCCGTGGTTAGGCTGCATCCCTCCATGCCACCCTCCTGAGTGGTAGACCCAGGTGCCGGGTTTTTTGCTGGACTAAGGAAGCCAAACCAAAGTGACAAGCTACCACTCTCCACATTGTGCCAGAGACCCAGTGACTCACCTAATGCCAAACAATTTGAGGGCACTGAGAGGGATGTCCTAGGAATTGCAGAGGAGGGAGCAGTGTCAAGACTGAAGCAGCTCTTCTTATGTGATGGAGAAATAAAGACCTCAGATAAGCCAAGACTGAGGGAATTCATCAAGACAAGACCTGTCCTCCAGGAAGTACTGAGAATGGCGTTACACACGGATCGGCACAATAAATACTTACCAGTGTAAAATCGTCCAAAAGGTGAAGGTCAAAGGCCAGGTACCACAATGGCTCCAGAGAGAATACAAAGTTGCAAAGTTCAACTCAACAGGATGAGTTCAACTCAATCTGCCCCACTTACCAATTCCTTCAATAAATGTGAATGGCTTGAAGTGCCCACTAGAGAGACATAGCCTGGCCGAATGGATAAATATGGACAAGCCAGGTATCTGCTGTCTTCAGGAAACACATCTAACCCACAAGGATGCATTCAGACTCGAGGTAAAGGGATGGAAAAAAATATTCCACGTAAATGGAAGCCAAAAGAAAGCCAGCTTAGCAGTTCTGATTTCAGATAACTTAGTCTTCAACAAAAGTAATGTAAGATAAAGATGGTCACTATATAACCGTGAAGGGTACAATTCAACAAGAAGACATAATAATTCTAACTATTTATACACCTAAGTCAATTGCAGCCAGATTCATAAACCAAATCCTACTTGATCTAAACAAAATGATAAACAGCAGCATTGTAATAGCCAGGTACTTCAACACACCTCTGACAGAACAGGACAGATCCTCCAAACAGAAAATAAAGAAACAATGGACTTAAACAGAACTCTAGAACAAATGGGCCTGACTGACAGTTACAGAACATTCTACCCGACAACCACTGAATATGCGTTTTTCTCATCAGCTCATGGGACATTCTCTAAGATTGACCGTATCCTAGGCCACAAAGCATGTCTCAACAAATTTAAAAAAATAGAAATTATACCATGCATCTTCTCAGACCACAGTGGAATAAATTTAGAAATCAATTCCAACATGAACTCTCATCTCTACACAAAGTCAAGCAAACTAAACAAGCTTCTGCTGAAAAATTCTTCGGTTAAGGAGGAAATTAAGATGGAAATCAAAGACTTTCAACTAAATGATAAATAAGACACAAGTTGTCAAAGTCTGTGTGACATAGATAAGGCAGTCTTGAGGGGAAAACTTATACCCATAACTGCCTACATCCAAAAGACAGATCACAGATCAAGAATCTGATGAATCAACTCAAAGAACTGGAAGAGGATGAGCAAAGCAACCCCAAACCCAGCAGAAGAAAAGAAACAACAGAGATCAGAGCAGAACTAAATGAAATCAATAATAAAAAAAAAAAATCTATGGAAGATTAATAAAACAAAGGGTTGGTTCTTTGAAAAGATAAAATTGACAGCGTCTCGTTAGATTAATGAGAAGCAGAAAAGAAAGGACTCTAATCTCAATCAGAAATGAGAAAGGATAAATTACAGCTATTGTCACGGAAATATAAAATATCGTCTATGAATACTATAAAAACCTCTATGCACATAAAGTTGAAAATGTGGAGGAAATGGACAAACTCTTAGAAACACACAGCCTCCTTAGGTTCCATCAGGAAGAAATAGAATTCCTGAACAGACCAATATCAGGTATCAAAATGGAAGCAGCAATAATAAACCTTCCTTAAAAGAAAATTCCCAGACCAGACAGTTTCACACAGGAATTGTGCCAGACCTACAGAGAAGAACTGGTGCCTGGCCGGGCACGGTGGCTCACACCTGGAATCCTAGCACTCTGGGAATCCAATGCTGGAGCATCTCTCTAGAGGTGAGGAGTTCGAGACCAGCCTGAGCATTAACGAGACCCTGTCTCTACTGAAAAATAGAAAAAAAATTATCCAGACAATTAAAAATAGAAACAAACAAAATTAGCCAAACCCATGTCGTCCCAGTTGCTTGGGAGCCTGAGGCAGGAGGATCGCTTGAGCCCAGGAGTTTGAGGTGAGCTAGGCTAATAATGCCAGGGCACTCTAGCCCTGGCAACAGGGTGGGACTTTGTCTCAAAAAAACAAAACACAGTAAGTGTCGGTGAAGATGTGGAGAAGTTGGAATTCTCGTGCACTGGTCGAGGGAATGTACAATGGTGTCACTGCTACTGAAGATAGTATAGTCATTCCTGAGAAAATTAAATAGAATTACTCTGTGATCCAGCAATGCCACCTCTGGGTTTGGGATTCAATACCCAAAGGTATTGAAAGCACAATCTCACAGAGGTATTTGTCCTCTCACGTTCATAGCTGTGTTCTTCACCACAGCCAAAAGGTGGAAGCAACCCGAGTGTTCACCAGTGAAGAATGGGTGAACCAAATGTGGTCCATACACACAGTGGACTATTAGTCAGCCTTAGAAAGGAAGGAGATTCTGACGCATGCTACCACGTGGATGAACCTGGGGACATTGTGCTGAGTGAATACACCAGTCACAAAAGGTAAATACTGTCTAATTCCACTGATTTGAGGTACCCGGAGTGGTCAAATTCATGGGGATGGGAAGTAGAAGGGTGGTTGCCGGGGGATGGGAATGAGGGAGTTATTGCTTCTTGGGGACAGAGTTGCAGGTTCTGAGCTGAGTTGTGTGGATACACGGTGGCGATGCTTGCACAACAGTGTGCGTGTCCTTCACGCCCCCGAACGCTACATGTAAAAGTGCAAAAGTGGGAGGTTTTTTGCTATGTGTATTTTATGAGAATCAAATAAGGTTTCAAAAATTTAATTAAAACATGAATGGAAAATAAAGGCAGGGATGTAGGGCAACTGTTAGTAGCAGTTTCAATTGATGGAACCACTTTGGGAAAGATATTTGCAGTAACGATGCGAGCCCCATGGCCTAGGAGTCTCATTAGGAATGCACCAAAAGGAAATGCCCAAGTGTGTCCCCAAAAGGGAAGGTGCAGAGATGTTCTTAGCCCTGTGCATCAGAGCCCCACACTGGAAGGGGCCGACGTGTGCACAGTCGCAGGGGCAAACCCATTGCTCTGTATTCACACAATGGCACAATGTATAGAAATGTGGGTAAAGGATGCACAGTGTGCAGCAAATGAGGAATCTCGTGAACAACACTGAGCGGAGGAAGCCAGATACAGAAGAGTTTATCCTCAGTGATTCCCTTTATAGAAAAGTGCAGCATCAAGCAACACTGAGCCCTGCTGGTAGAAGTCAGGGTAGTGGTTTCCCCGGGGCAGGGACTAGACATCAGATGGGGCTTCAGGAGATTTTGGGGTGCTGATAATCTGTTTCTTGATCTGGGTACAGGATGTGTTCAATATGTGGGGAAAAATTATTGTCAGTTTTATATCTGTGTGAATTATACTGAAATTAAAAATCTTTAATTTAAAAACATCAGATTGCATATCAAGCCCAGGATGAAAGAGGAACCCTCAGCCTGTCCTGCCTTCCCCAGCAAAAGCAAGTTCACAGTGACCGTGTGATCCTCTTGGTGCGGAGAGGCTGCCACCGGGGTCTAAGCAATGCAGCATCTTCATGGTGACAGCCAAGGCCCAGGGCTCCAGCACGCTCCTGGTGAGCTACAAACAGGGCCACGTCCACCTGCGTGCCAGGATCGCCATCGGGGCCTACCTGCCCCTCAAGGTGAGCCAGGGGCCCTGCCCTTCACCACCCACCCTGCCCATTCCTTCCCTGATGGGAATCACTCACTTGCTCTGACAAATCTGTATGAAAACCCAATCGTTCAGAGTAGCTTTTGGCATAACTCGGTCTCCCTGTGACCTTCCGGCTGAAAGCAGGAACTGATGCAGAAGGAGCAGAGCCTCCCCCACGGGGACAGTGGCTGCTGACCCCCATGTGATCACATGAGACAGCGCTTGGCAGGCGTGGCAGGGTTCTGACCTGCCAGGCTCTCCTGACGAAGGCAGGACCGTGGGCTTCAAAGGCTTCGAAATGTTTGCAACAGGGCTCAGAGCACAGGGGCGCTTGTGGCCCACTCCAGAGTTACCCTTCAGAGTCCTTACAGGTGTGCAGCATTGGGACAGTGGCCTTTGGTGTGTTCGATTCCAGGCCCTCCCGGGACCTGTGTGCGGGGTGGATTCTGCCACTTCCCTGATGTCTGTGAATCCCTCTTCCCACCTGAGAAGGGAGGCAGTCGAAGCGTGTGCATGTGGAGCACACGGCCTCAGCCTCCACACCGGCTCCCGAGCCTGAGTCCAGGGCTGCTGCACAGCCACTGTGTACTCTGCTCGTTTAACTTCTCTGGCCTCACATTCCTGCCTGGGAAATGGGGCTGGACAGCACCTGCCCCATAGGGTTGTGCTGAGGGTGAGCTGAGCTAATAAATGGAATGGGCTTAGAAAGCAGCCTGGTAGGGAGTCCACGCTCAGCAAGGGTTAGTTAGTAAAACATGACTATAAACAACTTGGCCTTCCTCCGAGGGTGGTTGTGAAGGCTTCACAGAAGGGCTACACACAGTGGGCTGCTGAATGCACTTGTCACTGTGTTTGAACCCCGCCTCGTCCACAAGAGGCCAGAGCGGGTTAGTTGGTGGGGAGTTCCTGCTCCTAGAGGAGCCCCTACCCTCCCAGGCTGGGCCAGGCAGCCCTCACATTTCCCTGCCACCCAGGGTCAACCTCGCAGACGGCGCTGGTCCCCGTAGTTTGTAATATTCTTTTTCCCTCTCTCTCATCAGAAGCATGCTTAGTGACCTTAGGATCTTCCATCTGTGCCCCTCTAGCCCTGGGCATCGTGCCTGATACAGAGCAGATACCAACCAAGCGTGGTTTTGTTTAGAATGAATGAGTGAGGGAATGTGTCCAGGGTCACCCAGCCAGGCCTCATACCAAGGCCTCCTGACCACCAGAGCAAACACAGCAAGTCTTGCAGGTGTCTGCCCTGTCCCTCCTGCTCCAGCCATCCAGTCACGCAGCACCTATCTATGACACCTTCCTGTGCCAGTGCCTGCTCTAGGCCTGAGATGCAGCAGAGCAGAAAACGCATAGAAACCTGACATTCAAGCAGGGGGGGAGAGAGAGAGAGAGAGAGTCGGTCCGTAAACGACCTAAAGAACTAATGTATTTTGTCTCTGCTGGCAATGGAGAAAGGAAAGCATGCCGGGGTGATGGGGGAGTCAGTTTAAAATGAGGAGGTCAAATCCCCTCCCTGAGCAGGTGCAAGTGTTCTGAGAGCAGAGTGGAGGTGACAGAAATCCCCAAGAGGACAGCAGTTATTCTTGGGGACCCCCTGCCACTCCTTCTAAGAGAAGGAGCATTTCACCGGGAGCCTTGGGGGGGGGGGGGGGCGGCGAGATTCTTTAGGGCCCTTCCTGGCTGCTGGGCTGGAGCAGCAGAGGCCAATGCTTGAGCTCACTGTCATGAGCTGGCTTGTAAGGTTGAGGAAATGGTAAACATGTCCCTTAGCAGTGTGGCTACCTGATTGGACAAACGATAGAGAAAGATGAGTGTGGGTCTCATATCATTTAGTTTTTATTTATGCACAGATAGCAGTGCATAAATACCTTGAAATCAAGGTAATTGATAGGGAACAAAACCCAAAATGACAGGAGCTTAACCAGTAGAGTAGTTTATTTGTCTGTCACACATGAGGTTTCATGCAGGGTTAGTCTGGCTGGTCTATATTCATAAGGGATCCAGGCTTCTGTCTTTCCACTTCATCATTTTATTATGTGGCTTGCATCCTTTAGGTCGCCACCCCCCCCCCCCCATGGTCCAAAATGGTTGCTGCAGCTCCAGCTGTCACATCTGGATTCCACATAGCCTGAAGGGGAAAGTGCTCACCTCTCAGCTGACCTAGTTTCCTTTATTAGCCTTATCAGAAGTTTAGAAGAATAATTTCCACCTACGTCTCATTGATCAGAAGTTTGCTGATTAGCCACACTAGCTGCAAGAGAAACTGGGAAATGTTTTCTCTCTATGCAGTTTAACACCCTGTAAAAAACCGGGTGTCTTTGCCTAGGGAACAGGGGAGTGTGGGAACTTGGAGGGCAGCTAACAGTCACGGTTGCACCCTGTGTTTGCTAGTGCACGCATCAGTTCACTCTGCAGACAGTCGTGGACACTGTTGGTGCCAGGCCCAGGCTGGGAGACAGGATCTAAGGAGAGTCCCACCCTCTGCCCTGGGAGGCTGCCAGCCTGTGGGGAAGCAGGCTCTGGGACAGCTGCAGCGAGCGTGGTGGAGGTCACGAGTCCCAGGGGGCAGGTGGAGGATGAACAAAGTAGTAGCAGGAGAAGCCGGGGCAGGGTGCCTGGCTGGTGGGGCACTCGAGGCCCTGTGTTGTACCTGCTCCAGGGGGACAGCTGAGCCTGTGGAGGTTCCCCCCGCTGAGGGGCAGGAGGGTTTTGAGTGATGTCGTAGGACTTGGGTGCTCTCCAGCAGCAGTGAGCAGCCAGTGCAGTCAGGGCAGCGCCAGTGTCAGCTCAGCACACCAGACCCCTGCAGCTGGCGTGGGAGGTGAACATGCGTGTCTTGAAAGTCACTTGAACACAAGCACTCGGGAGAGAGACCATCTTCAGATCCCTCTGCAGGTGCTGCTGTGCCCTCCCCGAGCCAGACTACACCTGACCACTCCATCTGCTTGGCCATGGGGCACTCGTGTTTGCCAGATACCTACTTCCCGCCGCTGTCACCAACCCCAGTTTGTCTGCTGCAGATGTTTGGCTTGCCTTGTCCCACCTGTGGGTCACTGTGCAAGCCCGTAAGTGCATGAGTCTGCGGGCCCCAGCTGGCTCCTTCACTCCATGGGTGTCCGTGTAGACTGTACACTCTGACCTGGAGGCTCTGGGCCAAGCAGGTGTGAGCGGGGCCCTCACCTCCGACTGTCCAGCCTCTCTGGCTCCGCCGTGTCATCTAGACTGAGTGCGAGTGTCGCTGTGAAGAGGCGTGTAGGTTCTGTGTCTTTCAAACACCAGCTGCCGACACTGGAGGTCTCAGGGGTCAGGCCCAGTCTGCTGTTTCGCTACCCGGGACACCACGTCCAGAGAGGAGAAGACTTGTCTGAGGCGCGTGGGGCCCTCCACTCTTCAGCTCTGCTGTGGGGACATTTGGGCTTTGACACCCACTGTGGGGCTGTCACAGTTCCTGCGTGTCCTCCAGTAGCATTGCTGATCACTGGTCACTGACCCGTCTCCTTGGCACAGGGTTCCAGGTCACGTCTGTGCCTGGGAGGGAAGGGAATTAGACAGGAAGGTGGGAACCACAGTCCTCCAAGTGTTAATTCCCGGACACGCAGCCCCTGCCCACAACTCTTTCCCTCCGGGCTGGCCACGGAAAAGTCTTTGGCAAGACGCGCGGTGGCCTGCTTTGCCCACAGCGGAGTCTCGCTGGCTGTGAACAAGAGACGTGGGTAGGAGCAGGGGATCTGGGGCCAGAGCAGACCCAGGCCCACCAGCTGGGCAAAAGTGGTTAAATGGCCCTGCTTTGCTCATCAAGATGAGCTCTCTGCACCACAGGGTGGCACTGGGTGAGAGGACACAGAGGCCACCTGGAGGCAGGAATGCTGAGCCCTAAGGTGTGAATAGGGGCAGCAGGGCAGCCTCTATGAGGGCTTGGGGACGACAGAGCTTGGTGTGCTGGAGGAGGGATGCCACTAGTCTGAAGGTGGGACTGGGGCCAGGCTGGGAAGGCACGAATCCCAGGACAGACTCTGAGCCTGTGTTCTGCAGCGGCCTGAGCAACAGAGTAGTTCAATGCAGAGGGGACGTGATCGGGTCTGTGTCTTAGGGAGGGACATCTGGCAGCTCTTTGAGGGGGCTGACCACCCCATTTCCCTGAGTGTTAATTAGGATGAGCCAGTCTCTAAAGTGACCTCATGTGACCGGTGTTTAAAACAGTGTCCTAGCAGGTGGTTTCTATTGTGGTTCCCACATCACAGCTGGAAAAAGTAAGGCTTGGGGATGTTCCTGGGGTTCAGCCCAGGCTGTGGGATCAGAGGCACTTGGGCTCTGCTTTGCTGCCCTCCGCGCCCTGCCCCCATGCCCTGTGGTCAGAGAGGGAAGGGACAGACCCCAGGAACAATGAGGCCCAATTCGGCCTGCGTTCCCAGGGCAGAGTCTGCTCAGCGCATGAGAGAGAATGGCGCAGTGGTGGCTTTCAGGGTTTGGACCACCCCATGCATCTCCCATCTGGAATCTCCTTTCAGTAGTCCCTTCCCTCCCCGGGACTCTGCTTGCCCATCCTGGCACGGGCGACCCTCCCACCTCGCTGGGGTATGGAAGGAGCAGGCGGGCACTCCACCTGGAAAGGAGCTTTGCAAACCCAGCGGCTCTGGGCAGCTCAGGTGTTGTAACCTGCATTCCCACCAAAGCAGCAGGGCCGCCTTTCTGGGGGTGCTGAGGTGCCTGGGGTAGAGGGTGGTGTGGACCTGGAAAGGTGAGGGCAGAGGGAAGGACAGCAGCCTGCCTGGGTGGGGGGTCAGGGTGGGGGTTCCCAACCTGGCACTGTTGGCACTTGGGGCCAGTTTCTGTGGGGCCATCCTATGTAGGGTGGTCAGCAGTGTCACTGCCCTCTACCCACTAGGTGACAGTGGCAACAGTGCTCTCGGTAGTGACAGTGAGAAATGTCTCCTAATATTGTTGTTGAAGGACCCCCTGGTGGGGAAGGGGGTTCCCATCCCCCGTAAGGAGCCACGGTCTGGACACAGAGCCGGCTTGGGCCGGCTGGACGGGGCACGTGCCGGGCGGCCGTGGTAGAGATTGTTACTCAGCATTAGAGGCAATGATAGGTTCTTACTTAGAATGTTAATATCAACAACACTAACAGTAATAACTACTCATATTTTCCCAGTAATTTAGCCTACAAAGAACTTTTTTTTTTTAATTAGAGACAGGAGATCTTGCTATGTTGCCTGGGCTGGACTCAAAAACCTGAGCTCAAGCAACCCTCCCACCCCAGCCTTGCAAGTAGCTGGGACTACAGACACGTGTCCCACACCTGGCTACAAAGCACTTTCGTGTATCTTCTCTGATTTGGTCATCACGATAATTCTGTGAGTTATTCTCCCCCTTTCACAGATGAGGAAACTGAAAACAGGGGGTTCTGTTCCTGTGATTGGCTGTGGTCTCACCCTTTCTCCACTATACCCCAGCTTCGCCTGTCTTCTCCTAAGCATTTCCCTGGCCCCTTTGGCTGCTGAAATTTCTAACTTTGAGTCAGTTACTGACACTGTCCCTGCCTGCCTGGATAATCAGTGCCCCCTCCCTGCTGGGATCCTCTTTTTGGAGCCAACAGAGATTGACCAGGGACATTTCAAGGAGAGAGGGAGCCCCTGTATTTACCTCCCACACCTGAATGGATGAGACCGAGCTCTGCCTACTCCTCAGAGACCTCCTTTCTTCAGGGAAGGAGGAGCTGTCGCATCCCCAAACTCGTGTCATCTCTCACCAGTTTCCTCCCAGCCCTGCCAACGGTAGAGGACTGGAAAGAGCAGGACTTTGGAGTCAAAAGTTTGGCCTACAAATTCTGTCTCTGGCTAGTACCAGCTGGGTGACCTCAGACAAATCACTCAACCTCTCTAGGCCTCAGTATCTTTATCTGTGAAATGGGCTATCTGGCACCGACTTCATAGAATTACCATGAGGCTCATATAAGAGCCATGTAGCACCATGCCTGGCCCGCCTAAGCCCTCAGCACGTGGCAGCTGGGACTGCCCTGCAGAAGGGGCATATACAGGTGGAGCATCCCTTATCCTAAAGGTATGTGACCAGAAGTGTTTTGGATTGTGGAACATTTGCATTGTACATAGCAGTTCAGCGTCCCTAATTGGAAAATGTTCCAGTGAGCATTTCCTTAGAGCAGCGTGTTGGTGCTTAAAAAGTTTGGGATTGTGGAACGTTTCAGATTTTCACGTTAGGAAACCTGGACCTTGGTTCCAGTCCCTCCACTCCATCCTTTATTAACTGTGGGGCTTTGGGCAAATTGCTTAACCTCCCCGAGCCCCTCCGCTTCCCTATTTCTGTAGTGGGGAGAACAAACCCACCTTGCGGGAGTGTGACAAGCCATCATTTCCCCATGTGCTATGCACACCACTGGTGGCACATGAGATGAATTTAGGTGTGACAAACTATTGAAATTTTAACTATGAAAAAGTTGATTTCATAGATACTGGAAAAAATACATAAAAATCACATCGAAACATTTTTTATTTCTTAGAACATTGCTAAGCTTATAGCTTTACTGATACTTAAGGGTGAAATGGGCCAATGAAAACATGTGTGAGTAAATAATGGTCCAGGCGGTGTGCAGGCAGAGCAGAAACTGAGAAGTGGTCTGAGGATGCGGTTTGCTGAGCTCTATGGGATGGCGGAATAGAATGCAAACAGTGATAACGCCCTGCCTGACGCTCGGCTGGATCTTGTGCTGGCAGGAAATAAATGCTGTAATGACATTGGGTCCACTGAAAAATTAGAATACAGATGATAAACTAGATAAAAGTATAATGTCAGTGTTAATTTGCCAAAGTTGGCAACTGCTGTGCCTGTGTGAGAGAGCAGCCCTATCCCTGGGAAACGCACACGGAGGTATCTACGGATAAAGTGTCAAGATGTAACTTACCTTTAAGTGGTTCAGAAACGTATGTATATGCATACGTACACATGTATGTGTATGTATATGTGTGTGTATGTAATGGAGAGAGATAAATCCTAAAGCAAATGGGGATAATAATGGTAGAATCTGGGTGACAAGTATTTTCCGTACTGTTATTTTTGCAACTTATGTAAGTTTGAAGTTCTGTGTTATTTCCAAATGAAAAGTAAAGCAAAATGCAGGTAACGCAGGTCAGATTCAGGCCCAGTGCCCAGCCACGGAAGGCAGCAAGTGAACTCTCTGGCTCTCTCCCTTTTTCTCCTGCCCAGCGTGGAGACCGTGAATGATGGGCAGTTTCACAGCATGGAGCTGGTGATGTTAAACCAGACCCTGAACCTGGTGGTGGACAAAGGTGTGCCCAAGAGCCTGGGGAAGCTCCAGAAGCAGCCAGGAGTGTGGGGATCAACAGCCCCGCTACCTTGGAGGTAATACCCTCCTCCCCTGCTACCGTCAGGCCCACTGCCAGGGACTCCCCTGCCCTCCTCTCAGCACCCACTACCAAAGCCAATCAGGGAAGGCTTCCTGGAAGAAGTGACAACCAGGCTGACCCCTAAATATATGAATAGGCATTAGCCAAGTCTGTTATTAGCCATGGGGAAAAGAAGATGACTTTGGACAGATGCTTGGGAAGCAGGCAGAGTGGGATGCCTTCTGGGAACTACAAATTGTGTGGTGGTGGGGGGGGATGGGCTACGGAAGCAGGTCCAAGCTCTGCTGAAGTCTGCCAGCTTCAGGTCACGTTCCCTCTGCTCTGCCACCTCCTTGGACACTGTGTCAGTTGATGAATGGCAGAAGAGCAAGTTGGAGATTTAGTTGAAGGTCAAAAAGGGAAGTGGCCACCAGTTTGGCAGAGTCTAGGCCTGAAATGCAGCCCCAGGGTCAATAGTTCTCAAGGGTTGTGTGTTTAAAAAAAAAAAAAAAAAAGCCACCAGAGCATCGTGTTCAGTATAGATTCCTGAGCCTTCCACCCAAAGAGTCCCTGTCCAGAGGGCTGCTGGCAGTTCAGATGCAGGGTGCCCAGGGCTGTGTCTGGCCCCGAGCAGTCCCGGAAGGGCACAGCTTCCCCCCCGCCCCCCAGGAGGGCTCTTGCCCCCTCCCTTTACCTGTCCCAGTTGTAGCTGGAACAAAACTGGGCCCTCTGCTTCCAGCGCCCAGGCTGCTCCCGGGTTCCCGACTGCAGCGGCGGGCAGGGAGTGGTGTGGAAGGGGAGAGGAAACACGAATCGGACTTCATGGAAAAGCAAAGTGCTTTTCCCAGTGGTCTCCTGAAGACGGAGGAGGGGGCCGCAGCACATGAAGCAGCAAAGTGGTCCAGCCACCTTGAACCTCGAAGTTCCCGTGATCAGGCGCTTCCTGAAACCCCATCTTCTCTCCCAAACTCCAGCTCGCCTGCCCGGGTTCTCTTGTGAGGCCTGGAGCAAAGGGCTGAGGGGGCTTGGTGGGGACGGGGGTAATTCTGTGCACCACTCCTAAGGGGTGGTCCTCCCCCGTTCAGCCCAGGGGGCCACATGGCAGTGGGTGACCAGATGGTCTCATTTTTTTTCTAGGGAAGCCCAAAATACAACTTTTTATGGGATATTTTCTATATCTAAATATTATCAATGAATATAAGTCTTTTTAAAGAGTCTCAATGTGGGACCAAGGATGCACGTCCTCGCGTGGACAGGGCCCCGGGTTTTGGCACGTTACCTTGGTTTGAACAGCAGAGCCCGGAGCTCTGAACACGTAAGTGTGAACACGTGCAGAGCACATTCTCGCTCTGAGGAAGGGACTGCAGGTGGGCAGGAGAAGGGTCCTTAGGCCGCCGTCCTGGCTCCCTTCCCGCAGGCATCCCCACCTCCACGGGCCTCTCCGCCCTGCGCCAGGGCACCGACCGGCCGCTGGGTGGCTTCCACGGCTGCATCCACGAGGTGCGCATCAACAACGAGCTGCAGGACTTCAAGGCCCTCCCGCCGCAGTCCCTGGGGGTCTCGCCAGGCTGCAAGTCCTGCACCGTGTGCAAGCACGGCCTGTGCCGCTCCGTGGAGAAGGACAGTGTGGTGTGTGAGTGCCACCCCGGCTGGACCGGCCCACTGTGTGACCAAGAGGTTCGGGACCCCTGCCTCGGCCACAGGTCAGTGTCCCAAGAGCCCCAGGCTACCCCCTGGGGCTCCCAGTATGGCTGAGACGGGGGCACGGGCAGGTGCCGGAGGAATTGTGCTCAGGCTGCAGGTAGACAGGATCTGTGTGAGTACAACCGCCTAAAAGCTCCAGAGGCTGAGCGTCCACCTCCAAGGAGCAGGTCCACTCGGGCATCAGAACACCTGTCTCCACCCACAAGAAAAGGATTTGTTCTGGAAAATGTAGACTCAGTCAAAAGGCCCCACTTAAGGACCTAGAAGGCCACATGTGGCCTTAAGGCTGCAGGTTCCCCACCCCTGCTCTAGACCCTGTCCAGAGCCCCAGTGAGCCACCGCGCTGCCCCTGTGGGAATTTGGAAAAGGTAACCCTTGGGGTGGCACTCACCTTGGCACGTACAACAAGGGTGACCTTCAGCCCCAACTTGACTGCAGCGCCTGTGCCAGACACCCGGTGTGTATCACCACACACAGCCAAACCACACTTAATAGTTTAATCAGCTATTCATTCAACAGGTATTTATTGAGGGCCAGGCTGTATGCTAAGTATAGAGATCCAGTATTCTCAGTGTTAAGAGCTCTGAGTCTGGCCGGGCGCGGTGGCTCACGCCTGTAATCCTAGCACTCTGGGAGGCCGAGGCGGGTGGATCGCTCAAGGTCAGGAGTTCGAGACCAGCCTGAGCAAGAGCGAGACTCCGTGTCTACTAAAAATAGAAACAAAAAATTAGCCAGGCGTGGTGGCTCGCACCTGTAGTCCCAGCTACTCGGGAGGCTGAGGCAGTAGGATCGCTTAAGCCGAGGAGTCTGAGGTTGCTGTGAGCTAAGCTGACGCCACGGCACTCACTCTAGCCTGGGCAACAAAGTGAGACTCTGTCTCAACAAAAAAAAAAAAAAAAAAAAAAAAGAGCTCTGAGTCAGCCGAAAGTAATACTGGAGCTAAGATCTGGTTGGCTGTACAAGTTGGGAGTTGATATTTTGCATCGGGCATGAGAGCCAGTTATTAATATAAAGGGTTTGAGCTTCCTATGTTGCTCTTGAGCATACGTGTGTGTGAGTGAGTGACTATAATTAACATGAATCCTGGCTCTGTCATCCGCACAGGGGCAGGAATGCATCATGATTAAGAACATAGGCATTACCATCAGTTTTCCCATGGATGAGATGTGGATAAGACGATCTCCTGCATAGGAGCAGCAGAGGAGAGGCTGTTACGGAAATTAAGAGTGACACTAGGTGTGACGCACTTAGCACAATGCCTGGCACATAGCGAGGGGTACCTGCTCGTGGTTATGGCAGCAGTAGTGGTGTTTTTATTATCATTTAATTGAGTAGAGCAATGCAGACATTGAGTGCAGGCTTAGATTCTTCCAGGCAGTGATGTGCACTTGGCCATGTGGGTTCTGGTGCGTGTCAGACAGCCAGCCAGCCTCTTGTGGTCACAGCTGGCAGTGGACAGTGGGTGATGCTCACGAGCTTCCAGCTGCTTGGCCCCTGGGACAGGGTCTATAAGAAAAGACAGACGCTCAGCCACTGGGCTGGCAGAGGACAGACGGGCTGGGGGGAGGATGGAGAAGGCCTATTGGCCACACTCAGCACCAGGCCCCACAGCTCCAGGTCCCCAGCCTGGCCCCTGGCTGGGGTGGAGAGGGGAAGCCTCTGGCAGCACTAACTCCGATGTGGTTCCCTTCTCACGCTCCCCTCTTCCCCCAGCTGCAGCCATGGAAAATGTGTGGCAACCGGGACCTCGTACGTGTGCCGAGGGCTATGGAGGGGCCTTGTGTGACCACAAGAATGACTCCGCCAACGCCTGCTCAGCCTTCAAGTGTCACCATGGGCAGTGTCACGTCTCAGACCAAGGGGAGCCCTACTGCGTGTGCCGGCCTGGCTTTAGCGGGGAGCACTGCCGCCAAGGTGGGTGTGCCGGCGCACAGGGGAGAGGGCTGGGGAGGAAGCAGGGTCAGAGCTGGACGCCACATCCATACCGCCTAGCGCCAGTTCTGGCTGTGCCACCGAGAGGCTGCACGACCTTGGTCCTGTCACTTTCTGAGCCTCAATTCCCTCATCTTGAAAATGGGGGCAATACTCTGCCTTCTATATCAATTATCTATTGCTGCATAACTAGTCCCAAAACATGGCAGCTCAAAGCCACAATAAACATTTTTTATCCCACACAGTTCCTGGGGGTTGGGAATTCATAAGCAACTCAGCTGGGGTCCCTCAAGGCTGCATGTAGCACAACCAGGGCTGCACTTACCTGCAGGCGAACCTGAGGCGGCAGCATCTGCTCCCCATACAGGACACCCCCATGGTGCTGGCAGGAGGCCTCCATCCCGCCCCATGTGAGTGGCTGCAGGGGCAGGCGGAGGGTCCTTGAGATAGGACAGCTGGCTCCCTTCAGAGGGAAGGACCCAAGAGAGCAAGGAGGAAGCACAAAGTCTTACATGACATAGTGCCTTGGAAGTCACACCACCATTTCGGGTACCTGGGTCAGGCACGTCCACTGCAGGAGGGGGACACATAGAGCACATCCATACCAGGGGGCAGGGGTCACTGGAGCGTTTTGGAGGCTGGCTGCCACACGGCCTAGTAGGGTCGTTGGAAGGAGTACGTAGGCTGTAAAGTATCTGGCACCATGCTGAGAGTTTGGCAGCTGAACTACATTAGAGCCTAATTTCATGAACAATCCAGACTAAGATTCTTAAGAGGCACCATGGTTGTTGTGACGAAGGCCAAGCTCTGTCACTTAGAACCCGTGTGACCTCGAAGAACACGTCTTACCTCTTTGGTTCACATTTCCTCGTCCAAAAGTGCAAATAACTCATGGCACCTCTGCCCGTAGGTTTATTGTGAGGATGAAGGGAGGGCCTAGTAAATAAAACATCAGAAGTTAAGATTCTTAAACTGTGAACTTTAACATCCCATGAATAATAACTTATAAACAAAAACTAAAGATGAAACGAGTGAAGTGTCAAAAATGACCATCAGTGGCTCTTTGGGGGAGGAAGCAGGAACCATCTGGATGGTTCTTGTCTCTTCGCTCCTGTTCTCCTCCAGCTGTGGGCCCAGGCGGTGCTGTGCCTTCAAAACTGATTCATACCCCAGCCGTGCAGGGCGGCCCGTGACTGGAACCATCCCCGTAACCTGGGAGTTCTTAAAAATGCAGACCCTCGGGCTCCACCCCAGGCCTGAGAACCTGCATTTTGTCAAGGGCCCCGGTGATTCGCATGCGCAGTGACATTGCAGCTGGTGCACCGGTCTTCATCCAGCCCTCCTGCCACTGGGTCAGCAGAACCCAGTTCCTTGTCTGATCTGGTCTCAGAAACATCAAATTTATCTCAGTGAGTGGCCCCTGTATTGTATAATTTTGACACGAGCTCAAAAAAGGAAAATTAAAATTAAATTATACTAACATTAAAATGGTTCTATGTCCCCTTGGAGTTTTTTCTCCTGCATGGACACTGAGAAGTCTTCCTCCATGCCACCAGAGTCCCAGGCAGGCCACCCCGTCACTTGAGGGCTCTTCCACATTTTATACCTAAGGGAAATACTCTTCTTAACCAAAACTGCTCATTTTTTAAAATTGGATTAAATAACTTATTTTCAGATAATTTCTGACTTACAGAAAAATTATCAGGACAGCATAAGCAGCTCTCATCACCCCTTTACCCCAGTCGTGACATGTTGCCACATCTGCACTCTCCCCCACCCCACATCACACGCACGTGCGCACACACCATCAGCATTAGCCTCTTTCTGATCCAATCCTTGCAGCAATCTCACAAGTTTAGAGATTTGTTTCAATCCTAATACAGTTCACATTATGTCATTTTAAAACACCTAAAGCTTTAAAATGCATATAGCCTCTTCTCCTTCACAGTCTCCTCGGTGCTCGTAACAGCTTGTGAGTTAGCTGGAAGGAAAGGCAAATGTGTCACTATGTTCCAGACATGGAAACAGGCTCAGAGATGACGAGTGACCTACCAAGGCTGTGTGGCCGAGGACCCTGGCTCCGTTCCGTGGCTCCCTTCCTCAGTGCAGCAAGGACAGCAGGGGGTGGAGATAGAGGGTTAGGTCAGGATCAAGAGCATCCAAGCAGATACAGGGTCCCCTTTCCCTCCCTCCAGTTATTCCTAGGACTTCTGGAAAAGTCCCTCCCCAAACACTCTGTCTCATTCACTCCTGCCGCTTACTCAGATCTCAACCCCAGCACCACTTTCCAGAGAACCTCCCTGCCGCCAAGTGCCTTTGCTACATGCTCTTGCATGAACTTTCCTTTTCTTTGTAGCATCTACCCGTCTCATTACAAATACATCACGTACATTATTACATAATTAGTGTCTAGACTCCAGACCGAGGGAGAAAGGCTACTGGGAGGGGTGGGGACCAGGACACACGGGAGCTCTCCTGCCCCACCTACGGCACTCGGCTCATCCTTGCAATGCAGGGATGCAGGCTTAGCTGTACCAGACCTCCTGGTTTTCAAAGCAGCCAGAAAGCCAAACTTAGGTGAAATCTCCTGTCATTTGAATGTTGGCATTTGGTTTAGGTTTTAAGCATGTGTGGGGGAATCAAAACTTGTCTGGGGACAGGACTTAGCCCACAGTCCGCCAGTTTGCCTCATCTGGTTTGGACGTTAAGTTCCTTGAAAGCAGGAACAGTCTGTCTGTATTACCGTTTTATCCGTGGGGCTCAGTTACAAGCCCAGTACAGAGCCTAGCACAGAAAAGGCACCTAACAGTCATGAACTAGTTAGCTGGATGGGTGGATGGATAAGTTCTCATGGTCTTCACATGCCAAGTGTTCCAGAACAGCCTACCTGGGTTCTGCTCGTGGTCCCGACAGCCACCACACGGCCAGGGCCCTGACACTGCCCCTTCTGCCCTCTGCAGAGAATCCGTGCCTGGGGGAGGTGGTCCGAGAGGTGATCCGCTGCCAGAAAGGTTATGCATCATGTGCCACGGCCTCCAAGGTGCCCGTGATGGAGTGTCGCGGGGGCTGCGGGCCGCAGTGCTGCCAGCCCACCCGCAGCAAGCGGCGGAAATACGTCTTCCAGTGCACGGACGGCTCGTCGTTCGTGGAGGAGGTGGAGAGACACTCGGAGTGCGGCTGCCGCGCCTGCTCCTAAGCCTCTGCCCCGCAGCCCCTCAGACTCGAGCTCGGTGGGGCTGGGACAGCCACGCGGGACCCCCTTGCAATGCGGAGTGAAGGAGATGAAGCTGGAGAGGAAACAGAAGAAGAGAATATTAAGTATATTGTAAAATAAACAAAAAATAGAACTTATTTTTATTATGAAAGTGACTATTTTCATCTTTTATTATATAAATATATCACAGCGTCTGAGTATATATATCATAATAGTGAGTTATTTTTACCGAGTTTTGTGTTGTGTATTTGTTGTGTTTTTATAAACAGCTGTTAAAAGTTTTAAGGGAAAAAAAGACTAATATAAAAATGTTTTAAAACAAAAGGATAAGAATAAAAAATGATAGCCTGTCTGAGGCAGGAGGAGGTTTTCGCATTTATGAAATGCCATCCTGGTGGCAGACACCACGGCCTGCTAACTAGCTCAGGAAAAGGAGGGATAAGAGGAAAAGAGAGAAGGAAAAGATTTCTCTTTGTTTCTTCTTGTTTTTAACTCCCTTTTTTCTTCCCTAAAAGCACCCAGCTTTTAAGAGTCCTGGCTGTCAGATGCCCAGTTCTTTAGGAACAGCTGGCCCTTACCCAGACAACTGCCGCCTGTCTGTCCTAGGGCTCGCTGCGGGGTCTGAGCCCACTGGGAATCCCCTCTCCTTCCTGGCCGGCCCTGTTTCCCATTCGAGCGCTGACTACCTGAACTCTGCTACAGGATTAATCGGGGACTGTTGCACCAGTTTTTCAAACGGCTGCTCTTCTGCCCCTCCCCAGGAGAGGAAGAGAGGTCACGCCGTCTCCTCAGGCCCCACGAGCTGCCTCCCTCCCTCCAGCCAATTTCATGTTGGACCGCAGGGCCGGGAGGGCCGGCAGCCAGGCCTGCCGGGGGGAGGAAGGCCTTGGAGCCAAGCCCACCCACAGCCCCAGTTAGACGTCCCACTCTGGAAGGTTCCTGGAGGGTCCTGCTATAGGACGGACAGGCCTCTGCCACCTGACCCCCCGGGCCACCATCATAATGACAAAGTACCTCTTGTCTGCTACCTTACCTATGCAACCCCTGCCTCCCTGGGAAAGGTAGAGGCTGCACAGCCCATTTCATAGATAAGGCAAGTTACAGAGCCTGCAAGGGGGGCCTCAGTGTCCTTAAGCCACACTTCTGATCATTGGAAGAGCCAGACCTGGGTCCAGACTCAAAGCTCTAGATTCTTTCTCCAGAGTGGAGATTCGGGCCATTTAAATTCACCAGCAAAGCCCTACCAGAAAAGGAAAAGTGGATGTTTTTTCCTATTTTTTTTCTGTTCTTGTTCTGCCTTGTTTCATTCTTCCCCCACCCCAGTCTGGAAAGATTCCAGAGGCAGGGCCTTAGGTATGTAGGGAATGTGAGCAGAGGCAGCGCAGCCAGCCTCTGCCTCCACCCCTGTAGGGGACTCTCCCCGCACCCCGCACCCCGCACCCCCCCCCCAGCATCGGGCTAGTGCGCATCCCCCAGGGTCTCAGCCGTTCAGGCTCACCACCCAGCCCTCCTTCCAGCCGCCTCCACTGCAGAGGTTTCAGAGAGAAGGATTTGGAACTCAGTGGCGCTGTCAGCTCTGACGTTCCCCAGGGGAGCCTGGCTGCTCTGTGAGGACCAATGGTGGCCAAAGACTCAAGGGATAAAGACACAAGGCAGGCCGGGTGCGGTGGCTCACGCCTGTAATCCTAGCACTCTGGGAGGCCGAGGTGGGCGGATCGTTTGAGCTCAGGAGTTCGAGACCAGGCTGAGCAAGAGTGAGACCCCATCTCTACTAAAAAAAAAAAAATAGAAAGAAATTATATGCACAGCTAAAAATATATATAGAAAAAATTAGCCGGGCATGGTGGTGCATGCCTGTAGTCCCAGCTACTCGGGAGGCTGAGACAGGAGGATCGCTTGAGCCCAGGAGTTTGAGGTTGCTGTGAGCTAGGCTGACGCCATGGCACTCACTCTAGCCTGAGCAATAGAGTGAGACTCTGTCTCAAAAAAAAAAAAAAAAAGACACAAGGCAAGTAGAAGGTAGGGAGGGATAGAGGGAAAGAGAAGGGAGGGAGGAAGGAATAGAAAAATGAAGGAGGGAGGGAGATGGTGGAGGAATTTACCTGAAAATATGCATGTTAATATACATTATGTGCCAGGTACTGTGCCTTATGATGGCTTATTTTCAAATATTAATAGATTTATTTTGTACTTACATTATACATCAGAT
The DNA here is from genome assembly GCF_041146395.1 of Eulemur rufifrons. NCBI lineage: Eukaryota > Metazoa > Chordata > Mammalia > Primates > Lemuridae > Eulemur > Eulemur rufifrons. Next base: position 13,239,671 of record NC_090992.1, read on the forward strand.
ACCTAATTGTGATATATATGTGTGTGTGTATTCATTGAATTCTCAAAACAACCCTATAGTTAAAACATTATTTACCCATTTTACAGTTGAGTAAGACATAGAGAAGTTAAGGAATTTGCACAAGAGTAGATGTCTAATAAATTGTAGAGCCAGGATTTGGGCCCAGGCTGTCTGACTCCAAATTTGCTCACTTACCCACGAAACCATACTACTTCTTACGGGAGAGAAACAAGTCCTGCCTTTAAGGATCCTACAGTTGGAGCAGAAGCTGTCATGAAAATGGACTACTGCTTTACTACACAGCGAGTTCTCGAACGGCAGTGTAAACAAAGTAGCTGGCCAGAGGACAGAATTGCCAATCCTGGATCTTCAAGGATGAATAGGAGTTTGCCAGGGGCAGGAAAGGGAATTGAACCTCCTTGGGAATAGCCCATTAAAAGGCAGTGAACCATGGAAAAGCCTGGCAGGTGTGGGGAGCAGTCAGAGGTCCAGGGTGGCGGGAGTGCAGGACGCACACTGGAGAGCAGAGAGACCAAGGTAGATGTGAGACCTCAGAGCTGCGCGAGCCAAGCGAGGCCAGAGCCTGCCGGCGGGGTTGTTTGAGGAGACTAGTAACACAAGCTCTGATTTAGGAAGAGACCTGTGGCAATGTAGACAAAGGCCTCGAAGAGAAGACAGATAGGGCTCTGTCACCCAAAATGGTCTTGGGGGCTCCCAGGGGTTCACTCTGTGGCTAGAAAACACTGCTTTCCACGGGGATCACAAAAGTCTTTATGGCAGCTCAGAAGCTCTGCCCTGGGAGGGGTGTCCCGGGATCTGCTGACACCCCTCCCAGCCCCAAACCCCCTGCAGGTGGACCTGAGCCTTAGCCCACCACCAACACCCTGGCCGGCCTCTCCCCACCCAGCGTGAAGCCCACTGAGCCTGTCCAGGGCCACTAGCATTTGGGGAGGACTCACTGGGCTGCAGGCCTTCCCCTTTGCCTCCCCGAGGAACCCAAGACCTCCCTCTGTCAGTCACCCCGGGCCCAACCCTGCATCCAGCCACAGTCATCCCGGACAGCAAAAGGGCCGGGCCTGTCTGTCAGCGTGGCTTAGCGGGGATTTTGAGCCTTCCTCCTCAATTTTGGAAGCCATGACTTTAAGAAATGCCAAATGCAGGGACCATTAAGAAAATTCTCCCCAAAATCAAGTTTCCCTAATAAGTGAAGGTTAAAACTCTCTCCTTGAGCAGCCAAATTCTAGAAATGGAAAGTTTCTTAGGATAGGAAGAATTTAGATGGTTAATTTGCACCTTAAAAAATATGGTTCAGGCCTGGGCTCATGCCTACAATCCCCGCACTCTGAGAGGCCAAGGCTGGAGGATCGCCTGAGGCCAGGAACTTGAGACCAGCCTGAGCAAGAGCAGTGTCTCTACAAAAAAATAGAAAAGTTGGCCAGGCATGGTGTCTTCTATAGTCCCAGCTACTCGGGATACTGAGGCAGGAGATCGCTGGAGCCCAGAAGTTGGAGGTTACAGTGAGCTATGATGACGCCACTGCAGTCTACCCAGGGCAACAGAGTGAGAGACTCCGTCTCAAAAAAACCAAAACCAAAAACAAACAAAAAAATATGGTCAACGTTTGTGTGTGGGGACAGGCATGTACAGAAGATGCCACTCCATCTGTTTCCCCCTGAGCAGGAATCAGGAAAGGGGAAGGAGGGTCTCCTTTTGACTCAACCAAGGGGACCTACAATGGCTGATGAAATGGTGTATTTAAAAGCTCTTTGTAAAGTGTAAACTAAAAACCTTAAATGTAAGATGCTGTTGTTACTATTTCTGTTGCTGTTGCTATTATAGATATGCCAAAAGGCCCTTTTCAGAAGACGGCTTTGCCTTTTCAATTTCATAGCAAGAAGCCCAGGTCTGATACTGCAGAAAGATGAGGAGAGGGGCAAGAAGAGGGAGCTCTCCCAGGGCCAGAGAAAGGAAGGCAAAAAGCCCCCAGGGTGCCCTGCAGGAATGGCCAGGACTGAGATTGAGCTAACCTTGCCCTACACCAGAGACCAGGCTGTGGCCAGACTGAGCCCAAAGGCCAAGCAGTCACCCACTGCCCTTGCTGGGACCAAAAGTCCAAAGCAACAATGACCTGTCCTTCAAGACTCAGGATCCGAGATCTCAGAGCTGGAGGAATCCTAGGCGGTTACTGGTAGGCAGGAGAACTGAGGGGCAAATTCAAGAAATGAAGTGACCAGACCACAGACCAAAGTCAGACAGCTAATTGCTGCCAGCGGCAGGACAGACTCAGGTGTCTTCCCAGGCCAAAGTTCCTCCTGCTACCCCACAATGGGTGTCCAGATAGAGACAGGCCCTTCTTGATGGCCTGGCGAATGTCCCCTGCCTCCCCTGCAGCCATCGCCCCGTGCACACTCAGATGGTGGGGAAGCTGGGGGCATGGCCTTGTGGGGTGGCACTTATTTATATTTTCTAGTCTGGGTTAAACAGTGCCCTGGAAACACCTGGGAACAGACGGTGAGGGATGCCAGCTAGCAGGACCAGTAAAAACAGAATTGGGCATTTGGCAAAGCTTGTTTCTCTAACTCAACAATAGGTTCTAGTAGGAAAATTTTAAAGATGTTTTTAAAAACAATGTTGTAGTGCCACTTCCCCAGTATGAAATAAATAATGTGCATTCTTTTTTGAAGAGACTGGGCCGGGCGCGGTGGCTCACGCCTGTAATCCTAGCACTCTGAGAGGCCGAGGCGGGTGGATCGCTCAAGGTCAGGAGTTCGAGACCAGCCTGAGCAAGAGCGAGACCCCGTCTCTACTAAAAATAAATTATACGGACAACTAAAATATATATAGAAAAAATTAGCCGGGCATGGTGGCACATGCCTGTAGTCCCAGCTACTCGGGAGGCTGAGGCAGTAGGATCGCTTGAGCCCAGGAGTTTGAGGTTGCTGTGAGCTAGGCTGATGCCATGGCACTCACTCTAGCCCGGGCAACAGAGTGAGACTCTGTCTCAAAAAAAAAAAAAAAAAAAAAAAAAAAAAAGAGACTGTCATATTCTGATGTCATTAAAATAAACAGATGAGTCACAGAAGAGCTATTGGAGGCTCTTGTGAATGCCATATCTCAGCCCTGCGCCATGGTGTGTGTTTCATCTTCACCCCTGACTTTCACACCCCGGGACAAAGATGATTGCATTCATGGGGTTTGGGACAAGTCCAGTGTGGAATTGGTTGAAAGAATCACTTTTGTGGGCCATGAAATGAGAAAGATGGATCCCAAGTTCCCCAGAGCGGTGGAAGAGGAGACTCAACACATGCAGGGTCTCAGGGGATGTGGTCCATGTGGCCACAGACTGGGTGCCAAGGGACACGGGGGAGGAGGCCACTCCAGTTCAGAGGAAGAGAACACTGAGATGTGAAGGAAGATTCTCTCCACTGCCTAATTACGTGTCTTCTTTATTCAGTCCTTCAACAGGGATTTATTGAGCATCTACTATGTGCTAGGCACTGTTCTAGGCATCAAGGACTCCAAAGAGGATCAAGACAAAGTCCTTGTTCTCTAGGAGTTTAAACTTTAACTGCAGAAGTGTGCCAATCAACAAACAAATAACGTCAGAGGGTGATAAATTCACTTTAGATTAACACTATAGAGGGGATAGACATGCCAGCTTGGCTCAGTGGGTGCTTTATACATGAAGAACTGAGACACGGGGCAGGGGAAAGTAGCAAGAAAAAGGAGAAGGAAGCCCGGCCATGCAGCACCCACTAGACAGCTGCCCTCACAGGGGTGACATCCAAGGGAGTGGGGTAGCCCAGGCATCCCAGCAGGCCAGAGCATGGCCTGGGCGAGACAGCACTACACAGGCTGCGAGTGCGGGAGGGAAGGCGGAGTCCACCCTCAGCCCTGGGGCATCCTTGAGAGGCTGTGGACTCACAGAGGGAAGATTGCTAAGGGTCTGGAGGCTGGCTGAAGGCCACCCTCACTTCCCTGGCAGATGGCCTCTCATCTCCGAGACCCACTGAGAGCAAGACACTGGCAGGCAGCAAAAGTGCCAAGTGTGGCAAAGGGGGCCAGACCGGACCACACAGGCCAGGGTCCCTGAGCCTCCATCACAGATGCCCTTGACATTTGTTTCATACCTTTCAGCATGCAGGAATCTGATGTGGGAGGGGGTGGATTTGGTGCTGATACACATAGCATCAGACAGCCCGCGTGTCCCTGCCAGCAGGAGCTCCTACCTGGAACCTACGGTGTCCACCTCCTACATTTAGACCGGAAGCCTAGAGACCAGGGGTGCTGCTACCCATCCTACAGTACACAGGACAGCCCCCACAACAAAGACTTACCCTGCCCAAGATGCCTGTAGTGCTAAGATTAAGCTGCCCTGGCTCAGTCTGACCACATCCTCCGCTAGATACCTGGATGGAATCATTTACAAGGGACGAAGGATGCAGGAGTGCAAAAAAGGCAACAAACAGTGAGCTCCTTGGGTGCCCTAACTGGAACACACTGCAGGCTGGTCGTCTATACTTGTATGTAGAATACCATTATCGGTGAGAAACTGGGACCAAGACGACATTTCTGGCAACAGGGGAACCACCGTGATCCTTTCTGCCATTCTTTGCCCTGACTACTCCGGCACTGCAAATGCATGCAGAGCAGAGGGTCTTGGGTTTTACATACTAGGATGACATAAAATATGGTGGAGCATGTGACACTCACCTTTGGACCTGCTAGTGACAGAGAAATAAAGAACAGAATTGATTAAAATGCTATGTTTCTATTTTCTGAACTCTACCCTTCATCGAGTCCCTAGCAGAAGAAACAGGAAAAGGTCATCAGGTTAAATCAAGACATGCGGGCTGAGGATTTGTTTGTGGTCTGTCAAAGGCGAGTGAAGAAATCGTGGTTCAAAAGGCATGAGCAGCCCAATTGCAATTTGCAGCGAGGGATGCTGGGTGAACTCTCAGTAACTGACAGTAGGACTGACTGTCAGAGTAACCCTGCTTTCTCAGTGACCTTGTAAGGTGACGCGAGGACGGGAGATGCTCTCAGCTCCCCACTAGGGCTGTGTAACTAGACTCTGTAGATGACCGTGTTTAGCAGCCCCTGCAGGGGGAGGGGAGATGAGCAGGCCATAGGGCTTGAGAGCAGGGTTAGGGAGGGTCTCTGTGAACAGTCCTCATCTCCTCCAGCTCCACTTGCCTGGAGATCCCCCCATCCTTCCCCCCACCCTGCTGCTTGACTTTGGTGACATCACTATGAACTAGAGTTTCCCCATGGAGAAAACAAGGACGGCAAGACCTGACATAACCAAGGCTCTGTAAATTATAAGAGGCAAAAAGTAATCCAAACCGACTTAAGCCAGAAAAGGAACGTGTTGATGCAAGTAACTGGAAAATCGAGGGTGGTTCTCACTGCAGCAGGCACGAGTGTTTGGATGCTGGAGCTCACGCAGTGTGATGGGGCTCAGGGGTCTCGTTCGTGCGTGGCCTTCTGTCGCCCTGACTTCACTCTCAGGAAGCCTCTCCTGAGCTGGTGGCAAAGTGGCTCCCAGCAGCTGCAGACTGAAAGCAGTAGATGCTCCTAACCTCAAGCCTAGAGGGAAAGAGAGCTTCTCTATCTCCATACCTGCACGCGATGGACCAGAACTGAGTATCCCTGGCTCTGACGGGCCGGGCTTGGGGCACACGTTCAGCACTGGATGAAACATTATAGTCAAGAGACTAAACGGAATTGATTGGCCAAGCCTGTGTCACCTGAGAAACAGGTAGTCGAGGGGGGTGGAGGAGGTTTCCCAAGGAAATGAGGGACGAGAGGCTAAGCCTGCAAAAATGGCAGATGACGACTACTCACCATAGGTAGTTACCTAGAAAATATATGACACGGATACGATGTGACGAGGCTGGAGAATCTCCAGTGCACCAGATACATAAGTGACATATAAAGATGTTATCATGTTAGCAACTGAAAAACAACACTAAGTTTCCTGTCAACATCCTTGAAAATCTATGAGATTTTCTTCATTGGACTCAAAATGCTATTTTCACTTGGAATTAAAAATTAAATTTAGAGTCAGGCACAGTGGCTCACACCTGTAATCCTAGCACTTTGGGAGGCCAAGGCAGGAGGATCGCTTGAGGCCAAGAGTTAGAGTCCAGCCTGAGCAAGAGCAAGACCCCATCTCTACAAAAAAAAAGAAATATTAGCCAGGTGTGGTCATGCATGCCTGTAGTCCCAGCTACTCCCCAAGCTGTGACAGGAGGATCTCTCGAGCCCAGAAGTTTGAGGCTGCGGTGGGCTGTGACAACATTACTGCACCCTGGTCTGGGCAGTAGAGCAAGAACGTGTCTCAGAAAAATAAAATAAATTTTAAAAGTGCAGCCTAAAATGTATCTCTTCACCTAAATTGGAGGAGGACAAAGGGGAGAAAGAGAACAGCTGCCAAACCCTGCTCAGTCCTGGAATAAAATCTAATTAGCTGAAGAGAGGTTCATTCACCTTTCAAGTGTATCTCAGGGTGACTCCGCTCTGTGACCTTGGTATGAAAATGACTTCGTCTTCCGTATCCTATTGATTGTGGTTGACTGGATGTAGCGACTGGAGAAGTAAAAGCTTGCCTAGTTACAGGTGAGAGGGTAAATTCACAGAATGAGGTGAAAAATATGATGGTCATTAATGATGGTCGTCCTTTCTTGAAAGGCCAAAGCAAAGCTGCCAGCAGGTTCAGCTGTCCCCATTTAACCAGTGATTGGGAAAGACCCGAATCACATGGCGAAGACACAGCAGAGGGGTGATCTGAACCGGCTGGGCTAAGCCCAATGCCAGGTCTGCTCCACTGTAACACCATGATTTGCACCTAACAAGCCCTTGATGAATGTCTGCTGTCGGACGCCTTCCCACTTACAGGGTGTCGTGTGTAAGATGCTGGAGCTCATGGGATTAAGGAAAGCTGACGAGCTAATTAATTGGAAGCCTGAAACCAGACCTGGCGTAAGTGTTGGAGTAAAGCCAACGCAACTATTGGGGGAAGTAACGGGAACAGCTCTTTTACAGAGTGACTGCTGTGTGCCAGAGATTTGGCAAGTTTATCCCCAACCCTCGTAAAAGTTCTGCAAGGTAGGGATTGTTATCCCCATCTTATAAAGATCCTCAATCTCGGAGAAGAGGGTCATTGCCTGGGGTTCTACACCTACCAAACTGCAGAGCTGGGATTCAAACCTAGGCCGGCTGAGTCGAAAGCACAAGCTTTTCCGCTCTGCCATTCTGCCCCACCATTGGTGGTGGAACAGTGATCTCTAGTCTACCTTGTTCATGGGTGGGGCGAGGGGCGGCAAGAAGTGTTTCTAAAGAATGAGGAAGACTGTGAGTCCGTGGAAGCCCAGGGCAGTGGCCTGCGTCTCATAGGTAGGCCTCAGCCCATGATCACCCAGGCACAGCTGGTAAGGCCAGCCTTCAGCTCATGCCCACCAGGGGCATTGCCCACACACACCCTTGTGGACAATTAGAACTTTCCAGCTTATGGCGGCCAATGCAATGTTATCCCCTATTCCCTCCTGCACTAGAGAAAAAGCACGTGAACTGGAGTCCTGGGGCTGCCACTGACTTGCTATGTCACATGAGTACATGTGTCATCTCTGAGCACATGCAAAAAAAGAAGGAATAAAAAAAGGAGACTGGAATGATAAAAATCTACTTGCATCCCAGAAAAGTTACCTGGCAACAACTTGCCATGAGGGATAAACTTATGTGAATATACTTTGCAAAAACTATAAGCACCATAAAGACATGAATTAATCCAAGAAACGATATCTAGTCTGTATACGTTTCTCAGGGCTGCCGTAACAAAGTACCACACACTGGTTGAAAGCAACAGAAATCTCTTCTCTCGCAGTTTAGGAGGCCAGAAGTCCACAGCCAGGGTGCCAGCAGAACCGGTTCCTCCTGGAGGAAGCCACCTGGGCCTTTCTCCCACCTTCTTTCCCGAGGGTTGCCAGGCCTTGACTTGTGGTTGCATCACTCTAAGCTCTGCCTACCTTGTCTTCACGTGGCCCTCTTCCCCACGTGTCTGTAACCCTTTCTGTCTATAAGGATACTTTCCCTGGATTTAGAACCCAGCCTAAATCCAATATGATCTCATCTCCATCCTCACCTTAATTACATTTGCAAAGACCCTATTTCCAAAGAAAGTCACATTCTGAGGTTCTAAATGGATGTGAATTCTGGGGGAGACACTATTCGACCCACCATGTAATGTAATGTCTTCATTTACAGCTGAGGAAGCTGAGGCCTTGCAAAGGGAAGCGAGCTGCCCAGCGTCATCCGGTTTTACACAGTGCCACGCGCATAAACGCTATTAAAGAGCAAAGAGGCAGGTCTGGCTTTTCAGAGACCATGTATCAGAGAATAAGCCTTCATAGACCCAGATAAACAAGCCCACCCTGCACAAAGTCCAGAGGAAGCCTGCCCAAAATATGCTCTAAGACCCAACCCATACTTCTCCCTCCCGAGGGGCGGAAGAGGGCAGGCACCTAGCACCACAGGAAAATTATCGAAACCGGAGAAAGAAATCAGAGCGTCAACAGTGTGTCACCAGCCATCTCTTTAACCAGACACACAGTTTGAGAAAGGCCTCCCGCCTCCCCCTTCCCCCCTACAATCTCTCCCACTTACAGTCTCCAGCCCTGTGGTGGTAGCAGCGAAGCGCGGTCCGGCCTGCAGTTTATGATGTGCGTCTCTGAAATGACTCCGGTTCTCAGGGCCAGGTGTAGCCACTAGGAATTTAAGGGCAACTTGATCCTTAGCTGTTTCTCCATGCTTTTCTTCCCGATTATAAATACAGCTTTGTGAAAAATCCAGCCCACCACAGTCTCAGGCAAGCTGCATTTTTTTTTGAAACTCAACTTTCCTTCCTGGGCATAGAGCATCGGTTTCCAGTCAAGAGCCAAGGCAAGCCTGTCGCCCATGGGGCCGGCCGCGGAAGGCCCAGCCACGTACTGAAATCCTCGTGGCCCGAGATAATTGGCCTCCAAACCACATTCAGCTGCCGGGGTCTGATCAGAAACCGCTGGGTTTCTTTTTCCCTAAACCGATTTAATTCCCACCCCCAAGCCCTCTAACCTTGTTTCCTTTCTTTCTCTGGCCTCATTCCTGGAAAATGGAGTCTGGAAATGCCTGGGGACTGCTTGGGTGGGCCCCAAAGCTTCTGGAGGAAGAGATAGGACTGAAGGTTATGTTATGTATGTTGCTCTTCCCCCGCCCCCATCAGAGCTTCAAGCATGTCCATCCCCTAGACGGTGCCATCGGGCATCTACCCAAAAGAACAAAAGACATTCTATAAAAAAGACATCTGCACTCGAATGTTTATAGCAGCACAATTCACAATTGCAAAGACATGGAGGACTGAAGGGTACAGAAGGGGTGAAGAAAGAAGCCAGACCCAAAGGCCACATGTTGTAGGATCCCGTCTGTGTGAAATGCACAGGGTACGTAAATCCATAGAGACAGGAAGCAGATGGGTGGTTGCCAGGGGCTGGGGGAGGAGTGGGGAGTGACTGCTTAATGGGGACAGAGTCTCCTTTGAGGGTGACGAAAATGTTTTGCAACTAAATAGAGGTAATAGGTGCCCAGCATTGTGAATGTGCTAAGTGGCACTGAATGGTGTGCTTTAAAATGGTTAATTTCATGTTATGTGAACTTCACCCCAATTTAAAAAAAAAAAAAGAGAGAAGAAAGAAAGAGGGGAAAGGCAGCACGAGGTGGGAAGAGGCAGGAAGCCCTGCAGCCGAGCTGGCTGAGACACAGCACAGGGCCTGCTCTAAACGAACCCCTCCCTTGCCAAGCCAACGCCGCAGGCTCAATGCAGGGAGCAGCTTCCCCGGGAGCTTCAGCCAAGGAATCCCGCCCTGAGCCCGCTGGGCGGCCCCTGAAGGTAAGAAAGTTCCGCCTCTCCAGTCATCAGCTCAATCTTGGACTTTTTTCCCTGATAATGTTTTTAAAGGGAGAGGCCCCACCTATTTCAGTATCAGAAAAAAATGAAGTGCCATGAGGCACAGTGGGGGAAAACATGTATTTTTTTTAATGTAGGATTCTCAGCCTACTTATTCGGAAGGGCTAAAAATGTACATTTCTAAACTGCACTTAATTCCTGTTTGAGCCCCCGTCCTGCTGCATAGCAAAAACTGAATAATCTTCAGCATCTGCCATTTCCTTTCTCCAGGGTCTCACCTCAATTCCAGTCTCGGGTCTTATGAAGACGTTTGCTCCTTGCCACGGTCACGTATTCTTTCGTGCCGGCTGCCGAGATGTCCTGAGCCTCAGCTGGACACCTAGACTGCCTTTGCCTGTCTCTCCAGCAAGTCTTCTCCAGGTCTGGGGGGAGGCCCTGTGCCACCACGCTGCTGCCCCGGGTGTCTGGAAGCACGCGGTGGCGCCCAGGCCATGCTGACCCCATGAGGAAGGAGGTGGAGCTAAGGCTGCTCTCCCACTCGCTTGCTACTCCCAGACACACAGATCATTCTACTGCTCCCGCGTTACCCAGGGTATTGGGAACTCTCGGGACGGACTCAGACACAGGATGCAGCCTCCATGTCTACCCCACTTTTTTCATGTCATGTTGTGGCCCAGGAAGAGATCCGAGTATCTCCCCCTTTCCCAGGTTCCACCGGCCACAGGGGCACAGGTGTGCTCTACTCTGGGATTCCCTGATCCTATTGAAAGGGGCGGCCTTGCAAAAACAACAGGAAAACACCTAACCCCACATAGGGAAATACCTAACCCTACAATTTCCCCAGCAACGGTTACAGATCGACCCTCTGCGGTGTCTCACTAACAGGCACCCTGCAGGAGTTCCGTTTTGCACAACTTCTGAAAAAGCTGAATGAACAGAAAAGAGGTATCTAGCTCTCTCTTTCAAAATTGTTTTTTTGAGAATCTGCTTTTACAGATTCCCGAGTAAACAGCAGAAGGAGCCGCAGCCTCAACCACAGAGTCGCATCTCCTGTGCTGACCCCTTCTCCAAGGAAGGGCAGGAAACCGACGCTTGGACTTTGACATCCTCGCAGTTTTCATTATCTACCTGCTGCCGCTTTTGTTATCAACTGACAGCCGTCTATTTTTTTCTTCTCTTCGTGCCCATTAAAATCAGCGAGCCACTTGGCCTCGCTGCTGGCATCTCCCTGCTCTTTCTTTGGGATGCCACGCTGTCTCTCTGCTCTCTTCCCCCTTCTCTCCCTCTCATTCTCTCTGTCCTTCTAAAGGATAAGATAAATTTTACTTTTATATCTTAATCTCTGCGTGAGAAATCTTTCTCCAGCCGCGCCGTGAGCACCTACTAAGCTCTCCACCCTAACACTAGACGCAGTCTCTGAGGCAGGATTCAAGTCCACACTTGACTTGAAAGCGCAGGTGCTTCTTCCTACACTACAGTACCTTGTTGGATTTAGTCGGTGTCTTAGACAGACATGAATCTTTTGACTGCAGTTGGGGTGAGGAGACTGTCGGGTAGAAAAACTGAGACTCTGCTACATAGCAGAGCCTCAAGAGCATTGTCAACAGACTGCAGAGACGGAAGCTGTCAGGCGGAGGTTTGTCCAGGGCCCCTTCTTCTCTGCACCCATCCCACACCCTCACTCCATCAAGGCTCCCTGGCCTCTTCAGGAAACTGGGAAACAGTTTACTTGGAAAAGCCAAAAAGACACAAGAGTTTATATAAAAAAAATGAAGAGCTGAGAAATTGCAGGCAATGGACAAACCTTGGAAACATTAAGAGAAACCAAACACAAAAGCCACATATTGTATGGCTCCATTGACATGATTCCATTTATATGAAATGTCCACAATAGGCAAATCCATTGAGACAGAAAGTACATCAGTGGTTTCTAGGCACTAGGAGGAAGGAAAAATGGGGTGCCTGTTTAATGGGTGCAGGATTTCTTTTTGGGATGGTGAGAATGTGATTAGATAATGGTGATGGTTGTACAACATCATGAGTGTCCTGGAAGTCACTGAATTTATACTACGTCATTGTTAAGGTGCTGAATTATGTGCATTTTATTTCATAAAATCCAGATGTGCTTGAGTTTGGTCATTAGGACCATTTTATCTCTGGTTGGAGAGCTCAAGGGAGAAATCTACATTGAAGCAGCGTTAGGGGGTAGGGATCGGCTCCTAGCCTTTGCCCTTAACTATGCAGTTCAGGACAGCTTCTTGTTTAACTCCATCATCTTGTCACTTCTCTTTTCAAATTCTTGATATATCTAGTTCAGACCCTCCAGCCCTTGATAAGCCTTAGCTGGAACAGAAGGAAATTCTGACATTTGGGATTTTGCTTATTTCCAGACAATTGTGAATGTCCAGAGTTGGAGACACAGACTTCTAGCCCCAACAGAAGGTACCCCCTGTGGTCTGGGAATGAGAGTCCTTTAGCCCTGTTTCCTGCTCCATCAAGGCCCCGTGAAAGAACACATCGTTCTCTGATAACAGCAGTCTCCCACGGAAGTACTAGCCAGGCCCAAGGCTGTTTAGCTTCTGAGGTCAGAGGGGATCAGGCGCATTCAGCGTGGTCTGGCCACAGACGATTCTCTAATAACAGTAGTGACCACCTTGGGTTACAGCCTTACTGGACGCCAAGTCTGGTGCCAGGCATTTCATTTAATCCTTACAAAAAAGCATGAAAATGGTGTTATCATTTCCATTTGACAAATGGGAACGCAGGGTCCCAACTGGCTATGCGTCACTCCTAAGGTCACACAGCTGATAAGGAGCAGAGCTGAGATTGAAACCCAAGATCACCTGCAAAGCCTAAACTCCTAAGCGTGATATCGCTCTGCCTCTTTCCTCCCAGCTCTGGTGAGATCCCCCAGGCGTCTTCACCCCTGCTGCTCTGACTTGCCAGTTCCCCGCACCCACTGGTGTTGAGATTCTAGGGTGAGAGTGAGGGGGATGTTCCGGTTCTGGTGACGGCAGAACAGCTTATATCAAACCAGCCCTCTGACATGTAACGATTATATAATCTGGACAAAATAGCTTCAAAAACAACTGCTTTAAAGCACCAGACAGCAACTCAAACAGGCCAAAATGGAGGGGATCCACCCTCGAAAGGAACCCTTATTAACTCGCTCTTCCCCTGAAGGCGTGTCCCCGTTACACTGTGCGTGGGGGAGAGAGTGACTGGAACTCTGGGGGGAAATGCTTTAAGTGAGGGAGCCACAGAGGTGCCCTAAAGTCTGTGTACCAACGCTCCTCACCTCCTTGGCTGACTGCTAAATGGTTCACACGCAGGGCGCGACACTAAGTTACCCAGAAGAAAGCAACTGTGATAAGACTGAAAGGCTGCGGAGAGCCTGGAGTTCAAGTCCTGCCAAGCTGGAGAGGCTTTGGCCTTTTCCTTGAAACACTTTCAGGCCCACACCTTAGGAATAAGGACCACATCCTACAACTAAGGTCTGCACCCCGAGAATAAGGAAAAAACAGAGACTCACTCCAATAAAGGTTAAAACTAAGCTTCCGCAGGACGAACGTGATCTGTCAATGATTTGAACATCTGCTAGGACAGAACTTAATACTTTTCATATAAAGCCAACAGAATCCAGAGACTCCATAGAGTATGTTACACACAATAAACATATAACCAAAAGTGACTTAGCATACAGAGACCCAGGGAAATATGACAAGAGAATGACCCAAAGATGAGTTAAATATTGGAATTGGCAGAGAAGGACCTTGAATAACTATAACACAGTTTGTATCACTTAATGACAGGGAAATGTTCTGACAAATGCAGTATTAGGTGATTTTGTTGTGGCACAAACATCGTAGAGTGCACTTACACAAACCTAGAGGGCACAGCCTCGTACACACCTAGGCTGTGTGGTACAACCTATTGCTCCCAGGCTGCAAACCTGTACAGCATGTTACTGTCCTGAATACTGTAGGCAATTGCAACACAATGGTAAGTATCTGTGTAGCTAAACATATGTAAACATAGAAAAGGTATGGTAAAAATATGGTATAAAAGATTTTTTTTTTTTAAAAAAGGGTACACCTTTATAGGGCACTTCCCATGAAAGAAGCTTGCAGGGCTGGAAGTTGCTGTGGGCGAGTCAATAAATGAGTGTGAGTGAATGTGAAGGCCTCGGCCCTGCTGTAGACTTTATAAACACTGTAGCATATACTAAATTTATTTTTTAAATATTTTTCTTTCTTCAGTAATAAACTAACCATAGCTTACTATAACTTTTTCACTTTATAAACTTTTCAGCTTTTTTAACTTTTTGACTCTTATGGAATAATACGTAGCTTAAAACACACTTTGTAGAGCTGTACAAAATTATTTTCTTTCTTTATAGCCTTATTCTGTAAGCTTTTTTATTTTCAAAAAAGAACTTTAACTGTTTTTTTATTTTTGGTAAAAACTAAGACACAAACATATATATTAATCTAGACCATCACAGGTTCAGGATCATCAACATCACTGTCTTCCACCCCAACACCTCGTTCCTGCAGGCATGGAGCAGTCATCTCCTACGATAGCAACGCCCTCTTCTGGATACTTCCTGAAAAACCTGCCTGAGGGTCTTCTCGAGAAGGTGCCGCTCTTTGGCATACAAATATGCCTAGGGTAGTTTCCTTGGTTTGTTCCTTTTTTCATCATAGATTTGCTTGTAAGCAGATAATCTACTAATACCATGAACATTCCTCTCTATTAATGAAAACCTTTCAGTGTGGGGGTCCGTGCTTTCAAACTTTTTAAGGTGTTTGTTGAGGTCTGCAAAAGCTTCTGCTAAACCCTTCACTGTTAATTTTCTTGCAGGTTCTTTTTCCTCTCCTGCTGTTTCTCTGTCTCTTGCCTCTTCTTCAGCTATGTGTTCCTGTTCCAGTTCCAACACCTCCTCATTAGTCAATTCCTCAGGAAAACCACCTCTAGGAGTCCTCACCTACGCCCAGGTTAAAGTTGTCATCTCAACCACAGCCTTGTTGATTTTCATAAACTCCTTCCTCATCATTGGCAAATTCTTTGACACCATGGATCAAGCTCTTCAGTGTCTTCTTCCAGACATCATTCATATGCCATACACGCCTTGGTGACATCACCCCAAGCCCAAGTAAGGTTCCTGATGCAGTCATAGATGTTGTAATCCTTCCAGAATTGCACCAGTGTCTTCTCAGTGCCTTCCTCATTTGCAGCAATAGCCTGGGCAAAAGTCTTGCTCAGGTAGTATGTAGGCCTTAAAAGCTGCTCCAACTCCCTGATCCCTTGGTCGGATCAAAGAGGTGGTGTTTGGGGGGAGAAACACCACTTCAAAATTGGGATGAAGATCACCAATAAAAGGAAGATGTGCAGGAGCACATCAGTCACCCCAGGCCCAACCCTGAATCCAACCACAGTCAACCCGGACAGCAAAAGGGCCAGGCCTGTCTGTCACAGTGGCTAGAAATTGCATTTTGAAGGTGTCAGTGGGCTATGGAAGCAGGCAGCACTGGATGGGTTAAAGATACCAGAGAGGAGAGTATAGTTCAGAGAATTGTTAGATTGGCAGCTGATAGTTTCTCCTGGGGGCAGTTGCCAAATCTGTGCTGAGAATTGGGGTTGGGATTTGACCCAGGCAGACAGGCACCAGTAGGGGAAAGAGAAACCATCAGAGTTTTCTGCTATTGCATAGGTACCAAGTGACAAAATTGAGAAGTTGAGGAGCTTCAGACACACCTGATTTTCCTCACTAGACTTTCACTGAATCCTAAGGCTAGGAGTATGGGAGGCTAAAGAGCTAAGCTGAAAGCTTTTGGGAGTCAAAATTCGATGCAGATGCTAGGCTGCTAGGCCATAAACCAAATCCTGACAAATGTAAGAGAACTGAAATCATACAAAGTATGTTCCCTAACCACAGTGGAATTAAATTAGGAATCAACAACAAAAAGGAATATGGGAATTCTTCAACTGTTTGGAAAATAAACAACAAGTTTCTAAATAACCAATAGGTCAAAGAAGAAATCACAAGAGCAATTAGAAAGCATTTCACACACAATTAAAACAGAAACATATCAAAATTTTTGGGATGCAGCTAAAGCAATGCTTAAAGGGAAATATATGCCTTTAAATATCTGCATCAGAAAAGACCTGAAACAATAGTCTAAGTGTCCACATTTTATTAATAAACTAGAAAGAAACAGACAATCCAGTTTTAACAAGGTACAAAAGAACTCTTTGTCAAAGAGGATATCCAAACGTCTAACAAACACATGCAATGGTACTCCACTTTGCTAGTCCTCAGGAAAATACAAACAAACTCACCAGAACCAGAATGGCTAGACAAATACTGTGTGATCTCACTTACATGTTGAATCTAAAAAAGCTGAACTCACAGAAGCAGAATAGAATGGTGGTTGCCAGGGGCTTAGAGGTAGGGGAAATGGGAAGATGTTGGTCCAAGGCTGTAAACTTTCAATTATGAGATGAATAAGTTCTGGGAATCTAATGTACAGCATGATGATAATAGTTAATAATACTGTATTGGTTACTTGAAATTTGTTAAGAGAGTAGCTCTTAAGTGCCCTCACCTCACATACACACAAAAAAATGGTAACTATGTGTGATGATGGATGTGTTAATTAACTTAATTGTGGTAATCAGATTTCACAATGTATATGTTTATCAAATCATCACAGTGTATACCTTGAATATGTATAATTTTTATTTGTACATCATACTTTAATAAATCTGGGAAAATGGTTGCATGGTGCATACACCTGTGCACAACACATATATACAGAGAGTGTACACAAATGTGGCAAAATGTTAACAAGTGTGGAATGTGGTTGAAGGATATAGGAATTCTTCATATTATTCTTGCAACTTTTCTATAAATTTAAAATGATTTCAAAAGAGTTTGTTTAAAAAAATAAAGCTGTAGAAAAAAGAACAAGAACACAGAAAATGAAAAAGATGGAGAAATGTCACATGTGAGTGAGAATGTGGAACACCTGGAACTCTCACACATTGGAGATGGTCTCGTAAATTGGCACAACTACTTCGGAAACCTGTTTAGCAGTATTGACTGCAGCTGAAATATGTACCCCTTATGAACTAACAATTCCGTTCCTGGTTATATACTCAACAGCAACGCCTACCTATGCTCACCAGAAGCCATGCACTAGAATGTTCATGGTAGCTCTACTCATGAATGAATAAATTATAGTGTCACCTAATGAGATAATATATAAAAATACTACACAACAACGAACAAACTACAACTTCAATCACATAAATGAATCCCACAAACAAAAGGTTGAGCATAAGACAACAGATACAAAAAAGTACCTATTGTATGCTTCCTTGCATAAAAAGTACAAAATTAGTGAGACATGCTTACTTTTTTAGAAGACAGAATGATAGTTTCCTTTACTGAATTGAGGGTATGGGTAGTCGTCGGAACACTGCAAGTGGGCATAAGGAAAGCTTCTTGAGTGTTACTAATGTTCTGGAGGTTTTTGTTCCAGTTGTTGTTGTTTTTTAAAGAGATAGGGTCTTGATACGTTGCCTAGGCCTATCTTGAACTCCTGGGCTCAAAGGATCTTCCCCCTTCAGACTCCCTCGTAACTGGACCCACAGGTGCAGAGCTAATGTTCTGGTTTTTTATTGTGATGGTTACACTGGTGTGTTCTGTTTTGAAAATTCATCAAGTTGTTTCCTTATTAAATGTTCACATTTCTACATGTAGATTACATTTCAATTAAAAATGTTTTAAAATCATGAAGTAAGTGACTGAGACAGGATTCAAACCCAGCCAGTCAGACTTAAGAGTCTGAATCCTAAATCCCTAAATCTTAAATGTAGAATCAGGGTTGCATCATTCTCTCGAATAGTTCAGAAAAAATTTTTTCTCTCCAGAGAAACAGAATCAATAGGGGTGTGTGTGTGTGTGTGTGTGTGTGAACGAAGGGGGGAGAAATTTTAAGGAACTGGCTCACACTGCTGTGGAGACTAATAAATCTAAACTCTGCAAAACAAGCCTACAGACTGGAGACCCAGGGAAGGATGGATGCTGCAGTTCAAGTCCAAAGGCAGCCTGGAAGCAGAATTCCTTCTTTCTAAGGGGACCCCCATCATTTTTCTCTTAAGGCCTTCAACTGATTGGATGAGGCCCACGCACACTGTGCAAGGCAATCTGCTTTACTCAAAGTCTACCTGTGATATGCAGATATAATAAGAAATACATACTTTGTTCTTCTGGCACAGAACTCCTGAAACTCTGTGATAGATTAAAAGAGTGCCTTTTGTTATTTATAACAAGGCCTTTTCAAACACACTTGAGTTTATGTTAATGAGGTAACTTTTGGAAAGCCCCTAAAAATGGGGGGCTTCCGGTTGCCAAGGAAACCGACCATAGGATGAGCGAGCGGGTTGGAAGTTTCAACGCCATCCCTCGACCTTCAGAGAGGAGCGAGCCTAGAGGTCAGGCTTAATCATGAAAGGCCAAGGGTTGACTCTATCATGCCTCCACAAAAGTGCTAATCAAAGGGGTCCAGAGAGCTTCTGGGTTGGTGAACACATCCATGTGCCAAGAAGGTGGCACATCCCATTTCCACAGAGACAAGCTCCTGCACTGGGAACCTTCTGGACCTCATCCTATGTACGTCTTCAGCTGGTGGTTCATCTATATCCTTTATCATCTCCTTTGTAGCAAATGAGCCAACATGTTTCCGGGAGTTCTGTGTGCCGTCATAGCAAATTATCAAAACAGAGGAGACTGTGGGAGCTCCCAATTTGTGGCTAAGTCAGACAGAAGTCTGAGTAACCTTGGGACGCACTACTTGCAATTGGCATCGGAAGTGGGACACAATCTTGTGGGATTGGGCCCTTGAACTCTGGGGCCTGCACTAACTCCGGAGAGTTTGCATTATAATTGAATTGGAAGATACTCGGTTGGTGTCCAGACATTTGCAGAACAGGTTGGTGTGGGAAAACCTCTACATGTCTGCTAGGAGAAGCGTTCAGTGTAGTAGAGAAAATAGTTTGTTTTTTCTATATACTACTGATTTAAATATATTAAAAAAAATCTTCAAAGCAGTATTTAGACTGGTTTTTGAGCAAATATCTGAATACTGTGGCCTTGCCAAGTAGACACACAAAACTAACCTCACAATCCCTAACAATTCAAAACTTAAGATCTAAACAATACCGCCACAGCTGGGCTGGGCGGCGGCAGGGAGGGAGGAATGGGATAGGGACAAAAGAGAAAGAGAATAGGGAAGCGAAAGCATGCCAACATAGTTGTCTTGTTCACAGGGAAGACAGCAATACTGATGAGTTTAAAAGATTATTAGAGATGATAAGCACAAATATTGGTCTTAATTAGTTAAAAATATAATTCATAAATTTCAAATCAACAGAAAAAATTCAATTTAATATAAGACAGGAAAAGGAAAAAGCATTAAAAATAAAGTTTAGTAAACATGAAATAAAGTAGAAATCAATCCATATATGTTATTTTCAATAAAAGTAAACTCACTCCCTGTTCAAAAGATAGACTATCAGATATTATTTTTAAAAGATCTAGTAAATATATTACCTATAAGTAACTGGCAGAATATTTGTCTACAAATAGCTAAATAAATTTTGGGGGGAGAGCAAAGAAGGGGTGCTCACCATGCTAGATATGAAGACATACTCTAAAACCACAATAAAAAATCCAGTATGGTGGTGGTAGGGAACATATAAACCAATGGAACAGACCTGAGAGCTCAGAAATGGGCCCATGTACATACGGTAATTTGTTATGTAATAACAAATTAAAATGGGAAGATTTTCTTGGTGATTATGGTAGGAAAACCAGTTTACCACATGATGAAAAATAATATTGAATCCCTACATCATCCCATATGCAACGGTGACTTACAGAAAATTAAAGACCTAAGTGAGAAAAGTACAACTATAAAATTAGTGGAAAATAATATCTGTGTGACCTGTGAGAAGGAAAAGCGTACATTTCACAGGGACAAATACTACACTTTGACTACACCCAACTTAGAGATTTCATAGGCAAAATACGCAGAAGTCCAAATTGGGGAAAGAAACTTACAGTATGTAAATTTAATAAGAGATTAATATCTAAAACACTCCAAAATGCCTTCAAAATCCCTGAGAAAAGAACCAGAAACCCAATAGAAAAATGAGCAAGGGAGATACCTAGGCAATTTACAAAAGAGGAAACTCTAATTGGCATATTAAGAAAAGAAAAAGGATGAGAACCTACGCTTACCATACACAATGAAATGCAAACTGTCATTAGATATCCCCATCAGATTAGCAAAAAATTTAAAATTCAGAAAATAGCAGTGTTGGCAAGGATATGGGGAAATACCAACCAACCCTCCTGCCCTGCTGATGGCAGAGAAAATCAGTAGAGCTAAACTGGAAAGCAATCTGGCAGAACTTCCCTGCTTCATCACTTCTAACATGCATGTTCTTGGTGTGCCATGAACCGAGGAGGTGATGACCTGCAGATGATCCCATGTCCACTCATCCGGGTGCCCATCAAACCTTCAGTTCCTCGTGACCCACCCACTCCACACCGACTCTGTTTCTCCAGTTGAAGTCCCCACTAGGTTAACGATATCACCACGTACCCAGTCACCTAAGAAGGCACCCGGGAGTCAGGCTGTGCTGCTCCCACGCTCTCCCCGTGGTGGTGCTCAGCTGGCTGCCCTATTTGATGATTGCCCCTCCAAAGTGGTCACAAACCCTTCTACCTTTTTCTAAGCCCAGGGCCACATATTTAAGGCAAGACCCAGTTACTCCTCTTTTAAATGACTACAGTAGCCTCAGTCCTGTATCTTCTCCTCTCTCCTACTCACTCTGTTCTCCAGCGGCCAGAGTGACCATTATAAAATACAAATGGGTTGATGTAGCTCCCATGTTTAACGATATTTCAGCAGGTCACCAAAGATCAAGTCCTTTAAATTGACTACAACATCTTCACCATCTGGTCTGTCTTCTCCAGACTCTCTGCTCTCCCACATACGACCTTTGGCCCCAAGCCCTGACTGCTAGCACCATACTCTGCTCTGCCCTGGAAGGTCCAGGGTTGGTCAGTTAAGAGAAAATTAGATCACCTAAATAATTAATCATGATGGATTATCATAATAAATATTCACCTTAAGCATTTTTATAACTTTGGATTTTATATGATTACAATCTTATAGAAAAATTGCCTGAGCAATGCAAAGAACCCCTGTATACCCTTTACCCAGATTCACCAATTGTTTGTATTTAGCTCCATTTGCTTTGACTTCATAATCCTGTCTATATATTTTTTGTATCATTTTTCTCAACTCTTTGACAATATATTAGAGACATCCTGTCCCTTTACTGTTAAATATTTGATTGTATTTCCTAAGAACAAGGACATTCTCTTACACAATCATGTATGATGATCAAAATCAGGATATTTAACATTGATATGATACTATTTACTATCCAATCCACAATCCATATTCAGATTTTGTCACTTGTCCTAAGAATGTCTTTATTGTCCTAAAAATGTCCTTTAAAAATGTCCAGAATTATACATTATAGATAGTAGCTTTGTCTCCTTTAGTCACCCTTTCATTGTCCTTCTTGATGTTGATATTTTTGTTTTGTTTTGGTTTGTTTTTTGAGACAAGGTCTTGCTCTTGTCACCCAGGCTGTGGCATCATCATAGCTCACTGCAACTCAAACTTCTGGGCTCGAGCGATCCTCCTCCCTCAGCCTCTTGAGTAGCTGGGACTACAGGCATGTGCCACCATGCCTGACTAATATTTTGTAGAGACAGGGTCTTGCTATGTTCCTCAAACTGGCCTCAAACTATTGGACTCAAGCAGTCCTCCTACCTTGGCCTTCCAAGGTGCTACGATTACAGGCATGAGCCACTGGGCCCAGCCAACATTGACATTTTTGAACTGTGCATGCCAGTTATTTTTGAAAATGTTCCTCAATTTGTGTTTATCTCATATGTCCTTATGATTAGATTGCAGTCTTGCCTTTTTGGCAGAAATCCCAGTGAAGGGACGTGCTGTGCATCCCATCAGGAAATACATGATGTCAGTTTGACCCAGTCTTGACAATGTCAACCGTGATCACTTAGTTAAGGTGGTATCTTCCAGGTTTCTCCACTTTTAGCATTTTCGC
Source organism: Eulemur rufifrons (assembly GCF_041146395.1). Classification (NCBI taxonomy): domain Eukaryota; kingdom Metazoa; phylum Chordata; class Mammalia; order Primates; family Lemuridae; genus Eulemur; species Eulemur rufifrons. Next base: position 13,261,830 of record NC_090992.1, read on the forward strand.
ACTTTATCTTTACCTTAAACCACATAGGGTTCCCTGAGAGCTCTGAAGCCAAGAACGGTGGCCCCTCACTGTTCTCGGCCCCTTGGCTGCAGCCATGTCTTCGCAGCGGCGGCGGGTGCCGAGGGCAGGGCCAGCGTGGCAGGGAGGGGGGGCCAGCGTGGCAGGGCGGGTAGGCCACAGCACTCGATGAGACGTCATGTGGTCAGGGGGGTCCACCTGGAACTCGGGGGAATTCAACGTGTACCAGGTGCAGCTGCCCTTCCCCCACCATGGGGGCGATGGGGTCGGCGGGTGGGGTGGGAACAGGTCTGCAGGTGGTTGTCCGGTCCTCACCATCTGCATCGTCACGTGCTGCTCCGGGGACTCGGAGACACCTGGGGACGGTCACCTGCCTGGAGGTAGAGCAGGGGGCACACTAAACCGTTACAAGGAGTTTACAAGGCCCCCCACCCTGGCCTCGGCCCCGCCCCCAGGGAGCACAGGCCAGACCCCCGCCCCTGCTCCCCTTGCGCACCGTTCTCGGCCCGATGCAGCGGACACAGTCGCCTTTCGGCTGCCGCAGCCTGCCAGCGGTCACCGCCTGCTGCTCCTCGGAGTCATTCCGTCCTGGGTCCGTATGGGATGTCCAGAGGCCGCGTCTGCAGCTCAGCTCTGTGTCCAGGGCGAGTCAGACCTTTCTCTTGGCTTCAGTTTCTTCAACTGTCAGTGAAAATGAAGACCTCTACTCCTTACCTCCAAGCCCTGTTGTAAGAAACTGTTACTACTGTCATCAATTATCAATAAAAAATTGCAAAAGCTCTAGTACTTGGGGCCACTTTCTCATGCCAAGCTCTTAGCTAAGTGGTTTGCCATTGTTAATTCTTTGTAGGCCTCTCAACCACCCTAATAAAGTGGCTACTGTTGTCACCTCATTTTGCAGTGGAAGAACTGAAGCACAGAGAGGTTAGGCGACTCACCCAAGGTCACACAGCTAGAAAGCAGTGGAATGGAGACTTCTCCCCACTCTCCAGCTGGTTTTTCTTTTTGTCGACGTCCTTGAGGATCTGATCTTGACGTTGGCTATCTCCCCAGTGTTTTATTTTCTTGTGCATTGGCTACTCTGGCATGTGAGCTGGTGCCCGGGCTGGGGAGCCTTTCTCTTTGCTGCTCTGGGGTCTCGGGAATCACTAGACTGGGGTGAGGCTTCCCGCTTGCCTGGAGCCCTTGGAGCATGCAGGGGGGTAAACTTGAGCCTTGAAATCTGCGCAGAGGCAGGAGTGAGGCAACTGATTTCCAGGAGATCCTGGCTCTGCCCCTGCAGCCCCCAGCTCCCGCTCTGGCTGAGACAGACCTGCTTGCTTGTCTGGCTTTGCTGGGAGAGTGGGGGTGTGGATTCTTCTCATTTGCCCTTTCCTTGGGGTCCGTCCACCAAGTTCTATCTCTTTCCCATGTCTTGCCTCTGTGGGTTCAAGGCCTGGTGTCCTGTCCCCTCGTGGCTTTAATTTGAAAGCTCCCTCCTTTGCAGAGCCCAGCAGCACGAGGACGGCCACATTCCGTCCCTCCTTGCCCTGCCCTCGGTTCTGTCTGCAATATGTGGCCTCGACAGGGTCCCTTGTCCTCCTGCAGCCCCGCCCAGCACTGGTGGATCTTACACTCACATAATAAAAGCACTGTTGGGTTCTACAGCAGGAGCAGAAGTCCCAGCTGTGCCCGTGCCCTGCGTGGATCCCCGTCCCTGCTCTGTACCAGGCCCTCTGACAGGCACGTGGTCCTCAGAAGAGATGTTTCCTTATACCAAGGGGACAATAAATGCAGAGAGTTGGGAACTCAGCAGGCGCCCAAATAATGGAATAATCTCCTTTCTGAGTCCCCAAAGTTGAGGTGCAGTTGAGGTGAGAGGGCAGAGGTGGCATCCCCCTCGGTGCCCACTCCCGTGTTTGATGCGCCAGGCTCTGGGCTGCACATTTCTGCATCGTGTACGCCCCTCTCCTGCGCCTTCTCGGCAGCTCCTGCAGGCAGGCACCGGCATTCTCCACGTTTCATAAACCAGGAGACTGAGGCTCCGAGTGGGGAAGGGTCTCACCCAAGTCAGAGTCAGCAGGTGGCGCAGCTGGGATTTGAGGCCAGGCATCTGGCTCGGACGTCCATGTGAGCAGGGCCACCTTGGGTGGGCTGGCAGGGAAGGCCAGAGCGAACCCCCGTACCCCGCCCCGGCACAGGGAAGATGAGCGGTCCAGCAGATGGACGGGCCCACGAACTGCAAGGTTGGGGGGCAGCAACGGGGTGGGGACACAGGCTGTTTGAGTCTTAACTCTGTTCCAGTGGGTAGCAGTGACCTAATATTTTATTTTAAAGCCTGTATGTAGCTTTTGTCTTACTCTAGGCACTATTCTAAGTACTTTATATATATTGATTCATAAGATTCTCAGAAGAACACAATGAGGTAAGCACTTTATGTCCCTTTTACAAACGAGGAAACTAAGGCACAGAGAGGCTCAGTGACTCGCCCAAGGTCACAGAGCTACTAAGTAGAAAGCCGGGCCATGGATCCAGGTGGTCTGGCTCCAAGAGTCTACACGCCTGCTATCCTTCCTCTCTTTGTGCATTGATTCACTCATTCAGTCATTAAATATTTATAGTGTCTTCTTTGTGTCGGGTGCAGACTTTAGAGACCAAGAGATGACCAAGAAATGGTATCACGGCCGTCAAGGAGGAAATGCCCAAGAAGTAAATAAGGAAAGGGAGAAACATAATCACTCAGCAGCAGGTGCTGACACCTACTATATGTCAGCTGTTTTAGGCGTGGAAATCAGAGATAAATAAGACACGGTTTCTGCTTGTGAGGGGCTCACACTGATGACGGAGGGAGAAGAGGGAATCACACCATGTAAACATGACATGAACTGGATTTGGTGGAGGACAGTGTAGGGACTGTGGGCCCCAGAATAGGAGGTCTAAGAATTGGGGGGTTGGTTTGGATGCGTGGATGGCTGAGTGGTAGGATGGATGGGTGGATATGCGGATGGATGGGTGCTGGATAGATACTGGAAGTATAGACAGGTACATAGTATTTGGAAGGATGGTTGAATGAATGGTTATAGGGATGGATAGATGGATGGATGGATGGACTGGTGGGTAGGTGCTGCTTTACTGTTTGGAGGCCGTCAGCATTTTCATTACAGCTCCCAGCTCTCCACGGTTTACAACTCAACCATAACACAGGCCCTGGGCAACATGTGGCACCTCTGAGTGGTTTACTTGCTCACCCTTGCTATATTTAATCCCACTAATGCTCGCTGGCCAAGTTTTCAGAGAGAAAAAGGAGGAGAAATCGAGGGGCGGGGAGTTGGTTAAATTTTGTGTTTTGTTTTTAGTTTTAAACACACAGACCTATTTTTTCAGTTGTTTTCCGAGATCATTTCCCAGCCCTTAAAAGGTTGCGGGGCAGCTGTCGGTGTATTCTGTGAGTGCTCACTTCTAAGCAAGACAGCCGAATCCCTTGCAAAGCTGCCCTCTTCTCTTTACAGTGTGTGGCTGCTTGCTGGTGACAGAGCTGGGTTTAAAGGACATCCCGGATGAGTGTGTGACTAAGGGACAAAGGCATCAGCTACTTAATATTTCCCATGGTATGGGCGGGGCTTCAGGCCAGGTGTTCCCACCCCCTCTGCCTGAAGATGGGACCCCCTCTGAGGCCTCCAGTCCAGGGCTCTGCAGGCTTCTCACACTTTAGTGTGCACACGAGTCACGTGGGGAGCGTGTGCAAATGCAGCTGCCGAGTCCGTGCGTGGGGCCCGGGCGGCACCTGAGATTCTGCATTTCCAGTCAGTTCCCAGGAGACGCGGACGCCGCCGCTCCAGGAACCACACTCGGAGCACCCGGGGTTTCCACCAGCGCCGTCTAGCTGAAATGTTCTATAACACAAGCCACACATGTCACGTAACATTTCCCAGTTGTCACATCAAAAAGAGAAAAAGAGATGACATTAAATTTAATAAGATATTTTATTTAATCTAATTTATGCCAAATAGTATCATTTTAATATGTAATCAATATAAAATACTGAGATATTTTACAGTTCTTTTGTGTAATAAGTCTTTGAAATCTGGTGCTTGTTTTACACTTAACAGCACATCGCAGTTCCGATTAGCGACATTTCAAGCAGTCATGTGGCCGGTGGCTCTCGGTTTGGAAGGCGCAGATCTAAATCTGGCTTGAATACTTCCAGTGCTAGGGAGCTCGCTACCTTCTGGGAAGTCCACTCTGTAGCTGCATGATCTGAGTCGGGAGTTGACGGGAGGACTAGCTGGGGAGACCCGGCTTCACTCTCTGGGTTTCCAAGCCAACTGGCTTTCTCTGTGAGTCAACACCTCACATCCTCTGCCTCAGGCAGCCCCACAGCAGCTCTCAGATGGTTTCTGTGGTTTTGTTCTCAGTCTCTGCTTCTCTTGTTGAAGAACCTGGCTCAGGGACGCTGACTGATGTCCTCAGGGAGACCCAGCCAGGAGATGGCAGAGCTGGGACTTGAAGTCTGGACTTTGAAACCTCGTCTCCCTCTGCTGTAAGAGGCCCTGGGTCCTTCAGTGTGACTTGGTTTCAGAGGACCTTCCAGGTTCACTCACGCTCCTGCAGACACATTTACTTCTATTTATGTGGTGAATTACATTGATAGATTTGCAAATGTTGAACCATCCCTGCAACTCTGGGATGAAGCCCACTTGGTTGTATTTTTTTGATAAGCACCTGAATTCAGTTTGCCAGGATTTTATCAAGCATTTTTGCATCTATATTCATAACAAATATTGGTCTATGGTTTTCTTTTTTTGTTGAGTCCTTTCCTGGTTTTGATAACATGGTGATGCTGGCTTTGTAAACCGTTTGGGGAGGATTGCTTCCTTCTCAATGCTGTGGAATAATTTCTGCAGGATAAGACATGTTGTTCTTTGTAGGCCTGGTCATATTCAGGTGTGAAACCATCTGGTCCAGCACTTTTTTTTTTTTTAAGGAAGGTTTACAATTGCTGCCTCAAATTTTGATACTTGATATTGGTCTGTTCAGAAACTCTATTTCTTCCTGATTGAGCCTAAGTAGGCTATCTCATTTCTTCCAAGTTTTTAAGTTTATGTGCATAGAGATTTCTATGGTATTCATAGATGATATTTTGTATTTCTGTGATATCAGTTGTAATTTCTCCTTCTTCATTCCTGATTGAGCTTGCTAGAGTCCTTTCTTTTCTGCTTCTGGTTAATCTAGTGAGAGGCGTGTGTCAATTTTGTTTATCCTCTCAAAGAACAAATTTTTTTTATTAATCTTCTGTATAATTTTTTTTATTACTGATTTCATTTAGTTCTGCTCTGATCTTGGGTATTTCTTTTCTTCTGCTGGGTTTGGGATTGGTTTGCTCATCCTTTTCCAGTTCTTTGAGATGATTCATCAGATTGATGATCTGTGACCTTTCTGTCTTTTGGATGTAGGCAGCTGTGGGTATAAGTTTTCCCCTCAGGACTGCTTCAGCTGTGTCCCACAGATTTTGATAACTTGTGTCCCTTTTTTCATTTAGTTCAAAGAATGTTTTGATTTCCATCTTAATTTCCTCCTTGACCCAATAATCCATGACTTTATGTAGAGATGAGTGTTTCTGTTGGAGTTAAGACATATATTTTTATTACCACAAAGGTACATGACAACTTCAATCATCTAAAGGCCTTAATCAAGCCTGTGACTTCACAATAAGCAGCCCTCCATGTCAGGTGCTGATGACAGTCACTCCATACACAGTGACATTCTGGTTTGGGGTATTTGTGAAGTGCAAATTCTGACTGGCCTTTAGAAGAAACTGATACCCATGACAAAGAGGAGTCAGGTTCTATCTTTAGTATTTTCTGTTCAATAAAAAATCCAAAGAATCAAAATTGTAAATACTCTGATTGTGTCTCAACTTACTAAAGCACGGCAGAGCCCCAGCTTGAGATGGTGCTGAAGTCACCATGAGCCCTGGGCATAATCAGACTTGTCAAGAGACCTAGCTGGGCTCCTAAGGGTCTATTCACATGGGCATCCAAGGAGCTTCGGTGGGAGGTTAGAGGGTGTGAGTTATAGGAAGACAACACTGGAATTTGGTACTTTCTTAATTACTCCCACAGGTAGTTGGAGCAGAGAGAGGCTTGAGGTCCCCAGAAGCTGGGGCAGGATTCACTGGGCAGAGCAGGCAAATGGCAGCAGGCACGAGGTAAAGGGGAAATGTACGCAAATACCACCAGCACTAACCTCAGAAGGCAACGAGAGTCTCAGGAAATAAATCCAAAGAGAAGGGACTTAAAGAGAAGTTAAATACAGCATGGAATGAAAATGTGCTCAACATCGTTAGGGAGACACACAATGAGGTACCAGCACACACAGTCAAATGGCAAACATTAAAAGTTATCAGTTCCAAGAGCTAGTGAGGTTGTGGAGTAACTGGAACTCTAATACACTACTGATGTTAATTGGTACAACCACTTTGGAAAATTCCTTGGCAGTATTACCATTATATGCATATACCTCAGATCCCACAGTCTCATCCCTGGGTAACAAAGTAAGTGCATATTCCAGTGTCCAGTCCAAGGAGCTTGGCAATCATCACTCTGTCCTAACCATAAGCCAAAGCTGAACTAACAAAAACCAACAACTCTTCCTAGATCTGGCAGAGAAGTGAGGTGACAGGACAAAGTGTTGCCCCCAAACTAGAGACAGACAGGCAAATACGGAGATCACAAGTCACCAGAACAGAGCAAAGAGCAGAAACCTCCCCAGGAACCAGTACCAGCTCAGGAAAACCTAACCTGCAGCTGACACACTGCTGGGGGCTCCGTGTGGACAAGTCTGAGAGTTAAACACTCCAAGGAGGCCCAGTCAGAGGGCCCCACACTTTCGTGAGTTTTACCTCTAGGAATCCTACCAGGCTCTTATAGGGACTATTGGAGAAAAATCCCCCTGGTGCCTCCCACAGGGGGCTGGGAAATAAGCCAGAGCACTCTGTTCTTCTTAACAAGGCCCCTCATGAGAAACCATTTAACCAGGGCCTGACCCACTGGGCTTTATCAGAGCTGAGTGTCGTAGGGGAAGAGGAATTCCCAACTCCTGCCACTCTTTCCATCCTGTTCCACCTAACGGGGTGGGGGAGGAGACTGAGAAGCACATGGGAAGGTCACAGCTCAGGGCGCAGGCTCCCCAAGAGACTTAGACCTACTGTGGGACTAAAGAATGCCTCCCCTCCCCCAACACCATATGGGAACACGACTAAGGGCCCATTTAATGGGGTTCCCTTTACCGAGGACATCATGTCTAGCTTTCAACAAAATTTATGAAGCATGCTAAATTTATGAGGTTATGCTAAAAGCTACTCTGAACGATTGGGTTTTCATACAGATTTGTCAGAGCAAGTGAGTGATTCCCATCAGGGAAGGAATGGGCAGGGTGGGTGGTGAAGGGCAGGGCCCCTGGCTCACCTTGAGGGGCAGGTAGGCCCCGATGGCGATCCTGGCACGCAGGTGGACGTGGCCCTGTTTGTAGCTCACCAGGAGCGTGCTGGAGCCCTGGGCCTTGGCTGTCACCATGAAGATGCTGCATTGCTTAGACCCCGGTGGCAGCCTCTCCACACCGAGAAGATCACATGGTCACCGTGAACTTGCTTTTGCTGAGGAAAGCAGGACAGGCCGAGGGTTCCTCTTTCATGCTGGGCTTGATATGCAATCTGATGTTTTTAAATTAAAGATTTTTAATTTCAGTATAATTCACACAGATATAAAACTGACAATAATTTTTTCCCACATATTGAACACATCCTGTATCCTGTACCCAGATCAAGAAACAGATTATCGGCACCCCAAGATCTCCTGGAGCCCCATCTGATGTCTAGCCCCTGCCCCGGGGAAACCACTACCCTGACTTCTACCAGCAGGGCTCAGTGTTGCTTGATGCTTCACTTTCTATAAAGGGAATCACTGAGGATAAACTCTTCTGTATCTGGCTTCCTCCGCTCAGTGCTGTTCACGAGATTCCTCATTTGCTGCACACTGTGCATCCTTTACCCACATTTCTATACATTGTGCCGTTGTGTGAATACAGAGCAATGGGTTTGCCCCTGCGACTGTGCACACGTCGGCCCCTTCCAGTGTGGGGCTCTGATGCACAGGGCTAAGAACATCTCTGCACCTTCCCTTTTGGGGACACACTTGGGCATTTCCTTTTGGTGTATCCCTAATAATGAGACTCATAGGCCATAGGGCTCGCATCGTTACTGCCAAATATCTTTCCCAAAGTGGTTCCATCAATTGAAACTGCTACTAACAGTTGCCCTACATCCCTGCCTTTATTTTCTATTCATGTTTTAATTAAATTTTTGAAACCTTATTTGATTCTCATAAAATACACATAGCAAAAAACCTCCCACTTTTGCACTTTTACATGTAGCGTTCGGGGGCGTGAAGGACACGCACACTGTTGTGCAAGCATCGCCACCGTGTATCCACACAACTCAGCTCAGAACCTGCAACTCTGTCCCCAAGAAGCAATAACTCCCTCATTCCCACCCCCCTCCCCCGCAACCACCCTTCTACTTCCCATCCCCATGAATTTGACCACTCCGGGTACCTCAAATCAGTGGAATTAGACAGTATTTACCTTTTGTGACTGGTGTATTCACTCAGCACAATGTCCCCAGGTTCATCCACGTGGTAGCATGCGTCAGACTCTCCTTCCTTGTTAAGGCTAATAGTCCACTGTGTGTATGGACCACATTTGGTTCACCCATTCTTCACTGGTGAACAGTCGGGTTGCTTCCACCTTTTGACTGTGGTGAAGAACACGGCTATGAACGTGAGAGGACAAATACCTCTGTGAGATTGTGCTTTCAATACCTTTGGGTATTGAATCCCAAACCCAGAGGTGGGATTGCTGGATCACAGAGTAATTCTATTTAATTTTCTCAGGAATGACTATAGTATCTTCAGTAGCAGTGACACCATTGTACGTTCCCTCCACCAGTACACGAGAATTCCAATTTCTCCACATCTTCACTGACACTTATTGTGTTTTGTTTTGTTTTGTTTTTTTGAGACAAAGTCCCACCCTGTTGCCAGGGCTAGAGTGCCCTGGCATTATTAGCCTAGCTCACCTCAAACTCCTGGGCTCAAGCGATCCTCCTGCCTCAGGCTCCCAAGCAGCTGGGACGACATGGGTTTGGCTAATTTTGTTTGTTTCTATTTTTAATTGTCTGGATAATTTTTTTTCTATTTTTCAGTAGAGACTGGGTCTTGTTCGTGCTCAGGCTGGTCTCGAACTCCTCACCTCTAGAGATGCTCCAGCCTTGGCTTCCCAGAGTGCTAGGATTCCAGGTGTGAGCCACCGTTCCCGGCCAGGCACCAGTTCTTCTCTGTAGGTCTGGCACAATTCCTGTGTGAAACCGTCTGGTCTGGGAATTTTCTTTTAAGGAAGGTTTATTATTGCTGCTTCCATTTTGATACCTGATATTGGTCTGTTCAGGAATTCTATTTCTTCCTGATGGAACCTAAGGAGGCTGTGTGTTTCTAAGAGTTTGTCCATTTCCTCCACATTTTCAACTTTATGTGCATAGAGGTTTTTATAGTATTCATAGATGATATTTTATATTTCCGTGACAATAGCTGTAATTTATCCTTTCTCATTTCTGATTGAGATTAGAGTCCTTTCTTTTCCGCTTCTCATTAATCTAACGAGAGGCTGTCAATTTTATCTTTTCAAAGAACCAACCCTTTGTTTTATTAATCTTCCATACAGTTTTTTTTATTATTGATTTCATTTAGTTCTGCTCTGATCTCTGTTGTTTCTTTTCTTCTGCTGGGTTTGGGGTTGCTTTGCTCATCCTCTTCCAGTTCTTTGAGTTGATTCATCAGATTCTTGATCTGTGATCTGTCTTTTGGATGTAGGCAGTTATGGGTATAAGTTTTCCCCTCAAGACTGCCTTATCTATGTCACACAGACTTTGACAACTTGTGTCTTATTTATCATTTAGTTGAAAGAGTCTTTGATTTCCATCTTAATTTCCTCCTTAACCGAAGAATTTTTCAGCAGAAGCTTGTTTAGTTTGCTTGACTTTGTGTAGAGATGAGAGTTCATGTTGGAATTGATTTCTAAATTTATTCCACTGTGGTCTGAGAAGATGAATGGTATAATTTCTATTTTTTTAAATTTGTTGAGACATGCTTTGTGGCCTAGGATACGGTCAATCTTAGAGAATGTCCCATGAGCTGATGAGAAAAACGCATATTCAGTGGTTGTCGGGTAGAATGTTCTGTAACTGTCAGTCAGGCCCATTTGTTCTAGAGTTCTGTTTAAGTCCATTGTTTCTTTATTTTCTGTTTGGAGGATCTGTCCTGTTCTGTCAGAGGTGTGTTGAAGTACCTGGCTATTACAATGCTGCTGTTTATCATTTTGTTTAGATCAAGGAGGACTTGGTTTATGAATCTGGCTGCAATTGACTTAGGTGTATAAATAGTTAGAATTATTATGTCTTCTTGTTGAATTGTACCCTTCACAGTTATATAGTGACCATCTTTATCTTACATTACTTTTGTTGAAGACTAAGTTATCTGAAATCAGAACTGCTAGGCTGGCTTTCTTTTGGCTTCCATTTACGTGGAATATTTTTTTCCATCCCTTTACCTCGAGTCTGAATGCATCCTTGTGGGTTAGATGTGTTTCCTGAAGACAGCAGATACCTGGCTTGTCCATATTTATCCATTCGGCCAGGCTATGTCTCTCTAGTGGGCACTTCAAGCCATTCACATTTATTGAAGGAATTGGTAAGTGGGGCAGATTGAGTTGAACTCATCCTGTTGAGTTGAACTTTGCAACTTTGTATTCTCTCTGGAGCCATTGTGGTACCTGGCCTTTGACCTTCACCTTTTGGACGATTTTACACTGGTGAGTATTTATTGTGCCGATCCGTGTGTAACGCCATTCTCGGTACTTCCTGGAGGACAGGTCTTGTCTTGATGAATTCCCTCAGTCTTGGCTTGTCTGAGGTCTTTATTTCTCCATCACATAAGAAGAGCTGCTTCAGTCTTGACACTGCTCCCTCCTCTGCAATTCCTAGGACATCCCTCTCAGTGCCCTCAAATAGTTTGGCATTCGGTGAGTCACTGGGTCTCTGGCACAATGTGGAGAGTGGTAGCTTGTCACTTTGGTTTGGCTTCCTTAGTCCAGCAAAAAAACCCGGCACCTGGGTCTACCACTCGGGAGGGTGGCATGGAGGGATGCAGCCTAACCACGGATTCCGGGGGGGCATTGCCCCTGTCAGTCTTCACCCAGACCCAGGGATGCCTGGCTAGGGAGAAGACTGCCAGGGCACAATCTGAGACATAGATGGGACGCCCATTCTCTGGCCCACATCACTAGGTTTTAGTCTGACTTCAGATTTTTGGGGACGTCAGATGTCTGATGAGACCTTCAACCGTCATCTGAGTCGGGGTTGCCCCCTCAGACTTCTGGCAACATATGACTATGCTTAAAAATGTCCATCGTGGCAACGTTCAGTTGGAACTTTGGCACTCATCGAGCCCCATCCCAAATGTTCAGTGACTAAAGGACCAGGAAATTTGGCCCGAGAATGAATCTCTGCCTGATGCTACCTGAACTTCCATCACCGCTGGCAGCGAAGAGTCTAATGTCCTCTACTTTCAAACTTTCTTTAAACTTGTTAGACTTCCTGGTCTTCCCTCTGCCTGCCTCGTGTCACTTCTGACCCCTGCATCTCTCTCACTGCCTCACTGTCTGGACGATGTTTCTCTTTTGGATCCCTCCTTCCTCCTGCTTCCTCTCTGTCTCCATCTCCCTCACCTGAGCAGCCGTTCCAGAACTCCCCGCCCGCCTGCACCCCTGCTCCCCTTTCTGGGAGGCTGCAGGGTCAGAAGACATTGCAAACCAGGTACCCACATGGATGATGCCAGCATGAAATGCCACCCCTTTCCTGTCTGAAGTCATTCTCCTCTTTACTAATCTACATCGTGACACTAGGGAGGAACAATGCCTCTTAGCAATGGACTTCATCTCCCAGTCAGCCCCACTGTTTGGCACAAACTCCAAAACTTGAGAAGGGGCCTCAGGCTCCACAAGCGGAACTTTAAACCTGGCCCTCACGGTCTTTGATAACCGGGATGGGGAGAGGTGAGAGGAAACAGAGCGGCACTGACAGCGGCCCAGAAAGCAGAAAAAGCTTTTCAACTGGTGGCTGCCACTGTGAAAGGGTTTTCACCAGAACCACAGTTACTGAGAAAGGTCCCAGGCAGGAAGAGGACAAGACCACAGCCTTCTACGGGAACTGAGCCCTGCCTTCACCACAACTCTGGCTCCCTGGAGTAAAAGTGCCCCAGGAAGTGGGCTGTCTGGCTCTCTCTGGCTCTCCCCCCTCCCCCTCCCCTGCTCTGACATCAGAAACAGCCAGTGTTACAGCATTGCTAAGACCTAGGCTGAGCGTAGGTGTTAGTAAAGCCGTAAGCAGTGCTTATTGATCAGGAAGGTGCTGGAGAACTGGCAGTCTGACCGCAGCAACACCGTTTCATCCTCGTTAGTCAGCAGTGTTGGTGTGGTCGGTGTAGTCAGTGTCGTCGTCAGCAGTGCTAGCACAGTACAGCCAGTGCTGTCTGTCAGTAGTGGCAGCAGGGCACAGTCGGTACGGTTCGCTAGCGGTGCTAGCACAGTACAGTCGACTGTCTATCAGTAGCGACAGCACAGTGCAGTCAGTATTGTCAGGACAGTTAGTATTATTGGTACCATTAGCCTGGTTCATGTAGCTGGTACCACAGTATTGTCAGTGTTCCCAGCCTAGGTCGTGTAGCTGGCGGTGTTCGCTAGTTACCTAGCACAGCTAGGGCAGAGTTCGCACGGATACACGTGACCAAGCAGCAGGGCGCCACCTGCGATTTGTTCAATGAGGGACTAAACAATGACACCCTCCTGAAGAAAAGTGGCTGGTGCAGCGCTGGATGGGACAAAGGTAGCCATCAAAATAATGTCCAATCAGAGCCTCCACAGCCTGGAACTTGTCAAAATGGAGGTCAAAGCCAGGGGCACCTGACTCATCCAAACATCCTGAAGTGGGGGGATGCCACTGAGGCTGAAGACGCCCGCTGTGTAATGACAGAATAATCCCAGCTGCATGCAGTATTGCCATGAGAACCACATTACATCCTACAACCCCAAAACATCCTACTTGATGACAATTGCAAGATGAACCTAGCCGAGTTTGGGTTTGCCACATTTAGTGGCACATTTGTGGAAGTCCTCGTTTTTGTGCCCAAAAGTTCCCCAACGAGGACTACGTGGGACCCGAGGTGGACATATAGAGGCTGGGGTCGTCCTGTACAGCATGACAGCCAGGTCTCTGCCATTGCATGGAGAGAACTGGGGGAATCTTCAAGCAACATCACACCTGCAATGTTGAGATGAAAACATTTCTGAAAAAGATCCTGACCCCTGACCCCTGGGAGAGGCCCATGCTCCTTCAAATGATGAGGGGCATGTGGGTGAATGGGCAGCAGATGCCAGAGGAGACCAGGAAACCACAGTGACTGCCTGCACATGAGTCTCTGTCCTAGCACGGTGCCCTGCCGACATGGCAGAGAGCCAGCAGGAGGGACCTGTCCCCAGGAAACATCCAGGGAAGACGACTCCCACCAGGCTGGATGGCCTGAGGGGAAGACCTCAACCTTCCCTCTGAACACGGGCCGCAGAAGCTCACCAGGAGACTCACCGATGTCACCTTGAAAACACACCCCTTCCTGCCAGCCCAAAAGACCCACCGCAAACAGGCAAACGAGGTGGTGGTGGCGGCCAATGCTGAAGCAGAGAGCAAGCGACACACTCACAGGTTCGGGTGACAGCGGTGGGTGGGAGCTGTCAGCTGTCAGTCCACGCCCGGCCGACCTCCCGCTCTGTGTTGGGATCCGGGGAGCTCAGGGTCGGTCGTCTTGCTCTCCATTCTAAAGGCAAGGAGACATGTGAAGGGGACACTCAGGTATTCTGAAATGTGCAGGACATTCTCACTGACTCTTGCCCCCTGCTGTGCCGCACATGTCAGGGCTTCCCCCTCCCGTCTGTCTGAAACTCTGTGCCTGTGACCAACTACCCGTGCCCTCCCTCTGCCACCCCCAGCCTCTCATCACCATCAAACTACTCTACTTCCATGAGGTCAGCTTTGCAGATTCAGCAAGTGACGTCACGCTGCGTTTGCCTTTCTGAGGTCACGGATACGTTAATCAGCTTTATGTCACCGTTCCCCATAGCGCACATATACCTAAACTTCACATTGTACTGCATACATGTATACATCATGACTTGTCTATTAAAAATAATGTCAGCAAGACCATATTAAATAACATAAGATGCAGGAAGGGTGGCCAGACCGCCCCAGATACTTGCCCTTGCCGCTTCAGCTAAGTCTTCTTGCACTGGAACCACCTTGTTCGACCGCCGGAAGCAGGTCTTTCTGGGCGGCAGGATGCAGCACATTCTTAATAAAAAATTGCGAAGTCTCCTGGCAAGCCCCTTCCGGCGCTGGCCCTCTTCCGAGGGAGGGGTCTTGGTCTCCCCAGCCTGGACAGAGCTGTCTCCTCTTTGCTCCGCTTTGTCTCCTCTTTGCTCCGCTTTGTCTCCTCTTGGCTCTGACTCAAGGGTAGGGTAGTAGCAGGCGGACGGGGAGCTGTCATACAGTTTGACTGTCTTATAATGAGGCTTTGTCCTCACTGGGGAGATGATGACTGGGTCCTCCATCTGCACCCAAGCATCCTCCATGAGCTCAGTGACGGTGGGCCTCAACTTACCGTCAAGGGTGAGGCACTTCCTCACCAGTTCTCTGAGTTCGTCAGAGAAGAATTCTGGTGTTTCGTAGATTCCCCCAGTGATGTTTTTCTTCATTTCCTCCCAGTTGTCGCCAAGAAACGGAACAGTCCCGGCTACCATGTTGTAGATGACCACGCCCAGGCTCCAAACGTCCACCTCCGGTCCCACGTATTTCTGACGCAGGAACATCTCTGGGGCACTAAAAGCAGGAGTGCCACAAAATCTCTTCAGGTAACCCTCCTCAGTGAAAGTCTCGGCGAGGCTGAAGTCGGCTAGTATGATTTTCTCATGCTTTTCGTCCAGCAGGATGTTGGCCGGCTTCAGGTCGCGGTGGACCACGTGATTCTTGTGGCAGTGTTGCACCGCAGCCAGCAGCTGGCGAAACAGGGGACGGGCGTCGCGCTCACTCAGGCGCTCTTGTTTCCTGAGAAGCCTGCCAAGGTCCCTGCCACCGGCATATTCTGTTACCAGGCACATACTTTTTTCATCCTCGAAGACCCTCATAAGCTTCAGTATATTAGGATGTTGCAGGGCCCTCAGGAATTGAACCTCCTTGCGGAATCTCACCAGCGAGCTGCGGGTCTTCTTGGACTTTTTGATGGCCACCTTGGTGTTAGTTAGAAAGTAGACGCCCAGCATCACCTTGCCGTGCGCACCGGAGCCAAGTTCCCTGAGGAAATCATAATAGTCTAATTCCTGCATGGGGAAACTGGGAGCCAAATCCTGCACCATGGCCCCTCTATGCTAAGGCTGCGGTAACTAACTAATGAACACTCTCAACCATATTAAGTAGGGGAAGGATACGAACAGTACTAACTACACTAATGATAATAGGTAATATTAAGTAACAATACTAATTATACTAACATGACAAAAGAACAATACTAAGTATACTATCTTAATAAAAAACAATATTAACTATGCTACGTGAATGCTACTAACAAACAAGATTATACTATGGTAACAAACTACTAACTATCCTACGCTAACACAACTAACCAACAATGTTAACTATACTAACTACACTGACAATGATCAATAACAATGAAAAACCAGTAGCGCTACGGTCAAGGTCCACAGGTCACCAAAAACAGCTTCCTGGGCAATAAGACCAAAATCCTAGGCCCAGCCAGGGGCTTATATAGGGGTTGGGAATTTGGTGACAATGGCGCTATATGAGGTCAGAGCAAGAAATGGGCCAATCATGGCTGGGTAAAACCTACAGTGGTTTTTTCAGTTTTTGGTCACGCGAACATTTTCCTCTTTAAAGGGAACAAGTGTTTTCTGCTTACATGGTTATAGACGTTGATATTTACTTTATTAGAAATTTAAACCTGTACAATTCTTAAGGGACCTTTCCATCTATAGTTTGAAAACCTTTAATAAGTTTAGGCTTTTAAAGACCTCGTCATGTGTGTCATTGAAATAATCAATTTCTTCTTCTTGAAATTCTGACTGGTGTCAGGGGAATGCTACAACATAGCTGACGTCATGATCCCCCTTTAAGTGACACTCCTGGGGCAGTAAGAAGCATGTGAGGACCAGCCCTGCAGCTTAGGGCCCAGCCAACCTGGCCTCGAAGGAGGGAGAGTAAGTGGCAGACACCACAACCCAGCACTGGGCTGCAGGTCGAGCCAGGGCTGACTCGGGATGGCTGGGACCCAGGTGCAGCGGGAAGCTCCACGAAGGCAGGGGCTGGAACTGTTCTGGTTCCTGTCCTGGCCTCCTTGGCCCGGACTTGGATGAGCACTGTTGAGCAGGGCCTGGGGAGCTCCGCAGACCTGGAACCTGGGTGCCAGGGTGGAGTCCCTTCCACGGCCACACCAGCATGTTGGTGTCGTGCTGGCCCTCGGATTCTCTTGGTCCAGAGGGATAACATGGCAGCCTTCCTGGGGCAGACTTAGGGATGACATAGGGCAGCAGGACTACCCACTGAGGGCCCTGAGGTCGGGCCCAGCGCTGAGTGTGCCACAGGACGCATCTCCCGGACCCCGACAGCAGCGCACGGTGTGGCCTCAGCTCCACCGTGCTGGTCTCCCAGCCTTGCATCAGTTAGGCTCCAGCCTGCGGGACAGCCCTTGACTATTTACTAAGGACACGCCGGCCACCTCTCACTTGCTCCGCGCAGGCAGGGCAAGGCCCCATCATCCCCATGTGAGGAGAGGAGGCTGGGAGGGGAGCAGCCTCCATCCCCAAAGGCAAAACTGCAGGGACAGCAGAAGAGGACTCTGACCCGACCGGGGTTTTCTGCTCTGAACTCTGCATCCTTTCCCATGGGTGCAGGTGGTGCTGAGAACAGCCATGACCCAGCTCAGGAAGGCCAACCCCTCCTGGCGGCCACCTGAAGCCTCACAGGCCAGGACCTTGGGTCAATCCGCTGCTGGACTCCTGACAACCTCTGCTGCTCCAGACAGATGGCTGCTGTGAGCTGAACATGCAGCACACCCGACATGTCCACAGGGCAAAGACCCTCTGCAAGTCCATTTCACTTTCCACTCCGGGCAAACTTACCCAGAGCAGCGTCAAAGCCTGGCTCCCCGGTGAGAACATCACGTGCTGGGAAATCGGAGATGGCTGACTGGAACTGCCGCTGGAGCTGAGGAGGGACTCTGGGTGCAAGGTCTCCACGACTTCCCTCTGGGCCGGGGAGCACTCACCTAGAGAGGGGGAGGGAGACAGGGTGTGACCAGGCCTGCCGGCCACCACACCCAGGCCCAGGAGACCCAAAACCCAGAATGAGAGCAATCCAAGAAAGCCACCTGCACCCATGTGCCTTCCACGCGGAGGCCCAGGGCTGCCCAGAGCTTGGAGATGGAGCCACAGTTGATAAAAGCCACGGATGAATTACACAGAGGAGGGGTCATTCTGAATCACGGGGAGTTTCAGATCAGAATTTCAGCGTTTATTCTAGAGCGCGCATCCAGGGGCACGGCACACAGGCCAGGCCCACTGATGCGTGTCTCCTGTCCCTGTCAGCAGGGGACGAAGGCACGTTGACTCTGCACACTAGGAGGGCACCTGTTCTCCACTGATACACTGAGTATCACTGGCCAGCAGCAGAGTGCTGTCCCCTTGCCCTGACGCAGGAAAGGACAGGTCACCAGGAAACAAAAAAGCTGCCCCACGCATCAGAACAAGAAGAGTGGTATTTAATTCTACAAGGAGTGTAAGTCGGTTTAGAAAAACAGCCTGTATTAACTTGTTCATTTCTGGCAGCTGCTGTCCAGGGCTGTCACGGGCAGGGGTGGGGTTCAATGTGTTAGGCACAACTTGGGAGAGCAATTATAAAAATCAAAATCAGTGACTAGTCTGCTAAGTCATTAGTTTCTGGGATCAATGGTGATAAACTGTGGCTTTCTTTGCTCTGGTGCTCTAGGGCTGAATTGCATTTCCAGTTCCGAAACAGGCAACTTCCGGAGCTGGGCTCTTTTATGACGATTCCTTTCCCTGGCTGGGCTTGTGGAGGACTCAGATTTCTAAAAGACTGAAAGGCTGAAAGGCACGGAGGAGGTGGGTTAAATGCTCTCTCTGGACTTGGTGTGAGTTTGAACCGGAAAAGCTGATAAAACCCCCTAAGAAGTCCCTGAGAAGCCACCTTTCTGCTCCCTGGAGCCTGGCAGGTTCTCTAAAGACCACGCGAGCCCCCTCATTGTGTACCGCGCAGGGTAGAGCTTCTGTCTCCCACAGCGACAATTACTTTGGAGCCTGTGGCCTCCTGGAAGCTGGTATGGATGGGTGGATTGACAGGCCACGATCCCCTAAGGGACACCAACCGCTATCTGGGGAGGCAGCCAAGGCAGCTGATTGAGTGCCTACTGTGTGCTGTAGCACAATGTTACCCATTTCACAGGTGAGAACACTGAGGCTCAAAGCCCAAATGCCTTGCTGGAACCTGGCAGAACTGGGTTCCAGTGCAGGCGGGTCAGACATCGCTGCCCGGTGTTCTCACACTGAACAAGCTACTTCTCCCGCAGCAGACCAGGGAGCTGGATTCATTCATCGGGCTGGGTGGGCTGAGGATTTTGTGGACTTTGGCTTCTGCCACAGCCATGATCTCTTCTTTGTTCATGAATTTAGTTAATTAATCTCCCAGCCAAGAGAGAAGGATCCATTCTGCTTTATTGTCACTTAATCACAATGGGTCCACATGAGCAAAATGTGAACTCACATAGCCCAGGCAGTGGGGGCCCCAGGACAGAGCCTGCCCAGATTCCCCAGCGGGTCCCCCGGCCCACCCGAAACCTCCCCAGGATGCAGCCCTCCCTGTGTCCCCTCTGCCGCACCCCCCAGCCTCCTCTGCAGAGCCCAGCAGCGTCCGCCCTTCAGGCCCAAGGCCACCTCCTCCACCTGGAAGGCCGCCGCACTCTCTGCAGGCACCAGCACTCCCTGCCGCCCACGGGTCTGGTTTCTACCAGGATGTGAACTCCTGGAGAGCAGGGTTGGGGTCTCGCTGCTCCCAGAGCTCCCGCAGCTCCCAGGGCTGCAGCCGATGCAGAGCCTTAGGTGACTGTGCCTCCATCACCTCCGAACTGCCCCAGGGCTCCTGCTGCCAACGCACCGCCTCCTCCTGTGGGTTACCACCGTGCATCCCCAGGGACCGCCGGAGGCTGCACCCCACTCCCCTGCCCATCCCTGCCTCTCCTGTCCCAGGGTGTCCTTTCTCCTCCTGACTGCCAGCTGCAGTCTGCTCCCAGCTCCTCCTCCCCTCCAAGCAGTGGCCCAAGGCCTTCCCCCACCCTCTCCTGCCCTTCACAAGCCTAGGTGCTCCCCCTACTCCCAGGGCTCCATCTCTGGGCTGGAGGCTCCACCCCAAGTCCCACCCGCCTCCAGCCTTCCTCAGGGAGCTCCAGACACCCCTGCACGGTGGGCCACCCAGCCTCACCCAGAGAGGCCACAGCCACCTCTAACTCCCTGGGCCCAGATTCCTCACCTCCTTGCCCCCATGCCGGCCCCCACCTCTGTGCTCCACGCCACAGCGAAGGACCATCATCAGTCTGGTCACCCCAGCCCTCCCGCCCCTCAAGCCCCACTTCCAGAGGGTCACCCGCCCCGCCCAGTGGTCCTAGCCAGGTCCTGTCCTCAGTCTGCTGGCTGGTTCCCCTGCACTGACCCCCTTTCTCTCGAGCTCCACCTCATGCGGAGCAACCTTTCCAAACACACGCCTCACCTATGTCACTCCTTCCTTAAAAATAAAGTCCAGGAAGTCCAGCATGGGCTTCAACCTCTTTACTGTGAAATGGCAACAGGAGCAGATAGTACCTACCGAGCACTGGCCGTGTGTGAAGCACCATTCTAAGTGCTTCACACATGTTATTAATAACTCATTTAATCTTCACAACGCTACTGTCTCCATTTTACAGGCAAGGAAACGGAGGCACAGAGAGGTGCATTAAATTGCCCAAGGTCACACAGCCTTCAGTTGGCTGAGCTGGGACTGGACTCAGACAGCCTGGCTCTAGAGCCCACACTCCTGTACTGTGACAGGAGCCAGATCGACATCTGGGAAAGACAGCAAACGTGTTGTCAGGGAAAAGGCCTGGGGCGACTGCATCCCCCAAAAGGCAGAGCTGGACAGCAGCCCCACACTCCCCAGGCCTCGGGTGCTTATTTGGGGTACCTGGGGCAATCAGATCCACAGAGACGAAGCAGAATGACAAGTGCGGAGAGTGGGGGGTTCGTGTTTAATGGGGACAGAGTTTCATTTGGGGAAGATGAACAAGAGTTCTGGAGAGGGATGGTGGTGACGATGGATGACAATGTGAATGGATTAATGCCACTGAAGTGTACACTAAAAAATGGTTACGATGGTAACTTTTATGTTATGTGTCTTAGACTACAATAAAAACTGTCTGTGCTGGACGCCCACTGTGAGGGGTAGAGAGTCGCATAAGCCCCATGATGACACTGGCCAGAGGCTGTGTGCCAGGCACCGTCCTGCACACTCTACATGCACACCACACGTCATTTATCCCCATAGTACCCGTAGGGAGGGTACTCTCACTGTGCCCATGTCACAGACGCCTCCTCTGCCCAGCTCCGTGTCCTGGAGGCTGACCCCTACTGAGCCCCTCACCCAGCCCCCCTGCGCCCCTGGCTGACTCTTCCAGCCTGCCGGAGGCACCAGCAGGAGGCGAGAAGGGCTGAGGAGACAGAGGCTGAGTACTTATTCCCACTGCTCCTTCCTACTGGCCTGGGGCGAGGAGGGAGCTGTGCGCCTCCGCCTGTGCTCACAGCCCCTGCCCGAGAGTCTCGGAGCTGTGTCGCTCGTGGGGCTCCCTTACCCCCATACCCACACGCTGCCCGGTGGAGGAGGAGCAGTGCCCCCCCACCCCGCTCCTAGTCCCCAGGTGCTGCACCAGCCCTTGTTGCTTTTCTTAGGCTCACACACACCTCTCTAAACTCTCCCTATGTTAAACCTCCCTTTCAGTGCTCCTCAGTTTCCCCAGAACCCCTGTAGCTCAGCTCTCTGCCCATGTGCATAGGAAAAATACCCTAGTGTGTGCCCTGGCTTCTAGGGACTCCTGCTCCTGTCCTGGTGATGCCCCAGTCCAGGCTTAGATGCCTGCAGAGTGCTGGGACATGGTCCGCGTTCAGGTTCACAGACAAACCTCAGCTCAGTAGCAGCCACAGAATTGCAAATTAGATGTACAGAGACGATTCAGCAGGTCTAACCCAGCTTAGGGAACCTACGTGCCAGCAAACGAGAAGTGAATAACCCAGGGGTCCGAGTGAACTGGACAAGGCAGACACGGCCCATCAGCAGGTGCAGGCTGAGAGCCTCAGGGCCTGCGTCCAGGAATCAATTGTTCCTTCTTCCTTCCCTCCTTCCTCTCAGAGTCACTCCCATCTGCTGAGCACCTACCCTGTGCTGGGCCCCGCCCAGGTGTCGGGCATATGCCAGGGACTTGGACAGGTGTCGATGGGGCTCTGGCAGACCCCTCCCCCAAGACTCAGCCTTCCTGCCCTGGTCCCTGGACCTGTATCCAGGTCATGCTGCGGACGGACGTGAGCACAGAATGTCCCCAGTGCCCCTTCATGCACACCTGTCCAGCCCTGACCGTCTGTGATCCCCCTTCCAGGGTGGGTCTTGTCCACCCTTCAAAAGTGAGGAGGTGGCATTTTCCATCTTAATAGGCCGCAGGGATCAGCCATGGCTGCTCAGGGAAGATTACGAGCCCAATGAAAGCTCACGCAGAGCTGCGGGCCGTGGGAGCAGCATCCAGAATCCCCCACTGGCTCTGTGTGTGGCCGTCATAAAGGGAAACCTCAGCCAGCACCTCCGGCACCAGAGCCGTGACGGGGACACAGCAGAGCCACTGAGTCAGAACGGAGTTGGGGTTAAAATGCGCAGCTGTGCCCGCCAACTGCATCAGAATTCTGAGCCGGGAAAGACTAAGAAACAGCGACTGAGTCACAGCCGTACTGACGGAGCGGCGTGACACCCTGGGCTGCGGAGTTCGCAAAGCTCTTTCCCAGTGATTGCCGCACTCTGCCCCCCACATCTCACAAGCAGGTGCTATTCTTATCCTCGGTTTACAGATGAGGAAACGGAGGCTCCGCAAGTCACCCAGACCGCCGGAAGCCAGTGAGAGGCGGCTGGCGCTGCGCCCCGGTGTTCGGATCTCTAAAATGGGCACAGCGCTGCTGGGCTTCCCAGAGCCTCGTGAGGACGGAACGGGACCCGGAGGTGTGAAAGCCCCTGAGTGCGGTGCCAGGCACGTGGCAGGCGCCCAGCAGGAGCAGCTCCCTGCCCCTTTCCTGCTCCTTGGTGCTGTCCACTCTCCCACCTCCACCCAAGTCACAGCTCTCTGCAGGAAAGGTTTTCCTGCTCTTACGTGCCGCTGCCCCTGGGGAGCAGCCCAGCGCGCATTTCCCGCTCTGTCCAGAGCGAGAAGAACACAGCAGTAGGCTGACACGCTATTTATCCAACATTGGACCCCCTGAAACACAAGGGGCCATTCTGGGCCACAGGTTCACCTCCAGCTGGGATACAACAGACTAGTTCACTCACCCAGCCCAGCACAGAACCACTGGGCTGGAGCATAAATGCTCACCTGCGCCATGCCCCAGTGTGACTGGGCAGCCACAAAGCATAAACGGGCCCATCAGTGGTACATGACAGGCTTTCTGACCTCCTCATCCCACTCTCCCTCCCTCCCTCCTTCGCTTCCTCCCCCTACCCATCCATCGCTCCATCTACCCCTCTATCCACCTGTCCACCCATCCATGCTTCCCCTCCGTCCTTCCTTCCTCCCTCCCTCCACTCGACCAGCCATGACCATGGACTCCCCATGCGCTGGCGCTGAGCAGTATATATTCTATTCCTCACTGTTCCTAATTCATTTGTTAGCTCCCTGATAATACTGCTTTGATCCTCAGTGTTTTCCTTAGGTCTCCAATCTCCTTTTTCATCTCATCCTGATTTTTTTAATCTTCTGATTTTTGAGCTCTTGAATTGGAATTCTTGTAAAGTTGCTCTAGAGCAGGAAACAATTATGAGGAAATTTCATTATGTTCTTTGAGGTTTCATTTTCATGGGATTCTTTCTTTTCACATCATATTACAAATATTTTCAGAGAGACAAATTGAAAAAGAGCTTTAAGTTGACCCATAACACATTGTCAATATGCAGCCATTTTCAACCTACAAAAACAGCAATTTTATGTTTCACCCTACTACGAACATTCAATGAAACAACTTATTCTTAGAATAAGTTATCAGCATCATGACACTTCAGCCCTAAAGACTTCAGCATGTGCCTCCAAAGAAGAACATCGTCCTATATAACTGTGAGTCCATGCTGGGTTCTTCATTTATCTGTTCCTTCCTTCCCTCTGTCTTTCTCTCTTTCCATCTTCTTGCCTTACTTCCTCCTTGACTGTGTTCGCACAGCACATTCATCTCACAGGTGCCCGGGCAGCTCTGTGCAGATGCTCTGTGTGCTCTGACGGGGCAGGTGTGCATCCTTGGCTCTCTCCCCACTGTGTCTGGGACCAGGCACAGCATAAGGGCTGGGTCTCTGGGGCTAGGACCCAGGCCCTCTTCCGACACCTGCAGGCTGGTGGCAGGACGCACAGAGCTTGGGGGCTGTGGGCAGTCAGGACACCCAAGCTTGGCTCTGTTTGCAGCAGGAGTGGGAACTGAGTCCCCAAGTCACACTCTGGTCCAGTGCAGCAACGGGGTCATCCTGGGATGGCCTGCAGAGGGCTGGAACAGGCAGGGACATGGAGGAAGGACATTCCAGACTTTCCTGCCCTTTACATGAGTAATTCTTTCTGATGGATCCTTCTTCTCCTCTTTGCCTGCCTGAACTATTTCTATCCTTCAGGGCTCAGCTGAGTTATCACCTCCTCCAGGAAGCCATCCATATCCCCTCACACTGGGTTGGGGATCCTCCTCTGTATGCCCACAGTCCTGGGGGTTTTCCGCATGACCACCCGTATTGCCCGGAGATGCCGTGTTGCATCATCCCCTTTCAGCCTGCACTTGTCTCCAGGGCCGGCGCTGGGTCTCGTTCACCACACGCCTCCTGTGCCTGGCACCGTTCCTGCTGCGAGCTTCACAATCTGTTTTGAAGTAAATGGTGTAGTTAAAGACAAACTACACCAAAAGGAAATGGTGTAGTTAAAGACAAACTACACACTGGGAGAAGATATTTGCAACACATGTCACAAGAAGGAATGCATATCAAGGTGATATAAAGACATATATTGGATTACAGTAAAATTAAGAAACACCATTAATACAGTGAAAAGACAATCGAGAGAGTGGGAGAAGGTATTCACATTACACAAGTCTCACAAAGGACCCTTCCATAATACATATATTAAAAACCTCCTGCAGCTGGCTCCGAAACAAAAGGACCACCCCATGAAACAGTGAGTAGTGGTCCCCCCTGGTATCTGCAGTGCCACTTTCCTCAGTTTCAGTTACCTGAAGTCAGCTGTGGTCCAAAAATATTACATAAAAAAATTCCAGAAATAAACAATTCATAAGTTTTAAGTTGCCCCCATTCTAAGTATCATAACGAAATTTCTCACCACCCTGCTCCGTCCCCCACGGGATGTGGATCGTCCGTTTGTGCAGCACCTTTGTGCCACCTACCATGTCACCCGCCCGCCAGTCGCTCAGCCGGCTGGGTTACCCGATCAGCTTCGTGGTGTCGCAGTGCCAGTGCTCAAGGAACCCTTACTTTACCTAATAATATTGTTATAAGTGTTCTGTTTTATTATTGGTTGTTATTGTTAATTTTACTGTGCCTAATTGTTAAATTAAACTTTACCCCAGGTGTGCATGTGTAGGACAAAGCATAGTGTATACATACATAGTATATGTGGGGTTTGGAACCACCCGCAGTTTCAGGCATCTACTGGGAGTCTTGGAACACTTCCCCCGAGGATGGGGGGAAACTCTTTAAAGACACTTCACAAAAGAGAAAAGTCTAGCAGGTGAGAGACTTATGACAAGATGCTCCACATCCTTGGTCATTGGGAAAGCGCAAATGACATGAAAGCCGCAGTGAGACAGCACCCCGCACCCACCAGCGTGCCTAGGTAACAAGACCGAGGACACCAAGTGCTGCGGAGACTGGGGACCAGCAGGAACCCGCACTCTTTGTTGGAGGGAATGCAAAGCGCCATTTGGAAAACAGCTTCTAGGGAAGCGGAACACGTGCATCTCCTTGGCAAGTCTCCTCCGGGGCGCATCCCCGCACGGACGCGCGTGCGCAGGAGACGGGTGCTGAAGGGCAGTGAAATGAACCAACCACAACCACACAGACAGACGCGGGCCTTGCAGCGGGTGCGTGGAGGAAGCCAGACACACAGGGCTGGGCGCTGTCTGACTCCGTGTGGACACCGTACGAAGCCCACTCAAGGCAGTGGTTGGGGTGGGGGCGCTAATGACTGGGAGGGGGCACGGGAGAGCTTTCTGGGGCTTCCAAGCCTCATCTCAGCGGTAGATACTTAGACACATCCGCATACACAGGCGCATATGAATGTAAAGCTCAACAAGTGCGCGGCCAGGATGTGCGCCTTTTGTTATATACACGCTATACCTTAACTAAGTTTGAAAATCACAGGCAAGACTAAAAAAACCGGCTTTTGTATGCATTATGTAATAAAGCAAACAAAAAGAGAAGCGGGGCAGGTTACACACAAGGCCCGGAGGCGTCACCCGTGGGCGAGGAGGCGGGGCGTGTGGGGGGTTGCAGCTCGCGGACACGACTCCAGCTCCCGACTTGGGCGGCGGGTGCACATCTGGGTGTTTATTTGTGTACTGTTATAATAAATAAACAGGGCCAGGCATGGACCAAGAGTTATGACGACTCCGTTCTGTGCCCCTGAGGTCCTGGGTGGGCGAGTGGGTGGGGGAACGTGGGGGAACGTGGGTCCCTGAAGCAGCCTCCCCAGCTCCTGGCACCGCTCGCGTCCTCGCTAACCACAGCTTGACTCAGCCCTGGCCTATTAGCCCAGCACCATCTGAGCTCACTGGAGGGGCACACATCCCAACTCAGTTTCCCAAATAATTCAGTTTACAATTCAGGTTTGATAAGTAGGCCTGGTTCAGAACGTGGTAAGTCTGGGTGGGGGGTGGCCAGATGGATGTAGCAAAACGGCGAGTGGCCGCACACTGCGTGGTAACCAGGTGTGGAGCAGACTCAAGGCTTGATCGAATGGGGCAGGCTGGAGAGTGACGCGGGGGACACATCCTCTCCACCTGACTGCCCGCAGCACACCCTTTGGCGCCTCCATTGCTGCAGGGAAAGTGGCAACTCCGAAGGGCACACGGGGCCACCAGCGTCTTCTCCATCCCCAGATCCCACAACTGCTCTCAGTCCCTGACCTCACCGTTCACCCCTCCACGCCTCTGCACACGCTGTTCCCTCCGCCCATCCCTGTCCACCTGGTGAACTCCTATTTACCTGTGACAACCCACACTCAGGCACCCAGCCAGCCACACCTGCTCTCATCTCCCCAGAGCCCAAGCCCCTCAGACACACCTCTGCCTTAGTCCCCAGCCCGTGCTTCCTTGCACGGATCCATTGACTTGTCCGTTTCCCAGATCAGCTCATGCCTGACCCACAGCCAGGGCTGGCTCAGTGGCTTCGCTCGAGGGAACAAACGAACAGTTTCAGAAGTGAAGCGGGTGGCTGAGCTCCCGCCACAGTCAACCGGTCTGCTGATTGCAGACGAGCCCCACCCTCTCCGCCTCTCTCCTGCTCCCCTGCCCCTCTCCCAGGCTGCCCGCGCAAGCCCCATCTGGTTTCCAACTTGCTTCCTGTCCACCTCCGGGAGGCTGCGCCCTCACTGCCCTGCCCGCGGAGTGCCTGGGGGCAGCCCCAGGACGGGGAGGCCACGTCTCTAGTCAGGCAGGGCAGTGGGTCTGACCCGACCAGAGGCGGCGCACAGTCAGGGGCGTGGGCAAAAGTCACACCCAGACCAACGACCTAGGAGGCAGCATGTGAACCGGCCACAAGTAGCAGCTTCCGAGGCTGGAGTGACGACTCCAGCTGCTTGGTGTCCTCAGTGCTGTTTGTCATCAGAGGGATGGCTATCATCTCTTTGGCTGAGCCCAGACCAGGCAGCTGGCTCATATTCAGGGGTTTGACACTAGCAGCCCTGCCCTTGGAGATGGAGGCACTTGGCAAAGTCCTTAGCTTTCGGGTCAGTTTCCTCATCTGTAAAATGGGTCGATGCATGCCCCATAGACATGCTGTGGAAATGAGATCCATCAAAGATGGCAGCTCCCATGGTTTCCAGCAGGAAGCAGATGCTTCCTAACTCCAGCTTGGCTTTTAGGAGGACACCAGGAGCTCAACCCGAGGGCCCAGAGATGTGAACAGGGGGCTGGTCAGGGATACTCCCTGTCAAGGACTGGCCTGGTGCCACATGCGTCCTCTGAGTCCCCAAGACCTGTTGGGGGGCGCTGAGCTGTGGTCCTGCTGTTCCCACCACGGTGAGTCTGGGGCACTAAACTCTGTGTGTCCACATGCACACAGGACAACCACAATCTGTGGCCAGGCCAAGGTCAGACTCTGGCCCCCGCTGTGTGCCCTGAGCAACCAGCCAGACCTTTCTGCACCTCCACGTGCTCATCTGGAAAACAGGGTGCTCACAGGACAGCCAGGGTGGGCACTGCCCTCGACCAACTCTCCTCTCCTGGTCCCACCAAGGCACACGTAGGATCCCACCACCCCTGCACGCAACCCTCAACAGTCCTCACGGCCCTGCCACCTTCCCTGGCACGTGCTCCTGCACCCCAGGTACCACCCCAGGGCCTTGGCACCGGACCTTGTCAAAGAAAACAAGCCAGATCTGGCCCAACAGTGGAGGGGAGCCTACAGGTGTGGAGGGAACCGAGGGGCCGGTGCAGCAAGATGTCTGAGGCTGCCAAACACAAGAAGCACCTGTTGGCAGAAAGGCTGGAATAAACATGGGGATCTGGTGTGAATGACAGTAACAGGGGAGCCGTGCTCCCACTCTGCTGCCACCCTCTGGTCTGGCCACCGTCATCACCTGCCTGGATCACTGCAATGACCTCTCTGGTCTCCCTCCCTCCACTTTGGTTCCCCTTAGTCTCTTCCCCATGCAGCATCCAGCTCTCCAGATCCCGATCACATTCCTCCTCTGCTCAGAGTCCTCCAGGGCCCTATGTGAACTCCCCTCCCTTGACCTCTGGTCCTCACCTTCCACTCCCCTGCCCCTCGCTCAGCCCAGCTACGCCAGCCTCCTCACCATTTCACCATTCCCTCAACGTGCCGGGCACTTGCCTGCCTCAGGGCCTTTGCACTGGCTGTGCCCCTGGCGCCAAGCATGCTCACCGTAGATACGTGCACAACTTGCACCCTCAATTCCTTTAGCTCTTTGCTTTCACTCTCTATAAAATTCCAACACCACCATTCTGTTTTTCTCCTAAGCACATTTCCAATCTAACACACTAAGTATTATCTATATTTATCTTCATTATTGTCTGTTTTTCCTCATTGAAATGTAAGCCCACGAAGGCAGGGATTTTCTTGTTTTGTGTGTTGTAGTAACTGCTCAGCAACTGGAATCGTGTCTGGCACATGCAGTAGAAGCTCAATAAATATTTCTGGAATGAATGAATGAATAGTGTTTACTGAAAAGACCTTCCCACTCAGGAATGTCTTAAGTGTTGCTGCAATTCCTGGCCAGCAAGATGCAGAGGAAAACCTTGAGAAAACAGCTGTCACAGACAGGACCCAGAGGAAGGAAAACAGTGTTTATACACAAGCATCTGAAAGAGTGAAATAAGCTAGCTCAGGGTGGGAGCTTGGCCAAGGAGACCAAAGCTCCTGATAAGGACTGCACTGTGCAAAGGTCACTCCCAGCTGCCTGGGGCCTGAGACTCTCATCAATTCAATAATATTCTGATAAGACGGTCAATGTGCAAAAGAAGATTCCTGAAATGAGCAGCCAAGCCAAAGTGGCTTAGCCCACTCAGCAGGGTAAGTGACAACCTCCACACCCCAGGCCAGAATTAGAGGCCAGACAGGAGGCTTAATAAAGCACCTCCTCGGTGCTGAGTGCTGAGACCACACGCCCAAAGAACGGTTTCCGACCTCACGCAGCTCAGTTTAATCAGCACAGCAGCACCAAACACAAACCCCAGTGCCCACTGTGGAGCACATACAATTTTTTATTGTGGTAAAATATACATAACAAAATTTACCATCTTAACCATTTTTAAGCACACAGTGCAGTCTATTAAGCACATTCACATATTCACATTGTTGCACAACCATCACCACCATCCGTCTCCGGCACTTTTTCATCTTCCCAAACTGCAACTCTGTCCCTTTAAACACTAACTCCCCATTTCCCCTCCCCCGGCCCCGGCCCCCACCGCTCCACTTTCTCTCTGTATGAAATTAACTACTCTGGGTATCTCATGCAAGTGGAATGATGCAGTACTTGTCCTTTCGTGACTGGGTTAGTCACCTAACACACTGTCCTCAAGGTTCACCCGTGTCGTCGCACGTGTCAGAATTTCCTTCCTTTTTAAGGCCGAATAATATTCCATGTGTGGCTGGACCACCGCTGGTTTCCCCGTGATGCACTGATGGACTCCTGGGTTGCTTCCGTCTGCTCGCTGTTGTGAATAATGCTGCTAGGAACACGGGTGTACGAGGATCTCTCGAGACCCTGCTCTCAATACCTTTAGGTATGTGCCCAGAAGTGGGATTGCTGGATCGAATGGTAAGTCTATGTGAAATTTTTTGAGGAACCACCATCCTGTTTTCCACAGTGGCTGCACCATCTCACATTCTCACCAGCAGTGCACTAGGGTTCCAATTTCTCTACGTCTTTGCCAACAGTCTTGTTACCTGTGTTTTTGACAGTAGCCGTCCTAGTGGCTGTGAGGTAGTATCTCATCGTAGTTTTGCCTGGCATTTCCTAATGATGTTGAGCAGGAAAAGATGCTCTTTCAAGTGGTTTGTATGTATTAACTCATTTAAGCCCCAAATAACCCTATGGAATAGATACCATTATTATCCCCATTTTACAGATGTACACACTGAGGCACAGAGAGGTTTAGTAACTTGCCAAAGGGTACAGAAGCTAATTCCATGAGTGGCAGAACCAGGATTCAAACCCAGAGTGGCAGACTCCACAGGGAGGGCAAGGGTGTCCAGAGAAGGGGCATGACACCCACTGGTCAGCCAATTCCTCCTTGGACGAAATCTCCTCACTCTGACGCTACATTAACATGCGGCCCCACCCCAGCTGGGCTTGGAGGATGGCCACTGAGTGGTGCAGTGACACCGGGCGGGGGGCCGGAGAGCTCACACCAAGGTTACGTGAAGCTTCAGCGACACTGTGCTATGAACACATTTCCACACTGCCACAGAGAAACGTACATTCACATCTATTTTCATAAAAATCCCATCCATCACAGTATTAGATAAGGAACAGTCAGCATTTGATTTCTAAAGCACAGAATGTAAGTGCACAAGGGCGATAAACGTAATGACACTCTTAAGCAACTCTATGTTTGAAGTATCAATCACCTCGTTTTCTGGGGAGATTACCGTGCCTGGGAAAAACTCAGATGCCCGGAGCTCAGCTGCATGACAAAAGCTAAATTAAAGGGAATAAAAGGCTGGAGTTTATTTCACTAAAAGGTAACCCAACACCCCTGCTTTTCCAAGTGCCATGGTAGTCATGTCAAATGGCTTCAATACCCGGGGCCCCCCTAGAAAGGGAACCCCATTAGGGCAGGGCAAGAACAGGGGCCATCAGACGGAAGCTGCCTTCCCACCGCTGGAAATAGCCATGCATGCCGTCTGGGGCCCACATCCTCCGCAGACACGTAATGTGACGCTTGGCCAGCAGCCCCTATATGTCACAGGCCCCGTCTCCCTTGTCCATCTGACAGCTGTCCACTGTGCCTGCTGACCTGGGCTCCAGCCTGGCTTCCTGGCACTGCTCTTTGGTCTGGCTCTTGCTTTGCCCTTTTGTTTCCTGACCTAGGTGAGGCGCTCTACCCATACCTGCATGCACCATGGCCGTGGTTTGGTTGGGCACTCAGCAAACAGGAGCGCGAGCCTGCTGCCAGGGCTTGGGCTGCCACCTCCGGAGGCACCAGGGTCCTGAGCCCGCCGGCTGGGAGGTGCTCAGGCTGGGCTCGGTGCCCCTGCCCCATCCACTCCTCCTCCTGCTCCACTGGCCTCCGGCTGCAGACCGGGTCCCGATCCCTCTGCAGAAAGGTGTTGGTGAGGGATCAGCTGCAAAAGCCTAAGCTTTCACCATAGCCAACACCGGCTGGGAGGAAAAGGCAGCCCAAGCCCCAGCACGGGGAGAGGCTTTAGCGTCTGAGTAACGCGCAAACTGATGGCAAAGCCTGCAAATGACACAGCTCCCTGACGGCGCCTACTCATTGTCCTTCCTCCCTCGCGCAGCGACTCAGGTCAAGGTTCTGTGACACTAATTCATATTATCCTGTGCACGGGCGGCAGAGCCATACACTGGAGTGGTCTCGACCCCTCTGGCTGCAATCCTGGGTGATCGCCCCACACCAGAGACGAGGATACTGAGGCCCAGGCCTGTCCGGCTCTCCTAGGCTGCAAGTCAGCCAGCTGTGCGCCGGGCCTAGGCGCAGGCCAGCACGGGTCCGAATCACGAGTCCCGTCCGCAGTTCCACAGGGCCTTCACGTCACCACAACATCCTGCTGAAGTTCCACCTCAAACAAGTCACGTCCACATGGCGCTCATCTGCTTCCTTCTCGAGGATGCAAAACATGCAGAGCCTCCACGCCAGGCAGCTCTAGAAGCTGCCGGCATCTTACTTAAAGATTCACTTACTTAAAAAAAAGAAATAAATAAGGACTCATATGGAGAAGGAACCAGGAGCAGGTTCTGCTCTTCCCGAACTAGCCGCGCTGCCCCAGAGAGCTCACAGGTGTCTGTCATCCCCGCACCTCCAGGCTGGGGCAGGGGGAGGCCACGGCTTCTCTCCCCCAGAGGACACTGGGCTTAGGTGCTGCAGCCTGGGGTCCCTGTGGACGGCTCTGCCTTGCGAGATGGGAACACGTCCCCGATCCTGAGGCTGTCCAGAGGGGCCTCTCCGACCTGGGGCACCGGCGTGTAGCTGTGGATGGGGCTGGGCCGCCCACACCTGGGGCCTACGCCTGGACGTGGAAGGTAGAATTTGGGCCTAAACTCAAACAGCTGCATCAACCCAGTTAAAGTTTGCGGTTTGCTCAAGGCCAAAAGCTTCAACTAACATAGGAGGAAGTCCTGTACAAAGAGGCAGACAGCACGAGGACCTAAGCAGTAAGAAAGGGCTCCCTCTTGGTGACTAAAAAGGCTTTACAGTGTTTTAGTGATAGATTTGCTATCATTTGTTTTAGTGATGGATAGGGGTGCCTGGTTTTCCAACCAACTTCAGACACTTAAGCCAGAGGTTCCCAATCAGAGGCAATTTCCAAGCAAACCTGGGGGCAATAGGCAACGTCTGGAGACATTTTTTATTGTCATAACTGCAAAGGGGACATGCTACTGGCATGTCATGGCATTTAGATGCTGCTAGACAGCCTGCAGTGCACAGGGCAGCCCCCACAACAAAGAAGTATCTGGTCCAAAATGTCAATGGTGCTGAGAACGAGAAACTCTTAAACAGGGGGACCCTTAGCTGAAGTGGCCTCGGGAAAAAAAAATAGGGGACCATTTAATAAATAATTCAATACAATAAAATGTTTGTTTAATGGGTGCAGAGTTTCTGTTTGGGAAGAGGAAAAAGTTCTGGAAATGGACGGTGGTGGCGGCTGCAGGACACTGTGAGCGTGACGAACATGACGCTGCACGCTGTGTGTTACTGTCCCACACAGCAGCTGTGGAGCCACTGCACTGAGCGTGCGCTTACAGTGGCTAAAACGGCCAATTTTATGTTATGTATTTTTTACCACAATAAAAAATCTATGACATACAGTATATAATTACATCACATATAATTATATATTGTGTATGTATAGTTACCTAATTATAATGATTTCATAAAGTCAGGTGTTCACCATGTGGCACCTACCATTCTAACCCATGACATTGGTCCCATCATTGCCCCCATTTGACAGATGGGCAAAGCAGAGGGGAGCCCAGCAATTTGCCTACGGCCACCAGACAAGGTTTGCACCTGGGCAGGGGGCGTTCCGAAGAGCCACGTTCTCCTGTATTCCCGAGCTCTGTTCTCCACTGAGTTGACCTCACCAACCCCAAAGCAGCCTTTGGGACATTTCACTCCACAAAGGTCGCTGAGTTCTGTGCCAGACGCTGGGGATGCAGAAGGAACCAGACCGAAAACCCAGCCCTCGGGAGCCTAAGGCGAGGTGGGCAGACAGAAAATGGACCAGAAACAAAACCCAAAGGTCAAACGGTAGGGTCCGTCAGACGCAGTTGCCATGGAGAGACATCGAGCACCAGGAGGAGACAGGGAGCCCTGGGGAGGAGGCCCAGGGGAAAGGCGATGTCCGTGGAGTAGAGGAGGAGGGGGAGCCCACCCACACCAGGGACAGGGTGCAGCGCAAGCAGCAAGCCGCCCCCACTCCTCCTCTGCTCCCCAACCCAAGAACAGGCCTGGAGCTCTGCTCAAGATCCCAGCCTACAGCCTGAGCAATGAGCGAGACCTCGTCTCTACTAAAAATAGAAAGAAATTATCTGGCCAACTAAAATATATATAGAAAAAAAAAAAATTAGCCGGGCATGGTGGCGCATGCCTGTAGTCCCAGCTACTCGGGAGGCTGAGGCAGTAGGATTGCTTAAGCCCAGGCGTTTGAGGTTGCTGTGAGCTACGCTGACGCCACGGCACTCACTCTAGCCTGGGCAACAAAGCGACACTCTGTCTCAAAAAAAAAAAAAAAAAAAGATCCCAGCCTACATGCTGTGTGTTCACAGGCAAGTTCCTTACCTCTCTGTAAAACCTACCTATCCCTGCTGTCCTGAGGACTGCGGGCGGCGGTGCGTGGAAACTCCCTAGCACCTTGCCTGGCGCCTAGCGAGGGTCAAGGAGGGCGGCACCGAATCATGCTGAATGGCCCCATCCCTGCGGCTGCGACGCTCGGTCCACGCGGACCTCAGGTGACCTCCCGGAACCTCAGAGGCTGGTGTTTTCTTTATTTTTGTTTCCCCAGCAAGGCCCAGAGTGGGATTTGCCCAGGATCACCCCTAGCGTGGCTGATTCGGGAGCCCGGGGCGAGCCAGGCCCCAGCCCACGCAGAAGAACCCGGCTGGGCAGTTGGGGAAGGAGCAACGGTCGCGGCGGCCGGCGCCCTCGCTCCCGCCTCCACTTTGCAGACTCCCCGCCTGCCCGGTGGCCGCCGCTCCTCACCCCGTCGCCCCGAGATGTGGAGGCGCGGGCGGAGGCGGGAGCCGAGAGGGGGATGCGCCCCCCCCCCGCCCCCGGTGCCCCGCCCCCCGGGCCCCCGCCGCCGAGCCCCGCGCGGAACCGCCTGTCCTCCCCGCAGCCCTGGCCGCGCCGCCACGCTCACCTGAGGCGCGCCCTGTGGCTGCAGGGCCATGGCCAGCGCGGCCGAGCCCCGCAAGGCGGCCGGTTCCTGCAGGAGCGGACCCCGATCGCGGGCGCATTGAGGCACAAGGACGCCGGCCTGCCCGACCCGCACCCGCGACACCTGGCGCTTGCCCAGCCGCCCAGACCCAGCTAAATTAAAAGGCTTAGACTCGATCCGGGCAGAGGAGGAGGAACTGAAGGGCTTTGAGCAGCAAAGCCACAGGAGGCATTCTGTGTAGCAGAGCTGTGGGTGGGCCGCCCTCGGTGTCTCTGCTGCTCTCGAAAGCAAGCGGGGGCACACGGGAAACCTTTACCTCATGGCCCCACCCAGCTGAAACGGCACACCCGCAGACAACAGGAGGACGGGGCCGGAACTCAGTTGTGTGCTCCCTCTATGGGACATCAGGGATAGGGCTTCTCTTCCCCCAAATGCCACCCTGCACAGTGCCTGGACTGCTTTTCTCTCCCTGAGAATCTTGGCGGCTCACCCCCTAGGGGGCATCTGGTTTGATAACAAACCCGAGGAGCAGAGTGCACCTGCCAGGAAGACTCCTAATCGCCTTTGCCCCACTTGCCAGGGGCAGGATTTAATCACTGAGTTTCTCAAACTCGACTTAGGAAGTTCCCTCCCTGGCCTGGGCCAGGCGTGGAGCAGCCCACTGCCGCCAGCATTTCTTTCAAGTCTGCAGTTTTATCTTAAACATTCAGGCAGGGCTTATATTCTCCTGAATAACATGTTCCTGTTTGTTTTACTATGAAAATATGCAAAATAACTTACTGGCTAAATTGCTTAAATCTCTATTCCCGACTTTTTTTTTCCACATCGTCAATTTTGGGTAAACATGAAGTTCCAGGAGCAGCTTTGGGTATCTCCTAACCCACAGCTGCTGTGTGCTCCTGGGAGCCAGCCCCGGTGTGGAAGTGAGTCCCTGGGTGATCCCAGCAGTTTCTGGACGCCTTCCAGAATACACTCTGTGCAGAGCGTCTGTGTACCCTCGTCCGTGCGTGGAGAGGTTGTTATGGGAAGAGGCGAGGCTGGTGGCAAAAAGACTCTCCAATCAGAGACTGTTCATCCCCAGGGTTTCAGTTAAAGGGAAGCTGAGGATTAAATAGGATGACAGTGTTTCTTAACTTGGGTGTACAACTTCTGAGAACGTTGAAATTCTGAGTTTCCATTTTGATGATATTTTTAAAAATATGAATAGGCATATTTTAGAGAATCCAAATGTTGGTCCCGGCAACTGAGTTGTGTTAGCAAGCAAATTGGGGTCCTGGGCTGGTGCTTCATACTTCACGGGCTAAGGAGAAATAAGAGCCCAGTTTGACTTAGTATGTCAGTGATGTACTTGTGCAGGATGACAGTTAATACACTATGATGTGCTGCTTTAACAAAGATTTCCCTGTATTTCCCAGAGAAGAATGAGTTGTCACAATACACACAATGTATAGGCAGATTGACTCCAAAATCCTGCTCCAATGTGGTTGGCTCCATGCTGCCAGTATGAGTGGAGATGTAATTTCAGCAAAGCTGAAAAAAATCAGTGTATGTGTATATATGTACACACACATATATATACATACACACATGTGTATGCATTAAAATTGATCAGCCTGAGCAAGAGCGAGACCCCATCTCTACTGAAAATAGAAAGAAATTAGCTGGACAACTAAAAATATATAGAAAAAATTAGCCAGGCATGGTGGCGCATGCCTGTAGTCCCAGCTACTCGGCAGGCTGAGGCAGAAGGATCCCTTGAGCCAGGAGTTTGAGGTTGCTGTGAGCTAGGCTGATGCCACGGCACTCTAGCCCGGGCAACAGAGTGACTCTGTCTCCAAAAGAAAAAAAAAAAAGGAAGGAGAAACCACCTAAGGGTGGATTAAGTACAGCACCTAGATTGCCTAAAAACTCTCATTTTTCAGATAAACATAGCAATCTTGCCCACTCGAAGTGCCAAGTGTGGTCGTTTCTCAAAATGGCCAGCACTAGACAAAGAATGTACTTTTTAAGGATGCTAATTCCTACTGATTTTGACTTTCAAGGGGCGAAGCTGAGAAGTCTGCATTTGGACACACTCCCTGGCTAAATCATTAAGGTCACTGAAATGTGAGAGCCATTCATTGGGAAGCGTGGGTGGCAAGATGTTGAGGAATCACACTTGGACCAAGTGACACTGAGCTGGAGAAGGAATGGACATTGAAGACTGCAGGCTCAGAGAGGAGTGGCCACATGACGAGAATCTTGGGCCCAGAAACTTAGCATGACCCCTTAGCGGAGGGAGCGTTGGTAGGCGTGTGTGAGGGTGAGGCAGCTAGGTCATGTTTGGCGTGGCTGGAACAGTATGAAGGGGAATGGTGACTCTGCCCGTTCCAGGCAAGGCCTGTGGGAAGGCCATGGGGGAGAAAGGTGGCACAAGAGCAAGTCGAAAGGAGCCATCCCATCCCACGAGGCTCCCGTGCCCCTCCAAACCCACCCCAGAAGCCCACCCCATTTCCAGCCCTATGCTTATGATTAAGCACTCTTGGTTTGGAAGAACTGGGGTGAATATGCTCCTATGGGGGCCCAGAACCTAAGATTTTTTCCTTCTTCTGGGAACAGAGATTTATATCTTAATGACCATTATTCCTAAGCAAGGTCCACCAGGTCATTGTATTCTTTAAGATGTTTCCTCCAAGGAAGGATGAATACTCTATGTAAATTGCCCTCTTTGAAGTTCTTCTGTTCAGGGACTCTGCTGGCTTTCCTCTTCTCTGCCCAGGAAGGGGTGGTGGGGATGTCATTTTGTTTAAAGATTCACCTGGGCCCAAGGGGCCTCCACATTGGGGGTTGATTTTGCCTCGGCTCTACCTTTGGGAAAGTAATAAAACATCAGGCTATGCCCTCTGCCTCCCAGGAGTAGATGGCTCAGGGGGTCCATGTGGCCCAACGCTGGCTGCATGCCCTCCCCCACCCCACTCCGGACCACCAGGAGGCAACGCCAGCGAGAGATTCAGAACTCCTCGGACACCGGCCTTTTCCATCTTTAGGCCTAGAAGCTGCGAGTGTGCGGGAG
This sequence comes from Eulemur rufifrons, assembly GCF_041146395.1. Taxonomy (NCBI): domain Eukaryota; kingdom Metazoa; phylum Chordata; class Mammalia; order Primates; family Lemuridae; genus Eulemur; species Eulemur rufifrons. Next base: position 13,299,737 of record NC_090992.1, read on the forward strand.
ATCCCCAGCAAACACAAGGAAGCCTTCCTGTGGTTCTGCAACATCGTAGTAAAAAGGATGAAGGTACACAAGGGCCCAGAGAAGAGTTACCCCTATTTCTGGGCAATGCTTGCAAAGCTTTCTGCTTTCTGATCCCGAAGGTGCCAGGGCACAAAGCTATGCACCCTTTCTTCTGCCAAATAAAACCCAGAGACACTGCATCTTCACAATGAAGCTTGAAACCAGTCAAGCACTGTTTTTTTTATTTAAAAAAAAAAAAAGAAAGAAAAAGTCTAATGGTGAAGTATATAGTCTATACATGCTACAGCTAGTTTGTCATCACTCCTCCATCGCATTATATGCACTCGTGTTCTCCTGTGTTAACAGGAAACAAAACCCACCACGAGAATCTGTCAGTTTGCCGAGAGCGGGTGAGTGCTGAGACAGCCTTCGAGCAGACACAAAGTGGCGGGCGGTGCTGCGGAGAGCCCACTGTTCCTAGAGGGACGTAAGAAATGGCCTGGGACCTGGGGGCTCCCTGAAGCAGGAAATGTGGGTTGTAACTAAGGTGACCATAGTTTATCATCACCCTGTGAGTGAAAGGGGTGCTACCAATAATTACACAGCACAGAGGCACACCCAGGGTAAAACGTGGACTGCTCGGGTGTGTTAGAATCCCTACTGCTGACACGAGCCAGGTGGAGGCGCCTTCTCTTTCGCATGCACAGGAGACCTGACAGCGAAGGCCGCCACCACACTGCTGTGTCTGGCCTCTCCAAGGACAGATGTGTCTGGTCTCTTCAAGGACAACAGAGGTTGAGCCCCTCATCCCTGATTGGCTTACTTTGGATAGAAAATAGAAACAGGAAGGAAGAGTGGACGCTGGAACACGAGGAGGGGCTCGGGACCTCAGCAGGACAGCACCAGAAGCCAGATGTTGCCCCCATGGAGAGGGACCATCCAGTCTGTGGAAAGGGTGCTCGGAGGGCGGCCCAGGAGCAGGCGAGGAACGGGAGCCTCCAGTCTTAGCTCGGCAGCTCTGCCTGCGACCCCCACGGGCTGTGGACGATCTAGATGCCGGAACCTTACCCAAGTTGGGCCAATGCCTCCAGGCCGAGGGAGGAACGCAAGCCGGACCGGCCCTTCACTCAGGCCAGTCTGACACCAGGTCATCTTTGGTCTGCGGTGCAATGTGGCTGTCTGCAGTCGAACAAAGCCCTGAAGGATGGGTCTGGACAACCCGCGGAGGGGGGACAAGACTGCCATGCATGGCTCAGGCTGTTAGGTGTCCACTGCCACAGTCCAAAGGGAAGGGCAAGCCCTGCCAGTGGGCAGCCGAACCCAACACTTAACAGACGCGGGCACGGTGAGAGGGTGAGAGCCCAGCCTCGAATGTTCTTGCTCTGGACGCCAAGTTGCCAGCGATTTGAGGGCAGAAGCAGTTTCTCCTTCATCCCGCTCAGTGCTGGGTGCTTGGTAAGGGCTAGATGAATACTAGATCGTCCACTCCTCAGCCTGATGTCCTTCCTAAGTCGTAGGGAGATCCAGGACCCGTCTTGTAACGTGGCTCCTGTTCTCCCACTTTCCACCTGGTAATGAAATCCCCAGTGGGCTTGGAAAAGTTTTAGGCCCAAGGACTTTGCCTTAGAAATTGATTGTTTGGAGTGGTCTTGTGGCAGAGGCTTAAAATGACTACTGAGAGCCAGGTATGGGCTCCAGGGATCCCCCAGGAGGATAAGGGCATTAAAAGTGGTTCGCGCTGGAGCTCAGCTTTCCCCCGGTCTTGGCTGGGACAATGACATACATCCACCAAATAGCAAAGAGATTCTGAGCAAAAACTGTGAGCAAAGGCTTATTTTATCAAGCGGTGGTCTTGAAACTCAGACCAAAGATTTGGTGGCACCACAAGCTGGGCATTTGTCCTAGGATGTAAGATAAAATAGTCATCACAAGGTAGCAAGCAGTGGTAAGGAGAGGGAAAAAAAAAATCTTTGGCCACCTTTTGGGCGGGCATTTGGCCTGCGACCTACTGAAATGTGAGACCAAGGGGTGGAGGAGACATTCAAATTCAGAGGGAGGGTCACCTGATTCCCTGGAAGCCCTGCACACATTTCCCTGCTGAGTGCAGAGGAAAAGTCATGGGCACAAGGGAGGAAAAAATCCCCTAGATTTGAGTCCCAGCTTGTACACTGGACGACGCTGGGGCACGTGATTTTACCCTCTGAACCTTAATTTTCTGATTCCGTCCACCTTGCAGAGTTGTTGTAGGATTAAGGGAGGGAGCGTCTTCAGGTGCCAGTGACCTGCCCGGTGCTCGGCACGGGAGTCATGACGATGGCCCTGGACCCCTTCCACAGCCACACATCGACTGCTCACAGAATAGCAACGACAGTCCTGGGTGGTGCAGACCTAAGTCCCCAGGCAAGGACAGCTAGGAGAGTCACTGGCACCAAGATCCACCCCAGTAGCCTGGGGAAGTGGCCACCGCTGTAGCGAAAGGAGCTGGCTATAGGAGTCCTCAGGCCATAGCTATGACCGAAGGAAAGGACAGTGAACAGAGGGGAACGTGGCTTCCGTACCTACAGTTCATGTCAGCATAATAATAGCAAAAAAAGGCAAATTCTTTCATTTGTAGGAAAATTTTCTGTCCAGAGGAAGGTGGAGCCAGTCCATCCCTACCAGTGGACCCCTGGCAGGAAGGAAGGAGGCAAAAGAAAAACTCCTTCAGTGGAGTCAGCAGACAAAACTCAAAGCTCTTCGCAGCTAGGGGCGGAGCCACGCACAGCCCAGTGCACTCAGCACCTAGCAGAGTAGGTGCTCACAAAAGACTTGAAAAGGTCACTGAGAGCCAAGAGCAAATCACAAAAAGAAATCAGAGTTTTGTCTTCTGAAATGTAGTCAAATCCTGCATAACAGCTTCACAAAACCAAAGTGGATCAAAACTCGGGAAAACTATGCCATGGGGCCTCCTCCCAAGCGAGGGGACCTTCAAGAGGTGGCGGCCCTCCACAGTCTGCCTTCTCCCCCTGGCTGCCATCTGCCCCCTGGGGTTCCGTGCACAGGGCCTAGGGGCAAGTGGCCCTGCATGCTGACTGGACGAAGGGACTAAAGATGCTACAGGGGATCAGAGGAATCTTTTTCCTGCAGAAGCAGCCAGAGCCCACGTGGCTCTGTTTGCATGAAATCTTTGGCACTGCGGGTAGATGGCGAATATCCCCAGGAAAGTTGACTTTGTGGTTCCAAAAGCATCACGGCAGATGACCACTGGGAATCACCAGGGCAGGACAGGGCAGGGCGGCCCCCTTTCCTCCTGCAGGCTCGGGTGGGATGGGAAGGGGTTCTGCTCTCCCTCCCCTTGGTTCCCAGGCAAGAGCTCCAGGCTGAGAGCTAGAAACCTCGGGCCCTGAATCTGGTTCTGCAGTGACTTAGCTGTGCCTCTCCATGCCTCAGTGAACTGCGTCTGTCACAATGGGTGGAAGGGCTGCCCTGGGCTCCTCCGAGGGAGAAAACACACTGGGAGAACGCAGGAAAGAAGAAAACCACTCTACAACCGCCAGAGAGGGGCAGGAAGCAGTGACAGTGAGAGGCAGGAGGTGCCTGCCTGGCTCTCAGGGCCCTGTCTCCTTGTGGGGCTATGTATGCTACGCTTAGTTTGGTGGAGACCCACCTGCTGGTCCTCGAGCCACCACAGCCCCTTGAGGGTGGCACATGAGACCACCTCAGCTTCCTTTGCTCCATAAACTCTTTTCCCTGGTCGGGGGGCAGGGGGGCACCAGCTTTGGAAGAGGGAGAAGGGCTCTGTGACAACCACCAGGACTTTGGCATCCCCCTGCCATGGAGAAGCAGTTGCTGAGTCCAGGACAGCCACAAATGTCCCCTCACACCCACCACAAGGAGCCACTTGGCCACCTGCTCCCGGCATCCAGCCAGCTTCTATCTTTCTTGGCTGGTTTGCTTCTTACCAGGGAGAGAGCAAAGGCATTGAAGTCAGGCAGGCCTGGATTCAAATCCTCTCTCCTTTTCCTAGCTAGTGTGTCCTTGGACACATGCAGCCCAAGCTTCCTCATCTATAAAATGGGTATAATACAAGGGAGGGTTGTTACGAGGATCCAACATGAATGCCAAGTGCCAATTATAGTGTTTGGCACCTACTAGCTACTCAGGAAAGGGTACTCACAAGAGGCTTGGCTTGTGAATGGACTCCTTATTCAAACAAACTGAGACTCTTGCTCTAGGTAGACAAAAGTGAAATGCCCCAAGTAGGGAGCGGAACTCTCATTTAAAAGCCCTGGATGGACTGGAGCCTGCAGCAGGAAAGTGGAGCATGCTCGGGGCTGGAACCACCCATTAGGGCTGATCACGGTCCCAGGTTAGCAGATGGGAGGCAGGGTGGCTGGGTGGACATCCAGGCCACGCCCAGGGTAGCTGCATCCAGTTGAACCTCAGAGGCCCATGGGCCTGAGGCCGGGGGAAAGAGGACACTGTCCCTGGGACTGGCAACGGCACCGACTTCTACAGGATGAAGTTCTTCCTGGTACCAGGCGTTTTGGAAACAGTGAATAAAGCCACTGGGCTTTTAGAAACATAAAGTGAGAGCAAGTTTTTAAGGACGGGGTGGGCTGCCCCTTACTATGCCTCATCCAGGCAACAAGAGACTCTTTCTGGAGTTTCTCCTCTAGTCCTGAAGGCCTTGGAGTCAGCGTCCCACCGCCGGGCAGCAATGCCATTGGCCAGGAGGAGGCGTTCTCTTAAGGCAGGGACGCTGACGTGGACAGAAAGCGAGGGCTGCGGCTTCCGAGCCTCCAGGGATGCTATGACAGAGGGATCAGACCAGGGACTCCTGCGGTCTCAGCAACTCACTCCCTACCCCGGGGGCAGGAAACCACAGTACTCCAGAGTCTGTCTGCCTTGGAAACTGTGTGGACAATGATAAATTAAGAGGCATATTAAATACGGGGGTAAAGCCAGGTGGCCCTCTAGGCAGAACAGGAGGCGGCTATGGCTTCTTTCTGAGATAGTTGGAAGGAATCCACCCTTCCCAGGAGGGGGCTCCACTCAGGACCTGGCAGAACCACCAGCCGCTGCTGTTCTTTTCCCGGACTTCAAACACCGTGCCCTCCTGGAAGCTGCTGGTATCTTCGTCTCCTTCGAAGTTGGCCACGGCCACATACAAAGAGTCCTTCGGGCTATCGGTGCCGGGGAAGGAGGCTGCAGCTGCTTTCTCCCTGCCTTCTCCGGACTTGCCGGGCCCCCGTGGCCCCAGCCCGCCTTTGACACGCATGTCATCTTGGCCTCCTAAGGAGTTGGACAGAAAAGGTTTGGCTTTTGGCGGGACGAGTAGGGCACGGCCTGGGGCGAGAGCTGCCTTGCTGTCACTGGCTTCACGCTGGGGACTTCTGACCTCTGGGAGGGGCCTGGATGATGAGGAGGTTTTCTTAGGGGGTGGTGGTCTCCGGGGCGGGACCACAGGTCTCTGCTGGGGAGCCTCTTGGAGAGGGACAGGCACGTTCTTAGGCACAGGATCTGTGGTCTTGGCTGGCCTCAGAGGGGCTCTGCAGGACATCTCCTTTGGGCTGAGCCCATCCTGTTTGCCCGTCCTGTCCTGGGCGCGGCCAGGCCCCTCCCCTGGGACAGAGCTTCGGCTGAAGGCCATGTCTTGGCCCCCACCAGCCTGGGGGCTCTCCCCATCCAACAAGGATTTCTCCTGAGCCTTGGCAGGCCTGAGCTTACTCCTAAGGTTGCAGATGTCCACCTGGTCTTCACCCTGAGGTGGCTCTGTCCTGGGGGAAGGCGCCGGCTTGGGCCTAACCTGAGGTTTGGTCTTCAAGAAGGGATTCTGGGGAATGGCTTCTGGCTTCTCCTCTGGCAGGTCGGCTTTGGACTTGGAGATGGGCCGGAGGTTGGGCTTCTTCACCTCCTTGGCCAGTACCTTGTGGCCACACTCCAGCCCCATGTCGTTTTTCAGCTGGAACAATTTGCTTTTGTCAGCTTTGGGCTCTGGCCTCCTGCTGTCCCAGGCTGGCGGGGTGTGCTTGGCTGGAATCATGGGCAGGATCATGCCTGGGGGCTTGGGGGAGCCGCGGAGCTGCTCCAGCCTCTGCCGTTCCCGTTCCAGCAGCTCCCCTTCGGACTTAATGATGGACTCTTTCCTCGGGGGGAGGCTGGGCTTCTCCTCCAGGTCGGGGTCTGAGATCTCCTCATAGCCCGCGGACGCAGACGTGTCTGCAGACGCCTTCCTCGGGACATCCTTCCCGCCCTTCCAGTCTTTGGACCACGGCATCCCGGAGTCCACAGCACCATGCGGCGCGTCGGGCAGGGGCCGGGAGGGGCCTGTGGCTTCGCCGCCTGTGTTGTTCTCCATCGCTGCTGCATCCCCCGGCCGGAGCTGGGTCACTTCGCTGGGCAGGGGAGCCAGGAAGTTGGGCCTCGAGGCACTGCTGGTCTTCTTGTACTTGTCGATGAAGGTTGCCGGGGCCCACCCTTCCTTGTCTTCAATCTGAATGTACCACCAGCCACTCAAGTTCTTCTCGATCACCTGGAAGGGAGGACAGAGAGAAGCACTGAGGAGGTCTGATGCCAGGACTGGCGGGTCGAGCGGTCTGGGAAAACTCGTGTGCAACTGGGGCTCTAGAAGCCGGCGCTGTGTACGCCTCCGATTCCCCTACAGGTCTGCGGGGGACCATCTATGGAGAGTATTGGGTACCAGGAACACCTTACATGGGGGTAGGTTCTTGCCCAGTTTCAGATTCCCCCAAAAGCAGTATCTGAGACATGGACTTGCGTACAGGTACCTAATCGGAGAGGAGGTCCCAGGAAGTACATGTAAGGAAGTGGAGAGTGTGAGACGGGAAGGGGAGAGGCCAGTCATGAACAAGTTATTGTGCTGGGCCACTGGGGGCTTAACCTGCCAGGGACCCTCTGGGAGATCACACAGCGCCTCAGAATGTTCCCTCTGGGGGTGGGGGATTTATCTATTGACTCCCCTCCCCTTCTGGGAGGTGGGAAGCTGGCAGCTTGCAGAGACCTGTGTGCAGCCGCAGGTCAGGCGGATGGAGCACGGGCAGGCTCTGCTACAATGCTGACGAAGTAGAAGGCAAACACCAGAATTACCCTAGATCCTGGCTTTTGTTGAGCACTAGGCAAAGTGGCTGGCTGGTTTACAGAGACACCCCATATGAAAAACGCCTATCTTTAAACACCGGAGTTGCACTCAGCTGGAGGGGACGCTCATGATTGCATACAGGGAACCGAGGCTGGTGAAGTGCGGCAGATTTTCATCTTGTCTCCAGCTCCCTCTGGGATGCGCACCTGCTGAATGGAAGGGTGGGTAGAATCACCCACGTAAGAGCTTATGTTTCCGTTTCTTTTTTGTCCAGTATTGGATGAGTGAATTCACACAGGTGGAAGGTGCACATGCTACATATTATGGGCTGAACTGTGTCTCCCTCTCTTCGTGCATTGGAGCCTTGACCCCCGGTACCTCTGAATGTGACTGTACTTGGAGACAGGGCCTTTAAAGAGGTAGCTGGGTTAAAACGGGTCATTAGGTGGGCCCTGATCCAGTACAACTGATGTTCTTCAAAGAAGAGAAGATTAGAAAACACACAGACCAAGGGACAACCATGCGAGAACATAGCAGGAAGGTGTCCATCTGGGAACTAAGGAGAGAGGACACAGAAACCAAACCTGCCAACACCTTGATCTTGGACTTCTAGCCTCTAGAATGGTGAGACAGCAGACCAGTGTTGTGTGAGCCACCTGGTCTGCGGTATTTTATTACGGCAGCCCGAGCAGACCCATGCACGTAATTCGCCCGCAGGCTCTTAGATCTGATGAGTGCTCACGATGCCCTGTGAGATGGGGATTGTCCCCTCATTTTATACACGCAGCATGGGGCCTCAGGAGAGCTGAGCAACTCAAGGGGGTCTTGCAGAAAGTCAGTGGTGGAGAGTCAACGGCAAGGGTGGGCTTCAGAGCTGGAGCTTTTACCATCACCCGTCCTTTCTGCCGCTCAGAAAGGGGGACCCTGCCTGGAGAGAGGTTGTGTCTGGGGTGAGAAATTCCTGCAGGAGCAAAGCAGGCTGTGGGCACTCTCTGGTCCTGCTTGAAGAGGGATAGCAGCCACAGGCCCCCCACCAGCATGCCGAGGCTGGGCTCTGGGGCCTGCAGACCTGGGTTCTAATCCCAGCTCCACCACCTACTGCTTGAGTGGCCCTGGCCAAGCCACTCCTCGGATTTCCACACCACACAAGGAGGAAGATGACGAGAACAATTTAATCCCCACTTGCAGGATTTTCATGATGACCACGTGAGCTGACGCAGACAATGGCACTTGATAAAGGCTGAAAGGTCAGCGGTCCCTGTGATGGAACTGGAACGGAGGTCGCTGACAGAGTGGGGTGCGCTTGCCAGGCAGCAGCCACCAAGCCCCTCTGGCATCTTTCCTGGAGGAAAGGGCATTGGGAACGTACGCTCTGTGCCCGGGGTGACCGGCATCTCATCAACACTTGGTAGCTCTGGCAACAATTAAAGGCCACGCTGGGCATATAAGTCATCGTCAGCACATCCATGACTCCAGCAATGCTAATACTAAGGACAATAAGCAGTATCAGATGTATCGATGAGATTTGTTAAGCTTACGCTCTATGCAAAGGACGGTGGCAGAGGCTCTGAACGCTTGAGTTCCTCACCATGGTTAGTAGGAGTCTTCATTTACTAGAGAGAAGCCAGGGGCTACCATGAATAGAAGCCAATGCAGGATCACAAGAATGAGGGGAACAAAAAGAGCCTGGGCTTTAAAACCAGAGAGACCTGGGTTCAAATCCCACCTTCTCCTAACCCCTCTGAGTCTCAGGAGCTTCATCTGCAAAATGGGTTGGTGAAATTGACCTCTTGGGGCTTCTGTGAAGATTAGCTAACAAATAGGTAAGGCACCTGGCTCAGACAGGTACCTACATCATCATCACCAGCAAAACATGTCTTGAAGACACACAGCCTAGACGAGGAACAGAGCTGCCCCTACCGCTAGAGAGCTGCGGGCCCACTGATGAATTCTGATGATGCTGAAATGAACCAGGAAGCAAAACTGGAGAAGAAGAAAACAGAACATGTGGATTTATCCTAATAAGAGAACACCTGATTAAGCCCAAAACTTCAGTGATAACTATTTCCCACTTACGTCCCTCATGTTACCACTGGCAGAACCTCTGCTGACATCATGGAACAATAAACCAGAGCAATTTCAAGAATGGGTTATATCTGCTTCCTGGAAAAGGATGTTGGGTGTCTGAGCTTTTTATTGGATCAGCTTTAGCATAACATAGAGAATAAAGGCCAGAAACCAAAAAAGGGGAATGGTTCTGGTTGAAGTGGAGTGGGGGCCCAGAGGAGACTCTCCAATACCTGCAGGAAACAGGGATCTGCTACGTCCACACACAGCATCAGCGCTCAGCGCTGTCCGGGCACCGGGAGCGGCCCCTGGCAGACCCGTGAACATTCCGAGCCAGGGAGAGGTGGTGCTTATGCGTGAATGTTCAGTTTACCAGCATCCTCAGGCAATGGCATTTGTTTGTTGAAAATGCTGGAAACTTATTAAAGGCTGTATCTTAAAGAAGGTTTAATAATGTTTTCCAGCTCTCTGGGAAAGAACCCCTGTGTAACATGCAAGTTGCACTTCCGGTTTCAAGATAGGAGATGGAACAAACAGCAGTTTCCCCTCTATGAAACAAATCCAGAAGAAGAAATAAATGAACCCCAAAGCCAAGCTCAGAAGGAGGAAGGGGAGAAGTTAGCAGATCAGCAGATGCGAGGCACCGCTGATGGGAAGGAGCTGCAGCAGCTATCTGCGAGGGAGGCTGTGGCCCACAAGTGCTGCGGGGAGTTCTGCTGCACAGGCTGGGAGAGCTCAGGATGGTAGAACGTGGGGATGGGGAGGCCCAGGAGCAACTGACAGGACTAACTGGGGTAACACGGCAGCAGTGGCCAGGCTGGCTGACCCTTCCCTATGGCCTTTATCCCATTCTTGTAAAATAGGCGATATAAAGGAGACTGATTACAGGTGGAAACAGTGAATGTGAAAGCCTGGGTCAGACAGCCACGGCACTGCCTGGTGGCTGGCTCAGACGGCCCGCTCTGGTACCGAAACCAGTGGCAGCCGACCAGCTCCTTGTGTGTACTCCCAAATGGGTGTTTCACTACCTGCTGTCTCTTCTTCACAGCCCAAGCCACGTACTAATACCATGAAAAGAAGTAAAATAAATACCAACACCACTACAAAGAATTTATAATTGGTAAAAAAGATGAACAATAGCAGGAGCTTAAATTAAACATACTTAATATCCTTAGAGAGATGTAGAAGGGCATCAAATTCATGAGATGAAAGAATAGGTGAAACAAGAACAGGTGACTATGAAAAAGAATCAGTAAGAGCTCTTGGAAATGAAAATTATAATTGTTGAAATAAAATAAGCAACAGATTGAACTGCTGAAGAGCAAATGAATGAGCTAAAAGATCAAGCAGAATGTTCCAAAAACACAGCACAAAGAGATGAAAATGGAAAATATGAAAGTCAAGTTAAGAGACATAGAAAATAGAGCCAGAAGTTACCATATCTGTTTTATAACAGTTCCAGAAGGAAAGACTAAAAAGATTGAAAAGAGTCGATATTTAAAGAAGCAGAAGTGGAAAATGTTCTAGGAAGACCTCCTGAGTCCTTAGATGGAAAAGGCCCAGCACGTGCTGAGCAGGATAAAAATGAACAAATTCATACCTAGTTACACATCAGCGCAATTTCAGCACTTCACTGATGCTGAAAGATAAAGATAATGAGGGACTCCTGAGAGGATCAGAGAAAGGACTGATTGTGAACAAGAATCGGTTGGCAGCAGCTGCTTACTAGCAACACTGGATGCGAGAAGAGAATGAAACAATATATTCCAAGGGCTCATGGAAGACTACTTCCAATCTGGAATTCAAAACTCAAATAATCACTGACGAAGGGAAAATAACACTAATTCTTATATTGTCAAGAAAGCATTATGTAGAAAAGTGGGGCACTGCCCTCAGTTAAGGACACATAGTTGTGTGTGGTGCTGCAGAAGCTAACACAGGGTAGGGAAGGGAAACTAATGCAAATCAGGGAAGCCTTCCTGGAGGAGGCAGGGATTTGAAGAGTGAGATGGATTTTGATATGCCAAGTTCAGTTAAAAAAATTGGCTTGGGTGCCTTCCATGAGAAGGGAGGTAGAGGGCTAGGAAGTGGATAAAGGAAGGTCATTCATGACGGAGAGAGTAAGGGAGGTGGGGATCCCAGCTTGACCAGTAGGGATCAGCGGAAAGCAGTGGAAACATGGCTGAGCAGCGATGGTGGGTGGAACAACTCTTGATCGTGGAAAGATGTTAAGAACCAGGCATATGTTTCACGTCACATTAGCAGGCATTGTCTTTTACAGCAGCCAAATGGGGACCTGGGTATAGAACTATCTTGCAGCACAAGCAAGATGCCTCGTGAGTTCTTTCTGTGGATGCGAAGTTGGAAAGACTAAAATGGTTAAAAAAAAAAGGAACTAGAGAAAAAGAGCAGCTGAAAAGCCTTGTAGAGCCCTGAGATATTCCTGCTCCTCAGTTTCTCTGTGTGAAAGGGGATTTGAATTTTATAAAAATTAGTTTGGGAGACTTCAGCCCAGGTTCTTTAAAAACCCCTGCAGACAGCCTTTCTTCAACAGGCTGAAGGATACCTGGTTTGAGGAGAAGTTTCTGGAGGGGTCTGGGCAGAACCAGTGGTGGTGAGGGACCAGGATGCACCTCCAGGAAAACACCTTCTCCCAAGCTCACTGGGAAGCTTCTCTGGCACTTGAGGGGAAGGAGAGACGAAGCAAGTCCTGTCCTGTGGTATTCAGAGCTGGAGGGAACAGCGGACCCCCAGGGAACATGCCGCACTCGCGCACTGACTCAATCTTTCACTCACTCATTTCCTTCATATATCCGAACAGTCATCCATACAGCAATCGTTTACTAAGCATCTACTTAGTCTGTTAGGACTGGCCCCAATGCCAGGGCTATGAGCATGAATGAGGAAAACAATCTTTGGCCTTCCAAGTGTCGAGCTGGAGGTTAATGGGGAGAAAGATTTTTCATTTATTCAACATTTATTGCAAACTTACCACATGCCAGGAACTGTGCTAGCCAGTGGGGATACAGGAGTGAAAAACTGCTATGGTCCCCACCCTCCCAAAGTTCCCAAATATCAGGCAGATAAATAACGACAGGCTTTAAACTCCCTGGTACAAATCTGGAGACAGACATGGGTTCAAATCCTGGCTCTGTCACCTTTTAGCTGTGTGTCGTCGGAGAGCCATAGCTCCCTCATCTGAAAAGTGGGGATAACATTCCCATCTCACAAGAGTAAATGGTTAAAGGATTAAGCAAGAGACTGCAAGGAAAGTGCTTAGTACAGGGCCCAGTACCTAATCAGTGCTCAATAAATGTTAGCTGTTGTTATTTTTATTCTTGTCTTGTTGGTAAACATACAAACCACAGAAGAAACTCCTACACCAGGGAAGGCCACATGAAGATGACAGAGTTTGCCCTGAGACTTGAAGGTTGGGCAGGAGTTAGACACAGGCAGGCAGGCAACCTGGGATCTTTCTCTGCTAGGCTTTACTCAAATAAGCTCCTGTCCCCAGGGACTTGCAACACAATAGGATGAGTTCATTAATTCAACTGTTTATCAAGAATATGCTACAAGCCAGGCTCTGTGCTGGGATATTGTCATGAACAACACAGACAAGGACCCTGGTCTCAGAAAGTTTATGTTCCAGTTGGGGAGAATGTACCACAAACCACCCATCCACCCACTGAACTAGCCCCCGACCCACCCTCCTACCCAACCAACCGATATATAAAGGCCTCAAAGCAGCAGTTGGAGCTCTGGGAACTCAGAGGAGGAAGAAAGCACTTGTCACGAAGGTGATGGGGAAGGCGCCCTGAAGCAGGGGCAGGGGGGCTCGCAAACAGCTAGACCCATCCCCTGATAGAGAACCTGCCCCCGCAGTGTGGCCAAGAGAGTGAATGGGAACCTGAAGCTAGAACCTGGGCTCTACCACCAGCTTTGTGAATGATGGGCTCTGGGAATGCCGCCAGTATACCTCAACTTGTCTCAGTTTCCTCATCCATAAAATGGGACAATACACTTAATGCTACTCAACAAAGCTGAAGGGAGGGTAGACGTTCCAGGGACTTCTGTTTTTGTCTGTCCTTCGGTTTTCCCTGGGCTTCCCCTCGGCCCACCTGAGATGTAGGAATGCGAGGTTTGTTGGCCAGAGCCCACGAGACCCAGCTCTGGGACCTATGCTGGAGCGACTGGGATCATTGAGAAAACAGGCTACAAGCCTAGAGCTGCTGGGGCTGTCTCCCTTGCTCCGGGAAAAAGTCTGAATGAAGCCAATTTAGAGAAGAATGGAGACAAGAAACAGCAAGAGGAAGCCCCGTTGACAGCTTGTGAAGTGCTGCAACCAGCCATGTCTGAAGCAAGAACACCTACATACAACACCTGCATGATGACGATGATGATGATTCTCGGGCAGTCTGCGTACACTAGCACTTGAAAGCCAAAGAGTCCCACGGATACACTTAAAACGTGCTTTGAGAAGCTAAGTGCTAACCTGCTCAAGTCCTGCCTGCCATGTCTCCCTCCAGCTGCCACCTTCTTCCTTCCTTCCTCTCTTTCATCGCCAAGCTCCTTGACTTTTCCACAGTGTCCCCACTTCCTCCCCTTGCCTCTTCCATCTCCTGTGATCTGGGCGATGGCCCCAACTCTCCACCGACGTGCTCCTGCAGTTCCCAGCAGCCTCCTTCCTGTGCTCATGGACACCCTTCACAGCCTGCGGATCGCTTCTGCCTTCTGCGACTGCTCCACCGGCTACTAGTTTTCCCACCACCTCTCCGACTCCTTTCCAGACTATTCTTCACCTGCCTGACCACCCATCAATGCCAGTGTTCCCACAGCTTCCTCCTCAGCTCCCCCATGCTCCCACTCTTCCTCACTAGTTCACGTACAGCTTCGATTCACCACCAGGAGGCTGCTGACTCCAAGGCACCCTTGAATTCAGACACACACATCCAGACACCTGTCAACTGCTCCACCTGGGCGTTGCCCCGTCAGCTCTGCTTCCTCGTGCCTAAAGCCCAACAGAAACCCAATTCCTATCCAGGCCGGTTGAGATGATGTCTTAAATTTCCCCTACATTGTTCTATGTGAGGCACTCAGTACGTGTGTGCACATGAATGAGTATAAACGGGCAGATTTTTCTATAATAGGTTATAACACGATTCAGAATTTTCCCAAATCCCATCCCTCTAGCCCTTGACCCTAATAACAGCAAAGTAAAAGCACAAAGGGATTTCTTTCTAGTGAAATATCAAGATGCTTCAATGCCCCCGGAAGCAGAGGCCAAGAGAGTCTATGGGCTCTTAGGACCCAGTGGTTAGAGAATGCACAACTAACCTCTTGACCACAGTGTCTAGGAAAACCAGGGCCAGATACAGTGCCTGGTGGAGCCACTGGCAAGCTGGAGGAAGGAGGGAGGGGGCCTGAAAGAGGAAGACTCGAGGAGATGGGCCGACGGTGCCCACGTCCTGGGCTATCAGACAGTGCTCTGTGCCAGGCATTGGAGCTGTGTTCCACGGATGAAAGAGGAGGGTGAGGGCAATTCTTCAGAGTCCAGCAAAGCCCCTGGCACATACAGCCACAGCAGGTGCTCCAGGAGTAATGAGTGTGTTGCAGACTTGAATAAAGTAAACCTCTGTCTCCCCAGATGAGGTGGGCAGGGTCTGGCCAACTCTTACTCAAGACAGAATGCAGGTGGGGATACCTGTGACTGGCTCACCTGCTTTTGAAAACTGTCTAAAGAACCATCTTTGCCAGAGCTTTCTAACCCCTGGTCCTTGTTGCTATCCTAATACTTTCCAGCTTTCTTGGAAGAATGGGAAAGAAACACCCTTAAGCTCTGACCTAACAAGGTCTCTGGTCTCGTTTATGTTCCAGTTGGGGAGAACGCACTACAGACCACTCACCCACCCACCCACCCAACCAATACATAAAGGCCTCGAAACAGGAGTTGGAGCTCTAGGAAATCACAGGAGGAAGCAAGGAAAGGAAAGAGAACTGCAAGAAGAGAAAGGATTTCTGTTGGCCTTTGTCCAGGGATCTGAGCAGGCAGGCAGAAGGAGGGGCAGGAAAGGAGAGAGGAGAAGTAACAAGGGAAGTGGGAGGTGATACAAACGGGAACACACAGTGGGCTTATGCGATTCTACGTACGTGAAAAGTCCAGAACAGGGAAATCTATCGACACAGAAAGTAGACTGCTGGTTGCCAGGGCCGGCGGGGAGGGGCTGAGGGGAAATGGGAGCAACTGCTAATGGACAAGGGGTTTGTTTTGCTCTGGATTTTGGTAGTGGTGATGGCTGCACAATTCTGTGAATACAATAAACCACTGAATTTTATACTTCAAATTGCTAAATTGTATGGCACGTGAATTATATCTCAATAAAGACGTTAACTCCCCTCCCTCCCTGAAAAAGAAGTAGGAGGTGAAAGGAGAGAATTAGGAGGCGATGCGTGGAGTCAAGAATCACAAGCAGGCAAAGGAATGCGTGGGCCACTCACCTCGACCTTCAGGCCAGCCTGGAAGCTGATGCCGTCGGGGATGGTTGTCTGGAATTCGGCAATGGTGTAATACTCTTCCTCCACTTGGGGTGGGATGGGAGGTTTAGGCAGGTTGAGACCTCGAGGCTGGTAGGATTAAACACAGGCTGACTCCAGTGGTAAGTGGATTAGTGTGAAGCTGAAGCAGGTGGACTAGGGGACTGGGGCACACAGTCAGACCAAGGGGGTGCTGCAGACCTATTTGGATTCTAAGGGACAAAACAAGGAGGACCATGCAGATCGTCATCTCCTAGATGAGATCGCACTGGCCCTTCAACTTTAGAGTGACAACAAGACACACGGGACATTTGGCTGCAATGAAGATCTGGGGCAAGGCAGCATTCCCTGACATAGGAGGCAGCAAGGGTTGTGTGAAGAACACAGCTTTCCAAGTCAGACCCATCTGGGTAGGCAATGATGACGATGACTGCAACCTTGGGCAAATCAGCTCCCCTTTCGGAGCCTCAGTTTTATCTCCATACAGTGGGTATAATAACAGAATCTACCTGGTGGGGTTGCTGCAAGTATTAAATAAGTTAATGTAGTGAAGCACCCAGCTCACAGCACAGCGCCCCACGGGTGCTCAACAAATGGCAGACATTAAAAAGAAAGCTCACTTTTCAAAGTATTGGCTAAAAAGGTCCCTAGAAAATTAAAAATGGAATCTGGAAGAACATCAGAATGGCACCACAAAGGATATGTGTGGCTCATCCAAGCCTGGGCCTCGAGTGGCCTTACTTGAGAGGACTGATCTGAGACAAAGGGAAGTGGCTCAGGAAGCAGAGAGCAGGTCCGGAGGCCTGACCCCTACAGGCACGCTCTGCGCCCCGGCAAACTGCTTCATCTGCCTGGGCCGCAGGCCGGCCCCGTTAGTGGGCCTAGCACTCACACAGCCTGTGTCACAAGGCCGCCGTGTGGACAGGAAAGAGCATCGCTGGAGAGGCGAGGGCCACGTGAGGGGCCAGTGGCCGTCCCTCACAGCCCCCAGGCCGGGGGCCGGGCCCCCAGCAGCAAGGGTCCACTTACGATGGTCATATCCCGGCGAGGAGGGGGTCTCTGCCTCATCTTTGGTGATCCTATGAAGAAATGAGAGCTTACTTCACCCACGTGCAGAGTTCTGCAGATAAAATTCCCGAACTGGATGCCTGGAAAGGTTTATTCTCTCCTGCAGAAGCCTGAGCACAGGAGTTAACTCAACATGGCGCAGCACCCTCTCAACACGGCTTTTTCCATACCTTTTCCACACAGGAATGGAAGAGGATGGTGCTGAGTTCTCAAGCAATGGAAAACTTTCCAGGAATGCCAGAAAACGTAGGCTTCAGGATAACACAGAGATGGGTCCCAACCCAGCTCCAAAGCTCACTGGCTGCTGGCCTTGGACAGATTAACGGACTCTCTGAGCACAAGGCCCTCATCTGTAAAATGGGCATAACTATGTGTGCCTCCTGGGGACAGCAGTGCAATAAAAGGAAACATCTGTGAAGCTCTTGGCACGTGGCAGGCATGCAATACATGTTTCCGTGCCTGGTTTTGTGCTCAAGAACAAACCCAAACTGAACGATACATCAACAAACTGAACCAACACGCTTAGGCTACTGACTTCAGGGGTTTTGACTCTGGAGTTCGGCTGCCCTACCTCTGGGCCTCAGGATCAGGAGGAGAATGACTCTGCAGCAGTCCGAAGCCCCTGCTAAAGGCAGAACACTGAGGGGGTAACCTCATGTGTTTCCAGAGCTGGTTCAGAATGAGTGCGCACAGAGGGGCAGTTCGGCAGTTGGGGTGTGGAGGAGACTGCTAATCCCTCAAGCTCCCTTTCCCCCTGTCTTCTGTTAGAATAAATACCAACACAGTTTTAGCCAAGATACTTGGCTGCCTATGTAAAGACTCCATTTCCCAGACTCCCTTACAGCTAGGTATTGCCATGTGATAACTTCTGGCCAGTGAGATGTGAGAGATGGTGGGAAGTGTGCAGCTTCCCTCTGCCTGCTTTCCACTGGCTAGACTAGGGGCTCGCCATACTGGAGCAGGTGGGTAAGGGCAACACAGGCCAGATGCAGCGTGACGAGACTCTTGACTGCATGGAGCTGCCGTATCAGCCCTGGACGTATATACATGGACTGTTTAGTGAGAAATATCTAGACTATTTGACCCACTCTCATTGGGTGTATGCATTTATGTGGGGAGGGTCTTGGTTTTAACAACTTAACCTATATTTTAACAAAGACATGAGGTTGCGGACTTTCATTTGCTCCTCTGGTGCGAATGGGAATCCACTTATGCTCTTGGCCACGATAGATCAGAATCACAGAAACTCGGAGCTGGCCAGAAGCCCTGCATGGCACGTGACAGCGTGATCAGTGTTTTCTCAGCTGAGCAGAGAGAATGAAGCTTGGTTGAGTGACTCAAGGAGTTCATTGCCACTTGGCAGAAACAGCTGAGAGAAGCTCAGCCAGGAGGAGTGGCCTCATCTCCATGGGTAGCAGGAAGTCCTTTTTCAACAGACAGATTCCCCCTGCCCTGCATGACCAGGATGGGACCGTGGGACACTGTACTCGCAGCCAGAGTCCTGGGTACAATGCAGACCACAATGAGCTCTACTCTCAGGTGTGCTGGGAACATTAAAAGGTAAACTATGAATAGTACGGGGAAGCTTTGAAAAGCAAGATGGGAGAGGCGTTGTTGGAGTGAGCCCAACACAGGGTCACCCTTTTCCTCCTCTGGCTCAGAAGCGAGGCCCCGCACGGGAGTGGAGAGGGCACAGCATGCCTGGGCTCAATCCCAGCCCCACCACTCACTAGCTGCGTGGCCTGGGACACACCATCTCATCTCTCTGACTCCTAATCTGTAAGACGAAAGTAATAAGTGCCTCAAAGGTAGTTATGAGGAGTCAGTGAGACTAATTAAAAGATTCCTGGCACATAGTAAGTGCTTCAAAAACAGTAGCTTGTGTGAGATATTGGGAAAAAACACAACCTGAGGTAGGAAAGCAACGCCTCTCGACTCAGATTCTGCAACTCACTGGCTGAATGATCTTGAACAAGCTACCCAGGGTTTCTGAGCACCTGTTTCCTTATCACCAGGGCGGTGGCAGCAGGGCTGCTGCAAGCATGAGGGATAATACGAGAGAAGCCCCGAGCACACAGCCTCGTGGTTCTGTGCACAGTGGGCCCGCAGGCGCTGGAAGCCGGGGTGGGCATCACTCACTCTGCCTGACGTCGCCATCGGGCACCGGGCGGCCTTCACACCGGCCGTCCCTCTGGTTGTTGAGCAGGTCCCGCTCCCTGCCCGCTGTGTTCTGCTGCCGGGCAACACCGTCCATGTCGAGGGCACCCGGGTGTGCAGGTGAGCCAGGGCCCAGCTTTGGGGGTAAGGGCTCCCCACTATTCTTCTTTAGGTAGGAGGCGGGGGCCCAGCCTTCTTTGCCCTGGTACCTGCGAGGAGGAGGAAGGATGCTGGTGAAGTTGTCTGCCAGCCCCCTGGGAAGAGGCCATGCTCCTATGCAAACCCACGTCGGGTCCCAGATGGCAGGAGTGATGGATCATCACTGCCCCGGGCCGGAGGCCAGCACGCTGCTCCCTGCTCCTGGTGCAGCCAAGGCCCTCGGCTTGGCCTTCAAGGCCTTTCCAACCTGGCCGCGTTTGCCTCTCTCATGGCAACCACCACGACCCCCCCATCCAGGTGAGTTCCAGTCTGGGCTCTTCACCTCTGTGCTTAGCTGCCTCTGCCCAGCGGCCCAGCTCCTGCTGCAAAGCCGGGCACAGACACGCTGGATCCAGGGTTGCCAAGCATTAACTGCTTGTCACTGAAGCATGGAGTGATGATGACCATGACAGGCCAGCTCACTGGTCCCCCAAAGGAATTCGAGGAGTGTAACAATCACTTAATTCTCTGCACGACAGAATTCAGTTTAACAGCAATGACCAGAGGGGTCACCTGGACCAGAGGTGACAGCCAGCTGTGCACATCTCTCCCGAGCTCCAGGCTCAGCAGTATCACACAGGAGTCTGAGATCACACAAGGTGGGAGTGTTTACCCTGTGGCAACTGGGAAACTCCGAAACTCGGAATATTTTCCCTTGGAAAGCTGGTTGTTAAACATTTACCAGCACCCACAAAACAGGTGGCTGCACCTTTGGGGAAAGTTGAACAGACCCAATGGACTGAAAATGGTATATGGCAGGGCCAAACCTCATGTCCAGGATCACTTTAAGAGCTATTAATAAATAGCACTGGGTTCCAACAAAAAAAGGTCCTTTATAACTGGAAGCGAATTAATAAGGAGGTAGGAATCTGCACAGTTCAGTGTCTATCAATCTTAAAACACCCTCTGAGAAGGAATGTCCCAGTTACAAATGTCAGGCTACATACCATACAATCCACTCAGTATGAAACAGTTCATCCTTTAGGGACACAAAGCCATAAACAGAGAGGTGCAGTGGGGAGTGGGCTTTGGGTGAGAAAGGGATGGCTCAGGTCCTGCTCTGTTACTGTCTGGCTTCAGTCAAACCTTCGAATGACTGCAGCCCCCACTACAGCCTGACCACAACCTCATGCAAGACCCTGAGTCCAATTCAGCCACTCCCCAATTCCAGAGCCACTGAGTTTTGGGATAATTTGTCATTCAGCAAGATGACATACTACTCAGTATATGTTAGCTAGCGTTATCACTACTCCTTCAAATTTCAGTTCTGAGACCCCTTCGCTCAGAAAGGCTTCCTGACCTCCAGGCTGAGCAGCCTCTCCTCTGTGCTCCAAAGTCCCCGCATGTCCCTCTAACACACCACTGAGCCTTGCTCTGTCACTGTTCATGAGTCTGCCTTCTGCGCTGGGTGGTGTGAACCACTGTGTCTCACTGTCGACTCAGCTCCTGGAACAGGGCTGGCCCAACACAGACTCTTGGTGTCTACTGAATGAATGATGAACGCAGTGGTACTCGCTCGCTTCCTGTGCGGACCTAATGTCCTGCCACACATCACAGTGCAGACACCAGGTTGCAGGGACCTTGTCTTCCTCTCTTGCCCTCATTTCCTGCAGTCACAGCCTGCCCACCGGAGTGACCACGGAGGGGTTCCCAGGACTTTCACTGCTAAAACTGGGAATGTCACAGGCAAGGCAGGACGAGCTGGCCACGCCACCTGCCTGTGACGTTCTGATTGCATCAAGAGCTGAAAGAGCTGTGAAACAGTGTTTGAAATGCAGGCCTCCTGCTTCTCCTGCTGGACTCTGAGAGATGAAGGCAGAGTACCTGCCCCAGGATGGGTCACAGTCCCCGCGGTGTTCACGCACCATCTTGGTCTGAGAGCGGGCTGGAGTGTGGGCCATCACTCACACGGGGCAGCTCTGACCTCCAGTTAATCATTCTGAGAAACATCTGGAGGTGGAGCCGCTCAGCCAGGCTGCTGCTATCGGTGGTTCGGTGCGTTTACAGAAGGTTTGCTTATTATGGACTTTTAGGGAAGGATGTGGGTGGGGAGGGAGGCCAAACAGCACAGAGAAGTGTCCTTCCATGGTTCAGCAGAAACCTCAGCCATACGCGGTCAACTACAGACCTCTGTGAAGCCGGAGCCCACATGACCCCAAACCCACCCAGCTGCAGTGGCAGGTACCTGATCTTCCACCAGCCTTCCAGGTTTTTCTGGATGACCTCCACCACGGCCCCTCTCTCCAGGTTCATCTCGTCCTGGTCCCGAGCTGTGTATGGGTAGATGACTGTGTACTTCTCCTCTGTGGGCACAGAAGGGTGCGGGGGTCAGAACAGGACACTGTGAATCCTGGGATGCCGACTCTCCTGGGATGCCATGCGATGCCCTTGCCTATTGAGGGAAGATTTGTTCCAGAGATTTCTGTGTACCCCCCCCCCCAACAGACTCCCACTTAGCCCTGGATGACCCTGTGCAAGCAGCAACAGGACACAGGACAAAGGGCAGGTCCCACTGCCTCTGAAACCCCTCGGTGTCACACATTCATCCTCACCTGTCTCAGATCTGTGCTTCAAGAGGTCACCTTCCTGACTACCTTGCACCACATTCCGACCCACAGCATGCATCCTGACCCTGGTGCATTCTTTATCCCCCCATACCAGGAATTACCTTGTAACATAACATACACTTCACTTATTTACTGTGTTTCGTGTTTGTTTCCCTGCTAGAATGTGAACTCCATGAAGGCAGGGGTTTGTCTGTCTCGTTCATTCCTATATCTCTACCATGGTGCCTGGTGCCTGGAATATTTAGTAACTGTTAGTAAATGAATAAGTGAATGAACTCCAAAGGGCTGGCGGGAGCCACCGTGCTCACACAGAGGGGTTAGAACCCTCGGTGGCTCTTCACCAGTTCTCGCTGGTGGAGAGTTCAGGATAAGCTGAACTTGATGGTTCAGGTTGATGGTTTCAGGCTGAAATCACTACGAAGGAGGTCACGGCTAGCAATTCTCATTACCCAGCTGGTAACTGATCTTCGTTTTTCATTAATTATGTTCAAGGCCCTGAATCCAACCATGCTTGAAGCTTCAGTTTTCATTAATGTGACTGGGCTCCTTCCACCCCACTCTCTGTGGTCTCACCGACCCCTGAAGCTATGGGACCATCCCTGCAGACCCACCCTCCTCCCCGAGAGCCGTCTCCAGCTGTGTCCCTCCCACGGCGCACCCAGGGGCCTGGGCTCAGCTGGGAGGGTTGCCCTGTCCCACTCAGGCGGGGTGCTCCAAAGGAGGAGGGAACAGCTTCCACCCCCAGTGTCGTCAGCTCTGGCTGCTGAAATGGAGAAAAATGGATGGGTGTCCCAGGGGAGCCCAGCAAGGAGAGGAGAGGGCTTTCCTGTTTTGGTTACATTTCCGCTTCTAGGTTAGTGACCAAGCCAGCTGTGGCCTGGTGTCCATGGTTAGTATGTTGGTGCAGACAGGCTGTCTGTGGCCTGCCCAGCTGGTGTAGAGGGAGGCAGAAAACACACAGGGAGTTTATTTATTTATTGATTTAGCCTGCTGACCTGCTCCGTGGGGGCTGCGCTGACTCAAGTTGCACATATCCTGTGCTCAGCAGAGTCAGCTGTTCCCCTCGTTCTCGGCAGCTGCAGGCTGGGCGGCCGGGCTGCGAGGGGTGGAGGGGTCCAACCCCACAGTTGCACAGAAGTTCTGCCTGGTCTGGGTGGACAATGGCACTGCTTGGGCCCCAGGCTAAATGCAGTCAGTTCTGGGAGCTCTGAACTCCTGGGGGGCCCTGCACCCTTCAGCTGAATCGCACAGAAGGATTTTCTGTCACCCAGGAGGCCCTCTCTGGGATCCACGGGATGCTCAGTGATTCCAGACAAAGTGGAGGTGGACCATCCATTGACCGTACCGTGGGCACCTGCTCATGCTTCCTCCTTAGCACGCCTGTGCCCTCCCCAGGGGTACCCCAGCCTCTGGCCACCCACACGGTTCGGGTGAGTCCGCGCTCACACCAGGGCAGGGCCAAAGTGCTGCAACCCCTGGCCACTGCGCTTGGTTTTAGGGATGGAGGTGACCCAAGTGGGTTAACTGGAACCAATCCCAGGACTCGTTGAAGGAGAAGCTCTTTCTTTGGTAGATGTCCCTGAAATGTGCCTGGAATTGCTGCCATCATGAGAGGCGGTGAGAGAGTCCCAGGTCCCGATGACATTTTCAAGCACCTGGATCCAGCCATGTTGAAGCCAGCCTTACCCTGGGCTTTTTAGTGATATGAGTCAATATATTTCCCCTTTTGTTTAACCTAGCTTACATGAGTTTCTTTTCCTTGCAACTCAGACAAGCCTGAAGAAAGTAACAAGTCACAGGTTTAACATTAAAGAAACTCCTAGGCATCATTTTTTAACCTGGGAAACTTTAGAGCCCCAAGGTCAAGAAAGACCCCAGGCTTGCTCCTCCCAAACCCGCATGCCAACACACACACACACACACAAGACAGACAAGATCACTGTTTCTCACATGCAGCGGGCATGGCAGTCCCAGAGCAGGGAGGCTCATGCAGATGCAGGGACCTGGCTCCAAACACCAAACGGGGAAGAAAACTCTGAGGTAGGCACCTTGACGCCAGCTGATGGCATACAAGTCCCCCAGAGTCCGGCGGCGGCCCACGGGCCGGGGCAAAGACCAGTACCTCCAGGAGACTGGATGGCCAGCATGTGGGGGAAGGGCAGAGGGCAAAGGTGAGAAGAAAGCACTGCAACGTCCAGAGGCAGGTTCCCACCCAGGAGAGCGTTGCTTCAGAGTCTATTCCAAGCCCCAGCTGTCTTAGAAAGACCAAGTTCCTGAGTATTAACCCTGAACTTGAGTGAAGAGGCATCGGCCAGACATAATTCGATTCCCAGCATGATTATAAAGAGGCACTACTCGTGGGAGAGGGAAGGAAACTGTGCAGACTCTTAGCAAAATGTGGTTCCTCTTCCATCTTCTAGCTGTGGGACCCTAAGCAAGTCTCCCCACCTTTTGGACCCTGCTTCCTCATCTGTAAAATGGGGCTAATAACCGGTCCCTGGCAGAGGCGTGCTCACGGCGGTCACCACTACCTGTCTGAGGGGGCTCTGACTTCCATTAGCCCCCCACTCCCCCGTAATCCCCCGTGTCAGCCCAATCCCTCACGAACACAGAGCAAATGCAGACGCTTTACTCTGAGGGGTGTCGGCTGTAATCCAACTAAATGCAAAACCATATACAGCTTCTCTGCTAGCCTCTGAGCACAGAAACATCCCCCTTCCCACACTCTTTTCTCATAAATATATGCTTCAAGCAGCTTTGTGCTTTCTCAAAACAATCAACTAAAAGCCAAAAAACCTCAAACCTTAGGTAAGGTATAGCTGACATGGTAATAATTGTTCCTGGTTATTTATTGTTCTAGATTTTTTGCATGTGGGATCTCATTTAATGTTTTAGAAAATCCCGTGATATAGATATCATCATTTCCATTTTTAGATGAGGAGGCTGAGGCGTGGCAAGGTCAAGCCACTGGCCCAGGATCACCCAGCCAGCAAGTGGTACGGCTGAGATTAAAATTCAGGTCTGTGTGACTCCAAAACCCCTGTTTATCAGCAAAGGTGAATTCATGCTCTGGTTTGGGGACTGCTTCAAGGGGAGGGGGTTGGTTGGCCCTTAGTATTTCCGGTACAGCAGGAACCACCATTGAGGACACTTGTAGGGAAGGTTCCCTAGAAAACACCAGGAGCATGGGTGTGGGTGAGTGGAGGGTTTCAGTGGAGAGGGACTTCCAGCCAGGGCCATTTAGACCAGCAGAGGAAGCAGAGGTCTTTAAACAGATGGGGCCAAATGTCCTGCAAATGAGCCAGAAGCAACTCCGGCATCGTGGCCACCAGAATAATCCTGCAGAGGAATAGTGAGGTGTTCACAGGGATCAGGCTGGAGCCTCGTGTGGTCCCATGAAGGCATTAGGGCCCCAGCTGTGGCCAGGCTCAGCTAGGCTGGGTCCCAAAGGACCCTAGAAAGGGTGGGCTTGCCCTTAATCCTGACCCCATGCCCTGGCCAAAGGAAGACATGAGGGAGGAAGTAGCCCAGTATGGGTGATATACAGGTTCTCCCCGGCAAGTGGAGGCTTGAGCTCCTTCCTACCTTCTTCAGGTTGTAGGGAAAACTCATCCTGCACCCCATCCTGGCCTTCGAGGCACGTGGCCGGGACCCAGCCTTGCTCTTCGGCGGTGCTGACGAACCACCAACCTAGGGAAGTGAAGTGTGGACTGATGTTAGTTAGGTCGAGTGTGGGGCCTGGGAGGGTCACTATATCAATCAGTTAATGCTCAGGATAAGGCTGAAAAGTTACCATTTTACGGGTAGCACACAATTACCAATGTTGGTTGCTAACTGCTAAAAACAGGCTAACAAGGAACTTTCTCCTAAGCCTGAGACAGGGGAGAGAAAGGTTGTCCCAAATGATGAGAATAAAAAATGTCTGTCTTTACTGAGATGCACAATGCACCAACCATTTTACTTGCATTATATTCTACAATCTTCACATTACCATCCCCACTGCACAGATGAGGAAACCGAGGCTTCAAGAGGTGTGTGAACGTGTCCAAGCTCACACAGCCTGCGGCAGAGCTCTGGTTTGTGCCAGGGCTGTCTGATACTGAGCGCTCTGCCCTAATAACTTCTCCGAGACACTGATTATCTGGGGGGGGGGGGCCTGGTGTAACCCCAAGGGTCCTTAAATATGAAGGAGGTAGGGAGGAGAAGTCAGCGGGAGATGTGGCTGCTGAGGAAGGACACAGAGAGGTACGACATCGCTGGCTCTGATGGTGGAAGACGGGGCCACGAGCCAAGGAACACAGGCAACTTGCAGGAGCTGGAAAGGGCAAGGGAACAGACCCGTCCAGGGCCACAGCCCTGCCAAGACCTTGATTTTAGGCCAGTGGGACCCATGCTGGACTTCTGACCTACGCAACTGTAAGGTAAGGAATATGTGTTGTGTTAAGCTACTAAGTTTGCGGTCATTTGTCGTAGCAGCAAGAGGAAACACACACAGGGCCCAGCGGGCTCCATATGATATAAATGGAGAAATGGGATCTGCTCCCCAGATCACACTCTTCCAAGCCCCGGAGACCCCAAGGGGCAGAGAAGGAAGTAAGGAGCAGATTCTCGAGCAAGCCTCCCGGTCTTTCAGGGAGGCCTTTGCGCCCCACCTTCCTGAAAGGGAAGTTACTTTCTGCATGACTTGATGGCGTGTTCCAAAATGCACGTCATGGTGACTGGCACCTCTGTGTGTGCCCAGTGAGAATGAACCGAACTCGGGGGCTGCTATACCTGCGGGAGACCAGAAATCAGAAAAGACGTTCTGTGCTTTCCTGAAGAGTCGTGTTTGTAAATATCTGCATGGGGATAAGGAACCTGTCACAACGACGACGATAGCAATGACGTGCCAGACACTGTCCTGAGTGCGTCACCCCTGCTAAGATGCTGGATCCTTGCAGCAGCTGCGCGAGGCACGCTGTCATTGCCCCCACTGTGCAAATGGGGAAGCCCAGGCTCAGTGACTTGCCCAGGGTCACAAAGATAGAAAGTGGCGGAGACAGGACTTGAACCCAGGCTGTCTCTGAGCTCTGAACCATCTCACTAACGCCCGGTGCACTGCCGGAGGAGAGCGGACTGAAGCAGCCGCTGTTGGGGAAGCAGGTACTTTGGCAGTGCCTTAACATTTCAAATGTGGGTGTCTCATGGCCCAGCCGTCCCACTTCTCAGTATCTAACCTGAAGAAACAAGTGACGTGCACACAGAGACAAAGCCCTGTTCACACCAGAGGCAAATATGGCTTATTCAGGCATCGAGTACTACGCTGATGTTAAAAAGTGTATAGAGGAGCTAGATGTTGACTAAAAAAGAAGCTAATTGTAAATCAAAATGTATAGAATGATACCACTGGGCTTAAAAAACCCAGTGGTAACAAAATTATATAACAAAATTATATAACAAATATAACAAAAATATATGCACACACAAAATATGCTGTATATACGTGTAAGTATGTGTATAGATATGTATGTATGGGTATGTATGTGTGTGTATACATATATGTGTGTGTGTATGTGTGGGTGTATATATATATATATATATATATATATATATCATTATCAAGAAGAGCTATCCTGAGGTTTAGAAAGGGGTCAGGGTTAAAGCTGGTGGAAAAAATAGATTTATCATTAATCTTTTAAGAAAAATGTATCCATGTATTATTTGGACAGGTAAAATATAACTTAAAAAAATGTTGCCATTTTGTTAGCTACCTGAAGATTTGACCATCGCCCCGCCCCCCTCTGGACGTGCCGACACCCTACCCTGGCCTCCACTCTTCTTCCAGCAACCATCCTACCTGACTGCCCTCAAGCCGGGGGCCCCAGAGCAGTGGGCACTCCTGTCTTTACGTCCCCATGGTGTTTCCCAGCCACACTGCACAATCTGCACTCATTCTCGGAATTAGAAAGTCACAAGGCCATAGGGTCGGCTGGAATTGGTTTGGAATTCCAGCTTTGCAACTTGTTGTGAGATCCTGGGTGAGTGACTGAGTCACTTGGAGTCTTGTTTTTCTCAGTTGTGAAGCAGGGATGACAATTCCTATGTTGGGTAATTAAGGAGGTTTGGTCAACTAACGTTGGTCTCATGACTAATGGTAACATGATTCAGATGATGCTGGAAACAACGTCTTTCCCCTACTCTTTGGACCTTAACTAGTCACTGGGGTGTCACAGAGATTGGCCTGTTAATGATATTGGCCAACATCACATTTTAGCCACAGCGAAGCCAGTGCTTCACGCTGCTTTTTCCCGGACAGTATCTGCGCATGCCATGCTCCCTGCTCTTGGCCTTCAGTGGTGTGCAGGGGGTGCTCTGGGCCGAGGAAGCCACAAGGGGAGGAAACCCACATTTTTAGCACCTACTGTGTGCCAAGCACAGATTTAGGCACTCACTCTATATTATCTCATTTAGTCCTTATAATAGCTTTTTAGAGCAGAAGTTTTTATTTTCCAGATGAGAAAACTGAGGGTCAGAGGATGACGCAAGCTGGAATGCTGTGAAACGTGGAGTTCAGATGGAAATCCAGGCTCAGAGCCTTAATCATACCTTACGCTCTCCCAGACCCAGCTGGTGTCTGTGCCCCGTGCGGGCAGGGCAAGCAGACAGGGAGCACACCTGCCTGTCAGAGCCCAGAGCTCTCGGAGCCTTCTTAGAGACTCCCAGGAGTGGTCACAGGCAAACCAACGGAGCACACTTCCGGTGGGATGCTCGACTCTGTCTCCAGGTGCTTTAAAACCAGAAGGAATGTTTATGAAATGTGAACCTCAGAACAAAGCGGCAACACCTGACCCACAGGCCGCTGGAGAGTTGTGACCATGTGCGGCATTCGAGCGCTGTGAGCAAGCAGGGGCACTTTCTCGGGGGCCCTCGGCTGGATCTGCGGAAACTGGCCAGCCTGGATTGGTGATATCGGTGCTTGAGTTTCCCAGTGTTTCCTGTCCCAGGGCTCGGTGACAGTGTGTGTGAGAAAGGCAGCCTAGTCCCCACCTGACTCGTTCTTCTCGATGATGTCCACCACCTGCCCCACGCTGAGGCTGATCTCCGAGCTCTCCTGTTTCTGGTAGTTGGCCACCACCACATACTGCTCCAGGACCATGGGGTCCACCGAGGTCAGGTCACCCCCTGTGGACAGGAAATGCAATCAGACATCACATCTGGCCACCAACCATGCACGAATGAGCAGGAGCCAGGGGAGTGGGGTGGGTCAGGAAGACATTCCAAACAGGAAGAAGCAGTCATAGGACTCGTCTCAAGGGTGACCTCATCCATTTGTTCTCTATTCATTTTGCTCACTCAACCACCAAAATTTACCAAGTGCTTGTTCTGTGCTGGCACTGGGGGCTCAGAGTTGATTAAGATATGGTACCTACCCTGAGGAAGCTGACAGCCTAGTGGGAAAGTTCATTCATTCGTAACTATTCTTCCATCCATCCATCCATTCAACTACCCACCAACCATTTGACCATCTATCCATCCATCATCTACCCAACACCCATTCATCATCCAGCAACCATCTAATCATCCATCCAAAATCACTCATCTATTAATCTGTGAAGTCAACAGTGATGTTTCAAATACTGTATTAGGCGCCAGAGGTACAAATGTGAATTAAACAGCTGTGACACCCATCCTCAAGTAACTCAATCTAGTCAGGGAGACAGATACATATACAAGTATATGTGATCGAAGTACAAAGACTTACATAAGCATTAGTTTGTGATAAATGAACTGCTGGAGACAACCAGGAGGCCAGGACAGAAAAAGAATGGGAAAGAGAATGTGTATTAAATGGGGCAGTGAACAAGATCCCCCTAAGGAGGTGACATAGAACAGGGTCCTGAGATGGGAGGGGATGGGGGAAGAGTGGTGCAGGCAGATCTGAGATGGGAAAGGGCCTGGGGCCTTCGGAATTGGAAGCAGGCCGGGGGGCTGAAGCCCATGACAAGTGTGGTCTGGAGTGAGGTCCCAGAGCTAGGCACGGGTCGGATCAGGCAGGGCCTTCAGGGCAAGCTAAGAAGCTTGGATTGTTTTAACCTCAAAGTAGAAAGTCAATTAAGGGTTTTAAGAGGGAATGACAAGATTAGATTTGCATCTTCAGAAAGATAATTCTGGCTGTCAGGTGGAGAACGGACCAGAGGCTGGCCAGAAAGAAAGCAGGAGACCAGACAGAGGTCATGAAGTTGTCAGGCAAGAGGTGACAGTGGCTCTGGACCAGGGCAGGGGAGAATGGAGGGGACAGTGGCTCCAGGGAGGCCGTTTCCACAGGATTCAGCGTGGACGGCTCCCCGGGAGTTGTGCAGCCCTGGTTGAGCACTAAGACATATCCCATACATAAATGAAAAGATACCACAGAATACAGGCGATTTAAACTAAAGGGACACCTGAGTTCAGAAGCTCCACAGAGAAGAGACAGCCGAGTGACCTTTAGAGCAGCTGGCGGAAGATGGTGGGAAGCTGTCTGGACTTTTGTGGCCCTCGGGCCCTGTTTTTCCCTGAAAGTCCTGATTCAAAACATTCTTTCCTATGGTTTCCATGAATCGCTTGTCCAAATTGCTCTGTCCAAAAAGTTCAACTCTTGCCGCCTAGTTTTAACACCTGGTGGTGGCACAGTTGTACCACAGATAATTTTCAGGACTCTCACGAACACACTGGTCTATTTATTCCTGCACTAACTCTCCTAACTAGTCTGCCAGTGGGACCTGGCAAAACTCTGAGCAGTGACAGAATCAGGGAATCCTAAGCCTTGCTGTGAGCAAGACATGAAGCCAGGAAATGAGCAAGACAGAGAGTGTGGGCTGGGACTCTGGGCTGGCAGGAGCACAGCAGGGACTGGGACAGGGCTCAGGGCTGGAACTTTCCCCCAGACCCGCTCTAGGGCCAGGTCCGACCCTACCGCCTGCTCGTTGTTTTTCCATGGCAGTAGCTTCTAGACTGTAGTTCTCTGTCATGAAGTGGTTCAGAGCACATGAAGTTGCTTTTTCAGCACCAGTTCTTTCAGAGCAAGTTCCTTTCATCTTACTCAGAGCACTGAACTTACTGAAAGGGATGCAGAAAGTTCATTCATTTGATCTACCAGCAGTCTCAAACCAGGCTTCAGACCGTTCAGCGCAATGAAGACTCCTACTGGTGGAGGGTGATATTGCAGCCAAGCTCTATAAGGCATAATAGTTGCAATACCTAAAAATTGAGGCAGGCAGCTAAATTGTAAGAGTTGCCAAGTATGAAATCAAAGGATGCTTAGGCAAGGAATATAATTTTTTTGGTCCAGGAGAAAATATAAGAGAAGAAACAGGTCAGGAGAAAGGAGGAAATTTGACAGTGGAAGGGTGATTTTATTATTAAGTGCTATCAAATATTCTCAAGGGCTATAGTGCCTAATCTACCACAACAGTTTTCTATTTGGGCATTTTTTCTTCATGATGACATGTCTTGGATTTTTAAAATGATGAGTAGAGTGAAATTTTCCTTCCAGAAATTCACTATACTGCTAATCTTGCTGAAAGAGTCACTAAACAAGAGAACCCTTAAATAAGTAAAGGGTGGAAAAATCAAGAAGAAAGATATTCCTCAACTAATCAGATGATGTGTTGAATTTTGGTGAGAAGACCTTTTTTTTTTCTGCATGATGAGCAGAATTTGAGACCACATTAGCCAAAGTCTGCAGGAGCCAGACAGCCAGTCAAGACTGGGAAATGCCAGAGACAGATAAGCCTTCTCCACCTCAGAGTTCTGGCACAGAAATCTCAGGAGTTAGTCTGTCAACCTTAAATCCCTTTAAAATTCAATCAAGAAGCCTGATTCTAAAATACAGGAGGTGTTCAAAGGTCAGATAAAAAATAAGGCTAATCCCAGCATGGGGCTTAGCTTGAATGAAAAAAGATGCTATTTTCCACTCAGTTGAACTATAAATAAATCCGTCCCCCATCATTGCAGGTGAATGATGTAACAGTGGTCACCACAAATTAGGGCTTCTTCTCTCTTTTCCAGACAAGTCCTCTCATCAAGCCTGTTCCAACTGGACACTTTTGTTTTTCACAAACCAGAGCTGTCTCTTTCCTCTCTTCCCTCCCCTCCCACACCCGTTCCTTCCAGCGAAAGTCTCTGCACACTCAAAACCAGAAACTCTGCCAGCCCTGGAGTGGCAGCTCCTCTTCTCTCCGCTCTTTTCTAAGAAACATATAATTATCCCTGCGGCTCCAGAACTATTTGCAGCTTTAGCAGGATGCCATGGCTTTGGCTAGTACCTATTAAACTAGAAAGTAGAGCTGTAAACAGATGGGCTGGGAAAAGGTCAGAGTTAACTCCAGACGCCAACCTTGAGGCAAAGAGGTCCAGTTCCTCTCTCCTCTTCCCTCTAAGAATGGCCTCAGGGCCCATAAAGCTGACCACAGGCCCTGTACCAAAGGGCAGTAAAGGTATCCAAGCCTTTGAATGTGGAATTCCTACTGATGCTGGTCAGGGACACCCATGTGCTTCAAATATTAGTAGCAGTTGAAATAAAAATAGCACCAAGTATTTATCACTTACAATGTGCTGGGCACTGTTTTAAGTGCTTTACACATATTATTATAAATCCTTTAATAATTCTATGAGGCAGACTGCTATGATTATCCCCATTTTACAGACAAGGAAACTGAGGCCCATGAGAGGAGGTATCCTTTTTCACTTCTGAGATGTCTGCTTGCATGTCCCCCCACCCCCCTTATCCTCATCAACCCCTTCAAACCTCCTGGCATAGTAGGAAATTAAAGATCTTAGAATTCTGGAAGTTCTGAAGACCACATTGGCTCCAGACATGGTATGGGCCAGGCCCTTGCAGATGAGGATGATTCTGGGTAGCAGGAAGAGAAAGTTGGGCTGTTGTTAATCGACATTTATAAACCGCAGGCAAGAACTCAATCATTCCTCTGCATACCCAAATTCCCACCTCTCTTTTTCCACGACTGCTTTTGATAGAAGAGTTGTGTCATCCAGGGAATGGAAAGATTTTTAGGAAGGAAGATAATTTACTTTAGGGACAATAAAAGTGAGCATAGAAATTGCTTGACGTTGCATCTGTTATTGCCCAGAACAGTGGCTGATGGCAGGACGCACAGAGGCTGGGCCTGGCGACGAGCATGTCAAATGATCAGGCCCAAATCCACCAGACATTCCTGCCTCCCAGCTCGGGCCTCAGCTGTCCCCTCAGCCCAGAATGTCCTTCACTGTATGCAAAGCTCCTGCTCATTCTTCAAGACCCAGAGTCCCTCCTTTCTGACCCCTCCCCACACCTGGGAAGAATGCTGTTAGCTCAGAGCTACCGCATCACTGTGTATAAAGAGCATCAAAGGCATCTGACTTCGTGCAGTGTGGTTAGGAAGAGGTCTGCTGCTCCTGCTTCACAAAGACATTCTCCCGGAAAGACACGAAGTCTGTCCACTTTGTAATTTTTTGGGCATAAAAACCTCAAATCCTATTTTTTGGGAAACAGGCAGGGTATCAACCCATCCATCTATCCATCCATCACCTTTCCATCCATCCATCACCCACAGTATCCCCAGTGTGGAACTCAGGGCCTGGCGCACAGTAGGTGCTCAGTA
Organism: Eulemur rufifrons; assembly: GCF_041146395.1. Classification (NCBI taxonomy): domain Eukaryota; kingdom Metazoa; phylum Chordata; class Mammalia; order Primates; family Lemuridae; genus Eulemur; species Eulemur rufifrons. The sequence continues at coordinate 13,333,024 of NC_090992.1, forward strand.
GGAGTATGCTGAATACTGAATGAAGAGAAGAAACGGAAAATATTCTTACCAGATTTCTTTTTCCCAATGTGCTCCCTGTACCGGAAAGAAAGCAAGAAGGGAAGAGTAGTGAGTCAGTACTTCATGTGGATTGACATGAGTTACTCCATTAGGGAACTGCGGTTCCCCATCCCCCACAACACCGTCAGTGATTGAATAAAACCCAAGCCAACCCCAAGGACCCAGACTTCCTAAAAAAGAAAGAATTCCTCTTCATTTTCTCCCTTTGCCTGAAAAGTGCTCTGCGCCCTGGGGACTGGTGTCTCCACTTATCTGTAGAGTGGAGGGCCCTGGGGAGGAGTTGAAGGGGGCTGCGCAGTCTGAAAACAAGACTTAGGCCGCCATATTGCACCAAGCCTGACACCTACCTTCTCAGGCAGGGCAGAGGTCCCTGCCCCACTTCTCAGGGTCCCCTAGCTGTAGACAAGGAGCAGAAAGTGTTTGGCAGTAACTGGTGAGGGGAACACACTAAAACTGGGTAGAAGTCTGGATAGCAGTGAACACAGCAATCTCCCTAGTGGTGACAGGACAGACACTACTGTGGGCTAGAATTCACAGGAACTAATGAATGATGCCTCCCTTGCATTGGTCAGACCATTCCAGAGTTTATAAATACGATTGTATTACAAATATAATATCACAAATCAGGGGCTACAAAGTACTTTTAAGTAAATTATCTCATTAGTAAAGAAATTTCCAGTGGTTGGGTTCGGACAGATGTGATAAGAGTAGCATTAGCTAATAACCACTGAACGGTACTGCCCTGTGCCAGTACCCTGCTAGTGCTACACACATTTAGTGCACTTACGTTTAGTTTACTTATTTAATATTCACAATAACCCTGGGAAATAAGTACTAGTTTTATCTCCATTTTACAGATAAGGATAACGAGGGGTTTAGAATAGTAATTTGCCCACAAATTACTATAGGTCACACAGCTAGCAAGTAGTACAGCCTCTACCTGAACTAATTTTTTAAAACATGAGATATAATTGACATACCATAAAACTCATTCTTTAAAAGTATAAAATTCACTGGTTTTGTAGTATATTCACCAGGTTGTGCAACCATCACCTCTATCTAATTCTAGGACATTTTCATCACCCGAAAATGAAACTCTGTTCTGATTAGGGGTCACGTCCCATTCTCTCTCCTCCTGGCCCTTGGCCACCACTCATCTGCTTGCTGTCTCTAACGATCTGTCTGTTAGGGACATTTCATATCAACAAATCATACAATGTGTGGCTTGTTGTAACTGGTTTCTTTCACTGGCATCATGTCTTCGAGGTTCATGGCTGTTGTAGCACTTATCAGTACTTCATCCCTTTTTGTTGCTAAATGATATTCCACTGTAAGGACAGACCACAACTTGTTTGCCTGTTATCACGTTACTGGACATTGGGTTGTTTCCACTTTTTGGCTATTACGAATAACACTTCTGTGACCATTTGTGTGCAAGTTTTTGTATGGATGTCTATTTTTATTCCTCGTGGTTACACTGCTAGGGCATATGGTGACTCTAGGTTTAACTTTTCGAGGATGGCAGGACTGACGTTCACGGCAGCTGCACCATTTTACATTCCCACGAGCAACATATGAAGGTTCTGATGTCCTCACATCCTGGACAATGCATGTTATCTATCTATCTTTTTGATTATAGCTGTTCCAGTGGGCATGAAGTGATATTTCACTGTAGTTTGGATTTGCATTTCCTGGTGGCTAATGATGCTGAGCATCTTCTCATATGCTTGTTATTTTCTTTGGAGAAATGTCTATTCAATGTCTGGGCTTTTAACCACCATGTAATAAGGCTTCAGAGCAAGCTCGGGAGAGGCAGGGAGCTGAGCCAAACCCAGGAGCCTGGGGCTGCACTCCTGTGTGTGTGCCTGCCATGAGAAACTGTCACAGGGATGGCATTTATTGGAAGATATTTATTGCAGGAAGTTTACTCATCTGTGTGCTACTCAAGTCATTAGTCTGGAGTGATCAACTCAGAGGTCTGTGACCTCTGAACTTGATTCTGGATGTCGATATGTGTGTGTATATATATAGGCCTGCCCATTCCTGCTAAAATTCTTTGATGTTTTCTCCTTATAAGTTTTGTGACTTTAACAGATTCATTTCCAAAAAGCAGCGTGTGTCTTTCTCTTTCAGCACACTACCCGCCACACCCACTGCGCTGTGACCGTTCAGCAAAGCCTGGCCTTGCTTGTCACTGTTGACTGCGGCAACCAGCAAGCTCAGAGCTCAGAGCAGCAGTTTCCACGTCTGCCACAGAGCCTGCCTGGCACTTCCCAGCCCTTCCTGAGAGAGCCCAAATGGACCCCAAACTCTGCCAGCTCCCGCTCCTGTGACCCCAGGGCGGCCCTAGCACTTGGGCCTGGGCTCTTCTTTTCTCCGCTGCTATTTCTCCACCAGCCAGACCCCTTCTTTCTTTCCCCAAGGTGCCATGTGCATGCCAGTGTTTCAGGCTGGCAGGGCTGTTGGTGCGGGCAGGCAGGCAGCGTTTGGGTTCTGTGCCGTGTGTGTGCTGAGTGGCCGGGCCTGCCAGCTGTGCAGTGACAGGCAGCTGGGGGTGCTGCCTGTCCACTGGGAGAGGAGCGACAGGGAGTCAGGGCACATCCTGGACAGCTGTGGAGCCTGGCTGATCAGGATCAAATCCTTACCCTGTCACTCACCAGCAATGGGACCTTGTGCTGGTCTCTGTCACTCATTAATTCACATCCCTAACAGTTCCTGAGCACACCTACCTCTGCGGAAGAGAAACCAAGATGACTCTACTCCCAGGCTCACAGGCCGCCCTGTTTCAACACACTTTGGAAAGTGCTGCGGCAAAGGCAGCGTATTATGGGATTACAGGAGTGGCACTCAGCCAGCTCCCTTCACCTGTCAAATGGGACGATCATTATCCACCTGCAGAGATGTGAAGGCTAAGCGAAGTTTGGTCTCGCAGAGGCTCAAGCACTGAAACCTCGTCTGAGTTCCACTTTGCTTTGCTTCCAGGAGGCTGGACTGGCAGGAGGGAGGGCTGTGGGGCACCATCTGGGGAAGCCCACAAACCTACTTACTCTTTTGGGGGATTCAGGTCCTCAGGTCTTGTCTCAAAGAACTGCAGCACCTCATCGCACTGAGAGATGTAGGGGGGCAGCTGGATCAGAGCCTGGGGAAGAGACACGGGTGAGCCCAAAGGAAGGAAAGGGTGTCCGGAATGCTGCACGCCAGTGGTGCTCAAACTCGGGCAGCACCAGAATCACCTGCAGGGTTTGCTAAAACACAGATGGCCGGGCCCCAGCCCAGAGTTTCTGATTCAGTAGGTCTGCAGAGGGGCCTGAGAATGTGCATTTCTGAAAAGTTCCCCCACCTACTATGTATGTATATACATGCATATATACAATAGGCATATTTGGACAAATAATATACACATATTTAGACAAAATCAGACCATATCGTACATGCTATTTGTAAACTGATGCTTTTATTTATCAGTAAATTGCCAACTTCATGGCACTTCATTATTGCTCTACAAAATCATCTATACTGGATACGGGGTGTCTATTGTACAGATGTATCATACTTTATTCAACTAGTTGCCTACTGGTAAACATTAAGGTTGTTTCCAACATGCTTACATATGTGTCTTAACTCACGAATCTGAGGAGTTAAAGTGAAAGGACTGTTTTATGATTTGGATAGAGGTTACAGGTCTTAAGATTAATGAGGGGTTGAAGTATCTGGGCTTTCCCACAGGCCAATTCCATTTTAACTTGCCTCAATGGCTCATTGGAGGGGGTGTGAAGGACCTTCAACTGTGCTGATGGGCTCGATGAGGAGGTCGGCAGAGGGCACGAAGTGGGACTAGGCACTTGTTATGCCAGTTTATCAACAAGTATTCATTCAGTGATTCAGCAGGCATTTTGTTTGGGCCCAGCACTGCAACAGTTTCTGTGCCAAGTACAAGACAAGTACAGGATATATCCTGCTCATTAAAGGGTCTGAAACTCAGACATGTTTCCATAATGAATTAACAGCTCAGTTTAACAAATATTTACTTAAGCCCCCTCTGGCTCAGGTCCTGGGCTGGGGTGATGGGGATGCAGATCCCAGGGTTCTAGAGTTGGTTCACGCATACATTTTATTACAAACACCTGCATAAGGAGTGTGCACAGGCATATGTATAAATTGCATAGGTGATTCTGCCAGCCATATCAGCCCACCAGTGCATGCTCTGCAGTGAGCCAGGGCTCTGTTCTCTCCTAGAAGGCCTCAGTTCCCTGGGGCCTCTCATGTGTCTTCTCACCAAGTGGGGGGTCTGGTGTGGAAGAGACATGTCTTGCATTTTCCATATAACCAGCCCTTAAAAGCTCACCACCTACTCCTAAAGTGATATGCCAATCTGAGCTCAGATGGACCAACGGAGGGACAAATGGAGGTTTCTAATCTGGTACCTTCTATAGGGTTTCAGGGGTCTTTTGACCCTATATGATTATTCCCCCCCCCCTTAAAAACATTTTCATTGTGATTAAATACACACAATATAAAATTTACCATCTTAACCATTTTCAAGTGTACAGTTCAGTAGCATTAAGTACATTCACATTGTTATGCAACTATCACCACCATCCATCCATAAAACTCTTTAATCTTGCAAAAAGGAAACTCTGTACCCATTAAACAATAACTCTCTCCTCCCACCCCAGTCCCGACAACCACCATTCCATCTTCTGTCTCTATGAACTAACTATCCTAGGTAGTTCATATAAGTGGAATCATACAGTAGTTGTCCTTTTGTGTCTGGCCTGCTTTCATTTATCATGTTCATCCACTCAAGGTCTATCCATGTTGTTTAATTTCCTTCCTTTTAAAGGCTGAGTAATATTCCATTGTACATACATATCACATTTTGCTTATCATTTGGCTGTCAATGGACACTTGGGTTGCTGACCTTACATGACTTTTGAGTCAGGCTGTAACTTTAAGCCAACCCCCACAACATGCAACGTGCCCCAGACCTAAAGTGGAAAAACACAACTCCAAGAGGGTGGATGGTTCCATAGGGTACCTTCCCTGGTCACTGTCCACTCTTCCATCTTTTGGAGGGTAGAGGTTGCTGACCTAAAGGGTGCACTGATTTTTAAAATTAACCTTTAAATAACTCCTGCTCTGCTGCAAATCCCCAAGGACTGACCATTTCCAGGCCTGAGGCAGAGTCCCAGAGGGAAGATCAGCCCCCGCCCCTGTTTTCTGGTCCCCCTTCTTTTTCTGGGTCAGAGCAGTGAGCAGTCATTCTCCTGGCCAGGACAAACTGCTGTCTGCCCACCCCCACCCCCCTGGTGGGTCTCTCTTTCCTCTAAAAATCCTGCAGCTCTTGCAGTTGGAACCACATAATGAAGGAGCTGATTATATGCTGGACCGTGCTGTGTCCTGGCTGCTTTGTGTGCAAATATCTTGCGGCTCCCCAAGACTGCACTCCCTGACGATGGCTCAGCACTTGGTGGCTTCCAAAATGCATTTCTCTGTATCCCTTTATGTAATCCTGGGAGGGCTGGCCTGTTCTAGAGATGAGGAAACGGAGGCCCTGGTGTGGTGACTTGGACATGAGAGACCAGGGCTGGCTGATTTCATTCCTCTACTCCAAATCCACAGAGGGCAAGGGAATGGTGGCTGTTCCTTCTCCACCTTCCTCACATGCCTACACAGTGCTGGGGAGACCTATGATGCCTAGTTGAAAAGTATTTGCTGAATTAATAACATGAGGGAAAGGGCTGGCCCAGGCCACATGGCCCTGCTAGAAAAGAGCTGGGTGGGTGTGGGGCACAAGCCCCTGGCGTGGTCATCATCTCTGCCTGGAGGGGCCCTCCCTGGGTGCTCCTTGCTGAAATGGGCAGAGCCTCCAAATAGACCAGGAGGGGAAGAGACAACGAGGCCCACAGAAACCTCCCAACAATGCCAGGTTCTCTTCTGGTTTTGAGCTATTCCTAAGAAGTAAAAGCCAAACCAAACCTCCAAACCATAAAATAAGCCAAGTTACTAACAGAAGGCAGTGGTAAATGCTTTGACGTTGGCCCCTTTCATTTTGGAGGGACTGGCTAACAGTAAAAATGACCCATGGCAAAGAAACAATTCTCCTGAAACACTCCAGGATTGTCCTGCGTTTGGTCAGTAGTGACAAAGAAGCAAAACTCAGTTCTGTTCTGGAACGAATCCTGGCCCTTTGGACAGATGTGGCTGGTCAATGTAGGCACGACACAGGACAGCAAGTCCTGCTTGCATAGGGTAACGACGAAGGTCAGACAAAACCAGCTCCCGATTCTGGCTCTGTCACTTTCTACCTGTGTGGTTCTGGCCAAGTCCCATTACCTCTTTGAGCCTCAGTCTGCTCATTTTTAAAATGGGCTTAACCATCTTGAAGGACTGTGCTACAGAAGTGGCCGAAGATTTCCATCATATACTTAGCTGCTTGTTAAATATTAGTTAACCCCTCTGGTTCTCTGTACTGCACCAAGTACAATAATATGGTGGTTCCCCAAGGTGAATTTAGAGGCAGCAAGATGATTGTGTTAAATGACAATGCCTTGGCTAGGGAGAAAGCTCATGTTTTCTCAGTTCTCTTTCAATCCTCTGTAACTTCAAAAAGAATGCCCCACAGAGGTAACATTTTTCTAACTTGCATCCTGAAAGCAGGACCAGGCTCTGCAGAGCCTCAGGCAGGCAGGCCAAAGCAGCTGGCTGGATTTAAAGACACTTTTTGTTGTTGTTGTTTCATTGTTTTTATTTTTACTTTTATGGCACATGACACCCATTTTATATTATGGTTCTGATGTAAAGTTTCCTCTAATATATATCAAGAAGTTGAAGAAGTGAGTTAACTTAAAGAAAAAATATTAATGATAATACAGGTGGTAGTATATGACAAAAATCTGGAAGGGTGGTCTCAAGTGACTGAAGTCTGGTGAATGCTGCTGTTACGCTGTCATAGTTTACTGTGAAATACCATGGCATGGGCACACACGCTCATGTGTGTGTTAGATGTAAGCTACATCTTAACGACAATCAGTTAATCCCTGAAGTCTCCTCACTGGGAACAAACACTTTAGCAAGTAAAGACGTCCAGCTTCAGAAAAGGCCACTTCAAGGATTTAGCTATTCTCATCTTGGATCAACAGCACAGCCTTCTTCATTAGCATAAGTTATTAGAAACAATTTTTTTTTCTGATGAAATGAGGGATGTTCTAGAAATATTCTTAGACACTGTGGTCCTTGCATGAGCCCCATACTGCACAACCTTCAGAATGGTGCCCTGGGTCTAGGATTCTGAATCTGTCCTGGGTTCAGCCACTTGAGGACTTTATGTCAGACCACGGTTAGGATTAGCTGATCCTGCCACTAGAATGTGGTTGCATCTGCCTTTGGGGATCATTCATGTACAGTGGTGTCAGACAGACAGCTGGCATTTCAATGAGCTTCCAGAAAAACTTGAGTGGCTATTTATGAGGCTGCTTGATAATATATGCTTGTATGTGTGGCAGGATTCAGCTGAGTCATGTCTTCATTTGTATTTTGATGAGCAGACATTCTTAAATGTAATGCAGCCAAATAAATCATCTTTTTGTGGTTGGTACTTTTTGCATCTTTAGAAACCCTTTCATACCTAGGGATTATAAAGATATTTTCTTATTTTATCTTCCAAAACCTTTTATAACACTGCCTCTTACATTTACGTCTTTAATTTCCCTAAAAATGATTTCATGTGCGGTGTGAGGTAGGGGCTAGTTAATTTTTTTGTTTTTTTTTCCCATACAGATGATACCTATTTACTGAGGAATGATGTGCAACGCTGCCTTTGCCAGTATCAAAAGTGTCCATTTATACATGGGTCTGTTTCTGGGTTCTCAATTTTGTTCCAAGGGTTTGTCTATCCTTGTGCCAAAACCATACTAGATTGATTACTGTAACTTTATAAGAGGTCTGGTAGAGCAGAACGTCTCTTCCACTGTAACAGGTACCTGTTAGCTAGCTCTGGGGCTACTGTAGCCCCCATCTGGCTCCACCTATTGGACACTACTAATTTCTACTGAAATAAAGCTAACTGTGATGGATCAAATTGGCTTACATCAGCTCACAACAATGTCGTCAATACAGATACCCAGATGTTATGTAGCAGCCTACGTAGTCTGTAAAATGAAAAGACCATTTCATCTCCCTCCAGGAGGGCTGTTCCCACAGAGCTGAGCCCAGGGAATCTGGCCAACCCAAACCCCAAATGTCCTCTCTCCTTCTTATGATTCATTAATAGCAGGGGGTGGTGACTTCCACGTACACACTGTTTCCTCCCTGCGGTTCACCCAGGTGGATTCATTATCTCTGCACCATTCCCAGCACCAAGCAGATGCAGGCAGCTGCTACTGTCCCCATTACTCTTGGATTTTAAATTTCCTTTTCAAAATCCGAAGTCCAGGGGTTGGAGAAGCTCTGGAAAAATCTGACCCTGGAGAGAAGTCAGGTGGGCTGGGGAGGAAGCAGAATTGGCTAATTTGGGAAGAAGCTGAGGTACAACAGCTTCTGGGGAAGGTACCAGCAGGAACTTCCCAGCAGGGCAAGGTGAGCCCAAGGGTCCACAGTCCTTGCCAGCAGGGCCTGCACAAAGGAAGGTCATCTTTAGCATTGGGATTTCAGGCTCTAGACGTTTGGAAAGGGACAAAGAGGAGATGTGAAGTTTCCTCTGAGAGCTGGGGCAGCAGTATTGTCCTTGTGCTTGAAGGGCTGGCCCTGGTGCTCGCCCCATCCCCTGTAGGGATACACTTAGGAGAAGAGCCTGAGTTTATCTGCCTCTGTGAGATACTTGCTTGAATTTTCTTTTTGGGTTTTTTTTTCCCCCTGTTTTTTGAGACGGTCTTGCTGTGTCACCCAGGCTGGAGTGCTGTGGCACAATCACAGCCCACCGCCACCTCCAACTCTTGGGCTCCATTTTTACTTAAGAGAGGCCATAAGTGGTATGATTGTTGATGCGTAAAAGGCCAGGTTTGACTCTCAAACCCTTCAATATTGGTATTATAAGTAACTGTGGGTCCTCCATTTCCTCGTCTAAACAGTGGGAATAATAAAAACCCACTTATTCACGTTGCTGGAAGAATAGAACGAGGTCGTGTCTAGCAAAGAGCCGACACCCAAGTGAGAGTGGTTTTCTGCCCTTGATGTCTCCTGCCAGGAGAGGGGTCATTGTCCCCACCCTGCCCCTTTGTGCTTAAGACTCTTTAACAAATTTATTGATGTATAATTTTCATATCATAAAATTTACTCATTGTATGTGTACAATTCAATGACAATTAGTAAATTACAGAGTTGTGCAACCATCACCACAATCTAGTTTTAGAACTTTTCCATCACCTCAAAAATTCCCCCAACCTAATTTGCAGTCCCTCTCCATGTCCACCGCCCCCAGGCCCAGGAAACCATGGATCTGCATTCCGTCTCCGTAAATTTGCCTTTTCTGCACATTTCCTGTAAACGGGACCATATAATATGTAGACTTCTGCATCTGGCTTCTCTCACGCATCCCGCCTGCAGCATTTACCCGTCTTTCTGCTTTCCATTGCCAAATAACATTCTACCGTATGGGTATTCCGCATTTCCCTTATCCACGCACCCGCTGATGCACATGAGGGTTGCTTCCGGTTTTAGACTATTATGAATTAATCTTGCTAAGAACATTTGCATCCAAGTCTCTGTGCGGACCCAACTTTTCGATTCTCTTGAGTACATACCTAAGAGTATGGACAGATAGGTTTAACTTCTGGAGAAACTGCCAAACTGTTTTCCAAAGTGGCCTCCCACTGATTTCCCACCAGAATGAGGGCTCCATATGTCGGAGTGAGTTTCTCCACGTTCTCCCCAACGCCTGGTATTGTCTGTTTTGCTGACTAAGGCCATTCCAGTGGCTGTGTAGGTATCTCATTATGGTTTCATTTTGCATTACCCTAATGACTAATGATGTTGAGCATCTTTTTTGTGCATATTGGTCATTCCTAATGACTTCTTATGTCTTCTTAGGTGAAATTTCTATTGAAGTTTTTCCCCATTTTAAAATTGGGTTGTCTTATTATTGAATTATAAGAGTTCTTTATATATTCTAAATATAAGATCAGATATACGATTAGCAAGTATTTTCTCCGAGTCTGTGGCATGTCTTTTCATTTTCTTAATGGTACCCTTTTGAGGTATAGAAGTTTGTAAGTTTATTTAATGAAGTCTAATTTTTATCAGTTTTTCTTTTATGGCTCATACTTTTGGTGTCATATTTAAAAACTCTTTGCCTAACTCAAGGTCACAATGATTTTCTCCTATGATCTCTCTTAGAAGTTTCATAGGTCTGTGATCCATTTTGAGTTGATTTTGTGCATGGCATGAGACTGGGGTCCAACTTCACTTTTTTGCATGCGTAGAGTTGTTATGGGCTAAATTGTGTCTCTCCCCTGATTCATATATTAAGGTCTTAACCCCCAGTACCTCAGAATGTGAATATATTTGGAGACAGGGTCTTTAAAGAGGTAATTTGAGGTTAAATGAAATCCTTAGGGATGGGCCTTAATCCATGTAACTAGTGTCCTTGTAAGAAGAGGAGATTAGGACACAGACACACACAGAGACAAGGCCAGGTGATGACACAGGGAAAGAGCCATCTGCAAGCTGAGGACAGAGGCCTTGGGAGGCCCTGCTGCTTGGACTTCCAGCTTCCAGAACTGTGAGAAAATAAGTTCTGTTGTTTAAGCCACCCAGTTTGTGGGATCTTGTTACACAGCCCTAGGAAACTAATGCAATAGCCAATTAACCCAACTGTTTGTTAAAAAGACTATGCTTTTCCTATTGAATTGTCTTGGCATCTTTGTTGAGTATCAGCTGATCATAAATTTTGTCAGAGTTTATTTCTGCACTTCATTTGTTAAATTTGTCTGTTAGTATTTTATTCTTTTTGATGCTGTTGAGAGTGGAATTGTGTTCTTAATTTCATTTCTGGATTATTTGTTCCTAGGATATAGAAATGCAGTTGATTTCTGTATATTGAACTTGTATCCTGTGATCTTACTAAACTTATTTATTAGTTCTAGTATTTTTTGGTGGATGTCTTATGATTTTCTACATAGAGAATCATGTCATCTGTGAGTGAGGCAGTTGTACTCCTTCTCCTTTCCAATCTGCATGTCTTTTCTTTCTTTTTTGTGTGCTTACACTGGCACAAAGTGTAAAGTATTTTATTGGCACCCCAGTGACATATAGAACAGAGGTGGTAAGGGCAAACACACTAGCTTTGTTTCTGATCTAAGGCGGAAATCATTCACTGCTCCATTTTTAAGGCATTTCTTGCCATCCCCACCCCTTTCCCATCAGAATTGCTAGTGATTTCAAGTTGGAGAAATAAATACTAAAGTACTTATCTTCAGTAAGGGAAGCTAAACAAAGATAAAAATATGCTTCTTTCCTGACCACAGCCTCAAATCAAACGAAATATAACCAAAAGGCAGGCCTCTTGTTGAGAACGTTCAGGGGACAGGACACAGGGTATGACATCTAATAAGAGGGGTTGGGTTGGTTAAATAACTCTTGGAACATTCAAGTACAACGGAATACTACGCAGCCATTAAAAGTAGGCTCAAGAGGATATTTTAATAGCATGGGGAAATTTTTATGTTGTAATATTAGGGCAAAAAAGAAAGAACAAAAAAAAATACAAATAGAATGGTCTCAGCACAATAAAAAAAATGCATGTAGAGAAAGGATGGAAAGGAAATATGTAAAACCCTTAATAATTGTCACCTCTGGGTTGAGGAACGCTAAGTGATTTTTTTCTAATTACTTTACATTTCTTTCAATTGTATAAATTTTTCACAGTGAGCATCTTGTAGCCAGAAAAGGAAAACACAACAAAACAAACACCCAGAGGGAAGACCACGTCAACATTTCTTAGCCTTACCTTACAGTATTCATCAATTGGTATCAGGCGTTTGACGGCCACGTCCCGGATGTGGCTTCGGCGGAAGAGAATTTTGCCTGCAGAGATGAGAGCACACACAGTGTCATAAGGGAGCAGTGATGAGTCCTCAGCAACTTGGGAGGGTGTGGATGCCGCTGTCTCTGGGGAAGGTCTAAGTGCTACCAGAATTCCTGGCTGCCACCAAATCCCCCTGCTGGACTTCCACAGGGCTTAGACAGTCCTATGTGTGGTTCCCCAAAGCCCCGTTCACAGCTTTAGTGCCAGGGCTTGGGGAAGTGGGACCCAGAGAGTAAGTTTTGGTAAACTAAGAGAGGGTGGAAACAACCTATGGAAGGAACAACCTCCTACCTGATGAAGGAAGGAGGTCAGACCTGGGGACGTGAGGTCCCGTCTGCCCCAAAGCGCCCTGCTCTTTCATGATTCTGTGCCTTCCCCCTGCCTGCACGCCGCCCCCTCCAACTGCACCCACCATCTCTCATGGGTTAGGAGCTTCTGTCTCTTTCTGATCGCACACATCATGCTATTTATTTTTACAGGACTTCTTCTTTCCTACCAGTCATGTGCTCTGCACAAACAGGGATTGACAGGGCCTCAGTCCATTCTGTGGCACTAACGTTTGATAAATGCATGAATGTGGCCTCCACCTGCAAAGATGACAGATCCCCCCGAGTCCTTCCCCCATCAGTATTTGTAACAGAAGGGTTCTGAGTCTTCCTGTTTCGCCAAATACTCCCTGAACGTGTACCACGTGCTCCGTGACATCCTAAACACTGGGACACCGTGCTACAAACCTCCAGGATGACACATGGGCAGAGAATGTGGGTCACAGGAAAAGACAGGCATACATATGGTGTCCCTGAAGATCTCTGGCAATATCCAAGATGCTGAAATGTTATGGGCGAGGTTTGTTTAAAGCATACCAGTGGGTCCCCCAGAGTCTAGACAGGAGAGGCTGTGTGACAGGGAGCTGGAGGCGGAGCACTTGCATTAAAGATGAAGACACCCTGGGCTCACCGTTCCTGATCTCTGATGGGCAGGGGGCGGGGAAATCAGGAATAAGACATCACAAAGGCCAGAGAGACGGTAGGCGAAGACAAGCCCCGCCACCAAGCTTATGCAGAGCAACCAGGAGGTCTCAGAGGGGATGGCGCAGGAGGCCCAAAGCTGCTCCAGAGAGTACAGTGTGGACACCTACCAAGAGCTTCCCCTGCTTCTGGTCCTAGGACGTAGGCTGAGGAGAGGAGTTTGGGTCAAGAGACTGGCAAGGCAAGGGGGGGTTACCATTGATCTAAGACGACTTCTGGTGAGACTGCAGTGCCCACAGCCAGCTTGGGGGGGTGGGGTGGGAGGACAGTGTAGAAGAGGTCAGGAAGAGTTTTCACAGAGTGACAGCACTGGAAGGGATGCTGAGAAACAACCTATTGACTTTTAAAGATTTGCACCCAGAAAGACCATATGGGTACTCCGACATTTAAAATAACTGGACACCTTGCTCTTCTGCAAAAGGGCGCTATTTGGAAATTAGAGTGAGCCTTTTTTTGCTCATTTCCACCAATTAAGAAAAAAACAACCACAGTGAGATAAAATATATATTCCTTAATAATAAGGAAGATCCTTTCTTTATAATGGTAGTGGTTTTAATTCTGTGTAAAAGTCAGCCAAATTTCTGATATACTCATGCTTGTCAGAAAAGAGAAATCTAGAAGAAAATGCATCACAGAATTCAAAGTGCTTATTGTTTCTGAGGGGTAGAAGACAGAATTTTTGTTTTCTTCTTTATACTTTCCCCAAAGTTTCTGCCATAAACACTTATTTCTTCTAGAATCAGGACATTTTCCTGTCATTTACAACAAAAAAGTGAGTTATGCAGCGAAGCGGGAACCGGATGTCTCTGGAACTGACGATCTTCCTCCTTCCTTCGCTCCACAGGCGCAGCCTCCGTGTGAGCCGCTCTCTCCAGCACTGCGGCGAGGGGGAACCCAGGCCCCTGCGGGCCTGCCCCCCTGTCGCCAACAGCTGGTGTTTCCCAACAGCAGTGGGGACCCTGCTGACGTCCTTCCCCGACCTGGTCCCCGCCCTGCGGGATGTTAGCATCCTTGGGCCAAATGCAGGCAAAGCCTTCCAAACCCATCCCACCCTTAGTCATTGTCACAGTCAAATACTCCTCCTTCCCATTGTCACTGGCACTTATGGGTAGGACTACGTACAATTTAGAAGCCCTAGGAGTGTCCAGAGCTTTTAGGAAAAAGCTCCATACCTATAACGACTCCATACCTATAAAGAGAAATCCTGCACAGCAAATGCGTCTGCTTCTAATTTATTTCTCAAAGTGGGAGAGGAGTTCCTAATCAAAAATATTTTGGTCCCATTTTGGTACAATTTCCCCTTCTGTAAATCAGGGGAAGGGTGGAGGGTGGGTGTATAGGCTCCTTACTGAAAAGGTTGTGAGCAGGCTCAAAAGATTTCCAACTGGCATGGTGCTAGCGCTGGCCTGTGGCAATAGGCACAGCCTGTCCCCAGGCCACCACCTGACTAAAGAGCCCAGTGGTGAAGATCTATCCAAGGCGCAGTCTGCAGGAACTGAGAGAGCAGGACAGAAAACTTAGGCACCTTCAGTGTTTCCTGGGGGGTGACAAAAGGACAAAAGTATCATGCCTATCCCTGTGTGGCCTCAGTGCATCTCTTGGGTGCATGTCTGGTGCCCTGCCAGCAAGAGGGCAGGAAGCCCCAAGGAAGCAGCAGGGTCTGCTGGGGAGGCCCCAGGCTCGGCAGTCAGCGTGGCCCTGTGCCAATCCCAGGGCTGCCTCCTGAGGGCTGTGCCGCCTTGAGGAAAGAATTTGCCTCTCAGAGCCTCAGTCTCCTCATCTGCAAAATGGGAGAGCAGCCCCTATCTCTTAGATGTAATCTCTATGACACACCCAGCACAGGGCTGGCCATTCGTAGGTGCTCACAAAGCAGGGATTACTATTATATAGTATTTTGAGCAGTTTAGAGGATACTGCGTTACAGTCTGCAAGTAAGTGCGTACGTTCTTTCCTCAACCCCCAGCTTTCTTGAGACCTGCCTCTGGCAGGCTAATTTGTCATCTACCCGCCACAGAGCTCGAGTTGCTGCCCAGGCTCTGGTCATGGAGCAGAACCATGTGGCCAGTGGTTTAGGCACGTGAGCCAGCACCGCCGTGGCCTGTGCCACCCTGTGAGGTGCCGGTGGGGCAGTGCCTGTGCCTGACGTGAAATGCTTCTTTGTGCGTCTTGGTCAAGGCAGGCGAGCCGGCCACCGTCCTGGAGCGGAAAGGGTGCTCAGAGGAGGCAACGGCCTTTGGTGGGAACGGGTCGGCTTTTGTTTTCCACAGTGGAGGAAGGCCAAACTGTAATTCCTATTTTTCAAGCTGCATCCTCTGCCAAGTTGGCCTCCCCAGCTCCTGCTGGGATGGAAAACTGCACAGGCTGCTCTCCCCTCCCCCTGTCTTTGTGCTACATGAGACTTGCTTTTGTTCTGCTGACATGGCAGTCCTGGCAGAAAACTGACCCCCAGGAGAGGGGATGTTTCTCTCATGCTTCTTTGCCCTTGGCCTTGACCCGAGGGAAAGCTAAGAGGTGGGCTAAGAAGGGATGCTCTGGGGGTCCTGGGGCCCAGCGGGGCCTCTCCAAGCTACAAGTGGGTGCCTTGAGCGGGGACAAAGGGGCCAAGTGCCTGAGAACAGCATCTTCATTAATTCTTGGGTGGAGAAGGATTACGTAACCACGAAAGCTTTTAAGGGCTTAGGAGAGGGTCGGCTCAAGTTCTTCTCTGTCTTGGGAAGTTTTTCCAGAGCTGGTTTCGCTTTTCATCCAGTAAAGAGTTATAACTCATTGCTTTCCTTTCCTTTCTGGAAGAAAAACCTACATTTAGAGCCCAGGTTAATTTGAATATCCAGATTGGTCATTTAAGGATGACTCCAGTATGTGGAACCAAGAAATTCCAAAGGAATGTCCTGGGACCCTGTTTCTGCCCTTACTGAGAACCTACTGTGCACCAGGGACTGAACCTTGTGAAGCAGGAGTCACTGTCCCATTTAACAGATGGGGAAACTGAGGCTCAGAGGGGGAGGTGTTGTGGCTTGAGGTCAAAGGGCTGGGTCTGTTTGACTCTAGAGCACATGCTCTGGAGCCCTGATATTTGGCTGTTGCAGCTGGCACACTGGGTTTTCTCCAGAAGGAAAAAAATTCTAGCATGCATGTATACTTTCCCAGTGGAGGAAGTACAAATGTTAGTTTTTTTAGGCAAAGGATTCTCCCAGTGGAAGGGGCTTGGCAAACACATGTACCTGTCTCTAAACCTATTCAGTGATGATGATACCTGAAGAACCCACTGATGTCCTGGACTCGGGGATGGGAGATTGGCACTTGTAGGACCCAGGGAGTCTCCCCCACATCTCTGGGCCTGTCCTGGAAAAGGAAAAAGATCTAAAGGGCCCTTTCAGATCTAAATATCTGCTCCTTAGGGTGACTGTCAGTTTGTTAACTATCTGTACATAGAAATAATAATGGTAAGTCCTGATGGCCCTACCTGCCAGCTGTTTACCTCATCCTCATAACAATTCCATCATTTAAGTACCATTATTATCTCTGATTTGCAAATGAGGAGATTTATCCAAGAGTTGGCGAGTGGTCCTGGGATTCGTCTGACACTGGGCATGAGTTTTGGAGACAGCCACACCTGTGTTTGAATCCCAGTTCTGCCACCTGTGCAAGTGCTTATAGTTTCTCTGAGCCTCAATTTCCTCATCTGTGAAATGGGCTTTTCTGAGGACTAAATAAAGTAATGAATGTAAAGCACTTAAGCTAGTGCCTGGCCCACAGTAGACAGCCAATAAATGGTAGCTATTATTACTGGAAGCAGTAACATTGGCTTGGGTAACTCCCTTTTTTGAGCTGAAGCCTTGATACTATTCTTTGGTAAGGAATTTGGGGCGGAGAACACTGAATGCCTTGAGAACAAGCACTGGGCATAACTGCATCAAATCCTCCATGGCCCCTGGGGTGGCGCCCGGTACCCAAAGTGCTGGGTAGTGTGGTAGGGAGGTAGGTAGAATTCTAAAACAGCCCCCAAAGATGTCCTACCCTGAGCCCGTGTACATGACGAGCTATCATATGCCTGACAGTCATCTTAAAAGAGGGAGATTATCCTGGATCAGGCAGGTAAGACTCGCATGAGCCCTTAAACGCAGACCACTTTCTCCGGCTGGTGGCAGAGGGAATTCAGAGGGATGTGAAGCACGTGAAAGACTCACTGCCCAGTCGCTGGCTTGAAGGCAGAGGGGTCTGTGTAATGAGGAATGCGGGCAGCTTCTAGAAGCTGAGCAGGGTCTCTGGCTGACAGCCAGCAGGGAAACAGGGATCTTGGTCCCACAGCTTCAAGGAACTGAGTTCTGCCATCCATCTGAGCAAGACTGGAAGTGAGTTCTTCCCTAGATCCGGGCAAGAGCCCAGCTCAGCTGCCATCTTGACTTTGGCCTTATGACGCCCTAAAGGGCGAACCCAGCTGAGCCTGCCTGGACTTCTGACCCACCGAACTGTGAGATGATAAATGGGTGCTCTAAGCTGTTAAATTGGTGACAACTTGTTATGCAAGGATAGAAACTAACACAGTAGCTACAATAACGGAAAGCACTAACTATAAAACCCTTCTGAGCTCTAGTGGTTCCCATTTTAGAGATAGGAGAAATTGAGGATCTCAGCAGTGAGGGTCTTCCCAAAGCCACTGAGATAGTAAATGGTGTAGCATCTACCTCCAAAGCCCAAATTCTTAGTCAGTAATTTCTACAAATGGCTGATGTTCTGGTCAGTGGGACAATGTCCCTGTTAAAGGCGGACAAGCGTATAAACAGTCGTGAGAGATCTGGGAGCTGTCCTGGCGCCCCCCGAGTCCCAGGTCTGAGAGTGCACATCTCACCTACCTGGCAGAAAGGGAATGATCCGCTGCTTGGGGTCTTTCTGTCCTCCTTCCATAGGAAATTTGTCCAACATCTGCATCTAAATGGGGGGAGAACACCAACACCAAGAAAGCCTTTCATAATGCAATAAATGCATCTTTGACATTTTAAAGGAATTATGTGAAATATGTGATTTGAGATTTAAAAAAAAGTTCACTTTGTTCAGCTTTTCAGAAACCCAAACTAATGGGGAAGGCAATTCCAATGGGATCTAGGAACCCCATGGAAACGATTGCTTCTGTTCACAGCTGCCAGATTTGGGAAGCCCCAGAGTTGGGAGAGACCATTCTTGGTTTTCCCGGGGGTCTCCAGCCAGAGGACCTGAAATCAGAACCCTCTCAAGGCCACCAGAATTTTATGGAAGCAGGTCATCGTGTTTCTGAAGAACCCCCAGGTTGTGTTAAGGAATAAACCACTAAGACCTGAGCAATCTGGTTTATATTCCCCTGAACCATGAAGAATTCCCAAGGTTGGCTCCCCAGACAGTTCCGTGCCTGGCTCCGTGCTACACGCATGGAGTACAGTGAAGAAAAGACTCGTGGTCGAGAGAGGGGACTGAAAAACTGACAATTACAAGGTGGTCTGGGACGCACCATGAGACCATGAGAGGGGGTGGTGGGGGCCGTGTGCAGGTAGAGGAGGAACAGAGCAGAGTCCCCCAGACGAAAGCCTTTCACAGTGCTCTAAGTGTACCTCTGACATGTTAAGGACTCAACGTGAAATATCCGACTTGGCATACAAAGTCACAAGGATCTGCTACTTACGCCCTGTATGGTTTTAGAGAAGTGACATAACCTTTTAGGGCCTCATCTTTAAGTCTGACATTAGGATACCAACTTGCAGCGCTACTTTATGGACCGAAGCTGGGCTGTGGGAGTCATTAATGCTGTCGGCAGATAGTTCTGGCTCTTCCTCTGAGCGTACGGTAGATTTGTGCTCTCTCCGCCCCCTCGAAGTGGGATGCGGCCAATTCACCGTGAGCTGAAGACACATGTGTTTTGCATGACTGGCGGATGGCGATGCTTTACCACTATTTCCCTTTGCCACGGGGACTGGCCACACTCCAGGTACTGGCTTCTCTGCCTGCCAGGGTCCTGGGGTGAGGGTCCAGAGCCCCCAGCGACCTCTGATGGACATGCTGCCCGAGTGAGATACGACAAGACGCACTTGTTGTACGATGAGTTATGTGTCAGAACCGCACATCCTAGCCTGCCCTGACTGGCACCCGGGCCAAGGAGTCAGAGCCGATGGGGAGGCAGTGCTGAGCCTCCCAAAGCAATGGCTGGACCGTGAAAAGCTGAGCACCATTTCACCTCCAGGAGAAAGTCACCCCAGCACTCAAGGTCTGTCCCTCTCATAGAACGAAGGAAGCTCTGCACAGTCTGGGAGAAACACACGCAGCTACTGCGTAGGCATTTGGGGAGGGAGGAGAGGAGAGAGGTAGGAGAGAAGAGAGATATGTATACTGGGAACCTACTAAATGCCAGGCGTGGACTAGATTCCTTAGAAACATTCCTTCATTAAGTCCTCAGAACACTTCTTTAAGGCGGATGTTACCATCCAGGAAACCGAAGGCCAGAGAAGTGAGGAAATCTGCCCGTGGGCTGCAGCCAACAAGGTGGTGGGGTTGGCGATGGAAGCCCGTGTGCCTCTTTGTCACCACGTCACCCCACGCCTGAGAAGCTATGAAGACAATTCAAAAGGACAGGGGAGTTTTTCCAGGCTGGAGCTCCCGGCCTCTTCAGGGCTGTTCTACGCGACGCCCCTGGGTGGGCCAGTTCTGCCCGCCTGGGCATCTGGCATATGCGGACTTGGCCAGGAGTTTCTGAACTTTCAGACCCTTGGGTTCTTGTTTTCCCTCCTCTCTCTCTCTCTCTCTCTTTTTTCTTGGTCTCCAGAAAGAAGTTTATTAATCTTTATCCTTCCACAGAACTTGCTTTTAGTTTCATTGATTTTCTTTACTGCTTTTCAGATCTTGATTGCTTTTTTTTTTCTTTTGAGACAGAGTCTTGCTCTGTCACCTGGGCTAGAGTGCCGTGGCACCAGCCTAGCTCACAGCAACCTCAAACTCCTGGGCTCAAGCGATCCTCCTGCCTCAGCCTTCCGAGTAGCTGGGCCTACAGACATGCACCACCACACCTGGCTAATTTTTTCTATATGTATTTTTAGTTGTCCAGTTAATTTGTTTCTATTTTTTTTTAGTAGAGACAGGGTCTTGCTCTTGCTCAGGCTGGTCTCGAACTCCTGAGCTCAAATGATCTGCCTGCCTCCGCCTTCCGGAGTGCTAGGATTACAGGCGTGAGCCACCGCGCCCAGCCTAATCTTGATTTCTTATCTTAATTATGTCTTTCCTTTTGCTTGCTTTGGGCCTTCACTTTCTAGTTTCTTTTTATTTTTTAAATTTCTAAAATTTAATTTCATTTTTAGCACGAACCCTACTGTAAACTGTGTGTGCAAGCGATCTAGGTTGTGGCTCCTTATGAGAATCTAATGCCTAATGATCTGAGGTGGAGCCGAGGCGGTGATGCTAGTGCTAGGAAGCAGCTGCAAATACAGATTATCATTAGCAGAAAGGTTTGACTGCACAACGAGATGTGCTTGAATCATCCCGAAACCATCCCCCCACCTCACCCTGGTCTGGGGAAAAATTGTCTTCCATGAAACTGGTCCCTGGTGCCAAAAATGTTGGCGACTGCTGGTTTAACAAATCTCTCCCTATCCATCCCCCACCCCTGCTGTCCTCTACCCTGCCCAGCCTCTAGTATCCTCTGTTTTACTTTTATGAGATCAACTTTTTTTTTAGCTTCCCCATATAAGTGAGAAGATGTGGTGTTGAACTTTCTGTTCCTGGTTTATTTCACTTAACATAATGTCCTCCGGTTCCATCCTGTTGCCTCGAATGACAGGATTACGTTCTTTTTTATGGCTGAATAGTATTTCATTGTCTGTGTACATATATCACATTTGCTTTATCCACTTGTCTGTTGTTGGACACCTAGGTTGATTCCAAATCTTGGCTATCGTGTATAGTGCTGCAATAAACACGGGGGTGCAGATGTCTCTTGGATATACTGATTTCCTTTCCTTTGAATAAATGCCCAGTGGTGGAAGTGCTGGATCATATGGTAGTTCTATTTGTAGTTTTTTGGAGAACCTCCACAGTGTTCTCCATAGTGGCTGTACTAGTTTACATTCTTACCAATAGTGTATGAGAGTTCCCCTTTCTCCACATCCTCGCTGGCATTTAAAACCCATAGCTTATTTGTGGTTTCCCATTGCTGCCTCCTACTCTGTGCTGCGTGGTGATGGGGAAATGCTTGGTCCACTGTCATTCGGAGACTGGTGAGCCCACAGTGAGGCCTCACTGGAAAAGGAAGGCTTTCTTTTTTGGAATCTAAGAGCTTGCCAATACTGGCACATAGTAGGCACTCAATAAAAACTGACTAAACCAGATGTTGATGGTGGGGGGAGGCTGTGTGTGTTGGGGGACACCAGGAGGTATATGGGAATGCTCTGTACTTTCCAGTCAATTTTGCTGTGAACCTAAAACTTCTCTAAAAAGTTATGTTTATTAATTTAAAAATATTGGCTGAATTTTTTTCAGCCAATGAATGCACTCAATGAATGCAACTGAGTGAACTTATTGGGAGGCAGCTTTAGGAGATGTTTGCTAAGTAACTCTGATGAATAATTCTCATATTACTAATATTAAATAATAATTGGTAATCACAACCAGTGTTTGTATAGCAGTTGACAGCCAACAAGTCTTCTCCAACACATGATTTCATCTGACCTTCATAGTCACCCTGTGACATAAATGCTTCGATCCCCAGGTCACAGGAGGAGGAAACTGGGGAGCAGAGAGCCCAGTGAACTTGCCTGAGGTCACACAGCTAAGTGGTGGTCCAGCCAGTCCCAGCATCTTTGTCTAAATCACATTCTCTTTCCTAAGATCCCTCTTTCAGGCAGCTTCAGAGTGTCACGTGAACATGAACATCAGCCTGCGATGAGGGAAGTTTAATATTCTGTGCACATGTGAACAGCATGCTTTCTTTTCAAAAGCAGAGTGACTAATCAGTCCCAGCTGTAGAGAGTTTTAGAGATTTATAGGTTTTGCCTAACACTGTCTTCTGTTTCCCTTCTCAATTTTATTTGTTAAGATGATGTTGAAACACCATGAGAGGGAAACTGTTTTTTAAAAAAGAATGCACCAGTGATCCATCCACCCTAACGTGACTATCCCTGTTCTCTCGGGTTCCTTTCGAGTCCCCACCCAGTGCTGTACGTGGTCCTCCGTGGGTCTCCACTGCCTGGTCTTGGGAAGCTGCTCTCTCACCCATTGTCCAGACTTGCTTTCACCCAGACAGACATGGCTCAAAGAACTGAAGTGTCTCCCTTAGTGTTATTTATTAATATTTATTTGAATTTATTAATATGTATTTGAGGCAGCAGATCTGGGTTTAAATGCTGCAAAGTTTAACCACAGATATTATCCCTGGGACCCTGACAGCCCTGGGGTTATACCCTGATGCTTCCTCACACTGCTGTGGGTCCCTGGCCAGACAGCTCGTCCACCGAGCCTGTCTGGCCATCTGCAGAACGAGGGTCGCGGCCTGCTCTGCAGGGGGGCTGTGTAAATGAACGCTGCATGTAAACTCTTTGGGGGACATACCAGATGCTCAGGAAGAAATCCCCCCTTCCTTGCACCCTGCCCCTATTGAATATACTATTTTGAAAGTTACTTGGGGATAACTTTTAGAAGTCTGAGTGGTTTTTTAAAACATTGTGTTAAATATACACAACATAAAATTTACCATTTCAACCACATTGAAGTGTCCAGTTCAGTGGCATTAAGCACAGTCATGCTGCTGTGCAGCCATCACCACCGTCCATCCCCAGAACCTCTTCATCAGGCAAAACTGAAACTCTGTACCCATGAAACACTAACTCCCCGCCTCTCTCCCCTTGGTAACCACCGCCCTCCTTTGTTTCTACGACTTTGACTGCTGTAGCTACCTCCGCAAGTGGAATCATACAGTATCTGTCCTTTAGTGCCTGGTATATTTCACTGAGCATTATGTCAAGGTTCATTCATATTGTACCATGTATCAGAATTTCCTTCCTTTTTTAGGGTGGGTAATATTCCACTGTGAGGCTGTGTTTTAAGGTTGGAAAAAGTCCCTCAGAGTACCCACATACCCCCTGTGGCCTGGAGGTGGATTGTCCACTAGAATAGCAGTCCCTAAACTTTTTGGCACCAGGGACTGCTTTCACGGAAGACAATTTTTCCACGGACGGAGGGGTTTGGGGGGAACGGTGAACTATGGGGATAGGCTGTAAATACGGATGAAGCTTTGCTCACCTCCTGCTGGCGGCCCAGTTCCTAACAGGCCGCAGACCGGTACTAGTCAGCAGCCCAGGGGTTGGGGACCGCAGCACTAGAACTTTTGGCAATGATGGAAATGTTCTATATCTATGCTGTCCAAAATAGTAGCCAATAGCCCTAGGTGACTACTGAGTACTTGAAATGCTGCTCTTGCAACTGAGGAACTGGATTTTAAAATTTTATTTCATTGATTTAAGTTTATATCTAAATAGCCTCCTGTGACCAGTAGCTACTATACCAGATAGTGTAGGGCTAGATCTGGTTTTATTTTGTTTTCTTTATCACCATATCAATGTTAGCTGTCATCTAAGAGACTGCTATTTGCAAGGACGAAGCCTGAATATAAGAAGTTGGGAACAGTGACTCAAGCCTGTAATCCTAGCACTCTGGGAGGCCGAGGCGGGAGGATCACTTGAGGTCAGGAGTTCAAGACCAGCCTGAGCAAGAGCGAGATCCCGTCTCTACTAAAAATAGAAACAAAAAATTAGCCAGGCGTGGTGGCTCGCACCTGTAGTCCCAGCTACTCGGGAGGCTGAGGCAGGAGGATCGCTTGAGCCCAGGAGTTTGAGGTTGCTGTGCACTAGGCTGACACCACGGCACTCACTCTACCCTAGGCAAAAAAGCGAGACTCTGTCTCAAAAAAAAAAAAAAAGAAGCTGGGAGATCAGGGCCCTGTGAGCTCTAATTGCAGAGCTGGTCTTGGGGTGTCACAGGCCACAAGCTGCTACTATGCAGAGAATTGTCACACTTGGCACCTAAAGGCCTTGAGGTAGGTGCTTCAAGGGACTCCAGACCCAGGCTGTCTGCAGCAGCGGGACCAGGGGCATGCCTGGCCACATCCAATCACAGATGTCAGCCTTGGTAATGAGAAAACCCATCGCCCCTCCTCTCCCTGCAGATAACTAAAGAAGTGGCTCTCAGGGCGAGGAGGACTGGAAACCGAGGAGGAAGATGAGTCATTTGGGGGGCAGGAATCGCATCGAGTTGCCACATCACAGGCTTCTAAGGAGAAGGAGAGAATACTCCATCAGCAGTTTTCAAGACATCAGCTGTGGTAGAGGGAACACGAGACATGCTGTCCAAGACAAACACCGTGGAGGCTGGCGGGGAGAGCCACACGTGGTTTGCGTTAGCAGCAGCCATCGAGACTGGACGTGGGAGGGGTGTACTCCCTCAATATCACAAATGCCCCAAGCCCCAGAGGAGCCAGCTCAGGAAGTGGAGAAAGGCTGGGACCATCATGTACAGCTGCAGGCTGGCAAGACGCCACGTGGCCCCTGGGGCAGAGGTTTTAGGGCCCTGGACACAACCACGCACCTGGGCCTACTGTACCATATGTGTGGTTTGTTGTCTTTGGGGATTTTGTCCCCTCAATGAGCTGGTCTAACTGTCAGCATGCCTTGGTGTCCAGGACATGCCACGCAGAGGCAGCTGCCACCTCCTCTCTGTCCACTGCTCTCCATACTTACTGCTCCTCCCAAGTCTAGGTCTGCATTTTCTCAGCCCAACCTCCTTATTGGTCTCATTGTCCTCTCTTCTGCCCACCACCTCCTTGCTGGTACTTGGCAGGCACCTGGTAGATGTCTGTGCAAAGAATGAACGAATGAAAGAACAAATGAATGAGAAAAAGTGGCTAACTGGTTTGGTCAGCTTTGTCTAGGAGAGGAGAAATTACATTCCAGGTGGCAGCGACAGGGCCTCGACTTGAGTTTAGATGCAATTGCCCAAGATAATCATGCCTCTTTCAATTTTAGAAATAAGGAATTGTTAACTATGTGGAAAAGGGCAGCTACTGTATTTTCTCAGCTACACACCATCCGTATGGTAATGGCTTTTCAGGGGAAGGGAAAAAAATTCCATTCGAGTGTGCACAACACATTGGAGGCATGCATACCCCAACTGCAGAAGATAATGTCTGGGGGAAAAATGTGTGTCTGAGGATGGAGCAAAGGCAGTATTTGGATAAATATAGTTAGTGGAGTCTCGGGCCAGCCGCTGGCTAGGATTTCGCTGGGAAGGTTTCCCAGTTGGGCAAAGCCTGCCTACAGAGTGAGAACTCTTTGGTTCTGCCAACCCCTATACCTGCCCCCAGAAAAGATGGAAGAAAACACTCGCTTCCCTTTGGCCTGTGTGTTCATGTGTGGGGGATTCTGAGCAGACAGTCCTAAAACCTGCACTTGGAGCGGTCAGACCCCCAAGAGGGCAGAGGTGGTAGGACCAGGCTCTCAGAAGAGGACAGGGCAGTCCTGTCTCAACCAAAATTGGAGATAAATGATTTTTGTCGCATGACTTGAGACAGTCTCTGGATGGACGAAGGCAAGGTCAAGGTGCAGCCTCTGCTCCATGATTTGATGCATCTAAGAACAGCTGGACCTGCAAACCTTCAGTGCCCAGCGGCAGCCCTGCTGCACGGCATGAGGAGAAGGGGAGGGGCTGGAAAGGCCTCTCTGGATCCCCACAGCACGGACTTCCCAGCTAGGGAGTGTGTCTTCTTACAGATGTGGCTGGCGCTTCTCCCGAGAGCTCCCTGGTGGGCAGAGTGACTCAGCTGGCTCCACACCCGCTGCCACTGTCAGAATTCTGCAAGATGCCCAGCTAAGACTCTGCTCCCTCACAACCCTGCACTTCTGCACATGTGGTGTGCTCTGCGTGGAATGCCCTCCTCCACCGTGTTGGAGGGGCAACTCCTTATTCACTGCCAAGACCCTGCTTAGATGTTGCCTCCGCTGGGAAGCAAGCCCTGCCTGAGCTCCTTGGCTAGGAGCGAAAGAGAGGTCCCTCTCTGAACACCTGGATTCACCTTTATCTGGAGTAACATGCGCTTTTCCCCACTACACTGAGGGCTTGTAGAAAGCACAGATTCATTTAGGTCCCCTGTGCCAGCCCAGGGTCTGGTTCAGCAAATGTTTAACTGTGTCTGTATGAGCCCTAGCTCCAATGACAACCATGGCCCTGGCCTGGGGGACACAATGAACCAGTGGGAAAACTCTGAGGGCAAAGGTCGATGGCACAGTGTAAAGTAGACCCTTTCTTTACCCATCTGAGACCTGTTTGCAAAGAACTCATGCTATGCTCAGAACCGTCCTCTGCAAATAGACTCTGCCTCCATCTTACAGGGAGGAGACAAACAGGCCTTCAAAAGGGGCAGCCATGGGCAGGACTCCACGCGGGCAAATCCACCTTTGACTAGACAGAGTCAAAGGCAACACTGGCCCTGAGGGAGGCAGGTGCAGTGCCAGGAGCACAGATTCAGACCCAGCCACATCTGGGCTGGAACCCCAGCCATGCTGCTTTCTGGGCACATGACTTTGCCTCTCTGAGCTTCAGTTTTCCCATCTGTGAAATGGACACAATACTGACCTCATGCTTATGAGGATTAAATGAGATGGCATACAAGACGGACACCTGGCACATTCTAGTAATCAACTGCTGATATTATTACTGTGTGGCTCAACCAAGTCACATTTTTGCTAAGCACTGCCCTCAGCTCTGTGGGCATTCTGCTTGGACACCAGCTCCCTCTGCTGCAGTCTGATGGACTCTCTGGTGCAGGTCCAGGCTAGGACAGAAGGGGAGGCTCAGAGAGGCTGAGTGACCTGCCCAAGGCCACACAGCTGGTAAGAGAAAGGGAAGCACCCAACACCAGGTGCTCCTATTCCAAGCCCAGGGCTCTATCTCATCGCCTCTACCCTCAAGTGAATAAGACACATGACCAGATGTCAACTAGTAGTGGCAGGTGTGACCATCAGTGTCTGGCTTTTCTAAGATAAGCAAGTCAGGAAAGCAAGTAAGGAGGCGAATCCTCATTAAGGGGACCCTCTCATTGGTGACTATGAGTCTCTTTTCCCCCCAAAGGAGCCTGGGTTATGCTGCGACTACCTGAGTGGCCTCTCTGCAGGCTGTTTCCTCTGCCTGAATGTCCTGCCCCCACCAGAGTGGGCTTCCCCCCCGCCCCCAGTTACTCTACTCCGTTGGCAGGACGCTGATTCTACTTTCAGTTCCTGAGCTGCCCCAGATGGCCCGGTCGTGTGACCAAGTTGAGCAGTGAGACTTTTGCTTCAACTGCTGGGGCTGTTTTCCCCCAGAGTCACTGTGCTGATCTGCTGGATACAGCCTGGAGCTGTGGCTACCTCCATACTGGACCCACATGGCCGGGGCACAAAGGCAGGCAAGAACTGGAAAAAGACCAAGTTCTCATTGACACTGTGGCCCCTACATCCAGCCACACCTGAAGCCCAAATACTCTTAGACTTCTCTGTTACGTTCAGCTAATCAGTGTTCTCTTTGAATAATCCATCTTGATTGGGTTTCTGTCATCTGCACCCGAAACAGTTCTGATGCAAACAAGATCTCATGGCCAGCAAGTGGCAGAATTTGGATCAAAGCCCAGCCCTGTCTGATTCCAAAGCCCAGAATCTTAACCCCTAGAATCTTAACCACTCTATTAACTGGCCTCATCTCCTCCTCTAATCTTTATGCCAATCCCTAGCAGCAACCCACGCCCATCGATAATCCTAACAGCTGACATTCACTCAGTGCTCGACAGCCCAGAAACTTCTCTTGCACACACTCCCTTTTTAAAAAAAGCTGAGATATACTTCACACACCACAAAAGTCACCCTTTAAAAGTATACAATTCAGTGGTTTTTAGTATACTCATAAGGTTATGCAACCATCATCACTATTTCCAGAACATTTTCATCACCCCCAAAAGATACCCAGTACCCTTCAGCAGTCTTTCCCCATATCCCCCTTCCCCTAGCCTCTGGCAACCACTCATCTGCTTTCTGTCTCTATAAATTTGCCTCTTCTGGACACAGATCATCAATTTTAACTCACAAGAACCTTGTGAAGTAGCCGCAGGGAATAGGAGCCACAAGAGACAGCAGAGCAGCTAAGAGCGTGGACCCTGGGGTCACCTGCCCAGCTTCAAATCCGAGAAATCTTGAGTTCTGATACTCACTACCTGTGTGACCTTGGGCAACCAACTTAACCTCTCTGAGCTTGGGCTTCTTCATCTGTGTAATTTGATGAGCCAGCCTCTAGGATTAAAGGAGTCATTGCACCTAGATGATTAGCAGGATGTGGGCCCACATTCAGTGCTCCAGAAATGCCAGCTGCTTCTATTGTCATCACCCCATGGCACCGATGAGGACACTCAGGCACAGAGGGGTTAAGGAAGGGGTATGCCCGAGGCCACACAGCGGGAGGATGGCTGGGCCCCAGGTCTCCTGACCGAGTCCTCTGCTTTTCCTATTACGCCACACTGGCCTCGCTTCTCTTCCATGAAATT
The DNA here is from genome assembly GCF_041146395.1 of Eulemur rufifrons. NCBI lineage: Eukaryota > Metazoa > Chordata > Mammalia > Primates > Lemuridae > Eulemur > Eulemur rufifrons. The sequence continues at coordinate 13,361,702 of NC_090992.1, forward strand.
CAGCCCTCCCCATGCTCTTCGAGCCAAGTTACTTCTGAAAAAAACCAAGGCTGCTCGCCAGACAGGAGGGAGGGAGGGTGGAATCATGAAATCATCTAACTTCGGGGTGTTGCGGTCTCGCACGGGCTGGCCCCTCAGTGTCCTCAGGAACAGCTGACTTGGGCTGGTATGGTCCTGGCCTAACCTCTTCCAGCTTCCCCTGTTGGTGTGTGTTGGGGGGAGGGTCCAGGATGCTTCCAGAATGAGCAGGACCCTCTGGAATTCTGTGACTTTCCAACTCCAGCTGCCCATCTGGGACTCTCTGAAGCTGGCTGAAGCCCTGTCTTTAAAAGACAACTTTGTTATGGGAGGGAAGCCTGAGGTGGCTGTTTATGTTACAGCAAATCCCCAATTATTACCAATTATGCTGAGCAGAGAAGAAAGTCTTACTTTTAAGTTCTGGTAGAAATAAAAAAGTTAAGTCAGAACAGGAGAGTGGAGGGAGCATTGGCTTTGGGCCCGGCAGACTCATGATCAAACCCTGGCTCAAGCATTCCCAAAGGACGTCTCCTCCGGCAAGTCACATCTGTGCTGGGGTGGGGGTGTGGGGGGGGACAGCTAACATGCTTACTGAGCCAGGCATATCTCAATTACCTGTTGAAACAAATGCATGAAGAAAGTGCCTTCATTCCTACTATGCAGATGAGGAAACTGAGGCTCAGAAGCAGACAGAGGTGACTTCGAGCTGAGACTGAACTCAGGTCTGTCAGACAGTGAAGCCAAGGTCTTGAGCCTTAGGCTGTGCTGGAATAGGGAACTCAGATGACACAGACTACCTACATGTGCATCAAAACGTTAGCAATTAACATTTGCACAGGCACTTCCGGGGCCTCCTCCCCTCGCCCCTTCTCATCAAATCTCCTCCAGATGACTCTGTACAATGACCCTCACCTCCCCAGCCATAGCTGACCGGCCGGGTGGTGGACTCTGACCCAGGACCCTCAGGATAACCAGATTCTCTCTTCTGGAGACGGGAATCAGTACCCAGACATGCCGATGTGCTGATGACAGGGAATAACACTTCAACTCGGGGACCGAAGGTGCTCACTGGGGTCGCTTTAGGGAATGTGGGCCAAAGGGCAAGTGGAAAAAGCTGGACCAGAGAGGCTGGTGGGAAACAAAGCAGGCTTGACGGGAGATCCTGAGGTTGCAATGACAGATGGCCTGGGAGCTGTCAGCCGATTCCGTGCCCTTGTGAGGCTGGCTGCATTTTCTGCTCTGGGTTCCATGGAACACGCCTGCCTCCTCCCATAAATCCAACCCCACCCCTCTCTTTGTGCCTAAGCTAGCAGAGTGGGCTGTGCTCTGTGGATGTAAGTAACCCCTGGGATAACAGTCACGTCTGTCATTGTTCCCTACCCCCTCTGCTCCTTCTTGGAGGTGTCAGGCAGGCAAGAAGCCTCTGAAAGCAAAATACGGGTGGCCCTCTCTATCCAGACCTCACTGCATGAAAAGTCAGCCTAGCAACTTGCAAAAATGTTAACCCAACATTCACTCTCTGAACTGAAGACCTGCTGTAATGAATCTGCATAAATCACCCATGGATCTGGGTAAGGCTGTGGAGGGCCCTCTGTTTGTATCTCAGTCATTCTCAACAGGATTGTGCCTCCTGCTCACGGCATTGAAATATCACCCTCCCTTCCTTTCCCCCAGGGTTTAGATCTTTCTTCGCCAGCCTCAGTGTTTGCTCCTGCCAAGTCCATTTTAGATGGTATCTTAGCATCTTTAACATATGGCTTTTTTGTTTATTTACATGCAGTCCATGTTTGCTGCAGGGCAGAAGAAAAATATAATTTGTATATGATACTGTTTGATATCATTGCATACTGAACACAAAACATCACTAACAAGTTCATTGCATTTTAAATAATTAGGTAACTGGTGTGCCAATTGCTTTACATTGTGCAATGACTCTTGGCAGATTGCTATGTGGGCGTTTGGGAAAACTGGTTAGGAAGGAGCACATTATCTCCCCTTCCCCTTTGAAATGATGGAATCCAGGCTCTGAAAATTCTCTGTTCAACATTCTCCGGAACAATGAAAGATGCCTGTGGTTAATATTACCCAACCTTCTGAAAGAACACGTGAGGTGAAGAGACAGGATAATGTGCAAAGGACAGGGGCTGTCTTCTGACGGCCCAGAAATGTCTACTTCATCTCTGACCACGGCTGTTTGGGAATCTACTTCTCTCCAGGTCTCAGTCTCTACCCTTCTTTACTTCAGGGGTGGGGCAGGGACCAGGCAAGCCCATTGGCTGGCACATTGCTCACTCATATTGACTGGCGTAGAGATGAGCCTATGACACACCATGGGACTTCTGACGGGTGACTTTTACTCTTTCCTGCTGGGTGTGAGCCCAGAACTGCTGTAGCCATTTTGCAATCATGTGGGATCCGAGGATAAAGCCAATACCATGGAAACAGGAATGTGAAAGAGGAACAAGCCAGGTCAGGTGACACTGAAAAAACCCTGGATTAAGCTGTGCCTGAAGCCCGAAGAATTTCTTCAGTTATTGGCCGGGCGCGGTGGCTCACGCCTGTAATCCTAGCACTCTGGGAGGCCGAGGCGGGTGGATTGCTCAAGATCAGGAGTTCGAGACCAGCCTGAGCGAGACCCCGTCTCTACTAAAAATAGAAAGACATTATATGGACACCTAAAAATCTATATAGAAAAAATTAGCCGGGCATAGTGGCGCATGCCTGTAGTCCCAGCTACTCGGGAGGCTGAGGCAGTAGGATCGCTTAAGCCCAGGAGTTTGAGGTTGCTGTGAGCTAAGCTGACGCCACGGCACTCACTCTAGCCTGGGCAACAAAGTGAGACTCTGTCTCAACAAAAAAAAAAAAAAAAAAGAATTTCTTCAGTTACAAGGGCCAAAAAACCCCCTTGCTTATTTCAACCAGTTTGAGTTGGGTTTCTGTCACTTGTAACTGAAGTGTCCTGACTGCTGCAGAGAGAAAAGGAAGACAGTCGTCTCAGAATGCAGACTCCTGTCCGCTTGAAAGGTGACGCAGCCCCTCACGCGGCAGTGGAAAAGGCACCAGTTCGCGTCGTCTCCCGGGGCAGGCATTCAGAACGCCATTGTGTCATATCTGGAGGAGCCATGGCTTCTCAGACCCGCTGTGAGTTACCTGACTTTGGTGACATCAAGATGAAACTACGGACCCACGGGTTAGGGTTGCTTTACCCTAGTGGGCACGAGCTTATACTGAGCTGTCTGCATTCTGCCTGGCTCCCTGTGACCCTGGAGGAGCACGTGGTGTTCACGTGTTCATGTACTCCTTCATTCATGCATGCGCCAGACACTCACTGGACACACATGGTGTGCTGGGCTATGAACAAAACATTACGGAGAGAGGGAAGGAGATGACGTGGTTCCTGCCCATAACAGTCACAGTCTCGAGGGGGAGACAGACAAGCAGACAACTTCAACGTACAGGGATGCACAGAGCCCTGGGGGTGTAGAATAGGTGGCCCGTGCTGGCCAGGGAACAAAGTCAGACAAAGCGCCCCAGAAGGTGAGAGTCCTGAAGGGCCGAAGGGTTACCCGAGCCCATGAGTGTGATAGGAAGGTGTAGGAATGTGTTCTGGGTGAGGAACAGAGAGTGCAAAGGCCTCGAGAGAGCCCTCAGAGCACAGCAAGCATTTCGGGAGCCGAGCGTGGAGCCCAGCGGAGAGGCTGAGTTGCAGCAAGAGATGCGGGTCTGTCTTCAAAGCTGCATGGCCCCAAGAGGTCCAGACACACTCAACAAACTGAGCTCGCCAGCACACATGATCATCATTCAAAACTCAAGTTCAAGCTCTGCACTTCAGAGCCACACGGAAATAATTTCCAGCTTACCCTCCGTGCCGGAGCACTCAACAAGTATCCTTTCTCTTTCTGGGAAGATATTAAACATTAAGGCATAAGGGAAGAAAGCACATTACTTATGTCTCAAAGAAATGGAAATCATTTTTAAGTCTAGGAAACAAAAAGTCTGCACTCTAAAGTCACAGTGGAAGGTAAGTCCACCCTGCAGCTCACCAGAGACCCTGAATCCTTACCTGGAGGTCAAAGAACTTGCTGTAGCGCCGGTAAATGGCCTCGGTGGAGCCGCTGGACCACGTGACCCGGATGATGTAGACCTGTAGGGAGGGACAGAAGAAATGGGTGTTAACACCAGCTGGGGCCTTCCCATCTCTGGGACCCGGGGAGAGCACAAGGTTCAGAGTCAGAAAGACCTGGGTTTGAATCTCAGCTCTGCCAACGACCAGCTGGACGGGTGATTTGCTCTCTCCAAGCCTCAGCCTCCTCCTCAATAAAGTGGGTATCACAATCCCCACCACCAGAGCTGTGCGAAGCATGAAATGGCATCAAGTATGGGAAGCGTTGGCACAGTGTCAGCTTAGGAGAAGCTATGATTCTCAGAACTGTAAGGGTTTCTTGCTCCCTGCTCAACTCAAGAGAGCCACAGGGCCGGCTACCTTGCCAGAGCCATTCTTAAAGCCTTCACTTTTGTCAGGAGGAGTCCCAGAGAGCTGCACCTCTTGGCCATCTTATATTTGCACAGGCTGGCCCATCATGCCCTTCCCACCAATGAGGACCCGGGCCAAGTTACTTTTTCCCTTTGAGTCTCAGTCTTTCCATCTGTGAATTTAGCTAACAGCACCTGCTCCCTAGACTTTCCAGGACAGATGAGGATCTGACGAAATTAAGGTTGAGGAACCATTTTATAAACCACTGAGCTGTGTTTTCAACCTTTGTCACAAGTCACGGCACATACAGAAAACAATGTATCGACGACAAATTCGGGCAGACTGAGGTGGCTGTTGGATGGAAGTCAGAGCTCCTGGCTGGGGCCTTTGGTGGCCCTGGACACCTAAGGGCTGAGGGGTCAGCACACCTGGAACCCACTCTGGGCTTATACAAACTATGTCTTGCTATAGGGTAGTTGTGACAATTAAAATGTATACATATGTGAAAGCTCTTTGGAAACAGAGAAATGCTGTACAAACACGAGGGGCTCAGTATTGTTAGAGGCCATGGGGATCACAGGCAGGGCCCTGTCCTCCGTGAGCTGAGGGTTAGCTGGTGACACAACACATGCATAAATGGAGATAACCAACACGTGGGCAGTGGACATCTGTTACTAATATTTCCAACCACAGCACCTTGACTTTTCTGCTGGGAACCTCTTTCCCTACCTTCAGCTCATCCCTGTAGATAAGGAGGTGGGTACATTTGCCATCCACTGTGATTGGTGAAGGGAGAGCATGTGACCTGAGCGGACCAATCAGAGCCAGGAAGAGTCAGCCCTGGGACTTTTGCTCCAACTCTTGAGAAAGGCAAGTTCCCTACTGAGTTTGTGAGGCCATGAGGATGTGGAGCCCCTGGGGGCCATCTTATCATGGCCTGCGGGGTGCCTGCCTGAGAAAGAAGCCACCCTCTGTAGGTTCCTGATGACACAGCCCAGCTCTTACGTCCAGCTCTGCTTGAAGCTAAGTCTATTCCTGGACTGTCCAGTTCCCTGGGCCAATAATTATGTCTTGGGCCACACCCGCTCTCTTGAATTACTTTTGCAGCCAGTTTGAATTGGGTTTCTGACACTGTAATCTAGTCCTGATTGATACGGGAAGCAGGACAGGAGACAGATCTCCGAAGGTTGGAGTTACTGTGGTGTATCTTGACAGACATGTAGGATTTAGACAACAGGAGAGCAAGGGAGAGACTATGGGTGCAGGGGGATGAGGGTGGAATAAAACCAGCTCAGGGTGAGGGGGTACTGTGCCCAGCAGGGGTTTCCAAAGTGGTTTTAGCCAAAGTCTCTTTTCAAATGACTTCTTACAACGATGCCCACACATTCAAAATGGAGAAAGACAGAGCAGCTTCAGGGGCTGGGGCCAGAGCCCAGAGTGAGCACTGTGGACTTATAGGAGAAGGTTCTCCAGGTGAGAAGAGATGAAAAATGGAAAGATAGATCAGGACAAGATGGGAGGTGGCCTTGAATGCCAAGCTAAGGAGCTCATCAGGCATGGCCTCTCCAAATCCAACAAGGATTTGATTACAGAGAAGCATGGCAGAGAGGAAGGAACTTGGCCTCTAGAGTCAGGAAGCTCTAGATCGGTCACACAATTTCCTAACTCTTGGAGTGTCAGCTTTCTTATCTGTAAAATGGGGTCATCAAGCCAAGCCCATCTCATGCAGAGCTGTGATGGTTATAAGAGGCAAAGCTCTGAGCTCCTTGCCAGGCAGAGAGAAAACATTCAAGAATTCTTAGCACCCTGTGCTCTGATTCCCCAATACCTACCCCACCCCTGCTCATAAAAACAGACTATTTCGACACTGAGGACTTGGGCATCTTGCCCCCCGACCCCGCCTTGTTTGTGCTTGCTGTCCCTTGGTAACTCACGAAGCCAGAGGACAGACCAAGGCACCCTGTAGGAGGTCAGGTTAGCCATCTCTCAGAAAGGTGACCTTCCAACGAAAAGAAACCTATGTTTCTAAAACTACCTAAACAGTCATGGTAAGTGTTATTTAAGAAGAGGACTTCAAGTCTGCTTCTGTTGCTTTCAACCCTGCTTTAAGACTTCAGAATGGAGATTTTGGATGGTTCCCATTCATTCACTCTGCAACATTGATTAAGTACCTACTGCATGCCAGGCCCTCTGCTAGGCGCTGGGATACAGGGGGCAGCAAGAAAGATCCAGACCCTGCCCTTGGAAAGTGGGAAGAAAGGCAATAAACCAGCAAAGCTGTCTGTAATTATAAATGACAACAAGTGCTGGGAAGGACCCCAAAGCCTGCTGTGCCAGAGTACGAAGGGGCTGATGACTTAGGTCGGATGGTCTTGGAAGAGAAGGCCTTCTGAGGAGGCAAGCTCTGAACCGAGACCCAAGGGATGAGGAGCTGGTCATGCGAGAGCTGAGAAAAGGGTGTTCTAGGCAGAAAGAAAAGTAGGAAAAGGGTGTGGAGGCTGGAAAGTTCCTGGCCTGTGTGAGGAACAGGAGACCATCATGGCAGGCAGAGCTGTGGGAGGCAGGGGCTGGGGAGGAGGCAGCAGCTGATGACCAGGGGCTGCAGGATATGAAGTCCAGTTTTTATTCTCCTCAAGAGTTTTAAAGGGTAGGGGGAGGCATGTGACATGACCCGGTGTATGTATTTAAAAATATCCATCTATATCCCCCCAGCTGCTGAGTGGAAATGGTGTGAAGAGGGGCAGGGACACCAGTAAGGAGCCTTCTGCACCACTGACAGGAAGCTGGAGCGGAAAGGGACCACAGAATGCAGCTAATCTAATGGCCTCACCTTCCAGATGGGTAAACTGAGGCCAGAAAGGGCAAATACCTTACCAAAGGTCCCTGTCACTGGGGATGTTCAAGCCATGTTTGGATGACTCTCTGTCAAGGACATTGCCAAAGGAGATTAAAAAACAAGGAAAAAAATACAAAGAAAAATCATCAAAGAGTTTTTTCTTACAGCTGACAAAAAGCATACTCCCATAAATGGAAAAAAAAAATCTGCTTATGCAATTCATCTCTGATCTCATGTTTACAATTTTTCAAGTTCTGTACGTACGGTACAAGGACTCTGCAGCAAGCCTAATTGGTTTATTGGAATCAACCTCTGAGCACAATTTGATATCTGCAGTTTTAGGCACAGACCTAACTTCTAATGAGAAATGTCCTACTACAGGGCTTTGTCCCCATCCTGGTTTGGGGGCTGGTGAGAGAGCACATGCCCTGGGTCCCAGAGCCAGCTCTGCTGCTGGTGAGACTCACGAGGCAATGATCTCTCTGGCCAGAGTACTCATCTCTCTAAAATGGGGACAATAATCTCCCCCGAGGATTAGCCACAATGACTAATGGAGATGGGGCCTTGTTCAATGCCTGGCACACACTAGGAGTGCAACGTTAGTTTTCCCTCACAGTGGTCGTCCTGTGCTCCTGCTTATCTGGTACCCATCCGCCCCTTTGGTACCAGCACCCTGATTTCCCTTGAGAATTGCCCCCCTCCCTGCCCTAGTCTTTCTCATGGGGGTGGGTGTGTTTCCCAGGCCTAGCCCTGGTCACATGACACTGCAGGAACAGGCACATGACCCAAGCCAGGGTGATGAGACCTAATTCTAGGACTTTGATGGCACTATTGGGGCAGAGACCCTTTTGTGTATGGCAATGGTTAGCTGGAAGGGGGAACTCGACACCAGGATAAAGTGCCTGCCACACAGACGAAAGCAGACCCAGAGCGAGACAGGAGGGTTGAGACCCTGTGGCAGCATTTGAACCCCTGTGAATGGTCCAGCCCGAATCCTGGGCATTTCACTGACCCAGAATAGTCCCTTGCTTGTTTAAACCAGTTTGAGCTGGTTTCTGTTACTTAGAACCAAAACAATCCTAACACACTAGACCTTGGCTTTTAGATTACATTGCAAACCTAGATAATGCTCTGTGGCTTGGTGTTAGGAACTGAAAACAGACTTCCTCATGGCAGCTCTATTCACGATAGCCAAGTGTCCATTGACGGATGCATGGATAAAGAAAATGTGGCTTATTCACATAATGGAAAATTATTCAGCCTTTAAAAAGGAAGGAAATTCTGACATATGTTACAAGGTGGATGAAACCTGAGGACATTATGCTTCATGAAAGAAGCCAGTCACAAAACGACAAATACTATATGATTATAAGAGGTACCTAGTGAGTAGTCAAATTCACAGAGACAGAAAGTAGAATGGCGGTTGCCAGGGAGGGTGGATGGGGGCTGTTGTTTGATGGGTACACAGCTGGCATGTAGGGAGACGGAAAAAGTTCTGGAGATGGATGGTGGTGATGGTCACATAACTGTGAATGTACTCAATGCCAGCGAACTGTACACTCGAAAATGGTTGAAGTGGTAAATTTTATGTTATGTATATGTTAACACAATGTAAAAAATGAAATAATTTTTTTTAAAAAAAAAGCAGATTTCCTGAAGATTTACATACTCCATGTCATGTTCTCTGGAAATGACACTAAAACTTTCTCCATGGTACAGCCCTCAGAACATGTGCTGCACATCTGACGAAGGATTTATATCCAGAATGTATTTTAAAAAGTCTCAAAACTCAACAGTAGGGAAACAACCATGATTATAAGATGGACAAGAAACCTGAACAGATACTTCATCAAAGAGGATATGTGGATGGCAAGGACGCACGTGCAAAGACGGTCAACACCACGAGCCATTAGAGAAAGGCAAACTGAAACCGTGATGAGATACCACTAGTCATCTGTTAGAATGGCTAAAATAAAAAATATTGACCATAACAAGTGCTGATGAAAACGGGCAACTGGAACTCATATATTGCTGGTGGGAATGGCACAGTCACTCCGGAAAGGTCCTTGATGGATGCTGAACCACTGGGTGAAAGGTTGCTGGAGAACAGGACAGTCACACAGTGTGAAGGTATGACCCCACAATTACTTTTCCAGCAAAAGGGAAAATGTGTAAACTGGTATAACTGTGACCAAGTGACCAAAGCTAGCATCACCAATAGAGGGACAACCAGACATTGTTTGGCCCTCAAGGTGATGCAAATGAAATATAGAAAATCTATATTGGTATTGTTGCCAAAAATGTTTAACTTGACCTCAAGCTCTTGACCTAAGTAGCAATTTACAAGAAATATAGGAGGTAGAGAAATAAGATAAATGATATCATAAGAAAGCAATCAGACAAATTCAGAAGGTGGGATGTTCTACAAGTCAACAGACCATAGCTCAAATACTACTTCCTCCAGGAAGCCCTCCCTAACTGTTCCCTCCCCACCAATATTCAATTGGGTCACCCTGCTATATGTCTCCTTAGCACCCGTTTCTCCATCACAAAGCCAATTACACTTCACTATAATTGCGTAAGTGTCTGTTTCCCCACTAGGCTCTAAATTTCTTGAGAGCAAGGACCTGGCCTGTCTTGTTCACTGACTGCTGCGTGCTCAGCCCTGAGCACAGTGGAAAATCTAAGCTTCATGAATAAATGGGAAGGAAAATGAGAACCAGGAGGCCTAGCCCTCACAAATAGGACTGTCTCTCCCGGACAGGCCTGCGGTCTGTGGGAAGGGACCCTGGCCATGCCTCTGAGGTCATCCCACCCCTTGGCTTGTCCTCTCTGCCCCCTGCTCTGCTTCACTCCAATCTGCAAACACCACCCCCTCAGAGCAGCAAGTTTTGGAAACATCTGGGACTCTCTCCCTCTGATCAAAGAACAAGGAAGCACAGAGACCACAACTGGGGCTGAAGGGTCAGGGGGGCTCCCCCTGCTCCCACCCAGGAGGCCTTGAGCCGGAATTACCCATCATCTAAATCTCTTTTTATACAACCTCAGCAGTAGGGCTTGCGCAATTAAACCAAGTCCAGACTCTCCAACCTGATCACAAACCCAGTGTCACTAGGGCCAGGAGTCCTGAATTTCTTCACTTCCTCTAAGTAAGCAAGGAGACAGACCGGTGGTGGGGGGAGGGTGGGAGGCAGTGGCGTGGGCTGAGCCACAGCAAGGGTGCGGGGGCAGAGGTGTACAGACAGCTGGAACTGGGTCTCTCCCAGATCCCCACAGCCAACAGGCTTCCTGGCGAGGAACAGAGGCTTAGAGGTACAGTGCCTGATGTCACGCAGCGTGAGGTCTTTAACCCAGATTGTCTCTAACCCTGCTGGCCCTGCTGCACCAGAAAATTGTGCCACAGCTGTACCATGGGCCAGCGGGGAGATGCCAGCTCTTGTTTCTGTCCCGAGTGGGCAGTACATCCGCCTACTGTCCCTACTGTTCCAGGAGATTGAGGAATTCAGTGGTTATGATGGCCTGGAGTCACATCCTGCTTCCTTCTCAACTAGCTTCGTGGACTTCAAAAAGTGATTTTTTGTGACTCAGTTTCCTCATCTGTGAAAAATGGGCATTGCAAGACTACCAACCTCAAAGTTAGGGTAAGGACCAAACAAAACATGCATGTAGAGTGCTTAGCTTGGTGCCTGGATGTGGTAAATGTTCCATAATGAGAAGCTATCATCACCATCACTATGAGCGCAGGGACACAAAGGTGAGGGCGCCCATGTCCCTGCTCATTGTCCCTACAAATGAACTTCCCACAGCCCACCCCTCCTCTCCACCCCACGCCCATCTCCCCAGGGCTCCGCCTTCTCCAACTGCCTCTCTGTTCTCCGGGTCCCATGAGGTGCCGAGGGACTGCCCCTCCATGGTCCTAGGAGCACAGGCCCAGCTCGCTGAGCCCGGAGCATAGGTTTCCCAGCTGCTGGATGATCCGGGCTCTGTCCCCCACCGTGGGGGCCTGTGAGGAAGGCCCTGACAGCCCCCATCCCAACCCCAGGCCTCTGAGCAGAAGGGAGCCACGTATCTGGCCCAAATGCCAATTGCTACACACCTGTGAGCCTGCTTGGGGCCAGGCCTTCATCTGCTCTGGCTTCTCCTTCTCTACTTAGGGTTGAGGACTGTCCCAGGGAGTCCCAAGTCAGCCCCACCTTGCCGGGAGCTGCTACTGAGAGGACAAGGAACACCGTTCATGGACGATGGTAGGTGTTTCGTGGCCAACGTCACAGGGGCCCCTCCTCTGAGGACCAACCTGTGCCAGGGCCTCCAGAAGCCACTTTTCTTAAACTTGGACCCCTTTTCAAAGGCAGGAAACACAAAAAGAAAAAAAAAAAAAAAAAGCCCCTTGGCAGATGGGTGAGGGTACACCTGTCCAAGTACCACCTGTCCTGCCTAGCGCCATGGCTACAGCTGATTGGCCCATGGAGATGGTCACCTGACCTAAGCCAGGCCAATCAGGTTCGTTCTTTCTCAGGGCCCTGGAATCAGATCCGAGCGGAGAGGAGCTGCAGCCAGAGGCGTCTCGGCAGGTGGGGAGACGCTGGGTCTGCAGAGAGGGGCAAATGAGGGAGAGGTGCAGGGGGAGGAGAGGAAGAGCCCTGCTTGGCGCAGGCCGGTGCTCCAGTTCCTGCTTCCCAGGCCCGCCCGCCTGAGGCTTTCGTGACGCACAACCAGGCCTGGGCCTTCTAGTTAATTCCCCTTTGGCATGACGGGCGGGGGGCGTTGTGCAACTTAAACAATTCTGTGAAATGGAGGGGAAAAGTTCAGGCGTTATCTTTGGTAGAAAGAACGAAGTAAAACAATGTAATCTCAATCTCAAAAAATTATGTAATTATATATATTGTACCTAAATGTGTGGGTGTGTGCACACACATACACACAGCTGATTCCCATTATTTGCAGTAATGTTCTATAAAGTTGCCAAGACACCGATTTATTAGCAAATACTTAATTTTGCTCCCAGGAGAAATACAGGCTTAAGGTCCTGCGAGCCTAGGTTCCCATTTTCGTCAAGTGATCAATATGTAACTTTGTTATATGTGTGTTTCTGTTTAAAGACACGTTATTTAATACATATTGTTAATTCATCAACAGTGAACTCACTGCCAGCAGCACAACAACTTATGCCTAAACGAAGCTTATTTAACACACAGATTTTCTCCATAAGGCACATCGCAGTCTTCTTGTGCTTAGGGACACTAACTAGACAGCAAGTCAGCACGCCAGCACTGTGTTTGGGGGCCACATTAAACAGCAAAATCAATAAAAAGCACAAAAATGTGGCACTAAATAGACTAGGAAGAGGACACTGGTTTAGAATATGAAAGCTGAAACAAGGGCAGAGTACGCTGACTGTTTAGCCTCAGCTGGGAACGTGCACGTTGGGTGACTCAAATTTTTCACCACTCTGCACAGCGCATGTCTGAAAATACCTGCAAAAGTGCTACGATATTGATTTTGGGTTACAAATAAGTTGTAACAAACAGGCAAATTTGTAAATATGGAATCCATGAAGAATGATTGTACTGTATACAAAGCATATGTGTGTATTTGTTTATATATATATATATATATATATATATACACACACACACACACACACAGTCATGTGCAGCATAACAATGTTTCTGGCAATGGTGGATTGAAAATATGACAGTGGTCCCCTAAGATTATAACACCATATTTTAAATGTATCTTTTCTTTGTTCAGTTACGTTTAGATACACAAGCACTTATCACTGTGTTACGATTGCCCACAGTATTCAGCACCTTAACATGCTTACACAGGATTGTAGCCCAGGGCAACAGGCCATACGGTTTGGCATAGGTGTATAGTAGGTTACACCACCTAGGTTTGTGCACGTGCACTCTATAATGTTTGGACAAGGACGAATTCTCCCAAGGACACATTTCCCAGACCTATCCGTTGTTAAGTGACACAATGACTGCATACACTTACATCAGTGGTTTGCTTAGGGGTGGAAGGAATATGGGGGACTTTTAAAATTCTGTTCCTGATGATTTGTTGTGTTTTCCAGATTTTTGATACTTCATTTTCTTGTATAATCAGAAAAAACAATGTCACTCTCTAGGACTGGAAGAAACCTGTCCATGGGGCACTTTCTTTTCTTGAACCCCAGGCCAGCATCTTCTCTGTTACCTTGGCTCAGTCCTAGGGCCACCGTGGAGTACCTGCTGAGCACAGATACAGCTGATGGCACAGGGACCCCGTGTGGGGGTGGGAGGACACTTGCCCGCATGGACTGGGGATACAGCTGGGGGCCAGCAGATGGGGCCTCAGCCCTGATCTTACTAAGTGAGTCAGGGAAAGTCCTTTGCCTTTTGGAGCCTCTGTGTTCTCTGAAAAATGAGAGTAAGGGTGCTGGTGCTTCCTACCTCATACGCTGTTGTAAAGATGGAATAAGAACACAGGTTGGTTGGAATCTCCACTCGTGGACTTGAGGGAAAAAGTCACTGAATGCTGCCCAACCCTTCACTCTTACCTCCCTTGCCAGGTTCAATCCCAGTCCAATGGGGTGGAGACTCCCAGTGCCCTCAGGGCCCCTATTAAGCATACAGGAATTTGGGGTCCATTTCCAAGTGTCAACAGCCAGGGGTCAGTTCTTCCATGAATAGTTCTAATAGTTTTAATGTTCGATAGCGGAGTAGGGTGGCTATAGATAACAACATAATGTATATTTCAAAGTAGCAAGAAGAGAGGACCTAAAATGTTCCCAACACATGGAAATAACACCCTAAATACCCTGACATGACCATTACACATTCTATGCATATAACCAAGGATCACATGTACCCCACAAATATGTACAAATATAATGTATCAATTAAAAAATTTAAGCCAGAATGAAGCTCAGAGGCCCTTGAAAAACAACAGGGCTGGGCCTGGGCAAAGCTAAATTGTGGGCCAGAAATGGGTTAAGACGCCTCTTGCAAGCCCCCCGGAACCCCTGCCTCAGCTGACATGCCTTATCCCTGCCTCGGCTGCTGCCCTTGGAAGGGCCCCAGAACTCCACCGATACACCATCCCTTGGGCAGGATGATGTTAAACAGCTGCCGCCCTGCCTGAGCGTGCTGTGATCTCATTCATAGGTTTCCATCACGTGAACCCAAAAACATAAGGTGACCCCCGCCCTACTAAGAAAGCCTCTGAGGCACAAGGGAATGTCCTGCAAGTCCACTTTGCTTTGCAGATATATTTGGTGGGGTTTCTGGGGTTGGCAAAGAACCCAGCAGAAATTAATTAAAGGGGGTGGGGCTGCCACATTGGTCACATGAGAAAGTTAATGCATTTTGGTCCTGGGATGCAGTGGCCAGAGGTTTTACTTTTTTTTTTGGACACCTCCAACATTTGTTGGTCTCCTTTCTTAAAGAAGGAGTAGAAGACCTCAGAACAGGCAACACTAGCCAGGAAGAATTTAACACGTTGATTTTCTTTTTCCTTTGAATTTCATTTCCTTCTATTTCTAGCAAGCGCTGCTGGTTTTCCATTTATCGTAGACAGCTAAAGTTTCCCTTTAACTTAAGTGAAAAAAGTGAGTCAATCTGAAGAATAATACTGTATTAAGAATATATAGTACAGGGAGTTTGTGGATATTCAAATTGTAATGGTCCCAGTAGGATGATAATGACAGTCCTGTTTTAGTAGAATTCCTTGCCAGTCTCACTGTATCTGGAGTTTTATTGTTTATAAACCAATGGGCTAAAATCTTTCTCAAGCCAGAAGATTTCTTCCAGCTCTACAGTGCTGATGGGTGGCCCGGAATGAGCTGGGTGACCAAAGAAAACATCTCAAGAGCAGGCAGGAGTGTAGCTGGGCTGTGAGAAAGAAGCGTCTGCAAGACAGAGCTCTGTGTTCCATTAGCAATGTCTGCAGGGGTGGGCAGGGGCCAAGGGCTAGTGAGACGCATGCTACATACTTGGCATCCCTGGTCTAGATCAACCCCTCCAATTTACAAATAGGGATATGGAGGAGCGGGGAGGCACGGTGACTTGGGTAGGGTTACACTCTTAGCTGTGGACTCTTTCCACTTCCACTGACAGTGTCTGGATTCCCTAGCAAGTTGTTTGTGCCCCTCAGGCCTCTTGCACAATGATTTGCCCAGAGCACTTGAATCTGGAGAACTCTTAGAAGTGACGTAGACCAGCAGTGAAATTGGCCTCCAAGAAGCTCCAGGATCCTGGAGAGGCCCAGTGGGTGGGCATCTGGGCTGTCCACCCCGGTTTCCATAGCACTGTGCCACTTTTAGCTCTTCTATATATGGTACAGGGTGTAACCCAGCAGCCTGCAGTCAAATCACTGACGCTGTGCGTCCACATTGCCACAAGGCAACTGTCAGTGGGGCTTTTAGACAAGGCCTGGCCTCCTTCACTGTCCACAGCCCTGCTTTGCCTGCCTGAGGTAGACAGCAGAGGGTTCCAAGCCCTTGAAATATTCGAAAATCCTCTTCTAGACCATCCCTTACCTTATAGTTAGGGATAGAGGCCAGGGAGAGAAGGGACTTGCCCGGGGCCATGCAGTTTGCAGGGAGGAGAGCTGGGACCACAAGCCCGGCCTCCCCTCGGGATGTGTGAAAGATGCTGGCTCCAGAATGCCTTTCTCATACCTGAGAAATGGCACAGCCCTTTTTAGGTGAAGGAAGGAAAAATGTTGTCTCTCAGGCAGTGCATCAAGGGGCTATGGCTTCTGCTTAGAGGCCACGCAGCTTCTGCAGCAAGTCATTAACCCGCTATAACTGAAGCTGTCCTCCTCTGTAGCCAAAGCAAGTTTAAACACAAAAGCGCATGCAGCCCTGAAGTCCGCTAGCAGTGCTGGTTTCAAGATCCAGGTGAACAAACCCCTTTCCTGCAGAGAAGTGTTTTGGGAATATGTCCGAGTGTCCCCAGGAGTCTACAGATCCCCATTTCAGAAAGGAACTCTAAACGATGGGTGTGATTCCCTCCATTAAGCTCCCACACTGGCTGGGTTTCCAAGTTGGCGGATCCTGGGAAGAGCTTGGCAATTAGTGACTGCTGGATTCCAGCTGCCCTGGCCACGCAGCCCCACGGTGGATGAGCACAGTCCTCAGGGGACTGGGAGGTGGGGAGGGAGAGAAAGGAAGAAAGAAAGGTGGAGAAGAGAGGGAGAGAGCAAGGAGAGCGCAGAGGCACTTGGATGGAGCTCCGCAGGCTTAACTAACAGGAAACACGATTCTGCCAGCCCTCGCGGAGACCATGAGCTCCCTTCGGTTCCGATCTGTCGGTTCTCCCCAGCTGTCTGCCCAACATCTGGCCCATGTAGGTCAGCACCCCCAAACTCTTTTTGGAACTGCAACACCCTGCAGTTTGTTTCATTTCCCAATACCCTGGGGCAGCACTGCCACCAGAGGTGCCGAAGTGGGAAAGGAGGAAGCCAAGGCACGGAGCGGTGCCACTCCTAAGGTTGAGCTGTTGGGAAGTGGGATGGCATGACAGTCAACCCCCGCCATGTCAGCCCCTGCAGCCCCTTCTCCCCAGCTCCCCAAGGCCAAGCCTTGGCTCTCCTGGCCCCAGGCCAGAGCTTTCCTGTCCCCAAGTCAGCGCCAGGAATCACCAAGCTCAGGCGCCGCTGCAAGTGACACACTAGGGGTG
Organism: Eulemur rufifrons; assembly: GCF_041146395.1. Taxonomy (NCBI): domain Eukaryota; kingdom Metazoa; phylum Chordata; class Mammalia; order Primates; family Lemuridae; genus Eulemur; species Eulemur rufifrons. The sequence continues at coordinate 13,378,698 of NC_090992.1, forward strand.
GCAGGCTGCCAATTTTTCTTTTTTTTTTCAATTTTTTCAATTAAGTGAATGCTGGGAATAGGGCCCAAATACAAGTGCTTGTGGAGTTTAGCATCAGAGAAGACGCTCCTGACTCAGGGCTGCGTTCCTACTGTTCTTTGTCCATGGGGCTCGCAGCGAAGGCTCGCGTGGAGGGTGGGGCTGAGGGCTCTGACGATACTTGTGTGCAGAGGTGTGCCAAGCCCGCCTTGGGAACAGGGGATGGGGAGAGGCGCGGTCTCCAAAGTGCAAATCTGATCTCTCTGTTCTGCCTCAAACTCCTTAGTTCATTCATTCAGCATATACATAGAGACCTGTGTACCAGGCTCTGTTCCTGGATTGAGAAATACAGGGCACATTGTGTTTTTAGGGAGCCTCTGCAATCGGCCCCCCTCCTTCCACTCCAGCCTGGCTGGTTCCCCCTTGCCTCTGGGCGCCAGCACATGCCGCTGCCTCCCATGGGAACGTCCCCTCTCCCTTCCCCTGCTTAGCTCTTCATTTCTCTGGTGGCAGCGTAAGAGTCACTTCCCCTTGGAAGCCTTAATGGACACCCCAAGTCTGGGTCTAGCTCCCGTTCTCTGGGGTCCCACAGCCCTAGGGCCACCCTCTCTCAGCACATGTTCCTCTGGGGGTGCTGGTCCGTTCATATGACTGTCACCCCCACTTCCCTGGGAATCCTGGGGCGGGGGCGAGTATGTCTGTTCACCACCATCCCCTCAGTGCCTGGCGACAGGGGGCTCTCAGGAAATGTCTGGTGGAAGACAAACAGGCAGAGAGACAGACAAAAAGCCGAAACAGGGCCACACAGTCAACAGCCAAGGTGACCTCACTCCAGGCTCTCTGTGTCCAGCAAGCAACAATGCTCGTGAAATGGCTGAATGAACAGCCCCACTGCCAAGGGTACCAGAAACAGTGCTGCCTTTGTCACAGAGGAGAATGCAGGCGTGGGCCCCAACCCAGGAGAAGTCAGAGAAGCCCACATTCCGCCCCGAGGCTCCTCTGAAGGGATAACGGAGAAAAAGAGAACACCCCAGGGGCAATGTCCGCTCCCTCATCCCCCTGCATTTAAAACACAGGACAGCCCAAGGGAATTCTTTGCGGGTGCTGGAGTTGTTCTGTACCCGCCTGTGGTGGTGGTTACAAGAACCTACACATCACAGAACAGTGTACCAAAAAAGAGAATTTTACTGCATGCACTTAAAGTAAAAATTAAAAATAACAATCACTCCTTAACATCAAAAAACAAAAATATAAAAAAAACAGAGACACAGGTGCTGGCGTGAGAGTACCCAGGTATGAATGTCGGCTCTCAAGCTTGAGGCCGCTGTGACTCTGCAAGTCACTTCATGGTTCTGAGCCTCCGTTTCCTCACCTGTAAAATGGAAGGAATAGCACCTACTTTATAGTGGTGGCTGGGGATTAAAGGTGCTAACGCATGACAGGTGCTTGGCACACTGCCCAGCCACACACAGCTTCCAGGGCCATCACTAACAACCTTGTTACGGAGATGAGACACCAGAGGCCCGAACTGAGTAACCATTTCCCTTGGGCCAACTCAAATCTTGCAATGTAAGTTATGTTAAAGGGAGAAGTCAGGAATGTCACCCTTGAAACCAGATCAATGAATGTAGGTATGCTGCCCACCCTCTGGGCCACTTTCCCCTAACTGACAGTCTTATCTAGAGTGGTGGGAGCAAGAACTGCTTCCAGGGCTGGCCAGGCAAAGCACCTCCAGCTTCCAGACTGGGACACCTAAGTGGTGGAAACGCTCGCTGTTCCAGGCATGCAGCTCCAGCCCCGGCCTCTGGCTGCCAGCTCACGTCCTGCTATTCCCACACATCTGGCCCGAGGCAGCATGGGGAACTTTCCAATGGCAAGCAGAGGTGCTGGCAGCTGGAGCCCCGGCTCCAACCTGAAGGCTGGCTTTCTAGGAAAGTCTCCAGGGCAGGCACTTAGGGCTTGTTGAGATCTTCAAGCCTGCCAGGCCTCAGAAGAGCCCGGGCAATGCAGGAAACAGAGCTGGGGGAAAGATTGCAAGCCGGGGCCTCTCCTGTGTTGACAGGGCTGCCCACAGTGAACTGAGCAGCCAACAAGAGCACCCACCATGTGCAAGGCATCCAGGCAGCTGGGTCAAAGCTATCCTAAAGGAGCACAGGATAAAGATGGCAAAGCAGCAATCCTACACATCCTCCAAGCAATGAATCAAAATCAGCCACATGTATTAAGCTGATTACACACTACACTAAGTACTTCCTTTATGGTATGTCACTGAATCTGGAGACTCAGAGAAGGTAACTGGCTTATCTAAGGTCACACAGCAGCATGAGATAGGGCCAGGAACTGAACTCAGACCGTGTGATGTGGGAGGAAAAGCCCAGGATATGTGGTCAGACGGGTCTTGGTTCACATCTAAAGAGTCCAGCACAGTGCCTGGCATGTAATAAATGCTTAACAGAGAAGGCATTAGTAGAATTCTCTCATAGGCTGCAGGCCACCTAATCATTTACAGAGGAGATGGGAACTAATTACACTGGTAGCGCTTGGGGAGGCTTTCCAGATGAAGAAATAACTTTTTGGATTTTGAGGGATGCACAGGAGTTCTCTAGCCGGGGACCAATACCTAATGAGCACTTGCTAAATCCCCAGCATTCTGCTCTCAAGAAACCCTGTGGAGTGGAGCTTATTTTACAGTGGAGAAAACTGATATTCAGAGAGGTTAGGTCACTTGTCCAAAGTCACATAGCTGGTTAGGGAGGGTACCAGAATTGGAACTCAGGTTGCCTGACTCCAGACTACCCATTCCTAAACCAAGAGGACCAGGCATCAGATGGTCATGTGGACCCTAGGCCCCTGCATCCACTGCCTCCGGTTCCCAAGAACAGCAGAGCCAAGTTCTAAACCTGCCTCCACCACTTACCAGCCAGGAGACCTGGGGCAACTCCTGTCATGAGAAGCAAATGATTCCAGAGCAGCAGGTGCTCTATGACGTGTAGATTAAATGAGCTAATGAGCCAGTACATGGCCCCAACCATAACCCCAACCACACTTACTGCTCCCAGCAGTGGTTTTCAAACTTGCCTGCTCAGTACACACAGGGATGCTTATTAAAAAAAATCAGAGTTGGGCCCCAGCCAGCCCTTCACATTGTCAGACTGGCCCTATGACTTCCTAGCTGTGTGGTCCTGGGCAAGTCCTATCTCAGCGCTGTTTCATCCTCTGTAAAATGGGGGTGATGTAGCGCCTGCCTCTCGGGGTGATGGCAAGGATTAGCTGACTCAGTGTAAAGCCCTAAGCACAGTGCCAGGCATACAGTCGGTACTCAATAAAGGATGGTCATTGTTTCTTCTGCTCTCTTCCCCCTCGGCCCCCAAGTCAGTAGGTTCAAAGATCATGACATGTGTGCAGAGACCTTGATCCTACCAGCCAAGGGTCAGAAGATCCCCAAAGCCTGGCATACTCTAAAACAAGGAGGTAAAAGGAAGGGGGGCTCTCCAAGCTGAGGGGGCCCAGGATGGCTGGAAAGGTGCAGCAGTGAGGACAGAGCAAGGAGCCTGGCAGCGGCTCTCATCCTGGCCCTCCCCCTCCCTTGCCCGCTCCTGTCTTTGCCCGGCTCCCCCCGCCCCCCGCCCCGCAACGCACGCAACCTCTGTCCGGGCACCTTATTCCTGGATGCCGGCAGCAGCCTCCTCCCCATCCTCTCGCCCCTCTGCTCATACAGCATCTGGCCTGATTCCCCTCCTCCTTAGAGTATCTTAGTGGCTCCCATTTAGTGAAAAACAGCAAAACACCATGGATTCACATTTAATGAACATTTCCTTACTACTGGCCAGTCAATCCTTCCACCCCTGTGGGACAGGTTCTGTCATCGCCCCATTTTACAGACGGGGTAATGTCTAGAGAGGCGACACCTTGTTCAGTTCAGGCCCTCACAATCGCCAGCCTGGCTTTCTGCAGCGGCTCCCTGTCTGGCCTCCTGCCTCCATGGGACTGTGGGCAAGGGTTTGACCCAGGGACATTGTGCCTGGATCCAGAGTCTGGACGCCAAGGCCTGGGTGCAACGAGTGGGCAGAGAGCTCAGGAAGAACAAAGTTCAGCAGAAGAATCAACACCTGTCCTTCCTCTCACTTAGTGGATAAAAGAGAGGGTTGCAAGAGTGGGTTTCAAACTTTGTAAATCCAAGGAGCCCCTTTTCCTGCATGAAATCGTATGTGGTCCCTGAAGGCCAGATTCTGTGGGTACCCTTGGCCACCCTGGGACAGCCCCGCCTTGCTGGGCTCCCAATCTGGCAGAGAATACTCCCTCAGTCCCAATTTGAGCCCTGTGTGGGCTTTCATGCTAACCTACATTGTTCTCTCCTTTCTAGAGAAAACTTTGGTAACAAAGGGAACCTAGACAATTTAATGTAACCATTGACAACATTCTAGAGTGTAGAATGTGCTCACTGCACCCTATTTTAGCAATCCTATGAGGCTGCGCTGTTCTACTCGTTCCATTCTGCAGTGGAACAAAGTTAAGGCCCAGGAAGGTTAAGGAACTCGCTCAACTCAGCCAGAAATGAGCAGGCTGACTACAGGGTCTGAGGTCTTAAAATTCGTCCACATTTCCACCAAAGATGATGGTTTGAGCATACTTCTCGGATCCTTTTTCTATGCATGGAAATATTTTGCAAAATTAAGATCACACTACATATATGATTCGTTTTTTTCACTTGCATTAGATGGTGAGCATTTCCTCATTAAAAGTTCTTTGAACAAACCACTTTTAAAGGTGCCTTCACAGTCCAGAGTTAAGGCTGTATCATTTATTCAATCAAGCCTCCAATGACAAACATTTAGGCTATTTTGAACATAGTTTTAAATTATTATAATTAAATATATAATTATAATACCACAATGCTGAATATCCAAATATATAAATCTTTGGGAAAAACTGCTATGAAATTTAAGGGGTATATCCTGGATGAGGTCATTTAGAGCTGCAGTCCCCAACTGCAGCCCAGGTCGAAGTCTGGGCGGAGGACGGGATACCGGTCCGTGGCCTGTTAGGAACCAGGTCGCACAGCAGGAGGTGAGTGGGGGCCAGTGAGCGAAGCTTCATCTGTACTTACAGCCGCTCCCCATCGCTCACATCACCGCATAAGCTCCGCCTCCTGTCAGATCAGCAGGGGCATTAGATTCTCATAGGAGCCTGAGCCCTACTGTAAACTGTGCATGCGAGGGATCTAGGTTTCGGTTCCTTATGAGAAACTAATGCCTGACGATCTGAGGCGGAGCTGAGGCGGTGATGCTAGCGCTGGGGAGCAGCTGCAAATACAGATTATCATTAGCAGAGAGGTCTGACTGCACAATAAATGTAATGTGCTTGAATTATCCTGAAACCATACCCCTCCCCCCCACCCCGGTCCATGGAAAAATTGTCTTCCATGACATGGGTCCCTGGTGCCAAAAAGGTTGGGGACCACTGATTTAGAGCATGTTTCTCAATGTATGGTCATTCTAGACTGCCTGTGTCAGAACATCTGGGGTCACTTGTTAAAAATGAACATCATTAGTCTGATAAGTGATGATGACAGTAAAGCTAATGATAATGGGTAACCGTTTATTCAGCACTTTTTCATGCCAGGAACTGCTCTAAACCTTTTATATGAATAATTCACAGTAGATACTATTGTTACCCTCATTGTATAGAAGAGGAAAGTGAAGCATAGAGAGGTTAGGTCATAGAGCCAGTAAATGGCAGAGCCAGGTTAAACCCATGCCATCTGGCTTCCAGGTCCAGCCTCTGAAACTTCTACCCAAGAATCTTTTATATTTTTTTAGAGATGAGGACCCCTTTGGCAGTCTAAGAAAAACCTATGGACACCTCCTTCTCGGAATGATTTAAAATGAACAAAACACATGAGATTCCAAGTGGAACTAGTTAAACTGAATTACAGTTATCAAAATGTTTCAAAAGACAAGATTGTGCATACACGTACACTTTTATTAAAACACCCAACAATAAAATCTAGTGGTGGGTCTAATGACACCACAGTTCCGAAGTAGTGATAAGTATAAATGGTCTATGAGGACTCATGCAACAGCTGTCAAGTAAGATGGAAATATTAGTGAATTTCCACAGGTGACAAGTCGCATGTGGTACTAACATCACCAAGGGTTCGAGCCTTCATTCATAATGGAAGGCAATGCTAAATTTCACTTGGAGGTTAGTAAAAATTAAGATGTAAATTTCCCCCTTTCAAGTTCAAGGCCCCTCTGAATTCCACCTACATTAGAGACCCTACTGCTAGTGGGCCTTCCCAGTCCCAGAACACCCCTCACCTTTGACCCCAGCTGACAGTACACCTCTCTGTCCTGGCAGAGATGGGCGGCCCAGGCCGCGTCACATCCCTTACCCTATGGTGACGCATTCTAAACAGACAGTGACCTCTGTGAGGACAAGACTATGCCTGGTCATCTCAGCCTCTCTCTGGATCTGCGCCACACCTGGCCCAGGGCAGACAATAAACCCACATCTGTGGAACTGACTGGAAGCCAAGGGTGGCCCGAAGCCATAGGCTGCTGATTCACACCTTGGCTGGGGAGGAGGAAATGATGACGCCATCGTGTGGGTTCTCGCTCTCTTTGCCAGCACGGGGCAGGGGCGTCCATGTAATTCTGCCTAATTAAGCAAAACAGAAGATACTATCCTTCTGTGCTTGAAGGCAACTTTTCCCTCCAGGTCTGGGGCGGGGAGTGGTGCCCTTATTAACAGTCAACAATAGGCAGGAAAGCCGAGTGTGATCCTGGGCAAATTGCTTCACCCTTCCAAGCCTCAGTTTCCACATTTGTGAAATGGGCTAAAGAGAGCATTCACGTTGCAGACATCTATTGTTTCCACCTGCCCAGGCTCCATGTCCCCTTCTCCCAGCAACAGTGCCCGGAATATCCTTTGAAAACTATTTCTTCCACTACTTGAAAACTGCAGCGGGACTGTCAACCATACTATCCCGCCCCCACCTGGGGGGTGGTCAGGTGATCTGGCTGGGGCCAATCAGATTCTCTCTTCCTAGAACTGGACCCTAGAGTGGCTAAAAGGTCTGAAAACAGCTGTAACAGCTGCCTGCCTCTGGTGATGCCCTGATGCTTACTGGTAGTTTCCACTTCCTGCATGGCTCCAGCTGCCCATGTGCTTTCCAACACCGGGTGAGAGCTTCCCCCTTGATTCTGCCAGCCCTGACTCTGCAATACATCCCCTCTGGCGTAAGTTAGCCAGGATTGTTTCTGTCACTTGCAATCCCAGAATCCTGACTAACACTCCTTACCTTGCAGTGCTCATTCAGTAACCTACATCATGAAGAGCTTTGAGCAAACAACGGGCAGATAAACGATAGCTTTTCTATAATAGTACGAATAAAAAAATACTATTAAATCTTGAGAATAAAAACAAGTCTGGAGCTATTTAATCCCCTCAAATTTCAGAATTCCTACTGGCTTGCACAGCCCCCTCCCTCCCTCTCCACCTTCATCTCCACTGTCCACACACGGCCCTCCACATGGACAGGTGCCCCCGGTGTGTCGTGCTCTGGCCCCTCCATCTCCTGTCAGGGGCTGTCCTACCCACTCATCAAGCCGGGGCAGTCTTTCTGAGTACCAGAACCCCCACCTAGTCCCGTGACTTCCACCTTGACCTGCTTCTGGTCCTGAGCCCCGGCCCTGCCGGGTGTGCCAGGCGGGGGCCACGGCCTTCCTGAGGGTGGGGCCCAGGTCTTCCAGCCTGTGGTACTCGGCCAGCGAGGAGCCCCCAGGTCCGTCTGGCTCCTGCCTACCCATGGAGCTTCTTCCCCATCACTCAAGTCTCTTCTGCTTTTTCAAGCACACTAAGTGCCAGGCTTCCAGCCCCTTTGCCCTCCTGTCCTCTCCGCCTGAAATCCCTGTACCCTTTCCACTTGGCAACATCCCTCCCATGCTCTGTGATCAGCCCCAGGTCACCTTGCTGTATTGCCTTCCCCATGTCCAAGTCCCCCAGAAGCCAAGGGCACAGGCCTCTGCTCATTCCCCAGGTTCCAGACTGGCCCCAAATGACCTGCCTGCCTGCCTGTCTCTCTCGGGACACTGACCTCCGTGAGGTCTCAATCACTAGTTCGCTTATCCATACACCATCCCTGTGCTTCAAAGTGCCTGGCCCCGTGGGGATCTATGTTTGTTCAGTGAATTCTTGAGAAACATTGTTGATATTACAATGTAGGAAGGTTTCTTGGTGGTGGTGGTTGTTTTAAAGTGCTAGTTGCAGCAGCCTTGCCAGATAGAGTACAGGATGCCCAGTAAAATTTGAATTTCAGATAAACAATGAATAATTGTTTTGCATAAATATGTCCCAAATATTGCATGTTTATCTGAAATTCAAATTGAACTTGGCGTCCTGTATTTTCATTCATTAAATCTGACCACCGTTAACCCTGGGATGGCCCGAGACAGGGCTGCGGAGCAGGCAGTAGAGCTCTGCCTCACCTCCGCCCCACCCGCCCGGTCTCCTTTCCCACCTAGCTGAGGCCCCGGGTTTGATTCGGGCTTGGAATCACGGCCCGCTTGGCCAGCAAGGAAGGGGGAGAAGGCCCTGCAGTCTGGAGAAGGGGGTGGAAGCCAGATGGCTTGTGGCAAACAAAGCTCGGGCCCCTGCAGAGGTAGCGTCCCAGGGAGCGGCCACACCAGCCCTGCCCACTGGCCCAGTGCTGGAGACACTGAGCCTCCTGAGCCTATCACGTCAGCTGGTTCCCATGTCACGTCAGGGGGCGAAGGATGACAGCTCTACCCAGGATCCACCCGACCCCACTGACAAGGGCTCCAGGAAAGAGACCAAGAGTCTTAGCCTCTGGGCATTACCCCAGGCCAGGAAACTCCAGGGACAACTGTCCCAGCAGTGACCCTCCTCAGGCAATCTGCACAAAAGCTCACTGAATCTCCCCAACAAAGCCACCCACTTCTCAGAGAAGGCTCAAGGCCAACACAAGGAATGACAGAACCAGACTGGAACCCAGGCTCTGACTGCAGAAGCCACGTGGCCTTCTAAATAACCTCTGTCTTCTCCTCTGGCCAAGGGCGGGCACTCACAAATCAGTGGTTGGGCCCACTGGACTAACAGGCTGCTTGGGGTGGCGGCTCCCTTTCCTGCAGCTGCAGGGACCCACAGCTGGCTTGACCGCCAAGGGGGAGGGGGAGGGGAAAACTGAGTCACGCAAAGCAAGACTGCTCCCCCCACGTTCCCTCCGCCACATCTCTTTCTCCAAGGAAAAAAGGACGCACAATTTGCAAGCGGGATGCGTCACAGAGGAGAATTACAGTGGAACGGAATGGCATGGTCCCTCTACCTTCCTTGTTTGGCGGTGTGATAACTGTGCTGCTTGCTGACTCGTGTGCGTGTCTGGGTGGGTGTCAGGAGGATGCATGAAATGCCCAGGGGCGTGGGATGCAGTGTGCACCTCTAACCCAGATGGCCTTCCTGGTGCTCCCGTGAACTCAGGGTACAGACCATGCTAGGTCTGCAGAACTAGAGGCTGCAGGTCCTTCCAACCCTACTCAGCTGCAAGCACTTTGGTGAAGGGCCTGGACGTGCTCAGCAAGGGGCATTTTAACTAGGAAAGCATCTGCCCAGGCCTTCCCTCGTCGTATTTTAAACTCATCTCTTTCCACTTCTCCAGCTCACGGCCTGGAACGCCACATCCAGAGAGACCTCTCTGTGCGGCAGGAGTGCGGGAAGTGCCTCCGAGCCCGGCGCCTGCCTCACAAGGACAGGCTCTCTGAGGAGTCCAGAGAATCCTTTGGGACAGGACAGGGTGGCAGGATGTGGGAATCTGGCTGCAGCCACCCAGCTTGGCACGGCTTCTTTTTTAAAATGAGCATTCACTGTTTTTTATTTTTACTAAAAACAAGAATATGTGTTCACTGCAGAACATTTGGAAAACAGAAAAGCACAGACAAGCCAAAAAAAAAAAAAAAAGTGACATATTTTATCAGCGATATTTCTGGGCTTACGTAGACACATATTTTCATCCTTCCTTTGCAATCAGGTGGGAATCAGCCCAAGCATGTTATTTTGCAAAGCAGCTTTAACTATTTCAGGGTCCCACGGCAGAAGATGAAATACGGTTTTACGGCCTGGATAGCACTCTAGCATGTGGATGTGGTATGTCTTATTTATCTTGTTCTACAATGATGGATGTTTAAGTGGTTACTAACTTTTTACTATCATAAATGATACTATATTGGTACACTCCTAATGCAGCTCACTGTCATCAAGCCCTGATTAGACGCCAGGCCCATTAAATCCCCACATTAGCCCTGTGAAGTTGGAACTATCATTATCCCCATTTTATAGATGAGGAAACTGAGGCACTGAGAGGGACTCTGTCGGAGGTCACACAGTTTTGGTAGGTGGCAGAGCAGGGATTTGAACCCAAGCTGTCTGATGCACTTTGCTCACCAGAGGCACAGAATGGCACAGATTCAGAGTTTGAACTAAAGTGACATTTAAATAATTTGAAGATATGACAGCTCCACTTCCTTTGACCTTGAGATGCCTGCAGCAGCCCAGAGTGTAAGAGAAGCAGTAGGGACCCCTCCCATTGGGGATGCCCACCAGGGGACGTGAGGAGCTGGCTCCCTGCACGCAGGGGCAGGGGGACCAGGATGGAGGAGCGTCGGGGACCACACCCCTGGCAGAGCATCCTAGAAGGACATCAGCACAAAAATGTCCTTGGCTTGCCACTTGCTTGGCCGAGCTTGCCCCTGTGAGACGCACCTGCTTTTTTTCAATCAAAAGAAAGCAATAGCCATTAAAAACAAAACAAAACAAAAAAACCTGGCCAAGGGACCTTAAGAGGGCCCTACCTCTGTGTGCCAGACACAGCACAGGACAAGAAGCCACCTGTGGAGCAGGTAGGAACAGCACTGCCTTGCTCACGGGCCTATCCCAGCGGCAGCGTGGCCCAGCCTGGGGCAGGCCCCCTGCAAATGCCTCTGTGCCGCTGGGGAGCAGGCAGGGAGGCAGCATGGAGATTTGGATCATGGCTAGTATTATTGTTAGTAGGAGTCTCATGACTACCATTCATGGCGTGTCTTGTACATGCGGCGGCGGCTCAGTATGTGCGGTAGGTTCCACGACCACTCCCATTTACAGACCCCCACGCAGTGTGTCCGCAAGGTCACGAAGCTCAGGGGCCCTTGAAGAGGGTTCCAAGCCAGGGCTCTCCATCATGAAGGTAATGGCGGGTTGGAGACAAAGTGCTAGTAGCTGAGACTTCTCCCTAGCAGCAGGGATGGAGTCCAGATTGCGTGCACACAGTGTCCAAAGCCCACATGATCGGCTTAGAAGGAAGTCACGGCACCCACTTTACAAATGTGAAAGCTAAGCTGGGGTTGCGTGAGTTGCCCAAGGCCATGCAGAACTTAAACACAGATATGCTTGTCTCTAACACCCAAGGTCCTTCCACTCAAGTCTGCTGCCCTGCCCTGCATGGCCCCACAAAAGGGGTGACAGGGAGATGACTGGTGGCTGGAAAACCGAATGCAGCTAATTTGGGCGGCAGATCCATGCTCTGTTCCAGATCACTGGGCATAGCAGCTGGAGACCCCCCATAGGACTGAGATGAGAATGCCAGTAATGATCTATCCTTCGAAACTCAGCTGCTCAGCACCATGACCCCCCGGGCTCCCAGAGCCTGGCACGTCGAGGAGGGAGGTTTCAAGACTTGCAGCACAGGGGCTGCTAACCCATCACTCCAGGGCACAACCTACCCAGAGCTTCCCATGCAAGAATGACTAAGGGCCAGTGGTGGCCTGTAGTTCCTCAATCCAAGCTGAACGAGTGGTAAGATCAGGGAAGGACCCAGGATGGCCCTCAAATCTTAGAAGGGGAAACTGGGGCCCAGAAATATAAGTGACCCATCCAAGGTCACTTGGCTTGGTAGCACAATCACAGCGTTGCTCTATGTCTCTCCCAGACACAAAGGCATCTGGCCCAATTCCCACATAGCCACTCCTTGCTGTGTGATCTTAGGTATGTGCCTCTACCTCTCTGAGCCTCCAGTCTCTTCAAGGGGAAAACAGGACCTCTAATGCAATGACCTGAAGGATTAGGATCCTGAATGTATAAATAAATCCTACAAATCAATAAAAGACAAATAAACCAATATATTTTAAAAAGAGGCAATGGATTCATAGAACAGGAAACTCAAATAGCTGGTAAAGGGTTAAGAAGCTGCTCAACATCACTAGCAAGTAGGGAAACATGAACAAGCAACACCACGACATACTATTTTACATCTACCAGATGGGCAAAAACTGAGAAGTGTGACAACATGGACAGAGCAAAGGGAACCCTGGGATGAAATGCACAAACCCCAAGGCCCAACAGTTCCACCTTGGGTATCTGTGCGAGGAAGCAGCTATGAAAAAGTTGACTGCTGGGTCCAGACTAACAATAGGAGCCTGACTAACTAGGGGTTTTTTCATAAATGCGACACTAAACGGCAGTTCAGATGAACTAGAGCTACATGAATCAACGTAGATCTCAAAAGCGTAATGTTTTTATAAAGTTTTAAAACATTTACCACAATACAAGATTTGGGGGGAGTGTCAAAAAGGGAAAATCATGAAAAGGCTCAAGGGCTGGGGTGGGAAGGGATTGACTGCAAATGGATGTGAGAGATCGTTCTGGGGATGATGGAAATGTTATAAAACTGGGTTGTGGTGATGGCTGCACAGGCTATACACTTACTAAAAAAATCAGTGAACTATACACTCACAATGGGTGAATTTTTAATATTAAGTTATATCTCAATAAAGCTGTTAATGAAAATATTGCATCTATTAGTCTATTTTTAAAAGGCACACGGGAATGATAAACATCAAATGCAGCACACTGCTTTTTGTGGGCAAACGTGGTGTTGGGGAGGGTACACAGGAGGCTTTGCATCTATAATGCAAATTTTATTTCTTACAAATAAAAATTAAAAAGATCGAAAATGAATACGGCAAAACAGATCTGACAGACTTCGAAGATATATACGTAGGTATTTATTCTATGTATCTGTATATTTGAAATATTATATTAATATAATTAAAAAATACCTATTTGAAAGGGCAGTTGTGATGCCCAAACACACCTAGAGAGCTTACTCCAGCGCCTGGCCAGGGCACCTGCTGAAACTGCAGCCACTGTCATTCTTGCCGCTGTGGGTTCTACTGCCATCTCGCTCCCCTTGACGCTTACAGACCTCAAGACGGAGCAGGCATCTCCAGGCCGCTGCTCGTGACTCTTCAAAACCAAACGCTTCTGTACATCCCTCTCCAGTGCGGGAAATGGGGTGATGCAAATAAAACCCTCAAATCCTACAGAGAGCTCGTCTTCCTCCCCGCAAGCCAGAATACAACCTGGCCAGGGAGGGTCTCCCCAGGATGCTATCCTCGGAAGCCCCCTCTCCATTCATTCCCAAACCCCTGGGTTCTAAGGCAGGGAGGTGCTGGCAGAGAACCACAGCGGCCCCAAAAGTCTGCATCTGCCTGCCCCCGACAGATGGCAGTGGCTCCAGGGAAGCCCTCTCCAAACAATGATAACCACATCATCAACCTAACTATTGGGACGTCAGAGGCCCTGGCAGCTCTGCCCTGCTTTCTCCACACCTGGCCTGAGGCTCTGCCCCTGGGCCTACTGATGTCATCTCTATCCACAGGCGAGTGAGGCTGGGGCTGGGAGGATGCTATCCTGGTCATGGAGAAGGTGCCATTTCAGGTGGGGCAGGTGGCCCAGCCTTGAGGGGCAGCCCTGAGCTCGAGTGCAGTTCTCCAGTGACATCTGCAGCAATTATGACCTGTTCCCTCGCAGGCAAGTGATGAGTGGGTGGTGGGCAAGTGGCTGCAAATGGGAGGAAGGACGGTGAGGAATTAAAGGGTGTGGTGACCAGGATTCTCAAAAACTGATTTATATGTTCTATAGTGTAGTGGCTGGGGTAGGGGGTGTGTGATGTTGCTCCTCCCAGGGGGGCATGTAGCAATCAATGCCCGGGGACACTTTTGGTTGTCCCAATTAGGAAGGGGGATGCTACTGGATCTAGTAGGTAGAAGCTAAGGATGCTGCTAAACTTCCTACATACAGTGCACAGGGCAGGCCTCCTGTATTAAAGAATAATCAGCCCAAAATGTCAAGTGCTGAGGCTGAAAAACTCTGCCCTGGAAGGATGTAGCAGGATTTACAATTTGCAGATCATGGAAGCTGGAGCTCAGAGAGGTAAACCAACCAGCCCACTTCACATAGCTTGAAGTGGCGGAGCCCCTAGACTGTCCAACTCCCCTGCTGATGCAATCTCTCCAGGGTGGCTTCGGAAAGGGGGACACCAAATGAAGAGTCAAAGCCCAGGCCCCCCAGTAGCTGTCTCTATGCCTCTTCTATCCAGAGTGTGTGTGGGGTCGGGTGGGGCTTGGGAACAGGAGTGGAGGTTGCTGCAGTCTGCCTCTGTTGGGCACAGACCCCTGCCGTCACAGCAGCAAATCTTCTCTGTTCCCGTGGATGACTCAGGCTTCAGTTCAACCCATCGCCCCTCCTCATCTGATGAACCCAAAAGAAGGGAGAGTCACTCTCATGTGAGTGACTAAACCACACACAGAAAAACAACTTCTTGGTGAAGTGGCCTCCCCGCCATGTGAGTACGGCATGTTCTCAATCAAGACATGATACCTCGGGGCAGACAGGTAGGGAGCTAACAGTTATGGAACTCCAACCCTGCCAGTCCCCTGGTCACTCCTCCAAGGAAGTGGACACCATCACACCCATTATATAGATGAGGAAACTGAGGCTCAGAGAGGCTACACAGCTACAAGATCTGAACCCCGATCTATGTTTTAACATAAGAGACTTGTCTCGGGGGCCCTGAAAAGTGGTTGAGCAGAAAGATGACCCTGAAAGGTGCAAAACCTTCAACAAACTGCCAAGGAAGGATTTGACTGAGCAGAGAATAAAAAGCTTCCAGGTTATCACAAATGGTATGGCGGATTTCCCAGTTTTGGGGAGGACTTTGCTCTGAGCAACTATGGGGGCAGGGGTTCTGGGAAGTGGTGTGGCCTGGTGGAGCATTACTTTCTGAGGTCCATCAGATGTGGATTTACATCCTGCCCTTCTCCTGACTGTGACCTTAGGTGTGGGACCTCATCTTCCTGGCCATAGTACCTCATCTGTCAAATGGGCTCGAGAACCCCCGCCTGACATGGGTGTGACAAGAGAGGGCAGGAGAGAGCCAGTGGACAGCGATGCCCAAGCCCTGGTGGCTGTGTCTATTCTGGTCTTGCCAGCTCACAGACCTGGTGGGAGGCGGCATGGAGAATCTCAGACTTCCTTCTGTTGCCTTGTTGGTGAAAACTGTCTTCATACCAAAGAGGCAACTCATTTACACACTCAACAGGCTCAAACAAGAAACTAAGACTTGGCAGCATTTGAAACAGTTAAAGAAAAATAAAAAAAAAAAAAGGAAGAGGGGGAAAAAAAGACAATTTAGCTCAGCTCTAGAATCAAGGGAAACTTTACTCTATTTAAAGATGCCACAGGTCCAGGAAATAGCTTCCCACCGCCTGGCTGAGGGCTGAATAACCGGCTGCCCAGCCAATAACAATACAGGCTCGCACAGCACACCCTTTCTTGCAGGGTGCAGAGTGGATTCCTGGCTATCTCCTTCCAGAATTTCACAGGCTCTTGGTGAAAGGCACGTAGATCTACCTTGTCAGAATGAGTTTCTTAAAAAAAATAGATCCAAAAACGACTTCCAGGGAGGCCAAGGAGCTTAATTTAGCCAGCCAACGCCCTTTTCTATTCATTGTTCTGCACTTCTTTGTTAGGATTTTTCCCTCCCTCTCACTCTTTTTCCCTTCCTGGTTAACTTCTCCGTAGCTGGGCTCGGCCACTGCCTAGCACTTCCCACCGCCAGAGACACTAGAGCCCCTTTCCCTCCCCAAGGCCTCCTCTAGGCCCCTCCTGCCACATCCTCTACTCCTCCTCCCAGAACCTGAGAGGTGGTCTCAGGGCCACCGGAATCTGCAGACATTGCCCCTAGTCAGCACTGGTTGCCACCTTCCACCTGCAGGTCACCGTCTGCCCTGGCACGCCTTCCAGGGCGGGCAAAGCCCGAACGCAGCTCTCTGTTCTAGAACCTGCAGCCTCTTTGAGCCTCAGCCTTCCCATCTGCAAAATGACGCTACCGTCCCCATTTTCTCAAGTCCTCGCCAGCTCCAACCAAAATTCCCATTTTACAGAGGGAGACAGCAGGAGAAAACTTTCATACATTTTAAAACAGAAGTTAATAAATAAAATTGGTACCAGTAAAAAAATAAAATAAAACAAATAAAAGAAAACAGAAGCTATTGGAAAGAGGGGGCATGGGCTGTTTTTTAACCCTTTAAAGGTGCAGCCACTCAAATGATCCATTCCCAGAGATCTCCTGCCACCGCTCCGGCCGGCTCCTGCAAAGGGACGCAGCCAAACTTGGCGATCCCTGGAGGGGCTACCTGTGGCTGGGCACCGCGGGTCTGCGTGCCGCTAGACCACAAGGAGGGGCAGGGCGGGCGGCCTGAGAACAGGCGCTTCTCTCTCCCTCCCTCCGTCTCTGTCCCCTACACCGGCTGGGGCCAGACTTTTCCACGGATGGGCAGGACGCGAGGGGGGGGAACAACAGGGAGACGGAAAGGGAAAGGGGAGCAAGCAGAGAGGCCAGTGGGGACGAGGCGGGAGGAAGGGACGGAGGAGGCGAAGGGGCAAAAGAGAGGAGGGGGAGGGGAAGGGGGAGGAGCAGGGATACCCAGGCGACGCAGCAGCAGGGCCGGGGGAGAGCAGGGGAGGAGGGGAAGGGAAGCCCAGGAGGCAGAAGTTTGCAGAGCCGGGGGCTCTCGCTTGCCCCCGGCGGGGCGCAGGCTCGAGGGGGCGTGGGGGCCGCGCCGCACTCACATAATGCTTGTTGGGCACCCGCCGCTTCTGCACGTCCAGCACCTTCACCTCCACGATGCTGCGCCGCGGCGGCATGGCAGCTCCTCCGCCCGCCGCGGGGCCGAGCGCGGGTGCGGGGGGCGCGGGGTGCGGGGGGCGCGCGCCGCGGGCCGGGAGCCGGGGCAGGGGCCGAGCGCGATCGCAGCCGGGCAGAGCACGAGCCGCCGCCGCCCTTCGCTCCGCGCGCTCTCCGGCCCGGCCCGCCGCCGCCGCCCGCCCCCGGCCCGCCCCCCGCGCCGCCGCCCGCCCCGGCCCGGCCCCCGCGCCGCCGGCCCGCCCCCCTTAAAGGGCCCGGCCGGCTCCCGCCCCCCGCGCGCACACCCGCCGGCCACGTTCGGTCCCTGCCCGGCCTTTGTCCGGGCGCCCAGCCACCGCGCCGGGGGAGGGGACGGGCGTGCATCCGCCGTCGGTGCATTGATTGACATGTCGGTTCTTTCCCGCTCTCGCTCGCTCTGGGAGCCGCCGTCCAGCTCCAGATTGGAGAGCCGGACTGGCGGTTCGAATCCCGGCTTTGCCGCTTTTCCACTTCCGCGACCTTCCGCAAGTTGCTCAGCCTCTCTGGGCTTGGTTTCTTCGTCTGTAACCTGGGCCCGGTATTGCTGCCTACCAGCCGGGCTGTCCTCAGGGTTAAGTGCGTGCGAAGCCGTTGGTAGAGTCGGGCCACCCTAGACCTGGGGGTTCAGGGCAGAGCAAGCGGCCAGCGCCCAGGTCCCTCGGGCTCACAAGTCTGGGAGATGGAGAGAGAGGGAGGGGAAAACTGCAACAAATGCGTGTGTGAAATAATTGCAGCGACAGCAACAAAACACTATGGGCATTTAACAAGCCTTTGACTCCCAATTGTGGAACACTGACTCCACGCTAGGCGCCGTGCCCCTTGCTTTTCAGGAATTTTGTCTTTGAATCCCCGGGACAACTGTAGGAGGAAAAGGTGGTCGAGCCCATTTTGCAGAGGAGGAGACTGAGAGCAGCCTCCAGCCTCACGGAGCTGGTGGTGGAACCCATGCTGCCTGGCTCTGGGCACATTTCCCATCTTGAGGCTCAGTGGCTGAATGAATGAATGAACACACAATGCATGGAAAGGCCCCTGGCCCGTGTTCTCACAGCCAGTAAAGACGGGCTGTTTCCAACAAACCATAGGCTCCCCTCCAGGCCTGAAAAGGCCCGGGCTCCTTCCCACCCTGGGTCCATCATCAGCCTTTGAAAGAGGGTGGGGTGACCCAGGGGAAGATGGGTTCTCAGCCACCCTGGCCAGGCCACAGGGATGGTTTGGTGCTGATTCACTTTGGATCCACCCCTCCATTTGCTCCTCAGACTTACTGGTCAGACTTTACCATCCTGCTCTGGCCCCAAGCTGGCCTGTGTGGTTTCACTAACAGGCTGCCTGTCCTCCAGCCTCCCACTGGCCTCAGATGGGAGGCCCGGGTAGGAGATTGAGGGCAGAAGAGAGAGAGGTCTGGATATTTAATCCCTGAGCCCCTTCCCGAGGGGTAGTCCTTAGCAAAGAGACCTTCCCCATATGGTCTCTCAGCGTTCTCCTAACCGCTTTTCTGCTTGGGGTGGAAACAGTCTTGCTGTTGCAAGTCCTGGGTACTGCACCATCCTAGCCCTGCGCACACCTTTGTAAACTGACCCTTCACTAAACCGTCTTCACTGACCCACTTTGAGGGTGGCATCTGTTTGGTGTCAGGACTCTCCTATAATTCCTGTAAGGCACGTTCTTCTGAAGTACAGTTGCCAACTCAAAGGGTCCTCGGGCCTCCTTGGAAATGTCCAGAATGGTGGAGATCTGACTTTTCTGTCCCTCTTACCTCATCCTCGTCCACAAGCCAAGCCTTCCTAATAAGGCAGCGCCACAGAACGCAGAAGCTGGAGGAAATCTGTGAATCAGCCCTTCCTCAATTCTCCCAGGGAGGCAAAAAGACCTGCCACTAGGCACACCCTGAGTGGCAGAGCCAGGGCTCCAGCCCTCCAGGGTGTGTCTACCTCTTCTGTGGTGGCAGGCCCGGCCTGGGGAAGACAAAGTTGCCTCCCCACCCACCCGCAGCAGAAGAGCTATCTCTGCATCTTCCCACGCTCTTCCTTTGTCTTTCTTTTTTTAAATTGCTGTAAAATATACGTAACATAAAATTTACCATTTCAACCATTTTTAAGCGTACAGTCCAGTGCCATTAAGTACATTCACATTGTTGTGCAACCATCACCACCATTGTCTCCAGAACTTTTTTATCTTCCTAAATTGGACCTCTGTCCCCATGAAACAACACCTCCCCCTTCCTCCCTCCACCCAGCCCCTGGCAACCACTGTTCTACCTTCTGCCTCCATGAGTTCAGCTCCTCGAGGTGCCTCACGTCAGTGGAATCATACAGTATTTATCCTTTAGTGTCTGGCTTACTTATTAGCATAATGTCCTCAAGGTCCATCCATGTTGTATCATGTGTCAGAATTTCCTTCTCTTTTTTGGCTGAATAGTACGCCACAAAGGTATGTTTATAGCACATTTTCTTTAGCCATGCATCTGTCAACGGTCACTTGGGTCGTTTCCATCTTTTGGATGTTGTGAATAACACTGCTGTGAACATTGGTGTGCAAATATCTGCTCAGAGACTGGGCGAGGTGGCTCATGCCTGTACTCCTAGCACTCTAGGAGCCCAGGGTGGGAGGATCGCTTGAGCTCAGGAGTTCGAGACCAGCCTGAGCAAAAGTGAGACCCCGTCGCTACAAAACATAGAAAAAATTAGCCAGGCGTGGTGGCTTGCACCTGTAGTCCCAGCTACTTGGGAGGCTGAGGGAGGAGGATCCCTTGAGCGTAGGAGTTTGAGGTTGCTGTGAGCTAGGCTAACACCGCTGCACTCTACCCTGGGCAACAGAGTGAGACTCTGTCTCAAAAAAAAAAAAAAAAAACAACAACAACAAAACCTGTTCAAGTCCTTGCTCTCAATTCTTTGTAGTATACACCAAGAAGTAGAATGGATGGATCAT
Organism: Eulemur rufifrons; assembly: GCF_041146395.1. Lineage (NCBI taxonomy): Eukaryota > Metazoa > Chordata > Mammalia > Primates > Lemuridae > Eulemur > Eulemur rufifrons. The sequence continues at coordinate 13,398,697 of NC_090992.1, forward strand.
ATGATAATTCTTTGTTTAATTGTTTGAGGAATCCCTGTACTGACTTCCACCGTGACTGTGCTATTTTACATTTCCGTCAGCAAGGCACAAAGCTTCCAATTTCTCTACATCCTTGCCAACACTTACTATTTTGTTTATTTGTTCATTTGGTTTAGACAATAGCCATTCCAAAGGGTGTGAAGTGTACCTCATTGTGGTTTCGGTTTGCATCTCCCTGATGGTCAGTGATGTTGAGCATCTTTCACGTGCCTGTTGGCCACTGGTATCTATTCAAATCCTTAGCCCATTTTTAAATTGCGCTGCTTGTTTTTTCCTTTTGCCTTTCTATATCTGCCAAGCACCATGGGCTTTTCTGAGGCCAGCAGATTTTTTGGAGGAGAACTGAATCGTGGGCTAGTGATGTAGTTTGGGTTGGCTGTTCAGACTGGAAAGATCCATTTAGGCTCTGCTTGGGAGAACTGAGGATTATCTGCTAAGAAAAATCTCAATCCAGATGGTCACTATAAGTCATTGGGACTAGACTAGTTATTTGTCACAAGCACAAAACACTTCTGCAAATTCAAGTTCATCAGGGAACCCAAGCCTAAGGGAAAAACTGTAATGGAAGAGAAAACCCATTTGAAACTCAAATCTTAAATTTAAGCTGGCTCCAGAACTAGTTGTCACCCTAATAATATTTACTGAGGTTTGCTAGTGGACCTGGCACTGGATTATGGTGCTTTATATATATTATTTTACGTAATCATTATGATAGCCCACTGAGTTAGACACTATCCTTTCATTTGCTGGTGGAGAAATTGAATCTAAGTGAAGTGAAAGGGCCTGACTAAGACCACAAAGCGGGGCTGGAGTGGGCACGTAAAGCCAGTCTGATTCCCAACTTTGTGCCCAACTATCAATCTATGTCCAACACTCACTCAGCCACTTACCAAGTGTGTGACTTTGGGCAAGTCACCTGACCTCTCTGTGCCTCAGTCTCCTGGTCTTTAAGATGGGCATAAAAATAGCCACCGACGTGTAGGCTTGTTCTGAGGTTTAAATGGTATAATACATGTAAAGCCCACATGTTTTAACCTGCATCCAATTCCCAAACTTAATTTTAATCCTAATGCTACCCTGAACTACATTTATTCTTTCCTCATCTTACACTGTTTTTAGTCCCTGGTTACGTGACCAGGCTCATATCTCACCTGTCACCTCCCTTTCCCCATGTCCCAAAAGCAAAAATGACTTGTTATGTCCATAAGAAAATATATTCTGTTTTTTCTACCTGTGTGCCTTGGCATAAGCTATTCATTTCCCCACCTTGTCTGTTGGTGAACTCTTATTCAGCCTTTAAAGCCCAGCTTGGATGTTACTTCCTCCAGGAAGCCCTGCCTCCCAGATACATAATTGCCTTCTCCCCTGGCTGCCACTGTGCCTCGTCCCAGCCATCATTCTAGTGTCAGCAGAAAAGAAGCCAAACTCTGTAAAATAATTTAAACAGGTTTATTCTGGGCCAAATTTGAGGACCTTGGCCTAGAGCCACGCCCAAGAAGCCTTGAGCAAGTGGACTGTCAGTGGTTGGGTAACAGTTTGGTTGTATACATTTCAGGGAGACAGGGGTTACACGTAAAGTCATAAATCAATACAGGGAGGGTGAACATTGGTTTGGCCCAAAAAGGTGGAACGTTTCAAAGGGTCGGGGGGCTTACAGGTTATAGGTGGGTTTAAAGACATTTTGATTTGTAATTGGTTGAAGAAATGCAGCTTTGTTTAAATGCTTGGAATGTTTTAAGTTAAGATAAGGAAGTCTGTTAATCAGAGACCAGGCACCAGACACACACCCAGATTCAGTGATTTGTTGTGTAAATTGAGGACCTGCAGGTTCGTCTTGCACAGCCTTAGCCTATTAATGAGTTACCGAGGATATCTACAAGAAGGGAGGGGCACATGGTGAGGGTATCCCCTTGGCCAAGAGGGGGTCCATTCAGTCAGACGGAAGTGGGGGTGCCTTAAGATTTTATTGCAGTTCACATTGGGCTGTAATTGTTTTCTTAACATCTGACTGTCTCACCAGACTACAAGCCTCCAAGGATGTGGGGTGACCTTATTTGTCTCGAATCCCCCCACATCCACACTGGCATGGAGAGGCCCCAGGGAGATGCTGTGGGATGAATGAACCCATCTCCATCTCCTTAGCTCTCAACCAAGTCCTCACAGGCATTAATCGAATCTCCAGGGCTGGGCTCTTCCCGTAGGCACACCAAGTTTCACTGTTTCCACGCTGCTTCTGGGAGCGCTGGCATTTGCCCTGGCGGAGGCGCGGAGAGGACAGGGTAGAGAAAAAGGTAAATCTTCTACCTTAGTTGACTCTATTCTTCTAAATTCCTGTTCTAGAAGTGTCTTTTGCAGGCTCGGGAATTGCAGACCACAGAAAATCAATGCTGAAGCCAACAGACCGCAGAATTCCGTGTGGAAGGCTTGTTTGCGAGGAGGGCTACCCCTTCGAGGGGCATAGACCCCATCGACCTGAATTAGGTTCTGGTCTTTTCGTGATACTGGCGTCTGCCTGGCTGACAGGCCGCACTCCTCCCAAATCCCAAGTCCCCAGGACAGATGGCCAGGCCCAGGGACTGAGCCTGCTCCTTTTCTGCCTCTCTCCGTCAGCTGCCTCTGGGAAGAAGTCAGACTGTATCTAGGACTAAGGCAGGGGACTTGGAAAGGGATTATTTACCTCTGAGACTGTTGTCTGATTGGCTGGTTTTGCAGGGTGGTCATAACTAACTTGGCCCAGCCTGCGAATGCGTAGTGGCCCGGCACGTGTGGTCCTGTGAAATAGACCACAGGCTGTAAGGAAGCAGGTCACACAGCAAAATTCCAGGTGTGCCGGCTGCAGGGCAGGGCCTTAGCGGGTGGGGAGGAGGTTGAGTGATATTACATCTCAGGGAAAGGGGGAAAGAGACCTCAGCTTCCTTCCTTCCGTCTTTTCCCTCTTTCCTGGCTGGCAAATTTATCTTTCTAAAGGGAAGCTCTGTTGATCCTCTTCTGCTTAAAAACCCTCACTGGCTCCCACTGCTCCCAGATGTTCATGAGCTTTAGGTTGGCATTCAAGGCCTCCATGACCTGATTCCTTTAGTCCCTACTTTGTATTTATAAACTGTGCATATGTCTTTCCTCCATTTTGGCGACGGATGTGTGTGTATCGTAATGTAACTTTTCTTGAGCACTGTCCAGCACTGTCTATAGCACCACATATTTCATACCCATTTCTGTATCTACTATGCCCAACAGATCTGCAGTGTAATATTATTTTTATCATTCCAGTGACAAAACTGAAGCTCAGAGAAGTTGCTCAGGGTCACAGCACAGGAAAGCTGTGAAACTGGGATTCGAACTCAGATCCATCTGGCTGCCTAATGGCCCTTGTCTCCACTGAAGCCAGATCTCCTTGAGGACAGGACTGCTGTCTTCTCAATTCTGTATCCACCGCCCTCCATTAAGTAGGTACGCCTCTAAGCTGTTCTCTTTTCCCAGCCAGCTGGGTCTTTAGAAAAGTTAGAGCATATCTTCCCTCCCGCACCCCACTTTTGCTTAGAATGCCCCAGTGATTTCCCATGAAGTGCACTTGGAATAAGGACAAAGTCCTCTCCACAGCTCGTAGGGCCAGCAGGCTCTGACCTCTCACGACCTGTGGACCTCATATTATCTTCCTCCCCCGCACGCTGTCCTCTAGCTGCTCTGTCTGACCTTCTTTCCATTCTTAAAATGCTCACCACTTTGCTGTTCCCTCCTGGAATGCTTTTCCTGCAACTCTCCATCCTTCCGGCTTGGCTTTCGTTTAAATGTCAACTTCCCGGGGGCCTTCCCCAAAGCAGCTCCCCGGCTCCCTGTGTGTTTCCTTCACAGCTCTCCTCACATTCTTGTCGTCCTTTCCTTGTTTGTCTCTCAACTAGAACGTGGGCTCCTGGAGGGCAGTCCAGCCTGTCTCATTACTTATTGTGGCCCAGTGCCAGCGCAGTGCCAGCAGGCTTCGGTAAATAGCTGTTGAATACATGGATGGCTGTCTTTTCCGCAAAAGGGTGGGGACACTTCTACGCCACAGGGTCTGGCCCCTGGTAACTGCTCAGCAAATGTTTGCTGAACGAATGGACTGACGACTGAGTGAATGTGTGTGTGTGTGCACATGAAAGATCATGCTGATCACAACAAAATTTTGGGTTAGGGCCAGGCGTAGTGGCTCATGCCTGTAATCCTAGCACTTCGGGAGGCCAAAATGGGAGGATCACTTGAGGCCACGAGTTCGAGACCAGCCTGGGCAACATAGTGAGACCCTATTTCTACAAAAAATAAAAAAATTAGCCAGGCTTGGTGGTACACGCCTGTAGTCCTGGATACTTGGGAGGCTGAGGCAGAAGATGGCTTGAGCCCAGGAGTTCAAAGTTACAGTGAGGTATGATGAGGCCATGCACTCCAGGCTGGGTGACGGAGCCAGACTCTGTCTCAAAAAAAAAAAAAAAAAAAAAAGCTTCAGGTTATATTTCATGTCAATGGGCACATACTCCAATGGCCCCTGAGAGGTCCAAGCCTGGTGACTCCTACCTTGTTCGCAAGAGCCTGGAGACACTTGCAGAAAGACAAGTGCGTTTGAAGGGTGGAGTTGCTGCTGCTGAGGGCTTCCCTCGTCAGGTTGGGTGCATTTCCTCATTTAGCCACACGGTGGCAGCCTGCCATGGCCTCCAATGCACCGCCTCCCGCAAGGAGCAACAATTGCTGTTTAGCAATTGTTCCCCAGGGCTTTCCGTGCCCCCCAGCCCCCGGGAATCTAACTTCTTGATGACCACATGGGGTTATTCTTTTGAATATGAAGATTCAACAGTGGAGTGAGGAGTGGAGTGAGGTTCGGCCCTGCCTACTCGGATAAAGTGCGGGAGCCCAGCTGATGCCTTCACGGGCTCTGCAAGTCTTTCCCAAGCGCTTCCTGTGGGCCAGACGCTGCACCAGGTGCTTGGGCTACATTAGTGAACCAAACAGGTGAGGATCTGTTTTCCTGTGGCTCTCACGTCTAGCAGGGAAGACGGGCAATAAGCAATAAGTATTAATATAATAAATAAGGAAATTGTAGAGCCCATTAGAAGGCGAAAATATGAACAAAATAAAAGTAGTGCAGGATAATGCGCACCGGGAGGTGGGGGTGGGGAGAGGGGGAGGCGATTTTAAATAGAGTGGAACAGGAAGGCCTCATTGGGAAAGTGACATCTGAGTAAAGACTGGAAGATGAGGGGGTGAGTTGTGCAGGTGCCTGGGGAAGAGCTCTCTGGAAGACCCGAAGGTGGGGACGTGGCTGGCAGGACTGAGGAAGAGGAAGGAGGTCAGTGGGGCTGGGGTGGAGTGAGAAAAGGGAAGAGAAGCAGGACACAGGGGACATGGGGGCAGAGAGGCACCAGGATACCAGGTGACATGGAGCCTTGCAGGGACCCTGAGAACCCTGGCTTTGACTCTGAGGGACTGAGAGGAACAGCACGATCTGCTTCTGTGTTGGAGAGCTCACTCTGTCCGCTAGGACAATGCCAGATCCTAGCTCTGCTGGGCGCGAGCTTGGATTGCACCCCCTAGAACTCAGTTGGTCCTGTGACTTGCTCGGCCATGGAAATGTGAACAGAAGCAAGTGTTCCACCTCCAGGCCAGAGGGCCGTGGGCAACGTTGCATCTATTCTCTGCCTGGCGGTCCCCTAGACAGGGACTGCCTTGTCAGTGTGGTCCTGGAGGGACTATGAAGGGTCCTCTGTGGACCCATGTGGAATGTGAGTGTGAGCAAGACCTTTGTTGCTTAAGTGCCTGGGCTTGTTGGTGTTATTTGTTACTGCAGCCTAGCCTAGCCTCTCCTGACTGCTAGAGATAAGGGTATGAGGGGAAGGGGAGGAGGCTACTGCTATAGTCCAGATGAGAGAGGATGGAGATGTGGAAGTGTGGCTGGCTTCTGGACGTGGTGAATTTTACCTTTTTGGATGCTGCATGTTTTTATAGTCATATGAATATTCTTGAGCTTTGTTCTGGGATGCAAGTATTTGAAAATGGTTTGATCCTTTCCAGTTTTGCCTTTGTATTTTATTAGGCAATATCAGAGATGCATTTACTCCAGGGTTAATTTTTCCCCGCTACTGAGGCAAGATCATTTTTAGAAATCCAACTGAAACCCTATGCATTAGAGGTTTTCCACTCTTGCCATTGGAAATTAAACACTATTCCTGGCCCTGGGTGAGCTTTTTGAGCACTAGCCTGCAATCTTGAAAGGTGGTTCTTTCCCTGGCCTTGGGTCTTTTCCTCACATGCATGTGCTCATAAGCACTACACTGAAAACTCAAAGGGCACACACTGCAGAACTCTGATTTCTCTCTGGGAATCTTTCTCTTTTCCAATCCCGTGCCCTGACCTCTAGCTGCCCTGGATTCCCCATATTCCCAGTCTCTTCCCTGTCACTCAGGTAGGCTGCCAGCGTCTCCTGCTCTGCACTGTGGTTGCGCAATCATAAGGGATCCCATCATTTGTTTCTTGTGCCTGAGAGTCATTGTCATTTCTTGTCTGAAGTCTAATATCTTGACTACCGTTATTTTATATATTTTGTCCCATTTTTTAGTTATTTCAGGAGGGAGGGTAAATCCAGTCTGTGTTACTCCATCTTGGCTGGAAGCCTTGTATTACAGTTTGATACTGAAACCATGCAAAAGACGCCCTGTCATTCACCAAGCAAGGCAACGGAAGGCAGGCGAAATGACCAAATCTCTTGACATGGGTAAAATAAATTTCAAAGCAATGAGAGGCTAGTGTGACTGATTGGAAGCCTGTTTTTCTTTTTGAGTATAACATAAAATAATTCTGTCTCTTACAATTAATAGCATTTTGAAGTTGATAAAATACACTATTTTACAGTCTTTCTGAGAATTTCAGCATCTGGAATTCTATGGGTCTATTTCTATGGTCTGTTATTTCTAATTCATTTTGTCTTATCTTCTTGTATCTTTGATTTTTTTTCTGGACATTTTATTTTAAAAAGGATTTGTAGAAATAGTTTGAGCCCTAACATGACATTATTCTCCTTCAGAAAGTATTTTGGGACCTCTTAGCCTAAGTTCCAGGCTTGATGCTACAAAGCCAAACTGCAGTGTATTCCGTGGCTGGCTTCCTTCTGATTTACCTTTATTTCTAGAAGGTAGCCTGTCAGAGTTCCAGTCCAAAGTGTGGGCTGGTTTCCTAAGATCCTAGTCCTTGGTAGGTCCCGATTCTAAACTGTGTCCACCTTGTACTTTGAGGCTGACTAAAGGGCAATTCAGCCTCCCAACTGGTCAGATTGACAGATCCCTCCAGTGTAAAACTGGCCCTAAGTTTTTTGGTCACCAATTAGGGCTTCTGGCCTTGGGACACAAATATTGTTAGATCTTTGGTGATTTGGGGAGATTTAAAAATATTTTCCAGCCTTTTTGCTTGTCTTACTATTAATATATATACTACCATTAATGTTACATATGTATTTTTATTTCTTTGGTTATTTAAACAGACATGATTTTCACTTACCCTGGGCCAGACACCTCTTAGCACTCTGCGTATAACAGCTCAGTCCTCACACGGGGCTGCCAGGTAGGTACTGTTCTTGTTCTTATTTTGCAGACAAGGAAACTGAAGTACAGACAGCTGCGGTGACTCACTCAAAGCTGGGAAGTAGCAGAACCAGGGTGTGAACGAGGGCAGTCATGCCCTTACGTTGATGGCTGCCTGCAGAGCATGTTCACGGCCTGTGCCAGAGTCTGGGGGCCAGTCCCATCTGCTGGCTGCCCTGAGATGGTCTTGCTTGAGTGGAGAACAGGTGGATACATGGGACTGACCTAATCGTGGGACTGGGTGGCAGACCAGGGAAACAGCATGTACAAAGGTCCTGAGGTGGTACCGTCAAGGAATGGCGAGAAGGCCATCACAGAGGAGCGTGGCACGAGGTAAGGTGGGGAGGTGTGCAGTGGGCCGTATCAGGCATTTTGGATTTTATCCAAAGGTACCCGAGAAGACTTTAGGGGATTTTTAAGGAGGTGAGTGGCTTGGTTCGACAGTTATGTATGCCTGGGGCTTAGGGATTCATTAAATGCCTGGAGATGGGGGGGTTTGTGGTCCTTAGTTCACCCGCCCCAGGTCACACCAGAGAAAGCTTAGGATCACTGAGGATGAGGATTTCTCTGAAGAGAGTAGTTTGGGGAGTTAGATTTCCTTTTCTCTTCTCTTAGTTTTCTCCCCACCACTCCTCAGACCAGCAAAGCGGTTAGCCTTAAAGACAACTGCTTTGGAGAGCCGGGGCCATCCAGAGGGGAGACTGGCATTTCCTTCATTGGCCGCCAACCCACCTGTGCTTGCTGAGCTACAGACCCCAGAGGTGCGCTCAGGATAGGTGCTCATTGCGGGCAGTGTTAGGGCTGGCTGTGTTGGGGGATTTAGGGGCGGAGGCCGGGAGGCAGGGGGTGCTCCGGGTTGGGTGCTGTCAGGGAGGAGGGTCATCTGGCACTGCAGTGATGCTCTTCATCTGAGAGGCAGGAGCAAAGGAGCACGAGGCCCTCAGCTCGGGTGGGAGGCGGGTGTTTGCTCATTTGTGGGGTTTCCCAGAGTCTTTGCTGGGGCCTGACGTAGGACTGGTCTTTCTTTGTTCTGTTCCCTCACCGCCGCAGAGCGCCCTCCTCTGGTGCTGCTGTTTGGTGAAGTTGTGTACGTGCGGGATGGAACGGCAGGGCCTGGCGGGGAGCAGGAGCCCGGCTACCAGCTTCGGCCTCAGGCCTGCCTCCCTCCTTCCCACCCGCTGCTTCAAGCCCTGCTCTCTCAGGGGGCTCAGGTGTGAGAAGGAAAAGTCCTGCTTCAAACCTCTCAGGTGCAGGGAAGCCCAGAGCCTGCTACCTGCTTGAATATGGGGAGAGAAAGGATGTCTGCCAGGAGCAAACAGGGACTCAGATGGTGACACCTGTTTCTGCTCCCATGGGCTCGAGAGGGTTTCTGCTGTGTCTAACCAGGGTCCTAATGTCAGGAATGGGAGCCCCCACTTTAGAGAACCAAGTTTCAGAGAAGGGAAATGTATGACCCAAGGTTTAGTTTGAGAGAGTCAACTTATGTTGAGAAAGAGGTATAATTTGCATTGATGCTATGAGTCTTTTTTTTTTTTTAATTTTTTTGTGACAAGGTCTTGCTCAGGCTGGAGAGCAGTGGTGCAATCATAGCTCACTGCAACCGCAAACTGCTGGGCTCAAGCAATCCTCCCACCTCAGCCTCCCGAATAGCTGGGATTACAGGAATGTGCCACCATGCCTGGCTAATTAAAAAAAATTTTTTTTTTTTGTAGAGATGGGGTCTCACTATGTTGCGCAAGCTGTTCTCAAATTCCTGGCCTCAAGCGATCCTCCCGTCTCCACCTCCCAAAGTGCTGGGATTACAGGCATAGGCCACGGTGCCTGGCCCATAGGCCATTATGTGCTGAAAAACAGTGCAGCAAAATAGATAAAGCAGAAGAAGAAATAGAAATAAACCCAAGAGGGGAAGGGCACGCTAAACGCCCATCTCATTCTTTGATAGATCAAACCGACAACGAGTAAATACAAGCACGGAGCAATGATTCTAGAGCATTTTAGAGAACCTAATGAGCTCAGTGAACCCTTGCCCCAGAAATGTACCTCTGCAGGTGCATCAGTCTTTTGCACGTACCTGGGCGCTCATTACAGCCTCCACAAGCTTCGTGCATCCTAAGTGCAGAGCCCCTGATATGGAGGACTTTAATCATAAACTAGCCTGAGCTCAGGAATCAGACTTTAACTGAAATCCCAGCTCCATGCCTCTGGTTGTGTGACGTTAGGCAAGTTACGGAACCCTTCCAAGGCTTAGTTTCCTTGTTGGTGAAATGAGCATCACGAGAGACATTTCTCGCAGGACCCTGGGGGACTGAATGAGAAAATCCACGGGAGGGGCTCAGCACGGACCCAAGCACACAGTGAGCCATCAGTGGATGGTGCTGTCACCGTCACTGCCATTAGGACTGTCAGGCAGAGTTAAAGGACGCACAATTTCGTACTTTGCAAATGACAAATACATCTTCTTTACGGTGTCCATGGACCAAGTACAAGAATGAATCCTATCTGAAACCACTGAGAACAGTTAAACACAAAAGACAGAAAGCATATTGTCCATGCCTGCTGACCACAATGCAGTACAATCAAGACATGAATAACACAAGTTTAAGTTAAAAAAAATTCCCAATCTACTTAGAAATGGAAAAGAAAAACAAAAACAAAAGCCCTTCTCCTAAAGAGATCTTGGACCCAAGAGGGAATCAGTAAATCACAATCAGCAATTGTGATTAAGCCACTGTTGGGCTTTCTGCCGTGTGTCCCAGGGCCAGGGGTTCCTTAGTTTTCTGGTGTCTAGCTACCCTGGGCCACCTTCATTTCTCAGCAGCATTAAGGACAGACTTGGAGGTTTCTGCAGGCACTGAGATGTGCAGGAGGGTCTGGGGACAAGGCCAGGGTAGAAGAGCTGCCCAGGCATGAAGCCAGGACCACGATGACTTTGACTGTGGCAATGGGCCCTCATTGTGACATTAATCATAAGGAAAATGGATTCAGGGAGATAGAAGCTTTACAAATGGATGCATTAAGTGGAACTTGGGATAATTGGGAAGTCTTAAACGGAAATGGAGATCGATATTTTTTGCTTTGAATTGAACAGGCCAGGAGGCCAGAGACTAGAATTGGACGTAGAACATCCAGATATAGAATGGAAAGCAAGTAGAAATAACAAGACAGTGAAAGAAAAATGAAAATGGTATAGAGTAAGAAAAGAAAAGGAATGATTTAATTAGAGAAAGATTGATGATTATGCATGTTTAAAAGCAAGCTAGCACAGGAAGGGGCTGGAATAAATCGAATGAAGAGTTGAGAGATGGATGACTGTGAGTTAAAAGGTCATGAGTAATGAGGAAGGCGGAACTGCCTGGCTCTCTGTAGGTTTTTGCGCTGGCAGGAGACATCTGTGGAAGGTTTGTGTCAGTGTCCTTTGTGAATGAGGAGACTGAATGAGAGGGGATTGCAGGCACTGAAGGCCACGGTCACGGGCAATTGAGAAGCGTTTGTAACTCGGGTCCAGGTCGGGACTCTGGAGCAGCAGGAGGAAGAGGTGAGATGTGATCATGGACCACGACGAATGGAGTTTTGCAGGAACGCTGAATGATGGGAGTGAAGACCTTTTTACCCTTCAGGAAAGACCTGTGAGATTACGTTTGAAATAAATCATAGTGGGGCAAAGAGAACCACCAATATAGGGACATAATATGTCCCAGAGAATTATGGGAAAATCCTTCTTGGTGTGAAGATTGTAAGAGGTCCAGTTAAATCTTGAGCGTGCAGTAGCTGCTGTAGCATTCATTTACTGGCCAACGCTAACTGCATGCCTGGTACGATGGTCACCATAATGACAGGTAGTACTTAATGAGCGCCTGCTGAGATCTGATCGAAGCTCTGTACGTGTATTAGCCTATTCAGTCCACACCACACTGTGAGGGAGGTGCTCTTGCTCCTCCTATTTTACAGAGGGAGAAACTGAGGCACAAAGGAGTTACATAATTGTACAAGACTGAGCTGGGACCAAGTTTAGCCTAGTGAGCCACTTATCTCAGATGCAAAATTTAAAGGGGGTGACCCCAAACTCTAATAAAGATAAATAATAATGCAATATGTTTTAAAAATCAAAATTAATACAAAAAATCTACGATGAGCAAGTTATCAGAATTTTAAGTAAAAAGAAGATCAACAAGGTTGCACAGCTCGTAAGTGACAGAGCCAGGATCCAAACCCAGACAGCCTGCCTGCAGAGCCCATGCTGTTAACCAGTAGCCCCAGACGTCATTCAAAACTGGCCAGCAGGCTGCATCTGTCTGTCTCCACTCTATGCTGAGCGCCCAGCCGAGGGCCTGGCATATAGTAGGCCTGTCGTTGATGTTTGTTGAAAGAATGTTGAATGAAGACATAGGCCCTGTCCTCAAGAGTGTTCACACTCAACCAGCAGGCACCCACCCTAGGATTATGATAAGGGTTTGTTGTGTCTCACAGACTCTACACGTCTCATATTATCCCATGCCATGATAGCTAGCTAGCTATTTATTTATCTATTTATATAGGCTATAGTGAAAGATAAGCCATGGCATTGGGAGCCCAGAGGTAGAAGGATGACTTCAATCTTGCAACACTGTGACAGGCTTTAAGAGGGGGTGACGTTTGAGCCAGACCTTAAAGGATGTGAAGGATTTCTCAGGCAGGAACAGGGGAGATGCTACCTAGCAACGTGGCTGAATCCCCACCCGTTGTTACATACAGAAAGCTTGTGTGCAGGATGATTTTACCATGTGTTGCCATCTATGTACAGAAATCTTCTCCAAGTGTGCACAGAGAGGTCTGTACTTGCACAGGGAAAGGTCTAGAGCAGGAAGACCCGTCTCTGGGAGGCTGCAGGAGGCGGCAGGAGGCTGGACGGTGGTGAGGGAGGCCTTCAGCCTTGTTTGCGGTGTTCAACTTTTGAAAAACAAAGATGAGGCTTGGACAATGCAAAGGCAATATGTATAACCAAAATGTTTGTACCCCCATAATATTCTAAAATTAAAAAAAAAAAAAAAAGAAACAAGAAAACCCCAAAGATGAGAGTTGTGCTTACTTATGTAATTAAAACTTAATTTTAAAAGCAGGTTGAAGAGGATGTCTATGAGCTGACACAGAGTAGTTTCTAAAATGTATCGTTAAGTGCAAAAAAATTCCAGTATTTTTTTTAAATAAAAATGGAACATGGGAAGAGTAAACCGGAAATAATGAACATGACCATCTACGGGAGTAATGCATGGGGAGAAAACATAGGTGCAGAAGAGTCGCTATCTTTGTATAGGTTTTGAGTTTAGAGCCATGAAAATGGTGTACTGAATTTAAAAAAAAAATAAATTAAATAAAAAATGATGGGAAAAGCACCCCTAAACTTGAAAACAAAGGGAAATAAATGAACCGTCTGTTAGATTGGTACCAACCACACAGACAGGGGAAGTGATTCCAGGGCTGTGACTACACACTCTTAGTACGATGTGTTTGAAAGATGGAAAGAACCACAACTAACTCAGGAGCTGAGTAGAGTTTTTGCTGTTGGTGTCGGCCCTGGTGTGGCCCGCCGTGTGCACCGTGGCGTGGAGTTGACGTGCCAGGCAGCGCTGTCACCGTGGAAGAAGACAGGCACAAATACGGAATGGGGGGAGCTTGGGAGACACCTGTGGTGTGGAACTGGAATTGGAACAATCATTGTAAACTAATCACTAAAACTGAACTAAAATAGCAGTGAGGACTCCCATCCACAGAGCTCGGAAGCCTTTCCTCACCAGCGCCTTGAAGAAACGGGCAGGGAGCGTACAAGGTGTGTCCACGGGAGGCTCAGAGACTGATGGGCATGAGCCGAAAGGACAGAAAGGACACAGGGCCCGCTGGAAGGGGCTCCGCGGGTCAACTCGGGGACCAGAAATATCAGCAGAGTGATGGGACTGGGTCGTCAGGTGTTGAACGAAAAGCCCCAAGAGTTTCTAACGACACTAAAGACAGGAGAAGGGAGCTCTCTCTCAGGGTCCAATGCCAACTGATAAATTTAGAAGTGATGAAAGAATTAGAAAATCACCAATTTGCAACCCATAATTGCCAGAGACAAAGATCATCAGTGAATGCTAAAACCAATAGACAAAAGGTTGTTGGAGTATGGAATGTTCACGTGGTCTCAAAGAACTGCCTCACACCTTACTTGTCAGTTACAGCAGGAGTTGGAGTGCTCTGGTGGACGCCACCTTCGCCAAGTGTGACGGCCATCAGAGTGCCCTGTTCAGCTCTCCCTTCTGAGGACCCACTGTGGGGAGTCCGTTTGACTGACAGCTCAGCAGCCAGACCTTTTGGTCCATTGCAGGTCCTCTCTGATGTCACACGTAACCCAGCCAGGACTGAGCATGCTGGGGGCACTAAACCAGGCCATTCCTGTCTGTGTGGGGATTCATCCAGGGGCACTTGGCTTGGGACTCCCCGTCAGCCTGGGCACGACTTTGCCCAGACCAGGCTGCTCTCTGGGGCTCTTCCTCCACCCACCCGCCCTTCCCCAGGCGCTAGATCTGCGTGGCACTCCGAAGGCGCTGCCGGCTTCTCCTGCTCCTCCCTCTCTGTCCTTTACAGGCGCTCCCACCAATGAGTCTCGTGCACATCGAAGCCCATCTCAGCATCTGCTCCTTGGGGGACCTGAACTGGCACACCAAGGGACCACACTTAGCGTTGCCAGTGATTTCTGCCTGCCAGATCTGTCTGTCCCTCACATATGCAGGCTCTGGTTCTGGGTGGGGCACTTATTTCCCTGTGCCTCATTTATAAATTGGGAACAGAGACAGTACTTCTCGGGGTTATTGTGCGGCTTAACTACAAGAGGTGGTTTGGGTAATATCCTTAGCACGCTGCTTGTGGGTCATGTAGTGAGCACGTGGTGAGTGTTGGCTGCTCTTATCATAAGGGAGCCGGGCTACCTGGTGTCTTATCAGCTTGGGCTGCCATAGCACAATACCACGGACCGAGTGGCTTAAAGAACAGACATTTATTTCTCAAAGTTCTGGAGACTAGAAGTTCAAGATTGAGGTGCCGGCCAATTCGGATCCTGGTGAGGACTCTCTTCCTGGCTTGCAGATGGCCACCTTCTCGCTGTGTCCTCACATGGCAGAGAGTGAGAGGGGGAGCTCTCTGGTGTGGCTTCTTATAAGGGCACTAATCCCATCAAGAGGGCCCCACCCTCATGACCTTATCTAACCCTAAATACCTCCCAAAGGCCCATCTCCAAATACCATTACATTGGGGGGTAGGGCTTCAACATTTGAATTTGGGGGGGCCACCATTCAGTCCGTAGCAGTGGGATACAGATGATGCTCTATAAATGTTATTATTTTCATTCTTTTCCTTCATCCTTCCCATCCAGCACATACGGCTGGGGCTTTGGGACCCTGGGTTTGATCCTAGTTCTGCTGCAGAGTAACTGAGTGACCTTGGCTGGAACAGTAAACCTCTTGGAGCCTTAGTTTTCTCTTCTGTAGAATGGGGCCTCATGGAGTGATTGTGAGGATTAAATGAGATGGCAACAGCATATGAAAAGACCTGGCACATAGTAGGTGCTCATTAAACCTACTATTATGTCAGCTTGGGGCTGTCGTCACTCCCCTGGGCTCTTTAATTGGGAGTCCTGTATTCCTGACTCCTGCCAGATGGGGGCACTCACTGCTTTCTTATTCCTCATAGGCTCCGGGGGGACAGCCCTGAAAAGCAGGCTGACTCGCCACCAGAGGGCTTTGTCACCTCTCTTAAAAGTGCCCTCAAGCAGACAGAGAGGGAGTCCTGGATGCATGGCAGACCCATCAGATTCTAAGTTGTTTCTCCATCAGTTGCTTCCTCACGTGACATGAGGGGCAGACGCTGGACTTTCTAAGCTCCCTATGGCTGGTCCGCCACCCCCATTCCATGCATCCTGCTGGGGACCCAGTATTCCAAAGAACATGTTCTAGGTGCACAAGTGAGCCCCTGTTGTATACTCCATGTAAAAGGGAAGCCGTCTGGTGGCAGTGCCGTGCTTGAAGATGCTGGCGCTGCCGAAATCCCGAGGCTCACCGGCCCATTCATCTGCCTTCTGCTCCGGGAGCCCCACGAAGGCAGAAGATGCAGGGAATGATTCAGCTCCAGCCTTAGTAAGTCAGTTTTTACTCATTCACAACTTACGATGGTTTCACGCAGGGGGCCGAGGCTCCGCGAGGCCTGCTTCTGCCAGAGGGCGGAGGCAGGGCTGGGTGGGTGCGGGGACATTTCCCCCACGAGTCCTGCCTGTCCAGCAGTGCTGAGAGCCCTGCAGGGGTCAGGGCAGGAAGGCGACCTGCTCAAGGGCACACAGCTGGAAGGGGCAAGCTGGATTCGAATCCAGACTGTCGGGTTCCAAGGAACCGCAGGGTACTCCCTCACTCCCCCCGCCCAGCCCCAGGCTGGCAGCCTTCGTGGCGTGTCCGTGCTGTGCCCAGGCCTGTGCGGGGCCCGTGGGAGACAGCAGAGCAGCCGGCCTTGCTGGCAAGGTAGGGCACATTTATTGCTGTTACTGCTTTAGTTCTTTCCACCCTCTGAAGCCCTGACCCTGAGAGAAAAAGAGGCCAAGGGAAGGAGGATGGGGAAAGGAGCAGAGCTTCTTTTTTTCTTCCCAAATGGATGATTGAAAGCAAATACGTTTTCCTTCAATCTACATTTCAGTTCAGGCCTCTTAAAACTGTTCTTTTTCAGTAGTTTGACTAAATATATCTTTCTGTGAACATTTGCACAGATTTTTGGCTGCCTTGTAATCTTTTCCCTAATGACGGGTGTTGTGGACAGAGTCTGGGTTCCGGAGTCATGTTGACCTGGGCATGAATTCTGAGTCTGTTGCCAGACGAGCTGTGTGACCTTGGACAGGTGACTTAACCTCTCTGAGTTTCATCTTCTTCCTCTGTGAAATGGAAATGAGAGTGTCTTTCTCACATGGTTCCTTAGAGAGCTTTTAAAATATGCTTTTTGTTATGAAAAATTTCAAACACAAATAAAACCGTAGAGACTGATAAGTTTGAAGTCCCATGTGCTCATCTTGCAGCCACAAGTCTTCAACCCCTGGCCACCTGTTTCATCAGTTCTCTCACCCACATTATCCTCTTCACAGTGGATTATTTTGAAGCAAATCACTGTCATCATGCCATTTGATTTGTAAATATTACAATATGTATCTCTAAAAGATATGTATCTCTCTCTTTTACAGCATAACTTTGGAGAGGTTTTATAGGGCCTATTTTTCTGTGGCCAGGATTTTTAATAAAACTTCTGGATGTGTTGAGAGCTCCTGTGTCCTGCCATCAGAGCTTTCAAGAATAATTGTAACAAACATTCCATATGCTTTTACTGATTGCTTGTTGCTGGATTATTTGAGTGCAGCTGCAGGCAGGGCTGGACCATGAGACTGCTGCGTTGCATGCTGGTTACAGTTATAACCCTGATGACCATTAGTGGGAGACCTACTGTGTGCTGAACTGTGTTTTTACAACCCTTTGAGGTAAGAATAACTGTCTTCACTTGTAGGCAAGAAAAGGGCGCACGGAGAGGTTGGGGGCTTCCCCAGATCACACAGTGGCCAGCAGTGGAGTGGGAGTTTGAAATGAAAGGCCCTGTGATTGCAGGGCCCATGCCCTTTCCGCTGTCCTGTGCTGTTGTCATCAGAGATCTCTGTGGCTTCTCTGTTTAGATTATAAATTCTTCAAGGCAAGGGCTCCACCTTAGCCTTCTGTATTTCCGCAGTCTTCAGCTGTCGGATGATTATCAGACGGAAAGAATCTCTGCAAGCTGGCGTGCAGGTACAGAGCTTGTTATCATCATCATTGTGGGTCTGCACAACCAACAGGTGCGTGCTAACTATCTGTATACAGGACTGTACTCAGACCCTGTGGGATGTAAAAGACATCCTCGCTGCCCTCAAAGTTGCTTACACAGCCTGTCAGAGAGCAACTCAGGCATAGCAGCAGGAAGATGGGAAAGCAGATGGGTATCTTACTGCCAGTGAGGCTGATTTCTCCTCTTCCTGGCCGGGACAAAGATGTGGGTACAAGCTAAAGAGATATTCCTCTGTACCCAATTTGTGCCACGAACGGTACTGGGGAATATCATAGGAAAGACGATGTGGGGCCTTTGAGGCCAGGGGAGGAATTTGGATTTACTCTCAGTGTGATGGGAAACCAGTGGACGATTTGAAAGCGTGCTGTGATCCAACCTTGCCACCCGGCAAGCAGAATCCCTCCTCGAGCCTCGTGGGTGGTGAGGGCGGACCTTGGTGCCGCCAGGGCACGCACCCCCCCACGGCGAGCCACCCTCCTGGCCTGGGACAGGTCCAAACACGATGCAAGGCTGGCTCTCCTGCTTCTGTTCTGCCCCCAGCCTCCTCTGCATTCCACACTGCCTCCACAGGAGTCCTTCCAGAAAGCTAGACCAGGTCCCTCCCTGTGGCTCCTATCACTTTCTGAGTAAAGTCCGGTGGCTTTAGCCTGACCGACGGGGCCCCCGTGAGCCGGGCTCTGCCCCACCTCCAGCATCGCGTCTTACCTCTGCTGCTCACTCTCACGTGTCACATGCTCTGGAACCAAAGGCCCTGCTCTTTCAGACCTCAGGGCCTTTGTCATGTCTTTCCCACTGTCTGGCTGACCTGGTGAACTCCTAATTATTCACTGAGGCCCAACTCAAAGGCAGATCCTGCCCTGATTTCCCAATGCTTGGGAGGTGCCTGTTTCTATTGGTGTCTGGTATGTAACAGAGCACTCAGCTAAAAGAAGCTGAAGCAATGAGGAACTATCACTGTCATTTAGCAAGGATTCTGAAGGTAGGACAGTTCCAGCACTGGTTGATTCACCTGGTTTAGGTCTTTCCTCTTTGCCATCTCCCTGCTGCTGATGACGCCTCTCATGGTTCCAAAATGGCTGCCACAGCTCCAGACAAATCTGCATGTGACATCCAGAGAGGAAGTGGTCATTTCCTTCCCTTAGTAGGGAGGAAAAGGTTTCTCGGGGGCCCCACTGCAGACTTCCCTTCAGGTTTCTATGGCCAGGATTGGGTCATCTGCACATTCTAAACTAATTCCAGATAAGGAATACGGGATTCCTCAAATCAATATGATTCACTCAAGTCAATCAGATTCTCTGTCTGGAGCTAGGGAGGGATCCTCAGATGGAAATCAGGGTTTTATTAACAAGGGAGAAGGGGAAAGGTTGTTAGTTTGTGGCAGTCAGCCCCCAAAATGGCCCCCAGCGATCCTGCCTGCTGGTATTCACGCCCTTGTGCTGGCCCCTCTCATCTGGGTTGGTTTGTGTAACCAGCAGCACAAGACAGAAGTGCTGGTGTGTCACTTCTGGGATTATGTTATAAAAACTGGTTTCCATCTTGGCTGTTCTCTTGCTCATTTGTGTGCTCACTCTTCCTCTTGGATCCCTCACCCTGGGGAAAGCCGTGTTGTGAGCTGCCCTGTGGGGAGGCCCACGTGCCCAGGAGCCGAAGCCGCCGGCCAGCAGCCACGTGAGCATACTGGAAGCAGATCCTCCAGCCCCTTCCGCAACCGTAGCCCTGGCTGATGGCTCGACTGCCACCCCCGAGAGACTGTGAGCCAGAATCACCCCATGGAGCCGCTCCTGGCTTCCTGACCCTCAGAAACCACGCAAGATAACACATGTCTGTGGTTTTAGGCTGCTAAGTTTTGGGGGTAATCTGTTATGTGGAGCAAACAATGAATACAGCTGGCAAACGACAGTGGCTGGCATGGTGCGCCCCCACCAGCGCCTGCATTGCCATCCGGGCATCGTTTCACAATCCGTGTCTGTCTGTTCCCTCCACAGCTTGTGCGTGCCTTGGTTTTTCACTTGCTCATGCACAGGGTCTACAGAATGTGTGTGCGTGCACGTGTGCGTTTGTGCATGTGTATGCATGCATGCATGTGTACGCCTCTGTGTGTGGTGGAGGCAAGTCCACTGATCTCTTTCAAGGCTCCTTCCTACTGGGCTCTCCCTGGACTTGGGACAGAGCCTCATTTCCTCTGTATCCTCGGAGCCTGGCACATGGCTTGGCACGGAATGGCCTCAGAGAATTTGGAGAAAATCAATGAAATGAACAGGATGCTGGGGTGGAGGAGCATCCTGACTGCCATGGCAACCACAGCGTGGAGAACTCGGAGCAGCCTGGGCCCTGCTGAGGACCTGGGAGGTCTTGCGGCAATTTTATTGTGAAATGGCTGGGGGAGGTGGAAGGCAGTTTCCGTTCTCACCATCCTGCAAAGACGGACCCAGATGCACCCAGAAGCAGGGGGCAGGGTAGGGGGAGGTGGGCTCTCCCAGGAACTGAGCGCCCCTCCCCTGTCCTCAGCTGCACCTCACCATAACCCCTCCCAGTCTGCCTTTCGTTCGCTCAAGATCTACTGCGTGCCAGTCTCTTGGCTGAGCACATCTGCCCAGCTCTGGTCAATAAGCCTCACAAGGGTACTCAAAAGGTGCATAATACACATTTCGTGAGTGAGTACATGAATGAATGAATGAATGAGTGAGTGACTCTCGCTGACTCCTCACATAAAAGATAAAAGGAGATCAGCCATGGGGAGAGCTAAGCAAAGGGAGGATAGGCAGAAGGGTGGGTAGGGTGGGAAGAATGTTCCAGGCACAGAAACAGCATATGCAAAGGTCCTGGGGTGAGAAAAAGCTTGCAACTGGAACCCATGCCTCCCTGGCTCCATAAATGGCTCTTTCACAAGGATGACCCCCGGTGCTCTGGGGTAAATCCACTTATTACTACCACCCTAGATATGAAAGTACTTCTCTCTCATCCCCTCCAAAGGGATGGGGTTATGGAGCATGTATAGTATAGTGGATTGGAGTGCAGGCTGTTTGGGCCTGGGCGTGGCTGTGCCACTAAATAGCCACCTCTCCCAGCCATTTCACAATAAAATTACTGCAAGACCTCCCAGGTCCTCAGCAGGGCCCAGGCTGCTCTGAGTTCTCCACAGTGTGGTTGCCATGGGGTATCTGGGGTACTTGCCCCAGTCTTCTCATCTGCCAAGTGGGGATAAGAGCAGAACCTATCCTGTGGGGTTTTTGTGTCATTAAATGGGCTCACAGATGTAAAGTACTTAGAATATGTCAGGTGTTGTTATCTTGTGGGAAACAGAGCTGAGCAGAGTCAAACCCAAACTGGGTGCCTGGGGGAGGCAGCCCTCCTGGGGGGCAGAAGGACAAGGGGAGCGCTGGCCATGCCCTCCTGGAGGTGGCAGCGCGCAGCCAGGCCTGTTCCAGCCTCCCTCTGCCAAGTGCCCCACCCCTCCGCATTGATCGGAAAGGACCTTGGCGCAAAGGATTTGTCCTTTGCACAAGGCCCCTGGGCTCTGAGGGCTGGTGACGGTGACAGTGACGGTGTGCCGGGCCCATTGTCTCCATTTCCAGACAGTTCCAGACAACGCCAAGCGTGGCTGTGTCAGAGGAGCTTGGGAGTGAGACAAAGCTGCTATTTTCAGGCGGCAGCGGGAGCTCCGAGGGTGCTGCTTGTGTTCTCTCGTCACGGGCTTGTCAGGAGCAGGAGTCGGTTGGGAGCCTGGCAGCCGGGGGCAGGGGCCACACGGGGAGGGCAGGGGCCTTTGGCTGACTCACAGGTGGACCTGGGAAAGCCTGGTCCAAGAGGAAACCAGACGCAGCAGGGCCCCTCAACAGGGGCGACTGTGTGGGGCACAGAAAATGGTTATAGTCTCAAGCTGGGCAAATACCCATAGAGATTATTTAGGCTAATGGCTCCATTTTACAGGTGAGCAAACTGAGGTGGAGAGACGCATGTGCGGTGGAGGCGCAGGGGTTCCTTTCTTTGTAAAGTGGTAGAAGTGTTTTGTTCTGTTTTGTTTTAAATAACTACCATATTAAATAGTTAAATAACAGATGACACATTAATACTATGGCGCTTTGTAGTATTTTAGTATTTAAAAAGAACAAAATAGTCCTGTGTGAACCCACTTAGCTTTCTAAGACTTGTTAAGAGAAAAGAAAGTTGCAGAAGAATGTGTACAGTATGTACTTATTAAAAAACAAAGGCAAACCAAGATTTCATATTTTAGTGGTCCATGTATGTATATCAAGTCTTCGAGAAAGTTCTAGAAGGATGTTTGCCAATGGATTAGGGTGGTCACCTTCCAGGGGTTGGACAAGGAGTGTGGGGCAGAGGGGAGCTCGACTTCAAAGGGGTTGTTTGAATTGTTAAGAGAATTTTGTCATGTATTCCTTGTGTAATTAAAACTCAGGATACATAAAAATTTAAAAGAATAATTGTTGTCAAAAGGCGTGTTTGGCCCTGGGGTTGGATTTGTCCGGAAAACATTTCTCTCCTGGGTATCAAACCCAGTGAAGCCCTGACCTCTCCTCTCGGAGGCCTCGCCCCCCCCACTCCCCCACCATGTGATGGATTTTATAAAATACAGAAAAATGATGAAAATGCTAATTAAAAGACATCCACTCAACTCCTTTTGCCCGAAGGAAGGCCGTGGGAAGATGCTTTTTCTCATGATGGCTCAGGCTTCCTGGAAACTCCCGGGCCCTGGGGGCAAGGCCTGTGGGGGGACCACCTCCCAGAGAGGTGGTCGGAGGTGCAGGGGGAGCCCCCGCATCCTTTTCCAGACGGGTCTGTCTCTCCCTCCGTCTCGCCTACCCTTTGCCTTGAGACAGGCCTCGGCACCCTGGGCCTCCCTTCCCAGAAAGATGCACAGCTATCATTATTTGACCATGTTCACATGTTTGCTATTTTTTCAAAATTAATTTTTAGGAGCACGCACACACAGAATACACTCTCCTTGCAGGGAGGTTGGGGGGGAGATGAGGAGGAAAAGGAATCACTATGGATGAGGCTGAAGTCCCTTTGAACCACCCCCATCTCCAGAGGTAACCGCTGTTAACAGTTTGAAGTAGATCCTTCCAGACCTTTCCCTATGCATTTGTATCTAGTTATTCGTACTCACAAAACTCTATATTGCATTGCTGTTGTTGTGTGTGTGGAGGATGGTTAAATATGACCGGAGCTGGCTGCGCCTACTGGGCGATTATGTTATATAACATTCGTAGTTTGAAGTTGCTGCGCTGTGAGCCCCGGGGGCGGTGCTGCTCCTCGTGGCTCCCCGACCTGGCGCACAGTAGGTGTGGCGAGGGCCTCCCTCGGCCTGCCGGCTGCCATCTCCAGGCACCGCCTGTGACCGGGCACTTGGATGCCACATGAGATGCCCGAGTGCTGCCCCTGTTCCTAACGGGGCCACGGAAGGGAGGCTCCGTGTAACCAGGGCGGGGACCCACGAGAGCCACTCCAGCGGTTAGGGAAGGGCAGCCCAGGAGGGCGGAGCCTTGCCAGGTGGCTGGTGGCCTCTGGACAGAAGCTAAGAGGGAGGCGCAGGGGAGAGGGGAGGCTGGGACTCTTCAAAGTGCTCTTGGGAGGAAATGGCAAGTTTTGACTTGGGGGTGCAGGCCCTCGAGGGCCCTTGGCAGAGAGGCCCATGTTGGCGGCTTGGTCCCGGCCGCTGGGAGGCTGCTGTGTGGGCAATCCCAAAGTCCCCTAAATTTGTAGTGTTGTCATAAAAAGAACGTGGATGCAGACCTTAATAGCTGTATGACCTGGGGCAAGTTACTTCACCTCTCCGTTGCCTCCTCAGCTGTGTAATGAGACCAGCCACCCTGCTCTCCAGAGGGGTGGGAGGAAGGAATGTGACGAGACAGGAATGTGTGATGTGTCCAGCCTGGTGCCTGTCCCTGGTTAGGGACAGCTATGCCTGGCTCCCGGGAGACAGACGGTCCACCCCCGGGCATATGTTTGCCCTCGGGGTAGTTCCAGGCTTTAGTCTCAGGTCTGAGGAGTCCTGGGAAGGAACAAGGATTCTGTCTGGTGTCTCCAGGTGAGCTGGAATTGCTTCTAGAACGATCCAAGCCAGCCTGGGCACGCTGTCCCTGGGCCAGATCTGCCCAGTGGCCACCCACACTCCCGGGAGGCTGCTGCCCCAGCCCTGCCTCGGGGGCTCATTGGGGAGGCCTCCAGGGTGCCTCCCGAGATCAGGTGCAGGATTAAGACCGGGTGACTCATCGGCAGAGAGGGAGGCCAAGTCTAGGGCCCAAAACAATGCAGAGAAAGACTTCTTTTCATCCCAGCGATCATGAGAAGATCCGAAAGGGACCCACGCATCATCAGTTATTCATGGGGCCTGAAGGAACCCGTGCAGAGAGCCCAGCTGGGGAGCAGGGCGGGGTGATGGGGTGAGAAGTGGGAGACGCCTCGCCCCAGGGCAGCTGCACGTTCCCTCCCTGAGCCTGGGATAAGCTGGGTGACAGCATTCTGAGGCGACACGTGTCACCCCTTCCTAGAGGATTTGCACTGAAGGAAGGACAAGCAGTAGCAGACCCGTCAGCACATCGTTTGCCCAGCTGTGTTGTGGCAGTGGCACTGCTCGGGGCGTGAAGGGTGGTTCGCCCCATTGTATGGACAAGAAAACTGAGGGACAGAGAGGAGAAGTGACTTGTGCAAGGTCACACTGCTATGACCTGGCCAAACTGGGAATGAGCAAAAGGGAATTGGTTACCCAGAGGGGACTCGATATTTGCCGAGCATCTGCGATGAGCCGGGCTCTGCTCTGGGCGCCGGGGTACAGCAGCGAGCAAAGCAACGTCTCTGCCTTTGTGGGGCTTATGTAATATTTCACTTGTGACGTGGACAAGGAAACTGGGGCGCAGCCAGGACAGACTTACTCAAGATCACACAGCTGGAAGTGGAGCCAGTTTGAGCCCAGGCATTGGGACAATGCTCTTAACCCAAGGCAGGTCTTTGAGGACCGTGACACATCTGCTGCTGGGACCCCACCCAGACCACGAGGAGGCAGAGGTGCACTTGATTCCTGGATGCCATTAGCGCCATCAGCTTCCGATAGGGACCCATGAGCTCTGCTGACCAGGGAGTCTTCTGCTATGACTATAAATTACATTCTTTTCAGTTTGCATTAAAAACTTTAACTGTGAAGGTGATACAAATATACAGTTAAAAGGAAGTTAAAGTAATACAAAATATAGATAAATAAAAAATTATATTACTTCCGTACTTAGGAAAAAACGTTCTTAAAACCCAAGGCTGGAAAATTAGCTTTACATTTTCCAGTGGTTAAACTGCATTTTAGAGGAGAGGAAAGAGGGGGATTCTCTCAGGTTTCTAGACCAGAGACCTCTATTTGTTTCTGGGGTTCTCTGGGGAATGGGTAGTTAGTGACCCAAAGTGGGAACATTGCCTGAAAAATCCCACACCTCCTGAATGTTTCCTTCAAAACAGAGGGTTGGGGAACCACTGGCCACATCATGATGCTTTTTGAGGATTCTCTAGCTTATTTAGAAAGAAAAATCAAGCAAAACAAGTTTATTGTAGAAAACGTGGAAACTAACAAAAAAGGTCAAGAAGACACTAAGAATGGCTGAGGTTGGCATCACCCAGAGACTCCAGTGTTGCTCAATTTCCAAATGTGTGCTGGGTGTCTCACCCTATGCCAGGCACAAGGAAACTTTTAAGAGAGTGTGAGATAAGGTCTGTGCCTCGAGGATCTGTCATCAGCGTGGACTAAGCTTCAGCACAAAGGAATGTGCTGGAAGACTGTGGTGTGGCTCCCAGATGCCACAGAGAAGCCAGACTTCAGAAAGGGCAGGGCGCTGCCCGCAAAGCACAGACAATCAAAGCAAAGTTGGACAAATGGGATCACATCAAGCTAAAAATATCTGCACTGCAAAGGAAACAGTCAATAAAATGAAGAGACAACCCACAGAATGGGAGAAACTATTTGCAAGCTGCCCATCTGACAAAGGATTAATAACTGGAATATACCAGGAGCTCCAACAACTCAATGAGAAAAAATCAAATAAGCCAATTAAGAAATGGGCAAAGTATCTGAACAGACATTTGTCAAAAGAAGACATACAGTTGGCTAGAAAAAAACCTCTCAGAATCTGTTCTGTGGAAAGTGACCTCAGGAGAATGCCAGCTGAGCAGGAGCAGTGGCACCCCTGTGCCCCCGCGTCCCCTGGGAGCCGTGTCCAGGCAGAAGCCGGCCCTGCTGGCCTCTGTAGGGAGCAGAGGGGAGATGACGATGCTGAGCCGCAGGACTACTTTAATGTCCTGAGTTACAGAAGCCTGGGGAGCTTCAGCTTCGTCTCAGAGACTGGTTTAGCCACCAGAGAGGCATGTTCTGGGAGACGCATTGCTGCCCTTGCTGCTATTGGTGGATGTACAAGCAGCCATATTCTCCATCAGTGCGTGTGTGCTCAGTGGAGTAAACGAATGTCACTCTCTTCTCCACCTTCATTTCCTCTCCCCTTCCCTTCCGTCCCACTGTGGCAGACCTGGAGTACGTAGTGTGAATCTTGATCATGAATGCAAAGTTAAAAAAAAAAAAAAAAGAAGACATACAAATGGCCAACAGGTATATGAAAAAATGCTCAACATCATTAATCATCAGAGAAATGCAAATCAAAACTACAGTGAGATATCATCTCACCCCAGTTAAAATGATTTATATCAAAAAAGCAAGAGTGAATGCTGGTGAGGATGTGGAGAAAAGGGAAGCCTTGCACTGTCGGTGGGAATGTAAATTAGTGCCACCACTATGGAGAACAGTATGGAGGTTCCTCGAGAAAACTGACAATAGAACTACCATGTGACCCTGCAATCCCACGGCTGGGTATGTACCCAAGAGAGGAGAATTTGGTGTATCGAAAAGATATCTGCACCCCCATGTTTACTGCAGCACTGCTCACAATAGCCAAGATTTAGAATCAACCTAAGTGTCCATCAGTGGATGAATGGATAAAGAAATTGCGTATTCTACACAGTAGTATTGTGTAGCTCCAAAAAAAAATGAAATCCTGTCATTTGCAGCAACATGGATGGAGGGAGACCAGCATGTTAAGTGAAATAAGCCAAGTGCAGAAAGACAAATCTCACATGTTTTCACTCTTATGTGGGAGCTAAGTATTAAAAACAGTTGATCTCATGCAGACAAGAGAGCAGAATGATGGTTACCGGAGGCTGGGAAGGGGGTGCGGAGGGGAGGATAAAGTGGGGATAAAAGGGGGCAAAAGTATAGCCAGATAGATAGAATGAACAATATTTAATAGCACAACAAAGTGAGTATAATCAACAATAAGTTAGGATATACTTTAAAATAACTAAAAGAGTGGAATTGGAATGTTCCTAACACAAAGAAATGATAAATGCTTGAGGTGATGGATACCGCGATTACCCTGATTTGATTAATTCGCACTGCATGCCTGTATCAAAACATCACATGTACCCTGTGAAGATACACTACTGTTCTGTACCCATAATGATTAAAAAGAAAAGAAAGAGAAAAAGAGGGCAGGGAGCTCTGGGGATCCAGGCAGCAGGGGTAAATGGCCACTCTCCCAAGGGACAAATCAACAAGTGTCATAGTGCAGTGTCCCTGTTAGAGTCAACGGTGAGTGGCCAGCCTGGGTTAGGGAGGGAAGGCACCTTCATCTACAATCCCCTGGGCCGCATGCAGGGGCCTGTGTGGCACTGGACTGCGTGCAGGGGCCCTGTGTGTGTGTGTCCGTGTGTGTGTGTGTGTGTCCGTGTGTGTGTGTGTGTGTGTGTGTGGCGCCGGACCGCGTGCTTGGGAGAGGCCTTGTGTGAGGCACCAGACCACATGCTTGGGAGGGGTCCTGTGGGGGGGGCACCGGACCGCGTGCGAGGGCCGTGTGTGTGTGTGTGTGTGTGTGTGTGTCGCCAGACCGAGTGCTGGGGAGTGGCCCTGTGTGTGTGGCGCCAGACCGCGTGCAGGGGCCCAGTTTGTGTGTGTGGGACGCCGGATCGCGCGTGGGGGACCTGTGTTTGTGTGTGTGTGTGTGTGTGTGTGTGTGTGTGTCGCCAGACCGAGTGCTGGGGAGTGGCCCTGTGTGTGTGGCACCAGACCGCGTGCAGGGGCCCAGTTTGTGTGTGTGGGACGCTGGATCGCGCGTGGGGGACCTGTGTTTGTGTGTGTGTGTGTGTGTGTGTGTGTGTGGCGCCGGACCGCGTT
Organism: Eulemur rufifrons; assembly: GCF_041146395.1. Lineage (NCBI taxonomy): Eukaryota > Metazoa > Chordata > Mammalia > Primates > Lemuridae > Eulemur > Eulemur rufifrons. Next base: position 13,426,399 of record NC_090992.1, read on the forward strand.
CAGAGGCAGAGCCATGGCTCTTTGCGCCTGGGTCAGAACCAGGCTCTGCCACTCAGTAGCTGCCTGGCACGGGACACGTTGTTCAGCCCTGTGGACCTTCCTTTTTCCTTTCTGTAAAATGGGAATCATGACACCAGTTTTGGGGGATGCGGCTGGGGTGAGGATTAAATGCAGGACAGTTCAGCAGTCTGTGCAATGAGTTGAGCGGGAAGAGCAGTCGTGCTTTTGGGTCCTAGAGCTCTGTGGGAGAACCCTTAAACCGGGGCTCGCTTTCAAACCAGGGGTCCGAGGACCACCACTGCCTCAATGCCTCGCCGCTTCCCAGCTTCGGGGGCTCCGGCAAGTCACGTTCCCTCCTTTGGCCTCGGTTTCCGTGTCTAGAATGCAATGAAAGTCCACCCTGCCCGCCTCACAGGGGGGCGGTGAGGCCCCACCGAGAAGACAGACTCGCAAATGGACAAGATGGGGTGGGTATTTTCGCGGAGAGGAAGGAGAAGGATGTGCACTGTCGGGCCCTGGCCGGAGCAAGACGGGGGAGTGGCCGCACCAGCTACTCCCCCCAGGCTGGTGGGCACCGGCACTCTGATAACAGTACCCATTTCTTGGTCTCTGATCTTGTGCCAGGCTCTGTAGGAGGTGCTGGGGCCACAGGAGCAACCAAAGGGACACAGCTCCAGGCCACAGGAGCCTAGGGACAGAGACTGGAATGCAAATAATCAAAGCAGTGCCTGAAGAGGCACTTGTTTCTGGAGTGGTAACAGGGACCTGAGCCAGTCTGAAGTCAGGGAGGGCTTCCTGGACGAGGTGACCCTGAACTGAGAGCTGAGCATGAGGGAGGTCACTGGGCCAGCAGGTGGAGGACAAGCATACTGAGCAGCAGGGACAGCACTGCAGAAACCCTTTGGGAGGAGGGAGAGGGGCGAGCTGGGGAAACTAGTACAGAATGGAAAAGTGCATGCGAAGACTGCTGGAGGGAGTGCGGCCCACTCAGAAGCAGGGACACTGCTGCCTCTGGTCTTTTTCTTGTTAGGGCCCCAGGACAAACCAATGAAACAGGGGTACTTGTCCTCCTGGGGCTCTGGGACTCAGAGAGCGTGAGTGCCTTGCCCAAGCACATTCCGCCTGTAGCGTAGTCAAGGGAGGGTTCAGATTCAGGGTAAGGTGGCTGCGAGTACACCTTGAGAACGATGAGAATGCAGTTGGAGCGCTGAGGTGGATGTGCTCCTTTGGGCAATAGGGAGCCATAGAGGTCTTAGAGTGTAGCAGGTTTCTGGTACTTGTGGCAGCAATTCAGCTTCTGTGTCAGAAGGCTCAGGATAGTTTCTGGGGACAACATGCCATGGCCTGCCATGCCACACGCCACATTTAGTTACGGTCAGCAGTAAACCTTAGCCCTGTTTCAAGGCAGTAAGGGATGGTGGGGATGGCATTTGAGTTTAATTGGAGGTTGCTGCGGTGGCTGCTCTGCCCGTGGAGAAGGAAAGCCGGTTTCCCCCTGTGAGGTGCCCATTCCCTGGGGCAGTGGGACGGGAGAGGGGCTCACATTTCTGTTTCCGAGAACCAACCAGGGGTCAGGAAGGGGTGGGAAGTGCACCCGAGGCAGGTCAGTGAGCGAGGATCTTTAACACCTTTTTAGCACTCATTTGCAGCCACAGAGCCCCATTTTGGGCTTCACCGCATTTGTTTTCACGCTTACCTTCTATTCATGGTAGTGATAGGAACTTTGAATAAATTTTCAATAAATATATTTGAAGGGTAAATCTCAGTCCATTTGAAGGTGAAATATCATTAGTGAATAGTGCAGGGGAGCGGAGGGGGTGCTAAAACCTGGCCTGCAGTGCAGCACTGGTGGGGGTTCGGGAAGCTGTCTCTCTTGTGGTCCTCACGGCAGCTCTGGAGCAGGGCCTGTCACCCCCATTTGACAGCTGCGAAAGCTGAGTCATCAAGAAAGTAACTTTCCGTCCGCCCCAAGCCAAATGTGGAACCCGGGTGTCTCCCCCACCGCCCCCGCCCCAGGTCAGCAGTGTCTGCTCCTGGGCAGGTCAGAACGTTCCTGATGCCAGGGATTCACATCCGGGGCCTGGCGCCCTGTGCACCCACCTGTGGCTTTGGGCAATTGTCTAACTTTGTGCCTGGTTACTCATCTTAGAACGGGTACTATATTTGTATCTCGGAGGACTATTAAAAGGATTTATTGAGATGGTGTCCGCTATCGTCCCCAACTTAAAAGTGAGACAATAGAATCCTAGAGCCATGAAGCCACTTGCCTAGGGTCACACAGGTGGAAAGAGGAGGCAGATGCCCATGTAGGTAGGTCCCGCAGGCTCCCAACTTTCTCATGATCCCATGTTGCCACCTCCCTCCTACAGAAAGCCGCCTCGTGCCTGGGTTGGAAGCAGAGAATGTTTTGAAGGCCCAGAGGACAGAAAAGAGCCGCATGGTGTGTCCGTGGGGAGAGGACTCAGTTTTCTTTAGGCAGGAGCCTGTGGACTCTGCCAAGATCTCCAGAAGCAAAGAGGTCAGGGGGCGGGGGGGGGGGCACTTTCCTGTGGGAAAATGTAGGGCGTTTCTGCTTACAGCCTGGTGACTGGGCCCAGCAAGGTCTGGAGTTCAGATGATGTCATTCATTTGCTGTGGCCTTTGGGGCTTAGGGAGCCTCTGGGGAGAGAGGAGTTGGGGAGGAAGGGCTAGAAAGTAGAAATCTGGAAAGGATGACAGATAAAACAGAAGTCGGAGTCTGGGGCATGCATGGACGGGGGCCAAGGGAGCTTTGACCGCAGGACAGCCCACGGCAGGAAGTGCTCCTCGGAACCCAAGGCAGACCCGGACCGCTGCTGAGGGCAGATGCTGGGGGCTGGAGGAGTGAATGCGCTGGGAGGCACGAGTGAACGGGGGGTTTGAGCGCAGTGCCAAGGAGCGAGATTGATTCCTGGGGGGCCAGTGAGTCCGGGGTAGGGGTGTGCATGCAACATTGCATAGCGCTCAAATCCCAGTTATCATTTATTGGCTGTGTCACTTTGAGCTAATATCTTGACCTCTCTGAGCATCTATGTGGCAGACACTGTCAATTTTCAACCTGATGTCTATTTCCCAAGTCATCCTTGCTAACAGAAGCCTGATTCTGCTCAGATGGTGACAAGGTCAGTTCAGGCCTTCCTCACAGCAAGGGGTGGCCTGGCTGAAAGGAAAATGAGCCCAGCCTCTTTGCAGGGCTTGGGGAGGAGTGAGCCCTCATGTGCTAGGTGAATACTGCTGAGAACTCTGTCTGCCCCCGAGGGTGGGTCTAGATCTCTGTCTGTAGCATGCCCATCTCCCATGGCTCCTGCCCCCACTCGGTTGTCCCATGGCTTCAAGTTCAACACACCAACCCGCACTCCGCCCAGCCATCCTGGCACCCCTGTATTCACCCCCAACTCCCTGTCACCCCCATAGGCTCTGGAGCCAGTGGTCTGGACTTGAATCTCTACCCACCACTTCCAGCTTTGTGTGACTTTGCGATTACCCAACCAGGGATGCTGCTAGCACCCACCTCCTGTGACAGCGGTGAGGGGACAAATCCGTAATGCCTGCAACATGCCTGGCAATCGTGCATGCTTGTGTCGGCCATCGCTGCTGTGGAGAGGAAGGCCAACTCCTCAGCGTGGCCCACCATGCCTGTGTGACAGAGCTCCCTCTTCTGTCCCCTCCCTTGGTGGCCCCCACCTCACACAGGCTCCCTGCCTCGCTCACACCCCTGCGGCTTTGTGCCTGCTGGGCCACCCTACAGATTTTGGATTACCAGCCCCCACAATCACGTGAGCTGATTTGTCGTAACAAACATATATCCCCATCTATTGCCTCCTGTTGGTTCTGTTTCTCTGGATAACCTTGACTAATACAACTTTCATCCCCATTTTACAGATGGGGAAGCTGAGGCTCAGAGAAGTTAAGTCTCATGGCCAGGGTCATACACCACTCAGTGACAGGGCCACCTCCCCAAGACCAGCATCCCTGACCACGCAGCCAATGCTGGGACCCAGGCCTTATCACCTCCTTCAGGTATTTCCAGGGGCCTGGAGCCAGCATCCTTAGCCAGGGGAGCTGATCGGTGGAGCAGACCCTTCCCAAAGAGCCAGGACACTTGACAACTCTTCTTTACACTGTGTTTTCCAGAGAGACCTGGGGAAGCTTCTCTGGGCATGAAAAGAAAAGAGAAGAGAGGACCTGGGACCAAGCCCTTCCTTCCACTTCCTGGCTGTGTGATCTTTAGCAAGTGTCTTCCCCTCTCTGGGCTTTGGTTCTTACCACCTAAAATCCTGTCAATAGCGGAGTGGTTTAGATACGTCACCATTCCCTCAGACAGTGGGACAAAGTCAGAAGATTCCCTGTGTGTTGACGTAGAAAGCTTTAAGGTAGAATGTAGAGTGAAAAGAGCAAAGTGTGGGACAGTGTGGTGCACATCCCTTCTGTATAGGAAAGGGGGCTTTAAGAACACATGCTGCTGTTCACATAGACTCTGGAGGGCCCGCCAGAAACCAGGGAACGTGACTGCTTGAAGGAGGAGAGTAGGAAAGGGATGGGAGGAGAATTCTCACTGTGTGCCTCTTACGTTTGAAGCGTGTGAATGAACTACCTAGTAAAAAATAAATATTAATGTTTTTAAAGGCAGATGATGAGAGTGTCTTCTACAAAAAGTTGTAGAAAATAGACATAAAATGCTAAGCACACAGTAGGTACTCAAAAATGGCAGCTGGGCATCTTGTCATTGTGAACCTTCAAGGAGTCCCTGGAAAGGGAGAGATGATGGTAATACTACCTCCGCTGCCCACATGAGCGCCCACTATGCGCTTCCTGCTGACCTGGGCCCTTTGGGTGACAGAGGACGTATCTCCGTTGGCCCCTGCTGTCAAGGATTTAGTAATCCACCGCATCCACGGACAGGGTCGTGCTCACCGTTTGTTCCCTAAGGATTCAAAGGGAGCAAAGGGTGGCTGCCGGGTAAGGGCAGGGGGCTTCAGGGGATGGGAACAAACTTTTGTTGAGCTGTCTCAGGCCTTCTTACACAGACCCCTCCTGCAATCCTCTTATCAACCCTGGGAGGAATGGTGATTGTGTCCATTTCGCATAGGAGGAGACTGAGGCTCCCAGCGTTGAGCTAATCTGTGCAAGAACACACAGCTGGAAATTGGCAGAGGCAGCCTCTGACCCCGTCTCCCCAGTTGCAAAGCCCCTTGTCTTCCCCCTACAGTATGACGCCTGGCCGGGGTTTGGAAGGATCTGTTGGGTTAACTAAGTGACACAGGGAGTAGGTGGTGGGATGGGAGAGTAGAAGCAGTGGCAGCATGTGAGTGACCCCTTTCAAACTTGCCAACAACCCTACTAGGCATGTAGAAGATGTAGTGTTGTATTCCTGCATCCCCTCGCTTTTTCATTCATTCACTCGTGTCTCCATTTAGCCAATCATTAACATTTTAGTGAGAACTAGTCCTTCCCAGGCCTTATGCTGGGAACTAGGGACATCCAAATGAATGGGTCATGGTGTCTGCATTCAATTAGTTCACAGCCCGGCAAGAGAAAAGCCCCACAAACTGATATAGGCAATTGAATACTGAGATGGAGGGTGAACATAGAGTCGTCAGAGCCCAGATCCCAGAGGAGGTGACGTTGCAGGCTGGGCGTATCTTGGGTTATGTATAGGAATCTTCCATGTATATGTGGCTGAAAGGGACAGCACACGGTGAGAACCAAAGGGGAGGAAAGTGAGTGGGTTTGGATATCAGCTCAGGGCTCAGCATGATTGAGCTGTGTCTGGGGTGTAGGTGGGAGGGAGGAGGACAGGGATGGAGAGATGGTTTGGGAAGAGGCCAGACCACCATGCATGGTGACAGAGACTGGTCACCACCCTGTGGGGCAGTGGAACAGTCAGGCAGACCTGGACTTTGTCACAACCCTCTGCAGGCCGTGGAAGGCAGGGCAGGGACAGGAGACAGAGACCCTGGGTTCATCCTGGGGCATCCTCCAGTGCTTTGGGGTCCTCCAGGGTCTCTTCTTTGCCATTCCCCCCTTTTTAATTAAAATTTTATTGAGATAATTGTAGATTCACATGAAATTATAAGAAATGATTCAGAGAGATCCCTTGTATGGTGTGCTCATTTCTCCCCAATGGTAACGTTTTGCAAACTGATTCCTTTACCATTTTGATTCGGAGGATGGATATCATGGTGGGGGCGCCAGTGTGTTGAAGGCCAGATGCCCAGAGAGCTCTGGCGACGGGGTCCCTCCTCCCATGGCCTTCCCGCTCTCCATGAGCCAAGACCATTTCACGCGTACGTCATGCAGAGTTTGGGAAGGAAAGGGCCTGTGTCTCAGGGCCACCATTGGAGGAAAGCCACCCGGGAGAGCCACAGGCTGGGAACACAAGCACTGGACTTCGTATGAGGGAGAAATAAACATACGTAAAGGTTTCAAGTACACAGAAGAGGCAGAGAGCATAGTACGATACCTGACCATCGCCATCCGTCACAAAGCTTAAAAAGGTATCAACATTTCCCCATCTTCTTTCATTTTCCACTCCCACCCCACTTTTTAAACTGATTCATGGAGTATTTTAAAGTAATTCCCAGACATCATGCACAAAGACAAACAAAACCAAAACCCAAACACCCTTTGTTGTGCTAAGCCACCGAGATGAGGGGCCGTTTGTCACAGCAGCGAGGCAGCCCTCACCTCTGCCTTGGACACTCAGTACCTGGCTGTGGGGTTAAACATAACTGGCCTCTCTTTCTAGGCTGTGCAGAGGAATGTGTCGGGGCCAAAGCAGCAAGGAGAAGGAGAAGCTGTTGGAGAAGGAGAAGCTGTTGGAGGAGTCTCTCTGTTCTTCTGGCCAAGCTGCACCCAGCCGCACCCACCCACCCCACTGCCCCTGCCTCCCACTTCTTTCCCCTCCAGGCACGGCTGCCCAGAAGAGAAGCAGCCCCGAGATGGGGTCAGGAACAGAGTGTCTTTCAGGCAGGGCTGGGCTGGGCGTGGTGGGTGAGGCCGTGCTGGAACACAGAGGCAGGCGCAAGGGTGCCTGCTGGAAACCCAGAGCCCACAGCAGGAGCTGGAGTCCGGGGAGCAAAACCTTTTATGCCTTTCAGCTCGGCCTGTGTTCATGACTCTGAAGCTCAGAGGCAGGATGAACCTTTGTGGTCAGAACCTCCAGGGACTTGAGTCTATTCAAAAAGCCAGGCTTGAGCACCAGGGGGGCAGCTCCATGCCTGGCGCCGAGGATGCGCCAGTGGCTGGATCTTGGCTCAGCTCCCTCCCGGCTTGGTGGCCTCACACAGGTGCCCGCAGCTTTCGGAGCCGTGGCTCCCCACACTGAAAGTGAGGGGTGCTGGGGAAATCAAACCTGGTGTCTGGGGAGAGCCTGGCACCCAGGCGCTCGATGGTGATAGCTGTTGCTATTGACCTCTGGTATCAAAACGACAGGCACAGCAGCGTGAGCGGGCACCCGCCCAGCAGGTGGTGGGGCCCCACCCTCTCGGGAGCTGTTTTCAGAGGAGGAACTCAGAGTGCAGGGAGCCAAAGGGCCTTCTCTGGGAGCGGTCAGGGCTAACGCGCGTGTCAGAGAGGAGAGGGTGGGTGGAATCCTGCAATTCAGGGGCTCTTTCCTGGAAGGGGCTGGATTGGCAACAAAATACTCCTTCCCTTGGAGAGGAGCCGCACAGCTGTCAGGAAAAAACAGCTGCACGGCTTCCCTTCAAAGAGGTGAGACCTCGGTCCTGTGGGGAAGCCGGGCAAGAAGTGGTAGAAAACAGGAACTCCCAGGCAGTGTCTCTGGCAGGGGAGGGGTGGGTTCAAAAGCCAGCTCTGCTGCTTGCGGGCCATATCACCCTGGGCAAGTCGCTTCTCCTCCCTGGGCCTTGGCAACGTCATGTTTTCAATGGGCATCTCACAAGGCTATTATGAGAAGAAAAGATAATAATCTAAAATGCCTTGCGCAGTGACTGGTACCTAGGAAGCACTCAATAGTCATTGGAAATCACTCACCCCTAGGGCTTAAAATGAAACTCCCTTTCTTTTCTCAGGGGACTTCTGAACATTGGAGGCTCCGTCGCCTCTTCTCGTCCTACCTTGACTCCCTGGATGGGCTTGTCTGCTTCCAAAGCAGCAAACACCGTTTCCATGGCGTCGGCTCTGGAGGTGGCACGGGAAGCCACAGTGGTGCTCTTGCTGCGGCTGGCATGGATTCTTTATGTCCCCCTACGCTGCGCCCCACCTCAGCCTGTCCCACCCTGGGAAGGGGCCTCCATCCAATTGAAAGCCCACGGTTATTGTCCCCCTCAGCCCCCAAGTGCGACCCACCGGCAGGTTCTGATGGCCTCACCTTTGGCGTGTATCTCACATCCCCCACCCTTCCCACCTGCCCTGCCGCCGCGCTCCCTCCCCATGACCCCACAGCCAGCTCTCCACATGGCAGCCTCACTTTATTCTTCTAACTTTTTTTTTTTTTTTTTTTTTTGAGACAGAGTCTCACTCTGTTGCCCAGGCTAGAGTGAGTGCCGTGGCGTCAGCCTAGCTTACAGCAACCTCAAACTCCTGAGCTCAAGCGATCCTCCTGTCTCAGCCTCCCGAGTAGCTGGGACTACAGGCATGCACCACCATGCCTGGCTAATTTTTATATATATATATATATTTTTAGCTGTCCATATAATTTCTTTCTATTTTTAGTAGAGATGGGGTCTCGCTCTTGCTCAGGCTGGTCTCGAACTCCTGAGCTCAAACGATCCGCCCACCTCGGCCTCCCAGAGTGCTAGGATTACAGGCGTGAGCCACCGCGCCCGGCCTCTTTTAACTTTTTGACGTAAGTCCTAGACTTACAGAAAAATTGCAAGAGTAGTACAAAGACTTTCCACACAGCCTTCGCTCAATTCCTCGCATGTGCTTACTCATCTCTCTGTGTAGATACACATTTTTCTAAAACACTGGAGTAAGTTGCAGACCTGATGCCCCTTTACCCGTAAGTACTCCAGTGGGACTGTCCTATGAACAGGGACACTCTCTCACAGAAGCGCTGTGTGATGAGCCAAAACAGCGCCAGTGGTGCAGGGCTGGCAGCTGATCTGCAGGCCTTGTCCACATCTGCCTGGTGTCCCCAAACGGAAGTCTGGCTCGTGCTTTGCATTCAGTCCTCCTGCTCCTTTAGTCTCCTTTACCTCGGAACAGTTCCTTGGTTTGTCTTCAGCTGTCATGACCTTGGCATTTTTGAGACGTGCAGTCTAATTATTTTGTAGCATGTCCCTCAATTTGGGCTTGTCTGATATTTCCTCACATGGTGAGCTTTAAAATGTATAAGGGATCTCCTCACTCACTCCTGCTCTCAGCCCTGCAGTGGCTGTCCATCGCACCAACAGAAAATGCCAAGTCCCCTCCAGGCCCCCCACCCTGCAATCTGTCCCTCTGCCCTCTCCACACCAGCACACTGGCCTTTGTCCTCAGCGCCCTGGCACTCTTCTCTGGGGGATGATGGGAGGTTTGGGGGCTCCCTGCCTTCTCATTTTTCACTGACCAAAGGCACATGTGAGTGCCCTCTTTCTCCAATAAAGAATCCTTAACCCGTCTCATGTGATGTTGTAGAATATGTCTTGAGCCCTGGTACATGACAGGGGAGACCTAGGAGGGACCTTTTGCATGACACAGACAGACCTGATGTAATGCCCTGGTGGTACTTCCTAGCTGTGTGGTCTCGTACAAGTTACTTAACACCTCTGGTCCTCTATTTCCTCATCCGGAAAGAGGAAATAGAATACTGAGCCTGGTGAGATGCTGGATGAAGAATTGAGACAGTGAATGTAGAAGGGCCTGACACACTACAGTTTCCTCTTCTCTACTTCCCTCTAGTTTTGGTAAAATAATGAGACCCTTACATTTTCAGGAGAAACTGGTAGGAGGCTATAGTGAGTTGAATGGTGCCCCCTTGCAAACATATGTCCATATCCCAATCCCTGGAACCTGTGAATAGAACCTTATTGGAAAAACCATCTTGCCAATCAAATTAATTAAGGATCTTGTGATGAGATCATCCTTATTGCCAGGGTGAAACCTAAATCCAGTGACGAATGTCTTTATAAGAGACACACAGAGAAGACAGATACAAAGAGGAGAGGGTTGTGTGAAGATGGAGACAGAGATTGCAGCGATGCGGCTACAAGCCGAGAAATGCCAAGGATTGCTGGCAGCCACCAGGAGCTGGCAGAGAGGCATGGAATGAATTCCCAGAGCTTCCCGCAGGAGCCCGGCCCTGCCGACACCTCGGTTTTGGACTTCCAGCCTCCAGAACTGTGATAGAATAAATTTCTGTTTTTGAAGCCATCACATTTGTGGTAATTTGTTGCAACAGCCCTGGGAAACTAATACAGGAGTGAACTTTGGCAAAACAACATGTGGAAGGTCCTTGTCCACATGGAACCATTTCTGGGTGGCGCTGTCCACACCCAAGGCTTTGTTCCCTCTCCACCACAGGTAGGCAGTGTGGCTCTCCCGATGGGGCAGATGAGGCCTGAGGACCCAGAGTGGGAAGTGGCCCAGAGGAAAGCATTCTGAGCCAGGGGTCTCCCAGTGTCCCCTCCCTCTCTCCCTTGCGGGGGTCTCCCTTTGAAAGGACAAACGCAAGAGAGCAGCCCAATCCTGGAGAATCATAGGCTACCTGGATCCAGGTAGAATGTGGTTGGGGTGCTGGCTGTTTGCAGAGGTTATCTAGGGTTGCTGACTGCCAGCATTCTGGGTCCTTGGGGACCTTGGGGGCCAGTGGGATGTTACAATTCCCCTGTCATTGTGGTGGGAAGAGAGAGCCAGTGGCCTGTGGGAGCAGGCTGGTCGCCTCATAGTTCATTGCTCAGATAACACAGAACAAGATTCTGGGGCCCTTTTCAGACTGTTCTGCTCGCTACACTCGTCTGTCTCCAAATCCACACTGTTTCTACCACATCACATGCGTCCCTAGAGAACTGGCATCCTTAGCCTGAATCTAACACTTGGCAGCATGACTACTGCCTTGTCTCGGTGATTTCCTGATAGCTCCAGGAAGCAGGTGCAGGCTGCACAGTGTCTACAGCCGCAGGTCCTCGGCGTGACCCGAGGCCCAGGCTTATGTTTACTCTCATACAGAGACATCCCTAGAGTCTCTGCCATTCCCCAGGGAAGGCCCCACAGCTCTGTGTGAGCAGATCATCGCCAAGGTAGTGCTGGAGACACCACTTGCTTGCAACGTTCACTGCCTGAGCTTTTTTCCCCTGGCTGGTAGGTGTCAGCTGGACCAGAGGGTGGGCTGGGGCGCCTACGCCAGCCTCAGACTCTCCCCACGGCACCCCCCGACCTCTGTCAGGGCCAGCTCAGGGGCTGCTAATGAATTCTCCTGCGTGGCTCACTCAGCAGTCAGGAAGAGGAAAGCTGCTCTGGGAATAGCACACTCTAGGGAGCTAGGACCACAGAGAGGCACATGGGGGAGGCAGCGGAGGCGGCTGTTTCACACCCTGTCACAATGGAGGTAGCAGTTTCCTTTTGGGGGACTGGAAATGTGACCTACTTCCTTGTAACAAGGATGCTGCTTCAGCACTTGGATGGAAAACGCAGGTGAAGGATGTGCTCCTCCCCAGACAGAGCAAGAAAGAAAAAGGCCCGTGGCCTGGTTTGCCGCACACATTGTTCTCCCTGCCTAAACCCCCCTGCTCAGGTTTCCATCTGCAAAACCCCTCTTTGTGCTTTGTGAGCCAGCTGGAGGGACTTCCCTAGGGAAGCCTTCGGTGATCTATCCATGCTGAGCTGCCTGCGCTGGGGGGAACTTTGTAGTCTTTTGAGTTAGATACTGGGCCATTTAGGCTGTCAGAGGAGGGGGCCATGTCTGGTGCGAGCATGGCTCCACCCCCAGCCCCAGCACAGATGCTGGCGCACAGTGGGTGCTCAGTAATGTTTGCCGATCAACTGTGAGCTCTGGGCAAATGGACTCAACTCCCTGAGCCTCAGTGTCTTAGCCTGACAACAGGGCTAGTACACATTAGTCCCTTGACCAAGCCCTCCACACCGACAAACTTGGGTGGTGCATGCTATTATTGGCCTCATTATATAAAGATACAGAATAACTTACCTAAGGTCTCACAGCAGGTAAGTGACCAGTATACCTCCCTACACTTTTTTGAGCATCAAATGTGTAAATGTGTATGTGTGCGTGTATGCGTGTGTGTGTGTGTGTGTGTGTATCTGTCTCAGATCAGTCAGTGTCTGGCACATTATAATTGCCCAATAACTGGGAGTTGTTCTGTTTATTATCATTGCTATCCTACCACTGCTCCCAGCACCTCCCAGGCACTAATCACACCATGTCATACAATCCATGTCCAATTCTTCTCCCTGAGACAGGAGCTCTCTGTGCACAGGCCTGCCCAGAGTAGATGGTAATTAAATGCTAAATGCATAAGTATATTCAGCTCCTAAACCAAAAATGTAGATCCCAGGGTGTCACAAAGCCATTTCTATGAGAGGGTTTGGTGAATAAAATTTCACTGTAACCATCTTTGCAGTGTGCAAAGAATTTTCCACATTGGAAAACCCTTTCAAATTGTAATCTCAGTTGGTCTACCCAGGTAAGTAGTTCAGGAGTACACTGTACGCTCCTGCAGATATAGTTGGCACCTATTTTGTAAAGGAGGTGGTAAAAGAATCTTTGGCTTATTGATGTCCAATCCATGTTCTATGACATCCTCTGTGCGATCTGGCACAAGTCACTTCTCCACTCTGAGCCTTGGTTTCTACATCAACAAAATGTAAATAACCCTAGGTACTCATGTTGGCCTAAAGGAAGAAATTCATGCAAAATTAACACAAGTAGTGAGTTTATTGGGGCCAAATTTGAATACTGCAACCTGGGAAACACTTCCAAGTTACCTTGGGAAATGCTCCAGAGAACAAAGGAGAGGCTTGAACTTTCAAAGAAAAAAGGATGAATCAGGAGAGGGGATGATTACAAAAATTGTTTTTCAGGAATTCTGATTGGTTTATAGGAATAACATTGATTATTAATTGGCAACACATTGTTGACTCATAGGATATGAGCTATGGTGTCCAAGCATAGCACTGTTAGGTTAATTTATAGCTACTTGGGGCGTCAGTCAGTCTAGAGTCCAAATAGCAAGCGACCTCAGGAAATGATTACTTAGCTCAAGGGACAGGGGTGGGATGTGACTGCTGTCTCATTCCAATGCCTCTCTGGGCCTGATAATTTAAAGGGAGCTTGCATTCCTCAGATAAAAAGTTTCTTTTCTTTCTTACCCAATAGAATTGCTATGAAGCTTGCAGAAGACACTGTATAGGGAAACATTTAATTAGGACCAAATCATCCAAAGAAGACAAGGGGAAAAACTATATGGAATATAAAAACATCTTAAAGCATCAAACAGCTAACAAGAGAATAAAGAATTAGCTGACTAAAATCTAGTAAAACATGATAACCCAGAGAAGTAAGCCTATATGCAAAGCTGCATTTTTCCTAAGGGCATTTACTAATCCAGAAGAAACAGTTATGGTTTTGGCCTCAGGACAAAATTTAAAGCCCAGAGACTACCAAAAATGGGGCCCGTGATAACTGCTCCTCTCTTTAAGCTGGGATTCCAAATGGATATTCTGAAAGTTATGATGAGTCAAAAATAAACTAACTCTCTCCCAGACTGACAGGTTCTAGTAATCTGGGCAATCCAGGGAACCATACCCTTGAACTTGAATTAAGGTGGTTCCATACTGATAGAATTCCAAGACTGTTGGCAGAAACAAACAAAAATTTCTTTCTGGAGAAAAATAGCACCATTTCAGATAAAAAATCATTCTAACAAATAATTTTTCAAATAAAATGTCCAGCACACAGTGAAAAATAATCAGGCACTCAAGGAAATAAGTAACCTGAGTGAGAACTAGTGGAAACCACAGACAACAAAAGAATATACAAAAACTTTAGTTATTAGAATTATTGTACACAGATATAAGGTGAAAATGTATACTATGCTTAAGGAGATATAGGAGACAAGAAACTATAAGAAAAAACGTTGCAGATTTGAAAAGGAGCAAAATAAACTTAAAGAACTGAAAAATAAAAAAATTAAGAACTCAAAGTCAGTTTAATGGTACATTAGATACAGCTGAAGAGAAAATTAATGAACTGGAAGACACATGAGAAGAAAGTGTCCAGAATGCAGCCTTAGAGACAAAAAAGACAAAAAATATTGAAGAAAGAGTGAGAAAATATATTGAAAACATCTAACATATGTGCAATTGGAGTGGAGTTCTAGAAAGGAAGAGAAATATAGAGAGACAGTGGCTGAGAATTTTCAGGTCTGTTGAAAGACACCAATTCCAATATTCATGAATCAAGAAGTCCATGCCTCAGTTTCCCCATCTGTAACATGGGGAATGGTCATGGCTTCCTCACAGAGCTGCTGTGAGTATTAAACTAGTATCACGTTTAAAAGGCCTCTGAACAGTGCGCGGCATGTAGTCACAATCTTAGTAAGTGTTAGTCATTTTTATTTTTCGGAGGCCCATTGTGGACACAAAGCCCCGACGAACTCCAGGGCTTCGTTTGGGCTGGAGACACGTGATTACTGAGGAGCGGTGGGGCGCGGAGCTGAGAAAGGCCCGAGCGCACTGTTCGAGCGCACTGTTCGGATGCTGTGTCACAGCCTCAAACCCCGGTTCGCAGCGGGGGCGAGTCCAGAGCCCTCCCCAGGTGTCGCCAGCTCTCCGCCGAATTCCTGCTGGTGCCCGCGGTGCCTGCTCCTCACCCAAGCCTGCCATCTCGGTTTGGCCTCATCACACTTTTCCACGGTACATCCCGTCTCGCTCAGGAGTTTGAACTCCGAGGGAGACTCGAGGGGCCGTAGATTCAAGCCCCATCTGGCTATCTGCCTCCTTGCTCAGCCCCACTCCCCAGGCATCGCCGGATTCTCTCCTCGTTGTCTGCGGGGCAATGTCGCCTGGTCTCCCTTTCCGAGTCTTCTTCTCTGGGGAGCAGCTCCATCACCTAGCCTGCCTTCCCCTTCCACGAGGACAGTGGTTCTCAACCAGGGATGACTGTCACAGTGGGGTGGGGGGAGAGGGGAGTGCTAATGGCATTTGCAGGTAGAAATCAGGGATGCTGCTAAACGTCCTGCAAGGCAAAGGACAGTCTCCCACAACAAAGCATTTTCTAGCCCAACAAAGAATTGTCCAGTGCCGAGGTTGAGAAACTCTAGGAATTCTGCTGGTTAAAACGGTCTACATCTCACCACATTATGAGAGTATAAAGAGGAAGGCAAAACTCCCCCACTCTTCTGACTACCTGGAGACAAGCAGTCTGCATTTTGGTATCGTCCCTCCAACTCCTCTCTCTGCATATTCACAAGTAGATTTATAGATATGTGTAATTTGACAGAAACATGCTCATGCTTATATGTGCTATTTTGCAACCCATTTTTTTTCTTTCACTCGACAACATACCACGGGCATCTTTCCACTGTCAACAAATGTAGATTTGCAACATCCTTTTTAGAAGTCTGCCTGGTATTCAATAGCAGGGCTGTTACAGTTTATTTAGACAATCCCTTATTGATGGATATTTAGATCATTTCTAGTATTTTGCTATTATAAACAAAACTGTGATGAATGTCTTTGTATATACATCTTAGTGCACTTGTCTGAGTAAATCCTTAAGATAAATTCTAAGAGTGGAATTGCTGGCCAAAGAATAACATGCCCCTTTAGGACTTTTGATACTCAACGCCGAACCGCCACTTGAAAAAGCATATTAATTTACACAACCTCCACCAGGGCCCAGGAGTACCCATCTCTCTGCCCCTTCCCCCATGCCGGGTATCATCAATCACCTTAATCTACAAAAGCAATGTTTAAAGCGCTAGCTGAGAAAAGTTAGGAATGCTCAAAGCTAAGTGTCTACGTTTCTCTTTGGCAGTTGAATCCTGGGATTTGAGGCACCCCTTCTGGAGCCTGATTTTCTGTCTTCCCTCCATGAGCTCCCCTCTCCTTGTGGACTCCTCAGCCAGGCCAGGGCAGAGAAGAGGGTCTTGCTGAACAGCCCAGCCCCTTGCTTTGGGACTGCTGCATCCCTGTGGTTCTCTCTTCTTGGCGGGGAGCCCTCCTTCTCCCTCTGTCTGTAGCTGCTCTGCTCCCTGAATTGAGGGAATCAGGAGTGTGTTCCCATTAGGACCATCTCTATCTCTGTCCTTAACCTGAAGCCACCTGCTCCTTCAGCTCTACCTGGGGGTATCAGGTGAGGACTCACATAATGATAGCTCACATGGACACAGTGGTTTCTAGTTTAGAGTGTGTGGGGTCTCTTTTGTTTGAGGTTTCCATGATTCCTCCCAACAACCAGATGAAGTGGTTATTAGAATTTTCACCCTTATTTTTCTAGATGCAACAACTGAGGCTCAGAAAGAGGAAATGATTGGCCTGGGTCCCACCGCAGGTGAGCAGTAAGGCAGGTGGGATTTGAACTCAGGCCTTCTGTTTTAAAATGCACTGATTTGTTTTCATCAGCTATGGTAAGACATGCAGCCACAGAAATGACTCTCATGAAGGGAGAAGTTTCTATACTCACAGACCCCTAGAAACAGGAGGCACAGCCTGCCATGCAGGGCCACACGGGGAAGCCCTGGGGTCGGTCAGGAGGCAGAAGGAGTGAGGTGAAGTCCTGGGCAAGACTGTTTATTGTGGGGGTTGTGGGAAGAAATGGGTGAGGCAGGGGAAGCAGGTTTAGGATTAGCGAGTTGGAATAATCTCAGTGGGCTCCAGGGCGTAGGGACTGCCCCTGGCTGTCTGCCACCTGGCCCTGGGGTGATTAGGGCGGGAGGATGGAGGCTTCACAGGTGAGAATTTGATGGAGGCAGTTGGAGGATCTGGGCTGGA
Organism: Eulemur rufifrons; assembly: GCF_041146395.1. Classification (NCBI taxonomy): domain Eukaryota; kingdom Metazoa; phylum Chordata; class Mammalia; order Primates; family Lemuridae; genus Eulemur; species Eulemur rufifrons. The sequence continues at coordinate 13,443,310 of NC_090992.1, forward strand.
CTGGTTGGTTTGCATATGAGCAGCTCGCAAGGGAGGCCTTTTGCCAGCTCTAAAATTTGGCTAGCCCTGGGAGGGGCAGTCTCTCCGCACTCAGCGAGGCCCCAGATGCCAGAGCATCAAGAATACAGAAAATAAGAATATATTGTTAACGCATCTTTTGACTCCGTGTCGCTGAGCTGAGCCAATCTCAGCTCCAACCAGCTCCGCCTGCGCTCTTTTCTGCTTTGCCTCAAATTCTGCGTGTCGGGGGTAGTTTTCCTAGGGAAAAGCCCTTCCCTCTAAATGGCTACCACGTAGCAAGAAATGGGTGAGGCAGGGGAAGAAAGCTCTTCACAGCCAATCTGAGGAAACGTCACCTGGTGTACCGCTCTCTTCTCCTCTCTTTGTCTTTCTCTCTGGCTCTGGCTCTGGCTTTGGGCTTTGTGCGTCCACATCCTTCCTGCTCTGTGGCCCAAGGAGCAAGAAGAGTTTCTCCAGAGAATCCTGTCAGAAAATCCCAGAGAAGGATTCTGATTGGTCTGCTTTGGGTCACATGTCCTTCTCTGGACCAGTCAGTGGCCAGGGGAAGGGAATACTATGATTGGTCCAGGCAGAGTCATGTGCCTATCCCTATGGTGAACAGGGGTAAGATCTATTATCAGATGTTCTGGACAATCAAAGACAATATCCTTTATACTCTCTTATCAAGTAACATGTTCACACTTTCAAAAGGGACTTCTGGGGATAGAATGCCCTAATGTGAGGAGATGGGATGCTGGGAATTTCAGGCACTTGACAGGAATTTAATGGAATTATTTTTGGCTTGGGAGGAACTTGGCTTCTAAGCTGAAAATGACTCCATCTTTTTTGCCAGCAGTGCCTCACCAGCAAATTCCAAGAGTGAAGCTGTAGCATGTATATACTGTATTTTAGAATGGTGTGGGAGTTTATGTTTCTGAAATTAGAATGCATCTTATAATTGAAGTGCATATTTAATGTGTTACCAGGCAATAAAGTGCATTAGTTAAAAATGAAAGATTTTCCTTGGATGACTTTAGTTCAAATCTTGGTTCTACCAGTTCCTAGCTGTGTGATCAAATAACTTTGCGGCAACCTCCATTTCCTGTATGCAAAATGGTGCTACTAATAATTCTACCTTACCTAGTTATTGTGAGAAATAAATAAGGAAACAGAGATGATGAAGCATGTGTCAGACATACAGTCTCAATAAATATGAGCTATTATTGTTATTTGTAAATCCCCAAAGCTGAAATCAAATTAATGGTTATAGAGTCAGGGTTCTTAATTGGAAGCCAAAGAAACTGACTTTTAAAGAGAAAGGGGATTTGTGTGCAGTGGGGAGTGGTATCAGGGCCCCTCGGTATTGATGGGAGGCTGGAGACTCAGGCTTGATAAATGCGCAGAACACAAAATCTGCCCATTCATTCTTTAGGGGAAGAATCAGGAAGCACAATCATCGGCAGAATCAGAAACCACTCTAGCTATTTAATACAGGGAATTACTTACAAAGATGTTGGAGGGGCTGAATAGCAAGGAGGAAAAGGAGCAAAAGGGAGAATAGGGCTGTTACCTACAGGACAGGAAGCTGCTACCATCCCATGGGCTGGAGCCTACAAGCCCACATACCCCACCAAGCTGCTGGAGGTGCTGCTGCTTTTGCTGTTGGAACCGCATTACTGCAGCTGAGTGGGAACCCCAGGGTCATACTCATGCAGACACAGCTGAAACTCTCACCCATACTGCAGAAGCCTCCTGCGGTTAGGCTCAGTTGCTTGCTGCTGCTAAACACCATTGCTGGAAAGCCGAAAGAAACGGCTTCTCTCTTGTTCCACCTTCTCATTTCCTGTGAATGTGTCCCACCGGCAGACTCTAATAGAAAGCCATCACAAGCGAGACTGGGAGATGTAGCTTGCAGATTCCCAACCCTGATGGTACAGAGGAGGTGCCATGGATGAATGTGGCGGTGAGAGGCAGTGGGCGCTATCTGGCTTTTGTCCTTATCAGACCTAGAGGAGGCTGACCATGGGTGTCCCTCTGGCACTTGGCACTTTAAATGCCAAGCTCCATGCAGGAGCAGCTGACACGCCCTGGTTAGTGGTGAGACGGAGAATAGAGCCTCGTTAGCTTCTGAGGAGGGATGGGGGCCACGAATCTTCCAGGAGTGTATACAGTAGGAGGTTTCCCAAATTAAAATGGTGGGCCAGGTGCTGGGATATCTCGAAAAAGACAAATGTTCAACTTGATAAGGCACTTTCCAATCAACAGAGAATTAAAACAAAGAGAACACTAGGGATGGGGCTGCCATTTTATTAGAAGGACAAACTTGTGATAAGATATTGAACGTCAAGAGGCTAGAGACCCCCAGGAAAGTGGCAAGGATAGAAAAGCCAATTCACAAGTCCCTCAAATCTGCATCTGGCTCCATTGTACATACAGAGCCCTGAAGGAGACGCCAAAGGTGCTTGGACCTGCTCGCGCCTGCTCCGTGCAGGCCAGCCAAACCAAGCCCTTCGCCGGCACAGCCCCGTATGCTATTTGCTGGGTAATCCTCATAGCAACACTTCAGGCACACACTACTTTCATCCTCATTTTACAGAAGAGGAAACTGAGGCACAGAGAGGTAAAATAAGTTATCTAAAATCACACAGCAAATAGGTGGAGAAGCCAGCCAACCACTGCAGGTCTGTCGGATTCCAGAGCCTGTTCACTCATTTTAAGGCCAGAGGAGGTTAAGAGCCTCCCTTACGGCTCTTTAGCCTATGGGTGGCGAACACGGACATCTTTGTCGGGGGCCGATATTCAGCCTACCAGTCTGAAAAAATGATTTGGAATCACCTATTCATTCAAGTAATAGGAAGTGAAATTGGAAATTTCGGATGAAGCTTCTTGGCACAGTCAATATAGGAACCCAAACACATGGTGAGATAGATCCCCCTGGGCACTCGCAAAACCATCTGTCCGGCCTCTGGTTACCTGACTCCTGAGCCCCTGACTCTCACTGAGGGTGTAAAGGGGGATGGAGATTGGCACAAGAGCTGGGGCTGGGAGCCCCACACTATCCCAACAGAGGTTTCTCTTTCACTTCAAGAGAGAGGAATTTCAACAGACCACTCGGCGGGCTTGAGCCTCGCCCCAGAAAATCTGCAAAGTAAGACTGTCTTGCTGATCATGCTGGCTGCCCCAGCAGCAGGCATGAGAGAGAGGCTGGTGCCGCATTGGGATTGCCTGACCTCAGGTTTCTTGGGGAAGGCATGAATGAACGTTCCCGGGGACTAGATGGGGGCCAAAAGGACCCCCTGGAAGGAGGTGTGCTCTTAGCAGCTAGAAGCCGGAGAGGACAACTAGTTCCAAAGGGCTAAGGAGGGAGGGAGCAATGAGCTTCAAAGGGTGACATCACCCACACTGTGGGACTAGTATCAGGGGTCTCTGAAGAACTCACAAAAGCACCCCCAAGGCAGCTTTCCACAGGCCAGTAGAGAACAGCTTAAGGCAATCCCCACCAAGTGAAACCTTTCCTGCTCCCTCTGACCTCCCCTCTGTGCTCCCTGCCATCCCCATCCAATCCCAGAACAGTCAGTAACAGCAGCTGGCAAGTGAGCAAGGGGGTGAGTGAGGAGGAAAGGACTGGCCCACCTCACCCTCCTCACAGAAGGCAGGCAGCTCGCCTGCAGCACAAAGTGGTTTTCGTCCAAGCTTCCCATAAGGATTCCCAGGGCACCCACTTGGTATCAGGTGCTGGATGGGTGTTGGAGGTAGTAGGGCTATGGGCAAAAGTGAAATGAAGGTGAGTCCAGCAGAGCCCCTGCCATCTAGAAGCTCACATTCTAGTGTAAGAGGCTGGTACACGGAAGGCAATTACAAATGGTGGGATGCATGCAATACTATAGACGTCTTCACTGAGCACCCACCTGTGTGCTAGGCACTCTGCCTGAATGACCTCACTTAATGCTCCTAACAACCTCATAAGATGGGGACTGTTATGCCCATTTTATAAATGAAGATGTTAGAGTTCAAAGAGGTTCATTGGATTTGAGCTCCGTCCTTTCTGACTCCAAATGCATGTTCTCCACCACGCTGCTGTTTAATCGTGCAGAGAGGAGGCAGCCAGGGTGGGTGAAGTGTGGAGGAATGGGTTTGAGAGGATGAGCCCATAAGAGACAGAAGTGCCTTCAGAAAAGTGAGTTGGCATTTTCAAAGGCTGTATATTTGAGTGGGTGCAAGACGTTGCTTGTGTAGCTGCTAATTAGCACTGGTTGAGCTCTTACCACATCTCAGGCACTTTACATGCTCTTCGTCCCTACAGCTGGCTACATATTCTTACCCGCATTCTTATAAAGGAGGGATCTGCTAGAGACCCACAGGCAGCAAAGGAGAGAAGCCAGACCCAGAGCCCAGGTCTGCCTCAGATGAAAGGTGTCCTTCCCACTACACCAGCTTGTGGCTCGAATTAACACCGATAGGGAAGGGCAGGCACAGCAGAGTGGACTTTTGGGGGGTGTTCTCACTGCCGCATCCATCCCGTTTTGGAGCTAGCCCCTCAATTTCCTTTTAGGAAACCAAGGCTCCCCAACCCTCCATCTTCTAGCTTTGAGGGCCCCACCCCTCTTCTCGACCTGGCCACAGTGATTGGTTCAGAGCCTTGCAGGTGACCAGAGCTGGTCCAATCAGAGGGCGTTCTGGGGCTTGAAAAGGCGCATCTAGGAAGAGGCGCTCTTTGTGCCCGACCCGCAGCGGGAGGGCTGGTGCTGGCGCTCTTTTCCTTACTCTTCTTTCTGGTGTACGTACATTATTTTACTCTGTTCACACTGTACAATTGTTATATAACCTACAAAAAGTACAAAAGCCGAATGCATTTTCCAATGCTAGGTCAGAACCAAAAAAAGAAAGCGCAGTCGGTTGCAAGGAGCACAGGTGCCTGGTCCCTGCCATGCTGCCCGTCACATGAGATATTTAAACCTGGAAACAGTGCCACTCGGGAAGCTCTTGTCTTTGCAGCGACCACGCAGTTCCTGTGGGTGAGGCCTCCCGAGGCGAGTCGAGGAGGTGATGATGGGTACCGCGGTCCCGGCTGCAGGGCTGGGGTGCAGCCCAGCCGGTGTGAAGAGTGGGGGAGGGGGCGCGGGGGGCAATCCCCATCCCTAACTTGGGCATCTGGTGGCCAGCAGTGCCCCTGACCGAACCCGGCAGGCAGAGCCATTGTCGCGGAGACCACGTGTTCTCTTTAAGCCGGAGACCATGCTATAAATGAACCTGGGGAGAGGCAGGGACTACTTGTACTTTCGCTAATAACCGCCCACCAAAGACTTGCAGATGCAACGTGTCCCAGGTGGGTCATCAGGTAATTGCATTTTATGTCACAGTAATAAATAGAAGATTGAGATTACAGTAATAAACCAGTTTGGACGTTTCTGTGGGATGGCGTGGGGCCTATCCCTCTGAATAATGAGGCATTGTTTCAGTGTCTCAGACGTGCCAGGTTCCCTCCAGCCTGCGGCTGTGACGCACCCAAGTTTTGCCTGACATGCTCTTACACAGACTTGTCACTTGGCCACCTTCTCGTCCAGATCTCAGCACAACTGCTGCTTTTCCCTGAAGCCCGCCTGGCCCCCTGAGGCTGGGCTCCCATGCTTCTCTACCAAGCACAGGTCAGCCTGCCTCGTAGCTAGGTTATGAGCTTCCCAAGAGCCGGACACCTTCCCTAGTGGTCTCTCCTCTGTCCCAGTGCCTAACATAGTGCCTGACACATGCTTGTGGCCTGAATACATAAACAGAGCAGTAATTGGCTGATTCATCCCTGGGTGGGTGGGCTTCACCTGGAGCTGGCTTCATGGGCTTGTGACCATTGCTGTCACCCAAGGCCTCATGCTCAGAAAGAAGGGCCCTGCACTTGGTCACCATGCATACTGTCACTGGCACCATCTTGAAATTCTTAATGATTTTATCTTTGAATTGTATTTTGTAGGTGAAGTCCAATGGGGCAACAGAGCATGCTCTGGGGACTTGGAGCCTCAGCTCACTCATAGTCCCTTCCTTCCCTCACCTCCCCAGGATGGGTTCTCAGGCACCCACTCCTTCACCCTAGCCTCCCCCTCCCTGCCCCTGCCCCACGACCACTGCTGCCCTCCATCTCAAGCAGGCACGCGGAGGATTCAGGTCAGGCCTGCATGCTTGGTGGCATCTTGCAGTGGGGCATGGTCCCCACCCAGGCTTAGGCACCACAGTGCATCTGGTGGGTGGCCAGCTGGAGGCTATGTCTTAACAAGGTCTAGCCCCGATCTGGGTTCCCGGTGCATGACAGCACGGAGGGTGAAAGAGCTCAAGGACCCCTTTCTGCTGTGGGCCGGGGAATGGGCTGTGGGAAGAGCAATGCCTGGCTTGGCTTCCCCAGACCTGCCCTAGCTGTCGTGGCCATCCAGTCACTGACTCAGGAAGAACCTGGCAGCCCTCTGACCCAAACAAGTGTATGTGTCCCATGTCACAGGGCGAGGCCCTGGGCACCAGTGAGCATCTGTCCTCCCCCTGCTAGAGCAACTCTGTACCGGGGATGCTCCAGCTGCTGGCTCTGCGCCTGACGTGTGTGTGTGTGTGTGTGTGTGTGTGTGTCTCTCCTTTCAGCCTTCCTGTGTCTGGCCTGTCTCCTGTGGCCACTTGAGGCACCCTCCTGGGTGAGCTGCATAGTACAAACTGTGTAATTTCAGTGGTTTTGTTTATGCATTAAATGCTCTGGCATTTGCATTTAAAACCCTAGTTGCACATATAAAGATGAACAGTAAATTCCTGCTAATAAGAAAAAATTTTAATTTTTCTTTACTTAGGGTAACATCAAATAGCAAATGAAACATCATAAGAAGTCAAGAGAAAGACCGTGGAAGAGAGAAGCAGCCTTCTATGTACCTTTAGGACCACTTTTCCCTGCTTATTGAACACAGAGGTCTGAACTGTCATTTGGCACTGGCCCTGTCCCAGCTCATGTTTGTTGAATAAAAGAATAAATAAATAAATAAAAAGATATTTACGAAAAAATGGGACATGATCATTATTTTCTATTTCCCAGCAATACTGTACATAATCAGGATTGCAGGCATGTTATGAAATACAAGAATATCTGAATACTAAAATCACTCTGGAATCACATATGCTAATCGGTGGAGTTGTTTGCCATTTCTCCAAGGTCGACACTGTTTTGTCAGCATCAACATTCTCATCTTTCTCCAGTCCCAGTTCTGGTCTTAGAGGAGTAGGTTTTATCGGACTAAGCCTCCAACAGACAACAATTGTAAACTCTGGACACAATTTTTAAAACAGCTGTATTAAGATGTCAGACAGCAAGCAAAAGCAGACAGCTTAAAGGGACTCCAACCTACGAAAACAGTAAACATCCCGACTGGGACACACGTGTGCACACACATGTTACAGAGGGACATGAGCTCTATGGAAGGAAGATCCTTGTCCATCTTGTAGACGGCACATAGGAGATGTGCAATACATTTTTGTTGTAAAAATGAATGTTTTGTTTGGTAGACTTCATTTGTTGTTGTTGGAAAATCTGGCTTTCGAGGCATAATTCACAATTTGCTTGCAAAAAAGCAAAATTCACACTTCTTAATTGTACCATTTTATCAGTTTGACATACAGTTGTGTACCCACCACTACAATCAAAATCTAGAGTATTTCCATCCACAGAAAGTTCCTCCATGCCCCTTTGCAGTTCACCCGCTCCCCAACTCCAGCCCTGGCCGTCGCTGACCTGGATTCTGCAGCTTTGCCCTTTCAGAATGCCAAGTAAATGGAATCGTCCTGAAGGCAGCCTTTTGTGTCTAGCTTCACTTGTCTAATGCTTTTGAGGTTCACCCATGTTGCCTGTGTCAGTAAATCATTCCTGTTACATCTGAGCACTATTCCGTTGTGTGGGTGGATCTCACGTTGTGGATATTTGGGTTATTGGTTAGCTATAGTGAATAAAGCTGCTATAAGTATTTGCATGTGGGTCTTTGTGTGGATGTGTCTTCACTTCTAGGAATGGGATTGCTGTCACATGGGTAAGTGGATATTTAACTGCGAAAGACACTGCCAAACTTTTCCAAAGCAGCTGTACCAGCAAGGTAATGAGGGTTCCGGTTGCTCCACGTGCTCACCAGCACTCAGTATTGTCAGCGTTTAAAGTAATTTCTAGCCATTCTAATAGGTATGTTGTGTTATCTCATTGTGGGTTTAACGTACATTTACCTAATAATGATGTTGAGCATTTTTTTATGTCCTTATTCACATCTCTTCTTTGGTGAGTTATGTGTTCAACTCTTTTGCCCATTTAAAAAACTACATTGTTTATTTTCTTATTACTGAATTGTGAGAGTACTTTATATATTTGGGGTACAAGTCTTTTATCAAATCTGTGTTTTGCAAATATTTCTCCAGTCTGTGACTCATCTTTTCATTCTCTTAATAACATCTTTTGAAGAGAACAATTTTGAAATCTTTAAAATTTAAAAAATTGATAAAGTCAAAATTTTTTATAGCTTGTGCTTTTTGTATCCTAATAAATCTTTGTCTACCCAATCACAAAGACTTTTCTCCTGAGATTTCTTCTAGATGCTTTATCATTTTAGGTTTTACATATTTAGGTCCATCATCAATTTTAAGTGATTTTGTATATATGGTGTGAGAAAGGGGTTGAGGCTCATTTTTTTTTTTAATTTTTGCATTTGTATGTCCAATTGTTCCAATGTTATTTGTTGAAAAGACTATTCTTTCTGCATTGTATTACCTTTGGGCCTTTGTCAAAAATCAATTGGTAGCCGGGCATGGTGGTGCATGCCTGTAGTCCCAGCTACTCGGGAGGCTGAGACAGGAGGATCCCTTGAGCTCAGGAGTTTGAGGTTGCTGTGAGCTAGGCTGACGCCACGGCACTCACTCTAGCTTGGGCAACAGAGTGAGACTCTGTCTCAAAAAAAAAAAAAAAATGAATTGGCCATGTCTCTGTGGGTCTACTTCTGGACTCTATTCTGTTCATTGACCTCGGGGTCCATCCTTTTCCTAGTACTACAGGGTCTTGCTTACTGTAGCTTTATAACAAGTCCTGAAATCAGGTAACAAAGTCCTCCAATTATGTCCTTTTTCAAAATTGTTTTGACTCTTCTAGTTCCTGTGATTTTTCATATAAATATTAATTTCTCAATTTCTATCAAAAAAGCCTAGAGTTTAATTGATATTGTATAGATTCTATGGATCAATTCAAATGGAATGGACATCTCAACCATATTGAGTCTTCCAATCCATGAACACAATATATTTCTCTCTTTAGGTCTTCTTTGGTATCTCTCGATGCTTTGTAGGTTGATAGTTTTCAGTATATAGATCTTGCACATATTTTGTTAGACCTATCTCTTAAGTATTTCATGTGTTCTTGATGCTTTTGTTAATTGTATTTTTTAAAAATTTTCAAATTCCAATAGTTGATTGTCAGAGTATAGATGTTAAATTGATTTTTATGTATTGACTTTGTATCCTGTGACCTTGCTAAATTCACCTGTTAGTTCAAATTGCTTTTTCATAGATTCTTTGGGATTTTCCACAGAGAGATTGTGTGTCTTCAAATAGGGACATTGAACCCTTATAACATTTCTGTAGACTTATCCTTCTGAGGACATAAAGTGTAGCTGCTAAGAGTTTGGCTTTGCAGTCAGTCCAATCTGGGTTGGATTCTGGTCCCTCCACTTCCCAGCTGTGTAACTATGGCCTAGTTGTTTAGCTTCTCTGACGCTCCCTCCTACCATTTGTAAAATGAGAGAAAATTACTTCTCTCTAAGATTATCATTATATAATCATTAGTTCCTAGAAGTGGTATTGTAGGTTAAAAGGTAGTCACAATTTTAAGGCTCTTGGTACATACTGCCAAAATGTTTTCCAGAAATGGAGTGACACTTTTTTTTTTTTTTTTTTTGAGAAAGAATCTTGCTCTGTCACCCCAGCTAGAGTACAGTGGCGTCATCATAGCTCACAGCAACTTCAAACTCCTGGGCTCAAGTGATCCTCTTGCCTCAGCCTCCAGAGTACCTACAGGTGTGCACCACCATGCCCGGCTAATTTTTCTATTTTTTTGTAAAGATGGGGTCTTGCTCTTGCTCAGGGTGGTCTCAAACTCCTGGGCTCAAGTGATCCTCCTGCCTCAGCCTCCCAGAGTGCTACGATTACAAGTGTGAGCCACAGCACCCAGCCAAGAAGTGGAGTGCCGCTCTTCACCAACCTCAGCAACATTGCCATTGCTATGGTCTCAACGTTTGTGTCCCCCAAAACTCATATGTTGAAATCCTAACCCCTAAAGATGACGTTATTAGGAGGTAAGACCTTTGCGGGGGATTAGGTCATGTGGGCTCTGTCCTCATGAATGGGATTAGTGTCTTTGTGAAAGAGTTCCCAGAGAGCTCACTTGCCCCATCCACCAGGGAAAAGACACAGGGAAAAGACAGCCATCTATGAGCCAGAAGTAGGCCCTCACCAAACACTGAATCTGCCAGCACCTTGATTTTGGATTTCTCAGCCTCCAGAGCTGAGAAATAAATTTCTGTTGGTTATAAACCACCTAGTCTGCGATATTTTGCTATAGCAGCCCAAATGGACTAAGACACTCATTTACAATGAAATGTACATTAAGAGACGTGGAGAACAATGTATGCATATATCAAAACATCATGTTGTGCATCATAAATATATACAATTTTTATCTGTCAACTAAAAATAAATTAATTTTTTTAAAAAAGAGAGACTTGGAGAGAGCCAACAGCAACTTGACCTCTCTTACAATAGTTATTCTTGCCCTCTTTATTCAAAATTGTCATCCAATTGAACTCTTGTATTTCTAGTCTGTTGTTTCTGGCCCATGGATTGCCTTCACTGTTAGTTTATATATCTTATTCTTTCGATTTCTGAAGTGTTTTTCTTTACAAACTGGAAACTTGTGTCACAGCTACTAACTAGTCCTCATGACAACCCTATGAAATCTCTTCTTTCCTCTATTTTTCAGGTGAGAAACTTGAGATGAGAAGTCACTTGCCCAAGGGGACAGCTAGAGAGTAGCAGAGCTGGGAATTTTTGCCCAGGGCAGAATCCTCGCCAACCCCCCCCCCCCCACCTCATTCAGTAAACGTAAAGTCTGAGCAAACTGACCAGGGTTCAGACCAATTCCTGCCCTTATGAGCTGGGTACCATTGGGCTAATCTCTTAGCCCCTCTAATCCAAACTGTGCACAAAATTTTGATGAGTCTGCTGTGTCAGGCTCTCTCCTAGGCACTGGGCCTCAGTTTCCTTATCTATAAAATGGGCCAAATGATTATGTCTATGGTGCCCACCTCTTGTGAGGACTAAATAAGATGCTGGGAACACACAGGCTTGATGGTGAGCTGATGAAGCCTGGATTCCTGGGAGTCCCGCCACAAGTGGAGGCCTTCAAGCCATAGTCAGGCTCCTCAGCCTCTGTGTGCCTGGCTTGCCTCTCTACCTTCTCTTAGAAAGTATCCAAATGCAACTCTGCTTCTTCCAATCCCCACCACGGGAGGGGATAAAGGAAGAGCGGTGTAAGATTCTCTTCCTTGTCCAGAGCTGGGAGGGCAGGAGGGCTGACGAGAGGCTGGAGGGTCAGGAGAACCGAGTGTTCCATCCCCGCCCCACCCTGCAAAATCTTCATGGCCTTAACCACGTGGCTACTTTTCTCCGAACTTTTATTTCCTCTGCTGCAAGCTGGGGGAGATTTTTTTCCTGACCCTGCACCTGGACTGAGTGAGTTAAATGAGATCATGGGCGGGAACACTCAGGTAAACTCTAAGGCTAACTGTGTTTTTCCCGACGGGCCTGCTGTGTGTCGCGGGGCTTTGTGTGCTCGAAAGAGAATGGGCTCCAGGCTGGTTTGACTCTGGGCTCTGTTACCCCCCGCTGGGACCTCGGGTTTCCTCGTCTGTGGGACAGGGACAATATGGAGGTGGTGGGGTCTCTGCCTTCCTTGCACAGACAGGATTTAATGTGCTGCCTCCCCGGGACTGAGCGGGGCCTCGCGACTCGTCGGGGCCGGCTGGCTGTGAGCAGAGGTGAAGTGTGTCACTTTCAGGCTGGAGCATTTCATTGCTCGAATCTAATCTTCCCTTTTAGTGTCTTGGCAAATTTACATGTGGACAGGGCCTCAGTCTGGGTCTCTGAGTGAAGTCCCCTGGGAAACATGTATTGTGAGCAAAAAAAAAAAAAAAAAAGCTTTTTTATTTAAGCCATTAAAATTATGGGGGGGCTATTTGTCACCACAGCATAACGTTGCCCACCCTGCCTGATGTAAACCTCCCCCTCCCAAGGTGGCTGTGAAGATTCAGCGTGAGGGTTCACGTGACACCCTTGGTTAAGGACCCGGCAGGTATTGAGTGCTCCTTGAACAGGAGCTGTAATTACTACTATAATAACAGTACGGCAAAAAGTAGTTGGATTCAAATCTCAGCTTCGTTCTCAGCCCTCTGGGTGACCTTGGACAAGCAACTTACCTCCACAAAATGGAGGTAATAGAGCTCCCCCAGGGCTCACTGCGAGGCTCCCAGGAGGTGAGCTGAGAGCCAGGGTTGCTTGGTGGCCTTAGAGCCCTGAAGTCAGACAGCCTGGCTTCCAATCCTGCTGGCACCATGTATTAGCTACTGTGTAACCGTGGGCAAATCATTTAAATTCTTTGAACCTCAGTTTCCTCATCTATAAGATGGGGATAATAGAAGTACCTACTTTAATGGGTTATTGGGAGAATTAAATAGGTTAACAAATGCAAAATGCTTTAAAAATTGCCCGACACACAGTAAGCTCTCCATAAATTAGAACTCCTGTTAGCATTGTCCATTGGGCAGTGTGGGACAGGGTTTGGATCCCAGCCCCGGGTCTCATTAGCTGAGTGACCTCAGGGCCATCACGTCAGTTCTCTGAGTCTCACTTTCCTCATCCATCAAATGAGGGCAGTAATAGGGTAGCGACAGACATTTTGCGAGGGTTCAGTGGGACAACGTGTGGCGCTGGTAACGTCTGCAGTGCCGGCTGCAGGCCCGGCCCTCGGCACGTGCGCAGTCAGGCTGTGCCGACTGAGACGTGAACGAACACCCGGCACACAGTAGGTGCCGTCAGTATTTGTCCCTCCACCATCCCTCATCCTGGACCGACCCTCTCTTGCTGCCGTGTTTGTACCATGCCCAGATTTGGGACGCTCTCCTCAAGGCCAGGACTAGGGCGAGGCAAGTGAGGTGCCACGGGCCACTCTCCCCGTTTGACGGAGGAGAAAGCAAGGTGCAGCCAGGCAAAGCCCCGGCCACCTGATCCAGGTGCACGCTGGACTCTGCTCTCTGTACCCCCCACCCCGTGTCCCCACCCCAGCTGGAGAGACCACAGTCCTACTGGCGCCCCGGCAGGCCGCTGCTGCCCGCCTGTGCTTCTCGGGATGGTGCGCACGGCAGCTGGACTCCGTGGGCCAGGTGGCAGAGGGGCGGGTCTCTCCCCTGGGCATTGGTAGCCACTCTAGTTACCCTCTTGGATTTCCTCACTCTCCGCGCTGCTCGCTGGGTGGGCCTGTGGGGGCCGGCGGAGGGCTGTTCCTGAGGCCCAGGGGTGCTGCCTGAGCTGGGCCCTCCAGCAGGGCCACCATGCAGAGGGCAAGGCCCCAGAGAACTTGTCCCCAGATGCCATGTGGGGGTGGCGAGACCCTGTCCCTGAGGAGAGAGCTGAAGGCCAGGAGCTGCCAGTGGCCTCAAGGTAGGGAAAGACTCCCTGGTGAGGGGCTGGCTGGGAGGCACAAGAGGGACAGCTTGTTTCTCAAGCACCGAACCCTGGCTCAGGCCTGGCCTGATAACGGAGCTTGAGCCCAGTTCAGGGCAGAGCTGCAAACCGGAGCCGCCACGGCCGAGCAGGACAATGAGGGAGACTGAGGGGGAGGTGGGTGTTGATACCTTCAAAATGCTCTTAAAAATTTTTTTTATTGATATATAATAGTTGTACTTATTTGGGGGCTACCTGTGACATTTTGCTACATTTATGCAACGTGTAATGATCTAATCAGTGTGTTTAGGATATCATTCACCTTGAACATTTATCATTTCTTTGTGTTGGGAACATTGCAATTTTTCTCTTCCAGCTACAAAATCAGCTTTTTAAAAATAGTGTGCACTAGACTAGATTTGTACTGCACAACAAAAATGTATTGAGCACCGTATTAGTCAGCCTGGGTTGCAGAACATACTACCACAAACTTGGTAGCTTAAACAACAGAAATGTATTGTCTCACAGTTCTGGAGGCTAGAAGTCTCAGATCAAGGTCTGGCAAGGTTGGTTTCTGACGAGGGCCCTCTCCCTGGCTTGTCGATGGCCGCCTTCTCACTGTGTCCTCATGTGGCCTCTTCTCTGTGCGTGCATGGGAAGAGAGAGCGAGCTCTCTCATGCGTCTTCCTACGAGGACACTAATTGTTTTGGATCAGGACCCCACCCTTCTGACCTTGTTTGACTTCAATTGCTTCCATAAAGGCCATATCTTCTAATACAGTCACATTGGGGGTCAGGGCTTCAACATGAATTTGGGGCAGGGGCACAAATTGAGTCATGTGCCAGCAACGTGATTCCCAAAGTTCTTGTTACCATGGAGCTTGCATTCTTGGTGTGTGTGCGTGTGTGTGCTCGCGTGCGCCTGTGCACATACGCATGTGCAGGCCATTATCTGCTAGATAAACAAGCACGAGCTCGTGGGCAAGCTGTGGCTGGGTCTCTGGTGCGCAGTGCCCAAGCAGAGTGGTTCACAGCGCTGCCTCTGGGCGGGAAGGTGCTGGACTCGCTCACATCCTGAATCTGCACTCACAAGCTGTGTGTCCTTGGACTTTACCTCTCCTAACATCAACCTCGTTATCTTCCTTAACCTGGAGGGCTGTTGACATGACTGAGAACAATGGCTAGTAAATGCTTAGTATAGCATTTGGAAGGCAGGATATGAATAATAGGAGATGGTTATTATCACTACTACTTTTGTTTTGTTTTATTTTGTTTTGTTTTTTGAGACAGGGTCTCACTCTGTTGCCCAGGTTAGAGTGCTGTGGTGTCATAGCTCACTGCAGCCTCCAACTCCTGGGCTCAAGTGATCCTCCTGCCTCAACCTCCCGAGTAGCTGGGACTACAGGTGTGTGCCACACGGCTAATTTTTAAATTTTTTGTAGAGATGGGGTCTCACTATTACCCAGGCTGATCTCAAATTCCTGGGCTGAAGTAATCCTCCTGCCTCGGCCTCCCAAAGTGCTAGGATTATATGCGTGAGCCACTGTACCCAGCCTCATTACTGCTTTTAAACAAAGAGATCACCCCTAATTGAGGTGGAGGCTTGCGTTGGAGATAATCTAACCTGTGAGGTCAGATGTTAGAAGGTCTTAGCCACAGAGAGGAATATATCAGGGAGAACAGGCACTATTTGGGTATGATACATGATTCTCTTCTCCGGTGCATATCATTCATTTATTCATTCATTCATCATGTTTTCAGTGAATTTATCCACTACCCTCCCAAAGCCACTAAAATCAGCTGGGACCTTGCTCACGTTGCAACCTCTACTTTGTGACACTGATCCGTTCTGTCAGGCAGGGGCTGGCTGCCCGGCAGATGCAGGCAGATGGAGCCTACTAGAAACCCATAGCACTGTCCTTGGCATGCCGAGAGGCTCAGAAGAGGACACTGACTCCCCGATGGGGCCACTGAACCCACTGTGAATGCAGGGCCAGCACGTGCGGGTCTGGGCGGGATGTCGTACCCTCGAGCCCAGACTCTTTAAACATTCATTCAGTGTGTTGAGCAGAGTGTGTTCCCTGCACCATGGGAGGCAGGGCCCCTTTGTTGGCTGCCACAGCCCTCACTTGGACACACGGCCACAAAACAAAGCCACACTGTTCGCCTGCTGTCCTCTGCCCCGGCGGAACGCCCCTCTGTGGCAATGTAGGATCTCATCTTGTGGGGTTAGGCTGGGTGGGGTCTAACCTCTGTCCAGAGAAGTTGAAGGACCCTTCCAACCCTTCCCTGAGGGAAAGTCTGTGCCCAGTGTCCCTATCTCATGCCATCTCAGGCTGCCTCAGCCCCCCTCAGAGACCAGAGCCTCCCACCCCTGCCCCTCCCCCGGGCCCCCAAGCATCACGGGCAGCCTGTGCCTGGGAGGGGGTGGCTGGGCTCTATGGCCCTAGGTTTTCTTTCCTCTCGGGTGTTCTGTAGCTCTAAGCACCCACCCTCTGCCCATTCCTGAGCTTCTTGGTGGGAATTCAGGGAGGAACCAGGCTTGGGCCTGCCCCTGGGGAAGCAGCATCGTGTACAGACCGTTGGCATACAGTGGGACCACAGCCTCCTTTATTTCATCTGTAACATGAAGATGACCGCAGTAGCACGTCCCTCCCAGAGCTGGGCTGAGGATTAAAGGAGTTAATTCGCGTACGGGGTATAGACCAGTCCTGGCACATAGGACCCTCCATAGCCCTTAGCTCTGGGCGCGGCTGGGGCAGAAGCGGAAGTGAGTGTCACATGCGATGAGTAGCGGGAGAAGCCCAGGCAGGAACCAGCAGTGCAGCAAGAGGGGTGGGGTGACCTTCTAAATCCCATTGTTCACTGTACTGTCACGTGTGAGTCGGGCTGTCCCCAGCCAAAGTGCCGGCGGAGTTTTGGGATCAACGCAGCACCCAGCAGCTAGAGCTGTCATTTCAGACAGAGCCCAAAGGGACGCGTCTGTCTCCAGGTATTCACTGGCACACCTACTGTGTGCTGGGCACTGACTGCAGCCCTGGGGATACGGCGAGGAACAAATCCCTGCTCTTGAAAGATTCACATCCTTTTAGGGAAGCAGACAGCAAACCAATAAACATAACTCAGGTGGGGAGGAGGGTTAGAAACAGAAATAAAGCTGAGCAAGGGGACAGAGAGGGATGGGGGGTGGAGAACAAAGGCCAGCGGGGAGGCTGGTCCAGGCATCCCCAGAGAGACGAGAGGCCTGGGCCAGCGGGACCCTGGCCCCATGTCCAAGGCAGGGCTGAGGCAAAGTAGGTACAGGGCGGCAGAGAAAAATCAAGGAGCATCTCAGGATTTCTGGCCAGAGTAACTGGCAGAGAGCAGGCACCGTTTCCTGAGCTGGGGGAAGGGTGCAGGAGGGGCAGGGGTGGAGGGCTGGGGGCAAAGTTAAGAATTCAGCTTTGTACTACTGAGTGTGAGTTGCTCATTAAACAATCAAGTGGGAACCTCCAGGAGGCCGTTGGATATGTGAGTCCATTTCCGGGTCAGGCCCTGCCTGGCGATATAAATGTGGGGTCTTCAATGCAGGTCCCTGTTGTCCTGGGCCAAGGGTGCCCTTTTCACCAGGGGTGGGCTTTGGGCCATTATCTTAAATAGCTGTGTCCACCAAGCCACTGCCCTGCTCCTGACCCTTTGGGCATTATGTCTAGGGTCCCCCCAAGCCTCTGAGGTACCGTCATCACGATGCCCATTCTGCACATGGGGACAAGGAGGCTCAGCAAAGGGAAGTGAGCCGTGCACTGTCATCGAGGAGGAAGAGGCAGAGCTGGGATTTGAACTCAAGTCTGCAGGGACATCAGGGAAACTTCAAGAGTTAAGCTAGAAACTAGCCAGCTAAATTCCTCCCCTGCAGCCAAGGAAGGTGGATGCCATTATTTCCAAATTGTTCTGGCAGCAGATACACCTAAAGGGAGCCAGGAACCACCAGGCGGAGGGTAGAAGTTATGTGGCCAGGAAACCTGGAACTTGCTCAAGGCCTAATATTTCTGAACTTTGGGCTTTAGGGGTCCCAACAGATGATCACTTTGCAGAAACTGAGGCAGTACATCAGCCTTGTGCTGCTCAAACCTGGGCCCAATCGGCTCCATCTCTTTCTCCTTCTAGCACTTAACGCACGTTCTCGTACCCATGGGTGGGGAAGGGCTTGGCTCTCTGGGGCCGAGCGCACTGTACTTGGGAAGGCTGGCTCCCAGCCTCTCTCCTCTTTCTTCCCTGGTACCTTCTCTCTCTGGGCCTTGCCAGCTGTAAGGCTGCTGCACCTGCTGGCCCTCGGAAGCCCTCACACCTGAGCAAGGTAAGCCAACAGCGTGTGTGGCTTCAGAGAGGGCATGGGGGCGGGGGATGCGACCAGAACCTCTCTATTTGGATTCTGTGTCTCTAACAGATGCACGAGCCACAGCTGTCCACCGAGTTGCCCATCCTCTCCCCTGAGAGCTGAGCTGCTGCCCAGCCTCTGGCAGCAAGAAAGAGCCTTTTGTTTCCTCTGTGTCTGGAGGCAGGCTTTGTACTGTCTGTCTGTTCAGCTAGTAGGCTCTGCCTGATTATGGGCCATTAATAAATGCATCTGTTTGGATTTCACAAGTATATTTGAATTCCTAAGACTTCCACGGCATACCAGGTAGCAAACGCAGCAACAGTTTCTGAACTAATATCCCGGCAGGACATGCGCAGGAGACTGCCGGCGTGGAGGTGTGCAGAGAAACACCTGGCACACAGGACCTACTGCGTGCTGGGTGAGGCGGGCAGAGCATTGCGCAGACTCAGACAGACCAGGGTTCCAAACCTGTACCTGCTGCTGACCACCTGTGTGACTCTGGGCAAGGGCCTTGCCTTTCTGAGCCTCATGTCTTCGTGCGCAGCTGAGCACAGGAATCCCTAGTTGCATGGTGTGTGTGGTATGATGTGTGTAAAATGGTTCCAGTGTTATTCCTCACTCTCTAAGGCAGGTATTAGCTGTCCCCACTTTGCAGATGAAAACACTGAGGCTCTGAGAGGAAGCCAATTGCCCAAAGTCCTACAGCCAGGAATGCTCTGCTGGGTCTCAAAGTCACTGCTGACCGCTAATCCCTGCCTTGGACCTTAGTCAGTTGGCTGCTCAGTCCTTGTAAACCTATGCAGGGATTGGAGCTGGGGGACCACCTCGCCCAGGCCTTCCTGTAGGCCAGGCTGGTGGCTGCTGGTGGGCTGGGTTGGGGGGTACGTGGCCCTCCCTGTGGACGCCAGGCCTCTCCCAAAGGGCAGGTTTAGACCCAGTGGCAGCTCAGACAACTGTTTCAACACTGCCGGCTGCTCTCCGCCTGCTGGTTGGATTTGCTCGGTTCCTCCTGGCGCCCAGGGCCCCGCTGGGGGCTCCTTGCCCGCCTCCTGGGCAGCCCATCCTGGTGGATGTGAATTTCCATGTATGGACTGAACACAGCTCGTCCCAGACCTCGGGTTGACTTTGCGCACGAATGTCTTTTTTTTCCTCTCTCCTCTGGCTTCCTGGAAGATGGCCCGTTTGATTTTTACGGGAGCTGTCATTGTAATTAACCTTCACTGGGTGCTGCGTGGAGCCTGACTCAGGCTTCGTCTGAGAAGGAGTAGTGAAGCAGTCTTGTTTCTGCCTCTTGCTTGCCAAGTGATCGGCTTACCTGAGGGGAATACGCTCCCATGAGCCTCAGTTTCCTCATCTGTGACATAAGCACGAGATGACACTAACTTGATCCTTGCTGGGAGAACAAAGGAGATGCCACGTGCAGAGGCCGGCACTGTGTGGGCCACATCCGTGAGTGGTGAGGACAGGGCCCGGGCTGGTCTTGTTCTTGGTCATGTCCCCAGAGGCTAGAACTCTTCCCAGCTCCTGCTGGGCTCAGTAAACGCGTGTTGAATGAATAGTCACCGCTGTCACCTGTCTCTGGGGGCTTCCACTTAGAGCTTCATAACCCCAGGAGAGAGTCCTAAGAGAAAAGGCAGATGGAACGGTTCGCAGGCAGAGAGAGGCCTGTGAGGGGGGACGCGCGTAATTAAATCCCTCGCTGAGTGTTAAGGGGCTGGGTTGAGTTCCTTCTGTGTGCTGGGAGCGCCCCTGTCTGGGAGGGGTCCCTGCATGGGGTGGGGGGGGGGGGCAGAGGCTTCGTGCCTCCTGTGTGCCGGGTGCAGTGAAGGCGATTTGGGCACCTTAACTTGTTGAATCCTCTCAAACATCCCTCACAGTTAGGGTATCATCCCCATTTGCAAATGAGGAAATCGAGGTTCAAGACAGGAAGTGACTTGTCCAAGGTCACACAGCGCAGAAGAGGGGAGCCAGGACGCCGGACAAGGCCAGCCCACTGGCCTCTGCTCCCTTTGTCTGGCAACAGGACTTCCATTTTTCTTCGGGGAAACACCCCTCCGCTGCTCAGTGGCCAAGGCAGAGTGGGATGACTGGGGTCCGCTGGGCCCCTGAGCTGGCCCCGTGGAGTCTGGGCTCTGCTGGCCATCTTGCTCTGTCAGGAGGGCCTCCTGAGACTGGAGCCAACACAGAGGACAGCAGAGCCACCTGCAAACAGGCCAGTTCCAGACGACATTGTAGAGTCACTAAAGTCAGCTCTGCCCTTAGGCTTCTCAGTCTCGGGAGCCGGTAAAGGCCCTTTGGGACTAAAACTAGCTTGAACTGGGCTTCTGCCACTTGCAGCCAGTACAGTCCAGGCTTGTGTCATCTGGAGTGGGAGACCAGACAACCTCTGCGAAATGACCAACCAGAAGGAGGGCGTGACCGCAGGTGCCGGACTGCAGGAAGGGCTTCCTGGATTGAACTGTGCCTCAGAGGGACAGGGGAGTTTAACCAACCAAAATGGTGTTGGCTTCGGTTCACGCGCTCTCTCTCTCATTGGGGCCAAACCTGATTGTCATGGACAGCTGGGCAGGGGTCTTTTCCTTGACTGCCTGTTTAGGCCAACATGACACCCAAGAGCTGACTCCAAGCTTCGGGAGAAAAAGTTATGTCTTCCTTCTTGGGCAGAGCTTTCTGTCCCAAGGGAGGGACCTGAGAAATTCAAATGAGATCTAGGAGAGGAGTGTGACACAGTGTCAGCAAGAGCTTGGATCACACGGATCTGGGGTCCAGTTCCAGGACTACCATTTCTCATAGGTGGGAGAACTCGGGGAATTTCTCAACCTCTTGACTCAACTTCCCTGAGCCTCTATTTCCATGTCTGTGAAATGGGTATAAGATAGTAGCCACAGGGTTGCTGTGGGGATAGAGCAAGAGTGGTCATTTATTTAACAAACTGGAGATATGGCAAGAATGATGCACAGTCTGCAGCCTTGAGGGCCTCCCACCTGGAGAGGTAAGGAAAGTGCCTGGCACAGGGCAGGGCCTGGCACACAGTAAGTCTCCCTCTGTAGCCTTCCAGAATTGGCAGAGGAATTAACTCAGGTTGTAGAGATTTGAACTAAGCCAAGGGAGCAAACATCAACAGAGTGCCTCCCTAGCCAGAACCCGGTCCTGGGCTAGCGTCTGCAGGGCAGAGTAAGAACGGTGGAGTACGGGCTCTGCAGTCGGGGTGGAATCACAGCTGCCCCATTCTCTGGCCCGAAACCTCGAGTAACTTATTTAACCTCTCTGAGCCTCAGTTTCCAATCCATGAAATGGGGCTTATACTTGCCTTGTGGTTGTTATAAGGCTGAAATGAAATTGAGTCTTACTTGATAAACATACGATAGATGCCAACTACTTCTTCTGACCACCATCCTTTGGGGTCGATATTAATATTATCATGCCCACTTAATTGATGAGGAAACTGAGGCTCAGAGAAGATTCATGGCCCACAGGAATGGTCTTTCTAATTCTCCATATCCTCTCCCAGAGGAAGTGTGCAGAGCTGGCCTTCCCATCCCCGGGCCCCTGCTGGGGTGAGGTGGGGTGGGAGGGGGCCTGCAGCCAGGGTCTTCTACTCTCACCAGGACTTCATCAACCTGCTGGCTTCCCCTGGCCTCCGCTTGCCTGGCACTGCCCGGCTCGCTGAGATGGGGCTGGGAGGAGCTTGCCTCCTGGTGACTGGGCCCGAGAACCCCCAGCCAGGACATCTGATGTGTCTGAGGCAGCGCCCACCCCTGACCGTTCCTCCCCAGTGTCCCTGGCCAAGGGCAGGGAGAGTGAGTAACGGCTGGGAACACACTGGCCTGTTCCAGGGCTCGCGCCTGCGGGGGAGCTCTCTCCCCCTGGAGCCCGGGAAAGGCCAGGGCAGCATTCTTGGCCAGCAGCGCTCCCCTCTGCCCCCCACCCCTCCCTCATTCTTCAGCCACTCCTTCCCTGTCACTCTGCCGGAGCAGCGGTTCTCACAGTGCGGTCCCTGCACTGTGGCATCAGTATTGTCTACATGTTCTTCAGAAATGCAAAATTCCAGCTCCGACTCCAAACCCCCTGTATTAAATTGCTAGGGCTGCCCTAACAAAACCCCACAGCCTGGGCGTCTTAAACGACAGAGGTTTCTTTTCTCTCGGTTCTGAAGGCTGGAAGTCTGAGCTCAAGCTGCCGGCGGGGTTGGCTTCTTCCGAGGCCTCCTGCTTGGTGTGTAGGTGGCTGCTTCCCCGATGCAGTGTTGAACACGGTCAGCCCACTGTGTGTGCGTGCTCTTGTGTCTCACTGTCTGCGTCCTCACTCCTCTTCTTATGAGGACACCAGTCACGCTGGACTAAGGCCCACCCTAGAGACTTCATTTTACCTTAATCTCTTTACAGGCCCTATCTCCAAATACAGTCACGTTCTGAGGGACTAGGGGTTAGGACTTGTGAATTTTGAGAGACACGATTCAGCCCAAAACACCTACTGAATTGGAAACGCTGGGTGGGACCCAGCAGTCTGTGTTCTGGGGGACCCCCTGGGTGATTCCGATGCCTGCTCGTGTGTAAAAAGCACTGGACTAGAATTTAGAGCACCCACGAGGTACCAAGCCCTGTGCTAGTCACTTAACCGATCAACAAATGGCATTAGTTCCTGAGTGATAGGCACTGGGACACGCATAAAACAGCCCCCAGCCTTGTCCTCACGGAGAGCACACAGTCTGGACAGGGAGACAGGAGTGACAATTGATTTAAAATATTCCGTTACATGATTGTGGAGAGGCCAGTATGGATGGGAGGTGCTCGGGGCGCCCTCCAGCAGTGAAGGCTTCCTAGAAGAAGCGAGACTGCTGCCCGGATCCGAGGGAAGTAGGAGAGACACAGGCTGGGGAGCGGTGGCTGCCGACGAGCGCCCCAAGCCCAGCAGGATAGACCAGGAGCCTCGAATGTGAGTGCGGGCACCCTGGGGACCACGCAAGGTAATTCTTTGGGGGCCAGGAAAAAATCATTAAAATTCCTCTTTATTTTTTATCTTGTCTTTCATGCATTTCCGTTATTTGAGTGTACTTTAAATGTACACAATACATTACCACAGAAGCACAGGCAAATATTTTTAAGTTAAAAAGTGTACCAGGGCCGGGCACAGTGGCTCACACCTATAATCCTAGCACTCTGCGAGGCTGAAGTGGGAGGATTGCTTGAGTGCAGGAGTTCAAGACCAGCCTGAGCAAGAACGAGACCCCATCTCTACTAAAAATAGAAAAATTAGCCGGGTATGGTGGTGCGCACCTATAGTCCCAGCTACTCGGGAAGCTGAGGCAGGAGGATCGCTTGAGCCCAGGAGTTTGAGGTTGAAGTGAGCTGTGATGATGCCACCTCACTTTAGCTGGGGAGATAAGAGTAAGACTCTGTCTCCACAAAAAAAAAAAAAAAAAAGTGTGCCAGTGCTGAGGGTGCGCCAAAAAATAACTCTATGGGTGGTCTGGCTGTCAACCAAGTTTGGAGACCACTGGTGTGTACATACAAAAGAGGAAAGGCTGGAAGGAGCCGGGGAAGGCTTGTGTGGCTGAAGTCCAGAAAGGAGTGGGGCAAGTACATTGATGTGAATCCAGAGGGGTATCTTGAGGGGCCGTGGGGAGCCATTGAAGGTATTTGAGCAGGAGAGGGGCTCAATCACAGTTGTGTTTTAAAAAGAGCAGTCTGGCTTCTTTGGGGAGAATGATGTGAAGGAGGCAAGAGCAGCTGCAACTCACTTAGTTAAAACCTCTGTGCTCTTAGGGGTGGCAGACTGGATGGGCAGTGAAAGGATGTGTGCTGGCGTCCCACAGGCTTGTTTCAAGTTCCATCTTCACTTATTATAGCTGTGTGACCTTGTTTACAGTGTTCAACCTCTCTGTGCCTCGTTTCCTCACCCAAATAACAAGGGTCATTATAGCCCATTGCAGGGCTGCAGTGAGGATGGAACGAGATCATACAAGTACAGGACCGAAAACAGAGCCCTGCAGAGAGAAGGCACCCGCGTGGGTTTGCTGCGTTTCTTGCTGTTGTTACTGTCACTTCCACCAGTGGCCTGGGCCCTCCTCAGGGTGGGAGACTCATCACCTCGTGTCTCCAGCAGCCCCGGCTGCTCCTGGTTCTGCTACCAACTTGCTGTGTGCCCTGGGGCAAGTCCTTTCTCTATTCGGAGCCTCAGTTTCTCCTTGTGCAAAATGAGAACCATAGCTCAGATCAGTGGTTCTCACGCTGGGTTCCTGGGGACCCTGGGGTTCTGTGGAGATGCTGGGGGTGGGAGGGGGAGCAACTAGCATTTTTATTTTCATTTGTCTTCTATATTAGGATTATTTATAAGATTTCATTTGAACAAAGGAAACCGTTGCTTTAAAAAAACTTTTTAAAAGCTTAAATACAAATGGATTAGATGTTGTCTAAAGGCCTTCCAGGCCCAGAGTTGATGAATCTTGTTGCAAAATCATAGTGGGCTAACAGCTTAAGTGATCCACTATAAATGTCTCCTTGGCACAGATTTCGAGTTTCTCGTGTATAATCCCTGCCCCCCATTAGGCCCGGGAATGCCAGCGCACCCGGATATATAACACCTCTCGCCCGGGCTGCCAGTCATCCTCCAGATTTATGTGTGGCCCCTGCTTTCCCACATACAAACTCTGCCCCTCGGTTCCTCCCATCTTCCCTAATAAGTCATCTTCCTCGCCCTGGGTTATCGCTCACGCTTCCCTGGACTGCCTTCAGCTGGGCTCTGTCTACGCAGCAGTCAGACGCCCGCCATGTAAAAGGAGCCTCAGTTCAATGGGGATATTTGAACTGAGCTTGGGGCCAGGGGTCTCGAACTTTGGCAAATGTCAGAGTCTCCTAGCAATTGTGTTAAAAATGCAGTTTCCTGGGCCTCAGGTCTTCTGATTCAAGGGCTGCCAGAGGGTCCAGGAATCTGAACATTTAAGGATCCGCATGTGGGCTTCTGGAGCACTGTTCTAGAGAGCTTTCTAGAGTTCCAGGCCTTGGTGTTCTAGAGACAATGGACTTAGATCCAGCTGTCTAGCTGGAGACCACTCCCCCTTCACTCACATTCACCCGGCCCACCAGCGACCCCCTGCTGAGCACACTCCTGTGCCGGGTGTTGTGCTGAGAATGGGAAGACACGCCAGCCCCGCCGCTGCCCTTGCCAAGTGCGTGGTACAGTTTGGGAGCTGACAAACTTCCGTCTAACAGAGCTAGGTATTAGAGGCAGCAGGTTAAAGATGACCCAGGCTTTGGAATGAGAGCGGCTGCTAAACAACTTAGCGATCCCAGGTAAAGAACTTAACCTTTCTCTGCTGTGCTTTCCTTGGCGGGAAAATGGTAATAACAATAGTGTATGCTGCTGGGGTTATTGGGAAGATTAAACGGGGTCGTGTAGGTGAAGCTCTTAGCCAATGCCTGGCACGTGGTAGTTCTCAATAAACAGCAGTGATTTCATTTTAGGTGGAATTCGCTTTTGACATTTAGTTTTGTTTTTAATCATTCAAGTCATTTCACTGCAAGAAAAACATATTTCTTCTATACTTGGCTTTTTGTATTTGTTTTCAGATTAAGGGTCCCTTTCCCCTAGGGATGCCCTGAGCTGGGACATGATTAGTGCTTCTCTAAACAAGTCCACGGCCGTATCCTCTCTTGGGAGAGTGGCTAAGAACCCAGGCCCTGGGGCCAGGTGGGTTTGAGTGCTGGCTGCAGCTGTCTGACCATGGGCGAGCCACCTCACCTCTCTGAGCCTAAAGACGGTGTCGACGCCATAGCACTGTGGTGTCTACGCCACCGTATTGTCAAGGTGTCAAATACAATTAGATTTGCACAGCTTATCTGGGCGCACTTAAGCAGTCACTAACTATGAGCTATCGTTACTCATTCACCAAATAGGTATTTGCCAAGCGACGACGTGCCCCACGTTTGACCACACACTAGGGATATGGCAGTTCATTCAAAACAGGCCCAACAATAAATAAACAAATAAATACATAGATATGCCAGGCGGTTTTAAGTGCGATGAAGAAAAACAAAGCAGGGGAAGGGTAGAGTGTGTGGGGTTGTGTCTGTAGCAGGCTGGGAAGGCCTCACTGCAAGCGCGCTGAGCAAGACCTGCAGCAGAGCAGAGAGCAGCCTATCTGCCGGCCTGAGCAGGGCCAGATTGGGAGAGGGACGGGCGTGGCTCCCTGTCGGCAGGAGGTCTTCTTCCATGATGAGCTCTTCTTCCCACCCCTCAGCCCCCTCCTACGGGTTGTGCTCCCTTCGGCAACCCCAGGAGGCTGACAATGTCCTTGGTCACCGCCCTGCCAGGGGCTGCGGCCGTCTCCCCAGTAAATGAGTCCAGCCTTCCCCACGGCATGTGGCTTCAGCTCACCGAGGGGCCCCAGACCGTGCTCCCTGAGACAGCACGGGGCAAAGACACCCCAGGGGTTAACAAAGGCACCGAGCTCCTGTCTCCACTCAAGTCTCATATTTAGCTTAGTCTCTGATTTCTCTCTCTTGACCTCTCCTCCACCCAAGTAGATAAATGGCCTCGCTCTGTTCGCGCTTGGCTCGGGGCACAATAAATCAGCTGGCTGCAGACGCACGCACAGGCGCGCTCCCTGCACTGCGACGAACCTTCCTGTGATAAACCACCGCTATTTATCTCAGCCTGTCCCGCTGCGTCCTGGGAATAGGAACGATTTGGGTTTGGGCTGTGATTTTCAGAGCCATGGTCTGCTCTGCTCTTGCCCCAGAGTTTGACAGGCCCAGGCCAAGCCAGAGGTGAGTTGACACACAGAAACAACACGGGCCAAGTCGCAAAACCTTCAGGGACTGCTGGGCCTCACCACCCCCAGTCCAGAGGGAGCCCTTCTTCCTCCGGGTAAGGGATGCGCAGGCACGTGGACAGGGACAGAGCCCCGTCCAGCCCCAGAAGAGCTTGCAGGCCAGTGTGGAGGGCTGACAACCTTAACCCAGTGACAAGTTACTAAAGTGGTGACAAGGAGAAATCCCATTTCCTTGACTGCTCACTGTGCACCAGGAGCTGCTCTGAGAGCCCAGCTATGAATAGTATTAACACATCCACGCTTCAGAGCAGCCCGGTGTGGCAGGCGTGTGTTCCCATCCACAGCACCGGGCTGGCTCCAGACAGCCCTGGGAGGGCCAAGGGAACCGACGGGATGTGACCCTGTTGCCTGGGTCCAGATGTCCGGCAGCTGCCCAGAGAACACACTTGGCTGAGCCTGTTGGGGTGAAGAGACAGGTGGAAAGTCATTCCGGGCAGAAGGGTGATCCTATCGAATCCTCTCAACCATGCTCCGTCCTATTACTGTGCCCATTTCCAGAGATCAGCGAGGTTGAGCAAGTTGCCCGAGGACACACAGGAGACACTGCTGTGCGTTTCCGTACCTGCTCGCTGCCCACGAGGTCCAGAAACTGCTGGGCGCAGCTGCACTTCACACCAGGCCTCCTGGAGGCTCATTCTCATCTCAGATGCCCAGAAGGCTGTGCTCAGCAGCTGGGGCTGGAGGTCGCGCAAACAAGCTCTGGTGGCTGCGGCCCAGGCAGCCTCAGCCCTCGACAGGAAGCCCACAGCCCCGCACCCTGCCACGCTCACTCCCAGACCCCATACCAGGGACCTCCCAGAGGGGGCAGGAGGTGCCTCCAGGGCTCGAGACACCCTCCGCCAACACTGTACTCCCAGAGGCCAGAAATCCCCCCTCCCAGCCTTTCCTTCTTCCCCAGGCCCCCTCAGGAGGGACATTTGTGTGAGCCAACAGCCAGGCTGCTTTAGGGGGATGCGGGGAGCCCTCCCAGCTCGGGAGAGCGGGGCGCAGACCCAGGGAGGCTGCCGGAGGAAATGGCGGGGGGGGGGGTGCATTTCGGTGAGGGAGGACTCTAGGCCCCTGGGGGAGGGAGTCAGTCCGTTCAAGATTCCTGCCACTTGGTCCAACCATGGTTCAGAGCCTCAGTTTCCTCACCTGTAATGGGGGGACAGTGGTCGCTCCTCGGGGCGTGCCAGGAGGAGATGGGGGAGCATGGAGAGGGCCTCGCCCTGCACGCGGCACACGGGGAGGGGCACTCAGTGGGAGGACCTGGTGTCAGCGTGAGCCACCACGGTAATAGCAGTCTCTCCTCGATGCCTCCTGCAGCGTGAGCCGCGGATGGCAGATATTGACGCGGGAGGGGAAGGAGGCCCTGCCTGAGCTCAGCCCGCAGAGCTGTTTTCCTCCTGAGGGCGGCTGCAGAGGGGAGGCGGGTTGTGGGGGGTGCGGAGCTCAACTCAGCTGGAGATGTCTTGGCGTCTGATGTGACACTGCTGTTGTTTTTGGCTCCACATCCAAGACTCCTGCGTGGCTAATTACTCACTGTCTTGGGAGCCTGGCCCAGGAGCCTGAGAGGGAAGAGAGGGAATGCTTGTTGCTGTTTTGCACTCGTGCGCTGGGACCCGAGGGCCTGGCTGGAAGGAATAAAGTCCCTGGCTCATGCTCTGGGCTTCACTGAGATATAATCTACATACAATAAAATTCACAGTTTGGATAAACCCAACCATAAACCTATAAAACCCATAAAACCACCACCACAATCAAGATTTAGAACATTTGCAGTAAAGTTCCCTCCTGCCCCTATGTGTCAATACCCCGCACGCAACTAACCACTAATCTGCCTTCTGCTACTATGCGTTGGTTTCACCTTTTCTAAAATTTCACATAAATGGAATCACCCAGAACAGACTCATTTGCATCTGACTGCTTTAATGCAACCAGACGTTCCTGAGATCCATCTATGCGGTGAGTGTATCAGTGGTCCACTTCTTTTTAGTGCTGAGTTGTACTCTATCTGTGTCGATATCACATAATTAATTTATCCATCCATTTATTAATAAACATTTTAGGTTGTTTCCAGTCTTTGGGCAAACACATGCTTTCATTTCTCTTGAGTAAACACTGGGGAGTGGAGTTGTTGGTACATAGGGTGAGTGTACGATTAGTTTTATAAGAAACTTCCAGACCTTGTCCCAAGGAGGTTGCACCATTTTGCATTCTCGTCAGCAACGTCTACGAGTTCCAGTTACCCCATGCCCTTGCCATCACTTGATATTGGCAATCTTTTCAATTTTAGCCACTTGAGGGGTAGGTGGTGGGATTAGTATATCATTACTGTGGCTTCGATTTGCATTTCTCTGGTGATTGATAATGTTAAGCATCTTTTCATAGGCTTGCATCTTTCATGGGATTTTGAAAATGAAATGTGGGGAGTCCTGAACCAGGCCCTCGACCTTCCCATGAGGAGACCGTGGAAATTGGGAGAAGAGTAGAAGACTGGGTGCCATGATCCCTACTTCTACTGACCTAACTTTTAGAACCGGAATAGCTCATTACATGAGTAATATACATCAATACATCCACCTTATAAGAATATGGAAAGGAAATCGCTTTGCATAAGACCCAAGACCCCCTTGACGGCACCGAGGGCTCCCCTTCCAAACCCCTTGCTTTTCCTCAGACATGTCCCCATGGAAAATATCCAGTACTTATTTTTATGTGTGTGTTCTTACATACATGCTATAATTCTGCAGAAATCATTCTTCAGCTTGCTTTTTCCGAATGTTGAAATGCCTTAGAGATCTTGCCATGTCAGTACATGTAGACCTGCCTTATTGCTTTTGCTGCTTAGAATTCCATTGTAAAGATGAGTCATAGTTTATGAATCAGTTATCCTGCTGCTGGATACTTAGGCTGCTTGCCGTGTTTTATTGTTACCAAGGTGCAGTGAACATCCTTGTCATTGCCTCCTTTGCTGATATATGTGTGTTTCTCAAGGCAGATTCTAAGGAGTGGAAACATCCAGTTGTTGTATTGGTTATCTATTACCACAACAATGCTGTGTAACAGACCACTCAAGACTTAATGGCTTAAAACAGCAATCATTTATGCTCACCAGCCAACTGGTTGGTTGGGCAGTTCTGCTGATCTGGTCCCAGCTTGACTGATTGTAGCTGATTATTACATTTGTATTTGAGGTTGGCTGGTAGGTCAGCTGGGGGCTAGCTAGTCTTGGACAACCTTAGCTGGGGCAACTCATCTCTGCCTTATGAGGTTTCTCTTCCTCAACCAAATTGGCTTGAGCTCATTCTCACGGTGGAGGCAGGGGGCCGAGAGAGAGGGGAATCACGCAGGGCTTCCACTGGTACCCACCACTTGTGCTCCATTCTGTTGGCCAAAACAGATCAAGAGGCCACTCTGATTCAAGAGATGGGGAAACAAAACCCACCTCTTGGAAGGAAGAGTGGCAAGTCACATTGCAATGTGTATGGATACAGGGAGGTGAAAAATTTGGGCCATTTTCTTTCAATCTACCACAATTTTTGAGTATGCACATTTTTCATTTTATTGGATGCTGCCAAATTGTCCGCTGGAGTGGTTGGTCCAGTCTACACCCCATGGGCAGTGGGCAGGAAGGACCATTTCCCTACAACTTCACCTGCCTAGTCTGTGCACTTGGCCAGGACTTGGGCTAGATCTGTGATTCTCCAACACAGTGCAAGGGCTCACAAGGACATAGGAGAAAGGAAATGATCCTCCCCAGCATCAATTTTACTCATCTTTTTGAAGGCCAGAAGACTATTTCTAAAAATTAAAACAAACATGGAATAATGCAATGCCATGCAAAAATCACACGAAGTTTTAAGAAACCATAAGATTTCAAAGAAATGTCTTGCTAGCAAAGCCAGTTATGTCAGATTTGACGTCGTGCCCTCAAGATTTTTGCATTTGTTCATTTGTGTACTCAAGTAATACTTAGAGATTGCCTCCTAAGTGCCAGGTGCGGTTCCTCGTACCGGGACAGAGCAGTAGATGTGAGAGCCGAGGTCCCTGCCCTCTTGCAGCTGAACATTTAGGGGAAGGAAAGAGACTATAAACATCAATAGTTCAGAAAGTGGTAAATGCTATGAAGAAATAAGGCAGGGGGTGTGGCAGACAGCCACCAGGGCTGGGGGCTGTGCTCTTGGCCTGGGAAAATAGGGAAAGCATCTTTGAGTAGGTGACATTTGAGCTGAGCCCTAAATGACAAGAAGGAAACAAGGAGGTTGAAGATCTGCGGGAGGTGTGTCCCAGGCAGAGGAAACACATGCAAAGGCTCCGGGGTGGGAACGAGCTTGGTGTCGCCCAGGAACAGGAAGGAGGCCAGTGAGGCTGAAGCCCAGGGAGCCCAGGAGGGAAAGGGAGGAGAACAAGGCACAGAGGTTGGACATCTACTGAGTGCCTACTGTGTGCCTGGCACTGTGCTAGCTATCTGCACCACCTTCTGCCTTTGGGGTAGAGAAGTCAGTGCACCCTCTGCCGCCCACCATGAGCTGCTTAAAATGGATTTACATCACAGGCAGTGAGCGAGAGGGGAAGGTGGCGATCCTCACGCTGGGGAGCTTGCGTGAGCTTCTGCTAGCCCTGGCAGGGAAGGGGAGCAGCCTTCAAGTCATGGTTTGATCCAAGGACCTGGAAGGAAAAGGGATGGACTCCAAAGCAAGCAAGGGGGCTCTAAGAGCAGCACAGGAGGCCACTGGGAGGGGACTGGCTGTGGAGACCCGCCAGGGCCTCACCAGCCAAGCACATGTGCCCACCTTGACCACTCGGGGAGCAGAAAGGAGAGCCACTGGCCAGTGTAGGGCACCCCCTCATAGCAGCACGGCCCAGGGAAGCCCAGGCCACTAGCTGCTGTTCAGGAAAGACCTGCCTTCAAAGACTCTGCCCCCACTGTCTGGTGCCCCTGGGACCCTGGGCAAGTTGCCCCCCACTCAGCCTTAGTTTTCTTACTGTTCTCAGCCTCAGCGAGAAAACTGAGTCTCCAACCACAGAAGAATCCTATGCAAACCCCTAGAGGTCTCTGTTCAAATTTTGCCTCAGATCGGTCAGGAAGTCCTTTCTGTCCAACCACATTCTCTCTTGTGGTGAGTCACTGGTTACCTCAGCAGGTGTGTACTGAGTACCTTCCGAGGATAAAGGCCCCATCCCAGGTGCCGGGGATACATGTGTGAACTTCCTGGAGCCGGCATTCCAGTGGAGGGCAGCCTGGCAGGGACGCAGACCATGCATGGTAAAGATAACAGATAGGTTAGGAAGTGTGCTAGGCGACAGCTGCTGCGGCCAGAAGGGGGTCAGGCCTGCGAGGGGTGGGAGGAGGCAGCTGCTGAATTAGACAAGAGGTCAGGGAGGCCTCGCCCACACCTGGGAGAGCAGTGGTCGGGCTCGGGAGCAGCCCAAGGCAGGAGCTGGCTTGGGTGGTGGCTGTGTTTAAGGACAGCTTCCGTCCTAGTCTGTGCAGCTATAACAAAATACCTGAGACTGGGTACTTGCTAAGCAACAGAAATTTATTTCTCACAGTTCTGGAGGCTGGGAAACCCAAAATCAAGGAGCCAGCAGGTTCCGTATCTGCCGAGGGGTCCAATCTCTCCCTCCAAGATGGCGTCTTGTTGCTGTGTCCCGGTGTGGCGGGAGAGTGGAAAGGAATGAACCCACTCCCGCCAGCCCTTTTATAAGGGCCCTAAGCCCACCCATGCGGGCTCTGCCCTCAGACTTAATCACCTCTTAAAGGCCCCACACCTCAGTACTATCACATTGGCCATGAAGTTCCAACATATGAACTTCAAGGGACACATTCAGACCATAGCAGCTTCCTTGATGGAGTAACACAGAGGATGAGTAGAATTTAGCCAGGCGAGTGATAGGAGAAAGGGCGGCCTGGGCAGCAGGAAAAGCAAGTGCAGAGGCCCTGAGGCAGGAAGGAGCACGTAGCATCCACAGAATGGAAGGCTGAGAGGATGGAAAACAGTGACCGAGGGGACAGATAGCGTGAAACTCGGTCACAGAAGGCTGGGACCTGAAACAACAGCAACAACAAAAAGGGGCCAGTGCAGTTGAAACAGGGCTGGGGGAGGGAGGGCCGGTGATGAGAGCAGGGAGGGGGCCTTGTAGGTCACTGTGGGGCCTTGGGCCTTTGCCCTGTGTCCATGGGGCCATTGCAGGGTTTGCAGCAGAGGAAGAACATGCTCTGATAACGTTCTAAAGGATCGCTCTGGCTGCTGGGGGAAGAGTGGACTGCAGGGGTGGCAGCAGGGACTCAGCGAAGAAGCTCCGCAGAGGTCCAGGCAAAAGATGCCGGTGGTGAAGGGGTGAGATGGGGCCAGACTCTGGATCCTTCCTCATTGAGGTCCACTTGCTCCTATTTGATGTCTGGGGGTTTTGCGGGGGGTGGGGGTGACATCTAGCCAGCAACTTCCTGCCCCCCATAATCCCACCGTGGTGTTCAGTGCAACGATTTAGGCTGCTCAAGCCGGAGACAGAGCTGCGTGTTGGAACTCAGCTTACAGGATGACGCTAACTGTTGAAGTTTCCCCCACTGGGGCAACGGGTTGCTACCCAGGGGTGAATAAAGGAAGACGGGCGCATGGCCCCGAGCTCTGATCTCCAGTTCTCCCTCTCTGTGCAGAGGCCGGGAGCAGGGCAGATAGAGAGCTGGGTTTGGAACCACAAGGCCCAGGCTTGGGTGCCGCTGCAGCTTCTTGTTAGCTGTGACTGCTTCTTACTGGCCTCAGTGTCCCCATCTAGTGAACTAGGGAAACTTCCCCTGCCAGATCTCATCAGACAGGAGACCAGCTACCTGCCCGGGGAGATTCCAGGGGGGTGGGGACAGAGAGGAGTTGATGACAACCTTGTCCCTTCCCGTCACTCACAGGGTGGAGTGGGGAGAACACAGCCAGCAGATGAGCATCCCAGAAGGTTATAAACCAAATAAACAAGCAAAGAAACACCGTAAGCTTTGTATACACAGCCCAGCACAACCCCTGAGGGCTCCATTGAGGTTTGTGTGGGGCTGCCGCTGGCAGACAGGTCCTGCCCCTGCAAGACGGGGCCTGGGAGGGCCCACCTCTCCCCTGGGAGATAAGCTGGAGCCCTTTCCCAATCGACAGCATGCCACGCAGCCTGGGCGGGTGAACCGACACTAGCTGGGCCCAAGGATGGCGTCACATAGATACACACGGTCTTAGGCAAACACGCGGCTTGTTTGTTCAGGTTCAAATGCTGACTGAGCACCTGCCATGTGCCAGGGGCTTTCACGTGCATTGTTTTCATTTGATACTCTCCACGGAGGCCGGAGCAGCTTGGCAGCATAAGGGTACTCTCGGTTTGTTTATAAATTCCAACCAGCGATCAGGCAGCAACATACAAGTTTCCTCATTCAAGTCTTCCAACATGTCTTCCCAGTGAGGCTTTTTTTGTTTGTTTGTTTGTTTGTTTGTTTGTTTTTAGAGACAGGGTCTCACTCTATCTCCTGGGCTAGAGTGTTGTGGCGTCATCATAGCCAAATGCAACCTCAAATTCCTGGGCTTAAGTGATCCTCCTGTCTCAGCCTCCTGAGTAGCTGGGACCACAGGCACACACCCGGCTAATTACCCACACCCGGCTAATTTTTCTGTTTTTAGTAGAGATGGGGTCTTGCTCTTGCTTAGGCTGATCTCGAACTCCTGAGTTCAAGTGACCCTCCTGCCTCAGCCAAGGTGAGGATTTTTATCCCCACTGTACAGATGAGGACGCTGAGGCTCAGAAAGGTGAGGTGACTTGTCCAGAGTCACACAGCTAGTGAGATGCAGAGCTGGGATTTGAATCTCAGTTTGTGATCTTGCCCTTGCCCATCCGGCTTTGCCACCGGGGTGGGAAACAACCATAAGAAGATAAGAATGGCAGCCTCTGCTCACTGAGCACCAATTACACCATGCACCGTGCTGAGCGCCTTCCACGTGCTATTTCATTTGCGCCCCTGCACGGGCATCTAAGTGGGTTCTATTATTATCCCTACTGTACCAATGAGGCAATGAGGACTCAGAGGGCCAGTGACTTAGCCAGGGCCACTCAGTTAGCAGAGGCAGGAACAGGATTTGAACCCAGCTCTATGGACCCCACCTTCCCACACTGCCTCGCTTGGGCCCGGTCGGGGAGGGAGCTGGCAAGGGCAGAGTGGGCAGGTAGAGGGTGCGGAGCCGGCTGAAGACACAGCACTTCTCTGCGGACCCCCCACTCTGCAGAGGGGCAGGGTGCACCTCACTTGTGGCATCAGCCCTTTTCCAGAGGTGAAAATCCAGGAATGAGGTCGGTGGCTGGCCGGAGCCCAGCAGGCCCTGCCACGCTGATGGCAGCTGGTGGCTTTTCCCAGGCAGCACCTGGCTCCAGGAGAGCCGCCTGGGCAGCGAGGGCAGCTCGCCTCCATTGCCACTTTCACACCCCCCGGGAAGCAGGTGAGCAAGGCGGTTGTCTCTTTGAGGAGGGAATTGGGTCTGAATCCCAGCCCTGCCACACGCTAGCCGACGACCTTTCTTCCGGCTTTCCCATCTGTAAAATGGGGCGATCACCAAAGCACCCCTCAAAGGTCGGCGGGAGGATTGAATGAGGATGCCACCATTCAAAGGCACATCTGCCTGGTGTCGGGGACCACCTGTGGCTCAGTCTGGCCTTGAAGACTTGCTGTCTCCGGGACCTCTTCATCTCGCATGGTCTGCCGGGGAGTGTTCAGAAACAAGGTGGCCAAGCCCAGGTGCTGCCAGGGGGGCCGGCCTCGCAGGAAGGCAGCTTGCTGCTCCTGAGCACTCAGAGCAGTACGAGTTTGCCAGGGCTGCTGCAGCAAAGTGCTGCACGCTGAGTGACTTGAGCGAGGGAAGCTGATTGCGTCCAGGCTGTGGAGGCCAGAAGTCCAGGGTCGAGGTGTCAGCAGGCTGGTGCCTTCTGAGGCTGTGCAGGAGAATCTGTCCCAGGCCCCTCTCCCGGCTTCTGGGGACTTTCTGACAACCTTTTGCATTCCTTGGCTTGCAGACATGTCACCCTGGTCTTTGCCTTCATTTCCACGTGGCTTTCTCCGCGTCTGCGTCCAAATCTCCTCTTTTTACAAGGACACCGGTCATATTGGATTACAGTCCACCCCAGAGACCTAATTTTAACTTGATTACCCCTGTGAAGAACCTATCTCCAAATAAGGTCACATTCTGAGGTGCTGGGGGTTAGGACTCCAACGTGTGGGTTTGGGGGGGACACGTCCAGCCCCTGACGCCTGGAAGGGAAGGACACGTGCTGGCCTGTCGCAGCTCTCGCCTCAGGAAGCCTCGGCAGTCCGGGCACCCGCCAGCACCATTGCCCTGAGGGCCCTCCTCTCCCCAGTGAGGGAAGCCGAGGCACTCAGGTCACTTGACCATCCCAGCGGGGTGGGACGTGGCCAGCAGAGCTGGGCTGGGACATCCACATCTCTGCAAACATTGCCACCTGGATTTGCATCTTTGGAAGTCTGTAGAAAGCGTAGACAGGCCTGGGTTTTCTGAAATGCCTTTCTAAGAAAAAGGCCACCAAATTCTCCTCGGGGTCATTTTCTTCCACCAGGAACACCTCAAGAGAAGGGCTTATACATTGACCAAGTGGGTACTGACACAGCCTGACACAAGGCCTGGCTGGTGAGCTCTGGCCTTCAAGTTGTTCCCACCTCTTCATTGCTGTGTGGCCTTAGGCAAGTTGCTTAACCTCTCTGAACCTCAGTTTCATGACTGATTCCGTGGAGGTAGTGGTTATACTCACTTTCCTATGTTATTATAAAGATTAGCTGAGAGAATGTGTGAAGAAGGCTCAGGAATGTGTGCTCAAAAACAAATGCTGGCCTTTCTAATACTTGATTGTTGGGTTGAATGGATGGATGACGGGAGGGTTCTTAAGCTGATTGGTTTTCTGGACATTCCCATCTTCGGGAACTCATGAAATCTACTTCCAGCATCAGATCCAAATAGCAGCCCCATCACTGATTAGACGTGGCCTTGAGCACGTCACTGCCACCCTGACCCTCAGGCTCCCACCTGTGAAATGAGAAGAGGCCACCCCCGAGGGCTCATGCGAGAGCAGAAAGCTGGGGTCATGTCTGTAACGAGAGCTTCACCCAGTGCCTGGTGCGCGGGTGCTGCTGGAAAACGCCAGCGCTCACGTGGTGGCCGAGCAGGCGCTGGGATGCAGTCGCTCCATCTGCAGGCGGCTGCCACGGCACCAGGAGAAACGCCTCCTCCCACAGCGGTTTCCATGGCAGGCCCAGGCGGCGCTTCTATTTCCAGATGACACTCGGTGACATCTTAACAATGCTGAAGCAAGATAGTACCCACTGAAACAACCGTTTTCCACCCGGGATCAGAGGCTTGATGGCCAGGGAGGGAGGCGTCCCTGCACCTGGGCAGCCCCGAGCTGGGTTCTAACGTAACCACAGGGATCGGGCCTCCGGAGGGGCCCGGTGGGCTCTGTTGATGGCCTCCTTGGCCTCTGCTCTCCCTGTGCCCCTCCGGGTTCCCCCTCCACCCTCTGCTGGCTGAGCTGAGCCCCAGGAGGCCGCCCACACGGACTCCATAGCAGCCCCACCGCACGGTGCTACTAGCTCTGTCCCCCCAGGGCCACCACAGGCTGGCTCCCGCCTGGGCAACCCTGCCCCCTTACTCCCGCAGCCCGGGGGCATAACCGGCTTCCCTGGCCACCGTCCTGGGCTTGGCACTCCGCATTTTGCTTTCCTTACATTCTGCCACCCCTTTGAAATGACTCCTCACATTACCCAGCTGGAGAACACCACAGCTCGTCTTCGAGATCCTGTCCGATGCCTCACCCTCGCTCCCCATCTCCTCCCTCCCTTCTTCCCCT
Organism: Eulemur rufifrons; assembly: GCF_041146395.1. NCBI lineage: Eukaryota > Metazoa > Chordata > Mammalia > Primates > Lemuridae > Eulemur > Eulemur rufifrons. The sequence continues at coordinate 13,481,115 of NC_090992.1, forward strand.
TCACTCCGTGCCACCCTCTCTCCGTCCCTCCTTCCCTCTTTCCTTCTTCAATGCTTGCTATGAAGCACCTACTACGTGCAGTATCTGTTCTAGGTGACATAGCAGTGAGCCCTGTGAAGTTTATGAACTAGTGGGGAGACAGACTGCAAGGAAATGCATGTAATTCCAGAGAGTGATGCCTGCTAAGAGGAAATGGAGCAGATGACGGCGGAGAGTGATGTGGGGCGGGAGAGGTGCCCACTCGGTGGCCAGGGACGGCCTCTCTGAGGAGGAGGCACAAGCTGGGCGGTGGGAAAGCTCCAGCCATGGGCTGCTCCAGAGGAAAGGCATTCCGGCAGGAACAGCAGATGCAGAGGGGCTGAGGCAGGCTTGAGCTCGGTGAGTTTGAGGAACAGAATAAAGGCCAGTGTGACCTTCACGAACAGCCGTGCCATTTCCTCCTCAGGGTCTTTGCCTGAGCTGTCCCCTCGGCTGTCCCCGCTCCAGGCCAGGTGAATGCCGACTAGTCCTTCCATACCCAGCTCCAACGTCTGCCCTTCAGAGGTGGGGCCTCTCTCCTGTCACCTCCACAGCATCAGGGTCCCTCACCATGAAAGCCTGGCTCTCTCTGCGCTGCCACATCACAAGCTGTGGACACCCGTGTCCCCCAACAGGACAGGACAGGAGCTCCTTCCAAGCCAGACCATAACCGAGTCACCTTTGTGCCCCTGAGTCCCACACCGGGCCTGGCCCAGGGCGGGTGTATGGTCAATATTTATTGGGTTAAATAAATGCGCAGTTGGCAAGTGCCCAGGGAGCTCCAGGGGGAGAATGGTCACGGGGAGCGGAGCAGACAGGGAGGCTCCTGGGGAGGGTGGGGCTAGGCTTGGGCCTGGAAGGAGGAGGATGGAAGAGAATTCCCAGCAGGGGGAATGGCGTGTGCGAAGGCTCAGAGGTTGGACGGCCAGGATGGATCAGGGGCCAGTCAATGGCTTTGTCAGACCCCAGGAGAGACCAGGGAGATACAGTTAGAAGAGAGTAAGCCCCTTCTGAGCCTCAGTCTCCCCATCTGGAAATTGGGATATTAATGCTGCCCGTGCTAAAACGAGGTTGTGCACATGAGGCACTTGGTGTGGTACAGACCTTGCCCATGGAAGTTTCTCAACAAATGTGAGTTGGCGTCACCCCAGCAGGCGCAGGGCCCTGGGTCCTGGGCCCATCTGCACATGTGCCTGAGTCAGACCCCTGGTTCTTAGGGACTCAAACTGTGGGGTCTGACTGAGCCCACAACCTGCAGGCCCCTGAGCCACCCGATCTAATCCAGCCCAGCCATGACTCCCAGAAATTCCCAGACGCCAAGCCCCATCCTACTGTGGCAAACACCAATTGCAACAGGGTTTCCCTGAAAACACCCAGAGGGAGAGGGGTTCTGGCAGGTCTGTTGGGCTGGATTCAACAGCGGATGTGAACTTGCACAATGGAGTGTCAGACACGTCACAGGACCCCGGCTGACTTACCCACTTGGTACCATAGGGACCGTGGCAGCCTACCAGAACTTTTAAGGGCTCATGAAAATGTTCTGATTTCTTATAAAATCATAAGAAAATAATTAATATTACCTACTTTGGATATATTCATCCTTATACCAACACATTCACAAAATATAAATTTTAATAAAATTTTCTGGAGTAAGGGGCCAAGGGACACATGGCCCAGGGCCACACAAGTCATAATGCCACCCCGCCCACTGGAGGGCACAGACAAACCTTGTGGGGGGATGGGAACTGAGACTCAGGCCTGGTGGCCCAAGGTGGCACAGTGCCTTGGTGTTGGAGCTTGGATTTGAATCCAAGACTGCCTGGCCCCCAAAACCTTCCTTTGATGGTGGGGGGGTTGTTCCTAGGTAGCCTGTCAAGCCTTCACGTTCCAGCCTTCTTTGAGGCCCCAGAGCTCCTGGTCCTGATGATCAGGAATGTGATAGACATCCCCTCCCCCGACCCGCACATACACACAGGCGAGGCAGCTTCCTTCTCGATGTGGACATACCAGTGGGGAGACTGGGAGGGGCCCTACCCAGCTCGCTTCACAGCTGGGACTCTGAGGCTCGTGGTCCCAGGGATGGGGCTGAGAGCAGCCAGCAGCCAGGGCTCCTCCCTGGGCCCCACTGCCTCCTTACGTGGAGCCTGAATCAGACAAGAATCTGATGTTGTCCAGATGGAAAAGTCGCCCTGTTTTGGGCTGGAAAACTCCTTGCTCAGGACCGATTCAAGGCAGGTGCGCTACAGCCGGAGCCCTGCTGGGAAGACTCAGGGATCAGAGGTCTGCTTTCTCTCCTGCCCGCCGGCCCCACCCCACCTGTCTCTGTCAAAACACTGGAGCCAGCCAAGAGGCCCAGCCCCATCCTCCTGCCGGGGAGGGTGGTGGGTTAACTGTGTTCATCTACGGGCCGCTGTCATCCTGTACGGCGCCTCGGGAGACTTCTCAGAGGCACCCTGACCTGAAGACGTCCCCTTCTTGAGTGCGTAAAACCCCACCCTCTGTGCTCGACTCAAAGCAGAAAGGTTGTTTACTGGGCATCTCCTTTAAAGGCAAAGAAGTGAATGACTCTGTCAGATCATCTTTCACTGAGGCCTGGGTGGCGTGGGGACGCTGAGGTTCTGGCAGAGAGTTTGGGGGGAGGCGGGGATGTCATCACTGCCTGAGCCCTTTATGGCCCTTTAGAGTCCACAACCTTGACCCGTGACGACCGGGGAGGCCGTGGAGCAACGTAGTTAAGAGCATGGGCCAGCCTGGGTCAGAGTCCTCACTGTGTGGCTTTGAGTCCCTCCGAGCACTCATCTGTCCAATGGAGATGAGAATTTGCAAGGGAATATTTTGAAAATATTAAGCCAATACGTTTTCTCCTCCTTTCCTGTTAAAAGAAGAAAAGAAGGAAGAAAGGAAGGAACGGAGGGAGGGAGGGAAGGAAGGATAGATCCCCAGGCAGGGAGTTGTCCCTGGCCCCGAGGAAGGCGGGAGGATTTAGGATTTATAAGACAGTGACCCCATTTCACAGGAAGCAGAGGGAGAAGCCCGCTCTGGCCCAAGCTGGTGGAGCATTTGTGAGTGAAGGACACTTTCTAAACCTTTGGGGGAAAGACGAGGAGTTTACTCACGGAAATATAGACACAGTACAATGTTAGGGTCCCTTCTCAAAAGGGACTTACAGCCAGTGCATGGTGGGCACGCGGCCCTTCAACCTGAGCCCTGCTTTCCCTTCTCGCTGGACCTCCTCCCTCCACTTCTTTCTCTCTGTTCCTTCCCTGTCATCTCTCCTTCTCCCTTTTTGGAGCAAAATACATCCTGGGCTGTGTCTCCAGGTGCAGTTTACAATCCTGCTTGGTGGCCCAGCTTCTGGGCATTGCGCCTTCAGATGTCTCAATAAGTGGCACTGTGCTAAGTCATCTCGTGGAGCCACATCGCGTCCCTGCCAGGAGGGTGCCGTTGCCATCAGCATCCTACAGATGAGGAAACCGAGGCTCAAAAGGAGATGCCATTTCTTCCTGGTCTACCTTGTTCTTGCCCAGGGGGCCAGGGTTCTGGGAAGGAAGCCTGGGAAACCCTAGGATGTGTGGGGTTTCCAGCAGAAGGGGAGCAACCCTTTCCTGCACAACTGGCAGCTGAGAGGTGGCTTCTTGTGGTGGAAGCAACTGCTGCTGAGCCGGAATTTGCACTCAAGTTGGAGATAACCTTCCTTTCGCAGATCTCAGTTAATCTCAACTGAGTGAAGTGAGCTGCCTCTAGTCACAAAGCTAGTGAGGGACAGGGCCAGAATCTGAAGTCCTGTCTGTGTAATGTCAAAGTTTGTGCTCAGCCAACAACTTTTTTCAAACTGCAGCTCTTCCCCTTATATGCTGTGTGGCCTTCTGTAAGTCACTTGACCTCCCTGTGCCTTAGATGCTTCATGTGTTAAATGATAGTAACATTCCTGCCTTTTAAGCTTGTCAGGAGGATTAAATGAGGTGGTGTCTAGAGGTGTGTCCCAGTGGGAATTCTGGGGGCCACTGCCCCGGACTCGGCTCCCAGGAAAAGACGGTGGTGAAAGCTGGCATGTGGCAGGCACCATTTCACTTCAGCCTCACCATGACCCTGAAGTGCTATTATTCCCTCCATTTTCCAGATGAAAGGACTGAGGCACAGAGAGCGAGAGTCGTTTGCCCAAGGGTCACGTAACCCATTCCAGGCAGAGGCCTGGTTTTTCTGTGCTTTTAACCCCCTGCAAAGCTGCCTCCCTGCGCTAAAAGAAAATGCGAATGAGATCAAGCCCTGCAAAGACAAAGCATTAGAGTAGAGAATTTCAGCCCTTTTCGAGAAATGAGGGCAGAGGCTGCCCAGTCAAGTTCAGATGCTTGCTGTCTGCCAGGCTCTGTGCTAGGACCTGCTCGTGGAGGTCCCAGCTGGGTGGGAGACAGGGCTGAGGACAGACAATAACCCAGGAGCCGGGGAGTCACAGGAATGGGGCGCGGGACGGGGTGGGGAGGGCAGTTGTAAGAGGCATGCATTCCACCTGGGTTAGGGGCCAGGCATGTGTGCATTGGGAGGGGGCACGTTGGGGCTCACAGAAAACGGAGGTGAGGAAGGAAACTTGTCAGCTGAGTTGGTGGACAAAGAGGGACGGGCACTCCAGGCAAGGAAGAGCATGAGCGGAGGCGTGGCCACCAGAGAGCTCACAGTGTGTTTAGGGGACGGCTGTGGCTGGGACACAGGCTTTTGGGGCGGGGGCGGGAGAGGGTCAGGAGGGAGGCTGGAGAGACACGCCACTGATCCAGGAAGTCTGAGATCTTGGGCCCAGGAGTCTGTTTTTCGTCTTAACCAGGTGCTCCTCATGCAGGTTGTCCAAGGTTTGCGCTTTGGGAATCACAGTCGCTATCCAGACACCCTGCCTGGGGCCACTCCGCCAGTGTTGGGAAGGGAGGACAGTGCAGCACCACAGGGAGTCAGAAAGACCTGAGCCAGTCCTGCATGCGCCCCAGGCTCCTTTCAGGTAATACTAGTAATTTCCAAGTCGGTTGTGAGGATTAGCTCTGAAAAAGATATGCAAATCACCTGGCATGGTGCCAATCTCTAGCAGGTGCAAGAAGCATAGTTCCTTCCTTTCTCCCTTCAGAGGGTGCCTTTGTCCCCTTATGTTAGCAAACTCACAGTGACCATCTGAATTAAGTTGGTTCAATCTTTAGGATAGAAGCCAACTCAAATTGGCTTAAGGGAAAACTGATGAGGCTACTACCAAAGGGCCCAGCACTGAAAAAAGCAACATCTTTTTCTGCCTGTCTCTGCTTCTCTCTGCCATCGGCCTTGCTGTCTCCTCCTGCTGCTGTGCCGTCCCCGGGAGGCCATGACGGAGGCTCTCAGAAGCCCCCGCACAGCAAGCGGTGGCAGAAGAGCAGCTTGCTCCACGTATCTGTAGCTCAATCCCAGGGAAGGGCTCTGATTGGTTGTGTTTGGGTCATGTGCCCATTCCTTGGGCCAATCCCGCTGGCTGGGGATGAGGTATTTTAAGTGGCCAGGCCTCTGGTCAGGGCAGCCCTTGCTGAACAGAAAAAAGCCCAAGCTCTACAGCTGAAAACCCAGAACCAGTTCAGACGCCTCTTCCTTTCTGTACACCCCTCGCCCCATATGGCGTCTTCCACACTGTGTCTTGAGTATTTGTTTCCACGCTGTCTGCCCCCCGGGGTGAGTTTCTGCAGGGGACACTGGACTCTGCACCCTCATGTGCCTGGCACAGAGCAGGGCTGACATCTTTACAGCCGGCAGCCAGCGTCCTGTGCACAGCTTCCGTCTGAACGCACCCCCACCTTCTCCTAGGGGACGTCCAACGGCTGTGTCCTCTGGGTGGTGGGCAGAAGTCCAGCCCTTCCTTCCTTCTGAGTCCCTGAGGGTTTGGCTGGTGCTACTGATGATTCAATCTCTCTCCTCTCTCTCTTTCCTTCTTTCCATCCTTCCTTCTGCTCTTCCTCCCTCCCTCCCTGCCTCCTTCCCTTCCTTCCTTTCTTCCCTTCGCCTGTTAAATTGGAAGCTCAGAGGCCCTTCACAAAGTGACTGGGCTATTTTACGTTCTTGTCCCCCAACTCTGGCCATGAGGCTGAGGAAGGCAAGGGCTGGGGTTTTTCTTCCTTGCAGCCTGTCTGTGGGCATCCCGGAGCCCAGCTGGGTGGGGTCGCCTCCCTACACTGGACAAAGGGAGCTGCTGACTGTCCCCAAGATCAGGTCCCTGCAGATGCCACTGGGCATTCATTTTGCCTCTTCCCTCCCCCAGTGGCTGATGCCTCCTTACAAAGACTTTCTTTTCTTTCTCTCTTCCTTTTTTTTCTTTTCTTTTTTTCTTTTTCTTTTTTTTTTTTTTTTTGGTGCTGTTTAATTTAAAAGAGAGTAATATAAGTCTCAGATCCCCTCACATCATGTTAATGTTAAAGTACGACTAAAAATAAATTGTGGGTTGCCATGGGAACCTGACTGTTGCTAGGTTTAGTCTGTGGGGGATTGGGAGCCCTGCTTTTTCTGGCCCTGCTGGGAGGCGGCCTCTGTGGCTGCGCAGAGCACCTGGGAGGGGCCCAGGGCATCGCCCACCCTCTAAACACCCCTCTAAAATGTGGACTGGGCGGCAGCTCTCCACCAGGAGCATGGGGGTCTGCCCTCTGGAAGGGGGCCTGGCTCTCTGCAAATCTCCGAAGGGAAGTTTCCAAGAAGGGGGTAGAGAGAGAAAATAAAGCAAGGAGGAGAGAGGCCGCAGTCCATGGGTTCACAGTCCCAGTGGGTTTATAGGACCTCCATGGTCTGCAGTTGGGACACAAACGGTCCCTCAGTCCTCCCTGGAGTCTGGGACTGAGGCATAAACGGAGCTGGGGTGGGGCGTCCCAGCCTGTGGCGGTGCAGGCAGGGCCTGGGTGGGAGGGGGAATGTCCCCATCTGCTTTGGCTCTGACCGGGATTTGTTGAAAGACACACGGGGTAATAGGGACGCTCACATGTGGTGGGCCCACCTGTGGGGATGGGGTCAGCTTTGAGGGGCCGCTGGGTGGTAGATGTTCCTTCTGCTCCTCCCAGAAGGTGACCGGGCTCCCCTCATTCTAATCCTCCCTGTCCTTTTTCCTCATGGCTCCCGCCTTCTCACAGCTCACTCACGCATCGCATCGTGGCCCCGGGGCTCTCTCTGCCTCCAGAGCTTTACGCTGCTGCCCCTGCCCTTCCAGCTCCAGTTTTGGCCTCAGCAACCCGGGTCTGCAGGGCAGGACCTGCCCCGGTGGCCTCCCCTGTCGGCGCCAGCCCACGCTGGGGCCTGGGCGGGAGGGATGGAGAGCGGCGAGGCCGGCGCAGCTTCCGTGCCCAACATCCCCAGGACGGCCCCCCAGAGGAACCCAGGTGGGGGCTGACGGCGACCTCCAGAGCCCACCCCTGTGCCCGTGAGCTGAGAGCCCCATCTGGGGGCTGTCAGAAACCTCCGGCAGGTGGAACATGTGAAAGGCAGACAGAGACCTTTGCAAGCACACTCCTTTGAGCCAAGGACCACCCAACCCAGAGGACCCCAAATACCACGGGAACTGGTCACTCCCTGGCAGATGACAAAGGGGACCTCTTTCTAGCTGCCCCTAACCCATGCTCACCTCTGTCCCAGCTCTGAGCAGCACGATGACACCACTGCTCTTGGCATAGTCTGGCTGGCATCCTCACATCCCTCTGGCAATGGCACTTGCCTGGAGAATAGGAGACTCGTCTCCCGCTACTGCCCAGGCCACCCCTCCCCTGCTGCGGGGCAGCGGACCTCCAGCTGGCCCTGCCTTTAGGGCCTCCCTGGATGCCCCGTCCCCATAGCCCCCTGAGACCCTGCAGTCCACAGCTGTCTTTCCCCCACCTGCCCCTCTGGTAGCCACCTGCCAGGAGCCCACAGACTCACAGTCATGGGCGTGACTCCTCTGTGCAAGGTCCTCTGTGACCTGGCCCACCTGGCTCTCCAGCCTGCCGCCTCTGCGTGCCCTGGCTCCCTCGCCATGTGCCAGTGACGCTGGCCTGCTCAGCTTCCCACATGCCGGTGAGCTTCTAGCCTCAAGCCTTTGTTTTTCGTGTACCTTCTGCCTAGAACAGCCTTTCCACAGCCCTGAACCTGCTGCCACCAACTCTTACTTCTCTATAAGGCTTGGTATAGGCATCCACTATGGAAGGGGGTCCTTTCGTCCTCTAGGAAGCTTACCCAGCCCCTGTCACCCATGCTGTGCCGCCTGCTGTGTTTAGGGGTGCCCGCCTGCCCACTGCTCCTGGAAAGGGGGACTGTGTCTGCATCATCTGAGTCCCCAGTGCCCAGGGTCGGGTGCAGGGCACAGTTGGATCTAAAGATATTCTAATCCTGGTCTCTGCAAGGGGACAGCAAACACATCCTCCCCCTGCAGGCAGGGTTTGGAGGATTTCTCTTTTCAGCACAGAAGCAGTGAGAATTACCCTGGAAGCCTGGGGATTTGTCTCAGGTCCACTTGGGAGGGTCAGTGTACTTTGGGGGGTTTCTATTTTGGTAGTGGTAGGATAAATAGATGCAGGGTTTAGAGATTCGGCCACTCCAGCAAGGCTGCAAGATAAGCTAAACCTGGAAGGCCATGCCCACGAGGCCCAGGCCACCGGTGAGGACAGGGAAGCCCAGGCCGCCCCAGAAAGGGTGCTCGGGTTGCTGAGCCTCTTGACTGTGTTTCTCAGACACCACGAAGGGAATTCCTAGTTCCAGATAACTTTTCCCAAAGGCCTCTTTCCTCTTCCATCCGTTTGCTACATAACCTGCATGTCCTTCGGGTCCCCTTCTCCTCCACTTTTCTCCAAAAGCAGCACCACAAACACCCCAAAGAGCTAGCAGCAGCAGAGCCTTCCTTGGAGACGGTGCGAGGAAGTCTGAAGAACAGGAATCGATAGTAGGAAAACGTGTGCTCTCTTTGGTTCTAACTGATGCTATTCGCTTCTGTGACTGTGCTTGCTTTTAGTTGTTTGATAAATATAGTTAATCAGAATGAAAAACAGGGATAAGAGCAAGGGTAACTCCATGATAGGCTAGGCTTCCTGGATGTGAGAAGCTAACAGCCTAGTCCTGCTTCTGTATATACGGCTTGCTGGCTTGGTGCTCAGCGTAAGTGGAGCCATGGCAGGCTTCACTGAAGTTAAGGAAAACAAGGCCCCGGGGAGGCAACCGCAAGTCACTTCCTGATAAAGGGCTGGAGAGTCCAGGGCCCTCCAACCAACTAGGTAGATAAGAAGGGCAAGACATGATCAGCGCATGAACGGCTTGTGCAGGGCGTGTGTTCCCAGTATCGCTTGTAACCAAAAACTAGAAGGTGTGCAACAACAGCCCCCTCCCCGTCGGAGACCCTCTTCTTCCCCTGGATGACGTTAACTACAACTGGCGCTGGCACGAAAGCCCGAAGCTTAGAGTCAACCAATCAGGAGCCAACGTGATCAGCCACTTCTAAAAGAACAAATAAACCAAAGGGGAATGGAGTGCAGACCAGTGTGCCGTGTGCAGACCAGTGTGCCGTGTGCAGACTAACGTGTCGTGTGCAGACCAGTGTGTCGTGTGCAGACCAGTGTGCCGTGTGCATACTAACGTGCCGTGTGCAGACCAGTGTGTCGTGTGCAGACCAGTGTGTCGTGTGCAGACTAACGTGCCGTGTGCAGACCAGTGTGCCGTGTGCAGACCAGTGTGCCGTGTGCAGACCAGTGTGTCGTATACAGACTAACGTGCCGTGTGCAGACCAGTGTGTCGTGTGCAGACTAACGTGCCGTGTGCAGACCAGTGTGTCGTGTGCAGACTAACGTGCCGTGTGCAGACCAGTGTGTCGTGTGCAGACTAACGTGCCGTGTGCAGACTAACGTGCCGTGTGCAGACCAGTGTGTCGTGTGCAGACCAGTGTGTCGTGTGCAGACTAACGTGCCATGTGCAGACCAGTGTGTCGTGTGCAGACTAACGTGCCGTGTGCACACCAGTGTGTCGTGTGCAGACTAACGTGTCGTGTGAAAACTAGCATACAGAAAAGTATAAAAGCTTAACCTTTACCCCAGGGCGGGGTCCCAGTTCGTGGAGCGGCCACTGCGTTGGCGCTCTGGGACTTGGACCCTAGCTGGAACTAGCCAATAAACTCCTTTGCCTTTTTGCAGCCTCAATGACTCTGCCCCTCTGTTCCTGGGGCCAAGGGGAACCGGCTCTAACAAGTCGAGTCTCCCAAGAAGCAGTGAAAGCAGCTACTACTTGCAAAGGTGCCAGAAACCGCAGGGGAACCCCTAGACCTGCAGGGAGGAGGGGAGGGAGCGACTGGCCAGAACCTGGGTGTCACTAGGAGCCGAGGACATAAAACCCTGACCTCTCCTCCCCCCCTCCTGCTGCCAGCGCTGCCCGCTGCCCACGGGGCCACCCAGCTGGGCGCAAAGGACGTGAATGTTATGGCACTAAACTGGGTGGGGCGGGGGCGGGTCTGGAGAGACAAAGACAAGACACCCAAGCCAGGACGCTCCAGTGGCTGGGGTGGCAGGAGGGAAAGCCTGGGACACTTAGACCATCATCATTTTTGCTTGGTGCAAATAATGAAGAACAAACAAATGCAAAGAAACAGTTTTTAAATAATATGTTTAATTATTTATTTATAATGATGTACACCTTTCATTAAAAAAAAAAAAAAGCCCATTCCAACAGCATGTCCCTGAAAGTTCTGGAAGATTATACCACGTCGGGCAGCTGGTAGGAACGGAGGTTGGGGGGGGCGGTTTGAGAACGAGTCTCCGGAGGCCCCTACCTGGCTCTGAACCAATCCAGGAACTGACAAGGCGCTGTCTGATTCTCGTGGATTTGCATATCCTAGCTAAGGTCCCAACCTCCAGACTCTCAAAACAAGATGAAAATAATTAGCGCAATCTACTGCAATTGTTTCCAAGCTTAATGTTCTGCCTAGGACCTGCTCGGCGGAATGTGCGCTAATTGCGTTTTAAAGCACAACGTGAAAGAAGGGCTGGGGGTAGACAGCCCGAGTGTGGGACGGGGAGTTCCATGCCCGAGGCCAGCCGGAGGCCCAGAACAGACCTGCAGGTGCGAGAGCAGATCTTAAACAAGTGCGGTTAACGAGGGCAGCAGAGCACGCCTGGGGGAGGGTCTCACCCAAAGCCCTTCTAAGTGGGGAGAGGCAGCACCGTATTCCTCACACACAAGGGACTTAAATACTGTTCAAGTGAGCGAATGAAATCAGGGCAACAAAACTGATTCAAATTTTCTTTGTCAAAGTGCAACCGTTTCTCCTGCTAGTCCCACAGATGCCTTCGGAGAAGAGGGCTACGTGGTCAGATAACTTCGGGAAGAGTTGCATGCAAGGCACGGGCTCGTTAGGCCGATGCAACACTGAGGAAAACACAGACCTGGTCTTATTTAACCCGACACCTGAGGTCCACAGAGAGGGCAAGAGCCTGTTGCCTGTGACAGCTACTAACACCCTGTGGCAGGGCCTTGAGCGGAACTCGTGTGTGGGTGCTCTTGGATTAAACCAGCGACAAGGAAGCCCCTTGTTAGAAAGATGACCGGGGCTGGGATTGTTTTTTCCCCACGAAACACCAATACAATGTATTAAATATCTTTTTTTTCGGAAGGGTGAGATGGTCATATGTGGCCCAAATAAGGCCACAGCTAACGCTCCCTCTCCACTGGGCAGGACGAGTCCAAGAGACTTGGAGCTCGTTCATTCAGCAAACATTGGCTGAGCACCTGCCCTGGGTTGGGGACTGTTCTAGACACTGAATCTGTCAGGGCACAAAACAGACAAAAATGTCTGCCCTGTAGGAGTTTACAGTCTTAAGGGAAAGTCCTGTCCCCTCCTCCTTCCTGGAGTGTTAGGTGACAGCCCCAGCCCATCCTGGGGCCATTGCCGATTGGGCCGGGAAGGGGCACCTAGTCACCCGAGCGTCTCCCTCCTCATCCAGTCTCCTCACAAATGAGGACAACTCTACCACTTGCCTTGTAGGGTTATTTTGAGAAGGAAGTGAGAAAAATCACACAAAGACCTGGACCGACACACCCACTCCCTGAGTCTGCTGTGGGGCAGGGTGGGTCATCCTGGCTCCCAGCTGTGAGAGACTGGATTAGCTGGCTGAACCTGGGGGACCTGTATGGTTTGGGGACAAAGGCTGCCGTTGGGGGGCAGCCATCTGGGGACCCCAATCTCCAAAGTGAATCAGAAAACTGGTGCCTCTGGGCAAAGAGAGGTGGGCTGAGATGGTGGGGTGGGAGGTGGGGAGTGACAGAGAGGGTGGTGCCTTTGTGTCCCAACAGCTGGCCTTGTCCTCTGGCTGATGGTTTTCCTCTTGAGGCTGGGTGGCCCCCTGGAGTTCCGAGACATTCCCCAGTTTTCCACTAATTTCGGTTATCTTGACTGAGTTTTCCGTTCTTTAGAGGTGAGTGATCCCCGACCAAGCCAAGGTGTCCCGAAACCCTGCTCAAGTGTGTGACCTAATCAGGAAAAAAAAGTTGTTTACAACAAACCGCAACTAGAGAACAAACGGGCTTCCTCCGCCTGGGCTTCCCCTGGCTCCCGGGCCATCGCACCGCAGCTCTTGGAGAAGGAAAAGGAAGGAGGCAATTGGAAAGTAGAAGAGAGGCCAAGGTGTCTTGAGAAAGGGGACCAGAAGCTCTCCCCACCCAGTGCTCGGCCAGGCCTGAGGGAAGATGTCCAAAGCTCATTAGCAGGTCCCCGGAGCCGTTTCCTGCGATTCTTCAAGGCTGGTGGGGTCACGGGGGAGCAGAAGTCATCTGCCGTGTCTTCCCCTGCTGGAGACAGCGTCCCCATCTTGCTGGAGGAGGAGATGCCTGGAAACATCCCAGAGAAGCCTCTCTGTGCTCCTCTTCCTGGAAGGAGAGCGAGTGAGACTGCGCTCCCCGGCACCCGCGAGCAGCATCCCCCGAGCTGCCAGGCCTGAGGCCCAGAGAGGCAGGAGGGCCCCATGGCACCCGCAGGGGCCTGGGCCAGCAGCAGTGTTGGGGGATGGGCAGCAAGAGGTGCTGGGTGCTTGGGGGTTGCACAGTAAACCCAAAATGGCTTGGAACAGATAGTGGCCATGACCGCTGTGCCAAGGAGCTGGGGGGCCTCTGAAGGTCTTTAAGATGGGGGTGGCACGGTCTGATCTGTGTTTTATGTAGATTGTGCTGGAAGCAGCACAAAGTCCTGACCAATGGCAAGGTGTGGCTTGGTCACAAAGGATAAGGAGCTGGTATGAGGCCGCGGGCATGGTGTCCACACAGGGACCCTGGCGAGGTTGATGGTGATGGAGCTACTGACCTAGGGCTCCTTCAGACCCTGCCTGCCCACCCCGGGCCACCCACAGAGCTGAGGGCTGGGCCTGCAGGTGGGACTGGGCTGAGCCTGGTGCCCCTACTGGGCAGCTTTCATGAATGCCGAGCTGGGGGCTAGAGTGAGAGATGGGTGGGGAGCCAGGACAGAGACAAGACAATGCCACACACAGGCAGATGTAGTTATTCATTCAACAAACATTCCCTGCACATCTGGGCTGAGCCCTGAGCAGACACTGAAGCCCACCAGGGAGTCCGGCCACTCCCCCTCAGCAGACGCGGGAGCATCAATCGTGCTTCCCTCCCTCCTCTTCCTCCTCCTCCTCCTCCTCTCTCTCTCTCTCTCTCTCTCTCTTTTTTAAATACTTGACCCTCTCTAGTATACAAGTAAGGCTCACTCATTGTATTAACTTGCTGTGGCTGCCATAACAAATTATAAAAACTGGGTGGCCTAAGACAGGAATTTATCCTCTCACCATCCTAGAGGCTCTAGAAGTGTGAAATCGAGGTGTCAGCAGGGCGGTGCTCCCTCTGAAGGCTCCAAGAGAGCATCCTCCCTCGCCTCCCTCTTAGCTGCTGGTGTTGCTGGCAATCCCGTCAGCTCATTGCTCCACTCTCTGCCTCCGCAGTCACGTGGCGTCTCCCTGTGTGTCACTTCGCGTCTTCTCTTCTCGTAGGGACACCAGTCATATTGGATTAGGGTCCACCCAAATTGAGGATGACTTCTATCTTAACTTGATTACATCTGAAAAGATAACTATTTCCAGACAAGCTCACATACACAAGTACCGGGAGTTAAGACTTCAACGCATCTTTTCGGGGAAACAAGTCTACCCACAGCGCTCATTGTAGGAAAAATTATAGAAAATATAGATAAGCCAAAGGAAAAAGATAATGATATGGTCATAGCTATAGCTCGTTGGGCCTTTATCACGGGCAGGGTCATGTCCCTGCATATATGTCTTGTTAATGTAAATCTCATCACCACCCTGTGAGGTCATTGTCACTGGCCCCTCTTTGCAGATGAAGAAATAGGTTTGGACACAGCCGATGATCAGCACACTCGGGATCTGCACCCAGGACCATCTACAGGCAGAGTTGCTTCTTTTTGTTAATACTTGAAGCTGCCTCCTTTAATGGAGCTGCCTCTTGGGTATTACTACGTCAGGGGTGCTATTCAGAGTCACCTTGCAGGTCTTGATGGATATGCATGAGGGAGAGTTTGCCAGGTGAAAAAGCAGGTGGAGGGCTTCTAAGTGGAGGGGGTGGTGTGTGCTAGGGCACAAAACATGGACGAGCTCACCCTGGGAAGGAAGGCAGGAGCTGTTTGCTGTAGTGTGGTGTGTGAGGCAGGGAGAGGCAGAGAGAGGTCCGCTGGGTCCTGCAAGAAGTCTGGACACTGTGCAGGCGGCCATAGGCAGCCGCTGACACTGTGTCAGCAGGGAGAGAGCCTGCGTTTTGGAGAGCTCATTTCGGCTGCAGGGTGGAGGATAGGTGGGAGAGGTTGGCTGGGGCAGAGAGACCAGTGGGGCTGGGCGGTGGGAGGCTGGGATTGACCAGTTGCACGAAAGGAGTGGGGCTGGGGAAGGCAGAGTAAGGCTTGGAGGTGCAACAGCTGCTCCCCCAGGCTTCGGAGGTAGCTGAAGTGTGAGCCTTGCCTGGGGTGGCCCCACTGCCATCATTCTCTCTCTTGGCAGGAGACCTCCCAGGTGGCATCAAGCTAAGCCTCAGACCTCGCTGGTGGGAAGCCTGGCTGCGTGCAGCAGGAGGCGCAGAGATAAGTGGTGTGGCAGCCGTACTGGAAACAGGATTAAACACTTAGGGACTGACATAAAGCTGCCCTTCAGAGAGCGGGGACGGGGCCCAGGCCTGCCTCCTGCTCGGGAAGTTTGGGCAGCTGGGGATGGAGGGAACAAGCCCTCCTCTGGGGGTGTCTGGCGCCTGGGGTCTGCCCCTCCTCTCTTGCAGCCCTGCATGTGTCCCCCACGCAGTGGACCTAGCCTGCGCTTCCTTCATCCACCCCCCGGGCATAAGGACGCGCACATCAGTGGTGCAGTCCACACTCAGGTTAGACTCAGGTCCTCTGTGCCTGGAAGTTTGGGCAGAGAATTCTGGGCCCCTGGGTATGTGGAGTAAGGTCAGAAGGGGGATTGTGGGCTCTGGGCTTCTGGCTTGGACAGAGGAGCTGCTCCCGGGTTTGAGAATCCCAGAAAAAGGAAGAGGCAGTGAGGTGGGGGGGGAGGCGATGATGAATTCAGTTTAGGTAGGTTGCCCCGAGGGGCTTGTGGCCAGAGAAGACTTGGAGTGGGGCCAGTTCACCAGCCTGGGCTCAGCTACAGAACCCGAAAGGACCCCGGCTGCTGACGCCCGCCACCCCAGAGAGACAAAGAATCCTTCCAGACTCCTTGGCTGGAGGGGTCCTCCCCTCCTGGGCTGCCAGCTGTGGTTATAGGACTTGAAGTACAAGGGCCATCAGCCATGTCTCCTTAGTTCCTCTCCTGGTCTCACTTGTCCTATGGAAGGTCTCTGGGGGGCTGGGCCTCACAAAAAGAGGAAAAAACAAGATAGTTAGCTTCATACTTCAGGGCAGTACTCTAAGGAGTACCTGGAGGTGGGAGAGGAGGCGAAGGCGTCCAAAGGTTAACCCTGGGCGGGTCAGAGCACAAAGACCTCTGGGACAGGGATGGGAAGGGGCCACTGGTTGGTTGATTGATTGATTGGAGTGAAATGCACATAACATAGAAATTGCCCTTTTAACCATTTTAAAGTGTACGGTTCAGTAGTATCAGGTACATGCACAATGTTATGCAACCACCCCCACTATTTAGTTCTAGAACTTTTCATCACCCCACACGGAAACCCCATAGGTGACCACTGGTTGGGGACCAGCTGCGTGTGGCGCTGTGCTGAGCGCGTCACGCTCACTGGAGCAGCTGGCCCTCCTCCCAGCTCTGAGAGGAGCCCATTCTACAGATGAGGAGAATGAGGCTCAGAAAAGGACAGTAACCCGCCCAAAGCCACGCAGGTGGTAAGTGCCCGAGGCAGGATTTGTGTCCAGGTTTGTCTAACTCCACAGCCCACTATCTGGGGGGAGGGATGCTGGAGGACGTTGAGGCTGAGGGGACAAGTGCCCAGCTGCCTCTGCGGCTCAGGAGTGGAGCTGAGCTGCTGTGTCCACATGCCCCAGAGGCTGGTGGTGGACCTGCGGGCGCCCTGCTGAGCAGAGGTGCCGTCTAGATGAGCAAGAGGCTCCAGGCTGGGGACAGGGCTCAGCTGAGGAAGCCGAGGGAGCCGGGCACGGTGCCAGGGCTTGTGACCTATCGAGGGTCACCCCACTTAAGGGCTGGCAGTAGGGCCCAGGGTCCTATCCCTGCGGAACAGTGCCGGTCCCAGCTGTGCAGTGGGAAGCCAAGGTCAGGGAGGTCCTCCAGGCCAGGCCAGGGACTCCAGACCCCAAGCCACTCCTGGCAGGGCCCAGTCCGGGCGGGCAGTGCTCACGGCCCTGAAGCCTGTGTCTCCAGCGGACCCCGGAAGACTCAAGGCTGTTGGTGCGAAGGCCTCGGGTGTGCCCGTCCAGCAGGAAGTCAGGAGCGCTTCCACCCTTTCCCTCTCATTCTCCTGCCTCTCCATGTGCGCACACAAACACGCGCAGATGTAAAAATGGGGCCTTCTTATACATCCAGTTTTGCCACCTGTCTTTTTTTTTTTTTACTCAGAAATGTCATGGGAATCTTCCCAAGTCGTTCTAGACACCATCCTTTTAAAGGCAACCGCATTCCATTGTGCGTGGCTGCTCTTCGTTTACCTAAGCCAGGGGTTCTAACTTGGCCACCCCCTGGAGCACCCCAGGGGTAGGGAGCTACTGGCATCTAGAGGGTAGAGGTCAGAGATGTTGCTAAACATCCTACCTTTGACAGGGCAGCCCCTCCCCCCATAAGAAAGAATTCCCTGGTCCAATGCTGAGAACTGAGATTGAGAAACCCTGGTCTAACCAATGCCCTGCTAATTAGCCTTTAGGCCTTATCCAGGGGCCTGTTTTGTTATTACAATGTTGCAGTTAACATCTTTTTGACATACAGTCCATAGTCAGAGTCTGCATTTGAGAATTCACCTACTTGTCACCCCCAAAGCAGACTTGTGGCCTTTGGCCGTCATTCTCAGATGTGCACAGAGCAGCCCAAGGTTTGAGTGCCCCAGGCGTGCTCTCCAGCTGAGGTCAAACGAGGCAGCCCCTGCCTTCCTGTTTCAGCTCTCCTGCTGCAAACAGGGTCCTTTATGCAGCAAGGTTAGTGCCACATATTTTGCATTTTTGTTTTCTGTTGGCAACTTTGAGGTTTAAAATGGTCTCCAAGCACAGTGCTGAAGTGCTGTCTAGTGATCCGAAGTGCAAAGGCTGGGCGGAGCCTTTCAGAGGAAACACGTGTTAGAGAAGCTCGCTCAGACTTGAATTATAGTGCTGATGACCGTGAGTTCAATGTTAATGAATCAACAATATGTATTAAACAAAGTGTCTTTAAACAGAAACACACATACAACAAGATTATGTATTGATCTGTTGATAAACGTGTGGTGACCAGTGACTCACAGGACCCTAACCTTGCATGTCCCCTAGGAACAATGCTTCAGCATTTGCTAATTCAGTGTTCACAGCGTCTTTAGAGAACATGGCTATTGTAGATACTGAGAACCGATTACACAGCATGAGTGTTTTACACGTAGTATGTCCTAGACGTGTGGTGGCTGGTCCGGAGGGCATGGTCCTTCTGAGATTTGATACTTAAGCTCAAACTAGCAACCGGCAGCACGGCTGTAGCAGCTACACCGTCAGCAGCAGGGTATGGAAGTGTGCCAGTTGCCCACACTCTTCCCAGCACGGAGTGTGGTTAATTTTTTGCATCTTTTCCAGCTATTGACATTTTTTCATCTTTTCCAATTATTGATAATTTCTTTAATTCCAAGGGTATGTATGTGGAAAGGAACATTCATAACAGTTTGTATTAATACATTGCCTAACATCTAACTTTTCATTTCTGATAATTAATATTCTTCAAAATATTTAACATGCTTAATAATTAAGCTGCCTAATTTTTTAAGACTTACGAATTTAATAAATTAGACATTCCCAAACATTTATGCTTTGATTGCAAACTTCAGCAAATAAACCCCTCACCCACCTATTATACCAAATTCTCATAAGTGCTTTAGATATTTTTAAAAGGGGACAAGTTATAAAGCTGACAGCACACTCACACTGTCATTGATAATACAAGTACCAACACCGTGGATTTAAGGTTGTCTCTTTATTTCATTAACTCTATTCTTATCTTCCTTCACTGTCTCTTGCTATTTCTTGTTTCTTCCGGGGGTTATGATTATACTTACCTGACAAAAGAATGGAGGTTTTCTTCTCAGGCTGTCTGAGTTTGTAGACACAGGCCTGATTCACGAGTCCTGAGTGCATCTTTCAACCACCACGTTGCTGGGCACTTCCCTTAGGACTTCCTGTGCCTCTGTCCATCGCATTGAGAAGTGCCCCAGCATTGCCCCTGACAAAACTGATGCATTTAGGTTTTTTTTTTTTCCACAGCCTTGATCTTTTCTTCAAAAGGACACTTGCTCGCATCATCCTATTCCTATGAATGGCTTGGCAGAAGCATCGCTTGCAGTGGTTTGTTCCAGATGCTTCCTCCGCAGAGCACTCCTGGTCGTGACACCTCTCGGGAACAGTTCCTTCTGAAGGCTGTCCCTTCACGATGCTATACAACCTGAGTGATTATTTTGTAACTGTTTGCTTGTAAATGAAGCCCTGCTTGATTTGGGTACATCTAAAGCTTTTGGTTACTGAAATTACAACTTTTCTTTCTTATTTGCCATGAAGACCTGTGGTATTGACAATAACCCGATGGGACATGCGGCCTTTTTAGGAGATTCTGAGGGCTCCGCCGTGGGGATGTATCAGACTTTATTTAATCAACGCCGTGTTGCTTGACATCTAGCTGCTTCTAGTCTTTCACTGTCATAGTGCTGCCATGGGTGTTCTTACACCTGCATCTTTGTGCATTCATCCAATTATTTCCAAAAGTAGAACTTACTGGGTCTAATTTTTAAGCAGTTGCCAACAACAAAAAAGTCATATCCTTATGGAAATCTGATTTCTGGCTGTGGTTGACAGGTGAGGCAATCTGACGCCACAGCCCATGCCCGCAGGGTGTTGACAGCTGACAGGGGGCTGCTTCTTCCAGAAGCTGGTTCCTGTGGGTCTTGCTTGGCTCTTTCCTATTTGCAAGACCTTCCCAGCTTTTATAGATTCTGAGTTTGCAAACCCTGGTTTTAACCCTGAGTTTGCAAATCCTAGATCTTGCTGATTCGATGAGTTTAAAATGACACCTGATTGAAGTTTTAATTCATATCTACTAAATTTTCAGTGCAATTGAGCCTGTCTTTGGGCTTTTATTAGCCATCCATCTGTCTTACTTTGTGACTTGCCTGTTCATGTTCTTTGCTCCAATTTTCTATCAGGTTGTCCATAAGAGTTCTTTATCCTTTTAAAGTTAAAAGAGGGAAAAAAAAATATCCCTACCTTAAATTAGCCTGGTTTGGATAGCGGACAGATACTGCACACCCAGGAGGCTTCTGAAGTTGCCTGAGCTGAAGTTTGAGGGGCAGGAGCAGATAGGTGAGCAGCCCGGCACTCTATTCACTGTACCTGGATGTGGCTTGGGCTAGAAAGGAAACACAGACTGAGGCAGGATTTTGGAATAACATTAATTTAGGTCAACCTCCCATCCCTTGATAGAAGCACTATTTTATAGCCCATGGAGGGTTCTGTATGCAAAGAACACAGGGCATGGAGTCAAATAGACTTGGCTTTCAATCCCAGCTCTGCTACTTCCTAGCTGTGTGATGTTGGGTAAATCACTTTACCTCTCTGAGCTTTTTTGTCCTCCCCATGCTGCCTCAGGGTCTTCCCAAGGCCAGCAGGTCCTTGCAACCCTGGTCTCAGAAAAAGAAAGAAAAAAGGAGCCTTGGACGGGGAGAAATGAGTTCTAGAATGTCATGCCAACTCTGATACCTACTGTTTCCGGTCCTCAGTTTCCCCATCTGTAAATGAGGGGCTTGGATGCTATGATTCCTGACGAAGCATCCATCTCTGGCATTCTAGGATTAAAAAGTACCTTCGAATGCCTTATCTTGAATTTCTGGTTAGGCCAATCACTCAGATTTGATTCATGCAGCTCGGTTCAATATATTTCCACTTGATCCAAGTCAATAGCCATGTCCTGAGCCCCCCCAGTGCGCCAGGTACATGCTGGGTTGGGGACTTCAGAAAAGAATCCCATGGCATCCAGACCTAGACAAGGGGAAATTAACAGGCTGTTGATTTCTGGTAGCCCAGAAGGCATTTAACTGGGCCGTGGGTCCAGGAAGGCTTCCTGGCCAGGAGAGGTCTGGACCTGAGGGCCAGCAGGAGTGTGATCCCAGGAAGCAGGAACTGCAAGGGCAAAGGCTGGGAAGGGAGACGCCGCACAACACAGCGCTGGGGGTGAACTGAATACGGAAGTGGCGGGGTCAGGGCAGGGGGCAACCACAGGGGTCTGCAGGGCCACATCTCAGGGAGCTTCGTAAAGATGTTAAGGAACTGGGGCCTCCTTCCAGGCAGGGAGAGGGTTTTGACTGCAGGACTGACAGGTCAGCTTTGCATCTTAGGAAGAGCACTCTGGCTGCCGAGAGGATGCACCAGGGTGGAAAGGAGGGAAGGAGACCTCGGGGAGGTGCGTGGGAGGGACCGAGGGGCGGGGCTGAGGGTTTCCAGAGCCAAATGCTGGCTTGGATGTGGGTGAGGAACAGGAAGGCCAGGATGGTGGCCGCCAGCTTCCTGCTCCAGGCAAGGGCCTGGGAAAGCAGCCCTAGGGGGAGGCAGATGGCCGCAAGGCGGGGTGGCTGTGGACATTTGGCAGGGACGACCGTCTGAAGCCCAGGAGGGTGGCCGGAGAGGCCAACAGATTCATTCACGCATTCGTCCTTTGTGGTCCACTTCAGGCCAGGCACTGGGTCAGTGAATGAAATAGACCAAGATCGCTGTGCTCAGGGAGCCCCTGTACCCAATGGTGGGAGGAAGGCAATGACGGATGTATAAACTTGCCAAGGTCTGCCAGTGTGTGGCGCATGCTATGGAGAAAAGACAGCAGAGGTGGCAGCTGGGGGACCCGCCAGGATCCGGGAGGGGTGGCAATTCTACGTGCAGTGGCCAGGGAAGATCTCACGGAACTTGTGAAAAATCCTGTCCACCCACCCCTCCCTCCGTCCGTCAGTCCGGTCATCCATATGTCTGACAATATCCACGGGAGACACCAGAGGGAGGCGGCCAGGGAGGCCACTGCGGAACCTAACCTGCAACCCACAGTGGGTGTCCGTGGAGAATCAGGGGACCAGGACGTGCCAGCACCATCCCCCCGGCTTGCTTTGGGGGGATCATGAACAACCACACAAGAAAAAAAAGCAGGACCACTGTTTTTAACTTAGGGATTTTTTTCTTTTTATAAAACAACTCTTCTTTTTAACTTTATTTCAAAGGTCCATGGGGCAGCCCTACCCAGCGCCCCAGCCCCAGACTGCTGCCCTGTCCCCTCCCTGTGGCCTCTCACTTTCATCATCTTCAGAATGGCGCGTGCAAACCTGTCCCCTGCAGGGACAGGCTGCCACACAAGATCATGAAGCACGGTCACCAAGGAAACGTTCCCCGGCCTCAGAGGCTCAGCCTCACTTCAAATTCCTGCTCCACCTCTGACTCGCTGGCAGACCCTGGGGCAGCAACCTCACTTTGCTGATCATGGGTTGGAGTGTCCTTCCCTACCCGCCTCGGAGGGCTGCTGGGAGGGTCGGAAAAGGGACTGGGCTCCGACACAGCCCAGGGGCTTGTCAAGCACCTATCAAGTGCCAGAGGTGAGCAGCACGGGCCTGGCCCCGCTTGGTGGAGCGCAGGTCTGCAGAGGAGAGCAGACGTTGCTCAGATGAGCCCCGGGCTGGGCACTGCGGCAGGCTCAGGGCACACAGCCGTCCAAGCCACGGTGAATGGTGAGACAAGACAGGGACACAGGAAGCCATTCATGGCCCACAAGGCGGCAGAGTCTTCAGGGCACTGCCACGGGAAGGGAACTCCGGCAGTGTGGTAAGGTCATTATGCCTGAGATCTTGGGAACTAGCCGCTACCAGCTTCTTAAAATGTAGCTTTTATCACTGTTATCCAGACATGGTGAGGCCAACAGACCAGGGGACCATTGCCATTGGGAAGTGGGTTTGTTACTCACAGCTCCCAAGGTCATGTCACACCACACAGGGAAGCCACACCACACAGGGCCACGTGGGGAAGCACCTGGGCCGATCGGGAAATGGGGGAAGAGGCTTCATGGTCATTTTCTCGGGAAGAAACCGCGAGGCAGGGTAAGCAGCTGGGGGGTTGACTAGTTGGAACAATTTTGGTGGGTCTTGGGCCACAGCAGTGTCTGTAGCTGCCTGGCCCTGGGCCTGGTGTGGTCAGGGCAGTGGGTAGAAGAGGCTGCTGGGCGGGGGCTCCGGGTGGTTAGTTTGCTCTCGGGTGAGTCGTTTACTGTCGCTAAGAACTGGCCGTCCTGGCAGGGTTCGTCTCTCCAGGGTCAGCACAGCTACAGCCGTTAAGGTTTCAGAAACACGTGTTAATACGACCAGCTCCCAGGCCCTGCTTGGCAACCTGCAAGCTGTGTGACCAGCACGTGACATGGCTTCTCCTTGGCTCAGCTTCCTCATCTGTAAAATGGGAGTGACGGTCCCTTCCCCCCGGGGATGTTATCGGGGCACTAGTGGAACGCAAGCACGAGCCTGGCACCCAGACAGCACCTTCTGCCCCGCCCCCTGCTGGCAAGCTGCCCCCAACAGTAGCTTGTGCCCCTTTGTGACAGCTCTGCTGCCTGGCTCCATGGTCCTGGGCCCGTGGGCAACATCCTGGATCCCTTCATTCTGACTACGAGACTGAGTCCCTTCAGAGTGCCCTTACCCCAGCCTTTTGTGCACTGTGCAGCCCTGAGGCGTACCGGGAGAACCGGCTGTAACTTCCCAAGCACCTGCTGTGGGACAGGACTTCCACAGCCAAACCTCTTTTAACTTCATCTCCACAAGACTGTGTGGTCAGCATTGTCCTCCCCATTTTGCAGAAGGGGAAACTGTGGCTCAGGGTGAAGTGACTTGCCCACGCTGACTCAGCAAGTTGGAGCTGTCGGGGCCACTGTGTGTGGCTGTGCAGGTTGTGCACTGCACAAGGCACTCAGCTTGTCGGGGAGCAGGACTGAAGTGCAATCCTCAACCCTCTACTGAGCCGCCTGTCAGCCAGGAGGAGGGGTGCCTTTAATGTAGGTGGCACTAGGGGTTTTAGGCCCAAGTCCACTGTCCCCTCTGCTTCTCTTCTAGGGACAGGAGTACAGAGGTGGGTAAATCCCAGCCTCTCGGGCGAGGCTTCCCCTTCCACTCAGCACTGAAGGTGTCTGTCCCGAGGTCCTGGTGGGCTGCAGACAGGGGTTGCCTCAGCACACAGCTGTGCTGGACCGAAGGGTTCACTTCCAGGCGGGATATGAGGGTGACCCCTTACACACACACACACACACACACAAACACACAAACACACACCAGCCCTGTGGCCTGGGCTTGGTGTCTTTTCCAGACACCAAGGACAGGACGCTCCCTGGCCGATGCCTCCTCCGTGTCCTTGGTGGGGTGCCGAGGGTGGGTGTGCACCTGTGTGGGACCTGGGGACCTATGGTTGCCAGGTGTGTGTGTGACACAGAGAGGTTTGTTCTGGGTGCCGTCTTCCGGCACGGGAGTGGTGTGTGTGCCGGGATGCAGTTGGGGGGTTCTTGTGCTGTGGTGGGTGTGGGTGTCACTGAGGAGCGGGCTGAGTGCGCACACTGCCAGGTCTCGGGGGCGCACCGCGGTGGGGACAAGCCACCCGGGCAGCCTGTCTCGCCCTAGGAGTAATTTTTCCCCTGGAATCGAGTCATAGCCTCTCAGTCCTGTTTATTTCCAATCACTAAGACCGGTCTGGCGCCAAGATTCAAGGCTAGCGTGATCCCTTGGTTCCAGAGCTTTCCGCAGCCAGACGCTGCATGGGCAGAGGAAGAGGCAGAGAACAATGGGGGCTCTTCCTCTCGGCCAGGAGAGGAAGGCTGTCAGGTGGGGCGGGCTCTCTGGAGGTGAGGATGGGAGGTGCACTGGCCTTCGCCTGCCGTTTTCTTATTTAATCTTCTTCACAACCCTGTGAGGAAGGGCACGACCAGTCAGGGGCTCGCAGGAAACAGAGGGGACACTGAAGAGGGGACCCTGGGCCTACCTGGAAGGCTGTTCCCCCCTCGGCCTGGCAAGGCAAGGTGGGGAGGGGCCGGAAACCGGCGGGAGCCCAACAGGAGCCAGTTCAGGAATACGGCCACCGCCACCCCAAGTGGCCAGGAGGGACCAAGGGGAACAACTGCTGCATCTCCCTCCCCTGCTCTCTGGGCACCACAGGTGCCTCCTGAGCGGACCCAGCCAGAAGGGGGGGATGGGCACTGCCTCCTGCAGGGGGGGTGGGGGAGGGTGGAGGCTGGGTCCGGAGGGACGGGCAGAGGCTTCCTAGCAGTCTCCCTCCTGTCTTTACACAGCGGGACGCCGAAGCAAGGACCACTGCCCGAGGTCACTCACGGGCATCTGCAGAACCAGAATCAGCTCTAGCTGAGGGCACGGCCCACCCACTGGGAGTCCGTGGGCTGGTCACTCACCCTCTCTGGACCTCTGGTCACACCGTAACCCCAGCTGGGCCTGCGTCTCAAGATTTCTGGGAGAAGCGAATGAGGTCGTGAGACCACAGCAGAGGATCTGTGGTACACGTGGCAAGAAAAATGTTCTGAGTGCAGCTGCCAAGGGGACACAGGTGTTAGCAGCACACCCAGGGGATGGGCGGGAAAGCCCGGTGTGGGGAACTTAGTCCGAGCCTTGCTTTCTCCGGGCGGGGGAAAGGAGACCCAGAGAAGTTCTGTGACTGGCCCCAAGGCCCCATAGCACATCCGGAGCAGAGCCTGGGCAGGTGTCCTCTCCGTGCCGCAAGGACACCCCAGCCAGGGACCAGCAGGTCTCCTCCAAATACCCTCCCTGAGTGACCGGCAGAACCCGCTCAGGACACCTCCTCTGCCCTGGAGGTTTTCACTGTAGCCCAAGACAGGAAATAATCCAAGTGTCCATCAACACGGGAGTGGTTACACAGGACAGTGTCTTATAGTAGAATATCAGGTAGGTGTCAAAAAGGTCGAAATGAGTCTATGACCCGAAAAACCTTCAATATAGTGTAAGTGAAAAAGTCAGGCTGCTGGCTGGGAGAGGTGGCTCACGCCTGTAATCCCAGCACTCTGGGAGGCTGAGACAGGAGGATCGCTTGAGGTCAGGAGTTTGAGACCAGCCTGAGCAAGAGTGAGACCCCCGTCTCTACTAAAAATGGAAAAAAATTAGCCGGGCAACTAAAAATAGAAAGAAAAAAAAAATTAGCTGGGCATGGTGGCTCATGCCTGTAGTCCCAGCTACTCAGGAGGCTGAGGCAGGAGGATCGCTTGAGCCCAGGAGTTTGAGGTTGTTGTGAGCTAGACTGATGCCACGGCATTCTAGCCCGGGTGACAGAGCAAGACTCTGTCTCAAAAAAAAAAAAAAAAAAAGGTCAGGCTGCTAATCAGGACCACGAGACACCATTCACACCCTCTGAGGTGGCTACGATCAAAAGGACAGAGAACACCAAGTGTTGGTGAACAAGTGGGACAATGGGATGTAACACGGTGCGGCTGCCACAGGGAACGGTCTGACAGGTCCCCAATGAAACAGAGAGATACCGCTCGACCCAGACATTCACTCCTAGGTATATACCCAGGAGAAATAAAAATATGTCCACAACAAAAGCTTGTCCACGCATGTTCGTAGCAGCTTTGTTCATAATGGCCCAAAAGTGGCAACAACCCAAATGCCCATGAGCTGAAGAAAGATAAACAAAATGTGGTCTCTCCACACAACGGAACAGCATCCAGCCATGGAGAGGCGTGAAATACTCATGCCTGCTCCAGCGTGGCTGAGCCTTGGAAACAGGAGGGCGAGTGAAACAAACCAGGCACAGAGGAGCACACGGTGTACGGTCCACTCACGTGCGATGTCTAGAACAGGCGAGTCCATAGAGACAGAGAGACGTGTGGTTGCCTAGAGCCGGTGTTGTAGAGGAACTACGGGCTGGTGGCTAAAAAATACAGGTTTCTTTCTGATGTACTAAAAATGTTCTAAAATCGATCATGGCAATGATTACACAACTCTGTGACTATACCCAAAGCCATTGCATTGCACACTTTAAATGGGTGAATTTTATGGTATGTAAATAATATTTCAATAAAGCCATTTTAAAAATCAGGTTCTAGAAGGGTGAGTATAGTATGATTCTACGTGTGTAAGAAAAGGGAGATACGTGCTTATGCTTGTATAGGCATCAGATACCTCCGGGAAGATGTCCCCAACAAACTGCTGTGGGTACCCGAGGAGGGGCACTGACAGGCAGGGCACAGAGGCAGCCCCACTTCTCACTATAAAGTGCAGTGTGTCAAATTTTCACTAAGTGTGTTACTTTTGTGATGGAAACAAAGAGAAGTCATGCCCTGTGCCCGGCCACCGCCTTGGCCCTCCTCGAGAAGCTGGCCTTGTTGCCCGACTGGGCAGGCCGATGCGTCTGCCCAAGCTTACGGGAGTGGCCGTGTCCGAGAGGGTGGGTCATGGAGTCCTCCTCCCTGGCCCTGAAATAGATTTCCTGTTCAAAACCTCGCTAAGCAACTATTTTTGGCTGCTTGGCCTACCAGAGGCGGGTCCAAGAGCCTGCTGGGACATCATGCCCAGGCTCCCAGGACAGTTGCCCTAGACAGCGTGATCAGAGAGCCTCCCTGGCCAGGCTGCAAGGTGCCATCGTACCCCGGGCCCAGGGGATGAAATTCCAGGGGCTCCTCTGATAGCCCAGAAGCAGGACTGGTCTGTACCCCAAGGGTCAGGGAACACGCAATTCTGGACCCAGTGCTGAGAGCTGTGTTAGAGATGCCAATCATGCTGTGTCTCTCCCAACAGCCCAGCTGAGCAGGGGTTGGCATCATTTTATAAATGGGGAAACAGGCTCAGAGAGGGAAGTGATCCATCAAAGATCCCACACTTGGGGCTGGATCTCAGACTCAGGTCTGCTGCCTGCCCCTACTATACTGCTTGTGTCATTCAGGAGCCAAGTGACAAAAACCCCAATCAAGCTGATGCAGACAACAGAGGAGATTTATTGATTCACATAGCTGAGAAGTCAAGACTGTGTGGGCTTCAGGTGAGGCTTGATCAGGGTTCCAGCTCCATTCTTCAGTTGTTCTCTCAGCTCTACCCTCCTTTGTGTCTGTGAGTCTCATTCTTAAGCTGATTTCTCTCGTACTAGCCAGAGGGCTTCTTGACATCTGTCAGGGGAATCCTCATGCATCTCCAGAGAGACGGCAAAAGTGTTCTCCTCCACGGCAGAATATTCGCTGTGGTCTTTCCTTCCCTTGAACAAATTCCTGTGGCCAGAGCACAGGCCTTAAGGCAATAGGAGCCAGCCCAGAGCTGGGGTGAAGGTTGACTTTCCATGGAGTATAGGGGATTTGGAGGACTAGGTGGGCTACTGAGTGGAAACTACGAAGGGGAGAGGGTACAAGTGTGGAATGCAGGCAGTCATTGAGACCCCCACTCCACTCTTCTTAGTGGACCACTGTAAGACACAATTCTGAACATATTGCACTGGATAAAATTATTTCCCAGCTTCCCCACGTGTAAAATGGGTGAGCAGGTAGACCAGGCCTTCTCTAAGGCCTTTATGTCTAGGATTATTATTTATTTTTAATCAGTCACACCCTGACTGGGAACACCGTGTGGGTAGCTGGATTGATCCATACTTGAGTGCTTACTTTTGTTTCCCAGACCCTGGCCTGACACCCCTCTGACCCTCTCCAGTCCCTCCTGTGACACCTTTGCCCCCATAGGACCCAGTCCAAGCCCTTTGGCCAGGCATCACGATCCTCTGGGCCCTGGCTCCTGCCTGCTGCCCTGGCCGCTGCTGCCAGCAGGGAAGCGTGGGTCCCCCGCCTAGCCTGGACCGTGGGCCCACCCCCAGGGGACAGTGGACTCGGCATCTCCCAAACCACTCAGACCCCTAAACAGAGACAGGAGCTGCTGGGAGAGGGCCCCAGGGAGGGGCCACTTAGGCCAAGGTCAGATTCGCTCTGCATATTCTCCCAGGGCCCTGGTGTGTGCCCTTGGGCGAGTGCTCTCACGATCCCGTTTCTCTCCCGTGGAATGGGATTCACACGTCTCACCTTGCGGGGCAGGGGTGCGGGGTCTGCTCTCGTTAAGCATTCTTCTCTCCTCCTTGCCCGCCCGGAGCTCCTGGGCTGACTGGCAATGCAACGGTCACCTCCCCTCCCCCCATCCCTCCGGATGCCCCTGTCCCGGCCCACACCGACGGCCTTCTCCCAGCCCGAGACTCGGGGACAGATGGATTTCCGAAGGAGCCCAGCCCTGCCTCCTGCCAGCTCCTGGGAGAAGACAGGGAAGCAGGCTGGCAGCAGGGAGAGGCCGGCCCTGGCCCCGCAGGGTTTCCATGGGCCCTTTGCTTCTGAAAATAACCACAGTGTGTATCTTGTCGGCCTCACACCGCAGATGTTTAGGATAAAGTAAACCCTCGTAAATCTCCATCCAGGGCCCGTTAGAAAAATGCCGAAAATCAGAAGAACGTGGCAATGGCCACAGACTCACAATCTCTCATCTCTGTTTCTAACTCTGTCTCTCTTCCTGCCTTTCCGTGTTCTCTGTTCCTCTGAGTGTCTCCTTCCCTGCCTGTCTCGCCATCCCTCCCATTTCTTCCTTTCCTCAGCTCTTCCCCCCATTATTAAGCCGTGAGAGAGGACCCAGCCTCCCAAACGCCCACGGAGCACATATTTTAATGCGCCTTCACAGTCTTCCAGAAAAACAGATGCAACATCTACGACATTCTTCCTGCTCGCCGGAACAGCAATTAAAGAGAAGCTTGGGTGAGGGGGAGGCACTGAGAGAGAATGGGGGAGAAAAGGAAAGAAAACCTCCTTGTCGGGGCTGCTTTCACCAAAGGGAACCCACAGTTCACAGAGCTGCTTGTGTGACCATCCAGCCCTGTGACGTCTCTCTCCCCAGGATGTCAGCTGGCGGGGGTGGCCTGGCTGAGCCTGGCATTGGAGAGGCAGTGAGGGGGACAGAAGGTGGTCCAGGACCCAGGCTGGGACTGTCTGTGCCGGTGTGCTGCTGAGGAGAGCACCGGGCACTGGGGATACGGAGTCCTGCGTTCCAAGCTGGCCCTGCTGCTCCGGCCCGTGTGAACTCCTCACTGGCTCTTCCCCGGACTCATTCAGTCACTCAACAAGCAGGTTGAGCATGTGTGAGATATGAGGATCACGGGATAAATCATTAAAGAACAACACGAGGGCCAGTGTGAACCAAGGTCACTTGGGACCCTTGTGGCTGCTCAGGGAGGTGGGATGGCTTGTGTCTGAAGGGTAGGAAAGACGTGAGTGAGCGGGTGGGACGAGGAGGAGTGTCTGAGGGGAGCCGAACTTCCACACAAGGGGCTGCAATTTACAAGTGGGAAAACCGAGGCTGCCGCAGAGGCTGAGGACGCACTGAGCTTGCACAGGGCGGCAGAGGGTCTCCAAGGAGGCAAGAAATGCTGGCCAGACCCCAGCACCTTCCGTGTCACCAACCAGGACTTGGCCTCAGATGCCAACAGGGAAAGAAGGAGGTCGTGGGTGAGGCAGGCTGGGTGGGGGCCTGCACAAAACTCAAGGATGTACACCCCAACGGAAGTTGCCATGTGGGATGGATTATTCAATTTTTCATGAGAGGATGGGAAATGCAAACTTTCTAAAATGTGAAATCTTATTTTCAAACAATGGCAACTTAGTCACTTTTTAAAAAGTTGGTGGCAAGTGGACTGGCCTCACTTTCTGCATTAGCCTTGGCCTTGAATCCTAACCCTGATGCTAAATAGCTATGGAACCCTGAGCAAGTCACATAGTTCTTTGCCTTTTGTCTGATTTCAAAGAGTGTTTGAAGTCTTTCCATGAATACATTAGAAATGCAAAATGCTATATAGATAAACAGAATCAAGAAGAAAGTCAGGCCCTTTGGAAAATAAGAGGCAGCCAGTAATGGAAATAGAGTTAAAGTTTATTCACAGAGCACAGGTTCTGATGACCTAGTACCACCACTACAGTTGGACCCAAAACATTGCCTTGGGTTTCCTAGCAGCCAAAGCAAAGAAGGAAACATGCTTGTTTCATGATTCATTGTCTTTAGAGAATAAAAATATGCCAGTTGATAAAAGAAGCAGTTTTCCTGGTACTGGGCCTAAAACAAAATTACTCTGTGGCTCTCCTTAAAAAGACCTTTGCATGATCTAATAAACAATAACTCTATGTGCCAGTAGGAAAATTTCAGTTTCCAGCAGCTATTTCTTTAATGTCCTTCTACACAGACTGATGACATGATACCAAAAACAGACCAGTCAAGGCAAGCAACAATGGAAATGCGATTTAAGGGTGCGATTCTCCATTGATCTAGTGGACAAATTACTTCATGCCTCTAAATCATATTCCTCTCGATTGTAAAGCAGACCAAATATAGTGCCTACCTCTTGGGATTGTTGAGCAGCTCAGTGGAATAAGGTGTATAAATCACCTGTCATGGTTCCTGGCACATAGTAGATCTCACTGTATTCATCAGTGAGATTGCTGTAACAAACAGCCCCTACATCCCCTAACGTGTTAACCTTTAATGCATTGCCCACATGGTCCTCCAGTGTAGACTGTCAGGGTACAGAGGGCAGGTGTGTGCACGATGCAGTCTGAGTTCCACGCAGTCACTTGAGGATCCAGGCTGCTCTGCCCTCCCTCCCCCAGAACCTCAAAGTCCTCTCCATTCAGCAGGTGGGTGGAGAAAAAAGTGAAGATCGAGTGTGAGGAGTTTCTATGGGCCTGGACTGGACGTAGCACACATAACTTCAGCCAAAATCCATTGGCCAGAGTGATGCCCTTGTCACAACTACCCGAAGGAGAGGCTGGCAAATGCTGTCAGTGCCCTGCGTGTCTGGTAAGAAGAGGATGACACGGCTGTTGGTGAGGGAGCCTGTCACTAGAACCTCTGCCCCTACCAGGAACCAAAATGCAGCTTGATTCCTCACGATGGCCAACAGCAAGGCAGCTCCGGGACCACCAAAGCACCCCCGATGTCCGCTCCTTGTTCCAGATATACGCACTGCTCTCTGTGGTCCTGAAGCACAGGAAACTTGCACCCTGGTCTTTGGCCTTTCCCACATGCAGTTGTTTTTAGTTTTATGGACACTTGAGAGAGGAGAGACCTCCTGGGTCAGCTATTTCCTCTCCTGTGGCTGAGGCAGTGAGCTTCTCTGAGCTTCCTAGCCTTTTGGCCATTTCATCCACTCACCCATTCAGCTTGGAATGCACTACTTAACTGTGGGGCTAAGGGGGAGGAGGTGGAAAGTGCCTCAGATGGTCCCTACTCTTGAGGGATCCACAGTCTCACTAAGGAGACAAAAGCAGCCACATGCAACCAGAAAATTCTCTTACAAAATACCAGATCTTTTACTGAAAAGATTAAAGGCAGTCCAAGGACACACAAGTTATAGCAAGCTACATACATAAATAGTCCAGTGAGAGAAGAAACAAATGCAAAACTGGGGCATAAATGGAGCCATGAATAAAGCCCATTCAGAAAAAAAACACCTGATGTCCCAGACATTCGCTACGGTTTGGCATGAAATTGATGTTGAGCTTCCTAGCTGCCAGTGTGAAAAAGAAAATTTGGTCAGTTAAATAAGTCACAATGATCACACTATTTGAACAAACCAGTTACCCAAGAGAATTATGATAAAACATACATTGGGGAAAAGAATCCCTACTCAATAAATG
The DNA here is from genome assembly GCF_041146395.1 of Eulemur rufifrons. Lineage (NCBI taxonomy): Eukaryota > Metazoa > Chordata > Mammalia > Primates > Lemuridae > Eulemur > Eulemur rufifrons. The sequence goes on from NC_090992.1 coordinate 13,513,460, forward strand.
GTGCTGGGAAAATTGGATAGCTACATGTAGAAGACTGAAACAGGATCCACACTTCTTACCTCTCACAAAAATCAACTCATGATGGATAACCGTCTTAAACCTAAGGCATGAAACCATAAGAACTCTAGAAGAAAATGTTGGAAAAATTGTTATAGACATAGGACTAGGCAAAGAATTTATGAAGAAGACCCCAAAGGTAATCACATCAACAGCAAAGATAAATAAATGGGACCTGATCAAATTAAAAAGCTTGTACACAGCCAAGGAAACGATCATTGGATGAATAGACAACCTACAGAATGGGAGAAAATATTTACACGCTATACATTAGACAAAGAGCTGATAACTAGAATCTGTAAAGAACTCAGGCAAATCAGCAAGAAAAAAAAATCAAACAATCCCATTAAAAAGTGGGCAAGGGACATGAACAGAAAATTTCAAAAGAAGACAGCCTAATGGCCAACACACATATGAAAAAATGCTCAACATTTCTAATCATCAGGGCAATGCAAATCAAAACCACGATGACATATCACTTAACTCCAGTGAGAATGGCTTTTATCAAAAAGTCCAAAAACAACAAATGTTGGCATGGATGCAGAGAGATAGGAACATTCATACCCTGCTGGTGGGGCTGCAAACTAGTACAACCTCTATGGAAAGTAGTATGGAGATACCTCAAAGAACTAAAAGTAGAACTACTTACTAGTAGTTCTACTTAGTAGATCCAGCAATCCCACAACTGGGTATTTACCCAAGGGGGAAAAAGGCATTCAATAAAAAAGTCATCTGTACTAGAATGTTTATAGCAGCACAATCCATGATTGCAAAGATGTGGAAACAACCCAAGTGCCCATCAATACATGAGTGGACTAATAAAATGTGGTATACATATACCATGGAGTTCTACTCAGCCATAAAATAAATGGGGAACTAATACTTCCTCTATTATCCTGGGTAGAGCTGGAGCCCATTCTTCTAAGTGAAGTATCACAAGAATGGGAAAACAAACACCACATATACTCACCATTAAATTGGTACTAATTGATCAACACTTATGTGCACATATGGAAGTAACATTCATTGGGTGTCGGGCAGGAGGAAGTGGGGAAGAGGGGATAGGTAAATTCACACCTAATGGGTGCAGTGCGTGCTGTCTGGGGGATGGGAACACCTGTAGCTTTGACTCAGGTGGTGCAAAGGCAATATATGCAACCAAAGCATTTGTACCCCTGTAATATTCTGAAATAAAAAAAATAGCTGGCATCTATTAGGTGTTTATTACTCCTTATGTACCTATACAAGGGAGGCACTATTAATATCCTCACTTAATGGGGAAAGAAGAGTTTACAACTTGTCCACCATACAACTGGTGTGACAAGGATTGGGACACAGACCGTCTAAATTCAGAGCCTGGACTCTAACCTACCTCCTACTTCTCAGACAAGAACCTCACCGAAGGTTCTCATAGTGTGGACACTGTGTAATAACCAACATTCCCGCAGTGGCCACAGGAGGAGTTTTGTGTTCTTACCCCGTCTCTCCACGCATTTGTGCTCTCTTACGAATACACGTGTCAGGCCTTCAGCTGGAGCTCCTGTGCGGAGACCCCATTCCCAGTTGGCTCTCATCAAGCTCCCCCAGGGCGGCTTGGAGAATATCTGGAAAGTAAGGAGGACAACCTGCTCAATACTTACCTGTGCTTTGGCTAAGTATTGCTTCATTCATTCAGCAAACTTATCCTGAGGATGCACACTGCTGGGTGTGGTTCCTCGGCAGGGTCCCCATCCTTGTGAAGCTTGTAATCTTACATAAGAGACAAACATTAAATGAGTAAAAATTCAAAAAGGACACATCTTTATGTATTATAGGTCTGTAAAGAAAGCATAATGTGGCCAGGTGTGGTGGCTGACGTCTGTAATCCTAGCACTCTGGGAGGCCGAGGCAGGAGGATTGCTTGAGCTCAGGAGTTCGAGACCAGCCTGAGCAAGGGTGAGACCCCATCTCTACTAAAAATAGAAAGAAATTATATGGACAGCTAAAAATATATAGAGAAAAATTAGCCAGGCATGGTGGTGCATGCCTGTAGTCCCAGCTACTTGGGAGGCTGAGGCAGGAGGATTGCTTGAGCCCAGGAGTTTGAGGTTGCTGTGAGCTAAGCTGACGCCATGGCACTCTAGCCTGGGCAACAGAGTGAGACTCTGTCTCAAAAAAAAAAAAAGAAAAGAAAGTGTAATGAGGAGGGCATAATTTTGGTTGGGTTGGAGTGATGCAGGTCCCCTTGGGGAAATACCATGTAGTCTGGAAACTGAATGATGGAAAGGAACAGGCCAGGCAAAGAGGAAGACAAAAGTCCTCCCGGCCGAGGGGACGGTGTAGGGAAGGCCGAGTGGGAAATAGTTTAGAGTGTGCCGGCACCTGCAAGTCACCCGGTTGCTGGAATATGGCAGAGGAGGGAGAGGGGGTAACGGATGGAATTGGAGGGATGGGCAAGAGCTAGATTGTGAAGGTCAGGGTAGGGAGTTTTGTTTTTGTCTTTTAGTTTTTTTAATATACCTGAAATTAGACTCTGTGGCAAGCGCATGGATTTCAGTGGTTCTATGTCGTAGAGCTGAGAACAGACTAAGCGATGCCTTTGTTGGAAGGGTGGGTGGACGGGTGGGTGGCTAGATGGATGGATGGTGGGCTGTGCGGGAAGGCTCACGAAGCCATCTTGGGCAGGGAAAATTGGCTGGGGGAGGGGCGGAAGGCAGGATCCCCGTGAGAACACTTTTGCCCCCGCCCATGAAGAGTCAGAAAGGACCTGTGGAAAGAAACTTGAAGGACATTTTAGCTCTGCTCTGAGAAAAGTCTGTGTGTTTGGTCAAATGAAGGAACTGGGGTCAAAGAATCCAAAGGGGTCCTGTCTGTTCCAGGGAAGAATGGCTCTGGAGCTGTCCACGTGAGCTCTGTGGTGACCTCCTGGGCCAGAGCAGAGGAAGGACATTATGTGACGTCACGACTTCGCGTTCCTATATAACCCTGCGGTTTACACAATTGTCACTTACTGCACACGTCCTGTGTTCGAGGCCCTGTGCCAAACACTCCAAATACCTTTGCTCGTTGGATTCTCACCACAGCCTGCGTGGGCCACGTAATCACAGCCCACCGTGTTTTGCAGGTGGGGGCACTAAGGCTGACAGGTGAAATAACTTGTCCAAGACCACACAGCCACCGAGGCAGACACGCATCCCCCCTCTCCAGGAGACCCCCTTTATTTGTGTGTCACTTTGGATATTTTGTGCTGCCCGACTCGGCCTTTCCCAAGCACAGGCTCGGCTGGCGCCATCTCCCACAGCACGCCAGGTGAACGCTGCCACGCTCCGGGTGTCTGCCTGCGAGGAGGGTGGGAGCAGGGTGCTGGTGTAGGGCTGGGGTGGTCACGCCAATCTGGGGTTGAGCAACAGAGCAGGCGCCTTGTGGGAAAGCCTGATGCTGCCGGGTGAGGCAATGGATCTCCTATCTGATCTCACCAACAGGCAAAGTGTTACCCCAAAGCCGTGATTGCCAAGTTGCTTTCTAAGCACCTGTAATCCCCAGGGGCTTCGTGAAATGTCCATAAAGTTGCCCAAATACCATTTCACTTGATCATACATTTTTTTAAAAAAGCTGTTCACCAAAAGGAGTGCCAATGAAAATAACAAGGAGCTACTATTACCCCATCTGTCCGACGGGTGAGAGTAAGAGGCGTGGTGACACCATTGGTGGAGGCCGGGGCAGGCGGGCAGCCCTCCCCCCAGGCTGGTGGAGGACAGGCTGATGACATCTCCCCGAGGGCAACGCGATATTGCTCATCAACGACCTCCGGCTTGCGCACGTGCTCAGACACAGCCGTCTATTTCACTCTGGTGAACTGATTCGAAGGGAAGAATCAGGGACACAGTCACCAAGAGGCCCATTGGGGAGTCATGGTGTGCTGGTGCCAGCCCTCACGGGCTCCCAGGGGCTGCACTCCCTCGGGGCTGTGTTGGTCACTTCAGTAATGTCGGTAGCTTAAAATTGGCCACGCTGGGAATATTTGCACTATGAAAATTAGCAAACACTGTACGTCAGGTCCCCCCACCCCAGAGAGCCTAACACTGACCAGTTTAACGCCCCCGAGTAGTCATGGTAATGTACAACTGGTAACAACTGAAAACCCAACAGCCGGAAATCGGTGCATCCACCCAGTAGAACGTTGTGTGGCCGTGAAGACCCAGGCTGGGCGGAGTGTTTGTTGGTCGCCCTGAGGGACGCCAGTGAAGAAAGCACTTACAGAGCCGCGGGCACGTCTGCATACCAAGCACACACGCCCGCACAAGCGCATGACACGCACACGCGTGTGAGCACGGGCCCTCTGGAAGTCTCCACAAGCAGGTGGCAGCCTCAGGTACCGCTAGGGAGGGCAAGGACGGACACCGGGGCGGGGATGGACGCTAGGCTGACTTTTTACTGTAAATTCCTTCTACCGCAGAGATCTTCTTACAAGCATGCTTTCCATAAGCCTTTTATTAATAAAAATCACCTTCATTAAAATGTACCTCTGCTTCTTACCGGCTCTAGCACAGAAAAGACACTGGATGTATAAAAACACAAATTTGTTAGTAGGGACTACCTCTGAGGCTATTGGGGGGGATTTAAAATGTTTTATTTATTTATTGTCTTCAGGTTTCATTTTCTTCATGGTTTTCTGGGCTTTCTGCATAGAAATAAAACACCATGCTTAAGAAGAATAACAATCCGATTCACGTGCCAAGTTATTTTTTTGAGAGGGACAAGGAAGTGTTGCAAGAGCGAGGACCACAGTTCTCATGGGTCAGTAGCATCCATTTGGAACTAAACATTTTGCCATGGAAATGGCTTCCCAGCAACCGGAGCTCCGAGCGGAAGCCTGCGAAACTGCTGAGTTCAAATAAAAGCTGGCGCTGCTTGGCTCCACGACTGCAGGGCTTTCGGGACAGATTTGAGGTTAGGGAATTTAGGGACCAGCCTCCTGTCCCTGGGGAGTAGGGATGGGGTTGGGGGGTGGGCAAGGGCGAGGGGCGCAGGCTTGAGAAGGCCTGGTTGTCCCTTGGGGAGGACTGGAGATTTGCAAACCTGGAGGGTGAGTGGGCGGGATGGCTTTGCCGTCAGGTGTGCGTGCATTGACCCAGTCACCGAGGCATCCAGTCATTCTGTCACCAGGTAGCTCCCAGGCACCTCCTCTGGAGCAGACCCAGGTTAGACCTGATGAAAGTTACTGTAGCTAATCCTTCTAGACATCCTGGGAATTACTATTCCCGTTTAAGGTCTGTCTGCAGTTGCAGATTCTCTGCTGCTGAGAGGACATGCCTTCCTTTTAGACTCAAGGGACTCTTGCAGGATGGTTATGGCTTGGTGGCAATCACCAGGCTTTGGCAAGTCACTCTTTCATCCCTGTGTGCATCCCTAGTTCTCTCTTTGGTACAAACATAGCAGCATCTCAGGGGAAGAAGGAACAGCTCTGACCTCACCAAGATCACAACTCAAGTACCCGACAGGGCCTGGTAGATCTGCCCACCGAGCCTTCAGTGTACAAATGAATGAAGAGACCCAGGAAGACAGGCCATTACTCCCTCGTGCCCCCCACCCCACTCTGTAGCCATGCAGGCCTCTGAGGGGTCCTGCCTTATGGGTGTGGGCACTGGCAGCTGTCCCGTGGCCCCTCCTGCCACCCTTGCCTCTGCTTGTTATCTGCACTGGGTGGCCCCATCCCTCACCCCTAACACCACCAGCGTCCAAGGGATGGAGGAAGCAGGCAGGACAGCTAACCTGAGCTCCAGAGTCTACAAAAGCCTTGTCCTGCCTCAGCTTGGCCTTCAGTCCCAGCCCACCCTGCAGCTGGTGAGCGTGAGTCTCAGGGCTAGAGCTACAAGCCTGGCTCCTTGCCCCTGCTTCTCAGCCACCTGGTCCACGCCAGCTCTCTGCCCAGAGGCAGTAGTCAGAGTAGAGAGAAGGGACTTGGGATCAGCCAGGCCTGGTGCTATTCCTGGCTCTACCACTTAGTAGCTGTGCAACCTTGGGCAAGTCTCTCTATCTCTCTGTGTCTCACCTTTCCAAAGACCCTGGAATCTGAAAAAAGCAATAGAGCATGGGGTTAATGACAGTCATTAATAACAGCTAATTCAGGGACTTCTGCTTCGGAACACAATGGAGTAGCAGAGTCTGGATTTACCCTCCCACCCAAAACAACCAAAAATCAGGGAAAATATATAAAAGAATGGTTTTTGAGATACTGGACATGAGGCAACAAAGAACAGTGATTTTTGAATGTCAGGAAATAAACAAGGCCAAGCTGGCTGCCTTGAGAGGGTTTCTAGGCCACAGCATGGAGTGCACGGGGGACCCAGGTCTGTCTGAGGAAGAGATGGAGCCGAGAGGCCAGGGAGGCCAACGCAGCTGGAGCCACAGGACAGAGTATTGCACAGCAGAGAGCTCAGAGAGATCCAGGAACACTTAGAGGGCGTCCCTTGAGTATTCAGCTGAGAATTGACCGGTGCACACATGTGAGGAAACTACCCGAGTCAGGGAAAGAACCGCCCAAAAGGGTTAGATGAAACAGTGCCTGGTGCTCACACAGGGCCAGGCCCAGGGCCTCTCCTCACCGGCCAGGCTGGAAAACCTTGTGGTTTATTATACAAAGCATTAGACAAGACACTACTGACGGTCTTACCTCAGCCCTGGAGAATAAATTCTCCTGTACTAAACTCTGCTCAGGTCCAGCCTAGCAAATCTTAAAAGCAAGACATGAAAAAATTAAACTGCTTCTAAGTAACGTAACTTTGTCTCAGACACGGGAATACAAAAATATCCAGTTCCCAACAAGGTAAAATCCACAATGTCTGGCATCTAATAAAAAATTGCCAGGCATGCAAAGAGGCAGGAAAATATGACCATACCGAGGAGAAAAATAAATCAATAAAAAATGACCCTGAACTGCCACAGATATTAGAATTAGCAGAGAAGGACATAAAACAGTTATTATAACTGTGTTTGCTATGTTTAAGAAATTAAGTAGAGACATGGAAGATATAAAACAAACTTCTAGACACCATACTTAATAGTGAAAAGTTGAAAGCTTTTCCTCTAAGATCTGGAACAAGATAAGGATGCCCACTCTCACCACTTCTATTCAACATAGCACTGGAATTCCTGACCAGAGCAATTTCGGGCAAGAGAAAGAAATAAAAGGCATCCAAATCAGAAAAAAGGCAGTAAAATTGTCTCCATTCACAGACAGGATCTTATATATAGAAAACCCTAAACACTCCAACAAATATCTGCTAGAAATAATAAATGAATTCAGTAAAGTTACAGGTTACAAAACCAACATATTAAAATCAATAATGTTTCTATACATTAACAAAAAACTTTTTGACAAAGAAATCAAGAAAACAACGTCATTACTAATGGCTACAAGAAAAATACATAGGAATAAATTAAACCAAGGAGGTGAAAAATCTTTAAACTGAAAATTATAAAATATTGATTAAATAAATTCAAGATGACACAAATAAATGGAAAGATATCTCATATTCATAGTTTGGAAGAATTAATACTGTAAAAATGTCTGTACTAACCCAAAGCAATTGACAGAGTTAATGCAATCTCTATTAAAATTCCAGTGACTTTTTCACAGAAATAGAAAAAATAACCTTAAAATTCATATGGAACCACAGAAGACCCCAATAGCCAAAGCAGTCTTGAGCAAGAAGAACAAAACCAGAGGTATCACGCTATCTGATCTCAAAATACACTGCAAAGCTATAGTAATCAAAGCTGTATGGTACTGGCATAAAAACAGACACATATACCAATGGAAGAGAATAGAGAGCCCAGAAATAGACCCACACATTTATAAGCAATTGATTTGCAATAAAGGTACCAAGATCACACAATGGGGAAAGGAAAGTCTCTTTAATAAACAGTGTTGGGAAAACTGGATATCCACATGCAAAAGAAATTAGACCCTCATTTCACACCATATACAAAAATCAACTCAAAATTGATTTACCAAAGACCTAAAACTGTAAAACTACTAGAAGAAAACACAGGGGAAAAGCTCCATGACATTGGTCTGGGCAATGATATTTTGAATATGACCCCAAAAGCACAAACAACAAAAAAGCAACAACAAACAAATGGGATTACATCAAACTAAAAGGCTTCTGCAAAGCAAAGGAAACAATCAACAAAGTGAAGAGGCAACCTAGGGATTGGGAGGAAATATTTGCAAACTGTATATCTGAGAAGGGGTTAATATTCACAATATCTGAGGAACTCAAACAACTTAATAGCAAGACAAATAACCTGATTAGAAAATGGGCAAAGGACCTCAATAGACATTTCTCAAAAGAAGACATAGAAATGGCCAACAGGCGTATGAAAAAATGCTCCACATCTCTAGTCACCAGAATAATGCAAATGAAAACCACAATGAGAAAACACACCCACCTGTTAGATGCCTGTCATCAACAAGATGAAAGATAACAAGTGTTGGCGAGGATATGGAGAAAAGAGAACCCTTGTACACTACCAGTGCAAAAGTAAATTAGTACAGCCATTATGGAAAACAGTATGGAGGTTCCTCAAAAAATTAAAAATAGAACTCCTGTACGGTCTGGCCATCCCACTACAGGTGTACATCCAAAGGACGTCAAATCAGAGCGTCAAAGAGACACCTGCACGTACATGTTCCCTGCAGTAGTTCTCACAATAGCCCAGGTATGAACGCAACCTAAGTGTCCACCAGCAGATGAACAGATAAAGAAAATGTGGTATGTATACACAGTGGAACACTATTCAGCATCTAAAAAGAAGGAAATCCTGTCATTTGTGACAACGTAGATGAACCTGAAGGACGTCATATTAAGTGAAATGAGCTAGACACAAAAGACAAACATCACATGGTCTCACTTCCATGTGGAATCTAAACAAGCCAAACTCACAGGAGCAGAGAGGGTGCTCCCTTTCTACGGCAGCAGGCGGGAAGTGCTCCCCGTGCTGCGCAGTGGAGCGGGGCGTGGGGGGAACACAGAGGGGTGCGTTCCAGCAGAGACCAGCCCCCACGAGCCTCCCTCAGAGAACCCAGGCTGCTTTGAGCGTCTCCAGCTGGAACCTTCCCCTCCTGACCCGCCCGCTGACTCACAGTCTCACCCAAGCTGTAGAAAAATAAAGCCTCGCTGTTTGCTTTCTGCGTGTCACTGCCCTCTTCTCCGTCAGCATCTTTCAGGTAGAGGTGGTTTATACTTCATAGGTGTAACACAAAATCCCCTACACACACACACACACACACACACACACACACACGCAGACCCTGTGTCTCCCGCCCCCACTCTGTCCCCTGGGACCCACGACAGCCAAGGAGCTCTTTTTCCACAGACACCTCCTGGAGACGACAGGTGATGCAAAGGGGGACCCTACTGGTGGGATTGCGGACACAGGGGTCCTGGCTGCGTCACCCTGGCTGGAGCCATGCGAGCTGGCCCTGGGCCCTGGCTGTTCCCTTAGTGCCTTCTTGGTTAACGCGATTGGACCCCAAGCAAGAATTTCCTAACTCAAACATCGTCTCCCACTAAATCAAATTCATAAAGCAATATCTTCCCTTCTCTTTGTTTTCTCCTCCCAAGAACATGCTTTTAAAAATACAGTATTAAAGTGGCTTCTAAAGCCTGCTAGCTGATGTGATGAGATAAAAATCCCACAGGAAACACATCCTGATAGCCTGAACTACAAGCTTGCTTGCTAAGAAGGGAGCCAGCGTCTATTGAGCACATACTATGCATCAGGTCCCTGGCTTGCCACTGCGCCTGCGATCTCTCTCTTCATCCTCAGCCACGCAGAGGCAGGTATGAGTGTTTCCCAGGTGAGGAATGAGGCCTAGAGAGGCCAAGGGACTTGCCCAGGTCACACAGCAAGCTGTGTGTGGGCCTAGGAAGTGGGCCCAGGAAGTGGGCCCTGGCCTCACTGACTCAGAAATGGGGTAGGGGTCCCCTCCTCTTGGGAATGCAGGGGTTAAATTGGTCCTTTCTGGGACAGCTAGCCCAGGGGGCCAAAGTTGGTCTGCCCCCACTGCATCTCACTGTGCCTGACTCAGCTCTGTGTGCAGCAGGTCCTTCGTACCTGAGGACTTCTGTGCATCATCCATCCATTCCTTTGTTTGTTTGTCAAGCACCTAGTATGTGCCGGCCCTGTGCTAGGAGCCAAGGGTACAGTCATGAACAGACGGTGTCTCGATCCATTCGGGCTGCTGTAAAAAATACCATAGACCAGTGGCTGCTACACAACAGGAATTTATTGCTCACAGTTCCGGAGGCTGGTAAGTCCAAGATCAGGACACTGGAAGACTCGGTGTCAGGGTGAGCACCTGCTTTCTGGCTCACAGATGGCGTCTTCTTGCTGTGTCCTCGCATGATGGAAGGGATGAGGCAGCTGTCTGGGGTCCCTTTAGTAAGGGCACCAATGCCATTCATGAGAGTTCCACCTTCATAACCTAATCTCCTCTCAAAGGCCAACGTCCTGATACCATCACACTGAGAGCTGGGATTTAGACATGCATTTGAGGGACACACACACACAAATGTTAGCAGACGGTTATGGCTGCTGCCTGCATGAGCTTGCAGGCCAGAGGGAAAGGCAATAGCTGGGGAATCTCATGAATAAATGCACACTTGGACCCACGAAAGGTGCCACGAAGAACAAATGGAGGGAGGCCCATGAGGTCAGAGCAAGGGGGCAGGAGTAGATAAAGGCAAGTCCTCCCTGGGGTCCGTGGGATGCCAGCTAGGTGAGGGAGGAAGGATGGGAAGTATTCCAGGCAAAGGGAACAGGACGGACAAAGAGCAAGTGCTTGGAGGGAAAACGTCTCAAGGGCAGAATCAAGATCAGGGAGACAAAGTTGGAACCAAGTGTGGAGAGATGAGCAGAGGTCAGGCCACGCCAAGTTCAGTGGGCCACAGGGGAGAACTGGGGTTTGAGCTCAAGATGCTGGGGAGCCACAGAAGTGTTTCACATGATCAGCTTGGTGTGGAGGGAAGAGCCTGTTGCATGTGACGCGTTATCCCTGATTTTGGATGCGCTGCCTTGGCCAGGTGGCTGGGAAGGCAGAGGGCACCGGGCGGCAAACACACAGTACAGCCTCGGGAAAATCAACCTCTTCTGCCATCCCCAGCTCCGCCTGCACCTCGCGCTCACTGAGAGACTTGACAGCAGTGCCGGCCCTCAGTCTTTCCTCCAGGGGCCCCACCTCTGGCCCTTGCAGGCCACGTTGCCACATTCCAGTCATCCTTGGGATCTGCTTCCTCCTTGGGATCTCCCACAAGCCTGAGAGGCAGGTGTTATTCTGACAAAGAGGTGGGAGTCAAGGCTGGAAGCAGAGAAGTACATTGCCCAATGTCATTGGCCTCTAAGAAATGGAACAAGAACTGAGGGGTGTTCCAGTGGGCAGATTCTTCCAGACCTACCAGCAGTTGTAAAATAAACTGTGTTTCCCAGAAGAGCAGGAAGGAACTGCTCGCCCACCTGCCCACAGCCTGCCACTCCCCTGGCCGGGCCGCAGGCTCCTGGGGGCAGGGCCTGCCTTCGCTCACCAGCAGGCGCCCCGCAAGTACTGGACCGTGGATAAAATACTGCAGTAGCCTCCTCATCGGGGTACGTGTCTCTGCTCTCTCTGCCCCCCAATTCATTGCTGCTTGCTCAAAAGCCCCCCACAGCTCCCTGTCATCCTCAGAGTAGCAGCCAGACCTCCCAGACCTAGGGCTCCCACCAGCCAGGCTCCCACTCACCCCTCCCGCCTCGCATGTGGCATATGTGATGTTTGAGAAGCCATAAGAACGCCACGTAAAGTTGTAAAAACGAGCGCTCAGGAGTGAGGCCCAGGCTCTTTGGTTTTTCTGTAAACCATTAAGATAGACCCCCTGTTCAGCGCCAGGAACGTTTGCATAAGCACCATGCGCCCCTGCAGCTGCAACCAGCAGCTCCCAACAGTGCCTAGAATGCCGCCATTAGAGCCGCTCCTTTGCAGGAAGGTACTGTCTCCCCAGGGCCCTCACAAACGTGCAGAGAAAGGAGCAACCCGCACCCGCACTGTGCACCTGTACGCTGACACCCAGAGTGGGCTGGGGTGCCGGGGAGCTGGCTGTCCTCCTGCAACAAGCAGAGCTCCAAGGGGTGAGGGGACAGGGGCGTGAGTTTTCACTCGAGTGGAGATAAAAGGTGGGTCAGCCTGGGAGGGACTGTGCCACATGCTAATAAACTTTTTGGGCAGGTGTAGATATTATTGTACTGCCCGACACGTGACAGCGGAAGGGCACTGACTGGGCCTTCGCAGGGCAGAAACGCCCTCGGGCCGTCCTGCTGGCCAAGGTGAGCCTCCACGCTGAGGTTTAGAGCAGGGCTGTGCGATCCCCTGCAACGGAATCACAGGTGTGTGGGCGGGGAGAGGGGTGTAAAATGCAGACTCTGGGGCCTCACCAGGCCTACAGGATGAGAATTTCTAAGGACAGGGACGGGGAGCTGCATTTCAAACACAACGGCCCTGGCGACGTGTGCCCATCAAGGGCTGAGCGTCCCCGACCCAGAAAGAAGCTGCTCAGTGATCCTATCTGTGTTGCTGACAGACAGGAGGGAAGAAGGCTCAGTCACTGTTCCTGAGGGACTTGTGACCCCCTTTCTGGGCCATGCTGCAACCTAGAGTCTTGTCTACAGAGAGCTGGGGCCAGGAAGGGCCAAAGAGGGGTCGTGTCGGGACCAGGTCGGGGAGGGCGCACCCGGCAGGAGGAGCAGCTGCATGAAGTCTCAGAGGCTGGGCCCGCGGGGAGCACGGGGACTCCACCAAGCAGTTTGGGGGACTGACATCGGGGAATCGCTGTCTGCTCGGAGTGTGAGCGTCTTCGGTTGCAAGGTGAGAATACTTCCTTGTTTCATAAATTCTACGAGGCATGTTGGTGCACTCTTCGGCGTGTCTGACACCAGCATGTACGTACGATGGATGACATCTTAGGTCTGACGCGATGCTGTGACAGCACCTGCCTCCCACGGCCACTGGGAGGGCTTGAGGGGAGAACACAAGGGAAGGAAAGCGGCTCGGGAGGCGCCTGGCGCGGCGGGAGCCCAGGATGTGTGAGCTGCCCGCCTCCGGAGCTGGGGAAAGGCTCTGGGAGTCGGCCTGGAACATTCTGAAAAGACTCCTCCTCTCTCACTCTCATTCCCATGCCCCCTGTGGAGACAGCAATGCCAGGTAATAACCTGAGTTTGTGACCGCAGCTCAGGGACACTGCTAGTCAGACCCGCTGGCTGGAATGACACAGTCCTCATTATGGGTGGAGTCCCTGTCCTCTCGCTGTGGGCTGGGATCAAAGGCCTGTCCTCGCTGCCTGGCAGCTTCCACACTGGTCAATTACAAGAATTTTTTTCCGCCTTTCCCTGCCTGTCCCCATGGAGGTTTATTACTGAGGAGCAAAGGTGGGTTTGGGCTCAGAGCTGCAGTCCAGGCCCAGCCCCACGCTGGGGCCGGTGGTGCCAGGCAGGATGCCACAAACAGGCTGTGTGACCTTGTGCCAGTCATTGAAACTCTCTGAGCCTCAGCTTCTTCATCTCTAAAATAGGAAAGTGGCGTGGCTTTACTGAGAGCTTCTGTGAGAAACGGTTCATTCACTCAACAGATATTTACTGAGCACCTACTATGTGCCACATAGGCTACGGAGAGGCACCAGTGAACAAGGCCGATGAGGTGACTGTCCTCATGTTGCTGACGTGACAATACAGGGGTAACCCTATCAACGTGATCTCAGAGTCCTTGAAGTAAATAGAGCAGAGGGCTGAGATAGCCCTGTGTCTGAGGGAGGAGGAGCAGGAAGGTTAAGATTATCTAGTCAGGGCCTAGTCACAGGTCCCCTCTGACCAGCCTGGTCACTTCCCCCACCCCGCACAGCGCCCTGGCGCGTCACCCAGCCCATCTCCTGCCTAGTGCCCACTAAAACGCACCCTTCCTTAGGGCAGCGCCCTCAGCTCCCCCTGAGTGGGGGAGGACAGTGGTCGTGGCCTACTTTCCTCCCCATGGGACACACCCACCCCTTCAACTTTGGTTGGGGAGGGATGAGAAAAGGGGATTCACGCTATGGAATGTTCTGAGATCGGTACCATTGCTAGCCCCATTTAGCAGGTGAGGAAATGAGGCTCAGAGAAGTAAAGAACTTGTCTGAGGTCACACAGCAGTAGCAGAGTGGGATGCACATCCCACTGGCTGACTCTGAAGCCCCAGTTATTTTCTCCTGGGGAGGGTGACAAGAGGTAGCAAGATGTCTAGGAAACACAGCAAACTGGCGACAGCGGAGACTTTAGGAGAGCACAATTTCACTTCCATCTTTCTGCCACTCTGGCATTATTTGAATTATTTGAAAGATGTAACTACTATCTTTTGTATTGACAGTTTCTTGAAGAGAGATGTAAAAGACACAGTGGCCCAGGGCTTGCTGTGTGAAGTCTCCCCATTGGTCTCTGTCCCCAGGCTGGGTGGCGGGGTGGCTTTCTTCTTCCCTCCCCTGCCCCCATCTGGTGAGGACAGGGCCAGTGTTGCTGGGAGACCCTGGCAAGTGGGGGACGGAGTGGGGGAGGGTGGCAGATGGGTGGGCACAGGCCTTTTCAAGGCAGCTGCTGGAGTAGGGGCCTGCTTTGTGGGGTCTTTTCAAGAGCCATGACGACAAACAACAAGGGACCGGGGTGGCCCCGTTCTTTGCTTTCTCCCCTACACCTGCTTGACCACCTGTCCCTCCAAAGGCTCCCAGCCTCTCTCCTTTTCTTCTTGCTGGCTCCACTGGTCCGCCTCCGCTCTCCCAGGCCTCTCCTGCTCCCCTGCTGAGGCCCTCGGGTGACGCTTCAGGGCCCCCGCAGACCAGACTCTGCTCTCCTTCCTCCCCATGTCACCTGCACAGCCTGGCGTCAGGGCTTGTGCCCAGAAGTGCCCTTCTCGCCTATCTTTGCTTGTCAGTCTGCTCACTCAGCCCCTTAAGAAAGAGCTCTTCGAAACTCGGGTTCCCGTAGCCCCTAAGAGCATTTTGAACACTCCGTCTGACACGCAAACATTCTCAGTTGGCATCTGAATATTTTTTTCGTAAATGTAAATAATTGCAAAGGGTGTGATTTCCAGGGTGCCGTATACCGAACGTGTGCCTTCAATATAAAATCGCATCAACAACCTCGGCGCTGATTCTGCTCACGCATTTGCCTGAAAACCCCACCGCGCACGCTAAGCAGCACAGCCGCCCTCCGCGCCCCACGCGGCCAGGTCGGGCTGCGTTGCGGGCAGAAAGCTGTGTGAGTTCGCTCTCCCAGGTGTAAACCTGCTAATGCCCAGTTCTGTGTCAGCCTCTTTTCTGAACTGCTCCTAAGCCTAAGAGGGAGAGGTCATTCGGTGCCCGGGTGAAGCGAGGCTTCGGTGCCGCCTGTGTTTCCCGCGATGCCGTCTTGCCTTCCTGCCTGGGGACGCTCCCTCGGCACCCAGACCCTTTCCAATCGCCTTCCCTCTAGTGCCCGGAAGGTTTTATTCTTTTAAACTTTTTATTGTAAAATGTAACACGCTGAGAGAAGGCCCATTACGTGTGCCTAAAGCACCCATGAAAACTGGAATGTGTAGCTCAATACTTTGTCAAAAAGCAAACATCCAGGTGAAGAAATTAGAACAATTTCTAGCTTCCCAGAAGCCCCGCTTGGACCACTCCTAATCACTACCCCTCCCTCCTTCGAATGTCATCACCCTTAATTTTATGATAGTCATTTCTTGCTTTTCTTTCAGTTTTGTCACCTTCGCATGCCTGTTTTTAAACATATGACATATAAATGGAGTCCTGTAGAGTGTATTCTTTTGTGCTGGCTTCTTTCACAGGACCATATGCTTGTGAATCATCCAGGCTGCTGTGTGTAGCAATACCTTGTTTTTTCTCATTACTAAATAGTATTCCATTGCATGAGTATCTCTCAGTTCAGCTATGGATGGATATTTGGGGTGTTTTCAGTCTGGGGCTATTTTGAATAAAACTGCTATGAACACTCACCAACAGGTCTCCAGGTTCACATAGGTGAGCACGGCTGTCGGGTGTACACCTAGGAGGGGAATTGCTGGATCATGGGGATAGAAATATGTTTAGCTGTAATAGATACCGCCAAATAGTTTTCCAAAGTGCTTGTACCCTTTTACACTTCCACCAGCAGTGTGTGAGTTCCTGTTGCTCCACATCTTTGTTAGCTCTTAGTATTGGCAAAATTTTAAATTTTAGGCAATCTGGTTGGGGTGTTGTATTATCTCATTGTAACTTTAATTTTCATTTTCCTGATTATTGACGAACTTCAGCACCTTTTAATACATTTATTTTCCATTGGAATATTCTTGTGAAGTACGTGGTTTTTGCCCATTTTTATATCAAGTTGTTAGTCTTCTTCATATAAATTTGTAGTTTTGTTTATTCTGGGGAAAAAGTAAGTTCTTTGTTAGTTATTTGTGTACAAAATATCTTTTCCCACTCTGTAACCTGCCTTTTTGTCTCTTGTTGATGTCTTTTGAGAAAAAGAATTTTAAATTTTAATGTAGTTGACTTTATCAATCCTTTTTTTTATGGTCAGCAATTTCTGTGTCATGTTAAAGAATATGTCCACTACTCTGAGGGGATGAAGACATTCTCTTATGTTACTTTCTAGACGTTTTATGCTCTGCTTTTAACATTTAGGTCTACAATTCCCCTGAAATTGATCATGTGCATGGTGTGAGGTAGGGATCAAGTTTAATTTTTTTTTTCTGGAGAGATGTCCAATTGACCCAGTACTCATCATTGAAAAGCTTATCCTTTCCCCCACTGTGTGGCAGGGTCACACGTGTCACAAAACATGTGTCCATTTACGTCCGGCTTGTCTCTCCTGCACCAGTATCACACTGTCCTACTCGCCATACCTGTAGCATAGGTACAGACAATCCAGCACAGCAAATCCTTCCTTTTCAAAAAAAATGGCTGTCCTCTATCCATTGTGTTTCTACATAATTTTTTTAAAAACTAGAATCTGTTTGCCAAGTTTGCCACACACATACGCAAACCTGTTAGGATTTTGACTAGTGCTGTCTGTGTTGAATCTATAAATCAGCTTGAAGACAATTGACTTCTTTAACATATTGAGTCATCTAATCCATGAATATGATATATCCCTTCATTTATTTTAGCCTCTTTGGATTCCTCTTCATGATGTTTTGTGGTATTCTGAGTACTGTTTGCCAAGCACTTTCCATGCATCCATCATCTCATTGCAAGTTTATATCACCTACGAGGTAGGTATTATAGTCATCCCCATTTTACAAATGAGGCAAGTGATGTTCAGAGAGGGTAAGTCAGTCCACAAAGACACACGGCCAGCAGAGCGTTCAGCAGAGCTGGAGGATGCAAGTGCTCAGCCTTGAGAAGGTGGCCTGGGCCAAAATATATTGGACCTGGTGTGGGCAGCCAGGAAGCCTGGGCTCTGCCCTGCTCACAGATGGCCTCGCCACTCGGCAGAGGAGGCAGTGTAGCCTCCGTGGGTGGAAATGACCTGCCCAGAGTCACCCAGCCAGAAGGTGGCAGAACCAGGACTCAAACCCAGCCTGTTTGGCCACATCTGAACCCCCTGTGCAGGGGAAGGGGATTCCGGCAGAGAAGGGCTGCAGTCAGCTTGTGGGCATGCGGAGCGAGTCCAGGGGCAGGGTGACAGGGAGAAAGACAAAGCCTTCCCACACTCAGGTACACTGACTGCTTCCTGTGCGCCGGGCCCTTCTGATTAGCCCATCTCCCCCTCCAAATGCCCTGTGAAATAGACTCTTACCAGCTCCATTTCATAAATGTAGAAACTGAGGCACAGAGAGGACATATGTGCTTCCGAGGTCACCCAGTTAGTAAGTAGCCAAGCTAGGATTTTGGCCTGGGTTCTTTTTTTTTTTTTTTTAAATTTTGATTTTTCTTTTTTTTTTTTTTTTTATTCATGATAAATTATTAAGTGAACAGTGCAAGTTAAAAACAATAGTTTCATATTTTTTCCCCACCCCCCCTTTCCCGAGTCAGCACCTTCAAGTGTTAACACTCCCCAAACGGTGCGCAATGCACTCATTGTGTAGGCATACCCCCATCCCCTCCCCCACCCCCCACCTCAGTCTGATGTCCAATTGGTGTCGTTCCCAGATTTGTATTTAGGTGATTATCAGGGAAACCAATTTTCTGGTGAGTACATGTGATGCATGTTTTTCCATTCTTGGGATACTTCACTTAATATAATGGGTTCCAACTCTCTCCAGGAGAACCATAGAGATGTCGTATCTTCATCATTCCTTATAGCTGAGTAATATTCCATGGTATACATATACCACAGTTTACTAATCCAATCATGTATTGATGGGCATTTGGGTTGTTTCCACATCTTTGCTATCGTGAATTGTGCTGCTATAAACATTTGGGTACATGTGCCTTTGTTACAGAATGACCTTTTTTCCTTTGGGTATATGCCCAGTAATGGGATTGCTGGGTCAAATGGCAGGTCTACTTGAATCTGTTTAAGATACCTCCATAATGCTTTCCACAGGGGCTGCACTAGTTTGCAGTCCCACCAGCAGTGTATTAGTGTTCCTGTCTCTCCACACCCACGCCAACATGTGTTGTTTTGGGTTTTTTTGATAAAGGCCATTCTCACTGGGGTTAAGTGATATCTCATTGTGGTTTTGATTTGCATTTCCCTGATGATTAGAGATGTTGAACACTTTTTCATATGTTTGTTAGCCATTTTTATATCTTCTTTTGAAAAATTTCTATTCATGTCCTTTGCCCACTTTTTGATAGGGTTGCTTGATTTTTTCTTGCTGATTTTCCTGAGTTCTAAATAGATTCTTGTTATCAGTCCTTTATCTGATGTGTAGTATGCAAAAATTTTTTCCCATTCTGTAGGTGGTCTGTTTACTCTCTGGACTGTTTCTTTGGCTGTGAAGAAGCTTTTTAATTTAATCATGTCCCATTCATTTATTTTTGTTGCTGCTGTGATTGCCTTGGGGGTCTTCTTCATAAATTCTTTGCCTAGGCCAATGTCTGTAAGAGTCTTTCCTACATTTTCTTCTAGAATTCTGATTGTATCACGCCTAAGGTTTAAGTCTGTTATCCACCGTGATTTGATTTTTGTGAGAGGTGAAAGCTGTGGGTCCTGTTTCAGTCTTCTACAAGTGGCTAACCAATTCTCCCAGCACCATTTGTTGAATAGGGATTCTTGTCCCCAGAGTATATTCTTTCCCGCTTTGTCAAAAATTAGGTGACTATATGAGGATGGTTCTATATTTGGATTTTCTGTTGTGTTCCACTGGTCTGTGTCCCTGCACTTGTGCCAATACCAGGCTGTTTTAAGAACCACGGCCTTGTAGTATAGTTTGAGGTCTTGGCCTGGGTTCTTAAGGCCCCACAATCCATTATTCCAGTTTTTATTTAAAAGTCCATGTCCCCTTGGGTGGGTCCTCCACAGCTCCAGGAAGTTAGCAGAGAACAACAGCTTGTCCCAGGGCCAGGCCAGCGCTGGGCACTGGACTCTGAGATGAATCAGCACAGGCCTGCCCTCAGACTGCTCGGTAGGACAAGCCAGGCCCTCTGCAAATTCTCGGCCATCTGAGGTGCCAAGAGGAGGAAAGCACAGACTCTCGGGTCAGAGTGTGCTGGGTTCTAGTTCTGGTCCTGCCACTCTTGGCTGTGTGGTCTTGTACAAGTTGCTTCACATCTCTGAGCCTCCCAGCATGCACTGTAGAATGTAGGTGATAACAGCTGCCACCCTGCAGGAGGAGGTGAGGATTAAATGAGACAAATACAAGGGTCTGAGAAGCAGCTCCTTAATCCTTAACTTCTTTTCCTGCTAATACTTCTGTTATCAGGATTAAATAAATGAGAGCCTGATATGTTCAGTCATGCTGTTCTCTGTGTGACTGTGTGACTGTGGCCAAGCTACTTACACCGTTTCCCCATCTATAAAATGGGCATGTTGACAGTACTACCTTGTAGGGTTAATACATCTATTGCAAGGGTTAGAACGCACCTGGCACTCAATAAACCTTAGCTATTATTGTGTCATAATTATCACTGTAATTGCACAGTGAATGCAAGTTATCGAGATCACAAACTGATTTCAGTTCAGCCCTTGCCTCAGGCTCCTGTTCCGTGCTCATGTCATGTGTTTCAGAGCATCTAAGCAATGTCCCTGAGTTATATGAAAGTTGAGTTCAGAGCATCCATGACGCCAGCCTCTAGCAGGGCTGCCTCTCTTGGATGTCAGGAAAATGTCAGTCCTTGGCATTTTCAGATGGCTGGCATGGGACCCATCCATCTGAACACTGTTAATATGTTTTAGGGCAAATTCAGGAAGAAGTTCTGTCCACTAAGCCTTCCTGTGTACCATAGATGAGCTCCCTTTAGAGCCAGCTCCAGGACTAAGTGTGTGTCTGCAAGCACCACGAGATGAGCCTTCTTTCCCTTTTTGCCTTGGCTGCCAGGTATACCTGCCAGACTCTGTACCACATACAAGTGTCTTACTCATTGAGGGCAGTGCAGCATGAGCACAGGTTTTGAAGCCCGAGAAATTCAGACATCTGGCTCCTCTGCTCACTATTGTGCCACCTCAAGCAATTGGCTTCATCACTCTAAGCCTGTTTCCTCTTCTGTAAAAAGAGAAAACTGAGAACCCTCTGAGTTCTGCCTCCTCCTGGCTATGTGAACTCGGCAGCTCCTTTCTATCCCTGTGCTTCACTTTCCTCTCCTGCAAAATGGGAATTGTGTTAATGACCACACTGCCAGATTGCGATGAGGATCACTCAAAGGGTGCAGCCTGGTGCCCACTATGTGGCTGGCAGTTTGTAACCAGCAGCTGAAAAATAATGCTTTCATGGGTGAAGACCCGCTGGGTTTGGAAATCTAAGGTTTTATAGGCAGGTTTTGCAGAAAAGCAGAGCCTTCCTGTTACAATTTTTAAAACCAACCTTTGTGGTTTGATTCCAGCCTGGATACTCAGCTCTTGAGTCGTGGGGAGGAGGCTGGGCAAACATCCTGGAACATAGGATCATTTCAGCCAGGTGTCCACAACGGGCATACGCCCTCCTGCCTCGCCCCTCCCCCACAGGCTCGATGTGTGCTATTTTTACAAGGTGCACCTGACTGCCTGCTAGTGCATGGGCAGGGCCTGCTGGGGCATGCCCCAAGGGAGCAGTGCCAGGAAGCCCGGCCAGGACACTCCCACTGCCCACTGTCCTGGGAGGCTCTGCTGACACTGCATAATCGAGAAAGGCAGCCCCACCCAGGGGCCCCTGCAACCCACGTGCGGGCAGGTACCGGTGCCACAGAAGGGTGGCAGAGTCCATGCGACTCTGGATGAGGTTGGTGGGGATGTGTGGGGTGGGGGGAAGTCAAGTCCAGGAGTGGCTATGACTGGAGGCTGCTGCCCAGGTCTAAGGATGCCCCCAGCCCCCCGCCCTGTCCCACAGACCCTGTGGAACCCCTTAGCGTCTGCAGGGACTGGTTCTGAGACTCCACCCATTCCCCTCCAACCCCAGCACCCTCCTCTCCTGGAATTGGGTCTTCTCGGGCAAGTCATTGCACCTCCTGGGCCTCAGTGTTCCAGTCTGTGAAATGGAGCCCGAGGAGGGCATGGACTAGCACCCTCACTGCCACTGAGTGTGGTCCAGGCATCTGCACAGGAGAGGTGAATGAATGAATGAGGAATGCCTGTTGCTCCCTTTACCAGGAACACTCTCCCCACCTCTCCCCATGGCCAGTCCCTTCTTGTCCATCCCATGGAGCTTGCATGCCCCCAACCGGCTCCCCCTAAGCCCCCCAAACAATGTCACCCCCTCATTGTCTATCTTGCTTCATTTTCTTCCTGGCTTTGATCCCTATATTGTGTGATCTTAATTGCTTGTTATTTCTGTCTTCACCACTAGCATGACATCTCCAGGAGAGTGGGAACTTGTCAGTATCTACAAGGCCCAGCGCAGTGCCTGGCACATTGGATGTGCTCAGCTGGTATTTTAATGAATGAGTGAATTAATCAATATGGCTTCCCTCTTCCTGATCTTGCTCTTTAGACACCACCTAAGTTTCTATCCTAGTGGGTAGAAAAGACCCCGCCCCCACCCCAGCACCCTGGCTGTACAGTCTCCCAGGCCCTTTACACTGTCCCAGGCGCCCTTCTGCCTGTGTGTACGTCTCTGCCCCCACCCCAGCCCACCCCACCCCGCCTCAGGAAGCTCCGCCGGGGAGGACTCGGCCCGCTGGGAAGAGGGCCTGGCACACAGTAGGCCTTCTCTAAGTCTTGGTATAAATGAACGAAAGACCGGCAGGCTGCCAAGCCTGGCACCCCGAGGGCACCCGGCTGCGCTGCGCGCCTACCCGGCCCGGGCGCGGGAGCCGCGAGGGCGGGAAGCTCGGCTGTGCCTCTCCCGCCACCCGGTGCAAACTTTCAAAAGATGCGGCGGCCGCGGCCCGGCCCCTGCACGGTTGGAGGCGGCGGAGGGCGGGGGCGGGGGCGGAGCCGGCGGGCCGGGACCGGTAGCTCCGCCTCCTCCTCCCGCAGACGCCACCGCCTCCCTCCCGGCGCCCACCCCGGCTGCCGCCCGCCGGCTCGCCTGTGCAGCGGCGATGCCCCGAGCCCCGACCCCGGCCCGGGTCCCCGGCCCGCCGCGTAATTAGCCTCCGCGCGCCCGGAGCGCGCCGCCGCCAACGCCGCGCCCGACGCAGGGATGGGCAACACGGTGCACAGGACCCTGCCAGGTATGCCGGCGAGCCCTGCCCGGGAGGCGGGCGCTGGGCTTCTCCTCTCCTCCGGGGGACCTGCTGGGTGACTCCTGGAGGGCCACCCCACGCCCCTTGGAGCCCTCGGTGCACAGCGGGCTGGAGTCTCAGGTGCCTCCTGGACCTCTCTCCGCGCGCGCCCCGTGGCTGGGCTTTGCGCTCCGGGAGGGCGGGTACCGCGTCCTGGTTACCTTGGGGACCCCCGTCCTCGTTCTCCCGGCTTTGACCAGATGCGCGAAAGGGCCGCTGGGGCGATGCCGCGCGCCCCTCGCCTTTGTTACAGCCCGAGGGCGCTGATGAGTGAGTCCGGGGTGACCCAGGGGGCGCCTGGAGCCGGGCTCGCCCGGGCTTCCGACGGCCAGAAACCACCCGTTGTGCCGAGACTGCAGCTGCCGAGATGGGGGATGCTCGCAGGGGTACCCCAGTTTCCAGCCTCCCTGCACCCCCGCGGCACGTGCTGCCTTGCCTTGGCTGCGTTCCCACGCTCACCCCGGCTGCGCCCCCCTCTGGTGTCCGCTCAACCTGGGGGCTCTTTAGTCCCCGGGGAGCCGCTGCAGCAGAGTGCATCGCCCCCTAGTTAAAATCACCCCAGAATTTCCGAGACTAGAGTGAGAGGATCCGGAGGGTGGGAGGAGGCCTTACTGAAAAATACCTGGTAATTTGGGAGCAGATAGCACACATAGAGGGTCAGTGCCCGGCACTTTGCATACCCCACCTTGGTATGCAAAGAAGCCTCGGGCTGAAGATGCATATCGCAATTTTACAAATGAAGAAATTGAGGCTCAGAGAAGGGGAACAAGGTCACAGCTAGCAGTGGGAAAATCCGAATTGGGACCCTTATATGTCTGTCCCCCCTTCCCACACTACCCCAGGTCTTTAGAAGTATTTTGGCTTAAGGCTGGGCCTTTGTAGCATCATTAGTGCAAAAGGTGAGAAGGGTGTGTGTGTGTGTGTGTGTGTGTGTGTGTGTTTAAAGCACAAGGGTTTGGCTCAGTGGGGAAGCAAGTCAACTATGGGGCAGATTCAGTGTGAGGCTTTAGAAGAGGGACATGTCACCCCATCGCTGCTCTAACACTATCACATAGCTCTCCCATCTAGGCATTACATGTGGTTATCAAAAAATAATTGTTTCTTTCCGTGGAGGGGGTTGAAATGGACGCTGCCGAGCGCCGGATTCCTGAGGCCGGCTGTGGAAGAGGAGCCAACTCCTGCTTTGTAAGCCTCTGGGCAACTTTAGGGCACTCGAACCTTGAAATTCTCAGAGAGTCACGAGCACAGAGTCACCAACTAGTCTGTGGTAGAGGTGGGTTTCGAACCCAGGTCTGCTTACTGGAGGGTGGGCTTTACCTCCCGTGGACGTGGCTACTACCCGCATGGGGGAGAACCCCCCCACCAGAGAGGAGGTATCCAAGGATGTTGGCAAATACGGCAGCAGATGTTCTCCTAGCCACAAAGACACCGGGCTGAGGCCCCTTTGTTCAATTTCTTAATTAAGAAATGTTTATGCTGTTTTAGTAAAAAAGTCATTCTGCCACGTGTGGGTCAGCCTTGGGGTGGATAAAGGGACAGACACACGCCAGGCAGGCTAAATATAGCTGGAGATTTATGTAGTCTTCATTCCTTTCAGCCCTCGCTCTGTGGACTGGGCCACCCTAGGCTGGGAGCCTGGGGTTACAGTCGGTTCCCCACTGCAGTGTCTAAGTGTGGGAAATTCAGACTCTCTGGGGCCTGAAGCTTGCATTGAGGCTGTAGATAGGCACAGAACTGGAATTCCTGAGCCACATCAGGTGGCAGATGCCAAGAATATGAAGGACTGTTTATTGTTTTGTGACTTGCCTGTAATCAGTTTGTTGCACACACTATGCCATTTTTACACCTCTGTGCTCAGCATGTGGTGATCCCCACGCCCAGAGTATCTTTTTCTTGTCTAGTCCATCTTCCAAAATCCAGTTCAGTTGTCACTTCCTCCAGGAAGCCTTCCCTGACCACCCATAGTCTCATCCTTTGCTCTGCTACCTGGATACCTCCTTAAGTCCCTGCTTGTTCATCCAGCACATCACATTGCTTTTGTCCGTCTCCATGACTCTCCTCAGGGTTCCCTGAGGACAGAGCCCATGTCTCGATCATCTTGGATCCCTGGTTGCCCATCCCAGAGCCTGATGCCTGGCAGGGGCTCAAAAACCGGTGGTGGAGCTCAAATGTTGCCTGAATCGGAGACCGAAAGAACACTTGGCACAGTCTTGCCCTGTTGAATCCTTGTACTTTCATTCTCAGGAAAAGGACACATGCGTGGGGTTCGTTCTGCGGGACTTGAAATAGAGAGCTGGCATTTGCCGAGCACCTGGATTCCATGCCAGGCTTCCTGCATATGTGGCTCCTTTCCACGCCAAGTGCACTTCTCCTTAAGGCTCCTGCACTTGCTGATCTCTCTGCCTGGAACATTCTTCCCTGGACCTGCCTGTGGCTGCCGACAGCCTCCTTCTGGTCGCTGCTCCAGTGTGGGTCCTGCCACTGTCCTGGCCCCAGCCCTCCCCCCCTTGACCCTGCTTTATGTTTCTCCTTACATGACATGCTGTGTGTGTAGTCAGCTGGTGCTCGTCTGGCTCCTCAAGCAGGTTTTGTCTGTTTCCTTCACTGCTATATGTTCAGCACCTACAGCAGTGGCTAGTTCATAGTAAATGTTCAGTAAATATATGTTGCATGAATGAATGAATTTAATTCTCCCAACGGCCCTTCAATGTAGGGATTATCCCCATTTTACAGATGAGAAACCAAGGATCAGAGGTATAGTGGCTCGTCCCAGCCCACATGGCTCATCCAGTTGGCAGAACCGGGATTGAAATCCAGGTTTATTTAGCTCCAAAGTCCTGCATTCTTTCTCTGACATGCAGCAGATAACATTTATTGGGTGCCCCATCATGCACATGGCATGTCACAGGGTACAATAAGGAAATGCTATTCTTTATGATGGGTTTCCAGAAAGCCCCATAGCAGCTCTTGGAAAGTGCATCAGCATATTCAGACAAATGCCCTTTAAACAAAAGCACGCAGGGGTCAGCACAGGACCTCGCATCTGCTAAGCTCCTGCCGTCTGCTCTCCCTGTTCTCTTTCCAGTTGCAAACAGTCCTGCAGAGTAAGATGCCATTCTCCTCCACGGTACAGATGAGGAGACTGAGGCAAGACACTTGGCACACGGGCAGGCAGTGACAGAGCTCAGCTTGGAAGACTGAGATCTGTCTGATTCCCAATGCCACATGGTCCGTCCCTCTCGACTCCATTAGCCTTAATCTGGCTTTTGTAAGGGGAAAAAAGAGTGTGAACAGGTGGGAATAGGGGAGGGCAACATTCCGGGATGGGGGAAGGGACTCTTCCACTTCTCCCACCAGCACGTTCCAACCCCTTCCCTCCGCGCCTCTGCAGCTCCCCTTAGTTCTGGTTGGAGAGAGCCTAAATTCAAACTGCAGGTTGGGTTTAATCATTAAGTTGGCCCACGTTTGGCCAGGCCAACGGCTTTTTAGGGTTAGCTCGATAACCGGGCACTTTGGAGTGAGGAAAGCCTGTTGACTCTGCTCTGTTCCAAGCCCTGGCCAAGGGCTTTACCCACAGAATCTATTCTACGTGACCACCATTTAGAGGGGCTATTTATTCCCATTTGACGGGCAGCAAATGGAGGCTGAGGCAGGTAAAGGCCAAAGGCACACATGGTGCAAGGGAAGAACCTGGACGGACAGTCTGCAAATGCTGCATCCCGCGGGGAGCACCTGTGCCTGCCCCAGACACTCAGACCCCTCCCCTGCTCTGTCTGACCCGGGGAAGGAGCCCCGTGGGCGCGGGGCCCACGTGGTCAGCCGTGCCACTCCCTGGCTTCCCCTCTGAGCGGTGGGTGGTGATGCTCCCTGGATCTGGACTTTCTCAGCTCTTGGGAAGAGTGAGCTTTGTCACTCTCCTTCCAGCTGCATGCACGGCCCTGCAAGTGATGCTCCCCTTTCTTCCTGCTTCGCCCAGTCCCAATTCAAAGCTGAGTTGGGCTTTCCTTGCCAATCTCGCCCTACCTGCCTCCCTCCCACCAGGCTGCTAAGAATCTTTTAGAACCTGTGCTGAGCCTGTCGGAGTGACAGTATTTCCTCCAATGGCCCTGAAACCTCCATGGCTGTGAGCACATGGTCAGGGGCCTGACTAGCCAAGGCTCCTTAGTGGTGGCCTGCAGGGATGCCGCAGCGGGGATGGTGGGAGTGGAGTGGTCTTCCCCATCAGTGGAAAGGAGAAGGGGCAGGGAGTCTGTCCAGTCTGCAGGAACAGTGGAGAAGTTGCTTGAGGTGAATTTGGAGGCAGAAGGAACTAGGGCCTTCTTCTGTTTTTAACCTCTTCCTATTGCCACCTCTGCCCGCTTCTCTCTTTCTCTCTCCCCTGGCTTTCAGAGTAAGGAAAGGCTTCCTGGAGGAGGTGACATCTGAAGGAAAGTCCAGCTGACATTCAGGAAGTCAGCCTGCCCCTACCCAAATGTCATCTCCGTCTGCCTGCCTTTAAGGCCTTCTGTGGCTTGGTCAACCTGTGCCACATACCCAGGCTGGGGTGACCCTGGGGTCTGCCCTGCTCTGCATTTTCCAGAGTGTGCATCTTCATTGATTTGTTGGGCACCTTCATGGGTGGTGCAGCCATGAACGCAAGGCACAGCCGCTGGCTGCCCTCATGGCGCTGGCCCTAGTGGAAGGGGCCCACATGTTCGAACAGAGTGGGGCACCTAGTGGGTTACATCACTGAGGGGCACAAGGCACTACTACCCTGCGCCCCAGAGAGAGGGGTCAGAGCCCAACGCCCCAAACAAGGCCTGGCCACCAGACCAAGTACTGTGGGTCACGACTAGGCGGAGTCTCACACCTGTAATCCCAGAACTCTGGGAGCCCCAGGCAGGAGGATAGCTTGAGCTCAGGAGTTCGAGACCAGCCTGAGCAAGAGCGAGACCTCGTCTCTACTAAAAATAGAAAAAATTAGCCGGGCATGGAGGTGCGCACCTGTAGTCCCAGCTACTTGGGAGGCTGAGGCAGAAGGATTGCTTGAGCTCAGCAGTTTGAGGTTGCTGTGAGCTAGGCTGATGCCACTGCACTGTACTCAGGGCAATGGAGTGAGACTCT
Source organism: Eulemur rufifrons (assembly GCF_041146395.1). Lineage (NCBI taxonomy): Eukaryota > Metazoa > Chordata > Mammalia > Primates > Lemuridae > Eulemur > Eulemur rufifrons. The sequence continues at coordinate 13,541,440 of NC_090992.1, forward strand.
GTCTCAAAAACAAAACAAACAAAAAAAAACCACAATTCTTTAATGAAATAGAATAGAATAGAATAAAATATTGGGTGCATTCATGTAGAAAGAATATTTTGCTTCATAAGCATTTGTCTCAGTTTTGGGTGCATGTGTGTCTGTGTGTGTGTCACAGTGTCAAATGTATTTCTCTCCGTGGCTTGCAGCCAGACAGGTTGAGCGTTGGAAGGCCGTGGGCCTACAGCAGTGGAGGGCTGGGGTTACGGTGTAGAACTCAGATCTTAGAGTCAGGCTGCCTGGATTCAAATGTCAGCTCAGCCAGTTCCCACTGGCATGACCTCTTCATGCCTCAGTTTCCTTACCATGAAACAGGGAGGCTAGGGGTAGCGCCTTCACATTTGCTGGTGGTGAGAATAGAGGTGAGCATTTGGCACGTGCCTGGGATGGTAACTGTCGTGGTTATTGTTGCTGCCATGGGAAGGCAGGCCTCAGGCCTGCCCCTGGAGTCCCTAGGCTGGCTGGCAGGTGCCCTTCATTCCTTGCCTTGAAAGCCCTGCCCCTGGTGACCACAAGCCTTGAATCCAGGGGCTGGATCGGGGGCACCCTGTTCATGTGCACTGACAGCAGTTTCCAAGCGGTCCTTGGGCGCTGTCCTGGACACCTGATTGCGGATGACAAGAATCTGCCTGGCAGGTTCATTTACAATTTCCATGTGTTCACCAAACCTCCAGGCCAGGCTCTGTGCTGGGCCAGGAAACATGGCGTGGGTTTAGGGACTCAAGTTCCAGTGGGAGAGACCAACAAGGACACAGTGTTTACAGTAATTGGCGGAGGGAGAGCTCAGGGTGTTGTTGGAGCCCAGAGAAGGAGGCAAGGAAGGCTTCCTGGAGGAGTTGTGCTGTGTCTCACTGAGACCAGAAAAAAGAGACATATGCTAGGGGAAGGGAATGGGAAAGGCTGTTACAGGCCTCGGGCTCCATGTGCCTGAAAGGAGGGAGGGCACACACATATGGGGAGCTGCAGAGTTCTGGGGGTCCCAGTGCAAGTGGGGATGGCATGTGGGGTCACAGTGATGGGGACAGCCCAGCGGCAGGGGCTGGGCCGGGGGCGGGAGGTTGTGGCAGGCCGGCCGCAGTCCGGAGGCTTGCGTTTCTCAGCTGCCACACTCCCCGCCGGGCTAATGCACCGTGTTTGCCGGCAGGGGCGCAGCATTTTCCCTGGGCTGGACCACAAGGCCGCTTGGAACAGGCTGTTTAATCTTCCCCACGGAGAGAGTCGGCTCTGTCCCTCTTTTGGACTAAAGCGCTTTCTGTACTTATGGTGCTCTCTGAGGGCTCAAAATAGAAGCCCAGAAGCCATGTGTGTGGTTAGAGCCTAAAGCAGGGAGGGAAGAGGGGGGACGCAAGGTCGCAGCCCTACAGGTAGCGAGCGCTCACCGCGAGGCGGCGTGGTCAAAGCCTCGGCATGCTCGCCCCATGCCGGGCCCTTTATCTGTTTCACCCCATCAAAACTGTCAGGGCCAGGCTTCCAGAGGTCATCTCCTCATGTCGCAGAGGAGGAAACTGAGGTTCAGAGGGGTGACAAGACCTGCCCAGGGTCGGGCAGCCAGGAAGTGGCAGCATGGCATGGATCCCAGGCCTGAGGGGTTCTGAGCCCCTTCCCCTCCACTGTGGGGCATCTTGGGGCACTTCTGTCTCACATGCTGCAGCCCCCCATCCTCATGCTGAGCCCCCGAGCCTCCACCCTTCTCGCAGGTCACCCTCTGTGCCCTCCGAAGATGAATTACTTCTACCAACGGCCACCAAAATGAAGCTGCACCTGGAAGAGGTCTGTTCCCCGTCCCCAGCCCACCTCACCCTAAGCCTGAGGACTCCGTAGCTGAAATGTGGGCTCTGGGAATCTCACACTAGAGGAGAAGGGGTGAACTTGAGCTCTGTACCCCTTCCTCCTGCCAGACTGGGACTCGGGTGTCTGCCTGGTAAACACTGACCCAAGCTCCGCCACTGCCAGCCCCCACTGGCATATCAGGGTTGATTTTTCTGAGGGGTGTTAGCCCGGTTCTTTGGCTCCTGGCTTGGAAAAATCACAAGCAGGGCCAGTGTGATGGAGAGATGACAGGCACTTGGCATTTCCACACCAGCAGTTTTTATTGCAGGCTTTCAGTATAGAAAGCATAAGTACATTTCCTGAGGGCAAATGGGTCCATCTCTGAGAGTGGAGAAGACCCTGGGTTTTACCACATTTCTGCTTTTATGTCTACACCTTATAATGTGCTAAATGGTGGGCAAATAGTCATTATTTTCCTGGGAAAATGGTGGAGAGTTCTTAGAGCTAAGGGCCCTCCCCAATTTTATCCTCATAGGGTAACCTCCAGGGGTTGCCATGGCATTTGTAAACTGTCATGGCCCTGGTGGGTGTGATTTTTACTATGCTAATGTATGTTAATGGGGGAAAAGTCACCCTTGGACATGATCTCCTAGTTTCTACCCATGTTCCTGGCCGGGAAATTGCCTAACCTCAAGTTCCTGCTGTTGTAGGTTTGGTTCTAAATGTTCACTGGCCTCCTCATTTTTGCCCGCGCCCCCCCTTTTCCTGTGGTCAGTGCTGTCAACCTGCACCTGTCCCTAACAGACTCCAGACATCTTCCCCTGCACCCTGGCTGCTCACAGGCCCTTCCCACCAGAGCTCCAGGCAGCCCCCACCAGTCAGCCAGCAAGGGCACAGGCCAGGACGAGAGCCTTTGTCATCCTGGACTGCGTCTTTCCTGCACCTGAGGAGCATCCTGTGCCCACACTGTGCCATCGTTGTGAGTTGGTAGCCCCACAGGCTGGGGTCCTGCCTCCCTGGGGCTGCCCCTTACTAGCTAGACTTGACCTCTCCAAGCCTTAGTTTCCTCTTCTACAGAAAGGGGATAATGATGTGACCGCTCAGGCGTGCAAAGTGTCTGGCGGATACTAAGTGCTCACACGCAGCACCTGTTGTGATTATGTATTCACTGGGCGAAGGAGCCCCTGCTCCATGCTGAGCCCGGGATCTGATGCTCCCAAGGGAGACAGGCACAAAAGAATAATAATAACCACTAACTTGTATCACGGAGCCCACTGTGCCAGACACTGTTCTAAGCAGGTACATGCATTTAACTCTCAGGACAAAGCCCTATGAGATAGCTACTATTATTAATGCCATGTAACTGCTGAGAGAACAGAAGCACAGAGAGGGAAAGTATCTTGCCCAAGGGCACATAGCTCAAGTTGTCCAACATGATTCCGGCTAGAGGGAAGCAATGTCGCTGTGGAAGAGAAGCCTGCAGGGTCAGGTGGGGGGCATTTCCCATTTGCACTGGAAGCTTTCATAGTATTCAACAGAAATCACTGAGCATTTAGAAATACTGGAAGATTAATTTTTAGTTGCTCACCTAGTTCTTTGGTTGTGTATCTCACATCCCACCCCTAGGCGGCAGGGTGGGGCATTCTCAGCCTGTAGGTTCACCACCGGGGACCCCGGCTGGTATTCCTCAAGATCTGGTGTGTGGATCTCCGGCCCCCTGCCAAGGCAGGTCAGGGAGGGCTGATGTCCTGAGGGCTCTCTGGACAGCAAAGTGAAGGCCATGTCATCCCCGAGGGACCGAAGAATCCCCAGCAACATAGCCTGGGGACTGCTGGGGCCTGAGAGCCGCCTGCAGACCTGATGGGGCAGGGCACTGTGAACCGAATGCAGACATGATCAGTGTGTAGACATCACGTGAAGCAGATTTGAGTTCAGTCAAAGGAAGAACTTTCTAACTGTGGTAGCTGTCGGGGAGTGGAAAGCAGGGAGGAAGGCCTGTTACTGGAGTGGTACTGGAGTCTAGCGCAGCTGAGACTGGACCTGCTATTGCAGAGGCGTTGGGAGGACACAGTGGGTCCTGGATGCACTATCCAGAGGCGCCTTTGACCCTAAGGTCTTCCGGGGAGCGAGTTCCAGCACCCATCTGCTGAACTTCCGTGGAGCCCTTCACACCTGTCACTTGGGCCGTCCTCCTGCTAGTTCTGCATGGGGGGGCGGGGGTGACCCATTTTATAGATCAGGACACTGAGACACAGAACAGTGAAGCCACCTGCCTCAGCCTGGGTCTCATCCCTCCTGCTGACCTCCCAGCCTCTGCACATTTTCAGACTTGGTGGCAGGTGTTTCTGAGCGGGGTTTGGGATAGCCATCCTTAGACAGCAGGCCCTGCCCACCCTGACCCTTTCTTCCATTCTTGTTACCAAGACTCGGGGCAGCCCAGAGCTGGTCTCCTGCCTCCCCTCTGGGCAGTAAAGGAAAGTTCGTTCGTGACTAAGCCATTCAGGGAATTGGGTGGGGTGGAGGTGTCTCAGGCCGTATGGGTACTCGGCAGAATGCCCACAGCTATTTAAAAGTGTATTTTGTTTATATCTTCAACATTACACATTGTTTATATCACAATGATATCCCTTGGGTATGTGTTCCTTTCATTTTGCCGCCAGGATGGTGGATTTAGGAGATGGGTGGGCACACGTGCGTCCAGCGTCTCCGTAGCCAGGTCCGCCCAGTAAGTTTCCACTACAGACAGGCAGATCTTCCCTTCCCAGAAGAGCTTCCCTGCCCTCAAGGTTAGGGGCGTTCAAGGGCAGAAGAAGGCAGAGTGGAATTTCCATGTCTCCAGGGTACGGCCCAGAACTCCATCCCTGCAGACAGGTCACCCCCGGGCTCTGTTCCCAGGACCAGAGAGTGCTGGGAATCACTGCGTCCCGCCCCCCAGTTGGCGGACTAGAGCCTTGCACGGGATCACACAGCAGTTACAGACTGGGCCTCTGGCTGGACTCTCAAGAGAGGTGGTGGAAAGAGGATTGATTTTGGAGGCATTCCAGGGTTTGAATCTCAGTCCCACCATCGCTAAGCTGTGTGACCCTGGGCAAGTCACTTTCCCTCTCTGTGCCTCCATTTCCTCCTCTTTAGGATGGGGAGAATGGCAGTCCCTCCCTCCCTCGTGGGGTTTCGATGAGGAATACATTGGAGACGCCATGAGAAGTCTAAGCCCAGCATAAGGTGGGGACTCCATAAGTGGCCATGGCCTTTCTTCCTTGGAGGCAAGGAATCTGTCCTCCAAAAACTGACCTGTGCAAGAGGCCCACTTTAAACAGTCCTGCAGTGCCACAACCTCTCAGGTCCCTGTGAGAGAAAGTAACTGCTGGTTGGCTAGGGAGGCGACTCCGCATGATGGCCAAGAGCACGCGTGGTCTTTGGATTCAGATCTGAGTCGAATCCTGACCTCGCCCTTGACTTGCATTGTGATCTCAGGCCAGCCTTTTCCCCTCTCTGGGCTCAATGTCGCCATCTGTAGAATGGGCTCAGGGGGATAGAGAAGCCCCAGCAAGCCCAGGACCTCCAGATCGTCAGAGCTTGGGGCATGAAGGATGGAGACTTTCTCTTCCCAGCGCGTATCCCTGTACCTCTTGGGTGGCATCCTTGGTCCACACTCACCTGCCCTCCTCGGGCATTTGGCAGAAGCGCAGCAGGGTGGGTGACAGGGAGGGACGGGAAGGCTGCGTCTCCAGACAGGGCTGCGGAGTGGAAGACACGCACGGGAGCCACTTCTGGGGGCCCTCGGGGCCAGACATGGCAGGGAAGGAACAGATATCGTTGACCTACTGTGTGCCAGGCACTGTGCTCTGCTCCTTCCCTGCAGGGATGACACTTAGACTTTGTCCAAAGCAGCCACAGCATCGTCTTCCCAGCCGCGGGAACCAGGCTGGTGTGGGTTCAAATGCCACTTCCTGGCTGTGGGCGGCGCTCCCAACTTCTGGGAGCCTCTGTCCTCACTGGCAGCGGGTCTGGTAGCAGTCACCTCCTCCAGTGCTGTCGGGAGGACCCCTCGAGGTCCTCTGGGTGGGGGCCATCACCCCCAGGAGGTCTGCCTCTCCCATCAGGCCCCCCCCCCAATTCTTTTTCAGAGCTCAGGGATTCAGCACTGGGGCTCCACTCTCCCCCAACCCCCGTCCCCCCGCCCCCCGCCCCGCTGTCATCAGTCACCGCTTCCTTTTTTAGATGCTTTGCTTATTGTTCATCCCAAGTTCCGCCAAACTGTGGCCTTTGAGCAGCTCAAAACAAGCTGATTGATGACATCTACTGCCACCCCTCCCCCACCCCCCGTGTGGCTTCCTTCCTGAGACCGAGCCCGGGCACTGCTCACCCTCTGTGCCAGAAGGTGGCTTAAGCTACTTGTATTAGATATAGTCTAGCTTTTTTTTCCCTGCAGGTCAGGATGGGCCAGCAAACGTTTCGCCCAGCTGCTGGGCTTGTGAAGAGCATTTCCTCCGCTCCAGGAGCCAGAACGGAATGGCTCAGGGGCTCCTGGGCCGGTGGATCTCTTGTTCCAAAAAGTTTCCACGCTTTGGGGCCCTGCAGGTGCTCACCTGGGGCTGAGGCTGGGAGCAGCCAGGCTTCTGGGCACCCCGGCGGGGGAGTGGCTGTCAAGGCAGAGAGGAGGAGCGGCAGGCTTGGCAGACTTGGCCAGCCAAGCAGCGGGCAGCTGCCAGGGGCTGCCAGGAGGAGAAGCAGGCCCAGAGGGGTGGGACTGTGTTGGCAGTTGGAAGAGACATTCAAATCCTGGGCTGCTCTTCTCACTCCTGCTATGCTGGGCCATTTTGACAGGGAAGAAAAGAAGGCCCAGGGTTCGAATCTCATTCTTCAGAGAGGTCGATCCACGGGGGCGTTCTTCCCTGCTCCAAAGCCTTCGGTATCCCCGGAGCCTTCTTGAGGACTCTGGCCTCCTCTGCATGGCCTTTAAGACCCTTTGTGATACAGCCCCTGACTCCCTCTCCACCCTCCCCTCACCCTTCTGCTCTGCATTCGCCAGTACACTTAGCTTATTCTCACCTCCAGGCCTTTGTTGGTGCTGTTCCTTCCGCCTGAAACACACTTCCCATCCTTTACCACCCTTCCGGCCCTCCGTCCTCAGTCTGCAGAGTGGCTCCCCTGCAAAGCTGTGCAGTGATGGGTCTGTCCGCTCAAGGGGGCAGGGACGGTGTGTGGCCTGTCAGGGCATGGTCCCCTGCAGCCAGCGCAGGCCCTGGCACAGAGTGATGCTCTGCAAATGTCAGCTGGAGGAGGAAGTGATGCACTTGAGAAGGAATGAGGGCACATCCTCCCACCCCTCACTGCAGTGAGCCCTAACCCTGGGAGCCGGCGCCTCTGAAGTTGGAGTTTCCTGGGTCCCTTTATCAAGAAGAGACCTCGGTCAAGGGGCCCAACACAGGGTTGGAGCCAGCATGGAAATCCCAGCTCTGGCTGAACATGCTTTGTGTGTGTGTGGGAGGGGGGTGTCGGGATGACCTCACCCCCCGGGAACTCTCGCATCAGAGCCCACTCAAGCTACGAGGGCTGCCACTTAGGCCTGGGTGGAGTGGGCTTTTCTCCTTCTAAGCAGCATCCTGTGACCTCCAGCTCAGGGTGTCCTTGCAGCTGTTGATGGGTTTTGTTTGCAAAGCAAAGTAGGGGGGAGCAGGGTGGTGGTTTCCATCCTGGGTGGCCAACCAGGCTTCTGAAACAAAGAACAAAGTCCCAGTAAGCTGGCTTCTGTCTCCTGGGTGCCTGTCACTGCCCCATTTGGCAGAGGTGAGGAAGGGTTGGTTATTTTTTTTCTAGCCCATTTTTAAACCAGCCAATGGAAAAGGCACACTCTGTTGCCAAAGGAGACCAATAGCCTTTCCCCCTCTTGGTGTGGCGGGAAGCCTTGCCACATACCAGCCTTGCCTTTTCCTCTCTCTAAAGCAATACACACGCACACGCACACACACACACACACACACACACACCGTGTTGCTTCCTACTGCCAACAGTGTTGGTTTGCATTTTGGACTTGGGCAAACGTCGCTTGAACCAGAGATTTCTCAGTGAAGGTCCACAATCCAAGGATGGGTGTTATAAGGGTCTAGGAGGCCCCTGAACTTTGACCGTCAAATTGCATGCATAGGTTGTGGGTATGTTTCTGGGGAGAAAGACCTCTACAGCTTTTGTTGCTCTTAACAAGGTCCATGACCACCTACCCCAATCCAAAGGTTATGGCAGCTGCCTTGAGAAAGAGGTAGGGTGGAAGAAAGGATGTGAGCCTGGTCCTCTGAGACCCTCAGTTTCCTCATCTGGAAAGTAAAAATGCTAAAACCTACTCTGCAGGGTTGTCCTGAAGATTAAACCAAATAAAAAAAAAAGGCATGTGCCCAGCATACAGTAGGGGCTCAGTAAAACTCCAGTGAAATCCTCTTGTTCAAAGGAGGGGGTAGAATAGACCATTCTCCCCATTGGCAATCCCCCATGCTGGTGGAGAGGAATCTGCTGAGTGCCAACACATGGGATGCGGCATCTCAGGGCCAGAGCAGTGGAGCTGTTGCTTCCTGCCACCCCCCTGGCAGTTACTGCCATTTCCTTGGACTCCTTTTAGATCAAAGGAAGGGCCAGGCTGGGGACATGAGTGAGGATCATTCAGGGGATAGCACAGAGTACATTTGGGTTGTTGCTGGGATTACTTAAAAATAGGCCTCTGTCCTTGGACATCAAGCAAAGCAACCCCAGGGTTTTTAAGAGGTTTTTCCTGGCCTAGGTCACGAGCCCTCCATGGGACAAACATTTCGGAATATATTTCCCCAGCTGCCACAGGTAGGTGTCTCTGACCCAGGAACAAACCTTTCCTAGCCAAAGGAACTAAAGGAAATGATTAAAGGAAGAGACCAGAGTGTTTAATGAGCACCTACTGTATGCAGCGCACTGTGTCTGATGAGCTGCCTTGTGTCATCATCACAACAATCTTGCAGGGTGAGATGACTTTAACTAGTTTTCTAGGTCTGGTGGGGGGAGGGGGAAACAGAGAAGTTAAGCATGGATCCCAGTATCACACAGCCAATAAATGACAAAACCAGAATTCAAACCCAGGTCAGTCTGACACTAAGCCTGTGCTCTTTTTTAACCACCTATCAAATTGTGATTTAGAAGTAAAAAACACAGTGTAATCTCCAGACCCGTCTTTTTAACCATTTTACCATCATCTCTTTGCCTTTTGGGATGGATAGAAGGCCTGGGTCATAGACCCCTGATGTAGGAGGAGACCCCAGGTGGAGGTGAGGGACTTCCCCAGCGGTCGAACTTGATGTTCCCCATGGGGAAGAGAATGGCCATTTATTGTGCACCTACTATGTTCCAGGATGTCTGCTGGGACCTTTCTGTGCTCTCATCACCTACCAGCAGCCTAAGATGGGGTCTGAGGTCACACCATTTGCAGGTGGCAGAGCTACAGCATTGGGAGCTGCAGTGACTTGCTCAAAGGCCTGCAGATTAAGCATAGCAAAGCACAGGCTTTCAACCAGAGCCATGAAATAAACCAAGGAGCTGCCCAGAAAGGGAGCAGTTCAGAAAGACTTGCCCCAGGCTGGGCAGCAGCCCTCCTCTCCAACCCTCCACAGCCGCCACCCCCCCAAGTCTCTGCCCACACATTCAGAGTTGGGGCGTTGCTTCCTTATCTTTCATGAGAGGCCAGGGGTTTGGTCCCTGGTGTGGTTTGGGGGCCTCTTCTCAGCAGAAGGTTTGTTTGCTTGTTTGTTTTTTCACCTGTGATGGGGTGTCCATTTGAATCTGGTCCTGGTGCCAGCGGCGGAGTGAGGACTTCTGTGCTGGCAGACTGAGCTGTGATCACCAGGAGAAGAACGTGAGGGACATTTGGGCCCTTGATGGACTATTCTGCAGCCCTGAAACAAGCACAGTGAAGGCAGGGGAGCCATGTGGGGAAATGCTTTTCATGTAATGTTGAGTTGGGGAAGAAAAGGCAGGGTGCAAAATTGGGTGTGCACCCTTGGAAAATGGAGATGGATCTTGTCGGTGAAGATTGGTTCTGAGAATTAGCTGCAATCACACGTGGAAAATATTGGAAAACACGCAGCACAAGGCGTGGCGTATGGAGGGCACGACCCGCGGCTCTCAGGTGAGATCAGGGCTGGAACTACGCAGAATGCAGGTCGCGCTAGGGTGTGACGGTGGGGAGGTACAGCAGGGCGTGGATTTTCTCCTCTTTCCCAGTCTTGCTGCGATGTGGCCATTGTTTTTATTGCAGCAATTCAAATGATTAAGTTCAGGGTTTCCAGGGACATCTCTAAACCAGGATGATCTGCAAAGCCCTTTGAACCCACCTCCACAATCCTCTGTTCCCTGGAGGAACCACTTTCCCTGAACCGAGCTAAAAGCAGATGCTGGTGTACAATTTGGAGATTGCTTATTGTTCTTTCATTTTAAGCATCTTCAATTTGTATAAATAACACATCCTCTCAAACTTTTTCACTCTGGTTTTCTTTATCTCTCATCAGGGCTCTGGCCTCTGGGGGGGTGAAATGAGTGTTTATCCCTCATTCCCTGAAGGAAGTCAAATCATATAATCAAGATTAAACAAATATGTAAACGTAGCTGGTTGCTTGGCTGCATTTCATCCTAACATATAGTTGGTTTTGCAGGAAACGTCCCCTTAGCGTAACAAGGCAGTATTTCTCCCCTCTCCAGCATTCCTCGAACCGCCAGGCCCCTCTTGGAGAACATCTGCCGAGGATTCCCGAGCCATTTTGCAAAGAAACTCTCTGATTGAGAGATACGGTTGGAAAACACAACAGGGATGGGGAGGGGAGATAAAAATAATCAAATAAGGGTGGCCGTGGATGTTGGCGCTCAGAAGGGCTTTTGATCTGTGGTCATATTTAATGTCTCCCGGGGATTCGCCAGCTGGAGGGGCCTTGGCCTGTCGGGCACTGGCAGAAGCTGCGGCCCCAAGTTGAGTGCTGCGTGCAAGGCCACAGCGTGTGTGGAGAACACAGGCTGCTGCTGTCCCTGGCTGCCTCTGCCGATGGCTCATACCGCAGCGGCGTTTCCCCCACACCCACCCCCCAGTCTGGGGTTTGTCCTTCTGAACCAGCTCTCCAGCCGGCCCTCCTTTCTCCCTGTGGCTCCCGAGGTGGCCTGCAGCCTGGCTCTGTGGCCACCACCTCGCCTCCTTGGGGGCCCCTTCCCAACAGGCCTGGCCGTGGCCCTGCTTTGCTGGAAACCCTGTCGTAGCTCCCTCTTGCCTATGCCGTGCCGTCTGAGCCTCTTGGGCTGGCATTCGGGGCCTCCCCATCTGGTTCTTCTGACCTTTGCAGCACCCTCGCCCCTCGCCCCTGCAAGACAGTGGCTGCCCAGCTTCACACACCGTCTCCGTGCCGGCCATGTTATAATACTTCACTCTCCCACCGACTCCAGCGTCCCCTCGCCCCTGCCCCTAGCATTCCCCTCTTCTCCCTCTCCGCCCTCCAGACCTGGCTCGGTGGCATCACCACTACTCCAGCCCCTAGCTGAGTCTGGGCCTTCCTCCAGGCCCTTGCAGCCCCCAGTGCTGTTGCCTAGGTGGTCTTGATCATGCCTGTTGTCCTTGTGTGTTTGGCTGCGTGTCTGATGCAGAGAGGCTCAGATCTCCACGAGGGCAGGATGTGTGTGATCTGCAGGAAGGATGAGTGAGTGAATGACTGAACGAGCAGCAGGGTGAACATTTTGTCTGCTGGCCTCCTGTCCCAGTCCAGCGCCCAGCAGGCCTGCCCAGGGGCTTGGGGAGTCAGGGGCAGCCTCTTGCCTCCCTCTCCTACATCAGAGGCCTGTGGCCCAGCCCTTCTATCCATCCTGTGTTTGTTCCTAAAAGACAGAGAGACTATGGTAAAATGGTTTAAAAAACGGATCTGGAGATCACACAAACCTGGTTTTAATCCCAGCACTGTCCTTAGCTAAACCCGCTGTGTGACTTTGGGCAGGTGACGTGACCTCTCTGAAACTCCATTTCTTCATCCATAATGGGATGGATAACAGTAGTCTTTACCTCATGGGGATATTGTGAGGATTAAATGAGGAAATGCGTGGCAAACAATCAGCCCAGAGGAAGCGTCTGAATGCATGGTGATTCTACCAGTCGGGACATTTTTGGTTGCAAGTATGAAAACCCCAGCTCAACCAGGCTTAAATGCAAAAGAGGGGCCAGGTGCGATGGCTCACACCTATAATCCTAGCACTCTGGGAGGCCAAGGCAGGAGGATTACCTGAGGCCAGGGGTTTGAGACCAGCCTGAGCAAGAGGGAGACCCGGTCTCTACAAAAATAGAAAAAAATTAGCCGGGCATGGTGGTGCGCGCCTGTAGTCCCAGTTACTTGGGAGACTGAGGCAGGAGGATCACTTGAGCCCAGGAGTTTGAGGTTGCAGTGAGCTATGATGACACCACTGACCTCTAGCCAGGATGACACCATTGCACTCTAGTCAGAATGAGACCCTGTCTCAAAACAAAACAAGACAAAAACGTGCTTCTAGCTGAGAAGTCTACAATTATCTGAGCTGACATGGACAAGCGCCTGCCCTCCGGGCCCCACGTGTGATAGTCCCTGCCCTTCCTTGCCACTGCCCTGCGTCCCCTTCACGTGTCTGTCATAGAACCAATGGGTCTTTTAAGATTTGTTTTATCTATTGATTGTAGTTTAAACACCCAAAGCAAGTATACTGAATGTTTTTTCTTTCTGCAAAGACAAATTAAAGCCTCCAAATCTCTACTACCTTTAAATCATATCCAGAATCTGACCCCTCTCACCACCTTTACTGGTACCCCCCCATCTGATCCACCGTCGTCTCTGCCCTGGAATAACCCAGTAGCGTTGCTGGAGCCGCCAGCTTCCTTGCCCACCCCAGCGGCCCCCCACCCCCACCCCCCAGTGGCCTGAGCAGTCCTACCACTTCTCTGCTGTAAACCTTCAATAAGGGCTCAGCGCAGTCGGAGTAAAATGGTTGAAGAAGAAGCAACTACTATAGGCTCGCCCCCCACCCCCAATCTTATTTCCTTCCACACCCCCACATGCTTACACCATCGGGCTGCGCTGGCTTCCTTGTCATTTCTCAGCCTCACCAGCACAGTCCCACCTCAGGGCCTTTGTACTTGCTGTACCCGCTGCCTGGAATGATCCTCCCCCAGGCGCCCTCATGGTTCACTCCAGTCGCCTCCTTCGGGTCTCTGCTCAAAATCACCCATCAGAGAGCCCCTCCCCAGAAATCCTAAGAACGCCTCCCTCTGCCCGCCTTCCCTGGCTGCGTTGTTCTCTGTAATGTGTTTTGTCTTCTGTGGCTCAGTGGCTTCTGCTGGGAGCGGGGCCTCCGGCTTCCCTGCACGACCTCCCGCCTTGGCGAGTGGGGCTTCCTTTTCCTGGGGCTGGGAGGGGCGCGTGGCTTGTCTGCCTCCTCATTGCCTCTCCCTCTTCATTTTGTCCTGCCCTGGCTCCCGTCAGCCTCATATTAATTGAACTTCCCACCTCCACCCCCTGATGTGCCCAGAGCACAGCGCACCCTGTGGCTGGGTGTGGGAGGAGTGGTCCCTCAGTCCCTGGGGTCACCGTTTTTCCCACTGTGGGCCCCAGGCGGCCTGCCGTTTATGAGAATTTGCCATGAAAATTGTATTCAGCTACTGTTGTGAACCAGCAGCAGAGGCTCCTGCAGTTGTCACCCACCTTGCCGCCTCCCAGGCTGCCAGAGCCTCCCAAGAACAGCCGGGGGATGGGAGGAGGAAAGGCAGGGCAAGATGACGACTCCCACTCATTGGCCCACCTGGGTTTGTGACCCGTGGCCAGATCCTTTGAAAGACCACCCATGGATTCCCGAGGTCTTTCAGAGCAGCATTTCCTTAGAAATGAACCCGCAAAGTGTGCATTCTAGAAAAGCCAACCTTGCTCATAAGGAATACCTTCGTTTCCTGTGGGTCACAGAGTCCTGGCTTGGATTTGCTTTGGAACCTCAGTAGTATCTTATTAGTGGCCTGTTAGCATATACTTTGTGCCAGGTATTCTGTGAATCTAGGGGCTTCATCCACATAACCGTCTAGCAGCTGTGTAAGTAATGTCTCCATTTTACAGGCAAGAAAACAAGCTAGAGAAATGACAGGTTCCCTCCCGTATCACCTAGCCAAGAATTGCCGGAGAGCTGGGATGCAGGCTACCTTGGGGATCCCAAGAGAATGCGGTTTCTGTTGCCTTACTGCCTTGCTTTTGAATAAAACTTGCACAGCAAACAGCAGCCAAAGACCTTCACCACCACCCCCCCGCCCAAGAACCCATGGCCCCTGTTGCCTTTGGAGGGACTCCGCAGCCCAGAGGTGGCCTGGGGAGGCCCTTCCAGATTTGGAGGGGTTTGATGGAGATGGAGAAGTCATTTGACCCCTGCTGGCTGGGGAGACAATTTCACTGGTGTTGGCCCATCTGACACTGAAACACCTCTGGTGCTTCATCATACACACACACACACACACACACACACCCCCACCGCCTTGGTTTGCTCATCTGTGAAATTGGTATAGTGATTTTGCTGTGGCTTTGGTCTAGCCTGGAGCCTTCTCAAGTTTATCATTTGCCGGTCTAATTAAAAGAGAATTTAAAATGAAAATGACTTTATTAAAAGACCAATCAGTTCTAACCGTCCTGCCTGTCTCTCCCGCAGACTCGAGCCCGCCGGCGCGCCTGCTGGCCACCCGGCCGTGCTGCGGCCCCGGCCCGGAGCGGCGCCAGGTCCTGGGCGAGGCGCCGCGCTTCCACACGCAGGCCAAGGGCAAGAACGTGCGGCTGGACGGCCACTCGCGCCGGGCCACACGGCGCAACAGCTTCTGCAACGGCGTCACGTTCACCCAGCGGCCCATCCGGCTGTACGAGCAGGTGCGGCTGCGCCTGGTGGCCGTGCGCCCGGGCTGGAGCGGCGCGCTGCGCTTCGGCTTCACGGCGCACGACCCGTCGCTCATGAGCGCCCAGGACATCCCCAAGTACGCCTGCCCCGACCTGGTGACGCGGCCCGGCTACTGGGCCAAGGCGCTGCCCGAGAACCTGGCGCTGCGTGACACCGTGCTGGCCTACTGGGCGGACCGCCACGGCCGTGTCTTCTACAGCGTCAACGACGGCGAGCCCGTGCTCTTCCACTGCGGCGTGGCCGTGGGCGGCCCGCTCTGGGCGCTCATCGACGTCTACGGCATCACCGACGAGGTGCAGCTCCTCGGTAGGTCGCGGGGCCCTGCTCGGGACCGGGCAGAGGTGCCCCGTGTGCGAGGATGGGCGTTTCTTTAGTATTCACAGCCACTGAACGGTGGACGCGCTTGGCCAGGCGCGTGCTAAGCACTTTAAGCATCTTAACTCATTTATGTATCACAACCACGGGCCGACCCGGTTTACAGAAGAGAACACTGAGGCATGGCGAGAGGTTAGATGGTTAGCGTTGCAAAGCCAGGACGGGAACCCACACGGGTCGAACTGGCCCAGGTTCACTCACTCACTGATTCCCCTTCACTTCCTTGTTTATTTGCTCCGTTATTCATTAATTAATTCATTTGCACAGGCATTTATTCATTTGCTCACTCCTTCACTCCATTTACTCACACTTCCACTTGTACACTGAGTCGCTCATTTACCCAGCAGTCAAAAGTAACCTCTGATCACACCCGTGAGTACCTGCAGGCAGTGAGCAGTCAGATGTATCAAACCCCAGGCTGGGTGCGGTGGCTCATGCCTGTAATCCCAGCACTTTGGGAGGCCGGGGAGGGAGGATCATCGCTTGGGGCCAGGAGTTTGAGGCTGCAGTGAGCTATGATTGCACCACTGCACTCCAGCCTGGGCAACAGAGCAAGATCCTTCTCAAAAAAAAAAAAAAAACAGGCCAGGCACGGTGGCTCACGCCTGTAATCCTAGCACTCTGGGAGGCCAAGGCAGGAGGATCACTTGAGCTCAGGAGTTCGAGACTAGCCTGAGCAAGAGTGAGACCCCATCTCTACTAAAAAGAAAAAAAGAAAAAAAAACCCAGCCAGGCGTTTCAGTGCACACCTGTAGTCCCAGCTACCCGAAAGGCTGAAGCAGAAGGATTACTTAGAGCCCAGGAGTTGGAGGTTGCAGTGAGCTACAATGATGCCACTGCACTCTACCCAGGGTGACAAAGGGAGACTGTGTTTCAACAAAAACAAGGCAACTGAACACCACTCCTTACAACCCCCCACCCCTTAAAAAAACTAAAGTAAAAGAAAAAACAACCAAAAACGGCCCACTGGTAATGGGCTCAGGGTCCTGGGAGGCAGGCGAGTGGGACCAGTCCTCACAGGGGTGGCGGCCACTGCTGCTGAAATCCTGATGCCCAGCACTTGTGAGCACAGAAGTCTGCTGCCCTCGTGGTGAGACTTTTCTTTTTACTTTTTTAAAAATTGAGGTAAAATTCACGTAACAGAAAAGTAACCATTTTAAAGTATGCACATGGGTGGTATACAGTTGACAGCCATCACCTTTAGTTCTAAAACATTTCATCACCCCAAAGGGAAACCCCTACCCATTAAGCAGCCGCTCTCTGTCGTCCCCTCCTCCCCGCCCGTGGCCACCTCTGATCTGCTGTCTGCTGGAGCCCTCCACCCTTGAACCTACTGATAGCACCTGAACCAGCCCAGCCTCGATTTATGGGGGGGTAAAGGGACAGCAAGTTTCTCAGGGTGTCTGGACACAGCTCTCAATGTAACTCCCCTGTGATGAAATGCGTAGATCTAAAGGTTGGTGGGTTTGGCAAGCTTCAGGCACCTGTCCATAACCCCAGAAAATCTCTGCCTTCCTCTTCTGAGTCAACTCCCCACAGCCTCAGAGGTAGCCACTGTTCTGATTTTCCACCATAGATTAGGTTAGTTTTGCCTGGTTTCGAACCTTATATAAATGGGATCAGACAGTATCTATGCCTTCGTGTCTGGCTTCTTTCAGCATGATATTTTTTTGAGATTCATCCACGTCGTTGCTGTGTGTATCACTGGTTTATTCTGTTTACCACTGAGTAGTGGTCCATGATACGGATTATCGCAGTTTGCATATCTGAATGTTTGGGCTGTTTCTGGTTTTTCAGTCCTGCATCTTTTGGTAAATCCCTGGCCTGGGCTCCTTGCTCTCCTGCATGCCCCCAGTCACCACCCTGCCATTGGGCAGGGACAGAAGAGTCATGCATTCAAGCTATGCCCTTAGCCCCAGGCGTAGGAAGGCAGCAGAACTTCTGTGTGGTCAAGGCAGAGAGGTGGATCTCATGGACCTCTGCTATAGACCTGGCTTTCCACTTGCCAGCTGTGTGGCTGTGGCCAGGGAACTGAACCTTTCTGTGTTGCAGTTTTTTCATCTGTAAAATAGGTTCATGATAGCACCCACCTTATGAGATTGTTGGCAGGCTTCCATGAGATGATATGTGAAAAGAATGCAGCACAAGACCTGGCACAGAGCAGACACTCAAGAAATAACAGCTGAGAAATAAGAATCTCTCCCTGTTTGCAAGTGGGCTGGAGCACATGTCCAAATACCAGGCTTAGACAGACCAGATTGTGAATAGCTGCCCACCCTCCAAGCTGGGGCTTTACTTGGGCATTTTAACCGTGTCCCCTCATGCTCTTTTTCATGAAAGGTTTTGATATTTTACTTCCATGAAATGCAGATTTCTAAAACCTCCTAGGTCTCCCGTCACTCTTTGGGAGGCTTAATTCCTGTGGAGCAGGGAAGCAATCCCGCCTCATTCACCTGCTCATTCACAGCCCGTGTCTTTGAGTAACGGCCAAGAAATCACAGCCACTCCATAATCAGCACAAGTAGATTAGGATTTTTTAAAAATACAAATTGGAAGCAGCCTTTGATGACTTAATGAGACTGAAAAAAATCTGTGAGGAGGCATGGACACTTCCCCCACATTCTCTTAATCAGCAAACCCTTACTGAACTTTAGAATGTTCCAGGGAGGGAGAGGCAGAGTCCGCTGGAACATCAGTACAGCAGGCAGACAGCCTCAGTTTCCTCATGTGCAGGTTATTCCTGAGATTCAATAACTAATGGGAAGTACCTGGCACAGGTACTACAGCAAAAATGTTCACAAAAATATATAAAAGGGGGAAATAAAATTAGAAGGAATTCCATGTTTGAGTAATGAGATGGGTGAATTTCACTACCTTCTTTATATCTGTGAGCTACCATTTTTAAAAATATATACGTAAGGAGCTTGTATTGCTTTTACAGCCAGCAAGAGCAATAAAGTTACTTTCCTTTCCAAAGGTCATGGGAGATAATGGAGGAGAAATTGCTGGCTTGTGATTGAGGCTCAATAAACATTTGTTTCCTTCCCAGGGGAAAAGCAAGTGACATTGGTTACATCTGGGTAAAGGGATTATGGGTGATTTTTCTTTCTTTTTTTTTCTCCTTCCCAAGTTAACAATGATTTATAAGTCAGGAAAGAAAAATTATAATAAAAATAAGAAACTAAGCAGTCATAACTTAATATGGTTTTAAATACAGGCAACAAGTACCCTGCTATTGTCAGCATAGGACAAGGCAACATGAGAATCTCAGAATTCCTACGAGAAATCTCCTAATTCCTGGGAGAACTTGGTTTCTCGAGGGTGGTGTCCAAGATACCAAATGGATACATAAAAGGCAGCCAGTGTCCATGTTGTTCCTTTCCTTTGCAAGGAGCAAGGAGGTGACATGGTTCCTTTACAGCCTCTCAGCTGTGAAATTCCAGAATTGAAAAATCCCTGGGACTCCCCATGCCTCCCTCACTGCAATCAGACCCCACTGGATAAAGCCTGAAAACCAACAAACGAAAGCAGCATCTGGGTAGGGTCATCAAATGTAGCAAATAAAATACAGGACACCTAGTAGTTTGAATTTCAGATAAACAACGAAAATTTTTTAGTATAAGTATTTCCCATGTAATATTTGGGACATACTTATGTGGAAAAAAATTTATTTATCTGAAATTAAAATGTAACTGGGCATCCTTTATTTTATCTGGCACCCCTGGCCTGGGAAGCATCCTCCCCATCTTGTGGGACAGGGGTGCACTTTATTTGCCCTAGAACTTGAGCCAAAGTTAAGTCTCAGAAAGAAAAAGAGATTCATAGGACTTACTTTTTTTTTTTTTTTTTTTGCCTGGTGGAATCATGTGCCCAGCCTGCATCTTCCTGCATGGGTGCCCAGCTGCCCCATAGAACACTGCCTCTCTGGGGCCGGGGGTGCCTGTTTTAGAAAAGTGACTAGCCTAGAACCACCAAGATTGCCAGCGGCAGAGCCAGGACTGGGAGCCAGTGTGTCTGTATTCACATCGGTGGTTCTCAGCCTTGGCTATATGTTGTGCTCACCTGGGGAGCTCTGAAACCCACTGCCCAGGCTGTCCCCAGACCAGTAAACTCAGAACCCCAGGGGCCGGGCACAGTGGCTCATGCCTGTAATTTCAGCACTTTGGAAGGCCAAACCAAGAGGATCACTTGAGCCCAGGAATTCAAGACCAGCCTAGACAACATAGCAAGACCCTGTTTTTACAAAAAATATAAACCTTAGCTGAGCATGGTGGCACATACCTGTAGTCCCAGCTACTCGGGAGGCTAAGACAAGAGGATGGCTTGAGCCTAGGAGTTCGCAGTTGCAGTAAGCTGTGATAGGGCCACTGCACTCCAGCCTGGGGGACAGAGGGAGACCCTGTCTCAAAAAAATAAAAAATCAGAGCCTCGAGGGGTGGCTTCCAGGCATTCAGATTTCTTAGGGCTCCTCAGATGGCCCCAGGGTACAGCCGAGGTTGTGATCTCAATCCCCTTGGTATGGAAGTGTAATCCGCCTTCTCTCCTCCCTCCCTGCTGGGGAACCTTGGGTGCAGGTTGTGTCCTTCAGACTCCTCGGTTCAGGGCACGGGATCATCGTTGGACCGTGCAAGCCCCGTTTCTTGCTTTGTTGGACTTTTTCACTTCATCCTCAATCCCCACTCCTTTTCATGCCTTCCCCTGCACAGATAGGCACCACTGATGTTTGGCATAATCCCACAAGTATACTTTTAAAAATACGTAGGTTTGTTTTATATGTTTTCTATGCATAGATGGATGGTATTATGTTAAGGATCTTACTCTGTTTTTCTTTTTTCATTCACCCCTTTTTAGGGTCTATCTGTGCTGTTACATGTCTCTCTGGCTCCTCGTTCCCTGTGGCCTCCCCGCTTGGTGGACACCTGGGTTACTGCCAGTCCCCCCAGCCACACACACAAACTAGACCGTCTCCAATCTAGCATTGTCTCCCAGGGCTGCTCGTTTAATGGTCTCCGGGGCACAGACCAGGATGGGCTTGCTGTGTCCCAGAGCGGGTCCATCCCTGAGAGCCTTGCCTTTCTCTAGATGCTCCTTGGGGCCAAAGAGGAGGAGCTGAGCCCAAGAGAATTACTTTCTGCTGAATTTAGCAATTCCTGGACCTGGGAGAGGAAGGTTCTGCCAGGCCATGCACGGTTTCCCCGCTCCTCTCCTGGCTCCAGGAGGCATTACGGGTTGGGTATCCCTTATCCGAAATGCTTGGGACCAGAAGTGTTTCGGATTTCAGAAGTTTTTGGATTTTGGAATATTTGTATTATACTTATCATTTCAGTATCTCTTACCTGAAAATCTGAAATGCTCCAATGAGCATTTCCTTTGAGCATCATGTCTGTACTCAAAAAGTTTCAGATTTTGGATTGAGGATACTCAATGTGTAGAAGCCCTTTCCAGGGGCTCTCGAGTTCAGGCCCCGTGCTGTCTGGAGGCAGCCCTGTCCCTCTTCCCAGGCAGCTCAGGAGCGGTCAGTGTCAGGCCTGCCGTCCTTCATCTGCCCAGTGGTGGAAGGCTGGTCAGACTCAACAAGTAATGCCAGCCCAAGGCTATGGCATTGCAGACTGTATTGTCAGAAATCTTTGGTTGCAAGGGACAGAAACCCAGTTCAGTCTCACTTAAGGAAGAAGAATTAATGTCTCATGGGACTGAAAATTCCTGGGAACAGCTACCTTAAGTCTGGCTTCATGCAAGGGCCCAGCGATCAGCACCTGGAGTACTCGTCTGTCTTCGTTTCTTGCTCTACCTTCTTTGTTGGCTTCGTCCTCAGCCGGGCTCTCCTTTGGGGTGGAGGGAAGGCCACCAGCAGCTCCAGTCCCCTGTCCCACCAACCGAAATCCAGCAGCAGGAGAGCTGCTTTCTGCAAGGTCTGCCTAACCTCTCGAGACTTAGCCTCATCCATCTGGCTGGGGTCACACTCCCGGCTCCAAACCCATCTCCGTGGCCAGGGGAATGGGATGAAGTGACTGGGCTGGTCAAGCCTCCCCTCTTTGAGGTAATGGGAAGTGGGGGTGAGGCAGTTCCCCCCAAGGAAAAGTTGGGTGCTGGTACCAGAAGGGGATGGATTCCAGGCAGCCAGGAACAACAGCCCTGCATAGACCTGGGGAGGGAGTCATTGCCCAACTTGAAAGTGCTGAGGCCCCTTGTTACCAATAGTCACTGGGCGCCTGCTCTGCACCAGGCACATTGCTGAGACCTTTACAGGTGTCATGTCTTCTGTCCCTTACAAGAATCCTATGTGGCAGGAAACAGTGACATCCTCATTTGCAGGCTGGGCATGGACAGATAACTTGCCCAAGGTCACGTAACAGTTGGTGGCTCTAGAATCAGTGCTTGCTCGTTAGTGTTATGAACACGGTGTTTGATAAAGACTTGAACTTACAGATCTAAATACAGGGCTCGGAGGTCTGAGTTCACCACTCCAGGCTGCGGGTGAGGAAACTGAGGCCCAGAGAGGGGCAGGGACTTGCCCCAGGTCTCCCAGCGGATCAGTGGCCATGGTGGAGGGAGGATTCACATCCAGGACTCGGGGTGCGTCAGTGTGTGACCTGTGAGCACCGCATCAGGC
This sequence comes from Eulemur rufifrons, assembly GCF_041146395.1. NCBI lineage: Eukaryota > Metazoa > Chordata > Mammalia > Primates > Lemuridae > Eulemur > Eulemur rufifrons. The sequence goes on from NC_090992.1 coordinate 13,563,170, forward strand.
AGGGAGGGGCAGCTGCAGCCAGCTTCATGCAGAGCCCAGTGGGGAGCAGCGCAGGGTCACCAGCTTTTGTAGTTGATGCTTTCTTTCCAAACAGGACAGGCCAGCTCCCAGCTCCCCGCCCCAACAGCAAAGCGTTTGCTTGGCAGCGTGGCCTGAAGAGTTGTCCTTTCCCAGTCTGGAGCAAGACCTCTGCCGGTGACCGCCGGCCTGACCCACTAAGGGCTCCTGAAGGCCTGTGCTGTGCTGGGCGCAGTGCCAAGCGCATTGTGATTGCACCATTCTGCCCTACTTAACCCCATAGACCAGTAAGGGAGGGTGAGGGTCCCTAGTTTGCAGGTGGGGAAACTGAGGTCACAGCCAGGGCTGGCCAGGGTCTGTCTCCCCCAGTACAGCCTTCTTTGGTTGGCAGAAGGGCGGCATCTGGAAAAGCACTGGCTTGGTGGCCCACAGACCCGTGTCCTACCCGTCATGCCCAGGCAGACAGTCCCTGTCCTCTCTCCTCCATCCCCAACCCCCTCCCTTGGTGCCACCTCCTCGGCCTGCCTCCTGTGCCCACAGATGAGAGCTCTGCCCGTCACCCCCCTCCTCTTCACGGACACGGCTCCTGTCATTTGTCCACTTCTCAGTCTCCATCGAATCATTCCCACAATCACATAAAAGCACTCCCGTGGCATCTGTCTTTTAGGAATGCCCTTGACCAGCCCCGGCCACAGTCCTATCTCTCTGCCCTCCCTCTGTGCAGGTCTGTCTCTAGCGCTGTCTGCAACACACACCCTCTCCTTTCCCCCCGAGGCTCCTCCCCTGAGGCCAGGTCCCACCGGGCACTGACCTTCAGCCTGTCAGACCCCGAGCCCCCATCTAGTCAGCCTCTCACTTTCAGCCCAGGTGACCCCTGCCCACTGCTTGGATGCTGCTCCTCATGGCTCCCGAGCCTGCCCAGCTCCCACCTTCCTCCCACCTCCCTGGCCGCTCCTCCCTGGCGTGGCCGCCAAATGTGAGGGCCCCAGAGTTCCACCCTCAGCTCATTCTCCTTCTCACCGTCTTAAACTGAGTAATACAACATGCATATAGGAAAATGTCCAAAACAACTGTAGAGTTCAACGACTTGTCATAGAGCAAGGCTGTTCCTCTTTACTCTTTCCCCAGACGCTCCGAGCCTGTCACTGGGCTCTGAGTCCCACCTCTAAGCTGCTGGCTCCCAAATCCATCTCCCCAGCCCTGACGCCTCTGCCCATCAAGCCCCTCCTGGCTCTGAGAGCCAGCCCGCACTGACACACTCAGACGGAACTCCTGAGCCCCTCACCTCCTGGTCCCCAGCCGGCCCCACTGGCAGTAAGTGGCACCACCCACTTGGTTGATCAGGCCAGAAACCAGGAGTCATTCTTGAATCTCTTTTCCTTGCCCTGTATCCATTCCGTCAGTGTGTCTTGTCATTTCTGCCACTAGTACGTGGCCCAAATCCGCCCTTCAGAGACAGGGAAGTGACTGGTGGATAGGTCCCTCTGTCTCCAGCTCCCCTGACTTCATTTTCATCTTCACACGAAGATCGTTTCTCTTGGGACATAAATTCTGCTTTACTTCCAGCCCGATGGGAGTGGGGGGGGTGGGGGGGGAATCTGTCCCAGCCTCCCCGGGCCTGGCCTGGGACTGCGGCTGTGCCACGGTGCTCAGTCGGTGTGGGGGGAGGGGACCCACGTTAGGCCCATGGAGACTGAAACTCCCAGGAGGCTGCTGGGCTGAGGCTGAGCCCACGTCCTGGGCAGCTCTAGGAGCTGAACAAGAACAGCCGAATTTGGAGGCAGTATTGCTAGTGTCAAAGGGCCTGGCTCTGGAGTCCCAGTCTAGGTTGGGATCCCATTTCTGTCACTCCTACGCCATATGACCTTTGAGTAAGTCACTCCACCTCTCAGAGCTTCAGTGTTCTCTGTGAACTGTGCCCATTTTACAGCGCCACCGAGGATAGTGGTGAGGATGGAAGGGGATAATCAGTGTACGCAGTTGCAGTTGGCAGGTGGTCAGCATGGTTGTGTACACTCTCATCAGGTCCAGAGTGGGCTTGGAGACAAGCCACAGGTAGAACCTGGGTAGTCCCGGTACGCTCCCTTGGTGGCCTCTTGACGCTGCCAGATTTCTGCCTATAGCTGGCTGCTTTTCCATGGGAGAAATGCCCCTTGAGCAGTGGATTCTGGAGTGTCCGGCCTAGGCCAGCCCTGTGCCGTCTTGGGCCTGTCAGGCCCTATGTCCAATGGGGACAAAACTCCTTGCATAGAGATAGTGAGGACATGTAGCCTTTTCTGAGGGGCTGCCACGTGCCGGGTACCAGGCACAATGTCACGCTCATTGTAACCCAGCCTTGCAAACACACCAAGCTTCCGGCGCCTCGGAGCCTTCTCTGTGCCTAGAATGCTCACACTCCACCCTCGCCTGGCCACCCAGGCCTCAGCCCTTCACCACCATCAGACAGGCCTTTTCTGGCTCACTCTTAGGCCCCACTGGGACCAGGTCCCCTTTTGTACACTCTCAGAGAATCTCGCCTCTGTCACTCCTCAGCTGGGTCACTCACCTCACCTCTCAGAGTCCCCCACTTACCTGTGCACAGTGGCTCTTGGGGGCACTCACCAGCTCGCTGTAAGATGGCCTCACTAGAGGCTGTCTTTCCCGCTGGAACGGAGCTCCGTGAACACAGGACCCAGACCTGTGTGTTGCCCCGTTCACCCAGTGCCCAGCAGCACCTGCACGTGGTGAGTGCGATATACATTTCGGTGAGTAAATGCTAAGGGAATCATGATCATAATTAATGTTCTGAGCACTTAAGGCCATGCTCTGTTATACTCTTTATAAAAGTAATTTAACCTCCATAACATGGTGGGGGGGGAGCTTACCGCTAACACTCTACTGTGGAGAAGCTGAGGCTTCAGGAGGTGAAATGATTTACCTAAGGTCACATAGCCAGGACGGGCCAAAACCAGGACTGGAACCCAAGTCTACTCACTCCACAGGCCATGCTCCTAATGAGGATGCCGCCCTGAAGGATGGGTTCCTGTGTGAGCCGCTGGGGCGAGGAGAAGCACCCGGGATGGGGCGGAGGCAGAGTGTGTTGGCAGAGCAGGGCCCAGAGCTAGCAGAGGCCCGGGGCAAACCGAGGCCAGCGCCTTTAAACTTAACCTGGCAGGGCGAGTGTGGGGGGGCGGGCAGGGAGCTCTGGGAAGGGTGCATTATACCACGAGACCCTCAGAAACATCCACTTGTCTAAAATGCCTTTTCAAAAAAGTGCTTGGTTTATTCTACCTTTGTACATACTTGTTTTCTGATTACAAAATCAGCATATGTTAGAGAAAAATGAGAAAACCAGAAAACTATAAAGAAGCAAATTTCCACCCAGAAAGAACCACTCCCAAACTTTTTATGTATTTCCTTCCTATATTTTTCCTATGCATCCTATGCGCACATTTCTAACAAAAGTAGAATCAAACCATTTGTTCAGTTTTGTATCCTCTTTTGTTCATTTAATGTTTTATCAAGGACATTTTCCCCTATTGTTAAATATTAATTAAAAACTTGATTTTTAAAAATACTGACGTTTTTCTGATAAAAATTTGTAGTGTATGTGTTTACTGTAGGAAAATTGGGTAATACAGAAAACTCTGAAAAGTCCTTCATAGTCTCACCCCTGAGAGATAATTACCATTAACATTTTCTTATATTTCTCTCCAGCATTTGATTTCCTATGCACATAAATAAAACAATACAGACAGATATAGACACATAAGCACACACATACACTTTTAAAAGAACCAAACTGAAAATGCAGTTCTTTCCTCAAGCTGTGGGGAAGCATCCTCTAAAGCAAAGTACACACACTCAGGTGCCCACCGAGCCCCGGCAAGTAGCTGAGCCGGGGAAGAGGCCACCTCGGGGCCATAGGGAAGGAAAGATCAAACCATTTCAGTAAGAGGGCAAGCTGTAGCCCACTGTGGCCATGCTAGAATTCAGGCGCTGTTAGCAGACCTGACTTCCCAAGAGAAGCTATACATCCAGTTGAAGTGAAAGGTGTCTGGGTGGAGGGGGGTATATCAGACTCTCAAACGGCCTGGGGCATACAATTTGAAAAAGCACGTTCATTATTATGATTTCATTTTATAGCTGGAAAACTAAAGAAGAAGAAATTTGTGTGTGTGATACAAACTACAGAATGATAACATTTCACAAAATCTTGGCCAGAGAGGGGTCTGTTTAAAAAGTTTGAGAAACACTATCTTGTTAACTTATTATGGGTTAACAAGAACATTTTTATCAGTAAAAAAAATCTTCAAAATATTTTAATGACTGTTTCTTTCCCTGATTTGTTATTCAGTGTAGCAGTCTCTTCTAGAGACCTCATTCATTCATTCATCCAATAAACTATTAATAATGAAGGCTGCTTGTCAAGCACTCTGCTAAGCTCTGAGAACATGGTGGTGGACAAACTGGCATAGACCCTGCCTTCCAGGGACTCTCATTCTAGCTAGGGAGACAGAAAATAAACGAGTAACCTACCAAAGTATGAAGATCTCTACTGCCCGGATAAACAGTATCTTTATTTTGCTTTGTTATGCAACTAATATAGAATCAAGAACATCTTTTCACAGTGTAAGATTGTTGGATGGTCGGCATCAGAGAAAGAAAGACGAGTAGAGTTGAGAGGGTTAAGCAAAGAGGCTTTATTGGAGCACTACAGGGTGAGGGTAACGGGTCCCAAGGGAGGGACCTGGGCGAGGTTCCCCGGCCCCGGGAGAAAGCAAAGAGGCTTGGGAAGTCGCAGTCATCTGGGACTGAGGCAAGGGTATTTATATGCAGTGAGGGGCATAAGTGGAGGGGCCTTTTTCTGGGAACAGCGGCAGGTGCTGTTTTCGGCCCAGTACCTAGATCACAGAAAGCAGGATGTGGCTGAGCCCGGGCTGGGGTGTTCAGCTAGCAATGACAGGATGTAACTCTAAGGCAGGCTTTTGCCTGACACCACAGAGAGTAATCTGCCTTTAGCTGAGTTTCTCTTTTTTTATTGCGGAGGGGGTTCCCACCGCCAGCCTTACACACAGCACTAAAAATTACTCAAAAATATTTTCATAACTTTTTAAGAAGTTTCCCTTCCTCTTCCGTTGTTATAGAATGAGTGGATCTCTTGTAAAGACCTTATTTCTTCAATGCTTAGAGACCTGCCCAGGGCCCGGCACTGTGCTCTGTGCTGTGGACACAGCAGTGAGGACAGGCCCGGGTCCTCCCTCCTTTCAGAGGCAGCACGTGTTGAAGAGCCCAGACTGCGGAGCCAGACAGCCTGGGTTCAAGCTGTGGCTTTGCCACTTAGTAGCAGTGTGGCCTTGGTCACGTTCCGCAGCCTCTCTGTGCCTCAGCTCTTTCTTAGCTCAATGGCTAGTAACCATACATACCCCTCAGGGTGGTTGTGATGATTAAATGAGATAACATGTGAAAGGAGCTTATAAGTACCTGTCACATGACAAGGCCACAAATACAGGTTTGCTCTATTTATTGGAACTTATGTTCTAGTTGGGGAGACAGTAAACGATTTTCAGATGCCCTTTGAATGTTCAAAAGTATGAAAACCTGTAAGGGAGGGGAGGAGGAAGGACAGGAGGGAGAGGAAAAAAGGAAGCAGGAAAAAGGGAATGGAGAAGGAAGAAAAAAGGAAGGAAAGAGGGAGGGAGAGAAAAGGGGGAAAGAAGAAGAAGAGAGAAAAGGTGGAGAGCAAAGGAAGGAGGGGTGGAAGAAGAGGACGGAGACAAGGAAAAGGAAGGGCAGGAGGGAGAGAGGAAGGAGGAAGGGCCCCTCTGCCCATCCCAAAGGTAAGAGCTGTCAGGTGAGCCATCGATTCTGCTTAATCCAGTTCTGTGCACCGTGGCTCCTTAATCAAAAACGTAAATGAACAAAAACGAGTTCAGGGCGGCGTGGGGGTGGGGGCTCCCGCGGGCCACGACCCCGCACTCACGCGGTCCCCCTCTGTCCCGCGCAGAGAGCACCTTCGCCGACACGCTGACGCCCACGCGCTTCAGCCACGCCCGCTTCAGCGCCTGCCTGCCGCCCGGCTGCCACGACGCGGCCAACTTCGACAACAACGAGCTCGAGAACAACCAGGTGGTGGCCAAGCTGGGCCACCTGGCGCTGGGCCGCGCCCCGGGCCCGCCGCCCGCCGACGCCGCGGCCGCCGCCATCCCGTGCGGGCCCCGCGACCGCCCGCGGCCCGCGTCGTCGCCCGCGCTGCTCGAGGCCGACCTGCGCTTCCACGCGACGCGCGGGCCCGACGTGAGCCTGTCGGCCGACCGCAAGGTGGCCTGCGCGCCGCGGCCCGACGGCGGCCGCACGCTGGTCTTCTCCGAGCGCCCGCTGCGGCCCGGCGAGAGCCTCTTCGTGGAGGTGGGCCGCCCGGGGCTGGCGGCGCCCGGCGCGCTGGCCTTCGGCATCACGTCGTGCGACCCGGGCGGGCTGCGGCCCACCGAGCTGCCCGCCGACCCCGACGCGCTGCTCGACCGCAAGGAGTACTGGGTGGTGGCGCGCCCCGGGCCCGTGAGAAGCGGCGGCGACGTGCTCAGCTTCACGCTGCGGCCCGGCGGCGACGTGCTCCTGGGTGTCAACGGGCGCCCGCGCGGCCGCCTGCTGTGCGTGGACACCACGCAGGCGCTCTGGGCCTTCTTCGCCGTGCGCGGTGGCGCGGCCGGCCAGCTGCGCCTCCTCGGTGAGTGCCCGGTGCCCGCGCGAGGCCACCCTGCTCCCCGCCACCCCGCAACAACACCCCCAGTCCCTCGCCAGTCACGCCTCCTCTCGCCCCTGGCAGCTGCCACCCCCTAAGCCAGCTGTCCCCACTAGTGAGCGCCCATCACCACCACCCTGCCCTCGCAGAGTGCCCTGAGAACGTGCATTTCTGACAACTGCCCCGGGCATTTGTTGCTCCCTGGACCACATTTGTAAACCACCGGCCTAGATAGGTGACTGGCTGGTCTCAGAGCTTGGCAGGCTGCATGCAGTCGGTAAATGGTCGGTGCAATTTTTAGTTCCATTATGATTTGTTATATTAGGGTGTTTTAATTTATGCATATTAAGCGTGGGAGGGGGAAATACATTGAACTACACGTGAAAGACGAAGTGAGAACAGCGCCCTCGGCATAGAGTGAAATGGAGACTTGAACCGTCCTATTTTGAGATGATTCTTGCCGTCGTTTTCATGCCCCAATAGGTAGGAAGCGCCCCCCAGCTGTGGGCAAGGCCCTGGGCTCCAGGACAGGGCCAGCAGAGGGCAGGACCAGACCGTGCCGCGCAGGCGGTCACAGACACCCGAATGGAGAGCGGCACAGGTGACATCTGCCACAGAAGGGGGACGTCACCCCTGCTTGGTGGATCGAGGGTGGTGGTCAGGGAAGGCTTCCCAGACGGCACAGCTCCAATTTCATGGTTCAAGAAGAAAAGTCGAAATAACAACATCCAGTCAGTATTTCATTGCTATCTCCTTAAATTTTATCCTCCTGATAACCCTATGAAATCGGTGTCCCTATCCCCATGTGGTAACAGGACTGCAGCACAGAGAGATTAAATAAATGGCTGTTCCAGAGCCACACAGCTGATCAGCCATGGAGATGTTCGATCAGAGACTCTCCTGAGCCCCCATTTCCGTCTGTGTGGACGGCGAGGAACACTTGCCTCGTGGGGTTGTCATGAGGATGAAATGACGTGGTGCATATGACACCTTCAGCAGGGCCTGACACCGCCCTGAGTGGAACCAGAGACAACAGAAACGCTTGCTGTCTGAGTGACGGCAGAGGAGCCGGTGGCGGCAGTGGTGGTTTGGACGTTTTGGTTTTTTTGTTTTGTTTTTGGTTTTTGGTTTCGTTTTTGGGTTTTTGAGGCACCATCAGTGAGAGTCATCATCTCAGCCTGAGATGAGTTACCCATTGTCCATTCATCCTCAAGTCGGGTAAGGGAAGGGGCATCTCCATCCTACAAAATAACCTATTATTGTCTATTACCTGGACCAACAGTGAGCTTGAGGAAGAAGACTCACCCATGTTGAACACTAGCAGTCAGGGATCTTACAGTTGCAAGAGACAAAAGCCCAAAGTGCCCTAGGCAAAAAAAGGAAATTTAAGGGTACACATAACTCAAAAGTCTGGGAGTATATTGGGTGGCTTCAGGAACAGCTGGATCTAAGTGTTGAAAGGATGTCATCAGGGTCCCATCTCTCTCTTCCTTTCAAAGTTCTTGCCTCTGTGATGGCTTCACTCAGGCAGGCCCTTGCCACAGGGTAGCTGCTCCAACTCCAGGCTTACCTCCCAGTGGAATGAGCCCCTTCTTTCCCAACAGTTCTGGTGGAAGTCTCAGAATTGGGCCTCAGTGGCCTTACTTGGGTTACAGTCCCTTCCCTGAACCACTGCTGAGACCAAGGAGTGGAAGTTCTTATTGGCCAAGGTGGCATCACGTGGGGGAGGGTACAGCAGTACCCCAAAAGAATATCCCGGTGCTATTCCTGAAAGAAACGGGAGTGGAGGCTGGGCGGGCAGAGGACAAATGTCCGCCATGCTTGTGTGAGCTCGTCGGTCCTTAGCAGAACCCTGGGAGGTGGCTCTGGTCTTCTCATTAGACAGATGGGGAAGCTCAGGTGCGAAGTGGTGAAGAGCCAAGGACTGGCAGGGCAGGTCCTGCCTCCCACTGCCCCTGATGGAGTCTCTTTGGGTCTCAGGTACCCTGCAGTCCAGTCCCGGGACCACGACTCCATCAGGGTCCCTCAGTGGCTCTCAAGACGACAGTGATTCAGATATGACCTTCAGTGTCAACCAGTCCTCCTCGGCGTCTGAGTCATCCCTGGGTAAGGAAATGCAAACCCTGGTAGGAACAGGGGCTGGTGACTGGCCTGGCCCCTTCGGCTAGGCCCTCCCAGGGCTGAGCAGGGCGGCTGCCTCTCCCCTGCGTCCCCTCCTTCCCTCAGCGGTGTGTTCAGCTGGGGGAAGGAGAAACGTCTAGCTAGAGCATCCCAAAGGGTGGTGATGGGGCATTTTATCTTGGCGCTTGGGGGGGGGGTGGGCAGTAGAAGGGTAGAGAAAGGTGCAAAACCTGGGAGGTAAACCAAAATCCCTATCTCCCCCAATTGCTGCCCCACCGGTTCCCCCAAGAAGCTCTGCGTCCTTGGGGTTGGCCCAGCAGAGCCCGCTTGGGAGATGCAATATTAACACATGTCCTGTTCTCCCTTTCGGCAGTGACGGCCCCCAGCTCCCCGCTGAGCCCCCCGGTGTCCCCTGTGTTCTCCCCACCGGAGCCAGCGGGCAGCAAGAACAGCGAGTGCACGGTGTGCTTCGATGGCGAGGTGGACACGGTCATCTACACATGTGGACACATGTGCCTGTGCTACAGCTGCGGCCTGCGGCTCAAGCGGCAGGCCCGGGCCTGCTGCCCCATCTGTCGGCGGCCCATCAAGGACGTCATTAAGATCTACAGGCCATAGCCTGGCCTGCCCACGGGCCTTGGCTGGAGCAAGGTCACCTTTCTGAAGCCCCCTGGGCCGGGCAACCACCGTGGCTTCCAGGGAGTCCCAGGGCAGCAGCCGTCTCTCCAACGCTGGGTGACAATCGTGGAGAACAGGCCCCGGGGGTCTGGGCCCGGCAAGGTTTGCTTCTGGCTCAAAAGTGCTTTGCCCCCAAAGGCCATCCCAAGAGCAAGCTCAGGAACTGCCTGGCAGATCACCCTTTCCCTTGGTGACCTTTCAGCTGGGAAACAGCATCTTCTGTCTGTGCAATGCTTCTTTCTGGGTTGGGCTGAGTGCGTGAGAGAGAAGGGGCGGGGCGGGAGGGGGCCAGAGACTAGGGAGAGAATGTGTGAGAGAATGAGAGAGGGAGGACGCGTGGGGATTGTGTCCAGGTATCCTGGCTCTGGAGCTTACCGAACGCTGCGAATGTGCGGTCCGGAGCCCAGACGTTAGCGTGACTAGAAATCGTTCACTTTCCGGAGTTGTGACGGAAGCTGGTTTTGAATGTATGAAGCCTGAACCCAAACAGAGCTCCCTTGGATGGTATAGGAAAGAGACGCTCAGATTTCCTAAGGGGAGGCAAAAATAACTCATTGTTTACAGCTCCAAAGCAGCCACTCCTTGAGGGGAAGGCGGGTGGAGAACATAAGAGAACAGTTCACGTTTTTCGTTTCTTACGCAGTCCCCGACGCGTGCTGCAGCCGAGCGCTCTGGCCTGTGTCATCCTTCCCCCTTCCCCCCAGACAGGCTAATAATAAGCACATCGCACCTTCACTCCGTCTCTGGAGGCTTTCGGTCTTTGTAACCCCTCCAAGAGGAAGAGGAGCAGCAGGTTCTCTTTTCCTGGGGGAGGGAAAGAATCCTAGAGGCAGGTGACTCACCTGGACTTGGAAATGCCACTTCATAGCGCAGACAGCTGTCCACGTTTCCTGTTGGAACCCTGAGCCTGGCACTGACCAGGTGTTGTGGGCACTCCCAGGGTGACCTCCTGGCAGGAGTGGGAGGAACCAGGACTTCATAACTGGTCCTTGTTCCAATTCTCAGTTCATCCTCCTCTGCTGGTTACTGACACGTTAACTGAGAAGTCTGTGAACTACTATGCACAGTACCTGAAAGTGCTGGCCTTGTGATTCTCCCTTCCCAAGCCTACTTGCTGGTGTTTCCTGAGACCCTGGCCCTACTACCCCGTCACCCCTGCCCATCTCTGCAGACTCCCAGACCACACCTGGGCTGATGGGCTGGCCCAGGCCTGCTCCTCCCTTCTTGTCCCCAGTTCTGGGCTCCACCTCTGCCCTGTTCTGTGTTGTACCTTTAGGAAAGTCCCTTGGCCTGTCTATGTTTCAGTTTCCTATGGGAAGTTTAGAACCTGACCACTCAAGAGCTCTTACAAGGACCAGCATGACATTCTAAAAAGCCTGAGACACCTTGCAAAGAAAAAGTATCATTTTTATTGCAGTTCCTAGTCTGCTCATCTGCTGAGGGAGAGAAGGAGAGGAAACGTTCAGAGAACTTATGCATTCATGTACCAAGCACTCCCTGGGTGTCTGAGGGTCCAGAGCCAAGCAGGGCCAGGCCCTCATCAAATCAGGCCGCGTAGACCAGTCGGGGCCCTTGTGATGCTGGAGGTCTTGGGCCCCCCTTCTCCTCCAGCTGAGAATGGTCATGGCTTATGACCTGACCCCGGCTTCAGACCCCTGCAGTCTTGCAATGGCAAGCACCCCTGAATGGTCACTTTTCCCTAGTGAATGTAGGGAATGTGCCCACATTTTACTTCTGCAGCAGAATCTTTTGGGGAGCTGTTGGAACCCCAGTGTTTGCCGGGATCGGAGTTTGAGAATCTGGGCAGCCCTGGGTGCCCAGCTGTCTGGTCGCCCCCATGTGCTAGGTGTGGGCGGAGCCATGCCCAGCCTGTGGTTCTCCAGGCGAATGTCCCCATGACTGGACTGAGTTGCAGCTCTGGTGGCCTCAGTGGCCTGGGGGAGCCAGCTTCTCTCTCCTGCCACTTGCCCTTCCTGGCTGCCCCATTGGGCTCCAGCCAGGGCCATGTACAGCCACCACCAGGAAACCAGTGACTGAGGGCCTGGACCCAGGGGTAGACCAGGCCTGCTCCTAGTGACCTGCTACCCAGGAAGAAAGGAGCCAGCGGCCTGTTCCACCTGCTCTGTAGCTGCTATAAATAGCCTCCCTGTTTCTAAGAGGAGTTAAGGGGGTGTTTATCTTCTAAAAACCAGACATTTCCTGATGCTCTAAACTGATTTATTCAGTGCTACAGAGGAGATGCTCAAATCCCCATCTATGTTCTGTTTTGAGAAGGGAACGAGAGAAAAAGGAAAAGGAACCACTTTTTTATTTTGCACCTGCTGTGTGCCTTGGCACTGGGCTAGAGAGGTGCCTTAATCCTGTGAGGCAGGTCTTTTTGCCATAGTGAGTCACATCTAAGACACTGCTGGTCATAAAATGCACATTTTATGTACCACTGGGGGAAAATGCTGCCAAGCTTAACTGTAAGGTGCCGCAACTGTACAGTTCTTTCTGATCAGAGATGAAGTGTGAAAAACCTGTGGTACTTAGAATCGGTGGAAAATGGTGTCATCCCATTTGGCAGGTAAGGGAACTGAGGTCCTATGAGTGACGTGACGTAATGATCACATGACAGGAGGTGGCAGAGCCACCATTCACACCCAGGAGTGTCTGGTGCCAGCTCCCCTGCTCTCCACTGCCTGGCCCTGAGCCCCAGAAGCTCAAGACGGAGTTTTCTTCCTTGACGCTCATCTGGAGAGAGCCTGGGCGTCTCCCCTGAGTGGAGGGTCCCAGCCCCAGGCCGAGCCCCTCCACTGCCCACACGCTGGAAGGACAGGTGTCCTTCCTTTCAGGCTCATCTGCTCGCTGCCCACCTTCTGGCAGAGCCAAGCTATGTGTGATCTTGGCTCCAACCCAAGGGCCTTTGTTACGGGAGTGACTGTGTGGGACAACTTTGGGGAGGGGTCCAGGGCCTTATCCTGCCACCTTCCTGGGCCCTGTGGCCACCACCCCTGCACGCAGAGCCCCTGGCCCACTGAGCCTCCCCTGGTGTACCCAGCCCTCCTGTGTCCCAGGCTCACTGCCCATGGCGAGCCCTTCCGGGCTGCAGCAGCCACAGCTCCCAGGCTGGGACAGGAGAGACCAGAAGACACCTTGTTGTCATGGTCTTATGCCTGTTCATTAGGAGCCTCCCGAAAAACTGGCTGTTTCCAAGGCAAAACAAGCTCCTTTTTCTAGTGTGTCCTCAGAACAGGGGTCTCCTGGGGTTTGGCCGCTCCAGCACCTCTTTGGTCAGGCGGCGCCTGCTGCTCAGCACGGCCTGCCTTGGGGACTCAGGGTCGAGGACTGGGACTAAAGCCAAAGGCTGCCAGGGCTGAGGTCCAGAGGAGGAGGACAGATTGGTAAACGTTATTAGATCCCTCTGGCATTGGGTCCTGTGCTAACACTTAGTAGGTACTTAGTATAGGTTTGCTGAATAAACCAGAAATGAGATTACGAACATTCAGGGGTTTGGTGGTACAGCACCACATACACATGCACACAAAGTCATTCAACAAACGTTTGCTGAGTGCCTGCTAGGTGCGGGGTGCTGGGAGGAGGGAGCAGAGAGGGCTGTGCCCAGGTCTGATGCAGGAGGTGGTGACATTAAGAGGGTAATGAGGCTTTGGGGTCAGAATCCACTGGGCTTTATTGGCCATTCTGTTGCCTTGGGTCCATCTAGGTGAGCACCCAGCAACGGCTTTCCTGGCTAGAACCTCCCGTGTGATTTGAAAAACCTCTTCTGCATTAGACATGTGGAGCATCTTGCAGTCGGTGAGCTGCTGCCAAAACGGCCTTAGGCAGAACCCCCGAATCCCCACAGGTTGGCCACCCTCAGGTCTGCCAGGGAGACAGGGGAGATGGCTGCCTACTATTTTCTGGCCCTGGAAATCAGTCCCCAAGGCCCAAGAGAACCCCGAGTGAGTCAGCCCCAGTTGAGAATGGGGTTGTGCAAAGTCTTGGCAAATGAGAGGCCATAACCTCCCATCACTCGATCCCGTCCCAGTCCCAGTTCCGGCAGGGGGACGCTGGCTCAGGAACACGTGGCCTCCTGGCATTTCTCGGTATTTAATTGTCTCGCTGTCTTCCCCAAGTCCCTAATGAAACGACTTGTGCAGCAGTCTGTCTGTGCCTTATGAAAGTGTCTGTGCACTTTTTATCCTCTTTAAAAGCAACTTTTAAAAGTGGATGGGGGACTAGCATACACGGGAGGGTTCTAGAAATCTGTGATTATCACCGAAATCCTTCTGGCATTATGTTTTTGATGTTGGAGTGACAAAGTGTACATCCCTCACCCCCGACCTGTGTACAGACCTTTTTAAACATGCCTCTTCTTACTATTATTTTTCTGATTCAATACTGTGAGTTCTCCAATACAGTCTAATCTTTGGGGATCTGTAATAAGGGTTTTAAAACTGGGGAGTGGGTTGGGAAGGGTTTGCACTAGTCTTGTGTGTTGTGCTTTTGTGTGTTGTGTGTTGTGATTTTGTCTGTTTTTATCTGTTTTATATTAACATAAATTTTCCTGTTTAAAAAAAACAAATACAACTTTGGCTTGTTAAAAAAAAAAAGTCTCTTCAGAACTGAGTTTTTTAAAATCACACTTGCATATACTGTTGGGGGATGGAGACCCAAACTGTTGCCAGCCTTAAGCAAGCAAACTGCAAGATGGCTATAGAGCCCTGACAACGTCTGACCCTTTTGCCAAGTAACTCACTTCTGCAAAAATACCTCAATGCAATAATTCTAATCAAGGAGAAGCTCTGTGTGTGAAGATGTTCATTGTAGCATTATCTATAATGGTAAAAAACTGTAAGCAACCCGAATGTCCAACAACCAGGGTGTACTTGCCAAAACTCTTGGTCACAAGTGACAGAAACCCAACTCAAACAGGATAAGCTCAGGTCACTGAAAAGTGCAGTAGCAGAACCCATGGCAGGTGCGAGCGTCCAGGGTCGGAAGCACTGCGTCAGGACTGGTCTCTCCTCTCTGCTCTGCCCTCCTTTGTTCTGGACCCATTCCCAGGAAAGTTCTGGAGACTGCGACCTGCAGCTCCAGCCTGCATCCTGCCTTTGAGCAATCCCTGCCTGGACCAACTTGGATCACATGTCCCTCCTCAACCAATCACTGAGGACAGGGAGCTGCGGGGTCTGATGGGTCAGATCCGGGAGGCGTGCCCCCTGCACCCAACAGCTGCCCCCTTCTGAACTCTGCCGGCTCAAAGTGAGAAACTGCACTCTTCAGGGGAAGTTGAGGCAATGAAGAATGCACACCGGCAGGTGAAAACAACAGACCGGGTTACCGTGACAGGTACACACGTGGTTACCAGCATGGGGCTTGAAGCCAGCCTGCCAGGGCCTCACCCACACTTTAACCTCTCTGGGCTTCAGTTTTCTCATCTGCAAAGCAAGACTAATAATAGTTCCTGATTTTAGGGTGGGTGTGAGCGCTCCTGAGATCATGCTGGTGATGTGCTAGCCCCAGCGTCTGGCACTCAACAAGCAGCAATTGTTAGAAGAGTTTATAAGACGGGAACAGGTTTATGTTAAAATCTGGTGGGGAAATCAAGATATAAAATTGCACATACATTCTAATTTCAAGGATGTAAAAAAACCAACCAACAGCCCAGAAACCTAACCACGCATTGGAAAGACAAGCAGAAAAGAAGCAAAATGTCCATGGAGGTCCGTTCTGAGTGATGGCATTATGGGTGACTTTCCCCTGCGTTTTCCATATTTTCTATAATGAGCAAATATGACTTTTAATTTAAACTCGTTACTTGGAAAAAATAATCTCTCTTGTCTGCAAAATCCGAAGAGAACAGCTGGCCCTTGCTGGAATTTGTCAGGAATTCCCAGGCTGATTGTGAGTTTAAGGTCCAAATTTAGTCATGGCAGAGATAAGGACCCAGAGTTTCCATGGAAGCCCGGCCAGGCTGACCAGTTTGGCTGGGCCAGGCCAGGCTTCAGGGCCCAGCTTTCTGGGGCGGAGCCTTGCTGTGGTATCAGGAGGGGGCTCGAGGTGGGGCACAGGGTGAAGGGGCTGCTCAGGCCTGTTCTTCCTGGCTTGTTAGAACAGCCCAGTTTGGTGACACTGAGTTTCAGGAACAATGGGGTAAGAGAAATGAACCAGCATTTATCAAGCAGCAGAAACCATGATTTTCACACATTCCTGCAATGAATCTTCGCGACAGTGTTCTTCTCCTCATTTTCCAGGCAAATGAACCAAGGTCCCTCCAAGGTAGAAGTAGGATTGGACCCCAGGTGGGCCTCCTGCAGAGTCAAGGCAAAATATTTTAGAGGTACATTTTGCACCCCTTCCCCAAGGTCTTGGTTAGGGGTATACCCAGCACCCAGGCTCCTTTCTCTTCTTCTAGGTGTCTTTCTCATGATGCCACCTGCTTCTACTGGGCCAGGCAACATTTTCATCAATGCTACCTGATAATCACATGTTTTTAAATAAAGAAGAAAGACCATCTTAATCTAAGCTGTTTGGGTTGTGAGAAACTGAAACCTAACTTAAGAAAAACCCAACTTAACAAAAAAAGGGAGGAGACAGAATTTACTGACCCACACAACTAAGCAAGTGAGTCTAGCTTCAGGAATGGCTGGATCCAGGTGTTCACATGATGTCATCGGTCATCTGCCTCTACTTCTCAGTTCTGCTTCCCTCGGGGTGGTGTCATTCTCGGGCAGGCTCTCCCTTTGTGGTAACCAAGATGACCTCCAGTGACTCAACTTCTATCATGCCAGCTTAGTAATCCTTTAAAGAAGTTTCAGGAAAAGTCCCAGGGCTGTCTTTCCTTTGACCCCTTGGATCAAAAGCTCAATCCCCAAACCAATCTCTGTCAGTGCCCACCCCTGATACAAAATATGACATGGTCCTTTGCCCTCGAGAACCGCAGGGGAAGGGCAGCTCTGAGGCTGCCGGGACAGACCCAGCGCAGGGCATGATGGCCCTGGATGGTTTAGTGATGTGATGTAGGCATCCTTTCCCCTGGCATTCGCCAGCTTACTAACGCCCAGGCCGTGCTCCCTGGCACGTCATGCTTCTCCTCCTGTGCTTCCGTACAAACCTGTGGCCTGGCCCTCATCATGCTCTGCTGCCTGAAGTGCAGCAAGCCTCGAGGAGTTTTGCCGTAATATGCGTACGGAGACTTCTCTTCCCCCCATTCCCCGGGTTCCTGCAGGACAAACAATCTTCCAGAAAGATAATAATAATAATAACAACCGTAGGCCGGACGCGGTGGCTCACGCCTGTAATCCTAGCACTCTGGGAGGCCGAGGTGGGCGGATCGTTTGAGCTCAGGAGTTCGAGACCAGCCTGAGCAAGAGCGAGACCCCATCTCTACTAAAAATAGAAAGAAATTATATAGACAGCTAAAAATATATATAGAAAAAATTAGCCGGGCATGGTGGCGCATGCCTGTAGTCCCAGCTACTCGGGAGGCTGAGACAGGAGGATCGCTTGAGCCCAGGAGTTTGAGGTTGCTGTGAGCTAGGCTGACGCCACGGCACTCACTCTAGCCTGGGCAACAGAGTGAGACTCTGTCTCAAAAAAAAAAAAAAACAACCGATCATTTAATGAGCACTTTCTGTGTGTGAAAGGACATCCGTGACATCACTCAATCCTCACAACAGCTCCTTGAAGTAGCCCCGTGGTCACTCTTATTTTATTGGCGAGAAAGTCAAGACTCAGAGACTCAGTAACCCTATTCCAGTCTGTGTGGCCGCTGCCCTTTCTGTCTGTCATCATTTCCCGGATCTAGACTCCATGGTTCTCAAGTGCAAATGGGCCTGGGACATGTGCCCCTGTGATCTCGTGGACCCCCACAAACAAGTCGTCAGCAGGTGTTACAGCCCCTTTTAGATGTAAGGGAAGGGGGCTCGGAGAGGGTAGTGGCCTGTCCCAAATCACATTGCTCGTGAGCTGGGGGCCAGGATTTGGACCCGGGCCGGATCTTCCCACTGCGTCACAGCTTGTCTGCTGGCAGGAGGGCGGGATGGGGGGGTAGGGGGAGAAAAAGGAAAGAGAGAAGAGAAGAGAAGGAAAACAAAAAGCAAGCCAGCCAGACTCAGCACCTAGGAGGGCAGAGGAAAGCCCTCAGCTACCCCGACACACAGCGTCGCTTCACTCAATCCCAGGGACGGGGAATCTCTGCTTTTTCCCTCCGGGCTCAGCCCTCCTGGCTTTGGAGAGCAGGTCTGGCTCCCACACAGGGATGTGGAAACATGAATATTCCAGGCATCCAGCTATGGGAACAGAACCCTGACCTTGGCTGTTAAATGCACCCAGGGAGAAGCTTCCAGAAGCCTGGGGGGTAGGCTGCATCAAAACCAAGTGCCTCAGGCAGCCTGGTCCGCTTTCCTCAGCCTCCTCCTCTCCCAGCTCTGGCCTGCCCAGGTCAAAACCTTTTCCCCAAGCTGAGAGCCCCAGACGCTTCTCTCCTGCCTCTCCCCAGCGGCCTGAGAGGGCCTCTGCCGTCTCCCGGTACCGCGTGGGCCTGCTTGGGGTGGCTGCACAGGCCTGAGTTCACATCCGTGCTCTGCCCCAGCAAGGGGCCACCCGAGTTTATGTGAATGTGCCCCCTGGAGCCATACGATGGGGAGGCCCCCTCTGAGCCTCCCTTTCCTGCCTCTACTGGGCCCCTCGACAGCCCCCCCCTCAGGCCCTTAGGAGGCTGCGTCCTGGCGTCTCAGTGCGAGCCCGTGTTTGCAGGGTGGTGGAGTCTATCTGGGTGGATGAGGGTTTGCTCCAGCTAAGGAGAAAGACAAACCTAGGGTCCAGGCCTGCCTCTGCTGTGGGATCTTGGGCAAGTTGCTTGCCCTCTCTGAGCCTCAGTTTCTGGATCTTTAAAGTAAGAGGGATATTAGTCAAACTGTGTTAGAAAGTGACTGGCATTCAGTAGGTGCTGAGTTATGGCAGTTATTTGTTTAAGAGTAAAATAGGCCTTTCTACACCGCCTCCCCACCCTCCACCCCACTCCCTCCCCTGTCCTCCCACACCCCAGGCCTCCCTTCATGGCAGCCCTGATGGCTCCGTACTGCCTTGGTGAGCCTGTCCCGCGACACTGTGGCAGTGTCTGCAGGTGACCCCGTGTCCATAGCCCCAGCTCCCCACATAGGGTCTCTCCAATAGCAGAGCCTTGGTATTTACCTCGCCCCCCGACCCCCACACCCAGCGTCGAATTCCTGGCATTAGCACACCTCCTGCCCACAAAGAATGAAGCCCGGTAAAGATGTGATGCCCGGGGCTTGCCCGGCCCCTCGCCCCTTGCTTCTTTTGGCTTCCCGTCAGGAACGCCGGCCCCAGGCCTGGGAGGCTGACTGACCTCAGACTCCAGAGGGAAAGTCACACTTCTGCTCAGCTCCCAGGAGCAGCCCTGCATTCCAGGAGGGGCGTGGGAACGGCCAGGCCTTCTCCGGCTGAGCTGTCTGCAGCCAAGCCACCCCCACAGCCTCAGCACTGGCCCATGCCCGCCTCGGGGGAGGGCCCCCCAGGGAGACCCACCCCACCGAGGAGGGATGGAGACAGAGTTCTGGGAGAAGATTCCCACTGCAGCCCCGGGACAGGAACATCAGAAAGCTGTCTTCCCCATCCGCCCCAATTCCCCCTGTAGCTGACCCCCTCTCCCCTTGCTGGCGCCCCCCATCCACGAGAAAAGAATCCTCTCCCGGATTCCGAGCCATCGCAGCCCCCTTCAGCCTCCGTCCCCTCTGACAGGTGGTCCCAGGGCTGTCCGGATCCGACTCCAGAGCCATCCGTCCCCCTGACCTGGCTGCCCTTCCACGCAGGGGTTGTTTCAGACAGGCTTGTTATGTACAGAGGCCCCTGGGCTGCGGTGCCTTCGCGGAGGTGGCCCCAGAACTGGACCTGGGGGGGCTGGAGACCAGTTGGCCTGAGCACTCTGCGGGAAAAGGCTGCCCAGGCCCAGAAGCTGGTGGGCAGCATGGTGGAGGAGCCCCCCAGGGCGGGGACAAAGGTCCCAGGAGACATTTTCCTTCTGGAGACATTGTCCTTGCGGTACAACCAGCCTGTCTTCCTCCGAGAGGCTCCCGCGACTCCGCTGGCCCCTGAGCAGCTTCCTCCCACGCACGGCCCCCTGGCTCGGGAAAGGTGGACGGACCCGCGAAGGGCAGTGGGAGAGCCTGGGCAGGGGGTGAGGGCCACAGCCCTCTGGACCACCCTCTCCGCATCCTCGCCACAAGGCAGTGAGCCTGGAAGCCCGAAGGTTCAGGGCAGGGGCTTGCCGGGCTCCGAGGTCTGGGGAGGGATGGGGCGGTTTCTCTCTAGCAGATGGAGCATCGTCGCCCTCTCATGGCCGTGGTGAGGAGTGGCAAATGCTCGAGCAGGAAGAAACCGCTGGACAGACCGCCCAAGGGCAGGTGCTGGGCGGATTCACCGCCTCACCTCTTCCAGATGGCTCCGGATGGCTTCTGCGAATGGCCTTGTGGGTCTCAGTAACCTTGAAGAGGGCACGTCAGGGTGACATTGGGGCTCCGGTTACGTAAGAGTTTGGGGGTGGGCTGGGGCCAGGACAGGATCCTTTCCCAGACCCTGCAATGCTGGGAAGATGGTGACTCTGGTCCCCACCTCGGGCCACTAATCTGACCAGCTCAGTTTAATCCACATACCTGACCCTGTCCCAGGCACATTAGAATAAAACAAGCACATAAACACTGCTGGTGGGACTGCAAACTAGTACAACCTTTATGGAAAGTAGTATGGAGATACCTCAAAGAACTAAAAGTAGACCTACCATTTGATCCAGCAATCCCACTACTGGGCATCTACCCAAAGGAAAAAAAAGACATTTTATAAAATAAAAAAAATAAAAAAATAAAAAAAGACACCTGCACCCAAATGTTTATAACAGCACAATTCACAATTGCAAAGATATGGAAACAACCCAAGTGCCCATCAATAGATGAGTAGATTAACAATGTGGTACATGTATACCATGGAGTTCTACTCAGCCATAAAAAAAATGGTGAACTAATACCTCTTGTACTAACCTGGATGGAGATGGAGCCCATTCTTCTAAGGGAAGTATCACAAGAGTGGAAAAACAAACACCACATGTACTCACCATTAAATTGGAACTCATCAATCAACATTTATTTGCCCACAGGAAATAACACTCATTGGAAATCAAGCAGGTGGGGGGATGGGTAAATTCATACCTAATGGGTACAATAACTTTGACTCAAACTGTACAAAAGTAGTTTACGTAACCAAAATGTTTGTAGCCCCACAATATTCTGAGATTTAAAAAAAGAAAAAAACAAGTAGGGGAAAATGCAATATCTTTTTAAACCCTCAAATATAGACAGAAATAGTAATGTTGCTAAAACTGCATCTCTGGCCACCCAAAAAAGAAAACATGTACCTCCCTGGTACTTGAAATATTTGTGACCCGGCTGTTTCAGGAAGTCTGCTCTGGGTTTGTGACAAATTCTATAGGTTGTAAACCTCTGCAGGTTCCATATTCCGAGTGGAAACAGCAGGAACCCAGCACGACCAGCATGCGTACTGGTAGCATAGAGGGCGGAGCTGAAAGGCCCAGGGATGGGCTGTGCTCTGGGTGGTTCAAACCTGATGGTGCCGTCCTGCTCTCATTGCCTCGGCACACAGCGAGCCTGCCGTGCCCAAGGTCCCATCCTCCTGGCTTCGGGTCCATCCTTACAGCAAAAGATCTGGATTGAATCTCATTGTACTAACTTTAGTATGAGCAAAATATTAATGATAGGTTGTTAGGTAAAAAAAAAAAAATTAAAACGTTACAGGGTGGGCGCAGTGGCTCACGCCTGTAATCCTAGCACTCTGGGAGGCCGAGGCGGGAGGATCATTTGAGCTCAGGAGTTCGAGACCAGCCTGAGCAAGAGCGGGACCCCGTCTCTACTAAAAAAATAGAAATTAGCTGGACAACTAAAAATATATAGAAAAAATTAGCTGGGCATGGTGGCAATTGCCTGTAGTCCCAGCTACTCGGGAGGCTAAGGCAGAAGGATCCCTTGAGCCAGAAATTTGAGGTTGCTGTGAGCTAGGCTGATGCCACAGGGCACTCTAGCCTGGGCAACAGAGTGAGACTCTGTCTCAAAAAAAAAAAAAAAAAAAAAAAACTGAAGAAAAGTACCAAAATGTTAGCAAAGGCCATCTTGAGGGAGGGATGGTGGTGGTGAATTAAGAGTGGTTTAATTTTCTTCTTTTCCTTCTCTGTACATAGGGAAAAAAATTAAATTCTATAAGGAACATATATTGTTGCTGTAAGAAATATTTTAAAATATTATTATTATTTAATGCAACAAGGGTCTGGAGAGGAGCATGAAAAGAGAAATGATAAGAGGAGACAATCTTCTAAAGAGAGTGGTCAAAGTAGAGCCCAGTGAAATAACAAATTAATGGAATACGACACAATCTCTGCTCTCACCAACCTCCTTGCCGGGTGGCAGGGACAGAAATGGAAGCAGATGTTACACAGAGTGGCCGGGAGATTAGGGGAGCTCTAGCCTAACCTGAGGGGTCAGGGGAGCCTCCCAAGAAGAGGGAACTTTGAAGATCATCTGGAATCGGGAAGAGATGGTCTCCAGGTGGAGGAGGAAGGGCTCACCAGGAAGGTGGAACAGCATATGCAAATGCCCAGAGGCAGCTTCATCCCACTTGGGTGACCCATCAGGCCAAGAACAAAAAAAGGTATAAGAAGGAGCCGGTTTGGAAAGGATGCTGAACTCCACAAGGACAGCTTTCAAATATCTCTTTTTAAATCGTCCCTTTTATTTCCCTTCCTCCATCACGTATCTAATAAAATAGAAAACACTTAAGCTCTGATTCACCTGCTGAGCCTCTACCCAGAGCTGTGGTTTGCCTAATGAATTGCAAAATTGACCTGCCAATGCTAAGAAGTTAAGTCAGACTAATCAGAAGAGAGAGTTCCGAAGGGCTGCTTGTCACTCCGTACTTGTCTGCAAGAGAAGATGTTGTGCCCTGGGGGACGGGGGCTCTGTAAGCTCCTCGACCCCAGCAAAGTCCTTGGCGCTTGCTACCCTCAGATTCTCTAGCAACAGAACAGGTGTATGTAGCCCTAGAGTGCCATCTAGAATGCCTCTCCCTGCCTGCTCCGGCTCCAGGGATGCTATGAGACTGCCAGGTGGCTTTAAAGAGCCCCCCCTCTGCTGGAGAGAGCAGTGACCACTGTCAGGCTCAGCCCACCCTGCTTCATGGATGAAAGAGGGGGTGTGAGGGGCCCAGCCCTCCTCCGAAGAACAGGATGCCCTGGCTGTGTGCCCGTAAAAATAAAAATCCTTTGTTGGCCACATGTGTTGAAAATATTCCTCCCAGTTTATTATTTGACTTTCAATTTCAATGGGGAAATTGGCACATGTTCCCATTCCCTACATCCTATTGTTATTTGAATTTAAATTGCATAAACATCCTAAAATAATTACTGAGAATTTACATCTTTCAAATATTAAATGCTCCTATCCAGACATATGATTGCTATCTTCGTTTTCAAGTTCTCTTTGTATGTTTCCTTGTAAAATGTTACTGTTTTCTGTGTTAGATACTTGCCATGTCTCAGTAAGTTTATTACATGAAGATTTCCGCTTCTGGTGGGTGGTAGACTAGCTTGTTTCAGACTAACACTCCCACCCTGGACAAAATATTTTTTAATCTATGTAAAGACATCAGAGAAGTACCAAGGTAGGCAGGCCTTGACAGGTGAAGATGGCAGTAAAGGGGAAATCAGAAAAAGTCAGACTTTAAAACAGTAGAAGCCCAGCTTGGCATCTTAGCTTAGGTGATCTGCCACCAAGTGCCTGCCAGGAGCAAAAGCAAACCCTCTGTGGAGAAAAATAATATCTCATAGGTATTAGGGAATTTGGTTTCAGCCTTCCTGCTTTCCTAATATGTGCATGTAAGACAATAAATCTTTCTTAAAGCAGGGCTTTACATCAATCTCCTACCTTTGTATATATTGCATTTCCGTTATTATTTAGTTCCAGACATTTTCTGTTTTCCATCGTGAGTTCTTCTTTAACCCATGGATTATTTAGAAATGCATTGCTCAATTTCTACGTAGTTGAGGATTTTCTAGTTATATTTTTGCTATTGATTTCTAACACCATTCTACCGTGTTTGAATAACATACTCTGTATTAGTTCAATCCTCTGAAATTTGTTTTGCCCCAGCTTATAGTAAATCTTCACAAATATTCTGTGTGTACTTGAGAACAATGGACATTCTACTTGGGGAGGTGCGGTGTTTGACACACGTGAATTAGGTCAAGTTTGTTAATCATGTTGTTGAAATCTTCTATTTTCTTTATTTTCTGTCCACTTTAGGTGTGTTAAAATCCCCCTCTGTGACTGTGGATTGGATATTTCTTCCTTTAGGTCTGTCAGCTTTTACTTTATATATTTTGGGGCTATGTCATTAAGAACATAAACACTTAGCATTGTTACGGCTTCCTAGTAGACTAAAACGTTTATCATTATGAAATGTCTCTAGCTTCAGTAAAGTTTGTCTTCAAGTCTACATTTTGGGTCCTTCTGGGCCCATCCTTGCCTAACTCCCCACTGCAGGGGGGCTCAGAACTGGCCTTGGCCTCCTCCACCTCTGTTCGGTAGATAGTTAGGATCTCCAGCTCTTCTTGAGACAAGGGTGTTGTTTTCAATATTTTGCACTAATACAAAAAAATATGCAATTATTTTTGTTAGGTAGATAGGATCTCCAGCTGTTCTCAGGACAGGGATTCCCTGCTTTGGTGCTGTCTCAAGCAATTGCTCCACCTGGGAAGAAGGATAAGGGTGGGTGCTCCATTTTGGTGTTGCCCCACCCTTAATCCCATCCCAGCAACTGCTGCACCTGGGGAAGGAGGGAATGCTTTATCCAGCTGGGAATTCCCCAGCCCGGGCATGACAGGATTTAGAAAGTGGCCTGGGGTAACCTAAGGGTAATTATTATGCCATTAGCTGGAATCCGCATTGTGGTTCACACCCCCCCTCCAAGGTGAGCTTTTGGAGAGGGAGCTCTTATACGCAGATAGAATTTTGAGGACACCTGTTGATCATTTGATACTATCCTGCAAAGAGTCCTCCCACAGACTGGCTAACAAATGGAAACAAGCTGAGAAGTCAGACAGGGAGTGGGTTAGTCAGTGAGTGAGTCAGTCAGTCAGTCTGTCTCTCCCCACTCTCAGAGACAGATCCGTTTTGTTTTACAAAAAGGAGCTGCTCGTGTGAAACTGCTTCCTGCCTGGGGTTACTCCATCGTATTGGCCCTGCTGGTGATTTTTCCAAGCAAGGAGTCAGAGGACCAAGACAATAGTCTGGACTTGACACTTTGGTGTGTCTGGTCATTCTTCAGCCAAGAGCACACCAAGAACCGAGGGCAGACTGCCACACTGACACCTCCACTTCCTCTCTTTCACGGTGGCATCCTCACCTGCAGGTTTTATAACCACCTCTACCCAGGTGACTCCAGAATCCCTCTCTCACCTGGGCCACTCTCCCAAGCACTGTACCCTGCAGCCACTGTCTGCTGGGCAGCTCCTCCAAGCCATCGCCTAGGAACTGCAAACTAACTCTCCACTGCATGCACACCCCCGCACCTCGCCCGTCAATCAAGTACTCAATCTGCCAATCAATCAAAAACAACCCACCTGGTCCTTGTTTCATGGTCTGTCCTGCTGTGAAGTCCTGCTCTTGTGAGTCGTGTTGGATCCTGTCTCTCCCTCGCCCTCCACATCCAAATCCATCACCCAAGCTCCAGTGGCTTTACCTCCTCATTATATCTGGAATGTGGCCTCTCCTGTCCACCTGCATCCTAGTCCCCAAGGCCCCAGGAGGGCTGCACACCCCCGAGCTGGTCTCCCTGCTTCCACGCCCCTTCAAGCTATCCCCTGCAGAGGATGGAGTCCTCCTGCCACAGGATTCTCACCATGTCGCCCCCAAACCAGAGCCCTCCGATAACAATAAGAGCAACAGTGGTCTGCCAGCCCTCACTGAGCACTCCCAAGGCCCTGCGCCATTCCAGGCATGTCACTTGTGCAGACTCCCTCAATCACAGGAGCCCTGGGTGGGGAGCTCTACTACCATCCCAGTTACCGAGTGAGGAAACAGGCACAGAAAGCGTAAGCAACTTGCCCAAGGCCACCCAGCTGGCCACAGGCAAAAACAGGATTCCAACCCAGGCAGCCTGGGGCTCCATGCTTAACCATGCACCACGAGGAGACAAGTAAACCTCCTCGCTGAGGCCGACAAGGCCCTATGAAATCAGGCCTGCCCACCTCCCAGGTCTCTCCCCCGGCTGTCTGCTTCCCACCTGGACTCCTCCAGCCTCACACTCAACAGACTGTCTCCTTCTCAGGGCCTTTGCACGTGCTACGTCCCCTACCAAAAACTCCCTGACCGATCACCCCCACACGCCTTTCTCCCAGTTAACTCCTAAGCCAGCCTCTCGCCCCAGGGGCCTTGGCCGACGGGGCACCGGGCAGTCCCCAGGACATACACTCCCATGTACCCTGGCTTTCCCTCCCTGAATCTCTAGCACGGGCTGTGTGTGTAACTTTATCCTCCCTGAGTGAGTGCGGCCAGGGCAGCCATTGTGTGTGTCTGGTGCCAGTGTGCCCCAGTGCCTGTCGCAGTGGCGAGCACCCGGCAGGCACTCCAAGAATGTCTGTGGAACGGATGGATGAACAAATGAGTGAAGAAGCCCCCTGCAGAGCAGGCTACCAAGTGCAGGGGTCGGGCTCCCGGCCTCCCTTGCCTCTGTTCTCTGACCGCCAGGGGGCGCCAAAAACCGAGAAATCGCCCCCTGAAGCTCAGGCCACTCGCCTGGACTGGAGGGGGCTCCCCGGCAAGGAGAAGGGCGGGCACCCAAGGGTGGGCACCCTCCCCCGTCGGGGCGTGGGCGCCACGACCTCCCTGAAAAGCACTCCCTCCCCAGCCGCTGCCCAGCCGGGACCCCAGGGTGACGGCGGGAATCCTTCCTGCCCCGTGGGGACTGCAGCCCAAGAGCCTCAGGCAGGACGAGATGTATTTGCTCAGCAAACATTCGTGTAAGGAACAAGCCTCAGAAGGATTTCTGGGTGGGAAAGAAAAGCAAATACTAGTCCCTACTCTCGTGTGCCATTCAATCCCCGCAAATCTAAGAGGTAGGCCGGCATTGCTGTTCTCCATGTTTGCAGATGAGGGAACTGAGGCACAGCTGTGCCCAGTGGAGCTTGAGGAGCTCCTTCCCACGCCTCGCCTGCCTACCCGCCACCCTGCACCTGGCCTCCTCCACGTCAGCGTGTCCCCTGAGCAGCTGCTGGGCATCTGCCTGCTTCGGCCCCCCGGGACCTCCTGATTCTGAGACTCTGGGGACGAGCACAGCAGTCTGTGGCTCCAAGCACTCCAGGGCCTTCTGGTGCAGTCAGGTGTGAGAGCCTCTTGTCTGCACCTGCCTGTGGGAAGGTGAGGACGGAGAGGAGGGAAGCATGGAATGGCAGCTATGGGACCCCGAGGGAGGGGAGTGAGAAGTCCACGGGAGAAGTGAGGCCAGTGTCCCCTGCTGACAAGAGCCCTAGGTGGGCCGGGCCCACGAGGTGGAAAAGCCCCATAGGATGATGTCTCCCAGCTTCTGAGCCCGTCAGACAGCCCCGAGGGCTGCAGGGGGCTGGAGGGCAGGGGTGCTCGGCCTCACCCAGGGAGAGCACGACAGTGCCTGTTCCCAGGCTGCTCCCCTGCCTTCTCCCGGGGTGGGCCCAGGAAGCTACCGTCTGAATAGGCCTCCAGCCATTCCTCTGCACCCTAACATTTGAGGACTTTGGGCTTGGCAGGCTTTGGACCAGCCAGACCCGGGTGTGAATTCTGACTCTGCCCCTCACTGACTCACTCTCTCACCTGGTGTGAACCCACAGATTCCTCCCGTGTAGAAGGGAGTCATCATGAAAAAATGAGAGTGCTTTGGGAATCAGAAGTGGCTGGGTATATTGAAAGCACAGAATCAGGCTGGAGCAGTAGGAGCAGGAGATCAAGGGCATTGGATTTTGTCCTCAAGGCATGGATTTTGTCCCAGGGCGCAGGGGAGCCAGAAAGCATTAGCCCAGGCAAGAGGATCAGATTTGCATTTTCCAACATTGCGGCCAGAGGGGCTGAGTGGATGCGCAGGCTGTGCCTGGTGGGCTCCGGTGCCAGCTCTGGGCCAGACCTCCTGGGTCCAAATCCTGCCCCGCCCACCCCCACGGCTGCAAGACTTTGAGTAAGTGACTTAACCTGCCAATGCCTCAGTGTCCTCACCTGTCAGGGGAAGATCAGAGGATTGTTCGTAAGCATGAAATGAGAGAAAACCCGCCAAGTCTGTGCTCGATCCACGCCAGCCATTCTCATTAATCAGAGATCAGCACCATCGATGAGAGCCGCCGCCTCGCAGCAACGGCTCGTAGGGACCAAAGCGATGAAGTCAGTGAAGGCCCTTTGTAAGGAGCTTCAGGAACAGTGTGATCCTGGGGCACATTAGAACAGGCCCCCCCAGGCCCCCCGGGAGCCCCAGGCCAGGTGGGGAACTGACCCCGACCTCCTCCTCCTGGTGCCCTGCGCCGGGGCCTGCCCACGTGACCCAGCTTCCTGTTTGTGATGCCAGCACTGGAGGGAGGAAATCGGTGCCCCCGCCCTGGAGCTGCAGGGCAGGAATGTGGGACGTGTTGACGTCAAAGCGTGTCCCAGTTCTGGGGAAGAGGCATGGGAAGGGCTTCCTGCTGAGCCGCCTTTGATCCCGGGCCTGAGCGGGGAGAGTGACCCTGGCCCGCAGGCCCTGCGGGAGTTCAGCCACCCAGAGCTTTCTCTGATGCTCAGGCGCAGGCGGTGCCCTCGGGGTCCTACCCGAGCGTAGCTGTGGGACCCTGGGCCAGGCACCTGCCCCTTCCAGTCCTAAAGTGTGCACCCCAGAGCGTCCGCCACTCATCAGATCCATGGTAAGCTCCTACTGCGCGCTGCTCCTCGCCGAAAAGGCTAAAGGAGGGTGATTCTTGCCCCGAGGGGAACGCGAGCCCCCATAGGATGAAGCCTGGCCTGGCCCTGGTGGGCTCCTGCCCACGTCCCCCAGCTGGTGGGGGGGAAACGAGGCCAGCAGACAGAGGCACGAAGCGTGTCTGGAGGTTTCTCAGCATTAAGGCTGTGACTCAGGCTGAAGCCTGGGCCCAGGCACTTCCCTGTCTGGTGACTCAGTTTCCCCAACTCTGCACATGTATCACACAATACTTGCTTCTCAGCATTGAGGCATAGCTGGTATGTGTCTGTGGGGTTTTTTATATCATTTGTCAAGCAATTAGTGTGTGCTCAGGGCTTTATGTATGTATTTTCACTGGATTCTCAAGTGAGCCTGCAAAGAGCAGGACTGTGATTAATCCCATTTTACAGAGGGATAAACTGAGGCTCAGAGAGGTGAAGGTGGTTCGAGATCCTTGAGAGAGGCCGAGATTGTGGAGCTGGAAAGTATTAATAACAGAGCCAGAAAAAGAGAATTCTTCTTTCTGTCTTTCTTTCTTGGGTCCCACTACGTTGCTCAGGCTGGTCTCAAACTCCTGGCCTCAAGCGATCCTTCCATCCCAGCTTCCCAAAACACTGGGATTACAGGTGTGAGCCACTGCACCCAACCTGAGCGCTGATCTTTCTGACCTTGGCAACATTGTCCTCCATTGGAGGGACTTCCTAACAGTGGTAAGTGAGACCCTTGACCCTGGCAAGGCCATGGTTTTAGAGCACACCCCTGAGAATCCATCCCATAGCGGATCTCCTAGCCCACTCTTGCCAGCCTGAACGTAGGCCGTCGAAGCCTGCGCATAGATCTGCCTTCTCTCTCCAGGCGGATCACTTGTGGCCCCCAGGCACCAGGCCAGGGCCTGGAGTCTTGTTCCCCCTGCCCGATACTCCCTGGCAGGCCACAGTCCAGGTTCTCCACTCTGTGCACCTCAGTTTCCCCAATTGTGATACTGGATGAGGACACATATGCCCAGGGTGCCGGGAAGGTGTCCCGAGAGGGCTCAGAGCAAGGCCTCGGCATGCATGGGCACCCTGCCAGGGAGTGACCTGAACAGAGCCCTCCTGGGGGGCTGCCGTGCCCTCTGCTCCACTCTCCCAGCCCCCCGCCCACCCTCTCGTCCCCTCTGCCTTTGTCCAGGACGCTGTGCACGCAGCCCTTTGGGGCTTTGCACTTTGGGGCCAGAGAGACCTGGATTAGGATTCAGAGCTGGCCATTGGCTAGCTGTGTGGCCTGGGCCAACCCATTCTTGTTCTCTCTGTCTCACTTTCCTTGTCTGTCTGTAATAACAAATCTGTGAGGACAATGCCAGTCACGTTTCAAAGGGATTGGAGATTACGACATCATATCGTTAAAGTACCTGGCACTCTGACATAGAATAACCATTTAATCAATCCCGGCTGCTGCTGTCGCTGTCCTTGTTGGCATTTACTTATGAACGTCCGGTGGGTGACTGTAGGAGCCTTCTCTGGGACGCCAGCAGGTGGTGGCAGAGGCCCCTTGTTCCCACCCAAGTGTGGGCTGGGAATGAAGCCACCACACCGTGGTTAGTGAGAAACCAGGCTTAGAGGTCGAGGTGCAGGGAGGGTTTCCGGGCCTGTGACTCCATCGGCAGAGGCTTCCTGAGCCCCCAACGAAGGTCCAGCCCTGTGGGGAGAGGGAGGAGGAGGAGGCCTGGGGCTCTGCCTTCCTCCTTCCTGCCCAGCAAATGCACACCATGCCCCTGCTGTGCACTTAAGGTCGCAGTCAGGGAGTGGCAGCCCTGAGACTGGAACCCAGGTCTTCCCCACTTGGGCGCCCTGTGGCCCAGGAGCCTCAGAGCCCTCTGGAGGGCCGTCCTTCCCCAGGCCCCGCAAGATCTCTGGCTGCAGCTCCTCAGGAGCCCTGGAGCCGGCCCTTCAG
The DNA here is from genome assembly GCF_041146395.1 of Eulemur rufifrons. NCBI lineage: Eukaryota > Metazoa > Chordata > Mammalia > Primates > Lemuridae > Eulemur > Eulemur rufifrons. The sequence goes on from NC_090992.1 coordinate 13,593,651, forward strand.
CAAACCTGTCCACATCCGCCAGGGCCCCGTTCCACTCCCAGCACGTCCCTAACCCCACTGCTGGATCCTGTCTGCTTCTGTCACAATACTACGGCCATCTAAAGTTATCAGATTTACTTGTGCACATTCATCTCCGCCACCAGACTATAACCTGACCCCTGTAGTCTCTCCAGCATCATGCCTCAACCCCCCAACCTTGCACCCTGCCCTCCACCACACTGACATATTTACATTTTCCTGAACAAACGCACCATGAATGAGAGCAGGCACAGGTCCATCTTCTTCACCCCTCTCTCCCCAGAGCTTTGTACCATGCAGGGCACAGAGAAGGGGCTCAGTGAAAATGGATGGATGGATAGACAGATGAATGGACAAGTGGATGGATAGAGGTTGAATGGATGGATGGATGGACAGATGATGGACAAATGAATGAATGATGGATGGATGGATGGATGAAAGGATGGTGGATAAACAGACAGATAATTGACAAATGAATAGTGGATGGATAGACAAGTGATGGACAAGTGAATGGTGGATGGATAAATGAATATATGGATGGATGGATGGATGGATGATGGTGGACAAATGGATGGATGGGTGGGATAGATGGATGGACAGACAATGGACAAATGAATGGTGGATGGATGGATGAATACATGGATGGATGGATAGACAGATGATGGACAAATGAATAGGGGATGGATGGACAGGTGATGGACAAATGAATGTTTAATGGATGGATAAATAGATGGATGGATGGATGGATGGATGGCTCAATGGCTGAATGGATGGATGGATGGATGGGTAGATGGATGAAAGACTATTTGACCTGAGACTGTGTTTACTCCTCGACCCACAGGAAGGTCAGAAAAAAGATGGCAGCAGTGGCTCAGGCAAGCAGGTCCTCCAGTGTGGGGCCATCATAGGGGGGCAGGGGTCAGTGCTTGATTAGGCCATTAGCAGGTTCTGGAAACATCTGTGTGCACAGAGCAATGATGAGTGAACCCCAAGACATGACCTAGAACATCTCCTAGAAAGAGCAGGGAGAGGGTGGAGTCCCTGGAGCTGGGAGCAGGGCAGCGAAGCACGTCAAGGCTTTGACTCAGCCAGGAGCCATGGGAGTTTGAGAAACCGGGTGCAGACACCCACCCCATGCATGGACACGGCCCTGCACAGGCATGAAGGACTCTCACTTGTGGTGCCATGACTGAGCTTCACCATGGTCCTTGAAGCCGGTGGGACTCTGCCCCTGGTGCAGATGAAGAAACTAACGCCTTCAGGGTGGAAGTGACTTATCCAAGGCTTCCCAGCAAGAAAATGGCTCACAGGAGGCTCAGGAGGGAGTTCGTGGGGCCAAATGCCTCTGGAGGGGTAGAGGTGGGACACAAGGACTGTGGGGCCAGGCTGAAAGAGCTGCCAGGTGCAGGCTCAGGCCTGCCCCTCCAAGCTGGCTCCCCAGGGCCTTGCGTGACCTTTCCCACATGCAATCTGACCACCTCATGCTGTTCTTCGGAATCCTTCAGTGGCTCCCCAGGGGTACAGGATCCGTCCCAGAGCTTGGCTTGGCCTTCTCGCCTTCTAGTTTCCTCATCCCCTGCCCTGAAGAACTCTCCAGTCTTGTGTCTCAACCTCCCAAACCCTACAACCTGCCCTCCACCACCCTGACATGCTCGCGTCTTCCTGAACAAACGCCACGCACTCTCTAAGGCCCGCACAACTTCACGCAGGCTGAGCTGCTGTCGGGAACACCTGCCCGGTCGTCCTCGCCCCAGCAGCTCCTACGCCACCTTCAGGATGGAGCTCTGGCTTCAACAACTGTCCCTGACCCACCCACCTACCTAGGCGGGGTGAGGCAATGCCACCCCCTCTGCTCCAATTACACGCTACGCTCAACTCCACCATCCGGGCAATTACCACAGGTAGTAATTAGCTGGTTACTGGTCTGCCTCCCCAGCTGGACTCTGCATTCCAGAAGGGCGAGCTTCGGCACTTATTCACCTCTGTGTCTGCAGGGCCTGGCACAGCACCTAGCTGGAGTCCTTGTTCTCATCTGTGGAAAGGACAGAGGGAAGGGGCACTTTACAATCTGCGAAGTGTTCTTTCACGTATATTATGTCGTCGAAAACCTGGGGCAGCTGGGAAGCATGCCGAGAAGGGTCCACGCCTCAGGAAAAGTCACGCCACAGTCCTTTGTTAAACCTGGTATCTGGAACTCAAAACTCAAAATAGAGGAAAAGTGTTGGGCTTTTGGAATGTGGACACACGGAGAAGCAACGTATTCTAGGGACAAGACTCAAGCTTTGGAATCCAGAAGTCCCGCAGTATCGGTGCTTCCAGCTGCAGGAAAGGAAACCCAACTCCGAGCTTCCACCTGGTTTAGACAACAGGGGTTGTCAGCTGGTGGGAGTAGAGCCGAGCGCTCAGAGCGGGTAGGGCCCCCAGGACCTCCGTCCTCTTCATACGTCCCCGAGTGAGTGTTATCCTGAGCTGCGCTCGGGGCACAGGGCTCGTCAGTCCTACCCGGCAGGGAACACACACCAACGTCGTGCAAGAATGCACTGGACAGTTATGCCGACTGAACAGTCTTGGGTCACATGGCCACCACTGAACCAACGCCTGTGGCCAAGGGCATGGAAGGTGCTAACTGGCTCCTGCCCATCAGAGCCCTCCTTGGAGTTGAGGGGGGCTGCTCACCTTCCCCTCGAGGATGCTGGCTGCGAGGGAGAGGGGTGGACACTTAGAAGGGAATCGGGGTCTATGAGGAGGAAGGGGTGCTGGGTAGGCAACCCACAAGTGCCCCCCCGCACCTGTGCTCATACTTTGACCCTGCCTCTTCCCAGCTTAGTCACCTTGCCTAGGTCACGCCACCCGTGTGGGCCTCAGTTTCTCCACTTATAAAACGGGGAGTGTAGTGTTTACATCACAGAGTGGTTGTGAGGACTCAGCGAGACAGGGTGTGAGTCTTGCTCAGTGGGAGGGACCCAGGGTTCTCATCTAGTCCCACCCTCGGTTCCTGAGCTTCCCGGGCTAGCCCACGCTTCTCCCTCAAGGGAGCAGTGGCCAGCCCCAAGAGAAATGTCTCATGAGGGGTGTTTTTGCTGTCTGTGAGACAGGAGAGCGCACTTTCCCAACAGAGCCAGCCGAGCCATTCTGAGGACCTTGGCCTACACCTCATCTGGCCTTGGAGTCCACCTCGGTGGCACTGGGCACATCCTCGTGCTCAGCCCCGATCCCCCTAGACCCACCGGCATCCTTGCCAGGCCACTTCCTTCTCTGGGCCTCAGTGTTCTCCTCTGCGAAAGAGGCCTGCCCAACCACATGGCCAAGAGCACAGACGCTGGAGCTAGACAGCCCTCGTTCACATCGCAGCTGTGCAATTTTCGTCCATTTAATTGACCTCTCTGGGCCCTCTCCCCTCACAGCATTGTTACAACAATTCAAACAAGCCAAATATTTATAAAGCACTTTATTAGTGGCTGGCACAAAGTAAAAGCTGTTTGGGTTGGTTAAATAAAAGCCAGAGCATTATTTTCCAAACTTAGTCTCGTAGTGCTTTGATGATTTTTGCTAAAGCTGCAGAGCACTTGTTTTAAAACTTAGTCTTTGTTTTTAATTGGCTCGCTGGACTCAGTGTGTCTTAAAAGGAAATGTCACATCACCACCCTGAATGGAAAACTGGAATCACTTCCCATCAGCAGAAGGTTGTCACAGAAATGAATGTAAGTGCTCACCCTGTGCCAGACACCCTGCCGAGCACATCACTAACGTTAACTGGTTCGTCCCCAGAACAACCCTGTGAGATGGGTGCCTCTATAGCTCAATTATATGTATGGGGAAACTGAGGCACTGAGCTCCTAAGTAACTCACACAAGGTCACAGCTGGAACGCAGCAACGTTATGACTTGAAACCAGGCAGCCTGACTCCAAGAAACAGATGTTAATAGATAAATAAAACAAAGTCAGATCTTCTGTCTCAACACTGTTGCCTCCTGCAGGCTGTGTCTAAGGCCTGTATCTGAGTGTTAAAGAAGGTTAAAGCTGCAGTTGGACCAACCTGAGACTTTCTCCTTGAAGCAAGGGGAGAATGGAAGGAGAACAAGGAAAAAAAAAAAAAGAATTTCTCACCGTGTGACTTACTGTAACTTCATGCCAAGTCTGTGTAAAATCGTCTCTCCTGGAGCCAGCAGGTGTGGCCCGCACTTTGGGAAAAGCTAAAGCGGGAGGAGCTCCCAGCAGCCCCAGCAGCGTGTGGGCGTCCCGCCCTCGCCCCTGGGATTTTCAGATCAGGACATTGTCCAACATCCACGGGGCAGAGCCAGAGAGAAGGATGAGGAAAGACGTTAAATCCAATTAACAAGAATAGGCAAAAAACGAAAATTAATTACCAATGAGAGCAAATTAAGTACCTGCATGGCAAGTTGGCATCATGTCACTGTGATATCAGTGACACCACAGCGAGGGGAGCCAGGAGCAAATCCGTGTAAGCCCTTAACCACCCAGAGACTATGCCACCCGCAGTCTAAAGGCAAGAGGGCTGGAAAGGAGGCTGGAACTTTATTTAATAGGGTTATTGTTCACCAAGTCTGAAACTATTGTGTGGTTCTTTTAGCTTCGAGCAAATGAGCAAACATATTAATGGTGGGACTCAGGATCTCACCGAGGGAGATGCAAATGTGAAAGGGGAAGATGAGGAAGAAGACTGTGGTGTTGGACTGGAATTTAAGGTAAAAGTATGGGCTTGTGACTGAAATATATTTAAACCCACACGAATGTTGGTTTCTGGTTCTGTCTGCTGCAGGGGCCTGGGATCAATGACGCTCCACTACCAATGAGCCCACCTCCCACCCATGTCTTGGCTTCTAAGTATCCTTCCCCAGTAAGGGGAACAGGGCAACGGGATGATCCTAAGGCTGAAGCAGGAAAGATACAAGATGAGCCTGGAACATGAAGTTTTGGCAGGAAATAAGGAAATGACCTAAGAATGATGGGTATACATCAAAAGGACACCAGAGCCAGTTTAAAGAAGCCACTGTTCCAACTATGGAACAATATGAACATTGACTCATAGGGGACAATTGAGCATCGAATAATGATGGCAATGGACTATAATATATTGAATAAAAAAGAATCCATGAATTCACCCTGATAAACATAAAATAAAGGAAAAAAAGGAAGGAAGGAGGAAGGGGGGAAGGGAAAGCTTTTTCTGTCAGAAAAATGCAAACTAATAAATGAAGAGGAACTAATGGGTTTATGAAATCATTATTTGACAACTAACATGGTAAAGATTAACTCATTTAGTATCAGTGGATGCTGGGGGATCATCAGGTCAGAATCATCAGAGAATGACGGAGTTGGAAAATCACCGGGCGAAAACTGATCTGGGTGAGAATCGCCAGCGAAGACAGGTACATGGGAGGCGGCAGGACCCACACGCCGTCTGACAGCGTCATCCTCCACGGGACGTATGGAGCCCGGAAGGGAAAAGCAGCCCTTCGCAGTGGAGAAATCTGGCAGACACCAAGAGATCAGCAGGGACCATCAGACCTCGTGTCCCTCTGGGGACGACGTGCTGAGGGCACGGCAGTGCGGCAGGGCGATCCCCGCCAGAAACGCAGAGCCTGGCTCTACCCGCGAGGAAACAGTCTGACAACCACAAAACAGTGTGCCCGTGTTCTGCACAAAAGTCAAGGTCACCAAAGAGAAAGAGGGCTGAGGACGTAACTGTCCCAGATTAAAGGACAGAAAAGAGACATGGCAACTGAATATCCGCTTGGTCCTAGGCTGGACGCGGGATGGGAAAAAGAAATGCTATCAACGATGCCGTTGAGACAGCTGGCAGCGTCTGAGTGGGACCGATGGAAGATCGTGTTGGTCAATGCCGCAGCTATCAAATTCGTGTTATGATCCGTAGTGGGGACACTGAACCGTCCAGGCATGAAGAGTCACGATGGCCACAACTTGCCCTCAGAGAGTTAAGCGAAATAATTACATCTGGGGGGATGTAAAGCACGTGAGTTAAACATCAGCCACCGGTCAATTTAGAGCAGGTTTCTCCTCTTGTCACAACCGACATTGTGGACCAGATAATTCTCCGTTGTGGGGCACAGATGTCTCTACGTACTGTAGGGTGTTTGGCAGCCTCCCTGCCCGAACCGCTGGACGCCAGTAGCATTTGTTACAACCCAAAGTGCCTCCAGACGTGGCCCCGGGCGGGGGTGGGGGTAGCCCGGGTGGGGAACCCCTGTTCTAGGGGAAGGACAGGAAAGTGCTTACGAAGCTATTCTCGCAACTTTGAAAATTTTTCCAAATAAAATGTTTTTTTATGTTTTTTGTTTTTTTTTGAGACAGAGTCTCACTCTGTTGCCCAGGCTAGAGTGAGTGCCGTGGCGTCTGCCTAGCTCACAGCAACCTCAAACTCCTGGGCTCAAGCGATCCCCCTGTCTCAGCCTCCCGAGTAGCTGGGACTACAGGCAGGCACCACCATGCCCGGCTAATTTTTTCTATATATATTTTTAGCTGTCCATATAATTTCTTTCTATTTTTAGTAGAGATGGGGTCTCGCTCTTGCTCAGGCTGGTCTCGAACTCCTGAGCTCAAACGATCCGCCCACCTCGGCCTCCCAGAGTGCTAGGATTACAGGCGTGAGCCACCGCGCCCGGCCTAAAATGTTTTAAAATGTGAGCCCACACACCAGGGGAGGGGCTGCAGGTAGCAGAAGCGGGTAAATGGAGGGACATTTACTCTTCAGGCTGAGTGTTGACAGCTCTGCCGCCCCTGCCACCTTCAAGCTCCCTAAGGGCAGATGTCTTTTTCATCTCCATCACCTCACACAGGGGCCCGGCCACGGCCAAGTGCATCGGTGCCGGGCAAACTCACAACACCACTGTCCACAACTGGGTAAATTAATTAGCCATCCGGTGGGTCACATGACTGGCTAGTAGAGCCAGAGCCAGGAGTCAGCAGAGGTGAGGTAGGAAATGGAAGGCCAGACCCAGGGGAAGAGGCAGGAAGACAGGGGTAGGTGCCGGCAGAGATGCCAGACGGTGGCTCAGAGCCACGCTGAGCAGTGGCCAGAATGCGGCGTGGAGCCCAGTGGATCCAGCGTGGGATGTGGGGACTTCCCATGAGCCAGACAGAGAGAGGTATCACAGGGGAAAGGAAGTAGATATTGATTTGGCTCCTAGGACCTTAAGGGGACACAATCGCCATGTCCCCTTGTCCCCTGCAGGCAGTCACCATTGCCACCTCAACTGGACTGCTGGGGCATTCCAGAAGGAAAGACGCAGACAGGAAGGAGAAGAGTATGGTGTGGTCTGTGGCATCACAGCCTCATTGCACGAGCAGGTGTCTCACCTGGTGTTGCCTGAGAGCAGACAGCTGGCTTGAGTCCAGCCTTGCCGGAACATCCATGGCTGTCCCAGGGCTCCAAAAGGGGTCTGGCTGCCCTGCCTGACCTGGCTCTCGGCACTTCTCTGACCTCCTCTCCTACGCTGCTCACCTCCCTTATCCCACTGCAGCCAGGCTGGCCTCCCCGCTGCTCCCCCAGCCTCAGGGCCTTTGCACTTGCCGTTTTCTCTGTCTGGAATACTTTACCTCGCCTGCTATCAGCACCTTGCATTTCCTACCTCACTCTATTCAGGTCTCTGCTCCTGTATCACGAGGTCCTACCTGACCACCGGCTCCACCCCAGACATTCTTCCCTGGTCTTGTTTTCTTCAAACCGCTTATCACACCCTGAAGTGATATTTTTAATTGCGCATTGTTAATTGTCTGTCTCTCTTGCTAGAATGTAAACTTCACGGAGATGGGGATCTTATCCTGTTCACAGCCATGCACCCTGCGCTAGATCAATGCCTGGCACATGGCAGGCGCTCAAGAAATGCATGAATGAATGAAATGAGTTCATTAATTCACTTTCCTTCCTTCTTTGGTAAGGTTATTTTAACCTCCAGAGAAAAAAAGTGTCACCCCTACTTCTCTTTCTCTCAAATCCTTGCTTGGCCAAACTGTTTTCTCCTACTCCAGGGGAAGAGTTGCTAAGCATTTTTTGCTTTTTGAAGGGCAGGGGAGACCACAGTAAGCATGCCAGAGTCCCACTGTAATAGTTTTGTTCTTAAAAGTGGATCCCCGGATGCAGGTTCTGACCAACCCTGGAAAACCCAGCATCATACTGGGCGGCTGAGGCTGGATGTGGCTTCTGAGCCTCTCCAGCCTGTCCCTGGAATGCTGGTCCCTCACCGTTTGCATGAGGACTTCCTGCTCACCCTTCGCACCTGGGCTCAGATGGCATTTGCACTAAGAGGTCTTCCCCTGACCCTGCGGTCTAACTCGCTCTCTCCCGTGAAGGCCCGTTCTCTCCATTGCGGGCCCCGCGCTCACGTCGTGATTAAACGTTGTCTGTCTGCTCATCAGTTGACTCTCTGGGTCCTGCCCTAGACCGTCAGCCTCAGGAGGGCTGGTGCGGCCCCACGCTGGTGTCGGACGACCCAGAGAAGAGCCCTCCTCGGGAGCCCGCGACCTGCAGGACCCACCTCGCTGGCCCTCACTGCGAGCTCGTCTGTGTCCCGCCTGCCTGTAGGGGAGCCCCACGCCCTGGCTGCTCTCCCTCGTCTCCCGGGAGCTCTGCTGGAACACGGCCAGAGACGGGCAGCTCACTACCTCCTCCTCGGCACTGGGCTGGGCATGGGGGGACTTACGGCCCACTAGAAGGCCCCTCCTGACCACGGGCGTAGGAATGGAGACCGTCCCTTTAGGGAGAATTCAGGACCTCATCCCTCCCTCCCCACACTGCTGCAGTAAAAGTTCCAGTTCGAGATCACGACCTTCCTGTTACTCGAAGGGCAGAGGCCGGGTTCTCATCCCCCCCCCTCTGCCCAAAGCCCTCCTGAGCCTCCCCCGGCCCTCAGAGACATTCCTCCGCCTGCCACTCCCGGTGCTTCAGGAAGGAGCCTGTGACTCCATCTGGCCTCGTTGGCCGTCACTCCTCCGCCACCCCGAGCCGGCTCAGCCACACCTGGCTGCTCAGCATTTCCGGGGCACCCGAGCCCTTGCACAACCTTAGGATCCTGCATGTGTGGAGCCCCCTTCCAGAACATCCTCCGGGCGGGGGGCAGAGCTGGCTCCCCCCGCCCTTGCTGTGCTCCGAGCTGTCCCTGTGCGCCCACCGTCTAGCTGGGGTCCGGAAGCTCTGCAGCAAGAGCAAGCCTAGACCAAGCGCTGTGCAGGCGCTTGGCATGTGCTGGGTGCTTTACAGGAACTCATTTAGCCCCCACAGCAAACCTGTGGGCAGGTGCTATGCATCATTCATTCATTCAACAAATATTAGGGACACAGTGACTGTGGCCACACGCTGTCCGAGGTGCTGGGGACGGAGCAGAGAACAAAACACACAGAAACTCCTGCCCTCCGCAGCTTGCACTCTCGTGGGGGAGGGAAGAGACTGTCAGTAAAATCCAGGAGGCACTAAGTGGTTATTAGAGCTATGTGGAAAAATAATGCAAGGAGGGCATGGGCCTGGGGGGACAGAACTCCCTTTAAATATTGGGGTCAAATAAGATAGCATTTAAGCAAAGACCCAACAAAAGCGAGAAAGCAAAGGTCCATGTCTGGGGAAGAGCATTCCAGGCAGAGGGAACAGCCAGTGCAGAGCGACAGGGCAGAACTTTGCAAGTTCTGGGGAGACCAGTGCGGCCCAGGCAGACTGATGAGGGGGAGTGGAAGGGAGGTGACGGGAGGCCGGGTGGAGAAGTCAGGGGCCACAGAAGGACTTCCGTTTTCACTTTGATTGAGACAGGAGCCGCTGTGGGGCGCTGAAAATGAGCCATCAGAGCTGTCGTAGAAGCAAGGAGGACAGGCAGATGACTTCTGCGACATGCCAGACAGACGCAGCAGTGGTTCTGAGTGGGGGAGTAAACTGGGAGGAGAAAGGTGTGATTGGATTCTGGAAATATTTGAAGGCAGAGCCACCTGCACTTCCTGATGGCTCAGATTTGGGTGTGAGAGAGAGAGAAGAGTCAAGGGTGTCTCCCAGGTTCCCATCTGAGCCACTAGAGGGATAGAATTGTCAACTCTTTGACACACAAGGAAACTAAGGCCCAGAGAGTCAAGTCACCTGTCAAAGATCGCACAGCTGGTCATTGGCCAAGCTGAGATTTGAACCCAGACTTCTGGCTTTGGAAACTTTGAGCTCCCCAATTTTCTCCAATCCATTGTGCTGCTCAACAAATGTTGGAATTTGAAAGAAGGATTTTCAAGAGAAAGAGACAGAGAAAGAGAGTTAGTCTCTGACCTTGAAACACAACTGCTTCCAGGGCTGAGGTGGAAAGTGTAGCTTTGGGGCACAAGGACTTGGGCTTACAAAGCATCCCCATAGCTAACTGGTCTGCAGGCTCTGAGACCAGTCTCAATTTCCCATGTGTAAACCAGAGGAATAATGACAACTGCCACCATTTATAGGACGGACCCTGGACCTGCTCCATGTTATCCCATCTAATCCTCCCAACAACCGTATGAGGTGGGTGTTAATATTCCTGTTTTACTGATGAGGAACCTGAGGGTCAGAGAGGCCCATAGCTAAGAACCAGAAGTGTTGGGATTTGAACTGGAGTCAAAGGGACACTGGGGCCTGGGTACTTAACAACTCTTTGGCCCCAGGCTGTAGGGAGAGAGACCAAAAGCAGCACACAGTAGGCCCTCAAGCCCTGCAAGTTCCTCCTCTCCCTCCCCATGTTTCTCTACCTATGATCCAATGTGGGAGGCTTCGGCACCCACTTGCAGATTCCCAAGAAGGCATGTGTGTGCCAGTGTGCTGAGACCTAGCTGCCCCTGTAGCTTCACTTGGATGGCATTGGCCTGTGTGAGCCAGCTGTCTCCTGCAATGTCCCAGGGATGGGGACTGCACCTGCAGGTGCCTGGCATGGAGGCCACTCCTTCACCCCCATCCAGCTTGGGGCACCGTCACCATGGAGAGGCACCAACAGGCCTCTGCAATGTTTGGGCAACACAAGCTGGACGTGCTCCTTCTCACGCCCGGGCACGTCGGGGTGTGGGCTGGAGGAGGGCCTGGGGAATTCTGGGGCTCAGCCTGACAACCCCAGAGAAGAGCAGAACCCGTGACCAACACCAGTGGGATTCCCAGCGCCCTTCATCTCAGTGTTTCCTGCCTCAGCCCCACCACAGAACAACCACCAATCCCAATTTGCAGAGGGGCAAATGGAGGCTCAGAGAGGCAAGGTTACTCGGTGGAGGTGAAACAACCAAGAAGTGGCAGAAGCAGGATTTGAACCCCGAAGCCTGTGTTCTCTCCTGTCACAGGCCCCTCACTGAGCCCAGCATGAAAGGCATCTCTTACAGCTCACAGTCCTTCATCACAATTCCAAAATCCTGAAAACCAAAAGGCATTTCATAAGTCTGGCCTCAAAGCTTATTTGGCGAGCCCCAGCTTGTGCGGCCCTGGACGAGCAATTCCATCTCTCTGAGCCTCAGTGTTCTGTAAAATCTGTGAAATGGGAGCATCACCATGCTATTCTCACCAGGAGCCAGGAGGTCCAAGTGACTGTTTCCAGGGGCCCAGAAATCCACATTTAACAAGCCCTTTGGGGGGTTGTGATGCCTGCTGGTCTTTGGGCAACCACCCAATCATGCCACTTCCCAGATCAAAAGCCTTCCATCGGCCGGGCGCGGTGGCTCACACCTGTAATCCTAGCACTCTGGGAGGCCAAGGCGGGTGGATTGCTCAAGGTCAGGAGTTCGAGACCAGCCTGAGCAAGAGCGAGACCCCATCTCTACTAAAAATAGAAAGAAATTATCTGGCCAACTAAAATATATATAAAAAAAATTAGCCGGGCATGGTGGTGCATGCCTGTAGTCCCAGCTACTCGGGAGGCTGAGGCAGTAGGATTGCTTAAGCCCAGGAGTCTGAGGTTGCTGTGAGCTAGGCTGACACCACGGCACTCACTCTAGCCAGGGCAACAAAGCGACACTCTGTCTCAAAAAAAAAAAAAAAAAAAAGCCTTCCATGGCTCCCTATTGCCTTCTGGATAAAGTCCAAGAGCCTAAGCATGACCTGAACTGATGGGAAGCTATTTATTGATGGTCTTTATTTTTTCCCACTCACTTTGCATATTCATACCTTTTGATGCAGAAACATCAGTGTGTTTGTTTATGGGAGAAGATCCCCACTGAGTGTTGGTTAACAAATGGGGTACAGTTAACCTTGAACAACACAGGTGCCCACCATGTGGGTCCACTTAGACTTGGCTTTTTTGTTAATAACAGTTACCCCAAGTGTGCCTACCTCTCCTGCCTCCCCTTCCACCTCCACCACCTGTCCCGCCTCTGCCGCTCCTGAGCCAGCAAGGCCAACCCCTCCTCTTCCTCCTCCTCCTCAGCCTGCACAGCGGGGAGACAAGAGTGAAGACCTTTGTGGTGATCCACTTCCACTTAATGAGCAGTAGAGGTATTTTCTCTTTCTGATGATTTTCAGTAACATTTCCTACTTCCTGTAGCATACAGAGTGTGTGTCCGTGGACTGTGTATTTTCTTGGTGAGGCTTCTGGTCAACAGCAGACTATTAGTAGCTAAGTTTTGGGGAAGTGAAAAGTTACACATGGATTTTCAACTGTGAGGGGGGCTGGCACCCCAACCCCCACGTGTTCAAGGGTCAGCGGTATTTCCTGAAAAACTCAAGACTTCTGAAACCTCCAGCCCAAGATAAGGGACCGTAGACCCTTGATATTCTAAGGCGCCAGGCTGAGCACTTTGCCCAGGGGATCACATTTCATCCTTACGGTGCCGCAGCAGACATGTTACTTGTGACCCCATTGGATAGATGAGAACACTGAGGCTTCAGTGAAGCCACTTGACCAATTCACACAGCAGGAGAGTAAACTTCAGATGGTGGCTGGAAGCCACACATGCTGTCAACATATGCCATCATTTTCTCCTGCCCTCTTCACTGTCCACCGGCCTGGCTGGGTGCAAGGCAAACGGCTCCAAGGCGTGAGTCGCAGGCACTGCCCTCCAGCAGCCTGTCCCCGTGGCCTGACTGGGAAAACAGGCCGGCCACCTCACATCAGCCAGGGCCACCAGGAAAGGCTTCGAATTCTGGTTAGAGCCTTTGGACTTTACCCAGAAAGCAATAGGGAGCCATGGCAGGCTTCAGAGCAGGGAAATGGCATGGTCAGATAGATGCCCAAAAAAAGTGGTGCTCAAACATGAGCCCGTGTCCAAATCCCTGGGAGGGCTTGTTCAACACAGACCGCTGGTTCCCACACCAGAATTCCTGATTCAGCAGGGCTTTGATAGAGCCGGGGAATTTTCGTTTCTAGCAGATTCCCTGCTGCTGGTGGTGCAGTGACCGCACTCTAGAACAGCGTGGTGGTTGGGAGGGTGGCAGGAGGGCCTAGAGTATCTACTGTAATAAGGGCTGCCACTTGGGGTGCCAAGGACATGCCGCACCGGTCACTTAATCCTCACAGGTCACATATGACGAAACAATGAGACTCAGTGAGGAGAAACTACCTGCCCAGGGCCGCACGGCTGGTAAGTGGTGGGCCAGGGACTCCACTCTGGGGACTTGCGGCTCCAGAGTGGTCCCCCCCTTCCCCTACCTCTTAGGTGGTGCTTGAGACAGGGCCCTTGGAGGGCCAGACTGGGCTCCGTCCTCACACGCTGCACTGCCATGGACTAAGTCAGGCAAACAGACGCGGGGCTGAGGCAGCCCGGGCTCCTCGCCCACCAACCCACCAGTGGCCCCAGGTATGAAGAGTCCGCCCGGATCCCTGTCACTGCAGCAAGGCTGCGAATTTCAAGAAGATCCAACTGCAGATGCTGCAGAGGGAGGACGGGGTCGTCAGAGCCAGGCCAGGCACCCCATCCCCGGAGAAGCGCCCAACCTTGGATTCCCCAAATAGCTGCATCAGAGAAATCCAGGTGATTCCGTCATGGTCCCTGTTCCCCAGCGGGGTCTTGCCCTCAGCCTGCCCTCGGAAGGGGCTGGAGTGGAGATGGCCATCTTCCATGCACCCCCCAGCAAGGGACCGTGCTGGGGGGACAGGACTGATCAGTGGCTGTCATCTCTCTGCTCCCAGCTAGGTTGGGGCTCATCGTCCTGCTCCCCTTCCTGGCTGAGTGACCTCGAGCCCCAGTGTGGGTTTCTCTCCTGCCTCAAGGGCTTCGAGGTGGGACACAGCAACATCAGGGAAACCGCCACCTCCTGAGCACCCACCGCGTGCCAGGCGCCCCTCCAGAGCGCGGCAGATGCAATGGGCGTTGGCGTCAGCAGGAATTTGAGGACACTCCCCTTCCAGAGGCTCTGCAGCCCTGCTGCTCTGCTGGGACACCCGCCCCTGCCACCCAGAGCAACAAGGCAAATCAACGAGGGCTAAGCAGGGCGCATGGCTCTTGTCTGAAATACAATTTTCTGAACTTTTCCATATGCTTGAGGCATTTTCTGATCCAATCATGCTGGCCCAGCGGGTGTGGAGCTGGCCTGGGAAAAGGGAGGCTGGAGGGGAGGAACCGCGTCAGGAGCCGGCCAGGTCCCGGCTGCCCAGATGGGGAGAAGATGGGCGGCGGTGACTCACTGAGACATGCCAGGGTGTTTGGGACGTTTCTGAAACTCTGAAGTCCCCCATTCCCTTGTGGGCTCCTGGCAAGGATGCGGACCTGGGAGCCCGTCCGCCAGCAGAGCGAAAGAGGATGCCCAGGGCGGCCAAGTTTGGGGACAGGGACGCCAGCCTACAGCACCCTTCCCAGCCTCCTGCTGCAGCTCGCGGTGGAGCAGGAACGTGAAGCCATTCCTGGAGCCCTCCCTTGGGGTTCCGTGACCAGCATAAGCCACAGCTCCTGCCCCCAGGGTCGTGGCGTGGGCCTTTGGCCCCGGCAAGCCAGCCCGAGGTGGCAGGGCCAGCTCTCCTAACCCCCGGGCCTGGCTGGAAAGCACCTCGGCTGCAGAAATGGGTTTGCAACGGCCTGTTGTGCGGTTGCTAAGTTCTGTGCTGATCAATCCGGGCCTCATGGGTTTTTTCCCTCTGGTTTCATGTTCTGACGGGAACTGAGTGAATCCGGAGCGAGTTAATTGCAGCCGCAGCATTCCAGAGGGTGTTACACTGCAAGTTCCTGCTTGGCCGCAGCTCCCGCGCCCACACCCTCCCCGGCTGCGGGCTGGAGGCTGGAATACGGACAGACCCACAGGACTGGACCCTCGGGAATCCGCGCCCTTTCTAGAAGCTAACGTGCCTTCCAGGGAGAGGGATGAGTCTTTGGGGTCAATACTGAATTCTGCTTCTTGGCCCCATAGCTCACTTTTCTGGCATTTAAGGCTCCACATATTTTGTTCCAAAAGTCATCCCAGCCTCATGTCCTACAATGCCCTGCACCGTCTCTGAGAAGACGCTCAGAGAGACAGACAATTCTGTACATTTTATGAATAATGTATTCATACACGTCATAAACAAAAGTATAAGATAATATCATTTCAGGTGGAAATAAGCACTTTGAAAAAAACTAAGGAGGTAAAGGGATAAAGAGACTAGGGCGTATGTGTGTGTATGTGTGCATATGTATGTGTGTGTGTGCATATGTATGTGCGTGTGTGTGCATGTGTGTGTGTGCATATGTATGTGCATGTGTGTGCCTGTGTGCATGTGTGTGTGTGTGTGTGTGTACAGGTGGGGTGGGAGAGGCCCAGGAAGGCCTCTCTGAGGCGGTGAATCTGGGCGGAAACCCCGGGGGAAGGCGCTTGCCTTGGTGCCCTGGGAACCGCGTGGGGAAGGGCACAGGGGCTGCCAGGCCCTGGCTGTCCCAGGGAGGCCTTCGGGAAGAAAGCGGGGAGCCAGTAGGCGTAGGGGGTGTCCTCCAAGTGTGCTGGGGGGCAGCAGTCTCAGAGTCGTGGTTCAAAAGGAACCTCTGGCTGCCTTGAGGGCCAGGGCGGAAGCCGTGGCAGGGACTGGAGCTGGGTGGCTCCTATGCAGTCCGGGAGACAGACATGGGGACGAGGCCGCAGAGGGCCGGGGGGTGGCTGGGGGGTGTTGAAAGGCAGCTGGTTTCAGGATTATGTTGGAGGCAGAGCTGTGAGATGCAGGCCTAGGGTGGGAGAGAGAGAACAAAGGAGTCAGGAACGGCTCTGGGGTTTGGGGCTCAGCCACTTGGGAGGAAGGGATGGCCAGGCTGCCGTGGGGAAGACAGGAGCAGAGCAGGTTCACGGAGGCGGAGTGGAGAGGTGAGTTTGGGTTCCAGCCTGTGTGGGGCCTTGTGAGCTGCAGGAGCAATCAACAAACCCACTCCGGGTTGGTTCTGAGGACAGCAGAGAGCTGCTGACGGGTTTTAAGCTGGAGAATTCCAGAACAATTCAGATGTTACCTCTTTTGAGGAGCCTCTTGGTGCAAGTGGCCTCTCCCTTGTCGTATAGTCACTTCATCTAGTTTCTCCAATACTTTGTTTCACTCTAAAAGCTTTGGCTATGTGCCAGGCCCTGGGCTAGCGCCTATGCTAGTGGTGTTGCACTAATGATGATGTATAGACTGTTTACCACGCCACTGATTCACAGAGGAGGAGACGGGCACAGAGAGGGGCAGTAACTTGCCCAAGGCCACACAGCTGAGAAGGCTCCGGAGGAGTCTGTGTGTGGAACCACTGCATTCCTGCAGGACTCCACGCCCCCCAGCCCCACTGCCGGCACAGGGAAACCCGGGATGGAGGACCCTGCCCAGGCCTGGAGTTATCTGCAGGCCCCTCTCCGTGTTTATTCACTCGCTGGGTAAATATTTACATGTGAGGGCCAGGCTGGGGCTGCTGGGAGGAGGAGCCGGTTTCCTGCCTGCCCAGTCTCGGGAAAGGTAGGGCCTGGGGGCTGGAGGAGTCTGTCAGGCTGTGTGCTTAGTGCCTGGGGAAAGGAAGCCACACGTGGGGCCCAGGACAGCTCAGGGTAGGGGAAGGAGAGCACAGGGAGTCACCCTAGCCCTGCGTGACCACGGACAAGTCACCCCACCTCTCCCAGCCTCAGTTTCCCCCTTGCTGTGATGGGGATCATGAGGGCTCTGTGAGCATATTCACAGCACCAACCCTCTCATGGTTGTTCTTTCTGTTCTACCTCGGTGAAAAATCAGTGACCTGCTAAGGAGAACCGGGACTTCGATGTCACAGGCCAGGTTTAGTGTTTCATGTAGCTTTTTTTCCCCTCTGAGTTCCCTTCCTCAGAGAGGCTGTCGAGGGGCACTGGTGAAAGGTCGGGTGGTGCGTTTTGGCTGGTTAGCGCCCACCTCCTCTGACCAGCGACTCTGGCAGAGGACATGGGCCACGTGGATTCCGAGGTGTCACCTGACACAGCAGATCAAGGGCCCTTAGTTAGAACCTTTGCTGTGACGGGGTGGGCCCTCCTCCCCGACAGTGGTTCCCATCCCTACCCCCACCCCCACCCCTGGTGTTGGAGCCGGGCAGGCTCCCGACCTGGGCTCAGCCTCAGAACCCCAGTCCCAGGCCCTTCCAGAAACCCTCTCGCCACGGTTGGCCAGTGCCCTGAGCTCCTGTGTGTAGTGGCCACTGCAGGGTAAGCTAGTGACCCAGAGAGGAAGAAAACTCTGGCTTCCTCCTGCTGCACCGCCTGGGCCCCTCCCGGCGCCATTAGAGTCAAACACCGCAGGAGACGAATGTGCCCTAATGAGAATATACACAGCATGAAGTGTAGCCCCGGAAGAAAGATGGCAAATAATCCTTGTCCCCGGGTAGCGGGAGGGCATGGGTGATTTTTATCTATACGTTTATTTTTTCTCTAATTTTCTCCACTGAAAATGTACTACTACTGAAATCACAAGAAAAAAGCACCCTTTTTAAAAAGATCAAATATTTTGTGAAAAAGAGGAAGCTCAAAGAGGAACAGTGGAAAGATACAAAATATCTTGTTTTGATACAAAAAGTGTAAGTGTCACATTAAAAAGCAAAAAATAATATATGAGATGAGAACAGAATATATTTATGATATGTGACTAAAATAATATATATGTGTATTTATAGATTCTAAATGAGAAAATTATACATGAGATAGAATAAAAATAATATATCTCCTGCACGGTCCCCCAGCACAACACAAAGGCAAGTTCTCTGTTTATTTACTTGTCTTACTGTCTTGCTAGACTTTGAGCTCTCTAGGGCCAAGATAAGGTCTTCCTTGCATCTGTGTCCCTCTGAGCACTTGAAACATAGTAGGAACTCAATAAATGTTGTGAATGGACAAGTGAATATCGTCTTTAAAAATAATGATACACTTTAAAACTCTAAGAACAAAAAGCATACCAGGGAACTGATGTAAGAATGTATCTGAAAAATTAAAACACAGGGTTGTATATTCTCAGACAGGCGGCCCCCAAGGGCAGTGCCAGTGCCAACGTCCCCCGTGAGTCCTCTCACCCCTCTGGGTTGTGTGTGGACCCTCCGTCTTGCCCACCAGGCTGGGAGGTCCAGATAGACAGCGACTGTCTTCACTCATCCCTGAACGGGAGGCGCCCAGCTCAGCACGGAGGTGCTCGAGAGTAGAGTGGAAATACGTGGGAAAATGTCAGCAAGAGAAAAGGCAACGGACAGGATGCTCTTCGTTCCATGAAACACAATAGGTCCTCGACATGAGACAGACAGACGGGGTCAGGGCGCCCCAGGACAGGCCCTTAAGGGCAGACCATGGTTCTCCTAAAGATGGAGCCTCTCTTCCCACGCGCTTCTGCCCTGGGACAGGAGGCGTCTCATACCGGGAATTTAAGGCAAGCGCCACTGGCTCAAGAAGGAAATACCAAAAGTGAAAGGGAACAGAAAAGAGTCCCTGCTGCCCTTCTTGTGTCATGGTGCTGGGTTTACTTGTCTCTGTTTTCCCCTCTAGACTGAGTCCCTTACACATAGTGGGTGCCTGAGGCTTCTCCATCTTTCTCTAGGAAACACAAAACAGTCGATCAAATTCAAGTGGCACAGATGTATCTACCGCGTGCTACTATATTCATTGAATGAATGAATGAATGAGTGGATAGAGACTCATTTTTGTCACCTTTCCACCCTGGGGCCTCTTCGCTGGGGACACTGGAATGCATAAGAATGTGGGCATTTATTCAAAAATACTCATTGAGCTTCTAATATGTGCCAGGCACAGCTGCAGCTCCCCCACTTAAGAAGTTCACTTGTCCTACAGCAGCTACAACTGACATTTTAAATCCGCCCCACACTATACATAGTTTTACTTGGGGATTTTTTTTTTCCCTTTAAAAGAAAATAGATTCCACTCCTAGGCATATACTCAAGAGAAATGAAAATACACAAAAACTTGTACATGAATGTTCACAGCCAAAATAATACAATATTTTGTACAATAATGTTCGCATTATTCATAACAGCCAAAAAATGGAAACAACCCAAACGTCCACCAACCAGAGAATGAATAAATAAAATGTGATTTATCCATGCGACAGTGGAATATTATTTGGCCACAAAAAGGAATGAAGTACTGATACATGCTCCAACATGGACGGACCTTGAGTATGTTACACGAGGTGTACGAAGGTTATGTATTGTACATATATGTACACAAAGTCACATGTTGTATAATTTCATGTATATAAAATGTCCAGAATCAACAAATCTATGGAGACAGAAAGTAGATCAGTGGTTTCCCAGACTGGAGTTGAGCCAGCAACGGGCACTGACTGCAAATGGGCAGGGGGCTTCTTCTGGGGGGATGAAAATTTTTTCAAACTAATTGTGTGATGGTTGCACAACTGTGAATACACTGAAAACCATCCAATCGTACGTTTTACATGGGCGAATTCTATTCCAATAAAGCTGTTATAAAACAAAAAAAGAATGAAAGTAGAGAATTTCCCCTTTCAAGCACACAAAGTGTCACGGAAATGGATTTCACAACCTAGTGGTCTGCTTTGGTTTATGAGTGGAATTTTTATTTTTCAACAGCTTTGAGCTCATTCTTCAAGACGACTTTTCTCAAGGTTCACTTTGTCCTTAGAAGCCTCCCTTTTCCCTCGCCACTGCCTGCCCCTGGTCCGGGTAACGCTATTTGTGGCCCTTGGCCCACCTCATTCCGTGCCCACCCTGCTCAGCTGCTGTCCCCAGATGCCAGAGCCGCCCGGGGCCCTGGCAACGCCGGCCCACAGTGTTGCGATGTGTTTGGATGGGGAGTGTGTTGGGTGCCAGCGTTACCAGGCTCGGAGGGTGACTAATCCCATCTGCATTTTTGGTTTCAGCTGCCTGGCCTGTTCAGCTGCAGGAGCTCTCATCTCTCAGCTGTTTTCGGAGAAGCTCGCCTCCCAGTTTTGGATTTCTGAGCTTAAGCCCATTCTCCAGACCCCTGCACACATACAAGTTGAACAAATATTTATTGAACACCTACTATGCGCCAGACACCATTCTGAGGACACAGGGGTGACAAGAAAGAGTATTTGCTCTAAGATAACAAAAAAAAAAATACACAAGTTAAAAAAAGAAAGGAAGAAGAAAAACCTAGACGATATTAGAGGTGCTGTTCGTGTAAATTAACCAGGGTGAAGTGATTTTGAGTTCTTAGAACTTCTAGTTGGGTGGTCAGGGTTGAGCAGACAGCCTCTCTGGGGAGAAGGCTGAGAAAGAAACATTTGCGTGAAGATCTGGAAAAAGAATGATCCAACTCGGTTCCTGCCTAAGGGCCGGTGAGGAAGGAGAACGAAGTTGCAACAGTGAGCCCGCCAGGTTACATAGGGCCTTCCTGGCCCTGGGAAGTCTCCTTTTTCTGAAATGCAGTGGCAGCCACGGCAGGGGTGAGGGGGGAGTTCACAAGAGAGGAACAGGACCTGGCTCACATTTTTGAGGTCACTCTGGCTGCTGGGTGGAGAATGGACGGATGAGAAAGCGAAAGCTGGTACCAGGAAAGCCTCACTCCCATTTCGGGCCCAGCTCCCTCTGCCCTCACCTCTTCCCATGGGACCTGGGCAGGAGTCCCGCTCTCCTTCTGGTATCACTGTCATGGTTATTTCGATACTTTACTGTTTGTGCTTGAAATTGTTATTTAAATCAATTGCTATTATTTTTACTTAATTTTTCAAAGGAAATTATGTGAACAAAGGGCTGGGCGCAGGCCTGGCTCACAGTGGGCGCGCGACACCGGGCATCCTTGTTATGGTCCCACCAGCCCTCCCCACACCCACTGCAGTGTGCAGGCGGCTGAGCCTCTCGGGGGGTGGTGGGAAGGAGTTTCCCAGCAGTCTGCATGCCCATCCCAGCAGTAGCTGGACCGGCTAAGCCAGCCTGTCCTTCCCCTGGCCCCACCGTGTCACTGTCCACGCCTGGGAGTTCCCAGGACAGCTGGCCGGGCCTGATCCCAGGTGGGAATGTCATGGCAATAAGGTGCGTACACACTGCTAGGGACAGCTGAGCAACCTGTGTCTCAGCCTCTGCACACACGACCCAACCATTGACCCCTTCGCTGGATCTTATCACGGCCCTTTCCATACCCGGGGGCAGACAAGAGGCCTTGCCCAAGGCCACACAGCCAGGGTCAGGATTTAAACCCAGGTCAGGGAATCAAGAGTCCTCTCTTTGCCCGCTGCCCATACATGTCCATGGGTCTGTGTGATTTAAGGCTCTTCAAGGGCCCCCACCTGCCTTTCCAACCACCAGCCCCCGTCTGCTTCCTCCCACACTCCCTGCACCCAAGCCACAGGGACCCACACGCAGCTCCTGATGGCTTTGCTTATTCCACACCTTGTGCCTTCTGCTGCTCTTCTTCCTGCCCGTCCTTAACCCTCACTCCCCACTTCACCCCTCTCCGATCTGGCAAACTCCTACTCATCCTTTAGGGCCCAGCCCAGTGGCGTCCTCCTTCAAGAAGCCTTCCCGGATCCTTGACCCAACAGAGTCAGTCCTGTTGTGCTCCTCAACCACAGGGGACCTCTAAATCGCAGCGACTGAGGCAGCCCCTGGGCAGTGAAAAACAGACTCCCCTTCAACTTTGATGCTCTCAGTGTCTACTAGTAACTTCTTTTTCTTCTTCCTTTATTTTTCTGTTTTTGAGACAGGGTCTCGCGTGTTGCCTGAGCTAGAGAGCAGTGGCATCATCATAGCTCACATCAACCTCACTCCTGGGTTCAAGTGATCCTCCTGCCTCAGCCTCCCGAGTAGCTGGGACTACAGGCATGCACCACCACACCTGACTGATATTTCTATTAACTAATAACTTCTTAATGAACAAATAAAAGAAAGAACTAATAAATCAACAGCTTTGCTGTCACATGCTCTTAAGGGCCACGATTTGTTTAGTGAGTCTGACGTTGTTGAGAGCAGAGTGTGGGCGCTCCGACTGGAGGGCCACGTGCGACTTCATTGACTTCTGCACTGCACGATGCTGGGGGTGCCGAGCACACAGACTGCGACGCGAATGACACTCTCCAGAGATGGGCAATGTGCCAGCACTGACCCGGCCATTCTGGAAATGCTCGCAGCCTATCAGGTGGTGGGGCAGAAAGGGCACAGGCTTTACACACAGGCTCACCTGGGTTCAAATCCCAGTTTTGCCTCTTTTACATTGCACGCTTCCAGGCAAGTGGCCTAACTCCCTGGGCTTCTGCAATAAAACAGGAGCAAGTGTCCGCCTCACAGAGCTGCTGGGAGAATGAAACAAGGTAACGGGAAACACCTAACATGCAGTAGGCCCACAATAACTGTTCGCTCCCTTTCTTGAACATCTGGAATTCTAGTTGCCCTCCCCTGACTTCCAGATTGTTTGCATTTACAAGCTGCTACAGATATCCTAAGCCAGATTCCTCCCAGATCAGCTGCAAAATCTTTTTGTCCTTGCTCCTATAAGCCTTGGCACTAGGTCCAGTTCTGACACAAACTGGTAAGGTCCTGTTCCTCTAGGACTTTATCTCCCAGGTCCCCTCACCTACATACATGAGAATACGCACTGAAGCATCATGCACAGAGACAGGCAAAGCCTGGAAACAACCTCCACGTCCGCCCGCAGCAGGTAAATGAATGACGTGCATGGATACAGGGGTACCACACCCTCAGAACAAAGAGGCAGCTCTCTGCATACTCCCAATAAGTCATCTCCAAGATAAAGTGAGAGAAAAAAGAAAAGTATGGAGAAGTTTGTTTAACTGAGCAGCCGGGGGTCAGGTTCTAACCAGAGAACACAGAAAATGACATGAGGGACTAATGCTCAATTTGCCCAAGGATGGCGCAGAACTGGTACCACTTGGGATGCAGGGGAGAGAAGCTCATTCCCTGCACACCAGGGACACCGTGGGGCAAGAAGACCTAGTTCTCTCATGGAACCCCACCGAGAAAGGCTGGCCAGGCCAGCTCTGGGAGGACACATGAGAAACTGATGATATCAGTTCCTGGAATGGAGAATGAGGAGACTGGGTAGGCGTAGAAAGAAGTCACATGTCACAGATCAGATTCTTGAGTACTTTTGGATCTTTAACCATGGATATGATTTAATCAGTTAAAATGAAAAGCAAACCATTTTAAATGAGAATTTTGTAAAGCCCCAAATGTATGAATTAATAACTTGCTGTTTGACCTTGGGCAAGGCTCATGGGGACTCCATATCCGCATTTCTGAACTGGAAAGACCAACCCGAGAGGAGAACGCAGGACTCGACACCAGAGAGCCATTCTTGGGTCCCAGCACCCAGCACTGTGATCCGGGGCCGAGGGCCTGGGCTGGGCGTTGCGTTTCAGTGGAGCTGAACCAACCAAGGCAGGTTTGTCCTCAGAGGGATGGGATGTCAGCAACACTGAGCCACCCCAGATTTGGGTACATACTCTGTGTCCCAGCAACGGGAGCTTGTTTACACCGTTTCCCAGGGAGCAGGATCACAGCAGCCCCTGGCTCAAGGGGTCTAATTTTAAACACTGGGTTCTGGGGAGACAGAACAAAATGGCCAGACCCTGACTACCTACAAGATTCATGCACTAAAAAAAGTTGACCCTGTGTGCAAAGAACAGAAGGAAGAAAATCTCTCCCTCTCGCTCTCCCTCCTTCCACAAACTGACTTCTCCAGCAAGTGTCTGCACTCCGGGAGCCCCAGGGAGCAGGACACAGGCAGATATCAGTGCTCTGGGGAAGGTCCCATTTTACCCTAAATCAAGAGTCTCAAAGCTGCCTGATCTGAGAATCCAGTCTGGGAGCATCAGTTCAAAACAGATCACCAGGCACCACACAGGTGATTCTTAGGAATCTATTTGAATTTCCTAATTATTTCATAAGAGTTTTCATTTTGCTTGGCTGGTTTTATAATTTGTTTAGATTGGAGTCCTAATGAGATTACACCTGGTGATTGGTTTACATGTCTCCAACTCTCCTTTATTCTACAGATTCCCCCTCCTTTTAAAAATGTATTTCCTTACTGTTTTTTTTTTTCTTGCACTTCACTTGCAGAAGAAACCAGCTGTTTATAGAGTGTCCCAAGTCTGAAGTTTGCTCACTACATCCCTGTCGTGCCACTTAACATGTTCCTCTGTCCCCTGCAGCTCCCATAATTTGTTGGTTGAATCTAGGGGCTCTATCAGATTCAGGTGAGTTCTGGGCAAGACTGCTTCATGGGTGGTGCCATGCTTTTCCACCCAGAGGTTCATGTTACCTGCTTGTCTGTCTTTTTGTGAGGGGAGCCGCCATGGCTGCCCGATGCCTGGTTCCATTGCTCCATGGGGGCAGGGGAGAACACAGAGCCTCTAGTCTGCCTCCTCCGCTCCACGTTTAAGTACGAGTAAGTCTATAAATAGAAGTTTCCCCTCATCAACCACTCAATTTAAGTAGAGGTACCACTTATGTAGGAAAAGCAGAATGAATTCTTATTCTTTCCCTTTATTTAGGAACTTAAATCCTTTTTGGTAGAATGAAAATGTGCTTGCAATATGTGTGGGCACATTCCTCTGAGCCCGTCTCCCCACCGGTAAAAGGGGGGTGACCTCACAGCCTTATCCTGGCATCTGGGGAGAGCTCATTCTCTCATCAAAGGCTGCGTGCCCATGCAGGCGCTCCAGGGCACACAGCAAGGTTTCGCAGCCTGTTCCCTGGCTCTAGCCTCAGTCCCCAACCCACTGCCTGGAGATGGCAGAGGCGGGCAGAGCCCTCCCTAGGCAATGCGCAAATCCGGTTTGTTTCCTCCATCCTCTTTGCAGGTGAGGACGCTAGTGCTCCTCCCAGGGTGGCTCTGGGGACCAAATGAGATAATGCAGCCACAGCCCTGGCATTTGGGGAAACGCAGCAAGGGGTCTACTCTTTCCCTGTGTCACAGCCCCTGGTGGAGGAGCCAGGCTCCGGAAGCTCGCGGTCCCAGAGCCCTCCGACCACCCCAGGCGCGGCCCTATTGTTCGGCCGCTTCCCCAGCCGGAGGGGGGAGGCTGGGAGCGCGAGGCGGCCCCGGCCTTCCTTCTCCGGGCGCTGACGCGCGGCCTGCGGAAGGAACAGCGCGTCTCGGCGCCGGACGCATTCCATTCATGCCCCGGCCGGCCGCACGCACGTCCGCACCTCCGGCGCCGCTCCCGGCCGGCGCCACCCCGCCCAGCCCCGGGCCGCGACCCCCGCCCACCTGCCTGGGGAGGGGGCACCGGACGGGGGAGGGGAAGGGAGGGGAGGGGAGGGAGCGGGTCCCGCGGGATGCCCCGAACCCTCCCTGGGCCCTGCGCGCACGGGCGCATCAGCCCATTTTACAGCCAAGGAAAGGGGAGGCCAGGGGCGCACAGCGACGCCCAAGGCAAGCAGGGCAGCGTTGGCGTCGGCGACTCACAGGCCCTTGTTCTTTCCCTACCCGGGTTGCTTCTCCCCCTCACGGCCTGAGAAAGGAGCCCAAGAGGACAGCAGTTCAGCACTGTCAACTGACAAGATGTCACACTGTGTCACCTGCAAGGGGCGACCCAGAACAACTTAGATGGTCCGGGTCTACACAGCCAGGTTCTCACCATCCCAGTAAAGGAGCCAGCCTACTAGTGAGCACCTGCTAGTGGCAGGCCCGGCGCGCTGCACCATAACGACGCCTTCTCATGTAATCCTCCTGAGGAGGAACACGCTGGCTAGCTAGGAAATCGCTGAATCCGGCTTTCCTGGCTCCAGAGACGTTACTTTCCCACAGTATCACGGGGGACTCTGCGCCGAATCAGCAGAATGTAGCTGTCTGCAACAGGCAAGTGGCAGGACGGCTCCTTGCCTCAGTTTCCTCATGTGTAAAATGGAGATGGTAACAGTCCCTACTGCCAAAGATTGTGAACATTCTAGGAGATGATACATGTAGTTCAATTTATTATTCTAATTTAGCTTCTAGAACTAAGGACTGAAATGGAGCTAGGGTGACCAACTGGGGCTGGGGTTTGCTGGGGCTGAAGGGTTTCCTGGATGCGAGACTTTAGGTGTTAAAACCAGGACAGTCTCAGGCACACCAGGACGGATGGTCACCCATGATGAAGCTGATGTTTTTTAAAGTCTACACTGTTCTCGAAAGGGCAGGAAGATGGCCATTGCATGCTCTCAGTGCTGGTGAATTTTCCCAGAAGTCCGTGGGCCTCGAGCCCTTTGTCCTGGTCTCCCGACTCTGCCCTTGCATAGCCAAAGGGAAACCAGACATTCTTGACATGAAAATTTTCCACATCCTTCAGGGCAATCTTTTGGTGCCAGAAATAGTCAGCAGGATTTGGGAATTAGCCCAGGCCACTAAAAATAACTTCCATTGCCCCCCTGAAAGGCCTGCACCATCTCGGCCCCAGATGGCCTGCCACCTAATGAGCTGCTTGGCCTGGCTGGCACCTTAAATGACCATGAGCTCTGCTGGCCTGGCCGGCTGAGGGCACAGAGGTCAGCTCCCACTCAGCTTCCTCAGGCCAGGCTGGGACCACCTGAGCCTTCCTCCCGGAGACACCGCATCCTCCACCCCCTGGCACGGCCGTTCCCTTATGCCGTCTGGTCGCGTGCTTTCACACCTGGGCCGTCGCACAGCCTTCCCGGCATCCGTACGAGTAGGAACACATGGCCACACACCCCCTGCCTACTCACACCCACACACTCCAACACACACAAAACAGCCACACGCCACACTCGAGCCAGACATCTCATTTGCACTACTCAAATGTCGACCTGTCCTCTACATTCTTAGTGCAGCATTTCCGATCTTTTCTAGCCTTGCCTTGGTTTCTACACAACCTCCACCCCACCCCCCGGGAAGATTTTTTTAAACTTGCTTTTTGTTGTTGGTACCCAGGGTTTAGATTTTTAAAAAAAAGAAGAAGAAGGTTGAATGTGCATTTTTAAACTATTTCCAAACTACCTGCTACTCCCAAGATCTGGTATCTGTCTGCTATCTGCCTCCTATCCAGATGGTGAGAATCCAAGGCCAACAGAGAGGGAGGGTTCCTGGGGAGCACTTGTGGGGCTCAAGATTCCCAGCCCAGCTTTGCGTCCTGACCGCACAGCCCTGGTCCCAGGGGGAGCAGGAGGGAAGGTGCCCTGCCAGAGGCGGAGTGAGGGCGGGGAGGCCAGTGCACCTGGGGATCATTGCCGCCTGTGGAGGCAGAAGCGTTTGCTGCCCAAATCCCACCCCAGCCTGCCTGCTTGCTCTCTGAGACGGAAACAGAAGAGGAAGAAGAAGAGGTAGGTTCCGGAACCAGCCCACCAAAGAAGAGAGGCCACATCCCTGTCCCTGTGGAAAAGCAGAGAAAGGAGAACTGCCCGCAGAGTTTGACAAGACCAAGCAGCAAGGCAGGAATCGGAGTCCAGTCAGGACACCCCACCCATGCTCTGACCTGGGCCAGGGCCTTGCCCCTCACTAAACCTCAGCAACCACTGCCAGGTAGTTTGCACAGGCTGCCTCCCTGTTCAGACAATCTGTGGTCCTGTTCATTCACTCATTCATTCATTCCAAAAAACTGTTTCTTGAGTACTTACTATGTTCCAGGCCTGGGCTAATGCTGGGAGATGTGGCTGTGAACAAGCTCGATAAGGTCCCTGCCCAGCAGGTGCTTACAGCACAGACAGGGAGACAACGGTAGGCCACTGGTGCTCTTGGACGGAACTCGGAGCAGTGTCTGGTGCACTGCGGTGCTCAGTGGACATCGGCTGCCTGGGCACAGCCATGGTGGAAAGTGGTATGGGGCCCAGGAGTGGCTGCAAAGCTAGAACAATGTAGGGAGGGCCCGTAGCGGGTAAGGTGGTCCGGTAAGACCCCTCTGAGCAAGAGAGAAGCCAGCCTCATGAAGGAGGGGTGGTGAATGTATGCGTGTGAGTGCTTATGAGCATGAGTATTGTGTGAGCAAAGGTATTTGGTTGTGAATATTATATGTGTGGGTGTGTGAGAGTGTGTGGTGTGACTGTGATTGTTTTTGTGGGTGTAAGCACGCGCAAGTCTAAGCGTAAGCATGACGACACGTATTTGAGTGTGTGTGTGAGCACGTGTGGTGTGTATTTGTTGGGTTTAGGTGGGTTTAGGGGTTAGAGTTCCAGGCAGAGGGAAAGATGCAAATGCTCTGCAGTGAGAATAAGCTCAGTTTATTGAAAACAAAGTAGAAGAAAACCATTGTGGTTGATTGCAGTGGTCGGGGAATAGACACTAGGCGGGTAGCAATACATATTGAGTATTCACCGGGTGCCCGACCCTGTGTTTACTGTAGTAACTCATTTGGCCCTCTCAACCACCAGACGAGGTGCATTCTGTTATTAATCCACTGTGCAGATGAGGGACTGAGGCACTGAGAAGTTACATAACTTGCCCGAGGTCACAAACATAGGAAGCAACACAATCAGGATTTGAACCCAGCCCCGGAGGCCTTGCTCTTACCCACTTTGCCAAGCACCGTACTAGCTGTGCCTGTGGAGGCCACAGAAAGAACTGGGTTTTATTCTGGGCATGAGGGAAACCACTGGAAGGTTCTAAGCAGAAGTACGACTTAATTTATTAGTTAGAATTAGGTTAATTTCCCAAAAAAGCCTAGTATAACAGTGGCTTAAACAATATAGGAAGATGGAAATATAGTCTTCTCACACACAAGAAAAGCCCACCAGATTCAAAAGAATGAGAAGACAAGCCACAGGCTAGGAGAAAATATTGGCAAAGGACATATCTGATAAAGGACTGTTATGCAAAATACACATGGAACTCTTAAAACTCAACAATAAGAAAACAACCTGCTTTTAACAATGGACAAAAGACCTTAACAGGCGCCTCACCAAAGAAGATATACAGATGATAAGTAAGCATATAAAAAGATGTTTAACATCATATGTCATAAGGGAAATGCAAATTAAAACAACAATGAAACACCACTACACACCTATTAGAATGGCCAAAATCCAAAACACTGATGACATCGAATGCTGGTGAGGATATGGAGCAACAGGAACTCATTCACTGCTGGTGGGAATGCAAAATGGCACAGCCACTTTGGAAGACAGTTTAGCAGTTGCTTACAAAACTAAACACCTTCTTACCATATAATCCAGCAGCTGCACTCTTTGGTATTTACCCAAAGGAGTTGAAAACTTATTTCCACACAAAAACCTGCATATGTTTGTTTGTTTTTTTTTTTTCTCAGACAGAGTCTCACTCTGTTGCCCGGGCTAGAGTGCCATGGCATCATCCTAGCTCACAGCAACCTCAAACTCCTGGGCTCAAGCAATCCTACTGCCTCAGCCTTCTGAGCCGCTGGGACTACAGGCATGTGCCACCATGTCCGGCTAATTTTTTCTACATATTTTAGTTGTCCGGATAATTTATTTCTATTTTTTAGTAGAGACGGGCATCTCGCTCTTGCTCAGGCTGGTCTCGAACTCCTGACCTTGAGCAATCCTCCAGCCTCGGCCTCCCAGAGTGCTAGGATTACAGGCGTGAGCCACCACGCCCAGCCTACTTTGCATTTTATAAGTAGGAATCTGAAGCCCAGAGGTCATGTCACTTGCTGAGAGTCACACAGCAAGGAAACCCTCCGCTTGGGGCTGGAACAGAAAGCTCTCACCTGAAGTCTTTGGCCACTGCTCAGCAGTGTCAGTGTCAGTGACGATGACGGTCTGGGGAAGGAGAGTGGCCAGCAAAGCCTGCAGCGGACCCTTCCTCTGCCACATAGCGAACAGAGAACAGCCTGAACAATTCATGTGATTTTAATATTGAGAGGAAGCTGGGGATTTTCAGTCTTTCTTCTCTGGTGGTCATTTCCGTGGCTTCTTGGCTCCACGGTGCCCACACTCTGAAATGCCCAGCACAGAAGGCATGAGGCCTTCTGATCCAGTTTGCACAAAAGCAGGACAAGTGTGGAGATCATCACGAGGGCTCTTGGGAATTCAGTTCCAGGGTAAGTAGGTTGGGCCTGGACAAGTCCTGGGGCCTTTATTCCTTCCATAAAATCTATTGAACGGCAATAAATTGGCTTTAGATCATCCCTCAGCACTTGGGATGGGAGTCCTTCCTGTGCAATGTGCCCACCCTTTTAGGGCTCAAGGCTCACCTCCTCCCGGAAGCCTCCCTGCCTTCTTCTCTCTTCTGCCCACTCCTCCCTGCACCTCCCCACCCCCTTGCTCTGCCCACACCTCACCTACAGCTCCCAGACCACTGTGCTAAAACCATGGGTCAACCTATCAGTCTCTACACGTCCCGGGAGAGCCCGAGGTCAGAAGCTGTGTCTTTCCCATCGCTGTGCACACAGTGGCCAGTGACGGGCCTGGCACCACTCGAGCTCAGTGTGCCTGGTGTCATGACTGAAGGGTGGGTGGGGCTCGAGTAGAGCCCCCTGCCTTACCCCCCAGCACCACCCACAGCAAGGCACCAACCCCACCCCTGCCTCGAGACTATCGGGCTGGCAGTATCCTGGAACAAGGTCCCTCCAGATCCCCAAATGTGTCTTCACTTACTCAGCCATTCACTTCCCCAATGAGACGCCAGGCCTTGCCATGGGGACTAGGACGCGGAGATGCAAAAGGCATGATCCTGCCCTCGAGTAGCTCACAGTCTGGTGGGGAGACAGAGGCCCTCTCCCCTGCCCCTGTCCCTCCTCCCCGCCTCACTCCTCACCTCTCTCCCTTCTTTCCTTCTGTATGTATTGACTGAGCAACAGACATACAACTACACAGAGTGACAAGTGCCAGGAAGGTGGCCAGTGAGAGCTCTATGGGAGTCCAGAGGAGAATCCCCAATGGTCACTTAGAGACCTTGGCAAAGGACATTTCCAGGACATTCAGCATGGATATTGGATCTTCCTAATAGACGAGAAGCTGTGAATCACTAAGCCCCAAGCAGCCCTATAGACTTCCCCATGAGTCACCCACTGCCCTATGCTCTTCATTAGAGGCACACGCCATGGGGAATTCTCCTTCAGACAGGAGGGAGGAAATACAGGGGAAGTGGTGGGAGGGTGGCACTCAGAGTA
This sequence comes from Eulemur rufifrons, assembly GCF_041146395.1. NCBI lineage: Eukaryota > Metazoa > Chordata > Mammalia > Primates > Lemuridae > Eulemur > Eulemur rufifrons. Next base: position 13,625,030 of record NC_090992.1, read on the forward strand.
GAGTCCCCGAGGCAGATTTTCCCACTGTTGTCCTTTCTAGACCCACAGCCCTGATCCCCAAAGCTGAGCCCCAGGACTGCTGGGTCTTGAATAGCCAGGACCCTCACGTTGCTTCCTGCTGGCAGAGTGTTTTCATACACTGTATTTCATTTGCACGCCACCGCGTGTTATGGGAAGGTTGGGGGTGGGGGGGGCGGCGGGGAACTGTCTCATGTGGAAGGGAAAGAGGCTGGTTGAGCAGAAAAGAATCACTTCCCCTAGCTTGGGCCCAGGACCCACCCAGAGAGGAAGAGCATTGTCCACAGCCTTCAGGGTTCCTTCACTCACCACCATGTGTATGGAGTGCCCCTACGTGCCAGGCACTGTTCTGAGAGCTGGGTGTCTGGCAGTGAACGAGACAGACAAGGTCTCTGCTCTCAAGGCCTTACATTCTAGTGGGGAGACAGAACATAAACAAATAAATAAATTATAGGTGCTGATAGTGTTCTGGGGGAACACAGATCAGAGAGGGGAACACAGATCAGAGAGAGGGACACAGGACTGCCAGTGCTGGGGAAGAGTGGTCACTGGGTTAAATGGGGTGATGGGCAGAGAATGGACCACTGTGAGCTGGAGGAAATGAAGGAGCTGGCTCTGAGACATCTAAAGGAAGATCAGTCCCGACAGACAGAAGCGCAGGGGCCCTGATACAGGAGTGAACTTGGCCGGTGCTCGGTAGAGCAATGAGGCCAGCTCGGCTGGAAGGGACGAGTGAGGGAGAAGGGTGGCAAAGATGCAGGCAGAGATGTGGCAGCAAGACAAGTTGCATCAGGTCATGTAGCCTTTGTTAGGCCTTGGTCTTTTGTTCTGAGTGAGGTGGGAGGTGTGGGAGGGTTTGTGTAGAGGAGAAAAATGATCCGATGTGTTAAAAGTTTCACTCTGGATTTTTAAAATATTTCAATTTGAAGACATTAGAAGACTAAAAGGGCAGTGAGAAACTTTGGAATCAAGATCTGGGAGAAGAAAACCCCAAGGGATGAGCACAGCACTTGGGGCCTCTTTTCCCCAAAGGGTACCTGCCAGTTCTGAAATAAAAAGACAAAAGGCTAAGCTTTTAAAAGACTCATGAGTCTAATGGGATAAAAATTAGAGTTCTGGGCAAGTATTACCCAAAACAGTAATCCAGGCTGGGGGAGCCTGGTAAATCCTCTAAGCTTTTAGTTGAAACTCCAAAGGGGTATACCCTTGGACTAAAAATGAACCAGTCATAATAGGACCTAAAGCCCAGGTATAAATCATCTCATACCATCTCAATGGCTAATTGGATTAAGGCGATCTGGGATCCGTAAGGCCCCTAGACACCTCCAGCAAAGTAAACCCTCTTTAGAGGAAGGTAAAATCATCTTAAGCTTCAAATAATATCTAAAATTTTTCATATACAATTTCTCAATCAAAAATAATCAGGCATATAAGGAAATGAAACATGACCAAAAATCAAGAGAAAGAATAGGCAATAGAAATAAACACAAGGATGCAAATAGTAACTGGTCACGGACATTGAGATAGCCATGTTTAATATGCTAAAGAACATAAATGGAGAAATAATAACAGAATTATCCAAGGAAAATGAAAGGTATCAAGCCACAGATTCAAAAACACCACAAATCACTGGCAATATAAATAAACAGAAAGAAAACTGTAGAAACACATTATATTCATAAATAAAACTGCTAAAAATCAAAGACAGAGAAATTCCTAAAGCAGCCAGAGAAACAAGATTACTCTTAGAGAGACAACAACCAGGCAATTAGCTGAATTCTCAACCGACACAACGAAGGTCAGAAGACAATGGAATTTATTATCAAAGTGATTAAATAAGGTCAAAACTAGAACTCTTTGCCCAGTAAGAAATTCTTCAATAATGAAGACAAAGAAAAACATTAGTAGGGAAGCAGAAACTGGGAAACTCTGTCATCAGCAGATATGCACTAAATGCAGCACTAACAGGGTAGCTTTGGCTTCTAGTTGAGGATAGACAGACAGGGAGGGTGCCAAGTCACGAACACCAGCTTGCAGGCCGCTGCAGTAACTTGGGCAAGATATGACGGTGGTTAGACCAGAGAGGTAGTTTTGGAAGTGATGAGAAGTGTATATATTTTGGAAATGGGTATTTTTTGAAAACGGACCTGTCTCCATTTGCTGTTGAACTAAATATACGTTAGGAGACAAAGCAAGGAGTCCAGTTTTTCCCCAAAGTTTTTGACCTGAACTAACAGGAGAATGAAGTTGCCACGAACAAAGGCGGGAAGAGGACACAAGGAGACAGTCTGGGGGTCAACCAAAGGTTTGCTTTTGGAATTGCCAAATTGGGGGGTCTATTTGACAAACAAATGGAAATGTCAAGGAAGCTACTACATATGCAAGTCTGCAGCTAGGCGAGAGGCTAAAGATTAAAATTTGATAGTTGACAAAATGGATTTGTTTCCTTTTTTCATCTTTCCCTTACAACGATAAGGACAATGATGGTTAAAATGGCTGACATTTATTGTTTACTATGTGTCGTACTGTGCAAAACACTTTATATACACTATTTCATTTCACATTGAAAGCTACCTTGTAAAGCAAATACTTTCATTACTCCCTTTTTAGAGATTCAAAAACTGAGGCTTTGAGGCCGGGTGCGGTGGCTCACGCCTGTAATCCTAGCACTCTGGGAGGCCGAGGTGGGCGGATCGTTTGAGCTCAGGAGTTCGAGACCAGCCTGAGCAAGAGCGAGACCCCATCTCTACTAAAAATAGAAAGAAATTATATAGACAGCTAAAAAAATATAGAAAAAATTAGCCGGGCATGGTGGCACATGCCTGTAGTCCCAGCTACTCGGGAGGCTGAGACAGGAGGATCCCTTGAGCTCAGGAGTTTGAGGTTGCTGTGAGCTAGGCTGACGCCACGGCACTCACTCTAGCCTGGGCAACAGAGTGAGACTCTGTCTCAAAAAAAAAAAAAAAAAGAAAACTGAGGCTTTGAGAGGAGAAATCTGCATAAAGCCACACAGATACTAGTTGACCTATCAGTTTTGTGCCAGGCATTTGGAACAGAATCACAGAATTTCCTTTGATTGTATTATTCTAACATCTACTGAGCGTTTTACAAACCATGGGTACTTAATACATGTTTATTGAATGAATGAATGATTGGTGTTGACCTTAGTGAAATTTTTAAATCCTATCTTTGCAGTGTGGTCCACTGCAGAGGACTGCCAGGCTTGGAGAGACAGTGGTCCCAGAGGTCAGAAGTATGTGATGTTCCTATAGGTCCTTGTCTCCATTACAACAACCCACCTTTCAAACATCCAGGACCCTTGGCTGCCTCTTCCTGAAAGTGTCTGTTTCCTCCCTCCTGTGTCTTCCTGAACCAGCCTGCATGAACCCCAGGGATTCCGGAGCCCTCCCACGCTTAGGTATGGAGGGGGCTCAGCACTGGCAGTCGGGTGGAAGGGGAGGATAAATGAAATTCATTTTAGGTGCTTCTTACAGATGAGGGAACTGAGGCCCAGAAAAGGGAAGCACCCACCCCAGGTCGGTGGGGCCGGGCTGGATGATCTCAGAACAAAGACCACTTCTCCAAACAAAGCTCTGATGGCCCAGAGAAAAGCATATTATGAATGCTGGCCCGAGGTGTCGTTAAGTTGGCAAAACAGCCCACTTCTCCTGTTTCCTTTCGCCACTCTGGGGAGGGCACCGCTGCTCAAAGGACAGAATGGGGACCAGCTGGGTCACAAGAGGACAATAAGCCTTTCCCAAGCCTCTCTGATGTGCCCAGAGATGACTACCTTTCATTTAATTCTTAAAGGGCCTTTGAAGGTTGGGGATTATTGGACCATATTACAGAGGGGGAAACTGAGGTTTAAAGAGTTTGATCAATAACTTACATACAGCTAAAAAGTGGCAGCATCCGGACCTGCATGCAGGTCTAGCTGACTCGAAGTGCTCTATCTGCCAGTCCACAAAGATCCTTCTCAAACCTCAGGCTTTGCTGCCCTCCTGGCCTGGAACCCTCTGCCCAGCTCACCTCTCAAATGGGCAACAGGGTTGTATCATTCAGGTCTTAGCCGGTCACCCCCTCACCACCCCAATGGACAGCAGCCTTCCTTTTACCATCCCACCTTCACAGCCTTCATCCTTATCTTATTTCTTCCTTATTTGTATACCCCCCGGCGTTAGCTTCTTAAGAGTGGGAGCTTTGTCTTGCACCAAAGTTATCCCTGAGCCTACAGATTGGAAACATATTTGTTGCATAAATGAATGAATGAGTGAATGAGTGAGTAGGCATGCTGCCAGTTTAAAAAGCCACAATCAAGAATAGGCGGTTTCCAGGTGTTTTCCTTAGCAGAGCACAGTGGCGCTAGCAGCGTGAACACTTCACCCTCCCGCAGGAGGAAGACACCTTCTGGGCTCATGAAGGGGGGCAGGGGCTGCTGTTCTGCACCCAGAGGCTGTTCTCCAACAGGCTTGCCCCGCAGAGCCCCAGAAAAGTCCCCAGAGGTGGGCAGCCCTCCCACCTGCTCCCCAGAATGCCACCTGCGGAGAAGAACAGCCTGGGGTGACCTGGATCCACCCGGTGGGAAAGCGGAGCCGGGGCGGGGCCTGGCGGCGCGGCATTGTTTGCCTCTGTGTATGGCAACCAGAAACCACCGGGCCAGCACTTCGCAGAGGCACCCCGCCCCCCTTTATTTTAATCTCCTAAACTGATTTGTCAGCAGCAGGAAGTGACATGACAGCTTTCCTCACAAAAGGGAAACTCCTCCGCGTTACCATGGGGATGGAGGCCACTGGAGGATCACAGATTTATATAATCTTAAAGGTGTACGCACCATGATGTCATCCTGGGAGGGGGAAGGGCGAGGAGGGAAGCGGATGCCAGAGGCTGCAAATCCAAAGCAAATTAGCTCTGATTTGCAAAATTCCGAGGAAAGGAGAGGATGCGGTGGAGGTGGTGGGGGTTGGAAGTAACCTAATGAAATAATGGGTGCCTGGAAACCACAGACAAGCATAGAGTATGCATCAGTGCATTTTTTAAGTCCTAGAATTAGAAAGCTGAGAGGAACCTTACCCATTAGATCCAGTGCAAACTGGTCATTTTACGGAGTGGGAACACCGAGATGGGAGAACTGCCAGCAGTCGCCAGGACAGAGGCAAAGGGATCTGAACATTTCTCCAGGCACTTTACATTCATGCACGCATTTCTTTCTCAAAAATGAGCCTGTTTCCTCCTCTGTAAAATGGGTGTTGCTGTTAAATGTTAATTGTGAATGTGCCTGGCACACAGTGCTAGCTCTAAAATTGACAGCCGTATCATTACCACATTATCAGTATTAAATCATGAGTAAGTTGTCTCTATTTCAATCTCTCCCTGGGAAAAAACATTGAATAAAGTTTAAGTATCTTTCTTTTCATCATGAGGTACTGATTTTTTTCCCAAGAAAAGCAGTCTCAGGCCAAATGTGACATTTTCTGGAGGGCCTGAACACAGCGAATCCAATACATGGGGATACATCGTTGTCACCCTTGGCTCCCAGGGCTGGCAGGAGGTGGAATGGCTTAAGCCAGGAGAAGTGAATGACTTGTTTTCACTGGCGGCTCCCTTAGGCAGCGCTGTATTTTTCCACTGCGTGGATCACACTGGAGATTAATTTTGGTTCAGCCAATGCCTGCCAAGCAGAAAATGAAGGCCCTAGCCCACGGGGAAGTCAGCCATGGCATCTGCCACAGACTCAACGTCGCTGGTACATTTCCACGAAGGGAGATAGCTACAATAGTAAATTTCTAGGCTTTGATAAAAACATTGGGTACGGTTTGTTTTGATAGGCATGACATACTTGTAATCGGAAACCCAGCTGAGGAAATAAGCTTGCCAGCGCAGGGTGAGTTTTTAGAACTTAGAACACAGGGATCTTTCAGACCCTGGGAGTCAAGTGGTGGACCACGGAGCAGTGGAGAAAGGTCAAGGATACCCATCCTGTGTCAAGACCTTGAACAACAGGGCTGGACTAGGACCATGGCACAGGGCGCTGCCAGAAAAGTCAAGTGTGATGTGTCCTTTTCTGCTTCCCACAGCACTTTGTCCAGAAACAGGCAGGGTGTAGGGAGCAGGCATGAAGGGGCCAGTGACCCAAGAGCTTCACCGTTATTTAATTCAACATTATAGACTGGATCATGGGTTGGTAGTCAATTATACCTTCTGTTTTAGCCTTCTTGGTGAGAGTAAATATTCAGAATATTGTCTTAGAGCAAGTCATGTTTAACTGCTTATCTTCTTCAACGAAATTATAAAATCAGAGCAGCAGGTGACCTGATGGAGGCACCGACCAAAAACGCCCTGTTCCTATGCAGAGATGCCGGCGTGATGCCTTCCAAAACATTAACAATGGCCAGGTTGGGGATGGGGGTGTTGCAGGTGATTTCTCTATATTTTCTTATAGTGGTTGGATTTTCTTTTTTTAGCCATTCAATGTATTATTTTCACAAAAATAAAGCCTTTTCAAAAGCAAAAGAGTACCGTAAAACGGGCAGGTGATAAAGCACAAAGCTCATAGAATACAGAAACAAAACAGATGTATTACAGATTCCAATTCCCCTATTCTTGCCATTTAGCTATGCTGGGTCTCAGCATCTTCGTTTGCACAAGATCTTGCTGAGTGTTTCTGGGGATAGATAGCACACACTGTTTTGTCCATAGTAGAAACAGATTTATTTCAAGTGTTTTTTGGAAAACGTTTATCATCTTCCTAACTCTAGCACAGCTGAGAGAGAGGAAGGAGACTTTTTATGTTACCCCAAGGCAAGCATTAAATGAAAAAGATAATCCAGGCAAATGGCCATTTCTTCCTAGCTTTGGCTCTGGGGACACTTGGGCTCCCTGGGTGACATGGTAGGTTAAACAGGTGTTAAAAGGGGTATAGGGGGACACTTTGACCCAATACCAAGAATTCAGCCACCGCAGCGGGTTTTTCATGATAGACCTCACTTGTCTTCCTCCCTGGCAACCCAGCCATTTCATGGGACCAAGGGGCCACCACAGGGTATAGTCAGATCTCTCAACACAACATTCTGCAGGCCCTGTCCAAATTCTTCCCTATTTCACTAGTGAGAAAGGGATCAGATTTCCAAAAGAAATGATGCATTGAAATTTCAATAGAAATGCCATAATTTATTCCATTGTATAAAAAAGTCATCCTTATGTAACAAAATGTCTTCTTCGAAGAAGAAATATATTATTTCAGGTCATAAATAATCAACAAACGTACAACTGTTGACAACTAAAAAAAACCAACACTGGTGTTTTCCATCAGTGCTGAAAACAAATCTGTTTAGGCTATATTTACAGGATAGTACAGTACTCAAAACACAAAAATTGAGGTATTTGGTTCTTTTAGGAGTAGACAATGACATTTGTGAAGGCAGACCACCTACACAAAAATAAATAAGGTATATTCTCATATGTATATGTGTCATAGGGAATGGTAATACTGGTAGGTATGTCAAGCATGAAGAGATTCTACAAAAAACAGGGGCGAGCAAAAAGAAACTGGCTCAGACACTGAGTCCTTTCTCTTCTGCCCCATTTTGTCAGAGGGACTTGATGTACCCAGTATACATTGGTCCCAAATGTACTGAGCTCAGCAAACGTCTTGATGCCAAGTCATCACTATGTCTGCTTAGGAACCCAGTGGAACTCAGGTGAAATTAAATAAATAAGGACCAGCCCTTGTGAGCTCCTTCCCCAGAGTTATTGCATTTCTCCTCTTAAGTAGGAGCCTGGAGTTTCGGCGGGACGTGAAGACCCTCACCTCCCGTGGCCTTTCAGCAGCTGGGAGAAGTCGTGATGGGGCTCTGAAGGTAGCTCAGTGCACTGTTCGTGGGGTGGACGGGGATGGAGACGGGGAAGTTGAAGACCGTGGTGGTGGAGGCACCCCGGTCGAGCACAGCCATGGCGGGGCTCCCGGCCTCTGCTGCACAGTGTGGAGCCAGCACCTGAGACTCAAACTGCAGCAGCTGGCCCATGAAGCTGAAGTTGGGGGAGATGATGCTTCGCCTCTGCTTCACAAACTCAAAGGCCTCGTCCAGCTTGACTCGGTTAGTCCTCATAAGGTAAGCGAGGCAGATGGTGGCCGATCGGGAAATGCCCGCCTGGCAGTGGACAAACACCCTTCCTCCAGCATTCTTGATGGAGTCTGGAAAACAAAGGGTGGATGGTTACTCGACAGGAGAACTAACTGCCCCAAGCCCAGGTATAGGGTGTCTAAGAAATGTCATGTGTGTCTTATCCAGAGATGGTCAACATCACCTCATGCCATCACACGGACACTCTACGTGGAAGTAATGTGGACACTGTGCAAAAGACCACACGGGATTTAAACCCAGCCTGCTTGTTTCCACTTAGACTGATCTTGGACAAGTCAATCCAACTTTCTGAGCCTTGGTTTGCTAATCTGTTAAGTGGGCCATTACATCGATATTTTGCAGGGATGTTGTCCACACCAGACTGATTCTTAATTGTCTGGAAGCAGGATCAGAAAGTATCATTCAAGTCCTTGCCATACAGGTTGGGCTCAGTGGCTAAAATGGGAAGAGAAAGGCAGGAAAGTCCAGGCATCCGTTCCATTTACCTATGAAGTCGATTGCCTCGTTGAACCATGAGCTGATGTCTGCCTTGTGGTTGTCTTCCACAGGGATGCTCTTGTACTGGTAGTGACCCTCAAAATGGTTGGGACAATTGGCTGAGACATTGATCAAGGCAGTGATGCCCAAGGCATCCAGCATGTCCTTGCGGGAAGCGTGATAGGCACTGCCCAAGTACAGAAAGGGCAGGATCTCCACTGGGCCACCCTGAAATCCAGAAATATCCAACACTTGTCAAGCTTGCTCACAGTCAATGCCAGCACCCATACCCACAAAAGCTTCCTGCTAGAAAAGTCATTTTCAGAACTGGATGAACTTCTGGGCACCGTTGTTGGAATATAAATAAATAGGGACTAAGCCTGGGCAGGGCAAGTTCATTTCTGTAGTGCCAGCAATTCGACACTCGGCTCCATCAGACCACTTAACTGTGGAATAAATCATATCCCTGTGTCCTCTGTTATAAATAAAGCTGCAGGTCACTTTCTATATTCTCACTGGCACTGCTCTTCCAGGTCTTTGCCAGCTCTTACTTCTCCCCTCCGGCACGGGCCCCTACTAACCTGATCATAGAGTGGGGTACTGCAGGAACTGCACCCGGATTCCGCGCTGTCAGGGACGCTAGTACTCAGGGGAAGGCTGAGCCCCATGGGGGTCGACTGTTTGCTGCACAGCTCCGGGCAGGAAGCCGAAAAAGCTTCATAGCCTCCTGAGAATACAAAGACATTTTTTTCCCATTAGTACCGCCGGCACAGGGCACCTTCATACAACTCCCCCACCCACCAGGCGCTGGAAGTTTACATCGAGTGGCCCAGGCACGTCTTTGTTCCCAGAGCCAAACAAAGCCAATGACAAGTCCCCAGAAACACGACTCTGGCGCCCACGCGCTGCAGGTGGGGCAGCACCCCAGGAGGCCAGAACCGGGGGTCCCCGGCAGGGTTCCAAGGGGCGTGAGGCCCCGCGAGCTCTCCCGCGGGCGTACCTTTGAGGAAGAAGACCTGCGCGGCGCGCGCCTCGCGGCAGAGCGCGCCGGCGGCCAGGGCCAGGGTGCCGTCGCGCTTGGCGCCGTCCAGCGCGGCGCTGCGCTCGTCCAGGAGCACCACGGCGTGGTAGGCGCCGGCCAGCAGGCGGCCGCGCAGCTCGGCGTTGGGCACGATGTGCTCCAGGCCCATGGCGCCCTTGGCGCGGCGCCGCACGATGGTGCTGAAGCGCACGTTGACCGAGCCGGCGATGTGGCCGGCGTTGAAGGCGAAGAAGGAGCGGCAGTCCAGCAGCAGGCACTGCGCCGCGCGCTCGCCCAGCAGCGCCCGCAGGCCCCCGGCGTCCAGCGTGCCCACTTCCATGACCATGGCCGGCGCCAGCGCCCCCAGCCTGCAGCTCCGCCGCGTTCTTTGTCTGTCCTCGGAAGCCAAGCGCAGGGCGGCGGCTGTCGAGGAAAAGCCCGACCCTGGCTCTCTTTGCGCCGAACCAAAAACTGCCTTTGCGCTGGGCGAGGGGCGGGACGTCCCGTGGGTCCCCCGACTGCCCCTCCGGCAGCGCCAAACCTACAGCCCGAACGTCCTTCGCTCGGAGCGCGGCCCGCGGAGCGCGTTTATATGCCATAAGGCTCCTCCGGGGGCGGGGCGGGGCGGGGCGGGCCGGCGCGCGGGGGGAGGGGGTTTGTTTGTTTGAATGGCGGTCACGTGACGGGGCGGTGACGTCACCGCCCTGCCCGGCCGGGCGCCGCCGGAGCCAGAGGCGAAGACGTCATCGGCCTCGGAGCCGGGTCCGCTGCCCGCGCGCTGGCCCGCCGCCCGGCCCCCCACCGTCCGACCCGCGCCGCTCTCCGGGCCCAGCGGGGAGGAGGGGGATGTGCCGCCCGCCAAGGCTGACCTCCGGGATGCAAGCGGCAGGGACTGCGGACGGCAGGCCACCTGCCTCTGCCTCGGCGCTCCTTCCCCCTTCCCGTCCCTTCCCCTTCCCCCAGCCACAGATCGGAGCAGAAAGGGGCTTCCTGTGCTTTTGCGCACACTTGTGCCCCTTTCTCTCATTTCCTCATCACTAACGGGCAGGGAAACCGAGTTCCCAAGGAGAAGACTGACTAGCCCAGTGTCACACCTCCGGGGTGCGGAGCGGGGGCGGTAGAGAGGAGCCTGGGGCGGGTTGGAGAAAAATGAACTTGGTCAGTAGAAATGTCGGTTCCACCAAGAACGACCCGAGTGAATTGGGGTGACGAGGTTCAGGGAAATGTTTTCCTCTTTCCCAGACTTTCTCTAATGTTACTTTAAAAAATTTACATCTGCCATGAACAATGCCTCCGAGCAAACCCCCAACCAGGAAAAATGTTATTCCTAGTCGCTTGGTCCCTGGAAGACTAAGCCAAGGAAGGCAGGTCAGGGGTCTAGAATCCAGTAGGGGATCGCAAGGTCCCGTAGCGGAGTCAGGGTTGGGCGTTTGGTGGGGAGCGACCCGCAGCGCGGCTCAGCAGCGCCCCCCCAGGGCCCACCAGCCACTTCTCTGTCACGCGGGCTCAAGACCCAGCTGCTTCGTCCCTTTATTTTATAAAAATACAGTGTGTAGATCGAACGCCTGTATGCGCCGGGCTCGGGAGCTCCAGCCCCACTCCCCGGTCCTCGCCATCTGTACAGGCTGAACTCGAAACCCCACCGCGTGGCGCTCTAGGCGGAGTGCCAGGACCTGGACCCCAAAGCTTGGGAAGACGCCCCCCCCCAACCAAGGTATCCGTGCCCTCGGTCCTAGAGACGGCCCCCTGGGACGTACTAGGTACACAAACATAAACATTGCGCCACCCGGCCGGCCCGGTGCCGAGTCAGGAACATTCTGCGGTTTCTTCTGCCGGGGGGAGGGGATTTCACCGGCCACCCTGAGTCGTGGCTCTGTGGGTTGTATCACCAGAGGCAACTTCTGCATTTGCCTCGCTTAGCTTGTGTACTCTCATATGCGCAAACTTTCTGCCTGGATTCTTCTAGAAAAGTTCAGGACATTGAGTGGTTGTTTTTTTTTTTAAAGGGCGTTTTCTACCTTCATTTGAACCTTGGTCGAGGACAGCAAAGAAGTCCTCAGATAAGAACAACACCCTCCCTGTATAGAGAGAAGAAAAAGAAATTATTTGTTTATACTACTTATTCAGCTGAGGAACTCAACATATTTTTTGTGTTGAATCATAGAATGTTACAGCTGCTGACTTCTGACTGCATACCGACTTGATTTGTCCCAATTTTTATTTATTTATTTATTTTGACCTGGCACACCTTCCCCTACCCACGTTTTTCCAAAAACAAACAACAAAAAAAAAACCACGTCTTTTTTATACAAATATCACAGTGGTAGGGGTGGTAGACGCACAGGCTGGCCCCGGAGGTTCCCCTCTCATCAGTGGCTGGAAAAGGCATAAGGAGTAGGCGTGAACCCCATGCTGTCATCTTGCTGCTGGATGATCGTAGGTCAGTCTCTTCCCCTACTGAGCCTCCAAGCCCACGTCTGTAGAATGGGTCTACGGTGGCCCACTGTGAGGATGGTTTGAGGCCCAAGTGGGAGATGATGGGTTTAAGGAACCCAGGCCCTACCTCACCCCTGCTCATTATGATTCACTAAATCTCTTGGTTTCCCCTTCCCAGCGGAACGGTTCTTATATCATCATGCCGCTGTGCTTTCAGGGTCTGACATCAGAACCCGGGAGAAGGTCACCACAAGCCATCGGCTTATGAGAGACATCAGTAGATATGGGTGGGACAGAGGCCCAGCTCAGGGAAAGGTCCCTCCTTGAGAGCAACTAACATACAATGGCTCGGGTCAGTGGTCACCTGCCCAGAGACAGGCTCCCCATCCAGGCAGTGGTGACGCTGCTTCTGGCTGGAGGTTGGAGCCCAGGAGAAGCCGGGCGTGATCTGGTCTGTGTGACTGCGGAAGGGGTAAGGGGCTGGCGCTGTGGGCCCGGCTAACAGACGGGCATGAAGCGGGATGAATCAGTGGATGTTGACTCGAGAGAGAATTGGGTCTTTCTGACCTGGGCTGTTCCCAATTCTAGTGTTTAGGAATATACCTGGAGGCAGTGTGGAGTAGTGGGAAGGGTCCAGAACTTTTTACTCCCTGATAGGTAGGCCTGGCCTGGACTCCCCACCTTTAATGTGTGGCCTTAAGTAAGTCCACTTCACCTTCCTGTGCTGATGGAGAGGATGGTCACCTCTAGGGCTGTGGGGAGACCCGGTGGAGCCAGGGCTGGCACCGGCCTCCATCCCTGTGCTAGTCCTGCTCTCAGAGTCAGCTTTGGGCCTGCCTTGGGGTCGCAAGAAAAGCGAGGGTGGAGCTTCCACTGATTACAGTCGGAAAGTGGCCCCAGCTCACTGCTCTGTGACCTTGGGCAAACAGCTGAACGTTTCTGGGCCTCAGTTTCCCCGTTTGTAAACTGGGAATAATATCCATCTAGGACTAAGTAAAACAGTATGTGAGAAAGGGCCTGGTGTGACTTACACCCAGAGGGGTGCAGGGTCCCAGAGTCACGTTCTCTCTTTCAAAAGCCACAGCCCTTTTACTGTCTCTCTGTGCTGTATGATGGTTCCTCCCCTCATTAGCCTTCTGTGACTCCCTATTACCCACTAAGTCCAAAGCCCATCACCACGGGGCCTTGGCCATCTGTCTGGTTGAGCCTCCCGCTCTCTTGGATTTCTCTGTTGTGCTCCAGGAAAGCTCCACGGGCTCGTGTTCCTCAAATGTTCTGGTCCTGTCCTGCCCTCACACCTCTGCTCACACTACTCCCCCTGCCCCCGCCAGCATGCTGGTTCCTCTGGGCTCCAGCATAATCTTTCTAGGTGAAGACTCCCCTGGCTTCTCCAAATCTCCCCTCCCCTGAACCCTGGAGGACATTGTCCGAATATTCTGACTGTGTAGAGGTCATTTAGATCCTTGTCTTTCTCCCCCTGGTTGTTAGCTTGTGAGCTTGCGGGCAGCACTGTGTTGTGTTTTTCTCATCTTTGGACTCCCCACCCTACTATGTTTCACACAGTGCTAACACATAGTCGGCCCACAATTTGTGAATTGGTGGAATTTTTTTAAAGGGTCCTATTGAAAAGTGTCAGAAGAGAGGATGGAAATTGACATTTATGAAGCCTCACCTTTGTGCCAGCTGCATTACAGGGATCATGTCGTGAACTTATCAATGGTCCTGTGAGGTGATCCTTATCCCCATTTTATAGGCAAGGAAAGAGGCTCAGAGAGGGGACATGTCTATGGTGACAAAGCTGGGAACCATCACGCACACACATCCAAAGCCAGGCCTGTCTGACTCGAGAGAGGCAGTGGGCCTAGGTAGCTGGCCTTGTAAACCCGGTCTGTTGAGGCCTTGGCCTCAGAAAGCCCCATGCCAGGCAGTGCTGGCTCACGCCTCTGACTCTCGGCTTGCCTGGAGCTTTCCTTGCTGGCAGAGTGGTCCCTGGCACCAGCCCTGGAGGGAGCCTGGAGCCTCCTAGGACTCCCAACTCAGGCCCTGGTGTCCCTGCTAAGGAGATTTGGCAGCCACTTGGGCCCACCCTGAGGGGCTGGCAAGGGTGACTTCACCCTCCACACCCAGCAGTTAGGACAGAGCCCGCTGCTGTTGCACAATCTTTACAAACAGATCTCCACGGTCAGGCCTGGGAGGGCCTGCAGAGCTGCGTCATCTCATCCAGTCCCCATGTTTGAGAAACAAGGGCCTAGAGAGGTTAGGCAACTTGTCCGAAGTCACACAGTGTTCAGAACATTCTCACTCTAGTTAGCCTTATGTGAGCTGAGTATTCAAACCCTTAGCAGTGATTCTCTCTGGAGGGTGGAGCTCGTTCACCCTCATTTGAGAGACAAGGGCCCAGAGAGGTTAGGCAACTTGTCCAAAGTCACACAGTGTTCAGAACATTCTCACTCTAGTCAGCATTATGTGAGCTGTGTGTCAAACCCTTAGCAGTGTTTATCTCTGGAGGGTGGAGCTCCTTTCATTTTCTTCCTTATAACTCTGTATGGCTTGAACTTTTTGAACACAAATGTCTAACTTTTCTAACCAAGAAAAAAGATAAAAATGTTAAAAGGCAACCACATTTAGGGTAACAGCATTGTTGTTAAAACCAAGTTAAGGAGTTAGACTGCCTGGATTAGAATCCCAGCCTGCCCATTCACCAGCTGTGTGTATTTGGGCAAGTTACTGTACCTCTCTGAGACTTGGTTTTCTCATCTGTAAAATGAGAATAATAATAGTATCTATCCTGTGGGGCTGATGGGAGGCTCATACGAGGCAGTGAAAGGCAAGTACAGCCAGTGAGCCAACTAGCCTGCGGCCTCTTTTTGTACAACCCACAAGCTAAGACTATTTTCTACATTTTAAATGTTTGGGGAAAAAAATCAAAAGAAGAATCATATTTTGTGACATGTGAAAGTTATATAAAATCCAAATTTCAGTGTCCGTAAATAAAGTTTTATTGGAACACAGCCACACCCATTTGTTTACATATTGTCTGTGGCCGCTTTTGCATACAATGGCAGGTAAGTAGTTGTGACAGAGACTGGATGGCTCACAAAACCTGTCCCTTTACAGGAAAAGGTTGCCAGCCCCTGATAGGAACTCATGGATGAGAAGTACTTTAGAACAATGCCTGGCATTGTAAGTATTTAGGAAACTTTGTTATCGTTATTATATGGATATTTATAAACCCTCAATCCCCTAGGATGTGTTTAAAAGCAGTAATTGCTTTCATCATATATGTCATTGTGTCAAAGGCACATTTTTCATGTTTTAGCATTTCTCAGGGTGGAATGTGATTTGCATTCGGGGCATGTCATTTTTAGTTGACGTAGCAATGGACAGCATTTTTCTTTCTTAATGCTGCGTAAATTAATGAAGGGACCTCAGGACCGATGACATCCTAGAACCTGTAAATGCAGTAAAGTAAAAAAGGTTTGAGGTGAAAACGAATTAAAATGCTGCAGTCATTCAATCAACAGACATTTCCAACAACCAGCTAGACCCTAGGTGCTAAGTGCCAGGGGAGGAACTGGGGAACCCAGGAAGGGGCTGGGCTCTTGCCCAGCTGGGAAAGATGCCGAGAGGGGGGATGCCCCCCCCACCCCGGAGATGTAAAGGCTGATGTAGGATAGAAATTTCTGGAGAAAATGCCTCTGAGTGGTGGGCTTCAATTAGCCACCACTTTCCTGCTGGGAGCCTCAGTTTCCTCTCCTATAAAATAGGGGCAGCAGTAACCCCTGAAGACCAACTCTCAGATTCACTGTGGGGAACAGTCTCCATTGATGACCATTTCTGTCACTGTCACTGGCCCGGGAGCGGGGACATGGTTTCTTGCCTCTCTTGGTCCCCAGCACAAACCTCAAAGCAAGGTTTTTGGACAACACAGGAAAGGAACCAGGAACAGCAGGGCCTCCCTGACTCACACAGGCCTGTCCCCCAAACCAGAGACCCAGCCTGCCAAGGACGGCCCTGAGCCACGCCCCAGGCCCTGGCCGCTGCACACGCTGGGTGATGCTGTGGTGAGCCGTGACAGCTTTCTGTTGGTTCTTTTTTAAAACAAACAAACAAAAAAAAAACCAGAATGTAAATTAAGATATAATTTCCTTTTCATAATTAGAAAACACTTAGCAATTAATGTTGGTGGGAGCGAATGAGATCATAGTTTGTCTGTTGCACACTCTCCTCCGGGGAAACGAAGAGGAAAAATGATGGGCGGTATGTTCAGAATCATGGCTGGAGACACGGAAGTTGTGCATCCCAATTTTGCCTTAGGGGGTGACTTATTTGGGGGCAGTTCTTATTAATAACCATTGCCAGTCTCTACTGAGCACTTGCGACGAGCCTGGCACTTTGCTGGGGCTCTATATTCATTTCCTCCTGCGATGACGACACTGACCCTGTGCGGTAGGTACCCTCACCACCTCCGTGTGACCCAGAGGGGTTCACTTGTCCAAGACACATAGCAAGGACTCTGTCTCCCTCTTTCTAAGTCGTTTGTCCTTAT
This sequence comes from Eulemur rufifrons, assembly GCF_041146395.1. Taxonomy (NCBI): domain Eukaryota; kingdom Metazoa; phylum Chordata; class Mammalia; order Primates; family Lemuridae; genus Eulemur; species Eulemur rufifrons. Next base: position 13,641,672 of record NC_090992.1, read on the forward strand.
CTCGCCACGGCACATTGACCAGGCGTGGCATGAGTGTAGCATGTTGCACCACTTTACTGTTTATTTCTTTTTTTTTATTGTGACTATTTTAATATTTTACCCCTTAGTCCTCCACAATTTCACCTAAAAGAAGATAAAAATTTCCATCACTGTTTATTTCTTGGAATGATAACTTGAAGGGGCCTCTTTTAGATTCCAAAGGCAAGAGAAAAAGCAACATGCCTCAAACTCAGGCTTTCTGCCTGGCCCTCTCTGACTCACTAGGCCACATTGGACAGATGATTCATTCACTGGCTTTGACTTCAGCAGGTTTGGCCACCCACTGGGAGTGAAGTCACACCTCCAGCGCTCCCAGGCATTCATTGGTCCACTCATCCAACTTCACGACAGGCAAGAAACAGGCTTGGGCGAGCCTGCCCAGGGTCAGGGACGGGAAAGTGCACAAATGCTTCTGGGTGTCTTCGAATTGTGGCGGGGCTGCTCAGTCCTAGCCTAAGAGATCCTCTGCGGGGCCTATATTAGTGTTCTAGGGCTTCCCTACAAAGTACCACAGACTGGGCAGTTTCAACAAGAAGTTACCATCTCCCGGTTCTGGAGGCTGGAAGTCTGAGATCAAGGTACTGGGGATTAGGACTTCAACACATCTTTTTGAGGGACACAGTTCAACCCATAGCAAGGCTTGTTCCCCAAAGAGAACCCCCCTCTGTGTGTGGTGAAGGTATGTGTTCTCAATATGAGGAAAAACAGCCTTTGTTCTTGGGTGGGATGACTCACTACCATAAAGATGTGCATTTGGCTCAGGTAAATACACCCAATAGCCATGATCCTCGTGCAAATACTGAGGGTGAGGGTTTTTATTTTTTTTCTGGAGTTAAACAAGTTGATTCTAAAATTGATATGAAATAATAAACAATCAAGGCAGAGGTGGGAAGATCACTTGAGGCCAGGAGTTTGAGACCAGCCTGGGCAACACAGTGAGACCCCATCTCTACAAAAAATAAACAAAAAATTAACCAGATGTGGTGACATGCACCTGTAGTTCCAGCTACTTGGGCAGCTAAGGCAGGAGGATGGCTCGAGCTCAGGAGTTCAAGGCTACAATGAGCTATGAGCAACACAGTAAGACCCTGTCTCTAAAAAATAAAATAAAATAATTTTTTAAAAATACCATAAACCCTCTGTAATTAAAATGGTGTAGTTGGAAACAGGATACCCAGACAGACCCATGGAACACAATAGAAAGTCCAGAAATGTACCCAGGTACCTATGGAAGTTTGATGCATGAGCAAGGTGCCATCTCAACCCACTGGGACATGATAGACTTTTTAGTGAGCAATACTGGTACAATTGGATGCCATTTGGAAAAAAGATAAAAGTGGATCCAAACCTCACACCAAACACCCGGATAAACAGCAAATGGACCGGAGATTCAGATTTTAAAACTGAAACCTTACAACTTCTAAAAGAAAACACAGAAGAGATTCCTTTGTAACCCAGGGGTGAGGAAATTTTTAGTCTATTTAGGACTCAAAATCCAGAAACAATAAAAGAAGATCTTGATAAATTCAACTATGTAAAAATTAAAGCCAAATTTTTAGAACACATTTCATGGCAAAAAGTTTCATAATCAAAGTTAAACAATAATAAAAAGACAAATGAGACAGAATATTTGTAACTTAGGGATGAAGGACAATTTCATCAATATTAAAGGAATTCATAAAAACAGAGATGAAACAGCCAAAAATATGATTTTAAAATGGGTAAAAGAGATGAGTAGATAGAAAAAGAACTGCAGTCCTTCTAAACATGAAAAAAGATGGTCTTTCTTAATCATAATAGAAGCCAAGAAAATTATAACTATGCTTGAGAGATTATTTCTTATCTGTCAAATTGGCAAAAATCCAAAAACTTGGTAGTATCCTCTGTGGGACAAGAGAAATCTGAATATGGACTGGATATTAGGTGATATTATGGAATCGTTTTAACTTCAATGGTCTTTAAGAGACTCTCTTGTTCTTAATAGATACCTGCTGAAGTATTTGGCAGAAAAGTGTCAAGGTGTTGGCAACTTGCTCTCAAATCGTTCTGGAAATAAAATACACACACAAATAAATTAAATATGGCCAAACATTAACAATTGTTGAGTCTATGTGGTGGGTATAGTGATGTTCATGTGTGACCATTATGCTCAGGGAAATAAGCCAGACACAGAACATGATCTCACTTATATGTGGAATTTTTAAAAGTGGAACTCATAAAACCAGAGGGTAGGATGCTGGTTACAAAGGGCTGGGGGGAGATGCTGGTCAAAGGGTACACACTTTTGTATTTATGGAGGATGAATAAGGGTTAGGGTTATGGTACAACTTATATTTATATAATTGTATTTGTCAGTTACACTTCAATAAAACTTAAAAAGCTACCATTAAGAAAATGAAAAGAGAAGCAACAGACTAGGAAAAAATATTTGCAAATCTAATAAAGAACTCATTTCCAGTATTTGCAAAGAACTTCTACGACTTAATAACAGGAAGACACCCCAATCAAAAAAGGAGTAAAAGATGTGAACAGATATTTCTCCAAAGAAGATATACCGATAGCTAATAAGCACGTGAACAGAAGCTCAGCAGCATTAGTCATTAGGGAAATGCATATCAAAACCACAATGAGGTACTACTTGTGGTTGTAGAATGACTATAATAAAAAAGACAGCTAATAACGACGTTGGCTAGGATGTGGAGAAACAGAACTGTTATGGTTTGAATGTCCCCTCCAAAACTCATGTTGAAATTTAATTGTCATTGTGACAGCATTAAATGGTGGGACCTTTAAGAGGGTTTTGCCCTCACGAATGGATTAATGCTGTTATTGCGGGAGTGGGTTAGTTATTGTGGGAGTGGGCTCCTGATAAAAGAATGAAATTTGACCCCCATCCTCTCTCTGTCTCATGTACTTGCTCTCCATGTGACGTCTTCCAGCATGTTATGTCATTGCAAAAAGTCCCTCTGGAGATGTCTCCCCTCTTGGACTTCCCAGCCTGCGGAACCGTGAGCCAGATAAATTTGTTTTCTTTATAAATTACCCAGTCTGTGATATTCTGTTATAGCAGCAGAAAATGGACTAAGACAAGAATCCTCATCCACTGTGGGTGGGAATACAAAATGGTGTCGCCTTTTTGGAAAACAGTTTTAAGGTTTCTCAAAAAGTTAAACATAAAATTACCATATGACCCAGCAATTCCACTCCTGGGTTTCTACCCAAAAGAAATGAAAGCGTATATCTACACAAGGATTCGGGAGTCAGTGTTCATAGCAACATTATTTATAATAGCCCCAAACTGGAAACAGCCTAAATGTCCATCTACTGATGAATAGATAGGCAAAATGTGGTACACACTGGAACACTATGCAACGCTAAAAAGAAACAAGCCTTTGACACGCGCTTCCATATGGATGAACCTCCAAGATGGTATGATAAGTGAAAGAAGTCAGACAGAAGAGTCTACATTTTGTCTTATTCCACTTATATGAAATGTCCAGAAAAGGCAAATTTAGAGGGACGGTAAAAAGTTCAATAGCCCAGGCCTGGAGCAGAAACATGATTATCCCAAATGGGTATTATGAAGGAGTCTTAATGAGGAACCACGAAAATGTTCTAAAATTGATTTATGGTGATGATTGTACTACCTGGTAAAGTTACCAAAAAAATAATTGAATTGTATACTTTAATAGGGTGAATTTTACAATATTTAAAATGTTCCTCAATAAGTCTATTTTTTTAATTGAGTTCAAGGTCCCAGTTTTTATGGTGATGCAGTATTTTATTTATTCTGTCTATTAATAACTATTATTTGAAAACATTTGCAATATTAATGGAACTTAATCTAAGAGAAATTCAACTTTTTTTTTACATGTCAATAGTGGGTATTAACAAAAAAGATAGTTAAAATAACTATGGTCAATATTGTTATGTCAAAAACTTATAAATAAATACTTGATGTTAGTATGTCAACATAGAATTCAGTTTTTGGTGTAAAGTTTTTTGGCTGCAAGTGAGATCATTAGTTTTACTTCAGTAATAGGGAATACCTCTTGATGCTGGGATGGCCTCTTCTTGGTATTTCTTCTGTTGTGGTTTTTAGTGTGGTTATGTGTGTTTATATGAATGGAGCGGAGTGGAGAGGTATTCAACATGTTAATTCCAAACAAGAGTATATAACTGAATACTAAAATAAGTAATAAGGAGGTAGGTGGGTAATGCAACTGACCAGTAGCTTTGAGGCCAATAGGTTAAGCCTAAGGAGTTTAGCCAAGATTCAGGAATAAGTAACAAGTTAAATTAGGAGCTTAAAGAAGGAAAAAAAAAGCTATAAATTGCTCTTTCCGGCGATTGCAATGGTGAATTTTCCACTTTTTTCCCTGTGGCTTTGGACAATCTCAGTGCAGAGTTCTCTGCACAAATTCCTGGCCAGGAAGCCGCAGGAGGCAGAGTTCAAGGTTCAGTTTGAAGTTCAGATTACACCTGGCTCGGAGGCCTTCAGTTGAGGTAGGCTGGGATAGAGCACTCGCTGTATCTACCTCCCCTGTGTAGGATCAGTGTTAGTTTATGTTCATCCTTACAGTGGGCTCTCCGCTTCCGTGTAAACTTCTCGAGGACATGTGGTCTTTATTCTCAGAATCCTGGAACAAAGTCCAGGTCGTGTCGGACTGGTGAAGGCTTGCTAAGTAGTAAGTGTGATTGGAAAACCAGAGGCAGCAGAAAGAGAAAGTCACTTCGAAATTTTACTTCATTAGTGAGGTCTTTGACTGAGACCTACATAAATGTGAGAGTAATAAAAAAAAAAAAAAAAGGAAAAAGAAAAAATTAGCATGGCAAAAGTGCAGTATATTTAATATCATGTGATTTTATCCTAGACATACAAGAATGCTGGGCAAAGGAAGAAAAGCCTACTTAATGTGAGTGAAGAGAGCAGACAATTTACTCTTTCTCTGAAAAGGTTCGCAGAGAATAGAAAGTAAGTAGAGAGAAAATTCAGATAAATGAAACCTTGGTTGGAGAATCTGATATATCTGGACAATAAAAACATACTTGTGAAAGAAGAGAGAGAGGAAGGAAGAGTGAATGCAGGAAGGAGGGGTAGAGAGAGGGGTGAGGCCAGTGTGGGGGCAGCAGAATGAGTGGGAGAGAGTGGGAGGGAGCCGTGGTCTTCACAGGCCATTGAGAGAATTTGGGCTTCTCCAAGCGAAGCGGGAGCCCGGGAGGCTGTGGGCAGAGCAAGGCAGGGTGGGCGTGCATGTCACCCAGGTAGCAGGACTCACTGCATGTGGCAGCCTGAAGAGATGAGTTCACAGGGCAAAGTCCTCAGCACGGTGACACGCAATAAGCACGGAGCCCACTGTTGAGTGTCATGATCTCTATTTTAACCCCTGGTACCTGCAGGCCCAGAGAGGTAAAGAGCTGGCGGAAGGTCACAGCTGTTGGCCTAGGGGCCCGTGGGGAGCCAGGCTCAGCAAGTGGGAAGCCCAGGGCACAGGGGGCTGCTCCTGGCGGGCAGGTGTACCTGGCCTACAAGGCAGAGAGCACAGAGTGACCGTGCCACCCACCACCTTAACTTCCTGGGCCTCTAAATCTGTGCCTCACCTGGGGGCTGGAGGAGGGGTAACAATGTCCTATAAGAGTCATTTAGGTGATGCACATGCAGACACAGACACACACAGACACATGTATAGACATGGACACACAGAGACGCAAAAACACAAACACACACACAAACACACACACAGACGAACACACACAATATGTTAGTGAGCTACCAAATTGTCAAAACACCAAATTCCAGAATGGGGGTAACGTTTATGAAACCCCTTCTGAGGAAATGAACAGGTGACACCTGGGCTTCCCTGCTCCAGGAAAGCCAGGGTCGGCTCTCCACGGGACAGGCCACCACAGTGATCTGCCCAAGGAGAGAGAGGGTGACTAGGACATGATTAAAATAAAGGGGTATTTCCCTAACTTTTTTTGTTGTTCCATTTTCCCAGACCGAAAGCAGCGCTGTGAGATTTACGCAGAGACCCCTGGCAACATTCGTTTCCACCCCACGGGCCACACGAGGGGCCGGCTGCTAGGAGAAGCCCAGGGCAGTGTTGGCAGCCCAAGCACCACACCCGGGACCTTCTGCAAATCCTGCCACCTGGGTCCTACCTCCAGCACTTCTGGCTAACTCACCCGGAGAAGGCCTGGGCATGGGGCCTTTTGAAATCGTCCGAGGGTCCCGATGTACAGTGAGAGCCGCAAACTACTAGCCCAGAGGAGCGTCTTGATGCCCAGCATGTGTTACGGAGGGAGGGACGCAAGCGGAGGGCTCTGCTCGGGGCTTGGCACAGGGGACGTGCTCAACACGTGCTCACTGGAGGACCGCAGGACTGAAGGGCTTCCCTCCTTCTCAGAGAGTCTTAGCAGACTTGCACCGTCCCATGGACGTGCTTCTCTGGCTTTGGCGTTTTTTACTCCAAGTGTGTACCATTTTTAAGACCAGGGATAATGAAACGATTTGCCAGCTGTCCAAGAGCCCACAGGTTGAGCTTCTTTCGCTTCCCTTTTCTTTATCTATTCAGGGGGCGGGAAACGCCCACGAATGGCTGTGGAAAGGCCGGGCCAAAGCGGGCCAAGGGGTGGGTGAGCTGCAGAAGTCCCTGGGCCCACGGTGGTCGGGGTGGCTGAGAAGCTGGAAGTTGCTGGAGAGGCCTTGGGGTTGGGGGCAGGTGGGGGGCCTGGGTCCCTGGGCCCGCTGGCCTTGGGGCTCCCCTGGGTCACTGTCATGCAGCCTAGTCATTCTGGTGACCTCGCTCTGACACAGCCTGCAGGCCCCGCCTCTGGTGTTTCAGAGAACACTCCCAGGAGGGCGAGGAGAATTCGCTGAGGGCTGCGTGACCTGGCAGAAAAGCCACGCGGTGCTCTGTGTGGGCCATGCCAGGATCCTCGTGCTGCCGACGAGGGTACTGAGGCCAGGCTCAGGGTCCCTAGGTACTGGTCCTGAGCCACACGGGCCCCTGAATTTCAGGACCCCACAGCCCCCCACCCACATTGTCCCTGGGACTCTTGTGGGGGAGAGGTCTCCCTGCTAGACACAGAGCAGGGGCCCAGGTAATGTCGGTACCTAAGGAAGACCCCCAGGAAACTTAAAGCCTGAGAAAGCACCGAGAAATCCCCACACCAGTGACCTGCCTGGAGCAGGGTCCGGCAACTGTTCCCCACCTAGCAGTGCAGGAACTGGCATTACTGGGCTTGGAGAAATTAGGGCCTCACCTACAGCCAGGGCAGCAGTACTATTATGTCCCCTGTTTACAAACAGGCACACTGGGTGGGGGTCAGGGCCATTTGGTTGCATGACCAGATCCCGCCAAAGGGGCACAGCTAAGTTCCCTGACCACCGAGTGCAGGCTCCACGGTGCTCTCAGACCACCTGAGTCGGGGAGGGGGCCCAGGGCTTTCTTCCCGGCCCTGGCCACCTCACCCCAGGCCTCAGCCTTGGGCATGTACCCGGGAAGGCCATGAGAGGAAGGCCCAGAGAAGGATCCAGAAGGAGGAGGTCCACAGCAGGGCCTCAGAGACTCCATGCATGCGCTGAGCCAAGCCGGGCTGCAGGCTGGGCCCCTCCAGGGCTGGCCTCAGGGCTGGGAGCCAGGCTGACCTCTGGCCTTGTGGCCAGGACAGGTGTGTCCCTTCCTGCCTCCCTCTTTCTTAGATGTCTTGTCAGCCCAGTACTTGTCAGCCCAGTACGGAGGTTTCTGCTGCAGGCCAGCAACCTGCTTATGCCTCACCTCCCAGTCCCCACCAGCCAACTCGGGACCCAGAGGGGAGGGTTACAGGAGTATAGGTGTCCAGGGGACAGAGAGCATGTACCTGGGACCCTGGAGGGCTCCACTTCAGCTTCACCTCTCATCCCAGTCCCTTGAATATGCCACATAGTCCCCTGGAGCCTCAGTTTCTTCAGCTGCCAAACAGGGCTGGCAATGACAACAGCGTGGCAGAGTGTGCTTGCAGGTGGCATAAGGCAGCCCCGACCAGGTACCGAGCACCTTCTCTGGGCCAGGCACTGGTGTCGTTGACTGATGTGCATTTCCTAATTCATTCTCCGCAACCACCGATGTGGCGGAAATTAATATTGCTGTCATTTTACAGCGTGGAACTGACGCAGAGAGGGAAGGCAGCTGCCCGAGGTCACATAGCTGGCAGGTGTAGAGCTGGGAGGGGTTGAGCCGAGGCCCAGAGGCCTTTCATTTTGCCTCCGATGGATATTAGCACCACCTCAGGGCCTTCCTGTAGATGATGGCTCAGGCAAAGAGGGGGCCTGGCCTGCTCACTGTGCACCCCGCACCTAGCAGGACATGGCACAGAGTAGGTGCTCTGGATGACAGGACAGCAACAACGTGGCCATAGGGAAGGAAATGCCCTGGGCTCTGGAATGAGACACCCCCGACCCGTGTGCCAGCTCCGTCACACCCCCACTCTGTTGCTTTGTACAACTGCTTCTACCTCTCAGAACCTCCGTCTCCTCATCTGCAAAATGCAATTGTCACAATAATACCACGAAGGTATACCCTCTCTTGTGAGGACTAGAGGGTCAGAGGCACGTATAAAGGACCTTGTACCTGCAACCCTTGGTAAATGGTGCCTGTCATTTGATTGGAAATAAGAAAATGTTTGCAAAGGGACGTTGAACAGCAGTCTCAGTATCTTTGGATGTGTTTGGTGTTGCTGAACTTCCTGAGGACACAGACAAAAGGAGACCTTTCCCAGGTTGGGATGGAGATGTGCGGTAATCAGCTCAGAGGAGGGACTCATAGGGACATTGGATGTCACTCTGTGAGCCAGCATGTGATGGGGCCAACCAAGGATCTGAGACGTAGTCTGAGCCTTAGGTGGGGCCAACCTGGGAGCAGGCTGCCTCCTCTGGCCGGGAAGGACCAGCTGAGGGCTGCCCACTGGACCCTCGGACCAGAGCCCAAGGCTGACACCAGCCAGGCCAGGGGCCTCAGGCAGGTCCTAGCCCCATGGCCTCGGCCAGCAGAATGGGCCTCTCAAGACCACCCCCCACCCCCAGCCTCCTCATTCTGATGGGGAAAACCGAGGCCCAGGGGCTGGCCAGGGGGTCCAGAAGGCACAGAGCAGTGACAGAATCCTGGGTCAAGGCCACATGCCCTGCGATCGCCAGCAGCAAACCTGGTCTTACTCTCACTGTGGTCCTCTACCTGGCTCAGGCCCTGGCCTGTGGTAGGGCTTGGAAGTGCCCTGAGCAAATGAGTCCCTACTCAGTGCTCAGCCCAGGGCCAGGACCCTTTGAGCCTCATAGGGCCACCCTCCAGGAGACCATGAGACCACAGAGGCAGAAACCGTGTGACGCAGTGAGGAGGCGCCACTGGCGTGATCAATGGAGGCGGGCAACAGGCTGGCGTGGAGGGCCACAGGGCCACACCGTCCAGGTTCCAGTCCCAGCTCCACCACGGACGAGCTGTGGGGCCTTGAGAAAGTGCCTTGGCCTCTCTGTGCCTCAGTTTGTTGGGGTCATGGAGCGCACACCCCATAGGGTTGCCGTGAGGATTAATGAATGCGTGCACCGGCACCGCGCCTGGTGTGCAGTCAGTGCTCGCCTGATGGTGGCTGTTGTCACTATCTGCGGTAGTTGTCTCTGAGTGACACGCTTGCACGCGTGCGCATGTGCGTGCCCAGGGAGCTGGGTTTCTTCCCAAAGCAGAGCTGTCGCCTTGGCTCGCTGGGGCAGAGCTTTCTGAAGGGCATCGGCATTTCCCTGCTGTTGCTGTTAATTCCCGCCAGGTCTTTCTGATGACTCCAACCAGCCTAACGCACCTTCATTCCTGGCCACGGCAGTCACACAGCCATTCCTGGGGGACAGGGGTGCGTGTCTTCACCCTACGTGGCCCCAGTCTGCTGAGTGAAGCAGGGTCGGCCAGGAGCCCTGGACAGGGAAGCGGGAGCTCCAATCTTGGCTCTGCCCTCAGCTGTGGCAGCCTCGGGCCGGGCGTCTCTGCCCTCTGGGCCTCCGCGTCCTCCGTGGTGACAGAGGAATGATCTCAAATAAGATTCTGACCCTCACTGTCTCTCTGATGGCTCAGACTCCAGGGTTCTATCTTTGTGTTCTCTGTTAGTAGCATCATTATCCTCACAGTAGTTTACATTTATTGAACGCCTGCTAGATGCCAGACACCACACTTGGCGGTCTATATTATATCAGCAGTAGCCATCAGTCACTGCGTGCTACAACGCACCAGCCACGAGCACCTGCCGCGACTGTCTCGTTCACCCGCCACAGGCCCCTTCTGGGCAGGTGCCGTGACCATCCTTGCCGTGGGACGGGCAGGCCAGGCTGCACGTGCTGAGGGCCCTCATTATGCTGATCTGAACCCAAGAGCTGGGCTGTGCCCACGTCCCTGTGGGGTAGGAATTACCATCTCAAACAAAGCTCACAGTTCACAGCGGGGCAGTGCCTCAGCCCACGACCCTGTTGGAGAGATGGCCTCCGAGGCATCGTGCCTCTTCTTTCTGTCTTCTTTGATCCTGATGGCCTCAGCTGAGGCTCTGAGACTCTTGGTCACCACCCAGAATTCCTGTTCAGTTCCCCTGGGCTGGCAGTAGACTTCAGATAACGGAGGGCCCAGCCTCTGGCCGGAGGTCTGACTTCCAGGTAAGCGGAGCCCTACCGAGGGGGAAGGACACAGATCCCAGGGGATCGCACCTTCTCCTCACGGTTCTTCGCTGAAGCTCAGGGAGTGATTTGTCCCTCCAGGGCCACCTGCTCCGTGCTGCACTCTTGTTACCAGCTTTGCTGCCCGTGACAATTTTGCCAGCCTGATATGATGATCTTCATTTTGTAGAGGAGGACGTGGAGGTCGAGTGTTTATCCAAGCAGGGAATCACTGACTAGTGCCCCAGGCAAAGTATATTGTCAAGGATACTTGTTAAAATTCCAGCAGACTGTGCACGGTAGGTTGTTTTCCACTTTTGGGTAAGGAATTTGGACTTGGGGCTGCAGGCCCCGCCTTCCGCCAGGCAGAGAGAAAGGTCACCAGGAGAGATGCAGCCTCGGCGCCAAATGCCCCTCCTGGAGAAGCCTCGTCCCTCCCCATGGCTGCCAGGAGCGGCTTCCTCTTTTCAGGCCTCCCTTTCTATGCTCACCTTTCCCCCTCAAGAGCAAAAGAAAGAGGAAGCTGCAGTTTGCTTTTCTGAAGGCAAAGTGAAAACAGGAGCACCCCAGGAGGTGACTCATTCCCCAACCCAGGGACCGGGCCAGCTAGAGCAGAGGGGGCCTTGGGAAGACCTGGGCTTTTGTTTCCTTTGGGAACAAAGTGAATCACCGATCTCGTTAAGTCACTCTGGCCAGTCCCAAACTTTCCCGGGTAGAACCGCCAGAAGCATCAGAAACGCAGCGAGGCCCCACCAAGGCGCACGGCCGGCGGCGGGAGGCTCGGCTCCTCCCCGCTCCGCACCCTGGGCCTGGTGCGGGGCAGACGCCAGGCAGGACCGAGTTCTCCTCGGAGCGAAGTGAGAACTGGAACAGGGAGAAGGTCAGTCACAAGGCCTCAGACCGGTGGGCACGGCGCCAGCCTCCTAGCCGTGCCCCCCAGCGCTGTCCGGGACGCCATGCCCGGCGTCCACGCCTTCGTGTGGTGATTCAGGCAGGTGGGCAGCAAGCGCTGACGGGACGTCCCCCGGGGCCGGGCGTCCTGTGCGCTCCCTTCTCTGGGTCCTGCAAAAGAACAGGATCCTCAGTCCACAGACGAGGACACCAAAGCCCTGGGCTGGCTCTTGCAGCCAGGGACCCGCCCCAGAGCTGGCTGGCCCCGAGCCTGCTGCCTCTGCTGCTCGTTGCGAGACCTGGTCTTCCTCCGCAGGCTCCGAAGACGCATTTCACATGTCACCACGGGGCTGGTCTAGGAGGGCCTAGAAAACCCAAGACTTTCCTTGACAAAGCAGCCTGGGTAATTTCGGAGGAGGAACCTGCTGCGAGGAACGGCAGAAACTTGGGCCTGGTCCTCTGGGGCCTCAGCATTCCAGAGGCCAGATGTGCGAGCCTGACGTCAGCCACCACGTTGTGGCCTTGGTCCAGGCTGCGCTCACTGGCCTGCGGCCCCGCTCCTCCGCGCTCTCTCCACCCTTTCCTCACCACAGAGGAGGCGGAGCGGTGCTGGCAGCTGCTCCTCAGCATCTGGCGGAACATTCCGCCCCATAGCTGAGCTCCTCTCACTCCCCAGCCGTCCCCGGGGATGGCTGGTGACTCATATTCCCATTTCAACACAGGGCCAGGCACCAGATCTTTCCATGACCACCAGGACTGGCCATGTGGCATCGGGATCAAGGACATGAGCTGGGACGTCAGATGGGTCTGAGTTCAAATCCTCCTTCTGTTGCTTGTTAGCTATGTGATTTCAGGCAACTAGCATGCCCTCTCTGAACCCCTGTTCCCCCATTTGTAAATGGAGGCCACAGCTGTTTACTCTGGTGTCTTTTTTATTACAAAAGTCCCTTCCCTTTTGCTTGAAGCTCTGAAAAAATGATCCATTCCCTCCTATCAGTCTTCTTTTTTATATACTCACCTTTTAGCCAAGCAAAGAGGAAGCCCATACTAGATTTTTGGAAACGAACTAGTAATAGTTATATACCATTTACTATGTAGGATCTATGATTAGGTACAATTATCAGCCCCATTTTACAGAGGAGAAAACTGAGGCCCAAAGAAGTAAAGTAATTTGCCCAAGGCCACACAGCCAGTAAGTGGTGGAGCTGAGACTCACACTCAGGCGTCTGGCTTCAGGGTTCATGCTGTAAATCATCATGTTGAGAAAAGTAACCAAGATGAAGCAGGTAAAGTGTGTGGCCTGGGGCTGGGCCCAGAGTGAACTCTGAGAAAGGATTTGCTGCTAGCATTGTTGTTACTGTTACTATTACTTCCCCATCATTTAAATCCAGATCTCATCCTTGCCCATGAGAAGAAGTGGGACAGAGATTCCTGCCCTTCCAGCCAAATCTGACAATCCAGAAGCCCCTAAGTTAGGGAAGGTCAACTGGTCGCTCCAAATGTGTGCCCTTTGCATGGCAACTGAATGTTCTTGTCATGTGGTCTCGAGTAACTGACAATATCTGTGGACCTAAATTTCGCACCTGCCAAATGGAGGTGCTCTTCCTCAGCCTGAGGGCAGGAACAGAGAGGAAGTGCTGGGTGTGGATTGAGGCCCCGTAAACATTAGCAGGCTGTCGGCCAAGCCTCCGGCACGGGCAGCTGGGCTCCAGCGCCGGGTTGAACCACCGGGGCCTCCTGCTTCCCTGAGAGAATGCGCCTGTCCGAAGGCAAAGCTTGCAGTCTGGGCCCCAAACTCAAAACCAAAAAGCCAATGAGATGCTGGTGACAGACGCCCGACCTGAGAAGAAATGTCCCTGTGAAGTTACCAGGGAAAGGCTGGGCACAGTCCTATCAGGAAAGGACAAACAGAAAGAAAACAGGGCTAGCAATATTGATGAAAGACAAAACAGAATTCGAGGGGAAAAGCAATAAATTGAATGATTAGAGGACCCTTAGTGTTCTTTGCTTCCATGTGCCACTCCCAATTGGCCTCTCGTTTTTATTATCCTTCCCAGACCTTTCCCACTTCGTCTAGTTCTTCTATTGTCACTTCGTGGTCCAAAGTCCTGTCCTCTGCATGTTCCATGAGGGATGAGCCAGCCTCCTCCTGATCCTTTTTGACCAGACAGAGTCATTCTCCCCTCCCTCCCCCTGTTTCTGAGGTTCCAACCTTGCCTGCTCTCGGGGCCCTAGGGAGCTTGTCTCCCAGAAGGAGTGAGAGGGAGGGTGGACAACCAAGCGACCTCCACCTGGTTAGTTGCTTGTGGCTGTCTCCAGCAGACCCATTAAATGTGTGGTGAATGAACTTAACCAAACGCTTAGTCTGTAAGATTTTGTTAGTTCAAATTGAACAAAAAAAGTGATGAGGAGATCTTGTCTGGTAGCATTCATCCTGAGCTATAATTTTCAAAATTTTCCTATCAAAGATTTTCAGCTAGAAAATGGTATCTTCCAAGCCCGTGCCTGTCCTACTTCCTTCGTTCAATGTGCATTGGTTGAGATTGCTACCAAGCACTTGATGTGGTAAGAAATATAAAACTGTGTGAAGCTTCAAGCAGCTAACGCTGCAGAAAGGACAGGAAGCCCTCCAGCCACTGGTCAATATCGGTGGAACACCAGCTACTTGTCCCCAGGGATTTGTGGTGTACAGTGCAACAGGGAACAGAACAGTCTACAGGGGTGACAGACATCAAAACCTGATGAGTTCTTGCTGGGGGTGACCATGGATTCTATAGACAAATAATGGAATGCCTCTGTCCTGCCAGAAGGTCACGGCAAGATCCAAGAAAGAGCCAAGCCCAGTGTCAGACCCCCGCCCCCTGCCCCGCCCCACGCAAATAGCTGCCTTTCAAGACCCTTGCTTCAGAGTCGGGCTGGGCTGGCCTAGCATCTCAGCCTCGCCCTTACTCTGTGCGACCTTGAGCAAGAGGCTTTGACCCCCTGAGGCTCAGTTTCATTTTCTGTAAAATGGAAATAATAATTACTTTATTCCTAGGGTCATAGTGAGGATTTTAAGAAGTGACTTAAGTGGCTGGCATGTTATTCACTCTTGTTATTATCATTATGATAATGACCGTATAGCAAATGCCAGATGAATGATCTAGAAAGGGAGGAAAGGGGGCTGCTTCTTCCTGGAGGGGGTGATATGGACGAGGATGATTTTTGGGAGAAGGTGGTTGTTGGTGCTGAGCCTTATAGGAGGGGTTGGATTTCTATACAAGGAAGTGGCAAAGAGTGAATCAGTTCAAAAGTAGAAAAATGAATGATTCAGAAGGTCATTAAAATAAAACAAATAAAGAATCTAAACCAAATGACTGGGTTCCTTAAAAACAGGACATTGCATTGCCAAGCTAAGACAGCATTAGTCAGGCAGAGGGGGTGGTTACTGGGAAATTTCACCCAGTTCAGCATTATTGAGAAGTTGCGGGTTCCTGAAGGCTTTGGCGGCTGTTGCACAACCCTGTGGGGTCAAGGTAACCCAAAACCTGGTCCAGGGAGTGAAAGGAGACGGAGTCAATATTAGATAAAAAAAGACAAAAATTTCCTGGAAAAGCAGAAGTCTAAGGGAAGGTGGTTAAATGTATTGGGAGTCTGGGGTGGACCCACATGTCAGCAAACATCTGTCCTGGGGAACCATGACATGGGACATCTGGAAGGCAGGGACGGTGCATTCCCAGGATCTGGGTCTAACCCATCCCTTCTTCCCCAGTGTCCTGCAGTCTCTACTCACTTCTCCCCACACAGGGACAGGGACATTCCACCTTCTCTGTCCAACTGGTAGAACTTGGTAAATGGGGCTCAAATCCCAAGCTCTGCCTCTTGCTTGCTGTGTGATCTTGGACAAGTCACTTCACCTCTCTGTGCCTTCATTTTCCATCTTGAAAAGGGTAACCTAACACCTACTTCATAGGATTATGGTGGGGAATAAATGAAACATGCCTGGCACATATAGGTGCTCAGAAAATGTCAGTTCCAGCACCTTTTCCCATTCGCTTCCTTCCCCTGGCCTCATCCTCTCCTTCCCTACCTGTTCTGACAGTTTCTTGCTGGTGTGACCATGGCTTCTGTAGACAAATAACTGAATGCCTCTGTCCTGCCAGAAGGTCATTGATTCATCTGTGTCCTTCTACTTCCACTTACAAATGCCTGTACCGTGACGAGCATTGTTCTTAGAATAAAGACAAAAATATGATAGAAAGACAAAGAGATGAGGGCACCCAGGAGCTGGAGAGGAAGCGCCAAGGAGCTGAGAAGGAAGAAGCCAACACCTGCAGCGCCCCCACCGTGTGCCAGGCCCAGAGCAGGACACCCCGGACCAGGAGGTGACGTGGCCCAGCCCAGGTGTTGGAGGGGCCACAGCGCAGTGCAGGACAGACACACAAGGCTGGGGGCCCACGAAAGGCTGTGGTTTTATTGTCACAGTCAAGCAGAGAAAGGATTCCGAGGGGAGGTGATGAAGGAGCTGGGTGCCGAAGGGTGAGTATTTACCAGGAAGGGCATTTTAAACTGAGGAACAGCCTGAGGGAAGGCCCGGCTACATCAAGGAACAGAGTGTTTGGGAAACAGCAGGTGCCTCTTTAGAGTCAATGGAATAAAACCTTTCATTTAGCATAGGACTGAGCACAGTATAAGTGCTCAATTAAAGTTGTTGTTATTATTAACCTACTTATTTAGCACGTAGCACTGTTAGATAGTCCTTGAACTTGCCCCCCAGCCTTTAGCAGAAATTCCTAAGCCTTCCAGGCAGACGGCAGGCTCAGAGTCCCAGGGAGGAGAGAAGTGAGCTTCAAAAAAAGAGAGGCTGTGGTCTG
Organism: Eulemur rufifrons; assembly: GCF_041146395.1. Classification (NCBI taxonomy): domain Eukaryota; kingdom Metazoa; phylum Chordata; class Mammalia; order Primates; family Lemuridae; genus Eulemur; species Eulemur rufifrons. The sequence goes on from NC_090992.1 coordinate 13,658,118, forward strand.
GGACAGGCCAGGGCTTATTTCCTGCTTCATGGGGGCCTGGGCAATGTCCCTCCTCCCTGGGGCTGCACGTTCTGTTCCCTTCCCCACACAGAACTTTAAGGTCTGGCCGGCCTGCCGTCCAGCGCTCAGCTAACGGGAACGTGGGCTGCTCTGGGCCCCGAGTCGTCGGGTCACCGTGATGAGCTGGGGCCTGGGGATTCCGCTGGCCCTGGGTGACAAGTGTTTAGAGAAGTACCGGTGGAGTCATCAGCTGAGTGTGGTCACTGCCTGTCAGGAGCGCGCAGGGCGAGTGGGGAAATGGGCAGATTGCGGCACAGAGCGGTGGGAACGGGCGCTGGAGCTGCCTCCCTGGTTCTGTTACCAGAAGACGGTTATGTAATCGGTTCGCTCATGCCGTGACAAATACGTCCTGAGTGCTGTACATACACAGCAGGGACAGATGCAGAGCCCCTGCTGCCTCAGGGAGTTGATGTTCGGGTGAATAAATACACACAATGTTCTCCTGCACTCATTGAGTGCTTACTGTATGCCAAGTTCCAGGCACTGGGCCAGCATTATCTCATTTAATCCTATCACTGTGAGACAAATCTTGCCATCCCATTTTACAGATCACACTGTCCTGCTTTCCGAGCCGCAGCCGGAGCCCCTTCCCCAGATCTTCCCAGGAGCCTTCCCATCGTTCAGGTCAGATTGCCTCTCAAAAGCCAGAGACTTGAGGTGGGGCGCAAATGGTGACACCCAAGCCTGCTCGCAGTGCTCGGTGACCTCACAGGTCCGGAATGAGGGGCCTGGCATCTTCTGATAACAGTCAGCCCCTCCCGCCCAGACACTCTCCTGCTCGCACTCAAGAGCTTTCTAACACTGTCAGAGGCTGTAATAATGACCTTTCCCAACATTCCTTAATCACCATTACTCTGGACTCAGGCATTTAATTGCTCATCTCTTTCTCCATTCTTTCACGAATAGAGAATTTCACTCTTTCAGGGAAGAGCCGCCTTTGGCCAAACTGTGCTATAAGGTGAGCCCTTCCCTCCTCCCTCTCGCACCCTCCCACCCTCCCCCCAGTAACTGGCCTTCTCCATTCACTCACCCACTCAGGTGAGCCCTGCCACGTGCCGGGTACTTGGGTGAGGGACCCCCAGGGGGCAGAGGAAGAAGCAGCCACCTGTGGTAGGGGCCAGAGAGGGGGCACAGGGGCTCGTGGAGCCCCAGACGTCATGTCACGACGCCACAGGGCTGAGAAGAACATTGCTTGCAATTGGCCGAGTCTGGAAGCCCAGTAGAGGTCATCTAAGTTTAGGGCTGTCTGGGCAGAGACGAATGAGAGGACAATGTGTCCTTTGGGGGACCTGGACACAATCAAGGGAGGGTGCATGGGGTCTGGAGGTTAGGGGGGACCAGGCAGCAAAAGGGCCAGCAAGGAGATGAGGGTGGCCAAAAGGACAAACTCATGGAAGGTCTTCAGAGCTGGATGAAGGAACTCGATTCATTCAAGAAATCATTGCTGAAGCGGTACTTTTGTCCTGGGAACTGTTCTAGGCTTGGAGACCTTACTGTGAAGAAAGAAGACAAAGACCCCCGCCACCCCCGCGGAGGAGTCTGCACTCTGACCGGGGAGCTGGGGCTGGGCCGCACCTGCTCACAAGAGCAGGCTGCCGGAGTTTCCGGAATTTGGAGAGCCGACTGACGCTATGTTGTCAGCCTGAAATCGGCCATGCCGGGCACGTTTCCACCGCAGAAATTGGAGACACTGGAGGGCAGCCTCTCACCCACCCACGACCACCCTGCACCCCGAAGCTGACTGTTAAACACTTAGTAAACAAGCAGGCAGGGAAGTCAGCATGGGGCCAGCAGCAAGTGTGAAGGACGAAACCCGCAGGGCGTTATGTTGAGGGGGGGGGGACCGATGGGGAGGGAACGAGGGAAGTCTTCTGGGAAGTGAAGCCACCTGAGCTGATATCTAACTCAGGCTTTTGAAGATTTGGTGATAGCCCCTCACCCAAGTACCTGGCACGCGGCAGGGCTCACCTGAGTGGGTGAGTGAACGGAGAAGGCCAGTTCCTGGGGGGGGGAGGTGCTAGAGGGAGGAGAGAAGGAAGAACCATATAGCACAATTTGGCCAAAGGCGGCTCTTGCCTCGAAACAATGAAATTCTCTATTTGAGAAAGAATGGAGAAAGAGATGAGCAATTAAATGCCTGAGTCCAGAGTAATGGCTGAACTGTGACCCATACTCCCCATGCCCCCCCCCCCCACCTGCCAAATTCCTACTCGGAAGCCCCAACTCCCAGCACTGCAGAATGTGACTATTTGGAGACAGGGCCTTTATAGGGGTAATTAAGTTAGAATGGGTCATCACAGTGGGCCCCGAGCCAATATGACTGGTGTCCTCATAAAAAGAGGAGATTAGGGCACACAGAGAGACCCCAGGGATGCGTGAGCACGGAGAAAGGGCCACTTGAGGACACGGTGAGAAGACAGCCATCTGCAAGCCGAGGGGACACCAAACCTCCTAGCACCTTGATCTTGGACTCCACTTCCAGCCTCCAGAACTGTGAGAAGTAAATGTTTGTTGTTTTAGCTATCCAGCGTGTGGGATTTTGCTACGGTAGCCCTAGCAAACTAATATAGACGGTATCCCAGGTAGAAGGTAAAGCATCAGAGCTCCGAGGATGTGGAAGGAGGCCAGCACGGCTGGAGCACTGTTGGGGACGAGGGTGTTGTCCATGAGTGGGCGGAAGGTAGATCACACCAGACGTGGCTGGGCCTTGACGAGGTACCTGGTTTGTCCTCTTTTTAGAGTCAGTGTCTCCCTATGTGACCCAGTCTGGACTCAAACTCCTGGGCTCAAGCGATCCTCCTGCCTCAGCCCCCTACATAGCTGGGACTACAGGTGCGTGCCGCCACACCTGGCTAAGGTACCTAGTTTTTATTTAAGTAAGCTGGTGACCCATCTGGAGAGAGGTTTTTTTTAAAAAAAATTATTGATAATTTTATTAATATGATTTTTGGGTGATCTTTCCAATATTTTTAAAATACTTATTTTTGAAACATAATAATTGTGCCTATTTATGAGGTAAATGTGATATTTAGATAATATATACAGTGTGTGATGATTGTAATTGGCATTATCCATCACCCCAAACATTTATCATTTCTTTGTGTTGGGAACATTTAAAATCCTCTCTTCTAGCTACTTCAAAATATACAATAAATTATTGTTAACTACAGTCACCCAGCTGTGTTATAGAACACTAGAACTTACTCCTTCTACCTAACTGGATGTTTGTACCCATTTGCCAACCTCTTCCCTAGTCTCCCTCCCTGCCTTCCCAGCCTCTGGTAACTTCTATTCTCTCTCTACTTCTATGGAATCAACCGTGTTAGCTCCCACGTGTGAGTGAGAACATACGGTATTTGTCCTTTTGTACCTGGCTTATTCACTTAACGTAACGTGCTCCATGTGGAGAGTTCCAAGCAGAGGGTAAGAATGTAGAGCCCAACAATACCAATGTCTTCGTTTACCATGTTATGTGGGGGAGCACAGTCCGACTGTAAGCCACCCTAAATTTTATAACATGTAAGAGAAGCTTGGAAGAATGGTAATAAGAGAGAGTAATTCAATTTAGAACAAGAAAAGTCAAAGTCAAAGGGAGATGGTGTTGTGGTTGGAAGTTCTTCTCCCTCTGTGACGAGCAAAGATGAAACACACCCACAGAAATCAACTTCCATATTCAATTCACTTCTAAAATACCTAGGGAGCCACCCGATTTGTCAGGCTTTGTTCTGGGTTCTGGAAGATAACAGAGATCTAAAAGCAGCAGACAAAAGTCCCTGCCCCATGGAGCTGGCATTCTGGCTTGGGGTGGGGCTGGGGGACTGGAGAGACAGTCGACAGATAAATAAGTAAAATGCGGGTTATGTCAGCGGGTGATCGTGTGGTGGGGAAACACCGCAGGGGAGGGGGACGAGGGGTGCTTGGATGGAGAGGGGTTGCCATTCGATAGCAAGGCCGGGGACGATCTCCATGAGAACGCGACACTGGCGTGAAGACCCCAAGAAGATGAGGGGACCTGTGGGGCCTTTGCCTGGGAACCCCAGTGAGATGGGGCCGCTGGAGGGTCGTGAGCAGGACAGAGACATAATCACTCCGGCTGCTGTACCAAGAATAGACTCTCAGAGGGAGGCCAGGTGGGAGGTTCCTGCAAGGGTCCAAGAAATGCACTTTTAAAAAGTTGAGTGGTGATGGCAGACCCTTCCAGCAGCAGAAGCCACACGTGGACATGAGATCTCTTCAGCCTTCGAGAATACATCTCCTAACACGCGCAGCCTTTGGCAGGAATGTCCTGGATCATCACCGGCTGATGTAGCTGTCCCAGACGTAGCACTGAATTTAAAAATTAGGTTGCAGAAGAGCATAACCCATTTTGTGCATGAAAAGTGAGTAGATGATAGATAGATAGAGGAGAGAAGGACGGGGGGAAGGGAGGAAGGAAGGAGGGGAACCCAGTTGGAACTGGCTCCTTCAGCTGCTGTCCTTGTGAACTGAGGTCAATTTCAGCACAGCCTGACTATCTCCCCAAACCACAAATCCAATCCTAAGGACTGACAAACGTGTGGAATTTTACATTTTTCTTTATTATGAAATATACCTGTGGAGCGTATACGCGATCTGGCCTGCCGTATTGCCGGAAACGCAGTCTCAATGATGTAGCTTTTACTGCCAGTCTCCTGCAGAGATGCAGGAGGGTGTCATGTTGCCCAGGGCTCACCCAGGCCTGTGAAAACTCCACTCAGACCCTGCTCTGTTCCCAAAGTTCCTCTCCCCACGGCTCCCTGGCGCCTGCCCTCAGCTCTGTCAGAGTCGCCAGAGCTCTGTCTTCCTGCTTGTCCTGCCAGTCCCCTCTTGAGGAGACCAAAGCTAAGGGACTGAGCATTTGGCTAAACAAACGGTGAGCTGCGGTCAAGTTGGGATACTGCTGTCCCCTGGGGGCTTGCCCACACTCCCAAGGATCCCTTTAAGGGGTTACCTTCGGAGAAGGCCTGGGGGACTGTAGCTAACCATTCTCTACCTTTTGGACAATGTCTTCCTTGGGAATATATATACGTGTATCTTCATGTATGTATGTGAAATAGTCATTCCCCCACCCAGGCCTGTCCCTCACATTGCAGGGCCCAGGGAAAGAGCAAAAGGAGGCCCGGAGCACCACCTGCCCCCTCTTCCTTCCTGCCCAGACGCGGCCTCTGGGCAGCCATGTGGATAGCCCAGCCCGAGTCTCTGCCCACTCCCTCGCCCCCTAAACCAGCCCTTGGTCACCCCTCTGCCCTAGGTCTACCCTTGGTAGGTTGGACACACAAAGAGGCCTGTGTCGGCCTGGAAATGGAGTTGGGGATATTTGGGCAGGGAATGTACAGGCCCTGGTACCCAGAACATCGTACCGGGGGTGGGAATAGTGCATCCCCCGTGCCAAGGTTACCGGCGTCTTTCTCCTTTCCACGCATCTGTATTGTTGGAATATTTTACATCAAGCAGAACACTGATGAGCTTTATGTGGCCCCCAAATTATCCGGTCACATTTGGACTGCAGCATGGCACCCGTGGGGCACAGTGAGGGGAGGGCTGGGGCACCACGCAGACTTGTGGAGCATTTTGGATTTTGTCACTTCTTAGCTGGGTGCCCTTGAACAAGTTAGTCCCCGTGGCTCTCTCAGACTCAATCTCCTTCTCTGTGAAACAGGAATAGTAATAACCGCTTTTCAGGGTTACTGGAATGATTGAGTGGGCAGGCCAATGAGTGGCACAAAGAATTTTACAATGTAGTTATTACTATTTTTTAAATGTCAATTGATGTTAGGAATACTCTGCCGGTCCCCCAAGGGTGGTTTCGCAGGCTTATTTCCTGGTCGTAATCACTTCCTGCATCGTGGCTTAGCTCACACTCAGCCCTTACCTCATGCACGCCACGCCCTGCCCTCCCCTTAGCCACGTCACCACCCCCTGCCACCAAGCTTGGCCCAGCCCCACCCCAGATCAAAGCCTAGGGCAAAAGGGCCGGCGCTGCTTTCTCTTTTACCTCCTGCTGCTCTTTTGACCTTTCCCCTCTCCCTGCCCCATTTCGGACCCTCTTACTCACCTCTGCAGAGGCTGTGTAAAGAGCCCCAGTCCAAGTGCTGCCTTTCCTGGGGCCATTTACATGTTAAACTGGATCAAACTGAGGTTTTTACCCCTTAGTGACAGAACCAAGCGCCAAGGAATGGGGGAAATAAAACCAGCCTGGGAGCCAGAGACTTGGATTCAAATCCTGCACCTGCAGTTCCTAGTTGTGGGGTCTCTGATAAGTTTCACCCCTCTGAACCTCAGGGTCCTCATCTATAAAATGAAAGAATGATTCCTACCTAGCAATTTTGTATCTCAAATCACCAACGTGCATAAGACATGAAATAGGAGTTTAGTCAGTGGTAGGCAGGGGCCAGATTATGCAGGGCCTAAAAAAGCAGACTGAGTTTAGACTTCATCCTGAGGGTACTGGGGAGCCACAGAAGGCTCTAAGCAAGGGGTGGCACCATCAGCTGGTGGAGCTGAGATATGGGAAGGCTTGCTCAGATGGCAAGATGGGGAGAGGCAAGAAGCAGGGAGACCAGGGAGCAGCCATGAGACCTGAACTCAGGCAGTGGCTGGAGAATGGGGAGGAAGGAACAGATTCAAGCTCCAGGCCAGGCACGGTGCACTCTGGGAGGCCGAGGCAGGAGGATCGCTTGAGGTCAGGAGTTTGAGACCAGCCTGAGCAAGAGCAAAACCCCATCTCTACTAAAAAAAATAGAAACATTAGCCGGGCATGGTGGTGCACGTACCTGTAGTCCCAGCTACTGAGGAGGCTGAGGCAGGAGATCGTTGAGCCCAGGACTTTGAGGTTGCTGTGAGCTAGGCTTATGCCTCAGCACTCTAGCCCAGGTGACAGAGCAAGACTCTGTCTAAAAAAAAGAAAAAAAAAGAAAGAAAGAAAGAAAGAAAAGAAAAGAAAAAAAAACAGATTCAAGACCCAGCCTGGAGGTGGCACCTTCAAGCATGGAGGTGTCCTCACACTCCACTCCGCTGGCAACTGAGGGGTCTTCAAGCCCTCTGGCCAGCACTGACCACCTGGATTTAATGCCGGCAAAGGCACAGGAGAAATAGTGTATGAGAGGGAGAGAAGATGAAACAGAAACCCCAATTTTTCTTTCCCATTTTTTCTTTTTTTTATTTTACCATGATTTTATCAAGCTGAAAAAAAATATATATATATAAACATTTCTCTATAGAGAATGCTAGTAAAGGTTTGTGGATACCGATGTACCATGGTGACAGGCTGGGAGAGTGAGGAGCTATAGCCTTTTCTGAATTAAAGGAAGAGGGTATAAATATACATTTATTTTTCCTACACTTTAAAATATACAAACGCACTTGAATAATGATATCCTGCTATTATTCTGATTATAAAGAAATGCATGACTATCATATTAATTGAAATAAGCCAGGCACAGAAAGACAAATAGTGCATGTTCTCACTCATATGTGAGAGCCAAACAAGTGCATTTCACGGTGGCAGAGAGTAGGACAACAGGCACCAGAGGCTGGGCAGATTGTGTGGGTGGGGAGGAATGAAGAGAGGTTGGTTAATAGGTACAAACACACAGATAGAAGAAATAAGTGCTAATGTTGGATAGCAGAGTTGGGTGGCTATGGTTAACAATATATTATATGTTTCAAAATAGCTAGAAAAGGACTTGAGATGTTCGAAACTTATAGAAAAAGTAGGCTTCTCTGGTTCCACGCGTGGGACCAGGAGGCTCAAAAAAAAAAAAAAAAAAAGAGAAAAAGAAAAAGTAAATATGCCAGGTGATGGACACACCAAGTACCCTGATTGGATCATTACACAGTCTGCACATGTAACAAAATATCACATGTACCCCATAAATATGCACACATATCTGTATCAATAAAAAAGTGCACGACTGTCTTAAGACATCCAAAAGACATCAAATATCTAACATGAAATATGAAATTTGTCCATAATCTTAACCCTCTGTGAAACCCGGATTCACTGTTCTGAGTACATTGTTCAAGTTCCTCTCCTATGACCACTTCAGGTTTTGTCATTTATTAACACAGTTTGTCTGCAATTGTCACTGCTGGTCATCTGAAAGAATCTGAGAAGTAGCAGGTGTTTGTTCTTACTCCTAGAGCAGCTTTCTCTGCCGAATAGGGTCAGGGCACCCCCAGCTCAAGCCTCATCTGATCCACTGATGGCTCAGTTTCCTCCTGTCCCGGGAAGGGTGGGCCCGTCTCCCTCCTCGGAACAGCTCTGAGCTTCTCCATCCAGGGCTGGATCCCCGGGACCAGGCAGTGTTCTTTCTCAATTTTTCAAACACTGATTTCTGCTAGAACAATCAATACATAGCAAAATAGAAGAAAAGTAAAAGGTTTTGTTGAAAAATAGTAATAGCTAACTTTTTTCCTGTTTAAAAAAATTTTATTTTTAATTACTATGAGTACCTAATAGTTGCATATAATAGCTAACTTCAATCAAGCTCTTACCATGGGCCAGGCTCCAAGCTGGGCATTTTACTCTGTTATCTCATTTAATCATCGCAACTACCTCATGAGAGAAGTGTCACCATTATTTCTACTTTAGAGAAGAGAAACATGTCTCGTTAGGGAGAGCAAGGATTGCAACTCAAGGTCAGACCCAAAACACCAAGTTCATAGGGGAAAATTAAACATCCACTGAGACAAGAGCAAAATGAGAACCAGAAATGTGAAGTGTCTCATGATACAAGATTAGTCATTATAAGGGGGAAGAAAACACGTTATATACAGTGTAAATACAAGTACATTTTTAGGAAACCTACACTTGGATACAAGACAATATTTCTTAAGGTCCCCAAGAAAAGTTGTCAAGGCCTTTTAAAGAAAATTATAAACATTTATTACGTGATACTAAAGAAAATCTGAATCTGAATACATGGAGATGCCTACTATGTTCATGGATAGGAAGGCAATTATCTGGAAATTGTCCTAGCACTGTTTCAACCTAAAGCCCACAACAGTTTTTTATATAACTTGACAAGCTGAATATTTAATTTATATGGAAGATCAAAGGACCAAGAAAGGCTAAGATACTCTCAAAGCAGAATTCTGAGCAAGGAATTGACCTCCCAATATCAAGGTTTATTATAAACTTTCACACTATCACAGTTAAGACAGTATAAAATGGGAACAGGGATCAACAAACAGATGAATGGAACAGAATGAAGGGCCCCAAAATAGATCCACACATATTGGAAAACCTAATATCTGATGGAGGGTGCCCTGAAGACTAATGGGGAAAGAACAAATGAGTCCATAAATAGAGTCGGGACAATTGGCTACCCAAATAGGAAAAACCATAACCCTCAGCACACAAAAAAATCGATTCCAGGTGGATCAAGGCCTTAAATGTGAAAGAAAAACTTTAAAACTCTTAGAAGAAGATTTGGAATATCTTTATGATCTCAGGGTAGAGACAGATTTCTTAAGCAAAATACAGAAATACAACCACAAAAAAAAGACTGATACATTTGACTCAAAATGATTTCTGTTCATTAAAAGACATCATAGGACATCAGTTAAGCCATAAATTCAGAGAAGATATTTGTAACATATTAACAATAAATGATTAATATCCAGAATACAGGAAGTCCTAAAAATTCTTAAAACTAAGACAAACAGTTCAATAGAAAAATAGACAAAAGACTTAAACAGATATTTTACATAAGAGGAAACAAATTATGACCAAGGAATGTATGACCAGATGCTCAATCTTTATTATTATTCCTGGAAATGCAAAATAAAACCACATGGAAATATCATTTCATACCCACCAAAATGGTGAAACTTGAGAGTCTGACAATAGTGTTAGGATGCAGAACAACCAGAACGATCGTCTACTCTTGATGACAGTGTCTGTTGGTGCCGCCACTTTGGAAAGCACACACACCTCTTGTGACCCAGAGATTCCAACCCTAATCACGTAACTAGAAAAACCCTTGCACATGTGCATGAGGGTAAAAGAATGGTCATAGCCGCTGTTTATTAAAAATTCTGGAACGACTTTATACACATTAGGTTGGCTATGATGATAAAAATTTTAAACAAAAATACCAGAAAATAACAGGTGTTGGTGAGCACGTGGGGAAATTGGAACCTGCGTTCACTACTGGTAGAAGTGTAGTATGGTGCAGTAGCGATAGAAAACATGTAACGGTTCCTCAAAAAATTGAAAATAGGATTACGGTATGATCCAGCAATTTCACTTCCAAAAGAACTGAAAGCAGGGACTCAAACAAATATTTGTACACTCATATTCATAATAGCATTATTCACAATAGCCAAAAGGTGGAAGCAACCCAAGTGTTCATCAATGATGAGCAGATAAACAAAATGTGGTATATACATACAATAGAATATCATTCAGCCTTAAAAAAGAAGGAAATTCTGATACATGCAACAACATGGAAACTTGAGGACATTATGCTGAGTGAAATAAGCCAGTCTCAAAGAAAGACAAATACTATATGATTCCACTTTGTGAGGTCCCTAGAACAGTCACATTCATAGAGACATAAAGTAGAATCCTGGGTGCTCCAGGGGTTGGTGGGGAGAGAAGAATGAAGAGTTATTTTTTAATAGATACCCAGAGTTTCAGTTTGGGAAGATGAAAAATACTAGAAATGGTGGTTGCGAGACAATGTGAATGTACTTAATGCCACTGAATTGTATACTTAAAAATGGTTAAAATGGTAAATTTTATGTGTGTGTGTATATATCTATTTTGCCACAATAAAAAATACCAGTAATCATTTTGCTTAGTAAAATGTTTTACAGGTGAAGAAATATCCCAGAAACCATCCACATATACATCAGCAGGGGAATGTATAAACAAATGAGGGTCAGTGTTTGCATACAATATATTACTATACAGCAATGAAAATGAATGATCCATAACTACACCATCAACATGGGTGAATCTTACAAACATAATAAATGAAAAGGGCAAGTTACAAAATAATACATTCCAGTTATACAAGGGTCAAAAGCATTACATCGTTTGGGGACACAATATATATATATAGTAGACTGTAAAGAAACGCAAAGAAATGGTTCGCACAAAATTCAAGATGGCAACTACCTCTAGGTGGGTGGGGGGAGAGCACACATTCACAGAAGGCACGAGGGGGATTCCAGGGTCTTGGCGATGGCCTATTTCTTAAGCTGGGGGAGGGGGAGGAATATGTAACAGAAGAAATGGCTTGAAAAAATGGCAAAAATATTTTATGTCTCTTTAAAGGTCCTCCACTCCTTTTGGAGAACTAGGACCTGCATCCCTGCCTCAGGCCAGTGGTCGAGAGGGGCAGGGGAATGTCTTTTGTTTTTTTGTGCCACAGGAGATGGCTCAAAGGAATTGTCTGGGGGGAGGTCAGGAGATGGATTTAGCCTGAGATGGGATTGATCCGGGTGGAGGTCATGAGATTGTCTTAACCAAAGATGGGATGAATCCGGCCGGAGGTCACAAGATTGTCTTAGCCAAAGATGGGATTGATCAGAGCCTTTAAAAGCTCTGTACTTGTGCTCAGAGGCAGGAGCTGGTGCTTTGAGATGGGAGTCTGCCAACCTTCTCTTTGCTTTCTCTTCACACCACTTGTCCTCGTTCTTCTGATGTGGCCTTGGGGACAAGTGCCAAAATTTGGTAACAGATACATGGGTGTTCATTCTATATTTATTCTAAGTTATATATATGTCTTGTATATGCTTTTTGGTATAGGTTTGATATGACATAATTATTTAAAAACCCTATGTATAGAAAAAAGAGTGGAAGAATTCTAAATATGATGGTGTCTCAATAGGGGACTCTGACTTTCTACTTTCTGTACTTCTAGAATACTCTTTTGTACTTTTATGATGAAAAGAGCATTAAATTATATTAAGAAAAAAAGAAATGATGAGAGTTTTCCCCTCAGATTTGTTCGGAGAAAAGGGAAGTGAGAGGAAATGGGTGAAAGCTCTGGGCTTCCCCGAATTCTACTCGGTAACAAAAGATGACACTGGAATTTTGAGGCCAAATGCTACCTAGGAGATAATAAGTTTTAACTGACATCTTGAGAAGGGGAACATTCCTCCAAAAAGTGAACTCCCCAGTCCCTCTTCTCAAACAATCCTCGCCTGTTTCAAGAGCGGGCGGAGGGTTTTGATGCCCTTCGGAAACAAGGAGACACGAGCAAGGAGTTGAAGCCACGTTGAAGCCATGCTGAAGCCAGTTCTCAGCAGGACTGATTTCAAATGAAAACTTTGGCTCAAGTCCCCTTTCAACAGCCTGAGGACCAGACGAAAGGGATGAAGGGAGGAACATACCAGAGCTACGAGGAATCACTGAGCCAGGACGTGATTTGAGAAAATATGGCCCAACACGGTCAACATACATCTGGGTAGTGTGATTGCCTTTGGGGTAAATTTAATTCTGGAGTCTTAGGTTTCTCTTCTCAGTATATCACCTTGTGTACTTAGTCTCTCTCCCATCTTCACTGAAACTTCCAACACAAGATAACAAACTCACTCATTCACTCTTTTGAGGCATTTGTGTGCTCCATACACACGTGTGCAGGCCCACCATGCATGCCAGCCTCACCCAGCACCTGGAGACACAGGTGAATGAGACGGCGACCCTCCCTTCAAGGGGCTCACCTTCAAACGTGGAAGGCACATCGAATGGCAATTGGAATGGGATGGGAAATGCTTTGATGAGAGTATGTGCAAGAAATTGTGGGCCACAGAGGAGGGACATCTAACCCAGCCTGGGGGGAACATGGAGGGCAACCAAAAGCAGATGGCCCCTGTTTTAAGTTGTAAAGGATGAGTTGCAGTAAACTGGGCAAAGAGGGGTTGGGATGCGGAGTTCTTCCAAACAGAGAGGACTGCACGGGCTAAGCTGTAGAGGAGAGAAGCATGTAAGTAATGTAGTTTGGTTTTTTTTCTGGGATGGTGACCATGAGGTAGAGCCTGGCTGGGGCCAGGTGGGAGTCGGGGGTTGGAAAAATTAACAGGAATGATGTCTAGAAGATCCTTTCTCACCAGGTAGAGGGACTTGGACTCTGTCCCTTGGAAATTGGGGAGCCATGGAGGTATTTTAACAGGGAAGGGAGGTGGCCAATACGTCCCTTACATCATGATCACGCTGCCATTTAAATGACCCATTTGATGATCTAAGCCAAAGGAAACTTAGGGTACCGACCGGGGGCAGATTAGGAGGGGGCAGATTCAACCTAAACGTGGAGACAGAAAAATTGCCATCTGAATTCTGCTTCGCTGCTCACCAGCTGTGGTGAGTCACCCACATTCTCTGAGCCTCTGTTTGCTCATCTGTAAAGTGGGGTCAATGTGAACACCTAGTGAGATGCTGCACGTGGAAGCCTTGGCATAGACGGGTAGATCTCTACACACCTGATCTCCTTCCCAGATGTTTTGTTAATCCAAATATTAAGTGGCCGAATAATGTGCATGATACTATTAATCTTAAAAGACTAATCAAACAAAACATACATGTATGTAAAATGCAGAGAAAAAAGTTGGAAGGATTCATGCCAAACTGCAAACAGCAGTTGCCGCTGGAGGGGTGGAAGGAAACGAAGATTGGGGCTGGAGATCAAAGGAGGGTTTAGCCTTATCTGTAAAGCTGCCGTTTGCACAGGGACAACGTACTCCCACATTACTTGCGTACTTACAAATCAATTTTACAATGACCTGGCGGAGGCCTTGACAGAGGTGCTTAGTGCATGTCATCTCCCTTCCGCTTGCTCGCACGGCGTCTCTCCAGCTCCGTTTCCTCGTTCACACTCACTCCAGCTTCAGTTCAAAGCCAGAGTTATTTCTGGCCTGGTGCACTCACTCAATAAATGTTTGTATAGGACCTTCTCTGACGGGGTCAGCTGATCTCCTGGAAGCGGATAAAAGGTCTCTCTTGGTGGATCCCTGACCCCAAGGCTTCTGTGTCCTGGAGACCCTCAGCAGGGTCCCTGAGGAAGCTACTGTCCCTCTAGCCTTCTGGTAGACCCTCACCTCCTTGGGAAGCTTCCGCTCTCACTCTCTTCTGGATTCAGGGCTCCGGCTGGGAAAGCAGAGGGGTCCCTGCCTCTGTGGTCTTCCCAGAGAGAGGTCGGGATCACCGAGGGTGCCCCAAAAAGCCCAGTCTAGTGAAGGACACCGTGGGCAGCGGTTGCCTTGCAGGGGAGGGGCAAGAGAGACTTCATGTCTATTAGAGACCCTTTTTCCTCTTTTTAAATTAAATAATTACTATTCCTTTAAGTAGACGAGATCAGGTATGTTCAGGGTGGTATGGCCGCAGACTATTACTTTAATTAAATAATTAGTTGATGTGAACAAAAAGTAAATTTCACACAAGTGAATTCTATATTGATACCTCTGATTTGGGCCAAATGAGAGGTCTTGATGAATATATGATTTTATGGATTAGAGCAAAAATAACAATGATGATTCTAATTACGAACAATTGTGGTATTGCTCTTCTGGGAGGAGGATGGAGTTGGTGTCTATATCCTGTCTACATAACACCGAAAACACTGCCTGCGGCTTGGGTGAGGATTTGTTGAATTTAATTCACATAGGAGGCCAAATCCAGGGTCTGCTAAAAACGTTGTTGTTTTGTAAAGGAGGAGGAAAAAGTGAGGAGAGGATGGAGTGAACTCACAGAGTGCAGAGAGGCCTTGGCTGTCGTTCCGACCAGCCCCTCACTTCACCACTGAGGCACGAGACCCAGAGAGGAGATGGGACTCGGGACGCAGCCGGAGCCAGACCCAAGCAGTGGGGGTGCAGTATGACCACAGAATCCACGCGTGACCCTCCAACGCACTCATGAGGTGGGCACTATGTCCATTTTGCAGAGGAAAAAACTGAGGCTAGAGTGGGAATGGGACATCCCCAAGGTGACCCAGGCAGGAATTGACTGGGCGAGGCTTAGGATCCTGCACTCTGACCCCAAAGCTCTTTCTTGTACCCTTGACCCCACGTCTCGTCCTGCAGCTCTTGGGGTTACAGTGAGCCAGGTTTTCATTTAGCCTTTCTCCATTTGAGGCACCTTGGAAATGGGAATCTGGCCAGAGCCACCCGGAATATATTATTATTGGCCTTACTTATGTTTATTATTATTTATGGAGTGCTAAGCACTTATATGTGGAGGGAGAGGTTTCCGTCCTATTCGCTGGTGCATCAGCTTACAAATGAACGAATGAATGAATGAGTAACTGCTAATCCTCGCAGATCCTCAGTTTACAGATAAAGAGGCTGAGGCTCAGGGAGGGGCAGTGACTTGCTCTAGTGACACAGGAATCACACCAGAAGTCATCAGGTCTCCCTTCTCAGAGAAGAAAGACCTTCTGTTTCCTCCTCAGAGTCAAGCTCAATTTGACACCAACTGATCACTGATCCACCCTGAGGAAGCAGCACAGTCATCAGCCAAGAGAGCAGCCCCACCTGCCTCTGGACGTCAG
Source organism: Eulemur rufifrons (assembly GCF_041146395.1). Lineage (NCBI taxonomy): Eukaryota > Metazoa > Chordata > Mammalia > Primates > Lemuridae > Eulemur > Eulemur rufifrons. Next base: position 13,673,693 of record NC_090992.1, read on the forward strand.
TGCTGCCAACACACGGTGACACCCACACACTGTGACACACGCTCACACTCGGGCCACACAAAGGCCTCCCCAGTCCAGCCAAGGAGCGGGAATGGCAGAAGAGCCGGCAGGGGTGGGGCGGGCAGCCAGCCCCACGCTCCAGACAGCGGAGGAAGGGGTGCAGGTGAGCTCCAGGTCAGAAAGCCATGAAGACGGAGAGCAGGTGGCTCTGCGTCACCGCAGCCTGCGTGAGCTGACCGCTGGAGGCCGGAGTTGCACTCTGGGTGAGACACCTCAAACTGGGGAGCTTCACAGCTCCTGAAAAGGTGGATGAAATGCCCACACCCAACACAGACCGGAGGGCCACTGTCTGTTTGAAACAAATGTCCTCTTTCTGTAGGGACCTAACGCTGCCACCTTTGCATACATCCTCCCTGGAGTTCCCAGAGTGGGAGGGGTAGGGCAAACTACCATTTCACTGAGCGTGTACTATGCACCTGATTCCATGCTAAGCTCTGGACCTCTACCAAGTGATTTAGCATTAGGATATGCGCATCACTAACCCCCACTTGACAGTTGCAAACTGAGGCACAGAGTAGTTCAGCAACTTGCCCAGGGTCACACAGCCTGGAGAATGGGGGAGCCAAGGTGGGATTGAAACACAGGTCTGGCACAATCCAAAGCACATTACATCACGCGCCTCCCAGAGCAGGGGCCCAATGCATGGTTAATGTGTCAGGGGAAAAGGGCCAGGCAAGTGGGTCTCAAGCGAAAGTCAAGACTGAACTGTAGGCCAGGCGCGGTGGCTCACGCCTGTAATCCTAGCACTCTGGGAGGCCGAGGTGGGCGGATCGTTTGAGCTCAGGAGTTCGAGACCAGCCTGAGCAAGAGCGAGACCCCATCTCTACTAAAAATAGAAAGAAATTATATGGACAGCTAAAAATATATATAGAAAAAATTAGCCGGGCATGGTGGTGCATGCCTGTAGTCCCAGCTACTCGGGAGGCTGAGACAGGAGGATCCCTTGAGCTCAGGAGTTTGAGGTTGCTGTGAGCTAGGCTGATGCCACGGCACTCACTCTAGCCTGGGCAACAGAGTGAGACTCTGTCTCAAAAAAAAAAGACTGAACTGTACCTTACAAGGGAAATTAGATACTTCTAGATTTATCTGGGTTCCAAGACAGAGTAAAGATTCATGAAGGAGGAAGTAGGTGGGACTCAGAAAAATAGAGTCCAAGAACCGAGACCCCTCAGGTGCGTTGAAAATGTTAGAAATTTGCTTCCCAGGAGCTGGTGGCCAAGTAGGTTCTGACATAGCTGTGGGCAGCATCTGAGCACATCATATTAAATGGAAACACTGCACTCGTGCACACACGTGTGAACACACTTGGGCACACACGGTCATGGGCACACACACGTGCACATGTACCCTCTCACTGAATGTGCATCTGTGTGGGATACAAAGGTCGGTGCAGTAGCAAGAGGGGGACACTCATCTCCCCTCCGTATACGTGGTCACTCGGTCGAACACCTACTGTGTACCTGGCACTTTGCCAGTCACAGGTGGTACAAAGGGGTGTCACCATGATGCCAGGCTCCAAGGTGGGCAAGATTTACAGGCAGGAAAAGTTACCCATTTGGGCTACTCATCACTCCTCAAAGGGCTTAAGTTGGTAGAGTGTTTTTGAACTTTCAAAGCACTTCTATATATGTTCAGTGAGAGGAAGAGACCGGCAAGGGTGTGGGAGAAAATGTGAAGAATGCCTCAGAGTCACCACCACTGATGAGCCTGGCCTGAATCAATGGCTGGGACGGCTGCCACAGGGCTTTCTAATTCCATCATTGCTTCTGTGTTTATTTAGTTGGCATCCTACTGCAAGGAAGAGCTCTCCCTTCACCCCCACTTACTGATCTATTTATTTTTATTTGTTATAAACTCACATTCTTATTTTATTCCATGTATAATCATCCACTATCCTCATTATCGACTTTGATGTTGAAATCATCCCAGATTTGGCCACCGGGAGCTCCTTCAAGCTGGCTCTTATGTCCTTTTGACATGTCCCCATCATACCTTGAGCATGTCCTTACTTCTGACCTGAGAAGATGCTCCAGACTCATGTGGTACTTTCCCTGTCCTGGGCTAAGAATCAGCTGCAGGTTGAGTATCCTTTATCTGAAATGCTCAGGGCCGGAAGTGTTTCAGATTTCAGATTTTTTTTCGGATTTTGGAATATTTGCACAAACACATGACGTGTCTTGACAATGGAGCCCAAGTCTAGACATGAGATTTATTTATGTTTCATATATACCTTATATACATAGCCTGAAGTAATTTTATACAATATTTTAAATAATTTTGTGCATGAAGCAAAGTTTTTTTTTTTTTTTTTAGATAGAGTCTCATTCTGTTGCCTGGGCTAGAGTGCCGTGGCGTCAGCCTAGCTTACAGCAACCTCAAACTCCTGGGCTCAAGTGATCCTCCTGCCTCAGCCTCCCGAGTAGCTGGGACTACAGGCATGCGCCACCATGCCTGGCTAATTTTCTTTCTATATATATTTTTAGTTGTCCAGCTAATTTCTTTCTATTTTTAGTAGAGACGGGGTCTCGCTCTTGCTCAGGCTGGTCTCAAACTCCTGAGCTCAAGCGATCCGCCCACCTCGGCCTCCCACAGTGCTAGGATTACAGGCGTGAGCCACCGCACCCGGCCTATGAAGCAAAGTTTTGACTGCATTTTGACTGTAATTTATCACATGAGATCAGGTGTGGAATTTTCCACTGTGGTGTCATGTCGGTGCTCAAAAAGCTCCAGATTTTGGAGCATTTTGGACTTCAGATTTTTTTAGATTGAGGATGCTCAATCTGGGCTTCTCCTAGGAGCCCTGGTTCCATTTAGTGGAGATTGGTATTTGGAAACCAAGATCTGGGCAGCAAGTAAGTGTCATTGCTTCTAGTACGTCCTCGATGACAGAGCTAAGAAGATGTATGTATATTCTCACGTGCACTTCTCTACCCTGTGGATGCACATAGTAGAATCCATGAGTTCACACCAATACCTTCAATTCCAATTTGAAACCACATAGCCTCTCCTAGTCTTCCCCCTTCCCACATCTGTAACTCCCATCTCCAGCAGTAAGAACTGAATCCAACCAACCCCAACATACACGCTTAATTGTTCGATGCCCTTGTATGTAACAACCGCCCATCAACACAGGCCTCCTCCTTGGCCCCGGCCTTACTGGACACGGTGGCCACACAGCCCAAGTTCCCACTGGCCCTGGCATCCCTTCACTCTGATTTGCATTTATTTCTTCAATAAGTATCATTGATCACTTACTATGTATGTGCCAGTCACTATTCTAGATTCTGGGAGCCAAACACACACCAAAAACTCCCTGCCCTCGTGGAGCTGTTGTTCTAGTGGGGGAAAGAGACAACATGCACAATAGGTAAATGAGAAACAAGTGAATGAAACAGTAGGTTAGAAGGTAGTGAATGCTATGAAGAAAAAAAAAAAAAAAACAAGAGTAGGATAAAGGGGGATCAGGAGTGTTGGGGGAGGTACATAATTTGGCCGGGGGTTCAGGAAAGCCTCTCTGAGATGACATTTGAGCAATCACTGGAAGAGGAGGGCGTTAGACAAGCAGACATCCAGGGAGGGCAGCCGTGCAAAGACCCCAAAGCAGGAGCACCCGTTGTGCTCGAGGCACTGTGAAGAGCTGGAGCGGAGTGAGCAGGGAGGGGATCGGAAAGGGGGCCAGGAACGAATTGGGGGCAACCCTGCAGGCTGCCGGTTGTTGTAAAGACTTTGCCTGTTACTCTAAGTGAGACAGGAGCCTCTCGGGTGCTCTGAGCAGAGGAGGCACAGGGTCTTAGGATGAAAGGTCTGCGCTGGCTGCAGTGCTGGGAACAGGCTTCAGGGGACAAGCCGGAAAGCAAGAAACCAGTTGAGTAGTGATGCCTGATCCAGGTGAGAGACGATGATGGCTTAGATCAGGGTGGCAGCCATGTGAGGTGGTTAAAAGGGCTCAGATTCTGATTTATTTTGAAGGCCAGGGAGCCTGACGTCAGAGTTCCAGGGTCTGCCAAAGTTTGGTCACCCTGGCAAATCTCCCCCCAGCTTGGGCCGTGACCTTGAAAGCCTGTACCCTAGAAGCAGAGGTGAAATAAAAGCAGACTAGCCCTCAAACAGACTGAGCCCACCTTCAGGTCATCTGGGCGACCTAGTACGTCCCAAGCTCTGAACTTGAAATAAGGTGATTCCAGAATGCTGGTTTGCCTCCGGTGCCTGACAAAAGCAATAAAAAATAAAAAAAAAAACCACCCCAGGCCTAAAATTATTTTTATAAATATTTTTTCAAACACAATTTTCAGCACATAATCAAAGGTAACTAGATTCATGGGGAGACAAGACGCTATGAATGATAACAAGCAGAAATGGACCTCAGGGGCTCCAGACATGGGGAATATCAGACACTGACGATAGTATAATTATGGTGCTATGTTCAAGGAGATAAAAAGGCATGCTGAAAATTCTGTAAGGAAACTGGGAACCATGCAAAGTGACTGTATCAGTCAGTGTCCCGGCCTGAAAGCAATGGAGTACTCTAAGGGTCAGAGAAGAGCTTCACAAAGAGATGCTTTTACCAGTATGAGAAGAATGTAGGGAAACTACAAGAGCTACCCTAGAGCTCGCACCCTGGAGTAAGCAACAGTGGAGTGTTACTACCCACAGGCCAGAAAGGGCAAAGAGAGGGAGTGGTCACTGGAACCAAGAAGGGTGCTGGGCAGAGAGGACCACCTGATGGGAATTATGACGTTCACGGAGGGACACAGTCACCTGGGTAAACACTCGGGGTGGAAGCTGGGGAACACATACCAAAATTTCATTGTTCTCCTTCCTTCCAGTCTGTTGCTGGTGCCCCCCACAGGCTGAAACCAATCAGGAGCCAAGAGAGTAAGTGGCCATCAATGCAGGTCAACCTCCCAAGACACAGGGAAGGGTCAAGAAGCAGAGTTGTTCTGGAGGGACAAACAGAAGGCCTCCAGCACGCCTTCTATTCAAATAGAATATTTGAAAAAGGACGGAATAGAAATCCTAAAACAGAAAAGTGCAATAATTAAAACTAATTCAGGCCGGGCGCGGTGGCTCACGCCTGTAATCCTAGCACTCTGGGAGGCCGAGGTGGGCGGATCGTTTGAGCTCAGGAGTTCGAGACCAGCCTGAGCAAGAGCGAGACCCCACCTCTACTAAAAAATAGAAAGAAATTATATGGACAGCTAAAAATATATATAGAAAAAAAATTAGCCGGGCATGGTGGCGCATGCCTGTAGTCCCAGCTACTCGGGAGGCTGAGACAGGAGGATCGCTTGAGCTCAGGAGTTTGAGGTTGCTGTGAGCTAGGCTGACGCCACGGCACTCACTGTAGCCTGGGCAACAGAGTGAGACTCTGTCTCCAAAAAAAAAATAAAAAATAAAAAATAAAAGTAACATCTGAAGGCACATATATTTTTTAAAAAAAAAAAAAAAAAAAAAAAAAAAAAAAAAAAAACTAATTCAATGGACAAGTTTAATAGCAGATTAAGCACAGCCAAAGAGAGAATTAGTGAACTAGAAAATAGGTCAGAAGAAACTTTGCAAAAGGAACGGAAATAATAAAAGCAAAATGGGAGAAGAGGGATAATAGGGCAGAGGCAATATCTGTAAACACGGTAGTTGATTATTTTCCAGAACATTGAAAATCCACAGATTCAGTAAGTTCAATGAACTTCAGAATTACACCCATGCTCATCACAGGGACCCTGCAGAGTCAGAGAGGAGTCGTGGATGACAGCAAGGATGGTGGGCAACTGGAAGCTGACGGAGTCACCCTCAGCTAAGATGGGGAGACTGAGAGTGGGGCAAATGTGGGGAAATTTGAGGAAAGGCCTGCCTGGCTTCTATAAGCTCCGAGTCCCTGGAACACTTCTGAGCAGTGTAACTGCCTCCAGATTGTCCCTTAAGTCCTGTAGATTTGGGCCCACTCCCCATCTCCTCTTGGAGATGGCAGCAGCCTCCTCCTTGGCCTCCCACACCAGCCCATCCTCCACATTGGCCACCATAGTGATGCTTCTAAAAAATTTCAGATTGTTGGTGGTGTGATGTGGCCAAATTGTGGGTGGTGTGCTTTTCCATTCCTTCAGTTTCTACAAGGAGGGCTTTCCCCTCAACACCCTGGGCTCCCCCCACCCCGCCCCCCAGGGGAGAAGGGTGAATTCTAACTGGTGAGTTTGGGACTGGAGTCTGAGACTATTGTGCCCAGCTCTTCCCTTCCTCCTTTTGGGAGAAGGCTGCTCTGCTCTCCCCAAGGAGCCTGTGTTTTTTCTTCCCTTCTGATGCCTCCTGAATGGGTCTGTCTTCCAAATTCTGAGGTTCACCATTAGGAAGACGCCATGTGGATAGAAATCACATGTATTCCGAACATGTGCAGGAAAGAGAATACTGTATATTGGGCTCCCTAAAACTGCAAACCAAAATACTGCAGTATGTCCTACCTTTAAATGCTACAGGACCCCTAGTTACCTACAGAAAAAAGTTTAAATTTTTAACGAGGCATTCAAAGCCCTTCACAGCCCCGCCCCCACCTGTCTACCACTCTAGCTGGATGTCAGCCCAGGCTGCAGCCCTGCCGTCCTCTCTCTCACCTCCCGTGTTGCTGGATCGTTACACAGTAAGTAGCCAGTTTCTGGCAGACTACTTTATGAAAGGCTGTCGCTGTCTCTTTCTCTTCACTCACACTGGGGAAGCCATGTCATGAGCAGTGTTTTGGAGAGGTCCCTGTGGGGAGGGCTGAAGACTCCAGCCAACAGCCATGAGAGTGAGCTTCTATCCTGCGGAGACTGCAGCCTTGACTGAGCCACAACCAGCAGGCTAAGCTGCGCCTGGATTCCTGACCCTCAGACATTGGAACATGTTAAGTGTGTGCCATTGTTTGAATGTGTCTCCCAAATTTCGAGTGTTGGAAACTTACCCCAATTCATGCGTTGATGGTATTTGGAGGTGGAGCCTTTGGGAAATAATTAGGATTAGATAAGGTCATCTGGGTGAGGCCCCCTTGATGGAACTGGTGGCTTTACAAGGAGAGGAAGAGAGACCTGAGCTGACACGCTCTTGCCCTCTCACCACGTGATGCCTCCACCATGTTACGACGCAGCAAGAAGGCCTCACCACGTGCAGCCCCTCGACTTTGCATGTCCCAGCCTCCAGAACTGTAAGAAATAAATTCCTTTTCTTTATAAATTGCTCGGTTCGTGGTATTCTGTTATAGCAACAGAGAATTGACTAAGACAATGTGTATTGTTTTAAAGTTTTAAGTCTTGGGTAGTTTGTTAGGCAGCAATGGATACTAATGTACCCAGGCTTCTTCTCTCCCCCTGAATAATTCCTACTTGTTGGTCAGGTCTGAGCTCAGACTCTTCCTCCTCCCAGAAGCCTTCCCTGACTCCCTCCCCAAGACATGTGATGATTTAGCCTCCCTGTGTCCTCTCCATCTTCTGTAGCAACACTGCACAGACTTTTCATTAGGAACCACTCTTCTCCCACCTGCTCTGTGTCCGTAGGATGCGGTTGACTCCACCCCAAGGTGGAGGGGCTGGCGTTCAGCCCAGGCCTGGCCAGTTTGCACACTCCAGTCCCCTGGAGCCACACTTGGGGCTGTGACCTAAGCCAGGCCCTTGAGGGTCAGCTCAGGAGCCTGTGCAGGAGGAATCAGGGAAGAGGGGATCTTTATCTTCTGGAGTTGTGGAGTGGGAAGACCAGCCTGGAGCTACAGGCAGACATTTTGCCAGCATAGGAGGAAGCCTGTTCAACATGAAGCCAGAAGGAAAAATGAGCCTAGGGATGGGAAGATACAGATTCCTGGTGCAGTTATCAAAACACCTGGGTTCAGTGTGCCTGAAACCCAAATCTACCTCTGGGCTTTTGGACTTTTCTTTTCTTTCTATTTTTTTTACCATAGACTTTTCCTCTTTTCTTTTCCCTCCCTCCCTTCCTCCTCCTCCTCCTCCTCCTCCTCTTTCTTCTTCTTCTCTCTCTCTCTCTCTCTCTCTCTCTTTCCTTTTTGCCTTAGACAGTGTGCATTCATTTGAGATGATTTCTCTCACCTTCAGCTGAAAGAATTCACCCCCATGGGTGGAATCAGGGACCCCCTCCTGGACTCCCAGAACCGCTGGTGCCGCCACACTGCGGTACCTTCCACACAAAACTGCACCCGAAATTGACGCCCCTGCCCCTGAGTTTTTGCACTGGCATCACACTTTTGCTTACCTCCTCCCTTCCTTCTTGAAATCGGGGAGATGTCATGTTCATTTCTATATCCGGAGTGCCAGCCATAAGGAGGTGCTCAGTAAATGATGGTATAATGAATGAACAAGTGTCTTCTAATTGCTCGGGAGACTTTAATAGAGCAAGAAAGGAGAGTTTTTCTTCAGAGACCTACCTGCTATGAGACCTAAGTCACCCTCACGTCCTCTCTGAGCTGACAAAGGACTATTATTTTTTTAATCTTTCTTTATCCAGACCACAGCTGAACCAGCCACACCCATGGAACACAAACCAATCTCCCATTACAGAAAAACAAATCTGACCCAGCCATTCCCCTGCTTAAAACAACTTTCAGTGACGTCTTTGGCAGGAGTGGGTGGAAGGGAGTGAGCATTTGGATTCAGGGAACATTCTGCATTATAGAACGTTCATTTGTTTATTGATTGATTCATTCAGCAAGCATTTAATTAGCGTCTACTATGTGCCAGGCACTATACATTTACTTCATCTTCACAGCAAGCTTTTAGGACAATGTATTTGTTATCTGCTGCTGCATAGCCAACTACCCCAACTTTAGGGGCTTACACCAACAAACATTCGGATGCCTGTGGTCAGGGTCTCTCAGGAGGTGGCAGCCAAGCTGTCAGCCAGAGCTGCAGTCATGTCGAGGCTCCGCTGGAGGAGAGGCATCCATTTCTAAACTCACTCACACGGCCGTTGTCAGGCCTTAGAAGGTTCACTTGCAAGTTCGCTCTCGGGGCTCCTCCATCCGGCTGCCTCGCCACATGGGAGCTGGAGCGTGACTGATCCAAGAGACAGTGAGAATGTCCAAGACAGAAGTCACAATCTTTTTGTAACCTAATCTCAGAAGCAACATGCCCATCACTTCTGCCATATTCTGTTTATTAGAAGTGAGGCAGGAAGTCCAGCCCACACTTGAAGGGAGGAAATGACACAAGGGTATGAATACCAGGAGGTGGATTAATTGGGGCAGTTTTAGAGACTACCTGTCACAAGTAAGGTATTATTATCCTTCATTTCATACCTGGACACCCAGCTAGTTAAGGAGCTTGTCCAAGTCACCCAGCTAGAGAGTTGTCTGAGTCTGGAGTGGTTTTCTGTTTCCCCAGCATGGTTGGGGGTGAGGTGAAGGAAAACAGGGAGAAGTTGCTGGTAGAAAAAAAAAAAAAAAGGATGGAGTCTGTGTTCATTATCTACTTCTGTGTAACTGAATATGCATAAATTAGCAGCTTAAAATAAGCATTTATTATTTTATAGTTTCTATGGGTGGGGAGTCCGGGAGCAGCTGAGCTGGGTGGCTCTGGTTCGGGGTCTGGCAGGAGGCTGTAGTTAAGCTGTGGGCCAGGGCAGCACCTTTGAAGACTTGACCTGGGCTGAGGATCTGCTTCCAAGGTAGCTCAGTCACATGGCTGCTGGTGGGAGACTTCAGCTTCTCACCACGTGGACCCCTCTGTAACCATGCTCAAGCATCTTTAGGACACGCCAGCTGGCTCCCCCCAGAACAAGTGATTCAAGAGAGGCTAAGCAGAGCATCAATATCTTTTTTTTTTTTTTTTTGAGACAGGGTCTCGCTCTGTCGCCTGGGCTAGAGTGCAGTGGCATAATAGCTCACTGCAACCTCAAACACCTGGGCTCAAGCGATCCTCCTGCCTTAGCCTCCCAAGTTACTGGGACTACAGGCATGTGCCACTATGCCTGGCTAATTTTTTTTTTTTTGTAGAGATGGGGTCTTGCTATGTTGTCCAGGCTCATCTTGAACTCTTGGGCTCAAGTGATCCTCCCAGCTCAGCCTCCCAAAGTGCTAGGATTACAGGCACGAGCCACCAGGCCCAGCCATCAATGTTTTGTATGACCTAGTCTCAGGAGTCACACACTGGCATTTCTGCAATATCCTGTTGATTGCACAGGATAGGTCCACCCTATTCATTGTGGGAGGTGATTATACAAGGGCATGGGAATACTGGGAGATCAGGATCACTGGAGGTTGGCTACCACAGGGTTCCACAAGAATGGAAAACTCAACTTTTATTTATTTATTTTTTTTGAGACAGGGTCTTGCTCTGTCACTGGAGTGACAGAGCACTGCAGGCTGGAGTGCAGTGGTGTGATCAAAACACACTGCAGCCTCGAACTCTTGGGCTTAAGTGATCCTCCTACCTCATCCTCCTGAGTAGCTGGGACTATAGGCGTATTCCACTAAACCTGGTTAATTTTTTTTCTATTTTTTTTTTAGAGATGGGGTCTTGCTATATTGCCCAGGCTAGTCTCAAAGTCTTAGCCTTGAATGACCTCCCAAATTGCTATGATTATAGGCATGAGCCACTGAATCTGGCCCTAAAACTCAACTTTTATTAAGTCACTCCCCTGCTCAAAGAGATCCAGAGCCTTCCCACATACCGCAGCACACAATCTGATTTCCTTAACTCCATCTCGCACTGTCTCCTGAGTGGATGGACTGACAGCCTGGTCTGCTTACTGACCTCAACAGTCCCAAAGCAAAGACATTTGTCAAGGGACCCTCCCATCCTCTGTGTTCTGTGGGAAGGCCTGCCCCCTTGAGAAGCCTCCATTCAGCCTTCAACACATAGTTATCACACCACTGCCAAGTGCAGGCTCTGGTTGGATGCTAGGATATGAAGCTGACACCACCCTCCCTCAGGGGGCTTCCACTCAAGATAGGAAGGTAGTTATTAGCCAAATAATAATAATCTAATCACAAATTGTGCCACCTTCTCCCAAGGAAAGCTACAGGGTACCACGGGACCATAGAATAAGGTACCAGCCTATTCCATGTGTAGTATTTGTGCAGTCAAGTATAATAATTAACTAGGCTGGGTAGGTGTATTAGCATTAGGTTCAGGTCTAAGTGTCTGAAAATCCAAAATAGCAATAGCTGAAATATGATAGGTGTTAATTTCTCTCTTGTGTAGAAGTCTGGGCAGGTGTTTGAGGAAGGTACGGTGCTACTCAGTGACAGGGACTCAGGCTCTTTCTGTCTTATTACTCTGCCCTGTGTGGCCTCTACCTTATGGTCCATGATGGTGACACCCACACTCTCGGCAGGCAGATGGAGAAAGGGACACAGAGGGCAGAGTGCGTATACCAACCACCCCAGAAGCCACATGGCCACACCCAGCTACGAGGGAAGCACCCACCCACATGCCCAGCCCAGCTAAAAACTGGGAGCTCCATCTCCATGCAGAAACGGCAACAATCATCAACTCTGTCTTGCATTACTCCAGGCCAGGCATTCATTGACCTTTGAGATCATGCTAAATGCCCACCTGATTCAGTAGGTCTGGACTGGGGACAGAATTTGCCCGGTGGTCCCCAAACGGCTGGTCTGTGTAGCACATTTTAGGAAGGAGGGTATGAGGTCAAACGCCCACCAGCGCATGACTTCCCTTCCTCACGGGCCAACAAACACTCCTGTGGCCCCAGGGGGCTGCTCAAGGGTTTCCAGTTGGGGCTGAGATTCTCTCCCGGGAGAGCGTCAGGCTGCTTGTTGAGAAGGGATGAATGGAGAGGGAGAGTGGGAGCCCAGAGGGGAGGAGAAGCAATTGGCCAGGCCACCAGGCCTCAGTGGATGCCCCCGGCGAAGGGTTTGGTCCACCCCACCCACCTCGTGCTGGCAGATTCCTTCCGAACCCTCCCAGGGGAACAGGTACCTCGGTTTTCCTCTATTTGTGGGTGAGGAAACTGCCCGTTGGCCCTGCTTTTTGAACATGAGCTCCCACTGTCCTCCTTGAGTTTTTTCAAGTCCCATGTCACCGCAACCTTGAAAAAGGGGTCAATGACAGAAACCTGGGAGCCTTTTTGAGAAGGAAACTGAGGCTCAAAGAGGGGGACGATCGGCACAGTCCGCCTTAAGCCGAGGCGCAGCGCAGGCCCAGTCGGCCTGGGAGACAACCTTGAAGGTCCTGGATGGGCCCGGCTAGGGCAGGCGCTCCGTGAAACCCGCGGCAGCGACCCGCAAGTGGAGATGCAGGCACGGGCAGCCGCGGCGCCAACTATTACTACCGTAGCTTTGGGTGCCAGGCTCTGCGCTAAGTCAGTCTCCCAGTTTTCTCATTTGACCCAGGAAAAACTCCTCGAGTAAATGTCATCATCCTCTTTGTGCAGATGCGCAAAGGAAGGACTGCTCAGAGAGGCCCAGCGACTTTTCCAGAGTGGCTCAGCAGGAGCGGGTTGGGGGGTCCTCTTGGCCAGTCTGGGACTGCCTGACCTCTCCCCGTGCCCCCAGCGTGAGGCCCTCGCCCGTGGCCAGGCTCTGTGCACGGCCAAAACCCGGGTCAGCCCATTTAATCTTCACAACTCAGAGAAACTGTTTTGCACATGCAAAAAAACGGAGGCTCTGGGAGGCAGGGCGATTTGCCCGAGGCCACACAGAGAAACGGAGAAGGAGACTGAGTGCGAGGCTTGAAGGAACGAACGCTCCAGTCCTGGGAGCTCCCCGCGCCCCAGGCCGCCCCCCTCGCCCCCCTGCTGCCGGCCGCGGGCCCCTTTAACCGCGCGGCGGAAGGGGCGGCCGGCGGGCGGCGCCCAATGGGCTGAGCGGAGCGTCACTTCCCGGCGGCGGGAGGCGAGTGGCGAGTGGCGAGAGCCCGGGGACGGCCGGCGGGGGCGGGACGGCCGGAGGAGGCGTTGGCAGCGGGCTCGGACCCACGCGGCGCCGCGGCCCGCCTGGTCTGCAGCGCTCCCACCCCCGGCGGCGGCGGCACGATGCCCTTTGACTTCAGGAGGTGAGTGTGGCGACCCCGGCCACTCGGGAGCCCCTCCGCAGGCAGAGGGGACGCCCCGGCACGCCATGGAACCCTCCCGCCCTGCACGCAAAGGCGGCCCCCTGCCCTGTGCATGCCTCGGCTGGCCCTCGGGGACCCCAGGCGGGCCCCTCGCCGCACACGAAGCCAGCCAGAGCCCCGGAGTACCCCCTTGTGCAGCCCGAGACAAACCCACCCACCTTCCTTCCGCTAAGCCTCCTCCCCTGCCTCCCCTGACACCTTGCATTCCCCTCCCCCCCAGCTGGGAAACAGATTTCCTCCCTCCCCCCAGATGGAAACAACCCTTACAACCCAGCATCCCCCCCAACCCCCGCTGAGCCTCCTTTAGTGGACCCCACCCAAGCTGACAGGTGGGGCCTGAGCACCTCGAATGAGCCTGCAAGGGGCCTGCAGCCACATCCAGCCTGGCAGCAGCTGGAGGGTTTTAGGTTCGCATGTTCAGGCTCCCCCAGGCTGGGCCGATCAGAGGCCTGTCCCCAGCCAGCCCCCACCCTGTGCTCTGGGTGTGGGGGCACACGGGAAGGGGAGGAGGCGGGGGAGCCTTGGGCAGAGCTCTGCATGGGGCCATCAGGTCTGGCCTTGGCTTTCTGCAGTCACCACAATGGGCCCTTTGTGGGGTCCAACTACCTCATGGTCCACCTGTGCCAGGACAGGGGTCTCTACCTGTCCTTTCCTTGAGGTGTGAAGCCCTAGGGTCTATCCTGGCCTGAGGCAGCCATTCTTGGTGTCTAGCTGGGAAAATGGGGGTTTGGTGTGGGGAGGAGCTGGTTCAGAATCATAGCTCTGCCATCTCCACTGAGCTGCTTAGTATGCTCTAGAAGTTAGGGCAAAGGCTCCGGGTTCCGACTTCCCCTTCACCACTCAGCTGGATGAGCTCAGTAAGTGTCTGAGTCCTTTCAGTATTTCCGTTTCACCACCTGCATTGGGGCTAAAACTAAGGTCTCCACCTGTGAGGGCTGAGTGCATGAGCACCCTTAACAGAGCGCAGCAGGATTTAGAGATCAGACGTGGGCATCGGTGGCATGTGCCCTCTCCATGGGGTGCTTTCCCCCTTCCATCAGGTGGGGATTCTGACGCCTGTGTCACAGGAGGGACTTCTCTCTCTCCCAAAGGGAGAAGCCTACCCAGAGAGAGAGGTCCCTAGCCTGCCATGACCCCATGGCTCGGGGGCACGTTGGGATTTAGGCCCAGAGAGGACATCGGCCTTGGGCCTCTTTACTGGCTGATGTGGTTTTCCAACCTGTCCTGGGCACTGATGCCGTCTAACAAACATTGCCAGCTTCCTGCCTCTTCTAGGCAGCCATGAGGCTGGCACCAGTGTCCCTGAGACAAAAGCTTGCAGACCCAGGGCAGTTCTGAACAAGGAAAGCCCCTTGATGGAATTCAGGGGCAGTCCTAATACCAACAGCTAATGTCCGGGCCGTGACGGGCCGTGAGAGCTGTGGTTGGCTCGCCGACTCCTGGTTCTACAAAGCCTCCCCTTCGCCAGGCTGACCATAAAGATTCCTGCCTCCTGCCCCCTCCTCTGTCCCCATGTGATTCAGTAGGTTCTGGTGATGTTGAGCTTGTTGGGGAAATCACTGCTTTTGGTCCTTTTTCCCTGTCCCTCTGCACCTCACCCTTCCGTCATACGAAGCCAGAACTTGAGGCTCCAGAGCTGAGGGTCTTGCCCTGGACCTCACAGGCTCTAGATGAGAAGGGTGGGCCTGGGTCCCAGGTCACACGTTGGAGGTTTGGGGGGCAGGTACGTGAAGTTAGGAAAAGAGGTGAGGCCGGCTCTGGCCTTTGGCCTTGCAGGGGCCTGCCTGCCAAAGGCTCTGTCGGTATTAGACGTTGATTTTTCAAGTGGACAACGCCCAGGTCTGAGAGGCCAGCTGGCCTGGGGCTGCCCGGCCTGGGGCTGCCTGGGTACCATCCGGGTCCCAGCTTAACTGCGTTTCCTCCAGGGCTTGGGCTCACCACAGAATGGTGATAATGGATTCAACACTTCACATTTGCGCCTTGGAGGATGAGCCATTTGTGCCCCCAGACCTGCACTCTTTGAGATCTGTGAACTGCAAGTCTCAGGACCTGTGTTCTAAGAAAGTTCCCACCATCTGTGCACCTTCTTCCTCTTCGGTGTGCGTTCATCAAGCCCCTACCTAGCGTCCGCCCCTTGCTCAGCCCAGTGGTGGGGAGGGGGCGGCCCACAGCCCAGCCCTCCCAGCACTGCGAGGAGAGAAGGGAGGAGGGCTTGACAGGTCCCAAGAGAGGGGTGTGCGCATAAACAGGCACGCAGGGAGCATTCACCACTGTACGGACACCTCGGGGGTGCAGACATCCATTCCCATGTCACCTGAGAGAGGGGGTTAATCTTCATTTTAAATCAAAGGAGAAGGAGACGCCGCTGAGTGGAAGCCATTTTCAGTGGCTGGTGGAGCTGAGACTTGAACTCGGGGCTGTTAGCTCCAAAGCCTTAGCTCTGGGAGAAAAGCTTGGGGGGGGGGCCCACCACCCCGTCAGGTCTTCTGAGAATGGTGGGGAGTGGAGAGGGGTATACCATGATTAGCACCCCACAGTTCGAGGCCAGGGAGAAAACCAGGCTTCGTGCTTATGTTGCTCTTTTTAAAACGAAGTCGAAAGGGGAGAAATAGCGTCCTCTTGCCCTTTCCTGTCAATACTCCTTGTTCTCTCACTGCCTGTAGGGGCTGGCACAACTTACTTAGCTTGGTGTGCTTTTCCGTCAAATGGGAATGCGGAGAGATGGGACGGTGTGTGTAAAGCATTTAGACGCAGAGTAAGCACCCGTTTGTGTCATTTCATCTAACCACCTATCATCTCCTAACACACTGTGTCATTCACTTAATTATTGTGCTTGTTCTCTCTCCTCCCATTAGTATGTGAGCCCCTGAGGGCAAGAATTTCATCTGGTTTATTCAAGATCGTATCTCCAGCCCCTGAAATGGTGTTTGGCCCAAACTTGCCCCTTAGAAGTGCCTCTTAAAGTCTGTCCAGGAAGCCAAAGACATGGTGTGATTTGATATGCCAGCTTTAGTGGGCAGATTTTGAGCTATTGGTGGAGAATTCTCCCCGCTCTGTCCTTGAATCTGCCCTTTCTAAATTGCTTTTGGAGTTGGAGAAGGAGGCTGAATGCAGAGGAGGGATCCTGAGCTTTAATGATTACTTGTGTTTGCTTTGCTCTTGTTAAATTGTTTCACTAATAGCTGGATGTTGCAGTTGTGCAGCTGGCCTTGTGACCCAGATCCGTGTGTGTGATTCCCAGTTCCGGCTGGCCGGGGGCCAGTAGCACCTGCCGCCTGCTGCTCAGGAGGTTGTGGCAGCCCTGCCGAGGGTGGGTGAGGAGGGAGATGACAGCACCCGGCAGTCCCTGCACCCAGGCCCGGTGGAGCCTGAGCACTGCTTTCAGAGAGGTGCCGGTGGCTGGCTCCCTAGTAGCAGCCCCGAGGCCTGGGGTGGGCCGCCACCCTGCCACTGACCAGCTGTGCCCTGAGACAGTTGATTTACCCTCTCAGAGCCTCAGTTGCTTTATTTTAAGGAGGGAATGGTAACCTTCACTGCCTTACCTGGCAGCGTAGATATAGGGGCAAGCGAGATAGCCCTGCAACGTAGGGCCGGGTACAATATTTGTGGGGCCCAGTGCAAAGTGAAAATGTGGGGCCCCTTGTTGGAAAAGTGTTAGGAATTTCAAGACAGCAACAGCAGAGCGTTCAGCCAAGCATGGGACCCCCCGAGCGTGTGGCTCCGTGTCACTGCACAGGTCGCACAGCTCTGATGCTGGCCCCGCGGCAATGCTGGGGTTGGTCCCCATTGCCCTCCCCTCACTCTGGCATTCTGAGTGGTCTCCCCCACGCATACACACCAGGAGACCCCAGACCTCCTCGGGACCCATGAATGAGCTTTCCAAAGTTGACCTAATTTTTTCATGTCCTGTTCAGCTTTCAAATGTGTCCCATTGCTCTGAGGACCCAGCCTGAACTCCGTGGTGCCTCGTGCTGCCTGCCCGAGGTGGCCTCTGGAGCCCCTTCACCTGCTCTGCCAAGCCGAGCCCAGCCACGTTGTTAGCGCTCGGCAGAGAGGAACTAATACGAGCGCCTGTATTTCTACCTTGCCTCGTTCCAGAAAGAACGCCAGGAAGCTGACAAGAACAACAAATTTTTAAAAATATAGACTTAAAAATCAGGGTGAAAAGAAAATGAAAGTTAGACCAGAGGGAAAATTAGGTGAAAAAGCCGGTATTTTGTGTGCATCAAGCACTTACCAGTGCCCGGCACTGTGGCAAGGACCTCACATGTACCAGCTCATTTAACTCCCCAGCGACCCTACGAGGCAGGCACTGTCCTTAGCCAGTGTTCAGCTGAGCCGGTTGGGGTGCAGCGGGGTTGGGGGACAGGGCCAGCAGCAGGAGCTGGGGCTGGAACGCTGCCATCGCGCGCCAGAGCTCTGCTGCGTCCTGCAGGCTCTGCCAACGCTTTTTCTTTTTTCCATTCACTAAATTCACAGAGAGCTGAAACCTCTTCTAATTGGATTCATTGGGTTTCTCATCACTAATCCTCACCTGGCAGTACTCATTAAGAAGCTTAAAATCATCAACCTTCTTTTTTTTCCAAGCCTCCAGTAGTCTGACACCTGATTCTGAAATTGTCCTTAAAGACTCCCACACCAAGGGGGCTTTCAGGCTTAGAGCATGTTTACCTGCTCATTTGGACATGGAATGAGATGGAAAATTCCTCTCCCAAGGCAGTTAAGATTCCGGACTATGATACCATAGTAGCTTGAGACAGGGCTTCAGCCTGCTGTGGCCTTAAGTTCCATTCCCTGTCTGGTAATCCTTTCACGTTGTATTTTGGAGTTGCTCCTAGCTGGTTTTCATCAGGCTTGGGGGAGGCAGGCAGGGTATAAAGGAGGGTATTTGGGGTGAGGCTTACCTGGCATCTCTAAATCAATGAGCCTCAACCCTGGCTGTACATTGGAATCACTTGAGGAGTTTTAAAAATCCCAAACTCAGGCTGTACCCCAGACCCAGCATCAGGATCTGAGGGTGGGTTGTAGGTATTTTTTTTAAAGTCTCTCATGTGATGCTAATGCACAACCAAGACTGAGGATTGCTCTAAACTGGGAGAACCGGTAGCAAGCAGGGCTGAGATCGCCAGGGAAGGGAGTACGGAGAAGTTGGGGAAGCAGAGTTCTGGTCCCACCTGTCACTCCTGAGTGGCCTTTGGCAAGTCTGTTACCCCACCAGGAAAGTGGACGAGAAGGGGTCTTAACTGTCTACTAAAATTGCTCTTCAAAGTGTAGTCCCAGATAACAGCTTCAGCATCACCTGGGAGCTTGGACATGGAGACTCTCAGTGTCCACACAAATCTGAATCTAGTTTAACAAGATCCCCAGGTGGTTCGTATGAACATTAACATTTCCAAAGCCCTGCTCTGTAGGATTGGCTTGACTCTGCATCCTCCAGTCTATCCTCCTCCATATAGCACTGGCTGCCTTGCTAAAGGCTCTGAGAAGGCCAGGCGTGGTGCCTTACGCCTGTAATCTAGCACTCTGGAAGGCTGAGGCAGGGGGATCCCTTTACGTCAGGAGTTTGAGACCAGCCTGAGCAAAAGTGAGACCTCATTTCTACTAAAAATAGAAAAAATTAGCAGGGCATGGTGGCTTGCACCTGTAGTCCCAGCTACTCGGGAGGCTGAGGCAGGAGGATCCCTTGAGCCCAGGATTTGAGGTTGCTGTGAGCTAGGCTGATTGCCACAGCACTCTAGCCTGGGCAAGTGAGACTCTGTCTAAAAAAAAAAAAAGGCTTTGAGAAGTCCTGCATAGAAGGAACCAAAGTCACTTGGTTCGGCCTCACTTTTGCCAAATATATAGTCTAAGACACCCTCTTGTTCATGGAGCATCTCATGCTATTTCTCAGAACACTGTTTGGGAAACACATCCCTAATTGATCCTTTAAGGAAGTGATAATTATCCTAATCGTCTGTTGTCAGCTTTAACTTTTAGGTCTATTAACTTAATTATATTGGTTGTGTATGCAGGAAAAGTACAGGATAGGAATAAAACCTCCAACACTGCTGTGTATTACTTTTTAAAAAAGTCTTGACCCATGGGAGAGGCAGATGAACTTGGAGTTTCCTATACTGCCCAGAGCCAGGGGACACGTAAGGGCCTTTACAAATACCTTCTCATCCTCTGCGTGGGCCTTATTATAACTGTTTTACATCCAGGGAAATCACCCTCAGACATGCTGGGTCACACGGCTGGTGTGTCACGGGGCCCCTGAGGACCTGACACATCTGACGGTATAACCCCTGCTCTCTTGAACACCAGCCTTCTTCCTGGAACCTGCCGGGCAGCACAGCTGGACAGGAAGCAAGATCCGTTTGAAATGGACTAACTGTTCTGTTTATCCAAAAGGTGGAGACCCTATTCAAGATGAAAGGCCTGGCCATAAACTTGAGTGTAGTCATGAGTCCCTGAAACATTGGGTACTGGTGTTGTGGTGCGCCCTCCATAGCATTAGCTTTTCTTTCTCGAATTCTGTTCTGCGTCTTGAATCTCTTTGGAGGAGGAGAGGAAGTAATGCTAATCTTATTAGTAATGACCAACGGTTCTTAAGCTTGTACTGTGTTGAGAATTGTGCTAGGCATGTCATTGGACTTAAAATCACACCGGCCTCACAAGATAGATTCACTTATAAGCAATTTATTTTCTTTGTTTTATTTTTTTTAATTAGCATATAGTAAAATTGACTGACTTTTATGTGTGTACTCTTATTTTTTTTATTTTATTTTTTTTAATTTTTAGAGACAGGGTCTTATGCTTTCTCTTGGGCTGGAGAGCAGTAGCACAGTCATAGCTCAGTGCAGCCTTAAACTCCTGGACTCAAGGGATCCTCCCACCTCAGCCTCCCAAGTAGCTAGGATCCAGCTAATTTAAAAAAAATTTTTGTGGAGACGAAGTCTTGCTATGTTGCCCAGGCTGGTCTTGAACTCCTGACCTCAAGCGGTCCTCCTGCCTTGGCCTCCCAGAGTGCTAGGATTACAGGCTTGACCCATCATGCTGGCCATGTGGGTACTCTTCTCAAATTTAAAACATGCTTATCATGTAACTACCACAGCCATCCAGATACAGAACAGCTCCATCAGCCTCCAAAACCCCTCATGCTATCACTTTATAGGCACACCATTAATTCAGTTATTTTTCATGTGATAAGAACACCCAACATGAGATCCACCCTTTTAACAAATATTTGAGTGTGCAACACGGTATTGTTAGTTGTAGGCACTGGGTCATACAGCAGATCTCTAGAACTTACTCATCTTGTATAACTTAAACTTTATGCCTCTTTACCAACTCCCCCTGGTCCCTGGCAACCACCGTTCTACTTTCTGCTTCTCTAAGTGTGCCTATTTTGGATGCCTCACATAAGTAGAATCATACATTATTTGTCGTTCTGTGTCTGGCTTATTTCATGTACCATAATGAGAACATTATACTGGCAGGTTTACCAACGTTGTCACAAATGACAGAATTTCCTTCTTTTTTAAGGCTGAATAATGTTCCATTGTGTATATATGTACCACATTATTATCCATGAATGGACATTTAGGTTGTTTCTACATCTTGACTCCTGTGAATAATGCTGTAATGAACAGGGAAGTGCAAATATCTCTTTGAGATCCTGATGTCAGTTCTTTTGGATAAATACCCAAAAGTGGAATTGCTGGATCATATGGTAGTTCTACTTTTAATTTTTTGAGAGACCTCCGTACTGTTTTCCATAGTGGCTGCACCGTTTAAATTCTCACCAGCAGTGCACAAGGGTTGCCTTTCTCCACACCCTCCCCAATGTGTCTTTTGTTTTTCTGAAAGTAGTCATCCGAACAGGGATGAGGTGATGTCTCATGGTGGTTTTGATTTGCATTTCCCTGATGATTAGTGATGTTGAGCATCTTTTCATATACCTGTTGCCCATTTATATGTCTTCTTTTGAGAAATGTCTACTTAGGTCCTTTATGCATTTTTAAACTGGGATATTTGTTTTTTGCTATTGAGTTGAAGGAGTTCCTTCTATATTTTGGATATTAACCCCTTACCAGATACATGTTTTGCAGATATTTTCTCCCATGCTGTAGGTTGCTTTTTCACTCTGTTGTTTCCCTTATTAGTTCAGTTTTAGACTAGAAGCCAAGGTGCAGCGCTGGGAAGTGACTGGCCCAGGGCACACAGCTGGTGGGGTGCAGGGCTGGGGTTCCGGCACCTGGCACCTCGCCACAGTGCTATCCTGCCTTCTCCTTGTCGATTCTTGTGATTCCCCACCAGACCTTCTCTCACCTCCCACTTTCACACCAGGAGTCACCAACATACAGAATTTAACCAAAATATTCTTTGAGAACTTTGGGGGACCCTGGTGATGTTTGGCCCGTCTTGATGTTTTGCTGGGTCCAAGAGTATGTTCATGGTGTGTAGAAAGTACTTCCAAATCTTCAGGGAAGTGCTACCTGGTGCAACCCTGGCCACCTCTTCAGAATATTCTACATTGGAAGTCCCTCCAAGGACTGGCCATAGGCTCCCCTGGGGAACTCAGTCAAGCCGCCCTCAGAACAGACCCTCACCTTGTGCTCATTTGGCAGATCTCCCTGGATTTGAATCCCTTCCTCATTGGTCACCAACCATGGGATCCTGGACAAGACATTTTGCCTCTGTGAGCCTCTGTTTTCCTCATCTGCAAATTGGAATGTTCATACTTTCTTTGCAGGGATTGTGTGAGGATGAGATGAGCTTATGTGGAATGTGAGACACGTGTGCTTGGAAAATGGGCGTGCCTTTCCCCTCCTGGCCTTGCCTGGCAGCACAGTCCCACGCTCCTGGCTGGGCCCTGGCAGAGATCAGCGGGCCATCTGGTGTGTGGACGTGGTAAAACCAGGGCCCCTGGTCTGGAGAGCTAGAGGCACACTCATGCGAGAACACCTGCAGTGGTTAGGGCTGGACTCCCTTCCCTCAGTGGCACCACACGGACGACACCAGATACCAACACATTCATCTGTGGTGAGAGAGAAGGTGGGCTAACGGTCACATGCTCAGGTGCGCCCAGGGCCCGCGCAGGTACCTGGCGGTCGATTTGAGCAGGTTGTGGGCACAGCCAACCACAGAGCCAGAGCGAGGCTCCGTCAGGGAGAGGCAGCCCTAACGCGGTCTGTTCTTCATTGCCCACGGGGGCCCCGATTTTTCAAGAGATGATGGAAATATTATAAATTGTGTGAAAATGGTTGGCAACTGATCCCAATTTTATTTCTTTTAAACACCGAATAAACCCTTGCGAGGGCTGCCACGTGGCCTGTGACTGGCAGCGGGCAGCCTCTGCGTTGTGCACGCCTGCATGGGCAGAGCCCCTGGACCCTCGGGAGGTGGCCTGGTGGGCACGGACTTGGCAGAGGCAGCCTCCGGGCACTGTTCCTGCTAAGCCCGGTCCCACGCTGGGCCTGGCACAGCCCAAGGACCCTGGTTCCCCCGGGTGTCAGCTGGGGCTTACCGCCTCTGAGGGTGCCGGGCTGGCACTGTCAGCCTCTCCACTGGACCTGCCTTCACCCTTAGGTGATCCTAGGGCTGGCCAAAGTCCCTTCTGAGTGACACACCCTTTGCACATCCTTCAGTACTCTCACCCCCCAGGGTATCTCTTCCAGGTGACTTCCTAGGCCTGTGCCGTGACGACAACAGCAGTGCCCACAGTAGCTACCATTTATCAAGTGCCAGGCTAAAGGCTTTTCTTGGATTCCTTCAGGTAGGGACCGTTAATTATTCCCGTTCACTTAAGGAAGCTGCTGGGACACAGAGAGGGCACAGGACTTGGCCAAGGTCACACACCGGGTGTCACAGCTGAGCCTCAGCGCCTGTCTTCACGACAAAGATGGCTTTCTCAGCCACAGTTTCGTGCCCTGGGAGTGCAGTGTTATCACCTTGACTCTTTTGTGGCTGCTCCACGGGCACCCCCAACGTCAGCAGCCGTCAACTTGGCCATGTTTACAGTTTGTTGCCATGGAAGCCTTGGGGAGCGTCTGTGTCACTGGAGAGGAGGCAGGGCCTGGGTGGCCACTTCCTGTCACCCTGTGCATCTGAGGGCAGGCGATGACCACGGAGCCCCTGTCGGGGAGCTGGGAGAGGTACAGCGTTTCTGTGGTCAGCGGCGGGGCAGCTCGTCCTGCCGGGGGAAGCTCCGGCCAGTCCCCAACCCCCATCAGCAGGCCAGGCGCGGGCATTTATTGAGGGCCTACTATGTGCTGGGTATTGTTCTAGAAGCTGGGGATGTAGTCCTGAGGCAGACAGACAACCCCTGCCTTCCACCCCGTGAGACGTATGTCTAGTTCTGGTATTTTACTCTCTCTCTTTGTCTCTCTCAATTAAATACAGTTTTTATTGTAGAATCATTTAGATTTTCAGGAAAGTTGTTAAGGCAGGGCAGGTACCACACATGCCCCTACGGTTCCCGCCTTACCTTACCCCATGTCACAACAGGAAGCTGACCTTGGCACGTGATTAGTCACCAAACTCAGGCTTTATTAGGATCTCACCCGATTTCCCTCAATATCCTTTTGGCACTGCAGGACCCCACATTGCATTTGGAGTTCGTGTCTCCCCAGTCCCTTCTGGTTGGGGACAATTTCTCAGTCCTTCCTGGTTTGTCACGACCTTGGCAGTCTGAGGAGGACTGTCCAGGCATCCTGTGGAGTGTCCCCCAGCCTGGGTTTGTCCGGTGACTTCTCATGAGTAGACTGGGCTAGGGGTCTGGGGAAAGCATCCTTGGAGCTGAAGTGCCCTTCCCAGCACATTCCTCCGGGGGTCCGTGACACCCACGTGCTGACACCCACGTGCCCTCTCCGATGAGGCTGGCCTTCAGCACCTGGCTACGGCCACAGATCGCTCCTCACTTGCGTCTGCAGTCTGTCTTTCTCCTCCTCTTCCTTCATGGAAACTGACCCTCCCTCCTAGAGGGAAGTGGACTGACGACCGAGACGTCACGTGACGTAACGGTGCCTCTTTCTGCCCTGACTGTGCAGGACCCGACCGCGACGTCACGTGACATAACAGTGCCTCTTTCTGCCCTGACTGCAGGACCCAACCGCGACGTCAGGTGACGTAACAGTGCCTCTTTCTGCCCTGACTCTGCAGGACCCGCAGCACTGGGCACTGCGTCACCTCTGAGCCTTGTGGCGTGAGATGAGGAGGGGGAGCAAAGGGCGCTCTGAGGGCCAGTTGTCCTCCCCACTGGTGTATCGTCATGATGTCATTTTACCTTCGTCACAAACCTGAGGGGGAAGAGGCACTGTCTTGGCTCAGAGTGGGGAGGGGGCAGAGCTGGAGTTACGGCCCCTCTGACCCCCCAGCCCACAACCTTTCTGTTACACCCTGTGCCCTTTGTAAGAAGAGCCGATAGCGAGGGCCGTGGGAGCCATGTCCTAAGAGAAACCTTGAAAGGACTGGGAATGTTTCTCCCAGTGCAGGGACGTGTTTTAAGGGGTTAGTGGGAGACTTTAGGCCCCTTACCATGGACAGGGTTGTGGGCTTATCCCCAGCTCATTCCTGTGGATCCAGGAGGTGGCTCTTGGCTCTAGATGAGACAGCATCTCCCCGCCCGTCTGCACCAGCTGAAACCTCACACCCTCTGCAGCCAGCCTCAAGCACCAACCCTCCTCCCCGACTGTGCGGCCCCTCCTGTCCCCATCCGGCCTCACTCGGTCCCTTCCTGTCTCGCCCACGGGGCTCCAGGGCTGCAGCAATGTCACACTTGTGCTTGCTCCTGCAGGACCCAGCCCGGGGACTGGCACGCAATCGGGGCATGGCAGTCTCTGAGTGGTGTGCTCAGTAGAGGCTGCGTGGCACAGTGGCACAGCGGGGGCTTTGCACATCTGGCAGTCCTGGGTTCAAGTCTCAGCTTCACTGCTGCCTTGGTGTGCGACCCTGGGCAAGATGCTTCACCCCTGTAGGCCTCAGTTGCCTCATTGAAACACATCGGAAAGGATTTATTTTGACTGTGTCCTGAGGAATTGGGAAGTCGGGCATTACTCAGGCTGTTCCCGAAGGAGGAGTGGGCGGGCTGTTACCTGCCCTGAAGGGAGGCCACCAGGTACGGCCCACCCTCCACCCCAGCCCCCCAGCTCCCCTCACCTGAAATGGCACATTAGCCCCCAGAATGTACCTAAGGGGAGTGGGGAGGGGGTAGGGACAGGAAACCTGACTCCACTGCAACCCCAGCCTGGGGGGTTAGGCTTAATAGGTCCCCACTTGGAGGAGAGGAGGCTCAGAGAAGCAGAGGGCCTGGCCCAGAGTCACAGCTGACAGGTTAACAGAGGCAAGCCGGGCAGCTCAAGACTTCCTGCCCCCCGGAAGGTGCTGCTTTCTGTTAGATCACCTGACCCTGGAAATCTCACTTGTCTGTTTCTTGAGTTGAGCAACTGTGTTCTCTCTAGTAAGATGGTAGATTTCCCTGATGACCTGGGGCCCGTGCAGCCCTTAGAGAGTCTGTTCCAGTTGGCCTGGGAATCTGCATTTTTCATAAGTGTCCTCAGCAATTCTTAGGCTCAGGCAAGCTGGGGAAGCCTTGAGTAAGTTTCCCCATTATGATTCAAGTCGAACTCTGGAACTGGGTACCATAGATCTTGATTAACTTAATCATGATCATCACAAAATTGACCAACCAGACTTAAGAGTTTAGAAAGCCGTTGGAAAGGGTGTGGTCTAGAGATGGTTGTTTTCTCTGCAGATGGGGGAACTGAGGTTGGGGGGGTTGAGGGTTGGAGGCCAACAACCGGCAAGGGGCTGTGGGAACACTGCTTGCTGAATTTCTGTCCCATACTTTTCCCAGTTGGCTGCAGGAGCCACTTCTGTCTTAGTGAGTGTCAGGTGCTCAGATCCCAGCCAGTGACACAGCTGGGGGCATTGGCTCCTCTCTGTCCCTGGTGCACAGCACAAGGCCTCACCCATTCTCTCTCTGCTCCCAGTGTTTCTGGAAGGATGGGAGGAAAGAAGCTGCAGTTGGGGCAGGGGTGACAGTAGAAGTGAACACGTTTATTGCGTGTCCCTAGGGGATCAGGAGCAGTGCTATGTCCTGTAAATATGTCGTCTTACTCAGGGCTCACAACAGACCTGCAACGTCGGGGCTCTTATACTTCCCCCACTTTACAGGTGAGAAAACGAAGGTGGAGGGATTTGTCCCAGTGCTGGTGTGCCTTAAGGGACGGAGCTGAATAGAATCAGTAAGTATGGAAGCTGGAGGAGCCCAGGATGATGAGTTAAGCCGGCCCCTTAATTTTGGAGTTGGGGGGACCAAGTTTCTGCAAGTCAAAGAGTCCTGCCCAAATTTACCCAGCAAGCCAGGTGATAGGAGCTGGTTCCAGCTTTCGGGCCTGTCTGACTTTCCTCAGCTCAGCTTCCGTTGGCCAAGCTACAGAACTGGGTCACACTGGGAGCCAGGTGTGATGTCAGAGCTGAGTTAACCCTGAGTCAAGGGAGGGCATGAGAAGGTTCGCCTACCCACCTCCCTGTCCCACCCTGGGCCGGGCCCCTCACAGTGGGGCCACACAGGCACGTCACCCCACTTGGACCTCTGCCTGC
The DNA here is from genome assembly GCF_041146395.1 of Eulemur rufifrons. Taxonomy (NCBI): domain Eukaryota; kingdom Metazoa; phylum Chordata; class Mammalia; order Primates; family Lemuridae; genus Eulemur; species Eulemur rufifrons. The sequence goes on from NC_090992.1 coordinate 13,700,380, forward strand.
CTGGCACTCGCCAGAGCATGACGAGTCAGCCAGCCAGGACTCGGGTGTTCTAGAGCCTCTGTTCCGTGCTGCCGGGTAGACCTGGGCCAGCTGGGCAGAGGGCAGGGGGAGGGGAGGGAGGAGGGTACAGTGGAGTCTGGTGGACCTGGATCACCATCCTAGTGCTCCCACCCACTTGCTGTGTGTTCTTAGGCAGCTCACCTCACCTCTCTGAGCCTGTTTTCTGGTCGGCAAATGGGGATTTAAACTTGACCCTGCAGGGTTGCTGTGTGGAGTTAACGAGAGAGCCCCACACAGCCCCTGGCTCATAGTAGATCCTCACTCAATGTCAAGGCCCCTCATCTTTTCTTCATGAAACTTCCTGACAGACTTGATCTTCTAAAGCAGAGGTTGAAATGAATAGCATTAGGGGTTGAATTTTGCCCACAAATGTGATTATTTGGCCCTCACATTAAAAAAAGAAATTGAAAGGACATTTGCCCGAGATCATCTTTAAGAGATGTCTATAAAGGTTCCTGGAGAGATTGCCTGTGTCTGGAAATCCCAAGCGGAGACTAGTATCATTAGGCCTATGCCTGCCAGTAGGTGAGACAGCCAAAAGGAAACTGCCAAAAGATCAGGTGTGTTGTATCATTTGATTGATGGGGCCAGTGGTACATTTTTTGTGCCTCCACATTGAGCCCTACACTTCAAGACTCCATCAAGGCCACCCCGGGGAATGGGGGACAGATGGAGGGAGTGAGGCCCAGAGGCAGCTTTTAATTTTCCAAAATGCAGGCATGGTCTGCCCAGGTGCCCTCTGTGGGTTGATGAGCCTGCAGAACCTGGTTTTTGCTGGCCGATGGCAAATCAGAGGGGTGTCTTTGGCCAAGCACAGTGGCTCACCCCTGTAATCCTAGCATTGTGGGAGGCCAAGGTGGGAGGATTGCTTGAGGCCAGGTGTTTCAGACCAGATTGAGCAATATAGCGAGACCATCTCTACAAAAAATTAAAAAAATCAGTTGTGTGTGGTGGTGCACACCAGTAGTCCCAGCTACTCAGGAGGCTGAGGCAGGAGGATGGCTTGAACCCAGGGGTTTGAGATTGCAGTGAGCTCTGATGAGGCCACTGCACTCTAGCCCAGGCAACTCTCAAACAAAACAGACCAAAGGGACTTCTTGGCCTCTGACCCAGACTACCTCCTCATAGGTCTTCTGATGGGCTCCATGCCAACAGGGGACATCAGGGACCCAGACAGGGGAGTCTCCCTTTTAAAAGGAGCCTGTGGCCTTTGGGAGATAGTAGAGACCAGCAGCTCAGAGCTTGGTCTCTGGAGTCCCACTTGGGCTGTCATCAGCGTGAGAGCAGAGACCAGCTCTGCCTTATTCACCACCGGGTCCCCAGGGCCAAGGACAGTGCTAGGCACACTGAAGGCTCTTTAAAAGAAAGTGTCGAATGTGAATGAGCAGAGTCTCCCTCTTGGTTTGGATCTCAGCTCTGTTGCCGGCAGGCTCTCTGATTTGCTGTCATCAGTGGGGATGGTAACAACACCTTCCTCCTGGAGACAGTAGTTTCAAGGAGAAAACATGTAATCACTCGGCACAGCCCCCAGCCACGCTAAGTGCTCAGCGCCTGTGGCTGTGTTTACTGTTCGGTTTGCACAGGTATTTCTGTGTGTAGACCTTGTTGCAGGCTCCCACGTGGGACTCTGGCCCGGTAGGTGACGGTGTAATGGTTGTCCTTTTGGAATCTTTACCTGAGCGTGCTGGCAGTAATATCCGAGAGGAGAGGTGTGTGGGTTTGGCCAAGGGAGAGAACCTCTGGGGAAAGGCACCTGTTTGTCAAAGAAGTGCTGTGTGTACTTGTGTGTGTACAAGGGTACGTGTGAGTGTGCACAAGTGTTTAACCATGTGAGTCCATGCCTTTGCTGCAGGCCCACAGGTGGCCACCAGCGCCCCAACTGGTATCCCACGTGGGGCTCCCCGGTGAGGGATGGGGATGTGGATTTCACGTCCACCCTCTTGCTAGGCTTAACTGGTTTGCCACGTGATGCTGCCTAGAAAGATACTGCACAGAAGATACGACACCACGTGAGTGTCCCTGGGCCCAGCAGCCCCAGTGACTTGTGAGGGGCTCCTGGGCCTGCTCCTGCTAGAGCAGTCATGGGTGCACTGTCCCCCGCCCATGGTGTAGCCTGGCTTTCGGAAGTCCCTTTGTACACCCGAGGACTCCCATGGCAGAGTGGAGGAGCTGGTCATACCTGCCCAGAGGTATCTTCCCCGGTGAAGCCTTCTGCCAGGTGCCTCCCAGCTGTTCTCAGAATGCAGACGTAGCACTTCCCTCATTTGATCCCACAGCAGCCCTGGGGGGAAGGGGTGGCCCATTTCACAGATGGGAAAACTGAGGCCTGTGGAGTCAGTCTGACTGGCTGGGGCCAGTCTGCTAGTTAGAATGCAGATTCCCATGGCTCCACCTGGAGATTGTGATGTGGGGATCATGGCCTGGGCTTCTGTATTTTAAGCACGACTCCTCTCTGGGGAGTCATGATGATCAGGACAGTGGGACACGCAGGAGCTCTGGGTCTCACGGACCTGGGGTGTGCCCTGGCCCTGCCGTTTGCTCAGACGGTGCACATCACGCCACCTCTCTGGGCTTCCTTCAGCGTCCTCAGCTGTGAGATAGAGTGATGGTGCCCACCTCGAAGGGTCGTGGTGGAAATTCCATAAGCAGTCGTGGGACATGCTGAGGATAATGCAGTGCCTGGCATGGCGGGAGAGTTCAGGAAGCATCGATTGGTTCCTATTACTCCACTGGGATTTGCTACAAAAGCACTTTAAGAAACAACAGGAAAAGATACCCATGTGCATAATTTATAGTAGTGTATCTTCTCATCTCCTTTGAAATGAGAGTTCAGGATCCTGGAAATCAGGGTTGCCGTGCCCCCAATTTACAGATGAAGCTACAGCAGGCCCTCAAATAACGTCGTTTTGTTAAAATGTCGATGGGGGAAAACTCAGTTCCTGGCTGGGGCCGCTGTCCGCTGTGGAGTTGGCACGTCCCCCCGCGTGTGCGTGCACCTCCTCCGGGCACTCGCTGGTCCCCCCCAGCCCAGTGCTGTGCCAGCAGGTTCGCTGGTGTGTCCGAGCGGTTCTGGGGTCGGCGTGGGTGTGCGTGGGCACGCACTGCCGTGGGCGGCGTCCTGGCCAGGGCTGGTTCCCACCTTGCCCTACCAGCTGCTGGGACAGCCTCTGGCCACCTGCAACCCTGAACTGAAATAATTGGGTAAATAATTATCCTTGTTTTGATTAATCTTTCTTAAACATATGTAGAGCTCACGTTTACTTCAGTGTTTAATCTTAGAAGTGTTTTGGTCTTTATTTAGAAGCTCGGTGATGTTTTTGTGACCAGAAATGTGCGGTAGGAACTTAACTCTTGTATATATCAATTAGCCTATGGGAAAGTGGGTCTTGTTGTACATGTTTTGCTTAAAGTCACAGTTTCCAAGAACCTGTCAACGATGTTAAATGAGAACTTACTGTACCGAGGGGGCCTGTTAGAACTCACGTGGGCACTCAGCCACCAGGACTCGGCGGCTCCCAAAACGGACCCCTTCAGAGAGCTGCCTGGGCCGTGTTCCCATGATGGATGGGGTGGGCATGAGGGGTGGCTGCCTTGTTGAGACAGGCATGGGCTGGGGTGTTACAGGTCACTATACCACCCGCCACCGCCCCTGAGTGGCATTTCCCGGACCACCAGGACACACTGCCAGGCGGGGATGGTGACGCTGGTTTCCAGTAGGGCACTGGGGGTGGGAGAGGAAACCCACCCACCTGCCTCCCATACCTGATCTGGACCCAGAGAACACTGCCCTCATGTGTCCCCACACCTCTGCTGGTGGCTTGGCTGAGCCAGAAGTTCTACCCAAAGCACTTCTGCCGAGATGGTCTCAATCCTTGCTGGCTCTGTGCTCTTTCATATATGTAAGAGTTACCTGTTGAGCACCTACTGTGTGCCACACACTGTGCTGAGGCTGCGGTGTTGAGCTGACCCGGCAGACGTGGTCCCCACTCTCATGGAGCTTATACTTTAACAAGGAAGACGGGCAGATAACTGATCAGGAGTTTTCTGAGCAAGAATGTATCTGGGGACCCTGGGGCTGTTCTGATCTAACTTTGTACAGGGTTCAAGGAGGGCCTTCCATGACGTTCACCCCAGACCTTGGTGGTAAGTAGAGCTGGTTCGGTGCTGGGGCGAGGGGGCCAAGCCCGCCCCAGGCGGAGGCAGGAATGAACTGTCCGCGGTGAACTGGAGAACGCGCCAGGAGGCAGAGCCTGCCGGTGCGGTGAGGAGTGTGTCCTCCACCCTCAGCGCTCTGAGGACAGGCTTTGCGCAGGGGGGCCGGGTCCCACGTGGGGTGTGGGCCGCCCTCCCTGCTGTGCTGCGGAGACTGGCCTGGGTGCAGCCCGGTGGGGGCCAGGCCAGAAGCCGCTGGCTCTTGTGGCGTCCTGTCTCTTTGCCAGGAGGCCTCTTTGATTCACAGTTTCCACATTGACTTGATGTTTTGAAAACGTTGACCTTCAATTCATCAAATGTCGCTTATTAAATTGTAAGTCACATCCCATTTAATTAAAAAAAGACAATGGACCGGTGACTCAGTTGTGGCCTCTTGGCAGGAGGGAGCCTGCGGCACTGGAGGCCAGAGAAAAGACAGGAGCCTTATCGGTGACGCTGTGCCCCGGGGCGGGCTGGCAGCCAGGCTGGAGAGCCAGGCCCAGGAGGGGCACTTGCGCCCACTCGCCAAAGGCAAAGAGCCCCGAGGGAAAGGTGAGGTTTGTTCACACAGACCAGCGAGGAGTGAAGGCCACACGCCATAAAAAGAGGCAAATGGCAGAATGTGTGCGGGCAGGGAGTGAGTCGGGGGCTTCAGGAGGGACGCGTGGGAGATGAGTTGGCGTGGGACGGGCAGGGGGAAGGGGATGGCGTTCGAGTCGAGGGCTCTGCGGCCCGATGAGAGATCGGGAGGTGGGGTGGTGGCGTGGGAAAGGGTGGGGGCTGCAGTGGGCAGGCGAGGAGGGTGTGCACGTGCCGCATCAGGCAGTGGGGAGCCATGGGAGGTGTTGAGCAGGAGCTGGTGCTTGGGGAAAAGAAGGGGATCCCGTGAGTGTCAGACTCCCTAAGGCCTGGAGGAAGGTGATCTGAAAGCCCTTCTCCCAGTGACAGTGGAGGGAGTGTCTCCCCTCTGGGAGGACTGCTCCCTATTCAGACCCTCAGGGGGACAGAAGGCGGACTGTAGAGACTGACCTGGGCTGAGTCCTGGCCTTGCCGCCCTCTCCGCTCACCGCAGGAGCCCCATGTATGAGGTGGGGGAGAGCAATCCAGCTCGGGTGTGTGGAGCGTAGCGGAGTCATGCGTGTAAGTGCCCGGGGCACGTTACAGACGCATGGCCGACAGCACTGGGGGAATTTCAGGTCGGGGCCTCTGAAAACCCCACAGCAGGAAATTCACAGTTGGGGAATTTAAAAGCTTTTTGCAAAAATAGTGTTGGGGTCCCCAGGGCCCCTGATAGACCTTAGGAACGTGTCGATATGTGTTGACCTTCATTAGAATAATACAGTAAGGAAACCAGCCACGATGTTTTGCATATCTTAGTTAGGAACAAGGGGAACTTCTTTAGACTTCAGTTCCCTGATCCGTGAAATGGGGCTGATGATAGTACCTACCTCATACCTGTTGTGAGGGTTAGATGGGCTGCTGCAGGTGAGATGCTCAGCACTGCACGTGGCTCAGGTGTGTTTTCAGGTGACATCCCTGGAACGGCCCGATGCGTTGCTACTCACCATCCTTCCTCCTGGGGGTAAGCATTTCTGCTCCAGGAGTTTCGAGGAGATTCTTGTAGATGTGTTTCCCTTCTTTGCAGGGATGCCTGGGGTAGGAGACTTCTCCCCTTGAGACTGGAACTCACCACCTTGTGTGTGGCAAAGAGCAGTCACGGCCCCCAACCCCTTGTCCGCTTCGGGACCTCAGGCAGGCCCTTCATCTCCCTGGGACTCAGTTTCCTCATCTGTAACAATGGGCTAATAATGGTGCCACCCCCGCCCCAGCACTGTGTGAGGGCAAAACAAGATGGTGTGTCTGCATTGCCAGCAAGGGCTCAGCCACGGCCGCGTGATCACAGGCCACCTCCTGGGTCCCACGTGCCCCAGGGCCCCAGGCATCCCTCTCACACACGACTCGACTCCCTCCTGGGGTTCTTGAATTGCAACTTCTGTTATGGCTCCTGGATTTCTCCATCTGCTCAGTGCTTTACCTCCCCTTTCACATTTCATCTCCCCAGGCTGTTTGTTCATTCATTCATCCATACGTTCACTCGCTTCTTCATTGGCAGACGTTTATGCTAGTCATTGTGCTAGGCACTGGGGGCCCAGTGGTGAACGCCAGGGATATAGCCCCTGCCCTCATGGATCAATCAAACATCCAGTGAAATTTATAATTATCAGTTGATATGAGGGCCATGAAGGAAAAAAACAGGGAGGTCTGAGACCCAAGTCTTCTAAGTCGAGAAAACTGACTGCAGTGATATTTAATGGCTGGCTGAGATATGCTTAGGCTCACGGGTCATTGAGAAGGAGGGGCCCAGGTGCAGGGAACAGCAGGGGCAAAGGCCCTGGGGCAGGGAGGTCACATACTGGGCAGGCAGAAGTGGCTGGAGGACAGAGAGCTGGGAAGTGCCAGGGCTGGAGGAGTCAAGTGGGCCAGGCCATGACAGACGCTTAGGGCACAGTAAAGGAATTTGTCCTTTATCCTTAGAAGACTTTGGCCCTTGAAGAGTCGTAAGCAGATCTCATGAAAAGTCCACTCTGGACTGAAAGGGAAGAGTGGCCCCATTAAGAGTCTCCTGCAGAGTCTGAGCTGGCGGGGGCGGGGGGGGGGGTTCCACTACCACACGCACCAGGCCCTTCCTTCCACCTTAATCATGCTCCAGAGGAACGACTCATGGTTTGCACTTAGTGCCACCAGAATCCCGGTGGTGACACAGAATAAAGTCACAGACGCTTGGGGCGGGGCAGAGGGGCCTACACTGAGTCTCCTGCTGTCACGCAGCCGTGACAGTCCTAACCCGGGCCGTGTCTGAGGAAGCAAGGAGAAGGCTGTTGACGTGTGCCCTACTGCGTGCCCGGCAGATCCAAGTTCACCATCTTGGCTGACCTTAGCGGCACCCTGTGGGCGTGGGTGCGAGTCCCCTGTGGTCCAGAGAAAGAAAACATGGTTGGAAACTTGTTTGGGACCAAAGTCCATGCTTCCCTGCCCTGCAGGTGACACCGGGGAGAGCATGTTCCTGTCTCTGAAGCACTTTGGACGGTAATACCAGGTCAAAAGCTCTGTGTGGCTACGAGGCCCGTGGCTGGGGGAACCGCTCTGAGGGCGTGAGTCCAAGGTCCACGTCACCGTTTGAAATTAGGCCACTTTGTCCAGACTCGCCTTTGTAGCTTCCTGCGCTCTCCCAGGTCAGGGTGGGCAACGGGTGGGCTTACTAGGGAGGGCTCTGCTCCCCAAACGCCACCCTTTGGACTCCCCCCATCCCCCATCCTTCCTCCTGGTCCCTGGGTCAAGGTAGGGCCGTTCCCTGTACATACCAGTCCCCTTACACGCACGTTTTTCCTCTATGATTTTTCCTGTTTTGATGAGACACTGCTCTTGGCCATGCAGGTTCCCAAGAGGGGACTGAGGCCCCGGCCAGCCGGTCATTCAGGAACTTTGCTCCCAGGCCCAGCCCATACCCAGCTGCATTGCGCCAGGGCCTCGACCTTGGTGCTCCTGTGAATGGGGCCCGCCCCTCCCCCACCCGGTTCCCACGTTCCCTGGCCGCCTCCTTATCGCCCTTCCCAGCTGACTGAGAAAGGCCACATTCCAGCCTGGAGGTAGCCGGGCCCCCTTTCTGTTTTCCTCCAGGCTGAGGGATGTGAGAGTTTACTAGAGTTCATGGTCCTGCCGACTCTGAGCCCACTGCGCCTGGACCTGATTTGCAGGCTGCCTGTGGGCAAAGAGAAAGGACAGGGTGATGCCTGTCAAGTACATTAGGTCGTGCATTTGTTTGTTCACTCAATCGTTGGTTGGTTTGTTCATTCAGCAAATGCACCCGGCACCTGCCATGCCAGGCATTGTCCTAGGCCCTGGGCATACAAAGAATGGAAGTTAAAAAGTATCCCGGAGGTGACAGGGCCATCTTCCCTGCCCTGTGAGGTGTAGCCGCTCTCATTGGCTCCACTTTGCAGGTTAAAACTGAGGCTCAGAGAGCTGATGCAGGTGCCTGGTGCTGCTGGTCACGTCTCTGCCACCTCCAGGGAATCACTTTAGAAGCCTCCCTTCTTCAGGGCCCTTACAGCCCTCTGCAGCCCCCACAGCTCCAGGGCTGAGTGTGGGCTTCATTGCAGCCCTTGCTCTTGGCCTGGGCAAGTGCCCTTGAGCAGGGGACAGCCTGCCCAGCTGCACAGTGGCCCTGCCAACGTGATAGCATGCCAATAGGCTGTGGGCTCAGGATTTTGAAGCCAGGTTTCTCTAACCCTAGACTCCACAGTCAGTACTTTGGGGTTCTGGATTATTTGGGGCTGGGTTATCTCTGTTGCTTTTTTTCCTACTGTGTTCCTTGCCTCGAAGCGGTGCTGTGCCTACAGACCTTGTCTTCATTACTCAGCTCTGCCAGAGGCACTTTAGTTGGAAGTGTTTGTCCTGAGTAATTACAAGGTTTTAATCTTACCTTTGACGTACATTCAACCATCTGATGCTCTACATGTTTGTTCATTACTTATTCATTCTTTCAACAAACAGCATTTACTCAGTGCCAGGCCCCTGCCAGAGAAGAGGTAGGGTCAGAGGTGACCATGTGTCTCCAGCCCTGGTAGCTCAGGTATGTGAGGCAGTGGGCTCTGCTGGGGGAGCAGAGGAGGGCAGGGAGAGGTGTGGCAACCCTTGAAGGACCCTGATGCTGGTGACAATGATCATAGCCAATCCTGGAACAGCATCCTCAGCATGCCTGCACCGCTCTGCCCTCACATCTGTTCCCTCGTGGAATCCACACGACCCGTCACTAGGAACATTTCATCTATCGGGAAGTCACCCTGGGCCAGGGGCAGAGCTGGGTTTTGCACCCAGGCATCGCAGCTCCTGGGTCAGTGCCCTCAACACAGAACCGCACCGTGGGAACGTGAGCTCGCCAGACGCGGGGATGGGAACAGCGCATGCAAGTCTCAGAACCGTGACCGTGAAAGCAGCAGTCTGCTCCGAGATCGGTGTTGCAGAATCCAGGCCAGGGGGCGCCTGGGAAGAAGCTGTCCCTGGGCTGGTGCCGAGCATGGGTCCCGGGGTCAGGGCAAGGGGAGGGACCGGTGCACAGGTCCTTCCGGAGCTGGAGATCTGCAGTGCTCTTGTGTGAGGAAGAAGTCCAGGGTGTTGGCCACGCCTGCATTTCTTTGTGAGCACAAAAACATGTTCCACAGCCAGCCCTGGAGTTCCGCAGTGTTTGGAGCTCGGCCTGAGGGCCCGGGCTGGGGCGGATGTAGGCTAGGCCAGCCTCGGCCGGAGCCCGGCTCTGTTGCTGACGGCCGGGGTCACTCTGGGTAAAACTCATCCACCTTCCCAGGCACTCAATGCTCTGCTTCAAATCCACCGCGGAGAATAAGCCAGTCGTTGCCTCGGCCTGCAGGGCCCTGTGTGATCTGACCTCCATTCACCTCTGTGGCCTCAGCCTGTGCCATCTGCCCCTCCCTGCGCTCCAGCTGCAGCGGCCATGGCCGCTCCATGCACAGGTCAGCCTCACGCCCACCTCAGAGCCTTGGCTGTTCCCTCGGCTTGGAACGCTCGTGCCGGGCTCTCAGCATGGCCGCTCCCTCCCTTCCCTGAGTCTCTGCTCGGGGGCCTGCCCTGACCTCACCCAGCCTGAAGTGCCCGCCATCGTGCTCGGTCAGATCACCCTGGTTCTTCGTAGCCCACACCACACTTTTGGCTCGTCTGTGATCTGTCCCCTCCATGGGAACTCTGGCTCCTCAGAGGCATAGGCCTTGTCCACCCTGTTGGCTCCTGTTACCCCAGTACCATTGGTGGGGCGGGCCCCTGTGGGCATTAAGTACCTGTTGGCTAAATGAATGAACCTCAGTGTCCTCATCCGTAAAATGGGAAGCAGCGTGCTGATCTGCCAAGGTTGGTGTAAAGATTAAAGGCATGTATCTGGGTCAAGGCACCCAGTGCAGTGCCCGACACATAGGCGGTACGTGGGAATTGGTAACTAACACAGGCGTCAGCCGGCTGGGAATTACTGGCCTAGTTTAGACTCAGCGTACACCGCGTGGCGCTGGTTTTTGACATGGCCAGGCCAGTCTGGTACTCAGCAGCTCTAAAACTCAGGACGATGGGAGGGACAGAATTAAGAGGAGGGAAGGAAAGAGATAAAAATAAAAAGGAAAAGTTCTGGGATGTAGTGGATTATCTTTCAGTAAAAATGTAGAAGGAGACAGTTTACCTCAAAGCCCAGCTTTGCACACTGGAAAGTTTGTAAATTCCTGCCAAGGACTTTCTATTTTTTAAGGAAGGAGGGGGAGAAAAGGACAGGTATTCCAATTAGTAAGTGTAGAAAAAATGATGGAATTTGGAAATCACCATTAGAACAACACAGTAATAATGGCATTAGTTCAAATCCACTGATGAATGCTAAAATTAGTGCATAAAGATTTAAGCAGAAACAAGATATTTGTGTAGTTTCAGAGTGTCTCCCCCTAAATATTTAGTAATTACAAAGGGAAAAATAGTCACTTTAGAGAGAAGAATCCTGGCAGATCCCGTCTTAGCCAAGTGAGGAAAGCCGCCGGCCCCGTAACAAAAGTGACCGACGTCACGTCGCCTGGATGCGGAGCGCCAGTAACACACAGCCTGAAAACATCACACAAACCCAGCTTGGGAGACGTTCCAGAAAATACCTGACAAGTATTCTTCAAAAGTATCATGGTCATGAGAGGCCAAGGAACCGCCACACACTGGAAGGGACGCAGCTAAACACAGTGTGCGGTCCCGGACCAGAGCAAGGACGTCCGTGGGAAAACCAGTGAGATCCCAGTGAGGCTTGTGGTTCAGTTACCAGAACTGGGCTGAGGTTCATTTCTCAGCTTTGAGGACTTTTCTGTGGTGACATGAGGGGACGCTGGGCGCAGGGAGGATGGAACCCTCCGCATTATTGGTGTGACTCTTCTGTAAGGGGAAAGTGATCGCCAAATAGAGAGTCAAGGGGATGGCGCAAGGTTAAGGAGAAGATGGAGAAGTGGAGTCGAGGGAAATGTGAGTGGAGACTTCGTTATGGCATCAAGACCACACGAACGAGCATGTGTTATGTTATCAAAAGGCCTGGAGATGGGGACAGGCAGTGACGAGAGTGCTAAAGCGCAGAGGTAGACGCTTTTCCACTGTAAAGTCCCGTTTCCATGAGGAATTCCGCGCCGCGAGTTGCCTGGCCTTGACTTTTCTCTGCCTTAGGTGGGCCTGGTTCTCTCCTGAGCCCCGTCACCCCGACTCAGGCGGGGTGGGCACTCACAGACGTCAGGCTATGAGAAACCGCACAGCCTCAGATTTGGGAAGTCTTTACCTGTGTTTCTCAAACTTCAATTACTCCCGGGCCACTATCACGGTTTTTGCCCTATCTACAACTACCCACACTATTACACACTTTGTATTTTATTTAAATGGACTCTCTTTTAAAAACTTGAATAGATGAGTTTTCAAAGGCAATTTACCTCGTCCCTAGAAATGTAAGACCAATATCACCTTCCATGTATCCATAAGTCAAAGCAGTGAGAGAAAAGTTCTAGTCCAGGGTTATTGCTGGTGGAACGTTCTGAGCCTGAAGCCTGCTCTTCTTTGTATTAAAAAATGAAATTTTTAGGCGTTAAAAAGACCTACTAGGGCCAGGCGTGGTGGCTCACGCCTGTAATCTTAGCACCCAAGGAGGCCAAGTCCGGAGGATCACTTGAGGTCAGGAGTTTGAGACCAGCCTGAGCAAGAACAAGACCCCGTCTGTACTAAAGATAGAAAAATATTAGCCAGTCGACTAAAAATAGAAACAAAAAATTGGCCGGACGTGGTGGCTCACGCCTGTAGTGCCAGCTACTTGGAGGCTGAAGCAGGAGAATTGCTTGAGCCCAGGGATTGGAGTTGCTGTGAGCTACAAAGATGCGCCACTGCACTCCAGCCTGGGCAACAGAGTGACAACCTGTCTCAAAAAAGAAAAAAAAAACTAGCACCAAGTGAGATTTTCTTCTAATCTTGATCAAGAGAGTTGAAAAGAGGTGAAAAAGTAACTTCCTTTTTGGGTGATTTGTCTTATTTGCTGCCCCTTCTGGGTTCCACCTAAAGCTGTCTTACGCACACCACTGCACAGCCTCCGCAGAACCACCTGCCTCCTTCCTGAGGGACAGGAGACAAAGGGTCACAGGGCACGATCGGCCATATTGTCAGGCTGGGTGGCCGTGAGGACTTCAAGTCTGCGAGTTTTTGTAGGTCTAGGTCTGAAGCCACTTCCCCAGGCGCTGGCCCTCAATCTTAAAAAAAAAAAAAAAAAAATCAAACATGACTTTCTTGGAGGTATTAGAATTATTCTCATAGTGTGTTATTGTTCCTACTTAATTCCGAGAGCTGGTACCTAGTATGTCATGGCGCTGTGTGTGGCTCAACTGATCAAGGCTTTTAGCAGCCTTTGACATCTACCCTCTGTAAGACATATGTTTTGTATTGCAACCCGGGGTACAATGCATAAAAACTCAATAATGCCTACTTCATTATAGGCAATGCAAATAGACACTTTCTATTCTGTTGTAGTCTTTTTTTAAAAATGTTGGTTAACACCCACTAGATTGGTTTCTCAACCCACTAATGGCCCTAAACTGCATTTGGTGAAACATTGCTGTAGAGGGTTAAAGTATGAACCAGACTAACAGCTCCCCTTTTTTTTTTTTTGAGCACCTACTATATGCTAGTGCTGAACGCTATCTCATTTAATCCTGACCATGTTTTGCATATCAGGCCACTGAGTCTCAGAGACTTCACGTAAGCCCAGCTCACAGCAAACAAGGGAAGAACCAAGATTCCAACCTGAGTCAGCATGACTTAACGTCCATGTCCTTGGGGCCTTGGAACGTGTCCCCTGTATATCTGCTACAGTGCCTTGCTCAAGGGTGTTCCCAGAGGAGGTGATCAATACGTAGGTGAATAAAGGGGGAATCAGATATCAAATGGGCATAGGAAGAAATTCTAAAACAGCCTCTTTAACATTACCCTAAGCAAGTGCAAAGGGTCCCCAGGCCTGGCTGATGATTTGATTTTTTTTTTTTTTTTTAACTAAGTTTTAAATTGAAGTATTGCTGACTGTAAAGTGTTCTCATTTCAAGTGTACAACTGAATGGCCTTTTACCCACATACCGCCACGTGACCACCCCAGATCCAGGTACAGACCATTTTCAGTGGACCTGTCTCCTGACTTCCCTCGCTGTGCACTAGTTTTGCCTGTTCCTCAGTGTCACATAAACGTGTGTCAGCCTGTGTGTCTTGGAGTTCTGTCATTCCACATCTGTGGGATTCATTCATGTTGTATGCATCCGTAATTCCTTCTTTTCTGTTGTGGTAGTATCTGATTTTTGGTACTTTTGAGCTTCATTTTTTCATTCGTAGGCTATGTTAGCCATAAAAAATCACATAGAGAATAATATATGCCCGCCTCCTCCATTGTAAGAAAACAAGCCTTATGCCCCTATGTTCCTCTTTTTCTACCGTCCCATTCCCAGTTTGACCCGTCCCCACCCATCCCAGTAGAACGACCCTCCTACAGGTGGTGTCCATCCTTCCCATGCGTGTGGGTCAGTTTTTACTGTAATATCTATGTGTGAATTCTTCATGGATCCTTAGTTTGAGTGCATGTGAGGGTCCACACTTTTTCTTTTTTCTGCATTGCCACAGCCAGTTAAATTTTCACTTAAATGTTCCAAGTCTTTCTGGGATTCAGACCTCAGCTCCATACTCTTGAGGTCAAGAGAGTTGGAGCAAAGTCCAGAAGGAAAGGCCAGTCAGGGAGAAGCAGGAAGAGACGGAGCGAGGAGAGAGACCCGGGCGGAGGGAGGTGGGTGTGCAGCAGAGATGCTCATGGCTCTCGTGACAGCAGCTGTGACCTGGTGGGTCCCCTGGTGGGTCCCCAGGGCCCCTGCAGCCACTGTGGTTTCCCTCTCGTCTTGCACCTGTGGGAGCACAGTGTGCCCCCCTTTCTGGCCTCATTGCCTGTGTCCACTGGAGCCACGTCTTTGCCGAGCAGCCCTCAGAGGGATTGTGGAGGGTTTTGGGGAAGAAGAAAATGCTTGTGGTCCTCTGTGTACCCCATTCCCTGCAACTACATGATAACAGGGAAAGCAGAGAGCAGTCAGTTGTGGGGGCCGGGCACTGTGCTACATACTTCCCATGTGCCAACATGTGAACCCCTCGGAACAACCCAGGGAGGGGGGCACTGTTTGACAGCCTGTGGAACAAGGCACGAGGCAGCGAGGTAAATTAAGGCCACAGCTGGCAAGTGGGAGAGCTGGGACTTGAACCCAGAAAGACCGGCTCCAGACCTATTGCCCACATACTCTCCAGCCTGTCTTCTGTCGAGGCACGGGAGGCCCACTGGCCTTTCCCAGTGCTCGTCTCGTTCTGTGAGCATAGCGGTCACAGTGGAGGCTGACTTGACTCACAGGCAGGCGGGGACTTCCTTGCTTGGCTCCCATTTTTATCACTGGCGAAGCAGGTGCTAATCGTATTTGCAGAACTGAAGCTGGATGAATGCATGGACCCGTGCATGGAAGATGCAGAGCGGTTCCACGCAGCCTCTGCAGACCTTGGCTCGGCTCTGGGCCATGGGGGCTCTGAAGGGCAAGGGTATGAGGCCCAGCTCTAGTGTTTCCTAGCAACTGGGTGACCTTGGGTGACCTTTATCTTCCTTATCTGGAAAGTGAGGATCCTAGCAGCCCTTCCCTCCTGGGGTCACTGACACTGCATGGTCAGGGTGTGACACCAACCACTCTGGCTACAGGTGGCAGTGATGGGCCTGCCAGGCAGGCAGTTCTGACTTGGTCTAAAGGCCAAGGATGTTTCATGGGAGAGCACAGGAGTCCTTGTTTAGCCTGCGCAGTTCCATGGACCTCCCTGGTGGACACGTGTGAGCCGTGTGCTACTGTCCCGTAAGTAACTTTCCCCTGTGTCCCTAGCTCTGCCCCTTGGTGGCTGCAAGAACAACTGCTGGCTGGCCTTGGCAACTGCCTCAGCGTTCCAGCTCTCTGCTGTCATTTGACACCTGGAAGACAGCCAGGCAGACCTTGGCTGGCTGCAGAGGTGTTACCGCCCCCGTTCCTGGCCACCTGCTCACTGTCCAGCGGGTCCCAGCTAGGCTGGGCAGGGCAGGATGGCACTGGCCTCTCCCCACAGCCCCCTGCCCCAGCACTAACCAGCAGAGGGGCTCCTCAGCCCTGATGCTGGGCAGCAGGGGGAGACTTCATCCCCATCCTCAAACATACCCACCCTTCCCTCCCTGCATTCCACACTCAGCGGGGCTGTTCACAGGAAGCATGAGGGACCTCTCCCTCACAGTGAGCAGCTAACATTCTGTGAGTGCCTGCTTGGTTCCAGGGGCTCTTTCTACATTCCAGTGATCTCACTTGTTTTTCAAAATCACTCTAGGAGAGAGATGTAATGCTCTTTCCCCATTTTACAGATGAGTAAACTGAGGCTTGGAGAGGTGTAGCCAGTTGCCTAAGCAGTGCCAGGATTTGAACCCACAGCCTGGGTTGTCTCCACTTCCCCCCATGCTGCTCCACAGAGCAGAGAGGGCATTAGAAAGCCCCCAAATGGTAGCAACAGCCCCAGTGCTGGTGGTCATGGTAACCACAGCTAACATCTGCTGCTTGCTCTGCGCCGTGAACTGCCATCCGCACCCTTACACGCACTTCTGCATTTAATCCTCACTCGCATGAGCCAGCCAGTATTTTTATCCCCACTTTACAGATGAAAAATACTGGAGATTTGGGGAAAAATCTGTCCAAATCATGCAGCCGGTGCATGAGGCAGTAGAGCCCCTGGTTGCAAAAATCTGTAGGGATTAAAAGACCCAGGTACTCTGGTCCATCCAGACAATGGAATATTGTTAAACATTAAAAAGAAATGGGCTATCAAACTGTGAAAAGACACAGAGGAACCTTAAATGCATATTTCTAAGTGAAAGAAGCCAATCTGCAAAGGCTACACACTCTGTGATTCCAGCTATGTGACATTCTGGAAAAGGCAAAACTATGGAGATGGCAACAGGATCAGGGTTGCCAGGGGGCGCGGAGAGGATGAGTAGGAGGAGCACAGAGGATTTTTAGAGAGTGAAACACTCCGTGGTACTGTCATGGTGGATACATGTCATTCTAAATTTGTCCAAACCCATGGAATGTACCACACGAAGAGTGACCCCTAATGTCACTGTGGACCTTGGGTAATGATGATGTGTCAGTGATGGTTCATCAGTCATGACAAATGTGCCCTCTGCTCCAGGATGTTGGTAGTGGGGGAGGCTGTGGATGTGTGGGGACAGGGGGATATGGAAAATCTCTGTACCTTCTGCTCAGTTTTGCCATGAACCTAAAACTAGTCTAAAATATAGTCTATTTTTTTTAAAAAAGAAAAACGAATCTGTGCTGTACTTGTTGGTGCTTCAGCTGCCACTGGCCTGTGCTCTTCCCACATCCGCAGCAGAGAGGGGAAGGGGGCGTGGAGCTGCAGAGTTCGGGGGCTCATCTCGCCCAGTTCTCCTTCCAAGGCTGCCCTCAGGTGTGGCTGAAATCCGATCCAGCGGTGTGCACCTTGTGGGGGGCCGGAGGGAGGCAGTGGTTGTGGCTAGGTGGCCAGGAGAGGCTGAGGGGATGGCAGCCATGCTGGGGGCTCTGCCAGGACTGGTCTCCCACTTGGGGAGGAGGAAGGAGGAGGTGAGGGAGGTGATAACTACATTCTTTGGTCCCCACTCCTCAGGACAGCGTGTGCTCAGGGGAGGCTGGCCTCACTGCTGCCAGGGAATTGCAAAATTCAGGCTCAGTTGAATCAATGTCCTTTGGAAAAGTACATTTTGCTCAGGAGCCAAGTAAAACTGAAGAGTCTGCAGCCAGCACACTGAAGTTGTGAGCTGTGACTGACCCCCGGTGGGAGGGGAGGGCCGAGCCGGGAGGCAGGCCACGGCTCTGGGGTGGGCCCGGGCTCCCTCTGGTGCCAGGCCCCTCGGCCAGCCCAGCGCCTGCAGCTGGGACGGTGTGTGTGCCGGAGGCAGCAGCCTCAGATGGCTTACTGTTTAGAAAAGACGCTGTCTCTAAGAAGTGATGGATAAAATGAATCACTGTAGAAATCAGATTTTCTTATTGACTTGCATTATTGGTTTAGAGATGGCTTCTCTCCAAGATGCGTCGTTGGTAGAGAACAGCTCCGAAAGCCTAAAGATTCAGGGCCATCTGGGTGTCATGGGACAAGCCCCAGATGGGACTCTGGTTCTTGCTTGTGACCTTGTACATTTCAGAGCAGCTTTCTGGATGTCAGTTTTTTGCCTTTAAAATGGGTCTGGACTAAATCAGCCTCAGTGAATACCCAGAAAGCATGTAGCTACTGTTCCCATTCCCATGTCCTTGGCAGACATTGCTAATCTACCTCAGCACTTGGACACGGGGCCAAGGCTCAGCCTTAGCAGCTGGACAAGGCAACCGCGAGACCTGATGCTGCGGATGAAGCCTCGGCCACACGGGAGCTCCATGCTCTCCAAGTTCCCTTCTAGCTCTGCAACTTTCGGCTCTCTCTGCCCTCTCACCGTCTTTTCCGTTCTGCTTTCTGTTCTGAAACAAAAACACTTCACGTTCAAGATTTAAGGTCAAGTTCACAAACTGTCCCCAGGCCAAATCTGACTCATAGAAGCGTTTGCTTTGCGTATTATTTTATTTTTCAAAATAGTTGGTATCATTTTTTCATTGGTAATTTCACGTAAGAGCCCCAGATTTCTGGTTTCCCCGAGCTGGCCGCCCTGGGGCCCTCGTCCCAGCCGCGTGCCAAGCTGGGAGGCTTTGTTGGGGCTCTTCTGCCCGGCCCGCTTGGCCCATTTCTAGTGCCCGCCGAGCCACGGCAGGCGTTTTCTACTCCAGAGAGGTGTACTCCTAGCAGGGACGTACGGCCTGCTTGTCTCTCGTCTGCCGACGTGAGCAGCTAGGTGACCCATGCTTGGTCTGTTAATTCACTTGGGACACTGATGTTTCCCGGACTCTCTTTCAGAGGCAAAGGTGTTTTCTATCTATGAATAATAACTGCCTGGTAAATTGGTTTTATATTTTTTTCCTACGTGAGCTTCCCTTAAAGCAAGGGCTCAGCTATGCCACGAGCTGTTGAAGGAAGCACAGGTTGAGGCAGGTGTTGGGAACCTGCTGGGGGGTGAGGGTCCTTTCCCTGCCCCCCGCCCCCGTCTCCTGTCCTCTCCTCTGTGAAGTCTCATTGCTGGGTGGTTGGGAAGCCAGGTGGCTCCCTGAGGGGACTCACCTGCACATCTCAGGTGAGCTGTTGGCTCAGGAAAGACCCACAGTCTTCTGTGGCTCAGTGGCCCTCTTGTTGCTTATAGATGACACCCCCTCGTTAGGATTGTAGTGCCAGGCACTGGGGGCCGCAAGATGCTTATGACAACTTCCTGCCCTTGAGGGACTCACAGCTTTGAGGGGAAGACACCAATAATATGAATGATTCAGGGTGGGTGTGCTGTTCATTTGTGACTACAGTCCACACACGTTCAGTGATAATACAGCCATGTCAGGTGACAGCAGGGAGACACACCGAAGGAGGCACCTCAGCCAGCCCGAGCCTGATTGGAGATGGTGTCTCAGAGAAAGGGATATGTGAGCTGAATTTTAACAAATTGCCTGGGGCCTCAGACCTCCATTCCAGCTGTATCAGCCTCCTTGCTGCTCCAGGAACCTGCCAAAGGGCTCCCTGCCTCAGGGCCTTTGCACTTCCCGTCCCTTCTGCCTGGATGCTCTTCCTTGGCTGTCCGTGTGCTGCTGTCTCACTCAACTCGGACCTCTGTTTGCATGTCTCCTTGTCAGCTGGAGCCTTACCTGACACTCCTCACCCCACCTAAGAGACCCCCCCAAGTTATACTCTATCTCCTTAGCCTGTTTTATTCTTCTTTGCAACACTTACCAGCACTGCCATATATTAGCTCATTCCTTTTTTGTCTTCCCCACGAGGCTAGAAGCTGGGTGAAGGCAGGGAGTTTTGTGTCTGACCCCTGTTGTATTCCCGGCACCCATGACAGTGCTTGGTCCACAGTCGGTCCTAGATGATGGAGAGGATGAGTGAGTGAGCTGGAGAAGGAGAGAGGGGGGTGATGCAGACGGGGGCACAGGGCTGGGAGAGAATGGCCTTCGGGGAACAGGGCTGGTAGGGCAGGGGTGGGAAGAAGAGGCAGGTAAACAGCCAAAGACAGGTCTCCTCAGACAGGTCCTGGCTGCCTCTATTTCTTCATTTACAATCTGCTTATTATATTAATAGAAAAACTGACAACGTTGTGATGTGCCCAGATGAAAATGATCACCAACTAACCTCTCAGCCAGTCCAGCAGGAACATTCCGATCCCTTTCCTTATGCCCTTCTGCACATGTGTCTCTGAAAAGTCCCACCTTTAATTTGTGACCCAGATCTTTAGAACACACACAGCTTCCTGCCCTTTCGGGTCCCTCTGCCGGGCTCCCGTCCTGGCGCAGGAACCTTGCGTTCAGACGGACGAGGGCGCAAGTCTGAGGTTGGCCGCGCTAACGGGTGACCTTGGGCCTCAGGGGTTGTGAACCTTTGCAGGAGCTGTCCTTCCACCCGGGCACCTGCTGCCCTTTCCTCTCTAGCCTTGTCCCTGCCTGTGTCCCTAGGCGCAAGGTCTCCATCTGAGAGTCACAGAGTCTTTCCTGAGCCTGTTTCCTTTTTCTGTAATGGGGACGGAGCTAGTTTTTATACCTTGAATGGTTTTGAGGATCAGAAGAGACGGTATGAGTTACCAGGTGGGTTCTTGGGAGATGCTCAGTAAATGCCATTCTCCTTCCCCTCTGAAAATCTTCCTGTCCAGTGCTTTTACCCCAAGCCTGGTCACAACTCAGCCTCAGCTTAGTTCTCAAGGTCACTAAGAGTGTTGTCAAAAAGCTGGCCTCATAGCACAGAGCAAAACTGAATCCAGTGGGTGGGTGTGGGCAGAGGTCAAGGGGCAGTTGGGGTCCCTCAAAAGGGGTGCCTTCCACAGGCATCTTGGCATGGCCGTTTTTCCCCAGAATGCTCTCCTCCTAAACTTAAAAACACAGACACCAACCCTTTATTCCTTTTAAATCTCTGAAAGGCCGTGCCTGGCGGGGAGCCACGAGCATGAGAATCCAATCCCCGGAATAGCTCCTGCCGCTCAGCGTTTAAATGCCGTCTGTATTTTTATCCGATGATGGGTCACTTTTGAAAAACCCTTCTCGTGTTCTGCCCCTCTAAGAATACATTTCCATTTATAGCATCTGCACTCGGGTTGTTGTGTCCTGTGTCCTGGTGTGGGGCCGGGTGGCTGCGTCCTGTTTCCAGTGCGTTGGGAACACTTTGGGGGCCCCTGCTCACCCCCTCAGCACTCCCTGTGGCCCTGACAAGCGGGAAGCCTGACTGCCGGCCAAGGCCTGGCTGTCTTTCCTCTTCCTGTGCGAGCCTGAGCTCGTCTGGCTGGTGTGGGCTGGGGGAGGCGAATGGGGGTTAGGGACCCCCTCCAGGTGGCTCAGTGCCACAGTCCCTCGGCCCCATGGGACCCTTCGTCCTTTACATACTCACCAAGCACCCAGCAAGCCCTGCACATGTACGGCGGGCAGGGGGCAATGCTGAGCACAGACAGCCAAGTTCCCCAGGGCCCATGGGAGCTTTTGGGTGGCCAAGGGGTTTTGGGGGGGTGGGGGAGTCAGTGTGCAGCCTCCAGGGTAGGGCTGACCGGGGTTCCAGCCCTGACTCTCTGGCTTGCTGCCTGTGTGAACTTAGGCAAGCATCTTAGCCTCTCTGAGCATCGGTTTCCGCATTTGTTAAAGGTTCCTCCTGGGTAGTGGGGAGGATTCTGTGGGAGGGAGTGGGCCAAGTGTCTAACCAGTGCTTGGCCCGTAGGGTAGGAGTCCCCTTTCCTGTTCCTCCGCTGACCTGTGGTAACTCTGCTGGGTAGAAGCTGTAAGTCTTAGGAAATACATTTGAAATTAGAAATGAATGTGCGGCTTATGCCTTAGGCATTCCAGCATGCACTGGCATCTCCTGAACCGTGCTTTTCAGCAACGCAGATTCCTGCCCCCCTCCCCACTCCTGATTTAGTTCCTTCTACTGCAAGGCCCTAGAATCTGTGGATTTAACCAGCTCCCCACTAGATTCTGAGGCAGTGGTCCGTGGACCACACTTTCAGGAATGCCGCCTCCTTCATGCATGCCACAGTGTTTCTCCTGGACCTACTGTGCAGGGCCCCTTCCTAGGCCCCGGCGATATAGACAGGTGAGGTTCCAGCTGTCTGGTAACTTCCATTCCAGTAGCGGAGTTGGGCGCACACAGGTACATGTGACGCCAGGGAGTGGTTTGGAGTGCTGGGAAGAAAGAGAGCAGGGTAGGCACAGGCTTCTCCGAGGAGGTTACATTTGAACGTAGACTCAAATGAACAAGGGAGCAAGCCATGCAGATATGAGAGGGAAGAACATTCCAGATAGAATAGCAATGTGCTCAAGTTCTCCCGTTGATGTCAGCAAGAAGCTCGGACCTTCCCATGCCTCCTCTGCATCTTCCCTTACGTATTATAAGGAGTGCTTTGGGCTGAAGTAACAGAAAACCTGACTCACAGCGGCTTAAACAAATAAGAAGGTTGAGTTTTGTCTTTGTTTTCTCACATAACAGGAAGACAAGATAGGCAGCTGCTGATGTTGGTTTAGCACCTCAAGGATGCCAGAGTCTTTATCTCTGCTGGTGGCTACACTTTTCCCTTGTGGTCCCAAAAGAGCTGCCCCAGCTCCTGATCTTACATCTGAATTCAAGACGGGAAGATGGGAGTGGGGGTGGAGGTATTAATGCCAGGGAAGTCTGACACTTGGATCACAAAACCAAAAGCTTCCTGCCCCCAGCAGCCTTCTGCTTAAATGTCATTGGTCAGGACTGTCATATAGCCACCCCACGCTGCAAGGAAGGCTGGGAAAGTGCGTGGCTAGCATGAAATTGAATTAGGATCCACCGAGGTCTACCCATTGCATATGAATAACATGTTTCTTAAGATTCTTTTAATCTGTACCAATTCCACATCCACTTTTTTCCCTCCAATCCTCTATTTATTGAAGAAACTGTGTCATTTATCCTGTAGAATGGCCCACGACATGGATTTGGCTTATCAAATCATTGTAACCTGTTCCTGGTATTTTCTGTAAACTGATATTTAGATCTGGAGCCTTAACTGGATTCGGGGTCAGTTGTCTTGGCAAGAAGCATTCCTAGTGCAGTCGTATGTTGCGTCACGTTGAGAAGTGCAGAATAACCGGTTTTCTTCTCTCTTGGTGCTAGGATTGGCCCCTGGGTTCCGGTGGTGGCAGCCTGGCCCGTCTTTCCGGGTTTTGCCATTGCTGGTTATTGCCTATCTCCAGCGTTTCCTCAGAGGGTGCACGGCGAGGCTTTTCCTATTAGTCCTGCATTTTCTTTGAAATTATTCCATAAAACAGAACTTTGCCCTCATCAACTATTTGGTTACCTAGGCACATAGTTTGTACAAAAAGAAAGAATAAGAGCCTTTCTTTTATTTACCAGTTTTCAGAATAATGAGTTGGTGGCCTAGCAGCTCTACACGTGTTGGCCAATAAGGCCTTTTATTTGTTTTTTGAAGTATTGTTATGAACTCTTGGATTACTTAATGTATCTGATGTATTTCAATCGTGGCTGGTATTATAATTTTTTATTTAAACAGCTTTATTGAGGTATAATTGACTTACAATAAATGTCACATGTTTAAAGTGTAAGATTTGAGCAATTTGACATATGTATACACCCATGGAGCCCTCATGACAATCAAGGCAGTGAACATGTCAGTCACTTCCAAAGTTCGCTCGTGCCCGTCCTTTCCTCCCTCCCTGGGCAACCAGCGACCTACTGTCACTCTAGATTAGTTTGCATTTTCTAGAATTTTATGTAGATGGAATCATATCATCTGTACCCTCGTTTGCCTTCCATCCAGCATAATTATTTTGAGAATCATCCATGTTGTTACATTTGCATTGCTTTTCATTGCTGAGTAGTATTCTGTTTTACAGATATGCCGTACCTTGTTTATCCATTTTCCCGTTGGCCATTTGGGTTGTTTCCATCTTGTGACTATTACATATAAAGTTTCCATGAACATTCGTATACGTGTCTTTGTATGGGCATATGCTTTCATTTCTCTTGGGCAAAAGTCTAGAATGTCTGGATCATGTGGCAGGTGTATGTTTAACTTTTTAAGAAATTGCTGGCTGGTCCAATACTAGTGGGTTATCAGAACTTATTAGTGTCACTAAAGTTGGCATAAACCCCCCCACTGCTAAATTGGACTGGCTAAAAAAAAAAAAAAGAAATTGCCTAACTCTTTTCCGAAAGTAGTTGCAGTACGCTACACTCACACCAGCAGTGTATGAGAGTTCTAGTTGCTCCGTATCCTCACCAACACTTGGCATGATCAGTCTTTATAATTTCAGCCGTTCTAATTGGTGTAGAGTAGGATCTCATTGTGGATTTTATTTGCATTTCTCCAATGACTTTGATGTTAGCATCTTTTCATGTGGTTCTTGGCCACCGGGAAATCTTTGGTGAAATGTCTGTTGGACAATCTTTCGCCCATTTTTTTTAATCAGGCTGTTTGTTTTGTTGTTATTGAGTTTTGAGAGTTCTTTACACTGGATATAAATCCTTTATCAGACAAGTGATTCACATATATTTTTCCCAATTTGTGGCTCATCTTTTCATTCTTTTCACAGTGCCTTTCAAAGAACAGTTTTTAATTTTGATGAAGCTTAATGTATCAGTTTTTTGTTTTATGCATCAGGCTTTTTGGGTCTCATCCAAAAAATCTTTGCCTAACCTGAATTCACAAAGATTTTCTCTTGTGTTTTCCTCTGGAAGGTTTGTAGTAAGGCTTGAAGTCAGATCCAACTTTGTTCTTTTTCAAAGTTGCTTTGTCTATTTTAAGAACTTTGCATTTCCATATGAATCTTAGAACCAGCTTTCTACAAAAATGCCTGCTGGGATTTTGACTGGAATTGAGTTGAATCCGTAGGTCAATCTGGGCAGAAATGTCACTTTGACAATATTGAGACTTCCTAGCCACTAACGTGGCATATTGCTCCATTTATTTATGTCTTCTTTAATTCCCCTCAGCAATGTTTTCTAGTTTTCAGTATATATTTCTTCTTTTGTTAAATTTATATCTAAATATTTAATGTTTTTATGTACTCTTGAGAATAATAAAAGTAACCATTTGTGTAAGCTTTTGGTTCCACATTCTACTGTTTCTTTCTGAAGGTATAAGCAAGGATGTACATTCATTTTTATCCCTATGCCCCACACACAAACACACATGAAATTTGACAGAATGCAGCGTTCTGCCCAGCGCCCTTTTGCATGCCAGCATATAGAGACCGTCCTCACTCCCCCGTACAGCTGCATCATCCTGCCCTTTGGGGACGAGCTGTAGTGTGTTGACCAGTCCCGTCGGGCAGGACGTTTGGATGGCCTCCAGTCATTTGCTATTACAGCTGGTGCCATGGTGAATAGCCTTGTGCAGACGTCATTTTATATTTTCCCCTGGAATTTATTGAGTGCCCTTAGTGGGCCAGGCCCTGCATGACCCACAGGAGATTCAGGGACAGATCTGACCCAGCCCAGGAGGAGCGGAAGACCCTGCAGCCCTCTCGCAGCTGGGCCAGGTGTATGGAGATGCCCAGGGAGATGGGGAAGCTGCCTTGGGATGGGGAATGTGGTTTCTCTGGCTTTTTGGAAGCCCAGCAATCAGACTTCCTCCTCTTCTTTGTCCAGACCTGATCTTTGTGGGAAGGAGGGGGAGGAAAAAGACCAGGAGTTTGTGGTCAGAGAGGGTATTTGGGGGTGGGAGAGGTCATGTGTGGAGGCGACTGGGATAGAAGTAAAGGCTGCCAGAGCTCGGGGCTGTGCTGTGGATAGAGACCTCTGTGTGGGCACCGAGGTCTGGGGCGAGAGTGCGGGGAGAAAACCGTATAGGGGTTGGTGACATCAGCATTGCACACTGTGGGGGCCGGGGTCACCACCTAGACCTCCTGTCCAGTCCTTCACCCCTTCACCTCCCAGCCTGTCTCCCTCCTCCAGGCAGGCTTGTGGCCCAAATGTCCCACAGCCAGACTGTGAGTTCAAGTCCTGGACCTGCATCTTGGACAACTAAAATGGAAAGAATGCCATTACCTGCCACACAGGGTTTTAACAGTGACCTGAGATGAGGAACACAAAGTCTAAGCCCCAGGCCTGCTGCAGGTGAGCCCTGGCAGGGAGGGTAGCAGCAGTTATAGCGCTGATTTGCTGTTGTTGCTCCTCCCTCAACACCTCACCTGGGCTAGAGACACAGATGGACTTTTTTTTTTTTTTTTGGAGACAGAGTCTCACTCTGTTGCCCGGGCTAGAGTGCCATGGCATCAGCCTAGCTCACAGCAACCTCAGACTCCTGGGCTCAAGCGATCCTACTGCCTCAGCCTCCTGAGTAGCTGGGACTACAGGCATGCGCCACCATGCCTGGCTAATGTTTCTGTATATATTTTTAGTTGTCCAGCTAATTTCTTTCTATTTTTAGTAGAGACAGAGTCTCGTTCTTGCTCAGGCTAGTCTCGAACTCCTGAGCCCAAATGATCCTCCTGCCTCGGCCTCCCAGAGTGCTAGGATTATAGGTGTGAGCCACCAAGCCCGGCCGGAGATGGACTTTTTTCTCCTTTTGACGGAGGAGGAAGAGTAGTTGAACATTTGAATGTCAAAGTCAGGATCCAGGGGGCAATGAGAATGGTCCTAGGGCTCACTCTCACCCCGCCTCCTACTCGGCTCTGGCGTGTTTGTTTACCTCTGTGCCCCCGGCACACACATACATGCACGTGTACACGTGTGCACACACACGCTAGCACAGCCCTGGGCCAGCGCTTCTCCATAAGGTAGAGGGAATGAGCAAGTGAACAAACAGGCGAGGTTTTCACCCAACTCCCTGGCACTCAGCACTGAGGGCTCAGACAGGCTGGCGGGCAGGGTTGACCAGGCCAAAGCTCCAACTAAAACCCTTGATGGTTGTTTTTGGGATGAATGACCCACCACTTCCAATGACTTGCTCCTAAATGGAGTCTAATTTCATTAAGCCTTGGAAACAGTGACATCACAAGCGCTTGCTGGGTAGCCGCCCACGTATGGCGAACCACAGAGTGATCTGAGATTCGTCTGCAAGAACAGGGGAGAAGTGAGGTCCCAGGCAGCAAAAGTTAAAATAGCAAAGCTGAGACATTCTGCTATGAAAAGAAATTACGGATGAAATCCATTAGTCAGACATTTCCAGCGGCAGTTTCCTTGCTTGGGAGCAGGGGAAGACGTGTGTGTTTATTTTGGGTTGGGTTATGTAGCCGTTCTTTGCTCTGTAAGGCTAGATGTGGCCCATAAAGTGGATTTCTGTTAAGCAGATCCTGTGTTCTCATTGACTTTTAGTACCAACATTGCCGTACATTCTCATGGAATTTGTTCTAAGGTGTGATGAAGCTAGAGGCATGGATTTGTCAACTTTTTTGGTTAAAATAGTGACACTTGTACTTAGTGCACCATTATGATAAGTCACAAAGGCAATTCAGGTGGCCTTTACCTTTTCCCGTGTGTTCCTTTGCCCGGGTTATTCCAAGTGAGCTCTGCCTTCTCAGGCACAGAGGAAAAAGGGAGCAGGAAAGACTGCTTAACTCCAGCTTCCTGGTCTCTGTAGGGGCTGTCCAGGCTGTGGCTGTGGTGTCAGCCAGCAGGAGCAGAAGCCACTGGAAGCCTCTTGGAGACAGCGCAGGATGGATGGGAAAACGAGCTTGCATGTGGAAAGTTTTATTCTGCACACAACAGGGTTTCTCAGTGTCAGCACTGCAAGTATCTGGGGCTGGCAGTTCTTTGTTGTGCGGGGCTGTCCTGTGCCCTGTAGGATGCTTAGCAGCATCTCTGGCCTGTGTCCCCAAGGTGCCAGTAGCACGCCCACCATTTGTGATACACCCAAAAGACAGCATCCCCTAAGGGGCCAAACCTGCCCTGTTTGAGAACCACTGGCATACGACCTTTCCGTGGCACGAGAACTACCAGGGGTTCTCAAGCATTTTATTGGCTTGTTTTTGTTTTTGTTTTAAATACTCTGAGTTTAATTATACCTTGAACTGGGTGAGTCACTCCTCCTCAAGGCTTCCGTTTCTCCACCGTGAAGCACATGGGTTGGACACAGTGATCTTGGGGTAACTTCCAGAGCTGGCTGGGGGCAGGTGCTGAGGGCAGGTGGCCCCGTGGGGTCTTTAGGTTCGAATCCCATCCTAGTAGGGGTAAACCTCTTGCCCAGGAGCTCCAGTTACTACTCCCATTCTCTCAGCTCCTGGCATCCAGGTCAGTCTTTCTTAAACCCAGTTGATTATTATCTTGCTTTAGTTTCAGCCCATTTTGCCTTTTTTTAAAGTGAAAATTCCTAAATATCCACAAAAAGGGAGAGAACCGGGCAGGGGGCCACCGTGTACCCATCACCCAGCTTCACCACCATCCATTTCATCTTATCTCGTTTTTAAGGCCAGCCCGTGGGCCCTGTGCCTGCGCAGAGGCATTCGGTCGACTCGGTTCCCCACGGGCCTGGGCTGCGCAGGGCGGCAGAGAGGAGGGCCGGAGAGGAAAGGCCCAGGACCTGCCCTCGAGCAACTCAGTCTAGAGAAACTCAGTCTATTGGGAGGACAGGGAGAGAGCACTTTTTATTTGGTGACCATGAAGAATCCACCTTTTAGTTTGCTCTGTTTGAGGCGAAGCCATTCCAGTTCTTTAATTTTTCTTCCTAAGAAGTATTTTCCACCCAAATGGGCCTGGTTTGTCCCCACACTTTCGGGAAAAGGAGCAAGAACATAAATTAGGCCTGGATTCAGATCTCTGCCACGGTACTTCATAGGTACGTGAACTTAGCCAAGTCACCAGCCGCTCTGAGCTGCATCTGCAAAATGGAGCAACAATCCCTAACCCAAAATTTGGTTGAGAGAATTAGATGAGAACATTCTGGTCAAAGGCCTAGCATGACTGTAGCGCATAGTAGATTCACACTACAGCATCCCCTTTCCTCCCCCATTCTCTTTACCCTTTCCTCCACATTCTCTTGGTGGTGGGGTGGCCACAACTGGTCACATCATCCAGTGAGGGATTGACTAATGTGAGCCAGAGAGGACGGCTCACTTCCTGGTCTGTCACATGCCTGGGTTCTCACCAGCCTCCCAGTGGCCCATTTTCTCAGTGACATTCGCTGCTGACTCACTCAGCTTGTGGTCAGCTCTGAAACCAGGGTCTTTTTCAGCTCTTTCTTTACCTCGCCACTATTCTCCACTGTGCCGTGGGAATGGAGTCACTATTAGAATACACAGAGTTTAGGTGGCCCTTCGTAAAGGAGCCAAAAGCTTTGCTCAACTGACAGCTTCATAAGGACAGAGGCCGTGTCTGCCTTGGTCGCTTTTATTTACCCAGAATCTGGAACACTACCTGATAGACTAGGTGCTTCGTAAATATCTGTTGAATGAATTAATGAATTTTGAACTGGTCCCTGTCTTCCGGGAGATTCCCTTCTGCTCTGGGGCAGCATCCTTGGAAAAGCAGATGAGCAAAACCATAAGACCTTAATCTAATTTACCAATAAGTGAGCTCTACTTGTGATTCCCACGAGTGTGGGTCAGTGGAAAGACCATGACCTGCGGACTCAGACTTGGGTTTGCATCCCGGCTCTTTTGCTCCCTGGTTTGGTGAGCTTCAGTTTTCTCTCTAGAAAAGTGGGATATCAGTATCTTCTAGGGTTATTGTGAGAAATAAACGCAGATATCTATGTCAAAGTGCCCAGCATGGACTGGAAGCGGTCATGGTTGAGCACCGCCTGCTTTGATTGCCTCCTGCAGTTTGGTCCAAGTCTCGCCTCCCTCTTAGAGCTTTATTCATCAATCAGCCTCCCTCCCTCCCCAGTCCCCACCCTCAACAAAGACGTATTCTTCCTGAAACCCCGCACCCAGCACACGTTTGTCAAACCAGCACCTCGAATTCAAATGCCTACCTGGACCAAGCAGGTGTGAAGAAAGCAGGCTAAGTGGGATTGTGAAGTGGCATCTCCCCATTTAATTTTTTTTTTTTTACATTTCCATTAAATTAGTAATGTCAGACTTGGCCCCCCATATTGCAAAAAATTGTACATAGAGTTCCTGTATGCCCTTTCCCCAAGCTTCCCCAAGTGTTAACATCTTACATAACCGCAATGCCATTATCACAACCAGGAAAGTAGCATTATACAATAGTATTGGCCAATCTACAGCTCTTCCTCAAGTTTCATTAAATGTCCCACTGATGTCCTTTTTCTGACCCTGGATCCCACATGAGATTTAGCTGTCATGCCTCTTTAGTCTCCTTCAGTCTGTGAAAGTCTCGTCCTGTATGACCTTAACACTTTTGACAAGTGACAGCCA
Source organism: Eulemur rufifrons (assembly GCF_041146395.1). Lineage (NCBI taxonomy): Eukaryota > Metazoa > Chordata > Mammalia > Primates > Lemuridae > Eulemur > Eulemur rufifrons. The sequence goes on from NC_090992.1 coordinate 13,730,163, forward strand.
GTTGTTTTGTGGAATGCCCTTCAATGTGGACTTGTTTGATGTTTGCTCACGATCAGATTGAAGCTGTGCCTTTTAGGCAGGATCTCCATGAAGCGACATTGTGCCCTCCTCAGTGCAGCATAGTGGGAGGCACGTGACGCTGACGTCTCCTTACTGCTGACGTTCACTTTCTTCACTTGGTGGCGGTGGTGTCTGCTAAGTTTCTCCACCGCAAAGTTATTCTTTCCCTTTCGTAATAAGTGTTTTATGGTGCAAAGGTATGTCAGTATCGTGTACCTCGTCAGACTTTTGATTCATTCATTTCTTTATTTGTGTCTGTGTAGATTCATGTCTTCTGTTTGATCCAAGGGGTTATAATCTGTGACGATCATTACTTATTTTGATACTCACATTGTCCTTTCTGTGGCCAGTGGCAGACCCCTCAGGCTGGCCTCTTGTCCTTTTGACCTCTCACATGTATTCTTGGAACACTTTCTTGGTTTCTGACATAAGAAGACGTGCCAGGCTCATCTTGTATTTTCCCTGCCCAGCCCCCGGAGTCAGCCATTTCTCCCCAGAGCTCTGATTCCTTTGAGTAGAGTGTAGTAATTAGAAGCTAAGGTTTGGGTGCTAGTTGCTCTTATTGCTATTGGCTGCCACTGTTCCTGCACCCTCTCTATGGAAAGAGCTAGGAAATACATGTATATATGATGTGTATGTATGTATATATATTTTTCGGTATTTGCATATATTGAAAATCATGAATGCACGTCCATACCTCTATCTCCACCGTAACACCACATGTTTGAACCTCCCTTCCCCCACAGCGGAAGCATCTGGCCCCCATTGTCCTTAGTATGGGTACATATTCGATCAGCCCCCTGGATGTAATAATCTCCCATCTCTCTCCTCCTCACCCTTATTGGGCTCTGATACTCTACCCCAGGCCACCCCTGCCTCCTCACCCTGAGCTGCCTCTGACTTCCCACCGCACTCCCAGTTTTGAAATGGTGGTTTATATATGTATATATATGTGTGTGTGTGTGTGTGTGTGTATATATATATATATATATATATATTTTTTTTTTTTTTTTTTTGAGACAGAGTCTCACTCTGTTGCCCTGGCTAGAGTGCCGTGGCGTCAGCCTAGCTCACAGCAACCTCCAACTCCTGGGCTCAAGCGATCCTCCTGCCTCAGCCTCCCGAGTAGCTGGGACTACAGACATGCGCCACCATGCCTGGCTAATTTTTTCTATATATCTTTTTAGTTGTCCATATAATTTCTTTCTATTTTTAGTAGAGACGGGGTCTCGCTCTTGCTCAGGCTGGTCTTGAACTCCAGAGCTCAAACAATCCGCCCGCCTCGGCCTCCCAGAGTGCTAGGATTGCAGGCATGAGCCGCTGCACCCGGCCAGGCTCCTATGTTTTTTAAACTATGATGCCCAGTTTCTGCCTATGGGCCCCTGATGGTGACCTGGACGAAAGCTGGGTTGTTAGTCACCTGGATTTTCTTTAGCCCTCAGGGCACTGCTACCAGTTGAGTTTTCAGCTGGAAGGGAACTTTTAGGTCCCCTATGTACTCCTTTAGTTCACATTCAGGGAAACTGAGGCCCAGCAAGGGACAGGGATTTTCTGCAGTTCAAAGGCCAAGTTGGAGCAGAGAGAGGATGAGATCTCTCCTGCTTCTTCCCCCAACCCCCATAACTTGGCTGTCACTTGTTTTTCCAGTTTCCTTTGGAGAGCCCCACGTGTCCTCCACCCTGGCTCAGCCTGGCCCTTCTAAGGCACGAGGTCAACCACAGCCTTCTCCGGCTCCGCAGGGCTTCTCAGCTCAGACGGCCACACGCTGGGCCCAGGCCTCCTCTGCAGTCTTGTCTCTCCTGTCCTGCAAAGTGCTGGCCCAACATTTGAGAATGGGGAGCTTCCATGTAAAATTCTAAGTTTTTGGCTTCTCTTGAAAAATCAGAAGGTCTGGCCCCCTGGCCCACACCTCCGCCTGGCAGGAATCAGCTGAGGCTTAGTGACAGCTACCCACTTATGTGTCTTTTCCCTATCTCTCTCCCCGCCCCTCAGCTCCCAAATTTGCCGACCTGGGACAGCCTCCTACCTTGGGTTGCCCTCCTGGCCCGGTTGGCAGTGGTGAGAGAATCCTCAGCCGTGGCCTGGCAGGCTGGACCCTCTCCTTCAGCCCCTCCCATCTCTCCGGCCTCCTCTCCCTCCATGCCTGGCCCGTGCCCCATGCGGAGGTCAGGGTAGCACCCAGCACCCTAGGTTTGGTCCTGCTCTTGGTCTTTGCTTTTGCTGTTCTCCCTACCTGGGCTGCTCTGTCCCTCCACCCACCTGTCTTCTCACCTTCCTGCTCTGTTCACACTTCACCTCCTGGAGGAAGCTTTGAGGAGGACCCCAGGCCAGGTTAGGTGCCCCTTGTGCCTCCTCCAGCAGCCCCGTGATGGAGCAGCCCTGCATTCTCCTTCCCTTTCTTTCTTTGTCTCCGCTGCTAAACTGCAGGCTCATGGGGCCAAGGGTCGATTTTTGTCTCCATGTCCCTAATGCCTAAAACAGGGCTCAGTGCATAGTAGGTGCTTCCTAGATGTTAGTCAAATTAGCATTATCAATAGTAACAGTAAGTATACAACACTTCCCGGTGCCAGACATCGTTCTAAGTGCTCTACATGCACTCAGTCATTTGAGCCTCACCACTGTGCTGTGAGATAGTTACTGTTGTTGCCCCCATTTTACAGACAAAGGAACTAAGGCACAGAGAGGTTGAGTGACAGGCCCAAGGTCACACAGTGGTGGTCGAGGTTGAGCCCATGCAGTCTGATTCCACAGTTCATGCCCTTATCACTAATATACCCCTTGGTGCTAAAGCGTTGCGCATTTTCTGAGTAAGAGAGGTGAGTAGGTAGGTATGGATAGGTGAGTTGCATGGCCCCCCTCCAGACGCCTCCCCCAGCCCCAGTTTCTAGTGCCCTTAGGGGCCCAAGCACAGGCAACTAGTAGCCGAGCAGGCAGCAGAGAAAGTGGTACCTTTTAACTTGGCAACCCACAGGGATTTTTCTCCCCTGAGGTCTTAGGAAACTGAGCACATTTCATGTGTAATTAGGGTGAGCGCACGGAGTCAAATATCAGCCCTCATTCAAGATTTCCAAGTCGCTGCACTGGGCTTAGTACGGCACACTCCATTTCCCAGTCGCCAGGAGGAGCCACATGCCACATGCCGACCTGTCATCCCTGAGTGCAGGAGCCTCTGGCCTCTGCACCAAGTCAGGTTCCGCCCGAGAGCCTGGGAACAGTGCATGTGCCGAGGGCCCTCTTGACAAAGCTCTGCTGTGTGAGAACCATCTGCTGCGCAGGTTCAAGGGAAGGGAAGGGAGCCAAGTGCATGGGGAGCCTCCTCTTGGTCCTCTCTGCGTCACGTCCTTCACGGACATTTGTCTCCCTTACTCCTGATAGCCTTGCAGGGTCGAGCAGTGGTAGCTCCATTTCTACAGATCAGGAAGCTGAGACTCAGGGAGGTGCAGTCCTTTGCCTGAGGTCGCACAGCAAGGAAGAGGACCAGCCAAGATCTGAACTGATTCCATGGCCTTAACTCTTACATAGCCAGTAGTAAAGCAGGGCCGGAATAAAATCCGTGTCCATCTTGTTCCAAAGCCCCAAATTCTTCCACCACACCCCACGACTTTCCTGAGCTCTGGTGGGATCCCTGGGAAACAAAGCATCTGTGTGCTTCTGGGAGGGAAAGGGAGACGGGAGACGGCGCTGCCACCAGCCGGTGCCAGACTGTGGGCTCCAGGCAGGATTTTCTGTAACCTCAGGCCTCAGAGTTAAGCGGAATTTCCTGAGAAGCAGGCAGCAGGAGCTGGAGGGGGGTGCATGGGGGAGTGGAAACAGGAGGAGGAGGCAGGAAAGGGAAGAGGAGGTGGAGGGGTGACGCAGAGCAGGAACGCGTCCGTCATAGAACTCGAGAAAGGCTGTGCGTTTCCCTGTTTCCTCTAGCGTCAGAGTCAGCCGAGATGCGAGGGTTCAATTTATTCCACAATTTATATCGAGTGCCTACCATGCTCCAGGCCCGTGCTAGGGTTTGGGAACACGGCAGGGGGCAAAACCTAACAAGGAGGTTACATTCTGATGGGGGAGAAGACACCGAGAAGTGTAAACAGATGAGTGGGCAAGGTCATTTGTAATGACCTTGGACAGTAAGTGCTAGGAAGAAGAGAAGACAAGGAGATGTGATCTAAGGTGTTGTGGGGGCAGGGGTCCCATCAGAGGCGGCTCCCGAAAGGCTCCTTGGAGGAGGACCCTGAAAGAGTAGAAGGAGCGGGTTCTGGGAAGAACCGTGGCTTGCTGAAGCACACAGCACCACGGCCTGCGGATGGAGACCCACCCTTCGTGCCCGCCTCACTCCTGTTCCGTTTGCTCTCCGCAGGTTTGACATCTACAGGAAGGTGCCCAAGGACCTTACGCAGCCAACGTACACCGGGGCCATTAGTGAGTAGCTGCCCTCCCGGCTGTCACCCCCAGTCCCATCCCTGTGCCTGCCCTCCCTGCAGAACTTGTGGGCCAGGGAGAAGAGATGGAAAGACAGGAGGGAGGGAAGAAATGCCGAGCATCTTGCCAGGCCATTGATGTATTTCTTCACTTAATCTCTGTCCTTACTGTAACTGTGTAGGCGTCTTCTGCTTCTGGAAGGACACAGAAGAAATGGTCAATAGTAACTGGGCTCAGGGGTGGGAGGAGGACTTACTTTTCTCTTTATACCTTTGAAACAATTTGAGGTGGTTTTTTTTTTTTTTTTTTTTTTTTTTTTTTTTTTTTTTTAAATAGGGTCTTGCTCTGTCGCCCGGGTAGAGTGCAGTGGCTACTTCATAGCTCACTGCAGCCTCGAACTCCTGGGCTCAGGTGATTCTCCTGCCTCAGCCTCCCAAGTAGCTGGGACTATAGACAACGTACCACACACCCGGCTAATTATTTTTTGTAGAGATGGGGTCCTGCTTTTGCTTGGGCTGGTCTCAAACTCCTGGCCTCAAGTGATTCTCCCACCTCTGCCTCCCAAAGTGTTGGGATTACAGGCATGAGCCACCATGCTTGGCCCAGTTTGAGTTTTTGACTTAACCCTGTTTTTGTCCATTTAAAAAAAAAATTACAATCTTACCCAGACTTTTGTTTCTAAAGACAATTCTTCAATAAAAGAAATCCAGGCTCTTTGGAGGAATGGCTGATTCCAGGCTGGGCAGGAAAAGTACAAGATGAGCCTGGAGCACCTAATGTCGCAGGACCCAGGTGCCAACCTGACAGAGGCCCCACAGACCAAAGCTGGGGCCATTTGAGTAATTAAATAAACAACAATATTATTGGTTTAGAACCCAAAGAATTAAGCAAAAAATCTTGAGTCCGTACTGATGTACGTAAATTGGAGGAAGAGACAAACCTTCCTTGCGGAAGAATCCAGGTAACACACAAGTTGGGTGTTCCTCATCTGAAATGCTTGGGACCAGAAGTGTTTCGGAGTTTGCAACATTTGCATTATACTTACCAGTTGAGCTCCTAAATCTGAAAATCCAAAACGCTCCAACGAGCATTTCCTTTGAGCGTCATGGTGGCGCTCAGAAAGTTTCAGATTTTGGAGCATTTCGGATTTCAGATTTCCTGATTTGGGATGTTCAACCTGTATGTAGATGCTCTCCCATCCAGGAGGCAGAGTTTAATTCCCCTTACCTCGAGTGTGGGCTGGACATTGTAACTTATTTCCAAACAACAGAGAACAGAAAGGAAAAATAGTGACCTCACCGTGAGGAGACCTGGGGACGCCGCCCTGACCCGGTGGGGAAAGTCGGCGTCGCCAGTGCTAAGCCGCATGGATATCGTGGACCCCCGGCGTGATGGGAAGGGGCGCCTCGGCTCCGTGGTATCTTCCCAGAAAACCACAGCCCAGTCTAATCGTGAGAAAACATCACAGTCCCAGGGTGGGGACATTCTATGGGATCCTTGCCACTTTTCCAAAGTGGCAAGGCCTTGAAAACCTGAGGAAAGACTGAGGAATTGTCACGGATGAGAGACTAAGGACCCAGGATGACTAAATGCAAAGTGAGATCCTGGATCGGTTCCTGGAGCAGAAACAAGGCATTCGTGGGAAAACGGGTGAAACCCGAATAAAGTCTGTAGCTTAGTTATTGGTCCTGTGCTAGTGTTAATTTCTTCCTTCGGACAAACGTGCCGTGGTAATGTAAGACGTTAACATAAGGAGAAGCTGAGTGAAGGCTGTGTGGGAACTGTTTTTACTACCTTTGCATCTGTTATTATTTTATAATAAAAAGTTTGTTTTAAAAAAACAAACCAAAAAATAAATAAATAAAAATTTAAAAAATAAAAAAACAAACCAAAAGCACCTTGCAAGCAAGGAGATGCTTTAGCCCCATTTTCCAGATAAGAAAATGAGCTCAGAAAGGTGAAGCGACTTGTCTGAAGTTTTATATCTCACAAAAGGTGGAGCCAGGCCTGGGACTCAGGTGGGCCCTCCTGTACCCGTCTGGTCTCCCTAGTGCCTGGTGTGGGAGAGGGACCCTGCCCACTGACCGTCCCAGCCCTGCTGCCTGAGCAGGAACCTGGGGCTGGGCAGTGAGACTGGAGCCCCCTCCTCCGAGGTCAGGCCATTCTCAGTTGAGGGCTGACCTTGACACCACTCCCACACCCTGGCTGGGCCCTCCCAGCCCTCCCTCCAGCTGGGCTTGTGGAAGTCACAGATGCCTTCTTGAGCCCTGGGAACCCAGAGAACAACACGCAGCGGCATGGCAGGATCCCTGTCACGTGGGCTCTCCAGTCAGCCAGAGCTAGGTTCATTCTCCCATTTAGCAGCTGTGTGGCCTTGGGTAAGCCACTTCACCTCTCTGAGCCTCAGTTTCCTGATCTGGGGATTAAATGTGTCCAGGGACATGTCCCATGCAAGGCACGTGCTACGCTCTGTCAGCATGGATGACTCTCCTCTTCTTACCACTATGCAGCTTTGGATGTTGACCCCCAAGGATGGAGTAGTAAGGGGACCACGAGAGGGAAGGGGCTTGTTCAGTTTATGAACCTGGTCCAAAAAGTCAAATGAGGCTTCCTGCCTCCCTTCCTACCACCCACCAACGGCTCAGCTCTCTGTCCTCTTCCCAATCTCTGCAGTCTTTCCCCTGACGGGTATGTTTAACAATCAGATGTGTATCCTTCTAGAACCTTTTGGAAAATACTTAAGCTTTGATATACCTATATCATTGTTTTAAACACAAAAGGGGTCATGCTGTGCACAGTGTTCTTCCCCTGCCTTTTTTCTGTCGCCACATCCTGGGCACCTTTCCTACCAGCGCATAGACGCTGCCGCGCTCTTCTTCCCAGGCGTGTCGTGTTCCGTTATCTGACCACCTGTGGGGTACGTCACCCGCCCCTGGAGGCTGGACGTTCCCCACTCCAGTTTGTTCCCATTACGGACATCCTAGTTCGTATCTTTTTTATATCCTCATATGGTTATTTCTGTAAGTTAACTTTCCTAGAAGAGGAATTACTGGGTCAAAGGGCATGTGTGTTTTAAAATTTAGAAGGTCCTGCCAAATGGCCCTCCAGGGACGTGGTCTGGTAGCAGCGCTGGGATGGCGAATTTCCCTACACAAGAGGAAGGTGTGAGGCGTAGGAAGCCAGCCCTTAGCTACCATTTTGTGAACAAATATTTATTGACCAGGTCATGGGGCCGGGCCCCTTGCCAAGCACCGGGACCAGGTTCATGAATGGACTTCGGTCTCTGTCCTTAAAGGGCCGAGGGGGGTGGGCAGCCCCGGACACGCGCCATCTCATTCTGTTGTCGCAGGTGTGCTGGTAACTGAGGGAAGGGTCAGGGACGCTGGAGACTCACAGATCGGAGTTTGAATTTTGCCTCCTCCACTTATGTGGCCGTGCGACCTGGGGTCTCGGGCTCAGTGCCCCCTTCGCTGGCCGCACCAGGCTTCCTCCCAGCGAGCATTCTCTCGGGGTCGCATTCCTACTGCCCAGCGCCTGAGTCAGAGAGCCTTCGAGTCTTGCCCAAACATGGATTGAAAATCCTTCATCCTGCCTTCAGTATCAAGGGCCTTTCTGGTTGAAATTCTTTTTACCTGCCTTCATGTTTTTTGTCCATTCTTTCATTCATTCATTCAACAAATATTTATCTTGTACTTTCTCTGGGCCAGGCGCTGTGCTAGCCCCTGAGGCCACAGAGGTACCGAGACCTCGTTTCTGTCCTCCCTGCCTCGGGGAGAGGGGAGCGGACACGATGGGGACCTTTGGACCTCTTGGGTCTTGGCTGAACAGACTCAATGCTGATTGTATCCACCTGCCGGGCTGACCAGGCTTCTGCCCAAGCCTTGAAAAAGCACACAGGCTTCAGAAAGAGGCCTTGCCGCCCCATCCCCCCCAGCTCTGGTCTGGCTGGTGTTAGAGCCTTGGGGCATGTCTGCAGGCAGGGGGCTGGGAAGGCAGCTAGAAGACCCCAATGCATCCAGGTCAGCTCCGACCTTCTCCTAACACTCCCTGTTGCGTGCCTGTGCATCATTACTGCACCCAGTGGGCTTGGGGGCCTGCGGGGAGGGCTGCAAGTGATTCTGAAATGTGGATCCTATGTGATCCTGGTCGGAAAAGGTGCAAAATTCCAGAGAAAGGATGTTTCTGCCGACTCAGTGGGATTCTTTTTCGGGAGTTATAATAACTGCAGTTTGTACGTAAGGAGGGGAAGAATGGCAGCCAGGACGTGTGGATTGATAGCTGGTCTCCAGGGATTTGTTCAGCAGCTGGCGGGGGGGGGGGGGGGGGCGGGGGGGGCTCGAATTAATTTCTTTGCTATAAATAAAAATAAAAAAAACCAACCATAGCCTCTGTATTAACTGATGTGAAGCCAGTTCACAGATAGATGCTGAGTAGGCAAAGCACAGCTGGAAGCGTGTGCCTATGATGCTGCAGTTCGTTTAGAGAAAAAGGGTTTGCATACATATATATGCTTATATGTCTGTGGGTGGACACATGAGACTGCAGTAGGGAAGAGGGACTCACAGTACACATTGTTATATGGCTGGATGTTTTTTCTTTTTCTTTTTTTTCTTTTCTTTCTTTTCTTTTTTTTTTTTTTTTGAGACAGAGTCTTGCTCTGTTGCCCAGGCTGGAATGCAATGGTGTCATCATAGCTCACTGCAACCTCAAACTCCTGAGCTCAGGCGATCCTCCTGCCTTAGCCTCTCAAGTAGCTGAGATTACAGGCATGTGCCACCTAATTTTTCCTATTTTTAGTAGAGATGGGGTCTCACTCTTGCTCAGGCTGGTCTTGAACTCCTGAGCTCAAGCAATCCTCCCACCTTGGCCTCCCAGAGTGCTAGGATTATAGGCATGAGCCACTGCACCTGGCCTGAATGTTTTTTCCTATATGTATGTATTACCTATTTTTATAAAAAGTGAAACCCTTCAATGCTGCCCCCATATAACTTTTTCAAAGTTTGAGAACAATTGGAGTGTCCCCATGTCTCAGTGTGAGACCTGGGGCCGTCTGGGCCATCCCAGCCTTCATGTGGAGCCTGAGTTCTTGGGGCTCCTTTTTTAGGGATGCTGGCTCTGGAACACGTGGGTTCCAGTCCTGCCTCCCCGCCCCCACACAGTGGTGCCCGGGCCGGTCTCTCCTTCTCTCTGAGCGCCCCATTCTACACCCTCGACACGGGCTCATGCCACCCACTGGGGCTGGTGGGAGTGTGGGATGACAGGGTGCCTGTTAGTGTACTCACGGTAGAGCACACGGGAGGTGCTCACAAATGCTTGCTCCCTTCCCTCTGCACTTAGGGAATGCATCTTGAACTGTTTGTTTTGAAGAAAAATAGATAGACTGATTGATTTGGGGCTGCTTGTTTTAGCTAGATAAGTAGGTAGATATAGATAAACAGACAGGCTAATAAAAACAGATGAATACCCGGCATTAACATCCACCATCACGGCTCTGCTAGTCTAGTGCCAGCGGCTGAGAATGCAGCAGAATCAGGAAGTGGGACTGGGAACTCTTTTCTTTGCAGGAAACTAAGAGTCAGCCAGTTTTTCAAATCCCCAGACCCTCCCCACATCTCCCTGACGGCAGCCCTGATAATGAGCTAATGCTCCAGTGACTGTTACTGCCAGGCACCATTTCACACTCTGCCCTTGTGTTGTTGAAATTCTCAGAGCAGCCCTATGAGGCAGGTACTAGGATGGCTGTCATTTTATAGATGAGGAAACTGAGGCACAGAGAGGTTAAGTAGCTCACCTAGGGACACACAGCAGGTGAGTGGTGGGGCCCGTGTGACCCTGGAGTGTGAACCCTTGCCCACTAAGCTGCTCTGGGATAAGCTCAGGTGAGGGGTGTTCAGCCCTCATTCTGTACCTAGTAGTGCCTCCCATGTCCCCCCATCCCAGGAGAGGTGCTGGAGCTGTGGAGTTTTGCCTCTTGGGATCTCGGTCTAGCGGGAAAAACATCCACAGATAACCAGTAAAACATGGAAAGTGTCCAGATAGAGGCTGGGAACACACAGCAAAGAGTGACTAGCTCTACCTCTGGGGATGTGGGGAGCTTCCCTTCAGAAGGGACATTTGAGTTGGGCCTGGGAAGATGCGTAGGAGTTCACCAAGCAGAGAGGATGACCATGGAGGAGGAAGGGAGATGGGGAAGATGGTTCCTGACAAAGGAACAGAAATGAAATGCATATTTGGGGAACAGCACATGGCTGGGTGTGGCTGGGTAGTTGTATGTTGGGGGGGGGCATCAGGAGATGGGCTGGTGATCTGAGTCCCCCGGGGTGCTTGTTATGTCCTGTCCCAAGGAGTGACTGCATGGGCCACGAGCTGCAGTGCCTTCGGGGGCCGGGCAGGTGAGAGAGACCGACACGGCCGACTCCGGACTCTGCCCTGCACTCTGCGTGTCAGACACGCTGGACCTTTCCTCACGTCCACAAAGAATTCTGCTCTTGAAGCACCACTCGGCAATCTCCTTTTCCTACTTCTGAGGCCCAGGCACTTGTGGAGGGCACCGCAGAGAGGGGTGATAAACAGCAGCAGGCGCCGCCGCAGCCGTGGGATCAGGGCGGCAGCAGGGAGTGGTGGGGCCTGCGGCAAACGTGGGAACGAGCGCTGGGTGTTCTGGAGAAGCCAGAAACCTGGCCTTTCCTGTGAAATCTGCCGATTGTTCAATGTGGACTCCAAATTTTAAAATATGTATCACTCAAGCCAGACAGAACGCATTTGTGGGCCGCCCGTTTGCAGCCCCTGTTGTTGGCTGCCCTGCGCTGAGGCTCTCTGCGGAGGAAAGCCGGGCTGCCCACGCGGGGAGGTGCCCCTGGCCCGCGGCAGGTCATCCTCAAGGCAGACTCGCCTTCTGGAGGTGGGGCTGCTTCCCCCTGAGGCCACGAGTCAGAGGGCCTCGGAGGGCCTGTGGGCACCCCCGAAACCCTGTGTCCTGGGGCCTCCGTCCTCCCCTCCGAGCTGGCCTTCCTTCGTCAGTGCCCACCCCGTAACAGTTTGCATCTGTGTTGTTTCTTCCAGTCTCTGTCTGCTGCTGCCTCTTCATCCTCTTCCTCTTCCTTTCGGAGCTCACCGGATTCATAACCACAGAAGTGTAAGTCGTGCTTCCCCGGTGGGCACTCCAGGGTGTTCCGGGACCCCAGACAAGAGGAGGGAGAGGTCGTAAAAAGGAAAGAAACCTCTAAACCTTCCAACTTCTGTTGCCGAGCCTGTGGCATCGGTCGCACCCTGTGGCCTCTCCTGTTTCTTAGACGGGTTTTTAAGTCAGAGCAAAAGTGAACGTTCCTTAAAGCTGAAGAGAACGTTTTGGTTCAGTTCTGTGGGGGTCTCCCGGGTCCGCAGAAGGACAAGTAATTGGCTCTTCGTTGCCGTCCATGTTTGGCCAGTGGGCTTTTTCCCCCTGAATCATCACAGGGGCATTTGTGTTAGGGCTGAAGAGTTCAGAGAAGGGGTGCAGCTTCCTACCGAGGAGGGGTGAGGCTGCTGACATCAGAGCCCAGCCCCTCTGCTAAGCCCCTTCCCACCGCTTAGGCCCACGCCGGCGAGGAGTCAGCGTGGGCTTCCTGGCAGCGGCTGACGCAGAGTTAATCCCTCCACGATTCCTAGAATTATCTGTCGTCCAGATAACCTAGTGAAGGCTCTGGGGTGTGTGTAACAGAAATACCATTGGAATTACTCAATCGGGCCTCGTCCTGTCCCCTCGAGATGGAATTAGACCCAGGAGCTTCCTGCCTTTGGCACTGGCTCGAGGCTTCAAAGACTTTTCATTTCTGTGTTTACAACCCAGCAAGTCATCACGGGCTGAGCCCCGGCCCCCCGCGCCCCTGTTTAGCCCTGGAATTTTCTTTCTCACTCATGGAATTTCTTGGTTTCCTTTGCCTCCCTCTCAGACACAAGACAATAGGGAACTGCAGCAGAGCCGCTTGGCCCGGAATGGCCATGTTGTCACACAGGCATCACCACCTTTAATCCTCAGAGCTCCAGGAGTAGCTGTCGCATCCTCTCTTTACAGGAGAGGAAACTGAGGCTCAGAGAGATAAAGGAACCTGCCCATAGTCACACAGTTAGCTGGCTCCGAGCCACCAAGCCCGTCCCCAAGCCCACATGCATGCTTGACCAGCACGCTGAATGGCCTTGTGATGGAAACGCTGGCCTCGCCTTGTTTCTGGCCTCACCTTCCTTCCCTCCACTGGTGCAAGAGAATTTGCCTTCCTTGTCATTCTGATGCTGCTTTTAACCCCTTTGATGGCATCAAAGCCCAGGGCGCCTCATGGAGTGGTGGGAAGAGCATTGGACAAGGCATCGGAAGACCCGGGGCCAGGTCTCTGCTTGATTACTACTTTGCTGTGTGACCCTGGGCAAGCTGCCAAACCTCTCTGGGTCTCAGTACTGCTGACCAAATGAGGGAGGGTAGACCAGAGTCAAAGCTGTACTTCCAGCTCTGGGAGAGGCTTTGTCTACTTCCCGAGACATGGCCCCCTACAGGGTTCAGAGAAGGAGTTTCCTTCCCCCCGCCCCTCCGCCCGGTCCCTAGTCGGGGATGATTGTCCGAGCCAAGCCTCTTCCCCTCTGTGCATGACTGGGGCGCTGGACTTCTCAGGGATCGTCCTGTCATGAATCGGAGGTGGAAACAGGTTGAGACTTACTGGCGTTATGAAGTACCTGTCATATGCCAGGCACTCTCTGGCCTCTCCGGCCGTACCCTACTCTCCGGGAGGGGGCCTGCTTGGCTTGTGGGAGGGTAACACGTGTGACAGCAGCAAGGACCACGCTGGCAGGAGCGCCCGCGAGTGCAGGGGCCCTGTGGCAAGAGTTACCTGGCGTATTGGAAGAACAGGAAGAAGGCTGCGGGCTGGAGACAGTGAGCAGGTGGGGAGGGTAGAAGGTGGAGGCGGCAGAACCCGGAGGGGCGGCCCTCTGCGCTGCGGGTGGCCATGGGACTCGCTCCTTGAGCGGGAGCTCCAGGACCCGAGGCCAGGACTGCCCCCTCCCTGCTGTGTGGTTCCGGCTCACAGGAGCTGAAAATGCCACAGTGGACACAGGCAGTCAACAAGCAAACAAAACTAGACTGTTTCTGTGAGTGATAAGTGCTCCAAAGACCAAAACAAAAGCAAGGTAGGAGATAGAGAATGAGGGGGCTGTGTGTGATATTTTGAGGGTCAAATAAGACTATTTAGCCGAAAGGTACTTGGTGTAGTATCCGATATACTTTATAACAATAGGTCCGTATCCCTCCACGCAGCCGTTCATTTCCTGTGCGTTCCCCATGCGACTCTAAAAAGGTTTTATGGCCACTCTGTACCTGGCATGTAATCAGTGCTCAGTGATGTCAATTTCCTGTCCCTTCTTTCTGCCCCCCTTTGAGTTCGGAATGGGCTCTCTCACCTGCTAGCAACATGAGGGGTGGCATGAGTCAGCTCAGCCCACGGTGAGGTGGGGCGCTGAGGCAACGGCCCGGCCAGGTAAGTTTTGACGTCAGAGCTCGTGCTAGTGCGGGAAGGGCCAGCAAGCCCGGACAGCGCGTGCGGCTCAGCAAGGGAGGGCTGGCTGTTCTGAAGAGCAGTGTGTTCCCGCTGGTCCCCTCCTCCCCTTCTCCGGGACTTCCTCCTCTGGCTCCTGGGGCATCCTGGACACCCTGACCCCGCCAGTTCCCCGGACAGGTGGAAAGATGAGGGGAGGGGTGAGAGGCCACTTAGTGGTGGCCCTGTGCTAAGCAGGGCTCCCTTCTCAGTGCCAGTGGCTGGGGAGGCAGGGATGAATAGAGAGGGGTGTCCCCGAGGACTTGCTGAACAGTCGGGAGGGACAAGCATTGCCCCTTTGGGATCTGCCATCTATCAGAGGCCTCTCTGACCCCCCCAGGAGCCCTGCAGGTTTGGGAAGAAGTGCAAGTCTCAGTTTTCCTCTTTCCCTGGGTGGCTGGCCCTCTCTGGCGGTTTGGGACTACGGTGGGTCAGTGCCCCTCCCCCTACCCTGAGACTGTAACCCGAGGAAATGAGGTCACCGCTGGTTGGATCAACAGTGTTCCAACCTGGCCTGTGGTTATCAGTGACATAAGAGGCTTATTCTGGCCTGGCCCTGCGGGGCGGGAGGCATGTTTGTTTGGGTGGTTGGGCTTCAACCTGGGCTTCTGACAGGCCAGTAATTATCCTTGGGAAAGGGGCCCCCCGGGTGTTCTGAGGCTCCATGTTTCCAGGGGAGCAGCCCCCTCCTTGGAGAGCCCGGCCACAGAATGTTCCAGCCTTTAACTGCCCAGCCTCTGACTGCTTTAATAATTATTAACCTCATGAGGATTTATGATAATAAAACGTAGCAACTGGAACTCCTCGTTGATAATTCATGGCCTAATACAGCTCATGGCACTTTCCAGTTAGGGTTTGTCACGTGACCACACACTAGCTCCCCCCAGGTCAGCGCTTCCTAGTGATCATCTCACTGGGTCGTCACAGAAGCCCTGGAGGTAGCTGCTGTTGTTGGCCTCACATTACGGCTGGGGAAACTGAGGCACCAGGAACTTAAAACCACATGAGGTTAGTGAGTGGTGGAGCCAGAGTCCTGAGCGCAGTCTTCGTGACACCAGGGCCCAGCCCCAGCCCCCCACTGTGTCCCAGCACCCTTCTCTGCCCAGAGCATTTTGGGGCCCAGGCATGTGAGAGCTGCTGCTTTTTGGTTAGAATAGTCGACTGGAGGACTCGGATGTACCATTCTGGGGTGAGGTGGCCAAGCAGGCAGATGGAGCCCTTGGAAGTGGGAGCTAGGAGGTCCCCCTGTGTCCTGTTCTCACAGGCCTGGGATGGGGAAGCCAGTGGCTTAACCTAGAGGAGGAGCTAGAGTCTCCCTCTGAGCCCAGGTTACCTGCCTTGAGCCTGAATTCGGGGCCAGGCTGGGTAGCGCGACCCCAGTGTCATATTAAGGAGCATTAAGGACATTGCTCTTAGCAGTGGGAGGCCTGAGGGCTTCTGAGCATGGAGAGACAGGTTTATGAAGAGGGGGTTGGAGTGGGGCAACCTGGAGGAGCTGGGTGAGGACCCAGGGCAGAGAGGCTGAGGATGCTGGAACCACGGCTTAGGAGCAAGGGGTGGGGCAGGACTGGGTGACAAGTTTTGAACATCCACCTGGTGGGTAATAGATGCACTTCCTTTTACCTGGAAGAGTCAGGATCTGAAACCCAAGGTCGGGGAGCGCTTGCTTGCATGGGCTGCATCCCTCCCCCCCAACACCCACCCCAGCCCTTGCTGCGGCCTCTGCTGCGTAAGTTTCCGTTTGATCAAATATGAAGCATGGAGGTCAGCGACTTTGGGCAGGAATCCGAACTATTTGAGTGCTCTTCTAAAAGCAAATAAAATTGTTTTCCATAGATGTCATCGGACTCACGCCTCGGCCTAGAATTTCAAGGCCCTGCACTACATTCCACCTACACTCCCCCCACCCTGTCTTACCTTCTCCCTACAAGGCCACTGCTCGCCAGCCCTCCTACGCACTTGGCCGCTCTGAGCCCGACTCCCCGGCGCCATCTGGCGTCCCCTACCTGGAACGTGCCCCCCACCGCTCTGCCAGTGCATGCCTTCCCCGCTTCCTGGGGGTTCGTTCCGAAGACGTCTCAGGCATGTGCTCCGAGCTCAGGCTCAGAGAGTGCCGTCCTGGCGGAGGTGAAGGAGGGAGGTTTGTGGGGCACAAAGTGGTGGGCCCGGGAGCGCCTTCATGCCCTGCAAGCCACGTGGGCCGCGATGGGGGGACACGTCTGAAGATTATCAAAAAGGGCGATGACACCTGCAGCATGAGTCTGCTAGGGGCCACTTGCTCCTCAGTTTTTCACCATACATGTCCCGTCTAGACAGTGTGATGCCTTGGAAAGAGCGTGGGCTCTGGGCCCAGCCTCTGGGTTCAGAGCCTGCCGTGGTATCCCTGTTACTATCAACTCATTAAACATTGATGCTAATAATAATGATAAAAGTAGTGGGCATTGTTTGAGCACTCACTGTTTCCTAAGACTGAGCTCAGTGTTTCTCTTGTTCTTGTTTAATCGCAGCAACCCCATGCTGTAGATATTGTGATTGTCCCCATTTTACATCTGGGGAGACTGAGGGAGGCAAAGCCCCTTGCCCAAGGTCAGTCATCCAGGAGGTGGCAGAGCCAGGATTTGAACCGAAGCAGCCTGGGCTTCCTCCACGCTACTGTATTTTCTTTACCAAGAAGGGCCTGTGGCCGGCCCTGGAGAGAGAGAGAGAAGGGAGACACACACTCCCGCCTTCGGGCAGCCTGCGGGCCTGGCCCACCTGTCTGCAGCCTTGTGAAGCAGCCAGAACCTCATCCTTATCTCCTCCCTCCCTCCCTCCCTTCCTTCCTTCATTGTTTCCTTCATTTTAGTGAGGTGTGAATAACTGACAGCAAAGTGCAAGAATCTTAAGGTCGAGGGTTGGTGCATTTTCACCGGTGTTTACACCCACGTACCCATCACCCTGATCAAGACAACACGTTTCCATCACCGAGGAGGTTCCCATGAGCCTTTCCCAGTCAATAGCCCCATAGATTAATTTTGCCTATTTTTAAACCACATTGAAAGCTTTTCCAGTTTTACAGAGAGGAAACTGAGGCTCAGGGGGGCAAAGCGACTTGTCCCAGGTGTGCCAGCCTCTGCGTGGCAGCGTCAGGAGGTGAACCCACACCTGTCTGCCGCTGCCGCCACGGGTCTCCTGGTCGCTCACGCTAGTTAGCAGGAGTCAGGCCCACAGGAGTCCTCAAACCGCAGTGGATCCACAAAAAGCATTTATTTTTATTCCGGGTAGACTGACTTCTGGCAGCCCGTTGGCCTTTTAAAATCAGATCAGTCCCAGCCAATAAAGTCAGCGAGCCTTGGCAGGCCCTGCCTCAGGGCGGCTGTGGGCAGGCTCGAGGCGCTGGCTGGGGTGGCAGGACGCCAGCAGCCCGGGAACATTTGCCTTGGCCGAGGAAGGCAGCGTGTTGACCTCACCAGGCAGCACAGGAGATTGAGCCGTGTTTATCCTGGAGCCCGGGCCCTGCAGGAAGGAGCCAGTCCCGCCTTACATAACCAGACTGGCTGAAGTGCAGCCGCTGGCGCATTCTCCGTCCCCACCTGGCACCTCAGCCCCTTTGTTCTGGGTGGCCCTTCAGCCCTGGGGAGCCTGGCCCCTGTTGATTCTGGTTAGGAAGACAGGGACCCAGGCCTGGGAGAGGCTGCCTGGGGCCTCGCGGGTGAGCTCACTTTGGCGCCACCCCTGGGATTCACCTTGCTGTTCGCTGAGGTCACCTCCAGAGGATTACCAGGGGTGACATCATCCCACAGTCCCTCAGTGATGTGCAGAGGCCCAGCCTCGCCAGGTGGGAAAGGTGAGTAGCTTCAGGAAGAGTCTCAGCTGGGAAGGGAAGCCAGAGGCTCTCCCTGGGTGACCATGGTGTTAATCACCTGGCGATTTCATTACTCAACAACCCCCAGAGTTGCCAGTTAAGGCTGGGGTGGAAATTGGGTGCTGAAGGCTAGGGCGGAGCATTTGGCTGAGGGAAACCCATCTTCCTCTAGCCTCACCTCCTATCCTGTGTGCTCGTTTGTTCTTGGTGGCATCTGATACGGGCCAACACTATGAGCCATGCCAAGCACTGGCCCCTGTCTCCCCTCCCCACACCGTGTGGCCTCCCGGGGCCAGGGCTCCCCTCATTTTCTCCCTTGGCCATGAGGAGAGGGCAGGGAGGCAGCATGAGCTGTGGGAAGCCTGGGGTTCAGAGTCTAGCTCAGCTACTTCCTGCTGTGTGCCCTTGGGGTTGGGACACGCCCTCTCTGAGCCTCAATTTCCTGGTTTTACAGTGGGGATCAGGATATTTCACAGCAGCAGATGGGATACCGTGAAAGCACGTAGGAGGCCCCCTCTGCTTACCAGGCAAGGGCAGCTGCCTGAAGGCTGAGCCCCATCTGTTGGGCTCATGTCTCTGGGAATATCTTTGTGGCCCTCACCAGGAAACAAACCCTAGCTGTCCTTCTGAGCCCACCGTTCCCTGTTAATTGAGCACCAGCTATATCTCACCAGGTGCTAGGGGCACAAAGATGGGGTCTTAGTAAAAACAAAATTACCTTGCCCTGATCTGACTCATTCTTTCCCTGAGACATGCGGCTATTTGCAAAGCTCTCTTAGAGTCTGATTGCTTAGTGCGGGCAATGGGCAATCGTCCCTTATCTCACAGCCTAGGGACCGGAAGATAGCCAGAGCCCAGCCACCTCCAGCTGCCCCCTAGGCCAGGCCTTTAGGTCTGTTTCCGTCTCTTCGTGGCGAGTTATACGGGAGTCAGACACGTCCATGTCCACTAGGCAGCTCCTCGGGGAGCTCAGCACAGCCTCTGGCCCGTGGTGCCTCCCACTGCCCGGTCCTGCTCCTCTTCCAGGGGCTCTCAGCCCAATGAGTGGGTCCTGAAGGAAACATGACAGTCCACCCACATGCCTCTCTCGGTGCACCCCACGTCCATCCATCAGCATGTCCTGCCTGCCCTACAGCCCGTCCTCGTCTCTGTTCCATCACATGCTGCCCAAAGTGCCATCTTCTCCCACCTGGTCTTCGTGCCACACAGTGGCGCCTCCAGCGGTCCTTGAGGCAGCCAGGGGGAACCCAGTAGAGTGTGAGCCTGCCCGTGTGGCCGGCTCAGCCTCGTCTGACCTCACCTGTCCCCCTCCACCCCACCCCCAGCTGCGTCACAGGCCACACTTCCCTTTGCTCTTACACTGCAGCCACAGGGACCTTCATTCATTTCCCCAAACGAGCCACGCCCTCCCCACCCCCAGGCTTTGCACCTGCTCATCCTCCGGACCTCAACTCACATCTCGGAGCAGTCTCCTCAGCCCCCTTCCCCCAAGGTCTGTCCCTTTAGTGCCTCTCAGGGTCCCCTGCAGCTTTCTGTCAACATGCTAATCCTAGTTGGTGGCAACATTTATTCAGGAGGTGAGCGATGTCTGCTTCTTGCCTCTGTAAGCTCGATAAAGGCAGAGACTGCATCTGTCTGGTCTTCGCCGTGTCTGGCACCTGACAGGTAGTAGGTATTCAAAAAAGTGTGTTGAACAAACATGGGTGGCTAACAGATGGTGATATTGTGCCACTGTCCCTGACAGCAAGGTGATGTGGCTGTCTGTGGAGCCACCTGCCCTCTCTAACTGTGGCCATTGCGGTCAACAGAATAATGACCTCCTGCCCCCAAAGATGTCAGTGTCCCTGTCCCTGAAACTTGTGAGTATGTTACCTTACATGGCAAAAGGAAATTTCAAGTGTGGTTACGTTAAGGATTTGGAGATGGGGAGGGAATACTGGGTTATCCAGGGGAGTCAGACGAAACCACAGAGCTCTCGGGAGAGAGGCAAGAGGTCAGAGGTGGAGGAAGGGGCCATGAGCCCCTGGAAGCTGGAAAAGGCAAGAGAATGGATTCTCCCCCAAACACAGCCCTGTGGACCTATTTTGGACTTCTGACCCCCAAGAGTATAAGATAAATTAGTGTTGTTTTAAGCCATCCGTTGTGTGATAACGTGTTAGGGCAGCTACAGGAAAGTAACACAGCTGTCGGGTCCTTTCTCAGAGCTGGCTCCGCCCCAGGGCTTTGTGAGGATGAGCACCTGGGCGCCCTGCCTCCCAGCTGGCCGGGAGGGGTCTCGGGAGGGGAGGCAGTAAGGTACTGTGTGCCTGTGGGTGCCGGCCGCCAGCCCTCATAGGACCTGCATTTCTCGGCTTAGTGGTGGGTGGTGTCATCCCCACTTTAGCAGATGGGTTCACAGAGGTGAGCCCAGACAGTGCCTTAGCTCTGAGAGGCAGGGAAGCATTTGCAGAGTGCAATCAAGACAGGCGCTCGAGCCTGAGCATGCGCGGTCTTTGCCCAGGCGGGAGTCTGGGTTATCTGAGCAGTTGTCACCAAGTGAAGTGGCCCCTGGTTGTCCGCTGCAGCTGGGATCAGTGCCCGCTTCTCAATGGATGTTCTGTATTTGTCCCACAGCGTGAACGAGCTGTACGTCGATGACCCAGACAAGGACAGTGGGGGCAAGATTGACGTCAGTCTGAACATCAGTTTACCCAATCTGCACTGTGAACGTGAGTAGTCCACACAGCCCTCCCTCCAGCAAGACCCCTCCTTTGGGCTAATATGTGTGCGGAAATGGCGAGATCTCCGGGACAAGTCATGTGAACTTAAAGGGCAAGCTGCAAACGGCCTGTAGCACATGGTTCTCCCCGCTCTTCCTTGAGGCAAGTGTAATTGAACATGCATGTGCTTGGAGCTTTTCCGGCATAAAAAACACAAGAAACTACTCCTAGGGGTTACCCCTGGAGAGCAGCCACATTGGTGCAGAGAGGTGGGGCGTGTCTCTTAGGTCCTGTTTCTTAGCTGCAGAGCCCAAGGTTCTCATGCAGGTGATTTGTCGAGAGGAGGAAGCTGTAAGGGAGTGAGGGACTCAGGGCAGGGCAAGAGGATAGGCAAAGATGTGTGTTCAGCTCAAGCCCAAATGCAGCCTGATCTCACACAGGATGCTGTGGGGTGTGAATGACACCACAGCATCTGTCCCACCCAGTAGTCACGGGACCAGGCTGTTACTGTCCATATCATCGGCTGATGGTGGCAGGGTGATGTGTGTTGAGGGGCCACATAACCTCCCAAGCATCTCAAGGCAAGGAGACCGCCAGTCACCCAAGAGCATTCGTCTGCAGACGCGAAGCTCCGAGCTGTGCACAGCCGGCGCCTGTGGGAGCTGGGGTGGGCGCACCACCCGTGACAGCCGGCAGGACAGGGCTCCAGCAGCACCTGGGACGGGGACAGCCAGGAAACTTCCTTTTTACTTCACATCTATTTGGTTTTTGTTTGTTTTAACCAAGAGAATGAATAACTTGTATAAAACAAAACTCATTCAAAGTCCGATTCAGAGTCAGATCTTGGCGCCTTAGCTCTCTAAAACTGCCCTCGGCTAAGGTGACCTCCGAGCCTCAGTTTCCTTGCCTGTAAAATAGGCTTAGTGGCATCTATATAGGCCTGAGGTTGTCAGGAGAATGTGACGAGATGGTCCCTAGACTTGTTAGCGAGTGGGCTGTGCATCTTCTGGGCAGAAGTTCCCGCCGTCCCTCTGCCCAGCCTGCATGGACCCTTTTGCAGGCCCTTCTGTCCCCTCCCCCCCGCTCCCCACCCCCCGTTCTGTTAAAGGGCACAGCTGAGGGCAGAACACTGAGCGGATCTCCAGCCAGAGAGAGGGAGAGATTTAGCCCTGTTGTTGCTTTTGGTGAGAATTACATCACAATTCTGAATCCTCAGTGGGCCCCGAGCCAGGGGACCCATTGAAATAGGTCGGTTTTGTTTATTATTTTTTTCTCTTTCACTTAGAAAAATAATTCATCTGGCAGCTTCTCATTCAGGAGTTGATTGTGTCTCTGGAGCAAGGAAATTCTTAGTCAGAACAGAGGACTGGGAAGGGAGGGATGTGGGCAGGAGGGGCCAGGTGACCTCAGGCCCCCGGCTGTGCCGGCCCCTCTGCCCCACACCCCCCCAGACACTGTTGCATCTTCGGGGCTATAATCTGAACCCCCTGGCCAGAGCCCAGCGTCCTGGTGTTATTTTAAAAGAACTTCAAGTTCTTTTGAAAAATGTGTGCTCATCATTGTACCTCTGGAAAATCCAGAGAAGCAGAGAGAAGCAATCACCCATAATTTCACCCCCGGATGACAGTGTTGGTTGACTTTTTGACATCATTCTGTCCAGCTGGCCTTCCTTTCTGTGCATTTCTGAACGTGGCTGAGATCATGCTGCATGTACGATCTCATATCCTGCTTTTAAAAATAATATTCTTAATTACACAGCTAATACAGGAACACTCTGTTTTATTTTTAAAAAGACACACATTCAAAAATATAAAAATATATTTAAGAAGTTAAAAAAAAAAAAGTAAAAGTGCCCCTCCCCTGCTCCCAGCTCGTCATCCTCCCAAAGGAAGCCTCACTGGCAGCTGGGGGCCCTCTCCCCACCCCTGCCTGTGTGTGTGTGTGTGTGTGTGTGTGTGTCTGCAGACATACATTGTGTTTGGGTTTTTTTGGTTTGTTTTTTTTTTTACATAATTGGGACTCTATGATATGGGACCCTCTGGAGTTTCTCTTTTTTTCAGCTAGTATCTTGGAGCTGTTCTTATATTACTCATAATATAAGTAAAATAATAAGAGCTACCATTTCTTCAGTTTCTGTCCCAGGCCAGGCCCCGTCCTGCATCCTTTGGCTGTACCGATGCATTGGGGTGCAAGGTGTCCTAGCAGAGTGGCTGGAGAGTGTGGGCTCTGGAGCAAGGCCACTTGGATTCCAGTCCAAGCTTTGTCATTTCTTAACTGTGAGACCTTTGTGCCTTGGTTTCCCCAAATGCAGATTTTATCTTCCCCACAGGGATTTTCAGATGGTGTGCTCTTACTTAAAAGGTACTTATTATAAAAGAAAGTCTAATACATATGTAAGTGCTGTTTTAATTTTCTTTAATCCTCACAACAAGCATGTGTAAAGGAGGAAACTGAGGCATGGAGCAGTTAGGTCACCTGCCCGAGGTCCCAGCGCTGGTAAGTCGCCGCTGCCCTGCTGGGAGCCTCTGCTCCATTCTTTGTGCCTCTGCAGGGCATCGTGGAGGAGGCTGTCCCCCTGGCTGTCCCCCTGGCGACGGGCAGTTGGCTTGCTTGCAGTTGTCACAATTTCAAATAAGGTTGCCCAGAGCAGACACACACATCCGGACACACGTGTGTGTGTGTGTGTGTGTGTGTGTGTCTGGAGGACTGGTTCCCAGGGCTGGAACTGCTCAGACAGGGACCTGCTCACATTTCTTTTAAATTTAACATTATAGTGTCAGCATTTCCCCCATACTACAGACCGGGGGGGTGGCCTCACACTCCCTTCTGTGGGTGGCCCTCACTCACCTCCCCATCCCCACGGAGGAACACGGAGTGGTTCCCTTTTTCCCTTCTAAGGTTGGCTTTCTTTAAAATTGCTTCCAGCTGTTTTTTTTCTCTGCATCGCAGCCTCCTTGCTAGTGCTCCTGCCGGGGGAATTCCTGCATTTCCATGGTTTGTGGGCATCCTCTCCCTGCTTGCCACGTGGACCATCTCTGGGAATGCAGTTGGCATTGGTCCGCCCATTTTACCGATGGGGAAGCTGAGACACAGTGAGGTGACAGGGTCCCATTGGAGTCAGGACCAGGGTTCCTGTTTCGTGTACCTGAGAAGCCCAGAAAAGCACCCAGCCTCCTGGAGGGCAGGGCCTGTCTTTCCCTTCGTGCGCCCCGGCGCTGTCCCATGGCAAGGGGCACAGGAAGTGCCAGTGAATGACTGGTGCGGGAGTGAACCCAGGGACCGTCTGAGGGACAGCAAGTGCTGACGTTTACCACGCACTTTCCACTTACCGTGCACCAGACCCTGCTCTGAGCATTCTCTGCACCTGTCCGCTATTTGAGCCTCATAATCCTGCAAGGAGGGTTCCATTGCCACCAGCCCCATTTTATAGAGAAATTGAGGCATCCAGAGTTAAGTACATGAGTCAAGATTGCAGGGATGGTAACAGGCAGAGCCAGGATTCAGACGACAGTGTGCCCCTCGGAGCCCCTGCTGCCCACTGCCTCCCCTTGGCCTCATGCTGAGCACTCATCTCCCCGCACCCTGTCGTCTGTGGATCCCAGACCATGTGCTCCCGGAGGGCCCCGGGCCCGGCCTGTCCAGGGAATGGGTGAATGAGGAGGGGCTGGTCCCTACCCTCCGTGTCTTCGGGTTTGTGACTCTCGCCTCCCGTTGGATCCTGCAGTGGTCGGGCTGGACATTCAGGATGAGATGGGCAGGCATGAGGTGGGCCACATCGACAACTCCATGAAGATCCCTTTGAACAATGGCGCAGGTTGCCGCTTCGAGGGACAGTTCAGCATCAACAAGGTACGGAGACCCTGCCTGGCCCCTCTTACCTGCGCCCCATTCGCTCCATCCCCTTCCTCCCTGGAAACTGGTTGGTGGAGGTGTGCGCCCGCTCCACCTGACCCCGCCGGAGCCCGCGGCAAGTGAGGGTCAGTGTCCGGCCACCTGGCAGCTGCTGCCGAGAATCTGGGTGGGGGCTCCAGGCTCCGTGAGGTTTAATCCCTGGATGGCTGGCGTAGGAAGGGGCTGCTTTTCTCCCCAATGGGGAGACAGCAGCAGTGAGAAGGCCTTAGGATTTGCAGCCTGAGCCCTGGGTTCAAGTCCTAGCTCTACCCACTCTTGGCCAAGCAACACCCTACAGATCACTTGACCCACCTTGGGGTGAGGGTGTGGTGGTATTAATACCTGATACCACCCAGGCCACATGGTTGGTGTGAGGATGACGTGAGCTAATATATGTTCATTCCTTCAAAAAAAAAAATGTATTGAGAACCTTCTGCGTTCCAGGGTTGGTAATAAGCTCTGGGGCAACGCTCCGGGGCTGGTGGGCTTCCCTCCCAATGGAGGGAGACAGTCTGCAGCTCCGTGTTCCAGTGGTGCCAAGTGCTGGGGTGAGGAGTAGAGGGCGCAGGGGTGAGGTGTGTGTGGTACGTTGGAAAGCACCTTGTCAGCTCCAAAAGACCATTCAAGTATCACCATTGTTTTGTCCCCATACCCAGGAGCTTCAGCTCCTAAGTCACGGGCGTGAGTGCAGCGCGCTTGGGAGGGCCGGGGCAGCGCAGTGCAGGGCTTGCTTGGCACGTGCCGGCACTCGGCTCAGCTCAGCATTGCCACAGTGGGGCTTCTCAATGACTCTGTGAGGTGGCACTTTTTTTTTTTTTCTTTTGAGACAGAGTCTCGCTCTGTTGCCCAGGCTAGAGTGCCGTGGCGTCAGCCTAGCTCACAGCAACCTCAAACTCCTGGGCTCAAGCGATCCTCCTGCCTCAGCCTCCTGAGTAGCTGGGACTACAGACATGCGCCACCATGCCCGGCTAATTTTTTCTATATATTTTTAGTTGTCCAGCTAATTTCTTTCTATTTTTAGTAGAGATGGGGTCTGGCTCTTGCTCAGGCTGGTCTCGAACTCCTGAGCTCAAACGATCCTCCCACCTCGGCCTCCCAGAGTGCTAGGATTACAGGCGTGAGCCACTGCACCCGGCAAAGTGAGGTGGCACATTTTACAGATGAGGATGCTGAGGCCCAGAGAGGTTAGGTGTCTTGCCTGATGTCACACAGCTGTCCCCATGTCCCACGGCTCCCCTTCCCAGACCCAGCCAGACTGAGTCACTGGCCATGCCTGGCTTCTGCATGCCCCTTCTGCAGCCTCGGCTCAGAACTCCCCTCTCCTAGTCCCTGACACCTAAACTGGGGATTGCAAACTCACTGGCCACATCCAGCCCCAAGACATGTTTGTCCTATAAAACATTTAAACATATCAGAGCCATTATTAAAAGATCAGGAGGCAGGATACGGTGGCTCACTCCTGTAATCCTAGCACTTTGGGAGGCTGGGGTGGGAGCATTGCTTGTGCCCAGTAAGGGGTGCAGATAAGGACACCACCACCAGGGACAATGCGCTCTGATGGCAAGGGCAGCAGCTGGCACCCACTCTCTCATGTCCCAGCGTCAGGCTTAGACCAGTCCTGTGGCCTTCTCATCCGTGCATCAGGAAGTTGGCCAGCAGCCAGATGTCAGAGCCTCGAGCTGCAGCCCCAACCCCTGCCTGAGACCACGTGGCGGCCTCGCTCCATCAGCAGCCCTGCGGGGGGAGGGCAGGATGGGGTGCGGGGTGCGGGGCCTGGCTCCAGCTATATGTTTTTGAAACCATCAGAGATGCTGACGTAGGTTCCTCAGTCACAGGCTCTAAAAGCGTCGTCTTTCTTTCTTCAGCCCAGCGTGTACTGGCATGAGTCAGCGCCTGCGATGGATTTGGTGCGCAGTGGGAGTGGGTTACTGAGTCACAGCCTGGCGGGCCTGGCGGCGGGTGGCAGATGCCCAGGGGCCAGCTGCTTGACTCAACTCTGGGAGCAGGAGGCCCAGACCCCAGCCCCAATTCTGAACCCTGCCATGGCCCGTCTCCGGAGGCCCCACGTCACTGCCTGGTGGCTGTCAGCTTCTTACTTCCAGGGCCGGTAGGCAGCAGGGACGTTAGTGCTGACTGTATCTTGTGAATATTTTGTAATGAGAATGCATGTAGGTATTATTTATATCAGTGAAAATAAAGTTTAAATTTTTGGAGGCTGGGCACAGTGGCTCCTGCTTATAATCGTAGCTCTGCGGGAGGATCTCAAGAGCAAGGGTTCAAGACCAGCCTGGGCAACATAGCGAGACCCCCATCTCTACCCGCCCCCGTTTTTTTTTTTTTTTAAACACAATAGGCTTTTCCTCATGCCGGGCCTGTGTACGTGCTATTCTCTTTTCCAGAAGGGCCCTTCTCTGTTGGCTGTGATGACAAACTTGTTCATCTTACAAACCTGTAATAAATGCCAACTGCTTTCATTTAATCCTCCCAATAACCCTGTGTGGTTATTATTCCCATTTTGTGATGGGGAAACTGAGGCACAAAGTGGTTACTGACCTTGCCTAGGGCCCCCCAGCTAGGAAGTGGGGCTGGCTTGGGCCCACGTGTAGAACTCAGAGCCACCTCTGCTCTACCCTGCGTTATTGGGTCCCTGAAGCAGGCCATGCCATCCCTCCAGGATGATCTCGCTGAGCTGTTGTTCCTGCTCCACTGCAGACCCCGTGGGTGTCCCCTCTGCACGCGGTCCTGCAGCACGTTCACCCGCGGGCTCACAGGCCAGAGGCCAGGACCGTGGCCTCCCTTGTCAGTCTGAAGCTCCGGCCCTGCTGAAGTAGGATATTCCCGCGGGAAGTCGTGTTTGAAACAGACACACTTGCAAAATCAACAGACTTTGACAGACGGCTGCACAGTGAGCCGGAAGCCATGTTCCTTCCTCTAGTGCAGCCTATTCACTCAGTCTCCTTCCTTGAGCTGGGGTAAGACAGCCCTGGAGGTTTTCCAGTCTGGCATTTGGGGGCCTTTGATGAACAGCCCCACGCCCCTCTTGTGCCTCTGTTTCCCTGTAGCTACCACCACCCAGACCCCCCTCTCTCTCTCTCTCTCTCTTTTTTTTTTTTTTAGAGATAGAGTCTTGCTCTGTCACCCTGGGTAGAGTGCAGTGACATCATAGCTCACAGCAACCTCAAACTCCTGGGCTCAAGTGATCCTCCTGCCTCAGCCTCCCGAGTAACTGGAACTAAAGGCTCACGCCAGCACACCCAACTAATTTTTCTATTTTTAATAGAGATGGGGTCTCACTCTTGCTCTGGCTGGTCTTGAGCTCCTGAGCTCAAGCGATCCTCCCTCCTCCACTTCCCAGAGTGCTCGGATTACAGGTGTGAGCCACCGTGCCCAGACTTCATTCTTTTTTGGAGTTCAACAATACCAAACCCTTCTAGTTCCTTAGACACGGCCACGTGCTGGGCAGTTTCTGGCCTCTGTGTGTTCATGCCGGCACCTCTGCCCGGATGGCGTGCCCTGTCTTCCTGAGCGATGCAGACTGCTTCAGGGCCTTAGCACAAAGGCGTCCTTTCCCCTGGGAAACCCTCCCTGAACATGACCCACACCATTGACTAAGCGTGACCCCCACGGTCTACACGTTGCTCTGGGCCAGTGTGGATCCTGCAGAACCTCATTGTCTTTTCCAAGTCTGTGTTGCAGCAGGCCAGGGGCTTGGCTGGGGCCAGCTCTTGTCCAGTCACCTCCCTAGTCCTGGCGCCTCCTGAAGGACTGGTTCCACGTGCCCATCGGCCTGGAGCTGCTGGGTAAATGGCATCCAGGCATCAGTGGGAAGGGGCAGCATGTCCAAAAAACATGAGCTCAAACTGCAGCTCTCCACATGTGACCTTGGCAAGTTTCTTCACTGCTCTGAGCCTCAGTTTCCTTTTCTGTAAAGTGGGAATTATCACAAAGTCAAAGTCAAAAGATTAAATGTCATTTGTTCATTCATTCCATAAGTATTTATCGAGCACCTGCTACGTGCTGGATCTGGGGGTGCATCAGGGAACAAAACATACGAAAGCCGTGCTGGCGTGGAGCTCACATTCTGGGAGGAGGAAGCAGACGAGAACTTGGGCCGCCATGAGGACGTGGGCTTCAACTCTGAGAGAACAGAAGCCTTGGAGGGTTCTGGGCAGAGGAGTGACAAGATCAGATGTAGGATTTAGAAAGATCCCTCTGGTCACTGTTGGGGAAAGGCCTGGGGTCAGGGGAGGGCAGAAGCTGGGAGCCCAGTGAGGAAGCTGCCGCCATTGTCCATCCAGAAAGGACCTTGGAGCAGGGGAGCAAGGAGGAGTCAGATGCCAGCTGTGTTTTGAAGGTGGAGCTGAAGGGTTTCCTGACGGCTGGGACCTCAGGTGGGAGAAAGAGGGCCTCCCAAGTGACACTAGGGTTTTGGTTTGAGCATCCGGGCGGAGGAGGAAGGACCTTTTGCTGAAACAGGGAGGCCACGAGAGGATCAGTGGAGGCTCCTGATACACGATTGTCATCAGCATCATTCATTCTGTAAATATTCAGCACTTCTCACAGGCGAGGCTCTGCGAGGGCCTTGAGACCCAGGGAAGAAATGAGGCCACCGCAGCCTGTCCTTTGGGGATCCCTCCGCCTGGGGCAACAGGGTAGACTTGGGTAGGTGGTGATCTTGGTTTGGGTTCGAGGAAGCCCATTGATGTGCAGGCTCCAAGGTCATGCCCCAGCCCACCGTGAGGCCAGCAGCCCAGAATCCCCGGGGCTGGAGGGGAGGAGCTGCTGTTTGAGTCCTGGCTTGTGTCAGCCGCCAGGTAGGCACTTCCGGTGCATTCTTGCAGCAGACAGTCCCAGCCACCCCCTCGGGTAACTGCAGTCAGTGCCCCCATTCTACAGGTGAGGAACCGGGGCTCACAGAGGTAAACCACACACGGCCTGAAATGATACAAGCCAGGATCCTAGCTCGGGACTGGCTGGTTCACACAGGGTGAAGCCCCGCACCCCACTCCCTAGGATGGTCAACCAAGCGCCTAAATCTTGCATTTCTCCCCCAGGTCCCCGGCAACTTCCACGTGTCCACACACAGTGCCACAGCCCAGCCACAGAACCCAGACATGACACATGTCATCCACAAGCTCTCCTTTGGGGACACGCTACAGGTGAGCAGGGGACACTGGAGGTAGTGTGGCCAGTGGTGGGCGTGCAGGTGCCGTGTCACCCGGTGCCCTCTGTCCTCCCTGGGTGCAGGGAGATGCCTTCCTCCGGGGTCACTCGTTTGCGGCTCTGCTTCCTCGGCCAGCGCCTCGTCACTTCCCCTGCCCGGCGGCAGTCCCGTGGGCGGTGTCCTGGACTTGGGGGCTCAGGCTGAGACCTGGGGGCCGGAGCGGGGGGGCGGGACTCACCTTTGATGACCAAGTGCCTAGTGCGGCCACGTGAGGTAGGTGGGAGCACCCATTCTGCAGATGTGGATGCCGTGGATGCCGGGCCGAGGGAAGCCCGCTGTCCGGGTCCCCGGAGCGTCAGTCCGACTCCAGCCCACTGCCCCACACAGCATCTCTGCCTGTGCTCAGCACCCACCCCACTAACCAGGGGTAAGGTGGCAAGTGGAATATTTTGAGAAACCTTATCACGTTCAAGAGGGCCGCCGTTGGCAGTGCCAGCCGACAGTTTCCTACCCGGGGCAGCCGCACCAGCGGACTCTGTGCTTTGAACTTGCAGCGAAGGCCCGCACGCTCCCCACCTGCTCTCCGCCAGCCGCAGGTGGGGGCTCCGCTGCGCGCTCTGCTCCACTCCCACAGCGGTCCTGAAGGTAAATTCTGTCACACCCCACTGGACAAACGGGGATCTAGGCTCAGAAGGGGAACGTCATTGCTCCAGGCCCTGTTGCTGGGATTGGAACCCCTGGGTCCTGCGCCACGCCTTGCTCGGTGAGATTCCGGATTTCCTGGTTGAGGCTGCGGAGTGGGTACCTCCTGGCATAATGACGTGCACACAGGCCTGCACGTGCCCGTCCGCATAGCACTGCAACACGTGTGTGCACGTGTCTGCTCAGACTCTCACACGCTCGTCAGAGGCACATTCAGAGCTGTGCCCGGACATACACGTGCTTGTGTGGACCCCGGGACTCTTCCCTGAACACACACCAACCAGAGACACGCACGGACTCACCCGGGCTGGGGCCTCTCAAATACAGGCTCTCTCTTTCTCTCTCTCTCTCTCTCTCTCTCTCACACACACACACACACACACACACGCCACCACCCACACGTATGTGCCATTGGAAACAAGAGTTCCCGATCCTGGCTGAATGCTCTCTGTGTCAAGCGCCATGCTTTATAAGCACAGTCTTCCTTTAGTCTCTTAGCAGCCCAAGAGGCAAGTGTTGTTATTGTCCGATTTTACAGAGGGGGAAACTGAGGAAACCACAGAGAGGCTGCGGTCTGTGCAGAGCCTGGGTTCGAATGCAGACAGCCCAGCTTCAGGACCCACTGCAGGCACTGCCTCCCTGGCCCGCGCGCCTGAGTACACACCCCCGGCCATTCGCACTCCCACGGGTCCTGTGTCCACTCGTCACACTTGTCTGTGTTTTCTCCTCCCTGGGTGCCTGTGCCAGCCTGAGGCGCCCAGTCAGCACCTTCCTATTGCTTTGCTGGCCTTGGGGGTTTTCCTCTCGGACGCAGGGCTCAGGAGCAGGGGAGACCTGGCCTCCCTGCGTGCCATGGGCCAGACTCCCTGTCCACATTCTCTGTGAAGCAGAGCCTGCCCTGGGACTGTGGACTCACCCCTGCAGGCAGATTCACATGGGATCTGCCCCCTACACCCTACCCGCTCTCTATCCAAGGGACTGTCATGGAGAGGCTGGGAGCCTGGGTTCCTGGGCCTGCCTTTCTGGGTTCAAATATTGACTCTCCCACTTAGGCAAATTATTTATTCTTGGAAAATTTGCTTTTTGTTTCTAGGCCTCAGTTATCTCATCTGTAAAATGGGGACAGTAGTAGTGCCTGCTTCATAGGATTGTTGTGAAAATAGAATGAGTGAATAAAGCTCTTGGAACAACGTTTAAGTGGTCAGTGTAATCAGCTGGTACCATTGTTGTTATCTGTGCTCTTGCTCGGTGCCAGGCCCGTAGGAGAAAGCATGCTGCTGGCCGGCAAAGGGCTCACGTCTGTGGAACAGACAGACACGGGGTGGTTACCACCCCATGGGACAGGAGCCCTCCATGTTGGGCAACGTCCTAGCTGCCTTGGCACCCAGCAACTCGCCATATCCTCACAGAAGCCCTGGAAGGTAGGCACCGTGAACCCGGGTGCACATGGGTAAACTGAGGTACAGAGTCACATGCCCAACGTCATGCAGCTCATTCGTGGCACAGCCAGAATTTGATCCCAGTCTGCACCATAGCACGCGCCTTGCGCATGGGGGACTTTTGACGTCTTCAGCCTACAGGGCACTTTCCCACCTAGAGAGCAGCATTGCAGATGATGCCTTTTTTAATCTTCACAAAAACTCCCGCAAGTTTGCCGGACAGGATTTATTGGCCCTGATGAGGGAACTGGATCAGAGAGGTTTCATAAATTGTCCAGGGTCACACAGCTTGTAAGAAACCAGGTGTATCTGGGCCTGGGTCTTCCTTTACTGTGCCTCATATATTCATGTATTCATCAGGCCCCGTGGGAATTCTCTGCTCTGTGCCAGGCTCTGGGGTTACAGTGATGAATAAACAATGTAGGGTTCTTATCCCTAGTGAAGAAGAGATTAAATATAGATAAACATGATAATATAGAGCAAGGATTGCTAAACACAAGAGAGACTCTGGATTCTGGACAATGATGTTAGGAAGGGAAGGTACTCCCCAACCTGGGCTTCCCAGAGGAGGTGACCCTTAAAGTGACACCTAAGCCAAGCCCTAAAGGGTAAGAAGGATTTGGCCAGGCCTAACAGGGAAAGGGGTCTAGGCAGGGGGTATATCAAACTTCACCCCTCTCCTAGAGCGCCCAACTGGTCATTTTCATATGCAGTCCCCTTGAGGTTACTTTCAGAAAAATAGATCAAAAAGTGTCTGTGATTCCAGCATGATGTTCTATGTGTGAGATGCCAGAGGCCCAGGGGACGAAGAGTCCTCATGTCCTCAAAGTTGGCTGAAAGTGCTCAGAAGTGTCCACCTGAAGCAGGGAGGTGGGGACCGACAGGGTCAGGTTCATGACTTAGAGCACCCATCTGCCAAGGGGAGGATGGGCCCATGAGGCAAGACTGGAGGCAGGGAGGTGAGGGAAGGGCCCAGATGGAGGCAGCTTAGAGGGGAGAGGAGAAGAGGACAGGCTGAAGAGAAAGGGGGAGTGGTCTGTCATTGCTGTGTTCGGTGGCAAAAACAGCCAGCCAGCCATAGACCTGAGCTTAGTCATTAGTGCGTGGAAACCTGATCTTGTAAAGATGTACAAAACTTAACTGAGGGCCCATCCATCCATCCACGCATGGATGTCCCTGCATCCATTCCTCAAATATTTATCAAATACCTACTGTGTGCCAGGCCTTGCACATGTTGGTGAGGACAAGCGTGGCCCCTGCCCATGTGGAGCTTCCTGTCTAGAGAGGCAGACACGTTAACCAAATAATCATGCGAATTATATTTGAGATAAAACCGTGACACACTACAATGGAAAGGAACATTCTCCCACTCTGGTCCCTGTAACCACTGTCCTCATGGGTTAGAGCCGAAGTGTGCGGATGGTCATGCCCAAGACAGCAAACACACACTTTCCTTTCCATTTGGCTTGTTGAGAGTTAAGTGCTCAATAAACATCAGCCACCTGAGACCAGGATCAGGGTTCAAGTCACCCACCTGCTGCCGGCTGCTCCCAGGGCCCTCTCTGGAGCCTGTGCACACCTACATCTAATGTTTCCTCCTTCCCACACCTCACTCCCCTTCCTCCCTGGGGCCGCGTGGGCCTGTCTGCTCCTCAGTCTCCAGACTGAGGCCTTTGCACATGCTGTTGCCTGATTAACTTCTGGCTTTTCTCTAGATCTTGGTGTCAATGTCACTTCCTCCAAGAAGCCCTCCAGGGTGTCTAGCTCAGTAGCCCTATTAACTATGTCCATGGTGGCATGTTCCACATACTGGGCATGGCTTGTCCTGCTTTAGATGCTTGCCTCATTGAGCCTGACCTGGTATCCCACCATCCTCCAAGACGCGGTGGGATGTGGTTTCCAACCCCACTTTACAGCAGCCCCTGGCAGGGGGACATAGCCCGGCCAGCTGCTGTGGGGAGGGGTCTCTTCACAACTGTATTTTCCCCACAGCAGGCAGGCCTCGTGGGAGGCCAGCAGTTCTGGGCACGCCCCTGCCCTGGGTTCCTCTAGGGGCCTTTTGGGGGGCTCTGGGGGTCTCAGGCGGAGGGTGCTGGGACCCAGACTTCACCTTTACTTGAGTTTTCTGCGTGGTTTAGTGGGAAGCGCACAGGCTTGGAGTCACATAGACCTGAATTCAGAGTTTGGCTTAGCCCCTTACAGGCGGGGCAAGTTGTGGTGTCTTTCCAAGGCGTGGTTTACTCTTCTGTGAAATGGGCCCAATGGTACATCATTAGGGGAATTAAATGAGATAACACGAAGTAACCAGGACACAGTAGCACATAGTAGGTGCTCCAGGTGGGAACCAAGCTAATGTCTACTGTGTGCCAGGCCCATGCTGTCTCTTGCTCCCCACAAGTTCTCTACAAGACAAACCCTGCTGGATTCTCCTTTTGCACAGGTGTAAGGTCCCTAGACCAGGGGGTGCCTGGCGGGTCCCCCCAGCCAGGTCCAGGCCTGGAGGTGGTGGCGTCCTGAGGACCCTCCTCTCACTGTGTTTCTCCGCAGGTGCAGAACGTCCACGGAGCTTTCAACGCGCTCGGGGGAGCAGACAGACTCACCTCCAACCGTACGTATCCTGCGTCCCGGCTAGGAACAGCCTCGCTCCGAGGTCCCGGGAACAGCAGGCGGGAAGCAGGAGGGCGGAGGGCCCGCCAGGGAAACTGCTCACTCTCCATGCCCGTAGCTAGCCGGTGGGAAGGTGGAGTTATCTCCGTCTCATGGAGAAGGGAAGAAAAGCAGCTTGTCCCCGGGAGGGCATGTGCCAGCCCTTGGCACATCCTGCGCACTCAGTGAGTACCAGCTGTTATCGTTATTGTTGTCACTACTGCCACGTCATTGCTCTGAGTTGGTCCCACAGGGAGCAACGGCAGGACCAGAATCCACGCTGGCTCCGAGTGGCACCGTGAGAACAGGTCTGTAGGTGGCCCAGACCACCCGGCCGCCTCCCCAGCACCCTCTCCTGCTGGAGCCCCTTCTGCGGACAGTGGCTCCTCCCTGAGTCCTCCCTCCCCTGCTCCCGGCCACCTGGGCCCAGATTAAAGAGAACGCCACGTCCCCACACGTGTACATGAGTACACACACCCCTACACGCCTGCACACACAGGGGGCCTTGAACGCGTGCACAGCACAGGCGTGTGCGTCCTGTGTGCCCCGCATGCCACTGCTAGACCCTGCTGCACAGGTTGCCTGGACTTTTCTTATTTCCTCACCTGTATGGCTTTTCCTGTTATTTCCTAAAACACATTTGCTCTCCTACCATCAGGGATCCAAGCAAAAGAAATATCCCTCCATGACCTGTTCCCCACTAAATCAAATTTTTCATTTTTCTGTGTCCCTGTGAAATCCCCTGTCCATGAGCAGAAGTCATTTTATTTTTCCAAGTCATGGATAGCAGTTTACCTTCAGATTTTTGCACTTGGAATTATCATATAGCCATGTTTCTTACTTGTGAATCTTTCCTACGTGGGATTGTGCCCTGTATTGTGGAACTCAAGGCATAATTGGTCCTGAAGGTATAATTGGGATCGAAACCAGCTTGTCCTACGTATGATGAGCTACCGGTTTAAAACTGCAGATTCCGGGCCCCACCCCCGTGGTGTTGCAGAGATGAAACAAGGTTGGCTGTGTGCTAGTGATTACTGAGCCTGGGGAAGGGAACATGGGAGTTCATTATAGGATTCCCTGTTTTTTATGTTCGAATGTTTCCATAATTAGATGTTGAGAGGGAGCACGAAGGGAACGTGGGCCTGCTTGGACCAGCCTGGAGCCAGCGGTCTCTAGGAACGGTCAGCTGGCAAGGAATCCGTCCAGGTGGAACTAAGCCAGTGTCTCCAGTGGGCATTTGGCAAGTTGTATCAAAGGCCTTAAAAATGGCCATTGCCTTTGAGTCAGCCATTCTACTCATGGAAGAATAAGCTAAGGAAATAATTAAGAGAGTGAACAAAGATCTAGGAAAATAATGTTCATTGTGTCATTGTTTATGAGAGTGAAAATGAGGAGCCACGTCAGTGTCCAGCCACGGGGGGCTGGTGGGGTGCGTGGTAACTGCCCACACCATGGGACGCATGCAGCTGCTGAGCGAGGTGTGTCAGGACCTCGCTGGCAGGCAGGAAGCAAACATTTACTGAGCACCTACTATATGCCAGGCCTTGGGCTGGGTTCTGGGGATGTGGAGGTGAGTGAAACAAACCAAACTATAGAATTTACATTCTGTATCTTGGATCTGAAAACATGTTTATGCTGTTCTTAGAAAAAGATACAGTGTGATCCTATTTTAGGAAAACATGAAAACATGTATAAACACAAGTCTGGCAGTTTATACTGAGAGTGTGAACCCGTTTTCTGAGGATGTTGGATTTATGGGTGATTTTTGTTTTGTGTGATCACCTGTGTTTTATATAAAATTCAACAGAAAGTATTACAGCTGCGATTTTGGCAAGGCATTCACTCTTTCACGCCTTCAGGCTTTTAACCCAGGGGGACAGGCCTTTGGGACACCATATGTCAGTGTGGTCTCTGCTTTAAATGCAGATTCCAAGCCCACCCTGGACCCACCTGAGGTTCAGGTGTCTGCCTCTTAACCCCAGGAGATTCTGGTGCTCCTGACCCCCGAGAACCATCGAACGAGCGGGCTGCTGGGTTCTCCGTGGACTTGGCTCCGAGGCTGCAGGGCTCTTCCCGGGTTTTCAGAGGAGCCGACTCAGAAGAACTCAGGAAGGACTTCCTTTCCACACTGGGACGCAGCCCCGGCAGGAAGAGGCAGGGAGGGAGTGTCAGGGCCGTGAATGCTGCCTGCATCCCAGCCCTCTTTCAGAAGAGGACTGACTCAACTCTGAGACCAGTGTTAGAACCCACAGGTCTGAATTTCTGTGTCGTTTTAGCTCTGTGGTCCCTGACCGGAGATTCTAGAAGGTCCACAAGCTTCCTACCCAGGAAAATGTCCGCCGTTCCTGGGTGATGCTCGGCGGCGTTGGGCCAGCATTCTGTCAGCCCAGCATTTGATTCCGGTTACCTCATGCTTATCAGCAGCTGATTCATCTGTTCTCCCATTCATACCTCTGTCCAGTCATCCTGCCATCCGTTCGTTCATTCAGCAAGCATTTGCGCGGTCCGCTCCGTGCCAGGCCCCGCACAGGGCTCTGGGGACACGGAGATGAGCAAGGCTCCACCCTGCTGCCTCCCGATCCGGGAAGAGCTGATCTGCCACTAATTGCAAACAGGGAAGGAGACGAATCAGCTCTGTAGATGCGGTGTTCTGGTTGGTGGGCTCTTTCTTTTTAAAAGAGAAACATAATTTGTTTTAATGTAAACATATTCAGACAATGCCAGAGGGTGCACAATGAAATGGGATCTTTCTCAAATCCTCCCTTCCTCCCTGGAGACTAAAGCTGCTTGTGGTTTCTTGGGTATCTTTCCAGATGATTCTGTATATTCACATACCTAGAGAGTGTTCACATACCTGCCTCCAGTTCATGGAAGCAAGTTGTGCGCCTGTTCTTTCTGCTTAACCACACTCTTGGAGGATAGCCTCTCCTTGCGCCCACTCTTTAATGGTGGCCCTATTGGTAGACATTTGGGTTAGTTCCAGAATTGTGATATTATATACAGTGCAGGGGGAAAGATCCTGATGGGCAGAATCTCTGGGTCCCTGGAATCTAAGGGGAGAAGACGAGGAGGGGTCGTTTGGTGGTGACAATGCAGGGCATGAGCTTTTTGCAGTGCCAAGAGGGGTTAGAACTGAAACCACACAGAGCTGTCAGCAGGCAGTGCCGCCCCCCGCTTCATCTTGCTGTGTGTCCTTCCCGCAG
The DNA here is from genome assembly GCF_041146395.1 of Eulemur rufifrons. Lineage (NCBI taxonomy): Eukaryota > Metazoa > Chordata > Mammalia > Primates > Lemuridae > Eulemur > Eulemur rufifrons. Next base: position 13,767,781 of record NC_090992.1, read on the forward strand.
CCCTGGCCTCCCACGACTACATCCTGAAGATCGTGCCCACGGTTTACGAGGACAAGAGCGGCAAGCAGCGGTACTCCTACCAGTACACGGTGGCCAACAAGGTGCGTGGGCGAGGCCGGCAGCTGTGTGCAGCCGCGCCCTCTGCTGGCGGAGAGCAGAGGTGACGGGGGCTGCGTCCATGCGAGGATTTCTGATGGTTCCTTTTTGGAGGCCTTTCTTGGGGGTCTGCCGGGGCCACGCTCTGTCTCTGGGTAAAGATGAAAGGCCTAGTCCCTGCCATTGTGACGGTCTCGGTGTCAAGCACAGAAGATCTAACCAGAGATAGGGTGTGATCTGTTTGAGAAGGAGCAGGCAGGCAGCCTCCCCCAAAAGTTCGGGGTTGCAAATGTCTCAATAGCCCGGCTGGGTCCCCGCCCTTCAGGCTCCGTGATTGGTCAGCACACAACAGACGCTCCGGCTCTCTGGGCACAAGCACTTTATCCAAAATCTTGAGGCTGGTGAGTCACACCACGTGACTGTTGATTAACAGAGGTGTCCCAGGACCCCAACACTCAAGTCACGGAGAGGGAGGCAGGCCTCGGTGGGAGGCAGAGCGTGGCCAGAGTCCGCGGAGTGGGATGACCCAACAGTTAGTGGTTTCAAGCCAAGATAGCCAGCGGCTTCTTCAGGGATGGCCCTGCCGTGCGCCTGAATGCTCGAGGCCTGCTGGCTGCGATGCCTCCACGAGACCCTTCTGGAGGGGTTTTTCCATTTGCCACCGGGACTCTCCTTTCTCTTCTTTTCCAGGGCTGCCCAGAGACCTTATAACTAATACATTGTTTAGCTCAATTATGTAAATGTTATAGTAGGAGTAGTAGCTGTTATTTATTGAGTACTTACAGTGGGCTAGACATGCCAAGCTCTCTGCCTTCATCATCCTTTGTAACCGTCATGACAGCTCTGACACTGGGACTATTACTGTCCCCATTTTACAGATTTGGCCCTTGAGGCACTGAGAGGTGGTTGGGGAGCTATAAAGAGGCCGAGTGGGGATTAGAACCAGGTTCTCCATGGGCTCCTGGGCCTGGCCTCTTGATGGCCTCACCCACTCAGTCTGAGCAAGGTGCTGCATCCGCCCACCTGGGAGCTGCTCTGTCGGGTGACTTGGTCCCTCTGCTCCAGTCCGCGCTGGATGGGTGTTCTGCCGTAGCTCTCCAAGGAGAGTCCGTTTCTTTTACTCACTGTTTCATGGTGGGCATCTCATTGTAACCCTCAATTGCTGACAGCAGCTAACAGATGGGAAACACAGACGCAGTCTGGGCAGAGAGAGTGACGGCTTGGGACCACACTGCCAGTTCAAATTCCAGCTCCGTCCCTCACTAGCTATGTGACCCGGGACACATCACATGACCACTCTCTGCCTTGGTTTACTCATTTGTAAAATGAGGGTGGTACTCACTTTCTAAGAGTGCTGTCAAATGAGGCAATGTTTTCAAAAATGCTTAGCCCACAAAGAAGGCTTTGGGTAAATGATACTGACTGCTGCTGTTTTTCACTGTTTTTCTCTGACCCTCAGTCCTGGGCTTTTGACCCAGACAGTCACCCTGCCCCATCATCCCTCCCTAAAGAAAGCTAATCTTTCTTTGCTCAATGCTCCTGCCCCCAAGGCTGTGGCAAGGACCCAGCAGCCAGAACCGCGTGCTCAGCATTCTCTGTGGCCCTGGCCCCGCTCGCCCTGTGAGCGAGTGGTGCTCCTGCAGCGAGGGCGGGTCTCAGAGCCGACTGGGCCCAGCATTTGGGGCTGGGGCTGGGTGCCCCAGTGGTTGGTTTCATCTCCAGTTGTTGCAGACACGTAAGAATAGCCCAGAGACTTTCAGCACCCTGGCGTGGCCAACCTGAAAGATCCCACGGGTCATCATCCCAGACCCCTCAGTGTTTAGATGGGGAAAGCAAGGCCGCAGGGGAGGCAGGGACTAGCCCAGGGATGCACTGGTAGCCCAGCCCCTTAGCGTCCTGTAGGTCCCTGCTGTGTGCAGTCTCAGGGAGGTTTGTGGTGGGGCTGGGCCCGCCTGCTTTCCAGTTGTGTGATGTTCCTCGCTCCCCACATGGCCTTGATACTCATCTCTTTCTCTCTCTCTCTCTCTCACACGCACATACATACACACGTGCATACACGCATATACACACACACACACAGCTGTCGGGATGCCTCCTTGTCTGGCATGCATGGCTCAGAATGTCCCCTCCTCAGTAAGTCTTCCAGATGCCCCTGGGGAGGATTGGTCACTCGTTCGTGGCCCCCTCAACGCTCCATGTCCCTCCATCCCACGTACATAATGTTGCACTGTTGGCGGTATTTTTATGTCGAGCCTCCTTCTCCAGACTGTGGCCCCCTCAGGGGAGGGGCAGGGCTTGCTCACCTCAGGGTCCCCAGCAGCCAGCAAGGCCAGCCGGGCGCCAGCACAGCGGATGGTCGTCGAATAGATGGATGGCTTCGGCGCAGCCTATGAGTTGAGGGGGGAAATAGGCCTTTACCCAGACTGAGCCCCAAATCACACTTTGCCTTTTACATCTCTGCTTTCACATTCATATTTTGATTCTGGTGCTGCTTCCAGCTTGCATGGTCGATTTCTAACAGCCAAAGGGGCAAAAACGCCCAGATGCTGATGGCGGAAGCTGGGGCCTGCAGGGGAAGGGACGTGGGGGTGGGGAAGGGGCTGGGGGAGTCTGGCTCCTTGGGGGAGACAGGGAGGCCAGGCGCCCTCTGCAGTTCAACCCCCACCCACCGTGAGACAGTTTGTGCCTCTGATTCTCTCATCCTCCCCACTTCTGTACCCCAGGAGTATGTTGCCTACAGCCACACGGGCCGCATCATCCCTGCCATCTGGTTCCGCTACGACCTCAGCCCCATCACGGTCAAGTACACAGAGAGACGGCAGCCACTGTACAGGTTCATCACCACGGTGAGTGCCTGCTGTGGGCTCCCTTCCCTTGGGGTGCCCCTGTTCTTGCTGAAACAGGCCGGAGCCTGCAGGGCTGGGGACTCTGGCTGAATGCAGGAGGCTTGGTCCCCACAGATGGAAACACATCAGTACCAATGATGTTTCATTTAGAAAATATTATCCAGGCGGGAATGCCACTAAATCCATTTAATTCCTGCAGCAAATCTACTTATGACTCCACTAGATGTTTATGATTTTCTCCAGTTTTGTTTTTACAGAAATTATTCTTAGCAGGGTTTATCCTTTTATGTCTAAATTTTACAGTGAAGATTTCACTCATTTTCTTTCCATGCCTAATTTCCAGTTCCAGCTGCTGATGTGATCGGGCCTTTGCCTCCCTCCCTCCCTCGCTGTCCTCTTTCTTTTTTGCCTTGTCTCTACCATGCCCAGTTTTCTCTGGGTGGCTTCAAGCTGATGTCAGTTTTCTGCTATGCTGATGATTTCTCTCCAGTATACTGTTTCCTGGCCTCCCGTTCACGTGTCCTTGGGGTCGGAAAGAAGCAGAGTGCCCTGCTTCAGCCAGGAGGCCCAAGAGATGCTGGCTAAGCCAGAGTCCACTGAGGTGATAGAGACAGGTGATCATCCCTACCTCACAGATTTGGAAACTGAGGCCTAAAGATAGACATAGTACTGAAAGGCCCTTATGCTTCTATACCTATTCACACTTTCAATAGTGGTTCTAGATCAGTGGTCTAGTCTCGGCTCTTTCATTTCCTGCAGTACCTAGGTCAGTATTTGTCAGGACTCTGTTATGGAAGATCCAGACCCACGCCTGGAGCTGGCCTGGGGGGTCAGTGGGCCTCAGGCACGGTGGGATCCAGCTGCGAACATTGTCAGGACTAGATCTGTGTCCGTCTTTTGTTCTGCGTCCCTCTGTACTGGCCTCATTCTCAAATGGAACTTCCCAGTAGAAATGTCCTCTTTCTCGGTAATTCCACCCCAGGGCCTAGAGAAGCCAGGGCTCTCATCGGCCCGGCTCAGGCCCCATGCCATCCTTGTGGCCTGGGGAGCGGAGGGCTCTGGTTGGCCAGGCTTAGGTCTCGTGCCCCCTCAGGAGCCAACCCCATCCAGATCATAGGAACAAAGATTGTGAGCCGTGGGGGTTCTCAGGAGAAAAATCAGGGGCCGGCGTCTGGAAGGGGAAAGAGTGGTGCTGGGAGGCAGAGGGTGGGATGTCCCTGACGAGGCCTCCCTCTTCTAGTCTACGACATAGGAGTGGTCGTCCCTGCTCTTGCCACCTCCTAGGGCCTTGTGGGATTCAAGGGGGATCACGAAAGGGGAAGCTCTGTGCAGATATAAAAAGGGTGTCATACGTCTGGGGCCTGTATACGAGCCTCACAGCAGCTCTTTGCTGTGCTTTTTGACCACATAAACAATGAGACCTCCTGTGAGCGGGAGGTTCTGAGAAGCCAAGTTGCTGAACTTCTGTTCAACACACGGCACATAACATAAAGCCGAGACACCACACAGATTGGGGAAAAGATATTTGCCATCACACAAAGAAAGGGGTAATCTTCAGAATTCATATATAAAAAACTTCTGCAGATCAGTAAGAAAAAGTTAAACAACCAAAAAGAAAAATGGGTAAGGGCTGAGGACCATCTGTTCACAGAGGAGCCCCTAGTGGCAGCAAAAAGATGCCCAAGTTCACTAGAAATTAGAGAAGTGAGATTCAAAACAACAAGACCCAATTCCATCCTATCAGACTGGCAGAAATTAACAACCTGCTACCGCAAAGACTGGAGGATGTGAAGCCACAGGGACCCACGTGTCCTCTGGGCGCATAGGGAAACTGGTGCAGCCACTCTGGAGAGAGATGCACCAACCCTGTGACCCCCAGATCTGGGGACTTGTGAGCAAATGATTTTACCCAAGTCCCACAGGGTAGCACAGCCCAAGCGGGTCCTGGTGCTGACTCAGTTCTCCTGCTGCCGACCCAGAATAAGCCAGACACCGAGTGGGTACCGCAGTGCCTCCATGCAGATGCGGTCTGCTCCTCAGAGTCCCCGGGGCCTGTGGCAGTGACGGCAGCAGGGACCCCACACACACCTCACTGCAGGGCGGAGAAGGCTCTTCCACGTCCCCCTTTCCGTTCAGTCCTGTGCAGCCGAGACTCTGGGTGTTGAAATCACTTGGCAAGTGGCTGAGAAACGAAGTGACTTCATTTATTCATTGAGCATTTGCTAGAATTTACCATGCCTACCCTCAAGGAGCTCCCAGCTGGTGGGGAAGGTGGGTGAGCACACAGAGAACGGCAGTCCCGTTCAGGAGCCTCCGGTGGAGAGGTGCACCAGGCACAGCAGGCAGAGGGAGGCACCGTCTGGAAAGCTCCAAGAAGGAAACCCTGAGGTGGGTCTTGAAGGGCGAGGAGGAAGGGTCCAAGGAAAGGGAATGTGCGTGCAGAGGTGCCCAGTGTAAGGGCCGTGCGGCTTCCTTTGACAGGTGATGGACAGGTCAGGCTGAGGTGAGCCACTGACGTTCTGAGAGCAGGAGGTTCCAAAAAGCTACAGGGAGAGACTCTTCCTCCATCCCCCAGAGACTGAACGCCTCTGTGACTCCTTTTCCTTCTTGTCTCCTGCTCGGCCACCAGCCTGTTCTCCATCTCTGCCCATCCACCTCCATGCAAGCGCGGGCCACGCTGCTGCAGGGAACCTCCTGACATCATTAGCCTGGTGGTTTCTCTGAAGGCCCCAGGCTGCCACCTTGGTTGCCATGGAAACTGTGGGGTCAGCTCCGAGTGAGCGAGCCAGCCGGCTGTCCCTAGCAGATGGCGTCATTGTGGAGCTTCAAAGGCCCTTGTCACAGGGTAGCAGATGCGGGGATGACGCTAACACTCAGACACACACATACACACAGGGCACAAAGATCCCTGGGAGCCCTCCGAGGGTGGGGTGGGGCCGGGCTGGAAGTGGAGGCACCTGCTGTGGCTTCTCTTTCTCTGCTTTTAAAATCAAACACTTGCCTGCAAAGCCCGAGCCCCAAATGGTGGCGTCTGCAAATAGCTCCTCAGACGGCTGCTGATGAGAGGGGCTTAGGCCAGGATGTCGTCATGTGGCGGCCCCAGGGCGGGGAGGCAGCTGTGGGTGGGCTGGAATGAGGGCAGGTGGGGCCACCCAGATACACCGCCAAGTACCCAGTACCTGCTTGTCCCAGGCTGCCCGCCAGGGTCTGGTCGTCTGGGCAGGACTAGTCCCCCACCAGCCTCAACAGTCGCTCCTCCTGGACGTCTTCAGCCAGGCTGTCTGGAGTTCCTCTCTCCAGGCACCCAGGGCACCTTGCTCAGACCTGTGCTGTGTGCTATACCAGAAAATTCCACCACCGAGGGAATAAACAGATCGTGTGTGACATCATGCGAGTAATCCCCTTCCAAGTGCTCTCCTCCCACACGCCCACATTTGTCCCTTGCCACTTGCCGAAGCTCCTTTTCTGAGATTGCCTTCAAGTGGGTTGTGGTGACAGATTGGATGGCTTCAGAGGTGTCGGATCTCTTTCCTTGCATGTTTTATTTCATTTTGGAGGAACAGCCAGAAGTTGCAAAGTGCCAAATTGGGCCAGTATGGCTGACAGGTTTTGCCCACCAAAAAGTGCCGGCTGGCGAGGACATCGTCCTGTCGAACGCCACTCAAAACCTGCCATTCGTGAAGAGCTGTGCAGCTCATTTAACTCAAGTGGCGCTCAGCGCCCTTGGCCAAGGCTTAACCTGGGCATGAGGGAGGGTTGCTGTAGTCGGCCCACCTGCCAGCGCTCCTCCTGCCACCTTCCCACAAACTCGCCCGCGAACTCTAGACTGCACTTCTGGTTGCCAGGTCTGCTTGTGACCTTCAGGTCTGATTTACCTCTGTCCCCAGCTTCCAGCATAGGGCCTGGACTGGACACAGGTACTCAGAAATGTGGAAGGGACAGCCGCTTAAAGATGTGATCATTAGCCAGGCATGGTGGCATGTGCCTGTGGTCCCAGCTGCTTGAGAGGCTGAGGCAGGAGGATCGCTTGAACTCAAGAGTTTGAGGTTCCTGTGAGCTATGATGAGGCCGCTGTACTCTAGCCAGTGCAACAGAGCAAGACTCCGTCTCTTAAAAAGAAGAAGTGATCATATAGCTGTTTTTATTAAGCACCTACTACCTGCCGGGTAATTGTACAATCATCTCCTTTAACCCTCCCAGCAACTTTCCAAGGTAGATGATATTATTCCTGTTTTATAGACGAATTGAACTGAGGCTCAGGGAGGTAAAGAAACTCATCCATGGTCACACAGCCAGTAAATGGCAGGGCTGGGATCTGACCCCAGCACCTGCCTCTGCGGCATCCCCTGGCCCCCGCCCCAGCTTGGGAGCTTCCATCTTCCAAAACAAGGGTCCCCAAGGGTGTTGGAGCAACAGGGCCCCCGGAAGTCATGGAGCCCTTGGTAGGACACCAGGATCATTTGGTACCGTGGCTTTCATCCTGGGAATCAGGAAACAAAGCGATGCTGTGAGTATGCATACTGAAATCACAGCCACACTCTAGGGCCTGTAAAAGCAAGCAAATGTCCATCTAAGGCTACTTGGCTGACAGTTTGCGAGTTTTCCTGTCCATATCTGATTACCTTTTGTTCATCTGTTTGAGCTTCTGCAAGCATTTGCCAGAAACAAAAGGCAGCAAGTTCTGGGCCAGGGGAGATAAGGCGATAAGGGGGTGGGGAGTTTAAGAAGAAGTGACAGGCTGAGAAGGTTTTACCTTGTGTGAGTTGGGAAAAGACCACCTTACTGCTGGAGTGGCAGGATAACCTTCAGAGCCTCCTGTGGGTAGCCCGGAGCCTCTTCTCTCTGCCCCGAGTGTCCTGCTCGGACTTCCCCAGTGCCTCTCCTCCCCAAACTGCGAGCTCCAGGAAGACTGGGTCTTGGTCATCTCTGGTCTCCAGACCTGGTACAGTGCCGGTGGGAAATAAGTAGGTGTTAAACAATGAACAGACAAATGGAGAGGTGAACCTTGGTCCACGCCACCCGAGACGATTTCTGTTATTCAAGGAACAGAACAGAACCAAATTAGCTCAATGATTCAGATTTGGAAATGTGCAAAAAACTTCAGATCCCTCAGTTCAGAGCCGAGCTAAATCTTCAGAGGACTGTGCACCAGGGACAGACAGATTGCTCCAGCTGGGTCTGAACACAGACTCAGGGCTCCTGGTGCTCTTTTATAAGGCATAAGAGGACTATAAGACAGAGGGCTTTATTTTGCAAAGTAGGCTTTGAGATGGGGCCCCCTTATTTCAGGATATTTGATATATAATCCTTAACAAAACTGAGAAAACAAACTCCACACAAAGAAGCTGTCCTGACATGGAGAGAGGGGCTGAGGGGAGTCTTCCAGTGGGATTGAGTTAAGGTGGCTGAACAGAAAAACGGGCCGTTTGCAGCCCCCCCAAACCTGGATTTTAGTGACCTTTGCTTACTTGGTAACCCGTGACCTTGGATGAGCCTTTCTCTCTCTGAGCCTCTGTGTCCTTGTCTGTGAAGTGAGGGTCCCCTAGCAGTCTCCAGGACTGCGTGAGAAACAGAAGAAGGCACCGTCTCAGGCCAGGCACACAGTAGGTGCTCATGCAGGGTGGGGTTTGTTGGGGTGGCGTGGGTGGATGTTTTGCAGCTGTACCACTGTAAAAATGGCAGGAAGAGGCCTCCACCCTCCCCAGGGCCCTAGGCTGGGGGGCGAGGGTGAGGGTCTGGAAGGCATGAGGCCACACACTTTCCTCCCCCACCCCAGCCTGTCCAGGGCCCAGTCATCCACTTCCCTCCCACGACAGCCCCCACCTCTGCCTCCACGACTTTGGTGTTCTCATCCCCGGCTCCAGTCTGTCTGCCGCCGCTGGCATCTGGTGGGACTCCGATTCATTATTTATTTCCTCATACTGTGCCTTGGCCACAGGCTTTTCAAGCAATGCTGGCTGCACGAGGAAAGCGGCTGGACGGTGCCCAGGTGCTGATGGTATGGCTGGCAGCTGGACGGTGCCATCTCCATCCTCACAGCGGGCCCCATTCTGCAGATGGGGGAAACTAAGGATCAGAAGGGTCGCCTGGCTTTCCCGGCCAGGGTCACGAAGCTAGGAGGGGACCCCAAGAATGTTTACTCCAAAGCCCAGAGTCTCCCCCCACCCCACCGTGGTGTGTGTGGCGCGGCTTCACTGCGGGCATTTAGCTCTCCTGCCAGTGTGGCTGGGACACCGTCCGTGTCATAAGGAGTTAAGAACTGTCATTAAAACATAAGGAAAACGCACACACACACCTTTTAAAGGTAGGTGAGCCCACTCCATTCTAGTCACGGTGGAAGGCCGGGAAGCTGATGGAACCTCCGAGAGGAAGTCTCTGGCTAAGAACAAAGGGGCATCATTGATGACTTCTGATGAACGCAAATTCGTGTGCTTCTCTCAGACTCACTGGGGCCTGGATATCAAATTGTCCTCGTTTTTATTTCCGGAGTTGTGGCTGCTGACCAGAGTAGGGTTGCGTGCATTGGCCGTGGTGGCCCTTCCTGGCTCAGCGGCCCTGCTCCCTCATCCCCTGCAGGGAAGAACCCCCACCCCAGGTTGCCCCCCCCCCCCCCCGCCTTGCAGCTGGGTGAGAAGATACAATAGCATGGCAGTGGCGAGGGACCAAGGGAACAGGCATCCCGATGTGTATGTGTGCCATCCTCATTCATCGCCACAACAGTCCTAAGGGGTGAGACTTAGTCTTCCCGTTTTTAAAAATAAGGAAACTGAGGCATGGGGAGCTAGGGTGGTGCAAGAACACAGTGACGGGAGGGGCCCAAGCCAAGTTCTGCCGGACTGCAAAGCCCAGGCTCTCTCTGTGGCATCATGGTGCCCCCTGGGCCCTGGGCTGCACTTCCAGGTCTAGGGGTCTTGAGGTGCAGTGATCGAGTGGGGGAGGGGTGCCTCCTGTCTGCCCCGTCCTCAGTCTCGTCCTCTAGGCCCACCTTTCCCACAGCGCTGCCTTCCCCCAGCTCCTGGCTGCACTCCTGCTGTGAGTCACCTTCGTGCCTGCCATGGGCATGGACGTGTCCGGGCCTGTCGGGAAGGAGTCATTCATTCACTCACTCGCTCTCAAACTCACTTATCCACTCCTCATTCAGTCCTTTACTTATTCAACAAACGCTGACCAGTTATCTTTGCTACCTTCTCTCCCTCAGGCATTCAGGGAAAGGAGAGCTTGGGTTGATGAGGGCAGCGGTGAGATTCAGGGAGCTCCCCGACTGGCCAAAGAATGCAAACAGCCTCTGGCCTGAGGCGCTTTGCCCAGAGAGCTCTTCTTCCTCACAGAGGCTCCTTGGCACTCGCCTGGGCAAATACCCTGTGCGGGCCTCAGCTGCCCCTTCTGTTGAATGGGTTGCTTGGAGTGTCAGTGCAAGGGCCCTGGGCGGCTGCTAGGAACCTGCCTCTGGCGCCCCGGACACTTGCTGTCCTGTCGTCTGTGACTTGACTTGCCCCTGTTTCACGTGCCAGACAGAGAATGGCAACTGAGACCTGAAGGTCTGCTCTGGGAATAAGTGGTATTTTACCCAGTTTTTTAATTAAAGTGGGTCTCCGGTTTAGAAAATCTCAGATCTTAGCAACAAGATTGGAGCCTTCTGATGAACTGAAAGATAAGATTAGGTGTTGTTTACTGAGCACCTACTAAGTGCCAGGTGCATGTTTTCTGCAGGACAACAATCAGCAAGGTAGGAGTGGCTTTCCTGTTTTCTAGACGAAGAAACTGAGGTCCAGAGAGGCTCTCCCGTGGTTAGAGTTAGTAAGTGATGCACGACTCGGTGTCCTCCTGCCAGCAGGGAAGGCCCAGTGCCTCCCCAGTCCCCACCACGACAGTGAGGACGTGACACCCTCCTGCGTCGCCCACGGCACCCCCAGAGAGGCCCGGCTCTCTCGGCTGTTCTGTGTGGGAACCAAGTGCCGCGGGTGCGATTCGCTTCATTTTTGTTTTCACTGATTCACATTCCTCTCGGGCCCCGTCCCATGGGTCAGGGAAATGCGGAGTCACCCTCTGCCCTCTTGCCAGCAGCACCCCTGCCCTCCCGCCTGTCCGCTCTTGAGATCCCTTCAGCCTCCTGTCGTCTGCTCTTGGTTCCTGTGCCCCACGTCATCCGAGGAGTCGTAAACATGGCGCGGCCTGTTGTCTCGGCCCTGCCAGCGGAGGGCCTGATCCAAAGACAGACTTCCTAGCTGGGGCAGCCTTGTGGCGCATCTCCCTGTGTTTCAGACATGGGAACGGTGACCTTCTCAGGAACGGGGCGGCCACGACTGACCGCTTCCCTGGGTGAGTCCAGGTGTGGTGACACCCTGGTGCTGGGGGTCCCTGTGTCCTCCCATAGCCAGAATCCAGGGAGCTCCACACCCTCCTCATGGCCCTACCTCACCTCAAGCCAGTCGCCACCTGGGGCTGTGAGCATGTCACGGAGCCCTGGGCCGGTTAAAGACAAAATAGCGAAAGGGGGCTGTGGCGACATGGGCTAGAATTCTCTCAGCTTTGAGGAGCCCCCCGGAACATGTCAGGATTTCCCCTCCCCACGCCGCCTCTGGTGGCCTTGCCCAGCCCTGCCGCGGATGCAGGGTGGTGGCCGCTGCTGAGTGGGTGGCAGTGGATACACATGGGAGCTCACCGCGGGTCCCCCCTTAGCCTGAAGGCTGACAGTAACTCATTCTGTGACTGCGCCAGTTGCTTAGCAACTGTCATGCTCCCAGGGCCTCAGTTTCCCCACAGGCTGTGTGTTTTCTTGTGGACCTCAGTGCATGTGTCGTCTCCCTGTTCTCTGGGCCAGCCCAGTGAAAGGCGAGTTCAGACTGGGTGCCAGTTGTGTGTGAGTCATAGGCATCAGGTTCCAAATAGTGTGTAGATGAATACAGATGTGTGTGTGTGGTTATTTTTTATTTTTTGCTTCATTGCACTTAAGTCACATTTTCCTGTCGTCTGATCCAAGCCCTAAAAGCGTTTTGTGGTATAAAATCTCCCATCATCTGATCCACTCTTCCGAAATAAACCAGCTCCCCTGCCGTCATCTTCCCTGAAAAGTACCCCTGCGTCATGCTCTGAGGCTGGCGAGGAGAGGCCCTGCCTGCTTAAAACACTTCAAAATAATCCCCCCAGCACCCCTGGTCCTCTTCACTCCCTGGGGGGCTGCTCCGGTTTCTCGGGCTGTCATTACTGGAATGGCAGCTGCTCCACTTACAGCCCATCCATACAGACCTGCTCTGTCTGTCCTGGGCCTCTGCTGAGCTCATCTCATGGAAATATCATTTAAAAAATAAACGCCAGTTCCATTTGCACTTCTCTCTTGCCTTCACTGTCTCCTGGCGTCCCACCACTTGGCCGCAGTCAATCCATTAGGGCGCTGCTGGCTCCCAGAGAGTCCTCTGGTGGTTGTGTGTCGGTGGCTGGCTGCCCACCAGCCATGGCGCCTCCGGGGCCACTAGCAGCCTTAGGGGCCCTCTGGGGCTGCCCAACTGTTGGCTTCATTTAAGTGAGTCCTGTGATCATTTAAATGTCCCTTAAATGTGGCACAGGGGAAAGAGTCAGAGCTCTGGAGGCAGACAGACTTGGCTCTGCCTCCGGCATTGTGTGACATTGGACAAGTCATTTCCCTCTCTGGGCCCCATAGGTGCGTCAGTGACAAGGCGCCTCCTGCACGGGCTGTAGTGTCCCTGCTGCTCCTAGGCATGGGGTGGGTGGTGCTGTCGGTTCGTATGAATGGCATAAAGCCGGTGCTCCAGGGGGAAGTATGTTCAGAGCTTTCTGGCAGACCTTCTATGTACTCCCTTCGTCTCCCATCATCCATGCTTTGTGGGGTGTTTTGTTTTGTTTTGGGCTGGTCAAGTGAAGCAGTGGGAGTCATATTTTGATTCTTTTAAGTCATCAGAAAGCAAGTTGTAGGCTACAAAATTTTGAGTAAAACATAATGTTAGTTTGATTAGTCCCAAATGGAGTTGTGATGAGCTAAGTCAGTAATTCAATTAGGCGGGGCCGTTCGTGCCTGAGAAGCAGCAGGGTGTCGCGTTGAGAGCACAGGCTCGGAAGTTTTGAACCGCAGTTCAGCCACCTGCTGTGGCATTGGACAAGTGCTTTGGGGTCTCTGTGCCTCAGTTTCCTTGGCTGTAAAATAGGTATAAGAATAGTATCTACCTCCTAGGGTTGAGCTGGGGATTCACTGGGGTGGGCATGAAACACTTCAAACCATGCCTGGCACAGAGAAGGTGCTGCACAGGTATTGTCTGTTTTATTGTGGTTATTAGATCATATTATTACGTGCCAGAGAGTTCTGATGTATACGCATATGAGTGACATTCATTATCATCAGCGTGATTTTGCCCGCCAGGGTACATTTGGCAATGTTTGGAGACATTCGGTTGTCACAGCATGGGGGAGAGGGCACTACTGGCATCTCATGGCTCATGGGATGCTGCTAAACATCCTTCAGTGCATAGGACAGCCCCTACAACGGAGAATTAGCTGGCCCCAGTGTCAGCAGTGCCGTTAGAAACCCTGCCTTAATGTAAGCTTTCTGGTGGCACCATAGGCCTCTCTGCCACTTGTATCACTTGCCTTAGTTGTAATTTTTCACGTACTGGTGTGATTATTTGCTTTTTACCCATCAAGTCCCAGGACTGCCACATCCTGGCTATGTGACTTTGGGCCCATGGAGCTGCCTTTCAGACCCTCCATTCCTCATCTGAAAATGGGATTATAAATAGCTGATAAATTCAGAGTAGAGGTTAAGACCACAGGCTCCAAGGTCAAGATATACCTGAGTTCAAGTTGCAGCTCTGCTACTTACTTAGTGAACTTAGGCAAGTTAACACACAAACCTCGGTTTCCTCACCTGTGAAATGGGTCTAATAATTCCCTTCCTCGTTCAGAGGGTTAATACGGGAATTAAAGGAGCTGCTGTTGGTGATACTTATTTTATTATTAAATATTATCAAATTTATCATCTAACAAGTGGTTTTCTTTGAGCTCTGAGTATGTTCCAGACCCTGTTGGTGACCATGTGGTCAGCGTAACGGGCACAGTGGGGCAGCGTGTGCACTTGCAGAGCTCATCATCGTGTGATTTGGGAGGGGTCTGGCCTGGTGCTCCCTCCAGCGCTGACCTCCAACGCCCCTCCCCACCTCTTTCAGATCTGTGCCATCATTGGCGGGACCTTCACTGTCGCCGGTATTCTGGACTCGTGCATCTTCACAGCCTCTGAGGCCTGGAAGAAGATCCAGCTGGGCAAGATGCACTGACGTTGCGCTCAGCCCGGCGGCCGAGGTCCCGAGGAGACCGCCAGCCCTGCCTCCAGCACCCCGTCTCCTTTTGCCCTCAGTCTGGCCCAGAATCTGGCTGTGTCCCAAAGAGCGTTTGGGAGGTGGGGGGAAGGTAGAGGGTGGCTCAGCTACCTCTTTTCCCCGTGTTTAATTTTAGACAAATTGTACTGCCTGAAGTTGTGGCTCCCCTCTTCCTGGGGAGCCCTAAGACTAGAGTCAGGCAAGAAGGACTCCAGGGATATTGGGGACCCCTTATGGGAAGGCTGCAGTCTCTTCCCTCGTAGTAGAACAGCCCAGAATCCACATCAACCAGCTCTCAGCCAGGCTTTGACAATCTCGCAGGCCCCACCATTTGGACACATTAATCACTTGGTTTCTTCCCTGCACAGCCTACCTGCCCCAGGGGCACCAGACCTGGGCTCTCAGCTTTGGAACCAGGCTGCCCGAAGGTACTCCCACCTGGTGCCTTCAACGAAGGAGGGTACTTCCCAGGCAGGCCCCTAAGATTTTACACTATAGAGTGGAAACCCTGCTCCTGCGCCGTCTCTGTTTGCCCAGCCTAGAGCCCAGGCCTCAAGTCCTTTGCCCCCACCCCTCCCTTGTTCTTCCAAGAAGCAGGTGCCCAGTTGTTTGGCAGCAGTGGTAGAGACGTAAACCTGCCCACCAGCCTCACAAGGCAGGTCACAGATTCTCCTCCTTCTCTTTTGTTCCTCTGAACCCCCCACCAATGTGCCTCGGCCCCAGTGCTGTGTGGCAACAGCATTTCTTGGTGGAGGGGCTGGTTCCCACTGCCAAGACCCCCCACCGCTCTGTTGGGATCTGCAGTGGCAAGGGGCGGGGGTTGTGTGACTGGAAAGTCATCCTTTGAGGACCAGATAGACGTGGCTCATGCACTTGTGTCCAGATGGAAAGCATCCTTCCTTGCAACCCTAAAATACTCGTGCAGCCTCTCCCAGACAGCTGCTGTTGGTCCCAAGGCCTTAGGTCTGGGAAGCAAAGCAGGCCAGCCCTTCTCCTGTCTTTGGACCTCCACCTTCTGGGTTCCTGAGGGGTGCAGAGCACTTGGACCTCTCTGCAGCCCGGTTATAGCCCACTTGCCACTGAGCTCTCCCATTGGCTGGCCACACACCAACACGGTCAGGCCCCTGGGGCAGCTTCAGTGTCTCCCCACCTGCCCCTGAGGGGGTCCCTATCCCGCTACCCTCCTTCATCCTTCCCCTTTTGTCCTGAAAGGGAGGGGCAACGGTCCAGGCACAAATTCCACCCAGGGAATTTTAGCTATGCCCTCTTGTCCCAGGGAGAGAGCCACCCGTCTGTTTTCCATTTATATCAAGATTGTTTGCATACTTTTGTAATGAAGGGGAGTGTCCAGTGGAAGGATTTTTTAAATTATCAATATGGATAGCTCAAGTCCTTGCCATTTGTAATTTTGGTTCTGGATTCCAATTAGAAAAGCTTCTTCTCTTGCATATGAGTTGACTGATGTTGTGAGTGTAAATGCATTTGGTTATTTCTGATATCTGTGGCCACTTGGATGAGTTTTTTTTTTTTTTTTTTTTACATTCTGTTCCCGTTATAGAGAGGAGTCCCTTTGGTGTGTGAATACGTGTGCCTGTAGCGGGTGAGGCAGGGTGGGGTGGGGGCGGGAAATGTGTGGCATGCACATGAGTTGAAATTCTACTTTTATGCATTTTTTTAAAAAAAAATCTAAGAACATAGGGGATGTCAATTTCCTATGGAAGAGACACCTCTGACCTGTTATTCTTATAAGCAAAATCTCAAGGGAAAAAAATGTTTTAGTTCTTTCCCCACTTACTAGGTTCAAATAGATTAAAAGGCTGATTTTCAGATATATTGCTGTGTGATTCTTTCTACCTTGATTTTGGCTGGAATCACAGCCAGACTGGAATTTAATTCCGGAGAAGAGAAGATGGACATGTTGGAAAGATCTGTGAGGATGATCAGAAAGTCAAGACCCCTTGGATCACGCCCTTACTTTATTGAATCCCTACAGAACATTCTTGGATCTGCCACTTCCTAGCTGTGTAGCCTCAGTCTACATCCTTAACCTCTCGGTACCTCAGTTTCCTTGGGTGAAAATGGGGATAGTAATAAAACTACCTCACAGGGCTGTTGTGGAAATAGAGTCTATAATATGTGCAAAGAAATTGTATCAGAATGAGATCATGTATGTAAGGGAAGTGTTTATTCCTGGAACATGGTCAATTTTCAAAAATGGTAATCGCTCCATATGGGTACGCCCAAATATAACCTGCTCAAGAACAGGGCTAACGTTCTCACACAGCTTTGAGCCAAGGGCTCCGTAAATGAAAGGTAATTCATAAATTCTTGATTTCAAAGGACCTGGCACTTCTTTTTCAACTTGAGCTCAATCATCAGCTTCCATGGGTCTTTCCTGTCCTGCTGTCCAGTTCTTCCAGGCCTTCATCAGAACAGCACTAACACGGGCAGGCACACCGGGACAGACGTGAGCGGCATCAGTCTGCAAGACATCCTTCATCAGTCCTGCCGTGCTCTCTCTTATATCCTGGTGCTTGAGTTAGGTGTGTTCCCAAACCTGTTCATGCCAGCTATGCTTTACACTGTAATGATGTGATTGAGTGAACTATTAGTTAAACCAATGAAATAGGATTGAAATATGAACCTAGTAAAACTAAACTGAATGCTTTGGAGAGACTTCATAAAGGTGAGTTGTCACCCCATCCTCAAAATGCCACTGAATTAGATGTGATCAAGACTACTGTAAAAGATTGGGGGGGGGGGTGTCCTTGAGGATTCTGCATTCACATTGAAAGTGTCCAGGGTCTCACTCCACGATAAAGAAACCAAAAACTGGAACTCCTCAGTTGGTTTATGTAAGGAAAATGAAGGAGAACTCTAAAAAGAGGTTTCTCGATGGAAAAGCCTTGGCTCAGGGTCAAAAGACTGGTGAATGTGGCTGGGCATGATGGCTCACGCCTGTAATCCTAGCACTTTGGGAAGCCAAGATGGGAGCATTGTGTGAAGCCAGGAGTTTGAGACCAGCCTGAGCAACACAGCAAGATCCCATCTCTACAAAAACTACAGAAGCTAGCCAGATGTGGTGCCACATGCCTGTAGTCCCAGCTACTCAGAAGGCTGAGGCAGGATAATTGCTTGAACCCAGAGGTTTGAGGTTGTAGTGAGCTATGATGATGCCATTGCATTATAGCCTGGGCAACAAAGTGAGACCCTGTGTCAAAAAAAAAAAAAAAAATGGCAAATGTGTTTTGAGTTGACATACAGCATTTAAGGGATGGATGTCATTTTTATTTCTCCTTTCAATGAAGTTTTCCAGTTATCTAACCAAATGTGGATTGCAGTGGTTTCCTATAAGAGGATTGCTAAATCAGGGTTACAGAGCAAGCCTACAGAAGGGGGGATGATTGGGAGCTGCCGTGGTCCAGGCAGAAATGGCTTCTCCTGGATAGGTGCCGCAGATGAGATGTTCTTCAAAAGGTGCATCATGAGGAGAGAAGCTCAAGTGCTGCAGCCCACACTGCCTGGGTTTAGGTGGGCATCACAGCGGGTGAAGCCTGGGAAGAAGTGGGGTACAGCAGTAGGGCTCATAAATGGTAGCTGTGGTTAGTTTTTACTACTATATGTTACAAATAATTTTTTTATTCTTGCCAGAAATAATGTGGCAGGCCACTGGAGGTCCCATTCTCTTCTTAAGAAACTGGGTCTTAATCCAGAACTGTGGTCCCCAACCTCCGGGCCATGAACCAGTACTGATTTGTGGCCTGTTAGGAACTGGGCTGCACAGCAGGAGGTGAGTGGCGAGCAAGCCAGGGAAGCTTCATCTGTATTTACAGCCGCTCCCCATTGCTCACATCACTGCCTGAGCCCCGCCTCCTGGCAGATCAGTGGTGGCATTAGAATCTCATAGGAGCACGAACCCTACTGTAACCTGCACACTCAAGGGATCTAGGTTGCGCACGCCTTGTGAGACTCTAATGCCTGATGATCTGAGGTGGAGCTGAGACGGTGATGCTAGCACTGGGGAGCAGCTGCAAATACAGATTATCATTAGCAGAGAGGTTTGACTGCACAATAAATGTAATGCGCTTGAATCATCCTGAAACCATCCCTCCCACCCTGGTCCATGGAAAAATTGTCTTCCATGAAACTGGCCCCTGGTGCCAAAATGGTTGGAGACCGCTGATCCAGAAGGTTCATTAGCTGCTGTGGCAGGTAGATCCAGGAATGTGAGAGGGGGCACGTGTGGAAGAGAACATTCACTGAAGACCCTTCTCCCTCCTCAGCAGTTGTTACCTGTTATGTAGTACTCAGGTGATGCGCTTTGTTCAGACCAGTATTGGTCACACTGCTTGCCAGGCACAGAGTGATTGCTCTTCAAGCCTTATCTTTCTTAGAGGTGGGTATACTTCCTTTTTAGTAAGGAAGAAACAGAGAGATTTAGTAACTTGTCCTGGTCACACAGCTGGTGCAGTTGGAATTCAAACCCAGGTCTGCCTGAATCCAGGGTTACGAAGAATTGCACGGTTCTGCCTCCATCCCAAGATCATCTTAGCTGTGTCAAAAGGAAAAACTAGAAATGGAAGTGGTCAGAGCAGGAAGTGCTTTGGTTTGTTTTTGTTTTCGTTTTTCCTTTAAAACAACCTCCAGACACAATCTAAATTGAACATTGTCGGGGGTGGCCTTTTTAAAAGTTTAAAAACCCTTAAAATGTCATTTTAATTACACAAATAATACATGCACGTGGGCCTACTGGAAGAAAATTATAAAAAATAAAAAGAGAATAATTAAAGTCACCCATAATCCCACTAGAGGTGATCATTTAGTGATCACATTTTAGTGATGCATTTCCATAAACAAAGTGTTGCTATTATTTTGTATTTTACTTTTTTCCTCACTTAGTAGACATCTTAGGTTAATATATATGGATCTCTTTATCATCTTTATTGGCTACAATATAAATAATAACCATATTGAGCATCTAAATCCTTTGCTCCCATCTCACTCAGAGCCTCTGTTTTGTCACCTGTGAAAGGGACAGTTCAGAGGTCAAACAGATGAAATGAGGTAAACACAATGCCTGACAGTAAATTCTCAGCCCATTAAGATTGGCCATTATTCATTTAATAAATACATTTCTACCATTCATTAAGTTCTTACTCTGTGCCAAGCATTGAGCTAAGGGTTCATTTACTCCTGACACCAAACCAGTGAGGTAAGTATTGTCATTTCCATTTTTCAGATAAGAAAACTGAGTGACCAAGAGGAATATCTTATCCAAACCCAGACAGGTCAGGTTCCAGGGCTGATGTACTTCTCCACCACGCAGCCCACTGCCTCAGAGAAATAAACACATTCACTGCACATTTCCTCTGTGCTAGGTCCTAGGGCTTCTAAACCAGTCCCTGTGCATGTTTCCAAGGGTGGACATGAGGCGACATAGCCAGTCCCACTCAGTCATTAGAATGAGAGCTTCAGGCTCTTGCCATCTTATCTAGTGATGTCATTGTGCCTGTTTTATAATAATTTTACTGAGCCACACAGCAGATGAAGAAATGCCTTCCTTGGCCTGGTTGGCCATAGGTACTCCCTGACTATCTTGGGTTCTTGGGATCTTTCCTCACATGGCTTTCCTTTGCCAGTGCAGCTCTGCACTTCTTGATCAGGGACCTGATGTCACTCCTCCCCAGATCTCTTTAATCAAGCCCTGCACCTGGCTCCATAATAAATTAATGAGCCAATGAATGAATGTGCGAGTAAATGAGGTGAATGACAATAAATGAATGTGTGACAGAGACATGAACAGAGCCAGAGCCAGAGTGAATGAATGAATGAACTCCTTAAGGGAGGTGGGGCGTGGGTCTGGTGAACACTGTAAGGACTGCTCTGAGAAGGACCTCTCACCTCTTCTGTGTGCACCCAGTCATGCCAGCATCTGCTCCTGGGTTGCTGATGGGAAATGACTTCCTTTCTTAGGACTGTTCCCAACCTCCTATCCCCCGGGAGCCTGGGCACACTCACAACCCGGTGGCCTTTCAGTTGCTATCGCCTCAATAGCTTTGACTGTGCTTGCTCTGCTGCCGGAGCTTCTGCAAACAACCCAGATGTGGCCGTCCTCCAGAGGTCTCCAACACTGACTGCAGAGGGTCTGGAATAAGACTTAGAGTTTGCGTCATCTGGAACTGATAATAAAAGCCTGAGTGTGAGGACTCTGGTAAATGCGAGGCCTGCCTTAGCACTGTTTTAGAGCAGGCCCCACAGAGGCCTTCACTTTTGTTAGCAGTAACGGCCGACTGCAATTGAGCGCTATGTGCCAGGCGTGTTCTAAACCCTCTAAAAGCATCAACTCATTGAATCTTCATAACAACCCTCTGAGGCACCTGCTAAAATCATCCCCATTTTACAGATGAGAAAACTGAGACTCAGAAGCACAGAGGCGGTTTCCTAAGGATCAGCAATAGAATGGGCAAATTTTTGCAAAGCCAGGTGTTTGGTTCACAACGATCCTCAAACATTGGTGCACCTCAAAATCTTGGGGGCTGGGGGTGGAAGGATGAGTGCTTGCTTTAAATTCAGATTTGACCCGGACCTACCACTATCTGGTTTTGTGAGACTGTGGTAAGACCCGGAAATCTGCATTTTGAACAGGCTTCCCGGTGATTTTGAAGCAGCTGGTCTGCAGTTGGTACTTGGAGTCTCATGGTGGCAGGCTACAGGGGCAAAGAAAGAGTGTGGGTAGGTGAGAGCCCACGGACAGTGTGCCTATTAAAAGAACGCCAGTGAGCCTCTACTGCAGGCCCTACAAAAGTAGGCCCTTATCCTCGGAGGCGCCACCTCTTCCGGGTTCCCAGCATGGCGCGGCCTAGCGCCCCCCGGGCCCGTAGGAACGAGGCGCTGCGATCCCACCCCAAGCCGCAGGGGGCGCCATTCCGCCTCGTTCCGACTGGAATGGGGCACCGGTATCTTTCTGCGCTTGCGCGGCAAGGCAGCCTACTTCCGGCCCTGCGTGCTCGGTGCCTGAGTCCGTGCGGCGCCAGGTAGGTGAGCAGGACCTGCATTTTTCGCCGACTCTGAAGGCCCCCCGCCCGACCACCTGGGACCCTTCCCTTCTGTGTCGCGGAGCCGCGCGACATCCCAGCGCTCTGTACGTAAACTCTCACCTGTCCATTTTTCTCCAGCCCGAACATTCCTCTCTCAGCCTCAAGGACCTAGGGCCGCCCTCCCTACGACCCCTGTGGTCAGGCATGCGCTGTCCGCGCACATCTTTCTCTGTAACGCTCAGGCCACTGGCACGCCCCATTCCCCCTCGGTCGCCTTCTTCCGAGGCCACCTCTATAGAGCACTTGCACAGGGATGGGGAGGAGTGTCTTGGATGGAGAATGGGCCCCTGTACCCCAGTGAGTGCCCCCCTTCACTCCTCTCCCACTCTTTGCAGTCACCATGAAGTTCAATCCCTTCGTGACTTCAGACCGAAGCAAAAACCGCAAACGCCACTTCAATGCCCCCTCGCACGTGCGCAGGAAGATCATGTCGTCCCCGCTCTCCAAGGAGCTGCGGCAGAAGTACAATGTTCGCTCCATGCCCATCCGCAAGGACGATGAAGTCCAGGTGCGTCTTCCTCCGGCTCTATGTAACCAGATTCGTTCGTGGTGCCCGGGCACCTCCTTTGCCTGAGAACGTGGCGTGTACTTGGTGGTGGAAGAGTCACAGACTCATATGCCTCAGTACCGTGGCAAGTAGTGTGACCTTTCAGGTGTGTTAGGCTGGAGATGGGGTCCAGAGCCACCAGAGGGTGCCTGCACTGCTTCAGAGCATTCTCCTTTTTTTAACGGTGGTAGTAAAGACTGTGTACATGTATGCGCATGTAGTACTCCAGCCAAGCAAAGATCAGCTTTTGATTTAGTTCCGTGGTTGCCAGCTTGCCAAGTATTGTTCAGGGTGGCTCTTTCAGCCAGACTTAGCAAAGGAAAGTGCAACAGTGAGAGTAGTGTTTTAGTATCTTTGGATTTAGTGGAGTTGATGGATAGGGATTTTGGGGAGCCGGGCATGTGATGGTACTGGATTTGGCAGCAAATCAGAGGTGCAAAATTATGAAAGTTCGGCCCATGTGAGAACGTGCAAGCCCTCTGTTCTCTGTGACTGGAGCTTAGGATGTGTGGGAGGGGGAAGGACTTGGGTGTAAATGAAAAAAGCAAGGGCTAGATTCACTTGCTTGAAGGAATATTTATTGCGCTCTTACCAGACATTGTTGTAGACACTAGCAGTCAACAAGACTGACACAGTGGACCTTGTTCTCATGGGGCTCACATTTTAGAACAAGGTTTCCCAACCTCAGCACCATTAACATTTTGGACCGAATAATTGTGAAGGAGCTGTCCTGTGTGTTGTGGAATGTTTAGCAGCATGCTTGGCCTCTCCCTACTGGATGCCAATAGCACTCCCCTCCCCCTCCCCCCCTTCACGGTTGTGATGAACAAAGATATTTGCAGATATTACCATATGTCACCTGGTGGTCAAAATCAACTCTCCCTCCCCCAGTTGAGAACCATTGTTTTAGGGAATGAGTTGAGATAAGGTGATGAAGTTTGGTGTCTCATCTGAGACACTGGGACTCTTTGAAGGTTTGAGGGACATGTTGAGGGAAAGATTTGAAACAGGGGATGAGTTAGGCTGAGAGTGTAACAGGAATAGAGTGGAAAGAGTAGTTCAGAGGTTTGATCAACAATTTCAACCTCTTCTCTTTTGGATCCTTCCCATCTGAATGTTCTAGAATGGGGGAATTGTAAATACCTATAGAGGTTGGGTAGGCAAATTAAATTAAGGAAGTGGCACCTATAATCCTAGCACTCTGGGAGGCCGAGGTGGGCGGATTGTTTGAGCTCAGGAGTTCGAGACCAGCCTGAGCAAGAGCGAGACCCCCTCTACTAAAAATAGAAAGAAATTATATGGACAGCTAAAATATATATATAAAAATTAGCCGGGCATGGTGGCGCATGCCTGTAATCCCAGCTACTTGGAAGGCTGAGGCAGAAGGATCGCTTGAGCCCAGGAGTTTGAGGTTGCTGTGAGCTAGGCTGACGCCATGGCACTCTAGCCCTGGCAACAGAGTGAGACTCTGTCTCAAAAATAAATAAATAAATAAATTAGGGAAGTGAACTGATAAGAAAATGGCAAACTGGAAAGCTCGTGCTACATTTAAAGGAAATAATCACGTATTTTTAGCCTGCTGCTGTCATGGGGAAATGCAGGCTCATCCTTGTCAGATTCTTGGATTTTCAAAGAGAACTGGAAAATTTGGATTAATTTCCTTCCAGCAACTACTTCCTGTTCCCTATTCAAAGCCAAGCTCCTTGAGAGTTACCTGCACTTCTTCACCTCCATTTATTCGTGGACACTTTTCAATCTGATCCCTGTCCTCACTACATTATACAAATTGCTTTGGCTGAGATCACCAATAGGTAATGTCTATTCTTAGAGCTTTAAATGCCTGTTGTATGCTAACCACTCCTTCTTTTAAATCCTAGTCCAACCACTTTCCTGAGCACAGACCTCTGTCTCTACCTGTTGAACATCTCTACTTAGATATCTCATTGACACCTCAAGCTTCTCACCCAAGAGTACTGTTGATCCTAACACTCCCACTGCCTCCAGTGTCTGATTCTCCTCCCATCTTACACATTTCTGCGTTGCATATGCCATAAACCTTTCATTATCTTTAATAACTCTCCTTCACTCCCCCTTCTAATCTACCACAAAGTTGATTCTACCTCCATAGTAAGTCTTGAACCTATTTCCAGTTCAGTTCAAGGCAGCATCCAGCTTCCACTCTTACCCTTGTCCATTCTCCACAGTGTGGCATTATTTGCAAATCAGGTTCTACTTAAAACCTACCAGTGGTGCTTGATGTACTTGTAAAATCTAAAATCATTGATTACAAGGTTTGTGTTATCTAATCCTAGTCTACTCCAACCTCATCTCTTCCTACTAACCCCACATGCTCTATACTTTAGCCATACTAGCCTTCTCAGGTCTTTAAATACACCTTGATCTTTTCTCCCCCTGGTTTCTTCCCCAGAATGTTCCCTCTGCCTGGAGTTCCCTTCCTTCTCCCTTGTACCTGGCTAATGCCTCATTTTTCAGGTTTTATCTTAAATGTCAGTTCCTCAGAGAAGCCTTACCACGTCCTTTAATCAATATTATAGTATCCTTTATCTTTCCTTCATAGCAATGAACATAATTTGAGATCATTTTATTTTTAACTGAACTATAATTTACATACAACAAAATACACAGGTTCATTTTGGCAGATATAAAATCAGGTTGCTATTGCCCTAATTATGACAGAAACTATTTATCATCCCAGTAAGTTGCCATGTGCCCTATGCCTGTTAGTGATCATATATTTGTATATTTACTTGTTAACTGCTTACCAGCCATTAGACTAAGCTCTACGAGGCCAGAGAGCTTGTCTTGTACTTGTTGCCTAACCTCAATGCAGAGCCTGGCACTAAGTGGGGGTGGGGTTCAGTCAATATCTGTTGAATGAATGAAAAAATTACTGACTAGATGGTGGAAGATGAGACAAAGGAGGGCAAGGGAGAAGGAGCTGCCATTTTTGAATGCCTAAGGGGTATAAATTGTTTCCTTCAAAGGCCATACTAGATAAACACTGCTCCACCAGGAGCATAAAATAGCCCCAGTTGGGTTTGTTAGAACTGCCTGGAGAAGAGATCTTGGGATCTTGGGATCTGAATTTCGCTTACCTTCCTTTTTCTCTAAGTAGGTGACAGTTCTTCTTACTTTACAGAGAACATTAAAACTATCAGCCAGGAACTTTCTGAACTCCTGGCTCCATACCCACTGGCTTACCTGCAGTTCTACTCCTCTTGCCCTCGTTCTCCCCTGTTTTGTTTTTTGTTTTTTGTTTTTTTTTTTTTTGAGACAGAGTCTCACTCTGTTGCCTGGGCTAGAGTGAGTGCCGTGGCGTCAGCCTAGCTCACAGCAACCTCAAACTCCTGGGCTTAAGCGATCCTACTGCCTCAGCCTCCCGAGTGGCTGGGACTACAGACATGTGCCACCATGCCCGGCTAATTTTTTGTATATATATATTTTAGTTGTCCATATAGTTTCTTTCTATTTTTAGTAGAGACGGGGTCTCGCTCTTGCTCAGGCTGGTCTCGAACTCCTGACCTCGAGCGATCCGCCCGCCTCGGCCTCCCAGAGTGCTAGGATTACAGGCGTGAGCCACTGCGCCCGGCCCCTCCTCTGTTACAATAAAAGAGATAGCCATATTTTTGTCTAAACCTGATCTATCACTATGTGCTGCAGTCCTCTCCTCTTTCCTCTTGGAGATCTTTCTGTCCATTATCCCTTTTCTTTATAGTTCTTTTACACTCTTTCTCCATACTTGTTTTTTTCCATGAGCGTTTAAACACATTCATGTTTTCCTTTCTTTAAAAATAAAAGGCTGGGTGCAATGGCTCATGCTTGTAATCCTAGCACTCTGAGAGGCTGAGGTGGGAAGGTCGCTTGAGGTCAGGAGTTCGAGACCAGCCTGAGCAAGAACAAGACCCCATCTCTACAAAAAATAGAAAAATTAGCTGGGCATGGTGGCACATGCCTGTAGTCCCAGCTACTTGGGAGGCTGAGGCAGGAGGATCACTTGAGCCTAGGAATTTGAGGTTGCTGTGAGCTATGATGACACCACTTTACTGCAGCCAGAGCGAGACTCTGTCTCAAATAAGTAAAGTATGTAAGTAAAGTTCCCTTAATTTCACAATTTCACATCCCCCTGGAACAACTGTCTTCCCTCTCCGGAGCCACACTGCTTGGGACCATATTCTCACCTTCACCTCCCCAGGGTATTCTTTGCCTTACTGTAAATGGCTTCCATTCCAGCACTTCACTGGAAGCATCCCAGCCACAGCCATTAGTGACCCGTTTGTTGTCAAAGCTGTTAAATACTTTATCTTTCCTGTATTTGATGGTTCCACAGCATTTGACATTCTTATCTTGGCTACTGTAACACCACACTCCCACGGTTTCTTGTTCTTTCTGACCACATCACCCTCTTAAGAGCTCTTCCAAAATGTTGGTTTTTCTCATATTTCTGTATTCTGCCCTTTTCTCATATTGAAGCAAAATGAGGCTTCAGATTGCATCTCTGAATGACTCCCACGTCTCTGTTGCTGGCCCAGTTGGCCTTCCAGCTGTGTATGGAACTCTCTGTTAGAACGTCCCCAGATTCCTTAAATTCATCATGTTCCAAACTAAACTGTTTCCTCCTAACATCTGTTTACTCCCCTGTGTTCCCTGCCTGTGGGAAGGCATATCCATCCATCGGGTTGCCCAGGCCAGACTCTGAGTATCACCCTTGCTCCCTCGCCCTCGCCTTTCCAGTCTAGTCGATTTGGTTGTATCCCGTCTCCCTCCTCCCTGGGTCTACAGGTTGTCCTATTCCTTTGGACTTGTTTTTTTTAACATCTTCCTTTAATCTCGATGCTAGTTAACGGGATTTTTCACAGACTTCTTCCAGGTGTGTCCTGAGAGTCTCTGGTCATGCAGAGTGTGGTAGATTTTTCAATGAGGCATGGATGTCCTCTTTTCAAACCGAAAACTGCCTTGGAAAATGAGCTGAACAATCTAGGTAGATATTTTAGGAGTATTGGGATTCTCTAGTTCTTTATATCTGTTATTTCCTCTAAGCTTATTAATCAGTGTCACATTGTGGCTGCTATTTAGCAGGCTACTGCCGTTGGGGAAGCCACAATCTAGTTGGTTTTTGAATAGAGTGGATTTTTAGTCCAGGGAAACTGTCCACAAGATTTTAATTTAAATTCTTTTTTATTTTTTTCCTGACTATAAAATATTTGTATTAATTGTAGAAATCTCAAAATTGAGAAGGATATAAATTTTAGAAATCATCATCTGTAATCCTCCTTCGTGCCTAATGGCAGCCATTATCAATATTTCCATCCCCTCATGTTACATGCTGTGTAAATGAAACGTGTGTACCTACATGTTGAGCATCCCAGAATCTGAAACGCTCTAAAATTCAGAACTTTTTTTGAGTATCAGTATGATACTCCAAGGAAATGCTTATTGGAACATTTTGGATTTCAGATTTTTGGATTTGGGGTGCTCAACTGGTAATGCATAATATTCCAAAATCCAAAATCTGAAACATTGCTGGTCCCAAGCGTTTCAGATAAGGGTTACTCAACTATGTATACACATACACACACACGTGTATATATATAAAATTCAGAGGATATTCTGTATGTACTTTTGTATTCTCCTTTTTTTCCTGACACTCATATCTTGAGCATTTTCCTAGGTCATAAAGTATTTTTTGAAGACAAATATTTTAAATGGTTGCATGGTGGTCTCAGTATAATTTCTTTAACTATTCTTCTCAATATTGTGGTTGAAAATAATTATTTTTTTTTAATTCTCAGGACTACTTTTGTGATGACCATCCTAATTCAAGGAATTTTTTTTTGTTCTTCATGTAAGAGAGAAAATTCAGGTGAAAAATTTCCACCTGACCTTGTATAACACAATGCAAATTTATACCACAAATATAGCTGACATTTGAGGCTAGGCACCGTGGCTCATGTCTGTAATCCTAGCACTCTGAAGGCCGAGGCAAGAGGATTGCTTGAGCTCAGGAGTTCGAGACCAGCCTGAACAAGAGCAAGAGCAAGAGCAAGACCTCATCTCTACTAAAAGTAGAAAAATTAGCCAGGTATCATCGTGCACACCTGTAGTCCCAGCTGCTCGGGAGGCTGAAGGAGGATTGCTTGAGCCCAGGAGTTTGAGGTTGCAGTGAGCTATTATGACACCACTGCACTCTACCCAGAGCAACAGAGTGAGAGACTCTCAAAAAAAAAAAAAAAAAAAAGAAAAGAAGTAGCTGACATTTGATAGCAGGATTAGTCTGGTTTTGTACAAGAAGTTGTATGTTTAGCGTAAGGGTTCATGATTATTAGCTTCCTCATGACCATGCATTAGAAATGGGTAGAAAATATTTTTTGTATTTTTTTCTTAGGTGGTTCGAGGACACTACAAAGGTCAGCAAATCGGCAAGGTAGTCCAGGTGTACAGAAAGAAATATGTCATCTACATTGAGCGGGTGCAGCGTGAGAAGGCTAATGGCACAACCGTCCACGTGGGCATTCACCCGAGCAAGGTATGGTCCAGAACGAGTGGTGGTAGCAGCCATATAGTGTAGCATTACTGTTATCTGTACCACTGTGGGGTGGCTCAGATAAGGACTTCTAGGGGTAGGCCAGGCAGGCTCGATTGATTCGGCGGCTTGATGTCATCAAGGATCCAGATTCTCTTCTTGTCTGTTTTGCCATCCTTGGTAATAGCTCAGTCTTCAAACTGGTGGCACTTCTCTACTAGGTAATATTCAGATAGAAAAGAGAGAGTATCTTGCCAGCCAAGGGATGATGAACAAGTTTTCCCAACCCAAATGATATTTCATATCACTAAACTGTGTAAATGTTCTCCTGAGGTCCTCAGGAGTTAGAAGGTGGGAGGTTGGATAGCAGAAGAAGGAGCCCAAACTGCTGTTGTCCAAGGGAAGCTTTACTGTACAGGATGACTGTGGTTATAAGTCCTTTTCCGTTCACAACCAGTCTGAGCAACATAGCAAGACACCCCGCCCCCCGTCTCTAGAAAAAATTAAAAACTAGCCAAGTGTGGTGGTGTGTGCTTGTAGCCCCAGCTACTTGGAAGGCTAAGGTGGGAAGATCATTTGAGCCCAGGAGTTCAAGGTTACAGTGATCTGTGGTCATACCACTGTACTCCAGTCTGGGTGAGAGAGCGAGAGCCTGTCTCTTTAAAAAAAAAAAAAAAAAGGCATTTCCACTTACAAAATAAGTAAATAAAGACCTATTTTCTCACTTCTACAGGTGGTTATCACCAGGCTGAAACTGGACAAAGATCGGAAAAAAATTCTTGAACGCAAAGCCAAGTCTCGACAAGTTGGAAAAGAGAAAGGCAAATACAAGGAAGAACTTATTGAGAAAATGCAAGAATGAATATAATCTTTGTGCAACCATGGTTTAACTGCAGGTTTTTAGCCTAGTGTGTGTTTCTTTGGAACTGTTCAGAAATATCTCTGGAACATTCCATTTCACTCCTGTTTTGTTGTTGACCTGGGGCTCTGTAAGTCTACTTTTGCAATTTTGATTAATTTATGAATAAAAATTGGAAATGCTTCCTAATTCCAAATAGTATTTGCATTGTTTATAAATAAAATCCATCTTATTACCTATTCCCCTTTGCCAGTCTTTCGTGTTTATTGTGTTTAACGTGGGGAGCAGGAGCAGCAAAACAGCAGTGGTGGAGTCAAGAGGCCCCGCTCTGCCTGGCCCCTTGTTCTGGTGCGGTGGAAAGGGCAGGGCTCCAGTCCCTGACGCGGGGTTTGTACACTCACCAGGGGCCCCATGGAGTGTGTGCCGCTTTGCATTCATGTCTCTCAGGCCTGACACATTGTTCTCTGGTCTCCTGACTAGTATTTCCCCAGCTTTCTCTCATGCACCAGTGAAACCAAATCATGTGCAGCTCCCCGACCAGGCTCCCCTTCTCAAGGTCTTGACTTTGCAAGTGCTGTTTCCATGTGACTAAAATGCCCTTTTCTTCTGGAGCTGAGAAAAGTGTGTGGGCAAGATTTGACTCACAGATTTTGTTGGTCCTTTATTTTTATAATTAAAAAAAATTCCAACATTTAAAACGTGGGAGAATCCACGGATTCTACCTGCTTTACCTGGCTGCATAGGGCCCTGTGCCTGCACAGCATCGGGTGGAGCCGAGGGGCTGGCTGCTCCCTATCCCACCTGCTCCACTCCTGTGCTTGGCATCTGAGTTCCAGATCTGTCTGCTCATTCTTCAAGATGTAGCTCGAGGGCCACATCTAAAATCTTCCCCTGCCCCTGTGAAAAATAATATGTTGATTAAAATATATCAAATAGCCTTTTATGTCTTTCCAGTAACAGCCAATCTGACATAACTGGATTTTCTTTATAAATGGTTGAATCAGGGTGTTTTCCATTTTGACTGCTAAAGTGAACTTAGCAGTCCAAATCACAAGCGGCATAAAAGACAAGGTCAAGACTTGAACCTCGAACTGATGGCATCAAAGGTCATTTGCTTCCCACTTCAGCCAGCTGTCTCTGGTATTCCTTCCTTTACTCTGTCAGCCTTTTATTGGACTCTGATAAGGGTCTGGACATTTGTGTGGAACACACAAGGACCTACGTGTTTGCAGCAGTAATGCTGCTTAACGGGAAAAGCATCACCAGCTACTAAGGTCTAATCCCAGCTCTGCCACTGGGTGGTCGTCAACCTTTGAGCAAGTTACTCATCTCTGGGCTTCTATTTTCTCAGTAGTAAAACATGATAATTCCTACTCTGCCTTCCTATTTCATGGAAAATGGAAAGAAAATGCCAAGATCAAATGGGATATTTCTGAGCATACTTTGGAAGCTGTGAGTATACCAATGTTAATATTGCTACGTTGTTCAATTTACTTGTATTTCCAATTCTGACAATGACTCTGCACTCAAAGAGCAATGTTTTTTCACGAACAATCAGATCACAACCTACAGAACTCAAGATGTGTTCCGTGAGTTGGCATTGGTTTAAGGGTAGACAGAATGATATTGTCCTGGCTCCAAATCTTTTGGAGCCAAAAATACTTGGATTCAAATCCTGCTTTTTTGGGGGGGAGGGGGAGCTTTTATTTCCCTCTGTTTTCCTACATACGTAAAAAGCTAGAAATGCTTATCTTCAAGGTTGTGAAAACTGAAGTAGCAGTCCACTAGACTCACCTGCTCCTGGGTGCTTGCTAATATTAGCCAGCACCCTCTTGCCTAGAGATTCTGTGATGTAGTAGGCCCAAAGTGAGATATGTACACGTGTATTTCTCACATGGACCTTGTGTAATTCTTACAACTGGGTAATTTTGGAAAACTGGATCAGGACAAATGTAAAGTTATATACACAGTGTATAAAATAGAGTAGGTGCCCACCACACGGCAGCTATGTAATTATTAACATGCTGAGGTTAACCACTAAATTCTGTAGTTTGTATTTTCCAATTTGAGTTTTGTCTTTATTCTCAATGAACACATGTTCTAGGACTCCAAAAATTACCAGATTTCATACTAGATTAAACTTATAGCTCCTTACTGTATATTCTGATACCTGGTCTGAGCTCTAGGTTCCAGCCATTACTTTCATCAGTAAATTTAAATTATAGTATCTCCTAGTAATTAGAATTGGCTTGTTTTTAGCAACTTATTCCAATATAAATGATAGATAAGAGCTTTGAGAGCTGTGATCCTCCCACAGGCATCCAAATCATACCAGGCTGCTTATGCTGAGCCAAGTGAATAACAGTGCATGATCAAGAGTAGGAACTTGGCCTCAATTTGAGTTCTAATCCCAGCTCTGTCAGTTCCTAGCTGTGTGACCTTGGGCAAATTGCTTAACTTCTCTGGGCCTTAGTTTGTCATCTATAAAACAGAGATAAAACTAGTACCTCCTAGAGTTGTCAGACTTATCACTTGAGATATTGTGTGTAAAGCACAGAGCACTCAGGAAATTTTAGCGATTGTCTTTTAGAGGAGATTGGCACTGGGTTCACAGGAGCAGAGGGGAAAACTTTTTCTCTAGAGAGTTCTGACAAATGCTGTTTCTAGAATGAAGGGGAGGGTTTAAGGGCAGCAGGGATGTGTTTTGGTCACTACAGGAAATAGGGACTGGACAATGCCAGAGGGGTGGGCCTGCCTGTCAAGGTTCAGGCCCCAGGGTACTAGCTTGTTTCCTGGAATGACTGAATTAAACAGTTTCCGACCGACTGACCTTTTCATCAGATTTGCAGACGTCCATTCCCTTGAGTGAGTCCTCTTGTGCTATTTTGGGAAGATGCCAAACTTTTTTTTTTTTTTTAAGCACGAAATGAGGTTTATTAAGAAGAGAAAGATAGGATTATATAGAGAGCAAGAGCAAGATCTAGCTTCAGAGTAAGAGCAAGATACGTTTGCCACAGAATGGTGAACAGGCCACCCGTTGTAACAAAAAGGCCAAAGATGCCAAACTTTTAAACTTCAGATAACTGCTCCTGAATGTCTGCTTTCATATTGCACTCAGGCATGAGACATTCAGCCACAGAGCTTTCCATATGAGTTGGGTAGGCAAGTAACTGAATATTTCAGGAATCAAAAAGAATTCTACTAACCGAGGGTCCACCCGCCTCTGCCAATGCTACAGACTTTGAGCAGTTCCTATCTGGCGTTGACTTGGGTCTTTGTTCTTTTAGTTTTTGTTCAAAGATAAGTAATACCTGTTAACATTAATCTATTGTACATTTCAAAATAGTTAGAACAGAACAAGTCAAATGTTCCTAGTTAAAAGAAAAGATATCATTCTAGCCCAGGCAACAGAGTGAGACTCTGTCTCAAAAAAAAAAAAAGATAAATATTTAAAGTTATAGATATGCAAATTGTCCTGATTTGATTATATGAATGTATCAAATTATCACACTTACCTCAAAAATATGTACATGTATTATGCATCAAGAAAAAATAAATAAAAATACCAAAAAAGATAAGTAATATATATGGTTCAAAATAAAAAGATAAAAGAAAGTAAACAGTAAAAAACAAGTTTCCTTGTCACCTTGACCCTCAATCACTCAGTTCTCTCCAGGAGGTAGTCACTGTCACCAATTTCGTTTGTATCCTTCCAGAAATAGTCTATGCACATACAACTGAATATTTACTGAAAGTTCAACCCATGAAGAAGTCTTTAAGAGAAAAGTAGGTCGTCCAAATTTAAACAGCCATATAAGGTTGATTCATTGTCTGAACACCATAATTACAATATAAACATACACACAGACTGGCCTTAAAAATAAAAAAATGCACAGATATAAAATAAAATGTTCTTTGTCCATCAGAAAAAACTAAATCAACCACATCCCAGCCTAATCCTAGCAGAAGGGCAGCTAGTTCTAGAAAAGGCTTTCAAAGGTCTCATGCAGTCAATATCTCTGTCTTGTAAAGTTGTGTGCAATTTCGTTTTTTTCTATGCTCACATATTACTTGAACTACGAGAGGCAACATAGCTTAGTTGGAAGAACAGGAGTTATGAAGAGCTGGGTTTGGATCCCAGCTCTTTCACTTAAAACAGCTATACTTCTGACAAGTTACAAATTTGAGCCTTCTTTTTTCATACATAAATTTAATAATGTCTACATTAGGCATTGTGAGCATTAAATGAGACAAGCTAATTCAAAGCACCTAGTTCAATGTCTGGCACGTGGCAGTCACTCCAGCCGTGGTGGCTGCTGCACCAGCGGTGGCCACCCGCAGTGCGCTTCCCATGCACTTACCTGAGCAGATGACTAGTGAATCAGCTTCTTCAGTAACTTCCAAGCCCCCGGATTAGCTTGGAAAGGAGTTTTTTTTTTCCTCCCTAGCTAGCTGAGGCTTTAGTTTTGGAAAAACAATTTAACTGGGTTTTAGTTGAGGATATGGGCAAGAGGGGTACCCCATACAGTATTCCCACCCCCACCAAGGGTATGCTGAGGGCTAGGACTGAGCCTCAGGTGGGTTTCCTGTTCCCTGTGCTCCCCTGCACAGCTGCCTCCCCCACGAGCTTTGGGGCAGCCTCAGGAGGGGATAGGCTGGGAGGGGTCGCAATGGCCCTTCACTTGAGGTCTCGGATGCCAGCTTCCCATGGTGCATCTGACTCTTCTTCACGACCATGGCTGGCTATGGAGCAGCTGGTGCGGCTGGAGGAGCCAGAGCCCCCACTAGATCCAAAGCTGGGCTGGAGGGAGCTCAGGCCGTAGCTGAGGCCAGAGCTTGTGAGGCCCCTGCAGGCCAACCAAGCCCGGCCCACCTGAGTAGCCACCGGTGGTCTTCATGTGGATACTCATGTTCTGCATCCCAGACTCCAGCTGGCTCTCCTTGCCCTCCAGAAGCTTACAGCAGGTGGCAATCTTGATGTCCACGGCCAGCTGTATGTTTATCAGCTCCCAGTACTCGCACAGCTGCTGCGCCATGTCCTACTTGGCTCCCTGCAGAGCGACCTCCAGCTCCACCAGCTTGGTGGCCTTAACAGCCAGCTCCCCAGGCAGCTTGGCATCCTCGATGATGGCCTCCAGAGAAGCCCTCTGGCCTTTGAGGCCCTCAGCCTGCAGCCGCTGACGTTCTAGTTCATGTCGGAGATCTCTGTCTCCATGAGCTGCAGGCCTCCCTGTGCTTTCCAGCCAGTGTCTGCGGCTCCTCACACTGGATCGGGCGCACGCTCTCAGCCTCAGCCCTGCTAGGGTTGGTGACCTCCTCCTGGGCTTGAACCTCGGAGACAATGCAGGAAGCAGCTGTAGTCCATGGACAGGACCACAGATGTGTCCGAGATCTGGAACTGCAGCTTACAGATCGCCTCTTCATACAGCTGCCTGGGGAAGTTGATCCCATCAGTCAGCCCCTCCAAGTGAGACTCCAGCTCCACCTTGCTCATGTAAGCTTCATCCAGATCCTTCTTTTTTTTTTTTTTTTTTTTTTTGAGACAAAGTCTCACTCTGTTGCCTGGGTTAGAGTGCCATGGCATCAGCCTAGCTCACAGCAACCTCAAACTCCTGGGCTCAAGCGATCCTACTGCCTCAGCCTCCCTAGTAGCTGGGACTACAGGCATGTGCCACCATGCCCAGCTAATTTTTTTCTATATATATTTTTAGCTGTCCACATAATTTCTTTCTATTTTTAGTAGAGATGGGGTCTCGCTCTTACTCAGGCTGTTCTCGAACTCCTGACCTTGAGCGATCCTCCCGCCTCGGCCTCCCAGAGTGTTAGGGTTACAGGCGTGAGCCACCGTGCCTGGCCCCCCAAGATCCTTCTTGATAAGGGCAAACGCATTCTCCATCTCTGTATGCTTGTTGAGCTCATCCTCGTACTTATTCTTGAAGTCTTACACTAGCCCCTGTGTGTTGCCAAACTCCACCCAAGGTTCAGCTTCCCCCAGCCCAGTGTGTCCAGCTGCCATAGAAGGTTGTTGATGTGGCTCTCAAACATGTTGTCCATGTTGCTCCAAGCTTCCTTCTGCTGTTTCAATGGGCTCCACTTGGTCTCTAGCGTCCTGTTTTGCTGCTCCAGGAACTGCACTGTGTCAATGGGAGAAGGAGACAAACTTATCAAGGGTCTTGATCTGCTCCTTCTCCTGGGTGCACACGGCCTGGATGTTGGGATCTGCCTTCAGCTTAAGGCGGCTCAGCAGACTCTGGTTCACCATGCTGGCTGTGGTGCCCCTCATACCATGGGCCCTGGCAGAGCCGCCACCCAGACCCATGCCGGCACCTACGCCATCCCAGAAGCTGCTGCTGCTGCCCCACCAGGAGAAGCTTGAGGAGCTGATATAGGCACTGGGCCCACTTGTGTACAAGCAGCTGCTGAAGGCCTGGGGGCCAGGGGTGGACGCCTGATGGACATGGTGGAGGCTGGAGTGGAGGCAGGTGAGCCAAACCAGACAGAGATTCAAGAAGGAGCTGAGAAGCTGCTTCTAGTGACAAGGAGCTTTATGACTCCATAGCTTTGTGACTCTGCATGCCTGTTCTTGTTTAGGGGATGGGCTTAGGAAAGAGGAGTTCCTCAGCTGGTTTCACCGTAGTACTTCAGTCAGCTGTTGTCCAGGGTTGCCTCTGAGGTTTTTTGTCTAGTAGTAGTTTTCAAATTTTTAATCTCAAGACTTGTTTACACTTTTAAAAATTATTGAGGACCCAAGGAGCTTGCATTTATGTAGGTTATAGCTATTGATATTTGCCACATTAGAAATTAAAACAGGCTGGGTGTGGTGGCATATACATCCAGCTACTCAGGAGACTGAGGCAGGAGAATCGCTTGAACCCACAAGTTCCAGACCAGCATGGGCAACACAGTGAGACCCCATCTTTAAAATATAAAATAAGATAAAAAGAAATTAAAACATAAAATTTTAACATATTTATTTTATTTTATTATTATTGTTTTTTGGAGACACAGTCTCGCTCTTTTGCCCTGGCTGGAGTGCTGTGGCATCAGCCTAGCTCACAGCAACCTCAACCTCCTGGGCTCAAGCAGTCCTTCTGCCTCAGCCTCTGAGTTCCTGGGACTACAGGCATGTGCCACCATGCCCAGCTAATTTTTTTCTATATATTTTTAGTTGTCCAGATAATTTCTTTGTATTTTTTAGTAGAGACAGGGTCTTGCTCTTGCTCAGGCTGGTCTTGAATCCTGACCTCGAGTGATCTTCAAGCTGCCTTGACCTCCCAGAGTGCTAGGATTACAGGTGTGAGCCACCACGCCCGGCTTAACATATTTATTTTAAATTCATTTAAAAAGAGCAATAATAAACTCATAACATGTTAACATAAGTAACATTTTTGTGGAAAATAACTAACTTTTCCAAAACAAACAAAAAATATATCGAGAAGAGTGACATTGTGTTACATTTTGGCAAAATTCCTTAATGTCTGGCTTAATACAAGACAAATGAATTTTCATAATGCTCCTGCATTCAATCTGTTGTGATGCTGTTTTGGATGAAGTATAGAAAGAAAATTCAACCTCACACAGATTCAGTTAGAAAAGACCTGCTGGGAGAATCTTAGGGACTCTCCAGGGGTCCTGGACCACACTGCTCAGAGTCTGATTTATTCCCTGAAGACTTTAAGCACCTTGAGGGCAGAGAATATTTCTTCTTGGGTGAGTCACTGAATCTGGACAGTCTTCACTTGGAATGTGTGATAAAATGTTTTGGACAGATTGACTGATAGAGGGAGCTGTTGGCCAGTAATAGCCCACGAATATGATACTGAGATACTAACTTTTCTCATTTCACAGAGGATGAAATTGACAGATTTAGACAGAATTGGTGCTGAAGAGTTACAGCCCTGCACTTCCGGACATTTCTTCTCAAAGAGGCTGCCTAGAAGGTGTCAAAGGTTAGATACTTTACTTAAAGGGATCAATTTAAGAGAAAATATTTTCATTTATTTAAGAAATGGGAAAGAATTCACAATTGCTAAAAACTGGAAGCAACCCAAATGTCCAGCATGGATAAAAGAATAAACAAAATGTGGTATATACATACGTGGAATACTATTTAGCCTGAAAATGGAAGGAAATTCTGACACATGCACAACATGGATGAACCTTAAGGACAGTATGCTAATTGAAATAAACCAGTCATAAGAGGACAAATGCTGTATGATTCTACTTACAGGAGTTACCAAGAGTAGTCAAACTCATAAGAGACAGAGGTAGAATGGTAGTTGCCAAAGGATGGAGGAGGGAAAATGGGAGGTGGTTGTTTGATGAATATGAAAAAGTTCTGGAGAGTGGCTGTACAACAATGTGAATACACTTAACTGTACACTTAAAAATGGCTAAGATGGTAAATTTTATGTCACATGTATTTTACCATTATTAAAAAGAGAGAAAGAAATAGGAAATTAGGAGTGAACTTCTTTGTAATTTCATTCTGGTTAATCTCATCCTTTCTTAACTATTCAATTCAGTTGCACAATTATTTATTGAATACATTCTATGTATAAACTATACTGCTCCAGAAACAAAGATCAGTTAAATGGTGCCTGTTCTCAAGGAGTTTGTCCTCTAGTACAGGGTTGGTAAAGATACATACACAATTACAAGACCAAAGAGATGTGCTAACAGGATGAAACGGGTCTTAGAGAAGGCAGTGCTTGGACTGGAACTTAAGGACGATAGAATTTCCACTGGGGCTAAATTTTGGGAGAGCAGTATAAGAACAAAGGAGACCAACTAGTTTCCTACATTGCTGCCCAGGTAAAGGCTCAGAATCACGCTTGAAGAGTTGGCACAGATGTTGAAGATTACTGGCCCAACTTCTCATTTAATTCAGGAGTCCATTTACTTAATGAAGAAAGAAATCAGGAGGTCATGAAATGTGGCTACTGTAAGGAAACCATGATCCACAATAAAGCACATTGGATTTAGTTTATAGATTTGCTTTCTAGCTTGCTTTTGACTGTAAGCTTTATCAAGCTCCTTAACTTCTCTGAGAACGGGCTTCCTCCTCTGTTCCAAGCCTGTCTCATACCATAATAAACATGTGTGAAAATTCTCAGCAAGCATTAGAAACTATGTTTATCTTCTTACTATTCCAATTCCCGCTCTTCCACGCTCAGCTGAGGACTAGCTGGCATGGAAAGTCACACACGATCTTCCACTCTACCTTCACACTGCACTGAGTGGCCTGTTTGCAAAGCCATGTGCTCCCCAGAATGTGAACTCCCTGAGGGTGTCTGATTGGCTTTTGTAACCTCAGGACCTGGCACAGTGCACGAGATATACAGTAGTGCAGTAGTTAAGAGCACGGGACTTGAAAATAAGATCATTAGGCGTCAAATCCTGGCCCTGCCGTTTACTGTGGGTAAGATCCTTACCCTCCTCCCTGGGTCTCAGTTTCAACTGCAAAGTGGGGATAGTAATTATAAGCACCTCATCGGCTGTAGGGAGAAGTTCAGGAGCGCATGCATTTAAAGTTCAGGGCCCAGTGCCTGACACACAGGAAGTCAGAATAGTAAATTATTATTACTAAGTTCTCTACCTATGTCTGTTGCATAAAAAGAAGCTAACGCTGTAAATAACTACACTCCTTGCCTAGAAAACCTTGTTGAGCCCCTGATGCCTGGACCCTCAGCCATGGGGTTAGCGCACCCACTCTCAGCCACTCTAGCCTTGAGACAAGCCAGGTGAGGGCGGGGCTCCGTCTCTGGGCCCCCGGGGGGCGGAGCCCGGCACGCCGGTCACGTGGGGCGCGGGAGGCGGGGCTCTGCGCGCGCTGGTCACGCGACCCGGTGTTGACACTTCCGGGTGGGACCAAAGTGAGGCGGCGGGGCAGAGGCTGGCAGCTTCGGCGCAACCATGGCGTATCACGGCCTCACGGTGCCTCTCATTGTGATGAGCGTGTTCTGGGGCTTCGTCGGCTTCTTTGTGCCTTGGTTCATCCCCAAAGGTCCTAACCGGGGGTAAGTGCGCGAGCCCCGCCTTGGGAGTGACGCGCGGGGAGGACCGGGCAGGCCTGGGCGGGGAAGGGGGCGACCCCGGCCCTGGTCGGAGAACCTTGCGCTGGTGCACCTGCACCCGGCACTCCAGGGTCGGGCCCCTGGCGGGGGAGCTCCCTGGCTTCCTTGTCGCAGCAGCTTCGGTGTTCCTGGCCCGAGCGTGAGGAGGGTGACCTTTGGCGGATCTTTTCTGGAAATTAATTTTAAGGAATTTATTCTCATCGTAGTCCTGGGTGGGGAGGGAGCAGTTAGAATTTAAGGGAAATTGGGGTTCGTCCTTAGTCGACTTTCTCCCCTTTAGCCCTGCCTTCCGCGTGCTTGAGGCCTCGTTTGCCTGAACTTTAAAGAAAAGGATCTGGTAAATAAAACAGAATTGTCCTCTCTGCCTCCCACGCTGTCGCAGTTGCGAACACAATAAGCTTGTTCATCAACGTTGAGCGCAGGCCTTGCATCTAGTGGGCGCCAGGAGGTAGCTGGGGCCTGATCTAAAGCGAGATGAATTGCCAAAGAGCAGGAGGTATTGTCTAGAAACCCCTGCGTCATACCTTTTGGAGGGCGCTCCCGCTCTTCTGTGAGTGTAACAAGTGCTTAGAATGATTGGCTGAAAAGATTTCTTTTTTCAGACTTCTTTGTTGAATAGAGCTTTGTCTATTTTGGAAGTAAACTTTAATTGTGGTATAAAATAGAGCCTTATCTTCAAGGGAGCCTTGGAACACCTTTCTGGTTCCCCTTTTGGTTTTTAGTCATCGTTTTCCTCAGCTCAAGATCATGTGGGGTGAAACACACTGAAGTTTGTCAGAAACACCATCTCTTACTTTATTCCTTGGAACTAATTTGGTGGCTTTGTAGTACCTGGTTTCACAGTACCTTGTATGCACAGTAGGGGCTCAGTCAGTATCTGTTGAATGGATAGTTCTATTGCCTTTATTAAAGGAAAGTAAATTTTATTACTTCCTTAATATTTTGTGACCTGAACCCCTTCTGCTCCCTGAAATAGACTTGTTTTATGCTTGTTACTTCTATTAGCCTAAAAATAAATCATCAATTTTTTAAAAGGAAAAATGGTAGGCGAAATTCTATCATTTGTAAGCATCGGGTCCCACCTCCGTTATAACACCAGTTATATAGGGTCATCTGTCCAGCCTATAGTAGTTGATGTATGGTGTCAGAATTCTGGAATTATTAAAGCAATTTGTATTAACCAAATTTAATTAGACTTGTTTTTCCTACTGGCGTTACAGAACTACAAAGTGCTTCTTTGTTGTGTTTATACCTTCAATTGTTTCAATACCCTACTTACTGTCTGCCTTTCTGGCTTTCATACTCAAAAAGCATTTATTAATGTGCTAGTAGCACTGACCATTCCTTTCCTAAAGACAGCCCTCCCCCATGTGATGCCACTGCTACTTCCAGAGTAATGAAACCCCTCGTGTTTCTACTCAGTTTCTAGCCCCAGTGTCATGATTCAGGTATTTGACCTGCTGGTGATACACAATCATGTGTTGCTTAAGGAAAGGGATACACTGAGAAATGCATTGTTAGGGTCTTTGTGTGAACGTCATAGAGTGCGCTTACACAAACCTAGATGGAATAGCCTACTACACACCTAAGCTGTGTGATATGGCCTATTGCTCCTAGGCTGCGAACCTGTACATCATGTTCCTGTCTTACATACTGTAGGCAATTTTAACACAACGGTAAATATTTGTGTATCTAAACATATTGAAACAGAAAAGGTACAGTAAAAATACAGTATGTAAGATAAAAAGTGGGATACCTGTATAGGACACTTACCATGAATGGAGCTTGGAGGACTGGAAGTTGCTCTGGGTGAGTCAGTGAGTGAGCAGTGAGTGAACGTGAAGGCCTAGGACGTTACTGCTGTAGACTTTATAAACACCACACACTTAGGCTACACTAAATTTATTTAAAAATTTTTCATTCCTTAGTAATAAATTAACCTTAGCTTACTATAACTTTTTTACCTTATAAATTTATAATTTTTTAAACTTTTTGACTCTTTTGTAATAACACTTGGCTTAAAACACATTGTACAGCTACACAAAAATATTTTCTCTCTTTATATTTTTATTCTATGAGCTTTTTCCTATTAAAAAATTTTTCTTAAACTTTTTTTGAGACAGTCTTGTTCTGTCGTTTGGGCTAGAGTACAGTGGCATCATCAAGCTCATTGCAACCTCAAACTCCCGGGCTCGAGCAATCTCCTGAGTAGCTGGGATTATAGGTGGGTGCCACCACAGCTGGCTAATTTTTCTATTTTTTTGTAGAGACGGGGCCTCACTCTTGCTCAAGCTGGTCTTGAACTCCTGGCCTCTAGTGATTCTCCTGCCTCAGCCTTGCTTTTTTTTTTTAACTTTTTAAACTTTTTTGTTAAAAACTAAGGCACAGGCCAGGTGCGGTGGCTCACGCTTATAATCCTAGCGCTCTGTTTCCAAAAAAAACCCCCCCAAAACAAGAAACAAAACTGGGGCACAAACAGGTACATTAGCCTAGGCCTCCTCAGGGTCAGGATCATCAAGATGTCAGTAGGTGATCAGAATTTTTCAGCTCCATTATAATCTTATGGGACCACCTATCTTACGTGCAGTCAGTTGTTGACTGAGAGGTCACTGTTTGGCACATGACTGTATTATCTGGTTCCAGTTCACAGCCTTCGCTGCAATCCTGTATTTCCTGCTCTTGGCAGGATTGAGCAGGTTCTGAAACACGGTGTCTCCTAGGGTTACTGAATTATGCCTTGAGGAACACTGCTCCTAGGGGGATGATCCCTATGACCTTGAATAATGTAGTTAACTTTTCCGTGTTCCTGTTTCCTCCTTTTAAAATGGAAATATTAGTACTGAATTAGTACTAGTTCCCCTTTACCTCCTGAAAATACTTCAGATCAAATTTTTTTCTAAATAGATGAAGGAGCTGAACTGTTCAAAGCTGCGGTTCCCAATGCCTGGGCCTCTGTCCACTACTGGTCCATGGCCTGTTGGGAACCAGGCTGCACAGCAAGAGGTGAGCAGCTGGTGGGAAGCTTCATCTGTATTTACAGCTGCTCCCCATTGCTTGCATCCCCACCTGAGCTCCATACTGCCCCCCCACCTCCAGTCTGTGGAAAAACTGTCTTCCATGAAACCGGGCCCTGGTGCCAAAAAGGTTGGGGACCACTGGCTTAAAGGACTGTGGTGAATTTTTAATACAAGAGATCGTTTCTGATTTGAGGGATTAAAAACATCTTCATTAGGGAGATAAAGGAAAGGAACTATGTGAGAAGGTAAGAAGGGAGAAAAACAAAAAAGACTTTGATGTTAAATTCTCTTCCTGCACACCAGATACTGAGAATTGGGTGGTTAGGAGGCTGTAGAACCTGGTAAGGCAGAGAGAAGAAAGGGCAGAAGGGAGAACTCTCCAAAATCTAGGGATAAGCTAAAGCAAGCCCCCTGCTCTTTCATTCTTTGCAACTGAAAAAGGGCTGGGTAAAATCAGGACTGTGCCTGGAATCAGCTTTCCTGACTATTCTTGTTTTTCATGATTTCCTTCTGTGTAGGAATTCACAGATTCTCTAAAAGCTTCAAATGTTTTCACAGTGGCTCCCTCCCCAGTAGACGTGGGGAGGCGGAGGGGATAGAGCACAGGGACAAGTGTGCCAGGAAAAGCAGAGAAACCAGGTGGGGGAATTTCAGCTGGCACAGGGATGAGTGTGCCAGCTCTGCTTTATTCTGGAACATTTTCAGGCATGCGGAAAAGTAGAAAGAGCAGTGCAATGAGCGCCTATTTACTGCGATCTGGGTTCAGTAATTGTCAATGTAGTCTCATGTTTGCTTTATCTGTGACTGTGTGTGTAATTTTACTGAGCCATTTGAAAGCAAATGCAGTCACTGTGGCAGTTCACCCCTCAGCATGCAGCCCCTAAGGAGAAGCACATTAGAAACTGACATTTTAATGAGGGGGCTTTTATATGAAACTATTAATACAATATTAAGCGGGTAGTACAAAGGAGCCTCAGCTGTTCCAGCTCTCTGAGATGATCTTTGGGAGAAGAAAGAAGACAGAGGGAAGAGGTTCCAGCTTAGGGCACAGAATGGGGGAAGATGATCAAAGCTTAGATTGAGAATCACAACATGATGTGTGTTGGAGGTACAGTGTGGGCACCTGCCTTCAGGAATGAAGAATTATGTTTGCAAGTAGGCAGAGGTGAGGAGGAGGAGTGGAGGGAATGGATTACAAGTGAGGAGCTGGACTTGATTCTGTAGGTCTTCAAACATTTTTATTGTCCAACTGTTGTAATTTTTTTTAAATTTATTTTTTATATTTTGATCCCTTTTTTTTTTTGAGACAGAGGCTCACTCTGTTGCCCGGGCTAGAGTGCCATGGCGTCAGCCTAGCTCACAGCAACCTCAAACTCTTGGGCTCAAGCAACCCTCCTGCCTCAGCCTCCTGAGTAGCTGAGACTACAGGCATGCGCCACCATGCCCAGCTAATTTTTTCTATATTTTTAGTTGTCCGGTTAATTTCTTCCTATTTTTTAGTAGAGACGGGGTCTCGCTCTTGCTCAGGCTGGTCTTGAACTCCTGACCTCGAGCAATCCTCCCGCCTCGGCCTCCCAGAG
Source organism: Eulemur rufifrons (assembly GCF_041146395.1). Classification (NCBI taxonomy): domain Eukaryota; kingdom Metazoa; phylum Chordata; class Mammalia; order Primates; family Lemuridae; genus Eulemur; species Eulemur rufifrons. The sequence continues at coordinate 13,811,764 of NC_090992.1, forward strand.
TGCTAGGATTATAGGTGTGAGCCATCGCGCTCAGCCAACTGCTATTATTTTTTTAAGCATAAATCCCTATACATATTTATGTATTATAACTATAATGTATAATTATATATTTTGAAGATTCTGACAATTCTTCCTACCTAAACTGTTGCCAGCCTTACCCAGTTGGATTATTGTAATTCTCCCAACTGGTTTATCTGCTTTTCCTTTTGCCCTTCTTCCAATCTATTTCATCCCAGAGATCCTATTAGAATTTGGATCGGATTTTGTCAGTCCTCTCCTCACATCCCTCCAGATAAGTTCCCTTTTCACTAAGAGTAAAAGCTTTTCAGAGTAAAATTCGTTTCAGAGGCTCCCTGGTACCTCTCTGACCTCACTTCCTACTAGGCTCCCTGTGCTCTGCTTTGGCCACACAGGCCTCCTCCCACTTTGAACACCAGGCATCCTCGCAGCTCATGCCTTCCTGTTTGCTGTTCCCCTGCCTGGAACACTGCCTTGCCTCCTGTAGGTCTGCACTCACGTGCCACCTCCTGAGCAAGGCCTCTCTCCTGATTATCCTCTTTAAAACTGCACTGTACCTTCCAACTCTCTGTGTACTCTGTCTTCCTTTCTTGCTTTATTTTCCTCCCTCAGCGCTTACTGACCATCTGGCACACTATTGATAGATAGGTAGATAATCCATGTTTATTGTTCATCTTGTTGTCTGTCTCTCCTCAAACTTCACAAGGCAGGGGTTTTTACCTGCTCTTTCCCCAGAGCCTGGTGCATACTGGGCCCTTAGTGAAAATCTGCTGAATGAATGAATGTGCCAATACATTAACCACAGAAAGCATACACACACAACTTCAAAAGGATGAGTTAAAAATAAATATAAATAAAAACACAAGTTCTGATATTTGCTTCCCAGGTTCTAGGAGATAGTTTTGCTCTCTCCTGGAGGTGTGGACACCTCTCTTTGGAAACCAGATGATTGGGTTCCATTGAAAGGTCTTTAGCTGGAGAGAGATGTAATGAAAGGAATATTTTAGAGAGATTTTTTTTCCTAGTGGTTGTGGATGGAATCAAAGGGAAGGAAGAAAGTGTTGAATCTGCCAGGCAAACGTGGTGAATTTTGTTGCTAACAGTGGGAATGGGAAGGAGGAAATCCACATGCGAGGAGACGCTTCAGAGGACGAATCCATTGTGCTTGGTGACTGTGAGGGTGTAGAGGAGGCATGAGCAAAAGACGATCGGTGGGAGGCTGGCTGGCTGGCTGGGTGCAAATGGCAGAGCTGCCTCTGGGAAGTAGGAGATTTAGAAGGGGAGCTTTTGGAAAGAGAAGTGGGAAGACAATATCATGAACTCGGTTTTAGAAATGTTGGAATTCTGCTAATGAAAGATCCAAGTTTAACTTTCAGACATGAAGGGAGATGGGGAGAGGTCAACTCTAGAGTCATATTTTTAGAAGGACAGTGTTACTTCATTGCCGAGAATACTAGCAAATGTGGTAGTTACTTAGGTGTCGAACCTTATTGTCGCTGTAGCCTTTTCTGTTCAGTGTCAGACGAATTGGGATTGGACATTCATGCTATGGCATGAATACATACCCCTTTAAATACAAATGTTTAATTATGTACTTAAGCTTCTACCGCATGAAGCTGAGGCACACTGCAGTCTACTGGTTGTTTGAACAGATTCAGATCCATTTTCTTGGTACACTATACATGCCAGTTTGGTAATTTGGGAAGGGGATTTAAACCATTCTGCAGTGTCTGCATAGTTTGGTAGTTATCTAATGACATTTGCATTTTTTTTTAGAGTTATCATCACCATGTTGGTGACCTGTTCAGTTTGCTGTTATCTCTTGTAAGTATTGTCTGTTGTAAGTAGTTTTTTCCTAAAACAATCAATTTTTCTTAGTAATTGTAATGTGTGCAACTTACCCATTTGTTTCATTGGAGCTTGTCCCTCATGTAACATCTAGAAATAGTGTCCTAAAATAGAAAATACTGCACTTTTCCTGTGCTCAGCGTATTTACATAGAACTGCACAGATGCTCTATCCTTTTGGGAATACAAGTGCAATTGGCATGAATTTAAAGCTTATAATTAGTTGGAAATTATAACTGTAGTACTTTGTATTTTATTATTGTGAAGTATTTAGGTCTACTCCTTTCACTTAAATATTTCACTGTGAAGCTAATGAAGGCATTCTTTGTTATGACTTTTGTTTATCTGAGTAGAAGTTGAGCTAGAATTATAATCAAGTAGAGTAAGGATAATTTTTTTCAATAATTCATTGTAAATTATATCAAAGTATAATAATCAGCATCTATTTGAATAGATTAGATAGTTTATATAAGCTATTGAATGAAAACTCTTTTGGGATATATACGGTAATTTCTTTCCTCAACATATATTTTTTGAATATGGTTCTTTATCCTCATGAATACCAGAATTGGCAGAACTGCAGTTGAACTACAGTCATGTGTTGCTTAACGACAGATAAACATTCTGAGAAATGTACCGTTAGGCAATTTCATCACTGTGCAAACGGCATAGATGGTATAACCTATTGTACACCCCTGGGCTATATGGTGTAGCCTGCTGTTTCTAGGCTGCAAACCTACAGCATCCTACTGTCCTTAGTACTGTAGGCAATTGTAATATAATAATAAATATTTATATATCTAAACACTGCTAAACAAAAAGATACAGTAAAAATACGGTGTTACAATCTTATGGGGCCACCATATCATATGATGGTCATATAGATGATCATATATGCCATCAACTGTTGACCAAAACATTGTTATGTGGCACGTGACTACATTTTAAAGATGTTTTCAACTCTTATCTACATTCTCCTCTTCCCTGAAGAATATGGAATGAGTCAAGCCCTTAAATAAAACAAAACACCTGAGTATTAATCGGTCTGTGGAGCAGATAACCAGTTCAGAGTATTCAAAGGCCTTAGGATTTTTTTTTTTAAGTTGAGCTATCGATCACATGCCACTTTAGTAATAACCCTTTTAGGGATTCCTTTTTAGAGTTTAGAACCAGTGATTCTGTTTTCTTGAAGAAAGCTTTCTAATTTCCTGAGACTTCAGTGACATGGGAAGTATTGGTGTTGCCCCAGTGTTGTTTAGTGCCCATGAGGGAGGAAGCAGCAGTTCCAGTCCATCCTGTGGATGAAAAGCTGTGGTTCTCTGCCACCCTGAGTCTGTGGATGTCCAGCCTCCTGGGGCTTCTGCACTAAAGTTGTTCAAAGAAGTCTATGGAGAAGAGCCGAATTCCAGTTCTGGGCATAGATCAAAATCCGCCCCTGACAAGAGTTATTGCCATGAATTTTGGCTGTCTGCCAATCATCTGGCTACTCTTTGGGGGGAGGTGGTAATGTATATTTTGATAGATTTAGGGGTACAAGTGGTTTTTCGTCACATGGATGAATTGTATAGTGGTGATGTCTGGGTTTTTAGTATAGCCATCACCTGAATAGTGTACATCACACCCAATAAGTAGTTTTTCTTCCCTCATCCCCTTTCATCCTCCCTTCTGAATCTCTAGTGTCCATTGTACCACTCTATATGCCCCTGAGTACTCATGGCTTAGCTCCCACTTACAAGTGAGAATATGCAGCATTTGGTTTTCCATTCCTGTGTTACTTCCCTTAGGATAATGACCTCCAGTTCCATCCAAGTTGCGTGAAAGACATTATTTCATCCTTTTTTATAGCTCAGTAGTATTCCATGGTGTACCACATTTTCTTTATCCATTCCTTGGTTGATGGGCACTTAAGTTGGTTCCATGTCTTTGCAATTGTGAATTGTGCTGTGATAAACATATGATTGCAAGTATCTGTTTGATACAATAATTTCTTTTCCTTTGGGTAGATATCAGCTCACTTGTGAAATGCAACTTTAGGTATTTAAAGCTGAATTATGTATTATAAAAGTTGTACTAAATGATGATGTCTGACTGCTTCAGCATGAAGGCTTACATGATGGGACTTTCTAAAATTTGTGTTAGTCTTTTTTTTTCTGGTTAGAGAGGTAAAAGAGGCTTTTCAGGTGATAGGTTAGCCTACAGACTGAAGTCTGACAGGTAATGGAGGGAATTCTTATACTAGCTGTATTCAGCTCTGAAAAGTAAATGAGTGCAAATACATGTATTGTCAAGAACTTACAATTGGTTTTTTTTTTTTTTTTGGAGACAGAGTCTTACTCTGTCACCTGGCCTAGAGTGCGGTGGCGTTAGCTCTAGCTCACAGCAACCCCAAACTCCTAGGCTCAAGTCATCCTCCTGCCTCAGCCTCCTGAGTAGCTGGGACTACAGGCATGTATTGCCATGCCCGGCTAATTTTTTCTATTTTTAGTAGAGATGGAGGTCTCACTCTTGCTCAGGCTGGTCTTGAACTCCTCACCTCAAGCAATCCTACCGCCTTAGCCTCTCAGAGTGGTAGGATTACAAGTGTGAGCCACCGCACCCGGTCAGGAACTTATAATTTTAGTATGGGTGATTGAACATCAGCTTATCCTACTTAATTATCTATAGACATTGAAATAAGGGAGCTCTTTATCAGTGCGGGAGCAAGGATTAGTCTTGTGATTGAAAAGGCCTTTGCTTTTATGCTTTGAGGATCTCTACAATGTGAACAGTAAGGTTGTTGGTGGTATTTTTTGTTTGTTTTGTTTTGTGAGATAGGATCATGCTCCATCTCCCTGGGTAGAGTGCAGCGGTATCGTCATAGCTCACTGCAACCTCAAACTCCCTGAGCTCCGGCGATCCTCCTGCTTCAGCCTCCCGAGTAGCTATGACCACAGGTGTGCGCCACCTCACCCAGCTAATTTTTCTGTTTTTTCTTGCTCAGGCTGGGTCTCAAACTCGTGGCCTTAAGCTGTCCTCCTGCTTTGGCCTCCCAAAGGGCTAGGATTACAGCCATGAGCCACTGCACCTGACCTGGTGGTGGTATTTTTTAAAAGAGAAAATTATTGCGCAGAGGAATAACTGACTGGAGATTAAACCAAAACAGGAAAAAAATATTTTGTGACTTCCTGGTTCTCCATAGTCTTTGAAATGTGGTTACTTTTCATAATAGTCCCTTTAAAACAAGCAAACAAAAAAACCTTTCCAATCAATCACATGCCTCTTATTTTCATTTTCAAGTGTGAAATGAATAATTGCATTCAGTTGGAAATCACTTCACTTTGAATTTTAGTGGCTTAATTGCAAACTATCTGTGAGCCCTTGCCTTTTGCTGTGTAGACTTTAGTCCGTTTATTCCTGTGTAGACTTTAGTCCGTTTATTCCTTTGTTCCCAAGTGCTGATGAATGCTCTATTGATAGTGGATCAGTACTGTCAGTGTGTGTTCAAAAAGGTGGTACACGGTGTCCTAACATTAGATGCTTCTCGAGGCCATTTTATGGGGAAATGAGCTACGTGGTATTGATTTTATGAAATCATTTTCTTTTCTTTATTTGAAGCCTGATTATACATCCTATTTAGCAAGATATCTGCATGAAAAATATGGATGGAATTCAAACCCCAAATATTTTGCATACCTTATTACACAGAGGAATGAGATTCTATAACAAAAAATAAAATAAAATTCAAAGGAAACTTCTGCTTGGCAGTAGTTATGTTTTCTTAAAAATATTCCTTTTGAAGTAAGGCACACCCAAAAAGACTTTGACTTTCCTAAACAAAGTCATGTTTTGAAATACATTCATGGACTTTTAAATTGCCTTCTGTTTGTGGCAGTGTTTTTCTCTTGCCAGTTTGTTCTTGTTTAAGGTTTGTTCCATGGGGCACAACTTGTTTGAGCTCTGTATAAATCAGTTTTCTTCCAGTGGAAGCCAGTTTCTATTAATAGTTTAGCAAAGGAAAATATGAATGTTATAACTGGATCCCTTTTGAGGCACAAGATTACTTTTCTCTCTTAAGCGTACAATCCTATTAAGTTACTATCCTATACTTTCTCCTGGTCTTAGGTTAATTTTTAATGTGCAGTTGTGTTGTAACTTACCCAGAGTCACAAAACTTACATTTTGGGGGGAAATTAGAAATTTAGTGTTGCAGTGTGAAGATACAGTTGCTTCTTGGAAAATGTGCTATGTCTTTAACACTTGACTAATTGTAAATCTCACCAGCGTACTGATACAGGAAAAGAAATATTGACTAAGAGTCAGGAGACCTCGGTTCTTCTAGGCTAAAGAATACTTGGCCTGATTTCACTGCAGGGTTTTAAATGAGATGCTGTGTGTGAAAACTTTTAACAGAGGAGAATAAAAATGAAAAGTAATATTACTAGTGATTTTTAAAAGCAAATTATTTTAATTCAAAGAACTGTGTTATTTGTAAGTACAATTTGCTTACAGGGCTGGTATCGCAGTGGGCCTTATTAGAGTTCATTCACTCAACGTATATTTATTTAGAGTCCGCCAAGTATCAGGCACTTAATCTGGGCTCTGGATCCACGTGGAGCAGTGAATGAACAAAACAGATAACGTTCCTGTCCTCTTTAGTAGGGAGAAACAGTGAACAAATAAAGAGCCAAAGAGGCCTAATCACTCCCTTACAACCCCTCATTCACTTCCCAGACAGGCTCCCCTGCACTTCCCACATGAGATTCCCCCTCACTCACCCTTCAGCCCCCCAGTGCTGCCCATCCACACAAGGATTGCACAGCCCACGGGAGCTCTGCCTCACAAGTCCAGGAATTGGCAAATCCATAGCTGAGCTCAGCCTCCCTCACTGGCCTTTTTGGGTCCTGACTCTAGAGCCAGTTTAGGCACAGGGCATAGTCACCCCCCAGGGACCAGGGTGCTCCGCGTTGGTTTCCAAACCAAAAAGCTGGTTGGTTTCAGGGCCACTTTTTACTATGGCATGTATTTCTTTCTTAAGTGTTTATCTCTTAGCTGTTTGTTTATTTATTTATTTAAGAGACAAGGTCTTGCTCTGTCACCCAGGCTGGAGTGTAGTGGCACAATTATAGCTCACTGTCATCTCAAACTCCTGGGCTCAGCAATCCTCCTGCCTCAGCCTCCTGAGTAGCTAGGACTACAGGCATGCGCCACCACGCCTGGCTAATTTTTAAATTTTTTGTAGATAGGGTCTCGCTATGTTGCCCAGGCTGGTCTTGTTCTCCTGGCCTCAAGTGATCCTCCCACTTCGGCCTCCCAAAGTGCTAGGATTTCAGGCTTGAATCACCACGTCCAGTATGTTTTTGAACTTTTAAAACCTACTGTATTCTCTTTATGAAAGAATAGAGACTAGGATGATGAACCTTCATTTGCCTGTCACCCACCTTCAAAAAATGGTCAACTCATGGCCAATCTTGTTTCATCCCCACACTGTCTCCCACACCCTGGATTATTTAGAAGCAAATCCCAGACATATCAGTTCATCTGTAAATATTTCAATATGTGTCTCTAAAATATATTCACTTTTTTCATGTATAACCATAATACTATTATGTCCAGCAAAGTTAATACCTTTATATCACCAAATATCCTATCATATTTAAATTTGCCTAATTATCTCATTATTTATTTTACTGTTTGCTTAAATCAAGGTCCACATAAAGACCATACATGGCAATTGATGGATATGTCTCTTAAGTTTCTTTATATAGGCTTCTTCTCCACATCTTTTTCTTTTTTCTTGGGAATTTTAATAGAAAAATTGGGTTGTTTGTCCCATAGTTTTCCCATAGTCTGGTCTTGTTAATTGCACATTCATGGTGTTAACATGTTCTTCTGTGTTTCCTATGACTTGGTGGTCATATCTAGAGGCTAGATCAGATTCAGCTTCAATTTTTTGGCAAGTCTCCTTCCTAAGTGGTGTTTAGTACTTCCATCAGAGGGTAGTACATAATGTCTGATTTTTCCTTGTATTGTTGGCAGTCATTGGTGATATTTTATTTCTATAATTTCTTGTTCATTCATTAGCTAGAATACATCCATAAATAGAGATTTACTTCATCAACTGTTTGGTTATCCAAATAACTAAAAAATAATTAATAAAGGAAAGTTAGGATATATGTGTAGTTTTCCCTTTATTTACCAATTTTCAAAATAACAAATTGATTCCCTAGCATCTTCCAATGGTGAATGATTTTTGTTTTATGTTAGTTTCATTATGGCCTTATGCACTTAAACATATTTGATGTATTGCAATCCAGTGTAATTAATAGCCTTGTCGATGGTCAAAAATTGAGATAAGCAAAGATATAAGACTTGTTGAACTTACTCCGTATATATGTTCCCTGTTATTAGGCAAGCACTTGGACTTGAAGGCTTTATGCAATAGCTTGGCAGTAGAGAGGGTTTTGATAGTTTGGCATGACTGCTTCCAAAGGCTGCAGGCACTAGAATGGCAGGAGTCATGCGTTATTTTTGTTTTTTTCTTTTGTTTTGTTTTCCAAATACAGATACGCAGTTTTTGTTGTAGCAACCTTTGAAAAGACTTTCCCTTTCTCCTTTAAATTGCTTTGGCATTTTTGTCCAGAATTATTTGACCAAAGTATATGAATCTGTTTCTGGACTGTCTCTTCTGTTCATTGATCTCTTTGTCTAGCCTTATGATAATACCACAGTGTCTTGAATATTGCAGCTTTATACTGCAATCAGAAACTGTGAGTCCTCCGTCTTTGTGCCTCAAGATTATTTTGGCTATTTTAAAACAGCCAAATACATTTTAAAATCAACTCACCAAGTTTCTGCAAAGAAGCTTATTGGGGTCTTAACTGGAATTGTGTTGAATATGTAGATAGATGTGGACGGAACTGGCATTTTAATGGTGTTGAGTCTCCTAATCTCAATGGTATCTCTATTTCTAATCTCATAGAATCTTTCTCCATTTATTTAGGTTTGCTTTTGTTTATGTCTGCGATGTTTTATAATTTTTGGTATAGAGATCTTGTATGTCTCTTGTTAAGTATATTCCTAAGTATTTTTTGTAGTTTTTTTAGTACTATTTAATGAAGTAGTTAGGGATTTATCAATTTTGTTAATCTTTTCAAACAATCACATTTTTAGCTTTGTAACTTTTCTCTATTTTTGTGTCCATTTGATTGACATTGACATCTATTCTTCATTATTTCCTTCGTTTTCCTAACTTTAGGTTTAATATATACTTTCTTCTAGCATAAGCATTTTAATGGAGTAAAATTCCCTCTAAGCTAGGCTTGAGCTGCATCCCACAAATTTTGATATGGTGTATTTTCATTTTATTCAGTTGGAAATATTTTCTAATTTCTCTTGTAATTTCTTAGACTAACTGGTTATTCAGAATTGTGGTGTTTAATTTCTAAATATCTGATGCTTTTTTAAGAATGTTTTATTGTTAATTTATTTATTATTCAATGTGGTCAGAAGATATACTCTGTAAGATTTCAGCCTTTTGAAATTGGGACTTATTTTATGACCCATCTTGATGGTCATTTCATGTACACTTGGAAAGAATGTATATTCTGCAGTTGTTAGTTGTAGTGTTCTATAAATATCAAGTTAAGATGATTCACATCTTCTGCATCCTTAGTGACTTTTTTTTTTTTTGGTCTACTATTCATTACTAAAAGAGGGATGCTAAAAATCACCAGCTATGATTGTGGATTTTGCTGTTTCTCTTTTTAATTCTGTCCATTTTTGCTTTATGTATTTTGAAGCTCTGTTATCAGGTGCGTACACATTTATGATTGTTATGTCTTTCTGATAATTTGATACTTTTATCACTATAAAATATCCGTCTTTATCTCTGGTGATGCTCCTTGACTTGCTTTTACTTTGGTATTAATAATCCTGCTACCTTTCTTATGCTCATTTGTTTGCAGAAAGGATTTACATTGCTTCTGCCAGGTGAAGGCCATTACCAGTTCAGTATTAATAAAATTCTTGATATTTGGGTTTCTAGCCTATCCTGGTATTGCGAATTCAACTTGCAAACCTTCTTGAGGGCCAGTTCTCAGTGGCCTTCTTCCTTCTTGTTTCTTAGGTTTGAGACCGTTGATTTTTCTGGGATTCCTGTTGAGTTCTGTCTGATTTATCCTTAATTGAAGACAGAACCCTTTGGTCCCAGCTCCTTGGGAGACTGAGGCAGGAGGATCACTTAATTCTAGGAGTTTGAGGTTGCAGTGAGCTATGATGATGCCACTGCACTCTAGCCTGGGCAATAATAGAGTGAGACCCTGTCTCAAAAAAGAAAAAAAGATAATATCCCTTTGGGGTCCCAGCTTTTGGAAGGGAGAAGCTTTTATTAGACAATACTCTGAGTGGGCTCTGGGCCTAATTTACTGTTTCCCATGCCCTGTGAAATCTGAAAACAAATGCTCAAATTCATCTCTTCATATATACTCTCAAGGTGTGGAAACAACTTATAGTCAGTCACTTCACCTTCCTCTCTGGGTACTTGCCTTTACTTGGTTTTTTTGGCCTGAGAATTGCTTACATTTCTCTTGCGGATACGGTTGACTGTTTATAGGAGAAGGGAGACCTGGATATCTGGCCCAGCGTGTTATTACCTACTATATGGAAGAGTTTATTTTTCTTTAGTCTGACTTTATAATCTTTTTCTTCATAATTTGGCAGATAAGAGGACTGTTAATAGACTGAGCTGGGAAGTCTGGAGTGACTCTTGAAGAATAGAGATTAAAAATAAGAGATATTTCTAGTTTAGAACCCTGGCAAAAATAGGGCGTATTCCTGTGGTCGTGAAATGGCCGTAGTTTGGCATGAGGTTAATGCAAAACATTGATGACTTTTCATCTGGAGCTTGGGATCCTTTTCCAAGCCTTTTCTCATGGCTGTGCTAGAATTCAGTTCCATGTGGTTGTGGAACTGGGAGCCTGTTTCCTTGCTGGCTGTTAGTTGGGGCCACTCTCAGCTCCCGGAGGCCACTCACATTCCTGGCCAGGTGGCCCCTCCATTTCGTGTATCTGTAATTAAAATCTAACCCTGTCTAATTCTGAATCTGGCACTTTCTAGTAGCATCTAATGATGTTGCTACCCTTGAAAGTGTTTGTGTCATTGGATCGGGATGAGAGAATTCGACAGAGGTCATTTTAGTGAAGCTAGGGCAAATCACTTTCCTACATTTCTGCTGTCTCTTAAGGAGCCCACCGACAGAAGTCACTTCTGGAGTGACTGGAGGGACAGTGGATCAGAAGAGAGGTGCTATATGGACTTCTCCATTCCAACAGGGAAGCTGACTCCACTCAATCTGTGTGTCACCGGGAAGTAACCACGCTTTTGTTCCTGTTCTTATATCTGAATGTGGAACAAAAGAACAAAGCAGGATTTGAGAGAGCTGGGTATGCCTTTTGTGTGGTGAGGGCATATTTTATGCTTGGAGAATTCTAATACCAAGAGTTGAGCTCATGATAAGTGGCCAGGGAGTGCTTGTAGGATGAGAGCACCCATGCATATCTCTAGCAAAGCATACTCCACTCCTGGCCTTGGTTTGCATCTCACAGCTCATGAATCCCTCCAGGTTGGCCCCTCAACCGATTCCTCTCTGCATCCTCAGAGCCTGCCAGGGAACGTGGCCCTGGTAGATGGTTGTGGGATAAATGAAGAACCCCTAGGCTGCTTGATTTGTTTCACCCTTAATACCCTATAGAAGCAGCCTGGTATAACGGGACTCAGGAGTCCTGGGTTCTCCCTTCCAGCTCCATCACTGATTCGCTGTGGGGTTATTAATAAGGTTACTAGGACTTAATTTCCTCATCTTTCAAATGTGGAACGTGGACTTGCCTTCCATTCCAGCTCTGCAGTTCTCTGAAACACGTTACTGCACTGTAGCTGCCTCAAATCTCAGATTGGTTATTAGACTGGCCTTTAGGTTATGAGGACATGTGGAACAGTTTGGACAAACTTGAAAGGTACATTTAGTTCCTTTTCTTGTACACACGAAGTAATAGATTCATTGCAATATGATCTCTTTCTCCACCCACTTCCCTCAATTCAGAGTGGGTTTTTTTTTTTCTCCTTCCAGTTCTCTTCTTGTTTATCAGCTTTAAAGGGAAATTTTAAATCAGAAGGTAGTCAGAAGGGCAGGCACAGAGCTCAGCCGGTTAAAGAGGGGGAAATTCCTCTATGAAATTTCAAATGAACTGGCCTGAATTGTTTCCCAAGGAATTTTCTTGAACTGTGGTTTGTTGGGTTTTTTAAAGTTGAGGGTTTTTTTTTTTTTTTGCTTTATTTGAAACATTAAAAATATTATATGAAATTAAATTCAAAAAAGTTTCTCAATACGGACCTTAGCAAGCAAAGTGGTCTTCATTCTTGCATCTGGATGTTTATTCTTTACTGCAGGTACCATAGGCTTGTGTTGGACTTAATCAATATTCAGTGGATGGATTCTCATTTTCTTAATCCCCATACAGTTTAGATTTAGCTAAATTAATGCCTCCTGAAATGTTCTTAGTTAAAATATTCCACCAGGTCACTCTTTGTAATGGAAACAGTAATCTGATCTGGTTTCTGGTCAGGTCCAGCAGCGGGACCTACTGCTTCCTAATTAGTATTGTGACAGTAGGCCAGTCACTTACCTTCTCTCTGCCTCAGTTTCCTTAACTGTGTGGTGCGAGAATTAAATGAAAGGTTATATGTATAGTTGTAATATTGTGAAATATATATTTGGTCTTAGTTCCCTTTTCCGGGTATATAACTTCTAAAATTCTTGGACTCTCCAAAGTGATATCTTTGTGTACGCTAATGAGTTGACTGATGGCTGGAAGCCCCTGTGTAGCTCCAGGTTGGGGGCTGGCCGCCAGAAAGACCAAGGCAGAATTAGAGGGTTGGGACTTTCAGCCCTACCCCTCATCCTCTGGGGAAGAGAGAAGGGCTGAAGGTTAAATTGATCACCAGTGGCCAGTGGTTTAATCAGTCATGCATATGTAATGAAGCCTCCATAAAAACCCAAAAGGACAGGGTTCAGAGAGCTGGATTGCTGAACACGTGGAGGTTCTGGGAGGGTGGCCTGCTAGGTAGGGCATGGAAGCTCCCCATACCTCGCCCTATGCACCTCTTCATTGTATTTTTTGTAATATCCTTTATAATAAACCAGAAAATGTGTTTCTGGTTTTCTCCTGAGTTCTATGAGCAGCTCTGGCAAATTAATTAAACCCAAGGAGGGGGTCAGGGATCCCCTCCTTATAGCTGGTAGGTCAGAAGCATGGGTAAAACAACCTGGGACTTGCAATCAGCATTGGAAATGGGAGGCATTCTGTGGGACTGAGCCTGTCACCCTGTGGGATCTGATGCTGTCTCCAGATCGTGTCACAGTTGAGTTAGAGCAGTGGACCCCAACTTTTTTGGCACCAGGGACTGGTTTCATGGAAGACAGTTTTTCCACAGACCGGGGGTAGAGGAGTGTGGGGGGGGGAATGGTTTGGGATGATTCAAGCACATTACATTTATTGTACGCTTTATTATTACATTATGATTTGCTATTCACTGATAGGGTTTTGTGTTTTTTTTTTTTTTTTGAGACAGAGTCTCACTCTGTTGCCCAGGCTAGAGTGAGTGCCGTGGCGACAGCCTGGCTCACAGCAACCTCAAACTCCTGAGCTCAAGGGATCCTCCTGTCTCAGCCTCCCGAGTAGCTGGGACTACAGGCATGCACCACCATGCCCGGCTAATTTTTTCTATATATATTTTTAGCTGTCCATATAATTTCTTTCTATTTTTTTTTTTTTAGTAGAGATGGGGTCTCGCTCTTGCTCAGGCTGGTCTCGAACTCCTGAGCTCAAACGATCCGCCCACCTCGGCCTCCCAGAGTGCTAGGATTACAGGATTACACCTGATTTCCTCAGGTGTCATGTTTCCTGTCACAAAACCACCTTCTGTTTCCGTAGGCACAGGCTTCTGATGTGGTGCTGGCTAATTCTCCAGCCTTCTTTTCACTGGTGATCGAATCAGCCTTTTGATCCTTTGATTGGCAGAGTTCTAAAATTGAGAGCAAGTGGAAGAAAACCCGAGCCACCGCGCCCGGCCAGGGTTTTGATATAAGTCTGCAAGCAAATGATATATTGTGGTCTCTGTTGTAGTCCAACCTCTCTGCTAATGATAATCTGTATTTGAAGCTGCTCCCCAGTGCTAGCATCACTGCCTCAGCTCCACCTCAGATCATCAGGCATTAAATTCTCATAAGGAGCTGGAAACCTAGATCCCTTGAGTGTGCAGGTTACAGGAGGGTTCGTGCTCCTATGAGACTCTAATGCCACCTGACTCTGCCAGGAAGTGGGGCTCAGGCAGTGATGTGAGCAGTGGGGAGTGGCTGTAAATACAGATGCAGCTTCACTGGCTCACTCCTCACCTCCTGCTGTGTGGCCCATTTCCTAACAGGCCACGGACCAGTACTGTTTGGTACTGTTCTGCGGCCTGGGGGTTGGGGACAACAGAATTAGAAGACAGACACCCAGCTGGTATCCACTGCAGAATTGATTGCTTGCTTGTTGGTGGCAAGAGATCCCCACACATTTGGTCACACAGTCTTCTATGTTGATTGTTGTGGTGTGAGAGCAGAAGAAAAACAGTTTGTTTTTTCCACTCTCATCAGTATTTTTTAAGAGAGTTCTCCACTTTCTCCAGGCAAGAGAACAACTCCTATACAACATCCTAAAAAGTGCTGGGAGGTGACTTTTTATTTCATCCTGCACGTTCTTGGTTATGGAAGGAGACAGGGACCAGTTTAGCTTCTAACATATTTTGTTTTGTACTTCTAAACATTGGCGAATGATCTCAGTCTCTTACAAAAGTGTTTTTTTTTTTCAGGCAGCTTGTGTTGCCTTCTGGGATTGGGGAAATCCTGGGTTTGTGTGGAATTTTCCATGACACTTAGCTCTGCACCATTAGTGTTGACTGCAGTCACAGAACTTTTCAGGGTGTCTGCCTGTGCTCCTCTCTGCCTCCTTTTTTATAGTGTCAAATGGATGTTAAACCTCAAAAGTCTTGGTATTGTGTTTGTGTTTAATACCCAGGTTCTAAGAACAGATCAGAGAATCTCATCTGAATTAACTTTTTGTTTATGAAGTGAGTCAGCTTGAGCTATCTGTTTTGGCCTGATTTCCTCAGGTGTCATGTTTCCTGTCACAAAACCACCTTCTGTTTCCGTAGGCACAGGCTTCTGATGTGGTGCTGGCTAATTCTCCAGCCTTCTTTTCACTGGTGATCGAATCAGCCTTTTGATCCTTTGATTGGCAGAGTTCTAAAATTGAGAGCAAGTGGAAGAAAAGAGATCCAACAAAATAAAGAGATCAATAAAATAAAAGTTGGGTTTGGCTAGTTCCCCTCTCACAGGGGAATTTAAAGTCCGGAGAGTTTAGAAGGAGCCTGCTGCAGCAATACAGCTCCTTTTCCTTAGAAAGCAATTCCCTAGATCCTGTGCCGAGGATGACAGAGTGTTACCAAATTTCATTCTCCCAGAGGAGCAGTAGTTGGAGGTTGGGCCTGTTTGTCTACCATAACCTCCCCCCCAAATGAGAGAAGTTCTAATCAGTTCATATACAGTTAACCCTCGAATGACGCAGGGGTTAGACACCCCCTCGCACCATTGGTAAGGTCAACAGTAGGTTATTTATTAGTAGTTAAGTTTTGGGGGAGGTCAAAGTTATACACAGATATTCAATTGTGCAGGGGGTGGGTGACTCTAACCCCTGCGTCATTCGAGGGTTAACTGTATATGAACTGATAAGAACTTCTCTCATTTTGGGGGGAGGTTATGGTAGACAAACAGGCCCAACCTCCAACTACTGCTGCTCTGGGAGAATGAAATTTGGTAACACTCTGCCATCCTCGGCACAGGATCTAGGGAATTGCTTTCTAAGGAAAAGGAGCTGTATTGCTGCAGCAGGCTCCTTCTAAACTCTCCGGACTTTAAATTCCCCTGTGAGAGGGGAACTAACCAAATTTTATTGATTAACACATAAGTTGTACATTATATGTATCATATGGACTGTATTCTTACAATAAAATGAGCTAGAGAAAAGAGAATGCTGCTAACAAAATCATAAAGAAGGGAAAATATATTTACTATTAAGTGGAAGTGGATCATTGTAAAGGTCTTCATCCTTATATTCACATTGACTGGGCTGAGGAGGAGGGGGAGGAAGAAGAGGGGTTGGTCTTGCTGTCTCAGGGGTGGCAGAGGCAGAAGAGGTAGTGGAGGTGGAAGGAAAGGCAGGTGTGTAAGTGGACCCCGGCATACAAGGGGACCCACGCAATTCAAACCATGCTGTTGAGGGGTCAACTGTATTTCGAATAGGGACTAAAGGCAGTAAATACTCTGCTTCCTTCTAGTCTATGCTCAAGTTTACCTCCTTCCCTGACTACCCTGTCAAAGTAGTAGCCCCTCCCCCCCAAAAACATTCTCTGTTCTCCCTGTTTATTTCCTTCATAACACTTATTTCTTGATACTATATTATGTAAGCTTTATGAGGATAGTGGCATTTCATTTTCTCCCTTATATTCTTGGGGCCTGGAACCTAGTCAGTGCTCATTAATTATTTGTTTAGTAAGTATTAGATCATTAAATATGAAATGTCTGATTTTGAATCAGAAGTTTAGTTTATTATATCTCAAACAAGCAGTACAATTAATCAAAGTACATGCCTAAACTATTGACGCAGTTTTGCAATCTTAACAGCAGCTTGCTTATGCCAGTAGCAAAGAAGCCTGGAGGGTGAGTGGCAATTTTCCACAGCTTGTTGAGAATTGAATATTTTTCCTTGCAAGAAGTGGTCCAAAGTCTGGAAGAAGTGGTGATCAGTTGGTGCAAGGTCTGGTGAATACAGTGGATGACAGAGAGTTTCCAAGTCCAGCCTCTGTAGTTTGAGCAGCACTGTTCGCACGATGTGTGGTCCAATGTTGTCTTATAAGAGGATTGACCTGTTTCTGTTGACCAATCTCAGCTGCTTAATCACAGGCATCCTCATCATTTCGTCAGTTGGTTGCAGTAGACATCTGCTGTAATGGATGGACCAGGTTTCATGAAGCTGTAGTGGCACCAGCGCTGGACCACCAAACAGACACCATTAGCTTTTTTGGATGAATATTCGGTTTTGGACTGTGTTTTGGCACTTCTTCTTTATCCAGCCATTGTACTAAAAAGCTTGAGATTGTCAAAAAGAATCCATTTTTCATCGCACATAACAATGTGGTGTAGAAATCGTTCTCCTTTATGTTGTCACAGCAAAGAAAGGCAAGCTTCCAGACGTTTTCTCTTCTGACAGTTGTTTAATTCATGCAGTGCGCATCTATCCAGCTTTTTTACCTTGCCGAATTGTTTCAAATGGTCCAGTATTGTGGGAATAGTAATGTCAAACCTTGCTGCTAATTCACATGTGGATTGAGATGGATTCGCTTCCACTAGAACTTTCAGCTCATCATTATCCACCTTGGTCTCAAGTCGCCTACGTGGCTCATTTTCAAGATTAAAATCATCAGAATGGAACTTCTCAAACCATCCATGTACAGTGTGTTTATTAGCCACATCCTTCCCAAATGCTTTGTTGATATTTTGAGCTGTCTGCACTGCATTGGTTCCACGATAGACCTCATATTTGAAAATAACACAAATTTTTTACTTATCCGTGGTTTGACAAAAGTTGCTCTAAATAAAATTTGAAAGATAATCACAAGCCACAGCATGCATTTGCAAGACTGAGGATGTACCTTCACAATAAAAATAAAACAAGAAATGTCAAAGTGAAATGTCAGAGGTATCAATGGTCAAACTTAGTACTTAAGGAAATCGGACATTTCATACTTAATAACCTAATAAAACATCGAATGGTTTGAATACAACCAGACATTTGCATACTGTCTTTCTTTTTGTGCTTTACCTTGGCCTTAGTTTGGTGATTCTTAAACTGCATTGGGCAAATGAATTACTATTATCACGTATAAAATCATTTATTTAGAACTTAGTGAGTAATATAAGAAAAATTTAAAGATAACTTTGTGCTATTTTTCACTTTTAACCCTGAAGTAAGATGTGACACCATTGTACTTCTTCAATAATTAGTCTATAATACACAGGAATACCTTGTTATTTAGATTCTGAAGTAAGCTGGGGAAGTTCAATGCCCATGTGGTTCAGTTTTACTGGGACCCAGAAGATGTTACATATTAGCTGGGATGTGAGGGCAATCAGGCTATGACGTCTGTCACTCCTTTGATCACCAGGGTTGATTCAGCTGATCTGGCTGGCTAGCATGGTGTCCCCTTCCTGCCTCACCACCCCATGTGTGTCCCTCCTGAAGCTGTGTGTTTGGTGGAAGAGGATAACCTTCCCTGATACAGGAGGATCATTCTTTGGTCAAGGGTATATGAGTAGCTGTGTTCCCCTGCTAGAACCTCAAACGTTCTCAAGATTACATGAAAACACTTTGAAGTAAAGATACCAGGAATTCAGGAAATTTTGGATACTTGGAAAGGTAATCAGGTAAGGAGAGAAAAGACAGAGACCTACTGTGATGAAGCCTCACTGTCTTATGGATATGTCTGAAGATGAAGGCAGGATATGTCCTGGGAAATGATTTTGTTTTCAGACATGCTCCCATCAATACAATGTATATTGAAGGTTTGGTCTAAATGGAATAGATGAAGTTTGCTAATGGACTTTTTCCATCCATTTGAAAATGGTCATGTTCCAACATGATTTCACCACTTTCTTGTTGTTCCTTTCCCCATCCTTCTTTTAGTTGGCTGATTGCAATTCTGGCCCAACTCAACCCTCTCTTTGGACCACAGTTGAAAAATGAAACCATCTGGTATCTGAAGTATCATTGGCCTTGAGGAAGAAGACATGCTCCACAGTGCTCAGTCTTTGAGGTGACTATATTCTTGACCTTTCACATCACTGTTGTCAATCAGTCAGCTAGAGTTTATCTTTTTCTTAGAATTTTACAGCCATTTTAACACATGGCAAGGGCAAGCAAATGTGATCTGAAGAGCAGAAATAAATTTAGAACTTAGGCCATTCACCTTACTTAAATCTTATGGATCTATTCATAAGATTATTTTAAATTCTACAGTTTGATATAGAAAATTAAGCTTGCACATACTCTTTCTGACATAGATCAGAAAAGTGACTATTTATACTTGGCATTGCAAGATCCCGCAACTTTAAGAAGTGGCAGATTTAAAATTAAGGTTTCTGAATGCTTTGGATGGAGAGAGATAGGTGCTTTTTGAATATCAGTCTTAAAATTGCAGCTTTTCTTTGGTTCTGAGGATCAGAGAGGCAAGTAGTGGTATAGTGGAAAGATTTATTCACTGGCAGAGTCAGGAAACCTGTCATTTAATTTGTTCTTCGATCTCCATTGTTTCATTAAATGGAAGTTAGTGCTAAATGCTTGATTACATTTAGCTTCAACTTTTTTGGCAAGCGTGCTGCTTAGGTGTTACAGTAAACTGCATATTGCCTCACATCAGGAGACACATGATGTCTGGCTCTCTCTCTTATTTTTAGTGACGCTAAGATCATCACTGGGTTCAGGCACTGACAGCCTGGTTCCTCCAGTTGTAAAGTTCTCCGTCAGCCTTTTATCCAGTGATTTTATCCATTGATGATCGTAGTCAGAATTAATCATTTCAGTAGAAATTGCAAAATGGTGATTTTCTAGTTCTGTCATTACTTACACATCTGATTAGTTGAAATGCTTCTGTAAGGATAAACTTTCCCTCATTAACTAGGGTTATCTTAATAACCTTGAAATATAGATGAGACAGAAATATAGGAAAAGCAGAATACAGATTTAATTCTTTTCTTTTAATTTTCAGAGTAAGATGTTGGTACCCAAGTTACTTTTGGGGTATCCAGTGAGATTTTCGTTTCTTTTAAATTGTAATTAATTACTTCCATTGTCCTTTCTATGTCCAGTCATTCTTTCTTTGATCTATGGGAGCCTGTTTAGGCTGACTTCTGTATGCTTTTGATGTTAGTTTTTGGTAGTTTTCTTACTTTCTGGCAACATCAAGATATCCTAGGCCTCTCTTGTATATTTTCTGTCCCAGACTTGGATTCAGCTCCAATTGCTTTCTAAATTTCCCGCCACAAGGATCTCTGGTTCACTAGTGAGTTCTCAAGCCCAGTTGCCTCTGGTTCTTTTCAGTGAGAATGGTATTTAAAACCAGGATCTAGGCTGGGTGTGGTGACTCACACCTGTAATCCTTGCACTCTAGGAAGCTAAGGTGGGAGACTCTGTCCCAAATAAATAAATAAATAAGTGAATAAATGTGTATATATATATAAAATATAATAATAAAAACCAGGATCTAAGTCGGGCACGGTGGCTCATGCCTGTAATCCTAGCACTCTGGGAGGCCGGGGCAGGAGGATCGCTTGAGGTCAGGAGTTCGAGACCAGCCTGAGCAAGAGCGAGACCCCTGTCTCTACTAAAAATAGAAAGAAATTAGCTGGACAACTAAAAATACATATATATATAAAAAAAAATTAGCCAGGCATGGTAGTGCATGCCTGTAGTCCCAGCTACTCGGGAGGCTGAGGCAGGAGGATCGCTTGAGCCTAGGAGTTTGAGGTTGCTGTGAGCTAGGCTGATGCCACGGCACTCTAGCCCGGGTAACAGAGTGAGACTCTGTCTCAAAAAAAGAAAAAAAAAAAAAAGTAACATTGGTATAACTAATAGCTGTAAGTTTATCAAATACAGTTTAAAATTTATTTGCTGCTTTATATATCCTTAGAACAAATAAAGAACAAAATGCTATTTTCTGGGGTTACTTAAATTTTATATACAGTATATATGGTATGTCACCAATTTGATATACAGTTTAAGTTGTTTTGTGTTCGATTTACAGTATTTTTAAATTTGTTGCTTTTTAAAATATATAAAACATATTTCCAGAGTCAAATTATAAATAAGATATACACAGAGAAGTTCATCCTTCCAGTGTTTGATTTTACAAAGATTAGGCAAATACATATATTCATTCATGTATATAGAGACACATACACACACACAAACACATATCCCCCTACACACATGCTACTGTTACAGAGAAGATATCAACTACATGTATTATTCTGTACCTACGTTTTATTCACTGAATAATATATGCTAGAGATTGCTGTATTATCTGTTTATGGATATTTTCCTCATCTCTTTTTATAGCCATTTGTATCCTTTTGGGTTGTTGCCAATCTTTTGCTATTATTTGTAATGCCAACCTGGGCATAAGACATTTTCTGTTTTTGCCAGTGACCTTTGGGGTGGATGCCTTAAAAACGGAGCCTCTGGGTTAAAGGCATATATGGTTTTTCTAGGTAATGATACATTCCCTTTCATAGGGATTGTACCATTTTTGCATTCCCACCAACAATATATAAGAGCACCTGTTTCTCCACAGCCTGGATTTTGCCAGTCTGATAGGTAGAGTCAAGCCTTTCTTTTCCTTAGAGTTTTGTCTTTATGCAGAGAGTTTTGTTGTTGTTGTTGTTGTTTTCTGTTTGTTTGTTTTTAAGTATTTTTATTTTTTTAGGGATTAGGGTATCACTGTGTTGCTCAGGCTGGTCTCAAACTTTTGTTCTCAAGCAATCCTCTTGCTGGGATTATGGGCATGAGCCACCACACCCAGCTTCCTGAAAGGGGTTTGGATTTCCCTTTTATATAGTTTTTTTTTTTTTTTTTTTTTGAGACAGAGTCTCACTCTGTCATCCCAGGTAGAGTGCAGTGACGTCATTATAACTCACTGCAAGCTCAAACCCCTAGGCTCAAGTGATCCGCAGCCTCCCAAGTAGCTGGGACTACAGGTGCACACCATGACCCCCAACTAATTTTTTCTATTTTTGGTAGAGTTGGTGTCTTGCTCTTGCTTAGACTGTTTTTAAACTCCTGACCTCAAGCAATCTTCCCTTGGCCTCCCAGAGTGGTAGGATTACAGGAGTGAGCCACTGCGCCCAGACCCTTTTTATATAGATTTTTTATTTGACTTATAAGGTATCATTTTTATACCTACCTTTTTCATCAAGTTCTCCTTTCTTTTATGGCATGCTCTGGATGTGCTAAGAGGGTTCTCCTGTTTTCTTTTTATTGAGATAGAGTCTCACTGTGTTGCCCAGACTAGAGTGCTGTGGCATCAGCCTAGCTCACAGCAACCTCAAACTCCTGGGCTCAAGTGATCTTCTACCTCATCCTCTCGAGTTGCTGGGACTACAGGCATGTGCCACCATGCCCAGCTAATATTTTCTGTTTTTATAGAGATGGGGTGGCCTGGGGGGGGAGGGGGGGGTCTCTCTCTTGCTCAGGCTGGTCTTGAACTCCTGACCTCAAGGTATCCTCCTGCCTCAGCCTCCCAGGGTGCTAGGCTTACAGGTGTGAGCTATTGTGCCTGGCCAGGTTTTCCTGTTTTCTACCTTTCAACTATAGTGAGTGTTAGTTAAGGCTGTCAATTGGGGTTTAAAGCTGAGAACTTCAGACCTGAATTGGATCTAGTTTCAGCATTGCTTTTCACTTAACTTCTCTGAGTTTCACTTCCTTCCCTTATAATAAGAGAATTGGGCCCTTTGATGCTGAATAATACTGAGCAGGTGGACCTGAAGAGGTTTCATCTGCCCGTTCTTACCAGTCTTGTATCTCTGTTAACTAGATTGACTAATATTTACACTCTGGTCCACAGCACAAACTTGGGCTGCTTCAAACCTTTATATTAAAGGTACTTCCTTTATAAGCCAGATGCCAGGAAGTAGGAGCACACAGTCAGGCAATCCTTAATTATGGACATCATGTCCTATTCTGCATTTAACAGAATTACAGTAGTAAGACTGTACTTACCCTAAGACTTACCCTAAGACTTTGGAGTTAGCATGTCAAGAAGTCTAATCTCTGCCTAGCATTAGATCAAACAGAACTCTTAAGACAGGAAGACCTCACTTTTCTTGGTGGTAAAATTTAAATATTGAGCTCTATTTACCTTTTGAACTTGGCACTTTTACACAATGGTGAGATCATAAAGGAGCACAGAAACCATATTTGGGCCCATCCTCCCCTGATAAGGAAAAATGTTTGATTTTGTACATGATTTCTTTATAAGAGGCCAAATTTGAAGAGTAGATATAGGCCAAACAATGGTGTGCAGTAGAGAAAAATGAGGACCAGTCATGAAAGCTTTAGAATGATTTTATACAAATGAAATCGGATCGATCTGAACAACACTCTGTTAAACATGTAGCTGATCTTTTGCTGCTTTAATCACTGTAATTGTCATGATTTTCCTTCCTGTATTGAAGAACTGAACCACAGTTACTGATGAGAGGCTGAGTTATAGCACATTATGTTTATTGGCTGGAATTTTGTCCAGTGAGAATGGTGCTCACTCCGTCTCTACCCTGCCAGCCTCATCTGCTTCTGCTAGATTCCTCAGTGTGACTTCATAAGATGTATGTGGAACTATTGCATAGAGGTTGCTATTTTTGTTGCTGTTCACTTTCCTACAGCTTGGGGCTGTGATGCTAGTATGGAATCTCCTTGGACTAGATTTGGCTTCAGACCCAGTGTCCTGGAAGTCAGTTGGTTTATCATACCATTGTTATATGGGAGATGAGCTTACATGGTTTACTATAATCTGAAAGATTATGGAATTTCTATTTTATTATAAAGAAATTCATTTTATTATGAAGTCTGAGACAGAAAAGAAATAGAGGATATTGGTAATTAGGCCTCTGCCCTGTGGGAGCTGTTTTTCTATGCATTCCAAAAATATTTGTGTGCTCAAGGGGTGTATAGTAACCAAGTGGGGATTTCAAAGAAGACTGTGAGCTCCAAAGGGGTTTGTGAGCTGTTGGGAGGTTGAAATTAACCCATGCTTGGGAAAGGTTAAACAGTGCAAGGCGTTTTGTGGTTAGAAGACAGTCTGTCTTTCACTCTGACCACTCCAGCTGGATATTCTGCTACCATTTCAGACTCAGCCATATCTCCATTTCGGGTCCCATATCACAGTTTTCCCTGTCACTTAGGGTCAGAACCTATCCCGTCACTGCTTTCTCTTCTCCCTTAAATCTAGTTGCTCTTGTTATGTCTCTTGTGTCCCCCCTTCCTTTGCATTCCTCCTTCAGGCTCCTCCTTCAAGTACCCTGGTTTCTGACACCTGCTTGCCCCAGAGCTTTCAGTAGTTCTTTATGCGCTACAGCAGGGTTCGTTGTTTTTTTTTTTTTTTTAACCTGAGTTCCCTGATTTTAATGGGTACGTGCCCCTTGAAGTGCGATATGAAATGTTGTAAGCACACAGCTTTTGTAAGGGTCACCAAAGATCCCATGAGCCACAAAAGACAGGAATGACTAATCTGCAGGTCACGTGCAGCTCTCTAACTTGGCCGTCAAGGCCTTGCCGGTCTACCCTCAAACCACCTTTGCAGCCTTTCTTCTCACTACTTTCCTCTGTGACTCCAGCCCTACTATTAGGTCATGTTCTTGACCTAATGAGCTTTACGTAGCTTTTCCTGCCTTTCACTACGGTACTGTAGTCATTAATTTAGAAAGCAGATTAGCAAACACTGTCCTGTGAACATTCCTTCTGCTTTCTTGTGTCAGCTCAGCCCTTCTCTCTTAATTCTTCCTGATGCTTTCTCTTTCTGTGTCCAGCTCCCAGGACCTTGCACTTCCTTTCCTGGTCACTTTGTTTCAAAAATGGTTTCTTCCATTCCCAAATGTATTTAGCCCTCCAGTTCTTGCCACTCATTTGGTACATTGCCTTGAATTGTTAAATAAAGAAACCTTTAGTTTGCTTAACTTCTGCTTGTATATAGCCTTTCACATCATAGTAAAGAGGAAGTATTTTACAAATTTATCTTAGATGAAAGAATTAAGATAAACATATACAGGTCCTTTAAGAAATACATTCACTTACCCTTCCCTGAACAGATTTCTTAGTTCTGGCCTTAATAATTTTATGTTATCTTCATTCTCAGTTTTAACCTTAGGGATGCCTTTATTGATCGAGTTCACCAGCCTCACCCCTAAATAGCTATTTCATATCAGAGATGGGTAGAACATGTGCTTCGTTAATTTACTCCAAAATCAAACCACAAGACTGTGCTATTTGGGATATAAGGCTCATTCACATTTATTTTAAACTGATATCATTGAGCTTGAGTGAAAATTATCCCCTGTTTGTGAGTGGTTTTTTGAAAGTGAAGGCCTGTTTTTCCCTTTTTTCTTTGTCAAAAAAGGCCTAAATGATGAGAAAGTCTAATCAGTATGCTTTTCATAGAAAATTAACACACAAAGCATATGTATTTACTACTTTAGTGTTCTCAGGTAAAATTTATAATCTGCCTGGAACTGAGGTTTGTACAGAGCGGCTGGCCTGCTGGCCTGCCTAAAAAGAAAAACAGAAAATGATCATTAGATTAAGTTAAAGATTTTATAAGGCTTTCAGACCACAAGAAACAAGTAGCTCTGATAATTGCCACTGCTTGGCCTGATGTTATTTTTCTAGTACATTGTAAAAACAGTCTTTTAATTCTATTTTGGTTTTTTTTGTTTATTTATTGTCTGTTTGTTTTGAGATGGAGTCTTGCTCTCATAGCTCACTGGAACCTCAAACTCCTGGGCTCATGTGATCCCTTTGCCTCAGCCTCCCTTGTAGCTGGGACTACAGGCGCACGCCACCACACCCCGCTGATTTGTCTATTTTTTGTAGAGATAGGGTTTCGCTCTTGCTTCAGCTGGTCTCCATCTCCTGGCCTCAAGCAGTCCTCCCACCTTGGACTCCAAAGTGCGAGGATTATAGGCGTGAGCCATCTCGCCCAGCCTTAATTCCATTTGAGTTGAATGTATTTTGTTTACAGTGTCCAGCCTTTGTGGGCCTCCAGCAGTCTGGTGCTTTCCACCATTAGGGTAGTTGGACTGCCCCAGCTTATACCAGCAAGACTGAGCAGCCGCAGACTCTTGTCCACTTCTGGGTACTCTTGGATGACCACAGGCCTAGGAAACCCGTAGTTTTACCACTGTGGCTTCTCCTGGTTGTGCCCACTGATTTGGAAAACCTACAGGGTCCGTCAGATCTCTCTGCCTCTGACAGACCTTCAGTCTTGTCAGACCTGTCTGCCACAAACCATGTTTCCTCTGAGTTTAACAAGCACCCTGCCCCCCATACCTCACCTGCCCAAATCCTCATCAGTTTTCACACTTAGGCAAATTGTATGTCATAACCAGATCGATTTCTTAGCAGCCAGCTCAAGCCTTGTGTGGAAATTACCTTTGAATGAAACTGTTTATCCAATTTTATTTCTTCTTTATTTCCTCTTTTTTATTTCAAAAGTAGCATATGTGGTTTTATGTGGATGTTATAAGCTTTATATAAAGGAATTTATATGACCACTATTAGCAATTTAATGTGTGAAGATACCTATTTTAAATATTTTCTAGCTTTGCAAGGATGGTGTTGAGCTTTCAACTACTAGAAAAAGAAATTGTCATTTGTTGCCTGCACTTGTGTAGCAAGTATGGGGAGCAAACTGGGAGGCAGCCTGCTTTTCGGGGGTCTGATGCTAGAAAGAACACACTGTGCCAATGGTCACCTCGCTCCGTTGCCAAAAGAGGGGAAGTGGAGATACATACTCCTAAAACCGAAGTGAGCGTGTTAGATTCCAGCACTGTCAGTCTTAGTCATCCTCACTCTTCCTCCCTTTCTATAACAAGGTCAAACCGTTCGTTACTTGTGCTCTCGATTCAGCAATGTCCTTGGTTTTTCGACCTGTTGCCACTGCCCCACAAAATCTGTCCAGACTTGCACGTTGATGAGCCTACTTTTCATTCACGTATTTACTGAGCACCTACATGTTTTAAAGTATTGGCCTGAGTAACTTTCTGGATGTTAACTTTTTGCCCTACTGAGGAAGATGTGAGGACCAGTTACTAGGATGGTTTTGTTTTGCAGGTTACGAAAAGAGAATTCCTTCTAGAAGCAAAATCACCTCCAAACCCAGACCATTTTCTTTGACTTGCCTATTTTGGGCATCAACTGCCTTAATACACACACCACATTTGAATATCTTATTCTACAATGCAGTATTTTTTTCCTTCACTTTTTTACACTTTAATGAATTATGTGCCTACTTAACCTGAAGGCTGCTGACTCTACGAAATGTTTCTGCACTCTCCTGAGACAGAAGACACTCTTCTGAGAAATACGTTACTCTTTCCTTGGAATCTGCAGATTTGAAGATGGCTTCCACCTTCTCACAACATTGGAATCAGCAAAGTGTTTAAAAACTGCTGCAAGACAAGACTCCAGTGGGGCAGTCTGTCCATGGGCGAGCATGTTCAGAGCGAAGATCTGTCCCAACAGAATTACACCAAACTATTTTCAGGATAAATTTCTTATTTCTGCCATCTTTTGGAATAAATTATTTTTCTGCTTTCTATGGAAATCTGGATTCAGTGTTTGTGAAGCTTACTTTTATAAGCTTTTCTGTCCATAGATAATGTCTTTTTAAAACATGATTTTGTACAAGTCTAAACTTAGGTTGGATATATAAAGGCTACCGTGTAGTTTGAGATATCCAGAGACTGGTAAGTATTTTGCTTAATCATTCAGTAACCATTTGAGTGCCTACTGTAGCCAGAGCACTAGTGGGATCAAAGATGTGTACATTGGGTTCCCTGCAAGTTAAAGAGCCTATGTGCTATTTAGAGAGATAAGGTCAGTATACATAGAACTATAATATTAGGCCATGTTTGATCATTTTCTTTTGGTTACGCTGGTGAACCGGTCGAGGGTAACTGCTGGCCACAGGGACAAGGCAGTCAATGCTGAGGTGGAACCATCACAAAGAAGTCTGGAGTGATTAAAAAGCTTGGGGCAGGGGACAGTAATTTTAGGCAGCTCAATACACTAATTTGGGGGCTTTATTTGTTTTAAGAAATTAAAAATTAAGACGGACCTACACTTTCACCAGCTCATGGCTTTTTGAAAGCCAGCCAAGAATGGATTTCCTGTTTTGCAGTTTGTACTTTCTATTCCTCCCAAACCATCTGAACTCATTACTTTGCTATTCTTAAGACCAAAGTGAGTTTCAAGTTGAAGTGACTCTCCTGCTTTCATTTCTTTTCTTTCCATTCTTTACTTTCATTTTGAACTTAAAGTTGTTGTGAGAGTTAGGCAACTCTATACTTTACCTTTCCAGCAAAAGGACCTCTTTAGTTAATTTCCAGGAATCTGTAAAACACTGAAGATTTAAAGCTGAAGGGGCCATGGTGATAAAGGCTAACCCCATCATTGTATATGTAAGGAGTCTGAGCCCATACTGGGAGACTGACTGGTCCAGTTCAGTGCAGCTGGTCAGAGGCAGACTGGGAAGTAGGATCTATATTTTCTAATTTGGCTGAGCACAGTGGCTCACGCCTGTAATCCTAGGACTCTGGGAGTCCTAGGTGGGAGCATCCCTTGAACTTAGGAGTTCAAGACCAGCCTGAGCAAGAGCAAGACCTCCGTCTCTACTAAAAATAGAAAAAATTAGCTAGGTGCAGTGGCGAGCGCCTGTAGTCCCAGCTACTCAGGAGGCTGAGGCAGGAGGATCGCCTGAGCCCAGGAATTTGAGGTTGCTGTGAGCTAGGCTGACGCCAAGGCACTCTAGCCTGGGCAACAGAGCTAGACTTTGTCTCCAAAAAAAAAATATATATATATATATGTATATATATATATATATTTTTTTTTTTTTTTCTAATTTTCACTCTAGAGCAGTTTTCACTGGCCACCCTGCCTCTCTCAGAGTTGTACTGGCCCGGAGCCAACTCTGGCTCTGGTGGGAGCTGCCATTACAGATGACCAGGCTGTCTCCCACCAGAACAACCTATGTGACCCTTAATCGATATTTGTCTTCTAAGAAAGCAATGCTGGTGGTTCCTGTGGGTACATAAAAGGAAGCCACAGTCTTTGAGCCTTGAGTGCTTGAGGAAGTCTGACACTAGTGCAGCTGTGTTCCTGGATTCTTCAAGCTTTGTGGCCTGTTATCACTGGGGGTCAGTCTAAAACCTTCCCGACTGCCACCCTAGACTGCTTTCCAGCAGACTACAATGTTTTCGAAGCAGTGTTTTCCAAGGCTGAGCCTCCTGGTGACCTTAATGCAGCAGCACATCCCTTGAGCGTGGGCTTTTGCCTGTCTTGACTTCAGCATACACATTAGCTGATAGAGTGCCTACGTCAGCCCTTGGCTGTGGCGTTCCTTGCAGTAGAGATGGTGGGTAGCCTTGGGGGCGCCTCTCATCAATGATGATGATGATTTGGCACATTTCCAATTTAATGGCACAGTTGAGGGCAGAGGTCATGACTTGGCTGATCCGAGTCCATGAGTTCTGCCTTATTCTACCGTTTTGTAGTTAACCCATTTTTATACTTCCCCTTGTTCTAAATGAATTAAATGAGACATTGGGAAGTAAGCCGGATTGCATTGCTTATTGGTTTGCTCTTGGGCTTGCTTGCTGGTCGGTGGGAGTCGGTTCCTGCAGACATAAGTAAGGAAGATTCATGTGCTGACTGTGCTGATAACAGTGGGAGACACAGGAGACAAGCACAGAAGGGTCTGGCGCTGTACCAGCGAGGTTTTGAACATCCTCCAGTAGAGAACATCGTGCTCACTCAGCCTGCCAGGGAAGTGAAAGGCCCTAATGAGGCAGCAGCTCAGGCCTGAACTTACAGGCTTCTCACTAGACCTGACTGTTACTTACTCCTAATAAGGCCATAGTGGCCTGGGCATAAAGCAGCAGACCACCTCTGCCTGTGAACAGGAAAGGAGCTCATTTCCTAACCAAAGTGGATGTCAAAGACCACCCCCCCCAAAAGATTGATTGCAAGCTCCTAACGGCCAGGTACGGTGACTGCCACCACTTAGCTACATTGCTATTGTCAAAATGAAGGGATGACAAAATCACCTCAGATTTTGTGAGAGCAAAGTTCCTTCACCTAGGAAGTCACTTTACCCTTGAGCCCCAGTTTTCTCATTTATGAAATTCTTGAGAAGATGAAGTGCCATTAGTGTATAAACTCAAGTATATGTTCTCTCCTCACCTCACTGTTAATAATGGAACCGTTTTGTTACGACGTGACCCAGAGGCTGAGATAGATGTCTGTGCGTCCTATTTTCTCTCACAGTTCCCTTGCTCCGGTGTATGCTGGCGCCCAGATTGGAAGAAGCTCCGTCTAGGCCTTTGAAAGGATACCGAAAATGTTCCTCTGTTTCAGAGCCTTTCCTGAGATGATCATTGGACTGACTAGGAGAAATCCTAGGTTTGCAGTCTTATTCCATCACTTGCTAGCTATGTAACTTCGGGCAAATCATTTAATCTCTGAGCCTCAGTATTTTCATCTATATAATGGGGATAATACCCTTTCTGTGATATTAATATTACGCAAGATTGTTACAAAATAGGATGGTGGTGAAGTTGATTTGTAAACACAATAATACACAAAGGGTATTTTCCAAAGAAATGACCAAATCCCCAGGCACACTGACAGTACTTTTCTATAAAGATAAGACCCAGAGAGGGACAGCCATGTGACTTTTTTTTTTTTTTTTTTTTTTTTAGCGTTAAGATTAGCAGGGCACTTTTTTTTTTTTTTTGTACTTTTGGTTACCCTTTTGATTAATCATTTGTATAATACTTGGGAGAAGGGGTTTACAGAAAAATAAAAAGCAACCACTCAGGGCCCCCCAGGCCTGAGCTCCATAGCATAAATGGCTAGAGCATTAACAAAATTTAAATTATATTTTAAAATATATGTCTAGGCATTGTAGCATGGTTTTACCACTCTATCCTTTATGCAAAAGCCCTCTTTTGGTTGGAAGAACATTGTATTTAAAATGGAGATGGAGGCCAGGCGCAGTGGCTCGTGCCTGTAATCCTAGTACTCTGGGAGGCTTAGGTGGGAGGATCATTTGAGGTCAGGAGTTCGAGACCAGCCTGAGCAAGAGCCAGACCCCTTTTCTACTAAAAAAATATAGAAAGAAATTAGCTGGACAACTAAAAATATATATAGAAAAAATTAGCCAGGCATGGTGGCAATTGCCTGTAGTCCCAGCTACTCGGGAGGCTGAGGAAGAAGGATCACTTGAGGTTGAGGTTGCTGTGAGCTAGGCTGATGCCTTGGCTCTCTAGCCTGGGCAGCAGAGCAAGAGTCTGTCTCAAAAATAAATAAATAAAAATTAAAAAACAAATAAATAAAATGGAGACGGAGACTAAAGCAAAAGTCATGTGTTACTTTTCCTCCAGCTCCTTTATTTCAGCTTTGACTGTTTGAAATTAGTTGTAGAAAATCCATAATTTTCAAAGGAAAAAAGCACAATGTAAAATATGATTGTAAAAGATATTTATCACAGTGCAATTAATTGGAAACTTTAATGCCCAACATAAGGAGATGCTTAAATAAGTCATGCTGCTGCATACAAATGAAGTAATATCAAATAATTTTCTTTCAAACCATATGCCTATAAAAGAGATCAAAAAGGCAGACAACAAAACTGCCACCACTGCCTTCCTCTGGATGATAATTACAAATGATCTTAATTTTCCTTTTTCTTTTCAGCATTTTCTCTTGTGAAAATGTAATAGTTTAGTAAAAAGAAACAGAAGTTACTTTAATAACAAAGAATAATAGAATATTAAGAGAAAAAAAATTTTAGGCTTCTGTACAGAGAAAAAAACCTGATAGACCAAGATGTTGAAAGTGATTATTTCTTCTACAATTTTGTATATTTTCTGAGTTTCCACAAAGAGCATGTATTACTTTTTTTTTTTTTTGAGACAGAGTCTCACTCTGTTGCCCAGGCTAGAGTGCCGTGGCATCAGCCTAGCTCACAGCAACCTCAAACTCCTGGGCTCAAGCAATCCTACTGCCTCCGCCTCCCGAGTAGCTGGGACTACAGGTAATTGCCACCATGCCCAGCTAATTTTTTCTATATATATTTTTAGTTGTCCAGCTAATTTCTTTCTATATTTTTTTAGTAGAGAAGGGGTCTTGCTCTTGCTCAGGCTGGTCTCGAACTCCTGAGCTCAAACGATCCACCCGCCTCGGCCTCCCAGAGTGCTAGGATTACAGGTGTGAGCCACCACGCCCGGCTGCATGTGTTACTTTTTTAATCAGAAAAAATAAGGTATATTTTTATGCGGGGGACCATTGTCACAATAGTGTTAGTACTTCCAACATTATATAACACACATCCTTTTTCTTCCTCCAAGTAATTCAGGGTCAGGGGAAATGAAATCAGCTGTTTATTGAAACACTGAAGCTATTCTGAATCAATGCATGTCACCGAGTTCACACAGAAATTATGATTAACTGCTTGCATTGTGCAGGATGCAGTGCAGATCATTCAGTTTGTAAAACTATAGCGTCCTTTTGTACAGGTGCTCACAGTGACAAGCGTGGGGAAATCAAAAGGGGGTGCTGATTTTGATTCTGCCCACATAGAAAAGTGGAAGCCTGGGGTATTAATGTTTCGGGGCCCCGCATGGGTTAGAAAAAGCCCCACTGTTCTACTCCCAGCTGCTCCAAGCAGGCCTTTCATTCAGGCTGTGGCACTGCTTCTGTTAGAACCCCAGCCCTGTGAAATGTATTGGCTCTGTTTTCCCAACTCCCACTTCCCCCCTAAGCCAATTCCAGAACAGGGGTGTATTCTAGTAGCTGAGGATGCTCAGCAGCTAATGCTGCCACCCCCATGAATTCAGTCAGGATTCTATTTCACTTTCTGTCAGGATTTTGACATGGTTTCCATAGTTTCTTTACACTGTCCACAGCGTGCTACTACTGTGGGTTGCCACCTCAAAACGGAACAAGCAGAGCAGATGTCTTGTACAAGTAAGCCTGTATTTGAGGAAGCATGAGTTAAGAAGCCAAGTGTGACTCTTTCCAAGCTGCAGTGCTTTTCAACAACAAGGTGAAAAGGTATTTCAGCCAGGTTCCACAGGTATTTTCAGCTCCTGTTCTTTGTCCTGTTGTTAGCTGCTTGAAACAATGGTAAGCAGAATGATTCAGCCCAGATCTGGGGAGCTTAGGGTTTAGGGGGGAAGACAAACAAACAGTAATGATGAAGGGTTATTTATGCTATACCAGTGCTTCTCAAATGTTAACGTACGGATTGCCCGGGGATAGTGTTATAAAAGAGATTCTTGTTCAACCAGGGTGGCAACCATGATTTTGCATTCTTAACAAGCTCCCAGGTGCTGCTGGTGCTACTGGTGCTCCTGGTGGGTGGACCCCACTGTAGCAAGATGCTGTCTTAGGGAAGTACAGGTTGTTAGGTAAGAGCACTAGAAACACTAAACTAATGGTGGGAGGAAGGGTTCTTGAAGAAAATGACCTTTAAGGGCAAACCCAAAGGATGTGTATGAGCTTAGCAAAGAGGAATGGTTGAGGTTTCTCAGGTAGACCAGTGATGGAGTCGTTGCAGAAGTCCAGGAGAGGTGAATGCCCTGGATTGTGATAATAGAAATGAAGTCAGAGGAGTAGCTCCATTTGGGCCATGTTTATTGACTCATACAGATAAACATCAGTGAGTGTTTGCATGGGGCTGGGGTGAGGGACAGGGAGGAGTTGAGGATCACACTTAGGTTCCTGGCTGGGTGGGGAAGGGGGCTTTTCACCGAGATGAAAGTGGGGACACAGTGGAGTCCAGGTGTGGATAATTAGAGTTCGCAGGTCCCTAAGGTATCCACATGGAGATACCCACTGGGCAATTGTTACATGGCTCTGGAGATTAAGAAGGACCAGGCTGGAGGTAGAAATATGGGGCCCCAACACAGAGACGACAGCAGCTGTGGGTGTGGATGGGGGGCGAGGAAGGGTGTGTAGAATGAGAAGAGACGTGGTCTAGGTTGGAGACCTGAGGAGCACCCACCTTGAGGGATGGGCAGAGGAGGAGGAGGGGTCTGCAAGGGAGAGCTGTTGTAAATGCCTTGGCTTGGCTATCTGTCGGCACCCCCCGCCCCAGCTAAGAATTTTTACATGCATTACCTTAGGGAGAAAGTGGGACACACATTATTCTTCTGTTACAGTTGGAAAAACAGATCAACACTGCATCAAACCCCAGTCGCGCCAGCAGTTTTGCTGCCCTTCACCTGTGGTTACGGGGCCTCAACTGGCCCTTCCTCACTCCGCCCCCCGCCCCCCAGCTGCACATTTCTGAGATCTCAGGGGCCTCTCAGCTATTTTTTTTTTTTTCATTGTTGTCGGTCATGTGTCTAATAATAACAACTAACACTTACATGGCAGTTCTATATGCAGACATCGTTCTAAGTATACTTTTTTTTTTTTGAGATAGGGTATCGCCATGTTGCCTAGGCTGGTCTCAAACTGGGCTCAAGCGATCCTCCCACCTCAGCCTTCCAAGTAGCTGGGATTACCAGCACAACACTGCACCTGACTCGGCCTGCTCGCTTGTTCGAAATACTTCAGATATGTTAATTTGTTTAAGCCTCACAACCACCCTACTAGGTAAATACTGTTATCTCCATTCTGCAAAAGAAGAAACTGAGGCACATAGGCCGGGCGCGGTGGCTCACGCCTGTAATCCTAGCACTCTGGGAGGCCGAGGCGGGTGGATCGCTCAAGGTCAGGAGTTCGAGACCAGCCTGAGCAAGAGCGAGACCCCGTCTCTACTAAAAATAGAAAGAAATTATATGGACAACTAAAAATATATATATAGAAAAATTAGCCGGGCATAGTGGCGCATGCCTGTAGTCCCAGCTACTCGGGAGGCTGAGGCAGGAGGATCGCTTGAGCCCAGGAGTTTGAGGTTGCTGTGAGCTAGGCTGACGCCACGGCACTCTCTCCAGCCTGGGCAACAAAGTGAGACTCTGTCTCAAAAAAAAAAAACAAAAAAAAAGAAACTGAGGCACATAGAATAGTAAAATAACTGATTAATTAAAATCAGGTTACGTTAGGCTACCTTTTTTGTGTAAGGATTAAAATGGAGGGAATGTCATTATGCTGATTGAACATTTAAACTGGCCTATTTAGGAAATTGGCTGTCTCCTGATGACTTAGTTTAGGTTTGATGACTTGGGACTTTAGTTTGAGTGGCTCCGTTTTGATTTTTGGTTTTGGTCTCTTGGGGCCTAGTGCAAGAGTTTAGTCCAAAACAATGACCTTCTATAATTTTTTATTTAACACTGTTAAATAGAAGAAATGGGATTTAAACCCAGGGAAGTCTTATTTTAGAGTCCAGGGTTGATGCTGAGGTTCTATGGTTTTGAATTCCTGAGCTCAAGTGATCCTCCTGCCTCAGCCTCCCAAAGTGCTGGGATTACAGCAACACCCTTGGCCAATTCTGTGTTTCTTTTGTGACACCTCAAAGCCCTCATGCAAATAAAGGAGCCTGCCTTGATTTTCCTGAGTTACCCAAGGGAGCTGGGATTAGTTCCCGCAGTAGCTGCCATAAAGCAGCAGCCCATACTGAGTAAGGCTGCAGCACTTCATGCCTTCTGGAGGCATCTCTGAAAAGTGGGATCAGAATGGAATTTTCAAGTATTACATGTGTATAGAGAGTGCAGATCCCTGAGAAAACATCATCCTCTCTCTCTCCTCCCCCTGCCTGGAACACTACACCACTCTTATCTCTGGCTTACACACCCCAGGGTTATGTCCTGGAGGTGCTTTCCCACCTCCTCTCCTTGAGGTGTGGCCCCTCTGAGTTCCCCGGCAACCTTTGCTTATCTCCATCATCACTGCTATATAATTCTCAAGTCTTCCCAGAGGCTGCAGAAGCTTTGCTGGGCAGGATCCCTGGTTTGTTCAAGTGTTCGATCCCTACAATCTTGCACAAAGTAGGTGCTCAATAAATGTACGTTCATTGACAGTAGGCTTGGAAAAAGTCTTGTAGGAGATCAGCTTTCAGATTTTGTAAATTCCAGTCTCCAGGTATTGAGTTTGTTTAAAGCGAGAGTACAACTGTCTCACCCCAAGCTCTAAGGTCTTAGTGGGTCAGCTTTATGAGCAGTCACACGGGGCCCCTTGCTTAGAAGTCCCCTCCCTGCACTTGATTTGATGCTCTGCTCTTGTTGTGTTGATATTCTTAATAATTTTTGAACAAGAGTCCCTGCATTTTTATTTTGCATTTGGCCCCACAAATTATGCAGCTAGTCCTGCATACTGGAGTGTGTCCTTCTGACCTCTGTGAGTCCTAATTGGGATCTGCAACTACCTATAACCCCCCTGAAAGGATCTGCAAAATTCGGTGTGTGTATACTTGTGTTTTTCTGGGGAACAAGTCTATGGCTTTCATCAGACCCCCCAGAAAAGTTCAGAACCATGGTTTAATATTAATATTAATATAATAATAGCCAACTTTTACCTAGTGCATACTATGTGCCAGACCCTAAGGACATTACATGTTGCCTTTGCTTTCCCAGATTTTAATTGGGTTGTGGCAGGGCAGAGAATAGTATTGCACCTTTCCTGCCTTTCTCATACTCCCAACTCCTTTGTTCCTCACCAAGAGAGGAGAGAAGAAAACCACCTACTGGGCCCTCCCTCCTCCCATGGTGTTCACAGGAGCCTAAACCTGTGTCCTTAGTCCCTTTGTTAGGAGGGGAGGAGAACCGCCCCCTACTTTTTCCTAATCCCCACTTCAGTTCCCACCACTACCCCCAATGTTCCCAAAGGTGGCCTCCTCTGTTGCCAAGCTGGGGAGAGGTATTTGGGAAAGTGGACTAAAGGCCCCCTCATGTCAGACTGATGGGTTGTCAGGCATTGGGAAAGGGCTGTAGCCCCTCACTAAGACTCCCGCAGCCAGAATGGGGGCGTCGCCCAGGGTGGCAGGGGGCAGGTGCCCTCAGGGTCTCTATGGAAAGTCAGACAGCCCTGCGGGAGCCTAGGTACCACTGAGTTATGGCAGCTGATAATGCGAAGGGGACTTGGACCTTTCTCCTGATACTGCCTCTCCAAACACAGGACAGCATGTACAGTTGGTATTCAGGTTTGTTAATGCACTTTATGTGCCACTGCTGCAGTTGCAGAATGTTACCTCCATTTATTTTATATCTCTCATCTTGGAGTCTAAGCCTCATGAAAACAAGCTGAAAACTCAAACTGGTGGCCATAGTCCTGAGTTCTGCTGTAGCATAGCGGAAATATGTGACCTTGTGAATTTGTGGGTAAAAACAATAGTTTGGATATACAGGACCCCCTAACTGTGCTTTCAGTTCTCTGCACTTTTAATTACTTATGTCTTTCCTTTAGCAAACTCTCTAAACGATTGACTTCTTTCATCTGGGGATCCAGCCCCACAGTGTTAGCCCAGATTGGGCCCTTTGGAGCATGCCTCCGTTTGTATTTCAGCAAACTGTTCTCGTGGCTACAGGTCTTGGTTCCTGCTTCTTATCAGTCTGTTCCTCCACTTGCCGTTTTTATCACTTCAGGCCTTACCAACAGAATGTCTTATTGTACCTGTCCTTTGGGAGTCTTTCCTACAATAAATGCTAGATTGTTCTCACTCCCTGGCTTCCTGGTTTACTATCAGCTATAGTTGCTGATACTAACAGTGTGTGTTTAGCTCAGCACTGACAAAAAAAGAAAAAAAAAAAAACTGGAAAAGCAGAAACCACGGGAATTATTAGTTGTTTTAGAAGTTCCCAGTCCTAGTGAAACAGACAGAACAATTTTGACAGGAATGTTGCCTTGGAAGATAACGGAATCCTAAACTCCTCTCAGTTGTTTGCTGCCTTCTCTTTGCCATGCTCCTTTCTTTCTCTGTTGCTTCTCTCCTAAGAAGCCTCCATGCTCATTCCTCCCTGCAAGGTAGAGAAAAGGGCACCTGTTATACATTGGGCATTGCATTTAATCCTCAAAATAATCTGTGAGGCAAGTTGTAACAGAATTTAAGGAACAGATAGGTTAGTAATTTACCCAAGTATGTTTTTCTAGCAAGAAAGTGCTACTGAAACACAGGAGTGTCCTGCTCTTAGCCATGCTAGGACCTCCCTTCTGATGAACTCTACTGCAGGACTATCAGCTTTCCAAATCAGTCTCTTTCACTAGGTTCTGAGATCTTCCAGGGCAAGGACTATGTCTCCAGTACATACATTAGGCAGTCAACAAATGTCAGTTTCTTTATTTCTCTGCCTTTCCTTCCTCTACCGTCACTAAACACTGGCTGGAATATGAGGACTAATGAAGTGCTTTGCATTCTCTATGGATATGTTAGTGTTTATGCCCACTTGATTTCATTGAAGAAATAATATCGACACATGATATGAATGATACAAAGCAGTAAATACATTAAGTCCTCAGTTGGGTGGTAGAAGAAAGGAGATTTAATGAGGGCAGAAATAGACATGGTAGAAATAGACCCCATGAAAGAGGTGGGATCTTGAGCTGTGGAGGATGAATAGGATTTGGATGTTAATCTGTTCATTCAAACCACAAACAGGCTCCTGTCTCATGGCAGCCCTGATGTTGGATATGGGGAATGGGGTGGGGTAAAGAATCAGGGAAAACGATAGAGTAGGGAAGGGTATTTGGGACCGAACCTGGTGCTTTCTGGGAGAAGTAAGAAACTGAGGCTCAGAGCTGTCACATGAAGAACACTGTGTCCTACTGAGAGATCAGGCAGTGGCAAGTACTGACCTTTTTTCTTCCCCCAAAGAATATTTTTTTAGGTGAGATGAATGAAGGATGGATGCCAACCATCAATCAGTATCTCTTTTATTTTATTATTATTTATTTTTTTAAAGACAGGGTCCCACTCTGTCACTGAGGCTGGAGTACAGTGGCATGATGATAGCTCACTGCAGCCTTGAACT
The DNA here is from genome assembly GCF_041146395.1 of Eulemur rufifrons. Classification (NCBI taxonomy): domain Eukaryota; kingdom Metazoa; phylum Chordata; class Mammalia; order Primates; family Lemuridae; genus Eulemur; species Eulemur rufifrons. The sequence continues at coordinate 13,850,494 of NC_090992.1, forward strand.
TCCAGGCTCCGGTGATCCTCTTGCCTCAGCCTCCCAAGTAGCTAGGACTACAGGTGTACAACACCACGCCCGGCTAATTTTTGTAGAAATGGGGTCTCCCTATATTGCCCAGGGTGGTCTCAAACTCCTGGGCTCAAGCAGTCCTCCCAGCTTGGCCTACCAAAGTGCTGGGATTACAGACATGAGCCACCACGCCTGGCCAGTATCTCTTTTAAATTCACCCTCAGCAAAACTCTAGTCTTCTCAGGAAGAAAATCAGTTTTTAGCATCAGAACAACACTGCTTTTCCTGGAGATCTTCCAGCTTTGAGTTAATTAATCTCACTTTGGAAGCTGTGAAGTCTCAACTCACACAGGTCCAGAGGGGTCCTGAAAGGAAACACTTAGACTGGAAAGGACAACACTCACCGAAAGGACCCTGTGTGGTCAGCAGGCAGTGCTCAATCCACGCTAATGAAGGCTTACACATGGTGCACACTTTACACCATACGGGAAATTAGGACCTGTAGCAACCGTTTTAAGTCTTTCAAGATGCAGGTTCAGTGCTAAAGCTGGAAGGATCAAAGAGAACATCCAGTTTTAGTCTAGATTCCTTATGGTGAAGAAACTGGAACCCAGAGAGGTACCCTGGATCTTATAGTTAGCGGCAGGCCTCAAACTGGAGTCTTGGCTCCAAGAACATTGTTACAAACACATGAAGTTTTAAAGTGGCTGAAATGTCTGCACATATAAAGAATATCTTTAGGATTCACAGAGCATCAGTAACTGTGGTTGCCTCTGAGAAAGGGAAATGGGGGCCAGGAAACAGGGTGGGAGGGAGACTTAATAGTCACTGAATACTTTTTTGTACCTTTTGAATTTTGTACCATGGATATGTTACCTAATCAAAAATAAATACTTTATTTTTAAGACTTCAGTGGAGTCCTAAGTACCTATTGCTTTGTTTCCTCATTGTCTCATATGTATAAAACATATTTTCCTGACTCAGCTATACCAGTATGTAAATTATTCCCCAGGGGCAAGGTTAAACACTTTGGAAGTAGCAACCCCAGTTGGTTACTGCTTTGTGGCTAAAACAAGAAGAGCCTCCTAAACCTCAAGCCAGTGCTATTTCAGAGTTCCAACTTCCTGCCAACTTTGTGGCAGAATCTGGCAGGATAAAACCCAGAGAAACACAAATCAATTAGGAGCCAGTGATTTCATTCATTTCAGAGCAGGATATCGTCATTAACAAACCTTGATCGAAAGGTCTCCATTAGCCAAAACTCCATCTTTTCCAAGACAGTGGAAGATGCACAGGTGGGAATCTAGTGTAATTCACTAGTGAGCACCTTCAATGGGCAGACTTCCTGCTAGGAAATGAACCTGGCTGCTTCCTGACCCCAAGGAACTGTTGCCCAGTGGAGGAGGTGAAAATGTCTGTCCAGAGGGCAGTGTAACAGTGAAAAAGCTACCATCTGCTGCAGCTTTTCCAAATATAGTATTACAAGAGAGGATAGTCTGTAATGTATTCCATGGAGATTTAATGCATGAATCTCATGTGAACAAGTTGAGGGAACCTGGCTCAAATTTCCCAAGCTAGTGTCTATTCAGGGTTCAATTTTAACTCCAGTTGATGTGGAAAATTAGAAGGTGGTATGCGTTAGATTTGAAAAAGAAAATAATTACAATCCTGCTACATACTGTGCAGTAGGGAAAATACTCATTCCTTCATTGGGTATCGAGGCCCTACTGTGTGCTTGGCATTGTGAGGGATACAGAGGACAGGTTTACTTTTGTATTTTCCCCTTAGATGTCTACATACACCTTCTTATTAATTTTGTGTGCAAAAGTATTATTTTAGAGCTGGGCGAGGTGGTGTGCACCTGTAGTCCCAGCTACTCAGGAGGCTGAGGAGGGAGAATCACTTGAGCCCAGGAGTTTGAGGTGGAAGTGAGTTATGATAGTGTATGTGAATAGTCACTGCACTGTAGTCTGGATAACATAGTGAGACCCTGTCTCTATTTTTTAAAAAGTATGATTTTAGTGGCTGTTAACCTGCTAAAGTCTAGAGATCTTGCAAATGATGGCCTTGAAACAATCTAAAACACTACCATTCACTAAGTGCTTACTATATGCCAGGCATTATGGTAAGTGCTTTGTATGAATTATTTCACTTAATTCTCACATCAACCCCATAAAGTACTTACAGAGGAGGAAACTGAGCCTCACAGAGGTTAAGTAATTTGTGCTGGTTTACATGTGAAGAATTCAAATCCAGGTTATTCATTCAACCAGTATGCAATGACTGCCTATGTGCCAAGCATGGAAGTAGAGGATAAACAACACTGCCAGTCCCTGCTGTATTTAAGATTATGATCTATGGAAGTCTTTTTGATTCCAAAGTCCATTGTTTTGACAATGACAATATACTACTTTCCTAAATCTGTGCAAAGGGGAGTCATGTTTTCCAAGGCAATTATTCCTAAGAGAGAACTGGCATCCTGAAGGGATCTGGCCAAGTGTCTTTGTTTCTCAATCCTCCTTTCCCTATGCTTACTAAAATCAAATTTCTGTTGGGTACTCAGAAGATAAAGTCTGTGCCCTTAAGAAATATAAAGAGCGTTCTGAAAGTACAGACTGTTATAACAGACCAGGGTTGCAGTCCTAGCCAGGTCATTTATTAGCTGTCTGACGTTGGGCAGCTAACTAAACTCCTCCGAGCCTTAATTTCCCTCTAAAAAAAATGGGTATGTGCTTGCAAGGAGAAACAATTGAGATGATGAGCCCACCATACAGAGTACATGTTCAATGAAAGGTTGCTGTTATTAATAGGATTAAGAAGCCCAAGAAAACCTCAGGACCGTGTGTTAGGAAGGCTTTTTTGTCTAGGCGCTTCTAGTAGCATTTTATTTGTACAATTATGTACGAGTCTCTCTCTTAAAGGTGCACACAGTCTGATCCCCGTGCCTGGGAATACGTGCTCAATAAATATTAGCTGAACCAGTGAATGAATGAACGACTAAAGGCAAGCTCAGTCTCTCAGTGAATTAAAATGTTCATTAGGGATGAATGTATGAGTTACAAAAAATAAATAATTAAAAAAACGTTCAGCTGGGAAGGCCATCCATAAAACGGAACGTGGATACAATCCCGCTACTAATTAAGTAAATGTTCCTTTAGCTCTTTCAAGTTTCGGTGAACTTAAACTATAAAATGGTTTGCAAACCTTGACTTCAGGCCTCACCGCGTAGTTTTGAAATCAAATAAAATGCTGGATATGAAAGCCTTTATAAAAAGAACATCCTCTACAAACATGAGATTGTGGCTGGGTATCAGAGACCGCCCACACCCACGCTGCAGTGGCAAGCGCCGAGCCCCCGCTCCGCCCTCTCTTCCTGGTTTTTCCCGGCAACCCGCCCCTCCGGCGTCATGTGACAGGGGTGCCCTGCAGGGCCGAGCCCCTGATTGGCCGAGCTACAGAGCGCCTCGCGATTGGCCCAAGGCCGGCGGGCCCCCGCCTCCCTCCTCCTCCTCGCCGCGGCCCACGTGAGGGGGGCGAGTCACGCGATTTCCGGGAACCCGTCAGGAAGGACATAAACAAAACAAACCCGAGGCAGCATGGAGAGGGGCCGTGGCCCCTGCAGCGGAACCGGACCCAGCCCCTGAGCCGCCCCCACACCCACAGGTGAGCACCGCTGCCCGTTGCCCGGAGCCCTCAGGAGCCTGGGCTGGGGGACGAGCCGAGCGGGGGGCGGAGGAGGGCTGCTGGCCTAGGAGGCAGCAGCGCCGGGGCTCTGGGCTGGGCCGGCGCGGGGCGGGGGCCGGGACAAGGGCCGGGTCTGGGGGCGCGCGGGCCGCGGGCCACCGCCTGTGGGTCACGGAGGCTCCGCTCCCCTCCCCCACTCCTGGCCCGGGACGGTTATATAAAAGCGCGGGGCGGCCGTAGAGGGGACCCGCGGGCGGGCAGCAGGCTAGGTCGGGGGTGGGCAGCACCGGGTGTCCGCCCGGCCCTTCCCTGCTGCCTCTGAGCCCGGGGCCGCGGCTGCCGGCAACCGGCCTGTCAGAGAAGCGAGCGGGTGGGAGGGGCCCGGGAGGGGAGGGGAGGCGAGGCTGGCGGGGGAGGAGGAGAGAGAGGGGCGTGTGAGGAAGGGCCGGGGCCGCGAAGGTTGGAGCCAGGCTGGCAGGAGACAAGGAGGTGCGGGCTGGGGGTGGGGGGGTCCAGGCAGGGGTGTCTCGGGGGTAGCCGCTCCCCCTTCCGTCCCCGCCCCAGAGGCGACGGGCGAGAGGGGCCTCCCTCTCGGGATTTGTTTATATGTCTTCTCAGAGCAGCTTGAAGCGGCTCGGAGGCGGAGCCCTTGGAACTGAGTGGCAGGTTATGCCGTCCAATGGAGCAGGCGGACGGAGGCAGCGGGACCAATGGGCGCGGGGGAGGCGGTGCCGTGGACGCCCCAATTTGTTAGGCTGTGCCGGGGGTGGGCCGGCCGGGGCGGCCATGTTAGATGGGAGGGGACCCGTGGTGGTGGGTCACTGAGAGGGGAGGAGACAGGGCAAAGTGCAAGGGAGCCGGGCCGGGGGCGTTTCGGGTGTCCGAAGGCGAGTCCGATCAGACCAGGAAGTAGCTCAGGGGAGCCTGACCCCGACCCACCGCTGTCCTCACACGAGCTGAGGAGGCAGGGAAGTACGGAGGGCAGTCAAGCCTCCCCTGGGGGTGGTTCCTGGGACTAGACGGAGCTGAGCCTTTGGATTCTCCCTCTTTCTCCGCCCGAAGCTCTCTGACAAACCTGGCCGCCAAACCCTATAATCGCCCTCCTTTAACCCAAGAAAGCAAACCTTTCTGCTGTTTCTGAACTGGCTTGAGCCTTAAGACTACCTTAAGGAGGTACTTGGATGACTAGCGGTCTGATTTTCTGTACCAGGCCTGAGAAAAAGGCAGGCAGTGAGGGGGAAGTTTTGATTTTCTGAATTTTGTAAAAGAAAACAGTACTAGAAAAGCCAAGAAAGTTGAGGATTGGGCGGGGTTTCCATTTTTTCATCAGGATACCTTCTAAAGATCAGGCCCCCTGTTTGTCCTAATGTTAGTAGTAGTTTGCCCCTCTTGCTCACATAAATTGGTAGTTCACATAAATTAACTTCCGGAAAAAACTGAGCCTTGAAAAAATTATTTAGTTTTGAAGGTTCTTTAGGATTTTGTCTTGCTAATACCCTGCAGGTGAGAAATAAGATCCAGATCTGATCTTGTGAATCTTGAGATCTGTGGTAAACTGGTTGTCACTTGATTGTACTTTTAAATATTTTTTTCCTATTTAGCAAAATAGCTAGGAGATACACCAATGGTGGTATGAATAATTAGGAAGTCACTTACTTTAATTGTATCGTGATTATTTTGGCATCATGTTGGCCTTGTTAAATGATTTAGGCTTGCAACCTACAGGTTTTTCTATTGGTATCGTCAAAGGTATCAGGCTATTGATGCATCTTTGCCTAAGCACTTAGAGGTAGGAACATGCCTTACTTAGATATATCTTGCAGGGGCCAATCAAGAATTAGCTGTATTTGTTTAAGAATTTGTATTATCTACTAATTTGTTAACTGGAGAAAAATAATAATTGGTAAATAAATGATTTAATTTTGTATTAGTTTGGTATGACTACTCACAGTTCTGTTAAGAATGATACATGAAAATATAATCCCTGGCTATTTGATAGACTTCAGTTCTTAAGTGTAACTTTTACAGTAAATAAAAAATATTAACTTTTTTTTACTGATTCTCATTTTATCACATAGTATTGTGTTGCTTTCTGAACCCTAGCCCTTAACAATGCCATAATTAGTTATAATGGAGAAATATAGCTAAAATTAAAATAAAAACTTATTGAAACCTAGAATACTTATTCAAGGCAGTTTTCATTGTTACATTGGTTGATAAAGGCAATCAATTAGCATATTATATATTTTCTGATTCTAAGAATGGCAAATAGATTCAACAGAACTTACTTGGATGTAATTCTTTCATCTGACTAGTATTTGGGACTTGGGATTTTTAGATTAGTAAATATAGAAGCAGCTGGCTAAATACATCCAGAGGAGATTTTGAATGCTCTACTTGCCATCTCATTCTGTCTGTCATGGCAGGTGAAAACAAGCTTTTATAAAAACAGTGTTTAGGCTAGGTGTGGTGGCTCACACCTGTAATCTTAGCATTCTGGGAGGCTGAGGTGGGAGGATTGCTTGAGCTCAGGAGTTTGAGACCAGCCAGAGCAAAAGCAAGACCCTGTCTCTACTAAAAATAGAAAAAAATTAGCCGGGCATGGTGGTGCATGCCACTAGTCCCAGCTACTTGGGAGGCTGAGGCAGGAGGATTACTTGAGCCCAGGAATTTGAGGTTTCGTGAGCTAGGCTGACACCAGAGCACTCTAGCCTGGGCAACCGAGCAAGATTATGTCTCAAAAACCAAAACAAAATAAAAGAAACAATGTTTAGTTTACTGATTGGATGTGTGTGGGTTCTAGGATGCCAGTGTAAGGAGTAAAGGCATAACTAGAATGATTCCTGATCGTGGCGAGCTAAGTGCAAGTGACAATGAAGTATAATGAGTTTGTATGTTCATTCTGTTAATGTAGCACAGTTTTTAAAAGAAAGAGAACTCAACCAGCCTCTGTGGCTCACACCTATAATCTTGACACTTTGAGAGGCCAAGGCAGAAGGATTGCTTGAGGCCAGGAGTTCGAGAACAGCCTGAGCAAGAGTGACACCCTGTCTCCTCAAAAATACAAAAATTAGCTGAACATGGTAGTGCCCACCTGTAGTCCCAGCTACTAGGGAGGCTGAGGCAGGAGGATTGCTTGAGCCCAGGAGTTGGAGGTTAAAGTGAACTATGATGACGCTGCTGCACTCTAGCTAGGGTGACAGAGCAAGACCCTATCTCACACACACACACACACACACAAAGAACTAAATTCACTTTTTGCTTTAAAGCCCAATTTTTAGCCAGGATTGGCAGTTACATGATTTTGAAATGAATTAGCAGCTTGTTTTCCACATGGGTTTCTTTTTTACTTTTTTTTTTTTTTGGTGACAGAGTCTTGCAATTACAGGTGTGAGCCACCACGCCCAGCCTCATGATGTGGGTTTCTATTTGGATGTTTTGGGGAACAATTCACTGACGCTTTCACCAAATTCAGTAGCTCTTTTAGACTAGGCATAAATATGTCAGGTGGTTCTGATTATTCTAAGACAGGAGTTAACAGATTTTTCTTTCTGTATGGGATCTGTCACAACTACCCAGTTCTGCAATTTGTAGCATGAAAATGCCTTAGAAACTATGTTTGGGCTGTATTCCAATAAAACTTTATTTACAAGAACAGATTGTGCCTGCATGGCTATAGTTTATAAACCCCATTTCTAAGACATCTGTCACTGGGTTTTAAGTACTTAGATGTTCAAGTTTTGCAGACTATATAAATAAACGGTTCAGGCTGGGCATGGTGGGTCATGCCTGTAATCCCAGCACTTTGGGAGGCTGAGGTGGGAAGATCCCTTGAGGTCAGGAGTTCAAGACTAGCCTGGGCAATATAGGGAGACCCCTGTTTCCACAAAAAATAATGAGACATTAGCCAGGCATGGTGGTGTGCACCTGTAGTCCTAGCTACTTGAGAGGCTGAGGTAGGAAGGAAGTTTGTGGAAAAGCTATTTTGATGATGTCTATAAATTCCTTTAATTCTTTTGTTAATTTGTTTCCTGATAAACTCCATTAGTTAGACTTGTTGAATACTCCTCCCAGGTACAAAAAATGCTGTGCTTTGTTCTTTGGATTTGTCATTAGTTCTTGGAACACTTGGTTTCTGGATGTTTGGCAGATATGAATGGAATCTCTTATTTCTTAAAAGTTTGGGATCATTGTTCATCTATATAGCAGGATCTCTCAGGGGAGCACTGTAAAATCATTCTTGCTAATAAGTTTGATTCACCCCCATGGAGTAGGTTAGACTTGGAAAGAGTTTGATGCAGGATATTGCAATGGTATTGTACTTTGTGAATACAGTACCATTCAGTTCCGTCACCAGCCAAGCCTTATGTATTTTCACCAATTCATGACCTTTTTTCCAAAATCTGTATTGTAACTCTCCTCCCTAAACAGCTTTCTAAACTACTACTCTCCCTAATATTATTGGCAACTCTAATCATCCCATCGTTCTGTTCTTTCAACACCAAAACCACTTGTATACCTTTTGTTACTAAGTCTTGTTTTTACTTATTTATCTTTGGGTATTATCAACTTTGACAATTTCTTATGAAAGTCTCAAGATCTTGCTGATTTCTTGTCCTCATTTTTCTTCAGATTCTTGTTGTACACTTATTTTCTTCAGTATAATGTTTTGTCTTTGAGGGTTTATGGTACTCCTTTTATTTTATAGAGGAACTTCCTTTGTCTGCTATACACCATTCCTGATGGAATTTTCACCTTCTCTATTATAGGTTTGCCATTCATTGAGAAATTTAAGGCACTACAAAAATAAAACTTGTAAAAAGGTCCTCGATGGTATGGGCAGGAATTAGGAGTAGGGTTCGTGTACTTTTGTTCAAAAGATTCATTATAGAATTCTTTAAAACAGGAAAACATCTAGTATCCTATTTGTGTTGTATAAAATGAGCTGGCCTTATACAGTCTGCGTTTTAGTAAGGTTTTCATCCTTATGATTGAATCTGCTACTAGAGTTGCCCATAGACTAGGAGAGGAGACAGACATTGCAGTCCAATTTGTTATGATAGTTTTTCAGAGCAAAATGTTCTGAAAATATGGAAGAGGGACTGCTAACTTTGCCTGAGAAAGTTGAAGAAGCTTCACAGAAAATGAGTGGCATTCGAACTGAGTTTTGAAGATTAGTGAAGGAAGCATTCTAGTCCATTTGAGGAAGTATAAAAGGTATGTAAGAGGTGTAGGGTGTATGGGTTTGGGTATGAAGTTTGAGCTAAGGCAGAGATGGGGTTGGAGAATGGAAGAGGAGGAAACTGATTTGTAAGATTTAGGAGGAAAGAACTTTTTTTGCTTTCGCTTTTTCATCTAATTCTCTTGGGCCTGTTGTACACTGTCAGGTTTTGGGTCTGTTTTCTCTGTAGCTCTGACTTCGGTTGGTTGGTATCTTCTAGTTTTTAGTTTTTCGTTTAGTTTCTAGTCAAGGTCTGACCCACCTCTTTTCTTCTCTCTTCCCGACTCTTATGTGTCCTTGCCTTTATTTCACCTCCCTATCCCTTTGGGTTTCTCTTTGATCCTTACCTTTATTTAAAAGCAAAATAGGCCAGGTGTAGTGGCTCACGCCTGTAATCCTAGCACTCTGGGAGGCCGAGGCAGGAGAATTTTTTGAGGTCAGGAGTTCAAGACCAGCCTGAGCAAGAGCAAGAGCCAGACCCTGTCTCTATTAAAAACAGAAAAAATTAGCCGGGCGTGGTGGTGCGTGCCTGTAGTCACAGCTACTTAAGAGGCTGAGGTAGGAGGATCGCTTGAGCCCAGGAGTTTGAGGTTGCTGTGAGCTAGGCTGACCACAGGGCACTCCAGCCTAGGCAACAGAGTGAGACTCTGTCTCAAAAAAAACACCCCAATACCAAAAAACAAATTCTTTCACACTGTTTATTTTGCATCTAAATAGAAATATATGTCTATGAGTTGTTTCCTTTTTGGGAAATCTTGTAAGATCAACAAGTCTTTGATACTTATTTAAATATTAAATGTCCATCCTTATGAATTTATTTTATGAAACATTTTCCTTTGTATTGAAAGATGCCACTTCTTCGTATGCTACAGTGTAGAATGTGACTTATGTGCCCTATTTTCTACTTCCTGTGCACCTATAAATTGTTCTGTGATGAGATCCAATTCACCTTTTTCCTAAAGCTTTCCCAAACTTTCCCAGATAGAGTTGGTAGTATTATTTTTGGTAGTTTTCTAATATTTTATAAACACTTCTTTCTCAAATTTAGCTTTGTTGAAGTATAATTTACATAGATAAAGTTCCCTCATGTCTCTTTTGTGGTCATTCCTCCTCCCTTCTCCTCTGGCTCCAATCTCTGTTAATTTTTTTTTTTTTTTTTTGAGACAGAGTCTCACTTTGTTGCCCAGGCTAGAGTGAGTGCCGTGGCGTCAGCTCACAGCAACCTCAAACTCCTGAGCTCAAGGGATCCTCCTGTCTCAGCCTCCCGAGTAGTTGGGACTACAGGCATGCGCCACCATGCCCGGCTAATTTTTTCTATATATATTTTTAGCTGTCCATATAATTTCTTTCTATTTTTAGTAGAGATGGGGTCTCGCTCTTGCTCAGGCTGGTCTCGAACTCCTGAGCTCAAACGATCCGCCCACCTCGGCCTCCCAGAGTGCTAGGATTACAGGCGTGAGCCACCGCGCCCGGCCTCCAATCTCTGATTTGTTTGGTATCACTATAGTTTTGTCTTCTCTGGAATTTCATATGAATGCAGTCAGAGAATGTGTTGTCTTTTGAGTCTGACTTTTTTACTTAATATAATGATTTTGAGATATTCATGTGTCATTTATCAGTTGAGTCTTTGTAACTGTATGGGTGTACCACAATTTGTGTATCCATTTACCAGTTGATAGACATTTGGATTGCTTGCAGATTTTAGGCTATTATGAATAAAACTACTATAAACATTCATGTACAGGTCTTTTGAATACCTCTTCTAACATTTTATTTGGAGGTCTAGTTGTAGAGCTGTTAAGAGTGAAAGCCCTGGAGTTAGCAACATTCACAAGCAGGTGTTTTTGTTGTTATTGTGGGGTTTTTTTGTTTGTTTTTTTGAGATAAGATCTCCCTCTGTGGCCCGCCTGGGCTTAGAATGCAGTGGCATCATTACAGCTCACTGCATCCTCAAACTCCTGGGCTCAAGCCATCCTCTTGCCTCAGCCTCCCCTGCATCTGGGACTACGTGTACATGCCACCATACCCCAGTAATTTTTGTGTTTTTTGCAGTTACAGGGTCTTGCTCTCTTGCTCAGGCTGGTCTTGAACTCCTGGCCTCAAGCAATCCTCCAGCCTCAGCCTTCCAGAGTGCTAGGATTACAGGCATGAGCCACCATGCCCAGCCACAAACAGGTGTTTTGCTAGCAGATTTTGAGAACCTCTCACTTTAGATTCCCCATCTGTAAAATGGGTCTGAGTGAAGACTGGTGCAAGCTAGAGAGCATGGACCAATTTAAAGGGGATAACTCTTTAGTTCATGTGATCAGGTATCTTATTGGGAATACGGACCCATCATTGTCATATCTGATTTTTTTGCCCCAAGAGAGTGATATTTGATATTAGGAATCAGAAATTTTACGTGTAATTTCCAAGTTAAGTTCTAGCAGTTAAAATTTTAAATTTTAAAAACACTAATGTGTGGGCTAAACAAAACTGATCTATGGACATTGATATGCTGCAGTCTAGTTTGAGATCTCTGCTTTAAATCTTCAGTTAACTTTGTATTCTATTTAAAAATGTACATACGCCTAGTAGAGTCTACTTGTTAGGTCCCTGTTACCTTTGTTTGATAGCTTAGAATAATTTGCTGGTTGTACAAACTCCCAAGTTAAAAACTAACAAATGAGTTTTACTCTTTCCTTAAATTGGAGGAATATTAAGAATATTGTGTGCCTGATGGAGGGGTGGGACTAGGTTCCAGTTACTCTCTGTACTTCTCTTTCTCTGATAGCTGCTGATTCTATTCAATGCTATGTTTTCTCAGCAGTGGGAATAGTCTGCCTTCCTTGTTTGATTTATTCTCGACCCTTTTGAGCCAAGTGTGGTATAAATTAAACTGTGTGTTCTGTTTATTAGAAACTGTAAGGTATTTATGGATATACATAGACATTTTATAGAAGTCCATTCCCTCAGATTGCCCACAATCTATGGTGAAGCCAGTGTAATTATGAAAAAGTGATAAATCATATGTACTTGTTTGAACAATAAGAACAGTAATCTCTCGGACGAGGCCTTTTCTCCTTGTAATTTATCTGCCAATTAGAGACAACTATTTTGCAGCTTTATGAATTACTTTGTGAGTCCAGAGATTCTTTTTCTGATTAAACCAGCGTAATTGACATTCACCTTCATAATGTTCGGGGTAAGAGTGTTAAATGACCTGTGTTGCCCAAGTATCCTTTTTTTAGTTTAGGTTTTTTTTTTTTTCTTTTTTGAGGCAAGATCTTGCTCTCTTGCCTAGGCTGGAGTGCAGTGGCATTGTCATAGCACTCTGTAACCTCAAACTCCTGGGCTCAAGCTATCTTCCTGCCTCAGCCTCCCAAGTAGCTGGGACTATAGCCACCATGGGCTACCAGGCCTGGCTAACTTTTGTATTTTTTGTAGAGATGGGGGTGTCAACTGTGATGCTCAGGATGGTCTCGAACTCCTGGCCTCAAACAATCCTCCTGCCTTGGCCTCACAAAGTGTAGAATTATAGGCCTGAGCTACCACGTCTGCTCCCAAGTATCTCTTATTCAGCCTAGTTCCAGCTGGGTTTTTGTGATAATTAAATGTGGAATTTATGCAGTCTAGGATTCTGACTTTGGTCTTATACCTTAATAGCAGCAACATCCCAAGAACATCATATACCAAGGAAGAAACCTGAGAATAAAAATAGCCACCACCATTTATTAAGTGTTTTGTGGGAGGGCTAGATACTTTATATATTACTGTGTTGAGAATCACAATATCCCCGCAACATACAGGGGGAATTCTTGTATTTACACGTAAAAGAAGGCAGATGAGAATCTGGAATGAAATTCCAAATATTCACTTATAAAGCAGAGCCTTTTATGTAGAGTTTGTTCCTCATAGAGCAAGCCTTTAGGAGCAGTGGAGACAAAGAGGCACCCAATCTTTCTCAGGGTTAAAAGAGATGACTGCAAAAAACAAAACAAAAACAAAAAGAAAAAAAGAAGAGAAACCATATTCAAAACCTTTTTGTAGCCCTGTGTCCATAACCTCTGTACCAGCTGTTGTATAATTTATGCTGGTGGTATTCCCTGTTGCACACAGTAGAAAGGGTTTGAAAAGTGTCTCTAGTATATATTCATGACACTTCTGAATAAGTGTCAAATCTGAGAAAGGAGGGGAGGAAACAATAAATTTTGAAGAGCTCAGATCCCTGATAGCAAGAGCACCAAAGTTGTTAGGGTGTGTGAAGAGTGTCCAGTGATGGATGTTTCACTGGAATCTTGCTGTATGTTCCGGTGCATTCTTGCACTGCTGCCTGTTTTTATGCTGCTGCCTTTGTTGGTTAATATTTTTTTCTTAGCTCTCAGGCACAGAGATGCTGCTGCCTTTAATTGTAGATTACATTTTGTAGATTTCTGCAGAACAGCTCGGAAAACAAAGTGATTCTTTTTTTTTTTTTTTTTTTTTTTTGTTGAGACAGAGTCTCACTTTGTTGCCCAGGCTAGAGTGAGTGCCGTGGCGTCAGCTTAGCTCACAGCAACCTCAGACTCCTCGGCTTAAGCGATCCTACTGCCTCAGCCTCCCAAGTAGCTGGGACTACAGGCATGCGCCACTATGCCCGGCTAATTTTTTCTATATAGATTTTTAGTTGTCCATATAATTTCTTTCTATTTTTAGTAGAGACAGGGTCTCGCTCTTGCTCAGGCTGGTCTCGAACTCCTGACCTCAAGCGATCCACCCGCCTCGGCCTCCCAGAGAGCTAGGATTACAGGCGTGAGCCACCGCGCCCGGCCTAAAGTGATTCTTTAAAATCTTTTACACCTTGCATAAAATATTTTGTTTTAATTAAAAAATATGGCGAGAGAGAGAGAGGGAGAGAGAACACTATGTAACATATATCAGTCCAGTGCATGGATTCAGTTGGTTTAAATAACCACACGTCTTCCTCTACCGTCTCTTCCCTAGACAAGAATTATCTTAGGTCTTTAAAATTGACTAAGATTCAAATAGCACTCTTCTTGGAAATTAAAAAAAATTACGAGTACAGTTTTTAATATTTTTACTATGTGGTGCTAAATGATTCAAGACTCAAATTGACAAGCTACAATAAGACACTTCAGAGCAATAAAAGATGCTCCGTAAATATATACTGAATGACTTCTTTGTAGTGTCCTCAGTGTCCCACCTCTGACTATCCAGAAGGACATGTGTTTTTAGGGGATTCCCATTCATTGTCAGTCAGCTGTTGTCTGGATGCCTGCTTTTGGCACTGTAGTGAAATAGACATGAAATACATGGTCATTCTCAAAGAGACAATCTGGTAGTGGAAGCAGAGGGTTGGGGAGAAGGAATAGGAAAAATGTGAGCAAAGACATGAAGGTCACAGTCTCACTGTTGGAGATCCTTAGTGGAGTGAAGTGGGATTGTAATTACCTGAAGGATTTGGGGAAAGGGTAAAATCAATCTAATATTAGTGTTTATTTATGGAAGAATAGTGGAAGATGGGGTTGGAAACATATTTTCATTGTGCCTGAGTATCTGGACATTATCCAAGAGATGTTTGGAAGTTGCTGAAGATTTAGAAGCACAGTGGTGCTATGATGTGTGGGTTAGGGAGACTAATTTTAAAGTGGGGCATAAGAACTGGGGAGAGGGAGAGGCTAAAGATAGGAAGACTATAGGGAAAATATTAGAGTGGTAAATATAGGATGATGAGGGCCAAGTAAGGGTTGAGAAAGTGGGAAGGGCAAAGTCAAACAGAAGCATTTGTGCTCAGTAGAAATGCAAGCAGTCTGTATATCTTTGTCAAAGAGAATTGGCGTGATTTAACAAAGCCAGTGGGGAGGAGGAGGTAGAGAGTCAAAGCTGAAATCAGCCTTCTGTGCCTGGTTGTCAGAGAGTGATAGTACTAGTGAAAGAATAGGAACATTTGAATGAGGAGATGGTATGTTGTGTCTGAGGTGATGGGATGTGAACATGGAGATATCCGGATCTCAGACAGTAGAGAGTTCAGGCACTCACATGTTTGAGTTGAAGACGGAGATTTGGGAGTCCTTTAGCCATGATATTTGAGGCATTGAGAGCTAGTCTTTGTGATGATAGGTTTGCTCAGAGGCATCTATTTATTGAATGACCTTGGACAAATCTCTTATCCTTGTTAAACTTATTTTTATTAATGTGAAAAGGGATGGATGGGGGGGGGGTTATCCTAATACCCTGACTACGTCACTAAGATATTTTATCAAAATATTGGCCCTTTTTACTTCACAAAGGTGTTTTATCAAATGACAGGGCATAGCAATGTGTTTTGTAATCTGTAAACAGCTACACAAATATAAACTGTGAATATTTTGTCCCCAGTGGTAACCAAGGCTGGCTAGGATTAGAAATGCATTCTCTGGTTCTCTCTAAGACTATTCCATGCTCTTATTCTTGTGCTCCGAACAACTTAGCTGACAGACAGTAAGACTGCAGAAAGCCTCTAATATCTAATAGTTGGTAGTTTTCAGAAATAAAAAGTGGTTCTTCCCATTTAACTCAGCTTGATCCAGAGACCTGCGTTAAATGTCTTTCTTGTAGCTTCCCAAAAGGCTTTAACTAAGCTCCCATATATTGCCTCTGTGGCCTGAAGATTAAAGTTGAGCAGAAGATTTGGAAAGGAATTAAACAAAATTCCAAATGAGAGGTCTTGTGTCCTCCTCCAAGACTACACTCCAAAGAGAGATCACTTTTGAGATTTAGTATCTTCTCTTAGCTTCTTGGATTCTCAGTAAAATGTGGTTTTAGTTATTTTAATCAAAGTTTTTTGGCAAACCTAATTCAACCCCTGTATTTCTTAAACTCTGTAAGAAGATATAAGACTATTGGATTGATGAGGTATAAAGAGTTCTCAAGGTAGTGTGCTGGAAGGATCATAGCTGCTTATAATGTCATGGTACATACTGCTTTGGCTAGGAAAATGATCTTTTCTCACACAATCTGAGGGAAAAGATAAGTCTTCTTTCTCCTTACTTTCCTCTTTCCCCATCTTCCTTCCTTAAAGAGTAGCAGCAGCAGAATATGGAAAATAAATAATAAGTCTTTTACTAATAATTCCTGATGTAAACTTACAACCATGTAGTTTGAAGTTAGTTGCCTGTTTTTAAATTTTGGAGTCTAGAGAACTTCTGTTGAAGGGTGAAGTGTAGGGATTCATCTGCAGTTGTGGTTACAGGATTCATAATACATAAAAAGCTGGGAATTTGAGCCCCAGCTTTCCCCCAGTGTGTTCTTTGCATAGGCAGCCTCTGCGTCCTCAATGGTTTGGATATTTTGACGTCTCCGATTTCTGCTATGCCGTGAAACAGGTAGTGGATTGATTTAGTAAGCATCTGAAGGATTGTTCTGTTGTACTCTTGCAGAGTAGAGCAGTTTTCAAAAGGAAAGGAATTGTTAAGTGGAACATGAATTATAGCAGGGGGGATGGAATGTGTAGCAGATGGCTCCTGGTTTGCTAAGGAGCTTGGGCAAACTGATAAGCTGTCTTTCTTGCAAAACAAAGGAGTCTCATGGGGTGTACACATTGTATAACCTTTTAGATTACCAAGTCAGTGGTTTGTCTGTCCATACATCCTTTCTGCTTGCCTCCCTGCCCTACTTCCTTTTCCCTGCCTCCTTCCTTTCCGGTCCCTTCATTTCTTCCTGCCTTACTGCCTCCTTTCCTTCGTCTCTTCATTTACCTCCTGTCTTAGTCTGTTTTCTGTTGCTATAATTAAATAAATTATAAATTTTTGTAATTAAAAAATTAAATAATTATTAAAAGTAATAAATTACCCACAGATTGGATAATTTATAAAGAAAAGATTTATTTGCCTCATGATTCTGAAGTCTGAGAAGTGAAATAGCATGGCACTGGCATCTGGTAAGGGTCATCTCATGGCAGAAGATGAGAGCACATGAAACAGAGAGAGGAAGTTGAGTTGAACTCAATCTTTATATCAGAGCCTACTCCTGTGTCCAGTGATAATGGCATTAATCACTTCTTAAAGGCTTCACCTCACAGTACTGTTAAAATGGCAATTAAATTCCTTCCTTCCTCCCTTCCTTCTGTCCTTCCTTCTTTCCTTCCTTCCGTCCGTCCGTCACCTGGGCTAGAATGCTGTGGCATCAGCCTACCTCACAGGAACCTCAAACTCCTGAGCTCAAATGATCCTCCTGCCTCAGCCTCCGGAGTAGCTGGCACTACAGGCATGCACCATGATGTCTGATTAATTTTTCTATTTTTGGTAGAGATGGGGTCTGGCTCTTGCTCAGGCTGGTCTTGAACTCCTGACCTCAAGTGATCCTCCTGCCTTGGCCTCCCAGAGTGCTAGGATTACAGATGTGAGCCACCATGCCCCGCCAAAATGGCAGTTAAATTTCAAACATGAGTTTTTGTGGGAACATTCAAACCATATCACTTCCCTTCTCTTCCTTCCTTCCTTTCTTTCCTTTCCTTCTTTTCCTTCCTTCCTTTTTCTTTCAGCTTTACTGAGGATTAAGTCTGAGGAAAAATGATTTTATTTAAATTAGGGGTCGGGACAGTTCTCACCTCTAAGAATTGTGAATCTGGTACAGTTTAAGACAACAGAGAGAGGACCAAGACCTCTGACAACACATGAAAAAAATGATGAGCATGAACTAGCAAAAATTAGGAAAGATCAAAACAGACTATGGTGTATGAATTATATAGCAATAAAAATGTATTGGCTTTCCTTATCTAAAAGACTTAACTTTTTTTCTATTGTAAAATATCATGAAATTTACCATTTTGACCGTTTTTTGGTATACAGTTTTATGACATTAAGTGTATTGACAATATTATATAACTAACCATCTCCTGAGATTCAGAGAGGGAACAATTTAGGAGCTCTTGGATGTGTGTAAGCTATCTGGGATGCACCAGTCAACTCTTAGGTTTGACTTTTAAAGTTATAATTAGTGGTTTGGATAGTCCTAGGGATGAGCTTTTGTAAAAAGTCTTTTGATTGTACCTACTATCTTACTTTACCTTTTACCTTGCCTAACATACATAGTAAGCCTCAACATATGTTTAAATAGAGAACCAAAAAAACCTAGGGTAGGACCTGGTAGAAATGGCTGTGAAAGAATTTGAAGCTATGGCTATCTTTAGGTGGTATCACTGATGCTCAAAAATCAATCATTTGCCCCTCTTTGTTGCTTCGGTGATCTAGTTCTATTATAGGAGTATCTTCTTGTGCCTAGGAGCTATTGTCGAGTATCTTTTGAGTGAGCTCAGGTACAAAAATCTATTGATAAATAATATTTCTGATGGACTACAGTCCTTTCTTTCTTGAAAAACCCACAAAACTGTACTGGGAACTGCTATACCAGTGCTGTGAATAAAAGGATGTAACTAGGGGAATTTAGACTTTTCCTTTTTTTGTTTGTTTGTTTGTTTGTGTTTGAGACAGAGTCTCACTCTGTCACCCCGGGTAGACTGCAGTGGCATCATATAGTTCACTGCAATCTCAAACTCCTGGGCTCAAGCAATCCTCCTGCCTCAGCTTCCTGAGTAGCTGGGACTACAAGCAGGCACCAGGACACCCAGCTAATTTTTCTATTTTTGGCAGAGACAGGATCTCACTCTTTCTTGCCCAGGCTGGTCTCAAACTCTTGACTTCAAGCTATCCTCCTGCCCTGGCCTTGCAGAGTGCTAGGATTACAGGCATGAGCCACCGTGCCTGGCCTGTTAGTTTGTTTTTTTTTCCTGGAAGAAATACAAGTAGGCTTGAGGGCAAGGTGAAAGATTTTATAAGCAAATAAGTTTGGGAAATAGTATCTGCTATATTCACCTTTTGATTTATAATACACATTAGCATCTTAAAGTTTCCAAGAAGTCCTGTTGTAAAGGCAGTATACAGTTTTGTTTAATGTAGTGTTTCACAAACCTCACAATCCTTTTATTGAGTAATCATTTAAAAATCTTTGGAACAAATATTTCTCAGGTCATACTTTGGGAAATTGGACGATTGCTTTGATTGTTAATATCAAAGCTTTGAGTAAAATATGAATATTCTTAAGCCTTAAGTTTGAAGGCATTCTGAAAAGAAAGTTAACACCTTCCCTCCTCAGTTTTATTCTGCCATCTAAGCATTAATATACCCTTTGTATATGGCCCCCTGGTACAGGATACAGTTTTGGAGCCATATATTGTTATGGAAGATGCTGTGTAACGGTAATTGCTGTAGAAGCCTTTATTCTTTTTTTTTCCTTCTACTTTTGGATGGGGAATTTTGTTCTTCATGGTTGTTTCACAATAAACAGTATTAAGCATTTCTTGTAAAGTGTGTGCAAAACATTGATAGTTTGTTGTGAACTTGTATCATTAGTTTTAGAGACCGGGAGAGTTTATCACTGAAAGGGGTCCCATTGCTTGGAATAGAATTGGCCCTTCCCCCATCCTATTTGTTGCTACTTGAGAGACTAGGAGAAGCAACTAAGGACCTTAGATACCCAGGTGAAAGAGCTCAAGCCTTTACTTGGTGGTTACCCTCTCTTTAGGAATCAGTGCTTTTAAAACATTCAGCCTCACTCCTAAGAGCTATCACAGATGTTGAGTTTCTGAGCTGGAGTAGCTGTGTGTGGGACAAAGAAAGTATTGGCAAAATATACCTACTGATGATAGGAAATTAGCAAAATATACCTATTGATGATAGGAAATTAGCAAAATATACCTATTGCTGATAGGAAATTTCCAAGTTTATTTATTACTACATCCTAATTTCATTCAATTCTTATAATATGCTTATTACATGGTTAAAAGGGAGAATAGTTGTTTTTTCAGATCTGGGAGCTAAGGCATAAATGTAAGTAACTTGCTGTAATTCATAAGGCTGTTTATCTTTAATTATGGCATCAAAACTGAAATCCAGGTCTCTTATCTCCTAAACAATTGCTCTTTTTGCTAACTGCCTTAACTGAAGTTTTGATATGTTTAAATACAATTTTAAATAAATACTTGAATTTGTATCAAAGTTTTAAGGCTTAGAAAATTCAGTAGTCAGGAGAGAGTAGTAGTGTTTTTTTATCCCCCTAGAGATCAGAAAAATGAGGCTTAGAAAGATGGTCTTACTCAATGTTGTATAGTTTGTGAGAGCTATAACTAGAACTTAGCCCTTTTTTGTCCAGTGTCTCCCTGATAAACCAAGCTGTTGATAAACAGTATCTTTAGTAGATGCCATTAAGTACATATTGAATAGAATTCAGTCTCTTCCTGAGTCTTCAAGTGAATTGCTAGTAAGGGTAATTTTTCAGATTTTAGAGGGTATCAAACTTTTCTCCTATATTCAGGTTTTAGACCAGGATTACACTGGTCTACTTTGTTGAATGTGTGATATGAATTAGATGCTTTTTGGGGACCTGAATGATAGTTGTAGAAAAGGTGACTGACCTTTCTCATAGGAGTCAGGGGAAGAGTTAGGCCTATGATTATATACCAGTAGTAGGACCAAGGTATGAGGTCACATAAAGAGAAGCTGGGCGAGAACTGGCCTTTGGCAGGAGCAGGGATCAATCCACTTCGACTGTAGCACTGGATTGAAAAGGGCTGGGCTGGGCACTTGACATTGTTTCCTAGGCTAGACCAATGGTCTGGGAATGACAGCCCACCAGAGAGGAGAGCCCAGCAAAGATCCAGGAAATTCAAATTGTAGTCAATTTATTAATTTAATTAAGTAAAACAATTATTGAGTCCCTTCTTGACTATTTGTTTAACAAGAGGTCTTTGAAATTAAAATAATGTACCACTCTCACCTTTTAGGCCAGAGAATGTGCTCACTACAGAGGGCAATTAAATTTAAATTGGCTGTTTATATCAGTTTAAGAAATCATACTGCATCTACACTGGCATCAAGGATAGGGCAGTTGTTCTCAAACTTTAGGGAGGAGATAAGGATTACCTGGAGGGCTTACTAAAACACATTGCTGGGCCCATTCCTAAAGTTTCTGTTGTAGTAGGTTGGGGCTAGGATCTGAGATTTTGCATTTCTAACAAATTTTCACGTTGATGCTAATGTGGATGCCATTGGTCTTGAGATCACATTTTGAGACCCACTGATCTAGGATAAGAAGATGAAGCAGGTATAGCTGTATAGTTCCTTCTGATTAAGGTCTTCACAGAGGAGGGAAAGGGAACTGCCAGTTAAGTCTCTACCATGTCAAGACCCTGTGCCAGATGATTTGCAATCATTGTTTAACTTAACCCTTGAAACCACTTTGCAAAGTCCCCATTACCTCCTGTAATTTTTTTTTCAAAAACAGCTTTTCCTTATAACTTAGAGAATAATGTTTGCATATGCCATTATGAATATGATTTTATTTAATGTAGAGGATATGTTAAGTTCCATGTACAGTTCCATGTACTGACTTCTTATTGATTTATGAGAAATATAAAATTTAGATTAATTTAGCAGTAATGATTGTACAATAGATGGAATTAAATGTTGAGATATGCTTTCTCATAAGAACATAAATCAGAGCTTGACTTTAATATTAGGCATAATACATCTTTCAGATCACGGGAAAGATGAGCTATGTTAATTTTGTCAGGGTGGGTTTTTTTTTTAATGTTGCCAATTGGTAAATGACAGACCCTATTTTTAGAAACAAACAAGAGGAAGAATGGTGAATTTCAGAACGGTAAGTACTAAGACATGACTAAATTCTTGAAAATACAACCATAAGACTTAATTATTTAAAGCACTGTACTCTTTATTAATGTTATTTTTGAAAGGTCAACTTGTTTTTAATGGAGCTGAGTGAAGTTACTTTGTGTTGTTTGACAGAATTGCACAGAATTATTTAAAAAAACAAAACAGTGATCCAAGCAGTTGAAGTGAAGACATTCTGGGGAAACGTGCTGTTTATAGTAAAAATCATCTTTGACCTTGGAATTAAAAGTAAAGCTGGAAAGGAATTTACTAACGAGAAAAAAAAGAAGTTTGGAATTGGACTCACAGGATCTGGGCTTGGAAATGCCTCAGGTAAATCATACAGAGTAGGTGCAAAGTTTTATATTTTCCCACTGCAGAAAGTCAATACCATTGGTTCTGTAAGTTCTCAGAATCTTAACACAACTTGACATACTACCTTTTTAATATATCTTATTTCTGATCTCAGCTAGTTTTGAGTATATGTTCTTTCTTCCATTGCCTTCTGTTTCTGCCTTTGGTATAACTTTGAAATTTAATGAGCTGAACTTAGGGAGCATGGTGGATAGGTAGAAGGTAGACAGATCTGCTGGTTTTATGGGGGCTAAACCAAATCTCCTGAAGGTTAATCTGCCACAGAAATCCCATTTCCATCTCCTTTGTCTTCCTATTTCCCAACTTTTACCTTTCATTTATGCCATGTGAATTTAGAAGTAGTTAAGAGGAAATAGTGAAGGACTTCAATCTCAATCTCAAGGGGG
The DNA here is from genome assembly GCF_041146395.1 of Eulemur rufifrons. NCBI lineage: Eukaryota > Metazoa > Chordata > Mammalia > Primates > Lemuridae > Eulemur > Eulemur rufifrons. The sequence continues at coordinate 13,872,849 of NC_090992.1, forward strand.
CAGGCAACAGAGGGGAAGAAAGGGGATTTGCTAACTGATAATAAAAAGACCAGAGGCCTACCTCCCCACCAACCCCTGTACCAGATGGACTGCATATACCCTTTTAGAGTTCTTGCCCATTCGAGGCTTAGTTTTATATTTGTTGAATATTTGAATTTAGGGCTATAAGACTTATTTTCTCAAGCTAACTTCTAGGAAGAAAGGTCCTGCAGGCCTAGAGGGGTTGAGGAAAATAAAGGAAAAAATCGGGATGGGAAGTACCAGTGAAGAAAAATACGATGAGGAAGTATGTGAAAAGACAAGTTTGTGGTAGAAGGTGTATGACTAGAAAACTATAAGCAAATAGACTAATGTCATTTTTAAAAATTTTTGTAGAAATGTGCAAAAGAACTAAAAGACAAAGAAAAAAGTTTTATTCTTTCTCATTCTCTTCCTTCATCCAAGTTAGATTTCAGAGTGAGGCCTTTCTATTATTTGAGCCTCTTTAGGAGGGTGAGCTCTGACTTGACTCTGGAGTGATTTTTATAGATGTTAAAAATGTAAAAAGAGGATGGAGAAAAAACAAGGAGCATTAACACTGGGTCCCTTTTTCCCTTTATTTATTATAGAATGGACTGTACCCCTTTCGGGATTCAGGGTTAAGGCTACAGAGCTCAGGCCTAAGTTCCTGGTCTTGTTTCTATTTCCATTACTTTCCTGCAGGCATTTATTGGACCGGAGACACCCAAATTGTCTTACAGCTTGCTTTGGGAAATAAGACATTGCACTCACTTAGAAGTACAGAGTGAGACTGATTTGCTACCTCTGTAGACCCCAGGAAATGGCAGGGAATTCCCTGCTGTAGGTAGTTAAAACAGAGACTGTTGTTAGAGAAGGATTTGAAGAAATGTTATATAGCTAAATAAAAATACTCATTAAGTGCTGGATGCTGAATCTGGTGGCTAAGAAAACTTTAGTTTTTAGAAGATATTATTAACAGTTGCTGCTCTATATTTTTTCTATTTTTAATGCATCTTAGGTATTTTCTTAACTTAAGTCTACAGTTTAATGCTAGTTAAAGCTTTTAAATGTACTATATGGTAGAAAAAAGAGAAATGTTTTCTGAAAATAATGACACTTAGGGTGGAGTGGGACTCGTGTAACAGATTGGTCTTGAAGAAGTCTTTAACTTTCTAAAATGAAATCACTCTATTGTAGCCTAGTGTAAGCGGAATGGATCCGCCTTTTGGGGATGCCTTTCGAAGCCACACCTTTTCGGAACAAACTCTTATGAGCACAGATCTCTTAGCAAACAGTTCAGATCCAGATTTCATGTATGAACTGGTAAGCAACATTTTTTTTTGTTTTAGTGCTAATTGATTTAGGGTAAAAGTGTGTTGTAGAGTTTTTAATTTATAAATGCTTGAAAGGAAAAAGATGTGATTGGGCCAAGTTTGATTCTTGTGACTATATGTGTAATAATTTTAGAAAGATGTGTGAGCCCGTTGATTTTTTTTTTTTTTCTTTAAGATAGACGTCACCCTGGGTAGAGTGCAGTGACGTCATCATAGCTCACTGCAACCTCAAACTCCTGGGCTCAAGTGATCCTCCTGCCTAAGCCTCCTGAGTAGCAGGGACTACAGGCATACGCCACCACACCTGGCTAATTTCTTTCTATTTTTAGTAGAAATGGGGGTCTTGCTCTTGGCTCAGTTTGGTCTTGAACTCCTGACCTCAAGCGATCCTCCACCTTGGCCTCCCAGAGTGTTAGGATTACAGCTGTGAGCCACCATGCCCAGCCAAAAATTTTTTTACTTTTTAATTTTAATTTAATTTAATCTTTTTAGAGACAGGTTTTTGTTCTGTCACCCAGGCTGGAACTCCTGGGCTCAAGCGATCCTGCTGCCTAAGCCTCCCAAATAGCCCGGACTAGAGGCACATGCCACCATACCTGGATGGTTTTTTTTTTTTTTTTTTATAAAATAATAAGCATTTATTTCTCATTCATACATTTTCAGGTCAGCGGGATTTTGGCCAATCTAGTTGGGATTGATTGCTGGATGGTTTTTTAAAAATGTGTTTTAGAGATACGGTCTCGCTCTGTTACCCAGGCTGGTCTCAAACTTCTGTCCTCAAGCAGTCCTTTGGCCTCGGCCTCCCAAAGTGTTGAGATTACAGGCATGAGCCACCATGCCTGGCCCATTAAAAATAATCAGAGAAAAGGTTATCTAAATATCTTAAAGTCCAGTTTTGATGAGGAGAATGGGAAACTATCTGTTTTTTAAACTATGCCTAACTGCTGAAGGGCTTTGCAGCTGGAAAAATAAGGAATGATAACATTGAGCAAGGCATATGACATAGAGAATGTGACACAAAAATAGCAATTCTAAGCAATATCTGAATATACTTACCATTTATTCTTGAGGTAAATAGACACTTAAAATTCCTAAGAAAAACATTTTATTTTATTTTATTTTTTGAGACAAGGTCTTACTCTGTTGCCTGGGCTAGAGTGCAGTGGCGTCATCATAGCTCACTGCATCTTCAACCTCCTGGGCTCAAGTGATCCTCCTGCGTCAACCTCCTGAGTAGCTGGGACTACAGGTGCGTGCCACCACACCTGACTAATTTTTGTTTTTTTGTTTTGTTTTGTTTTAAAGAGACCACTAGGTCTTGCTGTGTTGCTCATGCTAGTCTCAAACTCCTGGGCTTAAGCAATCCTCTCAGCCTCCCAGTGTTAGGATTAAGGCATTGAACCACTGCACCTGGCCCAGAAAAACTTTTAGAAAGGATTTTAATTACACACAGTATAAGCAACAGATAAATATACAAAAACTGGAAAATTGAGTGCACCAATTTATAAGTTTACTAAAAATCAGTGAATTGTACACTTAATACAGGTGAATTTCATGATAGGTAAACTATACTTCAATGAATCTGTTAAAACACATAGAGGGTCTGGTACAGTGGCTCATATCTGTAATCTCAGTACTTTGGAGGGCCGAGGTAGCAGAATCGCTTGAGGCCAGTAGTTTGAGACCAGCCTGAGCAACATAGGGAGACCCCCATCTCTGAAAATGATTTTTTTAAATATTAGCTGGGTGTGGTGGTGTGCGCTTATAGTCCCAGCTACTCAGGGCTGAGACGAGAGGATTGCTTGAGCCCAGGAGTTTGAGGTTGCAGTGAGCTATGATGATGCCACTGCACTCTAGCCCAGGCAACAGAGCAAGACACTGTCTCAAAAGCAAAAGAACAAGAAAACCACACACAGAGACACACATACAAGCCAAGACAAAACAAAGCAAAAAAATCCAAATGAACAAATAAACCCTGGAAAACTGAAAACTTCCTCATTTCCTTCCTGAGCCTCCACCTTTAAGCCTTTTCCCAGCAGGTTACTGCTGCCAACATTTTTTTCTATGCCTGTATAGATGTATGTGTATGTTTTTCAATTGGACAATATATTTATAGATACAGTATTCTGTAACTTGCTCTTTTTAACATATATTGTAGGCACATTATAGCTAAACTTCATTCTTTTCAATGGCTGCAGCGTCTGACATGATATTTTAAAATCACATCTCTAAAATGCATGAGCAGTGTTTTGTTCCATATGCCCAAGCATTGTTATAATGTCTTGCAAAGGATCTTATCAATATGAGTTTGAGATCATCTCTCTTTGGATTGCTCTTTGCCTCCATATTTAAGTTCCCACTTAAAAAGACATACTCTTCTGTAGTGAAGGTAAGGTCGTCTTATTTGCTTTTTAATTGAAGCTTATTTCTAAGGAGATCCTAAAATGCTTCTAAGATCAGGAAGTGTAAACCTTTTTTCAGGAAGAGTGTTTATGGTAAAGCTAAAGAGCCCTTGGTATTTAGATCATACGTGTCTTTCACGTATGATCTTTTTTTTTCTTGCCCAAGGAAATGAAGACATTATATGGAATGGTAAAGTGTCATTGTCAGTAGCCTTTACCGTAGACCAAAAGTTGAATACTGACTTATCAATTTGATATATAGAAGTGAGGATGGAGGTAAATATCTCCTTCCAAAAATATGATATGTAATTTCTTTTTTTAAACTTTTCTCAGGATAGAGAGATGAACTACCAGCAGAATCCTAGAGACAACTTCCTTTCTTTAGAGGACTGCAAAGACATTGAAAATCTGGAGTCTTTCACAGATGTCCTGGATAATGAGGGTGCTTTAACCTCAAACTGGGAACAGTGGGATACATACTGTGAAGACTTAACAAAGTACACCAAACTAACCAGCTGTGACATCTGGGGAACAAAAGAAGTGGATTACTTGGGTCTTGATGACTTTTCTAGTCCTTACCAGGATGAAGAGGTCATAAGTAAAACTCCAACTTTAGCCCAGCTTAATAGTGAGGACTCACAGTCTGTTTCTGATTCCCTTTATTACCCTGATTCACTTTTCAGTGTCAAACAAAATCCCTTATCCTCTTCATTCCCTGGTAAAAAGATCACAAGCAGAGCAGCTGCCCCTGTATGTTCTTCTAAGACTCTACAGGCTGAGGGCCCTTTGTCAGACTGTGTCCAAAAAGCAAGTAAACCCACTTCAAGCACACAAATCATGGTGAAGACCAACATGTATCATAATGAAAAGGTGAACTTTCATGTTGAATGTAAGGACTATGTAAAAAAGGCAAAGGTAAAGATCAACCCAGTCCAGCAGAGCCGGCCCTTTTTGAGCCAGGTTCACGCAGAGGCAGCAAAGGAGAACACTTGCTACTGTGGTGTGGTAGCAAAGAGACAAGAGAAAAAAGGGATGGAGACTCTTCAAGGTCATGCCACTCCTGCTTTGCCTTTTAAAGAAACCCAGGAACTGTTACTCAGTCCCCTGCCCCAGGAGGGTCCTGGGTCAATTGCAGCAGGAGAGAGTAGCAGCCTTTCTGCCAGCACATTGGTCTCAGATTCATCCCAGAAAAAAGAAGAGCACAATTATTCTCTTTTTGTCTCTGACAACTTGAGTGAACAGCCAACCAAATGCAGTCCTGAAGAAGATGAGGAGGACGAGGAGGATGTTGATGATGAGGACCATGATGAAGGGTTTGGCAGTGAGCATGAACTATCTGAAAATGAGGAAGAGGAAGAGGAAGAAGAGGATTATGAAGATGACAAGGATGATGATATTAGTGATACTTTCTCTGAACCAGGTATTACAATGCTTGGATGCTTACCAAGCTGACTTTCTGTTACTATTTTGAAATAGAAAGTTTTTGTTTAGATGATTTCTTTATTTTAGTTTGAGTATTAAATGACTTAATATCTTGGCTTGGATATGTAATTACTTTTTTCTTTTTCTATAATTCTTTTTTTTCAGCTCTAAAATGATATTTTGCTCATATAGTAGTTCATGCTGATTCCTTGAGGGCTTATTCTTAATTTATCTTATGTTAAGTGACTTTGTCTCTCTCTTTGACATTTGTGCAAAGATGCCAGGATTTTATTGGTTTAAAAAAATACTTCTGTTTATGCTTGTGTCCCTCTGTTGTAGATGAGCTAAGTTAGGAGTATCCAGAATGGTGAACCAAATGATAATGGTTTATATTACTCATGCCTATAAGCAACAAAGCCTACTTATAAATAATGTAACAGAGAGCTTTGGCTTTTTTTTTTTGGAGACTGTCACTCTATACTCCAGGTAGAGTGCAGTGGCATCATCATGGTTCACTGCAACCTCAAAAGCCCTGGCTCAAGCCATCCTCCTGCCTCAGCCTCCCAAGTAGTTGGGACTACAGGTGTGTACCATGATGCCCAGCTAATTTTTCTGTTTTTAGTAGAGACAGGGTCTCGCTCTTGCTCAGGCTGGTCTCAAATTCCTGAGTGCAAGCAATCCTCCAGTCTCCGCCTCCCAGAGTGCTAGGATTACAGGCATGAGCCACCGTGCCTTACCCAAAGAGAGCTTTTTTTATGTGTCTGCTGCATTTTTATATACAAAGTATTTTCCTATTTTAGGAAAATACATGCTATAATTTGAGCATGAAAGAGACTCTGCTTTATTTATATACAGTACATATATAAAAAGGGACAAAGAAAATGAAATCTGTGGGGAACTGGTTCAGTTAAGCATTATATGCTTGGGTTTTTGTCACTGTTGGCCTGGGCAGTTTATTTATGAAAATGATATTGCCAAGTGGCACACAGTTAAAAATGCACAAAGAAATGAAGATCTTCAAACTTAAAAGTTTTCTTCAAAAATAGTGTTGATACTAATAATTCTGTATAGAAACTAAGTTATTAAGAAAAAACTTTATAAATTATCAAAGAGCCATTTTGTTATAGTGATAATTGTTAGAATTTCAGGCAGTATAAACATTGATATTTAATATTCTGAAAAGTGTTAAAGGCACAGTAGCTACATTGTAGCCAGTGAAGCACTATTATTGCTGAAAGACTTTCTCCATTTGGTGAAAGCTTTCTGTAACACAAATGCTTAAATTTATGCATTTGACATGAGTTGTTTGATTTGGGTAGAGTTTCAAGTAAGCAAAAGGCACTTTAATATGGAGGAAAAGTGTTTGTGCCTTTTTCTTTGGTTTGCTTTAGAACTCTATATAGTCTAGATAGAATAATTGTCTTTTTCACTAAACAGGAAAATTTTTGGCAGATTAATAAAATCTGCTTTAAGATGTTTCAAGGAGACTTGTCTTTGTAGGTGGGTGTAATTTATATAGTTACCTCCCCTTGGAAGATCGTAGTGCTGTCCCTGAGTGGTCCTTCAAGTCTGACAGGTCAGGGATATTGCTTTAGTTTCCTATTTAGGATTAGGGTAAGAGGGTAGGGGAAGAGTGAGACAAAAAGGGGGTGGGTAATAACTAAAGGAATGGAAAATGTGGGGAAGGAAGTGTCTTTGCCAGCTGGTACTTAAAGGAATATATAGATCAGAGGGAGTCAGTAAATCCTACCATCACCAAGGCAGCAAGGACTATATTATCTACCCCACTTTTTGTTGTAGTTTTGCTTTTCTTTGACTTTTTCCCTCAACTTTATTGAAGTATACTTGGCAAATAAAAATTGTACATGTTTAAGGTATACAACATGAAACATGGTATTTTGTTATATGTATACATTGTGAAATAATTAGTATAATCAAGATAATTAACATATCTATCACCTCATATAGTTACCTTTTTTTTTGGTGGTGGTGGTGGTGGTAAGAACATTTAACACATTAACAGCCATGTGAATTGTATTTAACTCATGCTAGTTTTGAGCCTGGGGCATATGTAACTCACACATCTCTTTACCTTGGGAGCCATGTGAACTATTTTTCAAGTTGCATATCTCACACACAGAAAACAATAAAAAATAACAAATTTTTTCAATAAATTAGAAAGGATTGTTTTGTTTTTGAAGTTTTTATTCTATTTTCATAATAAAACACTGTGGCCTCAAGAAAAAAATTTTTTTTCTAGTGTGGCAGTCAATGTGTTAAGCTGATAACAATTTAACTTCAACTGTATATAAAAACTCTACCCTTTACATTTTATGTTATTGATATCACAATTTATATCTTTTTATATCATATATCCATTATCAAATTATTGTAGCCATAATTATTTTTAGTACCTTTGTCTTTTAACTTTTATACCAGAGTTAAAAGTGTTTTATGTACCACCATTACAGTATTAGGGCATTCTGAATATGATTATATTCTTAATTTTATACTTTAATAGATTTTCTTGTAGTTAGTTATCCTTTCATTTCAACTTGAAGAACTTCCATTAGCATTTCTTATAATACATGCCGACTGGTGATGAACTCTCTGAGCCTTTGCTTTTTTGGGGGGAAAGTTTTTATCTTGTCTTCATTTCTGAAGGACAGATTTCCTGGGTATAGTATTCTTGGTTGGCAGGGTTTTTTTCCCCTTAAGCACTTTGAGTATATTATTCCATTCTATTCTAGCCTCCAAGATTTCTGTTGAGAAAACCACTATAGTTTTATGAGTCTTATGAGGGTTTCCTTGTTTGTAACAAGTTGCTTCTCTGTTGCTGCTTTTTGAATTCTCTTGTTTTGTTTTGTTTTTTCTTTGCTTTTGAGAATTTGATTATAATATATCTTGGTGAAGATCTTTTTATGTTTAATCTATTTAGGGTTCTTTGAACTTCATGGATCTGGATGTTCATTTCCTTCTCCAAATTTAGGAAATTTTCTGTCATTTTTTCTTCTTTCTTTCTTTCCTTTCTTTTATTTTTTTTTAAGAGATGGGTTCTTGCTCTTTCACCCAGGTTGGAGTGCAGTGATGCAATTAAAGCTCACTGTAATGTCCAACGCCTGAGCTCAAGCAATCCTTCCACCTCAGCCTCCTAAGTAGTTAGGACTACAGTCACATACCACTGTGCATAGCTAATTTTTAAAAATTTTTTGTAGAGACAGAGTCTCACTATGTTGCCCAAGCTAGTCTTGCACTCCTGGCCTTAAGCTATCCTCCTGCCTTGGTCTCCTGAAGTGTTGGGATTACAGGTGTGAGCCACCATGCCCAGTATCATTGTTTTTTTAAATAAGCTTTCTGCGCCTTACTCTTTCTCTCCTCCTTCCAGTATTCCAATGATATGCACATTGTTTTGTTTTATGGTGTCACATAAGTCCCATAGGCTTTCTTCACTCTTGTTCAGTTTTTTTCTTTTTGTTCCTCTAACTGGGTAATTTCAAATAACCTGTCTTTGAGCTCAGTGATTCTTTCTCCTGTTTGAGCAATTTTTCTGTTGAAGCTCTGTGTGGAATTTTTTACTTCAGTAATTGTGTTCTGTAGCTCCAGATTTCATTTAGTTATACATCCATGTTCTCTTGTAGCTCACTAAGCTTCTTTAAGACAATTATTTTGAGTTCTTTGTCAGGCAGTTCATATATCTCTGTTATTTTGGATCAGTTGCTGGTGCTTTATTTGTTCCTTTGCCAGTGTCTTGTTTCCCTATTATTTGTGATCTTTGTGGCATTGAATTTGTGTCTATACATTGGAAGATGTAAACACTTCTTCCACTTTACAGACTGCCTTTGCCAGGGAAAATCCTTCATTTGTCAGCCCATCCAGTGGATTCTGGGTGGGCCAGCTGAAGGAATCTGCAGGCAAGCTTGCTGCTAGAGTCCTTGGGTAGGCTGGCCTGATGCCTGGCTCAGGCACCTGGGTCTGTAGAGGCTGTCCTGGTGCCTAGATTTTTGGGAGCAGGCCTGAAGCCTGGGTCAGCTGAGGCCAGCCTGAAACCTGAGTCCACAGGAGCTGACCTGAGACTGGGGTGTGTTTTGAGCCTAAGTCCACAGGGGCTTGCCTGGCATCTGTATCTGCAGGGGTAGACTTGGTCCTGACTCCATGGGCCAGCCTGGCACTGGGATCCACTAGGGCAGGCCTAGTGCCTGGGACTGTGAGTGTGGCCTATAGTCTAGGTCTGAAGAGACCTGCCTGGTGCTGCAATGGGCCTCCTGGGTCTGTGGGGACATCCTGGGGATGTGAGGGCTAGTTTTAGGACCATGGGGGCCATCTTGGAGCGTGGGGGTCTCATGGTTTTCTTTGACTTTTAATTCCATTTGAAATTTATCCTTGATCTTTTGACTGGGTTCTATCTGGATGTAAGATAAGGAGGTTCATAAAGAGAGGTCACATGGTTAATTGATCTCTGTTTTTATTTTCTCAGCCCTTTGACTTTTATAGAGAGGGGGAACTAGTGTTGCAGTTGGTGTTGTCCTGACACTCCACATTATCTTCCCTTGTCCCTTTTAGAAGAACCCTTTTTGTTACCCTCTTGGTCTTACATAACCAGGCAATGCCTTTATTTTTTCCTTTCTTTCTTTCTTTCTTTTTTTTTTTTTTCCTTATTTTTCAGACTACTAGCTGTTCAAGAGGCAGTGGCTTTATGCATTAGCTGGCACTTGGTAGGGTCATGTTCTCTTCTTGGACCTATTTGACAATGATGTTAGATTTCTGGATGGCATTTGAGCCATTCACTTCGAGTTGACTTGAAATAAAACCCTTTTGGTTAGTATTAGTTGAACAGTTCTTGCAAATGTTAATGAGCAACAATCTTTAACTATAAAATTAACACACTTTTGTAGTATTATTTGAGCCTTATTCATATTTGATAATAAAAATTTCTCCTTTTCTTGGAAGAAAAAGTTAAACAAGTGACTTCAGGGATGCAAAAGTGAGTTTTTGGTGAAAAACAGAATTTCTTTCAATCAAAAGAGTAAAGATAGCTATAGTTTCTTCAGAGTGCTAATTTTGCGGGGGGGGGGGGGGGAGGTTGATTGGTTTGATTTATAGCAGACAGTTTACAAAGGCCCTTTTGTGATGACTAGCTCCCTTGATGCTATTTGTTGGCAGATGGCTACAACAGTTCATGTGCTTACAGAGTTTCAGGAAAGGTGCAAAATGGAGTTTTAGTCCCTATTCTGGACTGGCTCCCAAGTTTTAATAGAGCCTATTCTGTGAACAGGCTAGAACTGTTCGGAGTCATGGAATTACATGGTTCTAAGATTAAGAATTGGGTTCCCAGAATAAGAGTTTATTTTGTAATCTCCACTAAATGTTTTCGCAGTTGGCTTTATTAAAGGCAGAAGTCTGCACTAACCAGAGATGTGTGATTGGAATTTTAGGCAGTAAATGTGGTCTTTGTGACTTCCTTTGATAATCTTATCGGGAAGGAATCAGTTAGATCAAGATGGTAATATATCAGATGAAAAGGGAAAGGACTCCATGGGAAATGTTGTATTAAACAGAATCATTGCTTTGTTAAAAAAAGTTTTTGAGTGCTTACTTTTGCATCAGGCACTGTGTGTATTAGGTACTGGCTGTACAGATAATGAACAAAGCAGACATGATCTTTGTCTTCATGGAACTTAGAGTTAAGTGGGTTTAGTTACTGTTATGATTTCTTAGAGAGTCTTTTAATATGCCTATGTGTACTGTGATTTGGCAAGAGAGGTATTCAGGATAAGAGTTTCTTAAAACTTACTTGACCACAGAATTTACTTGGGGTTGAAGCCATATCTTATGGTAACAGTGTCCCTTAGAACATACTTTGAGAAATATTTAATCACCCTAAATGTTAGGCCAGTGGTTTAGCAGTGTGACTTTTCTGCGTTCTTCTTGAGCATGATAGACTTTTTATTGAAAGGCACATGACTTTAGCCAACAAATTCTGCGTGTGTGTGTGTGAGAGAGAGAGAGAGAGAGAGATGATGAATTTATGATGTATGCTATTAGAAAATGTTAATGTATTAGATCAAAGAAAACTGATGGCCCTTAAATACTTTTTGGAAAAAGGCTGAATGTTTGTAAGTAAAATTAGTAACTAATTTGGGTAGGACAGAGGAAATAAATAATCTTGAGGACTCTTTAAACTCTACATGAAATACATGTGAAAAAAAATCCATTTAGACCATTTAACTAGTTAGGCACAAGCAAAGTGGGAAGCCCACTTGGAGCTAGACTCCTTGAGTCCTGGGGCCTGTCTCAGTCCCAGCTGTGCCAAATCATGTCAAGCCTCCATGAGCGTTTTACTTTGTATAAATAGGGTTAATAATCTATTCCTCAGCAGGTTCTTAAAAGTCTCAAATGAAATATGTGAGTATATTATGTGAGGGGGACAATGTTTTGCCAGAAATCTAGGCCACCTGGGGATAGGCAAAGGTAGTTGCTAGCTAAGGGAGCATATCAAATAAAGTATTGGGGGGAAGTTGCCTGAAGAAGCTGTATATACAAAGTTTTCCCTTATGCTTTGAGCTGGGGGAAGGCTTAAGTGTCTAACACCAGTTATTGACATTGATAGGAAGGTAGAGTGTTTTTGGCTGGTGCAGCTGCCTGTTTTGAGGTGTTCTCAGTCAAACTAGGGTAATCTCTGTGAGCAATAATTTTGTTACCCTAGTGGAACAAGGGCCTTTTTAAAAGAGCCATTTCTAATGACACAATGTGGCTCTTACATGTTTTCCAAAGCTCCACTGATAACTAGAAGAAGATGAAATCCTTTAATCTGAAATGAAACATGAGGCACAAATAAATAGGCCAAAGCTATTGTTTTATTTATCTTATATACAGTTTTTAAAAAATTAAACTTCTAGAAATGAGTGTGTCACTCAACTTTGCATCATTTTTTAAGAACCACCTAAGGTTCACTGTTGCACTGCTTGCCATTTTGTTTTAAAGTACCACATATGCACTAATATAAAGATGTTAATACTAGCAGTGCTACAAAGGCTTGTCTTTTTTTAGGGTCTCATTCTGTCACCCGGGCTAGAGTGCAGTGGTGTCATAGTTCACTGTAACCTCCAACTCCTGGGCTCAGCAGATCCTCATGCCTCAGCCTCCTGAGTAGCTGGAATTACAGATGCCTGCCACCATGCCTGGCTAGTTGTTTTGTTTTTTTTGTAGAGACAGGGTCTCACTCTTGCTCAGGCTGGTCTCGAACTACTGACCTCAAGCAGTGTTCCCACCTTGGCCTCATAAAGGGCTAGGATTACAGCTGTGAGCCACCGCATTGCCCTCAAAGACTTGTCTTGACTGTTGCTCAGAAATCATTCTGCTTTCCAAATTGATTCTTTCTTTTAAAAGTCATGTTTATTGAGATACAATTTTCATACAGAAAAATTCACCTCTCTTGCAGTGTAAACTTCTGTGAGTTTTGACAAATCATGTAGTCATGTAACTACCGCCACAATCAATATACAGAATAGTGTGATTGCTTCCCCAAATTCCCTCGTGTTTATAGTCATCCCTTTCCTCCCCCCTTAACCCCTAGGCAACCACTGTGTCCCTATAGTTTTGCCTTTTCCAGAATGTCATATAAATGGAAGTGTACTCCTGATTGATTCTTACTCTGAAGAAAACTTGCTAAAATTCTAAATTCAAACTTTTCCCCAAAATGAACAGCTGTCATCACTTTCTTAGTGACAGTTCCCTAGGAGCCATGTATTTAGGAGAGATAATAACCATTTTGCTTAGCCAGTGCCACTTTTTCCGATTACTTTAGGTTTGGGATTATGTACATCCTGTGCATGGCCCATGTACCTAGCATTAGTGATGTAGAACACATCTAAGAAGGCCATTCTTTGACAGTATTTTAGATTTATATGTCATACTGTATTGAGTCTGATCAAGAGCTCTCGCAGCTCAGAATCAAGTATTTTCTGAAACATCCCTTTGGTAGGGAAAATACCCCCTTCTTAAAAAGTGAAGTTAATGCAAATTTCTTCCAGTAAAATATTAGCTAGAATAGGTATATAAGTTTTTATTTGATAGCTTATAATGAGAACTGTCATCTTTTGTACTTGGAAAAGGGGTAGAATGTGAGATAGGATGAAAACCACTATTGCCTCAGAAAATTCTACCTTAGTAGGACAACATCATAGGAGTACACACAGTTTTCTGTCTGGGATGTTTTAGATACATAACTATTAGAAGGAAGACTTTTAAAAGTTGCAATATAGTGTTTAAGTAATGGCACTTTTGATGTTCCTGTAACTATGTTTAATTGTTCTTTCAGTCCTACCTGAAGACACCCAAACAAGTATCATATGCTAACTTATAAAAACCAAAGAGAAACCCAAGGAATATAAACAGTGTAGTTATCTATGTTTATTAATCTCTGAATAGTTTATGAGTTCAGGATTTACATGTAAAAGTTGTTTTATAGACCTGGTTTATTATCCTTGACATGCCAATGGTGTTTTCAGATGAAAAGAATGTACCTTTCATCCAAAAAAGTTAGAAATAGAAGGGATCTTTTTGTTTTTCCTGATTGGTTTATTGAAATTTATAAACCTTAAAAAATGGGGGGCTTTTTTTTTTTAAGGCTATGAAAATGATTCTGTAGAAGACTTGAAGGAGATGACTTCAATATCTTCTCGGAAGAGAGGTAAAAGAAGGTACTTCTGGGAGTATAGTGAACAACTGACACCATCACAGCAAGAGAGAATGCTGAGGCCCTCTGAGTGGAACCGAGATACCTTGCCAAGTAATATGTATCAGAAAAATGGCTTACATCATGGTAAGAGGGGATTGCAGTCATATATTTAGTGTCACTTTAAATAGAGGTACTAAACCATAATGCTTACTCAGTATACTTAGGTATGCAACCGTTCCTAGCAAATCGGAGAGGGGAAGTATAGAGCTGATGTATTTGTGTGACTGCTTTTTGCTTACAGATAGCTTTTACTAGTATTGAGGGCCATCACCCAAGCAGGGAGGAAAGACTTTGTAAGCACTATTTCATTTCTAGTCCCTTCTTTTTTTTTTTTTTTTTTTTTTTTTTTTGAGACAGGGTCTCGGTCTGTCACTGGGCTACAGTGCAGTGGCGTCACCATAGCTCACCGCAACCTCCAACTCCTGGGCTCAAGTGATCCTCAGCCTCTCGAGTAGCTGGGATTACAGGCGCATGCCACCACGCTTGGCTAGTTTTTCTATTTTTTTTGTAGAGACAGGTTCTCACTCTTGCTCAGGCTGATCTTGAACTCCAGACCTCAAGTGAGCCTCCCACCTTGGCCTCCCAGAGTGCTAGGACTACAGGCATGAGCCACTGCGCCTGGCCTCTAATCCCTTCTTATTCTACTTACCCCATCCAGGAGGCTTCTGGTTCCTGACCTCTCACAGTTCCTGTAACCAGAAGGGTTGGGGAGAAAGTGAATGGGCTCCAGCATTTCTTTCTTCCATTCTCATCCAGACCTAAATGTAAATGGGGAGATGGGAATCAAAGTGATAGGAGAAAAGGAGAGGGAAAGTAAAGAAAGGAGGAATAGTTATGGAGAAGAGGAGTAGTAGTAGAGAAGAGTTGAATACCTGTAGCAGGAATCGGGAGAAGTTTATAATCTTAGGTAGGTTAAATTTTGAATTATGAACTCTAAATTTTGAATTATGAACTCAGGAAGCTGTGATTAAGCAGAATTTCTCCTGCACAGATGTTATTTTTACGTTAATCCAAAGTCTTTACCAAAAAGTGAAGAATAACCTTGCATTAGTACTGGTAAGCTTACTACTAGTAAGCTTGATGGTCAGTAAACAGCTTAGTATTCACTTATGCTATAGATTGAAGTTGCTAAGGGTTTTTGAGGACACAAATTGGATCTGAAATATACTTGTGCCTGATTTTCCCTTTCCACTAGAGCCAGGTCTGTACTCTACTGTCTCTCAGTGAATAATTGCTGAGTTTTTGCCTTCAGATCAATTTTCTACCAGAAATTAAAAGATAAGTCCAATAAATAATTCCAAGTATAACATGATAAGTACTAGGAAAGTTGTTCAGCATACTGTAGAAGTTCAGAGAACAGAGCCATTCCCATCCTTTTTGCCTGGGATGATAGGCAAGACCTCGTGAGTCTTCTATAATGTTATTTATCAAAGCAACCAAAGAAGAGCTTTCAAACAAGGTGATCCTTACTTGTTGGATTTTTGAGTCCAACAGAAAAATGTATATTTCTGACAAATTTTCAGACATAGCACTAGGACATCTTGATTTGAGTAAAATCTCCAAACTCTCCTCTGACCACATATTATACCCTAGCCCTGATTTTTGCGTGCAGTTGAACTTGCACTCCATTCCTCATATTTGAGATGCTTATTACTGCCATGCAAATAATTAAGAATCTATCATACTGGGACTAGAAACCCTAGGGTAGAGAAGAGCCTTCAAAAAAGTTAGAACTATGCCTTATCACTCCCATTTCTTGCAGCCACAGTGTGGGAAGGAGAGGAGGCTAGCCCTTCCTGGATAGGTTGTTAAACATGCTGAGACTCTGAAACATGCCAAGACTTCTGAAAAGAAAAGGTGGTAGGGAGTGAGTGGTTTAAAATATGGCTGTGGAAAATGTATCTCTTGTTACTTAAAATGATCTAATTTAAACGTCTTTTAAACTACAGGAAAATATGCAGTAAAGAAGTCACGGAGAACTGATGTGGAAGACCTGACTCCAAATCCTAAAAAACTACTCCAGATAGGCAATGAACTACGGAAGCTGAATAAGGTGATCAGTGATCTGACTCCAGTCAGTGAGCTTCCCTTAACAGCCCGGCCAAGGTCAAGGAAGGAAAAAAATAAGCTGGCTTCCAGGTAAATGCTAATAATGTTCACTTAGGTGAATAAAGTCTAGGAGCTGAGGTTAGACCCTAAGTGAGTTTCTACAGAGGAGATAACCTTCAAACATTATTCAGAAATTATATTTTTGTTATATTAAGACCACGATGAGGCAGGGTGCAGTAGCTCATGCCTGTAATCCCAGCACTTTGGGAGGCCGAGGTGGGAAGATCTCCTGAGGCCTGGAGTTAGAGACCAGCCTGGGCAACATAGCGGGACCCTGTCTCTACAGCAAAATGAAAAAATTAGCTGGGCATGGTGGCACACACCTGTAGCCCCAGCTGCTCAGGGAGGCCAAAGTGGGAGGATTGGTTGAGGCCAGCAGTTTGAGTTTGCAGTGAGCTATGATCATGCCACTGCACTCCAGCCTGGGTGACAGAGCGAGACCACATCTCTAAAAAAAATTCAAAAATTTAAAAATACTACAATGAGAATATTGTAATTTTTCCTTCAAAAGTAAAAGATGGTATTTATGCTTTATGGAAAAAGTTTTTAAGAGGGAGAGGTAAATGGACTCAAGTGCATTATATTATAGCATAATAAAAAATGTTATCACAGCTTTATTTTTTGTTTGCTTTTTTAGTAAATCAGGTTTATTGAGGTATAATTTACTTACAGTAAAATTTATCCCTTTCAGTGTATACTTTTTGAGTTTTGGCAAACGTATCCAATCATATAACCACCACTACAATCAAGATATTGAACATTTTTATCACCTTAAATAGTTTCCTCATTCCTCTTTGTAAAAGCAAACCCCTTCTTGCACCCTTTGTCCCTCATAACTACTGACCTGTTTTCTGTCCTCATAGTATTGCCTTTTCCAGAATGTCATGTAGATGGAATACACTGTATGTGGCCTTGTGAGTGTGGTTTCTGTCACATTATGCATTTGAGATTCATCTATAGTGTTGTGTGGAGTGGTAATAGTTTGTTCCTTTTTATTGCTAAGTAATATTCTTTTGTAGAGCTATACTACAATTTATCCATTCACCAATTGAGGGATGTTTGGATTGCTTCCAGTTTTGGGCAGTTATGAATGAAACCACCATAAACTTACTGGTGTTTGTGTGAACATAAGTTTTCATTTCTCTCGTATAAATACCCAAGCGTGTATATTTAACTTTCTAAGAAACTGCCAAACTCTTTTCCAAAGTAGCTTGTATGTATTATTTTGCATTCCTACCAGCAACATATGAGGGTTCCACTTGTTTCACATCCTCTGCAATACTTGGCATTGTCAGTTTTTGTTTATTTTTGTTTTAGCCACTATAATAGGTATATACTAGTCATAGTTTTATTTTTGAAATGTGTGCTAAATTTTCAAGTATTAATGTGGATAAATGATTGTATTGTGTTTTTGGTAACTCAATTCTTTGATAAACATCAGTAGGCAGTGATTTTTGGGTGCTATGAGAAAGTGTCTGACAGCAGCAAGAAATAATATTCTGAATATTTATTTAAAAAAGAAAGTGAACTAATTGCTCCTTCCTTTCACAGAGCTTGTCGGTTAAAGAAAAAAGCCCAGTATGAAGCTAATAAAGTGAAATTATGGGGCCTCAACACAGAATATGGTAAACTTAAACTTTTAAGAATTTGATTAACCTCCCCTTATTTGCTGACCACTCTCTTTTTCTTTGGTTTTGTTATTTGCTTTCCCTGCATTCTTCCCAGTTTTGGGCTAGCCTCCTATTTCTTTATCCATTCAGTAAGCCACATGTTCACTTTCATTCATTCTTGTCCTCCTTTTAGTGTAAGTGTCTGTATCTGTGGCTCTCTAAGCCAAATCTCATCTCTATGCTAACAAGCTGATCCACTTGTGACCATAGTTATTTCTTACTTCTATTTTATAATTGTGTTGCTAAGTTCGTCAGTTTTGTTGATTCATTTTAATATTTCCCTTAAATTCAATAATAATATTTTAACCTTTGTGTGGATAATTTAGCTTTGTGTTTTCCAAATTTGATCACCTACTGGAATTGTCTGTGTACTTGTTAAAATACAGATTTCTAGGCTTCTCCCCAGATCTTCTGAATTGGAATCAAATAGAACCCAAGAATCCATAATTTTAGCACTTGCCAGCTTGTTTTTGTGCAGCCAACCTGGTATTTATTTGGGAACCACTGGTTTTGATCTAAACCACATGTTTCTCAGTCATTCACATCATGGCACATGTAGACAATTCTCATATCTAAGGCATCCTGGAATATAATAAGAGTACGCTGCTCACGGGAGGAGGCCCCTGTGTTGTCTCACATACCTGGAACCCTTTTACAGTGCATTAGAGGGTTCACAAGCTCTGGTTTTGATCTTGTGATAAGAACCACCCCCTCCCTTCTCCCTTGATCTGTTTAAGCCTGGTCTAAGAGTTGGTATGTTCCTTTGCCTCTAAAGGTGTCCTCTTCAGTATGTAGCTCTTGGGTAAGTTGAATCTGAAAGTGGAACTATGCAAAATGATCAATTACTTGTTTGTAGAGAACTGTTCTTAAGTGTAGTATGACGTCTGGTGCTCAATAAACTTTGTGCAGTTTTTTTAAATCTTTTTTCTTGATTATCTTGATTCCTTTTGTGAGAGCAGAAAGAGAGTTTCTAACTGTAAAGTTAGCAACTTGTGAAATGAACTGATGTTTTTATTTATTAATGGCCATTCAGTAAATGAATTAGGTAAAAAAAAAAAAATGGTTTGTTGAAATAGAAATCTATCCGTTTGTCTATTATTCTTTCTTGCTGTTGAAGCATTTTGACCTCAAGCTCTGAGTGGCGCCCTTGCTACCCCTAGATAATTTGGAAGTCACCCTGTAACTGCCTTGTGGAACACTTACTGTTCATTACCTGTCAACCCAGTGGTTTCTAGAGTTTGTGACTTACAAATCAGTGACATTTGAAAAAGATTTTGGGACTTGAAAACACAGGCTTATCAGCTTTATATTTTGCCAAGTGAGAACATTGAACATCATCTGTAATTACTATAATTTTAATCAAGGAAGAGTATTTTAGTATTAAAAATTGAGAAGGGCATAATCTATTAAATTCGGCTTTATGTAAAACATCCTCTGTTGTCCTTATCCTTTTTAATTTGTCATGAACTGGCATTGTTCCAAGGACTAGCTTCAGGGACCCACTATACTACTTATTTCATCCTATCCTACCAAACTTCCTTATTCCATTGATTCCTACTGCCAAAGCTCGCTAGAGACTGCTGTGTGAATCACATGTAAATTTGTTGACTCAGAATGAGAAATAGAACTATTAAATGGATTGGACTTTCACCCTGACTGATATATTTTGTCCCTAAACAAGCTATAGGGAAAAATTAAAATCAGAAAATTCCTAGATGAACATGGTATCAGAGAAGGGGAATCTGTTAATGGATTTAATGTTTGGACTCAAATTCTGAGAGCCAGATGCTTCCGTTCCCCAAACCAGAGGTTTGTGGTAGCATGAGAACAATTTTCATTTACTCTCCCTTCCCTCCTAGTGTTCCTTTTCCTCTCCCTCGAGGCTTGAGAAGAACTATTCTGCTCTGTTTTGGTTTTATAGTGGTGGGGTTTTTTTGTTTTGAAAGCAACCTCAAGGTGGCTCACACTTGTAATCCCAGCACTCTGGGAGGCCGAGTCAGGAAGATAACTTGAGGCTAGGAGTTTAAGGCTACAGTGAGCTATGATCACGGCACTCTAGCCTAGGTGACAGAGCAAGACCCTGTCTCTTAAAAAATAAAAACAAAAAAACCCAAAATAGTAACCTATTTACTTTTAACCTGTCGAGTGTGGGAGAACCTCACTATTTCCCATAAGTCCAGCCCTTATGTAAATGTCCTTGAGTAAATAGTGTTCTCTGTCAAGTATTCACGGAGCAGCACAAATTTCTTGTTTCATGTGATTTAGCAAGTTAGCTGTACTATCCTTGTTTAATGATACATTTTTCATGTATTGGGCCTGTATGTAGTTTTAAACTGTCCTACTTCCCTATTGTTTTTCACTTCCCTCTTCAACCTCAGTCTAGATTGGCCATTTCTTGGTATTATTAGAAGAGGAATAACAAATCACTGATTTCAGAGCAGCCTCTAAGAGGTAGAGACTTATTTCAGACCATAGGAATTCTGTTCGTTGAAATTAAAAATGTGTTTTCCTCTAACTTTATTGAGTTATAATTGAAGTGCAATCACTCTACATATTTAAAGAGTATAATTTGATTAGTCTGGACCTATGCATACAAATGTGAAACCCATCAAGGTAATGAATATTTCCATTACCTCCAAAAGTTTCTCTGTGACCCTTTGTAAGCCATCCTATCCACCATACTCCTTTCTGGGTAACCACAATCTGCTTTCTGTCACTAGAGATTAGTTTGCATTTTCTAAAATTTTATATTAATGGAATCATTAACGTTCTCTTTTTTGACTGGCTGCTTTCACTCAGCATAATTATTTTATTTATTTTTTTTAGAGACAGGGTCTTGCTCTGTTGCCCAGGCTAGAGTGCAGTGGCCCAATCATAGCTCACTGTGGCTTCCAACCCCTGGGCTTAAGTGATCCTCCTACCTCAGCCTCCTTATTAGTAGCTGGAACTATAGGCGCGCACCATCACACTTGTCTAATTTTCTTCTTAATTTTTTGTAGAGACAGGGTCTTGCTCTGTTGGCCAGGCTGGTCTCAACTCCTGGCCTCAAGTGATCCTTGCCTCGGCCTCCCAAACACTGGAATTACAGGTGTTGAGCCACTGCACCCAGCCTGTTCAAATATTTTGCCATTTAAAAAAATTGATTTGTCTTCTAAAGGTTTCTTATTTATTCTGGATACAAGTTCTTTGATGTATGTATTGAAAATATTTTATCCCAGTCTTTGACTTTTTTGTTTTCTCATTGGCATCTTTCAAAGAGCAAACATTTTAAATTTTGAAGTTCAATTTGTCGGTTATTCCTTTTACGTTTCATGATTTTTGTGTCCTAAGAAACCTTTGCCATCTCCAAAATTGCAAATATTTTCTTGTATGTTTTCTCTTAGAATTTGTGTAGTTTAGGTTTTGCATTTAGTTTTGCATGATCCATTCTAGATCAATTTTTTTAATATGGTGTGAGGTAAGAGGTGATGTTTATTTTTTCTACATGAATATCCAGTTGATCAAGTACCATTCATTGAAAAGACTTTTCCGTATTGCGTTGTTTTTGCACTTGTGTTCGGTCAGTTGACCACTTACAGATGGGCCTAGTTCTGGACTTTATATTCTTTTCATTGATCTATTTGTCTTACCTTTATGTGAATACAAAACTGTCTTGATTACTGTAGTTTATAGTAAATCTTGAAGTCAGGTAGTGCTAGTTCTTGTTATTCTAACATCAATCTTTATTTTTTTTTTTTTTTGAGATAAAATCTCACTCTTGTCGCCCTGGATAGAGTGCCGTGGCATCGGCCTAGCTCACAGCAACCTCAGACTCCTGGGCTCAAGCAATTCCCCTGCCTCAGCCTCCCAGGTAGCTGAGACTACAGGCACACACCACCATGCCTGGCTAATTTTTTTGATGTTTTTATTAGAGACGGGGGTCTTGCTCTTGCTCAGGCTGGTCTTGAACTCCTGACCCCAAGCTATCCTCCTGCCTCCGCCTTCCAGAGTGCTGGGACTACAGGCGTGAGCCTCGGGGCCCAGCCAAGTTCTTGTTATTCTAGTTCCTCCAATTTTGTTCTTTTATTTCAAAATTATTTTGGCAATTCTAGGTCCTTTGCATGTCCATATAAATTTTAGAATCAGTTAATCACTTTTTCCAAAATGTTTGCTGGAGTTTTCATTAGGATTGCTTTGAATCTGTAGATCAATTTGGAGAGAATTACCATCTTAAAATGGAGTCTTCCAATCCATGGACCTGATATTTTTCTCCATCTAGCTAAATCTTTATCTCTGCTATGTTTTATATTAATACTTTTCAGTGTAGAGTGCTTGAGCATCTTTTATTAGATGTAATCCTGGGTATTTTATATTTTTAGTGTTCCTGTAAATGGGATTGTTTTTGAAATTTTATTTTTGAGCTATTTGCTAATATATAAAAATGGATTTTTGTGTATTTACTCTTGGATCTTATGATTTATTAGCCAATAAATAGCTAAGTTCCAATAGTGGGTATGTAGATTCCTTGCTTCCTACTTCAGCAGTCACCATCTGCCAATAGGGATGGTTTATTTCTTCATTTCTGATCTTTATCCCATTTCTTTTTCTGCCTTACTGCAATGTCTAAGACATCTGGCCACAATATTGAATAAAAGTGGTGATTGCCTTATTTACAGCCTCAGGGGGAAATCTTTTACCTTTAGGTATGATCTTGGTAGTGTGCTTTTTTGTAGATGAGAGACCTTTTGTCATTTTGAGGTAGTTCTCTTCTATTCCTAGTTTCATTTATCATGCATAGGTATTGACGCTTTTTTTTTTTTTCACCTGTTAGAACAATCATGTATTGTTCTCCTTTGTTCTGTTAATATATCACGTATTTACCTGCTAATGTGGTGAATTACATTAATTTATTTTTGAATGTTAACCAACCTTGCATTCTTGGAATAAACTCTACTTTATGATGTATTTTCTTTTTTACATTAGATTCTATTGCTAATATTTTATAGTATTCTATTCTAATATTTTTTGTTGGATTCCATTGGTAATGCTTTGTTAAGGACTTTTGTGTCTATATTCAAGAGGGATATTGATCTGTGATTTTTCTTTCTTTCTTTTTTTTGTAATATCTTTGTAAGGTTTTGGCACTAGGGCTATACTGGCCTCATAGAATGAACTGGGCCATGATCTTTCTTCCTCTTTTTTGAGAAAGTTTGATAAGATCAATTTTATTTCTTCATTGTATCTATGGTAGAATTTGCCATTAAAACCCTCTGGGTTTTGTTTTGAGAAGATTTTTGGTAATTTCAATTCCTTTACTAGAAATAGGCTATTCAGATTTTTCATTTCTTCTTGTGTCAATTTTACATTGCATTTTGAAGATATTTGTCCATTTCTTCCAAGTTCTTGACTTTTTAGCATAATATTTTCTTATTATCCTTTTACTGTCTATAGATTCTAAAGTGATAACCCCTTTTTAATTCCAGATACAGGTGATTAGTGTTATCTCTAATGTTTCATGATCAGTCTACCTGGGAGGAGGGGTTGTCAGTTTTGTTTTTTCTTTTCAATTTTGTTTGCTCTTTTCAAAGAACTAGATTTTGGTTTTATTAATTTTTTTATTGTGTATTTGTTTTCTGTTGCATTGATTTATACTTTTTATTGTTGCCCTCCTATTTAATTTAGGTTAACTTTAATTTGTTTGTTTGTTTTTAAGCTTTTTAAGATAGGAAAATTTGTTTTCAAAGCTCTTGTCTTTGAAGGACTTGGTTTGACTTATTTAATAAACATTTACTAAGGTCCTGTGCTTTGATATAGTAGGCACTATCAGTCTTAAAGCAGTAAAGACTAGTTCTAAGACAAGTTGCTTATAGGGTAGTGGACATTTGTGCATGTCAACAATGTGTTATCTCTTCTTGTTTTATTGCCTTTTAAAATTAGAGATTGGCCCTTCTGTGTTGCCCAGGTTGGGGTGCAGTGGCTATTTACAGGTGTGATCCTAGCATACTACTGCCTTAAACTCCTGGCCTCAAGTGATCCTCCTGCTTCAGCTTCCTGAGTAGCTGGGACTACAGGTGCACGCCACTGTGCCCAGCTACAGTGTGTTATCAAAAGTGCCACATCATACTCAATGATCTTAAGGTGTTAAAAAAAAAAAACACATTTCTGGAAACAAGCAATTTTAGAAAAGAAAAAAAGAGCCACATCATTCGAAATTAGTCTCTTGGGATAGAAAGCATATAACCATCACTGCTTAATATTCTTACATGTTCTCCATTTTTAATTGAGTAAATGTTATTACATAATTAAAAGGAAATTCTTCCATGTTAGTGACATGTTCCAAGTGTTTTTTTCTGTCTTACAGATAATTTATTGTTTGTAATCAACTCTATCAAGCAAGAGATTGTAAACCGGGT
The DNA here is from genome assembly GCF_041146395.1 of Eulemur rufifrons. Classification (NCBI taxonomy): domain Eukaryota; kingdom Metazoa; phylum Chordata; class Mammalia; order Primates; family Lemuridae; genus Eulemur; species Eulemur rufifrons. The sequence goes on from NC_090992.1 coordinate 13,896,915, forward strand.
ACAGAATCCAAGAGAGGAGAGAGGACCCAACATGGGTCAGAAGCTTGAAATCCTCATTAAAGATACTCTTGGTAAGAAGAATTCATAAACAAATAATAACATGCAGCATAAGATATATAATTCAAGGGAATATTAGAAGTTCTTTTAGTTTAAGGAAAAAGTCAAGTGTTCACATTGTAGTTATTTTCCTTTATGAGTAGTTTTATCTTTTGAGATTTATTGTTCATAAACATGTACTGCTGGTTACTATAATTTGTAATTTAGACTTAGTCACTAAAGAGTTTTAACACTTAAGAAAAATAGACTTCTAGCAACTTTAACCTTCCATAGGGGGAAAAGGCCCCGGAGCTGTCAAGGTTGCAGTTTGCACTTTAGTAGAGATTCTTATTTGTTTTACTCAGTGATACATTTCACATGATTTTAACAAACTTGGCTATCTGGTTTCCCATCCCTGAATAGATAGCACAATGTGGGGAGGATCAGAGAGGCAGGCATGCAGAAGCCAGTCAGACTGGCAGCTGACAGGGAGGAGAGAGATGGCTAGTATAGACAGAGTCATGGGAACTGGAAAGGCCCAGTGGCTTCGCTGCCATAGGAGCAAATCACCTTACAGATCAGTAGCATCCCAAGGGCATCACAGCATAATACACTCTACGAAAATCCAAAAAATTAAATTAACACAATAAAAGGTCAAACGTTTATCTTGAGCAAAACTTTGTTCATATTGAAAACAGTCTTAGTTGAAGAGTAGACCCTAAAGGTCAGTATTCTCTTAAACAGTCGCTTATTTCCCACTTCAGTGTAGATTAATTCAGTGCTTGACTTTTTCTTCAAATGGATTGGGGCTATTTTAACGTTTTATGTATTCTTTCAAAGCATTTCTTTCTTTTCTTTTTAAAAGCATTTTCAGTCTTCCTTTGTTAGGTATAGGGGGAAATTTAATATTACAAGAAAAAATTCTTTTTACCTTCTTATTTTTTGTTTTAAAGTCTTGTATGTTGATAAGCTTGACAGTCAGTTTTACCAGATATAAAATCCTTGACTCACATTTTCTTTCCTTGAGTATCTTGAATGTGTTTCTCCATTTTCTTCTGGCATAAAGCATTGCTGTTGAAATTGCTAATAATTGCCTAATTATGTTTTCCTTGTGAATAATGTGTTGGTTTTGCCTAAGCGCCAAGAGGATTTTTTTTTTTCTTTAAGTGCCAGTGATTTTTACTAGACTTTGTCTTAGAGTTGGTCATTTTAGGTTCATATTTTCACACGCATTTTGTGTTCTTTGAATATGTAGTTTCAAATCTTTTTAGTATTTGAGCTATTCCTTTGTTTTGCTTTTCTTCCACAGGAACTTTTATTATCTCTAGGTTGGATCTTCTTTGCCCATCTTCAGTATTTGTCACTTTTTATCAAATCTTTTTTATATCTCCATTTCTTTTTTATTTTTAAATTACTTCTCCATTTCATCTTCTGTTTCTCTTAAAGCATTATTTGCTGCTCTTGTGTTCCTTTTAATTTCAGGAATTTTTTCTTTTATTTCTAATTCTTTTCTGAGTTCTGTCGGTTTATTTCTGAGTTTTTGTATTTCTGATTTATGTTCTTTCATGTTTTGTGGCTTTTCTTTAATGTTTTATAATTCATTTGAAATAATAGTAGGCTGTCTTTCCATCCATTTTGTGGTCATGTCTTTAGGTATGCTTTCATTGTTTGTAGAAATGTTCTTATTCTCTTTTTTCTTAGAAAAACTTTTTATGGAATTCTGACCATGATCTTTTTCTGTTGCTCATTTAAAAAAAAAAAAAATTTAGTGACAGGATCTCACTGTCTTGCCCAGGCTGATCTTGAACTCCTGGCCTCAAGTGATCAACCTGCCTCAGCTTCCTGAGTAGCTGGGACTGCGCCTGGTTTAAATTTTTAAAAGAAGGGTTAGTTTAGAATAGCTTTTCTAGGCTGAGTGCGGCAGCTCACACCTGTAATGTAACCTACTCAGGAGGCTGAGGCAGGAGCATCGCTTGAGCGCAGGGGATGGAGGTTGCAGTGAGCTGTGATGGACCCTGTCTCAAAAAAAAAAAAAAAATATGTGTGTGTGTGTGTATATATATATATATATATATATATGTATATATATATATATATATATATATGTATATATATATATATAATATAGCTTTTCTAGTTTCGCAAAGTCCTGCTTTTCAGTTAAAAGACATGGCAGCTTGATTTCTTGTTCTGCTTCCCTCCCTCATTTTATTTGGACTATTTCTTTCTTTTGTCCTGTCTTGCTCAATTTTAATTCCAACTCCAGAGGTTTCTTAGTGCTGGCTCTTTTCCTGTAAGAGTCCTGGCTGGTCCATTTTCTGAGTTCCTAGAGACTAGACTGTGGGCCCCTCGCACTCACCTCATCCTCATTATTGGGTTAGAGAAAATCTCTCATAGCTGCAGCTGCAGTTAACAAGTTGGCCTCCTGTGTTTTCCAGTTGAGTAACCCATTGGCTATTTTAGATTTCTTTTGTTCTCAGGTCCATCCATTACTCCCTTTTGGCTCATCCCACATGAATACTGATAATGCTGATATTGTGCAGTTCTTATAGTTTTTAGTAGTTTTTTCCCACCCTTTTGAATGTTGGCGTTCATGAGGATACCTTGTTACTTGTGAATGTTTTCCATGGGTTTATGATTTTACCATTTAGTTGCTCTGTTTTTATTAATGTATGGGGAAATGGAGATTAAAAATGTATGCTGCCATACAGCCATCTTCCCAGAATTTCCCCTGGACCAGTTTAAATACCTTGGAGTTTCTTTTTCTTAAATCTTAAATTCTCTTAAATTGTAAAATCTCTGTTAGATTACAAGCTTTCCTAGAGTTAGTTTTTTTTGTTTTTTGTTTTGAGACAGTCTCTCACTCTGTTGCCCTGGGTAGGGTGCAGTGGAGTTATCGTAGCTGACTGCAACCATCTACTCCTGGGCTCAAGCCTCAGCCTCCTGAGTAGCTGGGACTACAGGTGCATGCCATGACACCTGGCTAATTTTTCTATTTTTAGTAGAGGCTATTTCCATTTTTAGTAAGACAGGGTCTCATTCTTGCCAGGTTGGTCTCGAACTCCTGAGCTCAAACAATCCTCCTGCCTCAGCCTCCCAGAGTACTAGGATTACAGGCATGAGCCACCTCACCTTAGCTGATATAAATTCTGACATAAATTTTCATTGTTTTCTGAATACTTTGAAATTTTAGTTTTGATTTACTCTTTGAGCCAAGAATTCTTTGAGGGAGATTTAAAATTTCCCACAAGGTAGGGATTATTATTTTCTAGTTTTAGTCCTAACCTCTAGTATTTTGTGACTTACTAAGATTTTTTTAGCTGCTTAATATATGATTACAATTTTAAATATTCTGTGGGCATTTGAAAAGAAGATGTATTTTCTGTTTTATATTAAGATACACATATATGTTAACTAGATATTCTTAGTTAGGTCTTCTTTTTTATTCTTTTTTTTTGGTGGGAGGAGTCCATTTACTCTGTGTAAAACAAAGAAAGCCTCCCACTAATGTGCTTCAGTTCTGTCTCATATTTTCTGTGTTTTTGCTTTTGAATGCTGGGATCTGTGAATAGAATTTATTACTATGAGATCTTCATATGGATTATAGTCTTTATCATCATGAAGTATACTTCTTTTGTGTTTCAGCTTTTGCTGTGAATTCAGTCTTGTCTGGTATTATAATCATGATCATGAATGCAGCTGTTTTATTAATTTTTTTGGTATCCCTTTGCCTACCCTTTTATTTTCAGTCCCTCTGAATCATTTTATATTAGTTATGTCTTTTTAAAACATTTTAGTTAAAATTTAAATAATTTATATGCCATAAAATCTATCTTTATATATTCATATATAGCATGTATTTGGATTTTGTTTGTTATTCATTTTTGGAGTTATGTAATAGGTGAGTTTAGCTCACTTTTACATATTGATATGATCTATGTTTGGTTTTAGTTCTGTCATCAAAAGATCTGCTAGGATATGTTTATATGGTCTTTTGCCTTTTTAAATCATTTACTATATGATCCATTATTATGGTTTCACTTTCGTTTATGTCCTCTGATAATTTGCAAACTTTGTGTTTTTATCTTGTAGGTTGCCTTTTTAACTATAACATAAAATGTATATTTAATCTTTTTTCTCAATTTTTCATTTAAGATTTCAATCCTATAGAATAGTAGAATTAAAAAGTACAGTGAACATCTGCATTCATTCAACTAGATTCACAAATTGTTAATATTCTGCTACATTTGCTTTATTTCTGCCTCTACCTGTGCGTATATTTTCGTGGGGGGGGGGCAGATATTTGAAGGTAACTTGCAAATACCGTGATTCTTCATCTGTAATTATGTCAGCATGTATCTTTTTTTTTTTTTTTTTTTTTGAGACAGAGTGTCGCTTTGTTGCCCAGGCTAGAGTGAGTGCCGTGGCGTCAGCCTAGCTCACAGCAACCTCAAACGCCTGGGCTTAAGCAATCCTGCTGCCTCAGCCTCCTGATTAGCTGGGACTACAGGCATGCGCCACCATGCCCGGCTAATTTTTTTTTTTTTTTTCTATATATATTTTAGTTGGCCAGATAATTTCTTTCTATTTTTAGTAGAGACGAGGTCTCGCTCATTGCTCAGGCTGGTCTCGAACTCCTGACCTTGAGCGATCCACCCGCCTCGGCCTCCCAGAGTGCTAGGATTACAGGCGTGAGCCACCGCGCCCGGCCAGCATGTATCTTTTAAAAGCAAGAACATTCTCCTAGTCAGCCACAGTACCAGTATCACACCCAGGTACTTATACATTGATAAAATATCTAATATGGAGTCCATATTTAAATTTCCCCAGTTGTCCCAGTAAGGTCCTTTATAGCCTTTTTGTTTGTGATCCAGTGGAGGATCATGCATTGCATTTAGTTATATCGCTTTTGTCTCTTTTAATCTATGTCAGTCTGCCAGTCTTTTTTTTTTTAAATGAAAAATCCAGGTAGTTGATCTTGTAAAATGTTATAACATTTAGATTTAATCTGTTTCCTCATGATTAGATGCAGTTCAATTTTTTTGCAAGAATGCATCATATATGCTTCTCATTCCATCAATCAAGGCACATAATACCAGTTTGTCCCATTATTGGTCATGGTAAGTTTGATCACATGGTTAGGGTGATATCAGTTTTTTTTGTTGTTGTTTTTTTGAGGTTTTTTTTTTTGGAGACAGAGTCTTGGTCTGTTGCCCAAGCTACAGTGCAGTGGCCTGATCATAGCTCACTGCAGCCTCAAACTTCTGGGCTCAGGCAATCCTCCTGCCTCAGCCTCCTGGGTAACTGGTACTACAGGTGCAAGCTGCCATGCCCAGCTGATTTTTGCATTTTTTGTAGTGACAGGGTCTTGTTATGTTACCCAGACTGGTCTTGGAGTCCTGGCCTCAAGCAGTCCTCTCGTCTAGGTCTCCCAGAATGCTAGGATTATGGGGCTGAGCCATTCACTGCACCTGGCCAAGTGTCACTATTTTTTACAGTATCTTTTGAGTTCTTTGACTTCTTACTATGAGCAAGCTAAATAAGTATATTTCTACATCCACTCCCCACCTCCCTTTTTTTCTTAATACTTTAAAAAATGTACTTATACGGCTGGGCGCGGTGGCTCACACCTGTAATCCTAGCACTCTGGGAGGCCGAGGTGGGTGGATCGCTTGAGGTCAGGAGTTCAAGACCAGCCTGAGCAAGAGCGAGACCCCGTCTCTACTAAAAATAGAAAGAAATTATATGGCCAACTAAAAATCTATATAGAAAAAATTAGCCAGACATAGTGGCGCATGCCTGTAGTCCCAGCTACTCGGGAGGCTGAGGCAGGAGGATTGCTTAAGCCCAGGAGTTTGAGGTTGTTGTGAGCTAGGCTGACGCCATGGCACTCATTCTAGCCAGGGTAACAAAGCGACACTCTGTCTCAAAAAAAAAAAAAAAAAAAATGTACTTATACCTCTTGTTACTCATTTACTGATTTTAAGTATCTTTGGACCTCACTGTAGTAGATGACGAAGATGAGAAAATCAGCATACTTATACCACTCCCACATTTTCTCCCTCTTCTCTTCTAACATTTCTTATTCATTCACTTTAAAGTGGAGACAAAGGAACATAAACTTCAGTAATTATTTAAAAAAGACTAAAAACATCCTTCAGATCTACATTTTCAATTGCATGGGTGAAACCCACTCATGGAACACGGTGAGATTTGAGCAGGTGAAAGAGACTGGCAGAGAGAACAAGGATAAAACATGTTTCACAGGCTTTGAGTTTGGGTTTAGACTATTATTATTTCTCATCTATCCCACTTTAAATATTTTGATTAACCATTCTTTATGGTTATTCTTGGTTTGGCTCTTCTAATCTTAAAATTGTAGGCTCTAATCTGATGGGTAGAATTATCTGGGCTACAGTAGCAAGCAGTAGAACGCTCATTTGGGACCAGTATCAAGCTGAGGGCTACACCTGACCTTCACATGTTTCCTGCTCCTTCCCTTCGCTTAATGCCTGTCCATTTTTGTGTCTGAGTATGCCTTTTATTCTTCTCTTCAGGTCTCCCAGTTGCTGGGCAAACCTCAGAATTTGTTAACCAGGTGTTAGAGAAGACTGCAGAAGGCAATCCCACTGGAGGCCTTGTAGGACTAAGGATACCAACATCAAAAGTGTAATGAGCTTCATGGGACCACTGGTCAGAAATGTCTGCGTTTGTCACATTATCCATTGTAAATTTTCATTCTGTTTTGCATGTCAGTTAGCATTATGTAAACATTTACAATTAGGTTACATTGTTTTAAGAACTAAGTAGCATAAGTGAAGCATGATCCAAAATACTTGATTATTGCATTTTCAGAGCATAAACCATGGTTAAAACTGCTGCTGGCATCAGAATTGCAGCTCATACATTTAAGTAAATGTTTAGGTACAGATTGCAAAAATCTGTTAAAGCAAAACATTTTGAAGGAGTGAAACAGTAAAATGCCAAGTATTGTGGCAGGTTTATGCTCTGAACCACACAAAAAAATTGAGGAAGCATTTTTTTAAACAGTCAGTTTAGATTGTTTTTAGAATTACTGCTTTCTGTTCTAATTTTTCACAACCATTAATCTCACTTGTATGTGGCACACCCAGCATTCCTGCCTGTGTGCCATATTAGATGTTCATTGTCAGAGCTCAATATGATATATATAAATATATATATAAATATGTCTGTGCAAGTAAGAAAAAAAAGCATATTCTTTGTGCCTTGTATTTTGGGGAAACTATAAAACTGGTAATATTTTGTATGATGAAAACCCTAATGAGGAAAAACAAGATATATAGATGGAAAAATTATGGGGTTTAAATGTTTTTTTGTTCCAACTCTTTTTCAAATTTTTTGAATGTATATAGGACTATGTTGAAATGTAGATATATGCCACAGAGTCTGTGTATTGTATAAAAAACAAAACAAAAAAACAAACAAAAAAAAGATGGCTCTAGAAAACTCATATTTCGGTACTTGACCGGAAGAAGACAAATACTTGCACATTATTGCGATTGTTTTATTTTTTGTACCAAAGACAAATGCAACTGATATGGCAAACTGCCAGTCTAAGTAAAGTTTTGCACAGCTTACATGATACTGTATGAATGTATGAAAAAAAGGAGAAAAAAAAATTAAAAGGTCAGGGTTAGGGATCTTACTGAACTGTGAATTTTATTTCTGTTTGGGTCCAATTATCTACAGAAGGAGCATCCATACATACAAATATTATTTTGCTGTTCCTCTAGTTCGCTTCCATAGTAGATAAGTTGGTGGCCATTTAGGTGTCTGTCTTTTATTTCTGCCCTTATTTTAGGAAATTTAGGAAATTTTAATATATTTCATTTTAGTAAGCTATTGGTAAAATAGTTTTTGACTTTGAAAATTAAAAAGTTTATTTAGCCTATTGTAGTATACTTCCACAAAACAACCAAAATAGATTATTTTTATTGTATTATGTATATATATGTAAAGAAAGAAAAAAGCTAAGAATATCTAATTCTTTAGTTGCCACTTTTCCAGTTGATGTATTATTGTGCATGTAATATTTTCAAAGATCAACACAAGCTTAAAAAGAAAACAAAAAAAGTTTATAGATTTTTATATTTTTGTACAGGTATTTTCAAACTAGCTTCTTCAAACTTACATGTGACTTATTCTTCTATAGTTTCTAGAACTGAGAAACATTAACACATTTAGTTTTTAGGTGCTCTTTTTTGCTCGTATGAAACAGCTTCATTAGTCAGTGTTTTAACTGTGTTCAAGCTTTACCTCTTGATGAGAAATTTCTTACGTCAAGGCAGCATTATAAACCTTTCCCACAGATCTTTCCATCCTGTTTCTCTTTCTGTTTTATTCTCAAATCTTGTGTTTTGAACTCTGGAAACTGGTGGCTTAAAAACTTAAAAAAAGAAAAAATGTATCTATCTAGTAAGAAAGAAAATACCAAAAATTTCAGACTTAGCTGCTGGGAAAATTATCTGTTTCTTCATTACCCTCTATAGAATTTATTCTTTAATTATACTTTGTTTATAAAATATGTTTCCTTTTCTATTACTTTCTCTCCTTCTCCCCCCTTCCTTTTGTAAGCTATAGCATATGAAAGCTATAGCTTATGAAGGTTTGATTCTAGAACACACAATAACAACTGAACAATGTTGTTTATGTGCTTCTTTGACATCATGAAAGAGAAACAGAGAAGGATTGTCTTAACACCTTAGCTGAACTGTGATGCACAAGATTTTTCTGTGTGTTTGGTGGAAATGTACCTGGTTAGTGCATTCACACTAAACAGATGATAAGCTCAAATGTAACGGTTCAATAGACTATAAGTTGAATATAAGTTCATTGTTTAAAGTTTTTCCTTTTTAGGTGGGAGAAGGCAAAGCACAGGTTTGCAACTGGGAAGTATATGAAGTCTTGACAGAGTGTGTCTGGTAAATTGAAAAGTGTTCCAAAATATGGCAGTTTTGCAATCAGTGAAAATCACCTCATAATAGAGATTCAGCTGATGAGGTTTATAAAATTGCCCCTTTCTAGCTGCTCTGTTAGGAATTCTGGTTTTTTGATACTTTTCTCCTGTCTGCAAACCAGAATTTGATTTTTTGGTCTTGCATTTCAAAAAAAAGACTTTGAATCTGTTTAGTAGATTCCATATCCTTGCGTTTCAGTGTTTTATATGTACTACTTAAGTTAAATAGTTAAAAGCTTTTAAATAGTTGAGCTTTTTAATGTTGACACTTTATTTTGTACCTATTTATATATGTATGTATATCTTAGAAAAGCACTTTGTTAAAAAAAATTGCATTTTATATGATTCCTGCCATTTGCTGCTAAATCTGGGCTGGTCAGAATGCTGCAGCGATACTTGATCTAAATAAAAACCTGGCAGTAAAATGTAGAGTGAAAGTTAAATCCTCTTGCTGTTTTAACTTTATCATAAAGATGACATAGGCAAGCTGTGCAGCTTTACATTTTAACCAGGGGACTCTGTGGCATTTAAAACCGTCTAGAAATGGTTGTACTTTAATGCCAGTAATAATCTGCTTCCTCTATTGTCATTAAAATATATACGTTTAGTGTATCACACAAACAAATCTTACAAGGGTAATGTAAAAACCCCAACAATTGTACATGTTCTGTTTTTGAAAATTGTGGCATGTATTTTTGGGCGAAGATCATTAGAGAAGAGCTCTCTAAAGGTTTTCTGTGTTCATACATGGTATACAGATAACTCATAATGAAGTCCAGACTCTTACTTTAAGTAAAGGCATTGTGAATTCACCTCAAATAAACCCATTGTTCCAAAAGCAATTATAAACTTTGACTCTAGTACTACTATGATTTAAAAACAAAAAACAAAAACTTTTTTCCTAGTTTCAGATACACTGGATTCTTTATAGAGTTTGTCTCCACATGAAAGCATGCTGTCCAGTTGCTCTTGTAAAGATCTTGTCTGAGTTTTGAATTGGGTGCCACACTTTTTCAGTCAATATGATTGCTTGTTCTGCTGTACCATGTATGATTCTTGTCCTTTCCTATATCCTTCATGACAGATTATGATGTGGCTTTATATTGTGCCTTACTTGTACATTTAAAACTAAATGTCTTCATTCCCTTCCACTTCCTAAATCTTTAACTTTGACCTTTTTGGTAAGAGAATCAGAACTATAACAAAAGCATCATGAAGGATTTCAGATGGGTATTGTTGTAAATTCCCTCTCTTTATAGTTATTTTATATTTGTACGAAAGACCAGTTTTTGAATGGTCTTTGAATATGAGGGGGAAAGATTAGCAGTAATTTCACTACATCCCTTTTCTCTGACTTTCATGAATTTGTCATACATCTTCTTTCTGATGCTCGACTTTATTTGCTTCCTAGCAATAGTCTGCATTTAAAGAAAGATGTGTTTAGGTCATTAGCTTGAAATTGACTATTTCATTTTTCCAGAATTTTTTAGGAGAAGAGTACCCATTTTGTTTGTTTTATAAAACAGATGACAAGTCTCTTTAAAAGAAACAGAAGTATAGTACTTTTGAAATACAATGCTGTTAGTTTGGATTTCTTTTTTATATATAATATTCATAAAATGATCTGATGTTTGCCTTCATTAATAAAGCTGTTAGTTTATTCACCAAAATGTCAAGAATGGATGTGCTTTTCTTTATTCCATACATTAAAAAATTTTTAGCTGCTAAGATTTAGTTAATGTTCTAAGAAATGAATTCAAGTTGCCTTCAGCAGGAATTAACAAAAACTTATGTTCCCTTTCTTTATATAGTCTTCCTAAAATTCTGTTCAAGTATTTTCTAGTTAATTATGTAACAGAATGTTAGCATCTCTCCAAATCTTGAAACTTGAATTTTGAGAATGCATTGAATTATGCTTTCAGTGTTAAAGTAAAAGGTTTCAATTATCCTTCTAGTGAAGTCTATTGTGGAATACCATTTCCCATGGAACTGAGGCCATTTCCACAACTTTGCACAGAACTGCAGTCTTGTTCTTCCCTCGGATCATGACAAATAAGTCTCACACAGTGCCGTAATACTTGTGGATTCTTTTGTAATCTTTGTAATCTTAATAAGGGCATTATGAGAAGATGACTCCATGTTTTTTTAATATTTCAAACACATTGGGATGTAACAATGAATGTCAACTGTAGGAATGGTGGTTTCGTTTTAAGGAATAAGCATGTTGGGAAAGATGATGAAAATGTACTACTGAAAGTTAGACACTTCCATAGGCACGTGGGATTATGTGTTGAAGCATAGTCCTCATGCTCAGCAAACTGACTGAAATTGTAGAAATCACACCTAGGAACTGAACTATGCCAAATTGCCATTTTTATTTAGAAAAGAGAGATTTGGAAGTAGTAGTGAGGGGATAGAACCTTAAAACTACTTCCAAATAGTATTTTGGAATGGAAGACTTGGTGACTAATGAAGAATATCAGAGTTGGGTATTTCCGTGTGCCAAGTTTGGGTGAACTAGGTTTGCCTCTTTCATAACGATGTAAACACAATGGTGTACTTAATCATATTGTGGGTGGACAGGAGCGGGACTGATTACTGTGTCTTGCCCTTCGCCCTTTGTTTTTTTCAGAACCAAATAACAGAAATGTGTGTGTGTGTGTGTACTGTATCTGCCTTTCCACCACATTTTTATGACACTGTATTCCACTGCCTGCTTTTTTACCTTTTTTCCCTAGGATTTGTCCTGTAGCTTAGCATTTGTGGTTAACAGTGATACTGGGGCTGACAGCACAGAAGAAGTCACAAGACAAGAGCGGAAGGGCAAGAATTTAAAGCATTTGTTCATACAATGTGGCAACCTCTTTTGCATAGCTGCATAGGATCCTGTTTGTAATGCTATCATAAATATTCTGTAGTTTTGGGTTTTTTTTCCCTCCTAACTGGAGCTATGACACTTTTTATTGGATTCAGTCTTGTCTCTTGTCTAGAAAGAATTTTATCTTGTTGACGCATGAGCTGTTTAAAAATTATTCTATTAAATGTTGGTTAATAGTTGTGCAGTTTTTCATTTCAGAAGAAAGGCAATGCAAATGTTGCCTTTGTTTTCTGTCACCTTCCAACCCCTCAGCACTTCTAGTCAGATACAGATTCATCAGTGTATGCAACATCCTTTGTAATTTAAAATAAAAAAAGATGAAAAGGTTCTGAATTGTTTGCCTCTTGTTTTTGCCCTTTCTTTCTCTGCTCCTTTTCTCTTGTTTACCTGGATAATCATCCACTTCTCAAGATAACCTGTTCCAAAGCAATTCCAAGCCACAGAGAGTAGTGAACTGCTGGCATTGCTGCCCCTCTCTTGGTCGGATCCAAAGAGCCAACAAGGTTTTGACACTAAGTTGATTTTTCAGTATTTTAGTGGAATTTAACTGTTACATAGAATTATTTGTTGATATAAGCATTTGCATTCTTCATAGTTTAGAGTATAGTTTATGCTTATTTCTCCTCTGAGTTTTTGGACAAGTGATTTCTCCAGGGGAAATAAATATTTTGGGTCTTTCTTGATTTAAACATTTGTACGTGTTTGAGTGTTTAATCATTCTAAGTCTCCAAGCTAGTCTGGGCTTATACATAGAGTCTTAAGTCAGGGAACCTGAGTGAAGACAACCATAGGAGTATGTGTTCCTGCAGTCAGCAAACATTTGTTGAACACATAGTCTGCCAGGATTTTTGCTAGGTACTGGGCTATAGAGAGATTAAAGAGACTTCCAGGAACTCATAGCCAAAGGGGAAGGGGGAAGCATGTGAACAGGATTGCAGAACACAAGAGCTGCTACTGATACCAAAGGGCTCTAGGTGTGTTATCCCTGAGATGTTTTTAAGTGGGGTATGTTAGAATTGACAGACTTGTGTTCTTTTTTTTTTTTTTTTTTTTTAGAGACGGTATCCTCTGTTCCCCTCCCTCTGCCCCCTGCTGCTAAGAGTGCAGTGGTATAATCATAGGTCACTGCAACCTCAAACTCCTGGGCCCAAGCAATCCTCCTGCCTCAGCTTCCTGAGTGACTAAGACTACAGGTGCACACCACACCCAGCTAATTTTTCTATTTTTTGTAGAGACAGGGTCTCACTCTTGCTCAGGCTGGTCTCCAGTTCCTAGGCTCAAATGATCCTCCCGCCTGAGCCTCCTGGAGTGCTAGGATTACAGGTATGAGCCACCGTAACTGGCCCAGACTTGTGTTTTTGACATTCTGGACCCTTGAAGAATCAGTTAGCCTCTGAGAAGAAAACTTGAACAAATGGAGAGATACATCAAGTTCTTAAACGGGAGCAGTCAACATAAAACTAATAGTTCTAAGTTAAAAATATGTCATCCTAAGAAAATATACCGAGAGTTTAAAAAAAAAATAAAAACCAAAGTTTACATGGGGAAAAAATAATAGCTAGAAGATATGGGGAGGGAGGGTGATAAATGGGATGTTTAATCCTAGCAGATACTAAAACTCATTATGAAATATAATAATTAACATAGTACCATTTCGGTGCATGAATTGACAGGCCAATAAAGCAGAATAGAAAGTATACAAATAGACTCAAATATATATGACAATTTAGTACAGTAAATGTGGCATCCAGACCCAGTAAGAAAATGGTGGACTCTTCAGTAAATAGTGTTGGAACAACCAGGTAACCTGGAAAAAGTAAGGTTGGCTCTACAGCTTACGCCATAAGCTGATACATATTTCAAAATGGATAAAGATCTAAATGTAAAAAGACAACATAAAAACACTAGAAGGAAATGTGAGCAATTCCTTTAAATTTCTGGAAGTGGGGCAGGCCTTTCTAACTTGGATCTCAGATCCAGAAATCAGAAAAGAACGTTGATAAATTGTATGTAAAACAAAAATTTTTAAATCTTTAAGGCTAAAACACCATAAGCCAAGTCAAAATTCTATATACTTTACAAAAAAGCTTTGCAACTCATCTCTAAGGGATAATTTGTGTTATATATAAAGATCAACTGGAAACTGATATGAAAAAGACCAACAGCCTAATTGAAAAAATGAGCAATGAAGTAAATACAAATAGCTTTGAAACATAGGAAGAGATCCTCAACCTCATTCGTGGTAAGAGAAATGCAAAATAAAACAAGGCATTTTTCACCTAATCAGAGGAACAAAAATCCCAGTATTTATCAACACACTGCATTGGCGAGGTCATGGGAAACAGGCATTTGTCCCACGTTGCTGGTGGGAGTGCACGTTGACATGGCCTTATGAAGAGCAATCTGGTAGTATGTCAGAATTTTAAGATCCATACATCCTTGGACCTGGCAACTCCATTTGCCCTGGGCAAGTCATTATTCCTCCCTGCCTTGTTTTTTACTTCATGGCGTTGTGAGAGTTAAGTGGGATAACGCACATAAAGCACTTAGTACAAAGTGCCTGGCACGTGAGAAGTTTTCCCAAGATGTTGGTTAGTAATATAAGAGCAGCTAATCGGCATTGAATTCTTAGCACACGCCATGTTATCAGACTGTGCTTGGTGCTTTTCATATATTATTTCATTTAATCCTCCAACAGACACTGTGAAGTGGGTGCCATTGGTTATCACCAGTAAGCCTCTGAAGAGACTACGGCACAGAGATGTGAAGTGGGCTCCAGAGCAGAAGCCTCTCTATTAGGTGCAGTGGGATGAGAAGCACCTTATGTGTGCACAGTGCTGAAGGAACACAGATAGGCGGGCACATAGCCCTGTGTGTACAACACACACAAGGGGCCATTTTGGTTTTTGAGGGAAGAGGTGGCTTTCAGTTCAGGTTCTCTCACTTTCAAGTTGGGTAACTTTGGAGTAGGGTTGTTTGTTTTGTTTGGTTTTAATCTACTTTCAGCCTATCTTCTGATCTGTAAAACTAGGTTAGTACCAATTTCAAGGGTGGTTGTGAGGATTAAGAGAGATGAACATAGCTATAGCTAGGCATTCAGGTCCTCACAATCTATGCTTGAGGAAGTGACCTGAACAAATGCAGGTGGGGTAGGGGTGCGTGGGGAAAGCATTCTAGGAAGAGGGAACGCCACATTCCAAGGCTCCACAGCTGGAAAGAGCTTAAGGAATCCAGGAAGGGGGCAGGTTGGCATGGGGTGGCTGATGGCCTTGAGGGCAAACCAAGAAACTTGGACTATTTACTAATAAAAATGAAAGAGCCACCACTTGTTGAGGGTTTGCTCTGACATTTCCATAAAAACTGTATGAATCCATCAAAACTACCCCAGTGAGGTAGATTTAACAAATCCATTTGTACACAAAAGGGAGCTGCCAGGAGCCACAGAAGGGATGTGACTTGATCAATTCTGTGTTTTGGAAGATCCCTTGTACCGTGTGTTGGACTGATAAGAGGTGCTCTGGTGACCTGCCTTAAATTTCATACATTAGCAACAACAAAAAAAGTTTATCATTTTCTCTTTTATTTCTTCACAATTTATGTTCACTGTAGAAAATATAAAAAGTACAAGAGAGTTTAAAGAAACAAACAATTGCACCTTTCAGAGACTTCCCAATTGATACTTTTCTTCCAGTCTTTTTTTTTTTTTTTCTGTGCAATAAGTACGTAGTCATTAGAATCGCGGACAGGCGGAAGATGGAAAGAGACCACTGTTAAGCATGCTTGATATTCCCTCTTCTCTTCCTTTCCGTTTTATCAGGACCAAACCAAGAGGAGAGGCTGATTTCCCGCCACGTGTCAGGGAAAGTCCCCACAATTCGGCGCAGTGACCCTCGCTTGCCATTTACACCGGTCTCTAAGGGGCGCTGGTACGAGACGGGGCGGGGACGAAAAGAAGGCGGTGCGAAAATACGTTTTAATTTGGGCCCCGCTGCTGCCCGTAGCCGGTGTCTCCAACATGGCGGCTCCCCAAGATGTCCACGTCCGGATCTGTAACCAAGAGATTGTCAAATTCGACCTGGAGGTGAAGGCGCTTATCCAGGTAATGATTCCCGGGACCCCTGCCGGGCTCCAGCAGCCCTAACAAATGCTCCGCTGGCCTGTGAGCTCGGCGGTCTCACTCCTGAACTTTCCCCACTTGGTCTCCCAGGCTGTCGGCCCCGCCCCATAACCATTTACCCTCTTGTCCCCATTTGGTCCTGTCCCCGTGACTGCTGGCTTGATCCTCCATCTGGGTGCCCCTTCTCCAGAGCACCCCGCTGTCCACCGCCCCAAACCCGGCCACCCCTTTGTGGCCCCCATTTGTGGCCCCACTTTGTCCCTCCAACCCATACCCCGGCCGTCGCCCCGCCCCTGAACCACCTCACAACCTGCCTGTCATCCTACTTGGCCCCGCCTTCTGACACCTCCTTCCCTATCACCTGGTAGCGTCCCGGAGGCCATGAACCCCGCCCCGTCCCGGACAGCTCCGCTTGGTCCGGTGCCCCGTGGCCCAAGGCCACCTGGCACGGGAGGCATCGGGTGAAGTGAACGTAACCTAGACCGTAGTTGCGTTTTTGTACATGAGGACATCGAGTAAAGCACCGAGGCCAAAGTCAGAAGGCAGGCAGTGGCAAAACCAGGACCCGGACTGGAAAACTCCGCCCAGGAAAAGCACGTTAGAAAGTCTCTCTTCCTTTTAGCAGACCGGGAAAGTGAGGTACTTTGCCTTAAGCTATTTAAGGGCAGAAGTGCAATAAATCAGTTTGCCTAGACGAGTGTTAGGAATGTAGAAATGGTTCCATGAGTTTAGCAAAAAGAAACCAAGAGTTTTAAACCTTGATTTTTTAAAGCAAATCGCTTCCATTTCCAACAGATGTCACTAAACATTAGATGTAGATTTGGAGTTTGTAACAAAGTGTACCAAAAAGTAAAGGAAAGTAGGGCTTCCCAGATAAACCAGGTGCAGGATAAACCAAATTAGTGGTTTGTCATATGATGCAAAGAAATTTGGTTTAACAAGTAAGCCAGAGGACAAGCGAAGAAACATGATGCAAACATTTAAACTTCTTGAACTTCACTTCTCCGACACATAAACTACAAAAATTCTAGGCCAATTCTAGAAAAATAAACTTAGGATTCGTATAAATGAAATTACCTTTTCACATAATCTAAATTGCTTAGGCCCCCTTTTGTACTTTTTCTAACATTTGAGTTGTTGTGATTGCTGATGGGAAAGATTGATTACGACTAGATATATTGCATTCTAACTGTGTTCTAGCTGCTCTGCTAAGTGCTTTACATACATATATGATCCATGAGGTAGGTAATATGATAAGGAAACTGAGGCACAGAGAACTTAAGTAATTTTTTCAAGAGGTTACACAGCTAATAAGTTGCTATAGCCAGGATTTGAATCCACATAGTCTGGCTCCAGAGCCTGTTCTGAAACCCAGCATCAATAATTCTGAATGTCCGGCAACAAATTCTAAATCTACCCTTAAACGTTTCTGTAAACACTCTGATTTATAACTGATGGTTTGTAAAGTCAGACTGCAGAAGTTAATCTTGTCATTTGATGCTAGGTATTTAAGCATCAAATGTTAAATCTAAAGGATCTAAAGTTATAGTATCACTTCTGCATGTTCATTCTTGTTGGACATACAAGCTGTTTTAAGCTTTTCATCCTGGCCAGGTGATGTGTATTGTTAAAATTTAGGAACTAAAAGGCAGGTCAAGGCAGAGCTGTGTTTGTTTCTATGCTTTTATATTATCTGCTTAACATTAAAGAAGCATGAGAAAAATGTAAATGATAATGGTTTTGCTTGTGTTGCGGAGGTAAATAGCAGAGATCAGGATGAGTTACAATCAGTAGGCCGGTCTCACTGTACTCATGGTGTCATTTCATTTCATTGCCTCAAGAAAGGCCTCTCATCTCTTCAATTTCTCCTAGGATATTCGTGATTGTTCGGGACCCTTGAGTGCACTTACTGAACTGAATACTAAAGTGAAAGAGAAATTTCAACAGTTACGTTACAGAATACAGGTGGGTACTCCCAGAACCGAGATGCTGAGAATGGGTAGCAGTGAAGGGCGCTCAGTCCTGGTTATAGCCTCTGCTTTTAGAGCTGTCCAGTTTTTTTAGATACCAGTTGGAGGGAGTCACAAACATTTTTAGACAGCGAGGGTGACTCTGTACTAACCTATTTATCAGATAACAGTGAGAAACTTTTGAATACAGAACACTGTCAGCTGTGTCAACAAGTGGATGACAGGAACACGATTATCCTTGGGATTTTTTTTTTAAGGGTAGTCAAGTGAAGCAGTGGGAGTGGAGAAGAGACAAAGGAATCTGTAACTGGTTGTGATCAATTAGTTGTAAACACCACTGCACTAGGACCAGCCACATCTTTGGAATATGTGAAACCCTGAGGCCACTTCAGCTGCTTTCTCTTCTCTGTCACCCTCTAACCCATTCACTCGTTTGCACCTCAATCCATCACCCGTGTCTCCTAGGTTTTTTTCATGCTGTCACTTTGCCCAGCATCTTCCTTTCTGTTTCTATAGTCAACAAGTCACATCATGTGCACGTTTAATACACCTGAATTCAACTGTTATATGTGCCATCCCCAAAACACTAGAGAGCCAGGCACAGTGGTTCACACCTATAATCCTAGTAACTCAGGAGGCAGACAGGGGAGGATTGCTTGAGCCCAAGAATTTGAGACAGCCTGGGCAGCATAGCCATCTCTCAAAAGATTTTAAAAATTGGCTGGGCATGGTGGCACCTGCTGGTAGCTCCAGCTACTCCAGCGGCTGAGGTGGGAGGATCACTTGAGCCCAGGTGTTTGAGGCTACAGTGAGCTATGATCAGGCCACTGCACTGCAGCCTAGGTAACAAAGCGAGACCCTGTCTCTTAAAAACAAAACAAAACCCCAAACACTAGAGAATGAGAAGTAGCAGTTTGACTAGCAGAGATATTTCTACTGTTGTGCCTTCAGTGAAGGCTAGATGGGTGTCGTGAATCTGCCCATCCCTGGATGGGTCTTGTGGTGCCTGGTCTCATCGCATATGGTACCGGGGTTTAAAGACTTGCGCTTTTCATATAACATGACTTCAAAAGCTAGCCAAAAACTCTATTGTTGCTTAACAGAAGACAACAGTCTGTTTCAAAGCTGGTAGAAAAGCTGGCCAGTTGGACACCTGTGAAACAGTCTGTCTGTGTCCTGTGTGTTGCCTTCCTGAGGGATTTTCAAGGGCAATTTTGAAAATGTGCAGTTTTTGCTATAGGAGTTAACTATAGACTTTCAGCAATGTCACCAGACCTAGCTGATCTCTTTTGACCTCCATCTCCAGCACTGATTTCATCATTTCAATTTTTGTTTTTGAAAGGATGTTACTTTTACATGTTGTATAAATGTGTATGTATATGTAAATGTAGACATACAGTGAAAAGTCTCAGTTACGTCTCTTTTTTGTTCTCTGTTCCCCTCTTCCAAACAGGTAACCACTTTTGTTACTTACGTATCTTTCCAGAGTTTCTCTACTCAAATATTTTAAGAGACAAATATATTTTCTTACTTCGTCACCAATTCTCATCTAAAAGGTAGCATACTAAAACAAGGCTTTTTTTTTTTTTTTTTTTTTGAGATAGAATCTTGCTCTGTCATCTGGGCTAGAGTGCGGTGGCATCATCATAGCTCACTGCAACCTCAAACTCCCAGGCTCAATTGATCCTCCTGCCTCAGCCTCCCAAGTAGCTGGTACCACAGGTGTGTGCCACCACGCCCGGCTAATTTTTTCTAATTTTTTGTAGAGACAGGGTCTTGCTCTTGCTCAGGCTGGTCCTGACCTCCTGACCTCAAGTGATCCTCCTGCCTCGGCCTCCCAGAGTGCTGGGATTACAAGTGTGAGCCACCTCACCTGGCCTGAAACACAGCTTTTTAAAACTTGAACAATATGTGTTGGAAATCTTTCCGTATCAGTAATTAGAGGGCTTCCTCATTCTTTTTTAAATAGCTGTAATTTTTTTTTTTAGCCAGTTCTCTGTTAAAGGGCATTTATTTGGACTGCTCCCACATTTTTCTTTTTAAAGCTAACTTATTCCCTAGAAGACCTTCTTCAACTGAGCATGACTTCAACTCTCCTACTACACCCACCACCTTCAGTATGAGTGTTTCTCTGTCTTTTTATTTAAGTATCTGGGTGCTCACCCAGTGTTTATTTCCTTCACTAATTAAAATTACCTCACCAGTACATTTACATATTTATTTCTTTGCCCCCACATCCCCAATAATGTCACTACCTTGAGCTGGGGTATCCCTGGCACCTAATAAGGACCTAATAAGCACATGGTCAGCAAATGAATAACCCCATCCCTGGCTAGAGTGCCCTGGCGTCAGCCTAGCTCAAAGCAACCTCAAACTCCTGGGCTTAAGCAATCCTTCTGCCTCAGCCTCCCAAGTAGCTGGGAGTACAGGCAAGCACCACCATACCTGGCTAATTTTTTCTATTTTTAGTAGAGACGGGGTCTCGCCCTTGCTCAGGCTGGTCTTGAACTCCTGAGCTCAAACGATCTGCCCACCTCTGCCTCCCAGAGTGCTAGGATTACAGGCGTGAGCCACTGCACCTGGCCTTATATACTCTTTTTATACCTGGAAATAAATACAAGATTTCTATTTGTTTGATGTTTTTAACTTTTATATCAGTGTATTTTTGTGTATTGGTAATAAGATTGTGTGATACTAGAAGAGAATTGGCCTCATCGTCAAAATACGGTGTTTTGCACATAGTAAATGTTGGGCATGACTGTGTGTAAGTACCTGTGTGTCTGTCTTTGCATATGTGATTCTCAAACTGGAATTTGAGAACTCTTCTACCCCCTTTCTTCTCTCCAGAACTAATACTGCTCTCTGACGTTTCATGAGGAAATTGTACATTTCTCCTTCATTCCTCCCTGCCTTCTTCCCATGCATCCATTCTTCCATTCAGTGATTCTGTGCCTAATATGTGCCAGGCATGAGGGATATCCATAGTGAATAGCACCACATGTAGCTCTGCTTAGTCATACAGTTTACATTCTAGCAGGGAATATAGATTTTAAATGAGTGATCATGTCCATCCCCCAGACGGTGCGCACTGCACCCGTTAGGTGTGAATATATCCACCCCCTCCTCCCTGCTCCCCATACAGCAGTTTGGTAGTCCCATGATATCTAAGTGTGGGATCAGTGGGCTAGTATTTTGTCATTTTTTTTTTCTTTTCTTTTCTTTTCTGGCACGCCCTGGATTATAAGAGCAGCAACTCCCACTTCAGGGCAGCGGTGTCTCACTCACGGGCTGACTGCTTGGCTCTCGGTTCCTTTCTCCCTTTTGTGCCCTAGGGATTCTTCTTTGTTGCAGGCGTAGCTATATATTTAAAAGGGTGTGTGTTATATGTTGCCTAGCATTCCTAGGTGTTCTGTTTTCAAAGGGTGCTTCAAGTACTACTGTACGCCTTTGCCAGAAATAGAAGTGCTCTTCTGTTTTCATGTTGGTGTTTAAAATCATTTTAACATAGAGCTATTTTTCCACACAGGAGCTTGAGCAGTCGGCTAAAGAGCAAGACAAAGAGTCGGAGAAGCAACTTCTACTCCAGGAAGTGGAGAATCACAAAAAGCAGATGCTCAGGTAGGCAAGGCCTGGCCTCCTGCCAGTGGCCTCTGTTGGGTCACCTGTTCCCTGTGAGGCCTGTGCGTGTGTTTGCCTAATAAACCTGGTTTAATGGGGACTTCCTGATATCGTTTACACACAGGTGGAATGTTCTCTCTAGATCAGTAATTCTTAAATCGGGATGGGGGGATAAACGGGGCCCCTGTGGGCAGGTGGAGCTGTGCCTAGTTTACAGAAGCATATTTAACACTGTGCTGTATTTTATGTTTTTAAAGCAAAAGAAAAAATATGATTGCTTTTGTAATGCAGGGTTGTTTTTATCTAAGAATAATTGCTACCAGCAAAAGTCCACTGAAAGAGAAACTATTTCAGTTGGACCAAAATTTAAAAGGTTTTGAACAGGATGTTATCTGAAAAAATGAAACAAAAAAAATGTAAATAAGTATAAGTTATGTTAAACAAAATTGAGGTTATAATTGCAGCTGTGTGATAATGCTTCATTATATAGCTGCAGCTATGTGCCGTTTCTTTTTTTTAAAGTGTCTAATTGAAGTTATGCCATTTCTTGATATTGAATTGGGAGAGGTATAACTTTTCCAACAGAATTGCCTGACAACATGAAATAGTATCTTTCCTGTCATGTTTGACTTTTGTACCTAATTATAAAGAGAGATGTTGTTCCAAATATATTTGAGGGCTCCATCAGCTTTCCCGGTTGTCTGGAGTCCAGATCATTCTCTTCACCGTTCTCATCATCCCCACAGTTTTCTCCTTGCCCCTGTTCATTGGTCCACCTCGGCCAGATCTGTGGCTCTGCTTCTGAGCACTTCCTCGGCACTGTCCTCCCTGACAGCCGCTGTGTGGCAAAGAGAGGCCGAGTGAGTGGCAGGCGATGTTCCAGCGATTACTTTGTGTTATGATGGCTTTTGCTTTCCTGAGCCACCAAGCGTACTCAGATTATAAACACTGAGTGCAGAGGAGCCCTTGTATAAGGCACCATAAGTCACAAAGACACACTCAGCCGAGCATGGGTTTAGAGCTGGGAATGGCCATCCATGAAGCAGGAGTTACGGGCAGAGGAGAGAAAGTGGTAAAATTAGCACTTTGGCAACTGTGTCGTGCTTGCCTGGGTCGTCGTGCTAGTCACACCATACACGAAGCATCTGTTTGCTTGTCTTTCTCCCCGGTAAATGTGAGCCCCTTAAGGATGGACACTGCCGCTCCTTCATCCCTCATCCCAGGGCCCCACAGAACTCCCTTGCAAACCATTTGACAATGTAACTGGTGCTTTTAGAATGGCAAGTGTGAAATGGCAGACGCCGTTTAGGCATCAGAGAGCCCATCGGAAGACGTTCAGCATAAAGGTGCTATTAGAAGACCACCCTGTCAGCTCATGTACTCTGTTCTGGTTTTAGAGTATTTATTTCCAGGGCTTAGCACGATTGGTTTAAGCCGGCTGCGTAAGAGTTCTGGAGCATGGGTGTGATTCTCAGAGTGACGCAATTAGCCTTTTTATAATTTATTGACAACGGCTGCATTGCTAAACCCAGGGAGCTAGCTATTAAATTTCAGTTGTCACTCACAAGGGAGCTTAGGTAAAGAGTATAAATAAACCACGTCAGTCAGGTCCCTGCTAACACAGTATGTTTGTGTTGTTCATGACTGGTCTGTAGTATGTAAAGAACAGCAAACCTTGAAGAAATATTGAGAAAAATTGGCTTTTTGTGATCTTTACTTCCTACCACATATACTAATCGAGCAGCTAAGGGGCCAGAACGATGTTGTAGGCACTGGAGATACAGAGATGAGTAAGTCATAGTTCTTCAGGATCAGCACCGGCCAGGACACGTGGGCCCAGCTGGGGAGTCCGGTTGCTGCCCTTAAGTCTGGAGCCCTTGTGGGGCTGTGCACAGAGGAGTGTGGCCATGAGGGGAGAGGGACAGACACAGAGCATCCCGAGGTGGCCTCCAGGGTCCAGTTGTGAGGTCAGGACTGAACGAGGGCAATTGCTGGGACACCAAGAGGAGGAAGTGACAAGAGGTGGGGCGGACTCCAAGAGCCACACCTGGGGGGCCTTCCCGATTGCTCCTTTGCTGGAAGGAACTGCAGTGATTTGAACTAAGGAACTGGGGGAGTCGACAGAAACTTACACATGACCCTTCTGATTCCAGCAATCAGACCTCATGGAGGAAAGCTAATCTCACTTGCAAAATTGCAATTGACAATCTAGAGAAAGCAGAACTTCTCCGGGGAGGAGAGCTCTTAAGGCAAAGGTACCTGTTCTTTTGTCTTTCTGGGCTCTGATAACAGAACAGATAACAATTGGCAAGATGTAAAACCCACTGCAGGAAACATCCGCCTGTTTTCAGCTTGGTATTTAATTTTATTACCTAAATAATTTTTTTGAAGTGTGAAAGAAATGCATATTTATTTATTTATAGTAAATTGGTAAAATAAAAGTATATGAATTACAAAATGAAAATAAGCTGTAGTATTATTACTCACGAGCATTTTGGCATATTGCCTCCTCATTTTTTCTTCTTTCATATTTTTTACAAAGTCAAAATCATACCATATATAAAATTTAGTATCCTACTCTTTCAGCACAAAGCTTGCCCATTTATTAAAGCTAAACAGTACATAGTATGTTGATTGTATGTTAATACAATCCCCTGTGTCCTTGCATTTCTAGTTTTTCAGTATTGTTAATCATATACCAGGGCATATCTTAGAACATAAGGCTTTATCCACATTTTGGATATTTCCTTTGGAGAGATTCCCAGGGATGAGATTATTGGGTCAAAGGAATGAACATTTCTAAGGCTCCTGATCCATATTGGCAAATTGCTTTACAGAAGGCAGCATTGGTTTACATTCCTACTAGCAGCTGCAAGAGTGTGGGTCTCAGCACGCCCTTGCTATTAACAGCATTGACTGTGATCGTTTAAAATATCTACACCACTTTGATAGGTAAAAAAAAAATGGGCTCTCCTTTGACTATGGGGCCTGCTTGCAGCTAGGCTTTTGTTGACATTCCTCCTCCCCTTCCTCTGGACTTTTAGGAAAACCACCAAAGAAAGCTTGGCCCAGACGTCCAGCGCCATCACAGAGAGCCTCATGGGGATCAGCAGGATGATGTCGCAGCAGGTCCAGCAGAGCGAGGAGGCCATGCAGACTCTAGGTAAAGCCAGGCCGGGAGTAGGAAGCTCTCCCACAGGCACTGGCTCCAGAGCCCTCACCGGGCCCCTCCACCTGCGCGCCCACCACTGCGTGCCCAAAGCTCGCTGACTCTGTGGCTTCTCACTCACGACATGACTTGACTGACAGCTGGGTCTCACCCGGAGTGGGAAGGTGCTGCTCTTGTTTCGCTTTTTTTATAGTTGTACTAGAAGACCCCGCAGCCCGTCAGTGTTTCCCCAGTGGACGCATTCCCTGGGGCTCATGTGAGAAGCGGAGACCCTCGGGGCCTCTCCCGGAGAGAGGGTGTCGGCAGGGCTGGGCAGGGGGCCAGGGATTCTGACGTTCAGCGAGGGCTCTGGGGCCCCATTCGGCCAGGCAGTTTTGGGAATTGTCGCCCCAAGAGCAGTTTAGTGTTGGCTGCTGGTAAGGCCACTAGGACCTCGGTTTACAATCATACCCCCAGTCGTTGTCCTTCCTGTGAGTTCCTTTTACAAGATCCCAGTCAGGAGCTACAGAAGAGACTGAGAGCATCTGCCCTGTGACACAGAAGAGGAGCAGCCCTCTCCGGGGCCGCTCAGTGTAGCAAAACAGAGCGTTTACTCCTCGAAATGCTTTTGGAAAATTTCACACAGAGACCAAGTAGTGAGCGTGGTGTCATGAGTCCCCTGAACCTGTCACCCACTTCAGCACTGTCAGCTCATGGCCAGTGAGTGAGTTTCAGTTCTACCCTCACCCCATTCCCCCATCTGGATTATTTTGAAGCAAATCCCAGACATCATCCATAAATATCTCAGTTGGTCTCTCTAAAAGATAAGGGACTCTTTGGGAAAAAAACAAAAACAACCCCATAACCATGATACCATTACCACCCCTAGCAATTACCTGTAATTTTGAACCACTTTTTTTCTCAGTGTACCATTCAAAGCGCCAGAAGCAAAGGAAAGCAAACAAGTAACCCCACAGCCACACCTTGTGTCTGCAGCTTATGAGCTTTCCAGGCCCAGACCCAGCCAGCCGCCTCCTCCCAGTGGCACCTGGGCACGGCTGGGCCTCCGGGAGGCTTTGGTGGAGTGAGAATGAGACAACATGGCCTTTGAGTCTTGGCTTCAGTGCTCTAATGTGGGTCACAGGACGCCCCCCTCCAGTGATGAGAAGGAGACACACATACTGGTGCTTTCTGGGGTGTTAAGGGGCCCCCGGTGTGAGGGTTGTTCTTCGGGCACATTTTTAGAAGAAATAGCTGTTGAAGAAAAGGGAAAGTGCAGTTCTTAATCCTTTCCTTATGCCCCACAAATTCAGCTGGATTTAAAGGCCTATTAGGACTACAGTTTAACAGAAAAAAACCTATTAGGGCTATGATGCCTGGAATTTGCTGCAAAATCCTAGGAGTGGGGGGAGTTGTGTGGGGTGGGGGCCGGGATGACAGGGTTGGTGGCGCTTAGGGACGGGTGATGGGCACATGGCATCTCATGATGCTGTGCTGGCTACTGAGCAAGAGGCCCGAGAGGGATTCTTGTTGTGTAAATGTTTGTTTTTCCTATTTTATCTGTCATTTTTATTGCTGTGTTTCTTCTGGTAATTAATGTCATTTACTTAGTAGCTTTTAATTTTGTGACGAGGTGGCACATACAATGTGGTGAAGGAAAAAACCTCCAGCCTAGAGCTGTCCAGTAGAAAATGCGAGCCCACGTGTCACTTTTCTAGTAGGCACATTCACAAGAGTAAAAAGAAACATAAATTAATTTTAATATTATATTTTGTTTAACCCATTGGGACATTGTGCAAAATATTATAATTTCAACATGCAATTAATATTAAAAATTATTGGGATATCTGACATTCCTTTTCTCCCCACATATTAAGTCTTGGAAATCTTGCATGTATTTTATACTCACAGACATCTCCATTTGGATTAACCACGTTTTACATGCTCACGAGCCGCGTGGTATTACTGGCCAGGACAGTACACAAGGGACACAAGAAGACAACACTCTGTTCTGACTTCCAGCTGACTCTTGTCCATTCCCAGAGGCAACCACTGTTACCAATTTCTTTTGTATCCTTCTGAGATCCTCCAAGCTCATATAGCATAAGCAGGTGGAAAATTATTTATCTCCCTCTTTCTTACCTAAGTGGGAACGTTTCACATGTGCTCTTTTACCCTTTGCCTTTTCACTTAACGTATCTTATTCGATGGATGTTCTGATGATACCTTATTATGCTGTGTAGGGGAAGCTTGCCGGGTAAACCTACCCCAAGTATGAGGCCCGGAAACCTGTAGTCACAAATACGTTTGACCTTGGGCACAATGATCCCTTAAGGGACAGGGGCCCTTCCTTAGGTGTCACACAGCATGTCACACAGTTGTCACATCTTTGAAGCTACAGCCTGTGTCCCAAGCCTGCAGGACTGAACTAGGGGTATGTGTGAGGGCTGTGGCAGGGCCCAGCCCACCCTGCCCTTCTGGGGTCCTGCAAAGAGCAGGTCTGACTGGCTGACATCTGCCAGCCGCACCTCCCAGGTGGGAAGTGCTGGTGCCCGCTGGCTGCCGCCCCAGGGCCTGCCTGTGATGGCGGGTTGTTCATGGGTTGTTCACGGCTGGTGGCTCTTCTCAGCAGCACCTGTCTGCTTCCGAGAGCCAAGGTGGGGGGCGCGGCAAGCGAGCCTTGTCTGACCTTGCCCCTAGTGACTTCCGTGATTGAGGACTCCCGGACAATCCACCTCACCCTGGAGCTGGCTGGACCTGCGAGCCTGTCCTTGGCAGCTGCTCGTTCTCTCTGCCCTCTAGACGGTCTCCATGCACGTGCTGGGTCCTGGCTCGGGCGCACTCGCTCAGAACGCAGGCTGTTATTGGCAGCCTGGCCTGCCGAGCAGTCTTTGGCTTCTGTGCTGCACAGTCTGAGTCAGGCCCCTCCCTCTTTTGTTTCAGTAAATTCTTCACGAACAATCCTGGATGCAAATGAAGAATTTAAGTCCATGTCCGGGACCATCCAGCTGGGCCGGAAGCTCATCACAAAATACAATCGCAGGGAGCTGACGGACAAACTTCTCATCTTCCTTGCTCTGGCCCTGTTTCTTGCCACGGTCCTCTATATCATGAAAAAGCGGCTCTTTCCTTTTTTGTGAGACCCCAAAGCTGCCAGCTTTGGCTCTTCCAGCTCTTGTGTCAGGGTCCGTCCAGCTCCTGAGCGCAGCCCAGGCTGCCAGGCGGAGCCACAGCCGCGCTTGCTCCCGTTGCTCAGCAGGTCAGGGGGAGACGCAGCTGCCCGGTGTTCTGCGAGTGGCTTGTAGAGGGCGAGCAGAGCAACAGGGGGCAGGCCGGTCACTGGGACACCGTCAGAACACAAGGGTCCCCGAGCACTGTGGGTGCTGCCGCGTGGAGCACTCAGAGCCCAGCAGCCAGGACGTGATCCTCCTCCTCTCTCCCTGTCCCACTGAGCCCTAAATGCCAGATCTGGTGGAGGGAAGAGAGAAGAGGTGGGAAGAAGGATGATGAAAACTCATGGCCATTCCTTGAATAAACTTGACTGTATTTAATAGAATAAAATGCATTTGGTTTTATAAGGCATCCCTCTGGGAATGTCTGTGCCTCTTCTCTTGATGTCCACATTTCTAGGACATCTTGATTATTTAGTCATTTACTCAACAAAGAATTATTAAGCAGCTGCCACACACAGGGTGTCACAGACACTGCTGAGCATTGCAAGTACATTGGCAAAAGCAGACACGGTTCCTTCCTCAGGGAGCAACAGAAAGATCTCACGGACTACTGGGAAGGAGAGCGCAGGCAGCCCCCCGTGGGAGTGGCGCACGCCAGCATCCGAAGGGGCCGAGCGGGACGTCTTTCTCCTCTGCACAGCAGCCCGGCCAGGCCTGGGGTGTGTCGTGACTCAGGGACTCAGAAGGCTAAGCCTTCTCTCTGAGGTCCAGAGCCAAGTGCAACCAAGGAGGAAGAAGCTAGTGAGAAGCTGAGGCTCATGTGGGCCTGAGTTCCATTGATGACAGGGGACTAGGGCCCAGCGAGGCTGGCCCTGGAGGTGTTGGTGTCTTCTTGTGCTAAGGCCTGGCTGCCCTGGAGCTTGAAACCCCACCTCCCCCACTATTTATAGCCCCTGAGGACCTGGGAGGGGCATCATGGAGGCAGAAGGGAAAGTAAAAAGAAGGTGGACTTGGAACCTTGGCTCAAACACTTGGTTTTGAGTCTGGGCTCTACTAATGGAGCACGTGACCATGGGCAAGTTACCTTATGTTGCTAAGCCTCAGTTTCCCCATCTAAAGTGGAGGTGATAGTCCATAGAAACCCTCGTAGAGTCAACTTGAGAATCAAAAGCAATTATAAAGTAACAAGCGTAGTTCCTTATGATGGCCTGCCATGGCCTTCCCAAATGCTGCCACCCCCAGGGCTCTGGCCCTGAGGTTCCCTGCAGCAAACAGCCAGAGGGCCTGGGGAAAGGCTGGCCAGGCATGGCAGCTCTGTCTAGACCTGCCTGAGCAGAGAGTGTCAAGAGTGACTCAGTTACCAAGTGACAGATCGTCACGGGACCAAGTTATAACAGACTGGCTGCACCCCTCAGAGTAGCGTGCTGAGTAGTCCAGTTAAAGTGTGTACACACACACACACACACACACACACAATATCCAGCCATATATCATCCTTAAACAATTCTTGGCCCCAAAAAGACACTCAAGTGCAAATTGTGCACACATGTGTCTTATTTATAGTCAAATTAAAGCTGAGACTAAGGCACAGATGGGAAATTCCCACTCAGATTCCAGCTGTACGTGCAGCAGATGGAGGTTGTCACGTGAGGATTTTCTTGTCTTAACATTTTTCTTTACTACTTCCCGCTAAGTGTCAACATCCTCCTCGAAATATGGAAACTCGCAGGCTCTGTACTCCCTAAAAATGCTCTTTGACACTTTATTCCTCTTTTACTTGCCTCCTGCTTAAAATAGAGTCAAATTTGACCCATTTTGAAATGTCTTTGATAACACAGTATCCTGCAACCCCCACCAGCCCCCGGGTTGTCTTCCCAGCGGGCTGGCTGTGCAGAAAGCAGCCCCGCCACACTCAGCCAGGAGGGGGCAGTGTCCGCATTCGCTCTGCAGTCTTGCTTGGGTACGGTTATTTCCACCAGTCCATTGGAAATGCTCGCATGAATATATTTTTAAAAAAATAGATATCAAATTTTTTAAAAACATAAATGCATGAAGCTTACCTATATTTTGTTTTTGAAATATGTTTCATAAGTAGCTTTAATTTTCACTCTTAGTAAGTCAGGCTCATATGCTACGTTTTCATTAGCTGACAGTCACGAAATTAAAAGTATAGAGCAGCCATCAAGAGGTCTTCCATTCAGGAAGTATTTACTCCTAGCACTTTCGGATGTTGAAGTGGGAGGATGGATCTCTTGATGCCAGGAGTTCGAGACCAACCTGAACAACAAGACAAAACCCATCGCTACCAAAAAAAAAAAAAAAAGTATTTACTGAGCACCTACTCTGTGCCAAACACTTGTGTTAGACACAGTGAACAAACAAAGATTCCCTGTCACCACGGAGCATATGGTATTTGGGGGAAGGTGGGCAGACGATAAACAATTAACATACTAAATGAGTGGTTCACTATGTTAGAAAATCAGTGGTTCGGGGAGAGTGGAGCAGATTGATGGAGGTCTGGGTGTAGGAGTGGGGAAGTCTGCAGTCTTCAGCAGGGTGGTCAGGGCTGGTCCCACTGGGGGAAGACTGGAGCAGGGGACGGGAGCCGTGGGGACAGCTGAGGAAGAGGACTGCACGCGGAGCACTAGGGCAGAGGTCCCAGGCGGAGGCAGACCGGCATATTCAAGGAATGCAAGGAAGCCAGCGTGGCAGGGGCAGGGCCGAAGGTCTCAGTTACCTCAGGCTGCTGACGTGGAGGACATCTTCGCTCCCGCTTACCTCACCTCGCAGCAGTTGTTGGCCCTGTTGGACACTGATTCTTCCAGAAACCTCCCTGGCTCTGCGGCACCATGCTCTCTTGGTTTCCCTCTCCTTTGGCAACCCCCCACTCTTCTTGGCTCACCGTCTGTTCGGCATAATGCCGGCCAGCTCCTGTTCCCTTTGCTCCCTCTGCATGTCCCCCTGCAGAGGCGAGGTCATCCCTGGCCCACAGCTGCAGCGCATCTGCAGGATGACCCCCGTGGTCCCGGAGCCACGCGCAGTGCAGACTTCTCGGTGAGCTCGGACCCTCGTCGTCTCCATTCCCATGACGCTGAGGCTCCTCAGCCTCCACGTGGTCCTGGTCACTCCCGCCCACCCCACCGCCTGGCCCTTCCCCATGCTTCCGGGACGTCCCATGCACATTTCGCATTTTCTGCCTCCTGAGTCCCCTCTCCCTTCTCCAAGCCCACAGCCCTGAAACCTGCTTCCCACCAAACCAGGAGATGAGGCTTCACTTTATTTCAACCAATTCATGCCACCACTGTTGTGAAAAGAAGGAGTCGATACACCGTGTTGGTGCATTTAGATGGCCCCAAATGCCCCTCTGGAGGCAGCGTCGCAGGGTGACTCAATTTGGAGATGCTTCTAAGGAAAAAAGATAATATAGTATGAAAAAGATAGTAAAATAAGTTCTACTTTTTTCCTTGGCTAATGGTGGTCTCCCCAGGGGCCCGGCCAGGGGGTGTGCCCAAGCTGTGTTTCTTCCCTAGGCAAGGGCAGAATAAAAATAGCTGTGGGCTAATCTAAGAGATAGTAGACGGGAGTCTCAGCAGTGTTGTCAGGAATGAAGGGCTCAGCCTGGGGGTGAGGGGAGGGGTGAGTGTTATCACTCCGTGTCCCTCTAGTCCCCAACAGCAGGCCCAGGCAACACACCGGAAGCCCCACAGCCCACGGTATTGGCTGTGGTGTTGGTCAACTTGCATCTTTTCTTTTCTTTCTTTCTTTTCTTTTTTTTTTTTTTTTTTCCAGAGACAGTCTTGCTCTGCTGTCCTGGGTAAAGTGCAGTGGTGTGTCATCATAGCTCGCTGCAACCTCCAACTCCTGGGTTCAAGCAATCTTTCTGCCTCAGCCTCCTGAGTAGTTGGGATTTCAGGCTCCCACCAAGATGCCTGGCTAATTTTTCTATTTTTAGCAGAGACGGGGTTTTGCTCTTGCTCAGGCTGGTCTCGAACACCTGAGCTCAAGCGATCTTCCCGCCTCAGCCTCCGAAAGTGCTAGGATTCAGGCATGAGCCACTGTGCCCAGCCTTCAGCTTGCATCTTGAATGGACCGAAGTGCCAAGAGCAAAGCCTCTGGTGGCAGAGCAGGCTGGGTTCCCACTGCACTCTCCCTGGCCCTATGCCCTAGGTAAGGGATCGCCCCCTCTCGTGTCCCCTCTGTTGTCATTTGCAACACGGGGACAGCCTGACAGTCCTGACCTCTTAGCAGTGCTAGGAGGATCAAAGGACAAAACATACACCAAGAGTTCACACAGCGCCTCTCCCACACTGACCTCCATGGGCTGCCACATCCATTCTAGAACAAAAGGGGAATGGCCTCATTCCCCTTTCTCTGTGGGGCTGAACTTTACAAAAACAGTGCTCAAAGAGGACGCTGGGGTTGGCAGGAGTCAGGACTCCAGGATGGAGCAGTTTCTCAAGTAGCAAAGGGCCGGAGTGGGCCCGGCAAGTCGGCCGTCTTTCCCAACAAGCCATGGAAAAAACCAGGTTAATGGGTAAAATTAGCTCAATGTGAAATTTTGTCCTTTTATATTGTTCTTAAATCTCTGCTCTCCTCCTTTCCCCCACAATCTCGTCTGCTGGTCAAGAGGGCTCCTAGACACAAGAAACCCATGGAGTAGCAGATGAATACGGACTGAAAACTTGCAAAGGGCTAATCAGTTTTAATCTGATAGCTTTACTGGTATGAAGAATGAGAGTGCTCCTGACAAATTTCATAATGCCTAGGAAAGGTGTTCCTGGTTTGCACAAAATAGCTCTCCCACGGCATGTCCCAACCGCCACCTGAACAGGATGCAGAACCGAGCGTTAGAGGACCAAGAGGGCATGAGTTGTCGGACTCTGCAGGCTCCTGGCGTCCCTCCTGACTGCCATCCCACAGGCAATTCCGAGTCTTAGAGTGTGTGCGCCGCTGCACTCTGTGCCGGGTCCTGGGACAGAAGGGCGAGAGCCCACCTTCCTCGCAGCACCAGCAGCTTGTGGGAGACTGACCCGAAGCCACACGGATACAGTAGAGGCAGGTAGGTGCCTTAGAGGAGGCCCCAGGGACCCCAAAGTGACAACTCCTTTGGACCGCTTAGAAACAAATGATACTGAAAATAAAATTAATGATAAACAATGATGGATGAGATCCAATAGTAAAATCTGGTCACGTGTTTAAGTTTTCAGTATGTGATGATGATGTTAATAAATTTACTGAGTGCTTATTATGTGCCAGAGACTGGGCACTGCTTCACTTAATCCAGGAATTCCATGCGGTGGGTAGTGTTATTACAGCTGAGGCAGCTGAGACCCAGAGAGGTCAAGACACTTACCCAAGGTCACACAGCTAGTAACTGGTGGATCTGCGCTTCGAATCCAGGCAGTTGAACTCCAGAGTGCCTGGAATTCTCTCAACAGCAAGAACGAGTGAGGCCACCGAAGCTCTAGGGTCAGAGGGATCGGCCTCTCTCCCTTAAAGCGGACGCCGCCCAGCCACCGTAAGGAGGTAAAACGGAGGGACGGGGGCAGCCCGCTGAGTGAGGAAGCCTGCCGGGCCGGCTGGAAGGCGGGGTCAGGAACGCGGCTGTCACATGAGCCCAGGAGGGAAGTCACCGCTCGCGCCTGGAAAAAGCCGGGAGCAACGGGCCTCAGGCACAGTTCATCCCGCAGCCCATCTGTGCGATGCGGGCAGATGGTCCCCGCGCCTCTCCCGCTCCCTTCCTGCGTGCGACAGCTCCAGACTTGCGTCCACTCGGCTTGGAACCTCGGAAGAAAGACAGAACACGTTTCCCGAGAGCTCCCGAAAGGTCCCCAGAGCCACCTCTGGAAAGTCCCCGCGGCCGGGAGGCTGGACGTCCTGATGGGGCAGGCCTGGGTCACGTGCCCAGCACTCTTCCACCGACCACAGGCCAAGGACCGGAGGGGGCGGGTCCGGCAAGGCAGTCCGGGTGCCGGCCGGGAGGAGGAGGGACGCTGGGCGGCTGGAGCCACATGCGCCCCTGGACCCCCGGCCCCGCGCAGATGCCGGCTCTGCTTGGGGGTTTCAGCCCAATTTGTGAAGCCTGGGAGATGTTTCGTTTGTGTCAGGGAGCTTACTGCTGTCAATTATGGTGGATTTTCTTTTCTTTTTTCTTTCTTTCTTTCTTTTTTTTTTTTGCGCAGTTATTTCGTGATAAGAAAAAAGGGAGGATCGTTTGAGCTCAGGAGCTCTAGACCAGCCTGAGCAAGAGCGAGACCCCATCTCTAAAAAAAATAAAATTAAATAAAAATAAAAATTAAAAAAAATTAAGGCATTTAATTAATTGCAGAAAAATTAGGAAATATATTTGACCAAAACAAACTACTCCCCCAAAAGATAATATGAGGAAACCATATCTCATCTAGAGAAAATTGTCAACAGTTGGGGGTGGATAATTATATCTTTTTTTCCTTTCTTCCTCGTATCCACCTTATTCAACAAAAGTGGGATTGTATTGTACATATTGAGTGTTTCTTTGTGTGTATGTGTGTGACAGTCTCTGTCACCCTGGGTAGAGTGCAGTCGTGTGATCATAGCCCACTGCAGCCTCAAACTCCTGGGCTCAAGCGATCCCCCTGCCTCAGCCTCCGGAGTAGCTGGGACTACAGGCATGGGCCACCACACCCGGCTAATTTTTCTATTTTTAGTAGAGATGGGGTCTCATTCTTACTTAGGCTGATCTCGAACTCCTGACCTGAAGCTATCCTCCCATTCCAGCCTCCCAGAGTGCTAGGATTACAGGCGTGAGCCACCATGCCCAGCCTCTTTTTTGCTTTTAAGAATAGGTTTACTGAAATATAATTTTTGTGTAACAAACTTTCCATAATTAAACTTGATTGATGTATGTGAACCACAATCAAGAGAATGAGCATATCCACTACTCCCCAAAGTGTTCTTGGGACCCTTTGGAATCAGTTTGTCCCCACAGTCCCCCACCAGTTCCCACAGGTTCTAGGAGCCCCCTGACCTGCTGTCTGTTGCTATAGGCTAGTTTACATTTTTATCATTTTATATACATGGATCATACAATATATACTAGTTTTGGGAGTGTGGCTACTTTCATTCATTGTGATTAGTTTGAAGCTTATTTATGTTGTTGAGTTTATCAATAATTCATTCTTTTTTGTTGCTGAGTGGTGTTCCCTTACATGGCTATATCAGTTTGTTTATTCACCTGTTGATGGACATTTGTGTTATGTCTAGTTTTTGCCATTACAAGTAAAGCTCATATGAACATTCACGAACAAGTCTTTGTGTGGACCTATGTTTTTGTTTGTATTGAGTAAAATACCTAGAAGTGTATTGGTTGGGTCATGTGATAAGTGTATGTTTAACATTTAAGAAACTCCCAATAAACTGGGTGTCATTGAGCCCACTTGTAGTCCCAGCTACTCGGGAGGCTGAGGTAGGAGGATCGCCTGAGCCCAGGAGTTGGAGACTGCAGTGAGCTATGATGATACCACTGCACTCTACCCAGGCTCACACCGTGAGACTATGTCTCAAAAAGAAAAAAGAAAAAAGGAAGAAATTGACTCCCCTTCTCACCCCCCAAAACCCTTAAAAAACAAAACAAAACAAAACAAAACAACTTCTGAACTGTTTTCAAAAGTGGTCACAGTCACATCATTCCTAGTCCCACCAGCAGAGTGAGAAAGTT
The DNA here is from genome assembly GCF_041146395.1 of Eulemur rufifrons. Lineage (NCBI taxonomy): Eukaryota > Metazoa > Chordata > Mammalia > Primates > Lemuridae > Eulemur > Eulemur rufifrons. The sequence continues at coordinate 13,932,549 of NC_090992.1, forward strand.
CTAGTTATTCTACTTCCTTACCAACTGGTATGGTTAGCCTTTTAAATTTTAGCCATTCTGGTGGGTATGTAGTGATATTTATTGTGGTTTAATTTGCATTTCCTAACTACTAATGATTCTATGTGCTTATTTGCCACCACATGCCTTCTGTGGTGAAGTGTCTTACTGTGGTCTGAGTGTTGTGTCCCTACCCAAATTCGTATGTTGAAATGGTAACCTGCAAAATGATGGTATCAGAAGGCGGGGCCTTTGGGAGGTGATTAGGTCATGATGGTGGAGCCATCATGAATGGGATTAGTGCCCTTAAAAAGAGACCCAAGTGAGACTCATCACCCCTCCCACCATGTGAGGACACACGGAGAAGGCACCATCTATGAACGAGGAGGTGAGCCCTCACCAGACATCAAATCTGTCAGTGCCTTGATGTTGAACATCTTGGCCTCCAGCACCGTGGGAAATAAACTTCTGTTGTTTACAGGCCACCCAGTTTATGGTATTTTGTTGTAGCAGCCTGAAGAATGAACTAAGATGTGACTTTTCAAATATTTTGGCCATTTTGGGGGAGATTGCTTGGTTTCTTATTGTTGATTTGATTGTTGAGTATCAGTTGGGCATTATCTTTATTTTCAGTCAAAGGCTTCATAGTTAATACACAACCACTGCCATCAGCTTCCTATAGCTCCTTCCAGAAATTCCTTATATATTCACAAAAGCAGGTTTAGCATTCAGCTGGGATGCAGCAACATAGTATGTCCGCCAGCAGCTTTGTAAACGGCGGTGCCCTTCCCTACCTCCTGTTAAATATTTTGCCCTATATTCAAGTATGCATGTGTAGTTTACATGGATGCATAAATATATGTACACGTATGTATAGATAAAATTATACAAATGGAAGAATCCTGTGTACAAAGTTTTGCATTGTCATCAATGTGTCTTGGTGATCTTCCATTGCAGTTCCCACAGGGCTGCCACATTCTTTCAAATGCCTGTGTGGTATTCCACTGTGGGGACAAACAGTAAATGATTTACTCTGTTCTCTATTGATGGATATTTATATTTTTTTCTAGTACATTTTTCTCTTTTTTTTAAGATGTGGGGTCTCACTCTGTTGCCCAGGCTGGAGTACAGTGGCCCGATCATAGTTTACTGCAGCCTTGAACTCCTGGGCTCAAGTGATCCTCCCACCTCAGCCTTCTGAGTAGCTAGGATTATGAGCATGCACCACCACACCTGGCTAATTTTTAAAATTCTTTGTAGAGATGGGAGTCTCACTATGTTGCCTGGGCTGGTCTTGAACTCGTGACCTCCAGCGACCTTCCCACCTCAATCTCCCAAAGCTCTGGGATTACAGGCGTGAGCCACTGTACCTGGTCTTCATTTTTTTAATGATCATGTGGTACTTCATAATACATTTAACCAGTTCTATAATTCAAAGGGTATTTCAGTTAACTTCTTCCCTGCGATTAATGTTTGAATAATGCTGGGCTACTGTCTTTATAGCTGTACCTTTGCTACCAGCCCAGATCACTTAATCAGGCTGTGTGCTGGCAGTGGGAAAGTGGGGACCGTGAGCGTCCACCGTGTGGTCCAATATCCCGGTGGTTCACGGTGGTTCACAGTGGTTCACGGTAAGGCATCTCACGATCTGTGCACGTGCTCTGGACATGCAGCACGGTGTGGAAGAGAGGGTGGGGTTATAATCAAAAGAGTATATTGCAAGTCTTGGGTTTGACATTTCCTTTTTTCTAAACAGCTTTTTTAGACATTCACACACCATATAATTCACCCATTTAAAGTGTACAATTCAATGGTGGTTAGTATATTCACAGAGTTGAGCGACCATCACCACACTCAACGTTTTCATCCCCTTGACAAGAAACACTGGGCCTCAAACTCTCCCGATCTGTGGCTTGACTCCTCTTCCAGAGCATGCTCTGACCACCATGCCTGGCTTAAGGGGCTCCTCTGCCCTCCCTCCAAGTTCTAGAAACTACTTGTCAGAGCGTGTCAAGGCCTCTGGGAACCCCCAGTGGGTTAGCGTGGTGGGCAGGGGGGTGCTGGGAGTTTGGGGTGCAGACCAGAGTTCAGGACAGGATGGTGTGTTGACCGGGAAGCCAGGCAGTCGCTGGGAGTCAGGAAATCTGGCAATAAAGAATGAAAAGGTGCTTCAGCCGGGCGCGGTGGCTCACGCCTGTAATCCTAGCACTCTGGGAGGCCGAGGTGGGCGGATCGTTTGAGCTCAGGAGTTCGAGACCAGCCTGAGCAAGAGCGAGACCCCACCTCTACTAAAAATAGAAAGAAATTATATGGACAGCTAAAAATATATATAGAAAAAATTAGCCGGGCATGGTGGCGCATGCCTGTAGTTCCAGCTACTCGGGAGGCTGAGACAGGAGGATCGCTTGAGCTCAGGAGTTTGAGGTTGCTGTGAGCTAGGCTGACGCCATGGCACTCACTCTAGCCTGGGCAACAGAGTGAGACTCTGTCTCAAAAAAAAAAAAAAAAAAAGGTGCTTCACCTCGACTCGAAACCCACAGTGGAAAACTGAAGCAATGAGATGCCATTTCTTGCCCATCAGAGTGGGAAGGGGAACCATAAGTGTTTGGTGTTGCCAAAGGTGTGGGCAACTGGAACTGAGCATTCCTTCTCATCCACATCGCTATGCGGCATAGTCAGCGTCCAGAGTGCGAGGCTACGCATCCTTTATCTAAATGGAGCGACAGTAATGCATTTCCAGTTCACCCAAAAACCTCAGCCAATTCCACTAAGTACCGCTATGCAGCCTTAAACACCTAGACACACGGCTCATCAAAAGCTTCTGTATAATAAAGCATTTAAACAATTATTTCACACTTGAAATGGGCATGTTTGTGTTCAATAAAAAATAACACCAAACAGTATCAAATGCAAATGACATTTTCCTTCCTTATTTATTTATCTTGTTATTGATTTACTATTCTTTGTCACTTCCAACTTCTCTCCAAGGTCTCTGAGAAGCTATTTCATCAGAAGCTATTCTGATTTTTTTTTTTTTTTTAGCAACAGGGTCTCACTCTGTTTGCTACCCAGGCAAGAGTGCAGTGGCTAGGTCATAGCTCACTGTAACCTCCAATTCCTGGACTCCATTGATCCTCCTGCCTCGGCCTCCTGAGTAGCTAGGACTACAGGCACATGCCACCCCATCCAGCTATAATTTTTTATTTTTATTTTTTGTAGAGACAGGGTCTCACTATGTTGCCCAGGCTGGTCTTAAAGTCCTGGCCTCAAGCAATCCTCCTGCCTTGTCTTACCAAAATTCTGGGATTACAGGCCTGAGCCACCTCCCCCAGCCTATTCTGCTTTTTAAGAAAACATTTTTACTTTGTTGTATGGGGTGTTTGATATATTATACTAATGCACAACATGTTTAAACACCATGAGCATGAACAGTGACCCTGAGGAAATTTTTTTTTTTTTTCCTGAGGCGCAGTCTCACTTTGTTGCCCTGGGTACAGTGCAGTGGTGTCATCATAGCTCACTGCAACCCCCAACTCCTGGGCTCAAGTCATCCTCCTGCCTCAGCCTCCTGAGTAGCTGGGACTACAGGTGGGCGCCACCACACCCGGCTAACTTTTCTATGTTTAGTAGAGGTGGGAATCTCACTTTTGCTCAGGCTGGTCTCGAACTCCTGAGCTCAAGCAATCCTCCCACCTTGGCTTCCCACAGTGCTAGGATTACAGGCTTGAGCCACCGCGCCTGGCCCCACCCTGAAGACTTGAGACGAGAGAGCCACGTACTCCACATCCTGGTACCTAGACTCCTGCACAGCTTCAGTGTCTTTGCTGGTGCATGTGTGAAAATTCATCAGAGTGAATAGTGAATTTGGGGTAAAAATTTTTGCAGCCGTCACAGCAATTCTTCAGCTAGAGAGTGACATCTATCACCCTCATTCTCCTCTAGGTGAGGATAAACTGATATCGCTTCTAAGAAGGACAATTTGGCAAGAACTATCTGAGATATACAGTGTGCATTCTTTTCATCAATTCCACTTCTAGGCGTCTGTCCAAAGAAATATCTGCACATGTGCCAGAAGAGGCGCGTGCAGCAGTATACTAGCACCAAGTTGGACACGGCTTAAATGTCCGTTAACTGGGGACATTGGGGAGTCTTTCAATACTTTTTGAGACATCCCTAGTGTAGGGGTATATGGCAGGAGGAGAGGGGTCTGTGGAACAGGGATAAGCCCTTTGGGACACATGGCCATGTGGACACAGGACGCTGCAGAACCAGATTTCAAGAATGAAGCCATTTATGTAAAATTGTGCACATTTGAAACAGAGCTGTATGTTTTCACAGGTGCCTGTGCACACGTGTGTAAATGTGTCCGGCGGGCTGGAGGGCGTGAAGCCCACTTGACATTAGTGGTGCTCTCTCTAGGGGGCAGGGCTGGCGGGGCGTGATGTGTTTCAGTGATAATGGATACATGTGCTATTTTGTTTAAATAAGTTAATAAATAGCCAAATACAAAAATAAAACAAACCAGATGGGGCAAGTGCTTCCCTCGCAGGCTGTGGGGAGGGTTGAGAGAGGGCCGCGTGTTCCCGCCCCCGGGGCCCTCAGCTAGCTGGTCACTCACACCGCCCTGCGGGGCCTGGGGTGGGGTCGGGAGGACGGGGCTGGGGGTGTCCACACCTGCATGCCCCAGTCAGGGCCTCGTGGGGATGAGGTCTCTTGCGGAGGGTGTGAGGGCAGAGAAAGGCTCTGAAGCTAACTCTGGGGCACGTGACAGTCCAGGGCCAGGCACAGAGGGAAAGGGCTGGAAGGCAGAGACCACCCCGAGAGGGGGCCGGGGGCAGGCGGCCCAGCAGGCAAGCGGGGAGGAGGGACGTGTCCGTGGCTCAAGGGCCAGGAGAGGCCCAGGAGGCCGAGGTCTGAGGAGAAGCTGTTTTGTCGGCCCCTGGGGTGCCCTGCTGACGCCCACAGCACTTTCAGTGGGGGGGGGGCAGGGGCAGGTGGCCAAGGGGGGCGCGTCTGCAAAGGACGTCAGTGTGGCTTAATCTGTGAGAAGCTCCAGAGCTGGGCAGGAGGGAGACTTACACTTTACAAAGCAAGAAAGGGATGCACTGGCAGAGACTATGGTCATTCCTACAAAACAATCCGGAATTACCAAAGGACCCGGCAATTCCTCTTGGTGTACACCCCGGAGGACTGAGAGCAGAGACTAGCGCGGACCTGCGTTTGCACACCGCGTTCCCGGCAGCAGTGTTCACGACGGCCAAAGGCGGAAGCATCGTGTGTCCATTAATGGATGCACAAAGTGTGGTCTACACATACGGTGGAATGTTATTCAGCCTTAAAAAGGAAGAGAATTCATCTACAACATAGATGAACCTTGAAAACATTGTGCCAAGTGAAATAAGCCAGATGCAAGAGGACAAATACTGTATGATTTCACTTGTATGAGGTCCCTAGAGTAGGTCAGTGGTCGCCAATCTTCTTGGCACCAGGGACTGGTTTTCATGGAAGGCAATTTTCCCACTGATGTTCGGGGGTGGGGAGCTCAGGTGGTGACTCGAGCTATGGGGAGCGGCTGTAAATACAGAGGAAGCTTGGCTGGCTGGCCCACCGCTCACCTCCTGCTGTGCGGCACCCCCACCTCCACCTGTTCCTAAGCTTCCTAGTTTCACAGGAGACAATTTTCCATGGCCGGGGTTGGGGCTGGCGACCGCAGGTCTAAGTCATAGCAACAGAAAGTAGAACAGGGGTTACCAGGGGCTGCGGGAGGGGAGAATGGGGAGTTAGTGTTTAAAGGGTACAGAGTTTCAGTTTTGCAGGTATAAAGAGTTCTGTGCGCTAGGCGCGGTGGCTCACGCCTGTAATCCCAGCACTTTGGGAGGCCAAAGGGGGAGTATTGCTTGAGCTCAGGAGTTTGAGACCAGCCTGCTTAACCCCGTATCTAAAAAAAAAAAAAATTAGCTGGGCATGGAGGTGAGCGCCTGTAGTCTCAGCTACTCGGGAGGCTGAGGCAGGAGGACGGCTTGAGCCCAGGAGTTTGAGGTTGCTGTGAGCTATGATTGCACCACTGCACTTAGCCTGGGAGATAGAGCAAGACCTTATCTCAAAAAAAAAAAAAAAAAAAAGTTCTGTGGACGGACGGTGATGATAGCTGCATGACAATGTGAGTGTATTCGATGCTACTGAACTACTGTGCACTTTAAAATGGTTAAAAATGCTCACCTTTACAGCTGCACCCGGTTCTGATTTCCCGTTTGTTCTCACAGTCCCAGAGCCTGCCTCTAGAGCAGATGTTCCTCACAGGCACCGGCACCAGCCAGGCAGTGCCCTTTCCCCAGATCCTGCACGCGGGTTCTCGTGACCCCACCTTCTCCCCTCTGTTCATCCAGCGGCAGGAGCACCAGCTGCTTCCTGCTGTTGCTAACTTTGTATCACCTCAGTCAGTATTCACTTTTGTTTGCCTTTTTTGACCCCCCAGTATTGGTTTAACCTATTCTCTGTATTAAAGTCTCTCTACTGGGGGGGTGAAGTAAATACTATGTATGTTTTGCTGCAATACAATTTTTTCAGTGGGAGAGAATTTCCGGAGGCCTCCTAGACGGGCTCTCAGGTTAAAGGGAGAGTGGGGGAGCCTGGGCAGCTCTGGGGCCAGGTCCCACCGCAGGGACTCTACCCCACCCTCCTGCCGTCTCCGCCTGTCTCTAGAAGCAGCTTTGTCTGCTCAGCCTCTGCAGGGCACGCTACGTGGCCATTGGGTGCTCTAGGATTGAGGAGGACAGAGGGAGTTATCTCTCAAACCAGTAAGACAGATCCCAGGGAAGGGCAGGGGACGCCGAAGCTGGAAACCTTAAAGTCGTATCTGAGCCTCCCTCTTCCCCGATATCCTCACCTCCAGGATGACCATTCTGTTTCCAAAATGAACTGTTCTTTGGCCTTCCCGTTTCCTGCTGCCCTGATTTAACCTTGGCTGATTAATTGCAAAAACCTTCTGAGTGTTCTCCCTATCCTAGGCTTGAGGGATGGGTGGATTTAAGGGGAAGAAACCTACGACCCTCCAAGAACCTGAGGGGGACGGAGAGGAAGGACAAGAATGACAGGCTGGCAGGTCATGGAGGGGAGAGACTCCTGACTCAATGGAGGGGTCACCACAGGAAGGAGGTTCAAGTTCAGCTCTAAGGGCAATTAGAGGGGGACATCTGCTGACTTGGCTTCCCTCTCATGGGGACACAAGGTCTTCTGCTGAGAGAAGAGGGTCCAAGGTGGAGCTCAGTGCTGAGAAAACATACACAACAGGGACTGGGGGGGGGGGGGGTAGGATGGCTGGGTAGTGTCAGTGCCACCGGGGTTCTTGGGAACCTTCCTTCAGGAAAACACTGTGTTTTCCTTTTAAATGATGTTTGCAAATTTTTTGACATTCCTCCCATCCAAAAGTGGAGTCTAAATACTCTCCCCTTGAATGTGGATTGACTTTAGTGACTCGCTCTCAATAATAGGCTGTTGGAGGTGACGCTGTATCGTATCCGAGACCAGGGGGTAAGGCAGTGTCACATTCACCTGGCTTTCTCTCCGGACACTCGCTCTCGGAACCCAGCCACCATGCTGTGAGGAAGCCCAGACCACACAGGGAGGCCAGCTGCTGGTGTTCTGGTCCAGCTGAGGTCCCAGTCAGCAGCCAGTGTCAGATGCCAGACACGTGAGTAGAAAGTCTTCTCAGCAACTCCTGTGCCAGCCACCATCAGACTGCAACTGTGTGAGAGACCTCACGGAAGCTGCGCCCAGCTGAGCCCCGCCAATCCCCAGAAGCATGAGAGAGAATAATAATGAACGAAGGCTGTCCTTTGATGCTATTAAGTTTGGGGCTATTTGTTATGCAGCGCTAGATAACTGGAACATGCTACCACACCACTCTCAGAACACCAGTTCCTTTTGTTGATTTGTCCTTATTGAATGAACATCAGTTTTTTTCTGATGATAGAAGTGATACATGCTCATTTTAGAAAATTTGGAAAACACTGAAAAATCCTAAAGAAGAAAAAATGATCACCTGAAAACCCGCTACCCAGAGATAATTACTGGCACATAATAGGTGTTCAATAAATATATGCTGAACAGGTGAATTAACCTGATGAGTGGAGCATATTTGGTTAGCTCCCTCCTCCTCCTGGGTGGACATTTACGTTGTTTGCAGGTGTTTAGAATGGTCAGAGTTGGCTGTGTCAAGCGAGAGGGAAGAGGGAAAACAGCAAATTAGAGTCAGACAAGCCATCCTCAGGTTTGGAAGCTCAGACATTAGTCTTTCCCAGGTAGAAAAGCATTTCCAACAGCTCTCAGCTTCCTCCCCCTGGAGCGCTGACTCGCCCCAGAGGACACAGCAGATCAGAAAAGAGATTGCAAATGTCTTCCTCCTGGAGAATGGATTTCTGTAGGAAGGCGAGCTTCCTCCCTCCTATTTACAGCCGTCTTTCAGTCTCACCACTCCTGCTACACCGGCTTCAAACGCTTCTACGTGGCAAGTGTAGGCACTGCCGTCTGCTGCTCTCAGGAACAAATGCAGTGGTCCAGTCCCGGGGCCCGCAAGGGATGTGGCAGATCAGCGCAGCAGCTGAACCCAGATTATTAACCACTTTCTGAACCCCAAACCTGGAAAGGGAACAGCAGAGGTGCTCCCGCGCGGATACTGCTGATGATTCAGAGTCTGACCCTCCAACAACACACACTTCTGATCCCTCCTGACTTGAAGATGCCACCCACACAGCTAATACTTTTCCTTTGCTTTTTAATACATTCGAAATTGCTTTCTCCCCCATGTTTCGTAGCAGCAACTTAACTGGTAGACACAGGTGGGAGGCGGAGTATAAGGTGGGCTTTCCTGACTAACCAGAGTGTCTCCTTTCTTTTGAGATGGGGAAGTGGGAGGATTCTTGTGTATCTCATTAGCTCTTATGTCCCCAGCACCCAGCGCAAGGGCCCAATAAACATCGAGTGAATGAATGAATGAAGGGTGACTTGCTGGCAGGAAGACAGTTTTTAGCAAGCTCCCTTTGAGCCATGGTGGCGGGACAGAGACCAAAGCCAAGGGGACTGGGGAGGTGGCTGCAGCCACAGGCTGTCACGTAGAAAGCATTTGAAATTTGACTTGTGGAAGTTTCAACCTGAAAGCAAAATGCCGCCTGGGCCGTGCCGGCAGATAAAGCACCCATGTCCAGTGATAACGGCGCCCCTGGGAGCCAGGGAGGCGCGGGGCAGGGATCAGCACACACCCGGCCGACAGACAGACGGTGCGAGGTAAATATAGAACAACATGAAAGCAGGCAGCGCCGCCGGCCCCTTTCCAGCTGTGGGGTGGTCGACTCTGTCAGAACCAGGCTTGTCAATCCGCCCTTCCCAGGCCCGCCTCGCCCACTGCCCTTGTTTTTCTGGTGCTCTGAATGCAGCTGCGGTGCCCAGCGACAGCGAGCAGAGTAGACAGACGTGTGCCCCTGGCAAAGCTCCTTGCAAAGAACTAGTCCCACCGCCGGGTTGCTGGCCGATGAACAGACACGGCAAACATCATAACATCTTTCTGTTCAAACCACAGCACGCAGACTCCGTTCAGTGATTTCCAGACCTTTCCGCACTGCTGCTGCATGAGTGGAGCACCCGGGGCTTTGTTAGTCCCGTTTTATAGTCAAGGAGATGAAAGCCCTGAGAGGAGGAGCAGGTTGCCCACAGCCTCACAGGGGCAGAGCTGGGGAGAACCCAGGTCAGGGGGTGCTGAAGCCAGTGCTTTTCCAGCTACCTGTGGTCTCGTCCACAAGAGGACCTCCCTGGGCCACCCCTGTCTCTCCCAGACATCAGGTCCCCATCTGCCCCACCAGGGCTTCTTGCTCCAGGACTGGTCGGCCACGGACCCTGCTTACTTGCGGCTGTAGGATGTGACCAGTCCCCGCACCCCAGGGCTGCACTCTTTGGAGATAAGAGTGCTGGGCTGGGCCGGGTGGCATTTAGGGACGAGAACAGACTTCATGTGGCCAAGGCCTGAGTGGAGAGACACCCAGGTGACCACAGCCCTCAGGTCTATGTGTGGACCGAGGGTGGGGACACTGTGAAGATGGCCGTGAAGGCTGACAGGCCCTGGGGGGGGGGACAGCCTCAGCGCGGGCCCTTGGCCTCCAAGGGGAAAATCACCGCTGGGGCCTCCTCGTGCGCTGAGTGCCGGCCAGCACTGCGGGCAGGGAGGAGGGCAGGGAGGAAGGTGGGGGAGAGGGAGGGCACAGGCCGCCTGGTTCATGTTCTGCTTCTGCAGCAGTCATGAGCGCCGTGATAGCATTTGTCACGTCATGTTAGATGTGCCTGTTTATGATTCTTTCCCTCTGTGTCAGTTAGCCGTGGCCACAATAATGCTGCACAACAACAACAAGCACTGACCCTCGGCGACACACAACAGTGAGCATTAAGTTTACCCTGTGGCTTTGTGGGCCAGCGGGGTATGGTCCGGGGAAGGACTGGCTGGGTCTGCTCCGCAGGTCTCTCCTGCCTCCTAGAACCAACAGCCTGGCCCAGGCCCGCTGTCCTCAGGGGGAGCAGAAGTGCAGGGGCACAGGCCCAACCATGCAAGCACCACCCCAGCCCCTGCTGCCATGTAACTGCCAACACCCCCAGCCACTCGGCCGAGCCCAGCACCAAGGGCAGAAACACACGCTTTGCTCATGGAAGTGAGAGGAAGAGAACGAGTATGTTGGAATGGGAAACTGATGTAACACACACCCCCTCCACAGCACAAGCTCCAAGAGGACTCTTATTGATTGCTGGATTCTTTGTCCTTGGCACAGGCCTGGACACAGAATAAATACTCAACAGATAGTGATGATAACGGCTAATATTTACTGAGTACCTACTATGTGCCTAAAGCACTATGCTAAGAGCTTTACTTCTTTTTCTCATTTAATTGTCTTAATAGCCCTGGTTTGTAAGTGCTAATATTCCCGTTTTATAGATGAGAGCAGTGAGGTCCAGAGAAGCTAAGTAACTGGTCCCAGGTCACACGGCTGTGTGAGAGTCGGAATGCCGCGTAGGCTGTCTGGCACCGAAGTCTGAGCTCCCAGCAGGTGTACAATGAGCCCAGGCGAAGGAATGCTGAGCTCAGCTGGGGCAGGTGGCAGAGCCTGATAGAAGAGGCATCCTTTCCCTGGGACTCAAAGGATGAGCAGGGCTTACCAGGGAATAAGGGAAGGGCATTCCACACAGAGGGAATGGCATATGCTAAGGCATATAGGTGAGGCAGAGGTGGCTGTTGGGGAACCACAAGTAGTTAGGTCCTGCCAGACAGTGAACTTCTGGAGGCAGACAGGTGGGAGATGAGGCTGCAGAGATGAGCAGGGTCATCATCACATGGCAGAGATTGCTCGTTTTCTTCTCCTTACATGTCAACTTAATTTTCAGATGGGCATGAAGGTGTATACCAGCTTAAACCTGTTTAACATATTTGTCAGCCTCCCTTGCAGCTAGGTAGGTATGGTGAAGGGACTATTTCAGATAATGATACGAATGAAAGTTCTGGATTGTGCCCTTAAAGGAAAAAGAGTGCCCCCTTCCTTTTCCCCTGTCCCACTGGCTGGAATGAGGATGGGATGGTGGAGCCACCTCAGATCAGGAGGTGACTTCTGCACATTAAGAATGAGTTGCCGAACGAGCTATGAAGAGCTGGATTCCCAATACCATCAAGCCACAAACTGAAACAAACTTTACATGAAAGAGATAAACTTCTAATTTGTTTAAGTCATTCTAGTTTGGGGATTCTTTGTTATAGCAGCCTAACTTTTTTTTTTTTTTTTTTTTGAGACAGAGTCTCACTCTGTTGCCCAGGCTAGAGTGAGTGCCGTGGCGTCAGCCTAGCTCACAGCAACCTCAGACTCCTGAGCTCAAGCGATCCTCCTGTCTCAGCCTCCCAAGTAGCTGGGACTACAGGCATGCACCACCATGCCCGGCTAATTTTTTTTTTCTATATATATATTTAGCTGTCCATATAATTTCTTTCTATTTTTAGTAGAGATGGGGTCTCGCTCTTGCTCAGGCTGGTCTCGAACTCCTGAGCTCAAACAATCCGCCCACCTCGGCCTCCCAGAGTTAGCAGCCTAACTTTTATCCCAAACATTGCATCACACAATTCCTTATACCCTGCAGAGTTTAGATTTTATCCCCAGATCAGGGGCTGCAACTCAAAGGCAGGGGCCAGGCAGGCCACGTGGAGGGGTAAGGGCACCAAAAAATATGCAGCATTCTTTCCTGTTCCTGAAACACAGGACCCTCTTCTTCTAGCTTTAGTTTTCCCAACTTTGCGAGATGTGCATACAAGACTCCTTCCTCTGTTCTCCACTCTGGCGCCCCTCGCTGCTGGGGAGAAGCAGGGAGCCGTGGGGCTTGTGCGGAGCTGGGGCGCAGATGCCTCAGGTCAAGCTGCTACTTCTTTAATTGCAGCCACATGGGAAGGTGAGCCCCTTCCTCGGCCAGATAGCCCAATTTTGCAAGAGTTTCATGATATGGATTTTCAAATTTAGCTCGGATAGCGCAGGGGAGGAGCACAGAGCCTCCTAAGACAGCTGCCACCCAGAGGCCTCAGAAGGAAGGGCTGGGTCCGGGGGACGGTCTGCAGCTCTTCAGCTCCTCTGTACAGCAGTGGGTCCGGTGCAAGCCAGGCCGCCCGGAGCCAAGACGACAGACAGAGGACGAAAGAGAAGCCAGCCCAGACTGGCACAGAGCCTGTCTCCGCACACTGCAATGGTTGCGTTGAGGAGGAGCTAGAGGCCATTTCCTGAGCTCCTGGTGTGATCTTCATCATCTTTGGAGTCCTTACATAAATACTCATGAAAGTCATAGACATTGTGTTCATGTTTTAAAAAATTAACCCTGTGTGGACCAAACCAAAACAATTTAGCACCTTGGCTGTAGTGACAGAAGGCATGCTAGCATCCTGGATGGGGATATCAAGGGGAGAGATTTGTGTTTTCAAAACAGTGTGGAGAGTGGCTTGGAGGGTGAGAGACGGGGGTGTCCGGGCTGGCAGGAGGTGATGGAGCCGGAGTGGGGAGTGGTGGCCATGTGGACAGAGAGGCCAGGCCAGAGCCCAGCGCTGCAGCTGTTTGTGACTCACACCTGGCTGTGCTGCTGGAAGGTGCTCAGCCTCGCTCTTTGGTACGGGCCAGGGAAGGTCCAGGGTGCTGGCCCCGAGCAGATAGTTGCCTCTCCTAAGGCTAATCCCTCTCGGGAAAAGCTGGCTTCAACAGCGCACAGCGCAGCCCAACAGCCCACAGAGACAACGCCTCCTCCTTGCTCAGAAAGCTGCTGCCTGACTAGTTCAAGGCCAGAAGTCAAAGTCACTGAAGGGCCATGTGCCTGACCTATGGCAACCTACCTAGAGGCATCGCCATTCCGTTTGGAAGCTAAACTGGAGCTGGGTTTGAGTCAAGGCAGCGTCGCCCAGGGCAGGATTCCCCAGCCCTGGGGAGTGAGAGACAGTTTTAGGTGGTACACAGGAAGCATTTGACTTTCACGTAGTTTTGTACTTTTTTTCAAGTGCCTTTGGGAAAAATTGCTGGCATATCAAAGCCATGACTTCTTAGATTTTATTGTGTATGATTAGGTGAGTAGAAGCAGTGAGTCCATTAGCGTGAACTTGAAGAAAAATATAAAGTCAGTAACAACACAAGTGGTGAGCGGCCATGGTAGACACGGTGAAGGTGGGACGTGGGGCCTGTTGAGTTCTGGTTTCCGACTCAACCAGCCGTTTCTTAGTGCTTTGCACTTGCTGGACGCTGGCTCGGTGTTTTCACACACCAGGTCCCTCGCTGCTCATAAGTCTGTCTGAGAAGGCTTCCCGCCCCCTTTGAGGATAACAATCCTAAAGGTCAGGTGACAGGCCAGGTCAGTGTGTGGTTGTTTGGGACAGGTGACACAGTGCAGGGAGGGGGGAGTCTCTCTGCAAACAGCTCTGAGAGGCTGGGCTTGGTGAGGGGCCACTGGACTCAGGACTCACCCTTTGCCCTCAGAGGAAGGACAATGCCCACTCGCCGTGTTGATGGAGCTGTTCTGCTCAAGTTCCCTGCTTTTGCTTCTTTTGGGTATACACCTAGAATTGGAATTCTGGATCATATGGTTACTCTATCTGTCATTTTTTGAAGAATTGCTCTAAGCTTTTCCATAGCAGCTACCATTTTACATGCCCACCAGCAAGGCACAAGGGTGCCAGTTTCTCCACTTCCTGCCTGATACTTGTTATTTTCTTTCTCTTTCCCTCCCTCCCTCCTCTTTCTTTCTCTTCCTTCCTTCTTCCCTCCCTCCCTTTTCTTTTCTTTCCCTTCCTTCCTTCCTTTCCTTTTTTTCTTTCTCTCTCTTTTCTTTCTTTCTCTCTCTTTGCTTTCTCTCTCTATTTCTTTCTTTCTCTTTCTTCTTTGTTTGTTTGTTTCTTCCTTTCTTTTTCTTCTCTCTTTCTCTCATAGCCATCCTAATGGGTATAAAATGCTACCCCACTGTGGCTCTGATTTGCGTTTCCCTAGTGACTAGTGATGTTGAGCATCGTTTGATGTGCTTATTGGCCATTTGTATATCTTCTGCAGAGAAATGTCTATTCAAGTCCTTTGCCCATTTTAAAGTCAGGTTTCTTTTTAATTGTGCTGAATTGTAGGAACTCTTTATATATTGTGGATGCCGATCTCTTCTCAGATGTGATCGGCAAATATTTTGTCCCGTTTCATGGGTTGACTTTTCACTCCGTTGATAGTTCCCTTGATCCACAAAAGGTTTTAATTTTGATTAAGTCCAACTTATCTTTTTTGCACTTGTTGCCACAATTCTTCACCTGCCGTCTATGGGTGCACTGTTAGTGCTGCTCATTTTCCCTAGTAGCGTGGTGGTTTCTGGAACTTGTTAATACAGAGCGGGGCAATTCTTAAATGGAGCCTTGGTGGTGAGAACACGACTTCCAGTGCCCCGAGAGGGTGATGTTCCTGGCTAGCACAGCTCAGGACAAAACCTGTAGTGTTTCTGGTAAAAAGATTAGGAACATAAAAAGGCGCAAGTGTCTGGGCCCCGGGGCTAATTGCTTGCGAGGCCTCACCTGCCACAGCCCCCGAGGCCCGGCCTGCACCTGACTCTGGACCGCAGGCCCCAGAGGCTGCGGGATGAAAGAGCAGCGAGGATGAATTCCAGCATCTTGATTTCAGCCCACAGCCCGGACAGCTGCGTGAAGCAGGCCCCTCGTTCCGCAGGAGGAAGACGGCCCGGCCCTCTGATTGGTGGGAGTTGGGGTGGGGGGGGTACAATTAGCTTTTTCTAAATGGCATGCTTAACCCAGGTTTTCTGCCTTTGAAGATGATTCCTGCAGGACCAAGTTCATTTCCTTGAGGGGAAACACTGTCAGGTTTAAAGCTCTCGTTCCCTAGGGGGCTCTACCCTCATCTGTAAACACTATTAAGGAGGGACTTGGTTTCAGCTCTAACAAGACAAAACTCCTTGAGCTATGTGCTTAATGGGGATGGGGTGGCACAGGGAGCAGACGGGCAGTTGGGCCACAGATAGCCCCAAATAGTTGGATGTTGTTATCTTTTGATTTTCATTTGTGTCTTATTTCAATGAAGTGGCTGTGTTCTAGCATCGTCACCCTTCCCGTAAGAAACACCACTTATGCCAGAAAAAGAGCCATTGAAAATAAATGGAGTCCAAAAGGTAAAAATTAATTTGGGGGGGCAAAAAGATTAGTTTGGGACTTTGTCTTGAAGAAAATGAAATGAAAAGTTATGAAAATAAATTCACCTTACGGTCAACAAAAGTTTTTATGTTTACGGTAGGGTTTTAATCCTTAGAACAAATCAAAACGGAATCAAATGTTGATTTGGGGAAAGGTGTCATTTTTCAGGTCAAGCCAGCACATCCTTCACTTTGCGTTTGATTTCAGAATGCAGGTACCAAGGTTTCCCGGGAGCCTCTTCCTCCTCTGGGGTGTTACGTCATTCTGGTGTGAACCTGCGTGTTTCTCGGCATTCTCCCTGTGGTTTTTCTCTGCACTGACCGTTGGCCACTCCATGACTGCGCTGGGATCCACAGGTTCTCTGATGCCGTGGTCCTTGACTTCATGACCTCCTGTAACTTTTGCAAGATTCGTCTTCTCATTTTGTCCTTGATTTGCCCTGTATTGGCACCATCTTATCAGACGCTTGTTGGCAGACTCGCAAAGACATAAACAAGATTAATGACTGGGCCGGGCGCGGTGGCTCACGCCTGTAATCCTAGCACTCTGGGAGGCCGAGGCGGGTGGATCGCTCAAGGTCAGGAGTTCGAGACCAGCCTGAGCGAGACCCCGTCTCTACTAAAAATAGAAAGACATTATATGGACAACTAAAAAAAATCTATATAGAAAAAATTAGCCGGGCATAGTGGCGCATGCCTGTAGTCCCAGCTACTCGGGAGGCTGAGGCAGTAGGATCGCTTAAGCCGAGGAGTCTGAGGTTGCTGTGAGCTAGACTGACGCCATGGCACTCACTCTAGCCTGGGCAACAAAGTGATACTCTGTCTCAACAAAAAAAAAAAAAAAAAAAAAAAAAAAAGATTAATGACTGGACTTGGGGGTTGAAGAGGGGGATGGCGCTAGGCAGGCAGGATACTTGAGTCAGGTCCTTAATGACACTTTTGCTTCCCTGACCTGCTGTCTGTAGACCCTCTGTAGTTGCTGGGTCTGAGGGCCGAGGGTGTGGGTGGAGGGCGAGGGATGTAGAGCCTGGGAATGGAGAGCAGTAGGCCTGAGCAGCTTCAATGCTCCGCTTAACTTTGAGGGCAGCAGGGAGTCCAGAATTTAAGCAGGGTGAGATCTGGTCAGGTCTGACTTCAGAAATCTCCTCCTCTGAGACAGCTGAGTGGACTGGAGGGGGCAGGGAGGGGCTGGGGTCTCTGCCAGGTTGCAGTGAGAGCTACCACCTCTCCCCATCTTCCCTCCACCCCAGGGTGGCTGGTGGCCCAGGTAGCCTTAGGCTCCTCCTTCGTGAAAGGTGGATCTGAAGGTAGATGCCCACTGTTATCTGGGAGGGTCTGTCCTGGAATCATGGAATGCCGAGGTAGGAGTTACAGAGAAGAAGGTGGGAAGGTGGGCCTCGCTGCAGGAGGCTGAGAAGGGGCCAGTCAGGCAGTGAGTGTGTGGAAGGGGCTCCCAGCAAAGGGGACGACACAGGCCAAGGTCCCGGGGCAGGAAGAGACTTCACTGGTCCAGGGTATGGACCACAGAGCCTTGTACCTCCTGCAGGAAGGGGATGGTCTAAGGTAAATCGGACGCAGACAGGGCTGCACACCAGCACACCCTGGAATGCGGCCCTAAGTTTACGGAGAAGTCACGGAAGGGCTTTAATCAGGGGAGTGACCCGATTCCATCTGGTTTGTGTCTTTGTGAGATTCCGCCAGCTTGAGCGGGGCAGAGGGGAGCAGGGAGACAGGAGCAGGGAGACTGGAGCCGGTGTCTGGAATCCCCACGAGACCCAAAAGAGGCTTGGACCAGGGCAGCGGTGGTGGAGATAGAAAAGACTGCACAGATGTGAGATGTGGCTGAGAAGGTCACCGGACTGGATCCACTGATGCCTGCCCTGTGCGCGTGTCCACATCTCAGCCCCACTTCCCAACTTTGAGACAGAGTGTGCTAGATACAGCATGGGTTTCAGAGAGACAGGCCTGGGTTTCAGTCTGGCACCCCACTCTAGAGTAGAGCCAATCCCCTCACCTTCCTGAGCCTCAGGTTTCTTATCTGTAAAATAAGAACAGCAGCCTCCAAAAGTGAAGCACAGAACTACCATATGATCCAACAATTCCAGAGTTAGGTACGTACCCAAGGAATTGCAAGTAGGGACTGAAACAGACTCTTGCATGGCAACGCTCGTAGCAGCACTGTCCACGGTAGGCAAAAGGTGGAAACAACCCAAGTGGCCATCAACAGGTGAATGGATAAACAAAATATGATTGATTCTTACAATGGAGTATTATTCAGCCACTAAAAGGAAGGAAATTGGGCCCCATGCAACAACATGGATAAACCTTGAAAACACTACGCTCGGTAAAATAAGCCAGACACTAAAGGACAAATGCTGTGTGACGGAGACAGAAAGTAGCATGGTGGCTACCAGGGGAGGAGATAATGGGAGTCATTTTTTAATGGGTGCAGACTTTCTGTTTAGGATGATGGAAAGTTCTGGAAATGGGCAGTAGTAACATCTATACAACATTATAGGTATGCTTAGTGCCACTGGATTGTACACTTAAAAATGGTTAAATGGTGTATTTTATATTATGCATATTTTACCACAATAGAAGAAAAAATTTAATAGGGAATGACAATACATGCCTCATGGGATGTTTGTGTGGAGTCCAAGAGGCCCCCAACGGCATGTAAAGCCCCCCGTGTGACCCCTGGCACAGGTGGGCTAAATCTGGAAAGGCCTCCTCACCCAGCACGTGGGACCCCAGCCCCTGGGTTACGGCAAGGGGTACCTCCCCGCTGGGAGCTGTTGTCAGAGCGTGAAGAAAACAACCTGGCCCCCACCCCACTGATCGGCATACATGTGCGATAAGACAGCGTTAGTTGTCAACATAGAGAGTATTAATTTGCTAAAAACCGGAGTTGATGCTAGAGCTTGTCAGTTGGTTGGAATATGGAAGAGGATTTTCTCTGGTCTCTGTTTTTTGGGAGAAGTTTTCAACAGGATTCAGGCCTGGATTTAAAAAGCAGAGGGAGCCAGGCGTGGTGGCGCACACCTGTAGTCCCACCTACTCGGGAGGCTGAGGCAGGAGGATGGCTCAAGCCCAGTTTGAGACCAGTCTGGGCAATATAATGAGATCCCATCTCAGAAAAAATAAGGGGAGGATGGGGAGGGGGCAGAAGGATTCTAGGGTGCGGCAGAGAGCAGTTTGGCTTCCATCCCTTACCTGGAGCAGACTGAAGTGACTCCAGGAATCAGGTGAGAATAAGTTGCTGGAAGGATGACCTGCAAACAGTGAGGAGTCAAGGGTGACTGCTGCTGGCCAGGTGGGCCCAGAGGAAAATGTATTCACAGGTACTGAAGCCCTGGGTGGTGCGGGAGCCTCCCCCGTGCTCCAGGGCACATTAACCGGTACAACATTCTCCAGGGCAACAAGGCAACACATAGCTCCGGTTCTAAAACTGTGCCCATCCATTCTTCTTCATGGTGGCCATAAGGTTGTTCATCACAGCACTGATTGTAAGAGAAACCAAAAGGCTCCAAATGTTTTAGGTTAGGAGAATAGTCAAACAATTATGCTATATCTGAATGAGGGAATTGTATTCAACCGATAAAACTGGTGCCATCGTGTTTTAGAAGAATATTGACTATTATGGAAAGATGACAAGAGTAACCACTTACTCTGTGCCAGGCACTATTCTATGTGCTTTAAATAACTCCTTTGATCCTCCCTACAACCTGAAGAGCTAGGTACTATTATTACCCCCTTTTTACGCTTGAGGAAACTGAGGCACAGGGAGGTTCGGTTGGCTGCCCAAGGTGATACAGCTGTGATGTAGAACTGGGGTTTGAGACCAGCCATGTGGCTCCAGACTCTCCAAGACATTCATGACTTACTGCTAAAGTGAAAGGACAAGCCTGGTTTTCATTTTTTCTTTTGAAAAAAAAAGAAAGAAAGAAAAAAGGCACATGCCTAGAGACAACATTGAAAGGGAAAAATGTGGCCCGGTTCTCTCTGAGTGGCATCATCCATAATTTTTGCTTCTCTGTATTTTTTAAATTTGACCAATAAAATGTATTAATTTTATAATAAGGAACACTTTTTGTTTTTTAAAATCGGCTTTCTTAGAGCAGTTTTAGGTTCACAGCAAAGTTGACCAGAAAGTACAAGGAGCTCCCATGTGCCCCCGACACCCGCAGCCTCCCGGCATCCCCAGCAGAGCTGTGCATTTGTAATGATCACGGAACCGACATGGACACATCGTTATCTCCCAAAGTCCAGAGTTTTGGTTGCATTAGGGTTCAGTCTGGGTGTGCTACCTTTCATGGGTGTGGAGAAATGTATGATGACCTGTGTCCACCATTGCCGTGTCATACAGGATAATTTCACTGCCCTAAAAATCCTCCCCGCGCCACCAGTTGCTCTCTCCCTCCCCTCGGCCTCTGGCAACCACTGACCTTGACTGTCTCCGCAGTGTCACCTTTTCCAGAATGTCACACAGTGTGTGGCCTTTTCAGACTGGCTTCTCTCACTTAGTGATATGCATTTAGGGTTCCTCCCTGTCTTTCCATGGCTTGCTAGCTCCTTTATTTTTAGAGCTGAGTAATAGTCCATCGTCTGGATGGACCACAGTTCACTTATCCACCCACCTACTGAAGGGCATCTTGGTTGCTTTTCATTTTTGGCAATCATGAATACAACTGCTATAAACACCTGTATGCAGGTTTCTGTATGGATAGGTTTCAACTCCTTTGGGTAAACGCCAAGAAGCGTGCTGCTGGACTGTGCGGTAGGAGCAGGTTTCGTTTGTAAGAAACTGCCCGGCTGTCTTCCAAGTGGCTGTGCCACTCTGCCTTCCCTCTAGCAGTGAATGTTGCGCCGCATCCTCGCCAGCATTTGTTATCGTCAGTGTTTTGCATTTGAGCACTTTTGTTTTTTAAGAAGAAAGAACTGTGTCCCTGGTAGCCTCTCCTTGGGCTCCCCATGCTCCACTTGGTGGCAGGCACTGGTTGGCAGGGAACAGCTCCAAAGCCCAGGTGGGCCCTGCGCCCCTCTCTGGCCCAGCTGCTTGTTCCAGGGAGAGCACTGGACCCAAGCTAAGCCTGCCAGCTGCTCTCTCCTGGTTACCTGGCCACCAATGGAGCTTTGGAGGCTCTGGCCATTGGGGCAAGTGACTTTAATGATGCCCCCTAGAGAGGATGATGGTGAACTCCTGCCCCAGGGAGGCCTCTGGGCTGTGCTGACTCTGTACCTCCCTGAGTCTTACCGTCTGGATCCTCCTCCTTGGATTGGGTGAGCTCTGCTCAATGAATTCCTCCCTTTTGCGTCTTTAGCCAGAGTGAGGCTCTGCCATCTGCTACTGTAGAACCTTAAGCCAATACCATTTCATTTCTTATAACTGTAGATAAATGATCAAAGATATTACAAAATTTAAAAACCTCGAAATGTGGCCTTATAACACTCTGTGATTATGAAGCATGTACTTTTGTAGACATAACTTGAAAGACCCTCTTCAAGCACATGATGAAGAGACATTTTGTGTTAATATGACAGTTGCCAGAGTAAGAAAATTTCTTGACGCACTGTTGCAGAATGCCATCATTAAAAATCTCAAATAATCCAAAACGACATATTAATAGTTATTCATTGTAGCATCATTTACAAGACAAAAAGTTGGAAACGCCTTAATACCCATTCATAAGGAATTAGTTAAGTGACAAGTTACTTGGACACGTTACTCCTCCTCTCTGGGCTTAAGATGAATTCTTCATCTGTTTCTTTGGCAGAACTCAGAGGTGTAAAAGAGGATTAAATGGGTTCACTTGTAAAGAGCTCGGGACAGTGCCTGGCCCTGCGGTGAGCTCTGTGAGGGATAAATAAAATCCAGGCCACGCGCCCCTTTCTCCAGAAGCCCAGTCTAGCGGGGGAGTCAGCGAGAGGTGAGGACCGTAATGCTGTCGCCTTGGCCCAGGCGCGCAGGGCGGAGGCCCGAATGCCTCCGGGAGGAGGCGAAGGGCTGGCGGCGGGAGGCAGGGCGCACAGCTCAGGCAGCAAGAGCGCGGCGACGGCGACGGCCACGCACAGGACCGCCTTCTGGCTGGCTGCTCAAGTTCCCAGTCTGCGGCGAGCTCTGGGGGTTCTGCGCGTCCTTTCCAAATAGATATTCAGATACACAGTGTGGGGTTGGTTTAAGGTGAAATCCAAACAAAATAAGAGGACCAGAGCTATTCTGATTTGGCAAGACCTGCGCCTGCGGGCTGAGAATGAGCTAAGGAAACAAAGGGCTGTTGGGGCTGGTGCGGCAGTGGCCTGGCTCTCATTCTGGGGACCCCCAGCCCCAGCCCTCCTCTGCCTGCTCGCGCAGAGCGGCGCTGGGCTGAGGGATTCGCTCCATCCCAGCTCCGAGAGCCCATGTTTTTTTCTTTTTAATATCATTGTTTATCTCTGATTATTTTTTAACCTCGGCGTGTGTTTGATTTTTTTTTTTTTAATTACTAA
The DNA here is from genome assembly GCF_041146395.1 of Eulemur rufifrons. Classification (NCBI taxonomy): domain Eukaryota; kingdom Metazoa; phylum Chordata; class Mammalia; order Primates; family Lemuridae; genus Eulemur; species Eulemur rufifrons. The sequence continues at coordinate 13,954,749 of NC_090992.1, forward strand.
AGATAAAACTAGTCCTCTAGGTGTTCCCTTGGCGCTCTGGGCACGCAGAGCCCCCGCCTGCGCCACCCCAATCTCCCCACACTTCTTGTTTGTTCTGCATTTTCCCCTCCTGGATGAATTTTCTTACCATGCGTGCATGTGTCGTTTATAGAATACATAATTGAAAAACAAAACAAATAATACTGAATTAATTTGGGGGTGAGAAGATTGCTATGTAAATGTGGGCATTTTAGTTTAGGTTACTTCTGACTGTGTCCCTGCCCGGGTACTTTTGCCCCCGACCCAGCACTCTCAAGAGAAAGTCTCGCCCAGGGCCCTGGAGCCTGCCGGGACCAGGGCCGTCACTGCCGCCCCCAGAGCTCTGCGAACTACCGTTTCCGCATAATGAGCCCGGATACGAGGCTCAAGATCCTCACCCACTGGCAAGAGCCTGGGGTCCGCTCAACTTGGTGGCCCTGAGCCAGTTCCACTGCGTCTTTGCTGGACAAACATCCCCAGTTTGCATGTACACGCTCCCCTCTCCCTTCTCTGCGTGCCCTGTGCTGTTCCCAGCTCCGGGCTTAGGGGCTGTATGACCTCCTTGACCGCAGACTTAACCGCCTCGGTTTCCCGGGTTGCAGATGAATGTAAGTTAGGTTAGAGAACTCCGGTAAGGCATTTGGCTGGGGTCCTGGCATTTGGTGAGCCCTGGCAGATGCCAGCTAGTCATTGCTGCCATCCCTTTGTGAACACCTCTGGAAAGTTGCAGGGAGACCCTGGGGGTCACTCAGCTAGTGCCTGGAGGTAAGGATGACAAAAAGGGAGGCATGGTGGAAAAATCCTTGAGGTATAACATTAAGTGAAAGAATTATTATTTCTAATGTTACAGACAAGTGTAAGATGAAAAAGCCCCATGGGTGTGCAGGACAGAGGGAGATGGTGGGCGAACACACTGATCTGGTAGGAGAATTTCCTGGTTGTGTGCGTTAGGCTGCCTGCTAGGGCTTCAGGTAGAGGCTGCCTGGTAGGAGATTGCTGTCTTGCTTAAGAGCTGGTCTGGTGACCTGGAGGAGCCTCAATGTCATCCTCTATGAGATGAAGCCACAGCGCATCACACAGAAGGGCAGGGAGCTCTGAAAGCAGCGGCGTGGTAAAGGCTGCAGCAGGGAGTGGGCCCAGGAGGCGAATGCCAGGGCTGGGCTGAACACATTCCCTCCCGGTGCCAGCCCAGACCCAACCAAGTTTTGAGCTCAGCGTTTTCCTCTTCTCTCTCACAGCCCAGCCCATAACCCCGTGATGGTCGATTGTCCAGCTCAACTGCCTGCACCCTAGTGCTCCCATATCCTAAGACCTTTGCGCAGCTCAGGCAAGTGGTAGCACTTGAACTCTCTGGGCATCTTCCCCTCTCCGGCAGGCAGGCAGGCAGGCAGGCACGGCAGGCTGGCACGGCAGCAGGACAGCTCCTGGTTGGGCCAGACCGGGCCAGTGACTCATCTTGAGCATCAGGGGCACACAGAATGGCACTCCGTCCCTAGATGCCACAAGCAGTGTTTTGCCTGTGTTCAGGAACTCTCAGTCGGACACCTCAATGCCCCAGGCCACCAGCCCAGAGCTTCCCAGGCAAAACCCATATCTGGAATCACATGGTGGGGGGGAACCCATATCTAGTGGGAAAACAAAGCCCCATTCTCTCCCAATTTTGTCCCTTTTTAAGAAGGAAGGCATAGTTCCTCTGCCCTGGGGGTTGGGGATGGAGGAGCTAGAGGTCAGGTCCCAGCCCCTTGGAGCGTTGAGGCCCCGGAGCTCAGAGCGAGGTGTTTTTGTTCTCCTCCTTTTACGGACAAAAAAATGGACACACGGAGTGGGCAAGTCCCATAATGAGCAGGTTTTTAGCTTGATTTTGCCCAGCCTCAGTTTTCTCTTCTGTAAAACCAGTACAGTAACATTTGTCAGTCAGTACTGTGGCGAAATTAGTTAAATGCCCTGAGGAAAGGGTGTCGGTGGGGTTGGGGCGCAGGTGCTCCCCAGATTGCATGAATTTATAGGGCCTTGCCATAGTCGGAGGTGCGCACTGTCTGCCGGACACCTCTCTGGGGTCCAGCCTCTGTGCTCAGTCTGGCAGGGCAGCTGCTGAAGTCTGGGCACGGAGACCCCTGCAAGGTCCCTGGGCGCTTCCCAGTATCACTGGGCTGTGAAGTCTGGGAAGCTTGAGGGAGGGCTTTGGTTCTTGGCTTTAACACCTGCAAATGGGCTAGAGCGTTCTTTCAAGTGGGATGAGTTACAGTGCACTCCAGTCACAGAAGGCTCAGGCCCTTGTGCTCTCCATTTGTGCCCAGCACCCGGAACAGGGCCTGGCATATATTAGGGTTCAAGGCGGTAGGGTTGGGAGCTCTGGGAGGGCGCCCTCCGTCTGGAATCAAACGTGAGTTCTACAAGTACTGGCTGTTTTCTCCAAAGCAAGTCATTAAACTTCTCCAAGCCTCAGCTGCTAAACTTTAAAATGGTATCTCTTTTCAGATTGTTTAGGATTACATGAGATGATCCCAGAAAGTGCCTGAGGCAGGACCCAGCGTAGGTTGGTTTTGTTATCAGTATTATCAGTTTGCCCAGGGAAGCCTGTGCCTTCCGTCCCAGACCAGCCGGGGCCTTGCAGCCTCCCTCTGCTCTCAGAAACTCAGTTTCTGAAGCGCCGCAAGATGAAAGGAGGACACGTGCGGGGTCAGCGCACTCTTTAATGGGAAGGGGATCCTCATTTCTTACAGTAACAGGTAAAAACATAAATACGGGTGGGTGCGCGGGCAATGGCAGGGCAGCAAGAGCCCGGGCGCCTGGCCCAGGCTTGGGAAGGGCGGCCAGATCTTGGGCCCCGCGTGCCCGGGCTCTCAGTTGCAACTGGCTGGTGTTCGGCCAGCCGGGGGTGCCCACGGATGCTCTGGAGGGCCCTGGGAGGGGGACGACTAAAACACCTGGCTGCCAGATCACTCACCACAGGCTGAGTAAACACGGCCACAAACTCTCCTGCGCTCGGGAACAAAGGCGCACGGGGCGGGGAAAAGTTCCGAGGCCTCTGCAGGAGTGAATGTGAAATCCGAGGGACGCAAGGTCGTGTTGGGAGCCCTTCCGCCCCCCTCGAGTCAGTGCCCCTCTCTTGAGGTGAGATTGGTGAGGGGCGCTCCAGGCGAGTCCCTTCCCTACCAGGCTCTGATACCGTGCAGTGTGGACACTCCGGAGTTGCCCTGCGGAATCCCGGGGCTCTGCACCGCATTCAAGTCCCCGACGCCGAAGTTCACGAAGTTGTTGTTGGCGGCCGCCGTGGTCGGCTGCGCCGGGGGAGGCCCGGCGGGGTAAGCGGCGGCGCAGCTGTAGCCAGGGCTGCAGGTCGCGCCACCGTAACCTGGGTAGGCGGGGTAGGCGTTATACCCGTAGGCGTTGAGGCCCACGCCGTAGGCGGGCGTGTAGGGCGCCGAGTCCCCTAGGCATGGCTTGCCGTCGCGCACCAGCACTGGCACCGCGATCCTGCGAGCGGGCGGCGGTGGAGGCGGGGGCAGCCCCACCAGCTCCAGAGTCTGGTCCTGCCGCTGCCGCTTGCACTTGTAGCGCCGGTTCTGGAACCAGATCTTGACCTGCGTGGACGTGAGCTTCAGCACGCTAGCCAGCTGATCGCGTTCAGGAGCCGACAGGTACCGCTGCTGCTTGAAGCGCCGCTCGAGCTCGTATACCTGCGCCTGCGAGAAGAGCACGCGCGGCTTCCTCCGCCGTCGCGCGCGGGGCCGCTCTGCGCCGTCAGTCTCCGGCTTCTCCAGCTCCACCGCTTTCTGCAGCGCGCACAGCTCTGGAGGAGAACAGAGAGGCAGAGAGACGCTCGGTCGGAGCTGCCCCACCCATGGAGCGCCCGCCGGATGATGGGCCATTATGGGTGCCTCCTTGTCCTGCCTGGAGCTCACTCTGCCAAGTGCACGGGGCACCAGGGACAAGGCTCAGTCAGTTAGCGTTTGTTGAAAGCCTACCAAGTGCCTAGGGGCGCAGAACAAAACCAGAGAGGTCTCTGCCTTGGGGCAGTTCACATCCCGGTGAGGGAGACAGACAGTGATTGAAAATTTCAGGCTGCAAAAACCAAAACAAAACAAAAAAACAGGATGATGCTCTTGGGTGAATTAGTTTAGGGCTACTTCGGTAATGAAGGGAGGCTGAGGCCTCCCCCTGGAGCTGGTCACATTGTCTCAAAATTAAGGAATCAAAGAAACCAAAGGCCAAGAGGTGTTGGTTTGGTGATCGAAAGCTCCAGGGCGGTCGCCACAGGGTTTGCGCGGCGCCCAAAACGCCGAGGATGGACAGGCGACCTCGGAACGTGCCCTGCGGGTTGCTCGAGCTGAGCTCGAATTGGTAGTGAGGTCGATTCTAGCCGCAATGCCCGCCCGCACGTTTCCGGGCGCTCTCGGTACTCCCAGACAAACCTGTGAATCCCTTCCGGGCTCAGGCCGGCCCTTCGTCCAGAGCCTCCGGCCTCCTGGGGTTTGCGCTGACCTCGCGCTGGGCCCAGGTCTTTCTAGCATGCCCTTTTCCGCGGCTGGGCAGGCCTCCCTCCCCGACCCTGGGATGGCCTGTGAGAGTATCTGGTCACTTTCCGAAATCATCTCGTCCACTCCCCCGTGCCTTCTGTTCCTAGACATTGTCTAACATTTCCACGAGGGAACCTAACGCCAGGAAATTGTGCTGGAAAAATACAGCTAAGGCAGATTCCTGAGGGTCTGCAGTATCGCACTTTAAAATTAAGGCTCTTGTTCCCCACTGCCCTGGAACAAAGGAAGAAAGGCCCAGAAACGCGAGTAAGGAGTAACGGTGGGCTACAGAAAGTCCAGGACTCGCCTCCATTTATGCGCAAAGGCGTGTCTGGTGAGTAGCATTTTAATTTCTTTGGCAGATCTTAGCAGATCCTCAAAAAGACTCATAAATTCAAAAGAGCTTTTAAAACCTCTGATACAAAGATTATCTATTTCTCTCTCTATCCTGTCTACCACAAACCTATCGCTCAGCTTCTTAACAGATCCAAGAGCAGGGCCTAAGCCGCCTGGGGCTTTGTTAGGCCAAAAAAATTTTTTTGGTCTCTTGTTTCTGATCCTTTCAATCTGGCATTTCCTCTAAACCTTCTATTGGACGCAGGGCGCGGGGGCCTTTGCGACAACCTGGCATCTCACGTTTCCGAGCCCCCAGTGCCGAGCTCTTGGCTCAGGGGCATCTCCTCTTCCCGGGTCTGAATTTCTGGGCGGCCGGTTTAGGGACGAAAGTGACCCGGGACGGAATAGAGGACTCGTGGTTTCCTCCTCACCTTTCTTATCAGCTCGAGGGTCCTTGGTCGGGTCGGGGTCGCTGTAGGCACGCGGGTAGAAGGTGGGGGCGGCAGGAAAGGCAGGCGAGCACTTGGCCGGCGAAGGCGCCGGGCCCAGCTCTGCTCGCAGCTCCGGGAGGCCGGGCGCCGCCGCCTCTGGCCCCGCGTAGGCCTCGGGCTTGAAGGCGGCCAGCATGCAGGAGGCGGGCGCCAGGGTGGCCTCCAGGCGCGCAGAGAGCTCCCCGGCGGCGGCCAGGCTGCGTTGCTGCTGCTCCAGGTTCAGGATGTCTTTGACTGAGAAGGGCGTGGGCGTGAGCGCAGGGCTAGGGAACATGGTGGCAGCGCCAGTCTCACAGCGCCAGGTGGGCAGCAGAGAGCGGCGCTGCCCACAGCCCCTGGCAGCCTCCCTGCATGGTGCCCGCCGCCCGCCTGCGCACTGTCCTCCCTGCTCTGGATGTGTCGGGGCAGCAGGTAGCGCCGAGCACAAGGGGCAGGAGAGGCGGGACCTGGTCGGAGGAGGGGGACTCAGTCTGTCATTGGGCCAGGGCCTCGATGACAGGAGCAACGAGCAGTTTAGTGTCACCTAATATAGTCATACGGTTAAAAAAAAAAAAAAATCCCGCCTAGCTTTTTTAAAGGGGCCGCGATGCATTGGGAAGCTCTTTTGCTCCTGTGGCCTGAGATTGCTCCAAAATACCAACATGAAAACCCTACCAAGATGCGTTCACAGGAAAGGACCCAACTCTTCTCTGAGTTAGACCTCTGGGCAAGGTCGGGTGGGTCTGGGATTTGAAGAAATGTTCCTCAGCACCCAAAACAATGAGAGAGTGAAGGATAGGGTGGGAAGTTGGTGCAGGGGTAGGGCTTTATTACCTAAGATATGTCTGATTGGGAAGAGTCTAAATAGGGAGAGAAGCATGGAGGACATGGTTTGCTTTGGGGTCATGGCAGGAGGGAAGATTCTGAACAACTCTGAGGTTCTGTTTGGCTTGACCTACAGGGCTAGTCATGCCCCAGGCCCTGGGGGCTCCTGGGTCAGTCAAACTGAAAAACAGGGCAAGGTGGGTGATTGTGGGGTGGGAGTGGCCACCTCCTACAGGAGTTATACACGCACAACTCCAGGGGGCGCCATTCACTGTCAGTACCCTCCTAGGGAAATGACTCTCACCTTAATAACGAAACAAATCCCACACAGTACGCTCAGCTTCCCAGGAGATACCTGTCTTCTAGCCTCAGCTACCAGCTTCCTTGTTTCTCCCGTTTTGGAGTCCACCAGTCCTGCCTCCCTCCTTCTCTTCCTTCCCAGCCTAGCACCCACGACCTTAGGCTACTGCCAAGCCCAATGCCTCAGGGCCCCAGGTCAGGTTTAGCTCTCAGGCAGGCGGGGCTTTTCTGTGCCCAGCCTGGCCAGGGTTTTTCTGAGGCCTCTGGGCTGGCTCCCAGTGGGGCGCTCTGGAGGCACCGCCATGCACGTGGGAGAAGGGCAGGGCAGGCAGGGTGATCACTTTTAGCCCTGGGTCAGTAAAGCAGGACGCTTCTCTGCCAGGGTTTCAGGAGCGCAAGCTACACGGGCAGATCCTGTGCGGTGGGCCGCATCCCTCTAGGTCCCGGGACCCCTTGAGAGAGCTGATGAAAGCTCTGGGCCTTCTCCCCACCACTCGGTACACTGCAGAGAGGAGCTCTATTTTGCGTACGATTTCAAGGAAGGTCAGGGCGGGCAGAGGGGCCCAGGTTGAGGATGCCGCCTTACTCCATCACTGGTGATGGTGACGTTGTCAAGGGAAAAGTGTTGATTTCCCACGACTCAAACCTGTGCAGGTTAGGCACGGACCTGAGACGTGCGCTTGCTAAAAATGGGGACGTGGAGGACTCAGCTTCTAGTGGAGGGTGAGTGGGAAGGAGGGACTCGGAGTATAATAAAGGTGGTGCAGGGCCAAAAGTGAGCTGAAGACACAGCTCCTGCTCGGGTGCCAGAACGCGTGTCCAAGGTACGGAGGAAACGCGCAAAGTATGGGGACGAAAAGGTGTCTGTCCATAACGTGAGTCTTGAGTGAGCCGTGGGGCAGTTCCGACGCGAGTGAATTCAACCATTGGTCTGACGTTGGGACTTTCCTGACTCTCACTGAACCCACACTCCCAGGACCTTCGGCCTTCGTTCGAGCTAGGGTGGCCGAGAGCCGAGCCCCGCGTGGCAGCCCCAGAGCCCAAGCGCCCTGACCCCGGCTTCCAGGCGCCAGCCGTCAGTAACAGGCCCTGGCAGCCGCGGCTAAATCTCGCCTCGAGTTTTCGAGCCTGGGGCGACGCGCGGCGTTCTAGAATTGTTAGCCAGGTCTGCGGAGAATGCCTTTTCCCAACTGTGAGGCTCTGAAGCCCCAGGAACCCTTCTCGTCTCCCCACCTCTCCACCTCCCAATGCAGATTCTCTCTCCACGGATCTGCATGCAGATCAGTGGCCTCTCTTCGGTCCTTGGTCCTTCCCCGCTGCTGCGGCTTTTGGCCACGTTACAGTTATTGCTCCAAACTAACCTAGCTTGGGGGCCCGCCTCGCCTTTGAAGATTGTTTTTGGGGGGTGGGAGAGGATGCCTATCGCCGAGGCGGTGACGTCTGGCAAACGAGCCACATCCGATTCAATTAAACGTCTCGCTGAAAAGAGCTCGGAGCGAGGGTCCTGGGAGGCTGTTAAGTGAATCTGCTGGCCGGCCGGCTCGCGATGACAGTTTGAAAGATTAGTGTGAGCCGACGCCTGAAATATTACCGTTTAATGGGGGACATCGAGGCTGCATCCGGGATCCCTGTTTTTAGTTTTTTTTTTTTTTTAAGATAGTTCTGGAGACAAAAAAGAATTCAGCATTCCCTTTTTTCCTTTGCTAATCAAAATAAGATTTATCTCCTATTTTAGGGTAGCGAGGTTCTCAGAACTGACAGACTTGAGGGTCAGGTGTCACGAAGAGGGAAGGAAAGAAAATCCTCCCTATTTGGACGAAATCAGTGACTTTTCTTCCCTTTTATTCCCTCTGTGGATCCGGTAATAATTTATCTTGGCTTCGGAAAGGGCCTTGTTGTTGCGGGAAAGAGGAAACGGGGCAAAAACGAATAAATACAAGCAAAATCGAAATTGAGGCGACCCACCCTGGTTTCCGTAGAGAGATGTCCAAGAATAATTTCCAACTTTTCTGTGCAGTCCTCACTGTTCTCGAATGAGCACACAAAAAAATTTTCTTTTTCTTTAACTAGAAGTTGCAGCGGTTGGGGGTTGGGTGGGAAGAAACTTGATTCTCTGGCCCCCAAAGGGACGCATCTTTCCTCCGAAGAGCGGCTCACCCAACCTGGCCGCCTCTCTAAGCCGCTCTCTGACCAGACTAGCAGGACAAACAAACAGCCTTCAGCCGAGAGAAAGGCAGAGCGAGACAAAAGGAGACAGAGGAGAGATCGAAAATCTGTCTATCTATTTCCATCTATTTCCTTGTCTTTGAACGAGTTGGTGCTTTAAGGTTAGCCAAATTCCAGGGTGGCTCGAACGCATTCTGCGCAAATAAATTATTATTAATTGAAAAGCGATCGGCGCGGCCGGAGCCGGCCCCCCTTTCCTGCAATCAGCAGGGCCGGCCGCAAAAGGTATATATGATTAATTGAAAGATAAGCTGGAACTATCACCGGGAATGTCATTAATGCGCCGGGGAGACGTGCGTTGGAGACAGGCGGCGTTATCCGCGGCTTTATCTTCAACAACGCCTCGCTCTCGGCCGCGCGGGGGAAGCAGATGGGGGTTTCTGTCTGGGACGCTCGCCCCATGTTTATATTTTCGGAAGAATCGCAACTCGTGGGAGTCCCCGGCGGGCCCCCTGATAAATGAACATTAGCACTTTTTCGGACTACTGTATCAACAAAGGGGCTGCGGCGCGGCAATAATTGGCGAGAAAGCAAACAGAGGGCCGGGAGCGCGACTCTGCTCTTCGTCCGGCTGATGGATGAGCAGCGGCGGCTGCGCGCCGGCCTCGGCCTTCGCCTCAGCTCCCGGCCGGGCCGCGGGGCCCCCGGCTTCCTTCCTGGCCCGGGCTTGGGGGCGCGGGGGGGGGGGGCGACCCTGAGGGCTGCAGGCCTCGCGCTTGGCTCGGGAAGAGTCCGGGCGGCCCCCACCGGACGCGCCTCGCTCAGGTGGCTCAGCACACACTGAATTCTCCTCGTTCTTTCGTTTCTGGAGCGCCCACTGGGTGCGCCACGCGCTCTGACGGATGCCATCGCGGACCCTCTTACCCCGATTGCTTGCCTAAGGAGAATGAGGCTCAGAGAGGTGGAGTGACTTGCTCAAGGTCACACCGACAGGAAGCGACAGTGTCAGGGAGTCAGGATTCCAACAAAGACCTGATTCCAGAGCGGAGACTGTTTTCTTTCATTGCACGTCGCTACGCCCTAGAGCCGTGCCAATCGGAGAGAAAGCAAGGCCCCCTCCACCCACCCACACCTGGTGCACAGCAAGAGAAGAGGACCAAGGCTGTTGGATTTGAGATGCTGGGTGTCCCCAAACCTTCATCCACAAGGGAGACTTCCTGCCTAAAGTTCATTGGAGAGAGAGGGAGAGGGAGGAACTTAAGATGCACCCAGCTCACTTCTCCCTTCCCCTCGTCCCTCCTCTTCCTCTTTCTCCTCCTTTTCTTTTGATAACAGCTTTATTGAGAGATAATTCGCATACCATACAATTCACCCATTTAAGGTATACAATTCAATGATTTTTAGTATATTCACAGAGTTGTGCAACAATCACCATAATCAATTTTAGACTATTTTCATCACCCCCCTATAGCCTTTAGCCATCAACCCCCATACTGCTCCTCTACCTTCCCAGCCTTAGACAAACACTCATCTACTTATTGTCTCTATAGATTTGCCTATTCTGCACAGTTCATACAAATGGAATCACAATACGTGGCCGTTTGTCTGGCATTTTCACTTAGCACATGTTTTCAAGGTTCATCCGTGCTGTAGCATGTATCTACTTTGTTCTTCCTAATGGTTGAATCATACTCCATTGTATGGATAGACCACATTTTGTTTATCCGTTGATCGGTTGATGGACATTGGGATTCCTTCTACATTTTGGCTGTTCTACCCTAAAGTCAGGACCCTCCTTACCCCTCCCCCCATAATTAACCCTATCCCTCTGTTAAGGCTGGCTTCACGGAAGGCTGGCTTCACGGGCATGCTGCCTGTGCGGTCAAGTCTCATAAAGCCTGAGCTTGGTTTAATGTTCTGCTGTTACTGTCTTGAAATTCTTAATTTTTGAACAGAGAGGCTCTATGTTTCCATTTTGTATTGAGCCCACAAATTATGTAGCCAGTCCTGCTTTCTGGACAGTCTGAACCAGAGCCTTGAAAATACTAACTGCATGTCCCCAGGGTTCCTATTGTCTTTTTTGCTTTTGGTTTCCTTTGCCCCAGGGTATAGCCCCTGCTAGCCAGCAAAGACAGGCAGGAAGCCCCCCTGAGCTGCTTTAAGAGCTGTTTTTGCCTAGATCTGAGGATTGCTTGAGCTCAGGAGTTTCAGACCAACCTGAGCAAGAGACCTTGTCTCAATTAAAACAAAAAACAAAATAAAAAAGAGCTGTCTTGCTGTCTTTGCGAAGTTGCTTGGCCATAGGAAGGGCCTGCAGCCCAAGGAAAGGGAAGAGCAGGTCCACTTGGCTAGTGGATATTGTGTGCCTGTGTGTGTGTGTGTGTGTGTGTGCCTGTGTGTGGCTAAAAGAGTGGGCCAGAGCTTTCGCCTAGCCTCCAAGTGACTCCTTGGCCTAGTCACTACCTGGTGCTTGGCCTGATTTCCTTCTTTCCTACATGATTGGATGCCCACTACGCACCAGGGCCTGGGGTTGCACAGCCTAAGACACACAGACCCTGAAGAAGGCAGACTTGAACCAGAAAGAGTACTGGACTATGAGCCAGCAGTGGGTCTGGTCTTGTCTTTTTACCAATTGGCCAACCTTGAGCATGTCATTTTTCCTCTCTGGTACCCAGTTTTGTGTTTGTCTCCCTGGTGGTGTCCCTTTCTTATGATAGCTGTGCCATTCTGGGAAACATCCCAGGTTGTTACTTGGATGTGCCTGGACAGTGGCAATGGGTGGAGAGGCATGTTGGTGGTTGTCTAACCTACAAAACAAAACTGGTTAAGATGAGAAAATGTCTCTGCCAATTGTAATATTATGCTATTTTAGGGGGCATGGTCCATACAACAATACACTTTCAAAATAAAGTGAAAGTGAAGTTAGCAAAAGGAAAATGTAATGGATTTTTCTTATACAAAATACATTCAATTTCAGATAGATAAAATTTTAAACTTAAAAAATGAAACATAAAAGTGCCATAGAGGATTAAAATAATGATTTTGGAGTATTTGTGTATTTGGGTGGGTGGATGAGGAGAACAAGAGACCTAGAAACCATAAAGGATGAATTATATAAACCTGATTGCATAAAAATAAACTTGTGCTCAGCAAAATACACCATAAATAGGATCAAAGAGAAAACTACACTAAGGAAAAATGCTAAAAATACATGTCAAAAAACTGATTTCCGCAATATGGAAAGAGTCCCTATAAATCAATAAGAAAATGAAAAAAAAAACTGAGACAATGGCTAAGAGTAGGGGAGCCTTGCTGGTAAAAAAGAAATAAAAATAAAGAAATGCAAATTAAAACACAGGGAGGCAAATGTTTTCCACTTATCAGATTGACAAAGATCAAAAAGTTTGGTGATTATCCTGTGTAGTCACCCTTTTACATTGTTGCTTGGACATGCAAATTGGTAAAGCTCTTTGGAGTAATTTGGTACTGTCAAAACTAAAAATTCATAAGCTTTTTGAACAAATATTTCCACTTTTAGGACTCTATTCCATGGTGTACACACATATGCAAAGTATTTTTGTTGCAGTTTTTAATTGTTTTTAAGAATCAAAACATTTCTTTAAAAATCCCATGTATCCATCTTTGGGGACTAGTTAAAAAAAAATTATGTTACACCAATAGAACAGAATACCAGTGGCCATATGAAAGAATTTGTTATATATATTTTTTTTTCTCTTGTGGATACATTTGAGATACATTAAATTGCAGAATATGTGTTGTAAATATGGGTATATGTACGTATATGGTTCTAAAAATCTATGGACCTTTTTTTGCAAGGACAAACACAAAATGTTAATGAAAACTTCAGGGGAAGAGAACTGAGGGGCAGGTCAGGAATAAAACATGACACTTTCCATAGTACATTTTTTTTTAACAGTTTCCGTTTTACTTTTGGGGCTGTGGAAATACTTAGGCCAGAAATCCTCTGGGGTATGTAGTAAAGATGCAAATTTCTGGGCCCCACCTTCATCTTGGAGTTTAAGAATCAAAGGTATGTATTGTTTGAGACAGGTAGCCAAAGCAGCAACCCGATTAAATCTCCGTGAAGGGACTGGAGTGAAGCCATCAGTGGTGGGAAGACTGAGTAGGGTGGTCAGCAGAGCCCCAGAGAGCGGGGAGTGAGAGTGGCCTTTGTCCAGCATTACCTGGGAAGAGGACCTCAATGGTCCTGGCTGCTGCCTGGAAAATTTGCCCTCAAGATCCTCCCTTGACTTATGCCTTGATCCCAGGGGCCAACCTGGAGGATAGGCCCAAGTCTTGGGGTCACTGGGGGTGCAGCTCCCCCACACTAATCAATGTGCTGGCCTCCTGGATGAAGGTGCCGGTAGTCTGGTCCCTGTGAGTGGCCTGGCAAAGTGGGAAGATGAGGCTGGCCTTTGGGCCTGGTAACCCTACCCAAGCCCTGTACCGAGGCCAGCAGAGCTTGGCAGTTCCTAATTTTCCTGGCCCCTGGCCTTAGGCCCACTGCCCATCTTCTCCTGAAGACCAGCCTCTAAAAACCTCTCTGAAAGAGCCCTGAATCGTAATCAGATCTGGAATTTGACCTAACAAGGTTGAATTGACTCTTCTCTGTCTGGGTGGAGAATGCAAACGGAAGTATTTCATACCTGGCTTCCCCAAACACAGTGGGGGCCCTTGCAGCCACTGGTCCCAGACTCTGCCGGCCACATAGGGAGGTGGGCGCCTCTGAAACTTGGGCCTCTTAGTCCACTAGAGGCCACGTCCAGCTGGAAATGAGCACATATGTTCGCCAGGGGCCGGCTTTCCCTGGTGGTGCAGCTCACCACCGCCTCTTTGCTCCACGCGGGATTGTGCACTGCTCACCACAGCAACTGGGACTCAATGTCCTGGAGCCTTCCAATCTCTGGCTCCTGTGGCCTTCGGTGACACCTTCCTGTGGCGGGCTTGCCCTAGGAGTCTTCAAGGAGATGACAGCAATCCACACCACAGGTAACCACCAGAAGAGTTATGGGTCCTCGTTTCTCGTTGGTGTTAAACATATGAGCGAGCAAAACCCACATAAAACAAAGCTGACATTAAAGATACCTTCCTTTCCAAAATATTTTATGAGCTTGGACAGCCGTGTTTTTTCTTATCCCTGCACTGAGGTGCACAGCTGTCTCCTGTTCCTGCTTTTCTTGGTCTCCTTAACAATTGTTTTATATTCACATCAGTGACTACCCTAATGACATATTTTTGAATAAGTAATATATCATAACAACAAAACAAAACATAACTTACGAAAGGAGACACAATGTAAAGTGTCCCAGGCCTCTTCCCCCTCATCCAGTTCCCTTGCTCAAAGGCAAAGCGGTTATTTGGGCTTATTGAGTTTTAAAATCCACTTTACTGAAGTATAACATACCTACGGCAAAAGTGTGCAGTTGAATCTTGACACATGGTTATGTAAAAACCCCACGATAGTGAAGATACGAAAACATTTACATCACCCTAAAAGGCTTCCTTCTCCCCTTCCCAGCTAATCCCCAATCCCAGGCTGTCACTGGTTTTAAAAACGTATCCTTCTAGAGAATATTTCCTGTAAATTTAAATCATGTTATAGGATGCATTTTTTTTTTTCTGAGAGCAACAACGTTTTGCAGACTCCTTTGCATTTTTGCTGTTACCAATTTTTATTGTTAGTATCCTAGTGTTAGTTACTTTTCTCATGCTTTGGGGGGTTATGTTCCTAAAACCGAATTTATCTTGGATCAGTGGATGTGATCTGCTCTAAAACGCGTGTTAGGGTTTGTCAGATCCCCAGGAGTCGCTTTCAAACTTCCGGTGTCCTTTCGCGTTAATTTCGTCCTCTTTTCTCCTCCGGGCTCCGGCTGGTGGCTGGTGGCTGCCACGTCCCCCGCCCTTTCCCCCCGACGGCTGCAAACCGCTGCAGCCAAAACCGCGCGCAGAGAGGCAGAACGGAGAGAACCGGGACGCTGGTACCAGTCTCAGGATCCCGTCGCTGGAGGTCACAGCTGGGAAAATCAGGTGACATTTGAGTCAGATAGACAACGATTCTGAATACGGTGAAGAGGAAAACCGTTTTTCTAGGGCTAGAAACCTGCCCCGAGGGTGTGAAGCTCCGAGAGCGAGGCTTTGGAAGAGTCCTCAGCGTGGGCGCGGGGGCTTGGGAAGAGGCGAGCTGGGCGAACGGCCGCCTGTTTTCGCCCAAGCGCGGGGGACTGGCGGCCGAGGGCAGCTGCGGTTTGGGGTGAGGTCGTCACCGCGGCTTCTTAAAGAGCTGAACAGTCGCACCCCGATCTGTGCTGAAACCCGGCCTCCGTCCCCGGAGCCTCCCGCGCTGTGTTGCTGCGGCCTGGTCAGTGTTGAATTTGGGCTGGAAGTGGCCGGTCAGAGGGCGACAGACCTGCCCAGGGTCGCCGCCTTGCCTTTCCCTGCATCTTCCTTCCTTCCAGGTCGTGTGCTCCAACCTGCTCCGCGCTGAGAAGTTTCCACCCCCGGGCAGAACACGGTGTGCACGGGTAGATGGCGAATTGCTGTGTAGGAAAAACCTTGGGTTTCAAACAATGCGGTTCAATCAAAATCTACTGACAGCCTTCCGGGGGCGCAGGGCGCGGGGGCGGAGGCCAGCGCGCTGCGGGACGCTGGAGCAAATTCAGGGTCAGGGACGGTATCGAAGAGGGCGTTCTGCGCTTCCCACAAGTTGGCGACAGGCGGGAATTCAAACTCGAAATGATCGCACTTGAAAGGGTTGTGTTGACACATCCCATACTTTGAGTGTACACATGACAGTTGTAGACATTCAAGCCCTTAAAAGGAGCACAACGGAGCGTGTACATTTTAGACATGGATCTATGTAACTCGCTTTGAATGTGCATATTAGTGTGACTTAAATTTGCTGAAACGACGCGGGTACACACACAAGTACCTTAAGTGCACAGTCACTTTCTGTGTGCCAGGGTGTTTTACGTGCACGCGGTCAAAAATTTTTCCAAGGGCACAGACGACACTGTGAAGTGCCCCCTGCCGCCCTCTCCGCTGGGCTGTTCTCGGCGCCCTCGAGTTTGTGCGCTCTGCGGTGGGAATGTGTCTGCTCTCCCCGCGCCCTAATGGGGCGTCGCCTGTGCAGACCCTCGGTTTTGTGGTCCTGTATCTTTAGGTAGGGAACATCTTTTGTCTCTCGGCAAGAAGCTTTCCTCCAGGAAAGATAAAGTAATCGATAGGGTCTTTTAAATAGCTCAGCGTTTCCTGTCGGGAGAGGAGTATCAGCGCGCGCACCAAATCTGCTCTGGTATGTCACCTTATCTCCCGTCCCCGCTGTTGTCCCCAAACGCCGCCTGTCAAGGGAGACGCCACCCGCATTAGGACCCAGACTGGGGCCCTTCCGCTCGGGGTCACGCTCAGAGCCCTCGGCTGGGCCCCGCCAGCCCTTTGGGGATCCGGGAGGGTGGGAAGAAGCGGCGGGGGCCAGGATGAGGCTGGCGGGGGCCTAGGACCCGAGGCTGGTCGGATAGGAAACTAACACACACGCTGAAAGCCACCCGTCTGACGGAAGCGTTAGGGTGAATATCACTACGGGGGGAGGTGGGGAGGGGGCTTTTCTTTTTTCCTAACCACGAAAATAGGGGATCTGGGTTCAGCCTAGTTGAGCGCAGAGCCTTCCTTGTCCGTGTCCGAAGCAAAATCAGGTTTATCCTTCGGAGAAGGCCTCTCGGACTTCAGGAAGCGCCTGCGGGCCGGAGGTTACCTTCCGCACTGCGGTGAAGTGCGGTTTCGACAACCACGGACGACTTGGGCTGGGGAGAGGAGCGAGCTCCCGAGCTCAGAGAGTCAGCTAGACCTAGGAATCGGGCCACCGTCCTACCCTCTGGGCGTTGTCACCTCCTCAGCCTGCAGCAAGTTGGAGTTGAGCTGACTCCGGCGGGGCCAGAGGGCGGGGCGCAGGGGAAAGACGCTGCCTCCGGAGGCTGGTCTCCCAGCCCTGCAAAGGCCCTGTGGCCAGCCCAGGCTGCCCCTTCCTGTGGAGAGCCCTCGGCGGAGATGTGCAGACCAGGCCCTGCGTGGAAGCGTCTCTCGGTGTTCCCACCAGCTGGTAGGCCCTGGGCCTCTTCTGTTGTCTAAGCACAATTACTGGAATTTCCTCATTTTTCTGTATTCAAAGTCGGTTGTGTCCAGTTCTGTTTTTAAAGAAAAATAAACCAAATAGCAATAACCAAAAACTCTCAGTCCCTTCTTCCCTCCCACCCCATGACCATGCACAAAGCCACCGTATGGATAACCTGGGACCCAGCTGCACAATACCCCACAGGGCTCCCTTCTCCTGGGACGGTGGAGGGAGAAAATTACCTCTTGGCTTCATTACAGACTTGCTCCCTTCCGCCTTGCCCGGGATCATGCTGGATTACTCCAACTGCTGAGAGAAGACCACCCACCACACAGCCTGGGGAAAATCCAGGCTTTGGGAAAATTTGGGTTCTCGTTTGTCAGAGATTATTTTTCCAACATAGAAATTACTGCAGGGAAGTAAAGTAGGGGAAAACACCACCTTCCTCCCTTGCAGAGAGAAGAAGGCATTTTTCTAAATCTTCTCTCTTTTTTTTTTTGAGACAGAGCCTCACTCTCTTGCCTGGGCTAGAGTGCCGTGGCGTCAGCCTAGCTCACAGCAACCTCAAACTCCTGGGCTCAAGGAATCCTCTTGCCTCAGCCTCCCGAGTAGCTGGGACTACAGGCATGCGCCACCATGCCCGGCTAATTTTTTCTATATATATTTTTAGTTGTCCAGATAATTTCTTTCAATTTTTAGTAGAGACGGGGTCTCGCTCTTGCTCAGGCTGGTCTCGAACTCCTGACCTCGAGTGATCCTCCCGCCTCGGCCTCCCAGAGTGCTAGGCTTACAGGTGTGAGCCACTGCGCCTGGCCTAAGTCTTCTTTTCATTCTTTATGGAAGGTCTAGGCCTTCTTACTCTGGTGGGCCTTTCCATATTATCTCAGCCTTAATTTAAAAAATCAGGAACTTGATTATTATTGGTGAAGGAAAGTTGGTGGTAGGGGAAGGCAGACTCTTCAGTTGTGTTTTCTTGCCATGGTGGGTCGTTGGCACCGTGTTCTATGTTGGAACTAGCAGAATGTGAACTGGGCACCGCCATCCCAGTCCTGGGCCAGTAATTGAATGTCCTTCATCTCCTGGCCTCCCGAGTTACTCTGGTGACCTAGTTACTCAGTCCTGGGTAGATGTGGAGATGGCCCTCTTGCCTTCCTGAGTCCTCCAGGGCAGGGGCCCTCAAGGACGGCTACCTTTGAACGAACATTTTTGTTAGAAGGAGCCCAGGGTGCTTGATTTATTTTCTTCTAAAAAAAAAAAAAATGTGTGGGGTGAGAGATAGGGAAGCTGGAGCATTTACAGTTGAGAGTGGTGAGAACACCCGAGGGAGTTCAGGTGTGGACTCCAGTATCTCCCCTCTCCCTGGATGGGGCAGTCATTGCCTGGAAGCCCTAGGCCTGGTTCTTAACAGAAGCTGTACTACCTGTTCGTTACAAGTGACAAGAGGGGAGGTGGGACCGGGTGGCACTGGGAACAGCTCTCACTCAGCCTGGATCCTGGACTCAGCAGTGACTCTGGGAGATGCTACTTAGGCTAAGAAAGTGAGTTTTGGTTGGGGTGTTATTCCCTAACAACCCGACCAAGTCCAGAGGTGTGCTCGCTTCTACTCACTGAACACGAACGTGTGTAGCTTTGCAGCCATCCTTGTTTGAGGGAACTTTTAATTCCAGCATAATATAGAACTGCTCAAAATAACAGCGAACAGCCCCGTGACTTTTCTCAAACTGAACACAGCTGTGTGCTTAGCACATAGTTGAAGAAATAGAACGTTACCAGCTCTTAGAAGCCCTCTTGAGCTCCATTCCCCCCAGGGCAACCACTGTTCTCACTTCTAACAATACAGATTAGTTTTGCCTGTTTTTGGACTTCACATATATCTAATCAGACAGTATTTAGACTCTTTGTGTCTAATAATTTTACTCAATGTGTGTTAGTGAGATTCACCCACATTACTTGTAGTTGTAGTTAGCTCCTTTCCACTGCCGTACTGTATGAATACATTGTATGAATACATTTCATTTCCTTGTATGAATGTGCTCTGTTTACCCCCATTCTCTTTTGGTGGACATGTGGGTAGTTTCCAGTTTTTGACTGTTAGGAATAGCGAGTACTGCTATGAACACTCTAGTCTGAGTCTTTTGGTGAACATGTGTACACATTTCTATTGGGCACATGTCTAGGAGTGAGATTGCTGGGTCATAGGATATTCATAAATCCAGCTTTAATAGATCCTACTCAACAGTTTTCCAACCAGGTTGTACAAATTTACACTTATACTGGCAGTGTATTAGAATTGCAGTTTCTCCACATCCTTCCCAACACTCAGTATTATGAGTTTTTAATTTTAAGTCATTCTGGTGGGGGGTGTGGGGATATTTCCTTGTGGTTTTATCTTGCCTTTCTCTGATGACTAAAGAATCAAGCGTCTTTTCATATGGTCATTATCTTTTCGAATATCCTCTTTGTGAGGCTCCCATTTAAATCTTTTGCCTTTTCCCTCTTGATTAGTGGGATATTTGGGTAGGAGTCCCTAGTGGGATATATGCTTATTGTGAATAACATCTCCCAGTCTGTGGTTTGCAATTTTGCCATTTTAATGACATAGCACCTATTTTTGGCTCTGGTCTGTTGACATACATCTGACCTTGAGGTTGTAGCACTGCTAGTCTGTATGTCTGGGGTATCTGTGGCTGAGATATCTTCTTGGGCTTTGGATTAGCAGGCCTGCCATCATGGCAAACTCCTTGAAGACAGAATCCAGGACTGGTTCTGCTTGTTTTCCTTATAGTTGTTAAAGCATTGTCTTTCTCAAGGATATTTTAATCACCCATTAAATAGGGGAAACCCCAATAGAACCCTTTGGATTTGAAGAAGAGGGCTGAATTAGTCATTATGTGTCTTTTTTATATATAGTGGTCTTTACAGAGCAATTTAAGCAGAAGAATTTAAATTCCATAAGTTTAAAAAACATGCACAAAAATGTAAATGTAGAAGGGTAGCTGAGACCTACCACCTTTTAAAGTCCCAGTGGTACCCCTGCCTCTTCCAGGTGGTCTTTCCTGATTGCTGCAGTTCTGGGAGAGCCCCTTGGAACATGAATGATATATGAGTATAATTTTGAACAGTCTTTCTAAAAAGCAATTTGGGAATTCTCCTTTTAAGAATCTTTGTAAAATATAAGGTGAAAATAGCATATAATTATTTTCAGTTATTTTGATTATTTTCAAATGTTTGTAATCTATTTGTATTTTTCTTTTTTAAAAGTATTGCCTATTTGCATCTTCTGACTATCCATTACAATATTGACTTCTATGATCTCTTTCTGTCAGCTAGTAACCCTTGTTCATTTTATTTTATGCTGTAAACCTTTTTACCATTTTCTCCTTTGTTTTTCTAAAATCTTCATTTTTGTTTTAAGGTACTTGATAATAATGTATAAATACTCAGACACTGGTGGGGTTTTGATTCCCAACTGGGATAAGACATGGGCAATAGCAGGGCCTTGCCCTTCCCAGCAGCTGCCCTGAGGCAGTGGGGATTCCACAGGACAAAGGCCGGTCCTACTCTGGCCTGGTAGAGCCTGAAGAGCCGTAAGTAGCTGACCTTAGGGACTGGTGGAACCTGGGGGACTGCCTTCCTGGGCCCCAGGCTGGTGAAGATGGAATGGAGGAGGGATTGTCACTGGCTGCTCCCAGGGCAGAAGAAAATTCAGAGCAGATAAACCAACAGACAGAGATGAGGGAAGAGGAGTCCTTGAGTTTGGGCTGGGGGGGACTTGGGGAGCATCCAGAAGACAGGAGAACATCAGACAGGCAGTGAGTCTGATGAGCAGATGGGCTCTGGAGCAGGGCTGCATCCTCCTCCATGGCTTGTTTAACTTCCGTGAACCTCAGTGTTCTCATCTGTAAAATGGGACAATACTTTACTTCTAAAAACATTATTTGTGAGACTTAAACAAGATAATGGTGTAAAATGCAGCTTCAGATTCTTTGACACTCTTCCCACTGAGAGGTGGGGTATATGTCCTTGTCCTTAGAATTGGGCCATTTTGCTACTGCTTCAACCAGTAGAGGACTGTAGAAGTAACACCATGTGACTTCCATGGCTAGGCGAGAGAAAGCCACTTAGCTCCTTTTCTGTTTGCTGGAACACTTGCTCTTGGATTCCTGAGCTACTGTGCAAGAAGCTGACTACCCAGAGGCCTTCACACCATGAAGAAGCTCAAGCCATATGAAGAGGCCGCACGTGGGCACTTTGGCCAACAGTTCCAGCTGAGCCAGCCTTCTGGTTCTTCCAGCTTAGATGTCAGATGTGAGTGACGAAGCCTCGGGATGATTCCAGCACCTAACTGGTCCGGTTTTCAGAGCTGAGGCCCCTGACTTCATGGAGCAGAGGCAAGCCGTCCCTGCTGTGCTCTCTCCAAATGTCCAACCCTCAAAATCAGTGAGCGTGATAAAATGGTTATTTTTACACCACTGAGTTTTGGGATGGTTTCTTATGCAGCAATAGATAACTAGAACGTGGCCCAAGCAAAACGGCTTAGCACGCTGTTTGCTCGGAGGTGGGTGCTCAGTAAATGCCATCTCTCTTAGTAGCATTATTGGTGACAGAGTTGTCCCAGTGTAGAGAACAAAGGGCTGTTAAAGAAGAAAAGGCAGAGAAGCCTGCTGCAGGAACGTCGATCCAAGACGCACCAAGTCTTCCACCTGGACCGCGTCTTTAGTTCAGCTCCAATTCTAGCTCCCGGTCCCTCTTCCGCCAGAGTTGAAAAAGGCAAGTAGTCACAAAAGGAGGCGGTTGGAGAGTCTTAGCATTTTCTCTTTTTGCACCTCAACCCCTCTTTTGAAAAATTCGGCAGTGGTGTTGGCAAGGACTGCAGGCTGGAGCAGAGCTTGGGGAATAGGGGGTGGGAGCAGAGGAGGTGTTGGAAACCATTTTGTTGCTGCAGCTACACAAGCACAGTGGCACAGTGAGGGTGACAGTGATTGGACAGGACAGCAGGGGCCCCTTGCTTCTGTACACTGCTGTCCAGGTTGTTCGGCGCCTCCGTACACGTGGCCTAATCTTCAGCCATTCGGGGGCAGAGGATACATTCTTAGCACACTTCTTGGCAGGTGGCAGGTGCTCAACAAACGCTTGCTGATTGATAAACACGAAACGCAGGGAACAGCGATTCTATAGCAAGTCTCGCTGCCCCTGTACAGCCTCCCGCACAGGAAGGGAGCTTTTCTGTGGCCCTGATTCGGGCTCTCCGTTGGCCCTGTTCAAGTTCCCCTACTTGTCTCGCCTAACCCAGGGGCTCAGGAAAGAGATGCAATCAGGAAACAACTAAGGGACCTTGCATCTGGGGGCTCAGCCCTAAAGAAAGGAAAGTCTCTGACTCGGCAAACCTTATGAAATGTTATGCTGCAGCAGAACTGTCCTTTTACTTTTCTCTGGAGAAGATGTCCTGACCTGGGCAGCATCCTCCGGGGTTCGTGGTGTGAGCCTGGGACTGTGTGCGATTCTTCCCGGGTTTCCGAGGTGATTGTTGTCCATCTTTCCTGAGATCCACGGGGCTTCTCCGTCGGAGGAGCAGCAGGCAGAGCGGCACCAACAGATTTTCCCCAACTTTGAGAACTTCTGGACAGATCGTCAACACCGCTGCAGGCCACGCCCCGCTCCCTGCTTTGGACTCTTTTTTTCTGTTACACCTCACCTTGACCTTCCTCCTCCCAGAGGCTGCCCTGACAAGGCCTTTCATTCTGCTCTGCTCAACTGTGCCTTCAGCTGGTGGCTTCTCCTAGAGAACCGGAAGAGAGAGGGAGGGAGATAGAAAGAGGCTGAGAGAGAAGTAGAAAGATTGGGGAGTGGGGAGAGAGAGTGAGAGAGACACAGATAGAAGAAAGAAATAAGAAATAGATTTAGAGGGAGGGAGAGAGAGAGAGAGAGAAAGAAATAGTTGAGAGCAGAAGGAAGAGAGAGAGATTGAGAGAGAGGAGAGAAATAAAGATAGAAGAGAGGGAGAGAGAGAAGCTTCCAGGGGAAGGAGAGTTTCCAAGTGGAGAGAATGCGCCCACCTGGCCTCACAGGGCTGATCTGGGTGTGGGGAGAAGGAAAGCGCCTGCCCCCCATCCACCCGGAGACTGACAGTGGCCAGGTGTCCGGGGAGGAGTGTGGGCATCAGATTATTAAAGGACATTTAGCTGTGATGAAAAGGCTCTTCTGCTTGTTTACGTGTGGCGAGAGTGCTTAAACGTGTCTGGGGGTGGGCGAGTGGGCAGTGGATCATTTTGTGCCAGAGGGAACTATTGCTGTGGGACAGGAGAAAGAGCACCCGGGGAGGGGTCTGGTGGGACACCTGCCTCTCACGGGAGCCACCCAGTCCCTTCCATGAGCTCTAAAAATGGGAGCGGGGAGTTGTGGACCCAAGGGCGCAGAGTTTCAGATAGAAAGCAGGAACAAGTGTGTTGAGATCTATTGCACAGCAGGGTGACTGTATTCAATAACAATGTATTATATGCTTCAAAATAACCAAGCAGGTTTCAAATATCTTATCATGAAAAACAATAGGTAAGTGAGGCGATGGAACATCACATTCCATCCTATAAATGTATATAATTACGGTTTGCCAATTAAAAATAACATAAAAAAAGAGAAGAGTAACAATGCCAGCTCTTCAGTCCTGCAAATTAACTGTGATCGCCTGCCTCATAGACCACCTAGCTGAAGGTAAAGGTTAGCTCTCCCCACAAACTCCCCTCTCTCTCAACCCTCCCAGGCTTTTTGTCCTTTTTTGTAAAATGGGGATAATTGCATCTGTCAGCGTCAGTGGGCTGTTGAGATGTTAGGAAGGACCAATGCATCCGGAAGATGTAAGGAATGATTTCTGACCCTTGAGAATGTGCCTTTGAAGACATTCATCTCGTCCCCTTTTTCTTTTTCTTTTTCTTTTTTATTTCAGCATATCATGGGGGTACAAATGTTTAGGTTACGTATATTGCCCTTGCCCCACCTGAGGTCAGAGCTTCAAGCGTGTCCATCCCCCAGACTCACTCATTATGTGTGTATATACCCATCCCCTCCTCCCGCCTCCCATCTGCCTGACACCCGATGAATGTTATTCCTATATGTTCACTTAGGTGTTGATCAGTTAAAACCAATTTGATGGTGAGTACATGTGGTGCTTATTTTTCCATCGTTGAGATACTTCACTTAGTAGAAGGGGTTCCAGCTCTAACCAGGATAATACAAGAGGTGCTATATCACCATTGTTTCTTGTGGCTGGAGTACTCCATGGTGTACATATACCACATTTTATTAATCCACTCGTGTATTGATGGGCACTTGGGTTGTTTCCACATCTTTGCAATTGTGAATTGTGCTGCTATAAACATTCGAGTGCAGATGTCTTTTTTATAGAATGTCTTTTGTTCTTTTGGGTAGATGCCCAGTAATGGGATTGCTGAATCAAATGGTAGATCTACTTGTATCTCTTTGAGGTATCTCCATATTGCTTTCCACAGAGGTTGTACTAGTTTGCAGTCCCACCAGTGGTGTATGAGTGTTCCTATCTCTCCGCATCCATGCCAACATTTATTGTTTTGGGACCTTTTGATAAAGGCCATTCTCACTGGAGATAAGTGATATCTCGTGGTTTTGATTTGCATTTCCTGATGATTAGAGATGTTGAGCATTTTTTCATATGTTTGTTGGCCATTATTCTGTCTTCTTTTGAAAAGTTTCTGTTCATGTCCTTTGCCCACTTTTTGATAGGGTTGTTTGATTTTTTTCTTGCTCATTTTCCTGAGTTCTATATAGATTCTAGTTATCAGTCCTTTATTGGATGTGTAACATGCGAATATTTTCTCCCATTCTGTAGGTTGTCTGTTTGCTCTCGTGATAGTTTCTTTGGCTGAGCAGAAGCTTTTTAATTTGATCAGGTCCCATTTATTGATTTTTGTTGTTGCTGTGATTGCCTTTGGGGTCTTCTGCATAAATTCTTTGCCTAGGCCAATGTCTAGAAGAGTATTTCCAACGTTTTCTTCTAGAATGCTTATAGTTTCACGCCTTAGGTTTGAGTCTGTTATCCACCATGAGTTGATTTTTGTGAGAGGTGAAAGGTGTGGATCCTGTTTCAGTCTTCTACATGTGGCTATCCAGTTTTCTCAGCACCATTTATTGAATAAAGATATAAAATAGCTTATCAATATTTTTATATTGATTTACAGGATATTTTGGATACATTGGATATTGGACATTGGACATAAAATATATTTCACTTTGTAAAAAATGTGGATACTAGAGGCCAGGGGCAGTGGCTCAGCCTGTAATCCCAGCATATTGGAAGGCTGAGGAGGGAGGAGTTCGAGGTTAGCCTGGACAACATAGCAAGACTACATCTCTACAAAAAATAAAAAATTTGCTGGGTTTGGTGGTTTGCACCTGTAGTCCCAGCTACTTGGGAGGGTGAGGTGGGAGGATCCCTTGAGCCCAGGAGCTCAAGGCTGCAGTGAGCTATGATCCTGTCACTGCACTCCAGCCTGGATGATAGAGTGAGACCCTGTCTCTAAAATTTTTTTTTAAATAAATAAATAAATAAATGTGGATACTAGAAATTTTTAAATTACATATGTGGCTCACATTATATTTCTATTAGATGGTGCTGTTCTAGACCTTTCTTTATGCATTTATATATATAGAGAGAAAGAGAGAGAGAGAGGAGAGAGGTACTTCTACTTGTATGATTAAAAAGAAAAGATAACTGGCATTGTTCATTCTGCATTGATCTACAGCTTTTTTTCTCTTACCAATCTGTCTTGTCAGTATGTATAGATCCACTTTTTTTCTTTTAAATGGGTACACAGTATTCCATATTAATAAGCCATAATTTATGAAACCATCTTCTATTCATGGGCATTTGACTTATTTTCATGATTTCCCTGTTACAAACCAATGAACATTGTTGCTTGGGGGCTTTTTAAAAAAAAATCCCCATATTTCTTGGCTTGTAGGGTTATTGGAGTTTTCCAGATTTTTCCTGAAAAGCGTAGGTGGTGACTCGACCCAAGGTAGGTGACCGTATGGTTTATTGCCCACAAGTGGACTTCTGAGAGTGAAAAGCAGTGAGATCGGTGACGATTCCAGGACAACAGGAGGTACAGACTGAGACTGTCCGGTGCAGATTTGGACATACGGTCACCAGAGCCACAGGAAGAGTCCCAGTGTGTGCCTGATAGTGGATGCTTCGCACGATGAGGATGGGAAGCCAGTCGGAGCCCTTGTCCCCAGCAAATGCTGGACTCCAGTCTCCAGGTTACCCCTTCCTTGTTCCTGGCAGCTGGTGGGCATCGGGGCAGTCTTCTGAGGCTGAGGGAGGGGATGGGGTGGAAAATGGATCAAAATCCCTAAAGAGAAGGCTCGGTGGATGGGGAGGCTCCCTCGTTGGAGGCCCCGCCATGTAGAAGCTCTCTGTAGAGTAGATGGGGGACACGTCGGCACGGGGTTACAGGGGTTGATTGCATTCTTGACCACTCATTGCTAACTCAGGGACAATCTGAGCTGCTGTGACCTCGAGCTAAAAGACCCCAGATCTTGTTACTGGTTCCTTCAGGAAACCTCCACTCTCTTCCCGCCTTCCTTTCTGTGACTAATTTCTGAAATCTCTGTAACTGAGAAGGCATTGGATGAGGTTTCCCACTCTGGGAGGGCCCTGGGTGCCAGACTAGGGCGGGGGGGGGGCAGGGATAATGGTGGGTGAGGGCTAAGACTTCTGTGCGGTCACATGCTGTCCCTCAAGAGCAGAAGCGGAGGCCTCCAGATTGGGTGGCAGCAGCTGGTGGGGTGTCGGGATAACCTCGCTGATGACTGGGCAGATAGGACTCTCTTGTGTTAGTGGATTCCAGAAAGCAGCGTGCTCCCTGATGAAAAGGCCATGGCCATTGTCTTATGGGATCTGCCTGGCCTGGCTTTGACAGTTCTCAGCTGCTCCATAAATCTTCCATCAGTTCCATCTGTCCAAAAAGATGTCATCACCATTTTCTCCTAGCGACGAAAAGTAAAAGGTCATTAACGAAAGAGCTCCTCCGTGCCTGTTCAAACCAAAGAAGACAAACTTAAACTTTTCAGTGGGAAGGGAAATTTGTGTTGATGTTGTGTTGTTTATGCCACGGTGATAGTTTATATTTGTGCATTATACCTTACTATAAGAAGGATGATTATATTTTAGGTATTACTGAATACTCTGGCACCCACATACTTAGTACACAGAACCTTACAATCTGGGAGTTAGAAGGAATATTAGCAGTCATCTAATTGTTTTCAAGTTTTCAGTTTATTTATTTAATTTTTTAGGATAGGGTCTTAGTCTGTCACCCAGCCTGGAGTGCAGTGGCCCGATCATAGCTCACTGTAACCTTGAATTCCTAGGCTCAAGCAATCCTGCTTCAGTCTCCCTAGTAGCTGGGACTACAGGCATGCACCACCATACCCAGCTAATGTTTTTTTATTTGTAGAGATGGGGGTCTTTCTATGTTGCCCAGGCTTGTGTTGAACTCGTGGCCCCCAGCAATCCTCCTGCCTCAGTCTCCCGAGTCTCTGGGATTACAGGCATAAGCCACTGTGCCCAGCCTGCAAATGATAATTTTTTTACAAAATTCCAACACATAAAATAGACAGACTGAGCATAGTGGAAGCCTGGCATTCTGGCCTATCAATACCGACTCTTCCTGACCTTGTGGTTGTTCCTGTTTGGAAACTGTTGTGTTTAAATCCCGTAACCAGTCCCTAAATCCCCACTGTAGCCTCCCCAACGCTTGGCTGTTACGGTCTTGCCTTGTGCTCACATAGCCCCGGTGCCTTGGGAAGCAGCCTCTGCTGTGCTAAGACAGAGCCCCTGGTCAGAAAGACTCGCTTTAATGGCAGTACAGTTCTCTCACCTTCTCCTCTCCCAAATCTGCGCCTGCCAGAGGGGTCTCGTAGTAACCCACTTAGTACCTGTCCTGGAGATGGTGAATATTTTAGGATGCTGAGCCATGTTTGTGCGAAATGACAACTGGGTCCTTTGTTGGACTGTGGGTTTATTAGGGATCTAATAAAGTTCATTCTAACTTGCGTCGAGTGGACACTGTAAGGGGCGCCCACACACTTCTCTCCTGTCTCGAGAGCTTGAGGCCGGCTGGCTCTGGTGGTGAGGGTGGGAGAGGCCCATGCCCTGCTCTTGAAGTCACCCTCCAGCCCGCTGCCTCCCTGGATAGCTTTGGGCTTTAATGTTCCCATCCTGAGACCCCTTGCAGAGTGGTCGCTTTATCAGCTGGTGTTATCTAGGTTGGAGGCTGTTTCACTAATTTCCAGAAAACAACAACAAAAAACCAAAACAAATAAACAAACAAAAATAACCAGAGGCATAGTCATCAGAGGGGCCCCAAGGGTAGCTGGGGAACTTGACTGGGTCCTCCTGATCTGGTCCAAAGGCTGTAGAGCATGGCATCAGGCTGGGGTGCGTTAGGGGATCAGAGCCCACTGTGACCTCCAACTCCTGGGCTCAAGCCAGCCTCCCGCCTCAGCCTCCTGAATGGCTGGGACTACAGGCACATGCCACCATGCCCACCCAAGTTTTAATTTTTTGTAGAGATGGGGGGTCTCACTATGTTGCCCAGGCTGGTCTCAAACTCCTGGCCTCAAGCCATCCTCCCATCTCGGCCTCCCAAAGTGCTGGGATTACAGATGTGAGCCACTGTGCCAGGCAAGACGGAGGTTTTTTATTGCTTTCCATGGACTTTCAGGTAGTGGTCAGCAGCAGTGGTTTAGTCAGTTTCTACTTCTTGATCATGATATAAATTTAAATT
Source organism: Eulemur rufifrons (assembly GCF_041146395.1). Taxonomy (NCBI): domain Eukaryota; kingdom Metazoa; phylum Chordata; class Mammalia; order Primates; family Lemuridae; genus Eulemur; species Eulemur rufifrons. The sequence goes on from NC_090992.1 coordinate 13,983,331, forward strand.
CTGGGCTGAGATAAAAAATTCTAAGTGGGCTCTGCTAGCATGTGTGTGTATGCATTTTATTTAAAAAATATGTATTTTAACATTAAAATTTTTTCCATTTTTTTTTTCTGCTAGTATTTTTAGTAGCAAAAACAAAGCTAAAAAAGTCATCCGGTTCCTCCTGTCCAACTCCCAAGAAAGGTTGTCTGCCCTGCCTGACTTGTGCCGGCTCTACCCTCCCAGTCTCTGTTGGGCAATAGCTGCGCTCAGGTTCCTGCCCACTTGTTGACTGTTGACACATATCTGTTGTGAGTACAGATGCTCCTTGACTTATGTCCAGATTAACCCATTGTAAGTTGAAAATACTGTAAGTCTAAATGCATTTAATACACCTAACTTACCAAACATCATAGCTTAGCCCAGCCTACCTTAAATGTGCTCAGAACACTTACGTTAACCTACAGTTGGGGGCACAATCATCTAACACAAAAGCCTATTTTATAATAAAGCGTCGAATATCTCACGTAATGTACTGACTACTTGAGATGATGTGCAGCATTGCAAGGGAGTTTGGTAGCCAGTGGCACTAGTCGGGGAGAAGATCAAAATTCAAAATTCAAGGTACGGTTTCTACTGAATGCATATCGCTTTTGCACCATCGTAATGTTGAAAAATCCTAAGTCAAACCATTGTAAGTTGGGAACCATCATGTAAGGACTGTTCCTACTGAACTCCGTTTTTCTTTTCTTTTCTTTCTTTCTTTCTTTCTTTTTTTTTTTTTTAAGAGACCAGGGTCTTGCTCTGTTGCCCAGGCTGGAGTGCAGTGGCCTGATCACAATTCACTGTAACCTTGAACTCCTGGGCTCAAGCGATCCTCCCACCTCAGCCTTCTGAGTAGCTGGGCCTACAGGTGCGCGCCACTGTGTCCTGCTAATTTTTTTATTTCTTGTAAAGATGAGGTCTCACTATGTTGCCCTGGCTGGTCTCAAACTCCTGGCCTCAAGCAATTCCCCTGCTCGGCCCTGAGCCCACCACACCTGGCCCATGTGAAAAATCTTGAAAGTGAATCTTCCAGCCCCAGTTAAGCCTTCAGATGACTGCAACAGAGCCAGCATCTTGACTCCGATCTCATGACAGACACCATGCAAGAATGACCCAGCTAAGCTATTTAAGCTGTGTTCCTGTATTCCTGACCCATAGAAACTGTATGAGATGACAAATATTTATTGTTTATTTAAGCTGCCAAGATTTGGTATAATTTGTTATGCAACAGTAGATGACAAATACACCAACGTCGTAATTGCCCTATATTGGGTAACTGCTGCTTAGCTTGGATGAGAGCGTAAGTTTGCATTCAGAGTTTGCTGATTACCTAACACCGTGCATGTGAGAATAACTGGCAGAGCCAGGATCAGTTGGCCACTGCTGCTAAATGTTTTTGAGGATCCCCTGGCCTCAAGGGATCTGACCCCAACCTGACCATCCAGTCACATCTCCCAGAAACTCTCATGCAACCCATATTTAGCCATACCAGATTGTTAATACCGTGTTGCTAATTATACATGTATTAATAATAGTGACCATGTGATGATAGAACTACCATTTGTTGTATACCAACAGGGTGCTGTGCCCTTCTTCATTTAATTTGCAGGACTTCCCTGTGAAGAAGGTACTAGTGTGAGCTGCATCACACTCAAACTGCTCTTGGAGGATTGGCTGGGTGCGGGTTTGAAGTGAGTAGGCCCGACTTCAGAGCCTGAGCTCCTCAGACACTTTGTGCCCTTTATTGCCTCCTCTTTGCCCATACTGTTCCCTTTTCCTGGTGCTCCCTTCCCCCTCCCTTGCAGGTGACACTACTTCGATTTCAAGACCCAGCTGCACTCTCACCTCCCCTGTGTGCCACCTTCTTTGACATTCTTAGCCAGTCAACAAACAGTTATCAAGAGTCTGCTAGATGACAGGCACAGTTCCACAGGCTGGGGATGCACCAGTAAAAACAAAACGATCAACAAAGCTCCCGCCTTTAAAGAGGTGACATTCTGGTGGAAGAAAATTAACAAACAGATAAGTGAGATAATTTTGAAAGTGGGGCATGCTGTGCTGAGGGATTGGTTTTCCAGGATAAAGAAAAAAGGAGGGTTGAGGGTAACACCTTGGTGCCTAATTTTCTGGCTTAGGCAACTAGCATCCTTTCCTGAGGTGGGGAAGACTTGAATGAAATCAGTGTGCGTGTGTGACAGGGTTACTTGGCAGGAACTCAGTATCTTTTAGATGAGTTAAGTTTTAGACTCTTTTTTTTTTTTTTTTTTTTTTGAGACAGAGTCTCACTCTGTTGCCCGGACTAGAGTGAGTGCCGTGGCGTCAGTCTAGCTCACAGCAACCTCAGACTCCTGGGCTCAGGCGATCCTCCTGTCTCAGCCTCCCTAGTAGCTGGGACTACAGGCATGCGCCACCATGCCCAGCTAATTTTTTTGTATATATATATTTTAGTTGTCCATATAATTTCTTTCTATTTTTAGTAGAGACGGGGTCTCACTCTTGCTCAGGCTGTTCTCGAACTCCTGACCTCGAGCGATCCTCCCACCTCGGCCTCCCAGAGTGCTAGGATTACAGGCGTGAGCCACTGCGCCCGGCCAAGTTTTAGACTCTTGTAGACATCCAAGTTTCATTTCTTTTCTTTTTCTTTTTTTTTAAGCAATGCTATCCTTCAGAAACATCCATGTTCCTAATGGGCAGTTGTTTTCTGAGTCTGGAGTTTAGGGGATAGGTATGGGCTGGAGATACGAATTTGGGAACCATCAGTGTACGCATGGTGTTTAAAGCCATGGCAATGGTGAGATTAAGCAGGGAGAGTGTAGAGAAAGAAAAGAGGGCCCAGGACTGGTCCTTTCTTTGCTCAAGTTAGTTTTCCTTCTTTCTAGCTCCGTCATACTCTGTTTTGGTACTTGCTGAAATGGTCTCTTCCTCAGTAGACTGGGAGTGTCTTGGGGGCAGACACCATGTTTTATGTCTGCAGCCACCATGCTCCATGCAATGCCTGATCCATGGTAGGTGCTCACTAAATGTTAACTGGCGTCACGTGATCATATGACTGAATGAGGAACTACTGTCATCCTGGAGCTCTGGGTTTGCCATGGCCAAGTTCATGCATTTAGCCTCCCAGAACACAGCTTATGCTATAACTCTAAGGCGGTCCAGTTTCTGATACCCCACTGCAGGAATCACCCTCACATGTGGACTGTTAGGAGGTGGGGTGGCCAGAACAGTGAGCTCTGGCTTATAGGGGCTGTAACTGAGTGTTCCAGACCAGGAAAGATGGAGAGAGACCAAGAAGGAAGAACTGGTTAGGAAGGTGAGATGGGATAAATCACACCATTCTCCCAGAAAACGTAAACATGTGTATAACGATCGTTCAGCAAATCATTAGAGATGTATAAGAACAAAAACAGAGAAAGGGAACAAAACTTATCAATGATGGTTATTTGAGGGGCATCAGAGTCTGAAGGGAGAAAGGGAAAAAGTGAGGGAGCAGGGATTTAGTTTTGTTGAGCAGCTGTTAAGTGCCAGATGCCTATATAAATTTTCTATTAAATTTTACCACCTGTGTTTTACAGAGAGAAAGCAGATATGTAACATCTAACAGCTAGTATTTAAACTCAGGTTTGTCCAGCTTTAAAAGCCACCAAGAAATGAAAGCTTGGGTGGCAGCATATTGCAGTAAAAAAGACTTGGACTTGGAATCAGGAGATAAGAATTCCTTCAACAAATTGAAGATACAATGTTATTGTCCTTTGGCTTCCATTGTTGCTGATGGAGAGTCAGCTGTCAGTCTAATTTGTACTCTTTTTTAAGGTAACCTATCTGCCTAGCGCCCCATCCTTGCAGCTGTTTTTAAGATTTTCTTTTCATCTTTGGTTTTCAGCAGGTTTTTTTTTTTTTTTTTTTTTTTTTTTGAGATGGGGTCTCACTATGTTGCCCAGGCTGGAGTGCAGTGGCTATTCACAGGCATGACCATAGTATACTACAGCCTCAAACTCCTGGACTCAAGCAATCCTCCTGCCTCAGCCTCCTGATTAGCTAGGATTACGGGCACATATGACCATGCCTGCTTCAGCAGTCTTTGTTTTTATATAAAATTTTTTTATTTTTATTTTTTTTTAGAGATGGGGTCTTGCTATGTTGCCCAGGCTGGCCTCAAACTTCTGCGCTCAAGCAATTCTCCCACCTTGGCTCTCTGAGTAGCTGGAATTACAAGCACACACCACTGCACCTGGCTTCAGCAGTCTTTTTAAATGATGTCCCTCGTGTGGGTCTCTTTTTATTTATCTTGCCTGGGATTTGTAGGATGTCTTGAATCTGTGGTATGATGATGTCTTTCATCAGTTTTAGAAAATTCTCAGCTGTTATCTTTTCAAATATTGCTTCTGCCATATTTTCTCTCTCTTTACCCTGGGCCCTTAATTGCACACATTACATTTCATTGTGTCTTTTATGTCTCTTGCCCTATCAGTTGTATTTTCCATCTGTTTGCCTCTCCTGTTGTATTCTGGTAACTTCTGTTAACATAAAATACTTCACCAGTTTTTTAAAACTAAAACTATCCTTTTAGTTCTTAATTTTGGTTATTGTATTTTTTTAGTTTTAATGTTTCCATTTGGTTTTTAGAAATAATTTTCGATTCTCTGCCAAATTCTCAGTTTTATATTTTATTTCTTTGAGTTACTTTAAAGTCTTTGATTACTCCAATATCTAGAGCCTTTGTAGATCTGTTTTTATTGTTTCTATTGTTTGTTGATTTTTCTATTTTTTCTCTCTTCCTTTCTTTCTCTTAAAAAATACTGCTTCATGTCCTTTGTGCCTTATTTTTTTACTGTGTTCTGGACACTACATTTGCAAAATTGCTCGCAGAATTAATTTGAGGTCACATGATATTTTCCTCCTACAAAGATTTATGTTTGCTTCTGCTGGGCTCCTGGGTCACCAAGAACTCAGGATTACTTAAATCTAATTTCAGGGCTTTAGAATGCTTGAAGCTGAGCTGTAGACTCCACAAGGGGCCTGTCTGCTTCTGGTTCACACTTACTTGTAGGAAGAATCCCTTTGGAGTCCCAGTCCACGGCAAGTCCCAGTCCTACTCTTGTTGGGCCTCAGATTCAATTCCTGACCCTTTAGCCCTGCGAGACTCCCAAAAGCGCCACTCAGCCTCTCTGCAACCCGCTGCGGAGTTAGCAAATACCTCTGGGTCTAAAGGACGTCAAGCAACAAGCTCTGCTCTCTGGGCCTCCTTCTTCCTTTGGGTTCTGGCTGGTTGTTCTTCATTATTTTGTTAGCTCTCTGGTGTCTTTAAGCAGGTTTTTTGTTTTTTACCTTCAATCATCATCAATTTTATTAAAAACATAAAACAAATGCTTATAAACAATAACAACAACAAAGTAAGCTGACAATCTATTCCACTGGATTTATCGCTTTCTTTCTCAAAAGATAATCTTCTACAAAAAAGCCTGTGTGGATTTTTCTTTCAGTTTGTTTCACCTTTGCATGCTTTAGTGACAATCCGCACACCTGAGGCAAAGTGATTATCATTTAGGAATCATTATCATCATCATAAATTATTATTATTTTACATTTAATTATTATTATTATTATTTTAGATACAGGGTCTTACTCTGTTGCCCAAGCTGGAGTGCAGTGGTGTCATCATAGCTCACTACAGCCTCAAACTCCTGGGCTCAAGTGATCCTCCTGTCTCAGCCTCCGGAGTAGCTGGGACGACAGGTGTGCACCACTGAGCCTGGCTTATGATTTTAAATTGATTGAGAAGAAGGGCAGGATAATTTTATTACTAACTTTGAATCTATTAATAACCCTAAAATTTAAATGTGCTGGGCAAAGTAACAGAGAAGGCTTGACAGTATCCCTCTTATTTATATATTCCAAGAAATTTCATGAATTTTTTCCATTTGTCTGGTGAAGGATTTACCTGTTTGCAGCTTTTCTAGTTGTCCTCAGCAGAATAGAGGTTGGCCTGAATTACCTAGTTTGCTGTTAGTAGTAACGGGAATTCATCCTTTGAGGTATTAATATTAGTTCTGGTCTCAGCACTGTCACTAGTTACTTCTAGGCCCTTGGGTCTCAGGTGCTTCTGTTTCCTCGTTAGTGAAATGAGGCCAATAACACTGGGCTCACTTGCCTCGTGGATTATTGTAGGAGCCAATGGGATAAGCTACATGGAAACATGGAAGCCAATATAAAATGCAAGGCGCTATGGGCCATTTCCCCTGATTCTCATCCCAGCATTTCCAGAGGCATCTGAACTTTCTAGGAAGGAGGGCGCACGCTGATCCCAGCCCTGGGGGGTGATGCCCAAACCAGTTTGCATCAGGGGTCTTTTCTGCCACCCTCCAAGCGTCAGGCCAGTACATGGTCCACTATTCACCATGGTAGTCAAGTCTTAAATCTGGACGATCAGCTGAGTTTTTATTATACTTTTTCTCACTTCTTTTTCCACATAATTGCATTTCGGGAAGCTTCCTTGGGTTTTTTTCCTTTAGTTTTTGTGTCTAATAACTGCGTGAGTAGCCCCGTTGTGTGCAGCCGTAAGGAACCCTGGACTTGGTAAGAGAACACCTCCAAGCCAGACCTCCCTGGGCAGCCGGGGGCCCCCGGCAGGAGCCCCTCCGGCTCTCACGCTTACCTTGGCCTTTGTGAACTGCGCAGAACAGGGCTGACCCTGCTGATCTGTGGATGTGTGGCCAAGACAGGTCCCAGGGTCCTGCCCGGGCCGCGCGTGTGAGGCAACGTGATGGCATTCGTGACAGGGTGAGGGAAAGAGATTGCCGGCTGGGGCTTCAAGGGGCGCGATTAGATTACAGCGGAGTTGTCTGTCTGGCGGAGGTGGACGACTTGATTCTGTTTACTTCACGTGCAGTGGAGCCCATCGTCACAAACTGGCCAGAAGGCCCCGTTTCTGGAGCCACAGGCAGTAGCTGAACAAGCCCAGAGCCAAGAGGTTCATTCCATAATGCTGTCCTGAGCCCTTGCTTTTATTTCTTCACGTCTTTTCCTTCTGTGTCTCTAGCTTTCTTTTTCTGAACTCTTGCGTTTCCACAATGCTAAAAGTTTGCCAAAAAAGGTTGCCACCACCTGGAATCTTGTTAATCTCAGCTGTGTTCCTTCCATGCATATTTAAGTACTTACAGAGAAAGGGCGCAGGGGGTTGGTGCAAAGACCCTGGGCTTTGGTGTCAGACTCACCAGGTTTGAATCTTTGCTTGTCCTCTTTTAGCTGGGTGACCTCAGGTGAGTTAACTTCTGCGAGGCTCAGTTTTCTCATCTGTGAAATGGAGAGTATGATATCCACCTCTTAGTTGTTGTGAGGTCTGCATTAAAGAAAATGCGTAATGTTTTAAAAACAGTTTTTGGCACATGGTATGTATTATTCAATAAGTGGTGTTTCTCTTCTCTTTTTATTCTCTCTTTTTTTTTTTTGTCATTTTCTGTTAAATATTTCAGGAAAAGTTTTTGATGAGGAGTAAGAGATTCAGATATAGTTAGGATGCGCTGTAGTTACTATCCCATTATAGTCACTATCCCAACTGTCATCTTTTTTTTTTTTAAAGACAGGGTCTCACTATGTTGCCCAGGCTGGACTCAAACTCCTGGCCTCAAGCAATCCTCCCACCTTGGCCTCCCAGAGTGCTGGGAATACAGGCATGAGCCATGGTGGCTGGCCTCCACTGTCACCTTTGATCTTGGTCTTCAGGTGTCTTGTTACCAAGGATCTGTAGGGGGTGAGCAGTATCCAAGCTGAGGAGGAAGAAGACAGGATCAGGAGGAGGCTCTAAGTAGAGCCCTACGGAATTCATCTGGGGGTAGAACAGGCCACTCAGTGTTGCCCTCTGGTTAGGGGCTTGTGCTGGCCCTCCACATTCTCTCTGTGGCCCTCTCCTTGGCTACCCCTTTTTGGGATAGGAATCTCAAGAGTGAAAATGCATTACCCCTCACCAAGTCAGACATTTGTATATATGTTTAAGGTTTTTTTTTAAATGAATACTGTAATGTAGAGTTTCCTAAACCTTAGTTGTTTGCCATCATAAAGTACTAACTATATTATTCTTTATTTAATATGTTAATTGAAATCGACTCACTTTTTATTTTTTTACTTTTAAAGACAGGGTCTCGCACTGTTGCTCAGGCTGGAGTGCAGTGGCTCGATCCTAACTCACTGCAACTTTGAACTCCTGGGCTCAAGCGATTCTCCCACTTCAGCCTCCTAAATAGACCACAGGTGAGCGCCACCATGCCTGGCTAATGTTTTTATTACTTTTTTTTTTTTTTAAACTTGAAAGCTTATTTCAGTCTTGACCAAAACAATAATATCCAATAACTTATGGTTAAGGCACAGGTGAGTGTTTGGCCCAATTTCCATTCTTTGGAAGGGAAAGAAATTGAGGAGAAATTCATACAATACTCCTCTACTCATGCAATGATGAAGTTCTTGCCAAGAAAGAAAAAAACTTATAATCTTAGTAATCTACAAAAAGCACTGACAATATTTAGGTGTATTGCTTGCTATTATCTTTCCATATACGTATTTTACATAGTTGAGATCACACTGTATGCAATTTTTCTTCTGATTTTTCCACTTAATATAAAATTATAAGTATTTCTCCCATGTCATCAAATATTCTTTTCAAATTTGATCCTGGGGGCTGGGCTTCCTGTGGGGGTCCTGGCTGGCATTACAACTTCACAGGACCCTCTTGGGACAGAGTTTCCATCTTCGGCGGGCTGGGCTGATGGGACTCCAAGGTGGGCAAGCCATCCGTCCACTCCATTCGTGACTTTGAGCTGGGGACTCAGAGGTTTGTGTGGCTCATATTTTGCTTTTCACTGAAGTGTTTGCAGCTGATCTTTTTGATCCTATTAGAGAACACAGTGACTTTCATCTGTGGTTGACTATATTAACGCTCTTGTTTGATAAAGTGACGTGAAACTCCAAACAAAAATAACATTATTCATAATAAGCTGGGTTCTCCAATCTAAAGAATCAGGGGACAGCCTCTCAGAAACGAGTCATGAGGAGTCTTGTTCACTTCCACAACTAGATTGCATGTGGGTGACAGATGTCTCCATTGCCCATGCCTTTGGGTTTGTTCTGGGCTATTGCTCTCCCCTTCCTCCAGATGTGGTAATGATGGTTCCACAAGGAATCACATGTCCTGGGTGCTCACGGAGACGTATTTCTGAGGCCCAGCTCCCCACCCTTGTTCCTGAGCACCTCTGTGACTGCCCCATGAGCGTCCTCATGTCACGGCCCAGCCCAGGCCGATCCCCTTGCCAGCAGGGGCTGTCTGCTTGCCGTGTCTGAGAGAGAGAGCGCCTCATGACCTTTCAGAAGGGACCAGAGTGCCCAGAGCCCTTCAGGAGCGCAGCTGGGAGGCCAGGACAAACCACAGAGCGTGCGAGGAAAGACACAGCTGGGGACGGCTTGTCCACCGACGGCAGCCGGAGAATCAGGGAGCGTATCACGTGGGGCAGAAGCAGCGCCCGAGCTCTTTGCAGCGTCTCAACGAGCCCCAATTAAATGTCTTGTTTGCACAAAATTACTGAGGACAGCAAAGCCCAGTGGCTTCCCCCAGACAGTTTCTGGTGCCATAGGGGCAGTGGCTACAAGCTGCCTTCCAGGACGTCAACCGGAACTACTCCAAGTGGCTAGCAGGGGTGGGGAACCTTCGGCCTTGGGGCCACATGTGGCCTTCTGGATGCTTGAGTGCTGCCTTTTGACTGAATCCGTATTTTACAGAACAAATCGCTAGCGTGTCAGCACTGAGTTCAGATGCCTGGGGTTGGTGGCCACAGTTTGACCACTCTGGTGCTCAGCTCTAGGGGAGGGCCCGACCTCCCAAACTGGAGGACGATCATATACCAGTGATCATGATACCCAAGAATTAAAAAAAAAAACCAACCCGAAACTTATATGATTCCATGTATAACATCTCATCATATCTCAACAATGAGCAGGAGACCAGGTTCACATTGTTGCAAGCTCAGAATTTTCATGGTGCTTCTAGAAAAAACCGTGTCTTCCCAGGCAGAGCTGTGATTAGAGGTGTTTTTTTAATCAGGGCTCTTTCTTCCAGTTGCTCTTCGCTCCCCAGCTTTGTTCGGGCTCAGACTCTCAGCCCAGGCCACCCAGGGGCAGTGGGCCTCGGATGGGAGCAGCCCCGGCAGCTGCTCCCTCCAAATTCTCCGGGATTCAAGGCCGGGCGCTGGGTGATTATGCCGCTGTTATCCGGGATTAGCTATTTTCGCTCCCTGTATTTATATCGTGGAAGCTGCAGCGTGATGCGCCAGATGACAGTGTGGGCAAACTGCTCCTTTCTCTGGACCCACCTGCTGTTCCACTAACACCCGGCAAGGTGGCAGTTGGTGGGGACCAGACCTACCAGCGCCCCCCACCCCTGTCCCAAATGTCCGGAGTGGTGAACTGAGAGGCTCCGCTTGGCAGTGACAGGCGAAGGCCGGACCTGGACTTGGGGGCGGTGGGGCTGGAGGGCTGGCAGTGGTCCCTGCAGAAGACGCCTGTCACCTCCCTAATCCCCTGAAGTCTTCAAGTCTAGGAACCCTCTTGCCTGCCCCACCACCCCTGCTCCACCTCGACCCACGCGTATCTCCCCAAGTTGCATGTGAGGAGTTGTGAGCGGCTCTCATTTTAGGCAGCCCAGAAAAGCAGCAAGTGCCTGAAAGTCCCAAATGTAAGTGCGGAGGGATTCAAAGGCCCTGCTCTAACTCCGTCCAGCTTTGTGTTTGCACCTCGCCTTCCCTCCCTGTTTTTCCCCCCACGGGGGAGGTGGGAGATCTGGCCTGTCAGCTTGTCTTTCAGGAAATGAGAGGTTTGTTCAAAGGTATGTTCTGTCTCACGAGGGTTGCGCTACATGGCCTCGGCAAGTTTCTTAGCAATGCTGAGTCTGTATTTTAGTATGTGGAATTCGCTCCAGCCCCTGGTGCCTCGAGTGGGGCTTTTCCCATGGTGCCTGCAAGGTTTCTCGCACCCGCCTCCCCTCTGGGCAAAAGTGGACAACACCAGGCCTGGGCTGCACCTGCCTTGGGACCCCTGAGAGCACCAGGTCAGGAAGAGGCTCAGGCAGAGCCCCGGGGATTCTGCCCCAGGGATTCGGCCCGGGAAGACACTGGGTTCGGTGTGGCCACTGTGGAGCTCTGCCCCTCTCGGCTTCTCTGCCCAGCCCACAGCAGGGGGCAGGAATCTCGAGGGTGGCAAGGAATTAACCCTCCCAGGTAGGTATTAAAAACATTAAAAAATATATTTTTTACCCTAATGTAGAGTTTCCTAAACTTCAGTTGTTTGCCATAGCCAGGTAAGATAAATGATGTATAAATTAAGATATATACATAAAGATAATAAACATTAAATAAAGAATATATCTACTGAAATCATATTTTTATTGAAATTGATTCACCTTTTTATTTACTTGAAACCTTATTTTAGCCTTGCCCCAAGTAAGATATCCAAGAAATCATGGGTTTGAGGTCCTAGTTAAATTTTGTCTCAAAAGACTTTAAAATAAATACTTATTGATTTTTAAAAATCCAGGGCTGCCATGCGTTGGACAATTCTAGCTTAACTAAAAGAAAGGTGGAAAAATGTGGGGGATTCGGGTTGCCCCCGTGAGGTGGCGAGCGGTCCGCGGAAGAGGACACATCCGGACGGGGCTTAGTGGTGGGAGTGGGCTGGTGGGGGGAGGGGAGGAAAGGGTGGCAAAAAGAAACTTCTCGATTGACTGGAGCGGCAGAGCAGCATCTTGTTTTGGGGTGAAAAGGAGAGGTACGATTAACACAGCGCCTCTGCCTTTGATGCTGCTGTCTTAGCCCAGTAAGTTTATTTCCTGGACCTGTGTACCGGGACCAAAAATCACCGGGGCAAGCTGAGCAGAGAGGCCACCCAGTGGCTTTGTGGGCTCCTGTCCCGAATGCCTCTTCTGCCTCTGGCACCGCAGGTGGAAGCTGCCCCTGCCCGCTTTGACAGTGCAGGGAGAGGGAGCGCCAGCCGCCCTGGGCAAGAGACGGCAGCGACAAGGCCTGGGGCCCCCGGGCTCCCGTTGGAAAAGCAGGGACAGGAAAACACAACTCAGCGCCTACCCTGATCCTCGGAATTCACAGTCACCCTTACGTGGGAAGGCGCCATGGACCTCCAGGAGGTGGAGGTATGTTCCCATCCCTCTCCCTCCTCTATTATGTAAAAGAATCACAAGTTCATAGTTGTCGTCTTTTTTTTTTTTTTTTTTTTTTTTGGGAAATAGAGAAGCAGAAGAAAAAATAATTTTGCTAATTGCCAAAAAGCACTGCCGATATTTAAATGTGGAGCTTTTCATCCATTTTTCTACCTCTATTTTTTACGTAGCTGAGAACACCTTGCATGCAATCTCTAATCTGATTCTTCTATTTCACATAAAATTACAAGCACTTTCCCATGCCAGTGAACACTCTTTACAAACTTAATCTTGTTAGCTAAGTTTCATGTTTTTGTGCATGAAGGTTCCATTTTTCTTTACTATTGTAAATAAGTCTATAATTAATATCTTTGGTTAAATAGTAAAATTTCCAGTTATTTTCTAAGGATAGATTCCCAGAGGTGGTCCCAGTGTAGAGCGTTGAATGTAGAATGGAGAAAATTATGTTTAGTGTAAGTAGAGGGAAATATAAGCATCTATATTTGTATGCACGTAAAGAAATTATTGAAGAATCCGCATGAAACTAGTGACAGTGTTTACCTGAGGGCTGAGTGTGGGCTGGGTCCTGGGCAGGTAAACTTAGGGCGAAGAGACACTTGTTACAGTATACAGTTTTGCATATTTTGAGTTTTGAAGCATGCTTATCTATTAATATTACTTATAGAAAAATTAAAAACAAACGACAACCTCTACTTGCTGCTTGATTGTAGAACTGAAACAAGAGTCCCTCTGGAACTGCCTCTCCTGTTTTCCCGTCACACCCGCACCACGTGCTCGCAGCCTGTGGCGGGGGCTCCATGCGTTGCAGGCTCTCAGTAGCCAGGTGCTTTCTATCCTGTTGGTCACCGGCCTGTGTGAGGGAGGACAGAGGGAGAGGAAGTAGAGGGTAGGCAATTTCCTTCTGAGGAAGTGATGTGGGAGTCAGACACATTAGGTCTTCTCGTTGTCGTGGGTGGGAACTTGGTCAGGGACCACTCCTAACTGCAGAAGGGTCTGGGAATATAGTCTCTGCCTGGGCAGCCAGGGTGCAGGCTGGGGGTCTAGAAGGGGAAAATGAGACTAAGGGAAAATTAGTGGCTTTGGCCATGGGGACTTTTATTAAAAGAGAATGGCTACTTCTTGCTTTTACCTCTTGTTTCTTAAAAGATGTGTGTGTTGGGGGAGACAGAGAGAGAATATGGCTAGAAATTGTTGGCTCTACAAGATTATTTTGCCGTCTTTTGTTTTAACCAAACCCATAAAACTCCGTTCCTGTGGGGATAATTGAAAGGCCGTGGTAGTAATGGTGTTATGATAATAGCATTTTCTCTATTTTTCCTGTAATTATCCCTCAGTGAAATACTGTCTCTCAGGTGAGCCATGACTTGTAGCAGCCAGTTATTCAATTTGGCAGTTTGCCGAGTGATAGCCTTTTTCACATACTTCAGTAGGTGCTGGGTGGGTTCCGAAAGGAGCAGAGGATGCACCCCCTGCTCCCCGGCAGGAACAAACAGCATCCACGTGGAACACAGAGGGCAGGAAAGGGCCTCCCATTTCCATTTACCATCTGCTAGAACGTTGCGTCCTTGCTATGCACCAGACCAGGGAGGATTATTAACATGGAAGAAACTGAGGCCTGAGAAGGTGAATAATTACCTCAAGGTCACCAGCCTGGAAGTGGTGGAACCAGGTTAAAATATGTCTTTTTTTTTTTTTTTTTTTTGAGACAGAGTCTCACTCTGTTGCCCGGGCTAGAGTGAGTGCCATGGCATCAGCCTAGCTCACAGCAACCTCAAACTCCTGGGCTCAAGCAATCCTACTGCCTCAGCCTCCCGAGTAGCTGGGACTACAGGCATGTGCCACCATGCCTGGCTAATTTTTTTTTTCTCTATATACTGTAGTTGGCCAGCTAATTTCTTTCTATTTTTAGTAGAGACGGGGTCTCGCTCTTGCTGGTCTCGAACTCCTGACCTCGAGTGATCCACCCGCCTCGGCCTCCCAGAGTGCTAGGATTACAGGCATGAGCCACCGCGGCCGGCCTAAAATATGTCTTGACTTCAAAGCACTCTGTCTCCCCGGCTAGAAGGCAACTTAAACAGCTTAAAAAATTTGTCCAAATTACCTTTCCCTATCTCCCCTAGCCCACCCAACTAATCCTGATCCCCACTCTCAGAAACAGCATCTTTCAATACATTTAACTATTTATTTTGGCATCTACTTCAGTATTTCCAAATAATACATATATTAAGCTATCACTTGATTCATTGATGGTGACCATTACTGTTGGACTTCCAATGATACAGATGAAGATTTTAGCCTACCTGTACTTTCTCTTTCCCTTTCCTTCCGATAGAAATTATCTTATTATTTTATAAAATCCTTACTCAGTATTTACATTATGACTTTACAATAATATGGTTCACCATTGTTCACTGTTGAACCTGATAGTCTTCTGAGGTTAAATTTCCTTTCCTGTACAATTTTTCTGTTTGTTTAGCTGTCTTTGAATATCTGACTTGGATGCCCACCAGTCAACAGCTCTGTAATCCTTTCTGTATCATATTCTATATGCCAAACCTATCAGATAATGTATCAGTTCAGTGTTTGTCTTGAAGCTCCCCTTCCTCCTGCTCTTTAAGGTTTCTGCAAAGTTGTTGGTTGTTCTGGTATTTCCATTCACCCCCTTCCTGGGAAATCATTTGCCTTTCTCTTATGTTGGTTTCCTTCTTTCTCTTTTCTTGAGACAGGGTCTCTCTCTTTCTCTCCGGCTAGAGTGCAGTGGTGTGATCATAGCTCACTGCATCCTTGAATTCCTGGGCTTAAGCGATCCTCCTGCCTCAGCCTCCTGAGTAGCTGGGACTATAAGGCGTGTGCCACCATGCCTGGCAAATTTCTTTTTTTTCTATTTTTAGTAGAGATGGGGTTTCTGGCTCTTGTTCAGGCTGGTCTTGAACTCCTGACCTCAAGCGATCCTCTCACCTTAGCCTCCCAGAGTGGTAGGATTACAGACGTGAGCCACTGCTCCTGGCCCCCTTTTCTTTTGATTCTTTGCCTTCCTTGTTTTCTCGGAGACTGTCCTTCAGTAATTTTCTCAGAGTGTATAAATGGTAAATTCTTGAGATCTTGCATGTTAAAATGTCTTAGTTTTATCTTTTCACTTGATTTGTAGTTTGTCTGGATATAGAGGTTGAAATTCAGTTTTCCTAAGATTTTGAAGTTATTTCTCCATTTTTCTCTAGCTGTTGAGAAGTCTGTTACCATTTCATTCTCGATCTTTTTGTAGGTGATGTGAGTTTTTTTCTCTGTAGATGCTTTAAGTATCTTTTCTCTATCCTTGCTGTTCTGGAATTTCAGAATCACATCTTTGGGTATAGTTATTTTATCATTTGCTGTTGAGGGCTTTTAAAATCTGACGACATATATTCTGTAATTCTGTGAACTCTTCTTGTACTGTTTTTGTGCTAATTTCCATTTCACCATTTTATCTGCTCTCATTTTTCTGGAACTCCTGTTTCTTGGATTTTCGTGTTAGGCTTCCTGAATTGATTCTCTGATTTCTTTTTAATCTTTTCTCACCTATTGCCATCTCTTTGACTTTTTAAATTTGGGGTAGGGGTATTTCAGGGGATATATTTAACTTTATTGTTATCTAATCTTTTTATTTTAAATATCCTTTTTCTTCCTCTTACTGAAGGGTTTATTTCAGCAGTAATTGAACAAAAAATGTTATTCTGAGTAATTTCTTGTTCTTTGGCTTTTTCTTTTTTATAGTACATGGCTCCTGTTTCATGAGAACAATATATTCTTTTACCACTCAGAGGATATAAATTATAATTCTTGTATGTTTTCTTCTGAGTCCTGCATTATCTCTGTTTTCTCTGAGTTTCTTACTGGCTTGGTAAGTTGATCGGTCTTTCATGATGGAGGTATTCTTCAGGATTCTGGTAATCGTTGTCTCCAGCTTATATTTAAATCAGAAGAAGCTGATTGGAAGGTCTGTGTACTTTTTTAAAAAATTGAGATACATTTCACATACCATAAAATGCATCTCTTTAAACTATACAATTCAGTTGCTTTTAGTGTATTTTAATGATTACATCACCACTATCTCATTCCAGAACATTTCATCACCCCAAAGAGAAACTCTGTACCCATTAGCAGGCAGCCGCCACCCCACCCCACCCTCCCCCAGTCCCTGGCAGCCACTGATACAATTTCTGTCTGTACAGATTTGCCTTTCCCGGGCATTCGCAGAAATAGGATCATACAGAATGTGGTCTTTTGTGATTGGCTTCTTTCACTTAGCATAGTGCTTTCAAAGTTCATCTATATTGTAGCATGTATCAGTGTTTCATTTCTTTTGATTGCTGAATAATAATCTTTTGCATGGATAGACCACTTTTTTTTTAAATTTCAGAATATTATGGGGGTACAAATGCTTTGATTACATATATTGCCTTTGCACCGCCAAGTTAGAACTACAAGCATGCCTGTCTCCCAAACAGTGCACACCACCCCCTGCAGGTATGAATTTACCCATACCCTCCTTCCCACTCCCACCTGCCCAACACCCGTTGAGTATTATTTCCATATGTGCACATAAGTGTTGATCAATTAGTAGCAATTTAATGGTGAGTACATGTGGTGCTTGTTTTTCCACTCTTGTGATACTTCACTTAGAAGAATGGGCTCCAGCTCCATCCAGGATAATATAAGAGGTATTAGTGTACCATTTTTTATAGCTGAGTAGTACTCCATGATATACATATACCACATTTTATTAATCCACTCATGGATTGATGGACACTTGGCTTGTTTCCACATCTTTGCAATTGTGAATTGTGCTGCTATAAACATTCTAGTGCAGATGTCCTTTTAATGGAATGTCTTTTTTTCCTTTGGGTAAATACCCAGTAGTGGGATTGCTGGATCAAATGGTAGTTCTACTTTTAGTTCTCTGAGGTGTCTCCATACTACTTTCCACAGAGGCTGTACTAGTTTGCAGTCCCACCAGCAGTGTAGGAGTGTTCCTGTCTCTCCACAACCACGCCAGCATTTGTTGTTGCCACATTTTATCTCCTGACTCTATCAGTTGATAGATTGTGTGTATTCTTTATTTTTTTTCTATTCTTCCCTTCTCATTTCACATCTGTGTATTCTTTATAGAGGTTTTTTTTGCCATTTCCATTTTAGTTCAGTGAATTTATTATTGATGCTTATTATTTACTTATTTATTTATTTTTATTTCAGGATATTATGAGGGTACAAACATTTTGGTTACATTTTATGACTTTGCCTCACCCACACAAGGATTAGAGGCTTGCCCTTCCCCTCCACAATGCTCACCACATCCATTAGTTGTGAGTTTACCCCCGCAATCCCCTAATCCGTGGAGAATATCACTACCATGTGAGCATCATAGTGTTGATCAGTTAGTGCCAATTTGACGGCGAGTACATGTGGAGCCTATTCTTCCGTTCTTGTGATACCTCATTTTGGAGGATGGGCTCAAGCTCTATCCAAGAAAATATAAGAGGTGCTAGATCACCATCATTTCTTATAATTGAGTAATATTCCATTGTATACATATACCAAATTTTAATAATCCACTCATGAATTGACGGGCACTTGGGTTGTTTTCACATCCTTGCAATAGTGAATTTTGCTGCCATAAACATTCGGGTGCAGATGTCTTTATTATAGAATATCTTTTGCTCTTTTGGGTAGATGCCTAATAGTGCTATTGCTGGATGGAATGGTATTTCTTTAAAGAGATTTTTTAAACAATTCCTGTTTTCATTCCTGTTCGACCTCTATCTTGAGGTTGAAAGTTTGATGCCTTGTATTCCTGAGTCTTTCTGGGGTTCCGTAGAATAACTTGTGGGTTCCTCTACCCAACCCTGAGGGCCCTTGAGTTTGACTTGCTTCCTTGCTGCTGAGTCATTTATGTTTCTCTAGGTATTTTTGGTTTTATACGCTGGAGTTAGGGGTTACAGATGTCTCCTGGTTTCAGGAAGACACAGTTTGTGCAGCTCTTCCTTCTGTTTCCTGTCCTTGTGTGATTCTCAAGAGGAAAATCTTTATTCTGCCATCTTGAAGCTGGAAATCCTCCTTTCATTAGGCTGTGCAGCTTCTTGTAAAGTGTAGCACGTGGATCAGACAGTAAGTGCTGAAAGGAGTCATGCATATAATCAATTCCTTCGGTACAAGTTTATCGATCACCTGCTATGTCTGAGCACTGTGCTAGGTACTGGGAAATGAGGCGACAATAAGAGAGTCACAGTCCTACCCTCAGGAGCTTACGTGTTAGTGAGAGATACACACAAGCAATACAGTGGTCATACTAAGATGCTAAGTTCAGAGAATGAGTGCACATAGGTGGGAACACTTAACTCAGACTTGGAATAAAGCTTTAACTTTCCAGAACACTTTCACACATTCAAAAGAATCCTGCTAAGTTCCGAGATGAGAAAGCAGCCCTATATCTGTCCTTGCTGGTGTCCAATAACATCTTCCTTTGACGCAGAGAGGGCTCCCTGAACAGTCCCAGCTCCCTGTAGCCTCTGGGAGATAAAGATAGTCAAGCGCCGACGCTGCTTCTGTGGGGAGTTGGCCCACAGCCTGGTCCTTCTCTGCTGTGGACACTGTTCCAGTGATGAAGGCGGTCGCAGGAGGCCCCTGGGCAGGGCCGGGCTTCCAGACAGGCCTGGCCACGTGATGAGTGGCTGTGTGGACAGAAATGTGTTTTGAATCCAACCCTATTTGCCAGACTTAGTCTCAGTGCCTGAGTGTGCTAGAATAGGACAGACGCCAGGGCAGGGGCCTCGCCCCAGGCGAGCCTGAGCTGTGTTGGGGGAGAGGAACTAAGAAATTGGCAAGCGTCACATCACAGGATGCTCCAAACACATCTGCCCTTTTCATTTTTCAATGTTGTACTTTACGGCTTTCTCCTTTTCCCACATTCCATCAATGTAAGATGAAAAGGGACCAGTTTTGCATTAATATTGCCCAGGTCAGGGAGGTGGCAGGTCCCAGCTGGACGCCTGTGGCAGCTCTTGGCCCCCCGGAGAGATGCTGAGTGGTGAGGGGCCTGGGTGGGCGGTGGGCTCCTCCTCGGCATGGCCGCACTACCAAGTGAGAGAGGGACTGGCTGTGTTCTGTCTCCCTTGCAGAGCAGAAATAGACCCCGGGGGAGGATATATGCTGTGTGTGCCAGATTTAGCCAAATATATTAAGAAGTCATTTCTAATCATGAATGTCTTAAAGAACAAACTGCCTCATGGAGCAAGGATGCTCCTTTGCAGTTTAAGTGCAGAATGGAAATTGTTCTAGAGGTTTGGTCTTTCCAAGCCTTGACTCTATAATCTTAATAATAATTAAATAGCAACTAATATCTACGGAGTGCAGACCGTGTCACTTTGCATGTATCAACTTTGCATCCTCATAACAGCACTCAGAGGTAGGTATTATTATTATTATTAGGCCATTTTACAGATTAAGAGCCTGAGGCACAGAGAGGTGAAGTTCTTTTTTCCATGGAATGGTCTGGCAGAGGAAAGCCAGTGTATTGTAGTGGTTGAGACTCTGGAGTTTGTCACACCTTCCCAGCTAAGTAACCTTGGGAAAGTTCCTTCCTGTCTCTGAGCTTCAGTCTTCTCATCTATGAGATAGGCACAATGACAGTGCCATCCTTATTAGTGCCCTATGTGACATACAGATGTTAGCTAAAACCCACCCCTGTGTGATTCAAATTATGTTCCATAAAAATCCATTTGCAAACACTGTCTTCACAGTGCTCTGCTCACATGAGTTCCTGGAAACTGTGGTTTGAATTGAGCTGTTTGACCTTGGAACTTTTACTTACACGTAGGCCGGAACTCAGTCTTTACATGCCAGTGGGACGTATAGGCTCACCTGTTGGTGCTAGAGGCGGGAAAGCCAGGGAGAGGGAACAGGGGACATGCGGGGTAGAGCCAGGACCCAGGAGCATCTTCTCGAGACCCTCTCTTGCCCTTCTAGTGACTCGGCAAATAATTATTATTAATATTTCTGGCCATTTTCTTTCATTCTCTTCCCTTCCCATTGAAATTCTGCTTTTCTATAGGAAAGAGAACTAACCTTTTCTAATGTGTTTTAATGAGTCAACAGTTTCTTATGTGCTCCCTGGAGATCATTTGTATCTTAATCCACAGGAGTACCTCCGCTGTGGACATGCAGGGACTTCATTGAGCTAGAAGCTACAGGACTGTGTGATTAAAGAATTTGTGTGTTTTCTACCACCCCATTACCCATTAATAGTCCTGACATTAAAAAAAAAAAACCATGAACATGAAACAGAATATAGGAAAAAATAACTTCTAGTCCTATTACCTTGGCAAGCCAATGTTTATTTCCCTTTTGGTTTTTTCTACAAGTATATGTAATTTTTAGATGTCTGCCATCAAAGTATAGAATAAGCTTTTACCTTTTTCCTTCTGCTTATATAATTTTCCCAAGTTTTGTAGTCTTCATCATAATTTTCCATGCACATTCAAGCGGATGTATCATAATTGACTTAGCCACCACTGTCACTCACGTTGCTTATAATTTTTTCTTTCATCATCCATAGATAAGTCTGCAGAGAGGCACAGAGCTCCCCATGCCTCTGCCTTATTTTGTCCCCTTATCTCCTGAAACCTGTTTATATTTTCGGCCAGTGTCATGTTTAGGGTTAGCAAGTTTGCTGTCTTTACTCTGAGCTGTGGGAAGTAGCACATCTTTTCTTTGTCTATAGAACAGTTCTCGGAGTATCAAGAGTAGCCTGGTCCTGTGCTCCTAGGCTGAGAGAATTGAGAGAGGGAAGCGCTCCTGGGCAGGTTGAAATCCGAAGCTCAATGTTGCCTTCAAGTGAGAACACGCAGGAACTGCAGGACTGGGCGATGGGGTCTCTGCCTTGGATGGGGCACTTGGGTTTGGGTGTAGGGTTGAGATCTTTAGGAGACACTAATCTGGGTTAGAGATGGCCCTGGGGCAGTTAGATGATAATCACCAGGCTGCAGACTTTCTGATTCAGTTTTTATTCCATTCGGTTTTATGGCTGATTTCCTTCCTAGAGGAAGGAGGAGGGAGAGGGGACAGGGAAGGGAAAGGAGAGGGAAAGAGAGAGAGGGAAGATGTGTGAATAGCCATCATTAATTAAATGCCTACTGTATGACAATCTTTTTGCTAGGCGGTTTACATACATCAATGCTAAATTTTGTAACAGCGCTCTTAGAACAGCTATTAATATTTTACAAATGAGAAAACTGAGGCTCAGAGAGGTCAAGCCATTTTCCCAAAGTCGCCAGCTGTCAGATGCAGGAACCAGGGCCAAATCAAGTCTGTGGGGCTGAAAGGCAGCCCTGGAAAACCAAATGGCGCTCCAGGGCCGAGCCTGCCACGCCCCCCCTCCACCCCCCCGACTGGGGGTGGCGCACGTCCGCACCCCCAGGGCTAAGGAGGCAGAGCTAGCAGCAAGCTCCTCCTCCTCCTTTAAAAGCAGTATTCATTCATTAGGTTAAAAAAACCTCTCGAAATTGTGAAAAAGGAAAAGCAAGCGAACAAGAAACCCTTAGAATCCCCATTTCCAGATAATCCCTCAATAATAAAAAACATTTCAACGGCAAAACAAAATTTTATTTCGCATAGCCCAGCAGGCAGATAACGCATATGGTTATTTACAGACATTTAGGACATGCACAGTGGGTCGACGTCGCTGTCTGTCGTTGCTGGCGGGGTCGCTCCGTACCAGGGCCGCGTTCTCGGGGCCGTGCAGGTGGCACATCTGTGCCCGGCTGGTGTTAGGCGGGCTTCGCGGCGGGCGCTTACTTGGGGTTGTTCCAGTGTTTTCTTCGGCACTCCAGCCGCGGCCGCCCGCGCCGTCGGGCCTGCAGGAGTGAGCCGCGGCGGGGAGGCCGGCACCGCGCAGCCCGCTCGCCCCTGCCCTGCCCGGCCCGCTCGCCCGGCGGCACCGGCACCGCGGTCCCCTGCTCCGCTCGCCCCCCCGGTCCCGGCTGCCCTGCCCGCCCCGCACGGCCGGCCGGCCCGCCCGCACGCCGAACTGCTGCCCCCTCGTGGCCCGGCCGCGGGAACCGCTTGCTAACCGGACGCGCCCCGGAAAACCAGAATCTCGGAGCCTCTGCTCACCGGCCTGTCCCTGGGTCGTGGAGGGAGGAGAATCTCTGGCCCTCCTTCCTCGTGGCTCACCCAGTGGCTGAGTACAGTTCACCGCCCGCCTCATGGAGGCAGCTGTGGAAACTGGTTGGAACAGGAGGGTGGGCTGCTACTCTGTGTTTGGGGAGTGTTTGACAGTGCCTGGGAGCCTGCTGGGTGCCTGTTCTGGGTACCAAAAAGCAGGAGCTCCCTTATGCTCAAATGGAAAGGTTTGTTGGTGTCAGATAAACTTGACTCCACCACTTATCTGCTGTCTATCTGTCCATCAATCCATCCTCCATCCACTCCACCATCCATTCACCTATCCTTTCACCCATCCACCCATCCACCCACCCACCCACTCACCCACCCATCCAACTACCTATTTATCCATCCACCATCCATTCACCCACCCACCTACATACCTATCTGTCCATCCATCCATCCATCCATCATGACTTCAATCATTTAAAATTATTTGTTGAGTGCCAGCTTGTACATCTGCAGTGCTAAGCTCTGTGACCTTGGATGAATTACTTCACCTTTCTGAACCTCAGTTTCCACATCTGTCAACTGAACACAATGACATCGAACTCTTGCAGAGCTCTTGGGAAGATTAAATGAAATAATGTAGAAGAAATACCTGGTACCTAGTAGATGCTCTGTGAATGGCATTTATTAGATCTGACATATAGAAGACACCTAATCTTCTGGAAGCTTATGCCTTAGTTAGGGAGGTTCTGAAATAGGTATAATACATAAAGCAGTTGGAGAGTTTTAACAAGTACAAAATATTGTAAGACCATTGTGCATGTATGTGTGCGCAAGGTGTAGCCCCCGGGGCTGAGCGGTGCTAAGTGAGGGGCTGAGGTGGGCTTCTTGGAGACGTGAGTCTTTACTCTTTAGTCAGACTTTCAAGAATCAGGATTCCCAGAGAGAAGGTGTGTCAGGAGAAGGGACCCATCAAACAAAGATACTTTTTCCTACAAAATTACGTGCCTTGGTTTCACTTGCATTTCCAGGCTATCAGCTGTGCACCTGCCAAGCAGCCTATTCCCTGGGTCAGGGGAGCAGCCAGTCTATTCTGAGATTAACAAATGAGCAAGAGACACTTTTGCCATTGATTGCCAAATTCACTTAGTCCAGGAGTCTCCTGTGAGCCCAGAAAGAATTTGCTAGATTGTTTGCAAGGGAGGGTTCAAAGTTTCTGATTCAGCCAACAATTATTAAGCGCTTGCTGCTTTCCAGTGATTAAACATTGTGCTGGATTCTTCACATAACTGTGAGGTGGGATTATTACACCCATTTTCAAAGGAAGAGACTGAGGGTCAGAGAGGATTAATGATTTACCGAAGACCACACAGCTAGTAGCTGTAGAGTCAGGATTCCAACCCAAGTCTCCTGATTCATTGGGTTTCCTGCATATCTCCTGTACCTTGTCTCATATTCTCTCCTGGAGTTTAGCTCCAGGTAAGAACTATTAATACTTCCGTATAATTGGGTCTTCCATGGTGCTGGCCTGAGTATCTGGGAACCCTCCCTCCCCCATGAGGGAGGACATAAGTGGCTGTTCCTTATCCGAAGTGGTTGGAGAGAACTCAGGAAAACCCCAGGCAGATTCCCTCTCTTTAAAAGGTAACCCTGAGCACAAGCTCTGAATTTTCAGAGTCCGAGTCTGTTAGGTAAACTCTGCAGCGTCCTACTGGGATAGCCTCGGTATCTTGGTGGCTTTCAAAGATGTTTTGTATTAGTTCGCAATGCCCACCATAGGTTTTTTCACTTTTCTGAGTAGATAATTTTTTTTTTTTTTTTTTTTTTTTTTTGAGACAGAGTCTCACTCTGTTGCCCGGGCTAGAGTGAGTGCCGTGGCTTCAGCCTAGCTCACAGCAACCTCAAACTCCTGGGCTCAAGCGATCCTCCTGCCTCAGCCTCCCGAGTAGCTGGGACTACAGGCATGCGCCACCATGCCCGGCTAATTTTTTGTATATATATGTTTTAGTTGTCCATATAATTTCTTTCTATTTTTAGTAGAGACGGGGTCTCGCTCTTGCTCAGGCTGGTCTCGAACTCCTGACCTCGAGCGATCCACCCGCCTCGGCCTCCCAGAGAGCTAGGATTACAGGCGTGAGCCACCGCGCCCGGCCTAGATAATTTTTTAAAGAATTAAAATAACTTTCAAAAATCAAAGAAAATGAAAGGGCTCACAATTGTCCCATCCCAATGTACACTTCTCCCTCTTCACGGCCCTGGCCCGAAGGCTGGACGGTGGCGATGAACTTGGGCTGAAGCATGTGCACCTGCACTGGGAATCGTCTCCGCAGGAAAGGAGGGGAGCATGAGGGGCAGGCAGGCAGGGCAGAGGGAGGGGGCTCTGTGCCAGGTGGTCTCAGGGGCAGGGG
Organism: Eulemur rufifrons; assembly: GCF_041146395.1. Classification (NCBI taxonomy): domain Eukaryota; kingdom Metazoa; phylum Chordata; class Mammalia; order Primates; family Lemuridae; genus Eulemur; species Eulemur rufifrons. Next base: position 14,008,108 of record NC_090992.1, read on the forward strand.
TTGAGAAGGAGAGGGGGGCTGGGCAAAGCAGCAGCGGGGGTGGAGGGACGGTGGCTGTAGAAGGATCGGAGGCCAGAGTGGGCAGCAGAGTCCCGCGGAAGCAGATTGCAGGCGCGGAGGTGGATCTGATCAATTCCGGACAACGGCACCTGGAAGGCTGCCTTGAGCATCAATTTGGTGCCTCGGTGGGTGCAAAGGGAACGGGTTTTCTCAAGGTCCTGGACCACAGGCGAGACGCGAGGAGGCCTGGGGTTGTCAGGGAGGCTCCCCGAGGACAGATCATCAGTGCTGTGGCACTTTGCTTGCGGAGTGTGAGTTGGTCCAGCTCCTCTGAGGGCAGTTTAACAATCTCAGTTCAAACAAAAATGCTCAGCCCTCTGACTCAGCATTTCTCCCTCTAAGAATTAGCTGAACAGAACATCCCCTAAGTGCCAAAATTAGAGGTACAGGGATGCTCTTGGGGGCTCTGCTTGTGGCAGAAAAAAATCGGAAGCAATTTCCACCTATGAGGACTCGTTTGAAAAACACTGAAAGTGTATTCTATCGACAGGAATACAGTCAGCCATGCTCATTGCACGCAGAGACATCCGAGATAGAGTGAGGAAAAAGACCTGCTGTGTGCATCTGATTCCAGGTTCATAAAAACATTTTGTAAATAATTTCTGTTTTTATGTATGGAAAAAATTACTTAGTTGAATATGCACCACATTATGGAGATGTGGGGGGCAGTTGTTAATTTTCTCTGTTTTTCATATTTCTCTGATTTGAAAGTTGTGTGTCCCGTACCGGAGTAGGAGGCTGGCCTGCAGTCTGGCTGGCCAGGGCCGGCAGTCTCCATCCTGGGAGGAGGAGTAGGATGCGGTCAGCGGGGGATGCGGGGGCTGGGGGGGGCAGGCTCCAGGGTGTGCGTGTGTCCTGACATCACTGGGTGTAGAAAGGCGGGAGGCGGGGGAAGTGGCTGTGGGATGGACAGTCGGGCCACTTTCCTTCTGCCTGTCCCTGCAGACCGTAGGCTGAGACTACCTGGGTGAGGTGGCCCCCCATCTGTGAAGTTCCTTACAGTCCACCAAGCTTAGTTCCTGAGTCCTTTGCATCCAGGCCCCCCACAACCGTAGCACACAGACATTCCTATCATCTCTCTTTGGCAAATGAGAAAACTGCAGCCCAGAGTGGATAAGTGACTTGTCCAAAGAGCCCAGCTTTGAGCCCAGGTCCTTGGACTCCTCTCCCGCTCTCTGCGTAGAAGGACGCCTGGGAGAGTGAAGGGGCTGGACTTTGGCCCAGGCGGAAGCCCAGTGGGGCCAGTGAGTCAGGAGCATCCTGAGGTGCTTTGTTTGGGCTGCTCAGTGTTTTTAAAGGTTTTGAGTTAGGTGTCAACATTTAAAAATCAGATTTCATGTTAAATTCAGATTTTCGGCTTCTTTCGGAAGAACTAGAGTCCTTATTCCTGTCAGGCAACCTACTGGTGGGCAGCTGCCCCCTTCGGTCTGGATGTGCTGTTTCCAGGGCGCCGCAGTCCCCACCACTCCCTCCTGTCTCCTGTGTGTGGTCAGCCTCACTGTCAAGTGCAGTATAAGCTGCAGAGATAATCGGTCAGTGCATGGACTGTGGAGCCAGAGTGTCTGGATTTGAATTTTAGCTGCTGGCTATGTGACCTTGGACAAGTTAGTCAACTATTTGCTGCCTTAGTTTATAAACCTGTGAAATGGGGACAGTTATGGTACAGATCTCATAGGGCTGTTTTGAGGCTTAAATGAGTTAATATGTAGAAGGTGCCTGGTGTGTTAAAAGCATTACATAAATGTTAACTATTATTATTACTATTTTCTTTTTGTAGGTATTTGTAGTTTTTGATCGTCACTCTCCCCTTACAGTGACAAATGCTTTTCCTTCTTGAACAACCAAACTCCGTTTCCGTGTGATTAGACAGAAGAGTTTGCAGAGAGGGGTGGGCATTAACTTGCCCAAGACGTTGGACCAAGCAAGGTGAGCAGAAAAAGACCCTGTTGAGAACCTGGGCTGCCTCCTGCCAGGGCTGAGCCTTTGGGGGCTGCCACTCCTGGCTGGGAACCTGCTGTGACCTGGGAACCACTGAGCAGGCTGTCACTCAGCGTCCCCAACACCCTGGCCTGTCAGGCAGAGCCCAACTCCTTCTGCTCAGCACCAGACACCTTCAGAGCCTGGAGTCGGGAGGCAACTTAAACAAAGGCGTTTATCTTGCCCGGGCTCTCCCACTGCTCAGCTGGGCCGCTCTGCTCTGCTCTGGACAGCATAAAAAGTCATGCTCGGATGACAGAGGCAGAATTTAGAGCCTTTTTGGATGGCAGCTGGGATCTGAGCTGTCAACCAGAGGCGGGTCAGCGCACTCAGGCTCGCTGTGGCTCTGCACAGAGAGGGCAGGGCAGTGATGCTGTGCAGAACTCCCATCCAGCGGGCTTTTTGCTATTTATAATTTCCCGTGATAATAGGGCCCATTCATTCCCCCTGCAGGCCCCTAATTGCTCTGGAGCAGAGGGCTGACAGCCTAATTATTAACTTCACAAAACTTGAAGTTGGGCTGTGTCAACAAAGTCCATTTGCTGTCACCCAGATGCACCTCTTTCCTCTTCATGGTGGCAAAGGGCAGTTAGAAAAAGGAGAAAAACCCTGGCCCAGTTCCAGCTCAAGTAGACTTTTATTTTCTGGCCTCAAATGATTTTTGGGAGATTCTGCTTAAAGGAAACAGAATGCGTCTTGCCTCTTTGCTGTAAGCTGTGTGCAGCTGGTCACCACTCCCCTGACTGGAGGTGACATTTTGGTCCCTAGAAATAAGAGATGTGAGAGTGTTCAAAGGGACTGTAGGGACAGTTTGGTTGGGATTAAAAACTGGGCCCAATTCAGTCCACAGATACGTTTTATTTGGCTGGCAGAATATTTAACAAAGATTTTTAAAAAATTGAGGCAGAAAACCACTTTAAAGTGTACAATTCAGCGGTATTTAGCACATTCGCAGCGTTGTGTGACCATCACTGCCACCCAGGTCTAAAACATGTTATCGCCCCAGCAGGAAACCGTGTGCCCAGTGAGCACTTCCGCCGTTTGCCCCCTCAGACCCTGGCAGCCACCAGTCTGCTCTCTGCCCATTCTGGACATTTCATCTACATGGACTCGTACAACCTGTGGCCTTTCGTGTCCTGCTTCTTTCACTTTGCGTAGTGTTTTCAAGGTTTATCCATGTTGTAGCATGTATCAGAACTTTGTCCCTTTCTTATTCTTTATTCTTTTTTTTTTTTTGAGACAGAGTCTCACTCTGTTGCCCAGGCTAGAGTGAGTGCCGTGGCGTCAGCCTAGCTCACAGCAACCTCAAACTCCTGGGCTCAAGCGATCCTCCTGTCTCAGCCTCCCGAGTAGCTGGGACTACAGGCATGCGCCACCATGCCCGGCTAATTTTTTCTATATATATTTTTAGCTGTCCATATAATTTCTTTCTATTTTTAGTAGAGATGGGGTCTCACTCTTGCTCAGGCTGGTCTCGAACTCCTGAGCTCAAACGATCCGCCCACCTCGGCCTCCCAGAGTGCGGGGATTACAGGCGTGAGCCACCGCGCCCGGCCTGCCCCTTTCTTAAGGCTAAAAATTATGTTTAAAAATTTCTAAATTTAAACATTTTTTTTAGCCTCACCTGTTATTTCTAGAAGGGCTGAAACAATTCTGCTTTTGAATTTGTTTCTGATAGTCTTATTGAAATATAATTCACCTACTATACAATTCACCTACTGAGATGACCGATTCAATGGTTGTCACAATGGTGTGCACCATTCAGAGCTGTGCAACCATCACCACCATCAAAATAGTTTTTAACCTTCAAAATCAGGAGATTTTAAAGAATGCCCTGAAAAATCAGAAGACCTGGTAATGCGGGGCCCACATCACGACACGAAACGGGACTTGCAGTCACGGGTCTCCCAGGGCCCCACCACTTCCTGTTGTGCTGAACTGGCTGCTTCACGCATTTGCTAACTGCCTGACCCTGGAGAAACGGGCCTGGATTCTAGACCAACACCTGACTGGACAGATGAGGAAGCAGACCAAGGCAGGCCACGCTGCTTATCCAAGCTGACACAGTGACACAGCTGCAAGTAGAATCCATGTCCTCAGACTCCCATTACGGTGTGGCTCTTTGCACAGGTGTTTAAGCTGATTATCAGAATTTCTGTCTTAAGGAGGGTGTGACCCTATTTTATGTGTTGTATTTGATCAGGGTGCATTTTGGGGCATCTCCAGTTTCCTTTGGGGAAACACCTCGAATAATCATGTGGTTCGGGCAGGGCGGGTCCTGCTCCTGCTTCCCAGGGGAGTGCTTGTGACTTCCCAGGCCTGGCTGTCCGGCTGTATTGCCTTAGTGTTTTGGATTAGGGCTCAGATTTTGTTGGAATTATTGGGAAAGAGAAGCTCTCTTCCTGTTAAGGGCCCTGAGAAGGTGAGATGCGAGCTGCGGCCTGCTAGAGGGCCGTCTTCCCTTTGTGTAGGAAAAGCCTGTCTGATATTTGAGCCAGTACAGAGGAAAGAAGAACCGAGAGATGGAGAAAGCAGATTTCTATCTTCCAAGTACTGACCAGGGCCAACCCTGGTTAGCTTCTCAGATCAGACAAGATCGGGCACATTCAAGGTGGTATGGCTGTAGACAGAGAAAGCAGATTTCTAATGACACCATTTGAGCATTTGAGCGCCCTGATACAGCTGTGCCTGAAACCCTGATATTTTTAGTTTTCAATTTAATAACTCAATGTATTCTATCCCCCTTTTTTACTTAAACTGGATTGAGTTGGGTTTCTGTCACTTGCATTAGACTGCTCAACCCTAAGTATATACAATACTGTCCACTCAAAGAATATTTATTGAGTACTTCATACCAATGTTTTCACACACATGATCTCATTTAATCCTAACAGTCAAACTGAGGTAGGCAGCTATAATTATGTCTAGTTTATGGAGGACAGGATGGGGGGTGGTTAGGGAGGTGACTTACCCAGGGATACTTGGGCTTTCACCCTTAACTTTGAGGCTAGTTCCTACGCCACAGCTCCCCAGGGCATCCTGGGAAACATATTCAGTTTTCCAAAGAGCATAAGCATGTCCCCTCTCCATCATGAAAGTAGTCCAGGGTAATTGTGGAACGAAAGTTGGAATATATAGAAAACTACATTAAAATTCACAAATAACCCTTGTTAATTTTAACATACTTCTAAATTTTATAAGTGCAATTTTGTAATGTGTGAAAGTTTATGTTAAAAGAGTAAAAGATCATCCAGTATGTACAATTCCACATTCTGCATTTATCATTTAGAATGATATCCAAAGATGACTGTTCTCAGTGTGTTCTCCCCTGAGCTAGGGGGAAGAGGCAGCATGCTGAGGCGTGGGGTAAACTTAGGGCTGACCTTCCACTGCTGCTGGGGTGGCCCCTGCCCCAGCTGGGGCCTGGCACACAAGCAAGCCCCACCACCTCACCCCAGGGCGTCCCCTGGTCGGTCCTGGATAGTACCCCCCGGGTGATGAAGGGAAGCCTTCCGTGTCTGTTTCCTGTGCCGGCAGGTCGGGCTGTGGCAGAGTTAGTGGCAGTGGGAGTCTGGGGAGACGGGGAACGGGTCGTGAGGGAAGCACTGGCTTTGCGGCCGGTCTGTGTGACATAGTCTTCAGGCCTCTTAGGAGGTGAAGCTGCTTCTCCCTTTGCCTACTTATCAAAACCACGTGTGCTCTCCATGGTCGCCAGGTGGCGCTGTGGAATAGGAAACGAATTCGCAGCTCAGGGCGTGAAAGGGGAAATCAAGGTTGAGCAGAGCTGAAGCTGCAAATGCACAGCCACTAGGGGTGTGTGCACGAGGCAGGGCGAGGAGGGAGAGTGGGAGCCCAGGCAGAAGTCGAAACACACTGGGGAAGAAAGATACAGAGGCAGTGAGTCAATTAATACATTGCCGTTGAAACCTAACGTGAAAGGTGGTGTGACGCAGATGGAATTCCTGTGGGTTCTGGGGTCACACAGACCTGGCTGGATCCAGGTTCAGGCACTCACTAGTGCTCTGATGGTAGCAAGTCACCTTGTTTCTGAGCCTCAGTTCTCTGGACTGTCCCCGTGGGCTGAGGGCAGATAAGAAAAGGAGAAAGGGGGCTCTTGTCTGGGGGGCTCACACAGCCTGTTGGGAAGGTAAAATAAGCTCAAGATTCTACATAGTGTTACAGTTCTCCATGTGCCCATTAGGACTGCTGTCTTTGGGACAACGCCTCTCCCGGTGCCTTGCACATAGAAAGTGCCCAGTGCTGTACTGGCTGCATTGGATCAGTCGAGTGGATGCAGGCTACAGAACGTGATCAAGGATTGCAGTTGCCAGCTAGACAGTGAGTCCTGCAGGCCATCAGATGAGGGGCCAGGAAGGCTTTCTGCAGCAGCCGGGGCTTGAGCCGGGCCTTAGAAAACAGGGGGAAGCAAACAGGGGGAAGCAAAGAGGGGGATGATAGGACGGCATTCTGGGCTCAGGGGAGAGCATGACAAGGTAAAAATGGACACAGTGCACACAGTGGGCCTGCTCACTGGTATCAGATGAGCGAGAGTCAGAGCAGACTGTGGGGGAGGGCGCCACATGGGAGGCCCTGAGAGCCCAGCCAGAGGCTCAGCAGGTGTGGTCCACCGGGCAGTCAAGTACAAGATGCCTGTCCCTGAGGTAGCCACCAAATCAAGCCTGTCTTGGTTCCAGACGCCTCGGCCTTGGTGAGCTGTGAAGGCCCAGGGCGGGAGGAGCTCGCTGTCTGCACAAGCACCTGCCGGGCTTGAAGGATATCAGTGTGGGCACTGAGTCCTGGGTGTCCCCGGAGGTCTTGAGGTTGGTTCATGGTCTCTTGGCTGTCTGAGTCCTCATCTGCAAGGCCAGGGAGGGAGGTCAGGACTGGGAGTGGTCTGAAAGGTTCGGAGGGACCGTTCCAGACCACCACACTCCCTGACCCAGTCCTCCATCAGACAGCCTCTGTGAAGTGCGAGTGACCCCCACGGCCGCCTCCTTGTGAGCAGCCCGGAAATCGATCCATGGGCACCTTCCTGGGCCAGTGCTCGGTCTGCATGCCCCACAGAACTCGGGATGCGGAATGAGCTGGGGGAATGTGTGCGCTTGTTCACGGGCAGCTCCCTGGTCCCCAGCCATGGAGACGCTGGTTCGGGGGCTTGTGGTAAGGACCTTAGTCCTTATGCAAGGACCCCTGCACTTCTACTCTCAGTGGTCACTGGACTGTGCTTGGAATAAGACACTGGACTTTGTCTCTGTGGGGGCCCATCCCCCACAGAGGTTTCGGTACACGAGGGGGTGGAGGGCTGGCTTCTGAGGGTGCCAATAATAATACTATCAAAACTGGCATTTAAATTGCTTTTTAGAATTTGGAAAGTACTTTTACATATATTATTTCTGCTCCTTTTGGAAAACTTTCAAGAGGTAGTTGTTCGGTTTTCCAAACAGGGAAATGGGACTTGCCCGAGGTTCCTCAGCCTAGGAGTGACAGAAACCCAGAGCCACCCACCCTCACCTGCTCTCCCGCAAGCCCGCAGGTAGAGCCTGTCTTAGCCTGGCAGCTCCTGCTGCACTTGGCCGGGTGTTCTCAGCGAGTGGAATCTCTCGAAAAGGCAGAGAACAAGGGAAGGACATGAGGGGGTTTCAGGATGTCCTCCCGAAATCGGTGGCCTGTCTTTCTTCCTGTGGCCGCTCCTCACTGGATGCCCCCCTGGCATGTGGGCCGTAACTGCTGATGTCATCATGTGGCCCTTTCAGGAACAGTGGGTGGGGTTGTTGTGACGTTTTGCTGAGTTGAAAGAATTCCGCCAGTCTCTGAGAGCACAGGGAAGGCCCTGACCTGGCCCGGGGGCTCCGCAGAGGCTGTGTTTCCCCCACCCTTGGGGCGCTGTTGGAGTCACCGAGTCATTTCTCTGCCCCTTCCCTTTGCTTTGCTTCCCTTTCCTGGTCCCACCCTCCCGACTTGGACTTGGCAGTCCCAACTCCGTTCCTTCTTCCTGCTTCCAAACCCGAGCTGCGTTCCTACAGGCCCGCATTTGGCCTTCCCAGGTGTGCTAGCTCGCTAGCTCGGGTGGATGGGAACCCCTGCTCTGGCCCCAGCCCCTGGGAACCCCACCCAGCCTCGGCCCCTTGGTTGGCGCCTGGCACGCCCAGTCCCTGTCTCCCAGGCCAACGCTGCAAGATGGAGCGTGGGAACGGGGACTGCACAGCGCGGTGGGCAGGATGGGGCGCAGCCCAGCCCCCCCCCAGCTCTTCAGCCTCGGTGCTTCCCGCCATCCTGAGCGACGCTGAGGCCGAGCTGCTGGCCCTCTTAAGGTGGAAACAGGGCACAGAGAAACTAAAATGAGAAGCAAATGGAATAAGTAGAGAAAAGAATAATAGTAGGCTCTATTGTTGAGTGCTCCATGCAGGTACTTCACACTCACCAGGAGGTATTGTTCCCCCCATTTATAGATGAGGAAACAGAGGTTCAGAGAGGGGTAATGACTTGCCCGGGTCCCCAGAGCTGTGGCAGAGCTGGGTAGCCCTGGGCGCCCTCTTTATCCCACTCACTCCCTTTTGTGTTTCCAGCCCAGAACTCCGGAAGTCCCAGGCCCTTGTATCAAATGCCCTAAGTGGCCCAGATCTGCCCAATCAGTGTATTCCTTCTCCCTGGCCACAGTGATGGTGACACCAATGGGGCCAATGACAATCCTTGGAAGAAGGCTTTTCTTCCCCTGTGATTGCCAGTAGGAAGGAGGCCGTGAGCCTGTAGCCCCCAGGGAAGGGCACGTGGCATCCTAGAATGAAGCCTGCACAGAGGGAAGCAGAGCCGACACGTGGGGAAGAGGCAGCTGAGTCCTCATGGAGCTGTCTGAACCTGGATCCAACTATGCCTGAAGCTGGCACCTCTGACCTTTTTAGTCGAGTGAGCCAGTAAATTCTCCTTGTTGGCTTAAGCCAGTTTGATTTGGGTGGCTGTTACTGGCACTCAAATTCATCTCATACAATCGCCAGGACCTGCTCAACTCCTGTTTAAATGATTTGGTTAGATCCGTCTTTCTGGAGCACCTTTGACACACAGGTCTTACAGTCAATCTTGCTTCCAAGGGGGCTCTGTCCCTTATATTTAGTTGTATTCTCCCCGCCTAGTGCATAGAAGGTGTTTTGACTAGTTTTTAAAATTTTCGACTGTGTATTCTTTTTTTTTTTTTAATGACAGGGTCTCACTCGGTCACGCAGGCTGGAGTGTAGTGAAGCGATCATAGCTCACTGCAACCTCCAACTCCGGGGCCTCAGCCTCCCGAGTAGCTGAGAGTACAGCACATGCCACCATGCCTGGTGAATTTTTAAGAAAGTTTGTAAAATAAAGCAGGATGTTGAGTTAATCTGCTAGATTGGTGGTTTAGTGTCTTCATGTTATTATTGCTTGTACTTGTTGAACAATGATGATAAAGAAGTGGTTCATTATTTTTAATTAATGCTCTTTAAATAAGGTGGAGTGGGGAAAAACCCAGAGAACAAAGTGCATTACTTAAAAATGTGGTATATGTTTTTCTCATTTTTTTAAAAACTTTTCTCATTTTTAACATATAAACATATTTATTAAGAGGAAAAAAGTAATTTATGATTATTTAAAATAAAATTTAAAAGTAGAATGTCAGGTTAAAATTTTTTTGGTAGAGATGGGGTCTTGCTGTGTTGACCAGGCTGGTCTTGAACTCCTGGTCTCAAGTGATCCTCCCCCTCAGTCTCCCAGAGCACTGGATTACAGGTGTGAGCCACCGCGCCTGGCGTCTCTGCCTTTATAAATGCACATGATGTTTGGAGTGGCAAATTGTGAGTCCTCAGAGCACTGCCCCCCACCCCCACTTTGATGCTCCCAGGTATAATGTAAGAAGCCACAGCCCAGTGTTGGGGACACTTTGCCCCTGCCCCTTGGCCAGCTTCTGGTCACCTCTGAGATGCTTAGCAGCCATTAGGCCTGCAGCCGATGGCCCCGCCGTCAGCTTTCTGCTCTATTCGGTGGCCAATGACACTGAATAGACAGACAAGTGAAGATGCAGGCTTAGCTAGACCTCAGCTCTCTTTCCTAAGGTGGGTTTGGGAGTCTAGAAAGTTCTCCATAAAAGGATTGGCTTGCCTTTGGACTGTTGCTGGACCTAGCAGAGCAGGGAAGGAGAAGCTCCTATTCTATCCAAGCCTTGCTCACATCCCCGAAATTGCCCCTCTCACCTCCATTTTGCCAACAGGAAAACTGAGGCAGAAACCAAAAAAAATGACCTGCTCTGAATCATAGCTGAGAGTCTGACCTTTTGGCTCGGAATCTTATGCCGAGCATTTCTGCAGCACGTAATTCCTCCTGCTGCTCTATTTGGTCTCTTTCCTTCCGAGTGAGGGGGAGACACAGCTGTTGGGGCTTTGGGGGAGGATGTCATGCCTGTTAGGACCCCCGCCCCCGAGGCATAGCTCAATGGGATGAACTCCTGACCCCCAGGCCTGCTGCAGGAAGTGTGACGCACCGACTCCGGCTGGATTCAGAGGTCCGTGGGAGAGGCAGACAAGCCGGATTGGAGCCCTGAGCCCAGGAGGCTAAAAATATGTAGGGGAACGGCGGGGCTTGAGCTGCGGATGGCCGCGCTCGGCTCCCCGAGGAATGGGCTCTGCTGGAATGACGTGTGAGCATCTGTGCAGCGGCTGCTGGGAGAGTCTGGGTGGGATTTGGTGGCTCTCAGAGGCTGCAGGTGTGGACGCTTGGCCTCCAGGTCACCCTTGGACACCTGCAGGCCCCCCTGCAGGGCCAGGAGATTGTCACAGCTGGGAGTCTTGGCTAGAGCAGGTGGTGGGAGGGGGAGGCCAGAACCTGTTCCTGCTCTGGGAGCCCCAAGCTCTCTTGATGAACCCCGTGGAGGCAGGAGCTTGGTGCCTTTGCACATGTGCTGTGGAGGGAGAGGGGTTGTTGGACAGAACAGCGGGCCCCAGACCCAGATGTTGTCGGTACGAAGAGTGTCCACCCTCCCTCTAGCCTCTGCCAAGTGCTGTGCAGCCCTGCTGACTTTCCCTGCCCGGTGCCCATGCCCCTTTCTTTTTTGGCAATTGCATCTTGGTTTTCCTTTGGGGAAACCTCTGATCCTGTGGTTAGAGTGGGGCTGGCCTCTGCTCTCAGCCTGGCCCATCAGAGCACTGTACCCCCTGCCTGCAGGGGTGAGCATGTGTTCCCAGCTAGACCAGTGAGGCAGGTATTAGTCAGGGCAGGCCGGGCTAAGCTGCAGTAACAAATCAACCCGCTAGTATCTCCTTATAACAAAAATGGTTTTGGTTTTTGTTAAAATGCTCCCTCAACTATTGGAAAAGAGAAGCTCTCTCTTCCTGCTAGGGTTGCAAGGCTCTAGGATCCAAGTCTGGGGAATGAAGCTATCACAGAGGAAAGCAGAAAGGAGTGAGGTGGATTCATGAAGATCTCATTCGAGCACCTGGATCCAGCCATGCCTGCTTCCCATTGCCTGAGCCAATCTAGGGTTCCCTATTTTTTTCCTTTTATCTATTCCTCCTTTCTTCTTTTTTACCTCCTTCCCTCCCTCTTTCTTTCATTTATTCCTTTTTCTCTTTGGCTTATGCTACTTTGTTCTTATGTTTACATATATATGTATATATATGTATATGTGTGTGTATATATATGGATATATTTTGTAGAGATGGGGTCTCAGTATATTGCTCAGGCTGCTATAGAACTGCCCTCAAGCGATCTTCCCACCTCGGCAAAGTGCTGGGATTACAGGTGTGAGATTACTGCACCCAGCCTGCTTATACTACTTTGAATCAGATTGCTGTTGCTTACAACCAAAATAATTCCAATGTATTAACCCAAACTCTATTTTCTCTCAGTAGCTGGCTCAAAACTCTCCTCCAAGCAGTCTTCCCAAATCAGTGCCCCTTTTGCTGATTCATTTGTTCCCTTCAAGGCTCTTTCAGGATTCATAACTTTTATATTTGCATGCTATCATTGTGTGGTTATTGGTATATTGTCACTTTGTCATATTGTACTTTGTGTGTCTCCTTAACTAAATATTTTCAAGTCAAGTAAAAAACCAAATATATTTACTGAGCTCTTCTGGTTGCATGGCCTCGTGCTGGAAGCTGGGGTGGGGTGAGAATAGAAGATTTAAATGGGGTCAGAGATAAAAACTCATGCACCGAGGAGGTTCATTCAAGCTGGGGGAGTCTGGGAAGGGGTCATGGATGAGCAGGGCTTAGTCCCTGGTGTTGTCATAGAGCGCCAGGGCTGTACTGAAGGTCCCCTGCCTGGCTCTAATGATTAGGACAAGGGCTTCGTTGGCAGGAGGAGAGGGATTCTTTACCTGAGACCAGATTCTATCTGATGGCAGGATCTTGCTTTGACATGAGTCCTTGCAGGCACCAAGCCCTGTTCCTGAACCGTGAGCTGGGCCCCTGCTGCTGGCCTCCGCACACCTCTCCCTGCCTACTTCTGTCTGCCTGGCTCCCCCTCACCCGCCTGCCCCTCTCTTCTGGACAGTCTGGGCTTTGGGCTCTGGCCGGTCCCCATGCACCCATTGCATCAAGGGCCAGGATGGCTTCTGGGGATAGCGAGCTCCGTCTGCCCTCTCCCAAATTGCCTCCTTCTGTCCTGGAACCAGAGTGTCCACGTAGCATCTCCCCTGAGACACGGGGTGCAGGGAGAGGAAATGACTGAACGAGGTCACTTAGAGGGTCTGCAGTTTTATTCTGAAATGTTGGTGGAGCATTTTGACATCCTCAGATGGGACTCGGGGGACAAATACTGTTACAGCAGCACAGAACGACTTTCCCTTCCGGTTTTGGAGGAATTGGAAAGGAAAAGCTTGGAATTCTATATGCTCAGGCTCGTGGCCTCGTCTTGACAAAAGCTCTTTGAGGACTGAAATAACTGCGGCTCCCAGCTAGTACCAGCAGCACTTTCTCTTTGTCTGGAAACTGCTGTGCTGGTGTTTGCAGAAGGGGTTCCTCCCTGCTAACTGTGTACTCTTGCAGCCTGCAGAAGGCAGACTTCCTAGGAAACGGCTCTCATCCCACTGGGCCTCCCTGTGGTTTATCTTGTCTTCAAATGAGTCATTGCTTCTCGTGACTTATTGATAGGCCTGACTTGGCCCTGCAGAGAATTCAAAAGCTGCAGGAGGCCACCCAGACCCTTTGGAGGAGAGAAGCCTGGACTTGGTCTCTGGATTCCTGAAGTCAAGTGCAAGCTCCTCCAGTTACGACCTGGGGGAAGTAACCGAGCTCTGAGAGCCTGTGTCCTGATCCGTAAAGCAGGAATATCCATTTCCACCCTACTGGGCGCATCGTGAGACTTAATATTTTTTCACACACTGGTGTAAGTGTTGAAGGCTAGGAAAGTTTCAGCGTTGGGGGCTGTCTGAAGGCTGCTGTCACGGAGTCATTTGGTCCTGTGGGCACGGCGCCCGCCGAATACCTTCATTCCACGGGGTTGGCTTCTTAGTCTTCCTCCCGGGCCCGTCTCCTGGTTCCTGGGCTTGGGGAAGGACGGAGGTGGCGGTACTGCTCTCAGCAGTGTTTTCTACTGTCTGCCCCAGTGTGCGCGTAGGACCGACGCGCCCTGTGCAAGTGTTCTTCACTTTGTCTGTTGGCAGCTCATGCTGTTTCTTTTTGTTTAAGTTTTAATTTTTATCAAAGTGATACCTATAGATAGTCAAAAACTTTAAATACAAGTCTTAACGGAGAGACTCCTTTCTTCCACAGCTGGCTCTTGGCTGTACAGAATAGAGATGGTGTGTTCCAGCTGCCCTGGCACCTAGGAGTGACCGTGGGACTTGGCTCTGGGCAGTGAGATTTCAGCAGAAGTGTTATGTAGTAGCTTTGGGGAAATGTCCTAAAAAGATAGCTGGCATGCACCCTTTCTCTGTCCCTTCTTCCATCTTCCATCCTGCTGGTTGGAATGTGGATTTGATGGCTGGAGCTGGAGCAGCCTTCTTGATCCACAAGGTGATCTTGGAAATGGAGGCCATGCATGGTGTAGCAGTGAGAAAAAGTGGCCCGAGTCTTTGAGAACTTTGTGGAGCAGCCCTGAGTTGCCTACCTCTAAACTTACACTGGAGACAGAAACACATTTGTTTTAATTAAGGTATTTTGTTTAGCGTTTTGGTTTCTTTTTGCTGAAACTAATTTTAGCAGACCCAAATTACAAGTAGCCGTGCCTTGCCCCACACGTCCCCACCACTGAATCTTCCTCCCAGAGACAACCTCTTGCTGCCCTTTAGCTGTTTCTTCTCGTATTTAGAAGTCCAGAAGTCTAAACAACATAGCTCTGCTGCTGTGTCTTGTTTATGTGTTTGTTTGATTTTAGACATTATTTATTGACTTCTTCCTACAAAATATTAGGATTCAGCTCTCTTTGCTCACCCCTGCCCTCTGCTACACACAGATACTGTCCTTCCGCTTATCCTGCCAATACAGATGTCTGGTTGAATCCATATATAGTAAATTTATCCTTTATTACAACTGTGTAATTATTGTTCACATCTGAGCCAAGTCTCTGCTGCAGGGAGTATTTTAGGATTATATTTGCTTTTTGAATATAACTCTGTTTTTCATGGAATTAATAGTGCATCTTTTTGGGTTTGTCTAGTTTTCTTTTCTTTCAGTAATTTGTGGAATAACGAACTACATGTAGTGAAATGTGCAAATCTTAAGTGCATAGCTTAATGATTCTACACATGATGGACCTGTGACACCGTCACTGAGGCCAAGATATAGAACATTTCTGTTATCCCAGAAGGTTTCCTTATATCCCTGTCTAGTTAATGGATTCCTGTTCTTGTCCCCCCTGAGATAACCACTATTTATACTTCTATTCCTATAGATTAGTGTTCCTGTTTTTGAACCTTATGTGAGTAGACTCCTACTGCATGTATTATTTTCTGTCTGACTTCTTACACTCACGGAGTTTTGAGATTCACCCATGTTGTTGTGTGAATCAGTTGCTCACTCCTCTTCATTGCTGAGTAGTATTCCCTGGATGGAAATGCCACACCCTGTTTACGCATTCCCTATTTGATGGACATTTGGGCTGGTTCCAGTTTTTGGCTATTATGCATAAAGCTACTCTGAATATTCCTGTATCAGTATTTTTGTAAATATATGTACCCATTTCTCTGGACATAGTCCTAGGAGTGGGATTGCAGGGCCATCGGATGGGTATATGCTTGACTTTATAAGAAACTGCCTCAGAGTTTTCCAACGTGGTTGTACCATTTATGCCCCCATAGGCAGCTAGGAGGGTTCCGGTTGCTTCACTGACTTGTTAACACTTGGGATTGTCTGTCGTTCTCAACTGTATCTGTTCTGCTGGGTGGGTGGTGATTATCACTGTGGTCTTACTCTGCATTTTCCTGGTGGCTAATGATATCAAGGACCTCTTCATGTGCTTACTGGCTGTTTGGATACCTTCTTTCGTGAAATGCCCATTCAAGTCTTTCGCTCATTTTTGGTTTCCTTAGCTTTCTATAGCTAATCTATTCCTAACTGACTTATCCCCAAACCATCTGATAGAACCAGGAGATGATCACGTGCAGGGCCCTCTGTCACCAGCTCCCACGGGGGCTGGCTGCTGTCCCAACCGCTGCCCCTCCTGGCACCCTTCCCTGTCTCCTGGGCTAGATCTGCTTCCTGCATCTGATCATGTCTTTGTCAGTTTGCCCCCTCATTTTGGGGGGCATGGCTCCAGGAGCTTCCTGCAAAAAGATATTTGAGAAGGAAATGTTTTGAGACCTTGCGTGTTTGACATATATCTCGATGGTGCCCCACTTGATTGGTGATCTGACTGGGTTTAGAATTACTTTCCGGCAGAAAGCGCGAGCATTGTTCCTTTGTCTGCTGGCTCCCAGAGCTGCTGTTGAGAAGGCTGATGCCATGCTGATTCTTGGTCCTTTTTATGTGACTTTCCCCCCCTGTCTTTGGAAGCTTTTGGGATTTCCCCCCAAATTTCACAAGAATGTGTCTTGTTGGGGGAATTTTTCATTGACTCTCCCGAGGCCTCTGTAGGCCCTTTTAATCTGGAACCTCTTATCTTTCATTTCTGACTATTTCTTAGCTAATTTTCTCCCTACTGTTTTCTCTGTTCCCTCCTTCTGGAACTCTTGCTACTTGGATGTTAAACCTCCTAGACCAATACTCTTTCTTAGCTTTTTCCTTCCATAGTCCACCTCTTTCTGAGAGATTTTTCTCAAATCTGTCTTCTAACTGTTTCATTGTATTTTTCATTTTTTTTCTCTCTTATTTTAATTTCCAGGTGCTCCTGTTTGGTTTTCTAAATGTTCTTATTCATATCCCCCTAAGAAATGGGATGCCTGTGAATGGCCTGGATGCATCCATGGATGTAGGCAGGAGGCCTACAGGAGCCAGGCTGGATAAGTGCATGAGTGAGGTGGGGAGGGAGTAAGACAATAGGGAGTGGCAGGGACTGTGGCAAACTGGAATGTGGGCTCAGTATTGGTAGATGTTTTTATTCTTGAAGAGAAGCTGGAGATCTGGATTTCTGTGGCTTGTACATTGGCAACTAATTTTGGCACTTAAAAAATCAACATGTGAGTCAAAACACACAACCGCACTATTTGGCCAGTGAGCCACCACTTTGTGACCCTCTAGTGTGAGTCCTGCAGTTGCAAATGACTGTGCCATTTGCTCTCTGATTTGTTTCTCACAACAACTCTGAGAAGCCTCTGGCCAAAGGACTAGTCGTGGGTAGAACCTGCCTCGAGAACTAAGCATGGCACTCTGTTAAAAGGTTTTTTTCGAGAAAGCATTGGCTCTTAGGTTGCCATGGGTGTGTGCAGCTCAGACCTCTCTGCTGAGGAGAATGAAGGTCGCTCACCACTTCCAGCTGCCCCATCTTCACGGCCCCCCGCTGAGCCACGCTCTTCCTGGGCTGCTCCCAGCAGTGACCGAGCCTGCAGGGGTGCCAGGGTGGGGCTGTGCCTGCCGGGCACAGGCCTCCCGTGGTGGGCACACTCAGCTGCCGGGCTCCCCGTGGTCCCAGCTGGGCTTTCTCAGAGCTGACTTGCAGTCCTGCCAGCCCACCGTGCCTGTCCTTCCTCAAGTGTCGGGTGGCGCCATGGCAGAGTCTCCTGAGCCTCGCGTGATCTTTGGCAGCATTTCCCCCCGCAGACTTCTTGCGCTTTCAGTTCTGTCTCTGCTTTCCAGAGGACCCTAAGAACACAGCTTTTGAGCCCCAGGCCTAGAAGCAGAAGCATGGAGGCTGCGTCCATCCCTGCCTGACAGTGTCTGCACAGATACGCAGCGCTTAGAAAAGGAGTCTCAGGACTCCCTTCGAGGCTGGCAGGGAGAAGCCTCAGAGGGCAGCCGCCCCATGCCTTCTGCACAGCTGCAGCCATCAGGAGGCTGGGGACCTCCCTGCCAGGTGCTGGGCGCCATTAGAAGGGGTCCCAGGAATGGCTTGCCTGCTCGGCGGTGCTGGGATGACCCAGAGGCTGCAGGGCCAGAAACTCTGTGCTGGCTTTCCGTTTCAGGTCGGCACGTGGGGAGCTCGGTTAGGGTGCACTCTCCCGCCCTGGCCCTGCCTCAGGACACTTGGGTTTGATCGACTGATTCCCTTCCCTGTGTCCTCTGCAGTGGGTCATTGTGCTCCTAACCATGCGGCTCCTAGAAATGTGTTTCCATGGAGTTCCATGCTAGGGAGGGGTGGGACCAACACGAACATTTCCTAAATGACCCTGGAGAAGGGAGGTGCTGAGCTGCTCGGGCAGTGGCTTCTCTTTCTTCTCCTATCTCTTCTCATTATCAGCTTGCTCTCCATCGAAGATTTCAAAATGACACTTTTACAATCAGGGTTATCTGACCTTGGCTGTTGGAAGGGGATGGAGCTGTGTCAGTTCTGGGGAGGGAGCCTCCTTCTGTCTCCCTCGCCTCACTGTCCCCAGATGTTCTGTGCATCGGGAAGGAGCAATGGGACCCCCTCCTCCCATCGTGGCCCTGCTAGGTGAGTGCGAGCCCGGGGGTCGCCTTTCTCCATAACTCACTGGTTGCAGAACTCCGCTGCATTTTCCAGGTTGAAAGTGTGGAGAAGCTTTTGCTGCCAGGTGGCTTTCGGCATTTCTCCTGCAGAGGTGGGCTCGAGCCCTGCAGGGACCTGGGTGGGGAGGCTTCCGAGAGCGGGGGGCCTGGCTGGCCCAGGAGACTGTCTTCATTTCCATGGTGTTATTCTTGGCTTAACCCTAGCGAGCTCTCTAGCTTTTTGAAAATTTGCCCCACTTACTCAAGAAGGCATTTGGACCCTGTCCTGGGGCTCCATTTCGTTTCTTTGTGCCTTTCATCATTTTGCTTTTTAAAAATACATTTCTCTTCATTTCAGCTGAGTCATTTTCCTCCTCCTCCTCCTTCTCTTCTTGACACTCCCGGGAGCCAGAAGGAGCCCTGTCCCAAATCCTTGGCTCCTCCAGGCCAGATCTTTTCCAAATGTCAAACTCTTAGGAACCTTGGCACAGAGCAGAGTGGGCTCTGGCCCCAAATCTCCTTCCTCCCTTGTCTTTGTCAGTCGCTGCTTGCTTTTTTCATTGAAGGGGTTTATTAATTAGCTTTTTCTGTGGAGACTTTGCCTTGAGGTTTTTGGAGAGAGCCCTGGCAGGAAGGGCCCCCTGGTCTCGAGCCTGGGCCCTGTCGCTGCCAGGCTAAGCTTGCTCCTCAGCTGGGGAGCGCCATAGCACCACGGGGCTGCTCAGGGGCCGCTAGCCCCCCTAGGGAGGAGGCTGGGACTCCCTGAGGGTCCCACACAGCCTCGCATCCCTCCTGACGACTTCACGCAAATTCCCACCCTGTGGGGCTGGCCCCTCCGACCCATCCCTTAAAGACTCTGTACCTGCCTCAGAGTCGCCAGGACGAGTGGACAGGATGGGGCAGCTCCTCCCATCTGTGCCCTTGGCTTTAGGCCGCAGCCTTCCAAAATGGCAGGAGAATTAATAGCCACCAAGTACATGGTATCTCAGTCTTCAGAGCATTTCCTGTGCATTGCGGCTTTTCGTATAGCTGAAGTAGTTTGTCCTCACCTCTCCCTCACGCCCCAGGAGGGAAGCAGGGTAGCTGTTAGTTTCCTTATTTTGTAGCTGAGGAAACAGGCTGAGAAAGCTTAACTGATTTGCCAAGTTCTCAGAGCCAGTCCTGGTTTATTTTTTCAGTTGTTTATATTTCTATCTTATCCCCAAAGAGATTTACATGGTGCAAGATGAGTGCGTGGCTGGATTGGTACCCTGTCTATGTCCTGACTCCAGACCTACGGGCCTCCCAGTGATTTTTGATTTTGACGCCCCTTCACTGATTCTGTGACATGCTGGCCCCCGTATGAGGACACAAGGATATATTTGCTTTAGAAGTGAAAGTGCATTGAAACGTCTCTGATTTGACATTTTGATACCTTTTGGACAAGAGGTTTCTTCCATTCATTTATTCATTCATTCACACCATGCCACGGCAGGGCTGCTGGGGATGTAGATCACTGTGTGCAGAGTGACACAGTCTCTGCCTTCGTGGAGTTTTTAGATCCTGTGGTTGTTACGGTCCCAAGAGTGAAAATGAAACCCCAGCTCCGATGTGAAGAATATGCCATAAAATCCTCCAACCTGTCTGGGGGAAGCCAGTCGCTATAGAAGAAGCGAGACTACCCTAGACAGCCCTGCTTGGACAGGTGGGGGTGGGGCGGGTGGGGCTGCTGAGGTGGCACATGGGGAAGCAGAGGGGGAGGGGTGGGCTGGGAGCGCCCTGATGCCATCTTGAAGAGGCCAACTCGCAGGTGACTCCTCCAGCCCTGGTTGCCCCTGCCAATGCCACGTGAAGAGTCTAACCACCCAAATGAGCCTTTTCCAAATTTTTGACCCCCAATATTAAGAGCAAAATAAAATAGCTGTTTTATACCTACTAAGCTTTGGGGGTAGTTTTGCTACATAGCCATACGAACCCGGGAAAGAATTCTAGGATCTGATTGTTCTTCCTGGACAAAGCCCTCTTTGGAGGCCTTGGTCCTTTGCAGAGTATTATTCATAACTCAAAGAGCAAGCAGGTGGTCCCCGTCCTCTTTCAAATGCCACTTCTTTTTACATGGGCATTCCCCCTTAACTTTAAGAACCATAAAAATTCCTGGAAACTATCTAATGGAAAATGCAAGCAGCTGATTCTCTTCTGCACCGTTTGAGTCCGTTGCCCTGCCTCTGAGAATTCCCAGAGGAGCTTTCCTTGATACTCTCAAGTTTCATCTCTCCCAAGGCAGGCCTGATGTTAAACGGTGGCGAGGCTGCAGACCCTAAGGTGCCCTGAGATTTGGGTTTTGTCAAATGGCCAAGTTCATCTTGGTGGAGTCTATTTCATGCATAAGCTTAGGTTGGCTTTGTGACTTTTTTTTCTGTTCTCTTAGGGACGTGACTTTCTTGTTGTTGTTCTTTATGGGGAGTGATAAAAACTGAAGTGCTTATGCAAGCAGCGGCAAGGGAGTCCTAGTCCAAGGCTTCTATTGCTCTTTTCTTTGCTTGTCTTCTCCACCCACAAAAAATAATTCACATAAAAACTGTTCTCTGGCCAGAGCCTGTCCCCTCCTCAGCAGGGGGCTTTTGTTTTTGTTGACTTGAGAACAAATTCTGGTTTCTGTCTCCTGATTTTGGGGTGCATAGCTCCAGCTTCCTTTGGAAACTTTGTTTAAATACCGGTACATTTGGAAGGCCTTTTGCCTTCTTCCTCCCACAACCTGATAGTGACACAGCCATTGAATTGGAGCAACCCTGAGGCAGCTGCATTTCTGATCTCATTTGGGTGTATTTAAACCCGTGTTTTCACCCCTGACCTGAGAGAAGGCAAGTAAGGGGGAGCAGAGTGAGCGCTGGGGTGCATTTGCGTGCTACCTCTAGAGCTCACTGGCCTTGTGGCTGGCTCCAGGCACAGTAAGATGTCTTTGAGCCTCAGTTTCTTTATCTGTAAAATGGGGTTCAGAAATAATATCTGCAAAGCACCAGGCAAAGCACGGGGCACGGATCTGCAACTGTCATGGTGAGGAGGATGATGGTGGTAGAGGGTTCAGAGGCTCTTCCTGGCTTCTCAGAAGGGGCTGGTGACAGGGTCAGTGTAGTGAACAAAGCTCTAACTGCAACTTCACGAAAGCCAGCGGCTCCCAAAACTCTTTCCTCAGTGGTACACGAAAAGAACCTTTGAAACAACTACCACATGCAAAGAAAAGTGACAAGGGCCCACGGTTCTCCTGTTTTCCGGTAGCTGAACCAAAAATTGAGTCTTTGCAGAGAGCAAAGGTGAGAACGTCAATTTTCCTTTCCATCCTGAAATGGAATTCCTCTGAGGCCTGGGGCTATAAATATAAGTGTATAATTATTCTTACTCTAATTCTCCTGTAAAAATGACAATAATACTGATTGGTTTAAATTAAAAATAAACTTGAAGTGGAGGTTTTAGGCTTGAAGGGAGGGAAGGCACATGGGTTTAGGAGTCCTGATCTGGGTTCAGTTCAGAGCCCCCACTCACTCCCCACACAGACTGGGACAAGTCTGTACCTCAGTTTCTTGGCCTGGAAAATGGGGATAATACCTGCTTTTTGGGTAACATGTTGAGGCTGAGATAATACATGCAAAATGCCTATTGCGGTGCCTGGCATGTAGTAGGTACGCCAACATGGTGTAAATCGAGTAGACCAGGGACTCCACTCCATTTTGCTGCCCTGAGGAGGAACTGGGGAGGAGGTGGTGGGCTCCCCTGCGTGGACCAGGCCACTGAGCTGTAAAGCTGGTGGTGTCTGCTGCAGGCTCGGCTGAGAGAAGGGTTGGCCAGGTCACAGGGGAGACTCAAAGATGAGACCAGAGTGAGCTGTGAGGACCTCCCTGGTGCGGCGTGGGGCATGGCGCTTCCAGGCCAGCTGCATGAAGCTCATTCTCCTCTTTATCTGGGTGACTCAGGCAGGGTCTTGGGCAGAGTCCCTCTGATGGAGGAGAAGCCCAGGGTGGTCTTCTCTGTCTGGGTTTCCTCTCTGAACATCCCCCAAAAGCAGAGCATTCTCTTGACTTAAAAGCCCACTTGCTCGCAGCTATCCCCCTGCACCCTGGGTGGCAAAAGCCCTCTCAGACAATGATGCTGCTCAAGTGGAAGCCATTTATTTAAAACCTTTATTAATGCTTGAAGAAAAATAATGCAATGTGTCAACGTACAGGTCCTGTTGCCTAAATCCATAACAGAAACAGATACTGTGACTTAGCAAGCTCACACGGTGCCAGCTCTGAGACCAGACGGGGCTGTTGTCCTTCCTTAGGAAGTGGCCACTGGAAGCATTGTTTTTCCATGTTGTTTTAGCAAAGCCTTTTACTTGGTTTGGGTTTGAATCCCTCCCTTTGTGTGTGTGTGTCTCAAAGTATAACTGCAGTTCTGGGCTGGTATTTTCTATTTATTTAGTTTTAGTGTCAGCATTTTACTATACTTGGCCTCTCATTTCAGAATAACAGGGCTATTTACTGATACAAAGGAGAGGTGTTCAGATCATCTTGTTAAGATGCAAAGCTCAAAATAAACATCATATCTTTATTTGGAGATCTACATCCTTCCTCAAAGGAAGGCTTGTGAGTAAATCTGTATGAAGTATGAAACCCAAGCAAAGGTCTATTTTTAATGACTGCTTTGCTTACATTTTAGATTGTGCAAATGCCTCAAATCATTGCTAATAGGAATTTGGACTTTCCTTGGTTTTGAGCAGAACCTAAGCAATAAATACTCCTATGCTTCCAGTAACATTAGGAACCAGAATGAAATGATATCTACCTGACTTCTGAGAAAAAAAACAAACCAGCAGCATGAAAAATACACAACAGAGATCAGTAAATGGGTTCAAATGAACATAGTAAGCAATTTTATGCCTTAGGGGGAAAACACAGAGATAATAAATACAGATGACAAATATTTACAATAGAAGCAACAAATGGGACATCAGTAGGTGAACACATAAAACATTTACACTGAGGAAAATATAAAAGTGATGCCTTTCACACATCCAGTCCAGGAGCTGGAGAACAAATGAACTGCTGACTCAGCAGTGAGGAGAATGTTATTGCTTTAGCTTTTGAGTGATGTGAGTAAAACAGTCCATGCGCTGCAGTGGCCACGGCAGGAGCCAGCCTGGTTCCCATGGCAGAGCCTGACACGCAGGTCCTCCTCCCCCCGAGGCAGAGCTGGATTAAGTGCACCAGCTCCTCTGCTCGCTGCAGCCCCGGCTCTTGCTGGGTGCATCTCCTGGCATGTTCCCTGCCCCCAGATGATTTTTTTCCAACATGGACCATGAAAGATTGGGGTTGAGTTTGGGGCATATAAATCCCAGCTGAGCTTTGGGTAAAGCTATTCCCTAGAACAAGTCATTTTAGAGCAGACACATTTAACTTCTTGGTCTCTGGCCTGTTAAATAAAATCTTACTGGAGCAGAGCCAAGCCCTTTCGTTTATGTGTTGTCTATGGCTGCTTTTGTGCTACAATGGCAGAGTTGAGTAGTTTCGACAGAGAGCTCATGGTCTGCCAAACTGAGTACAGCGTTTACTGTCTGGTCCTTTACAGAAAGAGCGTGCCGACCCCTGCTCCAGAAGGGCTGGCTAAGAACGTCCCTCCCCTCCTTACAATACGGCTCCTATTTGAGTACTGGCTTCGAGAAAGGACAAGCTTTAATTTGGTAGCCTATTAGGAAAAAAAAAAAAAAAAAGGCTTATCTATGAGATGTTTTACGTAACCACAAGAAATCCACTGCTGACATTTTCCATGATAATCCTCTCCCTCCCTTCCTTGTATTTTAAGCTCTGTCTCTTCTCTCTGCCTTTCTTTTGTCCACTTTGACTCCTCGTTGCTAAATTTCCAATTAGGATCTGGAAAATCCTGTCCCTTAGAGATCTGCAGCAGTCTCCTCCATTTATGCAAAAGGTCAGCGTTTCCTAATGGGAATTGCAACGTAGTCTTCATTCTCTTCTCCCCTTTCCCATGCTCTAGCAGGGACAAGTCGGGTTTCCAACTGGGCCTCACAAGATCACCAGTAAGGTGCCTTAGCCATCTTGGCTGGGGGTCAAGGTGAGATGACAGAGTTCTAAGGGAAATCTGTCGAATGTACTCTTCCTGTGTGCCTTTCCCCTGGGTGCAAGATTTGCCCCAAGTGGGTATGGGCCCATGTTAGGAGGTCAGATGTACAGCCACATCGCTGTGGGATTCCTTTTTAAATAGGACTTAAAACAAAACAAAACAAAAAACAACAAAATCAGCCCCAAAGGATGGGCTGGGTTTTTTTTTTCCCCTCTTTTGAGCTTGTTTTAATGACCCAGTTGCCTTGTTTGAAAGCCATTTATTTAGACAGATATGTAGATGTAACTGGATAAATAAAAATGTGAAATTGAGATTTGAAGCAGTGGTTAAAATATAAACTCATAGGGGCCACTTCCTTGGACAGTGTTCCCCAGACAGAACAATGGCTCAGAAGTTACACATAGAAATTACACTCTTCCCCCCGCCCCCCGAGCAGCTCTGAACTGCAAGGTCCCATGCAAGAAACCGAATTTCGGTTTGGCACCAAGCGCCCCCTCGGCCCCTGCCTCCTCTCCATCCTGCTCCTGCATTCCCAGCAATAGTTTTACATTCACTCCTGCCCTGGAATCCAGCTGCCTTGACCTCCACGGAGACAGCACCAGGAGCTGCTGCACCAGAAGCTCCGGGTGGGGCCCAGCACCAACTGTGTGGTCCAGCGCAGGTGGGCCTGCCCCACCCTGCTCGCCTCCGCCACAGCAGAGCAGCTGACACCCCCTGGCTCCGTGGATGGAAAGAAGACAAGTCGCAAGGAGGACTCGGGGCACGCTCCCGCGGGGGCGTGTACGGGCAGAGCCCGCCAGGCACCGCCGAGACCTCCCTCGCTGCCCCAGAGTCTCCGCCTCACCTGTTCGTTCCGCTAACATACACCTTCATGAAGTCCACAAGCCCCGCAAAATCCTGCGTGTGACATCCCCCCTCTTTAATGGTAAATGTTTTGGAATGTCCATAGATAAGAAAATGGACGGCGTGGAGGAAAGATTTCGTGGCCAGGCCTTTCATTTCACCTCCGGATATCAGAATACTCGGACTGTTCATCCTCCCACTCGCTGCTTCCAGAAGGTCCCTGGGCCCCGAGACCCCCGGCTCTGTCCCGGGCATGGGCGTTTGGGTGGCTCTTGCTACCTCCCTCGCCCTTGGCACCTCGGCCGGCCTCCCTACTGCTGGGCTCCGGGAGGCGATGGCCGGCTTCCCCGTGGTGGGCCCTGGGGAGCCTGGCTCTGTCCGCCTGGGGCTGGCGCTGCGGCGGCGCCGTGGGGGGCCTCTGCAGGGCCGAGGTGCAGAAGCTCAGGATGGAGCACAGGCTTCCCCAGTTCTGCTCACACTGAGCCTGAACGCTGTGGGTGATGGCCTCCTTCACCTCCTCCCCACAGGTCAGCAGCAAGTTCACGAGGTCCACGTAGGGTCTAGAGAGTGAAAGCAAAGACACAGAGATGCCGAGAATGGAACGAGTCCCGGATGGGCCCCGGAGGCCCGGGACAATGCCAGGAAGGAGAGGTACGGCTAGCGCTTGGTTTGGTTTTGGTTTGCTGAAAGATCTTTCTGGAATTGCTTCAAGGCTTTATTCTGTATTCTATGGAGCACTGGACCCAACCAACATTTACTGGGTGGTCACTGTGTACCAGGCTCCACGCCAGGCACTGGGGAAGTTAGAGGCATGGGAAGGCTCCCACTCTCCCAGTAGTGGTAGAGACAGAGCCCGCCACAGGAAAAGTGCCAGTGACAAGTCACAGGTGCACAGGATGAGAGCCTAGGGCCGGGACACTAACAGGAAGAACCTCTGGGAAAGGCAAGGACTCCAGGTAGGGCTTCTGCGTGATCAACAAAAGGAGGGCAAGAGCGCTCTGGGCACGTTCAGGCTGCTCTAGCTAGGCGAGACGGGTCTTGGGGCCAGTGGAATGAACAAGACTTAGGCAAATGGTGCAGGGCCTTAAATCCCAAACTGAGGAGTCTTTTTGGTAGGGAAGGAGAAGCCACGGACGTTTAGGGCCTGGAGAAAGGCTCCCGAGTGGCCTGGGTGAGTCCCACATCGTCCTGTCGCACCACGGGCCATTCTTCCAGTGCCTCCTCTAAGTGAGGCACCCAAGAAGCCATTTTCCTCATGTCTGTGTTTGCCCCGGTTTAGGCTCATGATGAAGAAGGGTGTTTTTAGAAGTTACTGGATATACTTCCCTCTGTGTCTGGAGGAGTGTGGACCAGGTGAGGAGGGGTAGGAGGAAGACCCCCTCCCTGGGACGTCATTTCCCGCAGGGTGTTTCTCTGTCTTGGCAGTAGAGGCTGGGGGGTGGGAGTGGCCATTAAGCACCTTTTCCTTTCAGTCTGGGCTTCCCCAGAACTGGGGTGAAGGCTGGCAGTCAGGGGCCATGTGCTTGGATTGAGAGCCAGCTCTCTGGGAAACAAACAGGCTCAGTTCTGGAAGGCAGAGCCCTTCCGCTGCCTTGGGTTGTTCTTTAGGAAAACGGCTGGAGGAGTTTAGTCCAGGGTGTGGACAGGGTGTGCAGACGGCAGAGCAGCTGTGCCTGCTTTTTATATTTATGGGCCCATCTGGTAAGGGGTACCCCCAGCATGGGCTCTCATGGCCCTCTCCCTTGAGGCTTTTAGCCTTTTAAAATCCCCAAGGGGTCATGGAATGTTTCCTGTTGTTAACCAGCATTCCTAGGCAGTCCTTGAGGGCAAAGTTTCTGGATGTATCTGACCAGGAGCATCGCGGCTGTGGGCCATCACCTTGAGCAGGGAAATCACTCTGCAATGTAAGATCCTTTATAAGAAGGACCAAACCCATTTTTCCTCTGTAAGTCTGGGCCGCCTGGGAGGTTCTGTTATAGCCTGTGCAATCTTTTCCTTGCAAGTTGGCAGTTGTTGCTGTGCAGAAAGAGCGGATTGTGTTTTAAGATGTGTGAAGTAGTTTACTACCATTTGTATTAATTAGTTCTCCAGTTGTAATTGAGTGAACTGTCCTCACTTTGCGGATGTAAAAACTGAAAAGAGAGGGAGAAGGTGGCTTTTGGAAGCCTCTGGGCTAGGAGGGTTTCACGGCTGGGCTGAGAACAGAGAGGAGGAATGTTCTGGCTGATAGAGATCTAGCTGATTTTTAGGGCCTACTCCAGGCCTTTGGAGTCAGAGAGTCTGTGCAGGCTGATGGGCAAAGTGCTTAAGCCCTCCAAGGCCGGCCCTGAGAGCGCCATGACACGGTCTCCTTGGGTTACTCGGAGGCGGTCATGCCTGCGGCAACACAAGGGAAGTGCTCCCTGCACGTTTGTTTCCTTCCATCTTTTGAAAACTAGAAAGTGCCTCAGGGAGCTCAAGTTCACTGAGTGTATCTGCTAAAGCAACAGCAGGATTTTAGCACCTGACTGTACCTGCCACCCCTCTGGGGCTAGATGAGCACATTTTGGAGCTGTCTTTTCAGGATACTAAAAGGATGCTCTTGTTCAAGCTTCTTTCCCTAGAGGAAGGGGAGGCTCTCTTGGGAATATACAGAATGCCTCTCCTGCGCCTCCTTCACCAGGGCCTTCCGTCTGCCATAGGCACTCTCGGAACCCCAAAGTCCGAGAAGGCTGCACGAGCCCACACTCTCCTCTGCCCTTGGCCCTCTCTCCCGAGGAGGAAGCTGTGAACCGCGGGGAGGGGGGTGTGTGCCGAACCAAGTTAATCTAAGCCGTGTTCTGAGCTGGCAGGGTGCCTTCTCAGGCTGCAAGCTCAGCCCGTGTCTAATGACAAAGGCCAGCTCGCTCAACTGGGTGTCAGCAAGGCTGAAGGATTTGAAAAAAATCCTTGGAGGGGGATGTGCCTGGAGGCTGCCAGCACCCAGTGACAGGATGTTCGGAGGCCAAGGCAGGCTGGCCGCAGCTAGGGGGAGGCAGGCGGTATGGAGAGAGTGGGGCAGACGGCAAGGGGTGAGGGGAGCAGAGGGGACAGAACAGAGATCCTGAAAAAGCTACTTTCACGGGGCCTGAGTGTTCAGGGCTGGATGAGGATTGGGTTGAAGAGCGGGAGTGCTGTAGATCGTGGAGAGGGAACTGTGATTTCCTTTTCTCTAAAGTGAAAAGCAAATTTGGGTCTCATTGTCTTATTTGAGACCAATGCCACACATTCTGAAATGGACCTCTTGATATTTATGGACTGATAAGATCCTTTAATCAGTTAATATGGTTTTAAAAATTAAAAAAACCCAAAAAACTCAGGCAGTTCAGCTTGAAGTACAAGTTGACGTGTTGCATAGTTATGGCTTCAAAAGGGAAGGTGATGGGAGCTTTCAGGGTGCTGGAGTTAGGGGACACCCACTGCCTGGAGGTGCTGGCTGGCAGGAGGCAGGAGGACCTGCCTGTGACCACGGTGAATGTCCTTAAAAGAGGTCCAGGATTCTCGGTGGAGTGGGCCACCTGCACTTCCGGGGCAGGCTGGGACGGGAGCCACATGCTCATTCTAATGGTGTGAGGAGTCCTTTGGAAGTATGGGTCCCTTGGCTCCAAGGGCCATGTCCCCAAGAAGGAGACACCAGAAAGCTACTTTATCTTAAACTCAAGGTGGAGGAGGAGGAAGACTTTAAAACCTTCAGGTTTCCCAAGAAGATTTTTCTCCAAAAAGACAGTCTTCTAATGCTCCAGGCAGGTATTATAGACTTATACACTAGGACCCCATCACCCATTCTTGAGGCCAACAAACTGTCTCTAATGGGTGACAGTGGATGAGGCACATGAACGTCACAGGGTCTCAGCCATGGGGCATTTGCCTCTTCCAGGGGCACTTGAAGGCAGAGGATTTCACAGCACTCTCCTTGTGTGATAGCGATACATTTGAGAAAAGGATAAAAATCCTGCCACATTTGGTGACCAGTGAGCCCTTTGCAGGTCTAGTGGGGACAGGAGAGGCCAGGAGCAGGGAGGTTTCAAGTCTACAGCTGGCTTCAATCATCTATATCAGCAATTCCAAAGCTGAACGTAGGAACCAAACCTCAGTACAAGTTCTTTAACCTCTTAGCTTCACTTTCCTCCTCTGTTGAATGGGGATGGTGATTTCTATCTGGTAGCATCTTTGGGAAAGATAAATGAGATAATCCCTGTAAAGTCCTGGCCAAGGGTGTGTAACATTAAAAAAAGAGCAATTATTGCTATTTTTGTTATTGTTTTTTTTACAGGTATTTGGAAGAATAAAAAATATTTTATGAGGAATTAGCATAACTCAAGGAAAATGCAATGTTGTCTTGCTTTTGGAGTTTTACCGTGAATCATATAATTCTGACACTGTCCCAGAGGTGTTGCAAGATACCTAGAACCTTATAACCACCTGGAAAGTGACAGGAGCTGGCTGTTGTGCTTCATGGTCTGGGTGGTGTTGGAGTGGTGGTGGGTAGCCTGTTTAGTGACATAGCTGGAAGAAGGTTGTGGCACAAGCTAAGAAGCAAGAGTTCATAAAGTTGTGGTTTGGCCCAGTGAGTCTCTTTGGAAAGACCAAGGGTGCCACTAAGCTGGCAGTGACTTGTACTGGACTGTTTAGCTGGTGGCTTTCTTTCTGCTCTGCCATCGTAATCTCCAGGGGCTACTGACCGTACCTCATGTTAGAAGAAATTATGTACCAACATGGTTTACCATGCTGCAAAACTGAGGATCCTTATATATATAGCTGGGATATGTTTTAAGGAATGAAGTTATCCTGGGTTTATCATTGAATTTCAAGTCTTTGAGTAAGTTAGTTCACGTTTCCTTTGGCATAAAAGATTAACGTTTTTGACATTTGTTTTGCATTTTTTCTGGGAGAGCATTAATATATTAGAGCAGGTGAACTGGACCTTCTAAGGGAAAGGAAAGCTTATGGAGGCAGGAAAAACATCGAATGCTCTCAGTTTTTGGCATTTAAGAAAAGTGTAGGTTCTGGAGCCAGACTGCGTGGGTCCCAAGCCTGGCTTTACCCGTCACTAGCTGTGTGCCCCTCACCTCGGCGAACCTCGGCCTTCTGGGGTGGGGAATGGAGAGGACTAGACCCCTAGCTCACAGGCTGTTGTGAGGATTCAGTGAAAAGTTCACAAGAAGCATTTAACCCCAGGACTGGCACTTAGTAAATGTTCAACAAATGTTCTCAGCTACTGCTGTCTATAAGGCCACCTACACTGCTACTCGGAATATTCAGAGAACTCCTGGGTTCCTGGCCAAGGGAAAGACGGCAGTCTTTCTGAATCTACACACTTCACGCTTAGTAAAAAAAAAAATTCCCGTTTCTATTGCTTGCGATTTTGAAACTGATGATGGAAATCTCTTTTCCTTTTCCTGAAAGCCAGCAGGAAGGGGCCTCCTTGGGGAGTCAGGGTGGTTTTCTGAGGTAAACCGCAACCTTCTCACTTTGACAGGAGCTCAGCCTCCAAAACTGCACAAAGTCTGTTCCCAGCCCACCGCCGTCCTCGCGGGGACAGCCCTCCCTTGCCAGCCCCGCGGGGCGGTACTCACTCGTGCAGCAGCAAGTCCTTGAAATGGATCATCTCCACGATCACGCGGGTGTTCTCCTGGGCGGCGGCGCACAGGTCGTGTTTGAGGTAGCATTCCCGCTGCAGCTGGGACACCATCTCCTTGATGGCCGGGCACTTCCGGCTTATGCAGCCGAACCTGTGCCTCAGAGCATGAGCCTTACACTTCAAGGCGTCTTTGATGAATGACTTGCCCTGAGAACAGAGAGGACGGGGGAGGCAGGAGCAGAAAACAGGAGTCCTTGTTACTCGCTTGGGCATTTACCATTCCTGGGCTTACCTAGGATTTTTCCGACGACCGAATACTGAGACCTAACCCCCCCAAGACAGATGTCCTCCCGGTGATGGGCAATGCTGCATCAGGAGGCACGTCCAGAGTGACACGACACCTCCCACATTTGGTCACGTGAGATTTCAGTCCACGGACTCACACATCTCCCTCCTTCCTCCCCAGCTACTCATTCAGTTTTCCCTCCAACCGGGGCTTCCATGGCTCAGTGTTGGCTGTTGGGTGGCAACTTTTCTGGAACACAAGGGGAATTTGGCCAGACATGAGTCCATAACTCCTTTGTGGTTCTCGGCAAGCATTCTTCCCAAGTGGAAGATGCCCGTTTGTCCAAACCTCACACTTTTCCTTTTTCCTTCCATTCCAGGAGCGGCACCAAGATCGGTTGCTAACTGTGCATCCCCTTTCTGCCTCAGTGTCTCCCACCGCCCCAAATTCAAACCCTTGTCTGCTCCTATCCTTCAAGGAGGAGCCTTCTTTTCCTTTTTGAAAACGATTCTACTCCTTTAAACTGTGAGGATTACTGCCTCTAAAAGGCCCGCCTGGCACACTGCCTGGCAGCATCTGGAGTCTGAACTGCCCAACGGACGGCCCCTCCCCCACGCTCCCTGCGTCTCGGTGGCTCAGGCAGCCAGGCATACATCTGGCCTGCAGCTCTCTTTCCTGGCAACCCCGTTAGATTGCGCTGATCCCAGAAAGGAGACAGCTGTTGGGGGTGTGGAGGCGAGCTGGGTGTTAGCTCCCTTATCAGCCTCCCGTGGTGGCCGAGAGGCACT
Source organism: Eulemur rufifrons (assembly GCF_041146395.1). NCBI lineage: Eukaryota > Metazoa > Chordata > Mammalia > Primates > Lemuridae > Eulemur > Eulemur rufifrons. The sequence goes on from NC_090992.1 coordinate 14,039,752, forward strand.
GTGGGATGCCTACCCAGGGCTCCCGGCACCCTCCATTACTATAGAAACAAGCTGTTGTCGGGAGAGGTCACCCCTCTGTTTTTAGACATGCCCGGAAGTCACTGAGTTGAGAAAGTAAATGGGTTTAGGTTGGAAGCAGAAAGCCAGCCGGCACATTTATTTTGGTTCTCTCTTCAGAAGCAAGTGAAATGTCCACAGATCATGTCTGATCTCTGAAAAGCCATGTGGGCCAACCACCCTCCCTGTGGCCCCCTCTCCTTGGACTTTTCAGCGAGAGCCAAACGGAGTGGAGGGCAGGGTGTGCCAGTTTATTAAGTAGTTATGTGCAGAGAATCGACTTGAAAGGGATGCCTCTAACTTGAGAACATATTCCTGTTCGTTGAGGAAAAAAGGAAGATTAATTTATGCGAGCGCTGCAGCAATCTGTTCTTGGTATTCTTCCCTGACATCCTGTGGGATTGCCCTTAAATACACATCTTTCCTCCGGATTTCCTATTACGTTTCCTAATTCCAGTTAATCCAGAAGTGATGCTTTATAAGGGAGCCTTGAGGAGTTCAAAGTTCTACTTCTTTCCTTCCCTGGTTTCTGTTTCCCCTCCTGCCACCTCACATCCTTTGCAGTCTAGGCTGCCGGCCTCGCGTCCCCTTCTGTTCCCAGGCATTGCTTTGTCAGGCTCACTACAGGATGTCAGAGGATGGTGACGGGTGATGTTCATAAATTACACCTACACTGTTGGCGTCCTCCAAATGTTGTCGTTGCTCTCCAATGAAATGGGAGAGGAAGTTTATGAGATACAACAACAGGGTGTTTCAGCAGGGTATATAGGGGCCAGGGAGAAAATGCAGAAGGTGAGCCTAATGCCACATGCCATCTAAAAATGTATCTAGGTTGTCGGCACTGGAGCCATAAGGTCGCTTGTTGTGTTCTTGCCCTGCCCTGAGCAGCAACTCGGTGTTGCCCGTGGGACCCTGGCACCACTGAAGTGGGTCAGGCCCTGACTATATTTATTATATAGAGCAAAAGAAAAGTGTGGAATTGCGGGACTCATTCGGGGTTTTGACTTTTCAGCTTGAGAGAGAAGGGTCTGCTACACAGGAGGAATAAAAATCTGCTCTCTGGGAGGCCCTGCATTATTCAGGTTGTCTGTACACGTACGATTATTAATTACTACAAATTGTGTGTCTCATTTGGTCTTCCCTCTTAGGTGAAAATAGCTTTTGCAATGTATAATTGGGGCCCCTGCCCTGCCCTCCACTGTTCCTAATGCAGTGGGCTTTGGGGACTGGGTTCTAGGTGGCCAGATGTGGTGTGTCTCCTTACCAGGTGTTTATCATTTATTATGACATTGGTCTCCAGTCCACTCTGCCTGTGTAGACACAGCTTAAGAGTGTAGAAGGATTTAGCCTACATGACAGTTCCAGTGCTCTCCGAACATGAGTGCAGTGGGGAGATACCGGCATCTCACCATACACCTATAATGTTTCTTGCAAGCACTAAAACATTACAACACAAAGAACAGCTCAGGCAATCTGTTAACAAGGCTTTCTAGTGATTCAATATTTCAATCATGCTGTGCTCACCCAAAACATTCTTCATGCTCTATCTAGGTGGTTTTTACCTGGGCATCAAATTTTCCAGCGTTGTGCAGAAAAGTCATGCAAATCCCATGTAAGCCCCGAATCTCACAAGAGTTGTTCTCGAAACATTCAAATACGCCACACCCCACATCGCCAGCGTTGACCAAACAGTGCTGGATCTCCGCTAAAAGGAAAATTACATACAAATATATACAAAACTCTAACCCATGCTGAAGAATGCAGAGAGGTCATTTGAAGCAAAAGTTAGTAATAACTAAAAGAAAAATTTAAAAAAAAGGTTAGTAATGACTATTTTAGGACCTAAAAAAGCCTGGGAAACAAAATTTCATCATTTAATCTACCCATAAAAAATATCTATATTTGTAAATATTTGTAAAAATTAGCCAAAAAATTTACAAAAATCACAACCAGATGTTAGGTCAGAGCATTCCTTCTTTTCATCCTTTCCATTTTATTGAAGTATTTGTGGCAATACTTAGTTTGAGAGCAGAAAATATTTCAGCTTTTTGAACCCACGGACAAAAATAAGATTTTATGTGCTTCATCAATGAAGTACCCTCTCTACTTGGATCTGTAGAAGAGGCTGCTATTAAGTCACAGCCATTTCCTTCCTGACCCCCAAATGACAGCGTCCAAAAAGCAGTTTCAATTCAGCTTTATGATTCAACACCTAAAAATCAAAACAAAATTCCTATTAAGGCAGCGCCTCCAAACCATCCGCATTAAAATACCAGGGTAGGGAAGCTGCGGTTTGCCAGCAGGCTTGCAAGCAGGCTCCGGAGTCTAGTCGGAAGGGGGCTCGCCTTCAGAAACGTGATCATCCGCAGTTAGAGGCTCCTATTAATTAGGGATCCAGTGTGAGATGTCACTTAATCCCCTAAAATTCCCGCGGCCCGGGAGCTTGCTGCCCTTCGTCGCAGAATGTGGCCCTAATTCGTCTCTCTGAAAGGACAGACTGAGCGAGTTAACTGTCAGGCTGCCGCGTGCAAAGCCTCTCTTTCCCCCCTCCCCCCTCCCCAAGTCTCTGATTTAAACCAACCACAAAATTACATCAGAAAAGTATATTTTGGAAGAAGGGCGGGGTCGGAGCAGATAATCTGCATTCAGATTAAATCTAGCGAGAGAATGAGGGGCGTGCATTGTTGAGGGTCACCAACTACCGAGAATCACGTTCAGTTCTCTAAGAAAGCGCCAGAGAGGGGGAAGGGTGGGCGAGGATCCTAGGGTGTGGGGGACGCCGGCCCAGGGTGCTGGCCCGGGTATGTGGAGGTGAGAGGCTCTGGACGACCCCACGCGTGGCCCGGGCGCTCCGTGAGGACCGCGACTCACTCACTCAGGACGTCCCTAATGGGCACTCGTGCATTCCTGCTCGTGCGGTGAGCGCACGCACGCCTCCACCGCCGCGTTTGCACGGCTCCCAACATACCGGGGGGTGGGGCGCGGAGCGGAGGAGCTGTAGGCAGATTTTCTTTCTCTCCCCCAAAGCTGGGAAAAGGGCCAGCCCCGTGCCCTGCACGCCTGGCTCTGCTCTGCAGCTTGTCCGTGAGCCAAGAGCCGGTCGAGCAGAGGCGGCGCACGGTTCGGGTCGTGCCACCATTTCTTCGCTTGCCGACCTGGCCAGGAGCAGGGGATGGCGGCAGCACCGCGGAGGTACGCTTTGCGCCGCCCCCACCCTCCCTTCCGAAAGCAGTGCCCCGGGGGAAAGTTCGCCATGCAATTTGTCTGATCCGTAAAGTTCTGGGATGTTGGGCATCTTTTGAGGAGGGGGAGAAGCGGTCCTACCGAAGCCGGCCGGCTGGGAAGGGAAGTTCTCCGGGTGCAGGGCGCAGCCCAGCTTCGGGGACCCTTAGTGCCTCCCGCGGGCCGCCAGGGATGAAGTGCGCTTTGCACTGGACCCGGGACTCGCGGGCGGGGGTTGGCGCTGGTAGCGTCAGGCGCTGCCTCATTTCCCCTCGACCCTGGGGAGGACAGCAACAAGTCCTGCCACAGCCATTTCATCACCCTGCTAGCACGTGCAGATTCCGGGCGCTCGGAACCCGGCGCGGACCTCGCCTAGCCTTGCGCTTCCCTTTGCACGTCCCGCGCCACACCAAGAGTTTGCGTGGCCCGGGGTGGGCGTCCGGCGCGGGGCGAAATGCCCGGGGTGCGCTGCGTGGCTGCACGGAATCCCCTCCCAGCAGCTCTCGGCCACGGGGGCGCACGCACTTACCTGTGTTCTGCAGGGATAGGCGACCTTTCTGCTGGGAGCCCCTGTCTTGGGGACCCTCGGGAGGGTTGGTGGCGTCGGTCCCTCGCGCCGGGTCGAAGGTGGCCAACACCAAAGCCAGGGTCACGAACTGGCCCAGCCGCTCGGCACACATGGTTCTTGCTATAAACCTCCCGCCGGGAGACCTGGATTCTTTGTGCTCCCCTCCTCCTCCTCCTCCTCCTCTTCCTCCTCCGCCGCTTCCCCTCCTCCTCCCACTCTTCCTCCTAGCTTGCCTTTTCCCTCTTCCTCGCGGCCGCGGCTCCGATAGAGGTTACCCAGCGCCCTCCCGTAGCTCTCCAGAGAGCATGTGACCAGGCCGTTAGCAGCGCCGCGAATGCCCGGCAATGGCAGGGATGGTGCCTCAAATATCCCTGGAAGCTCTGGTGTCACTTGAATGAAGGAGTCGAGCAGGTGTTGTCCCGGCGGCTGGACCAATCCGAGACCCCGGCCCGTTTGACAACACGGCCGGGAGGCGGGGCCTGCGCCCAACTACTACGAGAGGAAGCCGAGCGCCGCTGGGAGCGCCCGACAAAGTTGCAGACCTGGCGGCCGCCGGGCGTTCGCGTGCGTGTGTGAGTGCGAGCGCGGCCGGAGATGCGCGCGCGTGTGCGGGGGCTCCCGGGCAATGGCCGCACGGACTTCAGCACATATTATGGAAGCGAATCCCAGCGCTAGTTACAGCTAAAGCAGGGCAAGAGGGGCGTACTGCTCTGGGACAGCGTCCTCCGGGTCCTTGGCTGGCATCACACTGCATCGGGCTGGGAAAGTTTCTTTCCACCATTTGGAATTTAGTGAGATTCCCCGAGGCCTTGATTGGAGCAGTTTCCTGGGCACAGAGATGCTGTGGCCCAACAGCACGTATGGGAATTCCTAGCGTTGTGACACTTTTCATTTTTTTAAAAAAAATAAAGCACTATTGAAGATAGGAGCAGAAGCACTAGATACAGTACTTGGCCTGAGCAACGGCCCCTTCTGCTTTGGTGGGCCGTGCAACACCTGGGATGTCGTTTCTCGTCCCCCCCTTCCAACCCAGACGGATTCCAGGCTGGGCTGCAGGGATCCAGGTGACAGTCAGACTTGCATCATTTTCAGGAGGGTGGCAGGGAGGCCCAGGCAACCCTGAGTCAGCCCGCCGCGGAGCATCGCGTGCCCCGGAGGCCAGAGCTTGAAAGGCAACTTCGCGTCTCCAAACACACTCTTGCATTTTCCCAAAGCGCTACTTGCCGCCCCGCTCCGGGTTCCCTTTACTCTACAGTCATCAGATGGAAGTGGTGCAAACAAAAGCAAAAAAGAAAAAGAAGGGGGGGGAGGGGAATTCTCTCCTTTTCTCCATTCTTGTTCGACCCCCTCCCCAAGCACGGCCAGGGTTGGACTGCCCTCAGCTGCTTTCTCCCCCGGCCTGCAGAAGCTAGGAGAAAGTTGGGCGCCGCTTGGAGCGCCTCTTCCCCTGCTGTGTGTGTACGTGTGCACGCTCACGTCTCCCCCGCGCCGGCCCGGGGACAGGAACTGCTCCCAGCCTTGTCAACCCGACGGCGCAGCTCGGCGGTCTCGCAGGTCTGGGGGAGGGCGGGGACTAGAGCGCTGCCACCAGTGCCCGGGGCATGCAGCCGGTGTTGGCTCGCCCTCGCCCCTCCCCCAAGTCCCCACCCTCCTCCTGGAGAACAGGTGAGCCCAGGTACCAGCTCTCAACCCCCCGCCCCCGCCCCGCTCCCGCCCGCGCCCTCTGCGGTAATGTGCCCGGGAAGTTTCATCACCCACTGCCCGCGGCAACGCGGCCCCGGGTCTCCGCAGCGGGGCGCACTGCCGGCCGGGTTGGGGCCGCCCTGTGACACGGCTGGGGGAGGGGGTGCGGAGACACGCTGCAGGTCATCCTTTGGCCGCCGCTCCTACAGCTTCCCTGCCTCGGGTCCTGGGCGCCGCTCGGGTGTGGGGAAGGCGGAGGTGGGCGGTCAGGGTGACCGCCGCTGGCCGCAGCTGTCAGGCTTGTCGAGCTGTCCTGAGTCAGGAGGAAGAAGAGGGCTTGGGGAGCGCGCCTTCGGAGTCGGCTTTCCTTGGGCTGGAGCGTCAGGGAGGTGCCCCACCATCCCTGCCCGACTTTCAGAACCCTAATAAATGGTCACTTAGAAAGTCTGAGTCTGCATCGGTGGTGAGAAACTGACGGCTCCTGTCGTGTGTCCAATAGCCATTCCTCCCCGCAGCTTCAGATCTTTGGTGGAGGGAGTTGGGGGGTACAAGTACATTAACACGGAAGGTTCACATTGCCCACCTAGCTTCCCTTTGCATAGTTAACTTTATTAGTTTATGAAAATGCACCTCCTGTAGATCCTTAAAAACAAAACAAACAACAGCAGCTTTCTGGGCTCTCCTAACTAACTCCTGAAGGCCCTGAGTTTTCTGGAGCTCAGTGGCTATTTGGCCCCAGTATTGCTTATAGATATAGCTGGGTAGACTTTCTTTCCTTTTGTGTAGAATATGAGCAATATTGACATTAAAAAGGTATCTTGTCACCTGTTTTGTTTTTTTTTTCTTTTGTTGTTGTTGTTTTGAGAAACAAATAGGAGAGAGCTCCAGGGGGTGGGAACAAGCCCACCTTTGGTAGATGCAGACTTTGAGGGCATCTGGAACAGCAGCCAGGCAGAGGGGGCTCTCCTGGTTCCTGCCTCCCCACTGCTTTTGGCTAGCAGTGTCTTTTGCTACTGTGGTGCCTTCGGGCTGCCCTCAGAGGACTTACATGATTAAAAAGTTCATCATGAGGCCATTTGCTCCAGCCTTACAAAAGATATTTCTAGTTCCCATCAGAGCCAACTGTCCCTTTAGAACTGAAAGAACACGCAGTAGCTAAAATTTGAGATGTTATAAGCGTAGGCACTAGTTCTTAAAGGTTTATCTCCGGGCCACTTGGCCAAGGCTGGGCATCCTGGTCAGTTTCCCCAGGGCTGTGAGGATTCTCCGGCAGTATCACTGGGCAGTTTGCTGGGACTACCAGTCCAGGCCACAGGCCCTGGGTAGAAGTGGGCATGGGGGCTCAGACTGGTGACTGTGTTGTGATCCTCCCTCCTGCTGATTCCCTTAGCTCTGTAACTTAGGCCTGGTTTGGCAGACTGGCTGGTGAAAGCGGGGGTGGAAGAACAGCAATAATAATTATGATTACTATTATAGAGCCAACACGAATTGAGAAGAGGACCATACCACACATCAAGCTCACAGCTTTGGTGTTCCCCTGGACCTGAGATGAGAATTGAGACTTAGGCGGTCTCTTGGAAAGATCAGCAAGTGCTGCCCTGAGGTTCAGCAGAGTCCAGCTGCAGCTGTGGAGAGGCAGGTGTGGCCTGCCTTGTGGCATCCAGAGGCTTCCGTGGTTGATGCATGGGGCCCATGTTTTCCTCCCTAAATCCACGTCACCAGTTACATGTGATCAACACTTAGTGGCAGGTTGTAGTACCCCCTTCCCCAAAGATGGGGGAGGATGCTGACGAGTACGAGCAAAGGAAAGAGAGTGAGCATGGCAGGTCTCAGGACCAGCAGGGGTAGATGCGTGGAGGGGATGGGGGGGTGGTTTGCATCAGGAGCAGAGGTGGCCCAGTTGGGTGTGAAAGTGGGAGAGATCGGCCAGGGCATGTTGTCAAGGCTGGGCCATGGTGACAGACCCGTGCTCATTCATCCTGAGAGTATTGAAGGATGAGACTGCAGGATGCTCCTATACTAGATTCTCTTTAGGAATTAGGAAGAGCTCCGGGGCTTGTCTGTGCTGCCATTGCGGAGGAGAGGAGTGGGAAGGAATTAGCTGGCATCTTCAGTAAGTTGCAGTGCCCAGCAGGACAGAGGTGTTCTTGCTCAGGTGAGGGCAGGTGTGGCCTTAGAGGACTGGCACAGTTCTTGGGTGCTGAGGCACTGAGGGTGTACGCTGACACATGCTGTCCAGTCCAGGCGTTCTGTGAGCCCCGAGCCTGAGAGAACATGGCTTACACGTGGGGAGCTCCGCCCACTGCATGGCCGCCCCCTTGGAGCAGACTGTCTGGGCTCATGGCGCCACCTTATGGTTAGAGAAGGAACTGCCCGACCCTTTCCTTATCTCTACCTACCTCAAGGGCCTGGGGCACTGCTAACATTGGGTCTCCTCCCTTCTCCCCGATATCCTTACCTTTTACTTAGCAAATGCTTTAATCCTCCCATCAAGGAAATCTCCAACTTTTTATTTTGTCTCTTCCTCCCTGATCCTTTGCTGTCTTCCTTTGTGAGCCTCAAATCTACCCCAAGCATGGCTCCTGTGCCTCATGCCTCTATGAAGGAAAATGAAAAAAGGTATCAAGGTGAAACTGGACAGGCAAAATAACAAACTGCTGCTGTCGAGCCTCCCAAATTCTTGGAGGCAAAGGTCTCTCCCTAAAAAGTCTCCATCTTTCCTCTTCTTTCCTTCCATTAAACCGGTTGTTTCATTAAGTACAATTCAGGATAAAGGAGACTGTGTCTTCAATATTTGAGTTTGTTTATTAGTACTACAACCAAATTGCTTTATACTAACTTATATTGTAAAAGTGCAGTGTTTCAACAACATTATGAGTTAAGAAGGATTTTGTGGGGCTGGCCTGGCAATCTCACTATCATGTATAATATTGTTTATTGGAGGAAAATGTATTCTGAGTTCCCCAAAGTACCAACTCTCAAAGTGTTGGAACACAACACTTTTGTGAATTAGGCATTTCCTTTTTGTCATAGATCAATAGACAGTTCATGGATTGACTGGAAATATAAAAGATAAAAAAGAATTTTTAGAAACCCAAGAGAATAGGAACACTGTATCCTTCACAATAAATCCACTTACTGGAAAGAATATAAAGCAGTAAACATGGGGCACCTGATTGTGGTCTGAGTTTTATTAGTGCCTTGCTAGGAAGTCTGAATAGCATCCCAGAAGCCCTCCCTGTTTTCCTTGAGTCATAATTTTTGCTTCCTCATTGTGTGCTGAGACAAACTCCAGGAGAGGATATCCCAGGCCAGGGGGTTCCTGGCTCCCATGGAGAGGGCCGGCATCATGGTATTGGAATACTGTAGAGCTCTCCCTGGCTGGGTTTCAACTTTGGTCTGAGAACTGTTGGATTTTCAGTGGGTGAAGGAAGAGTCTTTTTATGGGGCAGTTTTCCAGTGAACCAGAGTTTGAAAGTCTTCAGGAAATGAACAAATCTATTAATGTGATTTAACCTTCAGTCTGCCATGAGCCCCCACTGGACCTCATTTTAGATTTGAGGGTTTTTTTCCCCTAAGCAGTTCTAACTATTTGTAAGAATTGATATTTCATGACTTTTGTTTGTTTTTAGAAGTCTTCCAAAGATCAAAGAGAACTTACTTTTTAACAAAAATGGAATGAAACTCATTCTGTCATGAAGTTATCATATAAGATCATTGGAACCATTTATAAATCTATAATACATCATAGGATCTTAAATAATATTAATTTTCTTATATTTTAAACATCTTGCATTTTATTATCTTATAAGTTCTTTCATCATTACTTGTCAATTATTGCCAATTATGGTAAAAAAAAAAACACCACTAAAATAATAAGAAAATGGAAGAATGATGGAATCACCTAGGAGGATGGTGCAACAGTGAAACAAATCATCATTTGGTTTTTTTATTACATTGCCCGAAATGTTACATCATCTCTCAAGAAAACGTAAAAGAAGACAGAGGACATCATCTTTGTAGCCTTATTATTGCTTTCATGAATACAGTTGTGAATACAGAATTTTTCTGCACAATATGGTAAAAGAAGAAAATTGACAGAAGAAAACATTTACAATTATTAGACAAATCAGAAGACGAATGCAAAGAGACAGCAGCATAATGGATGCCAATGGTAATGGCGACACAGGTTGTACTGTATAAGCAAAGTCTTTGACGAGTCGTACATGACAATAATCTAGATGAATTTTCTCAAATTTAAGGATCTAAGAGTAAACAATATATTTCTGGGGGCAAAAAGAAAATATTGTATTCTCATCCAGTTAGTGATTCAACAGGAATGATTTCATCATTCGATGTTTGCAACATGAACCTGGACCATCCTGTTTCACTGAAAGAATGGGGGCCAATGTTCTTTTCCTTTTTGTGATGTTTGCCTACCAAAATTTACTTGATACAGTTTGAAGGGGACAAATGATGAAGTCAGAACAAAGGTGATCAAAAAGAAATAGGTGATATACACACACAAAAGAAAAATAATCATTGGATTAATCATTCTAATTGGTGTTTATAAGTTTAAAAATAAAAATCCTTTCCAGTTGTGGAGAAAAGAAGATGACCAACTTCTCCCGTACAAAACTATGAGCTGTCAAAGTTTTCAAAAGTAATACGTTGTATAATACAAGTGTAAGGAGAACCGGAAGTAAAGATGAGCTAGCACTTGTCAGAGATTTACTTGCAACCTGGAATCGGTGTGTATGAGGTGGGTCTGTCCCAGGTTTGCTCATGACAGCTGGGGAGCAGTCAGTCACATTCAGAACATGTTGCTCATTTTGGTTTTATATACATTCAAAACCAGGAAAATGTGCAGTGAAAATTTGCTGTTATTAAATTCTCTAATAAAGCTTTTTCAAACTGTCCCTCTAGTCCTACTTCCATAGATTATTCATAAAAATAAAAAGGATCCATTGGACCCCAATGGTGAAGGATGATGACAACTTTTTCCTGCCACATTGGGGGTTAAGGTTATAGAGGTGAAATATTAAAACAAAAATGAGTAAACTCCTTCAGCAGGTGGCAGTCACTGAAGAGGTCTCCCTCCAGTCCCAGCCCTCTCCCACATGTGCCCACAATCGATTGAGGATTATTTTAGAGACAGGTGGTTTCAATGTGAGACATGGTCACATAGCCTCTGTTTACTCTTCCCTTTAGTGTAACTCAGTGCTTCTCAAACTCCGGGGGGACAAGAAGTACCATATATCACATGGATCTCACTCTTGATGGGTGGTTTACAGGATTTACTGGAATGCGGTGGCCCATCACAGCTCACTGCAGCCTTGAACTCCTGGGCTCAAGTTATCCTCCTGCCTCAGCCTCCTGAGTAGCTGGGACTACAGGTGCCCACCGCCGAGCTCTGCTTAAAGCTGGATGATTTAGTGTGGCTGGGAAAGACGGTGTTGGGGGAGGAGACGACTCATGGTTGGGACGTTGACTGGGCTTAAACCCCAGAGCCTGGTGTGTCTGCCTGCACCTGCACGTAACAGAAATCCCAACACAAAAGTCTGGAACAATAAAGGAAAGTACATCATTCCCCCGTTCCAGGAAGTCCTGAGGATGTAGGTACAGCAGATGTGTTGGACGGGGATACCCCACAGGCAGAGATCCACTGAGAAGTCAGGTGGCAAATTGAAGATGGGAAGGAAGCTTGTGGGACAAACTGGCAAGATACCCGAGTTTCGCACATTAAGGGGAGCCTGTCTTCACCTGCCTCTTCCTCCCCTCTCGTAACACCTTTTCCACCCCACTCCTTTCCCACCCACAGTCTCCACAAATGCTATCACTTGGTTGCTCCAGCAACGCCCCCCTCCCCAGGAGTCATCTTTGATATTCTCCTTTCCTTCCTGCCTCTGCGTGAAACTCATCACCAATTCTCTGACTCCAAAATATGCGCTGATTCCGTTTCCCCTCTCCATTCCCACACTCCAAGCCTCAGTCATCCGAGTCCTGAACTGTTGCAGAGTTCGCCAGCTGGCCTCCTGCCTCCACGTTTGCCCACCGGCACACCCTCCAATCCAGAGTCTCTGCCCTGTTCATGGCCAGATTGATTAAAAAAAACCAAAACAAAAAAACAAAACAAAAAAAACCCCACCCCAAATTAAAAAAAAACAAAACAAAACAAAAAAAAAAAAAACCACCCAAACCAAATCATACCACTCACTTGCTTATAATTCCAGAGGCCTTCTTAGAATAAAATCCACGCTCTCGTCCACGTGGAAGGCCCTGCGAGATCTGGCCCTGCTAGTGTCGCAGGCCTCATGGAAACCACTCGCATTCACTCGTTCCCTTCCGGTGCCTTTTTCCTACACTGCAGTTCAGCCAAGCTCTTTCCTGCCTTCTGGCCTTCATGTAGGCTTTTCCTGCAAAATCAGGGGCCTTTCTCCGTTATTACCTTGTTTATTTATTTGTTTTAATTGTTTATTGTCTGTCTTATTCCTTCTTCTACCTAAAATGAATTATGAGCTCCCTGATGGAGAGGGCATTGCCTGCCACGTCCAACGTCCAATCCTCAGCACCCACTACTGTCCCTGGCACAGGGCAGATTAAAAGTGTGTGTGTGTGTGTATGTGTTTGTGTGTGCATTGAATGTTGGATGACAAAGCACCTCCTAGTTTCAGCTGCAGAACTGGGACTTACAGAGGGGCAGTCCCGTTTGGAGAAGAAGGTATTGAATGTAGAGGGTTAGCGGCCATGCAGATGGTATGTCCAGTGGACAATTCTGTAGGCATCGTCCCACCTCTTGTAGCTTTTCCTGCTTTTACAGACATTTCCTGTTTAGAACTCTCTGCAACCTAAAATTATTATTCCCATCTTACAGATGAAAACCTCAAGCTCAGAGAGTCTTGTCTGAGACTCATACAGCTGGAAGGCTCTAAGTCCAGGTTTGAACCTGAGTCTTCAAATCCCCGGATCTTTGTCTTTTATTATGGTTCCAGAAGTCATAACCCATTTCTCCATCTTTACCAGTGAACAATAAGGATTACAGATCATGTCGCAAAACACTTTCATTTTGATGGTGATCAAAGTGAGCTTAGTTAATATATATATAAACTAAGCCATATATATGTATATAAAAATTTATTTCTCCCTATGATCTTAAAACCTTGAGAAAGGCAGAAGAACTAGGGAGAGAGAAAAGTATAACTACAAGAAAGGCCTCAGAGGAAACAAATGGAAAGGAACAAAGGTAAGATTATAATCTAAAAGAAAGCCAAAGAACATGTTTAGAGTCTTTTTGCTTTTTGGCAAGGCTACCAACAAAAAGAAGTGGGTAACAATATAAATTAGGTACATAAACCTAAGGCAAGAAGGCTGATAATTGATGAAGAAAAAGAACAAAAGAGGAGGAAACAGCTCCCTGGGGAAGGCAGAAGAACAGGGCGCTGGACGGCGGGAGCGAGGCATGAGCCGCCCGGTGTCGCTCACCATATGACGCGCAGGGGAGGCCCAGCGTGCTGTGAGTGTTTAGGGGAGACGGAAAAGGGGGAGGCGTTGGGCTTTTGGCCTCAGTTTGCTGATGGCAGCCACTTAGGGGAATGTTTGAGGACAAGAAGAGACAATGGAGCATACTGAGGTGGGGGCCAGCCTCAGTGTGGGTGGGGAGGGGAGGGCTGCAAGCTAGAGGCCACAGGTTAAAGTCCCAGTCTTGGCACTGATTAGCTGTGTGACTATGGCCAGGTTACTTAGCCCCTCTGAGCTTCGGTCTGCTCAACACAGGCACGGGAATAATACTATATACTTCATAGGGTTGTTGTAGGAAAAAATGTGACAATGTGTCAAAATGTCTTGCCCAGTGTTTGGCACCTGGCAGGCACTGAATAGCTATCAAAGCAGGGGGCGGTGGCTATGACCATTCTCTGATAGGCATCTGAGTCTGAGTCTGATGCAGAACCATGACCTTCTGTTGCTTTGGGCACCATCGTCAAGTCTCAGAAGGCAAGAAGCAGAGTTAGTGAGCTGCCCCCTCCTCTCACCCTGGTCTTGTGGCTCTTTCTAGACGGTGAGATTGGGGTGGCTTTCATTCGTGGGGAAGTTGTGTGGGTAGTAACTGGGTGCGTTTTTATTTGCAGGTTACTGTGCGCAGTAACATACCACATTTGCTTTTTGAAAATGCCTTAATGGGGCTGCTATAGTAGAAAGAGAAAATCTTTCATTGGTATGTGTATGTCGTCCAAATGGTATTTTTAAAGATTTATTTTTGTGTGTTCATGATGTTCTTGAATAATGTTTCCATAAGTACGGTCAAAGATAAAACTTGTGCAGTGCACAAAATCTGGTCATGCATATTTTAGAGTGTGACCGTCTTTTGACCAGCCTTGGGATCCATTTGCCAAGTTCTTTACTGACTTGTGTTTCCTTAGGAGGACTTGCTCGAGCTGGCTGGCTGGCAGAAAACTTCTGCACATGGGCCAAGTAATGGTGGTGCCTCTGTGACGGGTGCAACCCCTTCTGCCTTTACTTGCAACAGCATGGCTTTCTAGCTGGACTGGTGGCGGCCAGAACCTCAGAGCTCAGTCATTTATTCAGCAAATATCTGATGAGTGCCTTTGACGTGCCAGGTGCTGTGCTGGGCTTTGAGGACATGGCGCTGTATAAGATGGACAAGGCAGCTGGTCTCATGCAGCAAATCAAGTAACGGAAAAAGGAACAGTGACTAAGCGCCTATGCTAGCTAGGGTGGCCTTCCCTAAACTGGGGTCATTTCTCCAGAAACCCGAATGAGACAAAAGCAGCCAGCCTGGCAGAAGCAGTGCAAGTGCAAAGGCCCTGGGGTTGGAATGAGCCTGGCTTGTTCAAAGAACTGAGAGATGATGGTTGGTGCTATGGTTTGAATGTTTGTCCCCTCAAAACTCATGCTGAAATTTAATTTCCAGTGTCGCAGTATTGAGAGGTGATTGGGTCATGAGGGTCTTGCCCTCAAGAGTGAATTAATGGATTAATGGGTTAATGGTTAATGGATTAAGGGGTTATCATGGGAGGGGAACTGGTGGCTTTATAAGTAGAGAAAGAGAGACTTGAGATAGCGCATAATGCGCAGGCTCCTTGCCACGTGATGCCCTGCACTGCACTGGGACTCTGCAGAGAGTCCCCACCAGCAAGAAGACCCGCACCAGATGTGACGCCTTGACCTTGGACTTCTCAGCCTCCGAAACTGTAAGGAATAAATCTCTTTTCTTTGTAAATTACCCAGTTTCAGGTGTTCTGTTATAAGCGACAGAAAGCAGAGTGACAGCTGTGTGGCGGGAGCCTGGGGAGTGCCGGGAGAGTGGCAGGACGTGTGGTTCGGGGCGGGCCGGGAGGGAGTGTGGATTGTGTTGTTGAGTGTGATGGAGCCCCGCAGCCCTGCGGGCCTTGTCCTGGAGCAGCAGAGAGAACCTGGTCACAGGCTGAGCATGAGTGTGGCTTGGTGGCCTCATCTCGCTTGGTGTCACCTCTCTGTCCTCTCTGCGGCTCTGCCTTCTCTGTGTCTCTGGGTCACCCACAGAGAATGGCCTCTCCTAACTCTGCGATTTTGCACCTCTGCTGTACGGGGACCAGCCCAGAGCGAGATGGAATCTTTGGGTTCTAATTCCAAATCCCGACAGTTCCTAATTCCAGAGGGAGAATCTGATTGGCTCAGATCCTTGCCCCGTGCCAAAGTCCAGGGGCAAACTGGCTGGCTGGCTCCCACACTGGGACCCTGCGGGTGGAGTGGGGCGGGCGATGGACCCTCATGGTAAGCAGGATGCCAACAGGCCCCACAGGTGCCCATACTCCAGATGGGGAGGAAGCCGGGGCAGCCCTGCCTGCGTCTGTGGCCACCGAGGCATTCGCAGGTCTGGGAGTCCCAGGCCGACTTCCGCACGGAAGGCACAGCCACTGCAGGCAGAGAACAGGACAAGGAAAGCAGAGAGAAGGCGGAAGTCTGGCTGGAGAGTGACACTCAGTGGCACCTGATCAGACTAAGCCCAGCCCTGGCGCCACCTCTGCAGAGGCTGCTGCGTGAGCCCCGGCTCCTGAGCACAGGGGTGGCCGTGGTGGCTGTTGTCTGGCACGAGGCTTTCACATCTTTAGAAGCACAGCCCTGGGGTGGCTTTAGCTGCCGCAAGAAGGTCTCCAGGGTCCCAAAGAGACTTCTGAGGATCCAGGTGGTGAGGTGGGAGTGGAAGGGGGGTTTCTGGGCTCCTCCGCACCGATCCAGATCTCCTGGGCTCCCGTTCTTGAGCCCCTCAGCCCTGCGAGTCCGCCCCACTCCCTTACGTACTGGTTTGCTCCACTCCCCTGCGGGTTCCTGAGTCTCCACCTGTTCTTTCCAACGAGTAAGCCGTACACTTCCCGAGACAGGGCTTGCTCGGAAGTGCCCCTCTGGGTGGCTGTCACAGTTCTGGATGCAGCAAAGACTCTCGTACACGTTTTTCCCTTGACTGGAATTTGCTTGAGATTCTGATCTGTTCCCAATTCACAAAGGACAAGGCAGGTCTGTGGGCGGGTCTGCACCTGTGCAGCCGGTGTGGGGACTACCCATCCTCAGTCGTTTGCTCCCCGCCTGTGGTTTGGGCCGCGCCCGAGTCCACCAGTGCCGTGACTTACCGTCTACTTTTCTCGACATTGGCTCCTTTCTTTTTCACTTAGAAAATTTATTTTAGCAGGAAACTTTGTATCTTCACCACACATGAAATCCAGCATCCCTTTCCATAAACAGAAGGTTATTGTAAAAATTAAATACAGAACTCTTAAATAGGAAGCATATATCCATTGTGCCTGAATCATCTTGAGGGTCCCCCTCACACTGTGGGGAACTCTGGTTTGTATCATGGGTGAGGATGTGTTTGGGCAAATGACATCCATCTCTGGCACACGTCTGGATCTTGGGCAACTTCCCATTCTGGGAACGGTGGATGTGGTAGCCAGGGGCTGCCACTTGCCATGGCTTGCACTGAGGAGGAGTGCGAGTGACCAGCGGAGGGGCTGAAGGAAAACCTCTTGCCCTCCTGCCCCGCCCCAGGCTCCTGCTGGAGGCTGGAGCTCACTCCTCTCTTCCCTGTTAGCTGCTCATCCTGAGAACAGCCGGGAGGAGGAGGCCAAGCCAAGCACACAGGGAGAGGAACTAGGCCTGTGGAACAGAGGCTGAGATGTTGGCCCCTGGCTGTTGGCGGAGGAAGAGAGAGGAGAATGAGGAGCAGAGGAGGGACCGGAAGGTGGAAGGGAGGCGCTGCAAGGTGCCGAGAGCTGGCCATAATACCTTGCAGCAAAGACAATGGTTTTGGCTGAGAACGGGAAGTCCCCATAGGGCCTATTTATCTGTGGATAGGGTCTATTTGGGGCTGACTGGGTGGATAAGCACCAAATTAGTATTTTGGTGCTTAGACTGCAGTGGGTGTGTGCTGAAGGAGTTTAGGAGCAGAAGGCAAAGTACACACGTAAAAGCAATGTGATTCTTGTTAAGGCAGAGTGTCTCTCTCTCTGTTGGCTGTTTGGACTTGACTTAAGTACCATGTGGGATTTCAGTAGGTTAAGAGATCAAATGACACAGTGGATCATCAATAAACCTCCAAATTACAAATGTATTGTGCCATGGCTCAGTGAAGATACAGTCTTGTAGAGCTGGCAGGGACCTTGGTAGAAAGCACCTCAGAGCCCCTCAGCTGAGCCACTTCTAGCATTTCTGTTGTCTCCCGAATCTGAACATAAACCTGAGGGAGCATCTTGCTGGCAGGTGACCTGCTAGCTCCTCAAAACACCTCTGGCTGTGCTTGGGCTGCTGCTGCGTGAAGCTGCAACCGTTGCCCTCTGGCCACCAGGCCTTGGGCTCCTGTGACGACAGCATCCTGGTTTGGGGCCAGTCTGTACAAGGACGTTGGGAACCGGGATACCTGCTGAGGGTCTGGAGGGGGCATCACAAACTCCTGCTCACAGGGTGACCCAGACTGGTTTGCCTCTGGGTGGACAAACTGGCTGCCATGTGTATGCTTGGGGCCTGGGCTGGAGTTTTGAATTTATCTCCTTGCTTTATGATTTCGGACAAGTCACTTAACCTCTCACACCTGAGTTGACTGTTTAATTGGAATCCCGGCTCTGCTACTTGCTAGCTGTGTGACCTTGGGCAAGTTATTAACCTCTCTGTGCGTCAGTTTCCCTGTCTGTAAAATGGTGATAATTCTAGTCCCTAACTCTTAGGGTTGGTGTGGTAATTAAGAGATTTAATGTCCATTGGTGTGTAGAGTCCCCAAGCTGTGGCCGGTGTACACACTATGTAGAAGTGTAGGCTACGGACATCATCCGGAGCTGCTGCCTCTGCTACCCCTTTTGCACGCAGGAGGTGTCTGAAGTTGAGAACTCTGCGGGCAGCCTTTGCCCCTCCCCAGACTACTGCCACACGGCCTTCCGCTTCTGCCCTGAAGGTTGGTCTCAGGAGCCTGGTCTCCTGTGTCCTGGCTGTGTGAGAACCACAATTTGCATCTGCTCCTCCCACTCTCTTCAGCTCCCTGGAGGACTAGGCGCTGCCCTCCAAGTCCTCCCACCTGGAGCCCTGTCCCCTCCATCTGGGTGTCCAGGGACCTCCACTTAAGTCTGGTTCAGATCCCCCTCCCCTGGGGCCTCTGCCAGCAGCCTCAGGCTGATCACATGAGGAGAAACCCTCCTGCAGGGTGGTCTCTGCTTCAGCCCTTCCCCTAGTCCACGTCTCCTCGTGTCCGGACACGTGGGAGAAGCCACAAGGGACCGGCCATTCTCATTCCTGGGGTCACTGTAACCACTTGGTCAACTCTCTGACCTCTTCTTTTTCGCCCTCTCCCTTGGAGACTCTGTCGGTTTCCATGGCGTCAACAGTTTTCTATCACTGATTCCCAAGTAGTCTGCCTGGCCCCCGCCTCTGTCCTGAGTCTGGCTATGTGTCCCCAGTGGTCTCGGTTCACATCGAGGACAAGACTCCTCGTCCTGCCTAGGGGCCGTCCTTCTCTGCTCTGTCCCTCGGAGCAGCCCCTGCCTCCTCCAGACATTCAGCCTTTGACGTCTGCCCCTGTCACCTCCCCAGCCAGTTCTGGTCTTACACAGCAGAGTTCTCAGTGGCCTGCTCTTTCCAGCCCATCCTCAGACTCTTGCCACACTGTGGTGTTGCCTGTATCCTGTCCTGGAGAAGCTTTAACGGCTCCCAGAGGCCAGGGCATGTTCCGAGTCCCCCCAATGTTGACTCCCAAACGTCAGGTCCCGCCTGGTGGGCTGTTTCCACCACACGCCGCCAGCACTCAGCCCCTCATTCTCTCCTAGGCCTGGCCCGCACACCCTCCTCCTGCCTTCTTGCGTCTTGCTGGGAGGCCTCCTGTGCCGGCGACCTTCGAGTGCCACCTTGGCCAGGTTGTTTACCCAGTGGTTCCACCAGACACTAATCTAGGTGCTGCTGCGAAGGTATTTTATCAATATGGTTAACAGCTACATCTTTAAGTAAAGAAGAGTACTGGGCCATACATTCAACCGAAGGCCTTAAGAACAAAAGTGAGGTCTCTTGGAGAGGTTCTGCCTCATGATGGTGACGTTAACTTCTGCCCGAGTTTCCTGCCTGTGGTCTTGTCCCACAGAGTTCAGACTTACCAGTCTGCATGATCATGGCAGCTGCTTACAGGAAATGTCTCTTTCTCCATCTCCCTCCACACACATGCACACACCCCTTCACCCCTGTACAGTTGACCCTTGAAGAACTTGGGGTTGGGGTGCCGATCTCCTGTGCAGTTGAAAATCTGAGTATAACTTTAAACTCCCCCAAAACGTAACCACTAATTAGCCAACTGCTGACCTGAAGCCTTACCGATAACATAAATGATCAATTAACACATACTGTGTATGTTATATACTGTATTCTTACGACATTATAGACTGTGTAGTATACTATATAATATACTGTATTTTTACAATAAAGGAAGCTAGAGAAAAGAAACTGTTATTAAGAAAATCATAAGAAAGAGAGAATACATTTATAGTACTGTCCTGTATTTATGATACTGTAAATTTACATTGTCTGTTTACAAGATGAATCGTCCATCTTAAATGGCAGCGGCTGCGGCTGCAGACCTCAGGCTAGGGCACAGCAAGCAATTCAACTTTCCTTGTCACGTCCTGACTTTTCTCCGCTTACTGGGAGAACTTCCAGCGTCGGTAGTGGTACTTCGTATGGGTCCCAAGATGTTATTCAAGGTTTACAGTATTGCACTAAACATGATGAAAAATGCACGAGAACTGCAGGAGATCACTTTTTACTGTGGTCATAATTTACTGGAGAGATGATTAGCATCATGCAGCATTTTAAGTGGATACTCGCAACACCTGAGCTCACCGCAACAGAACAGGAGATATCTACAGAATTATAACCGCAGTACAGGATGTATTGCAGTTAATGTTATGCAGTTATGACTTAATACTTCATCTTTATGTTTGTTTACATTTCTCTGCACTGTGAATGGTGCCATGTATGGTCTATAACTGTGTGCACGTACGTTTTGATACATTTTAACTTTTTATAATAGATGTGTGTATATTTTATGATAGTAAATAATAACATAGATTTGTATCTACATATATTTTGTGCATTCATGACATACCTAACTTTTTCTTATTTTTTTCAGTATTTCTAAGCTATGTAGTTCATCTGTGAATTTTTTCAAATTGTTGCAAATCTCCGAAAAGTTTTCCAATGTATTTACGGAAAAAAATCCATGTATAAGTGGACCCACGCAGTTCAAATCCACGATGTTCAAGGGTAAACTGTATTACTGCTTCTCTTTCTCTAGGAAACGCTAACTCACACACTTCCTCTGACGCTTGTCTCAACCCTCACTTTTTGGAAACCTCCAGCCTCCGGGTGCTGTGCCTGCCAACCTATTCCTACCGTACGGGTTGCCTTGGTGCCTCCCTAAGACTCTGTTCATGCCGGGCCTGGGGGGCTACGCAGCTCTCGGGTCAGACACCCAACGCAGTCCTTGAGGACAGGTACCCGTTTCGTACTTTGGATCTTCCTCAGCTCCCAGGACAACTGGACACACGGTAGGTGGTCACCAAATATGTGTTGAATGAATGCATGTGGTGGGCCTGGGTGGCAGATTGGGGGTTGTGATGACTCTAGGCCGATTAGAAAAACTTTCCTGGATTTTCAGTGGGAAAGTCAAGAGTATGTAACAGAAGGTCAGACTTCAAAGTCTACTAATTCAGAGAGTTGGCTCATTCTTTTGCTGTTTGAGGCCGAAGTCTCTAAAATATCCCTTGTTTCTTTCCCCTTGTTCTTCCTCTTCCTACCTCCCTGCCCAGCATGGTTTCCAGACATAAAATAGACATCTCGGAGAAGGTTAGGACACTGCTATGGTTTGAACGTGTGTGTCCCTCCAAAATTCTTATGTCAGAACTTAACCCCCAAGATGATAAATTAAGAGGTGGGGCCCTGGCCGGGCGCGGTGGCTCACGCCTGTAATCCTAGCACTCTGGGAGGCCGAGGCGGGTGGATCCTTTGAGCTCAGGAGTTTGAGACCACCCTGAGTAAGAGCGAGACCCCGTCTCTACTAAAAGTAGAAAGAAATTAGCTGGACAACTAAAGATATATGGAAAAAATTAGCCGGGCATGGTGGCATGTGCCTGTAGTCCCAGCTACTCGGGAGGCTGAGGCAGAAGGATCACTTGAGCCCAGGAGTTTAAGGTTGCTGTGAGCTAGGCTGATGCCACAGCACTCTAGCCCAGGCAACAGAGTGAGACTCTGTCTCAAAAAAAAAAAAAGTGGGGCCTTTGGGAGGTGATTAGGCCGTGAGGGCTCTGCCCTCATGGACGGGGCTAGTGCTCTTATAAAAGGGCTAATGGAGAGTTTGCCTCCTTTGCCCTTTTCTCTTCTGCCATGTGTAAGGACACAGCATCTGTCCTTTTTGCCCCTCTGCCTTTGCCTTGTGAGAACACAGCAACGAAGGACCAACTTGGAAGCAGAGATCAGCCCTCACCAGACACTGAATCTGCTGATGCCTTGATTTTGGATTTCTTGGCCACCAGAATTGTAAGAAATACAAGCATATCTCCTTTTATTGTACCTCGTTTTATTGTGCTTTGAGATAATGCTTTTTTTTTTTTTTTTTTTTTTTTTTGACAAATTGAAGGTTTGTAGCAACCCTGAGTTGAGCAAGTCTTTTGGCACCATTTTCTAACAGCCTGTGCTCACTTTGTGTCTCTGTGTCATATTTTGGTAATTCTTGTAATAGTTGAAACTTTTTCATTATTGTTGTATCTGTTATGGTGAGCCGTGACCAGTGATCTTTGATGTTACTATTGTGATTGTTTTGGGGCATCACAAACCACACCCATATAAGATGGTGAACTTAATAAGTTTTGTGAGCGTTCTGACTGCTCCGCCAACCAGGCATTCCTTGGTCTCTTCCTCTCCGTGTGCCTCCCTATTTCCTGAGAAACAATAATATTGAAATTAGGCCAATTAAAACCCTACAATGGCCTGTAAGTGTTCAAGTGGAAGAAAGAGTCACATGTCTCTCACTTTAAATCACAATCCTAGTGAGGAGGGCCTGCCAAAAGCCAAGACAGGGTGAAAGCGAGGCCTCTTGCACCAATTAGTCAAATTGTGAATGCAAAGGAAAAGTTCTAGAAGGAAATTAAAAGTGCTACTCCAGTGAACACACAAATGATAAGAAAGTGAGACAGCTTATTGCTGCTATTGAGAAAGTTTTAGTGGTGTGGAGAGGAGATCAAACCAGTCATATTCCCTTGAGCCAAAGCCTAATGCAGAGCGAGGCCCTAACTCTCTTCAATTCTGTGAAGGCTGAGAGAGGCGAGGAAGCTGCAGAAGAAAAGTCTGAAGCTAGCAGAGGTTGTCTCATGAGGTTTAACGAAAAGCTGCTGTCATAACATGAAAATGCAAGGTGAAGCAGCAAGTGCTGATATAGGAGCTGCAACAAGTTATCCAGAAGATCTAGCTAAGATAATTGATGAAGGTGGCTACACTGAACAACAGATCTTCAGTGTAGATGAAACAGCCTTCTACTGGAAGACTGTGTTATCTAGGACTTTCATAGCTAAAGAGAAGTCAAGGCCTGGCTTCAGAGCTTCAAAGGACAGGCTGACTGTCTTGTTAGGGGCTAATGCAGCTGGTGACTTTAAGTTGAAGCCAGTGCTTATTGACCATTCTGAAAATCCTAGGGCCATTGAAATTATGCTAAATCTACTCTAACCTGTGCTCTAGAAATTGGACAACAAAGCTTAGATGACAGCACATGTGTTTATAGCATGTTTTACTACTGTGGTCCCCAGACCCCGGGCAGAGGCCCAGTACCAGTCTGTGGTCTGTTAGGAACTGGGCCAGGCATCACTGCCTGAGCTCTGTGCCACAGCCCCCATCTGTGGAAAAACCATCTTCCTTGAAACTTAGGAACCAGGCCACATATCAGGAGCTGAGTGGCGGGTGAGCAAGCGAAGCTTCGTCTGTATTTATAGCCACTCCTCTTTGCTCGCATCACTGCCTGAGCTCCACTTCCTCCCCACCTCCCCGTCTGTGGAAAAATTGTCTTCCATGACCACTGCTCAGAAAAAAAGAATTCTTTTCAAAATATTAGTGCTCACTGGCAGTGCACCTAATCTTCCTAGAGCTCTGATGGAGATGTACAAAGAGATCCATGTGTTCATGCCTGCTCACACAGCATCCACTCTGCAGCCCATGGATCAAGGAATAATTTTGGCTTTCCAGTTTTGTTATTTGAGAAATACATTTTGTAAGGCTGTATCTGCCTTGGATAGTGATTCCTCTGGTGGATCTGGGTAAAGCAAATTGAAAACCTACTAGAAAGGATTCACCATTCTTGACGCCATGAGAACGTTCATGATTCACAGGTGGAGGTCAAAATATCAACATTAGCAGGAGTTTAGAAGAAGTTGATTCCAACCCTCATGGATGACTTTGACAGGTTCAAGACTTCAGTGGAAGAAATAACTGCAGGTGTAGCAGAAACAGCAAAAGAACTAGAATTTGAAATGCAGTCTGAAGATGGGATTGCTGCAATCTCATGATAAAGCTGGAACAGATGAAGAGTTGCTCCCCAGGGACGAGCAAAGAAAATGGTTTCTTTAGATGGAATCTACTCCTGGTGAAGATGCTGTGAACACTGTTGAAATGCAGCAAAGGATTTAGAATATCACGTAAACGTTGATAAAGCAGCGGCAGGGTTTGAGAGGGTTGACTGCTCTGTAAGACGTTCTACTGTGGGTAAAATCCTTCCAAACAGCATCACATACTACAGAAAAATCTTTAGTCAAAGGAAGAGGCAATCCGTGCAGCAAACTTCACTGTTGTCCTGTTTTATGACATTGCCACAGCCAACCTGACCTTTGCCAGCCACCAACCCGGTCGGTCGGCAGCCGTCAACATCGAAGCAAGACCCTCCACCAGCAAAAAGATGATGAATCGCTGAAGACGCAGATGATTGTTAGCATTTTTTAGCAAGAAAATATTTTAAAATTAAAGTATATACTTTTTTTTTAAGACATAATGCTATTGTACATTTGATAGACTATAGTATAGTGTAAACATAACTTTTTATATATGCACTGGGAAACCAAACAGTTGTGTGACTCTCTTTATTGTGACATTTGCCTTGTTGCTGTGGTCTGGAACCAAACCTGCAATATCTCCAGGGTATGCCTGTAAAGTTTTGTTGTTTATAAACTACCCAGTCTAAGGTATTTTGTTATAGTAGCAGGAAGAGACTAAGGCAGACATCATGCTCCTGATTGTTCAGACATTCATTTGGATGGTAGCTACAACTTGATTGTTGTCATGCTTAGAACATGTCTTGCTCATGGTTGCATATTAAGCTTGGGTTTGCCCTCTAAGTGGCCATCCCTTGGGTATCTCCATGTAGTTCCAAGTGGAAAACCACAGACGTGCCTGTATAAATCCAACCAGCTCCATAGACGGTGCAGGACAGTGGCGCCCTGAGGACCTGGAGGCTACTTCCACGGTGCCGGCTGACCCCTTCCATGTCCCTGGTGGTGTTTCGCCACATGGCCCCGTGACCACAGTGAAAATTCACTTAAGAAGTCTCTGCCTTGGGCTGGGAACTTTTCAGTTTTAACAAAAGCCAAGGCCTTCCTGGAATTTTCGTTTAAAGACCCAGTCCGTAACCCCGTTTTACCTTTGTTGAGATGTTTTGGAATTGACAACCCTCACGCTTTCTCTTTTAACCAAAAACACCACCCTTGGTGGGCGAGAACAGGGAACAGAATTAATGAACACAAGTAGGGCATTGCAAATGACTTTGGAAATGGCAAAAATTCCTTTTATTTTGTCGTTTTTATGGAAAGGTCAAATAATTGAAAAAAAAAAATCCTTGATGAGGAGTTATACTTAGAGTTGACAAAAAAGCACACTTTGTTGATAAAATATGAACTGTTTGAAAGATTTATAAGAGTCTGAAATCCTGCATAGCCCTTCAGAATTCGAAGCAGCAGGAAACCACTGTGATATTTTTAAAATAAGTATTTATAAAAGTAATTGGGTACTCTTGATGTGGAATAAGGAGGGGGAAAGGAACTGCGAAGGAAGCTATATTGGACTTGACATAAAAGCGAGGTATGTAATTTGGGAGCAAAGCGGAGGGCGAGGAACGTGGACACACAGTACCTGAGGGCCTCGCCGGTCCTGAGCGCGGAGGCAGGAACAGAAAGCCCGGGCGGCTCAGGCCGTGGCCTCCCCCACGTCGGGAGGGAGGGCGGCTCTTCAAGGCCTGCGGGCAGCGCCCAGGTATTGTGGCTAATTTCTGAACCCCCTGTTTAAAACTCGGAGGCCCCTCTCAAACTGATTACATGCAAACAGGACGGAAAACACATGTTTCCAAGAACATTTCGGTTAAAATTAAAAATGTGTCAGGGACCGTGCCAATAATTTACTTGAGAATATCGGAACCAGATGCTGCTAGCCCGTAATTCCGAGTCATTTGCCAAAATTATGTATTTACTTTAATCTCAGGGATGAAGTTAAAATATGCGTGGTCTGTGTTATTTGTGATGCAAAAAAAAAAAAAAAAAAATCTTGATGGGACTTCAGCTGACACTGGATGGAGAGTGAGCAACGGTCAGGATGTCTGCTAACTGCCACTGGGATGTGCACGGAGTTAACCAAAGGCTGTCAGAACAGACCCTGAAACAGTGCTTAGTGACATGCCCGAGGAGGCAGAGCAAACATTGTTGAGTGGGATGTTAATTCATGAAATGACAGCCTTGTCTCAAGGCAGTGTTTCCACTGGTGACGAGAGTTCTAATTCCTAAGTGGCTCTCGCTCGTCCTCTTGTTTGTGGGATGCCAAACATCTGGATAAAAATGGAAAAAGATTCAGTCAGCTGTCTGGATTTCTGTTCTCTATGAAGCCAAATAATCGAAAAGTAGAGTTATCTGCTCAGTAGACAACATTTTCCTGTTCCTATTTAGATGTTTAGGTTTGAACTAGGTAGAGGCAACTTAGGTGCATAGTGTGGGCCCTGAAGTCAGACCACCTGGGTTCAAATCCTGCCTTTGCCACATACTAGCTGTGTGATGTTGAGGTGGTTATTTAAGTTCTCTGTGCTTAGTTTTCTCATCTGTAAAATGGGTATATTAACAGTATCTACGTTGTATGGTTTCCCTGCAGACTAAAGCCTGGCCTCATTAGCATGCCATTTAAGGCATTTAAAAGTTCGGGTCTTAGCACCCAGGCCTCAAGAAGTGTTTGGGGTCTCTGAATATGCACTGCCTGAGGGGTAGGGCATCCAGGAATTGTGCCCATTTTACAGATGAGAAATGGTGACAGTGCTAGACTAGGATGCCACCCCACTTATGACTGGGTATTTTTCATGTTCAGCCTTATTGTGCATAATTTCAGGAATACCAAGTGCCAGGAAGTGTCCCCTGCTTCCAAACACCTGCTTGGGATCAATCATTGCAGGGGAAATGGTGCCACAACCGAGTTGGGCTGTAGGAGATCTGGGTTCTAGTCTTGCCTCTGCCCTGGTTTGTGGTGGGACCTGAACTTACTGGCCCTTTGTCCCTCATCCCTGAAATGAGGGTGGGCTGCATTGGTTTCTGCAGGAGTGGATGAAGCCTGGGAGGCTGAGGGGTGCTGGCCTCCCTCAGAAGGATGGAGAGAGATGGCCAGAGGAAGAAAGAGCCGAACCCTTCTTCACTGCTTTGCTCTGTGAGCTAACTGGCTCGTGTCCCCTGCCCACATTCAGAAAACGTGCAGCCCAGGGCCTGGGCCAGAGCAGATGTCAGTGAAGTATCTGTGGGGTGAAGGAATGATTTTGGTCCTCAGGGGATGCTTTCCACAGTCATTCACTTGTGAGCGACGCTCTCTTTCCTTGGGCTCTAGTGATCATCCTCCGCGCCTGCCTCCTTCAGCCCACGAGCTTTGCATCCACAGTCTGTTCTTACTCTGAGATTCACCTTCTTGAGGAATGGACACCTTTCTTCTGGATGCTTAGACAAAATAACGGAAATACTCAGTCGGGTGCATTCCTGTAATGTGCTCTCCATTTCTTATACTGGCCCCGTTGCTTTGGAAATGATCCCAGGGGTTTTCTGGCTTGTGCAAGGATCTCCCTGGAGGAGACGGGACTTCTGTACAGCTCCCTCTACCCCCATTTGCGGAGAGACTGCTCTTCAGGGCTCTTCCCCTTTCTGGGTGATTCCATTGCCACACTGAAGTGGAGCCAATGCCTATTAGGATTAGACAAGGGAGATCCCTGTTTGCTGAGATGTTTCTATCAGATTTTGCCTTTCCGCTGTTTGCCTGGATCCAAGAAAACCACAAAAAGTGGGATGCCCTCCCGTGGGGTCATGAACGGTACCCTCTGAGGGACAGACTTGAGCATGTGGCCATGATGATAGCAGAGAGAGGCCAGCTCGAGAATGTGTGGGTCAAATTTGATCCCTGATCAGAAGGAGGAGTTGGAGATGTGCCTTCCCTCTGGGCACCTGGTGACAGTAGGCCCCTTGGGGCTGCCTTTGCTGCCGCCCTGCTGGGCCAGTGCTTTTCAGCAACGGTGATTTACACCCTGTGCCTCTGCAGGGAGCGGGAATAAGCATGCTTTCTTCTTTAAATCCCCGAGAAATGTGTGAAAGGCGAGTGTCAGACCAGGAAAGAATGGCCACTAACTCCACCTCTGGCAAATGCATCCGGCTTGCCCTGACCACAGCCCTGCTTGCTGTCACTTAGTCAACAGCTCGGACTGAGCCCCTCTGTCCGTGGGGCCTGTGGGCACATGGGGAGACAGAGGAGGAGACATCTGCTGTTGCTTCCAGCACGGGGTTGCGGGCCGGCTTCCGGGAGGCTGTTTATTTCTGCAGAGGAATTTTGCTGGCAGTTAGGCCAGTTGCCTCTGGGAAAACACGGGTATATTGGTGATGGTCTGGACAGTCAGGCTTCTCGTGGGTGTGGCCACTGATCACAGTTGCACACCCGCACACATGCTCACATGCGTGGACACCCATGCATGCACCCAAACTCCGGCATGCACATACTCATGTGCACACACGTGTACCTACATAAAATTATGCACACATGCACAAATGTTCACATGCACACACACATGCATACACACACATGGACACACATACCGCATCTCTCCTTTATTAAGCAGGGAAATATAAACATCAGACAATACCCTAATTATAGAAACAATAAGCCTACCAGAAATTCATAAATGCCAACATAAAATCTCATACTTCTCTCTACTCCTTAACTATTAACACCTCTTCGTCTTTCTCTGTCTCCATTCGTCATTCTGCTTCGAGAAGGGAGGCCCATACTTCCCCTCACGCTCCCCTTGGCATTGACAACTGCCTTGCGTCTTAGTCCCGCTCTTTGACCTGCACAAAAGCTCTCAATCTCTCTTCTCTGGGGCAGTGCTGCTTAGTGGGTAAGCTCTTGGCATCTGGAATCGGGCTGTCTGGGTTCATAGGTCACCTCTGACACTTATTAGCAGTGTAACCTGGGGCAAGTCACCGAACTCTTTGTGCCTCAGCTTCCTTCTCTGTAAAATGGGGATAATAAAAGCACTGCCTTTTCAGGGATGCTGTGAGAATTGAATAAATGCCGAGCACAGTGCGTGGCACATGGTATTGGAAACCTACTGGTGATTATTGTGAATAGCTTCCCTCTGGCTCTGACCAGTCTCTGGGGAGACTCTTCTGGCCATCGTGGGCCTTCATCCTTCACACTCACCCCTGCCACTGTTCGTGCTTGGGGAAGGAGCCATCTTTCTATTCCAAATGAGCTGGGAGGAAGGGGCCAGCAAGATCAGACACAGCCCCACAGTTCTCTTCCCCCGTCCATAGACTTCTGTCTACCTGACTGTTGGCTTCGGTTTTTACCCTTTTAAGCTATAGTTGGGATTATTCCTAATTTGCAGCACATGGTTCCTTAGCAACCCTCACTAATATAAGATTAGGTACAAAAATACTTTCGGTTAGAATTTCAAACATCTTAATTTATTATAGACCATTGCTTTAGAAAATTACTTTTATTCCCCCCTTCTTTATTTCAGAAATAAATTGCAAACTCATTGTAAAATATTTGGAATCCCCAGATAATCAGAAAGAATAAAAGCCAGCCTTCTGTTAGCATCTTGGTATAAATTGTTCCCGTTTTAAAAATGTATACGCATATATATTTGTATGAAATGGGAACTGTTCTACACACCCCTTTTGCAAACAGTTTCCCCTCATTTCATAATGGCTATCAGTCTGTGATGTTTTAAAATGATTTTTAAAAGAACATAGTGTTGTTAATCAGATAAAATGTGGCTTCTCCCGGAAAAACACAATAGATAGCTGGCTCAAGGTGTGCACCATCTCCGTGGAGATGGCGTGGAGGTGTGAGGGCTGTGAGCTGCCTCAAGTGGCATGGGTGTAGGGGGGCCCAGCCTGGGCCGGAGGGGCGCTGGGGTGGCGAGTGTGATGGATCAGTGGGAAAAGCATCTCCCCATGCTGACTTTTCTCTTGCAACCAGTGATGTTGGCTTTTCTCTTTAAGTCCAGGTGCAAAGAGGATGGATAGACAGGCTGCTGCCATCGGCTTTACCGACACCAGGGAAGTTACAGAGAAATGTGAACCCTCTGGGGCCTGGGCATGGGGCAGGGGGATGTTGGGCTCCCCTCCCAGGGGGGCAGGCAGT
The DNA here is from genome assembly GCF_041146395.1 of Eulemur rufifrons. Taxonomy (NCBI): domain Eukaryota; kingdom Metazoa; phylum Chordata; class Mammalia; order Primates; family Lemuridae; genus Eulemur; species Eulemur rufifrons. The sequence goes on from NC_090992.1 coordinate 14,069,489, forward strand.
GGCTGGGCGCTCTGATGCTGGAGACAAACTCCTGGATTCAAGTTCCGCTGCTCCTGCTTTATTAGCTTTGTGATGTTGGGCACATTTCTCACTCTTTCTTCATGCCTCAGTCTCCTTATTACAAAATGAGGATTAAAGTTGTATCTGTCTCATAACATAATTGTGTGTATTAAACTAATATGCACAGGCAAAATACTTAGAACAGTGCCGGGTCTATAATGATACAGCATGAGCTTTAATTGTAGTTATTACAATTAAAGGTCAGCGATTCTTTTTTTTTTTTTTTGAGACAGAGTCTCACTCTGTTGCCCGGGCTAGAGTGAGTGCCGTGGCGTCAGCCTAGCTCACAGCAACCTCAAACTCCTGGGCTCAAGCGATCCTCTTGCCTCAGCCTCCCGAGTAGCTGGGACTACAGGCATGCGCCACCATGCCCGGCTAATTTTTTCTATATATATTTTTAGCTGTCCATATAATTTCTTTCCATTTTTAGTAGAGATGGGGTCTCGCTCTTGCTCAGGCTGGTCTCGAACTCCTGAGCTCAAACGATCTCGCCCACCTCAGCCTCCCAGAGTGCTAGGATTACAGGCGTGAGCCACCGCGCCCGGCCGCGATTCTTAATCTTGGTTACACATTAGAGTTACTTGGGTGAGGCTGACATACTATAATACTAGTACCTGGCCCCACCCAGAACAGTGGGATTAGAGCCTCGCCATTGTTGGCCCCAGGAAGAAAGGCTTTTTTAAAGCTCCCAAGCTGACCCTAAAGTGCAGGTCAGGTTGAGCACCCTTTCTCCACGCAGGGCAGGAGCTCATCTGCCCAGGCCGCCTTGATTGGCAGCAGTACTTTGCTGTTGGTGAGCAGGCGTGGCAGCTACCTGGGGGTTACCTGTGGAGACATGAGGATTTACCCTGGCATTCCAAGCCATGCTGTGCAGTGACTCCCAAATTGGCCTGGGCACCAGGATCACCTGCGGAGCTCACAAAGATGACAGAGACTTGGGGTTGATTCCTGGAGAGTGTATTCAGGGATCTGTAATGGGACTCGGGAATCTAGATTTTTTGAAAGCTCCCAGGATAGTGGGTGGAACAGCCATTGCCAGTTACAAGTTCCTCCACCTGTCTGAGCCTCAGGCCCCTCAGCTGTGCAATGGTGGTGTAAGGGTCAGAAATATTGTATGTGAGGGCTCAGCTTCTACTCAGACCTGCTGGGGTCCTACAGCTGGCAGGGTGGACCTGGGCACGGCAGGGGCAGGTAGCTGAATGAGCCTCACACCCGTGTTCTCAGACTGGCAGCACCACGCGGGAGGGACAGGGATTCACACCCAGGTGTGCCCTGCCTCCACTTGGCCAGTGCCTGACCACAGCCTCCTGCAGCCCAGCGGTAGTCAGCTCCCAGGACTCCCGCCGTCCTGTGTGCAGAACATTCTCATTGTGTTAGCTTCCTACTGCTGCTATGACAAACGACTATAAACACAGTAGCCTAAAACAACACAAACTGGTCGTCTCACAGCTCTGGGGGTTAGACGTCCAACAGGGTGTCGCTGGGCTAAAATCAAGGTGCCGGCGGGGCTGCATTCTATTTGGAGGCTCTAAAGGAGAATGCAGCGTCTTGCCCTTTCCAGCTTCCAGAGGCCGCCTGGATTCCTTGGCTTGTGGCTGCTTTTGTTCATCTCCAAAGCCAGCCTGGGCGTGTTGAGCCCAACGCCCTACCCAGATGTAAATTCCTGGAAGACTGAAATTGTGTCTTGACCTGAACTGTCTACGACTTGATCTTCAGACATAGCTGCTGACACCCCTGGAGGTGTGGGAGAACTTTCCAAGGGGTGTGTGGGCAAAGGTAGTTTCAGAGGAATCCATTTACACGTCTTTTTGATAACACACATCTGCCTGAGGATGTGTCCACATTGGAGGTTGATTTTCTTTTCCCTCTTGCTCTTTCCAGAATGTTTTTTCTTATATTACAAAGAAAGACCCAACCCTCCCTCCTCTGAAGTGCCAAATAGTGATGTTGAAAATAGTCGCGTCTGTCTGTGATGGCTTCATGTTTCCCTCAACCTGATGAAGACTTATGTTTTCAATAAATTGTGTGTGTATATTTAATCTCATGTACAAAAATTTGAATATATTTATATTGCCTTGATCAACTGTGTACAAATAATAATTGCGGTGATAGCTCAATCCAGAGGAAAATCTTTAACACTCAGAGCCTAATGGTTGCAGGAAGTAGAAAGGAAATTAGAATTTCAATTTATATACATTTTTTCTGACATAGAAGTATGATAATAAGATGATTATAAAAGAATTTCTAGCATAAAAATTGTATTAGAACGAATTTGATTTTAAGGATGAACAAGGAAAAATGTGAAATTTTATGACTCATAAAGAAGAGTTTGGGCCGGGCGTGGTGGCTCACGCCTGTAATCCTAGCACTCTGGGAGGCCGAGGCGGGTGGATCGCTCGAGGTCAGGAGTTCGAGACCAGCCTGAGCAAGAGTGAGACCCCGTCTCTACTAAAAATAGAAAGAAATTATATGGACAACTAAAATATATATATACAAAAAATTAGCCGGGCATGGTGGCACATGTCTGTAGTCCCAGCCACTCGGGAGGCTGAGGCAGTAGGATCGCTTAAGCCCAGGAGTTTGAGGTTGCTGTGAGCTAGGCTGACGCCACGGCACTCACTCTAGCCCGGGCAACAGAGTGAGACTCTGTCTCAAAAAAAAAAAAAAAAAAAAAAAGAAGAGTTTGTTCATGTATTTTTTAAAATGGTTGATGGTGGGTATCAAATTGCTGTGGTATTTAGATTCCATGGGAAGCATTTAAAAGAGTGATGTCACAATTATATTTATAAAATGTCAATATTTACAATACAGTGGAAATTGCATGCTTTGTACTATTTAAATTTTTGATAAAAATTTTAGATGTCAACCAGAACGTTCAGGGGCCTATGTAGCGTGTCAAAATTCCTTGGGGGTGATGTGAGCTTAAAAGTGTGCAGACTGCCTGCCCTGTGGCACCTCGTGCACAGTAGGTGCTTAGAAATGTTCGGATTTGAAGAGAGAGGTGTGTGAAACATTAGGAAGGATAAAATTAAAATGATCATACAAAAGCTTGACATTAGAAAGTTTCAATACACGAGGTTCTCTAAGGGGTGCCTTAGATGTGCTCTTCTTGACGGCTCCTGAGCATCTTTGGGGTTCTGAGAAAACCGGAACCTCTGTTTTCAGACTGGGAAGCTGGGAAGTTGGCAGCGGAGACAAATGTGACCTTGTGGGATTTGCCAAGTCCCTGAAGACTAGTACTCAGGAAGGGAATGGAGACTTTGGTTGCTCATCCATCCACCCAAGCAGCCACCCAGCTTTGCAGCGCTGGGCCCTGGGCTAGGAGCCTGGCTGGAGGGAGGAGGGAGACGGAAGGAGAGAGTTGAGTTAGGCTGGTCCCCTCCTCCAGGAGTCTGCAGGCAGTGGTGAAGTGGCCTCTGTGCTGGCCCTGGTGTCTCACACCCCTTCTCTCTGCTTCCCTCTCCCCTTGGGCATTGTGCCTCACTGATAGAACTGACTGCGTGGAAGGGGATTTTGCTGTCGGGCTAGTCTAGCCAGTCCAGTGGCAGCGGGGAGCAGGGCCCCAACTGGCAGCCACCCCTCCCTCCCCTGCACACCCCCCACAGCTCCCAAGCCCGCCCTCAGCCCTCACCTATGCTTCTGGCCGACTTGGGCTGTTGATTCCTCGGTAGCAGGAGCCAGGCCATTTTTAGGAGTGATGAGTGGATGGAAAAATGTCACCAGTCACTCATGGCAGTTGCCACCAAAGCTTAATTAAGACCAGACAGTTTCAGCGCCGTCACTTTGTAGATGGTGCTGGAAGAATGCTGGATTGTAGAGCAAGGATTCAGGGTCTCAGGCAAGCTTTTTTTGTCCTTTTGTCTCAGCTTTGTGCAAAGTGCTTTGCTCCTCAGTGTGGGGAAGGCAAACGTACAAAATGTAGTTTCTGCCTTCAGGGAGGTTATCGTTAAAATTTAAAAAAAAAATTGTGTGTGAAAATGTTTATACTCCAGCTCCTGTCCCTCTCCTCAGACAGAGAAAGGGAGGGGAGAGAAAGAGAGGGAGAGGGAAGGAGAGGGAGTGAAAGATAGGGAGAGAGAGGGAAAAAGCGAGGGAAAGAGATAGAGAGAGAGGGCAGGAGGGGGTGGTGGGGGGGCGGGGGGGGGAGAGACACAGAGAGAGCTTCTGTCCCTGTCTCTCAGGCTCTGCCTCTCTGTCTCTCTCTGCAGGCCAAGGGCTCCTGGGCCCTGCGTGCTGACAGGGTAGCCCTTGGTGAGGGCCAGTGGTGAGTACTCGAGAGGCAAAGAACCAAGAACCGCTGGAGAGAAAGATAGCACAGATCCAGGAAGTGGGTGTGAGGAATGAGGGAGTCAAGAACCATATTCTAGCATTTGGGGTGCAGTTTTGGTGGGGAGTTAGTCCAGGCCGAGACCCAAGGAGAGGGCTACTGAGTCCCGTGGGTTGAAAGGGAAGGTGAGCAGGGGACAGTGGAGAAAGACAGTTTAAGGTCTGTGTGGGCTGTGACTTAGATCTCCTTCCATGTTCTAGAAGAGACGCAGGTGAAGATTGGAATTGCTTCTGATTATTTTTGGTTTCTAGACCTCCCTTCCTGAAGTGCTATATCAGACTCTGCGGGTCCACCGGGGCTGTCGTAGCAGAGTGCCACAGACCTAGACAGCAGGGGTTCACTGTCTCGCCGTTCTGGAGACGGAAGACTGAGCTCACAGTGTTGGCAGGGTTGGCTCCTTCTGAGGGCTGCGAGCAAGGACCTGCTCCAGGCCTCCGTCCTTGGCTCCCACGTGGCCACCTTCGCGCTCACATGGCGTACTCCCTGTACACGCGCTGTGTCCAAATGTCCCCCTTTTATGAGGACAGTGGTCACATTGGATTAGAGGCCCGCCCTGCTCTGTTATGACCTCATCTTAGCTAATTACATCTGGAATAACCTTATTTCCAAGTAAGATCACATCTGAGACACGGGGGGGGGGGTAAGACTTCAACATGAATTTTGGGAGGACCAATTCAATCCACAACACAGATGGACACTGGACCACACGGTGCCTTGGCCTGTAGGTATTTTTTTCATTAAATAAGTTAATGCACATAGCAGTGTAAATGGTAAAATACTAGGCATTTGTCATTGCTAAAACTACAGTAAAAATGATAACTCCCAGTTTAAAGCCAGCTATGCTATTTGAAAACCTTCAAGATGAAATGTAAATTTAATCATGCTATTCTCATGCTTCAAACCCTTCAGCGCCTTTTCCTTGCTCTTGAGGTCAAATGCCAGTTTCTTACTGTGGCTTCTAAAGCTCCCAGGACAGGCCCCTGCCCACGCCTCCCCGCGCATCTCAGGCCGCTTGCTCACTCTGCTGACCACACTGGCCCTTCTCCTTTCAGTCTTGGAGTGTATAAACTCTGCTGCGTTCGGGGTCGTTGCACAGACTGCCCCGGGTCAGCAATGCTCTTTGTTCCTGTGCCCAGTTCTCCCTACTCAGCGTGGCCTGATCCTCCTCCTCCTCCAAGTTGTGGCTTACATCACCTCCTCAGAGCCCTTTCCTGACCCCCCGATCTAAAGTAAGTTACCCCATTATTATCTCTTACAGCGTGAAGGGTCGAATGGTAGCTCCCAAAAAGATATACCCACATCCTGGAATCTGTGAACGCGACTTTATCCAGGAGAAAGGGTCTTCATAGATTTAATTAAATTAAGTCTTTCAAGATGAGATCATCCTGGATTATCTGAGTGGGCTCTAAATCCAATGACACGAGTCCTTGCAAGAGACACACAGAGGAGAAATGCGTGGGGAACAGGGAGGGCCATGTGGAGTTGGAGGCAGAGGCTGGAGTGATGCAACACAGGCCAAGGAACACCTGCAGCCCCAGAAGCCAGGCGAGAGAAGGACGGATTCTTCCCAAGAGCCTTTGGAGGGAGCATGGCCATGCTGACACCTCAGTTCCAGACTCCTGGCTTCCAGAATGGCGAGAGATTAATTTCTGTTGTTTTAAGGCACCCAATTTGTTACAGAAGCTACATCAAACTAATGCACGCGGCACCCTGTTCTTTTCCTTCATGTAACTTATGATGATTCTTCGGATGCTGGACTCGGTCACCTGTTTACTGTCTGCCCCCAGCTCCCCTTCCACGTCGGATGCCACTGTCAGATCTGGGTCCTTTCCGTTCCCTGTCGTATCCACAGCACCCAGCATGGTATCGGACTCAGTGGATGCTGAATGAATGTTTGTTGAATGATTGAAAATAGATAGCATGTCTCCTTGTTTAGAATCATTTAAGAAAGGCCCGGTATGGTGGCTCACACCTGTAATCCCAGCACTTTGGGAGGCCGAGGTGGGAGGATTGCTGGAGGCCAGGGGTTGGAGACCAGCCAACCAGCCTGGATGACACAGGGAGATCCTGTCACACACACACACACACACACACACACACGTTAAAAAATTAGCTGGGTATGGTGGTGCGTGTCTGTAGTCCTAGCTATTTGGGAGGCTGAGGTGGGAGACTTGCTTGGGCCTAGGAGTCCAAGGCTCCAATGAACTATGATCGCACCACTGTACTTCAGCTCGGACAATAGAGAGTGAGACACTGTCTCTTAAAAAGAAAGCAAAAAAAAAAAAAAAAAAAAAAAAAGCATCATCTTCTGCAGAGCCTTAGGTATAGCACTTGGCTCATTGGGGGTAGAAATTGTGCTTCTTATATATTTGACGTCATCTGAGGCTGCTGCTCTTTGCAAGAGTGTAACCATTCCTTCTGAACTTGAGCCCACAATTTAACTTTTCTTTGCTAATCCTTTCCTTATAGAAAGGGAGACATTCAACTTCCCCTTGGTCCTTGTCCAAATGACCCCAGACACCCATGCAAGGCAGGGACAGCCTAGCTTGGAGCCTGGAGATAGAGCACCGAAGGGCCCAGGCACACACGGTGTCAGCCGGGTTCAATGCCAAAGAAAGCGCACTCTCTGAAGAGAAGGGTAATTGCTCAAGGCTTTGTCTAATGTTAAGGCAGAGGGGATGGCCCATTTGAGCTGGTTTAGTATTCATGATAATATATGGTTCAGGACTCAATAAAAGGGTATAATTCTATTGAGGGATTCCACTGAGCTCATAAACCACTGAGTGCGGCTCGTCAGCAGAATGCAGAGGTTGGGTTACCACGGAGCTTGTCCACAGGGACTGCTGTTGATCACTCCGGAGCAAGAATGAGCACAGGGCTCCTCTAGACTGCATGCCTAGAAAATCCAGGCCCAAATAATTTAGTTAAATTTAGTATGTGTGTGTGTGTATGTGTGTCTGTAGTCCCAAAGTATACCAAGGATCACAGGGAACAGTTTCATTACATGGTATTTGTAGTGAAGTTTATGTCCAAAAAAATCTGTCTCTAGAGATGCTATAGATAAGCAAGTGGATGTTACCTAGAACTCTGGGTGAAATAGCCTTTACTTTTACCCAGAAATCATGACAACGAATGTGAAAAGTGGCATGGCATAAGATGGTAGGGAATCGTGGGGACTGTGGTAGATTGGAAAGCACATGTCTCGCTTAAACTCTGGGTTTGCCAGACAAAACATGTTTACAGCCAATATGAGATATTGATCTATATGTGTTTTTATTTTTATATGTTAGAGACAGTGTCTTCCTCTATCGCCCAGGGTAGACTTCAGTGGTGTTATCATAGCTCACTGCAGCCTTGAACTCCTGGGCTCAAGCAATCCTCCTGCCTCAGCCTTCCAAGTAGCTGGTATTACAGGTGCGTGCCACCACGCCTGGCTAATTTTTCTTACTTTTTGTCCAAGCTGGTCTCAAACTCCTGGCTTCAAGCGATCCTTCTGCCACAGCCTCCCAAAGTACTGAGATTACAGGCGTGGGCCACCACACTCAGCCTGCTTGCTTATCTTTCCACCAGACCAGGGATTCACAAACTGCAGCTCTTGGGTCAAAATTTGGCTTGCTACTTATTTTTATAATGTTTTATTGGAGAATGGTTATGCCCATTTGTTTACATATTGTCTATGGCTACTTTTGAGCTATAGTATCAGGGTTGAGTAGTTGTGCAGGAGAACAAATGACCCTCAAAGCCTATTTAACGTCTGGCCTTCTACAGAAAAAGTTTGCTGACTGTTATACTAGTCTTGAACTTTGAAAGGTCAGCTGGGCACATATTCTAAACTCAGTAACTGTTTGTTGGTGTTGAGGAGGGGATTTTATGTTGTCCATGGTAGGTACTGTGGGTGGCTTACTCTGCAGTCTCCCCCTGTTTCCTTGCTAACAGTGTCAGCCATGAGCTTCAGGGACATGGAATGGGCTTCTCCTTAGCCCCAGAGGGTGAATCTTGACTAGTTTAGCCAACAGGGATCGTCTCTCTCCTCCTACTATGTGTGTGATTTAGGCATAGGCTGTGATGGAATTATGGCCAGTGAGATATGAAGGAAAATCTACTGGGGGTTTCAGAGAAGGGAAGTCTGTGAGACAGTTTCACACTCTTAAAAAGGGAGCCAAAGAGAGCTGTGTGCCATTGTTTTTTTTTTTTTTTCTTTGCCTCCAGACATCATTGAGAGAGGATGTGGTACTTGCAGTATTTACAGCATCTTGGGACAAGCCCAAGGCCAAAAGCCAAAGAGCTGAGGATGGCAGAGTAGCAAGATAGAGCCTGGGTCTTCGGTGGCATAGCAAAAACCAAATTAACCCATTCAGGATCTATCCCACTTTCTTTTGTGGAGGGTAAATGTCCTTATTGCTTATTTACTTTTAATTGGGCTGATTAAGATGCTTGCACCCTAAAAAATTAAAAATGCTATGTTGTTGGATCTCCTTCCTTTAAGGTTCCTGACTTTTATGCCTGTTTACTAGGAAGGTTTCCTGTAGACCTTATAAAAATATCTTGTATTTTTTTCTTATACTGTTTTATTTTTACATTTAGAACTTTACTCCATCATGATTTTATTTTTTATATGGTGTGAGGTAGGGGTCTGACTTTGTTTTTCTTCCAGATGCATAAATAATATTTTTAAGAACGTGTATTGTGGTGAATGAAATCCAATACACTTACAGAATTTTCATAAAGATAATATGTTCTGTTCTACACTGGAGACTAATATGACAAGATTGGTTTCTTGCAGATATCTCTTAAAAAATTGCTAGGCTAATTGATGTTTTCTAAGTGCAGCAGTGATGCAACTAGAGTGTTTTCTAATTTCCAACAAGGAACTTAAAGTAGCTTGAAAGTCTTTGACAGAGGCATCAATTTTAAGACAAACAATTTAATGTGAAGGAACTATTAACCTGGTTAAATATATCTGATCAGGCCCATCCCAAGAAAACATATTGAATTATTTTCTGGTCCTGATTAGGAATACTGACAGAAAAAAGTCCGAGTAAAACTTATCAGCATCCTATACCGTGTTGATTTTGAATTCCAGAAGTTCCTGGTTATCTAAACACAATTGGTACAGGGAACCCTTAGAGTAAATCCTCTTAAAATAGGGGCTAATGTTTTATCAAATCAAAAACAAATGTGCAAGCAAACAACAAACAAACCGAAAACCAAAAACAAACAAACAAACAAGCACAAAAACCCCCTTGACTGATACTTTGTAAATTGAAAGCTGCCTTCATTGAATTGAAATGAGAATTTAGTAGGAGAAGATCTTTGCCATACACACAACAACAAAGGATTAGTTAATAAGAAAAGAAAATAGAAAAATGGGCAAAAGATAGGAACAGATATTTCTCAGAAGAGGAAGTGCAAGAAGCCAGTCAACTTCTGAATTTTTGCTCAGTACCATTAGGGTCTGGGAAATTCAGCTCAAGACCTCAACAAGATTACCCTTCCCATTCATTTAGTTGGGAATATGTACCAGGGAAATGCAAATCAAAGCCACAGTGAGATATCACCTAACTCTAGTGAGAGCGGCTTTTATCAAAAAGTCCTAAAACAACAAATGCTGGCATGGATGTGGAGAGACTGGAACACTCTTACACTGCTGGAGGGACTGCAAATTAGTACAACCTCCGTGGAAAGTAATTTGGAGATATCTCAAAGAGCTAAAAATAGAAGTACCATTTGATCTGGCAATCCCACTACTAGGCACCTGCCCAAAGGAAAAAAAGACATTCTACAATAAAGACATCTGCACTCGAATGTTTATGGCAGCACGATTCACAATAGCAAAGATGTGGAAACCCAAGTGCCCATCAGTACATGCGTGGATTAATAAAATGTGGTATATGGTATACGTATACTATGGGCTACTACTCAACTGCAAAAAACAATGATGAACTGGCACCTCTTATATTATCCTGTGTAGAGCTGGAACCCAGCCTTTGAAGGAAGGTATCACAAGAATGGAAAAACAAGCACCACATGTACTTGCATCACCATCAAATTGGCACTAACTGATCAACGCTAAGGTGTTCACATGATAGTGATATTCACTGGGTGCCGGTCAGGTGGAAGGGGGATGGGGGGGGAGGGTAAACTCACAACTAAAGGATGTGGAACGCACTGTGGGGGGGAAGGGCATGCTTGTAGCCCTGGCTTGGGCAAGGCAAAGGCATTATATGTAACCAAAATGTTTGTACACCCGTAATATTCTGAAATAAAAAAAAGTTTCTGCTGGAAGGAGGTTGGCAACTGGAGTGGCCCACAGTTGCTTTTGTCTCTCTAGCAAGCATTTCCCCCCTTTTTAGCAATAGTGCCCTGATTTTCTTGGGGAGACCCACTCTTCCCTAACTGTCAGTCCACGTGGTTTCACTGAGCCTGCTCCCACCTCCAGCTGCAGGGTGGGCATGTGTCCCAGTCCTGGCCAGTCCGAGGACTCGCATCTCCCTGGCCATAGCAGTCGGTTCAGGGATGGGCCTATGACTGACACCAGGCCAGTGAGATTCCATTCTGGGATTTTTGATGGAATTGTTGGAAAAGGGTCTTCCTTTCTCCTGGGGTTGCTGGGCTGCTGGAATATAAGCCTGCGGGTGGTCGTCTCTGCCACCTGGGGAGAACAGATCTGAGAAGACAGCTAGCACGGAGATAGCAGTGTGCTGTCACGAAGGGAGATAGTTTCTTCTTCTTCTTTTTTTTTTTTTTTTGAGCCAGAGTCTCACTTTGTTACCAGGGTGAGAGTATGTGCCGTGGCGTCAGCCTAACTCACAGCAACCTCAAACTCCTGAGCTCAAGCGATCCTCCTGCCTCAGCCTCCTGAGTAGCTGGGACTACAGGGATGTGCCACCATATCTGGCTAATTTTTTCTATATAGATTTTTAGTTGTCCATGTAATTTCTTTCTATGATAGTTTCTTCTTGATGACATTTTTGGAGAGGCTTTTATTTTCTATTTTGCAAAAGTTGTTTGAATTGTGTTTCTCTCACTTGTCCTCAGAGGAGGCCAGTGGACTAATGTGATGGCAGAATTGAGTTGAGAGCCCCCATTCCTTCGTTCCACTTCACTGCATTCTCCACTACGCCTGGGTCCTTCCCCTGGAGTCATGCGTCCAGTGTCCACCTGCCTCTGGAGTGCGCTCTAGTGAGAGGCGGTGTTAGCACATGTGTGAGAAATCGCCATCTATCCGGATGGAGCCCTGTCCACATCAGTCAACCAAGTTATCTGAGAAAACATTTGCTCCATGGAAGGGTGGATCAAACTTCACTCACCCTCAGCAGGCTTGTACAGTCCCTCAAAATGAAACTTTACAGCAGAGGGTGACTAGGAACCTGAGCCAGCACGAACAGTGTAGGCCTTTGAAGAAGGTTAGAAGAATTACTCTGAAGAGGGGTTAGAGGAATTACTATGCGGGTGCCACCCTTGGAGTTGGAGGTGGGAGCAGGCTCAGTGAAACCACATGGACTGACAGTTGGGGAAGAGTGGGTCTCCCCAAGAAAATCAGGCTGCTATTACCAAAAAAGGAGGAAATACTTGCTAGAGAGACAAAAGTAAAAACCCAGGACACGTGATTGGATTTTTTTTTTTTTTGTCTTCTCACTCTTTTGCTGTATTCTGTATCACTGAACATGGCCAAAAATAGTATAATAATGCTAGCATGGTGCTTGTGGATTTGGGGAGTTAAATAAACAGTATAGCAAGCACTTTTCTTGGGCTTCCAATATGCAAAATGCTGAAAGTAAAAATGGGTGAAACTGGGGTGTATGTATCAGTCAGGTCAGGCTGGGTTTTGCTGTGGTAACAAACAGTCCCTAAATCCCAGTGGCTTTTAACAACAAAGGTTTGTTTCCTATTTATGCTACATGACCATTGTGGGTTGGTATGGGTTCCCAGGCTGGCGGAGCAGCCACCGTCTCTAAAGTGGTCAGTCAGCATCTCAGAGGGCATAGGAGCTCTGGGGGTTCATGCACTGGCAATTAAATGACACATGTCACTTTTGCTCACAACTCATTGCTCAGAACTAGGCCCCACCCAACCATAAGGGAACTAGAAAATACATTCCTACCCTGGTTTGGAAGGAGACGGGAACTGGAAATATTTGGTGAGCAGCACTCATGAGAGCCATGGTAGGAAAGTTCTGGCCTTGTCTTTGTGGAGGGGCAATAAAATGTAGAGGAGAAGTAAAAGGGGAACCAATTATGTGGAGGTGGGCAGAAAGGTGGCGGAGGGGAGGCTGGGGGTGTAATGAACAGGCTTGGGGTCCCCCGAGTGTGTCATCCTGTCTGCTGTACTAGAGCTAGCATTCGTTGCATGTGTATTACGTACCAGGTAAGCTCTTGTGCTAAGCCCTTGGGTCAGTTAATCAGGGTTCTTAGGAGGTTAATGACAGAAATGCAATCTGGCCAACAAGCAAAGATGGGTGGTCTCAGAAGGCTGCAGGGGAGCTCACAGAACCGCAGGGAAAGCAGAGGAACCAGAACTGCCAGTGGACATCAGATAGTCCAGGGCTCTTGACAGCAGGACCAACCACAGCCTCTTCAACTCCAGCTGTTTCCTGTCTTCAGATCACTGGATTCAGATTCCTGGCAGAGAGGCTATGGCGTGGCTTGAGTTTTGGGGCATCCTTGGCAAGGCCAGGACTCCTTGACCAGCAACCCCACTAAGACTGAAGATACTTGGGACTTCCATCAGAGGGAAATCAAGGAGCTACTTGTGGAACAGAGGGAGCGACTGATGACTGCTTAGACAAAAAAAGATGTTTGTCACAGCACTTTGAGTCCAAATGGATTTTCACAACCCCAATATGAATATCATTGTTCCCATGTTTTCAGACAAGGAGGTTGAGCCTCTAAGCCTAAGTAACGTCCCAATACCAGACAGTGGGTGTCTTAGCTTATTTGGGCTGCTGTAATAACAAAACACCATAAACTGGGCAGCTTATAAACACCAGAAATTGATTTCTGATAGTTCTGGAGGCTGGAAGTCCAAGATCAAGGGCAGGCAAATTCAGTGAATGATGAGCACCCGCTTTCTGGTTCACAGATGGTGTTTTCCAGTTGTGCCCTCATGTGGCAGAAGAAGCTGGCTAGCTCTCCAGGGTCCCTTTTATGAGGACACTAATCCTAATCATGAGGGCTCTGCCCTCATGTCCTAATTGCCTCCCAAACACCTGACCTCCTAATATCATCACCTTGGGGATTAGCATTTTAACATATGAATTTTGGGGAATACAAACATTCATACCAAAGCAGCTGGCGTCAGAGACCCAACCCGGTGGACCCTAGAGGCTGTATATTTAATCTAATTTATTATTTAATTTTAATTTTATTTTTTTATTTCAGCATATTACAGGGGTACAAATGTTTAGGTTACGAATATTGCCCTCGCCCCACCCAAGTCAGAGCTTCAAGCATGTCCATCCCCCAGACGGTGCACACTGCACCCATTAGGTGGGTATATACCCATCCCCACCCATGGAGGACCAAGGAGATCACATGTGCAAAAACACCTGTAGACTATAAAGAGTTCCACAAATATAGTAGTTACATGATTAGTCCTCCATAAATGGTGTGCGGTGGGCAGACCCTCTGTCATTTATCCTGTTTGCCGGATGAAGACATGTTTGGCAGCTGGCAGAGGTGGGCCCGGCATTGCCATGGTCTTGTTTTTCAGTTGGAGGTGATGACCGGCTGGGGCTGGCATGTTTGCTGATCTGCAGCGTGGGGCTGGCAGACTGTGGTCAGCTCAGAATTGGAGGAAGGACTGTGGTTGGATTAACCAGGCACATGAGATGTGCGGAATCCAGAGCCTCTAAAGAAAGAGCTTGGTCTTCCAGCCTTGCCTGGTGGTTTTCAGGAAGAGTTCTCTATTCTTGCATCTAGACCTTATTTAATGGAACTGTGTCTGGGTCTTGCTTAATGGTGTTAAAAGAATTAGGAAGTACAACTGCAGTGAAGGAAGCTCAGCTCCCTGCCATACCTGACTTAGGAGCTCCCTAGCAAATGTTCATGTAAAAAATGGAAATCTGAAAACACGTTTTCGCAGCTTTGGGGATGTATGGGAAAGTGAGTCAAAAATAAAAGAATGGAGGGGCACTGGGTACTGGAGATTCTCTGTCATTCACCCTCAGCTTCCTGCCCGGGTGTGGCCAGCCATCCCTGCTTCCCTAAAGCTTAAAGGCAGTACAGGGTGGTGGTTGGGGTTGACCAGATGTCTCCAGTGTAGGGTTCAAATCCCAGCACCACTGTTTGCTGCTCTTTGACTCTGGGTGAGTTATTCATCTCTCTGGGCCTGTTTCCCTGTTAGTAAAATGTAGCCACCTTGTGGGCATGAGGATTAAGTGAGCTAATACACAGAAAGCAGCTAGAACAGTGCTCAGCATGTAGGAGACATTCAATAAATGGTAAATTGGAGAGATTGCGTGTGACTTGTCCAAAGGTACACAGCTAGGGAGTGCAGGAGTCAGAATCAAGACCTGGATTGGAGTCCAGATTCTGAACGGTTCATCCCATGGCACCATGCTACCTCTCAGAGGGAGTGGGGTCCTGGCAGAAATCAGAAGGTTGGCGTTTCACTTCACCCCCTGTTGAAACTCTCCCAGGATTAATCATCATCTCATCTTCAATGGGCTTCTTACCTCGTGAAGAGAAAGCATGATCCTTGGTCCAGATCTTTTCCTTAAACGCCCATGGACTTGTGGTTTTCAGCCCTGCCCTGACCCCTGAAAGGGAGCTTTGTAAGCTTGAGAATATGGGGAGTAATTTTTTTATAGTACATGCTCACGTACGTGCAGGAGAAAACTTCCTTCATGGAGCGTCCTCTAGCTTGACGCTGGTGCAACTGATTTTAACAATCAGAAGATGCGCTATCTCATGAAACAGGGAGCCCAGAGGTGGGGTAGCTTCAGGTGTGGCATGATCAGGGTGCTATCTGTGGCTGTCTGGGCTCAGCCTTCCTCCACATGTCTACTCTGCACTTTGGGCTGGCTTCCTTCCTCGTGGCTTTTGGTAGCCTGCAGGAAATAGGCGTACGTGGTTGTTACCTCCAGGAGAGAGATGTAACGAGATGTAACACACTCAATACTTTCATTTCCTTCGGGCCAGCTTAGGCTACACACCCACCCTGACCCAATCACTGCAACACTACGTGCTGCCTGGCTCCAGTCCACATTCCTCAAGCAATCACTGGGAATCCCTTAGGCCGATCAGGCCCCTTGCTGGGGCGGGGCGGGGGGGGGGGGCAGACTCAGACACCTGGGGACATAGGGGCTCCTCAGGAGAGGGGTGGAAACCAGAAAGCCGATTCTGTTGGGATGGCGAAAGGAGCAGTGGATGGTGGAGACTCAGCCAGCAGTGCCCGCTGTGGCGTACAAAGCCAGGGAGGGCTGGTGGCACAGTAAGAAAATGTTCTCTTAGCCTCTGCCCAGGAATCCACAGAAAAACGATGTAATAAAAATGTCCTATCTCTTCATCCAAAACTCTAAAAACAATTTTGAGGTCACTACATTTAATTGAGCAGAAAAGTGTCACAGTGGCTGCTGTTTGTTGAGCGGCCGTTGAACAACGTGCTTCCTCTACATCAATCATATCATTGAACAATTTAGTCCTCACGACAACCCTTTGAAGTTGGAATTATCATATCTGTTTCATAGGTGAGGAAACAAGGCTCCGAGTGGTCTTGGGATTTGCTCAAGGTCAGACAGCTGGGGAGGACAGAGTGGGAAACCAAACTCCACTTTGTGCGTGGAAAAAGCCCCCGCACAATGCTTTGCTTGTTCTACTTAAGAAACAAAAATAAGAAGTGTGGGTTTATTTGATGTGAGTCTCACGCCATTGTTGAAAATCAGGAAACGATGCCCTTTAGCCTCTGGGTCCGTGGGTAAAACATGAAAAACATTGTTAAGATTTGAAAAGTAAATGCAAAATAGGACCGGGAGAATTGGGAGAGTGAGTAGGAAGCCACTGTGCATCCTTCCCCGGAAAGCACAGAATCCTACCTGGCATTGGGGCAGGAGGGTGAGACCCCCTTCCCACGACCCAGAGGAAGCTGCTCACGATCGGACATCACCAGGGGAGTTATTTAAATGGCTGTTTTATGCTAACAGGGTCTTTGAGACCCTGTCATCAAAGCACATTACTCCAGCCTCTGCTTCCATGGTCACATCTCCTGTCTGCCTCGGACCCTCCTGCCTTTCTCTTATAAGGACCTTGTGTTTACACGGAGCCCCCTGGATACTCCAGGATAATCCTCCCAACTCGAGACCCTTAACTTAATCACACCCATGAAGTCCCTTTTGCCACATAGCATAACATATTCACAGGCTTTGGGTATTAGAACGTAGACAATTTGGGGGGATCATTATTCTGCCCGCCACATGATGGGTAATAAGCAAGGATTTGGAAAGGCACTGTCTCTAACAGACCAGCTTCAAACGGAAGCTAGTGACGGAATGTCCACCACTGCTCTCATCTGGGATTTTCAATTTTAGTTTGATAACTTTTGACAGAGAGGATTTTGAGGCTGTCCATGTACATGTGTACACAGTAACTGGAAAAGACAGGGGATTAGCTGGGTGACCCCGTTTCCCAGCACTTACTAGGCCTGATAGTGCAAATACATGCCCTCCTCTCACCTGCCAGATAGTTTGAACTGGAATGATCACACCCTCTCCATGTGCAGGCTCTTGTGTGTCCTCACACTGTCCCTTCCTACCTGGTGACTATAGGAGGCTGGTCACAGGTGACTCTGCAAACAGACAGAGAGTCAGGTGAGGCCAGAGAATTGGATGGATGAAATGGGAATTTCAAACATTTATGTACCATTGTTAACAATTTGTCCCATATTGGTGTCTTACCCTTACTATAATTTACTTAATATTTTTCTTTAAATTGACTTTCAGTGAAATAAATTGTTATATCTGATATCACTTCTATAAATGGAAAAAACAGTACCACTATGGAAAGAATGTTATAACACAAATAATTATTAAAATAAAAAGATGTACTTAGGTCACCTAAAATACTCTCTCTCATTTGCTGTACATATCAGAACTTTTCAAACTTTAATGTGCATACACATCGCTTGGAGGTCTTGTTAAAATGCAGATTCTAATTCAGTCCCATCTGGGGTGTAGTCTGAAATTCTGCATTTTTAAGCAACAGTGTAACCTGAGGTTCAGCATCCTAATCACACATGCAGGGGACCCTGTTTAGTGCACCCCCAGCCTCCCTTTACCCCACCCTCTGCCCACTTCCATATCATGGTGCCATTTTAATTCCCCTCTACATTTTATTCCCCCTTCCACCAAGACAAGGCCCAGAACTTACCTGCCATGAATCTCGTGAGTGCTGCTCACCACATATTTCCAGTTGTGCCCGTTCCACCGCAGAGTAGGACTGTTCTTGGTCTCTTTATTGCTGAATAGGGCCTAGTTCTGGCTGATGAGTTGTGGAGTGAAAGTGACGTGTGTCATTTAGTTGCTCTTATCCCATCGGGATGCTGACTGCTGACTGCATTGGAGATGGTGGCTGCTCTGTTAGTCTGGGCACCCTTGCCTACCCGTAATGGTCACGGAGCTTGAACAAGACATAAACTTTTGTTGTTAAAACCCACTGGGATTTAGAGATGTTTTGTTACTGCAGCAAAACATAGCCCACCCTGACTGATACATACACCCTCATTTCACCCCCTTTCCCTTCAGCACTTTGCATGTCATAAGCCCACTTACACCGTTTGTCACATTGCTTATTTTCCTTCCCAAATCAACAACTACCATGCTAGCAGTCTTATCCTATTTTTGGCCATGTTTGGTGGCACAGAAGATAGTAAAAGAAGAAGAAGAGAAAGAAAGCCCAGTTATGTCTTCTTGCTTCTTACTGGGAGGTACTTTGAGCCGTGAGAACGGACACCACAGTGCGGGAGGTGCTGCAGAGCTCTCGGGTGTAGACAGACACAGCACTCAGTCAGCCAACATGTGCTGGACTAACGCTCTGTTAGCCGCTGGGTTAGGTGTAGGCACTTAGGGACCCTCCAGGAGCCCCCAGTTTGGTGGGGGAAGGTGTGGGTGGGAAAGCTGCACAGCTCAGCTCAGCACCGTTAAAGGCACGAGCCAGTTTTGGAGATTCAGGTGACATCCGAGTCAAGTTCTTAAGGAAAGCAGCCCATACCTGGGCCCAACCCAGCTTGGAAGCTGAACAAAAAAGCACCGAGCATGTTGGTGGGCAGAATTCTCAGCTCCCAGCTCCTCAGAGGCATTAGATGGCAAACTTCCTGGAACCATGGTGCTCAGAAAATTTGTGATTGCTTAATAGGTCACCTCTTCCAGGGCTTTTTGTGCTGAGAGATGGAGGTACGGGCAGCTGAAGAAGCATGTTTTCACTGAGTACCTAGAAAAGAGTAGGAACTTGATCTAACATGATGCTAAAGGACACGGGAACAGCAAAAGCCAGGCTTTCTCTGCGGTGCTTGGAGGAAAGTAGCAGCCCCAGGAGCTGGGACTTGAGGAGTGAGGAGTATGTGAGATGAAGAGGCTCGCATGTTGCCATGGTTTCGGGGGGTTAAGCATGGCCGTGTTGGAGTTACTGTTTTAACAGAAAGCTGTAGCAGAGTGACAGGAGTGAAGGGCTTATACCAAAAAGGGAGGTAGCTCTAATTTTGGCAGAGCTGGGAACACCCTGTATAGTAAACCAGCTTACTTGAAAGAAATTACACCCTCCTCTCATTTTGTGCACAATGAAAGCAAACTCTTTGGAATAGAATGATGTTAGAGGTTAACATCCTCTAATGCTATAAATGCCAGTAAACATATGCAAACATGCTCGACCTTGTCAGTAATGAGGGAAATCACAGGCGGTGGCTCAATTGAATTCCTGAATTTGTGCAGGACCCACTGTGACCTGTGTTGTGTTCTTTCCTGCTGGACTTGAACATGGGAGGATATAGGCTGACATTGGTGCAGCCATCTTGCCACCACGAGGGGACAGCTTGTCTGGGAATGAAGCCATGCCAGAGCAAGGAGAGGGGAGAGACAGGGAGAGAGACCGGGGCCTGACAATGCCACCGGCGCCCCTGAATCAAGCCACACCTGAGGCCAGCACTCCCTTGGACCTTAGTTGTGTGAACTCAGTTGGAGTCAGATTGTGTGTCACTCACAAGAGTTCTAGCCAGCACAAGCACAGTGATGGAGAAAAGGCTCGTGGTATCTCTCATTTTTGAGTGTTCACTGCACACTGTTCTAAGCACCTTATGTGTATTACTTCGTTTAATCCCCACAAGGCTGTAAGGTCGATAGAGTACTCTTACTTTCATTTACAGAGAAGGAAACTGAGGCACATAAGGTTAACAAACTTGCCCAAGATCATACAGCCACCTTTGGACCTACGCAGTCTGACCCCAAGCCTGTGGGGTCTTAACCACTGCCTCGCCGGGCCCTTGGGTGCAGGCCACGAAGGACTGGTGATTTCTCTGCAGCCGATCGAGGCTGACTCTGCCTGCAGATGTGTGTGTCAGCACAGCCCGTGGGATCCTGGACACTTAGTCTATGAGGAAAACTCACGAGATGTTTTCAAATTCACTGTCTTTCTACATTTAGAAGATGACAATGATTTTCCATCATGCAGTACAATGATATGGGATTAATTTGGTCATTAAATGTTTGCTGCTGGGAATGAATAAATTGTTCTCCATCACTGGGAGATTTGGTCAACTCACTCTGAAGTTGGAGAAGCAAGACGCCTGCTTGTTCACTGTGGCATCCACTTTTACTTTGTAACTTCATGTAATATTTGCTGACGGTCTTTCCACATTTGTATGTTCCGGGAAGATGTTATTTATTGTTCCTGATGCCAGAGGAACAAAACAAGGTCACTGCCTCACGCATCTTCCTTCCTTCCTTCCATCCATAACACGTGCTTATTAAGGAAACAGATGCATTTTCTGAAGAAGATATAACTGATGCTACGTCTTTCTTGTTGCCGTTTTTGTAACCCAGCTCTCCTCTGAGATGGCTGTGATCTCCAATGCTTGCGGGTCACATTCTGAAATGATGTCAGACGTGATCTTCCTCCTGAGATGCTTGGCCAGGAGCCCTGCGTGAAACCATGACATCACTGCGCTCTACGAGGCCCTGAGGCGCTGATTCTCTGCAGCTCGCCCCCTTCCATTAGGGACCATCTCCACGAGGCCCGGGGTCGCGCCGCACACCCCACACGGCACGGGCGCACACGAGCTCTTCTGTAAGCTGAGGTCGCAAATGCTCGTGTTTTGTGGATGACACTTCATGGAAAAAGTTGCTGGTCCGCCTCATTTCTGCCATATGATATCGATGTAGAGTTAAGATGTTTTTCTTTTTGTTTTTTGTTACAGGGAAGTCATAATCCTTTTGAAATAATTTACTTAGTTTTCTTTTTTTTGTAATATACAGAACACTGGGATGTGGTTTTTTTTAAACTCTGCAAGCTAAAATTATATAGAATTTTCATCCCTTCTGAAATAAAAAAAAAATTGTGTTACATGAAAATCAATCATTAAAGTCCTTTTGGAGGGACATGCAACATTTATTCTCAAAATGTTTTACTTGAGGGGAGAGTAAACATATTTACAGACAGACTGGGGTCAAATCCAAGGGTTTTACTTAGTAGCTTTGGAACATTGGGAAAACTACTCCATATTTCTGAGCCTCAGTTTCCCTTCTCTGTAAAATTGGGAAAATAATATCTCTGTAAAAGGGATGACCAATAGTGTCAGTGTCTGAGACACTGGGGGGACTCAACACATGATGGCTGTTTCTATTCTTGCCCTCTCTCGTGGCATTCCCCCTGGTGAGATTCCTCTGGGGGCTGAAGTGTCAGCTCTAGGCCTGCGGTGGGGAAGCAGGAGTGACAGGTAATGTGAGGTCCAGGTAGACTTAGTGTTTAGCGAAACTGTTTATGAAAATCAGGACTCAAAACCAAAATAAGGATACTGGAAGCTGTCATTTGCTTGCAGAAAGATTCCCCTTCGAGATGTAAACTTCCCTGATTTGTTTGAAACATGAGTTCATTTTCATGCCACTTTGGGGACCATGTTCCAGGCAGACTATGGAGTCTGTTCTCCAGGACATTGCCTTAGACCCAGAAGAGACTGGGATTCTCTTGAAAAGCAAACAAAGTGGAAGTGGGAGCACTGCTAGCTCGTGAGAGGAGACAGAAGAGCAGAAGAGACCTGGGGAAGGACGGGAGAGGAGCAGGCCTGGAGCAGGGGCATCCCTGAAGGGCACCTCCAGCAGGAAGGCACCCGGTGGGGTGGGTGGGGGAGGAGAAGGAGAGAGGACAGGGAGAGGGGGCCCTAGGGTTGGATGAGAAAGGCCCTACACAAATGGTTAAAATATTGCTCACTTCTATTATATCATGAAAAAATGGCAGTGACCAGAGCTGCCTGGATTAGGAAAAAAGGGTGTAATTCCATCTTGGGGCTTCTGGTGAATTGAGCTTGTGGTTCTGTGGTTTATGATGTCACCGGAGCCCCTGGATGGAATTACAGCCTTTTAATTTACAACTTGGTAAGTGGGCAGGCCGAGGGTCCGTCATGCCTGCTCAAAACGTGGCAAGGACTCAGAGGTCAAGGTTGGCCTGGGAGGTCAAGTTCTGGAGGCTGACCCCTTATCCTCAGTGCGCAGGTAGCCTCGGCTAAGCCACTTTTATGTTCTGTCCTCTGTTTCCTCTGTCTCTGCCTCCCCATCCCTCCCTCCTCATTTCCCCCCAAGTCGCACAGCTTGATTTTCCCATGATTTATTTTATAAAAAGCCCAAGTTAACCAGATCCCTCTGGCCTTCGTGCTCATAGAGCTCACAGTTCAAACCTTTCCATCTCAAAAGCCTCCCAAGACCAGCTCAGATGAGAGATCTCCGACTTCTGGAGGAGGAACCCTACCGTGAAGTGGGCACCTCACCTCTGTCTTTTGTTCTGTTCCCCACCTCCCTCCCAGCCTACAAGCCACCGCAGGGATGTGATGGGGCTTGTGTTCTAGCTGATCCAGGGATCTAGCCTCTGCAGAGTGACCACGGCCTCCTCGCATGAGGCAGCACATCTGTACCCCAGTGCCTGTGGTTCTGTCATTTCCTCAAGCCTCTGTTTGTTCACCGATGTTTTCTGAATATTCCGTCTGTGCCAGGAGGTCCTGGGCTGAGATCTGGAGAACTAACGGAAAGCAAGACAGCTGTGACTGCTGCCCTCATGAAACTCCCCTGCCTGCCTGCCATGGCCTTTTGGGTGCCGTAGAGATTGCAGGGTTACTGTGTCCTAGCCCTTACCTCCAATGCTGCTCCTCCTGAAGGGTCCCCATTTCAGCAGATGCCACCATCACTGCCTAGCTGCTCAATGCAGAAACCTCGCAGTGTCCTGCCTGATTTCTCCCAGTCCCTCACCCCCAGCTTCCAGTCCATCAGCCAGGCCTGTCCATTCTCCCTCCAAAACAGCTCTTCTACCCTGGACCACTTTTCTCCCCAACGTGGGCATCATTTCACTCCACCAGCTCTTCGCTATTGCAACAGCCTCCCGACGGCACCTCTCTCTTCTTTATTGTTCTCTCGAATCCAAGGGTCCTTGAAGTGGGGTCCCCGGGCCAGCAGCAGCAGCATCACCATCATCACTGGGAACTTGTTAGAAAGGCAGATTCTTTGGTCCCTCCCAGACCTACTGCATCAGAATCTTTGCAGATGGGACTCAGCAGTCTTGGTTTTAACAGACACTGAAGGTGATTTTGATGCAAGCTTATCTTTGAGAATATCTTCCGTCCATTTTTCACGAAGGCAAGGCGCTCAGCACTTTTTATGCAATTCCCATATTTATCCCCATTTTACAGATGAGGGAACTGAGGTCTGATCTCAGAGGGCAAACTGGACTGTGTAACTGCCAAGCCGAAAACCCCTCCGGAGCTTCCCACTGCACGTAGGATGACACTCCTTTTCACAACCTGCAAGGCCCTGGACCGTCCAGCTCTGCGCCCGGCGTCCCCTCGAGAGATGCTTTTCCTCAGCCTCACCTGCTTCCAGACACCTTTGGCTGTCAGCTCCGTCAGGGCACAGTTCCCTGTCCAGCCGCGGGGGCTCTGCGCATACCCCTCCCTCTGCCCGGACCACCCCTCTCCCTTTCTCTCACATGGACAGCTCCTGCACCCCTGCATTCCAGCTCAGCAGAAATGTCACCTCCTCAGAAAGACACCCCCCCCAGCCCTCTTAACATGGCTTTCCCTGGTATTCTCTGTTTCCGTTCCTTGAGTGTCTACATGGCACACATCATTAGTACTGATTATGGGCCTCACTCTGTCACCCAGGCTGCACTAACTTTATTGATTAATATTTCATCTGTTTTCTCTCTCAGGATGTAAATTCTCTGGGGAAAAGCGTTGTGTCTGTTCACCACCATGGTCCCAGCACCAAGTTTAGTACATGAAACACAGCCCGGAATGAGCGAATGACCATGGTCTGGCTTATTTTGTTTTGCCAGCAAAGTCCTTCCTTGTCCTTAAGGTCTCAGTCCAAATATCACCTCCTCTGAGGAGGCTTCCCTCGTCCCCCTACAGGATTAAATCTGTGTTCTCCTAACCCTGTTTGGGGACCACCATCAGAGACGCGTTTCCTTGCAGGGCAGTGGCTGTGGGGTGGCGAGAGCGTGGGCCTCGAGGCACAGAGCCCCGCAGAGCAGTGGCTGTCGCTTCCTGGCTGTTTGTCATTTGCCTCTCTGAGTCCC
This sequence comes from Eulemur rufifrons, assembly GCF_041146395.1. Taxonomy (NCBI): domain Eukaryota; kingdom Metazoa; phylum Chordata; class Mammalia; order Primates; family Lemuridae; genus Eulemur; species Eulemur rufifrons. The sequence goes on from NC_090992.1 coordinate 14,093,639, forward strand.
TTCATCTACACGATGGGGAGATTCTTGTGAAGATGAGAGCCCAGCACGGAGCAGGCTCTTTGGAAGCGTGTCTCAGTCTGGCCGGGCTGCCTAACAAAGTACCGTGGACCGGGCGGCTTATCAGCCACAGATTCACTTCTCACAGTTCTGGAGGCGGGACGTTTGAGCAGAGGGCGCCAGCGTGCTTGAGTTCCGGTGAGGAGCCTCTTCTCGGATTGCAGACGGTGGTCTCCTTGCTGTGTCCTCACGTAGTGGCAAGAGGCCGAGAGAGCTGTCTGGGGTCTCTTTCGCAAGGGCACTAGTCCCATCATGGGGGCTCCACCCTCATGACCTAATCAACTCCCAGAGGCCTCCCTCATCTAATACCATCACACTGGGGGTGAGGATTTCGGCAGTGAATTTGGGGGACACAGATATTCCGTCCATACGAATCGGTAGCTGTTACTGTTTCACAGCCATCTGTTGCCGTAACTCTCTCAATTGTCAATTGCCCTCAGATAATAACAATGAGTACAAGGAAGGCAAAATCACTTTACGCATCTCAGCTAGGTGCTTTCACTTGCCAAAGACTCCAGCCCGAGGCCTTCTTTCTCTTTGTTAAAAAGGAAGAACAGCAAGATTTAAAGATGTGTTAAAGTCATATTAGCATTCAAGTGTGACTTTTCTCATGACATAATCAGAAAGTGTGAAAGAGAATTGAGAACAAAATAATTTCTTGCTTTAATGTTATTTTAAGGCTCTATCTGGGCACCATCTAAACCACTGTAGGTGTTAAGAGCTAACACAGAGCGCAGGCACTAAGTGTCTTGCGTAGGTTACTCATTTATCTTTACAGCAACCTATGATGTTGTATTATAATACGGTGATTTTCATTTCTCAGATTAGGAAATCGAGGCATCAAGAGGGTAACTTACCCATGTTCATAAGCCAGTGAGTAGTGGAGGTGGAACTGGAACCAGCTGGTGTGGATGTCTGGATCTCAAATGCTCCAGCGTCTTGGAGGTCCCGCACACCCCCTCTTAGGAATGGCTGTGAGAGAGAGAGCCGTCAGGCCAGCCCCCCCCTGTGGCAGAGCTAAGTCACCTGTTGACAGAGGTGCTCCCTCCTGGGGCGGGAGCTGTGGCTGTCCTGCCTGTGGTGCTCTTAATTGAGTGCCTGCTGTATGCATGGTGCTGTGCCGGGCCCTGGGGACCTAGCTGTTTCCCAAAGAACCGAAGATGGCTACAGTCTGCTTTTTATACCACTGTTGCAGCCTGTGACTCCGTGGTGCAAACTTGACTGGCCCAGAGAGGTCATTTCAGGGGTGAGTTTGTTTATGTTGAACCCCACACTGGCAGTTGGGTCAAATTTTTATGTCCTGATTTTGTGTACTGCATATAAGGAAGTACTGCTTGGTGTCTGCTACAAATGTGCCCCAAACATCTCTCTGCAGAATAAACTCGTGCTCTGTAGATGGAATGAAACATACTGGGACCACACTCAGAATAGAACGTCCTTGGCTCGGCGTGGGGGTCCCTGGTGGGTCTCTGACAAGATCCCCGGAGTGGGAACCGCTGCACTCCACGCTTGGGGCCCTGGAGCCTTCTGAACCCAGAGCTGGAGGGTTGTGATGAGGGTCAGGCTGTGAAGTTTTAGGGGGATGCACAAGCCCACTGGAGTATTTAAAGGCTGCGTGCACTCCCGGGCAGCCTGTGATAGTGTCAGGGGAGGGCCAGTTTTAGCATGGGGGGTGGGGAGAAAGATAGTCACAAGTTAAGCCTTCTAGCCAGAGCAGTTGAGCTTGTGTCTGCAGGCAGGTGGGAAGTCTGACATCACTAATGAACTGAAAGGATAGTGGCTGTGTTGCCTGACTGTCCAAGATAGCAGTGTCCTCCCCATCCCCCTCCCCGAGATGAGGAAGTTTGGCCAGTAGGGCAGCTTCAAGGTTACTTCCAGATTTTAGGTTTCATGATTCTCCAGTAGAGTGAAGTAGAAATTTGCGGAGACTGTTCTGCTTAGTGTATCGGGCAAGGTTCTGAGGCTTAAAGCAACAGAAACTCTGTCTGGGAATCTATTGGCATGATGTTGGGTGCACTCCCAGGCTCCAAGGGAAAGCGGAGTCATGCGGAATGGGGCCAGCGCACTAGAACAACACTGGCAGTCTGGGTAGCGGGAACTGAAATGTGGTCTCCTGGGACTCTTGCTGACAAGGACATCGGGCCCCACCTTTTTAAACTTGGATTACTCTACTCCAGCCTCGAAGTTCCTGGGTGAGAGAGGGTCTCACTGAGCTATCTTGGGTGCAGTACCCATCCTTTGGGCCAGCGGAACACAGTGGATCTGGATTGACAGGCCTATCAAGACTGCATGCAATGGGGGTGGGACAGGAGTGACTCCCCAGAAGAAAAGTGTAGTGTTACCAAAAAAGGAGGGCATGGGTGCTGGATGGGCTGAAAGAATAGACTTCCATTACTCAGAGATAATTCCCACAAAGGAGATCCTTTGGACTGTCACACTGTCCCTTTCTGAGGTCATAAGGAGTGTAGGCTTGACCATTGGTCTTCTCAGCCTGATCCTATTGAGCATTTGCTGAAATGTTCCATTTGGCTCATGTAGATACAAGCATTTCTGCATGTGGCCGGTGACTTGGCCATGGCTAAGTCATTGACTATGTCACCCATCTGTCCAATCCACGGATGCGTGAAATGGAAGGCACATGGATTAAGCAAAGCAGAAATAGGCTGGAATGATGACATTGGGGTCTGTCTTTTCACTTTTGGAGTCATAGCCATGATTTTTTGTCCAGGACTCTTTGCATGTGTTCCTTGGACCAGAAGGGCAAAGGAAGAAGAGGAATATAAGGAGAATTGATAATGATCTTTAAGCTCATGATACTTTCCTCCCTTTCCCTCTTGGGTTAGGTGAACAACTTATATTGTTGAATTTCCACTAAGACTATTCTTTCTATGCACTGACAGTAGAGAAACAGCTTCTAGCAGCATTTTTCAAAATATTTTCTATGGGTCAAGGCCTTGAGAATGTCCTTTTTTTTTTTTTTAAAAAAAAAAAGAGGTTTTAGAGTCAAATAATCTTGTAATATATTGCAAATGATATAGTCTGTGGGATATCCATGACTCACATTAGCATATTAAAGGCCCTGATAAGTCCTGTAGCAAAGAAGCCTGCTTAGTTTCATCTCATTTGGCATTTCCCAAATATTTTTGACCATGGAACGGTTTCACCTAACACCTGTTACTACCCTCTGACTCAGGAATGGTGGCTCACAGTTCTCTTTCATCACCATTGAACACGTGGGGTCATAGGCACCTCTTGATCTTCTTGGCATTTGCAGATTTCTACACGGTGACATCAGGGTTCATGTTACCTGTATTTGATGATTCTGAACTAAATCTGGGGTCTCACAGCAGACTTGCGTGTTGCTCCAGATTTTCTGTGGCTAGATTCATTTACTCTGCCAGCAAATGTTTGTCAGGTGCCAATGTACAAAGTGTTCTGTGAGACACAGTTGGAGGCAAAGAGATGAATAAAGATGGACATTTCCTTAAAAAGCGCTTGGGCTTACACGGGAGGAGTACATGCAAATGAATCACTAAAAAGAGGTAGAATGAACAGCAATAAATAGATGCTCTATGTCAGCTCCAGGATGTGCTAAGCACTTTCTGTGCGTGCTGACTAAGCCATACACAAAGGACATGCACTATACCTGATGCTCCCTGCACTCTGCTCTGTAGGCGTGGCTTTCCCTTTTTGCACATCCGGGAACTGAGGTTCAGAGAGGTTTGTCTCTTGCCCTATATCACAACACTGGGGAGTGATGAGACATGGTTCAAACGAGCTTTTCTGACTCTGAGGCCTGGGGTCTTTCCGAACACCCATGCTGCTGCCATTTCCTGACCAGATGTCCCAAACCTCCAATCTAGATAGTTTCTGAGATTGTCAAATGTTGGAGTGGGCTCTTATATTTAAATGAGGATGCTCCGAAAACCTGAGCTGTGGTCTTTGTCACTCATGGGAAGACAACTTTAATCTTAAAAAAAGTTATTTCTAATTGCAGGAGCAATTCATAAACACATTCTTCTTGTAAAAAATAAGAGCATTTTAGATAAGGTACTCCATAAGTATTATCCTGGTCTCCTCTTCTCTGTGCCAAAGGTGAACCACACAGTCAATTTGGTGTGTTTCTCCAGACCTTTCTCTATGCATTACTTATGTACAAATGTATGCTATACAGGAAATATCACACAGAATGAATTACCTTATAATCAATCTTTCCTTCCTTTCTCCCTCCCTCCCTCTCTCTCTCCCTTCCTTCCTTCCTTTTCTTTCTTTCTTTCCTTTTCTTTACAAGGTTTTGCTCTGTCACCCAGGCTGGAGTGCAGTGGTGTGATCACAGCTCACTGCAACCTTGAACTCCTGACCTCAAGTGATCCTCCTGCCTCAGCCTCCTGAATAGCGGGGGCTACAGGCGTACACTACTGAGTCCTGCTAATTTTCTAAATTTTTTGTAAAGACAGGGTCTACTGCGTTGCCCAGGCTGGTTTTGAACTCCTGGCCTCATGCAATCCTCCCACCTTGGCCTCCCAAAGTGCTGGGATTACTGGTATGAGCCACTGCACCTGGCCTGGTTTTTCTTATTTTGCTCAATAGTATATTTTGGCGCTCTTTCTATGAATACCCTTTCCTCAGATTTAGTATTTGGCCCTATTTGCTATATGTATGTGTACATATATATTAGGTATATGTATTTATGTATACATATATTTTATATATACATGTTAGATATAAATATATAAAATTTAATTTATCTTATAGAATACACTTACTCTTTTCTAAATCATTTGAGAATGAGTGGCATATACTGTGTTCCTTTATCCAAAATACTTCCCTACATGATTCCTAAGAGTAAGGATATTCTCTTAAATAGTCATGATAGTTATGAACTTCTCTAAATTTAACATTGGTATGCTCCTTTTATCTAGCTTACCATCTATATTCTATTTTTGTCAATTAATTGAATAATATTCTTTATAGTATTTTCCCCTCTCATCTAGGATCTAGTCTAGGACCAGATATTGAATTGAGTTGTCATGTCTCTTTGGTCATCTATTAATGGGGAGCATTTTTAATCTTTTCATTTTATGATACTGACATTTTTTAAGAAAACAGTCACTTTTAATAAAATTGGCACTGTCTTATTTTGGGTTTTCTGATATTCTCTCCTGCTTAGATTGATGATTAGATTCAAGGTAGGCATTGTCGGCCAGAATGTCATATAGGTGATGAGTCCCTCTCGGTACCACATCTCACAATGTTCACCTGCCCCACATTGATGATGCTAATTTTGATCATCTGTTCAAGGTGTTATCTGATTTGTCTATCACAGTTACTATTTTTTCCTTTTGCAACGAATATGCAGTCTTTTGGAAGGCACTGAAGACATACAAATATCCTTCTTCTCATTGACATTTCTCCCCAGATTTCGCATCCCTTGATGATTCTTGCCCGAACCAATCTTTATTACGATAGCTGCAAAATGATGATTTCTAGCTGTAACAATTCCTCCATGAATACAAGTGGGCTTGGCATTTTGCTGTAAGCTAGAGCTCTCCCTTGGCCTCTATGTGTTTATCTGTTTATTATGGACTTAGGAGTTCTAATTTTTCAATGGTCTATAACTTATTACTCTCCTTAATTATTGTGGTGCTCAAATTGTCCCATTTTGGGCCAGTACAAGCTTCTTCTGGTGTCCTTGCGAAGTGTCCCCATCATTGGTTTAAGTTGGTCTTTACCTTCTAGCATTGCAAAATATTCCATGCTCATCTTGTACCTACTCAGCCTCGGCCCTGGAATCAGCCATTTCTCTGAGGACTCCTGGTTTCTTTTAGTAGGAATAGTATCATAGGCCAAAGTCTGCAAGCTAGTATGCTCATTGCTACTTTCTTTTCAACTGCTCCCTGGCACTTCATGGAATAGCTGCATAATAGCTTATTTATCTACTGCCCTATTAGTGGATGTTTAGGTTGCTTCCAATCTGTTCCTATTTCAGGCAACTTTCGGTCAACATTCTGATACATGCTCTTTGTGCATTCATGCAAGGAGTCTCTCTCCAAGGGTAGCTGATGAGAAGCAGAATTTCTTGGTTAGGAGATGTGTATGTTTAAAATTTTACTTGATAGTCTCAATTTATTCTTGGTAGAGGCCCCACCAGTTCGGATTCCAGCAGACAGGATACGAGAGTCCTCATCTTTCCAGATCCTTTCCGATGCTTAGCTGTAGCAAACATTTTGTTTTTACACAACCTTAGGGAAGAAAAGTGTTGTCTTAATGTTCATTTTCTCGACTGTGAGTGAGGGTGGGCATCTTTTCACGTGTTTATTGGCCATTCGTCTTCCCGCTGGCAGAGGGAGAGAAGGTCTTGTGAGACATTACCGGGAGAGCCAGACCTCACTAGACCAAAAGGCTTTCAGGAAGCAGGCGCGACGGGGAGGCCATTTCCCAGTAGGAAACAACAGAGCCAAGCACGGAGCAGTGAAGGCCAAGCGGTTGTAGACTTTGGATCCCCCACTTTCCTAGGGCGGGGCCTGCTATTCAGTCCTGGTGCCGCTCCTCTCATGGCTCCTCTAGGACAAGCTTTGCAAGAGGGCTCCAGAAAAGAGCGCTGCTCCCGGGCCTCCATTTAAAGTCCTATTAGACTCACACGCACCTTCCTCGTCTGGCTGAAATTGAACTGCGGGAGAATGTTTTTCCTTAAGGCAGCGAAGCCAGCTGTGCTGGTCGGACCAAGTGAAGGAAAGATTACAGGATGAACGACCTGCGGTGGGATGTGCTGATCCCGTCTGCGATGCTGCGATGTCAAGCAAACGAAACTTCACCCACAAGCGACAGACGGAGACACAACACAACGTGGGGTTCAGCGACCAGGACCAGATGAGAGGCTAGGCTTCGTCTGGGCCCGGTGGTTCAGCGTGCAGAGGGAAAGACAGCGTTCAAGAAAGAACAGGGAAGGCGGTGCCGGGGGTCTTGGGGGTGTTCTGCCGAGAAACAGGCGCTGGGGGACTTGCTAAGGTACGGGCCAGGCTTTCTGTCACAGCCAAAGGGCCTTTGTGGGAGGAAAGAGCAAGAGGAAGGGGCTTAATTTGTAGCATGAAGGATTTGGGCAGGAGATGTGGAACTGAATGGGGTAGATGTGGCTGTTTAAGTGATTTGTCAGGCGGTTGGTGGAATGTCCTTCTCTTCCTCTTCGACAAAGGCACGGGTTCTTTCGTCTGGAATGGACGGCGGAGTCCTGCGTGGAAGCCCCCAGGCCGGGATTCTCAGCCAAGGCAGGGCCTCCGTGGGCTGGTTGCGGGGGTAACTGCCCTCAGCAGACCCCGAATCGCCACTGTCATGTTCACGTGCTTTCTCTGTCAAGAAGAGGGCGGGAAGCCTAACCTTGTAGCAGGACCCGAACCTCTCACGGGGTGAATGTGCTTATGGGCCGCAGAAACGGTAAATGGGAAAGTTGTAAAATGGTAAAGTTTTTTTTTCTAAGTGGTATTTCAGTTTTCATACCAATACCATAGCAAATGATGAATTAGGTATCATTGTTCTTATTTTCTTCTTTTTTTCAATCTTTTAGCATGAGAAATTTTAAACTCACAGAAAAATCAAAAATCTAATGCAATGACCACTGTGTTAGGAACCACTTAGATTCAACATTTTTCCTCTATGTCCTTTGTCTCACTATACATTTGTGTATGTGTGTGTGTTGTATGTATAAGTATGGATATCTATATTTTTTTCCTTCTAGATGAACCTTTTTAAAGCAAGTTGCAAATATTGTGACATACTTCACCCATTCGGGAGACAGAAACCACACCTGTTAAGTCTCTCTCACATGGAGAGACTTTACTGTAATGACTTGTATAAAGTTATTGTAGGCAACCGAAACGGTAAGAAGAGAACTGCAAGGAATCACGGAGGAAGCAATTTCTAGAAGTAGCTACCATCCTGAGGGCTGGGAGAATAGAGTTGAGAGGTTGGAATTATTAAAACTAGAAACTTAGAGGAGGGCCTCCATGTTGCTGGAAGTCGGACCCCTGAGACTGAGCTGCTGCTCGGCCGGTGCTGGTCTCAGAGCTGTGGGCCGGGACCCAGCCCTTTGATCCTGCTGCCGTCAGAGCTTTCTCACCCGAGACCCTGGTGTTACCGACGTGCTCTCTGCTCTGCTGTTCACCACCTTGGATCTTGGCCCTCCTGACTTCTCTGTGGCATCACTGAGCAGGGATCCTTCACTTGCTGCTTTGGATCCTCTGTCTGGGATGTCTACGGGGCTCCAGCAGGTATTGTGAGGCCGAGGAGGACCAGATGTAAGAAAACCAGCAGCTCAAGTTGAAGGACAAATGGCAACAGAACCCCAGTTTCTTCGTGGTGAAAAGCCCATGAAAAAAAAAAAACAAAAAAACTACAAGTTCTTTGTAGCTCCCCCTACCAAGAGGTGAAATCTATTTCCCTAAACTTTGAATCGGACTGGTCTTGTGTCTTGGTTTAACCAATGGCACACTGATAAAAGCATGCAGGCAAAGGCTCAACTGTGCCTGCACACTGAGGCTCGGCCTCTCTTGCTGGCGGAAGAGCACCTTGTGAAGAAGCTGAGCTAGCCTGCTGGACAGGCTACGTGGAAGGGAACCCAGGCATCTCGCCAGCAGCCACGTGCATGAGCCTTGGTGAGACCAGCTGAAGAAATGCTCCCCTGAGCCTAGCCCAAGTGCTGACACCCAGAACTGTAGCTAATAAATGATTGTTGTTTCATGCTACTAAGCTTTGGAGTGGTTTCTTATGCAGCAAAGGCCAACTGATACGTGCGCCACCTGATGGAGGAAGCTGCCACTAGCCCCAGCCCAGAGCTGCCAGAGTTCCTTAATCCAGGGAAAGCGGATTGGGGGGACACCTGGACTAGCAGCAGCCTCTGGAGACCCCTGGCAGAGGCTGCAGGGAGAGCAAAGCCTTCCTCTTGGCCTCTGTGGGGCACTGAGTCAATGACAGGCATTGTGGCAGGATGGGAATGCCTCTAGAAGAAACTCTGAGGAGGGGATTTCTTCTGCTCATTCTTCCAGGCTCAAAATACCACCCACTCTGAGCTTCTCCTGGACATAGTTCATTCCTCCACCAGGGCAAATAATAAATACTGTACGTGCCCCCACCTCCCCTCGTATCTGTCTTCTCACTAGTTTAGGGGAGCTCCTGGAAAGCCTGGGGAACTTCTTTACTTTCCATCCTGCTGTCCTGACTGATGTAGGTCAAAGGACCCCAGTAAGTGTCCAGAATGCTCTTTTGTGCCCCTCCTTTCTGACAGTTCTCCATCAGCTGGATATGAGGCAGGCTGTATCTTGCCACCTTTTCTTGAAACCCTGCATCAGAGTGAGTCACTGGGCACAAATGTCCATCCAATTAAGGAATTCAAGAAAATGGAATTTTCTGAGATTTTTGTCAATTTATGGAAAAGCAACTAACAAACCAAAAACAAATTCCAAAACCAAACACAAAGGTCCTCCACATGTTCGGCGTGGGAGGCTAACCTCTGAAGATGGAGTGTCAAGTTGGCTGCCTGGCCTGGGGACAGCAACACTTGCCTCCGCAGGGCCTCTGAGCTGTTCCAGCCACAGGGCAGCGTGACACGGGCCTCGCTCTGGAGCCAGATGACTTACCTCGAGTGGGGAGTGCAAGATTTTATTGGGCCTGTGCAATCCAGGCCAGGCCAAACATCTGGATGATTGTGGAAGAATAATCCCTAAACCAGTGTCTGGTCTCCATAACCCCCCGTACCCCCATTGAGAAAGCGAGCGCGCGGACACGCTTTTTCCATTTCCATTCACATATTTGATCCCTCACAGTCTAAGTAAGACTTGGCGTGGATGGATGGGCCAGGAAAACGTTGAGTAAAGGCCGTGGGGCGCCCCCAGGGAGGCCTGAGGAGGAACAAATGTGCGGGGCGGAGCTCCCTCCCTCTCGGTTCTGCACGGAGCTTTGTCCCAACAGCGGCGGTCCCCAGCTGGTGGAGCCGGGCCTGCAGCACGCCGTGGGAGGCGCATGGCCTTCGTCTCTCCACTAGGGGGTGGGGAGTGCGGATGTCCAGCGCCCGGGCTGCCTGCCTGCCTTAGAACTCAGCCCGCGGGGAAGCCAGGCGGCTCAGGGAACCGGTGGAGCCTCAGGGACGGGCTAGGGGTGAGCGCGAGGCATTTACAGGACTTGCCAGTTGGAGGCGGTCCGGCCCAGTTTGTTCCAAGGCAGGCCAGGGAGGACAGCTGCTCTGGCGGGGATCCCTGGCAGTCCTGGCCTCCAGACCCACCTGAAGGCCATCCTCTGTCAGTGACACCGCTGTCCCTTGTCATAGGCCAGCCATCAAAGGTGGCCGGGGCCTGGGTGGAGGACATAAGGATGGGCTTCCCATTGCACAGCACTGCAGCATGGGGCTTGAGGCCTTCACGGGGCAGGAAGGGAGGGAGGTGCCGGGAAGCCTGCGGCAGCTTGGGCCATTTCTCCCAGGCCTGCCGCGGCACGTCCTGCACTGGGAATTTCACGTCTGTAAGTCAAGGTGTGGGTGCTTGCCTGGGATCTCTTTTAAAAGTGCAACACTCTCTGAGAGAAGGAAAGCGTTAAGCAAGGGCTGTCCTAGTCACCTTTATGGGGAATTCATTGACCATATCTGTCTGCACAGAGCAAGGCCACATTGAGCTGGGGACGGGAGTCTGGCAGATGGAAGCAAGAAACATTCCGAGGTCTGGGGCTGGCAGGGAAAGGGGCTGGTAGGGGCTTCTTGGCAGTTTTCTGGGGAGGGAAAAGAGGGAGTAGAAAGGGTATTTTTAGAATGAAAGAGGGAGCTGAAGAAGGACAGGGAAGGGACATTGAAAAAAAAAATCCCGTAATTTAATCTCTTGCTGTTTTTCTACCAGTGCTCCACGAATTCTGAGCTGAATCTTTAGTCTCTCACCCTTCCCAATTTCCCTTCCACTTACTGAGGGATTGAGGGAAGGATGAAATACAAACTTACATGTTTAAACTCTCTTGAGTCTTGATTTTCTTGCTGATGAAACGGAGAACTCTGCTCGCCATTAAATGAGGTTGTGCATGGAAGGAACCAAACATGGTGTCTGTAAGGAAATACTAGTTTCTCAGTAGCATAAAAGAAAAGCTAGTGTGCCTTTCTTTACCCTTGAGGTGGGAGAGTACTAAAAATAAGAGTGCTGCGATTGCGGGGAGGTGGCAGTAAGGGCTCTGGGGAGAATGAAGGCTGGGAGGATGCTGGCCCCAGGCTGTGAATTGCCATCCAGTTGTGCCAGATGTTGCTGTCAGCCGAGAGTAGGGAAGGGGGCCAGGTTGGCTTCTGAGCTTTTCAGGTGAGTGGCCCAACTTTTTTATTTAGAAGGTGGGTGGGATCCACGGACACCCAGGCTATAAGTACACTGGAATTTTAAAAACCAAAAATAGGCAAGCTATATATTAATACAAATACCACTTTTGATGATTTATACCCAAACAAATAATTTCGGAAAACCACAATCTACCAGAAGTATAAAAAGCAAACCAAGCAAGAATGCAAAGTGTTTTTTCCATGGAACAAACAGGATGTTTGCTTTCCTATGTGCAGTCAGGCCTTTCCCATCCTGTGGCCCAGATGCTCTTCCTATCTTCATGGAGTGAAAGAAGGGCCGAAACATCTCTGAATGCATCCCTACATCATTCAAGACACCTAATAGCAAACACATGGAAAACAACAGGACAACCTGCATAAATAATGATGTCAGGGTAAAGAGAAACAAGGGTAAGAAAATAAGAAAAAGTCAGAAGGAGAGTTGTGCACAGACATTTGAGTCTTCAAGTCCTGTGCAATTCTCTGCTCATTTAGGGTCGCATCTCTGAGATGTGATGACAATTAGGCAGAGAAGAGTTTGTGCTTGTATTCTGTGGCCCAGGCCCTGGGCGACTGCGGTCCTGGATGTGGTGTGCCAGGTTAGGGCTGATCCGTCCACCCTGGCTTTCCATGGAGTGGAAAGAACCTGATATGACTTGACCCTACTGGATAGGAGCTGGAAGGAAATGAGCATTATTCCCAACGTCTTAAACTCCCCAGTAGGTCCACTTCTTTCTTTCTCCTTTGTTTATATATATTTTTTGTCTTCTTGAGGGGAGATTTCCAGATGGGATCCTTCAGGTTGTATGAGAGTGAATCAGGTTCAGAGCCTATCATATCTTCAGCATTTCTCCCAGTTTTGTGGCCAAATGTTTGGAAATGTTTCTTTCTAAAGGCAGCCATTCATTTATCTTTTTCTTCCATACACATATAGTCAATGCTGACCATATGCAAAAAAGGAGTGAGCAAATGCACACAAATATATACAAGTCACTTAAAAGTTACATAAATCTTGGTATAAATAGCGTAAACTAGATTTCCAGCCAAAAATGGCAAACATCATATATTTGACAAAGCACATTTATACAACAAATTCTGTTCTTTTGGTAAAGTTATTTTTAAACAATTTATACTCAATGATTGTTGCTTACCAGACCAGTCTGATAATTAAATGTGGGCATCCTGGCTCAGGACAGCATGATGTAGACAAGCTTTTGTCCTTTTGCTGCCTCTTCTGTGTTCAGGGCTGTCTCCTGCTCTGGCCGTAGGACCTGGCTCTGTGTTTTCCCTTAATACCATTTTTCAGGAATAAAACTCCTAATACTCTGGCATAGTCATTCAGCAAACATTTATTTCCTATAGTATCTTAGCATCTTCAAATTGGATACATTTTTATCTGATCCATTTTTGGGGTCTTCTGGAACCCAACTTGTGTACAAAAATGTACCCCTAGGAACTCTTCTATTTAGCTTTTTGCCAGGCAGGTCACTAATGGAAAACAGAACACCCCCTTCTTTGAGAGTTATGATTAAGAAAGGTTTTGCTGCAGATCATTTCCAACTGTGCTCATCGCCATCTGAACAGGCTGCGATTTGCTTGGTAGGAAATGCACAAACAGTGGGGAAAAAATCTCCAAGGTGGTTAAGATCCAGTGAAGATAAATTCCTTGTAAGATCCCATGATTAAGTTAAAAATGGTACGTTATAAATGAAATTCTCTCTACATGTCAAGGATTGAGAGGAACTATTGTCTGGATCCAGGGAAGTATCAATAATATAATAAGAGACCTGTTTGTAATTCTGTTGTGTGGAAAGTTGTTCATTAGATTATAGTAGAAATCCACTTGCAGGTGTGAACCCTGTCCTTCTGACTTGCCCACAGGACTTGGATGAACCAAGGAAACTTTTCTTTCTGCACATGGATGTGTCTGAGAAGGAAATTACTGGATTTGTCAGTTGTGCTTCACTGTTTCTGAAGGTTAGCACTGGCTCGGGAGGATCTCTCTAGAGACAGAGAAGGGGAGGGGAGGGGAGGGGAGGGGAGGGGAGGGGTGAGGTGTTAGTGGAGTACTCCATTAGCATCATGTTTACACTTTTCTCATGTGTCTAACTTTCCTCTTCATTGAGAGATATTGTCTTGACAGTTTTTAGTCCTGTGGCTCAAATGTTTTGTGCTGAACTCTACTGACAGGGAAAATACTTCTGGTTAAGGACGAGTGGTCAAATAGAGGTTGTGAGAGAAACCTGGTGAAATTCACTGACAACATTATTCAGCCAATGTTTACTGAGCACCTACTCTGTGCCAGGTGCACATGTGTGTGTGTTTTCTAGCCCCAGAAGAGCTACGTTGGGCACTATGGATCTATATAGTTCTCCCTTTTTGCTAGTTTATCTCTTGTCTTAGCATTGCACATCAGTATTTTACAGCTTGTAAATGGCATTTGCTCATCAAAGTTACCCCTTTTCTTCTTTGAGAATCTAAATTTCACACTGGCATGAAGACGTGTCATCAGAGAACGAAACCATCCTAGTCCCAGAACTCTGTGAAATCTGGCTTCAGCCTTTCCACCTTGAGTTTTGAAGATGCATTGTTTTCTTCTAGAAAAATGAGGGAACAAGCTTATTTTCTTCTTTTCTGTGGGTAAAAGTAGGTTATGATTTTAGAATGTTGTGCTGGTCCAACAAGTTTTGCAATGCAATTACCTCATCTATGAACTCAGATTCTGTGGTCTTACAAGAAAGGCATAGAAGATTAATTGGAGGGGTTACTTGGGACAATTGATGCTATTTTATCTTATTTGATATGTCTTTGGTTCGTAACTTGTTGATTTAAAGATATTTGTTTCCTGACCTATTACTTGAAAATGATCCTTGGATACATTTTAGCACTGGCTATTTTTAAATTAAAAAACAAAAAACTTTAATTACAAAAGGAGAAAATAAAAACTGCCTATAATCAGATATTTAAAAACTAAGTGCAGATATGTACCTATTTTTATTTATAAAGTAGGTTCGTATTATCCATACCGTTTGCAGCTTTTCTTTTACTTAACAGTATATCACGAGAATTTCCATGTTGTTTCATATTTTTCTCTATCATCATTTTAATAGCTGCACAGTTATTCCCTGTGCATAATGTCATAATATATTAAACCAGTCCTTCATTGTTTAGACACTGAGGGTATTTCCAACTTTTTGCTCTTATAAACAATGCTCCGCTTAACATCCAAATGCATGTATCTTTAGCCACGATGATTTTCCGTAGAGATAAATGCTTAGAAGTGGAATTGCTACATCAAAGTTTATGCATATTTTAAAAGTTCTTAATAGGTTTTGTAATATTGACCTCCAAAAAGATTTTTTTTTTTTTGCCAATTTGCCCTCCTACCATAGTAGATGAGGTTGTCTTCCTGTCTGTCCTCTTGTCAACAAGTATAAAAAATTTGAAATATATTTGTCAGTTTGATAGGCAAAAATGTTATTCAACTTTTAGTTGGGTTTTTTCAGTTATTAGTGAGGATGAATTTTTTGTTTATTGTCTAATTTCATGTTTTTTTTCATGAATTGCTTACTTGTGTCTTTTGCTTGTTTTTCTATCAGACTGTGGTTTTCCCCTAAGTGTTTTCTTTTGATATGTTAAGGATGGTAAATATTTACTATCATTTATATTGTAAATAATTTCTCTTCCTAATATAGTTTAAAGTAATTTCCTTTTTTAAAAACAGAAGCTTTTCGATTTTATGCAGTTAAATCTGTCAGTCTTTTCCTCTGTGGTGTCTGCCTTTGTCCTGTGCCTAGCTGGTGGAGTGTACGTACGTGTGCATTTTAGCCTTTTGTTTTAAACACTAGAAATGCAATGCACACGTGCTCCTTAAGAAGGATCCAAGTATAAAATAGAAAGCAGAAGTCCTCTTCTCTGCCCCTGCCCTCCACTTCCACACCCCAGAGGTAACTAATGTTAACAGTTTGGTAGCCTTTAGTCTTTCAAGCAGGTGTAATTGGTCTTTGGCCAATGGAACAATGTTTTTCAGTTTTTCATGCTCTGGTTCAATCAGCTCCTCATCACCCTCACTGCATT
Organism: Eulemur rufifrons; assembly: GCF_041146395.1. Classification (NCBI taxonomy): domain Eukaryota; kingdom Metazoa; phylum Chordata; class Mammalia; order Primates; family Lemuridae; genus Eulemur; species Eulemur rufifrons. The sequence continues at coordinate 14,109,105 of NC_090992.1, forward strand.
CTCTTTCCTTAGGCCCTAGGATCGGTGTGGTCAGCATGTGTGTATAGCTGGGGACGGAAGGGACTCTCCGCAGAAAGGCCTTCGGGTTCCTACTCTGGGACCCCAGAGCAGCTCGTGCAGAACGTGGGTGGAACGAGAATGGGCGAGTCTGGCTGGCCCAGCCCTCTCTCCTCTGGGGCACGAAGTCTGGTCTTGTTTGTTTACGTGTGAATCAAACTTTCTGAAAGGAGATGATACCCACGTGGACCCTCCCTGCCCAATTGTGTCAGGCTGCCGAGTGCCACACCTGACTTTGACGGCTGGTCACCACTGCCCCAGGGTAACGTGCCTGAGGCCACTGGAACCATGGGGCCAGGACCCAAGGCTCTGTCCTTTCAGCTGATGCTTTTCGGCTATGTTGTTCTAATGGGACAATCCTTGAAGTGCTCTCATGAACACAAGGGGAACTGAATGCTCTGAAGTTTTCTGATTCATCTTTATGGAGGGTTAAAATAAAAATAACCTTTTTTCCTCTACTGCACTGAAAAAAAGCCAGTCTCCATTCTTCACACGGTGTTCCTTAGAATAGGATCACACACCCCACCGAGTCGCACGAGGGAGGCAAAACGCTCCTCTGCTCCCTGTGCCTCCCTGGTTTTCTTTCCAAATCGAGGAGTTGGACTGAATGAAATACTGGTTTCATTTGCAGAGCATTTTGATGTCTGATTTTTGTTCCTGTTCAGTAGTTTTAGAAAATATACGGGTTCAGCTCAGGTTCAAGCTGGTCTACTATTTTTTTTTTTTTCTGGAAAAAAACCACTTTGGTTTGTTCCACTGTTCAGTAACAAAATTAATGTTTGGGCCCAGCTCAGGGTTCAGCTAACGGGTGTGGGTTGTTTTGGTCATGGATGGACAGTATGAGCTCTTGATTGGGACTGAATTTCTTCTGTTGCAGGGGAGAATCGCGCGTCTGTTAGCCAGTTGCCTGCTCAGCTCCAGAGGGTGGCCTCAGCATTCCCTCGGAACGATGCCTCACTTCCCGGGCAGGTGGTGAATGGGGCTCTGTGTGGAGGGGCTGGAGCCCGGGCAGAGCAGACAGGACCCGGAGGCGAGGGGCGTGGTCCACGGGCCGCCTGCCCTGCCAGCCCAGGGCCTGGGCCGCCGCTGTCTTCCCTCTTGCCTGAGCCACATCTTCCTGAAGTCTGCGCGTGACAGACGGAGTGTCAGCGGACGTTTGGGAGGCATCGATACGTGACAAGCAGCAGTGGGCTGAGGCCGTGTCTGTGAAGCAGAACGGTATGATCCAGAAGTTTATCGTCCCGAAGCATCCCTCTCCTGGCACACCTCACTGGGTGGCCTCTGCCAAGTGACTTGTTTCCTTCATGCTTCCATGTCTTCATCTTTCAAATGGGGATATGCTGAGATGGTAACTGTCTCTCCCCTGCAGGATGGACGTGAGGGCCACGCAGGAGCCTGCGGGCAGCAGATTTGGCACAGCGCCTGGATCATGGGGAAGCGCAAGCGGTTTAGCTACTCTTACGGGTTTTGGGGGACACACCACATAGGCATGAAACATCAAAGTGGCATAAGAACCAGTGAGTGCACAGATAAGTAAATGTTGCAAGAGGTCAAAGCAGAGAGGGGTTCCCCGGGTTTGGGGGACAAAGACATTCTGGAGGCTTGAGCTGAGACTTGGAAGAGAATTCCGTTGAGAGGAAGGCAAAGGCAAACCCAGAGCGTTCTGCCCAGAGCCTGGGGAGAGGTCTGTGCGTCCTCTGTCCACTGCCTTTGTTTGCGATGTTAAGGGCCTAGGCCAAAGCCATATGGCAAATTAGTGGCAGGGCTGGGGCTAGAGGCAGTGTCCTCTCTGGCACTTTATCCATGACACCTGGCTGGCCATTTCTATTTCTCTTAGTCACTATGCTTTGGTTGCAAGTGACAAAAAAATCCAATTCAAACCGGTTTAAGCAGAAAACTAAAAGAAAAAACCCAAGAGCAACAAAATCCCAACGACAGGGAAGAGAATATATTGACTCCACTCTGGGACAGACCCTCCACAGGGTGGCTCCTGGCATCCCCAGGGTTAGCCACTCCCAGCTTCAGGTCCAGTGGAAAGAAAGAATCTCTCTCTCCCCAGGTTCCACAATCAGGTCTCATTGGCCTGGCTGTGGTCATGGGCCTCCCCCAGCCAATCTCTGTGGTGAGAGTTTTATTTATTTTTTTGTCCCCTGATTGGCCAGTCCCAGACGTCCTGCTCACCATTGGAGGCTTCAGAATGACATGGTCTAGGGCGTTCTCACCAGTAGAACGGGGGGATGGCTCCCGGCAGGCAAACACAGTGGTGCCCGCTCAGTGTGGGGATAAGGTTTATGCACTTCTTGTGGTCATTTTGCCCTGCAGAGCCGGGACGGGCACCTAGAGAGGGACCACCACCAGGAGGTGAGAGGCTCCTTTCCCTTTGGGCTCTGAGTACATGGTATGCAGTGGTAGCAAAAGAACTATGCAGTCTGGCTGCCCCTGCCCCCAGGAGCAGCAGAAACGGGCGCCCATTGTGTGATCCTGGCACACGGCAGCGTGTGGCCGGTCCAAGATGGGACTGGAGAGCTGCCAATTAGAGTTCTGGGCCACCGGACCATGGCAGTTGAACTGCGGTGACTGTTGGCCATTGCAGAGGCAGTGTGCTAAGACAAAGGCAGGCCTCAAGGGGGGGGAGTCCAAGTGCGTGGTGCAGGCTGGCCTAGCGTCCTGGGCAGAGTGGGGTTGAACAACTGCATGTCTGAGTCACCCAAGGCCCTCTGCCGTCGCTCCTCTCAGGGAGGGAGCCAGGCTGGCTTCCCGTTCCCGCATGGCCACCCTGGCTGGTGGGTATGCCAGAGACGGCTCACGCCCTGCTTTGGAGCGGCTGCGGGGTGGGAAGAAGCAGGATTCGGTGTGGTTGCACATCGTCCTTGGGGCTGAATGGGAAGCACGGGCTGGGAAAGGTGACCCACAGGCATGCCCAGCCCCGTGCTCTTTGCGGGGACGCGCAGAGCCCACCTGGCCTCACCCGTTGGCACCCGCTGTCTCACGCTGTGTTCTGCAGAGAGGCGAGGATTTATGCAGCTGATGTGTGACGGAAGCGCTCCCAGGGAAACCTCGAGGGGCAGCACGGGGCAGGGGAAGAAGCCAAGCGAGGCTTTAGCTGGAGTCCCGAGAAGGTCACTTCAGCCTGATCCTGCAGGGGACTCTGGAGTGTGAGTTACTACACAGAGGTGGTAGAAAGCTGGGCTTTCGTGTCCCCATGACCTTCGGGCATCAGCTGAGGGCCACTCCGGAGGAACGTAATCTCTCAAGCACTTCTTGCAGGTTCAGGCTTTTGGGAACAAAAACACGTGGAAGGTGGGGTTTGGGTACCAGAAACAGCCAAAGACAGTGTGTGGGGGTGGGGCACGGAGGATTTGGGTGGAGCAGGGACACTATCTGCTCTAGTAGTTTTTTCTGTTCACAAAACCCCACCACATATGTTCCAGCTGAGAGCCCACGAGCAGACGTCTTCCCCACGTGGAAGACTCCGGAGAACACCCACTCTGTATCTCAGGGGTCCCTGCGTTAGCTGCGTCTGAGAAAACTGACCGTCACACTGAGCGGGACGAGGGCAGGGCTCGCTTCAGGCATGGCTGCACCCGGCTGTCAGATGCTGTGGCAGGGGACGCTCTGGGTGCTGGCTCTGTCCTCAGGCTGGTGCTCTCTTGTGGTGGCGGGATGGCAGGCTTAAGTCCGGTGGAAAAGAGAGTAAGGTGGTTTGCTCTTAGGCCTCCAGCAGGGCCCTGGGCTGATTGAGTCACATTCGTGCCCCTGAACTAATCTCGGATGCTTGAGTGACCAGGCCTGGGTCACCCTTTCTCCTGGAGAGAGAGAGAGAGAGAGACACTTTCCCAAGGGTTCTGTTACTAGAAGAGGAGACTAGGTTAAGGCAGACCCCAAAGCCAGGAATTCTGGGCCATACAGTTGTACCACAAGGGCCTCTCAACCTCCCCTAATGCTTACGTGACCTGCCCTGACCTTAGGGGCTGGGCCCAGGGGACTGACCTCAGAGCTCAGGGGACAGTCTCCTCTCTAGCACAAAATGGTTGCTGCTGAGTGCATTCATTCACTGTACTTTTTCAAAATAGATTTTTTTAATATTACAAAAGTTATATGTAACCTCATTATAAAATTCAAATAGTATACAAAAAATTAAATAAATGTATAAATATATAAAACATAAATATAATATTTCAAATATATGTTGATGATATTTATATATTATATCTATAAATATATATTTATATTTATCATGTATGTTTATATTCATTATATAAACATATATTTACATTTATTATGTATACATAATATAAGATATAAAGTACAAATCATTCATAATCCCAGCCCCAGAGAAAATCACTGTTAGTATTTTCTTGAGACTGTAACTCTCCAGATACCCTTTCCTTCCACCGTCTCAGTGATTCAGATTTCTACTTCTTTCTTTAACAACCAAATAAAGTCACTGCAACGCCTGTCTTTTGTGGGTGCAGGCAATCCCATCCGCCCTGAGCGGTGACATGTCACTTTCTGCTCCTGCCTACACATGTGTCCGTCCAGATAAGTTCTCCCGAGTGCCTGTGACATCAGGCGCACATGCAGGCATTGAGGTGCGCTGGGGACGACACAGGCTGAGACGCCTGCCCGTGGAGAGCTTACATTTTTGTGGAGTTCTGACAGCAAACCATCGACCTAGCAGGTAAATGCTCTCTCTGTTACAAGACACGGGGTGTCGGGGACAGGGATGTGGGCGGGGGAGCGGCAGGCCCTAGGAGTGAGGGTGGCAGAGACTTGCCATCGGGAGGAAGAGTGTCCCGGGCAGGGGGAAGAGCTGTGTGAAATCCCAAGTTGGGAGGGGTGTGGGCGTGTGTGTGTGGAAACAGAGGGGGGTCTTGGGGGCTGTGAGGACGTTGCTTCAGTGAGACAGAACGGGGAGCCGCGGCAGGCTCCGCGTGGGGAGAGATGCCGTCCGAATTCCCATGCGGGGCTCCTCTTGGCTTCCCCTGCTGCCAGCCCCCCACATCAGTGCTGGGGCTCCCTCCTCCATTCCCCCAGGCAGGCCTAGGGCACAGCGACCAGGGATGTAGGGGCCGAGTGAGCTTAATTGCCATTTAGGTGAAGGATGGGTGTGTGCGGGTGTGGGTGTGTAAACACATAGATATGCACACGGGAGAGTGAAGGGACCCAGGTGACCCGGTGCCGGCGGGGCAGGAGTTGGTGCAGACACAGGGAGACCCCCCAGCCTGGCTTCTGCATTATCGCTTGGGTCTTGTAAAAGATCATGCTTTTGTTCTAACCATAGACTACCCGGGCCCTGGTGGGGGGGCCAGGGCCAGGGCCAAGTACCAGGAGCCCCCACCAGGGGTTCTCTCGCAGCTGCTTGCTGCTGGGACCCACTGTGGCCCCCCCACTCACGGCAGGGTCCTTCCTGCCTTCCTCCCTCCACCTCGGGATCCATGCAATGTCTGCGGGGTTTCCAGGCCGATGGACCCTGCAGGCCACAGAGCTTCTCCATCCGGGAAGAGGGATGCCCTGGACTCAGTCCCACAGCTTAATCAAGGTTGTGCTCTCTGGGCTCCCACGGCACCACCTGGTTTCTCTCTGTCCTCTCTCCACCGGACTGCTCTGCTCTCTCTGTCTCTGTCTCTGTCTCTCACTCTGTCCCAGCTTCGGCCTCTCCCGCCAGCTGCTGGCCTTCTCTGTGAGGTCTCTCATTCAGATCCCCCAAGACCGACGATGTAAGTGGCACGGTTCCGTTAGCCACCCTTGTTTAAAAACAGGCCACCTGGTGGATCAATACATTGGCTCTGAAGAAAAGGAAAAGGTGCCACTGTGCTATTTCAGGTCGCAGGACAGTGTGTGTCAGATCCAGTTGTCTTGTCCCACCTTCCAGGTGGTCAGTACAGACCTGTACACACGTTTGGGAAGACAAATACGAGTCCTGCTCCTTGGTGAAAATTCTGCTTTGATTTTTGCCTGTAGCTACTGTCTGAAGAGTGTTCCTTTTTGGGATTCCTCATGCTGTATACTTCAGGTTTCCATTTCTTAGTCATTCAACAAACATTTATGGAACACCCAGGGCTTGCGTTGGATGCTGGAGACATAGAGATGATCACAATTATAATCCTGGTCACTGGGAGAAACATACTTACAAGCTGTGGGAAGTTTCATCTTCAGTGTCATTTTCATCATTCTTATCATCTTTGTCCTTGTCATCATCTTCATCACAATTGTTAATAATTGTGTTCTCAACATCCCACATGCATTGATTTATTTAATCCTCATAACCACTCTATGCAGTTGATACTACTGTGACTCTTATAGTACAGATGAGGAAACTAAAGCACAAGAAATTTAGTAACACAATAAATTTTAGGTCAGACCCCTAAAAAAGTGCTGGAGCCGGGATTTGAATGCCAGTGGTTTGATTCCAGAGTCAGAGAAGTAGCTACAGCCATGTGTTTTACTGCATCATTTAATGTTTTGATGAACATTAGTTTTATGAAGCATTAATAGACATTCCAGAAGGAAAGAGGATAAACAGTGCAGAAAATGCTGGGCCAGCTAGCCCTCTTTATTGCAGGCCTTCTCAGAGCCTTTAGTTTGTTAAGATATAAATCTCTAGAGGCAGCAATTTCTAAACTTAGCTGACCGTGCTTTTGAGGCCAGAAACACCTATTAACATTGCATGGAACTGATAGGTCATGGTGTCCAATTTCAGGAAGGCTGTTTTGTGGCTTGTTTTTTCTTTCCATTCCTACTTGTCTTCACCTTTCTATGACAACTGCATGGGAATCCTTATACCACCCACTCATGTGAACCGCCCAGTGCGAGTGTGGGTGGGTTTCACGTGGAGGATATTGTTCTGACACTCCATCCTCAACAGCATCTGTTGCCAGCAGTAACCGGCTGGTGCAGAGTGGAGCAGGCACCGGAGCTGGGCTGGTGGGTGACACTGAAGGGCAGGAGGGCACCTGGAGGTCAGCTAATGTATGTCTGCTGAAATCCCACGTGGCAAGGCAGGGGCAGTGTCTGGGGTCTCAGACGAGGTGTGAGGTCCAAGCTGAAGTTGGTCTTCAGAATCCAAGGTGGACCCAAGGGAGCAGCAGACCATCCACAAAGTCTATGGGTCTGGCCCAGGCAGTGGACTTCATCCGTCAGCGGGGCTCGCTGCTAATGCTGGCCAGAGCTGCTTTGCCTTTGACCTTGCTTTTGGCACCATCCCTGGGGTGGGGGCAGGGGGGGCTCCTAGGGGATGAAATATTTGTGCTGGTCCCTGAGTGAAGCAGGAATGAAGCAAGACTCAAGTTTTGCTTTCAAGTTGTATTTATAGGGTTCCTCCTAGGGTGCTTTACACAGCTGGCCTCTTAGGATCTTCCGAATGTGAGAGACAGACCCCGGGCCGGGAGTTTAAGACAGCACGCGCTGCTGACCTGGTGAGAACCAAGCCTGATGTCAGGCTGGTGGGCCAATTTCTCAGAATCCCAACTCTGAGAAAGAAAAAGTGAGAGATGGAAAGTAAGTTTTAAAGAGAAGAGATATAACAACAGAAACTCTTTAAAAATAGCATAGTGGCAGGATCGTGTGGGCGTGTGGATTTGTATTTGCTGGAATCTCTGTGGGAGGTTATCGAATGCACTCACCATAGTGCCTGAGATAGTTGGTGGCTTCCCAATGTCCATCATTCCCTTTCAAATAACATTGCTGCCTAGCTGATAAGACCACATGTCCCAGCCTCCCTTGCAGCTAGGTGAGGTCATCTGACTAGATTCTGTCTGAAGAAGAATAAGGAGTATTGTATGGTAATTCCAGAAAATGTCCTTGAATGAGAGGGTCTGAGTCCCTTCATCTCCTCTTTCATCTGGTTGTTTGGAATACAGATGTGATGCCTGGACCTGAGCAGCCATCTGGGACCATGAGGTGACATGCTAATGATGGTAAATTATTAAGATGGAAGGCGAAGCTGTGGAGCCACTGTAGCAACCCTGGGCTGTCTATCTCTGGACTCCTTTTATGTAAAAGAGAAATAAATTTCTGTTTTATTTAGGCTACTGTTATCTGCAGGGGGCTGGCGGGGAGAGTTCTCTTAGATTAAGAAAATTGACATAGCTATACTTTCACTTTTCTAACCAAGATGGGTGGTGGCCCGGAAAGTAAAATTCTGGAGACCTGAGAGGTCGGAGTAGAAACACCAAAGGCCTCGGGTGGTGACATGTTCTCCTGACTGCTCTCAGCCATTCTTTCCTCCTCTTTGGCCATAGCAGTGACAGAGATGGACGCAGGACGGTGGGGAGAGGAAGCTATGACTGGCCCCAGTGAGGCCGGGCTGCCAAACGTCTTGTTCTGAAAAGGAAACAGGTTTCACATGGACAAGATGGAAGGACTGCTTGTTCCCTCTGGAAAGTTCTATTAAAATGACCAACCCAGACACACTTTAATATTAATGGGAAATTCCTCCCGTTGTTTATGAAATCATTTTAGAGTTGATTTTAAAAAGGGGAGAGAGAGAGAGAAAAAGCCGTTTGTTAGCTAAACGAAGCCCAGACAATTATTTATAGATGCATCTGAGTGGCTTGTTTTAACATGGAGCAACTGTCTGAAAAGACTCCACTTTGACACCAGTAAGCACCCCTGGCACCAAGAATAAATTTATGAATGTCTTTTATGAGAGTCAACAAACTAGACAAATAACCCCACAGACCGTCCTCCACGTCGAGAACCAGAACAAAGACAGTTGTATTCGTCATCCGCTCTGGGCCAGGGCAGAGCCAAGTTGAGCAGCCCTCACTGGGCCGGATGTTCCCCTCCGGCTAATGTGATTTCTTTGGGCACTGCCACGGTGGCAGGCAGATGCCTGGTTTATTTCCATTCCTCCACTTCTCTGATTTGTTTGGGTAGCTAAATATCTCCTTCCCAGGGGAACATCTGCTCTTTTAAAAATGGAAAAAAGCAGGAAGACCTCCAAGCTGTTAGACTGGATCTCACCCTCTCGTGAGACAGACCAGAGCCTCACGTAACGTGTCCCCTGTGGTCCATGCCACAGCTCAAGAGAGGGCTCCTGCAGCCCAAGCCCCTTTAGAACTGCTGGAACTCTCCCAGTGAAATGTCCTTAAGGTCAGTTTGGATTCTGCACTAGGATGCCTGAGGCTTAATAACGGCTTTGGCCGAGTTTCAGTCATTTTTCTTGGTGTCTCGCTTATAGATGCCTTCTTGCCATCAGTAACACCCATGGTTTGGTTGGAAATGAATCTACAACAATGCAGAGGTGCAAAAAAAAAGTGTGTGTGTGTGTGTGTGTGTGTGTGAGAGACACACACACATATGGTGGGAAACCCTCTGACTGGTCAGTTAAAAGTAACTTAAATGCTTCTGCAGGAAAACAGTCCCTTTGGGGGGAATGCTATGTTTCAGAGCTTCTTTCCTCCTCCCTCTCCTTCCTTTTTCCCCAGGGGGCCTGGGGGGCCAGGGGATGCTCGTGCAGCTTTGTGGGGATGCAGGAACCGCTCAGTGCAGCCCTCCTGTGGGCCCTGCTCTGGGTGGCTGATGCAGCCCAGCCCCTGACACCGTGTGCGTGTTCTGAAGGGGGCTTGCTCACCCCTCCTGGTCTGTTGGTGGGCACGCCAGCACCAGGGCTGACACCGGTGAGCTCACCTTCATTGGCGCTGAGGTCCCTGTGTTTGGATGCAGCCTGGTCCCACCCTGTGGGCTTTGATGCACCTGCTGGTACTGGCAGCCCCTGTGTCCCCACCAGTACTCACGGGCGCTTCTGAGCCCCTGAGCACCACTGCCTAGGAGCAGTGTCTCCGCCTTGCCTCTTGGCCTAACCATGCCAGGGGGCCATTTCTGTTTTGCTCGGCCACCCGATGTGGCAGTGGGGACATTGTCGGAGATGGTTTGTGTATTAGTGTGCTGGGGCTGCCATAACAAAGTACCACAGACTGGGTGGCTTAAACAGCAGACATTTGTTTCCTCCCAGTCTAGAGGCTGGACGTCCAAGATCAAGGTGCAGGGTTGGTTTCTCCTGAGGCCTCTCTCCTTGGCCTGCAGGTGGCTGTTCTCCTGCTGTGGCCTCCCGTGGTCATCCCTCTGTGCACGTGCACCCTGCTGTCTCTTCCCTGCTTATAAGGACACCAGTCCTCTGGGATTATGCCTGAATCATTAGGGCCTCACCCTAATGGCCTCATTTCATCTTAACTTCTTTAGAGACCTTATCTTCAAATATGTCTACATTCTACTGGGAGGTTGGGACTTGAACATATGAATTTTGGGAGGGACACAAGTCAGGCCATACACTGTTCCTCCCCTTGATTTATCTGGAGTTTCTCTCTGCTTGCTGGACCCTCCCTGACCCACCAAGACCAAGGCCCAGGGAGGGCTGTGGGTGAGACCATCACCCCCCCTCCCCTGTCCCTCCCAATCTCTCTGTCACCCTCGAGACCAGAGGGCTCTTCCTCCTTCCTGTGAAGGGAGACCTCCCCTCCTGTCGTATCCTGCCTTTTCTCCACCACACATTGTTCTTTGCAAGGGAAGCGCTTTGGAATTTAGAAATTCCTTTTCTCAACGGAGCCTACTTTCAAAACTATTTTCTTGCTGCCATTACAAGTCTCGGTTGAAATTTGCAGCTCTGCCACCGCTTGGCCCTCTGAGGCAGTGGACGGGTGGGAGCAGCAAGGTGGGTGACTTGATTTACAGGGAAGGCAAAATCAATTGAAATAATATTTGCAGAATTATTATTATCATATCTGCTTCATAGATCATGTGATGGATGAATATGCACAGCAGAAATAATAATTCTGAAAGTATTTTCTCTAGTTCAGATTTTTTAGGTTTTTATTTTTTCCTTTTCATTATAAAAAGCAATGCATGTTCATTTTAGGAAATTTGGAAAATAAATTCAAAGGAAAAAAATCATGCTTAGACTTAACATCCAAAGATGGATTCTGTTATCATTTCAGCTTGGTTCTCTCCAGTGTTTTTTTCTATGGATAATTTTTAGAGTTTAGCTTTAATTTAATTTGCATATTTATTTATAAACTGGTAATATGCTTAAACGGTTAAAAAATAAAAACAACATACGAGAGGTATACAGTGAGCAGTCTCACAGCCATTCCTGTCTCTGCCAACTCCATTGTCCCCATCCCTGCAAGGAATCACTTGTACTAGATTTTTTGTGCTCCCATCTTTCCACCGTTTCTTTATCCAAACGCAAGTGGAATACACACGCTTATTTCTTCCCTTTCTCACGCAAACAGTGTCAGAAACGTGGAGTGTTCTGCACCTGGAGAACTTTCCGTATGAGAACTTCAGGTTCCTCTTCAGCAATCGCTGCGCCAGGACTGCAGAGGCACTGCCGGTCTCTCCGACCTGCCTGGTCCCTGTTGGCATTTAAGACCACAATTCCTGAAGCACGCCTTACTAGTTTATTGCAAATTATTCAGCAACCATTAAGTTATCAAGCTAATCCAAGTTTTGCGTCTATTTGGTGCCTTTTATTTTTCAAAACAGTTTCAAACCTATTAGCTCCTTGTTGCAGCCCTGTGGGGTAGGCAGAGCCGTACACCCATTTCCCAGATGACAAAACTAGAATTCCTGGACAGGAGACAGCACCCTTTGCATATAAACGCCCTTAACGCTCTTCAGGAAGCATTCTGGAGCCTTGTTACCCATGAATTTATAAAACCTCTTTAGAGGTTATATACATTTTTTTCCCCAAAATTAAAATCTGTTTACTTTTGAAAATCATATAAACAATACATTCTCAAAGTAAAAAGTTAAAGAGATACAGAAATGTATAAAAAGAAAGTAAAAATGACCTGAAATATCTCCACACAGGGCTTGTCACTGTGAATTTTGGTGAACTCACTTCAAAACTTCTCCTTAAGCATATGTGAAGATGTTCATAGTTATACCTCTAAGTGTGACTTAATGAGATTATATTAATTATGCAGTGTTGCAACTTTTTTTTTTTTAACTCAGGAATATATCACAGAATACTTTCTGTGTCTGTACGTAGAGATTTACATTATTATTATTATTATTTTTAGAGATGAGATCTTTCTCTGTCACCCAAGCTGGAGTACAGTAGCATGGTCATAGCTCACGACAACCTCAAACTCCTGGGCTCAAGGGATCCTCCCACCCCAGCCTCCTGAGTAGCTAGGACTACAGGCATATGCCACCACATCTGGCTAGTATTTTAAATTTTTTGCAGAGATGGGGTCTTGCTATGTTCCCAGGCTGGTCTTGAACTCCTGGCCTCAGGTGATCCTCCTGCCTTGGCTTCCCAAAGTGCTGGGATTACAGGTGTGAGCCACTGCATCCAACCACATAATTATTTTTAAAGTAACAGAGCATTTTGTTTTTGGTACACACATTTTTGGTACACACCAGTTCTCCATGGTTGGCCATTTATGTTGCTTCCATTTTGTCCATTATAAACAAGGCTGCAGTGAACATCCTTGTATGTGTATCTTTGTCCACTTGTTCAATGAACTCATAACTGTAAATTACTAGTTTGAAACTGTGTTCCTATGTACACAACAACTTTGGAGATAATGTCCTTCAAAAGATCATGTGCCCTGTTTGATTTGAGGGACAAGACCATATTGATAGTGTTCTCATGTCTCCAATACAGGCTGTGTGACTATAGGTATTAAAAAAGGAATTCCAGCAAACCTTTATTGGCCATCTTTTATGTACACCAGGCAATACCATACTGGAGATATGAAGGCACATGAAACACAATTCTGGCCCTTCTTGAGCTCAACTGCTGGTGTCAGAGCACACTTGTGTGTATGTTTGTGCATTCATGCATGCATGCACCCCTCCCCCTATTAACTATAATACAATATGGTAAGCGCTAAACTTCTAGGCGAATGAGTCAGGAGGCAAAATGGATAATTATGCCTGGGAAAGTCTGAGGCAATAATAGTCCTGCTAAGCCTTGAAGGATGGATAGGATTACACCAAGCAGAGATGGAGGAAAAGCATTTCAGATGCAAAAGATAACCTGGGAAAGCCTGGTGGTTGTGAGGTTTTGGGAGGTGAGTTGGGGATGCCGGTGGGGCTAGATCTTAGCAATGAGAAGTGAAAAGCCTTCCTTGGGGACTGAGTTTGGAAGGTTTCCTTTGCTTCATCTTCCTCACTCATCACTAATTATTTTACTTGTTTCATAGGATTAGAAAAAAGCTTTAAAAACAGCAAATGGGTGTAAGGTGCTTAAAATGGTGTCTGGCACATACTAAGCACTCCACAGATGTTGTTACGATGATGATGATCTGTTTCCTGCAGGAGTTCATCTTAGCTCTCCTTTCAGCCTGTGGCTTTCTGAGCAGGAGTTCAGTGGCCTTCCTGGGCGGTTCTCACGCATCACTCCTACAGGTGAGCCATCTGGACCTCCCCAGCCAACCTCTGTGAGAATTCCAGGTTCAGATGCGGAGGGAGGAGTGAAGAGGCCAACATTCTTTGGTGTCAGTATCTCCACTCTGAAAAGTTTGTTTCTGTGCTGAAGACTCTTGGCCACCAAGCTGGACTTCTAATTTGGAAATGTGGAAAAACCATATAATTTCAAATATTTTCCATGAAGTGCTGTAAATTTCTAGGCCCAGGCAATAGTGCTGTCTCAGGGTGATGAAATGGAAAAACCCATTGGTGTGGGACACTTTGTTTTGCCACAAGCAACAACTGTATCATTTTAGAGAAATTCTTCATCTGTCTGGGCCTTAGCTTCATGATGATATTGATGATGATGATGATGATGAAGAATACCTATCACAGTGAGAAAGGCATGTGCCAGGCTCTTGATATATATTATTTAATCTTATTTCATTGTCACAACAACTCTATGGGGTTGGTATTATTATCCCCATTTTTCAGATGAGCAAACTCTTGCCCAAAGACAATAACTCAACTTGTTTGAGATCTTACAACTTTTAAGTGTCAAAGCCAAGTTCAAACCCAGGACTATCTAACCCTAAATATCAGTGATCCTCCCTATTCCCTCCCTGTGGTTTTTCCTGTGGGAAGAGGAAGAGATTTGGTGGGATGACCTTAAAGGATGCTTTGACCTCTAAACTCCATGGTCTATGGAAACACCTCCCCCATCCCCGCAAGGGCTGCCGATGGCACTGAACATAATGTGACGTCTTTGTCACAAACATGTTGTCCTAACCTACCTGGTGGGGCAGGGCAAGTCAGGGTGCACCGAGGGTGGAAAGTTGGTGTCACGGGCATCTATGTTTATTCCGCCTTGAAGTGGGGAGGGTGGAGTGGATAGTGCCTGTCTGTGCTCTCTGATGCCAGGTGGGATTAAATTCATTATTTGATTTGGGAGGTTTTATCATTTCTGGTTTCAGCCACACTTTCTTAGCTAGTCGCTTTTTATAGACAAGGGAGCTGGGGTGTGTTCTGCAGGCAGAGTGGCTTCACAGGCACCCTGGGACTGCTTGGATGCAGGAAGGACACTGGCTCCACCTTACCCAGCTTGTTGTTCAGCCTGTGGAGCCACCCGGTAAAGAGAGGTCAGCAGCCGCAGCTCTCCCGGGTAGGGCGGGGACGGTCCTCGGCCTGAGCAGAATTGGATTTGCCAGCTCATTGGAGAGGGCTTGCTTTATAGCAGGGTCTTTATTCCTGACTGCTGAAGTCACAGACCTGAGCTTGAATTGTAATCTGCTACACAGCCTCGCCAAGGACCCTGGATGGGGCTGTGCCTCTTCACTGAGCAAGGTGTTAAAAACTCTCACAGTGTGAATGGGGCTGACTGCACGTCCCCTATTTCTTAAATTGAGGGGTAGTATGCATATGCAAAGTGTAACATTTTTTATGGTAAAATATACGTAACAGAATATTTATCATTTTAACCATTCGTTAGTGTGCAATTCCGTGGCATTAAATCCATTCACAGTGCTGTGCAGCCTTCACCACTGTCTATACCCCAAACGTTTTGGTCATCCCCATCAGAAACTCTGCGCTCATGAAACACTAGCTCTCCCTTCTCCAGCTCCCAGTAACCTCGATTGTACTTTCTGTCTCTATGAATTTACCTATTCTAGGTACCTCTTACAAATGGAATCATGGAATATTTGTCCTTTTGTGTCTGGCTTATTTCACTTATAATGTTTTCAAGGGCTGTCCTGTGTTATCTTAGATCAAAATCTCATTCCTTTTCATGGGTGAATAATATTCCATTGCATGATTCCACCACATATTGCTGATCCAGTCATCTGTTGATGAACACTTGGGGTGTGTCTACATTTTGGCTATAGTGAATAATGCTGTTGTGAATAGTGGTGTGCAAGTATCTGTCTGAGTCCCTGATTTCAATTCTTTTGGATATATATCTAGAAGTGGAATTGCTGGGTAAAGTATACCAATCTTAGGTGTTCAACTTGATGAATTTTTTCACGTTTATACCTGTGGAATCACTACCCAGATGAAGATATAGCATATTTCTATTACTGCAGAAGGTCCCATGGCATCGCCCACAGACAGTTCTTACTCCCCACCCGAGGTGACCAGGATCTATGTTCTCAGCCTCAGAGTCCCTCGCTGGCCAGGCTTGGAGACTCATGGAAAGTTAAGCAGATTAATGGATTGAAGGGACACACACACACACACACACACACACACACACAACTGGTCTCTCTGTAACCTTGTAGTTCCAAGGAAACACTTTAAATCCATATTTTTGTCCGGGATTTGTTGGTTTCTTGTCTTCTGAGATTGTTTTAGGGGGTACAGTGGTTCTTGACTTCTCGTTAGTTTTTTGAAGAGACTTACATGTCCAAGAAACTTGCCAGACTGGATGTTGAGCTCCTGACTCTGAAATTTAAAGTTGATAAGAAGTGGGCCACTGGCATGGAGGCGTCTTCCCTTGTAAGAGATGAGAGTCCACGCAGCCGCCCTGCAGGACAGGTCAGCCTGCAGCTGTCAGTGTGGAGGCCTCAGAAGCTTGTGGGTATGGAACTGGGGAGAGGTGCCCTCAGGAGATCTCTGGCTGAACCTCAGGCTTAGGGACTGTCCCAAGCCCCTGAAGGAAGATGCTGGGGTCTGAGGTGGCCCTGGGGGGCTGTGACCTTCCTTGTCTCTCACAACATGTCTTCTTGCTGAGTGTCTGCCCTTTCCCCCACTGCTGTCTGGGGGTCTTCATCCTTAGGTCTGTGTATCTCTTCTCTGATACTTCTCTTTACTCACAGCTTCGACTTCCTCATGACTTGGGTTCACCATGAGCCCCTGGTGCTCAACAATCCTTCCTAGACCCCTGCAGCTCAGCCCATAGTCCCAGTGAGCTCCGGTTCAAAGTCCTGCTGCAGGAAGTGTGGTTGGCTGCGTCGCTCTTCTCATGCTCAGTCAGGCCGGAGGAAGGTGCTCAGCCTGGGATGGGCTGTCTTTGATCAGAGCCCCTTCCCTGCCCCAGTGCCTTGGGGAGAAGTCGGCCTTGGAGGGCGTCCTGTGGACCATGCCCAGCCCCTACCTTCAGGGTGTCCTTCTGACTTTGCAGTGGAGGTAGCTGAGGCCAGAGAAGTCAAGGGCTGTGCTCAGCCTGTGTTGATAGACAAGACTGGGTGTGGATGTTGGATGTCAGAGGTGGAGTCGGGGGAGCGGAGAAAATTGGGAATAGAGGGGATTTAGGACCAAGTAGAGGGCAGCATTATTCTCATTATGACTATTTCTATTTTGTCATCTGTTACATGGAGTCCCTCCACCTCTGGACCCCCATGGTTCTCAATGAGTTCCGCAGGAACAGTGCCCATCACTCCCCACCTTTCGGTGTAGTTGTCATGTGTAGTTCTAAACTCCTCAAGGAATATGAGCGTTCCAGTTCCTCCACATCCTCACCAACCCTTGATATGGTCACTTATAAAAATTGTAGTCATTCTAACAGGTAGTGTGCCCTCCTAATTCCTCACATTGAAATGAGTCAGTGTGTTTAAATTTGTTCCCCACATGTCTTTACTCTAGCACTTATCTTTGCTTTTAGATGATGACAATGATTATTATTGCCTAAAGCAAGGTGATCAGGCGTGAATCAGTATGACGTTGTGCCAGGAATCTTCCCATTGCATGTGACAGAAAACTCAACCCCAGCTGGATTAATCGTCAAAGGGGATTTGCTGATTTGCTTAAATGAACTGACTGGGGAACGTCAGGAGCATTTGATGCAGAAGTAGTGTAACCTAGGTTAAAAAAACCCAGCTCTATTTTCACTGCCTTGGTGCCAGTCTCATACAGATTCTCCCCGCATTGTCACACGGTGGTTACCTGTGGCCCCCCCGGGCTACATTACTCCTAATTCTTATCCAGCAGGGAAGAAAATATCCCCTTTCAACTGTTAAACAAAATCTTGGGTTTTTCTCTTATTGGACCAGCTTAGGGAACATAAAGCAGCCCTGAGCCTACTTCCTATGACCAGGACAGTGCGATTGTACAAATTAGCTCTGACCAAACCCACATGCCCTTCCTTAGAGCTGGAAGGTGGAGTCAGCTTCCCCGAAGCACCTGGGGGAGGTGCGGGGAGGGATGGATGGTGCAGGCCTGCTACCGAGGGACAGAGATTGCACGTCGGGCAGCCCCGCACCACCATTCTCCACCGACGGTAAAGGGCGTGGAGCCGGATAGGACCCCAGTCCTCTTGCGCACTCAGCTTGCTGCTGCCCGAGGAGGGAAGGGGAACCATTTAAACCCAAGGCACAGCTGGAGCCCTCCCCGAGTCGGGGACGAAGCTTGCTCTGTCCGGCTTGCTGAAATGCACCTCGTTCTCCTGCTCAGACCCAGACTGGGGAGCCCAGCCGGGCCCAGCATCGGATTTGCCCCACTGCTACCGTAGCCTTCGGTCCAGGCTCTTCTGTTTCCTGGCAATGCGACTGCTTCGGCTTCCAGGTTCCGCCTTTGGCCTCTTGAGTGTGAATTTACAACCGACCCTCCCTTCGCTTGTCTTCACCGAGCCGTGCTTGTCCACGGCTGAGGATCGAAGTCCCGGGCCCCTGACCACTCTGCCACCCCCGTTACCTAATGCCCCAGTGCAGGCTCCCTGCAGCATCCTGCCGGGAGGCTGTCCCAGCCTGGCCCGGCACGCTCATGCCACACTGCCTCTCTGTGCCCCGTCTTCCTGGAACTCTCAGACTCTCACTCCTGCCTGGCCCCCTGCCCTCTTCTATGGCTCTTTTTCTTTCTCTATTCTGTGTTGTTTCCCCCCACTCTCTGTTTTTGCTCTGACTCTTTCTCTTTTCTTTCCTTCCTTCTGCTTGCCGCTGAGAGGGACGGCCTGTGTTTTTCTTGGTTTTGTTTCAGCATTTCACATTAGTGATGGGTGTTCCTCTTATTTCGTTTCCATCTTGAAAACCTGGTCGTTCGTGCCCTGCCGGATCAGGACACTGGCACACTCAGACATTGCTTGTTCCTTTGTGAGTGGCCAACGTCTGTGAGATGCGCGTGTCGTGTCTGCAGATCTGGATGTGGAGTCAGGAAACTCAAATTCTAGTCCAATTCCACGGTCGAGTTGCTCAAGCTGCCCTCTCTGTGAAGAGGCAAGAGGTTTCACTGGTTCTTCTGAGATGTTTGTGGAGTGCCCGTGGGACGCCCAAGGCAGTGTACCGGGCTCTTGGGAAAAGTACACCCAGTTGAATCTAAACAAGCTGCTCCCTCTGCCCGCGGGGGCTTTGCAGTCTCAGACAAACACTGAATCAGACGCACCAGGCTCTCAGCCCCTCACGGCGGGCTGCGGTCCTGCAGAAGCTGGGGTGGGGAGTTTCTGCTGCACGCTGCGCATGGCATTTGCACGCCCGTCTGTTCCTCCTGGGGCCAACCTCAGCTAGGAGGCTGATATCTTAGCCCCGTCTACTAGATGAGGAACACGAGGCTCGGAGCCTGGCATTGACTCGGCCGTGGCTGCAAGGTGCTAAAGCAGCTGGCAGGCACTTGAGCCCAGGCGTTTCTGCTGTGAAGTGCAGCTCCTCTTTATTTAATTGACTGTGAATTCCTAATTTCTACTCTTTAGCTTCCATATGGCTCCTCTCCTTTATGCTGGTGGGAGTGGAGGTTGAGGGAGACAAGTTTGCTTTTAAAAAAAAGTGAAAACGATCAAGCCTTAAAAAATGCCAGCCGACCTGCTGCCGCTGAACGCAGATGTTGTCAAAGTCCAAGCTCCTTAGGGGAAAGTTTGTTGACCATTATCAGCAGCAAGATTTTATTTTTCTTGTGTGGGCAATGGGGCAGGGAGTATCTTCTCCATAATGCACCTGCATATCCATGGAGGAAATATTTATCCATTTATATTGAATCTGTGTGAGCCACACGGTGCTGAGAGCAAAACAAAGAATGGGCTCAGCAATTTCTTTTCTCGAGCTGCCTCCAGTCTGGGGTGCAGCTGTGGCTAGCCTGCAAGAAAGGATCTTTGTCCTAAGAGACATAATAAATAATAATAATGATGATGATGATAGCAAATGCTAGCACACTGCATCCTTCATGAGCTTTTGCATGTTACCTCATTGCTATGGCACCCTGGAGATGTAGGTTTTGTGACTACCCATGGGTTCTAGGTGAGGCATCTGGACCAGGAGAGGTGAGGTGACGCGTTCACAGGCATGCAGTGGGAACAGGGATTGGAAATCGGCAGACTGGCTTCAAAGTCCGCCCTCTGAGCACAGCTGCATGCTGCTTCTCCCAGGGCCTCGGAAGGGCAAGTTTACTCCCATCTAGGGGGTTTGAGCAGGCTTCTTAGAGGAGAGATGTTTACTCTGGCCCTGCAGGGGAGGACGGAGGGTTTGCCTCTGTGGATAGTAGGGGACAGTCATGCCAGGCTGCGAGGCTGACCTGGAACAGGGGGAGGCCGTTCGCCTCTAGTGGTGGGAACTGCAGCTGACGTTTAGTTTCTCCAAATAACCACACTGCCTCAAACCACCGTTCTGACATTAACGATCATAAATAACCCACGCCGTTAAAATGTCAGCTGTGGCAAATGGAACATGGAATCCCAGAAACTGATTCTGTGATTTATCTGAAGGCATTTCTACCATTGCCTCTACATTTCCTGCCCTTCCATTCCTGGGAGAGACTTTGTGTCTTTGGGGAAGGACAGGAGCCATGTGAGGGACTGGTGGGTTTTCACTCCGTCCTTTGATTTGGTACCCTCTGGGGCACTTGTGTTTACGTTTCGAAGGCTAAAAGTTCTCAGATCATTCTGTCTTTCTTCCTGAGACCACAGAGACCTCCTTCCCCTCCTCCCTCCTGCGTGCACATGTGGGAGTGCTGTGCACTGTGCTGGGCATATGGATGGAAGGACAGTCCCTGAGCACAAAGAGGCTGCAGTCTAGTGAGGACAGCATCACACTGACAGATTGTCCCGGACCAATACCGTCCCCATTGGAGGTGTGCACCAGGTGCAACCCGATCAGAGGTCTCAGATGCTTCCTGGGGGCGGCGAGGTACACCCTGCTCACAAAGGACAGAAAGACAGGCCAGGTGGGAGCATGTATTCCAGGAGTTGCAGCATCGCACTGGGGACAGCAGGCTGTAGGGTGGGTGACACTGTGGTGTCACCCTCATCCTCAAAACCTCCTTGGGACAAACCTCGTGTGAGAGAGGGAAATGCTGTTTCTGACAACCACTCAGGATTCTTGGGCCCTGGCTTCCCTTCCACAGTCCAGATTTCGGACATCTCCCTTTCTTCTCTCGGCCCGCCGGCCTGGAGCCCATTGCAGAAGCTGCTGCAGAAGCTGAGCCTCGATGTGAGCAAGGGGGTGATTTCCTTGATTTGTTCAGAGGATCAAGCTGCGGAGACTTTGGAGCTCCACTCGGAAGATGGCTCCAAGGGGAAACAAATGCATATTTCATCTATTTTTGGTAAAACTGACTAGTGAGGATTCACCATTGGAGACACATCCTGTTTGAGTTCTATGCGACCCTCTTCCCCAAGACAACCTCTTCACAAACTGTCAATAGCAACTTTCAAGTACAGGACAGATAATCATTGACGCAGTCACCATGCTGTCGACAGATGTCCAGACCTTGCACTTCTTGTCTAACCGAGACATTGTTCCTCTGGCCAACACCTTCCCGTTCCCTGCTCACTCCCCGCCCCACCCCGAGCCCCAGCAACCACCATTCTCCTCTCTGACTTTTTTAGACTCCACATATAAGTGAGATCATGCAGTCTTTGTCTTTCTGTGCCTGTCTTGTTTCACTTAGCATAATGTCGTCCAGGTTCATCCATGTGGTCCCAAATGGCAGGATCTTCTTGCTTTTCGAAGCTGGGTAACATTCTATTGCATATATATACTGCACTGACCTTATCTATGCATTTGCTGGTGGCACTGGGGTTGTTTCCGGATCTTGGCTGTTATGAACAGTGCTGTGATGGACGTGAGGCTGCAGATGTCTCTTCAACATGCTAGTTTCCTTTCCTTTGGATATAGCCCCACAAATGGGATTGCTGGATAGCGTGCTAGTTTCATTTTTAATCTTTTGAGGAACCTGTGTACGCTCTCCATAGTGGCTGCACTAATTTACATTCCCACTGACGGCATTCCAGGGTTCCTTTTCCTCTGTGTTTTCTGAGGAATGAAGCTTGGGAAGAGTAAGCAAATTTCCTGAAGTTATATTCTTAGCAAGGGCCTGGAACAGGGTTTTAAACTCAGACAGTTAATTGACACCAAGATTGATTGGCAATTTCTGCCCTGTATGAAGGGTGGGGAGCACCGCCATTCTTGCATCAGATGAGGGGTGGGAAGGCCAAATTCAGCCCACTGATTGTTTTGTAAATAAAGTTTTATTGGAATCCAGCCACATCCACTCATTTGCGTACATTCCATGGCTGCTTTCCTGCTACAACGGCAGAGCTGAGTGGTTGCGACAGAGATCATATGACCCTTAAATCCAAAAATACTTATCTTCTGGCCCGTTGCTGGACCCAGTGCTAGTCTACTCTATTTTTTTTTATCTGTTTCTTCTTCCTCCTCCTGTCCTTTTTTTCTCTTTTCCCCAGCCACTTGATAACATATAAAATACGAAAGTAAGGGGAAATTCTTCCTAATGTGGCATTCTGTTTTCATGGGTATTCTACCAATGCCAAGTTGAGAAAGAAAGAACAGTCAATATAGCATCAGGTGAGTCTTTTGATGAGGTTCACTGCTAAAGTAATGACAAGAATAAAAAGTGACACCAAATACTCATAAGATATTTATTATCCACTCACTCTGTTCCAGGCACCAGTCTAAATATTGCTGTGATGTTCAGCATCTATAAAGTGGGGGGACTGAAATGAGAGGAGCTGGAGAAAGGCCCCTCCCATCCATGGGAAGCACATTCTAAGCCATGCTTTTGAGAAGTCCCCCCGGCCCTAAGTGGAGGCCATGTGTATACAAGTGGCCCACACAATCCAGCGTGCCAGGAAAGGACCTCGTTTCTAGACACCAGCTTCAGAGAGTGACCTTTTACACCAGACATGCAAGTACGGGGTCTTGAGAAATGTGTTTTGGCTTTTTCAGCTGTAGCAAGGGGACAGAAGGAGCCCGGCATTCTCTCCTGACAGGCTTGACAAAAACAAACCCAGCTAGTGGTCTCCAGCAAGCGTTGGGCATCTTGTGTTGGGACTGGGATGAGGAGGTGTAGTGTCACCTCCTGGCCACTAGAGGACTTCATCCTATTTCGGCAGAGGAAGACTTGTTGGGGCCTCTCTACATTGGGGGTGGGGGGTTGCTCATCTTCCCTTCATTTGATTTCTGCCAGTGGTCTTACCTGTGGATCCTCCCTCAGATGTGAAGTATCGAGGTGTCCATGACACAACCATCCCGCGCGCGTTGCTGAGGAGTTGCCCTCCAGCCTGCTCTGCGAGGAGGCTAAGAGGGTCTTTATGTTGAGCACAAACCATTTCTTTGCAACTTTTACCCGTTGTGTCCCTCTGAAAAACACAGACGTTTGTCTCCCTTCTGCATCACGATCCCTTCCAAGGAGACCCCCAGTGGGGAAGACACAATGAAATGACTTATATTTAGCAAACACATGACACTCTTGGTGGACTAGACACCATTCCAAGTGCTTCACAATTGTTAACTTACTCGCCCCTCAGAAATCACCCTATGAGACAGGTGCTCTCATCAGCCCATTTTATAGATGGGTAAACTGAGATACAGAATAGTTAGGGATTTGCCGAGGGTCACGCACCGATGAAGTGTTTGGACTGGGGTTTGAACCCAAGCTATCAAGGTCCAGAGTACAGCTTTTAACCAGCATGCTCTGCTATGCTGCTTTTCAGGAGAGGGGCCAGATAAACAGTGCCATATTTTCATAATAAAAACATCATAACCTATTTTTTCTCATATGTACATAACAGAAAAATTGGAAAATCAAAAAAGAAGAAAAAGATTACCCACAACCTTCCCACACCACCACAGTCACAGCAAGCATTCCAGTGTTTTGCTTTCATTTTTATGTGCATATGTGTTGTTTTCATATCTTTGCGCATTCAGTTTGTGCCCTGCTTTTCCACTCAACATATAATGTCCTAACGTGATTACATAATTTTCATAACCACTATTTTAAGTATTGCAAGAATGTGTGTATGTGGTGACATAATGAAAGTTCTAGGGGAACAGTTAGATAAGAATGTCCAAAGAAGGGAGAGAACAGTACAAACTGTCAAGGCGAGGATGAAAAAAAAAAAGATGCTCATAGGACCTGCAGTAGCACGATGACAACAGAGGCCACTGTGCTGAGCTGGGAGGTGGCAGTTGGCGATCCCATGCCTTAATTAGCATCTGGGGACTAAAAACAGCTCTGTAAGGTGACAACATGTGGTGAAGACTTGGAAAGAAACAGGGCTTCTGTTTTGTTAGTACTGTCGTGTACAGCACTAGTGGGTCCAGAGGAGTTGCGGGGGGAAGGCCTGAGTTCCAATGCCAGCTTCATCAGCTGTGTGACCTTGGACACATCACTTCTCTAGTGTCAGTTTCCTTAACCCTCTCATGGGAATAATATCACCTCTCATGAAGAGTTGTGGAAAAAAATAAAATATACGATGTATCCATTAGGGATGCTTTTGGCTGCAGGTAACAGCAAACTTGATTTACAGTGGATGAAGCAATGAAGACTTCTAATTAGCTCATATCCACGAAGTTTGGAGGTGAGGAGACTAAGGCTAGTGTTAAGGCTCAACAATGTCTCACAAACCCAGACTGTTTTCTCTTTGCAATCCATTATCCTTAAGGTATTGGTTGTATTTCTTGCTTTCAAGTTCAATTATTTCGGTGACTGGATCTGTGCTGGAGTGATATTGACCCTTGCTTATAAAAGTCCAATTTCAGGGAGAAATTCTTGTTGTGTCTGACAAGTAGGAACGTCCCTGTCTCTCCAAGAGGCTTCTTGAAAGGGTGGGGAAGCTTCTCGGTGAAGGTGTTCCCCAGCAGATGCTCCGAGCCACTTCCAGCGTCATCCATAGTGCCCTCGTCATACCCTGGGAACGTACACGGTGGCTTCTGTAGCTTTGTAAAGGGCCTTCTCTGCAGAAAATGCACTTTTATATCAGTTGTCAAACTTGGCATTTATTTTGTTGTGCGATTATTTGAGTAATGCTGTGAAGTCAGAAACCACATCTGTTTTGTGCATTATTCTATCCCCGGAGCCTAGCACAGTTCCTGGCATGAGGTGGGTGTTTGGTATATATTTGTTGAATGAGTGAATCAGAGTCTTCCATGGCCTGAGCACATGTTAGTGTTTCTGCATGTGCATGTGGCTATCACAGAATCTGTTTCCTGAGTCACGGTGACCTGCTCTCACAAGTCATCTCCCTGACAAATAAAGACGTTTATTTTAGAAGGCGCTTCATGACCTCAGATTCTGTAGTAGATGCTGTGGATGCCTATTCTGTGTCCACCCAGCCACCTGAGTCCACCTGCAGCTGTGGTGGACAGTTTTCAGCACACTGATAGAGTCCCACCTCTAGCTTCTTGAGGGCTCTCTTTGGGGGTGTTAATACCTCCAGAGGAAAATTTCAACCAGCGGGGGATGCGATTCGATGGATAAATGCCCGAGCCTCCCAGCCTGCAATGGGCCTAGCCTGAGGCCTGTCTCACTGGATTCTGAAGAGTCCCCAGTGGGACTGAGCCGCACCTGTCCAAAGCTACAACCCACCCATTACGGACTCTTCTTCCTCCTTGTCTCCTTTTCCTCTTCTGTGGCTCCTGGGTAATCTCTTAAGTGAGCTATCTGTACGCTATAGGTGTCTGATTTGCAGGATATTTGGTTGAGACTTTGGACTTTAGACTTTAGAGTTGATGCTGGAACCTGTTAAATCTTTTGGGGCTGTTGGGAGTGAATGAATGTATTTTGTATGTGAGACAGACACAAGGTTTGGAGGGCCAGGAGTGGAATGTTATGGACTGAATGTGTATCCCCCAAATTCATATATGGAGACCCTAACCTTCAGTGTGATGGTACTTGGAGGTGTGATCTTCGGGAGGTGATTCGGGTTATGCGAGGTTATGAGGGTGCACCCATGATGGCATTAGCGCCCTTAGAAAAAGAGGGAGAGGCACAGGATCAATCTCTCTTTCTCTCTCCTTCTCTTTCTCTTTCTCTCTCTCTGACCTATGAGGACACAGCGAGAACGCGGCCATCTTTGAGCCAGCAAAGGAGTCTGCTGGCACCTTAGTCTTGGATTTCTCAGCTTCCAGAACTGTGAGAAATTGATTCTTGTTGTTTAAGCCCCCGGCCTATGGCATGTTGTCATGGCAGCCTGAGCGGACTAAGACGCTGTGTCTAAGTCCTTGTCTGGAAATGGTTGACAGTCCTCCCGCTGGAGGTAGGATCTGCATCCGCTTCCCCTGACTCTGCTCTGAGACTCCCTTGGAACCAGCAGGATGCAGCGGAAGTGACGCTGTGGGTGGTGTGAAAATTCTTTTGATATTTCCTACAAAAAAATGAAGCCTAATTTTACCTTGCACATCGGCTGTGCTTTGCGACTCACTTCTAACAAACAGAATTCAGCCCAAGTGACGGGGTGTGGCTTCCGAGGCTGGATCATAAAAGGCGCCGCAGCTTCCTTCTCTCTGTCTCTCTCGCTGCTCTGAGGGAAGCTGCCTGCCATACTGGTCGGACACTGGGCAATCTATGGGGAGGTCCCTGAGGTGAGGAACAGAGGCTCCCTGCCGACAGCCACGTGGGTGAGCGACCTCGGATCAGCTCCGCCAGCCCCTGCCAAGCCCTCAGACCACTGCGGCCTCACCAGGGACCTGGAGTCCGAGGCAGCCTGCTGAGCCACTCCTGAATTCCTGACCCACGGCACCGTAAAATCAAAAAGGTCTGTTGTTTTAAGCTATTAAGCTTTGGGAGAATTTGTCATGCAGCCACAGATAACGAAAACACTCTAGTCAGAAAAGGCCGTGAGTTTCTGCCTGATCTGTCTCCTTGAATCTGGGACAGATCTGAGCCCTCGAGCCTTAGCAACTGGTCTGCAATCAATCCGGCAAGAGTGATGCCTTAATTTCTGAGATTGGATCAGAAAAAGCCATGTAGCTTCTGCTCAGTACTTTTGGGACACTAGCTCTGGGAGAAACCAGCCACCATTTAAGACCTTTGAACACCCTGAGATTGCCGTGCTAAAGAGGCCACCTGCAGATGCCCTGGCCCCTCTGCTGGGAACCAGCGCACAGCCAGCAGCCGTGTGAGTGGGTCGTCTGGACTCGCAGCCCAGCCGCGCCTTCAGCTGACTCCAGCCGCAGCCAACGTCTGGCTGCAACTAAGGAGAGACCCCCAGCGAGACCACTCAGCTGACCCCTTCTTGAATTCCTGACCCATGAAATCATGAGCAAAATAAAATAGTTGTCCTAAGCCACTGCATTACACAGCGATGACAGCAGGAACAGTCAGCGTTTGAAGAAAACCAAACTAAGGAGACTCATATGTAGTCACCGACTAGGTCTTTGCTCATGAAAATATCTTAGGGAGAGGTTCTCTGAAGGGCTCCCCCGGGCACCCCACGTAGAAGGCAAACCCCACAGAAGTCCAGAGTTTTAAGTATGTACCACATACACACTCACGATATAAAACAGAACAGAAGTTAAAGTGAAAGTAACTAGAAGTGCGCAAAACCAGCGATAGTTAAGTTCTCTGTCTCAGACACGTACACTCCATCCAGCTGAGGACATGACCCTGATTTCAGATATGGAGACAGATAAATCTGGCCTACAATAGACATCCCAAATGCTTTCACTTGATGGTTAATGTTTGAGGGGAGGGGATTGATTTAAATTTCCAGCTGATTTTTTTGATTAAAATATATATTTTTTTGGTAATAGAAATTCATGCCGGTCATAAAAGTTTCAACTCTACAGGGAAAAGTGTGAAGTGAAAGATAAGTCTCTCTCCCTTCTCCAACGGTGTCATGAGTTGAACTGTGACCCCTTGCCCAAGTTCATGTGTTGAAGTCCTAACCGCAGTACCTCAGAATGTGACCTTATTTGGAGATAGGGTCTTTATAGAGGTAATCAAGTTAAATTCAGGTCATTGGGGGGGGGGCCTAATCCGATATAACTGGTGTCCTTATGAAAATGGGAAATTTGGACACAGACAGACACAACAGAGGGAAAACAATGTGAAGAGAGAGAGAAGACAGCCACCCACAAGCCCAGGACGGAGGCCTGGGATAGCTCCATCCCTCACGGTTCTTGGAAGGCATCAACCCTGCCAGCACCTTGATCTCAGATTTCAAGTCTCTGGAACTGTGAGACAGTAAATTTCACTTGTTTGAGTCATTCAGTCTATGGTATTTTGTTATGGCAGCCCCAGCAAATGAGTACAATCAGTTTCTTGTGTCTTTCAAAAAAAAAAAAAAAAAGTCTGTGTATATCCTCATATGTATATGTTTTTTTTCTTACATAAGTGGATTATTTAATAGTATCTTTCTACACCAGAATTTCTTCACTTCCTAATTTGTGGCAGTAATCTTTTCAGGTTAGCCCATGCAGGTCTATTCAATTCCTTTTACCAGCCCCATAGTATTCTGCCGTTGAGAGAAACTACACTTTAGTTAACCACTATCCTATTAATGGACAGGTTGTGTGTTTTCAGTAATCCCCTGAGTTCATCAAATGCCTGAGCCGTCAGTGTGGCCAGGTGGGTGAAGGATCTACACACAGCAAATGTCTGAGACCCACAGACAGACAGGACTGCAGCACAAATGACATTTGTTTTATTTGCTACTTTGTGAACACTTCCTGTGACTCATCCTCTAGAGCTCCGCGAGAGCCCCTCTTGCCGATTCTCAGAGCACCTGCTTCTCCCCTCCCCTGCCCTTAGCACAGTGGCAATTTGCCACTGGTCATTGTGGTTTTCTGAATCCTGTCTGTCTCCCTCCCCAGACCCTCTGGCATTACTCCTGGCTGTGTTCCTGGCACTTTGCACGCCATGCTTGATCAGGTTCTCAAGAACTATGTATCAACTGAGGGAATCTCTTTAAACTGTAAAGTATCAGAAAAATGCAAGATGGAATCCATGCAAAGGTAAAGCAACTCCCCAGTGAGGTAGGAACAGCATCATAGAAGATCATGTGAACTTCCTTGTGGTCAAAGGTCTAGCAAGACCCCTCCCCCATCTGTCATTTGTCACTTGCCTTCGGCTTTCTTGGACCATTCAGAATTTGCAGTACTAACCAGCAACAGCTTCCCATAGCTGGCCGGTCTTCTGTCCTCCTACACAGTATTGATTGGGGCGTACCATTGGGAAATGAGTTCCGTGTACATTTTAGAAACCAGGCAATCAATCACATCTGCCCAGTTCATATTTCTTAACTGCTACATTATCCCTCTGGGGACTTCCACTTCCTTTTCTCAAAAGGAGAGGATGGGACTAATCACTTGGGAACTTCAGGCCCCAGTGACTTTGTATCAGAATGTCTCTCTTAGAAGAACATGGGCCATTTGTGGCAAGTTGGTTAGACACCAAGGATCATATATCTTTAAAGTGAAATAAGCCCATGTCTTAAACATTAAAACATCCTAACTCTAGCTGAGTGTGGTGATGCCAAGCACCTGTAGTCCCAGCTACTTGAGAGACTGAATTAGGAGGATTGCTAGAGCCCAGGAGTTCAAGGCTGCTGTGAGCTATGACCGCATAACTGTACTCCAGCCTGGGTGACTGAGTGAGACCCTGTCTCTTCAAAAACAAACAAACAAAAAACCCAAACTCAGTAAACATGAGAAAGTTACAGTATTGATCACCACAGTAACAGTGAAAATTAAAACCATAATAAAATATTACTTCACACCCATTAGTGTAGCCACTGTTGAAAGGAAAGAAAGAAAGGAGGGAGGGAGGGAGAGAAGGAAGAAAGGAAAATAACAAGGATGTGAAGAAATTGGAAGCCTTGTGCACTGCCGGTGGGAATGTACAATGGTACAGCCATTGTGGGAAACAGTATGGTGGTTCCTCAAAAAATTAAACAGAATTGCCGTATGATCCAGCAATTACACTTCTGGGGCTATACCTCAAATGATTGAAAGCAGAATCTCAAAGAGATGTTTGTACACTCATGTTCTCAGCAGCATTATTCCCAATAGCCAAGAGGTGGAAGCAGCCCAAGTGTCCATCAGTGGATGAATGAATAAACAGAATGTGGTCTATACATACAATGGAATATTATTCAGCCTTAAAAAGGAAGGAAATTCTGACACATGCTACAATATGGACGAACCTTGAGGATGTTATACTCAGTGAAATATGCCAGTCACAAAAGGACAGAGGCTGTGTGATTCCACTTATACGAGGTAGTTCGAGTAGTCAAATTCATGAAGGCAGAGAGTGGAATGGTGGTAGCAGGGGCTGCGGGAGTGAGGGGTGTGGGGGTGTGGTTTGGCTGTGGAGTTTCAGTTTCGCAGGGTGAACTGCTCTGGGGATGATGGTGGTGATGATTGCATAGCCCTGTGCCTGTACTTAATGCTACTGAACTAACAGTGCACTTAAAAATGGTTAAGATGGTAAATTTTATGTTACGTGCATTTTACCACAATTAAAAAAAAATGAATAAGAGTGAAGGCTGTGAATTCATTAGAGTGAGAATTGCCAGTCCAGAGAGCCACAAGGACATCGTTGGAGCACCAGAGCTTCCCTCTGTGGGGGAAAGCGAGCCCTGTCTTGGTGGCTCTTTGAGCAAGCCCTGGGTTGGGCCTGTGGCCCAATCAGCTGTGACAGCTGAGCTGGGAGCATTCAAGGGACAAGGCTGCCCTCGTGCCTGACGTGAGCCCTGAGACATCTGCCCTGCACATATCATTTCAGGAACATGAGGACAAGTAAGGAGCCCTGACAGCTGGGGTGAGAGTGGCCGGAAGGGGAGGACGTTCTCCAGATGGCTTTCAAACAGCAGTGATGGCATTTGGCCTGTGCATGCATTTGTGCCATTGCTTTGGAATGTGTTTGAGAGAAGAGGACCCTCTGTGACAAGATAATTTTTTTTTTTTTTTTGGAAAGGGCATGGGTTGATTTGTTTTTAACTTTCTAAAGTTCAGAAATACCCAATTTAACTTTGTCACATCCCTGAATCCTAGAGACATGGGGAAATGAGGTAGTGACATGCTCATTTTTTTTTTCCCAAGAAAAATTAAAGGTTAACCACTTGCTGAGAATATAATAAATGCATGTGTAATAAATACATGCTATGCAATATTCCTGACCAACAACGATGGGCTTTGCCACTGTCAAAGGTTTGGAATCACTGGCCTAACAACATGGCAGAGGCCAGCAACAGAAATTCCTAGTGGAGGAGCATGAAAATTTTATGCCTTTTCTTAACATTAAATTTAAATCTCAAACTGGAAGGATGGAAAGGAGCAACTGCACAGTGTGGCTAACAAGGGGCCATCTCAATCAAGTCTCTTTCAGCAGGGGAGGGAAAGAACCCAACGCAAATGACTGAAGAAACAAAAAGAAATTTATGGGCTTATACACCTGAAGTGTTCAGGATAGTACAACTTCAGGCATGGCTGGATCCAGGTACTCACACAGTCTTTAGGCATCTGTTTCTTTTCATTTTTTTTAATTTATATTATTTATTTCAGCTTATCATGGGGGTACAAAAGTTCAGGTTATATATATTGCCAATGTCCCGCCCATCCGCCCCGAGTCAGAGCTTCAATCGTGTCCATTCCCCAGACAGTGCGCATCGCACTCATCATGTAGGTATACCCCCATCCCCTCCCCCCACCCCCTTAGCACTGACTGTCTTCTGTGTATGTTTGATTCTTGGTCAGTCTGTCTGTTTGTGGTGGCTCCAGCAGCTCCAGGCCTGTGTCTTACCAGAAAAAGAGCCCCTCATTTCCAGTAGCTTCTGTAAAAGTCCCATGGTTGGCTCTTCGGGTCTAGCCTGGCTCACGTGTTCATCCCTGAACCACCCACTATGGCCAGGGCTATGGAATATGCTAGATGGCCAGACCAGGACCATAAGCCCATGCCTAGAGCCAGAAGGCAGGGGGAGCCTTCCTGAAGCACAGGGGATGACAATAAGGGTGGGTGGCTCCCCAGAGACAGCCTGGGCGCTGTTACCAGCAGACGAGAAAAGGGATGAGAGCAGGCAAAGACACAGCTGGTCACCACATGGAGCCTGTGCAGAAAGGCAGGAGCTGCGCCCCATTGAGGATTCTGATTTATTTCCTTGCCCCATCATCATTGCAAAGTGTTTGGGGCTGTTGATGGAGCGGCCGCTCTTCTCTTCCATCCTGCATCGGCCTCTTGGTTTGAGGCAACGGGGGCCCCATGGTCAGAATGCACTTCCTGGCGTTCTTGGGCAGTAGCTGGTCCATTTTGGGTTTTGCTGCATAAAAATAATTTCAAGTATTTATTTTCTTGTTCATGGGTCTGGGGTTGACTGTGCCTTGATTGGGATTGGCCAGACTGGGCTCCAGATCTCTTTGGAGAAGAGGTGACTTTGGGGCATGCTTTTCTCAGGGGCTCATGGGAGGGTAAAGGGACAAATCAAATTGTCAACTATTCTACCCTCGAAGAGCCCCTGTTCACCTCACATCAGCTAATACTTTGGAATATTAGCACGTAGCCAATCCCATCGTCCGTGCTTCTGGGTGGGTGTTCTGTGTCCACTGCTCTGCAAGGCCACATGGAAGAGAAAGGAGAGAAGAGGCCGGGCGCGGTGGCTCACGCCTGTAATCCTAGCACTCTGGGAGGCTGAGGTGGGTGGATCGCTCAAGGTCAGGAGTTCGAGACCAGCCTGAGCGAGACCCCGTCTCTACTAAAAAAATAGAAAGACATTATATGGACAACTAAAAATCTATATATAAAAAAAAATTAGCCGGGCATAGTGGCGCATGCCTGTAGTCCCAGCTACTTGGGAGGCTGAGGCAGTAGGATCGCTTAAGCCGAGGAGTCTGAGGTTACTGTGAGCTAAGCTGATGCCACGGCACTCACTCTAGCCTGGGCAACAAAGTGAGACTCTGTCTCAACAACAACAACAACAACAACAAAAAAAAAAAAAAAAAAAAAAAAGGAGAGAAGAAATGGGAATGATAATCCAATCAGGGAAAGAGGCCAGAGCCCAGGGGACCCGGCCAAGGCAAGAGAGCGCTGTATAGGTTGGAGGGTGGGGGCTCCAGAAAGCCCTGTACAATGTGACTTTGTAGCCGGGGAGGGAAGGAAGTAGTTAGGATCTGGGACAGGATCCCCTCCTTCACTGGTGTGCACCCCAAGGAGGAAACAGAAGCTGGGCAGTCTTCCCTCTCATTCCTGCCTTGACAAACTTCTTAAAACTGCTTAAAAATATCAGTATTGGTGATTATTTCCCTGAGTTCTCCATGCAGTGTGAGGACCTTACGTAAGCACAGAAATACTTGTGCAGGAAGATAGCGGACTATTCTTTTTCGGCTCCTGGAGACATGTATCTTACGAGATGTGTGGTTGCTATTGAAGTTATCTTTCCAGCAGCTCTGATATTGTTTCTTATAGTTAACTTTAGTATTGTACAAGTTGCTTTGCTACACTTGAGTAATGGGGACCCAAAGTATCAATTGAATTGGCAGAAAAAAAGTCACACAGTTACTGTAAAGGGCTATTTTTGTTGTATAAGAGCTATTTTGTTTAGTTTTATTATATATTTGAGTGGGGGGGTGGCGGAGCAGGTGGTGGGGAGGGGCCCTGGGGGGGGCTCTGAGAGGGGAGAGAGCCCTCGTCTCCTGCAGAGAATGTGGGGCTTTCTGCACATCTGAGCGTCTGCAGGTGGCGAGAGTCACGTTTCCCAATATGGTTTGAGTGAAGGAGAAGCAAAAAGCCTGTCCTTCCCTGTACAATTGGTTGATGATATTGGTATCGGATCGGAGGGAACTAGTTTATTATTATTAATAATAATACTACCAAGATCTATGAGGAACTTACTGTGTGCCACGCGGTAGGCTCAGACCTTACATGTTTATCTCTTTAAAATAATCCAGCATAGTAGGCACTATTATTATTCCCATTTTATGGGTGAGAAAACTGAGGTGAAAGTGGTGAAATAACCTGCTCGGGGTTACACATCCAGCAAGTGGCAGAGCAAGAATCCAAGCCCCAGCCCCACCGAAGCTGACAGTGTTTGTGCAGTATAAGCGCCAGCATGACATGGCTGTGAGAGCCACGAAGCAGGCTAAGCCAGCGTTCCTAGAAGCTCGGTGTCCAGCACTGGCACCAGCAGGCAATGGGTACCCTGCAGAGATTAGCACCCCAAAGTGCTGAGTGCCGGAGAAGGCAGCTAGGCCAGGAAAGGCCCAGGGATCCTGCGTGAGGAGCAGCAGGGGAAGGGCTGGGGTTTCCAACCAGGAAAGGAGAAGGGTCCTGGAGTGGACTTGTGGCGACCCTTCCAACAGCCACAGTACCCTTACCCCATTGGGTAACAGCAGCAGGCTGGGCCGAGGGACCATTGGCTTGGATGGGCCCTGGTTGGTCTACAGCTAAGTCCATCAGGGAAGGTCTAGCCCCTTTTCTTCTGTGATTGGCTCAGAAATGGGCAGATCATTGGCCTAAGACAGTTCAGGCCAGTGAGATGCAAGGAGGTGTTTGGTAGGTGCTTTCAGGAGAGTCAGGCTGCCTTTGGATGAGGGGGTTCAGGAAAGGATCCTGTGTCTCAGTCTCCCTCTCTCCCCAACGGTGAACAAGAAAGCAGGCTTCCCCACTGACTGTTGGCAGCCATTGTGTGACCACAAAGGCAACCAGCCTTGGGAGATGAGGAGACTGGGTTCCCAGGGATGTTCCTGAGCCTCTACTGACCCTAACCCCCAAGCCCACCCCGCCTCGGGACTTCCTCTTGGGCCGGTCTGTAAATCTCCTTGTTGTATAATCTCCTTTGAAGTGGGGTTTCTTTTTCTTGAAATGAAAGGCATTTTAACTAGCATAACCTGGCCTACAAAAAGAAGATTAGATTTACTTCCTGGACCCCAAGACAGCAGAAGTAGAACTAGGGGGACTAGCTATCTCCTCCGTAGCAGGAGCTGCCCCGGCATTTGAAGCATCCCAGCCAAGGCTGCACAATCTCCGGGGCATTTCTGAGAAGGCGAGACAGTGCTGCTGGCGTCTACACATCCGGGTGGGGACTCACGGACCACCTGAAAGGTGAAGCAGGGCTCTGAGGCAGGGCACTGGTGCTGAAGGCCCCTCTGTGCTGCAGGACAACTTATCAAAGGAAATCCAGGGCATCTGTTCAGTTTTCCTTGCCCCGTCTTCAAAAGAGACCAGGATTGCTGAAAGCATGCCTTCAAAATCTCCCACATTTTATAAAAAGGCAGGTCAAACTGGTGTGCTCATTTAATGTGTATTATAGCTAGCATAGCTGCTTTAGGTCAAGTTGGTGATAGAGTTACATTGTATTTTTCAATGGCTTTTTGTACGCCTCATAGGAAAATAGGACCTTTCATATAATTAATGTCATTGGCCAGGCAATGCCCATTTTATCAGATACACAATGTAAATTGTTAGCACAGTAAACTATTATAAAGGTTAATGGCTGTGATATCTTTGCTTTCCTGACATACTGAGAGTTATATTTATGATTTTATTATTGCCAAGTCCAAGGTCAGGAATGCTTTCTAACTTTGCCATGGCAATATTGCTCTTCTGGGGGAGAGCGAAGCCAATTCATGTGAGTCCTCCTTCTGTTCTGTAAACACATTGCCTGTTCTAGGTTCCTTTCACAATCCCTTCTGGATCTGACAGCCATGGATTTATTGAAGCATTTTAAAAGTCATTGACTGTTTCCAGCATGTACTTGCTATAAGAAGATGTGCTTCCTTCCATTTACCCTGAACGTTTATTTCCTGAGCTTCAAGTATCTTCAGCATCCCCCCTTGAACTAGTCGAGGGCAGTACACGCAGAGTCCTTGGCCTCCACTAGCTGTGGCCATCTTCAGCTAATGTCACCTTAGTTTTGTTTTGTGTAAATGGCTTGCTTACTCTTCTCTGTTGGGTATCAAAGCAACTTAACAGTGCAGATGGATTTTGGTAAATGAAGACAGAATTAAGCCCAGACCATGAAATATAATGATGCTAATTCAGTGGCATTTTACGTGGTGAAACAAAGGGAGAAGTTGGCTTAGAAGTTTAGCCCTTGCTGCCTTGCCTAGTATGTGACTTTACACAAGAAGATGAGTAAAAGAAAGGTGTATTGCAGGCCATGTTTTCTGGGTTGTTACTGAGTCAAGAAGGACGCGGGTTAGCAGGGCTCCTTATTTGAGCCAGCAAAAGCAGCTTTTTGTTCCCAGATCAAATGGCTGGTGTCTAAACGCCAGGCTCTTGTGCTTCTCTTGTGACCTGAAAGATGGGGAGGGGGGTGGGAAGAACTAGGCATGTTCTCCAGTGTCTGGGATGATTGGCATCATTTTCTTACATTATCTCTGCTTCACATAGAGTAAGTTCACTGAGCCCGAAGCTTCCGAAATCTCCTGCTAACTACCCTGGAGCAGGCATCTTTGTCCCTTTCTTAGTCCAAAGCTGCAGGCAGATGTCTGAGGTTTCTTGTTCTTGTCCAGTGCTAAAGAGTGACCACAAAAACTGCCTAAGGTTTTCCCCTGGGCCAGGCTCAGTACGTGGCCCACGAGCCCCACTGTTGTGTGCCCAGCTCCCCACCGAACTACCTGTTCCTCTTCTCTGACTTAGAAGAAGTTTAGCACTTTGAAAGCTTGCTCCTGGCCAGGAGCTCTTGGTAGCAGAGAACGAGAGGAATTAAGGACTTCAGCGTTATACCTCAGTTCCAGACTTTGCTCTTCAGCCAAGAGGAGCCGCTCCGTGCACATTTGTGTGCATGCTTGTCTTTCTGACGTTTTGATAATGCAGATAGCTGGTCCTTTTTGAGGGCTGGCTTTGGCCACATGTGCACTCTTTCTAATGTTCCCAACAACCTTGCAATGTCTGTGCTATCCCCCACAATGGATGGATGAAGGAACTCATGCTCCAAGGAGGGAGACTCCTTGCCTGGAGTCACATTGCCTTGGGGTGGCAGAAGTGGGACTCCTACCCAGCCCTGAAATTCCACAGCACCATCTATTGATTTGCATACATGTAACTGGAGATGACCTTTAAGACTGATGAAAGGAGGAGTGTGTTTGCTCTAAGTGTCCCTGTGAGCTTCCTTGCCTACAGCAGCTGGTGTGGCTTGACCATTTCCCCAGGTTCTGATGGTTCTGGAAAGACAGGAGACACACTCTTGCCCTCTGACCCAGTCAGGGCTCCATGGAGAGAGCAGGGGGCAGTGTGCTCCCAGGGCCCAGGGAGGTGGTGCACTCCGCAGGGAAGGGGGCAGAGGGGGGCTGTCATCACTGAATCCCATGTAGTGCAGGGCCTTGGGTGGGGTGAGACGAAGAAAAATGTACCACTCTGTATTGTATCAGGAAGGGTTGAATCTAATTCTGTTGCTTCTGAAGATGTGAGAATAAATCTTGATGGCTTCCCTTTTTGCTGCCTCTAACCATCCTTGTGTGTATTGGCTGGTTTTACTTTATTACTGTCACCATTTTCCCCGTGATTTTAATGGTCATTTTCATGAAAACGCTCAGTTCATGTTTTCCAGCACCAATTCTAAGCTTATATCAGTAACAAGGAAAGTTGCCTCTTTTTAAAAGACCATGCTCTTCTTATCACCCAGGACACAGGCATTCTGGAAACATGTCCCTGACTGTACCTTCTTCCCGTCTCTTCCACTGGCGTGGCTGGCCCTTCCCTCCTCACTCCTTACTCATCAGCAGCACCTTCCCTGTTCCTTGGCTCACGATGGTGCACCTGGGAACCTTAGCCCCACCGCAGGCCCCTTGCCACTTAATGAGATTCTGCTCATGCTTGCAAGCCCATCTCAAATGCTGCCTCCTCCATGAGGCCCACCCTGAATTATCTCCAACTGGAAATACCCTCTCTTCTTTAAATCCTTTGGTGCCGATATTCTATCGTGAATCATTATTTTTTTTTCTTTAAAATGTCACCTTCCCATATTTTTGTGGTTATAAAAGTAATACATATCTATCATAGAACAATGAAAAACACAGAAAAGCACAAAGAAGAAAATAAGTATCCAGGTAACATCAGGCACTAACGTTTGGGGAGCATTATGTGCAGGAACTAGCCCAAGCTCTGTACCTGTATGCACTCAGCTTGTTTTCACAACCGCTCCTCCAGGGCAGTGTTGTTACAATCCTTATTTTACATGTAAGGAAATGGTGTTCCAGGAGGTAATGGTCACGTGTCTCCATGCCAGCTGGTGTGACCCGGAGACCTGGCTCCATGGCTGTGTGAGCTAGGGACTCTGGGGTTGAGCCCCTGGGGCTTCTGTCTGCTTCTACCCAGGTCCCTGTGTGCAGCTTGGGGTCTTGGGTGGGCATCCATCCCTCCCTGTTGGGGCTGTCGGGAGGTTGTAACTTTCAGATGCCACCTGTGTTTTATTTGAGAAATCAGGTTTTAATTATGGGAATGCAAAGAGCAAGAAGTAATAACCAGCTGACAGTTTTGGAGTATTCTCCATGTACCAAATCCTGCTCGGAGGGCTGTACCTGTGTGAATTCATTTATTCTTCACACCATAGCCACTGTTGGGACTTCCAGGTGACTGAAGAAGGGACTTAAGCCCAGAGAGGTTAAGAAACTGACTGAATTTACACAGCTAGAATGTGATGAGATCCAAGCTCGGAGGGGCTAGTTCTAGAACCCAGTTGTAACTACTCACTCTCCTGACTGAATCTACATCCAGTGATGGGACAACCAAAACTGGCCTCTGCAAATCAAAAGTGGACACTTCAGGGGGGTGGGCACAATTCCTTCTGTAACATTAGTATTAGAGTGAGCCTCAGGGAAGAGCCTCACAGGCCTCTCCCCACCCCAGACCACGGGAGGGTCCCCCAACTGGAAGGGGAGGGTAGGCTGGGCACAGGACAGGGAGACCTGCCTGGGTGTCCAGGCAGGGACAGGAGGGTCAGCAGGAAGAGACTGCTGAGAGCAGCTGGGAGCTGAGCCCACGCCCCCTGGACTTTGTTGACCTTCTAGGGATGTCCCCCAGACAAGAGGCCCTGAAAGCTCTTTGTCTAGTCACTCTTTGATGGGCACCTGTGGAGCATCCATCAGAATGGCACTTACCTGAGCCTGGAGGCTTTGCCAAGTCCCATCCAGCTGTCCTATGTGGACACACCCTACTGTCTCAAGGCCCAACATTCCCATAGCCTTTGGAGACAGGGGGTATCAGGTCTTGACAGCCGGAGCCATGGTGGCTGTGCACCCTGCTCCTGAACTTGGGTGGGAATAGGCAGTGGGGACACTCATTGCCTCTTCTGATAGTCAACGGTCAAATTGTGTGTCACGGGAGAGCAGGGAAGCGGTGGTCACGAGGATGAAGCCTGGGAAGGCCCTTGGAGAAGAAAGCCATGGCCTGGCTGTGGGACAGAGATGAGTTCACCTGGAGGAGGAGGGAGCGGGAGCACACGCCAGGCTGAGGAGCAGGGGTGAGGGCGTGGATAAGGCTCCCAGGGGCACAGACTGAAAGACCCCCCCGGGGGGCGGGCTGGGGTTGGAGCCAAGATTCTGCACTCTAATGTCTGGGATGGGATGGGATGTGGGCCAGGCCGAGAGTGGGCGTGGGAGTCAGGCAGCCTGGGCTTGATCCTGGTTCTGCCACCTGTTGGCTGTGCAATTTCAAGCATGTCACATGCTCCCACCCCCATCCTAGCCTCAGTTTCTTTGTCTGTAAGATGGAAACCATGACACCTACATGAGGAGGCCACAATCAGGGCTTGGTGAGATGATAACATTGCAACGCCTAGCACAGCGCCAGGCACACACGTAGTATTATTACTCTTGTCCAACGAGGAATCTATCTCTGGGTGACGGAAATCTGCACCCACTGCTGCTTTGTCTTCTGTTCTGTGGAATGTCTCCAAGTAGCAATGGCCACACATTCTGGCCACGATGGCTGAAAGTATTTGGGGAAATCCTAGCCGCTCTCCAGCCAGAGGAAAATGACGCGGTGGGCATGAGGGAACTGTTGGGATGCCGTCTCCCCATTTTATCTGGTTTGCCTGGGAAGCTGCACTCATCTGCATCATTTTCCCAGCAAACACTGGAAACGTATGTCTCGTTCCTTCCTACACAACTACGATGCTTCGGCTTCCGTCGACCGAGAGGTCGGGGTTCAGGGAGAGCTGTCTGGCTGGGAGTGGGGTGGAATTTGCCCTCATGTCCCTGACTCCCTCTTTGCCCAGCAGATGACTGGGAAGTAGAGGGAAGCTGGCGGGCCACGTGCTGCGGCCTCTCCACCCTCCGCCCTCCTCCGTGGGGCCTCTGCTCTCCCGCAACGGTTCCGGATGGGACCTCCAGGCTCTAGTGACTCTGAGAAATAAGGCAGGGTCCCAGACTAGGGCGAGATTTCCAGGTGAGATGATGAATGCCAGGTTGCTTTAACGAATAGGTTTTTCAGATCAGAGTAATAAATATTCAGCTATGTCCTGTGCTCGGTGCTAGCATGAAACAAATGTCAGAATTAGGTGGGAAATCAGAGGTCATTTGGTCCACGCTCCTCCTTGTCTCCCCTCCAATGAGGTATAAATATTAATACAAGGGTCCTCTGTCTTCTAGGAAGCTTCCATGTCCATGTTTTGTTCAAAGTAAACCAAGAAAGTTTTGTCTACACTCATTCCTTCAGATAGAACTCGAAACTTTAAAAAGACAAAGCTGAATTTTAGTCTTCCTGGCTCCACCCCAGCCCATCCCCCCGTTCCGGCTGTTTGTCCCATCTGATGGAGGGCACCAGGCACGTGGCAGGCGTGCGGTGGCCGCCGAGCGCTCCGTGTGCAGGCAGGGGCCGTGTCAGCAGTCTTGTTACTCATCACTTCACTTCTTCCCGTGGTCCTCCCGTGAGAGACACAGACCTTAGACCCCATCATCAATGCTGAAGATCAGCTAACCTGGGTTCCAAACTTCACTACTGTATGTGTTACCCTCACAGTTTTTTGTAATATTGGAGTACTAATGGACATTATTGAATAGATTCTTAAACTCACCTTTTAAAAAAAAAAAACTTAGTCTCATTTTAAAAGAAAATTTCTGAGGCTTGATATGCTAGTTATATTTTTATATGCAAAAATAAAAGAATCACTGTAATTTTGCATTCTGTTTATGGTACATGTCTCACATTTGATAAATACAGCAGTAAGTGAACTTCTTAATGGTACAGGTGAGAACAGTGAGGCCCAATGATGTCAAGTCACTTGCTGAAGACCACACGGCCAGCCAGTGGCCGACCTTGGACTCCAGCCGAGATCAGCTGAACTATCCGGGCAGCCATCTGTCCATCCATTCACGCAGTGCCACGAAACATTCGGGGTGCAAGCACAGTTCCAGGTGTTGTGTGCATACAAAGGATATAGGAGAGCACCTGTTCTGGTGGCCGCAGGACTTGGTGGGGGACGCTATTCTAACAAGCCACCTCCATGTTGATTTACATGATAAGAGCTGTGATGGAGTCAGGTGTGAAGAATCAGAGAGAGAGGAGCTCCAGGGTTGGGGTCTGTGCGACTGGGTCCTCGTGCTGCCTTATCCAGGGCTACGGGGGCGCCACTCTCCCAGCAATCGACACCACTCCGCTGTCAACTTTCCTGCCCCTCCATCCCCGTCATGTGGCATAGTGGTTCAGAGACAGCATCACCTCTCATGTCCCTAAGACCTGGGTGCAAATCCCAGCTGTGCAAATTACTAGCTCCGTGGCATAGACATGTCCTGTCACCTCTCAGAGTCCAGTTTTCCTGTCTCTAAGATGAGGTTGACACAGCCTGCCTGTACCTTAGGGATGTGGGAAGGAAATGAAGTCACGTACATAAGGCACAGAATACAGTGCCTGGCCCATAATAGATACTCATAAAATGAGAGCTGTTATGAATTATTCTAGACAGATTGTTGCCCGCATGCCTGCCACATCCCTTCCTCACACCAAGTCACGGGAAGTGTTTTCTCCTCCTGCCAATCCATCTGATAGCAGAGCCCTGTTGTGGTGGAGGTCTTTAAAACAGCCCTTTGTGTGGTCTAGGACCCTCTGGGTGGGTTAGAGGTCTGTTCGTGTCCTTTGTCAAAGCATTCACTTTCCT
The DNA here is from genome assembly GCF_041146395.1 of Eulemur rufifrons. Classification (NCBI taxonomy): domain Eukaryota; kingdom Metazoa; phylum Chordata; class Mammalia; order Primates; family Lemuridae; genus Eulemur; species Eulemur rufifrons. Next base: position 14,150,707 of record NC_090992.1, read on the forward strand.
CCTACTTGCAGACAAGAAGTCAACTCTTAAATACAACTCAGGGAAGGACTCCCATTAACAAAAGTCAGCACAATAAACATGGCAGCCCCATGGTCTTCGGGCCTGGCAACTGGAATTTAGGCCAAGTCTGTTTGACTTCATTTCTGAAGGCAAACGCAGCCCCAGCATTACCCAAATTGGGCAGTGAGGAATTTTCATGTTCCCAACACTTTCAACAATGACCCATTATGCATGGTGACTCACGAATGGGCCCGTGTCCACGGAACAGCGTGTGTCTCTCTGCAGCGAGTACAGTGCCTTGCTGTATGTTTGAACTAATTTCATAGGCTTGTCTCCACCACGGATGTTACTTGCCTTCTTTTCTGATGGGTGCTGGAAGCTTGTTATATCAGAGAAAGCCAGAAAAGGAAAGAAAAGGCCATGATTCTTTGCACTGGGCAGTTGACTGTGTTGAGATAGTGCTCTGGAGGAAAACTTGGGTTCAAGCTGAACTAAAAGGAAAGTCTTGGGTATCTTTCCAAAAAGCGCTTACCTTAGTTGGCAGGTCAAGGAAAACTCTCAGGCCATGCGTGATTGTTGCAGCTGTTCATGCCACAGGCTCTCTTTCCCTTGACATGCAGGGGAGAGGGCAGCAGAATATTCAAACAGGAGACACGGCAGGGTCAAGGAGGCCCAGCAAAGCATGTGCAGAGACAGCTCATTTGCCTCTTGGGTTGTTATTATAACGAACTTGAGCAATTTTATAGAGAACGAGAACCCCAGGAACACGGACTTGATTTCTAACATTCCAAAGGGAGAGAAGAATTGCTGGCATCTAAGCAGTCCCAGGGACACCCTGCCATGCTGCTTTTTCCTCCTGCCTGGCACACATGCCTTGGCTGTGCTGAGCTTCAGCAATTTTTGAGGGTCTCACGGAGCAGGGTGGGCTCAGAGCCAGCCGTGCTTGTGCCGTTTCATACCTCTGCACCGCCGCAGACACGGGTGCACACGCACTCTCGGCCTCCTGGTGAACTCGCAGCCAGCAGAGACTGCAGTGTCTCCAGCAGGCCTGCGCCTGCCTCCGGGAGCGGTGTCTGATGCCCGCGCAGATTTCCGTCAGGGCTCCTTCCACCCTGTGTTGTAGTAATAAGAGTGAGAATTGAAACTCCTTGGCAAGGTCTGTGCTTTCTGCTCTGTCTTTTCAGCTAGATGGTGGATTTCTGAGTCGGGGCCTTGGCTGTCTTGCGTATTGCGCATGCTCAGCCCTCAGGACGTTTCCTGGCAGGCAGAAGGCGCTTAGTAAACGTTTGCTGAATGATCAAATGAATGACTGACTGAATGACATCCACAGGCAATTTTTTGTGTCTGATGAGGCATATTAAATTCCCAGGATACCTTAAACTCTTACAATCAGCTGTTCCAGTGTGTCCCAATATTGATACTGGAGCCCCCCTTGAAACCTGTTATCATTCATCAATGCCTTTGCGCGAATGAGTTTACAGGATGACAAGGTAGCTGAGGAAATAAACCAGGTCTGACACTGTTTGGGGGTGAATTAGGGGAGTGTGCATGTGTGCAAGGCAATGGGGTAAATGAGAAAGAGCTGAGGTTATGGGGTGCTCCCCAAAAGGGTCCCTGAAATGGGGGTACCATTGAAAGAAAAATGGACTGGGAAAGGGTAAGCAAGAGGTCAAGGTTTCCCATCAGCCCTGAGGCCAAGCCTGGGGGTACCTTAGACTTGTGGGGTCCCAGGTGAGTTCCTAGTCCTTATTTCTGTCTTCTTAGACAAGGGGTAATTTGTTAACCCGTCTTCCGTTTATTTATGTGTTCATTCATTGAACTGAGTCTCACTGACTACCCACAATGCACCGGGATACAGCAGACACGTTCCCCGCCCTCATGGAGCTTACAGTCTTTCTGGGGAGAAACAGACACTAAAGAAATAAATCTACTACGATGCCAGATGATGGTAAGTGCCCCGAAGGAGACTGAAGCAGGACAAGTGGTGGGGCGCGAGGTGGGGGCCCTTGAGAGGGGGCAGCAGGGCAGGGCGGGGGAAGGCAGAGTCCCTGGGAGCGAGGCTGCTCACTGGTGGGGACAGAGAGACCAGACTCGGGTCCAGCCCCACTGCTTTGGGCAAGCACATGGGGTTGGCTCACAGATGTCGCATTTGGGAGAACTCCTGTCATCTGAACTGAACAGGGGACTTGGAGAGACAGGTGTGCTGGAGTTAGTGATGCCACCTCCCCCTTGCTGAGCCTCAGTTTGCCTCTTTGTCAAGTGGGGAGAGCCACGAGGTCTCCTTCACAGCTTGCCCTGAAGGTCAGAAGAGGTCACAGGTGTGACAACAGCACGCGGTGATTTGCACAGTGGCACTGAGGAGTGTTGTTTACGGGTTCAGCACTTGTCAACCTGCAAGGGCCCTGAAGTCCCACAGGCAGCCGGTGGCTGTCGGCCAGTGACTGCTGGACCTGCGGGCTCTGGGGAGCTGCGGGCACCTTCCTTCGTGCCCCCAGGCCTGTTTCCCTGACCTCGGCCACAGGCCTCCCATTGGTCTAACTTTAGATTCCTGCTGTCTGGAGGTTCGGAGTGGTTACGGCAGGGCGTGCTGGCTTTCAGCTGGTGTGTGAGCGCATCGTGAAATCGCTGTCATTTGTTCTGATCAGTTGGTGCCAGTAGTAGCCAGTGTTAAGATGTTTTGACTTTCAGCCCAGTTAAAAGCATGGACTCTGGAGTCAGGGGGCTCCGCCACTCAACCGGCTGCGTGACCTTCGGCAAGTTACTCTCTAGAACCCCGTTTCCACATCGGCAGAAAGGGAATCGTGACAGTGCCGTCCCGCAGGACCGCCGGGAGAATTAACCGGATGCTGCACAGGCATGTGAAGCAGCGCCTGGCACGCACCCCTGTGTGTGGTTTGCTGTTCTCATCACCCTTCCTGCCTCCCCTCCACGCACCCTCCTGTGGAGAAGGGGCCTGTTCCCCGTGCAGCTCCGTCGGGCATGGCGGAGGCTCGGCTCTCAGTAGGCGTCGAAAGGATGAATGAATTAAGGGGTGGTGGAGCCGGTCTTTATTTCCCCTGAGCTCTAGAGTGACGGCGGGAAATGTGGAGGATGCTGAGGGCGCCGTTTGGAAAGGGGCTGGAGCACGGTGCAGACTTCGCATTAAATCCCCCTTCTGCAGAAATGCAGAATTTTCTTGGGAAAATTCTATGATCTCTCAAGGACCAGTTGGCTAAGTTCAGTCAATGTGCGGGCAATGGCAAAGCTGGTATCTGGTAACATACACCGTGGATTTAGAAATACGATTATATTTAATAGAAATGTGAAACTGTGGGGTGGGGGGGGGCATCTGAGAATGGAGGAAAGGCAGTGTTTACTGAGTGCTCACAGCACACCAGCACCTTGAACCCTTTCTTTGTAGTCTTCACTTGACCGTTGCGAGGAGAGGAGCATTGGGTCACCCCCACTTTGCCGGGGAGGAGACTGAGGAATGTTTTGGTTTGCTGGCTTGCACAAGTCACCCAGCCAATAAGGGCTCCTCCTGAGATTTGAACCCGGGTCCTTCCGGCTCAGAGCCCTGCCCTTTGCACTGATCTTCCCTGGGAATGCACAGCTGGCTGTGACCAGGAGCAGGGTCCTCACGGGCTCCTAACTATCTGTGTGCGCAGGGTACAGTCTAATCTCAATATGAATAAGTTCACAATTGCTGTGTTCTAGAATCATTTGACAGCTAGATGATTGGTTCATTCAGGGGAAATTTCATTGCTAAAAAAAGTAATTCCAGTGATATATACTGAAAAGAATTGAAAGCAGGGTCTCGAAGAGATATTTGAACGTTTCCATGTTCATGGCAGCAATATTCACCATGACAAAAGGTGGAAACCACCCCAGTGTCCAGTGACAGAAGATTGGATAAACAAAATGTGGTGTGTACGTGCTGTGGAATATTATTCCGCTGTAAACAAGAAGGAAATTCTGGCACATGCTACAACATAGATGAAACTTGAGGACATTATGCTAAGTGAAATAAGCCAGTCACAAAAGGACAGATACTATACGATTCTATTTACATGATGCACTTAGAGTAGTCAAATTCAGACAGAAAATATTAGGATGATGGTTGCCAGGGGCTGAGAGGAGAGAGGGATGGGGATTGGGTAATGGGTACGGGGGTTCAGTTCTGCAAGACGAAAGAGTTCTGTGGATGGATGGTGGTGATAATAGCGCAACAATGTGCTTAATGCCACTGCACTTTACACTTAGAAATGGTTACAGTGGTAAATTTCCTGTTGTGTGTGTTTTACCCGGCACCACCCCTCTCCCAAAGAAATCCCAGCTGCGTAAGAGCAGTTTGATATTTTATGATGGGAAGGATTTGAATTTCGCTTCAAGGAACTTACACTTTTCAAACCTGACCAGTGAATGGGCAGGAAGTGAGTCACCTGTGGTTCTACTGGGTACCCCAAGTACAGTTGGTACCTCTGCAACTCCTGGGCTCCAGGACAACCTTTGAGTTGAGAATCTCCCTCCCTTCCTTCATATTCATTAAATGCCTACTGTTACCACTCTGCCAGATGCTGGACATGAAAATATGTGATCTGTGCCCAAACGTACCTGTATTTTCTCCCACGTTTGCTATGTTTTTATCAGTGTGCACACACTTGCCATTTTGCTTGATAACAGTTCACATTCCATTTATTTCAGTGCCGATTTATTCCAAGGCAGAACGAAACGATTGCTTCTGTGTTAGTTTCCAGTGCGTCGCAAAGGCTGAGCCGAAGGCCGTGGCCAGGAGCTGGGGAAGCTGGGGTAGCTGGCCCTGCTGGGGTCGGAGGGGCGCCGAGAAGCACAAGTGACAAGGGCCCCCGAGAGTCACCGGGCCGCAGAGTCAAGCCAGTGTTTGCGCATTTTTCTGAGTCTGGCATTGTGGGAATCCGCCGGGCCTGCTCTGCGGAGGGAGGCCGACTTGGATCCTGAGGGCTTGGAAAGATAGTCAGGATTCTGCCCGTCCCTGAAATAGCCGTGCGTTTGTTTAAAGACTTGACACGTTCTGACGCTGGAATTTCCCTCTGTGTTTATTTTCACATCTGGGTGATGGTCGTCTGCCACCGGAGGACTTTTAATGAATCACTGCAGAGATTCTTTTAATGTTTCCCAGACGGGAGGGGGCTGGGAGGGGGCCGCCGCTTGTCTTTTTTTTTTTTTCCTTGAAGACTTACGGGGCAGGACTGACTTGGCTTCTCCGCTGGAAGCCTGGAGCTGTCCCTGGGGAAAGGCAGACATTTCTCATCCTTCTGGGAAACCTGTTCTCGTAGAGCTTCTCATCACAGGGCTGTTTCTGCGTGAGGAGGGGCAAAGGTGGAATGGCACGGAAGTACAAGAGAAAGGCTGATTTTACCCGGTTCAGGATGTGCGGGGCTGTTCCCGCGCTGGCCGCTGGCAGAGCTCCCCCCCACAGCCGTTCTGCCTCCACAGGCTGTTGCCCCGGGGACGGTGATTCGAGCTCCAGGAGACAAAGCTGATGGGGGCAACTTCCAACGTGCAACCTGGGGACTTACTGGTTGCCAGAGGTCTTTCGATGGGCCCTTATTCCTGGGCTCGTGGCAGAAGCCAGTAGTGGCCAGTGGCTCTGTGACCACGGTAGGTCTCTGGTTCCTGCCCACTCAGCCTGACAGACAGGGCCCTTTGCAGTCACACCCTGCTCCGTGGCCCACATCTTCCACGTTCGGCCACATCTCATACACTCTGTCGGGCATTTTCCAGTGGCCCCAACACGGACCCGCCCTCCACTCCTCTCTGCCAGCCCTGCACCCCAGCCATCTGACCGTGAGGGACGCGGGGCCCAGCCTCCCCACCCTGCCCTCCCACTCCTGCAGGGGTTTGGCCAGTGGGGGCCTCACAGATACCTGAGGAGGGAGGAGAGAGGTGGAGGCGTGTATTCCCTCGCCCATGCCTTGAAAGTCTCGGATCCTCTCAAGGTGGCCTTCTCTACGTAATTTTCTCTTCCTGCACTCGGACAGCTGCTCTCTGACATCATCCTGTGAGGCCAGGGGTGGGCACAGGACCCCTGCCCCCCATCCTACACTACTTCCTGTGGTTTCCCTCTAGCTTGCCCACACCTTTGTTGATAGTCTATTTCCTAAACCCTTCTTGAATCCTCTTGAGCATTCCCGCTGGAACTCAGACTGACATACACACTGTGTCATTTTACACACCCATACCTGTTCCCATGCTGTTTCTTCTACCAAGAGTTTCCTTCCTTATGTTGGCTACCTGTGGAACTACTACTCATCCTTCAAAATTCTGCTGAAATGTCACTTCTGTGAAGCCTGCCTTGAGTTTCCCATAAGAATTAACCCCTCCCTCCTTGGCCTCCTCCCTGTCTGTACGGCGGCAATCTTGTCTATGTACCTCACATCCTCCTCATCCTAACCCCTTGCCACCTAGGACATGGCCAAACGTTCCCTCATCAGTATTTTATAATGTTTAATTTCTTCAAGATCTGATAAGTGACCATCTAAAGTGACTACTTTGATGCCTGGTTCAGAGTAGATGCTTAATAAATGGTAGCTACCATGAGACAACTTTGCGCTAAAGTGTGAATGGCTATGTGGTTTAATACATTATCCCTCCCAGGAGCACCTCATATTTATAGGTATCCTTTCAGAGTTAATGTTCCCTCCAGTGAACCTCTAAATTGGCAGGGTAGGGTGGAGTGGGTCAAAGGGTCTTCTTCTAGGGCTCTTCAAACTATATCCAGTCCCTTTGTGTAGGTTTGAGAAACAGAATCACTTCAGGTCAATCTCCAGAGGCTGCTTGGAAAAAGGGCACGGGTTGCTCAATAGTGGCCTGGGGGAGCAGTGTCTGTGGAAAAAGGCAGATGTGACTGGACACATCTCCGCTCAGCTAATATGTGCTTCCAGTACTATTGGAATGTGATGTTCTGAATTGTGACTGGCCGACTTTCTTCTCTGTGGTTAAGTTTATAATAACATAGACTATGACTCTAGTTTTGCCAAAGTGGAAAAAAAAAATGCCATCCAATGGATTTTTATGGTGGTTCTTAAACATTTTTGTAACGTTATTAAAGATGGAGCTCAGTAAGTCTCTTATGTCCCGCTTGGGTCTGACGAGCCAAGGTACAGACCGAAAGGCTGGGTGTGGGCAGGCAGGGACGCTACACCTGGGAGGTGCCAACACCAGTTAAGTCGTCCTGGGCAATTTTGCCTAAAAGTGGAGCTACCTCCGTAAGTACAAATCCAGAGTATTTTGACCGTCCCGGGCCGGGGCAGAGATCAAAGCAAAGCTTCTCACTCCTCATTAAGTTCAAGAATCCAGGAGCCTGCTCTGTTCCAGGGAGTCCAGATACATCCTTCCTGGACTCCAGAGGATCGCAGCACACGTCTTAGGTGGTGGAGAGGCCGGGCCAAGTGGAACTCCCTGTTGCAAACTGCTTCCTCTCCCGCTCTGCGGAGAACAGGGAGCCAATCTGACACGCAGTCTCACCATCAGCATGTTTGGGAACATCTTTTCCAACAGGGTCCCACAGATGTCCGTGAAGTTGGAAAACTGGAAGAATTCTTGGGAATAACCAAAAGCAGTGTTTGCTAGGTTAATGGTGTGAATGCTGTGTGTCTTGGCGTGGTTAGGACAGAGGTTTCTCAGGGGATGAAGATTTCAGGTCGACACAGGAGGCCCCGGGGACCCTGAACTTGCTGCTCTTTCCCTCAGCTTCTGGTTCTGTCAACATCCTGAATCCCCCTTTTCCTGGAAGCCTCATGTAGCCACCACGAGGCCTCAAACCTGGGAAGGGAGGTTTGTGAACTGGGTGCAGTCAGGGCTTGTCTTGGTATTACTTGAAGTTCAAGTTGGCCTCAGTTTTGCTGGCTACCCACACACTTCCAGCCCCACAATGGGCTCCCACCTCCTCTGCCATCCAGACCGTGTCTAGCCCTCTTTCTATCCATCCATGCATCTGTAATTTTGGGGGTGCATTTCAGAATAAGTTGCAGACATCAGTGCACACCTTCCACCAATATATAATACTTCAGCATGAGTATCGCAAGCTAGAGTTCACTATTTGCTTACAGTTATTTTCTTTTGAACATATAATAAAATGCACATATTTTAGGTGTACTATTTATAGACATCAGTTTTTAAAAATGCCACACTTCCTATATTCCCATGCTTCCTTAACACTTTATTAATTAATAAAGTAATAATTGACAAGTGTCTACACTGTATTGCCCATTTGGAAGTGGAGACCTGGGCTCCTTTCTTCCTCAGTGAGGACAGATAATTGTTGTCCCAGCCCGATTCACATCCAGTCTGGTCCCTCAGCATCCCGGCAGTGGATGCAGACCCCTTCCCTGGTCCTCTCCCCTTCCAAACCTTGGCCCAAGGGGCTCAGAGCCACTCCCTGGGTCCCTCTGCTGCAGCCTGGCCTTGTCCAGCCAAACCCAGAAATGCTGACTCTGTTACCACGTGATCGTTGAATGACTGCAGACAGCAGCTACCACACTAGCAGCTGTGGAACTTCCCAGTTTCTGAAGAGCTTGCTTTCACGTTATTTCATTGAGACCTCGCTGCAGCTCAGTGGGGTGACTGTCATCACTACTGTTATGTCCATGTCTCCGACTGGGACACTGAGGCTGAGAGAGGAGGTCCTGCAGCTTGGCTCTGGATTGAGGCCTGGGTGGCTTCACACGCTGAGCTCTTCGTGTGGCCCCACGGAGTTTCCGCCTGAGCCTGATCCCCAGGCTGTGAAATAACGACTATGCATATCGCTAAATATGTGTCACCGTGACTTTCTTGGAAGTTTAATTTGGGGACAATGTTAAACTGGTTGTGGGTTTGCAGATGACATATTTACTGTTTGTGTGACAGGGAAACATATGGTCTGGTGGAAAGAGCATGGGTTTTGCAGTCAGCAGACCTAGGCTCTGTTATAACTTAACAGTTCATTAATTAAGTAATAATTGCCACATGTCTACTCTATATTCCCCATTGAGAAGCAGAGACCCAGGCTCCTTTGTAATCTCAGACAAGTCACTCATCAAGGACCAATATTGTTTGGATGCTTCATACATGCCCAGAGAGGTACACCCATAATCTTATCTGCCTACCGCTCCCAACACTCTACTATTATTGTCATCAGTTCTTTATAATGAGGAGACTGAAGCACAGAGAGATGAAGTAACTTGCACGAGGTCACACAGCCAAGGAACCCAGGCACTCAAATTCTGGGGCCTACTGTCCTAGCCACAAGCCCACATCAATGCATCTGTGACTTGGGAACGACCAGGCCTCCTCACGAGTGTTTTGGCGACTATGAGAGAAGATGCATAAAGTTTTCTCTCCAAAGAGAAGTGAGCTAAGGTCCAAGGTCCAAACACAGAAGTTACAACTGGAAACCCCTGGGCCAATTTTGGTCCATGTGCTGCTCACCATAGAGTTTTTTTTTTCCTTTTAATTTGGATTGTCAACACTTTCACATTATGAGCTCGCACATAACAATATCTTTTTCTAACTTACTTAAAAAAAATCTGAACATCTAGCCAAAGTGGGTCCCTTTGTGGGCTTGGAGCCATTGGCTGGCACCCAGTTTCCCCAGTCCCCACCGTCCCCCTTGCCTCCTCCTTCCTGAGCCCGTGGCAAGGGCCACTCCTCATCTGGCTTGCCTCGTGGCGGTTCTGACACCAGGCCCATTTCACTCACTCTGCGCCCGGCCCCTGTGAGCATGAGGGTTTGCAGACAGAGCAAAACCAACCTCGCGGAGGCACGTTCTTCTCCTCTCCAGAAGGGAGCCACAGGTCAGGTCCTTTGCTATCTGTGAGATTCAAGGTCAGGGTGTTCTCTGAGAGTAAATTCTCGTATGTGCACAGGAATACTTTGAAGGCATTTCTTTATCAGCATGTCACAAGCCAGTGGGCTACAGAGCGTGATGTTTTGGTGAGTGCTGGGGCTGTATATAGGGCCGCCAGCTTTTTCTTCCTTGCATTTTTCTTGTCAGCTTTTGTCTTCTTGGCATTTTTTTGGCACATACCTCATGCTGGCTCACTATTTCCTCATGGCTGCCCAGGCATCGCAAAATACTCCCACTCCAGTGATTGACCTTATTCTCCAGGACTCAGATCTGAAAGTGCCATGTCACCTGGGAGAGATGGCATGAACATAGCATTTCCCCAAGTAGGGCAAACATCAAGTCATAGCCAAGCATTTTAAAAATATTAATTGTAACATTTATTTTCATGAGTACTAGAAAAATAGTTAGCATATCAAGCTTATGTTTTCAAGAAAATGATTGGTTAGGAGGGCGCTAAGTTTAAAAAACAAGTTATTTAAAAGTCAATTTAGGCCGGGCGCGGTGGCTCACGCCTGTAATCCTAGCACTCTGGGAGGCCGAGGTGGGCGGATCGTTTGAGCTCAGGAGTTCGAGACCAGCCTGAGCAAGAGCGAGACCCCATCTCTACTAAAAATAGAAAGAAATTACATGGACAACTAAAAATATATATAGAAAAAATTAGCCGGGCATGGTGGTGCATGCCTGTAGTCCCAGCTACTCAGGAGGCTGAGACAGGAGGATCCCTTGAGCTCAGGAGTTTGAGGTTGCTGTGAGCTAGGCTGACGCCACGGCACTCACTCTAGCCTGGGCAACAGAGCGAGACTCTGTCTCAAAAAAAAAAATGTAAAAGTCAATTTAAAGGAAAATAGTAAGTAAATACTACAGGTGAAAAGTCAAAGGCAAAATACATGGTGGAGATACATAAATGATCTTAGTTTAGGGAAAACTGCATGGGCCCTGCTGTCCTCTGTATCCTCTTTGGGCCAAGTCTAGGGGCAGGAGACAGGGCACCCCTTCCCCATCCCGTGCCCCGCCTCTGTCTCTCTTCCTTGCCGAGTCCGTGGAAGCTTGACCTGGATATATTGGCTGAGAGGAAGAGGGTGGGAAGCTTCGCTGTTCCTCATCTCAGCTTCTCCTAAGTCTGTGGTGCTGCCTTTGCTAATGGGCCCTTTGCCAGTCTGGAGGGGACTAGACTCTTGGCACTCCAGGCAGGAAAAGACTCTTTGTGCAGTGCTCTCTCTTGGGCTAGAGAATACAGAGAACCCTGTCTGCCACAGGAATGGGGCAATCGTCACAGGATAACAGGAAATAGCAGGAGCACAACAAACCAACCACACAAAACCCTTGTTAGTGAATATTTTTAAAGAGTATCCCACCAAACATGTATGTAGCCACTGTGTGTAGGGACAGCAAATTGTTGAAAAGACATAAGGACCTATGTTGAATTGAGTAAATGAACTTGGCCCAATGACATCATCTCTTAAGCCTCAGTTTCCTCTTCTGTATGATGGGAATAAAAGTAATACGTGGAACATTGTTGAAAGGAATAGATGAGACACAGTATGCACAGTGGCATGTATAAATGGTAGCCCAGATGATGATGGTGATGGTGGTGGTGGTGACGGCGATGATGGAGGGTCTGTAAGGCAGGGTCTTTCCTTAGCTACTGATGTTAATTTAGGGAGAAAGAGGAGTTCTATCTTGAAGTTTTGTGTTGGAATTTTTGCCTGTGAGAACATCTTGACAGAGGGCACAATTTCCTGGCGTATGAACAGCCATGCCCTGGGGCCACCATTTTCCTATGCCTCTGTTTGGTCCGTGGAGACAGGGAACGTTCTGTTCTGCCAGTCATGAGGCAGGGCTGTGGGAGTGGAAGGCGGCTCAGGCACTTGGCTGCTGTCTAGACTGGGCAGGAGCCAGTGAAGACTGCCCATCAGTTCACGTGTAGTCGGAGCCGCTCCCCCACCTGGCTCCCATGCGTGAGGACAGAGTCAGAACATTCACGTTGCAGCCGAGGGCCCAGGGAGGGAAGGGAGCACGTGAGCGCATTACCGTGAACGAGAGGGCTGGAATTCTCATCAGTGCAGCATTAGCATAAAGGGCGGGAGAAAGGAGCCTGGCTTCTCCCAGAGAGAACGCCCCATTGAAAACGGGCTCCTCTCTTTGGTGGTGTGATTTGGCTTGCAGTTATTTTCACTGACCTTTGTAATAACCACATTTTCTCCTTTCTGTACTTACTGCTTCGACGCTGATCCTGGAGGGACTGCCCCTCCCAGGGCTGGCAAATTCCTAGAGATAGTAAAAGACTTGCCTACAAACGGGCCTTTCATATGCAAACAACCAATCCAGAGCCCACAGCCCCAGCCACCTCCTGTGTCTGCCCTTACGCTGGGGCCAGTGTCTACCTGCCCTACCCAGGGCGGGTACCAGACAATAGGGACACCCCTATGCCCCAGAGCCTGCTAAAATTATTCCAACTAGCAAATCCTAAACCTGCTTACTTCGCCTCACTCATTCTTCTCACAAAAAAGATAATCACGTTTTCTCCCCATTTTTCCATGTTTCTCCTCCCTCTGCCTCCTTACTGTCCCTGGGCTTCCCCAGATGTCCCTGTGTGGTGTCCCGTGCCTTCTGTTTCTAGGGAACTCTGAGTAAAACTTCTTCCCAACATTCATTTTCATGTCCGCTTGTCTTATCATGCCTGATTAAAGCAATCCCAGTTCCCTTCCAGCAACTTTGGTGGTGGAGGCTCTTTGCATAGTGAACATTCAGGATCCAGGTCTTAACTTGCTAAACTCAGTGCCGCTGCAGTCCTCATGGAGACAGCACCGTGCGCACAGAGGTGGGACGTTGTCTCTCGTGGGAATCAGGTAGACCAGGTCCAAAGGAGGGAGATCTCAAGTTCCCATTCAGTGACATAGGAGGAAGAATATTTCTATTCTGTGGTTGTCACGAAGGATCACATAACCTAGAACATGTTTCCAAGGGGTGGAGGTTTAGAGCACTTGTTTCTCAGAGGTCTGTGGCCTGGAGGGTGTGGGAGGTTGTGGTGCTAACCGGTTGACGGCCCTGCTCCTAAGCCAGATTCCGGTGGTGATGAAATCAGCCATCTCAGCGGAGCTCCCCTATCTGATCAGAGAAGACCCCTGCTGATTCCTTTTCTTCTGGTTCTCTTCATCCATCAAAACCTAAAGAAGGTCCTAAGCCTGCTTCCCAAAATTCCAGGGAGGCAGGAAAAGAGGTGAAGGTAACAAGGACAGACCTTGTTCCCAAAGAAAGATGTCTGGGAAAGGGAGTGAATAAATCCCTGAAAGCCCTAAACAGGTGGCTTTGAGTTTTTGGCTGATTTCCAGGGGGTGGCTGTGGCAGCTTGGTGGTCACATTCGGTGTCAGAAAACGTACAGCCCCTCCATGTCCCGGCCGGCGGCTTCCTGTGGGTGGTGTGTGGTGAGGGCAGAAGTGACAGTGCTGTTCCGCTTTCAGTCGGTGGGGAGGAGAGACTGCACGGCCGCGGTCGCCCGGCTGTGTCCTGAGCTGGGTTGGGCTCTGCCTTTGTCCCAGAGCCCTGGGCTCAGGAAGTGCCCAGACTTGCTTCAGATCCATCTTGGCCTGGACATAGGTTTGTTTTTAGTGTTTGCTTAAACATCTTTTTACTTTAAAATAATTAGATCCACAAGAAGTTGCAAAAAATATTACAGAGAAGTTCCTAGTCCCCTCTACCCAGTTTCCCCCAGTGGTTACATCTTACCCAATGATGCTGCAAAATCAAAACCAAGCAACCGGCACTGGTACAAGGGATGTGTGTAGGTCTATGTCATTTTATCATGAGTAGATTTGTGTGGCTGCCACGCCAATCAAGGTACAGAGCTGTTCTGCTGCCCCAAACACATCCCCGGTGCTGGCCCGTTGTGGTCACACCCGCCCATCCCTAACCCCTGGCAACTACAAATCTGTTTCCACCCCTGTCCTACGGTATATGGTCTTCTGAGACAGGATTATTTCACTCAGCCTTGTGCCCTTGAAATTCATCCAGGTTGTGCATGTAACAGATCGTTCCTTCCTTTTCATCGTCTCGTAGTGTTCTGCAGTCTGGGTGGATGTAGTTTGTTTAGCCATTCACCTACTGAGGGACATTTTGATTGTTTCCAGTTTGGGGTTCTTACAAACAAAACTGCTATCAGCGTTCATGTGCGGGTTGTTTTGTGTAGATGTAAGCGTTCATTTTTGTGGGATAAATGCCCAGGAGTGGGATTGCTGGGTCATATGATAAGTAGGTGATTGGTTTTAAAAGAAACTGCCGAACAGTTTTTCCAAGCAGCTGCACCAGTTCACGTTCCCATCAGCAACGGACGCCGGTTCCTTTGCAGCCTCACCGGCAGTGGTCGTCGTCACTATTTTTTAATTTTACCTGTTTTAACAGGTGTCTCGTGACATCTCATTTTGGTCTTAACTTGCCTTTCCCTGGTGGCTAGTGATGTTGATCACCTTTCCTTGTGTTTATTTGCTGTCTGTCTGTCCTCATTGTGAAATGTCTCTTCATGTCCTTTAGACAGCGTTTTGAAACTTTTTGGTTGGGTTTTCAATTCAATAATGAGAAATTAATTGAATTTAAGTTTAATTTGAAAGATCAGCAAATTGATATGGCAAATCCCAGACAAGGGGGCTGTTAGTGTGGTTGCCAAAAGGAAAAGCAGGCGCTGCAGTTTGTAATGTTTGGTCTCTGAGGGAAGTGGGTGTTTAAAATACACACCAGTGAACACGGATGTCAGCGTAAGCACCTGCTAGTTAATAAAGAGCACCAGCATAGTCTTCAAGTCAGTTAGTTCTTGTAGTTTTCGTAAGGAACAGCAATAGATAGCTGCTACTAAAGACTCCTGCGGAACAGGCTGTATTTTATATGCTTTTTCATGCATCCTCTCATTTATTTTCATTTTCATGACAGCTCTTTAGGGAGCTTTTATGATGCTGTCTCACAGGTGACAAAGCTGGGGCTTGGGGAACAAGACTTGTCCACAGTTGCACAGCAAAGAAGTTTGGGACCCAGGCACATTTGATTTCAAAGCCAGTCCTTCCTTCTGATGAGTATTGAAATAACTCCTCACCTTCCTGCCTCTGTTTTGGTCCCATCTCCTGCCGAAGATGTCCATTTACTCCATAGGCACCACCTGTCCCTGTGAGCTCTAGAATTCTGTCCACATCTCAGACACTGCCATTGGTCCTAGTGGGTGCCCTTGTCTGCCGAGCCAAAGAGATTTCATCTGGAACCCAGTTTTATTCTGATGGGGACCCTGGCTGGTGTAGCCACGGTATGTCCCCTCTGGTACCCCCCTGTAGTATGTCCTTGTTCATATACTCACCCCGACTCCCAGACTCCTGCGGAATAAAACCTTTCTAATCAGAAACATGGGGTTTGCATTTGACAACGTGCACCAGTCATGTCTTGGCAGGAAGTAGACGGCTTGCACAGAGAAGAGTTAAACCAGAGGGTGGGCAGGACGAAGTGGACCAGAGAGCAATTGAGAGGCACTCGGTGGTCAGCGCCTGTAAGAAGCCATGATCACGCCTAGACCTGAGGGTGCAAAAAGAGGGACAGGTGCCAATGAGAACTGAGGACCAGGAAAGGGGTCTCTGCCTTGGCTGTGGGCAGAGCCAAGTGATGCAGGGCACCGTCCATGTGCTGCATCCTGGTATTAATATTAGTCTACATGGACCTGATGGCTAGTGACAGAGGGCACCTTCCTTGTGCTGCCCTCTGGCCAACCCACCTGGGAGCCACAGGGCAAGGGGCCAGTGGTGCAGGCCCAGAGGTTGGCCTCCCAGGGCGCAGAGCAGGGAGGAGAGGGTGGAGAAGGGGGTGTGCTGGGAGACATGGTGGGCTGAGTAATGGCTGTCCAGACATGTCTGTGTCCTAGTCTCCGGAACCTTGCACGGCAAAAGGGCTTGGCAGATGCTGACCAAGTTAAGAATCTTGCCATGGGGAGATGACCCTGCCTTATCTGGCTGGGCTGGATGTGATCACGCGTTTTTCGTGAGAGAGATGCAGGATCACGGAAGGAGATGTGATGATTGCGGTGCTGTGAGGAAGGGTCATGAACTAAGGGATGTGGGCGGCCCCTGGAAGCAGAAAAAGGGCAGGAAATGGATTATCCCCGCAGTGGCTTCACAAGGTGACTTTGGGCAGTGAAACTGATTTTGGACTTCTGGTCTATGGAACTGTGAGAGAATACACTTCTGATTTTTTAAGCCACTAACTTTGTAGTGATTTGTTGCAGTGGCCACAGGACACTAATGCACATGGCTTTCTTTCATTCAGTCAACACATCTTTATTTTATTTTATTTTATTTTATTTTTAGAGACAGGGTCTTGCTCTGTCACCAGGATGGAGTACAGTGGTGTGATCATACCTCACTACAGCCTCGAACTCCTGGGCTCCAGTGATCCTCCTACCTTGGCCTCCTGAGAAGCTGTGACTGCAGGCATGTGCCACCACGCCTGGCTAATGTTTGTATTTTTTTGTACAGATGGGGTTGCGCTATGTTGTCCAGGCTGGTCTTGAACTCCTGGCCTCAAGCGATCCTCCTGCCTTGGCCTCGCAAAGTGCTGGGATTACAGGCGTGAGCCACTACGCCCGGCTAACACATCTTTAACACACATCTTCCATGAAGCATCCGCCAGCCTTTCCCCACACACAGTGCTCCTGTCGGGTGGGGCAGGTGGGGCAGGTTGATCTCCCTGCCCCTCACGGGCTCCGCAGGCTCTGTGCGATCAGCAGGGCTCTGAGCCTGGGCCGAGGCCACCCCAGGGCGGAGCAGGCCCAGACTGTCTTGGGATCTATGGGATGCGGTGGCTACTACGTACTTGTAGCATCTTCCACGAGATCCCGAGTCCAGTGAGGGCCGAGTGCAGGTGTTCCTGCTGGCCTCTTGGGTCATGTGACCTGCATTAGTTTCCTGTCACCACACACTTAGTGGCTTAAAACAACACAGACTTATTGTCTTACAGTTCTGGAGGCCACAGGTCCGAAATCAGTCAAGGTGTTGGTCTTCCCGAGACCCTAGGGGAGAATCTGTTTTCTTGCCCTTTCCAACTTCCAGTGGTCACTGCCTTCCCTGGCCTGTGGCCCTTCCTCCATCCTCAGAGCTCAGCTGCACTCTGTCACCACGTCGCCTTCTCCCTGACTGGCTCCTGCAGCCTCCCCTTTATAAGTCCCCTTGTGATCGGGCTGAGTCCCCTGGGGAGTGCAGAATAATGTCCCACCTCAAGATCCTCAACTTAATCCCACGAAGTCACAGTCACAGTCCTCAGAACAGCCCCTGGACACCTCTGGGAGCCATCATTCAGCCCGCCACTCGCCCGCCCCTCTCAGAGCAGGAGGTTTTGAACGCCCTTGAACTTTAGTGGAACCTTGGTCCCTCGCTGTCCCTGGAAGGCTGTGGGTAGTAATTAGGTCCCATGGCCAGACTTTCTCTGTGAACATGTGAACATGACTCAATTTGAGGGCCACTTGTTGTCACCATTTGGCCTTTCCTCAATGCACGTGCTCCCAGACAGGACGGTCAGTGGCCTATCCTGAAAGGAACACAGACGTGAGATCACGTACACATTTGTACACACATGAACAAATGTAATCGCGAGATTTTCTAAAAACCCTCCGGTACTTGCTGGAGGGCACAGGGAGCTGGATTTCAGCAGCCTGTCTCAGAGGAATTCAGACACCTGTGACCGAGGCCTGTTGATTTTCCATGGGGTTCTTTGCTGCTTTTTCCCCTGAGACGCTCCTGACTTCCCTGAAGCCACGTTGGACATGAGCATCTAAAGACTCAGGGAGGTTCACGTTGACCGGGACTCCAGTTAGCAGTCAGTTGTCTACCTCCACAAGAGGTGTAATAGCCACCCTGTCCCACAGTCCCCAAGACGGCCTGGCCCGCTCCTGCTCTAGGGGGCCCTCAGCCAGGACTTGGGGCCCTGCTGATCAAATATACATGCAGCAAATGGAGTTTGAGTCACTCTAAAAGTGCTCAACTTCAGCAATGGCACCAGATGTGAAGGTCTATGGGAGTCCTCCGAGGTGGCTGGGGTCTCCACACACAGCGGGGAGAACAACCAGAATTGGTGGTGAGAGAATGAAGGGAGGGCCCCGTGGTGAACGTGCATCTTTCCAAAGAGGAGCAACACGTGGAAGATGCCTGAGGACCAGACAGTGGGGCCCCAGGCTACTTCCAACTGCTGTGATTGACTGTACTGCGTGCAGGGAAGAGCTGGGTGGGGAATCCTAAGGTAGCCTGCGCTTGTGAATTAGCCGTGTCTTAGTCCATTATGATGCCATAACAAAATACCATAGACCAGGTAATCTATAAGGAACAGAAATTTATTTCTTAAAGTTCTGGAGGCCGGAGAGTCCAAGATCGAGGCACTGGTTGCTGGCGTCTGGCGAGGGCTGTGCACTGCTTCCAAGATGGCACCTGCCACTGGTCTTCGCCTGGGGAAGGACAAAGGGCGAGAAGGGCCCAAGCCAGTTCCCTCCTGCCTCTCACCAGCCACTTGCCCATTCACGGGGCTCTGCCCTCATCTCCTGAAAGGCCTCACTTCTTAATACCACCACCGTGGGGATCAGTTTCAACATGAATTTTGGAGGGGACACATTCAAACCATAGCAAGCCAAAAGAAAAAAAGGTGTTTTTTTGCTCAAATATTTTAAAGACTTACAGAGTTCACAGATAGGGCCTGACTCCTTTAAGCATAGCTGGTTCGGCAGGTCCACATATATCATGGGGACTCCGTCTCTCCATCTGCCACCGCCCTGTGAGCACCGTGGCGGCTCCTGCTGCATCCTCTCGGCTAAGCAGGCCCAGTAGAAAAGGACAATGTCCTCCCTGGTAATTTTAACAGAAGCTGCTGGACTGCTTCTCATTGGCTTGGTTTGGCCCAGGTGACCATCTCTGAACCGATTACCATGTGGCCAGGAGGGTGTGGTGCTCTGATTGGCTGGGTCTGTGTCCCATGTCCGCCTCTGTGTCCCATGTCCACCTCTGCCGCCTAGGCCTGGGGGCAGATCTGCCTGAACAACGAGGCACGAAAGGGGGGGAAGTTCGGCTTCCCAGGAAAATTGGGTGCTGTTAACAGAAGATGGAGGCGCCGCTGCCGGTGAGGCAGAAAGCACAGATGTCCCTGCAGCTTACAGAGTCGCGAGGGCTCACTAGAAGGCCACCCTTAGCTGTTAGATTGCGTCCCAGCTGAAGGGAAGGGGGTGTGCGTGGCTTTTACAAACATTTCTGAGAACATTTTTTCAAGAACCCTTAGTCCTGCTCTTCAGTTACTGGAGGACATATCCCATTAGACATCAAGAAAACTGGGATTTTGTGTGTGTGTGTGTGTGTGTGTGTGAACTCTACAAAACACTGATTTTGTTTAAAACAAAAAGGCATTTGGAGATCCTTAGAGTTCAGAGAATTGTCTTCCCCAAGTGATCTTCCGAGGACAAAATTAACAAAAAATGCTCATCCACTTACTATACATCGTACCCACAAATACCACCCATTAAACGTCTGCCAAGTGAGAGGCTGTGGGAAGGTAGGTCCTAACGCTCCTGGACACTCGGGCTCTCCTGATGCTTTTAATAAAGGGAAGCTTGTTCTGGCCAGTTGTTCTGGCCAAGGTCCAGTGAAGCTTGCTACATTCTATCTCCCTAATTCCTCCTCAATTTCCTGTGGAATTCTTCCGTTTTTTCTATTCCTTTTATCTTTTTCGAAATTTTTAAAATTCCTTTTTCAGCATGAATCTGAATCTTGACTATTTACAAGAGCTGTGTGCCCCCCAGAGGTGACTGTTTTTCAGACAGAGACAGGAGCATTTTGGCTTCTGTGCCCCTCCGTAACTTGAATGTGGAGTGACCCGATCCAGGGTTTTGCTCAGGTGCCACCACAGCGAGAGGATGGTGACAGCAGTTAGGATACTTGGCAAGTAACAACAACAACAACAACAACAGAATCAAAAAACAACACACAAAAAAACAAAAAGCTCTCAAACAGGCTTAAATGTTATGGGAATTTATTGGCTCATGTAACTCAAATGTGTAGAAATTGTCAGGCTTCAGGCACGGTTTGATCAGGCTTCAGCGTCACTTCTCTCCATGAAGGCAGGATTTCCATCTGCTTCACTCACTGATGTAACCTAGGCACCCAAAACAGTATGTAGAACAATAAATATTTCTTTGAATGAACATAATTATCTCAACTCTGCCTTTCTCTGTGGATTGGTTTAGCCTCAGGTAGTACAGACTAGTGGATGATGAGGTGATATCTTCTCTCTCTCATTCTCTTTTTCTCTCTCCTCCTTTGCTTTCTCTCTCTCCTCCCCAATAGTGCACCACTTGCATTATTATCTAACTAAATCCTCACAACAGCTGCCAAGGCCTCTAGCAATTTACAGAGAAGGAAACTGAGATCAGACTCTGAAAGAATCTGTCTTTGGACAATCCTTTCCCCTTCCCATGGAAGACCGACGGCAGATACATTTCTCCTTTAATTTCTCAGCTGGTACCTTCCGTTTACATTCCAAAGGGGCAGCTGCCTCCCAGGCAGCTAGACGAGGAGCAGAAATTCACTCCCTAGTCCTGCTGGTCTATATGTTCTAAAATTGGCAGCAAAACTCTTCCTAGTCCTAACTCCCGTCAGTTTGTGAAAAGAGGCAGCTTGACCATTCTGCTGCGAGAGGCGAGAGCCCTGCGCCACTGCCACGGTGGGGAGAAGCCCTGAGATTGCCCCAGGCCTGCTGCAGGCCAGGTTTCTGAAGCTGGGGGCTCTTCCGACTTCAGGGGCTCTGAATCTAAACTCTTTTCTGCTTATAGCGTGACCCCAATGCTCATGTTGTCTTTTCTTCAATGACTAAATGCACCTTGATTGTGAGTGTGTGGATTTCCAGTCATTTATTTCACACATTTAATTTTATTTTTGTCCTTATTTGAAAATGTTTCATGCCCTTGGGCTGAGCCTCTTGGTAGAAGAGGGAGTGTTCCTGCTTCCCCTGTTTCTGTGTATGGATGGTGTACCAAGGAAACACCCCTGAAGACTCTGGTAGGCCTGGGCATACTTCTGGAAGGCTGACTCTTCCAGAATGGCAAACTAAACCGAAGGTGAGAAGGAGGCTCGGACAGGACCCAACAAAAATTACATGGTTTGAGCTTAAATCCAGACCCCAGAATCAAAGGCAGTGTGTGACAGATCCCACATGGCTGCCAGAACTTTTAAAACAGGCCCATGTTGCCAGGCTGAGAATCCACAGAGGCTGGCCAGAGATAACACGAGGAGAATCCAGGAGTCTCTCCAGTTTGGGTGTGGAGTTTGCAATAGTGGCTTGGGCCCGGGGCCACAGAATTGCGTGCACGCTCCACCAGATCATTTTAGCACACCATGTTTCCTAACACTTTGTGAACCCAAACAAAGATACCATTAGCAATCCAATTTTTAAGTTTTTCCTTCCTTTTGATCCCCAATACTGAATGTTATGCTTCCAGGGAGGATGTGATAGGTAGTAGGACAGGCAGGTGAACGCACACCTGTGTGCAGCCCTTCCTGATGAATGGGGTCCATCTGTGTGGAAGTCCCTGGGTGTGCAGAGTCCGTTTCATTAATGACCTCCTCGATGAAGATAAGTAAGGTAGGCTTATCACGTTTGCAGCTGAAATGAAGCCAGGATAGAAAGGTGGATTCTATATATGATGAAAGAAAGTTGCGACCAATATCTTAGGCTCCAACCAAGCATGAAATGTACTAGATCAATGTCAAGTCTCACATTATATCCATGTCATCCATCCATGAATTAATCCACATCACTGGGAAAGGCCTGACTTTATCTTTCTTCCTGAATTTGCAGCTCTCAGGGTCTTCCTTCTCTCCCGTAATGGTTCCTTCAGACATGCGGTCCTTCTCCATGGATCCCTTCCCTCCCTGAAGTGGCTTCTGGAGCTGTATGGGAGGGTTCCATGCTACCCCCTGCTATGTCCTTTTTCTAGCCCTCTGGGACCCACTTGGGGACAGAGTGGGAACTGTGGTTCCCTGGGGCACAGATAGGATAAGAAACTCCATGGGCTGGGGCCAGGAAAAGGCTTTGCTGACGCTCTGGGGTAGACTCTCCCACTGAGCAGGCAGTGCCTACTACCCACTGCAAGTCGCTGGCTGTGGGGTGCCTCTGTGAGGCTGCTGGAGACCCCGTTTCTTGTGGCTTCCTGTGCCTGGCTGCCCGTTCCCCAGCCTTGGAACACTGGGGTCTTAGGGGCTCTGGTCTTTGTGGGCTCTGCTTTTTTTTTTGTTTGTTTCAAGATCTTTATCACAGCTAAAGATTTTTTTTTTTTAGGCGTATATGTATGTGGGTAGTTTTAATGTTCTCAAATATTTCTTTTTTTTCACTTTAAATTTTTTTTTCTCTCCCAATCCCAAATACACACACACACACACACACACACACACATGTGCAGCCTTCTGTGAATATTGGATATGGAACCAATTACCCTAGGTTGCAGTAATTACTTTTATATAACTAGAGTTGGGGACTTGTGAATCAATTCCATACCCATTAGCAATGTATGCTTGAGCCAAGATTTTTTTTTTTTCCTTTCTTTTTTTAACAGGACTGGACAGTGTTGAATCCTTGGGGGGAAAAAATAACACTTTTTCTTTTCTTTTTTTTTTTTTTTTGAAGCTGACAGCACATTCCATCCACTCGGCAGTGTAGAACTAATGAAGATATAAGTGTAAGGAAACCTATAATTGAATCCAGCACGTAGCAAGCATAGTTGAACACAAGCACACCCAAGCTGAAATCGCATGTGCTTGCAGTCTAATCCTCTCGGGGCGGCCAGGGCAAGGAAATATTTCTGGCTTGTGTCTCAGGCTGCGTTTTCTATCCAAGGCAGAATAAAAATGTCCGTTTCCTTGGGCAGAGGCTTTGGGCTAAGTCAGGGAATACCTGAGTTGCATTTGATAAGGCTGCCCTGTGGATGGGCTATCGAGGGCAAGGACAGGAAAGGTAATCCTGAGAAAGAGAGGTGTTTGGCCCCTGGCCCTTCCCCGGGGCTTTCATTCCATTTCCCTTGCTGGTGTTTCTCGGCTCCCGCCTTGGAGGCTGGAGGTGCATTTGTCCCCACAACCCAGAATTGGGGCAGTCCCTTAGGGATGTGTTTTTTGGTCCCAGCCCTCTGGTGACCAACTTTTTCAGGGGAATCCAGACCAACCCAGCTGACTAGCTGCCTGCATCCGAGGAGTGTTTTGATGTGTGGATCGGAGTGGGAGGGAGACCGGAGTGGAAATGTGTTTTCCTTTCAAAATTCCTCCGAGGTAATCCACTGCCAGGTGTCCCTGACACCCCTAGATGCTCCATACCCTGCAGTCATTCCCTGGGGATGAGGCTCCTGATGCCCTGTCCTTGGCCCTACCTGGCGTCCTGGCTGGGGAGGGTAAGAGCTGACTGGTGCCCAGAAACTGTGCCCTGGATCCAGCACTGCCAGGGAAGCCTGGTGCGTGCCTCGGGCAGGCCTCTCGGACCAGCGAGCTGCAGCCGGGTGCTTTGTGCACAGGGCATCAGGCTGCAAATGGGTGGGATTCGAGCACCTCTGGGTGGTCCCCCACTACCCACCACTCCCTATTATCTCCTGCTCAGCCAAATGTTTTCAGTTATTTGGGTTCTCTGACGGGCACTGTTTGAGTTTGGGGCCCTACCAGAGAGAGGTCACTTGTGCTGTGCTGTGTGGCAATTGCGGCAGATTTACAAAGTGGCACCCACCCAGCACAGTCGCTCGGGCTGAGGGTGTGCCCAGCTGCATTGCTGCCTAGTCCGTGGGGCGATGGCCTTGGCCCGGGAGAACTGAGCAGGTGTGCTGCCAACCTGTGCCCCGAGGCCTTGGAGGCCCAGGATTGGAGCTGCAGGGAAGATCCTGGGAGTCTGCTGAGCAGGCGGCCTCTGTCGGGACACCCAGGCCTTTCAGCTGTTGGGAGGCCTAGTTGGAAGACGCATTCCAGGGACATTCTTTCTGTCTGGAGCAGGGACTTGGCTTGAACCTTGAACCAAAAACCGGAACAAACTGCACCAGTTTGCTAAACCTTGAACCAAATCCAAGTATTTTTTATATCACTGAGAACCAAACCAGTGTTCTGAGGTTTGGTTTGGTTTGTTTTCCCACCAGAGAACATTTAGGGAACAAGGCCGAGCTGGACCAGGACTGGGAGAAGCGGGAAAGCACCTCTGAATGGAGTTTGCATTCAGTTAGCTCATGGGCAGGAAAACACTAGAAGGGAGAGCTGGGTTGGCAGGGGTCACACAGGTGGACTGTAGGGCAGACAAGCCGAGGTGGGGACCTGTGCCCGGAAGAGAGGCCAGAGTTGCAAATCCACGTCTCTGTGAAGGGCGCTGTGTGGCATGGGAGGCCCAGTACGTTGCCACCGGGCAGCAGCGATGACTACAGGATGCCAAAGGCAATGTACAAATAGTAGAAACTTTAATAAAATCATCTATCAATTCATTTGTTTTTGAATTTGTTTCTGGTCTACTCTGGGTCAGTCAACAGACATTTAATTAGTCCCCAGGGCCGTACTGAGGCAGATCCCTGCTCTTTTGGAGCCCATGGTGCACTTTGTGGGGGTGACAGTGCCCTGTACTGAAGAGACGCTGTCATGTTTAAATAGCATCCCGCACAAATTCCTGTCCACCTGGAACCTCGGCATGTGGACCCTCTCTGGAAATCGGGTCTTTGCAGATGTGGTTAGTTAAGGATCTCAAGATGGAATCACCCTGGATTTAGGGTGCACCTGAAGTGCAATGACTGCTGTCCTTCTAACAAGAGGAGAGGATGCAGTCACACAGGGTGAAGGCCCTTCGAAGGCAGGAGGAGACTGGATTGATGTAGCCACGAGCCAAGGAACGCCCGGGGCCCCCGGAAGCTGGGAAAGGCAGGGAAGGGATCTCTGCTGGAGTCCTTGGGGGGAATGCAGCTCTGCTGACACCTTGACTGTAGTGTTGGCCTCCTAAACTGTGGGCAAATAAATATCTGTTGTTTGCAGCCACTCAGACGGCCACACAAACTGAATACAGAGGCCACACTTACGCCTCCTACCTGAGGAAAAGTGGCTCCTTCTGCATAATAACCACGTCTGTATCATGTGACCCCTCTAACCTGGTCACATACAGTTGGACGCAGGATTGGTTGGACACGTGAAGATGTCCCTTCTAGACTGCACGGCCTCCCGCCAACCTCTCCTTTGAGCAAGGGACTTGTGCACACAGCGGGGGAGGCTGCGGCGGAAACCGTGGCAGAGGCGGGTGCAGGAGAGCTGCCGGGAGCTCCGACCGAGAGCGAGAGGAGAGAGAACGCTGAGCGCCAGCTCCTCAGAGTCACAGCCGCGGTGCCCACTCACTGGCAGTGCTGTTAGTGTCTCCGAGAAGCCCAAGTCCGGCCACTGGGAATGTAGTTGCTTGCTGGGCTCTGTCACGTCCTCTGGATTCTTACAGTCCATCCCCAGGGCCTGAGAGAAGCCGGGTACCCCTCTGTTCCCCGCAATCTGAAACAGCCCCACCAACACGAACACAAGTGAGATCACCATAGAAAAATCGGCACTCACATTGTGTTTCATCCAAGACCAGCTCACATAAACTATTTCCTGGCTGGTTACCCTGTGCAGGTTGCTTAACCTCTCTGAGTCTCAATGTCCTCATCTATCAAATGGAGTTAATGCCATCCTTCAGAGGGTTTTGTGAGCAAGCAATGAGCTGCAGAAAATGGAACACTCAGTACAATGCCTGGCACAAAGCAGGCCCTTGATGGGCTCCCCTCCTTCAAGGGGATACAGCAACTCAGAGAGCAGATTTGGGTCTGGGTCTATAGTGTTGAAATAGACATGTGCTTAGAGTTTGAACAAGTCTTGCAAGTGGTATTTTGAAAACTCTTTGGCTGGGTTCAGTTCAGGGTTTGATACCAAAATCTAAGTTTAATTTGGTTGGAAATTTAGCAACGGGTGTGGTTTTGCCCCCTCCCCCTTTTTTCTGTTTATGGCTTGATTTAGTTGATGTCCCTGAAAGAACTCATCTATATAGCATTAGTTAAGACATCCATGGAAGTCCTGCAAGTAGATGCTTGGAAGCCAGTAGCCTGCCAAAACACTCCCTAGCTTATCAAAACATTTTTACAAGTCCAATCACACTTAATACATCTTTGGACCTTAATGGTGTTGTGCAACCCAATCAGTACTGCCTCTCCCGCCTTGTTTCCCAGTGCCATGCCCTTCTGCAGTGCTCCAGCTCTGAGCCCTCGCCCCGCTCTCAGTCCCTTAAGAGAAAGAGCAAAGGATTATAAACCGTGGAATCATTTTCATCATGGGCATGCGACTTAGGAAAAACAAAGGAGAGTTGGGGCAGAACAGGTATTAATATATTATCTGCCATAGGTTATTTTGCCTTCTGGAAGTTGAGATGTGTCTCTTTAGGATGTCCCCAGTGCTATCTCTAAGCCTGCCATCCTGTGCTCTGTTTTCCCTCCTTTCTCTCCCCCAGGCCTCATGGCCTCTTCCTAGCAGGGCTGCTCTGCGGCTGAGCAGTTCTGGGGAGCTGCTCTCCTACACGCATGTCCTCGTATGTTTACCCAGAGATGCATTCCAGGCAGAGCTGACAAAGGTTGGGGCAGGAAGAGAAAGAGTCTGGTGTGAATGACCAAAACTAGCCAGCTTTAGCCAGGGGAGAGCAGGGAAGCAGGGGGATGGAGGCTGCAAGGGGTTCTGTAATGTTTTATTTCAAAAAAAAAAAAAAAAAAAAATCTATGGCAAATAAAGCATAATGGCAAAGCTTAATAAAGTTGGTTAGAACTTACAAGGTATGTGCTAGTATTCTCTAGACTTGCTTATATGTTTGAAATATCTTATAATAGAGCTTTATTTTAAAAATACTTGGAAAGAGAACTGTTGGATTTAACAAGGCAAAAAGAAACTGAAAAAGAATCTGCTGTGTCGAGAAAGTCTTTGAAAGCAGTCCATACGGAATTTATTCTATATAAATGGGAATCTGGGTGTTGAACTACGTCTTGAGTATTTGAATGACTGTCTGAGCGTGTCATTGAGATGAAGGTTGAAACAGCTTTTCCCCCCAAATGGAGCCACAGATTTAATCCGTTGACATGTGTTTTAACGTATTTCAATCTTCATATGGTATTTGACCCTGTGTGGAGATTTCTTCAAATGACGATTCTGTACTGGGGCCCTCCTCTCTTTATGCTGGTATTTTTCATTCTTTCCTCAGAGCCAGTTTATGTCTCAGGAATGTTCCCTGATGAATAAAAAGAGCGTCCTCGCCCATCGCCAAGACTCTCGTTCCTTGGGATCTGCAGCCAATGTGGGGATTGTTTTTGAGGTTCCAGGACAACTGTGTTTCATGAGAGCAGCCACTGAACTCTTGTAGGCTGGGGTTGTGTAAGTGTTCTCAGCTGTCCGAGGGTTCCTGTGACGTCTCGTGGGCACTGGGGTTGGTGCAGGGCAGCGAGTTCACTCATGCCCAGCAACCGAGACAAACTTTAATTTGCATCTGAGATGGTTGAGGACTAGGGGAGCACTATTTATGGAGGCTGGAACCCCTTCATTATGACCCAGTGCTGTTCATGCATTTTTTGTGTGTGTCTGTTGAGGTATATAATTACCCTTTCTTTGACTACGAGCTTTCAGAATATGGACAGGCCACACACATGAGGACCTCTTCTAATCAGCAGTGACCTGTTTGATTTCTTGGAGGAGTAGCATGGTGATTTTAGCCAATCCTCTGGGACTTGACCTGGGCAGCAACAAAGGAACCAAGGTGGGCTAAGTGTGGTGCTAAGGAGATTCAGGAGCCAGCGGTGGGTTGTCATGTCCTGAGCTTCTCACGACACTTGAATGAACCACCTTTCTCATGATGATGATGGTATCCACGTCAAAATGTTACCGAGTAAATGACAGAGCTCCCAGTGATCAAAGCTGGAAAATTTGAGCAACAAAATACAGCAGTATTGCATTGTAACCCCAAGTATAAAATAAATGCCCATGAGTTTATATTGATATAAACAAATGATTGATAAATTAATCAACAAGGGAGAAGGGACAAATCTCCTTTGCAGAAAAATTCCAAATAATTTATGTAAAGGAGGTGGAGTATAACTCACTCCATGAGTGTGCGTTGTGCATAGCAACTTTCTTCCAAAGAGCACGCTATGCAAAGGGGGAAAAAGACGGCCACATGATAGTGGAGAGACCTCACAAATACGACTTCAGGCAGGTGACTGAGGTCAACATCAGCTGTCAGACACCAAGCTGACAGCATGCACCCTCGATGCGAGGTGATGAAAATAGTACTTTACCTCTGTGATCTTCCTTCCACAAACCCATACTCTCAGTCTAATCATGAGAAAAACATCAGACAAATCCCAGCAGTAGGGCATCCTGCAATATGCCTGACCCGTATGCCTCAAAACTGCCACGGTCACTCAGAACAAGGAAGGCCTGAGCAACTGTCACAGCAAAGAGGAGCCTAAGGAGGGTAGCAGCGAGATGCGAGATGGCATCTTAGGGGGCTTCTGGGACAGAAAAAGGAATTAGGTTGAAACTGAGGAAATCTGAATATACCATGAAATTTAGTTAATAATAATGTGTCAATATTGGTTTATTGATTATAAGAAATGTACCACACTAACATAAGATGTTAGTAATAGAGGAATTGTGTGTGTCTGCGGGGGGTAGATGGGAACTCTGTGCTGTCTTTGCAATTTTTCTGTAAATCTAAAACTGTTGTTTAGAAGTTCTAATTAAAAAATTAAAGAAAATGGAAAAAAGTATGCAGATATGATTATAGCAAAGATTTGTGTTCCACACATACATAGATAATTGTTCAGATGTCATATTTATTTCAAGCTTATTCAATACGTAACTTATAAAAGCTGCAAAAATGTTGCTGGGATGGATCAACTGAGAATATGGATGTGAAAGTATTACAGCATGAGTGGTGGATTAAAGACAGTCGCAAATTCTCTGTCTCTCTCCACACCGGGGGTGGTCCCCGTGTCTCCACCCCCTTGAATCTGGGTAGAAGTAAAGCTGCACCAGCACATGGCTTAGTGTTGACAAGACTGGCTGCTTCTGCTTTCTCCCTTCTGGAACCCGGCAGCCATGCTGGGAGGCAGCTCAAACAGCCATGCGGAGAGGCCCATGATCCTTCTCCACACATTGATGGTCACCTTAAACTCCCGGCCCCCTGCCTGCACCAACTTGCCAGCCATGTGAGCGAATCATCTTGGAAATGAACCTTCCCGCTCTGGCCAAACTGCCCCAGCTGGTGCTGCTGAGAGCAGAGGTGAACTGTCCCCATCAAGCTCTGCCCAAACTGCAAACCGGTGAACGAATAAATGACTGTTGTTGTTTTAAGCCATCAAATTTTAGGATGATTGGCTTACCTAGAAAAAGATGACCAAAACAGTACTATACAAAAAGAAATCTTTGACCCCGTGTCCTATCTTATACGTGAGACTAACAATCCCATCCATCCTTTCTTCCATAGGTTAAAGGTTGAGATGTTTCCCAAAATGCCTCCCAAATTTTCTGAGATGCCACCTTTTACAACTTGTTCTGCAGGCTCCACCATGTCTTGGCTCTGTGCCCTGGGGGACGCTCTGGCCATGGGGCCCTTTTTAGGTCAGGCAGAGCAGAAGAGCCCTCCAGTGCTCTGGAGCTGCGCTGCCCGATGTGGCAGCCACAGGAGCCACTGAGCGCTTGAAATGCGGCTGGGCCTGGACGTGCTGCGACCACACAGAACACACCGGATTCTGGAGCCTCAGCACCGTCTTCACGAAAGAATGTGAAATATCTCACTAATAATTTTATATTAATTATGTGTTAAATTGATAATATTTGGATGTATTCAATTAAGGAAAATGTATTATCAAAGTTAATTTCACCTGTTTCTTTTTCTTTTTTAAAAATGTGGCTACTACAACTTTTAAAATTACATACGTGCCTTCAGTGAGATTTCTATGGGCCAGTGCTGCTCTAGAGAAAAGGGCTCTGGGTCGAACTTGTGCTTTGGGAAATGCTGCTCAGGTGTAGTTATAATTCCTAGAGAAGCACAGCAGCACATTCAAGGCTCTGAGAAGACCTGCAGTAGGGGAATCTGCTTAACCCTGGGGCTTGGTCAGGGTCGCCAAGGATATGGAAATAATTTAATCGGCTCTTCCATGACCAGCTGTTCCTTGTCGTCCGGCCCTCTTCCAACATCGCCACTTTCTGCGAGGCCTGCCCCGACCACCCTCTCTGAGGGACCACTCCTGCCAGTTACTCTCTGGCACATCATCTGGCTTTATTTTCCTTCACGTTTTTCTCCTTGGCTGAATTGAATCTGTGCACCTATCAGGTTCTGATAGGAAGCAGGCGGCACTCAGAGTGGGTGGTTTGAGGGGTTTCACAAGGGGCTATGTATAAAGGTGGGCGAAGAGTTTCGGGAAACAATAGGGATTCTGTAGGATCCTGGTGCTGGCTTCAGCTGGGCACCAACATCACCCAAGGGCTTGAAGGAGCAAGTGGAGGGGACAGTTGTCGGCACCCAGGAAGGAAGGCTGGGTAGAGGGGCTGCTGGGCAGGAGCCAGGGCCTCTGTCAGGGGACACAGTCTGCCCATGGCAGCCCTGCACGGAGGGAGCTGGGGGAGGAAATACGCTAATCTCCCTCTCTCTCCAGCTCTGGACTCTGGCCAGTCCTCCCTTGGCCAAGTCCTCCAGAAGTCAGAGGGCGAGGGAGCCCATTAACTGTCTGTCCTGGTCCATGGTCAGTCTCCTTCCACTGAAGCGTCAGCTGTACAAGGCCAGGGGTGTCAGTGCACATTTGCTGAATAAAGGAATAAATGAGTGAGTACGTAAATAGCTGCTTATGTTCAAGAGCCAAAGTCTTAGGACACTGAGGTCCTAAGTGACATGAGTCTTTTTCTCTCTCTCTTTTTTTACTCTCCCCACAAAAATTGACATGAATCATGTGACATCATTAATCTGTCCCCCTTTTAATTTTATGGGAGTATAGACTGCATATATAAAAGTATACAAGACACAAGGGGATGCGTCAGTGAATTTTCACCAGCTGAACTCACCCACATAATTGACACTCAGATTAAAGAAGAGACCATGGTGACATCCCAGAAGCCCCCGGTTCCCCCTCCCGGACATTACCCTTACCAATACTCTCTTGGGTTTTACTGCCAAATATTAGTCCTGTCTGGTTTTGAACGTTGTATGAATAGAATCAGACAATATGTGTGCGTTTGTGTTTGACTTCTTTTGCTTAACATTAGTTTGTGGAATTCATCCATGATGCTGTGTGAGGTTGTAAGTTCTGCATTCTTATTGCCGTATATTATTCAATTGCTGGGATATATCACAATTTATCCATTCTACTCTTGATGGGCAGCATTAGATTTATTCCCAGGTATGTCCCTCTATTGATTGATGTCTTCATTGGTTTCTTTCATTAATATTTATATATGTAGAAGTCTTGTACAATATTTGTTAGATTTATTCCTGGATATTTTATATTTTTATGCTAATATAATTTTTATGCCAATAGTTCTTAGCTATTATGAATAGTGCCCTTAAGAATATTTTTATATAGCTTTTGGGGATATATGTATGTGAATACACATACACACAAACACACACACGCACACACACATCCCTTGGAGTGGAATTTCTATGTCATAGTATTAGCATATGTATATGTTCAGTTTTAGCAGACACCACTAGTTTTCAGAAGTGGTTGTGCACTCATATGCCCACTGCAGTGGATGGGAGTTCCAGTCCCACCATATCCCCACCATCGCTTGGGATTACAGAAATTTTTTATTATACCCATTTTGATGAGTTTGCATTGGTGTTGATACTTTCACTGTGGTTTTTAATTTGCATTTCTCTGATGCCTAATGAGCTTGGGCACATTGTCATATTGGCTATCTGGATATCCCCTTTTGAGAAGTGCTCATTCAAGTCTTCATTTTTCTATTGGTTCATTTGCATTTTCTTGACTTGTAGGAATATATTCTAGTATATATGAGTCTTAATATATGTATTATAAATATCTTTTCTTTATCTGATTTGTCTTTTTAGTCTCTGAATGGTGTTTTTATAAATGGGAGTTTTTAATTTTAATAGGTCCAGTTTACCAATTAGTTCTCATATGGTTAATGTGTGTGTGTATGTGTATGTGTGTGTTGAGAAATCTTTGGGCACGCTGAGGTCATGAAGATCTTCTCCTATAGTTTCTTCTAGAAGCTTTATAATTTTACTTTATTTTGTTTTTTATAGTTAGATCTATAGTTCATGGTGTGAAGCAGGGATCAAAATTTATTTTTTCCATATGGATATCTATCTAATTGGCCCAGTACTATTTATTGAACAAGACCATTGCCTGCTCCACCCCTCATTGTACTCCAGTGTCAGCGTTGTCAGAAATCAGGTGACTGCATAGTATGGGTCTTTTTTTGGCCTTACTATTGTATTTCATGAGTCTATTTTTATATCCTTCAGCTATTAATATACTGCCTTAATAATAGGTCTTGTTATTTGCTAGCTGAACACTCCTAGTTTTGTTCTTTTTATTCAAGATTGCTTTGGCTTTTTTCCCCCCTTTATATTTCCATATAAATTTAACAATCAACTCACGGAGTACCACCAAAAAAAAAAAAAAGAAAAAAAAAAACTTTTAGGATGTTGGTTTGCATTGCATTGAATCTATAGTTAAATTTGGGGTTAAATTGATATCTTTATAATATTGAGTCTTCTAATCCATGAATATAGTATGCTCCTCTATTTATGTAGGCCTTCATTTCTCTCACTAATGTTTGACATTTTTATGCTAATATAAGCAATATTCTCTTAAAGTTTTATTTGCCAGCTTTTTGCTTTTATATGAAAATACGATTGAGTTTCACATACAATTGACCTTCCTCTCCAGTGACTTTCCAAAATTCACTTATTAATGATGCTAGTTTTTCTGTAGATCCTTTTGTTTTTAATATGAACAAAGTCATATTTTTTGCAAATAATTATGGTTTTATTTTTCTTTTCCAAATTGTATACTTTTTTTCCCCTTGCCTTTTTTGCACTGCCTAGAACCTGCAGTTCAATATTTAATAGAAGTGGTGAAAAATATGCATTCTTGCTCATTCTCATTCTTCGGCAGAAAGCATCCATATTTTACCACTAAGTATAATACTTTCTCTTAGGTTTTTAAATTTTTGAAAAAATTTTAATTATTTAATTAATTAATTTTAGAAACACTCTTTATCAGATTAAGGAGGTTCCTTTCTGTTCTTATCTTTTAGATGATGAATGTATGTTGAATTTTTTGAAAAGCTCTTTCTGCATCTACCCAGATGATCAGATGATTTTTTTATTCTGTTAATGTGATAAATTATAGTAATTTTTACAGATGAAGCCAAACTTTCATTCCTGGAACAAATCCAGCTTCTCATGATTTATTATCATTTTTGTCTTTCACTGAATATAATTTGTGTGTTTGCTATTTTTGCATCTCTGTTCATAAGACTGATTGGCCTGTAATTTTCCTTCATGTCCTGGTCAGTTTTTGGTGTCAAGGTTACAATGGCCTCATTAAATAAACTGGGAAATGTTTTCTTTTTTCTAGTCTATGCAAATGTTTACATAAGATTGGTATCACTTCTTCCATAACTATTTGGAGGAATTCATTTGGAATTTATTTGGAGGAAAGCCATCGATGCCGGGAGATTTCTTTGTGTGAATATTATTATCTACAGCTTCAATATCTTTAGTAGATATAGGACTATTCCAAGTTTTCTATTTCCTCTTACGTCAACTTTTGTTAGTTTTGTTTTTCTATAATTTTATTTAAAATTTTAAATTTGTTAACATTAAATTTTTCATAATATACTGTAACTATCTTTTTAATATGTGTAGGATATAGACTGATGTTTTCTTTTTCATTCAAAGTGGTAATTCGTGTCGTCTTTATTGCTTTGTTATAAGGCTTCCCAGAAATTTAACATTTTTATTTTTCTTTTACAAGTGCCAATTTTGGTTCATGTTGATTTTCTCTGTTGAAAGTCTGTTTTATATTTCATTAATTTCTGCTCTTAGTTTTTATTATTTCCTCCCTTCTAGTTTCTTTAGGTACAATTTGCTGTGCTTTTCTTTTTGAGATAGATAACTAGATTATATTGATTTTCATTCATTTTCTTTTTAATATATACACGGTAAGGCTATAATTTCTTTCTAAGCAGAGGTTTAACCACATCCCCCATATTTTGATCTGTCATATTTTCATTATCATTTAGTTAAAGATATTTGTGAATTTCCACTGAATTTTTTTCTTTGACCCATTTAAAAGCATATTGCTTAATTTCCAAGTATTTGGGGAATTTCTACTTATTTTGTTATTGATTTCCAGCTTAATTCTTCTGTGGGCAGAGAACATATTTTACGTGATTTCAATCCTTTGAAGTTTGTTAAAATTTCTTTTATGGCCAACGTGAATGTTCCATGTACACTCGGAAAAAAACTACATTCTTTTGGCCACAGTGTTCTGTATATGTCAATATTTCAAATTTGTTAATTGTGTTGATTAGATTTTATGTATTCCTACTGATTTTTTTCTGCTTGTTGTATCTTTTGTTGAGAGAAGTTTGTTAAAGTGTCCCATTATTACGAGTGTGGGGTTGCCTATATTTCCATATAGTCCTGTCAATATTTGTTATTAGATACATATATTTTGAAGCTATGTTTTTTATGTACACATAAATTGAGAATTTTGTGGGGAATTAACTCTTTTATCATTATGAAATTTTATTTTATCTTAATTAGGCTTTTTGCTTTAGGTCTATTTTATTCTCAGTATAGTTATACTAGTTTCTCTTTGGAGGGTGTTTCCATGGTAAATCTTTTATCATCTTTTAATTTTTAATTACTTTATATTATTACATTTAAGGTGTATCTCTAGTAAGTAGCTTGTAATTAGACTTTGTTTTAAAATCTAGTTTGATAACTATAGACTTCTAATTGAACTACTAAATCCACTTATATTTAATGTGATTACTGATGTCTTTGGGTTTCTATCCACCATCTCACTCTAGTCGGCCAAGCTACTGCATCATAAATGGAAATGAGGGCTAGTCCCTCCTTCCTGGCCAACATTCTTCACTTCCCGCTCTTGTTTCTCTTCCTTCCTTATTGGCTTCTTCTTATCTCAGTTTTTATTTGCTGTGCTTCTCTGTTTTCCCGGACTTCTAAATATGGAAGTTTCCTCTTACTCAGTCCTCAGAATCATTTCTTCTCCACTCTCTCCTTAAATGGTCTTGTCTATTCTCAAGGATTTAAATAGGCTGCCAACCCCCAAATTTATAGCTCCAGCCTGGTTCTGTTCCCTGAGCTCCAGATACGTATAGCCAACATTGTAGATTGCCATTTCAATGTCCACAGGCATCTCAAAAGTAATGTTTCAAAAACTGAGGTCTGGACTGGGCACAGTGGCTCGTGCCTGCAGTGCTAGCTACATGGGAAGCTGAGGCGGGAGGATCGCTTGAGGCCAGGAGTTCAAGGTTTCAGCCTGGGCAACAAAGTGAGACCCTGTCTCTAAAACCAAACAAAAACCTGAGGTTCGACAATAGTGAGAGCTTCTGTGTTATTCTTTCTGCAGTATTCCCCATCTCAGTAAGTAGCAACTCCATTTTCTTCTTAGTCTAAAAACTTGAGGTCATTCTCTTTTTTTTTCCCAGCTGACATCCAGTCCATCAGGAAAGCTTGGTTTTGCTACCTTTGGAATATACCCAGAACCTGACCACTTTTCACCACCTCTGTTGCTGTCAGCTTGAGCCAAGTTCTGTCATCTGTCACCTGCTTCATGGCACTCCCTTCTAAACTGGTCTCCTCGCTTCCAGTCTCACTTCCCTGCAGCCTGTTCTCCACATAGCTGCTGGAAGGATCTTTAAAAGACATATGTCACATCGCACTACTGCTATGCTCAATACAAAAATGGCTTTCTGTCTTAATCAGAGTAAAAGCCCAAATCTCCACCATGGCCTGTAGACCCCTGATTGATCTAGCTCCATGTTACCTTTCTGACCTCACCATCTACCTTTCTCTCCCATTCACTCTGCTCCAGCCAAACCTTCCTCCCTGCTATTGCTCGTAAACACCAAGCATACTGTCACCTCAGGGCCTTTGCACATGCAGCCCCTTCTCTTGCATGACTCACTCGCTCACTTCCTTTAGGTCTCTGCTCCAGTGTTCCCTCTGGGCCATCTTATGTATTATAAAATATCAAAGCTCCTTTCCTCCATGACCCTCATCTCCTTTATGCTGTGCCGTTTTCTCCATGGCCCTGCCCCTCACCT
Source organism: Eulemur rufifrons (assembly GCF_041146395.1). Taxonomy (NCBI): domain Eukaryota; kingdom Metazoa; phylum Chordata; class Mammalia; order Primates; family Lemuridae; genus Eulemur; species Eulemur rufifrons. The sequence continues at coordinate 14,186,930 of NC_090992.1, forward strand.
GGTATATTACATATTCATTTATTGATTTATTTACACTCGATTTGCTTCCAACACAAACTCTGAGTCACAGAAACTTTGCTTTATTCACTGATGTATTGCTAGAACCTAGGTCAATATCTGGCATATAGTAGGCTACCAATAAATATTTATTAAATGAATCAAGGACATGCATTTTTACAACAATCCTGTGATGTTGACAGACCAGGTACCGTTATCTGCTCACTGAAGAGGAAGCTGAAACTCAGAGCCTCGAGGTGATGTATAGAGAACACGCAGCTGTTTAGTGGCTTCGCTGGAGCTCAAACAAATCCCTTTCTGCGCAGTGAAGGCCTCGTCGCACGGCAGCGCACAGCTCAGCCACGGCGGACTCCGTGCTGACAGCCAGCGATGGTAAACACTGGCGCTAAAGAGCAGGCAGACCCTGAACTCTCTTTTGCTCTAGTTTCCACATAGACCGGCAATACCAAAACAGAAAAAAATAAATCAATAAAGGCCTTATGTTGTATGTGGTTTCTTCAAAGTTTACCACGGGTGGAAAAGAAGAGAGAGTGGAGTGAGTTAGGAAGAGATGAGGTTCGTGGTCAGGTGGCCCTGCCAGGGGTCTGGGAGGTGGAATCATATATAACAAGCCATCAGGGAAGATTTTTGTTTTCCCCAACATCAAATATACAATAAATTTTTGTTAACTATAATTTTCCTACTATTCTATTGCATACTAGAAATTATTCCTTCTATCTAGCTGTATTTTTGCACCCATTAACCAATTTCTTTTCACACCCCCACCTCCCTTCTGTTCCCAGCCTCTGGTGATCACCATTCTAGTCTCTCCCTCTGTGAGAGCCACTTTTTTCTTCTCCCACATATGAGAACATGCAATATTTGTCTGTCTGTGCCTGACTTATTTTAACATCGAGCTCATTCCTTTCTGAAGAAATATCATAGTTGTTAGATTCCTTGCCCTCATTCTCCCCCTTCTCCTCCCCCTCCATTAAGAACCCCAATTTTGGGGTGATCGTGGCAACCCCATTTTCCTTTGTTGGGGGCAGGCACGTTCCCCAAGTCTGCCCAGCGAGATGTGGGGAAGAGTCTGCTAAGAGACTTCTGAAAAAATGTTTTCTCCATAATCAAAAGACAGAGTCAAGGCCTCACAAAGGGAAGGGCCCTTTGTCCTGCATGTTTCCTTCATGCTTAGGCTGCTGTCAAATGAGCATATGGTGTTTGCGGCGGCAACAGCCGTCCTGTGACAAAGAAGATGGATGACCTGCCACAGAGGAGAAGACCTGAGACCTTGGCATCACGGATGTGCCACTGGACCAACCCTGCCTGCCTCTGGGCTTCCTGCAAAGTGACATAATAATAAGGGTGTGTATTGTGGCAGCCACCCTCCATTTGGTAATCCGTTACTTGCAGCTGAAAGTATCCCGACTAATACACAGAATGTCCACACTCGTCCAGCACGTCTGCCTCTAACCCTTTAAAATCCATTCTATATATGGTAGCAAAATTCTCTTTCTGCAAGAAGACCTCAGTCACATCACTTCCCTTATTCGGAGCTGGTGGCAGTTCCTGATGATCTACCAACTTGATTCCCAGCTTCTCAGCAAGCCTGGGTTGAATGGAGACCCTCTCAGCTGCAGCCTGCAGCTGGCGGTCCCTGTGAGGGTGTCTAAAAGGCCTTAGGAGTCCACATTGATATTTGTTACAGTGACCAGAGGGGGCAGCCGCTGTGGCCTAGACAAGTAATTTTCAACTGTGCATCAGAGTCCCTTAGAGGGCTTGTTGCAAAAACATCGTTGGGCCTCATTGTCAGAGGTTCTGGCTCAATAATTCTGGGGAACAGCCCAATGATTTGCATTTCTAAGAAGTTCCCCAGTGAAGCTGGTGCTTCGGGTCTAGGGACCACCCTTTGTGAACCGATGGTCTGTGGAATACTCGGGTATTAGAGTGAACCCAGCCCGACCTTCTCTCCCCCCCCGCCCCCGCCAGGTTGGGGCTCCTTAGCGTTCAGCAGGGACTGAGCTTATATGCACTATCACCCCACAGCAGGAGAGAGGGCCAGTGCAGGGCAGAGGGGAAAAGAGAGAAATACTTACTGAGCTCCTGCTGCATTTCAGGAACTGTGCTGAGCAGGGGGTTTAACAGTGAACACAGGTAGGTAGCGCTCCTGCTCTCACGGGGCTCAGACTAGTGAACAAAGACCAGTAAACAGTTCAGGAAAACGAGCTCGGCTGCAGTAAGGCCTATGGAAGACACAGGGGGGAGCTGTCTTCTACAGAAGGTCATGGGAGGCCTCTCTGAGCAGGTGGCTCTTGAGCTGAGAGAAACTCAAAGGCGGGGGAGGTGAGAGGTTTACAAAACTGTGGGAAGAATGTTCCAGGAAGAGGAAGCAAGAAGTGTAAATGCCCTGAGGTGGGGACGAGCAAGGTGAGGTCAAAACTCAGCTGGTCAGAGTGGCTGGAGACCTGGGAGCAAGGGGAAGTGGCCCCGGATGAAATCAGGGAGTAGGCACAGCCTGGACCACGCTGGTCATCTGTCGCTGTGTAACAAACACCCCCCAGACCTTAGTGGTGTCAAACACAACCATTGTCTTAAGCTCAAAGATCCTGTGGGTCAAGAATTTGGACAGGGCTCAGCTCCTCTCTCTCCCCTTATACCTGGGGCCTGCATGACTTGCACGGCCGAGGGCTGGTGGGTCCACTCCAGCAGTCCTCATCCCACGGCTGGCACCTCAGTGGGTGGGCTGGCTCAAGGCGGGCTCAGGGGACGCTGCCATCCTGAGCCCCAGCACGTGGCTTCGGGTGGACAGTCTTCTTACCTGGCAGCTCAGGGCTCCCAGCCAACCAGACAGAAGCTGCCTGTTCGTTATGACCCAGCCTCGAAAGTCATGTAGTGTCACTTCTGCCACCCTCTACAGCTTGAAGCCTGCCCAGATTCGGTGGAAGGAGCACTGATCTGTAGCCATAGTTCAAAATCCCTGGTCAGCAGTCGTGTGCTTATTCTCGGGGCAGTAGGGGCTTCTTGGAAAGTCTTGACCAGCAGAGTGCCACGGTCCCGACGACGCTTTCAGATGACGCGTCCTGGCTTCCTCCTCCGGCTCAGAAGATTGTAGAGGACATTCATTGGCTCTTCAAATGAGCTCGGCCTTTAACCCTCAGTTTTCTCAGATTCCTCAGAACCTCGGTTTCCCCTATAAGTGCACCAAGTCACTGACTCACTCGTCCATTGGAAGACACAAAGTGGACACCTCCTGTGAGCTGGACGCTGCGGAAATGGCCCTTTACAGATGTGAGGAGGCTGCCACATGCCTCCTCATGGGCCCACCCCCTGCGACGGCAGGAAGGACATTGTGAACCCCATTTTCCAGAAGAGGACATCGGGCTAAAGGGGGACAGGGTGCTTGGTTGAGGCTACGCAACTAGAGAGTGAGAACCAGGATCTGGATCCAGCTATTCTTTTGCAAACCCAGTTCTCTCTGTCACACTCGTTGCTTTTTCTCCACATCCTGGGCGGAACCAGGACTGCCCCCGTGGGCCCCTGACGGGCGCGTCCGGTGCCTGATTTCCAGGAAGGGAGCACCTCACGCCGTGGGTGTGCGTCCCAAGCTGCCAGGCCCCATGGCAAAGAATCCTCTGCTTTGTGCATACAGATGGGGATTTATAAAGCTCACCACAAATCCTGGCGAACACACACTGTCTCTTCCCTGGAGCGTCAGTACACGGAGCACCGAAGAGCTACTCTGACCACATCTGGCCCTCGTGCCTCCTGCCCAGGGACGCTGGCAGCTGCCCCCTGAAGCCTGTGCCCTGGTCATCTATTTCAACGTTCTAATGAAAAATTCACAACCAAACTATTCTGGCCACCTTGACCTACTGTTTGCGTTTCTGTACGATACATGCTGTACTTTTCTGGTGCCCAAAGTAGGGAGGAACTCTTGGCCTATTTGAGGGAGGCAGGAGCACTTGGAAGAGGTCTCCTGGAATCATGTTTGCACTGGCCTGGGAAAATGTCTCTGAATGTTTTCCGATGGAGGCCTTGGAGGCTCCGTGGAGTTGAACAGGAATAGTCAGCGGCGGGCCCACGTGTCTTGTTGTTTCTGAACCTTTGACAAAATTAGGAGCAGCTGCTCCGGGCCAAGCAGGAATGCTTTATGATGTGCTGACACCTCCGGGAGATATTACAGGGAGCGCCGGGTGCCATCGCCAGACGACTCGAGTTCGTGGCTTTCCCCTCTGCAGGGTCCGGGAGCGGAAGCTCCCCGTGTGCCTGCTGCCAAGAGCAAAAAGGGAATCCGTGGAGAGTCACCTTTGAGACCCTGTTCTTCGAGGTTCTGGCCGTCAAAGGAAAGAGCAAATCCTGTCCTGGCAGCACATCTGCTTCCCTCTGACGTGGCTGTGGCTCCGATAGAGACACTCCATGGTCATGTCCTGTAGAAGGACATACTATGGCTCACAGACAGAGCCGACTCAGGCCTCAGTTCCAATTCTGGCTCTGCCACTTTCAAGCTGTGTGACCTGGGCAAGCCACCTTGGTTTCTTCTCCCTTGAAACGGGGCTACTAGAACCTATGCTCTAGAGTAGCAATCGGACAGTGACAGGTAGCTGCCATTGCTCGACAGCCTTAGTTATACCAGGCATTGTGCTAAAATATTGCCGTGGATTATTTGTTAAATAACTTAGCATTCACAAGATTCCCCTGACATAGGCACCATTTTACAGAAGAGGAAATGTGGCTCAGAGAGGTTAGGAAACTTGCACAAGGTCGCACAGCTAGCAGGATTCAAGCCACTGGACTGCAAGGCTGACTGTTATACTTGACAGTCTCCTAGATTTTCTGTTGAACTCTTGTGAGTATCAGACGTTGCCATGGAAAGGGACCTAACAAAAAGGCCTGACTTGAGTGGCAGCCCCATGCTCACTGGTTCCCTTGCCATGTGCCCATCTCCCGAGTAAAGAAGACAGAGAAGCAGACCACGGCCCCAGGTGCCGAGGGTCAGAGCTGGCAGGGACCTCGGGTGGGTGGGGGTGGGGACCCCTCCCAGCAAGCAGCCGCACCAGGTACAGGCTGGCTGCTCCCAGGTAGGTACCTTCAGTGCTCGGAGCAGCTTTAGTTTTCTTAGGCTTGAACTAAAACCTGCGAGAGCTGAGTGGTATGATGCTGAGGAGCTTGGCACCTGCTATACGACAGTCCCAGGCAAGTTAGTTTGTTTTTTGAGCCTTTTTCCTTGTTTCCAGATGGGGTGATGATAGTTCTTGTCCTTCAGGACGGCCGTGAGGTGAGTGAGAGGCAGCACATGAAGCCCCCAGCACCGTCTCTGCCAAGTGATCAGCACTCGGCAGGGGGCACCCGCTACGCCCACCCCAGACTTCAGCTGGAGGGCAGAGTCAGAGCGAACCGGCCTTCGTTATGAAAATATTTTAGGAAACAGAAAGGCAAAAATCAAAGTGAGGCACAACCATAATTTGACACCCTGCAGGCCCTCCCTGGCCTTTGTGTCTTTCATCCTCTGTGTGTCTATTTTGAACCTGCCTTTTAAACATCTCCGACCTTTTCTCAAATAACGCAAGAAGTCCCCTCCTCACCCCACCCCAGGGGACATCTGAGAGACTCTAAAGGTGCTGCCGATGTGCAGCTTCTGCGGAGGGAGGCGGAGCATCACGTCCCCCAGAGCACGGGCTGTCCTGTACTCTCAGTAACCCCCGGTCAGAGTTTGCTGTGTGTTATGGTTAAGGCACATAATTAGTTGTGCCTCTTTCCTGAGGCCTTAAAAATCCTTTAATTCCCACAAAGTCCATTTAAATCATCTAAACAGTAAATTCTTTTTGCATTAACCTGAAGGGAACTGAGTGGTTTGCAGAAAGGTCCAAGAAGCAATCATTTTATGGGGGATGAACTCTGTTTTTGGACCCACACCACCAAGAATTCCACCCAACGGGGCAGCAGAACCATATTGCCTGTGGATGGCCGACACTGTTTATGACTGATGCAGTATCCACGTCCCCTTTTGTTGCTGACAGCACCCTGATTTTGTTCAGAGCAGCCGTGAACTCAGTTCCCAGTGACGTAACCCCTGTCCCGTGCACCCGTGCAGTAGGGGCGGTCACACAACACATACTGGACAAGGAGATGTGCACGTGGGAGACCTCTGGGAGCTCTTCGGAAGACTGCATTTCTCCCTTCTCCCTTATGTCTCCCTTAGCACAGACATGGCTGTGGAACCATAGCCGCCCTCTTGGAAACAAGACGGGAAGGAGAAGAGAATTGAGGAGAAGCGGCCCTGACATCACTGAGCTGCTGGACTGTAGCTAGCACGTCCTCCCTCCATCTGGATGACAAGGAGAGAAAAACAAACTCCCTCAGAGGGCTTTTGGGGGGAGTTGGGTTGACCAGATGGCTAAACTGCTGGGGGGCCGACATGTGAGATGGGGCTGCTGTGGAACAGGAGATATCCCTAAATATAAGCATCCCCACCTCCCCCTGGGCCCTTCCTGTCCCACGGGGCAAAAAAAATTGTTTAAGTCGGTTTAGTTGAATTTTTCCATTACTTGCAGCCTAAAGTATTTCCAGCTGATGAGCAGAGCTGAAAACCCAGGTAAGGAAAACCGGGCAGCAAATTCAGGGCTGGATTTTCCACTCTAATCATGGCCTTTCCACTCTTTCTGGGTGAGAGGTTGGCCGAGTGACCCTTACAGAGCAGCAGGGTGTAGTCAGAAAATCTAGACAGGGAAGTCCAGACGTGTCACAGACAAGAAGAGGAAAGGCGGTGAGGGTCCCTGTGCCGGGTTCTCATGGCTTCCAGGGGAGGATGTCCTCTCAGGGAGCACCCAGACCCTCCTCTCTCCTTCCCTGCCTGGGTTCCCATTCAGCTTTGTCAAATTACTCACCATTTCCTGAACATTCTGTGCCTTGAGCTAAGCCATCTCCTTGGTTCCAAAGCTTTCATCATCCTTCTTCCACTCCCCTTTTTGGCTCATCCTTCAGGATTCCACGTGGACCTCTTCTGTCAGGTCCTCCTGACCACTGTGTGCCTCCCCACCCACACAGATGCATCGCTCCTTCCCCCAGGTCATCTCAGAGCTCTACCCGACACCCTTCCAGCCCTCCCTCATCCAACACGTGCCTGCCCCTTGGAACACACCAGGCTGGGCACTTGGCACAGGATGCTACAATTCATTGTAGACGTGTTTATCTCACCTGCTAGAGTAGGATTTCTCTGGGGGAAGGATGCATTTATTTGACCATTTACATTTTTTCCAAAGCCCAGTATGGTACCTGAAAGACAGCAACCTCAGGGCTCAAATGTTCAAGTCTAGTGTTTCTCAAAGTGTGTGCACTGGAATGCCAGTTTCTTGGGATGATCTTAGAAACTGCACACCAAAAGGATTCCTTGGTCAAACAGGCCTAGGGAATACCAGACTGGATGAGGTACATAGGTCTCTGCTGCCAGGTTTCTTGAAGCCTTACCCACATGTGAATCAACAAAAGGGAGACTGAGTTTGCAGGACTTCCCATGTAGCTTTGATCATGGGATCTCGTTCTCATGGAGAACCTCAAGGGACAAAAGTGTTGAGGAATGCATTTTGGACAGCCTAAGTCAGACAACTCCTTTATTTTAAAAAGAAAGGGTAATCTGGTGACTTTCTTAAGGTCTCCCAGCTGGTTGGAGAAGCAGACAAGACCTAAGATTGAGAGTCCTTGAAGGCATAACATGGGTGACCTCCGGGTCACAGAGAGACTGTCAGTGGACTGTGGTTGAAAGGCAACAGTTTGAGGGGTCAAGAAGACCTGGGCTCAAATCCAGCTTTTCCATGTGCCTGAGTCACCATCGGCAAACACTCCAAACTCTCTCAGCCTCAGGTTTCTAGAATTTAAAATGTGGCTATAATGCCTGTTTCCCCTGGCACCTGTGATGTCTGAAGGGTCTCACACATATCAAAGGCTCCCCAGATGGTTGCTATGGAAGCCAGCAGCATTCTCCAGCCTTCCTGGGATGTGAGGACAGATCCTGCAGATATTGGAGGTAAACACTGAAGAAAAGTTAACATCAGCTTGAGTACACATGCAAAGATGCATAGAGATAGAGCCAGGGAAGGCTCTCCAGGTGAAAGTAAGAACTCTCCAGCTCAGTATTACCGGTAGGACAAGGGCCTGGTTCATTCTGGAATCTCCCTTCCTGCACCTGGGGACCGATGCATGAACCAGCATCCCGACATCCCTCAAGGCCAGCTTCCTTCCCACCTGACAGTGGCCGTCTGAGGTCCAAGCACCCCAGACTGAGCAGAGGTGCAGTGGGGCCCCCACATTCCTCTTGCTCCCCAATCTGCTGTGACCTGGCCCCTGCTTGGCTCTTTGCCTCTTCTCCTCCCACTCCCTCTGTCATTCTCTGCCTCAGTGACACTGGCCCTCCTTCACTTCCTGGCCCCTTAGCTTCCTCGCTTCTGTCTGGAAACTTTCCCTTTTCTTTGCTGGTCTGACCCTTCCTTTGGATCTTATCTCCAACCTCAGGACCTTAGGAGACCAACATGACTAGTCACTCCAGTTATCTGCTCAAACAACAACCTCTGCTTTTTCTTCATATGAAACACTATTAACAATTATATATTTTTGTGATAAAGAATAATGTCTGTCTCCCATTCTAGAAGGTAAGCTGTGTGAGGTTTGCTTAGCTGACCTTCGTGTGCCCCAGGCCTAAATGGGGCTGAGCACAGTGTGGGTGACCATCAGAATGGTGCGTGATGTGGTCTAGACATTTCTGGTTCATTTGGGGGTTCCATGGATCTCACATGTTTCTGAATAAGGTTATTTTCTTCATGGGTTTGGAGGAGGTAGGCTGGGAGGTTGGCCAAGCCTGCTTCTTTCTGGAGCGGGTTGGTTTTTAGCCTTGGTGTATGAATAGCCAGGCAGGGGACCCCTGCAGGAGACCCCGCCATCAGCAAGAGCCCAGAGCTCTGACACTCGACAGGGGACTTTTTTTTTTTTCTTTTTTTTTTTTGAGACAGAGTCTCACTCTGTTGCCCAGGCTAGAGTGAGTGCCGTGGCGTCAGCCTAGCTCACAGCAACCTCAAACTCCTGAGCTCAAAGGATCCTCCTGTCTCAGCCTCCCGAGTAGCTGGGACTACAGGCATGTGCCACCATGCCCGGCTAATTTTTTCTATGTATATTTTTAGCTCTGCATATAATTTCTTTCTATTTTTAGTAGAGATGGGGTCTCGCTCTTGCTCAGGCTGGTCTCGAACTCCTGAGCTCAAACGATCTGCCCACCTCGGCCTCCCAGAGTGCTAGGATTACAGGCGTGAGCCACCGCGCCCGGCCACTCCACAGGGGACTTTTTAGGTGTCCCTGGGAGAAAATTCTTCCAACCTTCAATACAGCATTTTCTGAACACCCAACACATTCCATTTTTCAGAACCTGTGAGTTTTGGAAGAACCCTAGTCATCCACTGTGCTTCAGAGGCTGGAAATCTCAAGTTGGCTTTGAGATTCTTTCAACCATATAAGAGCTAAAGGCTTCCAGCTTGGGTGTTAACCACACTCAGGATTCATTTTCCTTTCCTGCCCCATTTTCCTTTTATTCTGATTTCTTACCATATGTAACACCATCAGCCACACAAATCCTTTCTGCAGTGATTCAGTTTTGTTTTGTTTTGTTTGAGTAAGGTGAAATCGACATAACATAAAATGAACTATTTCAAAGTATATAATTCAGTGGCATTTAATGCATTTACAATGCTTCGAAACCACCAACTCTCTCAAAACATTTTCCTCACTCCAAACGAAAACCCTGTACCTTTTAAGCAGTCACTCCCCTTTCCCTTCTTCCCCAGCCTCTTGCAACCACCAGTCTGCTTTCTGCCTCCATATATTTGCCTATTCTGGATATTTTATCTAAGTGGAATCATACAATCTGTGACCTCTTGTGTCTAGCTTCTTTCACTCTGCATAATGTCGCAAGGTTTATCCACATGGTAGCATGGTTCAGTGCTTCATTCCTTTTTACAGTTTGTGTTGATAGACTCACCTGTGAGAAATGTGACTCGGCAGAAGCTAGAAGCATCGAGGTCCCTGTAACATGTGAGAAGAGGAAAAATCTCTCCAGGTCTCTGCAGAGTATACAATAGAGAGGCTCCCACCCAGAAAACCAGTGTGCCATGGACAGTCCAATAGTACATTCCAGAGGTCTTGGGACCTGGGAATGAGCTGCTTCCCTCCAGAGATATTCTCCCAGAATAGACAGAGGTGTCAGTCAGCATTAAAATAACCTTGGCAGAGATCCTTGTGCCAGAAAGATAGCCACAAACGTAAGTGCCAAGGTACAAGGAACATGGTGGGGAGGGGGCATCTAAATTAAGTCTTGGGCTATGAGTTCTATTGACTCGGGTCTGGTGGAGCTGACTGGTCAGTTCTTCCCCTCCGGGGGCACGTCCCTGGTTTGGCAGGTGGTAGGTGAGAAGGGCCTTGGGAAGGCCAAGGTGCAGATGCCAAGAAATGTGGTAGGATCTCCAGCGCTCGGGCACTACATCCAGGCCAGGCACAAACCGAGGAGGGAGAAATAAAGGGGAGCAAATGGATTTCAGCTTCATGAATGGAGCTCAGAGAAACAAATATAAAGACAGCTTGGGTCATGGAAAGGGGGCTCCATTAATGAATTGACTGATTATTGACATCACAGATGACAGGGAACTGAGTTAGATGAAAATGACTGTAGAAACCACTGTGTGCTTAACCGAATTTCCTTCTGTGATACAGCGTGATGTTCTTCTTCCTAAATCTCATAGCAATGTGAAAATGGAGTTTTGGCATTTGGGGAAGGCTTAGAGCTATGATGAACCTGGGAACAGGTTCCAGCTTTGTCCTCTCTGGTTGTATCAACTTGGGTGAATTCCCTCTCTCTCAGTTTTCTCATCTGTAAAATGGGAGTGATGGCACGGTCACCTCAAAGAGCTGTGGCATGGATTGAAACTGATGGAGCTGCGACGCCTGCCATTTGAAGGTGATCTGTAAAATCTCACTCTTTTCTCCTTCTTCCTCTTCCAAATATTAAAGAAAAATTAAATTAGACCTTTAGCTGAGCACAATAAAGCACAGCCATCGGTGAGGGGCCCTTACCCGAGGCTGGGGGTAGTGAGAAAGCAAAGGGGTAAAACACTGAGAATGCCTTGGAGTTGAGAAGATGTCAAGACTTCAAGTTGGGAAAGACAAAATAAATCCATGTGAGAAACAATTTTCAAATAACCCCGAGCAGTGCACAGCAAGCGAAATGGGTGTCTGTTCTTCAGTCGGTGGGGGCCATCTCCTCTGGATGGCTCATCTGAAGCCCACAATGGCTGGATGCCATTCCACCCAGGCTTTAACTCTCGTACTGACATGTCACATCAAAATGATCTATTTGTGTGTCTAAGCCCTCCTCCTCCAACTTACTGTGAAGACTGGCTGGCTCATAAACACTTCTTTAATAATGTAAGTTAGCATTTAATGAGCACTTACTATGTGAGAGGGCCTGTTGCTAAGCTCTTTGTATTGCCCTTCTCTTTTTTGCATTACCACAAGCCTAGGACGAAGGACCTATTATCATCTCTAATGTGTAGAGGAGAGAAATGAGACTGAGAGAGACAACATACTTGCTCAAGGCTACAAGAGAAGCCAAGTGGCAGACTGAGCTTTGACCCAGCAGCCAGACTTCAGGGTCACTGCCCCAAATCTCAGACCCTTTGCACAGCTGACATCTGATAAAGGGTTAATACCCAAAATTTATAAGGAACACAAACAACTCAATAACAAGGAAACAAAAACCAGATTTTAAAAATGGGCAAAGAACCTGAACAGACATTTCTTGAGGGAAGACATACAAATGGCCAATAGGAAGAGTGCATGCAAAAACACTCTGCATTACTGATTATCAGGGAAATGCAAATTAAAACTATAATGAGATATCACCTCACATCTATAAAAATAGATTTTATCAAAAACAAACCAACCAACCAAAACCCCAAGGTAACCAATGGAGAGGATGTAGAGAAAGGGAACTTTTGTACACTCTTGGTTGGAATGTAAATTAGTACAGCCATTATGGAAAACAGTATGGAGTTTCCTCAAAACATTAAAAATAGAACTGCCACAAGATCCAGCAAATTCCACTTCTGAGTGTGTAGCCAAAGGCAACAAAATCAGTACCTCAAAGAGACATCTGCACGATGTGCATTGCAGCGTATTCACAACAGCCTACATATGGAATCAACCTAAGTATCCACTGACAGCTGAATGGGTAAAGAAAACATGGGATATATGCACACTGGGATACTATTTAGCCTTTAAAAAGAAGGAAATCTTGTCATTTGTGGCAACATGGATGAGTGTGAAGGACATTATGTTTAGTGAAATAAGCCTGGCACAGAAAGACAAATTATGTGGAATCTAAAAAAAAACAAACAAACAAACAAAAAAAAAATCAAACTCATAGAAGCAGAGAGTTGTGACAACAAGTTGCAATAAGCACTGAGAGCAGCAGAAGTAGGAAAATCGAGGAAGGTCCTATTTTGGGGGAGCAGCCTCCCCAGAGAAGCTCTGGCTCTGTCACACAAGTTGGGAGCACTAGCTTTGTGCAAGCTCAGCGGCTAAGGCACGGGCATGGCAGGGAGCAGGAAGGGCACCCTACACTTAGAAAGGAAGCATAAGAGCAGGGTGCTTGGGAGGTGATGTCATCATCCCTTGGAACCATACCTGGGTTTCAGAGCCAGGTCAGCCATTGCGAGCTGGGTGACCAAGAAAGTCATCTTTTTTTTCTGACTTGCAGATTTCTTACCTATAAAATAAAGACACTAACAGTCACTACCCAGTGGGATTATTCCCATGACTGGAGATAATGCATGCAGCAGTGCTTCCCCTGTAGATATACATGCTGGCTCCCCTTGTTATCAGCAGAAGTAAGGAGTGGTATTAATATCAGTATCAATATTAGCATTAGTATTAGTATAAATCTAGACTTTCTTTGAATGACCTTGCCAATTCATGGTGAAAATTATGAGAGCCCATCCTCTTGGTAAAAGCTTTGGAATCCACCTTAGAGTGGAAGGTGAAGAGAGTTGGTATATGTGCATGTGAGACAGTGTGAGTTGCAGAATTATGGGGTAGTTTTCAACATGGCTGAAGAATGCGGTAGGTGCTATAGAGCAGGTCTGTGTCAAGTACTGTGTGGGCACGCAGGAGGGAATTATTGACTCTGTTAAGGCGCAGAGAAAGCTTGCAGAGGCCATTACATCTACATTGGCTCTTGGCAGATGGGAAGGCGTCACCCGGGTACTGAAGAGAGAGAAGTGCCAAGACACAGGGGCTTGGTAGAGCTTGGCATGTCCAAGGAACAAGCTCAGAGGGATGGGAGACAGGAACTTGGAGGGAGTGGCAGGACAGAGGGCTGTAAGGTGGCTCAAGCCAGAGTCTGGCTCCCCACACCAGGCCCCCTGGACATGTTGCCATGTCTGGCCCCACTCTCCACCCTTCTAGCCACGTCACAAGGGCAGCAGCTCCGTGTCTAGACATCCATGTTTTCCTGGCTATGTTTCTGCCCCAAGGACCTTGGAAGAGGGGGGCACACAGTGGAGGAAGCAGGGAAGGCCCCCAGCAGTCAGGCAAGGGCTCAGGGGAGGGAGTGGAGAAGACAATGCTCTCTGAGACACCACACCTTGGACAGCCTGCACAGTCCATGCTATGAGCCCTGCCAGGGTGACTTCCATCCCTCCGCAGTGTCTCCATGGCAACCGGCCACAGAAATCAAGGGTGGAGATAGTTCTTGGCAAGGCACGCCATGGTCTGGTAGATCTCATAACCTCTCTTGGAGGCCTCCCTGGGTGTGCTGTCTGTCACAGACAAAGATGTCCACGGGGCCCCTATCGGCGAGGCCCGCCTCTGACTTGTTTTCCCAAAAGTGCGGCTGGATTTGCTCAGTGCCATCTGCACAATCTCACTGGCCACCCCGCCCGCCATCTGTTTACAAGCTGTCAGACAGCTGGCTGGGGCGAGGGGGACACTGTGTGACTGTAGAATGCACAACGTTGACTGCCTCACCCCAGGGCCTTTACCTCGCTCACCCCGGGATCCCAGTTGAGCAGAGGCACGCCAGGTTAGCATCCGCTGTGAGCTTGGCCTACGGTAACAGCAGCCGCAACAACAGCAGTACCAGCGGTTTACTGCAGGCTCACTAGGTGCCGGGCACTGTGCAAATATCTCACTTAATCCTTGCAGCAGTTCTACGAGGCGGAGATGTTTAGTCTGCTCCTGGTGATGCACAAGCTGAGGCTCAAGGGAGTCATGTCAGTTGCCCAAGGGCCGCAGCTGAGTGACAGAGCTGGGGATTAAGCCTCAGTCTGTCCGAATCCAGAGTATAGGGTGCTCTACGCAGGAGCGAAGCCCCTCTTCCTGCATTCGAGACTCTTCAGGGCCACGTACTGACCCACTTGTCTGGCCTCAGCCCTGGCCCTGTGCCCGCAGCACAGCTAGGACAGGCTGCTGGCCACACCCAAGGGCACTTTCCACCTTCCGCCTTCCGGCTTCTGTGCCTTTGCCACTGCGGTTTCCCCACCCAGCTCTGGGAGCGTCTCACAGGGGACCCCACCTGGTCTCTGCAGTCAGCGAAGATGTCCTCTTCCTGGCACTTCCAGGGGCCAGGACTGCAGAATGGAGGATGACACCTTTTATTCTAAAGATACCTGCTTAAAAATCCCCAGGGTACAAAAGTGTCTAAAGTCAAACCCTCCTTTCCCTCTCTCATCCCCTCCGCCACCACAGCCCACTCCCCAGCGGGAGCTGCTGCGGGTGGGTGGTTCGCCGTGTGTCTGCAGATGTTTTCACGAACGTGAAAAGGCAAATGTATGTTTTACACAAACCACACTATGGTGGCCTTTCTCTGTTTGCCTCCCCTCCCCTGGTGGTGGCACTGGACTCTGTCTTTCCCTGCCCTGCGCTGTGTCCGGGAGGCCAACCCCCCAGAGGGCAGCTCCCTGGCCCCACGCCCTCCATTGGGAGGCCCTGGTGGCAGACAAGAGGGCGGGAGGACAGAGCGGCCAAGGTCAATACTCTGTCCTCCCCTCTGGCTTTTCCCCACCTCCCTGTGGTTCTGGAAGTGGCCAGACTCCCTGGAGGCCACAGGCCCTACTGGGCCCTTCTTCCTGTTCCTTCCCCGTCCCCTGAGGCTGAGGTGTGGCAGTGGCTTCCCGTGGTGGCTGTTCCCTGGGTGCTTCACACCCTTGCTGGTTCCTTCGCCCCTGCCACGCACCCGTGCTGGCCCCTGCAGGACACCACTTCGCACCTTCTTCCCTTCAGCCGTGCCCTCTGCTTGCTGCTGGAACCCGCGACGCACGTTCCATTCTGAAGCGTCTCTGCCCCTCGGCACCACCTCGCCAGCATCTTTCCATGTCAGCACCCACAGATCCGGCCACAGGGTGCCGGGACTTGTGTCGGAGAAAGCTATAGTCTGGTATTTGAGACC
Organism: Eulemur rufifrons; assembly: GCF_041146395.1. Lineage (NCBI taxonomy): Eukaryota > Metazoa > Chordata > Mammalia > Primates > Lemuridae > Eulemur > Eulemur rufifrons. Next base: position 14,202,405 of record NC_090992.1, read on the forward strand.
AAATAGAAACAGTGACCAGGTAAAGAGATGGATGTGCGGGCAAAGGCACATGGTGACAAGCGGCTGCGGAGGATGGGAGTGGCTGCAGTGACAGAGACTGACAGGGGTGACCTACTGAAACAGAGCGGCCAGTGCTGCCCGGTCCTTGCAAAGGCGGCTGGTCTCTGGTGGTGCAGGGGCTGCTGCCAGTTTTGCCCGTGTCCCATTGAGGGACACTCGGGTCTTGCCCACAACTTCGCTACTCCAAACAACGCTGCAGCGGAATTCCTGTGCCTACATCTCCGTGCCTTTGTCTAGCATATCCGGAAAGGAAGTTCCAGAGATGGAACTGCCAGAATGAGGTGCGGGTGGACTTACGGTTTGCGGATTCAGTACAGGGTGCTGAAGGAGCGCCCCTCCGAGAGCCCACGTGAGAAGGCAGCAGCCATAGCCTGCGAGCCCTGGGAAGGGCCAGAGGAACGCGTGTCCAGGAGCGGGGGTTGGCAGGCGCCACGCGCATCCGGCCTTCCTGGAGCAGCCTCAGTGCAGACTGCCTCATTTTGTTTAAAGTGACAATAATGCGACTCGCCCGCCATCACCCCCGTGCCTGCCACAGCCATCTTTCTTCCCTGGAACCTTGGAGTTGGTATAAGAATGTTGCAACCAAATACCAGGAGATTTTTTTTTTCTAGTGAGATCTGAGAGAAAAGCCTGGAAGCAATTACTACTTCAACCTTCCCGGCGACTCAGCTGGGGGAAGCAAAGGTTTAAAGAGCACCTGCTCTGTGCTCGGTTTGTGCTGGCGCTGGGACAGCGTGAACGGACGAGACGCTGCTGACACCCAGGGCGCTGTGAACTGTGCCTACAACGATGTCTACACCAGCACAGTTACCTTCTGTAACGTAGAGTGGCAAACCCGCACGGCTCAAGGGCTGGACCTGGCATTTTGTACGGTCCACAGTTTGGGCCTGCACATTAAAAAAAGTCAAATCATTTTCCAGCTTCTGAAATTCAAGAGGTCTCATTCAAATCCAGATTTCATCTCATTAGAAAGCCCTGACAATCAGCCGCAGCACCTGGCCTGTGAGACGGGGCACGGACGCGCCAGTCTTCCAGCCCCCAGCACTCCCCGTGCCCCTCTGTTAACGTTGTCATCGCCCTGCTGCCGGTGCGTTGATGCCACTGTTTTTCTTACAGTAGAACTCTAGGAAAATGAAACACTCTTGTCCTCTGATCTGTGTCACAAGTTGATAACTGAAACACAGACCAAGAAGTCTGTGCGGTTTTTTTTTTTAAATAAGAGAGCACACGTCTTTACGGAAGGGTTCGGCAGGCACATCAAACGTGTCAAAAGAATATGAGCCTCGCCTGTTTCTCTCGTTCATGGGCCCAGCTGGCCCATGGCACCAGCACCAGGGACGCTAGATGGGGGCTGGAGGAAGGGCAAGAGCCTGGACATCCCCCCAGCCCCTTGGGCCATTAACTCACCAGGTCACCTTGGGCACAGTGTTTAGTTTCTCTTGGCTGCTCTGCAAAACGATGGCTCTCAGCTGAGGGAAAGCACGCCCTCACATGGCAGGTTGTAGGGCCAGTTGCCATTGGCATCAGGTGGGCCAAAGGCCAGGGATGCTGCTAAACCCACTCCAGTGTGCTGGATGGCCCCCCACGACAAAGAGCCATCTGCGCCAAATGTCAGAAGTGTTGAGGTTGAAAAACCCTGCTCTAAAATGAAGGGGCCCATACCTTCTATTATAGCTACGACAATCTGTAATGCTGCCCTCGGAGAATGAACACACACACACACACACACACACACACACACACAGGTTACTTTCCATTTAGGGGGCTGACAAAGCTTCAGGAACAGGTAGAACCTTAGGGCAGGGAGGGGACAGGGAGAAGGCAAGTGCAGAGCAGTCACCCGGTGGAATCGTATTAGCGGGGGTCTGGTTTGCCTGGGCAGGGGGCTATGCAGAGAAAGCTGTCCCTGGAGAGTCCAGGCCCAACTATGTGGGGCAGTGTCGCCAGTGCACAGAGTGCGGTGGAAGTCACCATGCTGCTCACAAGACATTCCAGCTCTCTGTCCTCCCAGGACATGGCAGGATCGCACCTCCTGCTCAGGTCAAGTCAGGCTTGGCCATGTGACCCCCCTTAGCCGTGGAACAGTAGCAGAAGGGGTGCAGCACCCACCGCCCGTGGAAGTGCTAAGAGCCAGTGCATGCTTCGGACACTCTCTCCTTTTCCTGACATTGTTGCCCTCAGCATTCAAGACGGTGGTCGCTTTGTCAGCCTGAGACCCTGGGCAACAGCAGAGAGCGGGGACCTTGCCGACCCACGGTGGAAGTGAGCAAGAAATAACCTTTGGGTTTTAAGCTGTCGAGATTTGAGGGTTTGTTACTGCAGCAGAATCTGGCTCTCGTAACTGATGCAGGTGAAAATTGCTGTTGTTATCTGAGATGATGGTAGATGACACGCAGAGATGACATGAAATTATACTCTGTCCCTCGGGGAGAACACGCTTCCACTTACCTGGATTATGCCATGGAGTAAGTCTCAGTGTGGTCCTGGATTATCTTTAACACCTGTCCACTCCGTTCTATGCTCCCTTTTTAACAAAGAGTGGGCACAGGTTCAAGTTTCTGTATTTAGCTAAAATTTCATAAGGTAGTTTTAAAATTGAATTTAATTTTGGGGTTGCCTTCTATTTATGGCAAGGAATTATAGTTTTCCATTTATGGTAATGATATAAAACCTCAAAAATTATACATAAAGAAAGTGAGTCATTTTAAAGACTCATATAAAGCCCATAAAACACAGGCAGAACACACAGCAAAAGTTATAAGGATGGTTCACAACGACTGAAGCGGGGGGAGTAGAACTCTTGGTATATGGCAACATCTCTTGCAGAAGTAAGAGGGTTCTGTTAAGGTAAAAGCTATAAAAACAACAACAACAACATTAACAATATTTCTGGGCATTCTTCTAGCAATACGACAGAAGCAGCCGTCCCACACGATAATGCAGAGGGGCATAAAATATAACCCCATGTCCTCTGCACCACCCAGTGCCTGGTCACAGTAGGTGCCCAACCAGTATTTCTTAAATGAGTGATCAGTTAGCAGGACTTGGTGAAATGTAAATGCTCTCTTAGGTTGGGTGGATGGCAGTCTTGGAACGATATTAGCTCTGCTCAGCACATGGAAAAGCTTCTGTGAGCACGCCTGGGAGAACATGCAGGAGCCACGTACAGAGGCTGAGGAAAGTGAGGAGCCCCCGGTGTGGGGTTGGGGAACCGGAAGAGGAGCCACAGGTGCTGGGGCTCTGGCCAGGCAGAAATGGGAGAAATCCCAGGTGGGGTGTGTGGGTATGTATGTGTGTGTACGTGTGTGTCACATGCATGTCGGTTGGGTTGGAAACAGACACATCTGATATGTGTTTTTAAGCTGTTGGCAACAGGCATGCAATGTAAATCCACCCTGCCCCCAAATGGGTGAGTTTCACGCCCACATTTGCACAGCCCAGCTCTGACTCAGCAAGGGAGAAGGGGACATTGCAGAAATCTCAAGAGGCTCTGGCTTTCCGGGGCTGTGGAACTGTAGGCAAGAGGTGGTCCTGCCGTGATCTCTAGAATTGATGAGGCTGTGGCTGCCTTCTGGGTTACACGTGAGAGAGTGAATGAATGAATGGATGATGACTAATGCCCATGAGGGTGTGACATCTATGGATGATGACTAATGCCCATGGGGGTGTGACATCTAGGGGCACGTCTGTCTATGTCCATGAACAGGAAGAGTGGGGGGCAGATCTTGTTTTCCAAAGATGGCTGTATCAAGACATTCCTTGCACATGCTGTTCTGCAACATGACTTTGACTCTCCTTCCATGGAGGTGATGTCTATGTCCCCTCCCCTTATGCATATGTGGGCTTGAGACAGCTTTGACCACTAGAATGTGGCAAGTAATCCTGTATACCATCCAAAGGGCAATGCGGCTTCCTCCTTGTTTTCTGGGACACTCAAACCTTGAGCCCTGGCCTGCCACATAAAGGGCACCGCTGCTCTGAAGCTGCCACGCTGCGAGGAGGCCAAGCCATGTGCAGTGGCCACGCCCAGGGGCTCTGGTCTGCAGGCCCAGGCTTCAGGTTATCCCAACGCAGACCTTACCTTGATTCCATTCTCCAGCTATCGAGTCACCTCTGGGCTGCCAGTCTTCCCAGGTGAGGTCCCAGCCATCTAGGAGCCAACCAGTACCCTGTCTGAATTCCTGACACAAGGAACATAGGAGCGTAATAAAATGGCTGTTTAAGCTGCTGAGTGTTGCAGTAGTTTGTTACACAGCCATTGGTGTCTGAAACGCAGCAGCTGAGCTCCTCATCCCAGAATCCCACTGCAGCCTGCAGGCAGCAGCCCTGAAACAGGCAGGGCTGGGTAAGAGCAGCTGAGGAAGTGGGGGAATAAGGAACAAATTAGCAGGCACCTTTACCGCTCTACTCGTAGGCAGGGGTCCCTTTCCTTGTCTGACTGTGTGGCCACATGAACGGAGAGAGTACCCAAACTTTGCGGCGCCTGAGTGCCCCGAAACCATGAAACAATATCTCTTTCTCAAAGAGGCTCCGGCATTATTTCCTCTGACAAACTGGCTTCTCTGGCTTGGCTGGCAACTTTGGTAGGAATAAGACTGTATGCTAATGCCGTGGGTAAAGGTGAAGGTATGCAGAAAGGAAATGTGTAGGTGAGGGATTTTACCATTCATCAGACTCTGCTGTAGCAGGTTGTTTTCTGCCAAAATAAAGTCCGTGCTGCAGCTTAGGATAGAGGCAGGCCCCTAACCAAAATGCACCAAAAAAGGCTGCCCACTTACTTTCCCCTCCAACTCACTACGGCCCCAGTCTCCACCCAGCTGCAGAGGTTGGGGAAGAAATGAAGAACTTGCTCCTAGTGAAATCCACTTTCCTTTAAGTCCAGTCCTGGATGGAGGCAGTATGTTAGCCAAGACGGTTTTTCCAGTGCTATCCAATGCCCGTTTCCTTTGATTCACCCCAAAGCTGCTTTGCAATTACTGTTAAAAATTCTGTCAAGGAGGATATATAAGGAGCCAGGAGCTTGCCTGCCTGGACAGCACTGGGGGACAATGTCCAGCTTAGGTAGTCATCTCCTGGCTGAGAAGGAATCACACTGCCTTCCAGGGGCAGGAGGCCAACTCCTTTCAACAGAGGGCCATGCCTGTGTTTTCATAACAAAACCGTGGCACCCTGGGGTCTCACTGCTCCTGGAGGTTTCCCTGACATGTGACCCAAGAGGACTCGGGAGCACATGCTGACTACGACCTCTCAGGAATAACTGAACAGGGCTAAATTGTACGGTGGGGAAGGGATCTCTTTGAGAAATCCACATTGTAAATGAACTGTGAAAGAGCTATGTCAACTAGGACCGTGGAAAGTGGGAGTCTAATTCAGCTACTCCCTTTTACTGGAAGGCTATTCAGTAAGTTTTGAGTTTCCCAAAGCAGAGAAATATGCAGCTAATTCATTCCTCATAACCTAAAACCTCAATCTTAAAATACATTTCATGCTAACTTATCAAAGCATGTGAGCTGGTGTCGCCTAGGCGCCAGTTAGGATACTGCAGCCCAGCTCTATTAGATGCTGTAAAAGTCCAGACAAAAAGCATCATAAAGTCAATAGATAAAAAGATCAAGGGGATTTTAAAAATATTATACAAAATATAAATATTCGTCAACCTGGCTTGTTTAGTAGGGAGGAACTGGAACTGAGACAGAAATTATTCAGTTGTGTGTAAGAAAGATGGAGAAAATTGTCTTACAGAAACTTCTTTCAGAAAAAAAGTCTGTGTGTGGAGGAAATGAATTAGTGCATAAATCCCTTTGCTTGTGGAGTCAGACCCTGGAGGCCACGCTCCAGCCTCTGACAGCCTGCTGGACGCTGCTCGCTGGCCACAGCCAACCTGGACGGGGTGGACGTGTCTGGGGGCAAAGCTGTACTGCTTGACCCGGTAGAAAGGAGACGGGACATTGGTGGGAGACTTTGGAAGAGGAAAATTACCAGTGGCAGCGTGAGAGAGAGGAAGCTTGGGGCAGAGGCACGTCTCACGAGGAGTGGGGAAATCGTGCCCAGGGTACAGGGTAGCAGCTCTCCTGTGTCCCCGCACAGATAATCTGGTTGGATTTCTCTGTGGAAAATGTATTAGAGGTGAAACCTGAGTTGACCTGCATTCTAAATAGAATCTTGGGGTGGAAAGGAATTTAACAGGCTACCAAACCCATCCTCACTCAAAGTAGGAGCCCCTTCCCGGCCCCCGCTGGGAGGTGTGAGCAGTCTTGTTCAAATACATCCAGAATGGTGGGCTCACTTCTGCAGGGCACAGACAGGGCCAGAGAGGAACTTCAGTATTTGCTTTTCTCGTTTGATTCAGAGAATTAGAAATAATGAAGCAGCTATACTCCATGGTGGGGCGGGGCTATGACAGGAAGGTCACTATAGCCACTGGGCAGGGTGTTCCTGTTGCTGTCAGGCACTTAACCTATAGTATCTCATTAGGTTCTTATGGGAAGGTCATTCCTTCTGCTCTGGAGTGAAAGAAATGAAGGTCCTGCAAGCCCTGCTGATTTACTGAATTCACACAGGCAGGGAAGGAGCTAGGATTTGAATTCAAGCCTCTTTGAGGTTTTCACCCCATCCCTGTTTCTTCCCTGTTCCCTGGTGACTAGGAAATCACCCTCTGCCAACATTTGTGAGAAAACACTTGTTCTGCTGAGTGACCGGCTCTACATCAATGTTCAACTGTGGGCTCTGCACCTTAAGAGGAACAGAGAGAACTTCCAAAGTGGTCAACTAATTTGCAAAGGAAACTTAGAGAATAAATAATCTCTGAGAAAAGTTTAAAAGAACTGGGATGATTTCACTTGGAGAAGGCTGATTATATAATGAGTCTTCAGGTTTATGAGAGATTTTTCGAGATGGTGGCCACCAGCTGTTGTTTATCTCCCCTCTGGACTGCAGAGGGGAAACTGGCTCAAACAGCAGCCTGAGGGTGTCTATATGAAAGAATGTCCTGACCCTAGAATGGGTCAATGCAGGGGGAAAAAAAAAAAAAAAAAAAAGAGCAGGACTTTCTTCTTCTGAGGACACCAAATGGAGACCAGAATCGTGTTGGGGGGGGGTGTGTGTTGGGGGGGTGCTTTTTAGAAGCCAGTGTCTGTCTGTCTTACTAATAGGGGCTCACTGGGTACGTATCTAAGGATTTTGTCTCTGACAGAAGCACCCAGGGTGGGAAGGGAAAGTTGTGGGCTCCCCTAAGGATCGTCTCTGGCAGTGGTGCCAATGGGGCTATGCCTCCATTATGGCCCAGCGCCCCTTAGTGATGACTGACTCTGCCAAGCACCAGGGCATTATGCATGGCAGGTAAATGGCCGGGCTCTGTGTCACTGCCTCTGCCCCTGGCTAGGGAACACTGGGCAAATTATATAACTTCGGTGAAGCTCAGTTTCCTGGTCTGAAAAACCAGGGCTAAGGGTACTCATGGGATTCTTGGAAGGAGGCAGGGAAATCATCTATGGGTAGGTCTAGCAGAGAGCTGGGCACATAGTTAGTTGGCACTGAGTAAATGATCACTCCTTGTCCTCACCACCCAGATCGCCAGCATTTAAGTGTGGTCTAAATAAATTCCATTTTTTGACAGTAATATTATTTGATTTTGAGTTGATGAGCTCTGCAAGATCACTTGTCAGATCTAGTCTAAGATTCCAGGGGCACAACTCACATTTGTGGTATGGGGGGGGGTTGGGGAGGGAGTTCCTGTTCCCTCTCTCCACGACCCTCACGTAGGTCAGACCTTGGACCTCTCTGCTCTCAGCCCAGATCTTACTAGACCAGAGTGTCTCGGTTCTTCTAGCACTCACCTTGCTGTCCTTCCCCCAACGTTGTCTGGTCCTGTCTGGGTCTCTAGTGCTTAAATACAGATTCCAGGGGGGCTCCAAGTTCTTAGTTAAGGCTTAGTTCCAACCCCAGCTCCTCCACTGGCTTTCTCTATGTCTCAGACAAGCCACTTAGTCTTTTGGAGCCTCAGTTGCCTCATCTGTAGAGTGGGAACGAAAATCTTGCAGCCCTGTTCTGTGGATGGAATTAGAGCTTGCAGAGCACCTGGCACGAAGCCTTGTATGCCTTTGCCAAATACATGTTGAAGATAGGGCAATGTTTGAGGGATTGCCTCTTCCAACTCTAGGCCATCGCCGAGCCATGTGGGAGTGCTTCGTGAGCCCACCAGACTCTGGGGTCATGGACCTGAACTGGCTTATAGAAGCACCCTCTTTTCTCTCCCCAAGTTCCTTCTCTGCTCACACGCTTGCTTCCTCCCAGTGCAAAATTGTGAAAATTAAAGATATTGTTGCTATGTTAACAAGTAGTCGTGAATTAGTCAATTAGTGGTTGTGTTGGACACTGGTCAAAACCATGAAGTCCCTGAGCTGTGCCTTCTGAGGTTAGATTGCTCCTAGGCCCATCCTCAGGGTGAGACGTAGCTCTTAGGATACAGGAGCTACAGAATGACATTCTTCAGAAGGTGACTGAGCTTTGAGAGATCGCAGTGTAAAGGTTGGGAGAAGTGTTAGGAAGAGAGCTTTTGCAACCTTCTCTCCTTGCCTCAGTTTCCCTAGAGCAGCTGATCTGATTGGCCAACACTGGCCGGGGGCAGGTCCCTGTCTTGACTCACTGTGCAGGTCCGCTGCTCCCCGCAGGCTGGCGGCGTTTTCCGAGGCGTTGTGCGTTGCAGAAGCCGCCTTCAGAGCCTCACGCCCCTAACACGGTCTAACAGGAGGCTGGCCCCGGGTGGGGAGCGGTGACCAGATGCTTCCTTAGCCATAATTAAGCCAGCGTTTCTCAACTTCCGCACTATTGACGTTTTGGGCAGGCTAATTCTTCGTTGTGCACATTGCAGGTGTTTAGCAGCCTCCCTCTCCGTGTCCACTAGGTGCCGGTGGCAGCCTGCACCGCAGTTGTGACTACCAGAAGTGTCTTGCAGACGGTGCCTGACGTCCTGGGAGTGGGCGGCAAAGCGCTCTTGGCTGCGAGCTCCTGGGTTTGGCGGAGACTTGCGTGCGTGTTTAGGCAGTGAGCCTCCTGCTCATTGTCTGCCTTACAACTCAAGAGGGGAGAAGGGAATTTTGCTTCCACCGACACTTAAGCTCTTCAAATGTGTCACCGGGTGGCCAAGTGAAAGGCCTTCCTCTGTAGTTTCTTCATAGCAGGAGAGAAACAGAGAAGGAGGCAGTGAGACAGAGAAAAGGAGTGAGGCAGAGAGGGAAACTGAGGCAGGCGCCAGCAGCTGATGACTTCCATGAAATTCCCAAGGGCGTCCGGTGTGCAGGAAGAGGCAGGGAGGGGCCGGGCGGGCTGGCAGGTAAATATTAGTGGCCATCTCCGATGCGCAGGGAAGGACACACAGGCCCTTGTACAGAAACCACTTTTTTTTCGCTGTCTCCCTTCCCAGCCAGTCCCTGCAAACTGCCCTGGCGCGCCCTGCCCTGCCCAGACCCTCTGCCCCGGGTCATCCGCCGCCGCCCACCGGCGTCATGGGCTCCAGGCACGCATCACCGGCGCTGGAACCCCGGCCTTGGAGACGGGGGGCAAAGGAAACGCAGCTCCCCCACAGTGCACCGTCGAAAATAATCACTGCCTTTTCAGAGGCCGACTTCGCCGGTGCCAAGGCAAGAACTGTCTCGCCACCTTTCAGTTCTTGTTAAAAAGCAGAAGGCATGTCAGGGCCCGGCCGGGCCACGGGACAGAGAGGGCTTTCTTCGCAGCCTGGATGAAACTCAGCTTTAATGAAAGCTTCTATTAGCCCCAGCTGGCGTCCCATTTTCCCGAGCTGGAATAAAAAATTGCCTCAGTCATCCTTTCCCAGGCTAATTTCAAAAGCATAATTACCATCATCATAATTGATTACTATTTATTTTGTTCATTAATAGTCATGCACTCCCTTGTTACATGTGGACTAAATGGTCCAAGAATATTGAGGGCACGTGGCAGCTGTATTTGTTTACCCTCATTCCACACACCTCCCCCCCCACCCCCTTCGGGGTAACCCCTTGATTTGGTGACACCCAAAGAATCCCCCTCCGGCTTTAATGTCCAAACTGCTAAGCATGGTGGCTGACCAGACTTGGGGTGCAAGGTTTGGGGCTCACAAAAGATATGGAGGCCAGTAAGGTTAAAGGGCAAGAGGGCTGGGCCCTCTACACTCGTGTGGCAGTGTGGCAGGTGGGGGCAGGGAGGAGGGCAGAAAAGATAACAATAACCAGATTGTTGTTTCTTCTCTCGGGCCCTCGAAGGAGGCAGTCCCTGAGCATCAGCCAGCAGTGAATTTGGGAAGAGAATCGGTGTCTTGTGGCTGCAAGACACCTTCCTGTGACTGCACAAGGATCATAATGTCCCCCCAGATATTCAAAATATGAACATAACTCCCACTTTGCCAAAATTGTTAAAACCCCATCAAATGAAAGTCCTGGAAGAGGTTGGCTTTACTCACACCCACTCTTGAGTGGGAGCAATTTTACTTCCACATCGCCCCACCTATTGTTGGATATTTAGCTTTGGAAAGGCCCTGAGGATTACCGAAATAAAGACAAATAAGCAGAGGTTGAAAGCTTTAGATTCCCAGAGGCCAGGCTCTTACAACTCCTGCCGCCTGCTGGGCAGAGATGATAGGTCCAGGTGTGAGAGTGAATGAGGCCAAGCCAAAGGTCTACCGCCCCCGGAGCCATCTGGCTTCTTGATTGGTGAAAGGAGGTGCCCCAAGCTCAAACAGGCCAATCAAAGCCTTCCCTAGAAATTCAGAAGCCAGGACCAATAAGACCAACACCTCCTCGGTGCTGGAGTCAGGAGTCATTCACAGATCATTCTTCACTGCCAGGTGGATGAAACCAGCCCCAGCGGGAGGGATTTAGTCAGTACTCAGACGCCAATGTCAGAGATGGAGAAAGAGGCTGGTGGGATTTGAGACCCTGCTTTCAGTTATTCCTGAAACCTGGTGTTAGGGACACTGGGAACAGCTAGACAAGCTGTGCCCTTGCATAGCTCCAGGAAGTGCCGTTCATATGGCCACCATGTGATGGTGGCCCTAGGGATTGTACAGCATGCAGCCTGCACAACTGTACATGGTGACCCCATCTGGCAGCATCACTGCCTTTTCTTCAGCTTACTTAGAGTTTCCCCTGATGCCCTATTATTAAGATCCTCTTTTTGCCAAATCCAGTTGGAATTGGATTTATGCCACTTAAACCAAATGAGACCTAAATAATATGATGAGAATAGTTATCGAAACCACAAAGAAAAAAAAAAAAGATGTAATCTCTTCCTGGCCCCACCCCCAGCTTATTCTAGACGGCAGGAAGGAAGTACCCGTGCCTCTTAGCTGTTAACTCTCAAGCGCTAGACACTCAGGGAATGGGGAGTGGCGGCGGGAAGAACAGCAGCCAGTTTGCACCCCCATGTTCAGCCACAGGCCTGGGGTGCCAGGTCCTGTGCAGTTGCCAGGCCGTGCTGTGCAGAAGGCCCATGAATGCGAGCAATTTCCGGAAGGCCTTCCGGTTGGCTGCGTGGAACAGCTGCAGAGCACTGTAATGGATGTCACCGTCAAGGCAGACGCAACGTTTTCCAGGGGGAGTGGGGCTGAGGGAACGCTGGCTGCGGTCAGAGGAGACGGCGCTGGAGGGGCGGGGGCCGCGGGGAGAGGAGGAAGGTGGCCGGGCAGAATAGCTGCACGTCCACACCCTGGGGAAAAAGAGAATGAGGAAGTCTTGAAGAAGTTTTCAATTCATAGTTCCTGCGTTCGACCCCTCTACCGGCTTTCTGAGTCTCCCTAGTAAAATATGTAGACACTGAATTACAAGAATGAATGATAATCAAAGGACATCTTTTAAAGTGCTGGGGGGAGACACTGGCAGAATCCTTAGTGAGAAGAGAATTCAAACAATCCCGAGGAATGTAAATAAGTGTTCTACAAAGAGACGTGGTGTGGCGCAGTGGGATTAGCATGGATTTTGAAATCAGCCTCATCCGGGTTCATGACCTGCCTTTGTAGGACTGGAGGGAGCCACGTTGGCCCTGGAAGCCTCAGAGATAGAGATAATAATACCTAATCGCATGTCAGGAAAGCACCAGACACATACATCAGTATTCACTGGGACTAGAGAGCCACCCAGGAAAAGAGCCCGATGCCGGAACACGGGCCCTGAGATGGTAACAGGAGCCACTGGCCTTTGTTTGGTAGTGGTTAAATCTTTCCCCCTTATTGTGTTCTTCACACTGTCCTGGGTTCTTACGGACATCTTTTCTAATAGGAGTATGACTCGGTTATCTGTGTTCATCCTCAGGCCAAATATTTTTTTAAAATATGTAACGTGGTCCACTTAATAACAGAGCTCAGACCAGAAGGTCTTTTATCTCAGCCCCGTCTACACACCAACACCTTCCCTCCTGGTGTATTCCTTTGCTTTGGGTTTGCTATTGCTTTTCTACCTCTTTCTCACTGCCCATTGTATTAGTTATGCATCGCTGCAAAGCAAATTTTACCAAAACCTTGTGGTTTAAAACAAAACATATTTATTACCTCACAGTTTCTGCAGGTCAAGAATTTGGGGACGTCTTAGCTGAGTGGTTCCAATCAGTGTGTCTTAGGAGGCTGCAGTCAAGTGTCAGGCAACCGAAGGCCTGACTGGGGCTGCAGGGCCTGCTTCCAAGCTGGTTCAGTCACACGGCTCTTGGCCCGAGACCTCAGCTCTGCCTCTCATGGCTGCTTGCGTGTCTTTACAATATGGCGGCCGGTTCCCCAACAGCAAGTGATGGAGGAGCGTGAGCAAGCAGGAGTCTCATGCCCTATAGGACCTAGTCCCCAGAGTTATCCGCTGTCATCTCCACTTTATTCTGTTTCTTAGAAGTGAGCTACTAAGTCCAGCCTATGCTCAGGGGAGTGAAATTAGAATGCATCTTTTGAAGAGAAGTGCGTCAAAGAATCAGTTGGCATTTTAAAACCACCACAAACAACATCTATGTTAGTCAGCCGTCCCATTATTTCTTTGCTTTCAGGATTGGAAGGTTTATTTTCCCAGCAGTCGGCAGTACAAACATCTGCTAAGCAAAGATTTCTCAACCTTGGTGCTATTGACATCTAGAGTGGGATAAATCTTCCTCGAGGGGGCTGTCCTGTGCGTTGTTAGCAGCACCCATTAGGCACTGGCAGCACCCCCACCCCTAGTTGTGACTATGAAAAATACCTCTACACAGTGGCAAATGTCCCCTGAATCAGATGGGGGGATGGTGGCAATATTGCCCTTGATTGAAAACCATTGTGTTAAGCCGACTCTAGAGTTTCATCACATCATATTTTAATGATAAAATACACTTATGATGTAGTGTGTAATACACAAGGCTGTAGATGATTTGGCCCAATATGTGCCTTTTGCTCTTGTTTTGTTTTCCTAATTGAGGTTATGCATATGCATAGTTCAACTAGTTCTACAAGGTTTGTTAAGACAAACAACATTCCTCAGTGTCCCTCCCTCCCATTTCCCCGGCTTCAGTACAGTGTTCTCATCTCTTTTAATGTTTACGCTGGATCTTTATGTAAGCTTGACTTGCTGCCTCCAGTTTTTTCAGTTTTCAGTATTATCCATTAACTTGCCACTGTGGAAGATAAGGACTTATCGCTTTCCTCCCTCCACTTGTGCCAGCACTTCCCTTTCCCCACCCTCTCCATGTATGTATACTGCAATTTTGGCTTGATAAGTATTCATTGTTTCTTACTATCTTTATGTATGCCTGGCAAGCTAGGCCATGAACCAATCTGTTGTTTTCCCTGGAATTAACAATTGCCTTTGTATTGTTGCTGTATTTGTTTGCTCAGTTTTCTATGTACTTATTTAGTTCAACCCCTAAATCTCCTTTCAGTGTATCCATTCCCATAAACCCTCTCCATTTCTCCTCTGAAGGAATCTAAGAGCATCCAACCTGCTTTGCCTGGGCTGGCCCCTCTCTGCCCTCACACAGCTGCAGCCTGGACCAAGCCTCCACTGTCATCCTGGGAATACCCCTCACCCCCTGTTTCTATATACTGTGCTGGCTTAGACGTTGTCTCCTAAGAATTCACGTCATTTCCAGAGCCTTGGAATGTGACAGTATTTGGAAATAGGATCATTGTTGAAGTGGGATCCTTGTTGATGTAATTAGTTAAGATGAAGTCACACCATTGTAGGAAGGGCCCTTAATCCAACATGGCTGGTGGCTTTACAAAAGAAGAGCAGAGGCACAGAGCTAGGCACGCACAGAGGGGACACAGCGTGAAGACTCAGAGGGAAGACAGATGTGCAGATGGAGGCAGAGACTGCAGTTCTATCGCCACGAGCCAAGGAAGGCCCGGGTCCAGCAGAAGCTGGAAGCAGCCAGGAAGGATCCTCCCCTGGAGGCTTCAGAGGGAGCATGGCCCTGCTGCCGCCATGATTTCAGATTTCCGGCTTCCAGAACTGCCGGTGAGACAATACATTTCTGGTGTTTTAAACCACCCAGTTTGTGGTACGTTGTTGGGGCAGCCCTAGGATACTAATACGCATGGCATTGCTTTTCCTCCCCCTCAGTTTACTCCCTCATTTGGTAGAACACACTCTCCCGAGTGATAATTGGGCTGGATATAGACTCATCCACATTATAGATATCGAACTCTAGGTTAGAAAGAATTTTCCTTTAGAATTTTGAAGTCACTGCCCCATTTTGTTATTGTTGTTTGTTTGCTGGTTTGTTTTTCTCCTGTGTGACATTGAGAAGTCTGAATTCATTCTAATTCCTGAGCTGTTGCACTTGACCTATATATTTTTTCTTCCCTTTAGAAGCTTAGGAGGGTCTTTTCTTTATCCCCAGTGTTCTGAAAATCTTACAGTAATATATCTTGGTGTGGGGATATTTTCTTCCATTATGTTGTGATCTTGAAGTTCCCTTTCAATCTGGAGGTTTGTGTTTTTCAGATGTGGGAAAATTCTTGCATTTTTTTGTTGTTGTTGTTGATAAATCTCCTCCCTGTTTTCACTATTGTCTCTTTCTGGTACTCTTTTTTTTTGCACATTGGACTTCTCAGGCTGGTCTTCTCATTATGTTCTCCTTCTTTCTAACTTACTTTATGAAAGTTTTCCTGGCTTTTATCTTCCAATCTTTCTACAAAGTTTTTATTTCTCTTTTTACATTTTTAATTTTCAAGAAATAGTTTTTGTGGCCGGGCGCGGTGGCTCACGCCTGTAATCCTAGCACTCTGGGAGGCCAAGGCGGGTGGATCGCTCAAGGTCAGGAGTTCGAGACCAGCCTGAGCGAGACCCCGTCTCTACTAAAAATAGAAAGACATTATATGGACAACTAAAAATCTATATAGAAAAAATTAGCCGGGCATGGTGGCGCATGCCTGTAGTCCCAGCTACTCGGGAGGCTGAGGCAGTAGGATCGCTTAAGCCGAGGAGTCTGAGGTTGCTGTGAGCTAAGCTGACGCCACGGCACTCACTCTAGCCTGGGCAACAAAGTGAGACTCTGTCTCAACAAAAAAAAAAAAAAAGAAATAGTTTTTGTTTTGTAAGTGTTCTTGTTTTATAGCAATCTGTTCTTCTTTCATGGATGCATTGTCTTTTTGTAAATTTTATTTTCATTTTTATTATTATTATTATTATTATTTGCAGAGTTAAGGTTTCACTATGTTGCCCAACCTGGTCTCACTGCTTTGGCCTCCCAAAGTGCTAGGACTAGAGGCATGAGCCACTATTCTTGGCCCAATGTCTTCTTATCTCTCAAAGGTTATCAGTGATCATTTTGGGGAAGTTTTCTTTTCCTTGCGTAACTTGTTTCCTCTAAGTTGCTCTCATTTGTTTGCTTTGTTCTGTGCAGAGGCTTTCCTCAGAGGTTTGTTCATCCTTGATTGTCTGAATGGTGGATTTTCTTGAGTGTGAGCTTTATTGTGGGGTGTCATGCTTTGCCAATTTGAGGGGAAACCCCAGCAATTATCTTCATGTCTTTTCACCTGGGCTTGTCAGACTTCGCAGAGAAGATCCTTCCAACCTCCTGTCTAGAGGCCAAAGGCTGCCTGCAAGTGTTCTGGAAGCCCAGCAAGAGAGGAGGAATGAGGGAAGTAGGATTCTCAAGTTCCAGCATGCCCACAGTCACTGAATACTCCTGTTCCCGTTATGATACCCCTGGTCTCAACTGGGTCTGACATCTCACAGTCCAGAGTCCTCTGTTTTATCCTCCCTGGAAAGCAGATGGTCAGGATTCTGCCAGAGAGGGGGAGAGGATCTGTCTAATGACCTGCAGATAGATTTCAACCCATCTCCATTATTTTACACTCTCTCCCTATGACTTTGCTCTGAGCCCCCTAAGCCCGCCTGCGCTTAGGACCTTCTGAGTTTGGTGTGGGCACCAGCAATCTGAGCAGTGAAGCATCAGCCTCTCAGGGTCAGGGCAAGTGAGGAGAAGATGTGTGCAGTTGTTAACAGCGAGGCTTCTGGGCCAGTCAGACCTGGGCTTGAATCTCTCTCCCTTACTGACCCTGAGGAACTTATTTATCCTGCTCAGCCTCAGTTCTCTCTTCTGTAAAATGGGGATAATAATGGTGCCTGCTTCAGAGGGCCCTTGTGAGGATGAAATGAAGTGATGCATGTAAAGTGCTCAGCAAATAGGATTCGTTTTCACTATTGTTATTAAAGACCAAAGATTGCAGGGTGTCCTGGTCAGATCCCATCCACCCTCAATTCCCCACAAAGTGCGCTGGAGGGAGGTGGAAATCATGAAAAGGAGCTTAGGAACCTGCTAGAATATAGTAGCGCTTGTAGAATCTTTGGGAAAAGGCTCTCTTGCTTTCAGGACAAATGCCATGATGTTAGGGATACTTGGTGGCCAATAACACCACCCACAATTCTTCTGGCCCAGTGCTCTCGGTCTTAATTCCCATGGCTGCAGGACCTCAGGGATCAGGGCTCCAGGAGAGAAGGGTCCTCCAGGCTGGAGATCAGATTCATGAAGAAGCTTCCCGCCTCCCAAGCCATCTTGAACTCCCAGCTGGAGCATGCGGGGCTGTAGCTTTAATTGGCCCACCTGGCCACACACCGTGCAAACAGCCTGGAATGTTCCCTTAGCCGAGGCAGTCTCTGACTTACAGGAATGAAGAGTCACCTTTAATTCCTGGGTCCTGAAGGATCCCAAATGAATATAGAACTAAAGGCTCTCAGTTCAGAGGGACACGAAAAAAGCAACCAATAATTACAGTTTGGGAGCCATGGAGTAGCCCAAAGAGACCAAGTCCTGTCCATATGAGACCAAAGAAAGAATTTTGTTTACCAATTTTTTCATTTATGCTCCACCTACTTCCAAAAAGAATTTGGGGTGGCTGACAGCAGAAAACAAACAAGAATCCCAGCTCTAACACTTTGCCCACCGGTAAAACTCCTGAGATGGAGCCAATACATGATAAATAAAGTGGGTTATTTTGCCATGAAGAAAAAGAGAACCAGATAAATCACAGGGAGGCACCAGCTACTTGTATGCATAATGTCCATTGGAAATACTTCTTTTTCTACCATCAGCAAGGAATGGAATTTTTAATCGAATGTTGGCATATTTAGATTTCTGATTCTTCTCTGCCTGGGCACCGAAATATTGCCCTTACAATTCCCAGTGTGACTGTTGCTGGGAAGTGACAGGGAATTGCATCAGTTCATCAGGGGGTTCCCATCGCGATGGCTGGTGTAGGCGTGGACGCTGGCTTGGGCAGGAGAGCTGAGGGTCTAGACTCTCGGTGCTGCTGGGAAGGAGAGGAGGGGTGGGTGGGGCGTAGGTCGTGCTGGTCCTACTGTAGAGGGAATATGGGGAGAAGAAAAGGTGGGCAAATGCGTGACAGCAAGAAACTGACATTTGTCGAGCATCTACTTATGTTTAGGCCTTTTAACTCCACGACAACCCTGTGGGATTGGCATTAGCATTGGTACAGCGAGGGGCCTGCGGCACACAGCCAGAAGGAAAGCAAGTTCTGACTTGTTCACGACGCTATCTAGCACCACCCGAGCCCAAATCATGGGGTGTTAGACCCCTTAGCTCCTGTGGCATCCCCGAAGTCCAGACCTGGGGAAGCTTTAGGGATTCTCTTAGCCCAACCTTCATTTCTGACAGGTCAGGAAGCAAAAGCCCAGGGACCGGAGGCATCTTGCCCACTGGGTGATAGCAGAGGCCCAACCTTAGCGTCAGCTCTCAACCCTGGGGTCCTGCCGTTTTCTAACCACCACACGCCTTCAGATGACTGGACAGCTGCCATGGCACCACCTTACACAAAGCTCCCTAAAACTCTCCCAGCCCGCAGCCGCTTTCAAAAATGGAAAGTTTCAGCAGCCACACCTGCTGGGAAGTGGATTCTATTTTGCACTGGAAGCCACTATATTTACCATACCTGACCTTGGTCTACATCAGACAGCATTCCTGAGAATCTAGACCTGCGGGTCAAATCCCGTTACAACCAGCCCTCGGGGGAGGGGTTGTGCCTCACGGTGTCAAGTATTTCCAGGCATAAGTGGCCTGGGGCTTGGAAATATTTTCGACATACTGTGCTTTTTGTTGCTTATGGGATTGGATTTTTTTGAAGGTTAACATCAGCATGAATTCTGGTGCAAACACAGACTTTGCTATAGCATATGAAGGTAAATTAAAATTAACATCACTTTTACTAGTGCTCTGTTGACAAGCTGTGCCAAATTAAGGCCATTGGGATATTAGAAATCAACTTGTTTAAAAGCCCCAATGGCATATATTAGATGGAGTCAAACCTAGGGCATAGTTCTTGGGGCGGGGGAAGGGCACCGTAAATGTGGGGTTCAGAGGCACACAATCGATGGCACACAGTGGCCAAGGGCTGCCATTTTTTCTCCCCTGTCCTGGGCACTTTTCCCCTACAAGCTGTCATTTAATGGGAGTCAGTGAGACTGCCTGGATTCCCTCTCGGCCGTGCCGCTTACCTGCTGTGTGGCCCAGGATAGTTTACTTACCCTCTCTGTGCCTCTGCTGTCCTCATCTGTAAAATGGGGAGGAGAGTGGGCCCCATACTCATGCTAGGGTTTCAAGGGTGAAAGAAGATTCTGTGCACGAGGCGTTTGGCAGAACGGCTGGCCTGAGGAGGCACTGGGCATGGTGAGCAGTCACGACCACCTTTGACTTTCTCAAATGTGCCAGAATGCTCTCTTCAGCGCGTTTAGTGAACGTGAGCGATGGCCTCGCAGACAGCCGACATGCTGGCAAAGCCTCACAGTTAGTTTGGGCCAGAGCTGGGGCTTGGACTCAGCTCTTCCTGGCTGTGAAACGGACCCCGGGGAGAGCCACGGCAGACGCACGCGGGATTTCAGGGCGGGGGAAGGAGGCGAAGGGGCCTGAGCAGTAGGACCACGCACCTGACCACGCACCTGTGGTTTGTCCTGGGGTTGGCGCGGGGCAAACGTAACGAAAAGAAAAACGTTGTTGCCATGAGCTGGGTTGGCCTCGGAGGAATTAATTCCGATTTAGGAGACAACGGCTCCTGTGGCTGGGAACACACCTTGATGTGACCTTTTGATTCGAACTGCGAGGCCTAATTAGACCCAATGGCTCCTTCTTACAGCAAATGTTTTGTAAAATCCCCTGTACCATCCTGCCGTTAAATGAAATAGATTTAGATGCATAATTCCCTCACCCACATTAATACAATGCCCTGGTTGTAATCGAAAAGAGACATGTGAATAAGTAATTTATCGTGAGATAGTGTGTATGCCAATGCCCAGCCACCGGGCAGAACCACATCAGAGGGGATATCTGAAGGGATCAGATTCAGGCTCCAAGTTACCATGAGTGAGTTTGGATTCAAGAGAAGTAAGACACTGATTGGTTGACGATTGTTAAAACTTTTTCTTTATCGTTAACAGTTCGAAATAAAAGTCAACAAAGTATGTATGTCTATACAAAACGTAGAATTAGCTAGAATGCAGACGACACAGACACAGGTGTGTCCTACGGGCTACTCGTGTCCCCCGAGGGCTTTGTTGTCAGTGACGTACTTTTTCTGAAATGGTGATTCAAATCTTGATAAAGTTCCAAACAAAACAAAACACAATCTTCTCTAAATTTACACAGGAGTTACATTCTGGGAAACTCGGTGTGTAGTAAACAATGCAAAACTACTTTGTGTTTATGTGTAAAGCTGAGTGAGGCTCCACATCAGGTTAGCAGAAGTAGGTTTCTCACCCGTGTGGGTGTCTGATGGATCATTCCAAAGGTGTGCGGGGCATGGACTGCAAATCAAAATGGGAAAGGTCAAGTTATAATGCTTCTCAGGGGACACAGCGGCGTAGGCAAAGATTGCTTGAACAGGACTAAATCTTATAAACCATAAAGGAAAACTTGACTAATTTTACTATCTTAAAATTATTTCATCAAATGACACCTTAATAAGAGTGAAAAGACAAGTCACAGAATGAAAGAAGATATTTACAATCCTTATATTCATCAAAGAAGTCACATCCAGGATATATAACGCTCTACAAATCAGTAGCAGAAAAGGCAAACAAAAGAAACCGGGCCAGAAGGCTTGAGCAGGCACTTCACCAAAGAGGATATCCAAATGGCCAGTACCATAATGTGATACCACAGCATATTTTCCAAAATGGCTAAAATGAAACAGACAGACAATACTAAGTGTTGCCAAGGAAGTGGAGCCGTGGGAACCCTCATACTGTGCGGGTAGGAATGCCAAATGACAAGACATTGGAAAATTTTTGCAGTAGCTACTAAGGCTGCACATCAACCTGACCCATTATCCAGCTGTTTATTTTTAGGTATGTTCCCAGCAGAAATGCGTCCATCGGTGAACCAAGAAACGTGTGAGAATGTTCAAGGCAGCGCGGTTTAGGATAGCTCCAAACTGGAAACAACCTATGTGTCCTTCAGGAACTACATGCAACCATTCGAGGAATCCGCAAACATGGCTGTGAGTGAAAGCAGCAGACAGGAAGGAGCACACAGGGTGTGGCTCCATTTAGGGGAGCTCAAAAACAGGCAAGCGACTTCCGCCAGTGCCCGTGCCGTGACAGTGTGAGGTCAGCTGGTTGTCCTTGCTGGGTGATGGCGGCTGCAAGGGGACACCAGGGGGTGCCAGGGGTTCTGTTAATCTTGGTTTGGGTCTGGGTGCTGGCTACACGGATATGGGCACTTTGTGGAAATGCATTGAGCACACAAAGGGATATGCCATCTAGCTGTTACCCTTTCAAGAGGCATCCTTGATCTTACCTATTGAGGATGTGGAGCAATTTCCAGGAGATCACAGGGAGGATGCAAGAGCACGAGGGTCTCACCAATACAGAGAGGCACCGCACCCTTCCAGGCAATCAGACCCAGAGCAGGTGTTTTGCAGAGAATATTGGAGGAAAATGGAGCCTCTTCAGAAATCAGTAGTTGGGTGCTCTGTGATTTAAGATGAGCACTGGGAGATACTGCTGACACCCAGAATCCTTTGCAACTGGCAACACGTGCTCTGGCCCACAGAGCAACCTGGGGAGAGGGCAGAGGGCCAGGTTCAGTGGGATCTGGATGGTGGACGAGGATCCAGCCAGGTCAGAGCAGAGAGCATCCTCGAATGCACCCCCCTGGGGGCTCCCACTCCTTGTTGATGAGGGTCCAGTGTGAAGGCCAGTTCACCACCATGCGACACATGTGTCCAAGCCATCCCACCCAGGTGCCAGGTAACCAGCTTCCTGGAGTGCTGACGGTCGGGTCACTGGGCCCTTTCCCAGGACTCGCAGGGCTCTCACTCAGGGTAGCAGCCTCATCACAGAATTACATCCCGAAGTTTAACCAACGCAAAACCACAGTCATCCAGTGCTGGGGACGTGAAGCTGACCCCTCCCCTCTTGTGGGGCTGAGACATTCTGGGGCCTCATGGAAGCTGGCTCCTTCTGATGGCTGAGCACAGGAACAACCTTCCCTGCCACATGTCCCCATGAGGCGGAACAATGCCACAGGTGTCTGGGTTAGAATCCAGCCCTGCTACTGAGTGTGCCGGGCAAGCCTGAGTGGCTCAGCCAACACCATGGGCCTCATGTGATCTTCGTAAAGACGAGGAGGATACCCGTGTCACAGAGCTGCTGCAGGGATCAGAGCTGCACATGACATGAGGAATTGCACGCAGCATTGGGCATTAAATGGTGGCTCTTAGAGGTGTGGCCGTGTGCCGTGAACGCTCACGGGGTCATTTTTTTTTAACAGCTTTACAGAGATCTCACTCACACACCACACACCTCACCCGGTTAAAGCGTACAACTTGATGGCTTTAGTGTGTTCACAAAGTCGTGCGTGTGTCACCACCATCAATTTTAAAACATTTTCATCTCTCCCAAAGGAAACCCTGCGTTTCATAGCCGCCGGCCCCTCACTCCTCCGTGGCCCCACCCCAGCCCCGCAAGTTCATCATTTCCACTAATATCTTTTGAGCACCTACTGCACACACGTGCCAGCAGCGTTCTCAGTGCCGGGGGGCAGTTTGTCCCTGCAAATGCAGGGCCCGCACAGGAGTGCCAGGGAGGACCGTGTGTCATGGGTGTCAACAGTTCAGAGTTCAAATCGGCCTAGCGAGCCACTAAGTGAAATAGGCCCTGAGGGCTTCCCGTGGCAAACGTGCCCCCCTCACCATCGGGAAGGCCAGGCGTAAATTCAGAGTCCTCAGATGCTGGTTGGAGCTCTGGTGGGAACGTGGCCCCATGGGGGTGGTCAGCTCAGCTGACAGCAGCCCAGCTCCCTCCCACACCGCGAGGGGCTCCCTGCGTAACCCCGTGACACCCAAGCTCTGTCTCCACCTCCTGTGAGCAGCCAGCCTTGGCCATCCTTGGCCGTGGCGCTGAACTCACCTGGGACACATTCTACCTGCAGGAGTATGGAGATGGGCTTGAGCCTTTTGGGGTTCTAGGATCGGCACCCTCCAAAACCTCCAGTCCATTTAGGTTTGGGGACGACCTGGGGCTCTTTGCCCATTCAGCCTCTGCCCTCCACGAATCCCAGAGGTGAAGGGCTGGGGTGGGTCGTGGACACACATCCCGTGGCAGCCTGCCCCAAACCAGGGTCAATGCAATTGCATTCCTCTGGACATGCACCCTGTGACTCTGCTCTCCTGCACACCTCCCTTCCTCTCCTTCCCATGGGGACCTCGTGCCTGTCCTTCTATGACTCTGTACCTGGTCCTGAGTTCTGCTCTTGCACAGAGGGTGCGGGACAGGGCCGCTTCCAGGTCAAGTGTTGAAACCTGGATTTGCTATAGCGCAGAGGGACATAGGGGAGCGGGAAGATCTCAGATCTCACAGAGGCAGACAGAGCTGGGTTTGGGGGTCACTCTTACCCTACAGCTGGGCAAGCTGGCACAGGGCGCTTCATTTCTGAGCACTGTTTTCCTTACCTGTTCTTTCTTCAGAGGCTTGTAGAGGGATTAAAACAGTGACTCCTGCAACCTCCTGGCCCCAAGGCCCAAAGCCCCCTTCTCCCTATGTCCTTCTCTTTAGTTTTAGTTTTTAGATTTTCCTAATTATTCTCCATTTTATTACTGATAATTCTAAAACTTATTGGGCATGATTTGCTAGACACTGTTTTAAGCACTTTATAACATGTTAACTCTTTCAGTACTTACCATGACTCTTTCAAAGAGAAGTAAGCAAATGTGTAGGAACCTTTTTTTAAATTGGTAAGTGCTATGGTTGGATTTTTGTCCCCTAGAAACCTCATGATGAAATTTGATCCCTAATGTTGGATGTGGGGCTGAATGGGAGGCGTTCGGGTCACGAATAGATTAATGCCTTTCTTGGGCTGGGGGAGTGAGTTCTCACTCTTACTTCCCAAGAGAGCTGATGGTTAAGGAGAGCCTGGCACCCCTCCTCTCTCTCTTGCTTCCTGTCTTGCAGTGTGATCCGCACGTGCAGGTTCCATTTCCCCTTCCGCCCAGCAGGTGCTAGCGCCATGCTTCTCGTAGAGCCTGCAGCACGGGGAGCCAAAGACGCCTCTTTTCTTTAGAAATCACCCAGCCTCAGGTGTTCCTAATAGCAACACAAATGGATGAAGGCCGAAACTTTGCCTTTAAATGCAGAGCAGCAATTTTCAAAGTCCCAGGAGCAGCAGATCAGCAGTGGCCTGTGCACATGTTAAAATGCACATTTCCAGGCCCCAGCCCAGACCTGCTAAATCAAAAACTCTGGGGTTGGGGCCCAGCAGTCTGTGCACCAATACGACCTTCAGGGGACTCTGACATGTGCTCACGTTGGGAACCACTGGCCTCGTTTCCCCATGTATGCAGCTCCCCTGTGTAATTAGTACAGATTGAGTGTACCTTGCCCGAAATGCTTGGGGCCAGAAGCATTTCGGATTTTGGATTTTCAGATTATCGTGCTCAACCTGTAATTGCTATTACTAATAGCTAACACTTATTTGGCTCTTACTGTGTGCCAGAGGTTCTGCTAAGTGCTTTGACGGGGAGTATCTCCCTCATTCTCAAAGCACCCTAGACGGGTGTCAGGGTCCCACTTTACAGGCACGGGAACTAAGGCCCTGAAGGGTCAGGTGACTATTCTTGGTCACACAGCCAGGCTTCAACTAAAGCGTCTGCCTCTGTTTCCACAGTGGTTGTAATGATGACAGGGATGCATGGCAATGTATTACAAAAGTTTTTAACAGCTCGCTTTTCCCAGAAAACCTTGCAATCTTAAGCTTTTACTTAAAAATGGCAGTTGACCAGAAAATGTGATCGATGGCAACTGGCCTGCTCTCGAGCATCGGGCTAATTTGGGCTGTTCTGTAGGTCGGGGTGGCAAAGCCAGATGCCTACAGGGCCAGGCAGGGGACAACTCGGTGACGTGGCCCGGAGTGCGGCCCTGGGGCCGGTGGCACTTTGGTGAGCCCGAGAGGCACGCCCGGTGCACAGGCAGCGCCCGCCGGCTCCACGGCCCTGGACAGGGGTCGCCCCGTGAGGGTGTGGGCACCTCTCATCCCGTTTTACAAGAAAAGGCAGAAATCTGGATTTTATGCAAACTCTCCGAGTTTTGTGGGAGCCAAATCCGGCCCAGGAGCTGCGCACTGCCCCCCTGGACAGCCCTCCTTAAGGGCGTGGGGTCGGAGGTCTGCACTGGCTTCCCCAGGTGCAGGCAGTGGACTTAATGATTGAATTTTATGCATTTTCAACGCCGTCCTCAGCCAACCATCAGCTACACAGGAAAGAAAAGGAAGGGAGCAGAGAACTGAGCTGGTTCCGGGACCCCAGCCCCTCCTCGCAGGGGTGAAGGGGTGAGCGGCCGGCAGCCCGGGCGGGCGGAGGTCCCGAGTCCCGGGAGAGGCTGCGCGCGCCCTCTGGTGGACATGGAGGGCACTGCCGAAAGGCGCGGGGGCCCGCGGAGCGCTCCCCGGGCCTGGGATCCGCGGGGACACGGGGGCTGGGGAAAGGAACTGCTGGGGTCACACCCTGCAGTTCGAGAACTACTCAAACTATTGACAATATCAATAATAATCATCATAAGGATAATAATCACATTAACAAGTAGAATGACAAATAATTTATGAGATTCAGTTCACAAGGTTTCACCTACTGTGTGTGTTAGTCAGGGCTCTCCAGGGAGACAACTCAGGGGATAGCCGCAGATACACAGGGATTTGTGATGACAGATCAGCTCCCATGACGGTGGACGCTGGGAAGCGCCAGGATGTGCCGCTCGCAAGCTGGAGAACGGGAAAGCCCAGGGTGTATGTAATTCAGCCCAAGTTCAAAGCCTGAGAACCAGGGCGCTGACTGTGTGAGTCCCAGTCCGAGTCCGAAGGCTTGAGACCCAGGTGCCCGGAGTTTGGTCACACGCCTGCACCCTCGTTTCTGAGAAACAGAGTTTCTGGCTCCTCTAGAGAATAAGGGTCTTAGAAGGAGGGGGTTCCCCAAAGAAAATGAGGTGTTCCAAACTGCAGGGCCAGCAGAAAGGACAAATATATTCATTACAAGTAAATGAAGGTAGTAAACCACTTTAAAGTTCAGCCCAGCAGTACCCACCCCATCATCTGAAAGAAGAGAGGGCTGCATGGGAGTGGCTTCTGTCCTTAGGAAGAAAAAGATGGGAGGGACCTGCAGTATGCAAATTCTATCCAGGCCCCTCCCCTGTGGGGGCACAGGCCCCCCAAAGTACACCCTAAATCTGGCCCATGGAGTGCGTGACTGAGTTTATAGGTTAGCCTCTGTGCAGCCTGACTCCCGCAGCCCACGTGGGCCACTGGGCAGGGTGGAGCTCTGGGACTGTCACCTAAGGTCTTCCTGCGGGTATTCTTCACTCCCTCCCCTCCTTCAGAAATGTACTGAGGGCCTAATCTGCTCTGGACTCGGGGAGGAGCATGAGCATAATGCTGTCTCACTCCCAAGCTCTCTGAGACACATCCTGGGAGTCGCGGGAATGACAACTCTGTACCTCTGTCTGCATCACTCAAATCTAAGGAGGCCACAGCGCATGTTGCTGAGTGAGATGTGCCCAGAGGCCAAGGGCAAGGCCCCCTTTCCTGACTCTTTTGTATCTGTAACAGGTGAGATACTCACAGGAAGATCCCAATACCTGGACTTGCCTGGAAACCTCCTTAGCTAGATCACCCAGTTTATGAGCTTTCTGTGTCACTGCAGTGTTGCTAAATTTTTGCCTCTCCATAGCGAGAATCCCCTTTCTTCCAAGCTCCAACGCATTGTCCCCACTTTCCTTTAAACCTTCACCACATCCTTTTGCTACCAGCCTCTCTGATGCCCCTTAGACTTTCTCAGACACTTTCAGCAAAGTCCTTCCAGCTTCTGCTCTCTGCCCAGTTCCAAAGCCACCCCCATATTTGTAAGCATATGTTCCAGCAGCACCCCACTTCTGGTACCAAACTTTATATTAGCTATCTACTGCTGCATAACAAATTGCCCCCAAACGTGGTGCCTTAAAACAGCCACAAACATTTACTATCTTTCACAATTTCCTTGTGTGGAAATTCAGGAACAGCTTAGCTGGGTGTTCTGGCTCCAGGTCTCTCCTGAGGTTGCATTCAAGATATGAGCTGAGGCCGGGCGCGGTGGCTCACGCCTGTAATCCTAGCACTCTGGGAGGCCAAGGCGGGTGGATCGCTCGAGGTCAGGAGTTCGAGACCAGCCTGAGCAAGGGCGAGACCCCGTCTCTACTAAAAATAGAAAGAAATTATATGGACAACTAAAATATATATATACAAAAAATTAGCTGGGCATGGTGGCGCATGCCTGTAGTCCCAGCTACTCGGGAGGCTGAGGCAGTAGGATCGCTTAAGCCCAGGAGTTTGAGGTTGCTGTGAGCTAGACTGACGCCAGGGCACTCACTCTAGCCCGGGCAACAAAGCGAGACTCTGTCTCAAAAAAAAAAAAAAAAAAAAAAAAAAAAAAGATATGAGCTGAGACCGTGGTCATCTGAAGGCTGGATCGGGGCTGGAGGATTCACTTCCAAGGTGGCTTGCTCAGATGGTTGGCAAATTGGTGCTGGCTGTGGTGAAGGCCTCATTGTCTCTCCACGTGAGCCTCTCCACAGGGCTGCTTGAGCAACCTCCCAACATGGCTTCCCTCAGAGCAAGAATCCAAGAGGAAAGGTGGAAGTCCCAGTGCTTTATGACTTAGCCTTGGACATCACGCACCATCACTTCTGCAGTACTCTATTGGTCACATTGTCTAGCTCTGACCCGGTTTGAGAGGGAAGATGCAAGAGCATGAATACCAGAAGGTGAGGTTCATTGAGGGCCTGTGAGACATTGGGAGCTGGCTACCTACCACCAGCAGTTACAGAAAAAAAAAATAAGCATTTATTTATGTGTGTGTATATATATATATATATTATATATATATTTCTTATTATAAAAGTAATTCATGTTATTTATAGAAATTTAAAAAAAGTTTAGATTAGCAGGAAGAAAACAGTAAAAACTACTCCAAATAGCCCCATTCAGAGAAAAATCTTTGTCAACATTTTGGGGTATATCTTAGCCTGAACTTTTAAAACTTTTACAAAAATTGAATAATACTGGACAAAATTTCACATGCTATTTTTAACTTGATAATGCAGTTACAAAATACATCTCTATCACATCTTTTTTTAGGAGTAACATTGCATTTCTGCAAGTGATTAAGACATAATTTATTTAACCAATGCCCTATTTAAGGGTTCTCAAATTTTTACATTATTAACAAAGCTAGAATGAGCATTTTTATAGCTAAATTTCTGTCTATATCCCTGATCATTCTTTAGTATAGAAATAGAATGGCAGCATCAGTGAATATACATAATTTAAAGCTCATTTGGTATCTATTATCAAACTGTCCTTCAGAGACTTTGTGTACCTGTTCACTGGCTATGACTGAGAAAGCCTCTTGTCCCATTTGACAGCGCTGCTCACTGTCATTAAAACTTGTGTTTGTATGAGCAACACACCAGAGATAATATTTGTAGCAAATGTAACTTACAAAGGACTAAAATCCCATACTATCAGAGCACCTGCGAATCAAGAAGATAAACATCCCACCGGGAAAAGTGGAGTAAAAATATGAACATACAGTTCACAGAAGAAAAAACGCAAATAGCTCATACACATACAAAAAGATGCTTGTGTTCCCTGGTGATTGGGGAAATGCAAACTATAACCACAAGGAAGTACCATGTTATTGTCCATCAAATTTGCAGAGCATGAAACAGATAGATCACATTCACAGTCTGCATGCAAGCAGCGACCTTCAGCCTCACTGGACTTCTTGCCATTCCCAAACCACATCAGTGCACCTCTCCACAGCCTGTCCTGCACGCCCCTGAGGGCAGCAAGGGGCTTGGGCACGCTAACACAACTGCAGGGAACAGAGATATTTCTGCCTCTGGGGAACAAAATGTAACAGTATTTGTCAAAATGTAACCTGTGAATACTCTGGCTCTGGGTCACTGCCCTGCAGAACCCCTCCTGCTGCTGCACAAGTATCCCCACTGGGAAATCTGGACATAGCCTAAATATGCATCAAGAAGGGAGTGGCTGTAAAACACTCTGGTCCGCCTCTAGGATGGACTATGTGCAGGTTAAAACGAAGCATTATGGGAGAGTGATTAAGCATTTCTGTTCCAAAGCCAAATGACCTAGGTTAAATCCTAGCTTTGCCACTTACTTGCGGTGTGGTCTTAGGCAAGTCACTGAACCTCTCTGTGCCATGGTTTCTCCATCTGTATAATGGAGGATAACAATAGCCCCTACCTTATAGGGTCATTGTGAAGATTCAGTGAAATTAATATTATATATCATGAAATAATCCTCAAAATTTATTAAATGAAAAAAAGCAATTTCCAGAAATTATGTATATATCTGCTTACAAACTGTGATGGCATTTGTGTAAAGAATCTTATCAACAAACCCAAATCATTTACACACACACACACACACACACACACAGATTGATATGCAGAGAAGTAGTTCTGGGACGATCCATAGCACATATGCAACCCTTGTTACTGCAGAGGAGGCAGGTGGAAGAGAGACTTTTGCATTTAATTCTGAGTGGTTTGACTATTCCGTTTGTGCAGTTCAAAAAAAAACCAAAGCAGTAAGTCACCGTAAAAGAAACATCTGCCTGGTTGTGAGTCTTATTATGCTAGCCCTGCTCACAATCCTCTCCCATTTAATCTCACGTGTCCTTAAGATCATTTAGTTCAAAAGATGAATAAATTTCCCTGGAACCCACTGGTTCTTTGGGGGTTGCCTATTTTGTCGCTAAGCGCCATGGATTAGGAGTCGCTCCTCCTCGGGGCTCTCCCAACTGTCTCCTCCCTCCCGCGCGGAGCGCGCCCTCTGCTGGTGGAAACTCGCGGCGCCCGGCGCCCGCAGCACAAAGGAAAAAGCAGAAAGCTCCGCTGGTTCTCATGGGGCCCAGCCCTGGAACCCGGGGTCCTGACGCTGGGGCTGCTGCTGCTGCTGCTGGTGCCAGATCTCCGTCCCACGCTGGGGAAGAAACCTTTCTCCTTATTGTTTTTAAGTTGTCCCTACCTAGGGTTGCCAGGTTTAGCAATTGAAAACACAGGATCTGATCCCAGTTAAATCTGAATTTTAGATAAATCACAAATAATGTTTGGTATGAGTATGTTGCATGGAAGATACTAATATTGCGTGGAACATACTTCTGCTAAACAAACTTATCTGTGGTCTCTCCGAAGTTCAAATTCAACTGGGTGCCCTGTGTTTTCTGTCGGGACCGTGGGGGGAGATGCCCTTGGCAGGCTGGGGAGAAGGTCCCCGGAACAGCTCATGGTGGGAAGGGGTGATGGTTCAGGTGAGTCCTTTGCGCAGGAGACCACAAACACGTCTGCTCTCCGTGCAGCTGGAGTTTTAAGGGGGCCTGGCTCTAGGACAGCGTGGCTCAGCCCTGGGGAGTTTTGAAAACCTGATGCCTGGGTCCGAACCCCAGAGACTCTGATGTCATTGGTTTGGAGAGGTGGGGGGTGGAAGGCATGTTTAAAAGCCCCCAGGCAATTCAAATGTGCAGCCAAGGTTGAGAACCACTGCTCTAGGAGGTCTGGCTCTGCCCAGGGGAGTGTGTGTGTGTGTGTGTGTGTGTGTACCCACCCCTGTGTTTCCCAGATGCCTTTAGTTGCATATTTCCAAGTTCATCAGCCTGGGGTCCTCCTTCCCGGGAGCCCTCAGTCCACATATATGGAAAATCCTGGGGCCCTCTGCAAAATGTTTTCAGATTCCCTCAGGGCTTGTATTTTCCTGGTCACCCCCAGCTCTGATTTCCTGTTCATACATCTCATTCCTGTCTTCCCCTGAGACTGCCTCTTTCTTTCTGTCCATGTCAACTTAATGCTGATCTTTCAGTGGCCACGGGCAGCACACAGCTGTCAAGCTGAGCAGATGTTTCCTGCAGGTCGGCAGTTAAGGAGGCAGGGTGTCACCCCCACAGTAAATGATTCTACCCCGAAGTCCCAGGTCAGGTGGGCAGGAACTCCTGCTGTGAAGAATGTATCACGGGCCCATCTTCTTATCCGATTCCCTCTGCTTCCTCTTTACTTCTGGGCCCTCTCACTCCCTTTCAGGAACCATCTCACCCCCCCCCCCCCCTTTAAAAAACAAAGAAACAAACAAGAACAGAAACAAACCCTTTTTCTTCCAGTATTCAGTATGCAGCTGCTGATAAGTTCCCAATTGCTGCTCCTTTCTTAATCAGAACAATTCTACTCTTTTTTTTCTCACACCTCTTCGCGTGTCCAGGGATTTCCGAGAGAGAGGTGCATGCTCTCCCTGTGAAGCATTCAGTGACTCTGCACTTCTCTGAGGCAAACCGGCTCCAACTGCAGCCGAGGTTGAACAGCATCTCCCTCTTCCTTCTATGTGTGCAAATTATCTTAATAGCTAGAGGACCTTGCTGGTTTTGGTGCAAATATTCCGGCCAGAAAGCTGAGGTTCTCTGAATGAAACCCAGTAGTCAGAGGGGTCAGAGTTCCCCAGTCTGGGAGGAGGGAGCTGGTGTCTCGGCAGATGTTCCTAAAGACCTGGGTTTGGGCCATATCTGTTCTGTGGGGTGGAGAAGGAGAGAGAGGGAGGAAGGAACAGGAAAGGGAGCAGAGGGGTCTGAAGATTAAAAGAGAACTATACAAGTCTCCCTAAAGATGGAGTCCTGTCCACTGGG
Source organism: Eulemur rufifrons (assembly GCF_041146395.1). Lineage (NCBI taxonomy): Eukaryota > Metazoa > Chordata > Mammalia > Primates > Lemuridae > Eulemur > Eulemur rufifrons. The sequence goes on from NC_090992.1 coordinate 14,234,134, forward strand.
AAAGGACTAAGGGAGAAACGGGAGGGGGACAAGTCTCGAGAGCGTAAGGACCTAGGAGCCGGCCACTGGCTCAACCTCCTTCCACTTCCAGGGTCCAGAGGAGGCAGCCGCAGCAGCCTCGGCCCTGTGGAATGGACACGGGGAAGCCAAATTCCAAATGTCTAAGTGCCTTTTACTCTTTTCCACGAGGTGACCTGCAACTGCTCTGTCTGCCTCTAGGATTCCGCAGAGTACTGTGCAGTCCAGAAAACGTGACTTTCCAATTCCTCCCACCCAGCCAGCTGCCTCTTTCCTTCCTTCCTTTCCTCCTCCCCCACGTATTTTCCCCAAAAGATAGGAGGATTTGTGGTAAAAGTTCAACATTTTTTGATACTTTACTCTGCACACCCATCAGATTAGTGGAAATGAGACAGTCAGATGATGCCGGGTGCTGGCCAGCACGGTGTGGGGGAGAGAGGAAGCCTGTTCTCCGCAAGGGAGCATGCAGGTGCTGTGTTCTGGAGGGCAGCCTGGCGGTGCTGGTTGGAGTTGACCGTGCAAATCCTCTGCCAACGACCCAACAACGCCACTGCTCGGTGCTCAGCCCAGAGATGCTCTGTCCAAAAGGAGCTCGTGAGAAGAGGCTCACTCAGCATTCTTTCTGCCAGGTGTCCGTCCCTGCGGAACACATAAGTAAACGTGGTAGACGCACACCTTGGAGAAGCCCCCACCAGATGCAAGGGATGTGGTGTACACCCAAAACTACACAATCCATGGCTATGGATTACAGGCTATGTTCAAATTCACGGACGCACATCAAACACATACAAAGGCTGTGTAGGCGTGAAGGGCTTGTGAGTGAGGAATGCGATTGTAATAGATTAAAGATGATCCCACGTTCTTTGACATTCGTCTCATCAAGAGGTGAGGTGAGGTGCCCCTGGGTGAGTGTGTGACTGCTTTGACCACTCGAATACAGCAAAAGTGATGCTGTGTCAGTTTCCGGGCCTGGGCCTTAAGAGATTGGCAGGCAGCCCAACTCCCCTCTCTTGGAAAACTCCCTTGGGGGGCTCTGAGCTGCTGTGTGATTAATCAACTGCCCCAACACCACCACTCCAGCTGGTGGCCCCAGCTGAGCCCAGCCTTCTAGCCAGCCCCGACCACCCAAAGTCACCAGACATGTAAGTAAAGCCATCTTGGTTCTCTAGACCAGCCCAGCCCCCCTACAAGCTGGTTACCACTGAGCAACCTCAGGTGGCATCACATCCAGCAGAAGAATCAGCCAGCCAAGTCCTACTGAATTCCTGATTCTTAAAATTGTAATACAATAAAGTTCTTAAGTTTGGGGTTACTTGGTTGCCCAGCAATACAGAATTGCAACAGGGATGAAAGACAGTAACTAATGAGCGACAGTAACTAACATCACGCTGAGCGATGACGCTTGTTGGCATAGAAACGCTCGGAGCAGCGTGGTCCCTGCACCAGGGTCACATGAGCTGACCCTCCTGCAACTCTTTCAAGGATCCCCGAGTAGGTACCGCGCAGCTAACAAGGAACGGCAGGGAGTTTATCCATAGCCCAGGAGTGCTGCGTACCTTGTGGTATTGCCAACTTAGCCACCATTAAAATTGTGGTGAAATTAATAGAAATTTTAACATGTCAGCGTTAAAATTATTTGAGATTAAAAATATGTTAAATTATAATTCTAATTGGCTCAATTGAATTTTAGTGGGTTTTCTCAGGATGAAATCCATGTATATATATAAAACCCTTATTCTAAAGCCACATTTTGAAGGATGATTGCTGTCAATATTTTTTGTAGACAATTAAATTTTTAGACCATCAGGAATTTTTTTCCCTAAAATTTCTTTACAGGAAAAATTTATTATCAAATTTCAAGACCTCTGAGTTAATTGAAAGAAACAAAAGACTGTATTAATAAAGCATGAGTTTTATTTTTAAATGTGTTACTTTAGATCCCACTTTGTTCTAAAAGCGATTGGGGATATCTTATATTAATATGTACCATATGAAGAAAAAAAATTCTATACAGAAATCAAGACAAAAGAAAATTAACAGGAAAGAAAATGAGATAAAAGACACCCAGACTGGAATAGAAGTAAAACTATCCCTATTTGCAGATGGAAAAACCCAAGGAATTCACTGAACAACTGTTAGAACTCAGAAATGAGGTCAGCAAGGTTTCCCAATCAATATACATTATATTTGTATACAGCAGTAATAATTAAGACAAAAATGAAATTAAGAAAATTTCATTTACAAAAATAGCATCAAAAACAGTAAAATACTAAGAAAAAAGTTAACAAAAGAAGTGTAAAACTGGCCAGGCGCAGTGGCTCATGCCTGTAATCCTAGCACTCTGGGAGGCCGAGGCGGGTGGATCGCTCGAGGTCAGGAGTTCGAGACCAGCAAGAGCGAGACCCCGTCTCTACTAAAAATAGAAAGAAATTAGCTGGCCAACTACAGTATATAGAGAAAAAAAAAAATTAGCCAGGCATGGTGGCACATGCCTGTAGTCCCAGCTACTCGGGAGGCTGAGGCAGTAGGATTGCTTGAGCCCAGGAGTTTGAGGTTGCTGTGAGCTGGGCTGATGCCACGGTGCTCTAGCCTGGGCAACAGAGTGAGACTCTGTCTCAAAAAAAAAAAAAAAAAGACAGTGGGAAGACACTTTGCGGTCTTTGAAGCAGAAGCCTAAAAAAATGTCTGGTGCCCCCGGGGGCACAATCCCCCAAAAGAAAAGCTTATAAAGCAACTGTGAAGGAGAAAAGGGGGTGGGGGCGTAACAACGTGGGGTCCCAGAACCAGGGCAAGATGGGGGAAGAGGAGAGTCAGGCTGGAGCCTTGCCCTGGACCTGCCAGCTTGGCCAGCAGCCAAGTGAGCAGGTGGATATGAGTCTAGGAGTGTGACCACAGCTCGCTGAACAGAAACCAGGGGCCCTGTCGGGCGGGAAGTAAACGGTCTGGTCCGGGGCAAAGTGTGGGCGACATGTCCCTGGTTAAACCCTCGGCCTCGCTCTAATCAGTCAGGTGGCCATCCCTCGGCCCGGGCGCGAGCGTCGTCGCTCACATCCTCAAAGACAAGCAGCCTCCTCTTTCCAGGATCAATAGTAATTTTTTAAAAACAGAATCTGCAGACTCAGTGAATCAACCACTTTCACTCCCAGCGGAGAGAACAGCAGCTCCCCTGCGGAACATCCATTTGCAAAACAATTCATTCCCTTGCCAGGTCCCCAGGCACGGGCGAGGCGGGAGAAGCGAGGCTGGGGAGGGGTGACTGACCGCAGGCCCCCACCATTGTCCCCGAGCCCAGGGTCCCGAAGCCCCCCGGGGACCTCAGCCGCGGCGCTTCTCCGGGACACGCGGCCCCGGGAGGCTCACTCGACCCGGGGCTCCAAGCGCCGGGTCCCAGCCTGGGGCCGGGGTGACAAGTCCCCAGCGCGGGTGGCCCGGACGCGGGCGCAAGCCGGCCCGAGGGCGCCCCCAGCCCGACCCCGGTGCTGACGGCTCGGGGCGCTGCCGCCGGGCCCGCCGCCGCCGCGCTCGGACACCCTGGCGCAGTCCCAGCCTCCGCCGTCCTGCTCGGATCCGCTCCCGCTGCGCTGCCCAATCCTATTGTTTAATAGAGACAGTGAATTCTGTAGAAGAATTTTGTCTGTTTAAAAGGGTTGTTGAGTTACCTTCTTAACCGTTCTAGCTCTTAACCAAAGATGCTATCCCCACCCTTTGCTGGCAAGCTATTTCTTAATTTGAGAATAGTTTACCCGCTGGAGAGGCTGTGAGTGAGAAGCAGTTTTATTTTCAAATCCAGACAACTCTGGCTCGTTTTTTAAACCCTCTAAATTTTGCTTGGAAACTAACCACTTCTTCTTTTTTTTTTTTTTTTAGCTGCTTTTCCTCCTTTGCAGTTTACCGTAGGCAACTTGGCTAGGTCATCGTGTTCATTAGGCGCATTTTCTACCTTTCCACATCACAGCTGACAACCGTGCCACCAAGCCTCCCAGGCCCACCAAGGGTCCCCTTTCTTCCCGCCTCCAGTAACATCCCCCTCACTTTTCCATAAGGTGTCAGCAAGATCCTTTAGGCTTCACCAACATGCTTGTCAAGGCCCCCTCGGCTTCCACCTGCTGCTCAGATACGGGGTGAGGCCACACGTGTAAACATGTTACAGCAGCAACCCACTTCTCATACCAATTGATACCTGGTTCCGGTTATCTGTTGCCATGTGACAAATCCCCCCAACCTTAGTTGCTTAAAATAACAACAGTAATTTGGTTGTTACTGCTTGTGGTCCTCAGGCTTGACAAGGCGCAATTAGCCAGTTCTTACTCAGGGCCTCTCAGGAAGTTCAGCTGTCCAGCTGGGGCCAGAGTCATTCTGAAGGTTAGCCCAGGCTAAACCAGTTCAATCCCTCCTCTGGGAACGTACAGCTGGGATATTAGCAGGTTAACCTGGTTAACTAAGGGGAGCCATGCCGAGAGGCCTTGTGGACTTTTAGAGTTAAAATATAGCTGAGGCCATGGGCAAGATGATTGAGCAAAGGAAACCATTTGTTGAGAGAGAAATCTGGAGTGCAGAGATGACAGAGACCACAGGGCACTCTGATTCCTGTGCCCTTCCAGACCCATAATTCCTGGCTGCCCTTGGTTTCCGTAATATCTCTGCATTCTTACCATAACCTTCCATTTTGACTTGAGTTTGCCTGAGGAGATTTCTGCTCGTGACATGCAACGTAATGTCTTGACTAGAACCCCAGACGGATGTTATTAGGATCTTCCTTATTCTCAAGTAGTGGGGAGAAAAAAGCATGGACTTCAGGGCCATTTATTTATCCATTATTAATTCAAGAAAGTCTATGTTGAACTTCTGTTAGGTTCTAGCTTCTGCTAGGCAGTGGACACAGAGGTGAACAAGATTGACAAGGTCGCTGTCCTCATGGAGTTTATAGTCTAATGAGAATCACTCAGAGCCAAATTCAAATTCCTCCTCTCCCAGTTACTAGCTGGATGAAGTCCCCATTTAATTGAGGACTTGGAATCCACAGGACTTCAATTAAGCTTCCCTGCAGATACAGTCACAAAGATGCAAATACGCTGAAACACTTAGGAGTCCTATCAAGGACTTTTGTAATTTTAGATTTCTGTTTTCTTCTTATTATGGTCTGAAGCCTCCCTAATACCAATTTATCTGACAAAAGCATGTCATCTTGTTCTAGATAATCCAGTAAATTTTCAGTCCATTCAAGTGCAGCTTGATGGCTAACATGCTTCTCTGGATTCTGTTTTCCTAGTCTCACTGGAAGGTTTTTGCTCAGCAGCCTTGGTCTGGTCCCCAGCGGCTCCCAGTTACATTGGAATTTCAGATAAACAATGAATGACTTTTAGTGCAACTTCTGGGACATACTTGCACTAACAGTCATTCGTTCACTGCTGCAGAAAGAATTTTCCCTGAGCACCAGACTGAAGGAGGGCGCCCCCATCGTCTATCCTATGACCTTGTTTTAAGCTTCTCCTGGCACTTAGCATGGCCTCTGACACAATCTTACGTCTTGCCTTTCCCACGCCCCTACTAGAATGCCAGCTCCGTGTGAGAAGCCAAGTCCGCCGTGCAGAGGGCAGGCGCATGGCAGGTGCTCAACACACGCTTGTCCAGTGTTGTCTGATATGTACAAGCGCCCCTGCAAGGGAGGTTTTGATGTGCCCGCCCTGCAGCCGAGGAAACTGAGGCTCAGAGAGGTGAGTGACCTATGCTGTACTGTGCTGTGTGCACGTGGGCAGCTGTAGCCACTACACCTTAGCATGATGGGCTGGGGAGGGAGGGAGAAAGCACAGGAAGGGGGAGTTTCTGGCAGCAGGTGAAACTGGGCTGCAGAGGGGTCTCCGAGAGCACAAGGCCAAGGGCAGGAGCCAGGGTTTCCCCGCAGGGGGTCCATGTACCACTGCAGAGGGACAATGTCACCGGATGGCCGTGGACACCACTTTTCTAAAGTTAATGGTTACGGATTTGTTTCAATGTGAATTAATTGGAATTTTTTTTTTAATTTTAACTTTTATTTTATTTTATTTTTTTTTAGAGATGGGGTCTCACTCTTGCTCAGGCTGGTCTCGAACTCCTGAGCTCAAATGATCCTCCCGCCTCGGCCTCCCAGAGTGCTAGGGTTACAGGCGTGAGCCACCGCGCCCAGTCTAAAACAAATTTTTGACGAGTCAGAAAACTTGTGATTTTGGGGATATGATTGCTTAGGACAAAACTAAGCTCAAAATAAATCAATTTAAAAGCAAAGATTAAGAAGAACACAGAATGTCCATGAATGTAGTAGATGCCACAGAGATGATGATAATCTTGGAATTAATAATAACATTAGCAGCATTAACATTAATAATAATGGCAGCTCTTCTTGATCGAGTAGGTTCTCTCCACCCGCCAGGCGTTCTTCCAAGTCCTTTCCATTAATTAACTCATTGAATCCTCAAATCACCCCAAATGATGGAACTGCTAGTGTTGCCTCCATTTCCTAGGTGAAGAAACAGAGGCACAGAGAGGTCAGGCAACTTGCTCGTGGTCACACAGCTTACGAGAAGCAGAGCCAGAATTGGAACACAGGCTTCTGGCTCCCACAGGTAGAGAATAGTGGCCTGGTCCAGCCCCTCCCTTTACTCACTTTAATGGCTATGACAGACCTGTGGAAGGCCCAGCCTGGCCACACAGCCTCAACACTCTCCTGACCTCAGCCTTGCCCTCCCTGCCACTACTGCCACTGGGCACATGCACAGGTCCTGGCCCTCTGCCTTCTCGTCTTTGTGCATGTTCTTCCTCTTCTGGGAACACTGCCCTGTTTCCCTCTTACTACTCCTTCAAGATGCCTGAGACCTCCCTGATCCAGGATGCCTCTTCCAGGGAGTCCTCCCTGATCATCCCCTCCTCTCCTCCAGAGTGGGGCCTTGTCTGAGCTTCCCCAGGACTGTCCCCACTCTGGCCCTGGTGTGCGCCTGGGCTGACTCCACACTGGACAGCGAGTTCTGGGAGGGTAGGGATGGGTTAGGAGGCCTCTGGGGTCCCAAACCCAGTGAGGTAAGTGCAGGATTGTGAGGACCACCCTCCCACCAGCAGGCAACCTCAGTTGCTTTCATCCTTTCTGCCCTCAGAACACCTTTGGTCCCTGTCCCAGGCTGTCCCTGGCCAACCACAGTTGACACCTCTGATGTGGACTGGAGCAGAGACAGGCACAGAGTTGAGGTGGCTGCTTCCGGGAGGGGTGTGCAGGGAGTAAATCCAGGTTGGGATTTTGCCTCAATGACTCTCAAGACCCACCCAGAGGAAAGCACGTGCCGCAGCTGGGAGGCCGTGCTAGGGAAGTCGTCAGTAAACCCACGGTTGTCTGCACCAGGATGTTCATTTCAGTGCTGCTTGTGACACCAAAACATTGGGAACAAGCCACGTGCCTGTTCCCTGGAGATGGTAAGTCAGCTGAGCTGCAGGTGCACGCACAGCCGGCCTGTGCACCCTCCATCCAGCCTGCAGCCCTGAGCACTGTGGCTGCTGCCTGCAGCGCTCTCCCCGCCCCGCCCCACTGGGGTGACCACCACTCACTCTTCCAAGGCCAGCGCAGTCGTCGCCTCCCTGACAGACCCTCTCTGATCGGTCAGATCCCTCAGTAACACGGGACTTCCAGGAAAGCCTCACATTGGCCATGCTCTGTGTACAGTGTGATTCTTCGTTTATCTTTTCCCCGGAGTGGACTATAATTGTTTTATTGCCCAGTGTAAACCCAGAACCTAGCACAGGGCCTGGCACACAGGAAGCACTTAATATTTGTTGAATCAATGTATAATTGAATGAGTCATGGATATAGACCCGTACTTACTGACATGGCAAGATGCCCTGATGTGTTTACATGCATGAAGAACACAGGTTACAAAATCTCTCTAGCTTACTGACATTTCTGTCTGTGCGTGTGCATAGGGAAAAACTCTTGGCAGAAAGAAGAGCAAATGAAAGTGCAGTTAGCAATCAGGAAAGGGGCTGCAGGTGAGCTCTCTTTTCTTCTTGCTCATCTGCATTTTCTACTTCGATTAACTCAGATTACCCTGAGATTAGGAAAGTGCGTAGAAGTCCCCAGGGGTCTTGCTTGTAGGAGGCAAAAACATCCCTTAAAGAAATGAAGGGGAAGGGGAGGGGCACGGCAGTAGTAGAGAGTGAGTTAAAATTAGAATCATTGTGTTCTCTTAATTAGAAATGCAGTAGATGCCACATGAATCCATCATGGGTTTCCTTGCAGACTTCTGGAAGGGGGAGGCCCGGGGTCAGCTGTGTGAGTATTCAACGGAGCCAGGGATGGTCCCCGGGGATGCTGGCTTGCTGCCTGCAGGAGGGGCATGGTGGGGCCTTCTGGGTGCTAATCCCTGCTCTGCCACCAGCTGAATCTCTACGTGACTTCAGGCCTGCCTGGCCCTCTCTGGGCCTAAGTTTCCCCATGTATGCAAAGAGGGACCCTGCCCCGGGGGAGATGGACGGAGAGATCAAGTACAGGACAGGACACCAATGAGTGAGGGCCAGGGGGAGGGTCAGGGGCCCCTCCCCGGGCTCTGCCGGCTTCACAGACTCATTAGTGCTCGTTGAATGAATGAATGAGGGCTCTTTGGCCAACCCATCCTTTTTGTGGGCAGAGCTATTTTAAGACTTCCGTGCCAGGTTCCGGTTTGGCATTTCCATACCACATCACATCAAACACATTAAAAGGCATCCACATGCCTCATTAAATAAAATTTATGTATAACTGTACAAGTGAGGAGCTGAGATGCATTCACTAGCTGACTAATGTTATGTTCTGTGGGCATTTAATTAAACATTTATTCATTTTGAGGTGTCAGTGTGGTTTTCTCCCCTCCCTCCCCCATTCTCCATCTCAGATATGTGTTCGGACCCCTGCTCCGGCGCAGCCCTGTGCATGGCACCTACAGTGCAAGCCGCGGGCGACAGGGCCCCTGCTAGGGAGGAGGCGACAGGTGGGGAGGCTGCCATGACAAGCCAGTGCTGTGCTGGCTGTTCGTGTCCCTCCACAATTGATATGTGGGAACTTAAAGCCCAAGGTGATGGTATTCTATTAAGAGGCGGGGCCTTTGGGAGGGAATTAGAACATGAAGGCTCTGCCCACATGAATGGGATTGGTGCCCTCATAAAAGAGGCTTCCGAGAGCTTCCAGGCCCTTCCCTCTGTTCTGCCATGTAAGGACACAGCGTTGGTCCTTTCCACCTTTGCCAGGTGGGGACACAGCACAAGGCTCCATCTTGGCAGCAGAGAGCAGCCTTCACCAGACATGGAATATGCCACGCTACCTAGTTTCGTTTCATGGCTTCCAACATCCCTTGGCAGTAGGTATTATTATCCTATTTTGCAGATGGAGCAGAGACTTGGGAGGGGGTTTGGACAAGCCCTGTGGGGCCCCTCGTACACCCGAGGCAAAGTCCCTGAGACTATCTGAGAAGATGTGCCCAGAAGCACAGTAAATAACATGGAGTGGCAGGAAGAGAAAGGTCCCTCCTTTTTCTTAATTCCCTCACATTGGCCACAGCAGAGCTTTGTTTATAAAATCATAGAGTCCTAAGCATCCCTGAGAAAGAAAAACCCCATTCTGGATTGTCTGCAGCTAAAAACTTTGGGTCCAAAAGTTGTATTCCAGGGAGTGATTTACTGAGGGACAAGAGTTTTATTATTAATCTGCAACAACTGGGTAGGAAAGTACACTTCCTGGAAAATGAAAAAAATGTATGCTGTTAATACTTATACGTATGCTAAGCTATGCTATAATACCTACATGCCGCAATTTTAAACTAGGATCATTCGTCTTTTTAAGTAAGAAAGAAGGGGATTAAAGGTGCTTAGTGACCTTAGAAAACTCCCTCATAATCACAACTAATTTATTTCAAATAACTTCAGTATAATCAGGGCCCAGAAAGTTGGTGGTGTTGCTGATCCAAGGAAAAGCCCCCATTCCTGATTTTTCTTTCTTTCTTTCTTTTTTTTTTTTTTTTTTGAGACAGAGGCTCAATGTCGCCCTGACTAGAATGCAGTGGTGTCATCACAGCTCACTGTAGCCTCCAACTCCAGGGCTCAGGTGATCCTTCTGCCTCAGCCTCCTGAGTGGCTGGGACTACAGGTGTGTGCCACCCCGCCCAGCTAATTTTTCTATTTTTAGTAGAGACGGAGCCTCACTCTTGCTCAGGCTGGTCTCGAACTCCTGATCTCAAACGATCCTCCTGCCTTGGCCTCCCAGACTGGTAGGATGACAGGAGTGAGTGACCACCCCTGGCCCCCATCCCTAATTTTTGTATGTCCCCCTCCTCACTTATAATTTACATTGCTAACCAGAGACACAGCAAGTAAATCTTAACCTCCCCTCCAAACAAGGTAGATGAGATTAGCAGAAAGCCTAGGCTACGAATACTTAAATCACATTCTGGGGAAAAAAAAAAAAAAAAAAAAGACAGGTCTGCCTTAGAAATCAAATACAATCCAACACTTTTAAGTTCTGAATCCAATTTAGTGTCCATTTATTCTCTCATTTTGTTTAAAAAAAGAAAATTCATCTGACCTCCTGCCTCTACTGAGACAGCCTCACCGCTGGCCTCCACCCCAGCGCTGACTCACTGACAGCAGCCAGCAGAGCCCCGCGTGGAGCATAAGCTCGGGGCCCACAAGGCCGTCCACATACCCTAGTCGGGAGTGCAGATCTCCACCTGGGCTAGAAAGGGAGGATGGTGCTTTTCCACGTCCCCCCAAGTCCAGCCCCACTCACTCCCAAAACGCTGATTCGGAATGCTGGGGTGGAACCCAGGCAAGTACACTGAAAAAGCTCTAGCCATGAGGCCAGGGCTGAAATCTACTGTCCCTGGGAATGGCAGGAGTCCCACACACAGCCCACAGGGACCAGGGATGGAAGTCAGAAAGAGGGGTGCAGACACCCAGCAGCATCCCTGAGGCCTCGCCAGATGCTGAGCCTGAGGGAACCGACACCCCGAGATCACAGAAAGGGCATCTTCCTCTGTGAGGACAGGCATTCAGAAATTGCTGTGTTTACGTTTAAAAGCAGGGCAGGTGGGAGAGGACCGAAAGAGACTTGACTGTCAAGTGATTGCGAGCATCTAGTCACCTGGTAGATAATCCAGGTTACTGGCTTCCTGCAGGCCTCAGTTTCCCTGGACCTTCCCTTTGCCAGGCTGTCCGAGATCCTGGACCCTGGGCTCACACGCTCCCGTCACTCGGGCTCCAGGCATCCCCAGGGCCCTCTACTCAGGGTCCCTGATTTCTCCCTAACTGCTGCTGCTGGCCTCACTTTCCACTTAACCTCTGGACTTCACGATGACCATCTGTATAATGCAGGTGTTGGGCTAGAATCTAAATGTCTGAAACCCATTCAAATCCTGAAAGTGCATGATGCTCCCACTCCCCTGGCGGGGGGGGGGGGGGGGGCGGGGGGGGGGCGGGAGGGGGGCGGGGGGGGCGGGGGGGGCGGTGGTGCCTATGACAACAGAACCATCTGACCAGTGGCACATACAGCAGTAAGGGTGGGGGCTTAAATCATTACCCCTGCAGCCTCAGAGTGGAGGGCAAGCTCTTTACTCAACTGCCACCCTTGAGCTGAAGACAGAGGGTCCCTCAGGGAAGCCACGCGCCCCTCCACCCCCCACGCGGTACCACCACAGCCTGGATCTCCCGCCTGCACTTGAGTAGCAATGCAGCTCAGGGGAAAAGAAAGGCCAACACAAGCATCCTGCTAGCAACAACTTTGGAATTATCAAGAGATAAGAGGGAACAGAAAGTCAACCCATTTTACTGTGAACTCCTCGGGGGCAGAAAAGCATTTGGCCCCAGAGGGTGCAAGCAAAGGCCATGTCTGCGGCTCAGTCTGTGGGTTGGGCTATAAGGCTCTGTGCAGAGGTAAACAAGCGGCAGTAGAACCAGAGCCAGGCAGACAGGGCAAGTGCTGCCTCAGCCAGGAATACAAGGCCTGACTCGCTCCTGGCCGGGCAGCTTCGGGCTCCACGTGACAAGCGTCCCCTCCTGCGAGCTGGGCTGACAGGGGGCAAGAGCCCCGCTGCACGTACACTCGGGGCGGCCCAGGAGCCCTTCCCACCTTCCCTGTGTGCAGCCACTTTCCATAGGGTGCACAGCAGGGAGGGAGAACAGAAACCCCCTAGCTCTGGGGCGGCCTGGGTGACCCCTGGGCCCGCACAGTTCTTCCCAGACCCAGCCGAGCCGCAGGCCACAGACAGACGTGAGAAATAAAGAGCGTGGTAACTCGAAAAAGGGGACTTTACATAACAAGTTTATAAAACATTCTTTGGATCTCATTTTATGAGAAAAGCCAAAAAAAAGTCCCTTAATCTATTCCAAAGGAGGAATTAGTAAATGTTTAAATTTCAAGAGAAAAATCTGAAGCACAGGATTTTTAAAAATGTGGTTGTGTTTTGTAAAGTGGATATTATACGATGCGTTAGCTTGGCTAGTCCCGCCCAGTAAAATCTCACTTGGAGCGGTGAAATCGGCAGCTCGCTGAGCTGATCTGAGTGTGAGGTTCTAGAAAACCTCACAGGTTACAGATTCACCCTCTGAAGCTGGTTCACGTTGCGCCCCCGGCTGGGAGAACACGAAGGTCACCGCCGCCTCCCGCCTCCTCCAGGCCGGCCCCGGGATGGGCGCCCCCGGCAGCATCTCGCGCGTCCACCCGCCGCCGCCCGCCGGGCTCGGGCCTGCGTCCGCCGCGCGAAGGGCGGTCCCGGGTCCCGCGGGGTCGCAGGGTCGGGCGGCAGGACGGGGGCTCCACGGCCACCCTCTGTCCGCGCTCTAACCCTCTGGCCACGTAGCGCGCGGTTCGGGCCGCCCCGCACGGGCAGGGGCAGCGGCCGCGCCCGCAGCGTCCCGGCACCGCACAGCGCGGCCGGCGGACCCGGCCGGACCCGGGAAGGGCGGGCTCGAGGGCGGAGGCCCAGGCCGCGCCGAGAGGGGCCGAGCGCTGGTGGGTCCGATCCCAGCTGTCAGGCCCGGACCAGATTCCCCCGCCGCCGCCGAAACCCGCACGCCCGGGGGAAGGGAGGATCGACCCGGCTGCCCTGGCTGCCCCGGATCCCCCCGTATCCACCCCCGGCTTCCTCCCGCTCCCCGCCCCGGGGTCCCCGGATCCATCCCGGGCCCGCCTGGCCTCACCCTGCAGATTCTTCTCCTGCAGCCCCTTCTCCTGCAGCCCCGGGGCCCCGCTCTGCGACATGGCGCGGGGGCGGCTGCGCCTGGAAGGCGAACGGTCGGGAGCGGGGACGGTACGGAGCAGGACACGCAGCGGGAGAGTGGGACGCAGCGGGAGAGAGAAGGACGAAAGACAGAGCCCAGCGGGAGACGCAGCAGGAGCACCAGCGCAGCGGCCCAGCCCCCAGCACTGAGCCTCCATATGTATTTTCTAATCGCTGAGTGCATAGTCATCTGTACGGCCATTAACCCAAGCTGGTCAACTGTATTGCTCAAATCCTCTACACCTTTGTGATGTTGTGAAACATACATTTGGTCCTCATCCAGTTTCCTGTCATGCTGCTCCTAAAACCTGGGGAATCTCTGTAGTGACAAGAACGTCTTTTGTGTGCTAATGATAGGACTGGTGGCCCCTGGGCAGCTCCAGGATGGGGCCTGTCACTGGAGAGCCTGAGGCAGGATTGAAGGGTTGGGACTCCAGGGAGGGGGGGTGGCTGAAGGTGGGTTTGATCACCAGTGGCCAGTGATTTAATTGATCACGCCTCCTCAAAAGTCTCTGTACCAACCCCAGAAGGACAGGGTTCCTAGCGCTTCCGGTAGCTGAACACAGGGTGCCTGGAGGGCGGTCTCCCCGGGAAGGGCCTGGGAGCTCCAAGCCCCTGCCCCGTGCCTTGCCCTGAGCATCCCTCCTTCCAGGTATCTGGAAGGCTCACCTGTATCCTTGGTCACACCCTTTGTAATAAATAGGTAAACATAAGTAAAACATTTTCCCGAGTTCTGTGAGTGCTCCAGCGAATTAATCAACCCCAGGAGGAGGTCGTGGGAACCCCAATTTATAGCCATTGGTCAGAATCACAGGCCACAACCCGCTAGAGACTGGCATCTCAAGCGGGGGCAGTCTTGTGGGACTGAGCCCTCAATCTGTGTGGTCTGACACTGCCTCCACGTAGACAGTGTCAGAACTGACCTGGATTAGAGGACACCCACCTGGTGTCCCTGCAGAACCACTTGGTGTGTGGGGACCACAGCCACCAGGAATGGAATGTTTTTACCTTCTCAACAAGTTTTCCTTTAGAGACCTGTGAATATTGGCAATGTGCAGAGCCTACATGTCCAAGTTCACAAAGCCCAGGTTCGTCTCCTCTTAACATCCAGGAGGCCCAGGTCCTGAAATAAACTATGTCCTCTGGTTTCCTTTCAACAACCATGTGGAGCTTAGCCACATACTTCTACAGTATAGCATAGAACAGTGGGCCTCAAACAGTTTTCATTAGGTACCCATCAATAAAAATTTTTAGCATGTATACAGTATATATACATTTATGTATTTTATATGGATGTATAAAATACCTGGATTACTAAATAGATGGTGTGCAATATTGTTAGGTGGGAAACTTACCCAGGCCTGGTTTGCTCCCTTTCGTGTGGACGGAGCGCGGTGCAGGAACGCTGCAGCCTCTCCCTGGGGAAGAATGACGGACAGACAGGGAGCAGGAGCCAGACATGCGCAGCTCGGCCTCTCTCCCCAGCTCGGTCGGAGTCCCTGGGAGCACATATTCGGCGTGGCCTCTGGGCTGCCCGTGGCTGAGTCAGTAAGCATGTCTTATTCTACGATGCAGGCTCAGGAAGCCCATGCTGCCATGCACCACACCTAAGCCAGAGTCCCCTACTACTCTCTCAAGGACAAAGCTGACAGTTTGTTCTCCATCTCTGAGCCCTTGGTCTCTCTAGGTCGTTCTGAACTTAGGCAAGGAGAACAGAGAGCTACTTACCAGGCTCCTCAAAAATCTGTCTAGTGGCTACTGATTAGGCTAATTTTAGCTGATTTATTGTGTTTTATAACAAAATACATATATAGAATATATCTGAAGGATGATTATATAATTATAAGAGCTGTGAGTCAATGTGCTCCAGTGGCTTGTCTTATACACCCTCCGGATTCATGGACCCCACTTTGTGAGCCACTGACAACAGAACAGTTCTGGACTTTGGTGTTAGAGTTGGGTTTGAGTTCTGGCTCTGACATACATCTTACCTCTCTGAAACTCAGTATCCTCATCTGTAAAATGGGGGCAACAGTACCTTTCTCACGGAGTTGTTAAGATTAATGGAAATAATGTATGCCTAGCACATAATAGGCACTTTGAATAGCACATGATAATTATTGTTTCTATGAAGAGTAAAAAACAAAACATAACGCTCTTCAAATATTTTCATTGCCTAGTGCAGGAGTTGGCAGACTTTTTCTTAAAGGGTCAGATAGTAAATATTTTGGGCTTTGCAAGCCAAGAGGCAAAACCAGAATGCTATGCAAGTACATACATAACTATTCAAAATGTAGCCATACGAAAATGTGCAAACCATTCTTAGCTCTGTGAAGAAGAAGAAGCCGCCACCGATGGATGAGGCCCAAGGACTATACAGTTTGCCACCCCTGGCCTAGTGTATATTCATCTTATAGTTCATTATTTTTCTCAAAATGAAAGCTTTTCCAAAGTGTGTTTGTGGAACAGCCTCCTTCAACGTGATCGTGAAAAAGTGTTCTGTGGCCGAATCCATTTGGCAAACACTTGTGTGAGCACCTCTGAACCCCGAGTCACACACAGGCACTTCAAGGCTCCGAATCCAGCAATGAAGAAGCCATTTGCCCCGGTTTAATCCAGCATTTCCAAAATGTATTTGACAACAGAATCCTCTTTTTCATGTAACATTTATGAACATCCCACAGAACATACGTTGGAAAATGCTGCTATAGAGCCTAAATGTTATCCATTATTCAGAACTTCGCTGTATTAAATTTAGTTTATTGCCCCATAATGAATAAATATGAGGAATCCGGCTCGGCTGGTGCATGTTCGTTAGTATTGTCAGTAGAGTAACCAGGCTGCTATTTTTCATAACGTGTCCCCTCCAAAAGTCCGGTGTTGCCAGTGTGACAGTATTGAGAGGCAGGGCCTTTAGGAGGGGATTAGGCCAAGAGGGTCCTCCCTTGGGAGTGGGATTAGGTGCCCTTGCAAAGGGGCTTGCCAGAGGGAGTGGGCTCACCCTGCTGTTCACTCTGAGCGTTCATTCTCCACTTGCCCTTTGCCTTCCACTGCATGAGGACACAGCAGGGAGGCCCTCACCACATGCTGGGGCCTTCCTTCATCTTGGACTTCCCCTCTAGAACTATGAGAAATACATTTTTGTTCTTTCGAAATTACCTAGTCTGTGGTGTTCTGTGATAGACAAACAGACTAAGTCACATGCCAAGTTGGTCTTCAGTTTTGAAACAACTGCAGATTTGCTGATCTGTGTTCCTGCATTTGCCTCAGGACTGTAAGAGTGGTCACGTGGAGAACGCTGGGGAGGTCCCTCTTAGAAGGATCAAAATGCCTGATATAGCACTTGGGAAACATGTAGTGGCTCCTTGGAGGAGACCTGAGAACCAAGCCATGGCCATGCTCTGCGAACATGAATTTGCTAAACAATTTTGCTGTATTTTTTTATTGTAGTCAAATACACATAACATAAAATTTACCATTTCAACCATTTTAAGTGTACAGTTCATTGGCATTAAGTACACATTGTTGTGTAAGCATCACCACCATCGTCTCCAGAACTTTTTCATCTTCCCAAACTGAAACTCTGGACCCATAAAACAACAACTCCCTGTTCTGCCCTCCCCCCATTTCCCTGGCAACCACCATCTACTTTCTGTCTCTACAATTTTGATTACTCTCCGTACCTCATATAAGTGGAATTGTACAGTAGTTGTCCTTTTGTGTTTGGTTTAAATCACATAGCAGAATGTCCTCAAGTTCCAAGTGTCAGAATCTCCTTCCTTTTTAAGGCTGAATCATACTCCATTGTGCATTCAGACCATATTTTGCTCATTCGGCCATCGCTGCACTCCTGGTTGCTTCCATCTTTTGGCTATTGTGAATAATCCTGCTATGTACAGGAGCACAAATATGTGCTCAAGTCCTTGCTTCCAGTTCTTTGGGGTGCACACCCAGAAGTGGAATTGCTAGATTATATGGTAATTCTATGTTCAATCTTTTGAGGAACCACCGTACTGTTTTCCACACCACCTGCACCTTCGTGGTATGTTTGCTGTTAATTTCCAACCACATTTTGGGAGTGGATTGGGAGTGGGGTAGATAATTGAGGGAGTGGATTCCTGAGAAGAAGGATGAGTTTCCTCTCTCTCATGCATGTGTTCCCTTGCCCTTCCACCTTCCACCGTGGGATGACGCAGCAAGAAGGCCCTAGCCAGATGCAGGCCCCTCCACCTTGCCCCTCCCAGCCTCCAGACTATAAGAAATCAATCTCTGTTTTTTGTAAATTACCAAGTCTCAGGTATTCTGTGACAGCAGCATGAAATAAACTAGGACAATCATTTTCTTCAAATTTGTGTTTGTACCCACCCATTTTGAAGATAACAAAATTCTTATAAACCCCTCCAAGTTTAGCCTTAAATGATTTTAATTATAATTTTAATTATAACAATGCATAATATGTACATACATAA
The DNA here is from genome assembly GCF_041146395.1 of Eulemur rufifrons. Taxonomy (NCBI): domain Eukaryota; kingdom Metazoa; phylum Chordata; class Mammalia; order Primates; family Lemuridae; genus Eulemur; species Eulemur rufifrons. The sequence continues at coordinate 14,251,883 of NC_090992.1, forward strand.
ACATATTCTCTTTGTAGCTATGATACAAATAAAAAATGAACACTTTTGGAGGTTAAACACACAACTACAAAACCAGTATAGTTTACCTTAACATTTACAGGAGACCTCATGTTGCTTTTCAATTTTAATTCATATACATGTGTGTATGTTTATATATGCGTGTGTACATATATATACATACACTGATTTTTTCAGCTTTGCTGAAATTATATCTCCACTCATACTGGCAGCATGGAGCCAACCACATTGGAGCAGGATTTTGGAGTCAATCTGCCTATACATTGTGTGTATTGTGACAACTCATTTTTCTCTAATGGAAATACGGGAAAATCTTTGTTAAAGCAGCACATCATAGTGTATTAACTGTCATCCAGCACAAGTACATCACTGACATACTAAGTCAAACTGGGCTCTTATTTCTCCTTAGCCCGTGAAGTATGAAGCACCATCCAGGACCCCAATTTGCTTGCTAACAGAACTCAGTTGCCGGGGCCAACATTCAGATTCTCTAAAATATGCCTATTCATATTTTTAAAAATATCACCAAAATGGAAACTCAGAATTTCAACGTTCTCAGAGAGAAGTTGTACACCCAAGTTAAGAAACACTGTCATCCTATTTAATCCTCAGCTTCCCTTTGACTAAAACCCTGGGGATGAACAGACAGTCTCTGACTGGAGGGTCTTTTTGCCACCAGCCTCTCCTCTTCCCATAACAACCTCTCCACGCACGGACGAGGGTACACAAACGCTCTTCACGGAGTATATTCTAGAAGGCGTCCAGAAACTGCTGGGATCACCCAGGGACTCACTTCCACACCAGGGCTGGCTCCCAGGAGCACACAGCAGCCGTGGGTTAGGAGATACCCAAAGTTGCTCCTGGAACTTCATTTTTACCCAAAATTGACGATATGAGGGGAAAAAGTTGGGAATAGAGATTTAAGCAATTTAGCCAGTAAGTTATTTTGCATATTTTCTTATTAAAACAAACAGGAACATGTTATTCAGGAGAATATAAGCCTTGCCTGAATGTTTAAGATAAAACTGCAGACTTGAAAGAAATGCTGGCGGCAGTGGGCTGCTCCACGCCTGGCCCAGGCCAGGGAGGGAACTTCCTAAGTCGAGTTTGAGAAACTCAGTGATTAAATCCTGCCCCTGGCAAGTGGGGCAAAGGCGATTAGGAGTCTTCCTGGTAGGTGCACTCTACTCCTTGGGTTTATTATCAGTCAAACCAGATGCCCCCTAGGGGGTGAGCCGCCAAGATTCTCAGGGAGAGAAAAGCAGTCCAGGCACTGTGCAGGGTGGCATTTGGGGGAAGAGAAGCCCTATCCCTGATGTCCCATAGAGGGAGCACACAACTGAGTTCTGGCCCCATCCTCCTGTTGTCTGCGGGTGTGCCGTTTCAGCTGGGTGGGGCCATGAGGTAAAGGTTTCACGTGAGCCCCCGCTTGCTTTCGAGAGCAGCAGAGACACCGAGGGCGGCCCACCCACAGCTCTGCTACACAGAATGCCTCCTGTGGCTTTGCTGCTCAAAGCCCTTCAGTTCCTCCTCCTCTGCCCGGATCGTGTCTAAGCCTTTTAATTTAGCACCCAAGGAAGATTGTTTATGAGTGTTATCAGGCAAGGTTCTGCCTGCTTGGGAGACAAAGATGGATAAAACCTGCTCCCTATCGTCAAGTGAGAGAAACTCACTTCAGACTTGCAGGTAATGAAATTAAAATTTACTGACTTCTGGAACTGAAAATTCTAGGGGGTAGATTCAGGCATCGCTGGATCCAGTTCAGATTATTTTTCAGGGTTTGGTTTCTTCCCCTTTCTCAGCTATATTTTGTGTTGGTTTCCTTCTTGGGTAGGCTCTGCCCTAGTGACAAGCGGCCCCAATATTTCCCCTTATGGAGGTTCCAAGCAGCTCCAAGTTTACTTCCTGCCAAATTCATGGGCAGGAGAAAAGATTCCTCCTTTTAAGCAGTTGTTAGGGGGGAAAAAAAAAAAAAAGTCCAGGATCTGACTCTTCTGGGCCAAACTGGATCACATGACCATCCTAAAGCAATCAAGGGTTTGGAATATACTGAGTGGCTCAAATTTGGTCCACTCTGGAGTGAGGATAGAGTGGGCTCCACCAGAACCATGTGGACTAAGAGTCGCAGGTGGGAGGAATTGCTTTTTCAAAGGGAATTCAGGGCACCATTACTAGAGGAAGCATGAATGAATACTGGGCAGACGCAAACTACACAGACTGAAATCTAACCTTTATTCAGCTGTTGCAGTAAGTCCATTGTCTGGTCATAATACAGAGTGTTCTATATGGAGTTCAGAAAACTGTGTTGAAGGGGAAGACTTTGTAGAGTCTTTTCCACATTTTTCAGGGGACAGAATATTCTGATTTTTAGGATTGCTTTCTGTTATCCAGAGAAAAACATATCTCCTTATTTGCAGACTAGAGAAAGAAAAGTCACAAGATAACAGAAACATTTTTCAGGAAGATCCAACTCCATCTGCTCCAATTATTTGCTTAACCAGCAACTATCTGAACTATGAACTACAGTTTGGTCTCTGGGAAGTCCCACCTACCACACCAGGAGGGAGACTCTGGCACATGCGACCAAGACTGGACAGTTAATTTCCCGGGCTTAAATGAATAGTGTGGCATTCTATCATGTGCATCTGTTTCTTATCATTTCCCTGAGCTTGCTCCCCCAAGAAAAGGTAAAATCAGGTACTTAAACTTGGATAGCCTCCTTGCCATGGTTTTTCAACAAGCAGAGATGATGCCTCAGTAAGACAGGCTGGAGAAACCAGTCTCCCTCTTTGCTACTTGTTAGCTGGGACATTGCCCTTTCAGAGGCAAAAGCAGTATTTTCATGCCTACAAACTTGGCTTCCTGGCTTGCTATAATTTAGCAAGTACTTTTCTAAGTAGCTACCATGTATTCATGTTGGCCACCTATGGTAGGCTGAATTATAATTGGTCCTAATTTTTTTCCCCTCCATGTGTCCACATCTCTTGCCTTGGACTTTGCAGGCAGGGACAGGAAGCCCTTCTCCACCCCTTGACTTTGGGCTTGGCCATATGACTTCCTTTGACCAGCAGGATGTTGCCAGATGTGACACAAACAGAGGGCTCTGCCTGTTTGTGCAGCTGGCTGTGCCTTCTTGTACTGGTGCCTTAATCATGAAAGGAAGGTATCCTGCCTAGCCCGTGGGTCCAAGGAAGAGGAGAGACACCTAAGGCCTTAATTGAACCTTCAGCCTGGAGGGAAGTCCGGTTGATCCCAACTGATATTAGTCCCAGCTGACCTGCTGGGACACGAGGGAGCATACATTATTTGGAAATTATTTCAAACATAGCATAGCACAAAGAACATCTTTATCCAGATCTATCTATTGTTAACATTTTGCCCCATTTGCTCTCTTACATTTTTAGGGGGGAAACATTTGAGAGTAAGTTGCACATATCATGCTGTTTTATCCTAAATACACCAGTGTGTTTTGCCTAAGAATAAAGACACTCTGCTTCGCAGTCACAGAGCAGTTGTTAACTTCAGGAAATTTCACGTTGACACAATATATTTATCTAATCTACCATTCATATTCCAATTTTATCAACTGACCCAACAATGTCCTTGATAGAGTCATGTCTCTTTAGTCTCCTGGAATCTGAAACAGCTCTCCAGCTGTTCTTTAACTTTAATGGCATTTCACTGACACTTTAAAAAATATAGCCCTTTCCCTCTTTCTATTATAGAATGTCCCTCCATTTGGATTTGACTCACACTTCCTCACGCTTCCGTTCAGGTTCTGCCTCCCCGTCACAATACCGCACAAGTGCCAACGTGTCATCCTAGGGAATCCCACTCGAAGGCACAATGTGTCCATTTTCCTCACGTTGGTGATGATAATTTTGATCATTTGGTCAAGGTGTTGTCCATTCTTTTTCCTGTGTATAGTTACTATTTTTTCTCTTGAAACAGCAATCTGTGAGGAGATATTTTAAATCCTAGCACTCTGGGAGGCCGAGGTGGGTGGATCATTTGAGCTCAGGAGTTTGAGACCAGCCTGAGCAAGAGTGAGACCCCGTCTCTACTAAAAATAGAAAGAAATTATATGGACAACGAAAAATATATATAGAAAAAAATTAGCCGGGCATGGTGGCACATGCCTGTAATCCCAGCTGCTCGGGAGGCTGAGGCAGGAGGATCACTTGAGCCCAGGAGTTTGAGGTTGCTGTGAGCTAGGCTGATGCCACGGCACTCTAGCCTGGGCAACAGAGTGAGACTCTGTCTCAAAAAAAAAAAAAAAAAAAAAAAAGAAGGAGATATTTTAAGACATTGCAAATATCCAGCTCTACATCAAAATTTCCTTCATATATTTAGCACCCATTGATGATTTTTTTGCCTGAACCAATCTTTCCTATTATAGTTGGAAAATAATGATATTCCAACTCCAGCACTTCCTCCGTATTTACCAGTCAGCATTCAGAATTTTACTGTAAGCAAGAGCCTACCCTGCTCTCCCACTCAGCTCGCTATTTATGATTTGTATGGGCTCATGGATTCCTATTATTTTCACTGATTTATAATTCATTACTGTCCTTAATTATTTTGGTGCTCAAATTGTCCTAGATTTCACCATTGAGAGCCCCTTCAAGCTGGCTCCTGTGTCCTTGTGACATATCCCCATGATTTTTTTTAGTACTTCTTATTTTATGGCATTTGCTCTAGACTCATTTGTGCTTTTTCTCCTTCAACCCTGGAATCTGCCATTTCTACAAAGAGTCCTTGTGCCTGTAGTGGAGAATGGTATCAGAGACCAAGATCCGGGTGCTAGGTTCGTTTATTACTATTTTGCTTCTAGGCACATACACACATAATAATCTGCACTCTTACATAGATAAAAATATACTTACACACGTAAGCATATGTATATGTGAACATATAAGGATATGTGTATGTAAGGATATATACATGCAAACACACATAAACACATGTACACATCCTTATACATATTTTGGAAATCAAAATATTCCAGTCCATCGTCACAGGGCCCTTCTTGGCCTTCTCCCCATGCATCTATCTCCCTTTTTCCACAGCGAGAACTCTGGCTCCCAATAATATCAACATATCTACTCATTTGCTCAATCCTATAATATATCTAAGATAGTTTCTGAATTGTTTTGCCTATATCAGTACAAAAATCGAATCTAATAAAAAAGAATTCAGGGTTTGTTTGCAATTGCCCCCCTGCCCCCGACCCTGAGCAAAACTGAGGACATACATACAAACAGTGGCTCTTGGGTTACTTGGATTAGCTCTTTTCTTTCCTTCAGTGTTGGAAATGCTGTTAAATCCATTTGTTTCAGTTTGCTTTCAGTTTTAGGTGTTTTTGGTCTCCTCATCCTTGTTGATTTTATTTTATTTTTTGGATACATAGAACACTAGCACACATCAAAAAGAAAAACCACACAAAACAGTATAGTCAGGGACAGTAGCTCCTTCCACGTTCCTTCTGCTCGTTCCCCATCCTCGATGCCCAACAGATTATAAATAACCACCTTCACTGTTTTCTGTTATATCCTTTCTATGTTTCTTTTAGGACAGATACACAGATGTAGTTCTGTTTTCTTATTTGCCCTCGTTATGTACGTTTTGCTTTTTTCACTTCACAAAATATCTTGGAAGGCAGGCACTCCAGGTCAAGACGTGAGATTGTCCTCTTTCCTTTTGCAGCTGCAGAGTATCCATTCGATGTACCATAGTTTACTCATTCCTATATTTAGACATTTAGGTCACTTTTAGCATTTTGCAATTATAAATAGTGTGGCAATGAAAAACCTTCTGTGTATGTATTTTTCTACTGTTGGAGGTGTATCTTCAGGGTAAATCATGGTAAGTGAGAAGGTTGGATTAAAGGGTACATGCGTATGTGGTTTTGTTAGGTATTACCAAATTCCCCTCTCTAGTGATTGTGCAATTTGCATTCCCACCAACAATATATAAGACTGTTTATTTCCCCCATGGCCTCACCAAGAGAGTGAACTGTCAAGGTTTTTAATTTTTGCCAAGTTGGTGGGTGAGAAATGATATCTCAGTGTAGTTTTTTAAAAGTGGTTTTATTGGATATAATTTACATGCCATAAAATTCACCCATTTAAAGTGTACAATGCAATAGTTTTTAGTATTTTTACATAGGTATGTAGGTATCACTGTAATCTAATTTTAGAATATTTTCATCACCCCCAAAAGAAACCTCATACCCATTAGCAGTCACTTCTCCCCGCCCCCACCTCAGCACTAATCTACTTTCATAGAAATGGAATCACACAATAGGTGGTCTTTTTTGGCTGCCTTCTCTCACTTAGCATAATATTTTCAAGGTTGCTTCATGTTGTATTATGCATCGATACTTCATTCCTTTTTATGCCTGAAAAATATTCCACTGCATGCATTTACAGCATTTTGTTTATCCTTTCATCAGCTGATGGCATTTGGGTTGTTTCCACTTACTGGTTATTATGAATAAAACTTCTATGAATATTCATGTACAAGTTTCATGTGGGCACATGTTTTCAATTGCTTGGGTATATATCTTGGAGTGGAATTAGTGGGTCATACGGTACCTACATATTTAAATTTTTGAGGAACTGCCAAACTGTTTTCCAAAGAAGCTATATCATTTTACATTACTACCAGCAATGGATGAGGGTCCTAATTTCTCCAGATCTTACCAACACTTGTATTGTCTGGGGTTTTTTGTTTGTTTTATCTTTTTTAGAGATGGGGTCTCTATGTTGCCCAGGCTAGATTTGAACTCCTGGAGTCAAGTGATCCTCCCATCTCAACCTCCTGAGTAGCTGGCAGTACGGACATGCGCCATCATGCCCAGCTAGTGGGTTTTTTAAAGCCACTATGTTGCAGATGAAATGGTATTTCATTGTGGTTTTGATTTGCATTTCTCTAATGACTAGTAATGTTGAATAATTTTTCATGTACTTATTTGCCATTCATCTTTTTTGAAGAAATGTCTGTTCCAGTCCTTTGATATTTTAATTGAGTTGTTTTGCATTTTGTTCTTGAGTTGTAGGAATTTTTAAATGTATTCTGGAGACTAAACCCTTAACAGATACGATTTCCAAGTATTTTCTCCCATTCTATGTGTTGTCCTTTCACTTTCTTAATGGTGTCATTTTCAGCACAAGTTTTTAATTTTGATGAAATGCAGTTTATCTGTTTTTTCTTTTATTGCTTGTGCTTTTGATGTCGTATCTAAGAAATCATTACTTAACACTGCATCATAAAGATTTACCCCTATGTTTTCCTCTAAGAGCTTTATAGTTTTGGCTCTTACATTAAGTCTTTAATTCATTTTGAGTTAATTTTTATAATAATATGAGACAAGAATCCAACTTGATTCTTTCTTATGTGGATATCCAGTTGTCCTAGCACCATTAGTTGAAAAGCAACTGTGGTCACGAGTGAGTTCTTTCTTGAATTCTGAACTCCCCAATCTTGTGTTTTGAGCTCTCCACGTTTATCTGAGCATTTTTTATCTGGAAAGAGTTTGGATGTCATGACAAAAACAGGACTGTGTCCTATAGGGAGGCCTCAGGCATCTGACTGGCTCAGACAGAAACTGGACTGGGTTCAGTAGGTAGGTAAGGTTACTAAAAGACAGGAAATCTTGGGTTATTCTGGATCCGAGGAGTCTGGGATTCCTCCATTTGGAACTCAAGTCAATTTCATGTGTAAGAACCATGGATACAGAACCTGTGCTTTTCTAGAGAAATAGGTGAGCCTTGCCAAAGGTAACTTAGGGTTACAGTGGTCAGAGTGGGGAAACTCCTTACAAAAGGCAAATGGGCATATGTCTCGATAGCTACAACAACTGCAGGGACCAAGAGGACTTCATTTTACATATTTTAAAACAAAATTGAGGAGTGCCAAGCTAAAGAAACTTGTGCCCCCAAATGCCTACCTTTATCGTAAATAGCCAGGCCACTGGAAAATAAATTATCTGTTTTTATGCCATCCCTCTGATGGATGCTCTGCCTTTGGCCTAGAGTGTTTTCCCACTAGAAGAAGCCCCCAAATGCTTCACTCCTGGGACAGTCATCAACCAATTTCTCAGAGAGAAGAAAAAAAGCATTTCTTTGGTGGAGGTTTCAAATCAAGTCCAAAATGTCCCTGTGTCTGAACCTGTCTAATAGACATTTGGATGATTTTCAGAAAAGCATTTATATGCATTTGTCCTCTGTGTGTTTTCTACTTGATACTGCTTCTCTCGTGGGAACCTCTCAGTCAGCTGAAACCCCCCTCTTCTCAAACCCCTCCGGGAATGGGTAAAATGGTTAGGCTGTGAACAAAAAAGATATCCTCAGGGTAAATGGTTTTTGAGAAAGATGAACGGGCCCTTAGAAGAATAGATGATGGTTTGTGACAAGGTCTGTCTGGTTCTGGTGGACTCCTAGCCTCCTCTCCTGTGATAAGAGTTAATCTTCAGAAGATTGCTGACAATGGAGTTTCTTTTGTAGGATATGTCTTTAGGCAGATGGAGGGGAATTCAGAAAGCCTCTTCATTTTGCATTTTTCAAGTTCCTTCATCTCAAAGTAATCAATATATTGATAATATGTATATCAATAAACATATTTTGGGGTGGCATTTCCTGAACTCTTTCAATGGCTAGCTTTGTTTAAGGAACAATTCAAGTATAACTGTCAAGAATGAGTAAATTAGGTGAATATAAATGGCATAAGAGTATAAATGAACTTGTAGTTTCAAAAATCTTTTTTAATAACTTGAAATCTTAAAGTTATATTATGTTGAACTAAGTAATATATATTTATGAAATTCCTGAGTCATTTCTAATTAAGTTAAAATACTGAAACATTAATTGCTGAACATAATTTTAAAGTATATATACTTTTGCATCTTGTTTTTATGCAGTATAGAGAAGCTAAATATATTTGAGTCTATTAGTAAACATAAAAAATGATTCTGTGAGGAAGCACATGTTTCTAGAAATTATGAAATACATATTCATAAAATGTTGGTATACGACAGACAATTCAAGATTGCTTTATGGCACCTTAAAACTTCCTAGATTTTCACTAGAAATAAAGTGAGTTAAAAATTCTAATATATGGTAATTAAAACTAGAAATAATAACAGAAACACCTTTGTGTGCAAGGAAAGTAAGATATGTTTTTGGTAAGTGAAGCTATGAGGTATAAGAAGATGTGTTTTTGTTAAGGGAAAAAGAGAGTAATTTTTGTTCTAAAGTAGAATGGTCATTCCAAAATGAGAAAAGGAAAACTGTAAGACAAAAACTGAATGAATAGATAAGAAAGTTGTGGGAGATTTGTGGAAGATGAATCTTGTGAAAGGAATTTTATGTGTGATCAAGTTGGCTAAGATTAGAAGGGAATTATTTTTAATTTTTTCCTAAAAATTGAGCATTAATAGCAGAAGTACAGTGATGCAAAACTAGAAGTTGGTCTTCTCTGTTTAAACAATAAGGTTTTCTTAGAGTATTGGCCTCTGCTCTTAATAGAAAATTGTGAAAGATTTTTGTTACCTTTTAGGTAGTTGGCCTAAAAAACAAAGATTCTGTGTTTTACCAAGAAAATTTCCTGTGCTTCCTGAGTCCTTAAAGCTTCTATTATTAAAAGTTCTTCACTCCATAGTAGACAAAATGATACAAATTATGAAAAAATATTGGTGTTATGACTGTTCTAAAATTACTAAAATAGTTTGTAACCAATGTTTGGTTTCTCAAGCCCAGAATCCTGGGAAGACAATCAAAACTTCAGGTGGTATATTTTTGCTACCTGATGAGCCATTTGAACATTTACAGAGGGATTTTATTCGACACCTGCAATGGGATATGAATAGGTTCTTGTAATAATCTATGTTCTTTGACTGAATAGAAGCTTTCCAGGCAGAAAGGTCAATACTATAACAGTAGCTAAAAGGTTATTCAAAAATCTGTTTCTTGACTGGGTGCAGTAACTTATGCCTGTAATCCCAGCACTTTGGGAGGCCAAGGTGGGAGGATCACTTGAGCCAAGAGTTCAAGACCAGCCTAAGCAACGTAGCAAGACTTTGTCTCTTCAAAAAATTTAAAATTAGCCAAGCATTGTGGCACACACCTGTAGTCACAGGTATTCAGGAGGCTGAGGTGGGAGGATCACTTGAACCCAGGAGTTTGAGATTACAGTGAGCTATGATCATGCCACTGCACTCCAACCTGGGTGACAGAGCAAGACACTGTCTCTAAAAAAAATTAATTCATTAAAAATAAAAATAAAATTTAAAAATGTGTTTCATTTATGGGGTATTCCTGGAGAAATCTCCAGTGATAGAGGTACCTATTTTACCGGAAAAGTTATAATGCAATTAAATAAGATGTTATGAACATAATAGCATTACCATTGTCCCTATCACCCTTAGTCTTCTGGAAAGGTTGGAAGGACAAATGGCACCTTAAAACTTAAAATTGGAGAAGTTAACTGAATCAATTGGTTTGCCTTGGTTAAAGGTATGACTATTGGCCTTAATGGCAATCAGATCTACCCTCAATGGAAAATATGCTGAGCCCTCAGGAAACAGTCACTGGAAGGCTTATGCCCCTAATACTTCATGTATCTTCCACTCTTATAAACTCTGACTTGACTCGATAGTGCAAGGCTTTAGTGCAATATGCTAAAGCATATTTTCACCAGGTAAAGAAAAAGCCCTTCATGGCCCACCAACTCATGACAACCAGACCTTTCATGATCCAAAACTCAGAGATTGGGTTTTTTGGAAATGACGTGAGAGAGAGACTGTCCTTGAACTCTGATTCGAAGGGACCACACCCAGTTCTCTGCAGCAAAACTTCAGGGCTTCAAGTCTTGGATCTATATCTCTCAACTCAAAAGGGCCCCTAGAGATTCCTGAAACTGTACACCTGTTGGAGACTTTAAGATACAGATGTCCAGGGAAGTTTTTTCCCCAGAAACAGATGGCATCCTAGACATGGCCAGCTTTCCCAAGATCATGAATCAAGATTTCTCTGCCATCATGAAAGCCTTATCCTTTCTCTCCCCCCTCATTTTCTGCTGTCCTAATTTTTCCTTTTCTCTATAGGAAAATCTGTGGGACCATAATTTGTGAATGGCTTTAGCTAAAGCTTATGCTTTAAAAAAAAAAAAAAAAAAAAAAGGACAACTGTTGGGTTTTATGAACATAAGCTAGTTTCCACTGAGGAAAGATTCCAGTGGGGTTCCTTGGGGCTCACTCTTGGTGGTAGTAGGATACTGATATTATGGGATTTGAAACTAATCCATGAATTAAAGGAAAATCTTGGACTTTGTGGCCTATCAGACCTCCCAGGGGTTCAAATGGGTAGATGTCGTCCTCCAAAACATGCATAACATATATGATCAAAAAAAAAAAACACTTAATGGAATGCCATGCAGCTTTAGATCTCACTTGGGGCTTATGCATGGTGTTGGGGGCTCATGTTGGGGGCTTATGTGTGGTGTTGAACAAAACTGAATGTTGAACTTATCTGTCCTCTGATTTTGCTACTATAGAAAGCTTGATTTAAAATCTGGCTGATGGCAGCTGGGCATAGTGGTGTGAGCCTATAGTTCCAGCTACTTGAAAGGCTGAAGTGGGAGGATCACTTGAGCCCAGGAGTCTGAATCCAGCCTGGGCAACATAGTGAGACCCCATCTGAAAAAAAAAAAAAAAGACACCGCCACCAAATACATTAAGGAACTTTCTCAGGGAAAGGAAATGTGATGTGTTTACAGGAGCAACTAACAGTTGGTTTGCAGGCATCCTAAGTGGTGGATGGCAAACTTGGCTATTCTTGGGTTATTCACTCTTCTCCTAGTGGGTCTTAAGGTTCCTATGACTTATATTAATAGGCTAACAACAAAATTGGATACCTCTTGAAATCAGACCATTCTATGGTGGACTACGGTCCTTAATTGCCATCACACTCTGAACAAGGACTGTGACCAGTTGAACTTAAATACTGTTAAACTGCCTATATTGCCTGAACTTTGACTTGTTTGATTTGGGTCAGTTCGGCTCACAGGGGCTCCTGCTAAAGAGTACTCTTCAGTCTTTTTGTATCCTCCTGGTAGTCATCATAACAGTCTGGTGCACCGTGTCCTCCCAAGTCTTAAGTGTTGGCATGCAGCCATCCAGCAAGCACTGAGCACTTTAACTATATCAGCAAAGAATTATTCAACTGATGTGACTTGTGAATTTCATACTGAGACCAAATAAGGCTGTTTACAATGGTGACAGAGAGTAGCATCAATGCCCAAGGTTTTGGTCAATCTCTCAAAAATTGAGAGAATTGTTAATTAAACTAAATTTGGCCTGAGGAAGCCTCTGTACTTGAGTCTTCATGGAACAAACTGCAAACTAACTTAATATGTAAACTAACTAAAAGCCTAACTTAGGAGTATACTTTTCTAACAAATAGCTGAGTCTCAGCCAATCACAGCAGCCAAGCTTCAGTCAGTCGCAAGTGGCCAATTGATCAGACCACGTTCAAATAAGACAAACATCATGCTGTAATCAATCAAGCTACCTCTGTACCTCACTTCTCTTTTCTGCCCACATTGCTGGTCATTGCTGCCTGACCACATTCCAGACTGGAGTTCTCTGAACTGTTCTGGTTTTGAGAGCAACCTGATTCATGAATCATTTTTTGCTCAAATAAACTTTGTTGAATTTAATTTGTCTAAAAGTTTTCTTTTAACAAGCCTATGAATTTTCCTTGGATACATGAGCTTTTCTTATGACATATGCTTTACATATATACCGTAGATTCGGATATGTAGCAATTCTGTAATTTCTGTAATTCCTTATACCCAAGAGTTGTAAAGTACAAGGTTTTAAAGGTTCCAGGTGGAAAATTATGCCAGTTATCACATTATTGCATCTCAGGTCTAAATTCACTCTTCATTGCCTGCTCTGTGAAAATGAGTATGGGCCCTAAATATTGTAACTTTGCCAGCTGGCACAATGTTTAGCTTTGACAGTAGAGGGCACTGGAGAGACGTTGCAGGAAGAATTGTCTTGTGCTCACTTGGTAGGTTTCTGCAGCATGGGTGACTTTTCCAGTGCCAGGTTCCTGCGATCTGTGCAGCCCCCCCACCTCCCCCCTGTGCCTGACTTTTGCAGCACAAACAGCTTTCCTAGTGGGGCTCCCTCAGTACTTAAGCTGCTCCAGGACCAGGTTTCTGCAGTGACGGGCAGCTTCTCCAAGGCTCAGCTCCTGCAATACACAGGAGCCAACAACACCTAGCAACCAGCAGCCTCCCCAGATCCGCCCCCTCAGGGAGTTTCATAGCAGAATGGCTCTAAGTGAGATGCCTCACTAAACAGCTTTTCAGCATCATACAGGTGGATTTCCAGCAAGTCCTAGAGAGTGGATTTCCAGCAGCTTCCAGTGGTGTGGCACAACAGGAACTTCACTGCCATTTACCAAGCCACGACCATGTCCCCTCCAACAAGGTCTGGCCCTTAGTTCTGGAGGGGCCTTGTTCTTAAGTGCACTATCTCAGCCCCAAGGGTAGTGGCGGCTTATTATTTGCTATTCCTCTGTTCTTTAGAGTTCCTTTTTCTCTTCCATAAAATCGAAATGATACCTGATACCAAAACTGGACAAAGACCTTTAAAGAACAAAAAAAGCCTATAGACAAATATCTCTCATGAACATAGATGCATAAATTTGGAACAAAATTTTAGCAAATGGAACTCAACGGTATATATTAATAAAGAGGACAATACAACATGATTAAGTTGAGTTTATCCAGGGACTTCAAGATTGGTTTAATATTTGAAAATCAATCAGTGTAATTCACCATAATAACAAACTAAAAAGCATAAACCACACGATCATCTCAATAGCAGTAGAAAAGCATTTGGAAAAATCAAAATCCAATTCTGACTAGAAAAAGAAAACCTCTCAGCAATAATTAAAAAAAGCAAAAAACTCATTTTTAAGATGAGCAAGAGATTTTAACAGATACTGCACCGAAGAAGACATACAAAGGGCAGAGAAGTACATGAAAAGATGATCAACATCATTAGTCATTAGGGAAATGAAAATTTGAACTACAATTAGATACCTACTACACAACTATGAAAACTGCTAATATTAAGAACTGATCTATACCAAGTGTTGGAGAGGATGAGGAAATGGAGTTTTCATATACTACTGGTAGGGATGTAAATGGCAAAACCACTTTGGAAAACAGTTTGGCAGTTACTGTGGAAAAAAAAAAACACCTGAACACCTACCGTATGAACTATCCATTGCATTACTGAATTACTGGGCATTTATTCAGGAGAAAGGGAAGCATGTGCCATACATAGATTTGTGCCTGAATGTTCCTAGCAGCTTTGCTTGTAATCACCAAAAACTGGAAGCATCCCAAATGTCCAAGAAGTAGTTATACAAATTTGTATATCCATATAATAGAAAACTACTCAGTAATTAAAACAAACCCTGCAATATGGTTGAATCCCAAAATAATTATGCTGAGTGAAAGAAGCCATGCCAAAAAGAGTACATACCGTATGATTTCATTTATACAATTTTTTTTTAGAAAATGTAAAATAATCTATAGTGAGTGACATAAAGCAAATCAGTGGTTGCCTGGGGACAGGTGACTGGGAGGTACAGAAGGGAGGGACTACCAAGGGGCATGAGGAAACTTTTAGATGTGATGAATATGTTCATGATTTATTTATTTTTTTTTTTTGAGACAGAGTCTCACTCTGTTTCCCGGGTTAGAGTGCCATGGCGTCAGCCTAGCTCACAGCAACCTCAAACTCCCGGGCTTAAGCGATCCTCCTGCCTCAGCCTCCCGATTAGCTGGGACTACAGGCATGCGTCACCATGCCCGGCTAATTTTTTCTATATATATTTTTAGTTGTCCATATAATTTCTTTTTATTTTTAGTAGAGACGGGGTCTCGCTCTTGCTCAGGCTGGTCTCGAACTCCTGAGCTCAAATGATCTGCCCGCCTCGGCTGTTCATGATCTTGATTGATAATGTTTATTATGTTGATTCATTATCTCAATGGTTTCATAGGTGTATACATATGGCAATCCTATAAAATGATACACTAAGTATATGTAGTGTACTGTATTTTTTTTTTTTTTTTACAAAATCATGCTAGCTGCTGGCTGGAGAATGTATTGGAGGAGGAGGCAGGAGAAGATGCAGGAAGGCCAGTCGGAAGGGTATTGTCACAGCCAAGGTGTGAGGTAGTGGTGGCAGCAGAGACGGAGAGCCAGCAGGGAGACTCGATATATTTCGTGGCTAAAGAGGACTTGGCAATGGATTGGGTGTGGGAGGTGAAGGATGGAGAAATCACCAGTAACTCTTGGGTTTGGGACTTAAGCAATTGGGTGGATTGTGGTACTATTTGTTGAGGATAAAAAACCACTAAAGTAAAAACAGGCACAGAGTGTGGAGAATTGAAATTTGTCCTGGACAAAAATTCCACCTGTGGACCAAATTCCATCAAGAAATGCCTGATGTGTGAGTTAAAAATGCTGGTTCCTAGAATCCACCCCAGACCTACTGAATCAGAATTTCTGGGACACTGTAATTTTATCAAGCTCTCCAGGTGACTGAAACCCATACTAGAGTTTTACAGGTACTGGAGCTCATTCTCCTTCCTTTTTTTCCATCTTCCCACTTTTTTCTCCTCCCTTTCCCCCCCTTGCCAATGCTCCCTGAAGAATTAGCTGAGTAAACAAGACACTGGAGATATAACAATTATAAACATATAACACATAACAACAGAGCCCTAAAATACATGTAGCAAAAACTATTAGAATAAGTGAGTTCGGCAAAGTTGCAGGATACATGATCAATACACATAAATCATTTGTATTTGTATACATTTGCAATGAACAATCCAAAAAGGAAAACAACAAATCCAATTACAATAGCATGAGAAAGAATAAAATGCTTAAAAATAACAAGAAGCACAAGACACTGAAAACAAGAAAATATCATTGAAAGAAATTTAAGACAAAAATAAGTGAAAAAACATCTACATTCATGAATTGGAAGGTTTAATATTGTTAAGATGGCAATACTCATCAAATTTATCTACAGATTCAACACATTTCCCACCCAAATCCCAGCTGCTTTATTATTATTACTATTGTGGAAATGGACAAGCTGATCCTAAAATTCATACGGAGATGTGAAAGACCCAGAATAGCTAAAACAATCTTGAAAAATGAGAACAAAGTTGAAGGACTCACATTTCTCAACTTCAAAACTTACTGTAAACTAAAGTAATAGAAATAATGTGGTACTTGCACAATCAAGACATAAAGATCAATGAGATAAAATTGAGAGTCCAGAAATAAACTCTAACATTTATGGTCAACTTGTTTCGACAAGGGTGTCATGATAATTCAATAGGGAAAGAATAGTCTTTTCCACAAATGATGCTGGGACATTGGAAATTCACATGGAAAAGAATGAAGTTGGGCCCTACATTACACCATATATAAAAATTAAGTGATTTCATGGTATCTGTATTTTACCACAATAAAAAATTAACTCAAAGTGGATCAAAGACCTAAATGTAAGAGATAAAACTATAAAACTCTTAGAGGAAAACATAGGTATAAATATTCATGACCTTGGATTATTAAACAATGGTTTCTTAGATATGAGCCCCAAAGCAGATTCATCCAAAGAAAAAAATTGTAAAATGGACTTCATTAAAATTAGCCAGGCATGATGACATGTCCCTGCAGTCCCAGCTACTCGGGAGGTTGAAGGAGGAGGCTCGCTTGAGCCCAGGAGTTAGAGTCCAGCCTGGGAAAATAGCAAGACTCCATCTCTAAAAATAAAAAAAGTTATGTTTTAAACCTTTGTGCTTCAAAAGACTCTGTCAAGAAAGTTAAAAGACAACCTACAATGGGAGAAAATATTTACAAATCATATATTTGCTAAGGAAATCATATCCAGAATATATTAAAAATCCTTATGACTTCATATAAAAGACAAAATAATCCAATTTTAAAAAGGCATGTATCTGAGCACACATTTTTCCAAAAAAGATACATAAATGGTCTATAAGTACACAAAAAGATGCTCAACTTTATTAGCCATTAGGGAAATTAAATCAAAACCATAATGAGATATTCTACATACCCACTAAGATGTCTATAATAAAAGATGGATGATAAGAAGTGGTTAGCAAGGATGTAGAAAAACTGGAACCTTCATACATTGATGGTGGTAATGTAAAATGGGGCAGCCACTTTGGAAAACAGTTTGCCAATTCTTCAGAAAGTTAAACATAGAGTTACCATATGACCAAGCAATTCTACTCCTATACCCAAGACAGGTGAAAACATATGTCTACACAAAAATTGTACATGAATGTTCATAGCAACTTTACTTATAATAGCCAAAAGTGGAGACAACCCAAGTGTCCATAAACTGGTGAAAGGATAAAAATGTGGTCTATTCATACAATGGAATATTATCCATAAGAAGGAATGAAGAACTGATACACACTGTAACATGGATGAACCATATTATGCTATATGAAAGAAGCCAGTTACAAGACTACCTATTGTATGGGTCCATTTACATGAAATATCCAGAATAGACAACCTATAGAGACAGAATAGATTTGTGGTTGCCTAGGGCTTGGGTGGGAGTGGGGTGGAAGGAAATGGTGAATGATTGCAGATAGGTATGGGGTTTCTTCTTGAGGTGATGAAAATGTTCTGAAATTGTGAATTTACTAAAAACCATTGAGTTGTACAATTGAAATTGGTGAAGGGGTGGGAGGGTGGATGGGGAAAAGGGAGATGTTGACCAAAGGGTACAAAGTTTTAGTTAGACAGGACAAATAGGCTTTGGTGATCTATTGCATAGAATGGTGACTATAATTATAATACATTGTATATTTTTATTTTTATTTTTTTTTTTTTTTGTTGAGACAGAGTCTCACTTTGTTGCCCAGGCTAGAGTGAGTGCCGTGGCGTCAGCTTAGCTCACAGCAACCTCAGACTCCTCGGCTTAAGCGACCCTACTGCCTCAGCCTCCCGAGTAGCTGGGACTACAGGCATACGCCACTATGCCCGGCTAATTTTTTCTATATAGATTTTTAGTTGTCCATATAATGTCTTTCTATTTTTAGTAGAGACGGGGTCTCGCTCAGGCTGGTCTCGAACTCCTGACCTTGAGCGATCCACCCGCCTCGGCCTCCCAGAGTGCTAGGATTACAGGCGTGAGCCACCACGCCCGGCCACATTGTATATTTTTAAATTGCCATAAGAGTAGATTTTAATGTTTTCACCACAAAATAAATATGTCATGGATTTGTTAATTAGCCTTATTTCATCATTCCACATGGTAAACATATATCAATACATCACATTGTACCCCATAAATATATACAATTACTATTTGTCAATTAAAAATAAATTGGTGAAATATATGGTATATGTATATCTCCATAAAGATATAAAACAATAGAAAACCACATGTGGACATGCAAAAAGAAGGGATTGTCACCTCACAAAAATCAACTCACGGTTGATAACAGACATAAACTTAAGGCATGAAACTATAAGAATTCTAGAAGAAAATGTCGGAAAAACTCTTATAGACATTGGCCTAGGCAAAGAATGTATGAAGAAGATCCCAAAGGCAATCACAGCAACAAGAAAAATAAATAAATGGGACCTAATCAAATTAAAAAGCTTCTGCAGAGTCAAGGACACTATCACGAAAGCAAACAGACAACCTAAAGAACGGGAGAAAATATTCGCATGTTACACATCCAATAAAGGGCTGATAACTAGAATCTATATAGAACTCAGGAAAATCAGCAAGAAAAAAAAATCAAACAACCCTACCAAAAAGTGGGCAAAGGGCAAGAACAGAAACTTTTAAAAAGAAGACAGAAGAATGGCCAACAGACATATGAAAAAGTGCTCTACATCTCTAATCATCAGGGAAATGCAAATCAAAACCACAATGAGATATCACTTAACTCCAGTGAGAATGGCCTTTATCAAAAAGTCCCAAAACAATAAATGCTGATGTGGATGTGGAGAGACAGGAACATTTATACACTGCTGGTGGAACTGCAAACTAGCACAACCTCTGTGTAAAGTAATATGGAGATACTTCAAAGAGCTACAAGTAGAACTACCATTTGATTCAGCAATCCCATTACTGGGCATCTACCCAAAGGAACAAAAGACATTCTATAATAAAGACATCTGCACTCAAATGTTTACAGCAGCACAATTCACAATTGCAAAGATGTGGAAACAACCCAAGTGCCCATCAATACATGAGTGGATTAATAAAATGTGAAATATGTATACCATGGAGTTCTACTCAGCCACAAAAAACAATGGAGATCCAGTATTGTTCTTGTATTACCCTGGATAGAGCTGGAGCCCATTCTACTAAGTGAAGTATCCCAAGAATGGAAAAACAAGCACCATATGTACTCACCATCAAATTGGTATTAACTGATCAACACTTAAGTGCACATATACTAATAACATTCATCGGGTGTTGGGCAGGTGGGAGCGGAGAGGAGGGGATGGGTATTTTCACACCTAATGGGTGCGGTGTGCACCATCTTTGGGATGGACATGCTTGAAGCTCTGACTCGGGTGGGGTAAAGGCAATATATGTAACCTAACTAAATATTTGTACTCTCACAATATGCTGACATAAAAAAAAATTTTAAAAAAGAAGGGATTGCTTCTATAGAAGGTGTTATCCAGTAAATTTAGATAGGTGATGCTAGCTAGACACAAAATAAAGAGAAGAGTTAATAAAGAGTCCTCACACAGCTTGAGGCATCATTGGCCCAATTTTACAGGTGAGGAAACTGAACTCTATAGAAATTTAAGGTTGTATAGCTAGTACACAATGGAAACCAGATTCCAACCCAGGAAGTTAATAGATCTGGGGCCCTTAATGCTACACTGTTCTGCCTCCAGGGAACATGTGTTTCTGTTCTAAGATAAAGGCAGGGCAGAGGACACCCGTTGCTGAGAATTTCTCCATGAGATTGCTCTCTCTTCCCAGTGCCAACTCCTCAGTGCTCATCAGAAAGCCCTCCTCATTTGGGTGCCTACCATCTGTTTAATAGACATGGTAGAAGTCTTGATTTCTGCAATTTCTAGTGCGAAATTCAGGACAAAGCAATCTCTTTGCAAATATTCAGCACGCAGCTTCTCTCCTTCAGGGAAATGATGAAGTGATGTCTAGCTGCCAACGTGAATACTCAGCTGAAAATGATCAGACAGAAGGCTTTTTGACACAGCCTCTGATGCCACAGCAACCTCTGAAAACTCATAAAAACATCAGTTGTATATGAGCTCTTTTTGAATGTTCAGGACCACAGCTGAGGACAATGCTAATTCTTCAGTATAAGTTTAGTATAGCACACTTTTATATCTCACGACATTTCTGTGCTTTAATATAAGTGTAGGATTTTGTTTGTTTAACGTCTGATTATCTCTAAATTTTTGCATTTTGGACTGTTTCTGTGAGCTGGATTCCCAGATGTGGAATAATCCTGAGTCAAAGGGTATGAACATCTTTAAGTCTCTTGATCTACATTGCCAAATTGCTTTGCAAAAAGATTGAACCAATTTACACTCCCACCAGCAGTATGAGAATATATTTAAATGCAAATCCCAAACTGCAAAACGTCTCTTTCTTAGGTATTTCACTTAAAAAAATTTTTTTAATGCTAAGCAAAAGCTGACCCAGGATGATAAAAAAAGATTCTGATATAAAAATGGAGCAGATAGTTAAAACAGCTGTTAGGCAGAAATAAGCTTTAGAAGGCCCGAGAAGGATGATAAAAATTTTAAGGCATTATAGCAAGAAGCACGATTCTAAAGGGACTTTAACAATTTGGCTGAGATTGGAAAAGTAACCGCCAAGAATGTTGGGCGTGGTCGATGTGCCAAATTCTAGATTAGAAAAGCAGGGTATTTCATTTATTTATATTTCACTTTGTTCTAAAGATGATTTAAGATACCTAAAGGCAGGATCTTGACAAGTAGTATTGTCTGAACAATCCACCTCGCGAAAAATTAAACAAACCCACGCCCGCCGAACTGCGTTCAGCGCTTCTCCCCTCCGGGATCCCTCGGCTCTAACAGGAGTCCAGCTTGCAGCCACAGTGACGGCCTCCACCCAGTGGGGCACAGTGATTTTAGGGGGAAAGGGGGAAGGGCAGGAAAGGGAAGCCCAGAGCGTGGGCACCAACCCACTGAGCTCTACACAAATGCGAAATGTGCTGGGACCTCAGCGTCCAGCCAGGACGCCTCCCCCCGGGCCCCTGTTATTTGGGAAACCGCCCCGTCCCCGCCTGCGAGTCTCCCTCACTACTTCACGGTGCCCCCTTGCGACCCGCCTCCACCAGAAAGAAAGAGGTGACCGCCAAGGAGCCAGAAACTCGGTATCACCCCTTCCCACTTCTCTTCTCTCACTTTCGTTTGTCTTTCCCTGCCTTCTCCCCGCTCCTTTCTTCTTCTCGTCGCCCACCCTCGCTCATCGCCGCAGCTCCCTTCCTCCCCGCGCGACCCCCTTCTCCTCTCCTCCTCCTCGGCTCGGCTCCCCTCCCTGCTCCGCTCGCGGCCCCGTCGCAGCCAATCAGAGCGCGGCCTCCCGCGGCCCCGCCCCTCCGCGGCGGTTCCAGGAGGGCCCGGCAGAGCCCAGGCCGCGGGTGCGGAGGGCGGCGCCGCGGGGCGGGGGCTGATGGGGCCTGGCGGACGGACGGCGCCGGCGCGGGGTTCGCCTGGGCGCGGGTGTGCGGAGCTGTGAGCGGGCGACACGGGCGCTGCGGCCCGCCCGGGATGGGCCAGCCCCGGCTTGGCGGGGCCGAGCCGGAGGCGGGGGCTACGCGCGGGCCAGGCCTGCCGGGCGGGCGGCCCGGGGGCTGAGGCCGAAGTGGGCGCGGAGGAAGGGGCCGAGCCAAGGCGGTGGGTGGAGCGGCGAGGGGGGCGGAGGCTGGGCCGCAGCGGGCGAGCTGAGCGGCGGGCCTGTCCGGAGCTCGGCGGTGGCGCTGGAGGAGGCTGAGGCGGCGGCGGCGGCGACGGGCCTGGACAAGCGCCCGGAGGTGGCGGACGAGGCGCCGGGGTCCCCCATGGGCGGGTGTGTGGGCGCCCAGCACGACTCCTCAGGCAGCCTCAACGAGAACTCGGAGGGCACCGGAGGTAGGTGAGCGCCAGGGGGCAGCCTCGGCCCCCCATTGTTCCCGGCCAGGCCCGGCCACCTGTCCAGACCCCTTTGGGCCGCACGGCCGGGCCCCCGCGCCCCTTTGTCATCCCTCTCCACGTCACTGCCCGCGCTCGGCTTCCGGCTGCCCCGCGGGCCGCGGGGGTCGTCCCTTCCCTCGGCAGCTCCGGATAAAAGTCCTCTGCAGGCCAGGGATGTCGCCCTCGGCCTCGCAGACCGCACCGCTCGGCTCGGGGAACTCGGACCCCGGACTGCCCTTCTGGCCACCTCACTACAGCTCCAGTCCGTTTAATTATTCAGGAACAGGATGGCGGCGCTGGGGTTGCAGAAAAGCGAATTGATGGGGGTGGGAGGGAAACTAACGCGTTCCCTCCAAGGGGCCCCCGCCACATCTCTCCGCACCCTTCCTCGTTCGGCAGAGTTGGCTGGTCTCAGCTTTCCTGAGTTTCAGATGACAGCTGCCCGGGTTGGTTCCAATTTGGCCATTTAAACCTGCGAGTTTCTGGAGCTCGGCTGGGGAAGTCTCAAGTGGCCACGGGCATTGTATTAAGGAGAGGCGGGGAAACGGTCTGCCCAAGTAAAACGTGGCTTCTTGCTACAGCTTGAGGGTGTTGGGCCGGTGTGCTGTCGGGGTGGGCTAGTCAAATTCCGATCCGTCTTACGTAAAAGGAAAATATGTAGGATAAAAGTACAAATGCATTAAGAGTCTGACTTACCCCAGTAGGGTCAGTACTTCAAAAGTTTTCTAACAGGGAACGCACTTCTATTTTATTGTAAATAGCTGTGTCTTGAGAAGTCTTTTAATCCAATCAATAGTAGTTGTATGGCGATATAATAATAAAATTAATTCTACCTTTACTTAAGTGACCTTTTACAGAGTGCATTCTATGGAGTATCTTAGTTAAAAACAGCTTGTAGGAAGAGCAAAGATGGCAGTGGTGGTTTGATTCCCACCTAACGTTAGACGCATTTTTGTAAGTTCCTGAATTGTTTTGGTGTGGGAGGGTTTACAACTTTTTCTTAACATACTACCATTTAGACTAGTTGCTTTACCCTGTTACTTAAGGTCTGTCCATAAACCAGTACACCTGACTTTTGGCTGATGGATTTCCTGGATTACGTGTTTAGCCATGCCACTTTATTAAAATCTGTGGGTCTCCTGTATAACTAAATCGTAGGCACGTAATTTGATAGCTCAGTAAAGGTTGTCTTGACAAAAGTAGTGCGTGAAAATGCTGCTTTATAGTGCATTTCATGTCATAGCATTATTACTTGGTGGCACATTAATGAGATCCTCAGTGACAAAACAGGAAGATAAAAAGGGCATGATTTAAAACAGCCTTGAGTTAAGGTCAAATCGGGGGTCAAAATGATTCTTCCTCTAATTGAGGTGATTGTTAGTGGTACCAAAATATATCAGTATTTGTTATAGGTAGTGTTTAGTTTTAATTATTTTTTCACACTCATTAAAAAATTGTCATAAATATTTTTCTCTGTAATACACTTGAACTAATTTATTTAAGCCTTTTGGTAATGTCACTTAGGACCAGCTGGGCATTATTAGTATGGGCTTTTAAGAGCGTGAAATCTTAGCTTTGGGTAATTTATTACCAGCCTTATCCAGTTAGATAGCTATAGTATCAGTTTCTTTGAGACTGAATTCTCTGGACTGTAAGCTGTAAGCTATGCTATACTTTTCCAAAGTAAAGTTTAGAAAAAGGAACGTCAACCACCAAACTTATTTATTTTCTTCTGGAGAGAGGGCATGGGCTCTGATATAACTGGAATGGGGAAAGAGGTTGTGTGGGATAAAAGGATTGTTTCTGGAATTAATTATAGATGCTTTTATTCTCCATTATTGTCATAACAGTTAAGAGTTAATTGAGGTTTAATGAAATTAGCTCAGGTGTGTTGCAGGTTAACATGTTTAAGAATTCTTGCTCACTAAGTAGGTTTCTGTTGGGAAGGGAAAGACTTTTTCCTAAGGCTGTTGGCACAGATCCTTAGCTTTTCAAACACATAGTCGTAGTTAGTAATATTAATCTGGATGTATTGGGTTATGAAAATTCTGTTATCAACATTGAGTAAGATACAGTCTTCATATGCTTTTCATGACAGATTTGAGCTTTTCATGACAGATTTATTTACATTGACAATGTTGTGCAAACATCACACAATGGCTTGACCCTTTCTAAATATCAGCCAGCCTTAGTAAAAAAAAAAAAAAAAAAGGACTTTTAAAAAAATCTTTTTGACCATTTGAGATACTACTTTGTTTTTACCTCTGGGGCCATCTCTTATGTACACAAATTTTTGTGTGTCTTTCAAGAAAAGCTTTCTTATTAGGTAGGTAACCTTTTTGAAGAAATTTGGGAAATTTTTGCAAGATACTATAGAATATGGAAATGGCTTAATTCACCTTATAAAATTTGTGTTATCTATTGTTTTGGAATCATTTGTACAAAGTATCTTCCTCTGGCATACCTTGCCTAGAATTTAGTTTTTGAGTTTCAGCTATTTAGGCTGTTTTTTTTTTTTTTTTTTTTTTGTTGAGACAGAGTCTCACTCTGTTGCCCAGGCTAGAGTGAGTGCCGTGGCATCAGCCTAGCTCACAGCAACCTCAAACTCCTGAGCTCAAGCCATCCTCCTGTCTCAGCCTCCCGAGTAGCTGGGACTACAGGCATGCACCACCATGCCCGGCTAATATTTTTTATATATATTTTTAGCTGTCCATATAATTTCTTTCTATTTTTAGTAGAGATGGGGTCTCGCTCTTGCTCAGGCTGGTCTCGAACTCCTGAGCTCAAACGATCCACCCACCTCGGCCTCCCAGAGTGCTAGGATTACAGGCGTGAGCCACCGCGCCCGGCCTAGGCTGTTTTTTTTAATGCCTAATTTTAATGAAGACAGGTATATCATAGAAGTTATACAAGATTATTTAACAGTTCTCTCCAAGTTTCCATGCTTCTAGAATTTCCCATTGTTTTGACATTTTTAGACATATTCTGTATGGTTCTCAGCCTTGTTATGATGACATTGTGATGCTGGGGTTGCCACTTAGGGCCTCTAGACAAGGCTTTAGCTCATGGCATTTGCTAAGAAATTAAATCTCTTATGATTTTTTAAAATAAGAAATATATGGGGAAACCCAATAAAATTATATTAATTGAAGACAGCCAACAACCTCCTTTGTTCACCTCTGTAATGAAAGTGTGGTCATGTACAAAGTATATCTCACTTTCTGGGTGTGTCATTTATTCTGTACAATCAGTGATATCCCAAGAGAACTGAACCTGGTGGTCACTAGTTACCAGGTCTACAGGAGGATAACTGAATGCTGGACATTCATTTCTTTAGACGTTATTTCAGAATGTGTTGGGAACATCATGGAGTTCTTTCAGATATCCATTTATAGCAGCCTTACAGACACCTACTCGGTGAGTAACAATAGTTTTTGAATAACATCTACCATTTATCCAGTATTTATTATGTAACAGGTACTGTGGCAAGTGAATAGTTTCTTTCATTTAATCCTCAACAACCCCGTGAGGTGGATAATATCTCTACTTTATAGACAAAGAAATTGAAGTCCAGAGAAATTAAATAACTTATTCAACATCACATAGCTTGTAAATGGCAGTCAGAACTTAAACCCAGGGCTGTAATAAAGAATGCTAGTTTCCTTCCCTCCCCCCCCCCCCGTTTCATTTTTAAAAATTATGGTAAAACATACAACGTAAAACTTGACATTTTTACTATTTTTAAGCGTACAATTCAGTGGCATTAATTATATTCACAGTATTAAAACAACTATCACCACTATTTATTTCCAAAATTTTTCATCACTCCAAACAGGAACTGGTTCCATTAAGCAGTCTCTCCCTGCTCACCCCTCCTCCCAATCCTTAGTAAACACTAATCTATTATGCTTTTTATCTCTATGAATTTGCCTATTCTAGATATCTCATGTAAGTAGAATCATATATTTGTCCTTTTGTGGTTTATTTCACTTAACATAATGTCTCGCAGGTTCTTCCATGCTGTAGCATATATCAGTACTTTATCCTTTTTATGGCTGAATAATCCATGTACGTATATACCACATTTTGCCATCTGATGATGGACGTTCGGATTGTTTCCACATTTTGGTGTGAATAATGCAGCTGTGAACTTTGTTATACAAGGGTCTGTTTTGAGTCCCTGTTTTCAGTTCTTTTGGCTCCATACCTAGGAATGGAATTGCTGGGTCATATGGTAATTCTGTGTTTATCTTTCTGAGGAAGTGCCAAACCATTTCTATGGTGGCTGTACCACTTTACATTGTCACCAGCAATTAATGAGGATTTCAGTTTCTCCATATCTTCACCAACACTTGTTATGTTCTATTTTTTAAATTATAGCAATTCTAGTGGGTGTGAAGTGGGTGTCTCAGTGTGGTTTTGATTTGCATTTCCCTCATCAGTGGTGGTGTTGAGCCTCTTTTCTTGTGCTTGATGGCCATTTATGTATCTTTGGAGAAATGTCTATTCAAGTCCTTTGATGATTTTTAACTGGGTGGTTTGGATTTTTTTTTTTTTTTTTTTTTTTAGAGTTGTAGTTCTTTATATATTCTGGATATTAAACTCTTGTCAGATACATGATTTGTAAATGTTTTCTCCCATTCTGTGGGTTGTCTTTTCACTCTCTTAATGATAGCCTTTGATACATTTGTAATTTTAACGAAGTCTAGTTAATCTGTTTTTTCTTTTGTTGCTTGTGCTTCTAGTTTTAGTTTTAAATATATAATGAACCCTTCACTGATGGATTAAAAAATAGATCTGTAGCCAATAAGTCACAAATCTTATAACATTTGTTTTCTCAACTAGGAATGTTAAACTTTTATTTCCTCTTTCTTATCTGGTTATTAGCAGTAAAATGGTTTTTTAAAAGTTGACAAAAGTAATCCATAAACCCTCTTCCATTTGTTAATCAAGAGATGATGGTTGTATTTTGGGGGGAAGCATTTTACAATTAGCAAGCATTGAGTAGCCACAGTATGCCCAACATTGTATTGGTCATGTGGTTCCAAAAAGAGGAATCATGATTCTGTTTCTTGAGTATGTAAAAATTCTTTTTTAGGAAAGCATAATATGCACATAGGAACAACTATAAAGCACTATATAAACAGATAATAACATAGTATAACTGTGCAAGTGCTGAAGGAATACAGAAAACAAAGTGATCTTAGTAGCCCAGGGTTGGTCAGGCTTCTTCTTCTTCTTCTTTTTTTTTTTTTTTTTTGAGACAGAGTCTTGGTCTGTTGCCCTGGCTAGAGTATCGTGGCATCATCATAGCTCACAGCAACCTCAAACTCCTGGCCTCAAGTGATCTTCCTGCCTCAGCCTCCGAAGTAGCTGCGACTACAGATGCACGCCACCATGTCTGGCTAATTTTTCTGGTTTTTGTAGAGATGGGATCTCGCTCTTGCTCAGGCTGGTCTTGAACTCCTGGTCTCAAGCAGTCCTGTCTCGGCCTCCTAGAATGCTAGGATTATAAGCATGAGCCACCGTACCAGGCCAGGGTTGGTCCGATTTGAAAGTGATCAGGATAAACTAGTTTTTTAAAGACACGTTCTTTGTAGACTGGTGGAGAGTACATACGAGATGGAGGAATGGTTATGAACCAAGGCTTGAAAGTAGTTGTAAATAATACATGCATTGGTAGTGGTTAGTAAGGTGGCTGCCTTGGCTGGAGCAGACTGTATGGCAGGAAATGATGGAGAGACTGGACAGGTAGTGAGTAGGATGTTACTACAGGCTCTGGAGAAGAGCTCATCATCTGACATCTGATGAAAAGGGTATACTGACTGCTGTGATTAATTCACTGAATATTAGTTGAACCACTATTATATATACTCATTACTGGGATTACAACAGAGGGAACAAAGTCTCTGCCCTCAAAGGAATTTACAATCTAGCACTTTGGTCTCTTGACCAGCAACATTGGCATCACCTAGGAGCACATTAGAAATGCAGAATCTCAGGCCCCACCTCAAACTTAATGAATCAGAATCTGCATTTTAACAAGATTCTCAAGTGATTCCTATGCACATTAAAGTTTGAGAAGCAGTGATTGCTTAAAGTGGAAAGAAACTAAAATGAGGAACCCATTAGGGAAAAAAAATGGCATGAGTTGGTGATTTATCAGATGTAGGGATATAGAAGAGAACGAAGTAAAATAATTCCTTATTTGTGACCCCCAGTGACCAGGAATATTGAAGTACCTTGACAGGTTTTGGGGAATAAGAAAGATATCTGGGGAAAGCCCTAGTTCAGCATGCATTGTGTGTTAAGGTGTAGATGACAAGAATTTTTAAGTGGAGACATCATTTAGATCTGGAACTCCTAGATGTTTAGGATTATGAATATGGATTTTGGAATCAGCTGCGGGAGGTTGACTGAAGGTATAAAAGTGGATGACTGGTATAAGTAGGTGAAAGAGGAGGAAAGTACTAAGGATTGTACTAAGAAGTGAATCATGAGCGTTTCGGAGAGGGTGGATAAATGAGAGAAACCACCTCTGATCAGGCCTGACACATAAGTAGCTACTTAGTATATTGAATTTTGTTGAATTATTGGGAAACAGGAAAACAGTTCTCTCTGCCTGTGAACCTTATAGATCTGGTTGTATTTGAACATATCGTTCTTATAATTTCAGAAAATAATTAGGTTTAGTAACTTTTCATTCTAGTTGTGGTGTTGCAGAAATTCTAGCTGTAGGTTGTTACGCGTGTCCTAAAACAAGGTAGACTTCTTGGGCCTCCAACCCTAGAATATACCAAGAGCCCTTTTGAGGTTGGTGTGGTTCAGGGCAAACACATTCCCTGCAAGACTTTCTTCACCAGGAGTGTCATATGCCCCTCTTTCTTATGTATTTTCAGTGTCCCGTATGTTACTTCTACATGTCATCTAACTGGGTTGTTTATCGAATTTCCTTATGCTTCTATTCTTTGGGTTGAGCCTATAGTAAAGAATGAAGCAAAATCGAGCATCAAGAGGACTAAAGATTAAGTCTTTTATCCATAGTGTGACAGTGTAAGTAAAAATTATTCATATTTTCTGGGTCGGTGAGCTCTGGGGCTTTATGAAAGGGATACATAAAATTTCATACCACTTTGGAAAGAGACTTACGCTGTGAAATAGGCATTTACTTCACAGGGTGGCTGATTTTATTAGGAGGAGTAGGGTTGTGGGGAGAGGAGCAAAAAGAAAATGGGTAGCAAGAAGGTGTAGGTTGGAACTACATTAGTACTCTGGGTGGGCAGGTATGGGAGCCAAATCCTCTTTGGGAAGAGATTCTGCATTAGAGTTTACATTAAAAACTGACATGAGCTGGGCGTGGTGGCTCATGCCTGTAATCCTAGCATTCTGGGAGGCCGAGGCGGGTGGATCATTTGAGCTCAGGAGTTTGAGACTAGCCTGAGCAAGATCGAGACCCCGTCTCTACTAAAAATAGAAAGAAATGATCTGGACAGCTAAAATTATAGGAGGCCAGCAGGCTCCTCTTGATTCACTGGTAGTTCAAGGACCATAGGCTGAGACTTTACTAATGCATATATACTTAAAGATGCCGGTGTGTTGGCCAGAAACAATCAGCACATATCGTCTTGCATCAGCTACTTTGATGTATAGTCAGCAAGAATCACATTTGGTTTTTAATATATCCATATATTCAGCTGAAGAGGTTAGATATTGCTGAGTATACAATGGGTATTATAATGCCATATTTTTGCATGTTTGCAATAAAAGTTTTAGAAGTTTCCATTATAGCCCTGTTTTCTGAAATGCAATTTTTGTTGAAGTTAGACATCTAAGAAAAATGAAATATTTGCATGTAAAAGTCATTTCCAATGAATTTTGCTTGACCTTGGGGTCTTAGTGACACACATTTGCTCAAAATTTGATTAAGTAATGAATTAGTAGCTAAGTAATGAATTAGTGACTTTTGGGCTTTTCTGATTGAATTCTTACCCTCACAGGAAAACATTTAGATAATTTTTTTGCATTTATTATAACTGGCTTTAGGTATAAGCAAAGTCAGACTGTTTCTTTGTATTCTTCAGATAGTTTCCATGCTTGTAGACTATGTGACAAAAATATCAACAGGGCAGAGTAATAAATATTAATAGTCCAGTTCATTTAGTTATGAATCTGCCTTCAACCCAAGTCAAACACTTTATTTCTTAGGTGTTAAGATATGTCTTCCTGAAACTTTTAAAGATAGCCAGTCTCTATTATTCTAATTCCCCACTTGAAGCTAGCTGTAATTAGAGATATAAATAAGGCCTGCTCTATGATATCAAGTAGCTTATGGTCTGCTGCAGAAACCATATATCTAAATAAAACTTAGGTAAAGTTTTAAAAGTCTCTACAGCAATGAAAACAGTATTATAAAAGTTCAAGGACTAGTGGAGAGCAGGGTCAGAAAGCTTCAGTGAAGAGGTGGTGTAAGAAATTTGTCTTGGCTGGGTACGGTGGCTCACGCCTGTAATCCCAGCACTTTGGGAGGCCTAGGTGGGAGGGTAGCTTGAGGCTAGGAGTTTGAGAGCAGCCTGAAGGAAGAGCAAGACCCTGTCTCAAAAAAAAAAAAAACAAAAAAAAAACAAAGAAGTTGGTCTTGCCCGACACACAGTGGTTCGCACCTATAATACCAGCTGCTCCCGAAGCTGAGATGGGAGGATCACTTAAGGTCAGGAGTTTGAGACCAGCCTGGGCAACACGTGAGACCTTGTCTCTAAAAAGAAAAATGAAAAAAAATTAGCAGGGTATGGTGGTGTGCACCTGTAGTCTCAGCTACTTGGGAGGCTGAGGCAGGAGGATCACTTGAGCCCAGGAATTTGAGGTTGCAGTGAGCTGTGATTGCACCACTGCACTCCAGCCTGGGTGACAGAGGGAGACACTGTTTCTTTATAAAAGAAGGCGACAGTGTTCTTCTCAAAAGGGGAGTAAAGAAAAGAAAAGGCAGAAGAGCATTCTGTATGCAGAGGAGATTACTTGTACAGAGATGTGAAAAAGCATGGTGTTTTGGAGGCTTGTTAAGAAGCTTGAGAGTGGATAGGTGAAATTTGAAGTTATTATGATATGTTGTCAGCTTTGGAAAGGTGTAATTACCATAATCAGTAGACCAAGTTGTAAGACAATATTATAGGTGATACTAGTTGAGTGGTTTAAAAAGTTGTTTTTTGTGCTTCTAACGATAAACTATTCCCATGTCATGCTGCATTTAGCAAGGTTACCTTATACAAAATTCTGATGTGTACTAGGTTGTTATAGTCTAACAGATTTTTATTCTTCTATAATTTTAATGCTCCAATGAACATTTCCTTTGAATGACATGTCAACACTCAAAAAATTTTGGATTTGGGAGCATTTCAGGTTTTGGATTTTCAGATTAGGAATGCTCAACTGATATATATTCTACAAATATTCAAAATCTGAAAAATTCCAAAATCCGAAACAGTTCTGGGGCCAAGTATTTTTAATAAAGGGTAGTCAACCTGTATTATCACAGTTTAAGCATAAGAAATGTGTTTAACTTTTTTACATGCACATGTATGTGTTTGTCACAGATCAGTCTGTCTCTTAGGTCTCAGTTTTCTGTCATATGTAAGGAGTTGGGCTAAGATTCTGTAGACCTGCTTGGGTTTTAATGTTGTAATGAGAAAAGGCCTACATTAGCTATGGTATTTTGGGCTGTATTTCTTCAATTGTTGAAAGGAGTTAATGGATTAGATCATCTTTACCAAGATTACCTCTAGTTCTTTTTTCAAACCTTTTTAATGATAATTTTCAAATATATTGAAAAGTTGAAAGACTGTAGTACAGCAAAAACTTGAATGCTCCTCATAGATTAAACAAATGATATTTTGTCGTATTTCCTTTATATATTATATAGTTTTTTGTAACTTTTTTTGTTAAATCATTCTTGTGCAGTATTGGAAAATCTATCTCAAATTATAAAGTGGTGATTGTCCCCAGGGCTAAATTGTAGGGGATTACAATAAAAGTGTTCCCTCTGCACTTGTAATAGCAGCATATGGTCATTTGGAACCACCTCCTGGTTTTACAGCTGATAAAAGGAGCAGAGACATTCTTGCTTCCTAAAGTGTCTCACTTAGAAGTGGAGGAGGAGGAAACCTACCATGGTCCCATAATGCAGAGTTTCATTATTATAGCTTGTGATTTTTCTGATCGTCACCGATCAATTTCTGCCCTGGATAGTTACCTGGAAATAATAATTTTAACTTGATGGCGATTAAAAAGCTTTTGGGCCTTTGATCATTGTTGTGTTGCCAAAAACTAACATGCAGGGCTTGTTGAACAACCCCTGCTGTGAATCTGGCTCTTGCTGCCCTGGGTTTGTGATGGTTGTATCACATCACAGAGACGTCTCTCTTCCTAAAGTGTATGTTGTTTTTAAATTCTTGTAATTTTGAAGTTAAAAGTTCAGGTGTGCCTCTACATTTACCAGATAGGACACGGTGAAAAGGAATTTGAGAAACAATAAAATGGTACCCAATGCTTCTGGAATGCACATTGATTAAAACAATTAAGCTGTAACAAGAACTCTGAGAATGGGAAGAATTGCTTATCTGTTATTGAATGAAATGAAATGTAATAGTGTTAGAGGCAAGAAGGAGACTATCTTCTGCATTGGATAGGTCATAGGGGTAGGAAACAGGTTTTTGTATGTATTTTTGTTTTCAATATATCAACACTGAATGTACTGACTAGAACTTGTAATGTAACCTGCATTAAGCAAGCAAATGACTGAAAAAATAACTGTCTTCTGTAATAGGTGATTCTTAAGCATTTTAAGAAGGGAATAATCAATAGGGACAGAACTTACACTTGAATGGTAAAGGTAGGCTTTTCAGTTTGGTACTAGGATGAACACGAAAAGTCTTATGTGTAGGAAGTTTCACAGTTGATCAGAGAGGGAGGAAAGAAGTTTTCAGATAAAACGTTGAGGGAGATTAAAGAAAAGATGTGGGATAAAATTCAGTTTCCACTGAGAAGCAGTTCTAATTTAGTAATAAGTAGGAAATATAAAACACATTGGCAGGTTATTTTTATAGCAAAATCCTAGGGAAATACTATACAATTTTAATGAATAGGAAAATAGTAATTAATGATGTCTTTGCATTTACTCTTGATACAGTCTAAAATCTTATTCTATCCTTGCTAAACTAAATCAATACCTTGTTAGAAGTTCAGACTAGAGCACTTATAAGATTACTTTTGCCTTCTAGATAACAAAAGAGAAACATTAAAGCTTTGATTCCATAAATATACACACACATACACATACACATATATATATAATATGTACACTATATAAACATATAACATACATAGAATATACACATATATACATTATGATGGCCTCTTTCACTGTTTTATATGAGAACTTGTTTAGGACTAATCTTACAATATTTATAGTCATTTTTTAGACCCTTTAGAAACTTTTTGTGAAAAAAATCAGAAAAATGTCCAAAAGTATATTTAAGAAAAAACTAAAGCACATTTATCCTGCCACCTAACATAAACATTTTTGTGTACATCCTTTCAGACTGGAGGGTGGGGTGTGAGAGAGAGAGCAAAAATGGGATTTCATGTTCAGAGAAATGTAATGTATTTATTGAGGTCATTGCAGCTGTGGCTTCTTGAGTTTGACTTTACTGATGTTCTAGCTTCGGGAATGGAATAAGAATGTCAATGTTAGCTTTTCATTTTAGGATGTATTGTCATTATATTTTCAAAAGTCAACCTTGCTATCTATTTTAAAAGTTAGGAATTAGTAGAGTTGATGTTGACATCATAATGATGTGAGAGATTCGTATCCCTGGACTTAATTTGAGGAAATGCAGTGTAAATGAGAGCAAAGGGAATAAATATCCAGCTAGTAATAGGCAAGTTTCTCAAAGCTTTTATGAGGGCAGTTTGCAAGAATGTAGTAATTAATATTTCTTACTGTTATTGATAGTGTTTTCTTCTGACAAGTGTAGTTAAATAAGCTAAAAGTAAACCTTAGAAATTTCTGGCCGGGCGCGGTGGCTCACGCCTGTAATCCTAGCACTCTGGGAGGCCGAGGTGGGCGGATCGTTTGAGCTCAGGAGTTCGAGACCAGCCTGAGCAAGGGCGAGACCCCATCTCTACTAAAAATAGAAAGAAATTATATGGACAGCTAAATATATATATAGAAAAAATTAGCCGGGCATGGTGGCGCATGCCTGTAGTCCCAGCTACTCGGGAGGCTGAGGCAGTAGGATCACTTAAGCCGAGGAGTCTGAGGTTGCTGTGAGCTAAGCTGACGCCACGGCACTCACTCTAGCCTGGGCAACAAAGCGAGACTCTGTCTTAACAAAAAAAAAAAAAAAAAAAAAGAAATTTCTAAAGATGACAGTCATAGATGCAATTTAAAAGAATTAAGTGGCATCCAAGATGTTTCTCTCTTTACCCATGAATCTAACCCCTAGGCAATACAGTTTTTAGTAGTTTTTCTGTTACTTTAATTTTTGCATCAAATATCATTTTCTTTATAACCTGGTAGAGAGAATTTGACATTTGAATCCCATTCTGTTTTATGGATTTTGTGGCAAAATCTTGGACAAGCCAAAATATCAATATGTTTAATGGTTCTGTTGAACCTACTTTTTGATTATTAAGAAGGCTTTGACTGCACTTAGAAACCCATTAAAGGAGAAGGACTTGACCAATGCATATAACTCCAAGTAAAGTGTGTTTAACACATTTTTGTCAGGCTCTTAACATTAGAATTCCTTAAGCAAAGGAAACTTTTCAGATAGAAGAGGGAAACCACCTTGAATAAAGAGTCCTACGGATTCCTAGTGTCTTTCTTGGGAAACAGTTAGTAATTACCTTGGCAGTGGGTTCGGAACAGGCACCAACGTGTTTTCTGTAATTGGTGTATGCTGCCTGGGAAATAGTTTATTGTTTGGTCACTAAAGATCAATGCCAACCTTCTTTACTTGGCAGGGACAGAGCGTGCAGTCCCACTCCCCATTATGTACGGAGGCAGAGAGAAAGAGCTCTGGCCCCCTTGGCATCATGTCTTCAGTGCCAGCAGCTTCCTGATTCTGTCCTCAAGCACCAGGACACCAATTTAAAGAAAAAAAAGATCAGTGCCAACTCACTGTGCCATCGTAAGCATGGGTTCACATCTTTGAAACCTCATAGAGCCATAGACCTCACATAGATTGATAATGCGGGTTCATTTTGGGAGGGTAGGTGAAAGTCCAGGTCCATATTGAACATTTATTCAAGTAACTCCTATAGCCATGAGGCAGAGCAGCGCTACTGGCCAAGAATATGAACCTTGGAATCAGTCTGGACTTGAATCCCCGCTGTACCATTTAGCTGTATGATCTTTGAGAAATATCTATTTTTAATTTAACATACATTTGTGTACTATTTTTTGTATGACAGGCAGACACTGTACTAATTGTTTGAGAAATATTACCTCATTAAATCCTTCTAATAATTCTATGAAAATAGATATTACCATTATCTCCCTTATCTTCCTCCCCATCCCCATCCCCACCCAGTTTACCTCCCTGTGTTTGTTTCCAGAGTCACTGGTACCTCTTACATTGGGGACTGTCTGTATTCTTAATTTGTATGTACTTGCTTTTACCAGTGACCTTTATACTTTCAGATGTTTTTGTGTTACTCATTAGTATCCTTTTCTTTCATGTTGAAAAACTCCTTTTATTATTTCTTGTAAGACAGGTCTGGTGTCGATGAAGTCCCTCAGCTTTTGTTTGTCTGGGAAAGTCTTTATCTCTCCTTCATTTCTGAAGAACAGCTTTGCTGGGTATGATATTCTTGGTTAGCAGGGGGTTTTTTTCCCCCCTTCTTTCAACACTTTGAATATATCATCCCACTCTCTTCTGGACTGAGGTTTCTGCTGAGAAGTCTGCTGCTAGCCATATTGGAAACTCCCTTACTTGTTATTTGCTTCTTTTCTCTTGCTGCTTTCAGAATCCTCTCTTTGTCTCTGATTTTTGACATTTTGATTATGAAGTCTTTGAGTAGTCTTGTTTGGATTGAATATGAGTGGAGACCTTTCTTTGATCTTCCTATACCTGGAACCATTTGATTAAATTCCTGATAGGAACCTTCTTTATCCCTAAATACCGTGGTGACTATTTCCTAAGAACAAGGACATTCTTTTTCATAAGCATAATACAATCATTAAAATCAAGAAGTAGATATTGATATGCTAATATTTACTCCACAGACCTTATTCAGATTTCATCATTATCTCCACTAATATTCAAAGAAAGTTATCCAGGATCAGGATCATGCATTATGTTTAGTTATATCACTTTAGTCTGCTTTTTTTTTTTTTTTTGAGACAGAGTCTCACTCTGTTGCCCAGGCTAGAGTGCTGTGGTGTCAGCCTAGCTCACAGCAACCTCAGACTCCTGAGCTCAAGCAATCCTCCTGCCTCAGCCTCCCGAGTAGCTGGGGACTACAGGCATGCGCCACCATGCCTGGCTAATTTTTTCTGTATATATTTTTAGTTGTCCAGCTAATTTCTTTCTTTCTTTCTTTTTTTTTTTTTTTGTAGAGACAGGGTCTCGCTCTTGCTCAGGCTGGTCTTGAACTCCTGAGCTCAAACGATTGTATGCAAATTAAAACATTTGCTTGCTTTGTTAAATTTTTATTCCTTATATGTTAAACCATAGAAGAAAACTAAGGATGGTTGGTTGCCTGCAATTTAAGATATAGAAACAAATTTGGGGAATAAAAGATACTTCCTGTCTTTAAATTCTTCACTGTTAGGGTATAGTAGTTAGTCCCATATACTGTGAATGTTACCAAGCAACTCTCTTTTGGTATCAGGAGTCAGAAAATGTATGCAACAGATAAAACTGAAAATTTAAGAGCATAAAATGTAATCCAGTTGAGTGTATATATTTCACATCTTATAATTTAAAATGTTTGACTTGGTGCAAACATAAGGTACTTGGCTGTTAGGTTGATCTCTGTGTCGAAATACTGTATTTTCAGAAATACAGGTTTGTGGAACCACCTAAAATCAAAGTATAAGGTTTTGTGAGCAAATTCCTAGAAAATGTATTTTGATGAATGGACAGGAAGTGCATGGCAGTCATAGAACATTTTTTTTTTTTAATTGAGGAAGGGAGCCAGGCGTAATGGTGCATGCCTGTAGTTCCAGCTACTCAGGAGGGTAGGGCAAAGAGGATTGCTTGAGCCCAGGAGTTCGAGGCTGCATTGAACCGTGGTCACACCGCTATACTCTGGCCTGGCCAAAAGAGCAAGACCCTGTCTCCAAAAAAAAATTTAAGGAAGGGACTTTGTGTTTAGTTCTTAGAATGTCAGATTCTGTTCAGAAATTACGAAAAGGAAAAAGACTTAGTTACCCTGTACATTTTTCCACAAGTGTTTAAAGATTTTTTTTAATTTCATACAGTACCTCGAAGTTCATTTTTACTTATTTAACAAACACTTATTTGCAGTTTTAGTGTATATCATTTATTATTAAAGATGCTTTACAAATATTAACTTATTAAATCCTCATAACAACCTTAAATATTTTCATGTTTCATAACAGGATAGTTTAAATGCTTTTACTAAATGTTCATTTTTTTTCATTGTTTATCTAACAAAGGTAGGTTAGGCAGCACACCTCATTTTGTTTAACATGAAGCTTGGTAACCTCTGATTTTGTAATGAAAATTCACCACTGCTTAGTGGTTTCACTAAAATAAATTTGTGTTGCAAAGATTTAATCATTTTAGTAATGGACATTCTATAGGCAGATATTCTATGTTATGTATGTTTATGATATAGGAAAAATAAAGACAAACAGAAATAAAAGTAAGCTTTTTTTCATGTCACAAGCATTTACTTTGTCTTACTTTGCAGAGTAATATGGAACATTTGACAGCATATAGATTTGAAAATGCATTTGGAATGATGATTATCTTTAAGAAGCATTAATGTATCATCTATCCTTTTTATGGAACTTTGTTCTTATGCTTAGTGCAAATGGAGGTGAAATAAATCTACCTCACATTTGTAAGGAAGATGCTTTTACTTTTTCCACAGTATTTTGTACCCTTATTATAAGATTGTTTTTCTGTTGAATTCCTCTGTTTGAGGGCCTCTTTCATTTGCTTTAGTTTTAGATTCTGAGATTGGGGAGGTTTTGTTGTTTGGCTGTGCCTTGTGATTCTCTCATAATGATAGGAAAAATTATACCAAGTTATCTCTCTGGTACATTTAATACGTGTGAGGCTAGATAATTCTCTGGAATTACTCAGGTAGGCCCAAAACTTTATTCAAATAGGTATCTTACTGAGTCTACCTACTTGTGTCCTCTCTTCAACTTCCTTCTCAGTAAACTAATACTGAGTGTCGTCCATAACCTATTTCTAACTTATCTAAAGGGTAATGTAGCAGAAAATAAATATCTTGTATTTCATCTTGTTGGTGGAATCCATGGGTGGATTGTGATTATTGGTCGTATTCTGAATACTTTTTAAAATATTATGCTCTATCTGTATTTATCTGTATTATCTGGAAGACACCAGGAAAAGTCATTAGTATAGATTTTCTCACATTTGAATGAAGCCTGATGGGCACATCTATGTAGTGTTACCTGTAATAGACACTCAGTACATATTTGTTGATTAAATAAGGAGACTTGGATTCTGTTTCTAGCTCTGCCACTAAATGGATTGTTTTTATATTCTGTCCACACCCTTTTAGAACTCACCTGTTTTGCATATCACTAGGACAAGTTAGAGGGCCAAAAGTATTTGAGTTAATGCTGAGTGATTTAAGTGGAAAACAGCTGGTGGTGGCACGGTATACCACCCTGAAGGTGAGAGGACAGAAGAAACCTGATGTGGCTGCCTTCAAGTGGCCAGATTGGGCGAAGAGAGTATGGTTTAATCTACGTGTCAGACCAAACACACTTTGCAGCATTAGTTGGTCCTGTCATCCAGGAGTGTAGCCTGGATAGGACATAGAGATTGCCTAGGGGCTGGAGTCATTTTATTTTCTGTTTGCATAGCCCAGATTTCATTTGGCCTTGGGCCAATGAGGGAGTAGTTGAATTTCATGGATGCTTTACACCCATTTTGAGAGTAATTTCTTTTAAATTGGTATTCTTTCTGTAATTAAATATAGAACACTGAATTTTGACACACACCCTCTCTTCTTCCCACCCGCTCTGTCACTTATTTCCCACCTACTCTCTCCCAGTACTCTTTATCTTTTCATCCAGCGTTTTTTTGTTTTTTTTTTTTTAAAGATAGGGTCTTGCTCTGTCACCCAGGCTGGAATGCAGTGGGGCCGTCATAACTCACAACTCACTGCATGCAGCCTTGAACTCCTGGTCTCAAGTCCTCGTGCCTCAGCTTCCCAAAGCGCTGGGATTACAAACATGAGCCATTACGCCACCTGTCCTCAATTTTCTTTTTACCTCTTCTCCCATCTGTCAAATTATTTCTTATCTATGGCACTGTATGATCCTACAGAGCTGCAGATAAAAATGGCTCTTTCTGTAGGTCAGTATGACCCATGGAAATAGATTAGTGATCGTATGTCCTGTAAGTATCTGGGTGCAAAGACTTGTTCTAACACTACTACCATGTAACATTCTCTAAGATGTTGCCACTTAGGGACAAAGGGAGACTTGCCCTCAGATTTCTTCTCCTCTTGGGTTGAAACTAGAGCAGGGTATTGTAGTTTTGCTCCTTGTGGTTGGAAACTTATTCCTTGGCCCAGTATCAGGGATATATCTTCCATTCCTAATTCCTCCCAAAAAGTGAAGTACTGATTCTACCCCTCTCTCCTAGCTGTTTGTAAATTATCTCCTGTTTGAGTTTCAGAGAAAGGTATTCACAGTTCCTTTACTGAAGTCCAGAGAGGGGAAGTTCCTGCTTCCTGGCTTCGTGTGTCCAAAGGTCCTGAGATTCAAGCTACTGTTGCCATTTGGTTTTCCCTGTGTATCTTGCCTCTCTTTTATGGTATCTCTTGACTCTTATACCCTGCCATTATAGTCTGATGAAAAACTTATTACTGTTCTTCTAGGCAGTTCTAAAACGAACAAAACTTGTATTTCTTTAAAAAAGATTTTGGTTTTTGAGCAGTTTTAGGTTCATGGCAGAATTTAGAGAAAGGTACAGAGATTTCCTTTATACTCCCTACCCTCACACATGCACAGCGCTCCCCATTATCAACATGCTCCACTAGAGTGGTACATTCATTATAATTGTATTTCTTTTTAATCATCCTTTGGAGAAGACACACTGAGTGGAAGAGAGCTACTAATTAGTCATTAGAAGTTTTGCATAGAGCATCTAATGTCTCCACTTGCTCTTGTAGTTCAAAATGGGTTAGGGGAATTTCAGAATGGAGAAATTAGCTAGGAGGCAAACTTCTAACTGTAATTTTGGTGAAAGAATCCAAAAGCAGATTCCAAATGGCCAGATAACTTTTGATACATGTTTTGTAAATTTTGGTTTTGATCTCAGTCTCTTATTTTTCTTCTCAGTTGCTTTAGGTCGTAACCAGCCTTTGAAAAAGGAGAAACCAAAATGGAAAAGTGATTATCCTATGACAGATGGACAACTGCGCAGCAAGAGGGACGAATTTTGGGATACTGCACCAGCTTTTGAAGGCCGTAAAGAGATTTGGGATGCCTTGAAGGCTGCTGCACATGCTTTTGAGAGCAATGATCACGAACTGGCACAAGCAATCATTGATGGTGCAAACATAACATTACCGCATGGTAGGTTTGGTGTTCCTCAAGGACAAAGGGAACATGATCAGCTTGTTTCTAATGGCAAGAAACTGAACGTGAAGGGTTTTTTCCCCCTTTCTATGCGTTATTCTAACTTTTTGAAAAAAACATAGTAGGAATTATCATTCCTCCTTGTTTCTTTGTATATTTTTTAGCTGGAGACAGGTTTTACTTTATGTTTATATTTTTTATGTTTCTTTAATTCTTCTTAATCTCAGAAAAGAGAACATTTGATAATCTGTATCTTCTAATTTCCAGGTTATTTAGTTCTCCATAAAGACCTCTCCAACCTTCCAGGCCCACCCCACTGCCAGCCCCATCCTCCCACCTTTCCCACCCCCACCCATCCATCTATTGGAGCTCCTATTTCTTTGGTTTCCTACTATCACTAAAGATACAGTTTCAATTTAGATTTTATAAACTGTGGAGACTCAGAGGATGCTCCTTTAATCGTTATACTTTCTCATCAAGCCTATTTTTAGCATAATGAGCAAATCTGAACTTAGAAATGAGTCCCACATGTTTTTAAGGACTATTTTCTATGACTGTAGCCCTGAGCATTATTAGAAACTTCTCTCTTTTGTTTAGGAGTGTGACTCTAAGGATAACTGTAAACTTTGAATGTTTCTAGGGATCCATATATGCTGGACCCACCCACACACATACTGTTGGTCTCCTTGATTAGAAAAATTTTCATGTTATGCTGAGATTTAGGTGGTAATTTTGTATTTATATTCTTCTTTTGATTTCTGTATTGGTACATTTATTTTGCTCTTTTGTTTTTCAAGTTAATATTTTTCTAGGTTGTCTTTTCAGATCCGTTTTCTATTTATTATTAAACCTTCATTGCTTTTTCCCCCAGTATCTCCCTTTGTCTACATTCTGAGAGGAACAGTGCTTTTCATTATTTAATCATCTGCTTTATGTCCTTTGACTCTGTCAGATAAAAGATACTTATCTTATTATCCTTGCCAACTTTCCAAATCTCCATTAATTTTCTGGTTAATTGTGCTTCCAAGAAACATTCCTCTTTTTATAGCTGTCTGTTTTTTATTATGAAAGCTTATTAGCATAGGCTTGTGTTGCTAACATTTATTAAGCACCCATTGATCACTTTTTTGACAAATATGTAAAAATGATTGCTTCTTTATTTGAAGAATTTATAACAGAATGCCCTTTCAGTATGACTCTTTAGTTCTGATTTTCATGGATAGTCTCTAAATTCTGACATGTGATTGGGGGTTGGAATGTGAAGATATTATCTTATTCCATTTACCTTTTTCATTTCTGTAATTATTGTCTTCAAATACTACCTTTATATAATATAAAGGGAAGGGCCTTCCTTTACAAATAGTTATCTTCCTTCTCTTTTTGATGTTTTTATTCTATATTTTCCAAGCAGAATATATGTTTATATAGGCCTGCAGGTGAGTGGAAGAAGAGTCATGTATGTTTGATTGTCTTAATTTAGAAGCATGAGATCCAGACCTTGGAACTTTGAATTTCTTACTTTGTATTTAGCATAGTTACCTACAGGAATATCGTTGTGTTTTATAAATTGTGGCCTTCTTTAAAAGTTCATAGAGGCAAAGTAGCTCTGTTTTATATAAGGCAGGGGCTCATTCATATCCTATTGGATCTAGGCTCAGATCTCTAAAGACTCAAGTCCCTGGCCGGGTGCAGTTGCTCTCACTTGTAATCCTAGCAGTCTGGGAAA
This sequence comes from Eulemur rufifrons, assembly GCF_041146395.1. Classification (NCBI taxonomy): domain Eukaryota; kingdom Metazoa; phylum Chordata; class Mammalia; order Primates; family Lemuridae; genus Eulemur; species Eulemur rufifrons. Next base: position 14,294,720 of record NC_090992.1, read on the forward strand.
CCGAGGTGGGAGGATCGCTTGAGGCCAGGAGTTCGAGACCAGCCTGGGCAACATAGCGAGACCTTGTCTCTACTAAAAATAGAAAAATTAGCCAGGTGTGGTGGTATGTACCTGTAGTCCCAGCTACTTGGGAGGCTGAGGCAAGGGGATGACTTGAGGTCAGGAGTTTGAGGTTGCAGTGACCTATGATGCCACTGCACTCTAGCCTAGGCGACTGAGCAAGACTCTGTCAAAAAAAAAAAAAAAAAAGACTCAAGTCCCTCATTTCTGCTTATCTGTGTGAACTGTCAAGAAATGTAGTGTCGCTAACAGCTTTACCAACCAACAGATTAGGGAGAATTATTCTTGGAAATTTGAGAACATTGGATGGTCCCCTACTGCCCCGTCAATGTTTAAGGAGTATTTTCTGTGTATACATGAAAGAATCAAGCTGACGTCCAAGCTTTCTTCTTTCAAAGCTTTGTAATAAGTTTCTGGGTATTAATATTATTGTCACTGGTATCCTTGATCAAATTCCTTTGTTTATATCTGAAGTTTATCAAGACATTTCCTGGGTGGACCTTTTAATTATGTTCTGTTATATACTGTTAAACTCACCATTAATTTATAACTAAGCTCTTTAATTTTATGTTTTTACCTAGATCTGTTCAGTGGTATTGCTGAAATTCTTTCCATCTTTTTTTGTGTAATTACATATTGTGTTGTTACCCCTTAAACATCCCAAAGTACTTCATATTTTGAGTTTAAACTATTGCATAGACTTTGGCTATGTTTAGCTCAGGCATTGATATCAGATCTAGTTTTCACATCTGCCCCTAGTGTATTATTATACTTATAGATATGTGACTTTGGGCAAATCATTTCTTCTGTGTAAGCCTTAATTCTCTAACGTTTAAAATATGGATAGTAACTATCTAATAGGATGGTTGTGTTGATTAAATGTGATAATAATATATGTAAATCGTTTACCATAGTGCCTCATATCCATAGAGCGCTTAAAAAATACTAGTTCTGATGGTTCTATTTCCTGAACTCTGACATTAACAAGCAAGTTCCCCATACCAAAATCTTGAATTAACAGATTTTGATCATTTTCTGGATGTATTGTCTACTGTTGACATCTTTCTTTGACTTTTAGGGAATTCTGCCCTTGGGCATATGCCTGATGGAATTTTGAGACTGGGTTGATTCAATAGTAAGTAGTAGGAGATTTATTAACTGTACACCAAAGCATTGAAAACATATCCCTTTTAGGTTTATCCGTGTCACCTTCACCTATATCTCTCAGTATTACCTGTGAGTGTTAGTAGATCATAGATTGTCAATCTGAAGAGATCCTGGGTCACACACTGCTTTCTAAGCTTTCTTCAGTCTAATCTCTGTCCTTTCTTGTTTTCATCTTATTCCCTCCGTCTTCTCTTCGTATTAATATAATGTTTTATTGTGTTAACCTTATTCATACGTTATCTTCCTAACATAATAATATAAAAAGTTCTTGAAAATGTGTAATTGTTGTTTGTATGTCTTGTTATGTTATCTGTTCTGTTACTTTATATGCTCAAAAAAAAAAAGCAAGGATTGTGCCTTTTTTGATTTAAGCCATATTTAGACTCTATCAGTGTTATCTTCCTCTGTTAATGATATAAGAATATCTTTAGTTTATTATTCTCAGATGGCAATTGGGGAGAGTTAAGAGGGATCTTGGTGGTGTAACTACCTGGGAATTTTATAGGTACATGTACAGTATATTTTCACTTCAAAAATTATGATTCATGTTGAGAATGATATGTATTGTAGAAAAAGCTCCTCATGTGATTCTAATAACTGGTATCCCCTTTCCATAGCTTTGCTGTCCTTTAAGAACTTTATTTTTTATGATTTGCACAGCATCTTTTTACTGATTGTCTTAACATTTCTTAAGGAGCTTGTTTCCTTTTTCTCATTGGTTGCTATTTTGCCATTACCTAGAAATCCTAAAAACATTCTTAATATAGTATTTTACCACTGGAACCAGGTTATAGATTAAGAGATTTGCCCAAATAAGCATAAACAGGGTAATTAAAAAACAACAGGTAGTTTTATTATTGCCACTTTTCAGAAGGTGGTGCATAATGACTATTCAGTAATTTTCTGTTAAAACTTGTTCAGAAACAGTATTCATCTTGTGGAGGTGAATACTTAATGCTTTTTGTAATTATTATGTAGAACATTTAAAAGTATTTTTTGAAGAGCCTACCACCTTCCTTTACCTTCTAATTTTCTAGAAAGGTAGTTGTTTGTTTCATTAGCATCTGCGATTATCTTGTTCTTAGAATGAGAGTATGTTTTCTAGCATGTTTTCCATATCCCTGCAATTCAAATGTAAAATCTTCCCTCTTTACTTTCCTTGAATAGATGGAGTATCTGCTCACTGTTACTCAAATAGAAACTTTTTTGTTTAGAAACAGAAATTTAAGGTAATTAACTCCATCTTTTTTTTTTTTTTTTTTTTGAGACAGGGTCTTGCTCTGTTACCTGGGCTAAAGTGTGGTAATGTCATCCTAGTTCACTGCAACCTCATACTTCTAGGCTCAAGTGATCCTCTTGCGTCAGCCTCCCAAGTAGCTGGGACTACAGTATTCTTACTTCTTATAGCTAAATGTTGCCAGTTCTTCAGTTTGGCTTTTGTTTGTTTGCTTGTTTTGCTTTGCATTAGTATTTATTTTGAAGAGAAGTAAGAGTGAAGGAGAAGGGAAGCAATACTTAAAACAATAGTGAGTTATATATAATCTGACAATATGAACCAAGAGCCGTAAGAATGTCTATACCATAATGTAAAAATTCAAAAACTTAACCTAAGAAATTCAGAATATGAAAAAAGCAACATATACATTATTCATTGCTAAATTTTTGGGAGGAGTAAATACTTGGAAGAAATCTTTTTTTATTTCAATAGATTTAGGAGTACAAGTGGTTTTTAGTTGCATGGATGAACTGAATAGTGGTGCATTCTGTACCTGTCATTTGAATAGTGTACCCAATAGGTAAGTTTTCTTCCCTCAACTCCCTCCCCCCACTTTTGAGTCTCCATTGTCCACTGTACTTGTATGCCCCCGCATACCTGTAGCTTAGCCTTCCCTTATAAGTGAGAACATTTGGTTTTCTATTCCTGAGTTACTTCATTTAGGATCATGGCCTCCAGTTCCATCCAAACTTCTGCAAAAGACATTATTTTGTTCGTTTTTATGGGTGAGTAGTATTGCACAGTGTATATATACCACATTTTCTTTATCCTCTCATTGGTTGATGGGCATTTAGGTTGATTCCATATCTGTGCAGTTGTGACTTGTGCGGCCATACAGTTTGGCTTTTGAAGTCCTGTTTGTTTTGTACTTTTTTTTTGTGCTTAGGGATATGGGACATAGAAAAAGTTAATTCTTAAAGACCTCTTAAAATTCTCTTCTTTTCACAGAGTTTGTTATATAGGTGGGAAAGGAGTTGTCCAGAATGTTTTTCCTTTTTCCTAGTCATCTTTAACTCAAAATATATTTATATGTAATGCACATTTAATGTTTTCTTTTTTTTAACACATTGACTGCCACACTAGGAATTGGGGCCACGATGTTTTATTACAAAAATAGAATAAAAACTTCAAAAACAAAATGATCATTTGTAATTTGATGAAAAACTTTGTTATTTTTTATTGTTTTCTGTGCATGAGTTATTTGCAACTTGAAAAATAGTTCACAAGGCTCCCAAGGTAAAGAGACATGTGAGTTATGTATACTTCAAGAGGCCCTGGGCTCAAAAGTATTGTGAGTTAAATACAGCTCACATGGCAGTCAGTGTGTTAAAGTAAGGTTCTTATAAGTAGCATAAAAAGAGCATTTTATATGCAGGGAGCCAATATATGATGAAAAGAACACTAGACTCAAGAACACAAGAATCAAGAATAATAAAATACTAATAACTAACTTTTTGAGTATTGATGATATTTAATTTTCATACCTGTTAAAATCACCTATAACAATCCCCATTTTACACAGATGAGAAAACTTAAGCACAGAGAGGTTGCATCATTCTTCCAAGGTATAAGCCATGGCATTGGGATTTGAACTCACACCTTAGTTGTAAGGATAACTAAAGCAACTCAGTACACTGGATGAGTCATTTCATCTCTGTGTTGTGTAAAGTGATTACACAAATAATCTTCAATATTTATTCCATGTCTAATGTTTTAGGTCCCTTGCACACTTTGTAGAATACTTGAAAATGGTATACTTCTGTTAGGGATGTATACCCTACTCTCATAAGACATAGATAGGAAATGAATAGGTATAGGCCTTGTTTCTGTTTCCCTCAGGTATGTCAGAGGCCCACTGAGAAGTTATCTGTGAATTTTGGTTTCTTTAAAGGTCCCTATAAGAATTTGTCATTTAGTAAACTTAATTGATAAGTTAATTGATAAAAATAAAGCTCAGGAATGAAGATATTGTATTTACATGGGAGACTGGGGATTTGTGCCAGACTCTTGTAGTGTTTAGAAATGAAATTGGGCCTTAATGAAGGATCTAATGACTGCTTAATCATAAATTAAATGTTAAATCATTTTCTTCTCTGTATCCTCAAACAAAAATGGTTTAGAGTTATAAAATGTAAATTTATCTACTCCCTCTGCTGCTGTCACCCCATTTCTTCAGTTAGAGTGATAAATACCTGAAAATAGCTAAGGTAGGAGGTTGTCCCTGAGTCAGTAGGCTTGTCTCTGAAGAAGCCCTCCTTTCTATGCCATTCTGGGTGGTGAGGGTGGAGGGAAGCAGGGTTTCTAACGTGGTCCCAGGGAGTGTGCTACACCACCTTCTACTTCTGTAAAGCCAGGGCAGCTTTATATAGACTAGTGTGTCCAAGCATCTGTCTGTTCCTTTGGTTCCTGTCCTTTTTTTTTTTTTTTTTTTTTCTTCTTTTTTGAGAGACAGCATCTGGCTCTTTCACTCAGGCCGGAGTGCAGTGGCACCATCATAGCTTACTGTAACCTCGAACTCCTAGGCTCAAGCAATCCTCCTGACTTAGCTTCCCAAAGCAACTGGGATTACAGGCATGAACCACTGCTGCCGGCCCCCTTTACCCCTTTTAAAGAGTTGAAGGAAGCCCTGGGATTCATGATCAATATACCTCTTAGAAATGGGATGAAATGTTCCACAAGCTTTTAATCATGGTTTGACTATCACAGGACTTTAGCAATATATGCAAGCACCATTTTTCACCAGTGCTTGCTAGAAGAGATGATGGACTTAGTTCTTCTGAATGCCACAGTCTTAATGGCTGACTTGGTGGGATGAGATAGTTAGACCTTCTGCTTCTAAGGCTAACTACCAGATATAAGCTTGATATAATTCCCAGCAAAATGTTCCATGAGAGAACCTGTAATTTGTTAGCACCCCTGCAGTCCTGATAAACTGCTCATGATACCTGGAGGAAGAATAATTTTGATGGCTCTTTTGACATTAGTGTGATTTGGGTTTGTAGGGAACCCCGTGAAATATGAAGCAGTATACTCAAACTGTATGAAACTTGATCCTTTGTGACACTGGTGTAGTGAGTGCCCCCCCTTAAGTCTGATTCTGAGATTTAAAAGTTGTGTGAGAAGAGAACCAACATTTATTGCGTGTTTTCTATGGATTTATTATATGTACTGGGCAATTTTACATGTTTTATTATTTAATCCTTACAACAGACTTGTGAGCTAGGTACTGTAATCCTTGAGGAAATAGACTCAACATGTTCAAATTTAGGATCTAAATTCAAACATGGGATTTATCAACTCCGAAGCTGCCTATCCTCCTAATAGATCTCACTGCTTCTCATACAATCTTCTGTCTTCTCATCAGGCTTGAGAGTGCACTGCCTGGACCCCCACTATTTCATTCCTTCGCATTCATTCTGTCATTTCAGTGTTCTCATTCTTTTTAGCAGTGTCCAGCTCATTTAAATGTTGAGGCCCTCCTTTGCCATAGGAGGCTGTGGTTGTTGAGAAGTAGAAGAGTTTAAGCCTTTTGGGTCAGTTAGAAAAGAGAAGTCAGGAATAAAGACATCCGTTCCTACAGGCTTTGGAAGAGACCCCCAGTGTTAAAAAAGTCTTGGAATTCTAGGACATTGCCCCCTTAATTCATTTTGGGAGGGGAGTTTCCCATACCAGATTGCCAGTGTGCTCTGAATATTAAATTTGGCCAAGTGTGATGGCTGATGCCTATAATCCTAGCACTTTGGGAGGCCGCAACTAGAGGATCACGTGAGGCCAGGAGTTGGAGACCAGCCTAGGCAACATAGTGGGACCCCATTTCTACAAAAATAAAAAAGTTAGCTGGGTGTGGTGGCACACCTGTAGTCCGAGCTACTCAGGAGGCTGAGGCAGATGGATCTCTTGAGCCCAGGAGCTGAAGGCTGCAGTAAGCTATGACTGCACCACTGCACCCGAGCCTGAGCAACAGAGCTGGGCCCTGTCTCAATAAATAAATATTAAATTTTTTCAGCTTTATTGAGGTATATTGAAATATACTAAAAAGCGCATATTTAAAGTGTAGAATATGATCAGCTTTGACATGTATAAATCCATGAAACCATCACCACAATCACTTTCTTATGCAGACATCGATTTTTAACTTTTATAAACCTGTACACATAGCTGTGTAAGTCACAAATGGTAAAAATTTAACACTGAGCCACAGTCTTACAGGAGTGAGAGCATAGAGGGATAAGCAATGAGGCCTTTACATGCTTCAGAACACATTTTTCTTTTTAGCCTGAAAGATTGCTTGCGAAAGAGTAAAGTGTTACACCTCATGGCATTCAGTAAAGCAATTTTTGTTATTTGTCATCTAATTTCGTTTTATCTTTAGAATCTTCTAGTGGAATATTTTGAAGCATAATTAAAACAGTTGACCAAGGCAAATAGAATATCTGAGCCAGTCATCTAGATGAAAGACAAATAAAAACAACTTCAGAAAATTATGTATGAAATCAGAACAGAAGGTGGAGACTTGGCAGCATTCTTCCTACCATGGGGAGCTTTCAGGACTTCCTGGCCTAGGGAAATGATGCCCTGGCAGATATTTATCCTGGTGACCATCTGTTTCTGCTAGGACTTGAGGCCTATGGTGGGTTTGTGAGAAGAAGAGCAAAAAAAACAACTTTACTTCCACAGCGGACATGAGGTGAGCAGTACAAGCAAGCCTGGCCAGAACCCCATTAAAACTAGTGAAAAATTGCTAAATGAACTGCACCCTTGATGGCCAGTCAGTGGGGATTAACACCTTTTATAAATTGCAGATGCAAACATGGCTAAAAGTGATTTTGCCAAAGTAGAATAATTATCTACTTTTATCAACTTTTAGAGTGTTCCTTTCCTTTTGTGTGTAAACATTGGGTTTCCGTAAGCAAACCTCTCTGCCTTCAGTTGCCCCATTTTTTTATGCCTTTCAAATATTGTAGGTGTGACAGTAAGAGGACTATTTTGTCACTACACGTGGCAGTCTCATACCACTGAAATTTCTCTCAGTCACCACCATTTCCTTTGGACTGACTTTAGGGTCTCATTTTACATTTTCTTCTTTGACCAGTCCTTGAAATCATTAGCAAGTATGTTGTTGGGCTGCGTTAGGTACTGTTAGTTTCTTGCTCCATGGGATTCACTTCTGGCTTTTCATCCCTCTTGTATTTGTCCCCTGCCTTTTGTTTTCCACCAAGTACATTTCTTCCTTCTCATTAACCATACCCCTAATCTGAGAACGCAGCCCTGCTTTTTTATCCTTATGTTATACATTTACTTCTCCAGGAGTCTGATCATTTCATTTACTAGTTGTGTGACCCTGAACAAAAGTTATTTTTCTCTACTTCAATTTTTCCATCTATAAAATGGGTACGATAGACTTACCTTGTAGTGCTGTTATGAGTATTAAATTGTTAATGTATGTAAAGTGCTAAGATGGGGCTAGAAGTAGTAAGCACTCTCAAGTATTTGTTTTTATGTTTAAACTTGTATGCTGGAAATTATTACTCTCTAAACTGTTCCCAATCTGCTTCTTCAGTTAGTTACACATAATTCAGTTGAAGTGTCTCACTGAACCTCAAGCAGTTAAAAACTAAGCAAAAAATCTTATAACCTTAAATTCACTATTTTTCTGTCACTCTAGTTTCCCAGTTACAAGATTATTCTTTCCTTTTTGTTTTCCATCAAATCTAACCTGTCATTAAGTCCTGCCAGTTACCATTGATTCTCTCAGATCAATTTCTTTTCATTTGTATAGTCAGGGCTCCCTGATTCTAGTCAGTCATTCTCCCTTCACGTAATGGTAAAATAATCATCTTAGCACCTAAAGTATCAGTTGGGATATAAAAGGCAGTGAGTATTTGTTGAGTGAACGTCTCATTTACCTGTGTTAGCCACCTCTAAAAATTTCCTATAGACTAAGTCTGAATTCCTAAACATTGCTATCAGGTTCCACTATTGTTGCCTATTCAGTAATTTCACGTCGTTGATTATGTTTCAGCTCAAGAAGCCCACATGGCATTCCCTACTACTTTGAAATTATTCTTCTTTCCATATCACTCCTATTTCTTGAGATGCTTTTCACTTCTTTTGTGTAATTTTAAAGTCATGTCGAGAACACACCATTTCTATAGAATTTCTCCTTGTTGGCTCTACCAGCTCTAGTCACTGGTCTATTCTGTGATGTGTCAGCACCTCTGATTTTCAGTGTGTCAGTTTGTACTTAAATCTGGGTGATGGGCATGTTGTATCTGCTCACCTTGATTATAAACTCCTGGGAATCAGGGACAATCTTGGCTCTGTCATACCGTATCTCTTCAGTGCCAGTTACGTGCCCTACACCCTTCAGGGTGCTCAGGAAATGTTTATGCAGCAACTCTGTGGAATGTAAGAATTGTTTTCTAGTGATCTTCATTAAGTCCTAAAGAGGTTATGTGGTAGAGATCACTACTATAGCAGAGCAGTTTTGTCTTTAGTAAAGAGCTTTGGGGCCATTAAATGGTAGAAGATTAGGAATATATTGTTCAAAAGAGTCTGGGCCACAAAGGAGCCAGTCTGCTCTGACTAGGTAATTCTGGGGTAATTTTCAGCTATGGACTATACTGTAAACAAACATTTTTAGTGATACTTTATGATCCTAGATATTTAATTTGGTAAGAGGATAACCGATATAACTATAGTCTTAAAATGAAGTTAAAACAAATTTGACTAAATGGTGTGCATTTTTCTCCTATTGAGTTTTTTTTTAATAGGTTTAATTTTTTTAGAGTGGTTTTAGGTTCACAGCAAAATTGTAAGGTACACAGATTTCCCCTATGTTCCCTGCCCCCACACATGCATAGCCTCCCCTATTATCAACATCCACCACCAGAGTGGTGCCTTTGTTAAAAATTGATGAACCTACATTGACATAGCACTATCCCCCAAAAGTCCATAGTTTATATTAGAGTTCATTCTTGGTGTTTTACATTCTGTGGGTTTGGACAAATTTGTATTGATGTGTATCCACCGTTAATAGTATCATACAGAGTAGTTTCACTGCCCTAAAAATCCTCTCTGCTCTGCCTATTCATCCCTCTCTTCCCCCTAACTCCAGGCAACCATTGATCTTTTTACTCTCTCCGTGGTTTTGCCTTTTCCAGATTGTGAAAATAATCGTTTCTCAGCCTTCTGGCTAAGATCAAGTGCAGAGTGGGAGAATAATTGGAATCATATAGTATGTAACTTTATCAAACTGTCTTCTTTCACTTAGTACTGTGCATTTAAGTTTTCCTCATGTGTTTTCGTGGCTTGATGGCTCATTCTTTTTAGTGCTGAATAATATTCCATTGTCTAGAGGTACCATAGTTTATCCATTCACCTCCAGAAGGACATCTTGGTGGCTTCCAAGTTTTGGCAATAATGAATAAAGGTGCCAGAAACATCTGTGTGAAGGTTTTTCTGTGAACATAAATTTTCATCTCCTTTTGGTAAATACCATGGAGTGCAATGGCTAGATTATTTGGGAAGAGTATGTTTAGTTTTGTAAGAAATTTCCAAACTGTATTGCAAAGTAGCTGTAACATTTTGCACTTCTACCAGCAATGAATGAGTGCTCTTTGTTGCTCCACATCTTCAGCATTTGGTGGTGCTGGTGTTCTGGATTTTGGCTATTTTTATAAATGTATAGTGGTATCTCATTGTTTTAATTTGCATTTCCCTGATGACATATGATGTGGAATATAAGCAAATATGATTATTCGTCATCTGTTAATCATCTTTGGTGAACCTCTTTGGCCCTTTTTTTTTTTTTGTCAACTTGTTTTCTTGTTGAGTTTTAAGAGTTCCTTGTATATTTTGGGTAACAGTCCTTTATCAGATATTGTATTTTGCAAATATTTTCCCCGTTCCTGTGGCTTGTCTTTTTATTCTTTTTATAGTGTCTTTAGCAGAGCTGTAATTTCTAATTTTTAATGAATGACAGCTTATCAGTTCTTTCATGGATCAGGCCTTTGGTTACTATCTAAAAGATCATTGCCAACATCGGTGTCATCTAGATTTTCTCTTATGTTCTCTTCTGGGAGTTTTATAGTTTCATGCTTTACATTTAGGTCTGTGATCCATTTTGAGTTAATTTTTGTGAAAGGTACAGGTCTATCTTTAGATTCATTTTTTTGCATGTATATTTCCAGCTCTAGCACCATTTGTTGAAAAGACTGTCTTTTCTCCACTGTATTACCTTTGCTCCTTTGTGAAAGATCAGTTCACTATATTTATATGGGTCTATTTCTGGGCTTTCTGTTCTCTTCTCTTGATCTATTTGCCTCTTCTTTTGCCAACACCACGCTTTTTTGATTACTGTATCTTTATAGTAAGTGTTTAAGTCAGACAGCGTCAAAGTCCTCTAACTTTTTCTGCTTCAATATTTTGTTGGCTACTTGGGTTCTTTTGTCTCTCCATATAAATTTTAAAGTCAGTTTGTCAATATCTACAAATTAACTTGCTTGGATTTTGGTTGGGATTGCATTGAATCTATAGACCAAGTTAGGAAGAACTGACATCTTGACAATATTAAGCCTTCCTATCCATAAACATGGACTATCTGTCCATTTATTAATGCCTCTTTTATCAAAGTTTTAAAATTTTCTTCACGTAGATCATTAACCTTGTGTCCTGAAACCTTGTTATAATTGCTTATTAGTTCCAGGAGCTTTTTTGTTGATTCTTCAGATTTCCTATGTAATCATGTCATCTGCAAACAGAGTTTTATTTTTTTCTTCCCAAGCTGTATGCCTTTTCTTGTCTTATTGCTGCATTAGCTAGGACTTCCAGTATGATGTTTAAAAACAGTGGTCTAAAGCCTGGAAAAAGTGGTAGTCAGTTGATGCAAGGTCTGATGAATATGGTGGATGACAGAGAGTTTCCAAGTCCAGCTTCTGTAGCTTGAGCAGCGTTGTTTGTGCAACATGTGGTCCAGCATTGTCTTGCAAGAGGATTGGCCTGTCCCTATTGACCAGTCTTGGCTGCTTACTTGCAAGCATCCTCATCATTTCGTCCAATTGGTTGCAGTAGACATCCACTGTAATCAATTGACCAGGTTTCATGAAGCCGTAGTGGATAATACCAATGCTGGACCACCAAACAGACACCATTAGCTTTTTTTGATGAATATTTGGTTTTGGACTGTGTTTTGGTACTTCATCCTTATCCAACTGTTGTGCTTAACACTTGGAATTGTCAAAAAGAATCCACTTTCATCACATGTAACAATACGGTGTAGAATTGGTTCGCCTTTATGTCTTGACAGCACAGAAAGGCAAGCTTTGAGAAAATTTCTCTTCTACTGCTCATTTAAATCATGCAGAACCCATCTATCCAGCTTCTTTACCTTACTGAGTTTTTTCAAATGGTCCAATATTGTGTGAATAGTAATGTGAAACCTTCCTGCTAATTCACATGTAGGTTGAGATGGACTTGCTTCCATTACAGCTTTCAGCTAATCATTATCCACCTTGGTCTCAGGTTGCCCATGTGGCTCATTTTCAAGATTAAAATCACCAGAATGGACCTTCTCAAACCATTGACATACAGTGTGTTCATTAGCCACATCCTTCCCAAACATTTCGTTGATACTTCGAGCTTTCGGCACGGCATTGGTTCCATGATGGAACTCATATTCAGAAATAACACGAATTTTTCAGTTATCCATGGTTTCACAAAAATTGCTCTAAAAAAAATGTGAAAGATGATCACAAGCCATACTGTGCTTTTGAAAGACTGGGGATGTACCTTCACAATAAAAATAAAACAAAAAGTGTCCAAGTGAAATGTCAGGGATATCAACTGTCAAACTTAGTACTTAGGGAAATCAGACATTTCATACTTAATAACCCAATAGGCCCATCAAAGGCATTCCTCATTTCTATTACAGTGTTTTTGTAGCATTTCTTTTTGGTTCTTTAGAATTTCCATCTCTCTGATTACATTACACATCTGTTCTTGCGTGCTATCTACTTTATCCATTAGAGCCATCAGCATATTAATCATAATGTTTTAAATTCCGAGTCTGATAATTCTAACATCCTTGCTATTTCTGAGTCTAGTTTTGATGGCTTGCTCTGTTTCTGCATACTGTGTTTTTTGCCTTTTGGTATGTCTTGTAATTTTTCTTTGAAAGGTGGACATGATATATTAATACTAGGTAAAAGAAACTGCGGTAAATAGGCCTTTAGTGATGTGGTGGTAAGGTCTGTGGGGGCGAGGAAGCATTCCATAGTCCAAGATTAGGTCTCAGTCTTTTCCTGAGCCTCTGCCTCTGGATTGGGAACTTTGCCAGTGCTTCTCAGTCATAGTGCCCATGTTAGGTGGGACGGGATGACTAGAGGGGGCTGGAATTGAGTATTTCCCTTCTCCCAGGTCAGTTAGGCTCTGACAAAGCCCCAGCAGGTTAGGCTCTAGTTAAATAGTTTCTCTGGAAGGCAGAATGCTCTGGCATGTTTAAAAATGGTTCCTTTTGCCCTCCTCCCCTTACCCCTTGCCAGAAGCACAGGGGATGTTTCTCTGATATTCGCTATGAGGGAGGTGGTGGAGGTCTAGGAGGTAAAACTCAGAAAGGTCTCACTCCGCCAGGCCTGAGTCCCCTGGAATATTTATCTGTAAGACTAGTTTACACTGAGCCTCCAGTAGTTCTCCAGATACGTTTCAGGTTTCCCTAGCCTGCACTGGTTCCACACAGGTTTCAGCTCCTGAGTTTCTGCTCCGGTAAATTGTGACTCTCTGTATTCTGTCTCTCCAATTTGGAGAGCAGTGGTTTGCTCTGTGACCTTACTTCTCTTACAGATCTAAGAAGAGTTGATTTTTCAGTTTGCTGATTATTGTTAGGATGTAGTGGTAATTTTCAAGCTTCTTACACGACAAACTGGGAACCATAAGTCTAATTTTTAGTTTAATCTAAAAGTAGAGCATATTTATAACTCAGATTATAATTTTATAGGCAGAAGTGAGGGAAAGAGTAAATAAACCAGAAAACTTCATATTAAATAAAAAACAAGCTACCTTTTCCAAAAATATTATAATATGGGAGCTTTTAAGCAATAGAGTCTGGATGGCTTATTTCCAGCATTGTAGATAAGAGCACTGCCAGAGCTTGAGTAAGAAGATACATGGCAGGCGCGGTGGCTCATGCCTGTAATCCCAGCACTTTGGGAGGCTGAGGCAGGAGGATCACTTAATGGTAGGAGTTCAAGACTGGCCTGGGCAACATGGCAAGACCCCATCTCTACAAAAATATTTAAAAATTAGCCAGGCATGGTGGCATGCCTATAGTCCCAGCTACTCAGGAGGCTGAGGTGGGAAGCTAATCTGAGCCCAGGAGTTGGAGACTGCAGTGAGTTATGATCATACCACTGCACTCTAGCCCAGGCAACAGAGCAAGATCCTGTATCAAGAAAAAAAGATGATGATGATGATGATGATAAAATATACATTTTAGCTGTAACTCTTCCATGGAGTTTTTTTCTCTCACGCCTTTGAGATTTGAAAACTAAATCCTGACTTGCTGGGTTGAAAGGCAGAAAGGCAAAGACTGGGCTTCTTTCCATCATGATGGAGAATTGAGTATTCAGATCGAGTGAGAGCCAAAGTGCCTATTAGATTGTACATTTGTTTTGAGGTTGGCATGAGCTACTGTTTTAGCACTGTACAAAAGGCTGCCGTGGCATCTCCACTTCTAGTTTCTAGGGAGGCTACAAATGTAGAATGTTTTTCAGTCAAGACATTATTCTGCCTGCAGTTGAACTGCTTTGGTTTGCAATCCTGCTGTGTTATATCTGTGGTGGTATGTGAAGATGATGAAGCTTGAAACAGTGGAGATTGAACAACTGACTACACCCATGTATGTAAGTACATTGGTACTGCAGTGGGATGTTACTGGTGTAGGGAACTGCTAGTGGTCACAACGGTGCTTGTAGTAGATCCATTTCTGCAGTGTCATGGCAGTGTTAGTGAACAACACTGAGGTTGAACAGAGAGGGGAGATTCATGTGTGTTCTGCTTTCTGACTAAGCTATCACTGCAGCCCATCTTATGTAACTCGGAAGGCAGACCAGATCGGACCCATGGTGAATTGGTGACCATTCTGGTCTCGTTTCAGATGCTTTATGTTTTTATCCAGTTGACTACAAATATCAGTTCATTAACTCATTTGTTCATTGATAACCCATTTCTCAACATCCTGCTCCCTATATACACTATCTTGTGTATGAGTGTTTTGAATATGGTAGATGTTTTTGTTTTTTAATACAAATTGATAACCAGCTGACATTAATATTCTAGTTTGACATGTTATGTATAACCTTAAAATGTTCATTGATTTATGCTTTCAAGCTCCCCATGGAAGTCTTATGTAATTATAATGTACTTTATGTGCCTGTCATCCCAGCTACTCAGGAGGCTGAGGCAGGAGGATTATTGGAGCCCAGGAGTTCAAGGCCAGCCTGGGCAACATAGCAAGACCTTGTCTCTAAAAAATAAATAAGTAAACAAATAAAATAATAATGTAGTTTATGCTTTGTAAGGAAATTAGCCATTAATACTTTAAAACCATAAGTGGTTTTTTACCTCCACTGAGCCAGCTTGTTATAAACTTCATACCCCTTTTGTTCTTTTTAATCCATAGCTTCTCTGTAATAGATTGACTAATTGGGGTTAAATAAACACCTTGGTCATTTCTGTGGTAAGTGTGCTAATGAGACTTATATATAAGCAACGAGTCTGTGACAGCTGGTAAGGCTGTCATCTCTAATTTGTGATCTCTTTGGACTAAGGACTTTTGGCCAAGTACTTCAATTTAGGAAGTCCAGTCACTAAGAAAACTACTTTGGAACACTTGTGTTGTGGTGAATTGGACTTAGGGTCTGTATTTTTCTTGTTTGTTTGTTTAAGGTAGCTGATTCAAATGTAATTTGAATTTTTTATGCTTTCATTTCCCTTCTATTTTAATGAAATTGTGAACTGGACATGAAATGACTTAGAAGGGGGAAGGAGGAACATGCCTGATTAATATAAAATTAGATAAAAAGTCAACTGGGCATGGGCCTTGATCATCACTGATGATCAGCTGTCAGTGGTTGACATTATTTTATGTTTTTTTCTCTACAATGGCATGCTAGCAAGAGAAGTTTAAGCATTTTGCAAGATATAAACAAAAATGCATATATTTAAACTCTTATTCATATCTTCTCTTTCTGAAGGTGCACTTACAGAGTGCTATGACGAACTGGGGAACAGATACCAGCTTCCAGTCTATTGCTTGGCACCACCAATCAACATGATAGAGGAAAAGAGTGACATAGAGACTCTGGATATTCCTGAGCCACCACCCAATTCTGGATATGAATCTCAGCTCCGTTTGCGCCTATCTACAGGCAAAGACCTCAAACTTGTGGTTCGTAGCACAGACACGGTATTCCACATGAAGAGACGGTTACATGCAGCAGAAGGAGTGGAACCGAGTAGTCAGCGGTGGTTCTTCTCTGGCAGACCTCTCACCGACAAAATGAAGTTGGAAGAGCTGAAGATCCCAAAGGACTATGTTGTACAGGTTATAGTGAGCCAACCTTTGCAGAACCCAACACCAGTTGAAAACTGAACTGGTCCTATTGGCTGGTTCCCAGATCCCTCTGCTCCTTTTTATTGTGTTGCCATTTCCTGCTCTATGGCGTGAAATTTATTTTCACTGCTCTAAATTCCCTATGAATGAATTTAGTTCTGAGGAATTACCAGTGAAAAATTCCATCTGTGATGGAGACCAACAAAAATAATAAAACACAAAGAGCCAGCCTTTGAGACTCATGTAATTACAATTTCTAATTTGAGAAGCAGTTAAGAAATAGATAACCATTTATTTTAAAACACTCAACAACTATGTAATGGCTGTATTTAAATGATTTGGACTGTAAATGGGACGATGCATCGATGAAGAGCAGCACCAAGCACCTTTTGAATACAGATTTTTTTAAATATATCAAATTATATACCCAGAAACCATCCATAATAGTTATAAAATGTAAGCTTTCTTTTTAATAGAAATTGAAAAGAGCAGTATTTGAGGTTTGCTTCTATTCTGTTTTTTTCTTCTTAGCTCAATTAATATTTAGCCATAAAGGAGTAGAGACTCCCCATCCCCACATGTTGAGCTCCTTATTACATTCACACTAAATTTTGGTGCCTTCTAGCACATTGGTGGCAGGCACCCTTCTGGAACACTAGGCAATAATTTAGTCAATGCAGTCTCTGGTTTTCAACTGATAGTTGAAAAGTCATTTATCCTCTTACTGCATAGGCGTTTTGAAAGGTCTATATAATGAAGCTGTTTTCATATCCAGGCTTAGAAGGTCACTACTATATAATACCTTCGTTGATCCAGCTACTCTGCTTAGAACTTTTCATAGCTAACTGTGAGTCCAAATGCATAGTTCCTGGGCCAGGGAACACAGGAATCAAGTACAATTGTTCCCACTATAGGATAGTAAAGTAATTGTTCTCATCGCCTCCACTTTGCAGGAAGAATGTAACGAAAAACCATTCTATCTGTGCCTGGGAGAACTGTGCCTATTTTCAGTCTTTTAGAGTAAATTTCATCAAAATTTACAAGTGTGAAAGGTTTACTGGCATCACTTAAACATCAGCAGTGAGACCAAATAATGAAACATTGCTTTATACCTTAGTGGTTTCCAGTTCAGTTACCTCTACTCATGGTGGGTGACAATTTTCCTCCCTCATCTTTCCTGGCAAAAGCAAATTAAGAACCATTTACAAATTAGAGGACTGAAAAGTCCAGTGAGATAACCTGATTCTTTTGTACTATGACTGGAATAAAGCTACCAAGGATTATGTTTAATTTGGAGCCTTTTAAAAAGGTGGTTCCTTAGGTGAGAAGAGAGCTAAGACTTGACCACGGTACGCCTGAGAATCCATGAGATGGAAAAGTAGAGGCCAGAAGGCACTTACGCTGTTCTCAATTGGGAAGTAGCAACCCTCCACACCTATTTGGATGGGAAGCACCATTATTGATTCTAATGATGGAATGAAACTGCTAATTAGTTTAAATGTAATGTTTAAAATGGTATTTACAATTTCTATAGCCTGATTAAATATATCTATAATTGTAACTTACCATGTTTCTGAGAGCTTTAACTATTAATACTTCCCTATTTTTATGCAATCATTTTAAAGATTGTAGCTGTATCCAATTTAGGATTGCTGATGACTGAATCTAAATTCAAGAGAAAACAGCATTAATTCCAAAGGAGAATTTTGTACTTAGAGGTGGAGGTATGAGAGTATTTCAATATGTTGCCCTGTCATTAAATAGTTTTTGTTCATTTGTGTGCCGCATTGAATAGCAGCATCTCTCAAAGTCTATCAACTGGAAAAAAGTGTTTAAACCTGTTTTTCTTAAGGAAAATTGGTGATGTCATCAATATCTATGATTGATAAAAGGTCTTGTTTGTTGAGGATTTGAGCTCTCCTAAGAGTTTATTTTATTTTAAGGGAACATATACTTTGAATAACAATTTCTGGGCATGTTCAACTAACCTAGGTGAGAATCCATGGTGCTGTTTAATTGTAAATAGATTAAGATTGGACCAATACTTGATGTGTATAATTTTAGTATGTAGGGTTTTTGTGCTTTTTTTAAAAAAAAAAAAGTTCAATTTTCTCTTTGTCTTTGCCTTTATTCTGGTTTTTTAATTGTTTTTACTCTCTATATAAGGATAATCTGCCTCGTTCTAATGAGAAGTGTGAAGGTTTTTCTCCTTTTTAAAACCTCAGCTCAATAAATAAGTTCATTATCACCAAACTTAGGCTCTGCTATGCCAAGTCATACATGATCGTTTATAAATATGCTTTATCTTCTGCATTGAAATCTTGATCTAAAATAGGTTGTTGATTTTTTTTCTCTTAAGAATCATGCTGTAGGCTGGGTGCGGTGGCTGACATCTGTAATCCTAGCACTCTGGGAGGCCAAGGAGGGCGGATCGTTTGAGCTCAGAAGTTCGAGACCAGCCTGAGTGAGAGCGAGACCCCGTCTCTACTAAAAATAGAAAGAAATTATATGGACAGCTGAAAATATATATAGAAAACTTAACCGGGCCTGGTGGCTCATGCCTGTAGTCCCAGCTACTCGGGAGGCTGAGGCAGGAGGATCACTTGAGCCCAGGAGTTTGAGATTACTGTGAGCGAGGCTGATGCCACGGCACTCTAGCCTGGGCAACAGAGTGAGACTCTGTCTCAAAAAAAAAAAAAAAAATCATGCTGTAAACCAAAACTCATAATTTTTCTGAAGCACTGAGCTCATTTATTACTCATTTTTGCATGAAAGTGACAGGTTTTGTTTTGTTAAATGTTTAATATTTTATTTAAAATAGATGACACATGCCTTTGGAATATAATCCAAGCATGCCCAAGAGAAAAGAGTCTCCCTTGTACTCCTGTCCCTAATCTCTTATTTCTTCTTCCCAGAGGTAACAGTTTTTACCAGTTTTCTGGGTATCTTTAAAAGTACTCTAGCATAGTGGTTCTCAAATTTAAGCATGCATCAGAATCACCTGGAAGGCTTACTAAAACACGGGTTGCTAGACCCTTCCACCAGAGGTTCTGAGTCAGTAGGTCTGGGTGAGGCACTATAATTGGCATTTTTTAAAATTCCTCAGTGTGCTTCTCCTGCTGATCTTAGAGGCACTCTAAGAACCACTATTCTAGTGGATATGACTACATCCACGCCACCCTACTTTTCCCCTAAATACACATACTATTCTGCACCTTTAGTTTTTCTCTAAAATGGCGAATCTCAGCATTCATACACAGATCTAGATCTGCTTCATTTGTCTTTGTAGCTGCAACGGTATTCTATTGTCTGGGTGTACGACAGTTGTTTCAGACTGTTAAGTCTGGACAGCTTGACTGTTTTTAGTCTTTTGCAACTGTGAACCATGCTGCAATGAGTTTCCTTTTATATAGATACATCTTTGTGTCTATATATATCTATAGAATGCATTCCTAGAAAGAGTACAGTCTATAGATGTATGTGACTTGCCCTCCAAAGAGATTTTTCCAGTTTATACTTGTAATAAGACTATTCTTATTCCCTTGTACCCTCACCAACTTTTTGATCTTTGACAGTCTTAATAAGTGAAAAACTTTGTCCTGTGGTTTTACTTTGTATTTTTCCTGGGTGAAGTTTAGCATTTTTCTATATATTTTAAGGCCATTTGGGGTTTTTTTTTCTGTGAATTGTCTAAGTTTGTCCATATTCCTGTTGCATTTTGGTCTTTTTCCTAGTGATCTGTAACTATTCTTTCTATATTAAGGAAATTAATCCTTTTCTATAATGTGTTATTTCTTTTGTTTTTGTGGAATTTACCATGTGCAAGTTTTAAGTTTTTCATGGTCAAATCTATCAGTCTCTCATTTTATGGCTTCTGGGTTTTCTTTTTAACATCAAAAGGCCTTTCTCACTCTACAATTACAAAAATTTTTCTTTCCTGTTTTTAGTATTTCCTTTTTGGTTTCATTGTTATATGGAATTTTTCTTGGTGAAAGAAATAGAGTAGCAGTCCAGACTTATTAATATTATTTTTTCAAATAGCTATCCCACTTTTCCCGATACTACTTACTGTATAATTTTCATCTGTCTTTTCCCCATTGATGTGGAAAAAACCCTTATTTTATGACAGTTTTTAAGACAATCTACCTTTTTAATGGTCTTTCTCTGTTAATTGGACAAATTAGCAGACATTGTATCAAACTCTCAACTCAAAACTATGATTTAATATTTTTACTTATGGAGAAGAGAAAAAAAAAAAAAACGCAGCTGATAACCTCCCTTGCAATAGCCAGTGTCCTGTGATTTCTTTTTGGGTCTCTTGATGCCTTTAGCCTCTGATCCCTCTGGTTCTATAGAGGCTGCTCGGGTGGTTAACTGTCCCATCTCAGCAGATGTCACACATCTTGGCCTTTTCTAGTCTTTGTCTTTGACATGAGGCTTAAGACAATGATAAGACATGAGATCTAAGGACTGATGGAAGATGAATGATTTTATTTTATTTATGATTAACTCCCTCTAAAATTCTTCCCTCTTCATAGCTCATAGATTGTGGGAGAACCTGTCTGTGGCCCTGGGCTGAAACTGGAGCTGCGGAAGCCCTCTCCATTCAGGCCTGCCGTTCGTCCACCCCTGCGAGTGCCACTCCTCTCTCCCCGTTGCTTAGGTCCCTGAACAGACTTTGTTGACCAAGGAACGCTAATGTAACTATGACACAGTAATAATACAGAGTGTTGGTAGCATCCAAAAACATCCTGAAAATGTACATAGGCTAGTGAATTCTACCCTTACACACGCAATCAGTGGAAATAATGAAACTTGAAGCATTTATGTACAAACACGTTTAAAAAACTATTGTCATATAATGTAATTGATAAAAGTCCTAAAGTGGACATTGATAGATAGATAGTTTTATTTGTTGTACTCCTAGTCTCAAAAGAGTATCAGTTGTGCATTTGAATTTTAGTTTTTACACTAAATTCCAGTTTGGGCTCATCGGAGATAAATGCTCAGTTTCCTGATGCCGTTCTAGAATCACTTAGTTTATGAAGATGCTCTTTAAAGGAGGAGCACTTTTAAAAATCTGATAGTTGGTTCACCTTTTATGGTCACCCTAAATCCACTGTAGAGGAGGGGAAAACTTATGATACCTGCTCATTTCTGAAACTTTCGTTATTATATGTGGTTTAAAATTATTTAGCCAAAATTTTTTTTAATTTTTTTTATTTCAGCATATTACAGGGGTGCAAATGTACGTATATTGCCTTTGCTCCACCTAGTCAGAGCTTCAAGCATGTCCATCCCCCAGACAGTGCGCACCACACCCATTAGGTATGTATATATCCATCCCCCCCCATCTGCCTGACACCCAATGAATGTTACTACTATATGTGCACTTAAATGTTGATTAGTTAATACCAATTTGATGGTGAGTACATGTGGTGCTTGTTTTTCCTTTCTGGGGATACTTCACTTAGTAGAATGGGTTCCAGCTCTATCCAGGATAATACAAGAGGTGTTATATCACCATTGTTTTTTGTGGCTGAGTAGAACCCCATGGTATACATATACCACATTTTATTAATCCACTCATGTATTTATGGGCACTTGGGTTGTTTCCATATCTTTGCAATTGTGAATTGTTATTTAGCCAAAATTGATACCTATTAAACCTATTATCTTTGGCTATCCTTCCTCCCTGCCCCATTCTGAAACAATAGTATTTTCATTGCTTTAACCACCATGTCTGAACAAAACCTAAATGTCATGGTTACCCTTTACATATCTCAGGACCCCCCTGGAAGACAGGAAAGAGAAGCCTTCCTGAGACCTCATTGTAGTTTCTTCTCCCAAAACCACGCCTACCTAAGGCTGTCTAGTGGCAAAAGCCACCTAGGCTGCCACAAAGAGGCAAAATCCTATACCAAGATGAGTTTAGTGGTAAGGCACTTGGAACTGTGGCTAATCTGTAGCTGTCACTTTCTGGCCAGATAGTGCTAGTCTCAGTACTCTGTGTAGGTGTAGTAGTGTCCATACTTGTTTGCTAGAGGGTAAATTTCACCTTGGAGAATAATTGAAAACTCTTCACCAAATCAGAGAAAGAAAAAAAGCACTGTCGTTTTGTGTTTTCTGGTCTTCACAACAATTCCATAAGATAGATACTATTTATCCCCACGTGGAAAACAGAGATCAAAGGTCAAGTGACATGAGTCGGATTTTTTATTGTTTTTTGGGTAGTTCCATTCAGTTTTTATGGTACCATTGTGGGGAAGACAAGTTTTAGCTGTTAAACATACGAGTCATGCTCAAAAGCATGTTTCAAACTCCTGACCTTGAGCGATCCTCCCGCCTCGGCCTCCCAGAGTGCTAGGATTACGGGCGTAAGCCACCGCGCGCGGCCTCAAAAGCATGTTATCAATGGGATATGTCTATGAGATACAGAGAGATAGTCATAGTAACTAACATGGTTTCTGTTATTACAAGTTTAAGTTATGAATGACCATTTTAGATAAGCAGTATTGTTGCACATTGACAAAGTGTAATTAGATTTTATTTTTGATGATGTTAGGTCCTCTGGAGCTCACTGAATGCCTTAAGGTCAGGTGTGCCACAGCCATCCAGAAAGTATCCAGCCATTGATTGTATCCATATATCCATTGCGTCCATGGCTAGATACTTTCCAGACAGCCTCATATTATGTAACGTATCCTTAGGAAATCCTTGGTTGATAGTAAATGAGCTGTATTTCTTTAATCCCCAAAGTTGTTCTTCAGAAACTTATGGTAGAAGGAGACGTGGTAATTAACATTATACAGAAGGGATTTCTGAGCCAATAAAATACCAGCTTAAAACTGAAGTTACTCAGATCCTGGCTGTAAGCATGGGCATCTAATTCACCTTGAATTTGAATCCTGTTCCTACCACTTGTGAGCCATATGTTCTCAGGTAAGGTTCTTAATCACTCTAGGCCTCAGTTTCCTCATCTGTAAACTGAGAGGATCATAACACCTAAGTCACAGTTACAGGGATAAAGTAATGCATCTAAAGAATTGTCTAACTCACAGCAAGTACATAATATATTGTAGTTTTGTCATCATTATTAACATCATGGTACACTCAGGTAGGGAGGACTCACAAGTCCTGTGCCCAAAAATATTGTTTAAATTACTCAAGACATTATACAAAAAATTATGTAAGGGCATGTAATTATTTTACCCTAGTAGATTTGATATAGTTGCTTAAGCACCAATCTCAGTAATTCAGGTTCTCGGAAGAGCATAGCCTCCATATTCTTAAAGGTCGACTTTTGGTATGGTTGGAGGCACTTCCCCATTGGCCAATTGGGAATCTCTGGCATCTAGGTGGCCTTACCCTAAGGATTAGGAGACTAGATAGGATTCTGAGAGTGTTGGACCACAAATGATGAGTATCAGGAAAGCCTTACCTAGCTCCAGTAAGTGTTGGCAATTATTTGAATACATAGGGATCTATTCAGTAGGATTGATCGGAAAGCAGGAGTGGAATTGGGATATGTCAAAAAAAGAAAGTGATTACTTCACATTCCATTATTGTGAGTTCTGTGTGAGGTCGATAGGTTACTAAAATTCAGAACCTGCTGATGCAGGAGAGCTCATTTGGACCTTTCATATATAAAAGTCATACCCACTCCGATGCTCTAAATTTATTTTTAGCCATGTTAACAGTTTAATTACTCGTGTCTATTCCAGATTCCATTTGTTTTCCAAGAGACTGTCTTTGCTCACAGCCACTTGATGTGAAGTTTCGAAGATGGGAGATTTTCTCTTTCTCTCTCTGCTTGCTGCCTCTTCTGATATTTGTCCATGGAGAAGATAGTATACAGCTTAAATTCCTTGTAATTGAGGAGCTTTTGTTGTGGGAGGGGAAACAAATATTTCAGGAAGGAACTGATCCTTTGTTTCAGATGACAGCAGGATTATAATTTCTTATTAAAAACTTAACTTACAGAGGCTCAGTAATTAGGATATAATTATAGTGTGAGTGTAGTCTAGTACCCAGGAATACGAGTCTATTGTAGACCCTAAATAAACAAGGCTCACTTTCTTCTATGTCAAGTCCAGATGCTTCAGGCTGGCGTCTGAGGTTCTTCATGATGTGGTCCATCACTTTCAAGCTTAGCCCCTACTTGCTTCTCCAACATGGATTTCCTCTTTAAATAGGCAGAATTCACTGTCTTCACTGTAGCTGTCTGTTAGGATATTGCTCACATATACCTGTCATAGACTTTTTCCCTTTCTACTTATTCAAATATATAAACCCTTCCCCCAGCACCAAGTATCACCATATTATATATTCTTCACTAAACTATAATTTTGTATCCATATTACATGACATAGCATTTAATCAACCTTTTCTCTTCCAGGGCCCATAAGTCTCTTCAGATTTTTTCTGATCCATGCAATACATTTATTTGAGTAGGTTTTTTCTCACCCTCCTCCTCACTCGTAGGTAGTAGTAGCACTTTGTCCTCTATTTCTGGAAAGAGGTTGCCAAGCCACGCTTTTGGGATCTGCACTTACCTGGTCACCTGTGATGTCAAACTCATGGAAGAGTTCTGTGAGTTCCTGTTTATGAATATTGAAGAGAAATCTGTACATTTGGAAGGTGGCTTCACCAATTCTCTGCTCCCCATCCAGATCGAGCAGGTCAAAAACAGGCCGAGAATGGCGATACAGAAACTGCTCTTCCAAATGGTTCTGTTTTGAGAGAAATATATAAGACAGGAACAGAGTTATCAGTGCTCTTTTCTAAACTTCTTTCGTCAAGACTCGTATCTTCACCAGCCCATTCCCTAAAACAAAGGCAAAATCACACAGCCCAGGGATGAAGAGGTTCATCAGCACATTGTTCCCCCTTCAGCATCTGTGTTCCCAGGGCTTAGGTGACCTGTAGTAATCACTCTGCTAGATGGCACTGTGGTGACTCTGATGCATTTCCTTCCATTCAGTGAAAATCTCATGAAACTGATGACTTCCGTTCCTCAAGGAGTGGGGAATGAGTGGGGAAATACAGGCTAGAAGTGTGTATATGGTGAGGAGGGACCCAAGGAAGAGCATTGCTTGTCTCCATCCCCCTCAGAAAATTCTCGGAGCAAAGGATCATGGAGGGAGTGAGGCACTTTGAGATTACAGGTGCTTCTTTGAAAATCAATAGCTCAAGGGAGGAAGGGCATGCCAAGAAGGGCCCCAATAGGGTGAGATCTGTTCCTTCCAAGGCGAGGCCGAGGCGGCAGCAGGGAGAGGCTGTGGAAAACTTCCAGGTTACGGGTGGACCGTTTGGGAACCAAAGTTCTCCCTCTGTCCCCCATTTTTTTCTTCCTCGTTTTTAGTGAAAGGAAGAAAAATTTTGATGCATTCTTAATTCAGTGCCCCTTTAGCAAGAGGATGGCAGCAGCCAAGCTCTTCCCCCTCTGCCCCCCTGCCCTGGACCCTGTCTTGTTACTTGCCTGGTGTGCCAGCAGTATGCACACCAAAATGTAGAACTGGTCAAAGCCGATCTCGCCCACGGCATTCCAGTCCAGCATGTCAAACACGATCTTGATCTGTTTCTTTTTCAAGTCAGTCACGTGATGAAGGAAGTGATAGAACAGCACATCTGTTAAGATGGGGAGGCCAGGAGATGGATTATTCTGAAACGGTTCTGAAATGCTAAACAACTAGGAGCCATATAAACAGTAGTAATGTTGGAAGCTTGTTGACCTGGGAAGAATATTGCTATTTCTGGCTTCGCCACTCTACCTTCCACAATCCCTCGTACCTTAATTGTCCTTGAGCTGTGTGGAAAAGCACCGTGCCCGGAGTTGTGTCAGGTGAGATAGTGGATAGCGCTTGGTAGCGACCCCAGCTCACACGCCTCATGTTGCAGACAGCTGTGCCTGTGGCACCGATCAAAGGCAAGGTGGTGGCATACAGCACAGACACAAAGTGCCCCTTGTGTGTGAAAGGGAGAACTTAATTTTCATTAGGGACCTAGGCACTTCCTTGGAAATGCTGACATTTTTCCTGGGCCTTTCCCTGGAGCTAATTAAAATGAGAAATAAAAAATCATTCCTCCTCTATAAAAGTCTTAGTATTCCTCATGCTTATATAAAGTAAATGCATTTGGCTATAGGAGGAGGCGAACAAAACTTACTGGCCACCTTATGTGGTTAGGAACTTTAACTGCCAGGTCTCACTGAACCCTGACAACCCCTACAGTGCAAGTGGTATCACACTCCTTTTATAATAAGCCTCAGCTATCAGTTAGTGCATATGCACGCTTCGGGAACTGTCACGGGCGTACCAATCACTGGAAGATCTTGTAAAACCGCAGATTCTGATTCAGGAAACCTGGCGTGGGACTGGGAGTCCACGTTTCTCCAGGCTGTGGGTGATGTGACGGCTGCTGGTCTGTGGCCCACACTCTGAGTGACAAAGGTGTGCCTCACAGTAAGTGTAGAGTGGGATTCAAATGCGGGTCTGTCCACAGCCGTGCTCTTTCCACAGTGATGCCGTATCTTTTGCACATTAGTTGATGGATATTTAATCATATGCATTCAGAGAAAAAATGAAAAATATGGAAAAAAAACTCTTTGACGAATAGGGAAGTTTTTTTGCGTGCCCTTTCACTCACTAATCATATGTCCCAGCGAGTAGAAGAGGGAAGAAACAAACATGGCAATGCATTTATATAGTGGCACGTGTTGTCCACAGTTGTATATACAAATCCCAGAGGGTAACAAGAAATTTTCAAGTATAACTTTGTTTACTTGTGATTGTCCCTTGCCCGTTGATTATGGAAACTGTCTCCTGCATAAGAAATGGCTCCACTGAATATGTAAAACATATCTACGTAATTTGGACATGCAGCTGAACCCAGCTAAAAGCACAGTGAATCCATGGTCACAACGTCACGATTTGGGGCCTTCGGACAGCCTCTTGATGTTCCTTCTCTGTGCCTCACTGAGTATGAGCACTGGGGAACAACACACCTTATATGTACACAATGGTGTCTCCTTGAGAAATGCTTTCATGTGGGCCTTACTAGCTACTTAAAGACTGTTTTGAAACCAGCTGACTCTGGCCCACTCAAGTCTCTAAGGCCTTAAGTGACTCCTCCCCCAGGAAGGCAAACATTAAGGTTGTGCCTTCAGCTTTCCAGGTCACTATCCAGTCTCTGGGTGACAGAAGACATGAGCATGACTTTACCTCTTGGGTGTTGCATCATAAAGGAGTGATTTAGTTACTGGGGAAATCAGACTCCTTGCAGCAAACATTCCAGTGAGAGGAGTGTGTGGGCTTTGGAGTCACAAGAAAGCCCTGAGTTTCAATCTCAGCTTTGTATTAATATTTACAGCCTGGGTCCCTGAAGCTGCCTTATCTAGGGCGGGGCCATTGGGAAAATTTGGTAGTGTACTGTGTGTAAATCTATATGTAAAGAGAAAAAGAAGGTGTCCTCTTTTTGTTGTTTGTTTTTTTCAAGATTAAATGGGCTCTTGAAAAAAATCTTTATGGAAGGAACCCCTTATTTGCAAATAACATTTCTCTCTATGAGGTCAGAATGAATGAATGGATGGAATACTGATACAGTTTGGGTATTTGTCCCTTCCAAATATCGTGTTGAAATTTGGTCCCCAATGTGGGAGGTATTTGGGTTAGGGGAGCGGATCCCTCGAAGTATGCAGTGAATTCTCCATTAGTTCCCATGAGAACTGGTTGTTACAAAGCCCGGCACCTCCCTCCCACTTCTCTCTTCCATCCCCTCTCCCCTTGTGACACGGCTCCCCTTCACCTTCCACCATAAGTAGAAGCTTCTGAGGCCTCCGCAGAAACAGATGCCAACGCCATGCTTCTTGTACTGCCTGCAGAACTGAAGGCCAAATAACCTCTTTTCCTTATAAGTTACCCAACCTCAGGCACTCCTTTATAAGCAACACAGACAGACCAAGACAGATGCCTCATTTATACCCACTCCTACAAAGAACCTAATTGGTCTTCTATTAGTTTGTGGACTCAAGAGGCAAGGCCGAGATCTTCAACGTTTTTTGGTCATTCATAAGTACCAAGAATTAGAAAGGATCTTGCAGTTTATCTGATGCAAACCTCCCATTTGACAAATAAGAAGTAAATTCTTGCCGAGGGGTCTTGAAGGTTAAGACCTGAGTGGGGCTTACCTCCCAAGAAGAATAATTATAATACTAACAATAAGTCTTTACAATGTGCCAGGCACTGTGCTAAGCATTCGCCAAAGGTATTAAGTTACCTTTTTTTCCAACTATGAGATGGACTCCTTTATTAGAAGCCTCACCTCTAGACAAGAAAAATGGGACTTAAAAAGGATAATGACATGTTCTCCAAATCACCGAGGAATAATGGGGACAGCCAGGATTTAACCCCAGAGCCTGCAGTTTTTTTCCTCCCCACCGAACTGCCACTAGTGTCAACTCTCAGCTGGCAGTTTTCTTTCTGTGCTTCATCTAGATGATATAGTAAAATACTCATTAGCTAAATAGTTTCTGGTTCTGCAAGTTTTCCTGCACATCAGCTACAAGCCAGGTGACAGCCCAGAGGAAACATGTCTGACTCACTGACCATTCAAGGTGTTCTTGCCGTGCACGTCGAGAAGGTGAAAATATTCCACCAAGACCTTCACGTTCCTCACAGACAGTAGGCAGTATACTTTGTCCAGATAGAGGTACCACAGAAACGATCCTGTCTTCAGTTTCATCTTGGTACTCTTTAAGCCGAAGGCTCTGGCGACCTGAAGTAGAATAAAGAATCCCGCCTCGGAACTAGAATGTTGGATTCTGAGTAGCTGAGGAGATCTGGCAGCAGAAAAGGCAAAAATGTCAGAGGAAACAGTCAAAATATGTTAAAATCGCTTCCTCTCAGTTCTCCAGCTTTACTATAGATATTTGTTGTCCTAAATCTCTTGTTAACTTGCTTATCCCTCTGTCACTAAAATATAATCAGTTCTAAATGGGAATCACAGGCTGTTTAGAAACGAACAGAAGAAGGTACTGCATATGACAACTGGGCTGTGTGGCCAAAGTGGATTGTAGAGGATTGAAGTACGTGAAAAAGTATTAAAAGAACCTCAAATAAGGACAGTACAATAAGGCCAAAGAGAGGAATTTTTTAAAGACCCAAACTCAAATCAGTGAAGGAGAAAACAAAGCAGTAAACTTGATTAGAACAATCAAGACCTTTTTTCTTTTTATTTTTTTAATAATAGAAAATTTCAAACATCTCCACAAGTAGAGAGACTAGTATAATGAAGCCTCATGTGCTCATCACCCAGCTTCAACAACGAGCAGCTCGGGACAAATCTCATTTCATCTATTGTCACTCCGGTCTGCCACCGTCACTTGATTATTTTAAAGACAATCTCAATCATAACTCATGACATCTGTAAATATTTGAATATATATTGAAAAAAGAGGGACTCTTTTTTAACATAACTGCATACCATTATGAGACCTAAAAACATAACAATCATTCCCACATGTCATCAAATAGCAGGTCAGGGCCGGGCGTGGTGGCTCACGCCTGTAATCCTAGCACTCTGGGAGGCCAAGGCGGGTGGATCGCTCGAGGTCAGGAGTTCGAGACCAGCCTGAGCAAGAGCAAGACCCCCGTCTCTACTAAATATAGAAAGAAATTATCTGGCCAACTAAAAATATATATAGAAAAAATTAGCCAGGCATGGTGGCACATACCTGTAGTCCCAGCTACTCGGGAGGCTGAGGCAGAAGGATTGCTTGAGCCCAGGAATTTGAGGTTGCTGTGAGCTAGGCTGACGCCACAGCACTCACTCTAGCCCGGGCAACAGAGTGAGACTCTGTCTCAAAAAAAAAAAAAAAAAAAATAGAAGGTCAGAATTCAAATTTTCCCTAATTATTTCTTAAAATTTTTAATAGATGCTTAGTTCAAATCAGGAACCCAAACTGATCTGTCTCATTTAGACTGTTTCTTGATCTCTTTAGGTTTCCCCTTTATCTCTCTTTTCTTTCTTTTTTTTTTAAGACAGGGTCTGGTTCTGTTGCCCAGACCCTGTGCAGCGGCGAGATCATAGCTCAGTGCAGCCTCCAGCTGCTGGGCTCACATGATCCTCCTGCCTCAGCCTCCTGAGTAGTAGCTAGGACTACAGGCACACATCATGACACCTGGCTAACTTTTTTTGGAGATGGGGGTCTCACTAGAGATCTTCCTGCCCTGACCTCACAAACTGCTGAAATTACAGGTGTGGCTGGGCACGGTGGCTCATGCCTGTAATTCAAGCACTCCGGGAGGCTGAGGCAGGAGTATTGCTTGAGCTCAGGAGTTCAAGACCAGCCTGAGCAAGAGTGAGGCTCTGTCTCTACTAAAAATAGAACAATTAGCCAGGAATGGTGGCGTGCCTGTAGTGGCTTGAAGGTTTGAGGAATAAATGGGAAGAGGCAGAGTAGCATTGATAAGGGTAAGGTTAGGAGTCATGTACGTCAGAGTGCAAGTTTTGTCCAGTTTGTCAAGGGGCGTAAAGAAGCAATTGATCCACGGAGAAAGTAAGTTTAATTTTTGGGATTTAGGCAAATATCTATGTATATATTAAAATAAGGTTTTCTAAGGTGGGTCCCATCATGTTCTATTTTTAATTAGAAGCTAAAGTCATTTCAGCCAACAGAGGTATGTATGAGGTATATTTAGGAATAGTGGAGCCGTTATATGTCCAACTGAAGGAAGGACATATAACGTAGGGTTTTATCCTATTTCATCAGCCTGAGGGGTGTTCAGTTCAGTTTTTGACACTCCTGGTGATTGATATTATTAGGTTAGAACCAAAAGTTATGTCCCTTGAAGGGTCATGATTGAGGGGGTGGGGGACAAATGTTTTTTTTTTTTTTTTTTTTTTTGAGACAGAGTCTCACTTTGTTGCCCAGGCTAGAGTGAGTGCCGTGGCGTCAGCCTAGCTCACAGCAACCTCAAACTCCTGGGCTCAAGCAATCCTCCTGCCTCAGCCTCCCGAGTAGCTGGGACTACAGGCATGCGCCACTATGCCCGGCTAATTTTTCTATATACATATTTTTAGTTGTCCATATAATTTCTTTCTATTTTTAGTAGAGACGGGGTCTCGCTCTTGCTCAGGCTGGTCTCGAACTCCTGACCTTGAGCGATCCACCCACCTCGGCCTCCCAGAGTGCTAGGATTACAGGCGTGAGCCACCGCGCCCGGCCGGGGGACAAATGTTGATTTCTGCCAAATTGTTTGGGTCCAATTAGTGATGACATTGTGGGGTTTAGGAAAGTATATGTTATGGAAAGGGGGTGGAAAGGGTAGCGTGACCCAAACGCTGTTAGTGGATAGATGCAGAGTGTGACTGTAGGTTGAGAAGCGATCAGAAAACCTTCCCACGAAAGGACGTGGGCGAGATGCACTGCTTAGGCTCAGGGCAGCTTGTGCGAGTGAAGCTGAAATGAACATTGTTCCCTGGAGATGAAGGTTAGCCTTGTGACACAGAGCGCTCAGGAGAAGGTGTCTATTTTAGACTGTATTGTTGGGTTTATAGCCAAAGGTGGTCATAGTATGAGGGAATTACATAGGACTCTAACTGATTCCATTTGAGAGGTGGGATAGGAACAGCAACAAGCCCCTTTTGTGGAGAACTATTGGTGCATATGCAACAGTTTGTGTAGCATCAGGAAGAGTCCACAGTTTTGAGAAGTTGGAGGGGCCCTTGGACTGTAGGTACATAAGGATGTTGTAAAACGTCCTTGGTGGGGATCTGGGAGAAGGATTATCATTAGGGTCCCCAGCACGGGCAAAAAGGAGACTGGCCTGGCGCGTCAGTTAGGTAGAAATATAAGAAAGAGGACAAGGACAACAAGATGTCATATATACCACAGTATATGACTGAAGTTCATGGTTTTGGAGCTTCTGTCGAGTGAAGCAGAGCCTGGCATCCGTGATGGGTTGCTAAGTGCAGGCCGGTGGACTTTCAGGGAGTTTGTGGTGGGTGGAAGTAGGTTTCTCTGGAGGATTAGTAGGTTCGAGTTGGGAGAGTTGAATCCAGGACAGAATTCCCAGCAGCTTAGCTGTAGTGGGAGCAGTGAGAATTATTTGAAAAGGACCTTTTCATGAAGGTTGAAAGGGGCCAGTTAGTCCTGGGGAATCCTTAAGTCAAATTCAGTCTCCAGGCTGTAAATGTTGAGGCCCCTTTAAATTGGGGGGTTGAGGAAGGTGGGTTTCCACACATTTTTGAAGAAGTTGTAGAGTGAGCTCCACTGCTGGCATGTAGGTGCCAAGTTGGGGGGGGAGGAGATTGAGGTAAAAGACCAGAATGCCCATATGGTTAACACATTAACTGCCATGTGAGTTGTATTTAACTCACGCTAGTGTTGAGCCCAGGCCCTCATGAAGCAAAACCTGGGCAAAACTCTACAGTTGGTTCGTGAAAATCTTACTTGTTAATGTTCTTACTGTTACAATTAATATTGACACATTAATTCTAAAAACGTGGATTAAATTAATAGAAGTCAATAAATTTTATTTTTCATTAAATTTTTCATCAAATTAGAAAGGATTGGTTTTTTTGAAGTTTCATTCTAGTTTTGTAATAAAACACCATGGCTCCAAGGAAGAAAAAATTTTTACTTATGTGGCAGTCAATGTGCTAAAGGGACTAAGAAATAAAGGTGCCCTAGAGAGATACGGAGTCTGAAAGAGTAGAGGGAAGGAGGTTTAGCCAGCTTTGGTGGTGTTCTAAGGAAAGTTCTGTAAGTTGTTTAAGAGTTGAGTGCTCCTTTTTTTATCTTTTCAGAGGATTTGGGGTGATCAGCTGAGTGTAACTTATAACTGATACCTAGGGCATCTGAGACTTGCTGAGTAATTTGAGACATAAAAGCAGGGCCATTATCACTTTGGAGAGAAATTTAAAACATTTGTCAAACTTAAAAGGAACAGATAACCCCTATCTTAAGTTGTTCTAGAGAATAGGAAAAAGAACAAAAAACGTCCAGTTCATTTTATGAGCTAACGCATCTTGATTGTAAAGCCAGATATCAAGAGAAAGTATTGGTCTATTAGATTTGTGAACATAGATATGAAAGTCCTAAGTGTATGATTTGCAAATCAACACCAATAGTGTCTGCAAAAATGTACATTATGATCAAGAGGCAACTGGAGATACAGTTATGCCAACAGATGCAAAGACTCTGACATCAGACTACTGGGGTTCAAATCCTAGCTCTGCCATTTATTAGCTTTGTGACCTGGGAAAGTTGCTTAGCCTCTCTGGAGGGAGACAAATATTTACTTTCCAGGTGCTATGGTTTGAATGAAGGTGTCCTCTACAAAATTCATGTTGAAACTTAATCCCTAAAGCAATACTATTGAGAGGTATAGCCTTTGGGAGGGGATTAAGTCATGAGTGCTCTGCTCTCATGAATGGGATTAGCCCTCTTACAAATGTCTCGAGGTTAAAGGGAGTGAGTCTTGCGCTTCCCTCCCTTCCGCCAGGTGAGCACACAGCAACAAGAAGCCATCTTAGAGACAAAGGGCAGCCCTAACCAACACCAATCCTGCTGGTACCTTAATCTTGGACTTCCCAGACTCTAGACCTATAAGAAATAAATTTCTATTGCTTATAAAGTACTCAGAATGTAGTAGTTTGTAATAGCTCCACAAATGGACCAAGACACCAGGAATGCAAGACTATTTCAACCAATGAAATTCACCACATTTATTGACTACAGGAGAAAAATCATGATTAATTCAATAAAAGTAGAAAACACATTTTATAAATTTTCAGAGCTATGATAAAAAAATCATCAACAAATTTGGAATAGTAGGAAACTTCTTTTTGTGTATAGATTTGCCAAAATCCTTTAGTAAACATCATACTTAAAGGAGAAACTTTAAACCCCTTTTCATTAAATATTGGACCAAAACAAGAATTCTTATTTTCACTGTTACTGTTTAACACAAAACGAGATTCATTTGCTAGAGATCCTAGCAAACATTATAGGAAACGAAAAGAAATAAGAAATGTATTAATGAGGATTATTGTAGCAGAGCTGTAAAAAGGCCCTTGATACGGACTTGCAGTGTTTTCTTGGCCCCCAGTGCAGGGCAGGCTGGAAGTGCTGAGGAGTTAATGTCCCAGGGAGTAGTCCTCTGGTCTCCTGGCCTCTTGGGTGGGCTGACTCTGAAGTGTGTTACATAATGACCCCCCAGGGTTCCCCAGTATGACTGAGCTGGATTCTGGGGGAATCGAACTGAAGACAACTGCCAAATGCTTTTTATGTGACATTAAGACTATGTGACTTTTCTCCCTTGCTCTGACAATGCAGTGTCTTACATTAGTAGATTTCCTGATGTGTTACAGAATCCATTCTTTTATGCCTGGATAGACTTTTCGTGGTCATGGTATTTTTGCTCACCTCCGGTTTGACCTTCATTGGGGCTCAGAAAACGATACCCCCAAATGAAAGCGGCAGAAGCAGAAGTTTTTCCCTGACCTTCTCCTGTCCTCCTGCCTCTCACTCCCATTCTCCCCCGCGGCTAGCCATAGAAACTAGAATCCCTCTTCCCCAAGGCGGGTCATAAAAGCCAGAACCCCATTCCCAAAATCCAGCTATCAAACCTAAAATTATTCTGTGTAAAAAGTGGTCATCAAGAAAGTATCTGACCTGTCTTGTTTGACTGTAGGTCCTCAGACTCCCACTGCAGAGAGGGCCCAGCCCCACACCCAGAAGGAAGGATGCTGCCCAGGGAGGCCAAGAGGAGCATAGACAGACAGGCCTTGCTGGGTCCCCCACTCAGTCTGTCAGCATTAGATCCTGCACCTTTTGTCCAATCATATCTCTACACCGTTGTCCACACTTTGCTGAACCTAAGCATAAAAATGGACAATCTCCCCCACATCTCTGGGTCTTCATTTTAAAGGGTCCTGTGTATACATGTTAAATAAATGTATATGCCTTTGCTCCCATTGATCAATCTGCCTTCTGTCAGTGAGTTTTTAGCAAACCTTTAGGGGGTCAAGGCCCTTGGTCCCTACACCTCGCTAGCATTTTTTTTTTCCCCCATCTATTTCAGAAGTGAGATCAGTCTACAGTTTTCCTTTATTGTCCTTATCTAGTTATAGGAAAACCCATCTCATAAAATGAGTTGGGTAGATTTCCCTCATTTTCTATCTTTTGAAGGAATTTATATAAAGGGAGACATTACTTCTAAAACCACATAGACCTGATGTCTTTCAGTGGAGACTGATGATTGATTTGATTCCTTTATTGGATATTAGTCTATTTAGGTTTTTTATTTCTTATTGAATTTATTTTATCTTTTAGATATCATTTATCACTTATATTTTATTCTTGATAATTACCCGTTTCATGTAAATTAAAACATTTATTCCTATAAATTTGTTTAAAATGTCATTTCATGATTTTCAAAATCTCCACAGTATCTGATATTATGCTTGCTTTTCATTTCTTCTGGTATTTTTTCTTTCTCTCCCCAACTTTTTTTTTCTTTTTCTTTTATCTATTAGTTATTTCAAAGAAGTAGCTTTGGTTCTGTTGAAACTTTCTGGTTTTCTTATAATGTTATTGAGGTATAATTTACATATCATAAAATTTACTGAGTTACAGAAATATAATAAAAATTTACAATTCAGTGATTTGGGGGTAAATTTACCGAGCTGCAAAATCGTCACCATAGTTCAGTTGTAGAACATTTTTATCGCCCCAATAAGACTTCATTGTCCACTTTTAGTTAACTTCCCTTTCACATCCAGCCCCAGGAAACCATTAATCTACTTTTTTTTTTTTTTTTTTTTTTTTTTTTTGAGACAGAGTCTCACTCTTTTGCCCTGGCTAGAGTGCCATGGCGTCAGCCTAGCTCACAGCAACCTCAAACTCCTGGGCTCAAGCAATCTTCCTGCCTCAGCCTCCCGAGTAGCTGGGACTACAGGTATGTGCCACTATGCCTGGCTAATTTTTTTCTGTATGTATTTTTGGCTGTCCATATTATTTCTTTCTATTTTTAGTAGAGACGGGGTCTCGCTCTTGCTCAGGCTGGTCTCAAACTCCTGACCTCCAGCGATCCTCCTGCCTCGGCCTCCCAGAGTTCTAGGATTACAGGTGTGAGCCACTGGCCTGGCCCATTAATCTACTTTTTGTCTGTATGGATTTGCCTTTTCTATACATTTTGTATAAATGGAATGATACAACATTTTTATTTCTCATTTCATTTTTTTTTCTCTATCTCTGAGGGCTGGTCAGACCCCTCTGACCTCCATCTCCACCCCAGGGCCAACAGCTTCTGGGGAAGTCAGAGCCTTCATGTAGTGGGGAAGCAGCCCTCTTGGTCCCCCATCACCTCCATATAGTTGGTCAAATGATCTAAAACAAATGAAAGACCACCTTTTCCGCATGTTCTGGGAGGTTCCAACATGAGTTGACTCGATGACAGCAGTCTTGCGCATTTCCTTCTTTTAGTAATAAACACCCTCTAAAATTCCAAGTACTCATTCAGTTGCGGGAACACGTTGAACTGTTCGGCAACCCCTAATCAGGGCACCCTTTGCACCGACCACCAGCAAAGCAGGCTTCTTCAGCTGGCGTTTCCGATTTAAAGCTCGCTTGGTGTTTGCACACTGCTGAAGGGATATTTTCGAACAATGCACCGAGGAAGGGGTGAAAACACCTCAACATAGCCGTTCTCTGGGGTTGGGGTTCTTGGAAAGTGCTATTTGCTGAGATTCAACTTGTTTATGAGAGAGGGTCACCCTAATAGGCCTTGAAGGCTGCCCATCCCCGGCACTTTCTGTTTGGAAGCCACGTAGAAGATTCTGGTAAGAGCATTTTAAAACTCTCTATAGGACAAACAGGTACCAGTAGCAGTGAAGTGAGTCAAATGGCCAGGATCGAGGATGAAAGGGGTCAAAGATGACTTTAGCTTGATCTG
Source organism: Eulemur rufifrons (assembly GCF_041146395.1). Classification (NCBI taxonomy): domain Eukaryota; kingdom Metazoa; phylum Chordata; class Mammalia; order Primates; family Lemuridae; genus Eulemur; species Eulemur rufifrons. The sequence continues at coordinate 14,331,792 of NC_090992.1, forward strand.
TAATATGCTCATTTTTTTTTTAATTGGGAAACTAAGAATAAGACGATTTTTACTTACTATGGAAATATACCTGCAAACCCATCACGAAGTCTGGGATGCATAAATCCCAAAGGCGCGCCTTCTCCCAGCCCTGCAATGCGGGCAGGTTTGTGGACGGCGGCGGGGGAGCCCCTGGGAGGCAGAACGTGAGCGGGGAAAGTCCGGCCTGCAGGGGCTGCCGCGGCCCCTGGGCGCCGCACACTAGGAGGCAGCAGCGCGCCGATGGCCCGTCGCCGACTGGTCGCCAGGATGCGCGCCCCAAGCAAGCGCCCTCGCTCTCCGGGCGTCCCCGTCGGAAGAGTGGGGCGAGCAGGACAGCCTTCCGGGGGGCTGCGGGCGGATTCAGTGCGCTAACTCGGCTCACCTTCTCGGCACTGACGACGATCAGTGGGCGCTCGCGCTCGCGGAATGCCAGCTGGCTGCCCCTCTCGCTCCCGCCAGTTTTGGGAGCCACGCGGCGCAGCTGTCCCCTCAGGCTGGGGAACGGCCCTCCGAGCGGTCCCCTAGGCTCCCCAAAGCCCAGCCCGTGGCGCCCGGCGCGAGGTGCGCGGGGACTACAGTTTCCAGAGTGCCCTGCGGCGACGGGCGGAGCCGGGGAGCGCCTGCAGCCAATTAGGGGGTCTCGGGGCGCTGCCGGGGAGCGGCAGGTGGAGCCGGGCCGGTGGGCGGGCGCGGGGCCGGTCCCCAGAACGTGTCCGGGGCTCGCGGACTGGGCTGGGCTGGGCCGGGGTGCGGCGCAAGCGGGGCTGGCGCTCGGGAGGCGGCCCGGGGGACCGGACAGGGCGGGGGCGGGGACGCGGCCGCCTGCGCGGTTCCGGGTGCTCCCGCCGCGGCGCTGCCCAGGGCGCATTGGACTGGGTCGGGCTGCGAGGAAGGGCGGGTCTGGGGAGAGCCCCGAGCGCCGCGGCGTCCTCCTACCATCCCCGCGGCCGCCCGAGCCACAGCCGGAGCCGGCGCCGCCTCGCCCCCAGCTCGCGCGCCCCGAGTCATGGCTTTCGCCAATTTCCGCCGCATCCTGCGCCTGTCTACCTTCGAGAAGCGAAAGTCCCGCGAATATGAGCACGTTCGCCGGGACGTGGACCCCAACGAGGTGTGGGAGATCGTGGGCGAGCTGGGCGACGGCGCCTTCGGCAAGGTTTACAAGGTGAGGACGCGGGAGGTGGGTGGCCGGGTGCGTCGAGCGGCTCCGGAAGGAAGGGGCGCCGGTCCCGGCCAGCCCGGCCCCGGCTCGGGAGGACGCACGGGGCTGCCCGGCCCTGAGCTCGGGGTCCCGGGCCCCGCGCCGGCGATTCTTGTTTTCGGGGGAACCTCACCCAGCCCGGGCGAGTCCCTGCGCGCTGGGCGCCCCCTCTGGGCACCGCTGTCGCCCCCACCTCGGCTTCTGAGCACTTCCTGTGCGTCCTGCACCTCGCTGGGCGCCGCTGGGGGAGACAAAGCAGCGCGTATGGGACCTCGGCATCCGAGAGGGCCACTCCAGGCACCCTCCCTAAAACTGTCATACCAAGCATCACAGATGCTTTGGGAATGCCTAGGCAATAGGGACAGAGGAAGTCATCTGCGCCTGGGAGGGCTGGGAGTTGGGAACACACCTGAAGATGAGCCAAAGACAGGGAAAGGGTGAGGGCAAGGTGTGGCCCCAGGAGTAAAAGGTGGGGCTTAGGAAGGTGGGCTGGACGGAGGGGGAGGTCAAGGTCTCATGAACGCGCAGCTTCGAGGAACAGATCTGATTCTGTACGTCTGAGTCACTGCTCGGGAATCTCCCAGTCTGCAGTTACCTCTCCCCTAGGGGAAGACCGGGCGGAGAGCCTTTGTGGAGGGGTGGGTGGGGCAGAACTGATTGAGTTTGCCGCCGCACGTTTGCTGCAGGACATTGTCTGGTTTCTGTTCTTGTGAGCCAAGTCTGAGTTGCTGAGTTGTTTTAGGGACCAAAACACCTACAGCTTGACTCCACCCTTTCCCTGATCTCCTTGTCCCTAGGAGAACTTACTGGGAGACTCCCACTTGTTAAGCTGGTGTATACCTCCAGGAGAGTGCCTCCTTCCTAAGGCAGCCATCCTCCTCCTTGGGGCTCCTGTAGCTTGTAGTCTACTCTGACCCCAAGATTGCCCTTTCAGGAGGCTGGACGACTGAGAGGCCTCCCCCAGATCCCCTGGGTCAGGACTTGATCTCTCTGACATGAAAGTGGTCCGGAGCCTGGTTACCAAGGTGTACTTCCCAGATGACTAGAGTTAGCATTATCTGCGAGCTTGTTAGACGTGAACAATCTCAGGCCCACCCCAGTTGAGAAGCGCTGCTCAAGAGGCTTGGAGTGGCAGCCATTTTGAGACCAACTAGGCCCAACCTGGCTTCTTTTGTTGCCTTACCACCTCCCCTCACCCCCGCACTTCCTGTTACTCGGGAAGGCACCCCATTGGAGCAAAGGTCCTGTGGTCGGAGCCCAAGCATTTGGACTGCCTTCATTTGCTGCCTTACGTTGCCTGGGGGCTTCACACATATTTGAGGGCAGCCCCAGACCCTTTCCTCTGCACATTTTTCCTTGACTCTTCTCAGAGCTGTCTTCCTCCTAGTGGCACCAGAAAACGTTCCTCAGCCTGGAGGCTCTCCCTAGACACCCTGCCAGTGTCCTTTCCCACCTAGGACAGAGCCTGCTCCTGCAGATATGCTGACCACTGTGGGGGCAGCTGGACTCTTGGTCAGCCGACCACATAAGCCACTTTATCCAGAAGGTTCAGTTGGTGTTTTTAGTGCATGCTCTTGGTTCTCGGTGATGTCTTTTCTCCATTAGGGGCTTTCAACTGCATTCTTGTTCTCTCCCCCAGTGCATCCCGGCTTCGCATGGTTCATTTTCATTTCCACTTAAATGCAGAATTTTGCTTTCATGTTGGTAAGGTTTCCCTTTGTCATTTTCAGTTGCCATTTCCGCCTGCTTTGGCCCTGTAAGACTCCCCTGCTGCTCGTTTCGTTCAAAGGAGCTCGTCTGATCCACAAGTTATTTGGTCTCCTTCTGGTTCTCCAAAGTACATGGAAAGTTACTTTTTAAAAAGTGACTCCAGCTCTCCAAGCTGTGAGCTGGCGTCCCCCACCCCCTCAAGCCCCTACACCATGATTTTCTCATAGTTAAGACAAGGGAGAGCGAGACTCAGAGAGCTGAGGGACGACTGATACATCTGGACAGTTCATTCTGTTACCTACTTAGTGTGTGCCCCCTTGATCCAGCGTAATCTCACGTTACGTGCACGGGGGCTAGGGCCCAGAGAGGGGAAGAAACTAGAACCCAAGGCTCTGGGCTTCAGTTTAACACTTCTTCCTTAGTCACCAACTAAGGAAGACCCATCTTGAATCAAAGTTCCCTGTCACCCAGGCTGCCTGCCCCGGAGGGGTAGTGTTTACTCAGCCCTTATAGTTGAAGTTAAAGCAAGTGCTGCTTTTGATAAAGGCCTTCTAATCAAGGACCATGACTCCCACCCATTTTGTTGTTCCCTAGCCTGGTCGCTGTGGTAGCCCAAGCCAGAAGTTCCATCTTGGTTTTATGGCAGGGACCAGAGATTCTCTTTTGACATGGTGCCTGGGAAAGCAGTTGGCCATGAGCTGGGGAGGGGTTGCCAGCACCATCTCTTCTCCCTGTCCTAGAAATAGCAGGTTTTTCTCCCAACAGCCAAGGTGCAGGCCTTCCTGAGGACTTCCTGGGCCTGTGAAGCCTTGAAGTGCGAGCTTGTCAACGTCAGGAGGGTACTCTCTGATGCCAGGTTTCTTGAGGAGAGTCTTAACATCAGCAGTCTCGGAGACATAGAGCCTCTTCTCCCTGATAAGCCTGTGTCCATCTGCCCCAGGAGAAGAAAGAGTAGGATAGGATCGATTTTGTGCAAAGTCAAGCTCATCCTCACCCAATCCCTGTGTGATTGCAAATCGGTTTCAAAAGAAAATCATTTCTAGTCCATTACTAGAATACAAAGTAAAGCTTACAAGCTATGTAGTTTCAAAATTCTTACCATTGGAAATAATCTTCCTTCTGAGGAGGAGGTAGAAAGAGGAAGAAGCGTTTGATATGCTGGGTGGAGAAAGCTGCCTTGGGCCAGGTGCGCTTGCTGTGCTAGCAGCGGTGAGACAGGTGCTCCTGCCCAGGACACCGCCAGGGAATGTGCAGAAATGAAATGAGTTAGGTTAGCGGAAAGAGATTATTTTTGTGATTCTTGAAAATTGCTTTGGTTTTGATCTTTCATTGTCTTTAAACTTTTAAAAGGTTTATTTTGCAAAACCAGGAGTTTACAAAAAAATAGCCAAAATTAAAAAGAACCTAAAAATCACCCTAAGTCCCATCAATTGCTGTTGACATTTTGATGTATTTTGTTTCAGACTTTTATGGTGAAAATTTTTTTCTCTGTGGTGGTTTTCGTATATATCTACAGTGTTTTATGCCATCTTTCATTCCTACACTGTATTGTGCTAAACATTTCACAGATACCTTCTGGGATGGCTCAGTGTCCCCTTGATCTTAATCTTATTGAATATTTAAGTAATTTCCCTCCCCCCCGCCTTTTTTTTTACTATTAAGAAGTTAAAATTGATTAAATGCTTGTCATGTGCCAGGCACTTTATATAATATATAATGTAAAATATATATATGCCTTCCTAAAAATCAGCAAGCTGTGCAAAATCACGCAATAAAGAGGCCTTACGGGGAAGGCAGGGGTAAGTGCCTAACACTAAAGAACTTCATCAGTTAAAAAAAGAAAGTTCAGAACCTAAAAACCAGTACCACAGTTTTATACAAGTTCGTGGAGAAGAAATACATGAATGTTTTGATAAGTGGGGCACCTTACCTGGAAAAAAGCCTGCAGGGTGCTCGTGGTCGTGGGTGCCGGAAGGGTGGCAGCTGACGAAGCAGTGGCAGCAGGAAGTTGATGGGTGTTTGAGGAGTGTGCCTGTGTGTTTTGTGTGTTCTTTTTATGCCCAGAGCAGCTGGGTGCAGTTTTCTGCATTCACCTAGTGTTTCTTGTAGATAATCAATTGCACATAAGCCAATGCAACCTTAGTCTGAGAACAAAATCACTCCCTAACCTGGTCAATGGCGTTGCAGCAGAATCGGCAGGTTTAAAATAGGGGTTATTGCAGAGCTGACTGTACCTTGATGAACAACTTTGTAAAATTCTTACTGTATTTTAATTTTTTTTTGAGCTGATCTCACTCTGCTGCCCAGGCTGGAGTGCAGTGGTATCATTATAGCTCATTACTATGGTGAGCTATGGTGGGCTTAGATCCTCCTGCCTTGGCCTCCTAAAGTGCTGGGACTACAAGTGTGAACCACTGTGCCCAGCCTTAAATTATTTTTTAGGCTAGACTTTCAGAAGGGAATTACTAGGTCGAAGGGTATACCTATTTGAGGGTGATTTTCAAAATAAAATGAGATAAATTAATAGAGGTCTCCTTTGTCCGTTGCTGTTGCTGAAGGCCAGTCCCCAAATTCTCCTGGACCCTGCAAGAGCACAGGGGCCTTGGCAGCTGCTGCTCAGACCTCAGGCGGCCCCCTCCAGCTGCGCGGGCTTGGGAGGGATGTGACATCCTGCCTGCCCTGCCTGGTTTAGAGGAAGCGGAGGTTAAGTGAGGTATGATCCCTGGCAGCCTTCCCGCCCCTCCACAGGCCAGGGCCCTGCCCCTGTCACCTCCTCTCCTGCCTGCTAGTTTCAGAGCCTGGGTTTCTGCTTCCTCTGGGGCTGCTGAAGGTTCCCCTCCTCCTCCTCCTCCTTCTCCTGCCCCTCCTCCCTGGGCTTTTCAGGGAGAGGAAAGAGATCTGCCCCCAGGCAGTAACCTTATTTCCGCTCAGCCAAGTATTTTTAAACCCAAGTCCACACTATTGTGAGTGGGTTTCTGACTCCTGACTTGGTCCTAAAATCAAAGTGGGCTGAGCTTCCTGGGGATGACGCCTGTTGTGGGGGTCCGCTTGGTGCGGGGCTGCGCCTGCAGTCCTGGTGGGCTGCCTTGGCGCTTGCCACACTGGGAAGTGCTCCAGAGCAGGTCAGGGTGAAGGGAGCCGAGCAAGCAGACCGACCCCATCCAGCACCTCTAGTCGCCTGGCCTCCTGAGCTTGCCTAGACTAGGGGGAAATCCCGGGGGCTGTCACAGGACAGTCCCCGACTACCTTGCACGGTCACCCCCAGGCCCAGATGCTGCTGAGGGTAATAAAACAGGGTGGTGGTTAAGGGAAGAGATCTGGGGCTCAATAGGATCTGGGTCCCAGTCCTGGCCCTGGACCCCAAGCAAATGACCTCCCCCTCTGAGCCCGAGGCTGTGGCTGTGAAGGGGAGGAGCGCCAGGGCTGAGAGGGGCTAAGGAAGGGAGCGTGTGGCTGCAGACCCCCACCCAGCGCACGCTCAGGATGTGAAGGTGGCTTAGTATTGTTGGTGCTCTTGGTTCGGATGGAGATGGGCCTGCCCAGTTACTGCCACTTCAGCTGGGGACAAGGCAGATCTGCTGTTTATAGCTCAGCTCTGGTACCACGGCTCCCTCACCTCGGCAGCGCTGATGTTTTGGGCAGGATAAGTCTTTCCTGTGGGGCTGTCCTGTGCATGACAGGATGTTCAGCAGCTCCCCTGGTTTCTACCCGCAAGATGCCAGTACCCACCCCCTCCAGTTGTGGAAACCAAAATGTCCCCAGACATTGCCACATGCCCAGGGGGGAGGGGAGGCAGTATCACTCCAGTTGAGAGCCCCCGCCTCGCACAGACGAGCATGCCTTTCTTCTGTCCAGTTAATGGTGTCTGTCCACCTCCGGCATCAAGTTTCTGGGTATATGATGAAAGATGTGGGCCTTGCAGCCAGACAGACCAGGGTTCGAATCCCGGCTGTCCCATTTAACAACTGTGTGATGTCAGGCCAGTAGCTTGTCTCTGAGCCTCCCCCACGTTCCCCACATGTATGGTGGGGCTGACACCTTCCGGGGGGCTGTTGTGAGAACTGGACATGTAGCTCATACAGAGGGTGCAGCAGGCGGCCACAGCACGTGCTCAGGATAAGATAGTGGCCTCCCCTGCTGTTCCAGGGTGTCATGGGGGAGGAGAGAGGAAGGTGCTGCCTGCGATAAGAGCTGTGCATGGACAGACAGACAGTCAGCCGTGAGCAGGAAGGCTTGCACCTGGCAGGGCAGGCGGGGTGGTGGTGGGAAGGTGGAGAGAAGGAAGCCCTGGCCAGGAGAGAGGCTGACCAGAGACCCCAAGGTTGCCAGCTGCTGGCCCTTGAGCCTAGGGTGGCCCGAGGATGGGTTTATGTGGTTCCCACAGTGGCTGAACCAAATTTGAATTGATCGCCAGCATTTTGAAATCAGGAGAGTTCTCTGAAAAGCCCAGATTTCTGTCTTTTCTTGAAGTATCATGTAAGCAGGTCCCAGCCTGCATTCCTGCAGGGCCACATCTGCTGGAACCGAGGAGCCACCGTCTGAGCCAGCATGGCCCAATGGAAGTATCACTCGAGCCACATATGCAGTGACAAATTTTGTAGTCGCTTCATTCAAATCAGACAAAAAATGGAGAAAATGAATTTTAATAGCATATTTATATTTTCAGCATGTAGTAAATACAGAATTAAAGTGATATGTTATATTCTTTGTCTCCATGTTAAGTCCCTGAAGTTCAGTGTGTGTTTTGCACGTACACACATCTTAGTCTGCACTGGCCACATGCCAGGTGCTCGATAGTGACATGTGGATAGGGGCTACCGTGTGGGCAGTGCAGACCTGGCCTTACCGTTTGCTGCTACCCTGTCCCCTCCGCCTGTCCACTCTGCCCATTTCTGTTGTCTCCTCAGGCCGTGGCCAGGGGGTTTGGGAGCTGGGCACAGCCGGGGGGCAGCCGGGGCAGGGCCAGATCTAGGATTGCTTTTGGGGGCTGTCTTAGTCCATTCTGGCTGCTATCACAAAACACCGCAGACTGGGTGGCTTATACACCACAGAAGTTAATTTTCTCTCAGTTCTGGAGGCTGGGAAGGCCAAGATGAAGGTGCCAGCAGACGTGTCTGGTGAGGGCCCCCTTTCCCCTAGGCGGCTCCTCACTGTGTCCTCATGTGGTAGAAGGGATGAACGAGTCCCCTTGGGCCTACTTTAATTAAGGGCACTAATCGTATTCGTGAGGGCTTGGCCTTCATGACCTAATCGCCTCCCTAAAGGCCCCACCTCTGAATACCAGCAGCTTAGATGTTGGGATTCAAACGTGCAGGGACACAGATATTCAGACCATCGCAGGGACCAAGTCAAGAGAGCCTTGAATGCCAGGCTGAGCAATTTGAACTGGGCAGGTTTGACCTCAAACAATGTCCTGCCTGACTTGCCTTATGTCTCCCTGGGCCTGACCAGGTCAACCTACATAATGTTAGAGCAGGGCCCACTTTGCTTTGGGAGGAGGCCGTGACCAGAGAGGGCAATGACTTGAGCAAGGAGACGCAACTGGAAGGTGCCAGAACAAGGTTTCCTCGTTGCCCAAGGCCAAGGTGGCTCATGCTGGGTGGAGGCTGGGCCAGAGTGGCCACAGCCTGGTGACAGAAGCAGATGGCTATGCGGGGAAAGGCCAAGGCCAGAGCTGTGGTTGGGGCCTGAGTCAGAGTCCAGAGAGGGGAGGTGACTGATGGAAGGTGACCAGCCCAGCAGGAGATGTGTGTGGGATGGGAGGCACCACGGAGTTTGGGGAGCTAAGGTGCGGCAGTCAGGGTGAGAGGGGACGGGAAGCTGACGCTGGCCAGGGCTCAGAGGCGGCGCAGGAGCCTGGATACATCCCTGGAGTTCGAGCCTGGCTCTGTCTCTTGCAGGTTGTGTGACCCTGAGGAAATTCATTCTCTCCACCTCAGTTTCTTTAGCTGCAAAATGGTGGTAGCAGCAGTACATCTGCATAGGGTTGTTGCGGGACGGATTGAGATAACCCCTGAAACCACCTGGCCCCGGACGCTGGCGGAACTCGAATAAGTGTCAGCCACCAGAATTGTCCCCTGAGCACCTACTTGTGCCAGGCACTGCAGGTTCCCAGGTGAACAAGTAGGGAGTTGACGTTTGTTCAGTTCCTGTCTGCCCATCATTTATTCTTCTGACTGTCTCCCCATGAACGGCGTGGGTTACTGCTCCCTGCATAGCTGATGCAACGGAGGCCCAGAGAGGAGCAGCGACGTGCTCAGGGTCACGCAGCTTTCCGAGGCAGGGCCGGGGCTTGCTCCCGGATCTCTCTGGCCAGGAGCTTGTCCCTTTCTCCTGCATAACACAGAGGGAAAGGCGAAGGGGCTTGTTGGGCAGAGAGGGTCCAGGGTCACTTCAGCATGGTGTCCCCCTGTGGCCTTGGGGTTTCTGTGCCTAGGAATGTCACCCTTCTCCTTGGGCCTGCCTCAGCTGGGTGGTGATGGTGGCCTCCCATGCAGAGGAAGTGGTGACGGGTGCCGCCAGGGCCAGCAGAGGAAGTGGCAGGGGAAGAGGTGGGCAGAGGGTGGGGGAGCTGGGTGTTACTGGGGCCCTTGTAGGTGGGGCTGCTGGGGCCGCAGCACCCTAATGCGGGGGTGCCCTTGGGTCCTACCAGCAGAGCAGGGAGGGGCATGCGCGGAAAGGCCTGCTCCTCCCTTCTCCCTTTCTCCACTGCACTCACCTTCCACTTTACTCTTTCTCTTCCCCTTTCTCTCTGCTTCCCCTTTGTTGCATTTTTTTTCTCTTCCTTCCCCCATAGCTTACTGATTTTTTTCTTACTAACAGGCTATACCAGAGCCAGAACTAAGCCCTAAGACTTGAGGGGAGGGGAATTGAATTGACCAATGCACTGGTGACTAAAGAGTTAACTCCAGCCAGCCTGGGTCCAGGGGTAGGGGAGGGTGGGGGCCCCTGAGAAGAATTGAGAAGTTGAGCCCTGAAGCGCCTTTCTGCCTCAGGACCTTTGCACTTGCTGTTCCCCAGACTGCTACTCTCTTCCTATGACTGCACAAATTGCTCCTTCTCATCCTCTGGGTCTCAGCTCACATTCCCTCCCCAGAGAGGCCTTCCCTGACCGCCCCTCTCTGACCATGGTGACAGCTCCATGTCGATTTCCTCCAGAGCTCTTCACAAACCAAGATTCTCTTTTGTGTCTCCTTGTTCATTTTTTGTCCTCCCTGGCAGATGTAAAGCCCCTGAGGGCAGGGTGTTATCCATCCTTTGTGCTCCTGGCATCTGGAATAAGCCTTGCTCCTAGTAGGTGCTCAGTTAACATCTGCTGGCTGAGTGAATGGATGACGGGTGGATGTCAGGCCTGGCCTCTTTCCTCTCCCTAGGCAGGCCCGGTGTTGTGGTTCTGAGTGTGGGTGCTGGAGTCAGCTCTGAGCTTTCTTCTGGCTTCACTGCCTAGCTGCTGTGTGACCTTGGACAAGTCACCTCACCCCTCTGAGCCTCAGTGTCTTGAGCTGTAAATTGTAAATCAAAATAGTACTTTGCTCAGAGTTTGCGAAGACTGAGACATGTGGCCAGTCGTTAGCACCCTGCTTGGCACAGAAGAAGGCATTGTGACTGGCGCTATTGTGGCTGTCATCATTTCTGCCCGGTGACTTTCGCTGTTCGTTTGGCTTCTGGGGATTGACAGAGGCAGATTCCCCAGGCCCCTGCCCCCTCCCCTTGCCTGTGGTGGGTGGGTGGGAAGGTTCCCAAGGGCCAGCCTACCTGGTGTTGCTCTGTGTGTGTTGCAAGATGAGCAGATTCATCGAAGATAAGGAAGCCTCCATCCTACCCTTCCGGAAGGCCCGGCGGTAAGTCTGGGGCCTGGTGGGACAGGTCTGTGAGGCCTCAGCTCTGTGCCTGCCCACGGTCGGTTAGTCAAGGGCAGCTGAGGGCACTGCAGGCGCCTGGAGAGTGGCCTTCAGGCCCTGGAGGGAGAAGGGAGCTGGTGCCTCGCTTTCCTTCTCTCTCCTTGCTGGAAAGCCCTAGGTAGTCTTGTCTGGGAGCCCAGGCCCAGTTCTTGGCCCTCTGAAGCAGTTGCCACTGTCAGAGCTGGCGTTGTCATCGTGAGGCATTGACCCCTGTCAGAGCTGGTGAGCCTCCCTGGTCAGCCCTGAGATTCTTTCTACCTTCGCTTTGGGCCTCGGTGGGCTCTGCTGCCGGGTTGGGGGCGCCCAGTCTCTTTCTCAAGCCCCTGTCTTTCTCTGGGGCTGGGGAGAGGTGACTGGGGTGCCTCTTATTATAATAAGGAACCTGGAGCTCCAGGCACCAGTGCCAGCCTCTGATCTGGCTGCAGGACTGTCTACTGTGACCAGCTTCGTGTCCCTGTGGGAGACCCCAAAGCACCCCGTGCGGGCCTCCTGCAAGAGCCTCGCCTCAGTGGCTCCTGACGAGGGGATGCTGTTCCTCCCGCGAGTCCCAGCTCAGCCACTGACCTTGCTGCATGACCTCGGGCAAGTGGTGCCACCCTCTGAGTCACGGTTTCCTTTTCTGCACTAGCGCCTCTCACAGATGGGACACAGGGTGCCTGTACACCTGCATGCTGATGCGGCCAAGTACCCAAGGACACACAGCCAGGACGTGGCAGAGCTGGCCCCAGCCCAGTTTCACACCTGAGTTGTATATAGTGTTCGTGAGGACACACGGGTGTAAGCTGGCCAGCCATTTCGAGAGCCATTTGGCAACTCGGAAACCAAGTCTTAGGCTTTTGGATGCAGCACCATGCGACCGGTGTAGGGTGGCCCCCGCAGCAGGGGGTTGTCAGATAGACGGTGGTCCCACCGTGCACTAGAGCCGTCCGCCGCTGTCTGAGACGGTGCTGGAGAAGAGCATGTTTTGTGCTCCAGAGTATTCGTGCCATACTGTTAAATGAAAGCTGAAAATGACCAGTCAGTGTGTGCAACTGAGTCCCGTGTTTATAAAGTATGAAAGAGCGTATTTGTGGCGAGAGACAGTAACGGGTGAAGGTTCCTGGGCTCTCACTCTGGGCCAGCCTTGCATATTAACCCGTTGAATGCTCACAACAGCTGCCAGGACAGGAACAGTTAACATCTTCGTTATGTAAAGGACTGTAAAAGTGAAAAGTGAGGGACAAAGAGGTCCCCACCAGGGTCACACAGCTGGGAAGTGTCAGAGCCAGGATTGCCAAACACATGCGGGTCTGTGGGCACCACGGAACACCGTGGGAGGGGCTCCAGAAGGCTCAGGCGATTATCTCTTAGATTAGGGGTGGTTTTGATTTTCTTCTTTGTGCCATTGTATTTTTAAGATTCTCTTTAATGACTGGGTGTTACTTTTAGAATAATAAAAAAAAAATACCAAAAGGACTACTGGTGGAAAAAATGGCCTGACCCTAACCTCTGTGAGGTTTGATAGTGTCTGGAAAACAGAGGTGATAAAAAGACACACACCCCGAGGTGGTGGCGAGGATTAGGTGAGGTCTTACCAGGCGCCTTCATCGTGCAGGGGTGGGGCACGGGTGGCCCTCGATGCAGGTGCTTCCTTCTTCACTCCCTCCTTTTTGCTGTGGACCCCACACTCCCCTCCCCCTGCATAACTCAGCCTGAGTCTTCTCCCTGTCCTCCTCTGGGTAGGAGGGAGCCTGGGAAAGGTGGGAGCAGCCCCCCAAAGAGGCAGAGCCTACATCACCTTTTGCACGTCCTTTATCAGTGATACTTGGGGTTGGATTCCCCATTGTTTGTGAAGAGCTGAGATCTGAGGGCTCCCACATCCCTGGCCAAGTCGGACGGGTTGCCTGTGTTTTCAGCCAAGGCCAAGACTTGCTACCTCTGGGGCCAATCCCGTTTGGGTTTTCATTTTTCATTTGCAGACCCAGAAGGACTACTGAGGCTCAGTGTTACTCCCCACCGTTGCCCCCTGCACTGTGCCAGGATGGCTCGCCAGGCTTCTCCTCCCTGAGGGAGGGAGTATTAACCGCACATCTTTGGAAACTGTGTCACTCTACTGTTCTTGTGCGTTATAATCTTTGCCATTCTTAAGTGTCACTTGTTCTGAAACTCGGCCGTCTCATTTGTTGTTGAGCCGAAACTTGACACAGCCATCATTGATGGGGACGTGGTGTCTATTTGGTAGGACTGGTTAACTCCGTATGTCCTGGCCTGGTCAAAGCCTTTGGATTCTCCAGGGTAAGAGGTGCCATCTCCCAAAACTGCACAACAGCTAGAGATTCAGAAATCTAAATGTGTTGACAAGAAAATGGACTTCTTATCACTTTCATTTCCTCTCTAATGTGGAAGGCCTCATTTCTCTCTTTTTGCAGGGAGGCACAAACACCCATTTATCCAGTCTTTAACCCATCATTTGAAACACTTACTGAGTGTACACCATGACCAGACAGAGTACTGATGAACAGGATAAACATGGTTTTAGGCTTTTGAAAACAAAAAATACACAAGTCCCAAGAGAGAACAGTAACAGCCAATAGTCAACTGACTCACCCATGGTGGTCTGTAAGTTTTCTCACGCGTCACTGGAGTTGTCCACATCCCTGTTAGGAAACTAAGGCCTAAGTGTCCTGGCTTCCCCAAGTGCACTTAGTTGTATGTAGTAGAGTTGGAACTTGACCTAGGTCCTGTTCTGTCTCCATTCCACAAATCACTTGATGGAAATTTGCCCATTTCTAAGTTTGCCAAGATGAGGCCATTGGATGGAGTGGGGAAGGTACCTGGAAAAGTAAGTTTCTTGGCTACAGTATTAAAGGCAGGAGAGAGTCTGCTGTTCATAAAACCCAGCAACAAGGTAGGCTCAAGTGCCTTTTGGGAAAAAAGGAAGATGGTAGTTACCTGCATGCTCGACGTACATTTTATTCCTTTATCCCTCTCTCACATCCTCCCAGTCTCTCATCCACCCATTCATGCTCCTGCCCACTCGTTCTCCCATCTGTCTGCCCTTCTTCCCATCTACCCACCCTCTCATTCATCTGCCCACCATTCCACCCATACAACCTCCCATCCGTCCATCGGTCAACCCACCCACCTACCTATCCACCTATCTATCCACCCATCTGTCCACCCATTCATCCATCCATCTACCCACGCACCTACCTACCTATCCACCTATCCATCCACCCATCTGTCCACCCATCCATCCAGCCATCTACCCACCCACCCACCTACCTATCCACTTATCCATCCACCCATCTGTCCACCCATCCATCCAGCCATCTACCCACCCACCCACCTACCTATCCACTTATCCATCCACCCATCTGTCCACCCATCCATCCAGCCATCTACCCACCCACCCACCTACCTATCCACTTATCCATCCACCCATCTGTCCACCCATCCATCCAGCCATCTACCCACCCATCCATCCACCCATCTATCCACCCACCCATTCCTCTTCCCACCCATCCATTCACCCAACTCCCTTCCATCCACCAACCCATTTACCCATTTTCTCATCCATCAACCCATCTGTACACCCACTGTTCCATCCATCCACTCATCCATTTGGCTGTCTGTCCACCCATCTTCCCATACATCAGTCCTCCCACCCACTCATTCACCCATTCATCCATCCTCCCTCCCACCTACCATCTCCTCATTCACCCACACTCCCACCTGTCCACTGGCTATTCTGTGCCAGGCTCTATGGGGGTAAACTGAGACGAGTCAAACATGGGCTTAGCATTTCTGAGCTCACAGGCAGGTTAGAAAGAGAATCTCTGATGCAGATGACCAGGGCACCAGTCAGTCTGTGATGAAAGCCCTAACAAGGTGCAGAGAAATTCTCATCGGAGGGGTGGGCTGAGTTCTGGGGAAGATGTCACGGACTAGGCTGTGGTTGAGTTAGGTTTTGCAGGCTGCTTAGACGCAGGTATGGGGAAGGCATTCCAGGTGGAGGAAGGGGCGTGAAGAAAGGCCTGGAGGTAGGGAGTGGGCATGAGGTTGAGTGTGCAGGAGAGGTGGAGCCCAGTGGAAGTGGGCAGGGGCTGCTCTCGGGGGCCATGAGAGCTGGCCAGGGAGCTCAGGCCTCACCTGTCAGCAGTAGGGAGCCACTGAGGGTTTGCCCTAAGAGTGTTGCTGGTTGAAGGCAATGGAGGGAGCGGAGGGAGGAGGACTGGCACACAGAGCACCTGGGCGGGGCCCCTGGGGGTGAACACTCCACTGGGTGACTGGGGGCAGTCAGCCAGACCTGGGTTCGAGGCCTGGCAGCCACGTCCCAGCTGTGCACCCTGGAATAAGTCACTTTCTTTACCCAGACCTTCCTTTTCTCTTCAGTAAAAGGAGAGGGCAGTACTTATGCACAGCTTGTGGGCCTGTGCTGAGGAAGGCAGGCTGCTCACGGTCCTGCCGCGGGCCTTTCCACGCGGAGGCCCACAGGGACCTGAGCCTCCAGAGGGCCGGCCCGGGGTTTGCTCCACCCCTCCACTAGCCGTGCTGCCAGCCCCAGCCTCGGTGGATTCTGAACACAAGCCCAGATGGGCTGCTCTCGGGCCCTCAGACTACCCTCCTTGAATTTGTGTTGAGCCCTTCCCCTGCACAGAGCCAGTTCTGCTGTGACCCCAGTTCCCTCGGAGGCCAGGTTTCCTCTGCTTAACAGAGTCACAGCCTTTCCTGCAGCTGGCAACATGTCAGTGTGCAGAGATTAACTGTGTTCAGGCGGAGACGGCACAGCTGTACATCGTGTGAGAGACACAGGCCAAGCCCCGCTCTGGTTCCAGTGGCCTGAGCCACATTCCCCACGTGCCTGGCACAGCCGTCCAGAATAAAGCCGTGGGGAAAATAGAAACCCCTGGCTTCGCCTGCTCCATTCTTTGGCTCTGACCCACATGCCAGGCTTTCCCTCGCCAGGTCGGCTGGGAGCCTTCCCTCACGCCCTCGGGTGGCCGGGACGCTCAGAGACCCCCTAGCAAAGGATGGGGGCGGGGGGCGGTCCACATACACTGTCTGCGCTGGTCTCTTTTTTTCTTCCTAGAAAAAGAAATACCTGTTTCTGAGGCCGGGTCTGGGACATTGGGGTGAGTTTTAGATACTCCTTCACCCTGTGAGGAGGCATTTTCTGCCGCGGAGTGCAGAGCTGTCTGGTAGAACTTTCTGCACTGATGGAAATGTCCTGTATCTGCTCTGTCCAGTATGGTAGCCACCATGTGGTTGTAATAGCACGTGAGATGTGGTTGGTGCAAAGGAGAGACTAAAATTTTCATTTCTATTAATTTAAGTAGCCACATGTGGCTAGTAGCTGCCATATTGGACCATGCAGCTCAAGTGGGTTCGGAGAGAGCGAAGGTGTCCATCTCTGAAAACGTTTAAGGCACGGTCAGGATGAAGTGGCCTCTTTCTGTGTGGGAGGCTCCTTTGCACCAACCCCAGGCTGTCCTCGCTGGGACCCCTGTGGATAATTGCTACATGTCCCCGGGTGAAAATAATCCATATAAACCACTTGCCCTCACTGTGCTGTGTTTCAGCTCATCCCTGTCCATAGGCACATGCAGTTTTCCCAAAGGAAAATTGTCGCCTACAATTTTATTATCCTTCTTTGTTACTATTATGGATTAAGTATTTTTTTCATTACTGTATTATCTTATTTGTTATTTTAAAGCGTTGCTTAATATCCCATTGAGGTAATTTAATCATTGTCTTTAGGTTATTTCCACCTTTTTCACATTATTGTGGACTAATGTGATCATGATCCTAGTACATTTCTCTTACTGTCTTTTTGAATTATTTCCTGGCCTTAAATTCTCAGGAACGAGGGATAATAGGCTTAAGAGTGTTTTCAAGACTCTTAAAAGCTATTGCCAATTGTTATCCTTAAGAGGCTGAATCGGTTTATATTCTTGTTCATAATGAGTATACCCATTTTGCCACATTGTTGCCAGCACTGGGATTGTCATTATTACTTGTTTTTGCTAATTTAATAAGTGTAAAATGATCCTCTCCACTTTTTTGGAGGAAGATACTTTTGGTAGAAGAATGCCCTGGTTTATGTTTGCCTGTGGCTCGTTAGTTACTGTGTTTTCCACGTAGGTCCCAATCGTGGATTATCAGCCAGCTCCTCCGTGAGGTCTCCGTCAGCTTTGTAGGTCACAGTGGGCTGGGAGTGAAGGTGGCCTTGTTTCGTGTCTGTTGCATGGTGACACACTTCCATAGATGTCTGCTGTCTGCTGGAACACCAGAGATAGGAAACTTACTTCCTTCTTGGCGGCAAATGACAGGAGTCTGAAGGGAGTTTATTGGCTCACATAACTGAACAGTATAAGGGTAGATCTGCCTTCAGGAACAGCTGGCTCCAGGTGCTCCAGAGTCATCAGCACGCTGCTCTCTGCCATTTGTGGACCTTGCTTCTCTAGTGTTGGCCTCATCCTCAGGCAGCCTCTCCAAGGGAGTAGCAAGGTGGGCTGCAAGACCCTCCAGCCTTCCATTCTACCAGTTTAGCAACCTCAGAAAAAGCTACTTTCCTGATAACTGTAGCAAAAATAAAAAAAAAAAAAAAACCAAAAGCAAACAAAAGAACCATCAAGGTAAGACCCTGTTGGCCTGCCTTAGGTCACATGCCCAGGCATCTGTGAACCAATTACTGTGACAAGGCCCGGCACTCTGATTGGCTGGGCCTGGGGTGTGTACCTGGACTACCTGGACCGGGGTGGGGTCAGCCTGGCATGAATCCGTTGGCCTGAGAGCAAGGGAAAGGCCGTTTCTGAAGGAAACTGGAGTTTTGAATCCACAAGGGGAGATGGATGCTGCCCAGGTCCCCTGCCATCCTCGCCCGCCAGGATTCATTTCCAGACAGCTCCAGCAACTCCCAGGCCTGAGGTTAGCGGTGGCACCAGGAACAGGCCCCTGCAGGTTCTTTGCTCTTGTGTTCTCATTTACTTTTCCTGAGGCAGGCCATGTGCTCTTGTTTCACAGACAAGACAAGCATCACATTTGCCTTTGTGGACTCAGTTTCCTCATCTGCAGTGTGGGGGTTAGGGAGCAGGAGTTTACGAGTGGTGGCTAAAGTTCTTTCTGGTTCCTAAGTTCTGTGATACCAGCTATTTCCTGGCAGGAGGAGGGAAGGACACAGTGATCAGCTGGCAGCGGGGAGGGAAGAGGAGGGCCTGGGGGTGGCCCCCTGCTGGCCACTGTGTGGCTGTTAGGAAGCCCCCAGCCTCTGCCTGGGGTGGCTGGGCCCCTGGGGTGGGGCAGGGCTCCCGGCTGGGAGGGCTGCCCCCGCCTCCCCCAGGCTGGGCCTCGCACCGGCACAAGGGGGAGGATTGTTCCCACGGAGGTGCCTGGGCCAGAAAACACAAGTGGCCACTGTGTGTCTGCTGTCAAGGGTGTGGGCTGAGGCGTTAGTCACTGCTGGCCAGCAGTGGAGGCCTGAGCTGGGGCTCCCCTCGTCCTTCGCTTGTCCCCGGCCTTGCCTGAGCTGGTGGGAGAGAGGGACGTCAGAGGCCACAGACAGCCACTTGTTCTGTATGTGATTTCTTGCCTGTCAACTCCCACAGTGCCCATCTACTTGGACCACCTGTGGCTCTCCAGGACCCACCACCCACTCCTTAACATGGCCTCACATCAGAGCGTGGGGAGAGCTGGGGCATCATTTCCCTGC
Source organism: Eulemur rufifrons (assembly GCF_041146395.1). Taxonomy (NCBI): domain Eukaryota; kingdom Metazoa; phylum Chordata; class Mammalia; order Primates; family Lemuridae; genus Eulemur; species Eulemur rufifrons. The sequence continues at coordinate 14,350,312 of NC_090992.1, forward strand.
CCTATTTCTGTATAGTGGGGAAACTGAGGCCCAGAGAGGACTTATACAATTTTACAGGCAGCTCTGGCAAAGTGGTCAGATACATGGTCTTTGAAGCCGCATTGGCCAGAATTCACCTCCTGTTTACGCACCTGCTGTGTGACCTTGGGCAAATTGCTTCATCTTTCTGAGCATCATGCTTCCTTGGCAGCACCGTGTAGTGAAGAGAGCACTGGGCTGGGAGTCGGGAGACCACCACGGCTCACAGTCCTCGTGGGACCTGATACCTCTGCCTTACTCTGCTCGTCTGGGAAATGGGCACCGTGGCTAACGTGGCTGCAATGGTTTGTTGGCACGTTCAATTCTGCTGTCTGGGCACTCCGAGGCTGCCAGACCCTCCTGGCGAGCGCCTGCTATGGCCATGGTTGTCATTTATCTGCCTCGAAAGGAGCTAGAGCAGGGAACGCCGGGTACTCGCCAAGAAGGGTCTTTTGGGAAGTGACTTGGAACTTTGAGCCAGGCAGGCTTGCATCTGGATCCAGCCTTCACCTTCCACCCTCATTCGCTGTGTGACCTCAGCCAAATCACCCCACCTCTCTGAATCTCAGTTTCCTTATCTGTAAACTGGGAATGATAATATTTATCTTCAAAGGCTGAATGGAGGATGAATGGGAAATTGCATTTAAGATCTGCCTTGGCAGATAGTGAGTGCCCCGTCATTGTTAGCTGTTTTTATCATCAGCCTTATAACATTCCCTGTGGCCTCAAGGTTGCTGTCCCAACCAGGCCGTGAAAGGATTTAATTTTGGCCGAGTCACTTACTGGTCCACAGTTTCTATTATGCTGAGCCCTCTGTGGCAGGCACTGTCTCTGGAGTCTGGGCGAGGTGCTGGCAGCGGGTGCGCCTCGTGTTGACATTGGCACCGGCTGGAGGCCCGGCCTCGTGGTCAATGCTGCCTTTCAGGCGGCCGGAAAGGTGGGTTTGTGCTCTCATGGAAATGGTCCCCGCTGGGCCTCCTCCATGCTCAGGAGAAAACATCCCTTTTCAGGAACCCCAGGAAAAGGTGACTTGCAGCCTTCTTCACCAGCTCTCAGGAGTGAAGGGTGAATGACCGAGCAGCTCAGCGTGCGCAGGCTGGTTGCCTTGGTCACCTGGCTGCAGCTCCGGCCTCCCCGCTCAGCCCTCAGCCTTCCTGTCTGTGAAGGAGCAGAGCCGGCCCGACTTCCCCCTGGGTTTGGGGAGGAGGAGGAGTGTTGTGCAGGAGTGGAGGATTCCTTGTTTAGCTCTCTAGTGGGATGTAAGAAAAATCAGCTTTACAAGAAATGAAAAGACAGGTACATAATGAGTTAAGTGTGTGTGTGAGAGAGAGAGCGAGTGAGCGCCTGATTCCTTAGTTGATGGGTCTCTAAGGCGTTCTCATCTAGATTTCGGGAGAGAACCCCACAGGTGGGGCCCGGTGAGTAGATAAATCGTAGAACAAAGACTGGCCCCATATGAAATTCCCTTTCCTGAACTGGGCTCTTGGGCCCAATTTGGGAGGTATCATAGACTTTGGCTCAGAAGGGACTTTGATGGAAGAATGTGGCTGCCAAGAGTGCGCAGACCTGGCCTTGGGACTGCCAGTGTTCCAGATCCACTCTGCCACCTCACTCTGGGGGACTCTGCCTCAGTATCCCCATCTGTACATGAGATAATAATAGCGCTGATATCATAGGGTTATTGAGGATATAAATAAGTTACCACATAAGTAGTGTAGACTGGTGCCCCATGCAGAGGGAGCCCTTGATAAATGTGAAACTGTTGTCACTCTGTGGGACCCTGGGGGCTTTGCAGCTCAATTAGTGAAACATTTACCTAAACTGAGAGTAAGTGTACAAAATGCAAATGAACATAAAAATTGCCTATTTATATCACCCCCTCAATATCGCTTCCTTCCGGAAGGCTCCCTGCAGGGGTTAGATGCCCTCTCCCAGTTCCCACACCTGGTCATGAGCACACTGCCTCCTCACTCTCGGGCTGTGTCTCTCCAGCTAGACCTTGCGCTGGCCAGGGAGGAGGTGGCTCTGTCTCTGTGTTGTGGGCGCCCTTTGCGGGGCTGGCCCAGTAGTGCTCAGAAGGGTCTGTTGACATCTGGTTTTAGGGGCTTCTAGATTCTGGAGATTACAGGGAGACCTTGTATAGTAGTGGGAAGTGCCCAGGATTTTAACATTAGATGACCCAGATGCAAATTCTGGCGCCACTCCTAGTTCCTATCATATTTCCTCTCTAAACCTGAACTTGGCATGTTCATCTGTGGAATGGGGGAAACTGGGGTGGTGGTTACTGTGATGATCACATGAGTGACTGTGCATTATCATCCATGGAGTGCTAGACCTGTAGGAGGAACTCGGCCATCGGGCGTTTCCAGTGGAGTCAGATTCCAGAATTGTCGTGGAAGGCAAGGGTAGGGTGTGATCCATATTACCCTAGGAAGATGCCAAGGTGGAGACCAAACTGTGATGCTCATTGAGTCCATTGAAGCCCGTTTACCCTGTGCTTTGCAATAGATTGCTGTGCTTTTAGTGGCCACATAGGGGAATGTGTTCTTTTCCAACATTGGAATCCCGTGTGTCTGGCTGGATGAGATGCTCACTGCAGCATCCCGAGGCTCGCAGGATCCTGGAGGGAGCTGTGGGTCCTCACCTCCCGTTTCCTGGACACCAGCTCAGCATGTGGAATGGGTGGGACTGCTTGCTCCATCTACATGGTTATTTCTGTCTCTTTCTTTTGAATTGTGGCAAAATAGACGTAACATCATACTTATCATTTTAGCCATTCATAAGTATACAATTCAGTGGCATTAAATAAGTTCACAAGCTGTGTAACCATCACCACCATCTATACCCCAAATTATTCATCATCCTCAACAAAACCTCTGTGTCCACTGAACAATAACTGCCCCTTTCCCCCTCCCCTAGTCCCTGGTAACCTCTGTTCCACTTCTGTGTCCATGACTTCAGCGACTCTAGGTACCTCATGTAAGTGGAATTGTGCAGTATTTGTACTGTTGTGACTGGCTTTTGTCACTTAGTGTAATGTCTTCAAGGTTTGTCCATGTTGTAGCATGTGTCAAAATTTCCTTCTTTTTATGGCTGAATAATTTTCAATTGTGTATAAACCACATTTTCTTTATCCATCCATCTGATGGTGGACATGCGGGTTGTTTCTGCCTTTGGCCTCTATGAATTATGCTGCTGTGAACATATGTGGACAGATGTCTGTTTGAGTTCCTGCTTTTAGTTTTTTGGTATATGCCTAAGAGCACAGTTGCTGGGTCGTATGGTAGGTCTGTTTAACCTTTGGAGAAACTGCCAAACTGTTTTCCATGGTGGCTGCACCATTTTACATTCCCACCAGCAATGCACAAGGGTCCTAATTTCTCCACATCTTCACCAACACTTATTTTTTTCCATTTTTTGATTATAGCCATCCTAGTAGGTGTGAATTTTTCTTAACTCTCATCGAATAGGAAATAGTTGTTTCGCATGGTGACATGCGTCTAGGAAGCAATTCCACTGTAACTGCTGGGCACTTAACTTAAACCTCTTTATTCATTTTACGTTTAATATATGTGAAATAATGCAAATAAATGCATGAAGCATTCTTATTGAAAGTTTTAAACAATATGGAAAGTGAAAGTGCCCTTTGAATGCCACCTCATTTCAGGCCCTTCCCCAGGCTGCTGTCAGGCAGTATCTTTCCTGAGTTTTCCGTGCATTTACAGACACATGTGAACATGTATGAAAGCATAGTTTTCTCTTTTTTCATATAAAAAGTATTGTGCCACTTTTATTGTTCATTGACTTGGATTTTTTTTTTTTTACTGAACAAAGCCTTTCGACGTTGACATTTGCAGAGCTATCCTGTTCTTGTGTTTTTAAAAAAATTTTTTTGAGAGACAGAGTTTCACTATGTTGCTCAAGCTGGACTCAAACTCCTGGGCTCAAGCAATCCTCCCACCTCAGCCTCCCAAGTAGCTGGGACTGCAAGTGTATACTGCTGCACCTGGCTCTGTTCTTGTGTTTTTATTTATTCCATAGTACAGAGGTATTGTACTTTTTATTATTGTTACTATTATTAAACATAGACATTGTTTCTCCTGCGTGCTCCTCTGTGCAGATATGATGCGCCATGCTGGCCATTGTCAAGAACAATGTATGTCCCTGTTCAGCATCTCAGTCCCCATCTGGACATCCGGCCTCTGTTTTCACACTCCTGCGGGGCTCTCTAGCTGGCTTCCAGGGGTCACTTTCCTGCCGGGCATGCCTTGTTGACCTTCCGTGTCTCCCCTTTGCAGGCCAAGAATAAGGAGACAGGTGCCTTGGCCGCAGCCAAAGTCATTGAGACCAAGAGTGAGGAGGAGCTGGAGGACTACATTGTGGAGATTGAGATCCTGGCCACCTGTGACCACCCCTACATCGTGAAGCTCCTGGGCTCCTACTACCACGACGGGAAGCTGTGGGTAAGGCTGCCACCCCCCTCACCCTCGCCAGCCCCCGTTCCAGGCCCCCATGGCCTGCGGTTCTGGAGCTAGCCTGGTCTTTAGGTCTTCAACTCCTTTCTTAGCATCTGCTTCCAGGGCGAGGGCCAGGGCAAGGAGAAGCCCCCTGCACTCCCCTTCACATGGAGCCTCCCTCCTCGGGTGTAGCACAGGTGATTCAGAGCAGGAAGGAGCTCCAAAGCTCTACTGCCTGGCCTCGAATCCCAGCACTGCTCTTTACGAGCTGGATGACCCTAGACAAGTTCTTAACCTCTTCATACCTCAATCTCTCCATCTTGGAGATAATGGTAGGACCTAGCTCACAGAGCTGTTGTCAGGATTAAATGGGTTAGTTCATGCCAGGTGCTTAGAAGATGCCTAGCACATGTAAGAGCCCAGCAAGTGCTGGCTGTTCTAGCACCTCTTCTCCCACTGCCCAGCTGCTGCGTGGACATTCCTCCCAATGGCTACCCTAAAGAAGGGGGCCCGTTACCAGCCCCCTTTGCCCATCAGCATCCTCACCCTTTGATGAGCACAGCACAGGTATAGCTTCAAGCCCCACCTTCCAAACTCAGTATCACCCCTCCACTTCTATAGGGGAATTGTGGAGTGCCCCCTGGTTTTCACAGGATAAGCCTACTTGCAGAAGGTCTCCCCTGTCGATGTTCTTCTGGTATTAATGCCTCTTGGTTTATAAAACACAGACTTCCTAGAACATACATCTCTCCAAGGTTTTTTTCAGCTAATGTTTTGTATGTGAAACATATTTTTTTTTTGTCTCCAAAACTCAGTACTGCATTTGTAACAAAAGGATGTGCAGGGAATGTCTTGAGTGGATTCTAGATGCAATTAGAAGGACGTCAGAGTCACACGTAGATGTTTTGAAAAGGGAGCTGAGGCTCTGCAGGGCTGGGCCTCAGATGTTGCTGGAGCCCAGAGCCCCGGCCGTGGTGCCGCACACGGCAATGGTTATTAACGTGGTTAGTAAGTACTTGGTGACCAGGAAGGGATGCTTTGAGCATTGTCCATACTGTCATGATAGCTTGTTATGTACAGGGAGAGTTTTACTGGGTTTTAGTTACATTTTAGGAAATTGTTGGGGAGTTTGGAGTTGACATATAACGTTGTGTAATTTTTCCCACTTCAAATAATGGGAAATAGAGTCCCAGCGGGGTTTTTTTGTTTGTTTGTTTTGCACAGACTGCCTGATTTTTAGGTACAGAATTACTGTTGCTAAGTAGAGAAATCTGTGTCTCCTTTGAGAAAAGAATCCTGCTACTTAAGAAAACCAAGGGATTGTCTAGACACCACTGTTTGTCCCTCTCATTTGACAGATTGGAAAACTGAGGCCTGGCAAGGGGAAACCAGGGGCTGTGTGTTGTGGGGGCGAGGACTTGGCCTTTCCCACCCCACCCAGAGCTCTGTCTGCTAACAGCAGCTCCCCCAGGACAGAGGCCAACGTGCCTTTACCTCTTTGAGCATCTCCTTGGGGAGCCGCTTAGTCAGCAGTTGGGGAGCAAAACCACCAGCACGTGACTGTCAGCTTTGGATTTTTTATCCCTTGTCTCGAGGACCTCAGGAGTGGAGCAGGGTAGGGAGGGTCACCAGGTGGTCACCCTTTCCCAGGGGAAAGAACAGAGACAGGGCGCACAGCGAGGCTGACGCAGCTGAGACTACACGTTTCCTCTGTCCTAGCCCATGGAGCTGCTTTTTAAGAGGTTTTTTCTTCTTTTATCAGAGAAAAGTGAGGATATAGAAAAAAGCAAAAGAAAAACAATTAAACCACCCAAATGTATGCATTTTTTTCCTAGAATTTTCCTATACACACAGGGTTTTAGAAAATGGTGAACTTCTACCATACCTGTTACTTCATCTTTTACTGTTTTTATTTAGGATACAGTCAAAAGATCTTACCACGTCAGTGGAGAAATACTTGCATCTTCAGTTTTTATTCTTCCAAAGAAGTCCGTCTTCTGCCTGTGCCTTTCTCTGCGGTCAGGCATTTAGGCGGCAGCTGCTGCTGCTGCTGCTTTGCTGTTACAAACAACTCTATGATGGACATTTTGGAATTTTTTGTGTTCTTGTCTGAGAAACTTATCAGAAGAATTTTTAAGGTTTTTAAGTGTCTACTGCCAAATTGGCCTCATGGTGCCACTTTTGATTTCAATCGAGAGTTCTCCCGTTCCCCCACCACCCGCCCATCCGTCCATCGGTCTGTCCGTCCATCCTCCCATCCATTCCTCTGTGGGACTGCTCAGTATGTACTCAGTAAGAAAAATACCTCGTGTGTCTGTTCCCATGATTGACCGTGGTTGGGCACCAAGTTCATTACTTTCCCAGGTCCCAAAGATACTACTAATAGCTAGCATTTATTGAGGGCTTAGGCCTTTCGCTATGGGTTTTACTTGCGTTGTGTCATTTAATCTTCATTCTGTGAGGTTGTTGCTTTATCCCTTCTTACAGAAAAAAATGAGAAACAAAGAAGCTTAGTAAGTTGCCCCCGAGGTCACACAGCTAGAAAGTTGCAGAGCCAGAAAACCAGATAGAGAAAAAGAATAATTCTTTTTTTTTTTTAAGTTAAGAATAATTCTTAACTAGATTGCGGTGCTTAGATAAGTACACTAGAATTTTCTGTCCCAGAGTTGTCACTTTAGGCTGGTACTCTCTCATCCAGGGCTGCTGCTGTGGCCAAAAGCCTTTCTCCCCCTCCCTTTTGTAGCTGCCCCACAGCCTACCTTGGTTACTTTGTGGGTCCTTAAAGGCGCCAGCTCCTCGGTTTTGAGGATTGGGGTTTTAGACATTGTGAGGTCAAGGAAGTGGCTGTGAACTGGGTAGATAAAGAGGGGGAAAGGGTGTCAGGCAGAAGGGACAGCGTGGTAGCAGTGTGGAGGGACGAAAGGCATGGCATGCTGGGGTAGCGCTAGTCTGGGACTCGGGCAGCACATGGTAAAGGACGAGGGTGGTGAGGTAATTGGAGTCCACCTTGTGAAAGGCCTTGAATGCCAATGTGAAGAGTGCGCACCTGATCTTTTGTGTTAATAGCAGTGGTTCTCAAAGTATAGCTCTTGGACCAGCAGTGTCAGCTGGGACCCTGTTAGACATGCAGATTATCAGGCCCCTCCCCAGATCTACTGGATGAGAAACTCTGAGGTAGGGCCCAGCAGTCTACTTTTAAGGAGCCTTCCACGTTACTCTGATGCTCGTTCAAGTTTGAGCACCACTGTTTTAGGTATTGGGACCCAGTGGCGGTTTTCTGCTGGGGAGAGACACATATTCTGTGTTTCAGAAAGAAGTCAGGTCTGAAGGGGCAAGAGTAAAGCACTGAGGCTGTTCAGCAGTTGGTAAGGGTAGACTAGGCCCGAAGCCCAAGATGTGATGTGGAACATCATCTGGTCAGGAAAGGCTTCAGAGGAAGGGACATTTGAACTGGATCTTGCAGGATGCAGAGGAGTGCTGTATATCCAGAGGGATAAGAGAAGGAAGGGGGTAAGTAGAGGGACCAACATGTGCCAAAGCGTAGAAGAGAAAAGTCTTGTGGTTCTGAGATACCAGCAGGACGGCGCCCCAGCCTGTGGTGTTTCCTCTGTGTAATGGTTCCCGGGCCCATCTTGTGGCTCGGCCCGGCTTCTGTGAGGCCCGGGGGCAGCTTTTCCACGTGGGTGTCTTTGGCAAAACTTGTCCTGGGCCTGGGGTCTGTTCTCGGTGACTTTGAAAAGGGATGTTGCCCAAACATCGTGGGTCACTTCTGCAGTCATGGCAGCCAGGGATAGACTTCCTGTCGGAGCAGGGCGGAGGTCATTCACCAAACCACCCCACTCGACATCTGATGAGATTAGCTCATTTTCTTCCAGAATTTGTAAGTGTAGCAAGAGAATAAGAAACCACCCTTCTAGTGGTTTCGTATCACCACTTCTGCTTTTGAATATCAAATGGTGGGTAGAAAGCAACCCAAAGCCCTGTAGAGCGGTGCCTTCCAATAGAAATACAATGTGAGCCATATATATATAATTTTAAATGTCTAATGGACATATCAAAAAGAATAAAAATAAACCGATGAAATTAAATAATATAATTTATTTAAACTAGTATATAAAAATAATCATTTTGACATACGATCAATATCAAAATTATTAATGAGATACTTTTTTTCATTCTAGTCTTCAAATTCAGTGTGTGTTTTATACTTATAGCACATCTCAATGCAGGAGTTAACTTTTCATCAGAAATCCTTGGTCTGTATTTAGATGTCAGAAAATTTACAGTTGAAACAAGCAGATTCACATCCCCAAGTCGTCCAATGTTCTTAAACCTTTCTTGATAACTGAATTATCAGTTTTAGGATTTAACTATAAGTGAACGAAGTGACACATTTAGTTCTACACTGGCCACATGTCAAGTGCTAGTGGCCACACGTGGTTAGTGGCTGTCTTATTGGCCAGCACAGACAGTGAAGCTCTAGATTACACCTAGGTCCACAAAATGAGCGAGTGCAGGAAACCCCAGGCCAACCTCATGAATTTCCTCTGGTTCATCACTACCCCACCCCCACCCCAGCCCTGAGGCAGATTTTGGTCTCTGGCAAAGTCTTTCCAGGGTTGGTTCCGACATGTGCTGTGGGAGCAAGAGAGAGTGGTGTGTTGGGAAATGTTTAATGATCGGATCTCTGGGGAGAAAAGCTCTGGTTCATGGCATTTGCCCATTTCTGTAGTGTAAATATCCTCACCAGGGTCAATTTCATGCTAGGAACATGATGTCACTAACACAGAGTTGGGTGGGTGCTGGCCTCACAGGCTCAAAGTCTAGCGGCGGAAACAGAGCAGGAAGGCCAACAGAGGAGCAAATGAGAGGACTGGAGCAGATGATAACTGTGGCGGGAATCAACAGGGACGTGCGATGGGCATTCCTGGGGCAGGGGCAGGAGCAGGTGCTTTAAATAGGATGCACAGGGAAAGCCTTGCTCATGAGGTGATACGTCAGCCCAGGCCCAAAAGAAGAGATGGAGGCAGACCTCCAAATATTTGGGGGCAGAAAGTTCCAGGCAGAGGGCCTAGGAAGTACAAAGGCCCTGAGGCAGGAGCCTGTAGAGGACCAGACAGAAGCTATTGTGGCCGGAGCCTGGCAGAGGGAAACAGGAAATGAGGCCAGGTTGTCCTTGGCACCTGTTATGTGCCAGGCCCTGTCGTAGGGGCTGGAGATTCATCAGGGAACGGGAGAGAGAGAGAGTTGTCATCCTCATGGAGCTTGCAGGCTCGGTGGGGGAGACAGCTGACGGCACGTACACACGTAACTCAGGTAATGGTAAGGACTGTGATGGGTATGACATCGGGAGTGTGGTCCAGGGACAGGACAAGCTGCCATCAGTGCATGGTCGGGGGAGGCCTCCTTGAGGAGATGATGTTTGAGAAGCAGTGGCCAAAAGAGGATCCGGGGAAACAGCACGTGCAAAGGCCCTGAGGCGAGAGTGTGCTTACTGCCTCGAGACACTGAGTGGGCCAGGGGGCTGGGTTGGGGGAGGAGACGGGCCTGGAGCTGGGTGTTGTGATCTGATTGTAGGTGTTGGGAAACCTCTGGGGATTTTAAGCAGGCCATACTGCCCTGTCCCTCGGCCCTTAGTTTGATTGGTCTCTGACTGTTCTCCTCTCCCCTGCCCTGTGGCGGAGGAACTGGGTCCAGTCTGGGCTCTTGGCAACAACTGGGGTTTTAGCTAATCTCTGAGTCTCTATTTCTTTATCTCTAAACTGGGGGCGGTGATGACAAACCTAGCCCACAGCACCATTGTGAGGATGAAATGAGACGTGTAGTCCAGGTTTGGGCAGCAGCCTCCGGCATGCAGTGGGTGCTTAGTAGATGCCACAGCCCCTCTCTCCCCTCTGCCCCAGGCCTTTCTCTCCATTCTCACTGCCCCCTTGGACCCCTCAGGCTCTGCAGATCCTTCCCCTCTGGCTTCTGTGCCCTAGACCTGGTGAACCCTAACGAGGCTTCACTGTGGTCCTGTCTCAGTAAGAAAGGTGACGTCAGGGCAGGAAAGGCTGCTGCAGGCACAGCAGGGCTGCCGCCCCCGTCCTGTTCTGGAGGCGCAGGACACCGCGGAGTCAAGAGTCCCTCTGCCCACAGCTTCCCTCCGGCTGGGAGCCTTTGGCAGCAAGTTTATCTGCCCAGGATCTCCTGGCAGATGCCCAAAGGAATGACTCTTGCCTGGCATTGAAGGTCCTCGACAACCTTGGAGTCTTCCTGGGTTTTCCCCCTGGGTATGAACTTGCTGTTCTGTAAATATCAGCAGTAACAATGTGCTTCCTAAGACACTCTTGATAGAGCTGCTTCTCCCAAACCTCCTTCATTCTGCCACCTTAATAGTTAATATTTTTTTTTAAGGTGACTCACTTTTTAGAAATTAAATACATTTATTTATTTAAAAAGAGATCTTCACCTCACTACCCTAAATGGAAAACCAGGACCCACTTGCCGTAAATAGAAATAAAAGAAAATAAACCAATTCTGCTGAGTTCTAGCCTGGCCCCTTTGCCGGCCAAAGCCTTCAGCCTGGGCGTGGCCCTCCCAGGAGATTGCACGAGGGGACTCTTCAGCGCATTATCTCGATTGGACATGGGAGGTGACAGAGCACTGAGGAGGATGACTTTTACCCCTTGGTGCTGTATGATGCCACCAAGTCACCTCCTGATCTCAGGGCCTCCACCTGGGGACGTGCTCGAGGGTGCTCTTGTGGTGGAGACGTTTTGCCAGGCCAGGCCCCACAGGGTCAATGGTTAGGGATGGTCCTCTTGGGACCGAGGTGGTGAGGGTCAGAGTGACTTGTCCAGGGGCAGACAGGGTCTGGGGGAGGCCAGTGGTCTTGCCCCCGTGGCCTACTTCTCAGTGCTCGTTGTCTACACTTGGGCTACAGTGTTTTTAGCTGTGGAATCTTCTTCTGTTGAAATATTTATAGAAGTCCTCATGGGCAACAGAAAAGATAGCTGCCCTAAGTTGGGCGATTTCTGTGGTGGCCCCCAGAGCACCTCGCAAGCCTTTGGGGCTCAGGCCAGGGTTTCTCAGCCTCAGCACTATGGACGTTTGGGGTGGGATGAGTCTTCGCTGTGGGGCTGCCCTGTGCATGGTGGGATGGTTTGCAGCATCCCTGACCTCTCCCCACTAGATGCCGGTCCCGCCTTCTACCCTAGTTGTGACAACCATAACTATCTCCAGATGCTGCCAAATGTCCCTGGGGGGGCAGATCACCCCTGCTTGAGAAGCGCCGGTCTCTGCCACTCACAGCCTCCTGCAGTGGGGGATGGCAGGGGGTGTCTACCGTACAAGACAGGCTGAGAGCCACAGCCCCCACTTCTGTGTGTGACCCTCAGAGCAAGGCCACAAATGGGCCAGACACTATCTTGTTTGGTATTCATGTTGTTTTTAGAAATTGCTTGCTAGCATTTTGTCTGATTTCACGTTAAATCCTGGCCTTATGTTTCTGCAGGGCAGCACTTGCCTGGGGCTGAGCAGCACCAGCCCCTCAGCGGGGTGTGCGCTCTGATTAGCCTCAGACCTCACTACTCCCCAAAGTATCCCCAGTGCTGAAACTGGGCACCATTTGTCATTGGTGTGTGCCACGCACGGCTTTTCTTATAGTAGAATTGAAAGGAAATGAAATATTTCTTACCTCATGTCTCTTTTTAAACTGAGGAAAGTAAAGATAACCAAGAAGACTGTCCCCAGAAAAGTGTACAAGGGGACGATTTTCATATATGTAGCCTGCCGCCCCCACAAGGGAGCTACCCTGTCTTGGTGGGCAGTTAAGCCAGGACTGCTGGCCTAGCGAGTCCAAAAACAGGCTTCTGAGGGTTCTGGAAACTTCCTGAACGTGTTTCAAGGGGCGTGTGTGTGCGTGTGCACGCATGCAGGGGGAGATGCTTAGGAGAGTGAGAGGTGGGGACCCGAAAATGGTGCAAATCTTTGCTTTGAAAAAATGTAAAGCTGTGCTCCTGGAGACTGCTGGCTCTCACTCCCCCTGCCTACCGCTTGCTAACCTTGGGACCTGGCCAAGTTCCTTCCCTCTTTATGCCTCAGTTTTCTCATCTGCAAAATGGGGATCTTCACAGTAGTTCCTATAAGAAGAAATGAGCTAACAGCCATTGAACGGTAGAAAAAGTCTAGAACAGGGCTGGGCACACAGAAGCCTTCAGTAAGTGTCAGCTGTCACCGTCGTCGTGCCTCTCCTTCGCATTTTGTTTTCCCCAGTCCCAGGCACAGGGCCTGGCGTGAAATCTGCCGCAGTCGGTGTGCACGGCAGGGAAACGGGAAGAGGCAGGATGTGAGTGCTTGGCCTTGGAGGGGCAGGGCCCGATCATCGAAAGCAGCCAAGGCCCCTTGAGGGCGGCCCAGCCCAAAAACGCTCCTGAAGACTTTCTGGTGAGGAGTCGGCTGGCGCCATGGTTACCCTGAAGGGGTGACCGTGGGCCTTTGGAGTGTGTCTTCTTGTCTCAGAGTGAACATCTGCAATGAGGAAGCGCAGGTCCCAGGATCACAGAGCGGGCTGTGGGCAGGAGGGGCCTGCTGTCCACGTGTCCCCATGTGACCATCCACACGTGACCACATGTTGCGGGCCAGGGTTTCTGTGGCTTGTCACCTTGGGCTTGGAGGCCAGCCCTTGGTCACTGACAGAGATTGCACATCTGGCCTTAAAAACCCAGAACTGTAAAGAGAAGGGGACATCAGGAAGTAGCATCCCGCACCGTGTGCATTAGAAGGTCTCAGTGTGGCAAGAGGAGCCCTGAACTGGAGCCAGGAGACCCCGAGTTCTACCTGGATCTGGGATCAGCTTGCCGTGTGACCCCAGATAAGCACTGTCCCTTCCCTGGGCCTTTGCTTCCTAATCTGTAATCCCAGGGGCTTGGAAAGGAGGACCCCAAGGAGGTCCTTCAACCGAGTCTGCTGATTTTGTCCTGGCCCATCTCTCTCTGCAATTCCGAATTCTGGCTCTGTGGGCCCAGGTGGCCCACACAGCCCTTGTTGGCAGTTTTGTGTGCCAAGACCCCTTTCCATGGGCTCTGGGGTCCTGTTCCTCCTGGGATTCCCTGGCATTCGCCAGCCCTTGTTCTCCCTCGGATTGGGCCTGTGGAGGCACCCAGTTGTTGGGACCCTCCCCACTGCTCCCTGTCACTCACACCCTCGTTCCTTCAGTCACTCACGGAGTGGAGTTGGAATCTGGCGGCACCTGTCCTGACGTGTCTCTTCATGCCTCTGAGCCTCAGGTTCCTCATCTGGACGTCAAGGAGGATGGCATTGACCTCCCAGCAGTGTATCCAGGTTCGGAAACCCAGTTGCTGGACAGTAGAATTAACAGGACAGTTCCAAACTGCTTGTGGCTTTCACAGTGTGACTCCAAGCCAGGCACCAGCTAGCAGGACAGGTGTGCCACTCACAGTCTAGACTGGGGACAATCACGTGAACCAGGCCCACAGGGTACACTTTTTGAATTGGTGTGAAACTTTGTAAATCAGCACCTTTCATGTAAGAATCTAGACGTCTGACTTGACCCAAAGGGGCAGCAGCATCGGCCACACGGGCCACACCCTGTGCAACATCTGCGAGTCCGCCAGGTGCGGCTGTGGCTCCAGATGGCACGTGCTCTGGGTCTGCCCCGCCCCGCCCAGCTGAGAGCTCTGGGTTTGCACTCCTCGGTCCTGCCGGGGAGCAGATCATTTCAGTCCCGGGGGGGTAGTGTGGAAATGGGGGGGCGGGGGCCTGTGGGGCTGTGCTCTGTTTTCCTGGTGTTTCTTGGGCTTCTTCCTCCTTCCTAGCCTCGGGGCTGAGTTCTCCCTGGTCGAACCTCTAGCACTTGCAGCTGTCGCAGCCTCTGTCCCCATTGTGATGACACCCACTTGTGCCTGGCATGCCATAGCCATGCTGTCACGTGACTGGACTCCCACCTCCTGGACAGGCAGGGTGGCCGTTACTCGTTCATCTGCTCAGTCACTCACTCGTTCATTCATTCGTTCACCAGCAGATTTTCCCCGAGCACCAACTGTGTGTCAAGCGGCTTTAGGTGCTTTGTGTCTACAGAGGCCCGCTCTCAAGAGCCTCACGTTCTGCAGAGGGCAGGCGTGCGGGAGGGAAAGGCAGACGGCAGACAGAATAAAACTGTAGACTGGATAGTGTGTCAGATGGTGCTGTGTGCTTGGACAGATGGCGCTGGGGGCCGTGTGCGTGTGCAGTGTTACTTTTTATTGTCCTTTGGAGGCTGTGGGCTTGCCCAAGGCCCCCACTGTTTCTTCGCCCTGTCGTAGGGCAGGTGCTGATGTCGGGCTTGTCTGTGAATGCGAAGTGGTCACTTTAGTTTCTCTCATGACGCAGCTCTGGTTGTGTCATGGCTGCGGCGCACTCGGTGGATGCCAGGTACTGAGCCGTAGGCTTTCTCTGTGTCATCCCATGTGATCACGGCCTAGGCGGCGGGGCCTGTAATTGCCCCCACTTTACAGATGAGCAAACTGAGGCTCTGATCTCTGAGGTTATTTGTCCCAAGGTCATTCTGTTAGTGTCAGACCAGAATTGGAACCAAGTGTGTCTGGCTGCACAGCTGAAACCCTGTGCTCACCTTAGTCCCCTCGGGGGCTTTGGTTCTGTGGAGACTTGTGTCCCTCAGGGAATGCGTGGGCGAGGGCTGGGGTTGTCCGCAGGGATGTGGTGAGATTTGATCGCCCACCCTGAGCCTTGATGACACAACCGCATGGCACTTCCCCGAGCCATCTTCCTGGCACCATTGCTCCCCGTGGCCACCCCCTCGCCCTTGGCTTCGAGTCCTACCTGTCCCTCAAGGAGCAACCCAGAGGCCACGGAACCGTTAATAACTGGAGGAGTATGTTCTCCCCTACCAGGCAGGCCTTCCGCAGTCTGTCTGGCAGTTTGTCCCTCTGTCCCGCTCACTCAGTCTTAGGGGTTTGTGAGTCCGTCTCCTGACCCCCTCCTTGATGGTCACTTCCTCAGGGCAGGGACGTGGCCCTGGCACTTTCCTCTCTGTGCCCGGCACTATCCCTGGCAGAGCTGGCTTAGGGAATGGTGGCCAGACAGACAGACGGTCAAATGGATCAAAAATGTCTATGCAGACACAGAACTGCCTTTGTCTCTCCCCGAGGGCTAAAAGTCCAGTTTGCATCTGACTGTCTGAGACCAACCCTGATCTTGGCATTTTCTGGAAGGTGGTACAGACTCAAGCTCGGGGGACTTTGACTCAAAGCCATTGCTCCTGATCTCTAGGCCAGAAGTTTCACAAGGAGTTAGGCACCCCTGAACTTGAATCACCCCACTTCCATCCTGAGATGCCTTGGGACTTGGGCAAGCACGTTCGGATATGGGGCCACCTCCATCTCCTCATCTGTGCAATGGGGTGGGGGTTTGTCTAAGTCATCCCCACCCCGGGGACTGTGGCTAAGGGGCCACAGAACGTGCCAGACAGGGTTAGAGGCTCACTGGACTCAGTTCCTCCTCTTTGCCTTGGCAGAACTGTCCCTTTCCCCCCACTTCTGTAGAAAGCCAAGGTCATTCCCTCTGGCCCAGGCGCCCTTTCTTCCTGGGGAGCTCGGTTCACACAGGCTCAAAGGGAGCCCAGAATTCCTTCCCCAGGCTTTCTGCAAACGTGGTGGGTGGGGCTGGGGGTGGAGGGACAAGGCCCAGTGTTCCTGGGAGGCCTTCGGGTGTGGGCCGCCCCACTCAATGGCCCCATTGTTTGGCCCCGAGCTCAGAGGTGGGGAGATTCTGGGATTCCACCTTTGAGGACAGGCGGCTGATAAGCCGGGGACATTTTTGTGTTGACTGTTGTGTTTTTTGGTGGCTTCCTCCATGGACTTCCTTCTACAGGCCTCAGTTGAATAACCGGCAACTTCTGTCTTTTGCACGGATGGGGGACTGGGGAGGCTGGGAGGGTCCCGGTGCATGCCCGGGGGCAGTGTCTCTCAGTGCAGGGCTCTGGGGGGATTGCAGCCCTGCCTCTGCTCCACAGGAAGAAACAAGACCAGACAGGAGAGCGGCTTGCCATGGCTGCACAGTTCAGCTGCTTTTGTGTCTTGGAGGCAGACCAACCTTGGTTTATACCCTGGTTCTGTCACTTAGGAGCTGAGTGGCTTTAGAGAAGTCCCCCACCAAACCTCAGCATCCCCATCTGTCCAATGGAAGTCAGTATAGTCGCTCATGGGAGTAAGTAAAGGAATACTTACAGAATGCTTAGCACAGTGCCAGGTATGCACTAAGTGCTCAATAATGGCAGCCATCATCTCTACTCTTTCAGGTGGCAGTAAGAGAGAAGGGACTGGCTTGCTTTTGTCCAGCTTTGTTTGCAGAATCTAGCTGTCATCTGTGTTGGTGACCTTTTGGCTGTTCTGCCCTGATTTCTGGGCATCCTAAGGCCACTGAAATTTTTCATTCATATTCATCCATTCATTGATTCATTCGCTCATCAAACACTTACTGATCATGTACTAGGTCCCAGGCTCTGCTAATGGATGATATGAAAGGACTCTTCCAAATATAAACTTCTTATTCAAGGATAGAGTGACTTCAGCCACTTTGAACCTAAAATGTCCATGTTGCAAACGCCCTTACAGATGTTGACAGCTTTGTTTTCCAGATGGGAAAACAGAGGCCCAAGGTGGGAAAGAGGTTACAGCAGCCCCACAGAAGGACAGTGGCCGATCTGGGATCATACCCAGACCTCCTGGCTGTGCCTTAAGTACTTTAGGTTCAGGAATTTTGCCAACTTTATCTACTGAGCACCTTTTGTGTACCCAGTACATGCTGTTGGCCTCCAAAAAGGGCCAGGGAGGTGAAGGGACCCAGGCCCAGAGCACTGAGTGGCCCCTGGGGTGTTGATGCCTCACATCTGGACCTGAACGTGTGCCTCAGCTTTCTCTTGGGGACATCTGGGGCTGTGACAGTGCTGCCTGATCCTGCTTCTGGCCCTGCTGCCTTTGGGCTGTAAAAGTTAATGTCTAACCCTGTGGGTGGTCCGAGCCTGCTCTTATCTGGGCTGGGACATAGCTGCCTCCCTTATCTCCGGGGAGCAAGCTTGCTGGTACTGTGCGCTGACTAGTAGGGCCAGGGAGCGCTGCAGCAGGGAGACAGAGGGGCCCTTTCTCCCACCCACCCAGGGGCTGTGACTCAAGCTTTCTGTGGTTGCCTCCTAGAGGCACGAGGAGGGCGGGACGGGGGGGGGTCTGCAGATCTCTCCCACTGGGGAGATGAACAGAGCCCAGACTTGGCACCCACATAGGTCCTAGCTCCGCCACTTGCTGTTTGTGTGACCTCAATCTCTCTGAACCTCACTTTGCCCATATGTAAAATGGGAATAAAATATCACCTAATGCTGATAATAATTGGTGACATTTGTTGAGCATTGACTTAACTGTGTACCAGGTGGTATCTTAAGTTCCTGGCATACATTATCCCACGTAAGCCTCACAATAAACCTCATGAGGTACAGGTGTTTTATAGGATACCTGCCTCAGATAGTGAGTGGGAGATAATCCCTGCAAAGCACTTAGGGCCTGGCGCAGAGTAAGCACTTCAGTCATGTTCGTGTTGTGGGAGGAGAAACTGAGGCCGGCCCGGGTTAACCACCCTGGTAACCGCCCACCTCGGGGGGAGTTTAAGGGCAGGCAGTGAGACTGTAAAAGCGAAACACCTGCGTACCTGGGATTTTCCTTTCCACTTAGAAAGGTGGAAATCAGCTTGGCACAGCACCACGGTGTCAATGTTTATTCCGGAAGTGTCTATCTGGTAGAGAAACAGCTTTTGAAATTCTAGTTCTGTCCATCCGAAGTGATATTGAGCTGACTCTTAATTTGCACGGCTCGAAAGAAGCTTGTATGGCAGCCAGTCCCAGGGCAACTCTAAGAGGACACCGGGCCCGGACGGCAGAGAAGGACTTGAATTGAGCTGTGCAGGTGAGGGGCTGGGTGCGCAGCACGTGCTGTCTCCTTTCTCCCCACCTGGCAGGTGGAGATAACCACCCGGACCTTGTAGATTGGCCTCCTGGATGTGAACGCCCCGGGGACAGGGACTGTGTTTTCACTGCTGTATTCCCAGTGGCTAAATAGTGCCGGGTACAGGGTAGGTGCCCGATCCCTTCATGAACGAATGGACAGAGGACCCTCGGGGTCATGTGGCCTACCAGGATCCTGTAGCGAGGCCCCACCCCTCACGCAGCACAGTGACAGCTGCTTAATCTACACTGATGCAATTCGTGGTAAACAGGTTTCCCAT
This sequence comes from Eulemur rufifrons, assembly GCF_041146395.1. NCBI lineage: Eukaryota > Metazoa > Chordata > Mammalia > Primates > Lemuridae > Eulemur > Eulemur rufifrons. The sequence continues at coordinate 14,369,058 of NC_090992.1, forward strand.
TTCCTCTGGCCTCCAGCCAGAGACGAAAGCCAGAGACTAGAGGTTGCTGTATCAAATCCCCTGCCAGGCACCCTGGGAGGGTGTGTATGGGCTGAGGTCGCCGGGGAAACAAGGAGCTCCTGGGTGCTGAGGACACGCCCTGGACAAGAGGGCCCAGAAAAAGCAAGCGTCTCCCTTACCAGAATGTCCTGCCTGCGTCCACGCTCAGGCAGACCCACCTTCTTTTTTTTCTTTCTTTTTTTAATAAGGTTATTTTATTGTCGCAGGAACACTTAACATGAGACTGCCCTTTTAACACCTTCTGAAGTGTACAACATATTATTGTAGACTGTGGGTACGATGTTGTCCAGCAGATGGCTAGAGCTTTATCATTGTGTGTAACTGAAACTTTATGCCCATTGAGAAGTAACTGCCAACTCCCCCCTCCCCCCAGCCCCTGGCAACCACCATTGCACTCTTTGATTCTACGAATTTGACGATTTTAGAGACCTCTCATAAGTGGAATCTGCAGTGTTTGTCTTTCTGTGACCAGTTTAATTCACGTAGCATAATGTCCTCAGGGTTCATTCATATTGTCACATATTGCAGAATTCCTTCTTGTTTAAGGCAGAATAATAATCTATTGTATGTATGTACTACATTTTCTTTGTCCAGTCATCTGCCAGTGGACATTTCTGTTGTTTCCACATCTTGGCTTTTATGACTAGTGCCACAGTGAACATGGAAGTGCAGATGTCTCTTCAGAGACACTTGTTGAGTATCTTTTCATGTGCTTATTGGCTATTTGTACATCTTCCTTCTAACATCTTCCTTCAAACATCTATTGGAATTCTTTGCCCATTTTTAAATTGGATTATTTGCCCTATTATTGTTGAGTGGTAAGTGTTCTTATATATTCTGGATATTAGTCCTTTATCAATGTGGTCCCCAACCCCTGGGGTCCGCCTGTTAGGGACCAAGCCACAGAGCTCTGCTGCCCTCACCGCCCACCTTCCATCCGTGGAAAAATGGTCTTCCATGAAACTTAGGAACCGGTGGGGGGCACAGCAGGAGGTGAGCAGTGGGTGAGCAAGCGAAGCTTCATCTGTATTTACAGCCACTCCCCATGGCTCACATCACCACCTGAGCTCCCCACTCCCCCATGTGTGGAAATATTGTCTTCCATGAAACTGGTCCCTGGTACCAAAAAGGGGACCTGCTTTACCTGGGACCACTGCTTTATCAGATGTATGATTTGCAAGTATTTTCTCCCTTTTGGGGGGTATCTTTTCACTTTCTTGATACTGTCCTTTGATGCACAAACGTTTTTAATGTTGAAATCCGGCTCAAGTTTTTCTTTTGTTGTTTGTGCTTTTGGTGTCATTTCTATCCATCTGATCTTTACCAGTCCCCGCATACCTCTTGACACATACTCAAAGACCCTAGAGCTTTTTTTTAAAGATGGGAGGCTATGTAAATAATTATACTTATTTTTTTGATTATACTCATTGAAACAGACTCCAGTACTGTCTTTAATAATGCAGATACTAAAGCTTCTTTTGATTACTTTATGCTTCTCAAACCATCTCTTGGTAAAGGCTGACAAGGATGATCTTACAGCCTACCAAAGCCTCTAGCTCTCTGGTTTGAGCCAAGAAGCAAAAAGAACACTGATGATGCAATTCAGGATAACAAAGAGCATGAAAGACAGTACTTCTGTTAGGTTGCCCCTGAGTTTCTCTGCCACCATCTTGCATTGCATTTTTGTTAAGAGGAGAAGAGATGTGGTCCCAAGGTCCAGGCCTCTTGTTCTTTTGTGAATTCCTGTTGAGCAGTAGGTCTCAAAGTGTGGTCGGGGGACCACCAGCAGCAGTAGCATATGAGCACTTGTTAGAAACCAGATTCCCAGACCCTTCCCCAAACCTACTGACTCAGAAACTCTGGGGTGGGACCCAGTGATCTCTTTTAACAAGCACTCCAAGTGAGTCTGATGCACGTTCAAGTTGGAGAATCACCGGCGTAGCGTTTTCAGCTGGTACAGCCTGGAGACGACCACCTGGAGAATGTGATTCTTCTCTAGGTATTTCCTGGAAAATCTCATTTGCCCAACGAGTCAGCATCCTTGTCCTCCTCTCATCGCCCTGGTTCATACTCATCCTCTCCTGCCAACTATGAGATCAGGTACTTTTGGTAACAAGCAATAGCAAACCCCACCTCAAACTGACGTAGCAACTGAGGAAATGACTTGGCTGGCATATTCTGCCTGAAAAGTCAGGAGGGAGGTGGGTTTGAGCACGCTTGCTCCCCACTGTCCTTGATTTTCTCTACCCTCCTCTGGGCAGCAGCTTTGTCTACACACCAGCTTCCCCCTCGGTTGCAAGGTGGCCACCTGCAACCATCAGAGCCGTGTGCACCCTAACTCGCTCCACAATGAGACATCATGGCATTCAGCGCCATCAGGCACAACCCACCAGCCCTGCACAGGACAAGAGGTGGAAAATTTCCCTGGTTGGCTTAGCTCCCTCCCCTCTCCCCCTCTCTCACCAGGCTGGGTAAGTCCCACCCAGCGCTCATGGCTGTTTCACAAAGCGGAAGGAAGAGGTGCTGTGTGTGGAGGGGGAAGCGGCCTTGATGCCCAGGGGCCCAGGACTGATGACGTGGCCTCTGTGCTGTTTGTCCCAAACCCACGGATCCCCTCCTTTCCAGCCTCCAGGGACCCAATCTGGGGGCATCTTTCTAAAGCAGAAACCTGTCCACAGCACCCCTTGTTTAAATCCTCCCCAGACACACACAGCTCTCAGGATAAGGTTCATACTTTGAGATCTTCAAATTCTAGTTCCGATTGACCTTTCTGGACAGTCTCTTCCCATCCTTTGGAAGCCCATGGAACGCATCACCATTCCCCCCGTCCACGCTCTTCTGTGCCACCCTACCTCTGCACTTGCTGTATTCTGCCTGGAACATTCTTGCTCTTTTCCACTTCGTAAGTTTGCCCTTCAAAAACCCAGCCTGGATGTTGGCCTCCTCTGGGAAGCCCTCCTGGATAGCTCCAGGCCAGGTTAATCACCATATGCAAAGGTTTCTGGGTGACACAACTGCCCTGTGTCTGCCGCACTTGTCTCTGTGTCTCCTTCTGCTCATGATCGTGGGGAAGGAATCTCTCTGATTCACCCTGGATCCCCAGGCCTCAGGCTTGCCACAGACCAGAAGCTCAGATAGTGTTTATCAATCAAATACTAATTTTGTGGCCCCTGCTGTTGCCTAGCAATGTGGAGTTCTTGGTGGACACTCAGTTGATACTTGTCGATGCCTTGACCTGATCACAAACGTCCGTTACCCAGATCCTGGAAAACGTTTATCCAGGAGGCTGGGGGGACTGGCCCGCTGGGGCCTGCGTCGTGGGTAGGCACAGCTGCCCCTTCCCCTTCAGAAGAATAGATGTATCTGGAGCCAGGGGTTATTTTAGTCCAGTTCTTCCATTTAAAGAAATCATGTTTACTTCTAATGTAAAATTTTATAACACATATTTATTGAATGAAATGTATAAAATACATGAAAGTACAAACCACCTCTAATCCTTCTATGGGTATTGATGTGCATGTTTCCATTCTCTTTTCTAAGCTTGCGTATTTAGTAACTTCCTAAAGCTTGAGATGATTGTTTCACTTGTATATATTACTGTGGTCTTAGCCTGCTTTGTGCTTCTGTAACAGAATGCTTGAGACTGGGTAATTTATAAATGCTAGAAATTTATTTGGCTCATGGTCCTGGAGGCTGGGAAGTCCAGAGTCAAGGGGCCACATTTGGTGAGGGCCTTGTTGCTGCATCATCCCATGGCAGAAGGCAGAAGGGTGAGAGGGCAAGCCTCAAGCTCTTTAATAATCGGCACTAATCCATGAGGGTGGAGCTATTGTAACCTAAATACTTCCCATTACTCGTGGCCTCACCTCCCAACACTGTTGTGTTGGGGATTAGGTTTCCAACACGTGCCTTGTGGGAGACACGTTCAACTATTACTATTATCTTACTTATACATAACTATTGGTTACTGTTTTATTGATCAAACCCCATGTGTTTCTGTAAAAGCCCTGACAAGTTTAGAATATAAGCACCCTGCAGTCCCAGGGCCACCGGCAAGCTGGAGGTAAATGTGTTTAGGACCCGTGCACTGAAAGGAACAAGTGGGGCCTGGGAAACGAGCCAAAACTAAGGAAGCTGACCTAGCCCAGAGCTTCCCAGCAGGCAAAGCAAAAATAAATAAATAAAAAGGGAAGCTTAAGGGGTCATGGAGCACTTGAACTGCAGAAGAGGAAGCAAACCAGATTGTCAGAATGCATGAGATTTCCTAGTGCTGACTTCTGGAGAGGACGCGTCGTGGGGACTGTGTGGGTAAGGGTGTTGTGTAAGGGGCGGTTTCTGAAAAATGCAGGAACCGCCTAGATTTGGCCACTTCTCAAACTGACTCTTAATAACAGCTGATGATGCATTGAGAAATTGTAGCATACTTTTGTAGGAAGCCTAAGTAACATGATCTAAGTGTGCAATCTTCTGGTGATTTCATTTGCTAGATATTCAACAAACACATATTAATTGTGTGACTTTTGTGCTGGGCTCTCAAGTTGGGAATTTCGTTAACTCGACCAAGTTGGAGGCAGAGATTATGCCATTTTACAGATGAGGAAATAGAGGCTCAGGGGGATTGACTTATCCAAGGTCACACAGGCAATTAAGTGGCACTACCGGGGCTTGAACCTAAGTCTACAACCTTTTCCTCTTTGGTGACACCCTGTTAGAGAAGGTGTAAGTGTCTTCCCCTGTCATGTGTCCACCGTGTATCAGGACTGGGTCTTTACAAACACCACCTCGACCAGTCCGTACAGTAAGTCCTAGAGGTAGATGACGTCAGCCCATTTTACAGTGAGGGTTGGCAGTTGAGCTCAGCAGGGGTTCCTGAGCTGGGTTTGATGATGGGACTTCTGGAGGTGCACGGATTCTGTGGAATTGCACACAAGCATGTGTTGCTATTTGCATTTTTCTGGGTGAGAAGAGAGAGGATGGCTTTCATGGAGTCTGAAAAAGCAAAACAGAAAAAATGAACAAAGTGAACCCCTGAGCTCAAGGGAGGAGTCACAGTGACAGCCCACATGCACTGAGCCCCGGCCAGGGCCAGGCACCCGCACGGCCGGCTGAGCTGTTGGTGCTGGGAGGCTGAGGGTGTTCCCCGATTTCACAGGTCGCTCAGCTGCCAGGTGGCCTTGCGTGGTGACTGAGTTTTGCTTGTTTTCCATCATCACCTCTATGGCTCGGTTTTCTTCTAGTAGAATTTTTCTTCCTCTTTTGTGGAGCTGAGAATTATTAAAAGGCAGAGTGATATGCTGTGCTTCGAGAGGTCAGTGCCGCTTTCCAAGTCACCTGTGTTCCCTGACCTCTGGGAACAAGCCTGGTTGGATGGTGGTTGGTTAAGAGAGTGAACAAATGAATAAACAAACAGATGAATGAATGAGTGGAAGGGAGAAGTACCTCTTCCTTGGTATTTTGGATCGGCAAGACACGAGTACAGCTCTGATGACTTTTATTCAAGGGTGGCAGGTCATTGTATCATTAGAAGTTTTGAGGAAGCTGAGATCAGGCCCAATGTTGATGACCCTGCAGAACCCGAGTGACCGGAGGAGCCCCAGGGGCCGTGTCCCTTTTCCCTGGCAGGCAGTGGTGTGAGAGTGGGCGAGTGCCCCCTTCCCCAGTTCTCTGCCGTGACGTGCAGCTCTCCACTGCGTGTGACAAGGCTGGCAGGGCTGGACAGTCTCGCTGCCCCTGGAGCCTAAGGCCTCTTGTATCCCTGCCCAGGCTAAAGCCCCCGTTTGACCTGCTGTGGTTTCTTGCACCCCAGCATGGCTCAGCCCCCAGTGTGGCGCAGCCGTGGAGTCCCTCAGAGCAGCAGCAGCCCCAGCTTACAGCTGAGAAAACAGGCTCAGACGCTCGAAGTGACTCATCCAAGGCCACACCAGTGAGCGCTGGACCTAGACCTCAGGCCCTGCTGTGGCTAGCTCTGAAGCCATGCATCCTCATATTTGTATTGCCGGGAAGCTTCTGGAAGGTCAGCCACAAACTGGAGGCCTCATGAAATACGGAGGCCACTCCTCCCTCCTCTGGCTGGAGAGCTGGCTGGCGTCCAGCTGGGCGCGGCCGAGGGTTTCCCGCTGGTGTGCGGGGAGAGTGGGTCTCCCCCACCGCCCCACCCACGGGCACTGCCTCTGCCTCTGCTGGGCTGAGTGGAAGAGACTTTGCAACAAGCAGGGCCCAGGAGCTGCGCCCTGGGAGGCGATTCTGGAGTGTGTCTTGCAGCTCCTGGTGCTGTCCCCCTTCCCCACCCACCTGTATCCCTACTTGGAGAAAAAAGAGAACGCATCTTTGCACACATGAAAAGAACCTGAAAGAGTGAGCCAGGGAGGGGGCCTGAGTTCATGCCCAGAGCACTTCGTACTCTAATTTTCCCTCCTGTCGCTCCGCTGGGCTGGGAGCCCCGTGAGGGCTGGGTCTGGTTTTCCCCCAGGACCCGCTGCCTAGGCGGGTAGTAGGTGATGAGGAGGAAATGAGATGAGTGAATGAACGCTGCTTCCAGTCCAGGAACAGCCTGTGTGGTCCTGCTCGGGTCCATCCCCTTTCTGGGCCTCAGTTTCTCCATCTGAGCTGATCTTCAGCTGATGTTGTGGGCCAGCAAGGCCCTGGGACTGCAGGGGACGGGGAGAGGCAGGACGGTGCTGGGATTCTGCGAGGACTTGGCTGGCCTGTGGGCAGCGGGGGGAGGCGTCTTTGGAGGTTCTTGGAGCGCAGGAGACAGGGCAGCCGATGGGCACCTGTGTGGCCTGCTGGGGGTGGGGTGCGGGCGTGGCTGAAAAGCCTGTTTTTGGAAGGTTTAGGTTTCCCTGGCAACTTGGTTTTTCTTTTTCTGAAAAACGAAGCACCCAACAACTCATTCTGGGCGTCAGAGCCTCCTGTGAGGGTTGGGGCTGATTGGAGGGTGAGGACCAGGCAGATGGGCGGGCCCTGAGGCAGGCAGAGGAGGGCTGAGGGCAGGGGCACCGAGTCCTGGGGCACTGGTGGCCCTTGCCTGGATGAGGGCTGGGCCCTGGGGGTCTCCCCATCTCCAGGGCTGGGTGCCCTGCTTATTGTTACTTTGCCTTGTGTTTTCTGCAGATCATGATCGAGTTCTGTCCCGGGGGCGCTGTGGATGCCATCATGCTCGGTGAGTCCTTGATCTAGGGTGTTGTGGGGAGGCGGGGGAGACTTGCTCGGAGCCCTAAGTCTGGCTCCTGGACGGCTCAGTCTGGGACTGGGTCCTTCCCCACCACCTCCAGTGATTCCCACGGCTTCTGTGAGCACCTTTCATCTTTGTCCCTTTTAGGGGCAGGGTTTGGGTTCTTGGAGAAAATTCAGGATTTGCACAGGAAGACCAGCACTCCCTGTTCCAAAAGCCGTGTGTCCTTGAACTTGGCACTCGCCCTGTCGAGCCTTCTTGACTTACGTATGACGCCTCCTTTGCCCGACCCCACAGCTCTCTTAGGACGTGAGACGGAGACCCATGAGGGAGGTTCTTTGAAAAGTGGGGAAACCCACCCATTTGGTAAATGCTCAGTAGGGATGTTGTCCGGTCTTGTCCTGGGCAAGCTTGAGCAGTAGCGACAGCAGTAAAACATTAGCCAGGACCATTTATTTGTGAATAGTCACTATATGCCAGAGATTACAGTGGCTGTTTTCACATGTGTTTTCCTCATTCAGTCCTCACGTGTAAATGAGAAGGAGGATCTCTTTCCTTGTGGCTGGACTGACACTTGGAGAGGTTAAGGAGCTCACGCGGAGTCACACAGCAGAGCTGTGAACCCGGGTCTGGGCGACCCCACTCCTAATTGCTTCCCCTCCCGCCCCCTCCCCTGCTCCTGCCAGCCTGCGAGTGAGGGTCTGGGGCTTGGGCAGTCTGAGTGGCGAGTCTGGGATTCTGGGGGGCTCAGGAGAGGAGAGGCCTCAGTATAGTGCTGTGCCACTGAGCCACTCTTTTACTATGAAGAAGGTATTTTCCCCTGAGTTTATCTCAGGAGGGAGCGGATCATAATCCCGAAAGACACAATCCCAAACGCCATCACCCTGAATGTTGAAATCCTGAAAGATCAAAATCCCTAAAGTCTGAAATCCCAGAAAGCACAATCCTGAAAGATCAAAATCCCGAAAATATAATTCTGGAAAAAATAATAAAAAATTCTTTATAAGATATTGATTTACATTTTAAAAAGGGATTTATTTGAGAAAAACAAAAACATGACAGAACACTTCATAAGCCACTTTACACAATAAAATATGCGATAATAGTACACATGTTGGTGCAGGCATGCACACTCAGGGAGACGGCTGGCACGTCAGGGTAGAGCAGCTATAAGCGGACGAGCCGTGTTCCCAAAGAAATAGGGCAAGGAGGGAGAGGCATAGACACATGTCGCTCGGGCTGGTAATTGTGTGCACCCCGTTTCATGGCTGTGGTTGTGTGAAATACCGTGACAAGCAACCTACGTCTTTTGATGAGATCAGTCAAAAGCTCCAAGGGGTCACCACCACGTGTACGTTAGCCCGAAGAGCTGAGATCTTGAGAAATTTTATCTTTCAGAAGTACAGATGGATGAAAAGGACATCTCTTCGCTTATTAAGGAAGTTTCAGTGTTTTTATGTAGACCCACAGTGATGACACACGAAGTCAACCTTGTGATAATGCACTTTCATGGAATCATATTTACCAAAAGTACATAAAATGAATTAGAACTCTCTATTAAAAAATTGCTGCTGACATTCCAGCCTTGGACTCTCAGAACCAGCATAGCAGTAATCTCCTTTTATTGCCTGTTTTCCACACTGAGAACTGAGCATGCTCTATCTATCGAGCCCTGCCAGCATCAAATATAATCATCCCATTTTACAGACCGGGAAATAAAGGTCCGGAGAACCTGAGCAACTTGCCAGAAACTACACAGCTTGTGAGAGGCAGTGCCTGGGTGCCGGCCTCGCCTGTGTCCTCCTAACGCCCATGCCAGCTCCGAGCCCAGCCCCTAGCTGGGGACACAGAGGTGAAGGATGAGGCCACAGGGAGGGGAGCAGCCTGTGGACCCCAGAGGGCCTGGCTTCCCAGGGCAGTGCGGTTGGCGCCTGCAGCCCTGGCCGGTGTGCCTGTTTTTACCACTCCTGAGGGACCTGGGAGGAGAGTTGAGCCTTGTGGGTTCCTGGCCAGGCAGCCCGGGGAGAGGCAGACACGCAGTGGGAGGCGCAGAGCAGAACCCGGGATGCCCAGCCTTGGGGCCTATGGCCTGAGAACGGGGTGGGCCAGGGGAGCTGGCTCTCCTGGGCACAGAGGTCTCGGGTAGCAACATAACGCAAATAATCAGGAGGGTGACATGGGACGCAAAGCACAGGATGTCATCCTGGAGTCTTCTCACTCCCTTCCTCCCGCCGCCTCCAGTTGGTCCCACATCCCCCCTCCCAGTCCATTGCTTGGAGCATCCTTCCTCCTCGCTGCCTTGGCCGACAGCCAGGCTGCTGTGATGACTTCCAGCTGTGCCCCTGCCAAGTTCAGATTCTGTCTCTGCCCTGCTCGGAACTGCACAGACTGCCCGCTGTGTTTCAGATAAAACGCGGCCTGCACGGCGTGGCCCCCAAGGTCCTGCAGTCAGGGCCTGCTGACCTCTGACCTCAACTCACTTCCCCCTCCTCTGTCCCCTCATCTGTCCCCTCCCGCCACACAGGGGTCCGTGGCACATGCTGCTGCCTTTCCCCGGAATGTTCTTCCCGTTCCCACCTGCTCAGGCCTGCTTATCCCTCAAACTTCAGAGAAGTGTCCACGGTAACGTGTGTGCGTGGGTGTGTGTGTCTCGCCCTGACTCGCACACAAAAGGCTCTTGGCGACCGGCCCTCCAGCCTCTCCAACCCTCTCCCTTCCACATCCCCTGGGACCACCACTGGCGGCCGGTGGACGTTTCGTTTAACACCAGCCCGTGTCAGCCGTGGCTTCTGCTGGTTCCTTGACCTGGAGTGTCCTTGTCACACCCGCTCTCTCAAATCCCTGTTCTTCCTTCAGGACGCAGCACAACTGTCCTTTCCTCTGGGCAGCCTCCCTATTCCCTGCCCAGCCTGACCTCCCACATCCCCACACCCCACTCTGTTCCAACCATCGCTCACCGTTTTCACGTCCCTCTGTGCGTCCCTGCACCGAGCACAGAGCCTGACACGTGGTAAGCACCCGCTCGGTGTCTGCTGACACAAGGATCTCTACATCGCAGTCTGGCTGCTTATGAACCTGAGCTCTGAAGCCAGACTCTCTGGTTTGAATCTCAGATCTATGACTTCTCACCTGCATGACCTTGAGCAAATGACTTAACCTCTCCAAGCCTCAGTTTCCTAATCTGTAAAATGGGGACAATAATTGTGCCTGCTCTGTGGGATTGTTAGGACAAAATGGGTCAATACACGTAAAGTGCTTGGAAGGGAGCCCAGTACACAGCGAGTGCTTCATAATCTTGGTGGCTTTTGCGTTTCTCGTAACTGGAGTGGGCTGGACACTCAGTTGCCTGCGGTGAGTGCTTGCTGAGTTGACGGCACTTCTCTGTTTCCAGAGCTGGACAGAGGCCTCACGGAGCCCCAGATTCAGGTCATTTGCCGCCAGATGCTGGAAGCCCTCGACTTCCTGCACAGCAAGAAGATTATCCACCGTGACCTGAAAGCCGGCAACGTGCTGATGACCCTGGAGGGAGACATCAGGCTGGGTAAGGGCCCGGGGGAGAGGCGGAGCCACGCAGCGGCCACCTGGGGGTGTGGGCCTGGCCTCTGCTGGCGGCAGGGAGCTTGGGCCTGCTGGGGAGGGTGGGCTCCTCACTCCCACGACCTCTGAGGATGTTGCCAGTTCTACCCCCTCTTCTTGCTGCTTTCTAATCACGAGAATTCGAATGAGAGTGATGGGTGGAGGATGACCTTGTTCCCGGGTGGAAAACAGTAGCACATCAGACATACATGTATGTCAGACATGTATGTATTTTTGATGGCTCCTCTTTTTTTGTATCTTTAATTTTTTTTTTAACCAAAATAGCACATACCTGTGCTACCTGCTCTCATACCTCCCTTCGCCATCCAACCCCAGGGACAAGCACTTTGAACTCTTCTTTTGTTTATTTCTGCATTGCTAAATAATATGCCTATAATGATGTTTTTAAAAGTAATGGCTTTTTAGCTGGGTGTGGTGGCACTGGCCGATAGTCCCAGCTACTGGGGAGGCTGAGGCAGGAGGATCACTGGCGCCCAGGAGTTTGAGGCTGCAGTGAGCTGTGACGACGCCACTGCACTCCAGCCTGGGCGACAGAGTGAGACCCTGTTTCAAAAAAAATCTAATGGTTTTTATTGTTTGATGAAAAAATATGCTTTATTATACTAAGTCTACATAGTACATGAAGGTTTAAAGGAAAAAGCTAGAAAGTATCTTCACAGAAATGTGCACCAAATGCTGGCCCAGGTTGTCATCCAGACGCCGGGCGGTGGGGTGAGTGGGGAGTCAGAGACAGTAACGGTGGAGAGGTGATAGAGTCGTGCTCTCTTTCTTGTTTCTTTGGCTACATTCAACTCCACTTTCTATTAATATCTTTCTCTGCCCATTAAATAATTCATTCATCTTCCCCCACAACCCTGTCCTTCCACTGTAGAAGTGTCACTATTTATAGTTCTTCTAGTGGCTACCGTGATATCTTTAAGGAACATTTAAATTATGTCCCTGAGAAACCGCACCACTGTCCCTGAGCCTTTGTCCCTGAGAACTGCAGGGAGAGTCGGGAGGGGGGAGCAGAGAGGGGCGCAGCACAGCCAGAGATGTCCTCTGCAGCAGGTGGGCGGGCGGGGACCTCCTCGGGCCACAGAGCAAGCGTGGCAGGGCCCAGGGCCTGGTGCAGGTGCTAGGGCCGGGGGTACACAGGGACGGAGGTCTGCCCCTGACCTGGGCCTGGGGATCGGGAATTAGAAGAGGCTGTGTAGGAGCAAAGTCTGCGCTGTGTCGTAAAGATGGATAGGTGTTTGCCAGATACACAAGGTTGGGCAAGGCGGTCCAGAAAGGAGGAGACCTGTGGGCAGAGACATGGAGGGGAGGAACAGCAGGGGGTTTGGGGAAGAACAATACTAAAAATAATAACACACATCCACCGAGTTTATGAGGCACCCACTAGGTGCCAGGCATTAGGCAAGGCACTTTCTTATATATCGTCTCATTGAATCAACACACCAGGGGTAGGGACTGTACCCATTTTACAGGTGAGGACATGGAGGCCCAATGTGAGGGGAGATGCCCAAGAACCTACCGTGAGGGAGGAGGAGTGCAGGGTCTGGACTGAGAGCAGGCTAGGGACTGCCTCGTCCAGGGGCAGAGGGAGAGTGGCCGGGAGGGCTGGGGCAGGGAGTATCCAGAGCAGAAGAGAGTCACATGTGCTCTGGGAAATTCAAAGGAAACACTCACCTTGGGCAGGAATGGAGGAAGGGCCCCAGCATCTGTGGGCCGCGTGCCCAGTGGGTTCTCATTTCCCAGGCTGCACACCCCCACCCCAGACACCCTAAACCTGCAGGGCGCTGACATGCTCAGCCGACTGCAGAATCCCACTCAGAACCAGCACGGTGGGGGATGGAGGCAGATGGGTGCGTCGGGTTTCAAGATGACTTGGCGTATCCAGTTGAGAAAAGCAGGAAGCCAGTTAAGGAGGAAGAAAGGTTGAGGGAGAGTTGGTGTGTGAGCATTCACGCAATTCCTCCTGGGCCCTCGGAGCCGCGGTGTGAACACCCACTGATGGGGCTCTGAATCTGCAGCCTGACACGCAGTGGAGAAGGCCTGGGTGTCTGAGTGTCATCTGTCTGTCTCTTCTTATCTTCCTGGGACCGTCTTGGGCCCCTGGAGCCCTGCCCCCCAACGTCCTTGTGCAACTCAGGGGTAACCGCAGACCTTTCTCCAAGCAAGGGCATCACTGCGTTGGAGACAGTGTCTGTGCTTCTCAGCAGAGTGGGGATGGAGTGGGTGGGCTGAGCAAAGCACAGCCTCCATACACAGACAAGCCTGGTTCAAATCCCGGCTCCACCACTTCTGCTGCGTGGTCTGGAAACACATCTTAGCCGTTCAAACCTCCATTCTTTCAGCTGTACGATGGGATAACAATAGGACCTCCTCAAAGGGTTACTGTGACAAGTGGGGTGAAATATACAAAGTACGATCACACGGAGGCAGGTGCTCAGGGTCATATCCCTCTTTGGTGCTGAGCATTTCGCTTCTTCCTTGTGTTAAATATTTGCTTCTGTCTAGGATTTCAGACTTCATTGATAGTTGCCCAGTACAGCACAAGCTCCGGCTCTGGGTGGGAATGGAGCGAGTCTGGCTTGGCAGGTGGGGCCTGTTTGTGCACAGAGAGAAGGAGACAGTTGGGCTATGAAGTGTGGTGTGGACTTTGAAGTCTGAATTCCTGGGTTCTTTCCTGGATCTGCGACTTGGCACTGGGTGACCTTGGATGAGTTACTTAGTGTTTCTGAGTCTCAGTTTCCTCACTCTCAGAGTGGAGTAATAGTCCTGCCTCATGGACTTGGTATGATGACTTCCTGGGACAGTACATCCAAAGCATCTAGTAGGTGTCCACATCCTAGATTCCAGCCAATGTTACATTTCTTTTCTGCGCCAAGGAATGTCTCAGAGCAGCTGCTGTAAGGTGGAGTGTTCCCCATTCTCCAAAGAACCTGTGTTCCTCTTCCAGGTGCTTCTCTGAAGATGGGAGGTGAATTTCACAACTTCTGGGGTCCTTTAAGTTCCAGGCAGTGGTCTCAACTGGCCTAAAAGTCAAAGTGCGCAGCATAACCTTGGAACACAGTGGGTGCTCAATAAATAGTCACTTCCAGCATTTCCATCCTCCCCTAGTCTATGATTACCTCAGGATCTCTAACTCCAAAAGACCCCCGATGTTCAGGCAGCCTGGTGGGTGGGCCAGGCAGGAGCCAGTCACCTGCCTGTCACCCAATCCTCACCCCAATCCAGCCTTTCTGTTTCCTGCTGCCAGCAGGCTGGGTTCCTGGTTCTTTCATTATAGCTACCATGCACTGAGCTCATTTAATCCTTGAAGGAGGTTTTGGGACCTAGAAAGACTAATTAACTTACCCAAGGTCACACAGCTAGTAAGGGAGCAACTGGGGTTCAAAGCAAGGCATCTGGCTCCAGAGCCTACGTGCTTAACCACTACCCTCTTGTAGACTTTTTTGGTGACACATGATGAAAACCCGTCTCCTATGACTGAGGCAGTCAGGAGAATATGTGTATCATGGAACCAAACTGGGGAGCAGAGATGGCTGGGCCTCATGGTCAGCTGCAGCCTGGAACATAAATGCTGTTGTGACTGTCTCTCGCCTCTGCCTTTCTGTGCACGTGGGTTGGGCTCCCAGACCAACCTTCTCCATGAAGCTTCTGGCAAGATCTAGTTTTACATTTCCCAGGATCACTTCCTGCAGGTGGAACCAAAACTCACCATTTGAGGTCTCAGTGTCAATAATCCCAGTGAAGGGCTCTGATTGGCCTAGCTTGGCTCAGGTGGTGATCCCTGGACCAGTCCGTGAGGCCCAGGAACAAGGGCTTCTTCTCCCATAGGCCCAGCTTGTAGTCAGTCTCTCTGGTAGAGGGTGGGGTCAGGTGACAATATGGAAGTCCCACACCACCCCCGTGGAATGGTCTGGTTGTCTGGGGAGAGGCAGAGAGGATTCCAGAGGCAGAGAGGATTTGGACTGGAAAACACATTGTGTTTTTCACCTAAACTGGCACAGCCTTGAGAATCACATAGTCCCGGCTGAGGGGAAATGACTGAGGCAGAAGTCTTGATGTATTTGTGACTGAGCTCGGGGGCGAGTGTCAGAAAAAGGCCACGTGACATGGGGAGAAGAGAGAGTCAATGAGGGCAGTTGGGGTAGGAAGCCAAAGGTGGAGGCAGGTAATGATGGGAAGACAAAGTATTAAGTTTGTCATGTTAAGTGGTCACAGGTATTTAGTTGCCTAAGAAACAAAAGAAAACAAAAACAGAAACCTTACCATGTAGAGCACTTCTTCCGGACTGACATTCAGCTAGATGATATGATCCCTGTTCAATAGATGGGGAAACTGAGGCTCAGAGAAATGAAGCCATTTGTGATCATGCTAGAGTCTTCTTACTTCCCTGCCAGGCACTGTTTCCATGACACCCCTGGGAGGGCAGATCATGCCTGGAATTAGGAGACGCTTCCCTCTTAATGAGATCAGGTGTGCTGCTGGCCTCCGTGATGCGAGGAAGGAGGCCCCTGGGGTCCCAGGGCCAGGGTGGGAGCCTTTGCTTTCTCCTGTCCCCACCTTGGTTTCAGCAGGTCCCAACACCTCTCTAGGCTTTGCTTCCCTGCCTGTACTTTGAGGGGCCTGGCTAGTGTTTGTCCACATGGGGTATTGGCATTTTGGATGGGACAGTTTTCATGTGCAGGAGGTGCAATGTCCCCGGCCCTCCCTCAGTAAACGGCAGGAGCACTCTGGTTCACTGTGACAACCAGACCACATGCCCACACCCCACCTTCATACACTACCTGGGGGTACCTGGCACCACCCCTAGTCGAGAACCACCTGGAAGGTCTTTCAGACCTAGGATTTGAGGGTAAGCCCTGCCAGGCTGGACAGTGGACTGGTGCAGCATGGGCTGAGGGTCCAGCACAGGCGGGGGTGCAGAGCCGCAGGTCGGCAGTGGTTCAGCTTTAACTGGCCTGGCGGTGGCTGGGACAAGGCTCCTCGTACCTTGGATTCTTCCGGTGGCCTACAGTCTAGGGGACAGATGAGAGACTCTCTTATGAATCTTCATACATTCTACGTTCACTGCTTTCGTGTGTGTGTGTGTGTGCATGTATGTATGTAAGATATAATGCATTTTATATTATGTATGTATTTTTTATTCTATAGGTGATACATGATATTTATACATGTATAGAAAAATATATACAAAGATATTCATTGTAACAATATTTGTAAGAGCAAGAAATCAGAAATGATCCAAGTATATGTACTCCATTAGAAGATTAAATAAGTTATGGTACTGTCATCCAATGGAATCTTTTTCAGCTATTGAAAATTAAGTTGTAGAACATGTATAATCTCTTGTAAAGATGTCTAATACATACTATGAAGGGGAAAAAAACAACTTGCAAGATAGTATATTTAATCTAATTATATTTTTTAAGGTAGCAAATACATAAATATTGTATATCTATAATTTTTGTATGTATTTATATATAATTTTTACATACATAAATAAGAAAATCTAGAGCTGTATGCAGCAAACTCATAAATGTTTATCTCAGCTGGGCGTGGTGGCTCATGCCTGTAATTCTAGCACTGTGGGAGGCCGAAGTAGAAAGATTGCTTGAGCTCAAGAGTTTGAGGTTGCAGTGAGCTAGGCTGACGCCACTGCATTCTAGCCCGGGCAACAGAGTGAAACTCTGTTTCAAAAAAAGTAAAATAAAATAAAAAGTAAAATACTATATAATAAAATAAATGTTTATCTCTCTGTCATGTATAGAGACCTTTTAATCTATAAATGTTTGAGTCTTTAATGAGTGACATTGCTTTAGTAATCAAAAAAAATTACATACACACAAACACCCAAGTGAGTAGATACATAGCCCTATAGACAATTTGGAACGATAAGACCCACAGAGGGGAGAAAAAGTCACTCCTAATCTGCCAGAATGAACCACCCCTCACTGTGGGCCTCCTTCCAGTCTCTTTCTGTGCACAGAAAAGTAGGATCAGATACTGGGAAAGATCACAACTGGGTGACCTTCTGCAAAGTACTTGTTTCTCTTAACTTCAGCTTCCTCTTCTGTAAAAGGGGGATAATAATTTGCCCTAAAAGGTCGTAGATATAAATGACATGCATAGGAATAAATATGCGATGATACGCATGTCTCTGCACAGCGCGATGCACCTGGTAAGTTCTCAGTAAATATTAGTTTTTATAAGATAAACATGTGCTTTTTAAAAAACTGAGATGATCATATAGTAATACATTCAGTTTTCTAGTCCGCCTTTTAAAATTGAATAATATCAGCATGTCCCCCCATATCCTTAAATATTTCTCAGAAACATGATTATTTTAATGCTTTTCTTGTATTCCATCACATGCGCAAATCATAATTGACCTGTGACAGCCCTAAAGGGGATATTTAGGGTTCTCATGAGTTTTCTCATGAGGCTGATCACGTGCTTCTCGGCTAGGTAATGCAGTGAGGCCTGTGCTCGTGGTGGGTCTTGGAGTCTCCTTCTGTAGTCGGACCTTGAAGAGCAGCTCTCAGAAGCAGAGTTGCCAGACGTGTGCAGCGCGTCAGCTGTTCGTTCAGCCCTGGGCCGGCGCGCCCTCCACACTGGCCGCGCCATTGGACACTCCCCCCAGTGTCACCACATCCTGGCCCCCACTGGGTTTTACTTAACAGAGAAAAACCAAAAACCCACAAGACCAAAAAACTTTGCTGTGTATGCATTTCAGTTTTTTAAACCATAAAAACAATATGCTCCATCAAAAACATTTCAAAGAATTAAAGTATATAAAGTAAAAAAGCTAAAGCCCCCTCTGTACATGCCCCCTGCAAACACCAAAATCCCACGTCCAGGGAGATGGATGCTATTAAGTTTGATGTGCGGCCTTCCAGACCCTTCCATGTGTGTGTATTCAGACACGGACACACAATATGCATAATATCAGTCTTTTAAGATACAACTGGAAGCACACTGTACATACTATAACACGCATCGGTCAGTCAGCAACATGTTTGGGACAGTGTGTTGTGGACGAACTTCCAAGTTAGTGTGTGCAAATGCAACCTCATCCTTTTTATTTTTAAAAATGTTTAAAAATTTTTATGGATACACAATAGTTGTACTCATTTATGGGGTACATGTGATATTTTGATACAAGCATATAATGTGTAACGATCAAATCTAAGTAATTGGGATAGCCATGGCCTCAAACGTTTATCATTTCTTTGTCTTGGGAACATTTGCAATCTTCTCCTCTAGTTATTTTGAAATATACAAAAAATTATTGTTAACTATATTCACCTATTATGCTATCAGACACTAGAGCTTATTCCTTCTACCTAACTGTATTTTTTCTTTCTTTCTTAGAAAAATTTTTATTTTTAATTATTCTGGGTACATAATTCATATATATATATATGTGTGTGTGTGTGTGTATATATATATATATTTTTTTTTTTTTTTTGAGACAGAGTCTCGCTCTGTTGCCCGGGCTAGAGTGCCGTGGCGTCAGCCCAGCTCACAGCAACCTCAGACTCCTGGGCTCAAGCAATCCTTCTGCCTCAGCCTCCCGAGTAGCTGGGACTACAGGCATGCGCCACCATGCCCGGCTAATTTTTTCTATATATATTTTTAGCTGTCCAAATCATTTCTTTCTATTTTTAGTAGAGACGGGGTCTTGCTCTTGCTCAGGCTGGTCTCGAACTCCTGACCTCGAGCGATCCTCCCGCCTCGGCCTCCCAGAGTGCTAGGATTACAGGCGTCAGTCACCTTGCCTGGCCCTGAATCTATTTTTTAATCAAGATAAAACTGTGCCCCAGAGCCCTTGGAGGAAATTTCTCCTTGTAGCCTGGGTTCTTCTCTTAGCAGTGGGTGTGTGAAGGAAGGCTGAGAGTGTTGGGGGTATATTTAAAGATACATTTCATTCATTATTTTTTGTTAGTCCTTAAAGGAATACATGTTTTTCAGAGCAAAGTGATGGAATTCAGAAAAGTGAAAGTCTGACCACAGACAACCATTCAAGCAATTTGGTGTATTTCCTTCAAGTCAATTCAATATGCATTTTTGCCCTTTCTTAGGGGAGCATAATTCTGAGTATACAGTATAGGTGAACTGTGCATCCCCACTTAACCTTATACGGTAATATAAGTATTAGTATGTAAATAAAATCTTTAACATTAAAAAATCCTTCAAAACTAATTTTAATGACTACAGAGTATTCCATCGTATGGGGGTATATCACACTTTTCTTAATCTATTATAAAAGGTTTTGAAATCATTCCCTGACAGCTGAGCAATTATGGTTGTTTTTAATTTGTCACTGTTACAATGGCACTTTGATGAATATCATTATGCATAATTTTTTTTTAATTTAAGACTATTTCATTAGGGTCATTTCCTAGATTGGAATTACTGGATCAAAAGAGTATGGATATTTTAAAGGTTGTTGCTGTTTACTGCCAAATTGCTTTCCTAAAGACTACTGCCAGTTTACGCTGTCATTAGCAGATAGGAAAGTGCCCATCTCAGTACTTCCTTATAGCAGCAGAAATCATGTTTTTAATGATCTTTAATTTGTTAGATGGAAAATGGCATCTGTTAGTCAAGCTGGAATGTACATCTCTGAGTTCACATCACGGGCTTTTACCCCAGGGCCGTGGGTGGAGGAATGCCCATCAAACACTACATCTGAGGTTTTGTCTTGCAGCTGACTTTGGTGTGTCTGCCAAGAATCTGAAAACTCTGCAGAAACGAGATTCCTTCATAGGAACGCCTTACTGGTGAGTTGTGTGGCTTCTGGAAACTGAATGGTGGACTGATCGCTAAAACTCCCCAAGGTGACCTCTGGGTAGTAGAGAGGGAGAAGAGCCAGAAGGCAAGGGGGCTGCAATAGCACCCGCCTGACAGGGTCACTGTGGGGATGAAATGAAGTGATGCACATGGAAGGTGCTCCCTTAACAGTAACCACACTGGAATTCCTAAAACAGGGCTCAGCTCTCGATTTACCCAGCGAGCACGCCAGGAGTGCCAGGCGCTGGCGGGGCACGGGGCAGTGAGGACGAGCAATACAACCTCAATTCCGACCCTGTGAAGTCCCTCCGGACCTCTCTAGTCTGCTGTTTCCTTCTTTTCCAGAACTATCCCTTTAAAAACAAAACAAAACTCTGTCACTCGATTTCACACCTACCTACTTTCTATTCACAAGTTTTTCACGTGCATTACTTGCCACTGTGGAGTTTAGGCTCCTTCCTGCTTGCTTGTTACTCACCCTTGCTTTCTCTCTCTCTCTCCTTTTATTCCTCCTTCTCCGTTTCTCTCCCATCCCTCTCTGCGCTGCTGTGCTCCCTCTGCCCCTCTGCCCGGTTTCGGCCTGGCGCGGTCCCCTCTGCCCCACCCCCCTTCCCCAGGACTCTGTGTTCCGGGTTGCGTCTGCCGCCTTGTGGCGGGCGCGGGGAACTGCAGCAGGACGCGCAGGCGGCCGCGTGAAGGCGTTTTCCTGTGCGAAGACCACGCCGAGAAGACGGTGGGATGGAAAGTCATGCAGATCGTAATTCGGGAGCGCTGCCAGCCCCCGACGTTGGCTCGTGCAGGCCCTTGACTCCGAATCTCCAAGAAGCACCGTGGAGGCCAGATTCTTAGCCCTCTGTTGTCCCTTGGTTGGTTCAGGATGGCCCCCGAGGTGGTCATGTGTGAGACCATGAAGGACACCCCGTACGACTACAAAGCCGACATCTGGTCCCTGGGCATCACGCTGATAGAGATGGCCCAGATCGAGCCGCCACACCACGAGCTCAACCCCATGCGGGTCCTGCTCAAGATCGCCAAGTCGGACCCCCCCACTCTGCTCACGCCTTCTAAGTGGTAAGGAGCAAGTGGGGTGCTTGGTGCGGGGTCAACGCCCCGGACAGGGGGCAGGCGGGATGGGGGAGGTGCAGTGTTAGGGGGAGTCAGGGAGAGGCCAGGCTGGGGAGGGGGGGTCTTCCTGGACCCTTTTTGCCTCTTTTCCCCTATGTGCTGCTGACATGAGAGCGTCATCAGAGCAAACCAGGTGACCCAAATAAGCTGGATCCCACTGAGGGAACAAGAGCCCAAGCCAAGCCCCCACAGCCACGTGGCACAACCCTGGGTGGGAATGGGGGCTGGGGTTCAAATCCCAGCACTGCCGTAGTGCACTGTGTGGCCTGGGCAGGTCCCTGCTCCTCTCTGGTTTCTACATCCCCGTCTGGGCAGTGATGTCCCTGAAAGGGGACACCTCCACCGCTCTAGCTCCTACAAGTGCCCTCTGCCCTTTAAGGGTGTGTTTGGAACAGCAGAGTCTGCACTCGCCCCCTCCGAGCTCACTGCTGACACCTGTCCTCCCAGGTCTGTGGAGTTCCGAGACTTCCTGAAGGTAGCTCTGGACAAGAACCCAGAAACCCGGCCCAGTGCCGCGCAGCTGCTGGAGGTGAGTGGATCCCCCGCCCCTGCCCCTCCTTTGGAGGTGGAGGGACCCCGAAGGGTGGCAGCCAGGCGAGCTCATCGGTGCCCTAGAAGCTGGATGCCTTCCTCACCCCGCCCAGGCTCAGGCACGAGCAGCTGTCTGTCATCAGCCAACATTCCCCAGGCACCTCCCGGATGCCAGCTCTGTTGGGAATGCCTCGGGGAACAAAGCCACTCAGACCCCTGTCTTCACCGAGCGTCTGTTCCAGTCGGGGGGACAGGCGGCAAACAAACAAATATGTGCACGTGTTAGGGGTGGCCAGAGCCATGGAGAAACATGCCACAGCACGAGGGCAGGGCCTGTGCAGGGAGGAAGGGGAAGGACGCTCTGGGTGAGCAGCCGCCAGCAGGGGTGAGGGAGCGAGGCAGATGGCGCGAGGGCGGAGGCCAAGGTCTGGGGCGGGAGTGCTGGGAGGAGCCAGGAGCCCAGGAGGGGGTTGGAGACGAGATCGGAGAGGGAGAGGCACCAACGTGTCCACCTCCGGGTCCGATGATTCGCTGAGAGAACACACAGGACTCAGCACATTGCCGTCCTCCCCACTGGGACTTAACACAACCAAAGGACACAGAGAGAACTCAGTGCAGGGAAGAGGCACATGGGAGGTGTGGGAGCCAGGCACAAGCTTCCCGAGCCCCCCAGTGCGGTTTCCAGTTCATTCCCCGTGTTGTCCACCAGGGAAGCTCATTAGAGACTCAGTGCCTGGGGTTTTAACTGGGGGGTGGTCACACAGGCACCCTCTGCCTGGCGTGGCCCGAAGTTCCAGACTCCAGAAGGAAAGCGGGCATCCAGCCTAAGCCGTATTGCTTGTACGAGCAGTCCGGGGAGAGTGGGCCACTCTCACCAGTTAACGGCGGGAGCCCTCTCCAAATCCCAGAGGCAGCTAAGGCTCTGGCGTCATAAGCAGGCATTTCACAGGCCTGCTGTGCCAGCTCTTTTCTGCACATGGGGCCGGGTCATGGAGGGTCCTGCAGGGCCTTGCAAGCTGGAACCAGGAGCTGTGTGCAGTGGGCGAGAGACAGCATGTGACTTCCAAGGGTCCCTCTGGCTGCTGTGTGCAGAGTCAGGGATACTTGGAGCACCTCGTTAGCTGGCTGTGTGGCCTTGGCGGGGAAGTGGATGATGGTTTTTGAACTATTGGAGGTAGCTGTGAGCCGCCCTTCGCCTGGGCCTGTGTCTCGCGTCAGAGCGTCACAGCTAGCTCACACCAAGTGAGCGCTGGCATGTTCGCAGCAGTATTCTGAGAGCTGCACCTGCCCAGCGGTCCCCAAATCTTCCTATTGCTGTCCCCATGCCATCACTGACGGAAGAGATATAAAGCAGGCTGGGTGACACAGAGGCACTGCCCCTCCATTGCCCTGTCCACTCTGGTCCTTGCCCATGTGATGGCCCCTGAGGTGTGGCGGGAGGACAGGAGGAGATGACACATGGAGCACTGAGTCTTGATATTCACTCAGCACTTCCCGACTGCCCACCGCGTGCCAGGCACTGGGCCTGTGGATGACACATCAGGACACAGCATATTCCTCTGGGGTGTGCAGCTTAGTGATTATCAGTGTGAGCCAGGTGGGAAAGTCCTGGGTTCGAATCCCAGCTTTGCCACTCACTGGCTGTGAGACCCTGGGCCGGTGGCTTGACCTCTCTGTGCCTCAGTTCTCACTCTGAAATGGTGATTAGTGACAATGCCCCCCTTACAGGGTCGTGAGGATTAAATGAGAGATGCTGTAAGTGCGTGACTTAAGCACTGTGCTCAAGGAATGTTTGATGCATTGAATTGATTGATTGATTAAAAAATGAAAAGGAACCAGAATGCAAAATGAGGTCTGTCTATTAGGGGTCAGTATCATCCCTTTTAAATTTCTGTAATCTATTTGAAAGCAAGTATCTGGAGTGCCCAAAGGCCCCATTTTCTGGGCGCTGTGGCATTTGGTGGGGAGGGGCTGGGGTGGAGTGAGGCTGCTGTCACCATCAGATGCAAACGCTCCAAGCCGGTTGGGGTCAGTTGTTTCCTGTAAGCAGGCACCTCCTGCCCTGACACATCCGGCCTCTAGAACATTCCACTGGGAAAAGACCAGCTGTCCCCCATCCCCACATGGCAGCCCTGGAGCCTCAGCCTGAGCCAGGAATTTCCGTTCCATAGTTGGAAAAAATGTCCTGCCAGAGGATCCTTCGTGTAGGACAGACAGGGTTGCAGAAGAAGGGAGCTCTCTCGAGATAAATGAAACACCTTTCGTTTATTCACGTGCCGCCGTCGGCTTTCCCGGTGAGGGCGGGGAGGAGCATTGTTACACCCTGAAGGGGAGGGACACAGGCTTGAGCAGGGAGGTGGCTTGCCAGAGGTCACCTGGCTGTGAGTGGCAGAGGCCCAGATCTCGGCTTCCCATCCCCCTGCACTGCTGTTCCTGCCTGTCCTCAGGCCCTCGGCGTCCGTCTGCTTCCAGGAATTGCCTCCTGGCCCTCATCTTCGCCCGAGTCCCTCCTCGGGCTGAGTGACACCTGCCCCTGTCGGCTTATGATTCATTCGTTTACTCACACAGGGTCACGTAGTGCTTAGTGACGCAGACTCTGAACTCAGGCACGCCCAGCCTGGAATCTGGGCCGTTCTCACTCGGTGCCTCGGTTTCCCCATCTGTAAGGTGTGGACAGTGCTTGCCGCACAGAACTGTGTGAGTGAGTGAGATTCTGAGTGGAATGTTCTTAGCGTCACGGCTGTCACCTGTGAGATGCTCAGTAGATACTTGTGGAATTTGTTCCTTGCCCCAGCTGCTCTGTCACAGCTGTTCTTGTCAAGGTCATCAGTGATTTCCGTGCCACCTGTAGTCAGCTCGAGCCTTGGTGCCCGTCTTGCGGCCATCAGCAGCGTCGGCCGCAGTCGACCCCTCCTCCGTGTGGGTGCTCGTGGCTTTCCTTCCCTCTCGCTGGTCGCTCCTCCTCTGTGTCCTTCACCCGCTGCCCTGCCCCAGCCGGCTAGCGTGAGAGTGCACCGGGGTCCCCCCAGCCCCGCACCCCTTCGCGGTCTCTCCCAGTTTGTCACACTCCCGGCTGTGTGCCTGCAGCCCAGACCGCTCTCCTGCCCCCAGACTTGGTGTCCAGCTGTTGGCTGTCCACCTCCCCGGTGTCCAGCGTGCGTCTCAAACTGAATACGGAGCATTTGCATCTTGTTCCGAACATGCCCCGCCACTGGCTTTCCATCTCAGTCTTCGGCGTCGCCGCCCTCCTGGCGACTCGGGCCCCAAACCCTGCCGCCGTCCCTGATTTCTCTCTTCCTCTCACACTCCGTGTCCATTCCATTGCGAAATCCTCAGAACATGCCCAGAATCTGTCCCCTTCCCACCCCTCCATTGCAGCCACTGCCTGGGCAGCCATCGTCCCTCACTCAGGTTGTCACCGACTCACTGGTCTCCCCGCCCTCTTCCAGTAGCTTCTCAGCACAGCAGCCAGAGGGAACCTTTCAACAGGAGCCAGCTCATGTCCTTCCCCTGCCCAGGGCTCCCTAACAGCCCCCATCTCACTCCAGAGTGGCAGTGACCCACAGGGCCCTGTGTGAGCTGCTTCTCCTCTCCCCGTCGCCCCCTCACTGTGTCCCAGCCACCCGGCCTCTGTGCTGGTCTTCAGACTGTCACTCTGCCTGGAATACCCTTCCCCCGATGCCTCTGCAGTTGCCTGTCCCTCTTCTTCAAGTCGTTGCTCACATGCCAGCTTCTCGGGGAGGCCTCCCCCAACCGCCACGTGAGACTCAAACCTGCTGCACCCCACATCCCCAAACCCACCTTCCCTGCCCTACTCTCCATTTTCCCGTGGCACACAGCACTCAGAGGATATAATTCACTTGTTTATTATGTTTATATATGATATATGTGATGCATTGTTATATAACATGTATCATACGGTATATATTATATGATAAATGTTATGTACTATATGTTGAGCTTCCTGACCAATATGTTAACTCCTTAAGGGCCGGGCGCGGTGGCTCATGCCTGTAATCTTAGCACTCTGGGAGGCCGAGGCGGGTGGATTGCTCAAGGTCAGGAGTTCGAGACCAGCCTGAGCAAGAGCGAGACCCCTGTCTCTACTAAAAATAGAAAGAAATTATCTGGCCAACTAAAATAAATATAGAAAAAATTAGCCTGGCATGGTGGCGCATGCCTGTAGTCCCAGCTACTCGGGAGGCTGAGGCGGTAGGATTGCTTAAGCCCAGGAGTTTGAGGTTGCTGTGAGCTAGGCTGACACCACGGCACTCACTCTAGCCCGGGCAACAAAGCGAGACTCTGTCTCAAAAAAAAAAAAAAAAAAAGTCCTGTTATGACCCAGGAATAGTGCCTACCTAGTATGTAAAGAGCCCTCAATAAGTATTTGCTAAATAAATTTACTTATTTTTATCTGTTAAATAACCCTTTCTCCATGCCAGGTATAGTATTCTAAATGTTAGCAAATGATAACTAATTTAATCCTCCTAGCAACCCTATGAAGCAGGTACCTTTCAGATCTCCATTGAACAGATGACAAAACTGAGGCACAGAGAGGTTAAGTAGCCTGCACAAGGTCACACTAGCTTGTAAATGACAGAGCTAGGACTCTGGTCTTGGTCATTTGGTTCCAAAGTCTGTGCTCTTGACCACTCTGGTAAGCTGTTTTTCCGAATGGATGAAGGAGAGAAAAAAGGAATGAAAGGGAAAGAGAGGAAGAGAAAAAGGTTGGAAGGGAAGGAGAGATGCTGACACCTGAAAACTTGAGAGCATTATTAGGCATTTTTTAAAGCCAGTCTTGGAGTGTAGAATCCCTCTGGCTGAGGGTTTCTAAGCACAGAGGAAAAATAGGCTCAAGTTCTTGGAAAGGATGTCTGTTTAGAAGGCAAGAAAGGGCCTGGCCAGAGGGGTGGGAGCCAGTTGGCGAGCTGTGTGATGTTACCCTTCTTGGCACCTCGGGGCTGTCAGCAGAGATGGCACCGAGCAGCCGTTCCTGAAGGATTGGGTGGGTGAGTTCCCTCTGATCTGGCCGTCCCCTGGGGAGACGTTTGTCCAGACAGCCCACCCCGTGCAGGCACCCAGCTTGTTTGGCCAGCGTTTGGCCCCCTAGGAAGGTTCCACACCTTCCGTTGCCGCATAGCCAGAGCTTCGTCTCTCGGATGGGCCTTGGCAGTTTGGGGGCTGGAGGAAAATCTTCTCTAAACACATTCGTGGAGACAGCGGGGCTGGTGCAGTGGCGGAGGAGGGCTGTGCTTGGTCCCAGAGCAGATTACAAAACAGTGTTTGGGTCTAATCAGCAACAGGAGAGGCTCCCCCGTCTGCTGCCCTGCTCGCTCACCCCTCCGCCCCAGGCTCCCCTCCCACAGCTTCTTCCTCCACCTCCTAAGGACCCCAGGGTGCTCAGGGGAGGCAGTGGAGCAGATGGTTCTGCTTCAAGAAAGCCAGGCTCCTGGCTGTGATGAAAAGCCACTAATTTGGTCAATATGTGGGATGCCCCGATGAAAACATGGTATTTCCAGAAGCCTGTGCCTGCATTATTTATTTCTGCCAGGTCTGCTTCAGTCACTTCAATGAAGGATTCCAGGGCATCTTGCTGAAGTTCATATGTGTTAGGTTGTGCAGTGTGCAGCTCAGGGACCTTTGGGATCTTGGTTCTTACCCTTGGTTCCAAAAAACTGTGCTCTGTGGGCATGCAGGAAGGAATAGGAATGGCTGGAGTGCAAAAGAGGCTCCTCAGATGGTGCTGCTGCTGCTGCCACCAGTGGTGGTGACGGTGGTGATGGTGGTGATGGTGCTAATGTGATGATGATGGTGGTTATGATGGTGGTGATGGTGATGGTGGTGGTGATGATGAGGATGGCGGTGATGATGTGATGGTGATGGTGGTGGTGGTGGTGATGATGATGTGATGGTGGTGGTGGTGGTGGTGGTGATGATGATGTGATGGTGGTGGTGGTGGTGGTGGTGATGATGATGATAGTGATGATGGTAATGATAGTGATGGTGATGATGGTGATGGTGATGGTGGTGGTGGTGGTGATGATGAGGATGGCGGTGATGATGTGATGGTGGTGGTGGTGGTGATGATGATGTGATGGTGATGGTGGTGGTGGTGGTGATGATGATGATAGTGATGATGGTGATGATGGTGATGGTGATGGTGGTGGTGGTGGTGATGATGATGATGATAGTAGTGATGATGGTGATGATAGTGATGATGGTAATGACAGTGATGGTGATGGTGGTGGTGGTGGTGATGATGATGATGATAGTAGTGATGATGGTGATGATAGTGATGATGGTAATGACAGTGATGGTGATGATGGTGGTAATGATGAGGATGGCGGTGATGATGTGATGGTGATGGTGGTGGTGGTGGTGATGATGATGTGATGGTGGTGGTGGTGGTGGTGGTGGTGATGATGATGATAGTGATGATGGTAATGATAGTGATGGTGATGATGGTGATGGTGATGGTGGTGGTGGTGATGATGATGATGATGATAGTAGTGATGATGGTGATGATAGTGATGATGGTAATGACAGTGATGGTGATGGTGGTGGTGGTGGTGATGATGATGATGATAGTAGTAATGATGGTGATGATAGTGATGATGGTAATGACAGTGATGGTGATGGTGATGATGGTGGTAATGATGAGGATGGCGGTGATGATGTGATGGTGATGGTGGTGGTGGTGGTGGTGGTGGCGATGATGTGATGGTGGTGGTGGTGATGATGA
The DNA here is from genome assembly GCF_041146395.1 of Eulemur rufifrons. Lineage (NCBI taxonomy): Eukaryota > Metazoa > Chordata > Mammalia > Primates > Lemuridae > Eulemur > Eulemur rufifrons. Next base: position 14,397,074 of record NC_090992.1, read on the forward strand.
TGATAGTGATGATGGTTATGATGGTGATGGTGATGGTGGTGATGGTGGTGGTGGTGATGATCATGATGATGATATGATGATAGTGATGATGGTGGTAATGATGAGGATGGCGGTGATGATGTGATGGTGATGGTGGTGGTGGTGGTGGTGGTGGTGATGATGATGTGATGGTGATGGTGGTGGTGGTGGTGATGATGATGATAGTGATGATGGTGATGATGGTGATGATGGTGATGGTGGTAGTGGTGATGATCATGATGATGATATGATGATAGTGATAATGGTGGTGATGATGATGATACCTGCTATATTTCGAACACTCGCTATAATGCTTAGAACGGCCACACCATTTATCATAGCATACACATGAGCAAACTGAGGCTCAGAGAGGTTAAGTCACTTGTCTGAGTTGGCTGTGGAGCTGGATTTTAACCCTGAGTGGCTGGGTTCTAGGACCTACAGCCAGCACTCTTGACTGCTACACTACCTTGCGTCTCACGATTAGTAACCGTTATTAAGGCCCCACCCAAGAGTTCTTGAAACCACATCGCAGCCAGAATGACATCTTTACAGGGTAGCGGTTATGATCACGGCTGCACGGTAGCCCTCGGGTGGCTTCTGAGAATAAAGTCTCAGCTGCTCACCTGCATGCAGTGGCCTGTCCTTCCTCTCTTAGCCCTTTTCCTCCCCACCTGCGTCCTACCACCCTGCCCTGCTTGCCGCTCCTCCAGCACTCAATGCTCAGTGCCGTTTCAGGGCCTTTGTTCTTGCTGCTCCGCCTGCCTGGAATGTCTGTGCCCAGACTCTCCCTGGCCGGCCCACCCACGTCCCGCAGGTCTCAGCTGGAGTGTGACCTCCTCAGGGAGGCCCCTCTGACCACAGACCGTACTCTCTACCCTGCTCCGCTGTCCTGTTAACGGCATCTGAAATTACCCTGGTTATCATTTGGCTACATGCCCACCGTCTCCTGCTCAACTGTGAGCCCCCCGGCAGAGACCTGGCCTCACCTGTGCAGCCAGGTGTCAACACCTGCACGTCGCTGGCCTCACTGTGTGGCTGTGGAATGAATCAGTGAGTGAATGGGAAAGTGGGAAAGAAAGGAAAAAAATTAAATTCTTCCAATCTTCATTGGTTTGGACTAACTAGAGAAAATCCGACGGGTTTAGGAAAATCTGAATGATAGGGCTAAGAGAAGTGAGGGTTCTGGCTTTCAGGTGTACAAAGTAAGGTAAACAAATTGAAGAGTGTGGCCTGGTGGCCTCCCACAAATGCACTGTTTTAAATGCGCAGATAAGAGTGATTTGTGGTGAACATGTCAGCTCTGAATGTGTTTTCAAGGTGCTAGAAATTTATTCTTTAATCATGTAAGTACTTCAGCAATCTTGTTGACATTTTTCCTCTGCAGATAAATATTCTAATAATAAAAATGATGAGTTTCATCAGAGCTTTTCTGTAAATTTCAAATGAGCAAATTCCAACTTAATGATGCTCCCGACTCCCAGCCGACATTCCTTTCCCAGAGGCCCCGGTGAGTGTGGCGGACTGAGGAATCCCACGTCCCCGACCACACCCCGGTGCTGGGGACGAGATGTTCGAGGACTGGCTTTACCCAGGACACACACGCTGATTTAACATCGATAAGACCTTCTGCTTTGGTGTTTTGCAAGGTCCATAAAAAAAGCATTTACTTTTAAAGACAGTGACATTTCTGTAAAAGCCTAGAATAGAACATACAACACTCTGCCTCAAAATTTTGAATTTCCTTTCTTAAAACCAAACATATGTCCACCCGAAGACATATACAAGAATGTCCATAGCAGCCTTATGCGTAGTTGCCAAAAATAGGGAACGACCCAGATGTTCAACGGCAGCAAAATGAGTAAACAAGCCGTGGCGTATTCACACAGTGAAACCCTGCACAGGAGTGAAAAGGAAGAATTTACCAAAGCACATGACAACGCAGGTGAATCTCACATGCTACTGGATAAAGGAAGCCAGCACAGAAGGCTGCACACGGTCTCGTTCTGTCTACGTGACCTGGAGGGACAGGCAGAACTGGGCTGTGGACACAGGAGCCCTGGGGACTGGGGCCGCCCGCCGGGGCAGACGGGGCTTTGCAGGGTGACGGGAATGTTCTGTACCTCGAGCTGAGTGGTAGTTACACTGTGTGTGTGTGTGTGTGTGTGTGTATTTACATATGTGCAAAAAGTCATTGTGCGTAACAATTTGTGAACTTTACCATATGAAAGTTATTCCTCCATAAAATGTATATTTTGTAAAACCACCTATTGAAATCTTTTCAAAAGGAAAATAAACAAATAATGTCCTCTCCCGTCAAACAGCGCTCAGATTCCTGCTGTGGGCTAAGCCTTCCCCTGTGCCTCACCTCCTTTAATCCCCATGACCTCCCTGTGGGTTCGACATCACTGTGTCTGGAGGTGAGGAGCCCGCAGCTCAGAGAGGTGAAATGACGTGCTCAGGGGCACACAGCTGGCGAGTGGCAGACCTGGCACTTGCCCTCTTTCCGCCACACACAGGACTTTCTGAGCTGCCTCTGGTCTCCCTCACCGAGATCGTGTTCGCATTTCGCTCAGGGCAGAGGCTGGCCTTCTCTGCCCGGGGTCGGCTCCGCCACGCCGAAGTGGCTCTAATGCAGGTACGTCTCGCCCCGTAGCATCCCTTCGTCAGCAGCATCACCAGTAACAAGGCTCTGCGGGAGTTGGTGGCGGAGGCCAAGGCCGAGGTGATGGAGGAGATCGAAGACGGCCGGGACGAGGGGGAAGAGGAGGACGCCGGGGATGCCGCGGTAAGGCCAGGAGGTGGCAGACGGGGGAGGGACAGGGCCCAGCGGGCCGAGGCTGGTGTGGGAGGGGCAGAAGTCCGCTGCTTCTGCCCCGCTCAGAGCGGACGGCCATGCTTTGGCTGAGGGAAGACCCCGTGGGCCAGCAGGAGGCAGCCAGGTGTGTTGGCTGGATCCTGTGAGCTTTCAAGAGAGACCAAGGATCTAATCTAGATTTTCACATGAAATTTTCCAATTTTTAAAAGTCATTAACTGATTCATTGCTTCCCAGCCTTTTTTCCTGTTGTGGCTCATGTACAAAATGACAGTGTTGTCGGCTCACTTTCATATAAGTAGGTGAGGCTGCGTATGGTCAAGGGCAACAGGCCCGGGCTCCAGCCACCCTGGACCCCATCTGGCTGCCCTAAGTGCCGAGGACACCCATGTCTTGGCACATTTGGAACCCGTTGGCAGCTTCAGCCCTTGCTGGATTTAAATTGGAATTAAAGCTAATTTAAATTTGTCAAAACCATCTGAGCCAAGGAAAACAGATCTGTGGGCTGGATTCTGTCCTGAGCTGCTGCTTTGTGACCCCTGGTCTAACTGGGGAGGCCCCCTCGGGGGGGTGGGGGAGACGGGCAGTCAGATGGTTCAGGTGCCCAATGAAGCGGGGGCTGGACCTGCCCGTCAGGGCACGGAGCTGGCCCACATCCTTGTGCTGTGGACGACACAGCAGCGTTCTCAAGTTTAATTCAGTCCTGGGAGGAGCCTGGGGCTGGTGCGAACCCTCAGCAGGATGAAGAAGAAAAGCCCCAAGGGGTGCAGAGCAAGTGGAATGAGCATCATCCCAGCCATGCACGGGGCCCCTGTTGAGTGCTGGGTGCTCTGCAGCTCTGACAGAGGAACCAAGACTCCATTTTACAGATGGGAAAACTGAGGTCTGTACAGTGAAGTGGCTGGCGGAGCTGATAGGTGGCAAGGCCAGGTGTGGGCAGGGCAGGGAGTCGGAGAACCTCAGTGGGGCCTGGCTGCAGGAGGAAGCAGAAAGTACTCACGCCTGGCCTCGTTCACAGGCCGGAGGCTGGTGTTTGTCCTAAGAGCAGTGGGAGCCATGGGGGTTTCAGGCAGGGGCCAGGTATTAATATGGAGGTGACAGAATCAGGTCTGAATTTTTGAGCCATCACTCTGTGTGTTGACCAGAAGGTAGATTGGAGTTGCTTCCACTAGCTGCCATATCTAAAGTCAAAAGTGGCTGGCAGGACCCAAAAGAATGCTTATAGTGTCATTCCATTAATATTAGGTTTATAAACAGGCAACACTCACCTATAGCGTTTAGAGATCACAGGACAGAGGCTGTGTCAAGGGGAGGGAGAGAATTCCCGCTGGGAAGGATGGGGGGTGGGCCTCTAGGCATGGCAGTGTCCCCTCCTGACCTGGAAGGTGGCTGCAGGGGCACTCACTGTGTTCATCGAGCTGGCATTTAGGTTTTATCCACAGAAACTGGTGTTCTGGTTCACCATAGCAATGTTTCCAGTACTTTCCACCCCACAAAAACTCCAAAAAACAGAAACAGAACTTAAAACTTAGTGGCTGCAAGACTGAGTCCAGCCCCTAGAAAGGTTTGCTTTGGCTTTTATATGGTTTTTTAAAATTTTGAGTTAATTCCCATCTAAAGTCAAGAGATGTCCTGTAAAAATCCAGATTTCCAACTTGTCTTGAAAAATTGGAAGGTCGGGCCCTGGGAGGTGGGGTGCACATTGTCACAACTGGCGGGAACAGAGTAGCCACCCACCCCTCCATGGGGCATGAGCTGTCTGGCCACAATTGCCTCACTCCTTGGAGGAGTAACAGCTATTAAGTCGAGCTAAGATTAGGGACAGGGGAGTCCTACTCCTCAGAATACGTAGCAGCTTTATCCCTGGTTGGGCGGTAGGGAGTAGTGCCAACGGGCACTTGGAGGGATGCCTGCTCTATGCCCGGGCCCTGGCCACTTGCCTGGGGGGCGTCCGACTTTTTAACCCCCCTGCATCTCTCTCTTGCCTTGGACACACAGCAGCGTGGCTTCACTGTCTTTTTTCCCCTAGCCCCTGGGGAACCACGCTCAGGACTCTTCCGAAGTGAACCAGCCGGACCTCAATGCCAACGAGCCTCTCAAGAAGTCATCTTCCACCCCGCTGCCACCCAGCCAGCCTCAGGACAGTGTGAATGGGCCCAGCAGCCAGCCCTCAGGGGATGAATCCCTCCAAACCGCCTGCCCCCCAGATGTGGCCCCTGGACAGGAGAACGGCCTCGCAGTGCCCGTGCCGCTCCGCAGGTCCCGACCGGTGTCCATGGATGCCAGAATTCAGGTAGCTGAGGAGAAGCAAGTCGCTGACCAGGGTGGGGACCTCAGTCCCGCCGCCAACAGGTCCCAAAAGGCCAGCCAGAGCCGGCCCAACAGCAGTGCCCTAGAGACGCTGGGCAGCGAGAAGGTGGCCAACGGCAGCCTGGAGCCCCCGGCCCAGGCAGCAGGGGGCCCATCCAAGAGGAACTCGGACTGCGGAAGCCTCTCCACCTCTGAGAGCATGGACTACGGCACCTCCCTGTCTGCTGACCTGTCCCTGAACAGGGAGTCAGGCTCGCTGTCCATCAAGGTAATGCCACCTCTCCTGCCGCAGGCTTGGAGCAGGAGAGTCGCAGGATGTTCTGCTGCTCCACGTTGATTTGCAAAAGTGTTTAGTGGCTGCCTCCCATTTTAAGGGGTTCACAAGGATGGCTGTTTCCTTAAGGAGCTTTCAGTTTGATCCATAGTTTAGTCTCTAAAATATCTGAGATCAGTATGGGATTTAGGAACATCAAGCAGTTGGTTTGGGCTTAAATTTCAAAGTTTGGTTAAAGGCCCTGGTAAGATTTGAGTGAGAGAGTTCTGGATGTGAAAGTGCTGTCATTTGGGGCTTAGCCCTGTGATCCAAGAAAGGGGCTCCAGGCTCTCTTCTCTGGCTGGGGTGGGGGTGGCTATGAATGACAATAGCCACTGTGCCTGAGAACTCTGCACGAGGCAAACACCGTGCAAAGTGCTTTAAAAAGAACAGAGGGGCTTCTGCATCCTCCCAAGTTAGCAGATGAGCAAATGGGGCTAGCCCAGGCCCCAGTGGTAGGAGTGGGGAGGTGATCAGACCCCAGGCCCTGGGCTCTGAGCTTTCCCGGTAGGAGCCATGGCCTCCTCCCCAGGCAGCTGGAAGGGCTGACTCCTTTTCCTGCCCACTCCAATAAATTCCAAGGTGCTATGAAACTCACCATTGGTCTCCTGACTCGCCAGCCAAGTTTGATTTTTAAGGAAGATACTGGTTTTTTTTTTTTTTTTTTTTTTTTCTCCCCAACATTTTACTTGGTGAGAAATGTAGTCAAGACTCAAACACCTTTGCTAAACAAATGGGAGTGAGGGAAGGAGAGGCAGCTGCCAGCCCAGCGACGAGCCTCAGGAACTGAAAGAAAGAGCAAGTCTAGCAGGTCACCAGGACAAGCGCAGACAACAGCTTTTACGTATGAGCATCATCTTCCTTAGGACGGGTGTCCTGTCCCTTCTCTTCCTAAAAAGACACTAAGCATTTAAAACAACAACAAAAAAAGGTGGGGTTTTGTTTTTTTAGGTAAGGCTGACCCACCTAGAGCAGGGTCTCCCCACCTCTTCTCAAGGGTGGTGAGAACATTCCTGGTTGACTGCAGTGAATCAGGGAACACAGGCTGTTATGACGAGAGTCCCTGGCTGCATCAGTGTCCCGGCATGACCAGGATCCCGTCACTTCAGGCCTGGAGGCTCCGTAACCAGGAGCAGTTCTTACTGCAGGGCTGTGGCCTTGGGCTTCCTTTCTTCCCTCCACTCTTGCCCCTGCCAGCCTGCCCTTGTCACCGCCAGCTGACCCACCTTGCATAGGGCCCTATACCGGGCAGCCAGACAGCAGAGAGGTGAGAGTCGGTGTAGTGGTTCCACGCTGATGCTGTCCAGAGCGCCTGGGCGACGTGCCACGGCGGAACCTGCAGGAGCGAGGAGCCAGCCGCAGGGAGCAAGAACTGCCTGTGGGACTCCGCTCAGTGGGAATGGGGCTGAGCACAGACTCTGAGGGCTCAGAGACCTACTCCCGAAGCAACCTGGCTTAGTCACTTCTCTCCCGGGGGCTGGAGGGCCTAGAGGTCCGTGTTGGAAAGGCAGGGCTGGTCTGCCCCAGGAATGGCCTTTGAAACCAGTCAAGAGGCTGGAGCAGTGGGCAGAGGGGGCAGCCATGAGGACACAGTGCAGCCCCCAGGCCCTCATCCAAATCGGAGCTGAGAGCTTCCCAAGGTTTCCATAAGTTAAAACACCGTGACACCTCCAGGAGTCTAGGCAGCAGACTGTGCGATTATTCCCAGTGGAAGATAACGATTCTGAATACTTTCATGGCAGCTCCCGATGGGTGGGGCTGCCAGTGGCGTTCAGCCCAGGTCAGGTTGGGCTGCCAAGTCAGTTCCGAAAACAGCCTTTATTTTTGGGGGGCTCCTTTGGATTTTGGCACTGTGGACGAGGGATGTGTGTAGTCTGCAGTAATGGCCATCGGAAATAATACCACGCATGGGCCGCGAGCAGTGAGCAGGCGCTGCCCTGCCCTCCCCACACGCTCTCTCACGGATTCCACAGCCGCCCTGGAGGCGAGTGCTGTTGTTACCCTCCTCTGACAGTTGAGGAAGCTGAGGCTCAGACAGGCAAGAGGCTTGTCCAGAGGCAGTAAGTGGTAGACTGAGGATCAGAGCCCGCTCTTTCCAGCCACGTGCCATGTGTGCGAGAGTGCTGACAGCGAGGTGGCTCGAGGCCTCTCTGTGCAGTGTCTGAAGGCTGAGGCCAGGAAAGGGCCAGGGGGTGCTCTCAGACACTGGAGCCCCAAAGTTGAGAGGTGGAGGCAAGAGGGACAGTGGACAGCCACATCCTCCCTGGGTGGGGCCGGGCTGTGGGTCAGCGGAGCCGTGGGCGTCACCCCTTGTGTCAGCCAGGGACCCTTAGCTGAAATGCTGAGCTTTGCTTTATGGTTTTCCCTGGCCAGGACTCAAGGCTGCACAATAAAACCCTGAAGCGGACTCGCAAATTTGTGGTGGATGGCGTGGAGGTGAGCATCACCACCTCCAAGATCATCAGCGAGGATGAGAAGAAGGATGAGGAGATGAGATTTCTCAGGCAAGCCTGGGGGGCCACCAGTGGCGGTGACAGGGTGGGGGTGCAATCAGAGGGATGGGCATTGGTCATTTTGGTGAGAGGGCTATCTGTCCACAGCGTGAAGTAGGGGAAACAGGGAGACAGAGGAAACTGGCTTTGCCTGGGATCCTGCACTCCCTCATCCATCCACCCAGCCACCCATCTTTCCATCCACCCATCTGTCTACGTATCTATCTATCCACCCAACCGTCCACTCAGTCATCCACACAATCATTTATCTATCCTTCCATCTACTCACCCATCCACCTACCCATTCATCTACCCATCCACCCAATCACCCATTCATCTATCCACCCTTCCATTCATTTATTTACCCATCCATCCATCTACCCTACTTATCTACCTATCCATCTATCCACCCAATCATCCACTCAGTCATCCATATATCCATCCATCCATCTACATACCCACTCATCCATTCATCCTTCCATCCATCCACCCATCCATTCATCTATCTACCCATCCACTCATCCATCCATCCATCTAGCCATCCACCTACCTATCCACCCATCCACCAATCCATCCATCCTTCCATCCATCCATCCACTCATCCACCCATCCATTCATCCATTCATCCATCCACCCATCCATCCATCCACCCATCCATCCATCCATCCATCCATTCATCTACCCATTCCCCCCTCCACCCAGCCATCCATCCACCCATGTATCCACCAACCCACCACGTTGGGGATAGGTGGTGACCCAGACAGATGAGGCTGTTACTCTTGTGGAAATTATTCCCAATAGGCCAACACAGAACACAAGAGATGATCCCTGATTGTGGGACACACTGTGAAGGAGTAACAGGTGCTATGATGGTGGGCACCTGGGCTGGGGGAGGCTGCTCCGAGGAAAGCCCCTGAGCCAAGCCCGGGGGGTGAGAGCAGCAGGCAGTGCTCGGAGCTGGGGCAGCACAGAGGGAACTGCAATTGCCGAGGCCCTGAGGAGTGACTGCTCAGCTTGTTTAAGGGACCAGTGCAGGGAGACACGGACACCTCGTCAGGACAGCCTGGCTGTGGGCTCAGGCTGAGGCAGTAGCTGGAAAGAGGGACAAAGTGGTCAGATTCAACGTACGGTTTGGAGGCAAACCCAGTGAGCAAGTGGACAGGGGAGGAGGGCTGAGAGAGACTATTTGCCGAGACCCATCCCTGTACTTTTCAATTGTTCAGTCCCCCTTACAGCCCTCTTTACCTTTTGTAAATGAGGACACAGTGTTTCTAGACAGGCAAGTTACTTTCCCTGGGTCTCCCAGTTGGGAAGGGTAGAGCTGAGACTCCAGCTAGGTCTGAGAATTCCCCCGGGTTTCACTGGACCTTGTAGCTTCCTGGGGGCTGCTGGTGGGGTGGGGGGGCTTAGCAGTTAGGGAGCCCTCGGAGCCACAGAGCTCCCTCGGGGCCAAGCCTTTGCAGGGTAAATTCATTATTGGTTGGGAAAAAATTTCTAGAACATGAAGCACATTCCTATTTTTTAAAAACATAAACATCCCAAAGCCAAACAGAAGCAGTTTTGGATGTCCTGGGGTACTGATTTCCTCTAGGAGCCAGGGGAGGGAGAGGCAGCCTTTTCATTAGTTAGTGGTGTATCTGCACACACACGCGGACACACACGCGCATGCGCACACACACTGGTGTAATCTGTGCAGGTTGGCGAGTCTGAGGGAGTGGTTGCTCTTGGCTGATGGCGCCACCTTCTGTTTTAATGGTCACCTGGGAGGTATCCTGGACTCTTCGAGCTTCACCCTAAAGGGCTGAGTTTCCATCACCTCCCCTCTGGGCAGTTCAGGTTCCTGGGGTTGAAATTCCAGGTTTGCCACACCCCATCGAGAAGCAATGCCCTCTGGCCCTGGCACGGGCCACCGTCCTGCTAAGCAGAGCCGCTGTGTGTGGCTAGGGTTCAAAGGTGAGACTTCAAGGAGGGGCAGAAGAGAGCTCGTGACGAACCAGGCTGTTCTCGTTTGCCTGTCTTCGCAGGGCTGGCTGTCCTGTGACCCAGGCCGCGCCGCCAGACTGCGGGAGCATGGAAGCCCCGCTCATTCCCCGGCAGGGCCGTGTCCCCGGTTACACCTGTGTCCTGGCATTTCCGGAGAACTGAGTCACACCTAGGCTTTTGAGCCACGTGACTTGAGTTTTTATCAGTCTCCACCCTTGAGTCTTGGTCAGAGTTCCTCCTGTTCTTCCCTGAGATTGCTCGTGCCGTTCTTGCTTCTTGTGCCACCGGCCTGTCTCTGTGCTTGCCTGCCCCCGTGCGTCAGAGTGGGGCTGCCCGCCCTCTTTCTGTGTCCTTTGGCTTTTGTCAGCTGTTCTGTAAGCCTTAGTTTCTCTTCAGTCAGGGTTTCTATTTCTTTGTTAACACTCTCAAAAGTTGCCTCCTACCTTTTCACTTTCCAGAAAAGCAGAGGCTCAGATAGAAGCTTCCATGTGTGGCTGTAGAAAGCATTTCTGGCTTTTCCAGACACCCTGGTAGCCATTGCCTCTTCTTCCTCCTTGTAATTCAAGCACTTGCCACTCACGTGGCATTTGTCACGTGCCAGGCGGGCACTTTACATGCATCATCTCATGTATCCCTCAAAGAACCCGAGAGGTAAAGATTGTTGGCCGCATTTTGCAGATGAGGGAGTGAGGCCCAGAAAGATGGGGTGACTGCCCTAGAGGACACCAGGCTGGAAGGCGACACAGCTAAGATTCGGACAAGGTCCCTCTGACCCCAGAGGATGTGCTCGGCCGCTCTGCACTGCCAGCCTGTCCTTGTCTCCTGTTGGCAGCAGTTCCACAAGCAGTTAGAGCCCCGCAGAGCCGTGAGGGAGGCCCCTGGGGTCAGAGTGAGGCTGCATGGTGGGAATTGCCGTGGTGTGACACGGGCCTCATGGACCCCAACTCTGAGAGGCTGCCGGGGAGCCTCCCCCCACCCCCGATTCACAGCCAGAAGGCCCAAGTTTTTTCTGTAGCATTTTAGTTTTTTTTCTTTCTTTTTTTCTGATTACACAAATGATACATAATCAGTTTTTAACGGACTTGCCCAGGGAGAAACATGGCTAACACTTTTATCCCACCAGTTTTTTTTCTGTGAGGACAAACATATACACACTGACAATAGATATGTTACAAAATTAAGGGATACCATGTAGTTTAGGTCAAATTTTTATTGTATTTTTTTAATGGGTAATACAGGTTGAGCATCGCAAATTTGAAAATCCACAATGTGAAATGTTCCATAATCTGCAGTTTTGTGCACGCTGAGATGATGCTCAAAGGAAATGCTCATTGGAACATTTTGGGCTTCGGATTTTCAGATTTGGGATGCTCAACTGGTAAGTATAAGGCAAATATTCCAAATTCCAAAACATTTCTGGTACCAAGCATTTTGGATAAGGATACCTATATAATGTCATGGTTCAAAATTAAAAAAAAAAAAAAGTTAAACAGTGAAAAATCTCCCTCCCTTACTTTTCTGCCAGAATCCATTTTTCCTCCTTGTATTGATATTTTATGGTATAATCCTTCCAGAAATACTCAGTGTTTGAGCAGGAAAGTAAACACATACATACACATGTGCACAGACATATATTGTTGTCTTTTTTTTTTTCCACCCAGATGATAGGTAGCATAATAGGCCCATTCTTTAACATCTTGCTTAGAGATCATTCCAAATCTGTTCATAAAGAATTGTTATTTTAAATAGATGCTTTCCCAAGTAATCAACTATTTTCTAAAACTCGATTTTTAATGGTTGTATAGAATTCCATCATATGGATATATTTTGGTGTAATGAGACCTATCATGGTGAATATTTCTTTCCAATTTTGTACTATTATGTTAGAAATAGCATTGTTATGAATATCCTTATTCAATGGTAATATGCATCTATAAATATTTCTTTGGAATCAATATCAGAAATGGAACTACTATGTCAAAAGGCATAAACTTAAACTTACTGCCAAATTATCTTCTGGAAATGTACCAATTTATACCTATCAGCAGTATATGTATAAATGTACATTTATACATTAGTATAAAATGAAAGTATCAATTTCTCCCATACTCCAGCCTATTTAGTTAATGGAAATATTATTTCCTTTTAATTTACATTTCATATCCACATAGGTAAATTTTAAAATTTCTTTTTGTCTTTTGTTTCATGTCTGTTCATGTTCTGTTCCACTTTTTTGGTTAAGATATTGCTCCTCTTTTATCAGTTTAGTAAGATCATTAAGGTTTTGACTGTCAATAAACGTCAAATGAAGCCCGAGTTCTATTCATGCCTCTGCCCAAGACTTGTGTGATTTTCTGCTGTGATCCAACCTTCCACGTCCCAAACTGAGTATTGTGATCTCTGAGGCCACTTTCTCACTGTGAAATATCTGTATCCTTTAACCCATCAGGCGCCAGGAGCTCCGAGAGCTTCGGCTGCTGCAGAAGGAAGAGCACCGACACCAGACCCAGCTGAGCAACAAGCACGAGCTGCAGCTGGAGCAGATGCACAAACGCTTTGAACAAGAAATCAACGTGAGTCTGAGCGAAGATGGCTTGCCTCCATGCTTTCTTTAAATGGACATCGCAGAGTGGGAATGATTGGGCAGTGGAGGGTAATGCACAGTTGCCCAGTTCCTGTGCTTTCCAGATGTTATTAGACAGCAGCTTATAAACACAGAATTGCATGAAGGCCACAGTGATCTTCTGAGTCACACAGCAGGATCTCCAGAAGGGAAATAACCTTTGTTGAACACCATATAAAACCCTGCAAGGTCAATGGTCTAGTCTCCCTTCTGCAGGTGAGGAAATGGAGACTCAGAGAAGTTAAGTGACTTGCCCCAGGCCACACAGCAAAGAGGAGGTAGACCTGGTCTGAGCACAAGCTCCGAGCTCTCCCCATCTCCCTCCGAGATATAAAATGACTTTCCTGAATTTCTTGGATTTCTGCTCCTTTCAGGCCAAGAAGAAGTTCTTTGACACGGAGTTAGAGAACCTGGAGCGTCAGCAAAAGCAGCAAGTGGAGAAGATGGAGCAAGACCATGCCGTGCGCCGTCGGGAGGAGTCCAAGCGGATCCGCCTGGAGCAGGAGCGGGACTACGCCCGGTTCCAAGAGCAGCTCAAGCTCATGAAGAAGGAGGTAGATATGTGCTGGGCGGGGCAGGCTGTGTAGGAGTCTTAGCACCCTCTTGGTTGCCAGTGATCGAAATCCCAGCACAGCCTCACCTCGGCAACACGGGGGTGCACCCGAAAGCCTCAGGTCCAGCCGTGTCTGCACGGTTAGGAGCCGCTTCTCTGTCTCCGGGGCTCTGCTTTCCTCTGTGTTGGCGGCTCATGATGGCTGTCACCATGTGGCCTCGGCAGCTTCCCTCACACCCTCCCAGCCTAGCAGCCCGGCTGAAGGAGAGCAGGAAGAAGGATCTGAGATGCTGTCACCAGAGGAGGGAGTGGGTGCTGGGTGGGCAAACACAACACGTCCCTCTCTTTCCCCTCCTCCCCGCAGTTGGAGGGGGAGGAGGAGGTAGCAAGAAGGTAGAAGGTCCTGAGACAAGGAGAGGGAGCCTTTGTTTCCCTGCAGGCCATTTCCCGGCCTGCCCTGGAGAAGGGCATCTGGATCTCCAAGAACAGCCTGCACCTCCCCCTGTGGAGTGACGCCAGGAGGCTGGGACATTCTTTCCTAAACAGGAAGGAAGGAGATGAGCAGGTGGAAGCCCCCAGGACAGGAGCACCAATCCAGGCTGTCCCAGTCTCCAGCTGAGTGTGCTGAGCAGTGAGTGAGCGGCCTCGGAGGGTGCTCCACGTGCTGGGGGCCCTCAGAGCCCAGGTCCAGACTTCACCGTCGTGGGCGTGACATTTGCTGTACCCAGGGGCCTCAGCTGCTGCCTGTGGGAGCCAGGTCCAGTGGCCAGCTGGGCACAGCTGGGATGCCGTGGGACCAGTGAGGCACTCACCTCGGACACTGCCTTTAAAGGGCACCAGAAAACTCAGGAATCGAGACAAAAAATATTCTCATATAATATTGTAAAATAAAAATGATGCAGAAACTTCATGATGAGCAGGTATCAGCGATTAGAATAAAGACAGGATCTGACAGGGCTGGGATTAGGGTGGGGCTGGGTCCTGCAAGTGCAGAGCTGGGTCCTGTCTTTGTTTAAAGTTTGATATTTTATTTGTGATTTTTTTTTTTGCAAGAATTTCTATTTTTTTTTAAATGTTACTTAATTACTGAGTTTTTGGCATCCCCTTAAATTTTGTGCCCGAGTTGAATGTCTCACTTGCCTCACCACCCTTGTCCTGACCCACCTCACAGAGAAGGGGGCTGGGGATATGTCAGGGACACAGGGAAGCGACACTAAGCATGTCCCAGCTCCTGTGCAGGGAGCACCAGCGTGGGAAGCAAGCCAGGCCTGGTTTCGAGTCTTGGCTCTGTGGCTCGCTAGCTGTGTTTGGCTTTGGACAAGCCATTTCCCTGAGTCCCAGTTGCCGTCTGTCAAAATGAGTTATTCCGCAGCGGTTTTTACCGAGTACTCATATGTGTGGTGGCACTGTGCCGGATGCCAGGGATACGGCAATGATCAAAATAGACAGGGTCCTTCAAGGAACTGTTAATCTCCAGAGAAACAAAAGCCAAGTACACTATCAAATAAATAAAACAGTTGCCGCCGTGCTTTGGAAGCAAATAGGTTGGTTAACTGGAGAAGATCTGGAGAGATGTGCTTTAGAGTGGTCTGGGGAGGCCTCTCAGCACATGGCATTTAAGCTGAGACCAGAAGGGTGCTGCGAGGCAGAAGAACATTCCAGGAGCATGTGCAAAGGCCCTGAGGTATGGGCAAGAGCTTGGAGTGGAGCGTTCCAGGAACTGCAGAATGATCAGTGTGGCGCTTAGGAAGGATGCGGGAGCTCAGGAAACGAAGGTGTGCAGAGGCCGCATCATTAGGGTGGTGGGCAGAGGCAGGACTTTGCGGTTTTATTAACTGCTGTTAACATCCATTTCTCACATAGATGTTTTGAGCATTAAACGAGAAGTACATTAAGTGTTAGACCCGAGTGTCTGTCCCAGAATAAGTGCCCGGTAGATGCCTGTTCCCTCCTTTGCTCTGGGCCTATCACGTGTGTGCGTGGGTGTGGCAGGAACTGTACGGGCGGAAAGAGAGCGGGCCACAGAGGAGGGCCTGGCACAGGAGAGGGGCGATGGGAAGCCCCAGAGCTCCTCACCCTTTCCCAGAACCGACCCTTAACAACGTTGGGCTTTCTCATGAGCAGGAAGGTGCGACAGCGTGTCCTTGAACTCTTGACCTGGCGTGGGATCTGGTACTCGGGGTTCTGCTCACACTCAGTTTAAAAATGTTTTCTTATCTGGGTGTTTTTCTTTAAAAAGTTTTCATGGAAAGAAAAAGCTTGACTGCTCTTTTGGCTTATTTCATTTCATTTCATTTGACTTTATTTTATTTTATTTTTTATTTTGGCTTTTTGAGGAGGATGTGGCTCGAGCCATTTAGTAAGATTCCCAATACTGTTCACCCCTGTAGGAAAATTTGCCTGCCTTGATTCTGTGACTCGCCCCTGTCCCTGAGAGCTGCTATCTTTAACATCTCTCATGGCGGCCTTGGGCTAAGTGTAAGCTGGCATTTACTTTTGGTGCCCGGAGCTATTTGGGGGCTTTGTTACTTAATTAATTAAACATGTATATTTTAGAGCTCCTAGTATTTGCCAGCCCGTGTTAGGCGGTGATGAGCAAACCACACACAGCCCGTCATCAGAGGTAGGGCAGTCGTGGGAGACCGTCAGTGTGGAAAGTCAGACGACTGTGAGGAGCTCGAGAGCACGCTGCGTATGTCTCAGAGGGAGCACAGGAGGAGGATGGTCTCTTCATCGTGTGAAGGGAGAAGCAAGTTGGGCTTTGCCCTTCTTTCTGGACGGCATCGTGGTGGAAGGGTTGTGTGGAGTTTGGAGTCAGAAAGACCTGGGGACCGGGCGAGGTGGCTCACACCTGTAATCCTAGCACTCTGGGAGGCCGAGGCGGGAGGATCGTTTGAGCTCAGGAGTTCGAGACCAGCCTGAGCAAGAGTGAGACCCCATCTCTACTAAAAATAGAAAGAAATTAGCTGGACAACTAAAAATATATAGAAAAAATTAGCCGGGCATGGTGGCACATGCCTGTAGTCCCAGCTACCCAGGAGGCTGAGGCAGGAGGATTGCTTGAGCCCAGGAGTTTGAGGTTGCTGTGAGCTAGGCTGACGCCATGGCACTCTAGCCCGGGTGACAGAGTGAGACTCTGTCTCAAAAAAAAAAAAAAAAAAGAAAGACCTGGGTTTGAGTCCTGAACTTAGGCAAGCTACTCAAAGTCCCTGAGCCTCTGTCTCCTCTGTAAAAGCAAGTCAACACAGGACGGGCCTCAGGAGGTGGCAGAATGCAGGCAGAGCCCCTTGCCCACGGCAAGCGCTTAGTGCGTGATACAGCACTCTCTGTTGCTCTTGTTCTCATCCATTGTTATTGTCAGTTTCCAAAGTCGAGTCTAGAGATTCCACCTCGCAGGAGGCCAGTGAGGGGCTTTGCTTTGTGGTACCCCAGTGTCCCATGATCCCATTGTCCTGCCACTGCCTGTCTGCTCCACACTTCCAAGACCTCCTTCTCTGATCCCAAAGGTCACCTCTGTGAGGGCTGCAAGATGTTGGGTGAGGCCCAAGTAGGAATGGGAGGCCCGGCCCATGAAGCAGCAGGGGGGAAGGACAAAGCTGGGAAAGGGATGCGGCCTGAGACCGGCAGCCTCTGACCCACCCACAGATGCATCAGCCAGCCCAGCGCCGCAGCAGGGTAATCCCCACCTGGTGCTGGAGAGGAAGACCATGCACGGACTGGGGGGGCTCTTCCTTTCACCAGCTCAGAGCAAGGAAGAGTTCACCCCGTGCGTTTCCCTGCAATCCATTCAGCGTGAGAGAGCATGTCATAATTTGAATTCAGGCATGGAAAACACACACAAATTAAGAGAATAAAATTTGAGAAGCCTCATGGGACCTTTTTCAGGACTAGAGCAATTGGTATGGAACATTTAATCATGCTAATACCTTGTTTCACTAAGGAGGTATGCATATAGGAAAAATCATTGTTAGCAAGGTGGTTAAACATGGACATACTTATTTTTCATTGTCAGTTTTAAGTAATTAAATCTAGTCATGAGTGTACATGTGTGCATGCATATATTAATCGTGTGTACCTAATGTAGATACGTGCTCACAATTCTGTAAGAATGGAATTTATGGTCTGCAGCTCAGTGCCCTTTACTACCCTGAGAAACTTGCTTGACAACTGTAACTTCTTGGGTTGCCTAAATCTGAAAACAAACCTAACCAGTCTTGAAGGAAGTCTTTCCAGAACTCTGTTTCCTTGCCTTTCCAGGCAAACTCATTAAACAGAATTTAGCTGTTTCTTAAACAGTTTGGATCTCCGTAACAGCACAGAATTGTATCCCTGGAAGGATCCTTAAGGAAATTTTCATTAAAAGCCAGATCATTTCTCCTGATGAGAAAACGAGGAACCTCCAGCAAGTTCAGTGGCCTTTCTGCAGACAGTGGCTGGACTGGAATGCAGCCCCTCGGACATCAGTAGCAGCAGGTCCCCTGGCCCTGCCTCTCTCTCGAGATCCCAGCTGGAGAGCAGAGCTGAGCAGGGCTGGTGCATCAGTGTCCTCAGGGGTGACTGACGTGGGAAGTCTTGTGCCCCTTTGCCTTGTGGCCACGCACGATCCTACTTTTATTGTTCTTGTGCCTCCTTCCTCCATTGTCAGTGGCGTAACATTTCTTCGTGTTTTCAGTGCCTTTCGCAGAAACCCTTTTCTAAACTGCTTCTAATCTTCTGTCCTGGAAAACCAAATAATCAAGCTTGTAAAAGCACCGTTCTAAGCTCAGGAGGCCTTTAAATAGTATGATGCCCCAAATGGTGCTGTCGAAAGGCATTTTGGCAGACACCCCAGACAGATGCTGAGCTAGGTTATATGCCATATCCAAGGCAGCCCTTTGATGTGGAAACAGAAGTGGCACAAACGAGATCTTTGAGATATTTTATTAGGACTTCTATCTAAGACAGTGATTCTCACCCAGGGACTATTTTGTCCCCCAGGGGCCGTTTGGCAATATCTAGACGCATTTGTGGTTATCACCACTGGGAGGGTGGGGGAGAGATGCTCCTGGCATCTCGGGGGCAGAGGCCAGGGATACTGCTCACACCCTGTAATGCACCAGACAGCCCCCATAACAAAGACTCACTAGCTCCCAAAGTTAATAATGCTGAAGTTGAGAAACTGTAATCTAAGACCATTGAAGCCAAAGAACACAGGAACAGGATTCAGATTACAAATCTAAGACCGTGAAAAAAAACCCCAAGAACTGAAAGAATAGACAGTGAAGAATAGTTGGTGGGATTTTGGGGTCAGATGATAAGTGCATGTTTAACTTTATGAGAGACTGCTAAACTTTTCCAAAAAGTGCTGTGTCATTTTACACCACGACAATGTGTGAGAGTTCCAGTTGCTCCATGTCCTCACCAACGCTTGGTATTGTCAATTTCATTTTTTTATTTTAGCCATTTTGACAGATGTGGAGTGATGATATCTCATTATAGTTCTTAATTTGCTCCTCACTTATGATTAATGGTACTGAATACCTTTCCATGTGTTTATTTGCTACCCATATGTCTTTTTGGTGAAATATCTGTTTGGATCTTTTGTTCATTTATTTAAGTGGGTGATTTGTTTTCTTATTACCGAATTTTAACAGTTCTTTATATATTGTGAATACAAGTACTTTGTCAAATATGTATTTTACAAATATTTACTCCCAGTCTGTGGCTTGTCTTTAATTTTCCTCAGTGTCATGCCTAGAGCAGAAGTATTTAATTTTTGGTGAAGTCCATTTTTATTATTTTCTCTTTTCAGAATTGTGCTTTCAGTGGCATATCTAGGAAATCTTTGCCTAACCTAAGGTCACATGTTTCCTTTTAGAACTTTTACAATTTTAGGTTTTACATTTAGCCATATAATCCATTCTGGGTTAATTTTTATGTAAAATGTGAGGTACGGGTGAGGTTTACTACTCTTATTGCTATAGTTACCATTATTATTGCCTAGGAATATCCAGTTATTCCAGCACCATTTGTTGAAAAAGTCCTTTCTTCACTGAATTGCCTTTCCACCTTTGTGAAAGATCAGTTGACCACATATATGTGGGTCTATTTCATTGGTCTGTCTTTCAGCAATGCTACAGTGTCTTGGTAACTATAGCTTCGCAGTAAGTCTTGAAGTGCGGTAGTGTGAGTCCTCCAGTTTGCCCTTATTTTTCAGTTGCTGTGGCCATTCCAGTTCCTCTGCCTTTCTGTATAAATCTTAGAATCAACTTGTTGACATCTCTGAAAACGCCTGCTGGGATTTTGATTGGGATTGAGTTGTATCCATAGATCAGTTTGAGGAGACTGGATGTCTCTTCTCTTCTTCCGCCTCCTCCTCCTCCTCTTCCTCCTCTGTCCCTCCGTCTTTGCTGTCAATCTGACTAATGGTTTATACTTTTATTGACCCTTTCAAAGAACCTGCTTTTCCTTGCATTGATTTTTCTCTATTTTCTATTTTCAATATTCTTTTTATTTTTTTTTTTTATTTTTTTTATTTTGGCCCAATCAAGTTGACAATTTTCAATATTCTTGATTTCTGTTTTTATATTAGGTTTGGGTTTAAATTGCTCTTCTTTTTATTGTTTCTCAATGTGGAAGCTTTAGATCATTGATTTGAAACTGTTCTTTTTTATTCTAAGCACTTAATACTATAAATTTCCCTCCAAGCACTGCCTTAGCTTCATCCCAAATATTTTCATATGTTGTGTTTTCATTTTTGTTCAATTTAAATTATTTTTTAATTTCCTCCTCTTCGATTCATGGATTATTTAGAAGCTTATTTAATTTTAAGATGTTTTGGACTTTCATATCTTTCTGTTATTGATTTCTAGTTTAATTTCATTATGATCAAACAACATATTTTTTAATATTTTAATTTTTAAAAATTTATTATGGTTTATGGTCCAGAATATGGTCTATGTTAGTTAGTGAATGTTCCATGTGTACTTGAAAAGGATGTATATTCTGCTATTGGATGGAGTATTCTCTAAATGTCAAGCTAATTGATAGTATTGTTTAGGTCTTTCATAGCCTTACTGATTTTCTGTCCACTTGTTCTGTTGGCTATTGAGAAAGGCATGTTAATGTCTCCAACTATAATTGGGGGTTTATTTATTTCTCATTCAGTTCTGTCAATTTTTGTTTCATGTTTTTGAAGTTATTTTGTTATTTAAAATAGTCATATGTTCTTAGTGAATCCTTTCTTTTATAATTATGTAATGTCTGTCTTTATTCCTGGTAATATTCCTTGTTCTGAACCCTACTTTGTCTGATATTAATATAGCTGATTCCACTTTCTTTTGATTAGTGTTTGCATATAATATCTTTTCCCATCCTTTTAATTTAACCTGCCTAAATCTTTATATTTAACATGAGTTTCTTATTGACAGCATATCATATAGTTGGGCTTTGATTTTTTTTTTTTTAATTCAATCTGAAAATCTTTGTCTTTTAATAGAGATGTTTATGCTATTTTATTTATATTTAATGAAATTATCATTTGTTTTGTTTGTCCCATCAGGTTCCTCTCTCCTTTCTCCTTTTCCTGCCTCCTTTTGAAATATTTAAATATTTTTAGTATTCCATTTTAATTAATCATTCAGTTTCTCTTTTTCACTTGCTTTCCGTGTGTGTGTGTGTGTGTGTGTGTGTGTATGTATGTGTATATGTTTAGTGGTTGCTCTAGGGCATTATAATATACATACCTCTTTCACCATCTATTTAGAGTTTATATTATAATATTTCAAGAAAAATGTAGAAGCCATATAATTTCTTAATACCTACTCAATTTTTGTTGTAATCATCACATATATTCTATCTAAATGCATCAAAAACCTCACCAGACAATGTGACAACTTTTGCTTTAAATAGTCGTTCATATTTTAAAGATCTTAAGGAGAAAAATGTTTATCCAGATATTTGCCATTTCTGTTGCTCTTTCTTTGTTATTGAAGACATAAGTTTCTCCCTTGGCTCACTTCTCCTTGGCCTGAAGAACTTCTATTTACCCTTTCTTCTTGACAACAAATTCTCTAATTTTTCTTTCATCTGAGAATGTCTTCATTTTGCTTTCATTCCTGAAGGATATTTTCAGCATTTCAAGGATGTGATTCCCCACTGGCTCCTGGCCTCCCTGGTGTCTGTTGAGAAATCCACGGTCATTGGAGTCATTATTCTCCTGGGATAATGTGTCATATTTTTCTTAACTACTTTCCAGAAGTGTTTTAGTCATTGGTTTTCAAGAGTTTCATTATGATGTATATACGTGTAGTTTTGTTTTCATTTAATCTGTTTAGGTTTCATTGAGCTTGTTGAATATGTAGATTTACATCTTTCACAAAATTTGAGAAGTTTTCAGCCATTATTGATGTGCATTTTCTACACCAGTCTCTTTCTCCTCTCCTTCTGGTACATCCAAAGACATAAATATTAGACCTTTGATATTTTCCCATAAGTCCTTGAAACTTTCATTGTTTTATTCTTTCTTCTGTCTGTTATTCAGATTGTGTAGTTTTTATTAGTCAGTCTCCAAAGGCACTGACCTGCCTCTGTCGTCCTGCTATGAGTTTATCCAATGCTTTCTTTTAATTTCAGACATTGTATTATTTAAAGTTTTCTAAATGGTTTTTTAAAAATAGTTTGTATTTCTCTGCTGTGAAATTCCATTTGTCCGTTAATTTCAAATATTAAAGACCTTTAACCTTTACCTCATGGAGCATAGTTATAAGAGCTGCTTCAAAGGTTTTTTTCTGCTAATTTGAACATCTGTATTGTTATTTGTTGATTCTTTTTTTCCAATCTTTTGGAGAATGTTGACTTTTTTTGTTTTAGCAGGCAACCCTGTTAGGTTCAGACCACAAGTTGTGGCTTATCTTCTGTGGGTTCCCGTCTTAGTTTAGTTGCGTTTTTGTTTGTTTGTTTGTTTGTTTATTTGTTTGTATGCTCCTTTCCATTTGTGTCATTCATGCTCAGCCCGGGGTGAATGTGCGACACGTGTGTGTTTGTGCACAGAATTAGGGAGATTTCCCTTTTCCTCCACTCTTCTGTTTGGGGTTCATCCCACACTCATTGTCTGGCACAGACTCCTTTTCCTGATTTTCTGGCCAGAAACACGAGATTTCTTGTGGCATTTTAGCCACCTTTTCTACTGCGTCACTGGCAGGTCTGGGACCAGTGCAAAGCCAGAAGAGCAAAAGGAAAAAAATAGGAAACTTATGGTGCGCCTGTACCAGTCCCTTCTGTAAGTTTCGACTCCCCATCACGGTCACCTACTTTTGTTTAGTTTGTAGAGTCCTCAAGTAGTTCCTTTTTGCGTTTTATCCAAGTTTTCATCCCAATCAACAGGAGACGGCCTACATGGGCTTACCTGCATCTCTTTGTTCGATCGTGTGCAGTATTTTCCCCTCAGCAGATGCTCCTAAGGGCCCTTTGTCAGTCAGGGCATGTTTTGTGTCGTTAGGCACCTGTGACGTGTGGGTTTCTCAGAAGGAACTGTCTGAGGAACTCTAGTTTCCTCAGAGAGACGTGTCATGAATCTCTTCTCCCTCCCCTGTTACGAAAGACAGAAACCCAAGCGCAGCTGTCTTAAGGAAGACAGAATACTTATGGCTTCTGACCAGGAGGGCAGAAGTGTTGCCAGGAATGCTTCCTCATCTCCTGGCACCGCTTGCTTGTATGAAGTTTGTCTCAGGCAGACCTCGCCACCCCCGCCCCGGGGCCACATCCTCCCAGCTCAGCAGCCCCACGGGACAGAGACAGCTTTCCTCCCATAGTTCCAGCAAGTGTCCCTCAGCTCTCGCTGGCCCAGCAAGGGTCACATGCTCATCGCTGAGCCAATGCCTGGGACCAGGGCCATGGAATATGCTACTCCGCCGGCCTGGGTCATATGCCCAGCCTAACCCAGTGGGGGTGGGGGGTGTCAGCCTGCCTGACCCTCGGGCACTGGGTGTGGGGGGACCTGAAGGTGCATTCTCAGCTGGGCTGCTATTGTTTTCCCAAGGAAGCAAAACAACTTAGTTATCGCAATGGTTTAACAAATTGACAGTGTATCTGTGGGATTAATATTTCATAGGGGGGAGAGTGATTAGGAAAAATATTTAAAAGGGCTTCTGAGGGGCCAATAATTTTTTTAAAAGGTTGCGAGTCATAGCCCTAAAAGAAACTGAGGTGCTATTACCAGAAGGCGGGTGGCTACCAAGCAGCTGAAAAGAGCCCCTGTCCACTCTGGGGGAGCCCAGGAGCTAGAGCCGGTAGCAGGCAGGGGTAGGGCAGAGGACGCCACCTGGTCAGAGGGGCTTGGCTTGGTAGGGGGCTGGTGCCTGGAAAGCTGAGCCTCATCTTCAGCCTCCCTGGCCCAGGAGTCTGGGGTTGAAGGTTATAGTTTAGGAAGCATGAGGAGGTGCCCTGACCTGGCTGCTCTCCGCTGTCTCTGGTGCAGGTGAAGAATGAGGTGGAGAAGCTCCCCCGGCAGCAGCGGAAGGAGAGCATGAAGCAGAAGATGGAGGAGCACACACAGAAAAAGCTGCTGCTTGTGAGTCCTCGGCTCTTGGTTGGGGAGTAGAGGGGCCGGTGGGGGGGTGGGGCGTGTCCCAGGTTGGAGACCCTGAATGGTGACCGGGTCCTTCCCCTCTGATGCCTCTTGTTCTGAAAACCTAAGTCCAGCCCCATCTTCATGACTCCCTATTGTCCCCTCCTTCATGCAGCCTTCCCTGATTGCGTCACTTCCCCTGGAAGTGAGCTCTCCTGTCTCTGGACACCCCCACCCTTACATTGGCTTCAGCACCCAAAACCCTTAGCATCTCCTGCCTTGTTCTAGGGTGATTTGTTTGTATGTCAGATCTCCTTGACCAACCGAGTGTATCCGTCTGCCCACTTGGCATCCTTTGGAGTCTAAAAGACATCAAACCTACAGTCTCCCAGACCTGGTCCTGTTCTCATGTTCCCAGGGGGCTCCATCCTCCTTCCTTCTGGCCTGTCAGGCTAGAAATCTTGTCCTTCCTGACCCCTCCTTCCCTTCTATCCTTCGTCACCTGCTGAAGCACGGTCTGTGTAGGTTTCTATCCCCATCTCTGATCCACCACCTTGTCAGTAATTCGGGAGCCCCAGCAGTTGTCTCCCGGCTCCTCTCCCGGCTCGCTCTGCCGCTCTGCCGCTTCCCTGCAGTTCCTCCTCTCAGGCCAGCAGGGTGACCAGCACAAAGTCCAAATCTGACCGAGGGCCGGGCGCGGTGGCTCACGCCTGTAATCCTAGCACTCTGGGAGGCCGAGGCGGGTGGATTGCTCGAGGTCAGGAGTTCGAGACCAGCCTGAGCAAGAGTGAGACCCTGTCTCTACTAAAAATAGAAAGAAATTATATGGCCAACTAAAATATATATATACAAAAAATTAGCCGGGCATGGTGGCGCATGCCTGTAGTCCCAGCTACTCGGGAGGCTGAGGCAGTAGGATCGTTTAAGCCCAGGAGTTTGAGGTTGCTGTGAGCTAGACTGACGCCACGGCACTCACTCTAGCCCGGGTAACAGAGTGAGACTCTGTCTCAAAAAAAAAAAAACAAATCTGACCGAGTCACCACCCCCCTTAACAGCTTGTCTATAAGATAAAACCTAAAACCTGCCTCCTCACTGCCCTGCCCCCGCCTCACGGCCTTCTTTCCATCCCTTGCCAGAATGCTCCCATTCTCTCCCACTAGGGGGTCTTTGCGCATTCTGCTTCCTCAGCCCCAAATGCAGAGAAATCCTAGCATTCACATTTACAGATGCTTTGTATATTATCTGGCTCAGCATCCATGGCTTCCTGGGGTAGGTGCTGTTAGTTTTCCCATTTGCAGAAGAGGAAACAGGCTCAGAGAGGTGACATTTTAGAGTTCACAGTCGGGGGCCAAGGCCACAAACTTGGTCTGACTCCAGGCTTTGCAGTTCTCTCTGGGACGCCCTACAGCCTGTCCTTGACCCTATGATTAGAAAAAGAACACAGGGGCCAGGCACAGCGGCTCACACCTGTAATCCCAGTCCTTAGGGAGGCTGAGGCAGGAGGACCTCTTGAGCCTAGGAGTTTGAGGTTATAGTGAGCTGTGATCAGGCCACTGCACTCTAGCTTGGGCAACCAAGCAAGACCCTGTCTCAAAAAAAAAAAATAGAGAAACCCTAGAAATGCTCTGTTATTCTATTGGGTATATAAGTTCGGGTATAGCCATAGCATGAAATATTTTCAGCCATTTAAAACATTTGACAGATTACATTATAATGTGGAAAGGTTTTTAAATGAGTCTTTTAATTGTGCTAAAATAGTCATAACATAAAATTTGCCATCATTACTATTATTAAGTGTACAGTTTAGTGGCATTAAGTACATTCATATTGTGCAACCATCATCACCATCCATCTCCAAAATTCTTTTCATCTTGTAAAGTGCAACTCTGTACCCATCAAACAGTAACTCCCCACTTCCCCTCCCCCAACCTCTATTCTACTTTCTGTATCTACGATTTTGACTATTCTATATCTCATATAAGTGGACTCATTCGGTATTTATGCTTTTGTGTCTGGCTTATTTCACTTGGCTTAATGTCCTTGAGGTTCATTCATGTTGTATGTGTCAGAATTTCCTTCCTTTTTAAGGCTGAATAATATCCATTGTATATATCCACCACATGTTGTTTATGCATTCCTCTGTCTATAGACACTTGGATTGTTTCCACCCCTTGACTATTGTAAGTAATGCTGCTATAAACACGAATATACAAATATCTCTTTGAGTCCTTCCAAATAATTTTTGTGAAACAAGAAGAGTAATAGCTATAGATATACTTGTTTAGATATACTACAACCAGTTACTAGCCATGGGTGATAGGATTAGTGGGGATATTTAGTTTCATCTTATGTCGTTTCTAAGATTTTCTTATTTTAATTTTTTTACGCTTCTTTACGGAAAATTAAAAACATAGGCAGGAATAGGAATAATGGTATCATGAATCCCCATATACCCACCCCCCAATCTCAACAATTATCAACTCATGTCTACTTATTCATTTCCTGACCCCATGGTATTATTTTGAATCAAATCCCAAACGTAATATCATTTTACCCATAAACATCTCAAATATCACAAAAATAACCACAATACCATAAACACACTTACAAAATTTAACAATAATTGCTGAATAATATCCTATTTATACTCAAGTCATGTTGCAGAAATTCATATGTCTAGTTGTCTCATGAATGTCAGTCTTTCTTTTAAGCAGTTTGTTCTTTGATCCAGGATCCAAATGAAGCCCACATGTCACAGTTGGTTGACACATCTCTAAGTCTCTCTTAAAGTTCCCCTCCATATATTTCTTTCTCTTTTCTAAATTTTCTTCTCTAATCATGCTGACTTTTCTTCTGTAATAGGTATAAACATTGAGATGGCCAAGCCAGCTCTGGGTAAAGGTCTGTCCTCCTCTGTCCCCGACAGGACCGGGACTTTGTAGCCAAGCAGAAGGAGGACCTGGACGTGGCCATGAAGAGGCTCACCACCGACAACAGGCGGGAGATCTGTGACAAGGAGCGCGAGTGCCTCAGCAGGAAGCAGGAGCTCCTTCGAGGTGTGGCCCGAGAGTGGGTGGTGCTGTCTTGGCGCAGTCTCTGTGAAGGGACATCCCAGCCCCGGGCAAGAAAAAACTACTAGGTCTTCTCTATTCGAAAAACTAAACGTCATTCTTCATGGTGAAACATGAGGGAAACCCTCACTGACGTCAGGAACGAGGCCAGGACAAGGACTCCCGTTATCACCAGCACTATTTGACATTATTCCAGAAGTCAAGGGGAAAAAAGACAGGAAGAGGCTTTGAGTGGGTGGAAATTGTTTTGTTTTTTTGTTTTTTTTTTTTTTTGAGACAGAGTCTCACTCTGTTGCCCGGGCTAGAGTGAGTACCGTGGCATCAGCCTAGCTCACAGCAACCTCAAACTCCTGGGCTCAAGCGATCCTCCTGCCTCAGCCTCCCAAGTAGCTGAGACTACAGGCATGCGCCACCATGCCCGGCTAATTTTTTCTATATATATTTTTAGTTGGCCAGATAATTTCTTTCTATTTTTAGTAGAGACGGGGTCTCGCTCTTGCTCAGGCTGGTCTCGGACTCCTGAGCTCCAGCGATCCGCCCGCCTCGGCCTCCCAGAGTGCTAGGATTACAGGCGTGAGCCACCTCGCCCGGCCTGAAATTGTTAATATGTGAATTGAGTTGACAGAGTGGTGGAGACAGGACTGTCGCGTGTTGAGCACCTGCTCCACCATGCCATGCACCGGTCCATTTTCATACCTTCCTCTTACTGAATCCTCACCTTAACCCTATGAGGCAGGTCATGCTATTATCCCCATTTTTATAGATGAGGAAACTGAGGCTTGGGAGTTAATATTCCTTGGCTGAGTGTCTTAGTCCATTTGGGTTGTGACATCAAAATGCCACTGACTGGGTAGCTTATAAACAACAGAGATTTATTTCTCACACTTCTGGAGGCTGGGAAATCCATGATCAAGATGCCATTAGATTTGGTGTCTGGTGAGGGCTCTCTCTCTGCTTTGTAGATGGCGCCTTCTCACTGTGTCCACATGGTGGAAGGGGGAGCCAGCTCTCTTGGGCCTCTTATAAGGGCACTAATCCCATTCAAGGGGGCTCCACCCTAAAGGAGGTGAATACCTCCTGATACCACCACCTTGGGGGTTAGGATTTTAAGGTATGAATTTGGGGGGAACACAAACGTTCAGACCATAGCACTGAGGTTGCACAGTTGATAAGTGACAGAGCTGGGCCTTGGATGCGGATGTCATCAGGAAGCCGCACCTACCCTGGTGCTGTCCTGAGTTTGAGGGATTTCAGGGCTGATCAAGAAAAAAGATAGGACCTCAAGATGGCCGTAGCATGCAATAAGCGTTATTTGGGAGGCGTTTTGACAGGTTTGCCTGCTGAGGGGGTCCCTCACAGCGTGAGACCTTCTAGAGATGAGGTGCCACCACCCAGAAGGGGAAGAGGACAAGGAACTCCTGGGGAAGTAAGGGACTGAAGAGGGGGGCTAGCGTATCTAGATAATGTTGCCCTGCATGGTGAGCTCGGATGGGGGTCTCTGGGTCAGAGGACTCAGAAGGGCAGCAGTGGTTTGGGGTCTTTATACAGCCCGGGGGGTTGTCTTATCCGTGGCTAGCAGATGTTGCGTGCAGTTTAATAGGGTAAGCAAGGTAGGCAGGCCCCAAATGGCTAAATAACTGGTTGTTTGAGCGTTTCTATATAACAATATATTATGTTTGATATTTTTAATATGTACTTTATATTTGTTTTAAATATAACAATTGGGTGGGTAAAAATTTGAGTTTGGTGCCCGTGGGCTTTTGAGCTAATGGTCCGGGGCCAGCTGTGAAGAAGTGACATGGGACCAATGTGCAAGGGCATCTTTGGCTCATTTATGAAACAGGTGCCTCTGCCAGGGCTGTGATGGCCAGCGCAGTTACACAGCGTAACCCTCGTATTGTCTGGTGTGGACCAGCAAAATGGGGTCCTTGGTGTTTTGATATTCTGAATAGAGCACGGCTGTTTCAGAAAAGCCCTCATTTCCTTTTCCTATCCCATGATGCTTGTAAGAACCACCCTATTTATGGCACTGTGGTTGTGATTTTGGTTTGGAAGCCAAAACCACTGTTCTGATGTAGTAAGGGTAGATACCACTTCTCACAGAAGAGGAAGGCAGTGAAATAGACTGAGCGTTTGCAGGGCCGAGCATGACCTTCTGTGTACCTCGAAGGGCGTGAGAGTCTCCGTCTGACACCAGCTCCCCTGCCCTGTTGCTGTGCACAGGTCAGTTGACAGCCTTGCAATGCTAGGTGCCGGATACTGCTGTCTCGATAACACGCATGGGACATGCAGGGGACAAGGAGAGCCTCGCCCATTTTTCAAAGGAGGAAATAGTGACAAGAGGCCATTCTGTCTTCTTCACGGGGTCTCTATCTGAGGCCTTCCCATTTGCCCATTAGGAAAGCAGAGATGCAGTGTAGATTACACATAAAAGTGTCTCCGAAGGACGTTTCTTCCCTCCATGGTACAGCTGTGCCCATTTGGTGTAGGTGGAAGCTGAGGCATGGAGAGGTTTTTTTAATCCATCACAAATCCGTGATGGGGCTGGGGTTTGGGGTGGATGAAAAGCAGGAAGTGTTCAAAGTCAGGAGCCAGAGAAACCACCTACAGCTGCGGTTTCGCCAGCTCCTGATTTGGAGCACTTTCAGCTGTACCTAGCTGCTGGGAGCAGGCATCCCTTAAGCTTTAAGGAAGTTTCTAGGGCTTGGCTCCGACCAGCCAGCGAGGTCTAACGAGGCAGCACGTGTGCTGACTCCTCTGAGCCAGCAGGCCGGTTATCAGCTACAGGAGGCCTGGCGGGCGGGGCGGGGCCTTCGGCACTCACCGGCGCACTCACGGCGGGCGGCCTGTCTCTGCAGAGCGGGAGGCGGCCCTGTGGGAGACGGAGGAGCGCCAGCTGCAGGAGAGGCACCAGCTGGTGAAGCAGCAGCTCAAAGACCAGTACTTCCTGCAGCGGCACGAGCTGCTGCGCAAGCACGAGAAGGTGAGGCTCCCGGCGGGCGGGCCTGGGGTCTGCGCCACCAGCCCGGGGAGCTGCGGGCTGTGCGTGACGGGGCACCTCTGGGTACCACCTGTGCCCCCCAGGAGGAGCCGGGCGTGGCCACAGTGAGGCCGCAGGACGTTCTCCAGGCACGTCCTGCCTCAGCTGGAGGGACCAGGAGTGGGGGAAACAGTGCAGGGGGGCAGACGGCCCGAGCAGCCCCTTGGCCACTCCACACCTGCGGTGTGTCTCTCTCTCATTCTTTTTCTCTCTTTTCCCACTTTCCCTTTTGTCCTCCCTTTCTTTCCATTTCCTCTTTGTTTCCCTGTTTCCCGTGCGTTCCCTCGGAATGCTTTCAGGTCTCCACTTAAACACCGCCTCTGCCAGGAAGCCTAAACTCCCTAAACTCTCAGAGCTGGCCAGGGTCCCTGCTATGTGGCCAGAACACCGCCGACTTCTGTGGTAATCGTCTCAGTTCAGCCCCCATAGTGGAGACAGGGCCAGCGAAACTAAGGCCTGGATGCACGGCAGCTGTGGATAATTCCAATTCCTCATCTGAGCGCAGTGATGGAAGTCAGCAGACGGCTGCAGGAGCTCAGAATAGGGGGCCCAGCCCAGCTAAGGAGTCAGGGGAGGCTTCTTGGAGGAGGTGATGCCGGCTGAGCTTTGAAACACAAATAGGTGTTAGGGGAAGGAAAAAATTCAAATGTATCCAGACTTTTTAAGATATGAATTTACATTTGCCAGCAATAATGATGAGCCTTCCCCTTTAGTGCACATTTTGCTTTGAGATATTAGCTAATGATGGCATATCGTCATTGATTAGATGAGAAGGTATTTGGAAGGTAAGAATCCCAAAGAGTATTAATAATAATTTTTAAAGTGAGAACAGAAAAGGAAGGTGATTTAGCAGAAGTAAAATGATACCAGCGTTGCTCTGCTGAACGCTGTGGCCACATTGGTCCTGGGCTCGGGAATGGAGTGTGGCGACCTTTGGCCTCTGACCGCACCCAGGGCCAAAGCATAGCTGACCTCAGCCTCCTGCCCCCAACCCAGGAGCGGGAGCAGATGCAGCGCTACAACCAGCGCATGATAGAGCAGCTGAAGGTGCGGCAGCAGCAGGAGAAGGCGCGGCTGCCCAAGATCCAGAGGAGCGAGGGCAAGACGCGCCTGGCCATGTACAAGAAGAGCCTCCACATCAATGGCGGGGGCAGCGCCGCCGAGCAGCGCGAGAAGATCAAGCAGGTGCGGCCTGGCCCGTGGGGCCTGGGGGTGTTGGGTGGGGGCAGGTCCAGGTATGGCCTTGTACAGCTGGGGGGAATGTGAAAGATAGGGTGCAGCAGGGGGTCTTGGAGGGGGCGTGCAAGTCACAGGGCACAGCCTGGAAGCTACATTAGCCTCACGGTGAATCTTCCTCTGGGGGACAGAGGAAGGAGCTTGGTGCTGTGCTGTGGACTCACACACAGTTCCCTTCCCTTCTGCACTGCCTGCCTTGCTTTTATTCGGGCAGCCTCCTCTCTGCTGGCAGACCCCTTCCCCTCATCCGCCAAGGGCCCACTCACATGTCACCCATGTGGCCCTGGGCCCCAGGATTCCCGCCTGGTACCCATGCTGTCCTAGCACATGTCACGTTACACAGTTGTGGCCCCACCAGCCTGGGGCTCCTCGGGGGCTGGGTCTCAGCTCACAGTGGGGACTTTACACAGGGGCACAGACTGCAGTGGTGCTGGGTGCCGGGGCTGTGCACAAACCAGTCCCCCTGGGGGACGCCCTGGGGCAGAGCTGAAGTGATCCCCCCCAGCCAGCCAGCCAGGCCCCTGGCCCGCTAAGGGACACCCCCTCTCCCTGGTGCAGTTCTCCCAGCAGGAGGAGAAGAGGCAGAAGTCGGAGCGGCTGCAGCAGCAGCAGAAACACGAGAACCAGATGCGGGACATGGTGGCGCAGTGCGAGGGCAACATGAGCGAGCTGCAGCAGCTGCAGGTACTGCCCGGACTGCCTCGGTTTCCCCAAGGCGGTCGGCTCTCAGGGGCTCGGACTCCTTGTCAGACCAGCCCAGGGTGGACTGATTCCAGTCCTGCTGTGCTGCTCTCAGGCTGTGTGACATTGGGCAAATCATGTCACCTCCCAAAGTGTTGTTCTCACACCCCTAAAACGGGCGTGGGGTGGGGCTAGTCCTTCCCATTTTGCAGGATAGGGGTGAAGATTGTGAGTGCGATGGTGGAGCTGGCTCTGCCTTGCCCAGGGTCTTGCCCTGCCCCTGGGGTTCTCTGTCACCGCGGTGTTTGGGGAAAAGGTGTCCCTGTGGATGACCATTTTCCTGTGGAGATCCCCGACTTCGAGTTCCCTGCTCCTGGGTCTGCCCCGTGCCGGAGGGTCCCAGCCCAGGGGCTGGTACTCGGAGCCCCCTTGTGGGGATGGGGCTGACTCAAACCTCTGAGGACCTCAGGACGCTGCTCAGCTATGGGACCCATCTGGGAGTTCCTAGAGGGGCAGGGCGTGGCGGGAACGTCACAGCGCGGAAGCTGCCAGGCAGGGGCTCTGCGGACGCCGCCAAGGCCCTCACCCTCTGCATCCGTCTTCCCGCCCCGCCCTGCCACACACAGTGCCAGCACAGCTCCTGGCAGGACTTGGTGCTGCTCTGAGCACCATTTCTAGCTAAACCAATTTCTTACCTCCCAGCATCCTTTAGCTGGAAACCCAAAGTGAAAATCCCCCGAGGGGTTCTGCTTTTCCAAGCCAGTGGGGCGTGGGATCTGGATAAAGGCACTTTTCCCTGCTTTGTAGCTCCTTTTAACAAGATCGATTCCCTGCAAGGAATCAGCACGGACTTGTCACTTCTGCCTACAGGAGAGAATTAAATTTTGTAAAGCAAATCACTTACCTCAGAGAGAGAACAGTGAGTGTGGGAGAGTCTTGGCCGTGTCCCTGGCCCTCATCCCTGAGGAAATGAGATGTGCTGGAGGAAGTCGTATCCATATAGTTTATATAAACATGCGTGCATACAGGTTATCTTAGCATGGCTGCCATAACAGAATACCGTGGTGGCTTAAACCTCTTGTTGGAGGTTATTTCTCACAGCTCGGGAGGCCAGAAGTCCACGGTCAGGGTGCCGGCACCACTGGGTCCTGGTGGGGACTCTCCTCCTAGCTTGCAGGTGGCTGCCTTCTTGTGGCACTAATCCTGTTATGGGAACCCCACCCTCATGACCTCATCTAAACCTAATTATCTCCCAAAGGCTCCATCTCCAGACACCATCACATGGGGGTTAGGGCTTCAACATGAGTTTTGGGGGGTACAATTCAGTCTGTCAGAACAGATGTTTAACACGTTTTATTTATAATAGTGAAAATAAGAAGCAACCTGAGTGGCCCAAAATAGGGCTATGTTTAAGTAGATTTGATAAATACAAGGGCTGTCCGGAAAATATCCAGCCTTTGTGTCCAGGCAGCCATTGTATCCACGGCTGGATACTTCCCGGACGGGCCTCGTATATACCGTGGGATGTTCTGCAGGCATGAAAAACATTACTTCTTTGTAGAAATTATATTATAGTGTTAAGTGGGGTGGGGGAGTAGGTTTCAGAATTGTATATACAGAGCGAGGTAAACAACATACGGGACAGAGCCCGACAGGAAACACGTCGGAATGCTCGTAGGGGTTGCTTCTATGTGGTGGGATTATGGCACATACTGTGTTTATTGTTAATAGTTTTATTGTTTTGTTAAGCTGATATATGTTCTCTTTGAAAAATTCAAACAAGAATGCAAACAAAATTCAAAAGCACAAAAAAGAAAGTTGCAAAATTTCTGTAAATCCCATTGAAATGATGCATGTTCTCTTTGAAAAATTCAAAGAAAATTCAAAAGCACAAAGAAGGAAGTTGCAAAATTACTGCAAATCCCACCATATAGTTAGTAAGAACTAGTGACATCCATATTCTGGGATATTCCTCCAGGCCCGCTTTGGCGTGCGTGTGTTTGCACACAGAGTTTTGTGTGCACAGGGCTCACAGTCCAGGGGAAGGAGGACTAAGCGAATGGCGCTGGTGCCCTCCTGGCTGGAAGCCTGAGTGTGTCTCAACCTTCAGTGCCTCTGTCTCCTGATATGCTCACCTGTTCTGTCTGGAATTTGTTCCAGAATGAAAAGTGTCACCTCTTGGTAGAGCATGAGACCCAGAAGCTGAAGGCCCTGGACGAGAGCCATAACCAGAACCTGAAGGAATGGCGGGACAAGCTTCGGCCACGCAAGAAGGTAACCGGGTCTGGGGGTCTGCAGTGGTGGGCTCAGTGGTGGGCTCTGCTCTGTGCCGTGCCACAGATGTCTGCTTACGGCATCCTAGGTCTTCTTATTTTGGTGACCTCTTGCTTTGCGGCATCCTTTAAATGGCTCTGCACCTGAGAGGGAGAGGAACTTCCTAACCCTTTATGGCTGAATGCTCTGTAGCTTCCACCCTGGGACGGCAGCCTCCTGGCTGCACTGGTCCAGACGCCCTGGTTGGCTCCCTCTCGCAGACCGAAGGACTCCCGCCACATGATGTCCGCAAGAGGACACTGCAGTGAGTAGGACTCAGCCGGGCCACCAGGCCACAAGCCTGGCCTGTGAGGATTTTCTCTTAGAGGAAGTTACACTGACAAGTCAGAACCCAGCACCAGCTAGATTACTTTCCCGTTAGTTTTCTATTGCTGTGTAACAAATTGCCACGCATTTAGTAGCTTAAACCAACACCCATTTACCATCTCCTAGTGATACAGTGCAGGGGTCTGGGGGGCTGGACTGGGTTCACTGCTCAGGGTGTCACCAGGCTACAATCAGGGTGTTGGCTGGGCTGGGCTCTTATCCGGAGATTCTAGGAAAGAATCACTTCTGAGCTCATTCAGCTTTTGACAGAATCCAGTTCCTGGTGGCTGTCGGCCTGAGGTCCCTGTTTCCTCGCTGACTGTCAGCCAGGGGCTGCTTTCTATTCTAGAGGCCACTTGCATTCCTTGTCATGTGTCCCCTTCTGCCTCTGCTTGGCAAGCATGCATTGTGACCTTCTCACAGTCTTCTCTGAATCTCTCTGATGTCCCCTTCTGCTCCCAGCTGCAGAAAACCCTTTAAATAAAGGCCCACGGGATTAGAATAGGCCCATGGGATAGTCTCCCTCCTTGCAAGGAGCGACATCGTATTCATAGCTTCCACCCACTCTCAAAAGAGCAGGGAGAATTCTACAGAAGTGAGTCACAGGGGGTCATTCTTGAATTCTGCCTGCCATACTTTCACGTTCAAAACACGTGCCCTCCCTCAGTCCTGCACTGCTCCCTGCTGCCTTGTCTCTCTCTTCTCTGCCAGGCATCTTGAGTAGCCCATACCCCCGTTCCAATTTCTTCACCTCATATTTATTTCTCAGCCCACTGCAGCTGTTCCTGGCAAGGTCAGTGACAGCATCCTGGTGGCCAAGTCCCATGGACATGACTTACTGGACTTGACCTCCTGGTGGCAGCCAACACTGTCAGTCACTCCCTCCCTCTGCTGTCTTGTCCTCCTGAGCCTGCTCTCTGCTGAGTTTCTTCTTTGATGCTGGCCCCTCTGCAGCATCCTTGCTGGCCCATCTGTTGATTCCTGACCCCAGGGCTCTGTCCTCATCCCTCTGTCTGGTCTGAACCCTCTCCCTGCCTGAGCTCATTCACTCCCACGGCTCCATCCACAACCCCCAAGCCACGCTCCCAAAATCTCATCCTCCCGCCCAGACCACCCTTCTGTGCAGCACATTCGAACTGTCCCCTAGAATCCTCCACCCAAAGGTCCACCAGCCCCACAAGTGTCATGTCCCAAACACAGCCCATCGCCCTCCTCTGCAAACCCATTCTCCTCCCGTCTTCCATGCCACGGTGAATAGCACCTCCACTTTCCTGGATGCCCAAGCAGCTAACCTGAGTGACATCGCCTCTGCTTCCCCACCCTCTCGCCATCTCATGTTGGTCACTCAGCTCTGTCCATGGCCCTCCTCAGTGCTGCTCCTTTCCCCTGACAAGGCTTGTTGCTCCCCCTGCTTTACCTGAATTGCTTTCCAAGTGGGCTCCTTACACCTGCTCTTGCTGCGCCTCCCAAATTCACCTTGCTCCATGGGCCTCTGGCACCCAATCCTGCTAACTCTCCAGCCCTGTGATTCTCAAGCTTTTTGGCTTCAGGACCTGTTTATTAAAAGTTATTAAGAACCCCAAAGAGTTTTCTTTATGTGAATTATATTTATGGATATTTACTACGTTAGAAATTTTAGCTGGGAATTTAGAAAATACTTATTAATCACTTATAAATAACAATAAAATACATATTACGGGTTCACATAAATAACAAATTTTGATGAAAAATGACTGCATTTTCCAAACTAAATCAGTGAGAAGATCAGCATTGTTTTCCATTTGGCAAATCTATGTTAAAGTTTGGTTAAAAGAAGACAGCTGGATTCCCAGATCTCTTTTGGCATTCATTCTGTTGCGATGTATTCTTTTGGTTGATGTTTAGGAACAAAATCTGACTTCACACAGATAAGTATTTGGAAAAGGAAGTAATATTTCAATAGTCTTTAAAGATAATTATGAATATTCTTCTTTGATAATACACTGAGGCTCAACAAGTGGTAGTTTCTTAAATGCTAATTGTAGTGTGGAACCTGCACCCATATCAGTGAACTTTTCATTCTCTGTTGCATTAAAATCAACTGGTCTGTCTTGTGCTTTCGATGGAACTTCCTCTCAGCAGTAATCTTGTACCATCACACACTGTTTGTTTAGGAAATATTGGTTCACTGAATTGACACATTTCATTATACAATATATAAAAAATAAAATCTGTCTCTGTGTGATGGCTCAGGCCTGTAATCCTAGCACTCTGGGAGGCTGGGGTGGGAGGATCGCTTGAGCTCAAGTGTTGGAGACCAGCCTGAGCAAGAATGAGACCCCATCTCTACAAAAAATAGAAAAATTAGTCGGGTGTGCTGGCACACTCCTATAGTCCCAGCTACTTGGGAGGCTGAGGCAGGAGGATCACTTGAGCCCAGGAGTTTGAGGCTACAGTGAGATATGATGATGCCACTGCACTCTAGCCCAGGCAACAGAGAGAGATACCCTGTCTCAAAAAAAGAAAAATCCATTAATATTACCACTAATCTCATCAGAAAAAAATTTTTAAATATTGGGATGTTGTCAACCTCAGGATGGTGGACACAGGTTTTCCAAAATTCTAATTTTTGCTTAAACCCTCGAATGTCATTGGTAGTAAATATTGTTAGTTGTTTTCCTTGAAGTGATTCGCTCACTTTGTTCTTTTCAAGAAAGTCTTTGCTAAATGCTCGTTTGTCAGTTGATTTTTTTAATAAAAAATGATGTTCATGAAAAAAGCAGTCAGTTCAGCTCACAACTCAAACAACTGCACAGCGACGTCTCCTCTAGGTGGCCGTCATACTTGTCTCAAAAAAAGAAAAGAAAAAAGAATACCCATGCAGTTTGGTGCTGTTGTCTGAATTCCTACTTAAGCTCCAGAAGTTTTACCCATCATTCCTTTTGTACCGTTAGGACAGATATCAAAACAGTGAAAAGGACAAATTATTAATGTATCTTAGTGTTAGGAAGCTAGGCCTTGCGGACCCTCTCCCACCCTGCAGAAGGGTTTTGGACCCCTGAGGGTCCACAGACCACAGTTTGAGAACCACTGCTTTTGCCGTATCTCCTGTCTCACCCCCACTCTTGAGCTCTGAACAGATTTTAGTACCCAAATAGATCTCCATACCATATGCGCTTCCCTCGTTCCCTGCTGGGCCTTTGCCCAGGCTGTTCCCTCTGCCAGGAATTCTGTACCCACCAGCCTTTGCTTGGCCAACTTCTGTTTGTCTTCAGTGCTCAGCCACCTCCTCCACCTAGGCTGTGTGGGTGTCTCTTCTTTGCTCCAACAACTGCCTGTCCCTGCCCGGTTATGGTACTCATCACATGGTGTTGCCTTTGTCTGTCATCTCAGCTTGATCGTCCATGCGTTTGTTCACTCACTGTACTCACGTAACAAACATTTCTGGAGCATGTGCTAAGTGCCCCAGACTGTTTGAGGCGCTGGAGATACTGCATTGAACAAAAGGGACCAGCGTCTGTCCTCAGGGAATGACCTTCTAGTGTAGGGCCCGGAAGCAGGGAAGGGAACAGCGTGAGGATTGCAGTGGGGGGCTGCTTCCCACCGTGTGGCAGGAAGGACATGAGTGAGGGGCCGTGCAGCATGTGGGGGGAAGCATTCTTAGCACTGGGAAGAGCAACTGCAGCGGCCCTGAGGCCAGAGTATGCCTGCCACTTTGAGGAGCCACATGGAGGCCCTGTGGCTGGAACAGAGTGGCCGTGACTATGGGAACGGTAGGAGGTGAAGTCTGAGGGGCAGTGGGGGCCTGTGTAAAGTGTGGCCTTTACTCTGTGTGAGACAGGAGCCACTGGAGGGTTCTGAGGGTGGCATGATCTGACTCATGTTTTAAAAAGGATCCCCTAGGGGGTCAAGGGTGGAAGCAGAGACCAGCAAGGAAACCATTGTGATGATCTTGGTGAGAAATGATGGTGGCTTGGACTAGAATGGTATCAGGGAGGTGGAGAGAATTCATACATCTCCCCTCTAGATGGTACTCTAGAAGTTTTTGCTGGGTCCAGCTTTGGGATCTTGGGCAAGCCATCTTACCTCTCTGGGCCTGTATTAGTCAATATTTTCCAGGGAAACAGAACCAGTAGAATAGGGGTGGAGGTGGGGAGGAGAGAGAGAGAGAGAAAGAGAGAGGTATTTATTTTAAGGAGCTGGCTTACACGATTGTGGGGGCTGGTAAGTCCAAAATCTGCAGGCCAGGCCAGCAGGCTGCAGGCACAGGGAAGAGTTGAGGTTGCAGTCTTGCGTCCCAGGGCAGTCTAGAGGCAGAATTCCTTCTTCCTTCTTTTCTCTTAAGTCCTCCCTGATTGATTAGATGAGGCCCACGCACGTTATGGAGGATCATTTGCTTTACTCAAAGTTTACTGATTTAAATGTTAATCATATCTGAAAAATACCTTCAGAGTAACATCTAAACGGGTGTTTGACCAAACAACTGAGTACCATGGACTTACTTAAAATTAACCATCACAGGGCTCCTATGACTGGCTGTCAGTACCGTGCAATATTGTGCCTAAAGTCACCAGCCCATAGTACAGGCCAAGGACGTGCTTATTTCCTTCCGCTCCCCTACACTCTCTGAGGAGAAAGATGCCCTAGTTCCCCTTCATGTCCACGTGTCCTGAAGGGCTGAGGCTTTTTCTGCCATCACACATCAGCTCCGCTTGCTGTAAGTGTGATCTGGACAGGAGGCAGCTGCCCACCTCAGCTAAGCGATGGCCTTGGAAGTCCTTGAACGGAGGCTTCCCTCCCCCGCACTAATGGAGCTTCTGGCTGGAAGCTGGCCAGGGTCCTAGACCTTCCTGTTAACAAGCCCAGGCTCATCAGTTTCTGTAACCATGGCCTGCTGGGACTTTTGATACTTGACACTCAAATCAATAATGCTCCTGCTGACATAAGTTGATTCTGGAATCAGGAAATAAACGTTCACCTGGTTCTTTTACTTGGGGGTTCTGTGCCCTTCACACATTCTGAGACAGTCTGAAAATGATGATGTTGCCTCTAGCAACTGCCTCGTGTCTCAGATTGCTTCATGGGGGGCCTGAGCTCGGGGGAGGCACCACGAGTATCTGGTTGCTTCAGACTTTTTATTTCAAGAAAGTACAGAATATCTGATAGGTCAAGAAAGTGTTGCTTGGGTCATTGTTAACACAAAATGTGGCCTCAAACAAGTCGTGTCTTCCCGCTTGAACCTTGGTTTTTTGGGCTGTAAAATGTAGATAATATTTCTTTCTTAGAGCAGGTGTTAGCAAACTACTGTCTATGGGCCAAATCTGGCCCACCACCTGTATTTATAAATAAGGGTTTATTGGAACACCGCTGTGCTTGTTCATTTACATATTACCTACGGATAATTTTGCATTACAATGGCAGTTGAGTAGTTGCAACAGAGACCTTATGGCCTGCAAAGCTGAAAACGTTTAGTATTGGTCATATAACAGAAAAACGATTGCCGACTCCAGCCTTAGAAGGTTATACAGAGGAACATATGTGGTAGGTAGAGTAGAGTAGTGTGTAAGAGCACAGGCTTTGGAGACAGACAGGGGTGGGATAAAGTCCCAACTCTCCTGTTACTAGCTGTGAGACCTTGGGCAAGTTACTAAACCTCTCTGTGCTCAAAAAGTAGGAGCTGTTATTATTAAGTTGGTATTCCTGAAGCAGAGGTCACAAACTGATAGCCTACGGGCTGGAACTGGCTTACAGCTGTGGTATGTTTGGCCGACATAATGATTTAAATTTTTTTTAAAGGTGTCGCCTTTTAAGTATAAGGAGCTTGTACATCAAAATCTTGATTTCCAGTTTCTTTTGAAAACCCAGGAGCTCTGGCAACACCGTCTGACTGTCAAGCCCATGTTCTTCCTTTCTTAATTGAATGCTTATTGTTGGAGAGCTGTTAAGAAATTTTTCTGGTAGGATCAAATTTATCTAGATGAACTTGCTTGTGCCCAAGGGGAGCTCCCCTCTGAGTCACCCGAAATGCTTGTACAGTACAGAGACCCCTGGTCCCAGCACACATCTCCAGGATCGGAACTTCAGGAAGTGGGTGAAGCCACATGGATTTTGGAAAAAAAGCCTCTCCCTGGGTGATTTTTGCAGGACAGTGCCCCAGTGCAGAACCACTGCGTAACGCTGACGTCTCTGCTCCCCTCACTGTTAAATCTCGCTCCATTTTCTACCGCGGGTTTTTCTCGAATCATTTGGCTGTTTTCCTGCAAGGAGATTTGCACCTGCCCCCTCCCTGCCCCATCTGGATTGGCATTTCCCCAACTGTATCCTTGGCCCGCAGGGAACTCCTGAGTGGCGGTGGCAGGCGGACGGTAGAGGTGGTACTTACCTTTGGGGGGAGCAGCTCTAGGAGAGGAAAGAGGGGAGACCTAGCTACCCAAGCACTGAGGCCTGAGGGGACCTTTCCAGAGAAGGCCGTGTCGGTGGGGATCCTGTGGTTGGGCGACCTGCCTGTGGCCTGCGGATCTGACTAAGTGCCATCTGCCCCTTCCCCGTCCCCCCCAGGCTCTGGAAGAGGATCTGAACCAGAAGAAGCGGGAGCAGGAGATGTTCTTCAAACTGAGCGAGGAGGCCGAGTGCCCGAACCCCACCACCCCGAGCAAGGCCACCAAGTTCTTCCCCTACAGCTCTACGGATGCTTCTTAACAACTGCCCAGGGCTGTGGCTGGCAGCTTGGCGGGCCTCCGGGGCCCTCTCATTCTCTGTGAACAAGTAACTCAGGACCCTCCTTCCCTCTTGCTTGTGTGCCAGCTCAAATCCAGCCCTTGCCCTGTGCTGCCCCGCTGTGCCCGACAGACCCGCCCCGATGCTCCTGACCTCCCGCTTGCTTGTGGCCAGCGAGGTGTTCTTATGTGTTGCCGGCCCCTGATGTGTGTTCTTGTTAAGCTCCAGGTCCCTTTGAGCTGTGGGTGATTTGGGCTGTTGGTGGCATCAGGGTCCAAGAGGAATGGGTGTCCTATGCCGTGAGGCCCCTCCCGTTTGCCAAAACACCAGTTTCGCTGTCTGTGGGCCCTAAGTTCTGCTGATGAAGTCACCATGGGCTCAACCATATGGTAACCCTTGGTGGTTTTTCAGCCTTTCCCTGCAGTGTCAGACAAGTCAAGGCCCCTCACAGCCATTTCAGTTCCCAGTGGAGCCCAGCCTGCAGCCGGCTGCTCGGGGAGTGTCCTCGTTCCTCCTGTCCCCTTGACTTGCTTTTCATTTAAGACAAGGCATGTCTACGTGGGGGGAGGGGACAGGGGAAAGAGGGAGGCCTGAAATGCTCATTCTGCTGGTCTTGGGTGTTCCATATCGTCTCGTGTCCCCTCCCTGCACACGCGTGCGCGCACAGGGCTCAGCCCCCGGCCCTACCCGGGCTTGCCTCTGCCCTGGCCTCTTCTGCCCAGGTGGGCTGGAACACGCTCGCTGCCTGAGCCGGTGCCACCGAGCGTGTTAGGTGGAGCAGTTGGTGTGGAACATGCTGGGTGCTGGCACCAGCGGCACCGAGAAGCACAGGCTGTACTGCCAGCCTGCGATTCGTTCTGGCCCCCACACGGGAGCCTGTGCTCAGGGATTAACTCCTCGGCACACGAGACTTTCACAACCCAGACTGCGCCCAGCCGCACTCGCCTACCCCGACTGCAGGTGAGACGGGAACGCTCTTTCCCTCTGCCCTGTGCCCTCCCTGTTCGGGGGTCCTGCCTTACATTTCAGAGCGAGGCTGGCAGGCACTTGGACTTCTCTGCAGGAAGAAAAAGCATCAGGGAGGAACAGAATGCTTCCTGTCCCCGGAATGTGGCAGAAGCAAAGAGTCTGTACCTCAGATGGACTCTGGGGCCTTCAGGGTCTCAGCGGCCTCCCCCAGATGCTGAAGCCACAGGCGGCAGAGTGTGTGTAACCCAGTAAAAGCCAATGCTCCAAGCAGTATGCGGGTTTATTTACAAAGAAAACCTTTTTCCTTCTTGATTTCTAACTGCTCCATTGGAACAGGTAGAAAATGTATGTCTTCCTCAGGAAGACACCTGCTTTTAAAAGAACACAAAACTGATGATGGCTTTGAGGAATCATATGGGTATATCGAGTCTGGGTCCTACTTTGCTGGTGAGAGAGTGGCTGAGACGAGACACCCTGGGAGAACTTTCTCCATTACTCCTAAACGTTAAGGTTCTACACTTTGTCTTTCTAAAGCAATTCCCTGACAGTTTTCTTGGCACTGGTTATAACTGGATGCTTGAAGGGAGGGGCAGCCATTCAACAAGAAAAGGGGACTTGGAGTTCCCAACTCTTAAATCTGCACTAAAGACGCTCTTGGAGCCAGGGGAAGGCAGGTTCTCAGGTTAGCGCGCATTCAGCTCGCCTGCTTTGTATTCGACCCAGACAGGACGTTTCTCAGGTCTCCACACAAATGGGACGAGCCAAGATTGGTCTCCTTTTTTTCTCTTCGGTGCACAGGTGCTGGGGAAACATGAGCTAGCGGCAGCGTCGCTACAGAGCAGACGCAGCTCTTCAGGCAGGGCCCGCGTTAGCCAGCAGGCAGGCAGGGCCGCTTCGGGCTTTGTTTACAATATTTCCATTTGGAGCCTGCAGTGTGAGAATGAGCATTAGGTGGCATGCCAGTTTCATGGTTCAGGTGAAAGTCTTTGATCATTCCCTTTTGGGCTTGTCATTCATATTGTCCTTGTCCTTCAAGGAGTGGCTGCATCCCCACTTAGTGATGCCCAG
This sequence comes from Eulemur rufifrons, assembly GCF_041146395.1. Lineage (NCBI taxonomy): Eukaryota > Metazoa > Chordata > Mammalia > Primates > Lemuridae > Eulemur > Eulemur rufifrons. The sequence goes on from NC_090992.1 coordinate 14,440,129, forward strand.
GTCCAGTGGCTCCCCTGTGCTTTTCTGAATGCGGTCTGGCAGGGTCTCCTAGCCTCACGATTGAGCCAACGCACAATGCTCATCTCTGAGGAGGCCCACACAGTATTCCTCGTCCCCTGTGCTATAATGTTTTCTCTGTAAGGGGCAGACGGGACTGTTTCTCCTTCTCAGTGCGTTTTTAGCAGAGTAAATATAACTAACTTATGTTTTCCCTTTATGAAGGATAAAAGTTATTTTTATGTAGTTTCCAAACTTTATATAAAATTTTTGTAAAATGTTCTCTGCAAAGTTAACTGCAAGAATGTAAATATGCTTCTAATAAAATAACAAGATCATTTGCATTTTGGGTTGTTCTTTTGAGTTGGGGTGAGAAAGCAGGGCACACTCACCCACGTTTGCCCGGCCAGAAAGGGTTTCTCTTCTGAGTACACAGGTGCCTCCCCGGTCAGACTTTGGGGTTTCCGTTCTGCAAGCAGTTACGCTTGGCTGAGAGGGAGAGCGTGCATAGACATGTTCTCTACAGACATTTAATATTCTCATTTAACAGCAAATGTTCATTGACTCCCCAGGGGTTTTCACATGTTGATGTGTTGAATCCTTTCAACAACCCGGGAGGAAGACATCATCATGCCCACTTTATAGATGAAGAAATGGACACTAGGTAAGGGGAAAGGTCAGGCCAAATCTCCAAGCACTCGTAAGCGATGCCTGTGGGATTCCAACTTAGACCTCCTGCCACGCATGTCTCCCCCACTCCTCCTCTCTCACCCAGCTGCCTGCTGAGCCACTCCAGAGTCACAAGACACTGAACCACGAGCCATCTTTGCTGTGTTTAAAATAATTTGTCTGCTGTGCCTCTGAAACACCATTCAGACTTTCTGAACCTGGGGTCCAGGGACCTTCCCTCCAAGCGATCTATGGGTAGAATTCAGGGCATCTTTGCACATTGGTGGCAAAAGATTTGGTCTTTAGTTTTACTGACCTCTAACTGAAATTAAGCATTTTCTTTCATTGTGGATGTAGGCAACAAACTAATTGTATTAGCAGTACCTGTGACTGTGTCACCAGTAGAAACCACAGATATTTCTTATTACATAGCTGTCACAGACATCTCAAAATCTCATTTTTTCATCACTTTGAAATTATAGTAGTTATCAGACCTATCACTAGAACTATTTATTTATTTATTTATTTTAGAGACAGGTCTCGCTGTCATCTAGGCCAGAGTACAATGGCACAATGATAGTTCACCACAACCTGAATGCCTGGGCTCAAGGATCCTCTTGCCTCAGCCTTCCGAGTAAGCTGGGACTAAAGGCATGTGCTAAGTTTTAAAATTTTTTTCTTTAGACGTGGGGTCTCACTATGTTGCTGGGCTCAAACTCCCAGGATGAAGCAACCTCCCACTTCGGCCTCCCCAAGTGCTGCAATTACAGGCGTGAGCCACCACGCCTGGCCTAGAGCTTGTTATCTAATGTGATATGTATGACTAAATATACATCTATATGTCACATCACATATACAGTTGACCGTTGAACAACACAGGTTTGAACTGCGTGGATCCACTTATATGCGGATTTTTTTTCAACCAAATGCAGACAGAAAATGCAGTTCTTAGAATGTGAAACCTGTGAATACGGAGGGCTGATTTATCATATCTGAGGGTCCCTCAGGGCCAACTGGGGGACTTGCGGGTGTTTGGACTTGGGTGTATATCGTTCCTGGAACCAATCCCCCACATATAGCAAGGGACAACTGTACATATGTATCATTTCCATAAAAAATACAGTTTTTCCAATATTATGATACCTGTATTTCATTATGATTGGTTTCATTTGTGATCTGTGTGGCTTATATTATGCACTTGAAAATATTATTCTGAGAAGGAGTTCATGTTCTTCGTGGAACGCCAAAGGAGTCCATGGCACCAAAAACGATTTAGGACCCCCCACCTGTTTCCAGCCCTGAGCTGTCTTTGTCCTAGAAACCTTCTGACCAGCAGGGGGCAGGCTGCAGTCATGGTGTCATGTGGGCCTGTGAACCCTTGGTGCCAGTGCAGACACAGCACTTATTACTGTCTAGGGGATGCCAACAAGGAAGCAGCTGGCATGCCTGCCATTAAGGGCTAGAAAAATGACTGGGATTCCTGGGGAAAAGAATTCGTAAGACTGACAAAACCTACAATGCATAAGGGCAGTGGTCCCCAACCTTTTTGGCACCAGGGACCAGTTCATGGAAGACAATTTTTCCCGGGGGGGGTGCGGGGGGGGTGGGCAGTGATGCGCAGCCCGGTTCCTAACAACAGGCCACGGCCCAGTACCAGGCCACGGGTTGGGGAGCGCAGCATTAGGGGATGTGTGGGACCTGGGAAATGAGTTCATTCCACATTAATTGACACCTCTTACGCACCACATGCTAAAGATGCTGAAAGGAATAAGACATTGACAGTATTTCAAATGCTTGTCCTAATGTGGAAACAGGCCTGGAAAAGCAGAGTGCAAGTTTAGGCTGACACTGCCGGGGAGAATCAGGGAAGACTTCCTAGAGGAGGCAATGCTGAGTCTTCGAGGACAAACTAGTATGTGCCAGAACACATGCATTCAGGGATTGGGACCTAGTTTAGGGTAAATGGCTTAGGGATCATGAGACTGAAGAGGTGGACAGGGCCAGACCAGCATGCCAGGCTAAGGCACCTTGGGATACAAGGGCAACAAGAAGAACAGGAGTGTACTGAGGGGAGGGGCAGTAGCAATGCAAGAGGCTCGCTGAGAAGGACTGAGTGACACTGAAAGGACATACTGGCCCACAAAGGCTTGAGGCTTTAGGAAGGAAAGGGAGGGCTGCAGGCTCCGTGAGGGCAGGGATAAGACTTTCCAGGTGACGCTTTGCTATGGTGTGAATGTCCCCTTCAAAACTCACGTTGACGTTTATTTGCCATTATAACAGTGTGACAGGTGGACCTTTAAGAGGTGGTTAGGTCATGAGGGCTTGGCCTTCACGAATGGATTAATGCCACTGTTGCAGCAGGGGGCTAGTTATCGTGGGAGCGGGTTCCTAATATAGAGGATGAGTTCCCCCAATTTCCTCTCTGTCTCACATGCTCGCTCCTGCCTTGTTTTGTGCCATGGGATAACCCTCACCAGACGCCAGCACCATGCTCTTGGACTTCCCAGCTGCAGAATTGTGAGCCAAATAAACTTCTGTGCTTTATAAGTTACCTAGTCTGTGCTATTCTGTTACAGCAGCAGAAAATGGGCTCAGGAAAATCGGTACCGAGAAGTGGGCTGTTGCCATAACAAATACCTGAGTATGTGGAAGCAGCTTTGGAACTGGGAATTTGAAGAAATCAGGCTAGAAAAAGCCTAGATTCAGCCAGGCATCGTGGCTTGTGCCTGTAATCCCAGCACTTTGAGAGGTCAAGGCATGAGGAAGGCTTGAGGCCAGGAGTTCAAGACCAACCTAGGCAACATGGCAAGACCACCCCCCCATCTCTACAAAAAAGAAAAAAAATTAGCTGGGTGTGTTGGCACATGCCTGTAGTCCCAGCTACTAAGGAGGCTGAGGCGGAAGGTTTGCTTGAGGCAAGAAGTCTGAGGTTGCAGTGACCTATGATTACGCCACAGCACTCCAACCTGGGAGACAGAGTGATACCCTGTTTCTAAAGAAGAAGAAGAAAAAAAAAAGTGCCTAGATTCCAGAATGTTGGTAGAAATATGGACAGCTCATCCTGACGAGATCTCAGAAATGAGGAACAAGGTATTGGAAACTGGAGTAAAGGCCATCCTTGTTACACAGCTGCAAGAAGCTTGACAGAATTGTGTTTGTGTCCCAGAGCTTTATGGAATGCAGAACTTAAGAGTGATGAACTAAGATACCTGGCAGAAGAAATATCTAAGCAGCTAAGCATTTAGGCTGCTGCACGGCTACTTTTAACTGAATACAGTGAGATGCAAGAGCCAATAAATGACTTAAAGACAGAATTTAAAATTAAAAGAGAAGCAGAACAGAAAGATTTAGAAAATTTGCAGCCTGGCCATGGAAAGAGTGAACAGGTGAATTTAGGAGAGAATACTAAGGGTGTGGCCAAGAGACCGTTTGCTAAAGAGATTAACGTAGCTAGAAAGGAGCCAGGTGCTGTTCATCAAGACAATGGGAGAAAGACCTTGAAGGTGGGTGGGAGATCTTTAAGGCTGCCCCTCCCATCATAGCCAGAGAGCTCTAGGAGGGCAGAATGGCTTCAGGGGATGGCCCAGGGGGTGGATCCCTTGAGGGGAGGGTCTGTGGACCCCAGGTTAAGAAAGTCAGAGTGGTGTTTCAGAGACAAGGCAGACAAATCCTTTCAATTATGACAGAGATGGGTTGTGGTTACATATGTGTGACTCTCGATTATTTCAGTGGGCAGTTGGGTGTGAGAGAGGAGGGGTGGTGGAGACACCCCTGGCAGAAGGTCTAGTTTGAATCCCACAGGCATCACTTACCAGCATTGTGAACCAAATAGACTTCTGTTCATTATAAGTTACCTAGTCTGTGGTATTCTGTTATAGCAGCAGAAAATGGCCTAAGACACCCCCAAACACCAAGAGCCTAGCATGTTGCAATGCCGGAGATATAGTCTCAGCTCCTAATGCCATAAAGGGTCTGCAAAGAGATCAGTGGAGGCCTGGGGGTTCTAGAGTGGTGTACATTAGCGCATTGTGATACCAGTGGTGTTTACTAGGTTCGATTAACAAGCGTGTCTCTGGTTAAAAACAAAACTGAGAGAACTTCCACTTGTAGGCAATTCAGATCAGTCTTAGCACTGAGTACAATTAGAAAAGCTGGGAAAAAAACATTAATTACATTTACTTGAAGGCACACGAGAACTACAAGATAGTGATGAATTACCAGGCCAGGATTCAAGCAAGGTTGGAGGCCCAGGGAGGAGATCATGAGATTTCACCCTGGATGCATTTGCTGATCCCAGAGGGTAACAGAAATGCAGAGCTGAGCTTTTCACAGGCTCCCAGGGCTAAGAGCACAAGGATTGGAACACAAGGCCTGCCAAGGGCATGGTAGAAGGGACCCAGGTAAAACAATTCCCTTTGAGTTCAGACCCCAAAGGGCTATACCTATGAGTAAGAGTTGACAGGCCTCAGAGGGACTGTAGTTCTGCTTTGAATTACCAAAACCTCTGAAACTGGCCTGGACTGATCCAGGACTGCCAGTGTTCATAAGCACCTGGCAGAAGCAAAGGTGAATCCTCCCTGGCAGGGAGAACATCATCACAGGCTTCAATTATTTCTGCAAGGAACTTCACAAATAAAATGTCTAGCACACAATTAAAAAAACAATGAAGCACACAAGGAAATAACATGAACTAAAACCAGCAGAAATAATAGACGTTAGAAACAGACCATCACGGGCTCCAGATACTGGGGTAATCTAACTCTGACTTTAAAGTCACTACGCTTACTATGCGTGAGAAGATAAAGAATGTGATTTGAAAATTTCAGCAGCAGAAGTTTTTTGTTTTTTTTTTGAGACAGAGTCTCACTTTGTTGCCCAGGCTAGAGTGAGTGCCATGGCGTCAGCCTAGCTCACAGCAACCTCAAACTCCTGAGCTCAAGTGATCCTCCTGCCTCAGCCTCCCGAGTAGCTGGGACTACAGGCATGCGCCACTATGCCCGGCTAATTTTTCTATATATATTTTTAGTTGTCCATATAATTTCTTTCTATTTTTAGTAGAGACAGGGTCTCGCTCTTGCTCAGGCTGGTCTCGAACTCCTGACCTTGAGCAATCGACCCGCCTGGGCCTCCCAGAGTGCTAGGATTACAGGCATGAGCCACCGCGCCCAGCCATGCAGCAGAAGTTTTAAAAAGAACCAAGTGTTCTAAAATTAGATAGTGGTTATGGTTGCACAACTCTGAATATTAAAGAAAAACACTGAATCGTATACTTTAAAGGGTGAATTTTATGGTATGTAAATCATATCTCAATAAAGCCGTGATAAAAAAAGAAACAAGTAAAAAGGCTAGAAGTGAACAAATAACTGAAGTTAAGTACTCAGTGTGTAGGCGCAATAGCGGGCATCCCCAGAGGCCATTGCATGAGTCTGAACCCTTCCTACCTCTACTTGCCCGGGTTTTGTTTATCACTTTGACTGGGATAATGAGGCTTTGAAAACCTTGCAAAACATTTTCTTTGCCGAAAAGGAAACATGATGAGAAACTAATAAAATAGCAGAACCAACAACATGGGTTGACTCTTCCTTCAGGACATCAAGAAACAAAGGTGAACCAATCAGAATCTCTCTCAATAATGAGGGCTAGGGTATGGTCAGAGACTAGGCCAGTTAGAAATCAGAGTTGAAAAGCTAAAATATCATGACAAAGCGAAGAATCTGAGAAGTCAGGGAGGGCCAAATGCAAGCTGAAGTAAGAAAGGAGCTGAAACTCCATAATGATCCCCAAATTTATGGCTTCAGTGACCAGACAAAAATGATACTTCATTACAGGTATCATTTTCTGAGTTAGAAAAGATTGGCACAGGCCAGGTGTGGTGGTGTGCACCTGTTATCCAAGCTACTAGGGAGGCTGAGGCAGGAGGATCGCTTGAGCCCAGGAGTTTGAGGCTACAGTGAGCTATGATAACGCCACTGCACTCTAGCCCGGCGACAGAGCGAGACGTTTCTAAAAAAATAATAAAAAAAAAAAAAGATGGGCATAAGACAAAATTTGGTGTGGTGAAGGGAGTGAGCTCCAGAAAAGAAGTTTAATTTGCACATATTCAATTTGAGATGCCAGTTAGACAATTCCTATGAGACTTCCAAGGAGGGAGGTCACTTGTCCACACTCATCTGGTGCTCAGAGGAAATATCTGGGCTGGGGGATAGGAATTTGAGGTGAGTAGTTGAGAAAAATAAAGTTAGAGAGATAAGCTTGACCAGAGAGAGATACATGCAAACTATGAAAAGGAGTTTGGATTTTATCCTGAAGACAATGTGTGACGTCAGCTTTATTGTGTAGCCATGACCAGCTGCAGTGTCAAGAGCACACTGGAGGGAAGGTGATAGCTGGGGTCCTTGCAGTAATCCAGGTTTCATATCCTGGCTTCTTTCACTTCCATTATATTACAAACATTCAAAAATGTCACTAAAAGTTCTTTGGAAACATAGTTTTAAACGGCTAAATTGCCTACCAACCTATGAATGCACATTATCTACTCAACCAGTGCCACGTGGTTAGGCATTCTGGGTATTTTTTGTTAGGAACCTTATTCTTTCATATAATGACCTGTCCTCTGTGCTAGGTACAATCTTTTTCCTCGCCTTGATGATAACATCTCTGGCAAATCTCATACTTTTTCCAAAAGTATTCGGTAAGGTCTATTTACCAAATATTGGTAACTATTTACTTTCTTATTGCTTTAAAACTTCTCTCACCCAGCTCAAGCTTGAACTACACTTAGCAGCTTATAATGGCAAAGGCAGGCATGGTTAGGACAACTCTCACCAAACGTACCATTTTGATCCCTGACATTTCTGGTCCCCCTGCATTTAGGCAGGGCCTGGTGACTCATTCTGCTTAATGACAGGATTGTCACACCGATGCTGGGGCACACTGAAAAGCCAATGCATGATCCTCCAGTCTCTCCCTTCCCCTTACGGCAAGTGAGGGGTGTGTATTAGATGGTGCAGAACGAGGCAGCAGATCCTCCGGCAACTGTAGTCCCTAGTGACCATGTAGAGCAGGGCCCCTGCCAATCCACACAGGACACAGAAATAAGCAAAAGGTGACCTTACCTGTGATAAGCCGCTGAGCTGCTAGGGTTGTTAGCACAGTAGTAGCGCAGGAGGTGTCCTGATATAGTTTGCATCGTCACCATTCCTGCCACTTTGCTTTTCTGCTCCGGGGTCTGAGTGAAAAGGAGCGGGGAGGGGCGCGGAGTGCAGCCGGTCGGAGCACCACATCCCTTCTCCGGTTTCCGCTTGCTCCGTCCCACTTCCTGTGGCCTTTGCTTTTAACAGTCCACACCTGAGACTCCCTTCAAAGGCTGCCCTTGAGCTATTGGAGCCACTTTGCCCACAGGCACAGAGAGTCAGCGTGCCTGAGAATTTACATCCACACCCCTACATCCCCGCCCCCCCCCCCCCAGGTGGGTCTAGCCAGTGCCTGAGTGGTGTGGGAGTATGAAAGCCCAGCTCCCTTGCAACAAGTCAGGACAAACTCTAGGGCATAATTTATATTCCAAAGTTCCCCTGTGGGATCGGGCTGAAGCTCCCTCCATGGGACTTTGCTCGAGATTAAACCCTTGCTTTCCTTTCCCCCTCCCCTATCCTGCTTCTCCTGTTCATTTTCCAGTTTTTCCTGGGAACGTTTCCTTAATAGATTACTTGCACACAAATTCTCATTTCACAGTCTGCTTTTAAAGAACCCAACTTAAGACGTTTGGAACTGGAATGGTCCTAGGAAATAGACTCTAAAGATGAGATTCTGGAACTTGAGCACTTTCTGGCCAGATGGCAGTAGGGACCCTATTACTGACGGTAAGTGAAGTGTTGTTAGCGCCTGGGATGCTGTATCACTGCCATTAGTCAAGTATGTGCCTGTGGTAAATTAGAATTGGATACAGCTGGAAGGGGTTGCATTGGCTTGTGCAATACAGAGGAAGAAATGCTTTAAAAGACTACAAAATTAGTTTATTGTTTCCGGGTGCTATTGATGCATGGAAGAGAGAAAATGACAGGATCAGGTCAGACGGTTCCCAGTTTAAGGCGAGATGTGAAGTCAGAACGTCTCTTTAGCAGCTTTTAAAAAGACTCATCCTCTGTAGCTCAAAGGCAAATGGTGCTGCAAACCAGGAGTAGAACTGTATTATAAGAGTAGCAGAACTTCGGCAATAGCTAACTTTGCAGTCTCAGTAAGATTTTTCCACTAAAGTTAGGCCCCTGATAGGGAAGAAATGGAACCCTGAGACTTGGATGGGGCTATCTCTAGATGCACTTGAGAATATTTTTCCCTGATGTGGGAAAACCGCCTATTGCATAGCAAGAGTGACGCCACCTTGAAGCAAAACCACCACGATGACTGATGTTTGACCCCCACATACCAAGGTGTTCTGCAGTGAGGTCTTTAAACAATGCCTGTAGCATAGATAATCCGTCATAAAAATGCTTATCTAACCTCCCCAGTGGTCACAAGTCTTGGCAAGAAAGTCTGAAAAAGCACATATTTTATCCTAAAACTTGCTATATAAAGAATACTTTCTGGGTTGGGCGCAGTGGCTCATGCCTGTAATTCCAGAGCTTTGGGAGGCCGAGGTAGGAAGATCACTTGAGGCCAGGAGTTTGAGACCAAACCTGACACCAGCCAGGATGACATAGCAAAATCCCTGTCTCTACAAAAAAAAAAAAAAAAAAGAAAAAAAAAAAAAACCTAGCTGGGTATAGTGGTGTGCACCTGCAGTTCCAGCTACTCAGGAGGCTGAGGCAGGAGGATATCTTGAGCCCAGGAGTTTGAGGTTATAGTGAGCTGTGATCTTGCCATCGCATTCCAGCCTGGGTGACAGAGTGAGACCCTGTCTCTTCAAAACAAAAACAAAAACAAACTTTCTGGAGGGCAGGTTTGGGGATCCACCATCTCACAGCTATCCAAGATGTTGCTCCTGTCCCTATTAAATATTTATGTCTGAGAAACTGAATTTGTCAGCCTCTTTCTTCAGTCTCTCAGCTCCCTTGGCCTTTGGGGGTAGGTTTGCATATACCTGCTCACTGCAGAATACCTTAGATTCCCTTGAACATTCTGGGCACACAGAGGAGAATCGTTCCACCTTGTTAGAGGACAACAGCAGCCTCCTCCCTGCAGAAACTATGCAGGGGCCTGAACTGAGACAGGTGCCTGAACTGGGACAGGTGCCCTGCAAAACCGTATCTTCCTTCCTCAAGATCTTCCCCCCATAAACCCTCCTGTACACTAGCCCAACAAGTAGTTATATCTCAACATGACCCACCTGGGGAAGTGCTGGCTCTGGTAAGAGTGGAAAAGGATTATTCATCACCAGGACTGCTTGCAAACAAATGTGCCTTGAGGCTCTGAACCAAGGATTGGGGTGGTGGAATATGTGTCTGGTTAAAGGAATATTTGTTGATATGGGGACACTCTTCCATGACTCAATATTTAACACCCTGACAAGGGACCTTAAAACTGCTCCTAATAGTAGAATAGTGTTTAGATATTGGAAAAAAATGATTTAATAGGCTGCCAGTTTTGAGCCCCACTAATGCCTCTCCTTCAGCTGATACCTATGGCCTCATTGAGGTAGAGGGTCCTCTACAACTAACTGATAAAGGCGAAAAAAACTTGGATGTATTCCAGTACGGCTAAGTAATGGGTAAATCTGACAGTCCCATAGACAACAACTATAAACTCTGGACCAAATGCAAAATAAAAACATGTAACAACAGAAAACTACCTGAAAACACCGGAGAGTGAACAAGCAAGTATATATTAGAAGGGAGTTAAAATTGATGGAAGAGAACACTATGAAACGAGTTCCCAATTTTTAGCCTGGAGGTAGGGTACAGTTGGTGCTATACCAGGAAGCTAAAACTCTGATAGAAAATTCTTTCTTTTTAGGCCGGGCGCGGTGGCTCACGCCTGTAATCCTAGCACTCTGGGAGGCCGAGGCGGGTGGATCGCTCGAGGTCAGGAGTTCGAGACCAGCCTGAGCAAGAGTGAGAACCCCCCGTCTCTACTAAAAATAGAAAGAAATTATATGGACAACTAAAATATATATATACAAAAAATTAGCCGGGCATGGTGGCGCATGCCTGTAGTCCCAGCTACTCGGGAGGCTGAGGCAGTAGGATCGCTTAAGTCCAGGAGTCTGAGGTTGCTGTGAGCTAGATTGACGCCACGGCACTCACTCTAGCCCGGGCAACAGAGTGAGACTCTGTCTCAAAAAAAAAAAAAAAGAAAATTCTTTCTTTTTGGCCTTAGAAACCAGAGAACAAACTTCAGGACAACTATGCAACTGTAAAGTGAGGATGGATATCCCAGAAAGGAAAGAGTCAGAGAGAAAAACCCCCAAATTGTGTGTATAAACTTTGCACAAACTCTAGTTGACCCTGAACTATGCATTTACAGGGCCAACTGCAAGCAGTTCAGCTAAGGACAAAAGAACTGAACTGAGGTTTGAGCTGACACCCAGGGGACAGAGTTTGCAGTTTGAATCCAACCCAGTTAACAGCCTGTTATTAAAAAAAAAAAAAAAGAAGAAGAAGAAGAAGCCAACCACACACTTCAGAGGAATATAACAGAATCTAGTCTTTATGACTTTGAGAACACACAGGATACAGTCCAAAATTACTTAACAAAGAAAATGACACAGGAAAATGTGATCTACTCTCTAAAGAAAAGATCATCCATGGAGACCAACTCTGAGAAGACCCAGATTTTGAAATTTGCAGATAAGGATTTTAAAGGTTATTATAACTATACTCAATGATATAAAGAAAAATAGGCTTGCAATGAATGAAAACTTAGATCACAGCAGAGAAATAGACACTATAAAAAAGAGCCAAATAGAAATTCTAGAATTGAAAAAACACAACTTCTGAAATTAAAAAATTCACTGGATAAGGTTATAGCACAAAGGAGGTGATAGAGGAAAGAGTGAGTCAAAGAAACTAATACGCAAATGAGAGAGAAAAAAAAGATGGGAAATAAATGAACAGAGCCTCAGGGACCTGTGAGACAATATCTAGATGGAGAAGAGAGAGAGGATAGGAAGAAAAAATATTTGAAGAAATGATTGGACATTGCTCCAAACTTGTGAAAGACATAAATTTATAGATTCAAGGTCAGTTAAGTCTTAAGCAGGATAAATATGAAGAAAACCATGCCTACGCCCATCCTAGTCAAATTGCTGAAACCAAAGATAAACAGAAAATCTTGAAAGCAGCCAGAGAAATATGCCCAGTTACATACAGGGAACACCATCTTGAATGACTAGTCACTTCTCTTGAGAAAGAATGGAAGCCAGAAGGCAGTTGTAGTGAGCTGAACAGTGGCCACCAAAAAGAAACATCTAAGTCCTAACCTCTGGCACCTGTGAATGTGACTTTATTTGGAAATATGGTCTTTGCAGGTGTAATTGAGTTAAAGATCTTAGCCGGGTGTGGTGGCTCACGCCTGTAATCCTAGTACTCTGGGAGGCCGAGGCGGGAGGATGGTTCGAGGTCAGGAGTTCGAGATCAGGCTGAGCAAGAGCGAGACGCCATCTCTACCAAAAAAATAGAAAGAAATTAGCTGGACAACAAAAAGTATATAGAAAAAATTAGCTGGGCATGGTGGCGCATGCCTGCAGTCCCAGCTACTCGGGAGGCTGGGGCAGAAGGATCGCTTGAGCCCAGGAGTTTGAGGTTGCTGTGAGCTAGATTGATGCCATGGCACTCTAGCCCAGGCAACAGAGTGAGACTCTGTCTCAAAAAAAAAAAAAGATCTTGAGATCACCTGGATTAGGCAGATGGGCCCTAAATCCAATGACAAGTGTCCTTGTAAGAAGAGGAGGAGAAACACACAGAGCCTTGGGGGAGAAGACAGAGACACAAAACAGAAGGCCATGTGAAGAAGGAGGCATAGATTGGAGTTATGAAGCTACAAACCAAGGAATACCTGGAGCCAAAAGAAGCTGGAAGAATCAAGAAAAGATTCTCCAGAGCCTCTGCATGGAGTGTGGCCCTATCCACACCCTTGTGAACTTCTGGTCTCCAGAACTGTGAGAGAGTAAATTTATGTTGTTCTAAGCCACCAAGTTTGCGGTAACTTGTTACGGCAGCCCTCTCTAGGAAGCTAATACAACAGAAGGCCAACATATTTAAGGTATTGGAAAAAAAACTTTTCAGTCCAGAATTCTAAATCCAACTAAAATATCCTTCAAGAATGATGGCAAAATAAAGACATTTTCAGATAAAAGCAAACCAAGAGAAGTCACTGCCAGCAGTAATGCACTACAAAAAAATGCTAAAGGAAGTCCTTTTAGGATAAAAGGAAATGATACCAGATGGAAAATCAGATATTCAGGAAAGAATAGAGCATCACAAATGGCAAACAACTGGGTAAGTATAAGAGACTATTTTCTCCTCTGACTTTTAAAAGAAACACATAACACTGTTTAAAACAAAATGTATAACTTTGTCTTGTGAGGCTTATAATGTACATAGGTATAATACATATGACATCCATGGCATAAAAGATGGGAAAGGATAAATGGATACATACAGTTGTCAGGTTTCCATATTTTGAGTGAAGTGTTGCAGTATCAATTCCAAGTAGACTATGCAAAGTTAAGGAGATATATTGCAATCCCTAGAGCAAACACTGAGAAAATAATGAAAAGAGTTATAGCTAAAAAGCCAATAGATCCGGACTTGGTGCTAACTGGGTGGAGTGGAGTACCTTAAGTAGGATGTAGCAGAGGATGCTAAAGACTATTCTAAGTAAAAGCAACAAAAGGATAGATAATAAAATTGCTTGTTGGAAAGGAGATTAGGGCTGAATAGTGGCCCTCCCAAAATACACCTACCCAGAATCTCAGAATGTGACCTTATTTGGAACAGGTTTTTTGTAGATGTAATTAAGGTAAAGATCTCAAGATGGGATCATCCTGGATTAGAGTGGACCTTAAATCCAATGACACAGAGAAGAAATACAGAGATACAGAGAAGAACATGTGAAGAAAGAGGCAGACACTGGAGCTAGGCTGCTCAAGACAAGAACACCAGGAGCCACCAGAAGCTAGAAGAGATAAGAAAAGCAAAAAGAATAAAGTTGGACCCTTATCTTATGCCCATATATGAAAATTAACATGAAATGTATCAAAGGCTTAAATGTAAGAGCTAGAACTATATGCCCCTTAGAAGAAAGCATAGGGGAAAAGCCTCATGACATTGAATTTGGCAATGATTTCTTGTATATGACAACAAAGACATAAGCAACAAAAGAAACAGAGTTGGGCACAGTGGCACATGCCTGTAATCTCAGCTACTTGGGAGGTTGAGGTGGGAGGATCCCTTGACCATGGGAGTTCAAGTCCAGCCTAAAGAACATACTGAGACCCCATCTCTAACAAGTAAATAAATAAATAAAACAAAGAAACAAAAAAAGAAAGAACAGATAAATTGGATTACATCAAAGTTTAAAACTTTTGTGTATCAAAGGACATCATAAACACAGTGAAAAGATAACCCAAAGAATGGGAGAAAATACTTCCAAGTCATATATCTGATGAGATTAATATCCAGAATATATAAAGAACCCTTACAACTCAATAACAATAAAAACAAACAACCAAGTTAAAAAATGGGCAAAGGACCTAAACAGACATTTCTCCAAAGAAGATATACAAATGGCCAATAAGCATATGAAGAGATGTCAACATCACCAGTAACTGGGGAAATGCAAAATCACAACGAGATAACATTATACATCCAAAAAAAAAAAAAAAAAAAACCCAGAAAATAACAGCTGTTGGTGAGGATAGGGAGAAACTGATTGGAACCCTTGTACATTACTGGGGAAAATGTAAAATGGTATAGCAGCTATGAAAATAATATGGTGTTTCCTTAAAAAATTAAAAAATAAAATTACTATATGATCTAGTAATTCTACTTCTAAATATATAACCAAAAGAAATGAGAGCAGGGACTTGAATGAAGAGATATTTGTACACCTACGTTCATAGCACCCTTATTCACAATAGCCAAAAAGTGGAAGCAACCCAGTCCACTGATGGATGAATGGATAAACAAAATGTAGTGTATCTGATATCCAATGAAATATTGTTCAGCCTTAAGAAGGAAGGAAATTCTGCCACATGCTATAATATGGATGGACTTTGAGGACATTATGCTAAGTGAAACAAGCCAGTCACAAAAGCACAAATAGAGTATGATTCCACTTAATGAGGTACCTACAGTGGTCAAATTCATGGAGACAGAAAGTAGAAGGGTGGTTGCAAGAAGCTGGGAGGAGGGAGGAATGGGGAATTCCTGTTTAATGGGCACAAAGTTTCAGTTTGGGAAAATGAAAAAAGTTCTGGAGATGGATGGTGGTGATGGTTGCACAATATGGATGTACTGAATGCCACTGAACTGTGCACTTGGGAATGGTTAAAATGATAAATTTTATCACAAGAAAAAAAAAAAAAAGGAAAGAAAAGATGATATGGGAAGGAATTTCCCTCAGAGCCGTTGGAGGGAGTATGGCCCTGCTCACATCTTGCTTTCAGACTTCTGGCCTCCAGAGAATAAATTTCTGTTGTTTTAAGCCACCAAGTTTGTGGTAATTTGTTGTGGCAGCCACAGGAAATTAATACAGGCACTGAGACTGCAGAAGGGAAATAAGACAGAAATGGAAACAGAAGGTTCTGCTAGAGGAGCCCAGGTGGATGCAATACGGCCTCATGAAGAGCTGAAGTGGGGCTGATAAAGTTGAGACTGAGGGCAGGCAATGTTCCCTTAGCGGTTCTAACCTCTGGGAGCCCTTGTACTCCCACAGGAGTTGGAACAGTGAATGGCCAATGACAGCAACCCCAGCTTGATAAAGGTATGAGGATCCAGGGCCTCAGACCCCTTAGGGATGAAGCGTGAGACACCCTACAAGACAAGCCATCAAGAATAGCAGAAGTGGTAGCCAAGGGTGAGGGGAATCAGAGCACCTAGAGAGGCAGATGATGTGTGTTATTATTTACTACTGCAGCAACAGGGGCTGTAGCTCATCCCTCTACCCTCCTCTTCTGAGTTTTCCCCTAGAACTTGTGACCAACCACAATCTTGAAGACGCTGGATCAGGATGAAGTTATGTTAAATGAGATGTGAGTAGGCCTGAGCAGTGCATGGCATGATCTGTAGCAGACCATTTTGATGTTCCACCCAGATCCCTGTTTATAAATTCTTCTACCCCTTCCCTGGCTCCTAGGTGCTATCTATCTATCTATCTATCTATTTATTCAGAGATAGGGTCTCACTCTGTCGTGCAGGCTAGAGTGCCATGGCGTCATCATAGCTCACAGGAATCTCAAACTCCCGGGCTCAAGCGATCCTCCTGCCTCAGCCTCTTGAGTAGCTGGGACTACAGGTGTGCACCATCACATCCAGCCAATTTTTTTTTTGGTAGAGACAGGTCTCACTGTGTTGCCTAGGCTGGTCTTGAACTTCCAGCCTCATTGGATCCACCTGCCTTGGCCTCCTAAAGTGTTGGGATTACAGGCTTAAGGGTATTTTCCTTTCTAATAGCCCATACCAACTATAGTCGGCCCTCTGTATGTGCAGATTCCACAAAAATATAAAATAACAATACAACAATAAAAAATACAAATAAAAACCCAACATATCCCCTTTCCTCAGCTGTGGCCAAGGTGCTCAGTCCTTCTGAGTAAGCTAAGACCACACTGGGGTGAGGCCCTCATTTCACCTGGTGATCAGCACTGTGCTTAGCAGGGCCAGCCTACAAGCTGCCCACACTAGGAGCCGTCATGCCCAACCCCTGAATGGTTTTCTGACAATCTTCTTTGGAAGGCTTTTGGTCTGCCGAAGTGACCTAAGACTTTGCAACAAAATGTCACTGACTGTTTTTAATTTTGGGGCCACAGGTGACACTCAGGACTGAAAGAGTCCCATTTTAACATCCTATTACATAGATAAGGCTTCTTGTGCATGTACTTTGCTCCAAGTTTGGTAATTCTGTGCCCCTACTGGTTACAAAGCTCCTTTCGTAGAGAGAAAAAAGGCAGAAGGCAGACAAACAACTCTCCCTTTCAGGTGGGAGGAAGCAGAATAAGGCACTCAACATGAAGTCATAGCTGAAAACACAAAGCTCATGGAGATTATCTGAAACCTCAGTCATATCGACTCTGTGTTTTAGCAGCTAGAATCTAGTTCATCCCTTTCCTGTTTTCCTTTAACCTGCTTCCTCAGAATTCAGGATATTCCTTAGCACACATTTCTCAATATGAGAAATGCATTGTTAGGTGATTTCATCTTTGTGTGATCATAAGAATGTGCTTACACAAACCTAGATGCCACAGCCTCCTACACTCCCAGGCCATATGGGATAGCCTATTGCTCCTCGGCTACACACCTGCGTAGCATGTTACCGAATACTGCGGGGAACTGTAACACAATGGTGTTTGTGTATCTAAACACAGAAAAGATACAATGCAAATGAGGTATAAAAGATAAAAAGTGGTCTGTCTAGTGCACTTACCATGAATGGAGCTTGCAGGACCAGAAGTTGCTCTGGTTAAGTCAGTGAGCAAGTGGTGAGCGAATGTGAAGGCCTAGGCCCTAGGATCTTACTGTATACTACTCCTGTAGACTTTATAAACATTGTACACTTAGGCTACACTCAATTTATAAAACTATTTTTCTTTCTTCAATAATAAATTAACCTTAGCTTACTGTAACTTTTTTTATTTTATAAACTTTTAATTTTTTTTAACCTTTTTTTTTTTTTTTTGACAAGAGTCTCACTCTGTTGCCCGGGCTACAGTGCCATGGCGTCAGCCTAGCTCACAGCAACCTCAAACTCCTGGGCTCAAGCGATCCTTCTGCCTCAGCCTCCCGAGTAGCCGGGACTACAGGAGGCATGTGCCACCATGCCCAGGTAATATATATATATATATATATATATATTTAGTTGTCCAGGTAATTTCTTTCTATTTTTTTTAGTAGAGACGGGGTCTCGCTCTTGCTCAGGCTGGTCTCAAACTCCTGAGTTCAAACGATCCGCCTGCCTCGGCCTCCCAGAGTGCTAGGATTACAGGTGTGAGCCACCGCACCTGGTATTTTTTTAACTTTTTGACTCCTTTGAAATAACACTTCACTTAAAACACAAACACATTGTACAGCTGTATGAAAATATTTTCTTTATATCCTTATTCTATAAGCTTTTTTCTATTTACATTTTTTTCTCAAAATTGATACACAAACACAGACATTATCCTAGGCCTACACAAAATCAAGATCATTAATATCACTGTCTTCCGCCTCTACATCGTCCCACTGGAAGGTCTTCAGGGCCAATAACACGCATGGAGCTGTCATTTCCTGTGACACCAGTGCCTTCCTCTGGAATGCCTCCTGAAGAACCTGCCTGAGGCTGTTTTAAAGTTAATTTTTATTTGTAATAAGAAGTACACTTTAAAATAATGATAATTCTGACTCAAGCAGCAGAGGCAGAATAAAAAAGAATATAATATTAATAGCCAAAGACCAAAAAAAAACAAAATATCAATTAAAAAAGATAAAAAGTATAGTAAATACATAAACCAGTAAGAGTCATTTATTATCATTATCATATATTATGTACTATACATAATTGTATGTGCTATGCCCTTTTTTTTTTTTTTTTTTGAGACAGAGTGTTGCTTTGTTGCCCTGGCTAGAGTGAGTGCCGTGGCATCAGCCTAGCTCACAGCAACCTCAAACTCCTGGGCTCAAGCAATCCTTCTGCCTCAGCCTCCCGAGTAGCTGGGACTACAGGCATGCGCCACCATGCCTGGCTAATTTTTTCTATATATATTTTAGTTGGCCAGATAATTTCTTTCTATTTTTTTTAGTAGAGAAGGGGTCTCGCTCTTGCTCAGGCTGGTCTCGAACTCCTGACCTTGAGCGATCCACCCGCCTCGGCCTCCCAGCATGCTAGGATTACAGGCGTGAGCCACCACGCCCGGCCTATACCCTTTTTTTTGACAGGGTCTCGCTCTGTCACCCAGGATGGAGTATAGTGGTATCATCACAGCTCACAGCAACTTCAAACTCCTGAGCTCAAGCGATCCTCCCACCTCAGCCTCCTGAATAGCTGGTACTACAGGTGCTCCCCACCACACCCAGCTAATTTTTCTATGTTTTGTAGAGACAAGCTCTCACTCGTGCTCAGGCTGGTCTTGAACTCCTGGACTGAAGCGATCCTCCCATCTTGGCCTCCCAAAGTGTTAGGATTACAGCCATGAGCCACTGCACCGGCCTGTATGTGCTATACTTTTATATAACTGGCAGCACAGTATGTTTGTGCCAGCATCACCAAAACACATGAGTAATGCCTTGTGTTATAAGATGTCACTAGGCAATAGGAATTTTTCAGCTCCATTATAATCTTATGGGACCACTGTGGTATATGTGGTCTGTCGTTGACTAAAACATGCATGACTGTACTTGGAGCCTGCCACACTGCTTAGAGCGTCCAGAAGGGCCTGGGATAGGCTTTGGCAAAAAAAGTTCACACCAAGATTGTTGAATCCTGCACTGCCCAGCCTCCCGCCGGCTCTCATTTTGCACCCCATTTGTAAGCACCCAGCTCACTTTCCCCAGCACGGGAGAACAGCCAGAGAGAGCAATGTGGAGCTGTGAGGGACTATGATCTGTTCAGGGAAATGTGAGGAGCCAGAACACAAGGTGGGGGTAAGCAGTGAGAAATGAGGTTAGAAAGGCGTATTGAACTTTCACTGTTAAAAGCCTTCAGTGCTACTGGTGGGTAGTGTGAAGCTACCTGAGTAGTGAGAAGTGGGGCACAAAGATTGGCTACCTGATGGTTATTTTAACTGGTGTGTCTTTGGTTACTATTGAGGGGAGATGTTTTCCAAATCCAATGTTTTCACATCTAGGCCAAGGACTTCTTGGCAGATGTCTACTCTCATTCAAGATCACAAACTTGAGATTCTGGCATGCAGGATACCAGGGCCATTTGTGCAGTCACCACAGTGCTCTAGAGTAGTGATCTCTAACCTTTGTCGCTTGTGTACTCCCAAAAGAAATTTGAAACATTATGGAATTCCTCATTACTTAAATTGACATCTAAACATTTTCAGCATAAATTGAAATAGTTGAAAATATAATCTTCAGTGTACTATAAATACTGACATTTAAAAATAAAACTGTTCAGTTATCTTTTTAATGAAATCTAAGTATAATAGCAATTTTATGCCATTGTCCATTTAAAATTACATGAAAAGTTCTTTTCTAATTGGTGGAAATTTTATATCATTCCTTTTTTCCTTCCTGAACTCATATTTCCATTCCATTTTCCCCAAAGAATTTTATCCTAATTTATTTTTTATGTTTGAAAGTCTTTTATTTTTACCCTATCATACTTTTCTGTGTATTGTGTTATTATTTTCATTTTCTATGATCACAGGTTCTAAATATTAGCCAAAAAATCCCTCTGGACTAAGTTATTATTAAAGTCTTTATTAAACATAATTGGTTAAACAAAAATATATTAACATTTTGATAATGATTACACACATAGAATTTTATTAGAAATACATCTTTTCAATTGATAAATTTAAAAACATTTTGTATATCTGTACGTGAATATTACTGTTGCTGGAATGAAACAATTTCATATCAAATTTATTTTTATGTTTCATTCTTATAAATGTTACTACTAAGACTTGTTCATAAAAGAATTAAAGTTGTCTTAAAGCACTGTTATTCAAGTTTTTTGGATTCTGTTCAAGTTATTATGTCAAAAATTACATAGCGATCTCTCAGCAAAATTATTTTTTATTATCATTAAAACTCAATTCAATCCTCCTCCAATTTTGTTGAGAGCAAATTATTGGAAACCACCAGACTAGTAAAGGATTTTTTATATAGTCACTAGAGAAATTCACTTTCTCAATGTCTGGGAAGCACAACAAAATGGCTTTACCGGCCGGGCGCAGTGACTCATGCCTGTAACCCTAGCACTCTGGGAGGCCGAGGCAGGAGGATCGCTCGAGGTCAGGATTCCGAGACCAGTCTGAGCAAGAGCGGGACCCCGTCTCTACTAAAAATAGAAAGAAATTATATGGACAGCTAAAAATATATACAGAAAAAAATAGCCGGGCATAGTGGCGCATGCCTGTAGTCCCAGCTACTCGGGAGGCTGAGGCAGAAGGATTGCTTATGCCCAGGAGTTTGAGGTTGCTGTGAGCTAGGCTGACGCCACGGCACTTACTCTAGCCAGGGCAACAGAGTGAGACTCTGTCTCAAAAAAAAAAAAAAAGGGCTTTACCAAGATTTATTAATGACTACCAAGTATACCTGTGTAGGAGAGGCAGGCAATGCTATGTGTTTACCAAATTTTACCTTGTTTCCCTTTTTCTATGTATACAGGAAGAGAACGTTGTGCTCACTCGTAACCAGTACATAGTTAGTACTGGTTGTTGGCAGGTGGCCTCAGTTCCTTACCACATGGACCTCTCCCCACAGGGCTGCTTGAGTGTCCTCATGACATGGCAGCTCACTTTTCTCAGAGTGAGTGACCTGAGACAGAGAACAAGGAGGAAGCCACGTGCTTCCTATGATCTAGTCCTGGAACTCACACACCATCACTTTTGCCATAATCTGTTTTGGGAAAATTTAGTATGAAGAATTATTAGTCTTGGTGTCATTGCTCACACCTGTAATCCTAGCACTTTGTAAGGCTGAGGCAGGATTGCTTGAGGTCAGCAGTTCAAGGCCAGCCTGAGCAAGAGCAAGAGCAAGACCCCATCTCTACAAAAAATAGAGAAATTAGCTGGGTGTGGTGGCATGCACCTGTAGTCCCAGTACTCGGGAGGCTGAGGCAGGAGGATCCCTTCAACTCAGGAGTTTGAGGTTGCAGTGAGCTATGATGATGCCACTGTACTCTAGCCTGGGTGACAGAGCAAGACCCTGTCTCAAAAAAAAAAAAACAAAATACAATTATTAATGATTAACAAGGGGTTAAGTACTAAGGGGTAAAGACAACTCTGAGGAGTACAGAAATAGCAGTTACAGGGAACAACCTATAACTTTAGGGCTGAGGCAAAGTACCCAAGGAAGGAACAAACTTGGAAGAGTCCCCATGTTCCTCTTACCCCTAGGTGGAGATTCAGACCTCACTGCAGAGGGTGGTTGTAGACTGTTGCATGGTAAAGTCTGCTTAAGTGATACAGGTCTGGGCTGGCAAGCAGAAGACTGCCCACTTAGCTGCCACTGAACTCATTGGGAAGCCACCCTTTGAATGTCCTAGCCACCTGTGTATGTGGGGAGGCCATTTGCTGCCATGTGCCGCAAAGAAAGAAGGAAAAGAAAGTACACTGGAACCAGATGGAAGCCCCTTCATTCTGCTGTGATCCTCTAGTGCTCTCTACTGACAAAGTTAAACACTGTACTGTGCCAGCTGGCGAAAGAGAAATAGTTACAGGATCCTGCTCCACTATCTCAAAGTATGGCAAAGAAGGGTGGATTTGGAGCTGAGAGGCTATAGATTGATAATAGGCACCTACATATTCTGCTGTAGAAAAATTAATGTATTTGATTATGGAGTGATGTCCTAGACCCCACTGAGAGTGTTACATTGTACACGTGGTATATGCACCACTCTGCCTTTGTACAATCTAAACAATTCTGAATTTTGAAACATAACTGGACCTCAGGTTAAGGGATCATGGACCTGTACCAGTTTGTTATCATGTCTTGCAAACCTCAATGAAGAGCTATCTGCAACACTGGGGGAAAGTATGCCTCAAGGTCTTCTGTCTTTGTCTATGACCAAATCTAATCATCAGCTAACATCAAAAGCAATAAGAATACCTGAGCACCATGTTTGAGAAGAGGTGACAGCAAAATGATAAGCCTTGGTTCAGCTTGCCTCTCATAAGCTTGGATAAGACATCTGTCACATACATGACCTATTTAACCCCACTGAGCTCCTGGAATTTGACCTAACAGTATTAATACTTTTTTCCTTCTAAGGTAGGATAAAATTTTAATAAAACTGAGTTCTCTCCACTACAGTTCCAACACCAGGGGTTGCAAACCAGATGTCTATACAGGTCAGGCATACAACATAAATGAGTGAAGCATGCAGATATAAGACAACAGAGGGCCAGGCAAGGTGCTCATTCCTGTAATCCCAGTGTTTGCCAGGAGTTGGAGACCAGCGGCAACACAGCAAGACCCGTCCCTACCAAAAAAATATTAGATAGGCGTGGTGGCATGCCTTTAGTCCCAGCTACTAAAGGAGGCTGAGGTGGAAGGATCACTTGAGCATAGGAGTTTGAGATTACAATGAGCTATGATTATACCACCATACTCCAGCCTGGGTGACACAGAGTACATGCTTCATATAAAGATGGTAGTTGCTACTTAACTCCTACATATCGTTGCCATGTAGATCCAATAGTTAGATACTCTAATTTTTCAAGAAAAGCTGGAAATTCAGATTCTAAAATGTGAAACTGTCAAATTTTAAAACAATAAAAAAGATGGCATAGAATAAACATAGAGGTGGTCACAGTCAGCTTGTGACTTTTACACCATGACTCTGTATTCACACTCTTGTATAGTCCTTTTCTACACTGACTATGAGTTTGGCCATATGATTTGCTTTTGTCCAATGGGGCATCACTAAGTCTGGTGCAACCAGAGGTTTGATAAGCATTTGTTCATCAGGGCTTGTCCTCTTTGAAGCCACCAGGCAGCAGCTTCAATGATAAAAGACCACGTGGAGAAAAGAGGCCCTAGAGGATAAGAAGTCATTTTGAATGAGTTCCCAGTAGCTTGCAGCCCCATGAGTAACCTCAGCTTACACCACGTGGGCCCAACTGAGCCTGGTCAACCCACAGGATTGTAAAAGATAATAAACCATTGTTATTCTAAGCTACTAAGTCTTGGGGTGGTTTGTTATGTCGCAATAGGTAACTGAAACAGAGGTCATTTATTCTAACCCCCTGGTTTTATTAATGAAAATCCTATGGCCCAGATAGGGAAAAAGGTCTGGTGAAATTCTGACAGCACATTAGTATAAGAACTTTCCAATTCTGTGCTTTTTCTTTCTTTCTATTGCTTTTCTTTCAATTCCCTTGGTGAAAAGCACCAAATAAGGACTATGAAACTTCGAGCTCTACTTGCAGGGAACTTACACTGTGTCCTGAATGCATACAAATTACTGTAATAACTTAGTCCTTGGGAATGGAAAGATTTCTAGGTCATCCAGTCCCTTCACTTTACAGGTGCAGATAATCCAAAA
This sequence comes from Eulemur rufifrons, assembly GCF_041146395.1. Taxonomy (NCBI): domain Eukaryota; kingdom Metazoa; phylum Chordata; class Mammalia; order Primates; family Lemuridae; genus Eulemur; species Eulemur rufifrons. The sequence continues at coordinate 14,464,147 of NC_090992.1, forward strand.
ACATTTGAGAAAGAGAAAAGCAGTCTCTGACATTTGGAAGCTGGCCTGGTACAATCAGCCAAGCCATTATGTTACTAGACCACAGCAGGGTCCTTACAGCTAGGTCTCATGTTCTCCTGCAGAATATAAACAATTTTACACAGCATCAACATCAGACAAAGTCATTCTGTGACCGTGACAGATCTAGACAGAAACAAAATTACTCTATTAACATTTCTGAACACAGATAAACCACATTGTCCAAACCATAAAAAAATGCCTAAACATCCCCATCTGATTAATACAAGGGGCTGCCGCTTCTTTACCTGTACAGCTTTAGCCTCAATCTAGTATTTCCTTCTTCCAGATAAGATTTATTAAGATGCCTAATGATAGAATTACTCTAACTTCCTGACAGCATCTAATCCAGAGTAAAGCCTTCACTTCCTTAAAATCTCTCCCAGATCACTTTAAAACTCTTGCTGAGGGGCCGGGCGCGATGGCTCACGCCTGTAATCCTAGCACTCTGGGAGGCCGAGGCTGGAGGACTGCTTGAGCTTAGGAATTCGAGACCAGCCTGAGCAAAAGCAAGACCCCGTCTCTACTAAAAATAGAAAGAAATGATCTGGAAAGCTAAAAATATATAGAAAAAATTAGCCGGGCATGGTGGCACATGCCTGTAGTCCCAGCTACTTGGGAGGCTGAGGCAGAAGGATCCTTGAGCCCAGGAGTTTGAGGTTGCTGTGAGCTAGGCTGACGCCAAAGCACTCTAGCCCAGGCAATAGAGTGAGACTCTGTCTCAAAATAAAAATAAAAACAAAACAAAACAAAAAACAAACAAAAACTCTTGCTGAGACGCTCCATTGGTCCTCATGGTGTGCGTTCTTCCTCACTGCAAATAGTAATAAACTTATCTTGTTCAGCTATCAGTGTATTCCTGGTGGATTTTGGTTAGAGGGCATTGACAGGCCTGTCAAAGTTCACCTAGAGTTGGAGGCAGAGTTCACTAGGAGTCTCCAGTTGGGTTCCTTCTTAGCACCTACCACTCTTTTGGTTAATGTTTGTCGTCCTCCCACTAGCATTAAGCTCCACAAGAACAGAGGCCTTGTCTGTCATGTTCAGAGATGATTCATCCAGCTAGAGCGGTACTCGGCAAAGTGTGGATACTTAAAAAATAAATATTTTCTGAACAAATGAATAAGAAGGGGTCGATATACACAGGTTCCCTTTAATCCCTCGGCTCCTCCCAGATCGTGCGACATACAGATAACACCACAGCACATCTCACAGAACCCCTCTTTCCCAACAACTACGTCTCCAAATTCCTCGCCCCTGGGATGCCCATCCTCTCAGAGTCTCCTCCCTTGGCAGAGCTTCTTTCACCTTCTGGCCCCCTCGCAGCCCTGAGCCTCAGACTGCTACACCTTCCTAACGCACCTAGAACCCACCTGTCTCCACCATCTGGCCCTATCACCAGACACTGGCGGACCCGCCGCGCAGCTACCCGGGCGTCGAGTGGGCAATGCGGTCATCGACTGCGCATGTGCGGAAATCGGTCGCACACAGAGGATCTCTGACAAGTGAGGAGTCGCCTCGGAGTTTCCGTCCCGGTCTGGGCAGCCTTGGGCTGCCAGGAAGTCAGCAGTAACTAGCCGGAAGGAGAATCACAGCGCAGGGCTTTCTGGGACATGTAGTCGTGGCGCTTTCGAGGCCGTACCCTGAGCGTGCCCTTAATTCTTCAGGTCTGCACGTCCCGCGTGCACAGTCCAGTGCTACTTGCAGCTCAGGGTTCAGCTTCGGGCAGCCAGGAGAGATTGGCCTGGGGTCGGCCTCTCGTTCCCATAACGCTCTGCGGGGCCCGCGGCGCCTGCTGGGAGCCGTAGTCCCTGCTCTGCGTACTGCGTTCGCCGAGGGGGAGGGCGGAGCTGCCGGCGGCCCGGGCGGGCTGGCAGCTAGAGTGGGTGCGATAGCCGCCTCCGCCTCTGCCGCCTCCGCCGTCGCCTCCTCCGCCCGGGCCGTTCGCTGCTGCGCGGGGAGAGCGAGGCGGGGCCGCCGGGGTCGCCATGGAGCCCGACTCGGTGATTGAGGACAAGACCATCGAGCTCATGGTGAGTGCGGCCCGCTGGACCGTCTGTTCTTCCGTCCGTCTGGCCCCGGGGCGGGCCTGCTCCCCTCAACGTCCGGCGAGAGGCCGGCTCTGGCCCTTCCCCGCCGCCACGGCCCACCCGCCTTCCCTGGCCTCGGGCCTGGCGCTGTTCCTCCGGATCCCTCGAGCTCTCAGGCCGGACCTGGCCCGGCCCCCTCTCTGCCCCTCCGTTCTGTCTCTTCTTTTTCCCTGTCCCGTCTCCGGGCCCATCTTTCGGACGACCCTCGCTCGTTTATGCTTGTAGACTTAGGTCACACAAGCTCTAGCATCTCATTCTCCTCCTTTTAGAAGGCGATGTTTCCCTCTCTGTATTTCTCTGGCCCAGGCCCGCACCGCGCTTGCAAGCCCCACTCAGCCCGAGTGAGGTGGTGGGAGGGAGTAGGGAGGACATCGGTCAGGGCCGCCTCGGCCTCCGCGTCCTAGGAGGAGTCTCAGCACCCTCTTCCCAGCCTAGGGGTGTGTGAATGCCGGGATAGGCCCTACAGGGTTGGGGGGTAGGGAGCTCGCGGGTTTGAGGCTGTGGCGGATAGGGGGCCTCTTTCCCGGGCCCCTGTGGTGTCCGGCTTCTCGGACAAAGGGTTTCCTACCCGGCCGAGAGGGATGTTTGCATAGCAAGGCCCCAGGTACTCTGGATTCCATCCCCCAGGAAAGAGAAACCGTAACTTCACGTGTTCCCAAGCTGCTTTGGGAAATTGGGGAAGAAGGGGGAGGGGGTCATCCTCATGATTGCCGCCAGTTCTTTCTTCTCAGAGGGGGAAAAAAAAAGGAGGGGAATCCTTGGCCCCTGGGGAGGCGACTACTCTTCTGTTAGAAACCACTGGCAGCCAGGCCAGACTCCCTGGTCCGCGGACGCTCCCCCCACCCCTTTCCGCTTTAGGATTTGGAGCCAGAAGGGATTTTTAGAAACAGGACCATGAGAGAGTGGCTAGTAAAAGTGAAGAATTTGCTAACTGGTGGATGATCTGGTGGAAGAAATAAAATATGGCAGGTATTGCCTTGCCAGTTTGAACATTAGGGAAATCAAACTGGGCTCTGGAGAGTTGGGAGGAGGAAGTCTGCCTCAGCAAATGGACATGCCCAGGGTTTCTTCCTGTGGAAACCTTGACAGTTTCTTTGTATTTCTCCTAACACAGTAACAACTTTTACCCCAGGGTTGAGAGGAAAGGTGGAAGAATCTACTTAACCCAGCAAAATGTTTTCCTAGCCAGATTTTCTTCAGTGTGAAAATGTTTATTGAGTCAGTGATTCCACTGGGTAGGGTTGGTGACATCAGAGCCACTTCCCCCATTTAATGCTATAAATAATAAATGGTGACACTGAAAGTCTGTTGGATAGCTGCATGGTTTCTGTGGATGACGGTGTCTGGGGAGTTGAGATGCTTGTTTTAAAAATGGAAGTACAGTAGCATACATACAGAGGCAGCTTAATGTTTGCTGTCTTTGGCGTAATTCTCAGAACTGGTCTTCTCCAGCATTCTTGAAAACTGGAGAAAAAAGAAAACCTGGTAGTTTTTGATTTTTGTGTGTGTGTGCATGTGTGGTTGTTTTAAAAGGCATAATATCACTTACCGAGTAATTCTTCCTTTTCAGCATAATTTATCAAATTTGTAGGCAAGTGTTTGATATTCTGCAGCTTTTATAGCGGGTTATTTTCTAAATATCTTAATTGGAATGACATATACACTACATATTCTTAACAATATACAATACTTACTACAGAAGGAATATTTCATATTGAAACGTTGTTACTTGGTACCTCTTTGATTAGCTCTTCCGAGCTCCTTCCATTTCAGTTTCTTTAAGAAAATAGCTAAAATGTCTTTATTTTCAAAAGGATTAGAAGAAATACAGCGTAACCCAAGTCAGTGCCTTTGGTGTATGGGGAAAAAAAAATCTTTGGCTTAAATTTACTGGCTTCTTATGCTCACAACTTAAAAAGTTTTATTTTTACATGGTAATACTTGTCTCTGATCTGAAAAGAGATTTCAGCCTTTTAAGGACATTATAAACTGGGATTTAAATTGGGATTCCTAGAAAATTTAACAAAGAGTTTAGTAGTTATGATCAATTTTAAAATGACTTTTTATTTAAGAATGTTAGTATTTCCTGAAAGGCATATTAGTTAAGACTCTTACACAACTCTTTTCACAAACATACATTATATGTATTTTAGTATAGTAGATAGCACAGGTGCTTAACAATTGATTAAGTAAATCCAGGATCAAATGTAGGAATGATAATGCCTTAAAATCTAATTGCGGAGGGCTTTCTGTATTCATTGCATTTAAATTATGGTTTCTAGAACTAGGTTAAAAATATTTTTTTACATTGGTTTCAAAATAACATGATTGAAGAAGGGGAAGGGGTTAAACTAATGGTATTTTAAAAGCGTAAAGCATGAAATATTTTTAGGTTTTTATGAGTCAGCTTCAATACTCAGGTATTTGTGATTGTGCTGCATGTACCAGTTTGGTACTTAATGGTTAACAAGATAACTTTCATTTGATATTTCAGAGGGTGCTATACTAAAAGAGGAAACAGACTTCTTGGTTATCTTCATTTCTTAATATTCATCCCTCTACTTTCCTTAATTTTGATTCTTCTTTTTTTTCTTGGATTTTTGATAAGTTTAGTAGGAAATAAACTGGTGGTAGCAGAATAATTAAATCTCCAAAATATAACCCCTGCTCTGACTCCTATCCCCACCTCAGGCCTGGGTCCCCAAAGGGTGCTTCTCCCACTGCCTCACTGCAGAGGATTCAGACTTTAATATTAAGTCTGTAAGCTTAACTCAGACAACTGAATTTACAATTGTTGATGGTAAATAATGTAACAACCAGATGACTTTCATGGCCTTATATTGACCCAATACTCTACCTAGTTGGTGGGCCTGTTTTTCAAACTTCTGACTTTGGTAAAAGCAGCCTTATTATGAATGAGGTAGAAAATTAGTAATCCATTTTTGAAACACACAAAGTTCACCAGGCTATGTTTAGTTTGGTGGACTTCACTGGAAAGAATGAGAATTGTACATTATATATCACGTGACATTTATTAACACTTAAGTTAGAAATATGTGTTGATGTTCAGGGACTCATCACTAGAAAGCACTCACAAGAGCTGCTGATTGGAAGAGAAAGATGGTTAGCCCCCAGATTAGAAGATAGCAGAAATTGATGTTTTAAGTTTAAGAAAGGTATTCTGCCCCCTCTATGGATGGCTGTGAGTGAATCTCCTCCCCCCTTTACACAGTTAATGGGCAGTATATACTCTATTGTTCATTGTGGAATGATTCCCCTCTTTGCTGAGGGACTTTAACACATTGACTGCCACACTAGAAGAAAAATTTTTTCCTTGGGACCACGGTGTTTCATTATGAAAATATAGTAAAAACTTTGAAAATGAAATGATCCTTTCTAATTTAATGAAAAATTTGTTATATCTTACTGTTTTCTGTGTGTGAGTTATATGCAACTTGAAAAATAGTTCACGGGGCCCCCAAGGTGAAGTGACTTGTGAGTTACATACGCTTCAGAAAGCCCCAGGCTCAAAACTAACCTGAGTTAAATACAACTCACATGGCAGTTAATGTGTTAAGTGAGTCATTTCCCTTCTGTGTTATCTCTTAAGTGGCTGTATTACTTGTTGAATGAAGTAATGTACATTAAAATGCATTGATCCTTATTAAGGAGGTGTGATACAAATATAGTTTGTAGAGCTGTTGTAGTATAGGCAGGCCACAAGGCCAAGGAGGTGAAAGAAACTGGAAATTTTTTCTTTTTTCTTTTTGGATCTTTTTTTCCTTGTTGTTACTGACTTTTTAAGTGGGGTAAGTGGGATTGTTTAGCAACTCCATCAAGAAATTGGATCTTACTTTGTCACCGTCACTTATCCTCGTGTACTTCTAGTGGAGTGCTAACTTATACCAAATGCAGATAAAATCAGACAGACGCATGTTTCCGTAGGGTCCAAATAAATTAGCCACGTACATATTTATATTTACAGACCTCACCGACCTGCTTAAAGAGGCTGTGGCTCAAATATATCATTTTTTACCCCTGATTTTGCAGTAGGTTAGATGTCCATTCAGATTTGACAAGGATAACTATGTTTCCTGCACACAGGTCTTTGGCATTCTTGGCCCCTTACTGCTATAGTCTGTATCCTGCAGACTGAGAGAACTAGCCCAGGAAAATCTCTAAGCCATTACATAGGTACAGAAAACAGTATATATCCCTCTGATTAGTGCTGTTTGAGCCTATGAATTCTAGAAACAAAGTTTTCTGCTCTGTGAGATCTCTGAAGTCCTGGGTTCTACCTTGTGATATTTGCACTTCACAGAAATGAAAGCATTTCAAGTCCTAGTGATTCCAATTCCAATCTCCTTTCTAATTCCATTCTCTCTTCTGGCTTTTCCTCCCTCTTTCCTCCCTTATTCTATAATGCAGCCAAAGCATGGAGGACCATGGTCCTCCAAGTTTCACTCACAGTTTCCTTTGTCAGCACTGATAGGAGCTGACCTAAGCCCACTTATTGAAGGCTACTGATATTTACCAAAAGGACCTAATAGTTGGTTCTCTGGCCAGATTGGCTTAGGTCACATCTCAGTGATATTCTCTTCTGGCTATGCTGATGAAGTCCTATCTACCCTCAAAACACAATAAATGCCACCTCTCTTGATGTCAGTTTATATTATGGTGGCAGATACCATCTTGTTTTTGTGTCTGTAGCACTGCCTACATGATAATCATTGTTAAATGAATGAATTCTGGTACTTTGTATTTATCTTGTAGCATTTAACATATTCTGGGGTTGTATTATAGTTACCTGTTTGTGTCCCCGATTAAATGATTAAACTCCTCATGGGAAGGGATGGGGCCTTATTTATCTTCCTATGACACACAGCTCCTTCAGACTCTCAGTGCCTTCTTTGTAGTAGGTGTTCAGTGAATGCTGAGTTGAATTTCCTGGTGATCATTTTCATACATTATTGCCTTCTGCCTGTGTCTTAGCCATCCTCTTTTCTGGGGAATTTCACCTACTTTGCTAATTCTCACAATAATCAGTTCTTAACTTTTTTGGGACTTATATCTTCTTGTATATTATAACAACTTGTGATTGTGTCTAATAAACTCCTCTTCCAGAGGCTGTATCTGATTGCTCTTTTACTCCTTCACAGTGCTTAGCATGTGGGTCCTCAGTAGATACTTACTGATTTAAATTCATGTTTTCTTTTTTTGTGCTGTGAAACCTTTTAAGATTTCCTTTTGATAAGCTTAGACAAAGGTAGAAATGAATTGGGGAGAAAGACCGGTGAGGGGGAAGGGTGGGTGGTATGTGGTACACAGGTCATCCATACACATTTTCACTATTACAGACTTTTCGACATGTACAGATTGATTTTTATATATCCCAGAGAGTGGTTGATAGTAAAGAACTGAGGAAACCAAATTCCTTTTAAATCTGTGGGTGCGAATTTGCCAAACATTTGATAAGCTCTAAGGGTTCTATGACCTTAGAAAAGCAGGATTTAGCAGAAAGGGCATGAGCTTTAGAGGGAAACACCTAAGTTTGTATCCTAGCTTTGTCACTTCCTAGCTGTGTCACCTTACGAAAGGTAACCTTTCTATAGTATGATTTTATTACTGGTAAAAATAAGAAGACTTAGATATGGCTCTGAGTTTCTGAAATGATTATGTGAGTGATGTATGTGAAAGGACTTTGCGGAGGCTTGCTCTTCTGCAAGCGCTGGCCATACTAACTTTCCCCACAAGTACAGGGACCATATTTTGTAAAGCAAAATCAGGACAGATGGTGTGGAAAAGGTTTTAATTTTTTCCCCTGCATTGTGCATGTATTTATTTGTGAAGCTTTATAAAGGCCTAACATTCAGTTGCTTTTAGCCATACATTTGATGAGCCATCTTTGAAGGAAATGATGAAATAATATAGAATCAATACTGTCTTGGAAAATCTGGGAGGGACTGTTACAGTTACAAAGAACTAGCAATTTGATATAATTAGACCTATGCTCTAACTGTAGAGAGAACCCACCCAGCCCTGTTTTAGGTATCCTGGTAGAAAGAGACTGGTGATTAGTTTATATTAACATTGAACATTGATTTATGTTTGTTTGCTCAGTTTAGTTTAAACTGGCAAATTGTGATTTTTGAATTCTTATTCTTATCATCAGGAAAACTGATGATTTTGGCCTTGACAGAATCAGCAGTGAGTATCCACATAAGATTTCCTTCTGAGTTGTATTGTGTTTATTGAATTAGTTGACAGTAGGGGGGAAAAACCTGTTGGTCAAGAATGTGCTTGTTACCTTCTGTTAAGTTTCTGCTGATCACAATTGCTTAACAGGAAGTTTGTCTTTGTAGGCAAATGAGAGACCAACCAGGAAGACTTGACAGTCCAGTAGGGTGTATCTCTCTAATCTGGATCTTACTGTTTTAACAAAACTCAAAAGATTGCAGAGTTCTGTTATGTCAGCAGGAGGCATTTTTAGGAAATTCTCTCCCTGGATTAGTCAACAATGAAGATCTTCACAGAATAGAAAGCTGTAAAGTAGAAACACTGGGACATTAAAATGAAAAAAAAAAGTTTCTGCTTGTGAGTATAGAGAGGTGTGCAAATACAAGTATAATGAATGTAGGAAACCATTCTCTAGAGCCTCGGATCCACAGAAGAAAAGAAAGATTAAATGAGGGCTCTAGTATTAAGAAAAAGGAACTTGAGTAATTTTTAATTTTTATTTTTAAAGAATGACATTGAGAACATTTAACTAGTTTTGAGAACTAATAATAAGATATATTTTGGTTCTCTGAAATGACCCCTTGAAAGACAGAAAGGGACAGAGGACAGGAAGAACTCAGTCCTGACACTCCTGTTCTGACATCTGCTAATCTTTGTATGTCTAGCATAAGGCCTGTCACAAATTAGGCATTCAAGAATTTTTTTTTTTTTTTTTCCAAGGGAAGAGGGAAAAATTAACTGACTAGTAGTATAAGGAAAAGGTATGAGGATTCAAGAGGTCCAGAAATGAGTCTTAGTCAAATTATTGTGGTTGTGTTTTGCTATAACTTGTTCTGCATTTTGGATATAACAGTAAGTTACACTTTGAAAACCATAGTATATTGCTTTAGCAGTTAGCTACTAGACATAGCTCACTAGCTACTTTTATCAAAATTGGGTTTCTGGTTTATTCTTAGACTCAAGAGTACTATTACTGGGAAAAACTTGAGCACTCATTATTTGCTTGGGATTTTACTTATATGACCTCTTTTAAGTTGTAGGTATTAAGATATTTTCATCTGATTGTTATGGTGAAGTTAATCATAGACTGGTATTTTAGTCACTTCCATTATTTTGCCTACAGTGTGAAAAAGCAGCACATCTTTAGTCATTGCCTGTGGACTTTTAACAAATCTTGGAATTTAAACATTACTTGGGTTCAACTGGATTTGAGATTCTTTGTTACAGACACAGTCTTTGCTGCTAAACACAAAGACTACTCGAGCACCATTATAATGTGTTTTGTTTTAACATTAATGTTGTGGGCCTTTGAATTGCTTGGCTCTTTGTTAATGACATGCTTTTCTAAGTGGCAGGACCTAGGGAGTTAGCCCTTTCAGGAGGGCTCAACTGGTTCAGCTGGGCTGAAATGTTTATTCTTCTGTATTTTTGTAGTTCTCCATTCTAAAGTTAATTAACTTAGGGCTTTTGAGAGTAAAGCTTGGTTTCTTCTCTTGTCCCAGAAATCATGGCCTTTCTGACCCTTGGACTTGGGAGGCAGCAGTACTCTGTGAAAAGGGCGTGGGCTGGACCACCTAGTAGATGTGGGACTTTGGGCAAGTTACTTCTTTCCCTGCATCTTTTTTGAGAATTAAATATGGGTAATTAATGTAAAGGGCCTGGCCCATTAATAGTCCTCCAATAAAGGTAGGTATTATTATAATACTGCAGAAGCATTTTGGCAGTAGTGTAATAGCAATTGAGGAAATAGCAAATTTATGTGCAAGTAAGCTCACAGTCTTTTAAGTTTTTATCTGTGTCATCCTGTTACGTGCCTTTTTTTCTCTCTTAGTTTAGAACGCAGTCTAATTTGGTATGGTAGAAAAAGAATGTTAATATGATATGGACTGGGCTTTTATTTAAAGGTGTCACCTAGTAAATTGTTTATTAGTGTTCTTTATTTTTCCCCAGTTTACCCAGTGATGGGCCATTGTAGGGGATTGGCCCTTATTGAATCAGAAATTCACTCTTAAATTATGTGATTTAAAATGTCGTGCATTTCAGCTGAAGGTTGAGGATTTGGGTAACATGTAGACATGATTGATGTCTTGTATGTAGCAAACCAAAAGATTTCTTTGCTAGGTGCTTAAATAAAGATCTTTATTGGGAGATATTTGAGACCTCACGTATCATTATTTTTGGCTGACAAACTATTTTTGTAGTGGTGGAGGAGCAGTCTTAGAAAATGGATAAGAAAGTTCATGGTAGCTAAATGGTTGGGACAATTTATGTGGATGATAGGGGAAGTTTGTAGCTGCTCTATTTTGTAAATTGCATGCTATTTTTCATGAGTAAATATTAATATTAGGGATGTTTTTGTTATTTGCTATGTAGAATTTCGTATCCTTCTTTCAACACAGAGGTGAAGAATACTGCTACAGACCTTTTATGCCAAATAGCTGACTCAGGGGTTGTAACTTTTTTTCTGTGCCTCAGATCCACCATTCCATTGACCCTTCCTTCCATTTCCTGGTGGCTGTCCTTTGCCGCTGGTGCCATGGTGGGTGTATGGATTGCTTTCTGTCTTTCAACAGTTACCGAAGTGCATGTTTGGGATTTTATTGAAGAAAGCTGGATACAGTAAACGGAAAGAATCTTGGAAGATGCTTGACTGCTGTCTTTTCTCAGACTAGTCTGAAAGGGAATACCCCATTCATTCTGGATTGGTGGATCTGAAGTACAAAATATTTTCCAGGTAAGCGATTACCCTGTATTGTTTTGTTTTGTGGAACTCAACTCGCTGAAAGAAATTTTAAAAAATCCTTTCCTTTATTTCTTTTGTCCATTAATAGGGAAAGGAAGAAAGATTAGATATTTGTGCTTAGTGTCATGTTTGAGTGTAGTTCAGTAGAGGTATATGTGGCTGAATTGCTAGTTAAAAACTTTGTTTCAGTGTAATAAGTGCAGTTATTTTTACTATAGGCCCAAAGAGTTTTTAGTCATAGGGAATATAGTAAACAGGGAAATTTTGTTTGGGGAATAGTTTATAAAATATGTAAAACAAATGGTAATTTTGAGGCATTATCTCACATGATTTATAGTTAATAAATGCCTGGTCAAAATATATTTTGTAATTGCCATATGAAGTGGTGGTCTTTTATTTTTAGGACTCTTGGAGGAGGGTCTTCTTAGGAAGGTTTACTGACTGTAGCAACTGTTTGAGAGCATCTGCTACAGGCACCTTTATATGCACTTTACATGTATTTTTTAACTGGCACGGGACTTCACCTGCATTTTACAGCTAGTGAAATGGAGCTCAGAAGCTTTAAGTGCAAGTTGCTCAGGATCATACAGCTAGTTAAAGGCATAGCCAAACTTTAAACTTGAGTCTATGTATCCCCAGAGCTCTAACTCTTTCCATCTTACTATGTTTGCTGAAGTTTGTACTTCAATTTCTAGATTTTTAAATTACCTGTCTTTAAGAGCAAAGTGTGATTTTTCTACAATGGGTTTCCACTGGAAGAACACATGCTGGATCATTGTTTGGCATGGTATTTTACTCATGTAATCTGGTACTCTGCTTGCTTACTGAAAAATCAGATCTTCAGTCCATCAAGTGAACTTAAACATAATTTAGGGAGTATAAAAAAGGCAGTACATTTAAATGTCAAAACACGCTTGACAGGGAAGTATCATTTGGTCTAGTGAACTCAAACATGTATTTTTTCACTTCCTCCTTCATATTTATGGGTTATTTGAATAGCTCAGTGGCTCATTCTGTAGACTTCCTTTGACCAGTGGTTTGTTTGCCTTACAAGTAAGACATTGTCATGCAACTCTCTTGAAAACATGACTTTTCGGTATTTAATAGCCTCTCCAGATTACCCCACTCCCTTTGATCTTGAACATTTTTTTTTAATCATAGATTGGCACTCTGACTTTGTGATCCTCATTTTAGTTTAATTCATTTACATTTGCTAATATTTCTCCCTTGTGAGCATTTTTCACATTTGTTCTCTGAAGAGCTGTGAAGCTGCTGGTGGTGGTGATAGTACTAGTAGAAATAATAGTTGTTAACACTCTGTATTGAGCATGATTCTAGATACTTTATGTGTATAATAAACTCATTTTATCTTTATACAGATTGAGTGTCCCTTATCCAAAATGCTTGGGACCAGAAGTGTTTTGAATTTCAATTTTTTTTTTTTTTTTTTTTTTTTTTTTTTTGGAATTTTTGCACTGTACTGGTTCAGCATCCCTAATCGAAAAATCTGAAGTCCGAAATGCCCCAGTGAACATTTCCTTTGAGCATCATGGCAGCACTCAAAAAGTTTCAGATTTGGGAGCATTTTGGATTTTGGATTTTCAGATTAGGGATACTTAATCTGTAGTAACCTAGATGAGGTAGGTACCTTTATTTCCACTTTACTTGTAAGGAAACTGAGGGATGGAGTCGTTAAATAACGTGCTCACACATCTTGTAAGAGACAAAGATGAGATATGAACCTAGTCAGTCTGGCTTCAAAGAATATGCTTCTAACCTCTGCTATATTACCTCTAGTTTAGAGTATAATCCAATAATAGAGAGGCAGAAATCTTGAAGACTAAAACTATATATTTTGATTTCAAGAAATCATTGCAAAAGGAAAGGAAACAGGTGTTAAATATTTCTTTCCTTCTTTCTTTTTCTTTTTTTTAGAGATAGGGTCCCTCTCTCAGGCAGACTAGAGTGCGGTGGCACAGTTACAGCTCACAGCAACCTCAAATTCCTGGGCTCAAGCAATCCTCCTGCCTCAGGCTCTCTAGAAGCTGAGACTACAAATGTGCACCACCATGTCCTGCTAATATACTTTTTTTTGGCGGGGGTAGAGATGGAGTCTCACTATGTTGCCCGGGCTGGTCTGGAATTCCTGGCCTCAAGTGATCCTCCTGCCTTGGCCTCCCTAGGTGCTAGGATTATAGGCGCCGGCCGGCCTGAATATTTATTTTTTACCTTCTGAGAAAACAATCTAGCTCAGGCTGTTTCCCAAGATAACTTGCAAGACGTTATTTTGAGGTTATCTTTCAGAATAGTACTGTCTGATAGAACTTTTTGCAATGATTGAAATGCTCAGTATCTACACTATTTAGTGTGGTAGCCACTATTCACATGTGACTATTTTGAAATGTGGTTATGTGACTAAGTAACTGAATTTTTAATCTTTATTTTAATTAAATTTACATCTAAATAGCCACATATGCAATTTTAGAATTTAACATCATCCTAGGTCTGGTCCTTGATTTAGCTCCCTCAGAAATCTGATCAGGGCCGGGCGCGGTGGCTCACGCCTGTAATCCTAGCACTCTGGGAGGCCGAGGTGGGCGGATCGTTTGAGCTCAGGAGTTCGAGACCAGCCTGAGCAAGAGCGAGACCCCATCTCTACTAAAAATAGAAAGAAATGATATGGACAGCTAAATATATATATAAAAAAAAAATTAGCCGGGCATGGTGGTGCATGCCTGTAGTCCCAGCTACTCGGGTACTCGGGAGGCTGAGACAGGAGGATCGCTTGAACTCAGGAGTTTGAGGTTGCTGTGAGCTAGGCTGACGCCACGGCACTCACTCTAGCCTGGGCAACAGAGTGAGACTCTGTCTCAAAAAAAAAAAAAAAAGAAGAAGAAATCTGATCAGATCAGCATGCCCAAAGCATCTCCTTATCCCAGGGTTGGACTAACATTAACCAGCCTTACAAGACTAATGTGTAAAACCAGAATTCTAATTTATTAATTTATAATGATATATGTGTGTTGGCATAATTAGTATGTTCTTTTCTGATAGATTTACTTACTAGATCCTAATTAACATGCTAGTTTAATTTTTTTCAAATTAGAAACAATAGTCAAGGGGACCTGAAGACTCACCCAAATGACTGGAATGTTCTCTCCAGGTAGGCACACTTTACCCACCAGGTCAGATCATAGACGCAACCAAGGAAGTGAGATGTCTGCTGGACTGGGACTGAGACAGCTTCATCCAGCTTACTTTAGGGATAGTGGTTTTTCCCTATGATAAAAGCTCTTCCATTATCTTCTCTGCTTGCTTTTGCTTCCCAAATCCTTTTTTCATTAAGGCATTCCTTTTTAGATAGTTTTTTTGGCTTGAATACACTGTTGACTTAAAGATCCGGGAGGCATTTTGTTTTCCTTAAGTTTCCTTCATCACTACTGTGATCCATTTTGTGTTCATTTTGAACTCTAAAAAGACAGTTGAATTTTTCTTGCTTCCCTATGGCTTCTTTCTACTAAAACACATGTATTAGCTTATTTAACTTGGTCATATATAGTATGTTGTAGAATAGGAACACATTCATAAAAATATATACCTGATGGTACATACTCTTTGCATTACATCATGTTATTAAATAGAGCTTGTTTTAGTTCACTATGTCCTTACTTTGGGACTTGTTCTCCTGTTCCTGAAGTAGAGAGAGTAACATGACCAAATTCGTATTTTAGGAAGTTAATTTGGCAGGTGTGTGCAAGATGGAATGAAAAGACTGAAGGCAAGCAGACCAGTTAGTCTAAGTGAGCAATGATGAAGGTGAAGCAAAGCATTGACAGTGGGGATGATGGAGGTGGGGTGGATTCGAGAGAGATGTAGATGGTAGGATCTACAGAATTTGGGGGTTGCTTATAGTAGTAGGAGAGAGAAAGAATATAGTATGAATTTTAGATTTTTTTGCCATGAGCACCTAGATGGATGTTTGTTTTCTTCTCCAAGATAGGGACTACTAGAAGAAATGCAGATTGGGGAGGAGAAAGAATTAGTTCAGTTTGGGTTATGGTGAATTCAAATTGGCTATGTATGGGTGAATTGTCTAAGAGGAGAAGTATCTGGTAGGAATATTGGCCATTGTAAGAGAGGGTAGAGTTAGGGAGAAATATTTGGGAGTTTTTAGCCCCAATGGTAACTGACTTTACTTAGTATAGTTATATGATTACTCAGAGTATAGATTGAAGAATCTATAATATATATTGGTGTGTGGGAATGCCAACATAAAGGAGTGGCCTACAGCTAAGGTTAGAACCTAAGATCATATGTGATAATGACCAAGAGGTATTGTTATCACTCTCTTCCCCTTGACCTGGGACTTTAGTTACAGCTAGCTAATATTGTACTTATACTCAGTTAGCAAAATAGCCCATTACGTTTGTATTGTGATTTTTCTCTTCCACTGTAATAGTTTGTTTAATTTTAATAGAGGCACAGTTTTTGAAATGTGTTCTTAAAAACTCAGTGTTGTCACTGCACATCTTATGTACATTTACACAAATTCAATTTTATGCATCTGGTGACAAAAACAAGAGAAAAAGAACCTAAACAGTGAGGGATCTGATCAAGTGTGAGATGGGAAGTGGAAATCTGCCCTTCTCTCAGCCTGTCTCATTTCCTGAATGCCTCTTATCTAGCTGTGATGAGTGTGATTATGATATTTTAAAGACACACATTTTTAACATCACAACATGAGGCCTAAATACAAGCCAGCTATTTTATCCACTAGTCAGTTAAAGAAACAGTGAACCGTTCCAGTGCTGGAGTGAAATGAGCTGTGTTGGAATTATTGAGATGCTATGTTGCTCTCTAGTGTGGTATATCCTTAAGGGATTTTTGAGGCATATTTTTGCTATATGCTATTTTCACCTTATATACTCACTTCAGACCCTAATTCCTAGGTGATCTGCAACTCCACTGTAATTAAGTTTTGGTAACGAAAGCAGAGAGACATGAAGAGTTCATTACAGCTACAGTCAGTCAATACTTGACAGTTTTTTGAATAAATTACTAATATATCTATAGAACAAGATTAATAAGGTGTGAGGGGGAGTCTACAGCAAACAAACAAACAAACCAGAGTCTCCTCTTCCCTCTAGTTCTAGTCATGCAGCTACATTCTTGTGTCATCTTCCTGTAGGTATGTGTAGGCTGTACACATTGTTTTGCACCTTGATTTTTTTAATGTAAAATATGACTTGGTCATCTTTTGTATCATTTTCCAAGAGCTCTTGTGTTTTTTGAGATGATTTAAAAGATGCCTGCTGATTTATTGCACAAATATGCCATAATTTGTGTAATCAGTCTGGACTGATGCATATGTAGGTTATTTCCAGTCTTTTGCTGTTACACATAATGCTATAAAGAATAACTCTGTGCATATGTCGTTTCACACATGAAGGAGTATATCTTCAGGACAGATTCCTAGGAGTAGGCATGCTGGATTGTGGCTTTTAAAAGTCTGACAGACATTGCCACATTGCCCTATTGCTCTCCAGTCACGTTGCAACAATTCATAGTCTTACAGGGTTTGTTGGGCAAGAGTATTCTTATTGCCTGATGCTCTCATGGTGTTATATTTAAATTGTTCTTCTCTTTTTTCTCCCCTCCATTAATTTTTTTTTGTTTTTTTGAGAGAGGCTATTGCTCTGTTGCCCAGGCTATAGATGTTATCATAGCTCACTGCAGTCTCAAACTGCTGAGCCCAAACTGTCCTCCTCTCTCAGCCATGCCCAGCTAATTTTTAACTTTTTTTAGAGACAGGATTTTACTACTTTGGTCAGGCTGGTCTCAAACTCCTGGCCTCAAATGATCCTCTCCTCCTCCCGAAGTGCTAGGATTATAGATGTGAGTCACTGCACCCCGCCACTCCCTTAACTTTTTATTATGAAAAATATCATATATACAGAAGAGTTGGGAAAAAACAGTACAACAAACACCCATATACTCTCTCCACCTAGATTCAACAATTGTTAATATTTTGCTGTTTGGATCATTTCTCTGCTACCCACCTCTCCCTTCCTTTCCTCAGTCCCCTTTCCTCCCCCAATATACACCCTTTTTTGTTGTTAAAAATTTGAAAGTAATTTGTGAACATCATGATACTTAATCCCTGAATTTTTCAGCATGTATCTCCTAAGAATAAGGAGATACATGAATAATCTCTCTCTCTTTTTTTCTCTCTCTCTCCTCTCCCTCTCATCCTCCTTCCTCCTCCTCCCCCCTTTGTCTCTCTCCCTCCCTTCCTCTCTGTCTCCTCCCCTTCCCTCTCTCCCCACATGTGCACACACACACAACCATATCTATATATTTTATATATAAAAAAAAATATCCATATATTTTATATATAACCATAATACCATTTTCACATCTAAGAAAACTAAGATAATTCCTTAGTTTTAATATCAGATTTTCAGTTAATTTAAATTAACTGAAATTAAATTATAATCAGTTTATAATATCAGATTTTCAGTTAATTTAAATTTTCCTAACTGTCCCAAGAATGTCTTTTATAGCACCTTCCCTCCTTTAAAACAAATAAACCAACAAAGTAGGATCTAGACAAAGTACACCTTTTGCATTTGGTTATGTCTCTTTACTCTCTTTTTTTAAAAAATTTTTGAAATTTATTTATTTTTTCTTAACTCTCTTAATTTAGAACATTCTCTCTATCCTTTTCCCTCCTTTCCTGGCATTAACTTTTTTGAACAGTATAGCTCAGTCAGTTGCTTTGTAGGATATGCAACATTCTGCATTTATTTAAATATTTCCTTATGGTGTCATTTAACTTGTTTCTCTAGCTACTGTACTTCCTGTAAAGTGGAAGTTAATTGAGATGCATCTAGGTTAAATATTTTGACAAGAATGCTTCATCATAAGTGAAGTGTACTTCACATTGAGTCATATTAGGAGGCATTTAATGACAGGTTATTATCCCATTATGAGCTACGCTAAGTTTGATCCCTTGGCCAACATGGTAACAGCCAGATGTTTCCATTTTGAAGGTAAAATTTTCTCCTCTGCTATTAGAGAGGAATTTATGGGACACTATTTTGGCACCTTGTAAATCTGTACCACTACAACCTTTGCCTAGTGATTTCAGCACCCAGATCCTGAAATTGGTTGTTGCGATAGAGGCTGCAAAATTGTAGTTTTCTAATTCTGTCATTCTTTATACATTTATTAGCTATGATAGCATTCACAGAGGCCACCCCCATTTCTCCTTCTTCCTTTATCACCATACTCTCCTGGGCTTTTATTTATTCAGTGTGTTAATCAATTACAGTATTCATTGAGGCTCATATTGTCCCAGATTTGGCTGCTGAGAGCTCCTTCCAGATAGCTCTTGCTTTCTTTTGACATGACCCCATCGTTCTTTGTGTGTTTCTTGGCTTTTTTGGCACAAGATGTCCCAGGCTCATCTTGTACTTCTCTTGGAGATTAGGAATCTGCCATTTCTCCAACAGGCTCTGGTTTTTTTTTTTAGTGGGGAATGATATTTAGAAACAAAAATCATTGCCGTGGGTTGTCATTACTTCTATACCTTTTTGGTGGACAGAGCTAAGAAATAATTTTATAAAGAGCCATTTCTAATTCAAATGTAATATTATGGAGATTTTTTTCTAAACCTGGTTAGCCTTTTGATTTTCAAAATCTGTGGCACCTTTTGGTAAATGACCATGAAATTGAGGCACATAATGTTACATAAATAGGCAGATAAATAGTTTCATAATTCATTACTGAGCATGTACCCCGTTCCAGCTACTGTTTGGTAACACGGGAAGTACAGAATAGAATCAGATGTATATGTTACTTCCAGAAGCTTTCAGTCCTTTACATAAAAAAGTATTATAGCATAATGTGAAAACTGGTAAGTCTGACGAGAGGTAGATGTACAGTGTTGTGGGAGTTAGAGAAGGAAGGAAATTTCATACGGGACATTTTTCAAAGTTATCCTTTGAGGCCTGAGCAGAAATTAGACATAGACATGGATATATTGGGGCGGGGGATCGGGTGCCTTTCATAGCAGAGGTAAACAAGTGAACAATGACTGGCAAACAGTGGTATGTGTTGTGTGTTGGGGAGACAAGTAAGTAGTTCTGTGGATTGTTGCAGTATAGTTTGTGTGGAAGGGACTGAGGTAGATGAATTTGGAAAGGTAGATTATAACCACCAAATCTTGGACTTTACCCTTTAGGTCATAAGTTACAGACTGCTGGTGGATAGGTAGAGCTTCACAGACGTATTTTATTTGATCTGCACAGATAAAGAAAATTGGGACATTTCATATCAAAACACTAATTTCTGGTTTTGCTTGAAAATTGGAGCTCGGTAGTAGTTGCCCTTCTGAGTCAGAGCTTGTATTAATACTTTCCTGTTCACTGTAGCCCCTATAAGGCCATTTTCACTTTATCTAATTGGTCATGTAAATTTTTGAGCTTGTGATCCTTGCATAGGTTGGAGGAGGTGTGTGAGGGTGGTTGAATGGGGTTTGAGGGGAGAGTTGATTATAAAGTTGGGCAAGATCTATGCTTTACAAAGGTCACACTCTGGCTGTCAGTTTAGATGATGCATTAGAGCAGGACAAATTGGAGCAGGGAGACTAATTAGTAGACTGTTGGAATATTCCAGGGAAGAAATGACAAGATAGTAACAGATGGTATGAAGAGGAGGAAATGAGACATTTTAGATGTAGAATGGATGACTGTGTTGATAGATGTGAGTATGTGTATACGTATTGACAAGAATGTAAATCAGACTCTATTACATACAACAGGGAGTCTTATTTCTTTTATTTATTTATTTATTTATTTATTTTTTTATTTCATCTTATTGTTGTGGGGGATACAGAATTGCAGGTTACATACGTTGCCCATGTACCGCCTTTCCCCCCAAGGGGGAGTCTTATTTCTAAAAACCTTTTCATTTTTAAATTGGTTTCTGGAAGTTTACCACTTGTTTTTATAATCTGTTTTGTTAATTTTGGAAGACAGTAGTAATAGTTTCATGCATTATTGTAACTGTAAAATTTATTTTATAATATGCAAATAACATGCTTGGCAAAAAATGTAACTCCAACCTGGCTTTATTTTGGCAAATTGTGTATAAAGTAAATATTTATATTGTGATTCTTCTTTTTCTATCACTTTTCTTATAATTATGCAGCTGAATTTTCAAACAAGTATTAGCAATACTGTATACTTATTTTTAAACAGCTTGCTGCTTGTATTTAATTTTCAGACAGTCTCTACAAGAGGTTAATCAAAAATGTAGTGAATCTACAAGGTCCTGTCCTCTATACTTAAAATTATACCATATTAAGACTGTCTGTACTGTTGATAAGTATTTTGTTGGAAATCTTCCCTGTCTGATTGGAGCATGACTTTATCTAGTCTCATTGCCAGTGCCGTTACTCCAGATATGTAGTGTTACCCCCAGGCCAGATACTCTGAGGGACACAGACGTGAAGAACATGTAAATGAACAGACTAGAAGTCTGATTGACTGACAGAAGCCCTACCTGGCTACTGTGTAATAAGCTTCCAGCTTCAAAGAATGAGCAAAGATCAGTTAAAAGGGCATTTGTGTGTGTGTGTGTGTGTGTGTGTGTGTGTATTTTATTGTGTATAACTTATAGGAAAAAACACACATCTTAAGTGTACAGGTCAGTGAAGTTTTACATGTGTATATGGTGCATTGTGTAACCACTTACCCAGATCAAGTTTTGCTGTATACTTTATGGCACCTTTCTCTAACCATTATATATTTCTTTATAATATTTTCTAGGTATACCTAATATGTATGAATGTGAAAATGGCTGACTAAACTAATCCTTTATTAGACATTTTAATTATTACTAATTTATAATAATTCAAATAAAGCTGGGTTATTCTTTCTTGTAGTTTAATCTTCTCATGCGTCTATGAGTATTGCTTTGGGATAAGTTCTGAGGTGGAATTGTTGGATCAAAGGAGGTGTATATTTTTAGGAGCATGAGTATTTTATATAGCCAAAGGTTTTACCCACTTTGTATTATTTATTTTATTTTATTTTATTTTATTCACTTTATTTTATTTTGTTTTCCGTGATGGGGTCTCATTCTTGCCCACACTGGAATGCAGATAATAATAGTTCACTGCAGTCTTGAACTCCTGGGCTCAAGTGATTCTCCTCTCTAGACCTCCCAAGTAGCTAGGACTGCAGTTGTGCGCCACAAGGCTTGGCTGATTTTTTTTTTTTTTCTTTTTTTTTTTGAGACAGGGTCTCACTTTGTCACCCTGGCTAGAGAGCAGTGGTGTCATCATAGCTCACTGCAGCCTCAAACTCCTGGGCTCAAGCTATCCTTCTGCCTCAGCCTCCTGAGTAGCTGGGACTACAGGTGTGTGTCACTGTGCCCAGCTAATTTTTTTGTATTATTTTGTAGAGATGGGGTCTCATTCTTACTCAGGCTGGTCTTGAACTCCTCACCTCAAGCAATCCTCCCACCATGGCCTCCCAAAGTGCTAGGATTGTAAGTGTGAGCCGCAGCATTGAGCCTCTGGCTGATTTTATTTATTTATTTATTTATTTTTTTTTGAGACAGAGTCTCACTTTGTTGCCCAGGCTAGAGTGAGTGCCGTGGCGTCAGCTTAGCTCACAGCAACCTCAGACTCCTCGGCTTAAGCGATCCTACTGCCTCAGCCTCCCGAGTAGCTGGGACTACAGGCATGCGCCACTATGCCCGGCTAATTTTTCTATATATATTTTTAGTTGTCCATATAATTTCTTTCTATTTTTAGTAGAGACGGGGTCTCGCTCTTGCTCAGGCTGGTCTCAAACTCCTGACCTTGAGCGATCCACCCGCCTCGGCCTCCCAGAGTGCTAGGATTACAGGCGTGAGCCACCGCGCCCGGCCTGATTTTTAAGAAAATTTTTTTTGTAGAGACCGGGTCTGGCTGTGTTGCTCAAGCTGGTCTCAAACTCCTGGCCTCAAGTAATGTTCCCATCTCAGCCTCCCAAAGTGCTGGGCTTATAGGTGTGCATCACCATGCCAGGCCTTCACTTTCTCTTCTTTATGAACATGACGTGACAGACCATATTCTCTGTATGAAACATGTTTTCTACATGTTTATGCCATTTTAGGGTTTCAAATAATTTCTAAAAAAAATCTCAATTTGATTAAAGTTTTAAAAATTTGTTTTTAATTACTAGTGACGTTGGCCATATTTTTCTTATGTTTGTGTCTATTTGTATTTCTTTTGTGAAGAAAGGGAAATGTTTAGATTAGCTATACTTCTGCTCTGCTCACTTAGGTTCATGGGGGAGTGTGGTAGAAGGAAATCACCAGGGTGAGGAACTTCTGTGTTTGTCATAGCTAGGGCATTGTAGCCCTTTTGTGATTGAAATGGCCATTTTTGTTAGAAGGTAGGGACAGAAGTCTTTGCTTCACTCTGCATACTCTCCATGGCAAGCATAAATTGGGTCCCTGTTCTGGGCAGACACTGGCTATAGATTTTCTTTATGAAACACTTTAGGATCAATTTCAGTTGGCCTCCCTAACAGCTTCAAGGACAGGTTTCAAATCCTGCTACTAACTAGCCTTTGCTGCTTTGAGCTAGGAGGTGGGGTTTTGCTGGGAATTCTTTCCACTTGGTAGGTGGGCTTTTCTTTCTTTATATGCAGTGAACCCTGTTTCTAGTCCAGTTTTTTTTTTTTAAATATATATTTTACAGAAATTCCTTGAAATGTCTTATGTTTGTGGAGGGCACCCTAGCCAGGTTTCCAGTGCTAATGTAGATTGTCTGTTATTTTGATATTCTTTTGATGGTTTTGTTTGCACCAGTCAGCAATCCCACCCTTGCCACTTCTGTTTTCATCCTGAGTCTTGTCTATTTTTATTCTTTTTCACCCTAGCTTTCTGTACTTCAGTCACAGTGATTTTTTTCCCTTCATTTTCTTTGTTCCTCCTGTGTACCAGGTTCTGTTTGAGGGTTCTAATAAGCCTTACCCTTTGTTATCATTGTTAGGGAGACTTCACTGTCTCCTCCTTCCTTGTCCAGTTAACCTCTGCTTGTCCTTTAGAGTTGAGCTCAAGCATCAACTCCTCAGGGACTGTGTCTGGGTCCCCTAGGTACCCTTATGATTAAGTTTCCTTGTCATGCTCTAGCAGTACTCAGTTATTTTTTTCCACAGCTATTAACATAATTGTAGTTAAAAAATGTATGGCATAGGCTGGGCGCGGGGGCTCACTCCTGTAACCCTAGAACTCTGGGAGGCCGAGGTGGGAGGATCGCTCGAGGTCAGGAGTTTGATACCAGCTTGAACAAGAGTGAGACCCCAGTCTCTACTAAAAATAGAAAGAAATTATCTGGACAACTAAATTATATTACCTGGGCATGGTGGCGCATGCCTGTAGTCCCAGCTACTCGGGAGGCTGAGGCAGGAGGATCACTTGAGCCCAGGAGTTTGAGGTTGCTGTGAGCTAGGCTGACGCCATAACACTCTAGCCCGGGCAACAGAGCTTCTGTCTCAAAAAAAAAAAAAAATGTATGGCATAATCCCCTGCTAGATAATCATCTCTTACTAGAAAGTAATCTCCATGGGGACAAGGATCATGTCTGTTAACTGATGTTCAGTTCATAGCATATTCATTCCCAGCATCTGTCTTAGTCTGTTTTGTGCTGCTATAACAGAATACCCAAGACTGGGTAATTTATGAAGAACAGAGATTGATTGATTGATTGATTGATTTCTTTCTTTTTTTTTTTTGAGACAAAGTCTCGCTCTGTTGCCCAGGCTAGAGTGCCGAGGTGTCAGCCTAGCTCACAGCAACCTCAAACTCCTGGGCTCAAGTGATCCTCCTGCCTCAGCCTCCCAAGTAGCTGGGACTACAGGCATGCCCCACCATGCCTGGCTAATTTTTTTTTTTTTCCTACTTTTAGTTGCCTGGCTAATTTTTTCCATTTTTAGTAGAGACGAGGTCTCCCTCTTGCTCCTGCTGGTCTTGAACTCCTCAGTTTAAGTGATCCTCCCAGTTTGGCCTTCCAGAGTGCTAGGATTACAGGCATGAGCCACCGTGCTGGTCTCAGAGATTTATTTCTTACAGTTCTGAAGGCAGGGAACTCCAAGTTTGAGGGCCTGGGTCTAGCGAGGACCTGCTTGCTGCTTTATCCCATGTCAGAAGGCACAAGGGCAAGAGCGCTTGTGCACATTGAGAGAGCAAGAGATTGAACTCGCAGCCTCAAATCCTTTTATAATTGGCATTAATCCATTCATGAGAGTAGAGCCCTTGTGATCTAAACACCTCCCATTAAGCCACACTTCCCAACACTGTTGCGTTTGGGATTAAGTTTCCAAAACATGCTTTTTGGGGGACACATTCAAGCAGCGTTTATCACAGTGCTTGCCAAACAGTTGCCCAGTTGAATGAGGGAATAAATTTGGGAGGGCGAATGAGAATTACTATCTTGTATCGGAAGTCTATTTATTTTAAAGTGAATACATTTGCTCCTTAAACTCTTGGTGTTTTTTTTGTTTTAATACCATCTCTTAATCTTAATTGACTTGATTCTGAAAATTAAGCAGTTGGCATCAGAAATTCCTTTCAGGATATCAAAAAGCATTCCCTTTCTCCCTCTCTGCTTCCAAACTAGATTTTAAATTTGTCATTGATTTCTAAATTTGTCCAGATAGTTTTATGTCACTGATACTTCAACTGTCATTTGGAAGGAGTTGTCAGTGGCCTTAACTACGGTCCCTCCCTCAGTCAGACCTACATTCCTTTCTTCCTCCCTCTCTCCCTCTTTCCCTCCCTTCCGCCCCTTCTTTCCTCCATCCTTGTGTATGTATCAATGGTTAATAGGATCACCATTCCTGTGAGTTGTTAGTAAATGTTGCATATGATCTCCTCCTCTTGGAAATTCACTTTATAATTGTTATTGTAATGTTTGCCAACATTTCCCAAACTTTCTGATCCCAGAATTCCTCTCCCCCTATATTTTGGTTCAAAATCTATGAGAGCCAATGGACACACTTTTGGAAATGCTATTTTTCATGATTTTTGTTCATCCCAACTCCTTTTATTCACCAAGAGTTTCTCTGTCATCCTGCCAAAGTATGGAGGGAGGGAACTAGTATTTGCTAAATGCCTGCTGTTTACCAGATTTATATTCACTGTTCCTTTTAACCTTTACTATAACCTTGAAAGGTTGCCTGCTGTTGGAATTTACCAGCTGTTTTCATTATAATTTTTTTCTTATAGTTTGCTTTTTGAATCAGGATCCAGACGTACACATTGTATGTAGTTACATTTCTTTGAATCTATAAAAATTGTCTCTCCCATCTTGTAGTCATTTATTTATCGAAGAAACTGAGTTGGTTATTTGTTCTGTATAGTTTCCCACTTTCTGGGTTTTGCTGATTATATTCTCATTAGGTCTAGATATTCTGTTCTTCTTTGTATTTCTTGTAAATTGTAGCTAGATCTAGAGGCTTGTTGAATTTAGATTCAGGATGTTTCTGCCTCAATTAAAAAAACAGAACAAAAAATAAAACAAAAACCAAAACCTTTGCTCTTTCCCCTTTGTCATGGTGTTTTCTTACTTTTGTAATATTCTCTATTCTTTCTAAGTAAGTGCTTCTTGAAGAAGCAGGACTTCTATGCTGTGCATTTTTCTGAGTTAAAATCTGCACGGTTTATGATGGTAGGTTGTGAAGCAATAACATGGCTGCTGGAGTGTCCACGTGTGGTTGTTACTAATACTTTTGCCAAAGTCAATGATATAACACATTTTATGGCCCTGACAACCAGTATTAGAGTATTAGTCCTATCTTTTTTTTATTTTCAACTTTATTCTTTTTCTCAGTTCAGAACTGTAGTGACTTTTGCTACTGTTAGTATATACTTAAACCTTAGTTTATTCCAAAACAATGATTTGAGTGATTATAGTGACACATACAATGTAGGAAGATTAAAAACAAGTGAGAAAATGAAGACAAAAGGAAAATAAATTAGGACAATAATTTGAAGTCGGGGTAAAGTTATATACAACGCATAGAAAAAGGGTTAGTTAGAGGAGGGGCGCAGATTAGGCTCTACTTTTAATAGTAATACTCAGTTTCTGTAGTAGTCTGTAGGACTTTTGTAATCTTAGATGATAAATATATTCCTTTCTCTAAGGTTATTTCTTTATTTGGCATTTGTGTTTGTTAGCCTCATTGCTACTCGGAATGGAGTGCTTATAAAGATGTGAGTCAGGTTCCTCAGTAATAGGTTTTAGAGCTCTTTGGAAAATCAGGACTCATTTTTCTGTTGTGTTTTCTTTCTGCAGTCTTCTTAGGGTTTTGATGAGTTTATCCTCTTATTATTTCTTTCTTTCTCTAGTATCCATGGTTCTAGCATACATGAGATATTCTTGGAACATTTAGTTTTTAACACTTTGGTTTACCAGTAGAATAAAATGACTTTGGTGGAAACTAAATATAAATTTAAGGATGTTTCATCTGCACAATATTGTATCTTTATGACCCTGGCCATGTCAAGTACCTCTTTTGGGTTTCTCCTGTTTTATTTGTACTAACTTAAGGTTTGTTATGATTTTCCAGTTGAAAGTGGCAGAAAGCCCAACTCAAAACTGGCTTAAGCCAAAATAGGGAGTTAATGATTTGGAAATGCTGGAGGTACATGTGGATTCAGGTTTCTTCTTCAAACTCCTAGTGTTCCTCATGGAATCCAGGCTCTCCCTTGGGATAGGTAGCATGGTGGCCTTAGCAGCTCTAGTTCTCATCTTCTCATTGTCAAGTTCAGTGGAGAAAAGATTTCATTTCTTGTGGCTTCCATGGAAGTCCTAGGATTCAATGTATGTGACCCATCATTGAATCAATCATTGTGATTAGTAGTCGACGTGACCAAAAAATAAGTGTCTCCTGTCAGCCCCTTAAAAATTTAACATTATATTCTTCTCTAGCTTCCTACTCAAGGTTTTGCTCTACATGTGAACTTTTCTACAGGCACTATAAGGACCTGAAAATAATAAGTTGAAAATTCATAAACTATCTTACTGATAACTTGTAAATTGTTTTTTTTATAAATTATTTTGAAAATAAAACACCCACTTAAGATAAGTAAGTACAGTTTTTATAAGAAAGTTTATTAAAGTATTTTCCTGTAGCTTATGGACAAGTTTTTGGTTTTCTTATTTTATTAATTTCAAAGTAAGACTAATGTCTCCCTGTCAACCTTTCTTCCTCACCTCCCAAAGTTGGTAGCTGTTTCTGTTGTTTCTCTATAGACTTTTAAACTCATCAGTTAAAAGAAGGGTGCATTACAGATTGTCTTTTCTGTCAAATGAAGTTGGAAATGTCCCCATAAGATTTGTTTTCTGATCTTAATTCTGTATTCTTTCAGAATTAATGATAATTTTTATGTTGGTGGTATATATCTATATTCTGTGATTTGTGGATGATTGCTTATAGCTAAGTCATTCATAAAGTTATTAAAATAATGGAGTTGAACTGGATTTTTGACAAAGAAATTGATAAGCAGTCTAGTATCTCAAATTTGTATTGGGCCTTTTCATCATGACTTCATTACTTCCTTTGTGAAAAATTCCAGAGTGTTACATTCTACCCATATTTACATGTACACATGCAAAAAGCATCTGTAAACCTATAAATTGACTTTTTATTGTAGTATCTATTGTTAAGACCAAGTGCTTTCAAGGGGGTACCTACTAATTGCACAGTGTGGGAGATTTAGAGGACCTGGGCTAGGAAAATATTTTAAGAACATGAACAGATGGTCTATAAAATGTATAAGGTCCCTTTCAATTGCAGAATTCAGTAAAATTCCTGGTTCCAGTGGTGAGAACTTCCCATACCCAGTTGCCTGCAGGAAATGGATATAATGAAGGAAATCAAAGACATCCTTGCTGTGCTGCAAGCAGCAGGAATCCCTTACTAAGGCTATGCTAGCCCCTGACCAATAGACAGATTCATTTGTTCTTACAGCACATATTTTATTCTTATTTGAAACCAAAGTCAGCTTAGGATAGGTGAACAATGGGCCGTATGAAAAAGAGGAGCAAGTGTAAAGTTTACTCTAACATTAAGGGGTGATTAATGTCCCTTTATATCTATTAGCTTTTTTTTTTTTTTTTTTTTTTAAGAGACAGAGTCTTGCTCTGTTGCCTGGGCTAGAGTGCCATGGCGTCAGCCTAGTTCACAGCAACCTCAAACTCCTGGGCTCAAGCGATCCTCCTGCCTCAGCCTCCCGAGCAGCTGGGACTACAGGCATGTGCCACCATGCCAGGCTAATTTTTTTTCTATATATTTTTAGTTGTCCAACTAATTTCTTTCTATGTTTAGTAGAGATGGGGGGGTCTCACTCTTGCTCAGGCTGGTCTCGAACTCCTGACCTTGAGTGATCCACCCACCTCAGCCTCCCAGAGTGCTAGGATTACAGGCGTGAGCCACTGCGCCCAGCCTATATCAATTAGCTTTGACAACCCATTTTTCACGCTCTTTCTAGCTAAAGGAGCAAAATTTTGATTACCATTGTTTTCTAAGTCTGTATGTGTATAAAATTGAGACTCTACTAACTTGGAATATGTGTTTATTTAGGATAGGGACAGGTTAGGTCTCTGAAAATAAATATTATATGTAGTTAAGAAATGAACAGTGTTTAGAAAATAGTAGAATTGGCCGGGCGCGGTGGCTCACGCCTGTAATCCTAGCACTCTGGGAGGCCGAGGCGGGAGGATCACTTAAGCTGAGGAGTTCAAGACCGGCATGAGCAAGAGCGAGACCCCGTCTCTACTAAAAATAGAAAGAAATGATTTGGACAGCTAAAAAAAATATATAGAGAAAAAGTTAACCGGGCATGGTGGTGCATACCTGTAGTCCTAGCTACTCGGGAGACTGAGGCAGTAGGATCGCTTGAGCCCAGGAGTTAGAGGTTGCTGTGAGCTAGGCAGACGCCACGGCACTCTAGCCCAGGCAACAGAGTGAGAGTTTGTCTCCAAAAAAAAAAATAAAATAAATAAATAAATAAAAGAAATAGAAAATAGTAGAGTGCTTGTTTAAATGGTGTAAGATTTGAATTTAAAAGGTTTTTTTTTTTTTTTAATCAGGATCAACTATCATTCTACAGGTACTTACTCAGAGCTTGCAAGGAGACAAGGGAGCATGTTAGATGGTGCAAGCTTTTAAAATCTTTGGAAGTGATAAATTACAAAAGATTTTAAAAATACCACTAGGTATCTTAATACTCTTGAAGGCAGTGAAACTGCATGTATTGAACATGTTTTAAACTTTAGGAATTTAGCCTTCTTTCTCCCTTTAGCGAACCAGGAAATAGTATAGCTTTATTTGCAGAAATAATTTTTAATACCTGTATATTTGGTTTTGAGAATTCTTGTCTATTGAAACATTCAATATACTGGCATGTTTAGTAAACTTTTTTGAATGCATAGGCAGTTTAAAATGAAAAAGTAAAAATAGAAATATGATGTAGTCTGGCTATAATTGAGTTAAACCTTTGTTGAGAGTAGATACAATAATATTCCTAAAGTCATCTTCCTGAAACTGATACCTCTTCTGAGAAAAAATGAGAATGTTCATTATATCAGGAGAAAAAAGTTTTCACTTTCCTGTGTTCTAATGTTCTTTTTTTTTTTTTCTGTCTAAGCCATTATATATAAGGGACTAATGTTCTTTCTAAAACATGGTAAACTTTGCACTCTCTTACATGAACGTAGGGTAAACATTTTTGGCCTGGTATATTGGAGGGCAGTCAGGATCTTTGTCACTCACTTCCAGAAATTCTCTGATTAAACATTTGTGACTTGTGAGGGGAGGTAGAAGGACTAGGAAGGGATACAACCAGCACTTGTGTCTGAGATGGTAAAGAAGGGAAAGTTGGATTAACTAACTCAGGGTGGGGACAGGGGCACCGGTATAGACAATGAGAGCAGATGTCTCTCAGTTCCTCGGCAATGTCTAAAAAACAAGGTAGGTTTTTAGTTTTATCAACTGAAATCCTGTCAGTTGTCATGCAGTATGGAGCACGGATTGTCACATCTTTAGAAATGGTAGCCTTATAAGACAGGACAGCCTTAGGAGTTTTCTAACTGGATACCCTCAGTTAGGTATTTAGAAGCCACAACATTGAAATGAGTTTAGGATAGTGTCTTTGTTAACTCAGAGTGTAGCCAAACTCTGATAGCTGTCTTAACCTCATCTGCTTCCCGCCTTTACTGAAGGGCAATGGCCCACAATCAGGGGTAAGTTGCTATGACCAGATTTCCCAAGCAACTGTGGAAATGCCAGTATTCTGTTTTGAGGAGGCCTGGAGGGGAGAGGATTGAGAAGCTTGAGGTGTATATTGTATATTGGCTGCATCTGAAAAAATATAGTAGACAAAAAGAATAAAATAAAAATTACCTGTATTTAATTCTGGATTTTTAGATGTATTTTATATTTATTAAATAAAAATGGGATCATAATGTAAGTCCTGATTTGTTACCTTTATTCACTTAATGTTTCTTGAACTCTTTCAGTGTATTGTAACTTTCTTTCCACATATTAAACTTTCTTCTTTGTCTATAAATATACTTCTACAACATGATTTCTATTTGGTGGAGACATAATATTTTGTCTTATGGGTAATCCCTAATTTATTGAACCAGTCCGTTTGTTGACATTTCTCCTTTGCTATTATGAACAGTGATGTAATGGACATCTTCTTAGCTATATTTTTGAACATTTATTTTTTTTTCTTGGTACAATGGCTTACACATGCAATTGCTGAGTCAAGTGTGCATGTTTTTTAAGTCTTGACTGTATTGCAAAGTTGCACACCAGAGATTGTACCATTTACACTCCCATCAGTGGCATAGATGAGTGACAAGTAGATAAAAGTTGAAAATAAATCAGGGGAACTTGCTGCTTTAGTTTAGTGTCAAGCAAAGGAAGTGACAGGCAGTATAAATTTAGGAAAGAAAGCAGGGATTGTAGAGTCAGATAGAATTGTAGGATTGCAGTTTTGTCATTTTTGACCGTTGACAAGTTGTTTGATATTTCTGTTCCTCAGTTTCCTCTTCTGTAAAGCTCAACTATCTGTCTGGCCAGCGGTGGTGTGGGAGTTAATGAATACAATATAGCTGTACAGGACTCAGTTTGCACCCCCTCCTAATTTATCCTTTTTTTGTAAATTTTCATATCATTTAACTTTTATTGAAAAAGGTTAAACTTAGAGTTGAGAGCTCTCCCCTAGTCCTGAATAACGTTCCTAATTGGACCACAGAGGCTAACTGACAAAGGCCCAGATGTACATAAGTGTTATTAAATTCTCTCTAGTCTAAGGATTTATGGATCTTGGATAAACTATATCGGGACTGGATTCAGATTGATTTGACCTGCAGCTTGCTGAAAGAATCTGTTCCTCCTAGGCAACTGAACTTCAGACTGGTCCTCGTACAACTGAGGACCCATGTGGCTATGCCAGAAATAGGTTATTTTGTTGCATCCTGTTCTCTGTCAGGCAGCTTAGAATAGAGATTCTGCTTCCCACCTCACACATCTAATCTTCCCCTCCTCCAGCTTCTGTAAGAGCTTTGAAAAACCTGGTGACATTTTTGAATCATGGGTGGTAGTTGTGAGGTGTATAAGGATGATTTTGCCTTTGGATTTCCTTAGAAATAAGCCATTATGATTTTGATGTTCACTGCTGTTTCTGAGGGCGGCTAGGTAAGATATTTTTCTAGCATTTAGCATTTTAACACATTTCAAAGTATAGATGTTTAAGATGGACTCAGAATTAATTCTTGGGCAGAGAATTTTTTATTTAAATTGTCAAGTTACTATTTGTAATTAAACAAAATAAAGCATCACTTAAAATTATACAAGGTAGTATTAAAATATTACATGAGTACTAGATGGATGGGGATTGGGAAAAAATTAGAACATATGGATGAATGAAAAATTTAAAAGAAAATTACCCTTCATCCCTTTACCAAAGATGACCATGAAGATCCATTTTAGTTTTGTTAGCTTTTGGTTTCTGATATCTTAGAATCATTGAAGATGAGATAATTTTTTTAGACATTAAAATAATTTAAAAAAATTATAGTAGTGTGTAGGGAAAGTTGGCTTCTGGCTTTGAGTCCTGATCCCACTACTGTTTGGCAGTGTTTGAATCTCTAAAATTTGGCAGATAGTAAATTTCAGTTTTCTTTGTTCTTCTTTTTTCCTCTCCCTTCTCCCTGTCCCCTTTTCTTCCCTTAACATATATATCACCCTGAAAATACCCTGTGGTTTAATATTACGACAAATAAGTATATAATTCTAAAATGCTAAGAATCAAAATGTAAACTTTCTTGGTTATATGTCACATGTTTATTGTCAAGTTCTGTTATAAAATGCCATCATAAGGAAAAGAAAGTCTTTTTTACACATTAAGGTGATGGGCCAATATTCACTTATTTAAAAGGCTATAGAAAATGCCTTTAAATTGTGAATTAGCTTTTATTCTGCAAGCTGTTTACTGTATTATGCTTCTTGGTTTTAAAAACAATGCAGTTATTTTGGTGAGAGTTTGCTATTTCTTACAGGTTTCCATCAGGTTTTGAATTTTAGAAGACTTCCACTGAAAGCTTTGTGGCCTTATTTTTATGGCAAATACTGCTGCTTCTTGAAAAGCAACAGTCTGAAAGATGAGACACAATAGGATAATTCCTAATTTGGATTAATTTTAATGCTCGCTCTATTTGCCTTGAGGTGAGGGCAATTTTCCGCTGAAACTAACTGGGGACTCTATAGCTCTCCGACTCAGGTTTAGAGAGCTGGAGTCATGTACTCTCCTTGAGCCCAACTACTGTGTGATTCTTCAGGACCCAGTCCCCACTCCTGGCTAGAGATTTCTGGTGGAAAGGATGTTACTGCCAAATAGTTACCATGAAATGGATCTTTTATTTCCCTCCTTCTGTATCTGACAGCCCTCATTTCTTTATCACGGCACTCTGTTTTATAGCCTATCAGTAGGGCAAGGTGAAAGTTTTATGGGGAAAAAAAGACCTAGGCTGAGTATGAAAGTTGGTAAGTGCTGATCCTTGTGTCTACTTTTTGTAGCCAAGCTGAAAGAAATTTGCATTGGTTGTAAAACAAAAATGAGATACTGTCTTGTAGATTCTCTAAGAGACTTATCTTCTTTTAAATCATGTTCTGCTCCAGCTGCCAAAGGGTCATTTCTCTGCTTAAAACAGTTTAATAGCTGTCATATTATTGCCTCTAGCAGTGGTTTGAATATTAAAGTTTTTGATATCTCACTTAAAGGAATTTAAAAGATTCAAAGCACTCTTATTGGTCTTTAGTAAAATCCATAATATCTATGAAAACATCCATGGTTTTTGTTCTATTTACTTCCAACCTTTATCATTGGGTTACTGTTGAACACACTTCTTTTTTTGTTTGTGGCAAATGTTTCCCATTTGTTCTGGAAAACATGGGATCCTTCTTTGATGCTGGCTTGAATTGGCTTGGCTTTGACTTGATACTATGCTTCACCCCTTACCTCTCAGTGTAAAAACTTCATCCCCACCCCCACCTGTGTGTTGCATGACCCGTTTTTATTTCTCTCTGATAGATATTGTGGAAACAGTATGTATGCTGAATTGCAGGAAAAAAATACTGTATAGATTGATATAAAATTGAGTGGCACATCTGGAAGCCAGCTACCAGTGGGCTGTAGCACATGGTTTAAGAACTGTTGTCTTACAGGGTGAAGTCTCAAGATTGACAGAATGGTATAGGAGTCCTCTGTGATTTTGTCCCTCCCTATCTCTCTAATTAAGCTTTCTTCACCTCACACTTAAATATTTCAGTGCTGATTTAATTGCACATACTTGCATAGGATGTGTCATTTCTTAGCTCTTTGGCTTTGCTTATGCTATTTATTGTCTGGAATGTTTCTCCTTTCCCTCTGGCTGCCTCCTACTCACCCTTTGTGACTTAGTTCAGGTATCCTCCTCCTCTGGGTGGATTGAGTCTCTTTATGTGTGTGTATATGTATTTACACTGCACATTCTCAAGATTCCCTCCTATGAACTTGGAAGGTAGAATGTTTTAATTGCTTTTCTATGTGCAGATAGATACAAGGTCAGTTTTTTGTTGAATAGAACATTATAGTTAAGCCACTCAACTTGATTATCTCAAGCACAATGGTAGGAGTTAGAAGAGGCTGGTAATGATTCTGTAGGAAGTGGTTTAAAGAAAAAGAATTTGGGAGGGTGCTATAGAAAACCTATAATAAGGCAGATTTCTGAATTTGAGGTTATAACATTGGAGAGATGATTAACATAAAATACCTCTTTGGGGAACTTTTTGAAAGAATTGCCTCTTTGAGAAGGAATCAGGGCAGGAGATTCAAAACAATCCCATCTAAAAACAGAGCGAAGTTAGCTTTTGTGAGTTCTTCGAGGGAGCCAATCAGGAGACAAGGTGCCTGCAACCACTTTTCTCTTTTGATTTGTGGTTCCTATGGCAATAGGAAGAGAGCCTGGGACATTTCTCTTCTACCTCTTTTAATAAACTTTTTGCTTTTGAAATATGCCAAAAGCTATTCTTCTTGTCTTTACTGGCTTATAGTGTTTCTCAGCATAGTGGCCCTCGTTTTGGTTTTTGATTATACAGTGGGTATGGTCAAAGTAATAAATACCATCAGCTTCCTTGGCTGATATTATTTTCTTTGGCTACAGAACCTACAAATATACAATCTTATTGGGTATTTGCTGTTAATATCAGAACCAACTATGAATCACTTCTTGTTCTTTATAAACAGTCATAAATTAAATTAAAATACTGGCTATTACAAGTAGCTAAATATGAAATTAGACATATCTTGGAGGTTTTCTACCGTCCAGAGTCGTCTCTTAAGAATCTCCACTGTGATCCTCCTGGGTTTCCCTTGGCTCAAGGCTGAAGTCTCAAGAGGAAAGAGGCTTAGTTTGTATTGTTGTTAGCTTAATAAGTAGGTCAATAAGTATTTATTAAAATTGGTAAATACCCACAGTATCAGGGTAAGTTCATCAGACATATTTTAGCCATAAGGTAATGTTCCAGAAGCTCAGAGTTAAAACACTGTTTGCTTTATAAAAGAAAACAGAAAAAAAGAGAGATGATATGTGAATATAGTTAATATGAAGAAATCTTTTCATTATTCAGT
Organism: Eulemur rufifrons; assembly: GCF_041146395.1. Classification (NCBI taxonomy): domain Eukaryota; kingdom Metazoa; phylum Chordata; class Mammalia; order Primates; family Lemuridae; genus Eulemur; species Eulemur rufifrons. The sequence goes on from NC_090992.1 coordinate 14,499,514, forward strand.
TAAAAAATAATTATAGCAGAATGATCAACATGAGTTTCTAACCAAGTCCCTAAATCTGAAGTTAGAAGCTTTAAGAATCAATTACTGTTGTGGTCCTAGCTGTGAATGTTAATGCTCTTAGGTTGATGAATGTGGAACTTTTATTTTTATCCATTATTTTCAAATTGAATCAATGTCCTTCTGATCCATTAGACCTAAAAACAACCTTGCTTAGGCCAGCAGGTACAGCCTTTCTTATTAAAAGGTGGGCGTATTTCCTAGAGTGGCATTTTCTGTTGAGTAAAGACTTTTTCAGCAATGTGGTTGTTCAGTTTAGCTTCAAGGTAATTAAGTGTGAAAATAGACAGTTCTTATACCTTTTAATCACCATTGTCTTTATGCTTATTGAATGGATAACACTGGTCTTGAAACTGGAAGGTCCCAGTCCTGGGATAATCTGAGAGTTGAGACTTTGGATTAATAGATATTGGCAGTTGCATCATACACCAACTTGGGTGATGCCTAGGATCACGCTGTCTCTTCCTATGTTCTATTCTGAAGCAAACAGTGTAAGGTACGGAAAGTAGTGAAAAGTGACTCTTGCCCCAGACCTGGGTTGAAATCTCAGCTTAACCTAGCACTGTGCAATTTTGGATAAATAAATTACTTCATCTCTTTGAACCCGTGTTTCCTCTAATGAATGCTGGGAGAAGTAATGCCTGTTGTGTCGGATTATTGTGAAAATGGGATGTGATAGCCTCTGTAAGATATTTAGCATGGTATTGGCATCTAATAGGCCCTCAATAAATACTGGTATCACTCTTTATACCCCATAGTCTCCTATAGATATTATAAAGATAAATTTTTGGAAATCAGACCTTCAGAGGGTCCTTTAAAAATCTTTTCCTTAATATATAACTTCAATATCAAGTTTTTAAAAAGCTTTAAAAATCAGATTTGTAATAAATGGTTAATACTTTGAAATTAAGTTCACAGAAAATTTTCTTTGTGTTTCTCACATTTTTGTAAGTATTGATTAGATCATAGATAGTTAACAAACCTTGGGAAGATCATTATTTTTCTTCTTTGCGCTTAGTTTCTTCACTTACCTAAAATCAGGGGTGGGAAGTTAGACTATATAGTCTTTAAAATTCCTTCCAGTTCTTATAATCAATGATTTTTTTATTTATTGAATGTGAAAAAAATGCCTTTAAAAACGTTTTAGATTATATAGGTTATTAATGGAAGCTGATCAATACCTTACGCTTTCATGATTTTTACTCTTTGAAGCAAGTAATATTAAACCTTACAGAGGGAACTTGACTTTTTATGGAATAAATGAAAATTGATTTATAGGTGAGCTTTGGTAATTATTTGGTATTAGTTGCTGAATCTAGGTGTAATCCTTAAACTCTATTCTTTGCCCATCCCCTTCTGATGTGTGCTGATGTAAGTATTTTTTTATTAAGCATGTGCAAGAATACCTCTGGGTGAAGAGAGTTTGTGGTAGTGGAAAGAAAATCAGGTTGCTTAGAGTCAAACAGGATTAACTTCTAGTCCTAATTTTGCCATCACTTAGCCCCTATTCCCTTATACCTTGGACAAGTTACTGTTTTAACAAATCAAGCTTTCCTGACCCTTGGTTTCCTCATCTGTAAAATAGAGTGATGCCTATCTCTAAAGGGTTATTGTGAGAGTTTATTATGTCAGCTATCTAACATGTAACAGGAGCTTGATAAATGGCAACTACTTTCATTGTATTATACAAACATTTATGAGTAATACCTATCTTAAAAGGGTTATTGTGAGAGTTTATTATGTCAGCTGTCTAACATATAACAGGAACTACTTTCATTATATTATACAAACATTTATTCAGTATCTTTTGTAGTTGGCACTCTGATATGAAGTGTTGGGGCAACAGAATATGTGTGTGTGGAGTGTCAGTGGTACACCGCTACTGTATTGGCTATGGTAAGCTTTGGAATAAAGACACAACTTGGAAATGTGGCATTTTCATTGTTACCAGAAAGATGCTCAATTTTTTATTCCATTTGGTTCCTCCGATTCTGTATTCTTTAAATGCCTTTACTAATAATCTCAGTATTCCTTACGTTATAGGTGAAATGTAACTAGTAAGTGGCAGATGCTCAAGAGCTGGAGAGGAACCCAGGTTTATCTGATTTCAAGCAAAGCTGTCTGTGTCTATATGACAATTGGGGTGATCATAGAATTTATCCAAAAAACCAGAACACTTTGAGAGTGAAAGTTATGCTGGGACAATAAGTGTAAACCAGGACTATCTCAGGCAAATGAGGATATTTGGCTGTCCTAACTAAAGCTAGGATGAACAAGTTTATGAGCTCAGATCTAAGATTTCTGGAATGTTTTGGTGGAACCCAAACACCCACTTTGGGTTTTTTTTTGCATGATTATTGATTTTGCCATAGTAAAGTAATTAACCTTAGATCTGAAAAAGTATTTATTGAATACCATAGTCTAAAGGTTATTAAGTACTAGCCATAATATATATGTGATCCTCCCGCCTCAGCCTCCCGAGTAGCTGGAACTGCAGGTGCACGTCACCACGCCTAGCTAATCTTTTCTGTGTTGAGTAGAGATGTGGTCTCGCTCTTGCCCAGGCTGGTCTTGAACTCCTGAGCTCAAGAGTGATCCTCCTGCCTTGGCCTCTCAGAGTGCTAGGATTACAGGCACAGGTCATTGTGCCTGAGCTAAAACCAGCAGGCTTTTAAAAGAGGGTGTAAAAGGGTAAATGAAATAAGCTTTTAAATTCTTAGTCAAGTCAAACAAACTTTGTAAATAAAATCCAAAATGAAAATCAAGACATTCTAATGTTTTTTCTTTGGGAAGGCAGAGATGTGGATGACACTGAAAATCAGATGTGTTTTTAATCAGGTCTTTTATTGCCTGTATCTATCAATCTATCACTCATCTTTCTTCTTCCTTTTGCCTTATTCTCTAGGTCTCCTGTGATTTTACTTTAGTGAAGTACGAAAGTGTCCTCACATGATAAAAGTTGGGGTGATCAAAGTTTTTATAATAGAGGCATCATAGTCTTTTGGAAAGAATGTGGGTTTTGGTAGCAGACAAACCAAAGTTTGAAGGGCTCTCCCCTCCTTTGCTGTGTGTCCTTGTGCAAATCACTTAAACTCTGAGCCTCAGTTTCCTTACACTGTAGTGTGAGGATTAGAGAACACGACTAAGTGCTGAGCAAACAGTAGGTTCTTAAGCAATGATGGCAATTATGATTGTATGACATAGACCAAAAACTGTTACGTTGATGAAGTTACAGCCACAATCTTGTTTTGTACTCCAGCTTTCACAGTTCCCTTTAGTGGGTTTTCATTTAAGCGTTCTCTCTCTCCCTCTTGATTCTGTTCACTGTATCCTGAGAAATTAGTGATTGGCAGCAGAAACCTCCTTTCCATAGTACAGAAAGCGGGCCCTCTCCCAAGGGTTCAGTAAGCTGTCTAGGACCATCCCTAACCTCCAAACTGCCAAGGGTGCACCCCCTTCCCCAACTAACATTCAAGTTGCCTGTGTGAAGGAGTGATTTGTTGCGGCCTCTAACTGCTTCTTCTCTTCCTTCCTTTTTGTCATCCTGCAGTGTTCTGTGCCAAGGTCTTTGTGGCTAGGCTGCGCCAACCTGGTAGAGAGCATGTGCGCACTGAGTTGCCTGCAGAGCATGCCCAGTGTCAGATGTCTCCAGGTGCCTCTCTTCTTTCTTGTTGTAAATGTGTTTTACGTATGCCATGAACATTTGTTGAAACTTGCAGTAGTGTGTTTAATCCAATGTTAAGTCTGCTAAATGTTCTGTGTAACCCTCTGCTTTCCTCCAGCCTGGGTGCCTCACATGGAGGAGTTAGTACCAAGAGGGGCCCTTCTGAGCAAATGGGTCTTTGGCTGGGCCCTGTCCTGCTCCCCTTTTCTGCTCCTGCTTTTTATTCTTTCCCCCTCACCTTGAGGTTGTGATTCTCATGTTTAATAGTTCTGCATGTGCAAAAAAAAAAAAAAAGCCCTGATATTTTCCATTTGGCTATTTTAATAGTTCTTTGTTGAGTTGGGAGGGTTCCATAATTAAAGTGGTGATTTTTCTATTTTGAAACTCATCCTTTTGACTTGTTTTCTCTCCCCCCTTCAAAAAAGGAGAGGGGAGGGAATCACTACTGATATAAAGCCTCAAATTGAAGTTTATAAAGATCACAGCTTTAAGCTGCCTGTAACTTGTCAGTTTGGGCCTCCTCCCAAAGGCCAGATCTGACACCTGTCTTCAGGGTCCACCCAGTTTTCCAGGCCGAGGCCGGCAGAGAATTCCACAGATAAAAGTAAAGTTTTTGGGGGGTGGGTGGGAAGGGATTGCTCAGGATAAAATTGTTAGCAGGAGTGCAGTTGGTGACCTTCTCTTGTTGGGATGGCTTCTAAGAGAGCGAAGGCAGAAAACATTGTGGCTTTATTTGTGAAGCTCTGTTTAGACAAAGCTTGTGTTTAATCAAGCATGGTTTCAGTAGCAATATTCAGTTTCATCACTGCATATTCCAGACAGTTTGATATGTCTTTAAAAAGCAATATTAAATTCCTGGCATCCTGTTGAGACTGCTCTGTATCATGAAAACAGTGTAAAATTAGGAAATGAGTTAGAGGGATATTATTGATGGCCTGGGTGACTTTATTGTTCTCAAGGTTATCTTTCTATTCATGTTTATAATCTTTAAGTGGAACTGGGAAGCCAGGAAGGAGGAAAATTTTTTTCCATATTTGGGTCAGGCATTTTATTATTGGCAAACATTCTGAGTAGTATTGGTGTGGTTATTTATTCAAATTGCTTTCTTTAGAAAATTGTAGTAGAACCTCACTAACACAATTAACTGGAGAGTGAATTCAGTATTAAACCCAGTTGTGTTTAGATTTTTATATATAAAGGTGGGTTACAAGTCCTATGATACAGAAATTGGGTATTTCAATGAGACACCAGTGCAATGAATGTATGTTTATCTTTGGAAAATATCGTTTCCCTGCATGCAATGTAACTTTAACAAAAATGTTGTTGAAATGGCAGACATTATTGCATGTGCTCTCCTTGGTGTTGTATGATGGATATTTGCATTATAATAATAGTGTACCTCTTTGTCTCTATTTTTCTGGGGCAAAAAAAAAAAAAGAATTTTACAGTTGCTTTTTAGTGGGCTGACCCAGTTTTTTCTAGAACTGGAAATTTAGGTAGGGGAAGAATTGTAGTTAATGAGGTCCTAAAGTGTAGGTTCTTTTTAATGCATTTGGTTAAAAGTAATTGACCAATGGAAGACATCATTCAATATATTTTAGTAACGGTATTGTGAGTTCTCTGCAGGTGGGATGGATAGGAGGAAGTATGGGTTCCTACTCTGTTCAAAATGGAAACCCAAATTTGTTAAAAGTTCTTTGACTCATCTCTCTCAGTGAAAGTCACTTAGAGAGAAAAATGGAAACTTTGCCCTTGGTTGGACCTTATTTCAGTGAGTGGAGCAATATTATGTTTAGAGGTATATAGGGTATTTTGTTTACTTAGGTTTTAAGTTTTGCTAGTATATAACTGAGGGTATGCAGCACAGTAAAGTGAAATAAAATGAAGTACTCAGCTGATTGGAATTAGTAAATCATTACTCGATTTTTTCCCATATGTGAATGGAAAGTTAACATGTATTAATGAACCTGGAAGACTTCGTTTCTCTCCACTTATTTGTTTTAATTATTATTTATTTTAACACCAATGTTCTCCCCTCTACCTCTAACAGCGATAAAAGTTAGTCCCTTAATTTGGGTGTAAGCTTTCAAAGAATGCTTGTTGCTTATACGCTGCATCTTTGGTTTATCAGAAAGGTGACTCTTCCTTGACATTGCATACCTCTCAGCAAGCCATTTTAAGCAGGGCCTGAGAAGAGAAGGAACAGGCTACTTGAAGAAGACAGAGCCTTAGTTAACTTTGCTTGGGCTCTGGAGTTCCCTGAAAGGGTCCTGTTTAAAATTGTCACACTGGACCCACTGATGGTTGCAACTTTAGCCAATTGACCGGTCTACATGGCTGAATTAGTATACCTTTTTGAAAAAGCAGGAGTGAAGATAGTAGTTGCCGTTAGGCATGATTTAGCCACTCCTGTTTCTGAGAAAGGAAAAGGGATAACAGAGACTTAAAAATCACTCACTACCAACTGTACCTGGTGCTTCACATACAATAGCTTTGTGACAACCCTGTGAGGTAGGTGCTATTATCTCCAATTTTCTGATGTGGAAACTGAGTCTGAGGTGATGTGTGTTATTTGACCTAAGCTAATATTTTTATAGCTGTGAAGTGGTGGAACTGGTGTATGAACCCCACATTTGCCTGATTCCCAAACTAGTTTTCCTTCCTCTTCACTGGAATGCTACTTTTCTAGAGTTTCCATCTTATTTTTATTTGTGGAAACTTTACTATTGGTATCTGGTGTTTGTTTTGTTTAGTCATTATTTATTTGAAAATGAAGAATAACCTTCAAATTCTGTAAGAAAAAAAAATTGGCATTGTTTGCTAAAATGAGCCCTCCTGAATCTTAAAGCTAGTGAAGTTCCTGAATGGACTCCTGCAAACTTAATTCTGTGAGTATTTACTGAGCAATCAGTATGTGTCAGGGCCTGTACTGGTGCCGGGCATATAGAGATGAACTTGTTTCCTGCTCTCAAGGAGCCCATTGTAGTAAGCAGACCCTGTGAATGATAATCTAGACTGAGGCTGGGCGCAGGGGCTCACGCCTGTAATCCTACCACTCTGGGAGGCCGAGGTGGGAGGATTGCTTGAGCTCAGGAGTTTGAGACTAGCCTGAGCAAGAGTGAGACCCATCTCTACTAAAAAAAGTAGAAAAATTAGCTGGGTGTGGTGGTGCCCGCCTGTAATCCTACATACTTGGGAGGCTGGGGCAGGAGGATCACTTGAGCCCAGATCTTTGAGGTTGCAGTGAGCTGTGATGACACCACTGCATTCTACCTAGGGCAATAGAGCGAGACTCTGTCTCTAAAAAAAAAAAAAATCTAGATTGAACCACAAATGAAGGCCAATGGAGGGGTGTATGTGTCTGTTAAAAGTCTGAAGTTAGACAAACCTATGTGTGCTTTCAAAACAGTGTGAACCAGTTTAAACCAGGACTAACTCTCTACATATTTTAGAACAGTTGAACTGGAATATCTGGATATGTCTGAACCATGCTGAACTGAATCAGTATTTCATTTGTCTCAGATACCCAGATTTGACCAGTTGATTGTTACATCAGATAATCAGGAGTTCAGACCATGCACAGTATTAATTTGCCAAGGCTCCTATGGAATGAGAATAATACTGATGTTAATAGTACTGTTTCATTTATTTCCCATGTAATCTTTCTGGGGCACTACATGTTGGGTTATCTCATTTGATCTTTTATGGAGAAGTTATCTATCTTGCCTTTTTTGTATATGAAGTTAGAGAATTGAATTGACTTACTTAAGGTTACACATTTATTTAAGTGGCAGAACTGGGTTATGAACCCAGATCTGGATAACTGCAAAGCCAGCGCTCTGGTCACCACACTTAATGACAGCTGCCATTTTGACTTGGCAACTGCCATTTTTAGGTTGAAACAAATTCCCCTTAGCTAACACAACCAGAGTGATGTAGTAGACTGACAAGTTTTCTTGGGAATGCCATTTCTAGATTCTCAGCTAGGGGAGGGTGTTAGTGATAATCTTTTTTTCAGGAGTAGGACTGATTACTTCAAATGACAATGAGGATAATGTGAATCAAGTTTTAGTGCCTCCTTCTAAGCTCGGTGTGTATAGTGCTAGGTAATAATTAATGCAACCTCTTCAGAGCTGCCTTTCTTCTTTCTTTTCTTACTTTCAGTATATGTAGTGAGCCACAGTGGTCTGAGAACCTGTAGCTGTTGACATAAGAGGATATTTTTTAGAGAAGGAAGATAGATTCATAGAAAGAACACTGGCTTTGGAGCAGACAAACCTCAATTCTAGTCCTACTGTGACACTGGGCAGGTTATATTACTTTCCTGAACCTCAGTTTCCTCATCTTTAAAAATGAAGGCCATTGTGTCTATCTTACAGGATTTTTGTGAAGTAGAGGAAGAAAATACCTCTTACTGATTCCTACTGTCTTTCTTTGCTTGCTCTTGCTTCTCTCTCTCTATTCAAGAAGAGGGAATTCCAGTCTTATTGTCTTAGATTCCAGGGTAGGGTAAGGATAAGCTAAAAGCCTATGCATAAGTCAAGGCCCCTACTGTTTGGTATTCTTCTTTTGTTGAGGGCTTGTCTCCTTAGGTCAGACATGGCTGTTCCAGCTCATTGCCTTTGTCTCTTTTCTAATGAGCACTGGGGAGTTGTCATTTCTTGTTGATTATCCTGTGGCATTCTGGGTCCAATAATGTGAAGGCTTGGAGTGACCTTTTGGGTTGCTCGATGATAGAATCTGTAATATTTTGTGAAATTAAAAAACATTCTTTATAAGAAAATTTACGAAATGTAGTTTACCAAAAAAAATTGATTCGTAACCTTACCACCCATCACCACTCAGAGTGTTTATTGCTATTAAATATTTTAGGATCTCATTTATTTCTGTCTGTTGGGTAGGGAGAAATCCATCAAATTGTGCACATTCTCTTTGTTATTATGGTGATGATGATGATGATGATTATAACAGTGGTGTTCTTAATGCCCGATGGAACCCCAGTTTGACCTTAGAATCACTAGAGGGATAAAAGAGGACCTAGCATAGTGCCCCCCTCCTGTCTCACCTAGAATTGTACTCTATTTGTTTTACATAGTGGAACTCTTAGAAGGATTTTATTTGTTTATTTATTTATTTTTGAGACAGAGTCTCACTCTGTTGCCCGGGCTAGAGTGCTGTGGTGTCAGCCTAGCTCACAGCAACCTCAAACTCCTGGGCTCAAGCAATCCTTCTGCCTCAGCCTCCTGAGTAGCTGGGACTACAGGCATGCGCCACCATGCCCGGCTAATTTTTTTCTATATATATAATTTTATCTGTCCAGATAATTTCTTTCTCTATTTTTTTAGTAGAGACGAGATCTCGCTCTTGCTCAGGCTGGTCTCGAACTCCTGAGCTCAAATGATCCACCCACCTCGGCCTCCCAGAGTGCTAGGCTTACAGGCATGAGCCACTGCACCCGGCCAAAATTTAATTTTTTAAAAACGTTCTACTTATGGAAATTTTCCAAACATACACAAAAATAAAGAGAATCATTCCACTTAATCTTGAAACTTGAGGTTTTCTTCAGCTTTATTTTTTCTGGGGCATTTTAAAGCAAATCTAAGATGGATTAATAAGAAAAAGGTTTACAAATCACTGTTTTATGTCAGCGTTTAAAAATTTTTTTTTTTTTTTGAGACAGAGTTTCACTCTGTTGCCCGGGCTAGAGTGCCATGGCGTCAGCCTAACTCACAGCAACCTCAAACTCCTGGGCTCAAGCGATCCTCCTGCCTCAGCCTCCCGGGTAGTTGGGACTACAGGCATGCACCACTGTGCCTGGCTAATTTTTTCTATTTTTAGTTATTTGGCTAATTTCTTTCTGTTTTTTTTTTTTTTTTTAAGTAGAGACGGGGTCTCGCTCTTGCTCAGGCTGGTCTCGAACTCCTGAGCTCAAGCAGTCCTCCCGCCTCGGCCTCCCAGAGTGCTAGGATTACAGGTGTGAGCCACCACACTCAGCCAAAAAAATTTTAATCAAAGTTCAAAACATTAAAAATAATACAGCTGGTACTGAAGGTTCTAAGAAGACATGTAAAGTTTCCTTTGACCGTAGGTCTCACTCCCAGACTATCACTTTTCAGCTTCTCATTATCTTTTTAGACTAAAGCTTAAAAAAATAGGAATAGGCCGGGCGCGGTGGCTCACGCCTGTAAGCCTAGCACTCTGGGAGGCCGAGGCGGGTGGATTGCTCAAGGTCAGGAGTTCGAGACCAGCCTGAGCGAGACCCCGTCTCTACTAAAAATAGAAAGACATTATATGGACAACTAAAAATATATATAGAAAAAATTAGCCGGGCATGGTGGCGCATGCCTGTAGTCCCAGCTACTCGGGAGGCTGAGGCAGTAGGATCGCTTAAGCCGAGGAGTCTGAGGTTGCTGTGAGCTAAGCTGACGCCACGGCACTCACTCTAGCCTGGGCAACAAAGTGAGACTCTGTCTCAACAAAAAAAAAAAAAAAAAAAATAGGAATAGAACCATACTATATGTTAATAATATACACTGACCATCTTTCCATATCAGCATATAAAACCAAGTAAAACTCTACTCTTTTTTATAGCTGCAATAATAATTCACCATATACCTTTATCATTTTTTTTATTTAAAAAAAATAGCCTGTTTCCCTTTGAAAGACCTTTACACAACAGGTTCGTTTTTTTTTTTTTTTTTTTTTTGGTATCCTAAGCACTTCACTAATTTCACTGCACATATATCTTTAGGCTTTTATGATTATGTCTGCAGAATAAATTCCTAGAAGTGCAGTTGCTTGGTCAAAGGATATCAGTGTGTTATTGTTACACTTGATCTTAGCCAAAAGGCCGAGAAGCGATACGGTGTTTTATCATTAATTAATTAAATTATCTGTATACAGCAAAGTTTAATAATCTCTCCCTTCCAGTTCCTCCCTCTCCCCCAAGAAACAAATGTTAACATTTTGTTGCCTATCATTGCATATTTGTTTTCTTTGTTCATAGGAAGATATGCAGCCCCATAATGGTGGGGATTTCCCCATTTTTTTAAATAGAGAAAATGGGCTCACTCTAGAAAAATCACAATGCAGCTTCCTTTATTTGCTTTATTTACTTAACATTATATTACAGGCATGTCCCCAGATCAGTAAAGTCTGACTCTTTAACCAATGGTGCTTTTATCATCCCTAGATCTTGGGGGGCGGGTACAGTTTCTTTTTCATTTTTGAGGTAATAACATACATATAGAAAAGTACAAAAATCTGAAGTGATTTAAGAATCTTCTTAAGATTCTCTGATTTATCTCAAAGTGGGCAGTGCTTTATTTTGATAGGTATGGCCAAATTGCTTTTATGGAGGGTGGACCAGTTTATATTCCAGTCATTGCCATAAGCTCTGGATATCATTTTAGAATGTTTAGGGGTTACTTTAAATATATTATTAAAAATAAAATACTTGTTCAAAATTAAACCAATAAATAAAAAATGACAAATAGTAACATGATAAATTAAGATTTTCTACCATCATGTAAAATAATTGCATAATATTCCATTTAATAGATATATTACTTATTTTAAGAAATGTTCCCTTCTACATTAGGACTGCTTCCAGTTTTTGAGAATTTTAAGCCATGTTGAGTTGAACATCCTTGTAACTAAGTCTTTGAATACTGTTATTATTTTCTTAGGTAAAAACATGCGCGTTTAAAAAATTTAGGTTGCCAACTTGTACTTTAAGAAGCTGGGCCAAATTATAATTCTAAAATCAGCATATGAGAGATTCCCTTTTCATATACCCCAGATGACATTAGATATTTTAATTTTGTATTTCTTTGTCATTTTGATGGATGAAATATAAAAATGATATCTTGTTATTTTAATATACATTTATTTGATTGCTAATGAGATGGAATATATATCTATAAATATTTATTGGCCATTTCTATTTCTTATTAAATCAATTACCTCTTCATTTCCTTTCTCCATTTTTCTATCGATGGCTTCGTTTAAAAAAAATGATTTGTAGGAACTCTAAATATTAAATGTATTAACTCTGTCATTTATTGCAAATATTTCCCCCAGTTTGACATTTGCCTTTCAGTTTTTTTGGTAATGCTTTTGGCCATGATGAAAGTTTTGAAAGAAATGTTTACTTTTTGTGTAGTTATACCTATTCCTTTCCTTTACTATTCTTCTAGTGGTTTATAGTATTATGTTTTGCATTTAAATCTTTCATTTTCTCTGTAATTTATTTTGCTATATGCTGTGAATTAGGGATCCACATTTTTTCTATATGGCTAATCTGTTATTTGTACACTATTTACTAATCTAGTGTTTTCCCACTGATTTGAAATCATACGTGTATGTTTCATTTCCTTGTATCCAGTGATGCCCATTCATAGAAGTCTCATTCAAGCTTTTGTTCTTTACTTCCCTATTATCATCATCAGACATCAATCTCTGTAGGCTCATGGTCACAGCTGTATCATGTGGCCTTTATATGTAGTTTTAGTTTGAAAGTATCTTGTTAATGATGATACAGACTTTCAAAGTTCAGTGCCAAACAGAAAGATTTCTTTTAACATTTTTCTGAAAGAGTGATTTTCTTTATTATTACTATGAATTGAAATTGTTTTCATCATTTCTTTATCATATTTTCTGAAAACATGTAGGGTGACTTGGTGATCTGAGACTTTGAAGCAGCAGCAGAACAGCAAGTAAATTAATATTTTGAAGAAAGTTTTAATGATAGCACAATGTCTGGCATATAGTACTAGCACTCAAAAAATCACATCCGTTTGCTACTAAAGATAGCACCTGCTGTGGGAAAATGAAAACTACACCTTGCTTTACTAACAGTTATAATTTATGGTTTCCAAAACAATGTCCTTGATGGATAAAGTTTCACAGTATAATTTGTGAATAGGGAAGTGGGTATATGGGGTTCAAACCACATTAAAAAATGTCTTTCTATTTTTTGAACAAAAATGGTATCGTATACCTCATACCACAGATATTTATTATGGTGCTTGTAAAAATGCTGGTTTTATTTATTTCTATTGATTTATATTTCCTGTTTATTCTGTTTATGAAAGTAACACTTTTTTATTGCAAAAATTTTAGTAGACAAGAAGAAAGAAGAAATTATTCACTTCATTTTAGTGTTCTTTTTTTCTCTCGACATTTTATTTCTATATATGTATGCTTATATATATACTTTGTTGTTTTTATAAAGGCTTGTACTTTATATTGAATTATAACCAATTTTTACATTGAACAATATGGTTCATATTAGTGAACTTAGGTCTACATTTTTAATAACTGCATTTTCATTGGGCATACAGTAATCAGTCTCTCGCTCATGAACATTAAGGTCATTGAATTTTAGTGTACATTTATGATTAATACCTTAGGATATATTATTTATTCATTGAAAAAAATTCCAAGTCAAAGGATATAGACTTTTTTAAGGCCTCTAAAAACGTCTACCAAAAGCGTTATTCTAATTTTCAATCTCATCAGCAATGTCAGATTGTAATAGAAATAAATGCCCAATGTAGAAAACTGGAAAATAGAGGAAAGCACAAAGAATAAATTAAAACTACCCTCTGGTTACTCATTTGGTTTTTCTTTAAACAACAAATATTTATGATGTTTCTACTATATGGTAGGCATTATTGTAGGATCTGGAGAATATGGGAGTTCACAAAACAGACAAAATGCCATGCTGTCTTGGAACCTACATTTTAGTGGTGAAAGAAAGTGAGTAAAACAAAGAATGTGTTAAATGATAATAAATTCTATGGACAAAAATAGGGGTAGAGTAACCCAAGGTTTGAGAAGGGCTTCAGTTTTAAATAGAATGATGAGAGAAAGCCTCCCTGAGAAGATGACATTTGAGCAAAGACCTGAAGGAAATGAGGGTGCGGGCTGTGCAGTTATCTAGAGAAAAAGAATCCCAGGTAGAGGGAACAGCATGTGTACAGGCCCAGAGCTGGGAATGTCTGTGGCAAGTTAGAAGTATAACATACATATAGAGGGCTGATATCTGGCTACAGTGTGAAATGAGTAAGAGAGTTGTAGGAGATGAATTCAAAGCGGAAAGGAGAGAAGGCAGGACAAATTCTGTAGGGCTTCTAGGCCTTGCTCCACTTTGGCTTTTATTCTGCATGAGGTGGGAAGTCATTAGAGAATTTTTTTACTAGAGGAGTCATCTGATGTTTTAATGGGATTACTCTGGCTGTTGTGTAGACATTGAAGGAAGAGGTGGAGGCAGGGAGACCAACTCTAAGATTGACCAGTGTGTCAGTCAGGGTTCTCTAGAGAAACACAATCAGTAGTGAATAGATAGATATTTTAGAGAACTGGTTCACGTGATTGTGGGAGCTGGCAAGTTTGAAATTTATAGGGCAGGCCGTTAGCTGGAAACTCAGGCAGGATTTCCCTGTTGCAGTCTTGTGGCAAAATCCATTCTTCAGGAAACTTCAGTTTTCGTTCTTAAAGCCTTATGTTGATTGGGTGAGACTCACCTACATTATTATGGAGGGGGTAAAATGCTTTACTCAAAGTCTACTGATTGTAAAAGTTAATCACACCTAGAAAATAACTTGAGAGCAACATCTAGATTAGTGTTTGACCAAATGCCCACTGTAGCCTAGCCAAGTTGACACGTAAAAGTAACCATCAGATTGGGAAGAGGCTACAGTTTGGAGTTAGGGATTCAGAATGGAAACAGAAGCAGTTCATGGTGAAATGAAAGGAAAGGTGAGTGTAATGTTAGTAAAAATGATACCAGTTTTCTCAAGCCAGTGTCATTTATAACACCAGTATCTAACAAGAATTTAGTCAGAGGTGATTTGGAGTTTGGAGCCCTGGTATGGTCAGAAGGTAAAAATATACATATGTTTCTACTTGCAGTAATGAAATAGTGAGTGCTTCATGGAGAATCATTAGTAAATAGTGCTCATTTTGTGCAAGAACATAAGTAGGTAGGGAACTTACAGTTAATAAACACTTATGTGCCTAGACACGTTACTAAGCTCTTTCTCATACATTATCTTTCTTAATCCTCTGAACAACTTCATAAACTAGAGGCTATTATGTCTGTTTTATATGTGAGGAAATTGAGACTCCCGGGAGAGAAAGCTTGTAACTTGCCTAAGGGTACACACCCACCATGAGGTGAAGCCGGGATTCAAACCTAGTCTAGTTCTAATATACCTTACTGCTTCTTAAGATAGAAACTACTTTCATAGGGATGATATTTATGTTTTAAGTTGTAAATCGACTTTTCTTAATCTTAGGGCAATTTTGCATTGGGAATACTATTTATGTTATTATATTATTCTAGTGGCTTACATGATCAAATATCTCCTTTTCAGAGAGACCTCTCTGACCATCTAATCTAAAATAGCTTCCTGTTTTCCACTGTTTTTTTAACATTTGCTTTTTACTCCAAATTAAGTAACTAAGAAGGAACCTATAACATAAAAGATTTTTACAAGGACTCCAATAAGTGACTCTTGGTTTTCTAAAGTATAATAGAAAACCTGCTTTATTTTTTATTCATAGCACTTAGCACTATCTAAAATTATATTCCATGTTTGTTTTTTTCCTCCTGTTTTCTTTTTCTCTTACCAGAATCCAAGTGCCATGATAAAAAAGGCCATGTCTTGTTTACTGGTAAACATACCTGATTTTAGCATAGTTCCTGACAGGTCGTAGGTGCTTAGTAATTATTGATTGAATGAACAATAAGCATAGTAAACTGGAATGTGGAGGAAAGACTTTGTTAGGATTATATGGTATGGTATTATTTCCTGCCATGCTCAGGACTACGTTGGATTTCGTTCTTTGAATTTTGTGAATCTAAGTATTCCTGTAAGTTGAAAGATTATCTTGAAAAAAAAAACCTGATTTTGTTTGTTCTATTTTGTTTTGCTTAAAAAGTACTCTTTTTGGATTATAAAATTAATAGGTACTATATATTATAGAATGTTGGGGTAAAAGTGGAAAGAAAAATGAGAAATAATGCACAATTTAAAGAGTGCCATTCTTAATATTTTGGCATATTTGAGCTTTTAATCTACTCATATGTTTTACACAATTGGGTATATTGTATATACCCAATTGTGTAACCAAATAAAGTATATATAATTTTATATACTTTATTTTACTTTTTATGCTTTGTACTCCATTATAATCACTCCATAGGATGATTATATTAAAGTATTCCTATAATTTGTTACAACATAATTTTAAATTACCATATGATTCATTTCATGAACATTCCATAATTTGTCATTTTTTTGATGTTTAGAATCTTCATTCTTAATTATTAAAAAAACTAATCACCATCTTTGTATATAAATCTTTGCCTTCATTTTGAATTACTTAGGATATATTTCTAGGTGATATATTGTGTGTATCCTGTCAGATCGTTTTTCAGAGGGTTTACATCTCATTGTACCTTCACTAGATTGAATATTATTAGTTTGAAAAGGTTTAACAAGCCTATTGCTCTGTGAGATTTACTAGCATACTCTAAGTATGCTACTAAACCTCTTTACTAGTAGCAATTCTTCACTCTCAGCAGTTTGAATATATGTTGAGTCAGCTAAGGCATGGCCTACTAAAAGAAAATCCACTACAGCTGGATGTGCTTGGCCAAGAAAAAGAACTCCGGAGACATTTTCAAACACGTAACAACTGTGCCAGCCCATGCCTTCCTATTGAATTGCCTGGGTGCTATGACTATAGTTCAAAATTGAGATCATTCAGTTAGAATGGGTTACTTAGAAAACACCTAAGGAAACAGAATCACTCATACATTTTTATACATATCTACCTACCATGGGTATAAGTATCTACTATGTCCCATACCCTATGTTATGTGCAAAGAACAAGCTGACAATCTTTGTAGACAGGTTGCATGTAAACACTCTATACCCTAATATAAGGAAGGTTCTTCTCTTTAGAAAACCAAGAGTCACTTACTGGTGTCTTTATAAAATCTTCTGTGTTATAGGTTGCTGCTTAGTTACTTAATTTGGAGTAAAAAGCAGGTGTTAAAATCCTTCATCTTTAAGACAATAGGAAATGAAAAATTGAGGATTAAAGTAACTGTAGCCATGATGGTAGATAGGAAGAAACTATCACATTATTAATTTCAAAGAAAAAAGACTTTGCCAAAAGAAACATTGCTCAGGGACATCTGTTAGAATTCACAAAAAAGGGATGGATGATCGAACCCATTATTGTTGACTAGTAGTGGGTGGCTTGGGGAAGACACATGAACCTGTAGTCAGTACTAGTTTGAGATATTTATTGTTGTCTGACAGTGGTAATTTAAAAAAGGGGAGGCCACAAAAGATTGCAGCACATTTATTCCTGGGGATGTGAGCTCACTATTTGAAGTGTTAGATATGTAAACAAGCCATTGAAAGATTGCTTTTTATTTACTTTGAGATAATCTCAAGTTTATAGGAAAGTTACGAGTGTAATACAAAGAATTTTTTGTTTCCCAAACAATTTGAAAGTAAAGCTGACTGAAGGCTTCTGTCATGCTAGAGTGTTTTAGTGTGTATTTCCTACAAAGAAGGATGTTCTACATAATCATAATACAGGAATCAAATCAGTAAATTAACACTGGTATAGATTACTGCCATCTAATCCTCAGCCCTTGGTTAAGTTTCATCAAAGGTCCCCATGATGTCCTTTGTAGCAGAGCTGTCCAGTTTGGAATTATGCATTGCCTTTTGTTGTCATACTTCTTTAGTTTCTTTCAGTTTTGGACAGTTTTTTCATCTTTGCTAGACCTTCATGACCCTGACACTTCTAAAGATTACAAATTGGTTATTTTGAAGTATGTCTGTCAGTTTAGGTTTGTCTTTTATTTCCTTATAATTAGATTTAGGCTATACATCTTTGGTGGGAGTATCACAAAAGTGATTGCGTGTTCTCATTGCATCCTATTAGGTGATATATGATTTTGATTTGTCTCATTAAGAATGATGATTACTCTGATCGCATGAATAAGTTAATGTCTAATAAGACTTCTTCACTATAAAGTTATTGTTTTTCCTTTTGTTATTAACTATTATGTGGGGAGGTACTTTGAAATTATTAATATATAAATGTCCTATTTTCATCAGATTTTGAAGTTTTCATTCATTGTGTAAGTATGGACTTGGGTTTTCCAATTTTATTCAGTAGGTTATAATCTTTTATTATCATTAGTTGTTTTGATGGTCAGATTGTTCAAAGTTAGGCCAAGTCAGGTTCTTTATCCTTTTGATCTGTCCTCGTAATTGTTTAAGCACTTCCTTACTTTCTGCTGCAACATGTTCCAGGCTTGTCTTGTATTTTCCCATACTCAGCCTCAGAATCAGCCATTTCTCCAAAGGAACGCTTGTTCCTTTTAGTGAAGAATGGTATTAGATCTGGGTGGCAAGTGTGCTTCGTGCTAGCTATTAGAATGTCATTGCTTCCAGGCCCTCTCAGCCAACTGTGTCAGTGTGAACCATAAGTTCATACTGACACTTCCAATTCTAGTCCCGTCTCATAGATTTCATTTGAGCCTTCCGTAAGGTAACCCTTTTCATATATTTACATCTTCCTTTTCTAACAATGGGAAACCTAGCTCCTATTTTTCACAATATATTTACTGACTTGCTCAGTCCTAGAATGCATAGTAAGTAGTTTTAGAATTACAGTCGGCCTTTTACGTTCATGGATTTAACCAACCTCAGGTCGAAAATATTTGGAGAAAAAAATAATAAAAAAATAACAATAAAAAATACAAATAAAAATATAGTAGAACAACTATCTACATAGCTTTTACATTGTATTAGGTATTATAAGTAACCTAGAGATTTAAAGTATACAGGAGAATGTGTTTAGATTATATGCAAATAGTATGTCATTTTATGTAAGGGACTTGAGCATCCAGGGATTTTGGTATCTGAGAGGAGAGGATGTGTGTGTCTTGGAACCAATCCCTGTGAGGATACTGGGGGACAACTGTACTCACTAACATCACTGAAAATTAATGTATTAACCATACTGAAAAGTTTTTTATAATTTAAAAAAATCTTGTTTGTAGTTCAACTAACAAGTTCCAAGAGTCACTTGGGTTAATTTTTTTCATTCTACCATTAAATGTGATTATGCTATTTATTTGAAATATATTAGGTTCATCTATTCTGATGAAGATAAACGATTATTAGCAAGGAATTAGCAAGTAAAATTCAATTCAGCCATCTGTTTACTGAATACATATTCTTTTGGATCTCATGGATTTCTAGGAATTTGGTGAAGAGGTAATTGTCAAAGTAGGCATGAAGGTTCATTGCCGTATTGTGTTTAATAGTAAAAATACAATGTCCATTGAATTGTGTAAGCAAATTATGGGATAAAGTAAACTGTAGCTGTTAAAAACGAAACTGCAGATCTACAGTGACATGGAAAGATGTGCACAACACATGGAAAAAAAGCAGTTACTGAAGAGCATGTTTTAAATAATTTTTACACACACACACGCACACACACGGACACACGAGTTTACAATCTGTGTGCCAAAATGGTACAGTGGTTATTTCGGGGTGGCAGTATTTGGGTTGATTGTTTTCTCTTTTTTAAGAAACTTCATTTGTATATTTCCTTTTTTGATATGCCTGTATAAGTCTTTTGCCCATTTTAAAAATGGTGTTTATATGTGATTGTGATTTTTCCCTGATTTGAAGTGAGCTTGAAAAAAATATTCTGAATGTATTGTCAGTCTTTTCCCACTCTGTGGGCTGCCTTTTTTCATTTACATTTAATTCCCTTTAAAAAAATTGATATATTATGCATATCATAAAATTAAAGCATTCCATGTATGCAATTCAATGATGTGTCATGATGATAAATCAGTTTCAGAACAGGAGGCGGAGCTCATGGTGATGCGAGTGATGGGGAGCATCTGTAAATACAGATGATGAAGGTTGCTTGCCTGCCACTCACCTCTGGCTGTGTAGCCTGGTTCCTAACAGGCCACAGATCACTTTTCCTTGTTGTTATAAAGAGATATATACACTTCAAGGAAAATTTAGATGGGATATATGAACAACAAGAAAATAAAAATTACAGAGATAGTATTGTAAGCATTTTAACGTGCAGTTGCTTTCCTAAATAAATACTTAAATAAATTAAATTTTATTTGTAAGGATGAGATCATACAGACATATTTTGACCTGCTTTTTTCCCCACTTAAAATAGTTTTGACCTTTTTCCATGTCACTATTCTTCTAAAATAGTGTTTCATTAACTTTAGATGGTTGTGTACAACCTTCACAATTTTCACATGTCTGTATATCATTTGTTCTTTTACTTCACATATTTTAAAAATCTGTGGGAACTGTATATTACTGCATGACTGGAAAATCAATGACACTAGCATAGGTTACTGTAAAAATAAATGCCATAAAAACAAAACCCATATGAAATACTAGCCAGATATAATTTTTTTAGCAGAAAACTGAACAGACGATCAGCTCTTTTTGTTAAAAACAGACATTTGCAAGTATTAGAGAGATGTAAAAATATATTTTGATGGAATTAAAATTGAAAGGAAACTGAAAAGATTGTAACTTTTGCACTGTGGAATTTATTGTATTCCACTCCCTTAACACCAGGGGTTTTCAGATGTTTTCACAGTAAGAAATAAAATTTACATTTAGACCTGCTATACATGAACATGTGTATTCATGTGTGTGTGAATATAATTTATATGTGCATGTATATGTTATGTATGTGTATTCCTTCAGAAAAAGCACTGCCATTTTTAATTGTAAGATACCCTTGATCATTAAGAAACATCTCTAATTCAGAGATGTTAATATGTGAAAAAATGCATCTTAGAACTAATGAAATGAGGTATGCAATATGTTCTAGTTTTTCTGTTTTAGTTTTTTAAAAAATGCTGGTTATCCCTTAAATTGATATTTTGAACTATAATGGATTGCAGCCTCCAATCTGAAAAACATGAACTTAAAATTTAAAAATATGAATCTTAAACCCAACTTTATTTAAAAAAATTAGTAAAGATGAATTTTAAATGTAAATGTACAAAGTAAAATAAAACTTTTAAGCTGTTACATGGGAGAATATACTCCGGGATCCCAACACCCGGGCCGTGGACTGGTACTGGCCTGTGGCCTGTTAGGAACCAGCCCCACAGCGGGAAGTAAGTGAGTGAAGCTTTATCTGTATTTACAGCCGCTCACATCACCACCTCAGCTCCCCCGACCCCCACTCCCACCCCCACCCCCACCCCCACCCCTGGCCATGGAAAAATTATCTTCCATGAAACTAGTCCCTGGTACCAAAAAGGTTAGGGCCCACTGCTTCATGACCTTAGAAGAAACATTTCTTGAGCAAGCACAGAAAAGCACAAATTAATAAAGGAAAAAATTGAAAAATTAAACTACATTAAAATTTATAACTTCTATTTATCAAAAGATACCATTATGAGAATGAAAAGTTAAGCCACAGGTTGAGAGAAGACCTTTGTAATAAATATATTTGCAAAAGGACTCCATTCTAGAATATGTAAAGATTTCCTAGAAATTGGTAAGTCAAAGTCTATAGTATTTAAAAATTGATTAAAAGCTTTGAAATCCACATGGCTAATAAATTTATGAAAAGGTACTCAACATCATTAGTCATCAGGAAAATGCAGATTAAAGCCACATAGAGATACTACTATACACCCAGCAGGAAGTTAGTATTAAGACAAACGAAAAACAAATGAACACTCTCACCTGGTAACTAATACCTGGTATGTACAGGTTCTGCATCAGAGGATTCAGCCAACACAGTTGAAAATATTTTTTTAAAAACAATAAAAAATGTACATTTTAAAAATACAATATAACAGCTATTCATATTGCATTTACACTGTATTACAAGTAATCTAGAAATAATTCATTCTAAGTATACAGGACGATGTGTGTAGGTTGTATGCAAATAATACACTATTTTATGCAAGGGACTTCAGCATCCCCAGCTTTTGTTATCTGCAGAAATCAATCCCTTGCAGATACCAAGGGATGACTGTATACTTACTTTTTACTTTTTTTTTCTTTTTGATACAGGGTCTCTTCTGTTGCCTGGGTTAGGGTACAGTGGCATCATCATAGCTCAGCTCCCCGGGTAGCTGGGATTATAGGTGCATGCCACCATGGCCAGCTAATATTTTCTCTTTTTAATTGCCTGGCTAATTTTTTTTTTCTTTCTTTTTTTTTTTTTTTAGTAGAGATGGGGTCTCACTCTTGCTCAGGCTGGTCTTGAACTCCTGAGGTCTTGACCTTAAGTGATTCTTTCCTCCTTGGTTTCTCAGAGTGCTAGGATTACAGGTGTGAGCCACTGCTTCTGGCCTAGGTTGGCTACTATGGAAAAAACAAAACAAAACAAGAAAAAAAAACCCACAAACCCAAAAGAGAGCGAGCGTTGGCTAAGGTGTGGGGAAATTAGAACCCTTATATACAGTTGGTGGGAATGCAAAATGGTGCAGCCCCTATGGGAAACAATATGGAGGTTCCTCAAAAAATTAAAAATGGAACTGAACTAGATCCAGAATTTCTGGGTATTTATCCAAAAGAATTGAAATCAGGATCTTGGAGAGATACTAGCACTCAAGTTCATTGCAGCATGATTCACAATAGCCCAGATGTGGAAACAACCTAAATGTCCACCAGCAGTTGAAAGGATTAAAAAATGTGATATATACCTACAATGGAATATTATTCAGCCTTTAAAAAGAAGGAAATTCAGTGTGGTAACATGGATGACCCTTGGGGACATTATATTAAGTAAAATGAACCAGTCACAGAACGACAAATGCTGCATGATTCTGCTTATATGAACAGGTATCTGAAATATTAGTAGTAAAACTCATAAAAGCAAAGAAAAAAATGGTGATAGAGAATGGTAGTTGCCAGGGGCGGAGAGGAGGGGCAAATGGGGAGTTGCTAATCAATAGGTATAAAACTTCTGTTATGTAAGATGAGTAAGTTCTAGAGATCTGCTGTACATTGTGCCTATACACTTAAAAATCTGTTAAGAGGGTAGATCTCATGTTAAGGGTACTTACCACAATTAAAAAAACAACCAGGCAAAATGAATATATGGTGATGTTAAAAAAAAAAATAGTGATTACCTTTGAAGGGTTAATGCTAGGGAGTTAATATGAGGGAGACATTTGGGGCCCTGGTAATGTTCTTTACGTTCATCTTAATAACGTTATACTTGAGAATTTGGCTCTTTATTATATTGTATTAATAAAAACAGTTTTAAAAATAATTTTTTTTCCATCAGTGCCATCTTTTCATTTATTTACTTATTTTTATAGACTTCATTTTTTAAACAGTTTTGAGTTCATAGCAGAATTTGGAGAAGAATACAGAGACATCCCATATATGCTCTGGCCTCACACATGGCACAGCCTCTTCCGTTTCAGCATGTGCCACCAGAGTGTACATTTGTTACCTTTGAACTACATTGACATGTCATTATTGCCCATAGTCCATAGTTTATATCACTCTTGGCTTTGTACAAATCTGTGGGTTTGGACAAATGTATAATGACATGAATACACCATTATAGTATCATACAGAATAGTTTTATTACCCTAAAAATCCTCTGTGCTCTGTGTACCATATTTTTAAATGAAATCCTATTGTTGGACATTTACAATGTTTTCTTTTTTACACATTACAAATTGTTGTAGCTGCAATTTTATATAGGTCTACAATTCCTTAGGATAAATTGCTGTAAGTTAAACTGTGTCCATTGTTATATAGTACTCTTTGAAGTTATGCATTGATAAATAGTCCCTAAGAGGTGACAATTTATAATCCTACCAGAGAGTCTGATTTCTATATAGTAAATAAAAGTTACTAATTTGATAGGTGAAAAATTGTATCTTTTTTGTTACAGTGGTTGTTCATTTTTGGTGCCATTTAAGTTTCTTTTTTAAAAAATGTACTTTTTGCTTATTTGCCTATGAAGGTACTAACTTTGTTTTTCTAACTAATTTACAAGATATCTTTATATAGTTTGCTATTTATCATATGTTACAATATTTCCCTCAATGTATTTGTCATTATAACTTGTTGATTTTGAACATTCAGGAATTTAAAATTTTTATTTAGTCAAATCTAAATTCTTTACTGTTTGGTGACATCATGCTTAGACAGCCTTTTCCCTATTTTACCAGTTTTTAAATATTCTTCTGTGTTGCTTTTAATAGTTCATGGCTTTATTTTTTCATGCTTGATTCTTTTTATCCACAGTATATTTTGGCATGTGTTATAAGATAGCATTTGACTTTTATTTTTAATACTCTTCATCCCTTTCCCACCAGTTTGAAGTTCTAACTTTGTCGTACACAAATTCCTAAGTGTATTTGTTTCTGGACTTTCTCTTCTGTTTCATTGATTTTACTTTGTGAGGACCACACTACTTTAGTTAGTGTAGCTTTTAAGAAAAATGCTACTGTCTAATAATATGGTTGCTCCTCTCTCTTAAAAAATAATTGGTGATGACGAAAGGAAGAAAAACCTACATTCTTCCAGGTATTTTTAGTATCATCTCTTGTCATATAATATCAATAACAACAAAATACTTGTTATAAATTCGAGTGGAACTAGTTTAGATTAATTAGAAGAAAACTTACTGCATTGTGATAATTACGTAACAACAATTTTAACCAAACTCCCAATGGATTTAAAATGTTTTAGTAGTTTGTATTTTTATTACGTTGTTGAAAGAAAACAACTGGCATATTCCTGTATTTAAGCATTGTGTGGAAGGAGGAGGAGGTTACCAGTCGAGCTGTTTAGCGGGGGTCAGGTCAATGTGTCTGCATACACGGCCTTCTTCCTTCTGAGTTGCCAGGTTAGTGTGAGAGAGAGGGCCTTCTGTTTTGGACAAGCTTGTTTTTTCTTTTTCAAAATGAATACTTCTAGCTTTTTTAGGGATTTTAATTCCCAGCAATGTGTTGGTAAGATTTAGGTTTAAGGTTTAGGTTTTAGGGGCGTAGATGCAGTTAACAATAACAACAAAAAGGTGTTTGGTTTGCCTTGTCCAGTCACTGTTCTATGTATTTATCTTTGGAATTTATGGCAAGTAGTAATTGGCAGAATAGATTTAGATTTTTCTGCTTGGCCTAGTGTTAAACATATAGCAGACTCTTTATGATTTCTAACTGTATTTGAGATTTCTTCTGTGGCATAGGATGCTGTATCAGTTTTTTAAAAAATGTTCCATGGGAAATTGAAAATAATGTATAGTCTCTTAAAGGGTAGAAATTTGAGATCTATCTAGTAATAGTAAATCAAACTGCTGCTGCTTTTTTTTTTTTTTGTCTACTTCATCTATCAAAGATGGAAAGACTTTTGAAAAATAAAAAATATTTCCATTTTTTTCTTGATGTACTTTGTGAAATTCTATCCAGTATATAGAAGCACATATTATCCTCTTTATAAATTTTGCTTTTTAGAGCTTTTGAAAATTCTTTGTTATTCAGTGGTTTGACTTGAATATTACTCTCCTTGCAATAATGACCCTTTGCTTTCCTTTTAATTTGAAAATTTCTGCTATGTTTTTGCTCATTTCTTTTAGCCTTTTTGTGTGAATTTGATATTACGCTTACCCTTGTGGCCAGGGGAATTCTTGAATTTAACTTCGTTTTATTAAAACGTGCTGCTTGCAACGAATTAAGTTGATTTCATGGGCTACAACCAGCAGCTGGAAAACACCTGAGACATATTTTTCTGTATGGAAAGTACATTGACTTCTGAGTAGAACAGACTTGGGTCTGAATGCTGCATCTCTCATTTACCAGCGATGTGACTCTTAACCAGTTACTTGCAAAACTAGCAGCATTTTTAAACTAGGAAATTGATTCCTCTTATATAACTCTCAAAGTGGGGAATTTTCCAAGTGAAATATTCTGTGTTAGTTGGTGGAACCTACTAGCAAAGATATATCACTACTCAGAGCCAGCTGTGCCTATATACAAACTAAAAGAAAATAAAGGCTAGGTCATTGCAACTAGCCTACCACTTCTCTTGTTTGGCCTGACACTGAGAAGGCAAAATGTATAAAAGAGATTCCAGGATTAGTGATACGCTACAAAGAGACAAGGAATTCTGTGTGGTAGCTGAGATTTCATAGCAGATGCAATATTGCTGGACTAAATTACACAGCTGATGAAAAATCTTCAGCTCACAATATTGTGTGACCTTTAAAAAAAAAAAGATGGTGTAATGGGGTGCACTTTCCCGAGTTTTGTTTGGGTTTAAATAGAATTCAGTTTAAGGAAAGTAATTTACATCTGGGTTACCTAGATGCTACCTAGAATGCATTTGTTTACTAAGGTGAGGAGTTTTTGTCATTAACAGCCTGGGGTAGCAGTGTTAATGAAAATGCACAGGTAAAATGGAAAGTTACTTTTGCTAAGCTGTTTACCGTATTTAAAGACCACACTACATGTATTTTCAGGTTGTTTTTTTTTTTAACAGTAGTGTGGAATTTGATTATTTTTCTATCTTCTTTCATTAGACACATTTGTGATCAGTGGTATAAAATTTCCAAACCTGACTCTGAGGGTAATGGAGATCTGACTATTTGAAATAACCAACCAGCCAAACCAATTGTCCTTAGTATAGAAATTTATAGTACCAGTTATGCTCAGAAATCTGTTTGTGAAGACAGAGCAACCACTTGTGCCTGTCTGTGTTTTCCTTTGCAGTGATGGAAAAAGTGTCTTTAAAATGAGATTGAGATTTTCATTATGCTGCAAATAGCTATAGTGTATATGTAGTCTAACTGGGGGTGGAGGGTGTGGGGAGCATCATATAGGTAGAAGGAGTCTAGGTTTGAATCTTGGTACTTATTTGATGCATAACCCCAGGAAATTTGCATAACATTTCTGAGCCATAGTTCCCCCAATCTGTAAAATAGGATATGTGTATTACCATGTAGGGTCATTTTAAGGATTAGAGATAATTTATATAAAATTTCTAACACAATGCCTGGCTATGACGGGTAGTCATTAAATAGTAATTATTGTTATCTTTATTACTCTGTGGAGCTATTAGATAAAGTATATAGTTGATCATATTTTTAATATATAGTTATTGACTGATTTCACAAATTTTACTTAAAAAAATACCCAGGAACAGACATTAGTGGTATTTGGTAGTTCTGAAATAACACATATTGGGATGGAGTCTGTCAATGCAGCTTCCTTATTTAGGTTGGTGTTACCATGTGGACTAATCACTTTGCCATAGCAGTGATTTTTGAGCATAGACATGGATCAAAATTACTTGGAGAATGGAAAAAAAGAAAAAAAGAAATACATATGCCTGGGCTTCATCCACTCCATGGTCAGCCATACATAAGGATTCATATTATTTATAGCCCTCATCCACACCCCCAAGTGCATGGACCTTTAGTAAAGAACCCTCGGTATCATGGTTGTTTTCCAGCTATGAATTTAGTGGCAAGTAGGACATACCCCTAAATTTAGATATTATTTTTTTTTTTTTTTTGAGACAGAGTCTCACTCTGTTGCCCGGACTAGAGTGCCGTGGCGTCAGCCTAGCTCACAGCAACCTCAAACTCCTGGGCTTAAGCGATCCTACTGCCTCAGCCTCCCGAGTAGCTGGGACTACAGGCATGCGCCACCATGCCCGGCTAATTTTTTTGTATATATATATTTTAGTTGTCCATATAATTTCTTTCTATTTTTAGTAGAGACGGGGTCTCACTCTTGCTCAGGCTGGTCTCGAACTCCTGACCTCGAGCGATCCACCCGCCTCGGCCTCCCAGAGTGCTAGGATTACAGGCGTGAGCCACCGCGCCCGGCCTTAGATATTAACATACTCTATGAATTACTTGGCCATGGTAAGGTCAAGCTGTATGTGAAAAGCATCACATATTGTCACAGGAGCCAAGGAGAAGGACTGAGATGGCATTGTTTTAGTATATTTTCCCAAGGAGGCAAGTTTAGGGGATCACATTCCTAGAGCACTGGGTTTCAAGAGGAGAGGGTGATTTAGTCCCTCTCCCCTGGGGACATTTGGCAATCTGGAACCGTTTTTCATTGTCACAGTTCAGTTCGGGGGAAGGACTGTGAGTGTTGGCGGGGGTTGGGGGGGTGCTGCTGGCATAGGTGGAGGCCAGGGAGGCTGCTGACAGCTTGTAACACATATGGCAGCTCTCACAACAAAACTACTGACATTCCCAAAATGTCAGTAGTACCAAAGTTGACCTGCCCTAGAGACAAACTGCTTCTTCCTAGATAATATCTTTTATTGGTAGTATCAGAACAGGGAGGGTTTGCATTTTTACCTACTTACGTGTGATGCCCTTTGGCAGATGTAGGAGGAAAGAAATGATGAGAAGGGTAGGATGTGAATAAGCCAGGTTGGTATTTCAAAGAACTTTTCTTTCCCAGCAGTATTGGAGACTTAAAGAGGATTTCACCTGTCAGATTGGCCATGGTTTCACATGAGAGTTTGGATGTGGGAACTACCTTCCTTTTCTCTTGGGAGGCTCATTGTTTTTTCTTCCCTCGTCTTTTGAACCTGTAACCTTTTGTCTGTTGCCTTTAAAGAATAAAATCCAAAATGATTTAAAAAAAAAAAACAAAAAAACAAAAAACTATGGCTCCCTTAAGAGAGTTTTCTATTCTTGCCATCACCATTTATCCCCATGACCCTATATACGGGTTGAGTATCCTTTATCCAAAATGCTTAGGGCCAGAAGTCTTTTGGGTTTCAGATTTTTTCGGATTTTGCAATATTTGCTCTATACTTACCTGTTAAGCACCCAAATCCAAAAACCTGAAATCTGGAGTGTTCCGAGGGGCATTTCCTTTGAATGTCATATTAGTGTTCAAAAAGTTATGAATTTTGGATTTTTGGATTTGGAATGTTCAACCTGTAGCAGGCTGAGAAAGATGATAAGGAATAGGGGGAAAGTGGGCATTTCTTTTGTCTCCGAGAAGTATTTGGTGAAGTGAGAGGGAATTGTGCTGTGCTATTGCTGCACTTCAGTGTTTGCTACTATGTGTCGATTCATAGCAGTATCGTAAAATGGGGGTGTTCATGTGCAACAAACTTGAGAAAGCTGCGTTGAGTTAATTTAGCCTGATTTTTAAATTATAGTACATTATAGATAGAGCCTTTAGTATCTTAATGGAGTATATTGTAACCTCTGAGAGAAAAAGAGAGGGAAAGACAGCGCTAGAACAGAGTGTATGTAGCATTTCTCAAACCTAATTAGACCCTGGGACCCTTATTTTCTCTGAACATCTCCTGTGTCACCTGGAATCCTCTTTGAAAGTGATCCTCTGATCACTGTAGCTTCAGAGTAGCATTTTCTCTTTGGTGTCTTCTCCTGAAGCCTTTATAAAAGAAATTGGAAAAATATATGGGATGATGAAGCTATTCCAGCCCTCCAGGGTTTTATTAAATGCAATTTTGTTAAATTGTATGTCTTTATCTTCTTTTATCAAGCCTTAAGAGAATAGTTGCTGTTTTCTTCAGAGGGGTTGTTCCTTCTCACCTGTATAAGTAAACATCTTTTCTCTGTTTTCGGAACAAGTGAAAGGAAGAATTAAATTTCCTCCCTGTAATGACAGTTGTAGTTCACAGGGACTTCCGATGTTTTGTGTTTCCTCCTTGAGTGAAAAAGTACTAAGGTAGCTTAGGTCACAGTAGCCCTGGAGGATTCAGGGTCCTATATTTCAAAAGTTTTTAGTTTAAAACACACACATATATATATATATATATATATATAAACACACACACATATATATATATATCTCATTCATTTTCCTCTGGGATACCTGGAGACATGTGAGTGAGCACTCACTTTCTCTCTTCCACTTAATTGCTTATCCCTTTACATGCTCAACCTTTGAAGTTTCCAACCATTCTTCTTCTTGCCACTCGTAGAACCCAGACATCGTGACATTGCAAGATGGCTTTGTAACTACCAAACTCAGGGGATGTGTATTGAGTTACTGTTTCCGCTTTGTTTATTCTCTTAAGGAAACCTGCTGGCTTCATTAATTCCTAGGTCCCTTCCAGATAGCAGTAAAAAGAAAATTACATGGAGAGACCTTCATAAATACTGTCTTTGTTTCCCTATTCTCTGTCCCCTTCAGTATTATTTATTGCTTCTACCACTCCAGCCTTATTTTGGACTGTTGGACACACTGCTTCCCCCTTTAGCTCATGGTTGCCTTTTACATATAGAGCCCCCGCCCTCCTGTCCTCTTCCCCTGTCACAGACCTTGGTGCTGTAGGGCTTATAAGATTTTATTGAGGAAGCTGGTGGGTTTTCCCCATAGTCAGCCATCTGGAGCCATGCTTTTAAAAATCTCTGAAATTAGAAAAGTGTGAGAAGATAACATTGTAGGGAAAAGTAGCATCTTCAAAACAGGCAGGAAGGAATATGTTTTTAAATACCTGTTCTGCACCAAGCATTGTGCTGAGTAGTCTCAATCCGCACAACTCTGTGTGGTTTGTATTTGTTTCAGGGGCAAAATAACTTGCTCAAGGTCACACACACACAGTGAGTGAGTGACCAAATCAGGAATCGACGTCTCTCTTTGGTTTCAAAGCCTTTTGCTTTGCCGCTGCGTCATACTGCACCCCTGATCAGAGCCAGCAGTGTGACCTGTAGAGCCAAGTGTTCAGTGACTATTCTTCTGCCGTTACCTGTATTGGGTATTTTCAAATGGATTGTTTAGAAATACTGTGTGGGTCCAGACATTTTAGAACTTGAAGAACATAAAAGAAAAATAGGGAAAATTTGAGGGAGAGGCTAATCCCCTAAAGCAATAAACAGAATCTTGTAAACGCTGATAATTTAAATAGATCTGTAGTTATCCTTTTGAATAACGCTATGGAAAAAATGTTGTGTTTAAATTTTGTACCTCAATCTTAGGATTTTAGGTTTGGGAAGGAATCTTGAGACTGCTGTCCATAAATGAGTTGTTACTCCTTTCAGAGCACAACTCTCCCACTTCCCCTTCTCATTAAGTTTCCATTTAGCCATTAGGTAGGAGCTTCAAAAGGGAAAA
Source organism: Eulemur rufifrons (assembly GCF_041146395.1). Classification (NCBI taxonomy): domain Eukaryota; kingdom Metazoa; phylum Chordata; class Mammalia; order Primates; family Lemuridae; genus Eulemur; species Eulemur rufifrons. The sequence continues at coordinate 14,530,380 of NC_090992.1, forward strand.
ATCCAATCATGTATAATCTCCAGTTAATGGGCGTCTATTGAGCGACTAGGTCACCAGAAAGAATAATTACACAGTGCTTCTTTGTGCAGTAAACACAAAAATCAAAAGCTAATGCATTCCCAAGGCCAGATTGTTACTGGCTAACAGCATCCTCCTCTTCAGGGGAAAGATTGGGGCACCCACCATGCTTGCTGGGGGAGACCGCAAAGCCATTCCAGAAAAACAAGGCTATCAAGGGAGGAAAGAGGACGGCAGGGGGGCGTCCAGGCCTTTGCCACTTCTAATTGCTGATCCGTTAGGGTGGATTACTGAATAGCAGACATTCTAGTAAATGTTTTGTGCAATCATCGGAAACTTCATGGGGTTTCTGGGATTTTTTGCCGTAAGTAAAAGAATAACAGTGATGACTGAGGTCGAGCCCTACTCCCGCAATTTAGCCTGTTTTCTAAGCACCCCCAACCTTCATGAATAAAGACTTTATGCTTACTTTTGTCTAGCCACTAACTTTATTGATTTATGAAAGATGAGCACGTTTCCATTGACCCAGAATAGCATGTGTTAGCCACAAGCCAAATAGTTCTTGGGTTTGTGTTGGTACACTCTAGTTTGGGTTTTCAAAATTATTTCTTGTAGTTATTTAGGGTTTATAAAACTCAGCATAATTCAAATAACCTGTTTTTCCCCCCTTAGAACACTTCAGTTATGGAAGATCAAAATGAAGATGAGTCCCCAAAGAAAAATACTCTTTGGCAGGTAGGAATTGACGGCGCACAGATAAGATAGCAGTTGACTTACTGTAGATGAGATGCTCCCTCAGTTAATGTCCTCAATGAAATCAAGAACCAAGCATTTTTGTTTGTTTTGTGCAGTTTTGATAATTTCAAAATCTACCCTAATTTATTTTCTTTTGCTTAGGGAATTGTCATTAGAAATAGTAAAGAATTTTGGAGTTTTCACAAAGATTCTGAAGTGTCTGTATCCTAAAATGTTCTGTGGCCACTGTCTAAGCCAAAGATGGATAGTAGTCGTCACCAGAACGGCACCATACCACACACCGATGTGTGCATTGATGGCTTTTTCTCCTGATCCTCACTCTTTTTTGCCATTTCCATTGGTTTGTTTGCTTTTTCCTTTTGAACTCAGTTTCCTGCTCTTTTGGCTCTGTTTTAAGGTTCGCCAGTTTTATTCCCAATCCCTCAGGGTTTTTTGGTTTGTTTTTTGTTTTGGGAGTGAGGAGCAAGTAAAGTTTCATGATTTGGTGTTTTCATTAACCATCGTGGTACACATGGTTATTCCCTTCACGAAGACACGATTAAAAGCAAAACAAATCTCAATCAGAAGAGAATAATGTAAAAAAAGTTCTCTGGGTTCATTTGATTTGAAACTAAAGAAGTAAATTAGTTAGCAAGAATAAAGTGCGCCCAACAGATTTAAGATGAGATGAAACAGCAAAACAATTCTAGGAAGAGCTTGCTGGGCTGAGCAGCTGGTTGGAAATAGAATATTGAAAATGTGCTATAGAATAGTGTAGTGCACATGCCACTATTTTTTTTGAACAGCGTATACAGGCTGGATTTTGTTCCCTCCTTTGCATTTGTTATTTTGTGATAGGATTCTCTTCATTTACTATTGATTTTTCAATTGGCAGTAGTTCTTAACGCTAGCTTTTAGTTTTTCTTTCATCTGTCTTCAGTCAAGTAGTAAATAGTTATACAAATACTCTAGGGAGTTTAGATGGTTAGGAACTCTTGTGTAAATGAAATAATAACCCTTTTGCTTATCAAATGAGTTAATGACTGTGAAAATACTTTGTAAATTTTATAAAGCAGTACACAAACGCAAGTTACTGTCATATTTAACCTGTTATGAAAACAATTATTTTGGCAAGTTATGAAGATATTTATATAAAAATGTAGAAATAAAGGAAGAAGGAAAACACGCATGGCTTTCTTTCTCAAGATAAGGCACTTTTGGCATTTTGATGTATATATCCTTTACTCTGTCTTGGTATGTTCCTCTTCTCACAAATTATTGTGATCATAATGCTACATAAAATTTTGGTTCTTACCTTTTGTTCCTTAATATTGTTTCATAAGCATGTTCTCTTGCTATTAAAATCTTTATAGACCTAATTTTAATGGCTACATTATAGCACTTTATGTAGATCCATTATAATTTGTTTTGAAGTTATTTTTAATTTTTCTCTATTATATTGGGGTGGATATCTTTATGCTTAAAGACAGCATAGATGCCCCTTATACTTGCCACAGAAAGAATTTTCACTGTTTTCCTGTTTTGAACTCTTATTTTGGGGGGACTCTTAGATGTGTCTGACTACAAGTAAAAAAAAAAAAAATCCCTGTTCAATGCTGCCCCCTGGTGGTATCTATTGTCAATGAACTTTCCCTTACCCAAGTTACAAGGGAAGAAACATTGCTAGACAACGGGGTGATAAGATAAATTGGATGGAAGATAGATGACTTCTGACCGTACACCTCTAAATGTGGACCTAAGAACTTACTTCAGATATGAAATATATAAGATTTTTTTTATCAAGGAAGACCAAAGACTCTGGGTATTTATAAAGAATGACTTTTCCAGGGATAGGTTCAGTCCACTTTAAGTTAGGGGATAATGAAAGTTCATGGTTCTGTGTGAGACTTCTGAGATAAGCTCCTGATGGAATTAATGGACATCTGTAATCCAGTTCTTCAGTTCTAAAAATTCTCTTGTATGTTATTCCTCCTGGTATCATACACAAGGAGGCTATCAGAAAAGTGATTGACAGATGGCTTGGCAAATGTTCAACAAAAGTATTGAGGTTATTTTGTTTTTAAACAGGGTAGTTACTGAGCCTCACAGCATCAGTAGTAGATGTGGCTTGAGTCTAGTGATTCAGATTATTTTTGATGCTATCGTACAGATGCAGTATATGTAGTTTCAATTTAAAAAAAAATCCTGATCTTATGCAAGGACGCGTAGGTAGATTTGATGAGAAACGTATTGTTAGTATATGAGTCTGTAGGTTATCCCCAAACCACTTATATAAGATGCGGAACTTTTCGGGTATATGGGGTTTACCTTGGGTCACTTTCTGAGAAGGTGATCAGAAGAAGGGAGGGACGGTCTAAACTGTTTTGTCTGAAGTTTAGTAGCCAAGGGAGACAGTATAGAGGAGATTTAAACTGTTGGGTAAAATGAAGTTTTTTGGATTGAATTGCTTTCAGGTTTCAGCACAACATTGCTTATTGTCTGTGTTATATAGACCAATGGTTCTCATCGTGTGGTCCCTAAAGTGTAGTCTCCAGACCAGCTGCATCAGCATCACCTGGGAACTTGTTAGAAATACAATTCTTGGGCTCTACTCCAGGGCAATAAAATCAGAGCCTCTGGGATGGGACCCAGCAATCTGTGTGTTAACAAGCCCTCTTGTTATTCTGATGCTAGCTCCAGTGTGAAAACTGCTAGCATAGATGTATAATAACCATTAGCATAGGGTATATAGTATTAACTTTCAACTTTGAGGAAATAAAACAAACTTACTAATCAATCAGTTGCCACTTTGCCAATTTGAGCAGTTCTTCCAAGATGGTTATCTACAACATTAGTTATCTAATAACAGCATGATTTTGGAAGAAGCATTGGAAAATGATGATTTAAGATGCCATTTAGCTTTAGAAATAGTGATAACTTTGGCATGTTTTATAGTGACTAATTTGAGGACATGGGCCCTGAATACATTTTTAATTACTTCCTGAATGAATTAATAAAGGAATGAGTTTGGCTTTAGGGTAAAGCTGGCATTTTAAGATTAAATGTACAGAGTAAAAAATGATTCTAATGACATATTAATTAGATTTCTTTCCCTTGTTAAACTAATTATTTTTTTGTTTTTCTAAAATAGATAAGTAATGGAACATCATCTGTGATCGTCTCCAGAAAGAGGCCATCAGAAGGAAACTATCAAAAAGAAAAAGACTTGTGTATTAAATATTTTGACCAGTGGTCTGAATCAGATCAAGTGGAATTTGTGGAACATCTTATTTCACGAATGTGTCATTATCAGCATGGACATATTAACTCTTACCTGAAGCCCATGTTGCAGCGGGACTTTATTACCGCTTTACCAGGTAACTGTACGTGTGTTTTAAAAAGCCAAGCAGTGGAAGAATGCCCAGCCTAAGGGTCTGTTGGGAACTGAGTAGACAATTTATGAAATGAATGAATGAGTACTGTGCAAGGCATTTCTTTGGGACACATACTGTATTTTTAATACATGGGACTTGAGGGAGAATTATAATTTAGCGTCTATCTGGGAAATGTAGGCAGTTTCTTTGATTAATAGTGTTAATCATTGGTCAATACTATTGCTTCATGTAGTTTGTTTAATGAGTTAATGATGTGCTTTTTATTTTGATGTAGTCTGTATATAGGCATACTTTGCCTTTATATGTAATTAAAAAAATATATGGCATTCTTTTTCCTTCAGTTTGTCTGCCTGGGAAGTGTCCCAAAGTTTAGGATGTTTATTTGTATTTGAAATGACACTTAGGGAATGAGGGAATGGCAAAAACATACTGGGAAAACTGGTAGCTTGTCTTTTACATTTTTCAAAAATTGTTTCTGCATCCTTTCCTTCACCACCTTTCCTACCCCCATCTGTCACACACACACACACACACACGCACACTTCTCTGGTTATGTTTACTTTGATTTTTTTATAATAGACTTTATATTTTAGAGCATTTTTAGGTTCAGAGCAAAATTGAATAGAAAGTACAGAAAATTCCCATATTCCTATATCCCCCAATTCCCACACATGCACAGCCTGTCCCACTGCCAACATCCTACAGCAGAACAATACATTTGTTACAATTCATGAACCTATAGTATATTAACTGATCATTATTACCACAAATCCATGGTTTTCTTTAGTGTTGACTCTTGGTGGTATACATTTTATGGGTTTGGACAAATGTATAATGACAGGTACCTACAATAATAGTACCATATAGAATAGTTTCACTGTGTTCTGCTTATTCACACACCCACCCGTTGAAATATTTTTTTATTGGCTCTATGCCGTACCACTTTATTTTAAAGACATGGGAATGAGGGGTATTTTGCTATGTTGCCCAGGCTGGCCTCAAACTCCTGGGCTCAAGCAATCCTCCGGCCTCAGCCTCCTGAGTGGGTGGGACTATAGGTGTACATCACCATACCTGGCTAATTTTTCTATTTTTTGTAGAGATGGGGTCTTGCTATGTTGCTCAGGCTGATCTTGAACTCCTGACCTCAAGTGATCCTCTTGCCTCAGCCTCCTGAGTAGCTAGGATTTGATTTTTCTTTTTTCTTTTTTTTTTAGTTTGAAGGCAACACATGTGCAGGGATTTGATATTTGATAACTCATGAGTTCTTTTCTGTCTCTGTCTCTCTGTCTTCTCTTTAAAAATTTCAACTTAAATTTGGCTAGGTAAGATAAACAGATTTCACTCCTGAAGAGAATGGTGGCTAGAACATTTTCCTATGGTGTGATCAGTATAGTATGGTAGTTACAACTGCCATATCAGGGTAGACCTAGAAATAGCCAGGGATGAGTCGGTGCCATTGCCACTACCCTACCTCTGTCAGAGCTACTGGATGGCCCCTCAGGGAGTAACCACTCCTGTCTGTGATTGGCAGGAGAACATCAGGACTCCATGTTCTAAGTACATCCTCAGCAAACAGTCCCTGGCTCAAGGCTCAGGCCTGAAACCTAGGGCTGCAAAATGACAGGCCAGCTTCTGATTTCTAATACCTTGTCTAAAACTTAGAAAATTTTGACTCCACTGTTCTTTTTATGCTGATGTGTAGCACAAGTTGCCCATTTCTTCTATTAGAATCTCTAGAAAATAAAAATATGAACCCTGTCTAGAATCATAGTATTTAATTGCTGAATAGGATCTTAACCATTAGTCCTATTTCTCATTGTGTAGATTAGGAAGCCAAGAATCAGAGAAATTGGGTGAGATTCCCATGATCATATGTCTTGGTTATTGTGGTGATGGTGTGGGTGATAGTAGGATTTGGTTGAAAAGTTAATGCAAAGGCTAAGGAAAATTCCTTAAATTGGTCCTAAGTGTTGAATACATGGATTATAACCCACTTCAGTAATACTCACTTTCAATTATAAGAAAGAGAGAGAGAGAAAGAGACCAAGATGTGCTTTTGAATATGCGAAAGAGAGAATTACAGGTGAATGGACGTAAAATGAGTGTACACATATGTGTGCAGTGCTGGAACTCAGAAGAACCCTGTGGAATCAGGTCGCATCTCACACCAATAAAAGACAGTTTTTTGAGTTGACAGTTGTACTTGTTCCTCATAAGTGCTTTTTACTAAATGAGCTTATGCCTCCATTTTTCTCAAGCAAATTCCGTTTTGGTTTTATTTTTTTCCCTGTAATTTGCTTCTCAAACGTTTTAGAGTGCCAGGGAACTCACCTTATATTTGCAGGATAGCCACAAGGTGGCACTGTTGAAGTTCTCTTGATTTGCAGAATATATAGTTCAGAGGCAACCCCTTCTCTTGGGGAGTGTACAGTCTTGGAGAGAAGGCAGAACAGATGAACATGTGTTATGTATATAAATATGGTTAGTATAATTACATACAATTCAGTTTTCATTACAGTGAATTTTAAGGCATTGTCCATATCTCTGTTAAAGTAGAATTTTGTGGTATGGAATATTACATGAAATGAATGGACCATTGGCTGGGACATGGAAATATTTTTGTTAAAATGCTATTTGTTTTAACAAGATTTGATCTGAACATATATACATATGTCAGTATATATCATACATACGAATCTAATAGCTGGGGACAAGCTAGCCAAGTTGATTGTGTTAGTTAGTATCTAGTAGACTTGGATACCTGGCATTAGTACCTTAACACAGACCCTGCATTAAGAGCATTAGGGGAGAAATAGGTCCATCTCTGTGTTCATACTTAGATTTAATAATGTGTGGAGCAACTTATGAATCATACTAGTTTGGTGTTTCACTTTTACTGTAGATCATCTTGAGTTTGAATTTTACTCTATTGAAATTGACAGTCAACTTAAGACTTCATTTGATTGTGCAAACCATTAGTTCTACAAAAAATTGTCTATAGCCTTGGCTTTTTAATGCTTATTGTAACTATTGTACCTGTCACTATGGAGAAAATGGAGAATGTTTGTGGTCTCTGGCTTCTTTTGGCTCAGTGGAAAAAGTGATAATTATGATACGCTTTTCAAAAAATCATGGTAAATGTTTAGTCTGCAGTGTCAGTTTCTGCAGGCTAAGTTTGTGGTTTGTAAAACCTGTTGTTAACAGGAAAATTCATAGCATTTAAAGTAGAGGCAGATTGTACTTCAGAAAGGATGATAAGCATTGGTGATCCATTTGGTGAGGTGTCTAAGCAATTAAAAATTTTGGAACACTTGGCTTCTTGGCCATGGTTTATTCATTTGTCTTGTCCCCTAGTAAGGATGATAAATCATCATGGACTGTAAATATGAGGCTAGATCAAAGGTCTTGGGAGATGGTGAAGGAATCAGGGCATAACTAAGGCTCCAGGCTGCTCACATGAAGACCCAGCATGACAGTGGAAGGAGTATGGATGTTGCGTTTAGACAGGCCCTTGGTTTGAATCCCAGCCCCTACACTTCATAGCTATGTGATCCCAGTTTTTGGAGCCTCAGTTTCCTCGTATATCTGGGAATAATAACGCTACATGGGATATTGTGAGGATTAAAGGTAATGGTTATAATGTGCCTGGCATCTAGTGGGTACTCTAAGGATGGCAGCTAAAAAAAAAAAAAAAAAAAACCCAGAGGAGCAGGAAACACCTGCTTCTCCAGAGGTAGTAAGATTTATTGCTAGGAAGTTTTAATTATTCACCCACTAATTTCCGAATTGATTCATCCTGACATCATATAGGTGTGTGTGCCACTTTGTTGTTTTGTTTCCTGGATGTTTTATGGAAAAAGCTGTTGGGTTTTGTGACCTGGACTTCTTTTCACTTCATTTCTGTCTGAATCCTTAGGTTGGTGGTTTCCAAGTGAAAGGTGCCCATTGATTGACTGTTGTTGTCAGGAATTGCATTGTTTTCTTTAAAAATGTTTCCAGCTTCAGATTTTACAACTAGATCTGTGACCAGGAAGGGGGAAGGGACAGCAGTGGTGGGTGGGGAAGGAAGTTTCTTTGCAACTGCTCTTTGAAATGCATTTCTAAAATAATAAAAGTTTCTGTAATTGTATGATCTAAGCAACTGTGTTGAAACTAGCTGTAGTCAAGGGCATTGAACTGACATTTGAGTTTCATTTTGATACAGTGTTATTTACATATTGAGCTTTGAAATTTGTGCCTTTTAATTGTTTTAATTTATTATTGAAATTTTTCCAGACTTTCATCTGGTGCCTATAATTAGCAACAGCAGCACTTCTTCAGTAATGTGTGTGCCATATTATGGCCTCAATTTTTAGAGGCCATAATGTGTCCTCTTGGTGCCTTGGGAAGGTTGGTGGTGGTGGGAGATGGAGGAGTCTCAGCATGTTAGAGTAATGAGAACCAGACATAGGTACTTAAGAAAATGCCTAGTTTAAACAGCTCAAAGCACTTTTTAGCCCAGGCAAATGGACCACCTTATTTAGTAACCCGTTTGTCCTGAATAGGCTTGAAACCGGAAAGTTGTAAGGTCTGCATGGCTCCTGGGAGTGACTGCTCTAAGGTGCCTTAATAGAGAGTGCGATTCCTATTCTTCTTAAAACATTTAAGGGGATATGAGGCTTATACCAAGAAAATACAGTGGGCTTAGCGTTTTTCTAGAGAAGATGTGCAATATTTTCTCTGAAGAAAATAAAGAAGAATATTGTGTATGTATAGCCTCCTTGGCCATTGATATCAGCTGAGGGTATTTGAGGGAGAGGAGAGGAGAACAAAGACTGACATTTATTGAGTACTTGTTATGTATCTGGCTCCTTATGTATATTGTCTTATTAACCTTCTCAACAAGTTTGGGAGATTCCTTCTGTCTAAAATGAGTGTATTGAAAGTGCCTATTTCAGAGGGTTATTGTGCAGATTATATGAGATAATCCATTCCAGGCATTTACTATCATTCCTATGTTATGGAAGACTGAGATCTGAAAGGAAAACGATTTGCTGAAGGTTGCACAACTAGCAGCTGACAACACTGACTCAGCCCAGATTATCTGACTTTACAGCCAATGCATCTTCTACAAACAAGACTAAAACATGTTGCTTCCTAGAAGGATGAAGTACATTTAAAGTATTAACCAAAGAAAATAAATCTAATCTCATAGAAATGATTGAGATGTTGCTTAATTGGACTGATGGCATTTGAAAGAGGAAGAAATATGTATTAGTAAGGGATTTACTTATACAAAAACTCATTGATAGCCTAGTTGTGAGCACTTCATGGGGGGGGCGGGAATCAAACAGGACTGAGAAGGATATCATTGCTATAAACCAATAGTTTCCAACATGTCAGAATTATCTAGTGGCACTTCTTAAAAATACAAATTCCTGGGCCTCACCATCTGGACATTCTGATTCAGTAGGTCAGGAGAAGTCATGGGGAATCTGTTTGTATTGCTGTTTTGAAAATAATTAACCCTAAGTGATTCAGATGCAACCACACGGGCTCTACCAGGTGATAGACCACACAGCTAGGTAGACAATTTGGGTGCTGCTTTCTCAGTTCAGACACAGATGACAGGGATGTTGCAGCTGTTAAGGACTGAAAAGGCAACTGTCTAATGCATTGTCTTGCTGTTTGTTTTATCTCTCAGAGAGCAGAGGGCTCAAGACGAAAATTGGTTTGGGGTGTGTTTATAATCCATTAAGAAGATTAGGTTAGTGATATGGAAGTAATATAAACCTTTAAAAGTGACTATGTTCTAATATTAAGAGCAGAATCTAGAAAAGGAAGATAGATAAGTACTCCAGAATTAGAAAAATTAAAAGAAGAGCTAAGTCTATTAGCCCATGGCAAGAAACTTTAAATGAAACTATGATTAAAGAGGGCTGGGAGATTCTGCAGTTTGAAATTCTGATGAATGATTTGTCATTTCTAGTGATGGAGAGGCATAAGTAGAACTATATGTGATTATCCATGGATTTCCCTGATTTTATGTAAACGTAGAAGATGGAGGTACACAGGAATGTGGCCTGAACCTGTGAGAATGGTGTCAAGAAGGCCAAACCCCAAATAATGTAAAATTGTCTAAAATGTTAAAGTAAACTGAGTTGAGAATAAACAAAATAATCAACTGTTTGGAGCAAGATTATAAAGAATGAAGGGATAGTGTGCTTAGAATAGATGGTATAGTTATAGTGGAAAGAAACAGCACATTTCATTCTCATTTAGTCTGTTTTTTCCCATCACTAAAAATAATGACTTTAAAACAAGAAAGGATAGAAAAGTTATAGTCAAGAAAGATGTGATGATACTTAGGAATCACGTAGTTCCCATAAACAAGTAGGCCTAAATATATTACATGCCGGGATAGTGACAAAACCTGTGGTTGTGATTTTCAGAATTGTGGAACATTGAGAAGTAATTGAAAACCAGTATGGAGAGCTACTGGGTACAATTGTGTCCTGTACAGCTTGTACAGTTGCACGTGGTAGTCCTGCATGATAGCACCCAGAGATGACTAATGAGCAGATTTCTTGGTTTTAAGAACTGGAGAAGGTATATAAGGGGGCTTTAGCTGTTAAATTCAATGTTGCACTCTAGCAGAATTCTCAGACGCATTTCAAAAGCTAGTCACCATCTGAAAAGATTGTGTATGGTTGTGTAAGCCTAGAAGAAGGTATACAGAATGTTAAAAGCCTTTATCTCTGGGATACGGGGTTTAGAGATTCGAAAATTTTTGCTTATATACAATAATTTTTTAAGATAGTGAATGTGGATTGAATATGTTACAAGGGGACCCAAAACAGCTAGTGCCAACATGTAAATAAAAAATTGCAATACCAACTTTATGTAGTAAGCACCGTTAAGAGAACATGGAGAATAACTATACCAAATTCACCTCATTTCCTTTTTGGATAAGGTTATCAGACTAGTAGGTCAGAAATAATGATGCTAGGATGGTAGTGTCTTCATGGGGTAGTTTCTCCAAATGTCTCTGAGGACTAAACAGAGAGACATGGGTTGGGCAATATACACAGGTGATTACAGAGCTGGTGGTGCAGTTTTGGTACCCTGTGAATGTTAATGAATGCATATACATCAGTGATTGCCTGGAGGGAAAAGGCTAGTGTCATAGGTGCTGTCCTTGGTTCTGACCCATTTAACCTGTTTGCCAGCCACTTAGGATAAAAACTTAGTACATTAGTCCATCATGCAGATCTGATGTGGAAAACATGCTCTTCTGGATATCAAAAATCAGAATTCTAGAGACTGAAATGGATGGGTCAAATAAAGCTTTGAAGGTGAATCATAGTAAGGATAAATATAAACCCCTACTCAAAGCTGTCCCCTACCTTTCCAACTAGCTGTATAAATACAGAATTAGGGGGAAATGTTTTAGGGGGGAGAGGCCTAGGATTTTATTTTAACTTACAGCCATCTTAGGAGTCTACTGTGATGACTATTAGATGAAGGCAATGCCAGTTCTGCATTAACTGTAAGGTAATGCAAAAAAGCATAGTGGTCCCAGTGTAGTCTTCATTGTCAGACCATAGTTTGAGTATTAGATCTTGTCCAGAGCGGGAAAATTAATATATGAAGGGCCTGGAAACCATAATCAAAGGGTAACAATAGTCATTCTTAGAGTTAAAGAAAACCTTAGTTTGTAAAGCATTTTTAATGCATTGTCTCATTTTGATATTTTCAAAATAGGGCAAAGATTATGATCCCTATTTTATACAGATGAGGAAAGTGAGACTCTGAAAGTTTGATGATTTAGCTACACACCCTGGTCTTTCAACACCAAGTTTAGTGCTACTACACTGCTTCTATTTGTTTTGAAAAAGAGGCCGGGCGCGGTGGCTCACGCCTGTAATCCTAGCACTCTGGGAGGCCGAGGCGGGTGGATTGCTCAAGGTCAGGAGTTCGAGACCAGCCTGAGCGAGACCCCGTCTCTACTAAAAATGGAAAGACATTATATGGACAACTAAAAATCTATATAGAAAAAATTAGCCGGGCATAGTGGCGCATGCCTGTAGTCCCAGCTACTCGGGAGGCTGAGGCAGTAGGATCGCTTAAGCCCAGGAGTCTGAGGTTGCTGTGAGCTAAGCTGACGCCACGGCACTCACTCTAGCCTGGGTAACAAAGTGAGACTCTGTCTCAACAAACAAAAAAAAAAAAAAAAGAAAAGAAAAGAAAAAGAGAACAGATATTAACCTTGTAGAATGTTTTATGGTCTTTAAAATCTTTTCATGAAACTGTTTAATTTGACTTTTACAGATAGCATGAGAAAGGGCAGTTATTACTAGTGAATATCATTTTATATGGTAGAAAATCAAGGCACAGGAATGTTATAGTTTTGTTTCAGTATTTGCTTCATGTCATAGAGCTAGTAAGTGGTGAACCTGGGACTTGAAATTGGAAGTTTCTGATTACGTGTTGTGTGCTCTCTTCCTGACACAGAATAGGATGAGCTTTGTGTTTTGTAGCTATAGAGGACATGCCTAGACCCACAGGATGGGAGTTCACAGGTGGCAACGATGCTGACCGTAGTGATCTTCCCATCATGAATGTCAGGCAGAGGCTGAATCTTGAGTGGTTGTCTTTGAGAGGACGCTTGGATTCTGTGAGAGGTTGAACCCAATAAGCTCTAAGGCCCTAGAATTTGTAGACATGTGCCTCCTGCTTTTGAGGATTTTTACTATCTATTTAGGAACAGAAAATGGGTATCCACAAAAAGAAGATGACAAGATTGACCAAAAAAAAAAAAAAAAAAAAAAATCTAAGCACAACTGACTTTAACTCTTGGATTGTCATTTAACTTTTCCTAAGTTTTTAAAGATAGGTGTCCTTAGCTCTCAGGAATTCACAGAGGGCATGGATTAATGGGACATGATTTGTTATGAGAGACAGTGAATCAGAGGGGGATAGATAAAAACTTTAAAGGAAGAAATCTGAGTTCTGGGCTTGGCTTTACCACTGAGTAGTGTAAAACCGTGAATGCTTTACCTATTTGTGCCTCATTTGTAAAATTTGGGGCCTCATTACTCCATAGGGACTTTGTAAGAGTTATATAAAAGACAATGAAAATAAGTCTTATTTTCATGATATCATATTATATTGTGAATATCGTAATATCTGACAAATGCAGAACTGTTCAAGGTCATATTTTACACACAGAACAGTTGTTATCAATTTTTTTAATCATAAAAAGTCAGAACCAAAAAAAGTGTGTATGTTTATGTACTCATGCATTTATGTATCTGTAGAACTTTTGATATTACTTAAGTATTAAATATTTTACCTAGTTTGGGATTCCTTTATTCCTCTTATCTTTAAGGAAATGATGGCTGGTGTATTTCTATCTCCCTTCCCATTCCTTCATTCCCTTTTCTGTTTTGTAGAGCAAGGCTTAGATCACATAGCAGAAAACATTCTTTCCTACCTGGATGCCAGGTCTCTGTGTGCAGCAGAGCTGGTATGTAAAGAATGGCAGCGAGTGATCTCAGAAGGAATGCTTTGGAAGAAGCTAATTGAACGAATGGTACGCACTGATCCTCTATGGAAGGGACTTTCAGAAAGAAGAGGGTGGTAAGTACTTGAGTTGCTTGTTCCCTTGAAAAAAGTTTCTATGACACAGGGTCAGCTTGATTACACAAAAAGGCAATTATACTTGCAAATGTGTTGGCCTCTCTTAAATAAGGGAGAAAAATGAGTGGCCAACAGTTAAAAAAAAAAAGTTAAAGCTATTAGGATTTCCCCTTCTGAAATGTGAATTTGTTTATATTTTATTAACTCATAGAAAATGTTGTATAGTTTGAATGGGTGATTTGGCTTTTCAAAGCTATGTGTTTATGCCTTTTCCTTCACATTTTAATTAGGTGATGATACTCTCACCAAAAAGGTAGATAAGATGAAAGAAAATATGAGAAAGTCAAGAAATGCCATTTTGCTGTTTGTTATTGCTCGTGGTTGAGAATATGGGAGGTGTAACAACAGGATTTTTTAGGGAAAAACTCATTAACTTAAATGTTAAGTTTAGCTGTATGCTGTATGGCCCAGTTAGCACAGAGAAAGAGAGAGCTACAGATGGAAGTGCAGGGGGTGGTGTCAGGGAGGGTGAGGGCTGTATTTTCTTTATGGGAGAAAGTTCAATGTGTACTAAGTTACGTTTTTCACAAAGCTGCATTAGCACTTTTTATTAAACTCTATAGAATGAAAGGCTAGATTGGGTATTGGTACTCAGAAAACAAACAAAACTTGTCTCTAACTTGTAAGTTTCATTGTCAGAAATCCCACTTTTAAACTGTTCAAGCTCAATGCAAGTTAAAAGACATAAAAGATATATCTTTATCAGTACCATGTTTGAATAAAATTCACCCTTTTATGTGCAAAAATGTAACATCTGTTTGTTTTTATTTGCCAGGGATCAGTATCTGTTTAAAAACAGACCCACAGATGGCCCTCCCAATTCATTTTATAGGTCATTATATCCAAAGATAATCCAGGATATAGAGGTAACTTTATGATTTATCTGTTTTATGGGCTCTTTGTGTCTTGTTCTCAACTTTTTATGTTGCCTTAGAGTCTTCTTTTGTTCTAAAATCATGGAACTAGTAATTTTTTTAAAAGTTGAGCTTTTGGAGTAAATGTATAATCTACAGCTATTCTGCAGGGTAGATAATGTCCTTTGCAAAAAAATATCTAACTTTTCTCAAACATGAAATGCTTCTGCAAGGCTGCCAGTTAATTAAAACCTTAATCCAAAATCAACTTTTTATTCTAATTTGAGAAATTTTCCAGAATCCAAGGCCCAGTTTTTTTTTTAGGTAAGCCTAGTTTTACATTTTTAGCCATCTCTGGAGGACTGGAGAAGGCACATTTCCTACAGTTCCTACAGTTTCCTCTGTAAATTGCCCATAGTTTTTTCATAAAAATGACTCAGAAATCATGCTAAGCAATAGTTTAGTGGATTTTATAGAGCAAATTATGCTCCTGGACCATTTTGGATTTGAGTGTAACTTCACCAGACCAGTAAAACTCTGTAAACTTGATGAGAAACATTGGAGATGTTTGATATTGTTCATGTGTTCTAATTAGTTCAGTTTTATTATTTAGCCTTTTTCCTTGAACCAGGAAAGACATGCACAGGCATTTCTCATTAACTCTTTCCCATGTGTTCTTGGCAGGTCTTGGTTACTTCACTATTTCCTCCTTGGCAGAAAAGTTTAGCTTTTGCTAGGCAATGCTGTATCACCCATAAAGTTATACTCAGTTTCCCAAACGTGAAGTAATCCTCTCCCCCAGGTGATAGACATAAAAGTTATTGTGCCAAAATTCATTAATGGAGAAACATGTGCTTTTTTGGAGTCCTTCCCTCCCCACTTCAGGCAGATGTGAACTAATGGAATCATTCCATTAATGGTAAATCTGAATGTGACTGGAATATCATTATTTAAAACATAAACCCTGTCTTGAGTATTCTGCTCTCTAAAATGACCTATAAAGTAACCTTTTAGGGAGGGTTAATTAATTTAAAACTGCCAGACAAATCATAAAGTTTAGGAATTAATTGATCCATTGGCAGTACAAAACTTAGAATAAATTGCCCCTACGATGTTAGTAGCTGTGACATAGTGTTAACTTTAATCTTTGGTTGGGGTGTGTGTGTGTTTTAGGGGAGAGGGAGTATCTCTTACTCCTAGATAATTATACGAAGACATTACTTGTGTACACATCTTAGAAATGACATTACCCTCTGTGTTTTTTCCCTTGGAGGGAGTCAACTATTTACAAAGTATCTCTAGATATCTTTGACTAATTTTATCAGGTCATTTATTTTGAGAAGAACAATGTTTAAAGCTAATCATGAATAAACAGAAACTCTGGAAGAACTTTGATCAAGTTGAAGATTTGGTGACTTAGGTTATTTAATCTAATCCTCATGACTACTGTTATAATCAGCAGTATGAACTTGTATTCTGTGGCATGGCAGTATGCGACACCACCTACCATAACCATTTCCTTAGGCTGAAATGATATGTTAAAGTTAGCAGACGAGGCAGATGTGAGCAGAAACAAAACTATGGGGGAGAATCATATTTGACACAAAACCTCTACATCATGGTGGTCTACCCAGTGGTTCTTAAAGCGTGGTTTGGGAAAACCCACTGGTTGGCCACAAGAGTCTCCTCCAGATTTTTGTGGGCTAGATCTCCTAGTGTAAGGGATGATGTTTTTATTAAATACTTTGGTATATTCACTACTGGCAATAATGATAAAAATAACGTGGCACTAATAGCATTTACTTGTGCCAGATACTTTGTTAAGCACTTTATAATACATTTTCTCATTTCACATTCTGGGCAAAACTTGAAAGGTGAGCCAAGTCTTTATTTAAAGTTGAGGAAACTGAGGCTTAAAAAGGTTAAACTGCTTGCTCAAGATCACATAGCTAGTGTGTAATAAAGTTTGTGATCAACCTTATACTCTTCTGCCAGTAATACATTTTTTTTATAATACAGATCACTGGTACCACATCAAAATAGAATTCTTTACTTCTGTTTTGGGAGTATGTTTTATTGTGTCCAGGGTAGACATACATGTAGAGGGTTCTTTCAGTGATCTGTGGATCAAATGAGAGAGACGCACAGGCTTGGCTCTGCCCATGTGGCTAGTATGAAACCCTCATAAGCAGAATATAGTAATTTTAAGCACCTTCTTTTGAGCCCTTACAGTATACCATGAACTATGTTGGGTGGTTTACGTAGATTATTGCATTTAATTTATACAACAAGGTACATATTATTATCCCTATTTATAATAAGGGTAAACTGAGACTAAAAGGAGTTTTAGAACTTGTTACACATTTCAGTAGAAGATATGGGATGGGATTTTAACCGAGGTGTGTGTAGCTCTAGGCTTAACATTGTCATTTTCAAAGTAGAAAATTCAAGAAGTGAGGGAGAAAGAAGCATGTTATTTTATGCCTGCAGAATTTCAAGGTGGTCTTCTTTCTCTAGTTGGGTGAATACTCAGTTTCCTTGATTGTTAGTTGAAAAGAAATGATATAAGTTAAGATTAGTTGGCCTTGTTTTAGTTTAGGTACAGGAAAGACAGTGCTTTATAAAAGGTTTTAAGCACATTGCCAAAAGATAAATTATTATATCCAGAATGTCAGGCGGATGTTTATGTCCCCCTCCCTCCCCCATTGTCCATACACAGCTTCAGAGTCTCTTGTGTTTTTTCCCTTATACTTTGCAAGGTTACCGGTTCACAAGCTTTTTCTTTTTTTCCTTCTTCTTCTACCTTGACAGCATAGCTCACATGCTGGCTCCTATAATCCATCTATTCCTAGATTTGGCTCTGATGAACAGAGAGGAAATGTTGATCTCTGAACTTGCTGTACTACATTGACCCACCACAAATTGGCTACATTTTAAGGAAAAAGTAGAGAACCTGGTTTAGTGTGGCCAGCTCTTATTATTCAGAAAATGAGGATGTGAGAAATGCAGTTTGGGAAGAATAGGTATGCATTCTTAGCTTCCTGCAAAGCTTCATCTCTCCTGGTGTGCTTGCCTCACATACGGAGGGTTTACAGGGTCTCTGAACTGAGGAGATAAACCTGAGGCTTACTCCTAAAAGAAGCAGCCATATTTATATTCTCTTTTGCTATCTGGAGTCCTAGTTGTTGTTGTTGTTGTTGTTATTGTAGTGGGCTTACTGCTGGGTATTTTGCCACAGTGATTTAATTTAATCCTCAAATTGTTACAGCTGAGATCCTTACTCCAAAGCCCATGCTCTTTCCATTCTGTCATGCCACCAAGTGTCCAAGAGAGTTGTTGTAACAGACGTAGTCACTGAGTTCTGATGTTTTGAACTTAGATTTTTCTCTTTTGCCGTTTCAGAATAGCGACAGACTCCTTCGTGTAATATACCTTTTTCTTCTCTTTATTCACTGCATGGAAGCCTTTGAAGTGTTCTTCTTGAACAGCCCACTGGGAGAATGATGATGTGTTGTATTGCACCTTATAATAAGCCACATTTTATTCAGGGAAAGTGGGGAGCTTTTTTGTGGTTTGCAAACTTGATATTAACATTGTCCTGACCAGAAAATGTCGAAGCTTGCCCACCACCCAGTTGTGTTTTGGCTTCTAAAAATAATGTTATTCCTCCATACTCAGACATCTGTTTTTACTCTGTTGCCAATTTAAATGCCTGTGTATACTCTGTGTATCGTGGCTACTTTCCCAGTGTTTTGAAAACTTGCACAGAATAAGGTAAGGGGATTTTACAAGTTCTCAAAAACATGAAATATTCCTCTACAGTAGCCATACCACATGATGGCTAAGTGAAATGGTAGGTAGCCACATACGTAAAGAGGTGCACCTGTGTATGACCTGCATCCCTGCTGCTGACATTAAGATAACAACTGAATTCCATTTCAAGGCTGCACCCCTTCCTGGGAATGGTTAAGGAAGCTCAGGCTTATTAGCAATAAATATCAGCCTAGACTGAAACAACAATTCCTGGCAGTTTGGCTAGAAGATTTTGTTGTTGTTGTTCACAGCCCACTATTTTTGGTCAGTGTTTTCAAGGACTGAGGAAGAACATAACTGCTACCATTTGCTGGCACTATGATGAGAACTTTATGTATGTAATCTCATTTGAACCTTACAGTAGTTCTGAGAGAGCAGATACTGCCATTTTTCACAGAGGAGGAAACTGCTGCTCAGACAGTGAAAGCCATTTGCCAAAGCTGCTACTTGACCTTAGTATTTGCTGCCACAATGGGCTGCCTGCCAGTTTTAAAGGTCTAGTTTTCTAGTTTTTCTAAAAAAAACCTGGCTTATAAGCATTTAAGCAAGAGTCGAGGCTGTCAGACATGGGAGTAGTGTCTTGGGCAGGCCTGGTCAGCAGAAGTGCTGCTTGCTTGTGTGGGTGGCCTTGGGAATTGAGAACAGCGCAGTCTCAGGAATTACCCAGGGTTGGTGTGCAGCAAAGCCATCGACTCACTGATCTGGTTCTCATGCTTTTCAGAACAAGCTGCACTTGTCTTGGGATTCAGAAAACTAATGGTTTTTAAAACCACCCTAAGTGGGGACTTCCTAAAATGGCACATCAGGAATTATTTGGCATACTTTTTCTTTTAAAATTCAGAAATGTATTTGAGAGAATTAGGCTCTTTATAAAAAGTGTAAAGAAGCCAAGCCAGTTACTAACTTCCATTCAACTTAGAATGAAAGTGTGCTGTCTATTAAATAGCAGAGCTGATATCCTGTCCTCTAGCTCTTGTTTGAAGGTCAATGTCGGGTGTTGTTCTCTGTCCAGACGTCTCAAGGAGTGATGTTTCACAGGCTGACCCTGCAGCCTGACTCCAGCTCCTCTCTGTTGTCTTCTCTGCTGTTGACTTCAGGACTTTAGGTATAGTAAAAGATAGTAACCAAGTCACCCAGTTCTAGAAAACATATTACAGTAGTGGGAGAACCTGTGGGAAATTCTTTTTGGTATGGGGATTTCCCCCACCCCCTCTTTCTAGATTAAAAAAGAAATTTCCCCCCTGAAACTCCAATGTGGTAGTAAATGTGCTTTTTCTATTCATTAAAATGCATGGAATGACAAAGCTACTAACTGATTCAGTAGCATTGTAAAGCAATTGCATACGTTTTAAACCTAGGAACAGCTATATGAACATTTTTTGTTGTTTTTAAAGACAGACTCTGTTTTTTTTGAGACTGTTACCCAGGCTAGAGTGCTGTGGCATCAGCCTGGCTCACAGCAACCTCAAACTCTTGGTCTCAAGCGATCCTCCTGCCTCAGTCTCCCAAGGAGCTGGGACTACAGGCACACACTGCCACGCCTGGCTAATTTTTTCTATTTTTAGTAGAGACCTGGGTCTCACTTTCACTCAGGCTGGTCTCGAACTCCTGACCTCAAGCAGTCCTCCCGCCTCGGCCTCCCAGAGTGCTAGGATTACAGGCATGAGCCACCACAGCTGACCGCTATATGATTTTAAAAATAACAGCTGATATATATGTAAGCCATGAGGTATATTCATCTTTGTAATACTTTAGGTTCATATGAAGTCATGTATTCTGCAGCAACTCTGTGGGCCTCCAGAGGATATAGCCTGAGCACTGGCAACCACTGCCAAGAGTTACTGGCCACAAATTAGACTTGTTACCAGTACATCTGCCTTCTAAGTCAGCATTTTCCTGGAATGCTTAGCATGCTGAGGTGGCTCAGTCACTACCTGAAAATACATTGTTTCTCCAAATTATCCCAAGCATTGAGTTGAGTTTAAGAAATGCATTATATTCTTGACCCCTTTTAAAAAGTTGCTTGTTCAGACAGATCTGTTGTCTACCTTCATAGAGGTAGCAGAGGTGGGGTGAATTAATTTTTTTGGTTTAGCAGTGTGGTCTTTCGTGTCTGACATTCTACCAAGTTACTAGACATGATGACCCAGAATAGGAAGTGCTGTCTCGGTGGCAGAATGGCGTCTCCTGGCATCTCCATGGCACCTCCTGGCATCCCTTCGGTGTTGGAAGTATGCCGTCCTGCCCGCACTCACAGATGTGTGTGGAAGCTCTGTCCTAGTTCCGGGACCCTTGCTAAGCACTGGGGCCATAAAACGATGGAAACATTTCCTTTAAAATACATCTCCAACCCTCCGTTTCTTTTTCTGTAAAATATGGACAATAATTCCTGCTTCAGAGTTATGATAATTAAATTAGCTGCAAAATATATAAGGCGCATAGCATAGTGTTAGGAAAGATTAGTGCTGGCACGTAGCATTCAATAAATTTTAACGTTTTATAGTACAGTGTACAGAAGCGTACTGCCTTCAAAATAAGAGGAAATATGGTTTGTTAGATGTAAGCTGAGCCAGTAATTAAGTGCTTATTGTAAATAAAGATGAGAATTATCTCCTTCTTAACAAAGCAAGTAATTAAACTTTTAGCTGCTCAGAGATAATGAGCTACTGAATAATAATCTTTCAAACTGTATCTTGAACCGGAGTGTAACCAGTTATTATAGTCCCTGTTGTCCCCCAATTTCAAGGATCAGGAATTCAGACTTTCGTTGCTCTTAATAGAGACATTGTATCTTTTGATCCTGAAAAATCCCTCATATCTTCTACCAGAGATTTGGTCTTTTCGTGCTCTGGGCATGACCCACTTCCTCATTAAACTTGGCCCAGTGGTGTCAGGCCATAGTGTTCTTTATCTCAAGTCTTGCGGCACTTAACAGTT
The DNA here is from genome assembly GCF_041146395.1 of Eulemur rufifrons. Taxonomy (NCBI): domain Eukaryota; kingdom Metazoa; phylum Chordata; class Mammalia; order Primates; family Lemuridae; genus Eulemur; species Eulemur rufifrons. The sequence continues at coordinate 14,551,816 of NC_090992.1, forward strand.
TTTTTTTTTTTTTTCTTTTACATTCATTTGGTACTTATATTTTATCTGGAATTATTTCTGGTCTTCTTATGTTCTGTGTGCATTACCTCAAGAGCTAGGACCATCTTTCCTCATAGGCACTGAATGTCTTAGTAGCAAAAGCACGGGCTCAGAGTCAGAAAGAACTGGGTACGATTTCCAGTAGGTTCATGCACTGGTTTTGTGGCTGTATGCAAATTAAACTGTTTCCTTGTTTGTAAAAGGGAGATAATAAGGATTTCCTTCCAAGGTTATTGCATGGATCATTTAACCAAATAAACTTAGAGTATATCTAGTTGCAGATACTGGAGTGCCGCCGCCCTGAATGCAGTAGCTTCCTGTTGGTCTTTGTATCCCCAGTGCCTAGCACAATACCTGGACTATATTAACATCTCAGCAAACGTTGCATGAATGATAAAAGAATAAGAATCCAGGGCTTAAATGTACCATTCTTACTCTGAAGAAACTTCAGTCTGGTGGGAGATTAAAAATAACAAACAAAATTCTTTCTATGTAGTTGGTATAGTAGTTGCTCAATATCTCAGTGATCAAGACAATGCTTTGTTTGGATATGTAGATTGTCAATATATGCTTATTAATGGTGATGGCAGTCTTTTGCCAAGTATTTTAATTGGCATTAGGGAGCAACACAATGGGTTATTATTTATTTGTGTGTGTTGGGTACAAATGGCATTCTTTAAACATATATTGAATTCTGTCTAGGCCATTATTTATTTTTTTCCCCAAACCCAACCCAAAACTCATAGGAAATCCTGTGGTAGTTGCCAAACGGGCAGGGAAAGTTTGAGAAAAAACATTGTTGGGCTAATGTTTTACTTGGAAAAGAGCATGATTCCTATTCACAGACATTTATGCAAACCAAGATTGGGGTATCAGTGGTATGCTGTTTCTGGAAGCAACGCCAAAGTCTGAAGCCTAATAGAACAGTTGATTCATAAAAACTCATCTCTTGCCTCCTTTTTTCCCTAGACTATAGAATCTAACTGGCGGTGTGGACGACACAACTTGCAGAGGATTCAGTGCCGCTCTGAAAATAGTAAAGGTGTCTACTGTTTACAGTACGATGATGAAAAGATTATCAGTGGCCTACGAGATAATTCTATTAAGGTGAATGACAATTTTGTATGTATTATTTTTAGAATCGTGGTTATGTGTTAGACACTGGATGTGACAATCTTTCCATTTACTTCAGATTGGTTTTTATCTCTTCCACTCTATTTTGGCAGTGTGGCTCTACAGAACTAGAGCCAGAGCATTTCCCCATAGCAAACACAAGACCTGGATTGTCTCACTTCTTATCTGCCTCTAAGCCCATTCACATTCTGTATTCTGTGTTAGGTGTAAATAGAAAATATCCCAGTATCACAGGGCTCCTGATTACTTTGCTTGCTGGTGAGAGGGTTGCTAGTTTGCCTGTAAATCAAAGTCATTACCTTTTATGGTTTCTGAGAAGGATTCAGATAATAATACAAGAGAATGATAGAGCAATTTATACTGTTTTCATTCACTTCTCAGTAATAGACAAACTGGATGATTTCTCCCTGTAATAAATCTGATCTGACAGATTTTGTTTTATATGTTATTTGTAGCTTATTTCCTTATATTTAAAAAAACATTGAATTTTTTTTTAAGTTATAATTTACATACAAAGAAGTACACTTTTTGGTGTAAAATTCTATGAGTTTTGACAAAAACACAGAAGTATGTAACTGAAACAACAATCAAGATACAGAACCATTCTCTCATTGCCCCCAATTCCCTTGTCCTACCCTTTTCCTTTCCTGTGCTTATCCATTTACCTTTTGAAGGACATTTGTGTTGTTTTCAGTTTCTCAGAATTATGAATAAAGCCACTATAAAGGTATGCATGTAGGTTTTTATGGGAATGTAAGTTTTCAGTTTGTTAGGTGAAAACCTAGGACTGGGATTGCTGGCTCATGGTGCATGCATGTATGTTTCACTTGCTAAGAAACTGCCAAGCTGTTTTCCAAAGTGCTTATACCATTTTACATTCCCATCACTAATATATGAGAATTCTTTTTGTTCGGCCTTGTTGCCAGCCCTTGATAGTCTCAGTTTTTTAAAATATTAGCCATTCTAATAGGTGTTTAGACATACCTCAGTTTGCTTTAAATTCACATTTCCCCAGTGCCTGATGATAGGGAGCATCTTTTCTTGTGCTTTTTCACCATCTTTATGTTCCTTGGTGAAGTTGCTTTTCAGATCTTTCTTATTATTGAGTTTATAGAGTTCTTTATATATTTTGGATATAAGTCCTTTGCTAGATATGTTTTGCAAATATTTTCTCCCAATCTGTGACTTGTCTTTTTATTTTCATAATGATCTCTTTGATAGAACAGAAGATTTCAATTTTGGTAAAGTCCAGTTTACTGGTTTTTTTCTTTTATGGATCATGCTCTTTTTGCCTATATCTAAGAAGTCTTTCATTGAGCTTCTCAAATCTGTAAATGTATGTCTTTCATTCACTACATTTCAGAAGTCTTTGGCCATTATTTTTCCAAATTTTTTTTGTGCTAATTTCCTTCTTTTTTCCTTCTGAGACTCTAATCACATAAATGTTAGATCTTTTGATGTTGTCTCACATTTTTTCAATCTTTTTTCTTCTCTTTTCTGGATAATTTCTATTGGTCTCTCTTTAAGTTGACTGAATTTTTTATCTCTCATCTCTATTCTGCTGTTGCCCCCCCTTATCAAGTGAATTTTTTATTGCAGATTTTATATTTTATAGTTTCTATTTCCATGCTGAGAATTTCTCTCTTTCTCATTCACCTCGAGCTTTTAAAGTCTTTAACCATGTCAACATCTGGGTAATCTCCAGTTTGACATCTGTTGATTGTCTAATCCCCTGAGAATTGATGATTTTTCTTGGTTTTGTATGTTAAGTAATTTTAAATAGTATCTTGGACATAGTGGATATTATGTTGTGAAGACTATGGATCCTGTTATAATCCTCTGGAAAATGTTTGTAGGTGAGTGTATTTTTAAGCAAATCATCAAGCTAGTTAGCTTCAGAACGTAGTTCTGCCTTGACTTTACCAGAGGTGTTGGGAGGGATGGTTCTAATCTCTTCCACTTTTCAAAGCCTTTGCCATGCTACTTTGGTCCTGTTTTGGGCTTGTACTACTCAGAGTTTAGTTTGAGACTTCAGCAATGGTTTAAATATCAGCTCACTTTTTACAGCCTTTGATATGTTGGTTCAGTCTGTCCTGTGCATGCACAGCTAAAGGGTAAGCCTGGTCATTTTTTTTCCTTTTCTTTTCCTTTTTTTTTTTTTTTTTTGGTCTCTTTCCTGTTAGATTTCCCTAAGTCACTTTGGCCCACAGGGACACTTTTTTCATTTTCCTCTGGCCAGAAAAGTGGAGTTTCTCTTAGAATTTTAGTTATCTTTTCCATTGTTCTGTAATGCTTCTCCATGACTTGGACCTGTCTGTAGGTCAAAGCCATGTGAGAAATCTCTCACATGGATGTCTTCCATACATTCTTTGGCTCATGAGGAGGGTCCCTTTTTCCAGCCCCTGTGTACAGACAGAAAGTGGTTTCTCTCAGAATTTTAGCTGCCTGTGCCACTGTTTCACTGTGTAGCTTCCTGGTTGGGGCCTGCCTTTGAGCCAAAGCCACAATAGAAAGAAAAGAGAAAACAACAAAAAAATGAATGGTAAACTCACCCCATGCAGATTGCTTCTCCAGATTTTGACTCCTTGCTACAATCCACCTACTCTCTCTCCATCCCCCTTACTTTTCAGAGTCCTCAGCTACTTAATTTTTGTATTTTGTCTAGAGTGTTTAGTTGTAATCAGGAGAAATAGGTTGTAATGGGCCTTCTTCATCTTGGCACTGTTTTCTGTATTGTTTTACTTTGGGTGAAATAAAGTTTTTTTGTTTGGTTTTTAAAATTTTTTTGTTTTGTTTTAAAACAATAGTGGAGTTTTAGTAATTCAGCTAATTAGGGCAAAAGATCTGAATTATAAAATATAAAGAAACTGTTTTGTTGGTTTCCTATGCGTATGGCAGTATTTGCCAGAAGGTATTCTGTGGATGGGAATCTAAAGGATGTTAATAGGCATTCTAGGCAAAGAATAATGCTCTTCAAAGAAGTTTAGATAACACTGAATGCTGTTATCTTCCCCTTAGAAATTCATAGGATAGTAGCATATAAAGGCTCTGAAAAGGCCTACAATAGAGACACCTAGTGTTTCCCAGGTCCAAAAACTTATTTGATCAAGAACTCTATGTAATACTTAATTGATAGCCCTAACCTGTAGCCACCAATATACTCTTGAAAGAGTGACATATGTTACTATTTAATTTTGGTAGTGACATTTAAGGAATGGTTTATAACAACTTTGTCAAAGCATAGACTGGCTGTGGGCTTGTAATTCATTTACGTTGGATGTGTTTTCTGAAGAATTCTCTGAATAGAGGCACACCCATGTTTGAATTAGGCTTATGTTTGATTCATAAGACATAGAACAGTAAAGCAGAAATACACTTTAGACAAATTATCTACACCAGTGGTTGTAAACCTTTGGTACTTGATTCTGCACCAATCTTTAATTGCTGATCACTTTTAAAATACCTCAGGTAGGATCCATTAAGTTAGAAATTAAAAGTAAGCTTTGCTATTTATTATTTATTTTTATTTTATTTAAAATTTTTTTTTAGAGATACGGTCTCACTCTGTTGCCCAGATTGAAGTGCAGTGGCCTGATCACAGCTCACTGCAGCCTTGAACTTCTGGGCTCAAGCCATCTTCCTGCCTCAACCTCCCAAGTAACTAGGATTACAGGTGTACGCCACCATGTCCAGCTAATTTATTTCTTATTTTTAAATTTTTTTGTAGAGATGGGCTCTTGTCACGTTGCCCAGGCTTGTCTAAAATTCCTGTGCTCAAGTGATTCTCCCGCCTCAGCCTACCAAAGTGCTGGGATTATAGATGTGAGTCCCCATGCCCAGCCTAGAAATTTAAAAGTCTATAATATTTGTAAAATCTTGTCTACTAGCATTAAACTTTAGGGACACTGCAAATTATGATAGTATTATTTTACAAGTCAAGAAGTAGGTCCATAGAGTCTGTCTTTGAAAAAATAAATTTTTATCTTCCATTAAATATGGACAATATTGAAAACGTGGAAAGCACTGGAAAGATGAAAAGAAGGGAGAGGGTTTGGCAGGTAAGAAGTTTGGAAGTTGGCACTCTGTCCTGATAAGTAAAATTCTGGACAGACTAAAAAATCAACAACTCTGCTTAGATCCCTAAGAGAAGTGAGGTCACAGGAGAAACCACTGCCCCCCAAATTGGAGAGGCAGACAGGCAAATAAAGAAAATCAAAACTTACCAGAGCAGAAACCCACCAGGGGAAACATCCATGAAAACCAATGCCTGGGTAGGCTAACCTGAATTGTAATTGACAAATTGCTGGAGGCTCAGTGTCAACAAGTCTGAGAAATAAAAATTCCAAGAGAACCCAGTCATCAGGGTTTTACCTCCAGGGCTCTACCAGTTCTCACAGTGATTATCAGAGAAAAATCTCCTTGTCTTTCTAGCAGGGAGAGGGAAAAAGAAGCCATTTTGAAATATACATCAGAGTATTATATTCTTAACCAGATCTACCTTCAGGAGAAATTAATTTAAGCAGAGCCTATCATGCTGAAGTTTTATCAGAGCCTGACTGACCTGGGGGAAGGGAAATACCCTACTCCAGCCCCCTCTAACCATTTGGTCCCACCTAAAGGGGTAAGGGGAAACTGAGAAGCACTTGTTTAGTTCACAGCCTAGAGGCACAGGCTCACTAAAAGACTGAAACCCAATCATATTGGACTATAGTTCTATAGAATGCTCCCCTTCTTCCCCCACCTTACTACCACATTACTGAAGGTTTATTTATAGCATTTCCTTTACCCGGTACTTCATGTCTGGCTCTCAAGAAAAAATTACAAGGCATACTAAAAGATGAAAAACACAGTGTGAAGAGACAGTGTGTTAGAACCAGACTCAGATATGACAGGGATGTTGTTATTATCAAAGTAGGGGTTTAGAACAACTGTGATCAATATGATAAGGTCTCTAATGGGTGAAGTAGAAAGTGTGCAAAAATAGACAATAAAAACAGAGTGATGGAAATTTCTAAGAAAGAACCAGAAAGACATGCTAGAGATCAAAAACACTGTAATAGTAGAAACAAAGAAAACTCTTGATGGGCTTATTAGTAGACACACAGCTGAGGAAAGAATCTCTGAATTCCTGAGATTGAGGATAGCTCAACAGAAATCTCCAAGCCTGAAAAGCAAACAGAAAAAGGACTGGAAAAGAAAAACCCTAGAATATCCAAGAACTGTTGAGACACCTGCAAAAGGTTTAACATTCATATAATGGGAATATCAGAAGAAGATTGAGAGAAAGGAACATACTTGAAAGAATAATGACTGAGAATCTCCCCAAATTAATGTCAGATACTGAACCACAGTTCCAGAAGCTCAGAGAATACCAATCAGGATAAATGCCAAAAAAACTACACCTAGGCACATCATATTCAAGCTACAGAAAATCAAAGATAAAGAAAAAAATCCTGAAAAAAGTCAGGAAAAAAACACTGATAGAGGATCAAAGCTAAGAATTGTATCCTCCGAAACCGTGCAAGCAAAAGAGACTGGAGTGAAATATTTAAAGTTTTGGGAGAAAAAAATTTACCAACCTACAATTCTGTGTCTTACAAAATTATCCTTCAAAAGTGAAGATAATAAAATGACAGCAGTGATACGAGGGATGGAAGGGAGGGATTAGTATTATAAGATACACTAACTGTGAAGCAGTATACTGTTATTTGGAAGTGGACTTGGATTAGTTGTAAATGTTCATTGCAAACTCCAGGGCAACCATTAAAAAAAAAAAAAAAAAGAGTATGACTGATATGCTAAGGAGAGAAAATAGAATCATATAAAATGCTCAATTAAACCCAGAAAAGGCAGAAAAATAGGAACAAAGACCAAGGGCAAGAAATAGAAAACAGTAACAAAAATGGTAGATACAACTATATTTATAATCCAACTATATTTATAATCACTTTGAATGTTACTAATTTAAGTGTACCAATCAAAAGATAGAGATTGTCAGAGCAGATCAGAAAGCAAGACCTAACTATATGTTGTCTACAGGAAAGCACTCTAAATATAAAGATGCATAGATTGTGTAAATGGATGGAGAAAGATATACCATGCTAACTCTTAATGAAAAGAGAGCAGGAATAGATATATTAATTTCAGACAGAGTAGACTTCAGAGCAAGTAAAGCTATCAGAGGTAACGAGGCATATTGCATAATGATAAATGGGTTAGTTCTCCAAGAAGATGTAACAGTCCTAACATCAGAATGTCAAAATGTGTGACATAAAAACTGATAGAACTGCAAGGAGAAATGATGAATTCACTATTGTAGTTGGAGACTTCAACACGTCTCTATGAGAACAGACTCAGCAGGCAGAAAATCAGTAAGCACATAATTGAACTCAGCAACACCATTAACCAACTGGATGTAATGTAGTCTTTTTAGTGTAGACTATAGACTGCTTCATTCAACAGTAGTAGAATGCACAATCTTCAGTCTTACATGGAACATTCACCACATTCTGGGCTGTAAAAATGCACCTTAACAAATTTAAAAGAATAGAAATTATATAATGTCTACTCTCAGATCATAATGGAATTAAACTAGAAATCAATAACTGAAAGATAGCTGGAAAAATTCCTAAATACTTGTAGATTAGATAACACAATTCTAAGTAACACTTTAGTCAAAGAAGAAATCTCAAAAGAAATTTTAAAAATCTTTTGAACTAAATGAAAATGAACATACAGCTTGTCAGAATCTGTGGGGTGCATTAAAAGCTTAAAGGGAATTTTGTAGCATTGAATGTATATATTAGAAGAGAAGAAAAATCTAAAATTGGTTATCTAAGGTTCCACTTTAGGACACTAGAAAAAGAAGAGCAAACTAAATCCAAAATAAGCAGAAGAAAAGAATTAATGAAAATTAGAGCAGAGATATCAATGAAATTGAAAATAGAAACTCAACAGAGAAAATTAATGAAACCAAAAGATGGGTCTTTGAAAAGCTGGGTAAAATTGATAAGCCTCTAGTTGTCCTAACTTAGAAAAAAAATGACTCAAATTCCTATTACCAGAGATGAAAGGGGAGACATCACTTCAGAGCCCACGGACACAAAAAGGATAATAAAGGAATACTGTGAACTACTCCGTGCCTACAAACCTGATAATTTAGATGAAATGAATCGATTCTCCGAAAGACACAATCTGCCAAAACTCACAACAACAAATAGACAATCTGAATAGGCTTTTATCTGTTAAAGAACTTGAATCAATAATTAATTGCCTTCTAAAACAGAAAGCACCAGGCCTAGATGGGTTCACTGGTGAATTCTACTAAACATTTAAATTATACCAGCTCTACAATCTGTTGCAGAAGATAGAAGCAGAGGGAATACTTCTCAACGCATTCTATAAAGATCAGCATTTCCTTAATAGCAGAACCAGACACATTACAAGAAAAGAAAACTACAGACCAATGTTGCTTATGAACGTAGACACAGAAATTCTCCATAAAATGTTAGTAAACCGAATCCAACAATGTCTAAAAAGGAATTATTCAACACAACCAAGTGGGATTTATCTTAGGTACTCAAGGCTGGTTTAACCTTCAGAAATCAATTGATGTAATCTATCATATCAGTAGGCCAAAGAAGAAAATCACCTGATCATATCAATAGATGCAGAAAAATCGTTTGACAAAATTCAGCACCTATTCATGATAAGAAATCCTTAGTAAATGATGAGTAGAGGAGAACTCCCTCAACTTGATACAGAGTATCTACCAAAAGCCTATAGCTAACATCATACTTAATGGTGAGAAACTAGAAGCTTTGCCACTAAGATCGAGAATAAAGCAAAGATGTCAACATTGTAATGGAAGTGCTAGCTTCCGTTAACACAAGAAGAGGAAATAAAAGATAGTTTGGGAAGGAAGAAATAAAACTGTCTTTGCTTGCAGATGACATGATTGCAGAAAAACTAAAAGCATCAACAAAAAATCTTCTAGAACTAGTAAGTGATTATATCAAGGTTATAAGATACTAGGTTTATATACATAAGTTAATTGCTTACCTATACACCAGCAATGAACAAGTGAAATTAAAAACATAATACCATTTATATTAGCAGTTCCCTAAAATGAAATACTTAGGTATAAATCTAACAAAATACATACTAGATCCACATGAGGAAAACTATCAAACTCTGATGAAAGAAATCAAAGAACTAAATAAATGGAGAGATATTTCATTCTCATGAGTAGGAAGGCTTTTGTGAGGATGTCAGTTCTTCTCAAATTGATCTATAGATTCAACAAAATCCCAACCAAAATTCCAGCAAGTTATTTTGTGGATATTGACAAACTGACTCTAACATTTACATGGAGAGGCAAAAGCCAACACATTATTGAAAGAGAGAACAAAGTCAGAGGACTAACACTACCCTACACCCTACTTCAAAAATTAATATAAAACTATAGTAATCAAGACAATGTGGTACTGGCAAAAGAATAGATAGCTAGATCAGTGGAACAGAATAGAGAGCCCAGAAATAGATTCACATAAGTATATTCAACTGATGTTTGACAAAGGAGCAAAGGCAATGCAGTGGACAAAAGATAGTCTCTTTAACAAATTATGCCGGAGCAACTAGACATCCATAACTCCCCCTCACATACACAAGAATCTAGACACAGACTATGTACACAACACACAAATTAACTCAAAGTAGATTATAGACCTAAAGTAAAATACAAAACTGTGAAACTCTAGAATACAACATAGGAGAAAATCTGGATAATCTTGAGTTTGTTGATGGCTTTTGAGGTATAATACCAAAGGCACGATCTGTGAAAGAAAGAATTCATAAGTTGGGCTTGATTAAAATTAAAAATTTTAATTTTAATAAAATTTATTTTATTTTATTTTAGTAAAAGTTTTAATCAAGATACACTGTCAGTGGATGAAAAAACAAGCCATAGACTGGGAGAGTATTTGCAAAAGTCATATTTGACAAAGAACTGTTATCCAAAATATAGAAACAGGCCGGGCGTGGTGGCTCACGCCTGTAATCCTAGCTCTCTGGGAGGCCGAGGTGGGCGGATCGTTTGAGCTCAGGAGTTCGAGACCAGCCTGAGCAAGAGTGAGACCCCATCTCTACTAAAAATAGAAAGAATTATATGGACAGCTAAAAATATATATATAGAAAAAATTAGCCGGGCATGGTGGCGCATGCCTGTAGTCCCAGCTACTCGGGAGGCTGAGACAGGAGGATCGCTTGAGCTCAGGAGTTTGAGGTTGCTGTGAGCTAGGCTGACGCCACGGCACTCACTCTAGCCTGGGCAACAGAGTGAGACTCTGTCTCAAAAAAAAAAAACAAAATATAGAAACAATTCTTAAAACTCAGTAATAAGAAAACAAAAAACACAGTTTAAAAAATGGGCCAAAGCCCTTAACAAACATTTCACCAAAGAAGATAGACAGATGGCAAATGAGCATATGAAAAGATGGTCTATGTCATAAGTCATCAGGGAAATGCAAATTAATCCAATGAGGTACTGCTATATACCTGTTAGCATGGCCAAAATCCATGACAGTGACAACACCAACTGCTTCTGAGGATGTGGAGCAACAGGAACTCTCATCCATTGCTGGTGGAAATGCAAAATGATATCCCACATGATCTAGCAGTTGCTCTACTTAGTATTTACTCAAAGGAATTGAAAGGTTATATCCACACAAAAACATGCACACAGACGTTTATGGCCGCTTTTATTCATAATTGTCCAAACTTGGAAGCAACCAAGGGGTCCTTCAATAGGTGAATGGATAAATAGACTGCAATATCCAGACAATGAAATAATTATCAGCACTAAAAAAAAACGATATATCAAGCCATGAAAAGACAGGGATGAACCTTAAATGCATAGTACTAAGTGAGAGAACCCAATCTAAAAAGGCGACATACTGTGTGATTCCAACTATATGACATTCTGAGAAAGGCAGATCTCATAGAGGCAGTAAAAAGAAGGGGAACAATGAACACACAGAGTAGAAAAAACAAGCATTAATAACATTTTACTTCCTTGAATCTTTTTTCTTTTTTTTAAATATACATCATCATTATTTCACTTTATAGACAGTTTTTATTCTGAGTTTTAAAAATGCTTAACTCTGTAATAAAGCATGGCATTTTATCATTAAAAACCTTCTAGTTTACTTTGAGATTTTTCTGAAATGCCCAACATTCTGTTTTCTATTTTTAATTTTTATAAATAAACACAGGTATGTATTTTTAGAGGGTCTTAATAGATGTTACAGCATTTTTCAGAGGGTTAGCCAACTCTTTTCACAGATTTTATTTTTAAAAATCCCCTGTATAAGGCTGTGAAGTCTAATGAGTACAATGGCTAAGGGTACAAATTAAACAAAATGGCACATCTATCCTGGTAGTTAGTATTGCTCCTATTCTTATTTGTCATTTCCTACCTGTTTGATATTTAACTTTTCTTATTTACTGTAACACAGGTGTGTTTTGTTTTATGATTCAGATCACAAGGTGGGACAGTAACATTCATCAAAATGTGATATACTGAGTCACTGTTCGTGTGATCTTGTCTCAATAGATTTGGGATAAAACCAGCCTGGAATGTTTGAAAGTGTTAACAGGACACACAGGCTCTGTCCTCTGTCTCCAGTATGATGAACGTGTCATTGTAACTGGTTCTTCAGATTCTACAGTGAGGTGAGTGATCTGGTTTCATTGGTCTAAACCTCAGATGCCTTCCACGAAGAGGCTGAGATTCACACCCTCCTCTTTGATAGGCACATACAAACTTTGCGTGCATTTTTACATGCTGTATTTCAAATTACTTTTGATGTAGATGTATTTGAGCAAGTTAGGCAGGAAAACTAATTTTTGTTAAGTGTGTCCTATTCCCATTGACATACATTATACAGATGACAACATGCTTTCCTATAAGAACACATTACCTAGTATTAGCATAGCTTTCTCCTTTTGGGAAACTGTGGTCCAGAGCAGAGAAAAGGAAGGCTGCTATTCTGAGAGTGTGATGGCCACCAACCTATAAATACTGAAAGAATCAGAAGCAGTTTGCAGAATCTTTTGAGGGACACGGGGAAAGTAAAAGTTGAGAGACAGGTAGTATACTAGATATTTTGTATAATGTTATCCTGTTGAGTTCTCACATCAACCTTTCTGAGTAAATCGATATTACCTTCATTAATATAGTTTGTATTAGAAAACTAAGACCAGAGGGGTTAAATAATTTCCTCAGAGTCACATAGTAAATTTTGAGCCTCTAATTGTTATTGGTCATGACTGTATATGTGGCCTTTCTAGCAGTGGAGACACTGGTTTTCAGTTGCCCCCCTCCCCCGCCCCTCCCCGGGCAGAGTGATAAAGATGAAAATGGTGATGTTCCCTAGTAGAAGGGAAGCAATGACTGTTAGTTGGGAGTTGAGAGTAGAAAGGGAGTGTTACTGTGATCCACTCCCATCTCTCTGGGACAAGGACATTTTCCCACATCAGATGGGCTTTGGAGTTGGGTGTGGTGATGAGTCCATCAGAGCTAGAGGTCATGTGGTAAAGCCTCAGCTGGACTGCTGGTGGCTTGGACAAAATGTGGAAGGAAAGGAAATGCCTCTTCTGGGCTGAGTCAAATACTTGAAGAGAATTGTTTTATAGGCCCACGCACCCAAAAGACAGGAATAGTTACTGAATCCCATCCTTGGGTTCCCCTGCTCTCCCCCTTTTCACTCCTCTCCTTAAGTTAGTTTTGGTTGCTAGCCTCTTGCCACACTCCTAGACTCTTTACTCACCCTGTTTGAAGCACGGCTACTATCCTTTCCTGGGTTCAGTGCTTCTAGGCCACTACTTCTGCCAGATACCATGTCTCAGCATTACAGGCCTGAGTGTTTTCTCCTCTGCTCTGTATGAACTTGCCCTCTTAGGAGACTGGGGTTACAGACAAGGCAAAGCTATGATGTGGAAGGCTCCCCCTAAAAACTCTTGTGTTTTAAGTGTGAACCAATTGGGAGACCCTGGCTCTGTCCTTAAACAGCTAGATAAAATGTGAGTGTGGTGACTGATGAGACGTCATGACTTACAATCTCCAGTTTGCAGTGGAGAAATAATAGACTCAGAGGCCTGTCAGTCAGAGGTCAATAAGAACCCTACGCTAGGAACCATCCTTAATTCCTCAGCCATCAAGCCTTCTTCTTTTTTTTTTTTTTTTTTTTTTTTTTTTTTTTTTTTTGAGACAGAGTCTCACTTTGTTGCCCAGGCTAGAGTGAGTGCCGTGGCGTCAGCCTAGCTCACAGCAACCTCAAACTCCTGAGCTCAAGGGATCCTGCTGTCTCAGCCTCCCGAGTAGCTGGGACTACAGGCATGCACCACCATGCCCGGCTAATTTTTTCTATATATATATTTAGCTGTCCATATAATTTCTTTCTATTTTTTTTTAGTAGAGATGGGGTCTCGCTCTTGCTCAGGCTGGTCTCGAACTCCTGAGCTCAAACGATCCGCCCACCTCGGCCTCCCAGAGTGCTAGGATTACAGGCGTGAGCCACCGCGCCCGGCCAAGCCTTCTTCTTCTTGTCCTCTCAGACTCACTGCAAAGCCCACTTTCTTGAGGATTAACTTTTTGCCATCAGCACAAGCCTGCAAACGCCATCCCTGAATACCTGGCTGTTAAATACACCTGAACCTGAGCAGAGCCAGAATTAGCCGCCTTCTCTGAAACTGTCTCTGCACTTCTCAGCAAATAAAGAAATTGCTTCTGGAGGCTCCTTTTAAGCATGTCCTTAGGTTCATTTAATAATGGACCTAGAGCTCAGATACCAGTGATCCAATACCAGAATCTTTTCCTGGCTGTTTCAATAATTGAGCATCATCCTTTTCTCTTCCCACCTAGAGTCTGGGATGTGAACACGGGTGAAGTTCTTAACACGTTGATCCACCACAATGAAGCCGTACTGCACTTACGCTTCAGCAATGGACTGATGGTGACCTGTTCCAAGGACCGTTCCATTGCTGTGTGGGACATGGCTTCTGCCACCGATATCACTTTACGCCGGGTCCTGGTTGGCCACCGTGCTGCTGTCAATGTAGTAGACTTTGACGATAAGTACATCGTGTCTGCTTCTGGTGACAGGACCATCAAAGTAAGTGTGTTATAACCCTGTCTGCTCTTGTCCATTTTAGAATAGAAAGAAAGCAGAGGTGGCTTGTGCCAACCTGGTACCTGGCAAGATCTAAATTCTTCTATGTTTGTGTTCATGAGCCCTTGAGGCCATCCCACTCTACCTGCTTCTAGAGTCCTAAGCAAGGTTGGAAGGGAAGTCCCAGGTCCAGAAGAGAGAACAATCTTCTATTTCATGAAATGACATTCTTGATCACCTTTTTAAAGAGAAGAGAACTAACTTATTGAGCATGTACTGTGTGTTAGGAGCTTTACATTACCATCTCAGTTAACTGTCCCAGCACTCTGAGGTATTGAGTAGGTATTATGGTACTCCGAGGTAGGTATTGCCCCCATTTTACAGATGTGGCTCAGGAGAGACTGAAGAATTGGGTTGGTGATCACACAGCTAGTTAGTGGCAGATCTTAGATTTGACTTATTCATCTAATTTTGAAAGCTTGCCATGCCACAGACCTTGGCCTGGATGCTAGAGATATAATGATGAACAAGACATGACCCTGCCTTCAAGAAGCTTAGCATGTGCTGGGTGGGAGGCAAGTATGTGACAAGCAGTTATAGTCCAGGGTGATTCATAGGATATGGTAAATGCAGTTCTGATTCCAACATGCATCTTAACTTTTTCGAATTTTAGCTTTCTTATATTTTTATAACAGCTTTACTGAGATACAATTTCCATACCGTAAGAGTCAGCACTTTAAAGGGTGCAATTTAGTGGCATTTACTACATTTACAGTGTTGTATAACATCACTACTGTGTAGTTCCAGAACATTTTAATCAACCTCTATAAAAACATCATATTCATTAGCATTCAGTCCCCATTCTTGCCTCCCAGTCTACCTTCTGTCTCTATGGATTTACCTATTCTAAACATTCATATAAATGGAATCATACAATATGTGGCCTTTTGTGCCTGGCTTCTTTCACTTAGCATAGTTATCAAGGTTCATCCATGTACATTGTAGCATAATCAGTACTTCATTCCTTCTAATGGCTGAATAAAATTCCACTATGTGGATATACCACATTTTGTTTATCCATTTATCAGTCGATCGACATTTTGGTTGTGTCCATTTTTTGGCTATTATGAATAATGCTGCTATAAACATTTGTGTAAAAGTTTTTGAGTGTATTTTCAATTCTTTTGGGATGATGATTTTGTCTTTAACATTTTGAGGAACTGCCAAACGTTTTACAAAGTGGCTGTACCATTTTACAGCCCTACCAGTAGCGTATGAGGATGTGAACTTACTCAAAGAACCTTCTTTTTATGACCAGTCCTAGATAGCATTCTGGTATTTAGCACTATAAATTAAAGGCAGTGTAGCATCAAACTTTAGAGTGGGTAGTGTAGAAGCTGAACAACTAGAATTTGTAAACTCTCACTGTCACACTATTTGGTACAAGACCAGTGGCTGGAAGTCAAGAGGGTTTGGGCCTTACTACAAAACAGCTGTTTCATAATATCAGCCTAGAGGATTTCTCCATATTCTTGCCAACATTTGTTGTTATCTGTTTTTCTTATTATAGCTGTCCTAATTGTGTGCAGTGGTATCTCTGTGGTTTTGCTTTATATTCTTTAATGACTAACGATATTGAGTATTTTTTTTGTTTGCTTATCAGCCATTTGTATACTTTCTTTGGAAAATGTCTATTTAAATCTATTGCGCATTTAAAAAATTGGTAATTTGTCCTTTCATTGTTGAGTTGTAAAAGTTCTTTGTATATTCTGGATACAAGTCCCTTATCAGATATATGTTGCACAAATATTTTCTCCCATTCTGTAAGCTTATTTTTTTTACTTTCTTGGTGGTGTCCTTTGAAGCACAAATGATTTTAATTTTGATGATGTCCAATTTATTAATTTTTTTCTTTTGTTGCTTGCACTTTTGTGGTACTAGGAAACCATTGCTTAATCCAAGGCCACAAAGATTTACTCTTACATTTTCTTCTAAGAGTTATATAGTTTCAGCTCTTACATTTAGTTCTTAGATCCATTTTGAATTAAATTTTTAAATATGGTGTGAGGTGGGGGGTCCAACTCCATTCTTTTGCACGTGGATATGTATTTATCCCATTCGTCTACAAAAGCAGCTGATAAAATAATTCAGATTGCTTTGTATCTCCTTATTTGTCTTATATTAAGATATCTATGAACATCCAAGTCTTGCAGATGATTTCATAAAAGAGATGATATTCCATATACATAATAGTAGGAGTAATGAGTCAAAACAAATGGGGCTATTCACGAAACTATGCTGGGAAAGAGGAAGATAAGAAAGGCGAAGCTTTCTTACATCAGTTACATTGGGTTTGACTTGTCAGCTCATGTAAAAACATAAAATCTGGCCCAAACTATTTCTTCCAGACAAATGAACGTCTCGGCCATCCAGGAGATGTTCTCTTTGTAAATATCTCAAAGTTTGGAGACTTTACTGCTTCCCTCCGTATTTCATTCCAGTTTTGTCACTTAGAGTGGCCAAGAAAATTTCATGCTGTCCAGTTTGTCCCCCAGCCTCCCACCTTTGAGTTAGAAGACACCGTATTTTATAATCACATATTTGAGTCATTCTCAGATGCTTTCTCTTTTTTTCTAAAGGTATACTGTGGGAGAACTTTTCTGCGTTCATTCTTAAAACTAATGCTAATTTGTTATACAGGTCTGGAGCACGAGTACCTGTGAATTTGTTCGTACTCTCAATGGGCACAAGCGAGGCATTGCCTGTCTCCAGTACAGGGATCGGCTGGTTGTTAGTGGATCATCAGATAATACCATTAGGTGGGTAGAAATTAGTCTGCTGACAGGGCAGGCTTATTTTGCCATAGTGTTGGCTCATCTCCCAGTCCTAATGCTCAAACAACTCCAGAGTAAATGGGATGCTTCAGATGAGAAAGCTTTAGGTAACTTTTAGAAATCTATTTGGCTCTGCATACTCAAGTGGGAAAACTATGCCCTGAGTGTTCTTCCAAGATTCCCCTGGTACACAACGTTTTATAACCTCAACTCCACCCAGGATCACTTAATACCCAAGCACTTTAGAACAGACTGAAACGTTCTAGCCCCACTCACTCTGATTTCCCTTACCTGTGAGCTCCCACCTTCCTCCCCAACAGATGGGAGTATACTTTATTTTTGTTTCCTAAGACTGTATTACAAAATCATCCATTCCTGCTAGGTAGTTTGTTTCACCACCCTTTTCTCTTCCTAACACTCAGTCTCCTGGCTTTCTAGTAAATATGACTAACCTCAGACATTTTATATCTTATTAAGAACATCTCTTAAATGTTTATTTAATTATCCCAAGTCATTTTTACTAGCGTATATCCCAATACAGGCTAGTAGCTTTACATAAGTCACTATAATTTTGGCATTTATAACCAAAATGTCTAATGTGTGGGCAAAATAAAGATTGGGTTCAAGATTATTAAAAAAGAAAACAAACAATAGCAAAAACGCTGTAACTGCTGTTAACTTTTATCATCTTAGGTTTTAAGATATCATAAAGATTTAAGTTTAGAGCTTAAATCTTGGTTCTACTATGTTTGTCATGCTTTGTGGTACTGCTTAATGTTTCAACAATAAACAGTTAACTTCCTCATTGTAATCTGTGAGGTTTTATAAAATAATAATGTGTGTTGCTCTGTAGTTTATAGAAGGGAACCACTTTGGAGTCCTAGTGGCAGTGCTGAATGGCTCTGATCACAGGTTAGAGAAACTCATTACTAACACTAAGATTTCCTGAGGGCAGCTGTGGTACAGTGTTCATTGGGTGTATGATAGGAGTTACTGGTGGAGAGCCTAAGAAAAATTCATGATAGAATTAGTTTGTTTTGTACACGCTAGTTAGCTGTTATTTCTTTTTGCAAATAATGTAGAAAAATCAATCATAATAAGAAAAAAAAGAAAAAATTCCTAATTCCAAAATTGTTATATAAATCATATGCAGAGAAAAAGGCTTGGTGTGGTCTATGGGTTTATACTTCCAAAACACTGCATATACCTAATGAATCTCCCTCTCTGACGTTGTAAACCAGCCAACCCTAGTATACAGTATATATCAAGGAAGGGGTGTCCCTAAATCTCATCAGGAGAGGGAGACCACCATGCCAGTCCACCAGTTCTAACCTTAGTTGGCCTCATGGCCTCGAGGCTGGAGGTGCCCGGGGTGGAAGCCTAACCCCTTGGCTGTACGTAGTATCTCCCCACCCTCGTACTCCATACTGCAATCCCTGTCTCCCCAGAAAAATCCTTCCTAAACCATTTGGCTACATGGTTTCATCCACTGAGATATCAGGAGAATGCCTAGGAACTAAATACGATTGAAGCTTCTTGTTTGTTGATCTTATTTAAATACTAACACGTGAACATGATTAGCAACGGTTTCAAACCGTATATAAGGAAATACAATGAAAAGTAAGGCTTCCTCCTAAGTTAGTGCTTAAAAACACAAATGATGTAAATGTACACATGTAGCTTTATATGTGAAGTGTGGAGTGGAAGTGAGATAATAGAAATAAAGGACTCAGGGACAGTGAAAAACCTCATGTGTATGGGACGGATATGAAGAACTTGAGGATAGTGTGAATTGTTTGGGAAATTGTTTCACAGGGATCTGTTTTTCATTCAAGGCTCTGGGATATTGAATGTGGCGCCTGTTTAAGAGTCTTAGAGGGACATGAAGAATTGGTCCGATGCATCCGGTTTGATAACAAGAGGATTGTCAGTGGGGCCTATGATGGGTATGTGTTTCAGATTTTCAAATGCATTGTTATAGCTGTATCAAGAAGAAAAAGAAGTGCTGTACATTAAGCAATTCTGTATGTGCCAGGTCATGTGCTAGGTACTTTTTATGTAATGGTAGATGTTAGATATTATTATACCGGTCAGTCAGATGAGAACCTGCAGGCCCAGAAAGATGAACTAAATCTTACCCCAGGTCACACAGAAGCAGAGCCACTGTGGTTCCTAAACTTATGCTTTTAACCATCATTGTAAACTCTGGGAGTAGCTTAGGCTGTGGAGGGGATTCAGTTCTTTGCCTTAGCCCTAAATTAAGCCAGGCTCTGTGTGTGTGTGTGTGTGTGTGTGTGTGTGAGAGAGAGAGAGAGAGAGAGAGAGGTAGAGAGAGTTCAATAATAAATTTCTTTCCCCTTTTTGTAAATTGAACAAATCCTCTTTAAAACACCTCACAACTTTTAAAATGAGCAAATGGCAATTGTAAACCTTTCAAGATGACCTTATATATACTTCACAAATGGATTAGTTGGTCTGTTTATACTCCTATTACTGACTTTCAGCACTGGCTTAATTTGGAGAAAGGTATCCTTGGAATTTCACGCAGAGCTGTCAGCAGCACCTACTCAGCTCTAGAGAGCCCCTGATTAATGAATTTGGTGACATAGATTATCAAGTTAGGAATTGAATTTAGACAACCTAAAGTTGTTTTCTTGTCGCTTTTAAAATAATATTTTTTCAAAATTTCAGCAATTCTGAGAATGTGTAGGTTCTTTTTTTTTGTTGTTGTTCCAAAATCAAGTGTAATTGGTTCAAATAATTTGTAAAAACAAAAGCATTAGCTTTTATAATAGGCAGTTCAAATGCACTCCTTTTTGTCAAGGAAATGCTTAGCAATATATAAAATGTTAACTTTTTCACTAATTACCATCTCATTTTTTCCTTTCTAGGAAAATTAAAGTTTGGGACTTGCAAGCTGCTCTAGACCCTCGAGCCCCCGCAAGCACATTATGTCTGCGCACATTGGTGGTAAGTGATCTCTTGAATGGGGAGTGGCTCTCTATGCTGGAGGATGACAATCTGCAGATGGCCTTGTCTCGGTGTATCTCAAGGAAGCTTGTATCTCACACCATGCCTTCAGAGAAATTCACTGTTAATTTTGTTTAGCCAAAATCAGAGAATATTTGACATTTACGTGACTGTGAGCTCTTTCCTGAGGGAGTAATAATGTGCCTTGAGATATGAACACAGGCTTCCTCATTTGTAAGTGGGCTGGTCTCCTCACAGAGCATGCAGTGTTTTCTTCCTGCAGGTTTGGGAGATTTTTTAATGTGGCTATCTGTGGTTGTGTTATATTTTGATATATATATAAGTTTTATACTTCTAAGGTGGAATTTCCCCTCAATCTATATTTTATGGATTATAGCTTTGGCATATAGGATACTGTATTTTTATATGTTAATTTTGTTTTAGCAACTTTACCAAGCTCATTATTTCTAACAGTCTGGTTGGTTCTGTTATATTTTTGAGGAGATAGTCATTTGAAAATACTGATAGATTTGTCTTATTTTCAGTAGTTTGCTTTTTATTTCTATTTCTTTACTTCTTGCTTTACTAGAACATGCAGGACTGTAGTTGGGGCTATTCTTGTTTTCTTCTTGATTTTAATGGGAATGCTTTAATGTTTCACCATGAATTTTGATGTTGGCTGTGGTTTAAGATAGATATTCTTGGTCGTGTTAAATAAAAGACAACGTATCCTTCCTGTTCTAGGTTTTACAGTGTATCAAGAATAGATATTAAATATTGTTTGTTTACCTTTCTAAGGTCCTTTGTGAGTTGATCTTCTTTGACATATAAATGGGCCAGGATCTAGGATACAAAGTTTAATAAAAGAAAAGGCCTAGAAGGAAAAGAAAAGTATTTGTTCTTAGGGTGAAGGACAAAGCTCAGTAAATTCTGGAAAATTACTAAGCCTGGATAAGCAGCTGCATTTTCAGCTTGTGCTGAATTCCTCGTGAGATACAAGGGATTGTAAAGATCTCATTTTCTTCATTAAGCTGTTATATTTCATAGGAACATTCTGGACGTGTGTTTCGGCTACAGTTTGATGAGTTTCAGATCATCAGCAGTTCCCATGATGACACTATTTTGATTTGGGATTTCTTAAATGTGCCTCCCAGTGCCCAGAATGAGACCCGTTCTCCTTCCAGAACATACACTTACATCTCCAGATAACAGTCTGCACTTTTACCCGTTTCAGGTGAGTCCTCCTCTGCTTCTAATTTTGCTGATTGAATTCACCTTTCTTTGGGGGAAAATTTGTGATTTGGGTTCCTTGGTGATATGAACCAAGGTCTCTGTTAGATGTGTCGATTTTTGAACAGTTCTATTATAAGGCTAGATCTTTACAGTCATATCAAAACAAGATCTAAATTAGAATCCTGCATAGGGTGTAGGTTTTCATACTGACAGATGATGACTATGGTTCCTGTTTTTAAAAACTATTTTCCTAAATAGTTTTCCAGGTCTCATCAATTTAACACCAGTAAAGTCCCTCAAATTTTATTTTGAAGTATAAGAATCTCCTTTTTCTTTCCTTTCAGTTGTATATTTTATTTTATTATTATTATTTTTTAAATTGTCATCAATAAAATCCCTCTATTCCCCACCACCACCAATCCCTCAAGGATGAATCAAAGAGGACTATCTGTTATGAGAACCCCTAAAACCCATTCTTCATCCATGAAAGACAATAGGTACCCTGAAAAGCAAAGTCCTTTGCTCTGGTCACAGGAAGACTTAGAGCCATTGTAACCATTGATGATGGAATGTTTTGATGACTAAGGATGTCCAGTTTGGAAGATGAGAAGCCTTACTTGGCTGTATCCTAGGAACTGATGACCATATAGAACAGTATTGACAACTCTGAGCATTTCGCTGTGAACCAGTGAATTTTATGCACATTTAACTTTGTAGATTGAATAAATGTTTGCATCCATTTGTACTACTGTGAATATATGTATATAAAGATTGTTATTGATAAATTCATATTTATTTAAAAGGATTACTTAATTATTAGTGGCTTTTAATCATTATATATTTTCCTGTTCATTGAATATTAAAAGTGTAAAGAAAGTCCATGTACAGAACTGGGAATTTTTTTGATGGAATGAGAGGGAACACCTGGTACCTGCTCACCAAGTTACCATCTTTTCAGATGCTCCTTCATCAAGATTCTAAGATCCAGTATTTAGATCTCTTCTAGGAAGTTTATCTTACCCAGGAATTAACAAACTGTAGCTAGGGTCCAAAGTTGACCCACTTCCCTGATTTTTTTTCCCCCTATCACCACAGGCTAAGAATAGTTTTAACATTTTAAAATGCTTTAAAAAAATTAAAAGAAGAATAGTTTTCTTTATGACATGTAACAATAATATGAAATTTAAATTCCAGTGTCTTTAAATAAAGTTTCATTGGAACACAGCCATGCTTATTCATTTACGTATTTTCTGTGGCTGTTTTTGTGCTATTGTGTCAGAGTTGAGTGGTTGAGACAGAGACTTACAGCCTGTAACATCTAAAATATTTACCATATGGCCCTTTAAGAAAAAGTTTGCTGACCTCTGGTCTTGGCCCTGCTCTGTCTATTAATGGTAAACCAAGGGTCTGCGTCAGGAATGGCAAATAAGTGTTTTCCTCATGTCATCTCAGTTTGGTCAGTAGTGAGTGGTGGGAGTGCTGCCTTTGGGAAGGACTCTGTAGACCCCCAAGGACTGGTTGGGGTTGGCAGTGTACGCCATGGGTTTGGGAAGCAAGCAGGAGTGACCTGTAAGCCACTGACCTGTTTGCTGTTGCTGGTCCTGAGTGTGTTCAGGTTGTCTCTTGGGATAGTAACCTTTTCCCCTGCTGCTTCCTCTCTGAATAGATTCTTCATAAGTCAGTTGAAAAATCCACATGGCAGAATTATTATATTTATTGAGTGGAGTCTTAAAATAGACGTTATAGGACAGAGGGTAAAGGCAAGGATCTCTTGAATGATTGCTCCACCAGACACCCGCCTGACCCAAACTGCCTAAGGAAAATACAGGGAAGGAGGAACGGACCCAAGTGAAAACTGGCTCTCCACCCCCCATCTTTCCCTTTCCCTCCCTAGCCTGTTCTCCGTCCTGCTACCAACTGGGGTTATTTTAGCTCTGCCTCTCCCTCCCCAAAATCCATTGCTTCAACCAGACTGAGATGCGTTTAATTTCCCTAATCACACTTGAGTGTGCAAACCTCTACCACTTCCCTCCCCTCGCCTTTGTTATTAGGGCTGTGTGGACTCCCTATGCCCACCCCTTTACGTCCCCTGGCTTGGTTACTATTTGTACTGAAATGGTCTGTGGGCCTGTCTCCCTCATAAGGCCGGGGAGCTTCTTTATCATGGAGCCGCAGCGTCTGTTTCAGTGCCCAGAGTATCACAGACACTCATTGTTGTTTGTTGGGTAAGTGGCACCCAGGGCCAACATAATGTATTTGTGTTCTTCGTCCTAGGCCACACAAGAATTTGCCCATAAGGCAATAAATGTGTGTGAAACTACAGTGTATTCATACAGTTGCCCTCAGCAAATAAAATAATAAGTGGAAAATGGAAAAAGTGATCTTAACTGGCACAGAGAGATACTAGATATATTCCCTACATAGAGAGGTACCTGGATCTATTTATCTCCCTCTGCTCTGCCCCCTTCACCTTTGCTGTGCCCTGTTGTTGTTTTTTTAATTAATTTTATCGAGGGATGATTTGTGTAAGATAGATTGTACTGTTTGATAAATTTTTAAAGCATATTCGTAACGTATAAAGTTTTAAAATGTGTATACTTGTAACTACCTCTACAATCAAGAAAAGAACATTTCTATCACTCCAAAAGTTCTCCTGTGTCCCTTTGTAATCAGAGCCTGCTCCTAGCCCAGCCTTGGCAACGCAGACCTGCTTTCTGTCACTAGATGAGTTTGTGTTTTCCAGAGCTGCACTGTCCACTCTCTGTCCACTGTAGTAGTCACTAGCCACATGTGGCTGTTGAGCTCTTGAAATGTGGCAGGTGCCATTTCGGACCTGAATTTTGAATTGTATTTAATTTATATTTTATTTAAGCTTAAATTTAAATAGCCGTATGTGACTGATAACTACTATATTTGGACCAGTTGTAGTTTTAGAAGTTTTATATTTTTAGCTTTTACATTTAGGTCTTTGATTCATTTAGAGTTAATTTTTATGTATGGTGTAAGGTAAGAATGCCGTTGTTCTTCTTTTTCATACAGCTATTTTGTTGTCCCAGCACATTTGATTAAAAGACCTTCCTCTTGCCCTTGAATTGCTTTAGTATCTTTGTCAAAAAATTAATTGATCACTTATGTATAGGTCTACTTCTGGACTCTATTCAATTCCATGATTTATGTGCCTGTTTTTTTACTGATACCACACTATCTTTATAATAAATGTTCCAACTTTTTCTTTTTAAAAATTGTTTTGACAATTCTGGGTCCCTTAGGTTTTCATATTCATTTTTTAATTAGATTGTCAAGTTCTAAGAAGATGGTTACTAGGATTATGATTAGGACTGCATTGAATCAAGATCATTTTGGGGGAGAATTTCATCTTAACAAATGTTGAGTCTTCCAATCTGTACACATAGTATATCTTTCTCATTTAGGTCTTCTTTAGTTTTTCTTAAGCAGTGTTTCACAGTTTTTCATATAGAAGTCTTACACATCTTTTGTTAAATTTATTCCATTCTTTTTCTTTCGTAATGGGAACTTTTAAAGCCATACATTTTCTTCTATGCACTGCTTTAGCTGCATCTTGCGCCTGCTTTTATTTTCCACATAAGAGAAGCACATAAAATAGAACATGGACAACTGTCACTGTAGCTGGAGTTCTGGATGAATAAACTCAGGGAACAGGTGTATCATGGAACAATTTAAGTATACTTTTTTTTTTTTTTTTTGAGACAGAGTCTCACTCTGTTGCCTGGGCTACAGTGCCGTGGTGTCAGCCTAGCTCACAGCAACCTCAAACTCCTGGGCTCAAGCGATCCTCCTGCCTCAGCCTCCCAAGTAGCTGGGACTACAGGCATGCCCCACCATGCCCGGCTAATTTTTATATATATATATATATATATATATATATATATATGTTTAGTTGTCCAGATAATTTCTTTCTATTTTTAATAGAGACAGGGTCTTGCTCTTGCTCAGGCTGGTCTCGAACTCCTGACCTCGAGCGATCCTCCCGCCTCGGCCTCCCAGAGTGCTAGGATTACAGGCGTGAACCACTGCGCCCGGCCCTTAAGTATACTTCTTTTGTATTTTTGGTAACTGTTTGTATCTTCACACTCTGTTTAAATAGGCACATGGTAAAATCCAGGACATTCATATTATGTTTTTTTTTTCCTGGCATTTTTAATAGATGAATCAACAACTTCTATTTATTACCTAAAAGTGCCCTGAAACAAGATTCTTTTGGTCGAGAGATGAAGCATGGTCATCAGTGCTGTTTCTCATGGGCTGTGGTAGAAAGGAAACTTCTGTTACTTCTTCCAGGCTCTCCTCCCACCCCCTTTTTTGGGAACTGAAGAACAAATGCCTTGTTATAATCCACAATTATAAGTGGAAAAATCTTATCTGTTTTTTAAGGTAGTGGTTCCCTGTATCCCAGCACAAGGAATGAAACCCCAAATGTGTTTGTCTCTTCAAAGTGAATTACTTTTGACAACCTTGGCAGTTAACTTTATAGATTTTATTGTGTTTTTCCAAATTCTTTTCATTTATGGTAACATTAAAAAAATTATTACCATGTGATACTATGAGATTTATGCGTAACAAGAAACATTATCCTAATGATGATTTAACCTTGCAGTAAAATCGTCACCCCTAAAATATCAGGTAAGAGTATCTCTGTGTCAGGAAATGTAACAATAGATTTATTTGCCGAGTCATTTTTTTAAAAAATTACTAACTCCTAAAAGCTGTATGTATATATAGTAGCTGAAAAATTATTCTTTTCTTATTACAAAACAATGTAAAATCATTATGAGGAAATTTTAAAAAGTAGGTAAGCCAAAGAAGAAAATAAACTCCTACTCATGGTTCACTACTATTAACTTCTTTGTATATATCCTTTCAGGCTTTCTGAAATTATGGTTTATAACCATACATGTTTTTAAATTCTTTTTTCCCTCTTTATTATGAAATTGTTACATGTTGGTAATGTCAGTTTTTGTCTAAATTATCATTCCTAATCATCATTCAATTGTTTGGATATGCCTGTTGGTAGATATTTATATTTCCCACTCCCTAGCTTTTAGCTATTATAAAGAACTGTGCTATGATCATTCTTTAAACTTAATCTTTGCCCAACACTTTATTACCTTTGGATAGGATTCTGGAAATGCCTGGAGTGTCTGGGTTAAAAGGTACCACGTTTAAAGACTTTGATACATAGGGTCACGTTGGCCTGCAGAAGTTAAGTTAGTTTGTACTCTCCCACCAGCAGCCTTTGAGAATGCCCCCTTCTCATCTCTGGGCGTTAATACTTTCAAAATAATTCAGGTACTCCTAAATATCCTCAATGGGAAAACAGTGGTAAATGAAATTTAATCTTTCGTGAATTCATTGAGAAGGCTTATTAGAATTCTTGATCTTTATGAAAATTGACAACCTTTTGGGAAACTTGCTTTAAAAAAAGTATACAAGCTTTAAAAAGTCTTTCTTTTCTTCTCTTTTTTTTGGGGAGGAGGGATGTGGGGCATAGAATTTTAGACCTAAGGTGACTTTATAAAGACTTTCTTGGCCAGTGGTTTAGTGTTTGGAAAAGGTGATGCGGTGACCCATCAGTAACTGTGATGTAACTGGAGTGGGTTTTGACTTTGTTTTGATTTAGAGTAGAAAATTTCAACCTGCATTATACATAGTAATGGTAAATATTCTCATGAATATTCTGTTTTAGGTGTGCGTATATGTGTGTGTACATATTTACATACACAGGTAAATGTTAGAAATTGTGATTAAAATGTGTTTCTGACTCAAGGCCATGGTAAAAAAAAATGTGGAACATTCAGTGGTCTTTTCCCCTACACTGTGTTGTCCTTTTGCAAATGATTTATTTGAAAAAGAAGTAATTTCTGATTACTAGCATTCTATTTAGAAGGGATAATTTTTTGCATATTTTTGCTTCACAGTAATAGATGAAGGCTCTTCTCTTTAGGGTGTGAGACGGCCCCTTGTAGGTTCTGCATGTCATGAAAGATTGTGCTAAATATAAAATCTAATATTAAGCATATTTTGTTATGTCTATACTTTTAGCAGCAGCCTGAAAGACGACAGCTTATAGGGTCAGGAGTCTTTTTGAATCCCCTGTCACTTAAGGGCTAACTCTCGGAAGTAAACACTTAACCTTTCTGATCCTTAGTTCTCTTGTTTGTGATGTGAGTATCATACTAGTTTCTACTCATAGGGTTGTTGAGAGTTTTAAATAAATATGATGCCTGGTATATAGTACACTCAAAACAACTTGCAGCTTCTATTTTTAATACTAAATATTTGAGAAGTAGTAATCTGTCAACAGTCCATATGTGTATGTGTGAAAGGGGATGGGGTGTGGTATATAGATCTTTGTCTAACCTGAATACCCATCCGTAGCCCTTTGTTTTTGTTTTTCCAGGGTTTTCTAGTCTTGAACTACTGGCTACATGGCTACCAAATGCCTAAGGGAGTTCATTCACAGCTGAGTTACGAAGCTGGAATTGGTTCTAGACGCTGGGTAGATGCAAAGCAGCCTAACTCTTCAAGTACCGACTTTTCTCACCTCTGATTCCGGCTCTACTTTGAGAAGGATACCTTAGCTTCACCGACTTCAAGTAGAACAGAAGCCCATTTCCTCCCCTCATCAGTGAAAAAAATCTAACGCTTCAAATGTAAATTGTTCATATAAAAGGAACATACGGTCTGTTTTACAGAAGTAAATCGACTGGCAAGAGAAGACTTGGCCTCTAATTTATATTGCTTTGCACTTTGGTCTGATATTAAGAAACAGCATTCTTCTTCAGTGAAATTTTGGGTGCCAAACACCTACCCAGAATGTCCAGGGCTTTCCTTTTCAGAAGTTAGCATTCTCCTTCTGACCGTCCAAGTCATTATTAATTCTGACTTGTCGTATTAGGAACATGGTGGACAATGGAAACATCTCTCTGGATCGTTTTAGTAATATTTTTTGGATTATACTTTCTTTCTGTATCGATTTCTTTTAATTTAAAGAACTATAAGCCAGTTATATTATCTCCCGACAGGTAATATAGCTTTTTTCGTTTATTAACTGTTCTCTGTCCCCCAGCCATCTCTTGATATTTGGTAGAGTAACACCTTTATATGTGTGCTTGCCTCCTAATTTAAAACACTGTATCCGCATGTAGATATAATGTACATAACAGTTTAACCTCAAGGTTGCTGGAGTCAGGGCCCCCTGTGCCTGAGACACTAATACAGAGTGTGTTCGCACTTAGCCATGGGCTGGGCTCAAGAACCTGATACCAGGGTTGATGTGGTTACCTAGAACCCTTCCTGCAGTATTCATAATGCGGTGTTTTTATTTTGTCATTGTCATTGTGTGTGTGTGTGTGTGTGGTGTGTGTGTTTGTAATGGGAATCTTGTATTAAAATGTCATTTCTAAAGTTTAATACAAAACGTTTTATTTGTTGTGCAGTACATACAATAGAGAAGTACCTTAAAAATTTTTGTTGTTGTTGTTCTTTTCTTCGTAAGTACTCCTGAGCACTAGTGGTCACCTCCCATAGCAATTATTTGGCTTCACTGTCAAAAATCATTATTCTGTGCATTCATAGCCCTGGGAAGGGAAGAACAAGAAGGCCCCATTGACTGGGCTTCCTGGCTCTAGAAGTCATGCATCTCGGCCTTGCCAGGGTGTCAGCAGGGCCTGCTTGTATGTTGGAGCCTGCAGAGCAGGTCAGGCACCCCTAAGTGGTGCAAAGCCTCAAGCCCATGCATCCCACCCCAGTCATCTCTGGTGTCACCCACTGCCGTGGCCCTGGCAGGTCCTCAAAGCTCCCCAGTGCCCTGTAGCCCAGTGTGTGAATGGCACTGGTGCACTGACTGTGCATGGAAAGGACGTTGGCAGCTGGTTGGCACCCTTTTCCCCTGTTCAATATTAGGTTTTGATTTGCCCCTTGCCATTGTTTCCAAAGATCAAAGAATGTCAATAACATTTTAAAGGACCAATAAAAACAACCTCCTGTAAATTAAACCTCTTCCCGTGGAAGCACACTCTACTATAAAGGGAAAGTCCCTGGGCTCTGATTTGTCCTTTGCGTTGAGAACGGTGTGGGGATCAATGTGTGTGTGTGTGATTTGTTTGTTGAGTTGGCTTTGCTTTTTCGTTTTTCTTTTTTTAAAAAAATACATCCTTCCCTCCCACATTACTAAATTAATTTCTGTTTTTGGGAGAGTGAGTCTCAAAGTGTGAAAAATAAGCCTCCATTCATAAGGTGGATGCTGTAAGCTTGACAGTGGTTGTGGAAGTGATTGAACTTGGACCACTCTTCATCTTACAGCCTCCATATCAAATGGTCAGGGAGGCCCGGGGAGGGGGGGAAGGGAGGAAGTAAGTCTTTTGAATGAATGGATTTTTTGTTGTTGTTTTGCATGTTTAATATAGAAGTTCCTCTTGTTCCTTGGGAGATCATGGCCTTTGAATATGCACACAACCTTTGAATTGTGCCTACTAAATTATAGCAGGGGACTTTGGCACCCAAGGAATTCTGACTTTCTGGGATTATAATAGTAATTCCCAGCCGTACTCTGGACTTTATTTTGCTAACCATAATTGAGCAACTGTAAATTACTGCTATATTAATGTTTTAAAGCACTGGGATAAGTCTAATTCTAACTTGTAATTAATTATGTTTGCCAATTATCTGTTTGAAATAAATTTGTGTCTGAACAGCTATTGAAACTGTTAAATTGTACAGATATTATTCATGACAGCTTTGTACTGTGGAATGTGCTTAATAAAAAACAAAAACTTTGACCTTTGTCCAATAAATTGCTAAGTAATGTCAATAAATCAAGTATGAATATTATGCAGTACACCTAATCTGGCTTCATGCGATTGTTACTTCAGCTACTAATTCAAAGCCAATACTCTTAATAAAGTGTTGCAATACTCTGATGTTCTGTTAAGAAATTTTTCGAAAAAACTGTTATGTGCTGTTAGAAATTCAGTGACATTCAATTAAAGTTTATAGATTTAAAAATTCTTCTGTAAAAGGTTGAAAGCAAACTTTTTGGCCTGTGAGAACTTTGTAAACGATGATATAATTCCCTGTCTTGGGCTTTTGGCTGAAAGCTAACTTGAACCTCAGGAGCAGGGGGCAAGTTGAGAACTCTTCTCCAGCCAATCTCCTTCCCACACATCACTGCTTCCCAAGTCCCTGTAAAAATATGAAAATGTCAAAAGTGGCTTCCAGGTGTGAGTGGATCCCACCCTTGTTGAGGAAGGGGGGTGGAGGTGCGAGAGGTGCAGTTTTGCAGCCCTCTTCACCGTAGCACCTGGGCACTGGGATGGAGTCGTTTAGTTCATCAGTTTCATCACAGGTTGAGCACTAACGCAGAAGGAATAGCATCTTCACGATTCTACTCGGAAGTCTTTCTGAGTAGTAGCTGAGCTTTCTGGTTACCTCGATATGGCCCATTAGTCAGCCGAATTGGTGATGTGGACTTTTTGGATGAGAACATATGGTTAAGAAAATTTACAAGCCACAAAAACAGAATAAAAAGTAATTCTCCCTCTCCCTTGACCCTCCAGTCCCCCAGAAACTGTTAACCAGTTTCTTGCATATCATTCAACAGATACCCCTGTGTGCATAGAAGAATGCATATGTGTATGTGTGTGTGTGCACATACACCAAAAGGCCCAAACACACCACACACGCTCACTCACACCCACACGCAAACACACATATGCACACACCCCCTTCTTTCTTGAATGTTAGTGGGAGCATGCTATACACGCTTTACTGCAACTTGGTTTCTCGTCTGATATTTAGATCATCCCATGTCAGTTTTTGTAATTCTACCTCATTCTCGTTAATGGCTGCGTAGTATTTGGTTATAAAACTATAGCATAATTCATTTAGCCAGTTCCTTCAGGGTGGAGTTTTAGTTTGTTTCTTGCCTTTTCCTGTAGAGACTATTGTTTTTCACAGGTCTTTCTATCCCTGCCTTTGCTAAACATAATAAACTATTGTCAGTGATTTGGTCGGTCTCATCATTATGAACAGCAGAGATTGAACCCAGGCGTTGTTGCGTAGTGGGAAGGACAGGAGCTCAGGTGTTGGACTGGCCCTTAACCTTTCCAGCCCTCTCTCCTCCCCTCACATAGCTGGTGTTCAGTAACTTCTAGTAGGTGAGGTGTTACTGCAAGAAATTCAAAGCTGTGAATGCATCCCGTAATTAAGGAGACTCCAAGAGAGATCTTGTAGAACTCCTGGGATAATCAGAGACTAGAGTGGTGCTTTACCATTCCAGCCTGTTTGTTTTCCAGTTAACAAGGAGAGAAGTTGGGCCATCTGGCTGATAATCCTGTTACTAATTAGCTGCCTGTTAATACCCTCTTTTGGATCTTTACTTCCCTGTGTATAAAAGTGGAGGTTTTATCAGCTTGACTCCTAGAGAATCCATGCCCCAGCTCTGGACAGTCTATTGCCTTGCAAGAATGCAGACCCCGTGATGCCAAGTCCAAATTTTCAAGAAAAGCTGGAAATCTAGATTATGTAGGGACCCAATGTATAAAGGTTGGCAACTAATTTTTTAAAAAAGTAAATCTCTGGAGCACCAGTTTACTATCTCTGAACTAATGTGATTTTAAGCATTTTTATTAGTGACCTGTTGAAGCACTGTGTCCAAGTTCGAAGAACTGAAGAGGTTCCATAGGAAAGGCACAAATCAAGTGAAACGCCCTGTGGCAAAGTGACCAGCGCACAGTAGTCACTTATTACATGTTTGTTGATGAAAAATGACCCGAAAAGGGAGCTGTTTGAAAAGAGAGGAGGAAGAAGGAGCAAGAGGCGGCAGCCATTTCTGACGTTACGTTGTAAGTGTTCAGACCAGTTGCCTGCTTTCTGCTGGGATTGAGTTCTAAGGTCAGCTTGGTCTTGCAGCTGGGGAAGCCGCTGGGAGCTTGTCTCCGAAGCTCCAAGAAGATCTCTGGGGTCCTGCTGGTTCATTGCACAAACCTGGGTCTAACACCTGGTAGGCACTCCGTAAACATCCGTGGGATGACTAAGTATATGGCCATCTAAAGGTGTTTACCTCCGCAAAGATAGAATGAAATGCACCAAATGCACGGAAATTCTAATTCAGTGTTTTTAAAAATGTTATCGGTTAGATGTAGCTATGTGAAAGGATTGTGGTGCAGCCCATAAACAACTTCTTAGTGCATGCCGGGCAACCTGGAGAGTAGAGTCCTGTAAATGGAATTGTTCCATTGCTTTCAACTTTGTCGTCGTCTACTCGCCCTGTCTCTAGTAATTGTTTGACTTTATTGCTCAGAGTATGCAAGTTACTGCTGGGCTGGCCTGGGAGAACTTGGAAGTTACACGGCTAAGGACTTGGGGACATGCCATAGGAACAGCTTAAACCTGGTGTTCTAGTGAGATCTCAATGTGTACGACCTAAGCTCCTTCCACCCTTCACCACCATCTTCGGATCCAACCGACTTCCATTTCTTCTAGGCTGTTATTTGTACTTCCAAATCCCACCAGCTCTGCGGGTTAGGAAGGATGCTCTTAGAACACCATTTACACCATGCCACGGGGGTCACTTGTCTACCAGATGGCAGAGAGGAAAGAGCATGAGCTTTGGGGCCCAACTGGCAGCAGGCCCATGGGCAAGGGTTTTCCTTGCCCTGAACCCGAGCTTCCCTAACGGGAAAGTGGAGACACTATTTTAAGATTACAGTGAGGATTAAATGACATACTCTAAAGTGCCTAGCACAGTGCCTGGTAGCTTCACCTGTGGCATTTAAACAGATGGAACAGAGTGCTCAGATCAGAGACAGGTCCAGGGGTTGGTGGAGTTTAGGACGCTGTGCAAGGAGACCAAGTGAAATGTGCTCAGGCAAGCCCGAAGCCGGCACGGGCCTCTTGGAGGGAAATACAAGAGCTGACGGTCCCTGCTGAGGACTGGTTGGTCCCAGTGAGAACTTGAGTCTGTAACCAGGGACTGGGCTGTTGGGTGGGTGGAAGAGAGGGAGATGGACCAGTGGATAGCGTTTATACCGAGTTATATCGTTAATTTTGCTATTACGAATTATTCAGCTTGAACGGTAGTCAACCTATAATATCCCCAGGGAGTGTTTCTGGGAAGAGAGTGAGATCGAAACATACCACTGTATTAACTGTCTGGTCTCTAAAGTGCACAGGGGAGACTTTCATGC
Source organism: Eulemur rufifrons (assembly GCF_041146395.1). Classification (NCBI taxonomy): domain Eukaryota; kingdom Metazoa; phylum Chordata; class Mammalia; order Primates; family Lemuridae; genus Eulemur; species Eulemur rufifrons. The sequence continues at coordinate 14,585,422 of NC_090992.1, forward strand.
CTCGGTGTGTGTGTCGGGGGCGGGTGACGCAGGGAAGTACAGTTCACACGGGTGCAGCAAGGACAGAGGTAGCTCCCGCTGAGGGGGTGCCAGGCCGCTGGTAAGGGCCATGCGGCTACTCTCCCCCTCGCGATAACCCTGCATGGTTTATATGACCATTTTATGGTCGAAGAAACTGAGGCTCACCTCTGTCTTGTTAGGGAGCAGCTGGGCTTAGCTTTGGTTCCAGCCATCTTGGTGGCCGCAGCTGGCATCTTAGCACGCTGCCCTGGCGTCTCCCTCTCCACGCTCCGTGGGCACTGACGATGCCTGCGGGGTCTCCCTGAGGAGCCAGGATCAGACTGTGCGGCGCCTCTGAGCTAACAGAGCCTGTGCCCGTCTCTCGTCCCTTCCGCTCTAATGTTCCTGGGATGTGTTCTTTGGCCGCTGACAAACGTGCGTGGTGTGCCTTGGACAATGCACAGGTGTGGCAGAGTACAAGGAGCTGGACAGGACGGGTGCGGGGGCCCGACTGTGGCCAGCCCTGTGGGCCATGCTGAGTAGTGGCAGCTCCATCCTGGGGTCGGGGAAGCCGCTGGCCAGTTTTAAGGTGACCAGTTAGAAGGCCAGTGGCAAGATTCAGGAGAGACATACTGAGGTCTGGAGTAAGGCAGAACATGAGAAGGTGACGGGGGCGGTGGGGAGGGGTCCTGAGGAGGTGGAAACCGTGGGACTTGGTTGTGGAGGGAGGCGGCGTGGCTGACCATGGCACCTGTATTTAGAGCGTGTCTCCTGTGCGCCACGAACTGGGGCCACGGTGGACGCAGCACACGAGGTCCCTGCTCTCAGGAAGCGTACATTCCAGAAGAAATCGACAAAGCAGAGTGCTGGCCACAGTGCCCACAGGCACGTGAATTATCGCGGTACATCCAGATGTGCAAAGAGCTTACACTGGACAGTGCGTTGGAGCGGCCCGAGGGACGTCTGATCCGAGACCTCAACCGTAAGAAGGAGCCAGCCACGGGATGAGCCAGGACAAGATGTTCCAGGCTGAGGGGACAGGAACGCAAAGGCCTCGAGGCGGGCATCCCCTGGAGTGGGCAGCCGGCTGCAGGGCCGTCCTGTCTCCCAGATCAGGGAATGGGGGTTGGTTCGGGGGTTGGACGTTGGGGGTACCCCAGAGAGGTCCAAGTGGGGCCGACCCAGGCTGCCTAGAAGACAGAGGCAAGTGGTGGCTTCCAAAGGAAGAGTCTGGATGGAGGAACATCGGCCCTTAGGAACAGGGCACAGGAGGACGAGCCTGTGACAGAGGTGGGGAGAAGGGGCTGGAAGGTAGCAGCGTGATAACCAGCTGTCTTTGCAGGGCTAGTGGATGCTTCCAGAACTTGGAAAACCCTCTTTTGCAAACACTTGCCTGCAAGCTGCCCGGAACCCCCGAGGGAACAATGCCTGTCCGCTAATCACCCTGCAGGACACCTACTCCCGCGTCACGCTTGTCCCCGTGGCCAGGGTCTGGCAGCAATAACACCCAGGCGCCCGGATAGCTTCTCCACTGCGGCCCTCGCCTGGCTCGTCCTTGGGAACGTTCCCTGCGGCCCATCTGCACAAACAGACGGGGGCCAGCTCTGCGCCTCAGGAATGAAGAGATAAAAGGGACCATCGGGGCTTTTTCCACCAAAGGCGAAAGCATTTTATAGAACGGGCTGCAAGTTTTTGTTTCAGGAAATTTCATCATGTCTCCAAGAAGGGGAGGGGAAAGGGGGGGGGGAGAGAGAGAGAGAGAAAGAGGGAGAGAGGGAGAGAGAGAGAAAGTTAATTGGCCTCAGATTTTCTCACTGCCTTTTCATGTTGGTAACACGAGTCGGCCCAGGTCAGACTCAGGTCAGCGACGTTTGGGCTCTTTAGTGCCCCTCTGTGAATACCTCATTTCTGTAATAGTTTTTCCTTTAAAAACAGCTCTGCCTTCTTTGGCAGATGGTGACATTCCATTAGCATATGGAATATTTTTCAAAACACATCCGAAAGCATGTCTCTTACGGAGGAGACTGGCAAAGCAAGCGAATGTCTGAAAAGTATGTTGGGAGCAGCTCAACATTTAACAGAAGGCCCCACTCCGCCCTCACCGCGTGCCTGCCCGCGTCGCCGGGGTTGTTCCCGTAACCAGAAACAGAGGACAGGATTTTCCCCAAGGCTTCGCCTGTCGGCTTTACTAGGTCCATCATGTACCCAGAGGGCAGCCAGAGAGAGCCTGGGCTTGGAGGAAAGAGTGGCAAGCCGGTGTGGATGTGGCATCGGGGGTGGTGGCAGCTGCCTTGTGCATTGAGCACCTACTGTGTACCAGATGCTGTGTGCAACACACATCATTGTCTTTCCTGCTGAAATCCATCTGCCACGTGATTGGCAGGGCAACCTCTTGAACACATAAGTCAGATCATGTCACTGCCCTGCCCAGCACCTGCCACTGTGCTCAGAATCAAGTTCAAACTCCTTGTTATGGTCTGCAGTGACCTCACTCCTGCCTGCCCACTCATTTTGTGTCATTTTGTCTCATTTTGTGTCATGCTTCCCTCTGTCACTCCCACTCCAGCCACATGAATTTTCTTTCCATTCTTTGTTTCTACCTCAGGGCCTTTGCATGTGCTGTTCCCGCTGCCTAGCATGTTTTTCCCTCAGCTGGATACATGCATGGCTGCATCCTCATCACTCAGTCTCAGCTCAAATACCCCCTTCGCCGAGGAGAGTTCGCTGGTAGGTAATCTAATTAGCCACGTTGCACTCTCTTGCACCCTGGGTTCTGTTTGCTCTATCGTACTTACAATTACTCTGTTTACTTGCATTTATTCAAAGCACATTTATTGAAGGCCTACTATGTGCTGGGTATGAGCTAGGCAGTGACAAAACAGACAAATATCTCTGGCTCCAGGAAGCCTACATTACGACACAGAAAGGCAGATGATAAATGAATGACATGTCTTCTGACTTCCTGTAACAGAAATATGACCTTCCTAAGTACCAGGACCTTGTTTGTCTTGTTCAGAGGCCATTTTGGGGTGTGGTAATCACAGAGCTCAAAGAACTGTAGTTAAATGAAGAACTGAACCCACATTTTATAAACAGTTGCATTGAGGCATAGACAGGAAGTGGCTTTCAATATGTCTTCGCAGTAAAACAGAGCGCAGGGATCTGAACCCTGTTCTGTCTGACTCTGAAGGTGGTGACCAATGACGCCTGTCCAGCCCCCGTGTCTTGCTGGGTGCCTTCCCCACTGCTTCCTTCTCCCTAGCCCAATTCCAGGGTCCTTCCCCTCTCCCCACATCCAAGCTGACGTGTCCCTGGACTGTCCTCCCAGCATCCTGCTCTCGGCAGGGCTATTAGCTCTTGGCAACACTTTGGACAACATCCTTCGGCTCTCTGAGCCCCACTTTCCTCATCAAAATGAGAATTGGATCCACAGTAGATCTGCTAAAGCTCTTAAAATTCTGTTGCCCTGCCTTCTAAGTCAACCAATCTGTAAATTGTGTTCACCAAGGGGTTGAAAAATAATTTTGATTTCTGCATCCCCAGCTGAATAGTAATGCCCAGGGTAGTTTCAGCTGCTAACTCCTCTCAGACTAATATTTCTAGCCCTTACTCTGCTCACTCCATTGATCTAGGGTTTGAAGACCGGTTCAAATTAGCTTTTGCAAAGAAGGGCATTTATTGACTCATATCACACATCGCGGGTAAGAATGGGCTGGCTTCAGGCATGGCTGGATCTGGGAGCTTAAACTACATCATCAGCTCTTGAGTCTCCATTTCTTTGCCTTTCTGTCTTGCTCTCCTCTTTCATGGTCTCAGTGTAAGGTAGGCTCTTTTCCCATGTGGTAGCCTGGAGGCTGCCAGCAGCCCCAAGAGCACATCCTGTCCTCTGAGTATCTCTGGTAGAGCAAAATCTCTCCTCCCAGAGGGCCCAAAGAGTCTTGGAATTAAGTCTCCTTGGCCCAGATTGGATCATGCGCCCCTGCCCCCTTAGAACTCACCGCTGTGGTCAGGGGTTTGGAGCCCATCCCACACAAACCACATGAACTGAGAATGGAAGGGAGACAGGTCCCCCAAAGGGCACTGGGGTCCAAAACGAGGGTGGACCGGAGGCTGTGCAGACAAAACCTGTGTCCCCTGCTGCTGCTCCGGGCGTGGCTTTTCCACCTGGGAAATGACTACTCTTGCATGTTCTTCGAGGCACAGCTCAAATGTCACCTCCTCCCTGATCCCCCAGCCCCTGAGCTCCTCTTGAGCCCTTATCACCTTCTCTTGGTATTTTAGTGTTTAACGTGCATGCTAGAAGGTCTGTGGGCGGAAAGGGTAAAAAGAGTCTGCCTTCGGGGGTTACAGGGGTTTGGGTTCCAATCTCATCTAAGCCCTGCATTGGCCAGGTGACTGAGGACAGGCACTTCTTCCTAACCTGTCCTTCCTCCTGGACCTGCTCTGAGCTTTAAAAGAGATGAAGTGAGCCTAGCCTGGGTTCACGGAGGACTTTTGATTTCTTCCACACCGGGATCCACGTTTTGGTCCTCTCTGTGTCCCCAGCTCCGACCACAGATGTATTGAATGAACAAACTCCTGGACTCCAGAACTGTCAGGGTACGGTGGGGTCTCCCCTTTCATTGATCGCAGATTGTAAAGTGAGCGCTTCAGGTGAAAAAACGTAGAGTCCACGACTCTTGAAAAACCCTTACAACGCGGAGTGTGAGCCGTCTGACCCAGGGCAGCCATTCTTACACTCATACAGACTTTGAGAACCATCAAGCTGGCCAAGGGCAGAAAGAGAAAAGTCTAGTTGCAGACAGTCATTCCATTGAGTCTGCTCTTAAAAATAACCACCTGGAGTTGACAGGGGAAAAGGAGACGAGAAAATGGTCCATTCTAAATTTTAAATCACTACATTCTGGCTTAATATGAAGCCTTATTCATAGCTTTAACATGTGGCAAGAGGCTTATTTGTTACGGGGAGAACAATGTGATCACAGATGTAAATAAACTGAGGAGAGTGTGTGGAGGGAAGTGGGGGTCGGTGAGCGCGGTGGGATTTGAACCCAAGTCCGGCTGGGTCTGCAGTCCACGCGGCTCCTGTGTGTCTCCAGCCCAGCTGTTTGCAGCTCCTGGGCCGGGTTTTCCATTCCAGCCTTCTCATAGGTCACCAACCAGCCAACGGATGGGCTGCTCTTGAATGGGGGGACATCTTTTGCCCAATCAGTGGTCACCCCTTGTTCAAGCAGGGCCCGGGGCCATTCCCCTCCAAGGGGCTCCGGATGGGACGGTGGGACGATGGGACGCGGGCTCTTAGGAGGGAGCTCAGGTGTGCTGGCGCCACCACTCCCAGATCAGGGCACTTACTCCGCCAGGAGAGGTCTGCTCTCCTCGGCGCCGCTCTGGCTTCTTGACAAGCACTGACAAAGTCAATAAAACTGCTGTGTAGGAATTGTAGGCTCCGGAACTTACTTGGGGGTCTCTAAGATTTAAGGGCAGAATGCCCGGCCTGTTGTCTGTCTCCTGGCAGAGTGGGGGGTGCACCAGGAGGGCTGCCATTCACAGGCCCGCACTGTGGGTTCTGCGGCTGCAGTCGCCACTGGAGTCTGACTTATCTCTAAATCCCAGTATTTAGCACAATGCCTGGCACTTAGCCCTCAGGATACTTTTCTGGAGTAGCCATGCATACATAGGGATGCCCAGATGAAATTAGGATAAGCAGAGACGTTTAAGGCAGAGTTCTATGGCCAAAGTGCCTTGGTCTCTTTCCACCAGCACTTGGTTTCCCTGGATCAGCTTTTACATCTCATTAATATCTTAAATTTCATTTTCTCTGTAGTTCCCTTGCAAGGTTTCCCAGTGTGTGCCCTGTGGGACAGTAGCTCCATGGAATATTAATTAAATATTATAAGCAAAAAAGGATTCTGTGATCACGTGAGTTTGGAAAGTAGAGAGTTAAAGAAAGTGAAACAGGTTTACTTAACTGCCGAACTTATCAGTCTTTAATGTGCTAATGCCTGTTGTTATCATCCACGGAGGTAATGGAGGCTTTCCTGTTGCCCACACGTATTGGACCTTGGCATGATTTTTCCCCGTCAGTTTCTCACAAGACTAGCGTTCTGAGGAGCACACACTGAGAAATGCTACTCTAGACAGAAAGGAAATACCGTCTTTCCCCTTCATTGGATCTGCAGAATTTGTCTAATTTGCTTACGTGTCTGATCTATGGTTGCTGGGTGTGGGGGACACGCATGTGGCACTGGATGGGACTGCCCATCTTTAGAGAGGTTGCTTGCTCTTCCTGTTGGCCCACTAGTTCTGGGCTGTGGTTGTTACGGTGACAGGAGGCAGGCTGCAGGCCCAGGACGGGGTCATGCATATCTGCGTACAACTTGGGGCAATTTCTTTCTTTGAATTGGGCTTGAGTCACAGCATTGTGTACACCAAGAAAACATCATGAGGCGTATTAAAGTTCCTTAACTTCCACAAAGCAGCCTGGTTTTTGCCTTTAAGTATGGAGGGCTGATAGGAGTAAAGTATGGGATGATGTATTACTTCTCCTGGGTTTCTCAACCTCAGCACTACTGACATTTGGGTGGGATCGTTGTTTGTGGGGCCTGCCGGGTACCTGGTAGGATGTTTGGCAGCATCCCTGGCCTCACCAAAAATATATGTGGTTGTTGCCAAATGTTCTATGGGGGACAAAATCCACACCCTTTCCCCCGCCCCCATTAAGAACCACTGCTTTAAGGGAAGTTTATCCAAAGTCTGTGAAAGGCTTGTAGAGTATTTTATCATACTCTTGGAAGAAGAAAAGTAGTGCTGTCGTGCTCAAAGCATGGTCTGAGAGCCAATGAGACCTGCCAGCTAATTAAACTCTCCCTTTGAGCATTTTTCTTAACTCATCTTTAAGGCTCATGTATCTGTTGAGTTTCTTAGTTGTAAGTTACAGAAAACCCAATCCAAATTGGTCTAAAAAAATTTTTTTTTTTGGCTCATGTAACTGAATAGTCCAACACATTTCTAGCTTCAGGCACAGCTGGATCCAGGTGCTTAAGCAATGTTATTAAGAATCGAGACTTTTTTGTCCGAATCTTTGCTCTGATTTCCTTGGTATTGACTCCTTTCTTAGGCTCTTCCCGTGTGGTGGTGAGGAAGCTGCCAGCACCTCCGGCCCACTGCTCGCTACAACAGATCTGGTGGAAAAGGGAGAGCTTCTTCTCCCTAACAGTTTGAATGGAAATCCTGGATCTTATTCCCATTGGCCCAGGAGACTATGCTACTCTCATTAACTGTGCCTGATTCACACGCCTGTCCCCGGAGCCTGGGGCAGAGCCAACACCAACTGAACCGCTCGCTGGGGATGGGGGAGAAGAACGGTCCTTTAGAGGAAACCAGGGCAGTTACTTGAAGAGAAGTCAAGGGATGCTGGTCAGGCAAGTACCTCTACTGCGCCATTAATAAAAGTAACCATAGCAACAATGACCAATAGTGGCAGCTCCCGTTTGTGGAACATGAGGTCTATACAGGACCCTGTGCTGCATTTTTCCTACTCGCCACCAGTATCCTGAGAGGCAGCTATCGGCAACCCATTTTACAGCTGGCTAAGTGGAGTCTCAGAGGTAGAAGACTTGGCTAAAGTCACACCATTGGGCAGTGGCTGAGCTCCAGACTAGGGGCATCATTTTATCTCTTCTAGGACCCCTTCTCTGACCACCTTTCCTTCTGCAATAATCCAGAAGGTTTCGCAAGATCCCTCTGGTGATAGTCTGAAAAGAGGTCAAGGGACAGTGGAGGGCCACCCTTCAGGCCGTCGCCCAACCCTTTCAAAATTCTCTTGTCAATGTGATGCCAGTGTGTGACAACCATCTCGTAAGGGCCATTGTGACACGGCAAGACAGGGAAAGCTTGGCTGGCATTTGTAGGCCTGGCTCTATTTCACCTGCTCGGTCTGTTTTCTTCATCATCTCTTTTCGCCATTGCCACTGCTCTAACTCCCGTGTCTAGGGGGCTTGCCACGTGATAGACACAGCATCAAGGAATTTGCATGACACAATTTCATTGTGTTTTCTCAAATATGGTATCAAGTAGATGCTACTGTTATATTATCCCCATTTTACAGATGGAGCAACCGAGGTATGGGGAAGCCAGCTGATTTATCAAAGGTCACCCGGCGAGCAGACGGGAGAACTGGGATTGGAATCCAGGCAGATCCCATTGCCTCTACCAAAGCACAAAAACCTCAGAAATTACAAACCGGTGGCCAGTGAGTCAAATCTGGCTCACAGATATATTTTGATTGGCCCACACAGTATTTCAAAAAACATTTGAACTAGTTGCCAATGTTTAAAAATTGACAACCTGCACATTGAAAAACAAAATCCATTCTTTCCTGCTTCTCTTGAAAAAAATCAGAAGATTGATACCATCGGAGCCCATATTCCTGCCTGGCAGAGATTGACGGGAGCTCACAGCTCGGTCCCAGGTGTCCCTTTTGGGTGGGGTGTGTGTCTTCCAGCTCACTGCAGTCCCCACCACTCCCTATTGCCTTCCCAACACTGAGGCCAAGTGTCATTTGCTTTGGCTCATGGGGTGTGTCCTGCGTGTTCCTGTGCTCCCTGTGCTTTGCCTGCCCAGCTGCGGAGGCAGGTAAGCTTGCCGCCCTTCTCCACGCCAGGGACCCCGCCAGCTTCCCACCACAGGGATTTGGAGGTACCGTACTCTCTTCCCACAAATTCAGTGGAAGGTCCCCTACTGGTGAAGGTCTGACTTAGGCGCTAGAAGAGTTGGAAAGAGCCCGAATTTTCCTTTCCTCGGTTCTCCGATTCCATCCCCCCACTAACTTTGGTTTATTGGCCATCAAAGGCCACTTTCTTGGCAGTGTTTGTCTTGGGTACACGACCATTTTTCCTTGCTCCCCTCAGAGCCCCTAGTGTTTTCTTCCTAATCCTCCTCAGGAGAACCATCACTTGGATTATCATGAAACCTGAGCGCATGAGCGTGAGGTGCGACCGTTTACAACCGATGGGCCATTTCGTTTCTGCCCGGCTCTGTTTGTTTAAACTCTTTGCTGGCAGGACCCGGGCTCAGGGACAGAGTTCCACGGTGCTCGCAGGCAGATGTTCTGGCCTGTTGCAGGGACCCACGTTACAAGCCAGGCCAGGAGGGCTGGTGGCTGGAGGCCAGGCCGTGGGGGTGGAGGGCCCTTCGCGGGGTGTGCTCAGGGACGGGGGCGGGGTGAAAACAACAGCTCGCCATGCTTTTGCAAACGAGATTTAAGGCCCCCTTTCATGCATGGAACATTGAGGCTTAGAGAGGTGGGGTCCCTTGTCACGATCACAGAGCTAGGTAGGCAAGGGAAGAGAAATGAAATATTTTATAGTGTATAGCAGAAGAATATGCCAAATCTCAGGCATGGAGATGGTGACGAGGATGATGGCAGGAACTGAAAGACAGTGAAGGCCTTAAAGCCTTTCTGGTCCAGAGTATGGACATTGTCACCCGTCAAGGCACCGCCTGGGCTCTTTTACAGCATCACTTCCCCACCTGGAATCGCACGGTGGTCAAGAGTGGGGACGTTGACATTGCATAGACCTAGGACTGAGTGCTGGGCCTGCTGCTGAGCAGCTGAGTCACCTCAGTTATGTCAACTTCCGGGAGCCCCAGTGTCCTTATCTGCAAAATGGGGGAAAAGAGTAGTTCACAGGGATTTCGCGAGGGATGAAGGACAGACTGCACGGAGAGCAGGCCTGAGGCCTGGCGTGCATTCTTTGTTGAGTAAGCAGGAACTTTTCCTGTTGCACTGGGAGTGTGGGCACGAGGTCTATCTAGCACACACCGGGGGCTCAGCGAGCGCCGCTAAGCCCAGAGTCCTTACTGGGAGGCAGGGGCCAGAAGCCAGGCTCAAACTCCAGCGCCTCAACTTCCTATCCACGTGACTTGGGGGAATGTCACGCCCCCTCGAAGGGCCGCTGTGTCCTCATTTGTAGAGTGGGGGGGCCGGGGGAGAAGGCTTCCTACAGGTCTCTTGGGCGACGAGAGGCGCTGCCTGCAAGGTGCTCAGCGTGGGGTACGGTGCACAACCAGTCATTGTTCGTGCTGAGAGCTCGCTCGTGGCCAGAGTGAGCCACGTCGGGGGTCAGGGTTACATTCGCATACTCTTTCTTCCAGGAAATCGAGATGAGCTGGACGAATTATTCAGCACATTCTCACGTGCAGCCGGGAGCTAATTTCACGGAGAGAAAAGGAAACAGGAAGGCAAGTGACCTCTCTTGAGGGCCTACTACGTCCAGAGGCTTTGCCTGAATCAAGAGTATTAATTTCTCAGCCACAGACTCAGGCACGTGAAAATGCAACCTTGTGTCGAGAGCACAGGCTAACTCGATTTCCCAGCTCCCCAGCGTGCCTGGCGGCAGATGGCTTATCCAGCCATTTTCCGGCTTGATTTCGGGGATTGAGGCTCCATTGATTTGGGTTTACAACTGGGCCTCACTGGGGCTTGCTGCTCCTTCCTCTCAGGGTGGCAGAGGGGGTGGGGTAGGATGGGGGTGGGGGCATCCCCCTCTCTCCTGGCTCTCCCCCCTTCTGTCCTGTTGTCTGGGCCTGGGTGAGTGTTCTGCCAAACGGTGGCCTTGACCTCTGTCTGGCGCTGGCCCCGGAGCCCTGTGAGATGTAACGCAGCCCCCTGGATGTGGCGAGAGAGGTCTGCCCCAGCCCGCTCAGGAAATGCGGGGCCTTGAGGCTCTCTCCACCCACCGTTTTTCCCAGGTGCTGACACCCAGGCTGCCATCTGCGGAGCCCTCCCTCTGCCCCCAGGGTGGGGACGCCTCTGCCTTCCCCTGTTCCAGGAGCGCTGCCACCTGTGCACCTGCAGGAGGCTCTCATCATGTACTGGCCACAGCCTTCAGGGCTGGAAAGAGCCGTGAGCCCTTCTGCAGAACCGGGTGCTCGGGGAGATGCTACGTGCCTCAGTCAATCCGCCAGGAATTCGGCACGCGATCCCAGCCCTGCCTGCTTCCAAGGCTTGCCCTCCCTCCCCCGGGTAGCGCTGCTTTGAACCCGGTCTTAGCGAGTTCTGATAGTGGGAGAAACTCATCTGCAAGACGGTTCACAAAAAGCGCTTTCAGACCCTGTTTCAGTGGAAGAAACAGGGCCCCGGCGAGGGGAAGTGATTTACCCAAGTTCATGCAGCTAAGAGGCACAATCGAGATTCAGACTCAGCTTTCCTTGGCTCCTGTTGGCCCAGCTCTAGGAGGCCCGAGTCTGGGGATGACACGTGTGTCCACTGGATGTCATTATTTCTCTACCGAACGCTAGCTAGACCTTCTCCTTGGCAGTAAAATAGGACTTTCCCCCTTAGTTGAGTAAGGAAGTTGTGTATGGGATGCTCAGGTGTTGGCTCCTCTCCTTTTGGCTCGAAGACAGGAGGTAAAGCCCGAGCCTTGTTTCTCCGTGGAGGGGAGGTCTGAGCACAAGCTGCCCACCCGCTCCCGGAGGCCTGGGACCAGGGCAGCCTTTCTCCAGCCGCCAGCCCTCCCCTGCGGCCTCTGCCCAAGCCTCCTTTCCTTGGCTCGGCTCGAAGTTGCATTGCCTCAGTTAACTGTCCCTTCCCCGAGTCTCCCAAACAGTCCCTCCACGTGGGAAACAGGCTGCCATCTCTCTCTGGGGACAGCGAGGCCCTGCTGGGCTCTGGGCCACTGCTGCATGCTGAGGATATGGGGGCGAACAGGCAATGCTCCTGGCTGGAGTGGGAGGCGGTCGTCTGTTGAGGTCGGGGCTGTGCCCTGAGAGTATAGGGAAAGGCAGGAGGGGCATCTCCGGGGGAATCTCGAAGACATGGAGGCTGCCTCGGGGGAGCAGGGCACGCATACGAGGCAGCGAGGTGCAGCCTGTCAAAGTGCCCGGGCTTAAATGACGAGGTGTGTGTAGCTGGAGCAAAGGACAGGGATGGGTGGGAGACGGGAGGGTGGGCAGGGCGCATCACAGAGAAGAGCCCCCTCAAAGAGGGGGTCTGCGGTCCCTGCCATCATCCACACCTCCTTAAGCATCGCCCCTCCGCCCCCTACCCGGGCAGCGGGGAGAGGCCAGGGGCCAGTCCCGGACAGACCTGGCCTCTTGTACTTTGGTTCTACCACTAGCAAATGACCTTGGAAAGTCAACGACCTCCCTAAGCTTTCATTTTCTCATGTGCAAAATGAGACCACCACCTGGGAGGCAGTGAGATCATAGATAGAGAAAGTGTTTGGAAAAAGCAAAAAAGGGCTGTTCTGGTGTTTATCAAATGAATGTTTTGATAACATTTATCAAGATAATCTTAATTAAACATTCCAAGAGCGAAGCTCAAATGGCCAATGGACGTGCAGGGAATCGGGGGAAAGGATCCAAATTAACCAATGGGGAACATCTGGCAATAACCCTGGAGCCCTCATTTTATGGGAGGGAAGGAAAGGAATTTGTTGTTTTGGTCAATAAAACTTTATCTAGTGTCTACAGATGTGGGGGAAAGTGTAGGGAACCAGACAGGTGGCCAGGTGGATGGAGAGCGTGGCTGGCATTTCGCACCCCATCTCTGCTTCATCTTTACACTAATCCAGTGAGGAAACCTGGGCTTGGACAGGTAAAAATGTATTTCCAAAAACACAGCAAATAAATATTAGTGCCCACAGTGAAAGCCAGAATCATTTCACTCCAGAGCATGCTTTCTTCCCCCCCTTGACATCTCTTGTGAATTTTCTTAAGCTGTACGCATACCTGTTGTATTAATTAGGATGCATTTGGGTGAAGTAACGGATAACCAACTACGGTAGCATAAGCAGTCAAGAATCTTATACTAGATATCTGCAGGCTGGCAGTAGGTCCTAGGTTGGTTCAATGACTCAAAGTTAACATCAAGGACTCTCTTTCTGTCTCTTTATTCTGCCATCCTCAATGTATTTCCTTTAGGAGTCCAGACTTATCACCTCTTAGTCCTAAAAAGGCTGCCACAGCTCAGAGCATCATGTCTTTGCACACTGCGTTCAAGGCAGAAAGTAGGGGCTTTCCATTCATTAAAGAGGAAAGAACTTTCCCAGAGGCCTTAGCAGACATCTCTTTGAGCAGAACTGGGTCACATGACCATCCCTAGCTACAAAGGGTGGGAGAGGGAGTATCCAATAGAGGGGAATGGGAATGTTCAGGTTTTCCTAGATCAACCATGCAGCCCCTAGGGCTGGGCACACCCTGCCAAGACTAGGGTTCTCTTAGCAAAGAGGAAGTAGGAAGCTGGCTGTTGGGGGCAGGAGGGGCCCTAGGCAACTCCTGGCCCTTATCTCCTCTCCAGATGGTTACATTCCAGAAGTGAGTCCAATCCAGCACTTAGGGCAACCCTGCTGCTGTGGTTGTTCCTGATGGGCAGATGGACAGAGGAGTGGGAATCGTTAAGTGCTGGAGGAAGAGGGAGAAAATTGGAAGCTCTGGGTAGCAGGGACAGTGTCATGCATTCTCTGTGGCCCCAGGCCCCAGCCGAGGCCAGACACAGCACACAGGTTCAGCAGGTGTTTGCTACCTGAGCCAACAATCCAACATGGGGACGGAGGAAGCTGCAGGACTCATCTGCCCTGTCACCAAGCCTTCTTTATCCCCAGAGTGCCCCGATACATTCCTTCTGGAGCCTGGTTCCAGTACAAATGTTGTCTCTGCCGAGGTTTGAACATGCTTTCTGTTGTCGGAAAATGAAAACTATGTAGCCGACGTGTTTCTCTTTCTGCCTCAGCTGCCAGAAGCCAGAGTCAGATGTGTCACCCAAGTGCGGGGGCTGTGCTCCCTGGTTTCCGAAGCAGTTCTCCAGCGTCCTTTGGGGGGCGCTGTTCAGATTCACCTGCCTTGTGCCAGAACCTCTGGGTACCCCTAGGCCCAGTCCATGGGCGAGGGGGGGGGGCAAACCCGGAAGAAACTCAAGCGCGTGACAGACTCAGTCGGGGAGCACAGCGTGTCTTATCAGACTCCACCTCTCTGATCTCAAGCGAGACAAAATAGGAGAGGAACGGCTTCGTCAAGGCTGAAACCAAACATTTTGGCTATCTGAACGGCCACTGAATCACCCGATCCACCGTATTTTTCCACTTTCGAGTTGTTTCTGGGCTGCTGTGGAGACACACCCTTCCTGGGTTTAATGGCCCTCGCTGTCAGGCCGTGGGGAGGAGGCGTGTTTACTTTTTGCAGGGAAAATAGTGGTTAACGGTGGGACGGATGGACCTGATTAGTAATTGGGTGATTTATCCCATGAAGTCCTTGGGTTTTCCCGGTGGTTTGCACTTGAACTTCGGCTGAATGAAGTAGGAGGAGGGGGTGGGAGGAAAATGGTTTCGAGGAGAAAGGGTGGGGCTGGCTCAGGTCTGAGGGCTGTTTCAGGGATAGGTGGAGGTTCGTGCAGCTCGAGGGAGATTGTTGTTGTAGCCATTGTCCAAGACTCTTCCTCTACTCACTCACTCACTCACTCACTCATGCGCCTACTCATTGCTGCATTCATGGTTTCAAGATTCTGAGCACCTCCTCTGCTCTGGGGACGCAGCACAGCTCCCGAGCACCTGCGAAGAACAGGCATCTGTCCGTCACCCACTGAGTGTGTGTGTCCCCACCCCCGAAGTTCGTGTGTCGAAACCTCATCCCCAAAGTGATTGTATTCGGAGGTGGGGCCTTTGGGAGGAGGTTAGGTCATGAGGGTGGAGCCCGCATGAATGGGATTAGTGCCCTTAGAAAAGGGGCCCCAGAGAACTCTCTGGCTCTCCTGCCACGTGAGGATACAAGAAGAAGTCAGCCTTAGCCTGGAAGAGGCCCTTACCAGCGCCTGACCACGTGGCACCCTGATCTCAGACTTCAGCCTCCAGAACGGAGAGAAACACTTTGCTGTTATTTGTAGCCACCTGTGGTATTTTGCTGCAGCAGCCCTAGATGGCTAAGACACCCTGTTTCAGAGGAGGGCCCAGACTAGAAGAAGGAAGCAGATGGGCAAGTCGCTCATTTCCAGCAGAGCTGAGCTCAAACGAGGCGAGGTAACAGCAGCGAACACTTGGTGGGCATCTCTGCTCCGAGCGCTTTTCAGGTACTAACCCATTCGCTTCTGTCACCAGCCGCAGGAGCCAGGCACTAAGGAATGAGGCACAGAGATGTAGGTAACTTACCCAGGGTCACACAGTGCACAGATGTGCACCTGGGCAGCATGTCCCGCTCCACACCACCAGCTCCGCTTCGGAATGAGGCGGGTCTGCTCAGCGGGAAGGGTTCCAGAGACAGCGTGTTGCTGTGGGCCTTGAGGAGCAAGTAGAGGAGTTTTTCAGGTAGAGAAAGTAGCAACAGGAGGTCCCAGCAGTTGAGGGTCTCTGTCACATGCCAAGAGCTGCAAGGGGTAGGGGTGTCCAGAGGGGGAAGTAGAAGAGGGGCAGGCAGGGCCAGATCGTGAAACTTTGCTGAAACAGGGGATGGGACGGTCTGATTTTAAACGAAGGAAGAGCTCTCTGGTGGCTCAGCGGAGGCTGCGCTGTGAGGCGGGGGTAGCTTGGAGACACCAGAGAGTGGACAGCTGCTGCTCTTCCCTGGGGAACCAACCACCCCTTGCCTCAGGCCCTGTGGCTTGAGGGGTGCTGACTCCACCCCTTGAGGGGGCGCACATGACGCAGGTCTGGCCAACCAGCCTCTTCTATCCCCCTGTCCGCAGGCATTGGCTCAGGAACATCCATGTGACCCAAGGCTGGCAAAGGAGACTCAGTTCTGAGATTTTTTGTTAGTCGTGTTGGGTAGAAGAGACTCTTCCTACTGAGGATGCTAAGCTGGGGATGTCTACCTGGAGCAGTAGGGGCCCAAACTGTCACCGCGTGGAACTAGCCTGGCTGAGAATGAAGGTGTATCAGTTTCCTCGGGCTGCCATAACAAAGTCCCACAGACTGGGTGGCTTAAACAACAGAAATTTAGTTCCTCACAGTTCTGGAGGCTACAAGTCCAAGATCAAGGTGTTGGCAGGGCTGGCTTCTTCTGAAGCCTCTCTCTTTGGCTTGTAGATAGATGGCTGTCTTCTTCCAGTGTCTTTGCATGGTCTTCCCTCTGCGTGTGTCTGTGTCCTATTCTTATAAGGACACCACCTAATGACATCATTTAACCTTATTACCTCTTTAAAGACCATATCACAAAATGTAGACACATCTGAAGTAGTGGGGGCTAGGATTTCAACATATGAATTTGGTGTGGTGGGGAGGGCACGATTCAGCCCATAATGGAAGCCAACACAGAAAAAATAAAACAGAGATAGGTGAGAGACTGAGTTCTTGACCTTGTTTGGGCTCCTGGATCCAGCCCTGCCTGAAGCTGACCCCAATACAATCCTGGACTCTTGAGTTTTATTAACCAATAAATATATAAGTCCAACCCCTTCCTTATTTTTTCTTAAACTAGCTGGTTTGGATTTCTGTCACAGTTAAAATTCCTGAGTAATACACAAGGGAACTAGTCAGCAAACTATTAAGATAGTGTGCCCCTAATTAAATTACCACCTGCAAGGATAGTGCTTGTCTTTGCACCCAGGTCTGTGCAAGTCTAATAGCTAGAGGTAGCACCTACAGAAAAGAAGTGAGCCACGTGGGCACCAGCCTCTCCATTTAAACGAGAACTCCCACCTTAGCTCCGAAGCAAAGCAGGACAGAGCCGGAGAAAGCTCACTTTACTACCAATGCCCCTACTGTGTGGAGCAGGCTGGGTGCTGGCAGGTAAAAATTAAAAAGTAGTTTGGGCTTCAAAAGGCTTTCTAGAAGGGAAAGAAGCATTTTGGAAAACCTCGAATGGGGGCTGTGAAAAATGAGCCGGGGCTGTCACTTCGCTGGCTGGCAGGTGCTGCCGAGGGACACTCAGAGGGAGCGTAGAGGCACAGTGGGCTTCATCCAGCGGCCCGTGGGCTCGGGCAGGGGCAACTGACAAGCTCATCCCCGGGCTGAGCAGGGAGGGCTGTGGCTGACACAGCGCCATCGGCCGTCCAAGAACGGGGAGAAAGGATGTCCCCTCCCGGGACACCTCTCTGGTGTTCCCTGAAGTTGGCCACGTCCAGAAGAGGAGCCCCCTTAGGTGTGTGGTGGCCAATCTCAGCACAGCCGAGCGCGGCTTGGGGTCTCTTTCAACAAAAGGTTTTTGAGGGGCCCTCAGCTCAGTGCTCCGTTGGCCTCCTCCAGGGGTGCCAGAGGTGGCCTTTCTGGCAGGAAGGTGAGGGCGCCACGGCTGTGGAATCAGACGCACCAGCGTTCACGTGGAGCTCTGCGCCGGGCCAACCTGGGGACGTGGGGCAAGTGACTGAGCCTTTTTTTTTCACCATTGGCAAAGTGGCACCAACCTCACAACCTTCTCATGAAGCTTAAGTGGACCCAAGCAGTCCTAAAGGGACAGGCTTTGGAATCTCTGTGTTTGAATCCCAGTTTGGTTACTTAGTAAGCTGGGTGGACTTGGGTAAGTCATTTACGATCTCTAAGCCTCAGTTTCCCAATCTGTAAAATGAACCCATCAATAGCACTTATTCACAGGGCGAGTGTGAAAACTGACTGAGATAAAGCAGGTAAACTTCATGAGGGCAGGGGTTTGGGGGTCATTTTATTTTACTTTTATTCCCTCTGCAGTTCCTGGGACATAAAGACACTAAGTGAATGGGAGAAATTACTATTGTTATTAGGATTCGTTGTTATCTGGCACCGGGCGAGGCTGTTCTGTGTGGCATCCTGCAGGGACTGTCTGTGGGCTCCTGGTCCAGGTGGGGAAGACAAGGCCACCACCTCTGGTACACTTAGCAAGCCCACCTCCCGGGATGGGATGAGGTCCCTGTCACGCAGGGGCAGCACAAGGGACGGCCAGGCATGTCCTCTGCACCGTTGAAACGCCTCACCTGCATCGTTTCTGCATCCTTATCCCCATCCCATAAACCAGATTCATTTGTTACCCCCATTTTACAGATAAGGAAGCTGAGGCTCAGAGAGGGAGAGCAACTGAGATCATAGTGTCAGGGAGGTACAGCCAGGGTTCAAACCTGAACGTGTACCATGCCACACCCCTTGGTTTTAAAGGTGATGTAGGGAGGACACGGTGGAAGGAGAGGCGGAGGGTCGCAGGGTGGAGGGTGGAGGGTGGCTCTGGGCCGGCTCTGCTGGGGCCTCCGGGAATGAGCTGCAAGGGCAGGGGCCCCCATATTTGGCAGGTGCTGTGTCCCACCATGTCGTGCCCCACAGAATTCTTAAGCAAGTGGCTCTATCAACCCGTTCTCAGCTGGGCTACAAGAGGACCGAGGGCCTCTCCACTGGCAACGAACGGAGTGCGAAAGCTGCCCCTGTCCCTGGCAGCACCGGCCTTCGGGGGCGAATAAAAAGCAGCGAGCACTGGTATGGCAGCGCCCGAGTGGCACTAAAGTCCACCCAGCAAGTGGCCCGTTTCCTTGCGAGCCCCCCGACAGCAGAGGAGAGGTGGCTGGCGCCAAGCAGAGGTATTTCTGCGGCGTGGCCAAGTGCTCCAAGGTCAGGGCTAGCACGGCCACCTCATGTCCACCCGAGAAGTGTCCTCCCGAGCATGTGCCCGGCCCTTTTTGAGGGATTGGGCCGGGGTGGGGGCTCTGGACCTCGCTGCTGTTCTGGGACTGCCCTGGGAACTGGAAAAGGAGATGTATTTAGAAAAACGACAATGAAAAATGCGTTATCGGGAAAGACATGTCTTGGATGATAATTAGGTAGGTCCCAGAACGAATAGGAAGGCCAGAGAGGAGCCTTAGGCAGCAAGGAGGAAACTGAGGCAGGACAAAGCCCCTGCCCAGCGACGGTTCCTTTCACATGTTGCCACTGGCACCATTAGCCACGGGACACATGATCCCTCCACCTGCACTGCCAGCTCTGGGACTGGCTGTGCCGCCCCGATCCAGACCCCATGAGTCTCCGAGAGCCACTCTGTGCCTTGGGTCACTGCTTCCAGAGTCAAATTCCCCACGGGTAGGCTTGCCAGATAAAATACCCAGGATGCCCAGTTAAATTTGAATTCAGATAACCGAAAACCAATTTAATAGAAAAAATGATCATTTTTCTGAAATTCAAATTTAACTGGGCATCATGTGTTTTGATTTGCTACCTCTGGTCCCCTGCTCAGAGGACTGGGCTCTGCGTTGGTGGTGGGCGTGAAGGAACCTCTGCCCCTTTCACTTCTTGCTGAGAGTGTGATTCTTAGGGGATTGGATCCATCACACTGAGAATAGCCGAAAAGCTAATACCAGCTGTAGTTCCTCAGAGCCCTCCGCCCATTTTTAAAAAGTCACCTGCCTGATTGGTTTTCAAAGTTGCCTTCACCCAAAGAGGGCCGTGTAGGTCATTCCTTGTCTGTGCCCACTTTTCATAGCGCAAAAGATAGGTCCTCCCCTCCCTCCCCTCCTCCCCCCGCCAGTCATCTTGGATGCAGAGACTTTGAGGATCTTCTTACCAATGAGCTCTCGCCACTCACGAGCAGGTGAAGGAAGGAGTGGGTCTGAAATGGAAATAATCCGCAGGGTTGACTGTCTAGACAGGGCTCGCTCCTCTGGGTGGGAGGGGGGCAGACAGGAGCCGGCTCTGGCCAAAACTGAAACTCAAGCCACCACTGCCAGTCCCTCCTGGGCCATCCGCAGAGGAGCCCTGGCCGCCTGGGCCGCAGCCAGAATTGGCCTCGGGCTGTTTCTCGCTCCTATTTCAAAGGATTCGCGCTTCTACCAAAGGAAAAGCTTGAACATTTATAGTGAAAAATTCAGCGAAAGAGGAAAGACACAGAGGATGTTTCCTTCTCTTTCTTATCTTTTTGTTTGGGGGAAGGCGGTGAGAAAAATTAATATTTCAGCTATAAAACTTTGTCTGGAGATCAGTTTTAGAAAGAAAGGCATCTACTAATTGAAAACATCATTTTGGGGGCCCTTAAGTCAAGGGAAACAGGTGCAGGTTTGTGGTTTTAGAAAGAGTATTTCTTTCGGAAAAAAATAGGAAAAGTGCCCCAGATAAGGTTCCTTCAAACCAACCACTTTTACTTTTCAGCCCTTAATTACTCAGAGGCAATTGAGAAGATTAACTGAAAGTTAAAAGAAAAGCCAACCCTCAGCCTTCTAGGTAACACTCCACATCTCTCTCTTTCCTTTCCAAGGCTGAAGAGAGGGCAACAGCTGACTGCAATTTTGATAACAGTCCCTCCCAATACTGTTTAGCCCTGAGTGGACTCATACCTCTCATCTCTTACTCCTAATCCTGGGCCAGAGCCTGGGCCTCCCTCCCGTTTTCGTACGAAAGAGCCGGCGTTTATCCTGTACCATTTCCGTGGCGTGCTTCTCGGTATTTTATCTGGTTGTGAAGGGGCATAAATGTCAAGATCAAAAAAGTCTTAGAAGAAGCTAGTAATATTTCTGTGCCTGCTGTGGCTTAGCTGCTTGGATGTGTCATATATCTCTGCATCCCCACTGTAAAGCCATGTGAGTTTGTTTTCTTTTTGTAAAGCTCTTTGGATGGTTGAGGCGATGGAGGCTTAGAGAGGAGAAGTCACATGCCCAAGGTGGCACCACTAGGAAGTTGCAGAGCTGAACCTGAAAGCCACGTGCATCTGACCATCCAGCCCTTGAGTCCATTGTCACACCACCTTGCCTCCCACCTTTGTAAACGGGAGGTGGCAGATCAAGCTAAGGGCAATGAAATGCTCTGAAGCCCTTTTCTTCCAAAATAACTCACAACATCTTCCTGTCTTTGGGGAGTATTCAGTAAGCTTATTTTGGTAAAATATACACCATTGTTGTATTTTTGGGGGGAGATTCTGGGTTCCATGTTACTGATCAAGAAAGGTGGTCAATGGAGCTTATTTGTTTAAGAAATTTACATCATGTATTGGTTAGATATTGCTGTGTAACAAATCATCCAGAAGTTACTGTCTTGGGATAAGACTAATTATCTCACAACTTCTGTAGGTGTGGAATCTGGGCATGGCTCAGCTGGGTCCTCTGCTTCAGGGTCTTTCACAGGCTGCACTCAAAGTGTCATCCAGGGCTGTCGTCATCTCAAGGCTGGGTTGGGGAGGATCTGCTTCCTTGCTCACTCACGTGGCTGTTGGCAGGATTCAGCTCCTTGTTGGCTGACGGCTGGAAGGCACCCTTGGTCCCTTGCCCTGTGGGCCTCTCCAATGTGACTGCTTGCTTCAGCAAATGTGCAAAGGGAGAAGGCAACAGCAGTATGTCAGCAAGATGGAAGCCACAGTCTTTTGTAACCTAACCATGGAGGTGAAATTCCATCATGTTTGCTGGACTCTATCGGTTAGAAACAAGACACCAGGTCCAGCCCACACTCAAGGGGAGGGATGACACAAGGGCATGAATACCAAGGGCAGGGACCACTGGAAACCATGTCAGCAGCTACCTGTCACACGTCAGAGGAGTGGTGATGTGGTCATACCAACAGTGAAGAAGCCAACATTTATTGGGTGCTCCTCATGTGCCAGGCACTGGGTTAAATCCCCCCCATGTATTGTCTCATTAGCCTCCCTGAATGACTGACAAAGGGATTAGGACCCTACTCTGGTCGTTCCTACTCCAGAGACCTTCCCTCTACTTCACACAGACGCTCGATGTCAACCCACTGAGGTGCTGAGGCCAAAAAAGAGCGGAGTCTGAAAAATAAAGGGAAACTCACTGCTCATCAGAAAATTGCAAATGAACATGACCAGAAGCCATTTCTTACCCAACTTCAGAGTGGAAAAAAAATTGAAGTTGGTGAGAGTGTGGAGAATTCTCATGCACTGCTGAGAGACTGTAAATTTGTACTGCCACCTTGGAGGGAAATTTGGCAGGATCTATTAAAAATTTAAAAGGGCATAAAAATAAAAAAATGTGCATAGCCTGTGACCCAGAAATTACACTTCTGAGTATCTACCTTAGAGAAATGCTTGCATGCGTGTACGATGAGTGGCGTACAGGAATTTTCATTGCAGTATCATTTCTAAGAGTGAGTAGTAAGTAGTAAAATTGGAAACAGTCTAAATATTCATCAATTAAAAAATGGCTAAAGAAATCCATTGCAGGTTCAGGTGGCTCTTTGGGACATGAGGTGGCCCACCATTCCAGGATTCAACCCTGGGTATCTCCATCTCAGCCTGATCCTTCCTGGTTCACCATGGTAGAGGAAAGAAGATGGAAAATAACACACCGGCGTTTAAATGCTTTCCCTGGAAGTGACACATGCCATTTTTATTCCTAGCCTGTTGGCCAGAACTAGTTACTATCACCATTTATTAGATGATCAAATTGTCCCAGATCTGGCCAGTGCGAGACCCTTACACTGAAAACTATGCAGCAGGTAAAAAGAATGACGTGGATCCACAAATATGGCATGGACATATCTCTAAAACATTTTTTTTTTGTTGTTGTTGTTTGTTTTGTTTTTGAGACAGAGTCTCGCTCTGTTGCTAGGCTGACACCACGTGACCTAGCTCACAGCAACCTCAAACTCGTGGCTCAAGCGATCCTCCTGCCTCAGCCTCCCGGGTAGCTGGGACCACAGGCGCGTGCCTCCATGCCTGACTACCCAAAACACTGTTGAATGAAAAAGCAAGTTGCAGAATTTGACCCTCAGCATGGTATCATTTACGTAACCCTCAGCAATGTTACACATTCTTTCTCTCTCTCTCTAAATGCATGGGAAAAGGTCTGGAAGGGTGCATATGAAATTGACAACACGAGGTGAGGGGAGGATAGAAGGCTAGCGTTGAGGGGTGGTCAAGGGAGTCTGCACCTTTGCATGTAATGTTTTTAATATGTTGTGAAGAAAAATGCTAATTGCCTGACTTATATCAGCTGAGACTATCTCTTTTAAAAATCTTTCCTGGAAGCCCCATCAAGCAATTTCCCTTATGTTGTATTGGCCAGAACTGCACCACAAGGCCATCCTTGGGTCTGGGAAGGTGAATATTTTTTAGTTTTGCTAATCCAGGAAAGCAAGGAAGATGGTTGTGGGTGGCTTTTAGGTGGCGAATTAAACATGTCTGCCATAGTTCACCCCTTTAGTTACCCAGTATCCACAGGTCTTTCTTCCTGTACAAATGTTTTATGTATAGTCCAAAGGCCAAAGCCAGTGACTGCAGCCATCCTGAATTCCAGGATCTCTGAGCGCTGACGTGTGGTCCACTCATCGGGTCCTGATGTAGAAGGATACGGCCTGTCCGTTACCTTAGCAACATCTAAAAGATACCAGGGTTGATGCCTTTTCTAGGGGGCTGTACAGCTTTTGTAGCCCATTTCGTCTTAGTACCAATTTGACCCCCAAGGATGATTTTTAGAGTTTAACAGTCACAAGCTATCTTTGGCCAGACTCAGATTGTTTTGGAAATATACATTCCACAAAACATGTAATAGAAGATCTGGTCTTTGATTTTAGAGACTTTCATATGCAGGTAACTACAGCAGAATTCATCTAGGCACAGTGTGTCAGCCTAAATAGTGTCATTTTTTAATCCACTGTCTTTCTCTGTGCTCTGTCCAACTCTCTAGCTCTTGGTTTACTGGCTGATCCTTTGGGGGCAATTTAAAATAGTAACCTTGGGTGGAGAGACACCTCCTTTAACCTGATCTTTGCATGTTGTGCTCCCTCTTTACTTGGCAGGGATCTCTTAAGGGAAGGTACTAGACGACACCTTGGGTACTAGTCTAATTTCCTGCTCACACTGTAGCTTCATTGTTATCGCTTGTTCTGTTACTTGAGCTTTTTCAACTCATAAGACTTCAAACTGTGGTATTCTCAGTCAATTTAGATTAGAAGCTACAGTCAGACAGTGCCTCCTTAGCAAAGCTATAGCCCTTCCATTGGCTTGCAGACTAAGTAGCTCTTGTCTGAGATCATCTCTCTCGTAGGACCTTGCTAAACATGGCAAGAAAGTAGCCACCATGGATTAAAAGTCTGGAATTTTCCAATAATTTCTTTGGACTCTACAACCCCAATAGACATGAAATCTTAAGGCGGAGTAGGCAACAGTTTGACCAAATGGTTGCAATTGTATAAAAAAGATTAGATCCTTTTTCTGCCACATTTCAGGTTCTGTTACTTTCATTGCCCCACTCCTGGTACCAATTTAAGTTAAAAAAAATCAGAAAGGACTTTTAGTTGCCGGCAAAAGAAATTTACTTTGGCTTAGTCAGCAGAAAAAGGAGACTAATTAAAGAATGCTTGGTAATTTAAAATTTTTGCAAGGGCAGAAGAATCAGGTTTAAGACTAAGTTTCTAGAAATAATGTCCCTAAATATGCTGGGGCCATGATATGATGAGAAAACTATTGCCACTGCTGCCAGCAAGCACGGAATTCTATAGCTTGCAACGCTGCCAGGAACTCAGCTTCAGTACAATGGATACTGCTGCTAGCACTGGTGCTATTTCCGCTCCAGTAATTTGACTTTCTAGCTTCCACCATCACCTTTGCAACCAGATGCTTTGGTGCTACTTTTCCAGCAAGAAAGATTTTGAGCAGGGCCTCCTCCATGTCGCTTACTTTATATTCAAAGTCTTCAAGGCCAGGCACGGTGGTTAACGCCTGTTATCCTGGCGCTCTGGGAGGCTGAGGTGGGAGGATCACTTCAGGTCAGGAGTTCGAGACCAGCCTGAGCAAGAGCGAGACCCTGTCTCTACTAAAAATAGAAAAAAAATAGCCGGGCATGGTGGCGCATGCCTGTAGTCCCAGTTTCTCGGGAGGCTGAGGCAGGAGGATTGCTTGAGCCCAGGAGTTTGAGGTTGCTGTGAGCTAGGCTGACGCCACGGCACTCTAGCCCAGCAACAGAGTGAGACTCTGTCTCAAAAAAAGAAAAGAAAAGAAAAGAAAAAAAATATTCAAAGTCTTCACAGATACATCTTATTGGTGGCTATGTGCAAAGGGGGCTAGAGAAGTACGTTTTCTGAATTCTACCTTAAGGAGGAAGGACTCGTAAAGCCAAAGATTCTACATACATATCAAAGATGTTCAATGATCTTGACAAGTCCACACAACAGCTTTAGTCACAGGCTTTACATGGTATCCGTAAAAGTTCCAGTCTCTTCTCTTATTGTGCCAAGATGACTGAGCAACTCCAAACTCACACCCGCTCAAGTTCAAGTTATGGGGAAAAGAGTAAGTGGTGCCCCCAACCCCCTAAAAAGTTTTTGAGATTCACTTTCATCAGACAGGCTAGGTCAAGTGCTCATCCCTGAACTAGTTGCAGTGGCCAAAAAGCATGACCTGCTTTGACGGACAAGGACTGGGTCACGTGCTCCACGCCTGAAACAGAGATTTTCACCAAGAGCTCATGGCCCAAGAGAGGGGAGGACCACAAACAAATATTCGGAAGTAGGGAATGGATTTTGATAAATAAACAAATTGAAAGGAGTTCATGTCTTCCATTCTATATGTAGAGTGATCATTTTGCCCATGTCTTCTAAAACTTCTTTGAACATTTTTTTTTCCTCAGCACAAGAAATATCATTGGTCAATTGGATTTATTTATTCATTTATATAGTATGAAATCTTGGGTTCCTATCTTATTCAATAGATTATAATCAGTTACTATCATCATTTACTTGATGGTCAAATTGTCCCAGATTTGGCCAGTGAGAGCATGTTCATGCTGAATTCTGTATCCTTTAGATGTGTCCCCATTTTTCTCTGAGCACTTCTTTATTTTCTAGTAAAAGATATTTCAGGCTTGTCTCCTCATTGAGTCTGGGATTTGATTTTACCCTACTTATATGCCAATAAGAGCCTGTTAGTATTTCATGAATATTGGCAGAATACATGAGACTTCTGAATCGGAGACAAAGGACTTTATTACTCACAACACGGGAAGCAACACAAGCTTTAGCACAATTCATTGGTTTCCCTCCTCCTAGTACAATGGGAGCAGTGTGCTGCGACTGGATGTCATGCATGCAGTGTGTTTACACGACGGTCAAAGAACACTGAGCTTGGGGAATCCACCACCTTTACAGCAAGCACTAAGCAAGCCTGATCTTTACCCCAAAGGAGACATTACTCATTCTGCAAAGTTGCTCACTGCAAACACAACCCTGAGACAGGCCTGGGAAAGAGAAGTCAGATCCATTCTTGGCACGCCAATCAAGAAGGTGTGGGAATGCTTGGGCCTATAGCAGTTTGCCTCTTCCAGGAGCCATTTCCTCATGGACTCTTGGTGCCTTTCAGTGGAGGATGGTATTTAGAAACCAAGATCTGCTTGCTAAGGTGCTTGTTGCTATTGAGCTGTGGTTGCTCCACATTCTCTCCATGGACAGAGCTAGGGAACATATGCATACACACACACAAACACACACACACACAGACACACACACTTAGGCTCAGATATATCTAATAATCTCTCTCTCTCTCTCTTCATGAACTCACACAGATTTCTTCAATCCAATACAACAGGTTCATTCTAGTAACACTTCTTGGACAATGAGAAACCCAGAATGTATTTGCTATAACTTGCTTAGTGCTTCTGCAAGTAACCAATCTCTTATCACAGCCGCTGCTCCCCACCCTGCAATCATGTGAATGACCTGCTGACCCACTCGCCTTCTGAGCTGATATGTTGGGACGCATGTCCCTTCCTCCCATATGGGAGCCCCTCCTCACCCCAGGGTGGCCCCCACACCATGTGCTGGCCCACTGCAGCTGCCACTACTGTGGACACAGACACTCTCCTCACCCACTCAGTCTCTGAATCCTCGTGCCAGTCTGCCACCAACACCGGCTCCCTGCATGGGTCCCCTTCTCACCCTGCCTGCTGAGACACCCTGGGCTGGGAACCCCTGCCACAGCCACCACCTTTGTGGACACCCTCCTCACCTCTCCCTCTCCCACCTTCTGTAGACACCTCCCTTGCGCAGCCACACCTAATGGCTTTTAGACTGAATTAGTCAGGAAGGGAAATGAAGGGGAAAGAACCTAAATGATCATTTTTAATGGCTGCAAGACACCGCATTATGGGGATAGAATCCAGTTTGCATAGCCACCTTTCAGCTGTACTAAGCAGAAGTTGTTTGTATTTTTGCTGTTTTAGATACCATTCCAGGAAGCAATGTGTGCACACAGATCTCTGCGCATCTCTCAATGCCCCTCGCTGATGATTTCATTAGGGCAGATTCCTAGAAGGGGAATGGTTTCAGGGTCAGAGGGCCTGAATGCTTTGAAAGCTCCCGGTCTTTGTAGTACGGCTTCGGTGTTCCTCTTGCAATTCATACACCCTTGAATAAATAAACAAGCGTGACTCCGTCCCAGAGGCCGCTCAGGACTTTGTACAGATGATACTTGTTTCGCCACTTAATGACATCACCTCCCTTTTTACACCAAGATTGATGTGGGAAATTCTGTATAAATACCCTGCATCAACAAGCCATTGTGTCGCCAGGCCTCTTAAAGATGGGCAGCCTGCTGCCGGGTGCTGGCGCAGCCTGGCGGGACGGGCGCCCGTGATTTATAAAGTCCAAGCATGAAGTCTTCAGGAAAGTTGGTGAAGTGCTTTATAGGTCACCTGTATTTTTCCTACCATAGATGTTTTGACTCACGGGTTTCCTTTATGTCACTCTGTCCATAGTCTAGGTATTATTAAATTGGAATAAAGAGGTCACTGTAGCGGCAGCTGAGTAGCGCCCGAGAGGGAGTTTGTGATTCTAAATGGGAAAGAAAGAAGCACCAGGCGTGGGATTTAACTGGGACAAGTACTGGCAGCAGCCGGGCAGCCAAGTCTTCCTTGCACGAGGGCCAGTGGCTCAGCATTGTGCTCGGAGCTGCGGGGGGAGTTCGTTTGTTCATTCAACAAACATTTACCAGTTACCCACTCTATGCCAGACACTATCCTAGGTGCTGGGACCAAGAGAAAAGAGACCCTTTCCCTGTTCTTAAGGAGTTCACAGCCTAGAAGAGGAGAAACCAAGTCCATAGCATAACGTCTGCTGGAGCTACGAATCCAGCCCCCGGAGGTTTCTGCTAAGGTTCTGAAAAAGAGGATGCTTGAAGTAGAAAAATGTATCTATTAGGTGCAGAGGTGGGGAAAGTTTTTTAAGGTAGAGAAAACAGCTTGAGCAAAGGCACGTGGTTCTGTCAGTTCACTAGCAAGGATTTAGCATGTATGTTCCAGATGCCTAACGCTGTTCCAGGGACTGAAGGAGTGAATTTCATTCCCCAGATTGGGCTGAGAAGGTTGTGAGAACACTGTCTGCATGAAGTTATTAAAATGATTTTCTTCTCCTTCCAGGATAAATTCCAATGTCTTTCCTAAGCATCCAAGGCTGGATGAGTCAACGTCTGCCGTGTGGCAGATAACCACAAGCTATCAGTGGCACAATCGCTGCGATAAGCGTTTCCTGCTCTTGCCCACGCGTGTGGGCTGGCCAGGATGCGGCCACTCGTGGCCGCGCTCACCTGGGCCGGACCCCAGGCTGTGTGTCGAGTCCCGGGACTGCCCCAAGCGTCTCTCAACCTTCTCGTATCAGTGATTGCCTAAAACATGTCCTTCTCGTGGCAAAGGCAGGAGTCCAAGAAGTCCAGCCGTAATCTTGGAAGCACATTTACAGCCTTTGCTCCCCCGATGTCTGCCAGTGTCCACAGGTCAGAAGAAGTCACGTGGCTGCGTCCAGAGTCAAGGATAGGAAAGTGCATTTTTAGGGTCGTGGGGCAGGTGGGGTTGTACAGTCCTCCGCAATCTTCCCTGCCTCATCTCTTTCTTCTTTTCTCTGGCCCCTCTGCTACAGCCACACGTGTCCCCTGGACATGCCACGGCCTTTCACACTCCACACTGAGCACATGCTGTTCCAGGGGCCTGGGATGCTCTCCTGTCTCAGGCACCTGGCCAGCCCCGTCACGTGATTCCTCACTGAGCAAGGCCTGCTCGAGAGGTCACAAGAGACATTCTTATTTGCCTTCCTTTCCCTCTCCATGGCTATGGGTGGGTGAGGGGAACTCAGGGCCCTTCTTGCTGCCTGCTTCTCACTTATGAGCACTCTCTCTCCCTCTCTCCTCCCCACCCCCCCCTCACCTCGCTCTTGTTCCCAGCATGCATTGGCATGATCTTTTTAAGGTTACGATTTGGTGTAGAGGTAGATAGGTGGCCCCACTTCAATCTGGAACTTTGACCAGGGTGCTCTGCAGTTACGAGGGCCACCTGCAATGCTCCTTGTAAAGTGGCTCCTCCGGCTTCTCTTCTGCCCTTGCTCCTGGGGTTCTCTGTGTGAGGAGGGCGGTGATGGTGATAAAAGGCAAGACCCACCCCGGCATTCCTGGGTCCTGTGTGGTGACACCATGACATAGTTCCCTGCCCACCTGTCCTCTCCTCAGGCACAGGCCAGGTTACTCAGAGTGGCTGGCAGCAGATTTTGCATGAGTGAATGGATGAGCCAGTGAATGGATGGGTACGTTTCCTTCGTGCAGCGTTCCGCTCTCCATCAGGACGGGGCCTTGCAGTCCAAAGGCAGGAGGGACGGGGCAGCCATGACAGGGCGCGGATCGGCACCGCAGAAAGCCCTGCCGAGGAGCAGGCGTGCTGTCTGTAAGGCTGACCTGGCTTTGGGGTGGGGACTCAGCTTTGAGGCTCCCATTTGCAGAGGCTCTAGGAGGTTATGGAGCTCTAGGGAACCAGCCTGGGCCACTCAGGCAGCCCACTTAGCGCGAGTGTTGTCTTTGGGGGCCTCCAATTCCCTTTACAAAGAGCTTTTTGAAATTTCTTTAATGGAGCCTGGATACTGTTAACATTAACGTTGAACCGGTCGGGCAGTTCCAGCCATTGCTGATAATAAACAGAGAGATTCTGCAAGTGTAGCAGCCACCCCAGTGCCCTAACAGGGAACATTTTTCTTCGTCTAAATTGAGGGTTGTTCTTGCAGTTGAACAGAGAGGCAAACTGAGGCTGGGAAAGGAGAAGCAGTCCCCCAGGGTCACACAGGCAGGAAGTGGCCAGCGTAGGGCTAGTTCCAGGTTGGCCCAGGGGCAGTGCTGTCTGTGTGTGGCAGTGCCATTGTCGTGTAGAAGGCTGAGGGGTCAATTCAGGGTCCCCAGGGAAGCAAATGGCGAGGAAGTGGGCTGAGGACTGAGGAAACCAGCTGTTGAAGGTGGAGGCTGGAAGGATTTGTCATTTGCGTAGAACGCAGGCAGGTCTAAGTGCAGCGTGAAGGCTGAAGAAAGTGAGTGGGTGTCAGAGACCTGTTTTAAGGTGGTGCCAGGGGCAGGTGCATGAGTCTGAAGTGGAAGAGGGGGGTCCAGAGCCTCACGTGTTTGGCCTCCTCTATCCCCAGGCACCCCTTTTCTGTTCCAATTACAATGGACCCTGACACTGCTCCATGGGAAAAAAGCACCCTTTGGAACACACTTTGGAAACCAGCGAGCTCGAGGAGCTGGGCCGCCCTGGGCCCCTCCACTGAAACCTTAGTGAATCAGGAAGCAGCGCCCACCCTGGGGAGACATGAACTGGCCAGATTCACTCGTCTGTCTTTGCAGGAACAGAGGGCAGTGGACACAGTGGAAGAACCAAGGCTGCATGTCTAGGGAGGACAAAGCATTTGACAGTGTCAGGCATATTTGCTGCCGTTGGCCCAGCATCTTCTCCCCCTTTCTGTTGGCATCAGCACCCCAAGTTTCATTTGGGAACTGTCCCCCACATAGCCCTGGTACTTCCAGGGGAAGCAGGCCCAAGTCCCAGCTGCAGGAGGCAGACCCTGGTTGGCCTAAGCATGTGCTTGCAGCTCGACGCCCCAGCCTCAGTGATTGGCACGTGTCCTGGGGGAGCATTTGCTGGGAACGTCTGAGAAGGATGCTTTTCTGTTATTCTCACACAGAAACTATTTTTGGGGGAGCTCTCCTTTCCCGTTGGGCTAGGATGCCTTTGCTGCTGCTGGCAGCCATCTTGTGACCAAGAGGGGAGGTGGACGGGGCCGAAGGCAGAGGGGGGAAATAGAAGGAAACCAGGTTCTTGGAGACTGCATGGAGCTGCTCACTAAGGATGCTGAAACCTATCCCTCCTCTGGACTTCGTTGTAGCAGCCAGTAAGTTCTCTTAACTCTTTAGTTTTGTGTGACTTGGGCATGCATCGTCCCTAAGTGATTTAGAGAGCTACTGCCTCCACCCTGCTGTGTTTTCAGGCCCTCTTGCAGGGGCAGTCTCTGAGTTATACCCTTGCACTGGACTAAGGGGACATGCGATGGGGGCGGGGGAGAGGAGGTCACGGATCCCTGCATGACTGCCAAAGACCAGCCTCTCCTCCTCCTCCATTCCTCTCCCCTGCCCTGGTCCATATAGCAGACCAACCCAGAAACCATGATGACAGCAAAATCTCAGAAACTGAGGTAGGGGAACACACCTTCCAATATTTTTCTTTTTAATAAAATGTCATCTTGATTTCCTTTCTTGAGCCCTCTCTACCCGTTTCGGATGAGGCCAGCCATAAGACAGAAGGAAGCCTCAGGAGCTGTTACAACTGAATATTCAACTGAAATATTCAATTGAATATTCAACTGAAACAAGATGCTCTCTCTGGCCCTTCCCAACTCTGACGAGCTCAAGTTCTGTGCAAACTGGTCCAGTTATGCTAAAGGGACTCCAAGAGCATCTGCTGTGTTTCAGGTACCTTCCAGCCACTCTCTTCTTTGCAGAAATGGAAACCGAGGCTCTGAGAGGCCATGCGAATAGCTCAAGGCTACACGTAGGCAGAGTTAGGATTTGAACTTGGCTCCTTCTGATACCAAGCTCTGTACGTTCCATGAGAGTACATGGTGTGCCCTTGCCTTGGGGGCACTTTATTCTGTAGAGATGGTTCCCCTACTTTGGAAGAGGTCAGATGCAGGGACACAACTGCGGCCCAGTGGGAATATTCTTTGGAACTGTTTTTCCACGGTTTTTTCTTTCCTTTTCATGAGCTTACTCAGTTCAGCCAAGAGTGCTTCAAGAGGCCAATTTCCAGCCTCTGCCCCTCCTAAAACCTGAAAGAACGTGAACCAGTGCCAGCAAACTTGCTGGATAATCTTGGAAGCAGCAGAGATCGGCTAGAGTTGGCCTGTCTCTAGCTCCCTGTGTACAAGCAGGGGATGTTTGCTGTTCCAGCGGCCACAGAGCAGAACTTGGGGAGAGGGTGCAGGGCCCTCAGAGGCCAAGCATTCGGACAGGATGAGCGCACACCACAAACCAGCTTCAAAAATATTTGCAGTTCAGGGGAAAAAACCCAAATCTGACTTCATATGTTCTCCTGATTAATATACAAACTCCCCCGAGGAAACTTCTTTCCTTCAAGACCGTCTGGATTTTTATTGAGCGTTCACCGTGTTCCCTGGATAGAGTTTCGAGGAGAGTCGGCAACTCGGCTTGTGTTGGGCAGGAACTTAGAAGGAAGGGGAAGGGAACGGGAGGAACGGGGCCGTGTAATAACACATCCGCACACATTCTCCCTGCAACTATGTCCCGTTCAGTGTGCCCCCACCAAGAGCATGGTCCTGTGCAGACATGCTCAAGTGCAATTGAGCTATTGCTCCTTCTAGAATGTGCTGCCTCCACCTTAAGACAGGGTATAGCTAGGCCTGTCCAACCTCGTGATTTGGAGGGTCATGCTGGGCAGTTCCGGCTGCATGTTCACTTGGAATCTCATGGTCAGATGCTTCATAGCTATCAGGCAAATAGTAGGCCTGGAGCTGTTTGTTGAAAGGTACATACTTCTTCAACATGGATAGCATGGCCTTGTTCTAGAAGCCCAGGGCTCCACACTGATTTTCCTACGGGGCCTTCCACAAACTCCCCGTGGCATCTTTTCCCACGCCAGAGAACTCTAATATCGTAGAGCTACGATCTTAGTTAATAGCGTAGGGTCAGCTGAGTCATAGGCCCAAGTGGCAGGGCTGCCTGCCCACAGCTAGGAGCTGCTGCAGAACCCTTTCCTGCTCTGGGTCCCAGCACACCTAGAGACGGTGATGTCACCCAGTAAACTGTGCCGGAGCAGTGTTCCCAAGTGTGGAATGTGCTGCCTCCAGAACCCAAACCAGGCTTTGTGTTTCCTTCTCAGTGGTGGGTGGTGGGAGATGCTTTAATTTGTCCTTTATTTTGGAACAGATGCCCCCTTACATAGTATACCCGCTCCTGCATGCTTACGACTAAAAATTTCTGCAATGTAGAAGGTCACTGAATTTTTGTAAGGTTTTATTTCCCAACCTCTGGAGCTCATTGTCTTTTGAAGGCCTCCCACATTCTTGCCACTCCTTGCCCATCCAGTTTAATACGATGTCATTGACATAGTGACATCTGCCGTGTCTGTCATTATTATATGTGATGTTCTGCAGAATGTCCAGATGGGGTTCAGACCCCTTTGGACTGTGTTATGAGAAAGAATGAGACAGTTAATATAGCCCTAGAGTGAGACTATCAATTCCCTCTGTTGACCGTTTCATGGGAATGCAAGCTGCTTTTGGTGATCTTTCTCGGTAGGCAAAGAGAAATTCATTTACCAGAGCTGGGGTTGGGTACCACATACCTGAGCTGTGTTGGTCTGCTCTTGCAGAGGTACCACATCTGGACCAGCAAGCTATAACTGGTGAGCTTGTGGCAGTCTACTATTGTCCTCCAGAATCCATCTGGTTTCTGAAGGGACCAGATGGGTGAATTGAATGGGGATATGATGGGGACCACCACTGCTGCTCCTTTAGGTCTTCAAGGGTGGCACTAATCTCTGTCATTGTCCATGGGCTGTGATTTTCTTTTTGATTGACTATCTTGGCTGAGGGATTGGGGGCAGTTTTAAAGGCTTCCACTTGGCTTTCTCCCTTAGGATGGCTCCACCTGTCAAGGAACAAGTGTGGGGGTTCTGATAACTGACAAATGTTCATTGCACTCACACACTGGAGAACCAGGGACATGACCCAGACCTGGGCCCTGCCTCCATGTGCTGCCTGGCTCCCTTCTGCCTCCATGTTTCCACTGCGTCAATGCTGCCACTCAGCTCTGGTGTCCGATAGTCCTGCAAATGTCTGGGTATTTCACCTGACATTTTTCCTGGCTCTAGATCCCTTTGGGAATGATTGAGAAAATCATTACTGTATACACTCACTCTGGTGCTCCGGGGCCCTGCCACATGGGGACTCCAACTCTCCTTCAGTTCACAGTTTCCAGGTCTAAAAACTGAGCAAGCCAGCAGGACTTTTTATTGAAGTGACTTCCTTCAGTTTCTTGATCAATCATCCCTGATTTCTTTTAATTGTGTACTTTGAGAAATATCCTTTTGGGGAAGGTCCCTCTGTTTTGCCCCGAGGGGCACTGGGGCACCATTCCCATGGATCTCCGTGGACCAGGCTCCTTGGTTCCACTCTGTCTTGCCACTCATGACTATGCTGCCCCCGACCTTGCTTCTTACGGTCAAGCACTATCACCTGGACTCTTATTATTTATTCATCGTGGAGCCTGTTCCTGTAGCATCATCTCCTCCCAGCGGCCCTGACCTATGGAGAACAGTTGCCCTGAACTTCAGCGATGCCTTTGTCCCTCAGTAGACGGAGCATCTTCTGGACCCACCTGCAGAACAGAGCGGGGAACACGCTTGGAGAACACACCTACTCCCGCACGCTCGCATCTCTCAGTCCTGATTCCTTCTGCCGTCACCTGTGACAGCAGCTCTGGCATTTCTCCTTCGCTTGGTGTCAGCCATTCTCAAAGCCATCAAGGGGCATGTTAACTGCTTTCTCTCGGGGTTTGTGCCAGGGTCTTAAATCCTCCATCATAAGAGAGTGTGCCCATATTGATAAACTCTCCCTTTGATGATTAATTCTGCCTGCTTTGTCTAGCAGATGATCCTTCTCCTGCTCGTGCATGCTGGTGAGGTCCCGCAGCTCCTGCAGGGCACAATCCCTTTCTTCCCTTAGCGGGCCCAGCACTTCCCTGACTGGATTCTGTTTTGTCTTAACCCCACTTGCCAGTCTAGTGGCTGGAAGGCATAGTGTGGGCGTGTTCTCAGGCCGCCGCATCGTCTTCAAGCAAGGGGAGAATTCCAGCCTTTAACAGGGAAGAGTGGGCCACTTCCGCAGCCCCCAAAGTTTCAGGGGACTCTGGGGATTCAGGGTTTTCAACTGTATTGACCCAGATGTCTCCATCCCAAGACTCAAGGTCCTATTCGTCCCCAGTTAGGACCCTGATCTTGGCATAGTGCCTTGCTGGTGCTGAGAATTCCACCTTCTCTGAAGTTCTGCTCCCTACATGAAGTTCTGGGCCCAATCCTCAACTTCTTCTGAACTTTCCTGCAGGAAAGGCGAGTCTCTTTGCATACTGCCAAAAGAGACCCTCTGGCTTTCACACTATGCCTTCAGTTGGTGATTATCCATCCCTCTCAGCCCTTCATTGCCATTCTCCAAGGTACCGAACATCTCCAGCGACAGCCATCCTGTTCCATTGTCCTTATAGTTACTACTTCCCCAAACCTCTCGAAAGCCAGACAGTGTACCTGCCCGTGCATTCCCTGCCCAGCGACCCCATCCCACGTGACTGGTGAAGGTTGTAACCATTACACTGCAACCCTCATGCCAGTGGCTGACTGTGCTCCACTTACCACAGTGAGGGGCCCTGCCAGCTGGCCGGCAGGTAATCCAACTCTAAAATCCCATTTAGAGCCCATTTCTGCTCCATCTATCTTAAGCTGGATTTCCCAGGGAAGAGACTGTGAGACAGATTTGCAAATGAGTAGCTGACGGTGGCATGTTCTCAGGGACAGCACCTGTACAGGGAGGAGGAGGCAAGATTGGGCAGATGGAAGGTGGAACCATGGTGCAGTCACAGCCAAGGTTCAGCCGATCCCTCTGGAACTCTGCAGCTGAGATGGTCCTTCGGGGAGGTCCTGAATTGTGGCAAGGAGGCCAGGCCTTTGTGTGCCTGCATCAACCAGCCATGTGATGTGGGCTTCTCTTGGCGGGGGCGAGGGTGTAGTCGTGGATGAGGCAGCTTCCTTTAGCTGAGGAAGATAAAGAAAAAGTTATTCTGCCACTTGTTAAAATGATAAGAAAGACTTTATTTAAGACTATTGCAAGAGGGGAGAGAGATCAACTCTGAAAACAACAAGGACAAGTGGGCATTTATAGCCAATGAGTAGGATGGCAGGGGGCACGGTCAGGGGATGGGAAAATTACTAGGAGGAGATATCAGGGGTCAGGGGATTCTTGCCAAATTGGCCCCCCAGGATTCTTGCTAATGGCAGGTGAAGGACTTATACCCATCAAAGGTGGGGGATAAGGAGCTTGATCAGGTATCAAGGGTGATCAGATGTCAAGGAAGAAGGGATTCTTGCTAAACTGACTTAGCTAAGATGGGACTCAGAATACTTGCAAAGATGGACCCAGAAGCCCAAAAAGAGTGCTCAGAGGAGCTCACATAAAGTCTAGTCAAGGAGAGTCTTTGCCAAGAGCAACTCCCGGGCTGGGTCTCAGCTGTGAGCGGTCAGCAGGTGTAGGGCGTGGTTCCTTGGTCTTGCAGGGGGCATCAGATCTACCAAGGTCTGATATTAAGGTTTTCTTTGCCCGTTGACTGGCTGTGTGATGGTGGTCATTTTATGACCTTCACATTTCCCTAACGAACACATCTGTCTTTGTTAGCCCTACGCTTAGTCTGCGAAGCAGAGGACTGTTAGGCTGAAGGAGAAGAAATGGGGTGATTAGAATCATGGGAGCCAGACTGGGACCTGGGTACTTAAGCCAACATTCTTCTACACTAGTTGGGCTGTGCAAGTTGATGAGCAAATTGAGTCAATTGGTGTCTGAGCCTCTCCTCTGGCAGAGATAATTGCCATTCCCGGACAGGTTGTGCCAGCTGAAGGTGTCTCTCACCCATTGCCTGATGCAGAGAGCCGGAGGGGACAGTGTGTCTGGGAGAGGGCTAAGGGTCAGGTAGAGGTACGAGCGGCTCCGAAAGGGCTATTAAAGCAAACATAACCTAATTTTTCCCAGGACTGTCCATGTTTGTGGTGCAAATGCGTTCAATGTTCACAGACTTTTACTGTAACTCACACATTGTAGGACATTGGGCTTCCCGATGTCTTCCTGGTTACTTCTGGGTGTCTCATGTGAACCCATCCATTTCAATGATTCTCCAGGCCCCTTAATAATGTCTGCTGCCCCCAAAACTCCTTGAGGGCAGTGCATTACCAGTGCCAATGCTGCTGGCGACGTCAAGATGCTTGGGTGGAGATGTGACACCCTGATTGCCCCACAGTTGCAACCTTCAAAGGGCCGGTTCAACAGTGCTCCTCGGGCTCACTCCGTGTTGGAGCCAGGGTGAGCTCCAGGCAGAGCAGGGGAGGTGCCTTCTGGAAAAAAACAGCTTTCTCAGTGTTCTGAGAGATCCGCAGGAAGCCAAGCTCTCTTTCTCTCACACCAAACATGGTGAGGAGACAGTAACCTTACCTGTTGCTGACAGCATCTCCCAGACACAAGGAGAACCAGCCTCTGGATGAAGGTGACACTGTGGACAGTGGATGGAAAGATAGGAAGACCCCAAGTCCTTGATGACATTTTTGAGACACCAGAGCAATTAAGTTTGAAGTGTCCCCTACCCTCCACAAGATTTATTCTTACATGAACAGATAAATTGACTACCTTAAGCCAATTTGAATTGGGTTTTCTTTTAGATGCTAGCTGAAGCATTTTGACCCTACGTAGCTCTCTCTACCTTCTGTCTTTAGCTCTTCTCTTGCAAGGACTCAGATGCAAATCACGAGACTTGGTTCTTGGCTATTTGCAAATCTCTCTTCTCTCTTCTGGCCCAAAGCCCCTCCAATCCACCCCTGCTGGCCACTTTTGCACACTCAGCCTCAGCTCAATCTTAGTTTAGGGTTCCAGTGGGGTCCCCCTCAATAAGAACCTGGGGCAGTGAGTGAGAGGCAGAAATAGCACCAATGACTAGCAAGTCTGGGGGAGGCCGGGAGGATGGGTACTTAGTATGAAATACAGAGCCCCGGTTCTAGAATCAGACCTTGGGTTTCAAATCCCAGCTGCACCACTGTAAGACCAGAGTTGGCCAAGGCATTTACTTCTCCACGCCCTCATTTTAAAGTGGATTCAATAATAGCATCTATCATGAAGTTTTTTGAGGATTAAGTGTGATAACGTATATAAGATGCTTAAACAGGACTGGTATTCAGTAAGTGCTTAATAAATGTTATTCATTGTTGGATGTTCCAGTGGGTAAGCTGGTGTGATCTGGATGGGCAGCAAGCAGAGCAGGTGTCCGGCTCCTGCCCTGGGAGGTGAGCTGGGCTAGCTACCTGGGCTGAGTAGGCTTAAAGGGCCAGAGAAGGAAGGGAGATAGGGCTGCTCCTTGGTGAAACCCTTGCTGGCTCCCACTTGCTTTCTCCACTGGATCCAAACAGCTCAGTGGTGGTGGCGGGTGGGGCAGGAGGAGGGTAAGTCACTGCTGTCATTTCTCAGCATCCGTCCCTGCCTTCTTCTGCACCAGGAATAATTCTGGATTTGAGCGTTCCGGAGGCATCAGAAGGTGGCTTGCCACAGCCTTAAACTTCTTCTTTTCATCTTGCTTGGCTCTTGTCACATCTTTATTGGGTTTATAAATGCTTTTATCCTCTTTCTTTTAAAAATCACTGTTTATTTGTAGAGCCACTAGTTTTAAAACTTGTGCAATATCTTAAATGTCATTTTTGCGCCGGCCTGCTCATAATGCATGAGCTAGTGCCTCTTACATAACACCTCTTACATGCAGCTCAGAGGCCTTTGAAAGTAACGATTCCCAGCAAGCATTTAGCATGGGCAGTCATTACATAACACGGAAAATGGACAACTCCCATCATCAATTTGATCTAGTCTTTTAGAGTTGAGGAGATGGGGACTAGGTATAGACCTGGTTAATTCAACTAATTCAGGTTGGGTCTACCAAAGTCCTCAAGGTGACCTGATACAACCAAACTTACTGCCCAGGGTAGTGAAATAACCAGCCAGATTCAGTCCTCAAATGGGTCATCTCTCTTAGACAACTGGTTTTTGTTTAGTTTCTCTTTCCACTGTATTGGCCAATGGAATTGAAATAATTGGCCTGTTGTTTTGGCACCGGGTACAGTCAAATCATTGGCCAATTTGTGGGGAGAAACATCTGTCAAGCCTGTTGTTCTGCTAGCTGATCTGAATCTCTGTGGAGACACAACTGTAGTTAAGATCTGATGAGAAATGTGGACCCAGTGAACAGGGTGGCTGGGTGTGCCATTGCCCTGTTTCATGGCTGTGCTGTGTTTGTGACGCAACACTCCTCATGCAAGAGGTCTCGATTTGCTGACATATTCTGGGTGACGGATCACTTGGCTGTGTGACAGTCAAGGCATTGTTGAGGAGTGTTAAGGGATCTAGAGTCAGAGGGACATTGGTTTGCATCTTGGCTTGGCCACTAATTATTGGTGTGACTTTTGGAATTGACATTCTCTTTCTGAGCCTTAGTTACCTCATCTGTAAAATGGGAATGATTCCAATACTACCTGTCTCATGTCATTGCTGCACAGTGTGGGGACCAACCATCCTTGTCTGCCCAGGATTGAAGGAGTTCTTGGGATGTGGGACTTTAGGTTTTAAAACTGGGACATTCTCAGGAAAACAGGGATGAGTTGGTCACCTGGTTGTGAGGATGAAACAAGACAGGGCCGGCAGAGTATTTAGGACATGTGGAAAATATTCCATAAGGTTACCACCTAACTTTTGACCAAGTACCTGTTGACTGGAGCTAGTAGAAAATGCGAGGCCTCTTCCTCCAAGAGAGCACAAGTTCCGCACAGCACAGGACAGGCCACTCTCTTGTCTCATATGAGGCACTTGTCATCCACGTTCTTCATCTGTGTCAGATGAGGTTGACAGGCTTCTTGAGGTACAGGAACAGTCAATCTAAGAAGAGCTCAGGTTTTCATCATAATCTAGACCTCATCAGCTTCCAGGCCAGAAAGCTTGCATTCTGTGCCCTGCACTGTCACCAGCTGGTTATGTGACTGGGACAGTAGCACTTTACTTTCATGAGACTGAATTTCCTCAAAGGGAGAGAATGATTTCACTGCCTCATGAGGCTCTCGTGAGCCTCGAAAGAAATCACGTGTGGAAAAGGGCTTTCTGAGCTGCAAGACATCCTTCAGATGGCAAGTGTTTTACTAAGGGCCTAATTCAGCAGATTAGCTTAGCCCCAGGAAAGAACGGCAGACTTCCACCGTCCTTGGACTTCCAGCCCAAAATCCAACAGTTTGCCGCCCTGCTGCTGGGTGTCCCCAGCGCACCAGGCCCTGCTACGTGATGTTCAAGCCAGATCTGCCCTTAAGGTGCTCAGGGTCTATAAGCAGGTAAGTTCAATATCGTGTTGAGATAAGAGAGGACCTTGGTCTGGTGCAGTGACATCTCTTCCGAAGAGAGCGGCAGAGAGCCAGGGTGGGCGTCAGGGAAAGGTTGGGTAAATGCGGAGCTGAGGGGTAGAGAAAGCAGGTTCCAGGCAGAGAGCAGAGCTCGAGCAGCGGTGGAGGTGGTTCTCCAAGCAGCATGTGTGCAGGGAACTCTCAGTGTCCCTGCACTGTGGGACAACATTTTGCAGTAAGAACCCAATAGTAGGTGGCATGTGTGGGGCCCTGGGCGTGAAAAGCCTCATTGGCAGTGTTAGTCTGCACTCTTAATTGTGACAGGCAACCAAATTAAGTTGAGCAAAAGAGAGGATTTGTTGAAAGATCCCGGGGTAGCTCAGAGTACTGAGGCTGGAGGTGCAGAGAGGCCAGACCAGACAGTGCCTGGTCCTTTCTCCTGCTCTCTCTTATCCTTGGTGACATCTGTCCCTACCACAGGCGGCCAACATGGCCAGGAACATGATCATCAGAGCCCCGAGTCAATTATTTCCCAGTTCATCCCCCAAATCTAGAATCCTCTCTCCTGGTTCTAGTAGGAAAACCAGGGAGAAGTCTCCAATTGTGCTTGGGGTGTGTGCCAATCTCTGGATCAGTCCCTGCAACCAACGGGGTGGGACATTAGGACGAGGTCTGCGGTCACCTGCCCACCCTCATGCTCACTCCCAGATGGAAATGGGAGAAAGAGGTGTTGGGTAAGCTATGGTAATAAATGCAGTTGATTCCCATTATTTGCAGATTTCTTATTTGTGAATTTGCTTACTTGCTAAGATTTATTTGTAACCCCCAAATTAATAGTCAGTGCTTTTGTGGTCATTCACTGACATTCAGAGAGCAGTGAGAAGTTGCCTGACCCACTGAGTTGCACATGTTCCTGGCTGAAGCCAAACGAGGGCACACTCTGACTTCCTGTTCCAGCTTTCACACTGTAAGCAAGTGTCCTTAAAGCCATCTTTTTTTTTTTTTTTTTTTTTTGCATTTTTAGCCTTTCATTAATGATTTAAAATGTTGAAAGTGCCCTGTATAAAATGTGCCTCCCCTCTAAACATAGTGCTGAAGTGCTGTCCAGTTTTCCTAAGCACAAGATGGATCTGATGTGTCTTATGAGGAAAATATGTGCATTGGAGAAGCCTCATTCAGGCATGAGTTGTAGTCCTGTTGGCTATGTTGAGTTCAATGTTAATGAATCAGCGATAGATTTTAAATACATATTAAAATTAAACAGGAAGACAGACAACAAGGTTATGTATTGATCTGTGGATGAAAATATTGTGAGCAGAGGCATGCAGGAACCTGACCCTGTATGTTCCCTAGGAGCAGTGGTTCAGTATTCATTCAAGCAGCATTTGCGATGCTTTTATAGAACATGATTGTGGTGAATAACAAGAAGGGACTGTACCAGGCAAATGGAGTTTAGACTTTATCCTGGAAGCAATGGGGGGCCACTGAAGGGTTTTAAACAGGAGGAAGGCGGGTATGATTTGTGTTTGAGAAAGTCCCTCTGGCTACTGGGCGGAGGCGGGATGGGAGGAGACTGAGGGCTGGGAGAATGGAGAAGGTGGTTGCAGAACCCTAGTGAGAGATAAGGAGATCCCAGCCAGGCGAGGAGCCGGGGATGCATCTGAGACAGATATTGGGTGGGTAAAGCTGGCAAGAATGGGGGCTCACTGGATGATGGGGGGAGGGAAGGAGGACCCCAAACATCTCAGGGCTTTAAAAACATCTACATCTGATTTTTTTTTTCTTTCATTAAAGGAATGTCTCATCGGTCTGTGCCATGTGTTTCCTTCTGAGAGAGGCGGTGGGGACCCTCCGCCTGGGGGGCGGGGCGGGGGGAGCTGAGCAGCTGCGAGAGCTGGTGTGTGGGGACAGGCACACGTTCTCCCAGCGCACTCCCTGTAAACTGCACGCAGGGCCAGCTGTGTTTTCTCTGCGTCCTTACATCATCACCAGTCATAAAATCCTGACCGGGGGGAATTGTGCTGACGGTCTGGGCTGTGATGTATGAGACAAAGGAGTCCAGGGGGCCGGTGTCAGGGTTCGCACAGTTACGATGGCTGCCGGTTGGGAGGGGAGGCCGGCGGACCCGGCACACATTGCATTTGACGATCGTCTACGGTTGCTCTCCAGGTCAATAATTTCCTGGCTTTAAGCAGACTCTGGCTGTTTAGTTCAACTCTGGCCTTTTAATACAGCTGGCAGCCCGGCGAGGTGCTGCAGCTGGGGTGGAACGCCGCCCTGCCCTCCGCGCTCCGCCCCCAGGCCTGGCGCTCCGGCTCCCTGGTTGCAGACGCCTTCCTTTCCTTGGCTGGGGCCTGCTGCTCCAACACCTTCCTCCGGCTTTGTTGTCTGCTCCTACCCTCGGGGTGACCCACTGGAAGCCCTCACCTAAAGCCGAGTGGAGTCTTGTCCTGTGTGTCCACACCTTGGATCTTTCTGTTCAGAATAAAGAGCTCTCTGCTGGGTGCCAGGAACCCAGTCCGGCCCCATCATACCAGTGTGGCCCTACTCTGCCATGGGCAGAATTGACATCTTTGTGTTAGGGAGAAAGCTTCGTCTGTGAAACCCATTGAACTGGACCCTGCCAGGCACTTGTCTAGAAGATATAAAAAGAAAACCCTTATTATTTGTCTTATGTTGACAACAATTCACATTTTGGAGTGTTCATCACGCGCCAGGCACTGTGCTAAGTGCTTCTGCTTGAGCTGCCTTCCGTAATCCCCACTTTATTAGGCAGCTTCTACTGTAGGCACAGAGAGGTCAAGGACGGTGTCCTAAGTCCTGCTGCTCCCGGGTGGCAAAGGCAGGATCTGAATCCAGACTGGTCGGTCCCTGAGCTTGTACCCGCTGCTGCTCCCTTAGCCACCCTGAGGTCGCTGCCGAGGAGCCCTCTCCACGGCCGCGCTCTGCCAATGCGCATTGCTGGCCAGCACAAGGGTGCAAGGAATCCAGATCCCGGTGCCGAGCAAGGCCCCAGGGCTATGCCCGTCACACACTGGGAGCTGGGAATTCCTCAGCTGTCAGATTTTAGGAACTCAACCGGAATGCGCCATCTCTATACTTTTTGTATTATTTTATTACGGGGATTTTTCTTTACACGAGTAATACATGACTCCATTCTCATTATAAATCTTTCAAGCACATTCCAAAAAGACTACAGAAGTCCCTCCTCACCTTCTCGCCCCTCATCACCTCCCCAGAGGCGGTCACTAGCGACAGCTGGCCATCCCTCCCCAGCCCACCCCCATGCGCCTGCCGCCCGAGTGTGTTATGTATGCACACACCTTTGCTCCCCTTCCTTTTTCATAAACAGGATCATTTTATCTGTATTATTTTGCAACTTGATTTTTTCCCCCTCTCAGCATGTTATCTTAGAGGTCTCTCCACACAGGAGAGCGTCCTTGTCGCTCTCCTTCGTTCATTGTGACAGTTACATAATATTCCCTATTATGGCTTTACTGTGATTTATGTCACCCACTTGACTGGGCACTTTCTCAGCAACACAGATCGTTTGAAAAAGTAAATTACCCATGGTTACTGAGTGGTAACAAAATAAATAATAAAGTCTAAATGGGGAAGGTTGTCAAGGGCGGGGTGTTAATTAGGATATAGGAAAAGAGGAGAGGGCCTGGGCTGTCTCCCCCCGGCTCTAACCCAGAGCACCGCTGCCGCAGGTGTGCGCTCCATCCCCTGTGTTTGTCTCCTGCTTCCCCCCCCTCCCCCCCTTCACTCTGCTCTTCCCTAAATTAGCGTTTTAGCGTTTCCATCCAGGCCCTTCAGGCCCCCTGACCACGTAACCCCGATGTCTCTCTCCCTGCCATTCGGGGGAGGTTCAGGTACAGGTTGCCTGAGTTCCTGGATCCTCTTGGCACCAAGGACAAGAGTTGGTTAAACCTTGTTGGCTAGAAGGTGCCAGAAAGTCAGTCCGTAGCAGCTCAGATTCCACTCAGGCATCTTACCCGGTTTTACTCAGTAAAACCCAAACACCCATTTTTGTTGAGACTTTGACGAGCCCTTGAAACCACCGAGGGCCCGGCCTGCCCCGGCACACGTCTGA
Source organism: Eulemur rufifrons (assembly GCF_041146395.1). Lineage (NCBI taxonomy): Eukaryota > Metazoa > Chordata > Mammalia > Primates > Lemuridae > Eulemur > Eulemur rufifrons. The sequence goes on from NC_090992.1 coordinate 14,629,827, forward strand.
AATATGTCAGGCAGGTGTTTCCAAAGAACTTATGCTACAGGAAAATATATCCTGATGTAATCTGACTAATTTGGCGTTTGCCTTACTTGCAAGAGAACTGGCTATTTGTAATGGAAACAGTTCTGGGGCCACTTCAGACGGGCTTTGTAATGTGAGCTGGTAAAACCCTGCAGGTGCTGGGGGGGGGGGGGGGGCGCTGTTTTCATTTTAAGTCTCACGTTTGTTTACTTTAATGTGTTTCTCTGGGAGGCGGAAAAAAAAAAAGTGACCTGGGAGGAGTTTAACAAGTCATTTTTCATTTCAAAAAAAGAAATGGTTTTGTATTAAGAAAATTAGCGTCAAGCGGCCTGCGGGAGCCCCGCGGCGACAGGAAGCACACGTGGCCTGGGAGGATATGTTTCTTGAGACTAATTCCCCAGAGACGCGTGTTCAGGATCTGACATACCTGGGGCCCTTGGCAGAGGCATCAATTAGAGAGTGGGAAGCAGTGTTTTCCTTGCTAATTCTTCGCTACCGAACAGGGGTTACCGAAAGCTCCCTTTTCCCCCCTCGGAGTTAGACAGTTTTGAAAAATTGTAAGATTATGAATTCAACTTTGTTTCCAATCAGGGGAGGGGGAGGAAATGGTTTGCAGGGTGCAAAGCCCGTGTGCGGGGTGGAGAGAGCCACGCCTCGCCCTCTGACGTGTTCCCAGAGCACCCACTGCTGGCCCACGGCACTGGCGCTGCTGGGGGGAGGGGCCTCCAGCAGGAGGCAGACAGGTGACAGTGGGGGTGGGGGTGTCCGATGCAGCTGCTGCAGTGAGGGGAGTCCAGTTAGAAAGGAGGGGAGGGAAATGAGCCGGGTCCTGTCTGTCTCCCAAGGTTTATTTCATGCAGGTTGAGGGTGGTGGGTAGCTGTCGTTGGCATAGAAAATGTAATGTGTTCGTCACCTAGGGCTCTCCTGTGCCCCGGAGATTGGGTTCAGTTAGACCCAAGTCCCAATTCCCTGCCTGTGATGTGAAAGTCTAGCAGGGGTGGGGAACCTGTGCCCTTCTGGATCCTTGAGTGTGGCCTTTTGAGGGAATCCAAATTTTACAGAACAAATCCCTTTAATAAATCCCAGGGCTTGTTCCACCCCACGCCAGTTCCTGGGTCAATGTTGTCACGTGTCCCTCTTCCTCCCGGTGCTTGTGTTTGCACGCGCTGCCTCGGGACTGGCTCTGGCTCGTGTCCGTCTGTGCAGGAAGCTCAGCCCCTTGACCAGTTTCCATAAGAAAATCTGCCCCAAACACGCCATGAGTTTAGGGCGGTTGTTGATGACTGGGGAGGGCACAGAAGGCGGTTGCGTTACAAACCACTTGCCTTCCGCCATCTCTCGGGTCTATGGGGACTTCTCTTTCCTTCCTCTGCCTTCTTCCCTCACTGGAAGTTTCTCCTTTTCTCCTCCCATGAGAGAGTCCCATTCCTGCACATGCAGGTTCCCGTGGGGACTCACTTCCCCCCCAACAATGCATTTCTCTTCCTAAGGAGGATTCTGGTGAATTAAATGTTCTACTAATCTCTAACTACGCCCACATGTGCCTCACAGAGCATTGAAAACACACAGTGGCGTTACATAAACCCACAGTATCATACGTGGTCACAGCCAAGTCACACGGAAAAAGGCCTTGGGGACCGGCTAGCCTAACCCTTCATTTTACAGTTTAGGAAACAGATGCCCAGAGGGGGAAAGGGACTTGCCAAGGTCACCATGGAGTCATGGTAGAATTGGGCTAAGACCAAGCCCCCCTGACTCCTGCCCAGTGCTCTCTGCGCCAGGCCGAGTGTCTACGCATCCTCCCCATTTCTTTACAGACTGCGTTCAGGAAGGGGTCGAGCGCCACATAGGCAGTCTGCACTGAGTCCTACTGGTTCTCCCTCCCTTGTCTCAAATTCGTCCCTTCCTGTCCTTTCCCACGGCCTCGGTGGGAGTCGGGGGTCTGGAGTGGAGAGAGAGTGACACAGTTTGATCTGAACCCATTGTAGCTGGTTTGTTGGATAAAATCAAGTTAAGATAAAGCTAAAGGATGTCTTTGAATATGATATGTTCAATATTTGGGAGGGTTAGTTGGGACACACCTCTTATACACTGCTGGTGGGAGTTGGTACATTTTTACTCAAAAGTAATTTGGCAATATGTACCATGGACTTTAATAATATTCCTATGCTGTGTTTTGCTAAACTTTTAAACTGATGTTTAATGCGATGCAGTTACATGCATGAACTCTAAGTGAAGAGCTTGGTGAATTTTTATAAAGTGCACACACCTATGCACTCATCATCCAGAACAAGATATAGAATATTACCAGCACCCCAAGAGCCTCTTTTGTCCTCTCCTGATCCTTTCCCCAAAAGTAACTGATACCCTGACTTGTATCACTATAGATTGATTTTGCCTGATTTCGAATGTTGTATGAATGGATCATAGAGCATGTACTCTTTCGTATCTGACTTTTTTCATTCAACATTGTATCTGTGAGACTTATCCATCATTTTACATGTGTTTGTTCTTTTTCATTCCTGGATAGTATTCCATTATATAAATGAATGCAATACTCTTCATTTATCTATTCTACTATTCAGGACTTTTGAATGGTTTCTAGTTCTTAAGAATAATGCTGCTCTGATATTTTTGGTTATGGCTTTTGGTACACATATATATGCATTTCTGAAAGGATACATTTGGACTGAAATTTTTGAGTCATAAAATGCATATACATATTTAATAGATACTGACAACAGTTTTTCAAAGCACTTGTATCAGTTTATACTCTCACAAAAGTATATGAAAGTTCCAGTAGCTCTACATCCTTGCAAAACTTGGTGTGGGTTTAAAAAAATTAAGACATCTCACTGTAGGTGATGATACCTCATTGTGGCTTTAATTAGCATTCATGAATAACTAATTGGCCATTTGGGTATGCCCTTTTATGAAGTACCTGTTCAAATTTTTGCCTGTTTTGAGGTACACCTGTCTTTTTCTTATTGATTTGTAGGATTTCATTATATGTTCATTATGCAGGTTCTTTGTAAGATGCATGTGTTGCAAACTCTTCCCCCATGATGCTTGCCTTTTCACCCTCTGAATGGTGTCTTGATTTATTAATCTTTTCATTTATGTTTGGTGTTCTTTGTGTTTTGTTTAAGAAATCTTTGTCTATCCATGGTCATAAATATACTTCTACATTTTTTCCATAAGTTTGTTGTTTTACTTTTCACATTTAGATCTATCATTCACGTGAAGTAGAATTTTGAGTATGGCGTGACGGAAGAGTCAACCGTGTTTTCTGTGAGGATGCACGAATGACCTAGCACCATTTACTGCTAAGACAGTTCTTTCCCTACCACTGCTCTGCCGCGGTGCCCTTGCCATGCATCAGGTGGGGAGGTAGGTTTGGGTCTGATCCAGTTTGTTCTTCATTTAATTTAAATCTTATATCCTTATCAATCTGCATCTCTGTTGGGGCTATCAGTTACCAAGAGATAGATTTCAAAACCTTCCACTATGATTACGGAATTTGTCATTTCTCCTTTGAGTTCTTACAGTGTTTGAGGCCACGTTAGCAAGCTCATTTGAATTTGGAATTCTTACGTAATCTTGTTGAATTGACCCCTCTGTAATTTGAATTGTTATTCCTTATGTCTAGTAATATTTCTGGTCTTCATGTCAATTTGATCTGAGAGCAGCAGAGCTATCCCTGCTTTTAAAAATATCTATCTACCTACTTATCTATCTCTGTTTATGTTTTAGTATTTTTATGGGTATGTTTTCCCATCCTTTTACTTTCAGCCTTCCTGGGTCTTTATATTTGTATCTTTTGTAAGCAACATACATTTTAAAAAATCCAGATTAATACTCTTTCTGTTTTAATTGGAGCACTTGGTTCATTTTCAGTTTTTGGCCCTTATAAATAAAGTTTTAGTAGGTATTTTTGTATAAGACTTTTTGTGGCTATATGATTTTTAATTGTGTAAATATCTAGGAGTGTAATTTTTGGCTCATAGAGTTGGTGTATTGTTTTATTGTTTTTAGTCAATGTTATTGAGGTATAGCTTGTATACAATAAAATGAAGAGATTTAAAGTGTGCAGTTTGATGACTTTCAACAATTGTATACACTCATGTAACCAACACCTCAAATAAAGATACAGAATGTTTCTATTACTCCAAAGAGTTTCCTTGTACACCTCCCCTGAGATATTGACCTGATTTATATCACCACAGTTTCCTTTTACACAGAATTGGACAATAAGCACTCTTGTATCTTGCTTATTTCATGCAACATGATGCTTTTGAGACTCATTCATCCGGTTGTATGTATCAGTAGTTCATTCTTTTTAAAAAAAGCTTATGAATAGTATTCTATTGTATGAATATACCACAACTTATGTGTGGATGTTTGAGTTGTTTCCAGTAGTTGTCTTATATGAATAAAGCTGTTATGAACATTTTTGTGCAAGTTTTTTTTGTGGCCATTAGTTCTCATTTCTCTTGGATAAATACTTACGAGTAGAATCACTAGGACATAGGGCAGGTGTGTATAATAAGCTGCCAACCTGTTTCCAAAGTGGCTGTACAACTGTGTAATCCCACCAGATTTTCAGTGCTCTGCCTTCCTTGCCGATGTGCGGTGTTGCCATAGCAGCCCATTGTGATTTTAATCTGTGTGTCCCTGATGAGCAATGATGTTGAGCACATTTCTCATGCTTATTGTCCATTTATATACCTTCTTTTTGAAGTGTCTTTTCAAACTTATGGCACGTTTCTTAAAAAATTGGGTGGTTTGCCTTTTTCTTATTGATTTGTAGGAGTTCTTTATGTATTCTGAGTGTAAGTCTTTTGTCAGATATACGTACTATGAATAATTCCTCCCGCTCTATAGCTTGCCTTTCATTTCCTTAATGTGTTTGTAAATATTAGTGAATAGTTCTTTGGAGAAAAGGACCCCCTAAGTGCCCAACGGTGTTATGCAGGACATGGGAAACATGCTTATGACGTACTGTTGCGTTTAAAAAAGAGATTACAAAATTGTACTTGCAATTATGCCTTTAACTATTTTAAAATATGCATTACAAGGAAATTTGAGGGAAATACATAAAACATTGCTTTGGCTGACCCTGGGTAGTGAGGTCGTGCTCTCCTGCGACTTTTTGAAAATTATGGGAAAATACACCTAACAAACAATTTACTATTTTCACCATTTTAAAGTGTACAATTCAGTGACATTAAGTGCACCTGCAATGTTGTGCAGCCATCGTCACTATCTAATTCCAGAGCTTTTTCATACCCTCATCACCCCAAACAGAAACCCTGTACCCATTAAGCATTCTCCATTCCCTCCTTCCAGCAGCCCCTGGCAACTGCCAATCTGCTTTCTGTTTCTATTCTCTTGCTGTTTTAAAAATATATACTTTTCCATTTCATTTTTTTCCTGGATTTTTGCTAACAAGTATGTGTCTGATATGTAGAATAAAGGAGAAACGAAGAGCAACAGGGAATGTCTTGTGGCGAGGGGACAAGTAAGTGACACAACGGTGAGTGCTGAGCTCTATGCTGGAGCGAGTGAGGCGATAGAATTTGTTTTGCGACAACAGCTTGCACGCATTCAGCTCTGACCGCACCTGCCCCACGTGCTTCCTCTGGCACGAGTCTCACACCCACCCTAGCAGGGAGGCTCTGACATCATACCCCGTATTACGCGTGATGCAAAGTCTCTTCCCACTCATTGTGTGAATGAGTGCACGTGTGCAAGGAAAGCTCCTCCAGCCAGGGTTCTCAGCTGGTGCCTCAGTGTCTCTTCCTATTCGTGGCTTCGTTGAACTCCTCTCTAGAACGTAACTGGCCACATCCGAGAAATGACTTGGCAGGTGCTCTAGAGTGAGAAGAATCCGACGGGTCTCTAGGTGTAGCCTCGGAGTCAAGGGCAGGCTGGGAGGAAGTGCAAGCTCAGGGACTGAGTCTAGAGCTGTGAGAAAATATCTCAACGGTAGATTCATTAGGTCCCTCATGGCTTTAATGGCCAGGGCAGGAGGAGAGAAGCAATAACGAGTGACATTTATATAGTGTGCTACAGTTTACACAGCTCTTGCATGCACATTACCTCATGTAACCAGAAAGGAGCCCCGGGTGGGGTTTGAGCACGTGGCCCTGGAGTTTGCTGTCTGAGTTTGCATCCCGGCTCCACCACTTAGGGACTGAGGGGCCCTGGAGTATTAAGGCACCCGGTCTCCCAGTTTCCTTACGTGTCCCATGAAGGCACCGATAGGAACTGTCTTGTAGATGGGCTGCAAGGATTAAATAAGGTCATGCCCGTAAAGCACTTAGAAGAGCGCCTGGAGCATAGTAAACACTAAATAAAACTTGGCTCTTATTACTTAATCGGCGCAGTGGGCCCGAGAGATGTGTAGACGTACCCCATTTATGGGCGAGCAGAATAGGCCTCAGAAGGGTAGGGGGACCTGTCTGAGGTCACACGGTGGAGAAGTGGGGGAGAGGGGCAGGACTGGAACCAGGGACGTTGGGCCCCAAAGCCTGGTCCTTTCTGCTCTTTCATGACACCTCCTCTGCCATGTACTTCGTCTAGGCTCGGAGGCAGCAGAAATCAAGTCTGTGGTAGCACGTCCCACACACCAGGGTGTTGAAAAAGGTCGCGCGTCCAGATGAGCTAAGGTCCAAATGAGGTAGTGTCGCAAAGAAAGCACTTTATACCCCGCCAGAGAATGATGGAAATGTAAAGAATTGTTATAACTGATAATTTAGCAAAGTATTTCAAATTTTCTCTTGCCCATTCCTCTCCTTTCTGGTAGCAGCACCCGGTTTCCCTAAGGGAGCCGCAGCTCCTCCTCTCAGTCCGCACTTAGGTGGGGCTGACTCTGTCCCTGGCTAGAAGGATGGCCGCGTGACACAGGTCTGGCCAAGCGGAGCCTGTGTCCCCTCAGCCATGAGCATTAGCTCAGAAGCGGGCCTGTGATCCAATCCAAGAGAGCCACAAGGCTTGATGGCAGCACTTTGGTCACAGCTGTCGGGGAAGAGGCATTTCCTTTCTTCTGGGGAGGCTCAGAGGATATGACAGAATAGCCTGTCCCTCCTGCGGCCATCTTGCCCCCACGGTGGGGACGTGCCTGAGAATGGGGCCAGCCCAGAGGCAAGCTCAGTTGTGAGATGGTGAGAGTGAAACAAAGTCCATGTCCCCTGAATTTAACTGAGCCTGGAACTAGATCTACCCAGATTTTCCGTTCTGCTGCCTTGTCCTAAGCACCTGCCAGGTTTCTGGCACCTGCTTTGTGGTCATTAGGCCCCCTTAACATCCCAGGAGATGCTCAGAGGAGGGGACAGTGACCCCATGCGACAGGGGAGGAAACTGAGGCTCTGAGGTAAGAGTGGTTTGTCCAGAACACACAGGTGACTCCAGGCCCTTTCTGCTGAGGGCACAGCCACCCCACTGAGAAGGCCAGTCTCTGGGTCTGCATGAAGCTCTTTCTTCCTTCCTCTGCCTTCCCTGCCCTCAGGCAAGGATGCATTCCTTCATGGAAATGTCACAGCGGAAGGGATTTGCACGCCCCAGGGTAGACGTCTTCCTTAGCTCCATCCCTCATCACCCTCCATTGTCCTCCTGACAGCCAGATTGGAGCCAAATTGGATTTAGTGCATTTCACAATTTTGTTGAACAAATTTGTAGATTAAGGGAACAAATTAAATCCACATTTTTTATTTGACACCATCAAAAATATGACACGCAGACAGGAAGCGGACATTTCTGGTTTGGGAATAGATTCAGTGGAGTCCAAATCCTTGCTAGTCAGAGTTGTTTTTTTTCAGCTTGATTCTCACAAATGACTTTGGGAAGCCTGTCCTCGAATCTTCCCTGAGACCTGGGATCTGGTCCTGAGGTTGAGGCCGGGCCACGGCACCCACACCTGAGATGTGATCCCTCCCACACCCCATCATTCATCTCTTACCAGTTTCCCCACAATTTCCCCTTGGCCATAGCCTGGTTTTAGTTCCAGAATTTTTGTATAGCTGTTCTAACAGATTTTCAGGTTAGTGCCAACTCAAGTGCCCTATCCCGTCCCTGAACTCGTAGGCCAATAAATATTTATATAGTTCATTGGCAATTAATTAGATGCCTTTGGCACTTCGTCCAATGGCTTGTAAATCAATATAGTTATTGCATTTCCCCTATCTTTGTTTCTTGGCCTCCCGGTAGAAAGACAACCTATTAGTGAGCAGGGAATGTGATTTCTATTTCTTTGTATATGTGTGTGCCCTACATGTAGTAGCATGTAATGAATATTTATGGCCTTATAAATTCAATTGGCATTTGATTACTTAACAATAAAGCGAGAACGTTTCCAGAGAGAAAAAACATTATCTTGGCTGAGCTTAATGGAGAGGAGGCTGTGAAGGACACTGACTTAGTGTGGGGGCTCTGACGCCAGACAAGTCTGAACCCCAGCTCCTCACTTAACCATGACATAATCTCCCTGCGCCTCAGTTTCCACCTCATAAACTGGAAAGAGCAGTAGCGCTTGACATCCCCCTAAAACAGTGCTGGGACACAGGCAGCATCGTCTAAATTGTCAGCTATTGTAATTTTATTATTTCTTCCTAATGAATTTTATATTCTTAAGAAATAGACATGATTGACACGTAAGTAGCCTTTACCTCATTCAATTTTTGTCTAGAGTGTCAGATTCTTATCTTTAAAACATGAATTGTCTGAATGATTGTGGGTTTTGTTCCCCCTCATTATATAAAATGAAGGAAGAGAAAAAAAAGAAGCTGATCAAAAACAATAACACAAACAACAAAAGAAAAACCCAGAATAAACCAGTGTTAGCAAAATAGAAGAACCTGAGGGAGCACGCGGAGGGTTGCCCAATAGACCTATGCAGTAAAAGAGAGATGGAGGAGAAAGCTATCAATTAAAATTAATTAAAAGTTTTTAATGATCTCTGATGCTGACCTCATGCACCAGGTACCTGGAACAAAGAAAAGGAATGTGGATAATTGGGTAGTCATGGTATTTTCCCAACTGGCCACTTTCCCTTTAACAAGACCAAACCTATCTCTTCCATTGTGCCCTCATGGGCTACCTGAAATCCCGGCTCAGTTTCCTCTGGGCAGAAAAGAGAAGTCCTGAGGCCTGGCAAGTAGCTGTCTGGACCCGACTCCATCAGCCGGGTCGATGATACTTTCCAACTGTATCCTCATTCTCTGCACTTCCTGCCAGCTCCTCGCCAGCTCTCTCGACTCCAAGCCTCCATCCCTCATCTGGAAAACTGCAGTGGCTTGCTCAGTGGTCTTCTTGTTTGTTATCCTCTGAAATTACCTTGTCTTGACTTTTCCACTTGTTTTTTATTTGTTTCCCCCATTAGCCTATAAATTTCTCGATCACCAGGGGCTGGCACATGCATGGCCCAATAAATACTTCTGGATTGAACGGAAGGAGCTGTGAATAGCAGCTTTCTCAAGCAAAAGACATTTTCTCTCCCAAAGGGAAATATACTTTGTCCATATGAAAGTGAGCTCCTTAATAGGTCTACTGGGCAATACTTTGCTAACCTCATTCAAATTATAACAGACTTCAAAGTCATGAAAGGTAGTCATATGCTTCCTTTTAAGTGTGTAATTTGTATTTTTCACACCCAGAAATGGAAGGCAGAGAGTGAAATATCACCCAATTATTATTGTGGCTAATTTAGTGCTTTTGAGGCAGGCTGACCACTCACCTATGGTGAGTCTGGTGGTCAAGCACCACCCACCTCATTCTCAGCAACTGTTTTCAGCTACCGGCCTTCACACCAGCCCTAGCTCAGGTCTGGGATCTGCCACATTCGTGACCACCGTGCATGGTGTAAGTCAGGTCCTCACAGCACAGCACAGCGCCCCTGGGAGGGAAAGGCTCTGGCTGTAGGAGGTACCTCTGCTCTAGAGTATTTGATCCTCCCCTCGTCCTCCTGCTGTGGCTGATTGGATCAAGGGTGGTCACCCCACCCCAAATCCACCCCAAAGGCAGGCTGGATGTAGAGCCTGGCCTGGCACAGGAGGCTCCAGCCAATGAGATGGGTCAGTCCTAACCCATGCACTCCCCCTGGATGTGGCCTGGGGAATGTGGGCAGAATCGCATGCTCAGTAGAAGTTGGAAGGTCATGGGAAGGTGAGTGGCCATATAGGGCTAGGAGCAACTCAGGGTTATGAGGAGTCAGAAGGAGAAGTGCTGAGTTGCATAAGAGATGCAAGGCTGGGAAGCAAGAAGAGACGGGGCAGACATACAAAGGGAGGTGGGTGCTAGAGAGTGGCGCATCCGGGTAAAGATGGCACGCTAGAGGGCAGCTCCAGCTCCCTGCAGCTGGGTGCCGAAGCCAGCTTGAATTTTCAAAGACCTTCCTTTTCCAGGCTCCATGATCCCAGGTCATGGTATTTCGGGAATATTCTGACTCCCTTATTACGCCACAATAAACTCTAATTGCCTGAGTTACTCTAAGTGACTCACTGTTCTTTATGGGCTCACAAGCCAACATAACAAAAGAAACCGCCATCGATGGGTTGAGGGCCCACACCAGCATGGGCCGCCCGGCTAGGCCCTGTGTGTTGTGCAGGGCGGGTGGTGCACAAGAAGCTCAAAGGCTCTAATATCCACAGGGGCGGTTCAATTCCTCAGGGATCTAAGCTCCATTTTTTTTTTCATGTATTCCCCTTAATTTTACATACATATATAAAAATATATTCTTATTAATATATTTATAATCCTACTTTATATATAATATAAAATATATAGTGATATATAATATATAAGTATAATATGAGCATATGTAACAACAGCCCTATACGGTAATATGCAAGGAAATATCAATCAGACCCCTCCCATAGAACCTTTGCTCAAATAAGTGCAAACAAGAAAAAACAGATTCTGGTTCCCACCCCCTGCCAAATATTCAAAGTGGAAAATTGAGCTTATAATTTGCAAAGGCTTTTTCCATCCCAAATGGCAACTGATTAATTCTTCCTGGCAAATGAATTGCTGTGCTATCCCTGTAAGTCAGATGTCCTCTGAGATTAGTTTAATTGGAACCCTCTTGACTTTCCAAAGATTTGAGGTAGTTCTAATAATTGGCACATATATAGTAACTCCAACAAAATAGGAAACACAAAAGTCATAGGAAGGGGAAAATAAATAACCCAAACAATGAAGCTGACATAATTCCAATAATGAACAACTAAATTCTAAGTTTCCTGGAGGCAAAAGGAAAAAGGGAAAATCCTACATAAAAATTATCATTGTTTAATCAAAATAAATCATTTTTCTCTTGAAATCATTTTAAATTGAATTATTTAATTTATTATTTTGGAATAATTAAAAAATTTTAATTAGAATCTTTAAGTCCCTCATAATTTCATCATCATACTATTATTTTCGCTTGTACACACTATATTCTAGTCTTATCTGCAAGCAAGATGTAGATAATTTTATCTTTCAAAAATATTTGAATAGGCAAAACGTTCACATAGTTTGAAAACAAGAAAGTATGAAAAGTGTACAGTGAAAAGTTTCCCTCCCATCCTTGTCACATATCTGCCCAGTTTCAAATCCCCTCACCCCCCAGGTTTGTATCCTTTTAGAGTTTTTATGTGCATTTAATAATGTCATCAACAGCAAAATACATATTCTTATCTCCCGCCCCATTTTTGCACCTTGATTTTTTTCCCCATTTTTGCAGGCTTTTTCGTATCGGTAGAAGGAAAGTTTCCTAGTCCGTTTGGGCTGTTACAACAAAATACTTTAAGACTAGGTCATTTAAACAATAGAAATTTATTGCTCATCGTTCTGGAGGCTGGGAAGTCCAAGATCAAGGGATCAGCACATTCAGTATCTGGTAAGGGCCTGTTCCTCATAGATGGTGCCTTCTAGCTGTGTCACACGGTGGAAGGAGCCAACAGGCACCTTTTATAACGGCGCGAATCCTATTAATGAGGGCAGAGTCCTCCTGACCTAATCGCCTCTTGAAGGTGCCCCCTCTGAACACTATCACACTAGGTGTTAGGTTCCAACACACGAATACGTAGGGGACACCAACATTCAGACCACAGCAGAAAGGCTCCTCATTCGCTTTTATAGCTGCTCAGTAGCTCATTATCTGGATGTACCATAACTTATTCAACCAGAGTCCCACTGATACCATTTGGGTTGTTTCCTTTTTTTGCTATTATAAACGAAGCTAGGGTGACTAATCTTATATGTATGTAACTTCACACACGTGCAAGTATAGCTGTGGTACACGTCCCCTGAAGCAGATTGCCAGGTCAAACAGTAAATGCATTTGTCAATTTGATGGCTATTGCCAAATTGCCCTGCATAGGGATTTTAGCAACTGACGCTTCTACCAGCAGAGTCAGAGGGCTGAGTGCCACGTATATCCATACACTCAGCCAGAGCTAAGTATCCTACTGCAACATTCCAGGGAGGAAGGAAAAGGAATGTCAGAAAGGACGAAATGTTTACCAGGTACCTACTATGTGCCAGACACACTATATACACACTCTAGATATACTCAGTGATTGTATGAGGCAAAGTGTGTGTTTTTTTTTTTAATTTTACCAATGAGGAAAGTGAGACTCAGAGAAGTTAAGGAAATTTACACGATGTCTCCAGTAAGCAGAAGAGTCCCGAACCCATGGCGGGCTCTGCAGCCTGTGCTGCTTCCAGTGGACCCTCTCCTGGTGTGAAGGACGACATCTCAGCAGGGCCCTGGTGTCCACCTGAGGCTGTTTCTGTCAGCGTCCATGAAGGTGAACAGCAGATTTCATTTCCCAACTACTTTATTTTCTTGCCTGCCTCGAACTTCAAGTGTCAGAGCTCAGCCCTGCTTAGAGGAGCCCCTGGGAACCCCTCCCCCCAGTTCCACCCCCGCCCTTTACATGTGGCTTTTGTGGGCACAGCAGGGCTCCTCCGAGTGTGGCTGCAACTCTCCCAGAAGAGCATCCAGCCACAATTCCAGGTCTCGCACTAGCCGTTCCAGCTCTTGTACCTCTTCCTCTAACTTCTCCAAGAAAACATACAAATTCTCCTTCAACCAGATCCTGATGACCTTTATTGGGTCTTCTGTGGGTTCACTGGTCTGATATTCAAGCCCCTGAAAGGCAGACACCAAAGTTGCATCTTGAGCTTTTTCATGTAAGGCCCCTTACCACTGGTTTCAAAAAGTTTCCCGGGCCTTTGCACATGCTATTCATTCTGCTTACAGTACCCATCCCCACCTTAGCCACCTGGCCAGCTCCTACTTATCCTTCATGACCCAGCTCGCCAATGACACCTCCTCTGGGAAGCCCGCTCAGATTGCCTCACCTCAGTACCTTGCTGAATATGTTACCTGGGAAGCCACAGGATTCTGGTAACAGTTACATTCTCTGAACCTCTCTGACACCTCCCAACTTCTTCCTGGAATGGGCACAAACAACATCTCTGAAGAGTAAGTGAGCGGTAACTGAAATCAACATGGTTGGTCACTCCAGTAGGGTGAAGGGGGCGGGGGGCAGAAGAAGTCAGGTTATGGAGTCCCCTTAGCATGCAACCATCTCCGGAATACTCCGCCAGACTCCGTGTGGAGCCAGTTCCTTCTTTCTCAGATTCCAGAACGCTCACCTGATATCCCTGTGCTCAAGTACAGCACCAAGACCAGCAATACCAACAGCGTCTGGGGAGAGGAGGAGGAAAGGGAACACGAGGGTGAATCTCTCCAGGCCCCCTGCTTCCGGCTCAGAGGGCCAGGCATGGGCTGCTGTAAGGCAGTTTTTAGAGCCTTTTTTCTAGTTATCTAAGTCACACACGCTTACTGCAAAACCCCCAAACATGGCGGAAATGGATAACTTGGCAACTTACTGACATTTCATTTGTCTTTTGCCTCCTTTCTTTCTCCCTTCTGAGAAGGAAGGTCCACCTCTTCCCTCATTCTTTGCCTCATTTAAAAAGTTTTCATTTTAATTTAATCTGGAGAAGGAATCAATTTTATTGTGGTATAATTTACATACAATAAAATGCGCACATTTATTGGTGAGTTTTGACAAGTGTCTCTACCTGTGGATTGTCACCCCAATCAAGACACAGAACAGTTCCATCACTTTAGAAAGTTTCCTCGTGCCCTTTTGCAGTCAATTCCCTCCTTACCCTCATTCTGCCAGAATCACGAATTGATCAACTTTCTCTCCCTATGGAGTAGTTTTGCCTGTTTCGTAACTTCGTATAAATGGAATCACATGGTATATATGCTTTTGCGTTTAGTTTCTTTTGCTCAAGATAACGTTTCTGAGATGTTTTCGTGTGTTTAATTTTATTGATGATATTTATGCTGTGCTAGTATTGTATTGATGAGTACTTACAGTGTATGAAAATAGCACAATTAATCTCTTCACTTGTTGATAGACTTTTAGGTTGTTTCCAGGTTTGAGTTATTATGAATAAAAGTACATGAGTGTTCACATCTTTGAGTGGACATATGTTCTTGTTTGTCTTGCGTTAGTATCAAGAAATGCAAATGCTTGGTCATATGGTCAATGTATGTTTAATTTTATAAGAAACCACCAAACTGTTTTCCTAATGTTTGTAACATTTTACGTTCCTGCCAACAAGTCATGAAAGTTCTAGTTGCTCCACATGCTGTCAACACTTGGTATTGTCTATCTTAATTTTAGGCATTCTATTGCTAGTGATATCTTGATCTAGTTTTTATATGAGTTTCCCTAATGATTAATGATGTTGAGCATTTTATTGTGTGCTTATTGACCATTCATAATTCATATGTTATCTTTGTGGTGTGTCCATTTGAGTCTTTTGCCCATTTTTTATTGGACTATTTGTCTTCTTCTTATTAAGTTGTAACAGGTTTTTTTTCCTGTATTCTGGATGTAAGTCCTTTGCCAGATATTTGCACTGTGAATATTTTCTCCAAGTCTGTGGCTTGTCTTTTCACTTTCTTATCAGTGTCTTTTGAAATTTAAAAGTTTCAGTTTTGATGAAGTCCAGTTCATCAAAGTTTTCTTTTTGTGGTTGTGCTTTTTGTGTGCAGTCTAGAAAAATTTGCCTACTCAAGGTTGTGAAGATTTTTTCCTGTTTTCTTCTAGACATTTTATTGTTTGTGCTTTTACATTTAGGAGTATGATCCATTTTGAATCGATTTTTGTACATGATTAAATAGGGATTGAGATTTTTTATATGGGTGTCCAGTTGTTCTAGAATTATTTGTTTAAAAAGATTAATTTTTCCTCATTGAATTACATTGGTGTCTTTGTCAAAAATATATCCACTGGCTATTCTGTTGGCCTACTGATGGATTCTACCCTGTTTCATTGATCTATGTGTCTATCTTTGCATCAATACTAAATCTGTATTAATATATACACAACAGAATATCACATACCTAACAGAATATCACAAATGAGGTGTCTTGAACGACAGAAATTTATTTTCTCACAGTTTTGCGGGTGGAAGTTCACCATCAAGGTGCTGGCAGGGTTGGTTTCTGGTGAGGTCTCCCTCCTTGGCTTGTAGATGGCGCCTTCTCAGTGTGTCCTCACGTGGCCTTTTCTCTGTGCTTGCCCATCCTTGGTGTCTCTTCCTCTTCTTGTAAGGACATCAGTCCTGTGGGATTAGGGCCTTACTCTTATGACCTCATTTAACCTTAATTACCTCCTGAAAGGCCTTATCTCCAAATATAGTCACTTTGGGGGTTAGAGCTTCAACATATGAATATTGGGGGACACAATTCTGTCCATAATGACTACACTGTCACCACCCTGTTTCATTGATTTATATATCTATCTTATATAATACCACATCATTTAGGTTACAGTGGCTTTATTATAAGACTTGAAATCAGATAGTGTAAAATTTTTACCTTTGTTCTTTTTCAGGTTTTTTTTGGCTATTCTACATCCCTTGCATTTTCATGCACATTTTAGAGTCATCTTTTTCTGTTTCCATAAGAAAACTTATTGGGATTTTGATTGGTATTATGTTACATCTATAGTTCAGTTGGGTAAGAAATAATGTCTTAAAAATATTGTATCTTGTAATCCATGAACATGGTGTATCTCTTCATTAGCTTTTTAAAAATTTCTATTAATAATGTTTTGTAGTTTTCAAATGTAGAGACCTTGCACATCTGTGCAAAGTAGTCTATGTTTTTTGATGCTATTATAAATGATATTTTAAAATATTCATATCCCAATTGTTTGTTGCTAGTCTATAGAAATACAATGGAGTTTATATCTTGAGACATTAATTCTAACGGTTTTTTTTGGTAGAGTTTAGGATTTTGTATATAGAAAATTGGGTTGTCTATGAAGAAAGTTTATCTTATCCTTTCTAGTCTTCATCTTTAAAAAAGTCATTAGTCTTTTTTTCCTTGCCTGTGTATTGACTTGAACCACCAATACCATCATCTTGTTTCATATCCTAGAGGGAAAGAGTGCAGTGTTAATTGCAGATTTTTCATTGTTGTCTTTATCAGGTGGAAGAAGTTTCCTTCTATTCCTACTTTCATGAGAACTTTGACATGAACGAGTGCTGAATTAGAGAAATACTTTTTCTGTACCCACTGAGTGATTATATGAGTATCCCCTTTTTGTGATAAATTGCATTAACTGACTTTTAAATATTGAGCCAGCTGTGAGTTCCTTCAGTAAACCCTAATTGTTCATGGTGCATTAGCCTTTTTATATATTGCAGAATTCGATTTGCTACTATTTTGTTGAGTTTTTTGCATATGCACTCATGAAAGATTGGTTTAAATTTTTTCCTATATGCTTGTCCAGCGTTGGTGTCAAGGTTATGTTGCCCTCTTAAAATGAGTTGGTAAGAATTCCCTCTTCCTCTGTTTTATAAAGAATTTGTGTAAGACTGGTATTATTTTTGTCTCAAGTGATTGATAAAACCTATTGGTGAAAACTTTTGGGGCGCATAGTTATTAAGACTTTCTATTTCTTCTTTAGTCAATTTTATAAGTGGTATTGTCCAAGAATTTTGTCCATTTCACATATATTGGAAACAAGTTGTTCCTACTAGTACCTTAATATTCTCTTAATGCCTGTGGGAGTTGTTGTGATATCTCTCTTTCACTTTTTAAAAAGATTTATAAAGAAAAGAGGTTGAGAGAGGAAGCAAGAGACCTCTCCTATCCTTTATTTTTTAAGAAATTATGCTTATATTTGCCTTTTATTTTTGCTTCAATAGTTTTACCTCTTTCATTCTTGATATTGGAAACTTATATTTTCTCTCTCTGTTTTTTAAAAAATTAGTCTATTTAGAAGTTTGCCAATTTTATTAATTTTTTCAAAAATGGCTTATTTTATTATTTGTTGGCTTTACATTTTATTAATGTCTAATTTTATCTTTATTATTTCTTTCCTTCTACCATTGTGCTTACTTCTTTTTCTGCTTTCTAATTTGGAAACTTTGGCCACTGCTTTTAAAATTTTCTCATTTTTCAAATATACGTGTGTGTGTGTATGTGTGTACATATTGACTGACACTAAATTTTCTCCAAAATCACTAGATTTGGGCTGAGTCAGATTTAGTTTGCCTTAAAGAAATAATACATTTCTTAAATTATAAAAATAACAATAATAACAAAACAATTAAAAAAAAAACATTTCTTACACACCCAAGTTTGTGAAGCAAGATTTAGGTCTGCTACCGCAATGAAGAAGATAAAAGTTTGTCTAATTTTCCTCTCCCCTGATAGTTTTCTTTATGTATACTAACAACTATATTATTACTATTACTAACTTTAAAAAATAAAAATAAGTTACATAGCGACAGCATGGTTGAGTTTCACAGACACAGTGGTAGGGGAAAGAAGCCAGACACAAAGGCACACACGGTGCCATCTACATGAAAGGCAAGAACGTCCAAGCTTCATCTCTGATGACAGAAGTCAGAATGGCAGTTAGGGGCATGGCGTGCAAGCTGGGGGAGGGCCCCAAGGAACCCTCCGCCGTGCTAGAAATGTTCTACAGTGGTCGTGGCCCGGATGTGGGACCCCAATGTAAAAGTCATCGCACTTGACATTTGAGGATCCTTTTGCTTAAAAGATTCCTTAGGAATCTTTTCATGGAAGACACACAGAACTGTCTCATTCTTTCAAATGGTTGATGAGTACCCTGTGGTCTGGATGCGCTTCTGTTTAGTTAAGCAGCGCTCTGTCGATGCGCTTTGTAGCTTGACTTCCTCCCCAGCACCCTGGCTGCTGTTTCTATTCCGCGCTGCAGGGAGGCAAAGGGAGGAGCACGGACGAGGTCAAGTTTTCGTCCTTTCTTTGTACTAGCTTGGTGTCTGAGCCAAATCATGTATTCTCTCTGAGCCTCAGTTTGTTCTTCTGTAAAATGGATTTTGAAATACACTGAATGGTTTTTCAAAAAGAAACCGTGGGGCTCTGCGGTAGAATCAATTTGCGAAATGCTGCCTTAACAAAGCTAAGTGGATTTCGCTGCTGTAGGACATGTCAGTCTTTTGTCATGTGACCGAGCAGTGCAAATCTCCAAGAGGGGACGAGGGTACACAGCGGTCCCCAAACCACAGAACTCTTTTTACGATTTTGCTAAAAGAAGCACTCCTGGGGTTTGGTGTTTGTGGAACACTTAGGAAAAGCTGCAGCACGGGGGGTGCCCGTCGAGGCCCCCGTCATATGCTAAGAGTCCAGCACGTCGCAGGAGGAGCTGGCTGCATGTCTCCTAAATGAACAAGTGAACTAATCTTTTGGAAACACATACAGTACAGGCCGGTCATTCATCGCTCTGCTTAAAACTCTTCAAGAGCTTCTTATTATCCTGAGAATAAAATCCACCCCTTTGCACAGTGTGCAAGGCCGGGCTGAGCTTCCCAGCCTCCGTGTACACCCCTTCCTCTGTCCTCCCCCCGGGAAGCGTGGAGCACAGGTGAGCCTTGCCCAGGGCTCTCCTGTCAGGTGGACCTGGTGTCCACGGATTCTGAAATCAGATGGATGTGGTTTCAAATCCTGGTATGTCCCAGCTCTATGGCCTTTTTTCTCTCTGAGCCTCAGTATACCCATCTGTGAATGAGGTTGACGGCATTTGCCTCTCAGGAAAGTTCCAAGTTCTGAAAGAGTGGGGACGTGGAAGCACCAGGCTGTGCACAGCAAATGTCAATGTTTTGACAAAATTCCACATGAGGTTGAGGAATTTCAACCCTGAGAACGAATCCTCCAGGAGCTCTCTGCTTGAAGAGTATTACCCTATTTATTTCAGTTTATTCATTCATTCAGTCCCTATTATGCACCAAGCAGCCTTCTAGGCACGAGGGATTTAGTAGGAAACTAAACAAAAAACCCAGCCCTCCTGGAACACACCTCCCGCTGGTGGTGCTGAGAAGGAAGTGAGACAGTGTCAGTAATGACCTCCAGGAGAGGTGCCTAAGCCCCTAAACTATGCTCCAGGAGTTCAGGCTCCAGGGACAGTTGGGTCCAAAGCCCATTCTGGACTTTGAGGACCTTACAGTCTGTCTGGAGTGGCAAAGGGGGCCCGAATGAGAGGAAAGTGGCACGCACCTGGCCTGGCCTCACCTGCTTCTTGTCCTCACAGTGGCTGCCCCTTCTCTGTTCAAGCAGCTCGGCTGCCACCCGCCCCCTGCTGCCCACCTGTTGGATTGTCATGGCCTCGGGTCAGACTGCCTGGGTGGATCGAGGTTCCCCACCAGGCAGGCAGATAGCACCCTTCCCCTCCCCCACCTCTGGTCACCAGGCATCCCGCGAGCATGGAGTTCTGATGTCACAGAAGGTGAGGGACAGCAAGGACCCCCACCTTCTCACCACCCTGATTTTTAGCCCCTTCCCTCACATTTTTTTTCCCATATAAACATAGACAACAAAGACCAGGAAAAAATGCATCAAAAGATTGTATTTCGGGATAATGATTTTTCTGATTTCTTTTCTTCTATATCTGCCAGTTTTAAATAAGATGTTAATTCTAAAATATAAAAACAATAAAAGCTATTTTTAATTGAGAAATTTTTTTTTTTTTTTTTTTTTTTTTTTGTTGAGACAGAGTCTCACTTTGTTGCCCAGGCTAGAGTGAGTGCCGTGGCGTCAGCTTAGCTCACAGCAACCTCAGACTCCTCGGCTTAAGCGATCCTCCTGCCTCAGCCTCCCGAGTAGCTGGGACTACAGGCATGCGCCACTATGCCCGGCTAATTTTTTTTTCTATATAGATTTTTAGTTGTCCATATAATGTCTTTCTATTTTTAGTAGAGACGGGGTCTCGCTCAGGCTGGTCTCGAACTCCTGACCTTGAGCAATCCACCCGCCTCGGCCTCCCAGAGTGCTAGGATTACAGGCGTGAGCCACCGCGCCCGGCCTTAATTGAGAAATTAATGGAGATAATTGTAGGCTCACATGCAGTTGTAGGACACAATAGAGCAAGCGCCTGTGTACCCGGTCCCCATCTTCCCCCAGTGGAAACGTCCTGTTTCACGTAGTGTCACATCACAACCGGGACGTCAGCGTTGGTACCATGTACCAATCTCAGCCAGACTTTGTTTTACTTGTATCATTTTTGCGTGTGTGTGTGTTTGTGTGTGTATGCACACGTGCACACGCACACACGGGTGTGTATAGTTTTAAACGATTTTGTCACATATGTAGGTCTGTGTACCTGTCACTGCAGTCAAGATATTGAAGAATTCCACAACCGCAAGGAGCTTTGTGCTGCCCTTTGGCGCCTGCCACCTCTCCCAGCCTCACCCCCACAGTCCCTGACTCCCGGAAGCCACTAATCTGTTCTCTGTTTCTAAAATTTTGCCAATCCAAAATGTCATATAAATGGAATCAAACAATATGTAACCTTTGAGGATTTTTTTAAACATGGTATAATTCCCTGGGATTCTTCCAGTTTGTTACGTGTATCAGTATTTCATTCCTTTTCCCTGCCGAGTAGTATTTCAATGATGTATATACACCACAGTCTGTTTAAGAATTCATCCACTGCAAAACCTGTTCAAAACTTGTTCAAAAACTGGCTGTCTCCAGTTTTTGGCTCTTACGAATCAAACTGTTATGAACATTGTTGTACAGGTGTTTGTGTAAACATAAGTTTCATTTCTCTCATATAAAGCCTAAGAGTGCAATTGCCGAGTCATGTATTTAATAACTGCATGATGGTTTTATAAGAAGTATGTTCCCATCAGCAATGTATGAATGATTTAGTTTCTCCTGATGCCAGTATTTAGTGTTTTCACTATTTTTTATTTTAGCCATTTTGATAGATGTCTAGAGAAGTCTCATTGCGGTTTCTTTAATGTGTCTTTTCCTGGTAGCCAACGACGATAAACATCTATTCATGTGCTATGGGCCATCTGCACATCCTCTTCAGTGAAATATCTGGAACTGGATGGGTTTTTCCAAGCTGAGTTTGGAAGTTCTTTACTTATTTTAGATACTAGTCCTTCTTCGGATAGATGGTTTGCAAATATTTTCTCTCAGTCTGTGTCTTATCTTTTTATCCTTTTCACGTGGACTTTTGGAGAGAAAAAGTTTTAAATTTTGATGAGGTCCAATTTATCATTTTTTATTTTATGAATTGTGCTTTTTGTGTCAAATCTCAGAGTGCTTCATCTAGCCCTAGGTTCTGAAGATTTTCTCCTATTTTTTTCTTTAGTTTTATGCCTTATGTTCCAGTGTCCATGATCCATTTGGAATTAATTTTTGTATAAGGTGTGAGGTTTAAATCAAGGTCCATTTTTTGCCTATGTATATCCAATTGCTCCAGCACCATTTGTTGAAAGGCAGCCCTTCCTGCTTTGAATTGCTTCGCACCTTTGTCAAAAACCAACTGAGCATGTTGTGTGGGTCTATTTCTGGGTTCTCTGTTCTATTTCATCGGTCTGTGTTTCTATCCCTGCACCAATACCACACTGTCTTGGTTACGGGAGCTATATAGTAAGTCTTAATATTGAGTAGAGTGATTTTCCCACTTTGTTTTCTTTGTCAAGATTGTTTCAGTTCTTCTAGGGCCTGTGCATTTCCATACAAACTTTCGAATAAACTTGTCTATATCTACAAAAAATGTTGCCGACTGGGATTGTGATAGGAATTGCATTAAACCTACACATCACTTTGGTAAGAACTGACATCTTTACTATGTTGTGTCTTCTAGTCCATAAACATGGTATGCCTCTCCATTTATTTAAGGCTTGTTTTTTTTTTTTTTTTTTTTTTTTTTTGAGACAGAGTCTCACTTTGTTGCCCAGGCTAGAGTGAGTGCCGTGGCGTCAGCCTAGCTCACAGCAACCTCAAACTCCTGGGCTCAAGCGATCCTCCTGCCTCAGCCTCCCGAGTAGCTGGGACTACAGGCATGCGCCACTATGCCCGGCTAATTTTTCTATATATATTTTTTTAGTTGTCCATATAATTTTTTTCTATTTTTAGTAGAGACGGGGTCTCACTCTTGCTCAGGCTGGTCTCGAACTCCTGACCTTGAGCGATCCACCCGCCTCGGCCTCCCAGAGTGCTAGGATTACAGGCGTGAGCCACCGCGCCCGGCCAAGGCTTGTTTTATTTTATCAGCATTTTGTAATTTTCAGCACATAGATCTTGTCCATGTTTTTAAAGTATATATCTAAATATTTCACTTTCTTTGGACTGTCCTCATACTTTAAAGGCTCCTGTGTATCAAACAAATTTCATGCGTTAAGAAATCATTAATTTTCCACATATTGTGAATTGACTTTCCCAAAGTTACACATACATAGCTTCTCATTAGCACCCAGATAACTTATTTCTTGAGACCTGTTATACATTAGGCATTTCACTAGATTATTTTACTATATTTTCTCTACACTGTAATTCTGTAGGTAGTTGGGGATTGAATCTATTTTAATAAGCATTGGATTTCTTCTTTTTTACTTCAAAATATTAAGGGGGTACAAATGTTTTAGGTTACATGGATCGTTTTTGTAATGCTTGAGTCTGGGCTCTAGGTGTGCCTGTCACCCAAATAGTGTTCATAGTACCCATTAGGTTGGTCTGTTCCCCTCTCCTTAACCATTGTATTTCTAATACCCATTATGCAGCCTGTTACATAGTAAATGTTCTATAAAAATATTTGTTGAAAGGATGAATAATGAAAAATCTCAAACTGTGGGCTCTGAAAAGCCAGGAACTGTGTCTGGTGAATACATTTTTATATTCACAGAACTTGGCTCAGTAAACACTTGTTGAATGAGTAAAGCAGGTGGTATGATTTTTATTTTACCAATGAAGAAACTGAGGCCTGGGAGGCTAAGGAAGGTGTCAGCGATAGTGGCTGTCATGTCCTGAGTACCTATTATGTGCCAGACCCATGCTAAGTGCTTTCCTTGTATTATCTCATTTTACCCTCAATAACTGCCTGGCAAGGCTGGTGCTGTTAGTCTCTCTGTTGGGGACATTACTTTCCTTACTCCATGTCACATATCCTGCCTGAGTACAGGTCTATTTATCTCCAAAGTCTTTTAGTTTACCACAGGAGTTAATGTAATTTCAGCTAAAAGCAAAGGAAGATACTGCTCCTTCCATGGGAAGACTCAAGGCCAGAGAAAGAAAGGGCCCTGCCCGACACAGGTGCAGGAAAGGGACTCACATCAAGTCTCTTGCCTCCCACTTGGGGGCCCTTCAAAAGGCCATTTGCATCACTTCGGTGATCTTGCATGTGCCCGAGAAGCTGCCCGCCTGCAGGGCTTTACCTGGTGGACACATTTCAAATGTCAAATGCAGATATGCAAGGACTGCACAGGAAGCTAATTAACACATCAAAAGTAATGAGTTAAAGTCACCTAAAGAGAAGATGACAAGGAACATTTTCTGGGAAACCCAATGAATTCTTCCAGGAAATGGCCTTGAAGAGCAGAGCTTCTAGGATTGGCCCCAGGGCGGGGGCGGGTAGGAAGAACAGCCCCTTGGGCCACAGAGATGTGCCAAGCAGAGGTGGTGGGCAGGGCTGGGGGAGCCGCAGTGCTTTGTTGGGTGCTCCCACTTCCCAGTAAGGGAAGATGGAAGGGATGAGAAAGGAGAGATGGGCCAGTGGAACAGGGAATTAGGAGCAGACAATGTGGGAACTAATGGGGGAGGGAGGAAAGAAGGGAAAATGTGTGAATGAATAGAGTTCCCGGCAAACAACTAATCAGCCTTGAAAAATGATAACCTGCCAAGGGAGAGATCTGCCCCCTACCTAGCAAGTGGAGACCAAGCAGTGCTCTGTGCTTGAGTCCTGTCTCCCAAACACACTTGGGTTCAAATCCTGGTGACACTGCAACATTCACTTAGGAAAGTGACATCATGTGTCTGAGTCTCAGTTACCTGAAAACTGAGGCCAATAATAACAAATATCTTGTGGGGTCACTGGGAGGGCTAAATGGGACGAACTGACTGGATAGTGCCTGCTTCCGACTGGAACTTCAGCTAGTGTCCCTCCTTCCCTCTCCTCCTGCCCCTGTCCCTCCACCCTCCACCATCCTGCCTCCTTCCCTGACTTCCTCTCTCTCCATTCCTGTCCTCCCTCCCTTTCTTCTCCTCACTTCTCCAAGTATTTATCGAGTCCTGTGCCAATTCAATTTAATTCTTCCCGTAATATAACAATGCAAAGACTTTATATGAAAGGTCTATCCAGCAGCTGATAGATACGGTGTAATTGGCAAGCCTGGATGGGAGTGGGTGGGCACTAATAGGGTGTAGGAGGAAGAGACAGGATGACTTCATAAGGGAGGAGGCATTTCTGGCTAGCCCGAAGGGAGGACAAAGGATTTTTGGGGAGACTGAGTATTATGGGCAAAAAGACCTCACAATCTAGGCTTTAGACCAGTGCTAGCCTGGGTCTGGGGCCCTACCTTTAGTCTGTGGAAGAAAGATTTATATTTATAGCAAGGATTGCAGACTCAGATGCCTAGAGGTACTGAACAATTAATGAAATCAGAGAAGTAATCTGATTGTAAAACAAAAGGGCCTGGTGGGGACTGTGGCAAGATCATAATGTGTGTGTTCAGAAAGACCAGCCAACTGTTGCCAAGAGAAAGTGGGGTTCAGTGTTGCAAGATCTGACATTTTTTCAAGAGAAGCTAGAAAGTCAGTCTTTTATGTGAAATCTCCTGACTTATAAATGTTGGCAACAAATTCAACTTCACAAAACACTATACTGTGTGGGCTAAATGCAGGCCCTTAGTGTGTGGACTCTGATTTGTTGTGTGTCTACTGTGCCCAAACACAGCTTGTCCTGGTCCCTAATCCTCACAACAGCCCTGTCATGTGGCATGTATTACCTACTATGGCAAACAACAGAAGCTCCGGTGACTCACTAAAATCACAAAGGGCAAATCGTGGAGGGATTTGAGGAGCCCCTGGATTTGACAGGAAGGCTGAAGATCCAGGCTGAAGGCTGGGACCACAGGTGAGGGGGTGTCACGGGTACAGCCTGAACTCAGAGCTGTATGCTGGGGTGAATGCACACTCCAGGTGGCAGGATTCCAAGGCCAGGAAAGAATTCTAAATTCTCTTGATGTCTATGTGAGTTACCTATGGCTTCTGCAACAAATTACTAGAAATGGGATGGCTTAACACAACAGAAATTAGTTTCTTTGTAGTTCTGGAAACCACAAGCCCAAAGTCAGTGTCACCAGGCTGAACCATCAAGGCCCCAGTGTGGCTGCACTCGCTGCGAAGGCTCTAGGGGAGAATCCGTTCCCTGCCTCTGGTGGCTGCCAGCATTCCTTGGCTTGTGACTGCACCACTCCAATCTCTGCCTCCGTGGTCACATGGTCGTCTTCTCTTCCATGTGTGAGAAACTTTCCTGTCTCCCTCTTACAAGGATATGTGGGATTGCACTGGGGCCCTCTGGAGAATCCAGGATAATCTCCTCAACTCAAAATCCTTCATTTGATGATATCTGCGAACTTCTATTTTGCAATATAAGGTCATAGTCACAGGTTCAGGGGATTAATCAGGGTGTGGGTATCTTTGGGCAGATGTTTCCAGCCTATCACCATGTCTCTGGGACACTCCCTGAAGAGTCAAAGCTTTGGGCAGGGACAAGTGCTGGGCTGAGCCCTAGCCGCCAGGAGGTGGGGAGGAGGATGGGGGCTCGCACTGCTCCTGCAGCGGGAGGCAGGGCTGTGCCACTCCCCAAGACTCTGATGGTGGGGGCTTGCCTCCAGGGAAAGAGGGATTTGGGATGCTCAGCATTGCTTGCTGTTCCCTCTTCCCATTTGCACTGAGGTAGAGACCCGGCTCTGAGAGGCTGGGGGATGTCTAAGCTCCTGCCCCAGGAGGGCAGGGATCCTCTCCCTATTGTGCTGTGTGGCATTCCAGAATTTAGCCGGGTCTCGCACTTAGTAGGTGCTCAGTATCTGTTAACAGCTTGCTGCCTCTAAATTCTGTTTTCTCCCTCTTCCTGTCACTGCAGCAAGCAGTGCCTGGGAGTCGAGACCAGCTGAGGGGCAAATGTATACATTCACACACAGCCTTGGCGCGTGCCTGCCTGCTAGGGACACAGGCCACACCCAGTACACCCATCTGCATGCCCCATTAAGCCCAGGGTGAGAGAACTGTGAACAGTGGACCAAAAAGGAAAAAAAAAGCGGGATTAATTTATGAGGCGTTCTGCTGCCTGGATGGCTCATTGCATACCCGTTCTGGCAACGCTGCTCTGTAATGTGCTTCTAGACTTACTGTACTTCGACATCCAGGGGCTCTTTTGTAACATGCCAAATATTCTGCCGTTATTGTTCTAGGCACCTCCTGTTGGTCATTGGGCTAATTTATTTCAGTCGGAATTTCAGGACCAGACACAACTCTTATTACTCACTGCTTCGGAGAGAGAATAAAAGAGCAATTGATATTTGGAAAAATGAAAAATATGTCCAGAATACTTTGGGCTCTGAGGCCAAGAAGAAAAAAAAAGGAGGGAAAGCTGGAGGGAAAACTAAGGCGGGCTCACCTCGTCATGCACTCTGTCGTGGCCTGTCTCGGAGACACGGAGTCTAGAATGTCTGCAGACAAATGAATCAACGACAGGGCTCGAGAATTCCTCAGACACCTGGGCCCTTCCGCACATGACTTCAGCCGCCACCTGCAGGAGTGGAAAAGATTGCAGTGCGAAGCGCTCCCCTCAATTAGTTGAGTGTGTTAAATTGGGTCTCGGGTTGGAGGGTGAGGGAGAAATCCCAGTGGGGCTGTTGAATTCCTAAGGCCGCTTGTTCCCGAATCCAAGACTCTTCATGGAAAATTAACTTAGGAATAGAATTCTGAGACGTGACAGCCCAGACACTTGCGTTCGGGGGCAACATGATGCTAAGGAGAGAGAAAGGCTCTGCCGATGGGCAGAGAGATGATTCTAGGGCTCCCCTGAATTTCCATAAATGGTCTTTTTGAGGCTTGAAGGGCGAACGTCTCCTTTGCCATGCAAGGTCCTTTGCCCGGTGCGTGTCAGTGTGAAATCTGTGACTTTTCTGTTCCTGGAAGTCCTGGTTGAACGCCGGGTTTTTGGCAGACAGAGCAGCTTCTGCAGATGCAGGAAAGTGGGGGATGGGCTTAGCTCTGCACTGGCCAACAAAAGCCGCCTTCGGTGAGGACGTGCACGAAAGCGAGGGGCGTCTACACGCATCTCCGGCTTGTTGAGTCGGGGTTTGGGTCCTGGGCTGTGGAGGCAGGCATCCTCAGGACAAATTTCACCCCCATTCCCCGTGGGACCTTGGGCTGCACACGACCTTGGGAGGTCTCCATTTTCTCCTCTGTAAGGTAGGGATAAAAATAATACCTATCTTTTTTTCGTACGGAAAAAAAGATAACACAGGTGACATTTCTGGCCCACAGTGATGGCAACATTTGCTCCCTTTGCACGTGTACTGCCCGGCGTGGAATGTTCTCTCAGGAATCCTCGCAGCAACGCCACGAGGTAGAGACAAACACGGCTGCCGTTTCGCAGGTAGGAAACTGAGGCTAAGGGGGACGAAGGCGTCACCCAAGACTCCGGAGCGCGGGTTCTAAACGTCTACTGCCGCACGTGAAGGCGAGGCTGTAAAGGGAAGCGCGGTGGCAAGAGTGTGGCCGAGCAGGGACAGACGCAGGCAAAGTCCAGCGCAGCTGCGCCTTCCTGCGGCGGCGGCGGCGGCAGGACCGCGGCGTCTTCATCCGAGCATGAGTCCGGGTTGTTTCGGGAACACCTGAATTGACAAGACCCTTCCCAGGAGGGTTACCCTAAAAGGGGCAAGATGCCCTCTGTGGGAGAGACCCGTGAGAGCAGAGCCTGCAGGACGTGGCGGAGATGCTCAGAGGGTGCGAGGACAGCACTGCTTTGGTATGTTCTAGATGCTTCTTTCCCTCTCTGATTGTCTAGATACGAATTTGAGTCAAGAAGGTGGCCAAGGGCCCGTTAGACGGGAAGACCCTGTGTAGGGGTGATGAACGCAGAGGCACTCAGCGAGCGCTCGGTTCTGTTTGTCAAAGGAACGTGGCAGAGGGTGAGTGTCTGGGGTTGGCAGCCAGCCCCCTGCGTTTGAAACGGCTTCAAGATGAGATCAAAACATCCGTGTCTGGGCCGTGTCTGGGCTGAGAATACTGCCCCAGTTCTGACTTCGCTCCCTGACCAACAGATCCCCACGCCCCTTTCCCGTGGGGCCGGGGACATTCAGGGGTCTCCTGAGGGGGGCTGGGTCTGCGCTTGGGAGACCTGCCCAGGCCTGTGAGTCGGAAGCCTTCTGGCCAAGTTAATAAAAACAGAGTGAGCGCGTAGACACGGCCTGAAAGGAGGCTCCCGCAGACCTTGAGCCAGTGTCTTTTTGTCCTAAGCTGTTTGGGGTTTCCGGTAATTGGGAATAGAGGGAGTCTTGACACAATAGCTGCATGTCAGGTTGTGCTTTCACAAGGCACACCATGAAATCCTCTTCTGCCTCCAAGGCGCTTCCTGGGATTTGTGGAGGAGCCTTGCGACCAAGTTCAAAGGAGCCTTTGATGGAGCTGGAGGGTGGGGCGGGGCAGGGCGTGGACAGTGAGCCATGGGACTATGTGGATGAACCCACAAGAAGCTTCAAGGGGTGGGGGACAGCTGGGCCCCGGGGGCTTCCTGGGTTATCCACAGTCCAGGCCCGTGGGCATGTAGGGGAGGTGGGAAGTGAGCTGTGCAGCCAGGAGACCAGGGTTCCCGTTTTTCCTGCGCTGACTCTCCGTAACTCTGCATGGCTTCCTTCCTGTCTCTGTGCTGCCTCAGTTTCCTCATCTGTAAATTAGGGAAAATGACGTTACTGTCCATTTTACAGGGCCATGGTGTCAAGGCAGCGGCAAGCGTGGGCTCTCTGAAGGGGAGGGTTGGGGTGGAGAGTGACAGAGCTATAAGCCACCAGTCCCTACTCTCGATACCAACAGTAATTCCAAAGGCCAAGATGGCCTAACAGGCGGCAACAGCTGACAGTACTAAACTCTCCGTTGTGCCGAGTCCAGCAAGCTTGGTCTCATCCAATGCTCACCCCCGCCCTCTGAATAGACACCATTTTACTTTTATGTGGTAGGTTAGGAATCAGTCCCCCAGTCCATAGCTACCAAGCCACACTGCTCCTAAGAGGTGCACAAACGGTGTGCACACAGACAGGCACGTCTAAGTCCCACTCACATTTAAGGCCTGGCACGGGCCCCACCTCCTTGGTATATAGTCCTCCAGCCACAGGGGTCTCCCTCTACCCATCTGGACCACAGACGAATGTTTAATTTTTTTAAAAAAGTTGCCAATATTGAAAAATTAGAAGCTTTCCCATGCAAATCCAGGTTTCTGGCTTTTCATGGAGAGTGAGAAATCTGGCCACACGGACCCACGTTCCTGCGTGACAACACTTGCCGCTGCCGAGTAGTCTTGCTTCCTCCAGATGGGGCCTGGGGGCTTCTCCTGGTGACTAGACGCTGTGATGCTACCTGCCCGGCTTTGAAGGCATCTGGCTTGTGATCCCTACCCTCGAACCTTACTCTCTCTTTAGTAATCTAGTCACAATGCCTTGGGTTATTAGCAAACACTTCCTGTGCATTTTTTTTGTCTGGCACCAGCTCCTATGCCAGGGAAAGGCCTTCCACATTTCAGAACCCCTCCTGTCTCGGCTGTGTGGGCCTCAGGGTCCATGACCTGTAATGATCTGTTGATTGGATTACCCAAAGCAGGTGACCCCAGACAGAAGTCTCGGAAAGGATTCAGTGACCTCAGAGAGGTTGTGCATTTCCATCACTCTATTGTGGAGAGGTGTGGATATGAAACAAATGCTTGTTAAGCTACCACTGTGTACTAGGCATGGTGGAAGGAATCATGGGAAAATCATCTCACTGAGCCCTCATCACCTCCCTGAGACGGAGGTCAATGCCCCCATTTTACAGATGAGGAAAGTCAGCCTCAGGAGAAGAGAAGAGGCTCAGCTAAGGTCAGAACTGGCTTGCTGGTGTTAGAGCCGGGATTCGAACCCAGGTCTGTTGACTCTCACATCTCACTCTTTCCACACACACCCTGGGCCAACTCTCCATGCCAGACCCCTCTCTGCCAAAGAGAAGACCTTTGCGATGTTTTGTGTCCTTGAAGGCAAACCAAAAGAATTCCCTACAACTGGCTGCTGGCATTTCAAGTATTGGTTTATGGGTTTTTGGTGAGAATGCATCCAGGGGCCTATCACCCTTAGTGAAATGGATACTTTTCCAATCAAAGAGTCAAACCAGAACTTGGCTTCTTAGAAAACCACTTGTCTGGAATGCTCGCCAGCCACCAGACGGTCCCACAGTTCAGATTTTAAAAACTGTCTCAAATGTATGGAGAGACCTTTAGGGTGGAGGGTGGGAACGGCACATGCCTTGCTATGGAAACACACAGACGTTCGACTCTTCAGGACTCCTCGGCTGGCCAGGGTCAAGGCGGCCCTTTTGCGGCGTTCTCAGGAGTCTCGCTGCCTCGCTGAACCCCAAATGAGCTTTTATTTTACGAGACTTTTCTTTCATGAAACAAAAACAGTAATTAAAGAGAAAAACCTTTTATAAACAAGTGTCTATAGTTCTCGTTTGCTTAACTTTTTCCAACCTTACGAAAAATTGGAACTGAAATCGCCTTCTGAAAGAAGGTTCGGGAAGTATTTTCTTTCAGGTTCATTCAAAATAGGCACACCTCCTTCTCCACCCCTTCCCGAATGCCGCTGTTTCCAATGGTCTCCACCATATCCTGGAGACTAATCATGTGGCGTGTTTTCATTATCTCTCGCCACAACAATAGGGATATGCAAATGACTTTGAATATAGTTTGTGACCTAAGCCCTCACCCCAAATCCAGATGGTATCCGAGACCCTAAATGGTTTGACTATTTGGGATGAAGAGGTTGGTTAATTCCGTCCAAGAACCAGTTGTGGGCTGGTTAGGGACTGGTTAATTCATTCCAAACGGTCAACCGAGGATGGTGAGCAGACATAACCCGTGGTTCAAAAAGGTTTCCCTTAACCCTTCCTGAATTTTGAGCTGAGGTTTATACAAACAGAAATTATGTGTGGGGTGGAGCACAGCCAGGAAGTCTCTGAGAAAACTCCATCTTACACATTTTCTTTGAGACAGCCAGACATAAATCTTTGAGGATATCCGTCTTCCTAACAGAGTGGCTGGATTTTATGGTTACTACACCCTGGTTAGATTTTAATGGATAAAATACTTTTTTTTGAATCCAAGGAAAGAGCTAGTATTCCCTGAGTAGCTAATACAGTCTTTCAAAGCAGAAAGAAATGATTATTTTTTAAAAGTCAGAGACTACACTACCAAGGGGAGAAAGGTGTGTGTGTGTCTGTTTGAGTGGACTAATGAAAGAATAGCACTTTTTGGGATAAATTTTCTCTTCTTTTCAGGATAAGCAAGTTAATTTTTCTGACCCTGAAATAATACATTAAGCTGGGACAGGTTGGCTGTCTCCAAGCTAAATAGGGTAAATATATATTTGTCAACCCAAACTAGAGGTTAAACTATTGCTCTTTGCCGATGATATGATCTTTTTTTTTTTTTTTTTTTTTTTTTTTTTTGAGACAGAGTCTCACTCTGTTGCCCAGGCTAGAGTGAGTGCCGTGGCGTCAGCCTAGCTCACAGCAACCTCAAACTCCTGAGCTCAAGCGATCCTCCTGTCTCAGCCTCCCGAGTGGCTGGGACTACAGGCATGCACCACCATGCCCGGCTAATTTTTTCTATATATATTTTTAGCTGTCCATATAATTTCTTTCTATTTTTAGTAGAGATGGGGTCTCGCTCTTGCTCAGGCTGGTCTCGAACTCCTGAGCTCAAACGATCCGCCCACCTCGGCCTCCCAGAGTGCTAGGATT
This sequence comes from Eulemur rufifrons, assembly GCF_041146395.1. Taxonomy (NCBI): domain Eukaryota; kingdom Metazoa; phylum Chordata; class Mammalia; order Primates; family Lemuridae; genus Eulemur; species Eulemur rufifrons. The sequence goes on from NC_090992.1 coordinate 14,662,190, forward strand.
ACAGGCGTGAGCCACCGCGCCCGGCCTGATGATATGATCTTATATCTAGAAAACCCCAAGGATTCTGCCAAGAGACTACTGGAATTGATAAATAAATTCAGTAAAGTCTCAGTTTGCAAAATCAATGTACACAAATCAGTAGCTTTCATATACGCCAACAACAGTCAAACTGAGAACTAAATCAAAGACTCAATATCTTCTCTGTGCCCTTTTAAAAAATTATTAATAATAATAAAATGCCAGATTTTTTATCCGTGCGTTCATTATTGATCCACATACTCAATCTCCCTCCCTCTCTCCCTCCCTTTCCTCCCCCGCTTCCTTCCTTCTTTCTCTCCCTCCTACGAATATTTTTCTGAGTACCCACTGTGTGCCAGGCACTGCCCTAGGTTCTATTGAAGTTCCATACAAAGACTACCAGGGAAACCCGTTGATCATGCCAAGCCAGGTTTATTAAACTTCCTGAGCAAGGGGGAGCACTACCCTGTGACGGTCTCCTAATATCTCAAAAGGGGAAATTGGAGAAGGGTACTTATAGGGGCCTGGGGAATTGAGATTTGAGGGTGCTCTACTGGGCACTGGGGACACAGAGACAAATGACCCAATTTGAACTGAAGCTGCTCGCAGCCTGCAGACTGTAGGCAGACTGTCACACTCTAGTATATAGGTATTACGGCAGATACCAGGGAGCACGGATGAGGGTCCCAGCCTGAGGTCTATGGAGAGGCCTCCAAAGAATGTCTCTAGAGGAGTTAAATCTTAACAAAACTCACTAGTAGAGAAAGGAGTGGGTGTTACAGGCAGGGAGACCTAAGGGCTCATTTGAGGAATTGCAAATAGTTCAGACTGGCTCAGGAGGGCAGTGGTGGAAGGCAAAGTTGCCGAGGGCAGGACTTGTCCAGTTAGGTGGCGTGGGTTTTCTGCAGGAGGGCTGTGGGAATGGCTTTGGAACCATGGGAAAGCAGGCACACAGAAGGGAGAGCTCCAGGGACACTGGGTTAATCAGGGAGTGCTCTTAGGAGCATTGAGCGACAGAGCAAGACCTTGTCTCTAAAAAAGTATATATTTGATGGGTTTCCAATCCATTGCAACTTTTAACCTTACTGAAGCTCAAATTATCCCATCTTTGGCAAGTGGGAGCCTCTTCGCATTGGCTTCTGGCTCCTTTGAATACAACTTTGGTAGCCTTTGATAGTCTCAAAGCTATCTGATATGTCAAGATATTCCAGGCTCATCTTGTATATTTCCATTTCCAGACTTGGAGCCAGCTGTTTAGCCAAGGAACCTGTTTCTACTAATGGGAAGTAGTGTTTAAAGATCACAGTCTGGGTGCTTGGTTGGTGGTGGCTACAGGGCTCCTCATTGTTTCTAGGCCTCCTCCCTAAAACCCCGTGCACGTGTGTGCACTTGAATGCACACATGCACAAATGCCTTGTGAGTTTATGCTATTTCCTACTCAAATCCAGGAGTTCACAGATTTTACTTAACCTCTTCTATGTTACATTTTATCTGCTTTCTTCCACACTGAGAACGTTGGTTCTTAAGGACACAAGAGATGGTAGAATCAGAATAAACCGTAATTACTCATTGGCTTTATTATACTTTATACATACAAAAATCTCAAAATAGCAATATGAATGCTACCACCACTGATTAAGTTTACTGAAAACAGTTATGTTTTTCACATACTAGCTCCATTGTTGCTCATTTAAAAAAAATGGTTGTACTATATCCACGTAGATCCAAGGACCATTTTCCACTGTCATCTTTCCCTCTTAACTCTCATTTAGTCTTAGTTCTACACACAGTTTGTCCCTCCAGTTTTTTTTTGTTATCTGAAGCTTGTTCCCAGCTGACTCCACAAAAGGCTCATGGGAATAACATTTTTTTGAGTTCACGGCAGTTTGTACCATTTATACTTGAAGTTTAGTTTTTTGTTTTTTTTTTGAGACAGAGTCTCACTCTGTTGCCTGGGCTACAATGCCGTGGTGTCAGCCTCGCTCACAGCAACCTCCAACTCCTAGGCTCAGGCAACCCTTCTGCCTCAGCCTCCCGAGTAGCTGGGACTACAGGCATGCGCCACCATGCCCGGCTAATTTTTTTCTATATATTTTTAGTTGTCCAGCTAATTTCTTTCTGTTTTTAGTAGAGACGGGGTCTTGCTCTTGCTGAGGCTGGTCTCAAACTCCAGACCTTGAGCGATCCTCCCACCTTGGCCTTCCAGAGTGCTAGGATTACAGGCATGAGCCACCGCACCTGGCCTGAAGTTTGGTTTTGCTAGATATAAAATCCTGGGATCACTTTTCCTTCCTGTGACTTCTGTTATCAAGTGTTGGTGTCAAAAAGTCTGATAATAATCATGTTTTCTTTCCCTTCTAAGTCACATTATTTTCCCCCATATGCTCAAAGGACTATTCTCTTACAGTAACTTTACTAGGACATAACTTGGTATTGGTCATGTCGGGTCAATAAATTCTCAGGTACATGGTGTCATCACTCATTATGCAGTTTAAAATCTTTTTAGCTTAGGAAATTTTCTTGAATCATAAATTTTAGTATTTGTTTTGCTCTCTTACTTTCATTTTCTTCTGTGGGAATTCTTTTATCTTTATGTTGGATCTTCTTTGTTTACATTTAGTATTGTAACTTTCTCTCAAATTATTTTTTTAAAGTTTTTTCTCTCAATTTATTAATATTTACTTTGAATGGTTAATAATAATATTGATAATAATAATAATAATGCTGTTTCACATTTTCAGAATACTTTGCAGGATGCCAAGAAGAGGATGTATATGATACCCCTATTCATACACTTTAGTCTTGTGAGGCTAATCAACTTTTAAGTCCATTCTTCCTGACATCCATCTCTTTTCTCAAATTACTTTTAGTCTCTTTTTTTCTCTTTCTATTTTTTTCTCTCTTTTTTATCGTATTTCTTTTAAGGCATTATTTGTTGTGTTGTCTGCACTGCATTTCTTCCAGTTTAGTCTTCATTTATAAAATAATTTTTTTCTTTTATTTCTAATTATCTCTTGAGTTCTGCCATTTCATTTATGAGGTTTTAACATTTTGATTTATGTGGTTCTGTCATTGTCTTAATGTCTTTTATTTATTTTGAAATAGTGTGTTAGAATTTTGATTTCTTTTTAAAAGGAATTTTTATGATGTGTTCCTATTATCTGTAGTATTATTTTTCTCTTCTTTCATCTCTTTTTTCTTACAGTGACTTCATACAGCATTTGTTCTTGATGCTTTTTTATTGATCATTTTTATGTTAATTTAATTTTTCAGAACGTCTAGAAAGGTAGTTGGCTTAGGAAGCTTTTATACCTTCACAGGTCTCTCCTCTGTTATTTTCATGTAAAGTTTAAAAATACAGCAGCTTGCTATATTTTTTGAGATTTCCTGGCTATATTTTCCTCCCCCACTTTATCTGTACTTTGTCATTGCTTTGTCTGTTTTCCCTGTCCTGTTTAATTCTGATTTTATTCCCAGCAGTTTCCCCTCAGCGTGGGACCCTGTCCCAGAAAGGAGCCTGGTGGGTCCATTTTGACAGTTGGTAGGAACCAGACTGCACCGGTCTCTTCAGGTCTTACTCGTAGCTCTCACCCCTTACTGAGTTCAGCAAAACCCCTCCTGTTTTCAGTTGTTGTGTTCAAATTGGCCTGTCCCACTTTCTCGTGAAGACCTCTTGGCTATTTTGGGGTCCTCTTGTACTCAGCACCATCAAGTGCCTTGTTGTTTCTTCGACATTCTCTCTCATGGGCGCCAATGACATGCAGGTTTTATGGCTATTAGTGCTTTGGGGGTTGTGGGCATTAATTTTCGTAGTTTGGTTGTAAGTGTTGCACATGAGTTTTGGATTTTCTATCCAGTTGCTCTATTTTTATATGGGATTTTGAGAAATCCAAAACTATATGTCCATCAGCACTGCTCCCACCTTCCAGAAGCCATATCTACCTTACTTGTTAAATACATTATCTTACAACAGTCCATTGAGATAGGTATTATTTTCCCTCTTGCTGAGGAGGTAAGTGAGTCTTCCAAAGAGGGAAGTAATTTATTCCTAAGTGGCAGAGCTGTGACCTGAACCCATGGAACCCTAAAATCTTCTATAATGTGACAAATATTTTGACTGTTATCATTCCCATTCTAAACCATCCAGTAAATCTTTAAATGTCTGCTTTGCTCTGGGCACTGTAGAGTAAGCAGAGGACATAAAATAGGAGTAATAATTATAGCAAACATACATATGGAATGGGTATAGTTCAGGCTTTGTGCTGAACACTTTCCACACATTATTCCTTTCCATCCATAACCACCAGGGTTAGAGAAAATTACAGATGCGCAAACTGAGGCTCAAAGAGGTTAATTAGCATAAATCAGATCATGTCACACTATCTTGCTTAATACCTGCAGATGGTTCCCTAATACACTAGAAATAAGATCTAAAATCTTTATCCTGACATAAAACCCTACTTGGTCTGTATCTCTGTATCTCTCTGACCCTGTCTTAGACCACTCTCTTCCCCATCCACACGCTCCAGCCACCCTGAGGTTTGTGTGTGACCCTAACCTGTCGCCGCATCCTGCTTGGAAATCTGGCTCAAGTGGGATCAGTACTCAGGTGGGCAAGCTGGGTTGGGCCCGACCTGTTTTCTTCTTTCCTGACTTGGGTATTCCTTGGTTCTTATTGGAATACGTGTTTCTACACCGAAGGGGAAGCCGATAGTGACTTCCTAGCCACCAGCGGGACAAAGAAGCCTTTCGTTACGTTTTCAAGTGGTGGGGCAGGGGCCCCATTATCGCACCCCAGATTGGTTGGTGAAGGAGGAAAGGAGGGGTGTGTTTCTCCTCCTTGCTCTGCTGCCCTCAACCGCAGCAGCTGGTGCGGATTCAGATAACCATCTGAGCTCTGGGAAGCCGATTCCTACTGCATCCAGCCCCCGCACCGTCTGAGGTCCACCCATCCCTAATTTTCATATGAGTTATATTAAAAAGTCTGATGGGAAAGTATGTCTTGGTTTAAAAATAGAATAATACAACAATAAATCAAGAAGAAAAAGCAAACTGAAAAAAATGCAGAAAACAGATGAAAAGAAAGGGGAAAAAGTGAACGGTACGAAAATACCCTCCATGCCAGGCACTTCAGATGTGATTTCCTGTGGCCTGCACTTTGAAGAAGCCTGCTGTTACGCCATGTGCTGCCTCCGCAGGCCAACAGGGCAGACCAGAAAGGCGTGTGGAGACTTGGAGGCCAGGGTGACATCTGACCTGCTTCTGCTCCAGACGCACACACTGAGGACACGTCAGATGATTTTCCACTTGGTGGAACTGAGCCCTGTGCCTGCTCCACCCACCCCGTGCCCACCCGGCTCTGACACACTTCCTGTTATGGGCGCGGGCACACAGTGGGGCCGCTGGTAGAGGCCAGGGCACTGGCTTCCCTTGCAGACGACTTCAAAAGCCTCATCTGGCATGTGGAGAAATGATTTAAAAGTGAACTTGGGTGGCTCCCAATCCGACCTACTCCAAGTAAGTAGAATGAAAACATACATTATCTCATGTTAAAGAGCAGGCTTCTTTGAAGGCACTGCCAACTATTTATGAAATCCTAACTTATTGCTGAAAAAAGCCCCCGACAATCCTAGCAACCGCTGGCAAGGCCAAAAGGACATAAACATGATGTCATGGTGCCAAATCCCAAATTGGCCAGGATTGCATGACAAATTTGTAATTCTAATCTACCAGGATCTCAAATGTATGCCCTAAGAATATACTGTCTGCATCAGGGATGCACTTGTCTGATATTAAATTATGCCAAGGAAAAGCAAAATAAACATCTTTTCCAACAGGCTGATTTGGGAGGGGTGAGAGGTGGTGGTATATGAGTGGAAAAAATAACATTTCAATAACATGAGAGAAAAAAGAACAAATCAAGACACGACTGATGCAGCCTGCAAAATCGTCCAGTTCAATCGTCAGTTTGGTGCTGAGGAGTTTGCCGTGTGTCATGGGACGTGGAAGCCTGGCTGGGTGGAGTGTGGGTGGCGACGGAAAAGGACTCACAGCCCTGTAAGCACCTGACACAGATGGGCTTGAACCTGAGAAGTGTCCCAAGATGGATTGGGCTCATATTTATAAACCACTAAAATGTTTCTGGTTTGCCAGGCAAGAAATTGGCAGTAGGCATCCTCCAAACATGTGTATGTGTGTGTGAACGCTCGCGGGCGTGTGTGCGGACCCGTGTGTCCTGGCCATCCGCGCGAGGCCAGCTGTACTTGATTATGATCTCCAGCACGCCCACAAACACGCATGTGACTGAGGGGATGGCATGCTATTAAGAAACTGTGATTTGTTAACGCCACGCTGTGGATCTCGGTTACTTTGGCCATCCCTTCTCGGCCTGAGAGTGGTATCTTGCGAGGGATGCCATGCGGGCTGCCCACTGAGTGTGGCAGAGGCCAGGAGTGTGCTTAGGACTCTGCCCCCTTCCTCACTGCACCGATTCCACCCTGGGGAAGAATGAAGGACCCACATGGCCAGCAATCAAAAACTCCCAATTTCAAACACTGACTGTTGCACCTGCACAATTATTTTCCTTCGTTCGAGACAGAGTCTCACTCTGTTGCCTGGGCTAGTGTGCAGTGGCATCATCATAGCTCACTGCAGCCTCGAACTCCTGGGCTCAAGCTATGCTTCCGCCTCAGCCTTCCAAGTAGCAGGAACTACAGGTGCGCACCACCCCGCCCAGATAGTGAATAATTCTTTTAACTTCTTGGAACCATTTAATGCAGAGAACCATTATGTCTGTTCCTTTCTTAATGACAGGATTATGAACGAAGGCTGAAAACAAAATTGAGATAATATCAGTTGTCAGTGCTACAGGCATTATCATTAGGAGTATTAATTTTATTGAAGGAAACAAAAACTTCCCATTTCACATTATCCTCTGAGTTGGCCCTGCCCTGGTGACTGAAGTTTCTGACATTTATCGTTGCTTTGGATTCGGCATTGGAAGTTCACATTCAAATGCAGATCTTCTCAGAAAAGAGGAAACATGTTAAGGCACGTCATATGTAGCTGCTCACCTAGCATGGCTCTCAGGCAGGTTTCTGAAACTTTTGGGGGCCGTGGAACTCCTTGTGACTCTGATGAGCCCTCATAAAATGCACATCACATGTTCACACCAAATTTACTGGACCAGACACAGAGGCCAGATACACTTCGAATACTTCCAGGAAGGGTGAAGTGCAGCAGCAGCAATCTTGGAGGGCAGATGAATGTGCCGAGGCATAGAGAGGTGAAGTGACTGTCTCAAAGTAACAGAGCCAGTAAATGCTAGAGCTAGGACCAGAACCCAGGGCTACTGGACTCACTGTCCAGCTGAATCAAGAAGCCCGGACTCAGGACCCCCCTCTGCTACTTCCGTGTGACCATGGGCAAGTCATTTTATATGCTTGGGCATGCTCTATAATCTTTAGCTTTTTCATCTATAGCTGCAACATGACCACGTACTCCAGTTTACTCATCTATGAATGAGGATGCTAATATTTACCTAAGTATTCAATGTGACTTTGACTATTGGTCATGTATTAGGCAAAGAGCATGGGGGCTGATCGCCTTAACCTAGTCCAACTGAGCTGAGTTGGGGCTGAATTGCAGTAAGTCTCCATCTACCTTCGGTTTGCTCCTAGTCCTCCAGATCTTCCAGTTAAGGACTGGTGTGTTTACTGGGATCCCCTCCCCCTGGCAAGGCCTGAATGTGAAGCATTTTATAAACTGTAAGTTTCCATACAAATTACTAGCTATTATTGCTATCTTTGCTGAAAGACACATACTATGGTCTGAATATTTGTGTCTCTCCCCAAAATTCATATGTTGAAATCTAATCCATAATGGGTTGGTATTAAGAGGTGGGGTCTTTGGGAGGTGACTGGGCCATAAGGGTGGAGATCTCATGAATGAGATTAGTGCCTTTATAAAAGATACTTGAGGGAATCTGCTTGCTCCTAGCTACATAAGGACACAGCAAAAGGCACCATCTGTGAAGTAGAGAGCAAGCCTTCACCAGACACCACATCTGCTAATGCTTGAACTTGGACTTCCCAGTCTCCAGAACCATGAGCAATGCATTTCTGTTGTTTACAAGCTGCCAAGTCTAAGGTATTTTGTTACAGCAGCTTGAATGGTCTGAGACAACAGAGAATATAATTGTTATATATGGCAACTTTTGTAATGGAAACCAAATAGTGAAATATTAGAACCTTGTCATCTAAAATATTCTGATTGATACCTGGATTAAGTATAAGGGAAAGCTGGGGCACAAGTGCTGCCGTGGGTGTTGTGGTGGCTGGTGTAGGCAGTGAAGGCATGTGAGTATATTAGTTGGGATTCTTTCTATTGTGCATGACAGAAACCCACCTCAAAAATGGCTTAAGCTAAACGGAGAATTTATTGGCTCACATAATTGTGTCTTATTTATCATTTCTCTTTATTTTCAGTCATATGGTCTTGTTTCTTGGCATATCTAGTAATTTTTGATTAAATATTAGACAGTATATATTAAAAAATTGTGGAGTCTCCAGATGATGTTATCTTCCTCCAGAGAAGGCTCATTCATCTTTTTCTACATTAGGAGGATGGTGTGGGGGCTGAGCACATTAATCAAATGAAACTGAGCTGAATCCAGGCTGAGTTGCAGTTTTAGTGGGCTCCATCTAACTCTGGTTTGCTCCTCATCCTCCAGGACTTCCAGTTGAGAGACTAGTGTGTTCACTGGGACTCCCTCTCCCTGGCAAGGCCTCAAATTCCAATCTTTGTCTACTCAGCACTGTGAGATTGCTGTAAACATCACTCTTCTTTTAAAAGACTTTGTGTTTAGCTTCAGAATTTGGCAGCTTTATTGATCTCTCTGTCCTCCAGTAGTGAGCTCTGCCCAGAAAAGGTCTGGATTCTCTTCCTGTTCCCCTGTTGCCTGAATCAGCAACTGTGCCCAAGGAAAAGGTGGCTTCAGAATGCCAGCTCACCTCTGCACAGTTCCTCCCTTTCTGGATCTTGTCCGCTCTAATCTTCTGTTTTTTTCCAGTTGTTCTCAGAGAAAATGTAGATCTGCTGTAATCTACTCCATCATACCTGGAAGCAAAAGTCTCTGGTTTACGTGTCTTAAAAGTCTGAGGATAGATCTGGAACTATAGGAATGGCTGAACCTGAACCCAGATGACCAAGGATATTATTAGGTATTTCTCCCTCTCTTTCAGCTCCACTCTCTTTATAGACTCCTTCTCAAACAGAGGTGCCCTTGACATTGCAGAGAACCCCTCTAGGAACTCCGGATTTATATCATAGCAGATGAACAATCCTGGCAGAAACTGAAAGCTTCTTTCTCAATAGAGTCTACAAAAGTCCTAGAAAGGCTCCTCTTGGCCTAGTTGGGGGCATGTGTCCACCCTGATGCAATCAGTGTGGCAAGAGAATAAAATGTGACAATGTTTTAGGCCTTGCCACATGCCCATGCTGGAGTCTGGGTAGGATCAATCTCACATGATCCGCCTGACTAAATAGCGGGAGGGGCTGTTCTCCAGAAAAAAAAAGGAGGTGCTATTTTTCATGAGGAAGGGGAATAGATGCTGTCCAGGCACAGTCTGCAGACATCCTGCTTGGTGGATGTTGTGCAAATGAGGGCAGGACTGAGGCTCAGAGAGCAATCATCTGCCGTCACCCTGGCGCCTGCCAGCTGTCACAGAGATCCCCATTGCCTTCCAGACAACTCATCTGAACACTCACATCACAGTTCCTGGGCCTTCTTAACTCTGGTAACTCTTACTCCCATTTCACTTCAAGCTCCACTCCCTAGACTTGGTCATTACCTGAAAATGCTCCGGTGTCCCATCCTCAGGTCTCTCGCATCTCCTGTCTGTTCTGTGCCCCCTGACACTCCCAGGTCCCTGACTGCTCCGTTTATCAGCTCCTCTCCTGTCACTGCTCTGCCTGACCTCATGACTGGTTATTTCATTTGTTATCCCTCCAGGATCTTCACTCCCTTTGCACCCCTGCCCCTCCACACCCCCTCGTGAGCCCCCAGCCCTGGGACAGTGCCACTCTCCACCTTCGCAAGTCCCCGGGTGGCTTGGTGCTAGAGGAGCTCATGCAACTGTGAGGACTGACACCGTCATGAAAACATTGCTGTCTCCACTGCGGCTTATCAACCTCTGTCTTGTTTTTCTTCAACCTAACCTCCCATCTCCTTCACAGTGTCCTGCAGTGGCCACTTGGGCAAATCTTTTACAACTTCCTGTTTCTCATCCATACACTTGTTACATCTGCACTAGAGGGGCCTCTGTCAGTTTTGCCTGCTCAGTATGCATGCCCCTTTCTTCTGGTAATAGTGTCCCAGTTTGCCTTTGGGAAAACCCTGCCCCGCTATGTCTGGTTTGGATGGGAGTCATCATGTTCTTGGAATTTAGGTGTCTAATAGCTGGGTCAACCTCCCTGGCCATGGTGATTGGGTGTTGGATAGATATGGGACCAAAGAGTGTCAAATAAGAATGACTGCAGGAATGATTCTGAGAAGCTTTTTCTACTGGGATGACTGAGCTGGGAGGATAACAGTTGGGAGTTACTCATGAGTATCTTTATACCATGAGGAGGGGGTCTACATGAGACTGGATCCATCATAGCACTAAGAGATGGAGAAAGAGCCATTGGAGCTCTAAGAGATGGAGAAACAAAGAGAGAGGGAGCCAATGACACCATTTGATCCAGCTATTCCTGAAGGTAATGCTGGTTTTGGACTTTTAGCCCCCAAAGGGCCAGGAAATTCCCTTTTTATGCTTAAGTCAGTTTAAACTGGGTTTCTCTTACTACTAACTAAAAATGTCCTGATCAATATGCACACACACCCTTATTTTCTTTATTCCAGTATGAGGGGGCAATGCAACCTGGTTCTTTTTCAGATTAAGCCCTTCATCAGTGCTATTCATTTATTTAACAAAATTTTATTGAGAGCCTACCTTGAGTCAGACACTATTCTTGGCACTGGTGGATACCACAGTAAACAAGTAGATGAGGTCTTTCCTTCATGGAGTTTGATGTCTCGTTGGATAGAAGAAAAAAATACAAAAGGTAAAAAAATACAATTCAAGCTGTGATAAATGCTATGATTGGCGCTAAGATGGAGAATGACAGGTAGTGGAGAAGGTGTGGTGGGAACATTTGCTTTAGTTATCTTTTCATTTGAATTGCTGGTTCTACTGTGGTCAGAGGACACATTATATATGATTTATTCCTCTGATATTTGTTGAGAGTTTTAAAAATTTTTTGTTTTATATTCTGTGTACACTTACATGTATTCTGAAGTTGCTAAGTATAGTATTCAATAAGTGTTCATTAGGTCAGGTTGGTTGATGGCATTGTTTAAATCGGCTGTATCCGAATTGATTTTTATTCACTTACTATATCGGTTATCCAGAGAGATATGTAAAAATCTTGAAATGTGCTTGTGGACTTGTCTGTTTCTGCTTTTACTTGTTTTTCAACTTCTTGTACGTTTTTTATAGTCTACTTTTGCTATGTATATTCTGAAGTTGTATTCTTAAGAGCACACAAATTTAGAATTGTTTTGTCTTCTTGTCGAATTAACCCTTTTATCATCATGAAGTGTTCCTTTGAACATTAGCCCTTCTAAGTACTACTTTCTGGTTAAAATTTGCTTTGGCAGTATATTAGTATGTTATTAATAGTATAGCCACACAGCATTTTTTTTTTTTTTTTTTTTTTTTGAGACAGAGTCTCACTTTGTTGCCCAGGCTAGAGTGAGTGCTGTGGCGTCTGCCTAGCTCACAGCAACCTCAAACTCCTGAGCTCAAGGGATCCTCCTGTCTCAGCCTCCCGAGTAGTTGGGACTACAGGCATGCACCACTATGCCCGGCTAATTTTTTCTATATATATATTTTTAGCTGTCCATATAATTTCTTTCTATTTTTAGTAGAGATGGGGTCTCGCTCTTGCTCAGGCTGGTCTCGAACTCCTGAGCTCAAACGATCCGCCTACCTCGGCCTCCCAGAGTGCTAGGATTACAGGCGTGAGCCACCGCGCCCGGCCCACACAGCATTTTTTAAAGCTAGTATTTGTATTATGTATACTTAATGGATGAAAATAATTGTGATTACAGTGATTTATCAAGACCCAAACTACTGATATTTCTGTTTCGATAGAGCATGTCTTAAAAGTCCGTTAACTAGCTCTTTCGTGTAACTGCATTCCAGTATCAGAGGCTCATCGCTAGTATTCATAGACTCAAAGGGTCCACGTACATTTCATTGTACAGCAATAAAAAATTCATTAACTTATTCTGAGACAAATATTTCAGAAATTATTTACCAGAGAATCTTAGAATTAAAAAGATTTTGGAAAATAAAAAAAGATGAACTCTTAAGGAGTATATTATACAGTTGGAGAGAGAAGGGGATTTGTTATGCAATTTAAGGGAGGGAAGACGCCTCTGGGCTTTCTTAGAGGATATGTGTTTAGAGATGGGAGCTCAAGGATTCAATATGTCAGTAGATGAGGTTAACAGAGATCACAGTTTCCATTTGAGTAAGCAGCTTGAATAAAGAAACAGAAGCAAGGACAAAAATAAAAATTCCATTTAAATTGAAAGTAATGATTCACACAGAGACAATCAAGGAGAGGGTAGAAAGATAGGTCAGCCACATGGTGGAGAGGCAAGAATATGAAGTTCAGGAGGCTGGGTGATACAGAAATTCATGAAGAGTCCCCAGAGGTACTTGAGTACAAAAGAGCCATTATGAAAACTGCAGAAGTTTCATCTTATTGGTGTGTGGCGTCTGGAGTAAGAAAAGCCAGTTAGGAAGGTGAGAAGGGATGAGAGTCAGTACTCTGTTGATAGAAGTTCAATGGACAGGGGGAAGACAGCCCCGGATAAGAAAGACAAGCAGCAGATGTTAAGTTTTGATGAATAGGCAACATTAACTGAAAGACATGGTGTGTGGGGAGGAGACGGTCCTTTATTAAACAGTACATATTCGTATGTGAATAGATGTATTTCTGAAATATTTTTATTGTAGTTAAAAATATATAACATAGAATTTGCCATTTTAATGATTTTAAGCGTACAGCTCAGTGGCATCGATCACATTTACAATGTTGTGCAACCATCATGATTCATTTCCAAAACTTTTCCATCACATCAAACCCAAACTATGTAACCATTGAGCAATAACTCCCCATTCCCCCTTCCTCCCATCCCTGGTAGCCTCCATTCTACTTCTGTCTTTATGAATTTTCTTGTTCTAGATACCTCATATACGAGGAATAATGTGATATTTGGCCTTTTGTGTTTGGCTTATTTCACTTAGCATGTTTCAAGGTTCATCCATGTTGTAGCATGTATCAGAACTTCATTCTATTTTATGGCTGAAGAATACATTCCAATGTATATGTGTACCACATTTTGTTTATCATCTGTTGGTAGACACGTGGGTTGTTTCCTTTTGGCTATGAATAATGTTGCTCTGAACATTGACATACAAATATCTGTTTGAATCTCTTTTCAATTATTTTGAATATATCCCTAGGAATAGAATTACTGAGTAAAATATAAACATATGTATATTTATTTTTTGAGGAGCCATCAAACTCTTTTCCATAGTGATTGTACATTCTTGCCATCTATGTATGAGGTTCCAATTTCTCCATATCCTAGGTCACACTTATTATTTTTTATTTTATTGACTATAGCCATCCTAGTAGATATGAAGTGTTATCTCATTATGGTTTTTTTTTTTTTTTTTGAGACAGAGTGTCACTTTGTTGCCCTGGCTAGAGTGAGTGCTGTGGCGTCAGCCTAGCTCACAGCAACCTCAAACTCCTGGGCTTAAGCGATCCTACTGCCTCAGCCTCCCGAGTAGCTGGGACTACAGTCATGCACCACCATGCCCGGCTAATTTTTTCTATATATATTTTAGTTGGCCAGATCATTTCTTTCTATTTTTAGTAGAGACGGGGTCTCGCTCTTGCTCAGGCTGGTCTCGAACTCCTGACCTCGAGCAATCCACCTGCCTCGGCCTCCCAGAGTGCTAGGATTACAGGCGTGAGCCACCGCGCCCGGCCTTCATTATGGTTTTGATTTGAAATCTTCTAATGACTAATGATGTTGAGAATCTTTTCGTGTGCTTATTAGCTATTTGTATATATTCTTTGGAGAAGTATCTATCTGAGTCCTTTGATCATTTTTAATGACTCCTTTCAGCATTCATTATAGGGCAGGTCTAGTGGTAATGAACTTCCTCCACTTTTTGTTTATCTGGGAATGTATTACTTTGTCCCTCATTTTTGCAGAATAGTTTTGCTGAACATAGACTTCTTGGTTGGCAGGGTTTTGTTTTTGTTTTTTTTTGTTTTTTTTTTTTGGTTGTTTTCTTGTTTTGTTTTGTTTTATTTAATTTTAGCACTTTGAATTTGTCATGCCACTGTCTTCTGGCTTCCATGGAGTCTGATGAAAAAAATCAGCTGTTAATCTTTTTGAGGCTCCCTTGTACATGATGAGTTGCTTTTCTCTTGCTGCTTTCCAGAGTGTCTCTTTGAATTGTTGCAAGCCTTTGGTTAATTTCCAGTGTTCTGAAAATGTTTGTTTTGACAGTTTATGCCAGTGTTTGTGGTGCTTTTATGCTGTAGCTGACTTTTGGAGGTCCCTACATTTTCATTCCAGAAGTGCTTCTTCTGGTTTATTTACATTTAATTTTTTTCTGAGACAGGGTTTCACTCTGTTGCCCAAAGTGCCACTCAGGCTGAAGTGCAGTGGCATGATCACAACTCATTGCAACCTTCAACTCCTGGGCTCAAGTGATCCTCCTACTGAGTAGCTGGGAATACAGGTGTGTACCACCATGCCTGGCTAATTTTTAAATTTTTTTGGTAGAGACAGGGTCTCAAACTACTTGTCTCAAGTGATCCTCCTGCCTTGGCCTCCCAAGGTACTAAGATTATAGGTATGAGACAACATGCCCAGCATATTTATACTTAATGTAATAATTGTTTTAGTTGAGTCCTGAGGCAGGAAAGAGATTGGCTCATTTCAGAACTGGGAATAGGTTAATGTGCATGGAACACAGTAAAGGAAAGAGAAAATGGGAAGAGATGAATGGGGCCAGCCAATGAAAGCTCTGAAGTTCATGGCAAGAAATTTGAATTTTATACAACACGGATTAAGAAGGTTTGGGAGGTTTTAAATAGGAACATGACATGATCAGATTTACATTTCAGGAAGATTGCCTTGAATGCCTGAGAAGCATAGATTGGAGGGATATGAGTGGGAGCAGGGAGGCCAATTAGGAGTCTGTTGCAATCACTAGGTGAGAGGTGATGTAAACCTTGATGAAAGGCTCTCCATCTTTTATATAGTACCTTACTTCAGTAGCCATTTCCCTTCTTTCCCTATATTTTCAATACCTTTCTCGTCTCTTCCCTTTCTCCTCAGTCTATATCATAATCAAGTCTCTCCTATTTTATAAAATAATCTTTGTTTCATTGTCATTTTCTGAGTAATGTCCAATCTCCTTCTTCTCCTACAAAATTTCCAAAAGAGAAATCTACAACTGTTGTCTGACTTCTACCCTTTCCATTTCCTGCTCAGTTCTCTGCCTTCTTATTTCAGCTCTCTCCAATCAGTGCACGGCTAAGCATCCAGTGACTTCCTCACTGCCCTACAGGATCAACCTTATATTCCTTTCCCCTCTATGAATGGCTTGTTCACTGTTGATCTATTGTCAGGTTTGATGCATGAACTATAACAGGTGCCAAATTAATATATTTCACATAAAAGACTGAATGCTGACATTCTAGAGATAAGACCAACTATTCACGTTGGGATTTCTCATACCCTAGGACCACAAGGAATAACCAGGATACTCACACATCTTTATCTTCCTTTTTCCAATATGTCTCTGTTCCTATTTAAAATTACCCCCTCCATCTGTGCTATTAATTAATTAACTCTTTTATTCCACAGATATTTCTTGAGGGCCCATCTTCTGTCAAGGACCATTTATAATTAGTATAATCACTACTCTCTGTCTCATTCAGGGTCTAGCACAATGCCCTGTACATAGTAAGCACTTAATAAATGTTTATAGACTTGAACTGATTGACTTTTGAATGTGCTAGTTTCATTTCACATGTTATGGCTCTCTGTAAGATTAGAGTCATATTAAAATGCCCTTTTAATTTAGGTATATCTTATATACAGTAAAGTACATGGGCTTTAAATGACTAAATAGCCTTTTACTCTGGGTAAGCACTACCCAGATCAAGATACAGAACATGTCCCATGCTAGAAGACTCCCTCACGTCCTGTCCCCTGACACATTTTTTGATAAAAAAGACTTTACAATTTTTTATGTTTTCTTTTATAAGCAACCATTAATGTCCTAGAATGAAAAAAGAAACAAGTTCTCAAGGAAGATCAAGCAGAAAGCTAAACTAAGGATATAAACATCTTTAATATTAATTGACAACTGGTATGAAATTGTTTGACTACTCAGAATCAGGGTTCTTTTACTTCACTGAAGAGATGTGACCCAACAAAGTCTCCTGTAAAGTGTATTTCTGTCAAAAATAATCTTTCCTGTCAACTCCTATTATAAAATTGGAAACACCCTCTGTTTTGGGGAAGAAATATTGGCCTCTGTCTGTAGATTCACACTTTAAAAACAACCAATTCCTTAATAAGACTTCATCAATAACCCTCAAAATGTTAATGGAAACTCACAAAACTCAGAATTCTCTGCAGCATTCCAAATAAATCACCAAGTCAAAGCACTAGAAGCGGAAATGTAGTAAGGAATCTCTGGTAATGCCATGGCCTCATGTCATAACCCTCGTGGCACAGTAATCCCACAACCTAAGAATTCTGGGCACTTGGCTTGGCTGTCGGTACTACTAGTGTGACTTAAGTCAGTTTTCTATTCTGAAACCTAATTAATTCACCTCCAATTTGGTGATAAAAATTATAAAAACCCTGTCTATCCTACAAGGCTTTTGTGAGGGTCAAATGAGATAACACTTAGTTTGATTGTTAATTTCTTTAGTTATTTATCCATTCGAACAGTATCTATAAAGAATCTCCTATGCACCTGGTGCTGTGCAGGAGTATAAAGTGAGGACCAGTATGGGCCTGTTTTCTGCTCTTGCGGAATTTATAATAAACTGTAGAACAGAGACATTAAACAACTACTCGAAGCTCCCTGTGTAATGCAATAGGGAATGGTAGGCAGTCAATTACAAAAAAAAAAAAACAAAAACTTGGCGACAATAAGAAATTATAAAAGTGATACCTATATGCCTTAAACATTTTTACTAAAAATATTTACAAATACCCTTATTTACCAATATTTTGATGTAGGAAAGAGTCTTTTTTTGTGAGGTCTAGATTCTGTATATTTTATTGTCTTGCATAAACCACTTTCCTTAAGTGAAACAAGATATTTATAAATTAATACATAATCCTTCTAAGGTTTTATGGTTGTTGTTGCCAGTTGTTTAGAGTATTCTCCTCACCATATCCAACAGATATGTTTTCTGGGACTTGACTTTATTGATTATTTCCAAAGCAGTCGACTTAGAAAGAGCAGTTTTCCTTTACTGCTCATATTTCATTCATTTGCATGGTATTTAATTGCATTACGCAATGATAGTACTGAATATATCTGCCATAAACAGCTTAGACAACAAATGCAATGATCTTTTGGTCAGTAAACAACTCACCTGCTGGGAGCAGCAGGTCATGGGCATGCTAAAGAGTGGTTATATGGGATACGATGTGTTTGGCTGCAAGTAACAGAATCTTTAAAACTCGTATAATTTTTGCTTTCAAAAAACTCTCGATGCATAGTAAAAAATACATTTTATACTTAGTACACATGCACATACACATGCAGAAAGCAGGAACTAAAGCAAATTTTCACAAATGGTACTTACTTTTACTTTGATGCTATCTAATGCTTTCTATCCTAGTCTATTCCTTTCTGTTCTTAGTCTATTAAAAAACACTGGTCCCAACCCACTAGAATCATGTCATGTCCTACTAATGGGGTACAATGCACAGTGTGAAAAACACTGGCTTGAACAGAGGACATTTATTATTTTACACAGGACGAAGTCCAGACACAGGGAAGCCCTTGTACTGGTATGGTAGCTCAGCAGTGTCCTCAAGGTCACAGATATTTTATATAGATTTTGTTCTGCCATCTTCAGAGAATTAGGAACATCCCCTCATGGTGCAAAACGGCTCCCACATGTAGCAGTTGTAACATGCAGACACAACTGCACCCAACAAAAAAGAGAGAAAGGAAACCTTCCCAGAAGCCCCTAGCCAACTTCTCCTCAGGTCCCATTGGCCAGGGTTGGTCACCTGTCTATGCCTCAGCTGCAAGGGAGGATGGGAAAGCAGGTAACTGGCATTTTCAGCCTCTATACAGGGAAATGGGCTCTGCTGGAAGGCCAAGGCAGGGGCATGAGTACCAGGAAGGCAGCCCAGCATGGAGGGCATTGGGGTCTGGTGGGTGTGAGCATTCAGCTTGCTCCGGGCATCCTTTGTGTGTTTTACAGAGGGAGAGCGTGGGGAGCATTCGTTGATGCAGGGAGGTGGTTAAGCAGAGGCTGGTTAGGTGCGCCACCTAACTGAAGCATTGCAAAAGCGATGAAGAAAAAGACGCACAGCTGTTATGGGTTCCTTTGGTGGGGCACTTACCTGGGGCGGCAGCCCTGTGAAGTCAGTGTGGGGAGAGGGGCCATGGTGGTAGGTGGCGGGAATGTTGTTCCAGGCAGAGGGAACAGCTTATGAGAAGGCTAAGAGGAGGGAGAGGCCATGGCTGAGGTGGCATGTTCACTCCACTGGCTGTCCACCTCCTCTGGGCCCAGCCCTGTATTAGGCACCGATGGCTCAGAGAGGAATGGGACATCTCCTGTCCTTGCCCTTGGGAAAGTCACTATTCTCTAGGAAGGATGACGCATGAACATTCATAACTAGAAACCCAGGGGGGAAAATATGTCTTCAAAATGCTATCATCCTTTCTGACGGAGGGGACAGAGGGGGCTTCCTTGGCAGCACCTAATAGGCAGGCCTGGCTGTGTTAGCAGGGGACACGCCCTCCAGAGGCAGGAAAGCAGGGCTCGGGTCGGCCACTTGGCTGGAGTGCTGGGTGCCTGCAGGGGAACCCAAGGGGCCAAGGCAGGGAAGGTTAGGAGGTGGCTCAGGCCACCTTTGTCCCAGCTCCCTGCATTGAGCCCCAGCCATCTGCGGCCCCAACCTTGGCTAACCTTCCTGGCAACGAGTGTGACACTGGGCCTTGGGAGACAGAAGGAATGACTCAGGCCTTGTTGCTGTTTAGCATATTTTTCCCCCAAGTGGAGCGACTGCCAGGGAGAGGTCCTTGCCTGGCTCTTCCTCTTGGCACCAGCAAAGGCGCTTCTCCAGTCTCTTTGGAGAAAGACCCGTCTCTGAATGAACAGAGGGTCGCTGGGTCTTGCGTCTTCCTGGATCTGCTGGGAGGGCCGCCAAGGTGGTACAGGGCCTGCCAGGGAGACCTCTAGAGGCAGTGGGGCTGGGGACTGGGCCATCTGGGTTTCGGCCTTGAAGGGGTGCCCGGGCCTGAAGGTCATGGGCGACAGCACAGGCAAGACACTTGGGCACAGAGGCCGGGCATAATTGAAGCAGGGGCGGGGCAAGCCTTTGTGGGGATCCTGGGAGGCCTAGGCGGGGCCACCAGGATGTGGCTGAACAGTTTTACCTTTGTACGGGTTTCCCAACCTGGGCACTGTTGGCATTTTGGGTGGGCTAATGCCTCTTTGTGGGGCTGTCCTGTGCATTGTAGGATGTTTAGGAGCATCCCTGGCCTCTACCCACTAGATGCCAGTAGCATCCCTTCTCCCATTTTGTGACAACCAAAGAACTCTCCAGACATTGCCAAATGCCTCCTGAGTTGGTAAAATCACCTCAGCCTGGGAACCACGACCTTAAGGCGAAGAAAGAGGCACACTGGACCTTTCTAGAACAAAAAAGTTCTGCTAGGACCACAGGAAACACTGCCCGCCCCTCAGGGGCCATGTGGATAATTCCGAGAGGGCAAAACCAGAGGCAGGGGCCGGCCGCTTGGCTGGAGGGCTGGCACCTGAAGGGGAGCCAGAGAGGCTGCGGCCCAGGAGGTGGATCAGGCCAGGGTCCCGGTAAGGGGCCTTTGGGGCTGTTCTGAAGAGGGGTGATGGGGTGGCTGAGGAAAGGGAGTGGAGTGACGGGTCTGAGAGGCATTTGGGTTTGGGGCTTGAGGAAGACTGGGGCGTTGAGGGTGACTTCTGGTGCCTGGCTAGGGCCACTGTGCAGACTGCTGCTCCAGGAACCACGCCAGGGCACCTGGACAAGGAGTAGCGTGGATGAGTGGCATTCAGGGCAAAGGCCAAGCCCCGGATCCAGGCCTCCTTCTCTGGTCACTGCCACCTTCTCTAGGCCGGTCTGAAATCTGTCTCTTAGCATCTATGAGAACCGGCTCCATGGCTGCTGCCCTCCGAGGTCAGGAGAGTGAGTAGAGGCCGGATGGGTCACTGTCCTGGCCAGAGGGCCCCGCATCTTCCCAGCGAAAACTCTGGCTATGGCTGCGTTGTTGCTACCACCGTCTGACATCAGTTCATTTTGGCTTTAGGTGGACCAGAGCCTGGAGTAGCATTTCTAGCCAGGATTTGAAGGTTGGAGACAGTCTCAGGTTGTAAATGTCTGGGGGAGAAACAGGAAACTTGAGCAGATGTCACCACCCCTCCCTGAGTGTCATGTGAGTGTGCAGAGGAGGCCTTGGCGTGAAAAGACTGGACCTGCAGTAGCTGGCCCTTTAAGAAGAACTGTTCTCAGCAGGACTTCGGCGTCTTCTGGGAAAGGGAAGGTTTTATGTGCAAGGATGACCTTCCATGAAGGCTGGGCTCCTTGGTGAACTTGCTCTCTGGGTTGGACAAAGGGACTGTGTGGTGGCCACCAGCCAGGACTCTGACTGTAGGAGGGTGATGGCTTTACATTTGGGCTTGTCCTCTCCTCCCTCCCCTCTCCCTGCTGCTCTCCTCCTCCTACCCTTACCTCCCCCTTCTTCTCAACAGCAGTTGAACCTTTCGGGAACACTTGGCACCCCTCCAGGCTTTCTGAGGTCTGTCAAGAACCGAGTCTGCCCTTGCAGACGGAAGACATTGAAATGCAAAGGCAAGCTGTCCAAACAGCAGTTCAGGAGGCATAATTCAGCACTAAATATATACTCCAAGGAGCACAGTGACCATCTCACTGCTCTGAGCCAAGACAATCACATGCTTTCTGTGCCTTTGCACGATTTGTTCCCTTTGCCTTAAATGCCCCCTGTACTGGACACTTGACATTGTCTTTGGCCACCCAGCAACTGAATGCCCTTCCTATGAGGCTCTGTGGGTACAGCGTCCCTCCCCCAGAGTAGGAGCCCGGAATGCCAATGCCTACTCTCCCAGCCTCCCTTGCAGCTAGAGCATGGCATGTGATCCAGACTCAAGGTCAAACCACTAAGATGCACTTGGCCTGACCTTGAGATCAGGAGCTGTTGAAGCACAGTAGTAGGGAGCCAGGAACCCCCTGTGGAGGTGGCTGGTGGTGGGAGCTGTGGTGTCCTGTGCTGGGGGCAGGGTGGCAGTAGGGTCCTCATTGGGCCAGTTCTGTGACATGCTTTAGTGCAATGCTCCAGGCTGTGTTGCCTAGAATGCGGTTCTCTGTCCCTCCCAGCAGCTCTGGCAACTCCTAGCACCCTTTCAATGAGTTCTTTTCCTGGTAAAAAGGAGCCAAAGTCAGCACCTTTGCTTGCAACTATGAACTCTGACTAGTACACTCTCTGTTACAGACTGAATATTCCCCACAGATTCATATGTTCAAATCCCAATGCCCAATGTGACAATATTTGGAGGTGGGGCCATTGGGAGGTGATTAAGGCATGAGGGCAGAGACCTCATGAATGGGATTATGTCCTTCTAAAAGGGACTCCAGAGGGCTCCCTCACACCTTCCTCCATGTGAAGACACAGTGAGAAGATGGCTATTAACCAGGAAATGGGTTCTCATCAGACACCGAACCTGTCAGTGCCTTGACACTGGAATTCCCAGCCTCTAACTGTGAGAATAGATTTCTGTCCTACCTGGTCTATGGTATTCTGTTATAGCAGCCCCAACAGGCTAAGACACCCTCCCTCTTCTTTCCACTGTCTGGCAAATTCCATCTCACCTTTAAACATTCTACTCAAATAACACCTCTTCCAGGAAGCGGGTGTGGATTCCTCAGGCAATGAGAGCTAGAGCATCTGGGCTCCCAGGTGCGTACAAGGTATCATGGGGGCTATAGCAAGACAGGAGATAGTTAGGATGCAATCCCTGAAAATGTGTGTAATTTGTCAGTCTACTGGGTGGCAGGGTAGGGAAGAGGAATAGGAAGGTGAGATAGTAAAGCTAAGTGGTTACAAGCTTCAGCTCAGGAGTTCAAGTTCTGGCTCAGCCACATGCTGGCTGTGTGATTTTAGGCAAGTGACTTAAAATCTCTGAGCCTCAGTTTCCTCTTCTGGAAAATGAGGTTATTAATAGGAGCTATCTCATAAGATTGTTGTGAGGATGAAAAATAACACATGAGAGTGCTTTAGATGAGTGCCTGGCACTTAGCAAATGCTCAGGGAATATGAGTTATGGGTTTTGCAGGCAGCAGGGTACAGCATCAAGTAGGGAGATGTGAGTTCTATCGTAGCTTGGCCACCAACTCCCTGGCGTCTTGGCAAGGCTGTTTGAAATAAAGAGAATCCTATTTCAAACCAGCTTAAGCAAAGGCAATGAGGGTCTTTCATGGGACCCAACGGTAGAAAATACAAAGATGGAAAATCACGAGGGCCTGGAACCAGGATTGGAAGGTTAGTGTCACCAGGCAACCATTTACTTCGTCTTTGTCCTTCCTTCCTGGAGCAAATAAATCTATCTTCTCTGCTTCCTTTGACATGTCCACACAAGGGCTTTCTATGTCTCTTTGTGTACGTATCTCCCAAATTTACACACAGAAACAATCTAATTATCTCTGAATCCCAATTTGCAGCTCCTAGTAGAGGGGCTCAGATGGACTCAGCTTGGGTGAGGACTCCATCAGCAGTGGCCAGGAGGTGGGGCTGTGTGGTACAAACCCGGCTGCCGGGGCCCCACTCCAGTAATGGGGTGTCCATCAGAGATAGTCACCAGGAGTGGGGCAGACCGGTCCTCTCTCTGTCTTGGTTCCTTATCTATATAGAATGGTTTCATGAGCATATTATAAGAGCTGGAATGTTGTCAGCTGTAAGCCATAGAATACTGAACTGAGAGTGGATTAACTATCAAACGCTTTTATTTTCTTACATAACAAGAAGTCTGAAGTAGGTATGCTGGCTTGTTCCATGGCTCCACCCTGTCATCAAGAAGCTGCATCATGGATGCAGTTCTTCCATCGTAGCCTGTTGCTTTTTGTCTTTAGGCTTACTGCTTCAGGGTTGCAAGATGGCTGCGGCAGCTCCAGGCATCACACCTGCACAGGATAGTATCCAGACCAGGAAGCATAAGGCCTCTCCTCCTGCGTTGATTTCTTCAATCAAGGAGTCTGCTGGAGACTTCTTACATTTCATTGGTCAGTGCTATATATGCACTGTGCAAGGGCATCTGAGAAAGCATCTGCCATTTTCAACTTTTATTACTGGAGAGAGAATTTACCAGGAAGAAGAAAGAGTAGAGGAATAGCTGTTCTTTAGGCAACCAACCATGTCTGCCACAGTAAGACGCACAGTATGGTCATTTCTGGAAAATATCATTTATTGTCTGCTTAAAATAAAAGCATTAAAGGGAGTGCTCAGTGCTAGTGTTGTTGATAGAAATTCAGAAACCATCCATGTGCAAACATATCATGTCCAAAAGGCTACGTTTAAGTCCATTTCTTTCTAAGCCCAAAGAGACTTTATATATAGGCCTTGGCAGTGCACGTGTCTGTGTAAAGTGAAGTTTCACAAAAGGACCAGCGACGTGCTGGCATTGATTCTGGCTCTACTTGGTTCTTTTCAGCTCTTCAAAAATGTATCCAAAGATGTTTTTCTTTGAATTTCTTCTTTTCATGGTAAGAAGACACTTCTTTAAACAGCTCATGGGCCAACACTAATGAATAACGCGATGGCCAAGACTAAATGGATGCGCATGACTGCTTCACGCCATCTGTGGGTGCAGGCAGAGTTGGCCTACTTTTCCTTCAGTGCATAGCTTTGTGCTTATCTGCGAATGTTTGTAAGTAGAGGAATTTCAGTGCAGATGTGAAACTGTTTTTGAAATATGGATGGCTCTTATAATTTGTGTTATTTTTTTCTTTTTACATAGAAGTTTTTCTTTTGCTTGGGGCTCACTGAGGGTAGAAAGAAAGCCCAGAGAAAAAGAGGTGAGAGTCTTATAATGCAGTGAGTTCCTCCCCCAGTGCACGGGTGCAAAGTGACAAAGTCACGGATGTGCTTGTTTGGAGGCACTGAATACTCCGTGCTCGTCATGGGCATGCTGGGTGGCAGCAGGCTCTGGTACAGAGCACAGGCTTTGGAGCTAACTGACTTGGGTTTCATACCCATCTCTGCAACTGCCTTGGCCGAGAGACCATGGGGAAGCTCTTCTTCCTTTTGAGCCTCAGTGTTCCCAGCTTGGGCAAAGTCAAATCCTGTGTCTTAAGGTCTTTGTGTGGATCATGGGCGTTGGCCAGGTGACTTCTTACGGTCCTTTCCAACTCTGAGCTTCTGATTCTGAAGATTAGAGACTACCTCCAACACCATGATTATCTCCTCTTCTTCCTCCTCCACCTTCTTTTCCATCATCATCACCATCCCTTGAGCGTTATGTGGTACTAGGCACCACCCTGAGTCCTCTACCTGTGGAGACTTATTGAATCCCCATGGCAAACATGCCAGGTGGGTATTACTGACACCTCACAGATTAGGAGGCTGAGGCTCAGAGAGGTGAGAGGATTTGCCCAAGACATCCAGCTGGTAGGTGGCAGAGTGGAGATCGGAACTTCCAGGCTAGGATTTGTTGTACTGAGAAGGCATTCTGTCTCTATGACTGTTTCTGATGCATCTCAAAAAGGAAACCATGTTCCTCAAATAAGTATGCTCCAGGGTAAAGCTGTGACTCCAAGGACCAGGCCTAGGGGAAGCATTCATGCAGGTTCAGTTGCTCCAGCCTCCTCTTAGAACCGGATCACCCTCCTGCAGGCAGAGAGCAGGGGTCGTCTTCACAGGTGGCCTCTGCCCCAAGTGGAGTTTACTCCCATGGAGGGCGTTGGTGTTTGTGCCTGCTCAGCATCAATCCCCTCTTCTTTTGGTGACAGTGTCTAAATTTTTTCTTGGAGAAATCACCTCAACTCCACTCTTAATGCATTTGGGGAGACTGACTCCTCTCCATCCATTTCCTACTCACATGTCAGGGATGGTCACATGATCTAATCTTGGCCCATCGGAGTGTTTCTTCCATCTGACCAATGTTCAAGGCTAAGTGCTCAAGTTGTCTAGTGATCTGCAGTCCTGGGACTTTTGTGGAACCACTGGGAAAGACAAGCTTCTTTTCTGCTGGCAGACTTCTGGGCTCACCAAGTGTGAAAGTCTTTCTTAGAGGCTGAGGCAGAGGGAAATAGAACTGAGAGATGGCAGAAGGCACATTTGAGCACCTAGATCCATCAGTTCTGTCTCTTGCAGTGGGAAAAGTCATGACTGATACACCTGCTGTCCCCGCAATATGCTGATGGCGTAGGTCATGGAGGCAGTCATTCTAGCACAATTTTCCGCACATCTCTCCTACAAAAAATTCTTTGGTACTTTCATGAGTGTACGGATTGACATCCCCCCTCCCCCAGCACACACAAGCTCAAACACTTTTTGGTATTTAACTTTGGCTTGGAGATTGCTTCATTTTCGTTCTTTTTTATGCAAGTAACTTCTAGATTCCTCCTAGAAGAGGAGAAGGATCCCCCTTTATGGGAGCTGGAATTGGGGTGCAGGCAGAAACCAAGGCAGCCCTGGGGACAGGAGGCTGTTGTGTTTCTTTTCTTGCGGCAACCCTATTTCTGTCTGCTCTTGTGTGCTCTTCTCTAGTTTCATTGGCCAGAGCCCTCTGCCTCCTCATGAGTCCTGCTGCCTCTAATCATCGAGACCCCGACTTGACCCCATGACATCCTTTCAGCTTCAGTTCTCGCCGGAAACTCCCGAGGGAGGAGTAGGATCGCCCCGTTCACCCTTTCCTCACACACCTCGGACTGCTGCAGGTCCGTCTGTGGCTTCTTAGCTCTGCCACCCGTCTCGGGTCCCGACGGCCGTGCCCGGGGTCGTGAGATAGTCTGGTGTCCGAGTGGTACCCAACCAGCTGTGGTGTCACGTGGCCTACATAAGGAGCAGCTGTGACGGGGCAGCGCTGTGGTTCACATCCCTGCTAGAAAGGCTCTATTGAACAATAGCCTAAAGTGTCACTGAGTCGTGGTGAGGACTGTTTCACGTGAGAGTTAAAACTAAGAAGTCAGCTCCCGTGGAGCTTACGGCCCGCGTGGGGAGATGGGCAGCCGACAAGAAAATGCCCCGGTACAAGCTAAGCACGGTCAGTGGTAAAACGGGGGCTGCTGTCGGAGAGAGCAGTGGCGAGGGGTGGAGGGACCACCGCAGACTATAAAGTCAAGGAAGGCTCCTTGGAGATGTCATCCGAGCCAGAACTTGAACAATCAAAGGACTCAGATGGATCATTCAGGTAGGTGAAAAACATCATATCTGAATGCCTCAAATTGGAAATAAAACAGCGTGTTTGAGGAACTAGCAATGACCTTGCGATGGAGCATTCAAGGCAAGGGGAGAGGGCGTGAGGATGTAGTCAGAGGTGTCCGCAGGGCCAGATGATGCCTGGGTTCTGGTTCATGTTTGATTCTGAGCACATGGGAAGGCGTCGATGGATAAGATCCAATTTATACTTCTAAGGTCTGTGACCTTGGGAAAGTCATGTTATGTCTCCAAGATTTTATTTTTCTCCTCTGTAAAATGTAGATGAGAATCAGGCCAATTTTGAAGGACCCTGTAAAGATTAAATGAGAAAATGAGCTAAATGAGATAAACCTGTTTGAAAACGGCTGGGCCTTGGCAGGCCCCTGTAAAGGTTTCCTTTCTTCTTTTTCTTTTGAAAAGAAACTGCAAGGAGTCCGTCAGCAAGCTCCCTTCTCCCTGACCAACCAAGGCACATTTTGGTCTCACGGTTTCAGTTTTTTATCCTCTCAGCACACACCCAAATCTGGCCATTGTCTGCTCCCTTCTCATCCTTTTGTTGAGGACTTTGCACATATACTGTTTGGGATTATTGCATTTCATACATCTTTTCCATTGTTAATCGTTCCAAATCCTGTTTCCATTATTTCAGCCCTGCTCTCGGGGCAGAGTTCCTTTCCCTGTTTAGCATTTATGTAACTTGTCTTAAATAAACCTTCCCTTGATTTCATCTGAATTGTCCCATATTGGGTAGATTTTAGCTGAATGTGGGAGATGGTGATTTTATCATTAACCCCATGGGGAAGAGAGATCACACCTGCACGGGTACAGGTACACTGGAGGGAACCTTGGGACCAGAGAGAATAGGGTCCAAACTCATGAGTTCCTCTTTTCTGGCTGTCAGGCCTTGGGCAAGTGAGCTCACCAGTCCTACCCCCAGTTTCCTCATCTACATATAGGAGGATAAAAATAGTGCTGACCTTGTGGGGCTGTTGTGCCTAGCACCCAGCAGGTGTTGAATGATGTTAGCTGCCTCCTCGGTCTCCCTCCCTGCCCCCACCCCATGCCTCATTCTTTGAGCTTTACATGGATGACCTTTGTCTAATTCTTGGCATCCACCTTTTCGGGATCCATGGGCCTCCTTGTACACCTCTTTCCATGTGCCATGGACTGTGGTCTTTGGAGTTAGACTGACTTGGGTTCCAGTCCCAGTTCTCCTGCTTGTCAACTGTGTCACTTAAGCTCTTGGAGACTCACTTTCCTCATGTGCCAGTGGGAGAAACCGAGAGTACTACTATGTTTGAATGCTGGTCCCCTCCAAAAATCGTGTTGACATTTAACCCCCAATATGGCAGTATTGAGGGATGGGACCTTTAAGAGGTGACTGGGTCATGAGGGCTCTGCCCTCATGAATGGATTATCCATTCATTGATTCATGGATTAAGGGGTTAATGGATTAATGGGTTATCACAAGAGTGGGACTGTTGGCTTTATAAGAAGAGGAAGCGAGACCTGAGCTAGCGTGCTCAGCACCTTGCCATGTGATGCCATGTGATGCCATGTGATACCCTCTGCCACCTCAGGACTGCAGAGAGTCCCCACCAGCAAGAGGGCCCTCACCACATGCAGTCCCTCTACCTGGGAGTTCTTAGCCTCCATTAATTGCAAGAAATAAATTCTTTTGCTTTATAAATTACCTGGTTTCAAATACTCCTTTATAAGCAACAGAAAATGCACTAAGACAAGTACTAACCTCTGAAGTTATCACAAACATTCACTGAAATAACGTTCTGGAAGCACTCACTGCAGAGCCTGGTGTACTGCGTGTGGTCAGTGAATGGTATTGCTATAGCACGTTACCGGAACACTAGACTCTAAACCCCTTGAGAGCAAGGACTGTGTTTTTTCATCTTTGTATGACCTTGGCCTTGCAGAGAGCCTGGCACACTGTGGGCCCTCAGCTGGTTTCAGTTCCTTTCATCTCCTACAACAAAAATAGAGCTGCTTGGTGGCCAAGTTGGCCAGAACACTGGCGTCCCCATAAAATCCTACCTGTTTACACAAATGCCACTTTCTGACATCCTGGAGACAGGGCAGGACTGCAGAGTGAAAAGCCTCAGGACTTGATTGAGCAATCAAACTGCAGGCCGCCGGTCCCAGCAAGGTCGGAGGAAGCCAGGACCACAGGAGGCCTTCTCTAAAGGGAAAGACCTTGCTTTTGAAGAGTGGTTTGTCTTATTTATGTGTTCTCTTCTCATTATTTTTCTGAGAACCTTTTGAGAATGTCACTGGGAGTCAAAAAACACAGTTTGCCAAAATTGGAGGCCTTGTAACCACAGGGCCTGGTCCTGGTGATCAGACCGAGACCAAACTATGACCTCTGGCGCTGGATGCTGTTTATGGCTGGCAAAAGACCACTTTGGGTTTCACAGTAAAAAGAGTTAGAAAATTGTATGAAAGGGCTCAGAGGACTCACGGACATCAAATAGCTCTTACAAAACCAATGTTGTAATTAGTTAAGTATAAATGAATCAAAACCATATGGCTTAAAAGTTAAAGGAAAAAGAGTTGGAGGAAAAAATGTCCTTTGGGATTTAATCAAACAAAAAATGCTGGAAAAATTGTTGATATTCACCAAGTTCAGACCCCAGCGGGGTCCCCCCCGTCCCGTGTTAGCATTTTCCTCCTTCCCTGATTTCCCTGTGCAGCAGGGGTGACTTCTGGGTCCGCTCTCTTGATGTTGGGCATTGTGGGGGCGGAGGGGGCACTAGTTAGAGAAAGGCTCAGGCCTCTGGGGAGCGTGGAGGAGGGGTGCCCAAGGCGGCCCTTGGCGGATTGGGAAGGGCTTCCCTAGGGAAATGATAGGGGGCCAGGCTCACAGACAGGTGGGCACCGGGGGGTGGCATTTTGGAGGAGACAGCAGTGCGTGTGGACACACAGGATAGACTAAGCTGGATGATTATGGAATTGCGAGTCATTTGGAACGGCTGGTTCTCAACTCACTTCCCTGCCCACCCAGTTAAAGGCGCCGGCCCCTCCCTAGTCACTTTCTATAGTATCACCTCATGGCATTTTCCCTGTGGCACTTTTCACAGTCTGAAATGCTCCTGCTTCTTTCTTTCTCTCATTGTTGTTTGCCTTCCCCTAGAATGTAAACTTCTTGAGAGGAGGGATCTCATTTGTCTTGTCCCCCTGCTGTGTCCCCAGCAGCTGGCACAGCACCCGATGTGGGCGGCTGCCCCGGGGCCTGTGTGGGAGGGACGAGCAGGAGATGAAGGAGTGAGTGGCCGAAGGGTGGAAGGCAGAGGGGTGGGGAGGGGAGAAAGACCACAGGAGCGCGCAGCAGCCAGGTCCGAAAGACTCTGCCCAGGTGCTGAGAGGCTCCTGAAGGTAATGAGGAGTCAGCAAAGGGTTTTAAGCAAAGACATGACAAAGTCACACTGAACTATGTCGGAGGGAGACGAGGGTGAGATACCTGGGACCCAGGAGAAAGCGAGAGCCAGCCAAATCCTAAGCCTGTCTGGCCTTTCCCTGTCACCCCTGATGGTGATGTAATACAGTGGCACATGCAGAATGGGTGCCAGGTATACGCTGCGGAGGTGATGAATGATAGGTGCTCTGGCTCCCAAGGGCTGCACACAAGCCATTATTTTCTCATTTAGAAAATGAATCTCGTGGCTCGCTGTGGAAAATCATCTTCCAGAAAAAAGAAAAAGAAAGATGTGTATGTCTGCTCTGTCTAGAATGTTTTGCCTGAACCAGATTCTCTTTCTGGGGGTGGCTGCCCTTCGCAGCTCTCGGGCTACGTGAAGCCGGGCGGGGGTTTCTCTGACAGTTCAGCAGAGTCATGAGGGGTGAGGTAGGAAGCACTGGGGCTGCAAACTAGGTAAGTTGCTCAATGTTCCCGGAAAACCTCCGGGGACAGAACTGAGTGTGATTTGGGGGAGCATTTTAGGTGCAGAGTCATCTTCGCGTTTGGAGAGAAACGTACACCCCAGGCTCTCGGACTCGTTCACAACAGTGTGTTGTTGCTGGAAGCCCCAGAGGAGCCTGGACGCAGCTCCCTTTGTGGGTGGCTGAGCCCCTCCGAGACAGCTGTTTCCTTTCCCAGACACATCAGTCTTTACCCAAGTTCATTGCTCCTGCTCTTCTGCATTAGGGCCCCCAGCTGTGGGAGAAGCCCGTCCTCCTCTCTGTGCAGCAGACACTGTGGTCACCAGAGCTAGCTCTTCCCAAGTGTTCACTGTGTGCCTGCTCTTGTTCCGGGCACATTCCAGGTGTATCATCTGGTTGGACCCTCAGCTCAGAAGCTCAGACAGGTGAAGTCATTTGCTCAAGGTGACACCATCAGGATCAGTGGAGGCTTGCGCTCTGCCCCTCTTACCTTCCCTCACCTCAGGTGATTTTAACCCCTGCAGATGGAGCTTGCTGGAGACCCAAGCCTACCCCTTCCTACCACGTCCCGTAACTCTGCCTAGGTCTTATCAAGAAGCATCTGCCTTCTCTCCTCGATTTAAACAGCAACATCTGCAGCGAGCATTTCTGGGTTTCGGACTATTCAGTAGCCAGCAGCACTTCCATTTCCCTATGGGGACCCACCCTTCTGCCATTGCGTGTAGACATGGGACAGTGGGTGGTGCACCCGCCTCCTACACCGAAGCACCAGCACCCAGTTCTCCCCCTCTGCTCCAGCTGTAACCACAGGGTGGCACATAATCCAGACTAGGGTGGCCAGATGTTCCCTCTAGGACCTAGGTCCTTGGAGTGAGTGATTTGGGGCCGGGAGGAATGGCTGCAGCCTCTCCAGGCCAGCGGCACTGGTGGCGTGCCGGCCACCCATTCCAGTGACCTTGCTAAGTCCCCTGTTGCTTAACCCCCTGGCAATACCTTGATTTCTGGCCCTTTTCCAAACCTCATCACTATTCTCTGCCAATTTTATGAGCCCCTGATAGCCTTCCAATAAATTCCATTTGATTACCACACAGCTTGCAAACAAGAACCCTGACTAACACACAACCATTTATTAAATGCTAAGTGTGAGCCAGACACTTGACATGTGACATCTTGTCAGATCCTCAGGCGCCCCGGCAAGGAAAGCATTATTATACCTATTTCCAAGTGCGGACACTGAGGCTCAGGGAGCTGTCGTAACATGCCCAGCGTTGCCCAGCACGGGAACTGGAACCCAGGACTTGCCTGATTCTGAATCCCGAGCTCTGCCTCTCGCACTTTCCACCTGCTCCAGCTCACGGCGCCCTGGGGAGCCGGTACCGGCCAGCCCGGGACGTCCCACTTCCGACCTGCATTGCTGGCCTGAGACTTGGGGCAAAAAAATACTTTCAAAATCTAATTTGCTCACATACATGAACACCTGCCAGGAAGGAATTTGAGGCGTTTGGTCTAAACATGGAAAAGCTGAGTTCATTTGCCCCAGAGGGGCACCTGCAGGGAAAGGGAAAAATGGTTTTAACCCTTTCCTTGAGTCAGAAAATGAGGCCACCAGACTCTCCTTTCATCCCTCCACTATCAGGTCTCGTCTGCTGTGAATTCTGCAGATGAGACTCATTGTAAGACACAAGGGCGGAAGAAATCCACGGAAATCATGAATTCTATTTGTGCCTTTTCTATTGTCAGTTTGGGGGAATATTTGTAAGAAGTGTGAACTGGGTGTGAAGAACCCATTTAGTTTCATGCAGCTTCCTGGGGGAAATTTAGGAATTCTTCAGATCCAAGAGTTTTGGGATTTTAGAGCCTTTGAGAGACCTGGCCTGTTGAATACTCCCCGTGCCCCACCTTACCTGATGGCCTCCCCAGTGACTCCTCAAGATTGTACTTTCTTAATGATGTGAAAAGACATCTGAGTAAATCTGTAGTTGGGACTACAGGAGAAAAAGAAACTATAGCACACGCTCCTTTGTCGATGGAAATGCAGAACTTCAGGTTCAAACCGGTGCGGGCATCCAGCAACTGGAAGCTGAGTTCCCGTTTCACCGTGAACTGCCCCGACCACTCTGCAGTCGCGGATTAGGAACGACCTACAGCCATTTTGTGGACAGGGGTGTCTTTCAGGACAGCGGCCCAATTTTTCAGGAGTCGTGCTCCTTGGTTCGGGTTTCAGAGGCTGCCTTTGTGTACAGACCTGAAGATGAGTCTCACCATCAGATGCCTGAACTGGCCGTGTGGCTGAGGTTCAGGGGGACCTGCTGAGGCAGAACGAAAACGGTGCCTGTCCAGTAGCCCTGTGACCTTGATCATGGAAGTGGGTATAGATCCTAGAACTATAGCCTGATGTTTCTGGCCACGTGGCCAAGCTCTGGGCAGTATCTGGGCCCACAAAGATATGTGAAATTAGATGGGGTTTTTTTTTTTTTTTTTTATATTACAAACATCGAGGTCTATCTACTCCACAGTAATAAAGGATGACTGTAGGGAACACGAACCCATTTCAAATAGCTCAGAGAAAAGAGTGATTAGTTGGAGATTAGCAAAGGAGATTCTTATCAAAAGAAAGCACAGAGTACAGCCAGCCTTGTGGGAGCTAGAAGGCAGGCTGGCAGCTCGTCTCCCCCTTTCTTCCTTTCTGGCACCTCTGCTTCTCCCCGGGAGGCAGCAGGCCAGCCTCTCTGCCTCCCTGTGGTTTCGGTCTCTCCAAAATTTTGGCTCACACCGGGATTTTAGCACCACTTCCAGCCCCATCTCCGTATGACTGTCCAAGTTCAGCCCCATCTATCAAGGCTGCTGGCTCTGGGACTGTCTGATGTTTTGGGGGAGAGTGTAACAGCTATCTGTTGCCACAGTAATGCTGTGTAACAAACATTCATGCCTCAATGTCATACAAGGAAGAAAATGTACTTTTGCGCACTAGTTGGTTCCGCTGGGCCGTGCTGAGCTTGGCAGGACTCACTCATGCGTCTGTGGTCAGCTTCGGGTAGCTGGGTGGCTCTGTGAATCTAGGATAGGCTCTCTCCTACGTCTGGACCTCACCTGAGTCAAATGGGCTGACTTGGTGCTGCTCTATGTGGCTTGTCCTCCAACAGACTGGCTTGGTTATGTCCTCATAGAGAAGCAGAGAAGCGGCCAAGAGAGAGGTCCTCCTGAGCCCTCGTCTGAGAACTAGAACACCATCGCCTCTGCTGCATTCTGTTTTCCAAAGCAAGTTACGAGGCCAGCTCATATTCAAGGGAAGTGGAAATAGATTCCACCTCTTGATGGAATAAGCTGCGAAGTCACATTGCAAAGGACATGGCTACCGGGAGGCATGAGGAATTGGGTCATTTGAGCAATTACTCTGTCATGGAGAGAGGGTGTGAGTGGCTCTTGGCCAAGCCTGTGGATCACTTCCTTTTGCTTCAGGTGCGTAATTATTTTGCTTCAGGTGAGGTTTGGATATGTGTACGTGGAGTCAGAGGAGGGCCAGAACTGACAGGTGTGCTCCTTTCAGTAGCTGTGGTTGGGTCAGGTTAACATAGAAATGTTCGATATTCCTTTACTCGGAAGACGGCTCCCAGTTTTAGTTTGGACAATGGTTACCAGTTAGACTGGATGTGGGTCCTTCAGCACATCTAAGAATAGAGTATTTAACTTTGGCCTAAGCCAGTCACAGTGTGTGTTATGTTCCTAATCAGATTCATTGGTTGAGGAATGGGCTTCAAACCAAACCATATTGAGGCAATCAGAGAGAACCCTAAGGCTGTTACGTAAGTCACCCTGGTAGGCATTTTCTCTCTCTTGCTTAGTTTGGACCTTGGATGAGATGTCTGGAGCTACAGCAGCCATCTTGCCTTCTTGTGACACCTACAGACTCAGGAGGCTAGAGTGGAACCTAAAGGAAGAGGGAGACCAGACCCCAGTGTCTAAGGTGCTGAATCAAGTCATACGTGAGGCCATCTGATCCTGGACTATTTAATTGCATATATTTTCATGTATCTCATTCTAGGTTGGGTTTTCTGTCACTTTCTACATAAAGGGTCTTGACCAGCGTCCTGACCAATATAGCCAGGACATGTTAATTACATGAACATAGACTCACTGACATTTTTTCCTTTTATCCATATATGACAGTTTACATATTTATGGGGAATACATGAGTGCTACATACAAAGAATTGTATAATGATCAAGTCAGGGTAATTGTGGTATCTATCACCCTGAGTGTTTATCATTTTTATGTGTTAATATCATTTCAAGTCCTCTCTTCTAGTTCCTGTGAAATACACATAACATTGTTGTTAAGTATAGTCACCCTAGTCTGCTATCAAACAT
The DNA here is from genome assembly GCF_041146395.1 of Eulemur rufifrons. Classification (NCBI taxonomy): domain Eukaryota; kingdom Metazoa; phylum Chordata; class Mammalia; order Primates; family Lemuridae; genus Eulemur; species Eulemur rufifrons. The sequence goes on from NC_090992.1 coordinate 14,697,282, forward strand.
TAGAACTTATTTCTCCTACCTAACTGTATATTTATACCCATAACCAACCTCTCTTCATTCTCACCCCCTAACCCCAGTCTGTGTTATCTATTTTCTATGTCCACGAGATCAAGTCTCTTAGCTCCCAAATATGAGCAAGACCATGCAGTATTTGTCTTTCTGTGCCTGGCTTATTTCACCTAACATAAGACTGGGTGACATTTCGAAGATTGCACCATCACTAACTCTGGGTCTATTACTGTGTATCACTGAGGAAATAAAGCTGATATATGTGTTCCACGAACAAGGTGTTAGTTAAAAGGAAAAAAAAAAAAACCTGATATATTTGGATTTTTGGATTGCATTATATAACTGCTAAGGCCTATTTCAAAAATATCTCCCCATTACTACTAATACATAAAGCATTAGAGCCAGCTTAAAGGGACCCTCACTGGCCAAATACAGGAGAACTTGAGCTCCAGAATAATTAAGGGTGGCAATTAATTACAGACCATTGAAAAGTGATATCCATGAGTCCACACCTATAATATGTAGATACATAAATGGGGAGAAGGGAGAGCTCTTGCTGACAGCATAATGTTGATAAGTGATTGGTGAATGTGGAGGGATGCTGGAGGTTAAACAAAAAACATTCTGCGGCCATCCTGGTAAAGATGGTTCAGACAAGGACAGTCAATGGAGGCTAAATGGGGGGGCGGGGATTTTGATGAGGAACAGGATATTTGCATAGTGTTAATTGTCTCTCCACAGATCATGTATTAATTGGAAGTAAAAATTAGTAACTATACAGTAGAGATATTGGGTAATACCTTCTCTGTGAGATCAAAATTAACATCATCACTGAGGGGCAGAGGCGCACTGTTTGCTTTCAGATGCAACGACCTGAGAAGGACACAGGGTCATAGCCTGGGATATAAAACTTGACTGTAGCAATAAGGAGATATTGGAGAGAAAGTACAGAGCATTCCATTTTTAAAAAGAAGGAACTGAATTCCTTAAAAATATCAAAGTTATAAATGACAAAAGGCTTTGGATATATTCAAGATTAAGGACACTAGAAAGACATGACAACTAAATACAATACCTGATCCCAGACCGAATCCCAAAATGGAGAGAAAAAAATGATACAAAGTACATCTTGGGTCAGCTGACAAAATTGGAATTAAAGTTTTATATCAATGTTAACTTAGATAAAAATTAGATTCGATGAAAGTATTATATCAATTTTAAATCTAATACAATTTCTAACTAAACTCATTATATAAGAAAATATATTTATTCTTAGGAAATATACACTGAAGTATTTAGGGGTAAAGAGCCATGATGTATGCATGTACGCCATCTGTTCTTCAATGGTTCAGGGGAAAGTGTGTGCGTGTGTGTGTGTGTGTGTGTGTATGTGTGTTTAGAGAGAGAGAGAGACAGACAGACAGACAGAGAAACAAATGATATCTGACTTGATACAACAAGAATTTGTAAAAGACCAATATTACTTTTCTTTAAATTGTTGTTAACATTCATCAGTGAAACTATCTGTACTTCAAGTTTTCCTTTTGGGACAGGTTTTAATAATAATTTTATATATATATATATATATATATACACACACAAATATTCTATTTTATCCTGCAGAGGTTTTGGTAACATTTTTAAAAGAAATTCATCAATTTCATCTTAGCTATGGAATTTACTGCAATAAAGTTTTTCAAAATATTATTTTATTATCCTTTTAATGTATTTAGGCTTTGTAGTTATATACTTTCTTTTATTCCTGATATTGGTAATTTGTATTCTTTCTTTTTTTCTTAGAGTTGCTAGCAGTTAATCAACTGATTCAGTGTGTTCAAAGAACCAATTATTGATTTGTTAATTTCTTTATTGTTTGTCTATTTTCTATTTCATTGAATTCTGTTCTTATTTTACCCTCTAGGTGATTTGTATTTAGCTTGCTTTTCTTCAGCATTTTAAGGTGGAAACTTAGATGATTTGTATATAAGCATTTAAATCTATACATTTCCCTATAAGTGATGATTTAGCTAAATCTTATAAATTTTAACATATTGTATTCTATTATTATTCAGTTCAAAAATATAATTTGATTTGCCTTATGATTTCTTCTTTGAATGTAATGTATTATAAATGTTATTTAATTTCTCAATATTTGGAGCTTTTCTGAGTATTTTAATGTTATTTATTTCATATTTAATTCTAGTGTCATCAGAAAACATACTATGTAAAAGTTCAATCTTTTGAAACCCACTGAGATGTGTTTTATGGGCCTGCATTTGGTTATTCTACAGTAGTTAGATGTAGTGTTCTGTACACGTCAATTAGGCCAATGTAGTTTATAGTCTTGTTTAGGTCTCCTATAGTCTTATGATTTCTGTCTAGTTCTATCAGTTGCTGAGAAAAAGATGTTAAAATGTCCAACATGATTTTGCATTTGTCTATTTCTCCCATTAATTCTGTAAGTTTTGCGTCATATATTTTCAAACACTGTTAATAGGGTCATAAATGTTTATATGGTTATGTCTTCCTGATGATTTGACTCGTTTATCATTTTTAACCTTCCCTCTTTATCTCTGGTAATTCTCCTCTTCTTGAAGTCTAGTGTGTTTGGAATTATTAAATAATATAGCAAGCCAGATTTTTTGCTTACTATTTGCTGGTATCTTTTTCTAACCTTTTTCTTTCAATCTATCTGTGTTTTCATAGTTAAAGTTCCTTTATTGTAGACTGCATATAGCTAAATCTTACATCCTATCCATCTAATAATCTCTGCCTTTTAATTGGAGTTTTTTAGTCTATTAATGTTTAATGCAAGTATTGATATGGTTGGATTTTGTCCCATTATTTTTTTACTTGTTCTATATTTTTTGTATTTGTTTTTCTTCCTCTATTTTACCTCTCCTGTATTATTTGGATTAGTCAAATATTTCTTTGTATCTCATTTTAATTTTTCTATTGAATTTTTACCTATGTCTCTTTGTATTTTATAGAGATTGCTCTAGAGATTACCCTATGTATCCTTAACTTATCAGAGACTACTTAGTTAATATCATATAATTTCACATAAAATACATTATTGCAAGATTATAGTTTAATTAACCTTATCCTGTGTGCCATTATTATAATGTATATTGCATATATATAAATCCCACAATATATTGTTATATTTTTTCTTTAAACTACCATTTTTTTAAAAAATTAAGAGTAGAAAAAATATAACCTTTTATGCTTATTCACATCTTTGTTATTTCTAGTGCTCTTCATGTGTTCTTGTAGATCTGGGTTTCCACCTGATGCCACTTTCTTTTCAACCTGAAAAAACTTAATTTATTATTTTTTGTATTTCAAGCTGGCTGGCAAAGAAGTCTCTACATTTTTATTTACCTGTAAAAGATATTTATTTTACTTTCACTTTTTAAATTGTTAATTACTAAGGGTACGTAATATATTTATAGGGTACATGTGATGTTTTGATACAGACATACAATGTGTAATAATCAAATCAGGGTAATTGGGGTGTCCATCACCTCAAGCATTTATTATTTCTTTGTGTCAGGAACATTCCAATTCCACTCTTTTGGTTATTTAAAAGTATACCCTAACTTATTGTTGATGGTAACAATTTTTTTGTGCTATCAAATGTTGTTCATCCTATCTATCTAATTTTATTTTTGCACCCATTAACCATCCTTTACTTTCACTTTTGAAGGATAGTTTTGCTTATGTAGAATCCTGGGTTGACAATTTTTTTTTTCTTTCAGCATTTTTAAGATGCTTTTCCATTGTCTGTTTGGCTTTATTATTTCTGATGAGAAGTTAGTCATTTTTAGAGTAGTTCCTTTGCATTTTGTTACTTTCTTCTGGCTGCTATGAAGATTTTCTTTTTATCTGTTTTTTCAGCAGTTTGACTGTGACATGCCTGGGTATAATTTTCTTTGCATTTATCCTTCTTGGGTTTTGCTGAGCTTTTTGTTTTGTTTTTCACTAAATTGCTAGGTAAACAAGTGAGACCGCTACATATATTTTTACATGTCACTGAAACTCCATTTTTTTTTTTTTTTTGCTTTTTCTTCTCTGTTCTACAGATTGGATAATGTCTATTGTCTATTTTCAAGTTCACTGATCCTTTATATTTTTATCTCCAACCTGCTGTTAAACCCACTCAGTAAATTTTTAATTTCATATGTTATAGTTCTTAGTTCTGGAATTTCTATTTTTTAAAGTAGTTTTAATTTCTTGGCTGAGATTCCTCAACCATTGCCTATCATTATGGCAATGCTTTTCTTTAAATCCTTGAACACATTTTTAATACCTACTGTGAAATGCTCTTCTGCTAATTCAAACATTTCAATTGTCTCAGGGTTGCTTTCTCTTGCCTATTATTTTCTCTTGAACACAAGTCACATTTTTTCTGTTTCTTTGCTTATCTAATAACATTTTATTGTATCCCTGAGATTTTGAACCACACCTTGTAGAGCCTCTGCATTCAGTTCTCTTCCTCTGAATAGTGTTCATCTTTGTTCCAGCAAGCAGTTAGCTTGGTTGAGCTTGAATTCCAAACTCAGTCTCCCCTGAGGTGGATAACAGCTGAACTGCTCAATTCCTTCAAATTCTCAGTTGTTGCTTTTTGCTGAGAACCTTCCTGACAGATGCACAGTTCAGAAGGCAAGAAGAATTTGAGGCAGAGGTTTTGATGCAAATTTTTGAGGTTTCACATTTTGTGGCTCCTTCCCGGTATTTCCTCCTCACTTTGTACCTTTAAAACTCCGTCCTCTGACTCCTCAAGCCAATATGACTGAGGCTTTTTGCTTAAGTTCTGGCCCCTCTGGGCTACATAGACTGAGAAGTATTCTAAGGCGAAAATGTGGTCAACTTCCCTCCAGTTTCTGTCTGCTTTTGGTAACAGGTTAACCATTGCCTTCAAGTAGTTACTTTGTCCAGAGTGTACATTGTGACTTGCAGGAGGCTTATTATACTACAGGTTACTCTACTGAAAGTATAATTCCCTGTGATTGTGTATCAGTATGCTTATTTACTAAATGTCTGCCTTCCTCACTAGAGGGATCTCCATAAGGGCAGGGGCCATTGAGGTTTATTTACTATTGCAGTCTTGTTGCCTGATATTTAGTAGCCGCTCAATAAATACTAACAGGGTGAATAAATGTTACTTAATTCTCACAATTCCCACGTCATCAGGTACCAATGGTCTTTCCATCTTTCCCCTCTTCTCCCCACAGCTTTGCTCTTAGGCTAGCTCTTCTCATAGTCACAGGACAGCTGCTACAGTTCCAAGGGTCTCGTGGAGATACAACAATGCCAAGAGGAAGAGGAGAGATTGTCTCTTCCCAGGCTTTTGCTGTTAAGAGCAGAGAAACTTTCCCCATAATTCCTCTAGCTGGCTTCCCATCCTACTTCATTGGTCAGAACTGGCCCTTGTGCCCACATCCTCAGTGGATTACTAGTGAGGGGAACGGGGCCACCATGAGTGGTTTATACTAATTGGGCCTTATCCCTGGATCACTCGAAAGAAGGCAGACAGCAGAACAAAATCTTTACGTAGTTAGCAAGGAGAAAGGGAGTGAGATGACCAATGGATGGCAACCAATAGTGACTTCTGCAAATGACTGGCAAAATCAGATGTGGACTCTGTCTTCATGGAGCACACAGTCTGATGGGAAAGATTTATCTAATAACCCTATAAACTTGTAATTAAAACTGAGGTCAATGTTCTTAAAGAAAGGAAATTCAGTTGTATAATAACGTATAACAAAGAAACTGAACTAGGTTGGAGGTGGGGTGGTGAGTGTGGTTGGGGAAGCCCAGAACATGGTCTGCAGGACGGCTGGCCTGGATTCAAGTTCTACTCCACATCAAGCTGAGTGCCCATTAATTCACGAGTAGGTAAAGAAAATGTGGTGTATATATACACCATGGAATACTACTCTGCCATAAAAGGAATGAAATAATGTCATTTGCAGAAACTCACATGGAGCTCGATACCATTATCCTGAGTTAACTATCTCAGGAATAGAAAACCAAACACCAGATGTTCTCACTAGTAAGTGGGAGCTAAACGATGGGTACCCACAGGCACAAAGAGATATAAAGGACACTGGAAACCAGGAATGGGGAGTTCAGGGAGGGGACTGAGGGATAAAAACTTACCTATAGGGCACAATGAACACGATTCTGGTGATGGTCACACCAAAAGCCCTGACGTAAGCATTAGACAACGTATTCATATGATGAAAACATTTGTACACCCTTAATATTTTGAAATAAAAAAAAAGAAGTCAAATTCCACTCCACTTCCTGGCTGTTTGATTTTGGATAAGTCACTTCACCTCTTTGAGCCCAACTTCATCAATAATAATCTTTCCTAGGGGTGTCAAAGGATTGAATGGGCCACGGTATGTGACCACTTGGCACATAGTAGGCACTTCAGTGGTTCCTTTCCCAGTTTAAAGAGGCGCCGGGAGTATCTATTTGGAGTTAGCAAAAGACAGGCTGATTCCTCATGTTTGTTTTGGAAAACAAGTCTTAGACTGACAGCGTGACAGAGTCTGACATCATCGGGCCTCAGTCAGGAGCATTAAGAATCACACTCTTAATTAAAAATATTCCGAGTTTGTGACTAATGGCAATCCTTCTCAGATCCTTTCCCTAAGAATTTAATTTTTCTCCCCACCCACCCAGAGGTCAGGATTATAATGTAACAAGTACAATAAATCTTCTGCTGAAGATGGCCTCTCTCTAGAGCAAGCGGGAACAGGGCTCATCTGGATTAGAAACCTAGACGGTTCGGAGTCACCTGGTGAGGTTTACGTGCACAGCTGGGGCCCAGCCTACCTAATTAGGACCAGAGAGTGGCGGAGAAGGGGACGGGCGCGTATTCTAGGTGTCCTCCTCCAGTGTCTGTTTCTAATAACAGCAGCAAGTAGCAGAGGCGGCGGGGTGAGTGTGGAGCGTAGTGACATCATCCCCCCAGCTGTTTTACACATCTGTAACATGGCTCATTAGGACTCTCTTAACACCTCATCCTTCCCTGTTCCACGCAGCTCCAGTTGCATGAGAAAAGGTGCTCTTGCATGTGAGGGGCCTGGAGATTGGGGCTGACTTCGGGGTCAGAGATTCGCTTGGGCACTCTACCAGTCATTAGAATGTTCACAAGGACACCCCCGTTCAGCATGTGCTCCTTTAAAGTGCTAATGGCTTCAGTATGAGGCTGGCACTTCTGCCTGATCACTGGTGCTCAGGGCCAGCTTAGTACTGGGGAGTAGACCATCTGCAGCAGCTGCGAAAATGTTTTTGCTTATTTTGAGCATTCTAAGTTTTTCCTAGCCATGAATAACAACAATCGAATAAATCATCCCACAGTGTGTAGGACGGCTGTTTTTTTCAACAAGAACAAAAATATGGCATATCATGTGCTGTGGATATTACACATAAAAAATTCCACCATATTTATGTGCAGTGGTTTAACTAAATATATTTAGATATTTGAGACTGCCTTAAATCACATGAATGCGAAAATCTTCCTAGATTTCATTGGAAAGCCTCAATGACTAAACTAAAAAAAGAGTTCTATTACTATTAATATCAAGTGTAGTGCATATTCTGAAATAAGATATAAATGACATTTACAAAATAAAAAAAGAAACTTTGTCAATAGACAACCTCATGGAATAGAGCAGAGTCCCAGATTTAGGGGACCTTGGTTTGAGTTCTGAATTTTATTAGGGAGTTTTTTGGGGGTGTTCATTTTAACTCTCTAAATTTCCTCATTTTTGAATGGGGATGATAAAATGCCTCTCCTAGGTTTTTTGAGAGGATCGGAAACACAGAATTTGGAAAGTGCTTAGCATTATACCTATCCCAAGGTTAGTGCTTGAATATGTTAGCTATTATTATTATTATTGATATTACTGTTCTTATTTCTTCTACAACTGTGTTATTGTTAAAATGCAAAGTAATAATGATACATTTTCATCAGCTATTAAGTGCTGCATGTATCATGTTTCAACTATTATAAAATGCCATTAATTAAAAGATAATTATTTTATTGTTTCTAAGAAATAAAAAAGGCTGCCCATTAAACAGTGGCACATTGCTTTCTTGTTCTAGCAGCCATGAGAGGTACTCTTTTCAGTTAGGACAGAGTAGGTTATGCTGCAGTAACAAACAACTGCAAAGTCCCATGGCTTAACACAACCAAAGTGTATTTCTAGCTTGTATTACGTGTCAAATGCTGGGCTGTGCTCACTGTGGTCACTTGGGAACCGTATTAGTTTGCTAGGGCTGCCATAACAAAAGTACCACGGACTGGATGGCATACGTAACAGAAATCTATGGTCTCACAGTTCTGGAGTTCTCTTTCTCCTTGGCTAGTCGATGGCTGTCTTCTTCCTGTGTCTTCTCTCTGTGCCTGTCTGTGCCCTGATCTTCTCTTCTTACAAGGACATCAATCATGTTGGACTAAGGCCCACACTAATGACCTCGTTTTAACTTGATTATCTCTTTAAAGGCCCTATCTTCAAATATAGTCACAATCTGCAGTACTGGGGTCAGGACTTCAACAGAAGAATTTTGAGGGGCACAACTCAGCCTGTATCAGGAACCCAGACTAGTGGAGGCTCCAGCTGGCCACGTCCCCCCACAATCATGTGGCAGGGGCAGAGGCACGTGGCAACTGCACTGGCTCTTCGAGGCTTCCACTTGGGAATCACACTGTTGGCCAAAGCAAGTCACAGGGGCACGTGTAACTTCAAAGGGCTACACAACTGTGGAAGTGCAATGCCACCTTGTACCTAGAGCAAAAAGAATTGGCAATTTTTTTGACAGCTTAATAACCATCACAGAGCCCAATTTCAAAGACACTAACATGAAAGAAACATATATCTTAGAACCAATAAAATAGGAAATGTGAGAGATTATAATTACCGCATGGTGAGGGTGATAGTTTGAATGAATAGGACTGACTTAGTCAAGTCACCCTCTCTAGGCTTCAATTTTCCCATCTAGAAGATGGACTCGGCTGGGCACAGTGGTTCATGCCTATAATCCCAGCACTTTGGGAGGCTGAGGCATAGTATTACTTGAGGCCAGGAGTTCAAGACCAGCCTGGGCAACATAAGGAGACCCCATCCGTACAGAAAAATAAGAAAAATTGGCCAGGCATGGTGGAGGATGCTTGTAGTCCCAGCTACTCTGGAGGCTGCGGTTGGGAGCGTTGCTTGAGCCCAGGAATTCAAGGTTACAGTGAGCTATGATTGCACCACTGCACTCCAGCCTGGGCAATAGGGCAAGACCCTGTCTTTGGAAAAATAAAGGAAAAAAAAAGAAAAAAACCCAGACTAGATGGTTCTCTAGTTATCAATAATTTAATGATCATAAATTTTAATAGTCATTAAAGGTACAAGAATCAAATTCTGGAAAGCGTCAACAATCTCTTTGGCCTTTGAAAATGAGCTAATTTTACAGATCGAGCCCTCTTTTCTTACAAGCAGGTCCGTGAGTATAGAAAGCGCGTGCTGTGTGCCGTTGCCGTTTGCTTCCTCGTCGTGCATTTCTCCTCTTCGGGAAGCTCCCGAGGTATGCGGTCATGCTAAGAAATGGAGACCACGCCGGGCGGGTGTGACATTCCTCTCACCACCATACTCAGTGCAGGGATGTGCTCATGACAAAACCTGACAATAAGATGCAAATACATTCTTTCCTTCCTGAGGCTGCTGGGAGAGTGTCAGGATCTCTCCCCTGGGTGTGAGGCAGATCATACATAAGGTTCAAAGCTGCAAGAACCATTTTTTGTCCACAAGAATCCTTAGAAGGAAGCCAACCTGGTGCTAAGAGTCGTCAAGAGACCAACCTTATTTGATATTATTTGAGTCCCTTGGTCTAGCTGTGCCTGAAGCTAGAACTATTCAATAACATGATCAAAAATTTTCTCTTTTGGCTTGCAACTGAAAAGCTGGAATGGTCCTATCTGATAATGGAGTGGGATAATAATTTGGGGCATTTAGTCTAATAAGAATCCCAATACCATGCCTGAATACTGAAAGAGATAACAGTATATAAAATCCATTTCTATCAGTTTCCTGCAATGCCATCAGAATTCCTGTCTCACATTTTAATTTTCTGAGTTGAGCTTTAATGCCATACATGGATAGCCATATGAAACTCACTAATGTATTTATTATAAAAATATCACTGAAGACATTGTCTCATGCATCACTCAATGATGCTTTCATAAGTAAATTTCTTTTAGAATTCAGCATTAGGAGAAACCTGAGGAAAAGATATGCCCTTCTTCTCTTCTGAATATGTGAATAACTAATCTTGTATTCCTTTTTGCTTTGGCTTCCAGGAAGCTCAAACCCAGATTCAAGCCTCAATCTCAAGTTTTTCTACACTACCTTGTGATTGGCACATTTTCCTTTACTTTGGTTCTTATGTGCTGTGTATCCTACACATTCTGCATGCTTTTGTTTTACCCCACTCTAAACTCCTTAATGGAAGAAGCTGTAAACAAACAAACAAATGAAATATGCCATGTTATCGTCATTATAAAAGCCATTATAGGAGAGAAAGAGCTTGTAACCATGCTAAACATTTCCCCTGAGTTGAAATCCGAAAAACTAGGCAGAGACTCCCAAATTCAGGTGTTACTATGAATTACAGGAGCCATGCGTGTTCATGCTTCTGATTCACGCAGCTTTCTGTTTTTAACATAACAGTCGAGGGACCCGAGGAGATGAATGCTTTGCTGTGTGGCCTGGGGGGAAGAAAAGGGATACAAATCCAACAGGCGTGGCTGCGTACCCTCCGTGGGACCTTGGGCAGGTCACCTAACTCCTCTGGGTCTTAGTTTGCCTTCGTGGAAAGGAGGAAATGCCCGTCGCAAGGAGCTAAGGTGGAGGGTGGGGGAGATCCCGGAGGCGCGGTGCCGAGCACAGTGCCTGGCAGACTGGGGACTCCAGAGGCCAGCCATGCTTCCCTTTTGCAGGACGACACCCCTGGCTTTCTGCACCCGAGGCCTCTGCCTGTTTGCAGAGCCACATGTCAGACATCACCTCCACATCCTATGAGTCTCCCCTCTGGTCTGTGTCTGTCGATCTTCACCCAGAGGCAGCTCAAGAAGCAGCTGTGTGTATTCCGTGTATTGTGTTCCCGTAGCCACACTGCAGAGGCTTGTCCTCTGTGGGATTTAGCGTCCCCTGGATGAGCCCTACGTGAGATTTTTTTTTTCAGAAGGTGTTAAGGGAAAGCTTTGCTGCAAATTATTTTCTCTCTTATAATAAATATTAGGCAACTAGTGCTCCCCGACTCCCACTTGGGCTGCTGGGAAGTGCAGAATTAAAAATGTTGAGAAGATAAATAACTTCAGCTGAAACCCAATCTCTGCATCTGTCAAGGGACGCGTGTGCTGAAGCCCCTGGCGCGGAGACACTCACGGCTCTAGGGGAAGGTGGAGGGGCCAGTCAAGGGCGAAGGAGGAAGAGGATGTCACGGGAGAGCCCAGGAATCCTCAGAGTGATTTTCTCAAAGCCTTGACTTTCTTCTGGAACTTACAATTTTCTTCCTCTAGATTTTGGCTATTGCAGACCATCCCACAGCCAGCCAACCCCGAAGTATGTGAGCCATCCCGGCCAAGATCAGCAGAGCCACCTGGATGACACACAGCTGGCTTCGGACGCATGAACGAGCCAGCTGAGACCCACTCAGCTGACCTGTAAACTCATGAGCAATAATGAATGCTTATTGTTTTAAGCCACTGAGTATAAGGATGGCTTGTATAGACCAACAGCTGATACACTCTTCCTGCAGTGATCGGGTACACAGTACGTGCTACATAAATGCCTGTTTTGTGGGTGAGATAGTCTCATGGCGTGGAATTGAGGACCTTCACTATTGTGTGGCTTTCGTGTATGTCCTGGCTGACTTCAAAGTTGAAGGAGGGAATCTAGTTCCAAGAAGAGTGTGTCCACCTGTGGTCCAGGAGACCCGACTACAGTCCCAAACTGCTGCCTGTCTGTCTACGTGGGTCATGTGTATTCTAGGCCCTCAGTTTCCCTATCTACAAAGTGAAGGGGAGAGCTGGGCCTGGATAGGGGGCAGCCAAAACCTTAGCCACCATCGGGCCACCATCAAGCAAGGACACTGCTACTGCTGTAGACACCACCTGTTAGATGTCACAGATGACTTCACTACTGTCCTGCACTGGCCACCAGGGGCTGGCACCAGAAGTGAGATGTTTTTGTTACTCTGGCTGCTTCTACCAGGGCGGTCTCTCCGTTGTCCCTCTTCTTGGTGTCAGCAGCTCTCACCGGACAGTGTGGAGCAATGGCTGGTGGTGCTGGCCACGCGCCCTGTGAGGGAGCTGGGGGGAAACAAGAGTCTGGTCTTTCCAGCTTTGGTAGAGGGAGGTGGGCCCTGCCTTTCACTAAGATTCATGCAATCCGAGTTCTCCAAACACAGGAAGGAGGCTCAGACACTGGGCACCTGAAAGCAGGAAGACAAATGTCTACTACACAAAATCCTTCATAATGTTCTCTGAGACAATGCTTTTAAAGGGAGTCTGTGAGGTTTGATGGGGGCTTGGCGGACCAGGTGCTCAGCAAACCTTGTCACTTTTCAGCGGTCGTGTGGACTCTCCGGAACCTGAGCAAAGCCAGGGCTTACCCAAATCAGCTGGGCCTTTCCCCACCCCCACCCCCATGGCCACTGCACAAGGCTCCAGGTCCAGGCTCTGGAATCATGGAGGCTGTGCGTCTCTTGGGGGTGCCCAGCAACTGGACAGAGCAACAAACCAGCTTGATGAGATGACTGCAAAAGCCAGAAACTCTCAGTTACTGGGAAATCAGCTGGAGAACTTTATGGGCAGGTAGAACTGCGACAGCAGCTCGTGGAAAGGATCCCCTTTGGTAACCAAAGCCCTGCGACCCGCCAGGCAGGACACCCAGCGGGCCTCGGCGAGCCCCGGCATGTTCCGGGCCCCGAGTGCAAATGCAGACCCTCTGCCCTGGCTTCAAGCCAGGGAACATTCAGCTTCGTTCCTGGCATCGTTTTCTCCAAACACACGCACCATCCCTCCTCCCTTCCCTCGCCCAGAGTACAGCACCGCACAGGGCGCCCACGTGGTCGGAGTCTGCTTTCCCGAGTGTAGAAGCGGGTCAGTGTGCACACAAGCTGGGGTTGTTATATAAGGTTGGACACATCCTTGGGGTGGGGTGGGTCACAGGTCCCTTTGAGAATCTGATGAAAACTGTTGGTCCTCTTTCTAGGGAAAAAGGCGCACATGCCCAAGCCATTTTGCATATAATTTTATGAACCCACTGAAGTTCATCCGTGGAAATCTCAAGGGCCAGGGCACAGAAAGCCTTGTAGGAGACGTTAAGGAATCCAAGACTTTCTCCAGAGTGCAGTTAGGATACTATCACACGTAGAAATTCCTTTCGGCTCTGTGTAAGAGAGACTCAGAATAGGCCTGGTTTAAGCAGGTGGAGATTTATTTTTCTCTCTTGTAAACAAATCCAAGGTAGGCAGTTCACTGTTAGCTGATATCCACAATGTTGTTAACAACCCAGGCCCTTTTCCATGTCTCAGCTCTAACTGTCCTTAGTACTAATACCTGTTTCCATCCCCAGCCTCCCTGCATGGTCCCTAGATGGCCACTGCTGCTCCAGCCATCATATTAGCATTCCAGTCAGGAAGAAAGAGGAACAGGGATGGAAATGGTCCCCAAGGTCCCCCAGCTGAGTCAACCCCTTTGTAAATGTGCTTTCCTGGAAGTCTCACCCAGTGACTCCCACCCCCATGTCTTCAGGCAAACTAAAATCAGGGTTATTTTCCTAAGGGAGAGGAGGAGAATGGATTCCGGGCAGGCGGTGGGCTGTCTCCTCTGACAGAAGGAGAGTTAGAAGCGGGTGGAGACTGAGAAGGGCAAGAAGCAATAGGAGGGGGGTGGTGGAGGGGCTGGGGGAGCGGGCAAGGAGCCTGAATCAGAGTGGGGGCTGGGGAGGAGAAGTGATGTAGGGTGGGAGCAATAGCACTCGGTGAGGGATAAGGAGGGAGGTGTCTGGAATCCATTCTTATTTCTGGTGTGGGAGGGGAGCCCATGCCAGAGCCAACTGGGGGCGAGAAGTCTTTGGGGGACTGGAGGGAGGATGACGACTTTAGGCAGGGCTGGATGGAGACCAGGGACCCTGGTCACTGTCAGACGACAGTGCGCTCCTAGGAAGCCTGCCCTGCCAGGAAGTCCTACAGCATTCTGACTTCCCTGTGACCACTTAGATGATTTTAAAAAATTACCTTTACTGTGCTATAACCTACCTACAATAAGTGTACACATTTTAAGTGCACATTTCAATGAGTTTTGACAAATGTGCACACCTTTTGTGTAACCACCACCCCCATCAAGATACAGAGTATTTCTGTTGTTGTATAATTTCCCTCATTCCCTGTGCATGCAGTTCCCACCTCCCCTGCTGATCCGATTTGTATCACTATAATCAATTTTGCCTGTCTTAGAATTTCAAGTAAATAGAATTATTCAGAAAATATTACTTTGTGTCTGGTTCCTTTTACTCAGCATCGTATTTCTGAGATTCATCAAGTTGTGAATATCGGTAGTGCGTTTATCTTTGTTTCCAGGTAGGACTCCACTGTATGAAGACACTACAACTTTTTATCCATTCATCTGTTGATGGCTATTTGAGTTGTCTTCAGTTTTTGCCTATTATGAAAAGACTCTTAAGAATGTTTGTGTATAAGCCCTTTGAGAATATATATTTTCATTTCTGTCAGGTGAGAATACCTAGAATTGAAATGGCTTGATCATGAAATAAATATATATTTAATTTTTAAAGAAACTCCCAAATTGCTTTCCAAAGTGGTTGCACCATTCTCTTTTTCTACCAGCTGTGCATGAATGGCTCACTTGCTCCGCGTTCTCTCCAACACTCAGTGTGGTCAGATTTTTTTTCCCCCTAAGATTTTAGCCTTTTCAGCAGGTATGAAGTAGTATCTCACTGTGGTTTAAATGTATATTTCCCTGATGACCAAAAAAATGTTGAACATTTTTATATATGCTTAGTGGAGATTCATCTATCCTCTTTTGAGAAGCAAAGTCTTTTGCCCATTTTAAACAATTGGATTATTTGTCTTCTTATTACCAAGTTGTAGAAATTCTTTCAAATTCTGGATACAAGGTCCTTTGTCAGATCATTGTTTTGAGAATAACTTCTCCCAGTCTGTAATTTGCCTCTTAATTTTCTTAATGGTATCTTGTGAAGAGAAGATTTAAATTTTGATAAAGTCAAGTTATAGGTTTTTTGTTGTTTCATGGTTTTTGTCCTATCTAAGAAATCTTCATTTATTCCAAGTTTGTAAAGATTTTCTCCTATGTCTTACTCTAGAAATTAAAATTTTTTAGCTTTTATAAGAGTTATATTTTATGCATGGTTGTGAGGTAAGGGTCAGAGTTTACCTTTATCTTCCTAGCCATCTATCTAGTCACCCTGGCACGAATGTAAACATTTTTTTTTTTTGCACAGATAAATTTTTTTTTTTTTTTTAAATAACGGTGTACTTCGCTTGCTGCATCCCCCTGGGTAGTTCCGGCTTTGCGTTCTGATTTGCAGGTGTTGGCTTTGCCTTGCTGTGGGAGAGCCAGGTGGAGGTATCCATCCATCTGTGGATGGGACGGTGCTCCAGAGAAAAGGCCAAGCTTCCGATACAGAACTGGGAGATACGTCGACAATGGCCGTAGTCACACGTGTGTCAGATCCTCAGGAAACCACACCTGGGGTCTTTCTGGGCTCTGCAGCCCTCCTTCCTTCCCTGGCCTCCTCTGCCCACGGGCAGCAGCAATTTCCCACTATTGCCTTTCTGGGGGCCTTACAGTTCCTTGCTGGCTCCCACACCCTTATAAACAGTCCCCTTCTGAAACTCTCTGCTAACACCCCTTTGACTGTGCCATCTGTTCTTCCTGAGACCCTGAATGATGCACTGATTACGGATATTTTCAAATATCCAGTTTATTAAAATGCGGCGTACCATGTTATCCTCCCTCATGTCGGGTACCCAGACACACACCTGATAGACATTCAGCCAGCTCATGCAGCACATTCAACCTAGCTAAAGCTGCAGACTTCCTTACAAAGCCCAGATGCACAAAGACAGACCCGGGTCTGCTGCAGAATGTGGTATCTACTCCTGAGCTCCTTCATGGAAGGAGGCCTGGTGTTTCCATGGAGCACTAGACTGTGCTCCCCAAGGGCAGAAATTGTTTCTGTTTGCTCACCCTGGCTCCCCGGCAGCTGGGAGAGCACCTGGTGCGTGGTGCACTGTAAACCCTGACACAGTGGAAACACCGTGGCATTGAGCACCGTCTGCAAACCTCCCTGCACCCCAGCAGCTCAGGATGGCACCCCCAGCATTCCGTGGGTAGGACACATAAGGCCAATCTGGTGAGAGCATGCGGCAGTTCCAAGACTGTGGAACTGTCGTTTTGCTTTTACTTTGCCAACTCTGAACATATAAAGGAATTTCTAGTCCCTTGCTCAAGGCCACATTGGTCTTGTATAAGCCTTGGGACGGCCTTCGGGGTTCCAGGTGAGCCCGAGTTAGGGTGAAAAGGCAGGGTTGGTGGACAGCGGGATGAGGGGGAGAGTGGAACCCGCCCTCTCAGGCTGCAGCGTGGCCACCACCTACCTTTCCTTCTGGCGTGTGGGCAAGTGCTCCCGACCTGCTTCAGATCCTGTCTCGCCACTTCCTAGATGTGTGGCCCTGGGCTCATGCCCTGAACAGCCCAGGTAATTCCAGCTCCAGCAGGAGCTGAGCAGCACCAGGGAATCCGGGGTACGGCCAGGAAATGCCTTCTCCTGGTTCTGCCTGAGTGTGTCCCCAGCACACGTTGCCTTCATTCTTCAGGCCGCACAGGTTGGCTGCCTCAGGGCCAGGTCTCATCTGCTCTCTTATTCGGTGTCACCTTCCCAGCCACAGTCCCGTTGGTTGGATCACAAGCGAACTCCTGAGCCCATCAGTGTGGCCATGAGGTGCAATACACCAGCTAGCTCAGGCCTGGGCTGTGCCCCCACCCCCGCTCCTCTGAGGCTGGCGCAGAGCCTCACCCAGACTGCGCGGGCTTGAGCGGGGTGGCCTGGAGCCTCCTCTCCCATGTCCACACAAGAGACAAGGGGGACGGATGCTGGGGAGGAAGTGGCAGAAGCCTCCCAGAGGTTGCTTTAAGCCCTCCACCATTGCTGTTTTAGAGAACAGGAATGGATGGTATGAAAACCCTGGGTTCAAATCCTGCTTCTGCCACTCACTTGCTTGCGTGGACTCAGGCAAATCCGCCCACTGCAGCCTTGACTGCCCGACTTCTACAGCGGAAAACAGACTTCGCCACTCAGAATCTGTGTGTGCAAATGAGCAAGCATGTAAAAGGCCCTGTTTGGCACCCAAGCCACTGGCAAGCACTAAATGGTAGCAATTATTATTATAATTATTATCATTCCCCGGCTTGGGCCTCTGGGAGTCCAGAGATGCCCAAGGACCAGCTGCAGATCATTAGGCTTCATGTGGCTGACATCTGGGCTCAGAGCAGCAAGTGCTGAGGATGCGTCCCAGTCACCCAGACCACAGGGACACGGCTTGACAGGGGCTCAGGCCATAGGTTCACACTGTTAAGCATCCGCATAAGGGTGGGGAGGGGCAGGCTCTCTCCAGCTAGGTGTCCTGCACCTTGTTTAGTGAAAGCCTGTGAACAATCCTATGTAAATGCACACTGGAGGGGTTAGAGTGTCTGGGTGATTGGGACGAGGAAGCAGGAGGAGGCCTAGGAAACTGAGCAGTCAGGAGAAGGGCTGGCGGGATGTGATCAAGGGCACCTATTCAGCCCTTCCTGCTGGTCAGGGCTTTCCTGCTTTACATCTGCGTGGAGGCGGCCATATGTCTCCTAGTATCCATTCTCCCTTCTGCACGTAGGCTCAGAACCCCTGATTTTAACTTGAGCATGTCATTGTCCACTATAAAGGCAGCACACCCCACCCTCTTCTTTTAGCTAGGTAGAAACACACTCTGGCAATGGGATGTGAGCGAAAGAGAAGTGTACGATTTCATTATCACATATTTAGTAGGAAAGTGTGTCCCTTTCTCTCTATGTGCAGGCGGGAATACAAACGTGGTGAGCCACCTTGGACCACGTGGACAGAGCAATACCCTAAGGACAGCAGATCAACAAGAGGGAAGGCTTCTGGGGTCCTGGCACCTTGGAGCCTCCATATCAGCCCTGGATTGCTTATGCCTGGATTCTTATGTGAGAGACAAATGGATCTCGATACTGTTTGACATCAAAGTCTCTACATTGTTTAACGTGAGTTCTGTTGCTGAGAAAGAGACCCTGAGCAATACATTATGCATTTTTATAAAAATGTGCTCCCATCCTTGGTTGAGATGAGAGAAACGAGGCTCAGAAATGTTTAACAACTTGCCCGAAGTGTATCAGCCAGTATAATGCTAGCCGCTGTAACAAACAGACCCAATACTAAGCATACAGAGTCTTCAACACTACGAAGCTTATTTCTTGCTCACTTAGCAGTAGTGGGTGGATGGAAAATCAGTGGGGCAGCCTCTCTCTTCAGTCGTCTGAGACCCAGGATGACGGAGAGGCTTCCGTCTTCAATGCAGAAATTCCACAGTTGTCCTGGGGGCACCTCCATTCCAGCCAGTCAGAGGGAAGGAGCATGGGGAAAGGGAGGGGGGTTTCTGGACTAATCTGGAAGTGACACACCTGCTTTCTCACATTTCACTGGCTAGACTCGGTCACACGGCCAAAGCTAACTGCAAGAGATCTGGGGAATGTCGTCTGCTGTGTGCTCAGGAGGAAAAGGAAACAATTTTGCTGAAGAGCCAGCCAATTTCTGCCACACTGGGGTCACTCAGCTCAAGTTGCAGAAGGTGAGCTGGTCAACCTGGCTCTGAAGCACAGTATGTCTTTTTCTCTCTGTTGACTCCCAGTTTTGAAGCAAAGATTTTGTTTGATGTCTGTGGTGGTCTTGTCTTTTGTCAATGTGGCCAGGCTATAGACTCCAGCTACTCAATCAAAGAGTAGTCTAGGTGTTGCTGTGAAAGTATTTTTACAGATGTGACTAATGTCCCTATCAGCTGCCGTCCAGTAAGGGAGATTATCCCAGATCTTCTAGGTGGGCCTGATTCAATCAGTTGAAAGGTCTCAAGAGCAAGACTGAGGTTTCTCTGAAGAAGAACTTCTGCCCGTCGACAGCAGCTTCAGCCTGTCCCCGAGGGCTCCTGGCTGCCCCTCCAGATGGCCTGCCTGTGGGTTCCAGACTTGCTGGCCACCCCCGACAGCTGCATAAGCCAATTCCAGTCCTCACATCCCACCAGTGTTCACTGATGTGTGCAGCACGTTTTTACTGAGCACTTACTACAGACCAGTCGCTGTGCAGCAAACGAATCACACATGGTTTCCGAACTCATGAAACAATGGAAGAGACAGGTTTTAATTAAAGAATCAGACAAGGAAACATAGAGACACCTCGGGATAAGTGCTATGACAGAAAAGTTCAGAGGACTATGAGGAGGCCTGATGTCATCTGAAAGTCACAGATGGCTCCCTGATGAGTGACATTTGGAACCGAGCTCTAAAGGAGTGCATCAACTAAGGAGTGTGGGCACGACCTAGGAAGGTGTTCCAGGCAGGCGCAGAGCCTGGGAAAAGGACTGGAGGAGGGAGGGAATGGCAGGCTTGAGGATGGAGATTGGGCTAGTGGGACCCAGAGCCAGAGAGCAGGACAGTGGGGCAAGGAGAGGCAGGCCGGGGGTGGGCTGGGCAGGGCCTTACAGAGATCTGGACTGCGGAGGCAGAAAGGATGCGAGAGACCCTCGTGGGTGCAGGGAGGGCAGCTAGGCTCTCCCAGTGTCCCTAGATCTTTCCTCTTATAAAGGAAGCAGCTGCTATAGCAAGCCTAGGGTCATGGGCTTCCCCCCCAGATACCCTTGTCTCTCCATCTCCCTTCTACCTGCAAACTGCCTGCTTGGCTGTCAAAGTCTTCTTGAATGCCACCGCATCAGAGCAGCCTGTCCTCCCGAGTGAACTCGACCAGCCACCCCGTGTCCCTGCAGGCCTTCCTGCCTCCATCAGAGCACCTTTCCCACCATGTCACAATTATTGGCCATGCGCTTGTCCTTCTCACCAGGCTGTGAGCTCCTTGAAGGGGAACAGGGTCCCTCAGGATCAAGCCCAGGGCAAGTGTGTTGACAGAGTAAATGAGTTACTGTTACCGGACCTCTCCCAAGGGTATTTTCATTACATTTCATATAATGTAAATGATATACAAACATAAATATAAGACATAAACATATAAAATATAAGTAAACACATAATTATTATCAGAAACCTATACATAGGAAAAAATGCTGGAAAAATATATGAAAACATGAACAGATGTCTAAGTGCTAAGCACTATCAGTGGTATTTTTGCTCTTCCTATTTTTAATGCATTTTCTTTTTTATTTAATACATTTTCTTTCAATAAGTATATGTTATTTGAACAAGTAAAGCAAACGATTTGTGCCACCAAAGTTGTATTTGGTGATACAGTGCTTGTATACGATTTAGACACTGTGAATAAAAAGAAATCAGTTCTATGGCAAAAAGTGATTTTTTGATGGACTTACCTAAAATCTTTCTTTCACAGGCAAAACCATCTCACACAACTGGGAAGAAGATTAGCTATTTTCCAATTTTTAAAAATGAATCTAGAAAACAGAAACTCACCAATTAAAGGATGAACATTTTTAAGAAAGCATAAAAGGCATGGAGGATATACTGCACACTTGGTAAACACTCATTGGGAATAGAAATTATTTTTTAGACCACAGATTTCTTCCTCGGGTCCACACACCAGGGAGTCTGTGATATGGACTTTCGTATGGGGCTACGGAGTTTTACAGAGACACTATAAGTATGAAATTTTATCCACATATTTTGAGTTTGGATCTGTTTTAGGGGAAGGAGGGTCCATAGTGTTTATCAGATTTGCAATAGGACCTGTCACCCCAAAAAGGTTTAAGAGTCACTGCTTTAGACAGATGTAACAGTACAATAGCTGACACTCTTCATTTATTCATTTTACAAATACACATTTTTTGCCTGCTGTGTGCCAGGCACTGGGAGGTGGTGGCGACCCCACACTGTCCCTTGCTCTCTTAAGGGCCGGACGTCACCTACTCGAGCTGGATCCTCAGACCAGCCTGCCAGGTACGCACCATCCCCCATGGGGACCCTGCGGTCTAGCAAGGGTCGCTAGCTTCCTCAGGGTCCCGTGCCTGTCGTTTCCTGGACGCTTGCAACGCGCTGGACCTGCCCTTTCCGACACCCAGGCTCCAGCCACGCGGCTGCGCGCTTGAAACACGGCTTGTTCCCCGGGAGACAAATGTGCTGTGTGCAGAAACGCAGGAGACAGTGAAGACTTAGTACAAGTAAAAAATCAACATAAAAAACATCTCACTTATTTTTTATGTTGATTACTTGTTGAAATGATTTACTTTTGATCTATTGAGTTAACTGATATATGTTATTAAAATTAATTTTATTTGTTTTCATTCTGTAAAGGTGGCTATAGAAGACTCAGGATTTCGTATGGGGCTGGCGTTCTACTTCTATTGGATGGTGCCGTGCCAGGCACTCGGGTCCAGTGGTGAGGAAAACAGTTCTTAGTTTGGGCACAACTCTTAAAAAAATCCCTAAAAAGGCTAAAGGTAGACAAAAAAAGAAGAAAATGCACTTAAAGGCATAGAGGATGTGAATCTCAGGTGGGCAAGAATAAGCGTGCCCCATTTTCTTCTGACCAGCTTTCAAAGTGATCTGAAGGCCCATCCTGATGGCCCAGCAGGAGACTCAACTTCGGTCAGGACTGAGCCTCCCCCATCCCTGGAAGAGCTCATCAGTCACCCCCAGTTCACACTGGCTGCCAAGGGGACACCTGCTCTCTGGGCTGCATGTTCTCCTGATAGAGATGGAGTCTTCTCCATCAGTCTCACCCCAGTCTGTAGGGTTAGACCACTCAGCCATTTCTGGGGTCCCGCCTTCTCCTGGGGCACTACTGCTGGACATGGGGAGCTGATTCCCCACTCTTCCTGCACTCAGAGACACCCCGTTCCCTACTCTCTGCCTCCTCACCCCTTTCTGCACCCACTGAAACACATGTCTACGCCTCTGGGACCCTGGTCTTCATCTCTTTAGCTGGCAGAGGCTAGAGGTCAGCGGCACATGGCCTGAGGGCTGAATCTAGCCTAACAATAGGTTTTGTCTGGCAGACACAGCATTTGGTTTTTACTTTGACTTTGATGCTAACATTTTAAAATCCTGAGCTCTTTTTTTTTTTTAGTTTTTATTTATTTACTTATTTATTTTAATTGACAAATAAAAATTGTATATGTTTATGGTGTAGGACATGATGTTTCAATACATGTATATACTGTGCAATGGCTAAATCAAGCTAATGAACATATCTCTTACCTCATATACTTTTTTTTTTTTTTATGGTGAGGACACTTAAAATCTATCCTGTTAGCAATTTCCAAAGTCATGAACTTTCACACAAAATCTCACATTTCCAACTTCTCTTGAAACGTTAGAAGGTCTGGTGAGAAGCCTCTGTTCCTATGGCAACAAATGGCTGGAGGGAGTAGCTCCATGAAAGCTGTATGAAAGGATCCATTTCATTCCTTTTACTGACTGTGTAGTTTTCTACCATACGTGTGACTTTTGTATCCTTTCCGGATTGGAAATAAACTAAATTTTGGATGATTTTGAGACACAGGGCCAGGACTAGAGTGAGGCAAGTGAGATGCCTTGATCACAACATTTAAGGAGGCACAGCTCCGAGAGCAAGTCCCCTCCTGCAATTCTGCACCTTAGGTGCCTCACCCACTATGCCCTAGTCCCAACCCTACTGGGGCTATTTTCTTCCAATACGTCCCTCAGTCTTCCACCAGCGTGGTCAGTGTTTGTGCGGTTAAGGTACATACAGAAAGAGGCCTTGACTCCGAGGTCTTTACTGGGCTCGGGGGACAGGAGATTGCAGTGAGCTCTGAGGTGTGAGTGGGAAAAGATAGTGTAGATGTTGTCAGGGTAGAAACTCTCAAGAAATTTGGTTGTAGATGGGAGAGGGAGACTGGGGGGCAGGTAGCTGGATGTGGGGTGAGGAAGGTTTTGGTTTCATTTTAAGTCGAGAGGTGAGACACTGGAATGGGTTTATAGGCTGAGGAGGAGGACTTCACGGCATGGAAGAGGGTGGGAGGGAAACGCTGGTCTGTGTGCTGACCGCAGGCCGGGCGCCGTGCGGAGGGCTGCATTCAGCCCCTCCTCCATGCTTCCCAGCTGGCCCTGGGCATTGGCTCAGAGGAGAGGGTCACCTTACCCCAACCCCGCAGACGGGGCAACCAGGCTTGGAAAGGCGGAATGGCTTGCGGAAGATCACGAGGGGAGACCTCCCTTCAGAATACTGCGTTTGAGGGTTGGGGAGCTCTGGTGGCAGCAGGCGTGCCTGGCACACACATCTGTGCCGTGCTGCCCGGGCAGTGAGCCAGAAGGGGGCTGGGCAGAGTGGAGAGCTCGGTGACGGTGACGTTAGGCCGGGTTCAGGCAGGGCCTCCTCAGGTTCCCCAGCCCCCTCTCGAAGGAGGCCTTCGGGGGCGGGGGGTGGGTGGCAGGGGTGGTTTTCTGCCTGCCCAGCGAGCATTGAGTCCTGCCAAGTGGCAGGAAGCTCTGAGTGGATGCCTTTCGGGCCTTTCATCCCCCACCCCGCCCCCAGCCCCAAGAACTCCAATACAAATATTTGTATAGTTATAAAAATTGGATTACAGGAATAATCTGTTTCCATACCAGCAGGACCACATTGCTGCATGCTCGTATAATAATTACGTGACGTTGCTTGTGAACAGTCACATTGCAATTACGCAGCAATGCCCACTCTGGGGACATGTGCCGTCCTCTGTGATGCTACACAGCCCAGGAGGGGCTGATTGCAGAAGCCAAGCCACGGCGACCATGGCTTCCCTCACGTGGCCAGTTTCGTGGTAGAGCTGGGGTTAAACTCAGGTCTGTCTGAGCTCAAAGCCAAAAGAAAAGGAATGAAGATTCACACATGGACAAGAGGCAACCTGCCTCTCCCGCTGAGACCGGCGCCCAGAAGGAAAGGCTGGGTGTGCCTGCAGGTACAATGTCATGGGCCAGTGTGTGAACGGAGAAGGCAGAGGTTAAGGGTGGCCGTAAATGCTTCTTTTCTCAAGGAAGCAGGAGGTAGGAACACTTGCTGAGAGCAGGAGGGAACTGGCAAGACTGGGGGTTTGAAAGAAGGGTCAAAGGTTGAGGACAGCTGCGTTGGGCTGGGGAGGGCACCACCAGCGAACCAGCGTGGTACAGGGCACCACCGAAGACCAGGTTGAGTTTGGGGACCACGGAGTTGAAGTGATGCCCGTATGTCTGCTGTGGTTTTTCCTAGCAGCTTTCTGACCCCGGCAGTGATCCAGGGTTGGGGCTTTGCTAGGTGGGGGCAGTGGAAGGACCACCACAAGGGAGTTACATACATGGGTGAAGGATTCGTGCAAGTGAGCAATCGTAGGTTTAAGGTGTTGTACTAATCAGATCTTTTTCTGTTGTAAGTGACAAAACCCCAACTTTTGCTGACTTAAGTAGACTGGCTTACACATCCAGCAAGCCCACGGATGTCACAGTGTCAGGTATAGCTGGATCCAGGGGTTTAAACAATGTCATCCAGACACCATCTTTATCTCTGGGCTCTGCTTTCCTGTGTCGGCTTCGCTTTCAAACAGTCTCTCGCTTTGCGGTGTCCACCTTTGCCCCCAGCAGCTCCCAGTCTACAACCAGTGAGTTTAGCGGCTCCAGCTGAAAGGCAGCTTCACTTTCCGAGAGTTCCAGGAAATGTCATACAAGATTTACCCACAGTGGCCCAACTCAGGTCACGTGTCCATTCCTGAGCCAATGCCCACGGCCAGGAGAGTGCCGTTCTCTGATGGGCCAGGTCTGGGTGTGTGCTCGCCCCAACAGTCAGCTCCACTTGGAACCAGAGGGTGCAGGGGTCCTCTGCATGTGGGGAGCAAAGGAAGAAGGGACACAAGGAGGGAGGTGGGGACCTGTGTGGCGGGTGTGAGGGAGGGAGCGAGCAGGAAGGGCAGGACGCTGTGGGCGGAGAGTTGTTTGGGATGGCGCTGAACAAAGCTTGCCATCAGGGTAGATGTCAGGATGGATGTGAGGACGAGCTTAGAGGTGTGGAGCTGTCAGGGGTCTTGGCTGCAAGCAACAAAAATTTCCTTTGTCCTAAGAAAAGAATCCTCGTTAGCAGGACTTTGAGGACTCCCAGAATTAACAGGAGGATGGAGAGCTAGGACTGGACTGAGTGGCAGCCCAGGCTGCCGCAGAGTCGAGGAGGCAGGGACACATGGCAGAAACAGACCCCGTGTCCCGGTGCCGCCTCCGCTGCAGTGAGTGTGCCCTGTGGCCACCCTCATGTGCTTAAGTCACAAGCTCCGCATTCAAACTCATAGAAGCAATCATCCTACTGCTGGGTCTAAGTCACGTGTCTGCCGCTTAGGAGAGGGAGGGAGCCCACACCTCCCACCCAGGAAACACCTGGGGGAGTGCAGGGGGCAGAAGGAGAGGCAGGCCGAGTGCCGGAAGCGAGTGACCATGTCCATGTGAGGGTGGGTGAGGTGCTGCAGCTGACCCACTCTGGGCATGCGTTCTCATGACAACCCTGTGGGCTGCGTATTACTGCTTGCAGAGGGGGAAACTGAGGCTCCAGTGGGTTGTAGGGCTGCGATTCCAAACCCAGGACTGCCAGTGTCCAAGGCCCTGTTTCTTCCCCCTGCCCTGCCCTGATGGTGGCAGAGTCCACCTGGACCTCGTAAGGTGCAGGCTGGTCCCTGACATTTGAGTCACCGTACCCAACTACCACAGCCCTTCAGATGCCTGGGGGCGGTGTCTGCCACTCCTGGGACCGGTCTGTCCCCTGCACAACCCCAGGGCAGGATCTCTGTGGGAGTCATGAGGGAAGGAGGGCAAGTTACGTCCCCACCCTTCTCCTCACTGTGGTGTTTGGCTGTTTGTTTTGCTGCGTGTTATTTCGATGTCCCGTAAAAGCAGTAAACATGCCAGGGCGTGTTGAGTCCACGCTGGGAGACGGGTCTGAGTCCCCGGGGTGTGGGCAGGGCACTAATGACCCAGGCGCCAGGGCCAGGCCCAATCCGGGCTCCGAGGCTCCTTACACAAGACCCCTTCCCACCCCAAGCCCTGGGCAGGGTCTGGGGGCCAGACACACACTCCCTGACAGGCGGGAGCCGCTTCCCGCACACTGTCGCGGGTTCTGGGGGAGCTGGCCCCTTGCTCTGTGTACTCCTGGAGGAGGGAAAACTTCCTGTTTGTGAAGGAAAAAAGCCCTCCACACGGCGCGGCTGGACGGCCCGGGGACATCAAAGTGTTCTTACGAAACAGCACCCTAATGGCTCAAGCATCAGTGAATCGGGGACAGATGGGTCCCATTTGCCATAAAGTACACACGGGTTTGAAAGTCCTGAGGAAAAATGCCAGGCAAAATACGTTGCAGGTTTTATTGAACCAAAAAACTCTCAGAAGATAGATTTTCGACGGTCATCAAACCCAGCGTACGTCCCGGCTGCCCAGGCCGACCCTCGGGAAGCTCAGTCCCAGGCCTGAGCCACTGCCCTCCATAGCAGAGACAAATTAAGTCAGATCTTGATGTAATTGAGATATAAAAGGCTTTTATGGGATCTTTTCTTTTATAGGAACACTTGAAGTGTGTCTGAGAAGAGCCCAGCTCACTTGCTGGTAGAACGGTAGGGGTGAAATTCAGACAGTGTGATCCGGGGGCATCCGTGGCGGTGTTTGTATTTCCCAGTTCTCTGGGGACATCGGGAAAGGAAGTTTGGGTAAAGCTCCCAGGGCCTTTTTTCCCCACTTTAAAAACCTACCGAACGGGAGAGAAGATGGAAGGAAAGAGAGAAGGAAAGAGAGGAAGAAAGGAAGGAAAAGAAAGAAGGGAGCAAGGGAAGGAAGGAAGGAAAGGGAGGGAGGAAAAGAATGTTTTAACGTTTTCCTAGAACCGAAGTTTGCACATCAGGAAAATGGTGTCACACTACAGTGTATCAGCAACGGAGCTGTTTTATGTTCTGCTTTGAATTTTTCTCGTCGTATATTTCTCCCCGGTTTGCAGCCTTGCTTTGTGCGAAGTGCCATAAAGACAGGCTTTCCCGTTAACGCACTCCGACTGGGTCGTATTTCAGGCTGTTACTGCCCGAGACATTATCCCGACGAGAATCCGTGTACTGCGGAGTGATCTGTCGGAGCCCGTTAGGGGGACAGATGAGAGGATTGGAATGGGGCCCGGGCCTCGTAATGAAACCTTAGCCCAGACAAGGGCCGAAGAGGGGGCTGTGGTTTGGGGGGTCTCGTGGAATGCATGTGGCTTTACTCCGGATGGGCTCGAAACAGCTCAGTGCTGAAAGATGAACATTCCTGTCTTCTGGCCTCTGCTCCCCTCCACCCCTTGATAGGTGAACAGCTCTGGCCACCGATGCCTCATGCATGAGAACACCAGATTTCCACTTGGCTTTATTTTTAGTTTTTTGATTGTGTGTGCGTGTGCGTTCTTGTCACTTTCAAGCAGAATATGGTATGTTATAAATAAAGCCCCACTTTCTCCCATTCTGATCACACACCATATGAGCGTGGGGCGGGGGTGGGGGGGCTTCTTGGGGGTGCCTATTCACACTGGTCCACACGCATCCGAGATTTCCTTTTGAAAATCCCAAGGCCTGGCCCACACTGACATGAAGTTATTATGTACTTTTGTTGTACAACAAATTATCATCCTATACTGTTGCAGCAGGCACTTCTACGGAGAACGCAGGTTGTAGTAATTTTGTCATACAGAGTAATATGTCACATAGACCATTCTGGATTTAGACCAATATATACAGTTTCTGGCCTAAGCAGTAACACATGTTTGGAGGAGAGATCGTTTCATTTTACTGGAATGGACAGTAAGTAGAAACACATTCCAGATTTCTTTTTTTCCCCCCCTGCCCTGAAATTTGGCAGCCAGAGCCCTCCTTGCACTTGATCTCAGGTTTTCAGCTGCTTACGAACCCTGGTGCCCACAGTGCTACGATGCCCATGTGTTTAGCAACTGGTGACTAATGAAATTGAAAAATCACTGCTCAACAGGTTTCCCAGAAACCCTCCAAGAGCTGTTTTCAACAAATGCAAATGGCACTCAAAATCTGCCCAATAATGGCCAAAATTCAGAACTTTTCTGCAGCTAATTTTATGCTTTCGAAGTCTGGCTTTGTGGAAACCTTTTTTGTTTTTTTTTGGATGAGTCTGAAAATTGCCCTGTGAGTGGAATAAAAGATGGGCAGTCATGCCGGGGTGATGAGTGTACCCCAGACCCTGGACGCCCCACTTCAGAGATGCTCAGGTGCCTGCCTGCCTGACTCCCAAGGGGACACTGTATGACTCAGCCGCTTGGTCCACAGAGTGGGGGACAAGCAGCAGTGAAGTTGCTAGCTGGTGGCATTTGCTGCATTGACCCTGGGGTCAGGAACAGTGGCGACGGAGCTGGAGGAAGGAAAGGATTCATGTTGATTGGACAACTATTTTGTACCTACTTCGTGCTTTGTACAAACTGGATTTCACTCAAATTCTCACAGTGATCCCATTTCCCCCTCTCCTGGTGAGGAAACGGGTATTCAAGCCCAAGTTTCTCTGACCCGGAACCCAGGCCCTCTCCTCTCCAGTAGTGGGGGCTAAGAGTCCAGCGCACAGTAGGTCCTTGGCGATGCTTTATCTTCCACCTGGTTATATGTGTAGGTCCTATAGGATTATATGCTCTCTGGGTACAGGGACCCTGACTTTCCTGTAGGATCTTCTTCCCCACTTTGGGCCTTGTAATGGTGGAGAGAGACCTAAAGTTTTCTAAAGAACAGTTGTTCTCAACTGGGGACGATTTTGTGGCAATATCTGGAGATTTTGATTGTCGCAACTAGGGGAGGCGGTTTTATTGGCATCTAGAGGGTAGAGGTCAGGGATGCTGTTAGCACAGGATAGCCCCCCACATTAAGAATCAGACGGCCCCAGATGTCACCAGTGCTGACACCGAGAAACCCCGCTTTAGAAGAACAGCTGTCAGGTCAAGTCTCATTCTAGTAAAAACAACCCCAAATGACTTGTTTTAAAGATTATTTTTAAAAAAGAACAATACATTCCAAACATGCAATATACTTGCTTAGAAAGTTAAAACCATGGCCTTCCAAACTTAGTGCATAACTAAACCAAATTAAGAATCATCAAGGGGTGTAAGCAGCAGAGAGAGACTTAAGCTGGAACAAGAACTTCTTGAAGGCATGGATTATGCTATATTAATTCTGCATCTTCTGTGCGTAGCAGAAGTCTTAGAGTGCAGTAGGTGCCTCATAAGTGCTTACTGCATGTCTGATGGGTGAATAGAGCCTCTTCATAGATAATGTCATACTAAGTTATACCAGCCACTGAACTGCGGCATGTTCTGCACTCCTGTTCTACAGTATCCCAGGCTAGCCATTGATGGGGGCCTCACTGCCCCACACAGAGAAGCTCATTCTATTTCTGGACCACTGTGAGCATTAGAATGGGCAATGGCTTCTCCCTGTGCTCTCGAGCCCCTTTCCTTGGGAAAGGCTCACAGCTGCTGTGGAATGGCCCTTGGTTGGGGGAGGATATGGCCAGGGTGAAAGGGTGTTTAATAGGGCCCAGGCTGTGTTTGGGTCACCTCTCAACTCCCAGGCCATTTCCTGAGCCTGGCAGATGGGAGTTACTTACCTGCCTTGCTCCAAAAAAAAGGACCTTCATTGGAGGC
Source organism: Eulemur rufifrons (assembly GCF_041146395.1). Classification (NCBI taxonomy): domain Eukaryota; kingdom Metazoa; phylum Chordata; class Mammalia; order Primates; family Lemuridae; genus Eulemur; species Eulemur rufifrons. The sequence goes on from NC_090992.1 coordinate 14,727,248, forward strand.
CACTTCCCATCTTGGTGTCTGTGTCCACAGTGTTCTCCTGGCAGGAAAGCCCTTTCCCTCGGCTTGGCCTCTCCTTCCTGCCCACTGCATCTTGGGGGCTGCTGCCCACACGAGCTCTGCCTCCTCTGAAACCAGGATTTCCGGACAGAGGTCAGAGCTCTGTGGAAGAGATGGTGTGGTGGATTTTGAAGCCAGACATCCCTGGGGGCTAGTCCTGACTCTGTCACAGTGTGGCCCTGAGGCCATTGGGCCTTTGTTTTCTCATCTTTACAATGAGAATATGATGCCTCCCTCCCTGGTCACCTCTAGGGGGAATGATTATAATACGAGTAAGAGCTATTATTTATTGAATGCTTGGCACACAGCTGGTTCGCACACATTCTTTTTAATCTTTCTAGGGATGTGTTAAGTTTTCTTAACCCCATTTTATCAGCAAGGAAACTGAGGCCCAGAGACCAGTGACGTGCTCAAGCTCTGGCCACCAGGGAGTGGTCTGGAGGAGTCGTAGCCAGGACTAAGTTTCTCCGGAGTCCACACCAGCGCTCAGTGGGTGCTCGATCAGTTCATTCCTCCCGCCCCGCCTCATTCGGCACTGAAAACCGTCTGGGCTTGCTCTTCACGTGTTTCCTCGACAGTCTCAGTGTCTCAAGTAGACTACGAGCCCGAGAAGCCACGACCTCCCCTTTCCTGGGATCAGCGCTCTCCTCAACACCCTCTCTGCTCAGGCACAAGGGAGGCGCTCAGATGACATTTGCTGACTTGAAAAAATATGGAAGGGCCATGTCTTGCCCCTCCTCTGTCTCTACACACACACACACACACACACACACACACTCGTGCACAGAGCTGTACCTGTGCATATATTGTGCACACACTGGACATGTTCACACACACGCACAGACTCAAATTCACCACACACACACACACACACACTGACTCACTGTGGCTAGACTCACAGACTAGACATGTATTGAACACATGCCCGCCACAGCCTCACACACACTCCCACGTGCAAACTCCCGGACTACACACATGCTCACACATGTTCACACGCAGACCCACAGACACACACACACACACACACACACACTCGTGCACAGAGCTGTACCTGTGCATATATTGTGCACACACTGGACATCTTCACACACACGCACAGACTCAAATTCACCACACACACACACACACACACACTGACTCACTGTGGCTAGACTCACAGACTAGACATGTATTGAACACATGCCCGCCACAGCCTCACACACACTCCCACGTGCAAACTCCCGGACTACACACATGCTCACACATGTTCACACGCAGACCCACAGACACACACACACACACACACCACACACTCACACACGTACTCATGAGCTCACAGGCTCACACACACTCCCCGCCCCTGGACGCTGAGTCCTTGGTGAGTGGGGAACCCCGGAGGGATCCGACCGCTGCTTCCCATCCCGTGGCAATCAGCCTGGGGAGCACAGTGTCATTTGGAGATGCGGCGCTCAGGGGACATGCTTTCTGCCGAGTCGTTCCTGAGCACGGACATTTCAAATGCATTTGATTTCCAGCCTCGGTTGAAAGCGGGCCGTCCTGTACACGTCGCACACATTTTTGCTCCGGGAAGGCCTGTTTCTGGAGCCGTGGCCGCCACATGTGTGTGCCAGGGGCCGGGGAGGTGGAATGGCTTTTCCATGTGGGCAATTGTGGTCATCAGGAAAGCGCCTCGCAGCAGTTTGCGCGTTCTCAGTTTACCCAAGCCCCGCATCTGCTGTGCCAGGAAGGCACCCTCTCCGACAAGGTCCGAATCTGAAGGAAAGACAAGAAGAGAAAAGACAAAAGAAAAGAGAAGAGAAGAGAAGAAAAAGAAAGAAAAGAGAAGAGAGGGGGTGGGAAGGAGGAAAAAAGAGACACACGCTCTGAAGGGGCCAAGGAATTCTGTTTACTCCTCGGTGATATTTCTGCCTTTTGTTGTGGCAAAGACCTGCCTTTTACTGCGTTGTTGAAACATCTTCAAAGTCTGGAAATCCGAGGGGCATTCCAATAAAAACCTCTGTTGAGCTGCGGCGGAGAGAACCCCAAATTCAAATCAGGTCTGAGCACTTGGCAGCAGGCGCGAGGACTGGGTAGCAAAAGCCCAGCTCAGGGGCAGGAGGCCAAGGAGCCCTGTCCTGGTGACGGGAGGGCTGCACAGGGCACCCGAGGTGGAGGGCCAGCGAGCTGGAGGGTCTCTGGGAACACTGTGGGGCCACATGGAACCCGGGTCAAACCCTGTCTCCACCACGAATTCAGTGTGTTACCTTGGACCTACCACTCTGGCTCTCTGAGCCTCAGCTTTCTCACCTGTAAAATGGGTGTGTTTATGCACACATACATGTGTGTGTGTGTGTGTGTGTGTAAATAACCATCTATAAAGCTAGCGTAGAGACAAAATGTGTAAAGTATTTGGCACATAGGAAGTGTTAACAGATTTTAATTCCCCATCTCCTTGCTAATATGGACAAAGCCTGCTGTGCCTTGGGGCCTGCCTTCTCCACTCCAAGCTCTGAGTGTCCCACCATTTCTAGGAACAGGCATCTCCTGCTCCCTCCACCTCCCAAGACCAAGGAGGGCAAGTCTGTGGGTCCCTCTGAGAGAGGGGGCCAGTCCTGTGTCCCACTGCCTGGGTTAGCAGGTTCCTGCAATAGTCCAACGAGGGGGCTGGCACTGGCCCTCCCAGATGGGAACCCACAATGGAAGCAGCCAGGAGTGGTGGATGCCCTAGAAGTGAGGCCCCCACTTTGTGCCAAGCATGTCCCCGTCATCTGTGGGCGCTGCCCATCCCTGCCCTGATCAGGTGATACATGGGCCCCTCCAGTCCAGCCACGCTGAGCCAGGGTGGCCCCATGGCCACAGTCAGACTTTGCACAACCTTTGGCTTGAGCTGCTCCTTATGGTGCCCCACGCTTGTGAGGCCATTCATTCGTTCACTCATTCATTCTTCCAGCCTTCAGACTTGGAGCTCAGTAGGACCCAGCCTAGTGGAGAGACAGGCATGACACCCCAAAGAGACTGCTCACATGCTGGGCGAGCCCAGGAAGGGACCCCGACCTGGCCTGACAGGGGGCTGAACAGGGCGGGAGTGGGCCTGGCCGTCTTCTCAGATCAGGAGACTCTGGAACCAACTCATTTTTGTCCATATCTCAAGATGACATACTTGCCTAGGCCTAAGGATTGGAAAATACCCTTAAAACTGGGGTCAGGTGCCCGGTTCTTTAGATTGTCTATAAGGCCAGGAGAGACGCTGAGGGTGAGGGGAGGGGGGACCTCCAGCGTGAGTGTGCCTGGGAGGGAGGGGAATGGGACTGAGGGCCTTCCAAGGAGGTCTTGCCCGCCCCAGAGCCTTCTCCCCCCGGATGCCAGGCACTGCCCCGTGTGCTGGGCCCTGGGCAGGCAGGGAAAGTGCTCTGCCCTTTCTACACGGGGAGAACAGTGACCAAGGCTCAGGGGCAGGAGCTGGGGGATGGGGGTCGCAAAACAACCTGGCTATCGGGCTGGGTGGAAGAGGTGACTGGTCAAGGAAGGCTTTCTGAAGGAAGTGACTGTGAGGCTGGCCCTGGCAGGCGGAGTGGACATCAGTCAGGCCAAGAGCAGCAAAGAGAATGCAGGGACAGAGGGAACCACAGACAGAAACAGAGGAGAGATGCCCTAGAGCGGGGAGGGCTGAAGTGATTCGTGCAGTTGGTGCCTATGGGGGGTAAAGGGACTGTGGGGCTGTGAGCCTCCAGCAAGCTCCGCACAGGGCGGACACGGGGAAGGCTCACCTGGTCTTCTGACCTTGCTGTATGCTAAATCCTTCCCATCCAGGCTCTGTTCTGCTCCACAGCGAGCCTGCTCGTTGCAGACGTGACCATCTTTTCTTCTGCTTAACTCCTTCGTAGATCCCCCTTGCCTCAGGGTAAGATCCGTTTCTCTACCTTGGCTCTCGAGGGTCCCCAGGAGTCTGAGGGGTCCCGGGGCGGTTAGCTTCAGGGCAGGTGGACTTCGGTTCCAGGTCCAGATGTCCTACTATTAGTTGACCTTGGAGAAAGCCTCAGCTTCCTCTTCTGTAGTAGCACAGGAAATGAGATGGTGCCATGTCCTCCAATTAGCTCCCCATAGGTAACAGCTCTGTGGCCACTGACAACTTCATGAGCCTTGTCACCCATCTCTTACCTGCTCGTATCCTTTCCAGCCAGCACGTTGTAGGTACTGGAGAGCGTGGTGCTGTTCCATGCCTCCCTGCCTTTGCTCATACAGCCCCTTCTTCCTGCAACACCCTCTCTGTGACTGGCCGCCCGACAGCCTACTCACCCTTCAAGACCCAGCTCAGGGGTCACTTCCTCTGAGAAGCCCTCTCTGATTTCCTTTCCCTTGTTGTTTCCTCCTCTGTGCTCCCCTGAATCACCATAAAGCTACTGCACTTTCTGAGGCCTGTCTCTCCTCCACACCCGATCACCTGCTAGCTCAGGGTCAGGTCCTCTTACCTCTTGAACCCCCAGGGTCCAGCATGGAGCCTGACACCCAGCCAGTCTGACAGCGGAGAAGGCCCAGACTCATTCTGCACATTTACCCCAACTAGATTCCATTTGCATTTCTCTTTTCCTGCGGGTGGGGTGGGTTGGGGAGGGGGCACCCTTGAGCCAGGTGCTCACTTAGGGGGGCTCTTAGGTTGTTTGGCTCCAGCCAGGTCCCCTGGCAGGAGGCTGGCTCACCGCAGGGCCGACCTGCTGCCTGCTGGTCTCCCCTTTCTGAGACAGGAAGACGGAGTGTGACTGCAGCCGCAGGCCTCCGCCTGCTGGAACCTGGGCTGGGCTGCCCCCAACCCACCGCGGGGAGCCCTGGTGCATTGTTGGTCACTCTTGTTTTGCCCCACCTGAGTGACGATGGCGAGCTCCAGCCTTCCATCACCTCACGCCCTGGGAACACCTCCTGGGTCATTGCCAGGCTTATGTGCAGGACAAGGCGGTCACCACTCCCACCAGTGCCCCCACACAGGGACAATGAGGGAAGGGCAGCACTGCCCACAGCTGGCTTCTGCCCCAAGGCTGCAGGGGACAGGGGCCAGGCCTCTGGGGACCAGGCCTCAGGCCTGTGTTTAGGCTATGGGATGTCCTGGCCGGAAAGATCTCAACCAACCTCCCATGTCCATGAGAACATCTGACATTTACTCAATGCCTACTATGTGCCAGGCTCTGGGCTGAATGCCGTACGTGATTTAATCTCATTTAACTTTACTAGAGACAGTTACTATCCCCACCCTCATTTGAGAGATGAGGAAATTGCGGCACAGAGAGTTTAGGTAACTTGTGCAAGGTGGTGACAAAGCCAGCAGTGCTGGACTTTGCACGAGGACACTGAACAATGGAATATGTGCTCCTGTCAGTGGCAGGCTTCATGCCTCCCATTTTACAGATGGAGAAGTTGAGGCTAGAGGGGGAAAATGTGCAGGTCTTTTCCTGCTTTACCTTATTGCTGAAGAAAATCTACCTTGTCTTTTGTTTGTTTAACTCCGAGGTCACCCAGAAATGGGTTCAATCCAGCTGAGTGACCTTGACCAAGGGACTCCACGTCTCAGAGCCTCAGTTTCCTCATACGTGAAATGGGACTACCATTCTCTCCCTTGTGCATCCGTGGGGGATTCTAAGAGCAAAGGGGCCGGCAGCAGTGTCTGGCAGGGCAGGATGAGCAAACACTGCCAGGGAGCAAGTCACGCCATCACCGTCACTCCATCAACTCCCACAAAGGGCCTGAGGCCCTGACATTAGGGCATTACAGTGACGGAGACCAAGACCCAGGAGTGTGGGGTAAAAGGTAAAGACTGCCGAGAGGAGAGAAGTTATGAGTCATTCTCTCTCTTAGCTGCTTGTTCTGCAGTGTGGTTTAGCAGGGGCTCTGTGGAGCGAGGATACATGAGCTCAAATCTCATAGCTACCACTACCTAGTTCTTGGGCTTTGGGAAAATGACTTGATGTCTCTGTGCTCCCATCTGCAAAAAAAAATGGGACTAATCATAGTGACAGTCCCATAGGCTCATAGTTGTGAGGGTTAACTGAGCCAAAGCGGTTAGCACAGCCCCTGGCTTAGACTACAGGCGCTGAGTCAGCACACACTTGCTGAGCACCTGCTATAGGCCAGGCCCTGGGGAATCATGTGCCACCTCCGTGATGATGTGTGTCCTTGAACAGTTCAAATTATAGTGGGGAGACAGGTAAGGGGCACATGGCTGCATGAGGAGTTATGGACACTATGAAAATTAACCCTGGAGTGTAGCTCTGAGCTTCCTAATGGCCAAGCCAAAGAGGGAAAGAGTTTATGTGGTTCTCACTGTCTAGAAGTTCATGAGACAGATAATTTTTTTTCCTGGCCTCAAGTTCCCACTGAGAGAGAAAGGAGATGCAGAGAGGTCAAGCCCCTCAAACTAGGTCACGCAGCTAATAAACTAGTATTCCAATCTGGGTCCACCCTGAGGGCCCTCTGCTGTTCAAGGCTGCTGATGACAGAACAGCACATTGCCAGGCACGGCCAGCTTACTGCATGCCCCTGTGTGGGAGCAAGCTCCATCCCCATCCCTGCGTGGGTGAACTTCGGCTTGCAGCCAAGTGTGCAGTGGTCAGGGACCTTGGACCTGCACTTCTTGGCGACCAGGCCCATTACAGCCGCTTGGAGGAGAAAACAGACAGTCTGTGACATTGGTTCATTAGACACACTGCCTAAGGAGGCAGTATGATGAAAAACGGAATTTCCCACAGGTTTGAGCCATAGGAAATTGCGGCTATTTGACCATTTTTGTTTATAAAAATGGCAATATCACATGGTTCAACCTAATAGTATTTACTTAATATCTTGCTTTAAAATCCTAAAATAGATTCACTTGTTCTCTTTGGCCTCTTCCTATAAAATGACATCCAATAATTCATGGGGTTGACATGCTAGTTGTATTATTTTCTCGAAAGAGTACAAACCGACTTAACATTTTATAGGCAGCCCTTTCTGTGGCTCTGACTGTCCTCCATGACAGGCAGTGGCCTGTGGAGACACAGAGGAGGGGACCAGGACCAGGACTGGGCTAGAGCTGGGGCCACCACCTACTAGGTGAGTTTACCTCCCGTGATGGTTAATTCTAAGCATCAGCTTGGCTGGGCCACACTGCCCAACTCTCTGGCCAAACCTTATTCTGAATGTTTCTGCAAGGGGGTTTTTGGGTGAGAGCAGCATTTAAATGGACTCTGAGTAAAGCTGATTGCCCTTGCTAATGGGGTGGGCCTTATCCAACCAGACAAGACTCGGGTAGAACAGGAAGACTGGCCTCCCCCAGCCTGAGTGAGCTCTGCAGTGGCCTTTGGACCCGAACTGCAACATGGATGCTTCCCTGGGTCTCCAGCCTGCTGGCCCACTCTGCAAAACTGCATGAGCCAAACCTCTCTCTCTCTCTCCATATGTATGTATACTCTCTATATAGTATATCTATATTGATATCGATATATAGAAGCATCCCATTGGTTCTGTTTCTCTGGAGAACCCTGCTTAATTCCCTCTGGGCGATGGGGTTGAGGTTGACTGGGTTGTGTTGAGCACTAGAGGAGGTGCCGCACCCCAGTAGGTGCTGCGCGAATGCTATCTCCTGCTACTATCATGGTTATTAATGTTATTGCTATTAGATGGGGGGCCAGGGCATCTTCTGATCCCTGCCACACACCCTGACCTCCCTTGTACACTTGTCATTTCCCCAGAGGGTGCTTGTCCCTAAGGGGACATGTCCCCCCAGGAGCCTGCGAGTCCCATGTTCCCCGTGCATGTGCCACGTGCCCAGGCTCAGGCTAACAAAAGGCTGGCTGGCGGGACAGCCAGGGCAGAGAAGCTGCATGGAGAAGCTGCTTGAGGTTTGAGACCTGGGATGCCACGAGCCTTTGTGGAAAGAGCACTGGACTTGGAGCCAGCAGGACTGTTTTGGGGGCTAAGCGAGTTTTGCAGTAGGACACTCTTGGACACAAGGGTGATCACATTTCTCCACTCTTCTAAGTCACATGAAATGTGGCTCAGCATGTTCAGTCCCAGCACTTTAGGGGTGGGAGTGGGGAGAGGCTTCCTTTCTCTAAACTTGTACAGTAATGCTGGGAACCTCACACAGACTGATTATTAGGGCCGAGCATCTGGGCTTCCTTGCTTGGCCAAGGGCTGTAGTTTGCTGACAGGCAAGGGGGCCTCTGCCTGTGGCTCCAATTCCCTTGGTGCCATCTGGGCCATGGAACCTTCCCTGGGCTTCTGAGGCCCGAGTGTCCGACCCGACCAGGGTGCTATGCTCAGAAGGGCCTCACACTTGGTCTCACACTCTCTGTCACTACCTTGAAATTCTGAACAACGTTTGAACAAGAGACCAACATTGTCATCATGCACCATGCCGTGCAAATTATGTAGCCAGTCCTGCCCCAAGGGCCCAGCCATGTGTCATCATCCTTGGAGACGCCATTCCCCCAGTGTCCTTCAGGGGGCTGTGAGGCCCCTTCCTGCTGCAGGTGGAGCCCACCACCCTCCACCACATGCCCATTCTTGGAAATCTCACCTCTCTTTCACCCTCTGGAACCAGCCCCTTTCAGACAAGCCAGTTCTTTGTCTCTGAACCTAAGATCTTGAAAATAGTACAGCCCCTTACTGTCCAAAGGACCAAGGACACCTCAGTCCTCTGGGGCACAATGCCCTCCCTTCCTTCTTGGAAGGGAAATGGCGAGAATCCTTTTACTCTTTCCTGGGCAGACTCGAGTCCTCACATGGCTCGGCCCTCCATCAGAAGATGCTCCGGAGTGCTGAATAAATGGTCGCTCGCTGCCCGGCCTGGGTGCACAGCCTGCGCGTGGGCCCTATGGCTGCCACTTCGCGGATGATAAACTGAGGCCCAGAGAGGTGCACAGACTCGCTCATGGTCACAGAGCCTCCCAGCTGCCCACTCTTCTCAGAGTTTCCGTAGCCCTGGCCAGAGAGGGGAGAAAATGAGAGCGTGAGTGGGTAAAGCTGATGTCATTTTTGCTCCTCTAAATGAAAAGCCTTGGCTCGGTTTAAAGCCCAGAGAAAACTCAACTATTTCCCATTACACACCTAAAATACGGCAGTCACGGTCCTGGGAGTGCACATGCGTATCTCATTTGCTCCTCACGACAGCCCCACGAGGCGGTGTGTTCACGCTCCTTTTTAACAGAGGAGAAAACCGAGGATGGAAGCGGCGGCGCACCCCGCCCGGGCTCCGCAGGGGGAGAGCGGCGGCCAGGGTCGCAGCCCTGCCCCAGCGACGTCACGCTCTGCGATCGGGACGGTCCGCGTGGGAGACGCAGAGGTGCTCAGAGGACGGTTTCAATTTTCCAGCCGTGGTCTGACCACTCATGTTTTCGAAAATTAAAAATTAAATCTTGGCTCTGAACCGAGAGCGAAGAAGCGGCGCGCTGCTCTTGGAGCCCTGCCCGCCCGCTCACCCTCGCGAATCGGGGGCTCCGTGTCGCGAGGGAAATGGCGATGGCAGCTGCCAAAACGTGCCTCACACTCCCTGCAGCCCTTGAACCCGGGAGTTAAAGCTGCGGGTGGAGAGCGAGGCGGTTTGCCCCCGCCCTGATGGCCTGGGAGAGGCCTGGACGTTTCGGGGTCTTCCAGAAACTTCATCCAGGTGCAGGAAAGAGCGGTGTGCTTGAGCGGGACCTGCCGGCGGAGGATGAGGTCAGGAGTCCGAGGACGACGCTTACTCGGGTGAGAGTCCGCAGCGGTGGCCGGGCCGCCCCGGCGCGGGGATGCCAGAGCTACGGCTCCCCCAGGAGCCGCGTCGTCCGGAGCCCGACAAATCTATTTCTGAACAGTTTCCACATCTGCTCTCTCATCAGCCCGTTCAGGCCTCATCCTGCCCGGATGCTGCCGTTGCCCCTGCCAGGTGTCCCTGTCTCTGGTCCCGCCCGCTCCACACTGGTCACTGCCCACCCACCACACTGAGGGACCCCCGCTGCGTTCACCTGGCACACTGGAGCATCTGACGACGGCCTGCCCTCCAGCCTCGTCCTCTGCCACCTGCCCATGCCAGTCACGCCAGGCCAAGGAGGCCCCCAGCTCTGGGCCTCTCTCCCCCACCCTCTGCTGGGACACCCCTCCCCCTTCCTTGCTGGCCCCCTGCCACCCCACCCCCGACTCAGAGCTCCCTGGGGGCAGGGTCTAGTAGTCCCAGTTTCCATGTCCCAGGTTCCCAGCTTTACATGTTTGTTGAATTAAAATAAAATGAAAATAAATTTGCATGTACCCCTGAGGACTCCAGGCCAGCTCCCATGGAGTTTAAAGCCCAGAAACAGAAAACGAAGAAGAGAAACTTCTCTCATCAGAGCTCCACTGTGAATTCAGAATCTGACTGATTTACTGTCGTTGTACAAAAAATATTTCTTGAGCACATACTGTCTTCCAGGTACGGTACGGGGCTCTGGGCTAAATGCTGTGTGGTTGGATACTATTACCTAAGGCGCAGAAGGTGGAAATGGCTTCCTGGAGGGCTGAGACGAAACGGGAGAATCACAAGTCCATGAGCAAGTAGCTGTGCAATCACAAAGAGGCCCAGGGGACCACAGGGAAAAGCCAGGGGCAGCGAGAGGGTAGAGGGGCCACCTTGGTGGTGTGGTCAGAGCGGGTGTCTGGGAGAGGGAGGCATTGAAGGTGGGGTCTGAGGGCCTCAGGGAAGCACTGTCCAGGCGGAGGGGCTGGCTCCGGCAAAGCAGGAGGTGGGAAAGTGCTTGGTGCTTTTGAGGGACAGGCAGGGGTCCGTGTGGAGCCGCTGCAGTGGGGTTCGGGACGAGGAGGAGGGCCGGCTGGTGCAAAAGGCAACCTCAGGCCTCTTCTCCCAGCCCCCTTTGAGCTCAGGACCTTTCTCATCCTGGAAGACTCTGGACTTTGCACAAAAAAATGATGCTCTCTTCTGGAAGTATGTGCTGCCCCCTTTTTCTTCCCCCTCTAAGGGGTCTCCACTCTGCCAGCCTCACAGCTGTGGCCTGTGTAGGAGGAGGAGGAGGGCAAGCCCAGTGGAAAGCTCATTCTCCAGGGCCCAGAAAGACTAAGAGTAGCCCCCAGACTTGGCCTTGGAGCTGGTGTTTTCATGAGCCAATATTTTGGGGAGAAACCAGGGCACACTGCAACGCTGGGGAACAGCTGCAGAGGAACACTTTCCGTCCGCCACGCGTGCTGGCTGGCCAGGGGAAGCTGTGCAGCCCTCCAGCGTGCCTGGGGGCCGTCTAGCTTAGCGGTCAAGAGCCTGAGCTCCGGAGCCCAGCTCCTGGGCTTCAAGATCATTTCCCCAAGTGGTGACTGGTGACCTTGGATAACTTACATGACCACCCCAGACCTCCCGTTCCTGAAGTATCTATGAAGGGGAAAATTGTACATAGGGTCATCAGATTAAATGAGTTAGTGAATATCGAGTACTTGGGAAAGTACTGGTCCATAGGAACGGTTTAATAGGTTTCAGCTATGATCTTTATTATTATTACTAATAACCAGGCCTCTCAGGTGTCTGAGGACTTGCCCACACGCTGCCAGCAGAGAGCGATGCATGAAAAGGCCACGAGCCTCCACGTCCTTTTTCGGAAACATCCACAGCAGTTTGACATCGGAGTGTCCAAGGTGAGTCTGGCCTGTTGCACGCAGCAGCTGGTTCCCCAGGGAAAGTTCTCACAGGGACTTTATTGGGTACACGGACAGGTAGCTGGCCTGTCTGTCTCCTCCTTCCTGAGTGTCCCCACCCAGGGGAGCGTAGGTGCTGTAATGGAAATCCGAGGTTTATGTTCTCATTAAACATGATGAGCAACCCATCCCATTTGTGTCCAGCCTCATTTCATCCAGTTATCAAGCTCCAGGCCTTCACAAAACCAAAAAATAAAAAATAAAAAAAGTTAAAAAGCTCCTTTTACTGTTTGTTTGTTTTCCCTCCAACTGTTTTCCGCTGATTTAAAATCATGTGATTCAAGTGAAATATGATCCATATGTCTCTGATTCATTTACTGATCAACTAATTTATGACTGTAAAAATGGCTTTGAAATGACAAAGTTTCCTACAAAGTCTCAGCGTCATCATTATTTACACTTGGACATCAAATAGCTCTTGTGAAATATCTTGCGGAGCGGCCGCGGGGCTTTTCTGGTTTAAAACTTTGTTCTCTTTTGGATTCATGATGACTGCTGCGGGGCTTCTTCCTCTTCTTCTTCCTCCTCCTTTTCTCCCTGTCCCCTTTCTTCGTCCTCCTCTTCTCTTATTTTTGGTGAAGTTTCAGAACTTGAGTCCTGAAAACTTGCTTGAGATTTGGACTCGGCACGGTGAGTGACGTTGCCCGTGAACCAAACGAGCCCACGTTCCAGTTGTACACAGCACCGCTTCCTAGAAAACCGGGGTGAACGCGCCCCTGAACGCAAACAGGAAGGGGAGGTGGGCCTCCAGGAGCGTGGGGTGGGGAGGACATTCAGAGCATGTTCAGGCCCAAAGCGGGGGGCCGGGGGGGGAACCCTAAGATTTCAAAACTGGGAATTAAAGGATCTAGGGATATTTTTTTGAGGTATTTGAAGAGAGGGGAAAAAAAGTCTAGGGAAATTGGTTGAATGTTTTTAGGAAAAAATTTGTTTGTTCAAAAGTAAAAAATTATGGGATCCAAGGTCAAGGATAGATTTTTGTCTTCTTGTTTATTTTTATCCCGAATTCTTCCCTCTCTCCACATCCGGTTCTGTGCCATGTGCCCTGGAATTTTCTCCCCCAAGCCCTCTCCCTGTGTTCTCCGTTCCTCCCCTGCCCACCCACAGCAGCTTTGCTCTGTCTATCCCAGGGCCTGAACATACATTCACCGCTTCTCACCAGCCGCCTGGCCCAGCCTCCGCTCTGTCCCGGGGGAGCATCCTAGAGTTCAGCTCAGAGCACGTCTGACGCCTAAAATCTGCCCACAGTCGTGCTGTGTTTCTGAGCACTTCCCCCGTGTAGTCTCTGTGCTCATGATGGCTCAGTCTGCTCCCACCTCCCTTCTGGGAAGGCTGTGCCCTACCACCCCGCTCCCCAGATGCGGCAGCTGAGAACCAGAGAGACAGTCACCCATAGAGGGGGCAGGCGGTGGTCCAGCCAGATCCTTTGCCCTTGACCTTGGGTTGCTGCCTCTCCAGGCTGCCTGCAGGAGCAAGTCCCCAGGCCTGAAGGCCCTTGCGGCCCCTCTCTCTCCACTTCTCCACTCCTCTCCCACATGTGCTCTGGCCTCCAGCTATGCCAAACTATGAGTTCACACGTCCACGCCCGCCCGGGCACAGGCTGTTCCCGCCGGTCGGTAACACCCTCTCCACGCAGCCCCAGCTCTGCCCGGCACGCTCTGTTCATCCTCGGGACCAAGCTCCTGGCCTCCTCTTTGGGGAGCCTCTGTCACCTGTGGGACTCCACTACCTTTGCCCCCTCGGCACCCTGCTCCCCTTCTCCCAGTTTGCGTGGGGCTGGCTTCCTCCTTCAGTATGAGCAGTGAGCAGGGGACCCAGACCTGGCTGATAGCCAGTCAACGGTGCCACCTCTGTGAAGCCGCAGTGACTACTGAGAGGGTGGCACGTGACTCGAGCAAATCGACAACACTCAGTCCTGGGAATTTGGCTGAAGCCAAAAGTAAACAGGGACTCTCCTTTCAGAGGTGCTGCTAACCATGTTGACCTTGGAGAGTGCCGCTGGGGGACATCTTGCTCGTCAGGGAGTAGAGCCTTCTTCACAATAAAGTCAGTGTGGCTGAAAGCCCGGCCTAACGCTGGGGACAGACCCCTGGAGACCGCTGTGCCTGAAGCCAGTCGTCTCGAACTTCTCAGAAACATGAGCCAACAATCAGTCTCTGCCCCACTCCTGCCCTTCCCCCCACCAGACCCAATTTGTGTTGGACTCCTGTCACTTAATGTCACTTGTCATTAAGAGTCGTGAAGAATGTCCAAGTTGACATCTTTCTCCTCCGTGTATCCTCAGGACCTAGTACACACCTCTGCAGTTTCTTATATTCTCATCCAACTGTCTCGTTCATGAATCTCTGCGACTTGACTCCACGCTTCTTGAGACTAGGGATGGTGGCTTCCTTCTCACTGTTGTCTTGGCACAGACTAAGAAGCAGCATCAAGTTGGCACTAAAGTCATGGACTTTGAAGTCAGCCAGACCCGGGTTCAAATCCTGGCTCTGCCACTCGCTGCCTGTGCAGACTTGGCCACATTCCTTCCTTCACCTCCTTGAGTCTCAATTTCCTGAACGCTCATGATGACAGGTCATTAGGAAGAATGAGGTCACTTCCACTGGCCTTAGGACAGTGCCTGGCCTACACGAGGCATTTAATAAATGGTAGCTATGGTTACCATGACACGTTGGTCCAGTGGAGTCAGTCCTGTGAAAATCACAGGCACCCATGGCAGTGGCACGGGCCAGGGGTTGGGGACAGTTCACACACAAGCAGAGCCACAGTTACTGCAAATGGTGGCAGCTTTGCTCCTGGACACTGTGGAGACTCAGGGCTGGGAGGAGTTCAGCAGCTTGGGAGGAAACGGGCAGCTCCTCTCAGCCCTGCCTCTGAGGCCATGCGATTGTCAGGGTGGGAGTGGACACGGGAGTGTGGCAGAGAAGGAAAGTCCACCCGCCCAGGGTTCTCCCTCTGACCAGCCCTCCCCTCCTCACTGCAGACTCGGAGTTCAGGCTCTTTGCCCTGGGCAGAAGTTCATGGTTAGGAGCTCAGGCACTGGAGTCAGGCAGTCCTGAGTTACACCTTTGGCTCTCTACCTTCCTAGCTGTGTGTCTCTAGGCAAGTTACTTACCCTCTCTGAAACTGTTGCCTCATCTCCAACATGATTTTTTTAGTGGAAAAATGAGATCATGTAATTTAAGCTCTTAGGCCAGTGCCAACAAATGGTAACTCTTATTTTCAAAGACTAAAATACAATCCGTGAGGGACTCCAACTCCCTGCTGTCCTGGCACCCAGGCTGGCCATTTGGAGGGTACCCGGAGCACGGACTCCAGGACGGGCACTCTCAGCCCTGCCCTCTAGGCCACTGAGGTGGCCGACAGCATGGATGATGGGATCCAGTGCTTGCCTTGGCGTTCTGGCTCTTACACTTACCCTGCAAGTCGTTCGATTTCCCTATGCCTCAGCTGCCTCACCTGTAAAATGGAGCTGACAACAGTTATCTACCTTATCGGGGAGTTCTGAAGATTAAATGGCTTAATACAAGCCATATACTTAGAACAGTGCCTGACACATGGCAAGGGGCCATTAGTATTTTCTAGAGTAATTTGATGACTACTCATTGCACTAAGAGATCTCCACCTCCAAAGAAAGTGGAGCCGAGAGGGAGAGGAGGTGCGGAGAAGAGAGAAGTGGGGGTGGTGGGATGGGAAGGGTGAAAGGCAGGGAGAGGAAGACAGAGAAGGAGACATGAAGAATGGATCCCAGCTCCTGGGTCGTGTGGTCCCTGACGCCAGCATCACTCCTTTCTGGGGTGTACAATAGTTACACGAGCTAATGAATTCCCTTCGCTGCTCCATGTTTCATAGACTCTAACACGCTATCGATCGTAAGATGCACCATGGTTTAATGTGCAATGAACTCTCCATGGATTGCAGGAGATGCTAACGACGTTAAGGATGTTTAAGGATATTACAGTGTGGAGATTGGGGGAGGGTGTCCCTGAAGAGATGAGTACAGTGGTGCAAACTGGGCTTCTGTTTCTCCCAGAAGAAAAATTCCAGTTCATTCATATGCTCTTTCTCCCCACTCTGGAAACACACCCTGAGCACAGAAGGCCTGTGGCGCCTTCATGTCTTACGGAAGAGTTATTTGGAAAGAGAAGGGGGGAAGAAAACAGCCCATGCCCCTGTGGACATGGAGGAGGAAGGTGCAGAAACAGTCCCGTCTCGTAAGCAGCAAAGTTGCGAGCCCTGGGCTGGGGCAGAGAGTGGCAGTCTCAAGAAGCACCTACTATGCACCAGGGACACTTACGCTTCACATCAACCTTGGAGAGAGCTGCGGCTGCCCCTGTTTGACGGCAGAGGAAAGCGAGGCCAGCCTCGGTTAACTCACTTGACTGAGGTCAGGCAATAGGGCACCCCAGGGCCAAGACCCCGACCTTCCCAACCGGTGACATCCTTCCTCCTGTGGAGCTTGGCTGACTCCCTGCGTTTGTTCCTCATTATCCCTAAAACCGTCAAAGCAGACCCACTGCGGTGAGAAGAGACAGCAAAAGAGACACAAAGCCATGCTGTCTCTGAGTGACGAAGAACAGTGCTCACCTCCCAGCATTCTCAGAAATTCAGGGCAAAAACGGGACCTTGTTGCCAGCCGCTCGTCTCTCTCTACGGCTGGTCCATTTTTATCTGAGCATCTCTGGGATCCAGGCCTGGGCTGTCATCGGCTCACAGCATGACCTTGGGCATGTCACTTCTCTCCCAGGCCTCAGTGTCCCCAACTGTAATGTGATGGGAGCTGGGGCTGGACAAGCTCACCTTTAAAGGCTCTTCCAGGCCAAACATAAACAAACCTTAGTCACTAACTTCACTCAAGCGTTTTACAGTTTGTAAAGATTTTGCTTGGTCCTCTGATGTGGCAGTTCTCAACCTATTTTTCTGTTGGGGCACACGTGACGCTGTCGTCGCACGTGGTATTCTATGCACAGTTCCCGCTGGCTAGCTGCACTTTCACACTTTCCATCCCACTCGAGAGAGCATATTAACATGCAAATGAAGAAGGTGACATTGGCTAGGGCTAACCTTGGATACACTCTAAGTTACATAATTTAAACCCAAATCACATGAAATATCAGTGCTCTGTCATAAGCCAATAATGACATTGCCAGGCTTCTCCCAACTGACTCTGACCCCAAGGTTGTCTAGACACAGCGGATCAGAGCCACGGCTGTAATGAGCCCAGGAGGAGACAGCACAGGCTTCATGTCTGTGTAAGGAGCTGCAGCGTATTAATAGCTGGTGTCCGGATTCCTCCTAGGAAGGGAACTGTGTCGTAATACGGACTGAACTGGGGGAGGTAGGAATCCCGAGGGCCCTGGGTGTCAGAGCTTCCAAGAGCAGAGCTGGTGGTTCTGCACAAGACAGGAAGAAGACATGGAGTCCCCAGATACAACCCAGGAGGTAGGAGGTGACGGGGAGACGGCAGAGGAGGAGAGGACAGGAGCCACTGAGGGACTGCAAGGCTCTGCTGTGTTGATGCCTCCCTGCCCTGTGATTCCCAAACGTTTAGATATTCTCCTCCACTGCCTCAACTATGTGCGTGTGTGTGTGTGTGTGTGTGTGTGTGTGTGTTCAGAGAATGGGGCCACCAGACCACACACATGCAATCACAGTGCCGGAGCCAAGCAACAAGGCAAATGATGGGACCTCAAACCTCTGCAAATTTGCGGAAATCTTAGAAAGTTCTAACCAGTCAGATTAGGTGGGTTTAGGGGTCTCAGGCCATCCTAGCTAGAGCAGAGGTGCTGTCAAAGCCCCGTCTGACATCCAGACTTTTACCCATTTTGCAGATGAGGAACCAAGAGGGCTTTGCCAAAATGGAGCAAAACTGGCTCATTCCTTCCATGGGGTCCTGACTGGGTATTTGCTCCCTGTGGTTGCTGCTCCCAAGTTCCTCCGTCTCCTCCTCTTCCAAGTCCCGACTTACCATCAACTTCGTAAATCTCTTGGGTGATCCTGGCCTTCGCCCTTCCCCAACATTGATCTATTTTTTCATTTTGAAATAATCTTAGATTTGTAAGCGTTATGAAGATAGTACCAAGAGGTCCCGTATACCTTCCACCCAACTTCCCCTAATGGGAACATCTTCTGTAACATTTGTCTAAACTAAGAAAACGAACGTGACACCATTGACTAAACTACTCGCGGAGCACAGACTTGATTGGAATTTCACCCGTTTTTCCGCTGATGTCCACTCTGTTTCAGGACGCACTCCAGGGAACCATGTTAAATTTAGTTGTCACATCTCCTTAGCTTCCTCTAATCGTGCCAGTGCCCCGGTCTGTCTTTGTTTTCCATGCTGTTGAGCGCCACACGCGCTGGCGCCGCTGATGCACATATCTGCTCATCAGAATGATCCAGCGACTCGCCCACGTGGGGTCAGGGCTGTGAGAGGCAGCAGCAACTCAACAATGAGGCAAGCGAGTCCCTGACCTCAAGGAGCTCACCGGCAAGGAGACTAGCAAAAAACAGAGCACCAAAGTAGGGTAATGAAAGCCGCAGCAAAGGGGGGCTCGGGGAGAAGAGCTGAGCCCACAAGTGCACATGGAAGGGCCGGGGCCTGGGGCCAAAGCACAGAGTGCCCTCGGCCTAACTTCGGACTGGGGTAGAGCGACAATCCTCCCTCAAGGCGCTCCTGCGATTATATGGAAATCTTGATTAACGGGGCATCTTTGCAGAGCGGGCAGGGACATTGTTCCACAGTGCAGGAACACACTTAGAGACACTGGAGCCCCACCTGTGACAGGCAGGTATTAGAGGGCGAACTGTGGCTCCCCCAAAATACACTGAAGTCCTAACCCCTGGTGAATGTGACCTTATTTGGAAATAGGGCCCTCGCAGATGGAATCCTATTAAAAGATGAGTTTATACTGGATTAGAGCAGGTTCTAATCCAATGACCAGTGTCCTTATAAGATGAGAAAAATCTGGACACAGACACACAGGGAAAATGCCATGTGACAGCAAGGCAGAGATTGAAATGATGTGTCTACAAGCCAAGGAGCGCCAAAGATTACTGGGAGCCACCAGACGTGGGAAGAGGTAAGGAAGGCCCCTTCCCTAGAGCCTGGCCCTGCCGGGCCTTTGAGTTCAGACTTCCAGCCTCCAGAAATGTGAGAGAATAAATTTCTGTTGTTTTAAGCCACTGGTTTACAGTAATGTGTTATGGTAGCCCTAGGAAACTCCAACGGCAGCTTCTGCAACAGCTCCCGGTGACCTCCACACCCTGATACTCCTGTGCACACTCCCCTCCCATGTGGCGCTGCTAAGGGTGACGGATGTCACTTCCAAGATTAGGCTATCAAAGACTGACTTCTGACATCCCCCCCCACTCCCCATCTGTATGTATCTTTTTGCTTTCTTGCTCTGATGAAGCAAGTTGCCGTGTTGTGAACCGCCTCGAGGAGAGTCCCAGGTGATGAGGAGCTGAAGGTGGCTCTGGTCAACAGGCAATGGGTTGCTGGGACCCTCCGTCCCATGCCCAGGAGGAACTGAATCCTGCCAACAACGACATCAGTGATCTTGGAAGCAGATTCTTCCCCAGTCCGTCCTTGCGATGGATGACTGTAGCCCTGGCCAACACCTTAATTGCCTCCTTGTAGCCACCTTGAGCCAGAGAATCCTGCTCAGCTGTGCCCAGATTCCTGACCCACAGACACTGGGAGATAATAAATGTTGTTCCGAGCTGCTGGGTCTGGGGTAGCTCGTTATGCAGCAATAGATAGCCCGTATACCATACAACAGAGATTGTAGCTGGGTAGAAGCATGGCTCCATTGTGTACAAGTTTGTAGATTTTTCAAGAGAGGCTGGAAATCTAAATTTTTTTAAATCAAAAATTTACAATTAGACCAGTATTTCTCAGTCAAGAGCTATTTTGCCCCCTTCGGGACATCTGGCAATATCTAGGTGTGTTTTTGATTGTCATGACTGGAGGGTGCTACTGGCTTCTAGGGGACAGAGGCCAGCGATGCTGCTAAACATCCCACAAGAGAGAAATATCTGTCCCAGAATGTCAACACGATGCACAGGACAGCCCCCTTCTCCCAGCAAAGAAATGTCTGGCCCAAGATGTTCACAATGCAACTGTTGGGAAAACCCAAATAGAAAACATTGCATGAACCAAACAAACAAGTCTGCTGATTAGATTTGGCGGCGGGGGGTGGGGGGGAGGGGGTTCCAGGTTGCAATTCCTACTATTATGATTTTTCGTGTTATTTCATGGTGTGACTGATTTCTGATACAATCAGACTCAGTAGGGCCAGCAACTGCTTTATTCTCACCATTTCCTTTCAACCCTTTCAGACGCCTCCCTCCCCTGCCTCTAGATGATACTTGGGTTTTCTGACCACTTTCAGGCATTAGAACATACCATTTTTCAGCTATTAAAACCTCAGCAACATCTAATATTAAAACTGCACTCCCTCAGGCCACCGAAAAGTTCCTTCCCCTCCTCATTTGTGACCTCACCTGAGCAGTCTTCAGATCAGCCCTTAGGAAGCGAGAGGTGTCAACCAGGGTTGAGTTAGGAGAACAGAAACCATGCCAGGTATTTCCAACAGAGGGGCCTTAACGCAGGAAATGGACGATATGGGCGTTGGGAGGATGGACGAGCAGACAGGAGAACACACAGCAGCACAGAGACGGATGGGCACGGGAAGCGGCTGCCACCCCTAGGGCTGCGAGCGAGCGCGGAGGAAGGTGTTAGAGTCCACAAGCTTGGAGGAGTTGCTGTCATCTCAGAGCTGGGACTGTGGGGGACAGGCCAGTCCTCAGGAACTGGGGGCCTCGAAGAGATGCAGCCACCTCCAGAGACACTGCCAGAAGAAGAAAGGGGAGAGGGGGAGAGAGAGAGAGAGAGCTAGAAAAAGAGAGTGAGAGCAAGACAGCGCGCACCAGAGAACACACGATGGTTTATTCGCTCCCTTAGCCCCTTCCCACCTTCCGCTCTCTCACTAGGGCCTCTTGTGAGAGACGCTAGTGAGACACTAAAGGGAAGACAGCTGGAGAATTTTAGCGTACAGACTCCCAGACCCCACTCCTCAGGGCGGACGACGGGAGGTGCGGAGCCGGGAGGCAGTGGCAGAGAGCCCGAGGGCAGGCTGCCCCTTCCAGAGCCATCTCCCGTGCCCTCCACCCCCTCCTCCACTCTCGAGGTTTATTCTGGCTCCTTCAGCGCTGGGCTGCATGGGGAGAAGCCCCCGAAGCCGAATTCCCTGGACTGTCTGCAGTTCACAGGGCACCAGGGTGCTCTGGCGCTGGGGTAACACGTCCTGGCATTCCTGTGGTCTCTGGTGAGCCATCGCACAGATGCTGGCTCTCTCTTCTATGGCTTCTTCAGAGACTTCCCAACAGGGACCCCTGACACTCTCCTGTTTTCTATCTTAGGAGACAGTCCCTGGCTGGTGACTTACAATGGCCCCCAGCTCATGAGCTTTTGTGATACACACCACACAGAAACCTCCTGCTGGGGTCCTCTTGCCCTGATAGCCCCTTCTCTTGGGTGGGTCCTTTCTAGAAGGCCCTGGCTCAGCTATGTTCATGGCATGCACCTAACCCACGGGAAAACTCAACATTTTTTGCCCCGCCAAAGTCTGGAAGGGCAGGTTATTCCCCCTGTAGCACACTCTCTTTAACTGGTCCTCACAGGTGACCAACCCAGATTTTGCCTTTAGACTTCCTCCAGTGAGAGTCAGATACCATGTCTGGGTAACTCCAAGTATACCAGTTAAGTTTTCCCAAAGATTCTTCCACCAACTGAACTCTGATAGCACCACAGAATAAACCTATAGCAGAACACCTGAATAAAAGTAAATAGTAAAGACATAATTATCTCATGTAACAAACTCCCAGGTTGGTTCACAGGTTCAATAGCTCTGTTTCAGTGAGTCTGTTTGGCCTTACCCCCAAGGTGGCAAAATGGCTGCAGCCTCTCCAGAAATCACATCTTTGTCTGCAGAGTTCAAAGTGAAAAGGAAAAGGGGATGTGGGAAGAAAGGCCATTTTCCTGACTGCCTGTCTTTTATCTTTACCAAAAGCCCCTAAGAAACTTTCCCTAACATCTTGTTGGCCAGAAGTGGATCAATGTCCTGGCCTAGATCAATCACTGACAAGAGAGAATGGAAAGGCTAAGACCAGCTTAGAACTATCATGATTCAACCTTTGGAGCCCGAATGAAATTGGGATACAGTTTTCTAAGAAAGAAAGGGAAATGTCTGTTGGGTAGGGAACCAGCAGTCTCTGCCACAGGCATTTGAGTTGCTTCTGAACTTTTGCACTGGGTAAATAATATTGCCCTAAATATTCTTTTGCATGTCAGAGGAGTTTATCCACATCTCAGTGCCCCTGTGGGCTGTGCCCTCCCAACCGAGGCTGCCATCACAGTCCTCTGTTTTGGCAGGTCACCTGGAGTGTGTGAGTTGCTGGCCAGGGTTCACATTTTCTGGCTGTGTGCCCAGGGACAGACTATTATCAGTTGATATAGACAATCTGATTACTTCCATATTTCCCCTTTTCTACTTTTATTTTGGTTTATTCTTTGAATATTTCTTAAGCTCTCATCTAGTTTAGTCGAAGCACTCTAGCCAATCCCAAACCCAGAATATGTAAAACTCAATCTTAACAATTTAGAACAAAACCTGAAATCAACCAACAGAATCTGTCTTTCTATTGGCCACTTCTCTGGAAATCTTGCAATGTGTAGTTTTGATTAGAGACTGAATTAAGAAACCCCACCACCACCCACCAGGGGCTACACCAGGAACCACATTTAATGAACCCCAACCATTAGATTCCCCAAAGTGGAATTTGTTGGTCGAATTACATAATAATCATCAGCCACTATGTTAGTCTATAAAGGTATTGCCAGTTGCTATAGTAGATAATCTCCAAATCTCAGTGGCTTAATCCAATAGAAGTTTATCTCTTATCACGTAATGTCTGATCAGGAGTTCTTGGCCAAGCAGCCTTCTAGGTAGAGATTCAGGGACCCAGACTCCTTCCATCTTGTTGTGCCACCCTCCTCTGTAGTCCTAAATCCTCTCTATTCAACCAAAAAATGGGGAAAGAGGATGTGGAATGGTGAACAGGAGACCTTGCAGGCTCAGTCCTGGAAGCCCACCTATCGCTTTTCCTTACTTTCCAGTGGCCAGAACTTACTCACACTGCCACACCACCACAAGAGAGGCCAGGAAAGGCGACCTAGCTGTGTACCCAGGAGGAAAGGAATAATCAGCCATCTCCGTCAAAGACACCTACCTGTGCCAGGTGCTTTATATGCATTATCTCGTAAGGTGGGTATTAAAATTCCCACTTTACAGATGAGAAAACTGAGGCTCAGGGGGGTGAAACATCCTGCCCAATGTGACACAGCTAATATACGTCAGAGTGAGAACATCTCCTACATTTTACACAATAGACTTCATACTTTTACCTTTCATATTTAGGTGTTTAATCCACGTGGAGCCCACCTTTGTACAAGCTTTATGGTAGGGGTCCAGTTTTCCCCAAACCACATACTGGACAAAATTTTTTTACAACACCTGGTAAATTTTTGTTTTCAAAAAGGTTGGACCAATTTACCTTCCTACTACCAGTGTATGAGTGTGTCTATTTCACTTCACTCTCTTTAACACCAGATAATGTTATTTTAAAAATCTGTGCTTTTCAATGTTAGAAAAGAGATGACTCATTTCTTTGATGGCTAATGAGAGTGTCTTCTTTCCTTGTCTCCCCAGATATATTTCTTCATTTATGAATTATCTATTTGAATTCTTTTTTCATTCATCTAGTAGGGTCTCAATAACTTTCTCGTCTCTTCATATGCATATAAACATACATATAGCACAAGGTCTCTGTATAATAAAGATGTGATTGACGCCTTCGTCCATTACTTTTGCTGCACACATTGTCTACAT
Organism: Eulemur rufifrons; assembly: GCF_041146395.1. NCBI lineage: Eukaryota > Metazoa > Chordata > Mammalia > Primates > Lemuridae > Eulemur > Eulemur rufifrons. The sequence continues at coordinate 14,750,914 of NC_090992.1, forward strand.
ACAGATGTGCTAAATTTTTCTGCCATCAATTCCGTCCATCTCTTCCTTTGTGGTCTTTTATGATGCTTCCATAATAGCTGTAACCAGCCTTCCCTCCCCAGAGGTCTGATAAATATTCAAGTCTTTTCCCCTCTATGATTTGATTTTTTAAAATATTCAGTTCTTTAGTGCATCTGGAATGCATTTCAGGGCTCGGTATGGTACGGAAGGGTCTGACTGCCAGGTTTGTAAATTTCAAGGAGTCATTTGCACTTCCAAGTTCCCTTTTCGCCACCCTGAGCTGCTTCTCTCTTCTCCAACCCAAGCAGAAGCAAAGGGATCGTAAGTGACAGGAAAGTATCAAGGCTGTGATTATCTTCCCCCAACTGAAGAGATTATTGTTATTGTTGTGCATAACTGAACGTTTGCCATGTACTGGAGTTCTCTGCGCTTTGCACAAATTGTGTCACTGAAGTCAGCCATCAGACACCCTCGTGCGACAGAAATCATGACCCCTGTCTCACAGGTGAGGAAAACTTGCCCAAGGTCACACGCCAGGGTGATTGTTATCTTTTTTCTTCAAGTGCCTCATGTCCTCTGGTAACTCATGACTGCACCCTCTAGTTACTAACTTAAAATGTGCTTGTAGAATGACATTAGATGAATTCCTTTTTTTTTTTTAAAGCCTTGGAATGTTCAGGATTCCCCAAAGTAGAAAAAGGCACCGAATAGGATCTAGAAACTTCCCAAAGAGGATGACACCATCCCGTTGACCAAGAACCATTGTCACCTTGGTAAACACGAAATTTACATGAACTGGCTTTTAGAGGGACTGACTCCAGGCGCCGTGGTGTAGAGCTCAGGTGAGTGTGGAGAAACGGGTGTTTGCCAGGGATTCGCGCCAGAGTGGAGATTCTCATTCATCTGCTTCCTGTTGGGGGGAGATGTTCGTTTTTGTGACCCAAAGATTCCTTGGTGAAGGGAGGGAAAGAAAGAAAGCTGAGCAGCAAGGAGGTGGGAAAACGTGAAAAAACGCAGAATCCCCAGTGAGGCGCCTGTTGCCGTGGCACGTCCCCTCTCTGGGCCTCAGCGTCCTGTGAAATGGGACTAATGACTGTGACCCCTACTTCACAACTAGCCATGGCGAGGACCATGTAACATCGAATTCAGGGTGCCAAGTGCCTGACCCTGAGTTCAGACCCGTCTCTGCATTCCGGTAATTCCCACACGGGTCCCGCGAGGACTGAGGACATTCTGAAATTGGCCAACATGCATGTTTGGAAGCAGACTAGCAGAAGCTCCTGAATCAGGAAAGATAGAAGATGCTAGAGAGGGAAGAGGAAGACAACCTATTTTGTGTCCAAGGCTTTATATACAAATTGTTTCTTAACCCTCTCAGCAACCAGGTCAAGTAGTGTTCTAGTCCCATCTACAGATGAGGGAAGAAGGAAGAAGGAAGGAAGGAAGAAGGAAGTCTGACGGAAGTGCAGCAACGAGCTCAAGTTGGCCGAGGATTCAGTTCTGGGTCTTCTGAACAGCAAGGCCTGGGTAGGGCGTATCTTGGGGAACAAGGGAGAGGGTACATGGAAGATGGTGACTCGAACATGGGTGAAGCCCCATCCGGTGGTAAATCCCACAAAGGACCCCAGGCATCTCAGACCAGAGCACGTGAGGGTCTTGACTCTTAGCAGTCACTTGGAGACCTTATGATGTTCCAATCTGGAAGAGTGACCAGCTCCACAAAAGGCTGGGTGCTGAATGGTAACACAGTTCAGCACACAGACCCATGTCGGCGAACTATGCCTTTTAGCCCAGAAATGTCCTGATTCCAGGCGTGTTTGTCTCAATTAAATAGAACAAAACAAACAATAAATAATTTTAACTTGGTGATGTGCTAAAAAACAGGTTTCAAGAACAAACTGAGCAAGCTATTCCTCCATAAGCTACAAAAGAATCCTAATTTCACGTTTCTTAAGGTTTAAACTGATTTAAGTATTATTAAACCCTTCAGAATCCATCGTCAAGGTGGCACATGGAGGTGTAGGTACAGAACCCAGAAAGGAGACAAAGCAATGAGTGAGAGAATCCTGGGTTCTGGTGCAGCTCCACTGCCCAGAACATCTCCATACCTGCAGCAGTTGTAAATGTAAGGGAGTATTTTATGGTTTGTTGGATTGTTTGCCAATTTCAAAGGAATCTTGATGTAGGAAGTTTGAAAAACACACAGACATATAAAGAAGTAGGCAAAAAATCACCCATAACCCTATTAGCCAGCAATAACCACTTTACCTCCTGGTATTTTTCTCTCTTGAGTTTCTTTCTGAGCTTTTGTTTTTTTAAATAAATGTGATATCTGGCTCCAGTCCCATCCACTCTCAAACTGGATGAGATGAGGCCCATTTCACCCTGCAAATATGCACATTGCCAATTATAAAATGTAAAATGCTTGTTAGAGAAAATCTGAAGATTTCAACAAAAGAATGAAGAAAATTAAATTAAAATTCTACCATGCGGAGAATTAACATTGGGATGAATTGCCTTCTCATCTTCTTTCTTTGCCTTTCTTTGAGTGTGATATACATTTTTACCTAATTTTGCATTCTACTTTCTTTTCTTAGCATTATATCATAAGCATTTTCTCATGTTATTGTACGAATATTCTTTCAAGGCTACATAATATTCCTTGGTATGGAGATTATATAACTTGCTTAACTATTTCCTTTACGATGGACATTCAATTTTCTGTGAATTCCTTTTTGAAAATCTTTGCCCACAGCTCTCTTATTTCTTTAGGATTTCAAGATGAATTACTGGGTGAAAGAGGATGATTCTTGTAGGGAGCATGAATCTTTTAATGCATGCTGCCCTGTCGTCCTGTGCAAAGATAGTAACTGGAGCGGCGTAGGGGAGCACCCACGTTACTATGCGCGTGACAGCTCTGCGTGTTTCACTTTACAAAAAACTATTGCTGATTGAATAGGTGATTGTGTATCACTGAGCTAGGACCCCAAACAGCTAATCCCTTTACCAGGCATGTCTTTACAACATTAGGTCAGCCACCTTCCCTGGGCTCAGGTTCCCCATTCTCACTGTAACAAGTGTTCCTTAAATTCTAAAGTTGTTCTTAAAGTTGGAAATAGTGGTTCCAATTCCAGCTTCAGCTCTTCAAGATTCTGTTTCCTCATCTGTAGAGCAGGACTGATGTCTAGCCTACAGAAGCATGATGACGATTTAAAAAACAACACAAAAACAACAAAATATGTAAATGCCTTAGTACCATGCCTGGCACATAGCAGAAGCCCAGTGAATATCACAATTCCCTTCTTTATCCCTAACTTGGAAACCGTTGGAAAGTCAGGACAGGTAGCAGCCTTCGACTACTAGATTTCTAGTTGAAGAAACCAAGGCTCAGAGAAGCTAAGTAACTTGCCTGAAGTCCTGACGCTGGTAAACGACAAAGGGACGTCCACCCCCATGGTCTAAAAGAAGGGACGGCAGCTGCCGGACCAAGCACGGACTCTACATCTGCTTTATTTGGCCCACGGAGCCAAAAATAAGTAAGAAAATAGGATAAAATCGAATAAAACCAATGTTTAACACACAGAGATCCCACATCTATATATGACTTCTGGTTTCTCTTGAGAAATCAGTAGATTGGATGTGGGTCTGGCCCGGCTGAGCGGTGACTGTCCCCTTTGCAGGGGTCACTCACCTCCAATTCACCAAGTCTACACTGGGTGTGCCTTTGGTTTCCAGATCCTGTCTGGCTCCTGGATACACTGGAGTCTGCGACCCCTGCCCTGACCCACTGAGCTATTTGGATCTAGGGTTTCTGGCCACCGCCCAGGACGCGCTCCTGCTAACCTCAGCCGGCGTGTGCCCAGACGCCCGCCCCAGGTGGAGAAGCGCCCACCGAGCCAGGTCCTGCTGTAGTCCAGGAATGTGAACGTACATTGTTCCCCGCCCCGCCGCATTCATGCGGGGTGAGCTCACCCTGGCCCGCTGCCTCCTTTCCCCAATCTCTCCAATTAAAAACATATTACCTTCCCGCTCCGCCCGGAGCAGCCCTGGGCCGCAGCTTTATTTTATAAACACATTTAGACAAGTTCAAAAAGGAATGATTCATGCTGGACCCGTGCGCTCCGAAACGCGAGGGCTGCCGAGCATTTTCGCAGGGCAAGCATCCTGAGCCGGACCAGGCCTGGCCCTCGGGGGGTATCATCTCTCCTGCACGAAGGCCTGGGATTACCTGTCCGCAGCTGGAAGGACTTACCCACAAGGCCACCTTTCGGCACCCCCAGCGCAGCTCAGCCGGGGGCTGCGCCCAGACCCAGCCACCATGGGCTCCTGGAGCGAAGGATGCAGTCCCAGCCCCTCCCCCTCCGGAAGCCTTCCCGGGATCCCTTCCTCCCCACTTCCCTAGGCCCCTCCTCCTGTCTCCTGGGGGGCTGTGTTCCCCAGCAGGCTTCCAGGCTCCCTCTCCCACCTTGGGTTTGAATTCCCTCCTCTCACCCGCTCCACTGAGCACTCCTGGAGGGTGGACCCTGGATGGTCTTTTATGCTTCTTTCCACCATGCCTGGCTCAGTGTTTGGCACAGGGAGGGGCACGTGGCAGGTGTCAAATAGAATAATAGTAATAATAACGAAGGCCGGTGCGGTCACTAACACCTGTAATCCTAGCACTTTGGGAGGCAGAGGTGGGAGGATGGCTTGAGGCCAGGAGTTCGACACCAGCCTGAGCAAGAGCAAGTCCCCTGTTTCTACAAAAAATAGAAAAATTACCCCAGGATGGCGGTGCACATCTGTAATCCCAGCTACTCGGGAGGCTGAGGTGGAGGATCTCTTGAGCCCAGGAGTTTGAGGTTGCAGGGAGCTATGATGATGCCTCTGCACTCTAGCCTGGGTGACAGAGTGAGACCCTATCTCAAAAAAAAAAAAAAAAAAGTAATAACACTAAGGCTGTTGAGTAGAGAGCATTGAGTGGGTGCCAGGCAGGTACTTAGCAAATTATGTATATTCTTTCATTTAATTATCACAAGAACCCAATGAAGTAGGTGCTGTTTATGATAAGCCCATTTCACAGATGAGGAAACTAAAGATTGACAGGGTTAGAGTTCAGCTGACCTCTACCCATGGGGATCTGCCTTAGTTGTCAGAAATAGAAGGGCCCATAGATCATTTGGTCTTGTCACCTGATTTTACAGAGGAAGAAACTGAGGCCTAGAGAGGGAGAGGGACTTCCCCAAGGTTGTGCAAGGAGGGAGCAGCCTTGGCAAGAGCCCCAGCTGCCCGACTCTTTATTGCAACCATCGTGCCAGCCCCGGGCATCGTGCTTGGCACACAGTAGGGGCTTAGTGAATGCTCTGAGTGAGCGAATGCCGAGTGAGTGTCGCTATGGCGCTCCCCCTCCAACCGTAATTACCACGACTGTACCTTACTCATCGGTGTCGCCAGTGTCCAGCCAACACCAAGTAGGTTCTCCAGCGACTTCTGCTGAAGGTATGAATCAGTGTCTTATCGTGCCTTTTGCCCCCGCAGTTTGACCCTTAATTATTATTTTGTCATATGAGTTGTTAATTTCCTCTCCACAACTGGAGGGTACGCACTGGCTGGTGTCCCTCGCTTGCAGGCGAGGTGTGGCACACAGAGGTGCTAAGTCCCACTGGCTTATTCTTGGCCTCATTACTATCTACTGAGCACCGACTATGCACCAGGTCCTGTGCCCGGTGATGGCCATGCTGTGATGCAAAGGCAAGTCCAACCGCGACCTGCCGCTCGGCAGCTCCACTGTGGCACCCCCCAGTGGCCGACTCTCTTCTGCTCACTGTGGCCGTGATGAACAGGGCTGCAGGGCCTTGTCTAGTGTCCGGAGAGTCTGAGATGAGGAGGTTTTCCAAAGTCCTTGGTCTTCTCTGCCCGTTCTTTGCTAGTTCTCTTGAACCCAGTCTGTCCAATGGTACCAATCACCAGGAGTGAGCTGCCGGCCTTGTTCTAGTCACTCAGCAAACGTTTACTGAGGGCCCTTGTGTGCTAAGGCCCGTGGCTGTGAGAAGTAGCCTGCGCTCAGGAGCAATTTTGCCAGACGTGTCTGTGTTAGGCAGAAGGCTCTTGGGGCTGAGTGACCAAACATAGGTCAGCTTAGGCAAAGGGGGGACTGATGAGCACCTGTCCCCAAACACGGGCATGGCTCAGGCACCGCAGGAGCCGTTCTCTGTATTTCTTAACTCCGCCTGTTGGTTCCTTCTCGCCTTCTGCTTAGGGCTGGCTTTTTTTTTTTTTTTTCTGCAATAAGGACATGGCCGTCATCAATGTCAGGGCTCACAAATTCTCAACCTCACCCTGTCATTGGCCTAAACAGAAAATCCCCAGGGAGGCCAAAAACAGAAGAGAAGGGGCTGCTCAGATGACATAACAGGGTTGACGACATTGAGCCTGATTTCTGTGTCATTCTAGTGTCCTCGTTATCTTGGCCTGTCCCATCTTGATTCCTACAGTCTGATTCACAGAGAATTCGATGCTGAGGCAACTGAGTCAACTTGGGGGGTTGTAAGTCACTTCTCTAAAAATTGTAGGAGCTCATAGAATTCAAAGAGGCAGGAGAATGCTCTCTCTGTACTGTCTGCTCCATTTTTTCTGTAAATATAAAACTGTTTTTAAAAATAAACGTTATTAATTAAATAAAGTCTATTAATTTTAAAAATCACACACACACAGTGAAGACTTTGAAGTTGGATAACCTGAGTTTGCATGTTGGCTTCAATACAACTTCTGGCTGCGCAACCTTGGGCAAATTATTTGAAGCTCTTTGCACCTCTGTTCTATCCTTCGCAGTATAGGGCTGGGAATCGCTGCTAACGCGCTGGTTTGTTTGGAGGATAAAAGAGTATATTGTCTATGAAGCCCTTGGCACAATGCCTGCTACATATGTGGTGCTCATTAAATGATAAGTATTATTGTAGGCATATATTCACAAACACATGTGCTGGAGTTATTACGGATGCAAAGTTTATTTTTATTGTCCTATTTTTAAAAGCAAAAACTGTCATTTTAAAAATTGTCAGCCAGTTCTCATCCTAGCACAAAAGGTTTTTTGCATTTAAGCCAAAAGCACCTGAATTTTTTTCTAAGTGTGTGGGCATCAGGCAAGCAGACACTCACGGTTTGGGTTTGAGTTTATGTTTTGGTGGAAGTTGATATTTGTCTTCTTCAGAGCCCAGGGTTTCAGCCTTTCAGTGGACTCAGTTTCCCCCCGCCCTCAGTTTCCTTCCCTACAGCCACTGGGCTTGAGGGGCCCGGGAGGAGGGAGAGCTGATCTGAGCAGGCCGAAGGGACTCCTGGAAGGAAGGGGCTGAGATCCTAACACTCGCCACCGAGGGTCCGAGCGTGAGAAGGCCTCTGCCGGTGACGGTGCCTGACCGAAAGCTCCTCTTCTGGAAAGGGGGTCTGGCCCAGGGGCCTGAGCTCAGCACTGTGGGTGGGTGGGGCGGCAGGATGCCAATTGCACACACAGCCCCCCAGGCCCAGCCACCCTGGCATCACCTCCTTGGGTACAGACACCCATGGTTGAGCAGACCACGAGAATGATGGACTTCCTGGCCCGTCCTACACTGAGAAATGCTGACGCGAGGGGACTGAGCAGCTGAAGTCGCCGGTGCAGCAGACAGAATCCCACATGCTGCCTGTTTTCCTGAAGCGTGGGTGGTAGCACCTGCCACGCCATGTGGGTGAGAGGGGTTTGCATTGGAGTTGTGGGCTCTGTGTCTTCCAGAAACACCATGTGGTGACAGCTGCAGCTGAAGACATGGTCAGATTCCCAGTTTCCTCTTCTAGAAGAGAGTAACCAGTGCTTACCTCCTGGTCCAAGCCCACCCTGGACCACTGGATCATCACAGAAGGGACACTGGGAGGAACGAACTTTTCACAATAAGCAGGAGATACGATAATCTGGCCATTAAGAGAAAAGTGACCTCATTTTGTGCCTTGAGCTGGAGAGCTGTGTACAGGTTACCTGCATCAATGTCCACACACATAGACACTTTTAGGTACTTTTATGAATATGCACGCATGCACGCACACACAGACACACACAGACACAGGCATGTACCCACACACAGACGCACAAAGATGCAAATATGCTGCCCACGCTGCTTATTGCCTTGGCAAGGAAAGTTCTTTTTTTTTCTTGGACTCAGCTTTTCTTCCCAAGTCTTAGATTCTTGGAAAGGGACTGCGGCTAGGGGTGGGGGCAGGGAAGGAACAGGGGAGCGGCAGGCCATGTGGAGAGAAGCTAATTTGTTTCTGCAGTCGACAGATGGGGTGAGGACAAATTACACAGTGGGTATTAAAACTCATTTTTAAATTCAGCAATATTTGCAAACTGATCTGAGCCCCCCAGAAGCAATAAGAGAAAGTGTACAATCCGGGAACCGGTTCCAATCTCTCTTCAGGGTGGGGCTATTCGAAAATCTTTAAAGCATGGTTTGCCTGTCGTGTGTACGTCCCTAGGTAACATCGGCCACAGCCTGATTATGGCCACTAGGAGAAAACTAGGTACAACACGGGTGTACAGAGACCCTTGGGTATTCTGAAATGACTAAGTTTAAGGTGTAAAGAGGACAACTGTTGGCTTTTTTGTCATGGGAAAGGAGTATGTTTGTTGCAGAAAACTTAGAACTAAAAGTGTGAATAGTAAAAATCCCTCCACCAGAGACGAGAGGGTGTTATTTTAAATAAATATTTATAAATATTGTTAACATTTCAGTGTTTAAAAAGGTCTCTGGTAACAATAGCTACTGTGCCTTTTCTCATGGTTTTTAATATTATTTCAAGTAACCAAGGTGACCATCTCTGCAGGCATAATACATAGATCTTCTTAAGAAGTGAGAATACTTAGGAAAGGGAGCCCAAGTGGCTGCCCCACCCCCAGCCTCATCTCCCCACCCCCACCTCCAGAGTAGAGTGGGCTGCCGCCCTGAACTTGGATATTCAGCATCCTCGGAACATTCGTGCACATCTGGAGGAATGGTTATGAAGATTAATGTCATGCTCAGTGTCAGAACTCCCCCTGACATTTCCTCAGTTTATCCAAACAATTTAGGGGACCTCTGGGGAGTAGGAACCACACTCTGCAGTGCAAGGCTGACACTTAACCTCTTGAATTCTCATTTCCCTGGAGACACGCGTGCAAGTTTTATTCTTTAATGGCTAAAACAATGAGGTCGTGTACAAAACCAATACAGCAAGAGTTTGAAATAGTTTAAAGTAAGATTGCACAAAAGGAAAATCTGGACCCACTGTGTTTATGGGAATTAGAATATCTGTAAGCAAGGTTTGAATGCCAAATAGAAAGTAAATGAAAAAGAAGTTAGTGTTTTTGAAACCATTATGTGTATTAAACAGGATATTGAACAAAATGAAGTATTTTAAGTGTGATTCAGAGACTGTTTTATTTTCCCTACAATCAGAATAGATTTAGCTTGATTTTAAACCAGTTAACTGCTGCTGCAAATTATTTCTGTTTATGAATAATGCGTATCATGTAATTAATATATCTTCCATATTGCTTTGGCTGCCAGGGGGCTCAGGAACTCATTGATTCAACTTGAATTACCACATAGGTCTTGCATATCTATGTGGTAATACTCCCTCTGGTTTTGATTCTTTTGATTTTTTCCCCCCTGATCCTGGTCTTTATCTAGTTAGAGTTTTGTTTTATTGCATGTATTTTTTGTAAGCCACCTCAAATCTTTTGTTAGATAGATTTGTAGATCAAAACAACTTGGATTTGTGGTTCAGTTTAAGAAGAAATGAACATTTCGGTTTGGTTTTAGAGTTCAGCAAATTAGTGTGATTAGCTCTGATTTGAGGTTTACAGTTCTATTACGTTAAAGTCCTTGGTATTTAATACATCAAAGAGCCTGAGAGCTTGCACTTAACCTCCTGCGTGTTAACACTACGCAGTGCATCGCGTGTCTGTTTCCAATGATGACTCGGTCAGAAGCTCTTCGAGATTCCGTCCTGGAATCTCGCTCACCCTTTAGGCTTGGTGGGGTGGGTGCGTAAGCCCCAGCTTTCAAACACAGATGCAGTGAAGAGTTTAGGGGGGCAAGTGACCACGCTCACCCCAATGTTTCCCTGCATTATTTGCCTTTAAGGAGATGAAGACCGGAGTCTTCTGCATACAAAGGGTACATGCCCTCCTTTGCTCAATATTCCACTTCCTGTAGCAGCGATTCCAGAATCACCCACTGAGGTGACACTGAGAGGTTCTTGCATCCTGCACCTTCTCCAGGGAATGGGGAAGCTCTGGCATGAGAGATAGTATAGTCTTCCCAAGGAAGAGGAAAAATCATAAATAAGGCTTAGGCTTGAATTCCAGAGCTTTGACGCTCCATGTTGGCCCCCGTGGATCCCCCAGGGAAGCCCTCGGATTCCACCAAAGACCACTAACTTACGCTAACGTCTAGACAGAGGATGCTTGTGGGGGTGGAATCAGGCACCCCGGGCTCTGGTTGCTGCTAGGACACTCGTCCTCAGTCTGACCTTGTGCAAGCTCCGTGGCATCTCTGCACCCTTCCTCTCCCCCAGGCCCAGCGGAGGGATGAGAGACTGAGAGGAGGGAACCAGCGCACCTTGATTTCTGCTGCTTTTCCGAGACCAGGTTTTCCATTTACCAGCGTCATCATTTTTTAGCTACATGACCTTGAGCAAGTGACTTCCTCTCCCTGAGCCTCGGTTTCCTCCTCTGAAAGTCAACATGACATACTTATCACGAAGGTAATGAAGCTTAGGGTTCAGGACCCCTCCCTCTGCACAGGTCTCCTCCAAAGCCTGGGAAGGGGACTGGAAATGTGTCCACTTAATTGCATGTGTTGGTAAAATTTGTAAAAGTAAAATATTTTAGTCCCCATTGGTTAAGATTGTTGTTTCTTTCCACTTGATTTCCTCTGTCATATCTTGCCATGATCATTTTTGAAATCAGGTGAAGATGAGTTCAGCTACCTTTGCCCTGAGTTTAGTGAAATATATTTGCATAGCTGCCTTTCTAGGGTCAGAATGCCTTCCAGAAATACTCCCATTTCCCCCCGAATGCTCCTACCTCCCTTTGAGTACTCTCACGTCCCATGAGTACTCCCACTGTCCCTTGAATACTCCTGCCTCCCTTTGAGTATTCCTTCCTGCCCTTCAATACTCCCAACGTCTGGGACCGGGAGTACTCCTGGAAACCACTGCACAGCATGAAAGTTTTCTAGAGTGACTCACACCAGAAGCGTGTGGGTAGTGGTAGAGAGACAAAGTTTGAACTGTACGGAGTCAGTGGCTAGTCTGTGGAAAATACCTCCAGTGATCAGACATGTAAAACTGTAAGTGGCAATTTGATTTCTATAGATACCTAATTAAAATAGAAGTTCCCTCTTCTACCTTCCATTCTATCCCATCACCTCTTCTGCCTCTGCCACGCCTGAGACAGCAAGACCAACCCCTCCTCTTCCTCCTCCTTCTTGGCCTAGTCAACGTGAAGATGAGGAGGATGAAGACCTTTAAGATGATCCACTTCCACTTAATTAATTGTAAATATATTTTCTCTTCCTTATGATTTTCTTAGTATCATTTTCTTTTCTCTAGCTTACTTTATCGTAAGACTATAGTATAAAATACATATAATACACAAAATAGGTGTTACTCAACTATTCATGCTATCGGTAAAGCTTCCAGTCCACGGTAGGCTATTAGTTAAGTTTTTGGAGAGTCAAAAGTCAAATGCAGATTTCTGATTACACGGACGATTCGCACCCCTACCCCGCCCCCTGCATTGTTCAAGGGTCAACTCTAATACTGTTTCGTGGGGTTTTAAACATATATAGAATCAAAATAGTTGACAGCAGTAACATATAAATTCAAAGAAAGTAAATTTAATTTAATTTAATTTAAATAACTTAAAATGTTTTCATTTTATTGTCCATAAATGGTAAAGGTATTGACTTCTATTAGGTTTCGATAAATCAAGGATGCTTACTATATAACAATTGCTAATAAAACTCCTAAAAGAATAGTACAAGAATACAAATTAACAAGATAATAGGGGATAAAATTTAAAGAATAAAAAAATGTTTAGTTGGAAAGAAGGCAAGAAGGTCAAGACAGAGGAACATGAAACAGATGAAACAAATGGAAAACAGGTAACAAGATGGTGCATCTATACTGCATTATATGGGTAAGTGCATTAAAGGTGAATGAACTAAATATTCCCGTTGAAAGATTATGATTATCAAGCTAGGATTAAAAACAAACACAAAAACAGAATTGTGTGCTGCTTGTAAGAGGCACATCTTAGTTATAAAGACCCAGGAAGGCAGATCGAGGGAAAGGATGGGAAAACATGCCATGCGAATGTAGCGATGCTGTGTTATCGGCCAAGGAGACTTTCAGACAGAGGTAAAGAGGGATGATAATAAAAATGAGAAGGATAATGACAAAAAACATCACTGCACTGGAGACACATGATTCTAAATGTGCGTGCGTCTCATAACAAAACTTCAAAAATGAAGCAAAAATCGTCAGCACCGAAAGGAGAAAGGGACAACTCCACAACCACAGTGGGACATCTTCACACACATTTCTCGCGACTGATGGAACAAGCAGACGGAGTCAGCGGAGACAGAGGGCCCGGACAGCGAGGCTGACAACGGCGCTGTCCCAGCACCCAGGGGACCCTGCACCCAACGCTGCGGACAACAGTTGCCTTTCTTGTCTCAGGGTCTCTTGGCCTTGGTTGGTTTTATTCTTTTTTTTTTTTTTTTTTCCTGTTTGCATTTCCACTAGTTGCCTCAAGTTTTTTTTTTTGAAAGGAATAAAAGTATCAATAAAGAAATTAAAAACAGATAAATGGGAGGGTGAGGTGTGAGTCTGGGAGTCCAAGGACTTGGGTTCCCTTTCCAGCCCTGTCACTTCTACCTGCGTATCATAGGTGTAAGGTGCACATGGGAAAATTGAGACGGTAGCAGCAATTTTACAGGGTCCTGGTGAAGCTTAGGTAAAATAGTGCCTGTGAAGTGCTTGTCCGGGGCCTGCACAGCGCAAGCGTAGCATCCATAGTTGCTGCTATTGTTGCTATTACATTTGAAGAGAGCAGGTCTTTTACATGACGAGACTCTGAACTTGCCTTCCATCCGGAATCCTCCAGGCAGGCAGTCTGCTGAGCCAGCTTTTTTGCCTGCACATGTCTGAAGAACAGGAAAGAAAAAATGGATCGAGCTGGCATTTTCACCCAGCTCAGCTCATAAAAAGCTGTAAAAACAGGCTGCACGTGCCCTGGACTGGGCAGGGAGGCATTGAAGACAGTGTCCCTGGAGCAGAGGGTGGAGGGACTGGTGCTCACCACAAAGCCAGTGAGGATGAGGCTCTCCTGCTAACGAGGTCCTCGCAGGATATCTCTAACCAAGGTCATCTGGACTGGGGCCAGACAGGCCTGGCTTTCTCTGAATCATACCAGAGAGGGCTCAAAGGCTGCCCCTGTAGCCTGGGTCAGAGTGGGGTCCTAAATTCTTATAAAAAGCATAGTACATCACACACTTTGGAAAACTTCTACTCATCCTTCAAAACCCTAAGTCAATAGAAAGCCTCTATGAACTCTCTCCTGGTTCTCCAACCCATCATCTCTGATGTGCCACCTCTACTCCAGGACCTACTTTTATTGCGACCCCTTTTTCATGCTGTTCTGCAATCATCAGCTAACGTGTCTGTCTCCTTCGCCAGGCTGGGGGTTTCTCATTGTTTCATTGTGTCTGGATTGAAGGCACCAATAAGCACACTAGGAGGGAATGGGGAAAAAAAAAAAAAAAGAATGATAAATGCAGAGATTTATCTTGTCCCTATAACGTGCCATACACTGCTAGCTAGATGTCAGGTAGAAAGCAATGAATAAGAACAAGTCCCTGTCCCCATGAAGCTGACATTCTAGGGAGGAAACAGGCCATAATCAAGTACACAGGTAAATAAACAAAAGATAAGTGTTTGCGACAAGCTCCACCTCTGGGGGCCCAATTCTGCTCAGATGACGAAAGACTCCTACCTGTAAGCAGAGGGCTGGATGAGCAAGAGGACTATTTAGTTATTATTTGTATTTATTATTTGCATTGTATTTAGAAGGTGGGTGAAACCCTTGAAAGTTCCTGATTCTTTCGTGCCCTAAAATTTTCATTGCAGTACATTCGAAATAAAGAAAGCAGAGTCCTATTAGAGAAGCAGGCAGTCCAGAGTTCAGCAGACGCAAGAATGTCTAGGACAGGATGGCACTTATGTAGCACGTATAAGTCCACGTGCTAGGGCAGACATTGCGAGCTGATCACGGCACTCTTCCCAGCTGAGCCTAGGTCCCTTCTCAGCACAGCGCACGGCAGGCAGCCACAACCAATCAACCTGAACTGCCTGCAAATTGAAACCTCTGTGCACCCCTAGCCTGGGGCATTATGTCTCCCTTCTGGCTGAGAGAGTGTAGTGCTGTGGCAACAGCTTCAGGGGAAACCAAATCCCCGAACCTATCTTGGCAGTGGCACTTGAAAAAAAAATCTGAGAAGAAGAATTGCTTTTCAAATATTTGGTTTCCAAACATATTTATTTGCAACTCCAAGTCTACTGACCATATGCATTACATCTGTTCTGGATTGGGATTCAAACAAGGTTTATGATTTATTAGCTTTAAAAAACTCATCTCTAGATACCTCCACACAAAGATGCTAATGAAAGAAGCCTCGGTCTCACAAGGACACGTTGCCCCCTCTCCGAAGGAGTCAGAGTATTTCAGACCTTTCCCCATGAACAAATCCCATTGTCTGATTTAAAAGAAGGGAATGGGGGTGGGGCGGAGTCTGTTTGGAAGCTTGCAATCCCTTCATGTGATTTACCCACGCCGGCTGATTTAACACGGCCCGCTGAGGTTTCACCGCTCGCTCGGTGAAGGTTGTGCCTCTCTCCTGGGGATGCTGGGCTCAGATGAGTTTGCCAGGCCCTCCTGGGTGGCCCTGCTCTGCAGTTTCCAGTGGGAGAACTGGCCTTTCCCCTTCAGGCTTTGAACTTTCCCCGGGGGTCCCATGGCTGCACACAGCCCCTCTCCTGCCGTGCCCTCCCTGCTCAGCCCCCTCCTCTCCCAAGAAGGGGAAGAGGAAGGGAACTGGCTCTGACTGTGTCTAGGCCAGCAGTCACCTGCTTGACTCAGACCAGCGTTTGGAGCGTTATTCTCAGTTTTCTCATCTGTGAAATGGGAATGAAAGTAATATTGCTTTCTGATTGCCGTGATGATTCGATGAGCTGATTCAGCTCAACAGTGCAGCTCATAGGGACTGCCCACAGATGATGGGTGCACCGGCGGGCCGCGGCTGTGGGGACTGGTTTAATTTTCATGAGAAGCCAATAGACTGGGCTCTCATGCACCAGGGTGCATCTGATCACCCCAGGACCTTGTTGGAAGGTGCATTTCCTGATCCCACCCACAGTCTGTTCGCACAGTCTGAGACAGGGCCTGGGAATTTGTGTTTTAAGCCAGCACCTCAGGTGGTCTGGCCTGGGGGGTCTGTTGACCAGCCCTGAGAAACACTGTGCATTAAGAGAGAAGCTTGCCCCAGTGTGACAGATAAGGAAACAGGTTCACAGAGGTACGACGTCCCGCTCCAGGCCACAGGAGGAGAAAGTAGCTGAGCTGCGATTTGAACCAGAACTGTCTGGTTCCAAAGCCTTGGGATAAGGTCCCATTTAGGGACGTTTTTGTCGGAGGAAGCTTCCTGTTTGTTCAAGCCCTCCCCCAGCCCGCCATTCCTGGGCCCGGCATCTCCCTCTTTCCCTGTCCATCTCTGCCCAGAGAGAACCCGGACACCTGAGAATGTGCTGACCAGAGGTGGCTTCAAATCAAGGCACCGTCACTCGTTAGACGCACGACTTCGGGCAGATGCTGAGACTCCAGAGCCTCGGGTGTGGGATTCTGCTGGCCCTCAGTTTGCCAGCCCACCCTCCTCCCCCTGCCTCAGTGGGTTCCCCTGCCCCCTGGCCTTCTGTGAGTCAGTCAAAGGGGGGAACAGCAGGAGATTAGAGGGCAGGACGGGAAACAGGTCAGAGCATCCCCCCCACCCCCCGCGCCCCACCAGCTTCCCTGGACAGGCAGCAGGGACTCGTTGCTCTGCCAAAGGCTGCAGCTTCCACTACGGGTCTGTCTGCCACAGGTCTCCTGGGTTCTGGTAGCCACTGCTCCTGCTGCTTCTCCAGTCCTGGGACTTGCAGCCGCCCCCCACGGTGCTGTCCCTGGAGGGCTTCAGCACCCCTCATTGATCCCCTTTAACCCACCGCCCTTGTAAAAGCCCCTTCGTAACACCCCTCAGTGGCCCTGTTTGAGCAGCATGTGTTCCCGGGGCCCTGCCTGACACACTTAGTTTCCTCATGTCGCATGCACAGAATCCTGAGAACTCCTTCCGGGGCCAGCAGAGTGCGGCCCGTGGGCCCAATCCGGCCCACCGCCTGTGTCTGTGAATAAAGTTTTACTGGAATGCAGGCATGCCCATTCATTCATGTTTTGTCTGTGGCTGTTGTCACGTTACAGTGGCAGGGTTGAGTAGTTGTGACAGAGACCCTAAGGCCCTCAAGCCTAAAATTTTGACTGTCTGACCCTTTATGGAAAGTCTGCCTGCCCCGAGCTCCACCCCAGGATGGGATGACAATTCCTCGGCATGGAGCCCGGGCACCGTAAACCGTCAGGGAGGTCTGGGTTCAGTGGCAGCAACGTGGGAGCGGGAAAGGGGGTGGGGGCGCCATCTGCTTTATAGGATGCTGGGTCTCAAAAGCCTCTCAAAAAGCAAGGTTTCCTGGTGAGTCGCCACTTCCTGGGCAGGAATCAGCACTTCCTCATTCTTCCTCTCAGCACCTAACTTGGG
This sequence comes from Eulemur rufifrons, assembly GCF_041146395.1. Taxonomy (NCBI): domain Eukaryota; kingdom Metazoa; phylum Chordata; class Mammalia; order Primates; family Lemuridae; genus Eulemur; species Eulemur rufifrons. The sequence goes on from NC_090992.1 coordinate 14,767,809, forward strand.
GCTCCCGGCAGAGTCAGTATCTATAAATGTTTGCTGTCGGATGAATGAATTCAATTAACCGCCCATCAGTTCGGGTGGAACTTTGCAGAGACCCAGCATCTATGCAAATCTGACTCCTCAGGGATGCTGCAGCTGTGGCCAAGTCTTATCAGCTGTTCCACCAGCACTGATTTCTGGAATCCCCCGCCCCTACTGGGTCGTGCCGGCCACCTCCGCTGCATCGGTTCCTTCGGTGCCCTTCCTGCCCTCAGGCTCACCCCCTCAAGCTGCCCCCACACTGCCTCCAGAGTCATCTTTCCAGCAAAGTCATCTTTCCATCTGATTGTGCTGTTCCTCTTTGAAAAATCTGTCTGCGGCTCCCTGCTGCCCGCGGGGTCACCTCCAACTCAGCTCCCAGTTCCTCCGCACAGAGTTCAGTGCCCGTCTCCATCAGCCCTGCTCACTGATCCCACCTCATCCTCACTCCCCCTCACTCACCTCCCCGTGATGTCCCAGAACCCCACAATCTTGCCAGAACACCAACATACCTGGATCGTGGTCACTTCTCCCTGGAGGGCCCATCTGCACCTCTGCTGAGTGCCAACCCCGACTTGTCATTGGGGCCTGTCTCGGGCTTCCCCTCCTCCAGGGAGCCAGATCTCTCTCCTCCAGGCTGAACGGGGTGTTTCTCCCGGGCCCCCCAGTATCTCGTGCTGTGCTCCTTGGAAATCTGGAGTTGTCTGTTTACCTGTCGTCCCCCCAGGCTAGACTATAAACTCTGAGCGAGTGGGCTGTACGCCTCACTCCTGGCTGCAGGACACTCGGGTCCTCAATCAATGGGAAGCTCCTCGCTCCCTCAGCCCAGGCCCTTCCTGCCTCTTTGCCCTGTTGCATAGTCCTGAGTATATGTGCCCAAGGCCCCCAGTCCCTGGAAAGCTCCAGGAGTCCTCATTTGGGGTGTAGAGGGGGAGCCACATTTCTTTTTTTTTTTTTTTCACCTAGCTCCTGCCTAAATGCTTGAAAATTTTTGCAAAGCTCAAAACAATGGCTGGAATGAAAGCCACATTATTTAAACACTAAATTGAAACATATTCTTTCAAAGAGGAGCAGCCACTCATTTGAATTTCAGAGCTCCTTAGGAAACCCTCTTGCAACCTCAGACAATCCACTTGTCCGCCCTGCGGGTGCAGCCCCTGGCATTGCCCGGGCTGATGGCCCTGCCCTTCAAGTCCAGCTTTGGTCCGAGAGTGAGATGACAACTCACTCCTTGGCAACTTTTGCTCTCCTTTCTCCATGAAAGATCACGTCAACCACTGCAGAAATGCAAACAGACGTAGCTCGGGTGCCCGGGAAAAAGTGGTTTTTGGCTGCTTAGTGAGGGTCAAGCGACCTCAGAGGCCAGCACAGAATGTAAATGAGGGAAGCAGGACTTGGAGCCACAGGGGGAAGAGGGGCCCGAGGCAGAGAGGGGGCCTGCTGCTCACATCCAGCCTCAGAACTGGGATCTTTCATGAGAAAACAGGAATATAGGTTTTTACAAGGAATTTCTTGGGGTTTTTTAATATCAGCAATTATTTCAGAAACTTTGAAGCCTGAAGGAGGTCAAACAAACCTCTTCAGGTTGAATGCAGTCTGCTGGACGTTGATTTGGAAGCTCTTGTCTTCTATGTACGGACACTGGACACACAGTGGCCTTATTACCCCCCACACTATCCACGAGACTTGTGTTCCTCTTAGCCTCGTTTTGCAGATTAGGAAACTGAGCCTCAAAACCACATGCCCAGAGCCTCTGATTCCAAGGCAGCTGTGTCTGATTCCACGGCCTTGGTCCTGCCGGCTTCCCAGGCCCCTCCTGGTGGCAAGGCTCTGGCAGGGCCTTCCCCAGGGTCCCAGACACGGGGGTGGACAGGTGCTGTGAGCCTGGCTCATCTCCTAGCCAGCAGCCAGGGCGGGGGACCGTTTGTGTGAGCTCAGCACCTGGTTGTCAAATGTGGGCAGCCCTGATCCACCACCTGGCTGCACGTCGAAATGGGCACTTTCCACACTGCTGGCTGGTGCAGCCGGCCGGGCAGGCGCCACAGGAGCTTCGAGATGGAGGTGCGCAAGGCAGGTTCAGGCTGGGAGGGGATGGCAGGTCCCCACTCTCCCCACTCGCCCCATCTTACCTGCCTCCATCTGTCTGTCCCTGTGGCCTGTGTGACGACCTCTCCTGACGCCGCTTTCCTTCTCTTCCTTTGTCTTCTCCCCGTCCTCCCATCTCCCTCTTCTTCCTCCCTCACTCCCTTTCACTGCCTTCCTCGCTCTGTCTGTCCTCACCTCCATTCCCTTCGCCCTGTCTCCTCTGCAAGCCGTCTCTGTCCTTTCCTTTCCTCTACTTCTCCTTCGCTTTCTTCCCTCTTTTTTGCCTCCCCCCACCCCCAGAATAGCACGCAGAAACCTTTCACTCCTGCCTTTCTTCCAACATTCTCACACAAGGAACAAACACAAGAATGTCACCAACAAGCTCCGACCACTTTGTTCCAACAGACCTTTTTCTCTTACGAGATGGATAGGCAAATTTCTAAAATAGCCTCTCTCTCTCTCTCTCTCTCTCTCTCTCTCTGACATATTCAGGACTTGGCATCCTGTGGCAAGTTAAGTATTTTTCCAAGCACAGCTAGACTGGTGCGTAGAAGGCTAATGAATCCAGCTAAAAGCAGCTTTCATCTGCAAGTCACTAAAACCGTTGTTTATTCCTCACCATTCCTTTATTTCTCCACAGTCCTCTCCTTCTCTCCCCGTCATGCTCGCACGTATTTCCTTATCGCCGTTCCTTTGAAGGAAAACAAATTCTAAACCTCAACTCTCTGGCAAGGTTCTCCTACCAGGTCCTCAGAAAAGGGCGACCGGCCTTTGCCGAACGCCTTCTGCATTTCGGGTGACTTCTCCACCTGGGCTCCGGACTCCACAGCAGGCCTGCCAGGAAGGTGGCTCATCTGTGCAGGTAAAGGGCCTGCAGCCCAGAGAGTCCAAGGCCACAAAGGCGGCCTAGAGCTGACAGCCGAAGTACTACAGCCCTGCCCATGGCAGTCCAGGGAGCTCTGCGGGTAATCTCAGCCCCAGAAACAGGCTCTCAAAGACCTCCTTTGACAAGTGCATGCATCACTGCACCCCAAAGTATCTCCTCACCTTTCACAGATAATGGCGAGATCAGGACTTTTATTCAAAGCTCATTTGCCTCCTACCCACTGTTTCGTCTCATCCTTACACAACTCTTTGAGATCTGGTAGTTCCTATCCCAACTTTGCAGGCAGATAAAGTGAGCCTTGGAAAGGTAAAGTGACATTTCCAGGGTCCTTGGTTGGTTGGCAGAAGGGCAGGGGCCAGAACCCATGTCTCCTGTGCCTTCCTAACTACATGGGTATCAAGACTGCAGTGGGACACCGTAGGCAGCGGGGGTTTTCTGGAGTGACACTGCAGAACATTTTTTAAAATTCTCATCTTGTTTGGTCAGTTGTAGACATCATTCATTTGACTTTTTGGTCTCCGTTTCCACATCCGTCAAATGGAGAATGATAATTGCTACAGGATTTAATATCAGAAAAGGAAAGAAGTTAGATTTTCGACAATTTTGAAAATAAAAAACCAAAAAACCCAAACTAGCAGCCTTTCCTAGACCCTGTAGGAGCTATTACTGGTGCTCACCAGTCACACACCTGCCTCTCCTGCGAGGTGCATGGAAGGCTGCATCTCCAGCTTCCGGGCTGAGCAGGGCCAGGGCACTAGCTTTGGCCAATGTGTGTGAGCAGAAGTTACAAATGTCACTTCTGGGCCAATGCATTGACTGCTGGTGTGAGAACCCCGTCTTTCTCTCTGTTCCCTTTGGCACTGACCAAGAAGGCTTCATGTTCCGGATCTGTGGTCCCCAACCCCCAGGCTGCGGACCAGTACTGGTCTGTGGCCTGTTAGGAACTGGGCCACACAGCAAGAGGTGAGTGGCGGGCAAGCGAGCAGAGCTTCATCTGTATTTGCAGCCGCTCCCCATCGCTCGCATCACCGCCTGAGCTCCACCTGTTCGATCTGCAGCAGCATTAGATTCTCATGGAAGTGTGAACCCTACTGTAAACTGTGCGTGCAAAGGATCTAGGTTGTGGCTCCTTATGAGAATCTAATGCCTGATGATCTGAGCTGGAGCTGAGACTGTGATGCTAGTGCTGGGGGGTGGCTGCCAATGTAGATTGTCATTAGCAGAGAGGTTTGACTGCACAATAAATGCAATGTGCTTGAATCTTCCCCAAACCATCCCCCTGTCAACACCAGTCCGTGGAAAAATTGTCTTCCATGGTCCCTGGTGCCAAAAACCTTGGGGCCCACTGTTCTGGATGATGCATCTAAAAGATGGTGGAGCCTCCTTCAGCTGGGATTATGGAACCGTTGAATAGGGGACAATTGCCCTGTTCCCTGGCCTAGACCCAGAACAGACTCTGCTTAGTGACAACACAAGCTTTGTATGTAAGCCACTGAGATTTGGGGTTATCTGTTACTGCAGCATAACCTAACTTATGCTGGTTAATAATCACCATTTTGTGGGCATTTAAGTTAAAAAAGAGTCTCTCAAAATAACTCAAATTAGTCCACAGAGGAATGGCACCCAGATTACCTGTGAAGATGAGGGACACAGCAGTCCCTCTGCTGGAAAACCCTTCACTCCTCCTTTCCCTGGTCTTATTACGAGGTCTTGCCTTCTCCTACAAAGCCCAGGGCAGCTTTTTGCTGAGTCCCCTGTGATTCCTACTCACAGTATAGAGACCACTGTGGAGTTTTCATGTCCTACCCCTGACCCCCTGGCCACTCAGTGCACTCCCTGTACCTGCTCAGGCCTCACCGTCCATCACCTGGACCATTTCATAAAACTCCTCTCCAGCCTCTCTTCCCCAAGTCCTACCCCTCCTGTCCATTCTCCATGCTGCCCTTTGGTGTTTTGTCCACAACACTAGAGTAGTTAGGTCACTCCCTGCCTAGAGCCCTCCATGGCTCCCTTTTGCCCTCAGGATAAAGACCAAGCTCCATAACCTGGCTCTTCTGGATCTGACACCTTTGAAACTCAGTGAAAATGTTCCCTGCTTCCTGACTATTTGCAGATTCACATGCAGTTTGGTAATTTCGTTGTTTACGCATCCATATCCCCCTCTAGACTGTAAGCAACTTCAAGGTAAATTAGTGTTAGAGTCCAGGATTTGTCCATAGTGGGCACTAAAGAAATGTTTGTTGAATGGATAAATAAATGAATGATCTGGATTGAGTTCTGGTTCTGCTGTCAGCTCACTCTGTGATTCTGATAGTTTATTTCCCTCTCTGAGATTTAATTTCCTCATCTATAGAAGAAAGTGAATAATGTTTTCCTTGCCTATTTACAGTATCTGTAGTTTTCAACTCTAGGCCCTTTTAGAGGACAGAATATTTTCAATCCAGGAATGTGGGGTCACCATGTCTGAGGATTTGGGGGAAGAGTAATGACATAATAGATGCAAAAATGCTTTGTGCCATGTACAAAGCGAAAGGCTTATTTTCCAGACTCAGTTCCTGCCTTTGGACTTAGATTCTAGAAGAGAGATAGCAATGCATGGAGTGCATACTCCTTCCATCCACTCCTAGTCTGTGGCAGACATTAAAAATCAATCACTGCACTTTAAGCAGACACTTCCAATTGACTGATACAGAGCTGAGAGATACAGTCTATTTGCCATCCTGGTTACCAAAGGAGAAACAATCCTTGCCTTCCCAGACACCCATGTGAGATGCCATGTTGACCACCGAGGCAAAACATCAGCCTCTGCTAATGGAGCCTAGGCTTTTTCGTACATATCTTAATCAATCTTCACAACAACCCCACAGATCTGAGATTGGCATTCCCATTTCACAGGCTGGTCTCTGAGACCAAGACCTGGGGTTGCTGACCCCAAGTCACCCAGCTTGTAATTGACAGAGCCCCTATTTGAATCTGGATCTATCTGTCTCCAGACGATATTGTCTTGCCACCTTTCCACACTGGCTCTCCCGAACAGGAGTCTAAAAGGTCAGGCAGGGCTCAAAGACAGGACTGGGCCGTGCAGAGGGCTCTGGGGAGAACGAGCACACAGCCACCCCTTTTCCAGCAGAGAGTTTTTGTTCCTGCTGGATTCATGGGGCCTGCCAGCGCTGGAGCCTGTCTACTGGGAAAGGCAGCACATGCTATTTTGATATTGAACCTGTGCCCACAGCCCAGTGATGGACAAGCCTTTTACACATCTCAGAAATAAAACTCACAGAGTCATTTCCAGCTTGGCCCGAGTCGTGGGCACGATCCCAGAGGCCCTGGCTCTGCTAATTCTCTCATCAGCCTAATAGGAGAACAATTATCAGAGTCAGGGTACAAATTTAGCTCCAGACACTTCTTTGGGAACTCAGAGGGTTTGTGACTTATGGCTTCATTTTAAAGAGGAGCAGATTGTTGACATGAACTCTGGGTAGTTCTCGTTTTTCTCGAGGAACTAAGCTGTACACACTGTTAATGGTAGAATCATTAGGTCATGGCTGAGGTCCATGAGAGCCTAGAAAATCCAGCAGCTTGGTCATAGGCTGAGCTCTCTATAATTAACCTAAGAGTCTGTTTATTTAGCTATCTCAATTACAGACTCATTTAAGTAACATTAAAAATAAAAGATGAGCCCCAGGAGCAGTAGCAGAAACAGAAAGATGCTCTTTTGTCCAAGCTTCACGGGACACTATTTGAACGCATGAAAAGCCACTGGTAGTTCAGCCATCAGAAAAACTTTTAAAAAGCCTTATTTGAGACAGAAAATGCAAACATGAGCAACACTGACCACACGTAAGCATGTCTTGCAGTAAAGTCCACTGATCTGGGTTTGAGTGCTGGCCGTGCCGTGTGTCAGACGAGACCTGTGCAAGTCATCTAATATCTGGAAACCTTAATTTCCCCCTTGAAGGAGCCCTGGAGAGAAGGCAGCTGATATCGTTTACCGTGATTGCTAACACGTCTCGAGCAGGCATGGTTCTAAGCACTTTACTTACAAGAACTCATTTAGTTCTTACAATTACACCATGAGGTAAGTACAATAGTTACGTTCCATTCTATAGATGGGGAAACTGAGGCATAGAACAGTTAGGTGACAAGGCAGCATTCAAGGCAACAGAACGTAGGGTGTGGAGGCTGCGATTTGAAAGCAGGCGACCTGGCCCCAAAGTCCCTGTGCATATCCGCCACTCTGCCCTGCGTTGGGAAGAACCTGCACCACCAGAGCCCTCAAAACATGATCAAGTGGAATCCAAATTTTTTTCTCTGTCGTACAAGTGTGGCTTTCTGGTGGATTATGCACATTTTTCTATCTGATATAAATAGCTTTTTGATTTTTCTCCTTCTGTCCCTCCTCCAAATATCAGTCAATACTTGAGAGAAAATAACTGTGTCTGGTTCATGGTGACAGGGTCAAGGCTCCTTGGGAGAATGCTTGTCGGTACTGTCTCCATCCTGGGCTGAGAAATCACGGCATTTATTTTAAGCTGAAACATTCTTATATTTAAAGCTTGTCATCAGGCTGAAGTTTGTTTATTGCATTCCATAATTATGATGAATATATTTTAAATAGAAAAAGATTTGAAATGTAGGACAGCTGCAAAAAATATGGTGTCAATCACTGAGAATCAGCCCACATCTGGAGTTAGAACTTGGGTGGGAATGGCTTATTTTGCATTTTTATGACCAGATGCATCCAGATTAGATGTACCTTATAAACTTCACCCAGACAACTGTCAGGGCCAATCAGCCTTAATTGAATGCGACATTTTCTCCACCAATCCACCCTGAGCCCAGGCCAAGAATCCCCCCTGTATCACGCACAGGCCCTGTGTGAGCTCTGCTAGCCGTGCACACAGGATCTGTCAAACACAGGCCAAATTAAATACTGGACTTCATTCCACAATGACTTCCAATTAGAGCAGAATGAAGTTTGGAGGGCTTTGAATGCCCCCCTTGGCCCTGTTACTTGGAGACACAATCAGTGAAAGAAGGGGAGCCAAGGAGTCTGCTGCACCCCCATGCTGTGCCCCATGCATTGAGCGCTTACTGTGTGCCAGCCCCATGCAGTGAGTGCTTACTGTGTGCACCGGGCCTTTTACGTACCCCGTGCCCCTTCAGTCTTTCCAACAGCCCAGCAAAGCGGGTATGATTCTCCCACTTGACAGCCCAGGAAACTGAGGTTCAGAGAGATGGATGGAGTGTCCGGCCCAAGTTTGCAAGCTAGGAGAGCTTGAATATTCTCACCAGCCAGCTTCATTTGACTAATGGTAGTCCTCAAACTGCCCTGGGGACATTCGGACGCACGGGAGGGAATTTGGGGTTGTTGCAGTGACTGGGAGGGCACTGTTAGCTTTAGTGCCAGGGACCCAGGAATATTAAACCTCTTGCAATGAAGGATAGGGCCAAGGAGTAAAGCACAGTCCCCCAGCACGCCCCATCTATCGACTCTTAATGTGACCGCACGCAGGCTGGCACCCACGAGTAGGGAGTCTATGATGTGGTGTGCAAATCCATAGGCTTTGAGAATAGTTTCTTATTCCAGGTTTCTAAGACATCACATGCTGATGCACAACTAATGCCCAAGTGCCAAAGACCGCAATGGAGAAGGAGAGAGGAGATAGGAGGGGAGGAGGATTTTGCCTGTTCCTAGGAAATATCCAATAGCCCCAAAATCATTATCAAGGTCATCATTATTACCTCTAAGGTTTGCAAATCAAGGCAGGATTCTGCTACAGGTACGTGTGAACAATAAAATCTTCACCATCCAAGATTTCTACTTCCAAAACTATTAAATAGAACTAAGGCAGTCTCATAAAGGAGTGATCAATCATAAAAAGATGAATAATTATCTCTCATGCTCCAGCTCCTATTCCATGAGCTTGACATATGTCATCTTGCATCCCTACGGCAATCCTGTCATGGGGCAGGTATTATTCTGACCTTTTTAGAGATGAGGAAACTGAAGCTCAGAGAGGTTAAGTGACAGCCCAAAGCCACACAGCTAGCAAGAGGCAGAGCCCAATTTTTAGTCTGATCCCATGAACTAGAATCACTTTCCAAATCTTGAACTCTAAGGAAATTATAGTTAGTTTTGGTGACAAAATCCAAACCAAAGGTGTGGGCTGTTTTTTGTTGTTTTTTTTTTTTAATCACCTCTTGAATAGGTTGGAGTGAGAATCCAAAATGAACATTTACTTAACTATTAAACCAGAGGAGGACTGGAACATTAAAATTTTGGCAAGAGCAGCATAAATGGAAGCCTCTCTCCACCAGCACGCCTGGTTTTAACAAGTCCCATCACTTGTATCTCGTTCTGGGTAACAAAGAGATTTCCACAAGTCGGAGGCCCACGATGAAAGGATGTTGCTGATCTGGTTACAACAAATTCTATTAAGTGAAAAAAATTCTGTCTGACAGAGGTTTTCATCAGTCCCTCTCCTTGTTGGAGACACTCCCCTCAGTGAGAACACTGGTTTGGGATTTGTCTTTTGTGAAACTGAAATGAAATAAACAAACAATTTACAAAAAGCTTTCAGTCAGAGAGGTGGCAAACTCAGATGTCTCCGGGGGCCGGCCAGGTGAGGGAATGGAAGGAGTCGGGCACATGCGTTGCAATAGGGCAGGGCGGGGACTGTGGCAAACTGAGGAGTCCACGCTGGGGCCAGCTGGGGCTCAGCTCCAGCCAATTATTTCATGGTGACATTAGATGGGCAGGTTTTTTGACTTTTCAAGGGAAATGTGGGATTTTGGTATAAAGTCTCCTGGTAGTTGCCGATCGATAACAAATGTAAATTTAAAAAAATTTTGTATGAGACAAAGCAAAAATGCCTGTGTCCTGAAGTGACCTGTGGGCTGTTGGTTTATGACCCCTGACACTCCACATGTCCTTGACCCTCACAGTGGCGATGGGGTGGGCACCACGATGAGCCTCAGGTAACAGTGGAAGAAGTAGGTTCAGAGAGGGCAACCGGCGTGTCCAAAGCCACACAGTGGGCCCTACCACGGAACACAGAGGCCTGGTGCGGATACCAAAGACCTCACTTCAAAGTATCGAAAGCCATTGACAAATTAATCAAAACCTGTGCTGGTATTTGCTCTTCAAAAAGCTGTCCCTCTTCCCACATCTCCTCTGTGTGCCTCAAATCCCTCTCGTCCCCTTTTTCTTACAAGGACACCTGTCACTGGATTTAAGGCCCACCTGGATAACCCAGGATGAGCTCATCTCTAGATCTTTAACTTAATTATCCCTGCAAAGACCCTTTTCCCAATTAAGGTCCAGCTTGCATATTCCTGGGGTTAAAACATGCACACAGCTTTTGGGGGACCACTATTCAGCCCACTACATATCCCTTCTCTACTGATCTTCTTCTTAAATTTGAACTTGTGTTCAAATTCAAGATTCCCAATCTACCTTATGATGGTGGCACCCCCAGTGTACATAGTCCAGTGGGGTGGTAAAGTCCCCAGGAGAGCGGAACACCTAGTCCTTTCTGTACCGGTGATTGTCTTAAATGAATGATGGTGTGAAATGATGGCGTCCTTCATGCATTTCCCTAGAAAAACATCCTTCCGGACTCCCAGAAAGAAAAGCCCTAACGCCGTGGCGCTGTATGACGGATCCGGTGCTGGCCAGCAAGCAGCGCAGCCTGTCCAGATTAGACCACTGACCAGAGGGAAGAGCTTGAGGAAGCTCGGGCACTTGCTCATGTCTGCAGGCATCAAATGTCACCAGCCCAAAGAACGGTATTTGAACAGCTTAAAACTTTTATCTTCAAAAATCGCAGGTATACAATATTGGTCTGATAAGAGAGCGCCTCTGCAGGTCATTGTCACTGACCGGGTGATGGGTTTCCTTTCCCCTCTCTGGCTGCTGTGTGCTCTCACTAACGGAAGGAGCCCGCAGGCAATGGGAAATGGTATACTACAACCAACCAACCCAAAAGGAAAATTTTACCTTTCAAATAACAGGAGATTTACAGACAAGGGGAAAACATACAAGGAAGCAGCATTCTGGGAAATGACCTTCAGGGATTTGGGCTCTGAAATGAAAGGAACTGGGGTGGGGGTGGCAGTGAAGGCCACCTGCTTGCACCTGCTGAGTTTGGGATGGGGGTGAGGGCAAAGCCAGGTAAACTGGGAAGGGAACATCCTTGCTGTGTGCAAAGAACTTTCACAACCCTTGTTTAGGCGCGAGGCAGACCCTGTGGGATTGGCGTGGTGAGGAAGGCACTGGGGTCTGGCCCAGGATTGACCTTCCGGAGGCTCTGCCGATGGAGCTGTGTGACCTGGGGCAAGCGAATGGCCCTCTCTGAGCCTCAGTGTCCTCAGCTATGAAATGGGGATGATAGCAACACCTGCGCTGCGCCTTCAATAATTACTGTATTTCATTTCTTAAACTAGGAAATGAACTGTCACTTTTGGAATGGGTTTTCACTTTATAAAGGGAATTGCCACAGAATCTATAAACTTGACTTTCCATTTGTAATACTTGCAGTTTCTCAAGGGAGCGATTATTGCACGGACACATGAGGAGAGGGCTTTCGTCTGCAGCCAAGCCTGAAGCCTCGGTTTGCTCATCTACAAATTAGGGGTGTCAGTAATGATTGCTATCTCTCTGAGTTGTATGAAGATGAACTGAGAACATAGATGTGGTAGCAGTTAAGATGCTTTTGTTAGCAGAAAGAAGCAAGTAACAAAAACCCCAACTCAAATTCAAGGGTGGCTTTAAATTTTCATAAAATTTATGATCTCCTGTAAGAGAAAGTTCAGAGGCAGCGTGGCTACAGGGTGGGTTGGATCAATGGCTCAGTGTTGTCATCAGAGGCATAGCTTTCTTTATCTCTCTGCTCTGCCATCTGCAGTGATGCCTTCATTCCCAAGATGCAAACAAGAGATGGCACCAGAAGTCCCAGGCATCACATCCAAGCATGGCAACGTCCACAAGAGGTTCACTTTTAGGAGGAAGAAAACGCTGCCCAGCAGCAGGCTCGCCCTTGCATCTCCTTGGCCAGAGCACAGTTGTCTGACAATGCCTGACCCAACTATTGGCAAGGCACATGGGGATGGCCCGGAATTGGAGAGGGTCAACCACTCCCGAGGCACACAGCTCTGCAGGAGTGGAAACAACGCATCCAAATTAGGAGAATATCTCAGTTGGTTTCTCCCAGAAGCAGAACTTAAACTTGAAGTTCCTTATCTGGAAACATCAGCAGGAGAATGAGGAAGTAGGAAAGAGGAAGGAAGACAGCTCAATAAGGGCCCTTTATCAGGCCGGTTGCCCCTCCACGGAGAAGCCTGGGAGATGCCGCCATGGAGCACACCTCGGAGGTACCTGACTGAGGGCCACGAAAGCTAAGGTGTTTCTGCACAGCACCCGGCTCATTCCGCGTTCGGGTGACTTCTTTCTGGTGCATTAACCAGCGCGTTACTTTGCCCTGAGTGCAGACCAAGCAAGTCTCAGTAGATAGAAAAAAACCGTGGGGCAGAGAATTGCAGGCGTTTGCAGGGGAGGTGAGTACCAAGCAGCCACGGGCCAGGTGTCTACAGCTCCTCGACAGGAGGATGGAGCCTGGGTCGGCAGCCAGTGGTGAGGACTCTTTGCAGTTGAAGAAAAAGGAGTTGACCTTGTGCGCATGACCTACAGTGAGCAGCCCTTCTTGACACGAGTCACAAACTGTCCGGGACATCTTGTTTGTCACTTGAATAAGAGAATTTTTTATGAACTCCTCAAAGGCCCAAGGGCTTTTCTCATCATGTGCAGACTAACCAGTCTTTCCAGATCTTTCCTCTCTATTCCTGGGTCATCTCTCCTGGGAGAGAGAAAAGAATAATAACATCAGTAATACTACTAGCAGCAGGTACCACTCTGAGCACCTACAAAAGTCCAGGAATTGCGCTTTATGTGTGTTATCTTATCAAACCCTCACGGAAGCCCTGTGAGGTGGGGAATGTGTGTAGGTGGGGACGTTGAGGACAGAGAAGGGGATAATTTAGCTAAAGACACGGAAGCGATGGCTGAGGTGAATTCCGACACAGAGAACCAGTGAGCTCAGGCAGAGCGCTGAGTAGGACGGACTGTCACACCAAAATGCTCTTTTTAGCAATAGAGAGTGTATCTAGAGGCAGGAATGAGTCCGCTGAGCGCTGGGCCACCACGCAAGGCTCTTCCGGGTGGCTCGCTGCTGTACTGCCAAAGCACACAGTAGGTTCCATAAAAGTTAGTTGAATAAAGAAATATCTCCATAAATGTTCTGGGGTAATTTCTCCCATTTTATGAATAAGGAAACTGAAGGGGATAAAAGTTCCAATACAAGAACATTCTGAACGAGCGAGGACTCAAACCAAGGTCTCTCCGACCTCAAGTTCTTTTCCACCACACTGTGGGGTCTGTGGTTGGGCCCTGGCTGCTGAGACCAGAACCACAGGGCCTGGCTGTCTCTCCTGTGGTGGCTGAGCCTGAGGCCCTGGCTCTGGCCACTCTGATCATCAAGGGCTGCGGGTCGGAGGGTTTGCACCCACACTGCCCAGTTGAAACACAGTGTGAGCCACAAGTGTAAGCCACAGGAGTAATTGTTAATTTTCTAGTAGCCACATTAAAAAAGTAAAGAGAAATAGGTAAAAATATATTTATTATATATTTTGCTTAATCTAATATATGTCCAAATATTATAATTTTAGTGTATAATCAAACATCAAGCTTTCTTTCTACTTTTTTTTGTACTAAGGATTTCAAATCCAGTGTGTATTTCATGCTTACAGCTCATCTCAGCCCGGGGTAGCCATATCTCAGGTGCTTAAGAGCAACACGTGGCTGTGGCTACCATATTGGACTGGGCAAGTTTGGATGATTCAGAGAAAAGCTTGCCCTTCCCACTCTCCTCTCCTTCACCTCCTACACACAGGCCTGCAGGTTACACACACACACACACAGCCCCCACGCACACACACACAGACAGACACACACATACACAAGAGAATCAAGATGACTTCAAATACATGTTTCACATTGGTAAGAAATAGTATCTACTGAAGCAAAGAAATGGAATCCTTATAAGCTAATGATGAAATGTAAATGGGTACCAATTTGGGTGCATACGCTTTGACTCACCAATTTGAATTATAGGATTTGATCTTAAGGAAATAACTGGGAAAGTATGCAAAGATTTACGTATAAGAATATTGATCAAATGGTTTGCATTAGCTTCCTGTTGCTGCTATAACAAATTAACACCATTAGTGGCTTAAAAAAACACAAATTTATTGTCTTACAGTGCTAGAGTTCAGAAGTCTGGAACAGGCCTCCCGGGGCTAAAATCAAAATGTCACAGCTATATTCCTTCTGGAAGTTCTAGGGGAGAATATGTTGCCCTGACTTTTCCGGCTTCTAGAGGCCACCTTCATACCTTGGCTCCTGGACGCCTTCCAGCAATGGCGTCACTCTGACCTCTGCTTTCATCACCACATCTTCTTCTCTGACTCTCCTGCCTCCCTTTTTCCCTAGAAAGAGCACTTGTGATTACATTGGACTCACCTGGCTGATTGGAGACAATCTCCTTGTCCCAAGATCTTTAATCCATCTGCAGAGACTCCTTTCCACACATGGTAACACAGCTTCCAGGAACAGTGTGAACATCTTTGCAGGGCCAGTATTCTGCCTAGCAGAGGGCTGTTTTTAAAGGGGAAAAACAAAACAAAACAAAAATGGAAAAATTGTTGGGATCTGGGGCTTGGTGAAAAGTTCTTAGACATGACAGCAAAAATGTGACCCTTAAAAGAAAAACAAAATCAATACATTGAATTTAATCAAAATTAAAAACTTTTGCTCTACCAAAGACCCTATTAAGAGGATCAAAGACAACGATAGACTAGGAAAAAATATTTGCAAATCACGTGATTGACAGAGACTTATATCTAAAATATATATATTAAACTCTTGAAATTCAACCATAAGATCACAATACTGTAAGAAAATGGGCAAAAGACATAAAGAGACATTTCACCAAAGATGGCAAAGGAGTACTGAAAAGATGTTCGGCATCATTGGCCACCAGGAAATGAAGATTAAAACCATGAGATATCACTACACACCTATTAGAACAGGTACAATGAAAAACAGTGACAATATCAAATGCTGGTGAGTTTGTAGAGAAGCTAGATCTCTCGTATATTGCTGGTGGAAATGTAAAATGGTACAGCCACTCTGAAAAATAATTTCAGAGTCTCTAAAAAACTAAACATACACTTACCAAATAACCTAGCAATTGCACTGTGGACATTTTTTCCAAGGAAACTAAAATATATATCCGTACAAAAACCTCTGTAAGATTATTCATGGCAGTTTCCCTTGTAATAGTAAAAAACTAGAAACTACTAAAATGTCCTAAAATATTAATAGGTCCCACACTATGGAATACTACGCAACAATAAAAAGGGAGGAATAACAGACACACTCAGTAACATGGATGGATTTCAAGGTTGTGCTGAGTGGAAATATACGTGCACACACACGCACACGCACACGCACACGCTCATAAATGTAACATTCTCAAAATGACGATAGTATAGATGGATAACAGACTAGTGTAATTGCCAAGGGTTAGGGAGAAGGGGAGGATGGGTGTGACCCTAAAGGGACAGCATGAGAGAAATCTCTGTGAAGATGGAATAGTTCTGTGTCTTGATTGTGGTGGCAGTTACACAAATGTGTACATATGATAAAGTAACATAGAACTACAAAGATTGTACTAATGTTAATATCTTGATTTTGATATTATACTATAGTTATGCAGGATGTAACCACTAGGAAAACCAGGTGAAGGGTACACAGGAATGTCTGCACTATCTTTGCAGCTTCCTGTGAATCTATAATTATTTCTCAGCTAAAAGTTAAAAAGGAAGAAAGAAAAGAAAAAGAAAAAGAAACAGACACAGAAATAAGCTAAATGTCCAACAACAGGGGATGGGTGAAATGCACTGTGGAATACTCATACAATAAAATGACTCACAGCCGTTTGGAATGATCATGGAAAACCACATAGGCAGACAAAGAAAATCAGACACACAACAATGTGTTCTATAAGACTCCCTTGTTGTAGCTAGGTGTGTGTGTGCACCAGATGCAAGTCTTACAGGACACAGCAAAATGTTAGCGGTGGTTATCTCTGAGTGACTTTTGTCCTTTTTACTTTTCAGCACTGCCCAGTGTTTTATGATGCACATGTGTTACTTTAATAATCAGGGAGAACATGCTATTTCTATTTTGGAAAAAAAAAATGAGTCTAAGAAGGCAGCCAAAGGGCAGCAGATCGTATTGCCATGCCATCTTTCTGTCCCAAGTGCAGCCGCGGACGTGTGCAGGGAGGGCTGCAGAGAAATCCTCCTCCCGGGGGAAGGGACTATGAAATATATGCTTGGCTTTCTGGCAGGAACCAAATGAAAGGAGATGGAGTGATTCAGACCAAAGACCACAGCAAGTCGGGAATAAAACAGCACCTGGTGTATTACAACCCCACCAAAACACGTGTGTGGACTAGGGAGGGGTTCAGCAAAAAAGAAGAGAAACTGGTTGTTGAATCTGGGTGAGAAATTAAGCTATGGGGACTCTCTCTCTCTCTCTCTCTCTCTCTCACACATAGTCCTTCGTATTTTTGCTTTGTCATCATTTCTTTTAAGAGAAGCACCTGGTTTTACATTTGCAACCACAAGCTCTAAATGCTGTTCTGCTGGGCTTGTCTCTGTCTGGGCTCAGGGAGGCCACAGCCCCTGAGCAAATTGCCCTAAAGGCCCCACTGGGGATTGCTGAACAGATATTTCTGTAAGGATTGGGTGGCAATTAGGACGTGCATGAATAAGCCAGGTAACAATTGTTATAGTAATACTGCTTTTATTTTTAAGCATTAATTGTGCTCCAGGCACTGCAGTAGCTGCTCTACCTAACTCTTTCTAAAGTTGGTATCGTTCCATTTTACAGATCAGGAAACTGAGGTCGGTATCAAGGCTCAGGGGAGGTGACCAGCCCGAGCTCCTACAGCTAGGCCCTGAGGGAGCTGGGGTGAGCCCCAGGCCTGTCTGGCTCCAAATCTGTGCTCCTCCCAATGGGGCCTTCCCCCACACCATTTTCCTCGGTTCCCCACAAGGCTAAACAGGGGAGGGGATGTCTGCATGTCACCCTGTGGCTCCCCCACGGGGCAGGAGGCATCACTCAGGGCAAACGCCCGCCGGTGCCACCCAGATGGCCACTGCTGACCGGAGCGGGTCCCTGATGCCAAGGCTGCTGTAGCTGGGACGGGATCTCCTGCGCACAGGCTCCCCCTTATGGAAACGAGGGACATTCCGCTGCAACTGCAACCTGCCACTCCACCCGGGAGAGAGGCCGCCGAGGGCTGCGCCTGGCCCTGGCGCCCAGCGCCTGCCGAGCCCTGTGCTTCGTGCCTGCACTCCCAGAGTGTGTGCGTCTCCTTCGGCGTCCCACTCGAGGACATGTTGGATCCACACATTGCGGAATTTTGTTAAATAAAGTAACATAAGCTGACAGAGCGTCAAGGAGAAGTGATGATATTTCCAATGGCCTTCTCAGGGAGCCTTTTCCTGTTTAGACACCAGAAGGAAAACATCTTTTCTTGAAAAAAAAAAATATATATATATGTATATAGCATGTGTCATGTTTTATTTCCTAGGATGGCTGAGAACTGCTTTCTAACCACAGAGTTTTGAGCAAATCTCATTCACTCTGTGAGCCTCAGAGGCTCATCTATGACATGGGTGAGATGCCACTAGGATGGTTGTGACCTAGGATGGCTTAGGACAATGTTTACCCATCCCTTTAGGTCCTTCCAGGAATCTTATAATTCTAGTGCTTATTCACTTATTCATTAACGGAGCTACTCGATAACTGGTGACTGAGGGCCCACGACATGCCAGGCACAGCATGAGCAAATTGACAGGGGCCCTCAGTACCTTTAACAGTGAGTGGAAGACCCAGCACCTGGGAGACACGTGGGAGGTGTCTGAGCAATAGGTGAAGGGAGGAGGGAAGGGGCGATAGTGTGGCCTCACTGGACCTGCAGCTGCCTGGGTCGGCTGGACTAGGAGTCAAGACACCTGGCTCCGACGTGGTCCCTACCCATCTGTAACCTTGTCCTCTGTTCCTCCCTCCGTCTCTCCGCAAAGTGGGGGAACAGAAGCAAATAGCTGGGGGAAGTGCAGTTATTTGAACAGCCGAATCTCCTTTGGGTCAAAAGGCAGCCCTGCTTCAGACAGTCCCTTCCCTGTCCCCCAGTGCCCTGCCTGGGCCTCCCACCCATCGTGGTGCCCCAAGGGGGCCCCACACCTCTTCTCCTGAGCCCCAGAGCTCTTCTAGCCTTGGGCAGGGTTGGGTGGTGGGACCTGGGTCTGTAATCCAAACCTCAGTTTCCTCATCTATAAAAGGACCTATAAAAGGGCCCCTCGTGACTTGGTCCACCCAAAACGGATGGCCGTGAGCGTGCTTTGAAGCCATCGGTGTCCCCCACGGAGGGAAGGTCTCGCTATTGATGTCACTATCTCAGTCATCCCTGGGGAGGTGCGTCCCATGAGATGGCCTTAGAGGGCACAGAAAACGATGACCCTCAGCTGTAGGGCTGGCCAAGAAAATACCCTCGGGCTTCCTGAAGGGGGGAGTCCCGGGCTGACTGCTGGGCCAGGCGTGAGCTTGCAGGTTGAGGGCGAGGCTGTGAGTGTGGGCCGGGGGATGGTCCACGTGCAGAGACCTGCGTGCGTGGAAGTTCGTGTATAGAGGAAGCCTGGAATTTGGCTTTGCTCCTCCTTAGGGAAGCTCTTCCAGCTCTTCAGTGTGGGAGGACAGCCAGCATGGGGGTTTTGGGGAGGGGAGGCCAGTAAGGGGGCACCCCGGACATGAGGGACTCGGAGGCCAGACGGCCAGGACTTTGGGTTTCAGGCCAAGGAAGCCGTGTTCGTGTGACTTGGGCGGAGTGGAGAGGAATGAAGCAGGAGAGACCAGGGTGGCGACACTCCAGGAGAGAGAGGGCTGGCTGCAGTCGAGGCCACGGGGATGTGGAGAAGGGAAAGTATTTGAGAGATGTTCCCGAGATGGCCCCAACAGGGCTGCCTGACAGATTGACTGTGGCGTGTGAGGCAGAGGGAAGATCTTACCAGCTAGCTGGAGGGCCCAGACAGACACCCAGGGAACCAGAGTGAAGTAGACGAGAGAGAGGATAATTAAGTGCTAAATTGTGCGGCTTAATTTATTGTTTGGACAGTTGCCTTGCACTGTAAACCCCATTGCTCTAATGAGCCCATGACATCAGTCGGCAGGGAAAGTATGCCCAGCCCGTCGCCCATCACGCCGGAGCCATCCGCGGGCACTGCCCAGATGCCTATCTGGACAGACAGGCTCTGGCTGCGGGCTGCCACACTCAGTTTGCAGTCGGGGGTCCTAGCAAGCCCCAGCAGGGCACTCCTGGCAAGACCCCTTTCCTAGAAGCCCCAGAATCTAAGAGGCCTGAGATTCCCAAGCGTGTTAGTCTGGAAGGGAAAGGAAGCACGGAGTTTGAATTTGATCATAGTGCAGGAGCACGGTCCTGCCGCAGGGGCCAGGGGAGTTGGAGTCACATCCAGCCCCCTCCCTGTTTATGTGACCTTAGCCATGCTCTGACCCCCTCTGAGCCCTTGTTGCTGCATCTGTGAATTCAAGCAGCACCGGGAAAGAGCTCTGTGAACCTCAGTTAGCATGAAAAGATCCTCCCAGCTGAAATGGTGCTAAAACAGCAGATGTGTAAGAGTACCTACCTTTACCTGCCTGGCGTGTGCCACGTCCTGGGCCTGGTGCTCCGAGGATGCAGAGACTGATGCCATCCACCTACTTTGGAGGGAAAAAACAAGTCATCCCTGCTCATATTACTGCATTTCTCGAGTCATTTAAAGAGATTTCAAGTGTGGTGGACAGAGAGAGGGATTTGTCTTGGGGGAACCCAAGAGAGGCTTTTTGGAGTAAGTAGCACCAAAAACAGGCTTTGGATAATAGTCTAGACTTTCTCACCAGAAAAACAGCTCCTTGCATTTGTTCTTCCTACCAAGGTTGCTCTAAATGTCTTTGTTGGAGGCACTTAGGAGGACATCTGGTCAGAAGGGTCAGCGGTGGCTGCATCTGCAGAGCACTCACGTGAGACGGAGAGGGCTCCATTTTCCATGTCAAGGAAAGTCAAGTCTGACGGAGATTCGGGGGTGCGGGGGCAAAGCTCCCCCCAGGCCATCTCCCCCAGGCCACCATTCCTCATAACACTGATTGCAGCTGGACGGAGAGATCATCTGTTTGATTTTCTGCTTAAAATGTGCACCATCACCTCCCCTGCAATAGAGGATGCCTGGCAGAGGACAGGCACTCGATACATTTCTGTAGAATAAATGAATGAAGAAAGTGGAGGTAGTAGTCAAAGACATTCATGTGGAAACAAGGTATCATTTTCACCTGTCGGGTCACCAGAGATAAAAAAGCAATCCTTCATGCCCAGGGTTGAGCACAGTGAGAAGCAGCAGCTCTCTGGGCACTTTAGGTGTGGTACAGTTGCACATCTTCCCAGGGGACAGCTTGGGCTGCAAAAGCTTCACAAGTGCCCGTACCCTTTAACACAGCCGTACCTCTGCTCAGGGTGGAGTCTCAGCAGAGGGCTGTAGCGGTGTGGAAGGACATGTCCCCGCAAAGCACTGGAAACAATCTGAATGCTCAGCGGTAGGGGATCAGTTAAAGAAACTAGGACCTTCCTTGGAAAGCTATGGAAGCATTTAGAATCACGCTTTGGCACTATGTATATGGAAAGGTGCCACGATGTATCAAGCAGGGTAGAAGCCGTCCCCATCCCACAATGTGCGCACACACCGACGGAGGCTGAGGGACAGTGTCCATCTCCGGGCAGTTTTTCTCTCTCTCTCTCTCTCTTTTTTTTTTTTGCCTATCTGGTTTTTGACATTAAAAGAAAGGAGAATGTATTATTGCTATAAAACAATAAAGCTGTTTTCACATTGGTTTTTTTAAAAGAAGAAGAAGAAAGGAGAAGATGGGGGAAGGGCCATGCGGGACCCAGGAACTGCGCCAGTTTCTCAGACTTTCCCCCGTTCAGGCGGGGCCCGGGCTCCCCCAGGTGCTCCAAGCTCGGCCAGGGAGGCCCCTAAATCTCTCCCCAAGACAGGGAGCAGCTAGGACAGCTGGACAGCCACCAGCAGCTGTGGGTGAACAGATGCCCCAGATCTCCCTTTGTGGGGACAGCCCTGGGGGCGCCTCCTCTCAGCTGGGGGCCTCGGGACCACACTGTGCTGGCCAGGGCCACCTCTGAGGCCCGTTCTCAGCCATTTCCTCATTCCTGGGTCTCAACTGGGCCTGGAGTCCAAAGTCAGGCAGAGGTGGGTTCCAGGCCCTGCTCTCCTGCCCACCTGCTGGACCACTTCACCCCCCAGAGCCGTCCCGTGTGCGACTGAGGTCACCACAACCAGGGTGTGACCGTTTACAGGGTGAGGTGAGCAAAAGTATGTGGGGATGAATTATCCAAATCCCAGTCGCCCTCTCTGTCCCCCACTCTCTCTCTTGCGTGCCGGCCACCGGTAGCCTCCCTTGGCTCTGTACCTGCTGGGTTTATTGGGCACCGAGGCCTAGCTCCTTCTTTTCCAGCCTGGCCTGCCCTCCCCTCTCCTCCACCCTGGAAGCTTCTCGTGGTGGTTTCTCTCACTGGTGGGGGCAGGGGAGGGTCCCTGTGCAGAGGCCAGAGGTCAGGATGGACCACACAGAAGGGGCACTGAGTCTGGAAGAACAACTCGATGGACACTGCCTTCCACGGTCTGCCCCTTCTCCAGGTCCCGGAGAGCAGAGGTAGTGGGGCGTGTCGGGGTGCGTGTGTGTGTGTGTGTGTGTGCGTGTGTGCGTGTGTGCGCATGTGCGCACGTGTGTATGTGCATGTGTGTGTGCATGTGGGTGGGTGTGCGTGTGTGAACGCTGGGGGAGGTGGTGATGAGGGCGCTGTGAAGGGAGCAGCAGAAGAGTCCTGAGTCCCTGCCATGTCTGCAAGGCTCCCCTCTGGACACCTCCACAGAGCGTAGAAGGCTCTGCCTCCCCGCAGGGTGTACTGTTACCACTCCTGGTGACCAGATGGGAGAATGAAGTTCAGAGAAACTTGCTCAGCTCACTCCTCTGGGATGCGCTTGAGAAGACCTGGGCTTCAGAATCAGGCCGGTCAGAAGCTTGGCTCCTCCATGCCCACGTAGCATGATCCTGGGCAAGTCATGAGTCTCTCTGAGTCTTGGTTTCCTAATCTGTACAAGGGGCTCACGAACTCTCCAAGAGTGTCACTGCGAAGACTAGTGATAATGCAGTTAGATCACCCAGCCCTGGGCCTGATACAGTGTAAAAACACAATAATTGAAGGTAATTTTTTTTAATAATAATAATTTCTCTGTCTGACTCCAGATTCCACAGCGAGGTAGAGGTAGGAGTGGAAGGGGGCGAACACGACACAGGGAAGACAAGATCATCTTCCTTTGAGATGGGAACCATGTGGCATAAATATTAAAAATCAGAGGAAACCATCCTCTCCCCGTCCGCCCACCAAACAGGAGCCCCTGACATTTGCTGATGGTCAGTTCTGCACCTGCTGCAGGTCAGCCCGGTCGACAGACCCGTGTCCTTGGTGAACTGTCTCAGCCTGCAGTCACTTCGGCAAGGAAAGCGCAGACAGATCAATGAGGCACCTACTCTGTGTCAGGCACAATGTCATGTGGTTGCAGAGCCGGTTTGGTGTTCAGGGAAGTCCAATGATTGCCCCAGCTAACAAGTGGCAAAACTGGGTCTCAGGTCCAAGTCTGTCTGGCGCCCGCCTGCCCATGCCTGCTTTTTTCCTCTTCGCCGTTATTCCTCCCACCGCGCTGCCTCTTTGATTTCACAAACTTACGCTTGCGAACATAATGCTGTTTACAGGCTTGCAGGGGAGTAAGGTGCGTGTGTGGTGTTTCCCATTCTGCGTAGTGTGGGTCTGTGTGCACGAAAGAAAAACAAAAACACAACAACAACAACAAAACTCACTCTGGAGTTGTCTCGCATCATCGGGAGAGAGGCTGCCTTTTCCCCCCACCCCAGGGTGGCTGTGGCATTGTGAGCAAGCTGCAGACCCCCCAAGCAACCAGAACATTCTGTACCTTGTGGCAATTAGTCCCCACTTGGCTTAAGGACTCCGACATCAAAGGAGGTCTCCGCCTGCTGCCCAAGGGAGGCCAGGGGACTGCCTCCGAATGGAGCCCTTTCCCCCTCATTAGGGGGCTCCAGCCACCAGCAAAGCAGACTCTGGACAACAGACCCGGCCCCATCAAAGGTCCCCTTCCCCCGGGAAGGCCTCTGTAATCCCGGGCCTGAGTATGCCCTGCCCCCTCCCCTAGGCCAGCTCAAAAGCAGCCGTCTGGGGACACCTGACTGCTCTCCAGTTCAAAGCCAAGTGAATGCATTAACAAGACAAAACACCATTTTCCTGTCTGGAAGCTCCTAGGGTCCTGCTTTGAGCTGCCTGCAGTTCAGGCCTGGAGGGTACACAATCCCTCCCCACTTATAGAGGGGCTGAAGTCAGGCCCCTCCTCTGTCCTCTCTCCAGCCTTTGAAAGCCCAGGAACACAAACAGGGGCTAACTTAAGCCACTCAGCAAGGCCTCTTCAGACCTAATCTCTCCGCGGTAAGGTAGGTGGCCAATCTGGAGCCAGCCCTCCTGAAAGCCAGCGCGGAGGGAGAAAGCAGGCCCGCTCTGAGGCTGCAGCCTTCCTCTGCACGCAGAGACCGCTTCTTCCATGCTAGAGCGTGAATGGCGAGGAAGCACTGCAAGCGGTCTCACTTCAGAATTTAGGATTCTAGGGCAGAAGTGCCAGATTTGGTCATTGACTCACCCATCCATCTATCCACATCCATCTATCCATCCATCTATTGATAGATGGATCTATCAATTCATCTGTCCATCCGTTCATCTATTTAGCCACCTGTCTGTTCATCCATCCATCCATCCATCCATCCCACTGCATGCCAGATCCTGTTCCAAGCCCTGGGGACCCTGAAAACAATTAGACACAGATCCTGCCCTCGAGCAACTCCCAGTCTGCAGGCAAAGCAGACAATACCTCTGGCCTAAGAGAGACGTCTGAGGGGCAGCAGGGAGCTCAGGGGATGGCATCTGAAGTACCCAGGAAGGCAGCACGGGGTGAAACCTGGACCTGGACGATGAACAAGAGTTTTCTTAAGCAGAAAGGGAAAAGCTGGCATTCCAGGAAGCACATGCAAAATCATGGAGGCCTGAAATAGCCTAGAATGTTTGGGAAACTAAACTACTAGCTGTTTTGCTCCTGAAGTTTGTATAAAGGGGTGAGATGGGGGAGGAGGGATGACAAAAGGTGAGGCTGGGGCTACAGAATGTGTGTCCCTTCATTCCATGGAGTCCATTTCGTGATGGACACTTAGATCCCCTAGCACATGTGTGCACACACACACACACACACACACACACAAAGTTCCCACGCATGCAAACAGCAAGTATATGTACAAATACACAAAGGTGAATGCCTTTACACACAGCATGCTCATGCAAATATGCTCAGACATGTGCAAGCGCATGTACACAAATGTGCTCACATTCACATAAACACATCTACCCACACTCAAACATGCTTGCATAGACACCCAAGCATGCTAACACATGCAAATTCACACATCCCAAAGATATGCACTCAAACACTCGAACTCTGACATACACACATGGGCAAACACACATGGAGACCCACTATGACAGCCGTGTTCACTCGTGCGAACTCTGTGTGTGTGTGTCACCATGCACACTCACACACACACCACACCAGAGAAAGTGGAGGAATAGGATGCCTGCCTCTCATTATTCCTCAGTCATAAAAATGTGCCCCTGGCAGTGAAACTTGGCAGAGCTGGGCCCATCAGCTGTGCCTGGGCTGGAGCCGGGTGTCCCTGGGCTCCACTTAGCTCTGCCAAGATGGTGGGGCTTCCTGTCCTGATGTCAAACTCCTTCCCCTGCACTTCCGAGCCTGTGCTGCTCCCACTGTGAGAAATTCCTTCTCCTACAGCCATTGCCTGGCTTGGGTGATGGGACAAGACTGAATATGTCCAGCATCGCTCCACAGGGCGGGGGTGGCCAGAGACAGCCCTATGACATTTTCTCCTGGATAGGTGCCCAGACAGCTCTGGGCAGGGCAGCAACATTCCAAGTGCAAGACCCAGGGGACTCCACCCTACCCTTCCAGTTCCACCTCACAGGCTCCCCCAACCAGGCCCTCTGCTGCAGCCACCCTGGGTAGACCCTAGTCCCCACTACATTCCTGATGGGATTGGTTATCCACATGAGACCACAGCTGGGATACTTCTGAGACTTAGACTGGGGTCCTCCTGGAGCAGTGACAGGTGGGGTGTGATGGTGATATTAGCTGAGCTCACTCCAACTAAGATCACTGTCGAGGTTCTGCTCTACACAGCCATAGCCCTTCTCTTATCCCAAACCCAGTCATCTATTTTCCCAACCTCCTGCCCCTCCCTCTATTGTATATTTACCTCTCTCTGTCTACTCATCTTTCTACCCACTCAGTAATAGATAGAATTCTTAAACAACCTACACGTTTACCCATACCATAAAAATTTCAACCATCCATCCATCCTTCCATCTATTCACCCATTCCCCATCTATTTATCCACCATTATGTATCTGTCCATCCATCTATACAAATAGCCAGACGTCCATCCATTGCTAATCTACTTAAATATCCATCTTTTTGAACACTTACCCATCCAATCATCTATTCATCCATCTGTCCATCTGTTCATATGTCTGTCCATCTATCTATTTTTTCATCCATTCATCCAGCCAACCATATGCTCATCTATTTATAGACTTTGAAATCCTCATTTCACCGCTTGCTGCCAGTAGCAGATGCTGTTAATTCTCTTCCCATTTTCTCCCCATTCGTACCGTCTCAGTGCACACAGGTCTGAATTCCAACTGCCAGAACCTAAAGCGCTTTGCCTGAGGGCTCTCTCTGCAGCTGAGCCTTATCTGTCCTATGTGCAGAAGGCTGGAAGTGATGGGGCATTAACACTCCTTGTGAGTGGCCTCCAACCGATGACTAGCCAGAGTTGGTGTGTAAACACCCAGCTTCCTCATCCTCCAGTGGGATGACTCTGAGGGGTTCTTCACTGGCTTCCAGAGTTCCCCCAGCAAGATTAAGCTCATTTTCCCACAGCTGTAACTTGTCTGATAACATACCTTTTTTTCTTGGCTGCCTTCCCTTCCCTGTCTCTTCCCTTCCCTATCTCACTTCCCACTTTGTTATTTCACCTCCCAAATAAATTACTTGCATTTGAATCATCGTTTCTAGGTTGACTACTGGAGAACCCAAGCTAAGACACTACATACATGACTTGGACAGATTATTTAAGTTATTATGATGCATGTCCTTTGGTAAGCATTCAACAATCATTAGTTATTGCTTCTATCATATACTACTATTAACAATAATAGTAATAAATAGCAGATGGTGGAGGTAATGGTGATGGTGTTGGAGGTGGTGGTAATGATGGAGATGGTGTTGAAGGTGGTGATGGTGGTAGTGATGGTAGAGATGATGGTGGTGATGATGGTGGTAATGGTAGAGGTGATGGTGGTGATGGACAAAGTGGTGATTGGTGGTGATGGGGATGGTGGTGGTGATGATGGTGGTGGTGATGGTGTTGGTGGTGGTGTTGGTGGTGGTGATGGTGGTAATGGTGGTGGTGGTTGTGGTGATGGTGGTGGAGGTGGTGGTGGTGGTGATGGTGGTGGTGGTGATGGTGGTGGTGGTGGCGGTGGTGGCAGTAGAGGTGATGGTGATAATGGTGGTGGTGATGGTGGTGATGGTGGTGGTGGTGGTAATGATGGTGGTGGTGGTGATGGTGGCGGTGGTGGTGATAGTGCTGATGGTGGTGGTGGTGGTAATGATGGTGGTGGTGGTGGTGGTGGTGATGGTGATGGTGGTGGTGGTGATAGTGGTGATGGTGGTGGTGGTGGTGGTGATAGTGGTGATGGTGGTGGTGGTGGTCGTGGTAATGATGGTGGTGGTGATGGATAAGGTGGTAATCATGGTGGTCGTGGTGGTAATACATTTTGTAGGAACTCTGTCATTTTCTGGGGTCTTCTTATGGATTGCTGACAATCTTCTCATTTGGATCCTCCCTTGACCCCACAGTTTGAAGCAGGCTTTCCTGAGTGGAACTCAAAAGGGAGGACAGTGCCAGAAGGGGCTGAGGTTTGAGAAATGGCTCCTATGTCACAGAGGGGATAGGGAGGAAGGGTAGGAGCAGAGGCCAAGCTAACAAGGCCTGGGCTTGTCAGTAAGAGGCACTTTCATGCTTTGTTTATTTTTCTCTTTAAATCCCTTTCCACTGAGAGCCAGAAACTGCCTCTCAGATGTTCTTTGTGGGAAGAAAACAGACAACACTGCTTCTGAGCTCCTCACTGCCCTGGTGTGGCCTGGGCACCGGGGACTAAGGGGACTGAGAAGCTCTAAACTGTGGTCAAGCAGATGCACCCAGCAGCTTGAGGCCCAGAGAGGGCAAAGAATGCCCTGGGGTCACCCAGGAGAATTGGGGCTAAAATGAGGCCTCCTGGCTTCCCATCCCGGATTTTGCCAACACACCACAAACTCTTTGACCCCTGAGTCACACAAAGACAGAGAGGAAAAGAGTCAAAGATCCTACCAGCTGGGCACAAAGAGAGAAAAAGACAATAGAAGATCAGGCTCCTGTGGTCTTGCCACTTGTGCTTCACCACCTCCCACTAGTGTCCCCACTTCCCGGCCCTCTGTCCACCCCTGGGCATTCCTGAGCTGCGCCTTCCCCACCAGGGATCCCAGAGTGAGAAGGACTGCAGTCCCTGGGAGACAGACTCTAGGTCTCCAGGGTGGGGTCTTGGCAGGGCCCAGATGCATGCAGGGCCCCCACCCCACCCCAGGGGGTATCGGCCACCATCGCACGTGGGGGAGAGCAGACTGGCAGGGGCAGGGTGGCGCCAGGCCCTGGGCTGGCCACCGCAGGAAGGCCTGCCGGCACCTGTGGGCACAGCTCCTCACCCCTGCCTCTCCCTGTGCCGGCCTCATTAACACCCTCCCTGGGGCTGGGGCTGGAGCTGGGGGCGGAGGGCAGAGAGAAACAGCTGAGGCAGTGGAAAGAGTCCCAGTCTGCGCCCTTAACTGGTTGCGTGACTTTGAAAAATCACTGTTCTGTGTCTCCAACTTTTCATCTGTACAACTGGGACCGTGGTACGCACCATACACAGCCCACTGGGAAGCCCACATGGAGTTCCTATCAAGTGCCAGGGACACAGTAGGTGCTCAGTAACTGATGGCGGATGTAGTTATTTGTCTCCAGGGCTTACAGTGGAGCCCCCTTCCTCCCTGACTTCCCAAAGCTGCAGGAAACCTGGGCTGTACCTTCAGACTTCCCCAGGGGAGCGTTTCCATCCCCAGCTCTCCGAAGCCCCCAGTGGGGCAGAGCCTGCGAGGAGCGGGCCCAGACCCAGACCCCAGACCACGTCACTCTCTGAGAGCTGGAAAGCGGGCAGTGTCCTGGCCCCAGGGGAACTCAGCCCACACCACTGCTGTAGGCACTCTGCTCTGCTGCTCACAGACAGACCATGTAACCTGTTGGTTATTCCCTCATTCTTCTCATCTGCAAAATGGGATAATATTAATAATAAATACCCCACAGGGCTGTTGTGGGCATGAAAGAAGAGAAGGGGCATGATGTTCAGAGTGAGGGGCGCCTCCCTGTGCCTGCCCCATCTCACCATCCCCGGGGACTGGCTCTGGGGGGGGACATGGGGCCGTTGCAGGAGGCCTGGGTAGCCCAGGGAAGGAGAGGGAGGCAGGAGAGTGGGGCGGGGTGGAGCGAGCAGGCGGAACAATGGCCAGGCCTGGCTTGTGGTTTGTGACCCGGAGAGAGGAGAGTTGACGAGCTGATGTTTTCTTGTCATCAGACTTTCCAGTCACCTGCCTGGGAACCTGAGGAAAAGATTAGGGAGCCAAACACATATTGTTTCTTTTGTTCCAGGTGCCAAGTCTGGTGGGATGAATTGGCCATCTGTTCTCCCGCTGGGACCTGGCGGGCGGGAACCTGGGCTTCCCGAGTCGCCACCCTCCATCGGCACAGACAGCCCCCTCTCCACGGCCTGGCCGGCCCACCTTCCCTCGGCCAGGTCCCCCGCTGCAGGACGCCCCGTGCGCTTGGGCCTCAGACTTGAAAACCTGAGGGTGAGCTGGGAAAAGCCCCCATGACCTGGGTTGACCCCTTGAGCTTCTCTGAGCCTTGGTTTCCCCGTTTATAAAATGAGGGTGGAAGGGAATAAGCACAGCCTCTGGCTCTGACATACAGAGTGACGGTGTCCTCTGAGGTCTGGCGACGGCAATGCTGGCCCTTCCTGGGGGCCGGACACCAGAGTTCCTGAGCCCCCATTGGGGTCCCACCATCTGGCACTGAGCCCTCCATCTCCCCTTGAGCGGAGTCAGCTGGGATGCTCAGCCTGAGGACTGGCTTCCCTGGAAGGAATGGGGAATGGAGTTTGAAATCCCAAGAAGAGATCGCCTTAATTTAGGGATGCCAGGGGGTGTGTGGCAGAGTTTTGTGTGCAGATGCATTTTCCCAGGGGCAGGGAGCATCTTCCATCTTATTCTCCAGGGACTCTTTGACCTAACTAAGGTCCAGAATGGGTGGCCTGGAATCTGGAAGCATCTAAAGTGACACCTCCAGAATAGGGGGACAAAAAGAATAATTAAGCCCTCCACACCCCAAAAGTAGGTGGAAGCAGGCAGCCCAGATGCCTCTGAGCAGATGTTGAGTGACCAGTGGTCAAGAGAGGACGGGCTGGGGGACAGGGGTGCTCTTCCGCCTGGGGAGGGAAGCAGCTTTAGGAGCAGGGTGGTGGCTTCTGCTGCAACCACCCAGGTGCCTGCTGCCCCCTGCCAGGGAAAACCAGAGCTGGGCAGTGGGTGAAGCAGTGAGAGCAGATTTTATTCAGGACTGTTGCAATGGGGCAAAGAGACCTCGGTGCGGAACTGGGCTCAGCTCTGAATACAGCACAGGCAGTGGGGTCTGACAGCCGTGGAGCAGGTGGGGGTGAAGGACAGAAAGTGACTAAGGGGAAACGTCCGGCGACGGGGATTCTGGCCAAACCCACCTGCAGGATTCTTGCTGAGGACAGGCCAGGGTGACCAGACATCACCTGGGGGTGGTGGGGAATGAGGATGGGATGCGGAGGGTGCTCAGACACCGAGGGCGGGGGAAGAGCCTCGGTAAGACTTGGCCAAGCGAAGACTCTGTCCCCCTCACTGGCACCTGCAGACACAGACTACAGGAGGCACCATGCAGGAAGCGTCCCTTGTTGTTTAGTCCTGATTTCTGTGCGCTCGCGGCCTCAGCAGGGCAAGGGCTGGCTTGGCGGCCTCCCAGTCTCTGGGCAAGGGACCCCCCTTCTCCACTCCCCCAAAGGGGGTCCCTGCCAGATGACCACCTACCTGCACTAAGCCCTCCGGAGGCTCATTCATCTGACCTTCAGAGCCGTGATATATACATATAGGCCCCATTTCACAGACAAGGCTACCGAGGCTTAGAAGGGTTACATAGCACAGCCAAGGCCACTCAGCCTGCAAGGGCCAGAGCCAGGACCCAAGCCCTGGCTGTCAGATTCCAGTGCCTTCTACGTGCAGCTAGAGCTCCAGGGCTGACTCCTCTGCCACCACCCCCACGTCCCTACTCGGCCACTGACCAGCACTTGGGCCCGTCTGGGCATAGCGAGTGTCCACGTCTCCCTGCCCCGCCCTGTCCTCCGATGGCCTGCGTGCGAGCTGAGCCGCTGGCAGGTAACAAAACCCTGAAATGATTCCCAGCCCCGCTGCTCCCCACGCGCCCCTCCCCCAGGGCTGCTGTGCTCCATCCAAACTGATTACAGCCCGGAGTGAGGGGCTGGGGGGAGGGGAGCCGCCGGCATCGGAAGACTTGAAAGAAAATTTGAAACACACGTGTGCTGCCTCGGCTCTGGTAACCCTAAGCCCTCAGCCCGTGTGGCCCAGGGCCCCCCTCCTCCCTGGCCCCACCTGTGTCTTGAGGGGCCTGCTTTCCAGGCTCCACCCCTGCCCAGGGCAGCTGACGGGGTCTCCAGGACATGCTGAACTTGCGGCTGGGAGAGACCCCCGCCACCCAAGCCTGTCTGTCCCAGAAGGGGACACTGAACTCCACAGGAGGATGTCGGTTTGCCCAAGATACAGGGCTGAGTGGGAGCAAGACCCCAGACCCCACACCTCCCCCAAGACCAGCTATGAGCCTGTCTGGGCCGTGTCTCACTTTCTCTCTTCCCATGCACCCACCCTGAGGCCCAGGAGAACCTGTCTTCTCTCTGCCCTGCACCTGCTGCCTTCGGCTTTAACCCCTTCCCAGCCGGCCTGGGCTCAGTGGCCCAGCGCTCTGGATCTAGAGTTTGGGGAAGAGAAGGAGGTGGCCACAGCTGGCTCTGGGAGCTGGAGCCTGGGTTGGGAACCAAAGGTGAGTCCAAGTGACAAGCTCTGCCTCATGCTGTTTATACGGAATGTCCTTCTAGCAATCGGCTTACGGCCTCCAAACATGTGGCTTCAATCTTTCTTTGAAATATTGGGGGGGAGGCTGCTGCTGCTGCCAACACCCCCTGGATGCCTCTCTGTGCAGCCCAGCTGAGCACTTGCTGTAAACCAATAGCTCCGAGGCGGGCGCCTCTTGCCAATGGCCCTGCACACTTGGTTTGCAAATTGGATTCCTGTTTGGGAGGGTGTGGTCTGGGAACAGGCTGAAGGCTGGAGAAGCGGGCAGGCAGAGCGGGAAGGGCGTGGGGCTCTCAGGCAAGCAGGGCTGGGTTCAAATCCCAGCTCCGTCACTTGCGAGCTGGTAGTCACAGCCTAGGCAGGTGACTTAACCCCTCTGAGGCTTTGTTTCTGCATCTGTAAAATGGACATACACGATAATATGACAAAGTGTGACAATGACATGCAGCCTCTAGCCCATGCTGGCTCGTGTGTGCCAGAACCCTCTGGTCCCTCACCTCACCTGCCCACCTCTCTTAAGGCCTGTTGTCTGTTCCTTCTTGGCCTGACTCCTGCCTGCGGCTGCTTTCTCAGTTAACATGGTATGTTCTGGAAGTTAGAGGGAAAGGACCTGAAGCAAAGCTTTGTCAGGGGTTGGCCACGAGTTTCTGGACAAGACCCGTTCCCTCCGAGGGCTCAGTTCTGCCAGCTGTGATGTGGCAGTGGTGGGTAGAAGGGTGGGGGGGTGTCTGGGTGAGATGCCCCCACAGACTGTTTCCACATCCCATGCTCAGGGACTCTGGGAGGCTCAGGAAGACAAAGGTCCCAGGGCTTGAGGTCCCGGGATGGGGTCAGGGCAGGGCGGAGGTGGCTGGACGTGAGTCCCCTGAGACGGGAGCAGGAGGGCTGAGCGCCCTGGGCAGGTGAGAAGGGTGCGTCCTCCTTCCCCTGGCCACCTCCACTGCTGCCTCAGACTCCCGTCCCCACCTCAGCCCCACCTCTCCCTCTTTGTGACAAACCAGCAAATGACCTGGACACACTCATGGGTGAGAGAAGTGTGATGAGAAACATTTCCACAACATGGCTGCTTCCGAAACCCCAGGGCCCCAGCCCAGACAGATCACGTTGGCATCTGCAAGGATGGGGCCTGGAATCAGTGTTTTAACTGGCTTCCTGAGTAATTCTGGGGTGCAAACAGGTTTGAGGATCCATTGCCGGCAGGGGGTACATGTTTTGCAGTCTGCTGGAGCTGGGTTGAAATTGTAGATCTGCTCTCAACTGACCTTCAGCAACACAGTTCCCTTTTTCCAGCCTCGGTTTTCTCATCTGTTAAATGGGAAATAATTGTTCCCATGTTATAAGGTGCAACAAGGATTAAGTAGCATCTGTGTTAGTTTCCTAGGGCTGCCATAACAAATTATCGCAAATGGGTGGCTTAAAACAACAGAAACTTACTCTCTCACAGGTCCAGAGGTCAGAAGTCTGAATCAAGGGGTCAGCAGGAAGAGCCCTTCCTTGCCTTCTAGCTCCTGGAGCTGCTGGCAAGCCCTGGCACTCCCTGGCTGTGAATGTGTCAGTCCATGTCTGCCTCTGCCTGCATGTGGCTGTCTTCCCTCTGTGTCTGGGTCCAAATTTCCCTCTTCCTGTAAAGACACTGGTCACTTACAGGAAGGGCCCACCCTGATCTCATATGACCTCATCTTGATTATATCTGCAAAGGCTGTTTTCAACTACGGTCACATTCCCAGGTAGCAGGAGTTAGGACTCTTTTTGGGGACACAGTTTAGCCCAGAGCATCATCCATAAAGTGCCTGGCCATGGAAGGTGCTCGATAACTGGGGATGGTGGGTACACAGACAGATACAGAGTGAGAGCAAGAGAGGAGGAATGCTGTGTGCCCTTGGACAGACACACTCCCTCTCTGTGCTGCAGTCTTCCCATTTGCAACACAGGATAACAAAGCATCTTCTTCCCATGAGTGTTATGAGGATTACCTGAGGTCACACCTGGAAAGGACCTGGTGCACAAATGCTCAAGAAATGGCAGTGCCCCCCACATAAAGAAACAGTGACGTTCAGGGGACCTTTGGTGGCTAATTTCCACCGTGGCTTTCTCTTGTGACTGCGAGAGAGGAGAAATGGGGGCTACTGGTGCTTGGGGAAGGTACAGTGCATAGGTTGGTGTTTTTCAAAAGCCCGGGGTCATAGAGGAAGAGGGTTCGGTGAGCTGTTGACCTTGGAGTCTGCACGCATCTGCACCCACAGGTCTGAGCTCACGACCAGGTGCTGGTGTCTAAGAGCCAGGCAAGGCCGCTGTCGGCGGAACAGACCTGGCAGAATGTTTTGTACTGGAGTGATTGGAAGTGACGGCTGGGCTGGGTGGGGAACGAGCAGGGCGAGGGAGCCAGCAGGCGTCTGCAGGCTCAAGCTGCAATGCATTAGTCCGGGTCTGGGCTAGGTGGGGGAGGGGCACAGGGAAGGGAAATTCTATGGGGGGGGTGCTTCTAGATGGAAAGCAAGAAAGTGGGAACCCTAGGGAAGACCCTGGAAGCCAGAAGGTGGGCTGACAGAGAGGAGAGGGCTGTGGGGCGGAGGGGCTGAGCACCTCAACTGTGCAATCCTGTGCAACCTCTAGGAGCAGATGCTCTCGTTGCGCCCATTTTACAGAGGAGGAAACTGAGGCTGACAGGTGAAGGGCGTTTTCTCTTGTCCTTTCATCTCCGCCATCACATCTACCTGTCTTTTTCCTCTCCATCCTTTCTTCCTCCTCCTTCCTCTGTGGTAGGCTGAATAAGGCCCCCAAATACATGCAAATCATACGCCCCGAACCTGTGAATGTTACCTTCTATGGCAAGAGACTGTGAGGTGTGATTAAGCTGAAGATCTTTTTTTTTTTTTTTTTTGTTGAGACAGAGTCTCACTTTGTTGCCCAGGCTAGAGTGAGTGCCGTGGCGTCAGCTTAGCTCACAGCAACCTCAAACTCCTGGGCTTAAGCGATCCTACTGCCTCAGCCTCCCGAGTAGCTGGGACTACAGGCATGCGCCACTATGCCCGGCTAATTTTTTCTATATAGATTTTTAGTTGTCCATATAATGTCTTTCTATTTTTAGTAGAGACGGGGTCTCGCTCAGGCTGGTCTCGAACTCCTGACCTTGAGCAATCCACCCGCCTCGGCCTCCCAGAGTGCTAGGATTACAGGCGTGAGCCACCGCGCCCGGCCCCCTAAGCTGAAGATCTTGAGATGGGCTGGTCGCCCTGGAGTATCTGGGCGAGCCTGATAGGGTTCCAAGGGAGGCGGGAGGAGGCACGTGGCACCAGAGTGGAGGCCAGAGCTGTGACAATGGAGGGAGAGGCCATGAGCCACAGGACACAGCCAGCAGCAGCAGCTGGGGACGTTAAGGAAACTGATTCTCCCCTGGAGCCTCCAGAAGGAACCAGCCGGCCAGCACCTTGACTGCAGTTCCACAAGACTCATTTCAGACCCCCGACCTCCACGCTGCAAGAGAATAAATTTGTCTTGGCCTAATCCACCCAGTCTGTGGTCATTCATTACAGCAGTAGCTTGAGGAAGCTGATACAATGTCCTTCCCGGCTCTCTCCCACACCTCCACCGCCTCCTCTTCCTGCCTCCCTTCTCTCTCTTCTCTCCTCTCCTCCTCCCCCTTCGCCATTTTCATTAGCTCATCTGGCTCCTCCTCCATCTCCTATTCCTCCTCCGTCTCTACAAGTTGGGTTCAAATCCCGGCTCCACCGCTTGTTGACTGACTGAACAAGTCACTTTCGTTCCCTTAATCTCAGTGTTCTCACCCGCCAAGCACCTCCAACTTCCCGGGTGCTGCGGGGAATGAAAAGAAATAGTGTTTGCAATGGAAACGGCACACGGCGGCTGTTCGATAAATGTGTGACTCTTCCCACGTTCCTTGCTGCCCTGTAATCCGAGGCTGCACTGAGCTTGGGCAGAGGCAGAGCACCCAGCTGGTGGATGGTGACCCCGCCCCAGACACTCAGATGGTCACACGTGGACCTTCACAGGCTCTCTGCCCACCTGGGCGGGGGAAGGGGCAGCTGGCGGACAGACACAGAGCTGGCTTCGCCTCTCTCTGCCCTGTTCTCTAGCTCTTCCTTCTGGAATCCTCTGTGGGGCCAGGCAGAGTGTGAGTGACAGTTTCTCAGAAGCACTTGCTAAAGATACCCTCACACCTGGGAAAACGGTGGTTGATCCTGGAGCTGTCAGGGCTCCCGGCCCCCAGGTGGGCAGGCCCACAGCAGCAGTTGGCTGTAAGAGAAGATGGGACGTAATTACCCTTTGTTCTCCACGTCTGGGGAGACCTCCCTCACCAGCTCGTCCTGGGAAATCAAGCCTCGCCTCCCTGCTATTCCCCAGGAGCGCTCTGGAATATTAGCTGGCAGACGGCGAGTCTCCCGCGGGGTCATCAAAAGTGTGCCCACATCTTGGACAAACTTCAGGGAAGAAGACAGCTCCAGCTGCTCATCCTTGGATCCAGTCGGGATGGTAAAGGTAACAATAATCATCTTTCTTTTGTCCTTCCGTTACGCTTCAATACCATTCAGAAAAAATACCAGGAATCCCCATATTTCAGATGAGAAAGCTGAGGCTCGGAAAGGGAAAATGCTAGTATGAGGTGACAAAGCTAGTGCCAGAGGCTGCTGGAGTGTTCCGCTGTGTCATTGCTCTTCAGCGTCCTGCCTTGTTTGCAGGCTTTGCAGGAAACAATCTTGGGGAACCCGTGGGGCTGAGTGCACCGAGGAGGTACTGTTCAAACGCTTCATCCTCTTTATTCCTCGGTGGGTTTGTCACCTGGCCTAGGTGACAGTAAGAACTCTGTGCCAGGAATAGTTTTGCTTTTCTTGGGGAAAAAAAGATGCTTTGTCTTTGTAGATAACAGAGAATTCTATAAATATGCCAGGAAGCTCAGGAACAAGTTTACAGTTAAATTGCCAGTCATCGTGGCCTTTCAGACTCCCTGTCCTGAATACCTTTCTCTTTCTCCTTCATAGGCCTCCGGTTTGAATGGCCCTTTTTGTGGTCCTGCACGTCTACTCATGATTTTTCTATTGCTCATGTTTATGACTCTACCACAACTCCTTTCCAGAATATGACAAAGTATTAATAAAAAGACAAGCGAATATTCATTTGGCCTTGTTATTATTGCATTTGGATTTCCATAGCTTCAACGAGCTGGGTGTAATCTGATCGGAGCAGGACTCAGTCTGATGGCCAAGTCCCTTGGGAAAAATTCTCCTGAGACTGTTCATGCACCCGGAAGCAGCACCTGTCAACAAACATCTACTGAGCATCAACTCTATGCTGTGCATTGTTTTAGGTGCCAGAGACATGGTAAACAAGATGGACAATGTCCATTCCCTCACAGAGGGACAGACAATAAACAAATACTTAGATAATAGCATTATTTTAGACAGTGACAAGTGCAAAAGATAACGTTTCAGAGGGCAGAGTTTGGAATGGGCGCACTTAGGGCAGGCTGGAGGTTCCCTTGATGAAGTGACATTGGAGGTGGGACCGAAATTATAAGAAAGAGCAGCTGTGCAAAGATGTAGCAGAAGAGCACTCCAGGCAGCAAGTGCAAAGGCCCTGAGACCAGGATGAATGACATGTGTTAGAAGCAACTTGTGGCAGGAATGTAGGAGGTGAGTTCAGAGAAGGGGGCAGGGGCCAGGTCCCCAGGGTCTGGAGGGCCACGGTGAAGAGGTGGGCTTTTTCTAAATGCAATAGGAAGACATTGGAAGGTTTTGGCATTGGGGTTTGATATGACCTTTTCACTTCCCACTCATGCAGATGAGCTTTACTTCCACTAAGTGGCTGGTTCATATTTGAGAAGCCAGCTGCCTTTCCAGAATGGTAATAGTTCTTCTTTGAATTCTTCAATTCCACATTTGCTTTGCAACTCTGCCAAGACCACTCATGAGATATTATTCTGAGTGTATTTTTTAGTGACTCTTCAAGGTGAGGTGTCCAGAACATTACTAAAATATTATTTTTTTCAAATAGCAAACCACCAATACTGCTGGCGAGGTGTGGATCCAGCTGTAAGCCTGGATGTCTGATATTATTAAGAATCTTGGTTTTATGCTTATAGTCTTTTATTATTTACTTTCTCAAACTACATTTTGACTTCGCAACAAAACAAAGCCCGTTGGTAACTCCTGAATAAAAATGACAACCATTATCATTTATTGAGCATTTACTAAGTGCTGGCCACCCTGGTAAGCATTTTGCAAATATGATTTTATGTAATTCTCACCATAACCCTCTCCTCATTTTATAGATATAGGAACTGAGACTTAAATAATGGCCTTGGTTAGCGTCAAATGCTTACATGTAGTGGGACCCTGCGCTTAGCTATACAAAAAATATTTCTTCAGCCCTTTCCTGTGTCGGGCACTGTGCTAAGATCTAGAGACCCAGCAGTGAATGGGAAAGACATGGTCCCTGTTCCCAGAAAGCTCCCTTTCTAATGGGGGAAATAGACTGGGAGACAGGCCATGACCCTATAGGCGAATAAGAATGGAAATTAAGGATGATGGAAATAGGACACAGAGAAGTCCCATGACTGAGACTTAACGGGTTCAGGGAAGACTTCCTGGCTGACATGACTTACTTACAAGACAAAGAATCCTGAAAGGTGAGAAGGAGCAGTTCTGGGACGAAGGGTGCACGGGGACCATCCCTCCCAGACAGTCAGCACTCTCACACCCTACAGGAAGATCCCGTATCCTGCCAGGACCACAGACAAATGACAAGTGAGCAGGCTCCTGATGAATGGGTTGGAATTTGCTAGTAAGGGAAGGGGTTGGGTGGAGGAAAGCATTAAGGAAAGGGTTGAGGCAGGGAGGTTTAAGAGAACCCGATGTGACTAAAGACCTTTATGTTCAGTGTGACAGGAATATGACAGGCTGGGGCTGGGGAGGAGAGTAGCTAGAGGCGCTGCCTGACGTTAGTTACTCCCACTTCCCATGTAGCTTTTAGGCGATGCACAGGGTGTTTGATCATCCTGTCTGGACTAAATCATTTTGTAACATAAAATGACTGTATCAAACATGACACTTTATTACATCAAGTACATCATGAAAATTTATTAAAATTTTCCCATAGAAGAGCTGAACACTAGTCACATTTTGTTATTTGGATAATTGATAACTTTCCACTGTATAAAACCAGGAAACTTGTACACAACTAAATCACACTGAATCACACAACTAAATGATTTTAAGAAAAAAAGATCTTAGAGGTACTATATTTTCTACAAACAAGGAATTCTAGAGACAAATAGTTAACTGAGTTGCCTAATAATCCAGGAAAGAAATGATGAAGATCTCGATTAACACAGTTGCACATAGAGAGGATAGATTCAAGTATTTAAGTATTTTTATGTGAATAACAGAGAAATATTCACCCTTTTAATATGCAGCTCTTCATTTGACTCTCTCTTCTCAGACAATCACCCTTTACTAAAAACAGGCAAAGTTTATGACATATTTGCTATAGGATCTATATCCTTAATATATAAAGAGCTCTTAAAAATCAATCACAAAAACAAGACAAACTATATTCTGGGCCATAAAACAAGTCTCAAAAATTCAAGTGGGTTTAAAACACATAGAGAATGCCCCCTAAGAAAAGTAGTAGGAAATGTAACAAAATATACATCATTATAAAATATTATGATAAAGTTGAGATCAAACCTGTCAGTTATAACAATAAATATGAATGAGCTTAACTCATCTAAAAAAAATTTGAAAGTTGGCTCACAAAATAAACCTAACTATATGCTGTTTAAAGAGATGAACCTAAAATGAAGGGATTCAGAAAGGCTAAAAATTAAGGAATGGGCATAAGTATACTTGGCAAGTGGAAATAAAAACAAAACAAGAAAAAGTGAGGGAAGCAATCCTGACACCAGGTAAGGAAGAATTCAGACCAAAGAGCATTTAACATGACAAAGAAGGATACTTCTGAATCCTAAAAGCCATGATCTACAGTAAAATGTACAACACTTATTAATATTTATGCACCAAATAACACTACAACCATCTTGATGAAGCAATAGCTATAAAAGATATGATATCATCTGTGTTATGTTATAAGTGGTATTAAAGAGAAAGAGAAGTGTTTTAAAGAGAGAAAGTGGTGTATTAGAGAGAGGGGGGAAAGAGAGGTGCACAGATGTGTGTTAGTAGCTCTGCCCACTAGAGGGCCTAACAGCACCTCAGTAGTAATGAGCACAACTAGTACCCAGATCGTGGTTTCTAACTATCATTCTCCAATAAAAGGAACCAGAATTCCTTGGAGAAGTGGATGGTTCCAGGACTAAGACAGAGAAAATATAATGTGAACTTGGAACATCTTTTAGTGGCAGAAGATTAAAAAGATAAAGTCTTATTGAAAGGACAACAGGAGCCAAACTGAAGAGCTCCTAATGTCCACAGCTGGAGCAATTTGAGCAAAAAAATAAAGTAGTGGGTTATAACTTGTAGAATAAAGTAAATATTCATGAGTTTATATTGATATAAATAAGTACCTGATTCAATAAATAATAGGGGAGAAGGCACAGCTCTTCCATATGGTAGAATTCCAGTTCATCAATGTAGAAGGTAAGAGGGAACTAGAAAAGTACCATTAGACAAACACCACAGTAATAATTATTGCGGAAAAAATCCACTGATGGATTCTAAAATTAGTGGTGAGAGTGTGAGGCAAAACAGAATTTTCATAGTCTCAAAGAATTTCCCCCAAGATATTCATTAACTATAAAGAAAAAGATATTATATTTATGGTGGAAAAACCTGGCAGAAACCACCTTGACCAAGTGCTCAAGATCAACATCACCAGTAATAAGACATGTCAACATCGTGATCTCCATGTGATGCACCGAGAAGAATCCAACATCATTTCTGTGTACATTTGCCAAAAAGACAAGACCTCCAGTCACTGGAACATATCAAACAAACCCAGATTGAGGGCCATTTGACAAAATAGCCAATCAATTATCTTTGGAAGCGTAAAGGTCGTGATACATAAGGGAAGATTAAGGAATTGTTAGCAATTGCAGGGATCTAAAAAAAAAACCAACTAAATGCAATGTGGGAGCCTAGATAGGGATCCAGGAAAATTAAATTAATGGGAAAACTGGTAAAACTAGAACATAGTCTTTACTTAAAAGTATTATGCCAATATTAATTTCTTGGTTCTAGCAATTGTACTATAGTTATGTAAAATATTATCATTGGGGGAAGCCGGATGAGGAATATGTGTAATTTCTCTGTACAAATTTTGCAACTTTCCTGTAACCCTAAAATTAGTTCAAACTTAAGAAGTAAAAATAGATTTAAAAATAAAGTGTGTTCCCTGACCACAAAAGAATCAGAGTACAAATCTGTAACATAAAAATACCCAGATGACCCCTCAATATTTAAAAATTAAATGTATTTCCAAATAACCCATGGGTCAAAGAAAAAGTCACAAGAGAAAGTAGGAAATATTTTGAACTGATTAAAAAGGAAAACACAACATATCAACATTTGTGGCATACAGCTACAGCAACAATTAGAGAGAAATTTATAACATTAAATGTTACTGGAAAAGAGCAAG
Organism: Eulemur rufifrons; assembly: GCF_041146395.1. NCBI lineage: Eukaryota > Metazoa > Chordata > Mammalia > Primates > Lemuridae > Eulemur > Eulemur rufifrons. The sequence continues at coordinate 14,809,081 of NC_090992.1, forward strand.
AGTGCCCAATCATGATCTGACTTTCCACCGGAAGAAACCAGAAAAAGAAGAGCACATTAAGCACAAAGCATACAGAAAGAATGAAGTGATAAAGATGAGAGAAAAAAGTAAATTACATAGAAAACAGACAAACCATGGAGAAAATCAATGAAACCAAACCTGGTTCTTTAAAAGATCAACGAAATTTGATAAACTTATAGCCAGACTGATGAGGAACAAAAGAGGGAAAGGGAAGACACAATTGTCAATATCAACAGAAAAAGAAAACAAATCATTTGAAAAACAGGCAAAAAACAGGAAAAGATATTTTTAAGAAGAGGAACTACATATGGCTAATAAAAATACAAAGAGATGTTCAGTCTCATTAGTAACAGGAAAATGCAAATCAAGGCTACTTGGATTTGCAAAAGTTAAGAAATTCGACAATACCAGATTTTGTAGATAGGTGGTTCAACAGGATCTCTTATATATTGCTGATGAGAGCAAGTATTGGTACAATCAATTTGGAAATCAATTTGGCTCTATCTTATAAATTGAACTTTGCATAACCTAAAACCCAGTAATTCCCATCTTAGGTATAGACCCAACAGAAACTCATTAGAAGTAACTTAAATGCCCATGCACAGGAGGATGAGTGAATAAATTGTGGCGTATACACAGATGGTTTATTTTACAACAGTTAAAATGAATGAAATACAACTGCATGCAGCAACATGGGTGAATTTTAGAAACATACGTTCAGAGAGAAAAAGCAAGTCTGGAATTTCTGGAACACACTTTTTATAACAAGAAAAATTAAACAACATATTGTTAAGGCATACATATGTATGTGGAAAACTATGAATATATACATTTCAAAAGCAAGAAAATGACAAACACAAAAGTCAGGAGAGTGGTTCCCTCGGCGGGGAAGCAGGCAGACAGGACGAGAGGGAGCTTGTGGAGAAACGTAAGCTGTTCATGATGCTCTAGGGCTTGGGTGGGGTGTTGAGTTCATCACATTCCTTGAATAATTAAAAATAAATAATTAAAATAAAATAAAAGACGACCCCACATCAACCAATAATGAAAGTACATGGTGAATCAAGAAATTATGATGAATCTAATTACAGTTGACCCTTGAAAAATACGAGTTTGAACCGCACAGGTCCATTTTCTTCTTCTTGTGACAGCTGGAAACAGCAAGTTCAACACTTCCTCTTCCTCTTCGCCCTCCTCTTCCTCCTCCACCTCAACCTCCTCAACATGAAGACGGTGAAGATCAAGACCTTTATGATGATCCACTTGTACTTAATGAATACTAAATATATTTTCTCTTCCTTATGATTTTCTTAGTAATATTTTCTTTACTATATTGTAAGAATACAGGATATAACATACAACACACAAAATATGTGTTAATTGACTGTTTATGTGATTGGTAAGGCCTCCAGTTAACAGTAGGCTATCACTGAAGTTTTGGGGGAGTCAAAAGCTACATGTAGATTTTCGACTGTGTGAAGGGTCGGCACCCCTAGTCCACCACCCCCACCCCCGTGTTGTTCAAAGTTCAACTATGTATACTCCTGAGAGTCAAAATAAAATAAAACAAATGCTTAACACACACTCTGGCATACAGTAAGTGCTCAATAAAGGTCAGCTTTAATTATTGTTTCTAGTCTCAGTCTAGCTGACTCCTAATTCTTCAGCCCAGGTGTTACCTCCTCCAAGAAGCCTTCTCTGCTCCTCCAGGCTAGGTCAGTCCCCTTCCACCCTGGAGTCCCCCCAGCAGCTTGGGCTGACTTAGACTATGACAGTCCTCGGGCTATGTGGGAGTGGGCTGTTTAGTAACTTGCCTCTGCCATCTGGGGTGTCAGGCCATGTGATCCACGAGGCGGCAGGTGTGGTCCTCACTGCATTCCTAGCCCTTGCTTTTGCCTGGCGCCTTATGGGTTTGTTGAGCAAGTGCACGAGTGAGTGAGGGGCAGGCAAGAAGATTCCCGGACTTTGGAGAACAGGTGCAGAGACTGGCAGGGGCTCAGAAGGTGGCTGGAGGCAGGGGCAGATCGAAGGGGGCTCGGGGGCATCTATCAGCCCAGGGCGCAGGAAATAAGGGGGTATATTGTCTGTATGATGTTGAAAAGCACTAATAGAGCTGACTACAAGTCGATCTGCTTTTTAATATCACTACGTGCTGGCAGTTCTAAAATACTGCTCCTCCCACCCACGATTTTTCTGGTCTTAGTTCTAAAGAACTAAGATGCAGTTATTGTTGAGTTTTAATAATATATAGTTAAGCTTTGTATTAGTGCATTATTATTACTTCTCCTTAAATAATGTATTCTGCGTGGAAGTTGGTTCAAAGGACTCCCCTGATGCAGCTCTCTGTGTTCACTTTGAGACTAACGTTTCAGAATCATTCAAGCTCATTTTGGGCACAGCCCACGTCTCCAACTCTCATGACACCACAAATTCTGGCACTTAAACTGCGATAGCAGAGTGATTGTAAGGATGAAAAACAGAATGCGGGTTGCTCCAATTCTGTCACTCTATGTGACTACTTAGAGTTTAAAAGGAAAACATGAAACAGAATGCAAACTGCGAGGTGTAAGCTCTTTATTTGTTAAGTGCCAATTTTCATTTGTACATGAAATTGTTTACCAAATTGAATGCTAGCTTTAAAAATCAGAATTTATTCTTTTTAATCATCAGTGATTAAAACTGAAGAGTAAAACAAGACAATAGTGATTATTACTGATTATTATATAATTATTGCTGAAAATAATTTTGAAACACAGAAGGAAGTGTTAAAAAAATGATCCACTCCAGGCTCCAATGGCTGAGGGCCCAGGGACCAGAGGCCGGGACTCCAGCCCCTCCGCCACGCATCCCCAAAGCTGTGGCCCCCAGGGCAGGATGGGCACACCCCACCAGCACCTACACTGGGTCACCACGGAAAGAAAGAGGACCAGGTCATGACAGCCACAGTAGAGAGTGGTGTGGCAGTCAGGACACGGGCTTGGAGAAGGAGGTCGGGGGGAGCCTAGGCCAGCCAACCAGGCTGAGAAGGCCCCGTCCCGTGGAGGATGGGTGGCACAGGGTCTACATGCGTGTCAGAGAGGGAGGGCCTTTAAGGATGACGTTCTCCAACCCCTCCATGGTGTCAAGATTCAGAAAAAAATTCTCATCTCCATCTTGAGTCAGTCACCAATGGGGCTGAGGTCTACATCTGAAAAGTAGGCACAGCAATGATTCCCGCAAGGCAGTGCTGTGGAGGGCACCAAAAGTGCGTAGCCTGGTGGCCAGCGTGAAGAAAGCTGGCAATAAATAGTAGCTATACTTATTATTTTTCAAGAACACAAAAAATAGAGGCCCAAAGAAGAAGGATTCCCCAAGGTCACACGACAAGTTGGTGACAACATGGAGACCAGAACCTGGGTCTCCTGACACCACATGTAGGGCTTGGTTTACTGTAGCATCTGCTCAAACATGTGTTTGGAGCCTTCCAGAATGGGGCCTATATCTGGCATCTTCCATCCCCAGGAGCTGCTAGGGCGAGTCCTCTGAGCCACCCTCATCTCCTTAGCCTGGTGCCTGAGTCCCCATACTTCTCTGTCCCATCTTCAAACAAAGCTTCACCCTGACGTCAACTGGGGGCCTTTGATGTGAGAGGGAGAGAGGGGTGTCTTGTGTATGTTGGGGGGACGTTACGTGTTGCTTGTCTGACCTCAGAGATGCAGGGTGATCCTAAAATCTGTATTCATGGAGAGCCTGTTCATTGAACCATAGAGGGGGGTGACCCACCAACTGACCTGGGACCCAGGTGAGGGTCATTAACGCACAGGGGCAGGCAGTGAGTGAGTTAAAACCAGAAATTATCAGGTTAGTTGGTTTCCTGGGCTGTAGCAGGGAGCCAAGGCCAACACGATCCACCAGCAGAAGAAACCAAACTCACATGCTGACACCCGACTGCCCTCCCTGTGATTCCAATGTCGTGTGATTAGCTGCCAATGTGCTTGAAGCCCTGCTTGGGGTCTCTGGCATATCAGAGACTGCCAAACATGCCGGACCTTCCCCAGGCACCTGCTCATGCCGACCCCTGTCAGGGTACCCGGGGCTCCGTCCAACGACCGTGTGCTGAGGGCTGGGATAAAGCCGGAACACGCAGGAAAGCTGCCTACCCTCATGGCGGGGGCTACAGGGAGACACCATGCCCTGGAGAAGCCTGGCCCGGCTTGCTCTGGTGGGGCCAGAGACGTGGAAAATGATTTCCCTGACTCGAGAGAAGGGTGGATTTGGGAAGGAAAGGGTGCTGTTTGAGGCAGTGGGAACGGCACGTGCAAAGATGCAAGGGTATGAAGGACCAGGGCTTTCCCAGGGCTCTGTGAGTAGTTGCGGGGGTAGGATGGGTGGCTTGATCCGGGAGACCTGCAATGCCTTGAGGAGCCCGAGAGAAGGTTCAGGGACAACCAGTTGAGAGGCCAGGGAATTACAGCCACCCCAGAACCCGATGCCGCTGGAGCCTGCTAGTGTCACTGTAGGGCCCCCATCTCCCACCCACCGGAGCATAGGCGAACCCAGACTGGACCCCTGCCTGCCTCTCGCCCCCCTTGGGCTGTCACCAGCCCTGCGCCCCTCCCTGCTGCGCCAACATTTTCCTCTTGTGATGGATGGAAATTTCCCTGCTTGGGTCAAGTCAAATTTCTCCTGATTTGTTGTTTTACACACACTGAGGCCGGAGGCGGATCCTGCATGATTCATAAAGAAAAACTCGCTGTCTGTGAAGGAGAGTAATTTATAGGCGACGTTTCCCCAGCCTCCAGAGATGAAACTCACCGGGAGGAAGAGGAGGAGGAGAAGGGAACTTCGACCACTGTGAGCGGCCAGCATGGCATCTGAAGTCCCCGACGGCCCATCCACAGGTGGCGGGACTTTGTCAGCATGTTTTGCAGAAGCTGTGGCTTTTCTTGGTCATGGGGCACAGAGCCAGACCCGGGCAACCAGGAGACAAGAGGGGCCCAGGCCCCCAGCGTCCCTCCCTGCTCTCCCAGCCCCTCCTGCCCCTCCGCCCTGGCTGCCATCTCTCCCTCGCTCTCGTGTATGAAAATAAATGAAGTCAAGTTTCCCAGCCCTTCTCGTCTGGAGGGGGCGAGAATGGGGCAGGCAGCCAGCTGACACCCGCCTGACCCAAGCCATACATCATGAAGGTCACGAGGCTGCTGTGGGCACAGAGTCTGGGGACAGGTCTGATCAGTGGCTGCCAAGACTGCAGGGTCGGATAGACCTTTGCTGGGGGAGTCTGGGGTGGGGGCGGACTTCAGGATCAGAAGAGGAGAAGATCAAACAGAATCTGTGGAAGGAAGGAAGGAACTGAACGCTCACTCTGTTCCAGGCACTGAGCCAAGCGTTTTGCACATAGAACCCTATTTATGACCCAGCGAGGCAGTGATCATGACCTCCGTTTCACAGATAAGGAAACTGAGGCTGGGAGGAAGGCAGGGGTGGCATCCAGAGCTGTGGGTCTGACCACATGCTCAGAAAGTGCCAGCAAGCAGAGCATAGATTTCCTGGGCCCACGAGGGGAGAGGAAGGGGGCAGAAGCAGGAGCCCAGAGAGGTCTGGGTGCATCTGAAGACGGGGCCCGGGCGTGAGTGAGCTGAACGAGGCAGGCCCCCGCTGGGCGCCACGTCCACATCTGCGAACTGAGAGGCGAGCCTGGATGAGGATAAAGTGACTTGCCTGAGGAGGGCAATTCTCAGCTGTCCCCACCCCAGCTCAGCCACGCCTGCTTTCCCACCACTGAATCGGACCTCCTGAACCTGTGCCCAAATGTCACACGAGCCCCACCCCCAACTCTGGCAGACGTCCCTTCCAGGCCACCATCCTGCAGAGCCTCAGAGACTCCACCAGGTTCACTCTGCGGCCCACGCTCTCTCCCGCCCCAGCCGCGCTCGCTCATTCTCCCTCGCCTGTCACTCACTGAGTGCCATGCCCTGGGCTGGGCTGTCAGAGGTCTGTTGCCCTGGCCTCTGCCTCCAGGAGCTCCCTGTCTAGAGGGGGACATACCAGGTGGCCTGTCCCATGATGGATCGGCAGGGAGCTCAGTGAGCTCCAAGGAGAGAGGGCCAACTGTGCCCAGAGCATCAGGGCAGACTGATCTGGGCTTTGAAGACTGAGTAGGAGTTTGCCAGACCAAAAAGTAGGGGAAGGGTGTTCCAGGCACCAGAACAGCCTGTGCAAAGCAGAGATGCAAGTAGCCAGCCCTCTTCACTCCCCTATGTGCCCCCACGCCTATCTCCACTGCTGTGACCCTGCCCCACGATCTCTCTGGACTCTGGCCCCTTTGTTGCTGTAGGACCCGAAGCCCCTGCCAGGACGCACCAGGGCAGCAGGCCCCTCCAGACTTCCCCGCGATGGCCACTGGTAAATATGCTCAGGGCCACATGGGTGAACCATAAATTAAGCCTTCTGGGGATGGATCCTGCTGAATAAAAAGCACATTCAGTAGTGAGAATATTTGTTTTTGTTTTCCTTCTCCGAGTAAATGGAAACATGCACTGACCTCACTTTTCTCACAAGTACAGTAGCTTTCCTGAGCGGCCGTCAGGCCGGGGGTGCCAGGAAAAAGTGGTGGAACATTCAGCATCGGGAACAAGGGCCTCAGTGGCAGCTGTGGCCGGCCAGTGGAATACAGCTGTCAGGCCGCTGACATGAGTTTCCGAGGGGTGGGGAGGATCCGGCCCAGGCCTCCCAGGAGGCCCTGAGCACGGCCAGGATGGGACTCCGAGAGCGCTGTCCTCCCAGCGCGTTTCCTGACGCTGAGACGGAGGGCCCGGCAGCAGGCTGGGAGGAGAGCCCGCAGGGGGGGCTTGGCTCAGCCAGACCTGGGCTTCCAACCCAGCTGCCGCTCCCTGGCTTTGTGATCCCAGCTGGCCATGCCACCCTTCTGAGCCTCAGTTTCCCCATCTTCACAGTAAAGGTGATCTTACTAACCTCACAGGGTTGCGTGAGTTTTAAGTATTCAAAAGTACCAAGATATACTCATCCTTAGTCCCTTCCTGTCCTTTTCCCAACATATGCAATTCAAGCCCTGCCTCCTCTGTAATGTTCTGCAGACCCAGTGACCTCCTCTATCTGGAATTCCAGGTTTTTTCCTACAGCCTTGTGATGATAAACACCTTCCACGAGAGCAAGACATTCACCTACCCATTGATCCACCCGCCCACTCACCCGTCTATCCAGTCGTTCACCCGTTTCCCCACCCATTCACCCACCCACTCACCCACCCATTCACCCATCGTGCATCTACTCACCCTCCCACTCGGCCAGTCATTCACCTACCTGTCCATCTGGCCACTCATCTCTTTATTACTCAGGGAATATTTTGAGCATCTGTGTACTCTGCCGCTGTTGGGAAGATGGGCTGTCTTCTGTTGCTAATGGGTCTTGGTCGGATAAGGACACAGCGCATACTGCCCCCTAGAGACTGTGGGGTGGTCCTCGGTTTCCTCCGCAACCAGCAGCAGGCTTAGCATGGAGCACTCATTTGGTTGCAAGAAAACCCAGCCAGACAAACTAGCTTAAGAAAATGGGAATCTAATGATTCATGGAGCTGGATAGTCCAGGAATAGGTCTGGACAAGGCCCCCAAGGCCCCCGAGGGGCTTACATCTGCGTGGAGGCAGCAGACAACACTCGAAAAAACAAATATATAAATAAGAGGAACCACCTTAAATGGTGATAACAGCTCAAATGACGATAAAACAAGCAATGTCGTTAGGGTGATTGGGATGAGGCCATTTTAAATAAGTGGTCAGAGAAGTCCCCTGTGAGGAGCTGACATTCAGGTGAGACCTGAATAATAAGTCATCCGTGCCAAGAACTGGGAGAGAAACATTTCTGGCAGGAAGAACAGCAAGTGCAAAGGCCCAGAGCCGGGAATGTGTCGTGCAAGTTCCAGGAACAGAAAAAGGCCAGGGGCACACACGAGCATAGCCCACGACAGAGGGGAAGAGATTGGCGGGGCCAGATCAGAGAGGGCTCATGGTCTCGGTGAGGAGGTAGATTCTATTTCCCAAGGAGCCAGTGAAAGATTAATTAAAGGAGATACTCTGATTTCATTCTTTTGGGGTCCTTATTTTAAAAAAACTTTTCATTGAGGTATAACCCATGTACGGTAAAAGTACAAAAGCACGTTCATCTTAGGTGTACAGTTCAAAGTCCTTTTCCTTGTGTATACATTTGTGTGCCCATCAGCCAGATCAAAGTATAGACCATTCCCAGCACCCAGAAGGCTCCCTCGTGCCCCTTCCTGGCCAGCCCTCCCTCCCACAAGACGTAACCTCTGTGCTGACTTTTATCATCACAGGTTAATTTTGCCTAGTTTTGAACTGCATGCAAGTGGAATTGTACGGTACATGTTCTTTTGTGTCTGGTCCCTTCCGCTCAGCATTGCAAGTCTTTGACTCATCATGCTGCTGCCCGAGGCAAGGATTCATCCTTTTTTGTGACTGCGTAGCGTTCTACTTCTTCCACTCTCCCAGCGCTGGGAGGTGGGCTGTTTTTTGGTGTTGTCCTCCGTTTCTCCTTCAGCCAGCCCTGGGCTTGGCACAGGGTGGAACAAGCCCCATTTTGGGGGTTGAGCTGAGAATTCACTCAGGACAGGACAAGGACCTAGATGAGAAACTGCTAGATGCCGTCTTCTCCAGGCCTGACACCTCCCGGGCCCTGGCCATCCCTCTAACTTACCTCCCCGACAACGAAGTTCAGGTGCTTGCACTTGGCTGGGCAGAGGTTCTGGTAAACGCTGAGCCCCAGGGTCCCCAGTGGCCAGTGTGAGGGATGTCGCGGGAAATGAGAGGAGCTGCGGCTAGCCGCCAGGCAGTGACTCTACCACCAAAAAATGTGCTCTTGGCCAGGGTCTCCTTCTTCTCTCCTCTTGGCTCTTTCAGACGGCCAGGAGTTGGCAGGCCCGGGTGCAGATAACGTCGAGAGCCCCAGGCCCTCTTCTGTCATCGCCTCCCCCATGTGAAACCCAAGATCTTGTTTATTTATGAGGAAATTCTGTTCTGCTGCTCGACAAATGGTGTAGGGGGGCCAGGGCACACGGAGCGTGGAGACGGCCCAGCCAGGCCCCAGCATGCCGTGCCTCTCTGGGGGTGCCGGCTCGGAAAGAGAGCTGGGAGCGACTGCGGGGCCAGCCTGATGCTCCCGGCATGGGGGCTGGGCATGGGGTCGAGGGGTCCTTCCTTCCCTAAGCGGCCAGAAACTCCCTGCCTTCCCAGAGAGACCACAGGCAGTGACAGCCTGGTGGCTCATGCGGTGACCTTGCTGCAGAACCAACGACAACCCTCCTCTGGGACCCACGTCTCTCCCCACCTTCCTGGGAGGGGAAATGAGATGGTGTATGTCAGTATCCCAGGGACGGGAGAGGGGGATAAGCCCTGCCCGGGACCCACCGCGTGGCAGGGGTTTGCGTTGCTTATCTCATTCAATTCACCACCGGCGCTGCCAGGTAGATACAAGTGTCCTCATTTTTGATGAAGGGCTAAAGTTCGGGGTGATGAAATGACTTATCCAGGGGCACAGAGCTGGGACGCGTAAGAGATGTGACTCAAACCCCGGGCTGTCCAACTCTACGTCTGCTGTCTGGGCGGGGTCAAGGGTTGAACACTCACTCAGAAAGCCAGTGTCCAGCTGCAGCAAACTGTATACGGAATTGTTCTGTGTCTGACTCCAAATCTTTGTCTTTTTCTATTATGCCTCCCTGCCTCTCGAAGAGACATGTCCTTTAATGACATGCTCAAAGGGGTCCCAAGCTGTGATGGAATGTCCACTTCTGGGTGAAGATTGCTTATTTGATTTCATCTCTATTTCAGGTTAATCTGACACGGCACCCGCTGAGCCCTTGTTGCTCAAATACTTGCTGAGCCCAAATCTTCTGATAACATTTCACATGCACGGGTGGAGTTTGTGACTACTGAGCTGTGGGGCAAATGTGTTCGTGAAAGTTACATTTTCATTTTTGCTGCCAGAGCTACAGACCTAAGACAAGAGGGAAACGCTTTAAAACGACAGAAGTGAGACCGAATATATCAGCTGTGAAGTAAGTATAAATGCGCTAAATGCCTCTATCAAAAGACAAAGACTTTAGCTTTAAAATAACAAATAGGTTCATTCTTTTTTTACCTAAAAGTTTTGAAAATATACCCATAATGAATCCCAAGTCTTCCAGGACTCATCTCTGATTTCTCTAATGCTGCCTTGCTTTATTGTCCTTATAAAATATTTCAAACATACTTAAAAGTAAAGAAAACGATGATGCCCACTGATCCACCACTGAGAGTTAATATATGCTGGTATTTACTATTATTTCTTTCAGATCTTTTTGCAGGGTCCCCATTCCTTCCCTCCTAGAGGTAATCACTAACTTGAAGATGTGTATAATTTCTATACAAGTTTAATGCCGTTTCTGTGTACAGGTGTAACCACAAACTGTATATGGAATTGTTTTGTGTTTTTGGAATTTATCTATTAATAAATAATACCACATAATGGATAAAATTTGGCAACTTGCTTTTTTGAGAATTGTATATATTGAAACATATAAATGTGTGACATTAATTTGAACTGCCAAATACTGCTCATTGTCTGAATAAATGACAGGTTGTATATCCATTTGCCCATTGATGGATAACCATTCCTGCTTTTTTGCTATCACAAACGGTGCTTTGATGAATGTCTTTATCATATTTTCTAGTGTACTCAAACTAGTATTTCTCTGTAATTCTCTAGAAGTGGAATTTCTTAGTTGGGCTGGTTGTAACACTTATCTCCTATCTGTTATCTACTCTCTCCTTTCCTTTCTCAGGATGCAGTTAAAACAGGCTTTACGAACAGGATTTGAGTTGGATCTTAAAGAAGGAGAAGTCATGATGCTACAAATAAAAGTGAGCTGCATTCTAGGAAAATGGTGTCACCAAGGGTAAGAGTCACATGGCAATATGCCCTGTCACACTCTTTACTGTTAGTGAATTCTTTGGGCTGGAGTATGTGCATCTGTCATTATAGCTGAGGACTTTGGGAGCAGGTCTTTTTTTTTTTTTTTTTTTGTAAATCACACCCTCCCTCAGGTTTGTTCTGTTGGCATCATATTGGTTCTTGTACCGACTCCCTTTTCAGAGCTGACAGCCAGAGGTTTCCAAGCTGGGCTGTGCCTCGTAATCACCTGGGGGGCTTGAAACGTGCAGATTCCTGAGCCTACCCCTGGAGATCCAGGTTCGTGGGTCTGGAACAGGGCCTGGGAATCTGTACTTTTTAAAAACCTCCCCAGGGAGGCATTTATCGAAATTACCGATGGTATCTGTTGGTAAAGCTGCCATTCCCAAGGACGTAGCTCTGATTATGTGCTTGGAGCTAACTTTGCCCAATTATTCCAGGGCCCAACGCTGTGCACCTGTGAGCGATAGTTTGTGGTCATCTCTGCAATGTCCCTGCAAACCACGGTGCTCCTTGCTTGGGGTCTTGTTCCCCGTATTGAAGAACATGGTAGAGCCAGGGTCCCGATGGTGTCTCCCTGCCCGCATGTGGTGGCCACTTGCCTTGCTCTTCTCACTGTCTCCACCAGACGCCTGGCTGGGCCGTGTGCGAGCCAAAGATTGTGCCGCTGCCCATAAAATAGTGATAAAAGTAATACCAACACAAACAGCACTTTCTGTGAGGAAATGGGGACTTTCAAAGATCTCCATTGCATAGACAAGGAAACTGAGGCACAGTCAGTAAGTGTTGGGGCTGGGGTTCAACCAGGCACGCCGTCTTCAGCACCCATGGTCAGAGGAGGGCCAAGTCTTCCCAGGGCACTACTTCAAAAGGTCCTCATGCCTGGTCCCTCCTGCCCTGGGGTAATGGGGAGTCTCCAATGTATATTGTACTATTCTTATATCAGTCCTTGCAGCTAAAGTAAGTTGCACGTGTTCATACATGACAGATAATGCTAATATTAACGACAACAACTGCCACTGCCTGAGTCCTCACTGTGACGACGTGGCAGACTCACTAAGGGACGGTTTTCACGGGAGATGGTGTGCAACCCCAACCACCACCACCGCCAAACACACACGCAACACCGCAGGGGCACCCCAACAGTCCCCCGTGCGGAAACTTAGCCACAGGAGGTGAAGGCACTTGGCCACTCAGCTGAGCCTGGAGAGCCTCTCACCCCGGGACCTTGTTCTTTCCACCCTTCTTATGGCTTCTAGCTCCTTCTTCAGGGTGAGGTCAATGCATCACAACAGCAATTAAAATTCAGCAACAAAACAGCCCCTCCCTTGAGGGAGGGAGCCCTTCCCCAGAGCTGGAGTCACGGCCAGGTCTGCGGACTTTCCTTCCAAGAGCAGAAGAAGCCAGAGCGCCGTGACCGAGGCGCTGCCCGCCCTGTCTGACTCTGGGCAGTCGACGGGAGGTGCTGCCTTCCTGCCCGCTGCCACCCCCAGGCGCGTGCGGCCCCTGGTCTCTTCTCCAGCTAAACCAGAGCCGTCTTCCTCGCGTGCTCATCCTCTGTCACCACGCTCCTTCTCAGAGAGCCTCAGGGACCCCCTGGCCCCGTTTCCCTCTCTGCGTGACAGCCCGGTGGGCCAGCTCCCAGCACATCCAACCCTGATACACCCACGTGCCGCCCCTCCTCTGGGGAGCGAGCAGCCCTGGGAGCCGGGGACAAAGAGGTAAATAGAACTAGGAATGGGAGTGTCAGGCGCAGGATGTCCACGCCCCAGCTGTGGATGCAGTCGTGTGTCCGACGCCAGCTGACACGTCACGTTCCGGTTTCAGAACCGCTCTACACCTGCCCTCAGGTGCTATGATCACTGGCCACGTGGGGCCAGTGAGCACGGGAAATGCAGCTAGTGCCATGGAGAAAATGAATTCTTAATTTAATCTAAATTTAACAATTGATAATTCAGTTATTGGAAAACTTTTACAATTGTTTGGAACAACTTGGGGATGTTGAATCTACTTTTTCTACCACACATTTTATAAAAATCTAAATAAATGGCAGGTATTTCTGACAAAAACTTAGCATCTGAGTTGAGATGTAAGTGTAATATGCTTGCTGGATTTCAAAGGCTCTCTATGGAAAACGTGATGGACGATATCTCATTAATAATTTTATATTGATCATATGTTGAAATGATAATGTTTGAATACTTTGGGTTAAAATACATTATTAAAATTAATTTGTCTTTTCATTTTTCTGAATGCAGCTACTGGAAATCTTTAAATTATCTGTGTGTCGCATTAAAATTAAATTGGACTGTCCTATTCTAGACAGAGCACTCTGGGCAGCCACTACCCATCCATCACAGCTGGCACATTGAGGTGACATCTATCTGCCATCTTGGGACAAGAGACAGTGCCTGCTCAGTGGGACTCACAGCACAGTCAGAGAACTGGCCACGGTCACGTGGGAAGAGCAGCACAAGGTTAGCAGGAGCAAAATGTTGGATCGATTGGCTCTGCCTAGCAGGAAGTTTGGGAACACATTTTAGGAGGTGGCTTTTGAATGAATGCCAGAGCAAGGAAGGGCATTCCAAGCCAAGAGAACAGCACCAGCAAAGGCACAGAGGCGTGAGCATGCGGCGCAGCTGGCTGGCTGGGGGTACTGCTTGACGGGGCTTGAACTCTGCTCCTACGTGCTCAGAGGCAGAAAGAACGACCAGCTCGGGCCCAGGGCCCAGGTCCTCCACTTTGTTTATTCCCCTCCTTACTCCCCTTCTAACTTCCAAGCCTGTGATGAGACTGGAGACAGAGACTAAAGTGCAGACGGGGAGCAAACGCCAAAGCTCTGAAAGTGTCATGGAGAAGACAGGTGGGAGAAAATGCCTGGCACAGAGTACACAGTCAATAAGCGTTGCCCATACAAACCGAGTCCCCCAGGGCATCTATTAAGATAACCCGCTGCAACCCAAAGATCCCCAGGAATGTCCACGTGTGCCCGGGGAGCACACCCCCTCCCCAGTGCCCTGGCTGCTCCCCTGTCTCCTGTGGCAGCTGCACTTCAACCCTGCTAAAGCCAAAACTGCATGGAGGTTTGTGGCAACCGTGGGCAGAATGGCCCTCCCTCTCTTTGAGTCCTGCAGCAGGGCTGTTTGGACCCTGAGGTATCACAGAACTTTCTATTCTACTGACAGCCTGCTGCTGGCAAACCTAGATATTAAGCCAGCTTGGGCTGGGGACAAACCCATGGACTCATTCCTGTGCCTTTTGGGGACATCCTGGGTCAGCCCTCTCTGCCCAAGTCCTTCTTCTTAAGTCCTTATTCTCTCCAGGAAACTCCTCGTCCGTCCTGTGTATCCGTGCCTGATGTGTTCGTCCCCTTGGTTCACCAGACCTGCTGGAAGGCATGTCTGATTTCCATGTAAGTTTAAACCGTTCTATCCCTACATCCACCTGCTTCCCTGCAACATGCACACATGTGCGTACACACACGTGCTCACTTGTGTGATTAGATGAGCAAACTGACCTTTGAGGACTGGTGAAAGGAACAGTCCTCAAGATGGAACTCTCCTTGCCCTGGGAAGATGGCCAAGCACTGCCTGCCCTCCCTGCCTCTGGTTCTCAAGGGGAAAGACCACCTCTCCCCGACCCAGGCGCCATCACCAGATCTGCCAGGGGGAGTTTCCTCTGCCGCAGGAAGCCCTTTACCTCCCATCTCTCCACTAACCCGGAGGACAATGCCAGACAGATCTCTCCTTCCTGTCTGCTGAGCTATGGGCCTCCCTGCTTCCTGCTTGAGCCCGTCTCGCTCAACCACTTCAACCTCTGGGCTCAGGGGAACCATAATACAGAGCTTTGATCTTCTGAAAGACCCTCCATGGCTTTGACTTGCTTTATTCTCGCCTCAGTACTGGGAAGTGCCACGGGGAGGACTTTATGCCCACTCCATAAATGCAGACCCTGAGGCCTTGGCTGGGACGCTTGTGCCTAAACACGCAGTAGAGAGCCGGATCCGGAAGGGAGAGCTCTTGATGGGGTTTCCCGAAGGCTGGGGATTGCAGTGAGAAAAGGACTGGCTTTGGAGCCAGCTAAACCTGGGTTCAAATCCTGCCTGCAGCACTAGTGCCCTATGTGACCTTGGCCAAGTCACACCTGACTCTGCGGGGGTCATATCCCACCACCAGCACCACACTCACACACGAGAGGCAGCGAGATGGCCCGAGGAAATAGCTTGGGAGAGCTCAGACACGAGGTAAAACAGCGTCACACCGAGACGTGTGAGCAGCTGTTTCTTGTGTTGGCATCATCCCACATGGTACCGCGAAGGCAGCAATATTCAACAAAGATCTGGGACGTGAATAAGTGCGGGTGTTATATATGCCCCTTGGAAGGAGACGACAGGAGATTCTGGCCTCAGTAAGCACCGAGTACATGCCTGCTATGAGTGTAACTTGACAGCTCAATCTGCACTCGGGGTCGGTTCTTGGACATGAGCTGGTGAGCACCAGAGAGTCTGAGACGGAGGTGACGGGGGAGGTGGTTATAAGGGACCTGGAAAGACAGCGGCTCCATGGGGGAGGCAGGAGGTGACCAAGAGCCAACTTGTACCTCCGCTCTGGGCCGCGGGCTGGTCTGGAACCCAGGTGTCCTGGCCCCCAGTGTGCTGCCTCCTCTCTCAGGCTTTAGGGGACCTGCTCTGAATATTAAACAGCCTCTGCCTCCCCGCGCTCCCAGAAAGAAAGGAGGGCCCACATGGCTGGATCTCTGGTGAATCACCCAGCCAGGTGCCTCGGGTCTCCCAGGGGCCTCCAAGTGGAAAATGGCCCCACAGTCTGCCCTGATGCCTGACTCTTGGGGCCACAAGCCCCTAAATGGGACCCGAGGCCCAGGCTCTGGGAACCCGCCTGGCTCCCACAAGCCTCCCCTCCAGGCTGGGCGGCTCAGCTCTTCTTGGATGGCAGCTCGGTTGGCATGAGGAGTGGCGCATGAAGTCACCTGCTCCTGAGAACCGATCTCCCAACGGGCCAGAGCGGGAGGAGGCCCAGGAGGAGGGAGCGAAGGCAAGAAGGGAAACCATGGTTCTGAACGTTAAAAATTCTGAAAGAAAATGAGTGAATCCAAGTTGGCTGCTGGTAATTTAGAATGATGAGGCTGTTTTCACTCTGCTACCTCATAAATAACGTTTGATTTAAAGTTTCCAAGGATTGACAGAGCACTTCAAAGGACCTCACCAGGGAGGAAATGAGCCTTTCCCTCCGTGCCCTGCCCGCTCAGGTGAGGACTGAGATCACCCGCTGGAGGGGTTCAGCGGGGTGTGGCCCAGCCGACTCACCGGCCACTGACAGACTTACTGACTTACTGACTGACTGAGGAGCCACCCAGCCAACAAGCTCATGGAGAGACTGACCGACAGGCTGACAGGCTGCTGAAGTAACCAAGTGATGATCGAGCCAATGGAGTGGTTGGTACACCAGCGAACGGACTGGCTGCCCAGCAGATGGACAGCTGGACTAACGGCCAGCCAACAGACCAACTGATTGACGGATCACTTCGTCAGTGAGCCTGTGGATTGTAAGGCTAAGCTTTCACCCTCCCACAAACCTGGTCAATCAGCTGACCTGCTGACCAACAGGCAGACCAACCAACCTGCCCAAATACTAATAGGAGAATATGGAAAAGAGAGGGGCGTCTAGTGGGTGGACAGGTTAAGCAACCATTTACCTACACAATTGTCAGAGAGAACTCAAGAGTGCCAGGACCACACACAGGGAGGAATGTCCCCAAAGGAAGACCAGACGCAGTAAGAAAATGATAGCAGATCCAAAATGGACAAAAACTAAAATGTCCAGTATATGGTGGGGAAGGAAGAGGACCCTGGTGATGACGTTGGAGGTAACCTGACATGGTTGACATTGAGAATTGCATAAAGAGACTAGAAGATTTCAACCCAATGTCAAGATGTGGTTTTTGCTAGTTAGGTCTCCCTTGTGGTGGCTGAATTAAATAAGCAAACAAGCAAGTGCGCTAAGCAACGGCCTCTCTCTAACATTCTTGTGACCCTTTTTCTATGTCCCCATCGTGAACGCAACAGACTCATTCATTCTTCTAAGGCCATGGATTCAGGGTCATAAAATGCAGTCATGGTGGTGTTCTATTTATAGGATTATGGGTGATTATTTTTTCTTTCATTTTCTAATTATATCCTATAATGGGGCTATATTATTTGCAATGGAAAAAATCCATTTATAATTTTAGAAGAAAAAATAAAAATAAATTTGGTTCCTTCCTCTCTTTTGTTCCATACCCAATAAATATTTCTTGACTTATTGATCCAAAGAGTCTTCAAGACTTGCCTCTCCTTACTTTTTGATGTCAGCATGGTTTATTGAACACCTACTAATCCTTTCCCTCCTTTTTGTAGATTACTAGGAACAGTCTTTGCACCCTCTCCCTGTTCAAGTTGATCCTTCACACAGATGCTAAAAAACAATTTCCCATTATATTCCTCCTTCTTAAGAACTTCCAGGAGCTGCTGGTACCTGTTCGATTCTAAACTTGAACTTTTGAACCTAGAATCAATGGGATCTGAATAACTAGTTTCCTCTGCGTGCATACATCTACCCATATCCACACACACACACATGGGCATGCCCACACGCGGCTCCTACCAACCTTCCCAGTCTAACTTCTTATGACCACTCAGCGCCGCCCTGAATTCTCCATTCAGTTCTATATCTCATAGTTTTTTCTCAACCAGGAATTGAATCCCACACCCACTGTCTGTTCACCATCACACTAATAAATTTATCCATCTACCAATCAAAAAGTGTTTACTAAACACCCAATATTTCCCCACTACTGTAGGTATTGTGGAATCTCCAACAAGGGCAGAAAGAAGGGTGCTGACATTTATCGAGCACTTATGATGCCAAGCATTGAATTCATGGGTGATCTTTTGGTGTCTTCAGTGAAATATGGTATTATTCCCATTTTAAGGATGAGAAAACTGAAATGCAGAAAGGTCAAAGTCGTTGACCTAAGGCCACACTGCTAGGAAGCAACAGATGTGCCTAACTCCGGTGCGTTTGCCTTCCACCCACCCACTCACTCATTCATTCACTCACGCGTGCAATCACCTAGCACACATTTACTGAGCATCTACTCTACACCAGGACGGCACCACGTGCTGGGAATACAAGGGTGAACAAGAGAGTCATGGGGTGTGCCTTCCTGGAGCTTCCTGTTTAGTGAAGGAGACAGACCCAAATAAAAATCCATCTATCATCTCTACACCAATTTTCAGTGAGGAAGGAACCAGAAGACCAGTGAGAGTGAGATAGAGAATAACGAGGGAAAACTATCTTAGATTTGATAGCATCTATCATACACTTTGCTTTGCAGTTTAAAAAGCCCCTTACAAACTTTATGAAATTCTTGAAGGTCAAGATTCTACAGATAGATTGAAGGGCAGGATAAGTGATGGGTGCAGACGCCTGCAACCTAGTCCAGAGTCTGCAAAGCTATTCCTGCAGGATATGCAGGGTCATGGTTGGGCGAAGGAGAAAGCACAGGTTTGGAACTGTCAGAGCAGCCTTCAGAGGGGTGATGAGACTTGGAACGGATGTGGCTGGAGGTGGACCAGGAGAGGAGGGCACAACTGCATCTGCGTGGGTTATTAGGACTGGCTGGAGACACGCCCATCCAAAACCCTTGGACGATCCCAAGCTTTGTGAGCATACAAAGGCCTGAGACATAAGGACCATCTCCAAATGGAGAGCGTCACCAAGGAGGCTGTAAAAAACATGTTTGAAAATAGGACTTTTAATCATGCCAAGGCCAAATTATTTCCGACTTGAGACAACCAAAATAAATAATAAATTGCTTACTACAAGATTTATGAACATTAATAACAACATGCTTTGGAATTTTGGAAAGTTGAAGAAAAGCAGGCTCCCGGTTAATCTCCGGACTTGTGCTACTTGGCGCAAATGAGAGGAAGAACCACAACAGCCCTGTGTGGGCCCAGAAGCTTCCCCGTGCTGAGGCTGGGAATCTGGGGCTGTCTGTATCCCTCGCTCATCCTCCAAAGGCTAGTTTAGGACCTGCTGCAAGGCTTTCTCCTATAAAGTCCCAACAAGAACACAGGCTTGGGAATTCCCACCCTAAATTGGCCACTAACATGCTGTGTGGCCTTGGGTGAGGTCCCCAGGCTCTCTGGGCTTCAGTTTTCTGCAAAACAAGAAAAATCATAACTACCTTTTGGGCTTGTCGTGAGGATAAAGGTTAGGTTGCTCCCAGCTCTGGGGCAGAGATGGGCTGTTTTAGTCTGCTCAGCATGCCTTTCCTCTTCTTCTGTCAAGAACATCTACCCTGCCCTTGGAGAAGTCTCCTTCCTCACTCTCAGACCGTGGTGATTTAAGTGGGACTGACTCTAGCTCCAGGTTTCCAGCATGGATACACGATCAGGCTTGGTATGTGACCCAAGTGCATCCGAGGAAATTCAGTCCTGTGACTTGTATTTGAACCCTGGAGGAAGAGTCCTCTTTTTGCCAAGGTGCTGAGTTGGTGACAGCTAGTTCTGAAGCTGGGCGGCCATCCTAGCCTCACAGGGGCAAAGCCTACCTGGAGGTGGATCCAAACTGCAAGAGAATGAATTTTGGAAAGGGATGGATATTGACTGGGCATCTGGACCCTGCTACACCTGCTGCCATGTCACTCCTGTCAATAAGCTCCTTGGTTAGCGTAAGACAGATTAAGTTTTGTGTCTGTCTTTGCCATCTAAAGAGTGGTGATTAATGTCCTCTCATGGGAAGAGATCTCCGTGGACTGAAATACCGGTTCGCATGTCGAGTTGTTTGTGTTCTGTCTACAATGGCTTGGTAAAGGCTAGAGAAGAGGCTCAAGGACTCAGGATCTTTCTTGACGCTGTCCAGGAAGGGAAGTTATGACTATGAAGGAAGAAAGGAACCCAAAAGTCTAAGAAGTGCCAAATTAAAATCATTTCTACCACTTACTGAAGACCTATTCCATGCCAGCTATGTTAAAAACCCATTCATTTACTGAGGTCTACTGTATGCCAGGCACTGTTCTAGGGAGCTCCCAATCGAGGGGGCGAGCTGGGTCTACCTCTGCAAGGTAGGTACCACGAGATCCATTTCACAGATGAGGAAAACCAGAGAGGAGGACTAAGTTGCCTAAAGTCACACCTCTAGACAAGGGTGGATTTGAGAGTCTAACTTGAGTCTGTCTGACTTCAAAGCCCATGCCCTTGGCGTCACTCCAGGCCACCCTCTTTGTAAACTCTGCTCTCCGGAACCACCACCCAGTTCCATCTTTGCCTGAGATGGGGAGGGAGAGTCAGCGCTCCCATAAGAGCCTCTGGTTCAAGAGTCAGGACCCGCAGTGTCTGGTGCCTGGCCATGTTTACGTTGCTCGTCAGACAGGCCTGAGTGTGTCTGCCCAAATGGACTGTGAGTTGCGCGATGGAGGTTGGAGGTTTTGTCTGAAGATCCTCCGACAGCCAGAGGAGCTGGCAGAGGGATAAATCTGGCCACTCTGCCCAGCCTGTGGCTTCTCAGTTCACCCAAGATCCCATGCTCCAGTGCACCCCATCTATGTCACCTCGCCCTCATTTTGGGAAGACACCAATGGTAAGATCACAGAGTCAGAGAGACCTGGTTTGAATGCTGCAGCAGTAGCTTGAGCCAATCACTTAACTCATCTGTGCCTCATTTTCCCCAGCTGAAAAATGTGAGTAACAGGATTGGCCTCACAGTCTTGCTCTAGGGACTAGACAAGATAAGAGATGGACATGCTCCTAGAACCACATCTAGCATCCAGCAGCCGGAGCTATGTTCCTCTCCTGCAGTCCCCCCTCCCCTGCAGCTGCCTGGCCCACCTGGGCACCCCTTCTGCCCCCCCCACCCCCACCCCAGCAACCCCCTCCGCCCCCAGTGCAGCCCTAACGACTTTTGCAGCCCATCCCTGGTGGCAGTAGCTGAGAGGCCGGAGACTCCCAGGGTCCCCGGGCTCTTTAATCAGCCTCTGCGAGGGCTGTAAGTGATTCAGCCTGCAAGTGATTCGGCACTGGGCACAACAACAAACGGGCCTGCAGGGAATCACTTCAGCAGAAAGATGCTGGCACGTCTCTATAGCAACTTGGGGAAAATATTTCACGCAAAAGTCCATCTGCTGTAACATAAAGAGAGTCCCAGCCAATAATCAAGTTATAACGAGTTATAAATTAATCCTAATTTGCAAGCTTTATTTTACCAAACCACAGAATACACACACATACACATACACGCATATACATATTTACACACACGCTATGTATGTATTCTTATACACATGCACACACATATGTGAGCAGTCATGAGACAACAGCGCTGCAGTTGGACTGGGCGTCTCGTCCTGCGGTGCTGAGTAACCAACAGGTGGAAAATCCATCTGCAGCCTGTGTGACGCGACCCAGGGAAACAGACATCAGTGACCTCCAAGGCCACTCTGAAAAGGAGAGACAAACTCACCACGGCACCTAGAGCTATCCTGTGAGCCAGAGCTAAAATCCTTTTGTTAGTTTGTCAGTTTCTCTTAAGGAAAAAAAAAATGTTTTGTTTTTTTTTTTTCTGTTCCTGATGTCTTTGTAAAGAGACATTTATATTGATTCATCGGTATAAAATGCTTTGTAGAGGCTATCAAAGTGGAAAAAACAACGTGATAATTCACATTGTGATGCTTTTAATTTTATGTGTTGTCAACACTTCAAAGTGGGCCGGAGCGCAGCCTGGGAGATCTGGGACGTCTCTCTTCACACGTCGTAGCTGGGCTGCAACTGTCTGCAGCTCGAGAGCCGCTTGCACGACACCCACTCTGGCTTCAGATCGCTCCTCTTTTTCTTTTTTTTTTTTTTTTTTCATGCTCTGCTTTCTAAGTCTGCTCTGCAAAACTCCTGTGGCCTGGAGAAAGAAAAACGGTGGTGGTGAGTGGAGGGCGTGGGGTTAAGTGTGAGCGAGACGTAGAGCATCTTTTTCCTCTTGGACAAAGAAACAGCTGGCTTCGCAGCCGGGAACCTCCCAGGCCAGCTCAGGGAGAGGGCTGGAGACGACACCATCTCCCTGAACCCAAAGAAGAATCACCACAATTTGCCACTGTCCCCCGAGCTCAGCAGTGTGCCAAAGGCTTGCATGATGTCCCCAACCCTGTCTTCAACCCCTTGATGAAGGTGGAATTTTTATCTGCATTTTCTGTTACATTTCATTTATAACTGGGGCTCAGAGGGCTGGATGAGTTGCTCAGGGTCCCCAGCTGAGAAGCCATTTACCCAGAATTCAAACCCAGTTTCGGCTGACTCTACTCTCTGGGCTGCTTCTGCATGCCTCGAAAGACACAAAGAGGCTTTCCCCAAGAGAGAGATCTCTAGCAGTTGACTTCTACCTCCAAAAGTTTAAGTGGCCTAAGATCCCATTTAGTAATCCAGATGTACACTTGGACTTCAAATGCATTCATTGTTTTCCCTCAGCCTGACAGCCTTCCAAGGCAGAGAGGATAACCCCCATTTCACAGACAGACACGTGGAGACTCAGAGAGCTCGAGACACTCCCAGGGTGACACAGCTGGCTAGAGATGCCAGCCCTCAAAGCCTGACTGAGCTCCCCCGTGCCTGTTTCCCTCTGGACAGCTGTCCCTTAGGCTCGATGGCAAGCTCCTGCAGGCCAAGCAGGGCCTGTTACCGACGTGTGTGTCTCTGTGGGGCTGGGTGCAGGGTGGGCCTGCTCTCTGGCAGCCCGTGGACTTGATGCAACGCAGCAGGGGCGGCCCGGGGCAGCAGGGTCAGCACAGTGAAGAGGGTAGGGACACGGTGTTACCAGATCTGGAGGAGAAATGGAAAGTGAAATACTTGGAAAATGACTTCGGCCTGCCTGGAGGAAAGTGTCGGGATGTTTCCAAAGGCCTGGATGAGCAAGCCTTTCCCCCACCCACCCCACACCTCGCTGGAGGGGCAGGAGCGTGTGCAGAAGCCAGGGCGGAGGCTGCTGCCCTGAGCTCCCGGGTTCAGGTCATTTCCAGGGACAGCCTCTGAAGAGCCAGGAGATGTTCTCCCTGAGGCCCCTGACCAGAGAGGAAGGCCCCCGTGGCTCGCGGCCCCTCCCTGTCCCTCCTGGAAGGGCAGGAGTGTCAGCTGCAGGCTGTGAGGTCCCCACTATCCAAATCTCTCCCCAGGGGCCCAGAAAGGCCCTCCCAGCTGGGGTGACTCGATTCAGAATCCGCATCCAAGACCTTCCATCAGACCTGTTGAGTTGGGGCCTTGGAATGGGGAGCTTGCAGCTGCAGAAGAGGCCACTCACTGTCTGCCCACCAAGTTCATGTACAAGAGCGGCCCCGCCGGCCTCCGCTCCAGGCAGAGTTAGGGACGAACACGTCAGGAAACTTGACTCAACAGACCAGGCCCCTGGTCTGGCCAATTTTTCTCTCCTTCCTTCCTTCCTTCCATCCTTTCCTCCTTTTCCCCTCCCTCCCTCCCTTCCTTCCTTCCTACCTATCTCTCTCTCTCTCTCTCTCTCTCCCTCTTGCTTCTTTTCCCTGCTAAGCACTAGAGGAAAGAGAACACCTTTCAGGAGCAAGCTCATGGCAGTTTTTCGTATGGCTGGTTTTCAGGGCTGAGCTGGTCCCTCTCAGCTACTCTGTGGCACACGCAGGGAGGAGCTGTGTCCGGGGGACCACAGCGTCCCAGTGCTCCTGCCCGAGTGCTGAGAGGCCATTTCAGGATCTCTCAGGCTTGCTAGGAATCCACCCTCCAGGGTGAGCCAAAGGCAGAGCCTCTGCTGACCTCTGCCCTCCCTTAGCCTGGCCAGAAAGGACCAGCTCAGAGCGCTGCAGGAAGCCCTTCGGTTGAGCACAGTGAAAACGCGCATGCACGCCCGGGAAAGCCCAAGCCAGGTCTTTTGCACGGGGGATTTGGCTCCAGTTAGCAGAGGCTTGGAGAGGCAGTGAAGCTGAACGCCCTCTGCTCACCCACCCCCAGCTGCCCCCAGCCTTGGCCTCGGTCATCTCTGAATTCTCAGCCAGATTCCATCACCAAAATTTGCCTTCAAGTGGCAGAAAGACACGCGCCCAGGAGCCTGAGGGCAGTTCTCTCATGGGAAGCCATGGAGTGCAGTGGCCAAGAGCTTGGAGTCAGACACACCTTACTTCGAATCCCACGTCTGCCACTCACTAGCTGTGGGACCATTTATTCTGCCTCAGAAGCCTCAGTTTTCCCATCTGTAAACTGGGTGCAATAACATCGTCACCCATCTCATGCAGTTTGGGTGAGGGTAAAATGAGGTAATACGTGTGAAGCACTTAGAGGGTGCAGGGTGGGCCTGCTCTCTGGGAGCCCATGGACTTGATGCCCAGCATGGAACAAGTGCTCCCAAAATGTTAGTTCTCTTATTTTGTTGTTGTTGGTGTACTTCCAAGCCTGTCTCTGGTATGTGTGGCCTGTGTGCACACTTGTACACACACACGCACACACACATCAGTCAAGGGGCAGCCTGAGGGTGCAGCCTTCCTCTCCATATCATCATACGATGCGAGAGTTGGACAGGACATTGGAAAATATCTGAGGCCAGAGAGGGGACATATTCTGGCCACAGTCACTGACCAGTATGTGGCAGGGTGGGACTGAAATGCGGCTCTTGGTGTCAACCACCGCCCCTGCGGCAGACCCGGCTGGGCCTGGGCTCCAAGGTGAGCCGATGGCTCCTGCGTACCTGGGGCTTTCAGCCGGTGGCTTCCAGCCTGTCATGCATCTCTGTGGCCTCCTAAACTCCTGTCCTGTGTAACGAAGATCCCAAATACACCGAATGCTTGGGCGCTCTGCCCCAGTCTGAGCCTCCTTTCCCTTCGTGGTTGGTGGGCTCCGTGAGGACAGACCCCTCCCTCTGCTTGTCTGGGTAGGGGGCTTGCGCACCACAGCCTGGGGCACACTGAGCTGTGCTCATCCACGTAGGGATCTGACAGTCCCCACCAGACAGGAGGTTCCTGCAGGCAGAGGTCTCCTCTTGGCCATTGACATGCCTGGCACGGAGCCAACTCCAGAATGGCGGTTGGACGATTGATGAACAAATGATTACATGAGGAAAACAAGGCCAGCAATTCATTTATTCATTCACCATACATTTATCGTGAATATATCGATGCCAGGCTCTGCCAGGCCCTGGCACACAGAGTCCCTGCATTCAGGGAGGCCCAGTAAACAGACTTGCACAATGATAGTCACGTGTGCAGGGGCCAGAGGGAGAGGACTGGACCGAGTGACACCTAGGTGCAGTTTGAGCAGGCGAGTCTGCCAGGCAAGCAAGGAGACAGTGGGCTTTCTGAGCAGAGGGACTGGCATGGACAAAGGCCCTGAGGTGTGACATACTTTGGGAAATGTAGGCTTTACCATTTGACTGCATATCTCACAAGAACAACACGGAGAACAAATGTCCTAAAGCTTTGTAAGTATTAACTCATTAATACCCCATAACCCTGTGACTTGGTCTGCTATGAGTCTTATTTTTCAGAGAAGAAAACTAAGGGACAGAGAGGGAAAATAATTTGTCCAAGGTCTCATAGCTCTTTAGTGGCAGAGCTTGTCAGAGAGGAGATAAGGATAGAGATGCCAGCACTGACCTGGTCACAGAGGGCCTTAAATACCAGGCACAGGTACAGGACTCTCCCCTGAGGGCAGAAGAGGGCCATTGAAAGATTTTGAGCAGGAGAATGTCCCGATGTGTTTTTCATGGGTTTTTTTTGGGGGGGGGGGTTGTTTTTTAGATGGAGTCTCACTCTGTTGCCTTGGCGAGAGGAGTGCTGTGGTGTCATCATAGCTCACTGCAGGTTCAAACTCTTGGGCTCAAGCGAACCTCCTGCTCCAGCCTCCTGAGTAACTGGACTACAGGCGCACACAGCCATGCCAGGCTAATTTTTAAATTTTTTGTACAGAGAGGGTCTTGCTATGTTAGCCAGGCTGGTCTCCAACTCCTGGCCTCAAGCGATCCTCCTGCCTCGGTCTCCCAGAGTGCAGGGATTACAGGTGTTTTTCATTGTTGATAGTTTTTTTTCTGGGACAGTAAGAAGAAAGGATTCAAGGTTTCCAGTAGCTGTGAAGTTAAGACAGGAACGTTAATCTCCTGCACGCATTCAACAGAGGACAGGCACAAAAAAGTTCATGGAGCCATTTTCACAATAGTGGAAACACAAATGCCCATCAACAAGGAGAGTAGGTAAATAAACTATGCTATATATGCACTGTGGAATATTAGGCAACAGGGAAAATAAATGAGCCACAGCAGCAGCACACAGTAAGGCTGAATCTTGGTGTAACAGCTGGTGATTGCTGTGTTACAAACAATTCCAAACTTAGTGGCTTAAATAATTACTTATTCAATTCATAATTCAGTGGGTATTTTAGGCTGGGTTCAGCTAGGCAGTTCTGGTCTTGGCTGGGCTGCCTCGTGAGTCCAGGGTCAGCGAGAGTCAGCGAGGGGGCTCTGCTTCTGAGAGTTGATCAGCTGTTGGCTGAGACAATGGTGGCAACTGGGTCACACGTCACTCATCACCCAGCAGCCAGCCCAGACTTGTTCATGTGGCTGTAGAGGGGTCCAGGATAATAAGGAAGAGCCTCTATAGCTTAAGGTCAGAACTGGCACAATGCCACTTTCGCCACATGATATTAGTCCAAACAATTATATCAGCCCAGCCCAGATTTCAGAAGTGGGAATACAGACTCCACCTCTTGCTGGAAGAAATTTTGAAGTCACATGGCAAAAGGAGTGTGGAGGTAGGAAGGAGAGTGATTGCAGCCACATTTGCGAACAAACTACTGGGCTTGGCAATACAAGTGAAATAAGTAAATTCCAAACAATTACAGACAAAACAGCCCTTTAGAAAATTTAAAATTAGACTGTATGAGTGCAGGTGGGTGAAATAGGATTTTATCAAAAGGAAACAGTAGAGCAATAGGCACGGGATACAGGGTGACGGCTCCCTCAGACAAGGCAAGGAGATGGGGTCGGGAGAACCACGCATTTTAAATACGGGTTATTGTCATAGTCCTAGCTTTTGTTTTCGTTATTAAACATAAGAACATTTAAAAGCAGGCCATAGGAAAACTGGATTATGATTAGTCAAACTGTGTATACTTGAGTCCGGAAAGGGAGAGAGAGATTGAGGGAAAGAAAAGACCCACGCAGGCCGCACGAAGGGTCAGACTGCCAGGACCACACTGCGGGTGGAACCGGGGCTAAGCAACCGCTTCGATGTGGCGGTGAGGGAGGGAGACGATCCAGGGTCACTTCCAGAACACCCGCTTGGGGGACTGACTCGGTGGCAGTGCCATCCCTGGGCTAGGACCCCTCCAGAAGAAGACGGTTTGGAGAGAACCAGGAGCCGTGTTTGGGGAATGCTGGTTTGAAATGCGTGAAGATCCGCCGAGCGCGGTCCCGCAGGCTGCTGGTTTTCCGGAACTCTGGAGAGCGATCAGGACCGGAGAGCAGGAGCCCCGGCAGAGCTAAAGTGGAGACCACCCCAGAAAGCCCTGCGCTACATCAGGACAGAAGGCGTCCCCTCTGCTGAGAGCCACCCCCAGCTGCTGGGGCCTTGGTGGGGCCCTCGCCTCCCCCGGCCCCGTCCTGACGGCTCCTCGGGGCACGTCCGCAGCCAGGTTTCCCTTCTAGGCAGCCAGGCCTCCACCCTGGAGCCCTGGGCCAAGCGAGCAGGCTTGGGGATGTGGCTGAGGGGGCCCCAATAGCAGTCTCCTCCCCCAGCAGGGCCAATGGGACCCCAGAGGGGGCAGATGACATGTTTATGGCCCAGCCTCTCCTTACTCATGCTTTTGGCTTCCCCGCGCTGATTTTGGTTGGGTGGATCCCAGTTCTGCTGCTGGATTTGGGAGCCTCGGGGCTGGGGCTGAACAGAGGTTCCTTTAACGGTTCCAACCAAGGATGATTCCAGCCCCTTCCCCCTCTCCCCCAAGACCTCATCTTTTCCCACACCCAACTTTATTAGCAAATGCTAGCCTCTCCGAGCTGGAGAGGGCCTCCGGCATCCTCTCCTCCAACAGCTCCTTTCATCACGAAGAAACTGAGGCCCAGAGAGAAGAAGGAACTTGCCCAAGGTCACCCAGCAGGTGGAGACAGAAGATCCCAGCGTCCCAGCTTCCAGCCCGGGGCCCTGAAACCATCCTCCCACCACCACCTTCCTTGGTTGCTGTTTTGTTTGGGAAAGGACAGTTCGGCTTTTCTGAGCCTGTAACTCTCTCCCCTCCCAGGGAGGCAGCAGACAGTGACGGACTCTCTGCTTTTACACTTTAATTCCATAGGAAATTGGAAATTGCCTGTCAGAGGTGTCCGGGTGGCCCGGCTGCCGGCTGCCCCACGCAGACCAGGCTGCCCCGCCCCGCCCTGCCCTGGCCGCCAGAGTGCCCGCTTCTCCCTGGCCCCCGGCTGGGGGGCCCTTTTCGGAGGCCGTCCCGAGGGCTCCTGTGGAATCGCTCCCTGCTCTTCCTCCCAGGGCAGGAGCAGAGAATTCAGTGCAGGGCAGCCAGGCCTGGCTGGGGCCCGAAACCCTGACATTTAGTCGCACTGTTTTCCACCCCGGGCTCTCGGGAATCTCTGGCCCACAGCTCCAGCCTGGCTTCGGCACAACCTCGTGTTCTGAGGTCACAGGGAAATTGGAGGAAGGGGCTCTGAGCCCTCCTCCGATGGTCTGGGGTGAGCAGGGTTCCCTGAAAGCCCCTGCATTGCCCCCTCAGAACTCATCCCCTTCCAGAGTCTCTGCGACTGCGATGGGTCACACTTGCCTCTCCCCTTCTCTGAGCATCCCCTGTACTTGGGACCATCTGGTCTCACAAACCGGCCCAGAAGCTTCTGGAGGTCAGTGTTCCTGTTGCGTAGCAGTTAGAGGCTCAAATCTCTGCATCGCACTGCCCGGATTAAAACGCAGAGTCACCGCTTTTGAACTGTGTGAACTTGGACAAATTGTTCCACCTCTCCGTGCCTCGGTTTTCTCATCTGTAAAGTGGGGATGATAATGATAGTTCATATATAGGGTTGTTGTGAGGATTATGTGAGATAGGGCACGTAAAGCACTTGATAAATGTGATACTGTTAAGATTCTATTTCAGCACCTCCCTCATCCAACCCCTCATTTAAGCCCAGAACTAGGCTATGAAAGACAATAGGCACTGGTCAACTGACCCCTTAGACAGCTGGCAGAAAATATAGCAAAGCAAGCAGTCCACAGCTTCCTGGGTCCTACTCAATGCCATGAACATTCACTGAGTGCTTATCATGTGTAAACACTACGCTTGGTGCTGGGGACCCAAGGACGAGCAAGATGGACACAGCCTTCGCCTCCTGGAGTTTCCCTTCTAGTGAGGAAGCAAACTATGGGGCACTCCCAGCACAGGGAGCCAGGTGACGGGCTGCAGGTGAGCTCGGGGGTCCGCAGGTGCAGAGGAGGCGTGCCTAACCCAGACTTGGGAGTCAGGGAGAGGCGGTCACTCTACAGCTGTGACCTGCTGGACAAGGAGGTGTGAGTGTGTGTGTGTGTGTGTGTGTGTATCTGGTAGGGGTACGGGGAAGGTGTCCCAGATAGAAGGAACATCACACATACACATGCCTGAGGGAGCAAGACCCAGTGAAGGAATTGAAGGATGTTTAGTGTGGCTGGAGTGAGAAGCAAAAGGGGAAAGAGGAGACTGGGGAAGTGGAAGGACACCAGACCTCAAGGGCTTTGTAGATTTGTCCTGAAGGCACTGGGGAGCCATTGAAGAATATAGAGCAAGAGAGTGGCAAGGGAAAATTTGCCTTTTAGGTTGCCCACTCAGTGTGATAGATGGATGGAGGGCTCAGGCGTGGAGCCAGGGAGGCATCCAATGGAGTCATTGCAGTGATCTGGGTGAGAGAAGATGGACAGCAGAATACAGAATAAAGTTCAAAGTTTTTAGGATGACATTCAAGGCCACTCCCAAACTGGCCCACTGGACCTTCCCGGTCTTCCCTCCTACTAAAACTGAGTTGTAAGGGTCAAAAGAGATCCATGGGCATGGACATGCCTTGTTAAACATAAAGTGCAGTGTGAGTATAACAAATTGTTACCTGTGGGATTGTTAGTGGTTGGTTTGTTGGACATACCCATGGGAGCTTCCTGCCAGGTGCAGGAGTATCCTCACATGCTTGAGAGAGGCCCAGGGATTTACTTCTATTTGCCTCCAGAGGCTCCTAATGGATGCTTGCAATTAGCAACACAAAACTGAATTTCCTCCCATCCATTCCAACCAAATTTCTGCACGGCCTTGACCCAATGGGCCTTCCGGCCAAATAACAACAACAACAACAAAAAAAACCACTCAAAAAAAGCCGACCTTGGCTGGCACAGTGGCTCACGCCTGTAAGCCTAGCACTTTGGAAGGCCAAAGTGTGTGGCTTGCTTGAGGCCAGGAGTTTGAAACTAGCCTGAGCAACATGGTGAGACCCCATCCCTACAAAAAATAGAAAAATTATCTGGGCATGGTGGCATGGGCCTATAGTCCCAGCTACTTGGGAGGCTGGGGCAGGAGGATCATCTGAGCCCAGGAGTTCAAGACTACAGTGAACTACGATGATGCTACTGCACTCCAGCTTGGGCAACAGAATGAGACTCTGTCTCAAAAAAAAAAAAAAAGGTCAACCTAAAAGCTATGGGTGGAGTGAAGAGGCAGAGACAGTCCCCACTTTTCGCTTTGGAAGCTGTAGGGGATATGGCAGGAAAAAAAATGTTAAAATCTATTTCTATAGGAACCTCAACATTATTTGAGTTGCAACAAACATGGCCCCTTTCCTGTCTACTGGTCCCAGGCTCCCTGGGGTACAACCCCACTGGCCACAATGGGCTGCATTCGGCTGGGATGAGAATTGTCAGTATTTGGCATTTCGCTGTGGTACCCTTAAGAACCTGAAAAAAAAAAAAAAAAAAGGCAATAAAACTGCCCCCTGAGGGGTATTATGTATTCAAGATCAATAAGTAATGGATCAGAGCAGAAATGCAAAGTCACCTAACTATGACTAGCTGGCTCCCAGGCCTGCAAGGCTTGGCTCAAAGATATTGACAAATCTATAGAAATAATGGACTTGAATTCCACACAATATGGCGGATTAGATGTACAGAGAAACTGTTTCAGTACTAACACCTAAAAAATGTTGGATAAAATATTAAAACCTCTCTTTAGATGCATATTTCAGCTAGTGGGAAAATACAAGCAAACCTCAGATGAGAGAGACCACAAGAAACCGTGACTCCATTAAGATAAGCACCGGAGCCAGCATTATCCCTGCGGCCATCTGTGGATCTCTAGGGCCCAGAGCTTGGATTTTAACTAGCTAGACACCTGGAGATAGAAGGCAAAACCTGAAGTCTTCCCAAGTGGGAAGTCGTGCCACAGGTCCTCTGCATAAGCCTGGGACTTCTGATGGAAGTCACTCACAGAGAGATAACGGGTATCCTTGTCTGTGTCACCCTTGGCTTTGAGTGTATTAGCAAAATGGAAATAGTCTCCCATGAGAATCTTTATATGCCTGCTCTCAAATGGACTAGGGGACTAATTTATAAGACCTATGAAACCAGAAAACACCAATACAAAAATTTGTTTTATAATGGTATCATCGTGGTACCCCAGATAGCAAAGAGATGATTCCTTAGAGGAATAAACTTTTGAACAAAAACCTCAAAGACTTTCTACAGCTAAAATAAGTTCTCAGCCCAAAATTATAAAGCATACAAGAAAACAAACATGAGAAAACAAAAATTAGCAAAAATCAAGCTAACTAAAGAACCACACCTGTGGCTTTCCCACTTCCAGTTAGTATATAGAAAGACATGAAGAATGTTTGTTCTCATGGTATTAAGAAGAGAAATCCAGACAATATAAAAATTGTACTTTTCTATGGGCCCAGTAAAGAGCAACGAATGGGAAGAAGCCTTGATGAACTGAATTCTAGTATTTCAAACTAAATGAAAGTGAAAACACAGCATATCAAAATTCGTAGGCTACCACCAAATCAGTACTTACAAGGAAATTTATAGGACTAAATGCCTATGTTAGGAAAGAAAGTTCTCAGGTTAATGACCTTAGCTTCTACCTTAAGAAACCAGAAAACAAAAGGGCAAATTAAACCCAAAGGAAGCAGAGGAAAGGAAATAATAAAAATTCCAACAAAAATTAATGAAATATAAAACAGAAAAATAATAGAAAAATCAACGAAACCAAAAGCTGGCTCCTTGAAAAGATCAATAAAATGCAACAACTTATAGTCCAACTGAGGAGGAAAAAGAAAGAAAATATACAAATTACCAATATCAGAAACAAGAGAAGTGACATCCCTACAGGCAGTATCACTAAAACTATTAAAGAAAATAAATTTGCAATTAAAGATCATCCCCAAAACAAAACCCTAGGAACAGGTGACGTCACTGGGGAATAGTACCGAACATTTATGGGAGAAGTAATGTCTGTTAAACACAAACACAAGCATACCTCATTTTATTGAGCTTCATCGTGTTTTTTATAAACTGAAGGTTTGTGGCAACCCTGCATCAAGCAAGTCTATCAGCACCATGCTTCCAACAGCATGTGCTCACTTCGTGTCTCTGTGTCAGCATTTTTCGGCCATAAAGTATTTTTTAATTAAGGTATGTACATTTTTAAGACATAATGCCATAGTACACTTAATAGACTACAGTGTAGCATAAGCATAACTTTTATTTGCACTGGGAAACCAAAAATTTGTGTGACTCACTTTATTGCGATATTTGCTTTATTGCAGTGGTCTGGAACCAAATCAGCAATACCTCCGAGGTATGCCTGCACTTCTAGAAAATTGAACAGAAGGAAACACTTTCCAATTTGTCCTATGAGGCCAGCATTACCTAATACCAAAACCAGACTAAGAAATTACAAAATAAGTATAGACCAATATCTCTCATGAACATAGATGCAAAAATTCTAAACAAGATTTTAGTATATTAAATCCAACAATGTATAGAAAGGATAATGCCTAACGATGAAATGGAGTTTAATCCTTGGAATACAAGGTTGGTTTAATAGTAAAAAATCAATCAATGTCATTCATCATAGTAAAGACTAAAAAGAAAAACCAATAATCCACTTAGAAAATACAGAAAAAGCATTTAACAACAAAAAAAAATCCAACATTTACTCTAGATTAAAAACAAACAAACAAACAAAAAACTCTCAGCAAACTCGGACTAGAAAGGCATCCTTTGATCTCATAAAGAATGTCTACAAAAAAACCTATAGCTAACGTCATACTTGATCAAGAAAGACTAAATGTTTATTCCTTAAGATCAGGAGCAACACAGGGATGTTTACTTTCAACACTTCTATTTAGCATTGTATAATACATGAGGCTCTAGCAAATGCAAGAAGGTAATAAAAAGAAATAAAAGACATCCAAGTTGAAAAGGAAGAGTAAGACTGTGTTTTTTTTTTAACAAACAGCATAATATTTTATGTAGAAAATCCAAAGGAATCTACAAAGAATCTACTAGAACTAATAAGTAAGATTAGCAAGCCTGCACGATACAAGATCAATATACAAAAATCAATTGTGTTTCTATATGCTAGTAATGAAAACATTGAAATTACAATTTAAAAACCAATACCATTTACAATGGCATGAAAAATATAAAATATTTAGGGATAAATCTGACAAAAGATATGTATGACCTGTACACTGGAAACTATAAAACATTACTGAGAGAAATTAAAGAAGACTTAACTAAATGGAAAGATATAATGAGGACATGAATCAGAAGACTTAATATTATTAAGATGTCAGGTCTCCCAAAATGGATCTATAGATTCAACACAATCTCAATCAAAATCTCAGCAGGCTTTTTTGAAGAAATGAACAAGCTGATTCTTAAACTCATATAGAAATTCAACTGAGCTAGTATAGCCAAAATGACTTTGAAAAATAAGAATAAAGTTGGATGACCACTGTCACCTGACTTCAAGACTTATTATAAAGCTCCACTGATCAAGACAGTATGGTATTAATGGAAAGATAGGAAAAAATGGATCAGTGAAACATAATGGGGAGTCTAGAAATAGATCCATATATATAGGAAAACTGATTTTCGATGAAGATGCAAAGCAATTCAGTGGAGAAAGGATAGTCTTTTTAAACAATGGTGCTGGAACAATTGGACATCCTTATGCAAAAGAAAAAAAAAGAACTTGGATACATAACTCACATGGTATGTAAATTAACTCAAAATGGATCATAGACCTAAAACTATAGAAGTTCTGGAAGAAAACATAGGAGAAAGATGTTTGTGACTTTGAATTAGGCAAAGATTTCTTAGATATGACATCAAAAGACAAACCATACAAGAGCAAACTCATAAATTGGACTTCATCAAAATTAAAGACTTTTAAAATGATGCTGTTAAGATAATGAAAAGATAAGCCACCTAACAGGAGAAAATATTTGAAAATCATATATATGATAAAAGACTTGTATCCAGAAGATTAAAAGAACTCTCAAAACTTAATAATAATTTTTTTAAAACCCAATAACCCAATTTAAAAATGTGTAAAATATTCAAACAGGTACTTCACTAAAGAAGAGATGCAGGAGGCAAATAAGCACACAAAAAGATGTTTGAAATCATTAGTCATTAGGGAGATGCAAATTAAAACCACCATATACACTACTACAAACCTATTAGGACGGTTCAAATTAAAACTACTGCTCATACCAAGAGTTTACAAGGATTTGGAGCAACTGGAAGTCCCATACACTGCTGGTAGATATGTAAAATGGAACAGCTGCTTTGGAAAACAGTTTGGCAATTTCTTAAAAGTTAAACACAGACATATCATATGATCCAGCCATCTTAATCCTAGGTATTCACCCAAGAGAAATAAAAGCATATGTCCATATAAAGACTTTTACAAAAATGTTTATAGTGTTACCAAGTAATCAATGGGCTCACTGCTCAATGCACATGGAAGCCAATACCATGGCACCAGCCTCTGAGAAAAGAAAAGCTTTACTGCAAATTGACTGGCAAAGAGGCAGGAGGAAATGTTCATCTCCGTCTCCCTGAGCAGGGAGCTGGGTCAGGTTTTATAAGCATAGGGTAATGAGGCATGATCTAAATGGATCTTGCAATGAGGTGATGCCAAGAGTCATGACCTGACCGGATCCTGCCATGGGGTGATGCCAGGGCTTCATCTGATTGGATCCTGGATCCTGCCATGCAGAGTCCACTTCTTAATTCAGTCCCTGCTCTTCTCTTTGGTCTGTGCACTTAGGTTCCACCTGTGGTTGCATGCTTGGTTCATCTAGGCATGCTCAAGTTACATGACCTTCAACCTGGGGTTCCATGGCAACTGAAAAGCAACTCACAACCTTGTTACATAAAAGTTGAACCAGACTGATCTGGTGTGGTTATAATGGCAGCTTTATTTGTACTATCCCAAAACTGGAAACAACCTAAATGTCCACCGGTGAATAAATTGTGGTATATTGGTCAAGTGCAGTGGCTCACACCTGTAGCATTTTGGGAGGGCAAGGCAGGAGGATCGCTTGAGCCCAGGAGTTCAAGATCAGCCTGAGCAAAAGTAAGACCCCATCTCTATAAAAAATAGAACCATTAGGCAGGCACTATGGCACACCTGTAGTTCTAGCTACTTGGAAGGCTGAGGCAGGCAAGAGGATCGCTTGAGCCTAAGACTTTGAGGTTGCAGTGAGCTATGATGACGCCACTGCACTCTAGCCCAGGAGACAGAGCAAGACTTTGTCTCGGAAAAAAAAAATTGTGGTATATCCACATCGTGGAATACTATTCAGCAATAAAAAGGAATGCACTACTGATGCACAACACAACATGGATGAATCTCAAAACAGTTCTGCTTTATGAATAAAATCAGCCAAAAAGTAATATGTATGCTATGATTTCATATGTATAAAATTCTAGAAAAATACAAACTAATCTATGTGATGAGGCACAGTAATCAGTATAGCTCTGTGAGCCACAGTGAGGCCATCTTGTATGCAGGCTAGTGCAGCCATCTTGTGTACAGACTCACTGTTGTGTAAAGTTAAAAAAATTTATACAGTGATTAATTTGTAAGTGATTGTTTAAAATCATTAGGTGTATAGTTACATTGTACTACACTTGGCAGTTCCTTGGGAACATGTTCCTTGGATGTTCCACAAGGAAATGTTCCTTGATTTGATGGATGCTCTTTGCTTCTGTAAGTCTACTTGCTTATGAATTATTGTAATCAACATGTTTTTTTAGCCATATGTGTATTGTTAGTGTTGTTAATGGTGAAGGTATATAACCCCTGCTCACTTTAAGCTCGGGGCCATTCTCTGTCTCTGGACTTTCCCAGAACTGGGGGTGGTCGCTGGCCAGCTAATAAAGACTCCTAATTTGGCTCAATTCGGTCTTTAGGTGGTCATTTCTCGCATCTTAGGCTACAACAATCTACAGTGACAAAAAGCAGATCAGCAGTTCAGATCAGCAGCTGCACGGCGAATGTGGGGGAGAGTTGGGAAGGTGAGATTACAAAGGGCATGAGGAAACCTCTAGAGATAATGGATATGTTCATTATCTTGGTTTTGGTGGGGGCTTCACTTACCAAATTGTATGATTTCAACATGTTCAATTTATTATGTGTTAATTATATCTCAATAAAATCATTGTAAAGGGTAGAAATTTTTTATTAGATTTTTATAAGTGATAGCAAACCGTATGCTGTAATCAAGCAACTCATTCTAAATATGAACACACAAACAGGGCAAAATAAATATACTTTTAGAAACAAGAACTAAAAGTGCTTGCCATCAAGAGAGTTCCAAAGGATGAGTTTCTAATAAAATGAAAATTATCTCAGGAAATTTTTAAAATGTGAGTGGAAATGGAAAACAAGGGAAAAGGTAAATATGGGCTAAATCTTAACATAGATTTATTTTTAAAGATACAATAATATCTAGTTTGGGGAGGGAAATAAAATAGAACAAAAATAATGATCAAAAGAGCATATTTTAGGAGAAGGTGATTGGAATTACAGCATTATTTTATTATGTAGTGGGAAGATAGAGATATTAATTAACTTTCTATTTTATTTAGTTCGATATGCATGTTAAAATTTCTGGAGCAACCAATTGGAAAATTAAAAACAACTTTCTAAATAACTTATTGATCTAAGAAACAGTGGTATATTAAAATGTTTAAATACTTAAAGCTGAATGATAAAAATTTCTACATATCAAAATTTGTACAATGCAGCTACCACTGAACTTTTAGGGAAATATATAGCCTTAAATGTTTACATTCAAGAAAAGAAAGCTCAACATTAATAAGCTAAGCATTCAATAGCACAAACCAAAAAAAATAAGAGAAGAGATATAATAAGATGAAAAATTATTGCAAAATAAAACATATAATAGAAAGTATCAGCAAGGCCAGAAGTTTTTGAAAAGACTAATAAAATAAACAAATCTCTCATCATACTAAGCAAAAAAGAAGAAAAAGCACAATAAACAATATTAAAGATGGGAAAAAAGACCTAAAAACAGATGCTACTGATATTAAACAGACAATACAAAGATACTGTGAAAAATTTTGCCAACTTATTGGAAACCATAGACAAAGGCAAAAATTCCTCAGATAATATAACTCATTAAACTTGATTCAAGAAAAAATAGAAAATTCAGGTAACTCAATGACCACAAAAGAAATTGAATCAGTAGTTTAAAATCTCCCTATGAAGAAACTCAGGGTCAAACATTTTTACATCATCATAAGTATGCTACTGATGAGGTGATTCAATCTTCAACTTTTTCTAGTAATTGACCAGAAGTGATGAGTGTTACAACTAGCCTTTTACTGGAACTTGAACCTGGGAAGGCATGAGTCCTGGAATTCATGGTGGCCACCTTGCCACCACAACAGAAAGTTCATTCTTAAGGTAGAAGCACAACACAGGAAGCAGAGCCAAGAAATGGAGAAGAAGAAACTGGGAGCTGATGATCTTTTTTTGATGCCCTGGATCAAGCCATGCCTGAAGCTCTGACTGCTTTAGTTTACATGAGCCAATAATCTTCTTTTTCAGTTAAGCCACTTTGAGTTGGGCTTCGGACACTGACTTAGAAATATTCCAAACTTTTACACAGATTAAATACTAAGTGTGAGAAAATGCACTGCACTGAGGATAAAGTATTATCAAAATGCCTTCACAGTTGAAAGTATTTATCATTTGAAGACTTAGATAATTTCTTCTGTAACAAAGCTTACCATCCTTTCCTCTCCTAACCAGAGAGCACAAAAAGAACTCTGCCTAGCTGCAGAAGAAGCCCTCACCTTACTTTCCTCCCTTGCAGAAGGGGTAGGGGAGAAAGGCTTCCCCTGTGAGCATGAACCAGCGTGATATCTGATCTCAGGAGATTCGAGGCGCTTAGTTTAAAGTGATAACAAAGGCGAAATTATTCTGAACTAATGTTTTTTTTAAAAATCAAATGTAGATCTAGCAGAACTCCAATTATAAAAGGAATAACCACCCGTTCTGTCACTTAAAATCATTTCAGTGGTCTTTTTCAGCTACCAAATCCAAAATACAAGAATCTTGTCCTTCTTCATTTGAGACTACACTACCCCTTTTCTCTCCTGGAGTCAGGAAAGAAAACATTCTCACTTCCAGTTGCTGGTTACCCATGTAGCAGCCTCTGTCCACCGGCCCCATCCCACACCCATTTTTAAGCTGGGGGCCTCCAGGCCATAAATCCACCCTTCAGCAGGAATGGCCTGTGGCTCACAGGGGCTCCCTGGCCAGCTCCTCTGCAGCGTGAGCTTCAGCCCAGGGTCCAGATTCAGGGAGGGGCAGGGAGAGAGTCCAGGTCTCAGGCCAGCAGAAGAGCACAGATGGCAGAGGGCGGAGGCGAGTGACTGTTAACTCAGTTTTTAAAAATCCTTTCTAAAAATTGAAACACACTTCATGAACCATAACATTTACCCTTTTAAAGTGCACAGTGCAGTGGTTTTTAGGACTATGTTCACAAGGTTGTGCAACTATCACCACTATGGAATTCCAGAACATTTTCATCACCCCAACAAGAAGCCCCAGACCCATTAGCAAGTCAGTCATAAAGACGAAAAATGCCACTTCCCACATTCCTAATGTTGGTGTTTCCCCTTTCCCCATGTGGTAAGGAAATGTCCTTCTTAGAGTCCTATTGAGGAAGACTGCTAGTTACTGCCTTTGCCTCGGGCTTTGCCATTCAAACACAAGAACCAGAGGCCCAGAGAGGTGAGTCTTTCTAATGGCCAAGGAAACTACACACATAGGACAAATCCCAACCCATGATCACTGGGAGAGAACGTCCCTCCTCGGGTGAGCTGGGACTGTGACTCGGCACGGCTTGTTTCTTCTGTGTGAGGGAAGCAAGGTGCCTAGGGTGGAAAATTTAGGAAGGTTCCCACTGTCAGAGGCACGCAAGGGCAGGGGCCATCCCAAGCTGGCTGACTTTTATTCCAGATGGTTTAAACCCCTGGAGCTCCTGGGCAGTTCAAGGGAAGAGGTGACCAGGAGGGAGAACTTCGGCTTCCTGTCCATCTGTCATCTGAGGATTTGCATTGGTTTTAATTTCAGTTGAAAAATAAAGGATGTGGGCCACACAGCATAGAGCCCTCTGACAACAGAGAACCATTTGGAGGACAATGAACCATGGCAGAGCGTAGTCAAGTTCCCACTCCGGAGCAGAAAGGAGGCCCACCCTGCACTTCCACCTGCGACCTGAGGCTGGCACTGCTAGTGCTCTCCCATACCCCTGGTCCCTTGCCCAGACTACATTTCCCAGACTGCCTTGCAGCTGGTTGCCACCATGTGAATGAAGTTCGGCCAATGGGATGTGGACAGCAGTGATGTGCATGACCTCCAGGCCTTGCCCATAACACTTCCTGCTCAATCCTCCCACCCTCCCTCTCATGTGTTAGCCAAGGCATAGCATCCAGTGGAAGAATCTGGGGTCTTGGAATGTTCCAGGTTCCTGAATGATGGTGTGGACAGAGCTTTCCCATCCCCAGTGACCTGCACTGGACTGTGACATGAGCAGGAAATAAACCTTCATTGGATCAAGTCCCTGAGATGTGGCCATTGTCTCTTGTTGCATTGAGCCTCCATGACTAAGAGGGAGGTGGCCCTTAATGGGAGGAAGGCATGGACACTTGGGTCACATCCGGCTGCTTCTCTTTAGGAGGAACGGACTCTTGGATTGTGAGGGTCACTTTCACTGATAACAAAATGATGAGAAACAAAGAGAGGAACAGAGAGACTGAGAGAGACAGAGACAAGTAGAGGTCCTAAAAGAGACAGAAACAAAGACTTGGAATGATGTCCAGAAAGATGCTTAGAAAAAGACTCATGAAAAGTCTTTGTTTACTCAACGATCTTGAGGTGACCTAAAAAAAACTGAATTAAGCCTGGGCGTGGTGGCTCACACCTATAATCCTAGCACTCTGGGAGGCCAAGGTGGGAAGATTGAGTTCAGGAGTTCGAGACCAGCCTGAGCAAGAGCAAGACCCTGTCTCTACTAAAAAATAGAAAAATTAACAGGGTGTGGTGGTGCACACCTGTAGTCCCAGCTACTCAGGAGGCTGAGGTAGGAGGATCTCTTGAGCCCAGGAGTCTGAGGTTGCAGTGAGCTATGATGACACTACTGCACTCTAGCCCAGGCAACACAGCAAGACTCCATCTCGAAAGAAAAATTAAATTAAATTTTTTTTACATCTTTGTTCATGAAGTTGACTGTTTCATGAGCATTGAGGCAATGCTCCAGGCAAGCCCAGCAAGGGCTGTTTTTGAGGCCGAGGATGCTCCTTATCCCATAAGGAGACTGACTGGAAGAGCAGCGAGGGCCAGCTGGTGGGCTGCTGCTTGAGTGGTTCTGAGTCACCACACGTGGCATATTGACAATGATGGCCAGTCCCCAATCCCACCAATCTGTCCCTGGATCTGAAACCCAGGAGAAGCAGGAGTTCTCAGGACAGGGCTTGAGTGTACTCCCAGAGTCTCACGTACATGTACACACGTGTGTGTCCACACACATGTACATATATGTGTCTGTGCACTTCGTTAAGGCTTTCCAGTACCCACTGGCAGACCACACCCCAGCCACTGTGCACAAGCTTTTGGAATTAACGGTCTTTCATTCAACCAGTGCCTGTTGACTGGAGCCCCCACGGTGTGCTGGGAACAGCAGTAGAACACACAGGAAGGCGCCTGCCCTCGCGGAGCCACGTTCTGGTGGGGTGACAGACAATGAGCAAGCTGGTTACTGAGTCCATGAGAAAACATGTCAGGTGGTGAGATGCCTGTGGAGAAAATAGAATCCGGTGACACGAGAGCCAGAGATACGACCAGGTGACACGAGAGCCAGCCATGTGACTGGGAGATGGTTTCGACTGAAGGGCCGGGCAGGCTGTTCCAGGCAGCAGGGAGGACGCGCTCCCAGCGCCTGCCACAAAGGCACCTGTGGTGTCTGGAGACGACCAGGAGACACATGTGGACAGAGTCCAGGAGGTAAGAGCAACTCGGGAGACAGGAACCAGGCCAGGGAGGCCTTGCAGGCCCTTTGGAATGTTCTGGTTTCTCTCTCAGGCTGTGGAAGGGCATCGGATGGTCGTTGGCAGGGAGTTGACACTCTCAGAACTGTTTTTCTTAAGCTCCCCTGGCAGCTCTGTGGTGAGGGGATCACAGCGGGCAAGAGTGGGCAGGGGAGGCCGGGGTGGCTGTCCCAGAGGTCCAGGCCGGCCCAGGCTCCCTGAGGTGGCCCGGGTGACATTCCTCTTTGCACCTCTGAGGCTGAGCAGCGCAGTGCCGGGCACACGCTGCTTCCCAGCAATCCCAGGGAACTAGGGCGCTGCGCTGGGCTTTGGAGTCAAAACTGGCTGGTGTGTGGCCGTGGGTGAGTGATTTGCCTTCTCTGAGCCTCTGTTTTCTCAATGGTAAGATGGAGATGACGAGCTTTCCTCAGAGCAGCATTGCAGTGACAGCGCCCCAGTCCGGGCAGTGTCCCTGTTCTCCCTGCCCTGTCCAGGGCCCTGAGAGAACTGGGCCACTTGATGTCTCAAGGACCTGCTGAGCCCCACAGATCACCCGAGCACCTGTCTGTAAGGGCGCCTAAGGACGAGCTGGACCCCCGAGCCCAGCCGTGGGGCCCACCGGGGAACTCGCCCCGGCCTGCCCAGCCCCCGCCCCGCAGTGGGGAAACCGGAGGAAGCAGGCAGGGCGGGCGGGAGCCAGGCCCTGTCTGAGACGGGGAGGGGGCCGGGTGGGGGAGGCGGAGAACCTGACTCACTCGGCCACAGCAGCTCCCAGGAGGAGACGTTCAGGAAATGGACCCACCCTCCTGTTGTCTCGGCAAGGACATCTAGCCCAGTCCCACTCACATCCCCAAACCCTTACGCAGCGGTGACGGGAGGAGTTGGGCCACGGGAACAGGGGTCAACGGAAGGTTAAGTGGGGATGTCAAGGGTGGGGGGGTTAGGGTGGGCGACTCATCAAGGCTTGAGGGACCAGTGGAAAGTCAGCTGTCAGGGGCCAGGGAGGGGTCCTTTGGGTGCAGGGGTGTGAACAGCCAGTGGGAGTCTTGGGGGTGGTGGGGGGCCACTCAGAGGGCAGATAAACAGCTGCCGTCAGTCCCTGCCATATGCCCCTGCACGTTGACCCAGGGGGCCCAGCTGGAAGCTCCTACGACCCATCTGAAGGCTTCCTGCACACAGGCCCGGCCAGCGGTGTGGGGAGATAGCGCCCACTGCGGGGACCCTCAAATGGTGGCCGCACCACACCCAGAGGTGTGGCCCTTGCTCCTGCCCCCGGCGGGCTGGCTGGAAGGCGTGCTTTCTACACCCTCATGGAGGGGATGGGGGAGCCTCGGTGGCCCACACTGGTAGCTGCCCCAGAAATTGACCTCCCAGCCTTTCCTGTGTCATGGCCCCATTCCCCTTGCCAGCACTTTCCGGAATCACCTTCCAAATAAATGATTTGTACTCAAATCCTCATTTCAGGGTCTGCCGTGGGAGGCT
Organism: Eulemur rufifrons; assembly: GCF_041146395.1. Classification (NCBI taxonomy): domain Eukaryota; kingdom Metazoa; phylum Chordata; class Mammalia; order Primates; family Lemuridae; genus Eulemur; species Eulemur rufifrons. The sequence continues at coordinate 14,852,175 of NC_090992.1, forward strand.
AGGAGGGAGTAAACGGAGGCACGGGAAGTGGGGGTTAGCCTTTCCTCAGGGCTGATGCCAAGTCATGGCCCCAGGGCTGGTGAGGGGCCGCCTGGCCAGGCCCCACCTTTCCCCCTCAGCGTCAGTCTGCTCCTCTGTGGCATGGAGCTGGTCAGCCGGGATGAGTGAGGCTCAGAGGGGGAGGAACTTCCACTCCGGCCCTGGGACTTAGTGTCCCAGGGAGGCTGGGGACAGAGTGAGGGCCCCAGGCCCAAGCCTGATTGGAGGAGTCTTAGAGAACAGGGTGGCTGAGATTCCACCCTGGTATTTCAGATGCTCTCAGCACAAGAGCCAAAGCCTTTGAACTGGGATGTGGGTGGCGTGTTCCTGCCAAAGGGGTTCAGGACTCAAGGAGCTGCCGAGAGAGTGGCACCTGTGCTGAGGGAGCCTGGACATCACCCTCAACCAGAGATTGTCTGAGAAATCCACTACCCGCGTGAGACTGCTGAGGCTTCATCCATTCAAGTCTTCATTCTTACCCACATTCATTCAGCAAGTGGTGACGGAGCGGGCAGTACGTGCCGGGCACCCTGCGTGCGCCCGAGGGTATGGCAGAGAACAAGACAGGCGTGGTCCTCACCTTCAGGCACCTGCAGTCTCAGTCACACACTGACTGCAAACAAGAAGGCAAACCCAGTAACTGCATGTCGAGAGAAGGCCTGTGAAGGAAACGCGATGAGACACTAGGAGCTAAAGGGAAACCCACTTGAAGGCTGGTCCGGGAAGGTTTCTCTAGTGATGTCCCTGTGATGTCTGAGCTGAGACCCGCAGGTGTGAAGGAACCAGCTGGAGGACCACTCCCTGCCCACAAAGGGCCCCGCACCCAGAGTTAATGAATGGATCCACGCACACACGCTGAGTGGCGCCCTGGGCCAGGCACTGTTGCAGGCGGGAGTTCATTGGTCCTAACTCCAGGAGAAGCATGTTAGGCTTCCCATTTACACATGAGGAAACTGAGGCTCAGAGAGCGACATCACTTGCCCAAGGTCAGCACAGCTGGTCTGGGTCTTGCCTTGAGATCTTTGCCTGAGCCGGTCTCTGAACACCTCTACTCTTCCTTCTCAGGTCCTGACTAAATGCCACTTACCTAGCTTAGATGTCACCTTCCAGGTCTTCCAGGAAGCCTCCCCTAACCTGCCAAGCCTGGGCTAAGATCCTTCTCTGTGTTCCCACAAGCCCCTCGCAGAGTGGCAACTGCATAGTGCTGCTACAATAGCCTCTTTACTCCTGGGAATGTCTCCTCCTTGTGCCGTTCATGTGCTAGCAAATGGCCCACCCCGACAGCTGTTTATTGGTCAAGAGGCAGGCATCCAATAGAAGCTAAGCCAATTAGAAACCTTCCCTGGGACTTTGCAACTGGAACCCAGAAAGAGCAGCCAGTCTCTGCACAGATGGCTAGAACTGAGACCCTCTGAAACAGGAACCACCTTCTGCTGTGAGGACTGAGGAGCAGAAGCACTCCGGGGTCGAGAGAGAAGGGCTGAAGCCACTGCTGAGAGAGAAGGAGAGATGAGAGATAAAGAGAAGCACTCCCTGGGCTCCCCTCCATGCTCGGGCAGGGATTCCAGCTCATCCCTGGCTCACGTCTGACCCTGGGAGGCCAGGAGCTCCCCAGTGTCCTCATTTCTGTTACGCACAACCGAAGACTCCAAATACAGGATGCTCAGTAAATATTTACTAAATGAATAACGTGGTCCAAACATGGTGCCGATTCCCCTGTCTCACTGAGTCTTTCCTTGATGTTGTGTTAGTTTGGAAAATAACGATAATAACAATAAAACAGGCCAGCCCGGCTAGCAGCTCCCTGAGCCCAGGAGAGAGGACAGCAGGCCATGCCTTAGCAAGAGGCCCCGACGCATAGCCCCAGGGGCGTCAAGCACCTCTTCCTGCGCTGAGTTGCCCTCACACTCCCCTGGACAAAAAGTCATAGGCACGAAATGGGTCCCTCCCGGTGACCTGGCCAGGCCCAGGGTGTGAGCTGGAGGAGGAGACACGGGTTTGCTCGGGAGCCAGAGGTCACCAGTCAGAGCGGATGCTTTGAATTTAGACCCGGGTTTATGAGCCGCAGCGGCCGCCAGCGAGGACAGGACTCAGCCCTTCCCAGGCCAGGGGCCGCTGGGAGGAAGGCGCACTTTTAATGGAGTGCCTGTTTCTCCCAAATATTACGCTAGGCAGGGAGTTTGGACCAGAATGAAAGCAGAGGGTCTAATTTTAGACAGTACCTATGAATGAAACTTGACCCAGGCTGGGGAGGAAATACCTTCCATCAGCCCATGCCAGGGCCAGTGTGTATGATTTTCTGCTAAATTAGGCAGCTCCTGCAAACAGGTTACCGTGGGGACTCAGGCTTTTTTCCCTTCTTCTCTCCACTAAATTGGTCAGACTCTTTCTTTCTAAATATATATCCCTCCTCCCCTCATCCCTCTTCTTTTACGAAAGCTCCTGGTCACCAGGGCCCCGCGTGTTCCGGCCGGTTAACCATCTGTTCTTCCTCTGTCCTCTGCCCCACCCTTCCCGATATGGCCCTACCTAGGACCAAGAGCCCCAGACATTAGGTCAAGATTTGAGAGCCCAGGGTGCCACTCTAGCGGAGCCAAGTGCCAGCCTGACTGGGCTCTGACGGTAGCCAGACCTGGACTGTGGAATCAGTGAAAGCAAGGCCCACAGCTGTCCTGTCCATGGGCTGGGCTGTCTCCCCAGTGCCCAGCACTGAGTTTGGCGAGGATCTATGCTCAGTCAAAACCTATCAACTCTTAAGACATCTGCCCTCTTGGTTGCTGCATCTGAGGCCAGTTTGCGTAGAGCAGAGAGGTTATCTTCTGAAAAAAATATCTATTTTCCTCTTTTTTTAGAGACAGGGTCCTGTTCTGTTGCTCAGGCTGGAGTGCAGTGGTACAATCATACCTCACTGCAGCCTCGAACTCCTGGGATCAAGCTATCCTCCCGCCTCGGCCTCCCAAAGTGCTGGGATTGTAGGCGTGAGCCACTGCACCTGGCCAACCCTCCTTTTTTTCTTTAAAATGATTTGGCAAACACCACCCGGGAACAAAAGAAGAATGTGAAGCCCTGCCACCACACATACTAACCAGTGGCAGAGAGGGAAAAGGCAGCCTTGAGAAACCAACAGGCCGGGGCCCAGATTCCAGAGCCATCTCTTCCTGCCTGTGTGATCTTTGGCAAGTCTCTTCTCCTCGGTAACCCTCAGTCTTCTGATCTATAAAACGGGATAGCAGTCCCAACTTTTCAGAGTGCCCTGCACCAGTGGCTCTTTCCCCAGAATGTTCCCCACCTCTGTTCCCAGTTCCAACTCCAACCACGGCCTGGCCAGGCTTGGGGGCGAAGGCGGAACCACGTCAGCCAAGCAGGACAGAGGCTGGAACACAGCTGAGTTCCCAGTCTGGGGCGAGGCCCTGGCCCAGCTCAGGATCCGGTTCATCTGCAGCCGGCTCCGTGGCTTTGGGGCAAAGGCTCCTGGAGCTTCCAAGGCAGCCCTGGGGCAGGGATGGTGGTGAGGACCATGGTGGTGACAGTTGTCATTGCAGCAATGAGATGGGGCCGCGTGGGCTGGGCGTGGAAACAACCTGAGTGCCACCCGCGCCTCCCTTCCTGGAGAGCCCTGACCATTTGCTTGTCGTATGTCGAATGACTCAGCCATTTGGGACCCATTTTCCCTTCTCTAGAAACCTTCCCAGCAATGTTCCTGGGGAGGGGAACAGAAACTTCCCTAGAAGATGTGTTTATCTCTGAGCGTTTATTTTCTTTTGGGGATTTGGGTTGAGTACTTAGTGGAAAAAAAGGGACATGCTCAATACTCACATTGGCTTCTTAAAGAGCACACTGTGCCTGTCTCTCCACACCACTCTTCCCACAGCTGCGCCCCCCAAAGACTCAACTACCTCTCTCTGGTAGAGTTTTTCCTTTTCTTTCATCCTTTCTTCCCTCTTCTAACTCCTTTCTTCCCTTCTCTTTCCTTCCTTAATTCTTCTTCCTTTCTTCCACTCTTTCTTTTTCTTTCTTTCTGCATTCCTTCCTTCTTCCCTCCCTCTCTCCTTCTCCCCCTCCCTCCTTTTTCTTTCTTTCAACTCATTCCTTCCTCCTTCCTACTCTCTTCCTCCCTCCTTCTCTTTCTCCCTTTCTTTCTTTCTTTTATTTGTTTACTTTTCTTTCAAGTTCAATTCAGCAAGCCTGTTTTAAACGCCTACTGTGTGTCAGTACCCTGCTAGATGTGGGTGAGGGTGGTTACGGGGGTCACACACTGCAAAGGCACATCCATTGAACCAACGCTGGCTGGGCACCCGCAACACACCACGGACCACACTAAGCATGCGCTCGGCCTGCAGGGAGAGAGGCGCACAAGCAAACAGGACTGGAGGTGTGCATGGCCCCACCACCGGGTCAACAGAGCGGTCCTCAGGGAAAGGATGTCTGAGCAAGGCTTTGAAGGTTGAAGAGGAGTTTGTCAGGTAGAGAAGAGGGGAGTAAGCACCCCAAGGAGAGGGAGCAGAGTGCACAGTGACACAGAGCGTGGCAGAGCATGGCCCTTACTACGGTGCACAGGGGGATCTGGGGTGGCCCGGTGGCCTCTAGGGGTACGAGACATGTGAGAGCCCAATACAATGTAGAAGGAATTGAGGGCTCTAAGAGCAGAACTGGGGTGGGGGAAGGGCTCAGAGCTAACTCGGAGGGTCTTGGTCAGGCAAGACAGCCTGGGGAGGGGCTTGTGACGGTCCTTTAATAGTAATAGTATTTTCTCAGGGAAGGAAAAAGGATTAGGGCCAGTGATCCTCAGGATCACCTGGGGTCCTTTCAAAAATACAGACTCCCAGAGAGTGTGATTCAATTGGTCTGGGGTGGCGCCCAGGCATCTGAATTTTTTGAAGCTCTCTGGGATTCTGATGTGCAATCCGGGTTGGGATCCACTCAGCAGCTCTAGAAGGGGATGGGCTGAGCACAGGCTCAGCTGTATGAGGAGCAACGGAAGCTGCACATGGGAAGAAGGAAGACAGCTCAGTGGTGGGGGAGCTCAAGTGCCAGCTCAGAGCCTCATCTCCGTTCTGTTCCTAAATGGAAGCGCTTGAAAGTTTACGAGCAGGGGCACTTGTCGGGGCACAAGCAGGGAGAAGGATGTTGGAAGCGGGGAGCGATCAGATGTAGGGTGCCCATTCTAGGCTGTTGGCCCAGGGAGAAGTACGCAGCCCTGGCCTGGAGTGGTGACAGGGGACATGTTTCTGGACCCCTGGAGGACAGGTGGGATGTTATAAATCCTGCATTACCTCCTTACAAGGAGTCCCAGTTTGATGCAAGAGTTCAGTATTGTCATCAAGACCTTCCTATCATTCCCCTGTGCCACCCCCAGTGCACAGACTTTTATAACCTCATCACTTCATGATTGTAAGATGATTGCTTCAGCCTCGTCTATCGCATTTTTACACTAATGAATTTAAGGCAGGAAATAAAAGTAAAATGTTCTGCATAAACTTCCAACCAGACTTCCTATTGGTCAGAATTTGGTCACATGTCAGCTTCTAAACCAGTCACTGGCTTAGACCAAATATGATGCATCCCCAGGGTAAGCACATCACCATACGGCTGACCCCAGGGCTCTGTTAATTGTTGAGGGAGCAGCTATGTGGTGGGCAACTAGCAGTCTGTCACATGCCTATTATAGAAATGATGAAACAGAAGCTCCAAGAGGTTGAGTGAAACACCCAAGGTCACCCAGCCTGCAAAATGCAGAAGTAGGATTCAAGTCCAAGTTGAGAAAGCCCAGATCAATGGTCTTTCGTCAGTACCATGATAACAGGTGAGGATGTATATCCTGAAGCTCTTTTAGTTTAGAGTCCTGAATCTTCCACTGGTCAATTACACACTGCCTGGTCACCCCAATGTGGATGAGACCCCACACTCACTTACTGCTGGCACCATCACAATTGCAACCACTTGGACAAGGGCTTCCAGTTTGCTATTTGGGGGATATTCAGACACAGTTCTGCTGCTTTCAAAGTGTAGCCATTAACACCCAGCTGTTAAAGGGAATGGCTCCCTGTTTGCACAGAGCCATTTTTATGACATCCAGTGAACACAAGAGAACTGCAACCAGAACCATTTATAGACTTAATCTTAGAGCCTGCAATGATATAAATGTTTAATGCTTTTTCCAGGTGTAGGCTGGGGAAAGCTGTGTGCATAAACCTTGGGTTGACAAGGGACTGACATAGGACAGTCGGGGTCATGGAAAACATGGTGAACAAAACTCTGGTTGGGAAACCAGGGCACCTCCTTTTAGTCCCATCTCTGTATGATCCTGAACTGGCCACCTCTTCTCTCTGGACTCTTCCCACTCACCATTCTTGCTTTAATCCACAAAGAATTCACTCTTACTCATCTTTGTTTCCATTTTAATGGCTAAGACCTGGCATATAAAGTGTTGAATGAATGAGTAAATAAATGAAGTGAATAGATGTCTCTCTCTCCTGAGGGAGGAGTAACATCTGATTTCTCCATTCCTATCTGCAACAGAGGAGGAGCTCATGGCAAGTCTGTTGAATGAAGATGTGAATGAATAAAATGTTTCAAACCTGGGGCTGCATTTACTGGCTCTACTTGGCTATTGCACTTGATGGTTTCTCTGGCCAGAACTTTCTGTCCCTGACTCACTCAGGTCTCAGCTCAGATGTCCCCTTCTCAGGGATGCCATACCTGAGCACCCCATCCAAGACTTACCACCCCCACCTCCAGCTCCTCTTGAGGCTTCATCACATCTCCTTGTTCATTTTCCTTCATAGTCCTTTTCTTAATATGCAATTATTTTATTTGTTCCTGGTCTGTCTCCCGCAATAACAATATAAGCTCCTTGGAATCAGGGGCTCTGTCTGTCTCATTCACCATAGTACTCCATTAGAATGTCTGGCACATAATAGAAGTTCAACAAATATTTTTGGAATAAATGAATGCTTAAATATGACTTCCAGCACTTTGTACAACTGCCAGAGTCGCCCTCTCCAAAGCAGTAGATTCTTTCTCATCCATTCAAATCCTCCCAGAGCCTCTCACAATATAAAGCATCTTAAAAGTCTTTCCAGCCTTGGCTTCAGTAGCCCACAGCATCTTGGCCCCCATCCCTCCAGACATTCTCCCCATCCTTCTCCTGCCCCATTCTGCCCCTCACCCTCTGGACCACTGGTTATATTAATTATGATATGACACACATGGAATGCTATACAGCCGTTTAAAATGATGGTAAAGGGGCATGTATATTGACATGGAAAGTCACTCGCAATATGCTGCTGATTAGATTACAACATTTACACGGGTGATAGATTCCATTTCTATGAAATCTCTGAGTGTAGGCATGTGTGTATGCACCACACAGAAACAATCAGAGGATTATACAACAAAATATTAACAGCGATAATATTGTGTATTTCCTTTCTTATGCTGTCCTTGTGTTTTTTTTAATGCTTCTATATCCCTTGTACAATTTCCGAAAATCTTAAGGTTGAACCACATGAAGTTGCCATTTTGATAGATCAAAAACTGTCAAATATCTTCTATTTCAAATCCTTGGATGAAATAAATAAACCATAATATCATAAAACAGCAAGTCAAAGTACTGTAAAAAAAAAAAATCACTTACCATCTAGTCAGGGTTGACAGTTAGAAGAAGGTGAAAGACTAAGAGACCCAAGGTCACACGCCGAGTGGAACTGCCATGCTAGGAAGTCAATCCCACAGTGGGACCAGGTTTGGGGAAAGAGAAATGCAGTAGGTCTTGGAAAGCCAGAAGACTGAGCCACCTGTGTCCCATGGTAGGATACTGCTGATTGACAGGTGCCCCCTGGGAGTACTGGTTAGGTGAGCACCAGGACAGCTGGCGGAGATTCCAGCTGTGGCTGTGGATGTCTGTGTCCCCCGCCTTGGTGCCACACATCAAGTGCCCGATTTGGGAGCCATGGTGCCCAGTTGTCCTCTGAGCAGAAGTCAGCTCTGCACCGCCGTGGGCAGCCTGCGAGGTTGTCGGGAAGAAGGGATGTTTATATTGCCCAAGCCCCAGGCTCGATGGCAGGCGCTTTCCCTGGTGCTAAGTCTTTTCACTTCACAGTTTCCGAAAGGGGCAGTGATGCCACACATACCTGTGACAGTCATTTTAGAGAACAGGATGGTCAGTGTGGGAGGAAAACCCTGATTTGGACGTTCAAAAGAGCCTTTCAAGAAGTTCCACAGCAATGACTCTGACGCGCTGTAGCATTTGCCAAAAGGTTTTGTCACCGATAAGGCACCTAGCTGGCAAGTGGGAAAGCAAGGGTGAGGAAGACGGGGAGCCGGTGGAGTCTCCCAGGCACTGGTGGTTCAGGGTGTGGTCACGACCAGCCTCCGTCACTGCCCTCAAGCCACAGACCAACACAGCCCGGCGGCTTCCGGCGGTTAGTGTGGACGACACCGTGGCAATGGAAGGGAGCCGCGGGGAGGCAGTGAGAGTTTCAGCTCAGATGCCCTTGAGGAGATGCCAATGGGAAAAGCAACTGTGTACATCTGTACTTGAAAAAGGACAAAAAGGCCAAAATGAAAATGACAAGACCAAGGATTTGAAAAAAAATAACAAATTCACTCCAAAATGACAAAGGGCTAAAATCTTTGCCAATGGCAAAATAGTTAAGAAAGATATAAAAACAAAAGGCAAATGGGCACAGGATATAAAGTAATAATTCATGAAAACATCTGTATGGAACTTTAAAAAAAAACGAGGGGGAATTAACTTCACTGGAAATCACAGAACCGTAAATTAAAAGAAGACGATGTCAATTTTCTGTTGTCAAATTGACAACAGTTTGAAAGTTTGACAGTATATAATACCCCATGCTAATATAGGCGGAGTCATATGTGGGCATTCTCAATACCTCCATGTGGACCTGTGAATTTATATATATTTTGGAAATTAACAATACAGAACAGAAGTTTTCAATAGTATTCAATACCTTGACACAGTAATTCCATTCCTGAGCATCTATCTTAGGAAAGCAATTCTTTACAAAAAAACATAAACCTTTATTTGTCATAGTTTAAAAATTAAAACAACTTAAATCTTTGATAATACTGGGATGATTAAGTAGACGATGACATAGTTACTTAAAATAACAATTACAAAGATTTTAAATGATGTACATAAAGATGTATTAATAAAGAAAAAGAAAAATACAGAAAATGCTTATCACATAAGATTAAATGAAGAAAAATCAGGAACAAAACTGCATATGAAGCAGAATACAAACTTTGTAAAAAATGAAACTTAAACAGAGTAAAAAGGGCACGAAAGAAATAACCCAAAATGTGAAAATTGGTTGGAGTGATGGGAACATCAGTGATTTTCAATTTTTCTTCATATTCATAATTCAAAGTTTCTTTAATACCTCATGATGGAAAAAAAAGGAAGCTATATTTTTTCACAGACAAAAAAGAGCAAAGTGGGCCAAATACTCTGCAATTTCTATATCTTAAACAGAGTGCAATGAAGCCAAGCACACTCCTGGCTGGTCTGTCCAGCCTGCCTTCCTTCCCCAGGAAGTACTTCTGCCTTCCTCTATGAGAATGGAAGTGGCTATTGGCCAATGCACCAAACAAATTCTCACAATGCACAAATGTCAGCAAACCCAAAGAGAAGAAAAAGAAAGCAAGAACACCCTCAGTGGATAAATCCAATGAAACATAAGAAGCACTATCAACTTGACACTTGTAGAAATGCAAAAATAAGATGAAGCCTGACCCGGGCTTTAAAAAATGAAATCTAGAAGTATCAAAAAGTGGGCAAAATAGAAAAGGTCACTTGAAAGGCAGATTGAGGGAAAAAAAAAAAACATCTCAAAGGGATTGAAATATTCTAATCTCAAAAGAAATGTAAATTTGATACATAAAATTTCTCTATGAATTTGATGATGGATAAATGGAGGCTGCTGTCCCCAAGGGAAGCAGAACCAGCTTTGGGGGTTTAAATCCCCACTCCTTCCTTGCTGGCTGGGTGCACCCTGTAAGTCACCTCTTCCTGGATGCTCAGTCTCCTCACCTGTAAACTGGGATAGGCATGCCACCTCCCTAGGTCATAGCCAGGAGCCTTGCTCGTTAACACTTCTCTACTAAGCGTGCCCTCTCTGCTGGAGTTGGGCACAGTGTTTCATTATTATGTTAATTAATCAATAATGAGATAGCAAATGTCAAGAGTGCAGGGGTTTCATGAAAGCTAGTCTACTTTCCCTTGATGAACTGCCTTTAGATAAACAGTGTGCACCCTGAGCACTAGACCCTAAGAAGTGAGGGTCTGAAATTTGATCCAACTCTCTGCACTCAGGCAGGTCTGGAATTCCCCAATACATCTAGCATGGCTTCCTTCAATCATCAGGCATTTATTGAGCACCTACTATGTGCCAGGCAGTTTGCTGGGTGCTGGAGACCTAACCACAGACAAGGCAGCAATGGGCCTTGTCATCCAGGAGTTTAGTCTAGTGAGGGAAACAGACCAGAAAATAGGTCTTTGCAATACAGACTGATATGTGAACCAGAGCAAACCCCGGCTTTACCATTTTACTACCACGTGACCTTGGACGTGGGTCCACCTCTCTGTACCTTTGTTTTCTCACCTGTGAGGGTGGACAATAATAGTTTCTGCCTCAGAGGGCACTGAGAGGCTAAAGTGAAGTAACATGCAGTGAGCACTAGAGAAGTGCTTGCTGTCAGTGCAGTGTTCATTGGTATTAGTATTCGTATTGACGTTGGCATTGGCGTTGGGATTAGCGGTAGGATTAGTGGTAGTGCTGGCGTTAGTGGTACCAGCATAACCACAAGCAAAGCACTGGAGAACAAAGACACCTAATCCAGCCCAGAGGCCAGGCAGGTGGGGAGGAATTCCTGGAGGAAGTGACATTTAAACAAAGACCAGAAGAGTAAGTAGGAGTTCACTTGGTGAACGTGATGATGGAAGAGGACTCTAGGAGAAGCGACTGTGTCTGCCAAGGCCCAGGGCTGGAGAAAGCAGAACGCATGTACAGTTGGCTTGGCGCAGTGCGCCGAGACGCAGGGGAGCAGGGAAACGTGGGAAGAGGTGAAGCTGTCAAGGGCAGCAGGGGGAAGGCCCTGCGAGGCCTCTGACCCAATGTTAGGAGTTTGAACTCCATCTTGAGGTCACTGAGGGCTTTTGGTAGGGAAGCTCCACGAGCAGATTGGCTTTTGGAAAGACCTTTCCGGTGGTGAGTGGGGAAGGATTGAAGCGGAGTTTGCTGGAGGTGGGGAATCCGAGAAGGAGGCAGCTGTCATCACTGGAGCAGGGAGGATGGGGACCCAAACCAAGGCCTTGGAACAAGGTGGAGAGGAACGAGCAGGCCCAGGAGATTCAGAGGATGGAGGAGGGTGAACCTGGCATCTGCCAGGAGGAGGAGGAGATGGAGACCAGGGGAAGGCAGGCTCCCGGTTTGAGTGGCAAGGACTTTGGTTTTAAGATCTGTTTTTAACGTCTCATGTTTCAAGGCTGTAACCATAACAGGATAATGAAGTTTTTGGACAGCCCGGGACTGTTCTAAGCATCTGTGAGTCCCAGGGGCCCGGTGCACTGTGGGTGCTCAGTGACTGTCTCCTGGACTCTGGCCCCTCCCAGCCACCAGCCGCTCCACTGAGCTGAGCCACGGCCAAGCCCTTTACCACGGAAAACCAAACCACAGTGGGTTTCCAGAAATGTGGAAAACATCCCCTCAGGAATCCAGACGTCCCCACGGCTCCCCTGCGCAGCAGAGAAGTGGCAGGAGGGGGAGCGGGGCTGGTGAGGACGGCCGGAGGCCCCCACCGCCCAGGAGAGCCCTGAGTGGCCCCTGGGGAGTTCGGGAAAGAGGGTTCGGACCCGTCTCTCACGAGGAGGGAAGGGCTGACCTAGAGCCCAGGTCTGTGCAGGGTCCTGCACACGGGCTTCCCAGCGTTCAGGAGCCAGAGTAAGGCCAGGACAGGAATGTGAGGGCAATAAGCCTCCCACCATCAACACCCCACGCCCCACCCAACACACCCACACAGACCACCTCCTCACCACTGTTTATCCAGCATCCGAGAGGGGCCTGGCACTCCAGGATCCCTGTACAGCCGCCAAACACGGGATGACTGACAGACGAAGAAACAGGCCCAGGGAGGCGAACTCACTTGCCCAAGATCACACAGCCAGTCAGGGGGGGTTGAACCCAGTGTATGTGATCCCAAAGCCCTTGCCTCTAACCACCAGTCCAAAAGGCCAAAGCCTGGAGCTGGTGGCCATGAGGTCAACTCGGCATGCACACGTGTTTTGTTTGGACCAAACACTGTTTAAAAAGTGGGAAATTTCACATAAAAATCCAGATTTCCGGCTTCTCTTTAGAAACCAGATCTGGCAACCCTGGGCCCACATTTCCGCAGGGCCACAATGGGCTGGGCCCAGGAGCGGCTGCCCCTTAGATGAGGTTGTGCTGTCCACTCCCCAGCCCACATACCTCATCGATGTCCCCTGCCTGGCCCCTCAAACAGGCCGGGGGACTCCCGCTCTGGAGAGAGCACCGAATCCTAATGTCGTGACTGAGTTCCCTGTCTTAGCAACCCTCTGCACACCGTCTTTCTCCTTCTCGTGTTAAGAGCATGATCTTTACAGTCCGTTCTGGGGCCAGTGGCTCCCCCTTCCCCAGCCTCAGTTTCCTCATCTCTAAAATGGGGATGTTAATCGTACTGAACTGATGGGGCTATCGAGAGAATTACATGAACCTCCGAACTCTGGGTTTGCAAACACGGACTTCCCCTTTCTCCCGTTTATGGAACAGAACAGGTTCAGAAGGTGCTAACGGCTACTCAGGAGCTCCAGTCAGACAACATCTGTCGGAGTGGAACTGGAACAGGCCAGTTTTACGGTCCCAGGGGGCTCAATGAGGTGCCACCTCTGAGCTTCCAGAGTCCTTGGGCGGATGCTTTTCTAAAGACAATTGTCCTGGAGAACTTGCTGGTTCCTTCCATGTATGTTGCCCTCTTTAAGATGCACACTATGCAAAAAATGAAATAAAATGCACACTCTGTGACAGTGACAACCATGTATTCTTCATGCCTGTGCCCCCAGGGCTTACTTTATATTAGGAAAACCTGTTAGTGATGGCGGGTCCTGGGCTCAGTCCTTGGTCCCCTTCTCTGCTCTTTCACACTCACGCATCTGTGACGGCGTCCAACCTCAAGGACCGTTGACTCCCACATTGGTACCTCCAGCCAGACTACTCCTGACCCCAGACTGCATATTTAACTGCCACTTGGCACCGCCACTTAGAAATGTAGTGGACATCTCAGACCCACCTCGTCCAAACATGAGCTCCTGATCTTCACCCCAAACCTGCTCCACCCACAGCCTCCCCGCTCAGGTGACGGCAACTCCGTCTTTCCAATGGTTCAGGCATAAAATAATGAAGTCATCCTTGATGCCGCTCTTCCTCCCACATGTCACCTGAAGTACCGATGGCTCTTGCCACCTGCACTGCTACCACCCTGGTCCAAACCAGCATCGCCTCTTGCCTAGACTATTGCAGTAGCTCCTAACTGGTCATCCCCTGCTTGTCCCCTCCCCACGGATAGGCTATTCTCTACACAAGACCCAAAGTGAGCCTTTTAAAACTTAAATCAGATCATGTCTCTCGTCTGCTCAAAAACCTGCCATGGCACCTGTCTTCCTCAGCGTGAGTGCCAGAGATCTTCACAATGGCCTATAAAACCCTGTATGGCTTTGAGCCCCCTCCGACCCCACTGACTGCTCTCCCCTTCACTGCAGAGCTTCAGGGACTGCCACTAAATCACCCAGCTAGGAAGGAACAGCACCAGGACTGGAAGTCTGTTTCGGCTTCAAGATTCTCAGTCTTTCAACTACAAAACACAACTTCCCAGCAAGTCTACTGTCTTACCGGGACTGCAGTTTCCTCACCTGCAAAGTAAGGATGCTTCCTCCCACCTGGATTACATCAGAGCCAGGTGGGATTAGGCACTTCCTAAGATTCCATTGCACCTCCAGTATTTCATGATCTGAACAGAACTTGGGCAGGAGCTGTGTTCTAGTCATTTCTACACCCATGGTGCTTGGCAGTTGGTAAATGCATAGTGGGAGGGTGGATGGCTGGGTGGGTGGAAGGTAGGTGAGTGGATGGATGGGTGGATGGGTGGATGGCTGGGTGGGTAGATGAGTGAGAGTTTCAATGAAGGAATAAATGAATGAATGAATGAATGAATGAATGTTTAAATAAGCAAAATTCAGAAAGCTGAGTAGAGGAGAAAAGAGAGAGAAAAATATTCCTGAAGGGGTTGTTTTCGGGAGCTCTGATTTAGAATTGGAGGACTGAGATAACACCAAGGAAGAGAGAGCCTCACCTGCTTACCAAATGCTCAATGAGAGACCAAACTCTGAGCTACTGGGTCATCTTAGAGGCAGCTGCAACAGAAGACAGAGCACAGATTTTAGGGATCTGCGTTCAAATCTTGTCACTGCAGCTTGCTAGCTGTGTGACACTAAGCCCCAGTGTTCTCAGGGGGGTTGGGGACAATATAACCCTCCTTCCTTGTAATGGCTGTGAGGACTAAATGAGATATTATGCTAACATGTGTTTTAAGTGCCTGCCATATAGTAGGTGTGCAGAACGGTGCTGCCGTCGTGGTTATGAGAGGCCTACACCAGGGAGAAGGGCCTCAGCCAGCACCTCAGAGCAGCTCCTCGCCTGGACGCTGCCGAGAGGCTTTGATGAGGGCGCCAGAGGCAGCAGCCAAACGCTCTGTCTGTATCTGCTGAGCTCCTGGGCATCAGCTGAGTGGTCCAGCTGGCTGGAGGCCTTGTAGAGTACACAGGCCGGGCTGGCCTCGTGCAGAGCGGGGCTGGCTGTGTCCCTCCCTGACAGGTTCAGAGGGCCTTCTGGAAGGGCCAGCCACCTGCCCTGCCCCACCGGGCTTAGGGGGAGAACTTGGCCTCAGGGTCCAGAGCCCCGACTTCTCAGGAAGCTCTCAGACATGAGGAACTTTCCATCCACATTGCAGGAATTTTTTGCAGAAAGGGAAAAAACTAAAAACCTTCATCCTTTGGCCTCTAGGAGAATATTCCTTTTATGTGAAACTGGCAAGGAGGAAAATTCAAGATTCCTTCTCCTTCGCCTAATTGATATCAACATGAAATATTCTGGTGTTGTTTTAATAAGACTTTGGTTTTCCAGCAAGAGTAAGGGAAAAAAAAAAAAGAGAGAGAGAGAAAAAAGATCTTCTCCTGGACCAGAATATTTTTAGCGAAAATATTTTGCTTGCATCCTCCCTGCCCCCTCCCTTCCCTGTCCCTGCCCTGGCTTCAAAGGCACAGCAGCGCCGTTCTGGGGTGCTAAGCGGCGGCCGCGCTCGACAGCCCCCTCCTCCCCTCGCATGGCAGGCAGGCCGGCCAGGGAGTGCCAAGCCAGGAAGATATTTTTTCCAGAAGCGGCATCTGGCTCCTTGGCAGCTGCACAAGCAGTTGTGCTGGCAGCCGGGGCTGGCCGGGGTCTGTCGTGTGTTTAGGCTGCTGCCTCTTCTGACTCTCCCACAGACGCAATGTTCGCTCTTCCAGGCTGGGCCCCTCCTGTCCTCACCCCTCATGAGTGCGGGGGGGAGACCTCAGAGTGCCTGAGGTCTTTGCCCCTCCCCTCCCAATAGGCTTTGAGGCTGGAGACCCACCTAGGCTTCATCTCTTGCCAGCTTCACTTTGGGCAGGTGGTTTAACTCTTCTGAGACCTCGGTTTCCTCTTCATCTACATAAACTAACTGGCTTATCTGATCTGACCTCTACCTGACTTCCCAACCGAATCTCTTGCTCTCTTCCTATCACATGTGAAAGCCCCTGAGAGCGTGGCCTCCTTTGCTTTCACAAGCCTTCAAAGTCTTTGCAACCCCAGGGCCTTTGCACTTGTTATGCCCAACTCTCGAACAGCTGGCTCCTTGCCCTTCGGCTCACCACTCAAAGGCCACCTCTTTCAAGAGGCTTCCTGACTAATGGTTCCCTGACTTCCTCATCTCAAGCAGCCCCTTCCTGGCCTGCTATCACAGCAATCACAAACTGCTCTGTGTGTTTGGTATTCTTCACTCCTCCACCGCCCCCAGTCTAGGGGCTCCATGAGAGCAGGGACTTCATCTGTCTTGCCCATCATTATTCCTGAGCACCCCGTACAAGACTTTCCCAATGACGTGTGGATGAATGAAAAGGCTCCCAGGCCTGCTGGCATGTCCCCTCAGCAGCCCTTGGGAGCCTCTAACCCACCGTCACAGAGAAGGGGAGGAAGGAAGCTAAAGTTCAGCATATGCCTCCGATGTCACATATTGAGATTGCCTCTACTATCCCTTTAATTTTCACCCTAACCCTGCAAGCTAGGAATTATCGCTGATTAACAAATGAGGATTCTGAGAAGTTGAGGGGCTGGTTCACTGTCACACAGCCAGAGTGTGGCCACCTGTGCCCAATACCATCGCTCTCTTTCTTCTACTCCCCACAGCTGGTCCTGCCACTGTGCCATTAGCAGGAAGCCCAGGCATGACACCATGATAAATACTGATAATAGCTCCCACGCAGAGACCTTGTGCTGTGCTGGCTGTCCTCCACTCATCATCTCATGAAACTCACAACAGCACTACAGATGGTGATCATTAAACCCTATCACATAGGTGAGGACACTGAGGCTCACAAGGATGAAGTGGCTTCCCTGGGCACACAGAGGAAGCAGGGGAGTTCCTTAAGTGCTAAATGAGATGGATCCACTGCCGGGATGAGAGCCTTCTAACATTTGTACCATGTTTTCTAATGCATCTTCAGCATTCACTGTTGATCACACAGCTAGAATGTTCCTGTACCCAACAATTAGTCATTGGAGGGATGGATGGATGAATGGATGGATGGTGAAATGGATGAATGGAGAGATGAATGGATGGAGATATGGATGAATGGAGAGATGGATGGATGGGTGGATGGATGGATGGATTAATGGGTGGATGGAGAGATGGATGGATGGATGGACGAATGGAGAGATGGATGGATGGATGGAGAGATGAATGGATGGGCAGATGGAGAGATAAGATGGATGGATGGATGGAGAGATGAATGAATGGACAGATGGATGGATGGATGAATGGAGAGATGGATGGATGGAGAGATGGATGGATGGATGGATGG
This sequence comes from Eulemur rufifrons, assembly GCF_041146395.1. Lineage (NCBI taxonomy): Eukaryota > Metazoa > Chordata > Mammalia > Primates > Lemuridae > Eulemur > Eulemur rufifrons. The sequence continues at coordinate 14,869,405 of NC_090992.1, forward strand.
AGAGATGGATAGATGGCTGGATGGAGAGATAAGATAGATGGAGGGATGGATGGAGAGATGGATGGATGGATGGAGAGATGGATAGATGGGTGGATGGAGAGATAAGATAGATGGATGGATGGATGGATGGATGGATGGATAAATGAATGGATGGATCCCAGAGCTTGGATATGAATCTTGACCTCCCTGGATTAATAAGGACCGATATCCCAATTCTGCCTCTACTACCCATCTCATGCCTGGACAAGGGCCAAAATCCTATGGATGTCCAGATGCCATCTTCAAGGTGTGTGGCCTCCCCAGACTGGCCTCACAGTGAAACTACTGCAACCAGCCCATGCAGCTCTTGGTCTGCCATCCTCACCACCCCACAGAGGGCCAGGATCAGAAATGACAACCATGGCTAATCAAATCTGTTAATAGTTCTCCACCCACCTTCTATGTGCTCATCCAATTCTACCTCTCTTTGAAACATCAGAATGAGAATGCTTGAGAGCACCCTGAGATCACAGGGAAACTGAGGCACAGAGAGGGTAAGGGACTTATGAAGGCCACTCAGCCTTGGATCCTGGGGATGAGCTTGGTCTGGGCTGAAAGGACTTCCAGCACTGTTTTGTGCCTCAGCAGGGAATGCACAGCAGCTCCCTGGGCCCCTCTGCCGTGAGTACAGTATTACAGCTCCCTCTTTGGAAATGGTGTCCTTGGGGCCCAGACACAGCCCTCATGCCTGGGGAGGGGCAAGCTGATCAGCCTCGACATATCCTCTGGCTTCACGGGCAGCCCTAATAGCTCACCAGACACCATTAAACATGTCTGGAATGGTTTTCTAGGCCAGGGAAGAGGGTGGAATATTCCTCAGGTCAAGCAAAGTGCCCCCTTGGTTGTTCGTACCCCCAGCCTGGCACTCAGAGCATACTTCTCTGGGTTTTGGCCCATGTCTGAGCCTCATGTACCCTGTTGACCTTCCAGCAGGGCTATAGCCACCACAAGGCCTTTGCAAATGCCTGGATGCTGTTCTCTACTTCATTCCTGGTAGAATTCTCATCCCTCCTGCAATGCCAGCTGTGATGTCCCCACCCCTGAGCCTTTCCTTCCCCTGGCTTCTCCCATCTCTCTATCCCAGCATTCTATTCCATGATGGCCTCGTGATGAGGTTGCCTCCCCGCCATCCTGTGAGCTCCATGCAGCAGAAACCGTGTCAAATAATCTGGATATCTGCCCCCTCCCTGGTCAATCCCAGGACCTGGCACATTTTGGAATCAGTCACTGATGTCCTGACTCTCAGAACACTTGACCTCGCCTGCAATCACAGGGCTCAGTCCTGAGATGTGCTTGGTTCTGAAATGCTCGTGCTAGCTTAGACTGAAGGCCTTTCACAGCTTTTTCAGATCACCCACCAGACGCTGAGGATGATCAGTGTCACATTAGTGTTAGTCTCTTCTCTCTGGTCCCTAGAACCTCCCCGGCCTGCTCACAGACGTATCCCCAGCGCCCAGCACCAGCCTGACACAGGCTGAGTTTCTTGCAGAAGGAAGAAGCGGAAATGGATGCGGCTCTCAGCTCAGCAGCCTCTGAGCTGCCTACATCTGCAGCTTCCCCATTCCCTGGGGTGACACAGTGCAAATGTCATAGGTTTTGAGCTGAAGAGGCCTGGGGTTGAATCCTAGTTCCGCCGCCTCCCAGAGCGGGAAGGTGGGCAAGTCACTGAGTGACAATGGGTAATTCTGGAGTTTGTTTGAGACTTGGAGGTGTGAGGGCCCAGAGACACAGGGCATGACTGCAGCTTCAGAAGGTCTGTGCCACCCTCCCCTGTATCCTCCTCCACACCTCAGGGCCTCGGTTGGTCCCCTTCTGTCTCTGCCCGGGGCAGGTGGGTCTGGGAGGGCCAGGCCGGGCCATTTCCTCCCTTCCCTTCTCTTCCCGCCCGCCCCACCCGCCTGGCCGAGGCCAGCTGTGTGGCAGACATTCCTAGGCCTGCTCATTGATATTCAGGAATGGAACTCCAGCCGGCTCCACTGCCCAGAGTGGGCGGGCACTCAGGCCCTCTGCCCGGGCTCTTCTGCCCATGTCGGCAGGGCCCGAACACCCTCACCAGCCTAAAGAGCATCCCAGGCCACGGACAGCAGCAGCTGGACGGCAGGGGAGACCTGGGCCTGAAGTGGAGGCCTCTCAACAGCACTAGGGCACCAGGAGTCTGGGGTGTGGGTGGCTGAGGCCCCTGACTCGCTGCACAGTGCTCCTTCTCCACCAGCTCCTGAGCTGCAAGTGTCCCTGGAGCTCCCTGCTCTTCCAGGTGCTTCCGAGTCCGTCCCAGCCCCACACGGCCTGCCACCCAGGAGGCCCCACGGAGGGACGGGGCTAGATCCTGGCTTGGGGCTGCCGGCCTTCCCACCCTGTCTCAGTGGGAAGACTGGGAGGCCCCTCCGTCGCAGCTGCCTGTTTGCCAAGTCCCCATCTCGCACCTCTGGGTTTTTGCAGATGGGCTTGTTTTTCCTCGGGGTGTGAAAGAGCCGGTCATTGCAGGGGCCTCCTCCCCTCCAAGCAGCTGGCTCAGGCCAGCCACAAACTCCCAGCTCCCAAGGAGATGGCCCCTGACCCAGGGGTCATGGGTTAGAGAGGGGTGGTGCCCTCCCAGGGCCAGCTGGGATGAGCCTCAGGGGGCCAGGCCCAAGGACTTAGGCTCCCACCCCAGGAGGTGGCAAAAAGGCCCCTCCACCCCTCCTTGGAACACAAGATAACTACCCCACCACCGCCTTGTAGCTCTGATCACACTGCTGGGCCTCAGCTGAATCCGACGGGGCCCAAGTGTCCGCCGAAGGACCCAGAGCAAGGCCTCACATCCGTGAAAGGTGGTCCGTCCCTCGAACGTTCCACACTCTCTGCACTGTCTCCCCCCACCCCCGGCCCAGCGTCCCCCCTGTCTGCCCTCCGTAACCCTCTCTTGGAGCCCCACAGAACCCCAGTCCCATAAACAGCGTGCTGCCTCGCACACACAGCCTTCCCCACCCCACCCAGAGATATCATTCCCTTTGTCCTCCCAGGGGAGGATCCTCTCCTCTCAGAGGAAGGAGATGGAGGCGCTGCCCCCCTGCTCCCCGCAGCCACCTTGTGCCCGACACCGCCCCGCCTTCTTCCGAAAACACTTGCTGCTCCCTCAGGCCTGGGCTGCTTGGCCCTGCTCGTCCACTGCTTTTGTCCACAGCCTGCTGGCCACGCTCATCCACTGAGGCCTGTGGTCACTTTGACACCCCTGTGGATATCCCAGCCAGTGCACTGGCCTCTCTGTCTTGGACTTGCTGTCCCAGCGCCCCTGCTCCACTCCAAGTCAGCCATGAACACTTGTCTTCGCAGGAACCGCACCACCTCTGCCGTCAGGGTTCACCCGCCGCTGTCTCCACCTGCAGCCCTCCCCATGGTGGTGCTTCCAGGCTCCTCTCCGCTCCCCCACTGTCCCCGCCCAGGCCTCCTCCCCCCCACCCCCAGGAGGTGGGCTTGTCACGATCTTCATAAGGAAAATGGAGGCTTCAGACGGGCCCTGCGTCTCCTGCCCAACCTCCCCGCCCCGCAGCTCTCCCCTGGCTGCCCTCACCACGGAGACACCCAAGCCCAGTCCCGAGCCCTGGGTCCCCGCCCCATGTCCTCACCCACCTTGCTTTCACCAATGCCCCTCTCCTCAGTCTCCATCTTCACCTTCTCTACGGGGTCCGGCCTGTCAGCCTTTTCATGTTTCAGTTTCTCCCGTCTCCAGACAACTGGGGAAGTGGCCTGGTCTTCATTCCACTCCCCGACAGAATTTCTCAGAATCGTCTAAGCTCTCTCCTCACCTCTCTTCCATTCTCCAACTCACTTCAGGCAAACCTCCAGCCACACGCTCCCAGAGGCTGTTCACACCAGCGCGCCCAGGGGCCCGCGTCCCTCTCTGGCGTCCTCGGCCACCCGCAGCACTGGTGGGTCCCGGCCCTCCTCCTTCGAACCTTCCACTCTCCCTCCTGGTTTGCTCCCACCTCTGGCTGCTCCTTCAGTCTCCCTTGGACCCAAGTCCCAGTTTCCCTAGGACTGAGGGGCAGTTGGTCACCCTACTCGATTGCCACCTTCTCTGACCACACTGAGCTCCCAGGGCTTGGCCTCCAGCAGCGTCGCCCCGCTCTGCACTCTGCGCCCGTGCTACCCCCACCCCTGTGCATTTCAGTAAAGCCCACGTGCCAGTGACTCCCAAAGGTGGGTCTGAGCCCAGCCCGCTCTTCTAAGCTGTTTGTACTATCCTCTCCCGCCGTGCTCTGAGCTCCCCCAAGGCAGGGTCACACGTCCCCTTCTGTGTCCCCCACGGTCTGATGGTCACACAAGACCTGCAATGATAAAGTTAGTTAAAATAGCAGCTGGCACAAATTCAGTGTTTGCCACGTGCCAGGCTCTGCTCAAAGTGCCTTGTGAGAGGAGCTCATTTATTCTCCCAACGACACCATCAAGGCCGTGCTAGAGGAATGGAAACCAAGGCCACAGAGGAGCAGGAACTCACCCGGATCACACTGCTAGGAAGCCTGGAGCCAGGACATGAGCCCAGCGGCCTGGCTCTGTAGCCCCCACGCCAGATCTGCAGGCTGGGGTCTCGCCGTGCATTACCGGGGCCCACGACTCGCTTCCTGAGCTGAGTTGAACTGAGTTACCTCCCACCACAGCAGCAGCAGAGATCCTAGAGTTCAACCAACCTCCTCCTGTTCTTAGAACCGTAGCCAGAGGTACCATTTGCCAAGAACTCAAGAAATATGTAAGGGAGTGGTTAAAAGCTTAATCTGGAGTCAGACTTACTGGTTTAAATGCCAGCTCTTTCTCTTACTGGCTCTTGGATCTTGCTTGAGCAAGTCACACCTCAATTTTCTCATCTTTATAATGGGAGATAGTGAGAGTAAAGATTAAGTGAGATAATATACACAAGGTACGTCACACAGCCACAGGTACAGATGAGCAACAAATCTATAGTCTAGCCTTTGCTATGTATTACACACTGAGCCGGCTGCTAGGAGACAGAATTGAAAAACATTGACTGAGTAGGGGCTGGGGGGCATTTACAATCCTGAGTGCAGGAAAACCAACCCTTGTGCGATTTGGTTTCTTCAATAACTGAGTTGCCAAGCTGGGTTTAAAACCAGCTTGTGCTTGGGATGAAAGGGAAGACATTCGATCATTCATTCTCATGCCTCAGTGCCTTTGCACAGGCTACTCCCTCACCCGTGTCGAACTGGAAGACTCCTACTCGACCTATAACACCCAGCCCGAGCATTAGCCCTTCTGTGTAGTTGTCTCTGATTCCCACCAAATAGAATCAGTCTCTCTTGCCCTTGGCTAACCTTAGCATCCTATATAAACTCATAACAGAGTAATTCAACCATTCACAAATTCATTAAACAAACACTTGCTGGGTACCTATTATGGGCATTGAGGTTACAAACAATAGCTAAGTGCTAACATCAATTGAGTATTTACTACAAACCAAGCATTTAAGTGCATTATGCATAATCTTCACGGCAACCTCATAAAACAGGAGCAGTTACCGTCTCCATTCTCCAGATGGGTACACTGAGACACCAAGAAGTTGAGTTTCTTGCCCAGGTCTCACAGCTAGTCAGTAAGGAAGCCGGGACTGCTGCCTGGACCCTTCCCCACTCTGCCACGCCCGCTCTCACAAGGTGGAATGAGTCACAATTCTTGCCCTTGAGTGTCTCTCAGGCACATCCGTGGCTCATTTCCAGGGTGACCCACTGGCCTGGTTTGCCTGGGACCGGGGAGTTTCCTAGCCTGAGACTTTCAGCGTTAAACCTGGGAAAGTCCCAGGCAAAGCAGGACAAGTTGACCACCCTCGTCTTCCCTTGAAAATGTCACGGAACCAGACTCACACCCACATCTGTTGGACTCTACACCAACCCTGCAAGCAGCCTCCAAAGGAAAGAAAGAAGCTGGGGCCAAGTGGGATGCTGTCCCAAGGCAAGGAAGCCCCTCCTGGCTGCTGGTCCTGGCCCTCCCTGTCCCTAAGGACTGCAGGCTGGCCAAAACAGGGGTGAGGAGGGGCTGGCCAGAGACCCACAGGCCAGGAAGGTGACCTCAGAGCCAGTGCTGGGCGCCCCTCGTTCCGGAGCCAGCCCAAGTCTCCGCTGAGGGGCACGGCTCCCGCCCGGCCCATTCCCCTGCCTCGGACCTCCTCGCCCCTCTCAGCAGAGGGGGAAAGCTGAGATGGTGCTGCGCCCACCCAGCCCGGACCGGAGAGGACTTTGTCCCGCCCTTTCTGGGCTGAAGGAGGGGAGGGCCATGCAGACAGGCTGAAATATATCCCTCTTCTCCCCGGCCTCTGCCCTGGTCCGCAGGATCCACTCAGGCATCCTCCTCAGTCTACAGGAAGCAGTTACTTAACAGCAAAGGGAAGGACACGATCCTAGGGATGGATGAGAACAAGAATGGGGTGAATAGCACAACCTGGAAAGAGAAAGCCTTCGGTAAACGCTGAATCAATCCTATTAGCATAAAAATATGCCACCTAATTCCCATCTTAAAAACGCCTTCACCTACACTCGTCTGTCACCTGGTCACATGCCTCAAAGGAGTCTGTGCTCACTCTCTCCGCTTCCTGTCTTCCTACTGTCCTGAACCCACTCCAGTCGTCCCCCTTCCAGCACTACCACGTTTCTGTGACACCAGAGACCTGCAGTTTGTAGCCCTTGTCCCCCTAATCCACCAGCAGCATCTGTTTGACACAGGTGATCCCTCCCTCCTTCCAGAAACCTGTTTGCACTCAGCCCCGCCCTGCTCTCTCCTCATCCCCCGCCCCTCTGGCCTCTCCTGCCCCGATGCCTGGGTTGACTACTGCAGTCCCATCAGTGCTGGGGGGCCTCAGGGCTCTGTCCTCACACGTGGACCCTTCCCTCCACACTGACTCCCTGGGGGTGGGGCTCAGCAGCCTTGCCTCTTAAAGTACACTCTGCGCCGACCACCCCTTTCCAGACTTGCCACTGTCTGCATAGCCTTGGTATCCGCCTGGGTCAGGTCTGTGCGCTTTCTCTTCCCGTGCATTTACCCACCGAATATCTGCAGAGCTGGCTCCAAGGCCCCGTCTCTGGCCACTTTATGTAAAGTAGCATGCACCTTCTCAAACATCTATCCCCAGAACTGCTTTCTGTCTAATATCATTTACCACGATGTGTCATGTTAGATCTTTATTGGCTTATATGTCATAGAATATAATCTCCTTCAGTGCTGGCACTTCTTTACTTTGTTTCCTGCCTTATGCCCTGCACCTTTAGTAAAAGGCATATATACACATACGTGTATGTACCTTTAATATATGCATAGAATATATGCTGTGCTACCATACCAAGCAATACTTGGCATACAGTAGGCAAGCAGTAGATATTTGTGGAATGGGTGAATGGATGAATGAACACGGTTGTAAATAATGAACAAGCAAGTACTTGAATAATGGGTGAATAAATTAATAAAAAATGCCTCCGTGGGAAATAAAGGGAGCACGCGACCGGATGCTAGTTAGCAATATGAAGGAACGGGTTACTGATGCAGGCACCCACATGGCTAAATGCTCCAATGATTGAGCTGAGTGAGAGAGGTCAGGCACGAAAGACAATATACTGTATGATTCCATTTATGTAAAATTCCAGAGAACGCAAACTAACCGTAGTGACAGAAAGCAGGTCAGTGTCTGCTGGGGGCTGGGGTTACAGAGAGGGACGGCCTGCAGAAGGGCACAGAGAGCCTGTCCGGTTGATGGGAATGTTCTGTGCTGTAATTGTGGCTGTGGTTTCATGGGTATGAACGTCTGTTGAAACTCATCAAATTGTTCACTTTGGTGGATGCAGTTTATGGTATGGAAATCATACCTCAGTTAAGTTGATTTTTAAAAAAGAAATTTAGTGAATGAATGAATCAATCAATTTACTCACCATCCTTCTCCCACCAACTACCCCAAATACACAAATGTAACCTAAACTGACACACCTGAGGTCTTTCTTTCCCAGATAGACTTTTTTCTGGTGAAAATGGGAATTGGAATTTCTTTAATGCCTAGAATGTACCAGACACTTTGCCCATAATTATTTCAATCCTTCCTCACAAAGGCCTTGTGCGGTGGGCAATATTATTCCCATTTTACACATACGGCCACTGAGTCTCAGAAAAGGAAAGAGACATCTCTAAAATCATATGGCCCAAAAATGGCAGAGCCAGGATTCAAATTTGAGTTTCGCAGACTCCTAAGCTATACCACGAACTTCCTCCCCACTGAGGTTCCCTGAACAAACCGTGTCTGTGAGTGTGTGTGTGTGTGTGTGTGTGTGCGTGTGTGGCCTTGTGCCTGTCTCACGTCTCTCAGTGAGAAAGTGTTGCTGCCGCCAAAGAGACCAAATGTGTTTCTCATCATTTTTGAGTGTCACGAGAAGATTCAAGAAGCAGTAGCCAGGCCAGATGTTGTCTCTGGTCCATTGAGGACAAAGAAATCATCCCAGCTGGAGCAGGAGGCTCATCCAGTGGTGTCTCTTTTGGGATGAGAGAGGTGGAGGGGGCTATACTGTGCGGGACGTATCAGCAATGTCAGGGATCTGTTTATATTGAAGCAGGGGTGGCAGGATACAGAGGAGGCCTTGGTATGACTTTGTCCTGTAAACCACAACCTGCCACCTAACGAATACAGACGAAGGAGGGGAGAGGCAGAGGAATGCAGAAAACTGACATTTTTGAGAACTTAACAATATTCAGGGCACTGGGCCAGACACTCGCACACATACCTCACTCGAGCCACATAGCACTCTGCCAGGTAGATAGTATTTGATTTCCCTTTTTTTTTAGGTGAAGAAAGGAAAGCTCAAAGAAATGAAGGAACTCAAATAAATCACATAAATTGTAGGTGCTATGTTGCTTCTCTCCTACCAACACTTTCTCCCATAAAATAGACTTTCTTACCTTAGTATTTCCCACATTTAGCATTTTCCCAAAGAGATCTATAGATGCCCAATATATCTATTCACCCACCCATCTACTCATTCACCCACCCTTCTATCCATTCATGCCTACATCTTATACACTCACTCTTCCAGTTATCCATCTATCCACTCATTGACTCATACAAGCGTTCAGACTGCCATCCACCAATCCAGGCATACATGCGTCCATCAGCATTTCATCCAACCACAGATCTCACTAGACAACATCCAACTACCCCCCCCAACCATTCAACCACTCACCATTCCATTCACCCACACATTTACCACCCAACCAATTATCTACCCATACACATATCTACCTACCTTCCTATCTGTCCAGCTATCTACTCACTCAACCAATCATTCCTTCATCTACCTCTCCAACCATTTATTCATTCATTATCCTCCCATCCACACAACCAATCACATACTCTCTATCATCCCATCCATATGTCCAGTCACCCATCTATTCATCCAGTTATCCATCCATCCATGCAACCATCTAGCCATCCACATTCCCTGTGTACGAAAACACATACAGTCTGTGATGGCTGATTTTGTGTGTCAACTTGGCTAGGCCACAGTATCCAGACAGTGGGTCAAACACCAGTCCAGGTGCTGCTGTGAAAGTATCATTTAGAAAAGTTCAACATTTGGATCAGTAGACTTGGAGTAAAGCAGATTACCCTGCGCAATGTGTGTGAGCCTGATCTAATCAGTTAAAGGCCTTAAGGCAAAAAAGACTGAAGTCTCCCCAAGAAAGAAGAAATTCTCCTGGTGGCCTTTGGACTCCAGCTGTAGCATCAACTCTTCCCTGGGTCTCCATCCTGCCAGTCTACCCTGCAGATTTTGGACTTGCCAGCCCCCACCACCATGTGACCAATGCCTTAAAATAAACCCATATATCTACACCTATATAACTGTATGTATATCAACATCCTGTTTATTCTGTTTCTGAGGAGAACCCTGCCTAATACACAAGTACATATACCCCAAACCAACCGGCTATCCAAATTATATACCCTACCCCATCTGCCTTTAAACCTGAGGAGAATGTGTAGATGGCTCCATAGAATATTATATTTGTTTAAGTATAAAAATACTGAGTTTTCCACAAAATTCTCAAGAAATATTGGTACTCGAGGGAGATTGATCACATTTACCTGTGACTCCCTTGGAACTCCACCAGATGTCAGTTTGAGAAGCACAGCCCTGGGCAAGGAGGAGAAACTGAAGCAGTCTAGACCAGGGAATGATACGTTGTGATTTAGGTTTCTAGAAGTGAGGGCCACTTGGAACAAGTGGATGGAAATGGACAGAGGTCTGTAGATTTGGGTGGTCTTTTTAAGGTAGCATTGGCAGGACATGGTGACTAAAAGAAGAAGATGATGGAGTCAAGGAAGACCCCTGTTTCTGGCTTGAGAGACGGGATAGATGAAGGTACTGTTGCCCAAGAACAAGGAGAGAGGAGAAGGGGAAGCTGGGGCAGTTCCTGTGGGATCTCTAGGGGGACACTCAGCAGGTGGGGAGACATGAGTGGGCAGAGCCTGGAGTCAGAAGGGACGCATAGGTGACAATGCTGTTGAATTGAGGGGCTTCAGGGCCATAAACAGACTGTTGCAGGGTGAGCAGGAAAGGCCCTCCACGCCACTCCCTTTTCCTCTGGGCTCATGGGTGGTTCCCAGGAGCAGACGAGCCCCATCGGGCTTCGCACAGATGGGAAATGGGGTCATCGCAGGCTCCAGCTAAGGGGTGGGCCCCAGAGCTCCAGCTGGAAACCCCATTTGGGGGCTGCAGGGGTGTGTGTTAAACTGCTCCCTGGGTGGCTCCGGCTGGGGCAGCTCAGAGAACAAACTGTTGTCTCTGCCATAAATCCCCTCGGCCATAAAGTCCCTTCCCCCCGACCCCTAGGTTGGTGTGAGAAACTGAGGGCAGGGCGGGGTGATGACCTCCTGACTCCGGGCCACTGGCCTCCCAGCCCACCATGTCGTTCCTTTCAAGGCCTCCGAGTCCACTCAGGGCCCCGCACGGAGGGACACAGCTCCGGCTGGAGTCAGCCCTGGTTCAAAACCCAACAGTGCCCTGGTTTCCCCACCGATTGTCCCCCGCCAAGCCCCGTCTGCATGTCACCTCCCCAGTCCCTGTCCACACTGCAGTTTCTTCATTAGCACTTTGGCTCTGAGAATCCCTGCCTTGCCTCTGGTGGGGACTCTGGCGGTAAAAGAAAAAGGCAGCTCAGCAGCACGGATAGGAAGGACCTACGTGAGTGCCCCGTCATTTAATCTCTCTGAGCCTCAGTTTCTCACCTGTAAAACTGGGGTCATGGGACCCCTACCTAAGGGGCTGTGGGACTAACAGCAGGATGCTAAAGGGGGCACGGCAGGCCACGGGCAGTGTCACGCATCTCCCTTTGTAAGATGTTAAAGATGCTAAAATGGTCAGATAACACTTTGATGGCCAAGCAAAATGGAATTGATAATGCTTTTTTGAATTGCCTGGGAAATGACATGATATTTTTCAATTGCACTTAATTTTCCTAAGATTCTACTCATTTATTTTATGTGAATATGTGTATATATAGATGAATGCACATGATACAAAACTAAAAATGTACACATGGAAATAAGTCATATTGGCACCCACCTTTTCCAGCCACCCAGTTTCCAAACATTGTTCATAGATTTTTGTGTATTCCTCCAGAGAACTTTGTGTATATGAATACATACATGCATACATGTATGTATACACATGTAAATATATACAGAGAGACAGAGCACCACTATAACAATGAGTAATTGAGGTCACCGATGTGGACAACAGGAATTCGCCTCTGTGCCAGGACCCCTGAGAAACATGGAAGACAGAGAGTGTGTAGTGGGTGCTGTGATTGTCCCCTGCAAGACTGAAGTGCTCATTCCCCAGCTGTCTGAAATGCCACCTGATGATGACACATAGCTGAGCTCTTCCCCAGGAATTGTCCTCAGCCAAAGTGAGCCACCTCATTCAAGGCTACACCCCTTTGCAGGGGCAGCTCACATCCAGTGACCGGTCTCCTCGCCTCAGTGCAAACAATCTGGAGCTGCCATCCCAGCTCCTGAGATCCCCGTGGGATTGCCTGAGGCCTTTGTCTCCACTGCATGGCAGTTCAACTTCTCCCCCTGCCCGGTCTTGCTTTCCTTACCCCCTCAGAGGACTTGCCTGCCCTGTTGCAGTGGTGCAATTCTTAAAGCTTTACCAGTGGTGGAACATGATGCAGTACAGCTAGAAAGGACTGTAATGTAGGTGCAAAAGCTCAGACATTTGAGAGGTTAAAACAGTCATTACAATGAAAATGGAATCAGATGACTGCTGCCAAACGCCATTGATACACTGGATAAAGACAATAAAAGTCTTCACGCGATTAATTACCAATTGAAGGTGAAGTGTGAAAGCCAGACCCTCTCCTTGGCAACAAAAGATGAGAGTGCCATCCCTGCAGATGAGGTCCAGAGTTCATTAAAAGTGAGCTTCAGAGAAGGTTGCATTCTCAACCCCAGCAAGTCACCTATGCCAGAGTCATTGTCCTGTTTGGAAAGAGTCCCAGAAAATTGATATGGGGACATCTGTATCCATGCACTTAAAACTCTTGATTCCCTGAATTTCCCTGAAATGTATGAGTGTGCAGACATGGCCCACCACTCCCTGTTAAAGGCTAGCATTTCTCTCTTGTTCGAAGATGATACAGAGGCCTCTATTTTGACAGACAGGACTTACCTCACTCGGAATCTGCCCTCATCTCCTTCCTGGCCGCCAGAACAATGACTAATGTTAATCACAACATGACCCAGTCAGAGAAGGGCAGGCCTGCTCAAGATGACAAGGGACTACTACAGACCCAACCAAGTAGCTCCAGCTGCAGCTGCCATGCTAGATGTGGTCTTTGGGCTAAACTCTAGCAAATAACATGGTGCCAGGTACATGGCATGTGGCGACTGGGTTGGCGAATGCACTCCTTTCCATCCCTATTAGGAAGGAGGATCAGAAAGTTTACATTCATGTAAGGTAGACACAGTCTTTCCTCAGGGCTGTGTTAATTCTCCCAACCTCTGTCATAATACGCTCTGAAGAGACGTGGACAATCTGGACATTGCACAAAACCCCACAGTAGTCCATTATATTGCAAAGCTACAGCATGTTAATTAAACCAATAAAAAAGACGTGGTAAGTATGCTGGAGACCTTAGAAAGACATAAGCTTTACAGAGCAGGAGAAAACTATGTGAAGATTCAGGGACCTGCCATATCAGTGATGTTTTTAGGGGTCTGGGGTATGCTGGGTCAACCCCCGCTAAAGCAAAGAACAACTTGTTGCATCTCACAGTTCCCACCATCCAGAAGGTTCCTAGGGTTCTGGAGGTCGTATATTTCACACTTGGGGATTCTGTTCTGATCCACTTAACTGACATGGAAGCTGCCAACTTTGAGTGGGTCCCAGCGCAGGAAAGGGCTCTGCAAGCAGTTCAGGCTGCAGGGCAAGGAGCTCTGCCAATTGGTAGCATATGATCCAGAAGGTTCTATGCTATTAGAAGTATCAGTGGTGGGGAAAAGATGCTATTTGGCATTTTGGGGACAAGCCCCAATAGGACAGTTAAAATACAGACCTCTAGGGTTCCAGAGCAAGGACGTGCCATCCCCAGTGGAGAATGGCATCTATGTATTAATTTTAAAAACAGCTCCTGATGTGCTGCCAGGCCCTGGTAGAGATGGGAACCTGGCCAGGGGGCATCGAGGGACTTTAGGGACAGAACAGCCCATCATGAACTGGGTTCTTCAGACCCACCAATCATAATGTCAGGAGGACGCAGCATAAGGACCACAGGTCCCAGCAGGAAATACCACTTCCAGGATTAGGTGTGGGCAGGGCCTGAGGGCAGAAGTGAGTTGCACAAGCGAGTGGGCCAAACCCCGCCCCGTCATCCACCACTGTCACCACTCCCGAGTTTCCACTTAACAAGCTGCCCCAGAACTGACCAGTCCAGTGAGCACAACCCAGAGACACCAGCACTGGGAAGACGGGGAAAGGATTCGGGGTGAGGTGGACAGGCAGGCAGGAGAGGGGGATCTTTACCGTCAGAGGAGGTGAGGGCAGAAAAGGCCTTTGTTGCCCAGCCTTGAGCAGAGAAAAAGGAGTCACAGTGCCCGCCCTGACCTGCACTCTCGCTCCTCACAGCCGCGGGGCCTGGAAGAATCCGCCTGCTCACTGGTCACCAGGCCTCCGCCAGTCCCTCCAGCCCGTCTTACACTGCCTGTCCAGGGGGCTCTTTCTAAAGCGCAGCTCTGAGCACTGCCTGACCCAAAGCCCCACCACGTCCCGCACCATGTTCCGGGTGGAGCCCAGGCCCTGTGCAAAGCTGCACAGCTCACCATGATCTGGAGCCCCGTCTCTTGTTCCACCCCATTTTCCACCACCCTCAGCCCACTCCGTCCCAGCACACGCGCCCACACACTCACACGCACCACTTACTCTCTGTGCTGCAGCCACTCTGAGCTGCTTCAGTTTCCAGAACACTCCAGCTTTTACCTTCTCTCTCTCTCCTCTCTGAGCCTTAGCACATGCTGTTCTTTCAGCCTGAAACACTCTTCCCCACCCTCACCTAGCTAACTCCTACTCCTCCTTCAGGGCCCAACCAGTGATTTCATCTCTCCCAGGAAGCTTAACCATGGTCACCAGAGATCTGGTTAAGTGACCCCACACATCTCCTACAGCCCTTTTCCTCCACCCTCAAACTCTCCACGCCACTTCATTCTGAATGGTGGGGGAGTATCATAATACCACTCTACATTATAATTTGAAACACATCAACATTCGACTTTGTATTAGTCAGAGTTCTCCATCCAGAGAAACAGAGCCAATAGGGTATCTGTAGATATATAGAAAGAAATTTATTATGAGAGTTTGGCTTACGAGACGTGGGACAGAGAAGTCCCACGATCTGTGATCTGCACACTGGAGACCCAGGAAAGCTGGTTGTGTAGTTCTAGTCCAAGCCCAAATGGCCTGAGAACTAGGGGGCCGATGGTGTAAGTCCCAGTCTGAGTCCAAAGGTCCAAGAAACAGGGGGACCACTGGTGTAAATTCTGTTTCAAGTTCAAAGACCCTAAAACCAGGTGCACTGATGTCTGAGGGCAGGGGAAGATGGCTCAAGCAGAAATAGTGGAATTCACCCTTCCTTCATCTTTTTGTTCTATTCAGGACCTCAACAGACAGGCTGATGCCCACCAGCACTAGGGAGGGAGACCGTCTTTACTCATCTACTGAGTCAAATGTTAATCTTTACCAGAACACCCTCCAGGCACACCCAGAGATAATGTCTTACTAGCTCTCTGGGTATCCCTTTACCCAGTTACGTTTACACACAAAATTAACCATCACAAACTTCAGCATCCTAATTCAGCCAGAATCTGCTATCTAACTTGCTATCGAACTTCACGTGAATTTTAATTATTATAACTAGGCTCAAACACATCTTTATTAATCAAAATAGGAACCATTACAATCAACACATTTTTGCCGATGAGACATAAGTTTGTTTATTCCTGTAGCATTAAAATCCGTGCTTTGGGATTCCACGAATTCTTGGAAAGCATTTTCTGCATCCTGCTGGTTGTAGAAGTGTTTTCCCTGCAAAAAGTTGTCGAGATGCTTGAAGAAGTGGTAGTCGGCTGGCGAGAGGTCAGGTGAATATGGCGGATGAGGCAAAACTTTGTTCAACTTTGGAAGCATTGGTCCATGAAACATGCGGTCAGGCATAGTCATGGAGAAGAATTGGGCCCTTTCTGGTGACCAATGCTGGCTGCAGGCGTTGCAGTTTTCGGTGCATCTCATCGATTTGCTGAGCAGACTTAGAGGTAATGGTTTCGCCGGGATTCAGAAAGCTGTAGTGGATCAGACTGGCCACAGACCACCGAACAGCAACTATGACCTTTTTTTTGGTGTAAGTTTGGCTTTGGAATGTACTTTGGAGCTTCTCGGTCCAACCACTGAGCTGGTCATTGCTGGTTGTTGTATAAAATCTACTTTTCGTGGAACATCACAATTCGATCGAGAAATGCTTCAATGTTGTTGCACACAATAAGAGAATACGGCACTTCAAAACGACGATTTATTTTTTTTTATTTTCGGTCAGCGCATGAGGCACCCACTTATCGAGCTTTTTCACCTTTCCCATCTGCTTCACATGCCAAATGACCTTAGAATAGTCGATGTGGAGTTCTTCGGCAACTTCTCGTGTAGTTGTCAGAGGATCAGCTTTGAAGATTGCTTTTAATTGGTCGTTGTCAACTTCCGATGGCCGGCCACTGCGCTTCTCATCTTCAGGGTCTCATCCCCTTTGCAAAACTTCTCGAACCACCACTGCACTGTATGTTCATTAGCAGCTCCTGGGCCCAAAGCATCGTTGATGTTGCAAGTTGTCTCCACTGCTTTACAACCCATTTTGAACTCAAATAAGAAAATTGCTCAAATTTGCTTTTTGTCTAACATCATTTCCAGAGTCTAAAATAAATATCAAATAAACAGCAAGTAATAAGTCATTAGCAAAAAATCATAAAGCAAGAAATATGCATTAAAATGAAGCATGGCATAACAACACTTATTTAAGAATGTATTCCAATATCAAACAGCAAATTTCAACAATGCTAAAACCGCAATTACTTTCGCACCAGCCTAATATAAGACATACTATTCAGGCTTATTGTTAATATCTGAATATTTACTTCTAAACACAGGTAATAATTCTAAATGTAACTTGGAATGGAAATTGTCTTGTGGACTTTATACCTTATCAGTCAGTTAAAGGGTTATGTATTGTTGCAAACATAAAATTGTGAACACTTCATGTTATATACAAAAACAATCAAGAAAGCTCAGATAGCTAATTAAGGAAATAAACTGAAACTTGTTGAGAGGCAATTCTTTATGAGACTCTTGCTTTTCTGTGCATCTTGGAGACAGAGGCATTGAGTATCTTTTCAAGGATGTTTGTATGTTACAAACAGCTCTGGGAGGTAGACACAGCATCTCCCTTCAGAGCAAAGGTCAGGTTTATCTAACCTCCAGTATGACAGAGAAAATGTCTTCCTCCAGGGCAAAAGTCAGGCCAGTTTCCTTCCCGTTATAAAGGATTCAGTTCCCTTAACTCAGGGTTACTCAGCTGTGACACCAACTCACGGCATGCGCAGCATCCACCTGGCCCCCTCCACGTCACCCCCACTGGTGAAGCTCATGCTGCCTGCTGTGCTGTGAATAATAGTGTCCTTTGTCTCTGACCCAGGAGTCTTGTGTCTTCTGCCAGGATCCATGAAACAGTGCAGGCTACCTTGTTAACTTACAAGTAGGATAAAAATCTCAGACCTTTTACAGTTCTTGACAACAGTTTGTTTGAATATTAAGAGAAAGTAAGAAAGCATGTCTTAGGGCAGGTTCCTTGGGAAGCTGGCTCTGAAACTGGAGAACTCCTCTGAGGTACTCAGGCAGGGGAGGTGACCCCTGGTCTGTCTCCCCAGGTCTGGGGAAGGGAGGCAGGTATAAAGCAGCCGGCGATGGGTGAATTCCCAGATGCTTCTGTCTGACCCAGCTCGTCTCCTGTTTCTAATCTGCATGCTGACCCTCTCCAAGGAGGGCTGCGATTAAACCCAGCTGAACCAAGCCCTGGGGATGGGAACTCGACAAGCTCTGCACCCCAATTAACAGGCAGATGGGGTTGTCAAGCAGGGGGATGGAGGGCTGCCCAGGACCGGGGCTCAGACCTGCTCCTATGGCTGAAGACTTTAGTCAAGGGATTATGCACTATTTTTAGCCAGGTGAAATTTGTGGAAAGCAGACAGGCTCAAAATGCAGCAGAAACCTGCTTTGAATTTACAGGGCAGACTTCAGTGGGAGGGCGGGCGGAGGGGTGACTTGGGGGGCCCCCTTTCCAAGCGGAGATGGAGAGAATTTGAGGAAAAGGTGGGGGAGGGCCCATCCCCTCTGGACACCCACGGCGTGTCAGGTACGATGCTAAGAAAAATGGCATCTCAGCGTGGCCCAAACTCCAGTGCCCATCCCACCACCTCCACATGGAAGGACCACCTGTATTTTGGGTACTGATACAAAGCAAGCTCTGATCAACACGAATAACAACAGCAATGGACTGAAACACATCAGAGCGGTTGGCAAACTTTCTTTAAAGGGCCAGAGAACAAATATTAATATTTTGGGCTTGCGGACCATAAGGTCTCTGTTGCAACTACTCTGCCATTGTAGTGCAAAAGTAGCCATAGACAATATGGAAATGAAAGGGTGTCTCTGTGTTCCAACAATACTTTTAAAAATAAGATATATTTTTCTTCCTCATAAGCTTGATGAGGCAAAAAATAAATAAATAAAATAAAACATATTTTATTCTGGACTGGGTTTGGCCTGCAGGCCCATAGTTTGCCAGACACAAATGTCAAAGTAAAATTACAAAACACTGTAGCCTATTTTAAGTGTTAATACTGAACAAAATTAAAGATTTTTAACCTCCACATAATGCAAGAGATTCCCAAATAAGTTTAGGACTTTTAAAAATATCAAATCCATAGAGCACTACAGGCCAGGCAGTTTGATAACAAGACAAGTTTCAAGTTTTGCCACGAAATTGTCTTCTCTTAATCCCATCAAGGTGGTTCTGGGCAGTATGTAGGGTGGCCAGGTAAAACATAGGATGCCCAGTTAAGTTTGATTTCAGATAAACAGTGAGTAATGTCTTAATATAAATATATCCCATGCAACATTTGAGATTATACTTACGTTAAAAATTATTTGTTGTTTATCTGAATGTAAATTTAACCTGATGTCCTGTGTTTTTATTTGCTAAATCTGGTGACCCTGACAGTATACGTCATCTCATTTGGAAAGGCTGTTGAAAGGCAACCGCTGCAGCTCTTCATGATTGCAAGGCCTGGGCCAAATGCAATTGGTGTACTTGAACGCCCCACCCCTCCCCCCCCACCCCGCAACAGTCTTGGAGCCAAAGTAGAAAAGTCTCTTTTTAAACAGACAGATCTGGGCTCATACACAAATTGTCTGGCACAAGTGGGTACCAGAGAAATTGTAGTTATGGTTTTTATTCATTTGCAGTTTCTTGATGTTTTATTACCTCTTTGTAAACGCTAATACCAGTTGCATGACCTTGGCCAAGTTCTTGAATTTTTCTTGAGACTTAATTTTCCGTGTGTAACATGGGGGTAATGCCAGCTTCAGGGATTTGTGATATGAATTAAATGACCCAATGAGCATCAGGTGCTTAGCGACCTAACGTGCTTTCTGTAGATTTTAACAGAGTCTATAATAACTGGTTCCAGCTTCACATTCCTTCTTCCATTAAATCCTCAAAACAATCAGAGAGTGGGTATTAAGATCCCATTTCACAAACCAGATAAACTGAGGCTCTGAGAGGTGATGGCACTGAAAAGGAAGCAGCAGCAGAGATGGGATTTGAACCACAGTCCTGGCTGCAGGAAACCCAACGACCAGCAAGGCTGGACCCGCCACACACAACCAGCTGTAAAAGGCACACAAGGCTGCAGTCTGGCCTCGGTAGACCTCAGACACAAGTCCCTCCATCTGCTGAGCAAGGTCCCAGCTGCCCCGCAGGTGACACTGGCCTGTAGAACCGGCACATTTTTACCTGGGGCAGGAATGTTACCGTGGGCAATCGGTTCCAGGTTGGGCCAGTGGAATCAGACCACCCAGGTGTTACCAGGCTGTTGCCGAGCAGACGGAGGGAGAACTCCTCTGCCCCTTCAAGTACGCTATTCCCGCTGCCCTAGACAGGAGCCCTCCCTTGTGCCATGGGGCACCAAGGCTTTCGGACCTCAGTTTCCCCTAGGCATCTTCCTGACCCGCTTCTGGCCTTCCCTGGCCCTGTGCTTGTCCCTACCAGCCCAGGGCACACTTAAAGTCATCAGTGGAATATGTGGAATGATTTGCGTAGCGCTTGTCTTCCCACTGTGCTGGGAGCCCCGTGGGGGCAAGACTTCGTCTGTCCCACTAAACACTTGTTGAATGACTGACAGACTGAGGCAGCTAATATTTTTCAGGCACCGCCTGCGTCCCAAGCACTTTCCCTTCGTTTTCTCATTGCATCGCCATGCCAGTTCCTTCAGGGTGGAACGAGCAGTCCCGTGTTACAGAGGAGGAAACCGAGGTTCCGAGCCAGCCATAGAAAGTGATGTGATGTGCAGTTAAGAGAACGGCCTCTGCTACTCGCCGGCTGTGCAAGCACAGACCTACTCCAAACGGCTACTGGGGAGCTTCGAGAGAAGGATGGAAATCGCTCTGTGAAATCTCTGAAACAAAATTATTGCCCCCTAATTGTTGCTTTATTACTTTTGCCAAATCACACAGCTAATAAGTGCTGGTGCTGGGATCTGATTTCACTGTTCACTCCGCGACAGCAGAGAGAAGCTGGACAGGAAAGGAGCAGAGCTGGGGGCCCAGTCCCTGAACGGTTTTGGCCAGGCCCGATTGCACACTGGACCTTTTCCTAAAAAGATAGGCCTGGCCTGGCTGCCCCTGACTCAGTGGAGCCGGCAGGCCTGGCAGGTGAGTGGGCCGGAAGCCCTGCCTCCAACCGCGTGCCTGACTTACGCCACCACCCGGGCTGGGGTTGGGCAGACTGTGCTAAGGACTGAAATGGGATAGGAGAGAAAAGAGATGGCCCAAGGCCTGGACGGTTCTTCCCCCAGAATAGCCATTCCTCTCTGTTCTTGACCAAACCAATGAAACCTCTGGTGTAAGAGGTGTAAGACTCTCGGGGGATGAGTCCTCAGAAGGGACCCACGGTCCCAGCGGCACCTCCAGCTCAACAAGCACAGTGGGGAACATCCTGACTCAAGGAGGACACACCCAAGGTCAAACTCCAGGCTTGACCCTGGGCAGGCAGCTTCAGCCTGGGGGCCTCAGTTTTATGCACAAAATGGGTAGAAAAAAAAACACATCATCCTGGGTTGCTGTGGGGGATGAAATAAAACTAGCCCAAGAAATGCACTTGGCACATAGTAGGAGCTCCACGAGTGTCAGCTGGCGTTCCCTCTGTCTCCCGGTCCCACCCCCTCTGGGTCTCTCTCTCTCTCTCTCCCCAGCTCATTCCAGGGCAGGAGTTGGAAGGAACGAGAAGACCATCTTGGAGGCAAGCCTTAGGCTCTGCAGAAGGGATCTAGGGCCAAACATAACATCAGATTATTAAAAATGTGGACAGTAAACACCGACACAACTGGCCAGAACACAGTGGCCCACAGACCACAGCCCAGCTGCTGCTCATGCCCGTGGCCACACCACCTGCTGCCCCTGCATCTGGGACAGACCCAGCTCTGCAGGCGCTGGCACAGACTGGCATGTTTTTCCTAAGCTGAGCCCCAGGGACCCAGCCAAACCCTGTCCTTGTAGTGAGATGGCCTGGGGAACCGCTAACAGGGTCTGCTCAGAGGAGGGGGCCTCCCGCCCTTGGCCATCAGACAGGCCCTGAGCAGGTGACCAGAGACCAGACCCCACAGGGACGCTGCAAGCTCTGGCCTGATGGCACGGTGCTTGGTGCAGCATGCAGACCAGGATGGGAACCCCGGCACCTCCAGTTAGCCTCTGTGTGAGCCTGGGCAAGTCACTTTACTTCTCTGAGCCCCAGGGTCCTCATCCAAAAAATGAGGATATTAAGAGCCACCCCTCTCCCCAGACTGTGGTGTGAGCGTTAAATGAGATAATGCACTTAAAACACAGGACTTGGCACACTAAAAGGTGGGGCTGGGCCCCAGTGCACCCTGGCGTCCCATCCCAAGCTGGACAAGACCGACGCTGGGAACCAAGGTCCCATCATAACTGGGGGCCATGTGGTCACTGGAACAGCCACTCTGATGAGCACCCAAGGGTGAGCAGCCTGGGTGCAGGGGTGAGTGAGCGAGCATTGGAGCCAAACAGTTAGATTTGAACCCCTCTGTAATGTCATAGTGTCACTGTCCCCAGCCGAGCCCCAGTAGCCCCCTTTTGCAAAGAGGAATACCACCTACCTTACTGCCTCACTTTCTCCTTCAAGGAATTATTGAAATCATTGTTGAGTACCTGCATTGTGTGCAGCTCTAGAGCCCGTGGGTGAATAAGGCTGGACTCCTGTCCTCAAGGCCATTGTAAAGATTCAGGAGTTGCTGTGTGGACACTGCCTGGCATTTGGCAAGCGCCCAGTAAGTTGACTCTCCTATATTAATTACTGTCTGTCTCTTTCTCTCCCTTCCTTCCTCCTTCCCTCTCTCCTTTGGTGGTCCTTCCCTTCTTCCCTCCCTCCCTCCCTTCCCTCCTTCCTTTCTTCCTTCCTTCCTTCCAACCTCTGTGGGTCATGTATCAGACACAGGCCCTCTGGGGATAATTACATGGAGAATGGGGTAGAGGGTTCGACCCCCTCATTCCCCAAACAGGTGCCAAGCCCTTCCTGGCAGGTGCAGACCAGGGCCTGGAAGGAAAAGACAGAGTTGGTGGCCACAACAGGAGAAAGGGTTTAGAAAAACAACCCACTCGAGTTACCTTCTAAACGACTAAGGCTTTGGCCCCAAGACCTTCCTTACAGCCCTGAGTTCTCTGATCCTCAGCTCTGAGAGGGAAAGGAGGGGAGGGGCTGGATGACTCAGCGGCCCTTCGGGCAGAGTTTGTTCCAGCCCAGGGGCCCAGAGAAGTCCCTTTTGGGGAGGGGGAGATGTTGGTCTCATACGTAAGCTGGAACTGGCCCTGGGACTCCCCCACGTCACCCTAGGGTCACGACCCCACAGGGAATGGGGCTGTGGCACCCTCCCCCTGGCCAAGCCCTCCCTAGCCTGCCTGCCTGTGTCACCACCCAGCCTGGCTGAAACCCGAGCCAGAAAGATAGAGCCCGGCCGAGCCAGCCAGTTATGTCTTAATGTAATTTAGCTGTAATCGCAGCGTGTTTTCCCTCGCTATAATTAGTAAAATGTGGTTGTTTTCTGTGTTCCTGGAAGATGTCTGAACTGGAGCCAGCTCCCCGTAGCTTTTCTGACAACTCTCCCAAACAGGCCCACCAGCAGCACAGTGGATTTACCAACACTTTTTTTCCCTCTTAACCTGAGTTCTCCTGATTCCTGAGTTGGGGCCTCTCCCTCCTGACCCCTGAGGACAAGCCTCAGGGTTTAGCACAGGGCTGGGCACAATATAGGTGCCCCCAAAATGCGAGTGGGTTTTGAGTGATCAAACCAACAACCCCAAAAAGGCATGTAGGGAACAAATTCCTCTTTTAGGATTTCTACGAGATCCTCAAAGAAATGTGTGTGTGTGTGTGTGTGTGTGTGTGTGTTGTGTGTATGTGCTGGCAGGCATGTGTGTGTTGTGTGTTAATGTGTGTGCTTGCACATGCAGCTATCCACATATGACAATGTGTACCCATATGTGTACCCATGAGAATGGGCACAGCCAGCTATGTGTGGGGCTCTACCCGCTTGTGACTCTGTGTGTGTGTGTCTGCTGACAGTGCTGGAGACTGCGTGAGTGTGGGGACTGTGGGTATGGATGTGTGTGGTCACCCAGAGAGTACCAGGACTGGTCCTGAACACTGCGATGACTGTGTGACAGAGCAAAGGACATGGCACGCCCAACTGTCCCTGTGCTGCCGTCATTGCTCACATCTCCTGCCTCGGATCAGACTTAGGCACAGTCCTTTGTCCTTTCACTCAGTCATCAGCAAACATTACTTGGGTCCTACTATGCATTGTCATCTGTCACTCTTGGTGGCTCTCCACTGGGTCTCTCCGTAGCTTCTCACACCCCCGCGTATTCATTCATTCAATGAACATTTGTTAAATAATTACATGGGGTAGCCTGTGGTTTTGGGGGGCGGGGGCAGATTTCCATGAAAGATCAAGATTCACATTTTTTGCCTTTGCCAAATTCTCTCCCAATGGGAAGCGTATTTCCCATAGAAGGGCACTCAGCCGGGGGCAAGGACTCCCACACCAGTTACTGTGTGGCCTCAGGCAAGCTACTTAACCTCTCTGAGGGCAGTTCAAATGTGCTTGATGTGTAAGTGCTCAATAAACATACATTTTTATGTTTTTAATGGTATGTTTATGTTTTAATTTTCAGTTGATCGGCAATGCTTGGAAAGTGTCCCCACCAACCGTTTCATCTGCCGAGCCCGAAGTTCCACCCAAGAAATCAAGAACTAGCTGAACTTTTATTTGCATCAGAGGATTCCGCACCGGAGGAATGCTGCGCTCGGGTTGGCTGAGTTCGCCTGGACCCTGGATGTTCTGACTGGCTGGGGCACGGGTGGGCGCGGCCCATTCTGCAGAATGCACTTGGCCCTAAGTCTTAAGTGACGTCAGGCCGTGGATTTGGCTTTTTACCTGGGTTATTGTTCTTTCGATCTTTTCTCAGGAAATCTCACCAAATGTCCAGCTCTATGATTTCAGCAGATAAACGCCTCCAAAGCATATCTGCCCTGACAAAAGGTGTAAATGTTGTATTTGCCCCGCGGAGGACGGCGGACCGAGGTGGGAACATGCTGGAGTGCGCGAGTTCCACCTTCTCAGCCTCGGGGCGGGAGGCCGTCCTCGCCCTGCCCCGGGGCCTGCGCACCTGAGGGCCTCCAGCTCTTGCGGTGGGCACGTCTCTCTGCCAAGCTCGCTTCTGGCAAGGAGCAGGCAGGGAGACGCTTTTTTAAAACTGTGGTAAAATACAAACAAAATTTTAGCATCTTAACCATTTTTAAGTGTACAGTTCAGCAGTGTTAAGCACATTCACGCAGTTGTGCAGCCAATTGCCAGAACTCTCTTCATCTTGAAAAACTGCAACTCGTATTCACTAAGCAACAACTCCCCACTCTCCCCTCCCCCCAGTCTCTGGTAACCACCTGTCTTCTTTCTGTCTCCGTGAATTTGACTATTCTAAGTGCTTAATATAAGCGGAATCATGCAATAGTTGTCTTTGGGCACTGGCATATTTCTTTTACATAACATCTTCAAGTTTCATCCACATAGTAAATGTCAGAATTTGTTTCCTTTTTAAGGACCAAATAATATTCCATATACCACATTTTGTTTATCCATTCATCCATCAATGGACATTTGGGTTGATTCCACCTCTGGCTGTTGTGAATGATGCTGCTATGAACACGGTTATACAAATATCTGTTCAAGTCTATGCTTTCAATTACTGTGGGTTTATACCTGGAAGTGGAATTGCTGGATCATATGGAAATTCTATTTTTAATTACTTTGAAGAACTCAACATATTGTTTTCCATGGCAGCTGCACCATTTTGCATTCCCAGTTTCTGCACATCCTCATCAATACTCGTTATTTCTGAGAGGTTTTTTTTTTTTGATAGTAACCATCCTAATGAATATGAGGTGGTATCTCATTGTGGTTTTGATTTACATTTCCCTAATGATCAGTGATGTTAACAAAGAGATCCACTGGTTTTTGTTTTTTGGGTTTTTTGTTTGTTTGTTTGTTTTGTTTTTTGAGATAGAGTCTGTCACCCCAGCTAGAGTGCAGTTGTGTTATCATAGCTCACTGCAACCTCAAACTCCTGGGCTCAAGCGATCCTCCTGACTCAGCCTCCCAAGTAGCTGGGACTACAGGCATGCACCACCACATCCAGCTATTTTTTCTATTTTTAGTAGAGACCAGGTCTCTCTCTTGTTCAAGCTGCTGTCAAACTCCTGTACTCAAGCAATCCTCACTCCTCAGCCTCCTAGAGTGCTAGGATTACAGTTGTGAGCCACTGTGCCCAGCCAAGAGATTCATTTTTGAATCACGAAACCAAATGGAGATTTTTCTCTACAGGCAATACTATCTCTGAGACCCGAGGTGGATGTGCTTTTTTATTCATTCATTCATCACTCACTCATTCAATTGCCATACCTTAAATGCTGTGCTCAGTTCTCCACAGATATTTAGAAGAGATACAACACCAAGGCAATGACGCTGAGAAAAGATACGTGAAATGACTTTTTTTATTTTTTCTATTTTTTTTGAGATAGACTCTCACTCTGTTGCCCAGACTAGAATGCTGTGGCTTCAGCCTAAGTCACAGCAACCTCAAAGTCCTGGTCTCAAACAATCCTGCCTCAGCCTCCCGAGTAGCTGGGACTACAGACATGCACCACCATGCCCGGCTAATTTTTTCTCTATATATTTTTAGTTGTTCAGCTAATTTCTTTCTATTTTTAGTAGAGACAGGGTCTCACTCTTGCTCAGGTTGGTCTCGAACTCCTGAGTTTAAATGATCTGCCCACCTCAGCAGATCTGCCCGCCCTCCCAGAGTACTAGGATTACAGGCGTGAGCCGTCTCGCCCGGCCTGTGAAATGACACTTAAATGCAATATAGAGAAATACAAATGGCCATTGAGTATGTGAAAAAAAAAAAAAAAAACCTCTTCACCTCACTAGTAAATCACAAAACTTGGAGATACTTAAACAAGAAGATGACTTTTCTTTTTTTGCCTCATCTTTTGGTAAAGATTTTAAAAGTTGATATTGGTACTAAGAGTATGAGAAAACAAGCCCTCACATATATTGCTAGTGAGAATGTAAACTGAATCTCCATTTTTGGAAGACAATTAAGCAAGTTCATGTCTAGAATTTATCTTAATTTAAAATTGGGGCAAACACACAAAGATGGGAATTTTGTTCTGGCATTTATAACAGCAAGTAATAAGAAACAATACAAATGACCATCAAGACAGAATTATTTAGTAAATAAATGATGGGATGGGATGGGAGAAGTTAGTGGCAACGAATGATGTTTAAAACAAAATTCTGCCCTCCCCATCTGCAGGTTCCACATCCTCAGGTTCAAGAAACCACAGATCAACAATGAAATGTTCCTGGAATACGGAGGGCCAGCTTTTTGTATCCGTGAGTTCTGCAAAACCAACTGTGGGACTTGAGAATGCCTGAATTTTGGCATCCGCAGGGGTCCTGGAACCAAACCCCTCCAGATACTGAGGGACAACTGTAAGCTAAAAGGCAAGTTGTAGAAAAGTCTGCAGTGCATATAAGCATTAATAAATGTGTGTGTGTGTGTGTGTGTGTGTGTATATATAAAAAAAATAGGTATATAGACAAATTTGTAAAATATTCTGAGAAGATATATGCTACTCTTGATAGTGCTTCTTTTAGTTTTAAAGAGTATTTTTGCCTTCTATCTTTTGCAAGTATGCATTTTCTTTGGAATGTTTACAATGTGTTTGCTCTGCTTATATGATAATAAGAAAAAGGCATATTTTTAAAGTAAATAAAAAGCAATAAAATGAGGTAAATGACAAAATAATGGTATATTAAAATTCCAAGAGGCAGTTGTAATGTGTTGCTTCAAAACATGATGCCTAGGCCGGGCGCGGTGGCTCGCGCCTGTAATCCTAACACTCTGGGAGGCCGAGGTGGGAGGATCGTTCGAGGTCAGGAGTTCGAGACCAGCCTAAGCAAGAGGGAGACCACCGTCTCTACTAAATAATAGAAAGAAATTATCTGGACAACTAAAAATATATAAAAAAAAAAAAAAATTAGCCGGGCATGGTGGCACATGCCTGTAGTCCCAGCAACTCGAGAGGCTGAGACAGAAGGATTGCTTGAGCCCAGGAGTTTGAGGTTGCTGTGAGCTAGGCTGATGCCACACACTCTAGCCAGGGCAAAAGAGTGAGACTCTGTCTCCAAAAAAAAAAAAACACAAAAACATGATGCCTAGAAACCAGATAAGAAATAATGTTCAAATCACATGTAAAGTAAGAGTTAACTAGCTCTAAGTGAGAACCCCAGGAGGGAAGAATCTCCAGTGTGTAAGGAATACAAACTTAATGGCTTTTATTTTGGCTGGGGAGACATCTTTTGT
The DNA here is from genome assembly GCF_041146395.1 of Eulemur rufifrons. Taxonomy (NCBI): domain Eukaryota; kingdom Metazoa; phylum Chordata; class Mammalia; order Primates; family Lemuridae; genus Eulemur; species Eulemur rufifrons. The sequence goes on from NC_090992.1 coordinate 14,897,274, forward strand.
TTCTGATTTTGCTTCCATTCAAGTTGCTGTCTGTGTCCAGATACATGAGGTGCTGTTTTTAAGGGAAAATGTTTAATCTGAGGCTGGAAACAGTTGGTGGAGCTTAGTCAGGATCAGGCAACCGGACAAGGGAAGAGGAAGGAGGTATAAATGGGCTGGGGTGTATGGAAAGCAGAGAGTGGGAGAAGGATGGAGGGAGAAGATCATTCTCAGTATGTTCAAGCAGGTGGACAGCTGCACCCCACCCCCCAGAGCTGGTGCTAGGAGGAGAGGCTCTGGGCTGCTTGTGCTGGTGGGTCCTGCCAGGGCCACACTCTGTACATGTCAAAGAAAGTCACAAGGGAATTCTAAGAGACTCCCTCCAAGTGAATCCCAGAAGTTCTCATTTCCCAAACGAGGGTCTCCCCAGGTCTCCACCCCTTTCCCCCATATTAAGATTTTACTGACTCCCCATTGTCCTCAGAATAATGCCCGAACTGCCCTAGCCTGACATTCAAAGTCTTCACGGTGTGGCCAGCCCTACCCAGACTCATCTCCTGACACTGCTGCTGCAGCCACACCAGACTCCTTGAATGTTCCAGAACTTCTCATCAGTCCCCTCTGCCTGGAAGTCTTCCCCATACCCTGGGGTGAACTTGCAAATTCCTTCCTCTGGGCTTGGACAGAAACTTCTACCGCATTGTGCAGTGACTTGAGGGCATTGTATCTGCCTCCTCCCCACTCCGTAGCCCCTGAGGTCAGGGACCCACGGCAGGATGTTCAAGAAACACGTTTCGTGGTTTGGAGTCACTCTCCAGCCCGTCTCTTCCATATACCCCCACAGAAGCCCTATCCATGGCCATCACCGCCATAGGCCTGCAGACTACGGGCTTCAGCAGGTGGCAGAGAGGAGAGAGGATGCACCAAATGACACAGACACCAGCTCCCAGCCCCTGAGTGCTTGCCGTGTGCCAGGGACATTCTAAATACTCTACTCATTTCATCTTCATTAGGAACTTCATAAAGTCGGCACCACTATGATCCCCTGTTTACCTGTGATGAAATGGGGACTGCATAGGGTAAGTCTTTGCCCAAAATCATGCAGGTGGGGACAGGTCGAGCCAGGGGTTCAACCCCACAGCCCACATTCCTGAGCACAAGACTCCATTAAGTGACAGATTAACAGAAGAAGATCTCATTTCTTGTCACACTGTGTGAAATGATGCTAGAGCACATCTGGAAGGATCATTGTGAGGGAAAGACTATGAAATATTTGAGAAGGAAGAAGCATTGGAGGGGAAAGTTAAATATTATCTGTGCATTATAGAGTCACGATACTTAAAATTACAGAGTCTAATCTCATAGGCAGGTTTTCATAAGAATCGAAGCATATAAGGAAGATGTCATTTGACCTCTGCAACACCTTGCAAGACAGGTAGGGTGGGTGTTCTTACCATTATCAGCATAGCTTTTATGGCATGATAATCAGACCCCCTGAGGGGAAAGTGTCTGAAGTCATGGGGGGAGGAGGAACCTGGGGCAAGGGAACTTGAAAGCAGAGATAACTCATTTTCCTTTGGAGGCTGGAGTTAGCAACAGCCACCACCACGGCACCCTAAGGTGCATCTCTGAGGTTCACCACAATATCCCCACCATTCCCTATTGCCCTGCACTTGGCCCCCTCTCTTATTTACCTTGCCCACCTGGCCTTGTGAGCTTGTGGCCCCTATGCTGTTGGCCTCATCAGTCCCTGATCTGCCTTTGTCTCTCTAACAGGAGTGTGACTCCTTGACAGCAAAGCTGCACCTACCTATGTCTCTCCAGGCTGAGCCCTGTGCTGGCTCATAGCTGGTGCTCAACAAATGACTAGTTGAGAAAATACCTCAAAGCTCCTCTTCCTGCAGGAGGCCAAGACAAAGTATCTGTAGCCCCTAAAGGACAGTGGGTACATTTCTGTCTTCCCTCCTCCCAGTTCCACTGCATGCTGGAAGGCCCACATCTCATCTTCCAGCAAGAAGAGAAATACAGCCCTCTGTATTAGTTAGGGAAAGCTAGGCCCTCTAACAGATGGTCCTGACTCCTCAATAGCTTAACACAATAAAAGTTTATTTTTCCTTCCCATGCTCTGGGCCAGGCAGCCCTCCGTGTGATCATTCAGGGCCCAAGCCTCTTCCATGTGTGCTTCCACCCTCCTCCAGGCCCTCAGAATTCTACCTTCTCAGTCAGTGGCCAAGAAAAAAGAAGGGGGCTCGTGGGAGGTTTTTAAGGACCAGGCCCAGAAGCCACATGAATCACTTCCACCACATTCCACAGCTTGGAAATCAGGCATATGGCCACACCTAACTGGAAGGAAGAAAAGGGAGAGCAATCTATCCATGTGGCCAGGAAGAACAGAGAACGTGGAGATGGATGAACATCTAGCTCTCTCTGCCAAGCTCTCCTTGCCCTTCATTTCTGCTCGGAAGGAATCCTGGGGAAGTGCTCCAGATTCACAGAGACTGTCCTTTCAAGAGCAAGAAGCTAAGAAAGAAATGATTTTCTAATCTCATTCTCAGCCGTACTGGGTGATTCCTCCCAGGTACTGTTTCAGTTATCTATTGCTGCTATATAACCAATCACCACAAAACTGATGTCTTAAAACAACAATCTAGGCTGGGCTCAGCTGTGTGGTTCTTCTGCTCCACATAGTGTCTGCTGAGTCTGGAACACCAGAAATGGCTTCTTCACTCACACATCTTCCACATCAACACCTAGGGCATTAGAACAGCTGGCCATCTCTCTCTGTCTTTCCACATGATGTCTCCAACAGGTACCGGAACTCTTTATATGGTACCTCCAAGGGCAAGAGTTCCAAGAGAACAAGCCCCAGCATGCAAGTATTTATTAAGCGTCTGAATGCATCATGCTCGCTAATGTTCCAATGAGCAAAGCAAGTCAGATGGCTAAGTCCTGAGTCAATGTGAGAAAGGACTATACAAGGGCATGCATACCAGATGTGCTTCATCGCAATAGAACAGTCTACCACAGATGCTTCAGCAGGGCAGCATAGAACAATGTGGGATCTTTGAATTCAATTGACCTGGGTACAAATCCCAGCGCTGCCACTTATCAGCCGGACAACCTTGTACATGCCACTCAACCTCTCAGAGCGTCTATTTACTCATCTGCATAAAGGAGATGAAAGCACAAGAGTATCTACCTCACAGGGTTGTTGTAAGAATTCAGTGTGATCATGCTTAACACTGGTCCTGGTCCCCACTACATGCTCTGTACACATTATTAGTTCCTGTGTCCCCGTCCCCAGCTGAACCCACTTGACAATGTTCCCCCAGTGCAGGAAATTTGTTGTGCATACTGCAGCTACACTTTATTATCCCAACATCACTGTGGCCATCAGAGATTTGACACCTACAAAAGAACAGGGTGGATCCCAGGCAGGACCTGGATCAGGAATTCACTCCATTACACTGAAAAAGAGCCTCATATGGTGCAAGAACCACATCTTACCCTAATGTTCCCAAGCTGCACAAGCTGTCATGAGACCATTGATTCAATTCACATGACTGCAGACAACTGACTCAGAAGGTGGTTTCGGACTGTATGCTGCTCAGGGCTGAAGTAAGGGACTCTTGTTTGATATGGCTTGGGGAGGGATTGATAGAGATTATGGGGTCCCAAATATCTATCCCCCAAGCCATCCCTTGACTGCCACTGCCTATGACAGCAATGTATCCCAGAGTCCCCAGTCAGGGTGGAAGTCTCCTCATCAGAGGAAGGACATTCTTTGCCCAGTCACTGACGCCAAGGATTAAAGCATCTACCCTGCTGGTGGGATCCAGAGAGAACCTTGCCCTTACCTCGAAGTCAGTGCCACATGTAGAGTGAGTAGGCAGTGGGCTGTAGGCCAAGAGGCCTGGGTTATTCCGCTCCAGCCTGAACCAGCTCTGGGTCCATGGGCAAGTCCTTGCTCCTCTCTGGGCCTGGAGACAGACGCATTCCTTCAACAGTTTTCCAACTGTGGGCTGCCTCCACCACTTTTATCTCTTAAATGTTGGGATTCTGAAGAAGATTCATCTAAAGGGAGAGAGGCAGCATAGTGCAGAAGTTAAGAGTCACAAGCTCCACAGGCAAACAGACCTGAGTTCAAATGAGTAAGCCTGGGCAAACAGTTCACCTTGCTGAGCCTCAGTCTTCCCATCTGTGAAATGGAAATAATATCAGAACATATGCCTATTGAGTCGTTCCAAGTATTAGGTGAGATCATGTATCAGAACACCTGGTATTGTGCCTGGCACATGGTGAGTGCTGCATGGATGTAACCAACTTTTATAATTTTTAAAAGAACCTGCTTGGTGTTTTTTAAAGATTGCAACCCTTTGCTTTGGTGGTCTCTGGTCATGTCAGTCCTAGCCCCCACCTCTAGTTCCTATCCCAGCCATCATCTCCCACCATGACAGCTGATGCCGGGGACCACTGGGCCTGGGATTGACCCTGCTTGGACATGGATGCTGGGTCCAGCTTTGGGTGACCTTGGGTGAGTCATTTCACTTCTCCAGACCTCAGTTTTGTTATCTGTTAAGTGGGGATGATGGCACTTTCTACCTGCTAGGGTGTGGTAGGGATTAGTACAGCACTTGACACGTAATAAACACTCAATAACTGCTGTTATCAGTAAGTTTAGCTGGGGTAAACATTTTTTGGTTTTGTTTTCTTAATCACGTTTGGGGGTGGTGGGCGCCCTCTAGTGGTGGAGCCCCAGCTGGTGGGGGGCGCCTCAGCCTTTGGCCTGGGGGGAGGAGGGTGGCGAAGGGAGGACAGTTGGGCCTAGATCTTAGAGGTGGACCTTCTCGGGACTGGGGGTGAGTTCCAACCCAAGGCCACCACAGCGGGGTCTGGAAACAGCGATCTGTCAGCTGTCTTGGCAGGGAGGGCGGAGAAGGAAGTTCTGGTTTAGACCCCTGGGTAACTTCTCTGCAAAGAAGGAACAGCGACGCCCGCCGTGGAGCTAGGAGGCAGGCACGAGAGGGCGCCGAGGCAGTTCTCATGCTGCCTGCTATTGCCAGACGCACCCCGCCATCACCCTCCCGCTGCCTCGTACAGATGGAAAATTGAGGCCCAGCGAGGTAAAGAAAGGGACCCCCCTAAGGTCACACACAACATCCAAGGCAGAGCACAGGCCCACACCCGGACTCCAGCTCCAGTGCTCTCTGCCCCACACTGCAAGGTCAGCTTGGCCAGGCCAGGCGATGGGAAGCAGAGGACATTTCATTGAATCATAGTGAAGTTTCGAAGAAGGGGGAATTGCAGCAGGCGGAGTTCCCAGGGCTGGAGCCCTGCCCAGCCGGTCCCAGAGCTCAGGGAGGGTGGGAATGACGCAGCCCGGCCCTGGCGGTCCCAGGAGCACCATTCGCCGGGAATCTGCCGCAGCGGCAGCCAGCAGGGCTGCAGAGGCTCTGGGAAGGATGGCTGAGCCGGTGGCCCAGGCTGACTCCGCAGGAGCTCGGTGCAGCGGGCACAGCGCGCTCAGGCCGCTCGGGGGCAGAATCCGAGAGGACCCGCCCACCCACGCACTCACACACACGCGGGAAGGACGTGGGCCCGGCAGGGGCGACAGAAGCCTCGTCAGCAAGGAAGGGGTCAGCCTGGAGCAGGGAAATCCCTGAAGACCCGTGAGAGGGGGTGGCTACGAGCAGGAGGCCAGGCCCAGCTGTGGGCCGAGGCCGAGGGCCGGAGGCTGTGGACACAGCCAGCTCACTTCCCCACTCGGACTGGCCCCCTTCCTGTCCTCCAACCTGGGAGGCCTCTCCGGCGATGTGTCCTAAAAGCTTTCTCACGAATTACAGCTCAGCTGAGACTCACAAGGCCTTTGTCGGATCATCCCAACCTACAGATGAGGAAGCTGAGGCTCAAGGAGGGGCAGGAGCTGCAGGGCGGCGGGGCCATCCCTACCCAGCCTGGCCGTCAGCCCCCTTGGACATCCTGAGAGCCCCAGAATGACGCTAGTGGGCGGGGAGAAGAAATCCGCTCCGCCACCGGCCTCCAGGACCCTGGTGCCATGCCAGCACTAGCCCCTCCCCCGGAGCCACCAGCCCAGCCGCTGGGCCCCAGGGGCCGTGCACTCCCAGGGGTAGGTGCAGAAGGAGGCGGTGTGTGGTGACAGAAAGGAAACAGCAGGCTTTGGCACCTGGACCTGCGTTCAAATCCTGACTCTACTGTGTATTTACTGTGTGTCTTTGGACATGTCACTTAAATCGCAGCTACCCAGTTTCCTGAACTGACTGAAAGGCATACTATCTTCTGCACATGGCGTTTCTGGTAAAAATAGCAACTGCCATTTATTGTGCCCTTTGGGGCCAGGTACCGTTCTAATCGCATTAGCGCATTAGCTGGTGTATTCCTTTCAGCAGTCCCCTGGTGCGGTTTTACTGGTAGCTCCATCTGCAGATGAGGAAACTGAGAAACAGCCGGGAATAGGCAGAGCAGGGATTTGAACTCGGCCTGTCTGGCCCCTGAATCCTAAGCTACACTGCCCATTCATAACGTATGAAAAGTACATCCAAGATGTCAGATGCACCACAGGGCTGTGAATTTTGGGTTGAGTGGAGTGGCGAGGCTCAGAGAACAGACTGACCAGGGAGTGCCTACCCCTCCGGGGTCCACTCGGACCAAGCAGATACGCGTCCGCTCCGCTGGAAGACCAAGGGGAAACCGAGTCAGGGAAGGCTATGGTTGTGGTCTGGGGTCCCAGCTTGCAGCCTCAACCTGGTCCCTTCATCAGATCATGTGCTCCTCAGTGGTCACCGAGGTGCTCTCTGGGCCAGGCTCGGGACTGGACACTCAGCACAAGGCAGACGAGGGCCCAACCTCGCAGCCCCTTGAGGGCAGGAGGCCCTGCCACACGCTGTGGCAGTGGGGAGGTGGGAGAGCAGACCATCTCTCCAGTAGGGTGGACTCCCTGCCTGGTGGGAAGGCACTGGGCCCGGAGCCCAGGGCGGAGGGGCTGCGATCTCCCAGTGCCCCTCCCAGCCTGGGAGCTGCCCCTTTAAGGAGAGATGGGGCGAGGCTGTTTCTCGAAGTGTGCCCCCTCCAGCTGCAGCTGCAAGACTCCTGGCTTTCACACCCAGGCTGAGCCCCTTGCTCCTCCCCTGACCTCCCAGCCACCTCTCAGCCCACCCCAGCCCGAGGTCCCCGTGCCTTGGTCCCCAGTCATCCCACCCGCTCTTGATCTGTTCCCTGGCTGGGACTCCTGGCTGGGGCTGCACGGCCCTTCCCTTCCCACTCCGTGCTTGGCAGAGGGGTGAGTGTCTGTTCTTGAGTGGGGCCCAGGGGGCCGGCCTAGGCCAGTGAGAGGAAAGGGGGGTGGAAGGCAGGGCTGTCTAAAGGGAACCCCCTTTCCCAAGAAGGCAGCTCCGCCCACCATGGGGGTGTGGGATGAAGGCAGGCAGACAAGGCACCGGCCGGAATTGGAGCGCTGGAGAGCATCTGTGTGCACAGAAGACTAAAGCGAGCGGTTCGGCTCTAGAAGCACCGATTAACCAGGAAGAGGCCAGACTCCTGCAAGGACAGAAAGACCCTGTCTGCCTGGGCAGGCTTAGCCCTCAGTGGGAGAAGGGCGCATGACCATGCGTCCCGGAGAGCACCTACCCTTCCCCGGGCACCACACTGGGCACTTTACGGGTCTGATGCCAGTCCACACCTGTACCTGCCCCCCTTCCCACCTGAAGCTCTCTCCCAACTAGGAGAATGAGTTAGAACCTGGGCTTGGGAGTTGGACAGATGCTGGGTTCAAATCCTGACCCCACTGTTTGCCACCTTTGTGACCTTGAACATGTCATGTCACCTCTCTGGGCCTTAGTTTCCTCATCTGTAAAATGGTGGTAATAGTACCCACCTAGGGGGCTGTGGAGTGGATCGGGCATTGGGGTGCTCAGTTGGTGCATGTTCCTCTCCATGGGTCTGCCTGTCCTGCACCCCCGCCTGAGTCTCATGGTCCCAGTGGAGTCTCAGGTGCAGTGGGGAAGTCCCTCCCCCGGGCTCTGCCATCCTCCTGCCTGTGTGCAGCAGATGTCAGCAGAGGATGCACAGAGCCCGATGTGTCCTCTTGCAGAAAGAACTGCGGACTCTCGCCACCAAGGCTCCGTGGGACCCACCCCAAGGCACCCCTGCACTGTCACCCACTGGCATCAAAGTGAGGTAGAGAGGGGCCACTGAGAAGTGGGTGGTCCTCCCAGATCTGCACCAGAGGCCCAGGGTCCAGTCGGTGCCTGCCACTCCTTAGCAGAGTGGCCTTTGCCCTCCTGAGCCTTGTTTTCTGTCTATGAGGTAGGGTGCACAGGAAAGTCCCCAGAGACTCCAGGGTGACAGCGCTCAGGCCCAGGCTGAGCAAAGCCAAGGGGATGCAAATGTAGCCCTCAAGGCTGCCCTCACCTTTGTTTGCTTTATTGAGTAAAAGAAAATACTTTGAACATGTAATGGGGACTTGGGGAGGGGAGGAGGGGTCAGGGCGAGGCTTCATCCAAGAGAAACAGCCTCCCAGGAGCATCCAGCCAAGAAAATCCAAGGAGCTGGAGAGAAGGCAGGGCGGCCGAGGGGAAGAGACCGCCCCCCATAGTGAGCAAGGTAGCCCCTGCCCCGCCGCCCGCCAGTGCCTCCTTTCCTGCTGCCCCCAGGGGCCACCCAGGACCCCCAGCTCACCTGTACCCCCCTTGGGCACGTTCATTCGTTCCTTCATGGACTCATTGGCTCATTCATTCATTCGTTCTCCCAGGCAGTCACTTTTCTGTTCTTTCCCTCTTTCATTCATTCCTTCCCTGGTTCATTCATTCACTCACTGAGGCCCTTGCTCAAAGGTGAACAGTCAGGGGCCCTGCCCTCAAGGTGTTCTGGGGTTAGTACAGGACAGTGGCCCAGGCGGGGAGATTGCCAGGAGCCTGCGGGGGCTGTAGGAGGCCAGTGGGTGCTCACCGATTAGCAAGAAGCGCTGTTTCCCTGAGGTGAGTGCAGGGCGCCAGGGGGTGCAGGTGGAGGGGAGGACAGTCCAGGAAAATGGCCCAGAGGTGGGTGAGAGCCGCTGTGTTTCAGAAGGGGGCCCGGAGACCAGGGCAGGCCAACCCCGGTCCCAGCAGGGCATGTCTCAGGGTCCCCCGGGGCTGCTGTGGGCCTTCCCCACTGCCAGGCCAGGAGCCCCTGGAATTCCCCAGCATTCTCTGTGGGCCCTTTCTCCAAGCTTCAATGGGGACTTAAGCCAGAATCCTGCTGGGAGCCCTCCCATCCCGTGGCGGGGGGCGGGGTGGCGGGGGACCCGAGGGCACCTATCTCCTGCACCCGCAGGAAACCCAGCACTTCCTACCATCTGGGGCCGGGTCGCTGATGTGAAAATCTTCCCCTGGGCTCCAGTCTTCAGAGGCTGCAAGTCTTGAAATTCAAGCTTGGAGACTGCCAAAGCAGAAAGGAAACCGCTGAGTATTTTTCTGAAGGAGCAGGAGAGGTAGAAGTTGAGGGGAGAAAAGCAGAGGACCTGGAAAATGAGTGAAGCTGGCCCTGAGTTTGTTCCTGTGGCTCTGTAAGCCCAATGCCTGCCCCGGCAGAGAGAGCTCTCAGGTGGGGTCCCTGGGGATTCCAGGGGCACCCTTAGGGTGCAGCCTGGCTCCTCCACGTTGGGGACTTGTCCCCAGGCCATGTTTCCACCTTGAGGGGTCCTTTCCACCAAACCCCTGTGTGATTATCCCCCAGGGAAGTCATTCACGCCCTTTGCCTCAATTTAGCACCTGAAAGTATTAAAAATTCCCAGGTGACCACTCCCGCTGGGGGTGCTGGCTGTGACCCAGAACTCTAGGGGAACGGACCGAGATGGTAACCAGCTCTCTACTTACTCCTCAAGCATAGCAGCAAGAGGAGGTTCTGAATTCAAGGCCATCTCCGCCCCTACCGAGTGATCTGGGTGCAGTCAAGCAACCTCTCTGGATTTCAGAGTAAATGGGGGCAACAGTAGTTATAATAATAATAAGAGTTATAGTTTTCAAGTGCTTAGTTCTTGCCAGGCCCTAGGCTCAACACACGACTTCATTTAAGCCACCAATTCTATGAAGCAGGTACTTCTATTATTGCCATTTACAGATTAAGAAACTAAGCACAGAGAGGTTAAGTAACTTGCCCAAGGTGACCCAAGCACAAGGGAAAAAAGGATTCCAACCCGCCCACACCAACTGCACAGCTTGCAGACTTAATTATTATACTGCATCTTGCAGTGTTTTCGTGCATTCCTTGAGCAAATAAAGAACATCTTCTTGCGCTGGCACTGGACGTAGAGAAATAAATCTTGTATCTGCTTTCAAGGAGCTTCCAACTCAGTGGGTCAGACAAATAAGTAACCAAATAGAATGTGATGTGATTGTTGTTAAAATAGGTGAATTATAAGATGCTGAGTGTATTAGTCAGACTATTTAATGCAAGCTGCTTTAACAACTAACCCCCGCATCTCAATGGCTTACCAAGACATTTCACGGTGCAACGCATTGGCAAGGGCTTCTGGCTCCACACAGCCACTATACGATCAGACCTCCTTGGAGCCTTCTGCTGGAATCCTCTACTGGGTGTCAGCCAACAAGCAAGAGAGAGACGTCAGGGAGGACTACACGGAACATGTTATGACCTGGCCCAGAAATCACATGCCTCGCCTGCCCATGTTGTTCCGCTAGAACCAGTCACACTGCCCACTTGGCTGCAAGGGAGGCTGGGAATTGAGGAGATAACAGTGGTGAGTATCTGCCACAATGTGGGAGACAAAGGGGAAAGTGACCCCATCTGGTTGAACAGAGATGCCTCCAAGAAGTAAGAATGAAACTGGGTCTGGTGGTGACAGGGGCAGTGGAAAGCACATTCCAGGGTGACCTGAAGTGGGGCTGGGGTTTGGCTAATCGCAATCAGTAACAAAGAGCCTGCCCTCAGGGTCTGTCTCACTGGAGGCAGTTAGAGGGTATTAATAGAATTGGGGAAAGCACTGTGGACACAGACCCTGAGCTCCAGTCCCTGCTCTGTTCACTGTGTGAGCGTGGGCAGACCTGCAACTCTCCAAGCTCAGTGTCCTCATCTGTAAAATGGGGATTCAAACATTAACTTGGAGGTTAGAGATGGAGCCAGACAAGCACAGCAGGCGGTCAGTAAATGGTGACTATCCTTGCTGTTGGTGCTCCCTAAATCTACACTTCTTAGCCCGGGGTGTTTCTCAGCCTATTATCTGATTCCCACCACTTCCCAGCCCTGAAGGCTCCAGGGGAAGGGGGAGGGAAAACTGAACGCCTGTCCCAAGCGTTCCCCAAGGAACTTTTCACCCAGTGACTTAAAGACCCAAGACCGTCCCATCCCAAACTGTCAGAACTGCAAGGCACCTTAAAGGTCACTTGGGCTATTATCTAAGAGATGCAAAAACTGAGGTCCAGAAAAAAGTAGGAATTCTTCCCAAGGCCCCACAGTCCCAAAAACATGACTAGCAAATAGCTTGCACCTCATGTGACCCATTGGTTGTGGCTGCCTGGAGGACAATGGTGAGATTTCTGGGGCTTTCTCTGGGCTCAGTGGGAAAGAACACCAGAATCAATCAGTCACGCCAGCCGTGGGTGGGTCTGAGAGCGTATACAGTACAGTAGGTAACATCTACATCACTGCAGCAGATGATGGAAAAATGCGTTGGTCCTCCTCACCAACTTCTACTTTCTCCCTAAAAAATTAAGCAACATTCACAGAAGGTGGTTCCAAAACATGATCAAAAGGACTTAGGGGACAAAAACCTAATGTCCAAAAAAAAAGTGAAATCACTTAATAAAAACTAGAGTGTAGACCCTATAGCAATTGTAACTCTTAACCACCCCCGAGGCACAATAACCCGGGGCTCCAGGAAGTGGCTCCAGGTCCTAAATTACAGTAGACATTTGAGTTTGCTGTTTCCCCTGCCTGACAATGTCCCAGTTTCTCCTGAGGAACTGCCTGTTCCCCACTGCGCACAGTTTATTGTGTCTATTCCAGTCCGCCCCCCATCCCACCTAAGCCTGGAATTGAACCTTAAGCACAGAGACAAGGAGACCAGAAGTAGTTGAGTCTTGGTGCCCAGCTGTCCAGGCTCAGGATGAAGGGGTGGCCCCCTCATCACAGATGTTTTCACACGGCCCTACCACTCTCTGTGTCACCTTCAAGACAGTGTGTTCCTTAAGGACAGACCCTGTCTTGGTCACTGATGAATTTCCAAAGCTTAGCAAGCTGTCTGCATGTAACAGGCATTCAGTAATTTGTATTGTTCTTGAATTAATTAATTAATTAATATAAGAAAACATGTAAGTTCTGAATCAGAGGACAGAATTTAGATACTAGCTCTGTTTCTCACTAGCCATGTGACTTTGGGCAAGCCCGTTACCTCTCTGAGCCTCAGTTCTCTCATGTGTAAAATGGACACGATTACAAACACCTCCCAGGACAGTTGACAGGTTTAAATAAGATAATGGATGTGAGAGAGCTTTGTAGACTGCAACTGATGTGCAGAGGACAATTACTCTCATCACCAAGGCAGGGAAAAGGTTGATGATAGTTGTGGATGTACCAATAACTAGCTCCTCCTCAGCAGACAATTGGATGAGAATGAGGCAGGTGTTTTCTTTGTCCAAAAACAGTTTGTGATTCAATGTCTATGTCAAGTTGAAAGTCCCAGAAAACTTAATTCAAAACAGCTTAATCAATAAGGAGAATCTGTTGAATCTGTCTTAATCAAGACATGGGAAAATTTTGGGACTGGCTTCAGGTAAAGTTTGATCCAGTAGCATAAATGAAGTCACTGAAGATCCAGTTTCTAAGCACCAAAGAGGCAGTGACTAAACACTTATTGGTGACTCAGTTACTGAGCACATGGTTAGAACCTAGGACATTTTTGTTGAAAAAATTAAACAAAATTGTCCTTAATCTGACATGCAGAACAAATATAAATTTTGATGACTCAGGATTCAAGGTCTTTGGTTGCATGCAACAGAAACTAACTTAAGCAAAAAAAAAAAAAAAAAAAGTGTCTTGGAAGAAGTGATAGGGAGGCTTGGAAATGGACAGGAATCAATGATTGGCAGGGCCAGGTCAGCAAAGGCTTTGTAAGGCATGAAGAGTCCCAAGGTCAATGGGAAAGCATGGAGGAATTTAATGAGGCAGGAGAGTGACATGCTGCTATCTACATCTGAGAGGAATCCCTGGCTGCAGCCTGTAGGAAAGGTGGAGGGCAGAGACAGGGCAAAAGGAGACTGGAGGTGAGGTTGCTGCTGTGGTCTAGGTGACAGTGACAGACGCCTGGATGGGCATGGTCAGGTAGAGCTGGGGAAGGACTTGAGAAACGCTAATAAAGGGGAATCCACAGGATATGGAGATTGGATGTGCCAAGAGTCAAGAATGACCCCCGGGTTCCAAGCCTGGCAGCTGAGTGGGCAATGGCACCACTCACTGAAATGGGGGACTTGCAGAAAGGATGGCTTCTCCCCATTGGGCCTTGAGTGGGGCTGGTACAGCCGGAGCCATTTGTCCTGCAGAAGGCCTAGGCCAGGCAGCCAGCCCAGGGAACTGGCCGGGGGGAGACAGGCTGGAGAAGGAGGACCAGTTTGGTATCAGACGTCAGGGTAATTCCAAACTCTTTTGGGTACAGAGTTGAGCCTCCAGAGCCAAGTTCTGGGATGCTCTTTGCCTCTGGCTTCCTGCCATAGGCATCATCTGCAGAGAATATTCGAAGACATAAACATGATGATTTCATCAAGGTCCGCGTGTTCGGGGACACATGTGCAGGCGATGGCAGCCCATCAAACCATGGAAATTCTGACCCAGAAGGTTGAGACACAACAATGTTGAGGCTTCCCTCCCCCGCAACCCCTCTGGCCTGGGCCCAGTTCTCAAAAGTGGTTAATTAATGTAATGAATTATGACAAACGTGGATGGCGCCTCTGATTTGCTGACAGCTGATACAAACAGAGGTAGTGGCCAAGAATCCCAATGCGTACATTACACACACACACCACCACCACACACAACTCCACCAAAAATAGCTTGCAAATGGGTTTGTAATTCAGTGACTTTTCCATCTGTACTGGAACATGGCAAGAAACTACTGCTGCTGCAGCAAAGGGTAAATGAAAGAGTTGGAAATAAGTTGTCTCCCTATTTTTTTTTATTATAAAGTCTTTCTTCTTCTCACCACTGCATCTCTCTATGACACACAGGGTTTTAGCCAACCCTGCATTCTATGAAGGAAGGAAGGGATGCACATTCACCGAGGACCTACTGTGTGCTGGGGCTTTACATATCGAGTCAGAACTCTTTTGGTTGTAAGCAACAGAATTCCAATTGAATCAGCATATAGGGAAAACAAAAGCAGGTGGTGTGGGAAGGACATGGAAATATTTCATATAATCAGACAAAAATTGAATACCCACTGGGCGCAGTGGCTCACACCTGTAATCCCAACACTTTGGGAAGGCATGGCAGGAGGATCGCTTGAGCCTGTGAGTTCAAGGCTTCAGTGAGCTATGATTGTGCCACTAGCTCTCCATCCTGGGTGACAGAGAGAGACCCTGTCTCAAAAAGCAAATCGAATACCCAAATTGTAAGAAGGACAAGGAGAGGCTGGGCACAGTGGCTTATGCCTATAATCCTAGCACTATGGGAGGCTGAGGCAGGAGGATGGCTTGAGATCAGTTCAAGACGAGCATGAGCAAGAGCGTGACTCCAATTCTACTAAAAACAGAAAAATTAGCTGGATGTCATGGTGCACACCTGTAGTCCCAGCTGAGGCACGTGGATCCCTTGAGCCCAAGAGTTTGAGGTTGCAGTGAGCTATGATTGCCCCACGGCACTCTAGTCTGAGTGACAGAGCGAGACTCTGTCTCAAAAAATAAAAAAACAAGAAAATAAAAAAGGACAAGAAGGACAAGGAGATAGCTAGAGCCAGTGACTCAAACTCCACTAGAGCTGAGCGTCCAGTCTCTCTTCTCTCAACATTTTATGTTTATATACATGTCTGGCAATCTATATATCTATATAGTCAATTCTCATTATTTAGATTCTGTATTTGTAAATTTGCCTACTCACTAAAATTTCTTTGCAACCACTAAATAAATATTTACGGTACTTTCATGGTCATTCACGCACATGTGCAGAGTGGTGAGAAATGTTGAAGTCACTCAATGCACATGTTCCCAGCTAAGGTCAAACCAGGCGATGCTCTACCTTCTTATTTCAGCTCTCATTCTGTAAACAAGTGTCCTTTTCTCTGTCCATTCGGTGCCACATTTTTCTCATTTTTGTGCTGGATAAGCTTCTCCCAGGCAGGAGTTATAGTGCTGCTGGCCACCCACTCAGTGTTAACTGATCAACAATATATATAGAATAAGGTGTCTAAACAGAAACGCACAAACAACCAGGTTATGTACTGATCGGTTGGTGAAAATACTGTGGCCAGAAGCTCAAAGGAACCTAACCCTGTGGTTCCCCTGGGAGCAATAGTTGGATGTTCACCAATTTCATTTGTGGCGACTTTATGGAAGGTAATGACCACCATTAATGAAAATCAACTGTATCTCCTATTTCTCCTTGTCCTGGACCACCCCCCTCCCTCCAGCCCGTGTCTGGGGGACAGCAAGGACCAGGCGGCCAACAGCACCCAAGCCTCAAGCCTCGTAGCCTCTGCCACCAGAGAGGGACTTTTCATGTTTGAAAAATCCCAGACCAATCAACTATAGTGGGAGTGGGGAAGGTTGTATATATATTAATACATGGTGCCTCCCAGTGAAAACACATAAAATTCAGGAACAGCAGTTCCTAAAAGAACAGAAGCTTGTTCTCACATGACTGGAAGAAGGACCGAGACAGACATGTCGCTCATTCACACACACATGCTCGTCGTGCACACACGCACATAGTTATTTAATTCTCATCACACAAGTTTTACTATATCCACATGCCACCTGCAACATTACCAACTAGTTTTTCTTAAATTAACTATTTCTTTGCTTAAAAGAATTTAAAAGGAAAACTTATATTTCTACCCTTGTATTTGAAACTGACTGTCAACATAAACTCATCATGTTAAAATAAAAAACAAATGTTAGACCACAAACCCTCTGAAACCCGCTCAGCTGAAACTGACCGTATATTTAGAAACATAGGTTTATGTTTTGTTCTCTGTCCTTAGGGCGGGGGCTCTGTTCAGAGCGGGCCGTACTTCATTCACGTCAGCCCGGCACAGGGACTGGTGCGGAGCTCTCAGTGGACATTGATCTCTAGGCTCAGGCTGCTGCTACCTGCATTTCCCTCCTAGGTAGTAATGCATTTGTAGAGGAGACTGCTTGAAGAAGGGGAGCCCCTCAAGAGGAAGGGAGGAGGAGGGAGGGGGAGAGAGGGGGGAAGGGGTGCTGCCTAACTGGCTGAACCCTATGTGACCTCTTCTCAGAACCAGACCTGCCATCGACTTACTGCACTCCCTGTGCACACTTTCGCTATTTTCTTTCTTTTTCTTTTTTTTAGAGACAGGGTCTCACTCTGTCGCCCAGGCTGGAGTACAGTGGCCCAATCACAGCTCACTGTAGCCTTGAACTCCTGAGCTCAAGCGAGCCACCTGCCTCAGCCGCCGAGTAGCTGGGGCTACAGGTGCGTGCCACCACACCCAGCTACATTTTTTTTTGTACAGATGGCATATCATCACTATGTTGCCCACACTGGTCTTAAACTCCTGGGCTCAAGCGATCCTCCTACCTCGGCCTCCCGAAGTGCCGGGATTACACGGTGAGCTGCTGTGCCCGGCCCACTGTCCTATTTCCTCGGCACCTTTGTGTGGGCTGTGTACCTCCCGAAAAGGCTCTCTCCCTTCTCTTCACGACTCTTTCTTCAAACTCTACCTCCTCTCCTGTACCCATTGGCAAGCTTTCAGCAACGCATAACAGAAAACCCAACCATAAGAGACTTAACTACAAGAAAATTTTGTTATCTCAGACAACGAGAAGGCCCCATACAGCTTTAGCAGCTGAACAGTGTCACCAAGAACCGAAGTCCTTTCTGTCTCCTTGTTCTGCCATCCTCAGGGCGACAGCCAGCCTTCCTCATGGCTGCCAGAGGGCTGCAACTGCAGCCGCCACGTCCTCACCAAAGTTCAGACTCAGAGAAAGGATCGTGCGTTCCTTGTGTTTGTTTTTAAGAGTCAAGAAACTGCCCTAGAAATATGCCCTCCCCACCCCCAGCCTTGTCCTCATAGCTGTGAGGACAGAGCACGATCACGGGTCCTTTCCTCGGCCAGTTAGCGGCAAAGGGAACGCGGTTAGCATGGGGGATGTGGTGAGTCGAGACCCACCCCCAGAGGATGAGGAGAGGGCAGAGCTTCCCCACGTTCCTGACCCCACATGGCAGTGCGGAGCCCGAAGCACATCTGTGTTCTGTAGGGAGAAGGCAGCCACATGCTTTTCGATACTTCCCCTTTAAATACCTGCCCTTCGGGACACTTGGATAAAATCCCTCTTTGGGCCATGGAAGCCTCATGTCTAATGGTTAAAAATGTCTCCAGTCTTGTCTCCTTTTCCAGACTCTTCTGCACAAAGCCCACGCCATCTATCTCCCTTGTCTAGACTTGTGCAATTACTTTGCGCTTGTCCCAGTGCGGTATAATTTATAATTGATCTGCTCAAGCGTCTGCCTTTGTCACTGGGCTGTGAGACGCGTCTGGGGTGGGCCAGAATTGCCCTGGGACCTGAGAAGCCGGCGGGTGGGTGCTGGGCGGATGCTGGCTGCATTGCACGGGTGGAATCGTGACCGCAAAGGGAAGGAACAGGAGGAGGGCGCGAGAAGCAAGGAGGACACAGGGAAGAGGACAAAGCAGTCAATGAAATGCGGGCTTTGGCTGCAGACAAACATGGTGCCTGGCAGAGCCACTTCACTAACCGGGATGGAGAGTCTATTGTGGAAAATAATCATTCCTTAGCTTAAATAAACCTTTTGCCTCAATTGCATGTAATAGAATACAAAGGTATTGACTCGGCCTGGGGAGAAGTTCAAACCCACCGCCACTTCACTAGCAGGCACTAATTGCCCCGAGGCTTAGGTCAAAGGTTAGTGCAGGATTAAAATTGTCAGTGAAAATAAAAGCAAGGTCTCAACTCCTGAATTAGCTAATTGCTCCTCTCCTCTGCCGGCTTTGCCCTGGCTTCATTGCTAATAGATGTGGCTGGCAGGTTCCTCTGCCCGACAAAGCCACTGTTTCCACCCATCTCCTCGCTAACCTGAGCCTCATTACCCCAGACTGTCTGGAGCGCTAGCAAGCGAGTGTCCTAATGTGCTGGAGGTTGGCAACAGGAATGGAGTTAAAGCAACGTGGGTGAGTTGATTTGTGTCCTCAAAATATATGACATGAGCACTGTGTTCCAGGCATTGTGCAAAACTGTGTTCCAGCTTTGTGGAATTTGTCTCTTTTTAACCCTTACCAAGCCCTAAGACTTTCCACTAAAAGGAACCAGAGCCCCTAGAGAAAGAGCTCCAGGTTGGGATGGGAAATGTACAACACATTGGGACAACCTGGGACATCTTGTCACACCTGAAAGCAAAGCACCCATCAAAGCATGAGGGCAATGACAAAAGGACATAAGAGCCACCGGCAGGAGTCCTCACCAGCCACAGTAGTAATAATTTGACCTTCAAAAAGAATAATGACCGTCATAGATTGAAACATATTAAATAAGTTAAAAAATCCAAAAGTTCATGGTGATACTTAGTGCACTGCTCATCTTTGGAAGATATTAGTTAACTAATTATTCTGAAAACTGGTAATTAAAGAAAAAGAGGGCCGGGCGTGGTGGCTCACGCCTGTAATCCTAGCACTCTGGGAGGCCGAGGCGGGTGGATCGCTCAAGGCCAGGAGTTCGAGACCAGCCTGAGCAAGAGCGAGACCCCGTCTCTACTAAAAAAACCAGAAATAAATTATCTGGCCAACTAAAATATATATAGAAAAAATTAGCCGGGCATGGTGGCACATGCCTGTAGTCCCAGCTACTCAGGAGGCTGAGGCGGTAGGATCGCTTAAGCCCAGGAGTTTGAGGTTGCTGTGAGCTAGGCTGACGCCACGGCACTCACTCTAGCCCGGGCAACAAAGCGAGACTCTGCCTCAAAAAAAAAAAAGAAAAAAGAAAAAGAATTAGGCGCTTGTCCTGTCTTTCCTGTATGAAATGTATCTTGGGGAAACTGAGTAGCTGATGGAGGGAAAGTTTTTTGTTGTTGTTGTTGTTTGTTTGTTTATTTGTTTTTTGAGACAGAGTGTTGCTCTGTCACCCTGGCTGGAGTACAGTGGCGTTGTCATAACTCACAGCAACCTCAAACTCCTGGGCTCAAGCAATTCTCCTGCCTCAGCCTCCCAAGTAGCTGGGACTACAGGCATGCACCACCATGCCCGGCTAAGTTTTCTATTTTTTGTAGGGACGGGGTCTCAGTCTTGCTCAGGTTGGTCTTCAAACCCTGGCCTCAAGCAATCCTCCCACCCCAGCCTCCCAGAGTACTGGGATCACACACATGAGCCACTGTACCTGACCTGAAAGTTCTTGCTTATAGAATTGTGGTCAATAGACAGAGAAGGAGTAACAGAATTAGAAAATCACCATTTTGCCACCCTCCTGAAATAACGGAGGTAGGCCAAAGGTTTTCAACGTTGGCACAATTGACATTTGCGGCCAGATAATTGTTTGTTGTGGAGGCGTTCCTGTACATTGCAGGATGTTCAGCAGCGTCCCTGGACTCTCCCCACTAGATGCCAGTAGCAGGCTCCCACCCCCCAGTTATGACAAAAGTGTCCCCACACACTGCAGATCCGGGCCGTGGTCCTCAATGGCTGCATGGACCATTAGGTGAGAGCTGATGAGAGACGGAACCACACCTGAATCTGAGGCCGCCCAGAGGGCTGCTCGAGGAAGATTTGGTACCAACCACCATCAATCTCCACCAGCCCTGGCCCCAGCATCCCTGGCAGAACAGAAACCCAAGGCAAGTCGCCCAGTGACATTTTCCCCAACGAAGTTGCCACTCCTATATTGAAATTACAAATCTTCGCTGGGCCCTTTTTCTGTTTAATTTCTGTAAGCGATGCTCTCTCTTAGCCAGATCTTTGCACATGCTGCTGCTTCCTGCAAAGCTTTATCCCAAATACCCCTTTCATCACTGCCAATGCCTCCTGATTCTTCAGGTCTCAGCTTTGATGTCTCTTCCTCCAGGAAGCCTTCTCTGACTCCCCCTTTGTACTATTATTGCCCATTATGTCACTTGTCCCAGTGTGTGGTTGTTGTTAACTGTCTCCTCAGCAGGACTTGTAGGGCCAGTGACTGTGCCAGATTCATTCTTTATCTCCAAGGAACTCAGTCTAGAGTGGGCACTTGGAAAATGTTGCAAGCAGGCAGGAGGGAGGAAGGAGGGAAGCGGGGAGGCCTGACTGCATGCTGTCACGGCGTTGGAGTATGCCTCTGGATGAGCATCCGCATCTGAGTCCTCCTGCATGTGCACAGCAAGCGTGCGTGAACGTGGGTGTACATGCACAGTGCAGGAGAGCCGTGCACAAATGGGGACTAGGAACACCGCAGCCTGGACTGTCTCACCTCCCTCCCTTCCCGGCTCTAGCTCCCCAAGCTCCTGCCATGCCACATTCTGTGAACCTTCATACGTTTTTGTGCGTCTCTGCCTTTCTCATGCTGTTCCTCCTTTCTCTTTGCAGTTAAAGCTCTACCCAGTCTCCCAGAGCCTCCTGACTCCTGGCTCTCACCCTCTCCCCAGCCAGTCACCTCCTCCTTTGTGCATCCAGAGCCCTGGGTCCTCCCCCCTCCACCCTCTCTTGCTGCCCTGTGGGCCACCTGTTCACAGCACTCGGCTCTGAGCCCTCCAAGGGCTGCCTCTCCACACACTGGCTGTGTCAAGGCACCTCTGTGCTCCCAGCTGCCGAGGGCAGGCAAGCAGCCAATGCCCAGCAGAATGTTTTCCAGGTTAGGATGTGCATCTGCATGGGGGCAGGGCGTACAGGTGCACGCGTTGGACTGGAATGGGGTATTCACATTCTTTTTGCTCATGAATCCCCCCCAAATAATTTTGAAAATTATATATACTTTCAGTAGAATCCATATCATATGCAATTAAGTTAATTTAAATCTAACAAATACTCACTGAGAATGAATACAGGAGTTGTGACACGTGACAGAAAATAAGAGATTTACACCCACGTTTTTTTAAAATGCAGATTTATAGTAGCCAGTAATCTTTCTGCAAAAGTTAAATGAAAATATTTCCGCAGCAAGTCTGAATAAATGTTCAAGAAACTATAAAGCACTAACTTCCCTCCGATACAGGATCTTGTACTCAAAGATGACCTGTAGAAAGTGAGTTTGGAACATTCCACCTTCTTCTCTTTTAAATTGGGCAAAATACCCCCTCAGAGACATAAACCAAGGAAGTGGTGGATGAGAAAATGCACCAGGCGCTTCACCCAGACTCCTAGCTCCCAGCTGCTATTTCCAAATCTTAATGTCGTAATTCTAACGTGGTTGGTTTGGATGGACAGGTGGGTGGATGGATGGATGAATGAGAGCGAGGGGCAGGGCATGGAACTGAGCCATGAGTTTGTGCCCCTGAATATAAGGTTACTCCTACCACCAATATTTCTCTTGCTACCACAAAACCCTCCCTTACTAGGGAATGCATTCCAGGACAATATTTGGGGAATGAAAGAGACAGAGACAAGGTAATTCAAGTAAAATCGTCAACACTCCCACCATCTGACTGGAGAATATGCCTGAATTCAGAATAGCCCAGTGTGAACCCAATCAGGAGCCACAGTTTGCCCTTCTGGGACAGATCAATATCCAAGAGAAAAGCGTGAGTCCCACCACGAATGCACAGCACCACGATTCAGGGGAGCCCCCCACGCTGAGATCACCCCTGTATTCCATAGTCTGGAATTTTCTACACCCCAGGGCAATGTGTACAGTAAAGTGCAGGGCAGGTGAGAGGTGTAACTTTCTGTGCAACGTGCAGAAGGGACATTGTAGAAAGGGGGCTGGGAAGAGGGTACATGACCGGCCACAGGGGGATTCTGCAACAGATCAGTTTAGGAAAGAACACTTAGGAAAGCTGAGGATCTGCTCATTGATTCCCTTAAGATTATAGTATCTGTGGACCTCTTAGAAAGCCATCACATGCCCTGCAGTGTAGGTGTCCTGAGTCTGAAGGCCTGGGACTGGGGCCCATCTCCTTAAGGCAACAGTGTGCAATGAGGGTAGGAGGTGGCTCCAGAGC
Source organism: Eulemur rufifrons (assembly GCF_041146395.1). Lineage (NCBI taxonomy): Eukaryota > Metazoa > Chordata > Mammalia > Primates > Lemuridae > Eulemur > Eulemur rufifrons. The sequence continues at coordinate 14,919,570 of NC_090992.1, forward strand.
AGCAGCAACAGTACCCTTGGGAATTTCTTAGAAATGCAAATTCTTGGGCCTACCCAGAGCTGTTGAAGGGTAGGGATGTGGCCCAGCAATCTGTGTGTTAACAAGCTCTGCTGGGGACTCTGATGCACACTCAAGTGTGAGAACCACTGGTATAGACTTTTCTTGCTTTTTTCTATTACCCTTTTTTCTACTAATAACACTTCAATATTCCTTGAGGAAACCACCACCCTCCACTTTCAGAACTTATAGTTGGGTGGAGTTGGCTTACCTCTCCCTCTCCCCAGCTCCAGGGACTGGCCCACGACCTAGACCTGGACAGTTAAACTATTCTGTCTCCCAGATCACAGTGACTGGTATAAGAATATTCAAGGGGGAGAGTGATCCAATCAGAGTCAGCCCTGGAACTTGTACGGGAGCCTGTGGGAAAGATATGTTCTCTTCCTGCTGCTGAAGTTATTAATCCAGTAGGATGTAAGCCTAGAATGACAGGGAAAGCCTTCCTGAGGATAAAGCCAGGGCAACAGAAAACAGGGAGAAGAGAGGGAGCACCTGGATCCAGCTTTGCCTGAAGCCAGTGCCTGTGCACTTTTCTGTTACACAAGCTGATAAATTTCCTTATTGGCTTAAGTCAGTTTCCATGTGTTTCTGTCACTTGTATCCAAAAGAATCCTGAATAACACAAACACAGAAGTGGAGGTGCAGAAGAAGAGGAGAGGTAGGGTTCCAGAACCTGGTAGACCTAGCTTCAAATCCTGGCTTCACCACTTAAGAACTGTGTGACTTTGAGCAAGTCTCTCTACCTCTCTGATCTTCTGTCCTTGTGTAAAACAGGAGTAACGCCAACTCCTGGAGGGGTGGCTGTTCTGTGGTGTAATAGTTATGCACAGGATTTCGGGAGCTCTGTCTGACTCCCCCAAATGACCTCCCTTCTCTTTGCCTCAGTTTCCTCATCAGTAGAAAGCAGATAAAGATATGCATCTGGAAGGATTGTGGCGAGAAGTAAATGAGAGAATGGGGGAAATGCTCACACCAAGCTGGTGTTCTATTAATACGATGGCAATTAGCCCTGCGTGAGACTTAGGTCCGTGACTGTCTTTTTAAATCGGCCACCACCTCTGACCCACCCCAGAGGGTGACACAGGCCTGCAGCTGCAGAGTGACCAGCCTGGGAGACTGAACACTGAAAGAGCTGCTCCTTCCACAAGTAGAAGAGCTGGGCAGAAATTCTAGCAAGTGCTAATTGGGTCCGGGAAGCTGCCCGAGGGAGGGGAGGGAATGCCTGATTAATGACCGGCTCCCTCGCTTGCTCTGCAGGGGGCCACACACCGGGGCTACCTGCTGCCTCCCCTCCGCGCCAGAGCTGGAAACCCCAGCCAGGAAGCCAGGCAGTCCCGGGACTCCAGGGTGAGCCTTGCCGCCATCTGGTCCCCAACGTGGCCGCCTAATGTCTGTAACAGACCCAGGAGCTAATTGCATGTTTGGGGAGCAGCCTTCACATCTTTAGCACCTAATTCACTATTGTTTCTTTGGAAGCTGCAGTCCTACGGCCGGGGAGGGAGGGTTCTGCCCGTTTATGGGGCTTTCAAGCCCGGGGCATCCCAGCCTGGCCTTGTTAGGCTCCAGCTGGGCAGGCAGCCGAGAGGGCATCCCCTCAACTTCCTGCGCTCAGCCTGGGGCTGCACCTCCCCACACCTGCAGGCTCACCTGGTTGGCGGTTGGCAGCAGCACTCCCAGAGCACAGGCTCTGCTATTTGTCATGGGAAAGGGCCTCCCCACCCACCCCAGCAGGGCCACTTCACTGCGCCCACAGCAAAGGCAGGGAGGGAGAGAACAGTGGGGAAGTGAAATGTGGGAACAGGGAGGCCTGGGTTCAAATCTCAGCTCTGTCACTTTCTACCATGGGACCTGGGGCCAATCACATTCTTCCATGGGCCTTGGTTTCCCCATCTACAAAATGGACATTCTAACATGTATCTTGCCAGATTCTTGTGCCAAACAAGAGCATAGTAATAGCTAAGACGCCTGCTTGCTCTGCCCTGGGAATCATGCACTGGGAGCTGGACGTATGTACATTACTGTGACCATCGAGGGTCAGCAGAGAGCAGGAGGGGGAGGGGTGTCTAGGAGGGAAAAGACTCTGGATCCAACCAGTGCCCAAGAGTGAGGGTGGTGGGGAGAGCAGCCTTGACCCCAAACCCACTTCTGTCCCGGATTCAGGGCCCGTCCCACCCTTCTTGCCTACTTGCCCCTTGGAATGCGAGGGCAAGGGCCGTCTATCCTCACCTCAGCACCAGTACGGCGCTGGGAGGCAGAGGATGGGGGTTCAGGGCTGAGAAACCTCACAGCCCTCTCGACCCTGCCCTCTGCTTCTTTGGCTCAGAGAAGCAAATTTGGGAAGGATGTGAAAAGGGGCCTGGGTCTCAACTGCCTCCTCTCTAGAGTGATGGGGTGGAAGGGAGATGGAGAGAGAAGACTGAGAGGGTCCTCTCCAGCTCTCACTGGGCAGGAATAATTCCCAGTTATTTGCTCTGCTATCTCTTTCAAACAGTACCAGGTCAAAACAATTGCATCGATGAGAGACACCGTTCATAGAAAAGATGTGACTTGCCCAAGGTCCCACAGCTGGCAAAGTGGCCAAGTCAAGACAAACTCAGGTGATCTAGGTCCCATATCTCTGAGGCAGGGACCATGACAGGGACATCCTGGGGAGGACCCAGAGAGTGAGAGAAGGGGTGCCGTCAGGCGCCTGGGAAGGTGGTCTGTATCCACCTCCTTCCTCTGCTGGGTTGGAAGAGGATGGGCACCAAGGCACAATCAGGGGGTCAGAGGAGAACCCTGGACAGATGCTGGGAGCTCTAAGCATCCAGACTTGTGTCAAGCCACCAATCTAGGGACAGACAGGCCCGGGTTCAAATCCCAGCTCCTGTATTTACTAGCTGTGTGACTTCAAACAAGTGACCCCACCTCTCTAATCCTGCTCCAAACACTGGTTAGGTGGATTCAGTAAGACTGTGCTTGGCACATAGTAGGCGCTCCAAAAGTGGTAGCTGGTGTAGTGGAGTTCCTTCCTCAGCTGGACTATGGAAAAGCTCGCCAGCCTCCCCCCTCAAGCAAGCGTTCCTCAGAAGACATCATCCGTGGCTGGGAAACCTTCCTGCCAGCCCACTGTGCTTATCATTAACATATTTCTCATAGCTCGAGAAAGGTCCAGAAAGCTTTGTCTAGAATAAACAGAAACTGGGCCCACATCTTCCAACGTCAGGGCCTTCTAAGAGGCAGAACAAGGAAATAACCACTGTCCCCATTGTCCCCTGGGAGTGGGAGGTACTGGGTGCAGAGGATGCTGGCAGCCCGTGGGCCGAGGGCAGAGGCCTGGGCTGTGCTGGGGGCCCGTCAGAGAGAGCAGTGGGGCGGGCTGAGAGCCCAGGCCGTGGCGTTGGGCAGCCCCAGGCCGGGCACCGCCTGTCCTTCACGCAGTAGCCAGAGCAGTCCCCGTAAGTGCAAGGCCCATTCATGCACGGCTCCCATCCCACTCCCAATCCACGCTCAGGTCAAGGTCTAGCCCCTCCCGTGCTCTCCCAACCCCATTGGCTCTGCTCTAGCCCCAGGGACCCCTCCTCATTCCGTGGTAGCCCTCCAGGCTGTAGCACTGTCTGTTCCCTGCCTGGAATGCTCCTCCTCTCCCTCACGTCCTTCCAGAGGCTTCCCTGCCCACCCCATCTAAAATAGCAGCACCATCACCCTCTACCCCCTCGCCTTGTTTTATTTTTTCCTTATGATTTGCAGGTACCTGATGTGGTATTTTATATCTATTTGGTTTGTTGTCAATCTTCCCTAACAGAATGGAAGCTCCGTGAGGACGGGGGCTCTGCCCAGCTGATGGCGCATCTCCTGGAACAGCGTCTGGCACACGGTAAACTCCACACAGATTTTTTGGATGAGTGAACAAGTGATTGACTGAATTCTGGCTCCACAATTTTCTAGCTTGTATTGCTTTGGGCAAGTCATTGTCCTTCTCTGACACTCCCAGTGCAAATATAGGAAACACCCATCCCATGGGGTTATTGTTTCAGCTAAATAAAATGGCACAGGAAGAATGGAAGGAGCTGACATATAAGAGGTGCGCAGTAGATGACAACCAGAATGAGTATGATTATCACCAAAGGTCTCACGCTGTCACCTGCTCACTGTGAGGTCTCAGGCAAGTTGACGATCTCCCTGAGCTCAGCGTGTGTGTGTGTCGAGTGCGGAAGCAAAGTACCCATCTCCTATGCGTGGTGGTTTGTCGGATGCCCAGGCAGTGTCCCTAGTAAAGCACCCAGCAGGAGGTCTGCACACAGTGGGCACTCACCAAGGGGAGCTGCTGCTGTCCTGGAGAGTCTAGGATTTGAATACAGCACCCCCGCCCCACTTTCTTATTCTGTGATCTTGGAGAAGTGGCTCAATGTTATCGAGCTCAGTCTCCTCATCTATAAAATGGGGATAAAACAATAATACCTTTCACACGGGGATCCTGAGGACACAGTGACATTGCACACCTAAAGGGTTTCACAAAGCTCTAAGGAAGCGTGTAGTGACAGGCAGGAGAGCAAGCCACAGACTGCAGGATGGGGCCCAGGGGTGAAGGGAGGCCCCTTCACAAGGCAGAGAGAGAGAGGACAGGAGGACCCACAGCTGTGCTCCGCCCAAGCCCTGAGCTGGTGGCAGAGCAAACGCACATCTCCAGAGAAGCCCAATCTCCTCCCCAGCCAGGAGCCCGCAGAGCCGGCACTCCCACCCTCACCCCCACGCCCCTGCCCCTCCTCTCCCTAGGGCCTCCCGGGGACCTGTCCTGGCCAGCTCTGGAGGGGAGTTTTCAAGGGAGGTGGGTGACAGCCTCAGGACCCCAGAGGATGTGCCTTCTGCCCCCCGGCCAACCTCCCATCCTACCAGGAAGACAGACTAAAAGCCAGGGGGAGAGAAAAGACCAGAAACACTTCCCCTCCTCACACCTGTGCAGCCCAAACTTCAGGGCCCGGGACTCACCCACCTTCAATCTGCTTTCAACCCGAGACTCATCTGGCCTCTCCCCCACATCCTGGGGCAGGCCCTGGCAGAGGAGACCTTGAAGAATGGGTTCTTAGAAGTCACCACCACCAGACTCCTCAAGCTCCACCCCGTGTGAGAGTTTAGGGGGTCCCACACCAGGCCCCACACCGGCCTGGACCCTCCCGCCACGTCCCTTGTTCAGTTCGTGCCTGACAGAACACCGACCTGGAGCACACAGGCGACTTAATCAATTACTCCCTAGACTGCAAGCTCCACGAGGCACGATTTCTTATCTGTTTTGTTCTTTAATGAACTTCCAGTAACTAGAAGAGTGCCTGGCACTTCGTGAGTGCTTAATAAATATATGCTGAATGGATGAATACATTGGATAAACCAGTGAATGAAGCAATGAATCAATGAATTACTAGAAGTGAAGTTCCTTGTGGGCTGGATGGAGTTTTTCACCCGTGTGTTCTTTGATAAATTCCCAGAGCCTAGAATCGAGCCTCGGCACATGGGAGGTGCCACGTAAAGGCATGTGAACAAATGATTGAATCAATCACTGAATCAATGACTCATGAGAATGGAATCTCTCTAAAGGAATGGATTTCCGTATGTTTTTAAGACTGCCTTCTCAGTGCCTAGAACAGTGCCTGGTACACAGTGGGTGTTGAAGGGACCGTGAATGAATGAAGAAGGCATGAGCAAGGCCCAGCTCTCAGTGCAAAGACCACAGACCAAGAAGCAGGAGACACAAGGGGGGCACCCTCAGCACCCCCTCCCCCAGCCAGCACTCGCCTCATGGTGTTTTAAATAATTTGTCTGTTGTTTTTAATTGTTGAGGCAGTAATACTTGGTTCATGAAACTGCAATATACAGAGAGGTGAAATAAATAGCTTATATATATATAATATATATAATATAGCTGGTTTTAAAATATTCCCTTATCATTGGTGTACTAGGTCACGTGAGTCACGGAAGGTCGATAGCAGCATCCTCCAGAACTGTGAGCAATGCAGGGTCACCACGATTGGACGAGGCCGTCTGTCGTCGGGAGGTCGAGGCGCGGAGAATTCCCAGGGGCACGCCTTCCCTGCGCGGTGTCTCGGGACAGCTTGCAGCAAACAATAAATAAATGACTGCAAACCAGAGAGCGATTTTTGTTGGAATTTGGGACAGGGATAGGGACTGGGAGAGTGAGGAAAGTTGGGGGGGGGGCGGGTACTACTTTCTTTGTTTTACTTTTTTTTTTTTTTTTTTTTTTCTGCTTTCAGAACCTTTGGGAAAAAGGACTTTGGTTTCTCGGAGTGTTGGTTTCCTCATTCAAGTCCTCCTCTGGGGACGAGTTTAGAGTTGTCTGTTCCTAGAGAGAGACAAGCACCTGTGGGTTGACAACAGTCCCTTTGTGTGAGTCTTTTGTCATTGGGGGTTTCAAGTCAACAATAAAATCCTTATCACCCCTCCCCCCAAGAGTTTTGGTTCAGTTTTTGTCTTCTTTTAAACACAATGTACAAAAATAGAGCTTCTTCCTTATTTTTCATGTAAAAATATTCCTCTGATGCAGTTCTCTGGGAGTGTGAGTGTGGGCCAGGGCGGCCTCGGGGTCTGCGGTGGGACGGCCTAGCCGGGGTGCGTGGGGCGGATCCGACGGGACCTCTTGGTCACCGTCGTGTACTTGAAGGGCTTCTGCAGCTCGGCCTGCCCCTTAGGGTAGCGCTTCATGAAGTGCACGTCCTGCTGGTTCTCCCGGGTCTTGGGGCCCTTCCGTGGCCGCCCCTTCTTGGTGAAGCCCACGTACCAGCCAGAGTACTTAGCTGACATCAGGGCCGTGTAGTTGTTCTCCAGAACCTTCTCGATGAACACACACTCCTTGCTGGTGCCATCGGGCTGTACGGGAGAGAGGAGGAGTGATAAAGGAAAAATTATTCAATGATACTTCTTAAGGCATGGTAACGAAGACTTCATTCAGGGCCACTGCAATAGGGACAGGGACCGCTGCGGTGGGATTTTGCAGTGAGGCAGGGAGACCGGGCTCAACTCTGAACAAAGTACGGACAAGTGGGAACTGACAGCCAAGGAGCAGGGTGGGGTCAGTGGGTGGAAAGTGACTAAGAGGAACATCAGGACTAAGAGGGATTCTTGCTGAGGACAGGCCAGGGAGATCAGATGTCACCTGGGGGTGCTGGAGGGTGAGGAACCTCATCAGATATCGAGGGTGATCAGACTTCAGGGGTGGAGGGTTCCTACTAAACTGACTTATCAGGGTTCTTGCTAAACTGGATTCTACAAGGAAGTGATGGGCCTACGATAAGGTTCAGGAGCCTGACTGAAGTTTGGCCAAGCAACGACTCTTTGTCAAGAGAAGGTGGGAAATGGGACGGCAGCTGTGAGGGGCAGAGCACTGTGGAGAGGGCATGGGCAGGTGGCCCTGGCTGGGGCAGCACAGCACAGAGGGCCTGACTTAAGCCTTTCACTTCCTGGGTCTGTGGAATAAACTTTTGTTATTGGCCCCTGTATCTTTCTCCACTCTTCAATTAGGTAACAGACTCCCACTATAACTCAGGAATCCGCTTCTTCCTCACTCTCCACCCTCACAGCCAGGGGGCTCCACCTCATCCCTACTAGAGCAATAGATCCAAACCTAGCCAATCAAAACATTACATCCCGTTAGTCCTCAGCGATTGATTCACAGGTGGGAGCCATGTGACCCAAGCCATCCAATCAGAGTCTTCCTTGAGACCTTTTCATAGGCAACCCCAAACATAGGTGGATTTAAACTTACAGAGTATGTAAGGCTGAAGCAGAGGCAGCCATTTTACCACCATGAGGGGAAATCCCATCTGACAGTTAAGCCAACATAGATGAAGCACAGCCAAGAGGAAGAAAATGAGAGAAACTAAGTCCTGGTCACATCATTTGGACTCTGGATCCAGCCACATCCAAAGCTTGAGTTACCTCACCATTACATGGGCCAATGAAGTCTCATTTCCTTTAAACCAGCTGATGTTGTGTTCTATCAGAAATGAGTCCTGACAGATTTGCACAAAACCTGACATTAAGTCAGCTATTCAACTGTAACTCAATTCCAATGTGATATAATTAAATATAAATTACATTTCATGTGGGATGTGGTGCATTTTAATACTTGGTATGAAGTGGGTGGGAGCCTCCAAAAATGAGATTTAGCATGGCCAAACTCCAAAGCCCATGTCCTTGGTTCTGGGATGTCAGGCTCCCAGGAAGATCTATGAACAACTCCTTGGGAAACTAAGTATGCCAGGCAAGAAGCACCAGATTTTGAGTTAGAAGCTGAATGATCTCTAACACTTCCGTGTGTAACCTCAGACCAGTTAATTCCACTTTCTAAACCACATCCCTCACCTACCAAATGGGAACAATGACTTCTGCGTCACAGAGATGTTGTGAGGAATGATGCTTATAAATGAGTCTGACACATAGTAGGAACTTGCTAGATTATTTCTAAGGGCAGCTGGTCCCGACAGGATCTGATCTGGATGGAGGCGGGCGGAGAGGCAGGGCTTTGAGTCTCCTCGCTGAGACGGCCGAATTGCTTGATGGGGAAGAGTGGGAAACACACAAAGTTGGAAGGCCTGAATTAGCTGCACTTGAGTTTCCAACTAACATCTCCAAATTTAGGCCGGGCCCACTCCTCGTTACGGACGGATGCCCGGCCAAGTTGGAAGCCCAGCGGTCTGGCTGTGTGTGGAGACTGAGGTGCGAGTTCCAGCCTTTTGTTTGAAGTGGAAAACGGGCTGGAGCTTCCAGGAACGTTCACCTTTGAGTGGAGGGCAAGCTTGGGCCCGGCAGACAAAGTGCTGAACTTTGCAGAGAGGGACAGGCAGGGTAAGAAAACACTCTCTGAAGAATGAGATCTTTCGAGGAGGCTGCAGAACAGACAGGAGTGGGCCTGGGAGACATATGTGGGACCCGGAGATGGGGTGAGCAGTGAGAGATTATTGTGAGAGAAGCCAGGGCAAATGTGCAAGGCAGGTAGAGGGGAGTCCTGTGCTCTGGGTCCCCTATGGAAAATTCTGGAAGCTGCCTGTCCAACCTGAGTCCAGATTCTTCACCTGGTCTAAACAGAACAGTCAAAGAAAACCGAACAAAAGGTACATCACGCTGCACCCCCACCCCAGAATACCTGCCACTGCCCAGAAAACTGCTTTCATCCCTCAAGGTTCAGTTCAGTAACTGCCTCCTCTGGGAAGCCTTCCCTGACTGCCATTTATCTCCCTGGGAAATTCCGCTTCTTCTTTCAAGACTCCATTCAAGCATCAAGCTTTATTGGGCTCACATATTCCATCTTCAGAACCCCATTCCTCCCCCGACACCACGACAGAGCAATTCTGCATCTGCCTGCCTCCTCATTAGCCCAGGAGATTCTTGAGATCAGGACTCTTTCTTAGTTGCTCTCACGGCTGAGCACAGGCCTTAGCCCAAGACAGGGGTGCCCCGAGCAATTGGGCTTGAATGGATGAGAGTTTCATTAGGATGGAAATGGTGGGACGATATACTAAAGGGGTTTCCTCCTAAAGAACACAGACTCTGCCTCCCAGATCCTTCACGCATGTCCCAGAGACAGTCATGAGCTATGAGAGGCCCCTCCTGGGGGACGCACTGACTAGGGAGACAGTGAGCTGAGGGCTGGAGATCTCTGCCTGGCCCTCCTGGTCTCCCTACTGATTCATTCACTCATTCACTATTTATTGATTGCCAACTACCAGCCAGGCATTTCTACATCCATTATCTCATTTTGTCAATGAGTTGAACTCGGTGAGGTCCCCTTTACCTGGTAGAAGGAAACAGAGCTCAAAGAGGCAAACAGCCTTGCCTAAGGTCATGGAGCTTGTACATGGCAGACCTGGGGTTTGAACTTGCACTAAGCATTTCAGTTCACTTCTCCTCTACCCAATTCCAGAGAGATCCTCCAGGAGGGAGGCTGAGGATGAGCAGGAACTACCTGTCACACATCCCACCTCCCCCCAGGCCCACATAGCCACCACTGGCACAAAGCGAGGTTTGGGATGTGCAAGGAGCTACCTAGTGCCCAGCACGTCTGGGTTTACTTAAGAGGGGTGAGGAGCTGGGCTTTGGGCTGAAATTTACCACCCTTGGGAATCAGCCGTGGGGCTTATGATAATCACAAGTTCTCTCCATGACCTCAGGCACAGCAGGCTGCACGTGGGCTTGACCTTGCCTCTGTTCCTGACTCCCTCTGTGGCCCTGCTCATCACATGCAGAGACTTCAAAATACCTGTGCTTGGGCCCCACCCCCAGAAATTCTGACTTGATTGGTTCAGGCAGGACAGAAGCATCAGTATGTAGAGGGTGAGGGAATATCCCATCCCAGAGCCCTGGTGATTTAGCAGAATTTGATCTTCTCTCCCCTACTACCACCTCCAACCTCCTTCTTCCCAAACTGGTGTCCTAGTCCTTTTATTTGATATGAAGACTGAATCCTGGTGACATCGTTTGGCCCCTAGATCCATGCTTACCTACAACTAGAACTACTCCCTAGACTTTTTTAGCTATATAAGCCCAGAATTCCCTTTCACTTAAGCCAGGTTTCAGTCACTGACAACCAAAGCCATCTTAACAAAGATGTACTGGTGGAGAGGGCACCCCCCTGCCCTGCAAGAGTCTGTGGCTCCATGTTGCCTCCAAAGGACTCATCACTGGTCACAAAGACGGGGGAAGATGAGAAAAATGTAATTCGGGTTGAGTCTTCAGAGATGGGGGAAATGCTTAGCACATAATACTAGAAACTCAACGACTGCTTATGGAATAAAAAGAAGTGCTGCCTCCTAGGGCAGGTGGATGTGGGTTCCAGAGAGGTGGCAAGGAGAAGGGAAGCCACACGAGCATGCAGGGGCTTGGGGACAGAGCTTTGGCATATGACAGTACAATGCAGCAGAGGGGGTAACTACAGCCAAGGGTCTGAAGGACCTGGAAAGGCTCTCTTGAGGGCTCAGTGTGGGTGTCCTGCTGTGGCCAGAGATGTACAAGGTTGGCACCCAGGGACAAATAAAATAGCCCAAGGAAGATGTCCCACTGAGCCACTCCAAAGGAGCCAGAGCTGAGGCCAGGGGTTCCCACAGGTGAAGAAGTGACTTTGTGACCTGGCTTCACAGTAGAAAGGAACCAACATTTAACAAGTGCCTGCGTTACCATCCCCATTTTACAGACGAGGACACTGAGGATCAGCGAGGTCAGGGCACTTTGACTTGCCTGGCCTGATGTGGATAATTCTGGCTGTAGGTAAGAGTCAATCCATGGAAAGCAAGAACCATATTTCTATTTCTTTGGTGCCCCTGCAGCCCTATGGCCGGTACACAGGGCATAAACAGATGGATCTAGAATCTGCCCTCCATGAGCTCCCAGACTCGTGGCGGATGCAGGCGCAAAGACAGACAGCGACAACCCGGGTTAGCAGACAGACAACTGAGAGCTGTTCAAGGGACTCTGGGCTCTGGGGTGGGTGGGCAGACAGTGGGGTCAGGGCGGGATGAGCCAGGACTCAGGGCAGAGGGACAGAGGGAAGGGCAGTCCCAGCGGAGCAAGCAGCACATCCCCATCCAGGCAAGCGTGGTCCACGCTGCCAGGTATCTGGGCATAAGGAAAGCTCCCCAGGGCCTCCAGCGTCCCATATCAAGGGGTAGCGGGAGAACCGTGGGCGGGTTTTGAGCTTGGTAGGGGTGGACGGCAGGAGAGACCTGATCCCCCTCGTGCTTTAGAAAGCTGAAGGTGGGCAGTGGGGAAAGTGGGGAAAGGTCTGGAGGTGGAGCCTGTGGCTGGGAACCCACAGGTGAGGTGGCAGGGTGACGATGTCTAGAAAGGTGTGAGGCCAGACAGAGGCAGTGGCAGGCGTCAGGGAAGGAAGGGACTCCCAGGACCTAGGGCCCGACTGGGCGGGGAGGCTGCGGAGAGGATGGCGTTCCTGCTCGCGGAGCCTGAGCGCAGGGGAGCCGGGCGAGGCGGGCGGAGGCCCAGTCTGGACAGGTGGATTTGGGGGCCCCGGGAGCCCGCGGGTCAGCCCGGAAGAAAGGAGCCTGGCAGGGGCCGGGGGGCGGGCGGGAGGGGAGGGAGGCGGCGGAGGGGCCGCGCTGAGCGCCAGCTGAACCGTCACCAATATTAATGACGGGAGAGAGGGCGAGGGGGCAGGAAATCGGAGCCGGCTCCTGTGGAAGCGGTGACTCAGCGGCCAGCCCGGCGGGCGGAGGGCGGCCAGCAGCGGGGGAGCGGCCCGAGGGGACGGGGCTGCTCTTTTGACCCCGGACGGCCCTCCTGGGTCACGGTGCCGGGAAGCGCGCGGGCGGGAGGGCGGGCGCAGGCCGCGTGGGCACCCGCACGGGGCCGCCGCCCCTCCTTGAAGGAAAAGGAGGAAAACGGGCCCAAAACTCAAAGCAGGTTGGGCCTGGGAGGCGGCCCAGGCGGGCAGGAGAACAAAGCGCCTGGCGCAGGGCTGGGCCGCGCCGCCACAGGAAACGGCCGGCCAGGCCAGGGGGACCGGCCAGGCCAGGGGGACCCGGCGCCCGCGCCCCGGCCCGCGGCCCCCAGCCCCGGCCCAACCGACCGGCCTCGCGACGGAGGAAAGTGAATCACTAATTAAAACCACTCCTCGGCATCCCGGAGCCGCGCTCTTCGGGTTACTATTATTTTGCTCTTTGAGAAGCTTCAGTCGGTGTGGGCAGTGCGGCTGGAATCTTTTCCTTCCAAATTGGGCTTCTAATCCTGCCTAGCTCTAGCGTGGGACCTGGGACAAGTGCCCGGGCGTGGCCAAACCTCAGCTGTCTCATCTGTGAAACGGGATGGTAGTGGTACCAGCCTTAGGAGATTATTTGGGAACGTTTTTGCTCAGTGCCAGGCAGAAAGTAGGTGCTCAATTAATGGAGGCTATTGTTGCTGTTATTAACAAACAACAATGCAACAATACCTGGCTCAGGTCCCGGCCTGTGCCACTCTCCCCAGCCACATGGGCATAGGGAAGGGGAGAGGAATGAGAGTTGCGAGAATTCAAGAAATCCAAAACACAGCTTCAACAAGACTGTGGTCATCTCCCCCAACTCCCACCAAGGTGTAATGAACCGCAAATAATCAGCCAGGGCCTTGCCACCAAGCAGGAGGGGCCCATGCCCCTTGGGATCTGGGTTTACCCTCCACCCCCACTCTACCTGTCTGGGCAGAGCCCTCCACCCCAGTTATACGAGTTGGATATGGGAGTGAGTACAGTCCTTGCAGAGAGAAGGGGACAGAAAGCATGACTCTGTCATAGAGCTACTGCCAGTAACACCTCCGTACAAACACCCGAAGGAAGCAAGTGCATGACCTTCAGCAAACAAGCACACCCAGGAAAAAAAGAAGGGTGCTAAGAAACAGCTTCGTTGGAGACTCGGAGTCCCCAGCACTTGGGTCCACCCCACCCCCGCCCTAATTTGTTACATGCAGCTCCCTTGCCCGGTTTAAAGTAATAAAATCTTCCTGAAACGCTAGAACCATGAGGCCCAGCGCTGACGGGTGGCCGGGTTCCGGAGGCCGCTGCTGCACAGAGCTGTAAACTCCTGGCGATTGTTAAAATGATGGCTGCAGCCATAGCTCTCGGCCTGCCGGTTCTCTGTTCCCAGACGTCGGGGAGTCAGGGACACGCAGGCGGAGTGCCCCAGAGCCCCTCGAGGGTTCTCCCACTACTGAGCGAGCCAGAGCTCCACACCCACCAGGAGAAACCAGGACCAAGTGTGCACTGAAAAGTCGCAGCCATGGATACCTCTGCCTGGCTGGCCGCAGGTGCCAGGGCAGAGGAGGTGAAAGGAAGAGATTACAGTGGGACACTCGTGCTCTGCGCTTTCTCTCTCTCTCTCTATCTCTCTCTCTCTCACACACACACACACACACACACTCTGGGGCTGACAGTGCACTGGACACTTTGTTCCAGCCCCCCAGAGCTGCCAGTGGGGGACCCCCAAGTTCCCTGGGAATTCCAGGCCATCACTCACCTTCCCCACGAGCTTGCCTTTGCGATTCATACACAGGTAGAATTCCGTCTCCTTGCCTTTGATCCGGACTTGACTACCGAAGGTGTCTGTCTCCACTAGGAGCTGGGCTTCGAAAGGTAGAAGGAGAACAAGACATGTTTTTTTACCAGGGGGAGTGGCTTGGTCTAAAGGCTCAGCAACATGGTCCCTGATCCTGTCCCTGGTCCCTCACTCCCCCAAAATCAGGCATGGGGAGGCCTCTGATAGGTCCCATTAGAGTACCCTGCCCCTCAGGCAGGAAGATGGAAGCTGCCGTCGCCTGTTCCCTTCTCTCCAGCCTCTCTTGGCTCTACTTGGGATCCAGATGGCTCCAGCCAGAGGGGAGTTTTGCCCCCTGTGGCTAAATACCAGTGTGCCCTTCTCCCCCTCATCACCCACTTCCCCCAGAGCCTTCAACTCCATTCCCTAAAACAGGACAAAAAGCCATGCAAAACACCCATTCCCCAAAGCAGGACAGACGGCCATGCAAATAATCGCAGAGGAGGAGCAGGCTCTGGGCTAGGGGGTGGACAGATGCGTGTGCATGTACACACACGTCTGGCCTTTGGGGACGTCAAGCTATTTCCTCCACAAGTTAGGTCCGAGGCCCGTTCCTGCAGGGCAGACATCCCTGCTAGTGCCCCGGGCACCTTCGCCCTGGCTGTGTGCAGCAGGGAAGGCACGGGCAGTGCAGGGGGGCCCCTGGGAAGGCTGCCATACTCAGGAGATGCCATCTCCCTCCATGGCGGCCTCCAAAACTGAAGGGTAACTAACTCCCAAGAGCCCATAAGTACCGATCAGGACCCCATTTCCCCTGGTCCAGGGTGGGAGACCCCAGGCTAGACCATCCGTGCTCCACAAGGCCTCCCTCAGGATGGGGGAGCTGAGCCCTTAAAGCCCTGACTGAGCAAGGACATCAAGTGGCCAAAGGGTGACCGTCCCCTGATTAGGCATGCTGTGTCCAAATCCCTCCCTCTCCCGCTGCCAGTCCACACCTTCTCCCCAGTAGGCTGCTGTGTGACTTTGGGTGGCCATGCACCTTCTCTGAGCTTTCTCTCCCCTCTGGTCTTGAACCCCTGTGCCTGGCTCCCCCTAGCTCCCCCCTTCAGCTGCCTTCTTTGCCTGTGACCCCCAATTCTAGCATTCCCTTCCCTGACCCTTGCTTCCCAGCACCCACCCTCCCTCACCCACAAAAGTTTAATTTCAGTGACAAGGGACTTCCTTCTCCATAACAAAAATCATAGCCCCAAATTCCTGAGTACAGTATCCTTGGAGCCACAAAGAGTGTACCTCAGTGCCCCTAAAATACACTAGGTATGATTTTAATAAAAAAATTTACAAATATAGACCCTGGTGCCCTGCTGTGAGAATTAAAACCATCTGGAACTCAAGATTTCCAATAATTAATCTAGCCCTCCTTTGACACCACTACTAATTAAAATATGATACCCACCTTTCCAATGGGGGGGGGGGAAAAGAAGAATTTACATAAAATTTAAAGATCTAACAAGAATTTAGTGACTCTAGAAACAGGGGAGGCACAGTCTTCCCTCTACCTTCCCCCATCCCTTTTAAACAGAGTCAGGAAAATTAACCAATACCGAGATGGGGGCGGGTCCAAGCCCTTGAACCTCTCTGTTCCCTTAATTCCACCTCCCGTAATTTCCTCGGTGAGCCCCTCCCCAGGCAGCAGACGGGCTCTCTCCATCTCTGCACAAAGCTCAGGCCCACAGCGGTGGGGACGAGTCCAGGTACTGCTGACGAGGGGAAATGGTGAGAGCTTTGGCTCTCACAGATCTGGACGTGAATCCCTGGCTTCACCTGCCAACCTCATGATCTTGGGCCTCAGTTTCCTCTCCTGTAAAATGGGAATAATCATCCTTCAACAGTTATTGTGAGAACTACATCAAGTGATGCTGTCAAGAGCTTAGCACCCTGTTCTCAGAGGTCAGGGAGGGGTAACTCAGTAACCATTGTTTAGGTTTCCTAAAAACTGCAAAACCAAACTGTTTTCCCAAAAGAAAAAAATCACCGTGGAAAGAAATCAGTTACATGAACAAGGGTAGAGGTGGAGCAGAACTTGCCTCCCTAGGCCCTGCCCTCTGATCCGAACTTCCTCAGCATCCTCCAGGCTACTGGCGTCCCACACCAGGAAGTGCTGCAGAGAATGCCCGGGGTTGCAACTCACAGGGTCTGGTTCTGTTTCTGGCATTGCCATCCTAGGCTGGGTGACGTTGAGCACGCCACACTCCGCTCTGAGCCTCAGGTCCCTTGTCTGTGCAAGGGGGAAGGGCTCGACCCTATTTCTGGCTCTCTCTGGGATGGGTGGGAATGGGGAGTAGGGTCTAGGAGAGGAGCAGGGAAGGGCGAAGCCACAGGGCTGGGGCCCAGGCTCCCCCGGTGGGTGCAAGGGAAGACTCCGTCTGGCCGCCCCCTCCCGGCACGTGCCTGCGCCTCTGTCCTCAGAACAGCTCCTGCTATGCACCAGATCTGGCTCCCCTTGGAGCCCACTGAAGCCACCGTCCCCATGTGGTTGGGCATCAATATCCCCATTTTACAGTGTAAAAACTGAGGTTCAGAAAAACAACCCAGCAGGAGGAGGTGCCATCAGGACTTCCTGCCTCTTTCTGCTGAGTTCTGGGCTCCAAGGGGAGAGACAGGCCTCTGAGCACAACCCACCTCTCCCCCAGCAGGGCCGCTGCAGGAAGCCCTGGCTTTGTTTGGCCTGAGCTGTCCGAAAGGCCTGGGGCTGGGATGGGCCGCACCTCCACCCCCCGCAAGCCCAGCCACCCCCACCCCAGCACAGGGAGGGTCTGCACCGGCTGCTGCGCCAGGGGAGCCAGAAGTCTGTTCTCTCCCGACCACAGCATTCGAAGGAGTGACCTAGACTCCACTCAGTGCATGACATCATGAGGGAGCTGGGCCAGAATTATGTAAAGTCTTTGGGGAGTAATAGCAGCAGCAGTTCTCAGAGAGAGAGAGGAAGAGAGAGGGAGAGAGGGGGGAGAGAGAGCCAGGGAGAGAGAGGGGCACCGCTCAGGCCAGGTTTGCCCAGAGCCTGCCTGGCCTTCAGCATCACGAGCCCCCTCCCACGACCCAAGCCGTGGCCTTCAGCATCATGAGTCCCCTCCCACGACCCGATGCGGCTCTCAAGAGCTAGAAACCACATCTCGGCTCCGTTCCGTTCACGGGGCCGCACCAGGCCAGGCGGAGCAGTTGATGACATTATCTCGCTCTACTCACCAGACTCCCTCAGCGCCCTGGCGGGGCCACTGTCCCTCAGCCTGCACAACTCAACAGCCCCTCCCCCTGCCGCTCTCACCCCCACCTGTCTCTCCTCTACATGGCAGCCAGAGGAATCCTTTAAAAACATAAATTGAATGATGCCTCTTCCCTGCTAAAAACCTCCTAGGGATCCCCAACCCGTTTAGAAGAAAAGGCAAACTCTTCACCAGGACCAATGAGGGGCACCTATTCTGGCCCCTGCGACTGACCACTCCCGCCTCCCTTCCTTGCTGTTCTCTCTGACACTCCAAGCACACTCCTGCCACAGGGCCTTTGCATTTGCTGTTCCTCTGCCTGGAGGTTGCTTTGCCCAGGGCTCCCCATTGAGGCCTCTCATCTCCTAAGTAGCCACTCAAATGTTGCCCCTCAGAGAAGCCTTCCTGGACTACGCTGTCTAATGTTGGCACAGCCCTTCCCAGTCCTGGCTCTCGGTGAATGACCAATAAGTCAGTCCTAATAAATACATAAACAGCCTTGTGATGTAGGGATCACAAATACCATTCGATAGTTACAGAAAACTTGCTCTAGCTCTTCATTCAGAGAGGTGAAGGGGCTGGCCCAAGGGCACGGCTGGAAAGAACAGGGGACAGGTCTGAACCCTGACTCCACAGTCAATGCCCTGAACCACTCTGCTCCCTCCTGCTCTCACCCACCCACCCCCAGCCTCAGTGACAAAGAGAAAAGCCTTGTCCCTGTCTAGGCCAGCACTAAGTAACCTCTAAGGTCTCTTTAGGAAGTATCAGTAACTTACATTTATCTAGCACTTACGATGTGCTGAGCATGGGCCGTACCACCTTTTATGCATTATCTCATTTAATCCTCACCACCACTCTGTGAGGTTGGAACCGTTGTTATCCCCATTTCACAGGTGAGAAAATTGAGTGCCAAGGCCACACAGTGATGGAGCTAAGGTTCAACCCCAGAAAGGCTGACCCGGCAGTCTTGGTCTCTGCTGCCTCCCCAAGCCCTCACTTCCCACCTGCCCAGTCCCTTTCCTGGGGGGCGAGTTTGTGTGCACGGAAAGGGCAAGGAGGTCTCCTGAGCCTCACTCTCCCGAAGCAGAAGTCAGGGCTGGAGGTGCCCACGGAGCACAGGGTGGAGCCCAGCCCTCCCCAGCTCCACTTCCAAATGTCCTTGAGGGAGGAGAGGGTCCCCAGGGTGTTGTCCTGAGGAAGACACCTTCGAGCTCATACTGGGAGATGGGAAGCCCTTAGGAGCACGCAGGGCTGGGCTCAGGCCACAGCCAGAGAGGCAGGGAATGTTCCAGATCTGGTCGAGGGGAGGACAGGCTGCGTGCAGCCAGAGGAGAGTGAATACAGGTCGGAGAGCCCACAGAGCCCGTCTCCCCGGGCCCAGCACGGAGCGGGAGGCTGGCGGCCTCTAGGAGGAAAAGGGCCCGAAGGACCCACCCCCTCCTCCAGCACCCACAGAGGAAAACCGCAAAGGGCACACGAGGCTGTCAGAAAGGAGGCTGGAGAGAAAGCTCTTTCTGTAAAAACCCGCACTGTCCCCCGCCTCGCCACTTCTCTCAGCTGCCTGAAGTAGCCATAGGTAAAAATAATGATCACTCTAGCATGGACGTGAGCCTGTGCCGCGTGTCAGACCCCGCGCTGACGGCCTGAACCTGGCAGATCGCACGTGGTCCCGGCGGCAAGCCTACGAGGGAGGAACTGTCGCGCCACCGTCAGGCAAAGAAACTAAGGCGGTCACACGGTGAACCGAGCAGCTGAGTCACCTGCCCAGGGTCACACAGGAGGGCCGGGATTTGCACGCGGGCAGAGTAACTCCAGAGCTGGTCGGAGACAGAGATTCAGACTGAGGTATGTAGGCAGCGTGGGGACAGACATTGACAAGTCTGTGGCCATGACAGAAAAGAGAAGTGGCATTGATAGATTGATTGATTGACTGACGGATCCCTGTGTCATTCCCCAGCTGGGCTTCCCAGGGGTGATCGGGCGTCGCGTTGACTTTGGGTTTGAAGGGTAGGAAACGGCAGAGAAGGACAGAGAGAGGCAGCCAGAGATCTGCAGAGACACACGGAGACACAGGAGATGGGACCCCAAGAGCAGGAGCCTGCGAGGACAGAGCTGGAGAATTCCCCAACACCTGCCAGTGACAGGCTGGGCAGAGCGGCCCCCCACTGGGCGCCCCTTGAGGGGGCAGCAGCCACAACAGTCCCGGTGCTGACAGCTGCTGGCCTCTCTCCTGGTGTTCTCCACCACCCCCACCCTTCGTGGGCAAATGTCCTTGCCACAAAAGGTGCTGGGAAGTCACACAGAATCAGCCCTCCCCTCCTCCCTGTGAAGGTGGACCGGGTCTCAAGGAAGGGGGGGGTGGGTTGCGGAGAAGGTATCCTTTCTGGAGATGTTTGCCCTTCACTGTTACACACACGCGAGGTATGGCCTTTTCTCCAAAGGTGCCCACAGGTCCCCTTCTCCTGATGTCCCCTGAGGAGGTTTCTCAGGCCACGTGGACTCACCGGAAAGTAACAGGGGAAAAATCAATAGGATTGATCAGGAGCTATATTTAATCCCAGCTGTAGCTGCAGTGTAGCCGTGTCAGCAGAGGGGTCGGTGAGGCATGGGTGGCCACTCCTCCCTGGGGACAGAAGTTGTGAGGCCTGAGCTCAGAGGGCAGGGGGGCTTGGCCTGAGATAGGAAGGCCCCTTCCCAGCCAGGAGGGCTCCCAGGGGAAGCTGGGTCTGTCACAGTGCAGTGCTGGTGGGCTGGAGGGGGCACGGAGAGAGGGGGCGCTGATTGCCAAGTACCCACTGTGCGCTGAGCTCTGTGCCAAACACTTTCCCTCTTTGCCCTGATGCCCCAGGGGGAATGGCCCCCGTGCACGCCCCCGGCACACACGTGACGTCGTCCATGCATTCACTTGCTCAAGCATCTACTAAGCACCTCTTGGTGGCTGGCTCTGTGCATCGAGGATGCAACGGTGAACGAATACACAAAACCTCTACCCACTAGCAGTCTGCATTCGAACACGAGAGACCGGCTCAGTGTGTAACAGAAGGTCAGACAGCGATGAATACTAGGAAGAAGAATGTACCCTTGGGGGACAGAGCAGGGGACTCTGCGGTGAAGCAAGGGAGCAGGCCATGAGCACACGTGGGAGAAGCCTCTTCTACCTGCATCTGACGTGCCAGGGTCCCACTGATGGAGACAGGCAGCTGCCCTTCTTCCCGGGGCCCCTTCTGGAAGTCTCGGGAACCAGTTCCTGATGGGGAACCTCAGCCTGAGCCATGACAGCACCCCGACTCCCAGACAACAGTAATGAGTCCAGGTGGTCATTAATATTCTCATTTTAATCATCATATACTCTTTGGGCATAAGACTCTCCCATTTCAATGACTCCACTTTGTAGACGAGGAAACGGGATCAGAAGGGCTAACTCAGAGCCACAGTCTCCCAGCGCACAGGTGGCGGAGCCAAGATTTAAAGCTCATCAGACTCCAGAGTTCACATGTTCAGTGCTCGAAACACAGTCCCCCCCACTAGCACAGCCCCTGCCTGCACTGGCCGGCCCCAGCCATCCTGGACACTGTCGGTCCTCGGAGGCTGGCCTACTGCAAAATGGGACATTTTTAATCACTTTTTTCTCAAGCAGAGAAACCCATTTTTCAAATGAAATCAGGCAGGAATACCCAATCGCAAGGCCCATAAAAGCAGAGTTGCCCCTGCATGCCGGGCCCCAGCATGCCGGGCCCCAGCATGCCGGGCCCCAGCACTCCCTGCGCACGGGCTGCGGCGGCCCAGGCTCTCCCCTTCTGAGAGCCCGGCCCAGTGGCCCAGCAGCCCTGCCTCCTGCCAGAGGAGTTGACACCTCACCTCCCTGCACATCCCAGGCCTGGAGGAGAGCCCAGAGCTGGAGACACTCGTCCCAGGCTCTGCAGGACGCTCCGTGGCAGAGCTGCAACTGGAGCCCGAGTGTCCTGCCTCCTGGCCCAGTGCTGCTCTTCGAGGTGGCAACTGCCTACAGGACAGAAGTGACCAGGGCCAAAAGCAAGAAGAGGGAGGCTGATACAATCCCGGATGTGCAGGGTGACCACCCCCACAGCCCCCCACCTGCCATTACCCCACTCTGTCAGCCTCCGGTCCTCTGGCCAGCTGTCCTCTCCCTCCACAGGCCCAGGCCAAGGCTAAGAAAGCCCCTCATTCCTGGAGCAGCCCATCCTCAAGGCCCCTAAAGCTTTTCAGTGCTGGAAAGCTTCAGGGGGCCACAGGGAGACCAGACCGTCTTGCAGAATGGCGAGGTGCAGAAGGCCCACTGACAGCTATGCGGATGTCACCAAAGTTCCACTCAGTGCTGTGGAGCAGACCAAGAGCCGCTGGGCAGGGCACCCAGGGGATGCCAGCCTTCTACAGACACAAATCTAAGATTCCCAGTGTTTGTGGGGATTCCAGATTCCAGGTGTTTATAAGGATTCTGTTTATATTTGGTGTTAGCTGAAATTCAGAGACTGCAAGTTAATAAAATCACGTGATTCTAACTAAGTGTGTATTACAAGTCTCAGACTGCATGGTCCTTCCAGCTGGACGGAGCCCTGAGAAGAAGGAGCAGGTCCCTGGGCCGTCCACCCCGGCTGCCCCTCCCCCGCAGGCAGGGCTGCCCCTAATTCGGATCCACAGAGCAGCCCCACCCTCCTGCCTGGCCCGGCCACATAAATCACCCTCCCAATAATATTTGTATTGATTATCTAGATTGGAAGCCTCAATTGGCTCCATTGTCTCACTTCCTCTCCCAGGGCTCGCAGATGGGGTCCCTCGGCCTCATCTGCGTCTCTAATGCGACATTTAAATGGAGCGGCAGCAGCCAGCTAGCCCCCTGCCCTGGGTGCTGGGACTTGGAGGAGCACACGAGCATATTCCTTGAGAGAGGTGATTAAATCCTCGAGTGCGGAGTGGAGCGCAGAGAAGCCAAGGTGGGCTGGGCTGGGACACTCCAGGTGTGGTCCCGCAGCACCACCTGGGCGCTTGCTGGAAACGCAGAAACTCAGGCCCCACCTCAGACCCCTGAATCAACGTCGGCATTTTGACAAGATCCCTTGGGGATTCGCATGCACGTTAATGTCTAAGAAGCTCCGCTCTAGTCTATCCCTTGTATTATACAGAAGAGAAACTGAGGCCCAGAGAAGGCAAAGGGCTTGTCTGAGGTCACACAGCAGGTAAGACCCCCGAGTTCCCAGTTCAGGCAGAGGGAATGAGGGGGCAAGTGGCTTCTGGGGTCAGGGGACAGCCATTTCCGGGCTCCTCTCCCTCCCGCTCCCCTGCCTCCTGTCTCAGGGTGTGGACAGATGGTTCAGACCAGAGTCTGACCCGTCTGTACTCTCCTAGCCTGGAGGGGCCGGCGAGAGCTCCGGGGACTCCCCAGGAGGGCACCTCCTCCCGCCCCGACCGGCCAGCTGCCCCTTCCCTGGCAGCAACTGGACAGCAGATCCCAGGGAAAACCACCACCTGGGGCTGCCCAGCACAGCCAGGCGTCCGCGGAGGGGGCAGGGAGAGACGGGAGGCCCCAGAGAGGCAGCCAGCAGAGGGCCTGGGAGAGGTGGGGAGGAGGAAGCTGCGGTCAGAGGGAGGGAGGCAGGGAGGAGGACAGAGGAGGTGTGGAGGGGAGGACAGAGAGGTGGACAGAAACAAGGGGGGAAGGGGTGGAGGCAGTAACCCGACTATGGACAGGGAGTAGGGGGGAGGCAGCTGGCCGGGAGGGGCGCGAGCCCGGCATGGCCCACCCTGCCCAGCCTGGCCCTGCCCAGCCCCCAGTGACAGTGCAGCTGCCACACTTGGGCCCTACCATGAGGTCAGTCCTGCCCCGGGGCTGAGGGAAAATAAATGGTGTCCAAGATAAAAGGTCCAAGAAATTATTTGTCTTGTTGTCACGTCCTGACTGCAACGGGCAGGGGCCGGCAGGCAGGCGGGGCACCATCCCAGACACGCCTAGGCTGGCAGGCTCAGCCCGCGCAGAGGACCACAGCCCCACTGGTGTCTTGGCCACCCACCGCCCCGGCTCCCTAGAACCTCCCAGAACCTGGGGCTGGGAAGGCAGCAACGTGGGGGCAGGTGCTTTCCTGGTGAGGGGTAAGGAGCAGGAGGCCTCGCAGCAGCCTCGGCTTTTCCTGCCCAGCAATTTTAAATAAATAAACTGCGTGGTAAGTATTTGCTCAGCGTCTGTCTCGGCCAGATCCCCTCTAAGCTCTGGGAAGGCGGAGTCCTGTCTTTCCCTGACTACTGAGCACCTTTATGGGCCGGGGACTTGGGGAGGGAGGGAGTCAGGATGTCTCACTCCGCCCTTGGCAGAGGCAGCATGAATGGGGGAAGGGGAGAGGGTTCCCAAACACCCCAGAGGAGGGTTGGGCAGTTCCAGGGTCAAGGGCAGGCCAAGGGGACCACAGCCCAGGGTGCTGTGAGTGCTCATTGCAACACAGGTGCACCAGCTCAAGCTCAAAGCACACAAGCACATGTGCACACACGTACACACATGCACATGCACACATGCACACAAGCACATGCACACACATACACACATGCACATGCACACAAGCACATGCACACACACATACACATAAGCGTATGTGTGTGCACAGGTACACACAAGCACATGCATGCACACACACACACACACACACACACACACCAGATCTATTTCCACCACCACCAGCATCCAAAAAGCACCAGCCAGAGGCTCCCGCCCCTTGAAGTATCTGAAACTGGGCCAGTGAAGCAATGGCTCAGAAGAGCAGCCACCTGCTTTAGGCCATCCCTAGGCAAGCCACTGATGCCACAACAACTGCCATTTAAGGGACATTTACCAGCAAAAGCACTTTTTATTCACGTCTTCAGTTACTACTCCTAACAAGCCTCTCAAGGATTCACTATTACATCCCCATTCTACAGATCAGGAAACTGTGGCTCAGAAAGGATCAGTATGAGGCCCAAGATCACACAGCCAGAACACCGCAGAGCTGGGATTCGAACTTGAGGTCTCTGAGGCTGAGAAGAGGGTGCGCACAGGGTGGGAGGAGGGGGCTGGCACATACCATACTTGTCCCCGTCCTCGCCGCGGGCACTGATCCTGCGGCCCAGGACCTGGATGTGTTTCCCACTGGTCCGGCTGTAGAGCTGGTACAGCCGTAGCTGCTTACGGCTCACATCGTCCCGAGCCCGCGTCTGGTTCTCCACGTGGATACGGAAGTCCACGTTCTCCTCGGCAACCAGCACCTGGGCAGGGAAAGGGGAAACAGTGAAGCCACATCGGGAGTCCCAGTCCCCCACATGCAGGAGCCAGCCCCGTCCACAACAAACAGCAGGGGCCTCCTCTCTGCCAGCTGTGGGCCTGGCCTCAACACACGCTCATAACCGCCCCGTGACACCACCACTGCACCCCTAATGGGGCAGATGCTACTGTAACTTCACCCCCATCCCCCAGGAGTGCCCATGCTCACCTCACACCAAGCATGTGCCCACATCCCCGGCCCCTCCTGGAGAAGGCTTTGCTTTGCACCTGCCGCAGAAATTCCCTGTATCCCTCAAGGTTTAGCTCCTGCCTGTCCACACCCTCCAGGAAGCCTTCTCTGGTTCCGCCAACACACATCTCCCATCTCCCTCCCCAGACATGGCCTCTCATCGGGACAATTTGCATGCACCTCCTCAATGGCCTCCCGCTGCCACTCTCACCCTCTGGCAGTCTGTCCTCCACCAAACCCAATCCCCAATCCCCACACTCTCCAGGGCTTCTCTTCACACTTAGATAAAGGTCCTCTCCATGGCCTCAAGGCCCTGCGAACTGAGCCCAACTGCTTTTCCACCTTCCTCTTCCAACATTCCCTCTCCAACAGCTGCACTGGCCACCTTGCTGCCTCTGAGCATTCCAACACTGCTGCCCCAGGGCCTTTGCACTTGCTCTTCTCTCTGCTTTGATGCTCTTTCCCAGATCCTCATCTTCTGGCCCCTCTAGTTCACTTGGGTCTCTGCTCAAATGTCACCTCCTCACACAGTCCTCCCTGGGCCCTTTTCTGAAGACACCCCACCTCTGTGCTCCCTCCCTCCTCCATGCTGTGTGTTTCTTTCTAGCACGTATCAACCTGACATAACACCCACTCATCTCGGTCTTGTCTGTCTGCCCCAATAGACTGGCAGTATCATGGAAGCTGTAGCTGTCTCTTTCTTGTTTGTCCCTATGTCCCTAGCACTTAACACAGTAGAAACTTTTTTTATTTTTTATGTTTCAGAGATGGGGTCTCACTCTGTCACCCATGCCGGAGTACAATGGGGAGATCATAGCTCACTGCAGCCTCAAACTCCTGGGCTCAGGCAATCCTCCCACCTCAGCCTCCCGAGTAGCTGAGGCACACCCTCAGGCACATGCCACCATGCCCAGCTAACTTTAAAAAATTTTTTGTAGACATGGGATCTCACTACATTGCCCAGACTGGTCTCTAAACTCCTGGGCTCAAGCGAGCCTCCCGCCTTGGCCTCCCAAAGCGCTGGGATTACATGAATGCTGAAAAGACCTGGAGCCTTGTCATGTCATTTAGCATTAGATTAGGTTTTCCTACACCCTGCTAATTGTCCACATGTCCCATTCCATCTTAACCATACAGCTGAACAGTTCCTGAAGAACACACAGCATTCTGGGTTTGTTCTCTGTGTGCCCACAAAGTCTGGCACAACGCTAGGCACGCAGGACCCCACTGACACACTAACATAGCCCCACCCAGCCTTGGGCAGAGCTCTCGGGATCCTGGCTGCCCAAGCATCTGCCTCGCCCACCAGCTGTGAGCTCCCAAGAACAGGAACTACGTCCCCTGCCACAGCTCACACCCAGCCCAGGATCCCTGCCCCCAAGCTGACCTGCACGTGTCCTCCCACCCTGGCCGGGGCCCCACAGGCGCCGCAGTGGGACCACGTAATTGAACCCCCCCAGTCATCCTCAGCTTGGAAGCATCATCCCATTACAGGTGAGGAAACTGACGGCCAAGGTCACAGAGCAGGCAATGCAGAGTCAAGCGCATCTTGCTGGACCAGCTCAGCCCCCTACCCCACCGTGCCATTAGGAGCTGGCCCCTGGTTCAAAACCCAGGGCATGTCACTCTCCAGCTAAGGGACCTTAGGCAAGTTACTAAACTCTCTGTGCCTCAGTTTCCTCACCTGTAAAATGAGAGTGATGATAATGGCGCCCACACCACAGGCAGCTGTGAAGATCAAACATATAAAGGAACACACAAAGTGCTCAGGGCAGGGCCTGGCTGGCAGTAAGCACCCGGGAGACAGGACTGCTGATGGAACCTACCAGAACCCTTTAAGGGCTCTAAGGGAAGCCCTGCAAGCCAGATTCCCATTTGGGAAGGTGTTATTGCTTTTGATAGTCCTGAAAACCAACACCATGGGAATGCGTATCACCCCATTTAACAGATGTGGAAACTAAGGCCCAGAAAAGTTAAGTCCATTGCTGCAAGCCACACAGCCTGGTGGGGCAGGGCCTGGCCTGTGCATCCTCTGCACTCCCCACCGCTCCACGGCCAGCCCACAGCACCACGCACAGCCCGGATCTGCCGCCTGGGCCCGTCTCCTCCCACATCCTGCTGCTCAGGGAAGGACGGGCTTCAGCACCTCTGAGGCCCACACCTGGCAGGCATTTGTCCTGAAGACCTCCCACCCATGGCCTCCGACCTTCCTGGAATGACTTCCGGAGGTGGCTGGCCCTATCCCCTCCCCCAAAGTAGGCCTCCAGTGTCCCTCCCTGTCCTCCAACTCTCCTCCTGCTCACTGGAGACCTTATCGATCAGAGGTCAAACCAATCTCCTTACCCCAGGTCCCCGAGGGGAGCTGCCCTGCCCCAGAAGCTGGCCTCCCGTTAATGATTTTCTCCCTGGCCCACTGGACAGAGGCAGTGTGGGTGACCCAGGGTCAGCAGGGGCTATCAGGTGGCCCTTCCCCAGGATGTGGGGGGAACAATCCATCTTGTCCAGCTTCCACCATCTAAGCCACACTCTGTGGCCAGCTCGATCCCGAGGGAGGCAGTGGGGGTGGCCTCTGACATGGAAACAGGGTCTGTCCTGAAAGGCAGGAGGAAGTACCCCCGGGCTTCCTGGGCAAGACCTCCGCTAGGCTCCACCCCTTTGCACGGGCTGGGTCCTCCGCCCAGGGCACCCTGCCTGCCCCCTCCCCTTGGCTGTCACCTGCCATCAGGGGCCACCTCTGGAAGCCATTCCTGGCCTCCACCTCCAGGCTGGATTCGGGCCTCGGGACAGTCTACTGCCACAGCTTATTGTTTGGCTCCTCCCTGGGAGCTCAGCTCTGCCCGCGGGAGGCACTCATCAAATGCTTGCCAAAAGGCTGCGACTGCAAGTGAGAGGCACCTGGAGGCCGATATCGGCCCTGCCACTTACTACCCGAACAAGCAGAGCACCCAACAGAGGGATGGCAAGGGATGTTTTTAAAGCTACTGATCACTAAGCTTTCCTCTGCTCCAGGCACTCTGCTAAGAAGCCCTTTGGACACGGAACCTTCTCTAATTCCCTCAACCACCCACGGAGGTGAGCACCCATTTCACAGATCAGACCACTGAGGCCATCACTCCAGGGCCATAGAGCTGGAGCGTGGGTGAGCCCAGCTCCAGGTCAGCGCCAGAGCTCATGCAAAGCAGTGGTGCCTTGGGAACATCCATTCTCCTTTCCCGTCAGCTGGCTGCCCTGACAGGGGCCGATCTTGAGGCCTTCCCAGCGCAGTCAGAGCTGCTGTCAGCCCGGCTAATGGCCCCGTGGGTGCACAATTGTCAGGGGGTTGAAAAGCTGCGGTGTGAGCAAAATCAAATCGCCGCGACTCTCAAAGGCGAGAAGGGCTGGCACACGAAGCACATCTCCTGTAGAGCGAAGGTGCCTCTGTCGCGCCACCATCTCCCATCCCAGACACATGGATTACCTCTGGGGTCGAAGAGGCTTTTCCCACAGCAAGGTGGCCGCCACCCCCTGCAGCCTGAGACCCCAGCGACCCCCAGCCCACCTCTTCCGTTGCCTCAGGGCTTCGACTCTGGTGGAAACATTCACTCCCCACTGCACAGAAGCAACAACAAGGGCCAGACAGGCTCACACCTCTCCCAGGTCGGCCAAGGTCCCCAGGCCCCGGGATGCACACGGCACTCAGTGGAACAGAGCCGGCCCACCCTCTGCCTGCAGCCCACCCTCGTCCGGCACAGCTCTGATGCCGTTTCCCTGCTCAGAACCCCACCCCGGCTCCCCGCTCCTCGCAGGGCGATGTCTAAGCATCATCCTTACACTCAAGCTCCTGTCTACCTTGCAAGCCTCCTCTCCCGGGCACTTTGGTGGGAACCTGCCATGAGGTGAAAAGAGGCTGGGGAGTCCCAGAGCCAGCTTCAGGGAACAGCCACGGCGCCCCTGCCACGGTGCTCACGCCCTCTGGCCGGAGACTTCAGCCTCACGGGCCCACTCTCGGCTCTGGAAAGCGTGTTACGGAGCTCCCTGTTTCTCCCTGGGCCCCTTTCCACCTCCCACAGACACCACCGTCACCTCCCCCGTGCACACGCTCAGCAACGGCGCAGCACCCAGCGCTGACTAACCTTGGGTGTCGCCTGGCTTCACCCGGTCACCAACTTACTTGATTTCTTTAACCCTCAGTTTTCTTATCAGCAAAATGGGGACTGTTTATCATACTTACCTCAGAAAAAGACTATATTAGTAACAATAGCCACTACTTTCTTTTTCTTTACTTTGTTTTTTGAAGAGCCCCTACTCGTGGCGCACCTCCTCTGTGCTGAGAACCACCCGAGGTCAATTTTCCTTTGTAATCCCCAGAGCAACCCTACAAGCTGGTATGACTACTATTCCCATTTTACAGATGGAAAAATTGAGGCTCGGAGAGGTTACATCGTTTGTCCTAAGTCACAGAATTGGCAAGAAGAGGGATCAAGACTCGAATCCAGGCCAAGCTCTCCACCACTTCACTCTCCTCTTCCTCACCCGCCTCCTCTCCCCTCTCCCAGGATGGCAACTGGTTCAGGCCAAAGGCCACAGCTGGAGGTGGGGGTGGGATACTGGAGCTCTCTGCCCTCACCCAAGAGAGAAAGATGGGGTCATACTGCCCACCTCACCCAGGTCCCCAATCCTGGGAGCCTCATGCAATCTGTCCTCCTGCCTCCAGGCGGCCTGCCCAGAAAGGGAGGGTCTCCCTGGTCCCAGAAGGGGCCTAGTCACATTCCACCACTGCCTGCAGCCACACAGGGCGGGCCAGCTGAGGCTTTCAGAGCTTCTCCAAATTCTCCATTCAAACCTGAGACCTTTACCCCCCTCCAGGGGTGGTCCCTGGTAGAGACGGCCTCTCTCTCCTCCCCAAAACACAAGTCCCCAAACTTTTCCTGGAGAGCGGGCTGGACCTCGGCCCCGGAGGCGCCGGACGGATTACTGCCACGGTTGACAGTGAAGCTCACCTTGGCTCCCACTGAGCCGGCACTCGTGCCGTGCCAGGGCCCGGGTTCGGCACAAGCCGGGCACCAGCTCCTCGAACAACCCAAGCAGGTTGAAACTATTACTATCTCTGTGTGCCAGGTGGCAAAGGGAGACACAAAGAGGCCACGGGACTGGCCCAACTTGTACCAAAAGTGACAAGGCCAAGATCTGAACCCACTTCTGGCTCTGAGGCCGTGAATTTCCCCCAGCTGGCACCCCTGGATGGAAATGGGGGAGGAAGGCCGGGCCCACCCTGAATCTCCGTGTGGCTCAGATGGGCACCCCTACCCCTCAGCCCAGGCTTCTGGCCCCTTTCCTGTCACACCCTGCACGCCAGACTCAGCGAGGACAGACAGGGATACCGCAAAGGGCCTCCCCACCCCCAGCCTGTCCATTAAGCTCCCAGGGCTATCAATGTATTGATTGGCAGGGCTGAGCCATCAGCATGGGAGGGGGTGCTGCAGGGTGGGGGCTGGGCTCAGAGTTGGCCTCTCTGTCTCCATACATCAGCCTTCTCCGTACAGCTCATCAATATGGGTGCCACTGCCGCCGAGAGTCAACCCTGGAGCCAGCCTGAGGGTGGGGGCAGGCCCTGAAAGACCCATGTTCTCTTCTCTCCCTCCCTTTCCCTTCCCACCAATCCCTGCTTCAGTGCCAGCTCCCTTACAGCACTTGGGCAGGGAGAGGAGTCATGCATGCCTGTGACACAGCAAACAGCCCTGTATTCCGGCACTCGATGCCCACTGTGGCCTTTCCATCACCCCCATTCCTGGAACTTGACACTTCAGCCACCCCAATCAGTGTGGGGCTCCCTGAGCACACCAGGCTATTCCCTGCTTCCAGGTAGCACTGTTCCATGTGCCCACAAGGCTTTTCCATACACGCGCGCGCGCACACACACACACACACGCACACACAGAGGCTCACGGTGTCCTGTGTTCAAATGGGGCATCTTCCCCAGCTGGAGGCTCTTGCCTGAGAGGCTGGTTTCAGGGCCCCTCATCAGAGCACCCACTGCACCCTTGAGCCTTGCTCCCCAGCACACATCTCTGTTTTTCTCACGTCCCCAAGGGCTGGGACAGGTGCTGACACCTGCCTGTGCCCTAGCACCTGGCACCAGGAGAGCAGGTGGGGAACTCAATCCAGGTCCCTGGCCCCCAGAGGACCTCTCCCCAGGCCCTCCACCAACGGGCCCACATGCATCCTATGTGCCAGGCCTGTGGCAGTGCCACAGTGCCTGCAGCGGGGTCAGACCTCCCCTAGACTCCTGGGAACCTGCAAGCTGGAGGACACCCCAGAGTTAGATGCATCCTGCAGCTTACAATGAGCTGGGCACCGTGACAAGTGCTTCCCCCAGGGGACCACAATTCACCCTCCCAGCAACCCCAAGAAGGGGGCTCCATCCCAATGCCCATATGAATGACCAGCCACAGAGAGGTCAACCAATTCTCTCAATCACACAGCTACCTAGCAGGCGAGGTGGGGTGTGACTCAGGTGGGCCGGGTCCAGAACCTGAGTTCCTCTCTGTCGCTGTGAGCTCTACAGAGAATGTACTGGGTCAAAGAACAGCAACAAAGTGCCATGGGATTCCAAGGCAAAAGGTGAGACAGGGCCCGGGGGCATGTGGAAAATAAAGCTGCCCAAAGTATCTGCCCTCCCTTCACAGGGAACACTTGGAGGGAAAAGCTGAAGCCATGGATATCTTCTTCATTCCCACCAAAACCCAGTCCGGGGCCAGACATGCAGCAAGTGTCCCATAAATGTCTGTGGATGGTTAATGACGAGCAATACCATATTTGAGTGCCTACTGCATATCTGGTCCAGGACATGGCTTCAATTACTCCTACAGACCAGCCTGGGGAGTGGTATGATATTATCCCTGTTTTTGTACATCACGAGAAAACAGAGACTCAGAGATGTTAAGGACCTTGCCCAAGGCCACACAGCCTGTGAGTGGTGGAATGACAATTAAATCCAGACTCATGTCCAAAGCCTACGTTTCCAACTCAGATTGGAAGAGACCTGATGTCACTGATCCAAGGAACACATCCTTCCTAGCTTTCTCTAGCACCCCTCAGCATGTTATGTACCCAATATACACACTATCATTGATTCAGCAATTACTATTCCTCATTTATTTATTGAGTGCCAGCCATACGCTAGCTACTCTGTGTGCAATATCCCATTTAGTCTTCACAATAACCCTTAAGAAGTAGGTACTTCTCATTACCCTATTTTACAGATGGGGAAAACTGAGGTGCAGAGGGTTGAAGGCTAAGGAATATTTACTGAATGGCTGCTACGTAGCACAGCCAGGATTCAAATCCAGGTTTCTCCTACACCAAAGCCTATGAGTTCAAGTACTACAGAAGCCACCTACCTCGCCTTGTTGATACCCAGGTGGGTAAACCAAGGCTCAGAGAGGGAGGTCACACAATGAGCCAGTGACAGAGCCAGGACTGGAACCCAGGGATCCCGGGAGTCTCTCTGCTCTGTGGCAGAGCCCCTTGGGAAGTAGGACTCATTATACCTGACAGTGGGAGGGACGAGGGAACCCTCCCAGAGCAGGAGGCACAGGAGCTGGGTCTGGACTTCAAACAGGAGTTCCTGCCATGCACGGCCCCTCCCCGACCCCCCTTAGGCAACAGGAACAGTTTCCTCGGTTGTTTTTTTTCCCATTTTACACATGCAGAAGCTGAGACCCAGGGAGGTTAAGTAACTGCCCAAGATCACACAGCAAAGAGAAGGCAGAGCTACAGTGTGAAGCAGGCTGGCCAGCTCCAGAGCTCTCACACCAGTAAGTTGGGGTGCTAGAGCCGGGCAGGCCCACGGCTGAGCGCAGTGTGACCAATGGCAGGTGACTTCACACCCCCAGCCTCCTTTCCCTCCTCTGCAGGGTCCCTCATTCCAGCCTGCGTGTGAGGCTTGACCTGGATAACATGCGACTGAGCACACAGTACCTCCCGGCCACTGCCAGTGGTGTTGCTTTTGGCCTGATGAGCCTGCACCCCAATCTTCCACGCCCGCAACTTCCCTGCTAGAGGACTAGGCCAGAACCAAAAGGCCCTGCTGAAAATGGGAGTCTCCTCCCTGTCCCCCTCCAGTTTCCCTCTGGGGTCCCGTGTGCCCTTGGAACTGCCTGGGGCAGGATGGAGGCAGCCCGCTGACACAGGCCGTGCCAACCACAAGAAATTCTAAAAATCCACCTTCTTATCTCAGAGCGGGTGACACTCCCGGGCTGCAGGAATGCTGGCGGGGCGCCCCGCCCCCTCCTCCTCCGCTGGGAGGGGAGTGCTGAATCCCAGGCCCCACCCCCCAGACACCCACCTCTAAGTCTGGGACCCTCTCTGATGGCACATTCCGGGAGGATCAGGGCTGCAGACTCCCAGTCAGATGCCCTCAGCCCCAGAGACCCCACCCGGGTTCTGAACCCCCCCCACCAGAATCCACACAGGGCCTGGCGTGGACCTCTAGCCTGCCTCTTGGGACTCTGTTTCCCCACCAGTATCCTTCCGAACAATTTCAGGATTCTTTCTAGAAAACTCAGCTTGGTGTGATAGAAAGAATGTAAGATCTTGAATCCAGAGTCTTGGGGCTTAGCTACGGCCCTGAATAAATCGCTTTCCCACTCTGTGCCTCAGTTTCTCCATCTGGGAAGCAGGAATATTCCCCCTTCCCACCCCAGCCTCCCTGTAGAATGGTTGGAAGAATGAAGCCAGCTTTCCGATGCAAGGGACACTTTGACATTCCCATAAGCCTCACCGTACTCCACAGCGCTGGGAGAGGACAGCGTGAACAAGCCCCTGTGGAGCTGGCACTTTCCCCCTCTAAACCGGGAGCTCCTGGAGGCCAGGGACTGACTAGGTCTTATTCCCAAGGCCAGCAGGAAGCAGGCTCCCAGCACGTATGCACTGAATGAGTGGTACCTATCTGCGCAGACAGATGGATAATATCGCTTTAAGAATTAAAGTACCATCCACTAAGAGAGCTCCCACCCTCCTCTTGTCCCAAAGGACACTGTTTCCGGCTTCCCCATCCCAGCCAGCTTGAGGCAAGGGTCTAAACCTCCCTGAGGAGGCCAGGGGTGGGGTGGTCAGGCTGAGAGGAGGCGTGGAAGGACACTTCCAAACTCGAACACCTCGTGGGGTGAGAGAGGAAGTGGCACTGTGGGAGGGACAAGGGGCTGGCAGGAGGGACAAGAGGCCAGAGGAAGCCCCCCCCCAGCCCTGGGCCGCCTCACGCCTGGACTGTCTGGGGAAGGCCAGGACCTAGCCGAGCCTGGCGGCAGGAACAATGTCAGGCAGGTGCCAGCCGAGCTGCGTGAAAGGCCCAGCCCGGTGTCATTGTCAGAGCTCAGCCAAGTGCAGAAAAGCAATTTACTGGTCACGCCGCCTGCTCCCCGCGGAAATTTTTAAAATTCTTCCGATTTGAGCTATCTGCGGTGTCCCGAGTCGTGTGGAGAAGGGATGAAGGGATTTTATTAAATTCCCAGCTTCCCGCTTCCCGGGGTGGCTGGCGGGTGAGGGCGGGGCACACCACATTGGGGGTGGGGGGAGGACAGTGTCTGGCATTGAATGTGCTCAAGGAAACGTGGCTGGGGGCGGGGACCCATTCTGGGCCTGGTAGCTGAGGGACATGCGGAGGGGAGGAGCCCAGAAACTGCACTGCTGAGACTGGACCAGCCCCGCAAACACTGAGGTGGGGAGGAAAGGCATAGCGCATCCGTTTCCCAGCAGAGCAGGGTGCCTTCCTGGGGGATGAGAATTTGCAAAACTCCTTCCACCCCTATCATATATCAGTGCAACCTCATGACTACCCATTTAACAAATGATGAAACTAAGACTCTCGGGGACCCACAGATGGGGAAAGGTGGAGCTGGGGTTCAGGTCTAGTCCACTGGCTTGCAAAGCTCTGAGCCCTTCCCACCACGCAGGGAAGCCCCCCTGGCCCCTGAACACCAAAGCAGCTCTAACTGCAACTGCTAAGTGCCCAGGATGTAGCCGCTCTGGCAGCTGCCTGGCACCACCTAAGCAGGGAGCAGACTCCAGCTCCTGGCAGCTCACATCACATGGCTCCCACCCCTCATCTCTACCAAGGCCAACCCACCTTTGTCCCTGGAGTGTGAACAGGGATGCAGGCCTGCCAACCTTGCCCATAAGCCCCTAGGATAGCATTCCTTGTTTTAGGGATTATAGGTGTTTTTGAAAACCTGCAGGGAGCTGAGAACCTCCTTCCAGGAGACATAGCACATTTGGGCATCATTTTCATGCAATGTTTCAGGGACCCCCCCCCCCCAGTAATCCTCTCCTTAGATACCCGAAGGGTGCATGGCAGTTGGGTGTGGAAAGGCTGGGGAGGACAATGGGGCAAAGGAAGTGGGGAGGTAGGAGAGGGGGAGAGGAGGTTCCCTCACCTGCTTGAAGGCTGCCTCTTGACCTAACCCAGGCAGACCACCCAGCTCTTTCCTAAGATGCTGGCTCTAGCTCCGGCCAGGAGGTGGAGGGGGGATGCAGAGTCCAGACTCCCTCCCTCCAACTCCCCCGGAGAACACAAAGACCACACAGCAACCCCTCCTGGGCCCCACTTCGAAAAGAACCAAGAGCAGCAGGCATCCAGAAGCTTGGGCAACTGCAGCCTGCAGACCTCCCCTCTGCCTCCATGCCCGTTTCACCACCCCACCCCCAGGCACAGCACTGGGGAAAACAGCTCTTGCCCAGGTCACACAAGCAGACCCTCTGCAGTGACCCTGGGGCCTGCCCTCTGCTTGGGGACTCAGCTGCAGATCACGCAGGCCATGCCTGGCACTGGCCTCCCTCTCCGACACCAGCCACTCCACACCCCACCCCCATCACCACACCGGGTCACATCTGCTTTGGCACACAGCCAGTCTTAAGTTACTGACTCCAGTGGTATTGATTCAAGAAGTCACTGGGGACCCCAGCCCGGCCAACAGGAGGAAAGAACCCCATCAGTCTGTCTGTCCATCCATCCTTCCAGCCCCCAGCCCCACTGGCTGCCCCCAGCTCAGTGCCTACCATGAGGGTAACAAGCCTCTCCCCAGCGTGGAAGGAAGATAAGCAGCCACTGCCACCAAACACTGCAAGAGACTGCTGACTCCCAGCACGCAACGCATACAACACTCCTTGTGCCGGAAAACTGGGAGAACCCCCATTTTCCCCCCCCTCCCGCTCAAGGCTCTCTCTGGGCATCTCCAGAATCCAAAGGCTAAGGTCTAAGCATCTTCTCTAGCCCTGTAAGGACACCTGCCTTCAACCGAGAAGGGGAAGGGTCAGATAACCCTGTTTTGGCTGGTGTCCAGCTCCGCCTAGGTCCCCTCCCTTACAGCTCTAGGTGGGTGGGGGGATTGGGCAGCTGGGCTTCCTATTCCCTTTGCCCACTCCCCCCGCCCCATGCTGAGGCAGCCCTGGTCTGGTTCTAATCGGGGCTGAAGTCGGCTCCCTTTTTCCCTCTTCGCTCTCCCTCCCACCCCCCTTTTTCCTTCATTTCTACGGCTTTGGAAGCCAGAGCGTTCCAACTGTCTGCGTGCCAAGACCTTCCCGAGTCTGAAAGCTGCTGAAGTAACAGATCAGATTTTAGCAAGTGCTTTCCAGGCTGAGCGCCAAGCCCTCTTCTGATGCACGGAGAGCGAGCGAACGCGGAGCAGGCTGGGAACCAGCCGAGGCTGCACCACCTTGGGCGAGGGCGTGCGGAGCGCGGCCCGTCCCGGAGCGGCCTCGCGGGCAGCCGCCCCTCGGCCTAGGCGCCCCGCGTCTCCCCTTGTCCCGCGCCCGTGTCTGTCTCTTAGTCTGTCTCTCTCTCAATGCTGCAAACGCCTTTGAAACCACAGAGTAATTTGCAACTGAAGCTTTCTCCCTGGACTCGAAATTCACTCTCTGAAAGGAGCCTTTTTGTTTGGAAGAGCAAGCGGCGATGTTAAGGAACGGTTGGCAGAGATGATCCCTAGGTCCCACTCCTCGCTGGCCGCGGGCAGGGGGCTTGGAGCCGGGCACATTGCTGTGGCTGAGCCCGTGGGCTCTGGGCGCCGGCAGGGGCCGCGACAGCCCGCGCCGGCTTGGACCCCGCGGCAGAGCCCCTTGCCCTTGGCCAGTCCCCTGCCGGAGCAGGGCGCGGAGCCGCCCTTCCGCGCCCTGGGAACAGGTGCACTGGGCTCGGCGCCCAGGAGGGGTGGGGCAGACGGAGGGGGCGCGGCTCGGGAAGGGGGGTCGGCGTGTACCGCGAGGCAGGGGCGGGGGAGGTCAGAGTCAGGAGCCCACGTACCTGTACCTGGAAGCACAGCAGCAGGAAGTGTAAACACCTGCGGGAAAGAGATGGAGAGGCGGTCAGTGGGACTTGAGCGAGAGGGGAGCGCGGAAAGACAGACAGACACGCAGTCGGAAAGTCAGGAGAACAGACGGGCGGGCAGACAGAGCCACAGGCAAACGGACAGACAGCCAGGCAGGGTGGCAGCCCCGGGCGCGGGCGCTTACAGGCAAGTGCAGGCGGAGGGCGCTGAATACATCGCTGGGCGGGGAGGGAGGCGGCGGCTCCTAGCCCAGCCTGCACATGTCCGCTCCGCGCGGCCGGGACCGGGCGCCTCCGCCGCCGCCGCCGCCGCCGCCGCCGCTGCTGCTGCTGCTCCCTCCTCGCCGGCTGCTGCTGCTGCAGACTCTGCTGCTCCGGGGCGCTCCGCGGCGCGCCCTGCGGCATCAGCGCCCCGCGCGGCTCCTCCCGAGCGCTGCGCCCTCCGGGCTGGCGCAGGGGCTGCGGGGCGGCAGCCGCTGTGCAGGAGGCGCCCGGCCGGTGCGGGGAAGCTTGTTCACTGCTGGCCGGACGGCCGTCCGGGCGTCCGCGGGAGACTGGTTGTCTGGCTCACTCCGGGGGCAGCATGCGCAGCGGGGCTGGAAGCTGGGCTGCGCTGTCTGGCCAGGGCGCGGGGCTGCGCGGGGCCAGGGGTCAGCGCTCCGGGGCTGGGGCGAGCGGCAGCAGCGCGAACACGTCACGGCCGCTCCGTCTGGGCGCCCGCCGGCTCATGTCTCCTCCTCCGCGTCTCTCCGGCCGTGCGCATCGCCGCCTCCCACCACTGGCGGCGGCCGGGGCGTTTTCTACGCGCGGGCGGCGAGGGGGCGGGGGGCCGGGGGCGGGCCCGGGCCCGAGCCGGCACAATGAGGATGCGGGGCCCGGGGGCTCCCCCCTCGGGGCGCGGCCGGACGGGCGCTCAGCTCGCCTGGGTGCGCCGCGCCCACATCAAAGGCGGCCCTGCCTGCTCGCCTGCCTGCCGCGGCCTCTCGCTGCCTCCTCCTCTTTCTCCTGGCGGCTCCGGGTTGGAGGGGAGGTGCTCAGACTCTCAGCAACGGGACCGGCCGCTCCGAAGGGGCAGAACCCGCGAGGCAGGAGCTGGTGAGCGCTGGAAGCCGTCGGAGTTCTGCGCCCGGGAGCAAGTGACTCGCGCCGCGGCGCAAACGTTGCTCGAATTGGGCAGGCGGCGGTCCCCAAGAACGCAGTTAGGTGCGGAGAGTCCTCGCCCGCCCACATTCGCTACTCGCACTCACTCACACCCACCAGCACTGGAGTGGGGAGCGGGGAGGGGGCGGGTCGGGCCCAGCCCTCGGGGCGGCTCCACTGAAGGGGGGTCGCTTTTACACGCCCTGAGTCCACGCAAGATCGTGGCGTTTCCTAGCCACCTTCCTGGCGGGCTGTCCACTCTAAGTGGACCACATTGGTCTTTTTCCGTCCCTGCCGCTCGGGAGGGGGTCTCAGGGGCGTCTCTCTTTCCCACCGGAGGGGCTCTGGGTAGGTTCTTGGGATCCCGGCTGGGCTTTCCGGTAGGCGATCCAGCTTTGGAAACACACGGCTACCACCTAGCGGCCCGAGCCGTCACTGCAACCCCAGGGCGGGCGGGCTACAAGGGTGAGTAGTAGCCAGCAGGACTCTGGTCAGCGACCACTCTAGACCCTCTTCTGGCCTCCTCCCAAAACCAAGCTAAAATTTGCCTCTGTTTGCATACTAAGCAGCCTGGTCCCCTTCACCAGGACTCCTCTCAGGACACTAGTTCTTACTGCCTCTGCCCCTTTCAGAGGCATAACTCCTGTCCTTCCCGCCAACCCCCAAATATAGGTGTCCTTGTCAAGGCACCTGCCTTACTCTGGCTAGAGCCCGCATTAGCCAAGCTCTGCTTAGGCCTGATACTAAGGGAAACAGGTTACAGTGAGAAAGGCACTGGAGAACAAGCTCAGAAAAGCAAAACCCAGGAATCCGGACTATTTGGTTAAAAGCCTCCTTGCACGGACTGTGTTTGATACTCCCATTTCACTAGATCATCATAAATTGAGGTAGGTGCTGTCTAACAGTGCTATTTCCTAAAGTCATAGGATATAAAACATCAGCAATTGTTCCAAATATCAGACCTCTTTGCAAGCTATTTTAAGCTCCCTTTCAAAGCTGAGGCTATTTTAAACAGA
This sequence comes from Eulemur rufifrons, assembly GCF_041146395.1. Taxonomy (NCBI): domain Eukaryota; kingdom Metazoa; phylum Chordata; class Mammalia; order Primates; family Lemuridae; genus Eulemur; species Eulemur rufifrons. Next base: position 14,958,834 of record NC_090992.1, read on the forward strand.
TAGCCTCTGTTTCAGCATTGGACACAAGTGCAGAAAAACCTTTTCAAAACCAGGTGCTGAGTAATGGGGAAGGTTCTTGCATGCAACTGCTGGGCTGAATTTACTTAGACATTCTGATTGCCAGAACTAGTCTTGCAAAGTTACTGGTAACTTCCCAAGTTCTGGAGAAAATGAACTGATCCCAGGATAGCATGCAATGACCAACCACAAATAGAAATGAACAGAAATGCTCCCACTGGAACCTGAGTCATTGCTACCACCTTTGATCTTGCTTTACAGAAAGACCTCTAAGGCCTAGTCAAGAGGTGGTTTGTCTTACCACCTGCTAAGGTGTTTGAAGTATCTCCTGGCTCAGAATCATACTTCCAGTTTTCTTCTGTACTGTTACTATTTTCTATTACTTGGGAATAAAATGAGTATATAACTACCTATGTCCTATCTAAAATGCTTGCAATCATTTTCAATGCTGAAAGTATAATCTGTTGATCTGACCTATCACACAAATAAGACTGACCATAAAGTCCACTCAAGAAAACAGTTCTGAGTAAGAGCATCAACTCAAGAGTAAGAGGCCCTGGATTTGAATATTGCCTCCATTTATTTATAAATTCCAGCAAGCAACAGTCTGAGATTCTGCTTCCCTGTCTACAAAATATGGCTAAGAACAGTAACAACTCTCACAGAGTTGTTGTGAGTACTGAATGAGATCATTCAGAGTCTGGCACAGAATGAAGACTACAAACGTTTTAGCTGTTAACTAATAATCATAATTATGGTTTTGGAGTTATTTTCACATTTTCTTCTTCACAATTTCATGAAGAAGGGAGGTACAATCACCCCCAACTTACAGTTAAAGAGATGTTTAACCAAAATCTGCCTTTTGACTCCAAATCCACTCATTTTATACCACATTATTCCTTATTCACACCCCCAAACCTAGCTCCATATACCTATTTACCAATATGACTTATTTAACATATGCATGAATCTGAAATGGGTTCTATCTGGATTTGACATGTCTGTGTAACACTTAACATGTGCCACTAATTTGGTAGTCACTTCTTACCAGTTCATTCCATCACTGTTTATTGAGATCCTACTGTGTTATTATGCCCTCACTGAAGACAGACAACATCCCTGCACTAAGAAAGCACTTTGCTTCTACTAGGGAAGATGGGCATTAAGCAAGCAAAGAGACGAATGCTAGCTTGTTACAGTGCCTGAGAAAAACCAATGGGATGAGATGATAAGCAGCAGGAGAGATATCATGGCCAGGCCTCTTGGTGACACTTAGGCAAAGACCCAAAGACAAGGAGACAGCCAGCCATGTGAAGGAATATTCCAGGTAAATGATGTCAAGTGCCTACAGTGGGAAAAGGCTAGGTGACTGGCAGGGTTAGCCAGGCAGTGGCAAGAGATGAGGGCAAAAACAGGTAATTTTTGTCATCATGTCTTATGGGCAGGCCCTCATAGGGAAATGAGTAGCCATCAATGGCTTTTTAAGGTATGACTTATATACAATTTTGTAGTGTGTTCATTTTCAGTGTGCAGTTCAAAGTCTTGACAAATGTATTTATCTATGTACAAACACCACCTCTTCTCAGGTAATCTCCCCACCCCCAATCACTGGTCCCAAGCAACTACTAATCTGCTAGCCCTAGTTTCTTCCCAATTTCCCATCAGTGGAACTATGTGGTATGTGCTCCTTTGTGTCTGACTCAGCATGTTTTTGAGATTCATAGTTGTTGCATTCACCAGTAGTCTTTCCTTTTTATTGCTAAGTAGTATTTAATACTATGGATAGACCACAATGTTTGGCAATTTGTCCACCAAGGGCTATCAAACTGAGTTAAAATCCAGTTTGTTGTTAAAAGCTTACTGCAGCTGCTAAGAATGAAGTGGAATGGTGCAACAGTGGTATTAAGGAGGCTGCTGAGAAGGCTGTTTGTTACCAGTCCAGAGGCAAGAGTATGGTAGCTTCAACTAGGTGGACATGTGCTAGTTTGGAGTTGGAGTGAGATACAGCTGCATTCAATTCCCAGCTCTAGGCTAGTAAACAGATGGCAATTTTCTGAAGGAAGTTGAGAATTTATGTTAACTAGTAACCCAGTGAAATGTAAGCCTTGCAGAGCATTTAACAGTTTTGTTTACTGACTAACCCTAAACACCTAGAACTTTGTCTGGGACACAATATACATTTAAATATTGAGATTCTTTCTATCTCTTCCAAGCATGAAAGTAAACTACGATAGCAGTGCAATCTGACAGTTGTTTCCCACCTCTCCCCAATCTTAACTGAAAAGACTTTAAGAGTCTGTGGAATACAAACATTGTGGAGACAAAGATGGACGACATTCAGCCTAAAAACATAAGACAAACCCAGCCACAAGCAGCATCGTCTTTAATAAGATCAAGTATTTTAATAAAAGCAGACCCTTAGCAGAGATGAGGGTCTACAGTTTTCTCAAAACCAGCTCTTGGAACTTTCACAGCATTTAAACTTGGGATGTCCACTGCCAAGTTCATGAGTCAGGGAGCAACTGGCTCCTTGGTAAAGAACTGGCTGGAAGGTAGCCTTAGATTTTATAAAAAAAAAATAACCTTAACCCTCTATTTCTAGAGTCCATACCACTAGTAGGCTCAGTTATGTATTTGCAGCCCTCAGCTTAACCTTTTTCTTAGACTCAAACAAAAACCCCACACCCTAGATGATCTTTATCTCCTCTCCTTGCTCATTAAGCTAGTACAATTGTGTGCCACGTGACGTTTCAGTCAACAGCAGACTGCATATACCATGGTCCCATAGATTAAAGGGAGCTGAAAAATTCCTATAGTCCAGTGATGAAGTCATGCACAATGCATCACTCATTTTGGGATGGTGTTAACCTACTGCACTGATGGTCGTATTTAGGAGCACAGTACATGCATATGTGCACTACATATTTGGTAACTATAATCGAGTGTTACTGGTTTATGTATTTACTATACTTTTTGTCATTAGAGTGCTCATTTTAAAAAAGTTATTAACTGTAAAACAGCTTTAGGTAAGTCCTTCAGGAGGTATTCTAGAACTGTGGTCCCTAACCCCACCCCTCCTCCACCCCCCACAGAAATATTGTCTTCCTGAGCTTTCTCCCATCCGCTCCCCCATCTGTGGAAATTGTCTTCCACGAAACCAGTCCCTGGTGCCAAAAAGGCTGGGGACCACTGTTCTAGGTGGCGTTGTTATCATAGATGACAGCTAAAGACCTTCTGGGGGGTAAGATGCGTAAGTGGAAAACAGTGATACTGATCATCCTGACCCTGTGTAGGCCTAAGCTAATGTGTTTGTCTTATTTTTTAACAAAAAAAGTTTAAAAGGTAAAAAAAAATAATTTTAAAAATAGAAAAAAAGCTTACAGAATAAGCATATAAAGATACTTTTGTAAAGCTGTACAATGTGTTTAAGTGTTACTAAAAGAGTCAGAAAGTTTAAAAAGTTCAGTAAGCTGATAAAGAAAAAATTTTTTTAATAAATTTAGCACAGCGTAAGTGTACAGTGTTTATAAAGTCTACAGTAACGTAACGTCCTACTACTAGGCCTTCATATTCACTCACCACCGACTCACCCAGGGCAAGTTCAGGTCCTGCAAGCTTCATTCACAGTAAGTGCCCTAATAAAGGTTATCCACTTTTTATCTTTTAAACAGTATTTTCACTGTATCTTTTCCATGTTTAGACAAATGCTTACCAATGTTACAAGTGCCTACACTGTTCAGTACAATCATATGCTGTACGGGTTTGTAGCCTAGGAGCAATTCTGTCCCACATACCCTAGGTGTGTAGTAGGCTGTCACCTAGATTTGTCAAAGTACTCTGCTGTCCTCACAGCAATGAAATCACCCCCAACAATGGATTTCTAAGAACATAATCCTGTCGTTAAGCAATGCACGACTATGTATTCTAAGTCAAAATCATGTAGTAGCTTTTTGCAAGTGTTTTTATTCACTACTCTAAACCTCATGCTATTATGTCATTGCATGACAGCTGAAGTTTAAGACAGCTGGTTTACACTCCCTAAGTAGCCTCAGTTTACTAATTTAACCTATTCTCTGGTTGAGGCTGAGGGTAAAGACCTCTGTACAATTCTCACCCAGGATCCACCCTCACATGATCACTAAAATTTATCAAATGAATCGACTGTTGTTTATGAAGAAAAGCTTCCTCAGGTCAGCCAACCAAATGCCCTCCTTGGTGCTTACTTGTTCCTTCCTGCCCTTTCCCAAAGGGTCTGATCTCATCAGTCTGCTAATCTGGAACCTAGTATTAACAAGCAATGCTCCCACCCAGACTGTGTGGTCTACAAATGCCATTTTTTAAAATGGACCCAGGGCTCTTTGGAGAAATGGCTCATTCTAGGTCTGAGAAAGCAAAGGAACAAGATGAAACTAGAACATCTTGTCACAGTAGAAAGCAAGAAGCAACCAGACTACTGAGGTCTGCACTACAGTAGAAACAAGCTTGAAGTGGATTCCCTTGGTCAAAAAAAAAATTGCATAATGGACTGGAAAACAAATACGGAAGAATCTGAATTCAGGACAAATTCACTGGTTCCTTTCAGAGGCTGCTAGAGCATCAATCCATTCTGAACATCGCTTAAGTCAAAGAATCAAACATTAAAAATGTATTTTTTTTCAAAGTTAGGTACAAATGCAGGCAGTAAAAGGGGAGATTTCGGTTTAATGATAAGCGAAAGAAAATGCCTGCAGAATAATGAATGGTATGGCTAAGAACTAAGACATTAAGCATTCACATTCAGCAGACTGGCTTAATATGGTTGTTCCATCAGCAAGTACTTTAAAAGGTTAACTCCAGACCCTTTTACAGCTTCCTCTAGTATAAAGATTAGTGTAGGAACAAAGGAAAAGCTGTTTTCTTACTGGTCTTAGAAAACTTAAAAAATGCTTTAATTAAAAATATGTAATGTTTCTCCCCATAATAGGAACCTTAATTTTATATGCTTTTAAGCAATTAAACCAATAGTGATCTAAGAATAGTAAACCCTATTAATAGTTTGCATTGTACAAAAGTAAATCAATGTCTTTAACAAAGGAATTCCCTAAGTACAAGCCGAGGAGAGAGGTCAATTTTCAAATTACCATCGTAGGTATTTAGCTGCCTCCTACCTAGTTAACTAATACTACTACAGCTTTTGAAGCACAGGAAAATCTTTTAATCTCTGCCCTTCCACAAACAAGCCCAGCCTGGAACCTTTTTTTCTAAGGATGGATCTGATTAGATTTAATGAAGAGCAACAGGACAACCAGTGAAGCCAATTGCTTTCCCTCAGAATGGTGGGAAGGCTCCTTTTAGGCTTCCTGCCACATAAAAGTGACTTTTAGCTAAACCAAAATAGTTGAACGTCACATATAAAAGGCACTCAAATACCAAAAATCTCAGACCTTTATTTCTGTTAAGACATTAAAATGCAGGCATAATTCTGCTTCTGAAAATGTTAAATAACAGATACCAATTACCTGCCATACTCCCTATATCACATACTGTACACTGCTAACACTAGAGAAGGAATGATTCCAATTTTAATGCATCTTGGTAATGTGTCTATCTGGCACTATTTGAATACCAGTAACTTTTTCAATTGAATAAGTTCACTGTTAAATATATTTGGGATTGTCCTGTCAATTTAAAGTAGGTGACCTTTAAGCCTGAAGTATATAAACATTCTTTAAAATGGAGGCACTTCCCAGTGAAGCAAAGTACACTGAACAGTTACTATATCCTATTCAAGTCTCCACCAAAATAAAGGCATAAAAAGAGAAGTAACAGAGACAGATGTCCTGAACAGAGAAAACTGCTAGTCAATGAAACAACCTTAAGTAAATAACTAGAAAAGGCACTTGACACCTAGAACCTGGGATTAGACAAGACAGTGACCTGTTCACTATCCTCCAAAGCGAGGTTACTCCTCTGGATAACTACCCCAGAGATGAAAGGGGCTAACATCTGCAGACTTCCATTCAAAATACCTGTTAACTAGAAACCCAGTCAACAAATGCCACCCTCCTAAATCAATATAAACAGGCCAACAGGAGAGGGGGATGAGTAAATGGGATGAGACAAGACCACTTCAAAAGGACAGTTTTTCCAGATCTTAGATACATCCCCAAAGAACCATGCACTTAAGATGTTAAAAATAGAATCAACACAAAAACTTTTAAAGACAGAAAATAAAGTCTCCTTCCTAAAGTTTACACAAAAAGGAATGAGGAAAAACATCCAAGAGAATCAAACAACAAGCCTAAGAATCTTAGGAAAGAAATGGGAGGACTGAAACCCAAGAAAATGGCCCAGACCTGGAGAACAGACCCACAGTCCACCCAAGGACCAATCTATACACCAAAGCACATGATAGAATAGCCTCATGTAACCACATGTTAAATTTACTTTTCTCCCATATGTCTAAGATGTACTATTACTGTATGAATTGAGAAAATGGTCTTCATTATGTTTTGTTTTGGATCAAATTGAGAATTCAGGTTGAGAAAGCATGTTCTAGGTTGTTTTAACATGTCAGATTTCGGGGAGTGAGGCTATGATAGTTGGATAGGTGGTCTGATGGAGCACCGAGAAACTTATTTGCATAGTTATAATTGTTAACTATTACCAGGAAGTGGGAACATACGAGCACTAAATCCTTACAATGAAAAATTGGTTGGTTAACTCTGGGGAGAGCTATTTGGAGAAGCAGGAAAGACAGGAATTTTCTCATGGAGTTTTAGGATATTATTTGGCATTTTTAACTATACATTTATTTGACAGAGTACAAAAAAGTTAAGTGAATAAAAGAGAAACAGTGCTACTTTATTAAAATACTGGGTTTATTTCACATGTATATTTTTGTCTCCCCACCATTTCCATGTCTGACCACTGCTACTACTATGTCCTATCATAACATTCCATACATACTTAAAACCAAGCAAAGGGTGGAGTTCCATCTTTAAAAACTAAACAGGCATTTTGGACAACACATTCTTGGCAATGGAACCTGGACAACATTTATCAAACACGGTAGGGAAAGTTCTCACTCTGCATTATAAAAAGGACAGCCAGATATCAACTGTTACAGAAATGAAATAAGACGGAAAATTTTAACAAACTGTTTAAACTATTTTCTTAAAGAGACTTCCTCCACTGCCAGAGATCTTGAATAGCCTGGAAGGAAAAAAAAAAAAAAAAAAGGAAATGTGGTTAAAGAACCAACCACAACACTTCATAGACATCAATAAATTAAACCAAGTATCTTTGCACAATGCAACATCTATTTTTTACCCTACCACCAAATTGGTGGTTCATACTCCAGATAATTAAGAACTGATTGCAAGGAAATTTGTAAACAGACATAATTTAATTTCAAATACTTTAAACATAAAATCATGATTCTTTATTATATTTAACAGCTCAAGGACCTTTAGTTAAGAAAATGAAGTGAGATTAGAGACCCATTTGGGCAATGTTGCCTCAACTTCATCTGCCCTGAGGGACCAGCTTTAGGGCTGGTCAGATTTAGCGAGTGCTCTTCTATCTAATTTGAAGCATATAGCACTCTTCCATGACAACTTGACTTTTCCATTATTCAGTACATTTTCATCTTCATGACTTTAAAAATATCAAAGAGTATCACTGTCAATTTCTGTTTTGTTCCTCAACAAAACACATGATTCCACTTGTTCAGTGCTGGCAGCATGTATTACATACAGACAGGATGACCAACACCTTCTATAAAATCACACTTTGCTTCAACTTTTAATCTAAGTGCAGAAAACTAATCTATGGCAGAAAAAAACAGCTAATTGGCAAATTTCACTAATTTACTGAAAAAAGCTGAACACAGGAGACTTACTCTCAACGCATAACCTGTCCTGTTATACATGGTACCTTAACAACCCTATTTAACTTTATTCCCCTTTACAACCTGAGTATACTGTAAATGAGAGTAAAAATAAATATGAATTTTCCTCTATTGACAAAATCACTTTCAAGAATTATAAAATTTAACAGTTAACTAAAGCTAATAATATCTAGTGATAACCACAATTTGGCTTCTTCCTTCCAGATTTCACGTTGATTTTAGCAAAATATGCTTCTCATAAGATCTATGGAGAAAATGATCTTCTTTACCAACTCCTAAGAAAGCAAAGACCAGACTGCCCTAAGCAGCCAAATGGAGCAGCAAGGAAAACCACAGCATATTTCCTTAGCCAACACAGTACCAAAAGTAAAACTAAGTCCAATAACCAAGAGATAATTTACCAACTATATAAAAGCTGGGGAAAATGTACTAAAAAAAATTATCTTCTCAGCCTCTGCCAACAAAATTCTTAGAGTTTCCATGTATTTAATCTGAAGTATTGTCTGTGGCTAGGAACCTTTTAAAAGGAGCCAACACTTAAAAAGTGACTTATAGAGTACAAGGAGAATCTTAATAAATCACAAAAAAATTTAAATTTGGTCATGTCCCCAGAAAATTCAGTTACCTCCTGGTCAGTCATCCGAAAGCAATTCTTCACGTAATTGATGAACTTCGCTTCCACTTTGGGAAGAGAACCACCCTATTGAGACAAAAGCATTATTAGGATAAGTATAGAAATAATGTTTAAGAGAACACTAGGAAATTCCTCAAAGATTTGCATGCTATTACATGGATTAGTTCATTTCTTGCCCCTTGAACTTTCTTTGCAATATCGATGTCTTTAAAAGGCCCAGAAAGCCCTAGTGGGCAAGGTTTGTCAAAGGTTCAAATCTTCCCAGATAGCCTTTATTGGTATACAAAATACAAGCCACACTTGGGATTCTACAGGCACACAAATATGGCAACTCACTGTCTATCCATATTACCAGAGACATCAGTTTTATAACAACACTCTACTACCCAGAACCAAATCCAAAACAAACATATGCCCCTTTAGAGAACCATGTCACAAGTGACCATAACTGCTTAAAAAAAAAAAATATATATATATATATATATATATATTTTTAACAAGAACCTAGGTCCAACACAACACTGACCTGGGCATCAACTCAGCAGATATATATATATAGCTGAATGGGGAAGAAAACTGTAGTAATTACACTTCATTAACCTCTCACTAAAATTTGGAATTTCCTTCAAATTGTCCATATAGGCAAGAAACTGCAACAGTATTAACAATACCTGTCACTTTGTCACCTAAATTTTCAAAACATTATCATTCCAAGTATCTTGAAATATTTATCATTACTATGGAATTATCTAAGGCACTAAATTAATCCCTTGTTTCCTATTTTGATTAACTAAATTTTGTTTTCCTTATAACTTGAATATTATCTTTATACATTTTTAAAAGATTGAAAAGGGTCCCGAATGCCAAAGGGACCACCGGGACTGCCACAAAATCAGGTATAGAATATTAAGATACTTAACTGCCTCCATCACCTAAGAAAATAAACCTCACTATAATCATTACCATTTCAAAATTATTGTCACATACTTTCTCATTCGATTCATTCAAATGTTTATTGAGCAGCTAAGGAGATACAAAGGTGATTAAAACATTGTCAAAGAGGTGAGGCAAATGCACAAGTAAGGGAAAGCAAAGGGCAAGTTTCACTGAATCACAACAGTCAAAAGAAAGTGCTTTAGGAAATCAAGAGTGAGATTGTTTCAAGCCTGGAAGGGGGCATGAGTAGCAAATCAGGAAAGGGGATTGAGATTAAAATAGAAGACTTCAGTCTGGATTGTTGATGATACTCAGTATGGACTATTATCTGTCTCTCCTTTTCCTCTCTCCCCATCTTTGGGCTTAATTTACCAGTAGTGCCCAGGGCTGTTCAATGCGCCTGCAATTAAACCAAGGAGATAGGACCATATTAAAATGGGGGGAGGGACATCTAAAAGATTGCATACAGTGCTAAAATGACATCTTAGTACTGTATGCAAGGGATAAAAATAAGTCAGTGATACCATGAAGGCCAAAGGGTGACTAAAGCAAACAAGAAATACATTCTGGTTTTAAACTGCCATTTTCCCAGTGGACTTATCACTGCACAAGGCAAGAGATGTACTGAAGCCATGAAGAGCCTGAAGCACAAGAAAAACATGGGGAAAAGAGTTGGCAACTTTTCCTCACCATCCCACATTTATTCTTAATAATGGGTTCTAAAAGTGTCATTCATAGAATTAAACCTTCTCTCAAACGTATTTCCAAGACATTTAAACCAATTATTCCATGCTATAACTCAAGTCTAGAGTTAACTAAAGTTTAGTTAAGTTTTAGTTCCCCAATCAAGTAGGCAAAATGTGAGCTAATCCTCTTCCCATGTTTCCACTACTTTAGACAAAAGGAGGCTAGATAAAAGCATATTAGTCACTCACAAATTTTAGGTATCACTTCATGTATTGACTGGTGACATCTTGGTGTGAAGGGCAAATAGAAATGACTCAAAATTTGCTGGAAAATGTTTTTGACTATAGAGTCAATCATGAGCAATCAAATCATTTTTAACTACAGTGCCAAGCAGCCAAAGACTTGACGAGTCTCCACTTTTCCAGCGGTTTGCGTTTTCACTGAAGCCTCATACGCCCTCTGCTGGTTCTGTAGCATATCTTATAACTAAAGTAGTCAAAAGGAAGCGTTCTCACTGACCTCATTTTAATATCTATGGTCAGAATGTGTGTGTAACCAATGTGCTGATTTCTTATATAATGGAAATTAGGCATATTAAACATCACATATGCAAAAAAGAAAATCAAAGTCAAAATTATAAATGAATGTAAGTAGTTGTATTTTTATAATCCATTTTAATTTAAAAAATTTGCAGCATTAAAGAATTGGGTGTATTAAAAGGACAAAAAATTATGAGCACTCTAATTTACATAAAATCCCAGAAAGATGCAATTTTGAGAGGACAAATCTACCAAACTAGTTTCCTTAATGTAATTTGACTCACCTTTTCTATACTTGCTTGCATTTTTGCCTTAATGTCTTCTACAGAACTAGGTCCTTTTGGTGTTTTAGGAGTTTTTTCCTGCTTTTTGAAGGATTCTTGACCCTGAAAAAAAAAATTCAAAATGTATAACACAGCTTCTTTTAAAATTTCTACTTGAATCTAATATGCAAAACCAGAGTTGAGACCCTCTGCTCTATGCTGATGTATATATCTTTCAACAACCAAGATTCCTTACAGGAAAGAACTGTTTACATCAGTTAAAAAAAAAAATCTGTTGACTTCCTCCCCCACTGGAACACCAGCAGTCTTATATCTAGTATGTATGTTTCTGTTTGTGTGTGTACCTAGAACCAAGATTATCAACAAGCAGATTTTAGCCCTTTAAGACACTAATGACAAGAGTTCCTCAAAGGCCTATGAAATTTCAGACAGACTAGATTCTTCCACACTAGAACCTTTTTCCCCCCAACTACATCAATGAAGCATGTATTTGTGTAAAGGCTTACACTTACCTTTGATCTTGGTGTTGATGGTTTTGAGTCTTTTCCATTCTGGTTTGATTTCTGTGCATTTTTGGCTGGAGTATCTCGTACGGACTGCAATTAGAAGTCAATCTTAATCAGCACCCCCAATATAAAAGACATATCAATGCAAATAAAACTGCCTCAAACCATGTAAGAAAAGCAGTCATTTTGACGAAAGGTGGCAAAGGGCTACCTCATCATGAGTGAAGGCCAGGGATGAAGAAAATAGATCATTCCCCACTATTAGTAAAGTTTACAGGACAGCCCTACTCAGGACCAATTTTCAATGATATTTCCCAAGCCTGCTTTCATTAAACTACAAAACAGGTCAATATCACTAAAGAACTTTCTATTATTAGCTATATTTGACAATCTTGTAGCACTGAACCTACTACTTACTTTCTTCACTGGAGCTTTTTCTTCAGTATCCTCATCATCAAACTCATCATCATCATCATCACTACAAAGAAAGTCAAGACATTAAGAACTTTCAAAATTTGAGGTGTGAATAAAAGAAACAAAAGTAGGATCTTGAAGAAACTACGGCTGCACCTATATTTACTGCAGCATTAGAGCCTGCAGCACCTATATTACTACAGCCAAGAGCCAAGAGGTGAAAGCAACCCAAATACTAAATGGCTGAATAAAGAAAATGTCTAGGTCGGGCACAGTGGCTCACGCCTGTAATTCTAGCATTCTGGGAAGCCAGGAGACAGGAGGATCACTTGAGATCAGGAGTTCGAGACCAGCCTTAGTGAGAGTGAGACCCCATCTCTACTAAAAATAGAAAAAAATCAGCCGGGCGTTGTGGCGCATGCCTGTAGTCCCAGCTCCTCAGGAGGCTGAGGCAGAGGACTGCTTGAGCCCAGGAGTGTGAGGTTGCTGCGAGCTAAGCTGACACCACTCTAGCCTGGCCAACGGAGTCAGACTCTGTCTCAAAAATGGGGGGGGGGGATGTGCATACATAACACACATGCAATGGAACATCATTGAGTCTTTAAAAAGGAAATCCTGTCACATGCTGCAACATGGATGACCTTTGTGAATATTAAGTGAAATAAGCCAGTCACAAAAGGACAAATACTACAAGTCTACTTATGAGATATCCAGAGTAGTCAAAGTCAAAGAAGCAGAAATTAAAATTGTCCTTCCCAAGAGCTAAGAAATGGAGCTGTCCAATGGGTACAGAGTTTGTTTTGTAAGAAAGAGTGTGAGATCTGTTGCACAACGTGAATATAGCTAGCACTACTAATGACAGTTAAATGATAAAAGCCATGCTGTTAAAAAAAATTGTGGTAAGGTGAAAGAAATTAAAAACCTAAATAAACATCCCATGTTCACAAATATTAAGATGGCAACACTCCCCAAACTTAATATACAGATTTAATACAATTCCCAGGCTGGCTTCTTTGTAGAAATAGAGCCTAAAATTCATATAGAACAAGGAACCCAAAGAGGCCAAAAGAAATCTTAAAAAGGAACAAAGTTCAAAGACTCACACTTCGTAATTTCAAATAATCTACAAAAACTACAAAGCAGGGCCAAATGTGGTGGCTCATGCCTGTAATCCTAGCACTGAGAGACCTAGGCGGGAAGACTGCTTGAGTTCAGGAGTTCAAGACCAGCCTGAGCAAGAGTGAGACCCACTATAATGGTACCACTGCACTCTACCCTACCCAGAGCAACAGAAGAGACACTGTCTCAGAATAAATAAAATAAAATAAAAATCCAGTCATAAAAGACCTTGTTATGATTCCATTTATGTGAAATATCTATCTAGAACAGGCAAATCTATAAAGACAATATTTAAGAGTGGTTAACTAGTGCTGAGGATGAGGGTTAATAGTTAATGGGCATGATTTCTTTTTCAGGCGATGAAATGTTCTAAAATTGGCTGGGCGCAGTGGCTCATGCCTGTAATCCTAACACTCTGGGAGGCCAAGGTGGGAGGATTGCTCAAGGTCAGGAGTTCGAGACCAGCCCGAGCAAGAGAAAGACCCCGTCTCTACTAAAAAATAGAAAGAAATTAACCGGACAACTAAAAACAGAAATAAATAAAAAGTTATCTGGGCATGGTGGCGCATGCCTGTAGTCCCAGCTACTTGGGAGGCTGAGGCAGGACTGCTTGAGCCGAGGAGTTTGAGGTTGCTGTGAGCTAGGCTGACGCCACGGCACTCTAGCCCAGGCAACAGAGTGAGACTCTGTCTCAAAAAAAAAAAAAAGAAAAGAAAAGAAAGAAATGTTCTAAAATTGGTTGTGCTAACCATTACTCAGCTGTGCATATAGAAAACCACAGAACTGTATTTTAAATGGTCAATTGAAAATTTTGTTGTGTTAATTAGAATGAGTATTATAACTTAAAAAGTCACATACACAGTCCTCTACATGATTTTTAACAGTGATTTTGTCAGTACAAGATTTTGGCCTTACAACCCAATCCCTGCAGATGCCTCTTTTGTACTAGGAAGGTAGTGACTTCCACAAAACCATTATCAGTGACAGCTTTACTTATTGGGATATTCCCTCATAAATTTTAAAACATGTTTAAGGAGAGCATGACACATTATATTCTTAACATTACACACAATATATAAGCTTTTCTGGCTTAAATAAATAGCAAAGTCAACCAAGCCCATACCATACCCTTTCCATCCTCTAAGCAGGACCCATTTTATATTGTGGGTTCCAAGTCTTCTGATACCATGGCTTAGATTTCCAACTAACAAACCTTTAGGCGCCTCTTTGCATTTTCAATGCCACCTACATTGGGCCCTTACCGCCCCCCAACCAGTGGCAGTGGAAGCAAGTTCCTACGAAGAGTTGTTCCTTTAAAACATCCACTAACTGTCCCTTACTATGTACATCTGACTACCCTTTCTTTGCTTACATAAAAACTTGTTGATCTGGACCCTGAAAGCACCTACACTTTTCATTCCTCTCAACACCTAAATTAAAGACAACTTAGAAGATGCACAGAAGAACACAAATGCAAATTCTTACATTGTGGTTACGTCAGGAATTATACCCATTTCAAAGAAAGGAAATCTTCCAAAGTCCCAAAAGGACCAGGATACCAATCAGGTTCTACTCCAAAGCCTTCCTGGAAGGAACTGCTTGTCCCCCAAAGCCTCAGTGTATATGCTACTGAACACTCATTTATAAACTTATGAAAAAGTAACTTGAAATCACTAGACTAAATCAGTACAAACTTAATTAAGCACTATATACCATCTGTATTTCTCATTCTTCCCTTAAGTGATGATGGTCAAACACTAATTACCTTGAGTTCATGTATAAGTTTAACATGTAGTTATTTCGAATTTTTAAGCTTTCAGCCTTTCTCCTGTTTTCTGCCTTCATTGTCATGCTCCGAGTTTTTTTTTTTTTACAACTACCAGCTTAGTTATCTTAGGTTTTTGAAAACCTAACTTCCAGATTTATCATTAATGCATGTTCTTTCAAATCTTTTTAGATTCCATTTCAAGCGTGCTTTCAACACACCCATGTCTACCAATATCAGAACCGAAGGACAAAGCTGAGACAAATTAAGAATTCAATGCGTTAGAACTTACTGATATTGTCACATAAGACCAATTATAAATAGCACTTTATTCCACAGTGGGCATCTAACTTATTACCATGCTTGATCTAGCTTAGTAAACACATTAAATCTTGTTCCCAACCATATTTTAAATCCCAAAGAAAACTCAATATCCCTTTTGGAATCTAAATTTTGTTAATAAGGAACCACAAAGAACCACAGGCCAAAATTCTTTGTGGAAAACCTTTAGTAACTTATAAAATGAATGTAACTGGAGCTGTTCAGTCAGATTCTCTCTTTTCATGCAATCTACTTACTATGAACTGTTTACCATAATATATCAGACTTGATAATGTACAGTAGAAAGCAATAGTCAAACTTGAGAAATGCTGCATAGTCTATCCATGTGAAGATTCACAATGCACAGCATATTTTAAAGGCTCATAGTCCAAATATCCTTTCAACTCAGCTCATGTAACGTCAACTAACAACCACTTGCCCTTTATTTAATTATAAGCTACCAATTAATTACAGAGGATAACTGCTAAATGATTTTCATAAAATCCCTCCCCCCAAGCATATAACCAGGTCAGTTTCTAAGGGCATACTACTTACTCTTCATCATCATCATCGTCGTCGTCGTCGTCATCATCATCTTCATCAGCAGCAAGTTTTACTTTTTTCTAAAAAAAAAAAAACAAAAAACAAAACACTCATCAACAAAAGCTGATCTTTATCACCAAACCATAGGCTAGAATTCAAGACCTGTAGTAAAATTTCATCTATACCTGTGGAACCTTGCTACCACCTCCAGGGGCAGATCGCTTTCCAGATATACTTAAGAGTTTCACATCCTCCTCCTCTTCATCTTCTGACTCTGCATCTTCTTCCACAGCTAAAATAAAATTCTTAGACATTATAAAACTCAAGAAGCAAGAACTCAGAAAGAACACTGATAACATAGAATAACAAGTATTCTAAAAACTTTAGATTCTATTGGAAACAGCAAATGGGGACTAGAACTTTTTAAAAAGGAATGAGGCTAATGTTTATTGCTAGTTTTTAAATGCAAAACCAGGCCTCTCCAGTTATAAATTACTACATTCCCACTTGAACCTATCATAAAGACTACAGCATGCTTTAAAGTCCAAATTGGTGGCTGGTCTGAAGGTAGTGCGTTATCTCATTTGACTGTTCAGTCGGTTACAGATTGAACTTGTTCTACTACTCCCCCCCTCTTCTCATAACTGCACTCGACTAGTCTTTTAAAAAAGTCCAAATTGGGAACCAAGGAACTGCATTAAAGAGAATAAACTAAATACCATAATATGTAAAAATAACATACCTACTAAGTGCTGCCCACTAATATGCACAGGCCCTGAACCACACTTCAATCGTAAGACCACTGGTGGTGTTATTTCAAAGCCCCCAAGGGAAACCTAAAAAGGGAGAAATTTTTAATCACCAAACTGGAAGAAAAAACGTATAAAGGGCATTACAGGTAAACCTACAAATCAAATCAACAAACCAGTGAACCTGTTTTTCCACCTGATAAACAAATCCGCAGAAACCATCATGTTCAAGAATTTACCATTGAAACCTAGAGTGACAAGATAAAAAACCCACTTTCTATCGCCTTGATATAAGCTAAATGACACACCTACCTTAAAGCAACAGAATTAAACCTTGACACAAAATCCAAAGTGTAAGTGCCCTTACCGTTGGCTGTACAGACATTTTCAAAGTTGCCAGTGTTACTTTAATTGGACTGCCTTCATAATTCATTGCCTCTGCTTCAACAATGTGCAATTCATCCTTTGCACCAGCCCCTAAACTGACCTGTGAACAAAAAAAAAAATACTTCAAGTTCCAGCTATTTTACAACCCCTCCTAAAATTTGTTAGGTACAGCCATGAGTCGCTTAATGACAGGGATACATTCTGAGAAATGTGTTGTTAGGTGATTTCATCTTTGTGAGGACATAAGAATGTACTTATACAAACCTACATGTTATAGCCTACTACACACCTAGCCTATTGCTCCTAGGCCACAAACCTGTACAGCATGTTACTGCACTCAATACTGTGAACAACTGTGTAACACAATAGTATTTGTGCATCTAAATACAGAAAAGGTACAGTAAAAACAGATTATAATCCTACAGGATGACCACCATTATGTATGTGGTCCTTTGTTGACCAAGCAGCTTTTATGCAGCATATGACTATTTTTAAATAATCAAGTATAAATCTTTCATTACTACCCTTTATGGAAAACAAATTTGTGCACAATGTCTTCAAGTTCTATGTGATCTCTGCAAATCAATTTTTCATGTTCAGTAAATTTGAAGAAATGCATACACAAAGTATGTATCACCTAGCAAATGTTTATTGAGCAACCACTACAGAGTTCTGCAGTGCACTAGTCTCCGTGAGAGATAGGAAAGATTATCACCACCCCCAAGGGAAATTTATAACACAACCGAATACACTGACTGGACTTTACAAGATTACCAAATGAGTGGTAAAGATGCCAAATTCTTCATTATAGATGAACAGACAATGAGGTACATACACTGTCCAGTTATTAAAAAACACTATCTTTTAAGCAGCCAGGGAAGCAAAGGAAAAAAGTCTCAAGCCACATGAATAGGAACTAAAAGGCTGAAATAAGAAAGATTAAGTAGTTTATTTTGAAAGTTTAAGTACCGTTCTTAAAGATAACTGGTGCTCATTTTCATCATTATCCACCTTAAAGTGATAATCTTTGTCGGCCTTTAGTTCACAACCTGTAAATGAAGAAAAAAGCAACTCTAACAAGGAGAAAAATAACACTGGAACTTAAGTGTGGGTAACCGAACATCATAGTTAACTTGTGAACTAGTTTTTCACTATTTTTAGCTACCAGAGAGCAAAGCAGAATGATCTCTTCCTGGATTTCTTGAACATGAACTTCTATAAACATCAAGCAACACCCATAGAAGACTGCATATTCTATTTTCTCATCATTCTATTTCATTCCTAATCACACTGACACACATACCATTACCATTTTGCAGACAGAAACAGGCTCAATGATTTAATAAATCTGGAACTGAAACAATTATCTGGAACCAAATCTAACATACAATGTTATTAACTTCCCACTATGTAAAAAAGGTGAATTATCTACCTAAACTCCCAAGTGGCAAATCAGAAATGAGAATGGTTACACAAATGTGAATAGCTTGTACTTACACAGAAAATGACAAAACATTAAAGAACCACAGCTAGTTACAGGATCGACGTTGATTAAATTATACTCAAAAATTATGTTTGAGGGTTGTTTCCAATAGAAAGGATTAACAAAAAATTCAAATATAAATTGGTAAGAAATTTCATCTACCAAAATGACTAGGAATAAAGCCTAAATGTATACATTCATGTGTCTACTCCCACTCCATGGGCAAATTGTTTTAAATACTGTCAGAAAAAAATTATATTTTAAGTGATTCCCTTTCGTTGCCATCTAACAGTTACTGGTACGTAGATGCTTCAATATACATGCCCAATTAACAAATCTCAGCATGATTAAGAAAGATAAAATTTGGGGTAGGATTTGCACTGACTTCAAAGTGTGACTGGCACAAAGATTAGGCTTCTGCAATTAACTTCACTGAGACACAAAACCAGAGTAGGACTCTCCCCTTAGAACTGCAGGGCAGTGGATATCAGGGGTTGGGAGGGGCTGCAAGTGTGCAAAAGCGGTGCCCCAAAATTCTGGTTACAAGGTAACGAACTACGAATAATCCCAGGTTTTTAACTGACCCCTCTGCAAGTTTACTCATCTTTAAAAAAAAAAAAAAAAGAAAAAAACAACCTGTTTGCTGAATGCTACACATAAGGCTGCCTGCTTCATTCCTACTTACAAAGCACCAGCTCTAGAGGCAAGGTCATTAAGCATCAGTACCGTCACCTACAGTAGGGCTACCGGACAGAAAAGGGACTTCAAAAATGAGAACTACCATCATAGTGTGTGCTGTTAAGCACTGAACAAAGACCTGTAGAATCCTGGTTCTATCAGCCAGACACCTATCATTTCCCGCCCAACAGCTTCAACCGAGCCACCGTACCCTAGGTTCAGGAGTGAAATGAATCCGGTGTGCCCCGGATGTAGCGCCCACACCCCCTCCTTCCCCCAACCACGTGGCAACCACGTGCTCCCGGCGGTTGCGGCCTCCTCACGCGCTGCTGCGCCTCCCCTCCCCCTGTGGCTGGCCGAGGCACAGGGCTAAGTCTCGCTCCCAGAGCTGCAGACCCTGAGGCCTGGGGTCTAGAGAAAAACGCCAGGCTGTATCAATCCCCTCCTCCAGCATGTAGGCCCACGCTTCACCACGAGCCCACACGGCCTCCTGGAACACCCAGCCTGGGGCCCGGAATTAGAATCCTACGAACTCGACCCTTGGGAAAAATCCATGCCTGGAGCTCTACTGCGTACACTCAGCAACACCGAACCTTCTTCAGCCTGTTGGTTCCACCTCACCTCGGGCCCGGCCTTCAGACTGTTCACACCGCAGGCTGTTCAAGCCGCCCCTCCTTCCCACCCCTTCGTGCCGCCGGCTCCCCTCCTGGCTCTCATCCCTCAGGATCCAGGGCTCCGGCAGCTCGACTCCCACTTCCCCTCCCTCAGCCTCAGGCCTCCGGCCTGCTTAGCTTTCTCTGCCATCCCAGGCCTCAGCCGGATTCCCGCCCCCCCACCTCAAAGCCACCAGGCCCAGCTCGGCCTGGCTCCAAGCCCCGCAGCACTTACCGAAAAGATAGTTCTGGGGCCTCAGGGGGCTCATGTCCATGTCCATCGAATCTTCCATGGGGTGGTGGCACGCACTTAGGTAGGAGAGAAGGTGGACGGAGATACACGACTACTGCTCCAAAGAACAGCCGCGCAGGACGGAATCACACCAGGGAAAGGACGCGCGTTCCCCGCGCATATATATAGCCCCTCACTATCTCGCGAGAACTTATCAAGTCCCGCCTCCGCGCGCGTGCTCGGAAACTCCCCTCCCCATACGGTCGCCCTTCTGCGCAAGCGCTTTTCAACCCCACTCCTCTGTGTCTCGACCCCCACCTCCTCCAGGTACTTCGCGGGCTCCCAGCGAGCACGCGCACTCGTACTCCGGCCCCACCCCCTCGGCCGCCGCCGCCCGTGCGCAAGCGTGCTTTCTCCTGGTAGCGCGCGCTCCCCACCTCCAGCCCTTCCACGTCTCTCTCTCCGGCGCGCCGACCTCGCGCCAAGAGCCCGCGTAGCCCACCCTGCAAGATGGCGTCGGTATCAGATGTGGAGGGTTAGCCGGTGGGAAATGAGCCAGGGAGCAGCTCGATTCACCTTTTTCTATCCCCTGGTGCCCTGCAAGCCTCCAAACAGGCATGATCACTTCAGGATTTTTTTACTTGCCTGGAGGCCTAGGATCGGAATTAATCGTTTCTTAAAAATTAAAGCTTCAGGTGCCAGAGAGAGTGGACTGCGGGCTATTTTTTGTTGAGAAGGAAATGTAGCTACTGGCCACAGTTATTCAACTATGTTTTTATAGCTCTGTCCTTTCTGAGAAAACATCTCGAAAGTTAACGCCTCATCTTTATGTAATTTGGGGACCAAAACGGGACTGAGTCAGTTTCTTCTAAATGAGCAGGGCTAGCATCATCCTGTAAGAGCTCGCAGGGTGTACAGTCTCTGAGGTAGTGCAGACGCCCCGCCCCCCGCAACCCCTGGGCACTGGGGCGTTTTGCAGTTACCACTAATCATCTTTTTTACCTCAGCGTATGAAATAAATTGACAAATACTGTGAGGAATAAAAATAAGGATAGCGATGCCCCTACTTACTCCCTTTTCTCCAAATACAATCTAGTTGGGAAGATCCACGATAATCTATGAACCAATTATTAACAGAATCAAAATCCTAAAATGTGGAGAAATAGATACTATCAGTATGTAAATGGGGCCAGCTGTTCGCCACCTTTTCACCACGTTCAACTTCTTAAAGATTCTTAACAACCTGGTTCTTGGATCTTTTGAGATGCAGAATGTAACTAGTTGCTTCAGAAAATCCTGAGGCTTAGAAGAACTGAGGGCCGGGCGCGGTGGCTCACGCCTGTAATCCTAGCACTCTGGGAGGCCGAGGCGGGTGGATTGCTCAAGGTCAGAAGTTCGAGACCAGCCTGAGCGAGACCCCGTCTCTACTAAAAATAGAAAGACATTATATGGACACCTAAAAATCTATATAGAAAAAATTAGCCGCGCATAGTGGCGCATGCCTGTAGTCCCAGCTACTCGGGAGGCTGAGGCAGTAGGATCGCTTAAGCCCAGGAGTTTGAGGTTGCTGTGAGCTAAGCTGACGCCACGGCACTCACTCTAGCCTGGGCAACAAAGTGAGACTCTGTCTCAACAAAAAAAAAAAAACAAAAAAAAAAAAAACAAAAAAAAAAAAAAAAAAAAGAAGAACTGAGAAAAGGCTGAGCAAAGGGCAGGGGATGTGGCTGAGAAGGATTTGGGCATTTAAAAAGAGAAAGTCTCAAGAAGAGCTACAGCAGAGTACAAAAGGCCTTAATGATCTTTTTTGAGCCCATGCATGTGAAAATTGGAACCACTTTGTAATTTCTTTCTGGATTCTGGACCGTGATTGTTTGAATGCAGCTCTGTACAGAGCCTGAACCATACGGGAGCCATTGTTAACGCCACATAAATAAATACATTTGTTGTTTTAACATTTCAGACACCTAGTTTGGATATGAGATCATAGAATCAAGTGGTTAAGAAAACAGTGCATTTTTCAGATTTACAAATGTAATGAATGGTCACTGTCTTTTTAATTAAAGTTACATAGGCCTATACAAAGTGAAAAGGTAAAAGTACCCCTCTCTTTCCATCTCTCCATTCCCATTCCCTAGGGGTAACCACTATTAATAGTTGTGTGAGTATCCCTTGAATTACCCCTTAAATTATGTTAGAGAGAGAGAGAGAAATTATATAGTTGATTTTTTGTGTGTTTTTGTAATGTGAGTGATTCACATATTCAACTTGCTTTTTATATTCAAAAATATGTTTTAGACATTGGTCCACATTGGTACATAATATGGATATGTTATAATTTAACTATTCATTTCTCCCTTGATGGACACTGAAATTGTCTCCATAATTTTGCTATAAGAAATAATGTCTTGGGGGGTCTTCCTTTCTGAGGGCTCCCATGTCAACTAAAACTTTGATTCAATAAATTTGTTATGATTTTTAAAAAAAGAGCCCAGGCACCATGGCTGCTGTCTATAATCCTAGCACTTTGGGAGGCCGAGGCAGGAGGATTGCTTGATGCCAGGAGTTCAAGACCAGCCTGAGCAAGAGCAAGACCGTCTCTACAAAAAAATAGAAAAATTCCCTGAGCACGGTGGTGTGCACCTGTGATCCCAGCTACTTGGGAAGCTGAAGCAGGAGAAACGCTTGAGCCCAGGAGTTTGAGGTTGCAGTGAGCTATGATCATGTCACTCTAGACTCATGTCTAGCCTAGGCAACAGAGCAAGACTCTATCTCAAAAAAAAAAAAAAAAAGAATGCCTGAGTAAATATTTCTGTACATACATCCTTATGGATATCTGCAAGTAGTTTTGTGGAATACATTCTAACAAATAAACTTGCACAGTAAAAGGGCAGGTACTTACAAATATATGTGTAGTATATATAAATGTTTTTTATTGTTTACATAAGTAGGATCACACTTTATATATTGTTCCCCAGCTTTCCTTCTTCACTTCATGTGGCTTAGCTATCTTTCCACAGTGTAATATATAAAGAGGCCCACTGTATTCTTTTTAAGAGTTGCATAGTGTTCCATAGGATAAATGCATCCTATCATTTAATTCCAGGTTTTATTTTAATTCTTCATTTATAAAACATTTTATGATGGAAATTTTCAAACGTGAACAAAAATAGGAAGAATCCTATGGCAAATATCCATACCCATCACCCAGCTTCAACAATTATTATCATGTAGCCAATCTTGTTTTATGTATATTCTTCCACTCTCCTTCCTCATCCCCTTTGGATGGATTGTTTAAATAAAATCCCAGACATGTATCACTTCACCTATAATACTTCAGTATGTATCTTTAAGAGATAAGAACAATTTTTTTGAAAACCTAACCAGAATGCTGTTATAATGAAAATCAAAATTTAAAATAATTTCTAATAGTATGAATTACCAAGTTCAAATACCCTCAGTTGTCTCTTAGAGTTGATTTGCTTGAATAATGATCCAAACAAGGTCCTTATTTCACATATTCCTTTATCCCCTGTATTTTCTGTAACTTAGTAGATTAAGAGCTGCACTGTCAAATGCAGTAGCCACCAACTACAAGTGACTATTTAAATTAATTAAAATTAACTAAAATTAAGAAGTCAGTTCCTCAGTCTCACTAGCCAAGTACTCAATAGCCACCTTTGGCTAATGACTATAGTATTGGATAGCACACAAAAACTTTTCCATCATAGCAGAAAGTTCTACTGGACAGTGCTGATCTAGAGGCTTAACTAGATTCAAGTTCACTTCCATGGCAAGAAACTTCACTGGTAGTGAGAATACTTCCTATTGTATCAGGGGGCACAAAATGTCTGGCTGTTTCTCTTGTTAAATTAAGAATTGTCAGCCTGATTCTTCCTTTATGAAGTTCACCATTCACTTTTCACCTAAGAGTTTTAGCAGATTATTGCCTCGATCCATTTTTTTTCTAGTTCTGTCACTCCCACTGTATTTATTAACTGGAATTCTTCTATAAAGGACAACTTTCCTTTATCATCTATTTGATTACCCTGAAAAAATAGTTTGTACAAGAAAGGCAGGGAAATGATTGAGTCTTTCCATTTATTTACTCGTTTTCAGAATAATGAGGTGGAATTCTAACAGTCTCCAAAGGTGACTAATCTTTTTTTAGTATCTTTATGTGGATATGAATTTTAGCATAGCTAGTGTTTCAATTTATTTTAATAATTTTTTTTTTTTTGGTGCTGAAAATGGCCCATTTTGGCAGTTAAACCCCTTCAGAGTTTAACGTAGCATCACACCACCCACTTAGTTCTCATGTCTCCTTAATCTCCTGCAACCTGCAACTGTTCCTCAGTCTTTTGTCTTCCATGACTTTGACACTTGTAAAGGTAACTGGCTTGTTATCTTGTACAATAGCCCTCATTTGGGGTTTGGCTGGTTCCTCATGATTAAATTCAGTTCTGCATTTTTGTCAAGAGTATCACAGAAGTGATACTATGTCCTTCTCAGTGCATGATGTCAGGAGGCAAATGATGTTGGTCCCACTTCTGGGAAGGTTCACTTTGATCACTTGATTAGGGTGATATCTACCAGGTTTCTCCACTACAAAGTTACTCTTTTCCCCTTTGCAATTAATAAATGTCTTGTGGGAAGATCTTTGAGACTAAGTAAATACCCCATTTTCATCTTATTTTACCCACTCACCCTAACTTCCACTCAGGATTTTTACCTAAAAAGTTATTACCATAGTATTTGCCAAACAACGCTTTTCTATTTCCATTTGCTAGTTGAAATTCTGCTGTAAGGAAGAGCTTTCCCATCTTATTTCTGTATTAATTTACTCAGTTATTTATTTTTATAAGTATAGATTAATGGTTCTTACTTTATAATGCATTACTCTTAGTATTTACTTTCTTAAATTGTTTAAGATTTGGCCGTTGGAGCCCCTTCAAAGGGCTCTGTGTCCTTTCGACATACCCCATCATTTTGTGTGTGTGCAGTTCCTGTTTTCTATTTCATATTCATTTTGCACTTTCCCTGCCCCAGCCAGAAATATATACAAAGCGTGGCTCAGGAAGATGTCACTCCCTTTATCCTTTCTATCCTATTCCCATTTACTGCCCGTAGGCAATCAATCTCGTTTGTTTCTGGTTTAATCGTTCGTGTGTTTCTTTTTTGCACAGTCGAGTTATGGGGACCAGGTTGGGGTAAGGTACATTGAGGAACCCATCTTGGGCACAAAATTGGGGGGGAGGCACCAAAAAATATGAGTAACCAGGATAAATAATATTTTAATGTAACATTTTAAAAAATCAAAGTGAATGCAAAAAAATCCACGATGACAAAATTTGAATAACTATCACTGCTCTGCTGAGCCATATTGGAACCAGAAGCAAAAGGAAAGATGTGCATCCCCTGTTCATGTTTTTAAGTAATTTTTAATGGCTCATTTTCCCCCAGAACATTATGGTAGTTGAAAAAAATATTGAAGAGATTGCCAGGCATGACGACTCAGACCTTTAGTCCCAGCTACCCAGGAGGCAGGAGGATTTCTTGAGCCCAGGAGTTTGAGGCTGCAGTGAGCTATGATCACACTACTGCACTCCAGTCTGGGCAACCCCGTCTATAAAGAAATAAAAATTTAAAAAATTTTAAATGATCTTTAAAAAAATCATTGAAAAATGAAATGCCAGCGGATTAAAACTCACATCAATATAAATTTAAATATTTTGTTTATACCTAAGCAGACCCATCTATGGGCTAACCCAGCTATGAACCAGCCCAGGACTTTTCCTCTGTCAGCTGGTCATAGGGAGCCTCCCATGAGGCCACAGATATAAGCTGAGAGGAGATTGATACAATAAAGGTAGGTGACATAGGGTCTGGGCCACCTGTTCATATAGCTTACTTGTGCCTTTTGGACCTGCTTGAGTATCCTGGACGTACCACTTCCATTGCACAGAGGAGTGCTGACGTGCCTACATAGTCTTAGGATTTAGTGGGTCTGACAGTCACTTGATCCCTGCGGTCAGATACTTGGTCTCTTGGACATAGCAACACTCCAGCAGCCTTTTATTGAGTGGTTCTCTATTACTCACAGAATCCCTTTGCCCCAGAGCCCTAGGGGGTCTTCACTGTGGCTTCTTCATAGAGGGTTGACAGAAACTTCACATGGTGTCTTTATCTACCACAGATAACTCTAGCACAATTCTGTTGGGCCTTATGGCCCAAGTGGCAGGCCAGGTTATGCTGTAGCCTGGAGCTGCTGCAGAGCCCTTTCTGGCCCCGAACCCCACTCAGAACTGACATTTGCACAAGTCACCCGATATGTGGGTCAGAACAGTATTCCCTAGCGAGCCAGGTTGTGGAGGCATTTGGAGTTTCCATGACGTTTGCAGGAGAAGACCCAGGGTCCAATTCCCAGTTTCATGGGGGTTAAGATGCATCCACTGTGCTAGCGTGAATCATGACAGAGGCACTGTAAGCCTGGAGCCTGCAATTCTGATGGCAACTTCCTTTCTTTCCCTTCTTTTTAAAAATTGTTCATTTATTTATTTATTTTTCATCTGCAGCTCTATGCATGTGATGGCCACTTTCTGATCCCCCGGCTTCCAAACTGTGGCAGAGGTGGCGCCCTTCGTGAACTCGTTTTGCAATGTGGTTCTTGTATTCATTCCTGCGAGCCCAATCAGCTCCTCGAAATCTTCTAATGATTTCCTAATAACTGGTAATGACTCTGCTTCCAGCTAGAGTGGATCCTGTTATCCGTAATGGAACCCTGACCAATAGGATTGGTAATACCCAGAGTTGGGGAGGATCCAAGAAAATAGGTCCTTTTACATCCCACTGATTAGAATATAAATTGATACAACTTTGTGATGATATTGCCGTGTCTTTAAAATTCTCACCCTTTTATCCTGAAATTTACTTTTAGAGATGTATCCTAAGGAAATAATCAAAGATGAATCCA
The DNA here is from genome assembly GCF_041146395.1 of Eulemur rufifrons. Taxonomy (NCBI): domain Eukaryota; kingdom Metazoa; phylum Chordata; class Mammalia; order Primates; family Lemuridae; genus Eulemur; species Eulemur rufifrons. The sequence goes on from NC_090992.1 coordinate 14,985,643, forward strand.
AAGGTTTGCTGAACATGCAGACAATGACCATATTTGGCAGTGGTTAAAAGTAATGTTTCCAACCATAGTAAATGAAATGGGAAAATATTCATGATGTCATGTTAGATGAAGACAGCAGTCTACATACATACATATTTCAATATTATGGATGAAGTGACACAAAGGTTTGGATTTGTTTTAAGACACTTCAGGAAAAAAGGAGTGGGGGAAAATAGATGCAACCCAATCGGCAATATGTTGATAATTATTGAAGCCAACTGTTGAGTACATGGAGATTTATTATAATTATCTCTCTACTTTTTGTGTATGTTTGAAAATTTCTATAATACAAAGTTTTAAAAGTTTAAAAGAAAATAAAACAGGTAATAAATTGCATGTATGTGTCCAGTTTTGTAATAATGTTAATAAAAACATATACATAGAATAGACTTAGAAATACATCAAAATTAAAAGATCAGTGGTTTCCAGGATTAGGGATGAGGGACAGATACATAGACAGAGAACAGGGGATTTTTAGGGCAGTGAAACTATTCTGTATGATACTACAGTGGTGGATACATGTCATCTACATTTGTCCAAAACCATAGAATGTGCAATACCAAGAGTGAACTTAACGTAACCTGTGGACTTGGAGTGATAATGATGTGTCAGTGTAGGTTCATTGATTGTAATAAATGTACCACTCTGGTGCAGGATGGAGATAGCTGGGGAGGTTATGCATATGCAGGGGCAGGGACATATGGGAACTCACTATACTTTCTGCTTAGTTTTACTGTGAACCTAAGACTACTCTAAAAAATAAAGTCTATTTGGATGCCACAAAAGCAGTATTAAGAGGGAAGTTTATAGCAATAAATTCCTATATTAAAAAACAAGACCATATATACGTATATATGGTCATAAAGTGGTGTAATTGACATTGGAAACTGAGGAGGAGGGAGGGTGATGGGGTGAGGAGTAAAAAATTACCCATTGGGTATAATGTATGCTATTCCGGTGACTGGTAAACTAAAAGCCCTGACATCAGCATTATACAATGCATCCATGTAGAAAAAAACACCTGTACTCCATAAATTATTGAAATTAAAAAAAGATTTCAAACAACCTAACTTTATACCTCAAGGGACTAAAAACATAAGAAGAAACTAAGCCCAAAGTTAGCAGAAGGAAGGAAATAACAAAGGTTAGAGCAGAAATAAAACAGAATAGAAAGACAATAGAAAAAAATCAACAAAACTGATTGGCTTTTTGAAAAAAATAAACAAAATTTACAAACCTTAGTTAGACTGAGAGAAAAAGAGAAGACTCAAATAAATAATACCAGAAACGAAAGAGCAGACATTACAACGGATGCCCCAAATATGAAAGAATCATAAGGGACTGCTATGAATAATTATATGCCAACAAATTTGATAATCTAGAAGAAATGGATAAATTCCCAGAAACATACAACCTACCAAAACTCAATCAAGAAGAAATAGAAACCTGAACAGACCAATAACAAATAAGGAGATTGAATCAGTAATCAGAAACTTCGCAACCAAGAAAGGCCCGGGACCAGATGGCTTCACAGGTGAATTCTACCAAACACACAAAGGGGAACAAATACCGACCCTCTTAAATGCTTCCAAATAATAGAAGGGAGGGAACACTTCCAAACTCATTTTATGAAGCCAGCATCACCTTGATGCCAAAGCCAAACAAACACACCACAAGAAAAGAAAACTACAGGCCAATATCCTTGATGAATATATATGCAAAAATTCTCAATAAAATAATAGAAAATCAAACTCAAGAACACATAAAAAGGATTATACTCATGACCAAATGGGATTTATCCCTGGGATGCAAGAATGGTTCAACAATCACAAATCAAATCAATGGTTCAACAATCACAAATCAAAATGTGGATACACCACATTTTAACAGAATGAAAGATAAAGATCACATGACCGTCTTAATAGATACAGAGAAAACATTTGACAAAATTCAACATCCTTTCATGATAAAAACTCCCCCCAAAAAAAATAGGTACGGAAGGAACTTACCTCAACACAGTAAAGACTATATATGAAAATCCCACAGCTAACATTATACTCAATGGGGAAAAATTGGAAGCTTTTCCTCTAAGATCTGGTACAAGGCAGGGATGCTCACTTTTGCCCGTTTTGCCCCTTCTATTCAATATAGTCCTAGAAGTCCTAACTAGAGCATTTAGACAAAAAAAAAAAAAAAAAAAAAAAAAAGAAAAGAAAGAAAAGAAAAGAAAAAAAATAAGGCATCTATATCAGAAGTAAAATTATCTCTACTCGCAGATGACATAATTTATAAATGTAGAAAACTCTAAAGATTCAACAACAAAACTGTTAAAACTAATAAATACATTCAATAAATTTACAGGATACAAAACAGCATACAGCAAGGAAATTAAGAAAATAATCCCATTTATAATAGCAACAAAAAGAATAAAATACATTGGAATAAACTTAATGAAAGAGGTGAAAGACTCGCACACTGAAAATTATAAAAGATTGATAAAAGAAATTAAAGAAGACACAGATAAATGGAAAGACATCCGTGTTCATGGATTGTAACAATGAATATTGTTAAAATGTCCAAAGTGATCTACAGATTCAATGTAGTTCCTATCAAAATTCCAATAGCCCCAGAAATAAATCCATGTACTTACAGCCAACTGATTTTTGACAAAGGTGCCAAGAACATACAATGGGGAAAGGACAGTCTCTTCAGTAAATGGTGTTGGGAAAACTGGATATCCACATATAGAAGAATAAAATTGGACCCATACATTAGTCACAAAAATTTACTTAAAATGGATTAAAGATGTAAACATAAGAACAGTAAAATCACTAGAAGATAACATAGGGGGAAAGCTTCTTAACATTGGTCTGGGCAAGGATTTTGTGGATATGACACCAAAAGCACAGGCAACAAAAGCAGAGACAGATGGTAGGATTTCACCAAACTAAAAAGCTTCTGCCCAGCAAAGGAAACAAAAGACAACCTACGGAATGGGAGAAAATATTTGCAAACCATACATTCTGATACATTGTTAATATCCAAAATACATAAGGATCTCAGACAGCTCAATAACAAAAAAAGCAACTTGATTTAAAAATGGGCAAAGGATCTCAATAGACATTTCTCAAAAAGGCATACCAAAGGCTAAGAAATATATGAAAAAGTACTCAATATCGCTAATCATTAGGGAGATGCAAATGAAAACCAAAATGAGATATTCTCACAATGCTTAGGATGATTATCATCAAAAAGACAAAAGTATTGGCAAGGATGTGAAGTGAAGGGAGCCCTTATATACTGTTGGTGGCAATGTAAATTGGTACAGCCATTGGAGAACAGTATTGAAGTTCCTTAAAAATTAAAAATAAATCTGCCATACATATGATCTAGCAATCCCACTTCTGGGTAAATATCCAAAAGAAATTAAATTAGTATCTTGAAGAAATATCTATACTCCTATGTTTATGGTAACATTATTCACAATAGTCAAAATATGGAAGCAACCTATACATCCCTGGACAGATGAATGGATAAACAAAATGTGAGATGTGTGTGTGTAGGCATGTATGTGTATATACCTACATATATGTGCATATGTATATTCAATGTATATATGTGTGCATATATATAATGGAATATTATTTACCCTTAAAAAAGAAGGAAATTCTGCCATTTGCAACAACATGGATGAACCTGGGGGACATTATGTTAAGTGAAATAAGCCCGACACAGAAAGACAAATACTGTATGACGTCACTTATTTTTTTTTTTTTCTTTTTTTTTTTTTTTTTTTTTTGAGACAGAGTCTCACTCTGTTGCCCGGGCTAGAGTGAGTGCCGTGGCGTCAGCCTAGCTCACAGCAACCTCAAACTCCTGGGCTCAAGCGATCCTCCTGTCTCAGCCTCCCGAGTAGCTGGGACTACAGGCATGCACCACCATGCCCGGCTAATTTTTTCTATATATATATTTTTAGCTGTCCATATAATTCTTTCTATTTTTAGTAGAGATGGGGTCTCGCTCTTGCTCAGGCTGGTCTCGAACTCCTGAGCTCAAACGATCCGCCCACCTCGGCCTCCCAGAGAGCTAGGATTACAGGCGTGAGCCACCGCGCCCGGCCCTGTATGACGTCACTTATATGTGGAATCTAACATAGCGGGACTGGGCATGGTTGCTTATGCCCATAAATGCTAGCACTGTGGGAGGCTCAGGTGGGAGGATCACTTGACCCCAGGAGTTTGAGGTTGCTGTGAGCTAGGCTGACGCCACGGCACTCTAGCCTGGGCAACAGAGTGAGACTCTGTCTCAAAAAGTATAAAAAATAAAAAAATAAATCAAAAGATGTCTGCTTAAATTAAACTAGCCAAGATAATTTAGAAATTTAGAATTAATTTCAAAATTTTTTATGCCAACTTTTGATTGGCATGTTTAACTGATAAAGATCGTCAGCTAGAGAGTCTCCCAGGACAAGGGGAAAGTGACCGTGGGCGAGTGATACCACGGTAGGAAGACTCCGTACACCACAACACAGACGAGCCTTCGGAAGACAGGAATCCCATCGTGACGTGGCTGCAAATGCAGACTGGGGTCAGTGGCACTCCTGTTCCAGTCCGAGGAGTTATAACCAACGTACAGTATCAGAGAGTGAGGAAGGAATGTGATTGTAACTTAAAACTAAAACCGGATCCTGGGGTTCCCTGCACTGCCTGATGGGGGTGGTGGGAATCAAAGGGGGTCTGTCTTGCCTAGGATAACGGGAGTCCAGGAAAATATTACAAACTGGAGCTGGCCTCCCTTCCTGGGAGGGGCTAGCATAACGTTTTGACATTATGCTATTTTTCATAGATGCTTTCTTATTATTCATGGTAAGCTAATATACTGACATTCTGCTTCCTATATATGCTTCCTTACTCATTCAGTAGATATTTACGAAGGGCCTACTACGTGCCAGGTGAGAGAGAGAAATCACAGACAACTCCTAGGTCTGGGAGTGGTGGTGACCCATGAATGGAGACAAGCAGGTCAGGAGGGAAGTCACGTTAGGGCTGCGAGTGCTGAAACCAGAGGTGGGGTTTGGAGGTGCTAAATGTAAAATGCCCGTTGGATGTTGGATGTGTAAGCGTGAGGAAGCAGGCGCCCAGGAGCTCAGGGAAGAGGGCGGGATGGAAAGAGAAATCCTGGGAATTCCGCCAGTGAACATCGGGCCTCCGAGTCTGCTCGGACTTGAGTTCACTGTCCGCATTCAAGTTCTGAACCCTAAAAGCCGAGGACCTGACCCTGACCTGAGCCGTTCCTTTCCAGAGGGGTGGATTTGTCTCCTTGCTGACGTCCCCCTCAGTGAGTTTCAGAAAAGTGATAAACTCACAGAGTAACAGCAGAGGGCGCTGTGAATCTAAACTGCTGCTAAAGCACCGCAAAGGTTTATGATACGCAGGATGGATTTCAGCTCACAACGTACTAAAATAATTGAGAAAGAATCTATACCATATCCTGCCTTCTAACTTGGAATAAGTCAGAATCTGTAATATTTTACCATGAAATATCACTAACTTTATCCTGAAATATAAATAATACAAATAACAAATCTTAAAGAACAAATTGATGATTTGTGTGACTACATGATTTCACAGTCTTATAATAAGAGTTCTTTAAATTCGCAAGCATTAGCAAAGAGCTGGTATTTTAGGGAAGATATATTTTATGCCCAACTATATGCAGACTAAAATTCTGAACAAGTCTTCTCTTTTAAGAGTTAAAAGAGAAAAAATACAGACACTGTAATTGCAGGAAATATGTTCATTGACAAGTAATAGCAACTCTTTCCTCCCAACCAGTGTGATATAACAGTGTGAAGTGGCTCTGATGATATAGGCTACATGTAGAACTTAAATGGCATGAGCCAAAGGAAAACCAATGGCAAAATAGTAAACAGGTGTGCAAATTAACATTTAAAAATAAATTTCTTTATTCACTTAGCAGCTTTATGTGGAATTAAATGAGATAGCCTGATTTATGAAATACTCAACATAGTGCCTGGTACACAGAAGGCACTAAAAAATGCTAGTTCCTTTCTTCCTTTGCTCCATTTATTGAATTTTCTTCTCAATTTACTTTTTATAAAAATATTGTGTTTCCCACAAAGATTAGCAACATTAAATATCATTCTCTATTATAGATTTGCGATGTTAGGAATGCAAAAGATAAAAAGTAGGGCCTCCTGGAAGATAGAAAGTCAATTTATAATTGAGAAATCACTCTGTGGGTTTGTTGTTGCTGCTGTTTGTTTTGGATAATGTGCAATTATAGAAATTTACAAAGATCCTTTTAAGAGGGCAGTGTCCTGCTTTCAGAGCCAGTTTGCTTAGGCATAGATCAACTCAGAGACTGACTGTCGCCCTGCTATTGAATTAGAGCTGTATTTTTGACAAGTATGGCAGCCATATCATCACTTTAATCACCCAATAATCCACTGTGTCTCTTTATGCTAATAAATAAAACATCCTTCGTTAAATATTTCCTAGTAAGGAATAGCAGACCTGTAATCTCCACCCCTATATGTTACAAAGTAAAATGATATAACAGTAATCAAATCAAATCAAATCATGTCTAGGAGTTTTATAGACAACTAATAGCTACAATTGCAAAGTGCACATCAGATACCAATTGAAGGGTACTTTTCTCTTTAATATAATGTACTGTGCATATTTCACTAACTGTCTCATGATATCAAATGAATTTAACAAGATGATTATGTAGGTCAAATTACTTAGTAAGTTCTTTTAAGAATGGCTTTTAGACCTATTATAACTTTTAATGGTGCAATTTGTTAAATGATTGGAATTTCTAGAACCCTGCCTGCAAGTGCCTGTCAGAAACACTTGCTCTGCGCTGATGATCTATTTTTAAAACCGACTTCTTGCTTGTGGCAATTGAAACAAAAACGAGCACCAAAGAGCAACTTCTTGAAACTCATTCCTCATTTTTAATTATTTAAACAACTTCCTTATTCCCAAATTATAATTTGAATATTCTAATTTCAAATAGCCTTCTGACCAAATTTCTTTCAACTTTATATGAAGATGTCCTGAGACTCCATTTTTTCCCTCTCAAATATTAAATATTACTCTGCTTAATTCATGTCAGGAACTGTAGACAGAATAGCTATTACTAAACTTTTTTAAATGGGAGACTAGTTCTTTTACTTCACATCTCTAACAATAAATTTAAAGGGAAAAACCAATGAAATATGATTGAAATATTCAGTCTTTGCACTTGTTGCACTGTCTTTATTTATGTTGCCTTCTAGCATATATAAGTACTGTATTTAAATTTTACTCAGTTTGAGAAATCTTACTAGTCAAACTAAATTTTAAAAAATTGCCAGCAGAAAATCACATAGTAATCTCTTGATTTTCTGCCTTTAAAAATTATTGTATAAAGTAACTTGAAAATGTCTTCAGGTAATAATTAATCTTGAAAGTCAACATCCTTTTAAAACTAATCTTACATCTCTGGTTTCTGCACACCTTATACGGAAATTTTCCTAAAACTCCAAAGAGCCCTAAAATCTTAGCACTGCCTAATAACTCTGGTCAGTAACAGGAACCTCCTCTTCCCAGAGTGTGACATTCTTATCACTGAGCAGAGGACATTCTGGGGCAAGAGAGGTTCCAGATGTGGCTGGGAGATGAAGGCTTGATTCTGTCTCCTCCCTGACTCACTTGATGACCCTGGATGCAACTCCCTTGGCTGCTCAGAGCCCATGGTCGGTGGAAGCTCAGAAATGAGTCTGACAACTCTTGATCCCTGCTCCTTGGGGGGGGGGGGGTGGTATAAGCCTTAATGAGATCATTGCAAACATTCTCATTTCCTCTTCTGTGTCTTCAGTGAGTTGTAGTCAGGGCCAGAGTAAAAGTGGAATATCCAAGTCTGCTTATGTGTCTGGGTGAAAGTCACTATAGAACAGTGTTATTTAATTTTTCTACTTCTTTCAGTTCAATGGATGCAACAGTCACAATCCTCTCTAAGCCCATCAACCACAAAAACTTAATTAGATATTATATCTCCTTGGTTTAAAATAGTATTTAATTTTACATAATGTGTTCAGCCAAAATATTAGGATTCCCTAAACAGAAATGTTCTCTCTATTTTTTCCCTCGGGCTTCTTTTTCAATTTTTTTTTTTTTGCAGCTTTTAAAAAAAATTATTCTCCTTAAAGTATGATTTCGGCAGTTTCCCTCTGTGAAACATCTCCAAGTCCCCCGCCACCACTACTTAATTGAAGATGTAATCCTCACTTAGTGACTGTGCTGCCTCCCGGATACCAAATGCCGCAACGAGTAAATATTAACATTCCCTTTAAATGTGCGCTGCCTCTTATTCCTTTCCCCCCACAAATTGTCTCCCTGCTCCTCCGAGTGTCATCTAAAGTGAGATTATATTAACCGTGCCTTATATGGGGCTTGGAGCGCTGGAGTTGAAATTAATGGGCAAATATCCTTTTCACTTACAGGGTAAATGAACACTCCATCTTTGAGCCATCCCCAGGTGTGAGGGAAGGGCACAGACAGAGGGGACAGACCCAGTGAAGACCACCACACTTCGGGCCAAATTCAAGCCTTTGATCGCTTGCATGGGCAAAAGTAAAATTAAATTTAAAAATAAATACATAATCCTCAGCACACAACAGCTTGGGCGGAATAAAATCAGACCTGGATTATCCTCGTAGAAGATCTCTCCAAAATACTTCGATGCTCTATTTCAGTCCTGGGAGTCCTAGTATTTGGTCAGTTTCCCTTTTTGTTCTAAGACACCCTAGTTCCTCCTCTGGGGCAGACACTGAGGCTGATGTCATAGGACACTCGAGCCCACGTAGCTCGACACAGCAGTAGGGCCAAATTCAGGCACAAACTTTTGAGCCGTGTTGGTTTCCCTTCTGTGCGAGAGGCGTTCCTGGCCCCCCGGGGACGCGCGCTCCGCACGGTACAGCAGAGGGCACTAGAGACTGCGGCACGGCCGGCGGCGCGGCCACCGCGGCGCCCACGGGGCCTCGCGGCAAACTGGCACCCAAAGGTCAGGAACATCTCGATTTTTTAAAAAAAACGGAGGTTCCCCCCACCCCGAATCCTCGTGTTCGCGTCCCGTGGCGCTGTGAGGGAGCGTGGCTTCGGGGCCCCGATCCTTCTGTTCGGATCTGCGCGCGCCGTCTCCAACGCGCATGTCCACATTAGCGGTGACACATTTGTGTGCATAGATGCGCATACATCATTTTTTAATCAAAACGAGAAGGAAAAATTATTACATAACAACAATCTCAGGCCTACTGAGGGACCTGTCACAGCGCTCCTGTGGGGCTGTGTGAACATCTGTTCAGCATCAGTCCCCCACGAAGATATTATTCTTACGCTCATTTGAAAGACAGGTAGACGCGCGGTCAGGGCGGCAGGAACGCGCCGCCGATGACAACACGGGTCTGTCCCCACCAGCGGACTGGCAGCGCTCGGCGCGCAGCGCAGCGAGCAGCAGCGTTCAGGGTCACACTTGCATTCCTCTGTTATTCCAAGCAGTATTTAAGGCTGACGGTGGTTATGATGGTTACGAAGGCCAAAAATCGTGGAAGCACCTGGGAAGCTTCCAGGCCATTTACCGGCTCCCTGGCAGCTCCAGTTGACTGTGACGGCATCTGTTACGGAGGAAGAAGCACAAAGCGAGTCACATCGCTGCGCAGCCCAGCAAAATGTGGGGGAGGGATCCACTGGTGGCCCAAGCATGGAAATCCTATCCTGATTAGCAGAGGGACTATCCCCAGGGCTCCTAAGGGGGCTCTGTCCCGGGGTTCCCTCTTACAGAAGCTCTGGAAAGCACTCATTTTAGGATAAGGTCTTTGCTGCCTTCCTTGATCTGTTTCTCCATTCCACTGACAGGCTCCGAGTACCAACCCTTGCAAACTCATTTTTATAAAATATACAACGATTTCTCCGTAAGGCTACTCCGTTTCTTTTATGAGCACCATTCTGACAAATGTCACCAAGTTCATCTCAGTCCAGTTTCCGTTTCCCTGGATTGATCTCCGTTGGGCAGGGGGGCGGGGGCGGCTATAAGGGATCAAGGCGAGCCAGACACTTGTCCTCAGCCACCGTCCATGCAAGCTGGCATCCGGGGTGATGGCCATCAGCTTACCTGGGTATTGGGTCCATGAAGGATGCTGCCACATGGTCCTCCTTCTCAACCACAGCCCCACCCCCACCGGATATGCTCTCCGAGCTCTTCCAGTCTCCCCCTCCTGTCCGCGGGCATATGGGAGTCATTGTGCATAGTCCCCGTGCCCTCTGGGGTGCAGGAAACTCTGGGAGGTGGTCTCAGGCCCATCTGTCTAACCGTACAGCCATTCTGCCACAGGACTCGTATTTTCCTTGTGCATCCAGTGGGAAGCAGAGCACAGACCCCCTCGGGGACAGATTTCTCCCAGCAATCTGGATTTTCTGTTGTCCCCTAACTCCCAACTTCCTTCTGCGCCCTTCTCCTCTGGCCTGAGAAGCTCAGGCAGCTTTGCTGTCTAACTCCATACCCCTCCCAGACCCTCAGGCAGGCCCAAAGTCCCTCAGGGTTTGGGCTTTGAAACTCAAAAGATTTTTCTCATCCTTCTACTGTGACATCCCTTCCCTGAGGCAAAGATGCCACCTGGTCTTGTTGAGTGAATGAGGGTGGGGGTGGGAGGAGAGCAGGGGTACAAGGAAATGTAGGGAGGGAAAAAAACACGTCAGTTGAAAATCCAAACTATTATTTTAGCCCATACGCAATAAAATCAATCATAACTTAACATATAAATAGAGAAGCAAGGTAAAAGAACATGAAATAGAAGTAGAAAATTAAATCCAGAGAAAGGAGAAAAGCCTTTAACATCCAGCTCATGCAGCTAAGGTATAACCAAGCTTTGAATTTGTCTCTGAGCTTCCTGGCAGCCAAAGTGGGATGGGGGTGGGGGACAGCATCACTTCAAGTTCTTGTTTTCAAAACAGAAAATATACAAATTTATCAAGAGACATAAAGAGGTTTTCTTTTGTTCTAAATTTCAAAAGCCCTGGACAGCCCCAGGTCAGGCTCAGGACAAAGAGGAGAACTTGACAATGAGCTCAAGTGGCTCTTTAGTTCTTACCACTCCAGACTAGAAGCTTGAAGTCAGAGGGGAAGGGCTGATTGACTGGTGTGGCTTCCTTTCAGCATGCTTGGTTGGTTTTTGTTTTTTGTTTGTTTGTTTACATTTTTATTTTTTTATATTTATTTTTTATTTTTTCAGAGATGGAGTCTCACTCTGTCACCTAGACTAGAGTGCAGTGGCATGATCATAGCTCACTGCAAACTCAAACTCCTGGGCTCAAGGGATCCTCCCACCTCAGCCCCCCACCGGAGTAGGTGGGACTACAGGTGTGGACCACCACACCCAGCTAATTTTTCTATTTTTTTTATAGAGCCAGGTTTGCCCAGGCTGGTCTTGAACTCCTGTCCTCAAGCAATCCTCCTGCCTCCCAAAGTGCTAGTACGATTACAGGCGTGAGCCACAATGCTTGGACTTTTTTTTTACATTTTTTAAGTATTAAATATTGTAATTAATTTTTTAAATGCACACAGGGAAAAAAAAGAAAAGAAAATTCAAACACCCAAAAAGGGAATAAGAAGGGAAAAGTCTGTTGCCCTCCATCATTGTCCCCTATGCCCCTGTCATGACACCAGCTTCTCATCAGTCTTCCAGAGTAGATCCATGCATCCCTTAAGGGTGTTTAGCCCCTATCATCTTTTGTGTACATGTAAATTACTATGCACACCATTCTGTACCTAGCTTTTTCACTTTGCAATACATCTGGAGATAGCTACACATTAGTCCCCTTTTTAAATGGTTGCATAGTATTCCATGACGTAGGTATTCCATATGGTATTGAATCAGTCCACTCTTGAGGTTCATTTAGGTCATTTTCAATCAACTGCTTTTTAAAATGGTGCTGTAATAAATTACCCTGTATGTTCTTCTTTGAACAAACATAGAAGTACATCTGTTGGATAAAATCCTGTTAGTGGAATCATTCAATTAAAAGGGATGGGTGTTTTTAATTAGAAAAGATATTGCCAAATTGCTCTAGAAAAAGGCCAAACAGTTAACACTCCCACCAACAGTGTATGAAAGCGCCTGCTTTCCCTACTCTTGCCAACATAGTACATCATCAAAATCTTTTTATCTTAGGCTGGGCACAGTGGCTCCACATCTGTAAATACCAGCATTTTGGGAGGCCAAGCCAGGAGGATGACTTGAAGCCAGGAGTTCGAGTCCAGCCTGGGCAACATTTAAAAATTTAAATTTAAAAAATTAAAAAAAAATTTTTATCTTGAAGTTGGATAATATTCTCTTTCTTAACTGTTGACACTGCTCTATTTACAGAGGAGAAAAATTGAGTGGGGAGAATGCTCAAAAGTAAAGGCCATGTGAATTATGCAGGTGGGATCAGCTACATAATTTGAAGACCCCTGCAAAATGAAAATGTGGAGCCCCTTCTTCAAAAATTCTTAAGCATTTCAGGATGTCAACTGGAGAGCATTAAACCAGGTGCAGAACTCACCTGAGTGGGGCCCTGTAGATAGAACAGGTTGCATGTCCATGAAGCTGGCCCTGCATTCAATGTAGAACAAAACAATGGAATATCAAGTAATCATTAAAAATGACAAGCCTGAGATTTCCATCAGGACAAGAAAATAGAGGTGAGAAAGAAAATACAGAATTATTCTTTCACACAGTCCATAGAGTCACAAACACAGATATGCTTGAGTTAACAGAGATCAGACGTGTTGTTTTGGCATCTCAGTACATAGAGCTTTCATGCACCAGGAATGATTAAACCATGTGAATTTACTGTGGTTATAGGTGGTGATTTCACAGGATTCCATGTAGCTAACTCCATTTCATTCTCTTTGGGTTTGCCCAAAAGCAGACTGTGAGATGAGGGTTTAGGTGCAAGCAGTTTATTTGGCAGAGATCCAGGAGGGGATGGCAAGAGAGTGGAGAGGTGAGACGGGGAAGGGAACACAGCCAATAATAGGCGTGCTTTCAGGCCAGCTTCCGTGTGGACGACTGGGGCTGGGTCTCACAGTGGACCTCCGGGAGATGCGAGAACATGCCTCTCAACCCAGGGCCCAGCAGCGGGGGTATTGATCCCCCAGCTCCCAGCCCACTGAGAGTAACACGCAATAACTCTCTGGCCCTCCCAGCATGTCCCACTTGTAGGGCAACAGAGCACGTGCTCCCATGGGCAGAGGAAAGGCCTCGGGCTGAGAGGCACAGGTGCGGACCCTAAGGAGTAGTATGTGATATCACAGCTGTGGGTGTCCCTCCCAAGCTCACGTCCAGTCCCCTGAGAACTCACCTCCCCGTGTCCACACCCCAGTCGCATGAAGGCGTCAGCCACTACAGGTACAAATAAGCTCACACAGAGAGCAGTGCCTGCTTCAGCACTGACATAGGGACAGAACCGCAGTGTCACAGGTCATGAGAGTAAATGTCCTCTGGCTTGGTTTGCTCCTGCAGCTGAGTTTTACAGTAGACCCAGTGCACACTGCCCTGTGAACGGAGGACGCAGAATGCATGCTGCTGGGTGCAGGGCGCGGACGCCTGTGCAAGGGAGCCCGTGTGCAGGAGAGATGGAGTAGCCCGAGGACTCCAGGAGTCTTTGCCAGATTTCTTTTGCAATAATTTGCAAGTAGGCCATACAGTTTGGGAGGTGCAGCCACCAGGATTTCCCCTTTATTATAGTTTTCTATTGAGACAAAACACTTGTGGTCTCCTGCTAACTCAAAGCACCCATTTCTCAAAGAGTTAGCCCGCTGACCTCTCAATGAGTAATCTGCCCGCGACAACAGCCTCCACGGTGCCTGCAGGCCCGTTCAGGGCAGTGTGTCATCCTGTGGCCAGCTCCTGCAATTCCCCCAAAGCCCATTTTTTGGTGGGGACAAGAAATCCTTTGTCTTTTTCCTTGAAGAAAGTATTGGATACTGGCATTAGACTCAAATAGTGATTTTTTTTTAATTGAAAAAATGTTCCTGGGAATCTTTGGGCATTGAATATGTTTAAAATACCATAAATCAAATAAATAAATATGTGTCTTTAACATGTCAGCAAGGCTGCTTTTAACAAAACTTTAAAAAGTCTGGGTCAGGGTCAGTGCTGCTTGTCCTTAGGAGCCGAGGACCTGGTACTGTTCGAGAACGGGCACCCTTTTCCAAAGTTATCCGCTGGCTCCTTCCCTGGTGTCCACCCACGCTGAGCCCCGTCGCCTCTCCGGAGGCAGCTGGCGGTATTGAAGCCAAGACCGGAGGGAGGAGGCCGGGGCGGGAGAGACAGAGGGAACAGCCGGGGCAGGCGGGCAAATGCATCTGTGGTCTTGGGTGTTTCTGCCAGAACTGACACGCTGCCACCTTTTTTTTTCTTTGACAAGAGTCTGCTTGGAAATGCATCCAGACTGGTCTGCGGCTCTCACTGTCCCGTGTTCAAAGGTCTCTTCATTCAGGAAGGCTCCGCGATTCACTCCCCACAAGGCACCCATCCTCAGCTCTCCAGGGCTGGGCTCCGTGTCGATGTCTCTTGTGTGTTTTCCTTTGCAAGGGCATTTGTGCAGCTGCCAACCCCACCTGTAGATAGTAGTCACCCTCACTATCCGGCAGCTAGGAGGTGTGGCCGATGCACGCAAAGCCCAAGCGAGAGGGGAGAAGACCTGGCTTCACAGAGGGTAAGTAACTTGCCTAAGATCGCTGGGCTACCAGTGGCAGCGCTGAGGTGTGAACCTGCCCAGTCTCATTCGCATCCCCGCTGCCCTGTCAGGGGTGACTGGAGGGTTTGGGGAGATCTGAGCTACAAATCACCCTTCGGGTCCTCTGTGTCTGTCACTCGGGCTGCCACACCTCCCCACTCCCTGCACAGACCTGCCTCACTTCTCTGGAGCCCACACTGTTCTCCCCCACCCTCCTGGGACCCCTACTTCTACCGCCCAAACCCTTTAGTTCTGCTTCCCTCTCTCCTCCACACTCTCCTCCCTCATGGTTACCAGGACTTCCCTAGAATTTAACAACCCCTTACATCCCTGCCCCTCATATAAAATCCTTCAGTAACCAGCATGGTGCACAAGACGATGTCCTCGATCCTCGACCTGGAATTCAACCCCGGTGAGTGGGCTGCCTTCACCCTCCCAGAATGCTATCCCCCCACCCCCAAATGCCTGTCCCACTCTCCACTCTTGGGGCAACCTGCACCACGGGCCAGGCAGCCAGGATGACCAGTCTCTCCTCCTCCTTTGCTCAGCACCCAATCCCTATACATACTGCCCTGTTGGTAAATATCTGTCTGCCCAACCCCCTACTAGGGGTTCTGCCAAGACTGGGAGCTTTTTTTATTTTTTATTATTATTTTTTTTTTTGCTTTTTTCCTTTTCTTTTTAATTGACAAATAATTGTATATATTTATGGGGTACAATGTAATGTGGTTTGGAGGGAGTTTTTGTTTTTATTTTTTGTAGAGATGGGGTCTTACTATGTTGCCCAGGTTGGTCTCAAACTGCTGGCCTCAAACCGTCCTCTCATCTCAGCCTCCGAAAGTGCTGGGATTACAGGCGTGAAGCCACTGTGCCTGGCCCAATGTGATGTTTTGATATATGTCTACATTACGGAATAATTAAATTAAGCTAATTAAAATATCCATCACCTCACCTACTTATCATTTTTTTGTAGCAAGAACATTTAACATCTCTCCTATAGCAATTTTGAAATACACAATATTGTTAACTATAGTCACTAACTACGCACAGTGCAATAGATAACTAAAATGTATTCTTCCTGTGTAACTGAAACTCTACACCCTTCAACCAACATCTCCCCTTCCCCTTTCCCCCCACCCCCAGGCCCTGGTAACCACCACTCTACTCTCTGCTTCTCTGAGTTCGACGTTTTTAGATCCCACATATAAATGAGATCATGCAATATTTGTCTTTCTGTGCCTGGCTTATTTCAATTAGCACAATGTCCTTCACGTTTATCAAGTTGTCACAAATGGCAGGATTTCCCTCATTTTTGTGGCTGAAGAGCCCCTGACTGTGTATACATACCACATTTTCTTTATCCCTTCATCTGTCGCTGGACACTCAGGTTGATTCTGTGTCTCTGCTCTCATCACTAGTGACCATGGGCTTTTTCACTGTAGTGTCTCCAGCACCAGCCACTGCACAGGGCACATGACAGGGATGAGGAAGTGTTTGTGGAATCCAAAGGTGAACGAATCAACTCCAAGACTTGTGAGAAGTTAACTACACCTGGGAGGGTTCCAACTGACACCTCTCTCCTTGCAGGGGGAGGTTTTGACAGCAGGTTTTGATGAAGGAAGGGGCAACCAGGAGATGTCACTAAGAAGGTGACTGGAAAGGCATTAGGGGCTGGAAGAAAAGAAAAAGAAAACTCAGCAGATTCCACATGGTGCCGGGTCCTCAAGCCTCCTTCCCTACGTTGCCTTTTTGTGCCTGGCTCACCAACGGGACCAGGCAGGGTCTTTTCCCCAAGTGACCTCCTAGGCTTCTGTCCTTTTTGTTCTCTTGTCCTCGCCACTGAAATCAGCCTTGTGTCCCCCACCCAGCACTCGGCACTGCAGCCCATGCAGGGCGAGTAAACACAGCCCGTACTTAACGTGGGTGTAAATTTACTCATTACCGGATACGCTATCAGTGCTGACACACAGGGACATCCATTTTAATTATGAAAGGGACCTCCTTATCAATTATTTAGAACTCACAGAAAATAATACATTGAAAATAAGAGAGAAAAATTAGCTCTCTCTTCTGCATCAGATATTTGACACAGGGCTGTCACGGCGCAGGAGCGAACACGCACACAGAAACGCACGCACCAAGGCCCGCACGTCACTGCAATTCCATTCTTCCAGATGCCACGAATGCTACCTTTTGAAAAGGGAGAAAACGGCAGACATTATAATGTTGGCTGTATTTGAGAAAAGCCATTGCAAAACAAACAGAAAACAATCCGAGGACTTGGCAGTATGAATTTGAAAGAATATTAGTTGAAGTAACTGATACCCTTCCTGAACCCCAATCGGTCTGCAAAGCTAGTCAAAACAAAGTCAAAGATTAGATAATTATCTGAATCGTTCAGAGTAAAAATACCTTCTGAAGCTTTCCAATAATTGAGATAAAAAGGTTTCCCTGGGCATTCATGGCCTAGAGTTGCTTAGCTAAGTCTTTCCCTTGCACTTTCCACATGTAGCACAACCATTTTGTCTCATAAACATTTGATGTTCGATGTCTCCATTGTGGATTCTGAAAATCGTAGGAAAATGCAGTACTTTAAAAATCTTTAAAATATTGGGGGGCCTCAGGGAGTTCCTGTTACCTTCAAGGGATGGTGCTGGGCTTCGGGAAAAAGGCAGCGAAGTCAGGCAGGGTAAGTAAGGCCCTGCTTAGTCTGAAGTTCTGTCTTTTGATGCCTTATGGGTTTTTTTTTTAGTGGTACTTAAAAAAAATCTTGGTGTCCTATGTGTTTAAAACATAAAACAAAACTCTGGGACCATATAAACTGAAAAAGGGTTTGTTTTTTTTTTATTTCATCTTATTATGGGGGATACAGAATTTCAGGTTACATATGTTGCCCATGTACCGCCTGTCCCCCCAAGTCAAAGCTCCAGGCGTGTCCGTTCCCCATGAAAAAGGGTTTTGATGGCTGCATGCCACGGGTCATTTTCTTCTTCTGCACATTATAGATAATTATAACTTTTGACTTGATTTAAATTATATCCATGTATTTTCAAAAAGTTTTTAATTTCTTACAAATCGCAGTGCGATCCAGGACAGAGTGGAAGCCCCTCCCACTGCAGCGTGCGTCCTCAGCAGTAAGCTGTGAAATCGGCAGTTTGCTGTGCGACCTTGCAGACTTTCGTCCTCTGTGTGTGTGCGTGTTACAATGGGATATGAGATATGCATTATTTGGCAACTAGATTGCTTCACTTTACAGTACATTGTGGATATCCTTCCGTGTCAGTACCTACCGATTTTCCCCACCCGTTTTTCATGGCTGCCTCTCATTCCATAGTATAACTGATTTTATGCGACTAACCTCTAAATGATGGACATATGCTTATTTTCAGTTTTTCCCTCTTACAGCCACTGCTGTGATGAACACTAAGGAATATGTAGCTTTGGATGCTTATGCTAATTTTCCTCAAATGACTTTTTTAAAAATGAGGTGCACCGGGCATAATGGCTCAGACCTGTAATCCCAGCTCTTTGGGAGTCTGAGGCAGGAGGATTGCTTGAGACCAGGAGTTCAAGACCAGCCTGGGCAACACAGTGAGGCCCAATCTCTTTTAAAAAAATGTTTTTTCTTTTAAATTAGCTGGGCATGGGCCGGGCGCGGTGGCTCACGCCTGTAATCCTAGCACTCTGGGAGGCCGAGGTGGGTGGATCGTTTGAGCTCAGGAGTTCGAGACCAGCCTGAGCAAGAGCGAGACCCCATCTCTACTAAAAATAGAAAGAAATTATATGGACAGCTAAAAATATATATAGAAAAAATTAGCCGGGCATGGTGGTGCATGCCTGTAGTCCCAGCTACTCGGGAGGCTGAGACAGGAGGATCGCTCAAGCTCAGGAGTTTGAGGTTGCTGTGAGCTAGGCTGATGCCACGGCACTCACCCTAGCCTGGGCAACAGAGTGAGACTCTGTCTCAAAAAAAAAAAAAAAAAAAAAATAAATTAGCTGGGCATGGTGACGTGTGCCTGTAGTCCCAGCTAGCTGGGAAGATGAGGCAGGATGATCACTTGAGCCTAGGAGTTCAAGGCTACAGTGAGTTAATGATTGTGCCACTATACTCCAGCCTGGGTGACAGAGCAAGACTCTGTCTCTATAAAAAAAATGAGGTGACAGTCACAATACCTACGACTATTTTAAAGTGTAAACGTCAGTGGCATTTAATACATTTGCAATGTTGTACAACTACCACCTCTATTTAGTTTTCTTGTCATCCCAGAAAACATCCCCTTGCCCATTAAGTAATCACTCCCAGTTCCCCCTACCCTCGTCCCCTGGTAAACACTCATCTGCTTTATGTCTCTATGGATTTACTTATTCTGGACATTTCATATAAATGGATTCATACAGTACATGGCCTTTGTGTCTGACTCCATTCATGTAGCATCATGGTTGTGAGGTTCATCCACGTTGTAGCATGTATCGGTATTTCCTTCCTTTTTAGGGCTGAATAATATTCCGTTGTATGTACATACCACCATTTGTTTATACATTCGCCTGCTGAAGGACTAAAGTTCGCCCTCAGAGGGAGGAGTCTTGAAGAGCAGGGTGCTCAGGGAAGCTTGCAGGCTCCTCCCAGGATGGCCCCGGCCTCAGACGTTGTGTTCCTTTGTCTAGAAGCAGCCCAGGCTGTTTTGCCACGTAGCCCAGAAAAATTCTTTCTGAGAACTTTTGCTATTTTTTTTCTCTTTTAATCAAGGGTAGGATGAAAGAGCCATCAGCCCTCAAGTGCCTCATGATATGGAGTTTCTCAAATTGGAAAGAATGTTAGGAAAGTAACTGGTTTGGTCAGTTTTTATTACGGGAGCTAGGAAAAAATCAGCTTACTGCACGAAGGATTCCCGCCTCGCTAAGACCTGGCCCTTGGGGGCTGGAAAAAATGGCAACAGTAATAACCCCTATACTTCAGCCAGTGCAGTGCACTTGGTGGCGGGGAGGTGGGCGATTCCCTGCAACACGACACAATGTATTTATCCAAGGCCAATATTTCTCCCATTAATACCAAAAACTGAAGCTATGTTCATCTCTCCTTTACACTTCCTTTTTTCTCTTGGTCCCTTAAATCTTTTAAAAAGTGCCTACTATGTGCCAGGCACTGAGGACCTCAAGGAGGTAAGAAATGGCCCCTGTCCTTGTGAGCTCTTGCCATAGTAGGGAAGATGGACACATAAAGAGGGAGCCCTGCCCCTTTGGGGCAAGGACAGTAGCAGGGTGGGAATGCATTAAACACTCACTTGCTTGTCTGCATCACCCCGGCTCCAAATTGAGACCTTCGTTTGGCCGACATCATGTGAACAAAACACACAGATGAAGACCAGGGTCACTCACTTCTCACGCAGGTACTGCCTCGCAGGAGTCAGTGCGCGCTGAGGTTTTCACATACTTGGGTTCAAATCCTGCTCTACTCACTGGCTGTATAACCTCAGGCAAGGGTTTTACCCTCCAGGGTTTTGCTTCCTTACCGGAAAAATGAGGATAATGCTATCTCTCTGCTGAGAAGGTTAAAATACTGTAGATGTATGTAAACACATGATGCATAATAGATGCTCAAGAAATACCATTTGTTCTTTTCCCAGGTTCGCGTGGATTCATTTTCCCATGGCTTTTGAACTAATAGCAGCCCAGCTTCTCCAAGTTCTGTTCCCCATTCCGATGAAGAACACTGGTGCTTCAGAAAATGTCTCGGGAGAGCCCGGGGCTGGCCTGTGTTCCTCTTTTACTTTGCAAAAATTTTGGCATCTTTCAAGTTAAAATGAGCACTCTCTATCTGCGTCTCAAATTCCCCTCCCCTGGCATGAAGTCTCTCTATTCAGCTCCAAGCAAACCTCCTTTAAAGGCAGAGCTCCCCCTCCAGCCCCTGCACCCACCCAAGTCTGGCCTCCCACAAAAGCCAGACGCCGTTGTACTCTCCTGACAAATTGAGCCTGAAGCCGTTAAGATCTCTTCTGTTAGAACTTTCTAACGGTGTCATAAATCTTTTATTAACATTTGGTATTATACTAATTAAAACTGTTCTCTGTATGTATTATTAATTTCCCTAGCACTTCTTGCTGGGGTGACGTTTTTAGCCAGCTAAGCAGAATGCAGCACAGTAAATAAGAAGAAACTCATTTCCAGACAATTAGCCTTGCAGAAAAATAAGTTGGTTAATGGAAGGCATGATGATTACAAATTTTACCTAAATAAACAGGGTATCTTAATGGTAACTCTTCAAGCTAAGTAAACAGATTGGGGTGGTAATGTCCTAAGCAATACTTAAATGTAACTGTTTAATAAATTGGTAAATTACTCATTTCATCTTAGAACAAAATGGTAATACTGTAGTAATAACCTAGTATATATTCCGTAAATATGAAGCATTATCACTTTAGCTCTGTAGAAATCACCACAGTGATATGTCAGCATTGATCTAAAACTGCAGCATTTTATCTCAAGTTTATTACCCATTTTTGAGAATCGCTGAGATTTTCAGAGCATAATGGCAATAAAAGAAGAATTTAAAAAGCGCTTTAATGTGCATAAGTTAATCAGAGGTATCCTCGGGGGGAAAAGGAAATTTGGTAAAACATGAATTATAAGCATCATTTAAACTTACTTTGGACACTAGAGATAATAAATGGCACCATAATTTAGAAATAGCTTTTAACATCAATGACGGTAAGTACCACTTTACTGTTCATAAGAATTGCAGAGCAATGGTGCTGAGGCCAATTTTATTAGCCATTTTTTTCTTTATAAAAGCAATCCAGCCCTTTCCACACTGAGGAGACAGGAACAAGAGTTACGTGCTAATATGCAAAATGCATTTAAGTTTTTTGAAATAGAGAATAATAAATTGTGCCAAAAGATAGAGTCTGGAGACAAATGAATGATCATTTAAAAAGAATAAGGCACTCTCAGAGTTTACATATTTGGGAAAACTTGATAAAAAAAAAAAAGCCAACAAATTGTTCATACATTTTCCCATTTGCTAGAGCATGCCGGTACGCTTTCAAATCCAGAAGATGAAGCCATAAATCCTGGCGACTGGGAGATGCTGCAACAGGAATATATTTTTGTAAATTGTTGCCACTGACAAATCATTTTTAAGCTACTTAAAGTGCAGGTTCAACTTTCTGTTTAGGGTATCCAAGCAACCTTCTTGCAGGGAGCCTCAGACCCTGACCTCTACCCGCCAAGCACAGCCTCCCAGCTCAAGCCCTGGAGCTCAGGCTGTGGGTAAGACAGTCTCCGGAACTCAACGAACCACCTACTAAGCGTTCAGTGCTCTGCGGAGCAGCAGGAGGCCCCAGGAGAAGCTTGTCTGGAATGGCACAAGGCCAGGTTGGCAAGACCTGGCTTATGAGGAAGAAACAAATCCAAGACGTCAGCTAAGACCCTGCCCTTCAGGATTTAGTAATTCCAGGTTCAAGGTCTTTTGCTTTTCCACCTGATGAATTTGAGGAGAAACAAAACAATCCGCCTTCCTGATCTGTAAATCTTAGATGCAGCTGAGTCCCACAGGTGTCCTTCCCTCCCCTGCTTTTGAGCACGAAGTGTGCAAAGGTCTGGGGTCTTCACCCAAGGCAGCTCCTCCTGGAGATAGGCGGGGACAGAGGCAAGTAGAGCAGGGTGTTGGGGGAGCAAGGAGAGGTGAGGAGAGGAGGGCGGCTCCCTGCAAGGCTGTGCACCTGCAGGCAGGTGGAGAGAAGGCCTGCAAGCCCTCTGCTCTCTTCATCCCTGACTTACTGCTCCATGTTCCTCTTGCCTTGGACACTTCATCACTGCCTGGTCACTATCAGTGACATTCCCTCCCTCAGAAAGAGCCCAGGAGATGTCAGGTGTGCCTGGCCTCCTCCTGGGAGAAGCTGCGTTTGTGTGATAACTACCCCTTCCATAGCAGCATCTGCCCCTTCTCCACAGGGCACCCCCACTTTGGTCTTTGGTCAAGGCCAACTTTCGAAATAAATTGGAGCATCCTGGGCTAGTAGATAGAGAACTGTTGTACTCAGCTTTGAAGCCTTGGGCACATACCCTTTAAAGTTACTGAGCCTTAGTTTTCTCATCTGTAAAATGGGGTTTTGTTTTATGAGGTTATTGTGAGCACTGAGTGAGAAAATATACAACATGGTCCTGAGTACAGAGCTTGACACTTAGTAGGTGCTCGGCACATATTGAATTCTCTCTGGATTCAGAACACCTGGATTCCAACCCATCAATAAGTTATTTAATGTCCCCAAATCTCAAATTTCTCATCTTAAAAATGGAATATTAGTGTCTGTCTACAAATGACCCCTGGGCAATGCAGGGGTTAGGGGCGCTGACACCCAAGTGGTTGGAAATCTGCTTGTAACTTTTGACTTCCCCAAAACTTAACTACTAACAGCTACTGTTGGCTGGAGGCCTTACTGACAACATCAAGTTGATTAACACGTATTTTGGATGTTACATGTATCATCTACTGTATTCTTCCCATAAAGTAAGCTACAGAAAAGAAAAGGCTATTAAGAAAATCATAAGGGAGAGAAATTATATTTGCTATTTGCTAAGTGGAAGAGGATCATCATAAAGGTCTTCATCCTTGTCATCTTCATGCTGAGTAGGCCAAGCAGGAGGAGGAAGAGAAGGGTTGTTCCCACTGTCTGAGCAGTGGCGGAGGTAGAAGAAAGCCCACCTGTAAGTGCACCCTCACAGCTCAAACCCATGTTGTTCAAGGGCAGCTGTACTTCCCAGGCTCATTTTAAGGGTTAAATGTGTAAAATGCTTGGGTAAAATGCTTAGTCCACTGCCTGGCTCACAGTAGGTGTTCTATAAATGCTACTTCCTACTAGTATTATTATTTATAAACACGTACTGAGCCCCTGCAGTGTGCCAAACATCACAACCAAACTAAACTGAAGCCTCAGAAGGCAGCAGAGCACCGGTGACTTACTCTTCTCAGAATAACCTGGGTTTCCAACAATTAATCAACAAGCATTTCCAGTAGGTCCCCTTCAGGGGAGACATTGTGCAGACTGAGGTACATCGGGACTCTAAACTCAGACATAACTGGGTTTGGATTCCAGCTCTGCTACTTGATGTCTGACTGTGAGCAAGTTACTCACTCCTGGAGTTACTAGTGTGCTTCCTCCTCTCTGTGAGGAAAACAAAAACAATATTTATCTTGTGGAAATTCACCTACCATTAATAATAATAATATATCACAGTGCTTACCATGCATCAGGCTCCGGGGGAGGTGCTCAATAGATTATGTCGTTTAATCCTCAACCCCATGAGGAAGAGCTATTTTTGCAATATACAGATGTGGACACTGAGATTCAGAGAGGCAAAGTGACTTGTCTAAGACCACACAGCTTGTGAGTGGCAAAGCTGAGATGTGTAACTCAGAACTCTTCCTGCAGGGGACAAAATGCACGTAAGTGCCATCTTCCTTCCCTAGAGCTGAAAGTCCTCACAGTTCAGCAGCCGAGGGCTAAACCATGGCTCTTCACCCCCAAGGGATTCTCTGGGGCCTGCTCTTCAGCCCTGAGCTGGTGTGGGCAGTTGAAGATCCTGAATGTCTTAGATAAAGCACAGGAACTAGCAACCTCCTTCAGGAGGCTCAAAAGAGAAATAAAGAGTAGTGATCACAGAGGCAACAACAGTTATGTTTCAAACACGGCCTGGGACTTTCTGGTTTATATCGTATCTGACACTGTTTAGGGATGACAGTGTTCACACCGGGCAGAATTCCCCTTGGCGGTCACATGAAGACCTTGGCTTTAGTAACACGGGGGTTTGGGGGGCCTCAGTGGCTAAAAGTCGATGAGCTGGAGTCAGTTGGCTTCCCTTACAGTTTTGGCATCCCAGTAGCCTTGGGGATGTTGTTGTCACTCCTCCAAACCTCAGTTTCCTCATCTGCAAAATGCAGATTACAATAGTACCTGTGTCCTGCGGTCCTCTGAGGATTGCATGAGATTGTGCAGGGGCCCGCAGCAAAGGGTGAGGGCTACTGGGTGCCTGGAGCCCAGGAGGATACCGGTGGCTGCAGCTCTGAGGGGGCTCTGGAGCCCAAGACAGGGCCCAGGGCCCCCTTCTTCTCAGAGAGGCCCCACCTGCCCCTTCCAACAAAGTTAAACTGCAGGAGTTAATGAAGTGGCCCCCTGCCCAGCAACTTCCGGGTTGAGTTTCTCTCTGCTCTCCCTACCTCCCCCCACCCCCAAATCTCACTGCGTCCTAGCAACAAAAGCGCCCCAGCTGTGGCGGGCCAAGCAGCAGATGCAAATGAGGGGCTGTTTAGCATACTGGATATTCACAGGGCCCCCTGAGCCCACACCACCGTCTGCAGCCCCAGGAAATCGGTGGACCTCGCTCACCAGGACCCTGCAGGGCCACCTTCCCTACCCAGGGGAGGGAGAGCCATGCCTTTTCTTGGAGCGCTCAGCATCGCTCCTACTGGCTGCGTCTCTGCTGGCTGGAGGAAGTAGTGGATTTCTCCTAGATGGGGGACGAAGGAGGCAAAGGGCACGCTGCCATCCAGGTTCCAGGCCCCTGAGAATTTCAGCGCGTCCCAGATAAACCCTTCGATCAATAGGGCTTGATAGCAAAGCTAATACATCCAGGTAGCACGCCAGCGCGCGAGCGCTCGAGGTCCGGAGGCTTTTAAAGGCAATCTAAGACTCACTCCACTTGGAGATTTGGCTTCTTAAAACCAGGCAGTCTGGGTCAGCACAAATCTCTGTATGAACCCGCGGCCAGCGGGGCTTTTCCAGGCTGCGAGCCGTGGTCGGGTTGGGGCACAGCCCGGCTCTGGCCCCACAGCCGGCCCGGCAGGCCGGTTGGGAGGTACTTTTGAGTCCAGAACCAGCCAAGGCGCAGGGTGAACCTGGGTGGGTCGGCTGACTTCTGTGCTTCTCAACTTCCTATTTGTAGAATGGGAACACAGGGCTGTTCTGGGGAGTCAATGAGATGGCAGAAGGTGTAAAAATAAACAAACCAGAAACCACAACCAAAGGGGTTTAATAACTAACTCATTAATTGCCTGCCGCTCAGAAACAAGAACGACTTTCGTTTCAACTGAAGTGAGGGGCTGATCTGGCCACTGACCTCAGGGTACCACCAGGATACTGACACGCCTAACCAGTCTAAGCCAGGCCCGGTTTCAGAGATGGCCTTGTCATCGTCTCTACCATCAGTGAGCGGAGAATTGACCGCAGTGGGGGAACCCTGCTCCATTCCTGTCTTTTCCTCCAAAACAGCAACACCTCTGATTAAACCTCTACTTTTAATTAGGAGGCATTTAATTAGATTTTTATCCAAAAAATATTTTTAAATGCTTTTATTTTCACAAGAAAATTGATAATCAACTGTACCATAAGCCATGCTTTTGTTTTTGTTTTTTCCTTTTTCTGGAAGTCTTTAATGCCTATTTTTACAGTTTCGGAAACAAAGGCGCAGACAGTGGAAACCACTCGCTCAGAGCCACACAACAGGGGCACGGCAGTACTGAGCGGGGGATCTGCGTGCCACCGGCGGCTGGGTGCACTAGCGAAAGCTCCGATCACTATGGCAATTTCTCAAGGATTTTGCGAGTGTCTGGACCAATAAAGTGCGCCGCCTGGGTCTGGTCATCACTGGTAAGAGATGTTCTCAACCAAGCTGGTGCTTGGAAATGGAGCGAGGGGCGTCTGAATTTCACATAAGGAAAACCGCCTTGCGTGGAGAGAAACCTCCACCACCGCAGAACGCAGGCGCCTGCACCCCGCCAGCCGCTCTCCGGTCTCGGTACACGTGGGTTTTAGTTTCGCGGAGGCCGAGGTTGGGTTTTGGCGAAGGTTCTCAGGAGCCTTCAGCGCCAGATTCCGCGGCCCCTATTCCGGAGCGCTTGGCCCCGCCGCGGCGGAAAGAGCGCGCACCGCTCGCTGCAGCCCCGGCCGCGGCCGCCGACCAGCCGCATCCGTCGAGCGCAGGTCCGCAAGAAGAGCCGCAGGCCCCAGCTGCGCGCCGCTCCTCGCGAAGGTGCCAAGGCAGGCAGGCGAAGGTTGCCCGGCCCAAGGGCGCCGCGGGACCTCCGGGTCTCACCGTTAAGCTCAGGACGGTGGCGGCGAGGTCTCCCCGCTTCTACACCGACGGCTAAGGGGCCACCGCGCAAGCCTGGAGGTTAGAGGCGCTGGGCGCCCTTGGATCTCTGAGCCTGAGCCCACCGCCCAAGCCGGAGCGGACAGGCTATTCTGTCCCACTGGGACCCCGTGACCTAGCGTCAGGGTGGCTGCAGGCACCCACCCTCCTGCCGCCTCCCCTCCTCACCACACAACCCCTGCCCCCAGCACTATGGAGAGCGCTTGGTTTGGGGAGAGCGCGGGGCGCCGCTGCTGCGCGACCCAGAGCTAATTTCTGAACTTCCTGAGGCTTAGTTTTTCCTCCGGCAAATTGGGGAGGGCATCCGAACCTCGCAGACGTCGCGCGAGTCGTGGCAAACCGCGCACTGCGCGCGGAGCTCGGGCCCGGGACGGCGCTGGCCCCGGAGCTGTGGAAGGTGGACGGTTCCCACTGGCGGGAAGCGAGCAGCCGGTCCCCGAGTTTTCGGGCTTCTTTCTCGAGGGCTCTGAGCGGACCAGCGTCGTCCCCCAACCCCAGACTCCATCAGCTGCGGAGCCTCCCAGGGAGGGCTGAGCGCCGCCCCACTGCCCGCGCGGGCCGGGCAGCCCTCGCCGATGCAGTAGGCTCAGGCCTTCGGGCCTGCCACTTAGGGCCCCGGTGCTGCCCTGAAACCAGAGTGCAAGGAGAACGCGCGCCACCAGTCTGCTTGGCCCGGAAGCTGCCAATAGTCTCCTTGTCCTGCATCTGTAAAATGGGCACGGCCTTAGGGACGTTGGAATTCAGACTGAGGAAGGCCGCGGCGAAGGGCGGCGAGACGGTGTCTGCAGCTCCCGCCCAGAGGCCGGCTGCTTCTCGTTCTCAATGTCCCCCTCGGCCGGCCTGGGCGCCAACACTCACCCGCCTGCCTCCGGAGCCTCCTCCGGCCTACGTTTGGGGGACCGTCGCAAAAAGGCGCCTTGTGAGGCCTCCCAAGATTTTTTTCTCCTTAAGCTCAGCCTCCGGGGAACCTGCCCGATCCAGATATGTCCGTGCCCCAGCTGTGCCCTACAGCCCTCCTGGTCGGGGGACGGGCGGGGATCTGTGTCCCTTGAAGGGGCGTCCTCGGACTTCAGTTCGGGCAGCCACCGCAGAAACACGACCTAGCGGCTTTGTACGCCGGGAGGAAGGGGTTAGGCGCTAAGTGCCCTTGCACCGCGGGGCACTCACTCCCATACTGCTCTGAGTGGGTAGGCGAGAGATGGTCGCGACCAGGCCCCGCGCGAGTGGGCTCGGCCCCCTAACTCGAAGAGACCCCTAGCCGAACTCTGGCTCCGCACGGCTCGATCGGGGCAGAGAGCTCGGAAACAGCAAACGCCGCGAAGGCCCCAGGTGAGGGAAAGCCAGGACCCTCGAGGGCCGCGGCAAGACCAGTTTTCCACCCCCGTGCCTGGACGCCGACCGCGGGCAGGCCCCTCTGCCCTGGGCCCTTTGCGCAAAGCGAGGCGCCATACACAAAAGACAACGTGTGTGTTTCCCCAAACAGTCCCAAGAATCGAGGGTCACCATGGCAAGACAACAAAAGTAACTTAGAGAAACAAAAACACTACGCCTTATTATGAGCAACAGAATGAACCGGAGGGAATTGGAAAGCGACGCTAGTCCTCGAGGAAAGGCTGCTTGGCCAGCCAAGGCAAATGTCCCTCTCGTCCCCAGCTGAAGGGCTAAGTTTTCCTAACCCGATGACGGGGTTTATCGGGCTTTTTTAGTGGAGGAAATAAAAGCATTTCAGGAAAACACCCACGGAGGAGACCCAAAGCTCCGAGTCGTCCTAGTCGCTCCCCGGGGTGTCTGTATGTCCCCAGAGCGCGGATCCCGGATAAGTAGGGCTTGGAGGTGGAAGTGGGGGCAGGAGCCCTGGGAGCTCTCGATGTGTTCCT
Source organism: Eulemur rufifrons (assembly GCF_041146395.1). NCBI lineage: Eukaryota > Metazoa > Chordata > Mammalia > Primates > Lemuridae > Eulemur > Eulemur rufifrons. The sequence continues at coordinate 15,014,492 of NC_090992.1, forward strand.
TAGGCGCCATCCCCTTCCTCCAGCCCAGCAAGCGCAGGCAATCCCGCAGCCCGCGTGTAACGAAGGCTCCGAGGCGCGGAGCCCGCGGGGTGGCGCACGGCTCGGCTCGGCTCGAGGGAGGCAGAGGGGTGAGGCGGGCAGGGCTGCTCTGGGCCCTGGGACACTGCCCCAAAAGTGTTTAGCCTCATGGAGCTGCTGGGAGCTAGGCCTGGAGGAGGGAGAGAGGGAGAAAGAGAAAAGAAAGTAAAAAGGGGGAGGGGGGGAGGTGCAAGGAGCTTTTGAGAGGCGAGAAAGGGAAGACAAAAGGACAAAAAAGGAGGATGGTGGAAAGGAGAGAGAAATAGAAACCTGGAGAGAGACAGGGGACAAGCGTCAGAAGTGGGGAGAGGAAAGGGGAAAGAAGAGCGCATATAACAACAAAAATAGACTCAGAGAAATTGAAAGCGATAGAGAACGAACTATACAGAGAAACAAAAGGCTATAAAGAAAAGGAAAAAGATGTAGTACACAGACACCTGGAGTAACAAATAGAGGACAAAATAAGGAACATAGTAAAGAAAGAAATGGAGAGACCAGAAAAGAAGAAAAGTTTTTGAAAGTCCGAAAGAATAACAAAAGGGAAACAAGAGGGAATGTTTACAGAAGCTTTGAGTGTGGAGTGTGTGTCGTTGTTAGAAGGGGCCAGCCGCTCCCAAATCCAGCAATTAAGAAACTTCCACCTCTTGAGCCACGATAAAGCTGTGTGGACGCGTCCACCGCGCCAACCGCGCCACCACATCGAGGCTTAGGGTTCTAGGCGTTCCGGGCGCCCCGCCCCTCCTGCCTCGTGACGCCGCGGGGGTTGTAGTGACGTCAAATGACGTTATGCTCCACCTGGGGTCCCACGCATACCCGAGAGGGAGCAGGGAGCTGGGGTCCTGGGGGTGTGCGCAGCCCTTGCTCCCGGGGCGTTTGGAGACCCAGGGCGTGCACGGGCTCTGCTCACAGCCCGCCCGCCGTGCGCCCAGATCCACCCGAGCCAGGTCTGTGAGTTGGGCCGGGGCCTCTCTCGGGCTCCCTGGAAACGGAGAGCGCAAAGCGTATTGCGGGGTTGCAGAGGGGTCTACAAAGTCCGGCTTTCGTTCCAAGAAGTTCTAGGCCACCGCGCCTCGCACCCTCCCATGTGGATTTGACCTGTGATCTGGTATCAGCCGAGGCCGGCCTTTCACTCCCCAGCCTTCCCCGGCGCTGGGCTGCGGCCTAGGGCCCTAGAGCACCTCTCCCACGTGCCCTCCGCGTCCCGCAGGCACCCAGGCTGCGGGCGCCCGGCACGAACTGACCTGCACCGCGCATCCTCCGCGGGGCACCGGGCCGGGGATCGAGCTGAGGCGGACGCAGACGAACCTTGGAGAAGTGGACGCGCCCCGCACACCGCCGCTCGGCTTCTCCCGCGGTACGGGTGGGGCTCAGGGCCGGGGGTCGCCGAGCATTATTGGAACGAAAACGAAATAAAAGCGGCGTTAAGTGAAATAGCTAACTTTTTTATTAAATAAAACGACTTAAATAAAAGGAACGGAAAAGAACAGTGGACCCAGCCTAAACGCAGGGTGCTCCGGCCCCTGGCGCTTCCCCCAACGGCCAAGGGCGGCCGCCCCTCCTCCAGCTGCCCCCGCGGGGGAAGCAGGTGACCGCTTTCTAAAGAAAAAAGCCAAAACTTTTATTATTTACACGTTTGGGCAAAAGTACAAAGTATAATACAGGCGCCCGGCCCGGAGGGTGCGGGCGGGGGGCGGAGAAACGTAAGGCGCTTTCTTTGTCAGGCCCGGGCCTGGGGAGGGACGGGGCGCGGGGCGGGGGCTGGGATTGTGCAGCCGCGCGGAGCCCGGGCCCAGCCCCCCTCCGCGGCCTGCCGATCTGCGGCCGCGCCCCGGGGCCTGCTCGAGCTTGGCGGCCCTTCCCCTCTGGGCCCCGGTTCCCCTCAGCCCGGCTGGGGGTCTGGGGTGCCCCGCCGAGTGGGGGCGGCGATCCGTGGCGACGGTGCGCGCTGGTGGCTCACACCAACGAGGTGACGGCGGGAACCTTGGAACTATCCTCCTCCCAGGGCTGCAGATTCTGCAGAGCAAAGAGCGACGAGTTGTGCAGACAGAGCGGGTCGGGCTGGATGGAGTCGTTGAGGCTCTTTTGGAAGGCGTCGTGTTGCAGCTGCAGCATGAGCCGGCTCGCCTGCTGCCGCTCCGCCTCCCGCTCCTCCGCCGTCTGCCGCCTGCACCGGGGGAGGGAGAGGGACAGCACTGTCATGCACCCGGCTCCGCGGGGCGGCCGGCTGGGCCCCAGTCTTCCTCGACCCTAGGCCACCCGGGAGCCTAGAGGCGTAGAACCCGTCTGACCCCCAGCCCTTGTTTTGAGCCCGAGGCCCTCGTATCCCGGGAGTGGGTTGGGACCGTTTGTTTTTGTTGTGCGCCTGGGTCTCGCCCGCCGCCACCTGCACGCCAGGGTATTGTGGCTTCGCCAACAATAAAGATTGTTTCTTTCACGGGATAGCAAGGGCAGGGCGTAAGTGTAACCGACTCAGCCCTGCGGGTAGCAGGGTCACCGGGGGCCGCGGGTGGGCAGACTGGCTCTGCACCGCCCGCGCGGCGCCCCCGGCGGAGTCACTCTCATCTAGTTCTCCCAGGCCCTGCCTTGAACCCCTTTCCGGAATGCGATCGCTTCGCCGTTTACGGGTTGGTGAGGCTTGAAACAGGGATCGGATAAAAACAGGGCTGGATGGAGTCGACACCCAGAGCGAGAGGCGGACCCGGAGTCCGCGCGGATTGTTGGAAATCGCAGCGAACCGGCTGGATGAGGCCGGAGGAGGAGTTCGGGAGGCCGATGTGTGTGTGTGTGTGTGTGTGTGTGTGTATGTTGGGGAAGGGGAAGTGAGGGAAAATGGAACGAGTATAAGAGATCGAACGAAACAGAGAGAGAGTTGGGGGGCTCACGAGAAATACGGAGGGGCATGTGGGGGAAGCCGAGGCGCGGGAGAGCGTGATGGGGAGAGAAACGCAGCGGGCGAGACCGGGAAGGAGGAGATGAAATACGGGAGGCGGGGGCGGGGAGGCCCAGCCCTGCGGGGGTGGGCGCGTAAGCGGTAGCGTGGGATGGGAGAGAGCAGGACTGAGGCTCGGGGCGGGGCAGGGGCATGGGCAGGTGAAGGGCAGGTGCAAGGTGGGCCGGGTCAGGCCTCTCTCACCGCCACTTGGTCCTCCGGTTTTGGAACCAGGTCTTGACCTGCGCATCCGTCATTTTGAGGGACTTGGCGAGCGCCGCCCTCTCGGCCGAGGCCAGGTACTTCTGGCGGTGGAAGCGCTTTTCCAGCTCGCAGATCTGCACTCGGGAAAAGGACGTGCGCGGCTTCTTACGCTTGGGCGGCGTCCGGTTCTGGTAGGGGTGGCCGATGCGCCGGGTCACGGTGAAGGGCGTGAGGGCAGCCGCCGCTGTGGAGACACACGAGGGCCCGTGAAGCCCAGCCCGGTTCGGTCGCCGTTCAGGCCCCATGTGGACCCCGTGGCGCCCCGTGGGACACAGAGTGGTCCGCTATTGCACTGGTCCCGCGCGTCCCCAGCGGTACCAAGTCGGTCGGTAGACGCCCCTGCCCCCTGCCCCTTCCCCTGGGCACGGGTTTATTTTCCTGGAACTCTCCGATTACCCTCCCCTCCACGGCTGCCCGGGACCCTAGGCGCTGAGGCCTCCGCCGTGCTTGGGCCTCTGCAATCGTTTCCGGGAGTGGAGCGCAAAGGGCGCGGCGCCTCTGGCACCGGGAGGGCGGAGGCCTGGAGCCTGGAGCCTGGAGCCTGCACTGCTCACCTGTGAAGCGGTCTTTCACGAAGCGGCGGCTGCTCTCCATCCAGGGGAAGTTGAGGCCGCCCAGGCTGGAGACCGTGGGCACGGAGGGCATGGCGGGCAGCGCGCTTGGCAGAGGCGGCGGCACGGCCCCGGGCAGCGGCCTGTGCGCGGGCACCCGGATCACGCCGGCGGGCGCTAGGCTCAGGTTGACACTGTAAGATCCTGCGTCCTCGAAGGGCGCGCCGAGGCTGGCAAAGGAGGCGGGCAGAGATGGGTATGTGGCTCCCGGACGGCCCCCGGGGGGCCCTCCCAGGTAGCTGGCGCCGTCGGGGCCCCGCGGGGCGGGCGCGCTGTCCTGGTCCGGGCTGTTGAGGATCTGGTCTATGCCGAAGCTGATGGGCTCGTGCGGGTGCGGGGTCTGCGCGCTGGCGGGCGCCTCCATCCTGGGCGGGCGGAAGGGCTGGGCTGGGCTGGGCGGGGAGGCGGCTGGGTCCCCGTTACGGCGCGGCCATGGAGCGCCCGGCGCCTCTCGTCGCACTGAAACTTTGCCAAGAGTGCGCGGGCCCGACAGGCTCTGTGTCATCTTTCTTGAACCGAACCTGGAGTTTCCGCTGCTAATTCCTCTCCCGCCGCAGCCATTGGCTGCGATCAACAAGCCTCTCTCCTCTCATTGGCTCCCGGCTTTCAATAAAGGCCTAATTCATGGAAATAGGAGCTTAGGGACTGTTCCAAGGTGACATCATTTTAACAAACGAACAATAGGTCAAATTTATTAGCCGGGATAATGGGCGGCGGATATTAGCGCCCGAACCACAGCCTCCCAAACCCGAAATCTAACGAAGCTGCAATTAGCAGACGCTCCCCGCTCCTCCTGGCCCGGGCCGCTTCCAGGCCGCCGCGCTGGGCGGGCAGAGCGCGCTGCTTCTGAAATTGTCTTTTGCTGATGGGGTTTTCGTTTTCTTCCAAATTTTTTCATCTGAGCAAAAACCAAACCAAATGAATCCTTTCAGTTACAATGGAGTTGCAACCCTGGAACGATCCTGCGGAATCCGCGGAAGGCTCTTGGACGCTCTACCGCCGCGGGAGCAACGAAAGGGGAGCACCCCGGGGCGCAGGCTTTGAGCGCCCTGCTCTCGGGGTGAGGGGAGCCCCGAAGCGTTCCCCGCGCTCCGGAGGACACCGCCCCGCGTGGGGAGAATTCTCCCCCGCCCGAGTTTCGGCCACGGCGTCGCGACCACTTTGGAGACGCTCCCTGGCCGGACAGGCGGACCGAGGCGTGACTCGCAGGTGCCCACGCGTGCCGGCCCGGGCTGGGCTGGGGACCTGGGGTCGCCCTGTGGGGAGCGGAGAGCTGGCTCTAGAAATTCGTTGCAGGTTGGAGCGGGCTGTGGTAGCGGGTAGGAACCCACCTGGGGATGGACAGATCTAGGGACCTCCGGGTTCCCAAGTGTCAAAGACAGGAGCAGCTCGTATTTAGAGAAAATAGCGGGATTTTTGGGGGGGGGGGGCACGCGAGTAGCGAGCCCCTCCAGGCTGCAGTCCAGCAGAGGACCACTCCCAGTTCTGCTCGCGCCCCACGGACTGTCTCTGCGAGCCCAGGGACACAGTGGACAGGACCGCACGCGGAGCGGTCACCTTCCGCTCCAGCCTGAGGGAGACATGCAGAATCGTTTTCTCCTGGCTAATTCTAAAATCGTTAGGTGCAAACTCTTGAGTGCTGCATCTCTGGCTGGGGCTCCTTGCGTTCCCTGTTCTGCGGAAAGTGGTGAGAACTCGGATGAGCTGTTGGCCAGAAACATGTTCAAATTTGAACTGGCCGCTTCCTAGCTGAGTGACCTTGAGCAGGTGACTCGGTATGTTTAGGCTTTGGTTTTCTGATTTGTAAAAAGGAAGATAATGCGTGCGTTGCGGGAATGATCGTGAGCTGTGAGCGAGCGAGAGCGCGCAGAGCACAGGGCCTGGCACACAGGCACCGCAGCGCGGCTTCCCTCCCACGCCCACCCCCCGCTCCCAGAGCAATGGTTGATGTATTGTTATGATTCTTGTTTCTTTTGTTTGCAGTTTTATTTTATTTGTGCAGGCTCAGTATCAGGGAGAGAAAGGTGTGTTTGCCCACCGACAGGGCCGGTTTCAGAGGACGGGGAGGGCCAGAGGCAGCAGGCTGGGGCTCTTCCTCTCCGCTGCCACGGTCCAGATGCCTCAGGATTTGCAGGGCCGCCAGGCTTGGGTCTGGACCTAGGTCACTTGCCCGCTGTGTGACCTTGGGCAAGTTGCTGGCCCTTGCTGAACTTTTGTGTTGGGTAGAGAGTGAGGCCTTGGGCAGTGAGGGGTGCGGAATGCAGGATGCCTGGGGTCTGGGTGGGCACTGCCTCACTCCCTTCCTGGGACAAGGACCCGCAGATGGGTGGATGCCATTGCCCTGGCCCCGGGGGCCTCCTGCTTCTAATTCAGGCTCTGCCACTGGCGGTCTGGGGGACCTTAGGTCCCTCACTGCCCCTCCCTGAGCCTCATTTTCCTTATTCCTAAAACAGAAAGGCCACTAGCTACCCCCAGGGTGGCTGTGAGAACGAAATGAGATGCCATCTGTGGAAGTGCCCGGAACAAACTCTGGCGGTTACATAATGACAACTTTAACGACAGCAGTAAAGCCGCTGCAGTGGAAACCGGGTGTGTGCCAGGCAGGGGGCGGACACTGATTTATTTTTCACAACCTTGTGAGGAAAGGGCCAGTTTTGACCCCAATTTTTGACTGATGCGGGAGGTGAGGCTCAGAGAGTTCGAGCGGTCCGCAGCCCCCACTGCGGTCGCCTCGCCAGCTGCACCTGGTCTCCAGGCCTGTGCTTGCCACTCGCAGGCGCTGTTAAGTCAGGACAGCAAGGGCCACCCCACAGAGGTGCAGGGCACAGAATTGGGTGTGTGTGGCGCAGGTGGCGTGGGTGGTGTGGCCAGCATTGCTCCAGGGCATGTGCAAAGAACGGGAGTCCACAGTTTACCAGCTGTGGGCTCAGGGAATTATTCATCCTCTTTGTGCCTCAGTTTCTCATCTAGTAAAGAAGCAGTACCAACCTCATGAGATTAAATGGGCACATGCAGGTAAAAGCATTAAGGACAGTGCCTGTCGTGGGTAAGGCCTCACTGCTTGGGTCTGGCATTTCTCAGTCATCCAACTGTAGGCGTTTTGGGCCAGTGATCATAAACCCCCTTTTATTCCTGATCCAGATGAGAGAAAGTTGTTAGGCAGCTCAGGAAGCGGGGGCGGGGGCGGGGGCGTGCAAATTGGGGCAGGTATTAGTCCCTAGGACAGTGGTTCTCAAACTGTGTTCCTGCACCAGCAGCACCTGGGAATTTGTTAGAAAATGCAGATTCTTAGACCCCACCCAGACCTACTGAATCAGAAACTCTGCAGGAGGGCTCAGCAATCTATGTTTAATAAGCCCTCCAGGTGATTCTGATGCATGCTCAAGTTTGGAAACCAGTGCCCAGAATGTTGTCCATTTCATCCAAATTTTCATATTTATTATTGCAACATTGTGGGAAGATTCTCTCATAATTTGAAATTCTCATGAGTCTGTGCTAATCTCCACTTTTCATTCTCAGTGTTAACTCATTTGTGCCTTCTCCTGATCATACTTGCCAGAGGTTTGTCTATTTTGCTGGTTTTGAAAAAAGCCTTTTATTTCATTATCTGTGTTTTTTTCTTCCCAAAGACAGAGTCTCACTGTGTCACCTAGGCTGGGGTACAGTGGCATCATCACAACTCATTGGAACCTCAAACTCCTGGGTTCAAACCATCTTCCTGCCTCAGCTTCCTTGAGTAGCTGGGACTACAGGTGCACACCACTATGCCCCACTAATTTTTAAATTTTTTAAGAGATAGGGACTCTCTGTGTTTTTAGGCTGGTCTCGAACTCCAGGCCTCAAGCATTCCTCTCACCTCTCATTATCCTTTTTTTAATGCCATCTCTTTCATGAATTTTTTCTAATTAATTTCTTCGTTTATTGAGGTGAAAATTTAATTCACTTTGTCCAATTTTCTTGGGTTTTTTTTTTTTTTTTTTTTACAGGGTCTCACTCTGTCTCCCTAGCTAGAGTGCAGTGGTGTCATCATAGCTCACTGCAACCTCAAACTCCTGGGCTCAAGCGATCCTCCTGCCTCAGCCTCCTGAATAGCTGGGACTACAGGCATGTGCCACTATACCTGGCTAATTTTTCTATTTTTTGTAGAGACAGGGTCTTGCTCTTGCTTAGGCTGGTCTCGAACTCCTGACCTCAAATAATCCTCCCACCTTGGCCTCCTAAAGTGCTAGGTTTACAGGTGTGAGCCACCACGCCCAGACTTTTCTTTTTAAATAAATGCATTCAAGGCCCTAAATTTTCTTCAGAGCACTGTTTTTGCCAAATATGTTTTGATATATATTTGGTATTTCTGAGGTTGTAATTTCTTGCTGTCCCTTCTTACCTGCTATCAACCAAACAATGAGAAACAGAGCGACACACACACACAGTGATACACACACTGGAAGAGAGAGAGACTAGAAAACAAGAATTCTAAGAACTGCAGAACTGGGGAACCGGACTCCTGGGGCACATCCTCCACTCTTCCCCATGGAGAAGCCGGGAGAAAGGGTGGCACTGGTGGAGGCACATAGGGGAGGGTGGGGCCTCAGGGATGGCAGGCTGGATGCTGGAATTTCCAGTTGGTCCATGAGCCCAGATGCAGGGGGCCTAGGTTCCTCGAGGCTCACTCTGCTATTGACTTTCTGTGTGAATTGGGACGCAATTTCCCTGTCAGTAAAAAGGGGGCAGATAGAAACAAGGCTCTTAGTGTGTTTGGATCGGCTACCCTATTTGAAAGATTGATGAAAATATTATGGGCTACTTCCACAGAGAAAGACACAAGCAATAATCTGGCATACATACCATGTCACAGGTCACTGACCTGCCCCCACCGTTGGCTTACACACCCTAGTTAGGAGTCCCTAGGGGCCCTCCAATTCTTACGATGGAAGGCTCTAAAGACACCTGCCCAAATTTATCCACCCATTCATTCGTTTATTCAGCAAATGTTTACTGAACACCTACTCAAATTTACTGGACCATGTCCCAACTGTGGGGCTCAGTTTCCCCATCTGATTGTGGGAGCAATGCAGTTTGAGCATTTTATCACTGCTTCCCCCCGTGGGGAGGACTTGGGGAAGAACCTTCCTGAGGTCTGAAAGGGCCCAAGGCTGTCAGCCAGAGGAAGGAGAAGGCCAGCAGGTGCTGGGTGCTGCTTGGGTCCCGCCTCAGGTCATGAGGCTTCAAGAGCAGTTGGCTTAGGGAAGTGAAGTCTCTTGCCCAAGGGCATGCAGCTGGGAGGGGGTGGCGCCGGGATTTGAAGCCAGGAGCAGGAATGAGGGCTGGCCATGGTGGGGCTCACTTGTCAACGCTACTGGCTTGGAAGTTCCTTTAGGGCAGAACAGTGTCAGTGGCGTTAGATTCCACTATCAAGAATCGGTATTGCCGGGCGCGGTGGCTCACGCCTGTAATCCTAGCACTATGGGAGGCCGAGGTGGGCGGATAGCTTGAGCTCAGGAGTTCGAGACCAGCCTGAGCAAGAGCGAGACCCCATCTCTACTAAAAATAGAAAGAAATTATATGGACAGCTAAAAATATATATAGAAAAAATTAGCCGGGCATGGTGGTGCATGCCTGTAGTCCCAGCTACTCGGGAGGCTGAGACAGGAGGATCCCTTGAGCTCAGGAGTTTGAGGTTGCTGTGAGCTAGGCTGACGCCACGGCACTCACTCTAGCCTGGGCAACAGAGTGAGACTCTGTCTCAAAAAAAAAAAAAAAAAAAGAATCGGTATTGAACTGAGTAGCACACAGGAAGGTCAGATGAGGTGACAAGGAAACAGGTTCAGAATTGGGTCCAGGTTTTGCGTGTACACAGTGATGTGTTCACCTCCCCCAGCTCTTCCCATGGCTGATGACTCGGCCCCCTTTAAGACCCTCAGCCATTGCCCACCCTGCAAAGCAGTACCCCTCCCCATCATTTTATGTGCCTGTTCATTTTCATTGCTACACTCGTTGGCCCTGGAATCCATGTTATTTGTTAATCGACTCACTAGCTCTAAGGGGGCAGAGATTTTGTCTCACTCACTGACTTATCTGTCGTAGGTGAATGAATGAGTGAAACAATGACGTCCAGGGTGCTTGGGTTGGGTCAGACCAAGGCCCTGGCCTTGAGGAGGGCCCAGCCTGGCAGGGAGGCTGGCAGCAGGAGCAGGAAGCTGGCCACAGGGCTGGGGGTTAGAACAGAGGGCGGCAGACAGGAGGGGGAGGGGAGGAGAGATTCTCTTCTCCGTAGGGCAGGGGTGTGGGGGCCGGTGGGGGACGCAGAGGGCCATGTGGCAGCGACTGTGTGCAGAAGGCAGTGTGCAGGGTGGCGGGGATTGGTCAGTGTGCACAGGCTGGGGGCAGCAAGGGCGGGCATGGTGGGCAAGCACAGGCGGTGGCCTTCCCAAGGACCTCCAAACCTCATCCCGTGCCCTTGTTTGTTTCCTTCCCTCACCCATCAGCCATTTTTCCTATTTTGTGCTCTACAACTTTCCTCCTTTCCTGACAGATTTCTCTACTAAATTTGACTTCGTTTCAACACTTTTGTTGGGCAAATTACATTAAGATGAATGTTGCAGGTACCCTTTATGGTTTATTTATCGTGATACTGTTTGTATCTCACGCTTATAAATAACTTATGTTATAGCTTTTGTTTGTGGAAATGTAACTTACATATTTTATTACGCTTTCTGTAAACCTCAAAAAGAATCTTGTCAAGGAAGCGCTCTTATCAGCAATCCAAACTATGGGACGTAAAAACCAACACTAACATTATTTTTTAATATGCCAAGGAGGCAGGTTACTCTTGCTGTAGTTTGAAAGGTTTGCTGTCATCGTAAACTTGCACCTCAATAAAACATTAAAAAGTCTCAAGAATGATTTTATAAAGTTCAGGGAGGAGGATGAATCGGTGGCAGAGCCCACAGACACAACACACAAAGGGCCCAGATCCTGGACTGGCCTTTTTCTGGGAGTGCCTAGTCCCATGTCGGGGGCCCAAAGCGTTCTGTATCCAGCTCTCCCACCCAACTGTCCCCCAAGGCCAGTGTGAAGTACTAGCTCAAGGGATTGTAGTGGAAAAGAAACATGAGTTTTGGAGTCAGGCAGATCTGACTTTGAATCCTGGCTTGTCCACTTTCCAGCTATGTGGCCTTGGGTTAGTCTTTCAGTCTCAGTTTTATCATCTCTAAAATGGGGATAATAATAGTTGACATTCTTACTGGGAAGCATAAAATGAGATAGCAATTTGCAATGCTTAGCAGGTCCTCAATAAATTATAGCAGTTCTAATTATTTTATGTTCGTCTTGAAACTTTTACTTTCTCCCTTTCCACTCCACCCTGCTCCTCTCTCCAGGTACTCCTTTCCCTCCTCATGATAAGGAGCCAAGTTTTCGCAAATGCTACTTCCACAACACTGCTGAACGAGCCCCCATCCAGATGAGGTTTTCCATGTGCTAGATCTTTTACTTTCTCCAATTGCTCTCACCAAACTACCCTGTTTTTGGTTCTCACATTCAGCTCTCTGTTGGCAATTAGCTAATTTGGTCACTAGTCTCAGCTACCAGCTCCGTGCCAGGCCAGTTTTGCATTTTGAAAGGGGCCCCACTACCACAACCAGAAGGTACTCCTATGTCGTCAGGGCCAGTGGACGGGAGTCCGGGGTGCCAAAAGGGCTTTTCTGGGCAGTTCAGATCATCACACACAATGCAGGGACAAGATGCTCCTTTGTCTCCCATCGTAGAGAAGTCTGATCGGAAAGTACAGAAAGACAGAAACATCTAAAATACGGGCAGGATACAGCTTTCTCAAAGGTCAGGTTCTGAAGTCAGTGTGCAAGGCAAAAATTAAGCAAAGTCAAATTATCTTCAACTTGCTTGAGCAGTTGGCTGGGCTTAGAGCCCCGCATTATATGAGCAACACATCTGTGTATGCACTAAAATCCCATCACCTCCCATCTCATCCTCACTCTGAGCATGTGTGTGAAGTTGTAGCCCCTGTGGAATTGCCAGCACTATTTATTTTTTCCTGTTTCTGAATCTAAGTTAGATACACTTGTGATCTGAGTAGGCCATATAATAGTTCCACTGGTTCTTTTGTATAGTCTCTGCAGGTTTGGGTCTGTCCTTGCCCTTGCATGCTTGTTTTATCCTTGGGATAGGATGTCCCTACAGAGACATCCTGGGGTTCTAGGACTCTTCCCAAGAGTCCCCACTGTCCCTTATCAAGGCAGACTCTGGCAAGCTTGGGGATGGGGGACACAGTCCCAAATCAGGTTCTCATCCATTATGGGAGGAGTGTGCAGTATATATGATCCTTAAACATCCCAGCTTCTGCACTTCCTTTTCCTCCCTCAGGAAGGGCTCAGAATGAAACCTAGCACTCTAAAGGAAAATCAGTATTCCTTTTCAGGTTTCGAGGGAGAAACTTGTAGCCAAAACTCAACCTCTCTAGCAAAGGCCAGATAAGAGAGTTGTGGCAGACAGCTTTAAAAATGGCTCCCAGTGATCCCTGACCTCCTGGAAGCCACACAGGCTTCGTGCAGTCCCTCCCCTGTGTGGGCTAGACCCAGTGATTTCTTTCTAATGAATGGGATGCAGCAGAAGTGATGGGACGCCCCTTCTGGGATGAGGTTATAAAAGCCTGTGACTTCCAGATTGCTGTACTCTCTTTGGCTCTTCTCTGATGAAACAAGATGTCAGTGTTGTGAGGCCCATTTTGGCAAAAAACTGAGGCAACAACCGCTGAGACCCTGACCCTGCTGACAGCCACCAGTGGGCCTGGATGCACGTCCTTCCCCAGTCCAGCCCTGAGATGGTCACAGCCTTGGCTGATACCCCGACTGCAGCCTGTGAGAGACCTTGAAGAGAGGGCTCAGCTATGAATTCCTGACCTACAGGAATAGGTCAGGATAATAAATGTTGAGATATGGTGATGGTAAATGGTGAGATAATAAATGTTGCTTTAAGACACTAAGTTTTGGGATAATTTGTTATTTAACAGTAGAGTTCTGAAAAACAAATGGTAATCGACCTAAATATAACAGGTTTCAACTCACCATTCTAAAAAATGTCTTCCTTGGAAGAGGCCAGGAATTTCTTTGAAGTGAGACAGATATGGGTTCAAATCCTGCCTGTATGGCCTGTGTAAACTATATACCATCTTTGAGCCTTAGTGTTCTCAGCTGCAAAGTGGGACTAATGCTGTCTACCTCTTTAAGGCTGTTGTGAGGACGAAGGGAGGTAACGTGTGTAAAGGGCACGAGAGATGCATGCTGCCCTCCGAGTGCTCTGCAAGGCCAGCACCACGGACAGGTCCTGCTGAAGTCAGCAGGGGGGGCAGGCCTGACCACGGTTCCTCTGAGAACAGCTCTCGAAGGCCAAGTCTGGTGGAGCCTTTCTTGGCTGGTGTGAAACCACCCGGTGACCTCTGGCAGTGTGGCAAAGAGGAGCAAGTGCACACTGTCATTTTCTTGTGAGAATTTTAATGCAGATGATACTGTGCTTTTAGATCCTAGAATTTGTAAAGAAAACAGTGCAGAATGGGATAGGCCTTCTAATAACACATTGTGGGATGAGTGTGTAGTTATAAGCCCCCAAGAAATAGAAATTCTTGTTAAACTTCTCTGAATAGCTGACGTTTTACAGCATTCAGAATTTGCCCTTTCAAGGAAAATTTTATTTCCCATTTCTAATGAAACATGGTATAAGGCCGAAGCTGATTTCTCCATTAAATACTAGAAGTAATCCTATCTATGACACATTTCCCTCTAATTTCCTTCACACATGGAAGACAGACATTTTGAGATAAAGTTGGGTGACTCTGCTTTTATAGGACAAGCCTGTTGTAAAACTCAACTATCAAGAAAGGTTACAAGAAACACTAGTCCGAGAAATGAAATTATAAGGGGAGCCTGAGGATTTACTTCTTGTTCAACAGTAGGGCCAAGCTTTCATGTCTTATCAGAAATAAAGGGCACAATATTTATTATAAGCCTGAACCATAAAAACAGAGCGGTGACATAAAAAAACCACTTGACAGTGGCGATCTCAAATTAATAGCCTAGTTACAGTACATCACAAACTGTAAAGGCCTTCATGTTCTGGGTTTGGGTTAAGTCACAATCCCAACAGCAATAAGAGTCTTTGGGGAGGAATGGAAACCAGCTGTTTCTTACCCCCTGAAAATCTGAACTTTAGCACTTACAACTGTTTTGGACCAAGAGGGCAGAGCTGCTTCAAATATCATATTTTACTAGTTACAGTTGGCTTCTCTTAAAAATTAAATGGAGGCAGGGCTGGGTGCCGACACCACCCGGAACTTCTTACTGGAGCTACATGACTCCTTCCAAAGAAATCTCTCTGCAGGCAGTAATTGCACAGCTTAATTCTTCTAGACTGAACCACTTCAGATTTATGCCAGTGAAAAGCAAACGTTGTTTGTAAGTCATTTAATTGTGTTAGTGTCTCTCAACTTTATCAGACGAGGCTGAGGCAGAGGCCTGTGTGCAGTCCTGTGGGACGCTCTGCAGCGCTCCCAGGCTCCTTCTAAACGCCCATAGCCCAAAGTCCCCAGCGCTGCCTCTTACAGACTCATAACAAACTGCTAATTTAACAGGTTCCACTGGCATTTGTCGCAGTGCAGGATCCATGTTGAAGGCTGCATCTCCAACTAACTGGTACCTTTAATTGCAGAACCATTAAATAGCACATGCTTAGGTGCAAACCTGGTTTATTATGTTCTTTGGTTAAATATTGTTTCTACATCCTTTCAAAGCATTATGAAAACAAAGATAATATTCAATAGAAAGACTGAAAACATATCTTTTGCCTTTTCAGAGCAAAGATTGAATTTACATTATGTGTGACTATTATAAATTCTTATAATTAGGCCAGATGTATAAAAAGGTAGGGCTTTTGTTGCTGTTTGTCTGTTTTGAAAAATACATTCCCCTGGGCTAGCCAGCGTCACTGTCCTGGGACCCAGACCTTGAAGACTCTCTTGCTGAAGGCTGCTGGGCACAGCACGATCAGCTCATCATGTCCAGACTGCAGGGTTCCGCACTGCCATCACTGCGCAGAGCCTCTGCCACTTCTCTTCGGAACACGGCTAGATTCTGGGTGAACCTGTGGAAACAGGAAGAAAGGGCTGAGGGCAGTAGGGAGGCCAAGCTTGTGCGACCCTCTGGACGATACGGCCACTGTGGAGTTCAGGCCCTTGAAGGCCCTCCCCTGCCCCGTCCCCATTCAGGCTGAACTCCTTCCTCTCCACCTGCAGTGCCTTTACTGTTCTGCCGCCAGCGCTGCCCTCCCCTCGCCCCTTCCTGGAAAGCAAGGGCTACTCCAAATCCACTCTGACCGTTTTGAGGCGCATTTTGTGGTTCTACAATTTAAAATATTTTTTAAAAAGTCAAATTATACATAGATGGTAAGAAATATAAAGAAAAGAATCAAAGTTTATGTGTCAAGCACTAGATTGAGTTTACATATAAACTCATTTAATCATCACAAGTCTTCCCTAAGGTAGATATGAGAATCCTCATTTAACAGATGAGAAAACTGAATTTAGTGGCTAAAAAAGAGAAAACACTGGATTAGACTACGTGGGTTTAAATACTGGCTCTACCACTTATGAGCTAGGTGACCTGGGATGAATATTCAACCTCTTCTCTTGGAGCCTATTATTAGTAGCCACCTCAAGGACCGTAGAAAGCGAGCATTTATTGAGTCGACTGGGACAATGCTGTAAGAGCACGCAATGCCTAGCACAAGGAGAACAGTCTTTGCTGGCCGTCACTCTCATTACACTAGGAGGGCTGCCTGACTTCATTTTGCAGAGCAGCTTAGGAAGTGGCACGCAAAATTTCCAAGCCTTAGGGGAGGCACTTTCCCCCAAGGCACCTAGGGTTTCCCCAGGTGCCCCTCTGTGCCCGATGAGGATCTGGTTGTGAAATGAATAGTAAGAGACATGTCTGCAGATCCTCTCTGACTGGGCCTTGTATTACCGAAGCCCAGGCTGGCAACTCCAGGATACACTGTGGCTACTGATGGTTTGCATTTCATTTATAAAAGGACGGTGTAGGCAGTTTTTTTCTGAACACATTTTATTTCTCCATCATTCATTACTGTCTCTCTCCTCCACTACAATGTAAGCTCCACCAGGGCAGGAAGCTTGAATGGTTTACCACTGATATCTCCAATGTCTGCACATAGTAGTTCTCAATCAAGTTTTACGAAGTAAATGACTGAATGAATGAATTCAGGCCTAGCTGAAAAGTCTGGGTTCCTTTCATTGAGAGCTCACTGACAACTGAGATACCAGCCGTTCTGAAAGGACAGGCAGAGGAAGGAACTAATATTTACTGTGGGTCATATGTCCCAGGTACCATGCTTTACTACATTGTCATTTAAATATCACAATCAATTATCATCATCTCTGTTTCACTGGTAAAGAAACTGAGATGCAGAGAAGTTAACTACCTTACTGCCACACAGACTACAAAGCGGAGGGATAAAAATTTTTTTCTTTCTTTTTTTAAAAAAAATTATCGATACATAGTATTTGTACATATTTATGGGGTACATATGATATTTTGTTATGTGCACAGAATACATATTGATCAAGTCAGGGTACTTAGGGTACCCATCACGTCAAGTATTTATCATTTCTATGTGTTGGTGAGCATTCCAAGTCCTCTCTTCTGGCTACTTTGAAATATATAATACATTGCTAACTATAGTCACTCTGCACTGCTGTATAACTGGGATCTGTCTGACCTCAAAGCCTGTGGCTGTTCAAATGCCAGGAAGCCTTACCTCATCTTCCACAGCAGATCTGAGTTTCCTTCTTTTGATCTCTTTTCTTTCTTTCTTTCTTTTTTTTTTTTTTTTTTTTGAGACAGAGTCTCACTCTGTTGCCCAGGCTAGAGTGAGTGCCGTGGCGTCAGCCTAGCTCACAGCAACCTCAAACTCCTGAGCTCAAGCGATCCTCTTGTCTCAGCCTCCCGAGTAGCTGGGACTACAGGCATGCGCCACCATGCCCGGCTAATTTTTTCTATGTATATTTTTAGCTGTCCATATAATTTCTTTCTATTTTTAGTAGAGGTGGGGTCTCGCTCTTGCTCAGGCTGGTCTCGAACTCCTGAGCTCAAACGATCCGCCCACCTCGGCCTCCCAGAGTGCTAGGATTACAGGCGTGAGCCACCGCGCCCGGCCTCTTTCTTTTTTTGAGACAGGGTCTCACTCTGTCACCTGGGCTAGAGTGCAGTGGCATAATAGCTCACTGCAACCTCCAACTCCTGGGCTCAAGGGATCCTCCTGTCTCAGCTTCCCGAGTAGCTGGGGCTGGTACATGCCACCACACCAAGCTAATTTTTTAAAAATTTATTTTTATTTTTTTAATTTCTTTTTTTGTAAAGATGGGGTCTTACTATGTTGCTCAGGCTGGTCTCAAACTCCTGGCCTCAAGCGATCCTCTTGCCTCAGCCTCCCAAAGTGCTAGAATTACAGCCTTGAGCCACTGTACCTGGCACCTTTGATCTTTTCAATGACTGTTATTTTTCATCTCTCTCTTGTTGAATTAGAAACTGCTTAAGGGCAAAGGCTACATTTTATTGATCTCTGCATCCCTGCATAGTGCCTAGCATGAAGCTTAGAAGAATGCAAATACCCAGTTCTGTTTACAGAATGGAACTGAATTAAGTCTAGGATTACAGGTGTAATAGAAAAGCCACATCAGTATATGAGCTGTGTTAAGTACAGTCCAGTTATTTTCAACAACCTGGAATTTCTACCTCCCCCAGAGGTGCCCTACTGGGCAATGCTTACCTATCTCTGTTCTTGATGGACAGGTTCTGCTCCACTCCTTCCATCAAGTTCCTGAAACACTGGGCAAGGACCTCCTGCTTGGGGAGAGGCTGGCTGTTTATCAGACTTGCTCTCAGTTCACTGAAATACTGTTGGGAAACAGAATAGCTCAGAGAAATTTTTGTCCAGGTCCAATTTGAACTTTAAGCCCTTACAGAAAACCTAAACAACAGACATGCTCCTGACCATAAATTCTATTATCCCTTTTCACAAAAATCTCTTGCTATAATTGTTCTGTTGTCACTGCTTAGGCTGAGGGGGTCCTTGCATCCTCTGTGGATCAAACAACACGTGCTCTTCCTGACTCTTATCTCCACTAATCACAGAAAGGCTGAGAGAGGAAGGGCCCCAGGCTGAAGGGAAGAACTTCACTAAAAATGCCCAGGGAACAGTGTGGGTGACTAAAGTCAAGGCCAAGGGTCTCCCCTCAGGCCTCAAGATCTTTCCTGGCGTCAGTGAATCACTCTTCAGTCATCTCCAGGCTCTGCTCCAAGTCTCTGTCTTTGTGGGTTAGAATGGGTCTGCTCCACTGAGACGGGGTACTAGAGGGGGCTTGCTTAGTTTGGGGAGAGCTTTTTGGCACTAAGAAAAATATCAGTCATACCTGGATACAAATACCCGCACAGCCCCTTCTTCTCTGCTGGGGTCTGTGGGCTTTTATATAAACACAAACTCTGATGCTAAACACAGCTCCTAATCAGTGGAAACAGCCTAATTTCAGTGCAAAGACAATATTTTACCAGTCATGTGTTTATCCTTCCAAGCCCCAAAAGCATGATATTTAATTTCCATCATACATTAAAACAGCTCACATCAAAAACACACATAATTAATATGTAGTCAGACTAATACTTAAATACTATATATCAGAGGCATTATACTTAAACCACAATGTCTTCCTGAACAAGATTGGGAATGCACAAAACTACTTATTTTTCCCTTTTATAATGATGCAGTGACTCACACCAAATAGAAAATTATTAGTTTTTCATCCCAAACCATGAAATATTGCCTCCATCAGTAAAGTATAATATTGTGATGTCATAAGCTTTTTCTAAACACTGAATTTGCCCTTATTCCCTCTCAATCATTTTAAAAGAACTGCTCTCTTTTATAGAGCTTGGATTTAAATCACAATAACACCGAGGGAAGATGAATGACAGTGCTATTGAATGTGGCTAAAATTGGATACTTCAGCACAGGTGAATGATGAGACAGCTCTTCTCTTTTTGATATATTTTCTTCTTCTATTAGTTTCCTTCCAAGGCTGGGATTTTAGTTTGAATTTTAATGCATGCAGCTGCCTCTAATCTCACTGTCTTTTTGCCCAGTACTATCTTATTGTATAGACAATTCATTCTCCCAAGCTGTAATGCACTGTTCCTACTGACTACTGGGGAGACAGGGGTGCATTCAAGAGGAAGCTGGAGAGGCTCGGGGGGGCAGCTCAGGGGGGCAAATGCACTTAAGAAGCTGGAGACGTGTGTTCCCAGAGGAAGGGTGCTGGTTCTGTGTAGGAGTTCTTGCCAGGCTGCTGCTGCCTCCATCTAGGGCAATGGGTATCCCAGATATACAAGGAGGCCAAGGGAGGAGGCAAAAGGGTTGTTGCTCAGAATTCCCTGGCAATGTGGGGAGGGGAGAGAGGGTGAGCTTGAAATACTAGTGAGCAAACCACCCACCCAGTGAGTGGGGGCTGTGGGTTCCAGAAGAGCTCGTCTTGAGGCCTCTGCTTAACCCAAGAAGGATCTGAGACCTTTGAGTAAGGGTCTTCTGGGAGAATTTAGTGTCCCCACAGAGTTCTCAGAGTCTCAGCTCCAACTCAGTTGGCTCTGTGCCTCCGTCCTTCATCACGGCTCAGCCTGGTATCCAGCTTCTCCCTCCTCCCAGGGACCACGTCCCAGGACCTTCCTGCAATCACACTCACCTTCTCATTGAGCAGGATGAGCCCCAGGAGAGGCCTGGATACTGACCACTGGTTCCGACAGTCTTCAAAGACAATGGTGTTCATGAGGACAGACATCATCTGGAAGACAGAGTCACATGAAGACTGGGATGCCTGAGCTCAGAGTTCTCTCTCATCCCAGGCCTTTGATGTGCTCAGCTTCTACCCCTCCATTTTGCTAACAGCTCTTCCTGGACAAACAGCCTAGAATCTGGAAGCCTATAATGCTGCCTGTAGCGACTCCTGACAAAGACCCCCAGCTCCCTGTGGAAGAGTTTCCACCACCGAAAGCTTTGGTAAGAACCTTTTGGGTGGGCAGAAGTCGGAGATCATTGGGCCAGGAGGATCAGTCCCTGCCTCTCAACCCTGATGTGCTTTCCTCTATGCTAGGGCACCAGGAAAAGGCCTGACTCACGTCCCTGTCTGCCTCTCATTTCACCTTGAGGGGCAACGTCTCTCCATGGCCCCTTTGAGAAAGAGAGGGAGGGAGGGAGGAATGGGACACATTCCACACAGGTGACCCTGGAACATCATGCTTCCTACTGGCTCAGGCTGTTCAATGTTTCTCACTCATTCTTCATTCACTAATTCATTCATTCACTCATTTATTCCTACATGTACATACTCATCCGTTCTTTTAAATTCAAACTCTGTAAGACTTACAGGGGAGATAAGAGAATACATGCATTTACCACAAACTCTGTCCTTAAGTAGCTTGAAGCCTTCTGGGGGAGACCACCCAGAAGAGAAATAACAGGAAACAGAACTGAGCAAAGTGATGTGGGCATGCAGAAGAGGAAGGGACGCTTCTGGGTCCTTGAGGAGAAGTTACAGAAGACTGCACAGAAAAAGTAACATTTAAGGAGTTCATCATAAATGTGTCCTAAGCAGAGAAAGCAGCAAAGAGGATGGTGGAGATGAACAGAATGGGTTCTACAATGGTAAGGAACTCAGTGTGGCAGGAGAGAAAAGAGTTGGGCCAGAAGTAAGACCCCAGTGCCAGAGGAATCTGGACTTCATCCTTATGGCCATGGGGAGCCAGTGGTGGGTTTTCAGCCAAGGCAAGACATGCTCAGATTTGTATTTAAGAAAGATCCATCCAGGGACATGCAGAATGTGTACTGTGCAGGTGAAACTAAGGAGGGAAGCCAGGGATGAGGCTGCTGCAATAATACAGGCAAGTGGCTGGGAAGTGGGTTTCAGTCAAATATTTATGTGGACCTGATGATACAATTTCTGCTTCTTGGACTCTTTACCTTCTGCCTCTAAACACTTCTATTCCCATAGCTCCTTTCCCCAAAGGAGAGCAAGGGAAATGGCAATTATGTGGCAAA
Source organism: Eulemur rufifrons (assembly GCF_041146395.1). Classification (NCBI taxonomy): domain Eukaryota; kingdom Metazoa; phylum Chordata; class Mammalia; order Primates; family Lemuridae; genus Eulemur; species Eulemur rufifrons. Next base: position 15,035,534 of record NC_090992.1, read on the forward strand.
GGCCACTGCACTAACTGGGCTTTGGTGACCTGGCTTGTTTGGGACACATTTGGTTTTGTCTTCTGGCATTTTTTGCATTTCAATTTACCCTGTGATCTCAGGCAAGTTACCGAACCTCTTTCTCTGTGTCTCGTTTCACTATAAAGAGGGAAATAATCATCTAGCACAAGGAAGCTCTGAGAATCATATGAGATGGTGTATATAAAATGTGTTACAAAGAATAAAAAGTGTTATAAACATTTAAGGTATATAATAACAGTAATGAGCTCCTTTGCAGCTCTAAACATCTGCCATTCCATACATCATCATCATAACAATTAGGCTGGATGCAAATGAAATCTGCCAATTCCATATTTATTGTATGTCCACTCTCCCTGGGGAGAGGCTAGATCTTAAGCCTGGCACGTTGAACATCATTTGCAGAACACATGTTTCCATGCACAATCACCAAAGTCACAGAGCCACAAATTAAACTGACAAGCAAAACTAACAGATCCATAGAGACAGTCTAAAATATTATGGGCTTCACAATCTGAAGGCAGAATGGATATTTTAATGGAAAAGATTAAAGTCAGAGGCACCAAATTCCTCCAGTAACTGACAAAGCATCTTGAAGTGATGTGCCAATTACTTTATACGGTTCTCCCGTGTATTCATTTGTCTGAATGCATGTATTTATGTCTGTAATAAGTAAGGGGATGTCTGAATAAAATACTTTTCTAAAAATAAAGTTGGCTAAAATGGGTGATTTTTTTTTTTTTTAACTCTTCCGGAAATATGGAAATTAGTGAGCAAATCTGCTTAAATGGTATTGACATGGCCATCCATTTCTAGAATTATTTTTTTCTAATAATCCTTGAGTAGGGGATGGGAAAACAGCCCAAGCAATGGGACAAATTCCTTTGGAGGAGGACCTCCCATGTGGAAGAAATATTGGGTGAAATGCTTAAGTACAGAATCCTTTCCCAGGTAATATGAAATCTCTAGGGGGGAGGCTCTCTGTGGTTAACTACACAAATAAATGAACACTGAAAGGAGACAGCTCTAGGCAACTGCACCATCCCAGCCTGCAACGAGTCACAAGGCACCATCAGTATTTGGTACAAGGAATGGCTGTGTGAGCTGAGGCCCCACTCCTTCAACGTCCACTCACTTCAGCATTGCTACAGCGATGGCTGGAATAGCTACTGCAAATTTGCCCAACCTAGGCTACATTTTCTAGGGCCTATGTCCCAAAACACATACATTATCTACTGCATTATCCTAAGCAGCTATTCTGCAAAACCAGGGAAGGGCCCATTTGGGAAAGGGAGTTGTGTGACTTGGTCCACTTAGGAAAACTACACTCCACACTGCCTTGGGTGCTTCCTCATTCTCCTTCATCCTTCCCACAGAATGTGGCAGGAGTCTGTAAAACATTTACCTCTATGAAGAGAAACCAACATGGTATAACAGGGATAAGCTTTGGAGCCAGTGAGAACTGAGCCCAAATTTTCTGGCTCTGCCACTTAACTTGGGACATTGGGCACGTCATTTCACATCTCTGAGCCTTTATTTCTTTACATATCAAATGAAGGACTATAACAACTACTTTGAAGGGCTGCTGTGAGGAATGACTTCTTTTATATACATCAAGCATTTTGTACTGTGCTTGCCATATAGCAGACCTTCAACATAACGTTCCTTTACTGCAACAGTGGCTGTCATCCTAGCCTAACCCAACAGAATTTCATGGCCCAATGAAGTACCCCAATTCATGTCCTGACTAAAAACAGATAAATGAGATTACAGTCTCTTCACAATTACTTAATCTCATTAAGGGTTGCAGTCTAAAACAACAAAACAACAACAAAAAAAATAGGAAACAGTCCAGAATCCATCTCTATTTGTGGTCTGGCACACGTATTTAGTAAGGATTTTGAAGGAAGAGTGTTTCTGTTGTTCTGAAAAACATGTGTTAATAATTCTAAACAAAACACAAAATTACCTACAAATATCTGACCTGGAAAAGTAAGACAAAGCAATGTTATGCGATCTATATCTCTGTTCATTCCCCAGCTCCTCTCCTATTCTTCTACCCTAAAATGGGATATAAAACACAAGAACAAACCAAAGTGGCCTTTCCTACCCAAATATGCTGGCTCACACTTTATCTACAGCAAGGGGTAACAAAATGCTTACTTCAAATCCTTCCTGTTCTATCCCCCACTGAAGTAGAACAAGCAAAGATGTGGTTTGTGTTGAATGCTTTATTGCTAGACAGTGAGTCTGTACTTTTTCTAAGGAAGTTGGAAGCTCAGTGGGTCTAGTAGCTGGATAGAGAAGGATGGCTGGAAAGATATGAGTAGAGGCTGAAAAGAATGGAAAAGGCCAGAGTGAGTGAGTACAGGGTGATGACTGCAACAGCGCTGGGGCGGGAGGGTAGGGAGACCAGTCTTCATACTCCTGCGGTGCGGGGACCTCGTGTGACTTTTTTCTTTGTATCCTCAGTCCCTAGCAACTGGCATACATCAGAGGTTTTGGAAATAGCTACTGAAAGAGTGAATACATAAATGAATAAATGAGTGGAAAAGAATCAAGTATCAAAAACTAAAGTATAAAGAACTAAAAAGCTGAACAGGCACTGCACAGAAAACAGAGAAGTTCTTACCTCAATCTATGGTTAAAACTTGAAATGGTTAAATATCTAAATTAATACATTGTCCATTTCCAAGGATCCTGTTTTTGTGTGCAGAGTCTGAGAATTCTTCTAAGCCACTGCTGTCGTCCCTACAGCTAGCTGCGGAGGGAGCCCTGGTGGGGGCTTTCAGGTTGCAAAACCAAAGGCCTAGGCACCATCTTTTCTAATGACAAGTACTTCCAACTAAGAGTCAACTGTGCCTGATGCGTTTTCTCACTGCCCAACAATAATAATAGCTATCATTTATGGAGAGTCTTCTGGGTGCTCAGCACTCTGCTAGGCACTTGCATACACTGTCTCTAATCTTCAACTAACCCTAAGAAGTAGATATTATCACTATTTTATAGATTAAGGATCTGAGGTCCTGAGTGAGTAAGTAACTTGCCCAAGGTATCACAGCTACCAGGATGCGAAGCCAAACCAGGATATGTGCATAGGTCTGCCTGAGTGCATCATGCCAACCAGCTACCCGCCACCCTCTTGCTGTCTGTGAGTGAGGATCAAGACCCCCAGCAGTGGTGACTGAGGCAGTATGGCTCCTACTATAGACTTCTGGAGGATTGATGGTGTGAGAGGTAAAGCTCATTTCTGGGCATGGCTCATTTTTCTCCTTCAGTGGACCTCTTAGGTATGTAGCCCACGTGTATCTTCTCCGTTCAGACACTCTGCCACCTGGTAATGAGTCAGGCAGCCACTGAAATTCCTGTGATTAGAATCCAAGGCAGTGGTTCCTGGGGTGTTCTCAGCAGACCTTCCTGCCTCCCACCTAAAGCTTTTGTAAATTTGGTTAATGTATTTTTAGACTCTCAAGATGAACAACAGCAGATTTAATTAATAGACTGTCTCTGGAAAATGGTCCATTGAACATTTTTATAAAAATAATGGTTTCCCTCCCACTAAGAATACCACATACATACCAATTTAAATTAACGTCATAGAAAACATTAGTAAATTAATTTCCTGTGAGTTATAATACTCCCTATAAAATGAACACTTTTCATTGTTAATGTTCAAATATATTGAATAATATAACTAAAAAATATTCCATAAAGTTCTAAGAAGTAGGAGAAAAAATTTAAACTATGCCCTCCTGCTCCCCATTTGTATCATAAAGACAAAACTGAGCCTGAAATGATGATAAGAACCCTGGTCCTACAAGGATCAAATCTGCAATATATTTAGGGAACTCCGGCTCTTCCCTCTCTATCCCAGCCTCTTTGCTCAGGGTTGAAAGATGTTTTAGTTGTACTGCAAATTGCTGTTTGCTGATCAGAGAAATGGAAAATGGGAATAGGGGAAGAGTAATCTGTCTTGTCCAAAGAAGGACCTGAGGAGGCTTTGGTTTAGACAAAGGAAGGACAGATCAAGAAGACAGACCAAAGAAAAGTTGAGAGACCAAAGAAAAGTTGTGAGATCTCGCAACAAAGCATCACTGTGCCTAGACATAGAAAGGAATTGGTGGTGGGGGACAGAGTACAAAGAAAGGATGATCAGGGCTGTGCTCAAGAGTATGCATTGCAGGATGGGGTGCCTTAATCTGTTAATCTTAATTTGTTAATGTGTCTGCTTTAATGGGAAAAGGGATAGAAGACAAAATGATCTGTATTTCTGACCAAGCCAGATTGTCCTTGATTCTGATGCAATGAGTTGGTGATATTTTGAGGAGTAACCAATAATAAATGCATCAAACTCTCAAGAGCTGCTTCTAAGTCCCAGGAATCCTTTGGCACATGTAATTTGCCTTTTGGAAAGCCAGAAAGAGAGGAAGGAGACAGTCGGTCTCAAAAAAAAAACAAAAATAAAAAAACATGATTGTCTGGATAGTATAGTAGGATTTGAAAAAGTACAGAAACTTTCTCCCCATCTCCAGAGCAATTTCACCTAAGCCCCACGCCCTGGTTGGAGACCCAGGATCAGGCAGAATCTGAATGCTGCCGAAGGAGGAAAAGCTTCCAGATTTCTAGTGCTTGTGGAAGTAAGGGAGTTTCTGTCATCACCACGTACTGTTCCTGAGGCCACATGCACAGCAGATATTGAAATGTGATCCCGCTCAAATTAGATACTAGCCATCTTTAGGGAAAAGGAATCAATCTTTCTCTTCGTCTGCTGTCTACCTATGCAATATTAGTGGAATGCTATGAAAAATGAACATAATGGACAGGTAAGCATATATTTAGTTATATTTTCCTGCCTGGATTAACTAAGCCCTACCATCTAAGTTACATTAAATTTTTAAGTATCTATACATATCAAGCACATTCCTACGTGCTTATCGTGTTTTTATGGCCTCATAATAGAAGTATTTTGCATTTTAAATGGAAAAAGAGAAGTCAAATGAAATGGAAGATGAGGTGAGCCTCTCTTTTAAAGAAACAAGACTGCAATCAATTATGGGTGACCTATTCATTCTCCCCTGGAATCACTGGGGAGTCCTGACTACATGGCCTTCCACAATGCTACCCTTGCTCTTAAACAAACAAACAAACAAACAAATAAAAAAAACTTCTTACCTCAAAGGCACCTCAGGACTAGTAAACTCCGCTGGCTTTGGTCCTATATTACACTGCATGCTTCCATCTAAACTAGCTGCGCCTTCCTCTGCCACCCCCTCATTGCAGAAAGTTAAGAGATGCTTTTGCTCCAAGTGATAAATTGCCTCAAATATTTAAAAACTCTTCCAACCACTGTAAAATCTAAGAGAAAACAAAACCTAGTTTTGTTTTTGTTTCAATTTTCTCCATTACAAACATTACCCCTCGTTCTCAAAACATCCATTTTAATCATAGTTTATTGGGCAAAGAATTACCTGCCAGTCTCCTAGCTTATAAGAAAGAAGATAAAGTTAGAATGAAACTTCAGGACTAATTAATTGAGAGTACTGCACATAATGTGTCTACTCTGGATGTTACAGCACACATCACAACGAAAACGGTTTTATTTTCCATGGTTGAAATAAATTATAATAAATAATTCATTTCAATGGCAGAGATGTACTGGAGAGCAACAGCAACAAAATTGACTATACTACACTGTGAGTCTCATTCCTGAATCTTCATTATCCATTTGAAAGTTTTTACGAGTAGTAAATCATATTTCAAGTGGCTGCAGATCTCATAAAGCAGCTTGCTGCATTAAAATAAAACCAGAAAACCTGGGGCATTGGAAAGCTGCAGGGTTTGCTACTCAGCACTATTTGGGAAACTCTTTCTCACTCTTACCTTGCCAACATCAAACAGAACACTTCTCACATTGATGTAAAAATTAAGCATTACTTGTCAAACACACCATCTAAATTTCTTTTGAGTAGGAATATTGGGCAAAATCTGTATGTTGAAGAATAGCTTTCAACTCCAAAGCCATTTTCCCCTAATTTTTATTCAAGTGCCACTTACTTCTAGTTCATGGTACTACCTGAATGACCGTCATGTAGTCAGGTTCTAGAACTTCTAATGGCCTATACCAGCCTCTGGGGGTCCCCAGACTAGCAAATTTGTGTACAAGCTTAAGAGAGACTAATAAAGGCACAAGTGCTATGATTCTGTCATATCTTCATAGGACAGGTGACAAAATTTAAAATTACAGCATCACCTGGGAAGAAGGATATATTAGGAAGAGGAAATAAAATGAGAAAGGGCACTGGAGAAAGGGCTTGGCACGTTTGAGGAACAAACAGCCTCTGTATAGGAGGCTGTTGAGACAGACCTTTAGAGTGGCAGAGAGTAGAGCTGAGGGCAAGGAGTGGAAGACTGGGCTAGGTCCAGGCTATAAAAGGCCTCTTATGCCATGCTAAATACAGAAATGAGTTTGTGCCAGTACATAAGGGGTAGCCTTCCAAGAATTTTTAAGAAGGAAGTGACATGATGAGTTCTGAACCGAACAATCAGTTCGGTTCTGGAGAATGGCAATAGTGGATAAGTCCTGGAGGCAAGCTAATTCCTGCAAAAGTTCAAAACGACAAGGGCCTCACGTGGCTGTGGTAGCAGAGACAGAGAGAAATAGTCAGAATCCTTGATGGCCTATCCCATTTTCTTCCAGTCAATGAATTCTAAGAAACATAATCCTAGAAAGATACTGAAGCTGCAGATAAATTCAGAGCTTTAAGAACATGGCCTCAGATGGGAGAAGGAAGGATGCCAGACTGCCCCAGAAATGTCACAGGTAGTGGAGAAGTGGCTGCTGTTTAGGTGGCTGCTTTCAACAATACAAACAATTAACTTTGGGGATAAGTAGCAATGAAATAACTCTAAGCAGTGTACATATATACGCATGACAGAGAGAACTATAAGCATATATTTATACTAAATTTTCAGTGATAAAGTAAACTCTAACAGAAGCCATTCAAAGTCAAGGAAAGGACTGGGGAAACAACTTGTTACTTCATTGAACAGTCTTCACAACATTTCCCAATGAATATCGTATTTCACAACACAACAACACAGGCATAATGGCACGAGGGTATCTCATGTGGTCATCAAAGCAGAGCACAATGAATATTGTATTTCATAATAAATATATTAGCCCTATAGTAGGATGTTCAACATTTCATTGCTTCTCATCCGTCACTAGATTCTCTCTCATTTCCTGAAGGGATTTGGTTAGATGTACGTAAAAATCTTCATAACCATCAGAGAAGGATTATTTTACTTATCATTTCAACATGTTTTTGTAAGGGGAAAAATTTTTGTGAACAATTCATGGGGTCCCTCAAAAATATTTTGCATTAAAGACTAGCCTAGAGTTTACATTTAAACCACAGAGGATGGCATGTTGTCTTTCAGACTTGAAGGTTTTTATTCATAGTTGCCCAAATGGCATAGAAAGTGCTGGCCAAGAGGCTGGGAAGATGATTCAAAGTTATTACTGAGATTTGCAGGCTCTTTTCCCCTAATAATTACATAGGAGGCCCAAGGAATGGTAGAGACTAAGTGCTGGGAATAGAACCTTGTTCTTCAATAAATTCAAACATTTACTGACCACCTAGTTTGCACCAGGCTCTTTGTGAGACTCTGGGAATGTATAGAGGAAGAAGCCATAGTCCCAGCCCTCAAAGAGCTCACAGTCTGGTAGGGGAGGAGATACACAGTACATAAACAATGAGAGTACAGTCTAGTAAGCGCCATAAGCAGAAGCCTGCACAGGAGGCTTTGAGAGACCAGGGGAGGCTGCTTAACCCTGCCTACAAGTGGGGGCCAGGCAGGGAAGGCTTCACGAAGAAGGTGACATTTCAATCTGTTGTAGGGAATAAGCAAAGTTTGACAGGTAATCAGGCAGAAGGAAGGGCAAGCAGGTGCGAAGGTTTGGAGAAGTGTTTGGGGAATGAGGAGCAGTTCTGGGGGGACCTGGAGTGGGAAGTGTCAGTGGCAGATGAGGGTAATTAGGTAGGCAGGGGCCAGATTTTGTGAGGGGCATAGTAATATGTGTGGAGACTGTGGATTTTATCCTGCAGGAAATGGAGTGCCATTAAAATGGAATGAAACTTTCTGACAGGGATGTGCTGGTGAACTGCTGGTTTAACCATTTTCCATAGGGTGCAATCCTTTAGGAGCTCTGGGCCATCTGATTTCTCCCAAGAAGGTGTAGCTTTCTTCCTGTTCTAGCAATGGGAGGCCATAGACACAGAAGGTGACCTTCTTGGCTACTGTGTCTCGGCTACTGTCTTGCTGGCTCTGTTGCCAGTATTCTGAGAAATGGCACTGACATTACTTCCCTTGGCCCACGGCACATAACTTAATAGTGTACCCTGTCAGGAATAGTTCTCTTTGTCAGGAAGCTTTTTATTGATGTTCAACCTTCATTTTCCCTTTCTTAATATTATTCCATTATGCCAATACTCTATTGTGCCATGCTAAGTAATTCCCTTTCCTCTTTGGCATTTACATCTTCCAAGTATTTATAGACTTATCAAATGCCCCATTTAGTTGTCACTTAGGCAAGCTATACATATTTAGCTTCTTTAATCCGGCCCCATAAGCCAGCCCTTCCATTCTCCTAAATCACTTGAGTTACTTTCCTCCAGATTTCTGTCAATTTGTTTCCAGCCTCTGTAATGCAGGGGGCTCAGGAAAAAGATGAGGTCGTGCAGAGAGGGCTTACTCCCTTTGTGGGATAAGAGTACATAATGGCCTGGGGTGGAACTTCTGCCCTTATAGTACAGTCTTCAAAACAAGCTAGGCCTTTGGAGGGACTATGAATCCTCCTGTTATCTACAAGGTTTCCTTCACCTGTGCACATTTTAAATCAATAGTATTCTGTTTTTAGCTCTTCTTATGTGCTAGGTAAACACATGGAACATGTACTTATTGAGTACCTACTATATACCTGGTACTGTGCTAGAGACTTTTCCTTCCTTCTTTTCCCCTCACTTTTCATTTTTCACACTTATTTGCTACTCAGAGTATTTCTGACCTCCTTCTATGTGTCAAGCATTGTTGGTACAGAATGGAATAAAATGTGGTCTCTGTGGCCTTAAGGAGCTCATGTAGCCCAAGTATTTATTAATCTCTTATTGCCCACCCATCAAGCTGTTTCCTTCCAGTCTTAAGGGTTTCAGAGAAATCTCTAAATGCATTTACTCTAATTCATGACTTTAGTTCCCTGACCTGAGTAGAACTTGTTTGTCTCATCTAAAACATCTCGAGATGCCACATTAAATATGGACATTAACACAGAGCTCTTGCTTAGGATTGTCTTTCTGGTGGGTTGCCTTGAGGCCTAAGAGATTTCTCTACTAAGTATGTATGCAAACATTTTCCTCTTCCACAGTACCAGTGCTCCAGCTTATGGAGTAGGCTGAGGGAGTGGCGGAACGTGAGAGAATCTAAGACAGTGAGTCTTACTAAAGTCTTAGAGAGGCTGGGCATGAGACCACAGGAGAGAGTGGTTCAGCCATCTAATCCTGGGGGCCAGTTGAAGTAAACTATAGAGTTCCCTTGGTTGAGGTGGTATTGTCCTCAAAGAGGTAAAGTAACTAACTATTCTAAGGACACACAGTTAGCAAGTAGCATAACTAGTCTTCAAAGCCAGATATGTGGACTACAAAACTTGTCTGCTCTGATTGTTGTAAAGTCCTTGAAAAATACACAAAATTTGCAATTTGGGCCTGGCATGGTGGCTTACGCCTGTAATCCTAGCACTTTGGGAGGCTAAGGCAGGAGTATTGCTTGAGTTTGAGACCAGCCTGAGTAAGAGTGATTCCCCATCTCTACAAAAAAATAGAAAAAAATTAGCTGGGCATGGTGGTGCATGCCTGTAGTCCCAGTTACATGGAAGGCTGAGGCAGGGGGATTGCTTGAGCCCAGGAGTTTGAGGTTGCAGTAAGCTATGGTGATGCCACTGCACTCCAGCCCGGGAGACAGAGTGAGACTGTGTCTCAAAAATAAATAAATAAATAAAATAAAATAAAATATACAAAAATTTTGCAATTTGAAAACTTTGAAAAGAGGATGGAAGTTGAGTAGTCTTAAGCACTCAGTCTATATTCTCCTAAGCATGACAAGGGGTACAGAATTAATAAGCAAGTGTTCTTCTGGGTTGCAAAGCATAAAAGACAGCATTAATTCATGAAAGGTCAGAGGATTAGGGAACTTCTTTCTACTTTGTTCTTCAAATAGTCATCAGATTGCAAACAAACAAGAAGTCTTCTTTAACATACTATATAAACTAACACCTCCCTCTATCAATGGCTGCTGCTGGTTAAACTTTCCCAGTTAAGAGAGAAATGAATATGAAGATTGGATTCATATTTCCAGCACATTATACTTTGGGAATCACATAATTTACCCTGCAAGTATGTGAAAAACCAGTAATAATTGTGAAATAAATAAATCATGCCATCATTAAGCCAACCTTCACTTGACATTGTGCCACTCTTTCAAGAAACTCAAAGAGCTTCTCATACCATTCACAATGCCACTCAGAGAAATGAAGGCAGGAGAAAACGTGCCATTTACCCTGCTGTCTCCCTTAGACAGAGATGAAGGGGTAAGAAGAAATGACAGGAATGAGTGGGTTAAAGCCCTGGGAAGCCTTGGTGTGGTGAAAACTGTGTGAGATCTAGAGATAAGAAGCCTTAGTTATTACCTAGGTACCACTACACTGGCTGTGTCACTTCAGGCAAGTTACTTCCCACCTCCCTGAATCTCTGCATAGTTCTCCCACACAGTTATTGTGGGATTAAATTTGTTGACGTTTAACTCCTGAGTTAAAAAATATCCATGTTGGCCTTATCTACCCAATAGAGTTGTTGTGAGAATTAGAGGGGACATTCGGTATGAGGACATTATATAAATGGGAAGAATTACGAGGTGTTATCATTTGAATGTGTCCCCTGAAAAGCAAGTGTTGAAAACTTAATCCCCAATGCAACAGTGTTAAGAGATAAAACTTTAAAAGGTGATTAGGCCATGAGAGTTCCGCCCTTATGAATAGATTAATGTCATGAATGGACTAATGGATTAGTTGTGGGTTATAAAAGGACAAGTTAGGTCCCCTCTGGCATTTTTTTCTTCCCCTCTCTTGCTCTTCTGTCTTCCTCCATGAGAAGACACAGCAAGAGGGTCCTTGCCAGATGCAGTCCCTTGATCTTAGACTTCCCAGCCTCCAGAATTGTGAACCAAATACATTTCTGTTCATTTTAATTTACCCAGTCTGTGGTATTCTGTTATAGCAGCACAAAACGGACTAAGCCATGAGGTTTGTTTTCATTTTTGCCATTGCAAGGCAATGTCTGGAGCATGCAGGAAGAGTAAATGAGAAAAAAGCCAGCATGGGGCCAAGAATCAAATCGACACCACATCATGCTCCCACACAGTCCAGTGAGAGTTTGTGACTTTGAGAACGCTTATCATAGAAAGAACACTAAGAAAGGCAAAACATATGGATAGGACTATGAAAAGACCTCAGTAATCTGGCTGAAGTAATAGATTTCAAAATCAAATTATCTTATGAAAGGAAATCTTGGGCTTGGAATCTCCTGAAGAGGATACCTTTCACATTTATAGGTATAAACAGCAGGGATATTTTCCCAAGGACAGGAAAAAAAAAAAAAAAAAAAAAAAAAGGACTGGTTATCTGTATATAATTTTTCAAAGTGAAGGCTAATTTTACATATTTATGGAATACCTTGTGTGAGGTTAGCCTATATTCATTGGTTCATTTTGCCCTCACAACTCCCCTGAGTCAAGATTCTTTTGGCTACCAGGACAGAGACCACATTGGATAAAAGCTAAGTCTAAAAGGAGTAGTTTGAGGACTCCTTGACTAGGCAGTGCAGTCAGACCTCTCAAGGGCTAGGAGCCATGGATAAGGCGGCTGGCAGGATCTCTCTCAGTCTCTCCCTCTGGGGCTGCTTGGTCTCTCATTTGAGTCCTTAGCATGTCTGCTTTTTTCTCTCCCCGAAGACTGGTTACTTCTCTGAGAATACGGCAGGGAATTGCTGCCCCACGACTCTTGAATTTTCAAGTCTTCAATTTAGATAAGAACTAGAGGATGACAAGCATCTTTTAATTGCCAGATTCCAAACCTAAGGAGGAAGATTCTAACTGAGCCAGCTTGGGTAAAGTGGCTGTCTCTTATCCAATTAGTTCTCAAAGAAAGAAGTCCTAGGCTCAATCAAGGATTTATGAATGAATGAATGTTGTATGTCTCCTCCTGCCACTCCTCCATCCCCACCAATCCTGTTTCTAGGCCATTTAGTAGAATTGTATAGTAGTTAAGGGCACAGGTTCTGCTACTTATCAGCAGCTGTATGATACTGGGTGAATTATCTAACTTCTTAGAGCTACGATTATAATATTTTGATTATAAAATACAGATAAAGGCTGGGTACAATGGCTCATGCCTGTAATCCTAGCACTCTGGGAGGCCAAGGTAGGAGGATCTCTTGAGTTCAGGAGTTTGAGACCAGGCTGAGCAAGAGCAAGACCCCGTCTCTACTAAAAATACAAAAAAAAAAATTAGCTGGGCAACTAAAAATAAAAAAAATTAGCTGGGTGTGGTGGCGCATGCCTGTAGTCCCAGCTACTTGGGAGGCTGAGGCAGGAGGATTGCTTGAGCCCAGGACTTTGAGGTTTCTGTGAGCTAGGCTGACGCCATGGCACTCTAGCCTGGGTAACACAGTGAGACTCTGTCTCAAAAAATAAATAAAATAAAATAAAACAACATAGGGATAAAAACACCTACCTCACAGAGCTGTGAGACTTAAATAGAAATATACGTGTGTGTGTGTGTGTGTGTGTGTGTGTGTATGTAAAGCACTTAGCACACAGCCTAGCATATAATTTATTCTACTTTTTTGTCATAATCATTCATCATTAAAATTCTCTGTTTGAACCTGAGGTTCTCCTTCTGTAGTGACCTCTTAGGTCCTAGCAACCCTACAGGAAATAAGGTTTCTGTTACAGCATGAAGGAAAAGTCTAGATCTTTAAGAAGGAACTATGAAAGTCCTTCCACTTTGGAGTGGTAGGGTAAGGAAACACTCCTGATCCAATCTTTTCTGGCCAAGATAGATCATCTCTTTGTGATACCCATTCAAATTTAGGATCCCTCTGGTAAGTCCTGTGATACCTTGAGTGTGATATAGGAAGATGATCTTAGGTGTCACCTTCATATGTCAAGGAAACATTGCTTAGAGGAGAAAGACTGCACTTGCATCAAAACTTGGGAGTGCAAATGAAATCCCAAATAACTTCTGTTTGTGAACTGTGGATAACTGCTGCTATCTGTGTTATATTAGCATAAAGACATAGATGTCCTCTGCAATGATTACTTTTTTTATTTTTTTGAGACAGAGTCTTACTCTGTTGCCCAGGCTAAAGTGCAGTGGTGTCATCATAGCTCATTGCAACCTCAAACAATTGTCCTGCCTCAGTTTCTCCAGTAGCTGGGACGACAGGCATTGAGCCACCACGCCCAGCTAATTTTTCTATTTTTTTGTAGAGATGAGGTCTTGATACGTTGCTTAGGCTAGTCTTGAATTCACAGCCTCAAGCAATCCTCCCAAAGTGAGCCACTGCACCCAGTCTGCAATGGTTTCTTTTTCCGAGAATTCTTAAGGGGAAAAAGATAAACTAAAAATCAAAAATCACTGAGAGTCAACAGACAAAACCATTCCTTTTGAACATAAGACTGTTAAAAACCTTCCCAGAGTTGGTGTCAATATTCAGTCTATAGGTTATAAATTTTCCTTGCAGAGGTCTTAAAAAAGGATACATTTAGTGAATTCTTTTTAGTCTTAATTTATAATGATAGCCAATTATGCCAATCACCATTAATGAAGAGGCTAAAAACCATCTTGCTTGCCAAAAACCATTTGCCATACTTGGTGAAAGACTATTACAAAGCATGCCTAATTATTATTAGGCTAAACCTGTGTAAAGCTGTGCTTTTTTTCTCTTACAAAATATTCTCCCTCTGCCTTACATGAATGTGAAGGAAAAGGTATAGCTGTTGTTCATTTTTTACAACTCCTTTGCTATTCTGAGAACATTTGTTGCAGACTAATAGCAAATCTGATTGTGCTAAAGTGTAGATAAAAGAATGATGACAGATAATAGCCACTTTAATTCATAAAGAAAACATCTGGAGCTCTTGGGAATGCCAAATCAAGCTACTGGCACCCAGTGACTTCATGCTAAGTCAAAAACTACAACATATTTTTTAGTTTAAAGACAGAGGCTAATAGACATGTGGCTTATTTATTCCAAATTCTTCTTTATGAAGAGCTGGCTTTTTTTTCTTTTAGCTCCTTCGAAGACATTATAATTCCTCTATTCTATAAACATACAAATATAATTGTAAAATGACATCATTCTGTTTTCATTTAATTACCCCTGAAATGCTTTCTATTTAATATTCATTACTCAAAAGCTAATTTAAAAGAGAAAGAGATGTGACTTATTCAAAAAGATGTACTGTCATTCACGGCAATAGTTATCTAATATACAGAAGTTAATAAAGCAGATTAATCTACAAGTCCCTTTAAGCCATTCTTGAGTTTTGAACAACTGCCTCTTTGACCTTTCACCTTCATGCTGTGCACCAGTAGCAGGTGCCAGCTGTACAGAAATTATGGTTGCCGTGTTTGGACGCAAAATCTTTTCTTACTTCGCTTCTGACCAGCAGCTGACCCTGTAGGAGTGATTGTTTCTGGTGCCGGCCTAAAGGCTACATAAACCAGTAGCAGATAAACAAAAGGCTACATATACCAGCTGCCTTGCCTAAGGGTACCATCCTAGACTGACACGTCCAGCCCTTCTTCAGCGTCCCAAATTGCTCCTTGTTTGTTTCCATACATGCATTTCATCCTTGTTATTTTGTGTGAGGGCTGGGGGTAGGAGAAAATCCCCCCCAAAACAAAAAAACCCTCCCTTCCCTTGAACTTGACTTTTGAGTATTCTATGTCAAACTGTGCCATTATAATGCTAATCCAGGCCTGATTTAGCAACTTTAATAAGAGGCTAAACCCTCTTGTAATTAGATAATAAAATTTTATTATGTATTTTAATATTAAAAGTCTTAAAATCAAACTCTTCAAATCATACACTGGTACAAAACTAAGGTACTTAAATATCACAGCCCCAGAAAATGGGAACCTGAAAAAGCACATTGTGGCTAATTTTTCATTCTCAGAAATGTAAACATGGAATTCCTATGTGGTGATAGTGAAAGCTTCAACACTCTTAATTATGTGCAGGGAAGAATGAATCTATTCAAGTATGAAGCACACTGTACCATTTCCAGCAACAGCATGAGATGGCTTTGACAGTTATTTCTTGGATACAAATTACGCAAGTATAAAAACAATCCCCATAATGATTAAATGCAGTTATGTACATAGGAGAATACCAGTGCAAATGGTAACATATTTAAATGGTTTTCCTTCATTAAAAAAATTATATATGATATTAAACCATCAATCACTGCTGAGGCACAGGAGTTTAAATGTATTGTCACTGGCTGAAATAAATGACTTGGAGACTGGATTCTGGCTCACTCAATATGGTGTCTTTGCTGTTGCTTAGTCACCCAACTCTCTGCTGGTTTGGGCTACATCTGGTGGATTCCATCCCTTTCAATTAATAAGGCAGGTTATGCTATCAATGGGTTACATCCTTAAACTGTGCTTAGAGGTAAAAAAACATATGTCCTAGTGGGGTTAGGGGAAACCTCTGTTTTGCTAACCATTTGGAACAATATTTCAAGTACTTCATTCTTTCTTCACCCATGTTTAGAATGAAATTTTCTTGTAGAATTTCAGCAGGATTATTCTCTAGTATATAATTTTATCTTAGCATTATCTTTTGTTTTATTACGTAGTAGTCTATGACCATGCTAGATTTGATACCTAAAATCGCTGCCTGCAAAGTAGGATGTGGAGTCACATGCCTGTAGTCCCAGCTACTCAGGAGGCTGAGGCAGGAGGATCGCTTGAGCCCAGGAGTTTGAGTTCAACCTGGGCAACATAGCGAGACCTCCATCTCTAAATAAATAAATAAATAAATAAATCACTGCCTGAAGATCATATTTCTGAAAGTTAATTTTTGGAGATTTGTTTTGCAGACATTCATTGACCATTGTGAGGTGTCAGGACGAGTATCAAGACATAGGTAATCTCTGAGGGGAAAAACCCACTCTGTAAAGATGTATTCTTATGGTTACAACATTAATTTGATGATTTATAAATCAAGAATAGATTTATATTTTGACTGGTTTTCTGCCTGAAAATACCATTTTTGTTATAATTGAAAGTCATTCAACAAATATTTCTATAATAAAAACTAAATCAAAATGATGACTATATGGTTAATAAAGGATTTGGACTAGAATCATCCTTCTAAAGATAGACAAATAATTTCATAACATCACAGATAAAATACCATCTTAATAAAAAATTAGTATTTTTAAAAATTATAAACATTAACTTTCTAAATTGATCTTTAGGGGTAGTAGTCACAAATTTTTCATTCTTTTTTTTTTTTTTTTGAGACAGGGTCTTACTCTGTCACCCAGGCTAGAATGCATAGTGTCATTATAACTCACTATAATCTCAGACTTCTAGGCTCAAGAGATTCTCCTGCCTCAGCCTCCTGAGTAGCTAGGACTATAAGAGTATGCCACCACATTCGGCTAATTTTTAAACTTTTTGTAGAGATGGGGTCTCACTATGTTGCTCAGACTGGTCTCAAACTCCTGGGTTCAAGCAATCCTCCCAGCTTGGTCTCCCAAAGTGCCAGGGCTACAGGCTTAAGGCACTGTGCCTGACCAATTTTTCATTCTTAAGAGATTGTCTCCCTTTTGAACTTTTATTGCCTGTTTGTTACCTACTTTTGTCCAGACATCATTCTCTTAGATATTCTGATTTGATCCTTAGTGATCAGATTGCGTAGAAACATACACTTGACCAAACTGAACTTTATTCTTGCCTCAAACAAACCTGGCTATTTTGAAAATAAAAAAAAGTTTGAAAAGTGTTAACTGAGTTTCATTACTTGTTTATTGCATATCTTCATTATACAAAAACACTACCTAGAAGTGATAAGATGCACCCTTTAAGTTTCAGTAAAGACTTAAGTATAGTAAAAGGAAAAGGAAAAGCAAAAAGCAAAATAAAGTAAGTAAAACCAAATTAACTACTTCCTTTTTAAACTAACCAAAAAAGTATGCTTCAAAAATTATCAAAAATTCATATGGGAATACAAATAACACTGTAGCATTGTTACATGGGATGGCTGAGGGAAATATAAAGGATCATGCATTGGGAGATCTTAATTCCGAAATTCCTTAAGATTGTATAATACAGAGATGGAAAACTGGTAGTAGCCAGGCATACGGTGTTGGCCTGCCAAGTGTTTTTATGTTTTTGTTTTGTTTTTAATTTTCAATCAGTGGCCAAAATTTAAAAATCTGAATTTCTGGCTTCTCTTCAGGAGAGAAATTTCAATACATCTGGCAACAATTATACACACATACACATTGTGTTGAGGCTGCCCTCTTTAGACAGAGACGTGTACTCATCTTTCAGTTTCTTTCCAGTCTACCACATTCAAGTTTGCTGCTTGGCCCCGTAGGCATCTTAGTTTGTGATACCTGATGTAGATATAATGGATAGGAAAGGGAGAGGGAGGCTCAAATGAACCCAGGTGTCAGATTCACGCCTTAAGAATGACTATCAAAGAGCTAATGGTACTCACTAGCAGAAATTTCCTTTAGAAAAGTGAAGCAGTTTATAACCAGAAAGGTGAAAAATGGCATTCTATACTGATGAATCAGTGGTTAGAGTCAGGACGATGTATAGAGAGAGATGTGCTGGATATGGTGGACAGATGCAAAGCACATCTTGCTTCCCTACCTTCATTTCACAGCTGCCATATTGTCTATCCTAGAGAAATCAGGTTAAAGTAAACCTTAAGAGCTACCTCAAAGGCATTAAAGAAATGTCACAAAAGATGATCATGAAACAGTTATACTATTAGCCTCTGACCTTCTCAAGGATACGTGCCTTACCAAATTTTATACCCTCAATGTCTGGCTATAAAATTCATGAATGGATGGGTACGGGTGTAGAATAAGAGAGTGGAAGCTCAGTTAGCACTGCCTTGGTGATGGTGGGAGCCACAGGGATTTTTCTGCACCAGCTGGCAAAGCAATCTTCCTCTTCCTTGCCCGCTGCCTCTTTGGGTGACTGCCCATCTGTTTTGTACCAACTGTAGTATAAAGTTGGGGTATAGGATGACTGCTCTACATCATTCTACCTTGAGGATGGCCCCAGTGGGACTTACTGGAAGCTCAACTTGCTTCATTGCAAGTGCTCAAAACATACATACTTTAGATTAGAAGCCACCAAATAATACAGAGCAGACAGTTCTGTGGTTAAGCACTCTGAAGTTAAAAAGATCTAGGCCAAAATTTTAGTTCTTCCACTTACTGACTTCATGACGTTGGGAATGTTATTTAGTCTTTTTGTGCCTTAGTTTCTATATCTGTAAAATGGCAATGATAATACTATACCTTTACAGAGATACTGTGATGATAAATCAGATACTACATATATAAAGAGCCAGTGCCTGCACATAGTAAAAACTTATATTTTTCCAGCATTATTTTTTCCTAAAAATAAATACATAGTATATGCATGGATTGCTGTTTAGACCAAGACTGCAGCAGTATGTGCAAAAAACAATTCTGTCATAAAATCTGAGTTCCTATTTTCCAATTTCAGTGTCTAATGACATATCTCTGGCTTCCTTTAAACCTTTAAATCCATGTTATCCCCGATCCAGTTGTGAATGTTCTTTTAGCTTGTTTTTGATATCTACTGCCATATTTTTGAGAATAAAATTGCAAATCAACCAGACTGAGCCAATGGATTATATGGAGAGCCTATTTTCTATTTAAGGATCACTAGAAATGTCTTTATTAACATTACAAAGTCTGGCTAATTCTTTTCTTTAAGAGGATAAGAGATGTGACTATATTTCATCTGCTTAAGTGTTTTCTACTGTGACAGTCTTGCTAAGGCTCTGTAGGCCAAAGTCTCAACATCAGTTAAATATTCGACTGCACTTTCTCCTACTTAGTATTATGGAATGTAATCTTAAGTATGAAAGATGTCTTGCACAGTATGTCAAAATGTTGAGCAATATCGTTTCAGTCTAAACACAGAAATGAAAAAAGAGCAGATGATTTCCCTTTTGCTGTAATTCACTTTGGGATGCATGTCATGAAGAGCACTATACAAAAGCAATTTTCATTGATTGACTGACTGATTGAGGAAAAGGGTGAATGTTCTTTCAGCTTACATCCCTACTGAAGTATGATTTTTATAGCTCCTGACAGCTCTTCACAATTTGTAGTTAAATGCCAGGTTAGCAAATAAATAAATAAATAAACAAAATAAAAAAGAGAAAATCACAATTAGAACTTCTTTGGGATTTTAGTACAGCTGTCTTGAGCCAAATAGATAAACAGATGAAGGTAAGATAAATTGAAATCTAGCTGCTCTAATTTCTCTATGCAATAAATTTAGATTTTAAAGACTATAATTGCTAAAAATACCTTAATAAATTAATTGCATAATCTAATCAGCCATACTAACAATCACATACTTCTTTTACTTCTGTGGAAGGTGCTACTCTTTCTAGAGTAATTAGTTTTAATTGAATCTCTGATTTAAAGAAGCATTCAGCATCAGTGTCCTAGTCTTATAATCTCAAAAAGAATTGTTCATATCTCTGAAATGCCCCTCTAATGCTATAAAACACACTCCTTCATTTACCTAATTTGGTGATATCATTCACTCTGTGATATAACTAAATGAATGCTGATCTGTGGGTTATAGATGCAAATACTTAACATGACCAGTGATGAAACTGAAAAAAATTTCACATAGAAATGTTATCTTCCAAATTACTGTAGCAGATCAGTGTCTGTTACTAATCAGTAGTAATTAGTAATCTAATCACTGTTAACTTTGGTCTCCTCTTCAACTTTTAATTTATCCTTCTAATGGCATAAAAATACTTGGAGAATTTTTCCATCTTAATTTATCTAAACTTGTTTTTTCTCAATTGTTAAGTCAAAGCAATGCTTGTGAGGCAATAATTTTTACTTGAAATAGATTCACTTAATTACAATGGCTCTTCATATGGACTAAATTTTAATGCTTGCAAAGTTAAATTTGTTTACAACGTATGAAAGATGGCTTATTTCGAGAACATTTGTTAAAACACTGAGGATCTAAAGCCACACAGCAGGTCATAATAAACACATTTCCAGGTGAGAAGCACTAAAATGTCTTTCCTAGGCTGTTGCATGCAAACGGAAAGGCCTGTAAGGATGTTGGAAAACCCTTTATGTAGGTTCCTGCTTCCTGTATTAAGGAAGCTTGAGGAGATAACTTTTGCAATCTGGAACTGACATTCTTCATGCAATTATGTATGCAGCAAAATAGGTCCAGGTTGGGAGGAAAAACAGTTCAAACTAGTAAATAATTGCCAGTATCATTGCATCAGTTTAGTTTAAAGAGCTGACAAACCCTCTCTAAACTCCAGGCACAATTAGTCATTAGGGTCTAGTTTTTCAGCACTGTTAAGCAATTTGTAACCCATTCCTTTTAATAGGGTTAGGCATTACTTAACCGACACAGATGCCTTGAAAACTGAAACCTCACGTTATAAAGCAGCAACCTTGTTCATTACCTTCTGTGATAGGCAAATCATCTATAAAAAACAGCATTTAATGGGCAACCAATGAATAATCAATGGCTCACTTTTCATCTGAGTGTGAAAATGAAGATAATCTAATACAAGGTCCCACTGGTAATAGGCTGAATCTTGGGTTCTGCTGCTCTTCAGGGCTGATTTATAAGGTCTTGGAAAGCTGATGTAAACAGATGATCAATGGGACCATCCCTGCTCATAATAACCCCCAACTGGCCCACTCCCTCTTTTCCAAGTCCATCCCTTCAGGCTATTAGCTCTGTCCAGCTAATTCTTCCCACTACTCCTGCCTGCTGCTTTTACTCTGGCCATCCGTTCAGTCCAGCCGACTCACAAGTAATTTTATACGCAGCAGAGAGCGGGTGGAATTGATTTTTCACTCAGTGCTCTGTTCCCATCTGAATAATTATCAATTTTACTGCCTCATAAAGGGAAGAGTCAAAATTTCAAATCAATTCAAAAGAGCTTTTGAGACGACAGAAACTGTGCATAAGAATAGAGGTCAAAGTTGTCAGTGACCTAAGGAGATGATGTCAGATATTACTATACCCAATAGTTGACATCAGAGGCACTCAAGATGATATAACCTAGTGCTAATGCAAATCATATTTATGCTGACTACCAGAGACCAGTCATTAATATTTAAAATGCTATCTGAAAGCCTACATTCCAAATAAATAGAATGTATTCTACTGTTAATAAAGATATATCACTACTTAGTCATATGCTATAAAGTGAAGGATTACCAAGTATCATTAACACATAGAAATTACTTAAACCAACAAATGCGTGGTAATTCTAAGTAAAGATAAACTTGATTGTCTCCTGCACATCCACATTACTTGCTCTGCACAGTCTGATGGTATTTTGTCTAGGACCACAGCCTATTGATTTTTGCTAAAATTTTCTACCAACCTAAAAGTTTCTGCCAAAGTTTATTGGACAATACTGTGATTATGGCTGGAGTGATTTGGTGGTGGACTTGTCGGTAGGGTTGGGGCTGGGCCTGACTCCTGGCCAATCCATGAATATTAATTTTCTTCAGTGGCTACGTGGTGTAAGTAAGTGGTTCTCAACCTTCTCCCTGCAAAACATATGAGGGCTAAGACAAACTCCCAATTTTACCAGTGCCTACTGCATTTGGGTGGGTTCGTGGGGGTGAGGTACACTCGTATCTTGATAAAATATACATTTTGAAAAGGCACTCAAGGTGAATCAGATATTATCCCCACCTTGAGTATCAGTGGTGTGAGCAGTAAGGACTTGGGCTTTTGAGCTAAACAGACCTTGGTTCAAATTCCAACTCCATCACTTTCCAGTTGCTCTCTCTGCACCTCAATGTATTCATCTGTAAAATGAGGATGATGATACCCACATTTTGAGGTTGTTCTGGGGTCTAATTGAGAAGACTTCTCTGAAAGTACTCCCCTCGTATGTCACTCTCTTGTCATCACTATATTAATCAAATTACCAAATAACTGGTTAGTTACTTGTCTCTTTGTCCCACATAACATTTATTTGTTATTTTTTTTTCTCTTTTTGTGCACAACATTGTGAATGAAAGGACATTTTTTAAGGAGAGAAATTATGTCTTATGACTCTTAATGGTTCTTGCACTTTGCATGTAATAAATCCTCACTACATGTGAGGTACCTTCATCTTCCCTTTACTATATTACCAACACATAACAGTTCCAGGGTCATACCAAATAGCTATAGGCCTACAGCCTTTTGCCTAGTTATATAAAATCTGAATTACATTTATCTGCCTCCACCCCCAGAAAAATAACTAGTTAACTGAAACTTCACCACAAATAAGGTTTATATAATTTCATTTAAATATTAGCAAAAAAGGACAGCCAGAAAAGAAATCTCTTTCATACCATCTCATTCTATTTTCATCATTTATTTATATCGTGACATTTTCTGATTATTGTGACTTATTTGCTCACTAATGATCATGCAACAAGACACCACTGAAGTGTTCACATTTGTTAATTACAGACTATTATAGATATAAAAGAAAACAACTGAAAATAGTATGAAGATATTTTCCAAATTTAGTGGAATTAAGAAATACTGGAGTGTTGGTACAGCCATTAAAAAATGGTATTGTTCTTTTTGAAATATTTCTGGCATGTATACTCATTTTTCATGTATGCTGCTAACTGTGATTTGCCCAAGTGAGTTTTTAAAAACAATATTAAACTTCAACCTAACCCTTATTAACCAGCTAGAAAACACATTTGAAAATAAAGAAATTGTAGCTTTATTACTTATTAAATGTTCTTGGAAATATACCTAATCTATCTGAACTGTGGTTTCTCTTCTTAAAATGGGAAAAATACCAATTATAATATAATGAATGGAAAGTTCCTAGCAAGTTGCTGGGCAGAGTAGGAGCCCAGCAAATGGTAATTTCCTAATGTACCAGAATATTCACAAGTCAAACTTGAGATGACATTATCACAGGCTCCAGGAAATAAATCAGAGGTCGTCTGTTTCTAGTTCTAGTTTTGTCCTATTTTTCTCAGGTGTCTGGAAAAACTATTCTCTTTTTTAATTCTAGCTTCACTAAGATGAATGGCAAAGGGGTTTCTTGAGGGTAAGTAATCCTGAGACCAGTGTTCTATTACACTTTTTGGGAAAATACTCCTAGACAGTAACTGGTAAAAAGTCTTGGCAAGACTAATTGCTCTAAGAGATAATCAGGGACAGGTTGGCTTCTTGGAAACTTTGTTTTTTAAGGTAGATGAACAACTACCAGTTACCTGCTGCAGGACATCTGGGTTTTGCTGCATAAAATGTAACAGTCTCTGACCAGCCTGGGTAGCCTCTCCGCATCGAAGTGGTTTCTTGCCCTCCTTTGCTATGTGCTTGAAGAGGTAGGTGACAATGTAGTCTAAACTGGTACAGCAGCTGGAGGAGACAACTGTATCTGTATAAACAATAAATAAGAATTTATTTGCATTACTGAAGTATTTACTTCATTTGATTATAATGTCTCCACTAAAAAAGAATTACTTTCTGATTCAAAGCACTTTTACCAAACTGTAAATTCCTTGAGGGCAGGGAATTTTCTTTTCTCTTTATATCCAGTGTCTATTACAAGGCCAGGCCTAGAGACACTTCGGTAAGTAAATGATTCCTGGATTGAATTGGACAGAATTTTCCATTTGTGACTCAACAACTTCTGTTCAGTTAAAGTAACTGTTAATATTAATATCTACTTAATGCAAAGTACTCTGCTTCAGGGGAAACAGGGGTCTAACCCCAACCCAGCTGTCAAAGAGCTCATGACTTAGTAGACAAGTCACTATAGCAAAACGCTATGTAAGAATGAGGACACACTGAGGATTTTGAAGGACAGCTCACATTTAGATGGTGATCAAGGACAGCTTGGTGAAGGACGCAACACCAGAGATGGGCTGTGAAAGATTATTCCAGTTAGACATAAGGAAGGATACTTTTCAGGTAGAGACATTAGCATAAGGCAAGAGTATGGTGGGAAAGGATTTTGGAGCCAGATAGCTCTAGTTTCAAGTCCCATCTTTTCCAATTACTTGTTGTGTTATTACTTTGTTTGGCAGAGGTGAATGAGAAGAAAATAACAAGTTCTTGAACAGTAATAAAAATAGTTGATATTCATTGAGAGTTTACTATGTGTTAGTTACTGTGTTAAGTGCTTTGCATGGATTATTATTTTTAATCCTCACAGCAGCACTATAATACTTACTATTATCTCCATTTACAGGTGAGGACCCTGAGGCTTAGAGAGATTAAGTGACTTGTCCAATGTCACACAGCTAGAAGATTGTGTAGCCAAGGTATGAAAACAAACAAGGAGCTGGACTCTGGATCTGTATTCTTAACCACTACATTAAAATTAGGTATTTAGCAACAATATATGTAAATAGCAGACACACCTTCTTAAAAACACAATGGACACTCAAAAAATGGCAATAATTACTGGCTTGCCCTCATGGTAAAAAGAGGAAGGTGTAATCAGGGAGCTGGACTTTTGGTTTGATTGAGAGAATGCGTAGGAGAGTCATAAGGGAAGACTGACATAGTAGTTTGAAGGGGGATTCTTTCTTGAGGGCATCCAATAGTGGGGCTGAGACATTTACATTTAATTTGAAAGGCAACAGAGGTCTCATTGAAGGCTTTTTGAGCAAGTAAGTGACTATGACAGAGCAACCATTTATTGAGAATCTCCTTTACACACTAAAATTACCACGTCATTTACTTCTAACAACTACTTTATATAATATTATTTGCATTTTTAAATGAGAAATCTGAAGCTCAGAGATTAAATAATTTATCCAAGGTCCATGGTTTTGACTCATAGCATGACACTGCCCACATTTTTTGGCTAACATTTGGATATGATCCCTGGGAATTTAAGATTAGTAAGAGAATAAGAGAAACAATTGAAAGTGGTGTATATGGCAGACTAAGAAGAGAAAAAGTAGTCTA
This sequence comes from Eulemur rufifrons, assembly GCF_041146395.1. Taxonomy (NCBI): domain Eukaryota; kingdom Metazoa; phylum Chordata; class Mammalia; order Primates; family Lemuridae; genus Eulemur; species Eulemur rufifrons. Next base: position 15,060,909 of record NC_090992.1, read on the forward strand.
AGAGAGTAGGGCCGAGAAGCAGATTATAAACTTCCTAAGGGAATAGTTTTTCATTCATTTTATTCATCTCTGAAGTTCTGAAATATATGTATGCCTGACATAGATTAGAGATGAAATATTAGCTGAATTAACTGAAGAATGGGTAGCTAAACCTAACCTCAGTAAGTTTTCTAGAGAAAGTCTTGAGTTGTATTTAGTAATAACACCTGGCATTGATACAACACTATAGTTTAACCCCCCCCACATACATCATTCTAGAGAAAAATGTCATAGAAAATAGACGGAGGTTTGGGGGTAAGTTCTGAAATAGACAGTTGTATGCATTTAACATAGAGGATAATGGTAGTTGATACATGATCATGAGGGATGAAGGGTCAAATGAAGGTCTAAAAGACAAGCATGGACAATAGTTTTGGAAAACTGTGTGGCTGGCTATAAGGTTTTTAAGAAAGAAACTTTTCCGAAGGTTGGTTAATGAATAAAAAACTATAGCTAGATAAGAGAAATAAGTTCTAGTGTTCTGTAGTACTATAGGGTGACTAAGATGAATAATTTATTGCATATTTTCAAATAGCTAGAAGAGTGGATTTTGAATGTACCCAACACAAAGAAATGACATGTTTGAGGTGATGGATATGCTAATTACCCTGACTTATCATTACACATTGTATACCTGTATCAACATATCATACTGTACCCTATAAATATGTACAATTATTATGTGTCTATTAAAGATAAAATAAAAAATAAAAAGCTTTTTTTCTCCTAAAGCTATGGCATTTGATTGATTAGTTAATTTCATATTTATCTCTCCCCACCAACTGGGTTACTTTGTACAAAAGGGAGATTTGGTTTTATAATCCTGGGAGGTGACACAGTATAGTAGAAAATATCTAGGCCTAAGGGTCAGACACAGATTTGTTAAGCCTGGTTGCTTTTCTTTCACATTTCTACATTTGAAGTCCCAATCATGAAAGTAAATGGATTAAGTAACTTAACATCTACAAAGGCAAGCAGGAAATAGATATGGTTCCCCTCACCAGTGAAGAGCAATATGCTATCAATCATAGGAAAATTACAAAGACTTTGCATAGATTTGGTGACCACATGCCATGCAGGTTGCATTAAAAGGTTCCAATCCACTGAGTCAGCTGTGAAAAAGCCAGGTAAACACTTTAGACACAACGGTTGGAGCACATATCTTTGCAATAAAAGCAAGAAGAGCTTCCATTATGGCTGATTTATGGTTGGGGACTTTGAAAAAAATAAATGTTATTTTAGGGTAGATTTTAAAGTGTGGAATCATAAGGATTAAGAGGCATTTGGTCAAAAACAAAACGAAGGTGCTGAGCACTATGTATTATTATTGGTTTTTTCTGCAGCTCAAGCTTTTATGTGAGATTCAAATAAAGAAACTATCTGACATAAAGGATGTGCATAAGTCACGAATTTTCATATTTTATCCTGGTTTTTGGTATTTCGAATCTTTTAAAAAGGATTACATCCATAATTTAGATAATTTTAGAAATAAATAAGCCTAATAGGCATTTTGTCCTCCCTAGAAACTTGTTGTTTGGCATTGAAAACAACCAAGTGTTCCTTTTCTCCTGCAGTGGTCTACACAGGAAGCACATGCATCATTAATAGTCCTCCTGCTCACTGAGACCCATCACCGACAGCTGTGCTGAAAAGTTAACTGTATAGGAAAGAACTGCTTAACAGAGAGTCAGGAAGAATGATAATGGGGCTGAGCTGAAATTTGGCTTCATCTCAAAACTTCTCACTACAACAGAAGAGAGGATGAAGGTCTTGGAAGAGTATGGTCTGAAAGGCAATTTCAGAGATAAAAGGCCTATTTGGGTGGAGCAGTGGTTTTGTAAATAAGTGGGTCTAGGTTTGAATCTATTATTTTCTAGATTTTCACTGAGCTTCAACTACACTTCTGTAAAATGCGCTTAATACTACCTACTTTGTAAGGTGTTGTGAGACATGAATAAGATTAAGTGTGTAAAGATAGTAACACAGTGCCTAACATATATTAGGTTTTCCCTTTTTCACTTTCCATTTCTTTTTCTGGCTATTTCAATCCCTTGAACACCAACGCTGTCAGTCTACTTAGCTAATCCATAAGCTCTCTTCTCTCTTTAGTACTTTTATTTTTTTGGTGGGAGAAACTAATGTACAAGGTCTCTAAGTTTTAAATATTTTTTAAATGTTTCACTCCACATTATATTCATCCCATATATGTCATCCAATTCAAGAATATGTTCAAAATAGCAACATATTCTCTTTTATTCTTTACATACATTTTACTAATAATGAACTTCATGAGAAAAGACGCAGCGATTCCTAGCTGATCCAACTTTTTGCTTGTTCTCACCTCTCCTTGTTTAGTCTTTTAGGTTTTAGAATGTACCATCATCTCTGCCATGGCTAATTTTAGAGGCCTTCCTTCATCAGTTCTAAAACAGCCACACTCTCCATCCATCATCCCATTTTAATTCTTTGTTTAGCACTTGTCATGACTTGATATTTTCTTGTGTGTGTGCATGTGTGTTTGTTCACTTATTGTTATCTCTCCCCACTAGAATACAGCCTTCATGTGAGCCAGGGATCTTATCTGTTTTGTTCTCTTTGGTACTGTCAAGGTCTAGAACAGTTATCTGGTATTTAGTATGTGCACAAATGATAATTATTGAATGAATGCATTGGGAGCCATTATCAAGTGAAACTTTTTGTAAGCCCTGTGCTTTGTCTCTGTAACAATATGGGAGTTGGGTGGGGGTGGGGCATGGAGAATGGATGGATGATTAAAAAGAGCATGAAACTAAAAATGTTAAGGAATGATAATTAACTAAAATTTTAAAATATCATGTTCAGAATAGTCATTACTCTATCACTAATTAAACTTCTCTATATCTCCTTCCCATTTTTTTCCATTGAGGCTACAGTAAAACTGAAACCTGCCTATAACCCAAACAATACCAATAAATGCCTCTTTGCAAATATATCATTTTTGGGAAAGGAAAAATCCAAGTGGTTACTTTCAATGTTCTAAATAGTTCTCTTTCTTGAAGATGCAGGGCATAATTCACTTGCCAGAGTTATCTAATGATTACAATGCCAATTTGCAATAAAACACGAGCCTGAAGATAAAATCGCCAATATGTATAAGGAAAACCATCTCTACCAAGCATCTAGCTATTAAAGCTGTGACTCTTATCAGGTAGATCTAGCATGGTGGTGTGGTGAAGAAGAATGGGTTTTAGAGTTTAAAAGACTTCCTAGATCAAACACTTATTAGTTGTATGATCTTGGGTGAACTGTTTCACTTCTCTAAGCCACAGCTATTCATCTGTATAATGAAAATATTATCTAATTAATTCATTCAATAAATATTTACTGAGCACTTATTAGAATGCTAGGAACTGGGAATAAAGTAGTGATTAAGACACTGTTACTGTCCTTCAGAAGCTTACAAGTAAGCAGGAAATAAGGAAAAACAGTTCTCTTAGAGCACCTAACCCACTTGTGGTATGCAGATGGTTCTGAGAATGAAATGAATAAAGTATATATAAGTAACACCTATGACAGCACCAGGCACATGGTATGTGTCCAAGGTCATGCAAGTATTAAGTGGCAGCACTGCAACTTAAATCCAAGTTCAGTACTCCACACATAATGCAACTTCATCAAGACTCCATTGAGAGCCTGTTAACATGCAGATTCCAGGGCTTACCAAAATGACATGTTGAAAATAACATAGCCACCTGCAACTAATTCAAAATCTTCAAGTACTACTATGATGTGAGATAAAAGAATGTGAAGCTAAACTGTAATAATAAAAGACAAGACTTCTGCTTATATCCATGAAGAATTAACTGCTATGAGAATTTGCCCTTCTGCCATAAACAACTGGAAAACAGGACAAAATATATGAAACAATGGTTTTCAATTATTGCACAACAAGCAGTACAGCACTATTAAACCAGAAAAGAGGAAAACCAATGATGTAATACTTATAATTGCTCCAGCTTACTGCTCAAAGCAGTTTCCAGGTTGCAGGCTAGGAAGAGGAAATCCAAATAAAGCCAGGTGGTCTCACTGCATTGAATAACAGATGGAAATTTGAGGAGGCTGAAGCAGCTAAAACTTGTGGTACGACAGTGTGGGATCTACAGAAGAAGAGAGTTCTATAGATTTGCAAGGGAGTCCTCTCTAATGTTTATCTGAACAATGAACTGTGAAAGTATAAGAAAACTCCCCAAAGCTGGGGAAAGGATCACTGAAAAGCAGTAGGTCAAATAATTTCTGAAGATTAGAAACTGGGAATAGTTTGTGGAGAAACGTCATAATACATGGAGCATTAGAATGTCCTCACAGGGCTCACATCTTAGTAGTAGGGCTCCGTGACTCCAAAATAAAGGCTGCTATTTGATCTCAAATGAGTCAAATTGATCCAAAAGTTATTCAACTGCAAGACAGAATTCACAATCTTTAAACAATACATCAAAATCCAGCACTGAACTAAAATTCAAAATGTCAAACATACAATCAAAAATAACAAGGCATAGTAAAAATCAGAAAATATGACCCATATGGAGAAAAATAAATCCATAGAAGCTGAGATAGAAATGACATTAGCAGACAAGAACCTTAATACGGCTGTTATAAATCTTATACATATGATCAAGATTAAAGGAAAATATGAACCTGATGAGGAGAAAAATGGAAGATATAAGAAAAGACCAAAATGGAACATTTAGAGAATAAAAATACGATGTCTAAAATGAAAAAAATTCAGGATTAACTGCAGATTGGGTATTATAGAAGAAAAAATTTGAAGATATACCTATAGGAACTATACAAAATGAAGAACAGAAAGGAAAAGAGAAAAAAACCCCAGAGCATCAGTGGGTTCTAGGAAAATAGCCAAAAGTATATAACACATGTGTAATTAGAGTTCCAGAAGGAGCAGAAATAGAGGCAGAGAGATAGATTATGATTATTTGAAAGTAAATTGTGGTATGATCTGAAGATAGTAAATGTAGATTGTAAAATCCCTAGAGCACCACTAAAAAATGAAGAGGCATGACTACAAATAGCAATATTGTAGATTTAAACCCAGACATACTGGTAGTTACATTAAATGGTTGAAACACTAATTAGAAGGCAAAGATATTGAGATATGATATAAAAGTATGACCTAGCTATATGCTATGTGTTTGGAAAATATGTCCATGTCCTAACTCCTAGAACCTGTGAATATGTCAGGTTACATGGCAAAGAGGAATTAAGGTTGCTAATTAGTTGACCTTAAAATAGGGAAATTATCCTGGATTATCTAGGTAGGCCCATTGTAAACCCAAGGGTCCTTAAAAGTAGAAGAGAGAAGCATAAGAAATCAGAGTCAAAGGGAGATGTAGCTATGGAAGAACTAACTATCAAAAAGATGTGACATTGCTGGCTTTGAAGACGGAGGAAGGAGACCAAGAGGCAAGGAATGTAGGTGGTCTCTAGAAGCTAGAAAGGCAAGGAAATGAATTAGTTTCTAGAGCCCTTAGAAAGGAATGCAGTCCTGCTAACACCTTGGTTTTGGCCCCGTAAGACCTATGCCAGACTTTTGACCTACAAAAACATAAGACAGGCTGGGTGCGGTGGCTCAAGCCTGTAATCCCAGCACCTTGGGAGGCTAAGGTAGGAGTATTGCCTAAGCCCAGGAGTTTGAGACCAGCCTGGGCAACACAATGAGACCCTGTCTCTACAAAAATTTAAAAAATTAGCTGGGGGTGGTGGTGTGCACTTCTAGTCCTAGCTACTCTGGATTACTTGAGCCTAGGAGTTTCAGGTTTCAGGGAGCTATGATCCCACAACTGCACTCCAGCCTGGGCAACAGAGTGAGACCTGTCTCTAAAAAACAAAACAAAAACAAAAAAGTATAATAAATTTGTGTTGCTTTAAGGAATCAAGTTTGTAATAATTTGTTATAACAGCAAAAGAAAATACATGCTGTCTACAAGAAACCAACTTTAAATACAAAGAAACTTCGTAAAAGTGAAAGGTTGGAAAAAGAGGCTAACACTAATCAAAAGAAAGCTGGAGAAGTTAATAATATTAAACAAAGTAGATTTCAGAGGAAATATATTACCAGAAATAAAGAGGGTCATTTCATCATGACAAAGGGGTTAATTCATCAAGGGATATAATAATCCTAAATATAAATAACAAAGTTTTAAGATACTTGATAGAAAAACTGATAGAACTAAAAGAGACATAGTACAAATCTATTATTATAGTTAGAGACTTCAGCACTTCTCTTTTGCTAATTCAAAGAACATGTAGACAACAAACAATCAGTAAGATTACAGAAGATCTGAATATTATCAACTAGACCTGACACTTACAGAACACTCTTCTCAACAATGAAATACACAATTATTTTAGGGTCCCAAGAAGCATTCACCATATTTTGGACCATAAAAAATGTCTCAATAAATTTAAGGTATAAAAATCACTGAATATGACACAATGGAATAAAACTGGAGTCAAAGAAAAATATCAGAAATATCTCCAAATATTTGGAAATTAAGCAATGTGCTTCTAGGTAATAATCCATTGGTTAAAGAAATCAGCAGGGCAATTAGAAAATATTTTTGAACTGAATAAAATAAAAACAAAATATATCAAAATTTGTGAGGTGTAGCTACAGGAGTGCTTAAAGCATGAAAGGTATATATTAGAAAAGAAGGCCTAAAGTAAGGATCTAAGCTTCTATCTTGAAAAAAGAAGAACTAGAAAAGAAAAAGCAAAGTAAAGAAGGAAAAACCAATAAAGATCAACTTTTAGAGAATAAAAATATAATGTGAAATAAAAAACAGAAAAATAATAGAGGGAAAATCATTGAATACTAAAAAACTGGTTCTTTGCAATAAAATCAATAGATCCACAGCCAGAATAATTAAGAAAAAAAAAAGAGAGAAGACACAAATTGTCAATATCAAGAATGACTGAAGGAACATCACTACAGTTCCTATAGAAATAAAACTGGATAGAAAGGGGATATCGTAAACAATTTTATGTCAATAATATTGTATGAACTTTACATGAAAAGAACAAATTCCTTTGATGGCACAAACTACCAAATACCACTCAAGATAATTGGAATAGCTATGTATCTATAAAAAAATATAACTTGTGGTTAAAAACCTTCCACACAAAGAAAACTCTAGGCTAGATGGTTTCACCAGAGAATTCTATCAAACATTTAAGGAAGAACTAGTAACAACTCTACATAATTTTTTTGAGAAAACAGGAAAGGATGAAACATCCTCAGGCACTAGACTGAGACTAAAACAGAACAAAACTACAAGAACAGAAAATTATATAAGAACTAAAGAACACATCACTATCTGTCATAAACACAGAAGCAAAAATCTGTATCAAAATTTTGACAAACCGAATCCAGTAATATATAAGAGTAATGCATAATAACCAAGTGTGGAATGCAAGTTTGGTTTAATATTTGAATATCATCCAATGTGATGATTAACATTAACATAATCCATAAATACACCAAAAAAGAAAAACCATATGATATCAGTGGATGCAGAAAAAGCATCTGATAAAATTTAACATCCATTCATGATAATACTCTCAGAAAACTATAAATAGAAAGAAATTTCCTCAACAGGATAAAAAGCATCTATGAAAAACCTAACATTATAGTGACTGGTGTGAGACTGAATACTTTCCCCCTAACATTGGAGATAACGAAAAAATGTTTGTTACTGTCACTTTGATTCAACATTATATTGTAGGTTCTAGACAGTGTCATAAGGCAAGAAAAAAAGCCATCCGGATAGAAAAGGAAGCAGTAAAACTGCCTTTATTTGGTGACATATCTACACAGAAAATCTTCAGAAGCCTACAAAAAGCTACCAGAATAAATGAGTTTAGCAAGGTTGCAGGACACAAGGTCAATATATAAAAAAATCAATTGCAATTCTATATGGTAGCAAAGAAAAATAGGAAACTAAAGTTTAATAACCACTTACAATAGCGTAAGAAACAAAATATTTACTTACAAATATAACAAATATATATAAGACTCATAAATTCAAAACTATAAAAGTGCTGCTGAGAAATGATAATACTTACATAAATGGAGACAGATTCTGTTTTCAGGAATTAAAATATTGTTAATATGTCAATTATCCCCAAATTGAGCTATAGATTCAATGCAATCCTAATAAAAATTCCCATAATTTTTTTAAACAAGAGAAACTGACAAATTGATTCTAAGATTTATATAAAAAGACAATGGACCCAGAACAGCCAAAACAATTTTAAAAGAAAAAAAAAAACAAAAAACAAAATTAGAGGGCTATATTACCTGATTTTAAGGCATTATAAAATTTGGACAGTATAGTATTGGCACAAGGTAATCCAATAGGTAAAGGATATTTTTCAACAAAAGGTACTGTAACAATTGAATATCCATGTTACAAAAAGAATCTCAGCTTTCTCCTCATACCATATACAAAATTAAACTGAAATGAATCATAGTTCTAAACATAAGGGCTAAAACTATTAGAAAACATAGGAGAAATCGTTATGGCCATGGGTTAAACAAGGATTTCTTAGAAAAGGACTCAAAAAATATAAACCATAAAAAAAACAATAAATTGGACTTCCTCAAAATTAAAAACTTTTACTTTTCAGAAGATACTGTTAGGAAAATACAAATACAAGTCACAGGCTGGAAAAATATTTGTAAAACATGTATGTGACAAAGAATTAACATCAAGAATATATAGTAACTCATAACTCAGTGACAAAATAAAAAACTCAGTCTAAAAAAATGAGTAAAAGAGTTAAACACTCCACCAAGAAGATACATGAATGGCAAATAAGCATGAAAAGATGCTCAAATCATTATTCATTAGTGAAATGCAAACTAAAACCACAATGAGATTCTACTTCACACCCATTAGGATGACTAAGGTTAAAAGGACTGATAATAGCAGGTGTTGGTGAGTATACAGAGCAACTGAAACCCTCATACGTTGCTGGTGGGAGCAAAATGGTATAGTCACTTTGGAAAACTTTGTCAGTTTCTTATAATGTTAAAAATACACTTAGCATATAACCCAGAAATCCCACTCCTAGGTATTTACCTAAGAGAAATGAAAAAGATTTATCTATCTAAAGATTTGTATATGAATGTTCATAATGGCTGTATTCAAAATAGCCAAATGATGGAAAAAACCCAAGTATCCATCAGCTGCTGAATGGGTAAACAAACTGTAGTAATCCATGCAATGGAATAATACTCAGCCATAGAAAGGAATAAACTAAATGATTCTTAACACAGCACAGATGAATCTCAAAGTCATTATGCTAAATAAAATAAGCCAGATAAGTAATTCCATATTATATGATTTCACTTACATATAATTCTGGATAAGGCAAACTACAGTGAAAGAAAGTAGACAGTGGTTCCCTGGGCTAAAGGTAGAGGGAAGGGATTGGCTAGAAGGCGGAATAAGAGAGCTTTCTGTGGTGATGAAAGTATTCTGTATATTGGTTGTGGCAGTTCATGATTGTATACATGTACACATTTGTCAGGACTCATTGAACTGGTCACTTAACATCAGTAAATTTTATTATATGTAAGTTATATCTCAATAAAATCAATTAAAAGTAACAAACTGTGTATCAAAATATGAAAAAATATACTTTCCCACTTACAAGTAACAGTTAAAAAATAATCTTTCAGTTTGGGTTCATATCTTTTCCCCCTTTGTAGGATGACAGTCTCAATAAGCACATACATTAAGAGACAATAAATCGAGTTTTTCCTCTGGAAGCAATGTCCTTCACGATCCTTACCAAGAGTAGTGAGTCCCTCTGAGATAGATGTGAGAACATACAGGAGTACAGGAGGCTCTAAGTTGGTGATGAAGCTCATGTGGTCCTGGGTGAGACATTCCAGGAGTGGATAATAAGACTGGCTCAGTTTCCGGTATTGCTACAACACAGAGATATACTAAATGTCAACCCACAGGGAAGAAAAAGACATGTTACAGTCCAGTGGAAATTGCCATTTATAATACTGGAAATTGTAAACTTACTTAAACACAAGGTCAATAAATACATAGAACAAACGACATAATGAGTCCCAATGCAGCATTTAAAGGGGTTCTAATAGGAATCTTTTGATCTCTAGAAACCCTAATTTGAAGCTATGGCATAGTACATTATTTCAATTTTACTTTATATGGCTAGTACTTAAATGCAAGTAAAATCCCTGCAGTATGACATTTAGAAGACTGTGTGAATTATTTTTCTGGATTGGAATACTGTAACACTGAACAGTGCTTAATGGTGGCTAGGAAACCTTTTTTTTGGTTTGTTTTTTAAACACAAAGAAATTTGCTATAATAATGGGATTTGATGTCACAGTATTTATACCATGCCATTGTATTTATACAATGCCAACTTAGCTAACTAAATCATAATTTGGTAAAGGGCTTAGCATATACTATAGGCAAAAGATAAGTGCATGAGAAAGATACCTGGAAAATCTCAAATGCAATCCAACCAATACCAAGAAGCACAACACTCATAAGATAAACCAGAAGAGTATTGCTAAAAGTGAGGTTATGACTACCTCCATAAGAATCACTTGGGGTGCTTGTTAAAAATAGTTTCCTGATACCCACTTCAGATTCACTGAATGAAAAGCTCTAGAGTGAAGCTCTGAAATATACACTTTTAACATATATGCTAATAGAGTCCTATACACCCTTAAGTTTGAGAATTACTGAATTGGAGATTTGCTTGACTATTAGGAAAAAGGTGAGAGAAAAATTCCTGAAACCACACCAGTTTTCTAGGTAGACTTTAACTGTAGTGAAGAGTCTCCTCAATGAGGTGATTGTAACATATGGCTGATTTTACCCAATTTTTGATTTATAATTTCTATCAAGCAGGCATAGCCTTCAATGAGCATTCTATTCTACTATAAAGAGGCTTCACAACTTTGGCTTGAGATGTGGCCCAATTAAGATCAGTTTAGAAAGGTAGAAGAGGGTGCACTAGTCCATTAGAGGGTCAAGGAGCATTTCTCACACAGGCTGACTAACAAAGGAAGGCTTACTTGTTAATCTTAACTTGTAATGTTTGGTGGGAGCAGGTGGGAAAGGCTGAACTAAGCCAGACCATGAACCTGGGTCTGTTACCCAATTAATTACTGCCTCCATGTTGGGCACATACTGGCTTGTGTGTAATCAGGCAGAGACATTTGAAAAAAAGTCTGATAATGACACAGGTCAGTGGAGGAGCCTGGAAATTTGAATTTCCAACAAGCAACTCAGGTGTTTCTGATGGGCATCAAAGTCTGAAGATTACCGACATGTATCATAGAAACTAGATGGTAGAACAGAAAAGGGACCTAGAGATCACTTAGTTTAATCCAATCATTTTAAAAGTGAGGAAATTAAAGCGTCACTCAGGTGATTAGTGAGAGACGTAGCTGAGACTATATGCCAGGTTGCTCAACTTGCAGTTCGGCACTCTGTCCACCACACCAGAATTTTAATGGAAAGGAAGGCCAAACAGCAGGGCAAGTACAAAGAGTAGAATAAAAGGAAGAGGAAAATCCTGCAGCCAATGCTGTATTTTCTGCTCCAGGAAACACAGACTGTTTTTGAGTTATGAGTATAGTTGTAAGCAATTAGTTGAAATTGCTAATTATATTTTTTCCATATGTAGAACCTGGAGCACTCTGGATGACCAATTTGTCACAAGGTGGTAGCTGCAGCTTTCTAAACTGCACATTTAATTGTATAAATACTGACAGTGTAGTTGTCCAAATTCTCTTAAGTTTGAGCAAGTAGGCTGTCTTAAAACATAAAATGTTCTGGTGCTATTCTAACTCCCTGGGCTTTATTGTAATAATTCCAGGCCTGTGGTGGTATTACTTCACATTTCACACAAAGACTCCCATGATGCATGATTGCTTACTAGCAAGTCACTGTGGGACACTGACAGCAGCATTTTGACAAAGGCCTGGAGTACATTGTCAAAATGGTTGTCCCCATACAACTTGAAGACGCCAAAGCTGACATAATTTCCGCACAGGGCAGATCTGAGAGCTGAATAGCAGATGGAGATGCCCTTGAGTTTCATTGGATAAATCTGATCTTTTGAGAGGCTCCCGAGGGACAGGATCTGATTACCTGTTTTAGGGTAAAAGCAGAAAGAGAAAGTGACATAAGTAGATGTCATTTAAAGCAGTTATGGGGCACACTAACATTTTCACTTTACTGTTAATATATTCATTTCCCCCAGCATTGTTCCAAGAATTGTACCATCCATTGTAATGAAAACTATATATAAGGCAGTTTACCTGGAAGTACAAATGACCCAAGGAAAAAAATCAATCAAGGACACTGGGAAAGCTCTACATTTTTATCTGCATGGTGATTACATGGATGTATACACAGATATGTAAAAATTTATCCAGTTGTACTCTCAAGATTAGTTCACTTTATTTTATGTATTATCCTTTCAATTAAAAGTTTTTAAAGAGCAGGTTAAAACTAAGCCAAGAGAAAAAGATAACATGACTAAGATGTAAATTAGTCTAAATTCTGGATGAATTTTTAACCTTTTTATATGAACTTGATCTTGAGTTACTTCACATTTAGGAGCCTCACAGGTTTGGTATATGAATTAAGTGAAATAAGACACATAAAAGTTCTTGGTACAGTACACAATAAACGCTACTTCCCTGGATCCTTCTTTAGAAGATCCCAAGAGATGATTCTTTTAAAACTGTAACTTAAATTCTGTGCTGACCATCACAAGAAAAAGAAATATTTGTATAATTACCTTAAAATTTTCTGTTGTTAGTATTTACAATCAACACTTTCTATTTCTGAAATGTGTGCTAGTAAAGCATATTACTAGGTAATACCTGAGAATGCTTTTTTAAAAAATATAAAGTAATGCATGTTTCTTAGCTCTTCTTTTTCCCCGTTCAAGTGAGTACTGCTTCTAAAATTGAAACTAAATTCAATTTGCAAAATTTAAAGGTATATTGTAGTGGTTTATACTGTGTCAACTTGGCTAAACAAGAATTAAGTTTCCTAGAACCCTGTACAGTTGTGAGGAAGAATTGGCCAAAAGAGAAATTAGTGTGAGATTTAGAAGATGGAAGTAAAGCAGCTGCTATGACTTTCCGAAGGTGGTTGTAGTTAGAGGCGGTGAGAGGAAGATACAGAAATGCTGCTGGGTTCTGGTTTGTCCTTATTCTTTCCTGCTCTAGAACTACTAGCGCTGCTGACCAGTGACCCCAAGTCCACCACCAAATACTTGGCAGCAAACTTACAGAAGCAGCAGTCATGAGTGAGCAACAGCCTTCCACTGACTTCTATGCCACTACACCTCCTATGCTTTCATGGTCTCTCTCCAGTAGCTGAATGTGTCTAGCTTCTAGAGTTCCCTGCAAACTCCAACTTGTCCCTTTAATGCCATTATTTCAAGAGGGCTGATCAGTGATTTTTTTTCCTGAACCTTCAATTCTCCCCTTCGGACCTATTTCCCCCTCTTTGCCCAAGACTGTACAAAGTCTAATTTCTAAAATAAATTCTCCATTCTGGCCGGGCATGATGGCTTATTTCTATAATCCCGGAGCCCAGTCTGAGACCAGCCTGGGCAACATAGCACAACCTCATCTCTACAAAAAATAAAAACAATTAGCTGAGCGTGGTGACACGCACCTGTATTCCCAGTTACTTCAGAGGGTGATGTAAGAGGATTGCTTGAGCCTGGAAGTTCAAGGTTGCAGAGAGCTATGATAACACCACTGTGCTCTAGCTTGGGTGACAGAGCTCTGTCCTCCTCCCCCACCCCCCCAAAAATCTCCATTCTATAAGTATTTTTTCTTTCTTTCTTCTTCGTTTTCAGAAATGAGGTCTGTTGCCAGAGCTAGAGTGCAGTGGTGTCATCATAGCTCACTGCAACCTTGAACTCCCGGGCTCAAGCCATCCTCCTACCTCACCCTCCCCAGTACCTAGTTGCTGGGACTACAGGTGCATGCTGCTACGCCTAGCTGATTAGTAATTTTTTGTAGAGAGGAGGTCTCCCTATGTTGTCCAGGCTGGTCTCAAACTTCCGGGCTCAAGTGATCCTCCCACCTCAGCCTCCCAAAGTGCTGAGATTATTATAGGCATGAGCCACTGCTCCCACCCTTCATTGTTCTTTTTCCCTGTTTGAAGCCTGACTGGTATGTATGTTATGGTAACTGCATATGTACTAAGGGGTTAAAAAAGACAGATACTACCAGCAGAACATGAAATACAGGACCAGCTGAGGGTGAAAGTTTCCTTTTTTTGATCTGTTCCATGTATAAGGGATATTTCCATATACATATTTTCCTCTATGCAGCCTTAGACGCTCAATGTGGCTTTGCTTATAATCTGTACATCTGAATAACAAAACCATTCTCTGGAAGGCTAAAGCCTATCCTGGAATTTACTCAATACCAAATTCTGTACCCTCTTTCATAATCTCATCCTAACTTACCTCAGAGAGATATAATAGTTCCGTAAAAATTCAATTCGATATGACAGCATTTATTTAACAGCTACTATGTGTGAGGTGCTGGGATCAACAAATGAATAAAATAAAATCTCTACTCTGAGGCACTTCAGTCTGGTTGGGGAAATCTATCTGTCAATAAATAATTCCATACAATGTGACAAATGCTAACAGAGAGGTATGTCAAGATGTTATGGGAATAGAAGAGACTAACTCTGCTTGGGCAGAAGGGCAGTGGGGAAAGGCTTCACAGAACAGGTTATGTTTAAGGATCAATTGCAGTTTCCCACATGGACTTGGAGGGAGAGGGGTGTATTCTGGGTAGAGTAAGTATAAAGGCATGAAGTCTAAGAAAGCAGAGAACTGCAGGAGAGGACAGTTCTCAATCATTGTTTTTCTACTTTTGCCTCAAATTCAATTTAAACCAAGATAGACATTTTCCTATCTTCCCTTTCCCAAGAAAGAATAGCACTGTGTTGATGTGATAAAAGAACTAGGGTAATTCTGGAAGGCAGGAGGAGGTTCACATATTTTGTATTTGTTGGGGAAGCCAGAGTCAAAGGGAGCAAACTTTTGGGGCCTTTTTATGCTGATATCCTTAGGGGGAAAGTAAAGATCCTATATTCTACAGCAAAAGATGAAATAGGCAGCCCAAAAACTGTCTGATGGAAAAAAAAAATTGTAAAGAAATAGATAATCTCTCATCAAGAAGCATTAATTATTTACAATCACTACTTTTGTCTGTACGTTAAAATTGCCATGTGGCATACATGTCTTGCCTATTGGACTATGTCAAATACATCTATATTAATGATGTATTAATATTATGACCTTGCAAAAGTAGAATAATTAATACTTTTGAAATAGGAAACTATATCTCATTTTGTTTGCTCAAGTGCCTCAGCATTCCATGGTCACTATAAAAAAACTACGGAACAGAAGGCTTCAAGTCATCATTTATTCACTCCAATGTAGCTTTATTCAATATGTATTATTGAACAATACTCACTGAAATTGGAGGCCCTGCCCTCAAAAAGCTTAAAATCTAAGAGTTAGTCTCACATTAGTATAAACAGAAGTGATAGGGCTAAAGTTTACTTTTCATGTTCCTCTCTATGTATGATAACCTTCCTTGTCTTCCTGACTTCAACCCACACCTAGAAAGTTCCAACTTCTTCCTTCTCAGCATTTCTTTCCTAAGAGGCGATCTATATTACACTGATAGACAGCTAGGAAATGATGTCATCATCAGGTTGGCAGCCACTGAAGCCAATAACAGCTGACATTTTGGTACTATTGTAGCAGCATAAAAGAAAAGGATACGTTCCTTAATGAAATAAAATAGACTTTCAAAGGCTAGAACCAAAAGGAAAATCTCTAATTGTTTCCCACTGACAACATCTGCCATAACTGGGGAAGGGGAAAAGAGGTACTGTTACATATTCTTAACACTAGATCTGGGTAAGATGGATGCTGAGGCTATGCTGGGGTTCAGGAGGAAAGAATGCAGTAAACTGAATGATTAACCAGGCCAAAGGCAATAATGGGGGAATGGAGGTACAAGTACTCTGTAACTGCCATTCTTACTCTGGTACATGTTGTAGTAGAGTACAAGAAATCTCATTAAATAATAAGGGAAAACTGGGAAATAAGCACAGAAGACTCCTAATCTAGATAGTTGGGCTTATTGGAAATATTTTCCTCATTATTAGCTTATATAAACTGCTTAGAGCTTCCTCCCTCTTTACCTCTACTTTATGGAGAGGACTCTTTTGTTATTAGCTTTTAACACTCAGAAATATCTTTCTAGACAACTGTCAAGATCTAGACTTAGAGAGGGATCTATCTATTAAATATCTATCTATCTACCTAAAGATGCAAAATCTCCTCTTCTGTTCATCTGAGATCAACTTTCAGGTCAATTAAAATTTCTTTTTTTCCTCCTGAGACCCTTCCTTTTCCTGGAGTAACTGACTCCAGGGTGTCTTCCTCTTCTTAAGAGACTCCCCATACCAAGGAGGAACGACAGTCTCCCTTCACAGGCCTCAGCTGGAGAACTACATACCAAGGTAATATTCTAAGAAAAGACAAATATATAGTGCATAAGGTAGTGATTAACAGTGTGGGATTTTGAGTCATACTGACCTGGTTTGAATCCTAGATCTTTCCTTACTACCTGGGTATCTGAGCAGATTATTAACCTCTCTGTAAGTCACAGTTTCCTCATCTATAAAATGAGGACAATAAATACCTATTGCTTACAAGGCTCTTATGTAGGAGATGGCATATGTAAAGTGCTTACCATAGTATAATTATTAGCACAGTGCTCAATAAATGTAAACTATGACAATACACAATACTGGGGGTTCATTTTTTTCTGTAGTCTAGTAGCCCATAAGTTTACATTTGGAGGAGCTATAACCTGAAAAAGAGGAGGAGGTGAAGCTGGGTGTGTGTGGTATAAAATAATGTCATATCCCTCTAATCGCTTTCATTTACAGAATTCAAAGTAAGGTTAGTACTGTATCTTTTGACCACCTTCTCTCTGTTCCTTCAATAGAGAATTAGCTGAAGGGGGTTGAGTTTTGCTGTTTGCCCCACATCCCACCAGTTCTATATACCTCAAAAGAATACTTAGAAAAGTGGTGTAAGAGATAAGAAATATTATAGTAGTGTCTTATACCAGGAGCAACTAAGAGTATGAAGAAGGTTATTTCTTGGCTTATAAAGCAATCCATTACATTGATTTACCTTTTCTTTTTCCCTTTTAATCTCTAAAAATTTAAAGTAAACCCACAGCTAATGGAAACGGGACACACTGTATGGGGGAAGGACATGCTTGTGGCCCTGGCTTGGGCGAGGCAAACTCATTTCATGTAATCAAAATGTTTGGACCCCCATAATATCCTGAATTTTAAAAAAATTTCTAATGTCAAGACAGCTAATTAATACACATCAAACTTCTTTATATAGCTAAATACACCAATTGTTTTGTGCATTCTCATAGAATTTATTTTTCAAATTGTTGATCACAGTTGGGTGATCACTTTATTACATCTGTTATTTTTCTCTCCTTTGGGAACATTTTGCCCTGTCAATTAAGTAGGGTTTCTTCTCTGTACTACTTATATTTCTTGACATACTCATAGGTGAACTACGTGTCACACATAATTAACCCAGAGGACTATTTAATAACGTGCAGAACTGAAAAGTAATGTGATTTTAATCATTTCCGACTGTCCAGTGGTGTGCCTACACATGTACGTGCATACATCACTCATGTTCTGACTGGTGTAGCTGCAAAATAAGCAAAGTCCAAATGGGTGCTGCCTATCTGCCTACAGTAGGATAAAATCTTCCTTTTAATGGGGTTTGGTTCTAATTATCTTTGAGTCTTCACAATCATCCAATGCAATATCTTACACTATTAAAACATGAATATGTATTAAAAAAATAAAGTAAATTTGATATTTAGCTGACAGCTATATGGGTTGAATGTCTTCATTCATCATCAGAACAGTTATGGGAAAAGAACTGCAAGCTTGCTAACATTCCTTTACTTCAGGTCACTCAACCCACTCTTGTCTCTCTGCAAACTAGCCAAAGCCGGTGGACATAAATGATTTGGGACAGAACTGAAGCTGTGAAGACTGGAGGGAATATAATATTTCCTTTTCAGACAGAAAAAGATTAAAACAATGCAGTGTTCATAAGGATGTGGGAAATTAAGCAAATGGTTGGGAATATAAAATTAGTAGAACCATTCTAGAAGGCAATTTGGTAGTATTTCTTAAAAATATAAAAAATGTTTAAGTCCATGTATGGAAACATATTCCAATACTAAACTTTCACTACCATTTCTACCTTTCTACTAGCATCTACACTCACATAAGCTGTCTTCTGTAAAAGCTATCCCGCAACATGTCCAACTAGCTCCCATCACCTCTTACATGCTTAAGGACCAAACACCAACAATTTTCCCTTTTCTCTCCTATGTAATTTATTTTTGCTATCAGGTCATTCTCATTAGACTATATGTCAATGCTATTATCTCTTCCATTAAAAACACACATACACATACACACAACCTTCTTTTGGCCTCATTTCCTCTGCTAGATATTGCTCAACTTTCTAGCAGAATTCAATTCACTCTCTTCATTTCTTCTTCTCTCATTCTCTTTTATGCCCACTCCACTGAAAGTGCTCTTTTCAGGGTTACTAATGACCTTCTTGGTGCTAATGTAATGGTTGACTCAGTCTTCACCTTATTTGATTCATTGGCAGCTTTTGATACAGGGGAGGGACCACTTCATCTTCCAAGACACATTCTCCTGATTTTTTCTTACTTCAGTGTTTCCTGCTTCTCACTTTCCTTTGTTGGTTCCTCCTCTTCTCCCTTACCTCCTAATGTTGAAGTATTCCAGAACTCAAACCTAAGTCTTTTCCTAAGTTTACACTCATGCCCCACCCCTTGTGATCTTACCTAGTTCTGCAGCTTTAAATAGCTTCTAAGAGTCAATGATTCCCATGTTTATTTCTCTAGCCTAGACCTATTTTCCTAAATCCAGATTCATATATCCAAATTTATATTCCGTATTTCCACTTGGATGTCTAATCAACATCTCAGCTGAACATGACCAAAATGGAACTTTTGATCCTCCACACCCATCTTAGCCTTTCCCATCTCAGTTGATAGCAACTCCTTCTTTCCAGTTGCTTATGCTAAAATCTCTTAACTATATTCTTTCTCTCATACCATTCATCCAGTTCATTAAGAAATTTAATTTTGCTTTACCTTCAAAATATATCCAGAATCTGCCTACTTCTGACCCCTCTCACCACTGTTCCCTTGGTCAAAGCCAATATTGAACTTTACCTGGATTACTGTAATATTGCCTTATGTGATTTACCTGCTCTTATCTTTAATCCCCTATGATCTATCCTTAATAGAGCAGCCGGAATGATTTTTTAAAAAGTTACATCAGATCATGTCATCCTGGGCTCAAAATGTTCTAAAGACCCTCTATTTTACTTGGAGTTAAAGTCAAATCCCTGATCCCTTATATGACACTCCTCTTGTTATTACTTTCCCTTTTGTTCACTGTGCTCCAGCTACTGACTTCCTTGCTGTTCTTCAGACATGTCAGATGCACTCCTGCCTTCAGACCCTAGAACTTTCTGTTTTCTCAGCCTAGAATGGTCTTCTCCAAGATATCCACATGACTAAGTCCTTCATTTACTAGAAGTTTTTGTTCAAATGACACCTTTTCAATGAGGCAGGCCTACCTTGACCACTTTAATAGTGCAACATGTTCTTAATCCCTGGCACTTTTAAGACTTTTTTTAAAAATAGTTTTGGAATCACAACAAAACTGAGAGAAAGGTACAGAGATTTACACAACTCTCTGCCCCTACATGTGCTCAGCATCCCTCATCAACATCCTTTACTAGAGTAGTACACTTGTTATACAACTGATGAACCTACACTGATACATCATTATCACCCACAGTTCATAGTTTACATCAGGGTTCACTCCTTGTGTTGCACATTCGATGGGTTTAGATAAATGCATAATGAACAGGTATCCACCATTACTGTATCACACAGTTTCACTGCCCTAAAAATCCTCCGTTCTCTGCCTCATCATCCTTTCCTTTCCTCAACCACTGGTAGCCACTGATCTTTCTACTGTCTCCATAGTTTTCTCTTTTCAGAATTTCACATATTTGGAATTGTTCAGTATTTTAGCCTTTTCAGGTTGGCTTCTTTCATTAGTAAGAGGCATTTAAGGTTCTTGCATACCTTTTCATGGCTTGATAGATCATTTCTTTCTAGTGTTGAATAACATTCCCTAGTACCATAGTTTAACCACACACCTATTGAAGAACATCAGTTTAGGCAATTGAGAAAAAAACTGCCATAAACATCCATGTGCATGTTTTTGTGTGAACATAAGTTTCAACTCCTTTGGGTAAATACTAAGGAGCACAACTGCTGGAGTGTACAGTAAAAGTATGTTTAGTTTTGTAAGAAACTGCTAAACTGTCTCTTTAAGCGGCTGTGCCTTCTGCATTCCCACCAGCAATGAATGAGAGTTCTTGTTGCTCTACTCTTTGGCACTTAGATACCTCTTACCTTGACCTACTTTCTTTTTTTTCATAGCACTTCTAACTATTAGATAATTTCTTTTCCAGTTTGTCTACTGACGTATCCAAAGAGCCTGGAACAGTACCTGCTGTTCTCAGTACACATTTCCTGAATGAATGAAATTCACAAAGTTGAATGTACAAAATTATTGACTGAAGCACTGTATGATAATGAAAAAGTAGCAGTTCTGCAAAAGATGATTAATTAAATAAATTATAATATGAGCATAAAAGGGAATACTCTGCAGCTATTTAAAAAGATAAGGCAGGTTTATATATAGACATGGAGCAATAGCCATAATATATTAATAAATAAAAACCAGCATATTACAGAATACCAAGTATATTATATGATTTTTGGAAAAATATGTGTATATGTACACATAAGAAGTATAAAAGGGCACGCACACTAAACTGTTAATAATGGTTATCTTTGGGCGATGAGATAAAGGAGGATTTTCTTTCTACTTCCTATAGCCTATAATGCTGGATTCTTTGCCCTACGGGTGTGTTATTTTGTAATTAGAAAAAAGCCAAAAAAAAAAAAAGGGCATTTCTATTTTGGAAGAAAAAAGAGGGGAAAGAAAAAGACAAGTACAGAAAAACATGATAGAAAACACAGGGCAGTACAAGTCTTTTTGTACACAAACGCTATATGGTTATAGCGGTTCCATGCTGCTGGGATGACACACCTTCCCCAACTTTATGACATAAGTCAGGGTCTTAGAAGACAGAATTTCAGTACTGATGTAATTCAGTTTCCGAACTTTTAGAGTAATGCTGTCCAATAATTTAATTAAAAATTTAAGTATGCTTCATTCCCTTTTTTGAACAAAAGATTTTACATGGGTTACTTTATATTAGGAGATGTCAAAATATTTTTAAAAACATTAACTTACAACCTCAATATATCAAACTATTTCAATTTTTCTGTGTTTTCTTTCAATTATCACCATGTATATATAAATGTGTTATATTATCTAAAGCATAGATAAAATTTGAATTATACTTTTACATGGTATTTATATATTTCCCATAAGCTAGGTAATCTTAAAACATAATTTTTTTTAAAAAACTAAATTTGTACATATTTACTAACATTCACCCTTCATATTCTTTTCAGAGGCATACAGAACATTTCCTCACAGTAGAATACGTGTGGCTATATAAAACAAGTTTCAATGAGTTTCAAGATAGAAATCATACAGAGAATATCTTTAACTAAAATGAGATTAAATTAGAAATTCATTGCAATAAAATACCTAGAAACATTGAAAATATTTATAAAGTAAGCAGCACATTTTAAAATCAC
This sequence comes from Eulemur rufifrons, assembly GCF_041146395.1. Taxonomy (NCBI): domain Eukaryota; kingdom Metazoa; phylum Chordata; class Mammalia; order Primates; family Lemuridae; genus Eulemur; species Eulemur rufifrons. Next base: position 15,082,975 of record NC_090992.1, read on the forward strand.
CCATGGGTTAAGAAGAAATCACAAATGAAAATTATTAAATATTCTGAACTTAATGAGAAGGAAAAAAATAACATATCGAAGTTGGAGAATATAGTGGAAACTACACAAATTTATCTCTGAGTATCTATTTTACAAAAAAGAAATGTTTATTTCAAGTGATCTAAACTTTTACCTTGTACTAAAAAAAAAAACCAAATTAAAATCACAGAAATTAGAATAAAGGAAACAACAATACCAATGATGATAATGATGATAAAACAAAGTAAAGATGAAGAAGGTAAAGACAAGGAGAAGGAGGAGGAGCAAGAGAAGAAAATGATCAATGAAATAGAAAATGGAAAATCAACAGATAAAATCAACAAAACTGATTTTTATTCTTTGAAAAGATGAATAAATTTGGTTAAAATCTTAGTAGAGACTATTCAGTAAATAAAAGACAAATTACAAATTACCAATATTAAGAACAAATTAGGGAACATTCCTAGAGATCCAACCAACATTAAAATGATTAAAAAGGATATTTTGAAAAACCTGAAGCCAACAAATTCACCAATTTAGATAAAATGAAAGTTTCCTGGTAAACACACTACCAAAGGTGATACAAGAAGAAATAGAAATTGCAATCTAAGTCAAATTTATTAAAAACAAAACAAAACAAAAAAACCCTTCCTAAAAATAAAACTCCAGTCTTAGACAGCTTTACCAGTGAATTCTGTCAAACATGTAAAAAGGACTCATTCCAATTATATCCACTCATTCTTTCTTTTTTTTTTTTTTTAAGAGATGATGTCTTGCTCTGTGACCCAGGCTAGAGTGTACTGGCCTCATAACTCACTGCAGCCTCGAACTCCTGGGCTCAAGTGGTCCTCCTTCCTCAGCCTCCTGAGTAGCTAGGACTACAGGCTGATGCCACCACGCTTGGATTTTTTTTTTTTTTTTACTTTTTGTAGAGACGGGATCTTGCTTTGTTGCCCAGTCTGGCTTCCCAAAGCACTGGGATTACAGGTAAGAGCCACCATGCTGGGCCTCCTACCCACTTTTTCATAAAATAAAATGTGAGACAATCCTGACTCGTTCTATGAGTCTATATAATCCTGATATCAAAATCTGACAAAGATATTAATATCGAACAAATTGTTAAAATTTTAAACAGCTGCAAGTTATTTCACTGAACTGATACATCTTTCTTAAGCATTTTGCTTTCGAAGCATTTTGTTTTCCAGTTTTTCACAATTATGAATACTGTAACATCAAAGGTCTTTAGCTTGTAGTTACTAACTTTAGATTATTTCCTTAGAAGAAAAATAGAAATACAAGTTTACAAAGGTTATAGATGTATTTATAAATCTTGCTTTTCCATGGAGCCATACCAAGTAACTGAAAGAAAATGAAGAAAAATGAAGTAATTCCCAGTATTTAAAGCTTACAGTTTATTTTGTAATCATTTAATATATTTTTTCTTATTAGTTGACAGCAATTTTAACTAAATGCACAACTGTCAGCTGGTAGCTGCCAACAAAACCTACTTACTTCTAGTCTCTCAGTCACACACAACCACTTCTTGAGTAATCTCATGTACAAATAATAGAATTAGCTTGTGTGTGTACACGTCTCTGTTGTAGAGTGGCCTCCAGCAGTCTCCTCTGCAAATGGGCGCAAGGGCCTAGCGCCCCTGTCCCTGCCACCTGTGATCATGCACCAAGGCCCTTGAGGAGTCACTACTGAAGTTCCCACCAGCCAGCAAGGAAAAGCATGGTGGCCATACCCTCCAGCAGCCACCCACAACTACTACCAGCATTGCCTGGGATCCACTTCTAGCAATAACTCCTGTGGAAATGCTGAGTACACTGGGAAAGCCACTAGCACCACTTGGGTCACTGGTGGGTGAGCTTCTTTTTCGGGAAGTCTACTCTCCCTTTCATGGACACGGTGTTGAAGTCCCTAGAGTACTCAGAATCCCCTCAGGCCTTCAGCAGCATAACCACCTGTGGCCAGGTTTGGGAAGCCACCAGGAAGCAGCACTGGGCCCCATCTTGACCTGCGTGGCCACCAGCAGACCCAGGCTTCCAGAGGTGCTAGGCCATCAGAACCCCTTCTCTCCCTGTCCCACGGCCTCACCGCATAGACTAGGCATGCTGCAGCAAGCAGAGAAGCAGTTCGGTGCTTTTATATCAACATAGCAAACACAAAAAATGAATTAGAGAGAGCCCCAATTTTTACTGCCCAAGGACATGTGAGCTTTCCCGACACTTCCTAACTATTCGCCTTGCACCAAGTGGAAAATGAACTCAATGCAGCCAGTTAAATAAATAAAAATAAAGATAATAGAATTAGGTGGTGGGCAAGTCTTGTCCCAGACTGAGTATCAATAAAAAGAAAACTATTAATTGAAGATGGCAAGTATCATACATAAATTCTTAGAGTAGTATTTGGTACAAAAGAGTAAATGTGATTCTATAAATTGCCAAGAACTGGTATACTTTTCTTTGTGTGATAATAGAAACTTTGTAAAATCCTATCATCATGTAGGAGCAAATTATGTTGAGATAGGGAATGGAGGGTAGACATAAATTATTCCTAGCACTGTATGTGAATTTAAGTGACTAATTCTGTCCCTTTCTCTTCTAGCTTTGCATCAGATAATTCACCTACCACACTGCTATCAAAGTGCTTTTTTTTTTTTTTTTTTTGAGACAGAATCTCACTCTGCCACTCTGGGTAGAGTGCAGTGATGTCATCATTGATCACTTGCAACCTCAAACTCCTACCCTCAAGCGAGCCTCTTGCCTCAGCCTCCCAAGCAGCTGGGACTATAGGTGAGGGCTACCACGCTTGGCTTATTTTTCTATTTTTTATAGAGATGGGGTCTTTCTCTTGCTCAGGCTGGTCTTGAACTCCTGAGCTCAAGCAATCTTCTTGCCTCAGCCTCCCAGAGTGCTAGGATTACAGGTGTGAGCCACCATGCATGGCCCAAAGTGGTTTTTTAAAAACATAAATATGATCATACTACTTTGTTTAAAGTCATTCAGTCTTAAGGAATGTATATTCTTTTTTTTTAAATTTTGTTTTTGAGACAGAGTCTCACTCTGTTGCCCAGGCTAGAGTGCTGTGGTGTTAGCGTAGCTCACAGCAACCTCAAACTACTAGGCTCAAGCAATCCTCCTGCCTCAGCCTCCCGAGTAGCTGGGACTATAGGCATGCGCCACCATGCTCAGCTAATTTTTCTATATATATTTTTAGCTGTCCATGTAATTTCTTTCTATTTTTAGTAGAGATGGGGTCTTGCTCTTGCTCAGGCTGGTCTCGAACTCCTGAGGTCAAATGATCGGATACCTGCCTCGGCCTCTCAGAGTGCCAGGATTACAGGCGTGAGCCACTGCGCCTGGCCAGGAACGTATATTCTTAAGGATAAAGTTGTAATTCCTTACTTTGACCCTGAAGTTACTTTGTAACTGGTCCCCCCCTCCTTTCTAACTTTATTGCCTAAAACTCCCTAACATTAGCTTTAGTATCTGGCAATTTGAAATCTCTGCAATTTCACAATAGACTATGCCGTCTTATATTTATATGCTTTGTAAAAGCTATTCTCTGCTTTAAATGTCTTTGTCAAACTTCTGGACACTATTCTCATTCCCTCAAGAAATACTGCCTTCTCTGACCCCTCAGTTTCAGTTAAAAATCTCTTCTGGGCTCTCATAGAGTTCTAAATACTTCTCAAGCATAACACAAGCACAATGCATCATAATTCTTACCAGAATTCCCTGCTGAACTCAAGTTCCTTAAGGGAAGAATAAGTAAGATTCTTTTTCTGTCCCTTTTAACTTTCACAGCATTTAGAAACATAGTAAATGCTCAATAAATGTTTGCTATATGAATGAATGAATCCACTGAACTCAAAGCACTTGTTCAGCTATCACCCACAAGGCCTTGCTTTTGTAAGCCACCTGATTCTGCTTTGGGGGTCCTCAAGGTGTTCAATCCACTGCTTCCACAAGATTTTGTGAGCTTTACTCTTTGTACTTTGTTATCATATGTCCCCAGCCAAGTTGCTGATAAGATTTAAGGCCATATCCATGCTTGTTGGATGATCTGTTCCTAAGAACTGTTATTTCTTGGTGACATTTTATCAAGTCTCAAGTTATTTCAAAACCAATGAATTCTTCAGCTATGTTCTTGGAATCATTTTAACATTAGTGCAGGCACACCTCAGAGATATTGCGAGTTCAGTTCCAGACCACTGCAATGAAGTGAATATCCCCAAAAATGCAAATTTTTGTTTCCCAGTGCATATAAAAAGTTATGTTTACAGTATACTGTAGTCCATTAAGTGTGCAATAGCATTATGTCTAAAAAGTGTACTTTAATTAAAAATACCTTAATTAAAAAATACTTTATTGTCAAAAAATGCTAAGAATCATCTGAGCCTTTCAGCAAGTCATAATGTTTTGCTGGTGCAGGGTCTGGCCTTGATGTTGCTGGCTGCTGACAGATCGGGGTGGTGGTTGCCAAAGGTTGGTTTGGCTGTGGCAATTTCTTAAAATAAGGCAACAATGAAGTTTGCTGCAAAGATTGATTCTTCCTTTCACTAAATATTTCTCTATAGTATGTGATGCTATTTAATAGCATTTCACTTGTAGTAGAAAGCCTTTCAAAATTGGAGTCAATCTTCCCTGCTGCTGCTTTATCAACTAAGCTAATGGAATATTCAACATTCTTTGTTGTCATTTGAACAGTGCTCACAGCATCTTCATCATGAATAGATTCCACCTCAAGAAACCACTTTTCTTTGCTTGTCCATAAGAAGCAATCCTCACCATTTAAGTTTTATCATGACATTGCAGCAATTCAGTCACAACTTCAGGCTGTACTTCTAATTCTTGGTCTCTTGCTATTTCTACCACATTTGCAGTTACTTCCTGCACTTGAGTCTTGAACCCCTCAAAGTCACCCATGTGGGTTGGAATCAACTTCTTCTAAACTTCTGTTAATGTTGACTTTTTAACCTCTTCCCATGAATCATGAATCATGAATGTTCTTAATGGCATCTAGAATGGTGAACCCTCTTTCCAGGTTTCCATTTACTTTGCCTAGAACCATCAAAGGAATCACTATGGCACCTATAGCCTTACAAAATGTGCCTCTTCGATAATAAGACTTGAAAGTTGAAATTACTCCTGACCAGTGGGCTGAAAAATGGATGTTGTATAGTAGGAATGAAAACATTCATCTTTTTATACATCTCCATCAGAGCTCTTGAGTGAGTGACCAAGTGCATTGTCAATGAGTAGTAACCTTTTGAAAGGAAGCTTTTTGTCCGAGCAGGTCTCAACAGTGGGCTTAAAATATTCAGTACACCATGTTGTTATCCAGGTTTTGTTATTCCACTTACAGAGCACAGGCAGAGTAGATTTAGCATAATTCTTAAGGGCTCCCAGATTTTCAGACTGGTAAATGAGCACTGGTCACCAGCTGCATTTGGCCCTAACAAAAGACTCAGCGTATCCTTTGAAGTTAGGCCTTGACTTCTCCTCTCTGGTTATGAAAGTCCTAGATGGCATCTTTTTCCAACAGAAGGCTACTCTGTCTACATTGAAAATCTGTTTAGTATAGCCACTATCATCAATTATCATAGCTAGATCTTTTCGATAACTTGTTGCAACTTGTCCATCGGCACTTGCTGCTTCACCTTGTACTTTTATGTTACAGAGACGGCTTCTTTCCTTAAATCTCATGGCCCAAGCTCTGCTAGTTTCCAACTTTCCTTCTGCAGCTTCCTCACCTCTCTTAGCCTTCACAGAATTGAAGAGAGTTAGGACCTTAGTCTGGATTAGGCTTTGGCTTAAGGGAATGTTGTGGCTGGTTTAGTCTTCTATCCAGACCACCAAAACTTTCTCCATATCAGCAATAAAGCCGTTTTGCTTTTTTATCATTCGTGTGTTTGCTGGAGTAGCACTTTAATTTCCTTCAAGAACTTTTTGTTTGCATTTACAACTTGCGTAACTGTTTGGCACAAGGAGGAGGTCTGGCTGTCAACCTGTCTCAGCTTTCACCATGCCTTTCTCACCAAACAATCATTTCTAGCTTTTGATCTAAAGTGAGAGATGCAAGACTCTTCACTTGAACACTTAGAAGCCATTGTAGGGTTATCAAATGGCCTAATTTCAGTATTACTGTGTCTCAGGGAACAGGGAGGGAGGCCTGAGGAGAAGGTGAGAGAGGCGATAAAGTCTGGTCTGTGGAGCAGTGAGAACATGTGCCAAGTTATGTTTGCCATCCTGTAAGGATATGGTTTATGGTGCTCCAAAACAATTACAATGGTAACATTCAAAAACACTGATCATAGATCATAACAGATATAATAATAATGAAAAAGTCTGAAATATTGGGAGAATTACCAACATATGACAAAGAGACATGAAATGAGCATGTGCTGATGGATGAATGGTGCCAACAGAACTGCTCGACGCAGTTCTGCCACAAACCTTCAATTTGTAAAAAACAGTATCTGTGAAACACAATAAAACGAGGTATACCTGTATACAGTCACAATCCTCCATTCTTATACTTCTAATACTACATGCCAGCAATTTTCAAGCTCTTTAAAAAAAAAGTCTTAACAATGACGTCTTTTATAAAGAAATCTATTGCTAACTATATAGCTGGGTGGACCTGGTCAAAGAGGAAGCATCCTTGCTTCCCCCCACCCCCGGTTCTACAGGGCCTCCCTGGCACTTTCACAGGCCTTCAGGGCTCTGCAAAACCCAATGTGAAAACCACTAGTCTGTTATCTAGGTCACAATGAGTAACAGTGGCTTGTAGGCACTTTCCCAATTCAATTTATGCATATTAAGTTATACCTTAAACACACTTGGCGTATATTCTACCTAAAAGAACCCTGATGTAAATTCTTACATACATTGAATAATCATAGCTTGATCTATCCATTTTTGTTTTAAATAATTTTTTTCTTGGTGTGCTCTTGGCTAAAGAATGACCAGAAAAGCAAGGCAACCGGGCAATGAAGTTTATTGAGGAGAAGCAAGATAGGTTTACACAGCAAGAGCAAGATACATTCACCACAGATGATGAACGGATCCCCAAAGGGCCTATCCATTTTTAAAGTTTAGGTTTTTACACATTGAGCTTTCTTAAATCAGGTACCTAAGGAAGGAATAAAAGAAGTTCCATTTTGGTCAGTCTTATGAAAACAAACCTTATTTCTCCCTTCTGTGCACTCTTCAACCAACAGATGTCACTAAAGATAGCAGGACCCAGGAGCAAATGAAAGAAAAGATTAGACAAATGGAAATTGAGCATAAAAAACACCCACTTCTTAAAACTGAGAAGTAGGTTTCTAAAGTAATAACATTTATTACACTGCATGCAACATTTTAACCAAAAATTTAAGAAAGAAATTTCTTTTATTAAGTTGCTCAGGCTGAATGGATCATAGCACTAAGTTTTGAAATACATGTTCTTGAAGCAATTTAAAACTCATTAGAAATAATAGGCTTGGGCTAGTAGAAAATGTGGTAAAATTTAATCCTCATCCAAGTGTTACCTGGGCTATACAAACAGGAAATTGTTTTGTGCTACTGTGGCTAACCTCAATGCTGACCCTGAGCTGTAACGGCAAGAGCAGCTGAGAGCTGAAGCGAAATTAAAAACTTACATCAAAGTATATCATGACAGAATGTAGATAAATAAAACAGCATATAAAAAGTATTATTTTTCTGCCAGTCTCGCAGAGCAGTGAGGTGGAAATATTCCACACAATGTATAACAAATCAGGTGCATTTGGAAACGAGTCTTTTCCTGTCTGCACTGTCCTAGTCATTGACTACCCAAAAACTGCCCATGAGAGGTAAGCAGAGAAAAAACCCCAGTGAGAATAGAAACAGAAGGGATCACAGAATGTTCTGGCCTCTTTCCTCCAGGGGTTTCCCCTTCCTTCACCTGGGCTTACCAAAGAAATAAACAATGCTGGCTCTTCTGTGTCCTCTTGGTCAGCCTTTCCCTCATCTTCCAGACTCCTGATGGCAACCACATGATCTCTTTCCAATGATCATATGAGAATTTTCAGAGGTAAGAGCATGGGTAATAGAACATTACAGAAGGTAAATATACATAAATCAGATTGGCCAATAGGGGGCCAGCATGGGAATCAGTGGAGGGTGAGAGACATTTTTCTCTTATTCTATGTAAACTGCATGTGTCAAAGTCACTGGTGACACAGTTGAAGCATGTTTTTCCACTGAACCTTTGATTTCCCTTAAGTTTTGGGATATAAACTCCATACTTTAAAGAACAGTGCTTCATCATAATATCCATGGTACAATCTTCCTGTGGCAACTCCCAAGTGGCAGTAAAAAATATGGAAAGACTATTATCTGAAGTCATACTGACTTGGAATGAAATTCCAGTTCAACTACTTGCTGGCCATGTCATATCTGGCAAATTTTGTAACTTCTATGAGCTTCAATTTTTTTCACAGCAGGAATCATAGTAGCTAACTGGTCAAAGGGCTTTCCATATATTACCTAACTGAATCTTCACAATCATGTTATGAGGTAGGTATTATTAATATTTTCTCTGTTTAACAAGAAACTGAAGCAAGAGAGGTTAAACAACTTAACCAAGGTCATGTAACTAGTGAGTGGCAAGTAGTAATACCTATCTTGAAGATTCGACAGGGTAATATACGATAAATGGTCTACTATAGGACCATAAGAGATGATTAAAAAAATGGAAGCTGCCCATGCTATTAGTCTAAATTGAAGAACAGAGCCTTATTCTAATCTCTTAGTCTTTCTTGAGGGTAAGAAAACGCCTTACTGGCTTTTCTTCTCAAGAATGCTTTGAAGGTTTTGTCTTTTCCCCCTTCCACCTCACTTCACCTCTCCTTTCCTCTCCTTTCTCTCCTTCCTCCTCCTCCAATGTAATCCTCACATAGTTATTTTCCTTAACTTTTGATGCTATGCCTTTGTCTATGTCAGACAACCCGAGAGGGGACTGAAGAGATTTCGAAATCCATAGATTTGGCATTTTTCTATGAGATTCCTTTTAGTGTCACTTGCCAGACATACATTCTGTCCTATAGAGCCAGTGATACTGGAAGAGGAAGTTCACTTCTTTTATCACTGCAATAATGAGTAAGTCCCAAAGGAAAAAATATATTTAATGAAAGAAATGATCCAGAACAAGGGGCAGGAATGATATAATTGTTGCTGGTAACAGCAATCTAATATTTGTATAGTTAAAGCTCTATTGATTACTAAGAGATTCTTATATATGCACTGTTAATTTCCTTTAAAAAAGTGAGAAAATAAAAACTCAGCACTGGCTATAGGCAGAGGAAGCAGGACAGTGTGGTCTAAGCAGGGGTCATTGCTGAACAAAACAAAGATGTGGGTCAGTGAACCCCTGCCCAAGGAAGGCTGGCTTGGTGAGTGCAAGAGAAAGGCTTTAAAGATCAAGGAGAGGCACATTCAGTGAGTACCTATTTCATGTTACCCATTGTGTCACACCCTTTACCCAGAGTAGCTCAATTAACCCCCTTAATCCTAACTAGGCAGGTAGGCCAGTAGGTATTTATTATTCCTAATTTTGTACATGAGAAAACTAGGCACAAAGAAGTAGTACTTTAGCTGAAGGTCATGGAGTTGATAAACATTGGTACTAGGATTAGTATTTAGATCTATTTTGTTTTTTTTTCCCCCCCAAATGAGTTGGTTTAATTCCAGGTGATACAGAATTTAGGGTAGAAAAAAGACTAAAGAGCAGCCTCTGGCAGGATTCTGGGCTGGTTGTACTTTAATTCATAGCTAAAGTAGGAGTGGCTGAGTGAGAAGATCTAAAGAGATGATGGGCCACTGTATGGTTTTTTTTTTTTTTTTACAAAAGTTTACTCTTAAATGTACAATAGGCTCCAAGACAACACTTTATTTTAGCTATAGGTGGTAAAAGATGTTTAAATAGGAGTGGAATCAAGGGTCACCATCCCCTCAGACACAAGGAACAGTTTACTTTTTTCCAGATTTCTTAATTCCATCTGTAGCCAGGGGGCCCTTCCCTGTGGCCTTCTATTTTTAGGTCCTTGAGTTTCTTCTTCTCCTCTTTCTGTTTCTGCTTGAACGCCTTATCACATCCATCTCCTTGGCTTGCTTCTTAGGCTGTTTCAGGGGCTTCCTCTTGCCATCTTCGAGCTGCCCCTGCCCCAGACCCTGCCTAGTACTCAGATCTTTTAATCTCCTTAAATGGTGCTTTTTCTAATATGTCATTCTGTATTTAGAAAAGGTACAGACATATCTTAGTATGATAAGACTTTGACAGGAATTAAATGTCCACTGAAAGTATGGCAAACTGTATTTAGAATATTTTTAAAAGGGTCTATTTTTACTTCTAGGAGGCAAAACATTTTTATTTTATATGATTTGATTGTGTCTGTTTTCAAACAGGTGCAAAAGTTGTGGTAATGTAGTTATTGGTAAAGATGAAAATAAGAGAGTACAAGTTTACTGTCTTATATAGGTGTTTTCTGTGGTTTCCATACACTAATTAGCTCAAATTCTACAAATCAAATGTGCAATTAAAACTAAGCATTTTTAAGTGGAGGCCTACAACGTATATACATCAGATAGTGCTTTGAACTGAAGTAAAAATAATTTAAAACATGAATTTTTGTCCTTTTTTAAAAAATAGACTTTTACTTTTCAAAAGGTAATATATTTTTAATGGTTGTTCCTACGCGCGCGCACACACACACACAGTTAAAATAAAGAGGCTTTAACAAAATTTTGTAAAATCTATTTCTAGGTACTTAAAAAAAGGAATTTGAGAATCACAGGCAATTTTTGAGACCAAATATAGTTTGCTGCTGATTTGGGAAAGAACAGACAGACAAAGAAAGAGGATACAGAGAAACATCTCTCAGGAAGTACATTGCACAGAGCCTAGCTCAGTTGAGATTCAGTCAATGTGTGCCAAATTAGATTACAGAGGAGTCTTATCCATCCTATCCCCATTCTCTGTCTACACAAAGGTCTTAGAGAGCAGAGATTTTCATTGATAAAGCTGTCCGAATTGGCAAGTATTAGAGTTTATGGTAGTTGTAAGGTTCAAACTGCTAACCAAATTCTAAAATTCTTGGGCTGTAATTGAATAGGACAATCTTTACCATAGGAACTCTTCTTTTAGGGGTACAGTGACCAAAAGTTCCCTGTAATAAAATATTCACTGCTCTTTTCAAGGGTATTTTCCTCAAATTCTGTGACATACAGGTCTAAGTAATCCTTGACCCAAGAGAGCAAACTCCTTGATGTAACTTTGAGCAATTCTGAATATGCTATAACTTTTCAGTATTCTATCTAGTGTGTTCCCTTTAACTACTGACACTGCAATTTTATTCAAAAGAAATTCATCAAGTTGGTCAGGCATGATTTGTAGTCAAAGGCATGCTGTTTATACTTCTCCTGATGCCAATGTGATAGTTACCTGGCTTTCTGCACTTCTATCATTCACTTCACAAATTCACACAGATATGAAAGTTCAAAAGAACAAAATAACTAACATCTTTCTTTCTTCCACAGAGATAAAGCTATATTGCATAGACAAATGTGGAAAAGAATACTCACCATAAGTGCAAACCATTTTACTAGCTTCTCTGAAGAGAAGAATTCCATTAGGAGATGACACATCAAAATTCAAACGCTGAGATCTAAGAAATATAGCAAAAAATTAGACTGTATGTGCAGATAAAGAAACCAAATATAGGTTTAAAATATCCAACATTTTCATTTATTACAAGTAGCACCAGTACAATTATCTCTTAAGGTGTCATTCTATTCAACAACTATTGATAAAATATATATATGCTAATTTTCTCATTATAAAGATACCAGGACAATTAGAGGACTTATTTTCATTTATTTGCTGATTCAAAGAGTTCATTTTTTATCTGTTAAAACAATATCCTGACATCGCATATATCACAGATTTCTTGCCCTTTCTTCTTTTATGCAAAGTGGTTCGTAGATAGTAATAAACCCCAGGTGTTTATGTGTAAGTTTCTATAAATACTTGGACAGATGTATGTATTTACATTTGATATCTCCTATAGTTTCTGATATACATTTTTAAGATAAATTCTAAAGTGATAGATAGGAAATCCAGGTAGCTTTAACACTGCATATGTTAATATATGAATCACATAATGAATCACTTGATACTTCAAGCATATTTCAAACACATTAAATTACATTACAGATTACAGTTTCCACTGTATACAGCTTAAGTAAAAAGAAGTTCTTTGAGAACAATTCTACTTCCCTGGTTCCAGCTGGGAAAACAGTATAAAATAAATAGGATAAAAGACTGATATGCCATCCTAACATATTATTTGCCTTTTAAACATCACTTTGGCTTTCAAGAAATAATGGCATATTTTTAAAAGGATTAGCAAAGAAATAACAAAAAGCAAAGACATTGCTAAAGTCCTGTTTGCCAAGAATAGAATGAATTTTTGTTTTTCCACGCTTTTTCAAAATGGTCTAGTATTAAGCATAATTATAATAAAAATGTTGTTATGAACATTTGTTGGCATAAAAGTCCTAATTAAAGAAAAGAAATGCAAGCACATAATTCAGATTAGATTCTATAAAAATATAGATAGGATAACATATTTTCTCAGGTAACAGATTTTTCACTAGATAGTTCTTAGGACAATTGTGCTAATAAAAATTATCTGCCTATGACAGACATAAAACCCTTTACAATGCAATGATTTTTTTCCTTTAGTATTAAATGTTATATCAGTAATATATATCATCAATTATCTGGTTGAAAAAATTAGCATTTAATTAAAAAGCAAACTAAATTTCTAATATAAAATATAAAGCCATCCTTCTTTAAATATTTAAGGCACCTATGAGGATTATTTTTAAAAAACTAACAGCTTTCAAAATAATACTCACATTTCTTTATTTGCTAGGTCTTTTTCCACCTCTTGTTTTAGAGTAAAAATTCTAAATTACTGCTGTGAAAAACTCAGTACCAGAGATAAAATTAGAGGTGCAACTCATACTCCTTTTCCCTATCTAGATATCCTCCCTCTAAACATGCAGTTTACAAAGAGGAATTGATGAAACAGGATGGCTAAGTGACAGGTAATTTGGTGCTAAGCCATAGACACAATGACATATTTTAAAGAGGTAAACACAATTAGCTTATTGCAGAATTTTTTTCTTTTAGCTATATCTTTTTTTTTTTTTTTTTTTTTTTTTTTGAGACAGAGTCTCACTCTGTTGCCCAGGCTAGAGTGAGTGCCGTGGCGTCAGCCTAGCTCACAGCAACCTCAAACTCCTGGGCTCAAGCGATCCTCCTGTCTCAGCCTCCCAAGTAGCTGGGACTACAGGCATGCACCACCATGCCCGGCTAATTTTTTCTATATATATATTTTTAGCTGTCCATATAATTTCTTTCTATTTTTAGTAGAGATGGGGTCTCGCTCTTGCTCAGGCTGGTCTCGAACTCCTGAGCTCAAACGATCCGCCCACCTCGGCCTCCCAGAGTGCTAGGATTACAGGCGTGAGCCACCGCGCCCGGCCTTAGCTATATCTTTATTAATATTTGTATGCAGAGTATTTGAATCTTCACTGGTCTATGCAAATTATAAGGTCAACTAGGCAATTTCTGAAAAGTGGTGTAGTTGCTATTTCAGTGAAAATTCTCAGTATATAAATCATCCAAATACATGCATCTTGGCATAGAGGAAGAAAGCATAACTTGGGAGGGAAAGCAGGGACAATCCTCAGAGTGAGCTCCTGAGGCAGACAACTATGTGCCCTTGAATTGCTCTGGGACTGTTTCCTTCTCCATCAAATGAAACATCTCAACTCAGAGACCTCTAAACTTTTTTTCTGCTTTAAAATTCTATAGAATCGCAGCTAAGCAGTGAAATAGTTAAAATGGCTGCCCTTCCTCCATTTTGTGCCTTTGAATATTTTAAATAATGGTGGCTGTAGTCTACCAATTTATTTTCAACTTCCTGTAGTTCCCATATAAAACTAAGTATATTATACTTCTTTCTCCCAAAAAGTCTCAATCTTATGTCTCTAATTTTAATGTTTTCAATGATCACCTTAAGTTTTGGTTCCTGGGCTCTTGCTAAGCTTTGAAAATACACACACAAGAAGGAAAGTCTGACTTTTGGAATCTCCTGCCAATAACAGATTGTTTATTCACTTCCTGTCATACTGCTTACCTATTTTGCATCAGTTCTGCCATAAGTTTCAAGATGGGAGTTGTACATGCTGGCTCTCCATACCACCGTTCAATAGCCCTCTGAAGAATGGGAAGGTATGTCGGGTACCTTTTATAAAGTCTGTTAAAGAATTTAAGGGTCAAAAGAAATATTGTTCCTAAAAATTAGTGCCACTAAAAAGAATAAAGGGAATTCAGATTTGTCCTATGTCTATTCTACACAATAGGAATTTTATAAATTTTTCTCCCTAACCTGCACAGCCATACTTACATTTTTTTGGTCTGCAAGCTATTTGCTCTTATTTGTAACATATCCCATATATTATATTGCTTTATTCTTGGCATACTGTATAAACAAAAGACACACTTTTAAAGTATCATATAAGTGACACATTTGAAGAATTATGCTTAATATTGTAGGAGAGGAAAGTAAACTTAGTTAATGAGGATAAAAACATATTTGGGCTATTATTATCAGAGTTTCCTGGGTACCATACTACTTAGAAAAAATATTTTTATTATGAAAATTTAAACATACATAAAAAGTAGAAGGAAATACTAATAATAAACCCCATATATCTATTTCCCAGTTTCAACATTACAGTCTCTCTCTCTCTCTCTCTTTTTTTTTTTTTAAAGTTGTTAACTTGCTCTGCTTGGTCCCACTGTAGTGCCAAGGAACATCTGGGATGTTAGCTTGAAGAAAATCTTTGGGTAATTATTAATCCACTCAAGGTCAGTGTCACTAAAAGACAGTCCAATATACACACAGAGAAATTCTCAAACATCCTTATTAATACTAAGAAGGTTATGCTTCTGATAAGTCTATGCCAAAGACTTGGAAAACTCTGACTAAGCTCCACTGGCCTTTTAACTCACAATTGGCCTCCTCCTTGCTAAATAGAAACATAAAATAGGGGTAAGGGCCCAAAATTCTATGTCACTGCCTTCATTTCCCTTTCCTTTTCCCAATCCTCAAGTGTCTCTCTTGATGTTTTCCAATGGACTTGCGTTTCTGTTTCAGATAGAAATGCTGAACTGAATCACTTAATGGTGCTCCTTTTCTGTGTAGTATGGGTAGAAACCTCCACAATGAGAAGGAAAGGTCATAATTTTCTTCCCTGCTCTTAGAATAAATTTCAAACTCCTTAGCATGCTATACACGGCCTTTTAAGATCTGGCCCCTGCCTACCTCCAGCTTAATCTCTTAGCACTTCTACTCTATCTAAGATTCAGCCATTCATAACTCCCTGCAAATCCACTAATGCCAGCTCTCATCTCCGTTTCTTTATATACTGCTTCTTCTAACACATACCTGTCTTTCAATATCTAGCTCAAGTTTCACCTCCCCTGGGATGTTTTCTCTATTTTGTCAAAAGGCATCAATCTTTTTCTCAACTATGTTCAATAAGCATTCTTGAACATACCTCTTATAACACAGTGTATTGGAGTTGGTTGCTTGTTTTACCTGTCTGCCCCATTAGATAGTTTCTAAAGGACAGAGACCCTACCAACTTCCTGCTAATTTCTATTTGTCCCTCAGATATCAATATGGGTGTCAATTATTTCAGGAAGCCTTCTCTGACATCAAATGTACCTGCCCCCACGGTTAGGAGTGTTTCCTGTGTATCGCTATGGAACCCTGTGTGGGCACTAGTACAGCACTTGTCTATTTCTCTTATTATAAGCTGTTTAAGGGCAGGTACTATGTACTTATTGTATGCACGGGCCTGGCACAAAGTAGATTTCAATAAATATTTGTTGCTATAAACTTGCAACTTAAAATGAGGTATAGCATATTTGATTAGAACTATCTATTTAATTTTTTTAAGTGTACATTTCACTTTGAGGCTTTAGGAAATAGTTCACAAAATGTTCAATGAAAATAAGCACTTGATAGTTTTAAGAGTGATATGCTTCCTAAAATTGCCAAAAGCAACACTTTTTTTTTTACCACTAGAGATGCCACGTTAAAGCTGTATTTGTATATATTGAAACAATTTCCTTAATACATATTTCCTGAAGCCCTATTATGTAACAAGCACTGTTTTAGACTCTCCAGAGACACCAGTGAACAAAACATTAGAAAATTCCTGCCCTCATGGAATTTATATTCTAGTAATACAGAAAATAAATATTCAATATGTTAGAAAGCACTATAAAGGAAAATAAAGCAGGGAGGGTGATAAGTTAATATATATGTGGGAATGAGGTTTCAGTTGCATGAAAATGAAAAAATAAAAGCAGTGAACTTGATTATTAACTGCATTTTGGCTATTTTTTCTTCCTATGGAAGAAAAGCAGTTATTTTTGATAGATGGTAGATACTATGTGCTATGTAGTAGGGGCTGGGGATCCAGAGTTAAGAAAGATATGGTTTTTATTCTTGGGGAATTCATGCTCAAATCTGGATGACAGCATGTAATACGGATGCTCTGAGTACTAAAATTCTGAGGAGTGACTGAAGAGCACAGTTGAGAAAATTTTCTACCATGAGATCTCCTGAGCATAATCCCAGAAATCACTAGTGGTAAAGCACCTGTAAGGCTCATCAGAAAATTTAAAAGACCCAAATCTCAGAACCTAAGAATAACAGAGGCACACATAGGCCCCTTTGCAAGGCACTTTAAAGGCATTAGGACTGTCATATTTTTCAGACCATGCTGCATTCACTATGGGATAAGGCCAGGGGATATGAGGAGATGCTCCCTTTTCTGTGTGGAATGAGAGTGGTGCCAATTCTAATATGCTTCTGACAGAGGTGACTGCCACAGAGAAAATGAGTGATTACTGGAAAGCAGAGTAGAGGTCTACTAAGCAGGGAGGTTAAAAGGGCTTCAGAGTGAGAATGCCAAGCTCAGATTACAGGATGAGAATCAGAACCCAATCTAGGAGTTTAATTTTCCAGTGGCCTTGTGAGGACTACATATATATGGATAGGAGGAAGAGAGTGGGAAGCCTTAGGTAAAACAGGCACACATCTAATTGCTTTCACCTGATCTGCTCAATAGGCATTGCCAAAGTCCATATCAGATAAATGAAAAATTAAAAGCATTAATGATATGACATTGCCTTATAGGATGCCAAAAATGAAGAAGTTACCCTTCTTCATAATACCCATCCATCCATCAATCAAGTAGTTATTAGTAGTTACTATGTGCTGGACCCCAAGAAAACAGAAATGAGTAAAAACGTAATTCTTTCCCTCTGGGATTTCACAGTAGAGAAAGCATCATAATCCACCAGAAGGCAACAAAAGAGAGTTTTAGTTAAAAGTGTTAGGAGATACAGGTTTGTGGATGTGGTTCCAGAACAGACATAGCTTGCCAGTTCAAAGCTTATTTTAAAGGTACTCCATGAATATGCAAACACCTGGACCTTTGTTCATGAAGGGACTGCTACTGGAAGCTTTTCTTCTCTCCTGTCTGGCAAATGTCAATTCATTTTTCAAAGCTTTGCCCAACTTTTACTTCTCCTGGGAAGCATTCCCTATTTTGCAAGAAATACCAATCTCTTCCTCACACATGTTCATATGGCCTTTTGCATGCATCTTCATTAAAATACATTGGTATTTAATTATTTATTAGTTATTTGTATATCCACTACATGGTGTGCTTCTAAAGAGTAATCATTTTATTCATTGTTACATTTCTTATGCCTGGCACAGAACTGACACTCAGAAAATGCTTGCTGTAAAAACAATGATTTTTCAGGTTTACTTTCTTCCCTATTTCAGTTTATCCAACATGATACTGCTAGTCACTTTCTTCTTGAAATTGTTAGTTAATCAAAACTACCAATTGCTTTATAATACCTATGGAAGATTCCTTAGCCTGATTTTCAAGAGTCCCAGATAACCCCCATTTCCAACCACGAAAAAAATTTATAGCAAAACATCTTCTCTACTACTCCCTTAGTAAACCTGATGCTTAGGCCACCTGAAAACCTGTCTTTCTTCCTATTTCTACATGGTCCAATCCTAATTATGTGGTAAGATATACAGCAATATCTTCACCTTTCCAGAGCCTTTCCTGATTCCCCAGCTAAATGCAATCACTGTCCTATTTGTGTCTTTCTTATGGCACTTACCACTTTCTATATTTTATTGTAGTCACTTACATAGATATCTAGCTGACTCTATTTGGTTAGGATTTGTGTCTAAGTAATCTATTAGATCATTAAATATGAAATATCCAATTTCGAATCAAAAGTTTAGTTTATTATATCTCAAACAAGAAGCAGTACAATTAATCAAAGTATAGGCCTAAACTATCAACAGAGTTTTGCCATCTTAATAGTAGCTTGTTTATGCCAGCAGCAAAGCCTGGAGAGCAAGTGGAGATGAAATTGTGAAAGGCGTTTTCCATAGCTTGTTGAGAATTGAATATTTTTCCTTGCAAGAAGTGGTCCAAAGCCTGGAAGGAGTGGTAGTCAGTTGGTGCAAGGCCTGGTGTATATGGTGAGTGACAGAGAGTTTCCAAGTCCAACTTTTATAGTTTGAGCAGTGCTGTTTATGCCACATGAGGTTCAGCAGTTGCCCTGCAAGAGGATTGGCCTTTCTCTATTGACCAATCTCTGCTGCTTAATAGCTAGCATCCTCATCATTTCATCCAATTGGTTGCAGTAGACATCTGCTGTCAGGGACTGACTAGGTTTCATGAAGCTGTAGTGGATAATACCAGTGCTGGACTACCAAACAGACACCGTTAGTATTTTTGTGATGAATATTCTATTTTGGACTGTGTTTTAGCACTTAATCTTTATCCAACCATTATGCCGAACACTTGCAATTGTCAAAAAGAATCCATTTTTCATCACACATAACAAAATGGTGTAGAAATGGTTTGCCTTTATGTTGTGACAACAAAGAAAGGCAAGCTTTAAGACAATTTCTCTTCTGACGCTCATTTAATTCATGTGGTACCCATCTATCCAGCTTCTTTACCTTGCCCTTTTGTTTCAAATGATCCAATATTGTTAGAATAGTAATGTCAAACCTTGCTGCTAATTCACGTGTAGGCTGAGATGGATTCTCTTCTACTACAGCTTTCAGCTCATCACTATCCACCTTGGTCTTAGGTCGCCCACATGGCTCATTTTCAAGATTAACATCACCAGAATGAAACTTCTCAAACTGTCAATATACTGTGCATTCATTAGCCACATCCTTCCCAAACACTTCATTGATATTTCGAGCTGTCTGTGTTGCACTGGTTTCACGACAGAACTCATATTCAAAAATAACATGAATTTTTGACTTATGCATGGTTTCAGAAAAATTGCTCTAAAAAAAAATTTGAGAGAAAATCACAAGCCAAAATGTGTTTGAAAGAATAAGGAAATATCTTCACAATAACAATAATAAAAAAGAAGTGTCAAAGTGAAATATCAGCTATATCAACTGTCAAACTTAGTACTTAAGGAAATCAGACATTCCATACTTAATAACCTAATATATCCCTCATGAACCCAGTATAGTCTTTAGCCCAATTTGTTGAATAAGTGAGCAAATGGGATTTCTTTGTTTCATTCCATATTAGGGAAGGAAACTAACAACAGTGGTGGAGTATGCCAGAGACTGTACTAGACTCTTCACATAATCACAGTACTTCTCATAACACCTGTGAGAAAGGTATTATTAGTCTTGTTTTATGGAAGAGAAAACTGTGATGCTGAGACATTAAGTAACTTACCCAAGATCCACAGGTGGTTAAGTGGTGAAACTATGACTGGAATCTAAGACTGCCTTATTCCAAAGTTTGTGCTCTTCTACATATCTCATTGTCTCGCCTTGTCTTTATATAACATGTTTATGCACATTAATAAACAGCACTGATTTCGTGACCCAAAACAGTGTGCTCAAATATCAGATTATGACAATTCAAAGACTGAGTAGGAGGAAATAATGGTGCACAAATTCTTTTATTTTTTTTTTTTCAACTTCCCTCTGGATTTTTTATACTTCAGTTTAAGTATGGTCCGGGAAAATTTAAATAAGGTGATTAAATGCACTAAAAGATAAGGTGCTTTCTTACTGTTGCATTCTCACTATACGGGCAAAGAAGTATACCAATGATCCTCCTTTAATTCTTCAGTTGTAAAAACAATTTATCAAGATGGTTGCTGTGTAGTTTCAGGCAATTTAGTTTTGGAAGGACAGTGATAAGCAATGCAGTTTGTGTAGCAGTTAATGCAGTCAGTGTTTATAGAAATGTTTTTGAATTAAATAGCTAACCACTAAAACAGCATTTTATCAAATAATAGCCATAAATAAAATGCATTTTGACTTTCAGATGACATGTATACTTACAGGATGTTTCTTCTGCATGCTAAAGATTGTATAACATATTAAAGAACACACATTTATGTGTATAAAAGGCAAATAAACTTTCCCCAGCAGTAATGTGGGAATCATCACTGACGGTTTGACATATCAATATTTCAGGAAGAATAAATGACTTTCATATTCATATGTTTTTTTTCATCATATACTTATTCATTTTTGCATTACTTGCATATTTTGGAAACAATCTGTACTTTATCACCTGAAACTGCTTAAAGTATTTCAAAATATTTTAATAAAGCTTTTTGAATTATCAAATAATATAACTTTTAAACAAATTTTACTATTATTGTAAATATTTGCTCTTCATCCCTTGCCCAAAGGAAAACTATAAATCTTGTCTCAACTGAATGAACACCATTTATCATATTCATTTTGTTGTCAATACAATTATGAAAAGCCTTTGGCCTTTTCCCAAGGAAGGTGATTTGCTACTGAAACTCAATTATTATAAGCAAGGCCAGTACCAAACCACTCCACTTGGCAATCTAACACAGCTTCCTGCATAACTGACACTTTGTCCTTTGGCCCGACCCTAATAACTTCAACATCTATGGTCAAATGGAGGAGAAAATGGTTTCTAGTTCAAAACAAAACATTAAGTCCTAAGATTTTCCATTTGCTATTTTCTGCCATCTGCTGGACAAAAGTTTCATTTCAGATAGGTGTCCCCCCAAAAGAAGTAAGAAAATGGAAAACAGACAATTAAAAACTTCAATTACAGTATCTTTTCTAAATTTTGGACAGTATCAATTATGGAAGATATTTCTTCTTTGACACTGAGGAGAAAGTTTCTGATCTTGACTCTTGGTTAAAATTGTTGAAGAGGAAAACATGAGACGTTAATGGCTGGACAGCACAGAGTTGTAGCTTGGTTTCAAGATCCCCATCAATATTTAAGCACCAAAAGTAGAGTTTTCTGATTTTTCAAAGACATGAAAATTTTAAGTCTTGGAGCTGCTATTTATGTTGAGAGAAATAAAAGGGCCATATATAATTCCCGTTTAACTTTCATAGTTAAGAGAATTATAAGACTTCCCATGTTAAAATTTATAATCTCTGTA
Source organism: Eulemur rufifrons (assembly GCF_041146395.1). Classification (NCBI taxonomy): domain Eukaryota; kingdom Metazoa; phylum Chordata; class Mammalia; order Primates; family Lemuridae; genus Eulemur; species Eulemur rufifrons. Next base: position 15,104,641 of record NC_090992.1, read on the forward strand.
TATGTACGTTATATGCTGATATAAAGCATGAATATGATTCTTAAATGACATGCAAAAATCTTATCTCTAACCTTTCTCTGGGCACATAAATCTGATGAAGTAGATTTTAATAGGAACTAAAAATATAAGTCAGTACTCAAATTAATGTTTAAGAATTTTTATAATATGTAGAATTCTTCCCAAAACATGCCTAGAACCCCTTTTATGTTTTTTGGCCACAACTATGGCACAGTAGTTGAAGATTGAATTTAAGAAGTGTCTTTTGCAATTTAATTTAGAGGAAGTTTGCATAAGAAGGGTTTGAACAAAGCAACTGAGAAATAATGTAACATAAAAAGTAAATTAGCTTTAAGACTATAGAGTTTTTCTTATGTGCTCCGATGGTTTCATGTACAAAAGGCATGAAACCATTATATAATATTTATATGACTTGTATAAATTATCACTTCCTGTTGCAAAGACAATTTCATGCAATACTTTAAAAATAATATTAATAACCATTTACCACTACTGCATATGTGTCAGACGTTACACAAGGTGTAACGGTCACAATTTAATGGTCACAATTTAATGGTCACAATAAGCCATGATACCCAATTATCTCTGTTTTCTGATGAGAAAACCAAGACTCAGAGAGGTGAAATGACTTGCCAAGGTGTACACACAGTAAATGAAGAGCCAGGATTTCAAGCCTGGTCTGACACCAAAGTCCATGTTCTTTTTACTTTTATATCATGAGGCATTTCTTTTATATCATGGGTTTTTTGTTTTATTCCCCCTGCTTATATGAACTCTTGGTAAAGGTAAATTCAAATCTTATACCAAATAACAAATCATGGCTGGACACAGTCGCTCACACCTGTAATACTAACACTTTGGGAAGCCAAGGCAGGAGGATTGCTTGAGGCCAGGAGTTCAAGACCAGCCTGAGAAAGAGCAAGACCCTCTTCTCTACAAAAAATAGAAAATTTAGCCGGTTGTGGTGGCACGCACCTGTAGTCCCAGCTACTTGGGAGGCTGAGGCAGGAGGATCGCTTGAGCTTAGGAGTTTGAGGTTGCAGTGAGTTATGATGACTCCACAGCACTCCAGCTAGGGCAATAGAGCAAGACTCTGTCTCAAAAAAACAAAAACAAACAAAAACCCCCAAAAAACACATACAAAAAAATCAGGACTATTTATTTCCTTTTTTTTTTTCATGTCCATTAATATTTTCATGATGATGAAAAACTGTGGCATGATTAGTTGGGCCTCAAAGAGATAAAATGACCTTTTTGCCCTGCTAATTGAGATGAAGTAGAGATTCAAATCTCCTCAAAAATGCCAAATGGTAGGATTCATTGATCCTGAGTAAAGATGTTAGCTAGATTATCTCTGCAACCCTAACATAAACAATCATTTGGGAGAAGTGATTTTTAAGTTGTCAATATTTAATGGCACCAAAAAAGTAGCCTCTCTGAACTGGGTCTCCAAATGCTATGCTCAGTTATCTCCACTGCTGCCACTGTGCTGTAATTTTTAGCTGATTACACATTAGTTCATTTAGCTTTGTTTCCTCTTCCCTACTGTGCCATACTATTAAACGAAAGCGAGGGGCCTGGCATCCCTCTGTGCACAGAGCTGGTATTGTCACAGTGTAATAAGGATACATCCAGTCAAACAGCATGGTGTAGCTGGTCTTTGTGTTCAGTGCAAAGGCAATCCCTCGAAGATCTCTTGCCAGCCCGATCAACATACGCTGTCAGTGGGAAAGAGACACAGTAATTGATTTTCACGTTAGCACAGAGCAGATGGAGTAATAATCAGGCAATAATGACCACATATCTGATTTTGATTCATTAGCTAAAATGTCTCGTCCAGATCTCTTTCTATAGAATACCATAGACTCTTTAAACAAACAGACCATTAAATATGCTGACCAACTCTACTTTGCTTCTTATAAATTGAGCTAAGTCATAAAGCAAGTAGCTTAGCAAAACATTTAGATTCTTAATATACTTTGTTTCTGAATAGTGCCAGATTAAAATAAAGAGACCAGGACTGATAATTTCACAAAACAGATATGCACGTGGTCTAGACATTATTTAATAATAACATCAGCTTGCATGAAATCAGCCCCACTATACAATTTAGAGTCTATCTTAGAAAGGTACTGGCATTTAAAGATTCCTAATGGATATCCTTAATAACTTTAGGACAAAATAAAACTGGCCTGGTGACCTACAGGTACTGTGATATACCCAGAATGGCAGTTGCATTCCCCAAGCAAGGAAAAGATGTAAGGAAAAAAGTTCTATATTTGATGTATTAAGACTTGAATTTGAATCCCAGCTTTATTTACCGTTAAGATTAAAGGCAAGACAATTTATCAGTCTTGGTTTTCTCATCTATAAAAGGGGCTAATAAAGCCTCTTTCACAGAGACATTCTGAGAAATAAGTCTAATAAATTTGTGTGAAAATGCCTAGCAAAAGCCTGATACATAGCAAGTGTTCCCTAAGTTTTAGAGGAAAAAAACCACTTGACTCTTGAATAAAAGAGCTCTGACTTGTACTCCAGACTCTTAATTAAGCTGTCCTTAGCATGATGCTTGGGAAGAGCACAGAAAACCCATGAACAGATGCTAGAATGTCAGAACAAAGAGCACAAATAAACATAACTGCAAAACAAAGGGGTGGGATAATTGAGATATATTATACAACTGTAATTTCTGAAGATACTGTTTCAGTGGAAATATCTGGCCAGAAAATGGTCTCTGAACTTTTCTTTTTACCAGATTTTCTTTTCTCACACTTTGGTAATAAATGAAAACCTCTTTAGGAAAGTGTTTAAATTATCATTAAAGAGGCAGTGAATTCTGACCCTCATCTTAATGGCTGAATAATATTTCAAAGTAGCAAATAATGGTTTAACTCTCAGAAGTATCTGGAATTTCTCATCCTCCATATTCTTTCTACCTAAAAGGTGACTCAATATAATTATAATCTTATAATTATAAAATCATACTTATAAGAATATTCAGTTTCTATGCTAACAGTTTATAGAATGATGGTTATCTGAATTTCTATTTCTGCTTCTTTAAATGACTTACTCCTTTTTTCTCTCATAATCTCACCAGTCCTTGTTTTTCTATAACCAGCTGTCCCCTCCTTGTAGTTCCCTCATACGATCTGCTATTTTTTTTTAAAAAACAACATTTTGCCTTTTTTCACCACCTGGAACCTGTTTCTCTCTTTCTCAGCCTGCCACATCCCTCATAGTCTACAGAACAAAATATATCTTCTGAGAAGCCTTTTTCGAACAATTTTTCTGATTACTTGGCTTTGTAGTCTTTTTATTAAAGTGGACTTTTTATTCTATTTTTATTACATATTCTTACAAGTTTCAGGCTACTCTTCAAATAATCTTAAGCTTCCACATATACATGAGATACCCACCACTCAATTCTAAATTAACCAACAGGAACCATCAGTTTTACTTTTTTTGTGCCTAGTACAAAGGGCTTTTAATGAAATATTTTAGACTATCTTCATTATACAAAAAGGTTAATTTTTAATTTATCACAATTTTTTCCTTCCTTAAAAGATGCCAAGTTAATAGCAGTGCTCTAATTGACTCAAATCTATGGTTTTTTTAATGTAGTAAAATGTGGCTATGAAATTTTATCAATGTATTATTTTATAAAATGTTACTACAGAGCAGAGGAAGCATATAACTGTATTTTAAATAAATTCAACTAATAGAAAAATGCAGTGTTAATGTGAATAAGAAACAGATTTCTTATGCTCAAACAATACCTCTTCTCTCAAAGCAGCAAGGAGTACTGTAATAATCTACACAGATACACAAATAACAGTAAGAAAGTATTCTCTCATTAGCCAAAACATACTCAGCTCTGTTACGACACAGAAAAACTGTTAACCAAACCAGGCTACTAAATAATTTGAGAGTGAGAGGTGATCTTATTGAAATTTGGAGGAGGAGGAGACACAGTTTACTATCTCATTTAAAATAGTACACAGAGGTTTATTTTAAAAGTTGCCTTTCTCCTACGGTTGGTCAACACTAGACTCTAGATTGATCTGAAGAGTAAGAGGCTCCTATATTTTTAGTGAGGCTGTTTTGGGGAGTGGGATAGGTCTAGGGATCTAATACTATGGATTCCTTTTAGGATAGTTCAAGGAGAAACTGCTGAGTGCTTCAGTCTGCTGCATGGTGAACAGTTGTCTGTGTGCCAAGTGTGAGATGAATGGACTGGGAAACAGCTGAAACGAGGCTCCTTCCACCCTGACCCCCAAAACAGGGTTTCTAATGGAAAGTCTGACAGACCCTTTACTGTAGTGGCACTACTGGGGGCAGCTATAATATTATCCTCATAATTCTACTATATAATAACAACAAAGAAAAAGAAGGTGAAGGGTCATTGTGCTTTGTCTTTAGAATTAAGATGGCTGTCTTCATCCTTACAGCATACTCTTAATTCTGAAGACACATCTTAATAACCTCTAAATAGTTCCAACAAAAGAGCCGTGTCAGAGGAATGAGCAGGCCCCAAGGTGTTTCAACTGGAGTGTTTTCATCTGCCTTTATTGCTCTATCCCTCTCCAGAATTAAGGCAATAACCTGTGATAAATTATTCAGGAACTGCTACAGGGATCAAAGCAAAATCATTCTGTTAAAGTGCTGTTTGCAACATTTGGCACTTAGTGCGAAAACTTTTAATGTGCGCATGCTGAAAATCAAGGATTTTAAATAATTTAACACTGTGGAGTTTTTACGAAGGGACTAAAGATAGCAGGTTCCTATTTAACTACTCCTCTTCCTCTGAGAAGTTTTCATTCATTTTCCTTAAAGCCGGTGATGTCATGGCCAAATCAAAAATGATGCATGAGTCAGGGGTATATTGGGCTATATTTTACCATGGATACAATTATAGGGGGAAAACACCTATTTTGAAATAATAATGTAAAGCCAGGATTTGTCACAGTATTTTCTTTCTTTTTCCCCTTTATGTTGAAGAGAAAACCCAAGACAAAAATTCAATGTTCTTTTCAGTTTTATTAGGACTAAGTAAGAAAACAAAGCTATAAATTTAAGAGTTTTGCAGGATGTCTTCCCCTCAAATCTATATTTCAATTTGGCAACATAGGTCCTTAATATTTAAGTTCATCTTGAAATCTGCATTGGAAAAATATCTATAAATAGAGAGTTAGAAAATCCTGGTAAGGGTTGCAAATTAAATGAATTTGGCAGTCCTGCGGCATTTTCACAGAGATATTTTAACAGCATCACCTCCTGTGGATTGGAATACTAAATACTTTATTGAAGAACAAAACAGAAATGTTTTTATCTCTAGTACTTGCAAAATGAAGTACCTGAAAGCACTTTTGCATGTATTATTTATTCATCATGATAGAAAAATAGCCTTAACCTAATAAATTACATTTAAAAGCATTTAGTGCAAAAGTTTTGTTTATGATAAAGCAACAGATTTAGTTCTTTATCAGTAGCTTAAAGCACCAAGTTTTCTTTATACAAATTAGACAGATGGTGCTTACAGTAGAATTTACTAAAGGTCTGTCACAACAAATGCAGCCAAGCTGCATATTTAATCACTGCAGAATCTTGTCTACCTGCAGCTGCCAACTGCTAATCCAATTTCCCTGATAAATGTGGCAAGAGACACGATCAGCAATAAAGAGCATCTAACTCCATTTTCCTGCAGGGCGTCTTTTGATGAACATTTAGGACGGAAGCACCGAGTGCACTGTGTGGCCTTGGTTCGTGGCAGCTGCATGCATTCTGAGGCACAGTTCTCAGGTTACTCACTTAATTCTGCCACTATCATTACGTTGCTATTGATCTCAGTAGCTGTTGCCTACACAGCATTACTCTAGATGAAGCTGAATCAGGCAGTTATCATGCATCAAACTTGCTCAAAAGCCTGGAGATTTCCCCTTAATTACTTGTGATTTTATTTGCAAATACCGTTAAAGTGTAATCAAGCAGTCACTTTCCAGGGTCGTTAAGAACTTGCTGGTTTAGGGATACATCACTGGAACTCCATTAAAAATGACTCTAGGAAGATGGTTTCTATCAAACTAGATGGGATTACATCAAAACGGGCTTCGAATATAATGAAATCTTCAAATGAAACAGATGTAATTTTATAAAGATGATGTTTTTCAACTTCACTGCTTCTTTTTGATAAAGGGCACCAATAGCCACCTTAAAGCTACAAAGATTTTCTTGGTCATTAAAAGTATTTGGAAGACATCCAAAGATATAGCTAACCTGAGTAGAAACTCTAGTGAAGAATTTCAGGAAGACTATAAACACAAAGAAAATCTGTAAGATCCTTTTTTGTTTTAAAATTCTATGACTATGACATGCTGATAAATATTCATTTACAAACTCTATTTTAAATGAAAAGGTATAGTATTTGGCAAATTAGCTTTTGGTAGAATAATTATGTAAAAATAATCATCAAAGGCCACCATTTTTCTATTTGTCTTCTTACTGCTTATTTATTTATTTATTTTGGGGGATAAAAAGAAGAGAAGGCTTGCAAAAGATGGTTAATATTTCCAACATATTTCAAATAACAATAAAATATATGACTCAAGTATCACTAACAAAGGTGCCTACATTCTCTGGAGTATATTTACTAGTCTTTTAAAAATAATAATCTGTGTCAATCTATTTAATATAGCTTTGATACATTATAATTTTAGGAGATACTATTTCTGTTTAGCGGAGCTTGTGCTCCCCATCCCCCACCTTAAAATATGGGGCTGTTTTGTCACAGACAGCTTGCTACACTTAAGGATTTTACTAATAAAACATAATGTTGTCTTAGATATTATGACTGTTGCCACAGCTGAACTGACTTGTCAAATCAATCCTAATATGGCTCCCACAGGCACATAAAAACCTTATTTAGCTATCAGTTATCCTAATCACTTTGTTCAGTTTAAGAATGCAATACTTCAAAGACCAGTTCCTATTTATACATATATGCCTAGCCATTTAATAAAGTCTTGATTTATATAAATTCTTGTTTAAAAAAATATTTAGAGATGTAGTGTTTTAGCATGTGTATGTTTGTGTATTCCTCCATATGGATATGTTGAAACAGAGTGTGGGGTAGATGAGGGAATAGGGATGTTTAAAGTGGGTACCCACGAGAAATGTTCAATTAAAGATAGTAACTGCCACAAGAGACAAATCTGTGCCATCTGATCATGAACTGACTGTCCTAAACCATTCGCTAACTTCAAAGTCCATTTGTATAAGAAACTAGAGACATGCTTAAGTGAAAAGTGCAACTCAAAGACACATGTAATTGGGAAAGCAGGTCTGAAGAGGCATAGAACACACACAGATATGTAAAACCCTTTGCCGGATCTAGATACTTTTGAAAGAACAAAATTATCTTTTCTCATGTTTGGAAAAAAAAACCTACCTTTACATCTTCTTGTTTAAAGTTGTTGTTGAATATTTGTAATACTGTTTCAAAAGCAACTGTAAGAGGCAGCATGAAATTCTCAAATTCGTCCTCATCTTCGCCTATCAGAGAAACAAAAGGGTCACCACAGTTTAAAATGCATGTTATTGTACATCAGCCTCAGCATTGAGTGCTTCATTCAGGCTTAGAAATGTTCCTGAGAAGGGGCCAGCCTGCATTTACATCCGTGTCACATTTTGTGCTTTGGCTCATTGAATATGCTGGTGTTTTGCCTTCTCTTTTGCACCAAATGAAATAGCAAAATTACTTACCAGCCATTTTTTTTTCTGGCTCTTTATTGGATCTAACAGACTCATGCCCCAGGCATCTCAGCCTTTTAGTTCTTAGGGCCCCCAGAGCTTCCCTAATGCCTCAAGGAAAGTATTCAAAGCCTCAGAGACAAGGATCTTTTCTCCCCTTCTCTTTAGGTGCCAAGGCCCTAAAGGGCTCACAGACTCAGGTGCCTAGATAGCTCTAAGTTATTATTGTCTTTTATTTATGTTCTTTTAAAAACATTAATTTGTTAAATGGGAGGGAAACTTTTATCTGCAAAAAAGGATGGGGTCCCTTATGGGTCATTTGGATTTTAACTACATTTTCCATGGCACACTTCTTCTTAAACTAAGTGTTCTTTTCTTTATAGAGAAGACGGAAGAGACATTTCCTATTAATTTTTCACTTTAAAGGTAGAGTACAGTTTCTTCAAGGATTCTGTCAAAGCAGAATCCTCACACATGGATATGCACAATTGATAATTTATATAGCATTCTTTTAAAAGGGGGGTTCTTTTTAATGGGAGATTGAATTCTCTCATTCATCCTATGCCACAGGGAGCTATGAACCCTGCTTTACTGATGAAGAAATAGGCAGAGAAAGGTTAAGCGTCTTGCTTAAAGTGGCATATTTAGCTGGAGGTGGAACTATATGGCTCAGACCTCCTAATTTCTATGCTATTAGTAGAGTTTCTGAATAGAGCATTAGAGACGAAAGGAACTCTCAGAGAAGAGGCCAACGGTCCTTAAAGTTTAGCAGCATCAACATCACCTTCAAACTTCTTAGATACAAATTCCCAGGTACCATTCCAGATCTACTGAATCAGAAACTCTGCGGGTGGGATCCAGCAATTTTGTTTTAGCAAGCCCTCCAGGTGATTCAGATGCCTCCAAATGTTTGAGGAACATTGGACTATACATCACTTTACAGACAAGGAAACTGAGGTCATGGCAGGATCAGGATTCTTTGACTCTTAAGGAGTGGCTGATCTGATCTGTCATTTCTCTTTTCCCTTCAATCTCACATACTTTGTTTCAGGAGTCCAACAGAATCAGGGACTTAGCTTTGTTCACAAAGAAATGCCAAAAGGCCAATGAGTCTTTCTGGATGTGCTGTTCAAGGTCCTGGGTGAAGAGTAAGGCAGATCAAATTACAATCTCTGCTTGGTCAACTGGCTATGAGACCAAGTTATTCTTTGATAGACCTTCCTCTGTCAGCTGGTGATAACATTAGACCTATACAGATGCTATTCTTATTTTCAAGGCCCAGGTCAAATAATATCTTTCCCAATGTCTGAACTAAGCTCTCCCAAGCCCCAGTGAAGTATTTTCCCTTCTCCCTTTGGATTCTCATAGCGTTTTGTCTGGCTATAGTATCATTCTGCTTTGAATTGCAGATAATCAGGCATGTATCTAGTAACACCAATAATACCATCTATATTATACCACCACTAACACCATCTGATCAGGGTTAATGTGGGTATTAAATGAGATAAAATTTATAATGTGCATATGTAAATTATTAGCTCTACCAGCCTACACCGACATTATCTTCAGATTAGCTTCTGGAAAGCTGAGATTGTGTATCTTTGTGTTTCTCAGTAAAGAATGATGTAGGGCTCTGTAGTAAACAGGCCCAGGTGTCTGACTCCACTATATACTTCTAACTTTATTTTACTTATCACTCTGAGTCTCAATTTCCTCATCTATAAAACAAGGATAAAAGCACCTATTTTTGAGGGTTATTGTGAAGATTAAGTGTTATAATACATGAAAAATAGAAGATGCTCAATAATTATTAGTGGTGTACTAGTAGTATAGTATTAGTACCTAGAACAGTGCCTGGTATATATTAGGAAAATACTGTGTTTGAATGAAAAGTAGTTGCTTAATAGAGGTGAATTTTAAAAAATAAGCCATGAAGCCATGTAATTTTTTTTTTTTTTTTTGGAGACAGAGTCTTACTCTGTCACTCTGGATAGAGTACAGTGGCATCAGGTAGCTCACTGCAGCCTCAAACTCCTGGGCTCAAGCGACCCTCCTGCCTCAGCCTCCTGAGTAGCTGGGACTACAGGTGCACGCCATGACGCCAGGTTAATTTTTCTGTTTTTAGTAGAGACGGGGTCTCACTCTTGCTTTGGCTGGTCTTGAACTCCTGAGTTCCAGCAATCCTTCTGCCTCAGCCTCCCAGAGTGTGAGGATTACAGGCAAAGCCATGTAATCTTATTCTTCTAAGATAAAGTATTATCTAAATATGTAACAATTAATGAGAACAGTGATAATTATCACTGTAGGCAGACAAGGGTGCTGGAAAGATTGAATGCTTTGAAATCAAAAAGTTTAAGCCTGAATCCTGACTTTGCTATTTAGGTCTGGTTTTGGGTAAAGTCACTTCACTCATCCAAGCCTTAGTGTCCCCATCTGTAATTAAGAGAACATAATATTTATTTCATAAAGGTAGCTGTGAGGATTAAATAAATGACAAAACATCTGTAACTCCTCTTGCTCAGTGCCTGGCACTTTTAATAAATGACAGCCGTTAGTGTTTTTGTTGTCTTGAGTTTAATACGGACTTAGAGAGGTGATTATGGTAATCAAATAAAGTATGACTGCAAGATTGCCAGCCCAGAACCCTTCCTTTGGGAACAAAACTTTTCCAAGGTAAGAATGTTTACTCAGAACAAAGACAAATTCAGAACTTTAAAATTTCAACCCCTCATTTAATATTCTGAGCTACAGATCAAAAAACTTTCTGATTCTACCTCTTTCTCCAATCAAATTTTGAGGCAAACAAGGAGCACAAGAGACAAGCTACCAAAATGTGCAGGGAGAAGGTAAAGGAGCAAATACTAAACACAGTAATGTGAGCGGCAATTCTATTTAAATGTCACTTCCTCAGAGACTTTCTCTGACCACTCTATCTAAAATGATACCCACAGTGTCCCTACCCCATCATTTTGGGGTCATTTTCCAATCCCACAACCAACTTTACTTTTCTTATGGGAGATGACTATTAATTTATATATTTATTCATTTATTGTTTATCTACTCTGCTATAATGTAAGCTCCTTGGTGAAGGAATTTGGTCTATTTTGATCATGGTTGTATCCCTAGTACCTTGAATAGGGTCTGGCATTCAAGAAATATTTGTGGAGTGACTGAATAATAGTAGTTATTTCCAGAGTACTTACATGCAGGCAATGAATTTGGTACTTTATTTACTTAAAAACCACTTAGGTGGTTCTTAGTATATTCAAAGGACTGTTGGAAGTTATTAATGGTCACAACACTCCCATGAAATGGTATGATTTCCTTCATTTTACCTGCGAACAGAGAGTCTCAAAGGAGTTAAGTAGCTTGCCCAACATCCTCCAGCTGGAAAATGTCAGTAAGCTAGGATCCCCAATCAGGCAGGTCTGCTTTACTCCGAAGCTCCTGTTCTTCCTTCTATGTCTCTGATGGGGTAGGAGGCATCAGAGGTGGGGACTAAAGTTAGTGTCACAGAATGCTGAGTTTGGAGATGCATAAAGTCAGAAGAGGGTGAAGAACAATCAGTTTGGTTCTGGTGAAGAAAATGGAATTCCTAGGTAATCACTGAGCTTAGGTAGGCAAATGTGAGACACTGGTACATTATTACAACAGAGATGTTTATGTTAGCACTGTTCCTCTTACTGCAACATGGTATGTTGTACCACCAAAACTGGAGAACTGGATATTTTTGTTTAAAACATGCAAACAACTTTATTCAACATCTGTTAAAGACGTTTTTCCTCATTTGTATTATCCATAGAGGTATCATTTACTATTTCTGATGTGAAAGGAGAAAACATGAGCTCTCTCTCTTATAACTGCATATCCAAGTACATAGTCATATATTTAGTATGCTAAATGTATATGTGATCATTTTATGAATAATAATTGAAGCTGGAAGTTTTGTTTTTTAACAAGACAAAGATCCAGAAACCAATATGATTGAAGGTGAAGTGCCAATTTATAGACTAATATTTTCATTGCCATCAGGAAAAGTAAATATTAACATAACATGATAAATAATCATGCATAGATAGAAATGATACATTCTTTGGCTTTTAGGTAAAACCCAAAACTAATCACCTGTACTGGGTTTCCAGGGATATGATTCAATAGAAAGTTATTCATTTTGTAAGCTCCAAACATTTTTTATCTTTAGAGAAGTCACATTAAAATACAGCAGTAACTCTTTTAGTATGTTGTCTAACATTCTGTTTGTAGGACATTTCATTTATTATTTTGTACAATTTAGAACCTTAAGCAGTAGGAATATAAAATGGTACAGCCAATGTAATATGGTGATCCACTGTTGAAACCTTTTGGCAGTTACTCAAAAAATTAGAGTTCTCATTTGACCCACGAATTTCACTCCTAGGTATTTACTCAAGAGAACTGAAAGTGTATGTCCACACAAAAACTTGTGTGCAAATGTTCATACCAGCATTATTTCATAATAGCCAAAAGGTAGAAATAACCCAATGTTCATTAACTAATGGATAAACAAAATGTGGTACATCCATACAATGGATTTAGCCATAGAAAAGAACAAAGTACTGATACATGCTGTAATATGGATGAGTCATAGGAACATTATGCTAAGTCAAAGAAGCCAGACACAAAGGCCACATATTGTATCTGTGGTCCCCAACTCCTGGGCTGCAGATTGGTACTGGTCTGTGGCCTGTTAGGAATTGGGCCGCACAGCAAGAGGTGAGCGGTGGGTTAACGAGTGAAGCTTCGTTTGTATTTACAGCCACTCCCCATCACTCGTATCACTGCATAAGCTCCACCTCCAGTCAGATCAGCAGCAGCATTAGATTCTCATGGGAGTGTGAACTCTACTGTAAACTGCCCGTGCAAGAGATCTAGGTTGCGCACTCCTTATGAGTATCTAATTCCTGATGATCTGATGTGAAGCTGAGACAGTGATGGTAGTGCTACGGAGCAGCTGCAAACACATTATCATTAGCAGAGAGGTCTGCCTGCACAACAAATGTAACGTGCTTGAATTATCCTGAAACCATCCCTCCCCAGCCTCCATCTGTGGAAAAATTGTCTTCCATGAAGGTCTTCCATGGAAAGTCCTTCCATGCTGCTGCCGTGTACAGAGGATACTCGGGCTATATACCTCAGGCTTTCCCTGCTGCCACTATTCAGGTCCCCATCCCCAGTGTCTACCAGATATACTCAATGTGGTGACAAGAGCAAAGACAAACCGCAGAAACACCACTGAAGGAGCGCTTTACTATTTATGAAGAAAGAACATGTGGAGTTAGCACATATATGCAACCTGAAAGTGAAGAATGCTGTGAAAGACCTTCCATATCTTCTATGTGGTCCCTGATACCAAAAAAGTTGGGGACCATGGAGTATTACTCAGCCACAAAAAACAACGGTGAACTAACACCTCTTGTATTATCCTGGATGGAGCTAGAGCCCATTCTCCTAAGTGAAGTATTACAAGAATGGAAAAACCAGCGCAACATATACTCACCATAAAATTGGTACTAATTGATCAATACTTAAGTGCACATATGGAAGTAACATTCATTTGGTGTGGGGCAGGTGGGAGAGGGGAGGAGGGGATGGGTATTCACACCTACTGTGTGCAGTGCTGTCCGGGGGATGGGCATGCTTGTAGCTCTGACTCCGGTGGTGTAAAGGCAATATATGTAACCTAAACATTTGCACCCCCACAATATTCTGAAATAAAAAAATGATATTAGAACAACAACAAGAAAAGGTTGGGGACTGCTGTATATGATTCCATTTATATTAAATGTCCAGAATAGGGAAATCCACAGAGACAGAAAGCAGATTAGTGGTTTACAAGGGATAGGGGAGGGGGAAAGAGGAGTAACTACTTAAAGGAGTAATTACTAAAAGGGTTTCTTTTTGGGGTGATGAAAATGTTCTGGAATTAGATAATGGTGATAGTTGCACAACCTTGTGAATATTCTAAATATATTAAATACCACTGAATTGTATACTTTAAAAGGGTGAATTTTGTAGCATGTGAATCTCAAAAACACACACACACCCCCCCCCCCCCCCAAAAATCTGGGTATCCTTCCCTCCCAAATATATACAAAACAGTGAAACTTCTCATTTCCCCAAATTTGAATGCAAATAACAGCTGGATTACTGGGGAGTTGGAGAAGTGGGCAAGGAGAAACAAATGATACAAATAATTAAGGTAATTAAAAATGATGGTAGCCAATAGCTACTGAGGATTTATTGTATAAGTATTGTGTGAAACACTTTGGCATTAGTGACAGATCAGTATGGAAGGCAGAATAATGACCAATTCCCTTCTAATCTGTGGAACCTGTGAATATGTTAGGTTATATGATAAAGAGGAATTAAGGTTGCTAATCAACCGACCTTAAAATCGAAAATTCTCCTGGGTTGTTCAGGTGAATCCAATATAATTCAAGGGTCCTGAAAGTGGAAGAGAAAAGCAGATGTGGGAGAACCACAAAGATGGCAGCAGGAGAAGGACACTGTCTGATGTTGCTGGAGAAAGGGAGCAATGGGCCAAAGAAAGCAGGTAATCTCTAGAAGCTGCACAGGGCAAGGGAACAGATTCTTCCTTAGAGCCTCCAGGAAGGAACATAGCCCTGATGACACCTTGATTTTAGCTCACTGAGGCCCAATTTAGACATCTGACCTCCAGAATTGTCAAATAATACATTTTCATTGTTTAAGCCACTAAATTGTAGGAATTTGTTACAGCAGTAATAATAGGAAACTAATACAGTCAGTAAAGGTCAGGTCTCCTGACATGAAGCTCTGGTCCAAACTAAAGAAAATTAAGAGGAGGGACAAACGAGGAGACACAGAGGCACTGGGTGAAGAAAATAATCCATTCCAAACCAAGTAACAGTGGGTGATCTCAGAAGAGACTTTTGGAGGCCAAGGCCCACATCATCTGCTGTTTCCCAACGCTTCATTATGATAGAATCTCTAAAGTTTTATTAGAATACGACTTGAGAAATTGGCTTAGCTGGTCCCTTCATCTTAGTTCAGAATTTGGTTTTCATTTCAGTTTCCTTCTAAACTGCCTAGGAGTTCTAGCTACCTTTGAAATGACCTGTGGCTTCAGGCAGGGCAGCATATTTTAGAATCTGTCAGGAAGTGTCATCAACTCTTGCTTCTGTAGGGAAATAATAGCTGCAAGTGCTGAGGGGAGAGCAGATGCATTAAGAGCATTGAACTTGCCTCATTTTGTGGTCCCAGGGGAAGTCAGTGCTTCAAATAGTGCACTCAATAAATGTGTTTCTTAATTAATATTTTCTAAGAACTTGCTTTGTAATAGGAATTGCTTTAGGCCTTTTCATATATATTTATCTTATTTAAACCACATAACTTTTAAAAGTAGGTATCTCCATTTAATAGATGAGAAAACTGAGGCTCTCTATAATTCCTCTCCCTGGGGAACCAGAATGTTTACTTTAGTACCCAAAAGAAAAATACACTGTCCATTGCAGATTATTGCTACTCTTTTTCTAAGAAACACACCCTAAAAGTCTCATCCATGAAGCATCGCATTTCCTGGTGTGTTCTGGACTCACTACCCTCAAAACCAGGTAAGTTATTAAAACTGGATCTGGACTTAATAGGCTGCTTTCTGCCTACAGGGCCAGCTAATTAGGCTTAATCATCTCATTATAGATTTTAAGTATTTCCAGCTGCTTCTTTACCCCTTACTGTCCACTTCCGCATCCTACCCTCTCAATGTCTATTTTCCAGATAGTCTTTGCTGAGTCATGGACACAGGTGATATATTGATGTTTCTATCAGAACATTAGCTATTTCTGATCAAGCCGTTCACTTGCTAAATCTTCCTGGGATATCTACTTCTGTGTTCCTTTTTCCATAGGAAGAAATATGTTTTGGACAATTATTGGACATAAGAACAAATTTTTAAAATTACATTTGACTTTCACTGACCATCTAACTGTAATATACCTATATAGGGCAACTAATAAACATTAATCTATGTGTTTATTTCATAGAAGTTTACAAAGTAATCCTTTCTCCTTTCCTTTTACTGCTCCCAAGCCCCAAATCAATCATTTGGTCCAAACAGATCAAAGAATAAAAAGTTACATTTCTTAATTGATTGAGAAGGTGAAAAGTGAAGCAATAGTTTAGTAAAAGTGGATGAAAATATGTGGTCAGAGGGCTATCACTTATATGACTGAATCTCTCTGAACCTTAGTTTTCTAATATTAGGCCATTAAACATGCAATGTCCGATTTCAAATCAAAAGTGTACTTTATTCTATCTCAAACAAGAAGCAGAACAATTAATCCAAGTATGCGCCTAAACTATCGACAGTTTTGCCGTCTTAATGGTAGCTTATTTAGGCCAGTAGCAAAGAAGCCTGGAGAGCAAGTGGCAATGAAATTGTGAAAGGTGTTCTCCACAGATTGTTGAGAAGTGAATATTTTTCCTTGCAAGAAGTCGTCCAAAGCCTGGAAGAAGTGGTAGTCAGTTGGTGCAAAGTCTGGTGAATATGGTGGATGACAGAGAGTTTCCAAGTCCAGCTTCTGTAGTTCGAACAGCATTGTTTGTGCCACATGTGGTTGAGCAGTTGTCTTGCAAGAAGATTGGCCTGTCTATTGACCAGTCTCTGCTGCTTAATAGCTAGCATCCTCATCATTTCATCCAATTGAGTTTAGTATACATCTGCTGTAATGAACTGATCAGGTTTCATGAAACTGTAGTAGATAATACCAACCTGGACCACCAGACAACATTAACTTTTTTTGATGAATATTCTGTTTTGGACTGTGTTTTGGCACTTCATCTTTATCCAACCATTGTGCTGAACACTTGCAATTGACAAAAAAGAATCCATTTTTCATCACATGTAACAATATGGTGTAGAAATGGTCCTCCTGTATGTTTTGACAGCAAAGAAAGGCAAGCTTCGAGATGATTTCTCTGCTGATGCTCATTTAATTCATGCAGAACCCATCTATCCAGCTTCTTTACCTTGCTGATTTGTTTCAAATGGTCCAATATTGTTGGAATAGTAACGTCAAACCTTGCTGCTAATTCATGCATAGTTTGAGGTGGAATCTCTTCCACTACAGCTTTCAGCTGATCACCATCCACTTTTGTCACAGGTTGCTCACGTGGCTCACTGTCAAGATTAAAATCACCAGAACAGAACTTCTTAAACCATTCATGTACTGTGTGTTCATTATCCACATCCTTCCCAAACACTTCGCTGGTTATTTAGAGCTGTCTGTGCTGCATTGGGTCCATGACTGAACATGAATTTTTGATTTATCCATGATTTTACAAAAATTGTTCTAAAAAAATTTGAAGCATAATGACAAGCCAAAACATTTATTGGAAAGACTTAGAATGTACCTTCACAATAAAAATAAAACAAGATGTGTCAAAATGAAATGTCAGAGAAAACTTAGTACTCAAGGAAATCGGACATTTCATACTTAATAATCTATAAACAATGGAATAATACCTACTTCATGTGGACTGTTGTATAGCTCAAATAGGAAAATGTTTGTGAAAGTAGTTTGCAAACTAAAAATTTCTAAACAAATATTAGCTATTATTAATAAAGAAAATTTCCTTCCTCTGTGTATTTTTACTTCTATCTTTACTAGCCATTTCTTTAAAAGAGTCTTCGTTTTATTCATCGTTTGTAATTTAAAATTTCTCAAATTTAAGCTAGTGATATCTTCTGGTGCCAATTACCTGTTATAAGCCACAAAAGTATATGGATATTGTGCTTTCTGTACCCCTAAAGACAGAACCATCTCTTACCATCCATAAACACCATTTTAATATTATTATAGTATCTCCCTGGTTATTAAAATATGACTGCTTCTTAAGAGTTTAAAATACCTAAGGAATGTACTGCTCACTCAAATCCTATCCATGCACTTTTCATCTAAGTAGTTCAATATAAGATGCAATCATGAAATGTCCAAGGAAAAAACAACTGTTGGTAACACCAAGTAATTCCAAATTTGTGGCTGGTGAAAACTTAGTTTGCAATTAAAATTTTTTGGTTCTTCACAAAATGAAAAGCTTTGTTACAGTTCTTTCCCACACTTCCTCTCTTCAATATTTGTCAACTGAATTCACCTCTATTCAAATTAAACAAAATAGAAAGTTTTTATTTATTCAAGTATTTTATATTGAACAGCTCCCTGGAGGTTCTCCATTTACTGGCTCGGGTAATACTATCTTTCCTTTAGTTTATTAGATCAACAAAGTTAATTTTAAATAACCTAGGGAACTAGTGATTCTTGGAAGGGCTAACATGCCTGCACATATGGTCATTGACCATTTTTTTCTGCATGTGTGCTATCTTGTGAAGGGATTTTTTGCATTCATTTTGATAATTTCTTAGAATACAAAAAATACAGTGCCAACAATTCTTACATGTTTTGAAACATCATCATTCTAACGATAAAATGCTTTCAATTCTGTTCTTTACATAAATGAACATTTTGTCTAGCTTAGCTAAAGTAATTTGATAAAATGGTACAACTGTTTATTGCCAAGCCCCCCATCCCCCCATTTTCATCTGAAATACAACCTGGGGCACATACCATCTAATTAAATTCATACAAAGTGCAAATTATTGAATAGAAACCAAAATGCATTTCAAAGTAAATACCAATTAATGTGACACCCAATTTCTTTCCCCTTTTCTAATCACTCCAATGTGTATGGCTTACACACAAAACACAGTCAATTTATTTTGTAGGATTCAATTAGAATATGCATTGTATTTCAATCCAAGAATCACATCCAATGCTTTTGCAAGCAAGTAGCTTAGGTGTTTTTACTTGATTCTTATACTCACACCCACCCCCTGAAATCAGTGCTATAAAAAGTTTGTCAAGTTTTTTTTGTTTGAGAAGGATTCTCATTATGTAATATTTTTATTTCCTTCATTCAATACAGGATTCTGTGCTGCTCTTGATAAGAATACTATCTTTTTCTTCCTTCTTTCCATGACAGTGAACATACAATAGAAAACTATCAAGCCATATGTACAGAAATTCTGACAGTAACATTCCAGTCAACCAAGTCTGTGAGACAAGTCTTCAAATAAAAACTGTGTTCAACAACGCTCAACAAATCATTGTCTATAAAGTAGTAACACTTTGAACAGAGAGCAAAAAGTGACTAATCGGGCACAAGGGTGGCCACTTGTGAAAGTAATCAGCCACTTGATTGATTTTTGTCTTGGAGAGGCCAATGAGCAAAGCAACTTCCAGAAAGAACCTGGCAGTAAGAGATGATTGGCAGAAGAGCCAGGATGATGGCATCTTGGTTACTGTATCCTTGTTTGTCATTCATTCAATAAGCATTTACTGAGCACCTACAATGTAGAGATGCCGGAGCTAGAAAAATATGAAAAAGACCAAGTCCATACTCTGAAGGAGCTCAACATATTTTGAGAAGAGCAACTTTGGTTCTTAACAAGGGAAGGAAGCTCTTATAATTTGTACCAGAAATCATTACTTGATGCTTGTAATATACATTCAATTATTTAAAAAGTGAAAACCATTGATAAGTAAGGAAGGAGTTTCTTTTCAAACATGTAAAAGTGCCATAAGTATAGCTGCTATCGTTTTTAATTTTATCTATATCCAGACTCAACTGACATACACTGAGCACCTACTGTGCACCAGGCACTTCCACCATAGCCTCTCTCTTTCTCTGACCCTCAAGGTGTCTAAAAAGTGCTTGTAACACATACTTAATTTTTTAAAAAACCTTGAGCTAAAAACCACCAATTTAAATTAATATTTTAAATTGTTATGGCTTAAATATTTCAAAGAAATCTAATCCTGGGAAACCTAATAAAATCCTATTATTCAAATCATATATGTTTACTTCAGTTTCTCATGCCTCACAGTTTACATTAAACAATACAAAATAAAAGCAAATTTGCTTTCAAAAAGTGTGCAATGCAGGGTCTTTCTGGGTATCATCATGAATATCAATTATCAATGCAGTTATAAGTGGTACTGTGATTACAGAGTCTGAGCTGTGTTCAGGCTCTGACAGTGCTCTCCTATTGTTTAAGCTAACACAGATATAAGGGGTGGGTGTGGGGGAGGTGGATGGTTCCCTTGTCTGTGATGACCATATGAGGAAGGAAATCTTAACCCATTTCCAGGTTCTAAAAATGTGACTGACATGAACTTATTTCTAAAAAATCTCCCACAGAAATTTCTCTTTAATTTTACTCTCCCCACTTCTTTCACTTGGTGTGACAGGGTTATTAAAAGAGCATGGTTGAGGCCTGGGAAATAAACAAGTCTAGACAAGGGTTTCAAGGTCTTCTTTAATGCCTGGACAACTGGGAAAACAAGAAGGCAAGCTCCTTGAGGCCAGGGTCCAGTATGCCTGATTCATTTTTGTCTTGCCCTCAGAGTTCAGCATACCACGCTCTCTAAGTGATTGTTGAGGACAATGACAGAGTCTGAGGCTGTTCCTCTTCTCTCCAAGGCAGCAGCCAAGAGATAAAACAGGCCAGTGTGCAGTATGAAAAGCTGTCACTCAGATCTCCCACTTGCCTAAGGTAGCAGATGATTGGGTTTTGCTTGCCTGGTTTACACTCTTCAAATATTTATAGACAGTTCTCTTTGCCTGCAGCCCTAGTTGTCACTTAGCCAAGTTATACATACATAGTTCTTTTAATCTTTTCTTAGAAATCAATCGCACAAAGCTCCTTAATCATTTTAGTTACATTCCTCTCAACTTTTGGCAGTTTGTCTTTCTGGTGATTTATTCTGTTGAAAAGCATGAAAATAACATGGGTGTGGAATATGGAGGGGTTTAGTCACCTTTCATTTTAAGGTTCAATGTCTTTTATGTGTAAAATAAGATTATTTATCCTCTTTCCTTTTGTATGACCATGTTCTTAAAAATCTGCATTTAAGTTGATGGATCAATTAATATATTGCCAAGAGAAAGGAAGAAAAACTATTATCAGTATTATATTCTCTAAGGATGATACTGTCATACAGTATCTAACTGGTCTAACTTGTGGCATCTGAATATGGGAAATGGGAATCCAGAGGAACACAGTCTCCACAGAGAGGCTTAAGAGCCCATCCTAAGGTACCATCTATCTATGGATACGTCTAGCTAACTTTAGTTTTAAAATTAAAAAAATTTGAAAAATGTTAATTTTTACAATTATAGAAGTAATATATTAAAGAAAATTTCTAATAATTGGACACAGGGAAAATTTATCCATAGTCTACTACCCAAAGTCAACAATTAGCATTTTTTAATTATTTTTTCAACTGACAGATAAAATTGTATGTATTTATTATGTACAACATGATGTTTTGAAGTATAGACACAGGCATAACTTGTTTTATTGGGCTTCACAGATACTATGCTTTTTTTACAAATTGAAGGTTTGTGGCAACCCTGCATCGTGCAATTCTGTTGGCACCATTTATCCAACAGCATATGCTCACTTCGTGTTTCTTTGGCATGTTGGTAATTCTTGCCATATTTCCAACTCTTTCATTATTGTTATATCTGTTATCATGATGTATGATCAGTGACCTCTGATGTAACTACTGTGATTGATCTGGGGCACCATAAACCACACCCTGATAGGACGGCAAACAAGTTGTGTACGTTCTTGCTGCTCCACGGACCAGTCTTTTGCCCATCTCTTTCCTTCTCCTTGGGCCTCCCTATTTCCTGAGACAAAAATATTGAAATTAGGCCAGTTGCTACGCCTACAGTAGCCTCTAAGTGTTTAAGTGAAAAGAAGATTCTTGTGTCTCTCACCTTAGATCAAAAACTAGAAATTAAGTTTGGAGAGGATGGGATGTTGAAAGCTGAGACAGGTTGACAGTCAGACCTCCTTCTTGTGCCAAATAGTTAGGCAAGTTGTGAATGAAAAGAAAAAATTCTTGAAGGAAATTAAAGTGCTACTCCTGCAAACACACGAATGATAAAAAAGTAAAACTGCTTTATTGCTGATATGGAGAAAGTTTTGGTGGTCTGGATAGAAGACTAAACCAGCCACAACATTCCCTTAAGCCAAAGCCTAATCCAGACTAAGGTCCTAACTCTCTTCAATTCTGTGAAGGCTAAGAGAGGTGAGGAAGCTGCAGAAGGAAAGTTGGAAACTAGCAGAGCTTGGGTCATGAGGTTTAAGGAAAGAAGCCGTCTCCGTAACATAAAAGTGCAAGGTGAAGCAGTTAGTGCTGATGGACAAGTTGCAGCAAGTTATCGAAAAGATCTAGCTAAGATAAATGATGATAGTGGCTACACTAAACAACAGATTTTCAATGTAGACAAAATAGCCTTCTATCGGAAGAAGATGCCATCTAGGACTTTCATAACCAGAGACGAGAAGTCAAGGCCTAACTTCAAAGGATACGCTGAGTCTTTTGTTAGGGCCGAATGCAGCTGGTGACTTTAAGTTGAAACCAGTGCTCATTTACCAGTCTGAAAATCTGGGGGTCCTTAAGAATTATGCTAAATCTACTCTGCCTGTGCTCTATAAGTGGAATAACAAAACCTGGATGACAGCACATCTGTTTACAGCATGGTGTACTGAATATTTCAAGCCCACTGTTGAGACCTGCTGCTCAGAAAAAAAGATTCCTTTTAAAAAGATTACTGCTCATTGACAATGCACCTGGTCACTCAAGAGCTTTGATGGAGATGTATAAAGAGATGAATGTTGTTTTCATTCCTGCTAATGCAACATCCATTCTTCAGCCCACTGGTCAAGGAGTACTTTCAACTTTCAAGTCTTTCTTACTATTGAAGCGGTACATTTCGTAAGGCTATAGGTGCCATAAATAGTGATTCCTCTGATGTCCCTAGGCAAAGTAAATGGTAAATCTTTTGGAAAGGATTCACCATCCTAGATGCCATTAAGAACATTCATGATTTGTGGAAAGAGGTCAAAAAGTCAACACTGACATAAGTTTAGAAGAAGCTGATTCCACCCCTCATGGATGACTTTGAGGGGTTCAAGACTTGAGTGGAGGAAGTAACTGCAAATGTGGTAGAAATAGCAAGAGATCAAGAATTAGAAGTACAGCCTGAAGATGTGAGTGAATTGATGCAATCTGATGATAAAACTTAAATGGTGATAATTGCTTCTTATGGATGAGCAAAGAAAAGTGGCTTCTCGAGGTGGAATCTACTCATGGTGAAGATGCTCCGAACACTGTTGAAATGACAACAAAGGATGCTGAATATTCCATAAACTTAGTTGATAAAGCAGCAGCAGGAATTGAGAAGATTGACTCCAATTTTGAAAGATGTCCTACTGCGAGTAAAATGCTATCAAACAGCATTGCATGCTACAGAAAAATATTTTGTGAAAGAAAGAGTCAATTTTTGTGGCAAACTTCACGGTTGCCCTATTTTAAGAAATTGCCATAGCCAACCCAAACTTTAGCAACCACCACCCCTGTTCAGTCAGCTGCCATCACTGAGGCCAGACCCTGCACCAGCAAAAACATTATGACTCACTTAAAAGGCTCAGAGAATTCTTAGCATTTTTTTGACAATAAAGTATTTCTTAATTAAGGTATTTTTAATTAAAGTACATTTTTTCAGACATAATGCTATTGCATACTTAACGGACTACAGTATAGTGTAAACATAACTTATATATGCACTGGTAAATAAAAATTTATGTGACTCACTTTTTGGGTTGTTCACTTTATTGCAGTGGTCTGGAACCGAACCCGCAATATCTCCAAGGTGTGCCTATACCTTGTGGAATGACTGTATCTAGCTATTTAGGTGATTATGAAATGTCCGATTTCACATCAAAAGTGTATTTTATTATATGTCAAACAGTACAGTTAATCAAAGTATGCACCTTAACTACCAACAGAATTTTGCCATCTTAACGGTAGTTGTTTAAAAGAAGCCTGGAGAGCAAGTGGCGATGAAACTGTGAAAGGCATTTTCCACAGCTTGTTGAGAAGTGAATATTTTTCCTGACAAGAAGTGGTCCAAAGCCTGGAGGAAGTGGTAGTCAGTTAGTGCAAGGTCTGGTGAATACGGTGGAAGACAGAGTTTCCAAGTCCAGCTTCTGTAGTTTAAACAGTGGTGTTTGTGCCACCTGTGGTCGAGCAGTTGTCCTGCAAGAAGATTGGCCTGTCTCTATTGACCAACCTTGGCTGCTTAATAGCTAGCATCCTCATCATTTCATCCATCTGATTGCAGTAGACATCCGCTGTAATTTACTAACCAGGTTTCATGAAGCTGTAGCGAATAATATCAGCCTGGACCACCAGACACCATTAACTTTTTTTGATGAATATTCTATTTTGGACTGTGTTTTGGCACTTCATCTTTATCTAACCATTGTGCTGAACGCTTGTGACTGACAAAAACAATCAATTTTTCATCACACATAACAATATGGAGTAGAAATGGTCCTCCTGTATGTTGTGACAGCAAAGAAAGGCAAGTTTCGAGATGATTTCTCTGCTGATGCTCAGTTAATTCATGCGGAACTCATCTATCCAGCTTCTTTACCTTGCTGACTTGTTTCAAATGGTCCAATATTGTTGGAATAGTAACATCAAATCTTGCTGCTAATTCACTCATAGGTTGAGGTGGATTCTCTTCCACTACAGCTTTCAGCTAATCATTATCCACCTTGGTCTCAGTTGCCCATGTGGCTCATTTTCAAGATAAAGTCACCAGCACGGAACTTCTTAAACCATCCATGTACTGTACGTTCATTAGCCACATCCTTCCCAAACACTTCCGTGATGTATAGAGCTGTTTGTGCTGCATTAGTTCCATGACAGAACTCATATTAAAAAACAACATGAATTTTTGACTCATTCATGGTTTCACAAAAATTGCTCTAAAAAAATTTGAAAGATAATCACAAGCCCGTGTGTTTAAAAGACTGAGGGTGTACCTTCACAATAAACATAAAACAAGAAGTGTCAAAGTGAAATGTCAGAGATATCAACTGTCAAACTTAGTACTTAAGGAAATTGGACATTTCATATTTAATAATCTAATAATTAACATTATGTATTACCTCATACAGTTATCATTTTTCTGGTAGGAACACTTAACATCCACTCTCTTATCATTTTTCAAGAGTATGATATATTGTTCTTAACTACAGTCACCATCTACCTACAACATATCTCTTGAACTTATCCTTCCTTTTTACCTGAAACTTTGTATCCCTTTACCAGCATCACCCTAAACTCCCCAGCCTTTGCTAAACACCATTCTACTCTCTAGCTCTATGAAGTCAACTTTTTTAGATTCCTCATATGAGTGAGATAATGTAGTATTTGTCCTTCTGTGTCTGGCTTACTTCACTTAACAAAAATCCTCCAGGTTCATCCATATTGTCACAAATGGCAATTTCCTTCTTTTTAATGGCTGAATAGTATTCCATTTTGTGTGTGTGTATGTGTGTGTGTATATATATATGTGTGTGTATATATACACACACACAAATGCTATATAAATATATGGCATTTTCTTTATCTATTCATCTGTTGATGGACACTTAGGTTGATTTTATATCTTGGCTATTGTGAATAATGATGCAGTAAACACGAAAGTGCAGATATCTATTTGATAAACTGATTTTATTTCCTTTGCATATATACCCAGTAGTGGGATTTCTGGTCATTTTAATTTTTTGAGGAACCTCTATACTGTTTTCCATAATGGCTATACTAACTGCTTAGCATTTTTGAAGAATTTCATTTAAGGCTTTTTTTCTGAAGTACTGTTTTCCCCCTAAATTGAACATGATCATACCATATGCACAGTTTAACATCTTCCCTTTTCACTTAATACCATGACACAAAATTTCATGTATTGCATTGTCTTGAAATCATCATCAAGTAAATGGATGTGCCCTAATTTTACAATTCCTTATTCCTATACATTTACATCATTCCTATTTTTTTCTAGTTTAAATGTCACTATGACGAAAATCTTTGCATATAAAGCTTTTCTGTGTTTAAGATTATTCCTAGATTCCTAGCAGTAAAATTAATGGGTCGAAAGACATGCAGAAAATAAATTTTTGAGGTAAAGAATCAACGCAAGTGCTATTTGAAGTGAAATATACCACCTTAAGTGCAAAGATTCGTCCATTAGCTCTGATGCTAACAACTGATTGCTCAAATCTTATAAAATTGTAGAAAACTGTCCAAGATGACAAATTCTAGTAAGTTAAGTGTTGTACCCACTAGTATTCCACTTCTTTATTCACATAAATATATTGCTTATCCCTTATTAATTGAGCTTAAATTCTTAACCTTACCTAGATCTACCATCAGAAGGCGAGTGAGAGCTGTGTAGAAGGTTGTTCGACACCTGAAGTCACTGAGACTGTAACTGTCACTGATGCCAAGAAAAGGGAAGTGTTCACTCTAATGAAAGCAAAAGAGCAACCAAAGTTACTAATGCTTTACCTAAACTATCTGGAAAATTCTAGTCATTAATTAAGGAAATAAGACTTACCGTGTGGTTTTTTAGCATGAATTTCACAGCATCTATCTTCACAAGTTTTTTTAAAAGGATATAGGTAATAAATGTTAAGGAATCTGGGGAAATATATTTATCTTATCAATATGTAACAAAAATAACACTGAACTACAGTGGCATCAATTTCTACTTATAAAGAATAAATATTTCTAAAGAGTATTCCTATAGAAATGTCTTTCATTCTGTTAAGAATGATAATCCATTATTAACCAGTGCAATTACTTTTTCTACCTTATACATATTCTAGTTATGGAAAGGAAGAATGAATTTTATAATTAAGACAAGAACTCCTTTACTATTAAAGTCTTGATAGTGGAAAATTAAAACTGACCCTTTTTACATTTTGGGTGTAACTTGAGAATTTCTTCTTACTTAGTGTTATTTCATAATGAAATAATTATAAAAGACCCCTAATAGGCCATAAAGAGAAAATTATTCAATTTTAAGGAACAATAAACTCAGTTAGCAGAAATCCAAGATGAGAATATAATTAGAGGAGGACATAGCAGATTGTATATCATCTAAGTGTTGAAGGACAGCTTTAAGGAACTAATATTTCTCAAGTGCCTACTATGTATAAGGTATTTTTCATGTTAATTCACCTAATCTTCACAATTAGATTGTTAAATATTATTTATTTCTATTCCATAAATAAGGAAACAGAAGCTAAGAGAAATTAAGTTCCTTGCCCAAGATTACACAGCTATGAATTGATGGTGCTGAGGTCTGAACTGAGGTTGGACTCTAAAGACCATGTTTTTTCTACTGTACCACATTATCACCTGAACAGTTCAACTCAGAATGAGAATGAAGTTGAGAAATCATAAACATGAACACAAAGCCTAAATAATTTCTGGTATGATGTGGGTTCTAAGCACATCTACTCAATATGCAAACACCCTGTTCTCTTACTTTGCCATAGTCATGTTTTCTACTATAGCTAGAGCATCTCTCACACCCATTCCCTCATACTTATTCATGTCTTTCTTGAAGGCTATAATAATCTTATATGACTTCATTCATGTTACAATGAAAACATTGGCTCCTCTCTTTCACATCATCTCCAAATATAGAACTCAGTATATTGCCTCTATATAGCATCACTGAAAAGCCTGATCTAAATTTTAGTCACTCAGGTGTGGGTGTCAAAGAGTGGAACTATAACTGCAACATGAGTCAGGAAACCTGGGCTTGATTATACCATTCAATCAGCTGGATGAGTCTAAGCAATATACTTAGCCCATCTCAGCCTTAGTTTCTCTCTCCAACAAATAAGGATGAGATTTATGCCCAAACTACCTTCCAGGATTGCTGTAAGGATCAGATGATGGAAATGTCTTTGCTAATTATAAATCAGGGGAGAGGAAGATGCAGAGAATTTATAGAATGTGTAATATTTGCAGGGCTAATTATCACAATTCCATGAGATAGGTAGTATCACTTCTATTTTTCAGATGAAGAAACAAACCAAAAAAAAACAACTTTCCAAAAGACAAACAATTGCTATGATTTAGATTCAAGTTCCTCTGACTCCGAAGCAACCGCTCCAGTTGCATATTAAGCATGCATATGTGGCTCACCTCCATATTAGACTATAAACTTTCTAAGTGCAAGGACTGCATGCATGCATTTTCCTCAGTGCACTGCTCAGTGGGTGCCCCATGCGCTGTGTTTTTCTGGCAGGCTGAAGGACAACAAGATCAGGGATGATAGGTATCAAGTTTTTCCCTGACTCCAAAGATGCAGATTTGATGATTTTTCTCAGTCACTGAGCAGAAGACCTGCCACTCAAACTTCACTCAGTTAAACAGTGGTGGGGATCAATAAACTTGGAAATATCTTAAGCAATTACTAAATACAATTCTCTTAAAATTGCAAAGTTAAAAGTGACAGGGTCTATGGGTAATAAGAATGCTGCCATTAATAGGACTCTTCCTGTCAGTGCTGTTAATAAACAGCAAGTCATGTTTTGACAACAGAATATTTATGGAAGCAATAAACAGAACATTCACAGGAAGAATCTCATCTGCCAAAGACACATTTTCTGCAGAACTGCATCTGTGCACTTTGTACCAAGGCCAGGTTCACTGCCTTTTAATTACATTCTAAAGAAAAAAATGATTAAGAATGAATTTTTACATTTTTCAATAAAGAAAAAAATGAGAGTTCATATTTATATTCTCTTACAGGAATTCTATTCATTGTCTCTTTAAGCAGGCTGTAATGTTTTTTGAAAAAGGCAAATGGACATATCATCTTTATGATCTTTATACTTTCATCTTATTCTTCTCTAAGAGACTAGGGTTCTTCTAAGTTATGCCATTTTAGTTGGGTGGGAGCATTAAATAAATTATGGTAGTACTAGGTTAGATTTCAGTGGCCTATTCCAAACAGTTCATAGCAGTACATATGGTATGGTGGTAACAGAAATAGCAACAGTACTAGGAGTCTTGAGTAGTAAGAAAGAGAATTTAGGAAATGTCACACACGGAACAGGTAAATTCAAGAGCCAGTATTCAAATCCAGGTCTGTCTGACTCTTTTTACTTGGTTATATGACATTCATTTGATTTTGAAGAAGCTGGTGTTCCTCCAGAAACCACTAGCTTCTTAAAATCAACTGAAACTGGAACCAGGTCCTAGAAAGGACAGGGAAACCTTTTCTTTTAGGAGGGACAGATTCATTAATGAGCCATCATCACATTCAGGACTCTACGGTCTGGCTGACTGTAACCCATTAAACAAAATTTCCAGAAAATTTCTCTCTCTATCCATGTGGTTATAAAAAATACTGAGGAAGATGAAAACTTATTGATAACTAGTGTGTGATAAATGAAGAAAGGCAAGAAAAGGACGAAAGAACAGTATATCTTACAGGTGGCTGAAAATCTGTATCCTTTGAAGAGAGCGATAACTAAATTGAGAATGAACTCATTTAGTAGGTTACATAAGTACTAGACACTTTAGTAGCTAATCAACACAGTAGTGCCAAGTATGACTTCAATTCATGGTATCAGGCCTTTACTGAGTATTTACTATATTTTATCAAATCCAAAATGCCACTGGTTGTTTTTTAAAAAACCATTATTTTATGTACTACTAAGAAAGAAAAAAGTGTGTTAAAATACCATCAATTGTAAGATATACCCTATTTATGGAAGTATTAAAATGTGAAAAAATGTGTTTTAGAATTGGAGTAGTATACTAAATAGATATTTGATATTCACTAAGTACAAGAGAATGGGTAATGATACTGATCTAGGAAAATATTTAAGAGCCATACATGTTCACAGATAGTTTTGGCAGACAGGATTAGATCCTGATAAGAGAAAAAAGTTCACAGATAAGAATATTACATGTCAGAGATTACAGTAGGTAGATTATAGGTACAAAGTATATTTACTGAAATGTAAATATAGTTATTTCAAAAGTAGGATTATGCTCATGAACCCTACTAGACTTCAAAAATCCAAATAGGTATAACCAAGATGAAGCATCCTAAGGGATACTAAGAATTATTTATAAGGAATAGGAATTAAGGCTTAGTCACTCAACAGAAGGGGTAACAATATGTTCTGAATGCCTGCTGTATGAAGTTTTGAAACTATAGAGGAAAGAAAAAAAAATCTTGATCTCTAATAATTTATAATCTAATAGAAGATAGGAGTAGCAAATACTAAACTATGATACATTCATACTCAGATATATAGATAAAAACAAGGTGAGAAAATTAAGAAAAATAAATGATGGGAAAGAAAATGAAAGGAATTAATATTTTGTGAGCACTAAAGGACTATTTCAGGATGGCTTTACTAAGTCTTTAGCAGGAACTAAAAAACTGGAGAGACCTAGTTGAGTTTACAATATGTCAAACGAGGGAGAATGGTGTATGTGGGGATTCAGTGAAGGATAATGAAGGGTGTCAAGGGGAAGGTAAAATAAATTTCCTTGGCCCAAGTATAAAGTACAAATTGTGGTTGAGTGGTGAATCAGGAAATTAGTTATGGGAACTCAATAAGTCAAGTACTGTGAAAGGACTCAAATTCAAATCAATAATTTTACTTGACCTAAGAAGCAAGTGGAAGTGATTCTGGGCTTTTGGGAAGAGAAATGATCAGATCAAAACAATACTCAAGGAAGGTAATCTTGTGAAGCAAGTAGCTAAAGAACCTGGTGAAGGTCTTGAATGAGAGATCTAGAGAAGTGGAGTAGAGAGGATTCTCACACCTGATTCTAGTATAAAAACAAACAACAAACAGAGGAGATAAATTATGGGATAACTTTCCCATGGCTGATAGAGACAGAAAACAAATAAATAAACATTTCTTTTGATGAGAAATGTTAATAGAAGTATGCCTGAGGGATGCACGCTGAAACTAGTTTTATTTAACATTCTCACAAACCATCTGGAGATGCTGGTATTCAGTGACATAAAGCGATGCATTTTAATACTGTTTCACAAAAGCAGAATGACTGCTGTTTATTAATAAATAGTTCCTCTAACAGACATATCCAATTTTACTTCCATTCTTCACTCTTATTTCATTTTACACCTTTACTTTATCTCTCATACTCTACTTTTTCCTGACCCCCACCACATTCAGGATTCACATCCCAGTGGTGGGAAGGTCAGAGACAGGGTGAGGATGTCTGGTTTGCATATTACTTGGTAAGTTTAAAAGTTGTATACTTAATGGTTTGTATATAAGCTTATGTCTAAATGATTTTGAATAAGAAGGGCTCCATCAAAACTGCCATATCATCATGTTATGTACCCACATTATTTTTAATATATAGAAAATTAGTATGTAACTTAAACTATGTTAATAAAACAACTGACTTTGCACCTTAGGAGAAGTAAATGAAGTCTGGATTCAGGGTCAATTCTGTCAGAATTTAAAATATGTGAGGGCAAGGTTTGTCATTTTGCCCTGTACTTAGCAAATGCTTAATAAATATTTGCTGAATTGGAAGAAGCCAATAAGATAAAGTAAATCATTCAGATGAGGATGGAATTAAACTTAAAAATCGTTATTTTACTCTGATTGAATGTTATACCTAGATAAGGATGCAGTTCTAGTTACTTCACTTAAGCAAGAAAAACAAAGACAAATGAAGCTGGGAAAGGTATGGTGTTGAAAATGAAATCATGGTCATCACGTAAGTAGCTTTGATAGAAAACAGACTCTTTGACTTACACAAACAAAAATGACTAAAATAAATGAATAGATAGATTTATGATGTATGTGGACTGGAATTATATTCACCAAATTATGGTGTACAGGAACTAAGGGGATAGTCCCAAAGTCTTCGAGAGTTAGTCTGAAGCCAAATGGAGGAATTATTTTTTTTATATCACAGAAAACCAGAGCCAGCTTCATGGGTATGTGAGCTGCACACTTGCAAAAGGCCCTGTGCTTAGAAGGGCTCATGCTTGGTTTAATGCTCTGCTGTTAAGGTCTTGAAATTCTTAATAATTTTTGAACACGGGACTCCACATTTTTCATTTGGTACTGGGCCCCATGAATTATGTAAATGGTCTTGCAATAACATGGGGAAGATATTAGTCCTGCGAATTTTGAAGTTAATAGTATCAATAAGATGAAAAAAGAGTTTGGATAAATTAATAAATTGATGAACTCTAGAATTCTATTATAGGGTCTGTTTTTAAAAAGCCAAAGATACTTTGGGTTTTCTCAAACTTTTGAGGATTATGTAATAAAGGGCAACTACCAACAGAGGGCCTGATAGAGAATGAAATTTCCTTTCTTATTATATATCTGAAACCCAAAGTGACACGTTACTGTTGTAAATTTGAGTAAACAACGAATTACAGTAATACTGATCAATTCTTTTCAAAGGAATTAAAACCTGTAATAATGATTAATGAACAAACAGAATCTTGGATGAAATATAACACTTTTCTCCCTCTTTCTCAGCGTTTCAGGTAAGTATACTTGATAGCTCTGCATGACCCTTATTCTCTATCTGGTTTTCCCAGTAGCTTCCTTGTTCCAATCACTTGAACAATCTCATCCCTTTGCCCATATACACAGCAACTAGAATTTATGACCAGAAAATATTTCAAAGAGAGAGAAAGATCCCCAAGTATTGAACCTGACTGTGGAGG
Source organism: Eulemur rufifrons (assembly GCF_041146395.1). NCBI lineage: Eukaryota > Metazoa > Chordata > Mammalia > Primates > Lemuridae > Eulemur > Eulemur rufifrons. The sequence continues at coordinate 15,137,119 of NC_090992.1, forward strand.
ACTAGCCCTTGGACAGAGCCATTTCAGCTCTGCATGTTAGAAAAAGCTATTTAGAATCAGGAATTCTTGGAAATTTAGAGTATGTTTAAAAGTTACTAAAATATATTTGCTAAATGTATTATATATGCCTATGTAATGAATCCAATTGGAAAACATAAACTTTCTGTCAAAAGGTCACTGGATATTAAAATTACAATATTCTTAGTAATTTGAAAAGCTTCAGATTTGGCAAACAGTAATTTTGGGGTAAACTCCACAGGCTATCCATTTATAATCTGGGGACTTACGTAATGGCGGCCTCCCCATATTATTATTTAGAGAAGTAGACTCTCTCTAAAAATGTCAAGTCTGTCTTTTCCTAGTGAGTCCTATGAAGAAGCGTCTATGTGAGAAATACTGGACTTTTCTGCTTCGGACATATAATTCAGCTCTATTTTCTAATTACCTAAGGGCAGAAGTTCTTGAAATAGGAAGTATGGTCCTGGAGCCACCAACATCACCTGAATCTTGTTAAAAATGCAAATTCTCAGAACATCTCCTGAAACAGAAACTCTGGGGAGGGGGGGCCTAACAATATGTGTTTTAATAAGCACTCACATTCTGATGCTCCCTAAAGTTTGAGACCACCACCTTAAGGCAACTTAAGGCTTTTTAAAACACTTTCTAAAAATGAGGATTCTTTTGTGATTTCAATTTCTAAACCAGTGGTCAGACAAAAGATCACCAAAGTTCAGAGACTGGCTTTGAGCACCAAAAACATGAAGGTTCACCTAAAGCAGATAAAACAGAAAAAAAACCCAAAAAGCATCCAAAGACATGCACTATAAATAAGAAACACTTAAAAACTTCATAGTAAGGTAACATGCTTTTCATTTACTTGTTACTAATATTTTAAATAAAGATATTTTGAATATTAATACATAAACATTTCCATTAATAGGGGCCTATAGATGATTTTATCTCACATAACTGTTTCTATTGCTGAAGAATGCCATCTTATATTTAACACAGAAATAATGTATAGCTTCAAAACCAAGAGTAAAAAACACATTATAATAAAGAAATCGATTGGAAACAACAAAACATGCATTAGGTAACCAGTAACTGCATCGAAATAGATATATCACTCACATATTCCATTATGTAAATGAATTCAAAAATATTTCATGACTGATCAGCTAGAAGGGACATAATGATTTATAATTCAAATAACTGAGCACTGGAATCAAATTGAGCTAATATATATTTCTAAATATGCAAACCTGAAATAATTGTTAAAAAATAAAAATCAATGTACCCATGTTAAAATCATTTGTATCCCTTGATTTAAAATATTTAGCTTTTAAACTTTTATCTAATAAGTTTTCTGAAAATATGATTTTTTATTAACTTTAAGAAGTGCTCAAAAGCAATAAACAGCTTGTAAAATAAAAGGCTATACAATTTGGATTAAAGAATGTATAATAGGTTTAATGTTATAGAAAAAGGAGTTTAAATAGCAGATACAAATAAATTAGGCATTATGCAAATTATACTAAAAAGAATACAAATCAAATTAATTTTATATTAAATATCAATCTCAACCTAAAAAATAGGGTAGATCTAAACAATAGATAAGTGCTATAAAATAACCGAGGCTTCTTTGCAGATAATGTGCTCTCAAAGTAATTCACTGTGAAAAGGCCAGAGTTTGCAATACTAGGAAGTACTTATAAACCACTTCATATGTTAGAAATAAAGAGTATTTCAGCATTATTATTAGGAAAAAATACGGGTTGAGTTTTTTTTTAATAAGAAAAAATACATATCTTAAAAAGCCAAAATGACCACTGGAATTGGGTTGTACATCACTTTCCAGTAAAAAGGAAAAACAGCCTGGACAGGTGTAATTTATCATTTTTCTGATTTAATATCAAAGAAATATATTAAAATAATAAAAAGAATCCTGAAATCCTCAAAATTTGTAGTGATAAATAGCCCTCCCTGTCTTTATTGCATTATACCTACTAACAGAAATATTGCATGGTGGATTTTGCCAGACAAGGACGATTATTTTCCAATAAAAAGTTGCATATTAAATTCCAGCACAAAAGTGGGTGTCTAATACTTTGGAAATCTTTTATGGTTTACCAAGGAACACAATTTTAAACTTAACTAATACAAACACATTCCTAGAATGAACCTACATTAAAGGTTTCCATTCAATGCTACCCATTTTCAGAATTTGTCCTAATATTAAAATATCAGCTAATCTTAGGGCTTAACTAAACCAACACTTACCTTTCACAATACCTATATATTTGATAGTTAACATATAAATGACAATCTACATGGTTCTCTCTCATTGGTAGAAATATGACAACAGTATCAACTATAATCTAGTAAGAAAGGATAATTCCTAGTTTTAGATTTTAAAATATCTGCTAGAGAGATAATTCTAAACATTTAATGTGTATTTGGAAATCCTACTTTAGAGTAGATTAGTTGTTGATTGGTGGGGCCAATAATCAAAGAAGTAGTCAAAAAGCTTATTATTTTCTTCCTATTATTCCTTTGTGCCTCTCAACTAATGAAAATGATGTTCTTTTCAACTGAAAAATATTAGAAATACATTTACTCATAGGAATTCAGTTTTTATATGGTAATATTTTTAGAACATTTTGACCTCCTTAAAATTAGTTACATGATTTTTTTTAGAATAAGAATTTCTGACTACTTTGAAAAACCATGAACTAAAACACATGTGATTGCATACTTTCTTTTTTCCTGACAAAAAAGACCCAGAAGGGATGGTTGCATACTTTCTTATGTAACTATTTATTAAACTGAGCGACTATAAGTATGACTTTAGTTAGGAATCTATATATCCATACACATTCACTTGTGACTCTGACTAAATGCTTCACAGTATGCAGCTAATAAAAACCTTTCAAAACCATGCATTTACAAATAAGGCTAAATGAAAAGCCTTATTTTAAAAAGGAACTTACAAAAATCATAAATAAGGAAAATATCTGGCCAATAGAGTGTACTTGTTGGGTGGCTTATATATATAATATTAGATATACAGTGAAAAGGATATCCAACAGAAAGGTCATTTAGGAACTGAAGAGTCCTTGAAATTACAGGCTCACATCTTCCCCAGTATTTAAGGTTTGTAACACTAAATATGGGAAAAAAAAGTCTTTAATTGTAAGTAAGATATTTGCTTGCATAGGAAGAACCAAAGCAATACACATAAACTTAGGTAAGTTTGATGATCTAAATCACAAATATCTCACAAAGTGGAGAGCAGTTCAAAAACATTTTCTATTCTATTCTTTTTATAGCACATTCAAAATTATATGCAACCAATCTACAACAAACATTGCTCCAAATGGTCTATAATTCTATACATTTAGTTTTGTGAATTAAACAGTTGCCTAAGAATTTCAAAGAAGAAACATTAAGTTTGTATCGAAAACAAACATTTTAGGGAGTGAAAGTAGGAGTCACAAAGGGAGTCTAAATAAAGGCTCACAGTTAACTGCCAAAAAATGAACCTCAAATTGTGGCTCCGAAACTCACTTCTTATGGTCATGATTGTTTATCTAGCTTTGTTCTCTGCAAGCAAGAGAGTGCTATCTATCTGTTACACAGATAAAGTGGGGTGCCAAATGGAGGGCATACAAGTCTAGCCCAAGTGTACAAAGTTATGTCTATGACTAGAAATTGGTTAATTCTGCTAATATTATAAGTACAATTTAAGGACAGTTTCCATGAATGTATCACTGATAGCTATAGATTCCTGTTGGAACTAATGAATGCCCTGTCTTAAGGCAATCAGACCTCTCTCAGTGATTCCAATTTGCAAAAATCTCTTCAGTTGGTCTTTGAAACTGGGTGTTTTCTTTTTAATTAAAAAAAAAAAAAAATACCGTCCAACTGACCTGAAGAGTCAAGGTCTGTTAATCCTTTTATACCATGTTCTGATGCTGCTCACTGCAGTTGTATGGAAACTTGACAAATTACATTGTCTGTTGGACGGTGAGTTTTCAATATGTGAAATTAAGTTTTAATTAAGAACAATAACATTCTAAGAATTAAAGCATAATTTAAAAATATTTTTATTAAAAATTAATATCTATATTATTAAACATAGTAAAAAGATCTATTAGATTTAAAATAACAAAAGAAAAATTAAAGGCCAAAATAGGAACTTACATTTTTGTCATGAATGTTTCTAGAACGTGGTTGTCATCAGTTATTCCTAAGACTTCTGACATACGGGCATATACCTGCATGAAAACATTTCATTGTTAAAAGCTTTATCATTAACATATATTTTCAAAAGACTATTCGAATTCAACAAATGTAAAATTTAATGCACTGCTGTAATCACTAAAATAGGGAGAGGGTGGTGAGAATAAAGGAAGGATTTTTAAAAAAACTTTATAATTTTAAAATTTGCTAATGTTTTATTCCAGAAAGTATCTCTCCTGTTTTGAAATATAAATACACACTTACATATCCACACACCCATTTTACTCATACCATACCATGTAATTTTTTTTCTCCAAGTGGTAAACCACCCCTTTCTTGAAGATAGGAGTGAGTATGCAAAGGGTTAGAAAGTAGAGTACCTCAACAAAAGGCTCCAACATTTAAAAAATTTCCATCTATTCCAGATTTCAGCAAAATATCAACTACTTCAGGACTACTTAAGGCAGTTATTAAAATAAGGATTTAGAAAATCAAAGGAAGTTACGGAATTTATAGAAATTCTCCTAACGTATCTCCTAACTCTTAAGCTTCCCCAAAATAGAGATAGGTCTTACTTTTCATGCTGAAAATAAAATCCCAAGCTCCGGGATTCTCTGTTGAAAACATCAGGGCCTGGGAATCCACTAAGCTTCCAATTAGTGAGTGTTGGTTGCAGAGTTTGGGGTGCAACATTTCAGTCTCAATCCAAGCCACATTGAGCTTATAAACACATATCCCACTTTAAGTGGGAAAATGCCACTGGCAGCCAATGGAATATTACCTACTAGCCTGGCAAAGCTGAGAGGTGGGTTGACACCTCCATACTCCCTGATGCTCTGGTGTGATTCCAGGTTATCCCTGCCAGACACCAGCTGTATGGGATTTCTCTTCTGTGACCTGATCCCCTGTGATTGTGTCCTCTCACTTTCTCCTGATCTGCCTAATTTCCTATGTAGGGAAACTTAGCTTGTCCTCCCTTTGCCTTTTGTTTTTTAAATCTAAACACCAGCTTGACATACTGCCACAGGTCATAAGGTAAGATTAAAACCATAGGGGTACCACAAATCACCCAGTTATAGGGCCATACAGGGGACGAAAGCTGTTCACTGTAGAAATCTCATATTTGTATTTTAAACACCATTCAAACCAGAAGCTTGTGTTCCAGGCTTTTAAACTGAGTCTCCTATGTCTGGAAGGCTCCTCCTCAGGCTGTAAGAGCGAATCAAAGGGAGAGAAAGAGAGGGAGAGAAGGAGGGCTTGGATGTAGAGGGTGAGAGAAAGAAAGTGGGGGGCAGAATGGTGGAGAGAAGAGGCTGGCGGCGGGGCGGGGGGGGGGGGGGGGGGGGAAGGAATACTGAAATTCAAATTCCTGCTGATTGTTTTGCTAACTGCTGAGCCCTACAGAAAAGCATTTCAATGGCTATATATCTGTGACTTTGCCCCTGAGAGTAGGCCTTCAACTCTTACAAGATTAAAGTTATCAAGTTATCACTGTGGCTTATAAGATGTTTGGGGGAAGAGGGAGCTAAGTACAGAGAGCTTAGAGTAGTGACTTATCATCAGTCCTTAATAATCAGAAACTTTTAAGCACATGGAAGGCTCAAATGAAGAATGGTATGTAGAACGGGAACTTTCCCTTAGCTCACCATGATCCAAAACCTCTCTCATGTATAACAGTCTTTGAATTGGGAGGAATTCGGACTATGAGATGATAGTCTGCCATTTTCATCCTTTGCTGGCAAAGTAATAAATTTCTCTTTCCTTTTCCTCAACCACTGTCCTCATTCTTCTGATGTGGCCCCTTGGACAAGTGCTAAGCTTTTGGTAACAGATTTTGGCATCCCTGGGTGGGGCAATGGGCACCTTGGTGAAATGGCACCCCAAGGTAGGGGAGTAGCCCTGGGCCAACCTGTGGGTCTTCGCTTGGAGGACTGGCTTCTTTTTGGGGTGAGAGAGTACGGGATGGTCTCAGCAGCTGCCAGAGCCTGTTTTAGCCCTGGAGAACGCCTACCTCTGTCTCCCCGAAGTAGATGTAACTCCCTGCAACCTCAACTGAGCTGAAGGGAAGGAAACGGATTTGGGAAGTGTCCAGATGCCATGGCTATTTGTTTGTTTGGATGGAGAGACAGCTCCTTAGTGAAGATTTCTTCAGGCTATTGCCTCTTCCGTTAATCTGTCTTGCTGCTGGGTTTGTCATCCTAAACCTTGTTTGGTGCTGTATATGATTTCTGAATTTACAAAAGTTGGTCTCTCAGATCACCTACACAGTGCAACTAATAGCTCCACACTCAAAGGTCCCATGTTTCTTTTCTAACCCAGCCCTGTATTAGACATTGTGTACAAGGCAACAGTCCATTTCACCTTGTCAATCCTCATTATTATTGTTGTTGCTTATGACTTTTTTTGCCTGGTAATGTGCTGCTATAAATATACTGACAAAGCTTTACAATGACACACAGAAGTATAAAATCTTCCATCTGAAATGTTGTTCCAATTCAGCAGGAAGTAGCTTGAGGATTACATTGCCTCTCCTCCCATAGCTATGGAATCCTATAATTGAGAGTGGGGAATATGTAACAGAGGGAATGGCCTGGAAAGAAAAAGGCAAAAGATGTTTTCTGTCTCTTTAAAACTTCCCCCACTGTCTTTGGGAACCGAGACCTGCATCCCTGCCTCTGGCAGGTAGTTGGGAAGGGCAGGGGAATGTCTTTTGTTCTTTGTGCTGCAGGAGATACCTTAGTTAAACTGTCCAGGCCTGGCACCAGAGGTCTCAGTGGGCTTCCCAGGTGGGCAAAGGTCACAGCTTTTTCTTTGGCAGAGATGGGATGATTAGAATCATTAACGACAATAGCCTAGAACTGTGGGCCCTCCCTTTAAAAGCACTGTATTTCTGCTTATGTTGATAGTCTGTCATTTTCCTCCTTTTCCAGCAAAATAATAAATTTCTCTTTCCCTCTCCTCAAAAAAAAAAAAAAAAAAAGAAAACCCAGAAAAAAACCAAACAAACCAGAAAAAAGAAAACAAACCAGAAAAAAGAAAAAAAAAAAAAACAGAAAAAAGAAAAAAAAAAACCAGGAAAAACAAACAAACAAACAAACAAACAAACAAAACTAGAAAAAAGAAAAACAAAAAACAATTGGGTCTCTTGGAAAATCTGATATTGATATGATTAATGGCACACAAAGCCCTTCACAATTTGGCCCCAACCTACCTTATCTTCCACCATTTCCCTCAATCTCAAGCCACAATAAAATACTGATGGATCACTGAGGCTTCTCATGCAATTTCAGATTTCTACGTGTTCACATGCTGTTCATTTTACTTGAATCAGCTTTCTTCTTCCTCTTCCCCTGATTCTCATTCACAAGTGACCTCCTCTGAAGCTTTCCTTGCCTTCCCAGGCACAGTGAATTGCACTCCCCTTTACGTTCCCACAATGTCTGGTCCATTCCTCTACCATGGTGCTTTTTACATTGTAATTGTTTGGGTGTCTATCTCCCCTACCACACTGAGAGATTCCTGAGGAAGGATACTGTGTCTTATACTTTGTGTTCCAGCACCTAATGCAACATTTGTCAAGTGAATACTACATGGTGTTTAATGTATAATGGCAAAAGTCATGGTCTGGATCCACTAGGACTATAATATAATGTGAATATTATGCGAACAATAAAAAATGAAGACTTTTTTTCCTTTTAAGCATATATTTGATTCCATGGACAAAAGACATAGAATCATAAATTACAACAGAAAAAGAAAATCAGTTATAGAGAGAAGCTTGTATTGTTATTTTTAACTTATATCTAGTAGTTGATTATAGCAATTGTCTTGAAACTTTATTTTAGTAGCACTCTTAATCTTTCAAATAGGCCTAGTTTATAAAATCAGGCAACAGTAAGGACCTGATACCCTGTTGTCTGCCCTGCTCTGCCCACTTTGCTGTGTTCCAAGGCCACAGAGTATGCCCTCAACTCTGACTGGAATTTTAAAGGCACTTTCACTTACAAAGACAAAATCATAAATAGATATGTTTAAATTAGCTCTACTACATCTCAAAGCACAAATGGTATGCAACATTATTTTTATAAATATAATTCATTATAAATTCCATGTTTTGACACACTGGTTTTAGAAAGGACATGACCAGGTATTGCCTCAACTCACCCATTTTATTTTTGTTGTATTTATTTCTTTCTTTTTCTGATCTCTCCTGGTTAATTTTCTTGTTTTGGACAACATGATGCCTACTTTGTACTTTTGTAAAATCAAATTTTACATTTTCAGGAGTTTACAAGGGCTACTTTTTATGGCAAAACTCAGAATTAATCTAATTTTTATTTTAATCATGTTACATTGAATAATAAAAATATAATAACTAAAATGTGATTATTAACATTTACATTTTAACATTAAAAATGTGTCTTTTAAATTGATGGTTCTACAAGGAAAAGTTTTCCTATTGTGTTCCTAGCGTTCAAGAGAGGAGGAAGCTAGGAAGGCAGCTCTGTTGTGCTCTGCTGTCAAAACAGTTTCTCAAAGCATCAGATTTGATCCAATAATATACTAGAAAAAACAGTCAACATTGACACATGGCAGTGCTTTAATCCACAATTATCCTTGTAACTTGCACCATTCCTTTTATCATCCATTAGCTTTGATTCCCATTATCCCATCTAGAACTGTGTCAACGTTTTTGTCCCTGGGGATTTCTCTCCACTACTAGGATCTGACAGTCAAGCTTGAGTACTAAACAGGATCATTACCTCTTAAATCCACTTATCTGATCTACTGAATAGTAAATTGAAAAGCTCATTAAGAGCAACAATCTGATTTGTTTTCACGTGTGACAGGGTCATTTAAAATCAATGTATGATTACAGCATTTCTTTTAAAAGACTGTCTCACATTTTCCAGGGCACCTTATCATTCAGAGAATACTGTATCATTCAGAGAACATGTAGATAATGTAAAAATGCCTCCAAACATTTGGAATTTAATTATCCCATAGACATAGATAATTTGGAGGTGGGAAGTAATTTGTTCAGTGAGGAAATATCTATACAATTATTTATTATAAAGCACAAATCAATGAAAGTTTTCTACAGAAAATTATTATAACACAATATTTAGAGTTTCCAATACTTTTTACAACTTGTATCACTTCACCAAAAATAATGTTTATGACAGCAAGAAGAAACCGCATTACAATACCCATTTTAAGGAAGTATATAGAAGTTGGCATAGGAATGCAAGAACAGAAAAAAAGTCACTTTTAGTTCATAGATTCCTAATCTCTTATTCAGAATCTATTAAGATAACTTGATTATAATGAAATATTAGCAAAAATTGAAAAACAAGAGGTTAAGTCTATTTGCATTATCATCCTTCAGAGGATGGGCAATACAACATTGAGTAAGTGGTTATGCCTTTGGTTATGTTTTACATAGTCCGAGATGCACACGTTGCAATCAAGTTTTTGCCTACCTCAGCCCTCCTTCCTTTTTTCCTTCTTCTGTAATACGCCTGCATTTCTCTATTAGACTACAAGCTCCTTGAGGGCAGAGATGATGCTCTGTCTTCTATCTCTCACGCCCACTACTTAATAAATGTTTGTTAAGTGACTAAAAAGATTATAATATTAAAGTGTGTATTTTGGCCAATTCCATTTCACACATAATTTTTTAACAAAAGGAAAACAACCCACAAAAGGCATTTTATTTTTTGATTACACAGAATTTTTTTTTCTGCAAAAATAATATACCCAAAAGCCTACTCATCAGGGATGAACACTGGCAAAACTGTGTTATTTAAAAAGTTGTGGTTTCAATGCTTAAGTAATATTTCTGGAAGAAGCTCTCCCTATGGATTCAGTAAGAAGAGTTCTCTTCCTTTGAATCTTCAGAGTATCCATTGTTGCCAGCTTGTTATTGATACTTCTTGTATCATATAATAAAATGATCTTTCTGTAGTGTTAATTTTCCACATGAATGTATGTTTCCTCCACTATTTTAAGCAGGCACTCCTTGAGGGCAGGGGAAATATCTATTTCTCTTTCCTTCTTTAGAACACGTCTGGATAAACTTAGCAAAAGTTTTCACATGAAAAATAACAGAAAGATAAGGAGGTACTTACCTTGAAGATTTTCACATGGCACAAAGATGGTTAAAACAAACAAACAAAACCTTAAAATCTGTATTAATAATTAACATTCTAGTAACAGTCAGAAATTGCATTTGATAAAGGCATAAAGCAACTGCTTCAAAATTTCAAGATACAAAACCAAATTAAAAAAAATAAAATGGTGATAACAGTAATAGCCTCAAGGAGTTATGTTGAAGATTAAATAGAAGGAAACTCAAAAAAAAAAAAAAACCAACTAAATTCTTTCTACTTCTAAATGGTGACTGTCTTAGAAGCTAGAAAAATTACCCATTTTAACCAGTCATCTATTTTTCTAGTTCCCAAAATATAGCAAATCATTAGAAATATAAGAAATTATCATTACAATAGACTTGAGAAGGCATACTCCTAAAAAACTTTTAATCTGTTTGTTTTCTTATCCCTATTTATTTTACTGCAAAGGTTCTTATAAATTTCAGAAAAGAGCATTTGGATATGTATATAATGCTTCAATGATCTAATACATTCTCTAATTTCTCAACTAATCAAATGACAAATAATTGCCTGTGAATTTGCAGGTAGCTTAAATGATCGTATACATGGTTTTTAAAAGGCAACCAGATAAGAAAAATTGATGAGGGAATAAATATACAAATAGCAATAAGATTTTAAATTGTAAATTTAATTTAATGAAAAAATAAAAGCATGTGCTGTGATAATTTTTATGCTTTCTTTTTCCAATCCTAATCCTTGGTCTTGGGTATCTGCAGTGTTGTTGCAAACGTTCTAGTTATAACTTTGAAGAAACTAATTATGTCAATCTTTAAATTTGAAGTAGATTACAGAACTGGGAAACCCAGAATATTAGTTCCTAAAGGTTGTATGGATATATAATGACAGTCACAGAAATTCAATAACAGCCCTCTATGAAATGTACTCAGAAGCACCACATGAAACAAATTAAAAAGAACTATGAATCTCTCATTCTGTGCAAATAAGAAAATAAAAGAAAACACTGGTTCTATAAGTTTTCATAAGAGCTGTTATAATGAATTAAGATTTTGGATAATGAATCTTCAGAAAATTATAGTAAGTTAATACCCTTAGGCCTTCTATAAATGTTTAAGATGTTATAACTTCTCAAAGTGCTTTAGTACATTGTAAGGAGGCTCAATGTAGAAAATTAACAGTGCTGTGGAAGTCAACAATAAAGTATTCTGCCATCAGATGATGTACCTTCCCTGAACCAATTTATTCTCAGAAACTCATATCAATTAATACAAAACTGATACCACAAAAAGTCCCCCGAATATTATTGTGAATTTTAAAATATTATTTCAATCTATTGAAATGACTTATCAATCAGGTTTTAAAATGGCTGTAATTTGGTAAAACAAAATCCACCACTGGAAAGGATGTAATATAATGAAAGCATTAATGTTCCTTAGGAAGAGAATTTAGCAACCCAGCATGAAACCACTTGCATAAAAAAATCAGTTTTCATATTTTTATCTTAGGTTTCTAGTGCCCTTGAGGTCAATTCAGTGCCTTCTATAAGAGAGACCCCATCAAAGTGAAAGGCACTGGTAGTGGAGGGAGATGGGGGGTAAGAAGGAACTAATAGAGCATTTAATGACTTGGATCTAAACTGTTTAGAACTAAAGATACCTAGCTCTTTCATTAACATTTGAATCAGAATAATACATGATCATCACCACAATGAATTTACCACCACATTTAAAAGAATTAATGGTACAAATGCCATTGCTGCATATTAAATGCACAGTGATACTGAATAGATCTTCATTAATCTTGGCTGACTAGTTTTCCTATATCATTTAAAATAACATCAATAAATATGAGTCTGAAATTAGGTAAAAAATCTTTTGCCAGATTTTAAAACCATAATTTATGTTAGAAACCAAGTGTTAATAGGTGAGAAATCTGCTTTCATTCAGTCAAACACAGAATGGCATCTGATAAAGAAAAGCTGGCTATGGAAGTATAAAATAAATACGAATGTTAAGTATTTATTTCAACAAGAATATCTGAACCCACCATCTGTGGTGGCCATCTTGCTAAGGGGACATGTACCTAACAAATCTCTTAAGAGGCATTCCCAGTCTGCTTGAATAAGCTATTGTATAAGAAAACTTGGAGCGACCACTTTGGCCTCACATTTCCTTCGCTCCACATCCTGTGGCACAAAGCATGAACTCAGCAGGCTGGGGTGCAGGGCTGCCTGCTGCCTTGTGATAATCCCCTCTCCCAGTAGGGGCCTCCACTGATGCATAGCTAAGAACATGCTTCCTCTTTTGCTTGCACCCCAGTGGGGTTTCCATTCCTAACTTGGGCCCAAATCCAGACTGCTAAGGAAGGTGGAAAAGTTAGAAAGCTCCAGATGCTGCCAGAGATATTTTTGGATTAGTTTCTAAACAATCATTTATTAGAAAGAGGAGTACAGGTGTAGTGTGAAAACCAGCAAGACCAGTAATTTTGGAGAGATTCTTTCCCTCCCACCCCCGACCAGATCTAAGGTCTAACTACCACCTGTTCAACAGAAGCTGGCTGTTTGCCTCATTTTCCTTCAGGGAGCCACTGACTAAGGATCTCCACCAGCATGAACCTAATGCCTCCCGACAGGCCTTCACTAGCCAAGAGGGACCTGGGTTGAGTGCACCAGTTATTGGTCACAGGACACACAGCCCATAGAAAGACTCCTGTGGTGCAACCAGCTGAAAGCCAACCAGAGAAGATGGAGAGTGTACATTTGTCCTGACACAGCTTTGCTCCTGCCGGCTGCCAACTCACTCCATGTCTGGGGCCAAGCTTCTGTTAAACTAGTCTTATGTCGATAAAGCCATGGTAAAGCCCTGGGTAAACATATTATCTTCCTAAGCCCATTCAAAAAGAACCTAGCCATGGCTATGGCACAAGACCCTTGGAAGAAGGCTTGACTTTGGCAGAGGGTTTTGAGATCATGGTTTGAAGGGGCATTTCAGGCATTTTAAAGGAATATTTATAACTCTTTACAATAGCAAATTTATAAGATTACATCATTAGATTTTAGAGCAAAGCAGTTGGTGCTGGATGAACATTGTGAGAGAATGATAGCAGAGGTAAGGAATTGTGAAATAAAATATTTTGTTTTTTCTAATCCCCCATACCTCTCAAAGGTGTCAGCCAGAAACATATTTTGGCACAAGGGATACATGTGCTGTACACACTGTTCAATAACAGATGATATTCAATATAGCCAACAAAACTTTCTACTTTCAGGTATGAGTAACTGGTTAGAATTAGCCATTCAAAAATGTTATAATCATAATATCTGGGCAGCTTTTATACTATGCAAAGCACACTAAATATAGTCTTTGTAGTTAATATAGTCTTTGTAGTTAATACTGCTTATTAGCTGACTAACAAACATTTGGCTTTAAAACACATACACTGTAAGACTACATAGTGCATAAAAAAGAAAATCAAGATAATGCACCCCATACTTGTGCATGTGCATGTGTCTGTTTTACTAAAAAGAATCTGAGGCTGCAGTGAGACAAGTATAAAGACTGGTGATCCACCAGCATAACCAGCAACTCAACTCACCTTAACTATTTTCCAAGCCTTCTCTGGAACTCTGGATTCATCGCTCCTCAGGCGTACAACCTAAAAAGCACAGAGTTTAGGGACCGGCCACCTAGCGCCAGAAATAAGAGAAGAGCAAAAGGCCTTCCAATCTCAGATATAGGGAGAAAGTGGCTCCGGATCTTTCTGGCTGTCATGTAAAATATCTTGGGAATTTGAATTTATTCTGGAGCCCAAGAACAGAGGCATGTTGAAGTCCTGTTTGAACTCTGGTTGTAGTTATATGCATTACAATGGGTTTGCTTCAGTGAAATAATTCAAGAAACCAATTACTAAAGGGTAGGCCTAAAAAAGAATAAATCACATGTGACAGAATAATTTTTAAGAATCTCTTAGGACTGTTATTTCCCATGAAATACTTATACAAGTGTGGCAACTGTGGCTAATGATTTAAATAGGCCAAGTGACCTTCTGGTGGGTAAAAGCATATCTTTAATGAATAAACTCATTTCTGTAGCCATTCAGGTAAGCAAATTATATTGACTCTTCCATCACTTAATCTAATTATTGCATGCACACCCCCTCCCCAATCCTCTGTAAAGGCACACCAAATTATAGTTATAGTGGGTGTTAAGAGTATTACTAGGTCTCCATCTCCACTTCTACTATCTATATCATATGCATAAATGTTTCCTGTTAATCTCTTTTGTTTCCACACTGCCTCTCTGAAACCATGTCCCATTTTTTTATAACCAAACAACTTCTTTTTTTTTTTTTGAGACAGAGTCTCACTCTGTTGCCCAGGCTAGAGTGAGTGCCGTGGCGTCAGCCTAGCTCACAGCAACCTCAAACTCCTGGGCTCAAGCAATCCTCCTGTCTCAGCCTCCCGAGTAGCTGGGACTACAGGCATGCACCACCATGCCCGGCTAATTTTTTTCTATATATATTTTTAGCTGTCCATATAATTTCTTTCTATTTTTAGTAGAGATGGGGTCTCGCTCTTGCTCAGGCTGGTCTCGAACTCCTGAGCTCAAACGATCCGCCCACCTCGGCCTCCCAGAGTGCTAGGATTACAGGCGTGAGCCACCGCGCCCGGCCCCAAACAACTTCTGTACTTCTTCCTAAGAGATATCCAACTTTCTACCCCTCTAGGAAGAAAAACATGACATGAGGAGTAGAGAAATAATAGCCCAAGGAATGAAAAATGGTGTCAATGACACCACCCATATTTTTACTATTCTATCAAACAGCTATTTTCATTTTTTCATCAAATTCTCAAATTTTACTCAAAAATATTCCTACGGTCCTTTGTACCATTCAATTTCTAGTTCTCACACTAGCCTAGTTAATGAAAATGTTGACTTTCTCCAAATGCAATGGATCAGAGTTCACCTTCTGATAGCTCATTACCTTCTTCAAATACTAATATCCAGTTTTAACTCAGAGCAGACATTACCTGCAGCAATAGGCTAAATCCTGCTTCTAACTTAAGTTTTCTATGTTGAAAATTAGCTATCTCATTTGCAAATGTCTAACTGGTAGACCAAGACAATATGTAGTTGCTCAGGAAGCATATTCTTCCCTTGGTAAGAAGAAAGAAATGAGCAAATTTACTGAGTATATATTTTAGATAACTTCAAATTGGAGGAAACACAGAATGTAATGTGTAGTGGAATCACATGGGATTTTGAGTGAGACTCTGCTACTCGTTAGCCTAGCATAGTGCTTGGCAAATAACAGTCATTCAATAAATATTTTAATTTAATGAAATAATTCTATAATCCTACTTCAATTATTTAGCCTCTCAAAGTCTCAGTTTCCTCATCTGTGAAATAGAAAGAACAGTATCACAAAGAATATTACAAATTAGGAGGTAGTCTAGTGAGGTGCTTAGGAATAGATTCTGAAGTCCAAGACTAGTGAGATTCTTACAATTATTGAGTGGTTTTGAACAAGTTACCCTCTAAACTTAAGTTTCCTGAAATACAAAATGAGGATGAAGGTCATTAAACATGAAATGTACAATTTCAAATCAAAAGTGCACTTTATTATATCTCAAACAAGAAGCAGTTCAATTAATCAAAGTATGCACCTAAACCGTCGACACAGGCTTGCCATCTTAACAGCAGCTTGTTTAGGCCAGCAGTGAAGCAGCCTGGAAAACAAGTGGCAATGAAATCGCAAAAGGTATTTTCTGTAATTTGTTGAGAATTGAATATTTTTCCTTGCAAGAAGTGATCTAAAGCCTGGAAGAAGTAGTAGTCAGTTGGTGCAAGGCCTGGTGAATAAGGTGGGTGACAGAGAGTTTCCAAGTCCGACTTCTGTAGTTTGAGCAGTGTTGTTTGTGCCACATGTTGTCGAGCAGTTGTCTTGTAAGACGATTGGCCTGTCTCTATTGACCAATGCTTAATAGTTAGCATCCTCATCATTTCATCCAACTGATTGCAGTAGACGTCTGCTGTAATTGACTGACCAGGTTTCATGAAGCTGTAGTGGATAATAGCAGCACTGGACCACCAAACAGACCTAACTTTTTTTGATGAATATTCAGTTTTGGACTGTGTTTTGGCACTTCATCTTTATCCAACCATTGTGCCCAAAGCTTGCAACTGTCAAAAAGCATCAATTTTTGATCACATGTAACAATACAGTGTACAAATGGTCCTCCTGTATGTCGTGAAAGCAAAGAAAGGCAAGCTTTGAGATGATTTCTCTGCTGACGCTTGTTTAATCCATGCGGAACTCATCTATCCAGCTTTTTTACATTGCTGATTTGTTTTAAATGGTCCAATATTGTTGGAATAGTAACATCAAACCTTTTTGCTAATTTATGCATAGGCTGAGATAGATTCACTTCCACTACAGCTTTTAGCTCACTATCCACCTTGGTCACAGGTCTCCCACACGCCTCATTTTCAAGATTAAAATCACCAGAATGGAACTTCTCAAACCATCAATGTACTGTGTGTTCATTAGCCACATTCTTCCCAAACACTTCGTTGATATTTTGAGCTGTCTGCATTGCCTTGGTTCCATGACAAAACTCATATTAAAACCACGAATTTTTGACTTATTCATGGTTTCACAAAAATTGCTCTAAAATTTTTTTTGAAAGATAATCATGAGCCAACATGTGCATTTGAAAGACAGAGAATGTACCTTCATAATAAAAATGAAACAGTGTCAAAGTGAAACGTCAGAGATATCAACTGTCAAACTTAGTACTTAGGGAAACTAGACATTTCATACTTGATAACCTAATAGTAGGACCTTATCTATGGAATTTTTGAGAGGATTAAAGTAGTTATTTTATGGGAAACACTTTAGAAACAGCCCTGGGACATAGTAAAATTTTTATAAGCATTATTTTCTATTATTATTGTAATTGGAATGTCCCCTTTCCTTGAGCTTTATCTGGACTAGGTGCTGGAAAATATATATATATTCTAAGTTGATATGTGAGTAGCTTTGGTACTGTTTAAGGAAGAGCTGTTAGACAGGAGAGATCCCTAATGAAAGGTAGCATAACTCCTAATCTTATATAATGAATCTAGTCTTTGAGTCTTGCAAAGAAAAAGAAGAAGCAGGAAAAAGGAGTCAGGAGGAAAATAGAGTGGTCTGTGGCAGGCAGTGAGGTTTTATCTCAAAGGGTCATCTTCATCACTGAAGTTTCCAATTTCAAAGCCCTCATCCTCAATTTTTGAGTCATCACAAGTTTGTTTCCTATCTCCAAGGTAAGTTTTCAGCTCACTGGGTAAATGATGATTTATAGCCCTGTGTCCCATAAATTTTCCAAGTCTTCCCAGTTCAGATAAATGGATCCATCCAATTCTCCAAGTTTCCTTTACTAAATTAATACATATAGACAGAGGTTCCAGAACATCATCATCAGAGTTTTAAATTATTAATAGAGTTTTTGTATGATGGGCTCCCAAGGGACATTCTTCCACAGTAAAAACAGAAAGGGGTTGTGTTTCATAAGAATACAATATTACTGATCTCTGATATTAGACTATGGGTTTTGAGTTGATTCACCTATTGTAGAATGGATTATAGCAAATATCTCAGATCTAGCTTAGTTCTCTTGTGACAGATGGCTAGTCAGAACTAGAGGTCCAATCTGTGGTTGTAGAAATGAGTTGTTTTCCTTGGGAAATAAAATAGCTAATATGAGATGAAAGTTGTGATGTTGGTTTTATGATTCATCACACTCTGAAACTGATCATTCCTGGACTCATGTGTAAATACACACATAGGCAATGTGATATAGTGGAAAGTAAACTGGGTTTAGAGTAAGATGATTTGGTATAAACCCAGGGTCTGCCACTGAACAAGTTTTTAACCTTTCTGAAATTGTTTCATCTTCTGTAAAATGAAGATAATCATAACTGCTAAACAGAAAACTGTTGAGAAGACTAAATGAGAAAATGTAATTCAGAAAATGAAAATTCAACAAAGCGATTAAACAGAAAGTAGAAGCCCAATGCAGGTTAAGGTTGAACATACTCAAACAATGTTTCCTAGGCATTTCTCATTCTACATTACCTGAAAATCCAGAATTCATAACCTACAGCATGGATAATGTTTTAATAGCCAATGCCTTAAACTTTAGGAAAGGTAGAGAGTATCATATGTTAGGCAGCTATACTTGCTAGGAAGTATGATATTACAGCCCCTGTCTCATGAATGCAAATGACCAGATAAAAAGAAAGACAGCTGAGGACTGGTACCACCAAGAATGAAAACATTTCTAATGAATGACTCAGAAAAATAGACCAAGAAGGAACATGGAAGGAAGTGGTCAAAAGGTTTTTAAAAAATGGGGGGAGGGTAAAACAAAACTTGAAAAGTAAAATTCTCAGCAAATATAAAGCCACCAGTGTACTAAGGTGTTTGGCACATTTCAGCATTTTCTATCACTTTATAATTTTCCTCATCAAAAGTTTCCAACTAAACTTACTGGGTGTGAGGGATTTTCCATGGAAATGTACTTCCGATTTTGTAATGGGAGTCAACTAGAAAATGCAATTCATATTGGAAAAACTTGTTTCAAAGCCAATTTGCTTAAACACATCTACTCAGTAAAGCAAGGGATACTGGCACTGGGGAGCCACACAGGCCTAGGGGAAAACAAAATTCCAATAAGAACGCCAAATGAGCTTTTATATTTCAAGACTCCTTCAAAAGAAACATTATGGGGATATAAAAATTAGGAAAACACTGAACTTAACTAATTTAAAATGTTGAAAAATATTTTGCATTTATGTTTTATAACCAAGCGCTTTTCCCACATTTGTCCCAAGGCAGCAGATGAAGCGCTATATTCACCATTGCTAATACTCGCAATTGGAACATGCTCTTTGGCAAGGCAGAAATAAGATAATTGTTCAACATAGGCCGGCTTTTCAGAAATACTAGAAGCATTGCCTGTAATTATAGACATCTGTCACTGCTAGCCACTCAGTACTAACCCTGACATCAATATACAACCATAGCACTAAACTGCCTGCAGGCATAGCAATGGAGACCAGATACGCTAGGCAGGCAATCATCTGCTTCATCCAAACTATCTGTCAAAGGTTCCCAACCACAAATAGCTCTTACATTTTGTATCCTTAGGATAATATGTTGATTTATTTTAGAATCTCTAATATTTACAGTCTAGACCATCTACTAAAATAAAGAAACGAAACTCATGGCTAATGGAGGCAGTTACTGTTCACAGTCATCATAAAAGGTCATAGCTCAACCCTCAAATGTTAAAAATTGATGGCAGCTTTAACCATGCACTATCATACAGATGTTTCCTTTTGTAGAGGCAATTATTTTCAACAGCAATTCAAAATGGTAAATACAATCTTTCATAAGCAAATATGTTGCCATGTTGACCTAGTAGAAATGCTTATATTTTAAAGCCTTTTCTGAGAAGTAAAGATAAGTTTCAATGTTGAGTACTGAAGGATCTAGATTGGAAGTTTGGGTTTAGTTTTACATATCGTACTTTATTTGGCAATATTTTTTACAAATATAAATGATGTGATATCTAAAATCTAGGAAATGATATTGAAGGATAAAATACTTGGTTAATGAATGAGTCAACTGATATGTAATTTGCTGGGTGTAAAACTTATTGAAATGTACATACACACGTACCTTCATATTTTTAAAAGCCCAAAGACATACTGTAGCTTTAAATGCCACTCTCTTGTTTTCTTTTAAGCAGCGAGAGAAGCTGAAAATTATTATACATTTAGACTAATTAGGAATAAACACTTTCACAATTATCATAATGTGTTACTAAAAACCCAGATATTTCTTGGTCTGATCACAACAGTGGATGCTGAAAAACTATTAATTACTGACAGACAGTTAACTTACAAGTGAGCTGCATTTTAAAAACCTCCTTTAAAATACAATTGCTAAATGCCTTACAGTGCTGTAATGTGAGACAGGTTCAAATCTTATTACTTCACTGAAATTAAAACCTAAGTTTTAATACTGTTCAAGTCGAACAATGATTCCACACTTTATTGCTTTTGAAATCCCTTGATGATCATAGGGAAAAATGCCCCGGAGAAAAAAAGACTGTTTTCGATAAACAGAAAATACAGTTTGCACTCTTAGCCTCTTTGTCATCACAAAAAAAGGATTTAATGCCAATTCTTTAAAAAAAGACTTTTTTTCCCACAAAATGTGCACCTTGTGTGCCATTTGTAAAATCAGTTCACTTTCTTTTATTTATTACTGCAGCGCGGCAAGGCAATAAAGAAGCTACCGATAGCTAATAAATTACATGCCTTTTAAAACAATTCTCTTGCTACAAAAACATGTAACTACAAAGGTTTACATTTACATGGTACATCACATGAAATGTCTATATTTGTGCCCTATTAACCATTTTGGCAAATTGTGGACTTTTTCCAAATAGCTGATAGGAAAAAAATAAAGTGATTCACAATGCTGACATGACATAAAATAAAAGCCGTTTAGGGAAACTATTCATGCTATTTGCAGTTTCTAAAAATCCTCCAAAATGTATCAAAAAGCATGTTTTGATAAGGTATTTTATGCATCAAAAAGGTATTCAAGGATGTTCTAATCAGGATTAATTTAAACTTTACTCAATTATTGAGAACTAAGAAAGTACTTTTCTTTTCTAATGTAAGTTCCTAATATCATACAGTCTTTTAAAAATTGTAATTCCTAGCAGGTAGAGAACAAATTATCAAAGGCAAGATCATTGAATGTAAGGCAAAATGCCTCAATTCTGTTCCTTAATATATATTGTATTTTTAGAAAGATACAGAAACTTGGTTGTTTAGGAAACATACACAAACATTTTTGCTTAGTTATAATCTTTCTTTTAAAGGAATCTTATCTTCACATATTCACAAGAACTGCTTTTAAAATCTTAATGAAAGTAAGTTATTTATTTTGTGTCTCTGGTTTGTCTATGTATAAATGAATTCTGAAATATCTGTATTCTAATTCCAGGATTAAATTGTTAAATTAATCAGGGCATTTTCTTAATGTCCTCATTCTCTAATGTCACAATGAGAATATATTTATGAGGTAGTGTATTGTCTTTTATTATTAATTTCCTCCATTTCCTGTAATAGCTATCATAGCTGTGGCTTTTGTGTGTGTGGTTCATACCTACAAAATTTCAACTTTGTTCAATTATGCATGATGAACAATACTTGAATTTCAAAGCACAAACAACTTTGCTCCATTTCATGTTTACTTCAAGATGACAATCCACTATACAAATGAATAAAAATTCTATATTCTGTGGCACTCTATTTCTCCATTCAAATCTACTTTTTCTCTTCTTTTGAAATTAGTTTGAGTGTGATTAGGATTAGGAATTTGTGGGAGATATCTTTTTTGAAGAGTTCAATGAAATAGAGTTCAATGTTCATCATCACAGACTATTTACAGGGGAATCACTGTATCATAAATAATAGTTTTCTATAATATAACACATATTTATATATGTAGGGAACCTTGGTATATTTCCTGACTTATTTTTTGCTTCTTTTTAATACTAAATGCTCATGTTTGTTGAAATCATGACCCATTCCCAGATTGTAGTTGATTTTAAATAATACTCTCAATTAGTGATCAAGAAAAATAACAAAGTATCTACTTTCTCTATGGTCCCTTTCTCTCCCTCCTAGCTCTCATTTACAAAATTTTATTTGAAATCTTTAAGTACTTAGATTATTCTCTTTTTGGCTGAGGGAAAACTCAACTCATTCTATTCTGGCTCTTGGATTACTAAGAATGTGCATTTAAAGCAGGCAAAGCTAGGTATTATTAACTCCATATTTTAGATGGGAAAATCAAAAAGTGGTTAGGACATTTCTCAAGGTTACACAGTAAAATGGCTTCTTTTGCAACTTCCTATTTAAAGTTTTCACTGTTTGACATTGCCGCTTCCTAGCTGTTGGGAAAAAATATGTATTCACTGGCACTTATCCTAATAAACCCAAATCAAACACTCTATTGGGTGCTATTTCATTCAACACATGGAAAATAACCTTGACTTATATCTGGCACCCATCTGATAGAATGGAAATAAATAGTGGGTGGTTTTTGGTGCCAATTGCAAGGGGTAGGGTAAATTCATTTGTTTTACTCATTATCTTCCAAGAAAAAAATGGAACATTCACTCTGTCATCAACCTCTATTTCGCAAAAAATATGTAGTGAACTGTTATTTATATTTCTTGGTCTTGTTTGCAATCTTGAATGGAAAAGTGGAAAACATAAAAATGAGCTCCTCAGTTTTCTTTTTGCACCAATATGTAACTCCTAGTCCTATCTTACTTACCTGTTTATGTTATTCACTCCCAAAAATGAATGACACTGAAAGAAACCCTGAGTGTCCCCAGGGAATCTTCCTCTGACTTCCCTAAGATCTCATTATATATCTTCCTATATGTTCCCACTGCTCTGCATATCAGACATGGGCTGCATCATATTGAACAATGATTACCTGTTGACTTTGGATCCTCCACCAGTCTGTAATGGCAGACTCTTTTAGGCAATATTGTGACCCATTGTTTAGCATACAGTAGACAATTAAACCTATTTGTCATTATAAGTATTTGTATAATGAATAAAAGAAAAAAGAGTGACACTAATCCAACTCAAAATAACACTATTATAGACAATATAAAGATTCTTTTCTAATTTATAATTCTTAAAATCTTAACATTGGCTGGTTCCAATCCACTGTCTCCTAATAAGATACTGTGCTAGTTAACAACACCTACTTACGAAAAATGACTAGGATCAGAATAAAATCTCTCTCCTTTTGTCACGATGAAATCTCACCATCTCACCCTAACTAATCCATATCTAATCAATAAGAAAATAGTTGATGTTCTGGCACTGTCCTAGTTGTAATGACAGATACAAGGTATGTACAGACATTGCCCCTGTCCTCAAGCATCTCAAACCTTGTTAATAAGAACATGGAGCATTAAAATGCTCCAGGAGGAAGATGAGGAATTACACTCATCATTTAATAGATTTAGAGTTCAAAAGACCTAAGGTCAAATCTTGCTCATACCACTTTCTACCTATGTATTCTTAATTTAGTTACTTTACTGTAGAACTGGGGCTAATAACACCTTCATCATGAGGTTATTTTGAGCCTTATAAGATAAAATGCATGTAAAAGATTTATTAGCATAGTGACTAGCATATAATAAGCAACAAATGATTGCTAGCATTATCATTACTACTTAACTAAGTTTTAATGAATATGACCCAGGTACTAAGTGTGTATCCTTGAATAGAACATTGAAAGAAAGATGGGGATCATATGTATGTGGGCAGAAGGAAGAAGATAACAATATGATCCAAGTTAACCATGGTGAGAGTCAGCCTGACAGAAGGGAGCTGTGGGAACTAAAGATTGGATAGTACGTAGAGCTAGATTATGGAGGACTTTAAAAGGCAAAAGAGTGCTGGCTTGATGTGGTAGGCAACAGGGAAGTCTTTAAGTGGCAGGAGCCCTAAGATGAAAGTGGTTTTTAACATTTGTCTGACTACATTGTATAAAATGGACCCATTGTTGTCTCTGTTAGCATGTGTTCCCTCTCCTTGATATTCTGAGCTTCATGGACATCTTACTCTTTGGCTTCTCACTTTTCTAATTTATTTTCAGTTAAAAATTTCTATTCTCCACATTCTTAAACTGACAGTGCTCTCTCTTCTCATATACCCAGTTCCTTGGGGGAGTTCATCTGCTCACAAGAGTTCAATTAAATATGTACCCAAATGACATTAAATCCATAGTTCCAAAAGTAAATACTGAATGTGGAAAAAAAAAAAACCCAAAAAACCCTCTCTGCCTCAGTTGTATTACCAAACAAAAGTAGAGTTGAGAATTGAAAAGAAATGCCAAGGTGGCAAAATTGTGAAAATTTTGGCTCTCTTTCCTTGAAACAGAGGAAGGCCTGAGGTAGACAGGAATTTGAAGGAGGAGGTTATTACTGCCTATATTAATTATATAAGAATATAATACATGAGCACAATGGCTCATCTAGTTCATTACTGTCTCTGATTGGGCTTCAGTGAGCTACCCTCCACCAATGACCATTAACCTCAAGAAGCTGGAGGTGCAGCCTAGATATTTCTATCTTTTTTAAATAACTAGTTGAGAATCCTTAATTCATGGACTTATTAAGCCTATTTATATTTTCACTTGGTGCCACTGCTTAGAAAAACAAGTTCCATAAATTTTATTATGCACTAAGGAAAGTAGAATTTCTTATTTTCTCTGAATTTAATATAGATTTAAGAAGACTCTTGAACTTAAACATTTCAGAAATTTTTAAGTCCTACCAATATCCTGACTAAAAAACCAAAAACCTGATCTTCCCTTTTAAGTGTTTAACCTCCTGGGCCAAAGAGGTCTAAGGCTTTCATAATGTTGATTTCTATGGTCTATATGTGAACTTTGCTCTAAAAAAGTTAAATATAAATATGAATTATATATTAGCACTGGACATTTTAAATCATTTGGACTAAACCTCCACCTACTGCATCTTTGAAGTCTGTTTTGCACTGACCACATTTCTGGGTAGTGACAAGGGTCAAAATGAATGTAATGACATAGCCATTCAATTCTGACTACAATCTTGAAAGCTTCAGTAATGGTGACAGACATAAACGTTAAGGAAAAAGCAAATTAGCTGCTGTAAATTTTTAGAAACAGGCCACACTCTGTTCCCTTTCCTTCTTTTTAAAGTAAAAGTATTTTTTAAACCTTGAAAAAAAAGCAGAATCAGAGGACCAAATGCAAAGAGTATTTCTCAATGATGAGAGAAGAAAACATAATGTATATAGACTACAAAGCTACAGAAAAGGCTAGAAAAGAGCCTGGACCTTAAACAAAATGAAGTGTGCTCACTTCCAGCTAAAGAAAATGCACCACATCTGATTCCTTAAGCAGAAACCTTCTATTACATCGTCATCTTTTGGATGTGACAACATTTTTGAAAAGCAGTATAGAAGAGCCAGAGAAACCAGAGTTCAAATCTCCAGTCTCAAGTGTGACCATAAGCAATTTCCTCAACTTCTTTGAGAATCATTTCCTTCATCTATAAAATGAGGATAATCATATCTACCTTGTAAGGCTGTAGAGAGGATTTATAATAATGCTGAAAAAATGTTCAGCATAGTATCTGGTGAAAAATAGGTATTTTATAAATACTAAATACTTTTAGTGAGAACATCAATCCAGTAAGTAAGCTTATAAAAAGTTAGGACCTTTCATTAAATTGTGCAATGCTTTTTTTTTTTAATGAGAAGGGACGTGTAAACCAACATTTACATTCAATCAGTACGAGTCTGTTGTTAGTGTACCACACTGTGACCAAGTATCTATTTAGGCAATTTAAATTTTGATGCCTGAGAATAAGTAATTGAGAAGGGACTAAAACATTTTAATCACATAAATACTGCTCCTAAATTAATCTCGAGGATTAAATGGGAATACTCTAAAAGCACAAGGTTTTTAAAGAGTGCTATGGATTCCTAGCTTACTGTGAACAATCTCCAACCACTTTGAAGGATTTAAAAAACTCCAAAATGGCTGACAGTAGGTAAAGAGAATATAAAAGCAGATGGTTTGGACAGTCTGAATACAAAAAAGCAGGTGCTTAGCTAAAATAGAAGCATTTGCCAGTTTGCCAACACTGCTGGTTCCTGCTTCCACACCCTGCGTGCCCCCAACTCCCCACATCTGCTCACTGGTGCTCATGTGATACACTCAATTGACACAGAATATGAAGACTAACAACCTGCAAATAAAGAGTCTACTAAGAAGATCACTGTAATTTTAAAATGAGATTTCCTCTTTTTTGGCAGGTCTCTCTCACTATTTTAATCTTAGAGAGGTAGAAAAATTTGTCTTTCTTTAAAACTAAGACATATTCCTTAGATTTAGGAGAATTGTTTTAAAAAAAACCACAATAAAGGGATAGTAAGGTCTAGTTTATGGAACAGGTTAATACAGATAGATGCGCACTACCTCAAAGCTTAAACTTTGTCTATAGATTATACTCGACATTGCCCAAATATAGTAAAAGAAGAAAGTACCATAAATTAGCTTCCAGAAACAGAAAGAAAACAATCACTCTATCTTTACCACATACAGAATTATTAATAAATAAATATAACTAATGTTAATAATAAATTAATAATATAATCATTAATATTAATATATTATTTCTCACAAAATGTTGCACTTTGGTTTTGCCTCTGAACAAACTAAACTAGAGACTTCAAAGGAGATTATAATTTAGAAGCTAATACAGTAAGTTAAAAGAATAAAATCAATAGTCTTGTGATAACAGAGCTCAGAAAGGAAAGAGTTCTCCTGTTCAGATTCCCTTACTTGGTGATACAGAATTTTGGAGGTGGGGGAGGAATATATATACATACAAAACTACTTGGCATTTTTAATGGACATTTGTGAAAAATAATTATAATTCAGACTTTAATAAAAAAGTGCAGTATAAAAGATCCAAGGTATCTCCAAAAGGGCTTATGGATGCTGAGAGTGGATGTTGGTAGATATCAAAATAGGAAAGGAATCTTGTAGAGTGGCCAGGGAAGTTGAGGTGATTTTATGGACTTGGTGAAGGCAGCCTGTAAAGTTACACAGCTTATTCATGGTAACTATAGAACCTATTGTCAGGTTTACTTCATTAGTAATCAGCCTCTTAGTTTGCTCCCCTAGTTTTTACCACACCACTTGTGCATACTGAAGTTCCAGGGACAGGGATGATGATGATGATGATGATGATGAAGAAGATAATATGAGCAGCTATCATTTACTGATTTATCATTTACTCATTATGTGAAAGTGCTACACTAAGCACTTTATATACCTTATCTCATTTAACCAATACAGTAACTCTATGAAGCAGGCAGACATTAATATCACAATTTTACCACTGAGAAGTTATGTTTCTATTGAGTCACTTAGTCTGTACGTGACAGGGCTAGGATTTGAACCCAAGTCAGAATAATGCCAAAGAGGCCGGGCGCGGTGGCTCACGCCTGTAATCCTAGCACTCTGGGAGGCTGAGGCGGGTGGATCGTTCAAGGTCAGGAGTTCGAGACCAGCCTGAGCAAGAGTGAGACCCCGTCTCTACTAAAAATAGAAAGAAATTATCTGGCCAACCAAAATATATATAGAAAAAATTAGCCGGGGATGGTGGCGCATGCCTGTAGTCCCAGCTACTTGGGAGGCTGAGGCAGTAGGATCGCTTAAGCCCAGGAGTTTGAGGTTGCTGTGAGCTAGGCTGACGCCATGGCACTCACTCTAGCCAGGCCAACAAAGCGACACTCTGTCTCAAAAAAAAAAAAAAAAAAAAAAAAAAAAAAAGAATAATGCCAAAGAGCACACTCTTAACCAATTACTTTTTATATATGATCATGAAATGCTCTAAAAATTATATATATGTAGAAATACATCAATACTACATAGGATTAAATTATAAAACTGCTTACAAGAAATACCTGACAACTTCAGACATGATTTCATATTCATTTATACTATTAAAAATTCACATTCCTTTAAATTCACATTTTTAAATGGGTTTTTCCATATAATATTAAAGTTCTGACTATTAATTAAGGTAGTTTAACATCTGAGATTAAAATTTTCACTTTTCTTTAGGTGCCCAGAAAAGACAAGTGTATAATAATTTTACTTGTTTTCTATTTTTTCTTAGACATTAGCATAAAATAATAGAAAATATTTATTAAAATGTATATGCCACTCATTGTGCTAAATCAGGGTTTCTCAACCTCAATGATACTGACATTTTGGGCCAGATAATTCTTTGCTGTAGGGGCTGTGCATTGTAAAATGTTATGAGAATCCATGGCCTCTAACCATTAGATGCCAGTAGCACCTTTTCCCTAAATTGTAACAACCAAAAATGTCTTTAAATATTGTCAGATTTCCTCTGGGAACCACTGTCTGTGCTAAGCAATTTACACACATTTACCAATTTAATTCTCACATCTACCATGAGGTAGGTACTATTATGATTCCAGTTTTACAGATGAGGAAATTGAGATAAAACAACCAGGTGTATTATGAGGCAACAGAACTAATAAGTGATAAAGAGTTTAATACATTAACTACCATGTGAGTTGTATTTAACTCATGCTAATTTTCAGCCCCGGGGCCTCGTGAAGCATACATAACTCACACACACCTTCCTTCCCCTTAGAGGCTGCGAGAACTATTTTTCAAGCTGCATGTGACTCATGCACAGAAAACAATAAAAAATAACAATTTTTTTATCAAATTAGAAAGGATCATTTTGTTTTCAAAGTTTTTATTCTATTTTCCTAATAAAACACCGTGGCCCCAAGGAAAAAAAAAATTTTTTTCCAGTGTGGCACTCAATGTTAAATTTAAGCAATTTGACCCCAGTACCTGTACTTGTACCCAGTATACTATACCCCTTCTCCAACAAAGTGGTAGGTTTATTAGCCCTATAGGATTGTGAAAGATATTTTTTCTGGTTTAACTTGCTACTATTACCTGGGTAAAAGTTTAAAAAGGGAATATAAAAACAAGGCTCACATAGCTCTCATTTTCCTGGTCTGTATCATTTATCTTAAGGCAGCATAACATAGAAGTTGTTCTTATCTTTTGGGGGGTGGGTTATGACCTCCTTTGTGAATCTGATCAAAGATATTCACCCTCTTCCAGAAAAATGTACAAAATAATACATACTTTTTTTTTTTTTTTTTTTGGTGTTGGAGGATGTTATATGCAGAATCTTGGTTTAATCCCTGTCTCAACAATTACCGACTGTATAACTTCAAAAAAGTTACTTAACCATGCTGACCCCTAGGTTCCCTTCTGTGAAATGAGGAAAAGAACACTACAAGATTGTTATGGGCCCTAAAATGATTACATGTGTGAAGTACCTAGCAGAGTATTAACACACAGAAGCTACACAATAAATGGCATTCCTCCTCTTGATAATTCTATTTTCTCATTCTGTCCTTTCTACAAAAGAAAGCCTCATCCACTTTCAATAGGCCCTGAATCTTTTGGACACATTGCTTATTATGTATGTCTTACTTCAACTCTTTCATGTATGTCATATACATTTGGTCTTCATCCTTGTTAGCTGTTATTATTATTTGCTCACTTTACCCCAATGCCCAAGGTTTAAGTTAAAAGAAAAGAAGAGAACGCAATTCTCCTCGGCTGCATTTCTTTATCAATGTTAGTAGAATTTCATGGGATTATTGCAAAGAATAGGAAAAATTTATGTAAAATGTTTGGCATTGCCTATTATAGGTGATTAACAAATGTTTATTCTTCCTCCTAGGGCCTATTACACCCAATATGGGGTTTCCTCTAAAATGCTATCTTTTAACATTTAGGTACATTTAAAGTACCTAAAAACCCACCTTAATAATTAAAGTAAACATGCCCCCTCCCCTTTTTTAGTTAGTTTCTAAGGAGAGATAAGGCACTACACAACCTCATGGAAACACTATTTCTTAGGGATGAACTACAGAGCCCATTACGTGACTTTCAGGAGACTAGATATGACATGTACTTTGGATCTATTCTGATCTACAATTTCATTACTGTTGTGAGCAACTTTTGGTGTGAGACTTCTTGAAGCTGTATAATTGGTTCTTGCTTGTTATGCATTCTTTCTCTACTGCTCTTACAAAAAGGCATTTCTTTATTTTTGCTAGCATAGAAACATTCAGAAATCCCCAAAAGGGCTACTGAGAAAAGTATGAAGAACCAGGGAGCAGAGGTACCCTGGACAAAAGTAAGGACAAGTCAACTCCTGGGGCTTTTAGAATATGAATTGTCCCTAAGAATTTTTACCAAAGAAAAGTTTCTGCTCCTTTTCTGTATTTCGTTAGAGATACATGACTCTTGCCTAGGCGAAGGTGAAATGCAGATTTTATTTTAAAGCATGGGTGATCTAAGAGATGAATACAGGCTTAGAGACAGAAGATGGTAAGATGTTGTCTTATCCAGAATTCTGGTTGGAGTCCAGAACATAATGCCAAGAAAAATGGCCCCCAAAGACCACCAGTTTTGGGCTTCTGATGAGAATGAAAGCCTTAGGTTTCTTGAGAGCCATTGCTAAGGTTACTAACTAAAATGATTCAAGATAAGAAATCTGGCTTGACTTTTTTTTACACACAGAAACCCTAGTATTTAATGTCTAGCCTTCACAGTATATTCTAGAACACTTTTAGGTAAAACAATAGCCCTTTCGGTTTAATATCATACAAGCACCACACAAATCATTTAATACTGTATTTAGTCACAGAATAGCCAAGTGAAATCTAAAATGCTTTCCCAACAGCCTGCTTCTCCATATATCTTTATGCCTGGGGCCAAAATCCATCACAAGTGAGAATACTCATGAGAAAAAGTAATATATAAACCGTGTGTCCTTCCCATTCTCAGTTCCACTGAACCAGTGCAGAACACTCCATGGTCTGTGACATCCAAAGAAGATGATGACAAAAGAAACTACAAATTATCCTGTCTCACAGTAAGTCATGTCATTTCAAGTGAAGCAAAACACAAAAAAGGATTTCACAGAAAGTCAAACACTCAGTTTTAAAAGGTTCTCCAAATCTGATCTATGCTCTGCTATGGCAGGCAGACACTATGAAGGACAAAACACCTTTAACAAAACAAGAAGACATAATGGACACTTATTGCCATTGGGATAGGTGATGGAGGCACTATTTGTAGACACCAATAAGTTAAAGAGGCAAGATGGCTGAAGGGCAACTTGTAGTTTGTATATTTTTTCTCCAGGACCAGGCCACTACTACCAGAATAATTTTTTAAAAATATAATATACAAATGACCAATCACTTCACTTACCTAAAAATCTTCAATGGCATCCCATTTCTTATAGGATAAAACCTCCTTTCCTCAACTTGCTGTGAAGCACTCTTCCTGATCTGGCCCTTCCCAACTACTGTAATAACCTTTCCTCTAATTGCCACTGGATCTGCAAGAATTTTACCCCACCAAGCCCTCTGATATGGACTGATCATGTCATACTCTTTCACACCTCCATGGTGTTTTCCATCTACTGTTCCTTTAGTAGGAAGTAATCATCCTCTCTTTTTCAACCTGGCAAAATCATCTCCTCTTACCATATTTAAGACCTAGTTCAAATGTAATTTCTCTTGGGATGCTTTTCTTGACTTCTTTCATATGGCATTGCATAAATTTTCTTTGTTATTTAGTGCTATCAATTATTTGTTTATCCATTTGTCTCTTCCACTACTCTGTGAGCTCAAAGCATAGTGACTGGGATACAGCAGATATTCAATAAATGTTTATTGAAGGAATGAATAAACTACAGCACTGAAAATCCTAGTCCAGCAAGTAAAACTATCTTGCAAAGGTAATTTGCATCTCTGGGTCTTAAAGTGCCATCTGTAAAATTAAGAAATGGTGAAAAAATTTTTTGAAGATGCAAAACCATTTCTTCAAATAAGAGTTTACCTGGAAGACCAATATGAGAAAGAGATTTAGGTAGAGTGCTCTGTTTCATGGAAGGGAAAGATAACTTGTCAAGCTCTTCCTTCTCTTCTTATCCTAAAGCATGGAGCAAATTGAAAAAACTACTAGATGATATATTTTATGATCTCTTCCAGTTTTAATATTCTATGACTCCATGATGTTACTCAATAGTGTTTCAAAGCAACATATACACGAATTATTAAATGGAAAAATTCCATTATTCTACTGTCCTTTGGGAACAAAAACTCCAATTTGGAATTATATTTTCCTATAGTGGACTATTTTGTGAGTGTATCAAATCTGGATTAACTGCGCTATACAACAACTAACTGTGCTACACAACTCTGGGTAACCACAGAACCGTTTGTCCCACTAGATTACTGGACAAAAGCAGATTGTTTGTGACACTCATTAATTTTAAGCTCAAAATATTGCAATTGATGAAATAAATTTTAAAAATAAAAAATAAATTGTTGGGGCCAGGTGTGGTGGCTAATGCCTTTAATCCCAGCTACTTGATAGGCTGAGGTGGGAGAATCGCTTGAGCCCAGGAATTGGAGGCTACAGTGAGCTATGATTGTGCCACTGCACTCCAGCCTGGGCAACAGAGCAACATCCTGTCTCTAAAAAATAAAAATACCCTGTTGAATAATCTTTTGAAAAAATAGGCCTTTATTACTTATGACTGGAAAAAATGTAAATGCCTATAATTTTAATCTTCATGTGCCTTTGTAGTTAAGAGCTGTAGGTCTGAAATATTGGTCTATAATTCATTAGTTATTATCAACAGTCATTTATTCTGAGCCTTAATTTTCCCATCTCTAAAACTGGTACCATACTTGCTTCAGAGTTGTTATATGTACCAAAGTAAATAATGTCTCTAGCATACTGACTGGTACATGGTAGGCCTTTGAAACAGTCTGTACTTTATTCCCTAATGAATGCAAATAAATTAAGAGAGAGGCTTTTCCAGAGTTCTACTAAGAAGAAAAAGTCATTTGTTTGAATATACAGAGTACTCAAAACCAGCCTTCTTACTACTGGTAATTTATTAATATGAAAAGCCCATACTTAAATATACCCCAAACTTGAATTATAACTAAAAAAGTAAATCTGGAATAATTTCATATTCATGATAGGTATAAAATATTATCTTTATCTACAAAGGGTAGGGCAGAACATTTGGTTCAGACTTATCACCAACAGCAATCACAGTCTTGATTCCAAGACCTTACCACCTGAAAGGAGCATATGTCCACTAGACAACCAGTTGGGGATATAGAACTGTATACTTGTCCTCTAACAATATTTTTTCCTCAATTACAGTTTGAACAATTAAAACTACTTTTTAACAGAAAATTCTATGAAAAAGAGACCAGTCTTGCTTTCAAGAATTACCTATAATCTTGAAAGAAGAGCTCTACAAACATTCTAATAGAGATACAGAGCATGGAAACCAAAAATAGCAGCTCTATTATCATTAAAAACCAGAAGTAAACTGATTGTCGTATCAGGGGGGAATTTAACACCGCTGTTTCCAATATCAGCACATAAAAAGATTCTGAACTAATGATAGGACCTTGTTTATTTCAAGTAATTTACATCTGTTGGTATGTTGCCAATAAATCTGAATTTCTTAGTCTTGATTTTACTCTGAAGCAATGCATATTGCACATTTTTTACATGATATACTAACTAGGCAGAAAAGAAACCAAAGAGTTAACCAAAACATAGAAGTATATAAAGCTATAAAATGATGAATATGCCAACTATTCTAAGCTACAGGTATTATTCAGCATTAGGTCTTCAATTATAATTTTAAAAATGAATCCCTGAATAAGCATACAACCATTAAAAAAAATTGAGTGACTCAATTCAATACCGACAGTAGCAAAAGTCAGAATAGCTATTCCTTCCAAATAATCAATGTGATTTTAGCCTTCTCTAAATTAATTTACCCAATTCTCCAGTTTAGGCCTTTTGCTTGATCAAAGTATATATCTTTGTACTTTTTGGCTTCATCCTTGATAAAGCAACTTTAAATACCAACTTAATTGAACTCCTGTGTCTGAATATACTTTATTCTCATTGGGAAAGAGATCTTGTCTTGGCCTTCATTTAGGAGACTATGTTACAGTGAAAGATCTCTGACACATTCATTTTTAGTAAGTAGTATCCCAGTTGGAAAAAGAGTAGGAAAAGAAAAGAAACACTTTTGAGGACTCTGTAACTGTTTCTTAAATAAATGGTATGAGGAAGAATCAGGTGGAGATGAGTAAGGACAACCAATCATGGGAATAGAATGGCCTTAGAGCTGTCCTCATATGATCAAGTAGCCAAAAACGGTTTCTGTTTTTCATTCATTCATTCAATTTGCATGAAACTGGATTGGAATAGAAGGCAGGGGGAAGACAAAGATAGTGTGGAATACTCTGGACTTGCAATAGCTTTTTATATCTTCATGACACATGGATCCACTCTCCACAGTAAGGTAAGGATAGGATGAAGAGGTCCTTGGGAAAAGAGCAGATGCCTACCTCAAAATATTCAGGGTTTTTTTTTTTTTTTTTAAGTTGGGTACAATTCACATAATAACATTCAACCTTGTCAAAAGCATATCATTTTACAAGTTTTGACAAATGCATATGGATGTATAACCACCACCACAATCACAATTCCAACCACTGCAAAAAGTGCTCTCGTGCCTTGTATTTAACCTCTCACTCCATTCCCATCCCTCTACTCAGGGATTCTGAAGTCTGGCAGGACCTATGATCAAACAAGAAAACAGAAGACTAACAATCAGGACTTGGGATAGGGTTTTTAAAATTTTTTTATCATGTTTTTAAATTTTCAAACAGTCTGTGGGACAAGGAAGAGATAGGGTTTTTAAAACTGGAGTATGATATGATATCTGTTCTTTATAGCTCAAACTCTGCTCATAGAAGAAATGGCTAATCTAATGTTGGGCATATGTAACTCAGTAATAGTTCTAGTGCTACCACTTAGCACAGTATAGCTTATTCTTTTATTTATTTAATAAACATTCAACTGAATTCGATAAATATGAGCTTGATAAATATTCCAACATGTGTCAGGTACTGTGCCAGATAATGGCATGGACAAAATCAAACATGCTCTCCATCCTTACGGAGGTTACAGTTCTAGTGAAAGAGACAGATATTAATCAAATAATCACACAAATAAATATTATTACAAACTGTGAGAGTTGTTATAATCGAAAAGTGCAAGGTGCTCTGATAGTATATAAACAGGTAACATAACCTGGATCTGGGAGATCAAAGAGGGACTTCTATGAGGATGTGATATTTAAGCTGAGAGCTGAAGGGTGAGTAGGCAATGACTCGGTGAAAGGGAAGGGTTTAAAAAAAAAAAAACAGAGAAAAGTGTTCTGGACTAAAGAAGTGACATGGGTAAAAGCCTGGAGTTAAAAGAGAGATTTGTGTTTCTGAGGCTCACAAAGAAGGCCAGTGCGCTGGCTAGAAGACTGGGGGTTATATGAAATTAAAGAGGGAAGTTGAGGCTAGGTCAATAAGGGTCATGTACCTATGTGAAGTTGGCTTTTAACCTAAAAACAACAGAAAGTGATTTCAACAGGTAGAAGGACAGAATCAGGTTTATTTTTCTGAAGATTACCCTGGCTATGATATATAAAATAGGCTGAAAGCACAGGGTGGGAGAGTGTGAATAGAGTGGGGATTCAAGTTAGGAATAAAATGTACTATTCACAAGTAAAAGAGATGGTCACTTGGACTAGGGCTACAGAGGAAATAGAAATGGATAGATTGGTGAGATATTTATGAGGAAAAAATTGTATTAGAATTTGGTAAGGGGGAGTAAGGAAGAGATCAAATCGGAAGATTCCTAGATTTCTGGTTTATACCAGAATGGTGCCATACAAGAGAAGCAACAATGGGAAGAAGATCAGGTTTATATCAATAAATATTACTGGGTGTCTACCATGGACGAAGCACTGAGAATTCAAAGGAAAGATAAGCATGTAGGTGAGTCTCACAATGGGATAAAAACCATGACAAAGGTAAGCACAGAAAGAAACAATGCCCAAGACAACAGTGGGGGAGAGTAGAAAAGAGATGGCTGGAGAAATTTTTCAGGAGTTAGTAGATACACAAAATTCACAAAAGAGGGATATATAGTTGCTGCATATTTTTTAACTTTGTATTTTGAAATAATTTTAGATATGCAGTGAAGCTGCAAACATAGCACAAAGAGTTCCTATATATACATACCCTTCAATTAGTTTCCCTAATGTTAACATCTTACATAACTGTAATATATTTGTGAAAAATAAAAACATCTCCAGTAGGGGAAATAGAGGAGAAGGGTTCAGGTGGAGTTCTGTGTCCCTCCCATTGTTGTTCCCCTCCTCCAAGATACTTTCTCAGGATTCTTGCCAATTGTTTTGGTGGGGGTTGGAGGATAGGACTGCCTGGTGGAGACAGAGCCTGCAAGAGGTATAAAACCCCCATATATCTAAGGCCACCTGGGGCTCTACTTTCTCTTGCCAGCCACACTCAGGTCTCTACCAATTCATTAACTATCCAGCCTAATTATCCTTACTGATGTTCGTTGAGTGGGCCTCAGGGTAAGAAAGTGTTCATATGTTCCTTTCTTCCCAGCAGGCACCTATTTTTTCGTAGGTTCCCTGGCTATTTGGTTGTCCTGCAACCTCAGCTCTCTGACAGGTTTAAGAAGAGTCATGAACTTGTAGTTTGTCCAGGTTTTTGTTGTTTTAAGGGTGGGAGTGATGCTCTTTCCAGCTTTCTACAGCCCCAAATGGAAACTAGAAGTTCTCCATTGTTTTTAATCCTGGAATTTGGGTCAAAAAGGTCCCAAAGGCAAAAACTTCACAAATGAGAATATTAAAGCTGTAAAAGAAAAAAAAAAAACTGACTTTTGAATATTTACTGATACAGTCAGGGCAATTCTACTTATTTACACAGTGATTCAATATATAGTATTTGGAGTGCCATATTAAAATGAAGCATGAGGACCAGGTATAATATAAAGTTGAATAAGAGTAGGAGGAAGAGAATGATCAGAATTTACAAAAGTAGATTATAAGGTTACACACAATTACATAGTTGAGCCATAAATTGGTACCAAATTTCCAGATGGCCAAAGTGAAAAGGAAAAGATTAGTTTATAGTTTATTAGGGGAATATACATATAATGAAGAAAAAGAAAATGAAGAGTCACTCCAGGATTAGATTTCCTCTAACCACTCAAACTATATAACTTCACAGCCCCAAGTTTCAAGTCTATGATGAATTTTTATTTAATTCTGTACATCATACACAAAATCAATAATTTCTGATTAGCCACAGAAGGCAGAGTGAGGTAGGAAAGACCTAAGCTAGGAAATAATAAATACCTACATACACAAAAACATTTAAAGAGGCTCCAGTTCACATGACTATAACTAAAGAAACTCTGTTAAAATGATACTATGCATCTTATTTTAAAAGGGTCTTGACAGCACAGCTTCTGAAAAAATACAAGATTGGTTTCGGATACTGTTCAAAATGCGTTTGCTGCTGAAAGTCCTGAGAAGACCACCTCTTTACAATACAATCTTACCTAAATGAATCCTGCATTATGAACACAGGAGATAAAATTAGAGAGAGACTTCAGTACTCTTTCTCTTAAGAAAAAAAAGGTTAGGAGATTCGAGTAAATGAAAATTTTATATAAATATGTACATATATCACACAGACATCTCTTACACACATGAACATCCAGTTAATATTCTTAGGCCCTTTGACGTGGAGAAAATAATTTCACTTCCCATTTGGCACTAACTCGTGTTTAAAAAAAATAAACTTATTAATAATGGTTGTGTGAGAATACACTTATAAAAATTAAAGGGAAAAACTGTTACTTTGGATCTGTAACACTGCAGCCTTTCTGCTGGGATTCTAGTTGATCTTAATGAAAGAAATTATTTGATTCAAGTATCAACTAAATGGAAATTAAGATGAACATAAATGCATAAAACCCAAATTAACTATATATGGCAACTGCATGCTTTGTAGCACCTGTCCTCACATGTAGAAAAGAACATCAGCTTTTGACTGATTATTTCTTTTTGACATGATTTATCACCCGGTATTCTTTAAACTTGATAAAGCAAATTAATCTTTGATTGCAGCGGCACTGGAGCTTGCCATTAGTCATGTAGTTTGGTGAGGTTCCTTGTGTTTCATTTACCAGGCACACAGAAAGAGAGCCCAGAAGCAATTGCCTCAGCTTTGACTTCTTTCCCAATCCACCCAGGAGAAATGATCAAAGAATTCAATATACGGTATTTTAAATTACTTCTATAGAACTGACCAACAAGGAGAAAAAAAGAATTTTCTCTTTACCCTATTTTTATAATTATTTTTTAACCAAGGACAAAGGAACACTTGTAACTTGTGATTTAAACATTAACAACTGAAATAGATTTTTGTTTCTTTGTTGTGGGGACAAGTGGTGAAGGTAGAGGGTAATTAAGAAATACAATTTTTAAAACCACTACCTTAAACAATGACATTTAGGAATTGACTGTTTAGAAATATAGAAACAGTAAATAGATAGTCAATATTGAAAATACTCTTATAGGCTCAGGTTTATAAAATGATAAAATGCTCCACCTTATCAAAACCTTTGTTCTCCTCTTTTGAAAAACTAAAAAAGAATTATCTTCTAGAACAGTAAACATTACATCCTGAAGTATCATCCAATTTCTGCTTTTTAAAAAATCAGCACATGATGATAGGAAATCTGTCATGACTTTTTACATGTATCCTTTTTTGGGCTTCTTATTTTGTAATTTAACATTCAAAGAGCCTTCTATTGGCCTAACACTCACCATTACTTATCCTCATATCTCACTGTGCAAAAGAAAGAGGTTTACCTGATGAAATAACTATTAGGGAACAATGTCTGAGCTAGAACTTAAAGCTTTCTGCTTCTGGTCCTTTACTTAATTGACAATGCCTATCAGAGACATTTCCCACAATTTCAAAAACACAGATTCTTCTATTATGCTACCATTAACAAATCATCACTTCATACATAATCTGATTATTTGAAATTTCTTTAATCTAGCCTTAAGTATAGGATTGAAAATTTGATCCCTAAGAAAGGCGACAATCTGTTAGGCTAAATATTAAATCTTTTAAAATTGCTAGAAAACAATTTGAATAGACTGCTAGAGAACTTAATAAACCTCCAATATTTATGATAGTCTCAATTTTCAGTTAGTCTGCATGGAAGACATTTCTACACCTAAAGGGGAGGAAGAGTTCACTGTGCAGTCTAAACCCACCTTTTAAACATAATGTATTCTTTTTGAAAGGAATCTAAAGAATACATGAATAACCATTAAAACTATCAAATTTCACTTAGGATTTATGCAGAAAGTCTTCATTTTCACAAAATAATATTTTATTAAAATTAACCGAGGGAGGTAGTCTTAACATCAACATTTCAAGCGTTTAATTTTAGAACAAAATTCAGCAAATGATCCAAATGTGCAAATAAAGGCAGGACATGTACAGATAGTTTTAAAAGACCTTTTTCTTAAGTGAAATGTAAAAGCAGTTCCTAATGCACTACAATGCACAGAAACAACCTAAAACCTCAAGTACAACAATGCTCTTTTTCAAAATAAGAACTGTTAATGGTTCTTACTCCAATGTTTGATGAATCACACTCACTAGACTCCTGGTCAGCCATACACTTAAGTACAAGGAATTATATATAGCAACTAGGTTTCTGTCAATCTTCCTACCATTTGTATACGAACTGAAAATTCTGGGTAGCCTATGCACACTCAGATTGAGCAATTCTATGATTTTTTTTAAGTATTTATGAAAATAGTGTCACAAAAATAAAAACAATCCTATTTTTTTCCTAGCACATTTGAAAGTTTGTTGGACCTATAATTTTGTAAATAGATTATAAAGAATTAGGAATATCTTTATATAATGATTACTTAAAATGCATGAACTTGGCATATACTGTCACTAATTGCAAACAATATGTATTAATTGGCTTTGCGTTGTTTATAGAAACTTAAAAAAAGCTAGTCACTCTTAATTAACTAATATATTCACATCAGAGTCCTGAAAACTATATATCTCCTTACAGCAAATGATACCAGATATAAGCAAATAAAAAATATTCAACTCTATTACTTTTTAAAAAATTTATATAACTCCACATTATTACTTCCACGTTTTAGCTTAATTTATTAAAAGACAAAAAACTCTGATTAATCTCACTTAACAATTTAGTTGAAACATATTTTCTTCTGGAATTATCATAAATTACTGTAGTTTAGAAAATCAGAGTACATGAGAAAAGCTGAAAAACTGTCAGCATAGAGTGATCAAAAGAACCTCAAATTCATTATATTAAAACAAATTTTAGTCTGTCCCTGCAGATGACTCAAAGAAAAGAAGAGTCAGAGAAGCAATTTGCTTCATAACAAAGATTTAAGCCAGCTGGCCAGCCAGCCAGCCATTCTTCCTTCAGGGTCGGGTAGGGAAGTAAAGAAGGACATTTCAGGAAAGAGTAAATTTGATACGACAATTAAAAGTATCTTTTCCTTTTTAATAACTTTAGTTGTAACTTGTATGTTTATTTAAAGCAGGCTCACATGTAAGAACTTACTATTTATATATGAATATACTTACTGCTTGGCTCTATTGAGAAATTATAAATTTCATCTATTGAACATTAGCAAAAAATTACATGTGTTTATCATCTGGATTATTCTCAGATTAATAGAGATAAATGACAAAACATAATCAGTAGCAGCTCTGCAACTTAATCATTGCATCTGAGCTATAGGAAGCACTTAATTACTCTCATTTACTAGGTTCAATCTAATGAGAAAGCATTAGCCAAATGAAAAGAATGCAGTACAAACAAACAAAATAGTTATACCATCATTAAAAAGAAACTCTGACAGTGCAGGTGACAGCATAGGCAGGATAAATTACCATAATGTTCTAAATGCTGAGCTGTCAGCATGCTAATGCTGTGATCAGATACCCTGGGAATCTCTGCACTATAGCTGTCAGAAACAGGTATCATAAATCACCTCTCTCTACTGTACTGCTCATTATCACAGCTATAGTACCCATGTTTTTCAGCATACTTCAGTACAAATTTGAAGGTAACACTTATTCTTATGAGTGGATCTGTTTACTCTTGCAGACACTGTAGACAATCCTTGCCTAATAAATGGATACTTTATTTTGCAATAATGAACTACTGGATCTTAGAACATGATAGGCCTCTGCTTTTAATTCATAAACCACTTGAATGAACAGACTGCAAAAACAGCACATTTTCCCAAGCTATACAATATAGTAGCAGTGAGCTAGATAAATTAACATTATTCCATTTAAAGGAATATCATTATTTGCAAGCTATTCTTGGACCTGGAAAAGAATAGTAGCAGATACAAATTAGAACCATTGGAATGCCTAGAAATCTTTAAGACACAATCTTAATATTTTCAAACAAAATTTTATATTTTATAGGGAAAAGGAACTAATATTTTTGAGAGCTTATTATATGTAATATCCTTTAATCCTTACAACAGCCTTGTGAGTTAAGTATCATTATTCTAACTTTAGAGACAAGAAAGCTGAGGATCTAAGAGTTTGAGAAATTTTCCCCAAAGCTGCTAAGAGACAGAACCACGACTGAACCCAATTCTGTGTAACTAAAAAGTTCATGTCCTTACCACTCGTTGAGTTAGCAAAAGAATTTTGGAGGCAAAAGTCTATGAACGTGTGAAACATGACAGATTTCTCAAAAAACATATGAATATAAATATGTATACTATATTTCTAATATAAATAAAATGCTATCAAACTGTTAATTTTCATTCATCTAACAAAACAACTAGAAGGGAAACTAGCTTTCATCTTCACAACATAACTTATAATATGATTGTGCAAAGGTAACTGTCAATTTGATGACGTACCTGTATTCACAAAGTTGTTCTTACTAAAAAGCACATGATATATTTAAAAAATAAAATGGTATTTCTATACACACACATAAGTATTTTGATAGAGCATACTTTAAAAATATAAGAAAAAGAAATATTATGGTATATTTAGGAAGAAAAGCACAATTTTCAAAGAAAATGAAAATGATGAATGGCATTTTCTTAACAATCTGTTTACAGTTTCTCCTGCACTTATTCCAGAAAGGGAAGGGTAGTTCTTACTGGCTTCTTGTATTTTGTTGGGTGGCAAGTGATGGGAAAAGAGTGTTCCAAGAATTGTTTTAATGTTCCTATGCAAAGTACAATTTAGTGATATGTTGAAACCTCAGTCACTTTTACTTGGACAGTGATTGTAGTTCTACCATGTTGTAACAAGAATACGTATTAATGTGAATTTAAGTCCTTCTTTGATTTATGCACCATGGACTGTGATTCTTCTTTTGAAACGTAGAGTCCTGACACCAAACAGATTTGTTTAATGTTCACTTTCCTTCTTTATGTTGCACAAATAGTTTCATTACTTTTATAGAATTGTGACCCTTTCTGGTTCCATCTAATATTATCCATATGATTCTGAAACATAATATAACTCACTTCTGGGGGCCTACTTTGTCCCAAGAACTCTGCACCTTATAATAGAAAAATTCTACAACCCTAGGGGGTGTATTTGAATCCTGGTCTACACATGATACACTGTCTTCTGCCACGGGTGTAAACTTGCTTTCTTAGATTGCCATGGAGAAAAAATTCTCTATAAATCTCATACTAATTTATTTCTTTGACATAATTTTACAGAGTTGCTAACTGGAACTGGTAGCTTTGGTGGCCACCGGTTAACAGAGCACCATTAGACATGGTTTGGGAATGGAGAGAAGAGTTCTGAAAAAGCTGACGCTGCAATCCTGACCGGATGCCTAGGCACAGAAATAGTGCCCTCTATCACCTCCTCCAATCCCTAAAAGGTGGTATGGGCTCAACTGTAGTGTCAGATTGAAGCAAATCATAGAGATGTAGGGATGAGTTGCGACATGAAGTGAGTAGAAAGAAGAGAAACTCTCTTCTAAGCTAAAAGTCCACAAGGCTTTCCTTAACTATGTATGACCCGGCTATCTGAAATACCATCTGAGTCAGGTACAAGTAGAGCTATATTTCATTTTTGCAACAAATATATTGCAGTAGAATTGTTATAAATTGATTCCCAGTGACCAGCATTGTAATTTCAGAGGTGAGATTGATAAAATTGCATTTTTGTTTTCATTGATTTTCAGAAACAAGGACTGCTAGGCTTGTAACTTTATGTTTCTCTAACCCTTCCTCCTGCTTTCTCCTTTACCATGAGGTTAATGATTTTAAAA
Source organism: Eulemur rufifrons (assembly GCF_041146395.1). NCBI lineage: Eukaryota > Metazoa > Chordata > Mammalia > Primates > Lemuridae > Eulemur > Eulemur rufifrons. Next base: position 15,180,555 of record NC_090992.1, read on the forward strand.
ACCTGTAAGATACAGGGCAGGCTCTAGAGAATGGGGGGAGAGATAGAGACAGGACACAGTGCCTGTCCTTGAGGAGTTTGCCTATTAAAGTAGGAATCTAATCTCTTCAACTAGGTTATAAAGTTACTGAGAGCAGGGCCAGGGCTAATTTATTTATGTTGGTATTCATAAACATTCAATAAATATCTATTGAAAAAATAAATAAGCAAATACGATATTTCACTGTCATTTATGAGTTTAGAGGGTAGAGTTTATCATTATTGCAATTCACTTTCAAACTTTTTTGGAGTCTTGACTATTTTTTATTGGTACATAATAACTGTAGACATTTATGGGATACATGTGATATTTTGATACATGCATACAATGTGTAATGATCAAATCTTGGTATTTAGGATATCCATCACATCAAACATTTGTCATTTCTTTGTATTGGGAACATTTCAAATCTTATCTTCCAGCTATTTTGAAATACACAATAAATTACTATTAACTACAGTAAGCCAACTATATATTATCAAACACTAGAACTTATTTTTTCTATCTAACTGTAATGTTTGTACCCATTAACCAACCTCTCTTCATCCTGCCCCCTACTTCACCCTTCCCAGCCTCTGGTAACCAACATTCTACTCTATACCTCCATGAGATCAACTTTTTTAGCTCCCACATATGAGTAAGAAGATGCAATATGTATCTTTTTGTGCCTGCTTATATATTTCATTTAATGTAATAACCTCCAGTTCCTTCCATAGTGTTGCAAAGGACATAACTTCATTCTTTTTTTAATGGCTGAATAGTATTCTATTGAGTATATATACCACATTTTCCTTATGTATTAATCCATTGATGGACACTTAGTTTGATTCCGTATCTTGGCTACTATGAATAGTGCTGCGATAAACATGGGGGTGTAGGTAACTCTAATACTACTTATTTCCTATTCTTTGGATAAATACCCAGTAGTGAGATTACTGGATCATACAGTAGTACAATTTTTAGTTTGAGAAACTTCCATACTGTTTTCCACAATGGCTGTACTAATTTACATTCCCACCAACAGTGTATAAGAGTTAACTTTTCTCCACATCTTTGCCAGCATTTATTTTTTAGTCTTTTTGATAACAGCCATTCTAACTAGACTGAGATAATATCTCACTGTGGTTTTGATCTGTGTTTCCCTAATGATTAGTGATTTTGAGCATTTTTTTCACATATTGGTTGGTCATGTGTATGGCTTCATTTGAGAAATGTCTACTCAGATCCTTTGCCCACTTTTATTGGGATTATTTGTTTTTTTGCTGTTCAGTTGTTTGCATTCCTTGTATATTCTGGATATTAGTCCCTTGTCAGATGAATAGTTTACAAGTATTTTCTCCCATCCTACAGACTGTCTCTTCACTCCGTTGATCATTTCCTTTGCTGTGAAGAAGCTTTTTAATTTAATATAGTCCCATTTGTCTATTTTGTTTTTATTGCCTGTGATTTTGAAGTCTTAGTTGTAAGATCTTTTCCTAAAGCAATGTCTTGAAGACTTTCCCTGTTTTTTTCCAATAGTTTTAAAGTTTTGGGTCTTAAAATTTTTAATCAATTTCATATTGATTTTTGTATATGGTGAGACACAGGAATCTAGTTTCATTCTTCTACATATGAATATGCAGTTTTCAGCACCATTTAGTGAAGAGGGTGCGCTTTCCTCAATGTATGTTCTTGGCGCCTTTGTCAAAAATCAGTTGGCTACAAGTATGTGGATTTGTTTCTGGGTTCTTTATTCTATTCCATTGGTCTTTGTGTATGTTTTATAGTATATTTTAGCTTTGTAGTATATTTTGAAGTCAGGTAGTATGATGCCTCCAGTTTTGTTCTATTTTTTTTTTTTTATCACTATTGCTTTGACTCTTTGAGGTCTTTTGTAGTTCCATACAAATTTTAGGAATTTTTTTTCTATTTCTGTGAAGAATGTCATTGGTATTTTTATAGGGAGTGCACTGAATCTGTAGATTGCTTTAGGTAGTATATGGTCATTTTGACAATATTAATTCTTTCATCAGTGTTTTGTAGTTTTCATTATAAAGGTCTTTCACTTCCTTGGTTAAATTTATTTCTAGGTATTTTATTTTTATCTTTTTGTAGCTATTATAAATGGGATTGCTTTCCTGATTTCTTCATCAGCAAGTTCATTATTGGTATAAAAAAATGGTACTGAGTTTTGTATTTTGATATTGTATCCTATAACTTTACTCAATTTGTTTATCATTTCTAAGAGCTTTTTTTTGGTGGAGACTATGCTTATCTAAATGTAACATCATGTTGCCTGCAAAGAGGGCCAATTTGACTTCTTCTTTTCCAATTTGGATACTTTTTATTTCTTTCTCTTGCCCAGTTGCTCTGGCTAGGACTTCCAGTAGAATGACAAGAGTCATGAAAGTGGCAATCCCTATCTTGTTCCAGTTCTTAGAGGAAAGGCTTTCAGCTTTTCCCCATCTAGTATGATGTTAGCTGTGGATATGTCATATATGGTCTTTATTATGTTGAGGTATGTTCCTTCTGTGCCTAATTTTTTGAGAGTTTTTATTATGAAGAGATGTTGAATTTTATCCAATGCTTTTTCTGAGTCTGAGATGATCATAAGGTTTTTTGTACTTCATTCTGTTGATGTGATGTAACATATTTATTGATTTACATAATGTTGAACCATCCTTGCATGCTGAGGATAAATTCCACTTGATTACGGTGTATTATATTTTTGATGTGCTATTTGATTCGGTATGCTAGTATTTTGCTGAGGATTTTTGCATACATGTTCATCAGAGACACTGGCCTGTAGTTTCCTTTATTTGTTGTGTCCTTCTCTGGTTTTGGGATCAGGGTAATGATGACCTTGTAGAATGAGTTGGAATGGTACCCTTCTCTTCAATTTTTTGGAATAGTTTGAGAAGAATTGATGTCAGTTCAACTTTGTAAGTTTGGTGGAATTCAGTAAAGCTATCCAGTCCTGGGCTTTTCTTTCTTGGGAGACTTTTTATTATCAATTCAATATTGTTACTCATTGTTGGTCTGTTCAGGTTTTCTATTTTTCCTAACTCAATCTTGAGAGGTTGTATATTTCTAGGAATTTACCCACTTCCTCTAGGTTTTCCAATTTTGTTAGTGGATAGTGGGTTCATAATACTCTCTAATGATCCTTTGTATTTCTATGGTGTCAGCTGTAATGTCTTCTTTTTTGTTTCCTATTTTATTTATTTGGGTCTTTTCCCTTTTTTTCTTAGTTAGTCTAGCTAGTGGTTTATTTATTTTGTTTATCTTTTCATAAAATATTTTTTTTGTTTCATTGATATTTTGTATTTTTTTTCCAATCTCTATTTCATTTACTTCTGCTCTGACCTTTATTATTTCTTTCCTTCTACTAATTTTGAGTTTGGTTTATTCTTGCTTTTCTAGTTCCTTTATGTGCATTAAGTTGTTTATTTGAAATTGTTCTACTTTTCTGATGTAGGCATTCATTGCTATAAATTTCCCTGTCAGTGCTACCTTTTGCTATATCACATAGGTTTAGGTTCACATAGGTGTGGTTTCCATTTTCATTTGTTTCAAGAAATTTTTTGATTTCCTTCTTAACTTCCTCACTAACCTAATGGTCATTCAAGAGCACGTTGTTTAATTTCCATGTATTTGTACTATTTCCAAAGAGCCTCTTGTTATTGATTTCCAGTTTTATTCCACTGTAGTCTGAAAGCATACTTGATAAGGTTTCAATTTTTAAAAATTTGCTGAGACTTGTTTTGTTGCCTAACATATGGTCCACCCTAAAGAATGTTCCATGTGCTGATGAGAAGAATGTGTATTCCACAGCTGTTTGATAAAATGTTTTGTAAATATCTGTTAGGTCCATTTGGTCTACAGTGCAGACAGATTAAGTTAGATGTTTCTTTGTTGATTTTCTGTCCAGATGATCTGCCTAATGCTAAGTAGGGTGATGAAGTGCCCAACTATTATTGAATTGGAGCCTATCTCTCTTTAGCTCTAATAATATTTACTGAATATATCTGAGTGCTCCAGTGTTGGGTGCATATATATTTACAATTGTTATCTCCTCTTGCTGTATTGATCCCTTTACATTTTACAATGACCTTCTTTATCTCTCTTTATGTTTTATGACTTAAAATATATTTTGTCTGATATAAGTATAGCTACTCCTGCATGCTTTTGGTTTCTATTTGTATGGTATATATATTTTTCCATCCCTTCACTTTTAGTCTATGTGTGTCTTTATAGATGAAGTGAGATTCTTATAGGCAGCATGTAGTTGGGTCTTTTTTTTATATCCATTCAGCCAGTCTATACCTTTTGCAGTTTCAGGGTTGTTATTGACAGGTGATGACTTACTCCTGACATTTTCAAAATTGTTGTGCAATTATTTTGTATAACCTTTGTTCCTCTTTTATTATCTTTATGATTTGGTGGGGGCTTTTAGGTGATAATGTTTGGTTCCTTTGTCCTTCTCATTTTTGTAACTGCTCTAACAGTGAGTTTTATACTTTCATGTAGTTCCATGATGATAGACATTATCCCTTCATTTTCAGATGCAAGAGTCCCTTAAGCATTTCCTGTAGGGCTGGTCTAGCAGTGATGAATTCCACTTTTGCTTGTCTGGGAAAGACTTTATTTCTCCTTCGTTTGTGAAGGATAGCTTTGCTGTGTATAATATTCTTGGCTAGCAGTTTTTCTTCTTTCAGCACTTTGATCACATCATCCTATTCTCTCCTGGCTTGTAAAGTTTCTGCTGGGAAATCTGCTGTTAGTCTGATGGGGATTCCCTTATATGTGACTGGATGCTTTTCTTTTGTTATTTTCAGAATTCTCTTTGACTATTGATAGTTTGACTATAATGTGCCTTGGAAAAGATCTTTTTGGGTTGGATATATTTGGAAATCTCTAAGCTTCCTGTATCTGAATAGCTACATGTCTTGCAAGACTTAGCAGGTTTTCAGCTATTATTTCATTAAATAGGTTTTCTATGCCTTTGCCCATCCCTTCTCCTTCTGAAAATCTCCCAATCTGAATATTTGGTCACTTTATGGTGTCCCATATGTCAGGTAGGTTTTCCTCATTTTTTTTTTTTTTGGTCTGACTGGCTTATTTCAAAAGACCTGTTTTCAAGTTTAGAAATTCTTTCTTCTGTTTGATCTAGTCTATTTTTGAAGCTCTTGATTGTATTTTTTAATTTCATCCATTGAATTCTTTAATTCTAGGGTTTGTTTGCTTCTTTTTTATGATATCTGTCTCTTCATTGAATTTCTCATGCAGATCACGGTTTCCTGATTTTTTTGTTTTGTTTATCTGATTTTGCTGAATTATCTACCTGTATTCTCTTATATCTCACTGAGTTTCTTTAATAACATCATTCTGAATTCTTTTTTCAGGCATTTTGTAGATTGCATTTTCTGGAGAGATTATCTGGATCTATTACTGGAGAATTATTATGTTCCTTTGGAGTTGTCATGTTTCCGTGCTTTTTCATCTTTCTTATGTCCTCATGTTGACATCTGCACATTTGGTAACAGTTGCTTCTTCCAATTTTATGGAGTGTCTTTCACAGGGAAAGACTTTTTTCTGATAAATTTATCAATAGTGTTGGTTAGGCAGAATGCTTTAGCTTTGATTCTGGGTGGGCACAGTAGTGTAGTCTCTGTGATTTCTTTGCCTGTAATTAGCATCAGTGGTTTCTGTTTTGAGTTCCTTGGTGGCTTAGGTTGCAGCTGTTAGTGGAGGCTGGGGATGGGGATGCAGGGTGGGCTGTTCCTCAGGCATCTGTGGTGGCAGTAGCATGTTGAGTATGCTGGTCCTTAGGCTTCCAGGTGGCATGTTTGGGTGATGACAGTGGCAACATTGTGTCTGTGTCATTGGCAGTGGCAATAGTGGCAGTGGGCCAACCCATGGGCCTCCAACTGGCACACATGGGCACCAGTGGTAGCAGTGGCAGGCTGAGTGGGCCGGTTCCTGGGAGGCATGTGTGGGTGTTGGCAGCCAGCGGGCAGGGCGGGCCTATCCCCAGGCCCCTGGACAGTATAAGAAAGCAGTGCTGGTAGTGAGTGGGGCAGGCCAGTCCTCAGGCTCCTGGATGGTGCGCATGGGCACTGGCTACAGTGAGTGAGGTGAGTCAAATCACTAGGCCCCTAGACAGTACGCTTGGACACTGGCTGGCTAGGCCACTGCCCAGGTCCCCTGAAGGTATGTACAGGTGCAAAGCAGCCCTGCACTGGAGAAAGTAAGGTTGCTATCTGTGGCAGTGGCCCTGTATAGATGGCTCTCAGGCTCTGGGGAGTGCATCCTTTGGCTCCCTTCATCCTGGGGGCAATCCCCTGGTGTACTTCATTGACTGTTCTCCAGGGTGTAAGAGATTGCATTGGCTAGAGTGCTGGAAATCTAGCCACACTCTAGGTTCAGCCAACATCATGACACTGAAGCCCTGTGGGTGGATGTCAGCAGGATTCTAGGTATGTAAAGATTCATGGGCTATTCAGCCCCATAGCATGTAGTCTGGTGGTGGCTGGCCTCTCAAAATGGCACCATGCTACAGCTGCTTGGGGGTATGTGGGACCCAGTGTGAACTCCCTCTCTGGAACAATGTCATCACATGCCCTCCAGGCAGCTCCCTAGACTAGTCACAGGGTCTGCAAGGGCTGAGAGGAATTCCTGTGGCTAGAACTGCGGGAGTCCACGGTGGAAACATGGACTGCTAGAGATTTCTTGCTTACCTCTTCCCCACAATGTGAGTTCCTCCTACTTGTGAGCTAGCCCTGGCCTGGCTGGCCTCTTTGCTTCCCCTTCTTTCCATGCCTCAGACATTCCCTGTCACTTCTCTACTGAATTCCAGTATTCTTCTCTTAGAAGCTCTATTTGAGTGTAATTATCTACTTGCTGTTTTCGTCCTTTGCAGAGGAGACAAGTGATGGATGTCTCTAATCAACCATCTTGAAATTTCAAACCCAAAACTCACTTTCAGACTTTTTCTTAAAATTGACAGGCTAGTTAGACAGTGCTCAGAACTGGAATCCACTCCAACCATTACATTACTGTTATTAACCTTTTAATTCCTATGCTTGCCACATTTCTGCCCTCTTCCCATCCTCCATCACCGAATGATAAACATAAAGTTTTATTATAAAATCGCCCCAGAGATTGTCTAAGTTCCTCTTAGCAGAAGGAATGGCTGGGGGACTTGACCCTTCCCCAGAGAAAAATTACAGCATCTTCGTCAGTCACGAAGATTTTATTGGATTTTTCTTTCAATAACAGCTGATGTTATAGAAAATAAACTTTTATTTTCCAAAAATTAGCAATATAATATTGCATACTTTTAAAACTATATTCCTCTTCCTGTAACAAACCAAGCCAAGAAATGTTAAGCTTATCTGTCTTTAATTCTCTGTGTAAGAAGTTAATAAAACTGATCATTAATCCACATGACATTTAAAAGTTCATATTAAAGCCATAATTTCATTAAAATGTATCTCTTTATTCATGTCCATTTTTATTAGGCCTTAAAAATGCTATATAACCTGAATGGTTAGACTATGATTCAGATATTGTTCTAGGTTAGCTTGACACTGTGTACCTCAAAAGATGTTAGCTAGTTTTAGGTCCTACTAAGCTCATACTTCATTATAATAAAATTTTTAGTAGTAAAAATTTCACTAGAAAATTTCACTAGCAGGTTTTAAGAGATTTTGAACTTTATTCTTGGGTGAAGTGTTAACTGTGAACTCCAGGCTAACGATATTCACCAGACAAGAGTCCCAAGTCTCTTTGTACACGAAATATTAGTAATGTAATGCTTGTTAGAATACCGTTGGGGTATGCACTAAGTAAGATATAAGTAAGTTAGACCTGTAAAGTTCTCCTAGCTGCAAAAATTTGAACTGAGATCATCTTTCATTATAAATGGGGTATATATCCACTGTAATATTTGGATATGAAGTCCAGTTATATAAAATCTATACCTATGTGTTCCCCAACTTTCTGGGAAATTTAGGATATTGTTTTCTTTTGATGATAACATGTACAGACTCAACTAGGCAACCAATGTTGTCTTACAGTAAACATTGTCCTGTGTCTGCTATATAAGCAGACAATACTATCTCATTTTATTTTGAGAGAGATTAGAGAAAGAACATTTAGTCATTATTTTAAAAAACACTTTAGCATTGTATTAGATCTCAATAACTTCCATTTCACAGTGGGAGTAAAATTTAATTAATTAAATTGTACTCGTATCAAATAGGCTATAACCTTTTATTCACACAGAATCAATGATAATCATTCATTAACAATAAAAAAGATATTATTTTTGAGAAGTTTTACACTAGCTTGGCAAAAATATCTCTCATTTGTTTTCTTTTTGTTTTTTAATCTCCCCTAACATAAAATTCTTAAGAATGAAGACCACATCTGGTTTATGTTCCTGGTACTTAAAAATAGAGTCTGGCATATGATTAACAGCTTTTTGCTAAATGAAAGAAATAAACAGTTCTCTTAGAAACCACCTAGTGTATGTGTCCTTTACAATGTTTCTAAAATGTCTGAAAATATGCAATAAATAAATGGTATTAAAAACATTCATCCATTTCATTATGTAAGAAAGAAAACAGAACATTCACTTTTTGGGGTTGGATAAACTCCTGGAGGTGGTGATATACTAGTTGCCATACCAATCACATACTTAAATATAAACATTCATACATAACTTGCTTTAACTATAATATCATTTTTTATATATATTTGATAAAAATTAACTCTGGAAATCTGGCTCAAGTACACCAGAATCATGATATCCTGGTATCTTGTACTGTAAGTTCTTGGAGCAGGCAAACAGGGTCAAAGAATAAAAAGGTCTCAAGTATTACTGCTAACAATCTCGACAAATTTTAAGAATGTGCTATTCTTAATAGAATGGCTGGATTCCCTGAAATTGGGAGGTCAACTTATAAGACCCAAAATGTACACCAAGAGGAAGGTTCTAAATATGAGGATAACACTGTAGAGTAGTAGTTTTCCAACTTTTTGGTCCATGGACCCTTTTACAATTTAAAAAATTACTGAAGAGCCTAAGAAGTTTTTCTTTTTTTTTTTTTTTGAGACAGAGTCTCACTCTGTTGCCCAGGCTAGAGTGAGTGCCGTGGCGTCAACCTAGCTCACAGCAACCTCAAACTCCTGAGCTCAAGCGATCCTCCTGTTTCAGCCTCCCGAGTAGCTGGGACTACAGGCATGCGCCACCATGCCCGGCTAATTTTTTCTATATATATTTTTAGCTGTCCATATAATTTCTTTCTATTTTTAGTAGAGGTGGGGTCTCGCTCTTGCTCAGGCAGGTCTCGAACTCCTGAGCTCAAAAGATCCGCCCACCTCGGCCTCCCAGAGTGCTAGGATTACAGGCGTGAGCCACCGCGCCCGGCCGAAGTTTTTCTTTATGTGGGTTATATCTATCAATATTTACCATATTAGAAATTAAAACTGAGAATTAAAAAAAATAATTCATTTGAAAAATAATAAAACTATTCTATGTTAATATCGATAACACATTTTTATGAAAAAGCTATATTTTCTAAGACAAAAAATTTAGAATGAAGAGTGGTGCAGTTTTCTATTTTTTTATAAATCTCTTTCATATCTGACTTAGAAGCAGAAGCAGATGAATGTTTTTATTTGCTTCTGCATTTGACCTGCTGTGATATCATAAGGCATATAGTCTCTAGAATACTTGATTGTACATGCATCAGAGTATGAGAATAAAAAACGTGAATATTGTCCTAGTATATTTTAAAAATAGTCTTGACCTCACTGACTCACTTACAGTCTTGGGAATCTCCAGTAAGTCCTTCAAACTCACTCTGAAACCTGCTGGAATGGAGGTTTCAGATTGCCTGGGTCTGAATCCCAGCTGCTCCTTTTATTTGCTATCTAAACACAAAGATATCACTTAACTTCTCTAGGATTCAATTTCCTTATCTGTAAAATGAGGTTTAATTATAGTACCTACCTTGGAGGAACTGTTGTATAAATTAAATAAGATAATCCATTCCAAGAGCTTAGCCTGGTATGTAATGATTTTAAATAATAAACAATAATTAAGATTAAAGTATCTATTGCTTAGAAGAGTTATGGGCATTTTCCCATTTAAAATTTGGTGGCTCCAGCCATTTTATCAATGTACTGCTAACGTCTGGAATATAGGAGATGCTCAATCTTTGGTGAATAAGTGAATAAGTGAATGAGTGAATGGGTGAATGGCTGTCCATATACAATGACTGCATTCATATCTCAACAGAAACATAATTTTTCTCCATTTCTAAATAGTTTTAGCATCAGTAATGACTGCCAAGAATGCTCAAATCTAAATGAATTAACCATTGGTAGTTTAGTAGCCAAGGAAAAGATGTGTGATCACATGAAGGGTAGATGACATGGTAACGACTGTTTAAGTAGGAGACTGTTTTGTGATACATCTTCAGATCTATTTGCTATCTGCAGTTTGGTTGGGCTCCTTTATTAGAATTAAGCTGTATATATACCACATGGAAAAGCAGGAAGAAAGAAAGGAAACCAGCTTTTATTAAATATCTACTCTGTGCCAGGCATGATTTTGAGAAGTAGGGATTTTTATCCCCACGTGAGGAAATTAAGACTCAGGCAAGTTATACAATTTTGTTTGTGGGCACAGAGCTAACAGTTGACAAAGCCAAGAAGGCCCTGGATTTTTCCTACTTTCCCCTGTTTCTTGCAGTATCTCTAAAATCTTTCCAGAGTTTTGTCTAATTCCTTGCAAACTATACATCTGCAATAAATGTTGATAGGATAAAAAGGGCAGATTGTGTCCCAACCAACAAAGGTAGATACTTAAAAGGACAGTAAAATTGCATCATGGAAGCAAAGGGTATTAGGCAGCAAGCAGGTCAGAGTCACCAAGGAAAGCCAATACTATTTTGGCTATATGAACTCTTTAAAAGAAGGTTTACATACTGTCACCAGACTCATGAAAAAGAAAACACAGAATGACAGATCTGGTAAAGGAACAGCAGTACAAGACACAATTTTGACTTAACTTTGTTTTAGAGAAGAGTAATCATTTGAGGACCACCATTATCCCTGCTCAGCAAGTATTACATTACTAACTTTTCTGACCCTGTGTATCCACCATGGCTCACAGTTATGAACAAAGAAGTGAGAATGATTTGTTTAAAAAGACAAGTTATTAGAAGAATAATGATAGTTGTGATGGCGGAGACAAGGTGACTCTGCTATGTATAAGAAGAACAGAACACCCAATAACAGATATTATTTTATAAAAAAACATTATTCATCACTGGTAACCTGCTATTTTTCCATCAAGTTTACTTTTTCATTCAGTGTTTACTGGGTTTTTACCATTCTTCTGGGCACTAGATGCACAGAGATAAATAAGACACAGTCACTAACTACAGTCACTAAATATAAGGGGCTCACAACAGAAAGGGGACCAGAGACAAGAAACAGACAATTACCATAGAGTATGATAAATTCGTTGACTGCTTTGTACTATGTCCTAAACCAGTTAGGAGGAATACTAATACAGAGAAAAATCATAGAAAGTTGGACAACATTCCAGAGAAAAGGAAGAACATGTATGAGGATCCAGAAGCAGTGAAGGAGCACATCAAAGAATTGCAAATAATTCCAGGAAGCCACCGTGAGGCAGAATGAATACAGTCCACAGGCCTTGCCCTTGGGTTAGGTCTTAGAGGTCTGGATTTTGCTTTGAAAGCATGGGAGTCACTGAAGGACTCATGCTTTAGAGAAACTGCCCTAGTAACTTTGTCTAGAATGTTTGGGGAGGGGGAAACCAAGATTAGAATTAGGGGAATCTATTATGAGGTAGATGAGAAATAAACATGGTATGAATTGTGGCAGAAAGGAAGGAAAAGAGTAAAGGTTTTTAAGAGAATTTAAGAAGTCAAAAAATGACTTCCAAGTTTTCCATTTTGTGACTAAGGAAAGAATGATGTTCACTTAGCAAAAGGGGGAGAAATTTGGGGGAAATGACTGAGTATGAAAGACTTGTAGGGTGGCAGAATACGCTACCCCCAAATATGCTTATGTTGTGTTAAAGGCACTTAAAGCAGGAGATGCAAGAAGAGCACTTTGACCTCCTTTTTTCTTTCTGAACGCAGGAGATCTAACTCCCATGTGAAAGGAACGCTCCCTGTACCAGTAGGAAGGAAGTCTACGTTGGTAGTCCAATGAATAGGGCTAAAACATAAGAGAGGTAGAGGAAAAAGTTTTTACCTCCTCTGCAGAGCTCAAGGGACATATAGATGGAGATATAAAAAAGGAAGACAGCTGTAAAAGCTAGAGGGCACTAGTGAACAGTCAGCAGGCTGCTTACCATGCTACAGCACTAGAAGGAGGGCAGACTTGCCCAGAAGGAGGGCAAGACTACACCACTCATGGCATTACATGATCACGTTTCCCTTAACTCTGCGTATATTAACATATGTAATGTTCATATCAATCCTACATGACAGGCATTTTATTGCCCTCATTTTACAGATGAGGAAACTGAAATATAAAGACAAATAAACATTTGTCCAAAGTCACACAGCTAGAAAGCAACAGAGTTGGAATTTGAACCAGGTGGTTAGGTCTTATATACTATGCTATGCTACTGATAAATATATTAGAAAAACATTTTATATAACATACAAATAAGGAAAAAGACATATCATTCTATCACCTCAAGGCAACCACTATTCACATTCCACCACTATTCCTTCCAGTTTTTTCTCAATAACCCTCCTCTCACTTCTGAATATGCAATTTTATAGCCTACTCTTTAAACTTTAAGGTAACTATTTCCTCAGATTATTAAAATTCTACTCTGTCATTGTGTTAATGGCTATAATATTCCTTCAAACTAATGTATGCAATATACTCAACCAGTGCCTTAGTGTTGAACATTTATGCTGTTCTCAATTTCTCACTATATAGTGCTCTGTATTTGTGGATTCCACATTCATGGGCTCAACCAACTGCGGATCAAAAATATTTGGAAAAAAATGGACGGTTGCATCTGCCTGAACATTTTCTTTCTTGTCATTATTCCCTAAACAATATAGTACAACAAGTATTTACATAGTGTTTACATTGTATTAAGTATTATATATTAAGTGTTGTAAGTAAAAACCAGAGATGATTTAAAATATATGGGAGGATTTGTGTAGGTTATATGTAAATACTATACCATTTTATATAAGGGACCACAGCATTCATAGATTTTGGTATCTGGTACTAGACGTAATCCCCCATGGATATTGAGGGATAACTGTCATTTCAATACAATATGCATAGTTTGACTATAATGGATAAAATATAAATAAACCCTAAGTGAAAATTTTTTCTAGAAATAACTTCTAAGATATGACATTAAATTTTAATAAAAAATTATTTCTAAAACTAATAGAATAAGTTAACATGTAATAGAATAAATAGAAATATAGATAAAATATTCTTAATTTGAGCAGTTATCTTTAAACTGTAAGAGATACTTTAAAATGCATTAAAATAGAAACTTTTTCTTCATTTGGACTGGCAATTAATATTTTCAGTTTTATTTAATTAACATACATTCTATTAAGTTTTTCCAAAATAAGTAAAATTCTGCCAGCCATTTTCCTGATAATATTACTTGATTTGAAATAATAGAAAGAAACTAAAATATTTAATTACATGATTTCACCTGAACTTTAATCTTTTAGACTTATGACTAGAATATGTTGATATGCTATGTATGAGTCTTTTCTACTACAATTTGACATATCACATAATTCTGAAAGTTCCCTTAGTAGCTGCACTCCTTCAAATTTCAGAAATCAAAAACAATATTGGAAATTGAGACCAGGAAAAAAACAAACAACAACAATAATTGCTACTTATATAACTGTGTGGCAAAGCATCTGACTTACAAAAATTTCTCTCTCCAAAAGCAAAAAAGGGAATACTCTGTAATGACACTTTTATTTTTTAGCACACGATTGGAAGATGAGTAACTTACAATACCCATTACCAATAAGCCTTCTTTGAGTATCAATTGACTCTGACCATAATTGATAACCTAAGCCAATAGTACATTCTGTTACAATTCCAAGTTCAAAAGGTTAATTATGGCCTGGCCACAGGCTCATCCGGAAACCCGAAACTGATTGCTATATGCCTTCCTAATGAAGATGTACTGCATGTATTATAGGAACGTACTGATAAGTGATTGGGACCTCCAACATCAATGTAGCAAGCAAGCATTAACCTTTACCACGTCAATTTAACTGTCATTCTCTCAGTTTATATCCCGCCAGGTCCTTTTATTCTATGAGAAAGAAAGCATCTGATAACCATATTTCCCTTGCAAAGGCAAGATTTCCCTTTTCATTCTAATGAATACAGGAATCAATAATGGTAAGTCAATTCAAACTATGTTATGAATTAACAATACCCAGGAAAGTTAAGGAGAAATTAGAGTGATGATGAGAGTTCTCATTTGTCACCAAAATCTTTAATTTACATGTAGATTTACTGACCCCAGTGCACAGGGCATTAGAAACACATCAGCATCTTTTCTTTCTGAGAGGCACTTTTACTGCTCATTTTCTTACTTATAGGCCAAGAAAAAAAAAAAAGCCATCCACTCACAAATAAAACCAGTTTAGAAATCTTTGTGGCTTGCACCAACATTCACTGTCAGTTTGAGGAAGAACAGGAACTAAGGATGCTCTAGAATAGAGTTGTAGGGACTAACATATAATATAGCATAGTTCTGAACATACCGTGTGGCACCAACTAGTAACAAAATCATTCCCTTGATGGCAGGCAATAGAGATGCAGAGTAGTGTATTAAAATGAGCACTAGAAAATGAGGCTGACAATGTAATGGTTGTGTTCTTTACTATCTGTGTGGACTTTCAACAAAACACATAGCCTTTCTGAGTCTGTTTTTCTCCTTGTAAAATAAGAATAATAATTACTGCTTTGTCTGTCTCATAAAGCAGAAGTTTTTAACCATGGCTACAGACTAGAACCATGCTGAACTTAAAAAAAACAAAAGATACCTGGGTTCTACCCTAAGAAATTCTGATCTAACTGGTTTAAGATGGGACTCAGAGGCACAGGTAGTTTTTGATGGTGGTTGTTCAGAAAAACTTCTAATTTTACTTTTTAAACTTATGTTATGTATATGCTCAAACATCTATATAAACATAATGGAAATACCTTACCAAACTTCAATGATTAGCAATATATTGCACATCTTGTATCATCTATTTCCCTACCTCTGCCCCCCAAATATTTAAAAAATTTCCACTGGAATATTTTACAGCAAATCCACACTGGTATTTAAAAAAAATCTCCTCATGTGATTATATTGTATTGCCAGTATTGAGAACCACATGAAGATTTTTCAAAGTATTTTTCCAAATTACAAACAAGTAAGAATAAAAACGAATCTATGCTCAAATGGATTATTAGGCTGAAGAGTTTTTACTGAAACGGATTGACCAAGTCAATAGAATATTTAGTTTAGTGAATACTATTTCAATCATTTTCCTCCCCTGAACTGACTAGTTTTTTCACAAAACAGAACCTCTGATAGGCTATATAGTACAAAAAGGCTACATCCAGAAAAAAATCTCATTCTTTCCCAATACCTAGTATTTTCATCCTTATTTTATCTTATAGTTTCTCAAATGTGTTGCTCTCTCAACCTGGAAAAATTTACCCTCTTCCCCCCAACTCCATCTCAGCTACCTGGCCACCTCCTACTTGGCCTTCAAGATAGACGACAGATACTATTATCATGAAGTCCTCCGTCTCCTCTCTCCCATTTGTTCTACCCTCTCCAAACCTGGAGGAAAGCACCCCTTTTAAGGGCTGCCACAGCCTTGTGTTTACCTCAGTCACAGTATTATCACACTGTACTGTCTCTTGTCATTCTCAGTACTAAATACAGGATTATTAAAAGTAATGACTATTTCACAATGGGTCTCATCCATCATAGTCACCCAATATACAAATACTTGAGTTTTCAAAATCGTAGGTCAGTTACTGGAAAACAAATTAACAAAGCAATAAACAAGGGTGACTGCTTAATAATAAAATACAAAGAAATATAGAATGTATAATGAACCCTAATCACATTTTTCCCAACAATACCCGCAACCTCAGTCTGTTGCAGAGAATGCTGGTTTGTGTATCAGGTTAATGTCTAACGAGACTGATTCTTAAAAAAACAGGGGTTTACCCAAAGACATAAAATAGAGGGAAATTTTTTAAATAAACAAAATATTTATTTTCTCTCCAAAAGTTTTAGGTTAACTATACTCACAAAATGCTAATAAGCAAAGCTTATTAATGTATAAAATATAATACATAGCCACCATTTATATAAATATATCCCCCATAACTATTTCCCAAGGATTTTTCTGTTTCAAAGGGGACCACTGGAAGAAAAAAATGATTGTATTCAAAGATGATAATAATAACAGTTGTAATAATAGCAATAACAATGTCAACAACAGAAGCATCTAATTTTTAACTAATTCTTAACAAGCACTTTCTATGTGCAAGTTATTGTGCTAAGTATATTATCTCAATCCTTGTATTAGCCCTATAAGGTAGGATTATTATTCCCATTTTATGATGCAACTGAAGCTTAGAAAGGTTAAGGAATTTGCCTACAGAAAGAGTTGGTATAATAGCATCACTGGGACTTAGTTTGTCTAACTCTAAAGTCCAAGCTCTTGATCACTATCATTATTCAAAGCAAAGATAATGCTACTAACAGGTCATCTTTACTCTGTGGACAGTAATTCATAAGTATAGCTGTTACTCATCCATTGATGCAATATGGCAGTGAAGCAGAAATGAAAAAGGCAACATTGTGAATAGTTTCTTTTTGTTTTGTTTTGTTTTGTTTTGTTTTGTTTTTCGGAGACAGGTTCTCGCTCTGTTGCTTGGGATAAACTGCAGTGGTGTCATCATAGCTCACTGCAACCTCACACTCCTGGGTTCAAGTGATTCTCCTGCCTTAGCCTCCCAAGTAGTTGGGACTACAGGCATGCCCCACCATGCCTGGCTACTTTTTCTACTTTTTGTAGAGATGGGGTCTTGCTCTTGCTCAGGCTGGTCTTGAAATCTTGACCTCAAGTGATCCTCCTGCCTCAGCCTCCCAACATGCTAGGATTACAGGTGTGAGCCACCTCACCCAGCCCCCGTGTATAGTTCTAAAGCCCAATGTATCAAAAGTATTTATTTTATCCTCACTATCAAAACGAATTTGGCTATTGTATTTTTTAATACATTTCTCTTTCTGAATGAATACTGGACTGCTGAAAAATCAAGCTCATGATTTATATATATAAGGTAATGGATACAGATTAAAGTCTTGCCACTTATTAGCTATGGGACCATTGATAAATTTAACGTGTATCAATAAACATTCATTCACTCATCTATCTTACTGTATACAGTTATTGAAGACACAGTTAATTTGAGAGAAGATATAGATGGAGACCCTAAGCTATGCTCTAAGTAGCATATAGTCTAATTGACCTTTTTGACATTAAATAACATGTTAATATCCAGAATTTGATACATAGGAAGCACTAAATGAACCACTATGCTATTTCCCTTTCATCTTTTCCTATGTTTTCTGAATGAGATTATATTGGATGGAAAATTATAGTGATATGGTGTTCTCAATCATCATAAATCTAACAGATAGATACCTCAACTGAAGGAAGGAAAAAGCTAAAGAGAGATAGACACTAAAAAAGAAGGTAACGTGATTAATATTTCTTCCCTCCATTGCTTACTCATGGCCTGGAACAATTTCAGCATTGGATTTAGAAAATCACTAAGAGAAATTTCTTTAGAAACTTCCTTGAAACAAAAATAAAGTTGTTTCATAAAACTTAAATATACATAATATGAAGCCAAGAATTACAAACTTTAATTACATGGCTACGATTAACACTGAATAACTTTAACCCAAACCATTATAACTCTTTTCATACTAATGTATGAATTAAAAGTCCCACCACATACTTATAATTTTTAGTAGGATCTCAGAAACATTCCTCCTCTCCTTCCTTCACACACAGCTTTTGCTGTTGGTAAACTACCCTTTAAGACAGACACTGGATTTTTAAAAAAGTTAAGAACTTAGCCCCTTTACAGATGCAAAAAATTTAGGTCTTATTCTGGTGACATTATTATTTTCCTAAATTTATTCTCTCCTTATAAGTTGCAACATTTCCTCCAAGTACTCAAGGTTAAAATTAGTTTGTAATTTCTTATCCTATCTAATCTTTACCTCTTCTTGCCTTTTTATAGAAAATCTCTCTCCAGGCCTACTATGTATTATATCTATTTTAAAAATCACTGCCTGCCAACAATAATCCAGCTTGTACATTTTAGTCTGCCTATGAGGAAATCCCATCTAAATATTTATTGCTATGTAGTAAACTATTTCAACATTCTTACAAAACATTTTCCTCCTCAGATTTCCTCTCACTTCACTTCTCTTACCAATAATAACACATTCAATTCAATGACTTCATTAGTGACCTCTGTTTCAAATCCTTTTTGGCAGAAGACAGACACAAATAAGTTAGTAAATGTGATATATGCCAACACTTAGTCTCCTTCCTCAAAGGATTAATGGATTTATAATTCACAAAGCTGATCTTATTAGGGGTTAACAGAGTCTGAAAAACTAATAAGGAAAAGTAAAATTAAATGAAATTATCACATGTGACTTAGCCCATTTTTTTTTGCTGCTATAGGAGAATACCACATAGTGGGCAATTTATAAAGAAAAGAGATTTAGTTGGCTCATGGTTCTGGAGACTGGGAAGTCCAAGAACATGGTGTCAGTCTGCATCTGGTGAGGGCATTGTGCTCCATCACAACATGTTGGAAGGGCAAATGAATACAAGACTGAGAGAGAGTGGCAGCAGGGGCCAGATTCACTTTTTCACAACAGAGTCTCATGGTAACTAACTGGCTCCCACAATAACAACATTAACCCCTTCATGAGGGCTGTGTCCTCATGACCCAATCACCTCTTATTTGGTCCCACTACCCAACACTGTTGCATTGGGGATTAAGTTTCCAACACATGAGCTTTTGGGGGATATATTCAAACCACAGCACTAAGGAAAAGAAAGAAAAATAGGCACAGAATACTGAAAATTTGCCAGCATGAGTAAATTAGGACTGACAATTAGCTAAAGACTGTACAAAATGAATGTACTCTTCTCAAGTAAATTGAAGATATTACCATATACCAAAATCAGCCAGATAGCAAAGTTTTTCATAATCTCTACATGAAGAGAACATAGTTCTGAAAGATTAGAAGAATCAGTGTCATAAGACAGGCTTAGGTAAGAACAGTAAAAAAAAGTTTATATAATAGAATCTGATGAAGCATTTTTACTCTTGGGTGCATAGAGAGCATCCATGGTTATTCAAAGGATCTGTTTCTGAGGAACAGAGAAATACTGGGAGGGTCCACAAAGGACAAACCCACCTTAAATGCACAGATCACTATATAAAGATGACAATGGTGATGATAACAATGATGATAATAATGAGAAAAAAATAAAAGGTTCAACTTATAGAATCATTTACAAAATGCTAGACACTGGGCATGCTGTAGACATAATAATCAATTCTCATAATAACTTTTCAACACAAGGATTATTAGTTTTATTTTTACTAGAGAAAATGGAACCTTAAAGTTGAGCTCATCTATTACTCAGTGACTTGCCTAAGGCATTAAATCTCTCATCATCTAACACAAACAATTAAAAATCACATTCATGTTGGCTGCCACTATTAGACCCCACCTCAATCTGACGACTATTAATTTCTATTAAATAACAAAATACAAGGCCTTATAACAGAGTTAGTTTTTTCATTCATTCTTGTTCTCTTTCAAAACCTGAGTCTCCATTTTAGGTAGGCATGTTTCCACAGAACTAAGTAATGCCAAGATATATTGCATGCTGGTAAACTATACTTTCAAGGCAACAGACTTCACTCCTTTAACATAGTTTTCCCATCTAATGATTATTTTTTAACAATGCACTTTTTAAACTAAAATATTATAACGTTAGCTACCATTTATGCGGCAACTAATGTGCCAGGCACTGTGTTCAGTGTTTTACATTTGTTACCTCAACTAATGGGAATCCAGGTCTATCTAATTACAAAGTCAGGGATCTTTCCAACTCATCATCTTGGCTCAAGCCCAGATTTGATTTAGTCTGCATTACTCCATTGTCCAAAGCACTAAATTAGATGGATGTAGATAGGCTATTACTGGTATAAGTGAAAAAATGTGTGACACATACACACTTAATCTGATTACTTTGCCAGACTGAATAAAACGTAAACTGAAAATAACCAGTAAATTTCAACAGTCACTTAAAATATATAGCACTGTTTAAGAGTTCATGAAAATTATACCAGTGATTATGATTATATTTGTCCTTCGTCTCTGAAAATGTATCAGACAGTGACAATTAGTAGGTGCTTCTCCGAAAGTTTCTCTTACATAAGCTATCACATACAACTGGGTTCTTGATGTTTTTTTCTTATAAAGAGGGATCATTATTACAAAGACAGTGATTTTTTTTATTAATGACTCAGCTATTATATCGTGTGTGTGATTTTGTATAATCATCAACTCAGTAAACATAACTGACTGTCCAATATGTGCTCAGTAGTAATAAATACTGGAAGCACATAAAAATTAATAAAATAGTGCCTTTGACCTCAAGTAGTTTACAGTACAGAGACAAGGTCATATATAAGCATATGATTGTCTATGATATGTATAAAAGTATATTTCTATCTTTTATAACAAATTTGGGGTACTAAAGCACAGCTGTAAACGCTTAGACATTGGTAGAAAATGGGGTGGTAAAAAGCTGACTTTATAATATACTGGTCTTCCCACAAATGCAAAGACATTATATACACGTGAGTACTTTCCCTTGTATGGAACCCAAAGCAAACTAAATATTAGTGGGTATTCACTAAATGCCAATTACTGAGTTTAAGGACTAGAGAATGAAAGGTGAATAACAATTCTTCTCAGGATATAAGAAGTTCCTAGTAGCATGTAGGCCAAGGTCCTTCACTACTATGGGGCAAATAACAGCTAGGCTTCCTAGATTTTGTTAGCAGGTAGATGGATTTCAGAATGATCATGTCACTATAATATGAAAATATCTTTCAAGAAAAATATAGACGACAAATATTAAGGTCTCCAGCTGAACCTTGGCAATAATCCAGTGTCAGCCCTCATTTTATAAATAAAACTTTAACAGGGTAAAGTTACACAGGAAAATGGAGGCAGAGCCTCATAGCTGGTTTATCCTAAGGGCTGTGAGAAGTCTCAGTAAAACTCTTTTATCTCAATTTATTATGCTGACACTATTATGAAAGTTGATTATATATTATGGAAGTAAATATGACATAGAACATCAGTCACAAATTGGGAACATTTTTGTTGTTAAAGTCACTGCAACAAAATTTGTCTATGTAGTCATAGATCAATTTGGCCAAGTATTTTTAGATCTTCAACACAGTTTTAATATATATTATTGAGGGTTCACTAAATGCCAAATACTAAGATTAAGAACTAGATATCAAAAGTAAATAAGAATTCTCAAAACGAAAAATTTTTTCCTTTGTTTTACTGTAAATTATTAGGTATTAAATCCATATTTTCTCACTGACTTTAATAAATTTAAGGCATATCCTTGGGTAACTAGAATGGACCATTAAAGATCACTTCACCAAAATAAAACATTTTAACATAAAAACCTATAGTACAGTTTTTCCGTGGTATACACAGGGGACTGGTTCCAGGACCCCTCGCATATACCAAAATCCACACATACTCAAGTCTCACAGTCAGCCCTAAGGAACCCACATATATGAAAAGTCAGCCCTCTGTATATGTGGGTTTCGTATCCCGCAAATAATGTATTCTCTAACTGCAACTGGTTGAAAAACACGCACGTATGAGTAGACCTGCAAGATTCAAAGCTGTGTTGTTCAAGGGTCAACTGTAACTGTCTTAGTTCGAACTTGCTCTAACAGAATACCATAGACTAGGTGGCTTATAAACAATAGAAATTTATTTCTCACAGTTCTGGAGATTCAAAGTCCAAGATCAGGATGCCAGTATGGTTGGGTCTGTGTGAGGGCCCTCTTCTGGGTTACAGACTTTTTGTTGTATCCTTACATGGTGGAAAGAGTGGGCTAGCTCTTTGGCCTCTTCTTAAAAGGGCACTGATGTCATTCACGAGGGCTCCATTCTCATGAGTTAATTACTTCTTAAAGGCCCCACCCCCAAGTACCATCACATTGGGATTAGATTTCAAAACATGAACTTTGGTGGGGAATGGCAGACAATACAAACATGCAGTCTATAACTGCAACCAATGCAAAATATAAACGTAAAGTAACTAGGGAATTACTTTGATATTTACCAAGAGGATTACAAGTTCAAAGACAAACAAGAAAAGGAACTGAGTTAAATGGAACACTCTATTCTGAAAAGACCTCTCTTCATTTGTTCAATCTGTAATTCCTATCTTGTTGGAGAGGGGATTGTCTTTTTAAAAATGGACATGTTTACTTGATAACAGAAGCAAGGGAGAAAACCATGAAACACTAAATAAATTAACTCAGCAGCACTTTTTTTTTTTTCTGTTACATCTGGTCATACCCAAAATGTTGCAGTAGAAGAATTTGAGGTTATATACCAAACCCAGGTTACAAAAACTTGTACTAGCAATAAGGTACCCAAATAAATTAATGTCTGACAAAACAGAAATCCTGTAAGAGTTCAAATGCTTTCACATATGTTAACTCAGATAATTCCCACAATAACCTTGTTTAGTAAATAATATCATCCTCATTTTGCAGACAAGCTGGGACCTCAAAAGGTTCTATGACCTTCTAATTCATGTGATCAGAAAATTAGGAGAAGAACCAGATTAGAAAAGAACGTTCTTGATTTCTACCACACTTTCTTTTCAGAGGTCCTGGGTCAGTGGAAATGTTGAGCAAAGGGTAGATGAGACTACAATTTTATCTGAGATACATACATTTATTGTAGCTTCTCCTACACTGAAATTGTGTAAGGATCATCCTCTCACCACAAGTTCAACCATTTCCTACAAGCTCAGCAGTTAACTACCTACACAAATTGATAAATTTACTTCTTTATCAAATACAGAATTAATCACCATATACCTGAAAACTTCAGGCTCCCAGAGAACACAAGAAAATGACTGATCATTCTTTGACCAGCACCTTTAGAGTGCCTGGAGTAACAATGTTTTCTATATTTTTTTGAAATAAGAAAGGTAAGTCATTCTACTTGAGGTGAGTACAAGTCAGGTGAGCATTACAGTATCACCAACTCAAAGAAGGTCACTGGATATTAGAAAAAGACCTGCCTTTAGGGGTAAGGAAAGGAACATATAAAAATGCTATAACAAAAGTTATTTTTAAGATTATTTTATTAATTAAAAGTATGTGATAGAAAACAAATGACTTCAAATCTAACTTCTAAGCCTAAAGAGTTACAGAACTTTAGAGTTAGAAGGATTCTCAGGTCACTTAGTTTATTTTAGTTTTAAGTAAAGAAATGGAAAATGACAAAAGTTAAGTGACTGTTCCATGACTGGTTCATGTAAGAGAAGGGAATGCACCATTCATCTGACAGTACTTACATTCAACATATCTAACATATATTACAATAAATTGGCAAGATGCTATCTTATCCTTCCTTTACAAAAATTTCAATTAACTGATGTGTCTTTAAATCTAAAATAACATCAAATCAGGAGGGTTTATGTAAAAATTTTTATTTACCAGTATATGTTCCAAGATATTTATTATCACAAAACTGAGCTAATATTCTTAGTTTGAATTATAAAGAATATTTCCAAATCACAAAATAAATGTTACTTTCTCCAAGGATAACAGTGATATGTATAATATAAATTAGTTAAATAGCTGTAAAGTCAACTATTTTGTAATAGCAAGGTTACCATGTTTTACAGTATTTAAAAGTATTTTCTACATTGAAACCCATAATTTTATTCTTTGAAACAAAGGACACTGCATGACATGTTCAGTTAATATTTGAACACTTGCATTAGATTGTAGTTGATTGTGAATATACTGCTAAATGCTATATCAATCTAATATCTCATAAATCATTCATAAAAAACAAATCTGCAGAGTATATTGGAAGCTGTTCTCAACCTATATCCTTTTATTCAATGACTACGGTGTAGCTCTTATCTTCTTATTAAATGATGTGGAGCTCTGTCACTTAAGTTAGTTTTACTGACTAGAAGGAAAAGGGGAAAGAAAGAAAATAAGATACCACAACTGAAGAAATAGAATCACAGGTGAGAACATCTATTGAGTACCTGTCCTCAGAGATATAGTTGGGAGAGTCATAAAAGCATAAGCTTCAAACTCACATGGAGCAGGGTTTTAAATATCAATTCTATCACTAGTTCCATGAACTTAGACAGACCCTCTGGGCCTCAATTTCATCATCTATAAAATGGAGTCATATCATCTACCTTAACACATCACACAGTCAATGCCCAGTAAAATGAAGGTTCTCAATATATGAAAACTATTATTATTTTCTTGAGGAAAAAGCTTGACATATAAATTATACTTATGACAAAAACAAAATTATAAGATATGGCCTTCTTTTTCATATGAAAATGCCCCAAAAGGCTCTATATTACCATGGCGAGGCATATACAATTTCTTCCTTATAATAATGATGAAGAGTGTTCTATGCAGAATGTTCTATTTGCAGCAGCGACTCATTGTGTGCATGGAGAAAAATTGCTGACACGTAAAGAAGATATTTTCCCGTAAAAGGTTGAAGTCCTTAAGCAGCAAAAAACACCAACGTCCATCATCTTTAAACCCTATTGATTTCTGGTGAAGATTTAAAAGGCTGTTTACTTATTTCCCATCATTTCTGTCAGAGCTGTAACAGTTCTCTTCCCACTGAATAAACCTCTCATGATCCTCCTGGTGATTAAGGTCAGACAAAATGTCAAACTCCTAATGCTAAGTGCTTTCACATTAAAAATTCATATCAAATCACCAAGTAAAATCCAAACAAGAAGTCAGACACATAAACAGTTCACAAAAAAGGGCTGCAGTGACCATTACAGAATATAGGTGCATTGTAGATGTGAAAAAAGGCTTGGCAACAAGTCAGAACACTTTCCTCTTTGTCCTGGCATTTTCACTGTCATTTCCTATTTCAGATATAGTAGGCCATGGTAGACTCAAATCTTATGTATATGGCGTGTGTGAGAGAGCGAGCAAGCAAGAGAGAAACAGAGCAAATGTAATCATCAGTAGAGAGACAAAGAGAGAGAGAAAGGGAAAGATACAAGAGACAGAGAGAGAGAGAGAGTATGCAATCACTAGTATCACTCCAAATCATTAGCAGCCATTTGGTTCTATAAGTTCAGCATGGTTTTTTGTTTTAAAACAGGGAGCGTGGGTGGAGAGAGTATTTGCTCGATATCTAAAATAATCAATGCTAGGTCTTCCTGTAGGTATGGATGGATCCAGAGGCTAAAAAAATTTTATCAGGATCTAGTCTCTCCATCTCTCAGTGTTTCTTTCCACTCTTTTCATTCACTCTCAAGCTGGCTCTCTGAATATACTGGCCCATAACAGCTCAAGACTTACATTTTCCGAACTATAAATTCAGCGTAAAGAGAGCTTTTCTTCCTAAATACAGGCACACCTTGGCGATATTGTGGGTTCAGTTCCAGACCACAGCAATAAAGAATATATACCAATAGAGTGAGTCATACAATTTTTTTGATTTCTAGTCTATATAAAAGTTATGTTTACACTATACTGAAATCTTCAGTGTGCAATAACATTATTTCTAAAATACAACGTACATGCCCCTTTTTCCCTGTGCTGAGACTTGAGTGCAGCAGTGGTTGCCCCTCACTCAGGCATTTTGACAGGGTCCTGAGAACTGCTCCACTACCCCCATCAGGGATGATGCTTGCACACGCCATTGAGGGGCTTGAGCGCAGGCTTGCTTTGTCTAGCTTTGCCCCCTCATTTGAGATGGGGCAAGGGATTTGGGCTGCTGGAAGTTCCATAGGCCAATCCAACACAAGGCACACACAAGCACTTCTGCTGTTAATAGAGGTTGAGCAACTATCCCATGGATACCAAAACAGCATCTTACTTTCAAGCAGCACCTACCGGCCTGAAGGTTGGCCAGCAAAGCCCCTTACAACAAAGCCAACACAAGAGCACAGTGCTCAGGAACAAGAAGAGTTTCTCATGACCATTGCTACATCAATTGCCCATATCATCCGGGCTGCCAAGGAGGTCATGAGCTCACTCACATGCCGGGTACACCACTACAACTGCCATTCAAGAAAGCCAGTTATAGCCAAGGAAATCACACATTGTCTTTGCCACTGCATATACCCAGGAGGAAAGCCAAACAGCCCTGTTCAACCAACATCAGTCACATCTCAAGAAAAAAAAGTCCCCCTCAAAGAAAAGTAAATTCAAAAACAAGAAATGACTATTGCTATAGATGCACAGAAATCAATGTAAAGATACAGAAACATAAAAAAAAAACAAAAAACCCAAGGTATTATGATACCCTCAAAGGAACACAATGACTCTCTAGCAAAAGATCCTAATCAAAATGAAATCTTCAAAATGACAGATAAAGAATTCAACATATTCATTTTAAAGAAACTCAATGAGATGCAACAGAAATCTGAAAACCAATGCAAAGAAATCAGAAAATCAGTTCAGGACATGAATAAGAAATTTACCAAGGAGACAGATATCTTAAAACAAAACAAAACAACCCCTGAAATTCTGGAACTGAAAACTTCACTGAAGAAATTACAAAATACATTCAAAACTTAAGTAATAGACTATACCAACCAGAAGAAAGAATCTCAGAACTTGAAGACAGGTCTTTTGAAATAATCCAGACAGAAAAAAATTGGAACAAAGAATAAATGGGACTACATAAAGTGACTGAATTTACAAATTATCAGTATTCCTGAGGAAAAAGAAAAATCAAAAAGTTTAGAAAACCTATTTAAGGAAATGACTAAGAAAAACTTCCCAAGTCTTGCAAGAGACTTAGACATTCTGATACGGGAGGCTGAATGATCTTCAGGCAGATACACTGCAAAAAGGACTTCACCATGGCATATTGTCATCAGACAGTATAAAGTCAAAGTAAAGGAATGAAATTTAACATCAGAAACAGAAGTGTCTACTCACCTATGAAGGAAACCCCATCAGCCTAACAGTGGACTTCTCAGCAGAAACCATACAGGCCAGAAGAGAATGGGATGGCACTTTCAAAGCACTGAAAGAAAAAAAACTGCCAGCCAAGAATTTTATATCCAGCTAGATAAAGCTTCATAAATAAGAGAGAAATAAAGTCTTTCCAAGACAAAAACAAAAGAAACAAACAAACAAAAAAACAAACCACTGAGGCAATTTGTCACCACTAGACCAGACCTGTAAGAAATGCTCAGAGGAGTTCTAAAAATGGAAATGAAAGGTTGAATATTCACTATCATAAAAATGCATGAAAATATAAAATTCACAGGTCTTATAAAACAATCAAACAAGGAAGAAAAGAATAAAATGGCAATGACACAATTCTAACACACCACAAAGAGAAACAGAAACATAAATAAACAATTAACAACTAGACAACTGGAAAACAATTAACAATATGACAGGAACAAAACCTAAAATATCAATATAAACCTTGAACACAAATGGATTAAATATTCCACTTAAAAGATATAGATTGGTGGAATGAATAATAAAACATGATCCAACTATGTGTGGCTTACAAGAAACTCACCTTACCAGTAAAGACACATATAGACTAAAAGTAAAGGAACAGAAAAAGATATTCCACACAAACCAAAACCAAAAGTGAGCAGGAGTAGCTACACATTCATCAGGTAAAGCAGAATTTAAATAAGAAACACTAAAGAAAGACAAAGAAGGTCATTATATAATGATAAAGTGATCAGTTCAGCAAGAGGATACTACAATTCCAAATATATATGCATGCAACACTGGAGCACCTAGATTCACAATACAAATATTACTAGACCTAAAGAAAGAGAAATAAAATAACACCCCACCCACAGCATTAGCCAGATCATGGAGACAGAAAATCAAGAAAGCAGCACTGGACTTAAATTAGACTTTAGAATAAATGGACCAAACATACATTTACAGAACATCCTACGCAGTATCTGCAGAATACACATTCTTCTCATCAACACATGGAGTAGACCAGAGACAGACCATACGTTAGGCCAAAAAAGAAGTCTCAACAAATTTTAAAAAATTAAAATCGTATCAAGTATCTTTTCAAACCACAGCAGAATAAAATGAGAAATTAATACCAAGAGGAACATGGGAAAGCATACAAATACATGGAAATTAAACAACATGCTCCTGAATGATCATTAGGACAACAAAGAAATAAAAAAGGAAATTAAAAAATTTTTGGAAACAAATTAAAATGTAAACACAACATACCAAAACCTGTGGGAGATACAGAAAAAGCAGTGCTAAGAGGAAAGTTTATAGCATTAAATGCCTACATCAAAAAGATAGATCACAAATTAACAAGGTAACACTGCAACTCAAGCAACTAGAAAAAAAAGAACAAACCAAACCTCAAATTATCAGAAGAAAAGAAATACCAAAGATCAGAACAGAATAAAATGAAATAGAGATCATAAAAAAAACAAAGGATCAATGAAATAAAAAGTTGGTTATTCTAAAAGATAAACAAAATTGACAAACTGTTAGCTAGACTAACCAAAAATAGAGACCAGATGGACTCACAGCCAAATTCTATAAAACGTATAAAGAAATAATACCAAATCCTCCTGAAACTGTTACAAAAAATCAAGGAAGAGGAAATTCTCCCCGACTCATTCTATGAGGCCAATATCACCCTCATACCAAAGCCAGACAAGGACACAACAAAAAAGAAAACTATGGACCAATATCCCTGATGACTATAGAGGCAAAAATCCTTAAAAAAATACTAGCTAACCAAATCTGACAGTACATCAAAAAGATAATACACCATGATTAGGTAGGTTTTATGCCAAGGGTGCAAGGACAGTTAAACATATGCAAATCAATAATTGTGATACATCACATAAATAGAATTAAGAATAAAAACCATATGATCATCTCAAAGACACAGAAAAAGCACTTAATAAAATTCAATGTCCCTTGATGATAAAAACTCTTAATAAATTAGGCATAGAAGGAACATACCTCAAAATAATAAAGGCCATAAACAAGCCCACAGATAACATCATATGGAATGGGGAAAAGTTGAAAGCATTCCCTCTAAGAACAGAAACAAGACAAGGATGCTCACTTTCATTGCTCCTATTCAACTCAGTACTGAAAGTCCTAGTTAGAGCAATCAGGCAAAAAGAGGAAGTCAAATTATCCCTGTTCACTGATGATTGCTCTTATATCAAGAAAACCCTAAAAAGTGCACCAAAAATCTGTTAGATTTGATAAAGGAATTTGATAAAAGTTTCAGGATGCAAAATCAATGTACAAAAATCAGTAGCATTTCTATACACCAATAATGACATAGCTGAGAACCAAATCAAGAAGGCAATACCATTTACAATAGCTATAAAAGATAATAAAATACCCAAGAATATATCTAACCAAGGAAGTAAAAGATGTCTATGAGGAAAATTGCAAAACACTGATGAAATTGCAAATAACATAAATGGAAAAATATTCCAAGCTCATGGATGGGAAGAATAAATATTGTTAAAATGACCATACTTCCCAAGGCAGCATACAGGTACAATATAATCCCTATCAAAATATAAACGTTATTTTTCACAGAATTAGGAAAAAAAATCCTAAAATTCATATGGAACCAAAAAAGAGCCCAAATGGCCAACATAATCCTAAGTAAAAAGAACAAAGCTGGAGGTATAACATTCCCTGATTTCAAATTATACTATAAGGTTACAGTAACTGAAACAACATGGTACTGGTATAAAACTAGACACAAAGATCAATGGGATGGAATGGAGAACTCAGAAATAAAGCCATGTATTTACAGCCAACAGATCTTTGACAAGGTCAACAGGAACATACACTGCAGAAAAAATACACTTTTTAATAAATGGTGCTGGGAAAACTGGATTGCCATATGCAGAAGAAAGAAACTGGATCCCTATCTCTCACCTTATACAAAAATCAACTCAAGATGGATAAAAGAATTAAATTTAACACCTGAAACTATAAAAATACCAGAAGAAAACCTAGGGGAAACCCTTTTAGAGACTGATTTAGACAAAGAACTCATGACTGAGACCTCAAAAGCACAGGCAATAAAAACAGAAATATACAAATGGGACTCAATTAAACTAAAAAGCTTTTGTACAGCAAAAGAAATAACAGAGACAACCTGCAGAATGAGAGAAAATATTTGCAAACTATGCATCCAAAGGGGACTAATATGCAGAATTTACAAGAAACTCAAACAACTCAACAACAACAACAAAACCATATTAAAAAGTGGGCAAAGAACATGAACATTTTTTAAATGAAGACACACAGATGACCAAAAAGCATATGAAAAAAATGCTCAACATCACTAAGCATCAGAAAAATGAAAATCAAAACCACAATAAGATATCATCTTATACCAGACAGAATAGCTATTAAAAAGACAAAAAGTAACCAGTGTTGGTAATGATGTGGAGAAAGGGAACTTATGCATTTGTGATGTGAATGTAAATTAGTATAGCTATTATTGAAAATGGTATGGAGATTTCTCAAAGACTAAAAATAGAACTACCACTTGATTCTGCAATCCTACTACTGGGTAGCTACCCAAAAGAAAAAAAATCATTATATCAAAAAGATAACTGCATTTGTATGTATACTGTAGCACTATTCACAATCGCAAAGATAATGAATCAATCTAAGCATCCATTAATGAATGACTGGATAAAAAAATGTGGTATGTATATAAAAGGAATATTATTCTGCCATAAAAAATGAAATCCTTTTTTTTTTTTTTTTTTTTGCAGCAACATGGGTGGAACTGGGGGCCATTATCATAAGTGAAACAACTCAGACACAGCAAGACAAATACTGCATATTCTCACATGTAAGTGAGAGGCCTTGACTTCTCCTCTCTAGCTATGAAAGTGCTAGATGGCATCTTCTTCTAATAGAAGGCTATTTTGCCTACATTGACTATCTCTTGCTTAGTGTAGCCACCTTCATCAATTACCTTAGCTAGATCTTTTGGATAACCTGCTGCAACTTCCTCATTGGCATCTGCTGCTTCATCTTGAGCTTTTATGTTACGGAGACAGCTTCTTTCCTTAAACCTCATGACCCAACTTCTGCTAGCTTCGAACTTTTCTTCTGCAGCTTCCTCACCTCTCTTTGCCTTCACAGAATTGAAGAGAGGTAGGGTCTTGATCTGGATTAGGCTTCGGCTTAAGGGAATGTTGTGGCTGGTTTGATCTTTTATCCAGACCACCAAATCTTTCTCTACATCAGCCATAGCACTGATTTGCTTTCTTATTCCTATACACCAACAACAGTCATACTGAGAACCAAATCAAAGACCTAATACCCTTCACAATAGCAACAAAGAAAGTAAAATACCTAGCAATACATTTAACTAAGGAGGTAAAAGAACTCTACAGGGGGAACTAAGAAACACTGATGAAGGAAATAGCAGAGGACATAAACAGGTAGAAAAGCATACCATGCTCTTGAGTAGGCAGAATCAACACTGTTAAAATGTCTATGCTACCAAAGTGATTTACAGATTCAATGCAATTCCTATTAAAATACAAACATCATTTTTCACAGATGTAGAAAAAATAATTCTATGCTTCGTATGGAACCAGAGAAGATCCTGTATAGCAAAGACAATCTTAAGTAAAAAGAACAAATTGGGAAGCATCACTTTTCCAGACTTTGAGCTATATTACAAGGCTACAGTAACCAAAACAACATGGTACTCGCACAAGAACAGAGATATAGACCACTGGATCAGAACAGAGAACCCAGATATAAAACCATCCTCATATAGCCATCTGATCTTTGACAAAGTAGACAAAAATATATACCGGGGAAAAGAATCCCTGTTCAATAAATGGTACAGGGAAACTTGGACAGCCATATGTAGAAGACTAAACAGGATCCAAACCTCTTACTACTCACAAAAATTAATTCAAGATGTAGAATAGACTTAAACCTAAGGCATAAAACTATAAGAATTCTAGAAGATGAGGTTGGAAAAACTCTTCTAGATATCAGCCTAGGCAAAGAATTTATGAGGAAGACCCCAAGGGCAATCACAGCAACAACAAAAATCTATAAATGGGACTAATTAAATTAAAAAGCTTCTGCATAGCCAAGGAAACAATCAATAGAGCAAATAGACAACTTGCAGAATGGGAGAAAATATTTGCATGCTATACATCCAATAAAGGGATAATAACCAGAATCTACAAAGAAGTGAAGCAAATCGGCAAGAAAAAAATCAAACAACTCCATTAAAAGTGAGCAAAGGACATCAACAGAAGCTTGTCAAAAGAACATGGACAAATGGCCAATAAACATATGAAAAAATGCTCAATGTCACTAATCATCAGAGAAATGCAAATCAAAACCATAATGAGATATTACCTGTCCTCAGTGAGAATGGCTTTTACCAAAAAGTCCCAAAACAATAGATGCTGGTATGGATGCAGAGAAAAAGGAACACTTAAATACTGTTGGTGGAACTACAAACTAGTGCAACCTCTATGGAAAACAGTATAGAGATTCCTCAAAGAACTAAAAGTAGCCCTATCATTTAATCTAGCAATCCCACTACTGGGTATTTACACAAAGGAAAAAAAGACATCACTTTTTCAAAAATACACCTGCACTAGAATGTTTATTGCAGCACAATTCACAATTGCAAAGATGTGGAATTAACCCAGGTGCCTATCAATTCATGAGTGGATTAATAAAATGTGGTATTTATATACCATGGAGTACTACTCAGCCATAAAAAATGAACACCTTTTGCAACAATCTGGATGGAATTGGAAATCATTCTCCTAAGTGAAGTATTCCAAGAATAGAAAAACAAACACCACATGTACTTGCTATTAAATTGGAACTAACCAATCAGCACTCATGTGCACAGATGGAAGTAAAACTCAACAGAAATCATGCACGTTGGACAGGGGAGGAAGGAAGGGGTGAAATAATAACTAACCAGTACAATGTGCACTATCTGGGTGATGGCCACACTTATAACTTTGACTCAAGCAGTACAAAAGTAATCCATGTAACCAAAACATTTGTATCCCTGTAATATTCTGAAATAATAAACAAACAAACAAACAAACACACACACACAATCTCTGAGGGAAGCCCATATACTGAACCTAACAGACAAAGACTTTAAATTGTATTAAATATGTTCAAAGAGCTAAAAGAAAGCATGGAGAAAGAAGTAAAATAAATCAGGAAAAGAATATACGAACAAGTAGGGAATATTAATATGAAATGGAAATTATAAAAAGGAACCAAATAGAAATTCTACAACTAAAAAGTACAATATCTGAAATGAAATAAAATTACAATAGCTGAAACAAAAAAATCACTACAGGGATGGCCAGGAGCAGTGGCTCACGCCTGTAATCCTAGCACTCTGGGAGGCCAAGGTGGGAGGATCGTGTGAGCTCAGGAGTTCGAGACCAGCCTGAGCAAGAGCAAGACCCCATCTCTACTAAAAATAGAAAGAAATTACCTGGACAACTAAAAATATATAGAAAAAATTAGCCAGGCATGGTGGCACATGCCTGTAGTCCCAGCTACTCAGGAGGCTGAGGCAGAAGGATCACTTGAGCCCAAGAGTTTGAGGTTGCTGTGAGCTAGGCTGATGCCACGGTACTCTAGTCCAGGCAACAGAGTGAGACTCTGTATCAAAAAAAAAAAAAATCACTACAGGGGTTCAACAGTAGATCTAACCAGGCAGAATAAAAAAACTAGTGAACTTGAAAATGGTGCAACTGAAAGTGCTCAGTCTAAGGATCGGAAACAAAAAGAATGAAGACGAATGAACAGTGCCTAAGGGACCTAGGAGAAGCCATCAAATACACCAAGAAAACTATGAGAATTAAAGGAAAAGAGAGAGGAAAAGGAGTAGAGAAAATACTAGAAGAAATATTGGCCCCAACGCCCCAAATTTGATGAAAGATATGCATGAACACATCCAGGAAGCTCAATGAACTTGCATCCAGATAATTGAGCCATGTTACAATGAAACTGTTGAAAGACAAAGAGAAAATCTTTAAAGTAGTAAGCAAGAAGCATCTCATCCCATATAAGAATTCTCAATAAGATTAAAAGGAGATTTCTCATCAGAAATCAAAAACCATAGAGACCAAAAAGCAGTGGATTCATATATTTACAATGTTGAAAGAAAAAAAACACCTTTCACCCAGAATTCTAAATTTACCAAAATTCTCCTTTGAAAATAAAGAAGAAATTAAAACATTTCCAGATTTTTTTTTTTAAAAAAACAAGCTAAGGTAGTCCATCACTAGTAGACTTGCCCTACAAGAAATGCTAAAGTCCTTCACTTTCAAATGAAAGCACATTACAATGTAACTCAAAGCTATAGGAAGAAAATAGAGATTTCTGGTAAAGGGAAGTACATAGGTATAATAAAAGCTAATATTATTGTATTTTTGGTTTGTAACTCTTTTTTCTATTTCCAATATGATTTAAAAGACAATACCTAAAACAATAATTGTAAATTTATGTTAATAAGAACACAGTGGATATAGCTGTAATTTGTGACAATAATAATGTGAAGAGGGGACAGTGCTGGATAGGAGCAGAGTTAATGTACAGCATTAAAGTTAACCTAGTATCAACTCAAATTAGACTGTTATAAATTCAGGATACTAAATGTAATCTCCATGGCAACCACTGAGAAAAAAACCTAACAAATTTACAAAGAAAGATTTAAAGAAAGAATCAAAATTAGCACTGGAAAAAAAAACAATCAAATAAGAAGGCAGTGTGGAAGTAATCAAGGAAAAAAAAGATATAAAATATATAGAAAACAAACAATAAAATGGCAGAACTAAGTGGCTCATTATTGTTAATAACTTTAAATAACTTTACTTTTTATGAAATAGATTAAACTCACCAATTAAAAGACAGATTGGCAGAATGAATTTTCAAAAAGTTTCTTCACATGGCTTTGAGTTACCGTGTTGTGTCCTTTCATTTCAGTCTGAAGGACTTCCTTTGGCATTTCTTGTATGGCAGGTTTATTAGTGACAACTCCCTTTTCCTTTTTTCTTTTTTTTCACAAAATCTGGTAACATTTACACACCATCAATGGGAATGTTAATTAGCATAGCCATTATGAAAAACAGTATGGAGGCTCCTCAAAAAATTAAAAATAGAACTACCATATGATACAGCAATCTCACTACTGAGTATCTATCCCAAGGAAATAAAATCAGTATGTTGAAGAGATAGCTAAACTCCCATGTTTATTGCAGCATTATTCAAACTAGCAAAGCTAGAATCAACCTAAGTGTCCATCAATAGATGAATGAATAAAAAAATGTGTGTATATAATATATATACACAATGGGCTATAATTCAGCCTTAAAAAGGAAGGAAATCCTATCATTTGCAACAATATGGATGAATCCAGAGGACATTACGTAAAGTGAAATAAACTAGGCACAGAAAGACAAACACTGTATAATCTCACTTACACATGTAATCTAAAAATTGAACTCACAGAAGTAGAGAGTAGAATGGTGGTTACCAAAAGCTGGAGGAAGGGGGTCATGCTGGGGAGGTATTGGTCAAAGGATACAAAATATCAGTTGGTAGGAGGAAAAAGTTCAAGAGATCTATTGTACAATGTGGTGAATATGATTAATAACAATGTATTGCATTCTTAGAAAAAATTAGTTTTATTAAAAACAAAAAATAAAATAAACACAAGAATAGCTAAGAAATTAGAGTATAAAGACCTGTGAAAAGTGGGAAAGGGGGCAGGGTAAGAACTACTCCAAGGTATGAAAATGTGTGACAAAGCTCTTTCATTAAACAGTATGGTACTGGCATAAGAATAAGCCATTGAATCAATGGAATAAAATAAGACCTTCAGAATTAGATACAAATACATATAAAAATATAGTATATGATAAAAGTGGTATCTCAAATCACTCAGACAAAGATGTCATGTTTAATATGTAGTGTAGGGACTTAAGAAAGATAAAAGTAGACCTATTCCTTCCAGCCTAAGAATAAACTCCAAATGGATCGGAGATCTAAATATAAAAATTTAAAGTGTACAAACATTAAAAGAAAACATCAGTGAATTCTTCTAAAACCCACGTGTAAGAAAAGGCTTTCTAACTACGCCTAAAATCTTAGATGTGATTAAAAAAAAAAAAAGGTTGGTATCTTTGACTACATAAAGAACTTGCACATCCAAAAAAAAAAAAAATTCACAAAGTCAAAGACAACTTATAAATTGAGAAAAATATTCAGAGCATACATCACAGATAAAGGATTATTGAGTACTTTTTAAAATTGAGGAAAGGAAAAACAACCTAAAGAAGAAATACTATAGAAAAAACAGGCACAGACTTGAACAACTCAAAAAGAGATATTAAAACTGCCTTGATCATATGAAAAGATATGCAATTTCATTCATATAGAA
Source organism: Eulemur rufifrons (assembly GCF_041146395.1). NCBI lineage: Eukaryota > Metazoa > Chordata > Mammalia > Primates > Lemuridae > Eulemur > Eulemur rufifrons. The sequence continues at coordinate 15,217,528 of NC_090992.1, forward strand.
AAGCAATGCAAATTAAAACTACAATAAAATTCCATTTTTCATCCATTAAATTGACAAAAATTCAAAAGTCTGACAATATGTTCTGTTGGTGAGATAGTGGAGAAACAGGTAATTCCATAGATTGCTGATAGATGTGGAAAATGTTACAACCTCTATGCTATGGTTTGGATATGGTTTGTTTGGATTTGCCAACCATTATTTTGAAATTTGATCCACTATGTTGGATGCACGGCCTGGTGGGAGGTATCTGGGTCATGGAGGCAGATCCCTTATGAATGGTTTAGTGCCATTCTCTTGGTAAGTGAGTGAGTTCTCACTCTATTAGTTACTGCTGTATCTCCTTGTTTAAGAGTCTGGCACCTCCTTCCCCTCTCCCTTGCTTCTGCTCTTCCCGTGTGATCTCTCCACGCCACCTTCCCTTCACTTCCCCTTATCCTTCCATCAGGAGTGGAAGCAGTCTGAGACCCCAACAGAAGCAGATGTTGGTGCCATGCTTCTTGTACAGCCTACAGAACTGTGAACCAAATAAACCTCGTTTCTTTATAAATTAAACAGCCTAAGGTATTCCTTTATAGCAACGCAAATGGACTAAGACATCCTATGAAGGGGCATTTGTCCACATCTAACCAATTATAAATAACTAAATCTCAACACAGAAATCTCTGTGTGAATTTATCCCAAACACATACCTCCAACAATATGAAGGCACTTAATCACCAAGTTATTCATAGAGTATTATTTGCAAAGCATTGGAGATCAGTTGAATAAATTATGATATAGACACAAAATGGAGTACTTTGCAGCCATAAAACAGAATAAGGAAGAGCTCTTTGTATAGACATAGAATGGTTTCCAGGAGATATTATATAATTAAATGAAAAATGGCAGAAAAACAGGGAGAGAGAGAGAGAGAGAGAGAGAGCGCGCGCGCGCGCGCACATGTAAGCAAGCACTAACTTTTGAGTATGAAAGGGAAAAAAAACCCAAAATACATATAGCTTTTATCATTATAAAAAAAGGACCACAGGAAGCGTAAGCCAGAAAACAATCCAGTTAGTTGCCTACAAGGGGCTGGGGAAATTGGATAACAGGAATACAGAAAGAAATGACACATCTCTGATTATATCTTTTTGTATAATGTGACTTTTAAAAGCATGTTAATATTCTACATTTTCCAAAAATATAATTATATCAGTAAGAATAAGAAGGAGGTACTAAAATTGAAAGTAAACTGAAACATACGAACATTTGACATAATTGTATGTCAAATGACCACCATAGCCACATTAAAGGGAAGAAACGTAGGGAGGAAGAAACAACTAATCTAAAGTAATTTATAAACACATTATTTGTCTATCTGTTCTCATTCTTAGGGTAGAGGGAGAGGGAGAATTGTGAACAGATTCCACACTCTTTTCAGCAGTTTTATTGCAATGGCATTGGAAAGGAATTTTCAAACTATTTTTAGGCATACTAAAGAACTGAACAAATAAGGAAATATATTAACGTTTCTAAAAGTTCTCAGTGTGGATTAAGGGACGTAAAAATATGAAATACTGGGATGCAAGAAAGAACCCTCTGTGAGTGGACTGGAACTGGAAGCATTAGTGTGAACTCATTTCTGAGACATATATACACACAAACATATATACACACACACGTGAATGTTTATGTACATAGACATATATATGTACATATGTATATGTATCTATTGGTACGTATGTGTATGCAGATAGATAGATTTCCTAGCTCTCTTTACTGAAAAGAACAAGCAGCAAATGCCACAGTATGAAGGAGCAAACCTAGCATGCACACCTTGATCTTCACTGAAAGGAACCAAGGCTTCTAGGAGAAACAGCTGATTCTAGGGCTCAGACACGATAGCTTCACTTGTAAGGAAATGGGCTGTATATGGCATCCAACACTTGCATTCCTTTTCTCGCCAGTGCCTACAAAGCCAACCACAGTTTCTTCTACCTACTATCGATATGATAGTCAATCTTCCTGAGCTGCCATGAAGTTTATAATGATCCTCAGTACATTAAAAAATGTCCACCAACGAACAAACAAAAAACCCATGATTCACCTATATGCTCCTTATAGGAGACTCACTTTAGACCCAAAGACACAAACAGCTTGAATGTTAAACAATGGAAAAAGATTTTCCACAAAAATAGTAATTAAAAGATAGGGTGGCTATTCAAATATCAGGCAAAATAGATTTTAAATAAAAAACTCTTGTTATAAGAGACCAAGAAAGATATCATATATTGATAAAAGGGTCATTTCAATAAGATTATTTAACAATTATAAACATATATGCACCAAACACACATACATATATAGGAAGCAAACATTGACAGAATTTGAAGAAAAAAATGGCAAACATTACACTCAATGGTGGTGAAAGCCCTCCCCCTGATTAGGAACAAGACAATGATGCTCACTTTCACCACTTCTTTTCAACATTGTACTGAAATTCCTAGCTAGAGTAATTATACCAAAAAAAAAAAAAAAAAAGAAAGAAAAGAAAAGAAAAGAAATAAAAGGCATCCAAATTGCAAAGAAAAAAAAAAAAGACTATTTCAATTTCCAGTTGACATTATTCTATATATAGATAATCCTCAAAATTTTCTGGGGCTAATAAATGGGTTCAGCAAAGTTGCACGGTAAAAGATCAATAAACAAAAATGCTGGTGTCTATGCAATAGCAATAAACAATCCTAAAAGGAAATTTAAAAAACCAATTCCATTTATAATAGTATTTACTAATAAAAGAATAAAATATCTAGGAAGAAATTTAACCAAGGAGGTAAAGGATTTGGTTCATTGAAAATTCTAAGATATTGCTGAAAGAAATTGAAGAAGATCTCATTAAATGAAGACATTCCATATTCATGGATTAGAATACTTAATACTATTAAGATGGCAATACTCCCCAAAACGACCTACAGATTTAATACAATCCCTATCAAAATCCAATGGACTTAAAAAATTTTTTTGTAGAAATGTAAAAAAGATGATCTTCAAATTCATTTGTAATCAGAAAGGGTCCCGAATACCCAAAACAATACTGAAAAACAAAGTGGGACATCTCACACTTCCTGGTTTCAGAACTTACTGCAAAGCCACAGTAATCAAAATGATGTGATACTTGCGTTAAGAATAGACAGAGTTGCGAGTCCCGGAGAAATTCCAAAATCTCTGGACAGATGCTTTTTTTACGATGGTGCTAAGACATTCCATAGCGAAAGAACAATATCTTCAACAAATGGTGCTGGGATAACTGGATAATCATATGCCAATGAACGATACTAGATCCTATATCTCACACCATATACAAAATATAAGAAGTAAAACTATAAAATGTTAGAAGAAAACAGAGGTGAATATTCAAGACCTCAGATTTGGCAATGAGTTCTTAGGTTTGATACCAAAACCACAAGCAACAAAAGAACAAATAGATAAAATGGACTTCATCAAAATTAAAGACTTTTGTGCTTCAAAGGATATCATCAAAAAAGTGAAAAGGGGGAAAATATTTTCAAACCATATATTTAATTAGGGGGCTTGTATCCTGAATATATAAAGAACACTTACTACTTAGTAAGAAAAATTTAACAACTCAATTTAAAAATGGACAAATGATTTGAATACATACTCTTTGAAAGAATATATACAAACGGCCAACAAGTACATGCTGTTCAACATCATCTGTCATTAAGAAAATACAAATCAAAACCACAATGACCTATCACTTCACACCTACTAGGATGTAGTATATATAGTAATATAAAGTAATATAAGTAATATAAAAGAACAACAACAAAATAACCCAGGAAACAAGTGTTAACAAGGATGTGGAGAAATAGAAACCCTTGTACACACCGCTGGTGGGAATGTAAAATGGTACAGCTCATGGAAAACAGTTTGGCAGCAATTCAAACAGTTAAAGAATTACCATATCACTTAGCAATTCCACTTCTATGTATATAATAAAGAGAAATGAAAATGCATGTCCACACAGAAACTTGTACATGAATGTTTACAGCACCATTACCCATAATAGCCAAAAGGTAAAATCAACCCAAATGCACATCCAACTGAGGAAAAGATAAACAAAATGCATTATATCCATGAAATGAAATATTATTCAGCCATAAAAAGGAATTAAGCACTGATATATGTTACAACTTGAATGAACCTTGAAAACATTATTGCTAAGTAAAAATGGCCAGACACAAAAGCTCACATATTCTATGATTCCTTTAATATAAAATATGCAGAATACACAAATCCATATGAAAAGAAAGTAGATTAGTGTTATATCCAAGGGATAGGGGAAGGAGAGAATAGACAGATTCTTAATGGGTAATGTTTCTCTGAGATGGTAAAAAAGTTTTGAAACTAGAGTGAGCTGGTAAATATGATAAATGCCACTGAATTGTACATTTTAAAATGCTTAATTGTATGTCATGTAAATTTCACTACACTACAAAAGAAAAAAATAATGGCTAACAAATTCTCAACTTTGGCAAAAGACATAAACTTACAGACTTATGAAGGATAAACATAAAGAAATCCAAGCCCAGACAATTATAACTGGCTTGCTGAAAATTAAAGGCCAAGAAAAATAATCTTTAAAGCAGCCCAAGAAAAACAGCACATAACAAAGAGGGGAAAAACAGTTCGAATGAATGTGGAATTTTTATCAGAAACCATGCTGTCAGATTAAAGCAGAACATTTTTAAACTGCTTTAAAAAAAAAAGAACTGTAAAATCAGAACTCTATAATCAGAGAATAAAGGTAAAATAATGGCATTCTCAGATAAAAGAGAACTAAGAAAATTCATTGTCAGTGGACCTGTTCTATAAGAAATGCTAAGGGAAGTTCTTGAGACAGAAGGGAAAGGATAAGAGGAAAACTTGGAACATCAGGAATGAAGAAATAGAAAGAGAAAGGGTATCTGGATATACATAACAGAACATTATCTTTCCATTACACTGTGTAAAATATTTATTATAGTTAAAAGCAAAAGTTATAATATTATCTGAGGGGTTTTCAGTGTACGTAAAAGTGCGTGTAATACATTATATATGTTAGTAATGTAGTTATTTCCAATGTATGTAATAGATAATGTAACTACAATACAAAGAGTAGAGAATAAAGGGACTTACATTCTACTTTAAATGGTAAAATATTAATCTACATAGACTGTGAAAAGTTAAATATGCATAATTTCTAGAGTAACCATGAAAAAATCCTTTTGAAGATAAACAGTAAAAAACTCAAGAGGTAAAATAAAATGGAAAACTACAAATGTTTAAATACCATAAAATGTGGCCAGAAAGAAGAAACAAATTAAATACAGAGGGAACAAATAAAAAATAAATAGGAAAAGTGCTTACCTAAATCTAAACATCAATAATAATTAAATGCAGGGGGAGAATCAAAGATGGCGGAGTGGTGGTGACGGCCTGAATCTGCGCTCCCGGGAAGGAAGGCATCGATCCGGACCTGCCACAACGCTAGAAGACCGCTCCCACACAGGAACAGCGGTGTGAATCCACGGAGAATCAGCGTGGGACAAACAGAGCGAGTGAGGTCTGAAGTGAACGAAAATTGGGAACGCGGGACAGACACTAGCCAGCGGAGCGCGGGTCGGATACACCCGCCCCCAGCTGGGGCGGGTGCAGCCTCTCGGGAAAGCGGCTTGTCCTCCTCATTGACCGCCGCTCCCAATTGAATAGAGCCCTGACCCAGGCCAGCGCAGAATCACTGAGGGATACGTGGCGCATTGCAGACAGGAGGCTTTTTTGAGAAATTACCTTAGAACCTGGGGGATCTCAGCTGAGACAGCGCTTGGCGAGGAGGGACGGATCTGCCCCAGGGCAGAAAAACACAAAAGACTCCCGGACAGCAAATAGCGTTGTACCCCGTGCTGCCTTTTTCGGCAGTTCTCCAGCCGGTCACCCCCGGTGCGTGTCCTTGCTGGCCAGCCCCTGGGCAGTGGCGGTCTCTGCCTGCCGGGGAGCCGGTCCCCTCCAGCCCCGGAGCTCGGCAGGCGCCATCTTGAAAGCGAAGGCAAAACCGCTCGGGAGCCAAAAAGTGCCCAGCGGCTCTTTCTGCCCGTGCTGCCTTTTCCGGCGGTTCTCCAGCCGGTGACCCCCCGGTGCGCGTCCTTGCTCGCCAGCCCCTGGGCAGTGGCGGTCTCCGCCTGCCGGGGAGCCGGCCCCCTCCAGCCCTGGAGCTCGGCAGGCGCCATCTTGAAAGCGAAGGCAAAACCGCTCGGGAGCCAAAAAGTGCCCAGCGGCTCTTTCTGCCCGTGCTGCCTTTTTCGGCGGTTCTCCAGCCGGTGACCCCCTGGTGCGCGTCATTGCTCGCCAGCCCCCGGGCAGTGGTGGTCTCTGCCTGCCGAGGAGCCAGTCTCCTCCAGCCCCGGAGCTCTGCAGGCGCCATCTTGAAAGCGAGGGCGAAACCGCTCAGGAGCCATAAAGTGCCGAGCGGCTCTCTCTGCCCGGCGCCCTCCGCTGGTCTCTGAACCAACGCCAGGAGTGCGGGATATGCCGGGGCCGCGCTCGGGGTGAAGGGGCAGAGCTGCGCTAAGGCAAAAAAAAAAAAAAAAAAACAACACGAACAAGAAGAATAGGCTCGCCGAACTGTATATTTTATTCTTGGTAAATTTCTTCTGGGTTTTGTTTGTTTGTGTTTGTTTTTGTTTTTTTGGGGTTTTTTCTTTTTTTTTCTTTCCTTTTCTTTTCTTTTTCTTTTTTTTTCCGGCGGCGGACAGCCTCGGCGGGCACCTTTGCCCTCTGGGCCTCTGGCTGCCGCGCCTTTTTGAGCGCGGAGGTTGGATCCCCACCACCCTCGGAGCTGTGCGGGCGCGCAGACGCCATCTTGAAATCCACTGCGAAACTGCCCGGGACCCAGCCGGGCGGGCGTGAAGGGGCGGAGCTGCGCTAAGGCGTAAAAACAAAAACATCTAATGGCCGCTCCGGACCCAGCCGAGCGGAAGTGAAGGGGCGGAGCTGTGCTAAGGCGTAAAACAAACAAACAAACAAAAAAAAACATTGAGTCGCTGAATTATATACTTCAGATTTGTGTATCTTTCTGCCTTGCGGTGTGGTGAAGTGCTATGTAGTTTGTTTTTGTTCATTTTTGTTGGCGTTTTTGGTGTTTTTTGGTTTGGCTTTTTGCGTTTTTCTTTTTTTTTTTTTCTTTTTCTTTCTTTTTCTTCTTTTTTTTCTTTTCTCTTTCGTTTTCTCCTCTTTCTTTGCTTTCTTTCCTTTTCTTTTTTCTTTTTTCTTTTTTTCTTTTCTCTTCTCTTTCTCCTCTCTTCTCGCCTTCAAACTGGGGACCCACGGTGAGCTTCGGAACGGGCCAGGTCCCTGGCTCTGGTACATACCGGATCCTGAGTAGTCACCCCCAGGGCCGGAGATCTGCGGGCACGCAATTGCCACTATAGAGCCCACAGCCAAGTCACTGCGGAGCAATAGGGTACCAAGAGGCTCCCTGGACGGCCCTCTCCCCTGGTCCACGGACCTTATATAGGATCCCTGCCCAAGTGTAAACACTGAATACTTCTCCAGAAGCGAGAGTGTGGAACCTGATCCCTGGGGACATTGGGCCAAGACAGACTTTTGCCCGTGGGAGCTACAGCAACTCCCCCTCTTGCCAAAAGAAGCAACATACCTAGACTGTTTCACAGCCTAAGAATAGAGCACAAAGAGTCCTGTTAACCAGACTAAACCTATAAGTAAAGATCCAACGACAAATCTAGATGGGAAGGGCCCAGCGAAAAAACACGGAGAGCAAAAAGAATCAAATGGAAAGCTCATCCCCAAAGAGAAATACCAGCTCCCAACCATTTGACACAAACCAGACTCAAAACACCAACATGTCACAGGAAGAATTCCAATTATGGATTATAAACAAGCTGAATAATATACAAGAATCAATGGATAAACAACACAAGGAAAACACAAAAAAAATACAGGATTTGGAGGAAAAATTCACTAAAGAAATTGAAATATTGAAGAAAAACCAAACTGAACTCCTAGAAGTGAAGAATTCACTCAGAGAGCTACAAAACACTGTGGAAAGTCTCAAGAGCAGGGTAGATCAAACAGAGGAAAGAATCTCAGAAATTGAAGATAACTCCTTCCAACTGAATAAGTCAGTCACAGAGATAGATCAAAAAAGTAAGAGAAATGATCTGAGTCTTCAAGAAATGTGGGATTATGTGAAGAAACCTAACTTGAGAGTTATTGGCATTCCTGAGGGTGAAGAAGATAACAAGCAAGGGTTGGAAAAGCTATTTGAAGACATAATCGAGGAAAATTTTCCAGGCCTTGCCAATACTCTAGACATACAGATTCAAGAAGCTCAAAGGACCCCTGGGAGATTCATAGCAAATAGGAAAACACCACGCCATGTAGTCATCAGGCTGACCAAAATATCCACTAAAGAGTCACTTCTCCGAGCTGTAAGGAGAAAGAAACAAGTAGCTTACAAAGGAAAACCCATCAGAATTACGCCAGATTTCTCAGCTGAAACCTTACAAGCAAGAAGAGGTTGGGGCCCCATTTTCACGCTTCTGAAACAGAATAATGCCCAGCCTAGAATCTTGTACCCAGCTAAGCTAAGTTTTCTATACGAAGGAGAAATCAAGACATTCTCAGATAAACAAAGGTTGAGGGAATTCACCAAGACAAGACCAGCCCTCCAAGAAGTACTCAAAAGAGAATTATACACGGATCAGCACAAGAAAGATCCACGAATGTAAAACTACTCAAGAGCTAAAGATCAAATTCCAGATACCACACTGGCCCAGGAGAGAAAACATCACAATGAAGTTCTACCCAACAAGCTGAACAAAAAACTGTCTCACTTATCAGTTTTCTCAATAAATGTGAATGGCTTGAACTCCCCGCTCAAGAGACATAGACTGGCCCAATGGATAAAAAAATACAATCCAAGTATCTGCTGTCTTCAAGAAACTCACCTAACCTGCAAAGATGCATTTAGACTGAAAATAAAAGGATGGAAATCGATATTTCAAGCAAATGGTAACCAAAAGAAAGCTGGTGTGGCAATCTTAATTTCCAATAACTTAGCCTTCAAACCAACAAAAATAATAAAAGACAAAGATGGCTACTACATACTGATTAAAGGCACAATTCATCAAGAAGCCATGACTATACTCAATATATATGCACCCAACCTAGGTGCACCTAGATTCATAAAGCAAACCCTACTAGATCTCAACCAAATGATAGATAACAATACTGTAATAGCTGGAGACTTTAACACCCCACTGACAGTACAGGACAGATCCTCTAAACAGAAAATAAACAAAGACATAATGGACCTCAATAGAATGCTAGAACAAATGGGCATGGCTGACATCTATAGGACATTCTACCCAAAGTCCACAGAATATACATTCTTCTCATCAGCTCACGGGACATTCTCTAAGATTGACCATGTCCTAGGACATAAATCATGTCTTCAAAAATTCAAAAAAATAGAAATTATACCATGCATCTTCTCAGATCACAGCGGAATAAAAGTAACAATGATCACAAACAGAAACCCTCACCCTTACTCAAAGTCATGGAAGCTAAATAACCTTCTCCTGAATAATTATTCTATAAAAGAAGAAATCAAGATGGAAATCAAAAATTTCTTTGAATTAAATGACAATGGAGATACAACTTATCAAAATCTATGGGATGCAGCTAAAGCAGTCCTGAGAGGAAAATTCATATCCATAAATGCCTATATCAAAAAGACAGAAAACATGCAAATAGACAACCTAACGAATAGACTCAAAGAGCTGGAGAAAGAAGAACAGAACGATCCCAAACCCAGCAGAAGGTGAGAAATTACTAAGATCAAATCAGAACTAAATGAAAAGGACAACAAAGAAACTATAAGGGAAATTAATAAAACAAAAAGTTGGTTCTTTGAAAAGATAAACAAAATAGACACACCTCTGGCTAGACTAACCAAGAGCACAAAAGTAAAATCTCTAATAACCTCCATTAGGAACATGAAAGGAGAAATCACAACCGATGCTACAGAGATACAAGATATCACCTATGAATTCTACAAAAATCTTTATGCACACAAACTGGAGAATGTGGAGGAAATGGACAGATTTTTAGAAACACATAGTCTTCCCAGGCTCAACCAGGAAGAAATAGAGTACCTGAACAGACCAATATCAAGAACTGAAATCGAAACAGCAATAAAAAACCTTCCCAAAAAGAAAAGCCCTGGTCCAGATGGGTTCACACCTGAATTTTACCATACATACAAAGAAGAACTGGTGCCCATCCTACATAAACTATTCTCCAATATTGAGAAGGATGGAGTTCTCCCTAACACGTTCTACCAAGCCAATATAACATTAATACCAAAACCTGGAAAGGACACAACAAAAATAGAGAACTACAGACCAATTTCCCTCATGAATATAGATGCAAAAATTTTCAATAAAATACTAGCAAATCGAATCCAAGTACTTATCAAAAAAATAATCCACCACGACCAAGTGGGCTTCATCCCCGAGATGCAGGGGTGGTTCAACATACGTAAATCTATAAATGTAATTCACCACATAAATAGAAGCAAAAACAAAAACCATATGATACTCTCATTAGATGCAGAAAAAGCATTTGACAAAATTCAACACCCTTTTATGATAAAAACGCTTAACAAAATAGGCATTGATGGAACCTACCTAAAAATGATACAAGCCATATATGACAAACCCACAGCCAACATCATACTGAATGGGGAAAAACTGAAAGCACTCCCACTTAGAACTGGAACCAGACAGGGCTGCCCATTGTCTCCATTACTTTTCAACATAGTATTGGAAGTCCTTGCGAGAGCTATCAGGCAAGAGAGCAGAATCAAGGGAGTCCAAATAGGGAAGGAAGAGATCAAACTCTCACTTTTTGCTGATGATATGATGTTATATCTGGAAAACCCCCAGGATTCAACCAAGAGACTCCTGGAATTGATTAACGAATACAGCAAAGTCTCAGGCTACAAAATTAATATACACAAATCAGAGGCATTTATATATGCCAATAACAGTCAATCGGAAAACCAAATTAAAGACTCAATACCCTTCAAAATAGCAACAAAGAAAATAAAATATCTAGGTATATATCTAACTAAAGAGGTAAAGGACCTCTATAAGGAAAACTATGAAACACTGAGAAAAGAAATAGCAGAACTTGCAAATAGATGGAAAAATATACCATGCTCGTGGATCGGAAGAATCAACATTGTTAAAATGTCTATACTACCCAAAGTGATCTACAGATTCAATGCAATCCCTATTAAATTACCAACATCATTCTTTACAGACATAGAGAAAATAATTATACACTTTGTATGGAACCAAAGAAGACCCCGTATAGCAAAAGCAATTTTAAGCAACAAAAACAAAATGGGAGGTATTAATCTGCCAGACCTCAAACTATACTACAAGGCCGTGGTTCTTAAAACAGCCTGGTATTGGCACAAGTGCAGGGACACAGACCAGTGGAACACAACAGAAAATCCAAATATAGAACCATCCTCATATAGTCACCTAATTTTCGACAAAGCGGGAAAGAATATACTCTGGGGACAAGAATCCCTATTCAACAAATGGTGCTGGGAGAATTGGTTAGCCACTTGTAGAAGACTGAAACAGGACCCACAGCTTTCACCTCTCACAAAAATCAAATCACGGTGGATAACAGACTTAAACCTTAGGCGTGATACAATCAGAATTCTAGAAGAAAATGTAGGAAAGACTCTTACAGACATTGGCCTAGGCAAAGAATTTATGAAGAAGACCCCCAAGGCAATCACAGCAGCAACAAAAATAAATGAATGGGACATGATTAAATTAAAAAGCTTCTGCACAGCCAAAGAAACAGTCCAGAGAATAAACAGACCACCTACAGAATGGGAAAAAATTTTTGCATACTACACATCAGATAAAGGACTGATAACAAGAATCTATTTAGAACTCAGGAAAATCAGCAAGAAAAAATCAAGCAACCCTATCAAAAAGTGGGCAAAGTACATGAATAGAAATTTTTCAAAAGAAGATATAAAAATGGCTAACAAACATATGAAAAAGTGTTCAACATCTCTAATCATCAGGGAAATGCAAATCAAAACCACAATGAGATATCACTTAACCCCAGTGAGAATGGCCTTTATCAAAAAAACCCAAAACAACACATGTTGGCGTGGGTGTGGAGAGACAGGAACACTAATACACTGCTGGTGGGACTGCAAACTAGTGCAACCTCTGTGGAAAGCATTATGGAGGTATCTTAAACAGATTCAAGTAGACCTGCCATTTGATCCAGCAATCCCATTACTGGGCATATACCCAAAGGAAAAAAGGTCATTCTGTAACAAAGGCACGTGTACCCAAATGTTTATAGCAGCACAATTCACAATAGCAAAGATGTGGAAACAACCCAAATGCCCATCAATACATGATTGGATTAGTAAACTGTGGTATATGTATACCATGGAATACTACTCAGCTATAAGGAATGATGAAGATACAACATCTCTATGGTTCTCCTGGAGAGAGTTGGAACCCATTATATTAAGTGAAGTATCCCAAGAATGGAAAAACAAGCATCACATGTACTCACCAGAAAATTGGTTTCCTTGATCATCACCTAAATACAAACCTGGGAACGACACCAATTGGACATCAGACTGAGGTGGGGGGTGGGGGAGGGGATGGGGGTATGCCTACACAATGAGTGCATTGCGCACCGTTTGGGGAGTGGTAACACTTGAAGGTGCTGACTCGGGAAAGGGGGGGTGGGGGAAAAAATATGAAACTATTGTTTTTAACTTGCACTGTTCACTTAATAATTTATCATGAATATTTCCCATATTATTTCATATCATTGTACAAGAAATAATGTATACATTATGAGGACATACTGTATCTAACAAGATATACTGTTAGACTCTTTGATTCTGTAAAATAAAAAAAAAAATAAATAAAAAAAAAATAAAAAAATAAAAGAAAAAAAAAAAAATAATAATTAAATGCAAATGGTCTAAATACACCAGTTAAAAGATTGTGTGAATAGATTAAAAGACAGGACCCAATGGTATGCTATCAGAAATAAAGATTAAGTGTAAAGATACAGGTTAGGATAAAGAAAAGGATGGAAAAAGGATGTTTTCAAAAAGATATGTAAAATTATACTACTTTTAGGAAAAAATATTTGTGACCTGGAATTAGGCAAAGATTTCTCAGACATGACATGAAAAGCATGATTCATAGAAGAAAAACACTGATAAATTAGACTTCATCAATATAAAAAACTTTTGCTCTTTAATGGCCATGGGTAAGAAAATGAAAAGACAAGCTACATATTTAGAGAAAACATTTGCAAATCACATATCCAACAAAGAACTTGTATTCAAAATCTATAAAGTATTCTCAAAATTCAATAGCTAAAAACTAAATGATGTAATTTTTAAATGGACAAAAGACTCAAACAAATACTTTTCCAAAGGGGACATATGGAGGGCAATTAAGTACATGAAAACATGTTCAACATCACTACCCATTAAGAAATTGCAAATTAAAACTATAATGAGATGCCCTACAATCCTACTAAAATGGTAAAAATAACAACAAAAACAAAAAACTAACCAAACAAAAAACCTTGTTGGGATTTATAAAAAATTAAGATTATGTTGAAATAGAAATCAGATTGGAGAGTACTAATATTTCAACAAAATTCAGTTCAAATGCCCTAATATTTCATGAAATGCAAATTAAAATAAAAGTAAGACACTTTGAATTACTAGACTTGCAAAGATTATAAAGGTAGACATTGATGGCAACGTAACAGTGAGGTTCAAACTGGTTCAATCTTTTTGGAATTCAAATTGCAAACACCACAATTTTTTTGTGTGCTTTTTTTCACCCAGCAATCTCATTTCTAGGTAGATATACTTACAGAGCAGATATGTACAAATATGCTCATTTCAGCACTGAATATAATATGTTTTAAAAATCCAAGCACCTATGTTAGAGACAGGTTAAACAAAGTATGGAACATCCATCATATTACAATGTAGCCATTAAACAGGCAGAACTGTAGGTGTGAATAGGGGGAAAATCAAGTTGTAATTATGATGGGGATACTCTGAAGGAGGAACTAAATTTCCATATAGGGCAGATCATTTACATTAACTTCAAAAACTGATATTAGTGTTGCTATCTTCAATTTGGGGAGGGGAAGACAGGAAACAAACTACATTGTATTATTAATAAAACATGGATGAATCTAAAAGGCATTATGTTGAGTGAAAGAAACCAGTTTCAAAAGGTTTATATGATTCCACTTACATGACATTCTGGAAAAAGGCAAAACTATAGTGAATGAAAACAGATCAGTGGTTGCCAGGGGTTAAGGATAAAGGGAGGGTGAGAGAGCATGTGGGAGGTATTTTTTTAGGTGATGAAACTATTCTGTATCCTGATTATGGCAGTGGTTACATGAATACATGCTTGGGTTAAAACTCAGAACTGTACATCAAAAAAAAAAATTAAAAAGTGAACTTTACTATATATCAATTAAAAAAAGAAGAAGAATGTTTTAGGTTGCATACTCTCCTAGGGGCTACTTTACTTTTCTCCCAGAAAGTCTAAATTAGGATGCTATATTTTTTATTACTATAGCCTTTGTTCTTCTTTATTTCTGATTCAAAGACAATTAGAATTAATCTGCTAAGTAAAAGTGATTAAGAAGCATATTGTTTTTGACATACACAATGCATTATTAATATAAATCTTTCTATTTCAGAATGAGGACAGAGTTTTTCCCCATAGAAAGGGCATAAAGACAATTTTCCTTTTCAGCTTGTAATGTAAGAATTAATCAAATCTCCTATGCTATACCACATCGTAAGATGAACTAACGAGTCACTGGTTTTATCTTCTCCTGGATAAAATCTGTCATTCTTCTCATACGTATAATTATGTAAAGCACCACATGGGACATTGAGAGGTTTCTTCTTTTCTATTTACGCATATATTGCCATCCTTTTGGTCTGAATTTGTGTCAAACCTTTATCTTCATGCAAACTAGAAATCATGTTTCCTCTTGCACAAGAGAACAATATAAGCATTACAAAACTGTTCAAATTGTTTGTTAAGTTATACATTATAATTAGTTTGGCAGAGCTAATACAAATCACATTTACAGACGAACAATAATAAAATTGAAGTACCAGTTAAATATCCAAAATAATTAAAGGAATCATTTTTAGCCTGGCATAATTAGCTAATTCACTTTACAAGCATTTATTAAAATGAATTCACATGTTATTATTCCATAGGTAGTTACACAATAGTGTTTATACAGGAAAAAATAATGAACCAAACTCTTTGTATCCAGCACTCCACAATTAAAATGAAGACTCCCCAAGTAATATCAATCTAGGATAGACTAATTAAGTTTGGTTTGATAACCATTCATTTCTTCCATTGCCTCTGAGCAAATTGTTTATTAGAGAAAGTTATTTTACACAAATCAAATCAAACTGGGTAAACCATTATATTTGAGGGAAACTTTAGCCATCAGTCAATTAATCCATCATTTTCTCCAGACACTATTGTTTAACGAGCAGATCATATTATCAACAATTTAGATATCATATGATTCAATTATAACACTAAATTTATTGACAGTTTCTCTAATACTTTTATTATGAGTAAATTTGTAATTCTCTTTACCTTTGTGAGCAAAGCAAAACCAATTCAGGTATTTAGGTCAAATATCAAATAAATATAAAATTCTCTACAAATTTTATAATGGTTTCGAAGTATTATTATTACAAAAGGGAAAATAAGCCTTAGTGAATTAAAATTGCTAATAAACTCTGATAAAATTTCAACATAAAATCATTACAAAAATATTTCTTTAATATGCTGAAATATATCTATTAATATGTAATCTTAATGTTATATTAAAATTTATTTTAAGAATAGCCTCAGGAAAAATTACTTTGTACTCATAAACAATTAAGAAAAATTTATCACTTTAATCTTAATGTTCAAGCCACATGCCAACTGAATTTACATGATCTGTTAGAGCCTAAAAATACAGATTTCTAGTTCTATTTCTAAGAATATAGATCTCACAGGAGGCATCAAAATTGAAATGTAATGCATGTATTAATGTTTATAGACAGCAAGAGAAAGAAAATATAATAATTAACACCTTTCTACATCTGCTTAGAAGCTCATATCATAATGCAACAAGACTCATTTCTCGTTCTAAGTGGGAAATATATAAATGTATAATTTGCTAGTCCACCAAATCAGATGAAATCTCAAACAAGGACTTTTTTTTAATGTAAGAATTTAAAAATAGACCCTTTCTATATGCATTTTCCTCTTGATAAGTTTAGGTCTTATAGTCCAAAATAGTTATTAATACTTTGTAAATAGATTCTTCCTAACAGTTTATGTTAGCTAGTTTTATTTTACCAATCTGAGTTTAAATCTCTCAGAGTTGGCCGGGCGCGGTGGCTCACGCCTGTAATCCTAGCACTCTGGGAGGCCGAGGTGGGCGGATCGTTTGAACTTAGGAGTTCGAGACCAGCCTGAGCAAGAGCGAGACCCCACCTCTACTAAAAATAGAAAGAAATTATATGGACAGCTAAAAATATATATAGAAAAAATTAGCCGGGCATGGTGGCGCATGCCTGTAGTCCCAGCTACTCGGGAGGCTGAGACAGGAGGATCGCTTGAGCTCAGGAGTTTGAGGTTGCTGTGAGCTAGGCTGACGCCACGGCACTCACTCTAGCCTGGGCAACAGAGTGAGACTCTGTCTCAAAAAAAAAAAAAAAATAAAAAAAAAAAATAAATCTCTCAGAGTTATGAACACATCTTAAGACTTTTTTCTCTACCTCATAACAAGGAAGTTTCAGACTCTCCATTGAAGGTCAATAAGTATTTACTATCAGAATGACAGAATAGTAGGTGCTAGGAGCTTTTGATTTGACCTAGTCCAACTCCCTCTCATTACATACCTAAAAAGAAATTTGGGAATTGGAAGTATCTGACCCTATATTACATATCTAATTATCAGTGTTGATTAGACAATATGTTGTCTAACAATAATTTTTATATGTAATAAATAATTCCTGTTGAATAACTGTAGTCACTCCTGGCTAGCCTATGTGATCTAACAGTGATATGGAGGCAATGTCATCTAATAGCCAAATGAGTATATGGCCTATGAGTTATAAATTCCTACATATATCCACAGCACTCAAAAGGCATTCATTCCTATGAGGCTTAGGATGCCAGAGAGATACCTCAGGGGCACCACAGAGAGAGTAAGGACTGAACCATTGGATTATCTGGTTCCCTACAACCCTGCATCCTCATTTCAGTCAGAGCCATTTAGTTCTGTGTAAAATTTCATTTGAAGAAACAGTTCTGCAGGCTGGAGACCAGTTTGAAACCACTATCTTATCCTATATATATTACTGGAATCTTTGGAATAAAATATTTTAAGTAAAAATAAGAATGATCCAGGTTTATTTTTTTAAAAAGAATACTGCATTTTACATATTTTCCTCAAAAAGAATTACTTATTACAAAAGTAATTACAGGAACATCTACATAAAAATATTCAGTTACTTGATAGAGGTTAATATTTGCATAGTATAAACTGTTTAACATTAAGTACAGGAAAGCAGTCATCAGTCAATACATAATATCAGCTCTTTTCTCAGAAGTCATCCCATATCATCCACTTTTGTGCCCATTAAGTACATTATTATTTATTTATTTTAACCAAATTATCCTTTTAAAAACAGTGCAGCAAAGATTTTATATAACTACTTCTCCAAATATCTATAATATATACTCCCTTTGTATAAAGCACAAATTTAAGAGTAAGAGTTTTTCTGTAAACTTGGTTTTCCTGGCAAAAAGATGATGCCCCCTCTAGAGTGGGTTATTACAATCATTAAACGGTTCTTAGAAAACATTTGGCCTACTATAGTTTTACATTGTTTTTGATTTACAGTTATAATTAAGAAAAGCAAAGCAAAAAGGACACTAGTTAGAACCTTTTAATCCAAAGATGATTCACATATGACTGTTACTGTAATAAAATCTATTCTTGATGTTCCTGGTCATCCTCAAGATATTAGCAAAGGGAAAATTCCTCTTTGATGAAAACAACTCACCAGCATTAATTAATCATCTCTTTCACTACAAATATTTTATTAACACTGAAAACAACAAATGTATTTAAATGTAGCATCTGCCTGTAGTGACGTACAGCCATGCACTACATAGCAACATTTCAGTCAACAATGCACTGCATATACAATGGTCCTTAAAATTATAATGGAGCTGAAAAATTCCTAATGCCTAGTGATACTTTGATGATCCTGACCCTATGCCCAGGTAGGCTAATGGTTAATGTGTTTTTGTCTTGGTTTTTAACAGAAAAGTTTAGAAAGTGGGGGGGGGGGGGGAAGCAAAAAAAAACTTAATAGCAAAATCTTACAGAATAAGAATTAAAGAAAATATTTTTGAACAGCTTTCCAGTGTTTGTGTTTTAAGCTAATTGTTATAAAAGAGTAAAAAAGTTAAAAAAAAATTAAAATTTATAAAGTAAAAAAGATATAGTAAGCAAGATTAATTTATTATTGAGAAAGGAAAGTGTTTTTTATAAACTTAGTGTAGCCTAAGTGTACAATCTACCATAGTATACAGTAATGTCCTAGGCCTTCGCATTCACTCACCACTCACTGACTCACCCAGAGCAACTTCCAGTCCTCCAAGCTCCATTCATGGTAAATGTCCTATATAGATGTACCATTTTTTATATTTTCATAGTGTATTTCTACTGTACCTTTCTATGTTTAGATACACAAATACCTACAGTTGTGTTACAATTGCCTACAGTATTCAGTATAGTAATATGCTATATAGGTTTATAGTCTAGAAGCAATGGGCTATACTATATAGCCTAGGAGTGTAGTAGGATATACCATCTTGATTTGTGTAAGTATACTATACAATATTTGCACAATGACAAATTGCCTAACAGTGCATTTCTCAGAACATCTCCCCATTGTTAAGCAATGCATGACCTTACTTCAAAAAATGATTTCAACCAGGATATATAGGACCTCCTTTAATAAGTAAAAATATATTTTTGCATTTTATCACAAGTTAAATCATGAAGGGGTAGTGGTAGCTTGGTTTCTTTATTTGTTTTGGGAGATCTGTTGTTTTGCACCTAGTGATGGTTCAAAAAAAAAAAAAGAGGAATTACAATATAAATGAAGCAAATGAATTACATCAAATATTGAAATGGCTCACTGTTTAATAAATATTACATAACACAACCTTGAATTTTTATAGTAGCTTTCTACGAGATAAGTTAAATGTCTTTAGACATTGAATATTTACCACTATTTCATATCATTGTAGCAGAAAGTAAGGCATGATTGGACTTAGTCAATAGCTCAAAGTCACCCAGCTGCCCAAGATTAAGAATTTGCTTACAAGATCATATGCCACTCTCAGTGAACACGTAGTACCCATTTAACCATGCAAGAAAATTACTGAGTACCTATAACAGGCCTGAAAAGTGAGAGAGATACATGTATCTCCATTCTTACTTTAGCCTTTCAGTATCCCTCTGGTATTATTAGTAGGTATCCCTAATCTCACATATGCACTAAGTCTGCTACGAGTCAGAGAGGTAACAAAGCTATTTATTTTCTGTTTTATCTTCAATTAATTTCAAACTTACAGAATAATTGCAAAAATAGTTAAAAAGAATTCCTATATATCCTTCACTCACACTCCCTTTATGGTCACGAAGCTTTTAAGAGATGGCTGGGACATAAAACATAGCTTTCTGACTCCAAGTGATATGGCTCTTTCAACTACACAATTGTTTCGCATGTCATGAACTATGGAGGTACAAGAAATTATAAGACCCTATGAATGTCACTGCAAATATCTAGACTTTTGATGAACTATACTAATGAATAATAATCACATAATAGACTCCAAAGCTATATACAGTGATTTTCAATACTACAGAGATTTTTACTAGGACTATCACTAATAAACACAAGTACTGCGGCATAGTTTCCTCATCTGTAATTTCCTACAGCTTTGAATTTTTGTATGGAAAGATATGTAATAATGTAAATATAGCAAAATTTTAATTATAGAATTAAGGTGGTAGATATATGGATGTTTATTATACAGTTCTTTCAACTTTTCCATATGTTTGAAAACTCTCATAATAACATGTTGGGGAATAAGCCCTTATCCTTATAACACTACTCTTAGCTATTGCTCTTCTACATGTGTGCCCACCTGTAGTGGCAAAGAATTGGCAATTTTTTCTTTTCAATCTGAACAACATATACACATTGTTGTTAATAGTTGGTATCCTAGAGGCCAAGTAACATCAAGCTCTCTCTATATAATATGCTTCCTATGATAGGTAAACAATGATTACAACTCTGGCATCCTCCTATATACCACAAGGGCCTGGACAACCTACAAAATGGGAGAAAATATTTGCATGCTACACATCCGATAAAGGGCTGATAACTAGAATCTATACAGAACTCAGGAAAGTCAGCAAGAAAAAAATCAAACAACCGTACCAAAAAGTGGGCAAAGGACATGAACAAAAACTTTTCAACAGAAGATAGACTAATGGCCAAGAAACATATGAAAAAATGCTCAACATCTCTAATCATCAGGGAATTGCAAATCAAAACCACAATGAGATATCACTTATTTCCAGTGAGAATGGCCTTTATCAAAAAGTCCCCAAAACAATAAATGTTGGCATGGATGTGGAGAAATAGGAGCACTCATACACTGCTGGTGAGACTGCAAACTAGTACAACCTCTGTGGTAAGCAATATGGAGATACCTCAAAGAGCTACAAGAAGAACTACCATTTGATTCAGCAATCCCATTACTGGGCATCTACCCAAAAGAACAAAAGACATTCTATAAAAAAGACATCTGCACTCGAATGTTTATAGCAGCACAATTCACAATTGCAAAGATGTGGAAACAACCCAAGTGCCCATCAATATATGAGTGGATTAATAAAATGTGGTACATGTATACCAAGGAGTTCTACTCAGCCACAAAAAACAAGGGTGAGATAGTACCTCTTGTATTCCTGGATAGAGCTGGAGCCCCTTCTACTAAATGAAGTATTCCAAGAATGGAAAAACAAGCACCACATGTACTCACCATCACATGGGTATTAACTGATCAACACTTAAGTGCATATATAGTAATAACATTCATTGGGTGTCAGGCAGATGGGAGGGGAGGAGGGGATGGGTATACATACACCTAATAGGTGTGGTGTGCACCATCTGGGGGGTTCGGGTAGAGCAAGGACAATATATGTAACCTAAACATTTGTACCCCCAGAATATGCTGAAATAAAAAAAAAATTTAAAAAAAGCCAAAAACACAAGGGCCTGAATCATAGAGTATCTTTCCATCCCTCTATCTATTAATCCATCAGTTAAAAGGGGTATTTAAACCCTTAGTTTCATAAAGTTTTTAGTAATTACATGTATATGGTCCCTGTTAGATAGGCTCCTAAACCTGAAAACTGTCACCAGCATTGTGACTGTAAGTTCCATAGGGAGTTAAGGCAAAGTGCGCAACTAGACGATACCACTCTTTTTAAATAGAGCTTTGGCTATAAATTTGTCTATTAAAGTCATAGTAAAGTAGGCTAGACCACATGTGAGCTGTAGTCTCCTACTTCTTAGGCCCAACACTCCTTTTAGCCAGACTTACTTCCTAAATTTGATCCTTCAAATCTTACTGCTTAATAGCCACATCAAGCTGGGAAAATCAAAATCCAAGAAAAAAAATCTATGTTCAGGATTGGGGAGGGTGAGCTAAGAAGGCTCAAGAATGTCTACATTTCCTCTTAACTATAGAATACTGGTTTCAGCCTCCATAAAGATTGGTTAGGCTGATTTTGGTATGGATTAAGTGTGGTTGTTTTAAAGATATGACCATAAATTCTTTGATAGTCTCCTGTCAGGAGATGGAGCTAATTTTCACTCCCTTTGAGTATGGGCTGAATGTAGTGACTCACTCACTTCTCACCAACAGAATATGGAAGAAGTGATGATGTGTTACTTCTAAGAGTAGGTCATAAAAAGGATAGTGGCTTCCTTCCTGCTCCCTCTCTTAGATCACTCATTTTGGGGAAGTTAGCTTTCATACCATGAGGACAATCAAGCAGCCCTGTGGAGAGTTTCATGTGGTAAGGAAGTAAGGCCTCCTGTCAATCAGCAAGGAACTGATGAGGCCTCCTGCCCACAGTCAAGTGAGTGAGCCATTCTGCAAGCTGATCCTCCAACCCCAGTCAAGTTTTCAGAGTTTTCAGCCCTGAACATCTTGACTGAAACCTCATGAAAGACCTTAACTCAGAACCACTCAGCTAAGCTGTCCCCAAATTCCTGTCCCTCAATAAATATGTGAAATAAAATGTTTTTTTGCTAAGACACCTAAGTTTTGGGTAATCTGCTACACAGCAGTAGATAACCAATACAGGGCATAAGTAGAATTCTTTCTTCAGCAGCTTCCTCTTCTCTGCTTCAAAACTTAAACTTTTATACATTTTTAACTTCTTTTCTCTCTTTGAATCTCAGGCTTTTCCTAAGGTCTTCTTTCTACTTTGGTTTTACCACGTTTGGGTCCTTAGCTATCATTACAGTATATAGTGATGACAGTAATGTCATTGATTATGACTGCAATAATATCAAAATGACTTAATACAGATCATTATTAACTCATGCACGTGCTACTAACAGCATCTTTTGCCTTAGAAGAAGGAAACTGGTTCTCAAAACTTTTTTCAGTCAAGGATCCCTTTTACAGGATTAAAGATTCCCAAAACTTCACATTTCACCTATTTCCATTTGTCAGCAACCCAAATAAATAAAATAACAAGACTTCATGAAATTTAATAGTTCTAGACTGCTTTTGAAAGGCAACTAAATGAAATAATGTTTGTTTTTACTGAGTGCTAAGAAATAAACTGAAAACATATTTACACCAGCAGAAAAAAAAATCTGCCAATTAAAAACTCTAAAAGTATGTAAGAAAGTGTATATGGCTCACACCCTGAGACTTTCTGCCACAACTTATCAAAAACAAAAACCTAGATCCCCACAAAAGATATACATGATAGGGTTTATAAGTTAAAATAATATTTAAATAGTTAAAAACTAGGTCATTTCCAATATATTAAAAAAGCTATTGGAAGCATCATTGACTTTGAACCATCTAATAGCAAAAACCTAACCAAACGAAAAAAACCTAACCAAACAAAAATTTAATGTTATTAAATTCACTTTATTTTAAAAATTATGAAGGTATAATTTTTAATTTCTTATATTTTTCCCCTTTATCTACTCTGCTGAGCCACAGTACCCTTGCTGTTCTGCAAACACACCAAATATGCTTTTATCTCAGAACCTTCACTGTTCCTAAGATATTTTTACCACAGATAACCATTATGGCTTGTCCTACACTTCATTCAGATTTTTGCTTAAATGTCATCTCATTAAAAAGGCTTTTTATAAATAACCTATATATAACAACCCCATCTAGTAAGTACTTCCTATAATCTATATATTTTATTTTCTCCTTCACACTGTTTATTTTCTTATTTTATTCACTTATTTATTTTTTAAAATTTATTGCTACTTGTCTATTAAGAAAAGCCCAAAACACCCACTTTAATATATTCATGTCCTGCCTTTCTTCACCAGAAGATTTTGAGGCAGGTAAAAGTCATAGAGGATTTTAAAAATTTAAAATGCATCTTTTCCTAAACTTTGCATTTCTCTATCATTCCTGGCATTTTGCTTTTGCACTGTTTCTTCCATTTGTTTTTAACATGAAAGGTGCTCATAAGAAGTGATGAAATGAACCAAGAGAAAATCACAAAAGCATTTGTATAGTTCAAAATGGTCATACACTTTGGAATGAAGTTGGTTAATTAGGAGGTTTTACAGTTTTTCTTACATTTAAGGGTATACCAGTTAGGGCTGGCTGAGGCATCATTTAGGCCTAGTCTCTTCAGCCAATTCTAAGCTCTCCTTTTTTGAAGCACCTCTCACTGCAGGTAAGACATACTTTGATAAGCAAGCATTCCAGTTTATACCACTGCAACCACTGTATATGTTATAAATAAAAAATATACTTTACAACGGAGGTGGTAATTATATCATAATAAGCATAAGATTAATGGGTAAGTGGCTTAGAAGGATATTATAACTTAGGAACAAGGTGTCACCTTGTGGAAGAACATGTTGCCCTTTATAATTTTATAAGTGGTTGTTACTGTTTTGGCTAAGAATTTATATATAAAATGCTGTATAATCATGAACAGATTTTATGCTAGTTTCCAGCTTTTATTTTATATTATTTGATAATTAAATCATCATGGTACCAAATCACAATGAGGCTAATATCAGAAAGCCACTCTATACTTAACAGAGCTTTGAATCCATGCAATGATCTTGTCTCAAAAGTCAGTGTACCAGGCTTTCTACTATTCCAAATAATGCTCTCACTGTTATAATTCATAAACAGGTCCCAACAGCGAGTAAATGAACACATGCACAATTTAACTAATAAGTTCTAGTGTCATGGGATTTTTTTCTTTAATATAGATGCAATATATTTCTTCCATTTTCCTCTTTGAAACATCAAAAGTCTTTTACAATCAGGCCCTAGGCAGTTGTTCCATATTTTACACCTCTCTTCACTGCTGAGGATATTGCTGCATTCATACATTTATTTCAAATGAAGAGCCAGAAGACTACTGGCCTATTCACACTGTTAATAAAATGTATAGAGCCCTGAAAATAGCTTAAAGGGTATTACCCACCTTCAAAAATGTCAGGCTTGGCATTGTCTAACCTCACAAGTGGCAAAATGCAGATTCCAAGTCCATTACTGAGCATTCAAAGTGCATCAGACTACAGACTTTGAAAGGATATACTTTGGAGTTGGGGGTTGGGGGAAGACCTTTAGAAAATATTAAGAGGCTATGATTCATGCAATACATAAACAATAACCTGAGCATAACAAATATATTTGACCTTTAAAGTAATAAAAACAAATGTAAAAAGGGCCTCTAGTTTTCTATTACTGCCAAGTTTATTTTCCTCGTAAGTTTCACCCCATTATGGTACAATAATCCCTTATTACTGTAGCACAATAATGCATAGTCTATACTCCACCTATAGTTGTCTTGTGTCTATTTAGTTTTATAGCAAGCAAGCAATTTGAGAATATGGTAATAAAGCTTCAATCACAGTAATGATGTATGATGGGCTGTAATTTCTCTGTGCTAATGGGTTACAAACAGTATTACAGTGATGACGGGAATCTCATTGATTCATTATATGACTGCAATAATATCAAAATGACTTAATATAGATCACTATTAAGTCATGCACATGCTACTAACAACCTCTATATTTCACTATATAGATATATAGGGAAATAAAATTAATATTAGTCTTTCTAAATAAAAGTTCGCACAGCACAAAACATTTTGTGTTGAGTACCCTAAATCAATGTTTAAAGTTGGAATTACTGCATTGAACTGGTTCTTTGAAAAGAAAACCATTGATTTTAATCTGCTTGAAGCAATCAATTACTCCCTGTCCTCTTTATTCCAAACTGTAATGAAAACTAAACTGCGTTGTCTTGAAAACTAAATGTGAAGATGATCATAAACAGAATTTAAACTCCATGGATTATTCATATCTACCCATTTAGATTTGCCATTTCCATTATGAGTACATTTGCCACGAGCATTTAATGGACATCTAAAAGGGAATTCATTAAAGCAGGAGCTGTTGGCAGCACTTATGGGCTTCAGACTGCTTTATGCTTGCCTTTAATAGCTCACTATTATAAAAGTGATATATTGTGTTCATCCCATTAGTAGTTGCAGGAAGGTCTGCAAGAGATAACAAATCCTTCTGAATATTTTCAGAACTGAAAGTAAATCATAATGTGTTTGTTTGAAGTAGCATATTCTAATAATATACAATTTTAGAGTTTAGAGTCAACTAAATTTAGTTGTTTTTAGCCAAATAAGATTTTAGCAACCACATACATTTTATGAAGTGGGTACCACCTTTCTGAAGTATTCCATGATTATTAACTTGCCATCAGGCAATCTAACCAATGACATGAAGGTACGATAGAGATAATAGTAGGATATAAACTGCTATGAGTTAATGGCAAGACAGAATCAAAAGAAAAGCTAGGGAGAATATTCCTTCCTATACAATTGCATGCTGCCACTACTCAGGAGGTATGAAAGGATTGTTTCTAGCATCTTGGATGCATTAAAAGAGCTTCTTAGAAGAAATGGTATTCATTGGTCTTTTTTTTGTGTATGTCTTACAAAGGACAGAAAGTAGACATGAAGAAATGCAAAACATGATTTCAATGTTACTGTTTATTACAGTAATGCAATAGCATCCTAACTGGGAAGCGAGAATAAGGGAAGGGACCTCCAATTTCAGAATGCCATGTCCATTAATGCCTGGCTCTAGGCTATGCTTTATTTTAAACAGAGCATATTTTACTTAAAAGGTAACTTAACATGTCCTTGTATTAGAAAAGGCAGATCAATCCTATCAACATATGGAAGAGTCTAAAAGTCACATATTTGGTTTTAGAATTCAGCAAATTTCACAACAAATTAGCCTTTTCATTTTGTTTTCCTTTTAGTAAAATCAGCTAGCATGTCCCTTGTTGTTACACATACCAGGTGTCTCTGAAATGTTAACTGGTACAGAATGGAAATGCTACCACAGGTAATCTAGATCTATGTATTTCAAGTCTATAAATCTTTGTGTAGACAATTTAAAAGCTGATCCCACTCTGAGGTTTTAAGGACTAAAAACTCATGTTTTAACTTTCTAAATTTTAGTTGATTCATTTACTAAAACAGATGTAATGATTTCACTATAAATACGGAAGTGTCTAAAGTTTACATGTACACCTACCTAAAATACTACTGGTTACAAAAGTAAGAGTGTGAAAGGATAAAAGTAGGGGGAAAAGAGGAAAGGTTATTTTAAAACTCATACTCTTAGATACATAAGCACTTCCAAAGCCAGTCAAATATAACCATGAAGTTTCATTCAATTGTTTGCTAATTTCTTCCAAATTATAACCCTTTGACAGTGCAGTTGAATTGTCCAGCCCAAGAGCATCATGGGAAATTTGTGCTGCTTCCTAAACCTTTGAAATATGCCCACTGCGTACATGACAATGCAGATTCTAACATTTAATACACATTTTAATGTGTATGACATTCTCGGTTTAGAATATGATTCAGATTTCTAAATATTTAAATTACTTTATGATTGAGTTAGGATATGTTTATTTACTCATATAATGCACATATAGAAACCTAATCATCTTAAAAAATTATTTCTAGTCAGAAATAATTTCCTATGAGAATCTGAAGCAGAGTTAAATAAATACCTTTTCGGTTCAAGAGAGATATTACTGGAAACATTTTTAAATACCCAATAAATATTTCTGTTCTTCTACACTTATTACACTAAACATAAGGGGATAGAAACAACGGATTTGTACCCAACAAATTCTGTCTAAATCTATACTAACTTAATTGCCTGATAAAGAATTGAGTAAACAACTACCTTATTTAGGTTCCAATGGTAAAATATCAGGCAGTTCTAAATAATGAATGCTTTAAAAAGTTGCCTTTCCAGCCAAAGAAAAGTTCTTTTGCTCAAATTAGTACAGACATTTTTGAGTAACAAACACAAAACAATAAATCTCAAGAAGCCAATGTAAAAGGTAATACAATCATTTAGCTTCATGGTTGGCAAAATTTCAGAATAAGACAATCTGTCTTCTTCCCAGTGACTAGGAGTCACTCTTTACTATACAAAATTCACTGAAGCATATTAACTTCAGTTCATAACTTATGAGTCATTAGAATCAGCCAAAAGGAGAAACTGGGCTTTTATTTATTCCTATGTGTTGGCAAGTGGCAGAGATAAGATACACAGTACTTTTTGTCTTCCTCAGAATCAAATATATACATTATCATTATCATGATGAAACAAATTAATATTTTAAAAGATTAACAACTGATTTACTATGGTATAAGTGGTTACCTATAAAACAAATTCCACGTAATGCACAAGTACACTTTGAAGGATAGAGTATAAATGTCAGAATACAAGGCAGAATCTTTTCCCCAATTAAAAAAAAATTGAGAAACAAGTTGTCTAGAAAATAGTCTCATAGCCACAGCCTACTTCACCTGCCAAGTTGTAAGATAGTATCAAGGTACAAAGCCAGACTTCAATTAGCTTAGACCACTTGCCCGAGGAATAATCACAAATTTCTTCTTATCACTAGCATATGGAAGTTAGATAAAGACCAGAGAAATTCTTGTCTCTTCCCTTAATCATTTTGACATTAAATGAAAGAATCCACAGCAAGACAACAAAAACCTTCATGACAACCACTGGTGCAAGCGATAGCTCTAATACTCTGAATCTACTTGTGGTTTCAAGCATCTGCAAACAGTTAAAAGTTATTAAAATTTTAAGGGTACAAGATCATACATTCTACATTGATTTTAAGGTGCTCTAAACTCTTACAAGTTTAATAAAAATGGAAATAAGATAAGCACTAAAACTGCAGTTAGAAATGCCTGTCTGTGTTAATATTTGTCTCTCACCACAAATATACATACTCCTTTTAAGATTTCTGGAATTTAAGATAAGCAAGTATTTTGAAATGATCACATTATACAGCAAAGAGAATTTTTTAATGATGTGATTAATCATTAATAGTTTAGAATAAATGGATAGATGAATTGTGTCTCTCTCTTTGGGGACTAGAAAACTTTAAAGAACTAAGGCTAGCTGATGCTTAGTGAGGTCATGCCTGAATGTGACTTACCTGACCAGAAAAGAAACTGGCTTATCACATAGACTGACTTGCCCTCACCTGGACCCTTAGACTGTGATCCCTGCTTCAGATGATGATGGATCAGATCGTTCCCAAGGAGGAAGAAACCCGAGTTGGATAGGTTTGCCACAAGCCCTTCACAGGAAGATGTCAGTCTTCTGTGCAAGACAAAAAAGAAAACAAAAAAGGTACAGTGGCAGTGGATGAATTCTCCTTTCTTAGGAGAGGGTAAAAAAAAAGGCAGGTATGTATATTCTTCATTTGCTACTAGCTCTTTTCTGTATGTAAGGTAAAGAAAGTCTCTGCAAAAGCTGGGAGAGACAAAGTTATCAAAAGTCTAAAATCATCTTGAAATGGAGATTATAATAATAAAGATGCTAATTACAACATCATTTTCACAGCATCTTAGAATTCAATTATGTTCAGAAGCCCAATAATAAAAAATTGCTTTCGTGAACAAAATAATTAGTCCTAGAATATTTTTTAAAATGCTCAAGGTTGGATATGGAAGAGGTCCACAATCCAGCATCAGTCCAAATGATTAAATTATCTTCACGTATTATAGATGCTCTAGTGGTGACTTAAAAGAACGTATCTTCTCAGAGTTCAACCTATCTGGCTCCAATGGGCAGTACTTGCTATGTCTCTAACATGTTCCAATCAGGTTTTCCATAGGTATAAAATATCTTTATTGAATTTCCAAACAAAACTTCTAAAAATGTTATATTTCATCTCCAAAATTGATGATTTCCTTCTTTTAACATTAGTATCTATATTTAAAAATATAATGCCAGTCTTTTTATACATATATGTACAACTGTATTTTAGAGAACTAGTAAACTTAAGTATTTTACAGTATCTATTTTGCTCCCCCCTCAAACTATTCATTTTGGGGTTTTTATAAAAAATTTACTTAGCTTTTTTTTTTTTTTTTTTGGCAATGCCTTATAAATCTATCAAGAACTGTTCTCTTTCATGGACAAGTCTGGAATTTCAATGTTCTGTGTGTATGGGTGTCACTTAATTTTTATTAAAAAATCAATAAGCAAAAAATTCCATTTCATATGAGTCAGATGATATGAGAAGGTAACGAATGATACTTTAATAAAGTACTCAGAATAAGACTGGTTGCAAAAGTTCAATAGCTACTATAAAAATTTAGTAGGGCAATGAATTAATAGCAGATAAGTTTATATGAAATTAAATCCCTTCCTCAATTCTAGTTCTCACCTCTTGTTCTACAAAATAACCAGGAAGTACTGGGTTAGCAGTCTATGTTCTCCTGTACAGTTGAAGAGGCAAATAAAAAAACTGATCCCTAAAAAAAAAAAAAAAAAAAAAAAAAAAAACTGATCCCTGTAATAAAAATTACTATATTAGGCTACAAAGTTTAGTAGTTAAGTGTGAAAGAAAATTATTATGGATTATTATAATTATTATTATACCTGATGACAGTAATATTATTAATTATAATGTGATGCTACTGGGGTTAGTTCAAATGCTTTATGGACTCCTTTTGCATAAACAAGTAGATGAGATTCTTATAAAGGGAAGTTGCAAAACAGAAAATTTTAGAAAAGAGCTGTAATACAATACTGTCTACAAAGCTTGCAAATAGGAAAAGGGGCAAAGCATTCAGCTCTACCAAAACATCATAGGTAATTCTACTTATATTTCATAAACATTATAAGAGGATAAGATGACAAAAATGAATTTACCAATGCTGAAAGAGAAGACAAAAATTAATTCTTCATGACACCGATTTAAAATAGCTGAAACTTTAAGAATCTTGAAAGATGCAATAATAACAGAATGAAGCTAAGCTGCACTTTTTCCAAGCAGTGGCTCTGATGTGATAAACTCATTTAAGAAATGGACTCTTAAAAAATCTGTTCAAGTTTTATTGCACGTTCTAAAGTAAAGAAAATATAAAACATTATATTATTGAATTAAATTTATGAGTAATTTATCTTAGAGTCTAACCTTATTAATGACAATTAAGAAAAAAATTTGAACATTCAATGGAATTAATTCATTTGTAATCCAGGTGTAATTTTCTGCAAAGCTGTTCCAGAGCATGTCTTCAAAGATCCAAGCCAAAATATTAAATTTCAGTATTTCACAGATTTTTGGTAATCTAAGAAACACATGCATTTCTACAATCATTATGTGAATATAAACTATTAATGAATATATGAGCTGGTATGTATAGAAACCAACTTTAACCCCTTCAGTTACAAGAAGTGAAAAAAAGGGGAAAATTAGTTGGAGGCCTATGCTAAAGTTAGAAATTGCATGAGTTTTCCCAGTAATAATCTGGTTAGAAGGCAGCAATGCATAGTGGTAAAGTATAAGAACCTCTAGAGAAAGACCAATTAGGTTTGAATCATTGGCTCTGTCATTTACTAACTGTGTGACACTGGGCTAATGAAATCACTTTTCTGAGCCTTGGTTTCCCCATCTAAAAAATGGGGATAAGGCTAACTACACTGTAGGGTTATTGTAAGGGTTAAAATAAGATTGTGTATGTAGCATAGTGAACTGCAAGCACTTGGGAGTCACTCAATAAATGGTAGCTGTTACCATTATTTTTACCAAATTTTTGCCAAGCAATTTAAAAGCTTCCCAAAGAGAAATGATAAATTATAGGGGTTTTGTGATAATTAGAAGATATAATATACTCAATTATTATTTCATTTTACAAATACTATCAGAAAATGTACTGGATGATGGGAGTGCAATGGTGAACAAGACAGACATAATTCCTTCCCTTATCGAGTTCACAGTTTTGTGAGAGGATAAACAAATCATTATATTAATTATAGTTTCAATTAATCACAGTTGTGATAAGTACACTACAGAATTAGAACAAAGTAATATGACAACATATACCTGAAAACCCTAAGATTCAGGAGAGTGAGGAAAGGCTGTCTAGAGAAAACAAAATAGGAATTAGCTAGACAAAGAGAGAAAAAAACCATTCCAAGTAGAAGAAATAATACATGCAAAGGCCTTGAATTTAGGAAGTGAAAGAATGCCAGAGTACCTAGAAAAAAGGGGAAAAAACAAAAATGGTATAGGATTAAGCTAGAAGGGACAGTTTCTCCAGTAGATTCTATAAGCCATGGAAAAAATTTTGGTATTTATCCTAAAAGCAATGGGAAGCCACTGATTTTCATTTAAAACGATCACTCTGGCTATGGTATCTGATGAACCACTTTGAGGGATGATGTAAGAAGAGATATGCAAGACCAACAGGAAGCTATCACAGAGGTTATAAAAAGGTAGCTTGGAGTAGGAATGCCGAAACACAGAACTATGAACAATCAAATGCTTAGAAGGGAGAATTGAAAGGTCTTAATAACTGGCTATAATGATGAATTTTAGGTTATAGATATCAGTAACAGATGTCACTTCCTGAAATGAAGAAATCTAAAGATAAAACAGTTTTTTGCATGAGATGTCATGAGTTCTGCTTGGAGCCTACTACATTTTAGGTGACAAATGGATGTCACATAGATAGTTGGATGCATAAGTAAAAAGTTCAGAAGATAGGCCTATCTAGAGATAAATATTTGGAAGTCATCAGCAAATGGATGGGAATTGAAGACACAGGAGTGTATGAGAGACTATTTAGTGAAAAAACAGAGGAGACCTGAGGCCTACTCCTAAGAAGCTGAAACATTAAAGGTCAGATTTAGGAAAATTAGTATACAAAAGAAGCTGAGAAGAACAGGCCTGAGAGATTAGAAAATAAAACAAGACAGCGTGGTATTGGACAAGGGAAAGGAGAAACTATTTTAAGAAGATGGAAGTGGTCAATTATGTTGAAAAAGGGTAGAAAATACATACTAACTTTGTAAGTACTACAATAAGTGGTCATCTCAGTTTAAACTGAGCAAGTGGTATAACTCTTTTATGTCAGGGATTGGCAAACTTTTTATGAAAAGACCAGATAATAAATATTTTAGGCTTGGGGGCCAACTACTCAACTTTGTCATTGTTGTCCCAAAGCAGTTATAGACAACATGTAAAAGAATGAATGTGGCTGTGTTCCAGTATAACTTTATTTACAAAATAGACATTAGTCCTTAAATCATAGTTTAGCAACTCCTGTTTTTTTATCAATCAAGTCTTGGATCAAATATTGCTACCTCAGCATGGCTTTCATGTTCTTCCAATCTAAACTATACTCTTTCTCCCATTACTCTATCATACCACCCTGCAGGACTGTCTCCACAGCTTATCTGTTATCATAAATTACCTTTTTGCTTTGCTTAGTTATTAAATGTTTCTCTCTGCTTCCTGTGGAATGAAAGTTTCACAAGAATAGATCCCAAGCCTGTACAGTTCATGTTTTTATATTTCCAGCATCTAAACCAGAGATATAGTTCCTAGAGCATCCAATGAATATTTATTTTTTAACTGTATGAAAGAAAGAACTTGCTCTTTTAGCCATGATACAGTAACAGGGTCCTTTGCCTTATGCAGCAAAAAAACTGGAAACAACAGTTTCGAGCCAATGGCAAACACCAGTAAAGGACTGGAATCCCTGTGAGAAAGAAAACAAACAAGGTGAGCATTCTGGACTGCAGAGAAGGCAGAATCTTAAGTTCAGCACAGAAATTTCACTGTGTTGAGAAGATAAAAATAAGAGTTCAGAGGCTTAGGAAACTTGAACTTTTAGGGTAGAGTTCCAGAAAGACTTCCAGAATACATACAGACTATTTGTCAGAAACTATGAAATCCAAAAATCAATGGAATACATTTTTTTAAAAGCTGAAAGAACAAAAAAGCCAAATGAATTCTATACCTAGTGAAAATCTCTCTCAAAGAGAAAAATAAACAATTTTTAAGCAAGAAAAATAGCTGAGAGAATCCATTTCCTTCAGATCTGTACTGTAAGATATGTTAAAGAGTTTTTTCAAATGGAAAATAAAAAACGATAACCACATATAAATTTAGATTCACACAAAGAAATGAAAATTGTCAAATAGCACATATGTGAGTAAATATTAAAACTTTTCCCCTCATTGTTCAACTTAAAAAATAAGTCAATTAAAAAATAATAACAATGTTTTGAGAGGCTTAATGTAGATGGAAAATCTATGAGAACAACAGTAGAAATGATAGAAAGGTTTAAATGAAAGTATATTGTTATAAAGTTCTTATATTAAGTGAAGTGCTATAATACCATTTGGAGGGGGTAAATAAGTTAAGGATGCATGTTACAGACCATAGAGAAACCACTAACAAATAAAACAGAGGTACAGCTAATAAGCCAATAGTGAAGATAGAATGGAGTAATAAATTCTCTATTAAAAAGAATAAAAAACAGATGGGACAAATAGAAAACAAATAGCAAGATGGCAGCCATATTGATAATTATATTAAAGAGGAATGGGTTGAACAGAGGAGTTCAGCAAACTACAGATCACAGACCAAATCTAGCCTGCCACCTATTTATTTATGGTCTGTGAGCTAAGAACAGCTTTTTTATTTATAGAAATTAAAATTTTTTTTGAAAAAACTTTTAAAAATATTTCACGACACATGAAAATTATATGAAATTCAAATTTCAGTGTCTACAAATATAGTTTTATTGTTACACAACCATGTCTAATCATTTACATAGTGCCTATGGCTGCTTTTGCACTATAATGATGGAGTTAAACAGTTGTAAAAGAGACCATATGCCCTATAAGATCTAAAATATTTATGATCTGGCTCTTTATAGAAAAGGTTTGCTAATACCTGGTCTAAACACTTCAATTAAAATGCAGTGATTGTGTCCCAATAAAAAAGTAAGACCTCCTTTACATTATCTATGAGAAACCTACTTTAAACATAAAGAAATAGAAAGCTTAAAAGTAAAAGGGCAGAAAAAATAAAACCCAAGACTTTTTATGGAGTAACAGAGACTGTATTTACCCTCTTTCCTAAAACAACTAAAAAACTAGATAATTTAAATATATGCAACAACAATTTTCAAGACAGTGGTATCAAGAAACAAAAACCAGTGATCACTGAGAAACAACAAATCAAGGTGAGCCCTTGAATTGCCCTAAGAAATCAGAACCTTGGTGGAACCCAGCAAACCCTTCTCCGTTGAAGAGATGAAAATGGGAATCCAGAGGCCAATGTAGCTAGAGTTTGCAGAAAAGAGAGCTCCAATGAGCAAGAGCTCCAGAGATGTGTAGAGGGTCAACTCTTCAGCTGAGTACTTACCAATCAGCACATACATGTGGGAAATTATCCAATGTCGCAGAAAAAACAACCAAAATGTTTAGAGAGAATAGTATCAGGGGTTCATGCAGGGGAAGAAATAGTCCCTATACGAATATCCACAGTGGAAACGCTTATAATTCATGACACATAGAGTACTAAGAAAAATTTTGTTTTAGCATTGGAGCAAAATTAATTCTAGACTACATGTTTTTCTGGTTCTGCATAACAAAGTTTAAAGGCAAGATCTGAAAGGGTTATGCTGTTTTCAAGTTATTTAACGGCTCTCCAGAACAAAACCTAAAAATATGTACACAAATACAAAAAAATGTCTGCAATCGAATAGAAGAAATACTAGGCATGCAAAGAAGATGAAAATTCTACAGAAGACAGAATTATTAGACATATATATTAAAAGGGTTATGACAACATGTATTCCATATGTTCAAAAAGTAAAAGATTTAAATAGAGACACGGAAGATATAAAACAGCCCAAACTGGATTGCTCAAGAAGGAAACCCCAATGCCTGGACAGGGCGGGGGTGGGAGGACACAAAAACACTAGATGTGACTAACAAGAGATAAGACACCATGGAAGAAGGTACTAGTAAACTTAAAGACAGCAATAGAAATTATCCACATCAGGCACAGTGGCTCATGCCTAAAATCCCAGTAATTTGGGAGGCTGAGGCAGGAGGATCACTTGAGGCTAGGAGTTGAAGACCAGCCTGGGCAACAGAGCAAGACCCTGTCTCTACAAAAAAATAAAAAGAAGATTAGCCAGGCATGGTGGCATACACATCATACACATGTAGTCCTAGCTACTTGGGAGGCTGAGGCAGGAAGATCACTTGAGCCTAGGAGTTTGAGGTTACAGTGAGCTATGATCATGCTGCTACACTCCAGCCTAGGCAACAGAGCAAGACCTCATCTCTTAAAAAAGAAAGAAAGAAATTATCCAAAATAAAATACATAGAGAAAAAGATAACAGTTGGGCAAGTTCAAATGGTCTAATAAATGTATTATTGGAGTCTTCAAACAAAAGAATAGAGAGGGACAGAAAAAAACATTTGAAGAAATAAAAGCTAAAAGTTTTCCAAATTTTATGAAATTCAAAATTTACAGACTGAAAAATTTCAACAAACTCCAAGCACAAGAAGCATGAAGAAAATAACATCTATATGATAATCAAATTGCTTAAACTCAGTAGTAAAGGTAAAAGTTTAAAAGCAGGCAGAGAAAAGGCAAAATTACATACAGCAAAATAGAAAAAAGGATTACGGCAGATTTCTCATTGTAAACAATACAAGTAAAAAGACAAAGGCATAACTTCTTTAATACACTGAAAGGAAAAAAAAAACTTGTCAACCTAGAATTATATACCCAGTGAAAATATCTTCCAAAATAGAAGGCAAAATAAATGCTTTTTCAGACACACAAAAAATGAAGACATTTCATTAGGATTTCTGTAATACATGAAATTTTATAGGAAATCTTTCTGACAGAAAGAAAATTATACCATAGGAAATATGGACCTGCACAAAAGGCATAAAAAGCACAGGAAATGTTAACTGGTAAACATAAAATACTTATTTATTATTTAAATCTCTTTATAAGACAATTTACTACTTAAAGCAAAAATAACATCAAGGTATTGTGAGGCTTATGTTGTATGTATAAGTAAAATATATAACAATCATAGCACAAGACCATGAGGGGAGAAATGGAAGTACACTGCTGTAAAGGTTCTTTTTTGATAAGTGAAGTGGTATAATATAATTTGAAAGGGGACAGTGATAAATTAAAGACGTATACTATAAACCCTAAAGTATAACTACTGAAATAGTAACTTGAAAAAGGAGATAAATCGAATAAAATTCATTCCAAAGAAAGGCAACGAAGAAGAGGGAAAAAATCAGTTAAAAAAAATGGAAAAAAAAGCAAAAAAGTGGATTCAATCCAACTATATATATATAACCCAGTAAATGTTTACACAGCTCAATTAAAAGGCAGAGACTATCTTCTAGGATGAAGAAAAAAGGCTGATCCATATGCTACCCACCACATTATTTAGATAAAGACACAAAAAGCCTAAAAGTAAAAGAATGGAAAAAGATACAGCACGCTAACACTAATTGAAAGTGGAAGTAACTATATTAACATCAAACAAAATAGATTTCAGAGCCAAGACTATTACCATCAATAAAGAGGGTCATTTCCTAATAATAAAGGGGTCAATTCATCAAGAGGAAATATAATCCTAAAAATTTATGGACCTAATAACAGAGTTTCAAAACATATGATGCAAAACCAGGCATAAGTACAATTAGAAATAGACAAATCCACAATTATAATCTGAGACTTCAACACCTCTTTCTCAATAACTGACAAATCCAAGTAGACAGGAAATCAGGAAGAAGACAGAAAACCTCAATACTCTTAAAATGTCAGTTCCCTCAAATTGATCTTTAGGTTCAATTCAATTCCAATAAATACCATATTCTTTTCTTTTTGTAGCAATCAATAAGGCTAATTCTAAAATTTGTATGGAGAGGAACAACACTAGAATAGCTAAAGAAATTTTTAAAATGAATATCAAATTTGAAGGTCTGAACACTATCTAACACTTACTAAAAGCTAAAGTAATCCAAACTGCGTATATTAGAATAGGATAGGCTCACTGATCAATGGGACAGAATAGAGAAGTCAGAAATATATGTACACATATATAATCAATTGATTTTCTTTAAAAGGGCCAAGATAATTCAACAAAAGGATAGCTTTTTCAACAAATAGTGTTGATACAACCTGATACCCACGAGGTAAAAAAAAGGAACCTGAACCCCCATCTCATACCATACACAAAAATTAAACTTGAAGTAGACAACAGATCTAAGAGTAAAAGCTAAAAATATAATACTTCTAGAAGAAAACATAAGAGAAAATTGTTGTGACCTTGTGATAAGCAAAGATTTCTTAGATAGAACACAGAAAGCAAGAAGCAAAAAAGAAAAAAATTAATAAATTGGACTTTATCAAAATTAAAAATGACTGCTTTTCAAAAGATACCAGTAAGAAAGCAAACAGCCAGTGGGAGCGGAGAATTGGAAAATAATAAAAAGAAAAAAAGAAAAAAAGAAAAAGAAAGCAAACAGCAAATCACAGATGAGTAGAAAATACCAGCAATACAGATGTCTGACAAAGGACTGGTAGGATGAGTGTGGCCATTTCAGGTTTTCAATAGTAAGCCTGAAATGTTTATCAAATTCACCTAACTTGGCAGGACAACTAGGTATCTCCAGCAACTGCTAAGATTTCTGCTCAGCTTTTTAAGCTTTCTGACTATTGTTCTCCTCTCCCCTCCTTGGGTTCCTTGGAATTTTGTCCTGCAAAGATTTAGGGGAAATTTGCATACAAATTTAGGGGTTCCCCACTTTGTGGCTCCTTCCTTTCCAGGATCTCCTTCAATTTTCAGCAGCTCTGACTGCCCTAAATGTCACCCTCTAACTCATCAAAAAGATGGTGGACAGTTCAAGCCTGCAGTGAGCTATGCTTACACCACTGCACTCCCGTCTGAGCAACAAAGTGAGACCCTATCTCTAGAAATAAAAATTAAAAAATAAAATAAATTTTAAAAAAAGGATTGCTGATTACTGTTTGAGCTGTATTCCTGTGTACCACATGAACCGTGCATTTCTCCAAGGGAAAAGCCAGATAAATGTGGACCTTAACCAGTTTGGTTCCTTTTTTTAAAGGTGCATCTACTCTCCAGTTTCTTCCTACTTTTAGTCATTCTTTAGTACCTTCAAATAGTGTTAGTTTTTTAAAAAGTATTTTGTTCAGAGGTTATCATTTTCATCAGTAAGATGGTTTGAAGCTTCTTCACCATATCTAAGCCAGAAGACTGCAATGATTACCTCTGATAGCAACACACACATTTACATTCTAAGGTCTTGACTAAAAAATTTTTTCAGAAAGAATTTCCTTAGCCCTGGTCATACTGAGGCTGAGGATGTTGCACATAAGCATAAAATTTTTAACATTACAAAAGAACTTGGAGATCACCCCGTTTAGTATTTATCCTTTTTTAGGATCCATAAACCACTTTATGAATCTGATGAACACACAAATATCATGAAGTATAAAAAATAAAAATATTTGTCTATTATCTTAAAGATCTTAAGGCCTATTTCTCCTAATTCAATTCAATCCTTTCATTTTACATGAGGTAAATCTCAGATTTAGACTGTAAATAACTCATCTAAGCTTACAAAACTAAAGCAATGTTAATAGCTATGATTTAGAGAACACCAAATCTATGTGAAGCTTTTTATATTAATTATCTCTAACTCTCATAACAACCCAGGAAAGTGGCTTTTTTGGGGGGGGGAAACTGACATCTAGAAAAGTTAGGTAACTTGCCTAACTGCCACAGACCTATTAACTGACAAAGATTGGCAGTGAAATCAAGTTCATGAGATTTCAAATTAAAATATTTTTCCATTACAAAATGCAGCATTAGGGGCAGAAATAAAATCAGCAAGTCTCTTGACTCTGTCTTCCCCATTATGTGGCTTGAAAACATATGCCCAAGCCATGTATTCTCATTTCATTGAGAATTGAGAATTTAGTAGTGTCAAATAAATAAGTAATGTCATATAGTAACATGTAAATTATACAAATTGGAAAGAACATTATATTATAGAAAATTGTGAATCATCTATATACAGTAGCTGTCAGAACACCCTTCCAAACATGGTAACAATAAATAAAAGTGGTATACATTATTGGAAATAACAAGTCCAGATAGATTCCAATAGTCGATTTATTCAGATTTTAAAGCAATTTTGCATTGATAGGTCCCAAAACACTTTTTGAGTTAAAAAGCTTGATTATAGCCACTTCAGTTTTATTCTGAACAGAATTTATATACATTTTATTTTGTATGGATACAAGACTTAAAGTAAAACAAAACAGAAAATAAGCGTTGGTGAGGATGTGGAGAAATTGGAATTCTTGTGCACTTTTGAAGGGAATGTAAAATAGTGTAGCTGCTTTGGAAAACCGTATGGTAGTTCCTCAAAATATTAAACACAGAATTATTATATGATGTAGCAATTCCACTCCTAGGTATATACTCAAAAGAATTCAAAGCAGTCTTGAAGAGAGATTTGTACATCCATATTCATAGCAGCATTATTCATGATAGCTAAAACATGGAAGCAACCCAAGTGTCTATTGATATATGAATGGATAAGCAAATGTGTGTGTGTATGTATGTATGTTTGTATGTGTTTATATAACTTAAACAGGAAGGGCTTAACAATGGATTAAGATTGCTACCAAAGCCCTCTACTACTTTTAGGACTGACTGATGTTATTTTTACACACATAAACATTTTTAATACTGTGTACATTTAACCACCATGACAATGTAGAATCTAACCACAATTTTACATGGCTCTGCCTAACAATGAAATAAAATTTTAAAACACGCACACACACACAACCAGAATATCATTTAGCTTTAAAAAGGACGGAAATTATCACATATGCTACAACATGGATGAACCCTGAGGATGTTACGAGAAGTGAAATAAACCAGTCACAAAACGACTAATACTGCAGGATTCCACTTATATGAGGTACCTAGGGTAGTCAAAATCATAGAGACAATAAGTAGAACGGTGGTTGCCAGGGGCTGGTAGGGAGATGAGGGTAGAGATTATTGTCTAATGGGTATAGTGTCAGTTTTGCAAGATGAAAAAAGTTCTGGAGATGAATGGTGGTAATGATCGCACAATATGAATATATTTAATATTACTGAATTGTATACTTAAAAATGGTTAAGATAGTAAATTTTATGTTATGTATATTTTACCACAATAAAAATTTGGAAAAAGGATTTTAGAAAGATTAATACTTATTAGGTCATAGCAACTGCATCAAAATTCATCTCGTCACATGTTTCAATCATCTTTGAGAATTCCCATTTTTCTAAGTATATAAGAAACCAAACTGAATTCATATAGTATTCATTTTTAAGTTTACAAAATATCATATCAATTCTGAATAATTTAAATATTAGTTAACAAATATTGCTTATAGTTTAATAGCATTGTAGATGTAGCTTCACAAAGATATTGGCTCTAGACAGTAATTATATACTCAGCCTAATGTTTCAGTTAATGGACGTGCATTTCAGTGATAATTGCAATGCTTGAACATAATGTGCCTTTATTAGCAGTAGAAAATAAAGCCAGCTCATACCAAATGAAAATCTAGGCTATTTATTTTTATAATTCCTTAATTTTTATTATGGAAATATGATAAAATGGCAAAAACCCTACCCTGTAATACATATCAGGATCTTATTTACAATTATAGAAATATACTTAAAAACTTATGGCAAACACTGACATATGCTAAACTTACGGAAAACATACTAATGCAAAGATGCAAGAAAATAAATAATAATTAGATAAAATCATTACATTAGGGAAAAAAAGGCCTAGATTCTAGTTTTCTCTCTAACACTTAATAGTGATATGAGACCCTGGACAAGTCACTTCATTTCACTGAGCCTCAATTTTTTTTTTTAACTGCTTCAAGGTAGCAGATTATTTCTCAAGATCCTTTCTAGCTCTAAACTTTACAATGCTATCATAGCATATAAATATAAAATAAAAACTTGCAAGCAAAATATCCTAAAATGTGATACTCTATCTAGGTTCATGAACATTGATTTTCTGTATCTAGAAAAAAATACTCACAAATGATAAATTATAAAAAAGTCTGGAATTTCCTTTCTAAATTAAAAAATACTTTATACAAATTAAAAATTACAGCCCTGAGACCTGAGCCCTTCTGACATACATTTTTTTTTCACTGAAACCGTAACAGATGATTTAATTTCTCATCAGCAAAAGTATCTGAATAGACATCCAAGACACAAGTAAGAACAATAAAACAGAAGAGTCAGTAGGTCTATTTTTAATTAGCAGTGATTAAAATGCCTGACAAACTTCAACAAGGCCATTATGCTGTTAAATGAGAAGGGTTTAACAATGGATTAATATTGCTACCAATGCTCTCTACTACTTTTAGTACTGATGTTATTTTTACACACATAAACATTTTTAATATTGTATACATTTAAATACTGTGACAATGTAGAGCTTAACCACAATTTCACATGGATATGCCTAAGAATGAAATAAATTTTTAAAAAACAAACCAAGGATTATAAATGGGCTTCTATGCTTTTTAACAAATAGCTCTACCCCAAAATGGCCTGAGTATTCCTAATTATTTGAACTGGCACTTGCTCCAATATAACTATAAAATGCTATATTCAAAAAGGTCTGCACGTTAACAAAATTCTCCAAAGTCAATGAGAAGCTTACATGAATTTGGCAGATTTCAGAGCACACTACAAAACTATGAAAGAGGGCCGGGCGCGGTGGCTCACGCCTGTAATCCTAGCACTCTGGGAGGCCGAGGCAGTGGATGGCTCGAGGTCAGGAGTTCGAGACCAGCCTGAGCAAGAGCGAGACCTCGTCTCTACTAAAAATAGAAAGAAATTATCTGGCCAAGTAAAAATATATATAGAAAAAATTAGCCGGGCATGGTGGCGCATGCCTGTAGTCCCAGCTACTTGGGAGGCTGAGGCAGTAGGATCACTTAAGCCCAGGAGTCTGAGGTTGCTGTGAGCTAGGCTGACGCCACGGCACTCACTCTAGCCCGGGCAACAGAGTGAGACTCTGTCAAAAAAAAAAAAACAATGAAAGAAAGTAATGTGAAGTCATTAGACTTTCATCTATATAATCAAGTTAATTGTGAAGGCATAAAAAGAACAAATATTTTTAAATTAATGTGTTTCTTTTTGTAAGAAATAATACTGGAAAATACAGAATAGCAGAGCAATATAAATTCTCTGTGTCAAGAGAGATAAAGAAAATGAACATTTTGGTTCATTTCCTTATAGTCCTTTTGTTCTTCCTTTTTTCATATAGTTGAGATCTTATTTCATATTTAACATTGTATACTATTTTCTATTCACATAATAGAAAATTTTTCTCAAGTGATTTCAAATATTCCCATAACGATTGATGTGAGTCTGTTTATACCAAATCTACTACTTACAAATATAAGTGCAGTGAGGACTGATAATTTACTAGTAAGATTATTGCTAGAATGGCATTACTGGATCAAAGGGTATGCACATTCTTATGGCTCCTAACATATATGGCAAAATAGCTTAACAGAAGTATTGGATTAGTATGTGCTTTTCTAACAGTTTGGAATACAAGACCCCAAAGACATGGACATCAACCATTTAGTCAACTTGTATTTA
The DNA here is from genome assembly GCF_041146395.1 of Eulemur rufifrons. Classification (NCBI taxonomy): domain Eukaryota; kingdom Metazoa; phylum Chordata; class Mammalia; order Primates; family Lemuridae; genus Eulemur; species Eulemur rufifrons. The sequence goes on from NC_090992.1 coordinate 15,261,217, forward strand.
TTTAGCACAAAAATGGTATATAGTACCTCACTAAGCCAAAAAGGCAAACAGCAACCTAAATCAAGCAAGCTAGAAAGACTTTCCAAGAGAATTCATAAAGTTATCCCTCATACCTTCATAATAAATCATCCACTTTCTATGTGGACTGGGAGGTAGAACTTTTGGACCAGTGTTTCTTCAAGAGTAGTTCAGAGATCACATACCTCAAAATTACCAGGAGTGCTCAGATCTACTATATAAGAATCTTTGAGGAGTACAGGAATCTGCATTTAACAAACTCTCCCTCCCCACCTTCAGGATTCTTTCTAGACACATCACATTGAAGCTTTGGAATCATAATGCAGTTTGACTCTAACTGTTTCTTTGTTCTTCTGGCTAGCAATTCTATTTTTTAGAAACTATTGCAAAACAAGTAGGCACATGAATAGAGATACCTTTTTCTCTTTAGTAAAGTTAGAAAAAAATAAATTATCCTTTTCCAATAGGAAAAGGAATAATGATGTAACTTGAGATACATTTTATTTCCACAACCAAAACAGTACATCTTATGTGGAAATTAGAATCCTAGATATAACATACAGTACATACAGTGCTTTGGAATATGACCAACCTAGCTCTGAATTCTGTTTTCACTCCTCTTTTTTTTTTTAATTGAGATAGAGTCTTGCTTATTTGCTCAGGTTAGAGTACAGTGGCATCACCATAGCTCACTGCAACATTAAACTCCTGAGTTCAAGTGAACTGCCTGCCTCAGCCTCCCAAGTAGCTGGGACTACAGACGCATGCCACCATGCCCGGGTAATTTTTAAATGCTCTTTTGTAGAGATAGGGTCTCATCACTACATTGCCCAGGCTGGTCTTGAACTCCTGGCTTCATGCAATCCTCCCACATTGGCCTCCCAAAGTACTGGGATTACAGGCTGTCTTTACTACTTTTTATCTGTGAAAACTTTTTGGCATCTTATAACTATGAAATCAAAATGCTCCATAAAAGACAAATTTCTTCATATTCATCTAATACAGTGGCATAAAAGTTGCTTAACACAGTATGAATAAAACAAATTCTCAATTTCTAATAATAAATTCCATAAAGACCACTTTGCTTTCTCTGAAGTCCATTTCAAGTATTGTTACAATCACTCCATCCAACTCAAATTTCCATAAACAATTTTTCCACTCCTCAAATCTTCTATTTCATTGACATTATTATCTACTACTGTTTTTACCTTTTTATTTATTGCCTTCCTTTTTGAGAAAAAATTGCTAAAACTAACATTTAAATCTCGTAACAACAAGAAAGGAGAGGGTCCTTTTCAAGCATTCTCTCTTTCAGACGTTGAGATTTCTAGCATTTTTGATGTAGAAAGATTATCTTTTATCCATGAGCTTTTTTAAAAATAAAATTATTTGGGAGGGGAGTATAGAGGGTAATTGAAAGTACACAACATATTGAGAGATGAGCACTGACTTTTTTTGTTTTAAAGAGACGAGGTCCCCTATGTTGCCTAGGCGTCAGGCAGTGGCTATTTACAGACGCAATCATAGCTCACTGCAGCCTCAACTCCCAGCCTCAAGTGATCCTACAGCCTCAGCCTTCCAAGTAGCTGGGACTACAAATGCGCACCACTGCATTTACATTTTAATATATTTACTTCTAATCTTTTTTGATGACTTTTAAAAAGTGTATGTTTATTATTTGTTAACTCCTTTTTAAGTTATAATTTCAATATTATACCCAAAACATCACACTACGTTAAAATTTTTCATAAAAGAAAAAAACCTGGAATGATACAATTGTTATGCCTAGAAAGAGGAAGTATGAGGGTAAAGAACAAAAGCTTTTTACATTCTCTAAACAAATTTCATTGTCTGCCTAATATTTCATCATATGGCTATATTATAACTTAATCAATCATCTACTCTTTTAAATATTACTGGGATGAATACCTCCACATACAAAGCTTTGTCTGCATTTCAAATTATTTCTTCAGGCACTTTCAGACATGAAACACTTGGTCAGCAGATATGAACATTTTTAAAAACCTTGATAGTATAATTATATCTCATTTAGTTTGTTTTTTTCTGAAGTCAAAACATGAAGAAAATACAGGTTACAAAATAAACTAGAGAACACAAGACTACAGTATTATAACTTTGAAAGTCAAAACTACACAAACACACCTTCAATCTAATACCTAGCGAATGCATACTAATTAACAACTTATAATAAAAATGCTAAATATAAAATTGTACATGTAGCTTGGCTACAAATTTTAATAACTTAAAGATATGGATACAACAAATTTCCAAAGTGTTTCAACTATAACACATAAAATCACCACATAAGCTCATGAAAATTTTCATTTATGACAACATACAATTTATATATATTTATCTTTTCCAAACAATGTCTTTGACTTTCTGCAATTAGCTGATTTAATCATGAATATTTATTTAAAAGCAGACAATTTAATACATACCAGAACTAACTTTCATTTCATTGGGAAATTCTTACTGTCTTTATAGAACTTAAATAAGTACCAGTTACAAAGGCTATACTATTGCTCAAAATATAAAAATTTTCCAGGTAGAAATACTTAGATATTTTCTGTCATAAGAGCAACTAGATTTGAGTTTAAATTATACACATCCTATCTCTTTAGAGTAAATACAACAGAGTCATGTTCAAAAAGTAAAAACTGAATTTAATGAGTCACTATTTATAAAAATAGAACTTCATATAGCTTGCTGATAATCTGCTAGGTTGATTAAATATATAGCTTTAAATGACCCTAGAGCTACTTTAATAGACAGATTTCCATAATTGCATCAAGTAATATCTACTAGAGGGTACAGGAACAGGAACAAATAAGCAAATAAACCAAACTCTTTTCTTTAAGATGTGAGTGTACATGAAGTGAGGTTTATCTGCATTTCTTGTCATAAAATCTGGTTTATATTTAATCATCTTTCTGCCAATGCAGAAAGCTAACACCAATTCTCTAGTCACTCAGGATCATAAGACTTACAGTTTTTTAAAGATCAAATTCTGGAAATCCTACACCTGTTCATATATGACCTAGGGACAATAAACTACATCATACCTACAAATCAAAATTTCCACGAGTCTAAGAATCTGTATTTTTAATAAGTATCCCGGATTTTCCTATAATCAGGCAAAAATATTATATTAGAATTATTTCTCATTTCTCTTTCCTTGACATTCCACATAATAGAACCACCTCCAATTTTCTACTCATCCAAATAATTTTCCTTTGTAAATCCAAACTTCATTAGATAAACAAGTGAGCATGACTAGGGAGAGCTTTAGGTTCAAAACTGAATCTACACCTGTGTGACATTATGCAAGTCTGCAATTTCTATGGGGTGGGGTGGGGGAGATGCGTCTTTATGAAAGAAAGTAGTTGGTCTAGATAGCATTTCCTAGACTGTATTTTGCAAAACATTAAGTAGGTATTCCCCAAAGAAAAGGTTTTTATGACTAAGTAATTTTGGTAAGTGCTAAGGATTACTTAAGGCAGGAACTCTCTAAAACCTTTAATATGCCAATATACATTATACATTTCCAAGAGAGAAATACAGTACACTGGCTTTTCTGAATTTGCAAATTTATTTTGGGGGAAAAAATTTGTTTTTAAAGAAAGTATTATAAACTTATTAAATTCTGTTTGCAGGAGCCTTGTGATCTATGGAAAACAGCTTGGAAAGTGCTTATTTAAATTATATCTGTAGTCTCTTCTGAGTTCTAATATTTTATAACGCTAAAAATAGTATGTATTAGTTAAATTGAAGTAGAAAACTGATAGCCATGTCATCATCATTACAGCATTTAAAATTTATTAATAAGCACTTGTGTGTCACTGTGTCAACTATTTTATATACGTTCTCATATAATCTCAAAAGTTTCCTAAAACGTAAGTATTAGTATTCCCATTTTCTAGATGAAGAAAAAATGGCTAATCTCTAGATATTACATATTTGTCTAAGACCACAAGGCTAAAAAGAGAGAGAATTGACAATTAAATCCAAACAATGTGACTGTAAAGCTAAGATTTTAGAAACAAAAAAGTATGACTGCTGCTTTAATCTTGCTACAGTACCTAAGTACTTTTCTTAAAAAATATTAATTTTAAAAAGTTAGATTCTATAGATAACTAGCAATATAATACCTATAAAATGCTAAGAATAGGAAAGAGTTACAACATTTTATAACTAAGGCAGTTGAGAATGTAGTTTTTCTAAACTGTATTAGTGCAGACTATAGTTTTCTAAAAAGCTCATACATTAGGAATAATTTAAAAACAATTTTATCTTTAAATATATGCCCGGTATAATAACCATATGAATTTTCTTCTTGGGACAAGAAAACACAGATTCTATTAACTTATTCATTCCTCTAGAGTATTTAAGCACAATGTTTCACATATAATGAACAAGTGCCTTTCTCTCTCTTCTCTTTTCTAGATCTTAAGATAAACGAAAGAAAGGATCAGGTATTCAGGTTAAAAAAGGGGAGGGGGCCATTACCAAACAAACCTAAACAAGACACAATATCTGTCTTCAAGTAAATAAGTTAATGGTTCTCAAACTTTAGTGAGCATCAGAATCATCTGAAGAACTTGCTGGGCCCATCCTCAGAGTTTCTGATTCAGTAAGTCTAGAGTAGGGCCTGAGAATTTGCATTCTAAGTTTCCAGGTAGACTAATGCTGCTGATCTGGGGCCTCAGTTTGAGACCACTACGCTAATTCAACATGCCTAACCTTTCAAAACCCCATCACTTCTAATGAACATAAAAATCTTATTTCCTTTTTTCCATTCCGATATTCTCTCTCACTCTCCTATACCCTCCACAGAAACAAACCCATCCACTTTCCTTCTCTTAAAAATCACTACTTTAATTGTTCTTTTTGGTTAGTTTGCAAGCAGGTGAAAGGTAGTATTCTCACTTAACATATAATTGCAGTCATGCACAATGCTTCATATTTTACTGCTTTCATACAGTTTGTTTATTTAGCATCCATAATTCTATTAGAAGACTGGGCAATGATTTTTTTTTAAGGTAGTACAGTATTCATACCTTGATAAATTTGTAAAATGCCTTTCCTGATCTCTCCACTTCTGGTGATCTGTTCCTTTTCTCCTATTCAATTTATTTATCTTTTTGACAAAAGATATAATTGAGGAAAGGATGCTGGCATAACACTGAGGCAATTACCAAGAACAGCAAAGAATATTATTATTTTTATTTTACGGACAAGGAAAACAAAGTTGGAGAGGGTTAGTGTCACAGATCTAGTTAATGGCCATTGTATCTCATGACTACTACCCTCAAAAAGGATAGCAGAGGAGAAGCAAAGGAAGACTGGGGTAAACACAAATCCAATATAAGCATCAAAAGCAAGTGAGGGTGGAAGAAGGGCTTTTGAGCTAATTATAGATTTAATTAGGTAAGAAGTCACACTTTTGTCTTTTTTCTAGAGTCTTGGCTGGTTTTATTAATCATTTCTAGTTCTGTCTGGCATTAGGAGACAACATGAACTTAGATTATCTGCCAATATTACAATCACTTCAAATACCTGCCCAATGACCAACTACATACAAATTCTCCACACCACACACACACAAAAATCAATCTGTGATAAATCAGTTGGTTTCCTACACAGATTTAGAATTACACTAGATGTTCTGAAGATTAGATTATAAAAAATTCTTTCAGAGAGAATTTTCCCATTACATTAAATTTATACAGAGATAATTTTTAAAAAGATAGTCCCATCTTATTTTTACCAATAATGGTAACCTTTTTTTTTTTTTTTTTTTTTTTTAGCATCTGCATTATGTTAAATTCTACTCTAGGCATTTGATATTTTACTTAATCATCACATCTCTGTAAAAGATATCCTGCTGATAGGTGAGGAAAATGATACTCAGAAAAGTTAATGAATTTCCTAAGGGTAGTAAGTACTAGTAAGGAGTGTGGAGCAGGACTGAGAGCTATTTGACTAAAAGCCCAACTTGCTTTCCACTGCAACACAGTATCTTTACTCTGAATAGATGAATCCTTTCTTAACCGGATTGTAGATAACTACTTTATTTGGGGGGAAAAAAAAGAATCACAAGCCAATTTTCTAGAATATATAGTGTCTAATTTTCTACATTGACTACCAGAAATAAATAAGGTGACTACCTTTACAAGTCCTACCTTGGGTTGCTTTTTAAAAATTCAAAATAAATAATCATTATTATTTTATTATAACACATGACAGAGGTTATATGCAGGTCACATTATGATGCTTTCTTAAATTCTAACTGCTAAACTTAAATGAGAGGCATTTGGTACAATCTAAAAAATATTCAGTTCAATTAAAAGTAATTGATGCATGGTGAAATAATTCTTCCCAAAGCTGCTGTAAAATCTTCAAAAAAATAAAACTACTTAATAATTTTCATCTCCTACAGGCTAGAGAGAAGCATTATTGCATATTAAAAATTGGAGTGTAGTTTTCCCAGAGGTAAAAGAAAGTTATTAAAACAACCTATTTATTGTTGATATAACTATCCATTTGTGCCACACAAAAAGTAACAAATTTCAGTACATTAAAAGAAAAGCTAATTACGGCATAATTAGTATTTTCTGTATTTTGATAATTAGGGGTTAGTTGGCTATTCCTTTTCAAATTTCTATTTGATGCACCCCGACAATGCCTTTAATGAGCAACTAACGCTATTGAATCCCTCATGGCAGAGGAGTTTAGTGACCACCACTACATTACTTTCATTTATCACTGCCTCTTTACCTATAAATTAATCTAGCCCTGTAGCTATGTTGATCTACTTTATATCAATTTCTTCATCCATATCAGCTGAATATGTATGGCATTAACCTCATTTGCTAGTTGAGAAAAGCAGAATTAAAATGAGATCTAATTTCTTGTGCACAGCACAATTTCAAAACTGCCTGCTAATTTCCACCACCTGTCAGTGTGAAGAGCCTTTACTTTCTTGTAATTAAATAAAACAGTATATTTTTTTAGCAGCTCTGAAAAATGCTAATCTTTCAAAAGTGTTCAGTGATCATTAATCATTAGGACAGTAAAGGAGCCTTATTCAGAATGCTCATTTATCCTTTGTTTAAGCTAAAAAATTTTTTTGGCCTTTTCACAGGAAGGAAAAAAATAAATGTACCAGATGGAATATAAAAATTAACTATTATATTCTACTGTACTAAAGTTTCTATTTATCTGGTTTTACTGCCACATGGTGGCAAGAGGTTTAACATAACCAAGAACTAGCTAGTTTGATAAAATAAACAGAAATATAAGCACACAATTTTCTCTGAAATCAGTGGGAACCTAATAAACACACAATGCATCCATCTATGTGTAGCAGAACCTAAATTTGGACTTAAAATACAGTATAATTAGAGATTGACAACATTTTTAAAAATTCATTCAATAAACTATAAACTATGCTATGAATTAAACTGTTGCCTAAAAGTATCATCTGAACAAAGGCAGTACTGTTCATACTCAGATAATCATAGTTAGGCACTTTAAATTGGACTTTACTGGATTTTCCAAATATACATACCTAGTAGGTAAAAATCTAAAATTCTAAAAAAGCAGAAAGAAAATACTTGCTCATTTTTTTAATACTAAAGACAACAAACTAATAGTTTATCATACTTCTGTCATTTTGCTAATATTTTAGCTTTTATTGTTTGTTTTATATTTTTGTAATCATACTATATACATGTAAATTAATAAATAGCCTACAATTGTGGCTTAACATTCACATATATTTTTCAATAAACCTAGCTTGTTTATTTTTCTTCCTGGATATCAGATAAGAACAAGAATTAGCAATGAACAGTATATGTTTGAGAAAAAATATAAACACACACCCTCTCCATATATTATTAAAATGTTTAACTATTTAATATCAGGCTCTCAGGCTACACATATCTATTCTTCAAATACTAACGTGCCTTGGATATAATATCCTAAGATTATCTTCATATACTTATCCTACAAAAAAAGCATAACATGTTAGTACATGCATGATTAATACAGAGAACTTTTAAAGAACAGTGCAATAAGTGATTTAAAATGAAATGATCCACAATATTCCTCATTTATGTTTTGTGGGACACTTTTGACACTACAGGATCACTAATATTGAAGACTAAAACCCTTTTGAGAATATTTCAATCATATGTATTTACAAACTTGTAACTATGATGACTTATCTTTCCAGATGATCAAGTCATCATAATATATAGTAGATGTTAAGCATTTGCTCAAGAAAAAAAACGAACATGTGGGATGGATTATTTACACAGACTGAATAGCTTCAGGGTTTCTGCAGCACAAGTAGGATAGATCCTATCTCATCCTGATTTCCTTGAAGCAAGACACTTAGAAAAATTATGAGCAAAAGAAAGAAAATACTTTCAGGAACACAGTATGAGATTCTCACTGATAGCTAGTTGACACTTAATAAAGGTAATAATTTTTTGCACCAGTATCATAGATGAACACCTTTCTAGTAAAAATTCAGGTTTGCATATGACTCTATCATTGAAACGCCAAAGTTGGTGACGTGCGCTCACACATAACCTTCCTTTAAGTAACTTGGATATTTTTAAGACAGCAGATTCTACTCTAAGACTCCAGTAATGAAGGTTTCCCATCTACACCTTACAAACTGGTCAATGAGGTATTTGGCAGAGTCTCTGAATTTTCAACAACATTCATCCTTATCCTAGAAGCAAGAAATATCAAATAAATGCAAAAATCATGTATATATCATGAACTGTGGATATAATTTAAACTTTGGAAAATTTTTTCTCAGGGAAAAGATGTATATTGTATGCCTCACATTGATTTTTGTGCATGATTTTCACAAGATTCAATGACTATTAAAAAAAATTACAGACCAACAAGGGGCAGGGATTTCAGAGTTATAAAATTTAGCAACTAAAATCTCTTTAAATGGAGAGTGCCCTTTTTGTCCCCAAGTCCCAAGCATTCGGATAGGACAGTGTTCTTTAGTACTGACACCTCTTCAAAGTACATTTTAGTCACATACTATACAATATTTCATTTATTATCCTCAGAATCACTAAAAAAAAATTCAAACACCAGAAGATAAATTGGAATACATACAGAAAACTTATGCATCTCCATCAGCAAAAATTATCACTTTCTACATCACTTTTTAAAAAACTAATCATCAAACTATAATTAGTCTAAAGAATAAGCAATAAATGTCATTTATAATCTGAGAATTCACATGGAGTAGTACTTTGTGTGTTTATCCACAGATCTCAAATTTTATAAATGCTTTAAAATTTATAATCATTAAAAATAAATGGAGAAAATGAGAAGAAAATATAGATTAAAAATACTCTGTGGGTAAGCATACATTTTATCAAGTAATCACAAAGAAGCATCATTTTTGTATTCTTCCAGGGTCTAGCATAGTGCTTAGCACAAGGGAGAGAATAAATGTTTAATGAATATACATATAAAGAATTACTTAAGTACATATAATTCACATAAGATTTGATGTCAAATGATGATATATTTAATTTGGTGCAATAAATAGTCGATTTATTAAAAAATCTAAGTTCATATTTTTCCAACTTACACCCTACATTTCTCCAACTTATAATTTCAATTACCAGTGGCTACTAAGATTTTAACTTTAGATTGTTCTGCCGTAAATCTCCTAGTCTAGTACTTAATACTAGAGTCAACATTTAAATGCACTTATACTTAAAAGTATAACTTGCAAAATCCATTTGTACAGCAAAAACATTTTTAAATAAAGTAATTAGACCTTTAGTCTGCTTTGCTCAACTTTCTGTTAAGCAAGGGTACATACAGCATGTATTTTTGTTTAATAGTTAATGTATATTACACCCTGTATGGTGAATTAAGTGGGAAGGGATGTAAAGAAATCACCTTTTTTAAAAAGGGCATATCTAAATACTGATATATTATATACATATTAGACTTATTATATGACTATTGAAAGAACAAATCCCTGAGCAATATACAATATAGCAGTATAAACATTAACTTGGAGTGTAAGTATTTACTATTCACCAAGAAGGAAAACCTAACTAGGGCAAATTGTTATCTGTTATCTATTATGAAAACAGAATATGATACATTTACACAGTAGTATATGTTTGTCCAAAAGCAGCTGAAAAATAAAGTTTGAAAAGTTTTAAAACATTTGACAGAGAAAAATTCCACAAGCTATTGAGCATTATTCTCTAACAATCAAGCTTCAAAATATAATCTTAACTGCCACAGGTACTTTTCCCCTATAATCTGCACTATATATTTGATATACTGGAATATTAAAAAGGCTTATTGTTTAAAATATTTTAAAGTACATTTAAAACATTTGTTACTTATTTTTCACCAAAGTGAAAATTCTATGCATGAAACAGTTTCCCTGTGATTGAATTTCCCACTTTTTCCAAAAACTGTGTATCAAAGATACATTTTGCCAATAATCACAATATATTCAAGTACCTAGAAACAGTAGCTAGCTTATTATTTCAACATTGTATTGCACTTACAGTTACAACAATACATTGAAGTTATTGTTAGTATGTTTTTCTGTTTCATTATTCAAGTGGTTTCCTACTTAATTTAACAGTAACTGTTAGTAACATACCATATAGGAGGACCTAACAATTGTAGGGAGAGAATGCCATCTGCTGCTTCCTATGTGTACTCAACAGTAGGAGAAAAGCTACTACTTTTCCGTTTTTATTTTAGGCAATTTTAGATAATTTTCATTCTTATTTTAGATAATGTGAAAATACATCAATGAGCACCTACACTTTCTTAATGCAAATTCCAAGTTATCCCACAGAAAGGTTACAACGTACTTATATATCACTAGCTCATGATGCTTTTATAAACAAGGCTTTTTTTACTCAGGTACTGAGAGCCACAATGTCAAAAGGAAAGGCTCACATACCTGGCCTTAAAAAATTATTTCCTATTTGTGAATTACTATAATATCCTATTTAAAAATGTGATTTATATATAATGTATCATTCAAACAGGACACTTTAAAGAATGAAAGGTGAAGCTACTAACTAAAGATTCTGGCAGGACAACAAGTGCGAGCTGGGCAAATCGTAAGCAAATCTGGATGTATGGTCACTCTATCTATAAATGACTATCCTGCTTGCATTTTCTCTGGCTTCATAACTTTCCCAATGCCTTGAGAACCTTCCTGAAAAGCAATCTGGAAATTTTTAGGAAATTCCTAGATTCAGCAGAATGAAGGCCAAAAAAAAAAAAAAAAAAAAAAAAAGTGGGAAACTAGCATGGATGTACACCCCCACCCAAGCAGCTACCTCAATACAGACTGATTTTTTTTTTAACTTCACTTTGTTATACCATTTGAATCCTTTGATACTAATAAATATCTTCTTTAGAAAGAGAAACTACTTTCTAGGAGAATTCATTTATACATTAGCATGACATCCTTTAATTGGAATACTTTCCAGTTGACATCTGGCAGATGCTAGGCACTTGGAAAGAAAGCAAATTTGGGCCATGGCAGGGGTGTGTGTGTGTGTGTGTGTGTGTGTGTGTTTTGCCTTATGTCTGAGTGGAGATACAGATCATTTTGGAAGATGAAATCTCTTTGGTGGTGAAAGACTGGATAGGATATCAAAAGAAGGAGTGAAGAAACGGACAAAAAAATCTGTAAGACTAACTTGTCTATTTCAAAGTTTAAATCCAGAGAGAAAGGCAACTTGCTTCCTCCTCAATTTTTGGTATCCTGTTTTAGGAGGTCAAAATCCAGGCAAATTCTATTTACATACGACGCTTTATCAGTATCACTGATTAAATAGCTCTTTGTGAATCTATTTTTAAGGAAAAATGCTTTCCAAGAGTTAAACAACCACATTTTTACTGACTGTTGGAATTTCACTCACCAGTGAGCTTTTGTAACCAACCAGACAAAATTGATGGTTGTGGTAGGGTTGGCTTGAATAAATAAAGGGATGTAAGAACAAAGTTCAAAATTTCAAACTTTTGGCAGATATTTAGAAGACGAGGGGTAGGGGTGGGGGTGTGTGTGTTTAAAAGGGCTCTTTATCTACTTTTACAACTGAAAATCCAATTTTAATTATACTAAAAATTAAAATAGAATTTTTCTACTAAAAAGTAGAAATGGACATCTAGAATAAAAATGCAATATTTAAAACTTTTCTCAATAAACTGACATAATTTATAATTATAGGACATGGTGGCCCATACCACATAATAAAATAAAGGAAAGCACTAGTCACTTTTACCAGAGAACAACTAATGATTATAAAAATAAAGAAGAAATACTGTAAAATTCTGATACACTTTAAGAATTATATTTAGATGACTTTTAATGTTTTAAATTGTATCCTAATATTTTAAAAATAGAGGATCTATTTACATTTATAGTTTAACTACTAGCTACATTCTAAAAAAACAATTTTTTTTAAAGAGTAACAGTCTTGCTCTGTTACCCAGGCTACAGTGTGATGGTGTAATCATAGCTCACTGCAGCCTCCAAGTCCTAGGCACAAGGAATCCTCCCACCTCAGCCACCTGAGTAGCTAGGACTACAGGTGTGTGCTACTATGCCCAGCTAATTCTTCTTTCTTTTTTTTTGTAGAGATAGTGTTAGGTTTAAAGAATTCACCCTCCTCAAACTTCCATCTAAATCTCCTATAGAACCCAACCCTCTCCCCTTCCCAGGGGTGTATTAGGCACATAGCCTTTGCCAGATCCCTAGGGAGATACAGGAATGAAATGCAAAAGGGGAATTTACTTTCCTTATCCTTCCTGATTGTTTGAAAAGAACTTATTTATTCCTCCCAGAAAAACTCTCTATAAAACCCAAGGCTCTCCCTTTTTCTCTCATGGACACCTTTTTCAGCATCCACCCATCTGCACCCAGATGCTCAAAATAAACATTTGCTACACACGAGGCTTCATGTGTCTCTCTCTTGGCTCCAGACCTAACAGGGTCTTGCTGTGTTGCCTAGGCTGGTCTAGAACTTCTGGCCTCAAATGATCCTCCCATCTCAGTTTCCCAAAGCACTAAAATTACAGGCATGAGTTACCATGCCCAGCTTTAGCTACAATTTTGATTAGTATATTTTATTCCATGAGTGTGCTGCATTACTGTAATTAGATGTTTCTAAACACCTAAGTGGTTTATTTATGTATCTCAGAAAGAACCCACACAACTAGATGACAAACTGGTCAGTTTGTAGAGGCCTGAATTTCCTATATCTTCTTGACTGGAGTTCTGGTGCTCTGAACACAACGTAGGCTACATATGACTGCTGTGTGTCTCCTTTCCCAGGCTTCCCACTCTTAAGAAACCCTTTTCCTTACATCAGTTATGTATTCATTCATTCAACAAACATTTGCTACTCCGGGCGCGGTGGCTCACGCCTGTAATCCTAGCACTCTGGGAGGTCGAGGTGGGCGGATTGTTTGAGCTCAGGAGTTCGAGACCAGCCTGAGCAAGAGCAAGATCCCGTCTCTACTAAAAATAGACAGAAATTATATGGACAGCTGAAAATATATATAGAAAAATTAGCCGGGCATGGTGGCGCATGCCTGTAGTCCCAGCTACTCGGGAGGCTGACGCAGGAGGATTGCTTGAGCCCAGGAGTTTGAGGTTGCTGTGAGCTAGGCTGACACCATGGCACTCTAGCCTGGGCGACAGAGTGAGACTCCGTCTCAAAAAGAAAAAAAAAACATTTGCTGAGAATTTACTAACATTAGCCCCTGCAATGGTCACTGGGGATACTGCCTTAGCTATACACATCTGTGAACTCAAATAAAATTTTAAGGCTCCCCTCATCCACTGGCTGACTGAATAGACCCCTTCTTGGCCAAGGGGATATCCTAAAACTAAATTGCCTGCCAGGAGGAGGGAGGTCAGACATGCCTCATCATGCCCCCTCCCTTCTTGGAGATATACTTTGTAACCCATTAACAGGCCTAAGGGTATGTAAGACAAACCTTCAGCTCCTCAATTTATACAATGAATATATGGGTGGCTTGTCTGATTAACAGAGCTCCTTATCTTAAAACATTCCAAGACTTTAAACAAAGCTTCATAATTCTTTTGTTAAGTTTATTCCTATTTAATTCTTTTTGGTGCTATTATAAATAGAATGTTTTATTCATTTCATTTTTGGATTTTTCATTGTAAGTGCACAGAAATTCAGCTACAGAGAACAGCAAATGGAGAGCTTCTTAAAGATTATCTTTATTCAGTTATGCTGAACAGAATGTTGATAGAAATATAGACAGGAAAGGCCATTCTGATGAGGTCTCAGATGGAAATGAAGAACAAGTTATTGAAAACTAAAGGAAAGGTGATCCTTGTTATAAAGTGGCAAAGAACCTGGCTGTCCAAAGAACCTGGTTGTGTTTGTGCCCTCCTGTTTTGTAGAAGATAGAATTAGTAAACGATGATATAGGATATCTGGCTGAAGAAAGTTCTAAGCAAAGTGGCAACTTGGCTTCTCTTGAATGCTTATAATAAAATGTGAGAAGAAAGAAATGATTTAAAGACAAAATTTGTAATCCAAAGGAAAGAGACTTCAAGATTTGGAAAATTCTCAGTCTATCCATATTGTAAAAAAAGAAAGTGTGCCCAGGAGAGAACATCAAGGGTGCGGCCAAGTAACCACTTGATAAGCAGATCAGTATGGACTGGCCAGATGTTATTCTTCAAGACAAGGGAAGAATGAATCTGAAGACATATCAGAGACCCTTGGGGATGCCATTCTCATCACAGGCCCAAAATGCAAGGGCCTGGGAAACGGAATGATTTGAAAGGAAAGGTTGTGGGTACGCACGGGACCTCAGCACTCCCTGACTGGCCCTGCCTCAGTGCTCCATCGCCACATTCTGGATGCCATTTCCAACAGCTCGTAGGGTACTCAGGCCATGGGGGTGTGGTTATCTCCATTTCCAAAGATGGAGCTGCCTGGAGCCTCAGTGTACAACTCAGGCAGAGAGAGCACTGCCATGAGGACAGGGCCACCATAAAGAGTTCCCTCTATGGTAATGCCTAGCAGAATTGTAGGAGCAGGGCCACCCCCAGGACCCTTGACTGAAAGAGCCACCAGAGTGTGATTCCAGCCTGGGAGAGCTGCAAGTACTCCAATTCCAACACGTGAGAATTATGGCATGGCCTGAACACAGCAAAGCCATGGGAGCAGAACCACCAAGATCCTTGGGGGCTCAATCCCTACCCCAGTGTGTCTAGAAGACAGGACATTAGTTCAAAGATTACTCTGGAACCCTAAGATTTAATGCTGCCCTTTTAAGTTTTAGACTTGCTCAAGATCTGTCACTTCTTCCTTCTTTCCTGTTTAACTTTTTTGGAATGTCTGTCCCAGGCCTGTCTCACCATTGTATTTTAGAAGCACACAATTTGTTTAATTTCACAGACTCACAACTGGAAGAGTAATTTGCCTCAGAATGAATTGCACATTGAGTTTCAACCATATCTGATTTAGATGGTATTTCAATGAGACTCTGGACTTTAGACTTTTGAAATGATACTAGAATAAATTAAGACTGTTGGGACTACTGGAATGGAGTGATGTATTTTGCATGTGAGAAGAACAGGCATTTTGTAGGGTCGGGGAGAAATGTTATGGTCTGAATGCTTGTGTTCCCCTCAAAATTATATCTTGAAACCTAATCCCCAGTGTGATGGTATTAATAGGTAGGGCCTCTGGGAGATGATTAGGTCAGGAGGGCAGAGCCCTCATGAATAGGATTAGTGCCCTTATAAGACGCCTGAGAGAACTGTTTGTCCTTGCCACCATGTGAGGACACAGAAAGAGCGTATCATCTATGAACTGGGCAAAGGTCCCTCACCAGACATAGATTCTGCCAGTGCTTTGATCTTGAACTTCCCAGCCCCCAGAATTGTGAGTAATAAATGTTTGTTACTTGTGGTATATTTTTTTATAACAGCCCAGAGGACCAATACGTTTATTGGCCATTGTGATTTTTTCTTTTGTGAACTGTTTATTCATATATTTTGCCATTTCTCTAACAGGGGGTTTTTCTCTTAGAGAGAAACAGAAATTGTTTCTGAACTGAATATTGGTTCTCTTTAACTTACATGCATTGTGAATGTATCCCCAGCCTATGGCTTTTCTTTTTTACTTTGTTTATTGTGTCTTGTGATCCACAGGAGTCTTTACTTTTAATATGGGTAAAATTTATCAACTTCTTTGTTTAGAGTTTGGGCTTCTTATGTGTTAGAATATTCTTCCCTATCCCTAAATCATAAAAATAATCTGCTTTTCATATTTAGAGTCCTCTAACCTACTTGGAATTGATTTTTGCATGATTTGAAATTATAATCCAAATTTTCACATACAGATAATCAAAGGTCCCAGCAGCACGTCTTTAACAGTTTATCCCATCCTTATTTCATCATTTACTGTTTTAATGCATAAATGGATAAATTTTATAATTTTTAAATTTACCCATGTTCTTCAATTAAAACGGGAGATGGGCCATCCTATTTGCCTTTGTATCCCTGGCCTTAAAACATAGTAGTTCTTTAGTAACAGTCATTGAATAGTCACTAAATGCTGAGTACGAATAGGCAAAAAGAAAACAGGCAGCAGCATATACAAATCATGCCATAGAAAAGAATCAAGTGTCAAAAGAAAAGGTTGCAAGGGTAGGCAAAGTTTGATCATGAGGAGGAATTTATTTTGTAAATAATGAGAAATGAGTAAAAATTTTTAATGAGAAAAATTACACAGGAAGAAATGTGTTGCCTAAAGACTGGCAAAACTTAAAGTCTGACAAAAACAAGCATTATGATAATACAGAGCAATAGAAACAGACACCCACCCTGCTGGTGAAGTGAAAATAAACTGTGATAACACCAAGGAAGGCAACTTGATAATATCTCGTAAAGCTGGCCCAGCAATTCCATGTCTACTATTTATTTCCACAAAACTCTTACACATTCATGAGGAGACAGGTATAAGAATATTTCTGCAGCATTGTATGTTAAAATTGAAAAACTGGAAACAAACTAACATATAGCAACAGAAAAAAATGAGCACATAATGGCATAGTAATACCCTGTAATACCATTCGATAATTAAAATAATTAGAACTATATGTGTTATCATGAATAAATCTCAAAGACAATACTGTAAAGGCAAGTTCCTGAAGATCCAAACTGCATAATATTTATATAAAGTGAACAGTTCTATGTTTTGTTTATCAATATACAGAAATGTGGATAAAGAACCAAATCATGGATGAGAATAACACTAGATTCAGGATGGTAGTTACTCCTGGGCAAGAAGTGCAAGGAACAGAACCAAAGCATCAATAGGATCATTAATGTTTAATTCAAAAATATACAGATCTGAAGCAAATACAGCAAACCATTAAGACTTGACAAAGCTGGATTATGGGCGTATGAGTGTTCACTACATTATTCTCTCTGGTTTTCTAATGAAGAAAAGATTACTCTGGTGGCAGTAAGGAAAATGAACTGAAGTGGGGAGAAGTAAAATGGAAACAAAGAAGGCAATTATAATACTTTTGAAATCTAGTGAGAAATGACAAGCGGTGACAATGAGGCTAAAAAAGGAACAGGAGAGAGGAGTAGACCTGAGAGATATTTAGAAAATAAAATCAGCAGGATTAGGTGGCAGATCAGATATAAGATGTAAGTGCAAAGGGGAAATCCTGGGTTCAATGTCATTCTTTCTTAAAACAGGGAAGTATGAAAAGAGGGTTTTAAAAGATAGTGAGTACCTGGGTGGGGGGAGGGGATGGGTGTATGCCTACATGATGAGTGCGTTGCGCACCGTCTGGGGAATGGTCACGCTTGAAGGTGCTGACTCGGGGAGGGGGGGCGGTGCGAGGAGGGGATGGGTGTATACCTACATGATGAGTGCAATGCACACTGTCTGGGGAATGGACACTCCTGGAGCTCTGACTTGGGGGGACAGGCGGTACATGAGCAACGTATGTAACCTGAACTTTTGTACCCCCATAATAAGCTGAAATAAAAAAAAAAAAAAAAGATAGTGAGTTCCTTTTCGGAATTTTTTAAGTTTCAAGGACCCATTCAATACTCTAGTAGAAAAACTGAATAGAATGCAATATGCAAAGTGGTTATAGCACAGGCTCTGGAGTCAGTTGTCCTGGGTTCAAATCCACTTAAACACATTAATTAACCAAGCCTCAGTTTCCATGTCTATAAAAAGGGAGGATGTTAATAAAATCATCATTCTCAGCATTTTTGTGAGAATGAAATTAGATAATGTCTCTCAAGTTCTGATCCAAGTATTCAACACAAACATTACTCAATAAATGCATACAGCTACTACTGATGAACATTTCTTTCTCATAGTACTTACTTCTATCACATACATCACTTAGAACTCTTCAGTGATTCCAACTTTTGTTCCTGGAGCACTGATTTCTATAAATTATATTTTGTTGTATAGACAGGGTTTTATAAAATTTTCAAGATGCTTGACATTATACCTTATTTAGAACTGCTGAATAATTTCACTTGTCAGCATCATTTTCCAAATCAAGAATATACTCTTTTTCATTGGAAAGTATTACACATGAGATTTAGGCCTAATTCCTACAGAATTCTACTACATATATACATTCACAAGTATAAAGCATAAAAACAATATGCCAGACCCTTGGGGTTGATAACAATAAATGAGGCAGAAAGTGTCCTAACCAAATTATACTCTGTACATGTCTTACCAACAAATAATTACAATGGAGTGTGATAAATGCTAAAATACAGAAAAAACGGGTACTACAGAATACAGACAAAAAGAATTCTCCCACAATTTGAGAGTTAAGAAGGGAATCCTAAAGGATGGGGTCATCTCAATGTGCAGGATAAGGACTTAGTAGAATAAGGCACAAAGGTGAAAGTAGGATTTTAAAATATAGTGTCTGAAGCAAAACGTTTTCTTCTAACACTTAGAACTGACAGAGAGCACAGACTGTTAAGGAAGCTAACAAAAGTTTAGCACACATAAAGCATGCAGTATAAGCTGGTAACACAGAAAACAGACTGGGAGGAACCCTGTAAGTCATACTTTACATGATACAATTAAATGAGATAATGCTTAAAAGCGCTTAGCACAGTTCCTGGTACAAAATAAGCCCACACTAATTGTTAAACATTATTCACTTACTACTATCTAATACTCTCCCCTTACTAGGCAGGAGCATTGCTTGAGCCCAGGAGTTTGAGGCTGTAGCGAACCATGGTCCTGCTACTGTTCTCCATCCTGGGCAACAGAGCAAAACTCTCTCTCTCTTTCTCTCACGCACACACATACACACGCACACACACATATGTGCATGCACACACACACACACAAATACTCTCCCCATTTTTGCCACAATTTGGAATCAAACAATACACCCACCAAGAAATATTTTCCACCAATATTTTACTTAGTTGGCTGCCAGAAAAAGAGCATATATGGTACTTACTAAATGTCTTAGAGAATCTGTTCTTCCATTAGTAAAATGGGAACAGTAATACCAACCTTGCAGGTCTACTATAATGAATAAAGTGAGTGTGCAGAGTTCTTACAAGAGTGACCCCCAGAAATGGTTCCAAGTAAGACAGATCAGCAGACAAATCAGAGAAATAGAAAAGCTGGAAGCTTTAGCTTCACTTTGGAGTTATGTGATGGGAATGCCTTAGAAATAAAGTCATTTTAGGACCAACTCCCTTTGGTAATGGGGAAAGATGCACGCACCAAAACTATTAAAGTTACAATAAAATGAATCAATACCATTCTGATAATGTGTTTACTTTTTCGTAATACACATGATTTTTCAAAAAATAAAAACTAGTCTTCTGTAATTTGTTTTCACAATTATCCTGTATTAAAAGTTTTATATATGTGTGTGTACATATATAGAAAAACAAAAATTTTGAAAAAACTTCTGAAATCCCATTGTCCTAAAACTAGTCTCACTTTACATATTTCTTTCCAAGTACTTTAAAAACAATAATTAGAAGGCTTTTCTCTCCATATCATACTGTTCTAAGGCTCAAACTAAATGGATATTGGATTAGTAGTACTCACTTTCGCAAAGGCAAAATAATAAAATCTCTGGGTATATTAGACAATTTATCATAATTAGATTTATATCCAACCTTCAAGAAGCATATCTGGGATTTAAAAAAGAGGTCTCCTGTAAAAATTTTAGAGCGTGTAATTTTTGTCTGATTCTAATTTGTCTTACTGACAACCTAAAACATTTATTAATACTCCTAGCTACTCTTTTTGCTTCCAAATGAATCTTATTCAATGGCAGCTAAATTCTAAGAAGATATACATATACACAATACAATATATACAATAATAATACAATTATTATTACCAGAAAATCATAAGTGAACTGAACGTTAAGTTAAATTTCCTAAGATTAAAAAAACTCAATTGAGTATAAAAAGCTTATTTTAGAATTTTCAAATATGGAATCCTTCAGCATTACTAAAATTATAAATTCAGAGGAGATAAGAATATCCTCAGGACTTCTTACAGAGAAGGTTTTGGAAAGTTATTATTACAGAAAGAAGAAAAAAAAAGCTCATGAATCTTATGTCACAAGTACTACTAAATATCTGCTTAGGGTTCACATAAATGCCCTCAATAATCCCTCATTATACCTCAAGATCAAGTCATTTAAATTTGCTGATGCTAAACATCAGTTATTACACTATGAGCATTCCCTACAATAAAGGTTATTTAACTGCAACCTCTTACGGACGGACACATTCTCCTAGTCCTCATTATTTAACAAGTAAAAATGCCAAGGAATGAGTGAATTGTACTGGAAATCACATAAATAAGTGTCCAAAAAAAAAAAAAAATCGCAGAACTACTAAAAGTTCTAAGCTACTAAAAGACCAAATTTTATGTTTTTAGTCTTGAAATACAATACAATAGGGCAAAATCCATTAGTATTTAAAATAACTATTTAATGAGTATCCATGTAAGAAATATTTACTACCTCTCTGCCAATCAATCTTCAAAGAAAATAGTAAATCTAGGTATAGAACAAGCAAATTAACCACACTGCATTTCAATACCAATTCACCAATTGATTTTAATTGATAAAATACACTTCTTATGTAGAAATTTCCCAAATATATCATTCAGCTTAAGGCTTTTAAGCATACATCTTTCTTCTACTCCAATAACATTTTTAAAAATCTCTAGTGAACCTACCTTTGAGGTTCTCTGAAGTTGATCACCAACATATGTTTTACGAAACTGATCCAAGAACCACAAAATTGCAAGCTCTATCTTCTCATTAGAGCACTGAGGCAATCCAGAATCCATTAAAGATATGAGCTGAAAAACTCTTTTCATGAAAGAAAGAAACAAGCTTCAGTACAAAATCTTAGAAAAACATTAAAACATTTATCATAAATGCAATATGATATGTAATCACTGTAAAAAGTGGGAAAATACAAAAGCACATACAAAAAATATTTTTTTTTTTTTTTTTTTTTGTTGAGACAGAGTCTCACTTTGTTGCCCAGGCTAGAGTGAGTGCCGTGGCGTCAGCTTAGCTCACAGCAACCTCAGACTCCTCAGCTTAAGCGATCCTACTGCCTCAGCCTCCCGTGTAGCTGGGACTACAGGCATGCGCCACTATGCCCGGCTAATTTTTTCTATATAGATTTTTAGTTGTCCATATAATGTCTTTCTATTTTTAGTAGAGACGGGGTCTTGCTCTTGCTCAGGCTGGTCTCGAACTCCTGACCTCGAGCGATCCACCCGCCTCGGCCTCCCAGAGTGCTAGGATTACAGGTGTGAGCCACCGCGCCCGGCCCAAAAAATATTTTTTAAAGCATCTGAAATCCTAACACTGAGAGATAACTGAATTTGGTCTAATTCCTTCTAGCCTTTTTTTCCTAAGACATACACAGGAATACAAACCTATATATGTATACGCAGATATTATTTTACTAAACATTTATATATAAATGCAGAGCATATGTATAAAAATATTACATGTAAATATAAGTAAATATACATGTACATACAAGTTTTTAGTAAAAGAATGGTATTGAATGTGTAGCTTTGTATTTCACTTTTTCACTTAATCTTATATTTATAAATAAATATTCTGAGATCACATGACTCAAAATTTTAAGAAATCAAGAGATACACCTACCAAAAGTTTGATACATCACTCTCTTAATAAGTAATAAAAATTTTACCTGAAATAAACTACAAGATGATATTAACAAAATCAAAAGCTTCTAATAGTAGTTAAACTATTATTAGTTATTATCAGAAATTCATAAATTTTCTACTTATTAAAAATCATTACAAAATCATAAGTGAACTGAAGGTTAAGTTAAATTTCCTAGAGAAAAAGCTTAATTCAATATAATGAAAAGCTTACTCCAGAATTTCAAAAAAGAAATCTATAAACATTACATATTTTCATTAAATTTTTCTGGTGGAGGCTGCCACATGCTTTGCATGAACAAAATCAGTACATTATAATAATTTTTTAACAGAAGTTATGGTTATTGAGAAAGCATCACCCTTCTCTAATTTGCATAAAGGCTATCCCTAGTTATGACACACCCAGTTCCTTCCAATGTATGCCCACAAGAACATACACACATTCATTGTTAACAGTTTTATGTGCCATTCCAGAGAAGTTTTTATGTATGTACAGGCAAATCTGACTATAGTCTCCTCCCAACCCTTCTGAACACATGGAGCATACCCATACATATGGTTCTAAGCCTAGGTTTTTCCATTTAGCAATAAATCTTAGAGATCTTTCTATGTTAGATATAAAGAGATTTCTCATTCTGTTGTGCAGTTCCTCAACATTCCACTACATGAATGTACCGTATTTTCATACATTCCCCTATTGATAGACACTAACGTTGTTTATAACTTTTTTGCTGTTATAAAAATGCTGCAATTAACAATCTTGTACATGTCATTTCACATATACATATTTACAATATATAGTCCTAAAAGTCAAACTACTAGCTCAAACAGTATAAACTGTTATAGTTTTGACAGCTATTAACAAGTTGTCTTCCATAAAAATTGAAACAACTTATAGTCCTACCATCACTCCATGAGAGTGCCTATATACCCACAGATAATTCAGGATGATATGGAATTTCATAATTTTTGGAAATCTGAAAATGGCACCTCAGTGTAGTTTTAATTTGTATTTCTTTTACATATGTGAGCTTAAAAATTTCCCATGTTTTTAAGCCGTAAGTATATTCTTTTCTATGACCTGTTTGCTCATATCCTTTGCCATTTTTAGCTACTGGGGTGTCTTTTTATTACTGATTTGTACAAATTCTATATATATTAGAGAGCTGACCCCTTTGCCTATAATTGTACTGACCTTAAATTTGTTTTATTGTTTTTCATTTGTCTCTTGACTTTGAGTATAGTTTTTTTAATGCCATGCAGAAGTTTTTGTTGTTTTTCTTACACAAAAAAATTTAACAATTTTTTTCTTTTATGGATTTCACATAATAGCAAGGTTTTACCTGAATCTATAGTATTTTTAGGTTCCTTTTTTTTTTTTTTACCGTTTACCTCTATGATACATTTGGACTTATTTGATATATATTAATAGTGTGAGACAAGGATCCAACACGTTTTTCCAGATGGCTACCTCGTTGATTTAACATCATTTCTTTCTTGTATAGTTTATCTTTTGCTCACCATTCTGAAGTACCTGTTATCATATATACTAGTATTCATTTATGCATTCAGATTACTTATTGGACCTTTTATTCTTTTCCACAATCCATCTTACTAAATATATCTTGACCAATATTTTTGGTAATATTAAATAACTTTCCAAAGCATTATTTTTAATAGTCACATAAAATTAATGCTATGTCAAAATTTAATCATCTCATTTTGAATAAAAACTCTTATTTCTAAGTGAAACATAACTTTTGTCCTCTCTCTACTCCCAAAGACTTCTAGAAACAAAATGTCTAGGTCACAGCATATGAACTTTATAAAAAACTTGGTGAGTATTATCAAAGCGTTAAGAAAAAATATTTTGGGGGGGGTGAAAAATGGTGTAGAGGTGACCTCCTGGTTCTCTGCTCCCAGAGAAAGAGGTGAAGAACTTGGACGGCTACGCACAAGGGGATTGCTTCCCCGCAAGAACAGCATTGAGAAACTGCAGAGAAACAGCGTCGGTCACACAACATAGGGGGAAAATAAAGGTGAGTGGGAGACACGATCCCAAAGTCTGGAGAGTGCAAGATAAATAGAGAATATAGCGTGGGATGGCTGTGCCCGCCTGGCCACCTAGTGCAGTGGGATCTGACCCACAGGAGAATGTCCTGCTCCCCCCACTGACCTCCACACCCACTCAGACAGGGACGTGCCTAAAGTCAGTGCAAAATCACAGCACCAGAGGGCGGGCTCTGTGGAGAGCAGACAATAGCAGGAAACATCTTGGACTCCTCAGTGCTCTGTGCTAGGACTGCACTGGGCAGGGGAGGGACTCGTCTGAGCAACCGCTTCAGGGAATTCAGAGACAGGCCTCGCCTCTGGTGGTCAGTGGGTCCAGAACAAAGGAGATGAACACCGAAAAGGGAGTCTACCCTGGAAGCCACTGACAATTAGGCCAGCTCAGGGCGGGTCAGAAAGAGCAAGACCTCCTGCAGGACAGGCGCAAAGATTGCAGGAGGGTGACACACAAGAGACAGCAGGCGTCCTGTTGACTCAGCATCCCATCTGGCATCCGCCAACTCCTGAACAGTTGCCCCCAGCACTACTGCTTTGTGGGTGGGCAGCTGCCATTTTTGGGGTCCACAACCCAGACACTGTGGCGAGCTATGGTTTTGGGCAGCACCGCTCCCCTAGCCTGGGGACTCTCATTCTGGGCACGATAGGATCCACTCTTCTGCGACCTATCAATTCAGCTAGCCAGGACTGTATCGATGGGCGAGTTTTGAGTGCTTCCCTACAAGTCTAGTTCCCTAGTGCTGGGAGGCCACCACCTGCAGGATTCTCAGGCACGGGGGCGCTGGGCAGTCTTGGGCATCACCCCTCTCCTAGCGC
Source organism: Eulemur rufifrons (assembly GCF_041146395.1). Lineage (NCBI taxonomy): Eukaryota > Metazoa > Chordata > Mammalia > Primates > Lemuridae > Eulemur > Eulemur rufifrons. The sequence goes on from NC_090992.1 coordinate 15,286,431, forward strand.
ACCAGCTTTCATGCTGGGAGTGGTGGGCTCTGCCTCTAGAGGTAGAGAGAAGCAAGAAAAGCCACTCTCTGTGTGACTGGCATGAATCTGCCGGAGCCTTGGTGCAGATCAATAATTGACAGCCCAGTGATTCGGCCCCCCAGACTGGCTTAGGTCATCTAAAAAGATCATAACTCTAGGGCCTGCTCTCCACATCCGGGAGGCTGCCAACAGTGGGGTTCGTGGTCAGGGAAGGAAAATCCTGGCCAAAGACCCCAGCAGGGGTACCAAGTAACCCCTCCCATCAGGAGCAACCTCCCAAGCATGGTGGAAGAACCCTGAATAACATATTAGTGGCTCCCCCTAGTGGCAAATCAAGCAACCACAGAAGCACTGACATCCAGCGATCTGCCTTGCTCCTACCACCACTTTAAGCAGGAATAGGGTCCAAGTAACCCTTGGGAATGGCAAGATCCTTCCTAAAGATCGGGGCATTAGTATTCCTCACCCAGGGACCAGAGACCAACACAGAGGCATCAGATTACCTCAATAACTGGCTCCTCCACGCAATCTGCAACCAATGACAGAGATGGTAACCCCATAGCTTAACACAGTGCCCTCCATCGCAAGCTATCAGAGGGCAGTGGAGTTATACACATAGGTGCGATTCACTACGTGGGATCTTAAGCTGGGGGACCAAACTCACTAATCTCCACTGGCAAGAGGTGAAGACAACAGGTCAGAGGTAACCCAACTTGCCAAAATACTTCTAAGGCAGTACAAGACCAGTGCGCCCCCTTCCACCCCTGTCAAGGAACGTCCCTTGGGGGCTTGAAATTAAGGGCACAAACCAGTCCTAGCACTCCCCATCCTCAGTCAATAACCCTGATGAGAAAGAACCAGAGAAAGAACACAGGGAATATGAAAGAGCAGAGAGAAAAGTCACCCCCAAAAGAAATCATGAGACCCTCAAAATTGGTTACTAATTTAAATGAAATGATTAAATTGATGGAGGAAGAATTCCAAATATGGATTGTAAGGAAACGTAATAGAATTGAAAATAGAAACCCAATACAAACAAGCCATGAGAACAATACAGGAAATGAATGAAAAACTCTCTAAAGATATTGAAATATTACAAAAAAACCAAACAGAAATCCTGGAAATGAAAGAGGCATTGAAGGAACTTCAAAACACAGTGGAAAGCCTTAAAAATAGAATGGATCACGCAGAAGAAAGAATCTCAGAGCTTGAAGATAATGCCTATGTGCTAAACAAATCAGATGAAGAAAAAGAACACAGAGGCAAGAGACAAGAACAGAACATACAAGAAATGTGGGATTATGTAAAGAAATCAAATATAAGAATTATAGGCATCCCAGGGAGAAAAGAAAATACACAAGGGCTGGAAAATCTATTTCTTGGAATACTGGAGGAAAATATGCCTGGCCTGGCCAGAAACCTAGATATCCAGATATAAGAAGCACACAGAACTCCTGTGAGACTCAACATGAAGAGGCAATCACCACGTCACATAATTATCAGACTGGCCAAAGTAAACACGAAAAGGCAATCCTTCAAGCAGTAAGACGAAAACAACAGATAACCTATAAATGAAAACCTATCAGACTAACTGCAGACTTCTCAAATGAAAACCTACAAGCCAGAATCGACCGGGGACCCATCCTCAATCTTCTAAAACAGAATAATGGCCAACCTAGAATTCTTTAACTGGCAAAACTAAGCTTTATCTATGAGGGAGAAATAAAGACTGTACCAGACAAGCAATCACTAATGGAATTTGCGAAGATCAGACCTGCTCTGCATGAAGTACTCAGACCTGCATTATACACTGAACAGCACAGGAGATACCCACCAAATTAAAATCACTCAAGAGTTAAAGTCCAGAGCCTGGATTCCACAATGGCTCAAGAGGTAAAACAAAATAATAAGAATTTACCCAACAATATGAACAGAAATCTACCCCAAATATCAATCCTCTCAAAAAATGTGAATGGCTTGAATTGTCCTTTGAAGAGACAAAGACCAGCTAAGTGAATAAAAAATTATAAGCCAAATATCTACTGTCTCTAGGAAACACATCTAACCCACAAAGACGCTTTCAGACTCAAGGTCAAGGATTGGAAAACAAATTTCCAGGCAAATGGAAACTAAAAGAGAACGGGGGTAGCGATTCTGATTTCAGACAGCATAAATTTTAAAATAGCAAAAGCAAAGAAAGACAAAGATGGTCACTATATAATGGTGAAAAGAAAAATCCAACAAGAAGACTTAACGATTCTTAATATCTATGCACCCAACACAGGAACACCCAGATATATAAAGCAAACCCTGTTTGATCTAAATAGCATGATAAACAGTAATGCCATAGTACTGGGGGATTCAACACCCCACTGTTTGAATTGGACAGACTCTCCAATAAAATAAGCAAAGAAATAACACACTTAAACAGAGTTCTAGAACAAATGGGTCTAACAGACATCTACAGAACATTCCACCCAAATAAAGCCAAATATACATTCTTCTCATAAGCTCATGGAACTTTCTCCAAACTTGACCACATCCTAGGCCACAAATCAGACCTCAACAAATTTAAGAAAACAGAAATTGTAACACGTATCTTCTCAGACCATAGTGGCATAAAACTAGAGATCAATTTCAACAGACACACTCACCGCTTCACAAAGTCGTGGAAAATAAACAATCTATTGCTGAATGACTACTGGGTCCAGTAAGAGATCCAGATTGAGATAAAAAACATTCTTTAAATTAAATGATAACAGGGTCACAAGTTATCAAAATCTGTGGGATACAGCAAAAGTATTCCTGAGAGGAAAACTAATAGCATTAAATGCTCACATCCAAAAGACAGAAAGCTTACAAATCAACAAACTAATAAACCCTCTCAAGAAACTGGAAAAGGAAAAGCAAATTAATTCTAAACCTAGCATAAGAAAGGAAATAACTAAGATCAGATCAGAACTAAATGAAATTGAGAACAAAAGAACAATACAGAAGATCAATAAAACCCAAAGCTGGTTTTTCGAAAAGATAAACAAAACTGATAGCCCTGTTGCTAGACTGACAAAAACTAGGAAGGAAAGGACTTTAATAAACTCAATCAGAAATGAAAAAGGAAAGGTCACTACAGACATTGTGGAAACAAAAAACATTATCTTTGCATACTATAAAAATTTCTATGCCCCAAAACTACAAAATGTGGAGGAAATGAACAAATTCTTGGAAAGACACAACCTCCCTAAGCTCAATTAGGAGGAAATAGAATTCCTGAACAGATCAACATCAAGCGTAGAAATTGGAGCAGCAATAAAAAAATCTTCCAAAAAAAAAAAAAAAAAAAGTCCCAGACCAGATAGGTTCATATATGAATTTTACCAAATATACAAAGAAGAACTTATACGTATACTGCAGAAATTATTCCAAAACATGGAGAAGGATGGTATCCTCCCCAACTCACTCTACAAAGCCAATTATCATCTTGATACCAAAGCCAGGAAAGAACTTGACAAAAAAAAGAAAACTACAGACCAATATCCTGCATGAATACTGATGCAAAAATCCTCAACCAAATCTTAGCAAACCAAATCCAACAGCACATCAAAAAAATAATTCATCATGACCAGGTGGGCTTTATCCCAGAGATGCAAGGCTGGTTCAACGTACGCAAATCTATCAATGCAATTCACCACCTAAATAAAAGCAAGAACAAAGACCATATGATTCTCTCAATAGATGCAGAAAAAGCATTTAATAAAATCCAGCACACTTATAGGACAAAAAACCTTAACAAAATAGGCATAGATGGGACATTCCTTAAAATTATTAAGGCCATATACGATAAACCCACAGCCAATATCATTATTGAATGGGGAAAAATTGAAAGCATTCCTGCTTAGAACTTGAACCAGACAAGGTTGCCTACTGTCTCCACTTCTATTCAACATAGTGCTGGAAGTCCTTGCCAGAGCAATCAGCAAAGAGAAGGGAATTAAGGGTGTCTGAATGGGGACAGAGGAGGTCAAACTCTCACTCTTTGCTGATGATATGCTATTATATATACAAAATCCCCAGGATTCAATCAAGAGACAGGATCCTGGAATTGATAAACAAATTCAGTAAAGTCTAAGGATACAAAATTAATGCACATAAATCAGTGGCATTCATATACACCAATAACAGTCAAGCCAAAAATCAAATCACAGATGCAACACCTTTCACAATAGCATCAAAGACAACTAAATATTTAGGAATATATTTAATAAAGGAGATGAGAGATATTTATAGGGAGAGCTACAAAACACTGAGAAAAGAAATTGTAGAAGATGTACACAGATGGAAATCCCTACCATGCTCATGGACTGGTAGAATCAATATTGCTAAAATGTCCATTCTACCTAAAGTGATCTACAGAATTAATGCAATCCCTATCAAAATTCCACCATCATTCTTTACAGATTTAGAAAAAGTAATTCTGCACTTCATCTGGAACCAGAGAAGACCTCGTATAGCCAAAGCAATCTTAAGCAAAAAGAACAAATTGGGAGGCATCAGTCTGACAGACTTCAAACTTTACTACACGGCTGTTGTAACCAAAATAGCATGGTGCTGGCACAAGAACAGAGATATAGACCTTTGAAATAGGATGGAGATCCCAGATATAAAACCATCCTCATATTGTCATCTAATCTTCATCAAAGCAGACAAAAGTATACATTGGGGAAAAGAATCTCTATTCAATAAGTGGTGCTGGGAAAACTGAAACCACATGCAGAAAATTGAAACTGGATCCCCATCTCTCACTTCTCACAAAAATCAACTCACGATGGATAACAGACTTAAACCTAAGGTGCTAAACCTTAAGAATTATGAAAGAAAATGTTGGGAAGACCTGTTTAGACATTGGCCTAGGTGAAGAATTTATAGAGAAGACCCCCAAAGCAATCACAGCAGCAACAAAAATAAACAACTGGGACCTGATCAAATGAAAAATCTTCTGCACAGCCAAGGAAACTATCATTAGAGCGAACAGACAATCTACAGAATGGGAGAAAGTATTTGCTTTCTACATATCTGATAAAGGGCTAATAAGAATCTATACAGAACTTAAGAAAATAAACAAGAAAAAATCAAGCAACCCCATCAATAAATGGGCAAAGGACACGAACAGAAATTTTTCAAAAGAAGAAAGACTAATGGCCAGCAAACATATAAAAAAGTGCTAGTGCAAATCAAAACTACAATGAGATATCACCTAACTCCAGTGAGAATGGCCTCCATCAAAAAGTCCCAAAATAACAAATGCTGGCATGGATGTGGAGAGATTGGAACACTCGTACACTGCTGGTGGGACTGCAAATTAGTACAACCCCTGTGGAAAGTAATTTAGAGATACTCCAAAGAGCTAAAAATAGAAATACCATTTGATGCAGGAATCCTACCACTAGGCATCTATCCAAAGGAAAAAAAGGCATTCTATAATAAAGACATCTGCACTCGAATGTTTATAGCAGCACAATTCACAATTGCAAAGATGTGGAAACAATCCAAATGTCCATCAATACATGAGTGGATAAATAAAATGTGGTATATGTATACCATGGAATACTACTCAACTACAAAAAACAATGGTGATCTAGCACCTCTTATATTATCCTGGATAGAGATTGAGCCCATCCTTTCAAGTGAGGTACCACAAGGATGGAAAAACATACAGCACATATACTCGCCATCAAATTGGTACTAACTGATCAACACTAAGGTGTTCATATGGTAGTAATATTCATTGGGTGCTGGTCAGGTAGAGCCCCTGACCGGCGTAGGTCAGGAGGCAGGGGGGTAAACCCACAGCTAATGGAAACGGGGCACACTGTATGGGAGAAAGGCACACTCGTAGCCCTGTATTGGGTGAGGCAAATGCATTTCATGTAACCGAAATGTTTGTGCCCCCATAATATCTTGAATAAAAAAAAAAAAGAAAAAATATTTTGACAAGCATTTTTATAGTGATTATTTCCTATATTTATAAATTAAGCTATTTATTTTGTAAATACACTACACTTACCAAATATCCTCAATACCACTAAGATTTATGGAGAACTTGCTAAAGAATTAGATTTAAGAATTAGATTACTATAATCAGGTTTTGGGTTTTTTGCCTAAGATAACGCGTTTATCCTCCAGTTTTGAAAGAAGGGACAAAACTAACTTTTAAAGCCTGTGTACTGTTAGCAGATTGTTGGAGTAACTAAGTTAAATAAATAGATACACATATCAAACTTCATCTCTGGATCCAGGTGATTTGTCAACTGACTTATATAAGGTATATACTGCTTTTAAGTTCTTTATTAAGTAGGACCTCCCTTCTTCTATTCAAGTTCTTTGTTCATTCTATGAACTTTCACTTATTTACTTTTATTTTCTTTTTATACCATACACTCCCAAATCCAAAGAAGATGTGAAACAAAAAGACAGCTTGCTGGGGGTGCCTTTACAACTCATATTAAGCATTTTCTCTGAGCATGACCTCTGAGCATCATGTCAGTGCTCAAAAAGTTTCAAATTTTAGAGCATTTGCCTAAAAGGCAATGATCTCCCCACCAGGACAGTGGAAAAGAGTTCCCAGAAGGGTACATAATCCATTTGTCAAAGAAGTTTTGGTAGTTGTACAGGTTCAGCTGCAAATGCCTGAAATCCAAAATAATAATGGCATAAAATATAGACATTTATTTCTCTCTCAAGCAAAAATCTAAGGCAGTGCTCCAAGGCTAGTTGGTGCTCCATGATGTATCAGGGGATTAGGTTCTTTCTATAATAGCTTGTTGTTACACTTGCCTCCAAAATCACTCTGTGGTCTAAGGTGGCTTCTTCAGCTCCACCCATTATGTCCACATATGTTATATATACCATGTTCATTTACATTCAATTGCTCAGAACATAATCACATAACCACACTTAACAGCAAGACAGTGTAGTAAATCTAGTTTTATTCAGGGTGGCCATCTGTACAATGAAACAATCACATATTTTATTACTACAGAAGGAAGAAGAGATATGGGGGACAACTAGCAGTCTCTGCCACAGTGCCCTTCAAAGATGTGTGGCCACCTCTAACAAATGCACAAGACCAATGCTTATATTGTATACATACAGGTCAAGTATCCCTTATCCAAAATGCTTGGGACAAGAAGTGTCTCAGATGTTGGATTTTTTGGAATTTGGCATTATACTTACCAGTTCACCATCCCTAATCCAAAATGAAATCCAAAATGCTTCAATGAGCATTTCCTCTGAGTATGATCTTTGAACATCATGTCAGTGCTCAAAAAGCTCAAATTTCAGAGCATTTTATCTTCCGGGTTTTTGGATTAGAGATGTTTATCCTGTATATGATATTCATTCCCAGTTTCAATTTATTCTCCTGTATCTATTTTTCCTTTATCTTAAATTATTTCTGATAAAAAGTTTAGAAGGAATAAAAACATAAATCATTAAAAGATAAATCATGGGTCAGGCATGATGGCTCATGCCTATAAATCCCAGCATTTTGGGAGGCTGAGGCAGGAGGATCACTTGAGGCCAGGAGTTCAAGACCAGCCTGGGCAACACAGTGAGATCTTGTCTCTACAAAAAAAAAAAAAAAAAAAAAAAAATCAGCCAGGCATGATGGCACATAACTATCATCGCAGCTACTCGGGAAGCTGAGGCGGAGTCCGATCACTTGAGCCCAGGAATTCAAGGTTACAGTGAGCTATGATCATGTCACTGCACTCCAGCCTGGGCAACAGAATGAGACCCTGTCTCAAAAATAAATAAATAAATAAATAGTCTCAAAAATAAACAAACAAACAATTTTGGTTGAAGTATGAGCATACCACTTCAAATACAAAGAAATTAATTTTAGATAACTGTTTTGGATTTCCCTGGATATCCAATTAAATAAGTATTCATTTAGTCAACAAATATTTGAGGGCCTACTATATGACAAGTGCATTAAGTGTTCAGTGAGCAAGACATATATCCCTAGTCCTCTAGAAATCTATAGTCTATCAAGGGAAAGACAATAAAACAAGTGATTACAATAAAGAATGACAAGTATTATAATAAATCCTATAAGGATATTAGCAAGCATTACTAATATTTTATGATGGAACAGCACAAAGATAGTGTGCGATAGAAAGGGGGAAGCATGGGTAGACAGCTAGAGAAGGGGAAAAAATGGCTCATTTAAAAGCTTAGTGTTCAATGAGGCTATAATGTAGTCAGTGGCTGGAGATGAGGCTAATGAGATAAGCAGGATCATGAAGAGCCTGACAAGCCATGTTGATTTTAATCCCCAAAACAATGAAAAGTCATTGCAGAGATTAAGCAAAGCACTAACATAATCAGATCTGCACTTTAGAAGGGCAGTCAGGGCTGGGAGTGGATGGAAGAGATGAGTTTAATTTTAGACATTGAATTAGAGGTGCACGTGGGATAGAACATCCCAGTGAAACAGTCCAGTAAGTGTTTGGAAGTCAGAAGACAAGAATTACTAACATAAAATAGAATCACTGAGCAATGCAGAGGGCCCAGCTGAGGTTAAAAACAACGTATTAACTGACAATGGCACCTATCTACAGAAGTGTGCAATTTCTTTTATTATCTCTCAACAAATCAGAGAAAACCCTAAATTCCTTCAGGATTAAGATTTTGTCGCACATAGGAGACAAAATACAGCAGTAAACAAAACAAACAAAGCATACTCTTTCCCTTATTCCAGTGGAATAAATAAATAAACAACATCAAGAGGTAATAAGTACTATGAAGAAAAATAGAGTAGGATAACGATGTTATTTTGGATAGAAAGGTCAGAGGAGGCCTCTTGGAAAAAGAGACATTTGAGTACAGACCCAACTGCAGTGAGGGAGTACAGCTGGCCCTTGAACAACATAGGTTTGAACTGTGCGGGTCCACTTATATGTGGATGTTCTTCCACCTCTGCCACCTGAGATAGACAGACCAACCTCTCCTTTTCCTTCTCCTCCTCAGCCTACTCAACATGAAGATGATGAGAATAAAGACCTTTATAATGATCTACTTCCACTTAATGAATAGTAAATATATTTTCTCTTCCTTATGATTTTCTTAGTAACATTTGCTTTTCTGTAGCTTACTTTATTGTAAGAACATAATATATAATACATAAAACATACAAAATATGTTGTTAACTGACTTATTGTTAAGGCTTCTGGGCAATAGTAGCTTATTAATAGTTAAATTTGGGGGGGTCAAAAGTTGTATGCGGATTTTCGACTGTGTGGGAGGTTGGCGCCCCAACCCTGCCTGCATTGTTCAAGGGTCAACTGTACTATACAAACATCTGGGAGAAAACATTCCTAGCAGAAGAAAGAGACGTGCAAAGGCCCTAAAGTGAAAACATACTGGTAGTACTCAAAGAATAGCAAAGAGGCCAGTGTGGTTGAGTTCAATGGGAAAGGATAGAAAATGGGGTCAGAAATAGCATAGGATGCTTTGGGGCCTGGAAATTGTCTTAAGTGTGACAGGAAGCCACTGGTGGCTTATGAGTAGGGGAAGGGAGAGGAACATTATCTGATCAGACAGAAGTTGAAATCATCTATATGATAGCACAGTTTGGGAAAGAAAGCAAAACTCTGAGCTAGTAATCAGTCTTCAATGAAAGATGAGGGATGACCAGGAGATGAGCAGGTGAGAGAAATAAGGAGAGGAGGAAGGTGGCACAGCTGACTAGAATAAGCCTGAAAGATGCAGGCTCTCTACTAGCACTATTAGATTGAGAGACCATGTGATGAATAAGACAAAACAACTGGAGAATCTCTCAAGAGATTTATATTTTAGTCATGATGAATGAAACTAAAATGACTATAAAATCATCTTTATTTAATTAGAATTGTGGGCCTGAGTACAAATATATTATCTGCTATGTTAAAGTAACATATTTAAAAACATCAAAGTAATATGTTTTAATTATAAAGACTTTTGGCAGGAGCTTCTCAATCTTCTGGTTTGTAGTGTTCTCCCAGGAGATGGACAGCCAACATATAACACATAGAAGGCAACTGTAATATAGTTCCATTTACTTGGAATTTCTTCATATGAAAGTGATATTTTGTAATTTTACATAAGACATCATTCTGAATTTAGAATCTCAATATTCTAATACACATATTTATGTTGTTTCCAGAGGAAGTGTGTAAGTCCTAGAATATGCTCCACCTTGAATTTTCTTGGCCCTACTTGCACACCCTCCAACCCCACCATCACTTCTCACTCCACCCCTGGGGTCCTAGCCACTTGTCCTGTAGCGCTAGTAAAGATTCACACAGCTCCTGCAGTTATAAATCCTCCCAGGGGAAAGGAGAGGCAAGCCACAGCTCCAGTCCACAGCTCCAGCTAAACTAAACCAGTAGATGCTCTGGCTCCCCAACAGCTCCTCAAAGAAGCCAGGGAACATAACTCATAAGTGTGGAAAAGTTAAACACCTAGGGGTAGACATCAACTGGTAAGAAACTGGACACAGAAAGAAGCCAACAAACAAACTGATTGCCCTTACTACTGCTTACTATGGGCTGTTCTGAGGCTGAGTGGTTTCATCTGGTCTCTAGGGACAATGTCTGTAAAAGCAAGCGACCAGCTGTGTTTTCTCAGTAATGTACCACCTTACACAGTTGATTCTCATTATTCATGGTAGTTATGTTCTATAAAGTAGCTGTGAATATTGAATTAATTATACTGAATCACTGCTCCTAGGGGAAATATAGGGTTAGGTTCCTGCAAGCCTCTAGTAACATTTTTGTCAGCAAATCATAACCTTGTTTTGTGTGTGTTTCTGTTTAAAGACTCCTTATTTAACATATATTGCTGATTCATTAATATTCAACTCACAGCCAACAGTACTACAACTCAAGCCTGAACGAAGCTTATCTAACCCATGTATTTTCTCTGTAAGGCACATGACAGCCTTCTTGTGCCTAGGAACACTATACAGCACTGTAGCACTACAGTGCAGCTACTTTAAACTCTGAAAGCACAAATGAAAAGCACAAATGTGCAGCAAATTTGGCCCCAAATAGAATGCAAAAGGACGTTTACTTGCAGTATGAGAGCTGTGACAAGAAGGCAGAGGATCACCTGGTTTAACCTCTGTTGGGAAATTGTGCAATATGCAACTCAGATTTTTCCACCCCTATGCACATGTCTGCAAATGACCACAAAAGCACCATGAACATTGATTTTGGACTTGGAAACAAATTTTGTCAAATTGAATAATTTAAAAAAATGGAATCCAGAAATAATGAGGACTGACTATATTGTTTGCTCTTATTCTGTCTTTCCCTTTCCCCTTATTCTTTCTTCTCTGAAAATGAACCCTTCTCCCCACCCTCCAATAAAACATTAGCCTATAAACTTTACCTAAGGCTGTTTTCTAGAGAATGCAGGCTAAGACACAAGATAAATCTTATTTTAAGTTAAATATGTTTGCAGCTTAAAGAAAAAAATGTATTTTCTAACAGGCAGATATACACCTGCTTTGTTTATTTCCTATTATATATTTTCTTACAAAACAGTGGCAGTATATATTCCCCATCTGATGATAAAAACTTTAAAAAGTCAAGCTAACTATAGCAAAAAGTATACTTAATTTGCACTTTACTAAATATGTAATGTTATCTTACAAGATAGTACAGAGGCACACATTTTTGCTTAGATGAAAATTAACTAAAGCATTTAAAGAAGGCCCCTAAACACCTATTTATTCATATTTTAAGTAATTTGATTTAATACAGAAAGTAATTAATCTTAGAAAAACTGAAAATATTTATGGTCTACTCAGATTAAAATTTTATTAAAGAGATAGCTGAAAGCTTGAAAAGGGTATGGAATAAAAGAAAATTTTCTATTCAAAATTACAACAAATTTATGAAACACCTAGGAATATATTTAAGAATAATAATGACAGAGAATATCACAACTAGCTATAATGATCTTAAGGACTTTCATAGGGTAATAGACATCTAAGATCAATGGAAGAGTATGAAAGGCCTGGAAAAAGACTAAGAATTTTATTTAGGATATAAGTGGTACTTCAAATCAGTAGAGGGTAGGATTAGCATTAATTAACACTTTGGAAATTTTAGAAAAAGTATATAAAACAAAATAAATGTCATATATATTAAAAATTAAATATAAAAAGCTAACACCATAAAAGAGCTAGAACATATACATGGATATTTTTATTATCTAGGAGTGAAAAAAAATCTTTCCAAGTATAAGCAGTGGAGAAAATTTGAAGGAAAAAATTCATAGATCTAACCACATAAATATTGAAAGCCAGTAAAAAACAAATTTCTACAGTAAATTAAAAACACAGAGAAAATCTTTTCAAAATGAATAATAAAATATTACATTTTTTTTTTTTTTCCTGAGACAGGGTCTTGCTGTCACCCAGGAGGCTGGACTGCAGTGGCATGACCACACCTCACTATAATCCTGTGCTCAAGCAATCCTCCCACCTGAGCCTCCCAAGTAGCTAGTACTACAGGCTCATACCACCACACTTGACTAATTTTTTTATTTTTTTAGGCTGGTTTTGAACTCCTGGCCTCAAACGATCCTCCCACCTTAGCGTCAAAAAGCATAAGCCACTAAACTCAGCCAAATATTAAGATTTTTGATATATACTGAGCTTTTATGAATAAATTAGAAAAGATAATTACAAAAGAAAATCAATATAGATATAAAAATCACAAAGAATAAATACAAATGACAAAAAAAGGAATGAAAGAAAATGTTTGACATTACTAGTAACCAAAGAAATACAAATTAAAACAAAACATTTGTTACCTATAAACTGGCAATAATATGAATCCTATTATCTAGTGTTCAATTGCTGAAAAATGGTTAACTCCCACAGCGTTTGGTTTCAGAGGATAAATTGGTACAACTTTTTCAGAAGACCATTTGATAATGTGTATTGAAAGTGTTTAAAATGCTACATACCCTTTGACCAGCCATTCAGCTTTTAGGAATTAACTTTAATGAAATTATTTCAATCTACATAAAGATAAAACTAAAAGAATATTCATCGAAAAGTAGTAATAAAGAAAAATTGAGAAACAACCTAAAATTCCAAAACCAAGGGTCTATTTAAATTATGATACAGCTTAGAATATTTAAATGTCTAGGTAAAATATTCATGATATTAGGTTTGATTTAAAGAAGTTATGTATATGTATGTCTATGTGTCTCTCTCTGTAATATTAATACATAGCTTACTATTTTGCCAGGCAGTTCTAAGTACTTAAAAAATATATTCCTTATAGTCCCCAATGAGTTAGCTATTATGATTATTTTAGTTTACAAAACATTATGACAATTTCTGTTTTAAAAAAGTTGAAAAACACACATGTAGTGTACATATACCCACATACATTAAAAGACCCAAAAGGTCTTCATCAAAATGATAATAGTTACCTCTAGAATAATATATTATTCTTTTCATTTGTATTTGTAAGTCTTCAACAAAAACACATATTGCACGTATAATAAGGAAAGATGTTAGTAAAAATAAAATATAAAGAAAATCAACTCACTTGCTCCCTTGTATTATTCGTATATAGAAATTTTCCTCAGTTCAGAATAGAAACATGAGGAGATTAATTCAACTGCTTCTTCTAAAGGCTGTGGCCATTAGGGGAAAAATCTCGTCAAGATTCATAAACAGCTTCTGTTGGATAACTGGCTACCCAATGCTTTTTGAGCAGATATATATCATTCCAAATTTTGCCACCATTCCAACACACACCAATTTTTTATGCTCTATCAGATCCAAACAAAAAGCAACCTAAATCTTCATCACATTATTCGCACAAAGTCTAAAAAAGATTTGAGTCTACAACTTATTAGAGATTTGACTTCTACAAATCACTTAACCTCTAAGCCTTGGTTTTCCCATCAATAAAAACGGAAATAATACCTTCCTCAAAAGGTCATATATACAATGCTTTAGCTCATAATACCAGCTCAATAACTACATTTCTTAACTATTTAAATTTCTTTAAATTACATGGCTGTTACTTACCGACAGGATAATTCTCCATCCATAGCATCATGTTCATCTGTACTGATATATGTTAATCTTCCTCCTACAACTGTCCCAACTAAGTATACTAGCCATGCAAGACGTCCTAATATATAACAAGAAAGAAAAAAGGTTAGGAAATATTACTAGAAATAAGCTTATTTTTAAAAAATGTCGAAATTTAGGAAAAGGATCTATTCTTTCAAACAAGTAATAAACTATTGTGAACTCAGTTCTTAACATAAAGTAGAGATTTGGGCATTTTTATCAAGGCAGTATATTAGTTAAAATGGCACAGATTTTAGAGTCAGATAAAACTACATTTGAATCCCAGCTCTACCAATTTTCTATGTGATCTTACGTAAGTTACTTACTTCTTTAAGTCTTAGGACTTTTTCATTTGCAAAATGGAAAAAATAATATCTATCATGAAGACTTATGATTGAAATTAAATTTGATAACAAAACAATAAATGTAACATTGAGGACCAGGGCTGCTATTTAGTAGGAAAATACTATTATGAATGATCCAATGACCAGCATCTTTTCTGAATGTTCAATGTCATGACAGTACAAGTCTGATCATTTTAAATATTGCTCCTGCTTAAAACATAATAGATGGTAATGAATTTATTCCCTTTGTATTTTTGTGCATGATTTTTAAAAATCCAAGATTTCACTATGCAATTCATGTTGTTTGACAGTCGAGTTAACTTCATGGCCGACAGTAGCCCTTAAAGGATTAAATACTTTCATAGGAGTGGCACAAATGGCAACATCTATAGTTTTCACAAATCTTACTTTGGAGTAGCCAAAATTGACTAATTTGGAAATGGAAGTATTTATTGAATGATTTTGGTTTAATGCATATTATTTTACATCTCTGGATTCATCATGTAAGATCCTCCAGTATGAATAATTAACAACATAAAATTAACTTCCTAAAAAGAAATTTTGTGCTATCCTTGGAGACTTATTTTTCATAGATGAACAGGCTATTTCATAATACTTAAATCAATTACATTTCTGATTGTAAAACCTTTTCAGGTGAACTTAGGGGTTTTGAAAAGGTGTGGAATCTAACAGTCAAGAAAGAGGCTATCTGTGCTTGTTAAGAAGACTTAAGGATAAAAAAGTAGAAAAAGAATACATTCTTCTTATTTTCCTGTGGATAATAGCAGTCATTATTATATTACAACTAATCAACAACTCCATCATAATTTCTGAAGAGACATCAGACTATTAAGGTGACAGACTTTCTGTAAATTAGAAATATAGTGTGGTATAAAACCACATCCCTTATGCTATCACAAAACAACAATGAATAAATCAAAACTGACCAATGATACAGCCTTATACATTAGTAATGTGAAACATATTAAATAGCAAAACATGACTACTAATTTGATCAAGTAATCATCATAAAACAGACTCAAGTTTCATGATATGTACAATTAGTGGAAAAGGTAACACAACAAAAAGTCCATGTAGGAAACTGAAGGTATTGAGAAAGTTACTCTATGTACTTCAAAGTGTTTTATGATCAATACCAGTCTATAATAACATAAGCTCTTCCCTGATGACCCTGCTTCCTCTGTAGGCCCTGACAAGTGCTAGCTGCTTTCTCTTGCACATTTCTTATATCCTGGGCCTTGAATATGGAGGTGTTCTTTGTGTTCCTCATTTCCACATTCAGAACATTCTCCCTCTCTTCATCATAAAAGCACTCACCTTTACACCTTATGTCATCAAACTGTACTACCAAATATCCCTCCTTGTTGCAATTATCTACTCTCCCTCAGATTATTTCCCTTATTTTTTTGAAGGTATTAGTTTCTGGCTCATTGTCACTCGTTCAAACAATATTTCTATCATAATCATTATTGATTCAATATCTACAAAGATGAATCCAACAATCCTTTGGTCTACTGGGAATCTCTAATCCATGAACCTATCACTTTTTAACAGCTTCACTGAAATATAATTCACATACAACTAATCCACTTAAGGTATTAATATATAATTCAATGTTTTTTGGTAAATTCAAAGGGTTGTGTAACCATCACTACAGTCTAATTTTGGAACATTTTCATGCTTCCCCAAATAAATCCCACCCCATTAGCAGTCCTTCTGCATTCCACTTTAGCCCTCCAGTCCTAAGCAACCACTAGGCTATTTTATATCTCATTAGATTTTTTCCATTCTGGACGTTTCTCATGAATGGAATCATACAATATGTGGTCTTTGTGACTGTCTTCTTTCACTTAGCATTATGTTTTTAAGAATCGCCCATGTCATAGCACGTATCAGTAGTGATGCTTCTTCATAGCTGAACATTCCACTGTTCAAATATATCACATTTTATTCTTTTTATTGATACATATTTACAGGGTACATGTGATATTTTGTTACATACATAGAATGTGTAATGATCAAGGGTATTTAAGGTGTCTACCACCTCCAGTATTTATCATTTCTATGTGTTGGGAACATTTCAAGTTCTCTCTTCTAGTTATTTTCAAAGTACATTTTTGTAAAATATAGTTGCCCTACTCTACTGTCAAACATTAGAACTTATTCCTTCTTTCTGTTTATTTGTGCCCATTAACCAACCTCTCTTCATTCCCCTCCTCCCACCCACATACCCTTCCCAGACTCTGATAACTATCATTCTACTCTATACCTCCATGAAATCAACTTTTTTTTTAGCTCCCACATATGAGTAAGAAGATATATTTGCCTTTCTGTGCCTGCTTATTTAACATAATAACCTCCAGTTTCTTCCATGTTGCTACAAAGAACATGATTTCATTCTTTTTTATGGCTAAATACTATTCCATTGTGTATATATGCCACATTTTCTTTATCCATGCATCCGGTGACAGACATTTAGGTTGATTCCATATCTTGGCTATCGTGAATAGTGCTTCAGTAAACATAGGGGTGCAGGTATCCCTTTGATAATACCCTGTAGTGGGATTGTTGGGTCATACAGTAGTTTTATTTTTAATTTTTTGAGAAATCCCCATACTGTTTTGCATAGTGGCTGTACTAATTTACATTCTCACCAACAGTGTAGAGGAAGAGTTCCCTTTTTTCCGCATCCTCACCAGCATCTGCTATTTTTTGTCTTTTTAATAAGAACTGTTCTAACTGTGGTAGGATGCTGTCCCATTGTAGTTGTAATCTGCGTTTTCCTGATAACAGGTGATATTAAACATTTTTCATATACTTGGCCATTTGTATGGCATCTTTTAAGAAATGTCTATTCATGTCCTTTGCCTACTTTTTAAGGGGCTTTTTTTAACTGTTGAGTCCCTTGTATATTCTAGATATTAGTTCCTTGGCCAATGAATAGTTTACAATGTCTTTTCATTCTGTTGATTGTTTCCTTTGCTGTGCAGAAGCTTTTTAGTTTGTTTATTTTTGTTGCCTGTGCTTTTGAGGTCTTAGCTATAAAATCTTTTCCTAGACCAGACCTAAAGCATATCTCAAGTTTTCTTACAGTAGTTTTATAGTTTCCAGCTTTATATTTAAGTCTTTAATCCATCTTAAGTTGATTTTTGTATGTGGTGAGAGAGAGGAGTCTAATTTCATTTTTCTGCATACTCAGATCCAGCTTTCGCAGCACAATTTATTGAAGAGGGTGTCCTTTCTCCATTGCATGTTCCTGACACCTTTGTCAAAAATCAGTTGGCCGTAAATGTGTGTATTTATTTCTGGGTTCTCTATTCTGTTCCATTAGTCTATGTGGGTTTTTACATCAATACTATGCTGTTTTAGTTACTGTGGATTTATCACATTCGATTTGTCTATTCAGTTGATTAATGTTTGGATTGTTACTACCTTTGGCTATTATAAATAATGCTGCTATGAACATATGTGTACAAGTTTTTATGTGGATGCATGTTTTCATTTCTCTCAGGTATCTAGAGTTGGAATTGCTGGGTTATGTGATACCTTTACTTTTAACATTTTGAGAAACTGCCAAAATGTTTTCAAAAGCATCTGTGCCATCTTACATTCCCACCGGCAATGTATGAAGGCCCAATCTCTCCAAATCCTTGTCAGCACTTGTTATCATCTTTTTGATTATATCCATCCTAGTGGGTGTGAAGTGATATCTCATTGTAATTCTGGCATGCCTTCTCTAAGGACTAATGATGTTGAGCATCCATTCACGTGTTTATTGACCACTGTGTGTCTTTTTTGGAGGAATGTCTATTCAAATCCTTTGCCCATTTTTAAGGATTGTCTTTATTACTATTGGGTTGTAAGAGTTCTTTATGTATTCTAGATGCTGGTCTCTTATCAGTCACATGATTTTCAAATATTTTCTCCCATTCTCTGTGCTGTGTTTCCACTTTCTTGATGGTGTCCTCTGATGTACAAAATTTTAAAAAACTTTAATAGATTTAGGGGTACAAGTGTTTTTTGGTTACCTGGATAAACTGTATGGCTGTAAAGTCTGGGATTTTAGTGACCCATCACCTGAGGCCTGTACATTGTACCCAAAATGTAATTTTTTACCCTGTATCCTCCTTATCCCTACCCCCTTCTGAGTCTCCAATCTCCATTATATCACTCTGTACGTCCATAGCTCAGCTCCCACTTATATGTGAGAAAGAACATGCAGTATTTGGTTTTCTGTTCCTGAGTTACTTCACTTAGGATGATAATCCCCAGGTTCCATCCAAATTGCTGCAAATGACATTATTTCATTCATTTTTATTGCTGAGTAATATTCCATGGTGTGTGTGTGTGTGTGTGTGTGCGTGTGGTGTGTGCATACATCACATTTTCTTTATCCATTCATCAATTGATGGGCACTTAAGTTGGTTCTATATCTTTGCAATTGTGAATTGTAATGCATACAATTTTTAATTCTGATGTAGTTCAATTTATCCAAGTTGTCTTTTGTTGTCTGCTTTTGCTGTCATACATAAGAAATAAATGCCCAACCCAAAGTTATGAAGATTTACTCCTGTTTTCTTCTATGAGTTATACAGTTTTAACTCTAAACATTTAGACCAAGGATTCATTTTTACTGAATTTTTGCATATGGTATAAAACAGGACTCCAACTTCATTCTTTTGCACGTGGGTATTCAGTTGTCCCACAAACATTTGTTGAAGACTTTTTTTGTTTGTTTGTTTGCCATAAAGTTGTCTTGGCACTCTTTTAGAAAATCAGTTGTCTATATACTGAGGGGTTTATACTGGGACTCTCAATTACATTTTATTGATCTGTATGTCTGCCTTTATGCTGGTACAAAACTGTCTTGATTACTGTTGCTTTGGAGTAATTTTGAAATCAGGAAATTTTAGTCTTCCAACTCCATTCTTTTACAAGATTATTTTCGCTATTCTGGGTCCTGCAAATTTCATATGACTTTTAGGATAAGCTTGT
Organism: Eulemur rufifrons; assembly: GCF_041146395.1. Taxonomy (NCBI): domain Eukaryota; kingdom Metazoa; phylum Chordata; class Mammalia; order Primates; family Lemuridae; genus Eulemur; species Eulemur rufifrons. Next base: position 15,305,958 of record NC_090992.1, read on the forward strand.
CAATTCCTGCAAAGAAGCCAGCTGGGATTTTAACAGGGATTGCACTGAATCTGCAGATCAATTTGCAGAGTGTTGCTATCTTCACTGTATTAAGTCTTCTGATCCATGGCCAAGAGATGTCTTTTGACTTATTTAGATCTTTAATTTCTTTTAACACTGTTTTACAGTGTCAGTGTATATAAGTCTTACACTTCTTTTTTCAATTTAAAATACTTAAGTATTTTATTCTTTTTGATGATACTGTAAATGGACTTGAATTTTTCCCCTTCATTTTTGATTGTTCACTGCAAATATGTAAACATACCATTGATTTTTGTTTATTGATCCTATATCCTACACATTAACTCCTCTCTTGCTTTGGCATACTCACCCCACAAGACCATAACTGTTTATATCCGATATCCCACCTATTCTTTGCCTATACTTAGCTTAATAGGAGAAAGATGCAACTGTGTTTACAAGTCTTGAATTCATCTTCTCAGTTAGGCCTTACCTAGATATCCTATCAAATGTTCATACCTAGAGTGGTAGCCTGTCCTTAAGATACCCATCATCAATTCCTTCCCTCCATGGGCCACCAGGAGGTGGAGTCTATTCTTCCAATCTTTGTAAATCTGGGCTGGATTGTAATTGCTTTGACCAACCGAATATGGTGAAAGTGACACCATTCCATATTGGACCTAGTCTTTATGAGAACTGCTTTACAACAGGTTCCTCCAGTCTCTCAGGGAATGCTTGCTCTAGGAAGGCCAGCTACCATGTAAAAAGACCACATACCCTGAAACCATCACATCGCTAGGAGGCCTGAGCTAGCCATGTAGAGAGAATAAATGGAGAGAGAAATGCCCAGTTAGCGTACATGTTCCAAGCATTACAGCTGACACACCAGACCAGTGAGTACAGAAGCATTCAGGTGACTCTAGCCCCAGTTCTCATCTGATTACAATGCCTGAAAGACCCCAAATGAGAACCATCCACCTGAGCCTTATCAACACCCAGAACACTGAAAGATAATAAAACAATTGTTATTTAACAAGCCACTAAATTCTGGTAATAGATAACATAATCCCCCAACATTTCTTATCCTCTTTCCTTGCTTCTTTTGTTTTTACTTTGGCACTTACTTTCCAACATAACATATTTATCTTACAGAGTTACCTGTCTATTCCAACAGAATGCAAACTGCACATGAGAGCAGGTATTTTTGTTTGGTTCTCTACTGCATTTCCACAGCCTAAAACAGTGTATGGCACATTGTATATTATCAACAGACATAGGTTACTGAACTTAGAAATCATTACTTAGAAAATATAGCATGAAACAGGAAAGAAAAGGTTAACTTTATCAATTTAGAAAATTAAAATATAGACTCATTATAAAAATGAATATTAATGGAAATTAAATTTATACTGCTTAAATTAAATAAAAGCAACTTCTTCTCAAAATATACTCAATGCAAGATATGTTACAAAGTGCATGTTCCAAGCTCAGGCTGAACAAAGTAACATTCTGCCTTCTTGTTTCAGCTTCATACTATAAACAAGTATTCTTTTCATGGTCTATTGCCACATTTTTTCATATTTTTATGCTTCTTTTTGGTGATTTTACTGTTTAAAATGGCCCAAGCGTAATGGTGAAGGGCTATGTAATGTTTCTAAATGAAAAAAAAACACAAAAAAACTGTGATGTGTCTTATATAGAAAATACTTGTGTTAGATAAGCTTTGTTCAGGCATGAGTCATAGGGCTGTTGGTTGTGAGTACAAGATTAATGAATCAACAGTATATATTAAAGTGTCTTTAAACAACAACACACACAAAACAAGGTTATGTATCGTACTGGTTGATGAAAATGATGTGACCAGAGGCCCACATGAGTAATGGTTCGGTATTTGCTAGTTCAATGTTTAGAGTGATTTTATGGAACATAACTACCAAAAATTGGCTGCATTTCTCAGTATCTTTCAGAGGTCATCATTAAAAGACTATGCTCCAACTGTATGTGGGATATGTAAAATATGTTGTATAATGGATATGAATTTGAAACATTGCAAGCATAATTTTTGGTGAATGTGGGTATTAATATTTTACTTGACTTAAGGGGGTCACTATTTTTTTTAAATATCCTATTGTAAATTATTTCTCAAGGTGAAAAATATTACTTAAATGTAAATAATTACCACCTTTACATGTTTTAACTTAGATTTTTAGATACTGATTTTACTTAAAGCAAGCTTTACTAAAAACAATAGCAATCATGCACTAGGCACTGTTCTAAACATTTTATCTATTGTCTATACCTATAATCATTTCATGTTACAAATCCCTATTAAAAAGTATAGAGCTATTTTTCAAATCTAGATAATGGATTTCTAAGAATCCATTCTCAAACTATCATACTTTCTATTAAGATTGGCAAAGGGAAATTCTCAAACACAGCTGTCCATTAGCTGAATAGACCTTGATGATATAAAAATATCTTATGATATAGCAATCTCTTAAGTGATTAACACACTTTGATTCCTAATCCTGAACTGTGCTCTGTCTGCTGAGTCTTAACCACAGATGAGACTGCATATGCCTTTGGGATCATTACCAGGGAGAAGTTTCACACTTCTTTTTGTTTCCAAAATACTTGAAATAAAACCAAGTACATTGACACATGAAATGAATAATGGTTGATACAGCTGGATTTACATTAAGTAAACTTACTTTGGGGGCTTATCATTAATGTTTACACAGACACCTACCTACTAGCTCTTGATAAAACATGCCTACCTGAATGAAAATACACCAAGACTTCACGATGCATGTAATTTTTATATTTTTCTGTTGGAAGTTAATATTTTTTTTTTAAAATGGAAGCAATACAATTTAGCTACCAAGAGCAAGGCTCAAATTCTGCCTCTAGTACTTAACACTAGTTACTTAATCTTGCTTTAATTTCCTCACTTGAAATATAAAAATGATAACAATACCTGGCTTATAGGGTTGTGATAAGCACTAAACGGTATTCTGCATGTAAATTACTCATAACAATGCTTATCAACAAATGCTATAAGTGCTCAGTAAATGTTGGCTATTATTACTGTTATTATTAATAGATATCTCCCCTTTTAATATGGTTCTGTATCATACTTACCAATACCATAAAATATACCATTATGTAACATTTACATGTTCATTCTGTGCCTTACTTTCGAAGCTGCTCAAGAAAATGAAGTCACACAATAAGAATTTTTTAAGTTCTTTCCTTTCCACTAAAGAGAGCTGTTACAATTGAAGTTAGTTATAATTAGCCATATGTACTTTCTTAATCCTGTTTGTAAAACAAACACAAATCCTCCAAACTGGGGGGTGGGAATCCATGTAAAAGGCATTCAGACAAACATCTGCTAAATACCTACTATGTGTCATGTTTTGTGGTAGGAAAATAACTCAGTATTTATATGTATGGGGGAGGGTGGGAAGGGTAAGAGATTCTATGCCCAAAGAATTTAACCTGGTGAGACAGACAGACAGGGAAAAAGTAAGGGAAAAAAATAAAAAATTTTTACAAAACATGTGATGAGCACCACTGTCTAATAACAGAAAGGCTAAAGATGCTAAATATAAGACATGAATTTCTCACAATTTAAACTTTTATTCTTTAATTCATTTAATCTGTGACCTTAAAATTAAGCTTTTCATATCAAAGAATGCCATGCAAGGATAACATGTGATACACTGTGAGCAGTTTTTTCTAAAATATGGTAAATTTTGAATAGAAGTTTATTTATTTAAAGACAAACACAGTACATACTTACTGTTTGTTTTAGAAAGCAAGTATTTCTATTGTACAAGAAATGGAAAAACAGATTATTTCTTCACCCTTAGAAACTTAAGTACTGAATGAGTTATAACAAACAATCAAACATAAAGACATTATTATTGAACTACAGAATACAATCCTGATATTTAGCTGAATGAGAAGTGGTATTGCTCATAAACATTAAACCATCGCTAAACCTGAACAATTTTAGACTCACAGTATTCAAAATAATAAATGTTAAGAAGTTACTTTGGGGCCGGGCGCGGTGGCTCACGCCTGTAACCCTAGCACTCTGGGAGGCTGAGGCGGGAGGATGGCTCGAGGTCAGGAGTTCGAGACCAGCCTGAGCAAGAGCAAGACCCGTCTCTACTAAAAATAGAAATTATATGGACAACTAAAAATATACATAGAAAAAATTAGCGGGGCATGGTGGCGCATGCCTGTAGTCCCAGCTACTTGGGTGGCTGAAGCAGGAGGATTGCTTGAGCCCAGGAGTTTGAGGTTGCTGTGAGCTAGGCCGACACCACGGCACTCTAGCCTGGGCAACAGAGCAAGACTCTGTCTCCAAAAAAAGAAAAAAAAAAAAAGAAGTTACTTTGGGAAATAAGCCAGACACAGAATGAAAAATACTTCATGGTCTCATTTAAATACAGAATTAAAAATAAAAAGGTAGAATACACAGAAATAGAGAATAGCAGTGGTTACCAGGGGCAAGGAGAAGGAAATGGGGAGAAGTACGTCAAAGGGTACAAACTTGCAGTTATACAGGATGAATAAGTCTAGAGATCTAATATACAGCAAGAAGACTACAGTTAATAAGATTTTATTGTATACTTGAGATTTGCTAAGTGAGTAGATAAGTGCTCTTACCACAAAAATTTTAAGGTAACCATGGAAGGTGATGGATAGGATAATTTGCCTGACTGTAGTATTCATTTCACTATCAATATATCATGTTGTGCACCTTAAATATATACCAAAAAAAAAAAAAATAGAGGGTACTTTGGTAACATAATTACCTCCAAAAAGTTTAAAGAACCATGTAAACCCACATATCTAAATTACATTTAGGAAAGAAAATCTGATACATGAGTTTCATTTTATAATAATACTAAATTTCCATTATAATTTTCCATTTTTCTATTTATTCTGAAATGTTCAAGGCACTTGTTTTAGCAGCTGTTCAAGCATAGAACATTTTTTCCTTAACAAAATAATTATTGCTGTAATAATCTGTAATTATGGTTTATAACTGCAATAATCCCAAAGAAATCAGTCATTACCATAGATCACCAGTAATCGTTAACTACTGTTAATGACCTATTTCTTAGGGATTATTGTTTTCGTAAACCATGACCATATCACCACAAATACGGAAGAGCAAGACAATATAATACAAATGAGATCATAATATAATAATAAACTTATTTTGTAACATTAAAAGCCATTAAGCATCTAAATTAAAGCACACATAACAAGAGCATATAATTTTCTTTGTTCAACACTAACTGAGGTGTTTAGTCTGCATAAAAGAAACTAAATACTACTGCACACAATGTACAACTAAAGACATGTTAGGTATTTTTTTGTAATATAAAACAATCATTTTTGAACAGATCATAGACTTTTTTTTAGAAGAAAGGCTCCTTCTCATGGACATTTTGATCAGAAGAAAGGAAGAAAACAAATATTTTTAAAAATTTTACTAAAACTACTAACTATCCAACTAAAAAGAATCCTTCAACTTATAATAATCAAGAATCAGGCCTGAATTACTCTATTCAGTTAAACCTACTTAATACCATTAAATTATTACATTTCAGTTAATCTCATTCAAATATCTTTGAGCATCTATACTTTCATTCAATATCCTTTACAAAGAAAACAGGTCTTTGATTTTACAACTGAATCTCCAAGACAGATCATATGTTAGAACATAAAACAAGTCTCAGAAAATTCAGAAAAATTGAAATCATACCATGTAGCCTCTCAGATCACAGTGGAATAAAACTAGAAATCAATTCCAATAGCAACTCTCAAATCTACACAAAGTCATGAAATTAAGCAATATGCTACTGAATGACCCATGGGTCAATGATGAAATTAAGAAGGAAATCAAAAGATTTTTCTAACTGGAAGACAAAGAGGGCACAAGCTTCCAAAATCTACAAGATATAGAAAAAGAGTGCAATGAGGGAAGTTCATAGCCTTAAATGCTTACATCAAAAAGACAGAAAGATCACAAATTAACAACCTAACATCACACCTCAAGTTACTAGAAATAAAACAAACTAAACCCAAAGCTAGCAGAAGAAAAGAAGTAACAAAGCTCAGAATAGAACCAAATGAAATAGAAACCAAATAATATAAAGGATCAACAAAACAAAAAGTTGGTTCTTTGAAAAGAGAAACAAAACTGATAGACCACTAGCTATATCAACCAAAAACAGAAGAGAAAGGCCTCAAATAAAGCTCAATCAGAAATGAAAAAGGAGACATTCCAAATGATACCACAGAAATACAAAATATCATCCATGACTACTATGAGACCCTCTATGCATACAAATTAGAAAACCTAGAAGTGGATAAAATTTCACAAACACACAACCTTCCAAGCCTAAATCAGGAAGAAACAGAAATCCTAAACAATCAATAACAAGCAGTGTGACTAAAACAGTAATAAAAAAAATCTACCCCACCCCTCAAAAAAAAAAAAAAAAAAAAAAAAAGCCCAGGACCAGATTCACAGCCAAATTCTATCATATCTACAAAGAATTGGTACTATTTTACTGAATCTCTTCCATAACACCAAGAAGGAGAGAATCCTCCCTAACTCATTCTATGAAGCCAGTATCACCTTGATACCGAAGCCAGGAAAGGACACAACAAAAAAAGAAAACTACAGACCGATATCCCTTATGAACAAAGATGCAAAAATTCTCAACAAAATACTAGCAAACTGAATTCAACAGAACATCAAAAGATAATTTACCATGATCAAGTGGGTTTCGTTCCTGGGATGCAAGGGTGGTTCAATATACCCAAACCAATAAATATGATACACCACATAAACAGGAGTAAAAACGAAGACCATATGATCATCTCAGTAGATGCAGAAACAGAATTTGAAAAAATCCAGCACCCATTCATAATAAAAACCCTCAACAAACTAGGCACAGAAGGAACATACCTCAGAATAATAACAGTGACATATCACATACCTATAGCCAACATCATACTGAATGGGGAAAAGTTGAAAGCGTGCCCCTAAGAACTGGAACAAGACAATGATATCCACTGTCACCACTTCTATTCAACATAGTCTTGGAAGTCCTAGCCAGAGCAATCGGGCAAGAGAAAGAAATAAAGAGTATCCAAAAAAGGAAAGAGGTCAAAGTATCCCTGTCTGTTGACAATATGATCTTGTATCTAGAAAATCGTGAAGACTCCATCAAAAGATTCCTAGAATTGATAAATAAATTCAGCAAAGACTCAGGTTATAAAATCAACGTAAACAAATCAGTAGCATTTCTATATACTAATAACAGTCAAGCTGAGAGTCAAATCAAGAACTCAATACCATTTACAATAGCTACAAAGAAAATCAAATACCTAGGAATATACTTAACCAAAGAGGTGAAAGATCTCTACAAAGAGAACTACAAAACACTGATGAAAGAAATCATAGATGACACAAATGGAAAAATATCTCATGCTCATGGATGGGAAGAATCAACATTGTTAAAATGTCTGCACTGCCCAAAGTGATTTACAGATTCAACACAATTCCCATCAAAATACCAAAGCCATTTTTCACAGATCTAGAAAAAATAATCTTAAACTTCATATGGAACTAATAAGAGCCCAAATAGCCAAAGTAATCTTAACAAATTGACCACCATGTGAATTGTATTTAACTCATGCTAGTTTTGAGCCAGGAGCCTCGTGAAGCATATGTAACTCATACGTCTCTTCACCTTGGGAGCAGTGAGATGTATTTTTCAAGTTGCATATAACTCACGCACACAAAACAATAAAAACCAACAAATTTTTCATTAAATTAGAAAGGATCATTTTGTTTTTGAAGTTTTTATTCTACTTTCATAATAAAACACCATAGCCCCACGGGAAAAAATTTTTTTCTAGTGTGGGAGTCAATGTACTAAGCAAAAAGAACAAAACCAGAGGCATCACATTACCTGACCTCAAATTATATTACAAAGCTATAGTAACCAAAACAGCTCGGTACTGTTACAAAGGTAGAGACACAGATGAGTGGAACAGAATAGAGAACCCACAAATAAAATCATATAGCTACAATGAATTGATTTTTGACAAAGCAGACAAAAACATACAGTGGAGAAAGGATAACTTATTCAATAAATGGTGCAGGGAAAACTGGATAGCCACACATAGAAGAATGAAACAGGATCCCTCCCTATTTCCCGCCATATGCATAAATTAACTCAAGATGAATTAAAGACTTAAGGCATGAAACCATAAAAATTCTAGAAGAAAGTGTAGGAAAAACTCTTCTGGACATTGGCCCAGGCAAAGATTTATAACTAAGACTCAAAAGGAAAATATAACAACAACAAAAATAAATGAATGAGACTTAATTAAATTTTTAAAAGTTTCTGCACAGCAAGGGAAATAATCAACAGACTATGCAGCTTACAGAATGGGAGAAAATATTTGCAAACTATACATCCGACAAAGGGCTGATATCCAGACTCTATGAAGAACTCAAACAAATCAGCAAGAAAAAAACAAGCCACTAAGAACTGGGCAAAAGACATGAACAGAGTTTGTTCAAAAGAAGATAGACAAATGGCCAATGAACATATAAAAAATACTCAGCATCACAAATCACCAGGGAAATGCAAATTAAAACCACAATGAGATACCACCTTATCCCTATCAAAATGGCTACTAAAAAATCAAAAAACACTAGATATTGGCATGGATGTGGTGAAAAAGGAACGTTCATACACTGTTGGTGGGACTATAAATTGGTACAACCTCTATGGAAAACAGTATGGAGATTACTCAAAGAACTAAAAGTAGATCTACAATTTGATCTAGCAACCCCACTACTGGATATCTACCCAAAGGAAGAGAAATCATTACATCGAAAAGACACCTGCACCTGAATGTTTATCACAGAACAATTGACAATTACAAACATATGGAATCAACCTAACTGCCCATCAATTAATGAGTGGATAAAGAAAATGTGCTACATATATACAATGGAGTACTACTCAGCCATAAAAAAGAATGAAATGTCTTCTGCAGCAACCTGGATGGAACTGGAGAACATTATCCTAAGTGAAGTATCTCAGGAATGGAAAAACAAACACCATATGTTCTCACCAATTAGTGTGAGCTAAATGATGGGTGAACATGGTCATAAAGTGATATAAATATTAGGTCATTGAATATGAAGTGTCCAATTTCCTTAAGCACTAAGTTTGACAGTTGATATCTCTGACATTTTCACTTTGACACTGATTTGTATTGTGAAGGTACATCCTCAGTCTTTCAAACACATGGGGTTTGGCTTGTGATTATCTTGCAAATTTTTTTTTAGAGCAATTTTTCTGAAACCATGGATAAGTCAAAAATCCATGTTATTTTTGAATATGAGTTCCATTGTGGAACCAATGCTGTGCAGATAGCTTGAAATATCAGTGAAGTGTTTGGGAAGGACGTGGCTAATGAATGCATAGTATGTTGATGGTTCCAGAAGTTCTGTACTGGTAATTTTAAGCTTGAAAATGAGCCACGTGGGTGACCTGAGACCAACCAAGGTGGATAATGATGAGCTGAAAGCTGTAGTGGAAGAGAATCCATCTCAACCTACACATGAATTAGCATCAAGGTTTGATATTGGACCATTTGAAACAAATCGGCACGGTAAAGAAGCTGGATAGATGAGTACCATATGACTTAAACAATGATCAAAAGAGAAATCATCTCCAAGCTTGCCTTTCTTTGTTGTCACAACATAAAGGCAAACCATTTCTACACTGTATTGTTACATGTGATAAAAAATGCATTCTTTTCGACAATCACAAGCATTCAACACAATGGTTGAATAAAGAAGTGCCAAAACACACTCCAAAACCAAATATTCATCAAAAACAGCTAATGGTATCTATTTGGTGATCCAGTGCTGATATTATCCACTACAGCTTCATGAAACCTAGTCAATCAATTACAGCGGATGTCTACTGCAATCAACTGGACAAAATGATGAGGATGCTTGCAATTAAGCAGCTGAGCTTGGTCAATACAGACAGGCCAATCCTCTTGCAAGACAACGCTGGACTACATGTGGCACAAACACTGCTCAAACTACAGAAGCTGGACTTGGAAACTCTCTGTCATCCACCATATTCACTGGACCTTGCACCAACTGACTACCACTTCTTCCAGGCTTTGGACCACTTCTTGCAAGGCAAAATATTCAATTGTCAACAAGCTATGGAAAACACCTTTCACAATTTCATCGCCACTCACTCTCCAGGTTTCTTCATCGCTGTTAAGATGGTAAAACTGTGTCAATAGTTTAGGCGCATACTTTGCTTAATTTTACTGCTTCTTGTTTGAGATACAATAAACTATTGATTCAAAATCAGACATTTCGTATTCAATGACCTAATAACACTGGAAACTAATGAGGGAAAAGGGATAAAATCTTAACCTATTGGGTACAATGCACACTATTCTGATGATGGACACACTAAAAGCCCTAACTTCACCGAGATACAATTCATCCATGTAACAAAATCACCGTACCCCTTAATATTTTCAAATACAAATAAATAGATAAATAAATTGTCCTCAAAATTTATTTTTCCCCCATAATTACTTATTAGTATGTTTTCAAATTCCGAAGTGTATGGGGTTTTTTTGTTTATTTATTTATTTTTGCAATTTAGTTTTAACTGCAAATTGGTAAAAAAAAAAAAAATTGATCTCTAAGATAGTGAGTCATTGAAAATTTCCAACACTCACTTTTTATACTACTACTACTATTTGCTCAGTTTTTTAAAAACATGCCATGTGTCCTGAAGAAAACTGACATTTTCTAATTGTTGGTTCCAGTGTTTTACATATGTCAACTCAATTAAGTCTGTTAATTGTATTGCTGAAATCATTTCTAAATTTACTAACTTGCTACTTATTTGAACTGCTAACAATTGAGAAATGTATTACAACCCTCCATTAGGATGGTAGATCTGTCAATTTTTCACTGTAGTACTACCAATTTTTGTTTGTTTTGAGACTACTTCATTAGGTACTATGTATCTGAAATTGTTGTACACTTGAGTATCCCTTATCCAAAATGCTTGAGACCAGAAGTGTTCTGGATTTCAGATTTTTTCAAATTTTCGAACACTTCCATTGTGATACAGTGTCCCACATCCAAAAACCCCAAATTCTTTTTTTTTTACTTCAGGATAGTATGGGGGTACAAACATTTTGGTTACATGTTATGACTTTGCCTCACCCAAGCCAGAATTAGAGGCGTGCCCTTCCCCCATACAATACTCACCGCATCCATTAGTTGTGAGTTTGTCTACCCCACCCCCCGAACCCCCAATGAATATTACTAACATGTGGGCACCTTAGTGTTGACCAGTTAGTGCCAATTTGATGGCAAATACATGTGCTGCTTATTCTTCCATTCTTGTGATACCTCACTTTGGAGGATGGGCTCAAGCCCTATCCAAGATAAGAGGTGCTAGATCACAATTCACTATTGCAAGGATGTGGAAACAACCCAAGTGTCTTTCAATCCATGAGTGGATTAATAAAATATGGTATACATATACAATGGAATACTACTCAATTACAAAAACCCCAAATTCTTAATGCACCAATGAATATTTCCTTTGAGCATATTAGTACTCAAGAAGTTCTGGATTTTGGAGCATTTCAGATTTTCAAATTTGGGATACTTAACCTGTAACTTCCTAGTTCACAAATCATTATTTCTAGTTGTAATAATGCCTTTTATCTTAAAGTCATTTTTGTTTGATATTAACAACTGCTCCAGCTCCTATAGGTTCATATTTACATAGCACATCTTTTTTGTATCTTTTAATTTCAACTTTCCATGTTTCAGTGTTTTGGGTTATCTCTATTATAAGGAGCATTTGGCTTTTTAAAAATAATTCAAATTTACAATCTGGCTTAACTATAAATTTACCTCCTTTATGTCTACTTGATTAATATCGGCAATGCTCCTATCTTTTTATTTTTTATTATCTGTTGTTGTCTAGTTTTTTTCTGGCTCTTTTTTTTCCTTCCTTGGCTTTTTTAAAAATTGAATTTGTTTTTCTATTTCATTATTTTCCCTCTGCTGGTTATAGAAGATTAATCACACAATTTCTATTCTTTTAGTTGTTACCCTTGAAATTTTACCATTTTAATTCCCCTACTATATAAGATGAGGACTTAAGGCAATTTTAATTCTCATCATTCCTTTCTCTCTCTCACATGGTACTGTTCTTTGGTGCTTTCATTCTCGGTTTTTTTTTAATTCCACAAATTAAACATAATCATTAATTTTTTATACAGACTATTAAAGTTTATGTTAAATATATCTATTTACCAATATCCATGTACTCTTTTTCTTCCTTCTGCAATCATGCCTTTCCGTCCTGAAAAATAACCTTTAGAATGTTTAATAAAAACCTTCAGTGAGGAGCAGCAGTAAAGATGTACCGGTAGTCAACATTCTGCTTTCATTTGTCTGAAAATGTCCTTGGAAAGACACTTCTGCTGATATACAATAATAGGATAGCAATTATTTTTGCTCACTTCTTTGAGCATAATATTCCACCATCTTCTGGTTTCCATTTTTACTCTGAGTTATCAGTTTATTTTATACTACTTTGTAAGTGATCTTTCTTCTCCAGTTGCATTTAAGATTTTCTGTCTTTGGGGTTACATTGTTTGACTAAAGTGCTGGATTTTGTTTTTGATGAGTATGTTGGGCTTGTTGTATTGATGGATCATGTCTTTATTCAGAAAAATTCTCAGAATCTCTTCAGTTATCACCTTTGTTCTATCCTCTCTCTTCTGTCTTTCTTGGATCCAATTTGACATATCTGACATTCTCATTCCATTAACTTCTCTTTTAATATCTTCATTTTCCTTGTTTCTCTGCATTCTTTTTTTTTTTTTATTTTATTTTTTGTTTTTCAGCTCATTAAGGGGGTACAAAAGATCAGGCTATATACATTGCCCATGCCTCCCCATCCCCCCGAGTCAGCTTTAGTTGTGTCCATTCCCTAGACAGTGCACATCACTCTCATCATGTAGGTGTGCACTCCTCCCCTCCCCCCACCCCAACCCCCCCAGTCAGAACTTCAATCATGTCCATTCCCCAGGCAGTGCACATCGCACTCATCAAGTAGGTATACACCCATCCCTTCCACCCAGCCCCGACTTCTGTCCAATACCCAATTGGTGTTAATCCCAAATGTGCACTCAGGGAAACCAGTTTGCTGGTGAGTACATGTGGTGCTTGTTTTTCCATTCTTGGGATACTTCACTTAATAGAATGGGTTCCAGCTCACTCCAGGAGAACCAAAGAGATGCCATATCGCCATTATTTCTAATAACTGAGTAATATTCCATGGTATACATATACCACATTTTGCTAATCCATTCATGAATTGATGGGCATTTGGGTTGTTTCCACATCTTTGCAATTGTGAATTGTGCTGCTATAAACATTCGGGTGCAGGTGTCTTTTTTATAGAATGACTTTTGTTCTTCTGGGTAGATGCCCAGTAATGGGATTGCTGGATCGAATGGTAGGTCTACTTGAATCTGTTTAAGGTATCTCCACATTGCTTTCCACAGGGGCTGCACTAGTTTACAGTCCCACCAGCAGTGTATGAGTGTACCTATCTCTCCACACCCATGCCAACATGTATTCTTAAAAATTTCTTTAGATCTAACTCCCAGTTTGCTCACTCTTTCCTCAGCTGGGTTCAATTTACTATTTAACACATTCATTGAATTTCAGATCACAAAGTTTTCAGTAAAAAGCATTTTACTTAAGTTTTCTGGAAATCTTGCTGGTTGTTTTTCATACTCTTGTTCCTTGCTCATTTGTGATTCTAGTTTTTATTTCTTTATAAATATTTCATACATAATTATTTTATATTTCTATCCAATTCAAACATCTTAAGGGTCCTTGGAAGAAGGAAAGTCTAACAAATATTAATAGATAATACATTGTTTTTGTTAGTGCTCATTCATGATAGCTTTTTTTATTGTTTGTGTGCTAGGATTTTTGGTTTTTTGTTTACTATGAACGCTTACATGATTGATCTTTAATCTACAGGATTCCCAAGGCCCTAAATTAAGGTTGTTATCCATCAGAGAATGTTTTAATTTCCTTCTGCTGGAAGCTAGGGGATCTACCAATGTCAGACCACTTTATTCCCTATTCAAGGGTTCAACTTAATTCAAGAGCCTCAGGTTCAGCCCACCTATCTTGCTTCTAGTCTAAAGCTTTGTCACCAGTTTTATCATTGATACTGATAATTTGTTTTTGAGAGCAAACTGCCTTTTGCCCTTGTTTGCTGCTGATCAGTCCCACTCTGATTCAAGTTTGCTTTTTCACCTCAGGAAAGAGGTCAGAGAAGAGAGAGACAAAGAAGTAGAGAACAGAGGGGTGGAGGAGGAAAAAAACCTAAGAAATTTCATGTACTTACTGTAAACCCAGCAATGTATTAAAAATGTATTCAGGGCCGGGCGCGGTGGCTCACGCCTGTAATCCTAGCACTCTGGGAGGCCGAGGCGGGTGGATTGCTCAAGGTCAGGAGTTCGAGACCAGCCTGACCAACAGCGAGACCCCGTCTCTACTAAAAATAGAAAGACATTATATGGACACCTAAAAATCTATATAGAAAAAATTAGCCGGGCATAGTGGCGCATGCCTGTAGTCCCAGCTACTCGGGAGGCTGAGGCAGTAGGATCGCTTAAGCCCAGGAGTTTGAGGTTGCTGTGAGCTAAGCTGACGCCACGGCACTCACTCTAGCCTGGGCAACAAAGTGAGACTCTGTCTCAACAAAAAAAAAAAAAAAAAAAAAAAAATGTATTCAGTATCTGATTATTCTGCAGCAGAAAGGCCTTTCAGAATATCTAGTTGCCAACACTGAATCAGAAGTTACTATTAACTCTTTACTTTTAAAGAAGCAAATACTAATTATCTGTGATATAAACTAAAAAAAAAAATTGTGATCTTACAAATAGCTGGCTAAACACCAAATTATAACATAATATAATCCAATTAATGTTACCACCTAGAATACAGATCTGAAAAGATACCAAGACTGCCATTGTATCATCAGTCAAAACAAAAACATTACAACATAAGCTTAGAGGGTCACCACATATCTACAAAAAGATACTCAACTGAAGGGACAAGTGGGGACTAAAATCCAGCCTATACTCTACTTACCAGTCTGGAAAAAAATGGAACATTTTTCTAATTTGCACAAAGACACCAATGTACTACTGAGATGGTAAGAGAGTAAAATAAATCCTCAATGTCCAAAAATAATGTGAAGGCTGCAATTTGGAGGTATAAGCACAGAAACAACTAGAGAATTTGATCTTCTCTGATGGCCAAAGGAGAAAGCCTACGATATGCCCAATGTGACAGACAAGTCTAATAAGAACCCTTGCATAAATCTGATGCAAATAGTTTTATACCCTTGGTTAAAATGTAAACTGGACAAAAAAATCTGTCCTAGACAGAGAAAGACAATGCAGTAACATGTCTGACTTGACATCAGTGTTAGGTGGAGAGGAGAAAAATCTCTAAAGTCAGACCTCACATGATTTGTGGTTATGTGTGATATGAAAAACCTCATTCTAAGGAAATAGTTTAATCAGCTAAATACTCCAGTTTAGTTAACTAATACTCCATTTAGTTAATGAAGTAAATACTCCAGTTAAAAGACAGATATGGTTAGAATGGATTTTTTAAAAGGGAAAGGTGGTATATATCTTATACCACACATAAGATATATACTTTAAACATAAAGACACAGATGGATTAGAAATAAATGAAGAAAGATATACTACTACATAAACAGTAAACATAAGAAGGGAGTAGCTACAACAATATCAGATAAAGTGGATTTCTCAAGAGAACTGGTAAACTAATAAGGAAGACATAACATTACAAATGTCTACAAAAAGCAAAAATTGAAAAGTATTAAAATAAAGACAATTCCACAATCATATTTGGAGCTTTTAATACCTCTCTCTGCAAATAACAGAAATAGACCAAAAAACATTTCAGTTAAGACAAAGAATATCTGAACATCATTACCTTAAATTCTATTTATATAACACTATACCCAACAATGTTAAAATACATATTCTTTTGAAGTACACATAGTATGTTTAGCAGAACAGACCACATGCTGGGTCATAAAACAAGCTGAAACCATACAAAATAATATGTGATCAAGGTAGAATTAAATTAAACATCAGTAACAGTATCTAGTAAAACCAAAACATTTGTAAATAAAAAGTACACTTCTAAATAAACCATGAATTAACAAAGAAATAACAAATTATTTTTAGCTAAATGATAATAAAAATCAAAATTTGTAGGATGCAGCTAAAGCAATGTTTAAAAGGAAATTTTTAGCTTTAAATGTTTTTTTAGAAAAGGACAAAAACCTAGAAATAAAAGATCTGGAGTCTCCACCCAGAATTTGAAAAGGAATATCAAATAACATCCAAAGTAAGTATCAGGCAGAAAATATTAAAGCTGGAAAAAAACCAATGAAATATAAAATGAACAAACAATGAAGAAAATCAAGGAAACTAAAAATGGTTATCTGAAAAGATCAACAAAACTGATATATATCTAATTGGGTCATTCAGGTGAAAAGAAAAAAATGATCAATATCAAGAATGATAAAAAGGATATCACTTTAAATCCAATAGATATTAAAAGAATAATGGAATATTAGGAATAATTCTATTCCAACGAATTAAAATATAAGACTAATTTCTTGAAGGACACAAATGACTAAATTTGACCCCAAGAGAAACAGGAAAATTGAATAGTCCTATATTGATTAAAGAAAATGAATTCCTAATTATAAACCCTCTTGGCCACTGGCTTCACTGGTGAATTCTATCAAACTCTTAAGGAAGAAATAACAGCAATACTATACAAACTCTTTCAGAAGATATAGGAGGAGGAGGAAACACTTCCTGACTCATTTTCCCAACCAGCATTACCCTGTTACCAAAACCAGCCAGTCATCATAAGGAAAAAACAAAAAAGAAAACAAAAAACTACAGACCAATATCTTTCATAAACATTGATATAAAATAAAATGTTTGCAAATTTAATCTAACAATTTACAAAGGAACACTATATTATGACCAAGTAGGATTTATCCTAGGAATGCAAAGCTGGTTTAATATAGTGAAATTAATTAATGTAATTCACTATATTTATAAAAAAAAGAAAAAAGGTCATTTGAATAGGTGCATAAAAAGCATATTTTAAAAACATACTACTTATAAATACTATGAGGAATTGAAGAGAAGTTCCATAAACTTATGAATATCTTCAAAAAATCTTCAGATAATATCATGCTCAATGGTAAAAAGCTCAATGTTTTCTATGTACAAACAGGAACAAGGCAAGAATATCCACTCTTACCACTTTTATTCAACATTGTACAAGAAGTCCTACCAGTGGAATAAGACAAGAAAAAGAAATAAAAGGCATGAAGACTGAAAGGAGACATAAAACTATCTTTATTTGCAGATGACATGATCGCATAGACAATTGTAAAGAATCTACAAAAATATTTATTAGAACTAATAAATAAATTTAGTAAAGGTATAAGACATAAAGACAACAGTCAATTCTGGATTTATAGGGTAGCAGAGAATAATCAGAAAATTTAAAATAGCATCAATAATATGTAGGAATACATTTAGTGAACAATTTTTAACAAGGATACACAGAAAACAACAAAACAATGCAAAGAAAATTAAATATTCAAGAACTGGAAGACTCAATTTTGTTAAGTTGGCCCAAACTAATGTACAGATTGAGGCAATCTCAACTAAAATTCTAGCAGGTTTTGAAAAAACTGACAAGCTGATGCTAAAATCAATATGGCAAGGCAAATGACCTTGAACAGCCAAAACTTTTTTGAAAAAGAGCAAGATTGGAAGATTTATATTACCTGATTTCAAGACTTATTATAAAACTACAATAAACAAGATAATATAGTATTAACAAAAGGATAGACATAAAGATCAATGGTACAGAATAGAGAGAGCAGTAGTAAACCCTAGCATTTCATGGTCAATTGATTTTAGACAAAGGTATCATGGTAATTTAATAGAGGAAAGACAGTCTTTTCCACAAATAAAGCTAGAACAACTGGATAACTGTATGGGAGAAAAACCTTGACCCTTAGCTAAAAAATTAACCTGTAATGGATCGCAGATCTAAACATAACAGCTAAACCATTAAACTTATGGAAGAAATCATAGAAGAAAGTCTTTGTGACATCAGGTTAGATAGGTTTCTTAAACACAGAAATCTCAACCCATAAAGAAAAAAAGTGAAAAAGTAGACCATAAAATTAAAACCTTTGGTCTTTGAAAAACAGTTTAGAAGACAAACCACAGACTGGGAGAAATATTTGTAAAACATACACGTGGGAAAAGGGATTACATACAGAATATAAAGCACTCTTACAATTCCACAATACCACATAAAAAAGGGCCAACAACCCAATTTAAAAAATGGAAAAAGATATGAACAGACTTTTCATAAAAGAAGATACATAAATGGCAAAAAGCATATGTAAGATGTTTAACAACATTAATCATTAGGGGGCAAATTATAACCACAGTGGGATAACACTAGTCACCCAGTAGAATGGCTAAAGTTAAGAAGACAAATAATATCAAATGATAGTGAGGATGTGAAGCAACTAAAACTCTTATAAATTGTTAATGGAAACAAAAAATGATATAGATATATATAAAATAGTATAGAGGTATCTTACAACATTAGACTTACATTTACCGTATGACCCAGCACCCACCTTGGGTATTTACCCAAAACAAATGAAAATTTAGGTACATACAAAGGCTTATCTACCAATGTTCATAACATTATTCATGATAGCTAAAAACTGGACATGTAATTCAAATGACCAGTAACTGGTGAATACATAAACTATTGTAAAGCTATCATAAGGAATACTATGCAGCAATAAAAAAACCCCAAAATACAATATATTTGAATCTCAAAAACATATGCTAAGCAAACAAACACAAAAGACTACTTATTATATGAATCTATTTATATAAAAATCTAAGAGAGACAAACCACAGTGACAGAAATTAGACTAGTGATTGGCTGGGCCAGGAGTTGGAGAAGGGGATCAAAGGGCATGAGAAGACTATCTAGAGTGAAGGAAATTAAGTGTTCTCTATCTTGAATGTGGTAGCAGTTACACAGCTATAGTATAACTGATAAATTCATCAAATTGCACACCCAAATAAAACGGAAAAAGAGAAAAGGTATTTGCAACTTTGATCAGAGACAAGGGCTCACTTTCCTAAACTATAAAAAACTCTTAGAAATCAATGAGAAAAAAAAGGACCACAGCTCAACAGAAAAATAAGCAAACAAAATGAATAGTTCATTTACCAAAAAAAAGAACAAACAACTCCAGTGTAAATTTAAACAACTCTTGACCTCACTGATATGAGAAATGCAAATGTTAAATTATACTGAGAAACCATTTTTCACACATAGGACTGTCAAGAATTCAAAAGCTCAGTAATATTGAATATTGAAGATTATATGGAAACAATCTCATAGATTCCTGGTGGACAAGTAAATGGCATTGACCTTACAGAAACCAATTGGGCAATATTTGTAAAATTACAAATGCATTAACCTTCCACCCAACAGCAATTCCACTTCTAGAAATTTTCTTCATAAACTTGCATATACATAAAATGACATATATTACAAGGTTTATCTGTATAGCAATTCTTTTAAAAGGAAAAGATTGTAAACAAATGACTATCAACAGTAGATAGAATGGTTAAATAAATTATGATACATTCAAAAAGTAAAATATTATGTCTCTATAAAAAATAAGAGTTCTCTATATAATGATTTGAAAATAGTTATAAAAAACATTGTTAAATGAAAAAAGCAAGGAGAAGAGCAGTGAGTGTGGTATGCCATATTCTATGTAAATAAGCGGGGATAAGAATTTATATATTGTTTGTATATGCATAAAGAAACTTTGGAAAGATATGCAAAACTAGTAAGAATGACTACTTGCTAGGATGAAGAAGGGAGGACAGAGTACAGCACTGGAACAGAACACATTTTAAGTTTTTTAAATTTTTGAACAATGCAAATATATTATCTCTTCAAAAAATCATGTGAATTAATCAAAATCAAGTTTGCTATGAAAATAACTAAGGAAATAGACACACCAAAATGATATGAAAAGACAGGTCACAAACTCTAAGATGATATTTACAATTTAAAAACCTAAAGGATTGGTGTCAAAATACATAAAGGGCTCCTACAAATTAGTAAAAGAAAGACAATCCAATGGTAAAGGAGAAATGAACAAAAGAGATGCACATATATTTCACTGATGATGACACAACTAACAGTCAATAAACACGAAACAATGCTAAACTTAATAATTCAGGGAGTAAAAAGTAAAATATCCATGCTGTATATTATCTCAACTAGATTGGCAAAAACTTCAAGTCTAATAATATGGGCTGTTGGCAAGGAGCTAGATCCAAGTCAGCAAGATACAGTCTGTGGGACAGCCTACTGTTTTTGTAAATAAAGTTTTACTGAAATATAGCCATGAATATAATCTATGGCTGCTTCCTAGTTACAAAGACATAGTTAAGCAGTTGCACGAGAGACATTTATTAAATACTATTTGACACTGTAAGAAAAAGTTTGCTAATTCCTTATAGATATTGATGGGAATGCTTGAACACTGTTGGTAGGATATAAAGGAGTACAATCACTTTGTAAAATAGTTTGACATTATCTACTGAAGCTGAATATATAATGGATATACACAACAATCTTCACAGCAGCACTAATTTTTATTAGCAAAAAATAGAGAAAATAACAAATACCCATGGACAAGAGAATTCATAAATAAACTGAAGTATATTCAAACAACATAGCAGTGCCTGGTAGTAAAAATTAAGGAACTATGGCTATATGCATCAATATAAGCTTTCATAAATGCAATACTAAGAAATAATAAAGTTATAGAAAATAAAAACAGTATGATTCCATATATATAAAGTTAAGAAATATGCAAAACCATTTATTATTTTCAGAATACATACCTATGCAGTAACACTACGAAGAAAAGGAATCAATTGGTAAACACAAAATTCAAGATTGTGAAGTATTTTCTACTGATAGATTTACAAAGAGAATCAAAAAGTGCAGCAAAGATATTGGCACTGATGTACTACTTAAGCTAGATGATGGTGTTTGTTACTGCTATTCTCTATGATTCAATATATATAAATATTCTTTTGTATGTATCTGATATTTAAAAATTTTCAAAACTCTGTTAAAAGAAGTCAATAATGAAGAGATTAAATGCTACAAAACTGTTAGTTCTCTCCATTTAATTTATAAATAAGATTCTAATAAAAGAACATTAAAAGTAGAGAAAATTAACTGACCTACACTATCTAGCCCCTCACCAGTATTGTCTGACTTAAAGCAAGATGGATAGATAATAAATAAATGGTATTTTTGAAAAACATTATGTAAACATAAAAAATCTTTTAAAGAATTCTTTAAGAGTTGAGAAGCCATTGGAAATAAACTTGACTATAATCCCTTACCAAACTCATTTTCCAAAACAAGATAAACAAATATGAAAAAAAATTATGAAACTACAATTAAAGTCCCTATTAGAAATGTGTAAATCCAATTCTACTCTCATAATACATACATTTTAAAAATCTGCAAAATATATTTATTTATTTTTATTCCCTATGCTCCTGAAAGAATTTAAAGGGATTTACAAAAATACATACTTTCTCTCTCAGTAAAAGATACAAGATAAAATAATGAGGAAATTGAGGAATTAAAGAATAATAAAAAAGCTATTTGAAGGCTAACACATAAAAGCAAAGCCATGATGAGCTCTTATACAACTTTTTTTACTGGTTGAAATTTGGCTCCAAGTTTGTAATCAAGCTATAGCAAAGAAGGAAACACAATTAGTTAAGAGATAGTTATGTTAATAAATTACCTACTCAAGGATCATTAGCAGCTTTTCTTGATACTGATTCCAGAGAGAAGAATTTCCTATGACTTTTATAAAGGGGACCTAAAAATCAACCATTAAGCCACTAAAATACCCAGAAGGGTAATAAAAATTTATGGTTTATTAGGGTACCAGGATCTGGCAGAAATATATAAAAATAATTTGCAATAGATAGTACAATATAATATTTTGAGAGAGAGAAAGAGGGACCACATTTACAATACTTTTATTATAGCATATTTTTATAAAATAAATAAATAAATAATTTGCAATAAAATTATTAAAGGGATTAGTGATGTCACTTAATATTCAACATAATACTTGACAGTCATAAAATTTACTGACCTTCCTGAATTGCCATGTCCACAGTTATTCCAGAAGCTGAATGCAGAAGTTTTTGGTAATTCTGTGCATTTTGGTCAAATAACTGTACAAGAAGAGTACATGTCTTTTCATATTCACATCTGCTGACGGTGCACAACTGCTCCAGCTGCTGAAACACAGTAGCAGTATCATCCAGGGGATCATCTAAATGATCTCTGCAAACATATAAGAACAAGTTGCAGATAACATTAGAATGTGATGTACTTTCATTCACCACATATAAACTTTACGTTAAATAAAAATTCTATAATGGATAAAGAAATAAAAGAGAAATCAATTAGAAGGTAAGAAATAAAACTATCTATATTTGAAGATGATATGATTAAAATACAAAAAATACCAAATAAACCACAAAAAAGGTACCAGAACTACTACAGGAGTTTACTAAGGTCACAGCATACAAGGTCGACATACAAAAATCAACTATTAATATATACTGACAATGAATAATTGCAAATTGAAATTTTAAAAAACAGTATCCTACAAAGGCACCAGAAAACATAAAATACTAATTAAATCTAACTAAACATATGCAAGATCTAAAGGCTAAAAACTACAAAACACTAATGAAAGAAATCACAGAAGAGCTAAATAAGTTAAAAGATAGACATGCTCACTGAGAGACTTGATATTGTTGAGATGTCCATTCTTCTCCCAAATTAACCTATAGATTCAATTCAATCCCAGTCAAAATCCCAGCAGGATTTCTTTGTAGGAACTGAGAAACTGATGCAAAAATTTACATGGTAAAGCAAAGAAGGTAGACTTGCCAAAACAATTTTGAAAAGGGAAAAACAAGTTGGAGAACTCACACTATCTCTTTTCAAAGCTTCTTATAAAGCTACAGTAATCAAGACAGGTTAGCGACAGAAGGATAGATACATAGATAAATGAGAACACAGTCCAGAAACAGAACCACATGTATGTGGTCAATTAATTTTTGACAACAGTGTAAAGGCAATTCAATGGAAAAAGACAGTCTTTTCCACAAATGGTGTTGGAATAATTGGTCATCCATACACCAAAAAAATAAATAAATAAAAAGATTTGAGCTCTTCTTCAGATAGTATACAAAAATTGGCTTGAAATAGATCATAGACCTAAATGTAAATCCTAAAACTAGAAAACTTCTAGAAGAGAAAATAAAATTGCTTTGACCTTGGCTTAAAGATTCCTTAGGTACAATATCAAAAAACAAGAGAAATAAAACAAAATAAAGAATAAATTAGACTTCTCAAAATTGAAAACTTCTGCTCTTCTAAAGACTCTGTTAAGGAAGTGAAAAGGCAAGTGACAGAGAAAATATATTCACAACAAATGTATGATAAAAAGATTTGTGAACAGAATATACACAATGCTCAAATCTCAATATAACAACCCAATAAAAAATGAGCAAGATTTAACAGACACTTTGCAGAAGAATCCATACAGATGGTAAATAAGTACATGAAAAGATGGTCACTATTACTAGTCATTAAGGGAAAATTACAATGAGGTATCACTATACACCTATTAAAATGACTAAAATTGTTTAAAACTGACAGTATCAAGTGCTGGTGAAAATGCAAAACAATTGAATCTTTCATACATTGCTAGTGGGAATGCAAAATGGTTATAGCCACTTTGGAAAATAGTTTGGCAGCTTCTTATAAAGTAAAATATATACTTACCATGCAATCCAGGAATCCCAAACCGAGGTATTTACCGTAGAGAAACAAAAACTTATGCTTGTACATAAATCTATATAGGAATTTTTACAGCAGTCAAAACCAGAAACAACCCAAAAGTCCAGCAACAAGTGAATGGGTAAACAAAAGGTAATATTTCCACCAAATGGACTACTCAGTAATAAAAAGGAAAGAACTACTGACACAGTATGGAGGAATCTCAAATGCATTATGCTAGGTACATAATGGTACATACTATATGATTTTATTTATACAACATTCTGGAAAAGGCAAAAATTACAGGGAAACAAAAATAGATCAGTAATTGTCAGGGATGAGGGTGAGGAGAGGAATGACTACAAAAGGACCCAACAGAACTTTTTGGGGTTGATGGTAGCTATACAACGTACATACTTGTTATACCTCATTAAAACTGTACACTAAAAGCGGTGAATTTCAAATTTATATCTCAATCTTAAAAAATTTCAAGAAATAAAAGAAGAAAATAGAACAGAAACATTTAGTTTTTCAATACCTCACAACTATGGCAACAGAGTCCAACCGAGAAGTGATAAAGGCCTTCGTGATTTCTGGTGCATAAGTGTCTAATAGGTGGGGCTCAGTTGATTTCACAAAAGGAACTGATGCTACCATCCTTTGCCACAGAGTTAATAAATAATGAACACTGTTGGGAGCAAATTCCCAATGCTGCAAAGAAATAAAGCAAAAGTTATTTAAAATGACATTATATCTCCTTAGAATAAGAATTATATAGCAAAATTACTACACATACATTTTAAAATTAACTTTTATTCTGATTATATAACTAATAAACATTTCATATGGCAAATTTGATAAATGCAAAAAAATATAAAAGAAATCAACATCTCTCATTACTCCACCACTAGGAGATAGATGATCATGATTAAAATGCTATTATATTTCCTTCTAATTGTTCCATGAATATTTTTCAGAGTTGCTATCATGTGGAAAATATGGTTTTATATCCTCTCCCCCAAACTTATAAAAAGCATTTTTCCATAATACAATCTGTAAAAACATTCTTTTATTTATTCACAGATTTTACTATAGCTTCTTAAGCCACTCTTCAATTATAGATATTTAAGTGACTTCTCAATTTTTATTATAAATGTTACAGAGAACTTCACCTAAAACTTTACAATGAATATTTTCAGCAAAGTACTCAAATTAATAGACGTTAAAAAATACCTACACCAACCCTTACCAAGAAATTGTTTTAAAACTGTCTACAGTTTAATATCAATTATGTATTTTTACTTACCTGTAGGCTAGTAATGGTAAAATTAGCAATCAATCTGATAACTTCAGGATATTCCTTCACCATAACTAATTCTCCCAGCTGATAATTTGTCTTTAAACGAGCCAAAAATCGACAAAATTCATGATAATTACCTGGATCAGACAAACCCTAAATTATGAGACAAGAAAGACTTTTAAAAGTACTTGAAAGCAAATCAACCTGTTGATAATAAAATTCCAAAAAATTTTATTAACTCTTCCAGTTTTCATTGGTACTGACAGTACACTATGTCAACTAGGTAGTTAACAATGTAAGAAAACAAGTGATTTCTGCTAGATTTAATGTCATCAATGGTAATAATCAGGATTCCAAAGTCAAAGCTTTGGAAAAAGCTTTGCACCACAATGACTATACTTTGTTTGGGAACCTATCATATTACACAAAAAATGTGTGTGTGTGTGTGTGTGTCTGTGTGTGTGTGTGTCTGTGTGTGTGTGTGTGTCTGTGTGTGTGTGTGTGTCTGTGTGTGTGTGTGTGTGTGTGTAATGTGGCTTAAACAGAAGTCTAGAAAGAACTTGAAAAATTTTTAAGATGAAAATAAGAATGGGCACTTGAAACTCTGGAAAAGAGCAATACCAACTGGACTTAAGTTAAATAGTATGTGTGTGTACACACGGATAACAGAAATTTCTTTTAATTCAGCAAACACTTACTGAGTACCTACAGGCATTGTCCCCTCAAACAATGCCCTATCTCTAAGTAAAGAGTCATTCAAATTACTGCAATGTAGGGAACAAAGTCTAACAAAATACCTACAAGAGACACAGGTAAATTTGGGGGGAGGAGAGATTAAAAAGAAAGAACAAGTATCCCTAGCTGTCTGTGAGCTCTTTAAAGACAGGGCACATGTGTTATTATCTCTACAGTTTGAGTGAGCACTATGCACTGTAGCTGGCATGAAACAATTTTAAAAGTATCTATTTAACACAAAGTTTCTAAGAAATTTCATTCATAGGAACTCCATAAAAGAATACAAATAGTGTCTAATTATTAAAGATAAATTACAAAAAGACATTTTGTAACCATAGTTTTTTTCATACATGTTTATGATTCTAAAATAATATTCATACTAACTTTTACAGCCATAAAATATCAACATGAGGATGTTGGAAAATCATTTAAGAGAATTATCAGGCTTTAGCATACTGGTTGATGACGGTAAGTTACACAACTAAAAATTTAAAAGCATATTGGTAAAATCCTATTTATCAGTAAAACAGGTAAATCTCACAGCTACACTAACAATGAAATAATAAAACAAATGCATTACCCATGAAACATTCCTAAGAATAACCTGCAAAAACACTGCTTTTTGTAGAACAAGCACACTTCCTTTTTGTACAAAATATGTCCCCCCAACGCCTGGAGCTTTGACTTGGGGGGAGAGGCAGTATACGGGCAACGTATGTAACCTGAAATTCTGTATCCCCCATAATAAGATGAAATAAAAAAAAATTTTGATTCCCAAAAAAAAAAAAAATATGTCCCCCCAAAACTTACTAATAACCAAGAGACTTAGATAAACCTCCTTGAATCATCATTTAACATTTTAAAATCTATACTTTAATTACATATTTTTTTAAGAGATAGGCTCTCGCTCTGCCACCCAGGCTGGAGTGCAGTGGCACAATCATAGCTCACTACAATTTCAAACTCCTCAACTCAAGCTATCTTTCTGTCTCAGCCTGCCAAGTAGCTAGGACTACAGGTGTGCACAACCATGCCCAGCTAATTTTTAAATTTTTTGTAAAAAAATTTATTTTGCCTGGGCTGGTCTTGAACTCTTGGCCTCAAGTGATCCTCCAACCTCAGTCTCTCAATGTGCTGGGATTAGAGGTGTAAGCCACTGCACCCAGCTTAATTACAGACATTTTAAAAACAAAAACAAAATAAAAAGTGCAACAAAGTATTTTATCTAGGTACCTAAAATCACTTATTAATAATGGCTTTGCAATTCTTTGAAATGAATATTGTCACTGAAGCTCTGAAGTTAACGTACAATAGAGTTTAAAATCTACAAACTCTTACTTGCCTACAGGAGGGCAAGAAGACATTATTTCATAATTTAAAGCCACTTATTTCAATATTAACATTCACATTTATATTAAGTCTTCTAGTTCAGAAGGTGGATGTAACACTGAACTAATCACTTCAGTAGTTTAGGAAGTACAAGCAAAGAAATGTAGTACAATGGTAAAAGACAGAAGCATAAGACAGATAACCTCTATTCATATTAGTCTAAAAGATAAAAAACAAAAAGAAGAGTAAAATAAAATCTGAAATGGAAACATCCATTTTTAAAAACTGTCCATTTCTCACTACAAACGAAATCTAAGGAAGATTAATATGAATCTAAATATTTTCTTTCAGAATCATAATAAATTCATGATGAGTTTATTTTGTGCCTTTGAGCAGAGAAACTGTATTTCTATATGCTAAGTATTAATTAAATTACTTCATAAATACCTGAGGGTTTTCAAGTATTCTTTTTACTCCCTTAATTAAATTACCGAGGTACTTGGCACGTTCAGGACTGCTAAATAAGGACCTTCTTGTAGAAGCAAATTGAACTAAACATGAAAGTGCCTAAAACAACAACAAAAAAATTCATTTCAATTTTAAAAGTAATTACGGCCACATGTGAAAAACTACCAGTCTTTACATTTAAAATGTATTTAATTTTAATGATAAAAAAGCACTACAGAAAATAGAAATAATGAAAGCCAAACATCATCAACCACTACCATCACCCACAATCCTTCTACCCCACCATTAAAATTCCTATTTATGTGTATTCCCTGCTAATACTTTTTCATATATGAAATCTGCCAGAGCAGCGCCTAGACATGCATAAGTTCAAAAGGTTCGCAATTGCTTATGATGCCCAGCTGTGTTTGAGAACCAATGAACCAAAAAGAAAACAATGTTTTTGTGGTACCACTGGGAAAATACTGCACATTATGCACTGTGGTATCCTGCAAGAGGGAAAACAATCTTGTAACCTAATCCAGCATGTCTCAAACTTATTTGGTCACGGAATGTTTTATATTGTCCATTAGTATCTTAAGGATCAGTTTGGAAAATGCTGCTAGAAAAGTTAGGTACTTTATAAAAATTTCTAAAGAGTACGTGTGCCCTAGTTACCTTCCTAAAGTTTTCAGAAAATTTCACTACTTGAGTTCTTAATTCTATTAATGGTACCCACTGAGGTCTGTCTGATGATTAAGTGAGAGGCCCCAGTTGACAACTTTCAGGCCAAACTGGCCCACATACATCTCCTGGTCCCCATATTTGCTTGGGTACTTCTTTTTAGATTAAAATTAGTTGTCAATATTTAAATGTTTCAATTAGAAGATTTCACACAAAATGTCTGGCTCTCTTGGCAAAGGTGAGAATAGGAACAAAAACCAGATGCTCTTTTTAGATGTGCTCTAGTTTGCCACAGCCTCTACTGTTAAAAACGAAAAAAAAAAAAAAATCCAAAATACCTCCAAACCTCCTTAGGCAACTCAGATGTACAGGTTTGGGAACCACTAATGTATTAAAAATACCTAAGGTTTGGGGGCCAAAAAGATCTGGTTTTGAATCTCAGCACCAATATTGTCTTTGTTGTCTGAGGGGAAGTCCCTTAGCCAGTCTGGGTCTGTTTTCTGTTTTTCTGGGTCTACATAGTGAGGACAGTAATACTTACCTTGCAGGGCCATTTTGAGGACTGAAGTAAGTGTCATATAATAAATTGGACATGCTCAAGAAATGTTAGTTACTATCTCCCAAAGCAGGTGTTTTCTACTTTATTTTTTAAGAACCATGCCTTTTTTGTCTCATCTCAAAACATAATTATGTGAAACTGTGATTTGTAAACAATTAAAAACAAAACTGTTCTGGTTGAAAGAGAGAAGGCTATGGTATCACCTGGAAACATGAATCCCCGGGGAAACAGTTTAAAAATCACCACCTCGAATCCTACATCAAGAGCTGACATGTTTTTTAAAAAAAGGATATTTTTGTGAATCTGTTTCTCCCTTCTAGAGGGTAACATCTCAACAAACATACTACTGACATGTACTTGTAATCTGGAGCATCTTTTTTTTTTTTTTTTCCAGGAAACAGCAGTATTAGAACTCCCCAACTTTATTTCTATAATCTTAGACATTAAACTTAAAATTTCTTAACCTTGCCAGACCAGTTTTAGAGTCCACAAAGATGAAGCCCACAGTCTCAACTTTCTATATAACTAATTTTTTGAGCATGCAATAGAATTTGTACGGATTCAAAAAATAAATGAACAACTGGAGTGATGAGCACAAAATCAAGTAAGTAGATCTCCTTTATTTCTTATTCAGAGAGATCTGATGTGGGCTGCCTGTCACGCCTAAGACAAAGAGCCAGGCAGGACTGAGGAAAAGTCAGAGAGGAGTCAGAGAAGGGAAGGTCCAGGTGGGGTGGCCAACTGCTGGACTTAGGCCCTATGGGAACTTTCTTCCTGAGTAGGAAGAAAGATATATTTAGAGGCTGATAAATTGTCCTGGCTCTGGGTAAGAGCTAAATCAATAGTATTGTTTCTGGGCTCACCTGTGAAACAGAATGTGCTGATGACAAAATAAATAAAATCTATCAAATAGCTTAAATAACATACATCCCAGAAAATGCGAGAACTTACTGTGAGAGGTAAACCCAATCAAATACATAAATAGATTTTTTGAAGTAAATATATACCATCCCTTACTTTAATGAGATAAAGATCACAGGTACTTTTTAATGAGGTAAAGAATGACTTTTACTTACTAACTGAGACAGTAGTGGTGGAAGTGAATGATACAAATCGAAGAAAAGATCCAATGTTTCTGGTTCCAGGAAAACTGGAAAAAAAAATATTTTCTAACACCATTACTTTCAATTCAGTGATCTTAACAAAGTAAGACATTATCATATTAACTGAAAACTCCCAAGACCTCTGCATGTGGCCACTCTTTCCAGTTAGGCCTATTTTTAGTTCCTAGCTATTTCCCTTTGAAAGATGAAATATAATAATATAGAGATAGAAATTAACTATCTAAGCTGTTCCTCATTTCTTATGTAACATCTACAGTTCTAACTTTTTCATTGATATTAAAGTAATATTAATATAAACATTGCTAAAAAATTCAAATGGTATCAAAAAGTAAACAGTACTAAAAAGCTATACCCTACCCCATTCCAACTGCTTTTCAATTCATTTAGCTATATTTACATACATGTTTCCAAATAATATTATATACTACTATTTCTTCATTTGATTGTTTTGCTTTAGATATCAACTGTATTCCTATCATAGCATGTGAGGCTTTATCTGTCTAACCACTCACCCTACATCTCCACCACCCCCACCACTCTCTCCACAATCCATCCTCTCAAAAATCCATCTATTATTATCACAGTTTGTGATTAAATCAATTCTGTGTGTTTACCTTTATGATGACCACATAAATAAT
Organism: Eulemur rufifrons; assembly: GCF_041146395.1. Lineage (NCBI taxonomy): Eukaryota > Metazoa > Chordata > Mammalia > Primates > Lemuridae > Eulemur > Eulemur rufifrons. The sequence goes on from NC_090992.1 coordinate 15,337,021, forward strand.
ATTGATAGCAGAGCCAAGAAGTACGCTGTGATTATATCACACTGCTAATACTTCCTGGACTTAATCATAGCATCCTTCTGTGCTTAGGTGTATATATATGTGTCACTAATTCTTTCCAAATATCTGACAAATTTGTTTTTCATGACATTTTCCACATGACCAATAGCATCAAATAACCTATCATCTGCATTCTCCCACCTCTACCTCCCAGAGCCTTCAACTTGAACTGGTTGTTCCCTAACTTTGTTATACAACTCTAATCTTTTTATGTCTGTTCACTGTTATTTTGTGTTACCCTTTTCCCAAATCCCATATCTTCCACTTTCTTAGCTTGAACAACAAGTAGCTTCCAGAAAGCAAGTACATAAGCGATAAATTTTAGGAGGACTTGAACGTCTAAAAATATCTTTATTCTATCTTACACATGATAATTTTAGTCTAATTAGAAAATAATTTTCCCTTAGAAGTCTGAAGATTTTACTCCAGTGTCTTCTAGCTCCTACTGCTACTGTTGAGAAGTCTAATACCATTCTTGATCCCAATCCTTTGTAGGTGACTTATTTTTTTCTTTCTGAGGGTAGATTTTATATCTTTTTTCTTTAACCCCACTATTCTGAACTCTCATGATTATAAAGCTTATTGTATATCTCTTTTCATTCTTCATGCTGAGTACTTGGTGAAACTTTTCAATCCAAAAATGTATGCCCTTCAGTGCTGAAAACTTTTTTGGGTATTACTCATTTGCAACTTTTGTTATGTTTTCTCTGTCTTCTCTTACTACAACTCCTAATAGTCAGATGCCAGCCAGACCTCCTAGTTTCATCTTCTAATTTTCTTATTTTTTTCCTCTCCTATCAAACATTTCCTTGCTTTTTTGTTCTACTTTCTAGGAGATTTCATTAACTTTATCTTCCTACTTTTCTACTGAATGTTTCATCTTGTCAACTGTCTTTTAAATTTGGAACATTCTCTGAACTTTCCTTTTGAAAACAATATCCTGTTCTTATTTCCAGGATGCATTACCTTTTCTCTCTGGGGATACTAATTATACCTTTCTGAAGTCCACTTCTCTTTATCTTGTCTCTGTTTCTATTAACTCCTCCTCCTTTTGTTAATTAAACATTTTGAGATAATTGTAGATTCATATGCAGTTGCAAGAAATAATACAGGGAGACCCCAAGTTCCCTTTACCCAGTTTCCCACAATGGTAATTTCTTGCAAAACTAGTACAATATCACAACTAGGAAACTCACACTGATACAATCCACCAATCTTATTCAAATTTCCCAATTTTACATGTACTCATGTGTGTACGTAATATATGTTTCAATTTTTTGTTACATGTGTTGATTCATGTACCCATCACCACAGTCAAGATACAGAACACTTAGTCCCTTCTTGTCGTTTTCATCTCTGATTTCCATATTAGACATTTTCACAAAATTTATGGTGTTCCTCTACTCTACCTGATATGATATCCCTGAATCTGAAGCCTCACTAGTTTAACATCTTGAGAAAAAAACCTCTGGTTTTAGGAAGTGAGGGGGTAGTGTAGATATGGAAGAGAGGGGAAAAGGCAGTCACCTAGCTGCACAGGTGATAGAGAAGATCCTGGGAAGTTTAGCTGTTCAAAATACAGACTTCTACCAAGTCCTTTCAGGCCCATCACCCACTTCTGGCTTCAGGGGTACCCTAGTACCAACCATTTTTCTGGGACGTGAAGGAACACATCAGCTTATTTTTCCTTGGTATCACTCTCTGGAAGAAAGCTGCAACCCTTTTCTGCTAAATCACTTACTCTAATTCATTCTCTTTATAACTTTGAAAAACATGTTGACATTTCTTGCCAACTAATCAATTTTCTCCCACTCTGTTTATCTAAAAGTTTCAAATCAGAGCTCTCATTTTTCCCTCCTGAACCTGCTTTCCACTAGAGCTATCTTTTTTTTTTCCAAAATCAAAACAAGGATGTTAGCATGATATGAATTGGGGAAAATATTTGAATATTGAGTATCAATAGCTACTGTGGGTTACAAATCCTTTTGAGCTCCTTTTTGACTGCCTAACAAAAAAAGAGAGATAACTATACATAGGACAACTATATTGCTTAATTCTGTGCTGTTTATGTTGACCATTCCTCATATTAAACTTTTTTCTTACTTGTTCTCCAAGTTGTTGGAATCTGCACTGTACAAAGATCATCTGCAGATTCGTCTGCTGAACTGCCAATGAAGTCAAAGTTAAGGCAGTTAAGGACCAGTTTTAAGACTTGCATTACCAGAGTTTGTTGATATTGATCTTGAAGATTTAAAGGTTTGGCCAACACCTGAAAAAAGTTCAAAATCAAATAAAACACTATGAAATACATCAATAAGTTTTCACTTCATGAATTAAAATAATTCTTCAATGCCACATGAAAATCAGTAAAAAAGAGTTTACAAAGTTATATTGTTATATATATTATAAAAAGTTGCAAAATCACTATCCACAGATTTCTACAATGGACTATTTTCAAATTTAATGTTGTAAAATGGGAATAAAAACGTTTACACTTAATTGCATATTGTAGGTCACCGTCTAAAGTTATAAGAGATAAAGTTCAGACAAATATATAATACAACTATATAAATGGATAGGATTCATTAGCTCAAAGGCTGTTTACAACAAGCAGAAAATATAATTTTCTTCAAGAAAAACTGAGTTAATTTCATGCATAAAAGAACCACATTGGGCTAATAAAGGCTGTCAGAATTATGTGAATGTGGGAGGACACACACAAGTTTCTGGAGAACAATCCTGACCTCCAAAATAACGACCACCATGACACAACCAAAAAAGATCATACTTTTTTAGAAATACATGACGAAATATTTGTAGAGAAAATGATATGAAGTTTGAGATTCTGCTTCAAGAATAATACAAAAAGCATAAAGTGGGTAGCCAGGGATAGAGATAAAACAAGATTGGCCGTGAGTTGTTAACTGGTTGATAGGTTCAAGGGGGTATACTATAGTATTCTATCTACTTTTGTTTATGTTGAAATTTTTCATATTAAAAGAAAATTTTTAAGATTACAGAGGGTCTTTTGGTCTGATCTAATGTGGCAGTTATCATTTTACTATACCACAGAAATAAGTGCAAACTAGTGCTTATTATAACATATTTTCAGAAATCGTATACTATACCAATTAACAAGCTTATGCTGCATAATGGAATCCCTATTTACACAAGAAAACACAATAGAATTATTAATCACGCTATCACTAATGTTCAGTAGAGCACTAAGTAGCAAATGGGAAAATACTACTTCCCAAATAAATTATTAAAGTCAACTATGTTGGCTAACCTATGAATAAATTTTGATAGTTGATAAATCAGGAAAACTTACTGTCATTTCATCTTTTTCATCTATATCTTATCAAAATATTGGCAGATAAAGAATCTAATGCACAATTAGCTTTCGTAATAAAGAATCTACAGTAGAAAAACAATAAAACTACTACCTAAAAACAAGTTACTAAATTCCTCTTAAATTTTACCTTATCACATACCCATTGAGTAAAAGTAAATTTTTTGGAAACTCCACAGATTTGTGAAAATTTACTGTATAGGTGGTCCTCAGGTTACAGACAAGATACATTCATGAGAACATCTTTAGCTTGGATATGTATGTAACTCAGATCCCTGATAAACAGCACATTTACAGCAATAATAATAACAACAATACTGTAATGGCTCATATGTGATAATAATAATACAATGTAATACATAATAATAATGCCCCTGTATTGCAATAAGTTACAGAAACTATTGCCTTCTTTCTTTTAATTCAAACAAACAGAACATAAAAACAAACTTATACAAAAAATTGAGATAGGAGATACGAAAAATTTCAAAACAGAATATTAAAGGTTAATGCTCACCTAATGTTGCATCAACACTAGGCTAATAGGAATGTTACACTTATTTTGATCTAACCAAACCAATAATAACCTTTCCATTTCAGTAATTAATCCACTACACTGCTTACTAATAACTGATGCTTTCATTGAGGCACAGCATTTCATATGTTCCATTATTCTCACTTTATCCTTTATAATTGCTCCAACAGCCAAGCGACTAAAGCCTTATGCTTTCCCAATGAATAATGGTGTCTGGCCTTTCTCTGAACACATAATTATTTCTACTTTCGTTTTGTTTGTAATCGCCTTTCTCTTCACTGCAGTCTCACCTGAACTTGCACTGGACTTTCGCTTTGAAGTCACAAGGGTAAACACAGACTCACAAAATCAAATAAAAAAGTTAAGATGAAAGTGATGTACGTTAGGGACCATATAAACAATGAGACTAGCTGCTAGCGTAAAGACGCTATGCCAATGAACCACTTGCGCCATATGGGTTTGTTTACATGTGTGGAAGAAACTAGTTCCCGAATTATTAATTTAACTATAAAGTATCCTTATGAGGAGCCTTGGGAGCCCATTGGTAAGTACGGACGCCATAAGTCAGGTCATCGTACATAACCCAAGTACTGCCTGTACTTAAATTAAGTCTGTCCACAATAATTCTTCAAAAGGCAGAATGAGGGGGGAAATCCACTTGGAAATCTTTAAAAACTCTTAAAATTTCCAAATACTCTAACTAGGAAATTGAGTTATTAAATAACTTACCTCTTTTAAAAGAGAGCATGCTAGCACTAAAATATCTTTGAGAGAAGTGTCACGAAATGAGGAAGCTATTTTCCTGTGTTTTGCTGAAGGTCTAGAATAATCAACCTAAAAGATCAAGATAAAATTAGTTTAACCAGACCTACCAAAAAGCAAAGCAAAAATTTACTAAGTAATAAAAAGAATGGAAGTAATAATTAAAGAATTATAAATACAGAGCTAAAGAGCTTTTAAAAATCTACCAGGATAAGTGACTTGCCTAAGGTTATGCGAAGAGTAAATGGCAGAGCCAAGGTTAGCATCCAAGTTTCTGTGTTGTTTCAATCTAGTGTTCTTCTTACAAACCATATTGGTCCTAAAATAGTTAATCACACTTTCACAGGCAGTATAAACAACATAGATTATAAAATAATAAAGAGATACCAAGACTATCAATTCCTGAACTATGCACCGTGCTTCACAATATGTAAGGAACAACTTCCCTGTTCCTCAGATTCTACCTATAAAGTGAGAAATCTCCAAGATAATCTTCAAATTCTTTGTGTGAATCAGCAAACTGAATTAGTTACAGAAAAATTCTTCTATAAGAAAGTGATAGTTCTATATATACCACATGCCATCAGTTCATATATCCTTGATATTCTAAAAGAAACCAAGGTAGAAATTATAAATAATCAAAATCTGATTTATTGTATAGGCAATAGTGCATTCCCTCTGAATATTTTATTAGCTAATGACAAATAATTTTTAAGAATAAATTAGCTAAGACTAGTTCTTGAGTATCTAACCTAAAATATGTTCAGAACTATACTATCAATACCATTAATATTTCCATTTATCAATAAGAAATAAGCAAACAAAGCTGAAGTCCGATACCCAAACAATGATTAACACTATGTATGGTCTACAGTTACCATAGTATTACTATTTATTCCTACTGCTGTTTGGAAGAAAAAAATAAGTCATTTTCCTTGCTAATGTTTGTAGATTTAAAAAAGCAGTAAGCTCAAAATGATCTGACACTTCCTAAGCTCCAATACACAATTTAGACTATATCTAAATGCCACATTTACTTATAAAACATGAAACACAAGTACAAAGTGATTACAGAAAGTAGTTACTAGAATCTATATACAATATGTAAGATTTGAATGAGCATTTTCAGTGTTACTCCCTTAATTTAAATTAAATTTCAAAGTCTGTCTTTCCTATAATACTTTCCTCAATAAATAAATTTTCTCCTCAATACAAATTAATAAGAGGATGCAGCATTACGATAGCAATTTATAAAGTACTCTTCACATTATTTCACTTGGTCCTCAAAACTAATCTGTGAGATGTATACTATCCTTTTTTAAAAACACATGAGAAAATTAGAGTTTACAGGCACTCTTATCTTAGACCAACCGCTCATTACTACCATACCCATAACACAGAAAGAAGGAACTTAGGTTTATTGAGTGCCTTCTACATGCTAAGCACTGTGCTAACAGTTTATCTAATCTTAATAGGATCCACGTAAGCAGATGTCATTCTCATTTTATAGATAACGATAAACAAGTTTTAAAGAAGTTAAGAAGCTTGTTCAAAGTAGTTGGTGATAGAGCTAAAATACAAATCCATATCTTATTCCAGAATTATCTTTAAGGCCTGCATGCTTATTTTATTTGGGTTACTCATTTAAATATCTGATGTTTTGAGAAAAGGGATTACACATCCACTTTCTATTGTATCTCTAACATGTAGACAGAGGGTATTTTACTTCTTAATGATTATATATTGAGTGTACTCCAGAAACAGTAGATTTGGGTTCTACAAGAAACAGGGTAATTTATATAAACCTATTAACTTTTAGGAAAACTCAAGTTTAGATCTTTTTCTTAGAAGATACATCCTGTTACAGTGACACTAAATGAATTTTCCCGGCTCATATCTGACAACTATAATATTTAATTTTCGTCATGTAATATAGATCCCCCTACTGTTTGGTTCAGAAATGCTTAATAAATGCTAGTTGAAACTGGAAATGCCATAAAATTAGGCTGGGTAATAAAATGTCTCCACAGAAGCCATACATTTTTCACCATATAAAGCCAAAATCATACTTTAGAACTTAGCTTTTCTTAAAAAGCACTTGATTCTATGAAAGATAAGCCTGAAACACCCTGTGACAGAAGGTACGAAAGTATTCAAAGAATCATGAGGAAATGTTAAATAGACACAAAAGCCTGCTTGAAAAGGCTCTTACTGGCCAAATCTCAGAAAATTTGAGCATCAAAATAAATAATGTTAGCAATGAATTACAACCTATTAAATTTAAAAATAAATAGAGAATCAGGAACCCATACTAATATAAAAAAACAAATCAGGCTGGGCATGGATGGCTCATGCCTGTAATCCTAGCACTCTGGGATGCCAAGGCGGGAGGATCACTTGAGCCCAGGAGTTTGAGGCTGCAGTGAGCTAGGAGGATGTCACTGCACTCTAGCCAGGGGCGACAGAGCAAGACAGTCTCAAAAAAAATAAATAAATAAATAAATAAAAAATAAAAAATAAAAATAAATAAATAAAAATCAGTAAGTTGAAAGTGATAAGGAACAAGGTATTTTCAGAGTCTTAAAGTACCTTTCCACAAAATATTAATTAATTACAAAGGGAAAAAGAATAAGTCTACAATGAGGGAGCCTAGTAGAGATCATCTTAATTAAGAGATCAAAGTGAAATCATCAGTATTGTGACAAATCATGTGCTTCCTGACAGGAGGCAATGAGATGGCCACAGTATTATTTCTGATATAGTCCTGACAAATATGCATAATCTCTATCTAATAATGAGGAAATCACAAATTGTGGGACATTTTACAAAACAACTGGCCTGTAATCTTCGTAAGTGTCAAAGTCATAACAGTAAATAAAAGATTGAGGAACTTTTCCAGATTGAAGGAGACTAATAAAACAGGATGACTAAATGTCATGCACAATTCTAAATTGGCCCTTTTGCTATAAAGGACATTCTGGGGACAAGTGGTGAAATTTGAATGGGCTATGAGGATTAGAGAGTAGTAACATGTCAGTGTGAATTTTCTGACTTTAATGGTTGTATTGTGGTTATGTAGGAGAATGTTCTTGCATGTAGAAAATATACTAACTTATTTGCTGATGGTGGGGAATCATGTTGGCAACTTAGTATCAAATGGCTGAGAATAAAACTTCTCTGTACTGTACTTGCATCTTTTCTGAAATTTTGTTTATTCAAAATAAAAGATATTTGATTGCTCTATAATAAAAGTGAACTACACTTTTATTAGAACTCCACATTACCTAGTTTTATTTCATTAACAATCTAAACACGGCAAACCCTCACTCCAGGGCAGCCTATTTCCCTTTTATTCTGTGAAATAGGAAATGAATCAAATTGCTCGTTTTAAGATTAGCCAACAGTTGTAAAAGCTAGATGATGTATACATGGGGTTATATTGTTCTCTTCACTTTTTATGAGGTAAAATTTCCATACTAATATTATTTTAAAATATATATATTTAAAAAGCTATAGTTCTTTAGATATATTTACAGAGTTTAATAGGATTAGCCAAGGTCCTGTCAGAACATCCCTGCCAACACAGTACTATTAATAGTCCTGTAGATACATACATATGTATGTAAGTACATACATACATACAGCCAAGAAATCTTCACATACTCTGGGGCAGAGGAGCCAAGAAGGTGATGGCCATGATAAATTAACAGATCACTTTAAATTTTAGAAATCCTTCCTATAAATCTAGAAATATTTTCTAATTCCTGATTGAATACAAGTAGAAAATAGTTATTTTGTGGGGTTTTTGTTAATGCACATGGCTGTACTATTAACTCCAAAGGGAGCTGGCAAGTGGTCCTGGGTATGCAAGCTCTCCCTACACACACATGCAAACACATACTACTCAAGATGAGAATAGTTTTAAATTTATATACTACATTCTCCTTTATTATAAAATTATTCCAGAGAGAACCTAACTTCTGCTTTTGTTCTGTTTAGAACCATGTTAAGTGCAAAAGTGAACAGGAGCAGGTGATAATATGCTCAGCTGCTGAGCTCATAAAAGCACTGTCAGGGGGAGGTATAGCTTCTGAAAATTCTCCTTGTATAGGGGAAAATCCAAGCTGGAAAGTGGTAAAGTGTCAAGAGGCCTGTTTTTTGATGAGTCCTGCTGTGTATCCATTGTTGAGAATCAAATAACCAAACCACTTGTCTTTTATTTGTAAGCAAATAAAGGTTTGTTCCTCTTTTGCATGTAATTTACTTTTTATGGTTAGTACATTGCTATATATATAGGGATAAAAGGACAATCCTTGTCCATGGAACAAGAAGCATGTCTAATTTTCTCTTCTTTGTAGTACTTTCTACTATTGCTGATATTTTCAATAACAATGAAAGCATCCCACTACTTAATTACTCTACCAATAAAACAGACACACAAAAAACTTGATTATTCAGTTTTATGCCACACAAAGAAGACTGTACATTTTGCCACAAATAATACCAACAAAGAAAAAGCATTACTTAAGAAAACTTCATGTCCCCTCTGGATGGAAAGGCTTGCTTACCAGGTTCATTTCCTGAGTCAATTCAGAAAGGATCATTACTCCTATTATGCAGTGTTCCACAGTACCCTTTAGAGAAAATAACCAAGTTTAGCCTATGTGGAGACAAGTGACTGGTTCTTAATGTGTAAACCAGGTAACATTTGCAAATATTTAAATACTAAAATATCACATTTACTTAAGAATATAACTTTTAAAATATAAGGAAAAATCACTAGGAGTTCTACAAATAAGAATTTCAAGCTCATTTTTTGAAGGATAAATTTGGGTATAGAGATTGAGTGGGAAAAAAGCTCACCAAATAAAGAAATGATGAACCATCCATCTGTTAATCAAAACTGCTAATTTTTCCTTAGGAATTGTAACAGATCACTGTTTCTTCATCTGGACACCAGCTAAAGTGGCTTCCTTACAATTAGGGATTATGTTTATGTGAAAAAAATATACACCTTTAAAAATCTGAATCATACTGAGCAAGGCATAATGGTCATCCTAAGTCAGAGGCATATAGGAATCAAGCGCAGATTTAGGTTTCCCTAAATCATCCATCCCAGGACAAAGGAATCACATTGGCACAACTTAGTGTCCTCCTGCTTTTGTTTATTTCATCTTCTCTGTTTTTCTGCAGTCCAAATATCTGACCTTGTGTGAGTTAAATTATCTGTTTTAATCACTTAGGTTTAAAACACTCCTTTTGTTTTTAAATAACCACTTTGTTATTGATATATAATAGATGTAAATATTTGATACACATACAATGTGTAATGATCAAATCAAAAATATTCTTGAGAAACTGATATTGTCAATGTGATATAATGTAAAAATTAAAAAATTATCATAAGTTAGAAGACTTGTTGAAGTGCCAGCTCTATTGCTTTACTAGGTCACTGTGTGACTTTATTGAAATTATTTAACCTTTCTAAGCCTCAGTTTTCTCATAAATGAAATTGTTTTCCCAGGGTTGTAAAAACATTTATATGTATAGCATTATATATATATTTGTATATATGTAGTGTACAGACATATGTGTCATAAATGAAAAAACATATATTTTTGAAATTAGAAAATGATTATTTGCATTCTTCCGTTTTGGAAGTTATGTAACAGCATAATCCTCATTTACTGGCAGTAAATGATGAAGGACCCAGAGGATAAATAATAAATCATAATTAATATGGTACTGGTAGACACAAAACAAAAGATACAGCTTGAAGAAAAACAGTGTCCTAAACCAAAAAAAAGCAAGTAGTAATGTTGTTTTAATAATGTAATGTTGCCTTCTTACCTGAAGAAACTTCTTCACATCAGCAATAATTTCTCTGAAGACAAACTGGTCTTTCTGAACCTCAAACCACCCCAATTTAGTGATTTTGGCAATGACTTGAATAAGAGCTTGAATGACAAAGGGAGCAAGCTTGGGTTGTGATGCCACATAATTCAGAATGTAGTTTCCTACAAAGAAAATATTCTGTGATCATTTGAACTTTTCAGAAACATAATGTGAATTATGTGAAGAAAAAGAGGAGGCAAAGACATGCTCTTTGACAAAAAGTTAAACCCCTTTGCTCAAGACATACACTTATTTATATATTCAGTTTTTTATAAGGCTTGTTTTGAAAAAGCAAATTTATTCCAATGCATTTGATATATTAGGGAATAATCTGAGTATAATAATTTTGTTGAGTATGTCACTTTTGTTTCTGCATAATTTTATCTACAAAAAATGTTAGGTGAATGCAGAAAACTGCAAGTAGGCCAAATGAACCAAACTATATACAAGCTGCATACACCTCAAATATCTAATCTGTGTTATCAGCCACAGACATCCTTATCTGGTGTTATACTTTTTCATCCTATTCCAGATAACCTTCCTTTCACCACTTCATAATAACTCACAAGCTGCAATGGTTCTGAAGCCCACTTCAACAAACTTAAGGTCTTTTTCAAGATAAAGTGCCATATTTATTGTACTATGCATGTATTTCTTAACCATTTAACATGTGCAAAACTCAACTGATCTTTATTAGATTTCTATCTTTCTAAAAATGTGTCACTGACAAAGTTTTTGAATTTTATTTCCATAATCTCATTTCTCTCATAAGCTGTGTGATTTTTACTATGAAGCATCACAGACCACAGTCACTTTAAGGAACACAAATGTTACAGCAAAACTGTACACTATCCTAAGTGGCATCAAAAATACAAATAGCACAATATGATAAAACAAGTATATTAATTAAAGAAAGTGGGGATAGAATAGTAAAGTAAACCTTGGAAGAAAGTTAATATACGAAAACTGTAAAAGTGGGTAGCAAATTCAATTATGAGGTCTCCTAGTTGAATAATTGAGGTCAGGTAACAAATATACCAAAAAGTCTATCAGAAAAATACAAGAAGAATTTTAAAAAGGGAAAGGATTCCATTTCTATTTTGGCTTCAAAGGCCAACATGCTATTTGGGAAAAGAGAAAAGAAAAGGTAAACACCTCAAAAATGGATTAAAAATAGCTTTGATGGAAATAATACCAAAATGCAAGAACACTTGGCAACAATTGTTCTTGACAATTGCAGTAAGATTCTTGATATTAAAACAAAGTTCTCATAACTATCCTATTTCAACCTTAATTTTTATTAATATTAAAATGTATAGCTATATAAATAAAAATAAAATAAAAATGTACATTCAAAAAAGCACAGATGTCTCTAGCATTAAAACAGAATTGAGAAGTTTCTCCTATGAATCACAGCAATCTGGTTCTCCTAAGCTTTGTTACATGTAGTCTTTTATTTCAATAACAAAACTTAAGATGATGCTAAATATACTAAATACTACTAAATATAAAATACTAAATACTTCCTAAATACAAAAGAACATCCAGTATATTTACTTCAATTATACTTTTATTTTCATTATCTTGAAAATTTCTAACCTACAAGGGTGTAGAAAAACCATATGTGGCCAGTAGTAACCACTAGGAGGAGGGCAATGTCAAAGTAATAATAAAACAACCAAATAGGAAACAAATCAAGTTTCAAGTTTTTATTTTTTTTAAGTTTCACATTTAAAGCTAGATACCAATAAGCACACCTTCCCAGACTGCCCAAACAAAGGTACTGGCCAATAAGTTCATCATCTAAGGCAGGAAAAAAAAATCACTTAGAATTTATTTCTGTCATTTTAGCTGAATGTTTTAAATAAAATATTCTCATGTTATGCTTTTTACAAGAACTATAAGATTGTTCTAGTAAGCACCAAAGATAACAATCATTTACAACAACAGCAATCTCATCATCACCAGTCCAAGTAATAGGGAAAAGCCATACCAAGAAGAAAAGGAAATGTTCAAAAAGACATATGGGAGAACAACAACAATAACAACACAACAGCCAGAAAAACTCCCAAAGTTAATAGAATGTTAGAAAGCTATGCACTAGAGGCTGCTTGAGTGTCAAATGCCTATATGACAATAACAACATTTAGCATTTATAAAGCATGTTAGAAATTACCAAGTGCTTCCCATCAAATACTTTATATGATTCTCAGAGCAATGTAAAGATATTGCTATCATGCATTACCATTATTCTGTTTTATAGGCCAAAAATATGAAGGTCAAAGAAGTAAAATCACTGGGACTCTTGAGTCAGGGTGTTTTGGTTTCATTTTGACTTTTTGTTTGCTTCCAGATACTGGAAGCATATATTTAGTAATATATTTAGTACCATATATTTAGTAATAATTAGAAATTCAAAACTCTGTAAGTCCAAACTTACAGACAATCTTTTAGACTTTGCTATCATTAGACTGATACTTTAGGAATCAGCACATTATGGGAATTTAATATGAAATACATATTTAATTGACTACTTGAAGTCAGGTAAAAATATGTCACAAAATCTATCAGAAAAAAATACAAAAAGAATATAAAAGAAAGGGGAAAGATTCAATATCTACTTTGGTCCTGAAAGCTAGTATGTCATTTGGGAAAAGAGTGGAGAGAAGGTAAATACCTCACTATTCAACTAAAAATGCTTTGATGGAAACAATTCTAAATTCCAAGAACACTTAAAAATAGGGGCTAAAAATATTACAAGAACACTTAGAAAAAGATAACCTATGTGTATAGAGCTAGCTTATGAACCACTGAGAGAGAGAGAGACAGACACACAATATAGAATAAAAAGAAACTACCACAAGAAAATCAAGACAACACTTATGAGGTGGAGATGTAGAGAAATTGGAACCTTAATCCATTGCTGATGAGAATTCAAAATTGTATAGCCACTTTGGAAAACAGTCTAGCAGTTTCTAAAAAAGTTAAACTTGCGTTATGACCCAACATAACTTGGTTTCTACCCAAGAAACATAAAAACGTATGTCCACACAGACTTCAACGTAAATGTTCTCAGTAACATTATTTATGGTGACCAAAAAATGAAACAACCTAAATGTCCATCAACTAGCGAATGTATAACAAAATGTCATGTATCTACACAAGGTAATACTATTCTACAATAAAAAGTAATGAAATACTGATACATGCTGTAAAACAGGGATGAACCTCAAAAACATTTTGCTAAGTAAAATAAGTCAGATGAAACAGACTACATATTGTATGATTTTATTTATATGAAATGTCCACAAAGAATGAATTTATAGAAGCAAAAAAATGCATTAGGGGTTGACAGTATGGAAGCAGGACTAATTGTAAATGAGTATGAGGGATGTTTCTGGGTGATAAGAATGTTCTAACAGCAAATTGTGACGACGTTCACACAACACTATAAATTTACTAAAAACCATTAACTGAAACAACTTTATGGTATGTAAATTATAACTCAATAAAGCTGTTTGAAAGGAAGGAGGGAGAGAGGGAAAGAGAAAAGGAGAGAAGTAGGATTGATTTATACAGGTAACTTAACTTCAACTACACTTTTGTTTGAACAGAAGACAAAAAGAATACCATTCCAGTTTAGGAAAACAATCTAAGAAAAGGTACTAAAGCAGAAATAAGACAGCATAGCGGAAGACCTTCTGGCACAATCAATAGACTAGTACCAATGAAGATATAAGGCTACCTAAATAATGATGGACCTTTAATGACAAGCTCGTGAAGAGACTTCAATAAACTTTAAAAAATATTATTTCACTGATGAGCAAAAGCAAGCCATTGTAAATTATACAATAAAGAGAAAAAATAATGTAGTGGACACAGAGGAACTGGCAATAGTTTATGATGGGAAATAATGAGATATGCAGACTGGGACCATATTATGAAAAACTGAGGATTTTGGAGTTGATGTGATAAAGGTAATGTGACTGCTGAAACCATTCTTTGCATTTTCCATTTTAACTCACATGTCAAATATGTTACTGATACAAATCAGACATATTTTGTCATGACAAATATGCTAATATACTTGTAGAAACAAGATTGGTAAGTCAAATTAAAGAAACTAATATAGGAAACCCATCATTTCTTGATAGAAATTGTCTTGTAGGTTTCTACTTTCTTCTTTTTTTCCAAATTTCTCTCAATGAGTATTTTTTTAAGTTTATGAGTATTCCTTTTTTAAAAAAAGTTTCTAGTTAAAATACATGAGTAAGTCAAATAGACAATCAGAATATGTGTAAATCTATTAAAGAAATTGAATTAATAATAACCTTCTAAAACAGAAAGCACCAGCCCTAAATGGGTTCATCAGCAAATTCTACCAAACATTTAAGGAAGAAATTATACCAATTCTCTATAATACCTTCCAAAAGATAGAAAGAGATAGAATTCATCCTACCTCATTCAATGAGGCCAGCATTACCCTAATACCCAAACCAGACAAAGATATTCCAAGAAAACTACAGACCAGTATCTCTCATGAACACAGATGCAAAAATCCTCAACAAAATGTTAGCAAATTGAATCCAACAATGTATAAAAATAATTAAACACGACAACCAAATGGGATTTGTTCCACATGTGCAAGGCTGGTTCAGCATTCAAAAATCAATTAACACAATCTATCATATCAAGACTAAAGAAGAAATAGCACATAACTGTATCAATGGATACAGAAAAAGGACTTAATAAAATTCCACATATAGTCATGATAAAAACTCTCAGCAAACTAGGAATGGAAAGGAACTTCCTCAACTTGATAAAGAACATCTACTAAAAACCTACAGCTAACACCATTATTTAATGGTGAGAAATCTGAAGCTTTCCCACTAAGGTCAGGAACAAGGCAAAGTGTCCTCTCTCACTCACCACTGCTTTTCAATATCATACTGGAGTCCTAGCTGATGAAATAGAACAAGAAAAGGAAATAAAATGTATATAAATTAGGAAGGAAGAAATAAAACTGTCTTAGCTCACAGATGACATGATCATCTATGTAGAAAATCTTAAAACATTAACAACAAAAAAATCCTGAATAAGTGATTACATCAAGGTTGCAGGATACAGGTTTAATATATCAAAGTCAATCACTTTTCTATACCAGCTCTGAACAAGTGGAACATAAAATAAAACATAATATAATTTCTAATAGCACCCCAAAAATGAAATATTTAGGTATAAATCTAAAAATATGTACAAGACCTATATGAGAAAAATTACAAGACTATAATAAAAGAAATCAAAAATCTAAGTAAATGTAGAAGTAGTCCATGTTCACGGACAGGAAACTCAATATTGTCAAGATGTCAGTTCTTTCCAACTTGACCAGAGATTCAATGCAATTCCAATCAAAATCCTCGTAGGTTATTTGGTGGATATCAACAAACTGATTCTAAAGGTTATATGGAGAGCCAAAAGACCCAGAATAGCCAGCATGATACTTAAGGAGAAGAACAAAGTTGGAAAATTGACACTACCTGACTTTCAGACCCACCATAAAGCTACAGTAATCAAAACAGTTTGGTACCAGCAAAAGAACTGATGCATCAATTGCTATGGTTTGAATGTTTGTCCCCTCCCATACTCATGTTGAAATGTAAATGCCACTGTATTATTAATAGTATTAACAGGTAGGACCTTCAAGAGGTGATTAAGCCAGGAGGACTCTGCCCTCATGAATGGATTAATGTCATTATCTTGGGAGTGGATTCCTTAAAAAAGGACAAGTTTGGCCCCCTTTTATCACTCTCTGTCACCCCTTTCTTTGCTCTTCTGCCTTGGGATGATGCATCAAGAAGGCCTTCACCAGATGCCAGCCCTTTGATCTCGGACTTCTCAGCCTTCAGAACTGTAAAAAATAAATTTCCTTTCTTTATAAAGTACCCAGTCTCAGGTATTCTGTTGTAGCAGCACAAAACAAACTAAGATATTGAACAATGGAACAGAATAGAAAGCCCAGAAACAGACCCATATAAATATAGTCAACTGATCTTTGACAAATGAGCAAAGGAAATAAAATAGAGAAAAGATACTGTTTTCAGCAAATAGTGCTAGAACAATGGGACATCTACATGCAAAAAAATAAATCTAGACACAGATTTCATGCCCTTCACAAAAATTAACTAAAAATAGATCACTGACCAAAGTGTAAACCATAAAACTGCAAAACTCCTACAAGATAACACAGGAGAAAATCTAGATGACCTTGGTTTGTCAATGACTCTTTAGATGCAAGACCAAAGGCATGACTCATGAAAGAAAGAATGGATAAGGTGAATTTCATCATTAAAATTAAAACTTTCTGCTCTGCAAAAGAGATTGTCAGAAGATTGAAAAGACAAGCCACACACTGGGAGAAAATATTTGCAGAAGACAGATCAGATAAAGGACTATTACCCAACTATGCAAAGAACTCTAAAACCCAAAAATAAGAACACAAACAACCCAATTAAAAACTGGGCCATCAATCTTAACAGTCACCTCACCAAAGAAGATATACAGCTGACCCTTGAACAACAAGGGTTTAAACTGTACAGGTCCACTTATATGTCAATTTTGTTCAATAAGTACAGTGGAAAATTTTTGGAAATTTAATCATTTGAAAAAACTTGTGGACAACTGTGTAGCCTAGAAATATTTAAAAAAAGGGAAAAATTAGGTATGTCATGAATGCATAAAATATATGGAGATACTAGTCTATTTTATCACTTATCATCATAAAGTATACCCTAATACACAAATAACATAAAAAGTTAAAATTTATGAAAACATGTGCACACATACACAGACTATACATGGTACCATTCAGTCAAAAGAAATGTGAAAAAAAAAAAGATGCAGTATTAAATTACAACTGCATAAAATTAACTATAGTACATACTGTAATAATTTCATAGCCATTTCCTGTTGCTATTGCAATGAGCTGAAGTGTTACGAGAATCTGCTTAAAATGCCATGTGATGCTAAGCTTCTCCAAATCAGCAGTTCATCTCTCTGGTAAAATGCGTACTACAGTGAGAAGTGTTCTCTCGCAGTTATCACTTATTTTTCATCATGTTTAGTGCAATACTATAGGCCTTGAATAACACCCTAAGACCCATACAAAGTGCCACTAGGGATGGTGGAAGTGCTCCCAAGAAGAAAAGTCATGACATTACAAGAAAAAGTTAAATTGCTGGATATGTAATGAAGACTGAGGTCTGCAGCTGCAGTTGCCACCATTTCGAGATAAATGAATCCAATGCAAGGACCATTGTAAAAAAAGGAAATTTGTGACGCCGTCACTGCAGCTATGCCAGCAAACACCAAAACCTTGTATTTTTTTCAAAATATTTTATCTCATATTGAAAGTGCAGCTTTTATGTGGGTGCAGGATTGCCATAAGAAAGGCATGCCTATAGACTCTAATATGACTGGAGAAAAACTAAAGTCATTGTATGACATCTTAAAGCAAAAAGAAGGTGAAGGATCTAAAGCTGGAGAATTTAATGCAAGCAAAGCATGGTCTGATAATTTCAAAGAGAGGTTTGCCTTTAAAAAAAAAAAAAAAGTCAAGAGAACAAAAGCAGCAGCCTCTGCCAACCAAAAGCAGTAGACACCATTTAGAAAATCATTGAGGAGAAAGGGTATCTGCCTGAATAACTGTTTAATGCAGACTAAAGTGTCCTATTCTGGGAGAAAAAAAAAAAAAGCCACAAAGGTTATTTATTAGCAAGGGAGAGAAGTGAGCACTAGGATTTAAGGCAGGAAGGGACTGGCTAACTCTACTGTTTCGTAAGAATGCAGTCAGGTTTATGATCAGGACTGCTCTTATCTATAAACCAGCTAGACTCCCAGCTTTGAAGAGAAAAGATAAACAACAGCTGCCAATCTTTTGGTTGTACAATAAGAAAGCATGGATGAGAACTCTTTTTCTGGATTGGTTCCAATAATGTTTTGTCCCTGAAGTCAGGAAGTACCCTGCCAGTAAGAGACTGCGTTTAAAGTTCTTTTGATATTGGGCAATGCCCATGGCCACCCAGAACCCCATGAGCTCAACACTGAGGGTGTCAAAGTGGTCTACAAGCCTCCAAATACTTCTCTAATTCAGCTTCTAGATGAGGGGATTATAAGGACCTTTAAGGCTCATTACGCTTGGTACTCTTAGATTGTCAATGCTATGGAAGAGAACTCCTATAGAGAGACCATTATGAAAATCTAGAAAGATTCCACTATTGAAGATAACATCATTGTTACAGAAAAAGCCATGAAACAATAAATTCCTGCTGGAGAAAACTGTGTCCAGATGTTGTGCATGACTTCACAGGATTTATAACAAAGCCACTCAAGGAAATCACAAAAAAGATGATGAGTATGACAAAAAAAAAAAAGTGGGTGGTGAAGGGTTTCAGGATATGGATCTTGGAGATACTCAAGAGATAGCAGACACTGCACCAAAGGAATTAGCAGAAGACAACATGATGGCGATAACTGCTTCCGAACTAGTGCCAGACAATGAGGAAGAAGACCTAGAAGAAGCAGTGCCAGAAAATAAACTGACATTAGACACTCCAGCAGAAAGGTTCCAATTAGTCAAGACTTTTGACCCTTCTATGACACAGGCACTGAAACTAAAGCAAATAATAGGAGGAGGATTGGTACTATTTAGAAACATTTTTAGAGAAATGAAATAGCAAAAAGTCAGACAAAAATTATGCTGTATTTCTGTAAAGTTACACCAAATGTTCCTGCCTCTCCTGCCTCCCCTTCTACCTCCTCCATCTTTTGTCTCTGTCACCCCCAAGACAGCAAGATCAACCCCTCCTATTCCTCCTCCTCAGCCTACTCAACATGAAGATGATGAGGATGAAGACCTCTATCATGATCCAGTTCTACTTAATGAACAGTAAATACATTTCTTCTTCCTTATGATTTTCTTAGTAATATTTTCTTTTCTCTAGTTTGCTTTATTGTAAGAATACAATACACAATACATATAACACATAAAATATGTGTTAACTGACCATGTGATTGGTAAGGCTTCCAGTGAATAGTAGGCTATTAGTATAAGTTTGGGGGGAGTCAAAAGTTATATGAAGATTTTCCACTGCACAGGGGGCTAGTGCCCCTAATGCCTGTATTGTTAAAGGGTCAACTGTATAGATGTCAAATAAGCATGTGAAAACATGCTCTACATCATATGTCATCAAGGAAATGCAAATTAAAACAACAATGAGATACCACTACATATGTATCAGCATCAACAAAATTCAGAACGCTGACCATACCAAATGCTGGCAAGGATGTGGAGCAAAAGGAACTCTCTCATTCATTGCTGCCAGGAATGTAAAATGGTATAGTAACTGTGAAAGACAGTTTGGTGGTTTCTTACAAAACTAAACATACTCTTACCTTATGATTCAGCAATTGCGCTCCTTGGTATTTATTCAAAGGAGTTAAAAATTTATGTCCACACAAAAACCTGCATATGAATGTTTATAGAAGCTTTATCTATATTTGTCAAAACTTGGAAGAAATCAAGATGTCCCTCAGTAGGTGAACAGATAAATTATGGTACATTCAGACAATGATATATTATTCAGTGCTAAAAATAAACGAGGTATCAGTCAGGTGTGGTGGCTCATGTCTATAATCCTAGCACTTTGAGAGGCTGAGGCAGGAGGACTGCTTGAAGTCAGGAGTTCAAGACCAGCCTGAGTAAGAGCAAGACTCAGTCTCTACAAAAAATAGAAAAATTAGCTAGGCACGGTGGCGCGTGCCTATAGTCCCAGCGACTCAGGAAGCTGAGACAGGAGAACTGCTTGAGCCCAGGAGTTTGAAGCTGCAATGAGCTATGATGACACCACTGCAATCTAGCTTAGGTGACAGAGTGAGAACCTGTCTCAAAAAAAAAAGAAAGCCATGAAAAGACATGGAGGAACCTTAAATGCATATTATTAATACTAAATGAAAGAAGCCAATCTGAAAAGGCTACATACAGTATGATTCCAACCGTATGAAAGTCTAGAAAAGGCAAAACTATGGAGATAGTAAAAAGATCAGGGTCAGGGAGAGGGTGGGATGAATACGCACAGCACAGAGGATTTTTAGGGCAGTGAAACTATTCTGTACCATACTATTAATATAATGGTGTATACATATCATTATACACTTGTCAAAACCCATAGAATATACAGCACCAAGAGACAGCCCTAACGTAAATTGTAGACTTTGGCTAATGAGGACATGTCAATGTAGGTTCATGAATTTTAACAAATGTACCACTCTGGTGCAGGATGTTGATAGTGGGCAAGATGTGCATGCAAAGAGGCAGAGGGTATATGGACGTTCTCTATACTTCCTGCTCAATTTTGCTGTGAACTCAAAACTGCTCTAAAAAAATAAACTCTACTTGAAATGGGTATGTATAAAAGTAAGTTAAACAAAATTACACTTTTATGACTTAGGCTTATAATATTTACACCCTTGTTTTTAAAACTGCAAATTTCTTCCTTTGCTTTCTTTAGCATACAAGTCCAAGAGTACACAGATAAACTCTTCTCCAGGCTTTCTCCAGAGCCTGAGATTCAGGATGCCTACAGAAATAATGGTCAAAATATATAAGACAAATGACATATCACTGTGTGATTTTGATCATTTAAATTTGAGCTTAAAGATCCATTGCACATAATATATTTTAATGTTTCCAACACAGACATATAAATCATGTTAACCTTGAGGCTGAAGAGCAGAAATGAGTCAACAATTTCTTTCTTTCTTTTTTTGAGACAGGGTCTTGCAATCCTCATGCCTCAGCCTCCTGAGTAGCCAGGACTACAGGCACGCACCACCACACCTGGCTAATTTCTGTATTTTTTTTGTAGAAACAGGGTCTCCCTATGTTACCCAGGCTGGTTTGAACTTCTGGCCTCAAGCAATCCTACCACTCAGACTCCCAAAGTGCTAGGATTATAGGTGTTAGCCACCTCACCTAGCTAACAATCATTTCTAATATGAACAAAGATGACCAAAAAATCCCATACCTCACTTATTAGAGCTTTGTCTATAGTAAATGAAAGCTATATATACACACAAAAACAACCTTAAGATACATTACTTGTGAAAAATTTATTGCTACTTTCTAGAATTTCTCCTACTAAATTTCTAGCACTTTTTATCCATATACAAATTATCCAATGAATAAGTAGGAATCTGCTTTTGATTTTACATATATTCCAAATGATTTTTATATAGCATCCTGAGAAATATCAGAGTTGACTTCTTTCCTGTCATTCAGTTGCATCTCACAGTTCTATTGTTTCCTAGTTGTGTGATTATGGGCATGTTACAGAGCCTATCTATCAAATCTACTTTCCACATTTGTAAAATAAGAATAACTCAAAAATTTGTTTGGTGGAAAACGTGAGATAGTGTAAATCTTAGCAAATAGTACACAAAATAAAATGCTATTATTTATTACTAAACAAATGCTTTTTTGATTACACATTGCTTTGTATAACACATCATTGTTCAACATTGGATGAGTAAATAAGACTTGATACTCATTTTTTTAAAAATGACAGAATCAATAATTTGCAAGCCTAATAACAGTTTAACATATTTAAAAGAAAAAGTTTATTTTTAAAGTGCAATTTGTTAAAAAGCATAATAAACCACTTACTGATATCTATCCTCTGTTCAATAGGTAAAGGACTGACTCGGTTGACAAGTTTTGAAAGACATGTTGCTGCAAGGAGCTGAGCATAGGATGTCTGTAAAGAATAATTAATATTTATTACCATCACAAATGAAATTAGTATAATTAAACATTATTATAGGAATTTTTTTCCAACCAATAATGGGAATTCTTCTAGTTTTCCAAACTGGCAGATTTACAATGGATAAAATATATGTATTTGAGATATGTATATACAAGTGTGTACACACATACATGTGCATACAATCCCTCATAAGGGATCATTAGTTGAGAGAGGTGTAAATAGCCTTCTCAAACAACAGTAAGCAACTGGGAGAAATAAATGACTGTGAGCAAGTTCAAATAAAATATAGTACTTTAACAACATGGTCTACACAGTCCAACACAATGTAGCCTCTGATTATTTCTTTAAATTCATTTGGCTCCACTCTTTACCATGCTCAGACCACAACAGTCCTCCAGTTCCTTTCAATGCCTTCCCCACCCTCACCTCCAGGTTCCTTTAGACCCATGTCTGACTGTATTCTCTTTGGTCACCAACTGTCTTAATTTAATAATGTACTCAAACTCTCTAAATGCACGCTCAAACTTCAAAATTTGGTTATTTACTCCATCCCTACAAATTTCTTGCAAAGATGGTCCCTCTCTTTCTTTTTTTTCTCCAGACCAGAGGTTGGCAAACTATAGCCCATGGATCAAATTTTGCTTGTTTTTGCATGGCTTGTGAGCCAAGAATAGTTTTTACAATTTTAAACAGTTTTTCAACCATTCAAAAATCAAAAGAATAACAATATTTTGTGACATGTGAAAATATACAAAATCCAAATTTCAATGTCCATAAATAAAGTTTATTAAAACACAGCCATGTTCATTCATTTACACAACATGTATGGCTGCTTTCATGCTATGATGGCCAAATTGAATAGTTAAGACAGAGAGCATATGCAGCACTCGTTGCTTCCTACTGATGCTCAGTGTACATAAATTGCAGTGATAGAGTTCTAACTCCACAATGGCACCCTAAGTGCCATGGGTAACACCATGACATGACATGTACCTTTTATTACTACCAGTGCGGTACCCATGATGTCAAAACAAAAAAAGATTTTTTAAAGTGTACTTCAAATGTCTAACTTTTAAGACACAGTGGAGTGTGGATTATTTGTTATTGAATTATATGGCAAAGCAATGTGCTTGTTATGCAATGGCACTGTAGCTGTCCTAAAAGAATACAATATATGTTGACAATATCACACTAAGCACTCATCATAATATTCCCAACCGAAAGGAAATCAACTGTCAGAAAAAGCAGAAAATTTAAAACAGAATATCTCATCACAAGAGAATGTCTTTATAAAAATAAAAAATAAAATGAAGGCCGGGCGCGGTGGCTCACGCCTGTAATCCTAGCACTCTGGGAGGCCGAGGTGGGCGGATCGTTTGAGCTCAGGAGTTCGAGACCAGCCTGAGCAAGAGCGAGACCCCATCTCTACTAAAAATAGAAAGAAATTATATGGACAGCTAAAAATATATATAGAAAAAAAATTAGCCGGGCATGGTGGTACATGCCTGTAGTCCCAGCTACTCGGGAGGCTGAAACAGGAGGATCGCTTGAGCTCAGGAGTTTGAGGTTGCTGTGAGCTAGGCTAACGCCATGGCACTCACTCTAGCCTGGGCAACAGAGTGAGACTCTGTCTCAAAAAAATAAAAATAAAATAAAAAAATAAAAAAAATAAAATGAAGCTGCAATGTTAAGTTTCCAAGTAGCTTGCTTATTAGCCAACAAAGAAAACCACTTACCAATGTTGAGTTAATTAAAACACCTTTGTTTTACTGTGGTAGCCAAAGTTATGTGTGCACAGAAAATAAACTTAGGACTACTAGCCTTTTGGTGAAAACAAATGCTTAAAGAGTTGGGGACACTGGAGCAACATCAAAAGTCAATTTAAAAACAAGACAAATGATTTGGAAAAGTTCTCCTTAGCTCTTAATGAGGGGACAGATGTTACTAATATTGCTCATATTGTTAATGTTACCAATACTTATTCCAGTAGTCAATCTTGAGTGTGAAGTGACTAAAGAATTAGCCTCTATGAAGAGTCTGTGTGAAACTACAGGCCAGAATATTTTCAAAGAAGTTAAGAAACAGTAATTCAATATAATCTGAAGAAGAATCTGCTAAGATGTGTCACATGGATAGTAAAATATACACAAAGCAGAAAAGGGCTTAGTTGAACAAATTTATAAAGCCTGTAAAAAATGTGTAAGATGTTTAAAGCCTATGGTTATTCACTGTATTTTTCATCAGCAGATACTGTGCAATAAATATCTGAATTTATCATAAGTTAATAAATCAGTAGTGTTAACAGTAGACTTTATTCACTCTTGTAAATTTGCCTTTAGTCCTGTGAATTTCTGTCAGATATAGATACTGAATATTCTAACTTGCCCCATCACACAGCTATTTAATAGCTTATCAGTGGTAAAGTTTTATTGCAATTTTTTTAGCTCAAGGCCGAGATTTAAATTCTTCTGAATAAGAAGACCAAGCCTCCAATGTTCAAAATTAAATGGCTTTGGAAATTACATTTTGCTACAAACTTGATAATGTCTCTTAATGAATTCAACCTAAAATTACAAAATTGTCTAAAAGGTAAACAGTGCTTAGTACTCATATACAGAACTTACACTGCAGTAAAGCCATTTTGATAATAACTAATACTGTTTGAATCAGAAGTAATGTCAAGCTGCTTTATGCACTTCCCGCATTGTCAAAAGTGAAAACAAGTAGTGAGATCTCTATTCGCAGATGTATTTTCTGAGCTCCAACTACAGTTTCAGATTCAGATCTTGATGCAAGTGTAAAGGCAATTTCCATATTTTAAAATCCATTTAACTGCGCAACTGAGGAGCTTCCACCTTATCTTCAATTGGAAGTGATTAATCTGCAATGTAATGACATGCTAAAAGGCAAATATCCAGAGAAGATTTAATAGAATTCTATAAATGCTAAGTAATGAATATGCTTAATTAAAATCTTGTGCTCATGGATTGATACTAGAATTTGGCAGTACCTACTTATGTGAAAAGATATTGTCAAAGATGGAATATGTAAAATCTCAGTACAGATCAGCAATAACATATGAATGTTGGCAATCAATGTTGATGATAGGAAACACCAACTTTGACTCCAACTAATTCACCTCTTGGCCCACAAAGCCTAAAATATTTACTTATCTGACCCTTTACAGAAGTAGTTTGCCAGTTCTGCTCTAGATCATATAGTCTCTTACTATAGTGCTTACCATATCACTTTATAGCTATTTATATATCTACAAGCTTCCAACTAAACAAAGAGTTACTTAAATTCATGTACATAAAACAAGTAGGCAGTGCAGTGCCTGGTTTTACATCTAAGTATTCTGCTAAATGATTGCTGAATGAATGGCTGTGAATATCTAGAAGGCAGGCAGGCAAGAGATAGTCAACATTTTTCTATATCATCCTTTCAAGTTTCAGAGGTAATTACAACTTGCCTCCCCTACCTAGATTTAAAAAAAAAAAGTCGTCAGTCAACTTTCTAAAAGTGTAATTTTTGCCCACTAATATGAGACATAAAAAGGGGCCAAAAGTAGTCAAGAAACTATTTCAATTCGTTCCTGTTTCTACCTCTTGGCTCTTCCCTAAGTTTGCTTTCCAATTCTTTCTCTGATTAACCCCTTTGAGGGTGAAATAAACTATAGTAAAAAGACGTGGCAATATTTATCAGTTAACACACAAGTTCAGCAATACTAACATATATCTACTGATCTTCTATGGTTAATCACTATTACCAAATACTTACTGTTCCTTGTTCTAATAAAAGTTGACACTTGCTGAGACATTCTGGGCTGTCAATAAGTTCCAAGAGTGCTTTCTCAGCCTCTATTCTTTGTGTAAGATCAGTCCCTATGTAGAGATGAGTACATAACACTTCCAATTCGGCCAAACTCTTGAGAAGAAAAAAAATTAACATTTTACTTAAATGAAAAAAATAAGGTAAATACATTAACCACAGAAAACAAGGGATGCAAATATCATGCATGCCTGTATTCATTAATTCAATATAGGTTTATTGAAATACAACTACTTACTAGGAGATACAGTGGCAAACAAAACAGGCATATCTCCTACTCCCAAAATTATTTACTTATAAATTGATACTTCTGCAATGGAAAATTAAGAGTTTAAAGAGGAGAAAACTTGCCTAATGCAAGGAGTTAGAGAAGATATGCCTGAAGAAATAACATTTACGCTGAGACCTAAAAGGGTAAACCAGATGCAGTAGGGTGCGGCGGAGTAGGAAAGACTAGAAGGCAGTCCAGGCAAAGAAATAGCATTTACCAGAGTCATGCAGTAGAATGGAGTTTAGTCATTTCAAGGCATTAGAAGGTCAGTGTGGCTGGTAAAGACAGCAAGGAGGAAATGCCACATGAGGCTAGAGAGATGGATGAGGAGAATGATCATACACAAGTTGCAGACAACCCAATTTACATTCTTTCTCGAATTGTAAGAATTTCAATTGTTCTATCAAAAAATAATTATAAATATATACTGATTTGAGGCTTCTGAACTAATGACACATAGTGCTGCAGATAAACTATATCATGATTTTCAGAAACTGTGACTTGACCCCATGGTATTTCTGGCAATGCAATAACTAGTTATGTTGCAGGCTTCTATTATATAAGCACAAAGACTAACTCATTCTGTTCATAAATATAATCTCATCTGACAATACAGGACAAATGGAACCAATCTGAAAAAAGAATGAAGAAATGGTTTCAACATTCCTCTCAGCTTTAAAGAACTTTTGTAAAAGGCATCTTACTAACTAACCTCACTTTGAACTTGAATTAGAGAATTTTTCTTTGGAGGACAAAAACATTGGCACAGATTTCAATGTCAGGTGAGCAGATGAAGATAATGGGATATTCCTTTAAAAATGCCATTTTCTGTCCTTCCTGGCCTGAATTTTTATGTGACAGCCTTGCAGCTATACTAGCCCACATACTCCCTCAAATGTATATACCTCCTAACAGGAATACACAAGTAATACTGAAATGAGACTTCCTCTAGCTCCCATTATTCTTTTCACTTCTCCCTCCTTCTTAGCTCTTTTCTAGTATTTTCCACTTCCCTATTTAGGTCAGAACCCAGCATACCAGATTTGGGAATTTTCTGCTAGAGTGAAAATAGAAGTCTAAAAGTAAGATTTCATAAAGATTAATTAAGATTAAGGACCTCAAATGAACCATATTTTAAACATATCCCTCACCTAGATTGGCCCAGTAAGATCAGATTACTATATCCGGTTCATAATATTAAAATGCATAGAAAATTTACAGTTCATTAATACATTTAAATCTTCATACTTTCTCCTGGTAGGAAATACAAAAATGAAAAGAGCTACCTTTTCCTCTCTCATGATCAACCCTAGAAGTCTTTTGTCTCATGTAATAAACTTGAAGGACTGAATTTTAGAACCAGTATAACTTAATGATAAACTGATCCTGTTGTCATATATTCATCTAGGCCTAAGATTCTTTGATTTGTTTGTTTTTAGACTTTTGTTGTTGTTTTGTAACAAGTAGACTTCGACTACAAAAAGATCTAGGGCAAAAATAATGATAAGACCTGTTTAACCAAACAAAAGGCAACAAAAATAATAATAGTGCCTATCTCATAGGTTTAGTTGGAGGATTAAATGAGTTAGCAACATGTAACTTCTGGCACACAACATATGCTATAAAAACTATTTGTCTGTTATTCATATTACCCTAATAATATTTAATGGGTTGAACTATATCCCCTTAAAAGATATGTCCAAGTCCTGACCCCCAATACCTATGAAATGTGACCTTATTTGGAAAGAGGGTGTTCATAAATCCTTAATTAAGTTAAAGATCTCAGGATGAAATAATCCTGGATTTAAAGTGGGTCCTAAATCCAATGAGTGGTATCCTTATAAAAAAAGGAAAGAGAGATTTGAGATGCAAAGACACAGAGAGACACAGGAGAGAATGCCATATGAAGATGGAGGGAGAGATTGGAGTGAAATATCCACAGGCCAAGGAACAGCAAGAATTGCCAGAATGGCCATCAGAAGCTAGGAGAAAGGCATGGAACAGTTTCTCCTTTGAGACCTCCAGAAGGAACCAACTCTATTAAGTTCTTTGGTTTCAGACACTGGCCTCTAGAACTGTGGGAGTTCTAGAATCTGTGTCGTTTTAAGCCAGGAGCAGTGGAGTACACCTATAGTCTCAGCTCCTTGGGAGGGTAACATAGGAAGACCCTGTGTCTTTAAAAAAAAAAAAAAAACCCAACCAGTAGCAATTTGTTACAACAGCCTAGAAAATTAATATAAATATTAATCCAATGGTACCTAAGTGAATCTATTTGGAAAGATTATGGAAAAATTTGGAAATTATCTGTTTTGCTATACGGATTTAAAGAACCTCAAGGAAAAAAAGTTTGCAGTGTATTTAAATAGTATTTAAGTCAACATTGCTACCAATCACTTTTTCCAAAGATATTTCAAATTATTAATAAATGAAAGGCTGTACAAGACAAAAGGGAAAGGTTTGAACTTTCTCTTACAGAAGATCCAAAAGGAAAAATCAAGTTATTCTTTCACTGTAATGGCAGCAATTATAAATATGCCTGGTATACTAAACCTTTTTAGAGAAAAGGATACACACACAAAGACCCCTAGCCTGATGGAAAGGCATTATCTAGACATTTAAAATAATTAAACTCACAATGTGGTGACTGCTAACCAAACAATCTTCTGATTAGCGTTTTAGTTTCCAGAGAATCTGTCTATAAGGAGACTTCATTTTTCACAGTATACTGATAAATTTTCATCTTAGTTTTATACATTGATGTCTGAGAATGTGGTTAATGTGAAAATGCCTCAGAGGAAATGAATCCTTTCTCAATTTGTTGACAAGGTTTGAGTTAATATCAACATTAGAAGCCCATATAATTAACTAATAGGTATAACAAGGAGAACCAGCCATCATGTACCTCCCACAGAGCAACTATAAAATATAAACAGCACGCAACTTCCATACCCTAGAAGACAATGATGTAATCCTGACTATAGTCTACATAAGGATCTTCCAAATTATTCTGGACTGACTTCTGGCCTTTGCACTTGACACATAATGGGCCCTCAAATGATGACTTCTTTCTATATAGAAATTCTCATACATGTATCTATTAATATTATATTAACACGTGAATGCTGAGCAAAAGCAGCCAGACAAAAACAGTAGATATTATATAATTCTTAAGTAACAGAAAGCAGATCAGTGGTTCCTGGCTGGAGAGGCAGGAGTGCAGACCAGTGGGGAAGGAGGGAGATAGCAAGGAAGGATTATAAAGAGGCACAAAGGAAACGTTTGGGGGTGGTGGATATGTTCATTTTCTTGATTCTGGTGACAGTTTCACAAATGTATATACATTTTTCAAAACTCACCCAATTGCACAGTTTAAATATATGCATTTTATAATGTGTCAGTTATATTTCAATAATGGTGGAGAAAAAAGAAAATAAAGGCTTTTGCTCCAGGAAAAAAATGTTTGCTAATAAC
Source organism: Eulemur rufifrons (assembly GCF_041146395.1). Taxonomy (NCBI): domain Eukaryota; kingdom Metazoa; phylum Chordata; class Mammalia; order Primates; family Lemuridae; genus Eulemur; species Eulemur rufifrons. The sequence continues at coordinate 15,367,011 of NC_090992.1, forward strand.
AAAAAATAAATAGCTGAACCACAAAAATCCCACTTCAATTGAGTTTAAGATTCTATTTAATTATTTTCTTACATTTTTCCTGCTTTCCAGAATTAAATTTCTTGATTGCCATTGATACAAACTGCCTTCATTTTGAAATTACTCATTTCCCACAAATTCTTTCTTCTTCTTCCTCTTACTACCTTTTCCTGAGTGCCTCTTAAAGGCTGATTCCTGGGCCTCTGGAACTCTTCCTTCTTACTATGAACTGGACAATGTTTATTTTAGTGCTCTACAGTTTAAAAAAGTATTTCCATACTCTTTTCAAGCCAATCCTGAAAAACAGACTCCTGCAAGGTACGTATTTGCAGTATACTCATTTTACAGATGAAAAACTGAAGCTGAGAGATCAAATATACCTAAGTTGCTCAAGATCAAACATAGAGTAATGATCAATTTGGAGCCAAATACAAGTCTACATACCCAAGTACATTTTGTCTCCTCACAACCTATCATCTTGTCACCCTTTATTTCAGTCATGATCTACCTGCAGATGATGTCCTAGTCCATACTTTTAACTATTTGTTGACCATATTTGTCTACAAATTTCTTCCTCTTGCATATCTAGAAAGATGCTAAAAATAACCAGGAAATGTCAGAAACTGAACTGAACATGTTTACCACAGATTTCTACTTCAAATGTCCCTGGGCTGTCCGTGGTTTCAGAGGTCTAGTCCAGGATCTAGATTTACAAGATTGATGTTATCTTTTACTTTTCCCTCTCCTCAGTACCTCTTATATAGTAAAGAATTTGGCCTTGCCCTAAAAGAAGTCTGGCCTTTGCCCTATAGCTTCTGGGAGGTATTCTATGTTATACCTGATAGGAGTGTTTTTGTGTAGGATAGGGGCTGGCCGTACCCAGTAGTTGTAGGTTGGGGACTGCCCACACCAAAGAGACCAACTATGTGTTTCAGGGTAGGACTTTGGGTCACAAAATATCGGCTGACCTTGAAACTGAGTTCAAACACGTGGGCAATCAATCAGTAATGCCTAAATAATGAGCTCCACTAAAAACCCTAGATACCAAAGCTTCGGTGAGCTTCCCTAGTTTGGAATCAGTGCATACAGCCACACATTAACCCACGGAGAGTAATTTGTCCTGAGGACAACAGCAGCTTAGTTTTGGAACCCTCACAGATTCTGCCCTGTGTGTCTCCTTCTTTTGATCAATTTTAATCTCTATCCTTTCCCTGTAATAAACTGCTGAGTACAACAGCTTTCAGTGAATTCTGTGGAGTCCTTCTAATAAACTACAGAAACTGAAGGTGGTTTTAGGAAACCCTCAAGCTTGCCATTGGTGTCAGAAGGGCAGTCTTGTGGACTCTGCTTTCAAATCTCACATTCTGACTAATTCCAAGTATATAACCTAATTTGTCATAAAGGCCTACCAATATTTTTTCTATAAAGACTCAGACTCAACACCTTCACATGATATCCATAGAACAATCAAACAGTATCTAATTGTGACTGCCAGTACCATGGATTTCTTCAGGGGCTGCTTTGGGAATGAGAGTAGAGGGTCTTAGAAACAGCATGGTTCAATTTGAAAAACATCATGGTTCAATTTGAAAACCATTGGTCCAATGGAGTGTACACAAGCTTTGGAATCTGCCACTCAATTATTAAGTGACCTCAGGCAAATTATTTAACCTTTCTAAGCCTCACTGTTAAAACTACAGACAGCAAGATCCACCTTCCAAAATAATTGTGAATTATTAGATTATTAGATTAAGATAGAAAAGATAGGGAAAAGCCTAATCCATTGCCTGTCAAACAGCAGATCCACAATAAATTATAAATAACTAATCTCTTCAGTTACTGATAGTTATAAAAGACCACAATGATCTTCTACGGTTTCTCTCCTTCAAGTCCATACTGCCAGCACCATCGTTCCCAAATCCCTTTTTTCATGTTATCATTGTGTTCAAAAATAGTTCTTAATCACATCTAGATCAAATCAGGTAGCCTGACTGGGGATTAAGAAGCATGGCTATAGCCCCTGCTTCTGAAACAAAAAAGTTGGACCAACTAGGTACTCTAAATTTTTCCTAACAGTATATCATGAGTCTCATTCAAGGTGCCTCTGTCCTATCTAAAGTACCTACATCTATCTTACTTGTTCTCAATTCTCCCTCTTTCCTCACTCTGCCTATCTGGACTGCCTCCTCTCAGGTAATCCAGATACATTACTTCTTTGGGGACAGGGTCCCCTAACCCACAGTTTTCTGACCAAAATGTATGTGCCTTGAATGGATCATAGGTATGCCTGATATATTGATCCCTCTGCCCTCCAGGCAGCCAGGGCAGGGCTTCAGATAGTGGGGAAACGCCACCGTAATGGCCTTTATCTGTGAGCATTTTATGTAATCAGCCATACAATTACCGATTTTTATGTATGGCATGATGTGAAAAACATGTTGAGCAGTGCCCTAACCTCACCCCATAAAAATCTGCTTCTTTACTCATTATCTTTTATTTCAGCTCACTATGGGGGTACAAAAGTTCAGGTTATATATATTGCCCATGCCCCCCATCCCCCTGAGTCTGAGTTTCAAGCGTGTCCATTCCCTAGACAATGCTCATTGCACTCATCACGTAGGTATGCCCCCATCCCCTCCCCCCCCAGTCAGAACTTCAAGCATGACCATTACCCAGACAGTGCGCATCGCACTCATCAAGTAGGTATACACCCATCCCCGCCCCCCCCAGCCCCCACCTCTGTCCGATACCCAATTGGTGTTATTCCCAAATGTGCACTTAGGTGATGATCAGGGAAACCAGTTTGCTGGTGAGTACATGTGGTGCTTGTTTTTCCATTCTTGGGATACTTCACTTAATAGAATGGGTTCCAACTCTCTCCATGAGAACCAAAGAGATGCCATATCACTGTTATTTCTTATAGCTGAGTAATATTCCATGGTATACATATACCACATTTTGCTAATCCATTCATGAATTGATGGGCATTTGGGTTGTTTCCACATCTTTGCGATTGTGAATTGTGCTGCTATAAACATTCGGGTGCAGGTGTCTTTTTTATAGAATGACTTTTGTTCTTCTGGGTAGATGCCCAATAATGGGATTGCTGGATCGAATGGTAGGTCTACTTGAATCTGTTTAAGGTATCTACATATTGTTTTCCACAGGGGTTGCACTAGTTTACAGTCCCACCAGCAGTGTATGAGTGTTCCTATCTCTCCGCATCCACGCCAACATGTATTGTTTTGGGACTTTTTGATAAAGGCCATTCTCACTGGAGTTAAGTGATATCTCATTGTGGTTTTGATTTGCATTTCCCTGATGATTACAGATGTTGAATATTTTTTCATATGTTTGTTAGCCATTTTTATATCTTCTTTTGAAAAATTTCTATTCATGTCCTTTGCCCACTTTTTGATAGGGTTGTTTGATTTTTTCTTACTGACTTTCCTGAGTTCTAAATAGATTCTTGTTATCAGTCCTTTATCTGATGTGTAGTATGCGAAAATTTTTTCCCATTCTTTAGGTTGTCTGTTTACTCTCATGACTGTTTCTTTGGCTGTGCAGAAGCTTTTTAATTTGATCAGGTCCCATTTATTTATTTTTGTTGTTGCTGTGATTGCCTCAGAAGTCTTCTTCATAAATTCTTTGTCTAGGCCAATGTCTGTAAGGGTCTTTCCTACATTTTCTTCTAGAATTCTAATAGTTTCCCACCTAAGGTTTAAGTCTGTTATCCACCATGATTTGATTTTTGTGAGAGGTGAAAGCTGTGGGTCCTGTTTTAGTCTTCTACATGTGGCTATCCAGTTTTTCCAGCACCATTTATTAAATCAGGAATCTTTTCCCCAGAGTATGTTTTTGTCTGCTTTGTCAAAGATTAGATGGCTATATGAGGATGGTTTTATATTTGGATTTTCTGTTCTGTTCCACTGGTGTGTGTCCCTGCACTTGTGCCAATACCAAGCAGTTTTAATAATCACAGCCTTGTAGTACAGTTTGAAGTCTGGCAAATTAATACCTCCCATTTTGTTTTTGTTGCTTAAAATTGCTTTTGCTAAACGGGGTCTTCTCTGGTTCCACACAAAGCGTAAAATTATTTTTTCTATATCTGTGAAAAATGATGTTAGTAATTTAATAGGGATTGCATTGACTCTGTAGATAACTTTGGGTAGTACAGACATTTTAACAATGTTGATTCTTCCGATCCACAAGCATGGTATGGTTTTCCACCTATTTACATGCTCTGCGATTTCCTTCCTCAGTGTTTCATAGTTCTCCCTATAGAGGTCCTTTACCTCCTTAGTTAAATATATTCCTAGGTATTTTATTTTCTTTGTTGCTATTTTGAAGGGTATTGAGTCCTTAATTTGGTTCTCCGTTTGTTATTCGCATGTATGAATGCCTCTGATTTGTGTGTATTGATTTTGTATCCTGAGACTTTACTGAATTCATTGATCAATTCCAGGAGTCTCTTGGTTGAATCCTTGGGGTTTTCTAGATATAACATCATATCATCAGCAAAGAGTGAGAGTTTGATCTCTTCTTTCCCTATTTGGACTCCCTTGATTCTGCTCTCTTGCCTGATAGCTCTCGCAAGGACTTCCAATACTATGTTGAAAAGTAATGGGGACAGTGGGCAGCCTTGTCTGGTTCCAGTTCGAAGTGGGAATGCTTTCAGTTTTTCCCCATTCAGTATGATGTTGGCTGTGGGTTTGTCATATATGGCTTGTATCATTTTTAGATAGGCCCCGTCTATGCCTATTTTGTTGAGTATTCTTATCATAAAAGGGTGTTGAATTTTGTCAAATGCTTTTTCTGCATCTATTGAGAGGATCATATGATCTTTATTTTTGCTTCTATTTACGTGGTGAATTACATTTATAGATTTGCGTATGTTAAACCATCCCTGCATCTCTGGGATGAAGCCCACTTGGTCGTGATGGATTATTTTTTTTTGATAAGCACTTGGATTCAATTTGCTAGGATTTTATTGAGAACTTTTGCATCTATATTCATAAGGGAGATTGGTCTGTAGTTTTCTTTTCTTGTTGCATCCTTTCCTGGTTTTGGTATCAAAATTATGTTGGCTTGGTAAAATGTGTTGGGGAGAATTCCATCCTTCTCAATATTGGAGAATAGTTTATGTAGGATGGGTACCAGTTCTTTGTAGGTATGGTAAAAAAGCCATCTGGGTCCAGGGCTTTTCTTTTTGAGGTTTTTTATTGCTGTTTTGATTTCAGATCTAGATATTGGTCTATTCAGGAATTCTATTTCTTCCTGGTTGAGCCTGGGAAGGCTGTGTGTTTCTAAAAATTTGTCCATTTCCTCCACATTTTCCAATTTGTGTGCATAAAGATTTTTGTAGAATTCATAGATGATATCATGTATCTCTGTGGCATCAGTCGTGATTTCTCCTTTCATGTTCCTGATGGAGGTTATTAGAGTTTTTTCTTTTCTACTCTTGGTTAGTCAAGTCAGAGGTGTGTCTATCTTGTTTATTTTTTCAAAGAACCAACTTTTTGTTTTATTAATCTCCCTTATGGTTTGTTTGTTGTCCTTTTCATTTAGTTCTGATTTGATCTTAATAATTTCTCCCCTTCTGCTGGGTTTGGGGTCGGTCTGTTCTTCCTTCTCCAGCTCTTTGAGTCTATTCATTAGATTGTCTATTTGTAAGTTTTCTGTCTTTTTGATATTGGCATTTATGGAAATAAATTTTCCTCTCAGGACTGCTTTAGCTGTGTCCCACAGATTTTGATAAGTTGTGTCTCTTTTGTCATTTAATTCAAAGAATCTTTTGATTTCTGTCTTGATTTCTTCATTTAGAAAATAATCGTTCAGGAGAAGGTCGTTTAGCTCCCATGACTTTGAGTAGGAATGCGAATTTCTGTTAGAGTTCATTATTACTTTTATTCCGCTGTGATCTGAGAAGATGCATGGTATAATTTCTATTTTTTTAAGTTTTTTAAGGCATGCTTTATGTCCTAGGATATAGTCAATCTTGGAGAATGTCCCATGAGCTGATGAGAAGAAAGTATATTCAGTGGATTTTGGGTAGAATGTCCTGTAGATGTCAGTCAGGCCCATTTGTTCTACCATTCTATTTAAGTCCATTATTTCTTTGTTTATTTTTTGTTTGGAGGATCTGTCCTGTACTGTCAGCAGCGTGTTAAAGTCTCCGACTATTAAAGTGTTGTTATCTATCGTTTGGTTCAGATCAAGTAGGGTTTGCTTTATGAATCTGGGTGCATCTAAGTTGGGTGCATATATATTAAGTATAGTTATGTCTTGTTGAATTGTACCCTTCACCAGTATATAGTAACCATCTTTGTCTTTCATTACTTTTGTTGATTTAAAAACTAAGTTATCAGAGATTAAAACCGCCACACCAGCTTTCTTTTGGCTTCCATTTGCTTGAAATATCGATTTCCACGCTTTTATTGTCAGTCTAAATGCATCCTTGCAGGTTAGATGAGTTTCCTGAAGACAGCAGATACTTGGCTTGTATTTTTTTATCCATTGGGCCAGTCTATGTCTCTTTAGTGGGGAATTCAATCCATTCACATTTAATGAGAGAACTGAAAAGTGAGACAGATTTCTGTTCCTCATGTTGGGTTGAATTTCATTGTTCTGATTTCTCTCTTAAGCCATTGTGATAACTGGGTTTTTATCTTTATTTCTTGAGTAGTTTTATATTCGTGGGTCTTTCTTGTGCTGGTCTGTGTGTAACTCTGTTTTGAGTACTTCTTGGAGAGCTGGTCTTGTCTTGGTGAATTCTCTGAGTTTTTGTTTATCTGAGAATGTTTTAATTTCACCTTCATATATAAAACTGAGCTTAGCTGGGTACAAGATTCTAGGCTGTGCATTATTCTGTTTCAGAAGAATGAGAATGGGGCCCCAATCTCTTCTTGCTTGTAAGGTTTCAGTTGAGAAATCTGGCGTGATTTGGATGTACTTTCCTTTGTATGTTACTTGTTTCTTTCTCCTTACAGCGCGAAGAAGGGCCTCTTTAGTGGATATTTTGGTGAGTCTGATAACTGCATGACGTGGTGTCTTCCTATTTGGTATGAATCTCCCAGGGGTTCTTTGAGCTTCTTGAACCTGTATATCTAGAGTTTTGGCAAGGCCTGGGAAATTTTCCTCAATTATATCTTCAAATAGCTTATCCAACCCTTGCTTGTCTTCTTCACCCTCAGGAATGCCAATAACTCTCACATTAGGCTTCTTCACATAATCCCACATTTCTTGCAGATTCTAGTCTTTTCTCTTATTTCTTTGCTCTATCTCTGTGACTGAATTATTTAATTGGAAAGTGTTATCTTCGATCTCTGAGATTCTTTCTTCTGTTTGATCTACCCTGCTCTTGAGACTTTCCACTGTGTTTTGTAGCTCCCTGAATGAATTCTTCATTTTCAGGAGTTCAGTTTGATTTTTTTTCAATATTTCGATTTCTTTAGTGAATTTTTCTTCCAAGTCCTCTATCTTTTTTGTGGTTTCTTTCTGTTGGCTATCCATTTTTTCTTGCATAATATTCAGCTTATTTATGATCCATGTTTGAAATTCTTCCTGTGACATGTTGCTATTTTGAATCTGGTTTGTGTCAATTGGTAGAGAACTAGTAATCCTCTTTGAGGGCAAGATTTCAGCTTGATTCTTTATACTCCCAGAGTTCTTTCACAGAGCCCTTCCCATCTGGATGAATCGTTAGATCCCTTCTTTCAGCTTCTTTCAGCTTTAGTCTGGATAGAGGCACGCCATGCACGCTGATCTTAGGCTGTGTAGCAGCGCAGGTGAGCTGCCTCCTCTGTCGCTAGGGGGAGCCCTTCACGTGTTGTTCAGGATTTTGCTACCTCAGCTGGGGGCTGCTCCTGTTGCGTCCAGCCCCAGAGAATTAATTTGACCCAAAACCGGTTTGAGAGTCAAGTCACTGGGCTGTTCTAATTGCAGACGGAAAGCGACTTTTCCCTTGCCTCTTCCTCTCCTGAAGAGGTTTCTGCCTCTCTCTGCGTGAAAGACAGTGGCTGGGGGAGGGGGCGGTGCCCTGGTTCGCCCAGCGCCCAAGCTGCTGCAGCTCCTGGGGGCGATGCTCCACTCTCTCGCGACTGGGGAAGCACTCAGTGTTCACGCAAAGGCGGAGCTCCTACTGGGGGTCCACGGACTAGGGGAGGGAGCTGCCCAGGGAGTCGTCCGGTACCCAATCGCTCTGCAGGGGCCAGGCTGTGGACCCCGACAATGGCGGCTGCCCGCCCGCAGATGGCTAGCACAGGGGGTGAATGTTCAGGGTCCAGCAGGGGCCGAAGGAGCCGGGGATTGAGGGAGCCCAGCCGCTCGCGTAAAGGAGACAGTTAGGTGTGTTCTAGGTGCCTGTAGCTGCAGCTTATGGCAAACCCTCTCCTGCCAGTTGCAGTCGGCGCACAGAGCTCCAGGGTCCAAAATGCTTCCCGCTAATGTCCCCTCTCCACAGAGCTCCACGTCTCCCGTGATGATTCTGTACCGACTTCAGGCAGATCCCTAATTGAGTGAGTGTGGAGGTCAGTGGGGAAACAAACCGCTTTCCTGTGGGGCCGAACCCACCTCACTCCCTGGTGAGGCAGGTACAGCCGTCCCACGCTCTCCTCTCTATTGTCCATCCTGCAATCTCTAGATTTTCACGATCTTATTTCCCGTTCGCCTCAGTTTTTTCTTGCTCTCTGTGTCCCACTCTGATTCTCCATAGATTCACACCGCTGTTCTTGTGGGGGAGCGACCCTCTAGCATTGTGGCAGGCGAGATCCATGCCTTCCTCTCCAGGAGCACGAATCCAGGAGGTCACCACCACTCCGCCATCTTTTTCTCCCTTTACTCATTACCTTGATGGCATAATTTTTGACTAGTTGCTCTGTTGGGTAGGCAACAGTAAGGATAGGTAGTGGAAAGAATATGGAATTTATGAATTATCAGGCCTACTCTAACTCCGTAACCTTGAGCAAGTCACAATTATTCTAAGACTCAGTGTCTTCAGAAATAAAACATATACATGCCCAACTCTCAGATTAGGGGAGGGATTCGACTGTACAATGAGCATATGAAAACACAAAATGCTAGGTACTGGTTATCACTATTAATAAATGTTCCCGAATTAACTGGCCAACAATATGATCTCATATGCTAAAAAGAATTCAAATTGAGAAGTTACAGTTTTTTTCTGGTCATCAAAACTGTCTGATCTTTTATTTGTCCAAGTCCACTTTTAATCTATCTACAGCTACTGTGAACTACGTTCCTGGGAAACCAATATGGGTAGTTTTGACTTCAGCAGCTAATTTTTCCTACATTGTACCTAAACATGAAGAAGTCTTCCAGGACTTAGTGACTTACTATGCATCACCTTTCCAAGTCTAAAAAGGTTCCAAAGTTCCCCCATACTTTTTAATTTACTCTCAAGATTTACACCTGCACTATTGACATATAATTATCAATTTATAACCCATAAATCCTCCCTGTAAGATTCTTCCTGTGAAAATTTCCCAGAGGGTATATTTACTAAAGTGGTAATACATTATTTTGACCTGGGGACCCTTAGAAATGGCAAGGGGTCAAAAGGTAATGTGTGGGGCTCACTATCTCCTGGTCTATAACATCCTGGAGCTGTCAATGACCTGACAGAGAGTGGCTGGTTAGAAAGAAAAGCCCCTTTGGAAGAATCAATAAATAAGAAAGTAATAAGTCAGTATGACCACAGCAGATCCAAAGACGTCTACAAGAGGAATGTGATACTTAAATACACTGTCACCACATTATGAAATTGCCTACCAAAATCATCTCTTGCCATCCACAGACTCTTCTGGCCCCTTCTATTTGATATGAACCCTATGCTCCAAATAGACTGAACTTTCTGCAGTATGTCGTGTTCTTCCACAATTCTTTGCCTTTGCTCACACTGTCCTCATTCTGCCTCTATACCCTTCTCTTTCTCTTCACCACGGAGTTTTGCTCAGAGCTGTATCTTCAGTGCCTAGTATAGTAAGTACTCAATAACTAACTAGTAAGTGCAACAATAGAAGTTCAAAGAAACTCAAAGCATCTCTTGTCTGAGAGCATAGCAGCTCCACTTCGCTCCCTCCCAACACACACACACACACACACACACACACGGTTGGCCGTCCTCTTTTCTGTGCTCCCATGATATTCTGTGACTGATTCCACCATACATTTTTCACTTGTAACCGCAATTATCTGTGAGCTCTATGAGGGCAGGGATAGTAAGATGATGTCACCTTTTATCCCCCAGAACTTTGCACAGTACTGGAGACTCAGCGGGGAGACTCAGTAAATGTCTGCTGAAATGTGTCAGAACCACCCGAGGACACACGAGCTCACGTCCCATCCTATTGCCTCAGCGATCCTTGTGAGCGCGCCCGGCCCAGGTTTCCCGTGCAAGGAGGCTGCCGCGGAGCCCTCCTCCGCAACTCCCTACAGATAGGGGCACAGTCCCTGCCTCCTCCGGCCAATTCCAGTCCAACTGCTGCCGCCGCTCCTTCGGCAGACCCCAAGCCGCCTCTCCAGCTCCGACTCAACTGTGTGGAGGGAGGCTGACGACAGAGCCGCGACCGGCGACGCAGCGGGAAAGCGCGAAGGCTGCTCCTTGACTCCGCTGCCGCCCCAGGCGCGCCAAAACCGGCCCGGCTCGGACCCCACCTGCCCGGGCGCCACTCGAGCGCGCGGTCCGTGCCCGTGCCGCCGCGCCGGGGAGGGCAGCTCCAGGCCGGCTGGTCCCCGGCACACGCACCTCCCCCGGGGGCGAGCGCAGAGCCTGGCCCCCGCCCCGCTCCACCCACCGCTCCGCCGCCCCTTCGGCGGGCGCCAGCGCGGGCCTGGGGTGTGCAACCCAGACCGGTGCCCCGGGCCCACAGCTGGGGGCGGAGGCAGGGGATGGGGCTCCGCGGGCGCCGACCCACGGCCTTGCGGCCTCCGCCGCTTTTCCTCAGCCCTCAGTCTCCATACCCCAGCGTCCCGCCGAGTTCCCAGGGCGGCGGAGCGCGGCCCGCGGCGCAGAGCGCACTGACCTGGAAGTGCAGCGCCATCTTCCCGGGAGGCGGCGCCGGCCGGCCCGGAGGGCCTGAAGGGAGGGAGTAGAGGCGGGCGCCGCAGAGGCCCCAGCAGCCCGCCGGGTCCCTGCGCCGCGCGCTCGCTCGCGCCGGGTCGCCTCAGCAGCGCGCGGCGTTCGCGTTCGAAACGCCGGCCGGGGCGGGGCTGGCGGGGACGGGGCGGGGCGACGGAGGCGGTGCGCGCGGGGAGGGCCCGAGAGGGGCGTGTCCTCCGGGGGCGCCAAAATCTTAACCGCTCGTTGCGCGCAGTTTTTAACCGCTGCTGTATTGGTGGGTCGTGACCCTCCCGACCTATGTCCTTTGACGCAACTACCACAACACAACTGTCAGCCATGGCCCCTGACTCTTAAATCCCCCACAGGCTCTCTTGACCCCTCACTCTCACAACACTACTTTCCCCCACAGCTCCCGACCTGCATCTCCACAGATTTTCTTGTCCCCTAATATTTACTTGCCACTGACACAGCCATAACCTTTGACCCACACATGCCAACTGCTGCCCTTGACTCCTGATTCCCAGGGCCCAACTTCCATTGTTTCTTTAAAATGTTTTAACTTTGTTTTGTCTAAAATTAAACTAACTATGCCCACATGGTGTTAAGTTGTGAAATTCTAGCTTTACCTCTTACTCTTTGTCTACATTTAGTTTAATATAAACTTAAATTTTACACTAGATGATTCCATTGGAATAAGAATTTATTGCAGTAGAAGTGGGTAAAAATCTCTCCTTTCTGGTGTTCTTCATTTCTTCTTCAAGTTCAATACTTCCATTTGGGGGCGTTGAGCTTTAGTATTTAAGGGAGAAACTCTCTTAAATATTTCTTATGGCTCAGGTCTGATCAATTCTCTCAGCTTTTGTTAACATGAAATTGTCTTTACTTCAGTTTTTTAAAGGATAATTTTGCTGGGTATAAAATTCCACGTTGGCCTTTTTTTTTTTTTTAATCTTTCTGCATTTTAAAGATGTCTTTTCATTGTTTTCTGGTTGCCATTGTTTCTGTTGAGAAGTCAGCCATCAGTCTGATTGTTGCTCCTTTGAAGATACTATGTCTTATCCTCCAGCCCCCAGCTATTTGCAAATTTTTCTCTTTGGTCCTCAGCAATTTGAGCTTGATGTCACTAAGTCTCTATGTGTGTATATGTCTGTATTTATCATACTTGTAATTCATAAATCTTCTTAAGTGTGAATCTGATCTTTTTCATCAGTTTTTGAAAAATCTTGGAAAGTATTTCTTTAAATATTGCATCTGTTCCCTTCTCTCTTTATTTCTCTTCTCATTCTGGAACTCCAGTTACTTGTATGTTAGAACTTTTGCTATATTCCTTATTTCTCTTACATTCTTTGCCTTTTTTTTTCCTTTGTGCTTTAATCTGGATATTTTCTGCTGACTTGTCACCATTCAGTAGAAGCTCTGTTCCTCTTTGTCTCAGCTGCTATACAACCCCTCCATTGAATTCTTAATTTTAGTTATAATATTTTCAGTTCCAGAATTTTCATTTGGTAACTAGAAATTTCCATTTTTCCTCCTCTCAGTTTTAAAATAGAATCCAAAGCTCTTTTGAAATTCCTTATCTTTCTTCTATTTTCTTGAACATTTTAATTATATTATTTAAAGCCTTTATATGATAGCTCCAATATCTGAAACATCTGGGTCCTCCTGTTTTTTGGTATTTGGCTTTAATTTTTTGTTTGTTTGTTTTTGTGTGTGTGGTTTTTTGTGTGGGGGGTTGTTTGTTTGTTATTAATATACTCGTATTTTTCAAGTCCCCAGATTAAACTAGATCAATGCCATGCTTAGATTACTTTATTTATTACCAGAGTCTCAAGGTATTTGAATTAAATATTTCCCAGACATATCATATTGCTTGCCTTTATTTAATATACAAAGAATCTAAGAAATTTGTGTTAAGTGGCCAAGTTTTACTCAGCCTTCTCAGTTCTAGAATCTATTAAGGAAATTTCAGATTATCTTGGTTAATTATAAATTGCCATTCATTCAGTCTTGTATTAGAGTGTAACATCAATTAACTAATATTTGAGTCTCTATTCTCTACAAGTCATTATGCTGCATACTTGGGCAATACAAAGTCCAAGACCATCTTTGCCTTTAAGAGACTTTGAATGCAATTGAGAAACAAAGCACGAGCTGTTAAAAGCTTAATTTTACATGCAGAGATGAGGGGGTAAAGGCATTACAAACCACAATTAATTGCCCAAAGTCACAAATGTGGAGGAGTATTGGTATTCAAGGAAGAAAGGGTGAATATATGCTAAGTTAAATACTTCAGAGGAGTATTTTTAAAGAAGAGAAAAGACATGGGTCCACACTATTTAAAGGACTGGGGCAACCAGGTTGGCTAGAAGAGAGTATTTGTAAGTAGTTGATAGAGGCTTGGAGAGGTTGGTTGGAACAAGATTGTGAAGGACCATCAAACTAGCCTGGGGCCTTTGGACTATTATTCTGCAGGTAATGGAAAAGAATAGGATGGAAATAATGGTGTCAAACAATGACTGTGGTTGTAGCATTCAGGATGAAGCAAAGGGGTAGGCCCTGAAGATAGGTAGACCAGTTAGGGGGCTTTTAGAAGAACTGAAAGGAAGAATCAGGTGCAAAAGAGAGCACAGTGGAAGGTAAAGAAAGCTCAAAATGAAAGATGGGTGCCATTTGCTCTTTAACATTAACTTTTAAATAGGAAAAGTAATTAATAGATGTTCATTATTAAAAATTTAAAACATTTATTTATTAAAAATTAGTCTTAAATTTAAAGTATAAATGTCCCTTGTCATCCCTGCTCCTGCTGTTTAGGGGATATTACATTTAAAAGTATAGTTGATCTTCCCACATTTTTTCCTGTTTTTGCCTTATTTTGAAGTAAAAAGCAATTTACCAAGATGCCTTTTAGTCTCGGGTGCGCATAGGCGGTACCATATTCATTTTGGTGTGGCAGGCACAAACACATTCATCAGATTTCCTGATGCCTTGAATTCACAGTCAACTCGTCAGGTCCTGTTTTAGAGGGCAACCTCTCATCTGTTAGGAAAATTCTCTTTCAACAGTCATTTATTCATTTATGTATAACTTCTTATGATAGAAATTTTAAACATATATAAAAGAAGAGAGAATAGCATAATGAGCCCTTGTATATCATCACCCACAATATATACAGAGGCCCTGCTGGCTTACTGTAAAGCAGTTCCTAGACATTACAAATACTTTAGACTGGGTCTCTAAGGGATAAGGATTCTTAAAAACAACCAACTAACCAAAATGTAAACACAATTCTATTAGAGCCCTTAACATTTTTTACAATTTCTTACTATCATCTAATGGCCAGTCAGTATTCACATTTCTTCAATTAGTTCTTATTTATCTTTATGTCTAATTTGTTTGAATTAAGATCCAAACAAGGTCCACACATTGCATTTGGTTGATACGATTCTCAAGTCTCTCTAAAACTATTTTAGTTTTTCCTCTTGCTTTTACTTCTCTTGCCATTGGTTTATTGAAGGAAAGTGAATTGTTTGTCCTGCCAAAATGTCCCACATTTTGGACTTGGATGATTACATCCCTGTGGTGTCATTTAACATGTTTCTCTAGCCCCTGCATTAGTATTTTTATGAATGCATGAATTCTTAACTTACTACATGTATTACAATCTACACCAGCCAATATTTTTTCTGATGTTTACATTGTCTCATCTTTGGCCAGCGGGAGTCCCACTGAGGTGGTTCCTAGGTCCTGTGGATAAGATTCCACTGATCACTCACTTACTTTCCAGTAGGACAAGATGTTCACATTCAAATTGTGCATTTCCTGCCCCATAACCGGAATCAGCCATTTTTCCAAGGAGCCCTGGTTCCAAGTGAAAAATTATATTTAGAAACCATAATCTAGGTGCTATGGGTGCTCTTTACAGCACAACTGGCCATTATTTCTAGGACTTTTCATTGCTCAGAGCTACAAAATACTTTTGTTTTAAAGATAAAATTACATCATAGAGCCATACTGATATTTCCAATTCAAATTTAAGGTTACAGGTTTTTTACTTACCTTCTATCTTTTATATTTGTATTCTTTTCATTAGTGCCAAAAACCTTGGTTTCTAATAACATAACATAATTACTATTTGATTTGCCATACAATATATATTTAGTTGTTTCAAAATTATAATATTGGTAATTTTACTAACATTATGATAATTGAATATAGTATAATATTTTTTCTAGCCTTTTGTCTCTAGGATATATCCTACTAGGGATATATAGTTAAATTATTATTTTAAAATAATGTGAAATAACTCTTCTTTGTGTGATTGTTACCAACTTGGTATAAGGTAGGTTATTTACTTCATTCTGCTTTTAAATTTTAAGGATAGATTTTTTTGCTTAATCTTGATTTCTTTGATTACGTATGACATTTATTTATTTATATTTCAAAATATTATGGGGGTACAAATGTTTTGGTTATATGGATTGCTTTTATACTATTTGAGTCAAAGTTGTAAGTGTGCCCATCACCCAGATGGTGTACGTTATATCTGTTAGGCATGGTTTGACCCATCCCCCCTTCCCCTTCCCACCTGCATTATTTCCATTGAGTTTTTCTTCCATCTGTGCACATGAGTGCTGATCGGTTAGCTCCAATTTAACAGTGAGTACATGTGGTGTTTGCTTTTCCATTCTTGCGATACTTCACTTAGGGGAATGGTCTCCAGTTCCATCCAGATTGTTGCAAAAGGTATTAATTCATTTTTTTTGTGGCTGAGTAGTATTCCAAGACATACATATATCATATTTTATTAATCCACTCACGAATTCATCGACACTTGGGTTGATTCCACATCTTTGTGATTGTGAATTGTGCTGCAATGAACATTCTAGTGCAAGTATCTTTTTGATAAAATGATTTTTTCCCCTTGGGTAAATACCCAGTAGTGGGATTGCTGGATCAAATTGTAGGGCTACTTTTACTTCTCTGAGGAATCTCCATACTATTTTCCATAGAGGCTGCACTAGTTTGCAGTCCCACCAACCGTGTATAAGTTTTCCTTTCTCTCCGCATCCAGGTCAGCATCTATCGTTTTAGGACTTCTTGATAAAGGCCATTCTTACCAGTCTTAGGTGATATCTCATTGTGGTTTTGATCTACAATTCTCTGATGATTAGTGACATTGAACATTTTTTCATATGTTTATTGGCCATTAGTCTTTCTTTCGAAAAGCTTCTGTGGATGTCTTTTGTCCATTTTTTAATGGGGTTGTTTGATTTTTTTTCTTGCTGATTTGCTTGAGTTCTTGGTAGATTTTGGTTATTAGCCCTTTATTGGATGTATAGCATGTGAATATTTTCTCCCATTCTGTAGGTTGTCTATTTGCTTTGTTGATTGTTTCTTTGGCTGTGTAGAAACTTTTTAATTTAATCAAGTCCCATTATTTTTGTTGTTGCTATGTGATGATACGTATTTTTTTTTTTTTTTGGAGACAGAGTCTCACTCTGTTGCCCAGGCTAGAGAGCCGTGGCATCAGCCTAGCTCACAGCAACCTCAAACTCCTGGGCTCAAGCAATCCTCATGCCTCAGCCTCCCAAGTAGCTGGGACTACAAGCATGCACCACCATGCCCGGCTAATTTTATACATACATATATATATATATATATATATATATATATATATTTTTTTTTAGTTGTCCAGCTGATTTCTTTCTATTTTTGTAGTAGACATGGGGTCTCACTCTTGCTCAGGCTGGTCTTGAACTCCTGAGCTCAAACAATCCACCCACCTTGACCTCTCAGAGTGCTAGGATTACAGGCATGAGCCACCACACCCAGCCTGATACGATCTTATATCTAGAAAACTGCAAAAGCTAAGAGACTCCTGGAATTAATAAATAAATTCAGCAAAGTCTCAGTTTACAAAATCAATGTACACAAATCAGTAGTTTTCATATATGCCAACAACAGTCAAGGTGAGAGTCAAATCAAAGACTCAATATCCTTAACAATAGCTACAAAGAAAATAAATACCTAGGAATATATTTAACCAAGGAGGTGAAAGATTTCTATAAAGTGAGCTACGAATCACTGAGGAAGGAAATTGCAGATGATGAAAACAAATGGAAAAACATATCGTGCTCATGGATAAGCAGAATCAACATTGTTAAAATGTCTATACTACACAAAGTGATTTACAGATTCAAGGTAATTCCCACCAAAATATCAACATCATTTTTCGCAGATCTAGAAAAAATAATTCTATGCTTTGTTTGGAACCAGAAAAGAGCCCAAATAGCCAAAGCAACCTTAAGCAATAGTAACAAACCTGGAGGCATCACTTTACCAGACGTTAAGCTATATTACAAGGCTATAGTAACTAAAACTTAGCACTGGCAATGGTACTGGCACAAAAATAGAGACATAGACCCATGGAACAGAACAGAGAACCCAGATATAAAACCATCCATATATTGCCATCTGATCTTTGACAAAGTAAACAGCAATGTACACTGGGGAAAAGAATCCCTATTCAATAAATGGTGCTGGGAAAATTGGATAGTCACAGGTAGAGGATTGAAACAGGATCCATATCTCTTACCACTCACAAAAATTAATTCAAGATGAAGAACAGACTTAACCTAAGACATGAAACCATAAGAATTTTAGAAGAAAATGTTGAAAAACTCTTCCAGATATTGGCCTAGGCAAAGAATTTGTGAGGAAGACCCCCAAGGGCAATCACAGCAACAACAAAAAATATGTATAACATTTATATGGCTCCAAAGTCAAAACTGTGAAATGAGGAACATTCAGAGAATCCATCTCTGTTCCCTTCCTTCCCCATAGATCAAAATTCTCATTCATTTTTGTTTTATCCTTCCACTATGTTTTTATTTGCCCTCTTACTTAGATTAAAGGTAACATGCTATAGCAATGATGTATTAAATAGCCATATACCCACAGGTTGATTCCATGTAAGAAAATCAATGATCCAGCCAGGTACAGTGGCTCAAGCCCGTAATTGCAGCACTTTGGGAGGTCAAGGTGGCAGAGTTGCTTGAGGGCAGGAATTCTGGACCAGTCTGAGCAACAAAGTGAGATCCCATGTCTACAATAAAAAAAAAAAAAAGAAAAATTAGCTGGGTGTGGTGGCGTGCACCTGTAGTCCCAGCTACTCAGGAGGCTGAGGCAGGAGGATCACTTGAGCCCAGGAGTTTCAGGCTGCAGTGAGCTACAATGACTCCACAGCACTCTAGCCCAAGCAATAGAGCAAGACTCTGTCTCAAGGAAAAAAAAAAAAAGAAAGAAAATCAGTGATCCATTTTTTACTGGTACTAATCTTGGTCTTGTTTTCTGCTTTTCTTATATTTTTTTAGCTGTCATTTTTGTAAAAATCTCAATTCTTTATCTTCAGTCCCAAAATCTCTGAAGAGGTTTCAGTTTTAAAATTCTTATTGCTTGTTTCGACAGCTCCACCTAAATATTGTCATGTCATCTCCTATATCTTGTCAGCTGCTAATACCTGTCAATTTCCAATGTCTCCTGAATCAGCCACTTTCTCTCCATTTACAAGGCCACCACTGGCATTCAGGGCCTTGTTTCCTCTATGCAAGACTCTTATGAAGGTGTCCTTTCTGTGCTTATGCCTGAAATCTCTTCCTTTGATTCACTTCAACCTATTGCTGGTGAGTCATCTGAAAGGACTGCTTGATCATATCACTTATAGCTCTTTTTAAAAACCTTAATATGCAGTCATTGACCAAGAACACTAGAATATAACACCAAAAATTAAGGAATGAAATTGATTAAAGTACATTGTATATGTAAAATGTGAGTTCATGACATTAGAAAAAAAGGCAAAACAACAAGAATATAATTCACTGAAATCCACTGAAGTAACTAGGGCACTAACTCTTCACTCTGAAAATTGGTAATTAAAAGGAAAGAATTTAGCATTTATCTTTCCTTTCCTATAAGCACTGTATTTCAGGACTACCAAGTTGTCATAGTGAGCAAGGAAACATTCTTTACAGAAAAATTCCAGTCTATAAACATGGAAGTAATGCTAGAATTAGAATATTATCATTGTGTACCTGAATGAGAGAATTG
Source organism: Eulemur rufifrons (assembly GCF_041146395.1). Lineage (NCBI taxonomy): Eukaryota > Metazoa > Chordata > Mammalia > Primates > Lemuridae > Eulemur > Eulemur rufifrons. The sequence goes on from NC_090992.1 coordinate 15,386,215, forward strand.
ATTCAGGCAATAATCATCAGTTGAGCAAAATGAGTAGTTGAAAAGTGATGAGAAACATTATCATGGAAGCATCAGGGGTTCACCTCCTGGAAAAACTGGCCAGTATTAATCAGCATCACTAAAAGTGGGAGAGCCAGACCTGCTGTGCCTTCTCTGCTGGGATGCAGTAGGATGCTTAAACACCACCCACGAAGGGCTCTTGGCCAAAAAGCTGAACCTAAATCTAAACATCCCCAGGTCATTCACTTATAAGAAATATGGGGGGACAGAAGAACAAGATAAATGACCATGCTGACCCCCAAGGACAGCCATAGACAAATCCAGAATATGGAGTGTTATATATGAAAAAAGCACTTGGTTTCCACAATAAGCTAATGACATAAAAAACAAGGATGGGGGATGGTAATATTCTAGACTAAAGAGACTTGAGAAACCTCAATAACCAACTGTAATGTTTGGACTGTATTTAAAGTCTAATTCAAAAAACACAATTGTAAAAAGACATTTTAAAGACAGTCTTGGGAATGTGATTGTGGACAAGCTGATGGATGATGCCAAGGAAATATTGTTAATTTTTTAGGTATAATAAAGGCAGTTTGATTATGTAAGAAAGTGTCATATATTCCATAGACTCATACTGAGGTGTGCAGGGTGAAATAACATGAGAGTTGGGGATTGCTTTTGGGATAGTTTGGCAAAGAAAAAAGTAAAATAAAAAAGGGATGGATGAATCAATGTGACAAAATGTTGGTAATTATTGAATCTGGGTGATGAGTACAGAGAGCTTCATTATACTGTTCACTCTACTTTCGAAAATGCTTGAAAATTCTTATAATAAAAATAAATAATCCTTTGAAGACTTTAGGGCTCACTGTGAAAAATACAAACTCTGTACTCTAAGGTTTTGGGACTTCTTATCCAGCCAAACCTAGTTTTCCAGATTTACCTATTAATACTCCCAGTCATGCACTCTACACAGCTGTAGAGAATGACTTGTGTAACATGATTATCCTTGCTTCTTTGCTCACACAGTTTCCTCCATTTAAATGTCCTCTCCACCCATTATTCTGAGAAGAATGCCCTGGAGACATGGTTAAAAATACTGATAATAATACCTACCATTTATTGAGTGCTTACTCTGGGCAATGGAATGTTCTAGGTGATTGACATGTATTCATTATTAAACAATCCTGAGATATCCCTGAGAAGGAAAAGAAACAGGATCAAAGAAGTCAAGTATTAATAATTGGCTCATAGTCTATTTCATTCTAAGGTATATTATGCTGTTTGTTTCTTTATACCAGCAGTTGTCAAATTTTAGAGGGAATTGAAGCCATCTGGAATAGTTATTTTAACCTGCAGATTTGGGAGGCGTGTCCCCTGAATCCTGATCCTTTTTGGCTGCAGTTGAGCTCTGCAGCTGATCTTTTCACCAGGCTGTCAAGAGGATCCACGTTGGCATGGTGGTTCACAATTGTGATCCCAGCTCTTTGGGAGGCTGAGGCAGGAGGATTGCTCGAGCCCTGGAGTTGGAGGTTGCAAGTGAGCTATCATGACGCTACTGCACTCTAGTCTGTGCAACAGAGCAAGACCTAGGCTCAAAAAAAAAAAAAAAAAGGTACGGTGATTTGGGGTCTTTGAGCCACACTTTGAAAAAAAACTGCACTAGAGCAGGCTATAACTCCCTTTCATCCTTTCTCTCTGTCACCTCTTGCACACTCCTAGATCCTATTGATGAGATCATATACACAAAATTATTTTGTAAATCTTCCATCATCTTGAATATGGAAGGTATTATTGTATTGCCTGACATGATTACAACAGAAGCATTTTAATATTTCAAACTTGTGTTATAAAATGTGACTTGGGGAAGAGAATTCATTAACATCATCAATAAATATTAATATATCGAGTGCCCGTGTGCGCTGTGCAAACAATTCACGTACCTGAACTGAGATACACCTTTCATCACTAGGAAGGAATATTTTGTCTGCCTTTTCCTTCCACTCCAGATGTAGTATTGGGTAGGCTGAAGCTTCACAACCAAAAATGACATTATTTCTAGTGAAATTCTCTATATTCTCAGGAGGCAAAGAAATAACAGGAGCTACAAGCAAAAAAAAAAAAAAAAGGGAGAAACGTATCAAAAATGGCTCCAGTGCCTAAAGAAGTATTTCTAGAAATATAACTTGTGCATGTGTAAATGCAACTGGCACAAATAATTGGGATCTTTTTTTTTCAGTACTCACGTAATCAGTAGACCTTTGGCCAAAATTTCTACAAAAATACGTTTGATATTTACACAGCATGGAAAGGGAAATCCAACAACAAAGAAACTTGGCATTAAAATTCAGAGATGCTTTTCATTTCATTGAATATGTACTATGTAGAATGGGAAAACATTTTTGTTAAAATTTCCAAAAGACTTGGTGAAAATTTGAGCTATGAAGAATGCTGTACATAGCTGAGTAGGGGATATTAAGGAGGGGGGAAAGTAGGAAAATGATGTGGAAAAAAAGAATAATATTATAACTGTTAAGGGTCTTGTATCTAAAATATATAAAGAACTATTACAATTAAAAAAGACAAATAACCCAGTTAAAAATGGGCAAAGGATCTGAATAGACATTCCTCCCAAAATGATATACAAATGGCCAATAAACACATGAAAAGATGCTCAATTTCATGAGTCATCTGAGAAAGGCAAATCAAAACCACACATACTAGGAGGGCTTTAATCAAAAAAACAGATGATAACAAGGGCTGACCAGGACATGGAGAAAATGAAACTTTCACACACCGCTGGTAGGAATATAAGATATGGTAGATGGAAAACAGTCTGGAAATTCTTCAAATGGTTAAACAAAAAGCTACCGTATCATGCAGCAAGTCTATCCACACACATAGACCTAAGAGAAATGAAAACATGTCCACGCAAAAACTTGTACAAAAATTTTTATAGCAGCCTTATTCTTAGCAGCCAAAAGTGGAAACAACCCAGATGTCCATCAACTGTTGGATGGATAAATAAAATGTGATATGCCCATGCAATACAATATTATTCAGCAATACAAATGAAGAAGTGCTAACACGTGCTACGACATGGACGAACCTTGAAAACATTATGTTGTGTAAGAAGTCAGTCACCAAGGACCATATATTATATCATCCTATTTATATAAAATGTCCAGAATAGGAAAACCTATAGAGACAGAAAGTAGATTAGTGATTGTCTAGGGCCTGGCATGATGGCAGGACTAGGGGATGATGGCTAATGGGAGTTAGGTTTCTTTTGGGGGTAATAACAATATTCTAAAATTGATTGTGGTGATGGATGTACAACTCTGTGAATATACTAACAGTCATTGCATTGTACCCTTTAATGGGTGAATTATATGGCATGTGAATTATATCTCAATAAAGCTGTTAACAAAAAGGGACCATATCAAAAATATAAAAGATGTTCTTAATAATATAAGATATGGGATTAAAATAGTCATTACTCTTGGATCTCATTTTCACTGTGTAGATGAGAGAAAGAAAAAAATATTTTTGAATACATATGTACCAAGCTTTGTGCAATTCTTATTTAACACTACCAGCTGGCGAGGTAGTTATTTTCTCATTTTACTGGTGACTTCAAAGAAGTTAAGCACCTTGCCTCAGGTCAGTCATATCCTTAAGTGACAGAGTCCAGATTTAAACAAGGTTTGTCCATCTACAAAGTAAATATTTTTTCCATTACAACATTTGGTCTCTGTATTATAACTAGCTTTATAATTTTATTTTGATAATGAGCTAAATCTAAAACAGACCCTTTATTCAGAAATTAAATATAACGAAGAATACAGTGAATTATATTTTAGTGTTATTTGTACTTTAAAAAAACACATTAAAATGTTCTAAATTTCTACCAGTTGCTCTGAGGACATTTTTCTCCGTTTAGAGCATAAAATTCAAAATATTTGCACATGCCTACATTTAATTATATACATTAAAAATTCTTTCTGAAAAATAATGCAATATCATTGTTACATAGCTCAGTTTTATCTTAAGTGATACAACATCTTGGAAATTGACTTTGTTATGACCCAGGGTAAAAAAATCAAACCATCTTTAATCCAGACATGTGAATTATTTTACCCTCTTTTTAAACTATTTTTTGTAGTCTACATAGCAATTGATACAAACATTGTATAATTATTTTTTGACTGATATGGTCCTACAAAGGTAGATAGACTTTATAAATTTTATATCCCATAGCTTCTATTTCTTAATACTAAGTATTTTTTTCATTAGCAGTAATCTCAGGCAATCAGAATAGGCTATCAGTCCATACACTTTAACATTGAAGCGATTTTTCTTTTTATCCTGGAAAAGCAGGATGTTGTTGCCAAGGGCACCAAATAAAAAACCAGAAATCACATAACTTCCCCTTTCCAAAGGCAAAACTACTGTATATGGCCCTTGGACATACTAGGTTGTCCACATCCAATCAAAAATAAATGGGATAAGAAATAAAACAAAAGTGGACTGTTGTTAAATTGTTGCTTGTCAACATTAGGGAGTACATTTTATATCAAGAATCTCATAAAGAGTAGATGATAGCTTAGCTCTTCTAACCACCAAATTTTTTGTTTTAGCTAGTGCTAAAGGCTCCTAATATATGGAAATATTTTTCTTTTTTTTTTTCTTTCTTTGGGGGTATTTTATGATTGCTAACAACGTAGCCTTCTTGGAGGCTTAAATGAATCCAATCTATTTGTTTTTATCTTGAATTTCGCACAAATCAATTACTGTGTTCTTAGCTAAAGAAAACTCTCATACATACTGACTTCATTGTTCCAGCCAATGTCACATATTAATCAGTGAGGCTGGCCCTTTAATTTCCCTGTGTATTACAAACTTAATATACTCACAATAACCTGTGCTAAAATCACTCATGATAAATCTACCTGTCTACAAAAGGTCTCACGGACTTTCCATAGCCCCAGCGTGATCAAAGTTCAAACTCAATTCATCATATTATTTGCAAAAACCTCAAAGAAAATTATATACCCCATGAACTTTTAAACCATATAAAGTTTATCTTATTTAGCTCAAGAACGTTGAATCAGATTTAAATAAAAGGCAGCACTGAAAGTATTTGCAAAGATTTTAGCTTGTTGTTGCTGATAAGTACCTATACATATATAACAGTATATTAAAATAACTGTATATTATTTCATATGAATGCAGGAAAATCATAATCACATTGGCAAATTGGTCGTTTTTGTAAAGCATGTGAATTCAGACAATTATAGGAAAGTATTAACATAAATTAACAGAATAAAGGTTAACTATGGTTTTGTAACCGTGAATTTTTAAAGGCTTGTCACAAGATTCTGAAAGAATCCTACTCACTGAATTCATTTTCTTCTACTTTAACTTCAAATAGTGCTATTAATATCCACTTGGAAATTAGTGTGTGGAGGAGGTACCCAAATCAAGAAGGGTAAGATTCTGGACTCCAAAATTATTATATCAGCAGTCCTTCAGTCCCACCTTTTCAGCTCAAGAAACAACTGAGAGGTTGTGGAGCAATGATTAGGAGTGATGTAGATGATTCTGAAAACTAGTTTTGATGACTTTACAAATAATACTAGCAGAGCTACCCTAAGTTTAAAAATTAAAATAAACCGTGGACACTTGAAGGAAGACCTAGTCTTATGAATAATCATTAATAGTAATTATGATTATGATACCAGGATCATTGGACTTACTTCAAGTGTCACTGCAATTCTATTAATCTGGAGAGAACAACTCTTGTGTCTCATTTACAACAGAATATATTTATAAAAATAGGCTAGAGCTGATTGGAGAAATTATTTTGAACACCTGGATCTTAGGCAAAATCATTCTCTTTGGTAAACTATATAATTCTCAGAAGTCTTGGATCTCAGCACATCCAGTACTGCAATGCTCTGCAAACTCTGTGCATCTGTATTTGCAATTCTACTACTGTACTAGAATGCGTTGACATTGTTACAGTGGGTACATTGCTGGTTAAGCCTCATTTCATGCTGGGAATCTGCTTTTTGGAGCTCAAATTTTTACTTGTGAGAAACAAATGTAGGGCTGACTGTTGGTGGGACTGCAAACTAGCACAACCGCTATGGAAAGCAGTATGGAGATACCTCAAAGAACTAAAAGTAGACCTACCATTTGATCCAGCAATCCCACTACTGGGTATTTACGCAAAGGAAAAAAAGACATTTTATAAAAAAGACACCTGCACTCGAATGTTTATAGCAGCACAATTCACAATCAGAAAGAAGTGGAAACAACCCAAGTGCCCATCAATACATGAGTGGGTTAATAAAATGTGGTATATATATATACCATGGAGTATTACTGGGCCTTAAAAAATTGATGAACTAATACCTTTTGAAACAACCTGGATGGAACTGGAGACCATCCTTTCAAGTGAAGTATCACAAGAATAGAAGAGCAAAAACCATATGTACTACTAAATCGAAAATTACAGATCAACACTCATGTGCACATATGGTAGTAAAATTCAATGGAAATCAAGCAGGTGGGAAGGGGTGGAGGGAATGGGTAATTCACACCTAACGGGTACAATGCACACTATATGGGTGATGGGCACACTTATAACTTTGACTCAAACTGTACAAAAGCAATTCATGTAACCAAAACATTTGTACCCCTGTAAATATTCTGAAATATAAAAAAAGAAATGTAGTAGAGAAAATTGTACCAATGGACTTTCGAAAACTAAATGGAATGATCATATTCTGAAATATGTGTTCATAGTGTGTGCATGTGATAACACAAAGTGGATTCTAGGTACTGTAGTAACTGTTCAACTTACCCTATTTCATTAGTAGCTATTTCCAGAACTATATTTTGAAGTGTTTACTAAGCAATTTAGAACTCTGGAGAGCATGCACTAGGACATTGGAAAAATCTATAAGAAATTGGAGCAACTTGTTTTTGAAGAATGAATTATATTAATATGGGCTATAAAACTATCTCTGTGAAAGTTGCTGTTGCAATTGCTTTATTTTTCTTCATCTTTCCCAGTGAGTATAGTAGTTTTGTTTACGTCGTCTTTTTTATCCTATCAAGGAAATTGTAACCTTATGAGAACTTTATTTTGTCTTGTTATGGCTCTTTAGTGCACCAAAATAAATGCAAATGATTTTCCATTGACAAAGGGAGTCTTTTCCAATTACTTATCAAGTAATATAGATTTACAATCTATTTGCAAGTGGCATGTGGTTCTTTCAAATGATGTAAGTTTTGACTCTCACACCAAAGCAAAATTTTATCCAATTAATTATGTGCCATGTTCATACTTTTTAAAATGTGTTGAGTCCCGCAAAGATGTAATTTACATTTACCAAGGCATTTACCCTTTATTGCTTCTTATTATTTTTAATTCTATCTAGATATCACTAAATACAAATTAAGTTGATTTTGCATAACTGTAGAAGAGAGAAAGAAAATTCCAGTATTATGAAATATTAATAAACACAGAAAGATTTGCTACTACTCGGTAAAGTCACATAGTTGGACATTTTTATTGTTAATTTTTTGATCCTTGAATAGCTTATCCATGAGCACTAAATCAAGCCCTGGACAACTAATTCCACATACCTGAGTTTTTCAGATCAGCCAAAGGTCAAATAACCCAGAAATTAAGTCAGATTATGACCACAAAATAGGTATTAGGCTCTTACATTATTTCAACACATATAGTCAGGATTAGAAATAGAAAAACAAATTCAGAGATTTGTATCACTTATTCTTTAAAAATTCCAATGAATAGTGTGTGGATTCTGTGTTACCTGAATCACAAAGTCCTTTGTGTCTCGTGCTACTGTGGGTGCTCTTCTGAGAGTTTAGTTCCTTGAACTGGCAGACATTCTCATAGATTTTTCCCCTTTGGGCCCACAGACTGTTTCCTGGGTCACACAGATGCATCGTGGCTCTGGGATTCTCCATCTGTCTGCACTCTGCCTCCAAGACCGTGCCAGTTGCGCCGGTACTGACCATAACGCTGTTCCTGTCCGCATTCCCACGTTCCAAGCAGCAGCCGCGTCAATTCAACACAGTCCCAGAAAGGGAGCTTGCAGGCTGGGAGCATAGTTCCAAATTACATTTTCCACAGCCATCGCCGCCCCTGAATAATCTTAGCTGGAGCTCCTGATGCGAAGAGGGGAGACCTTGAAAACCATGTACGTAGTAGGGAGGCAAACACCGCTACGCTCACCAGAGGTTTCATTTCCAAGGCTGAACACCAGCCTCGAATCTTTGGTTTCATGCCAAAAGAAAAAAAGTTCCCATTTCTTTTGTTTTTCCTTCTTTCCCCTCCAAAAAAATTACAAATCTGCCACAGATGATTTCAAACCAATATTGACATCAGATTCGAAGTCTAGAGAAGATAAACAGGATATTTGAAAATCCACAAATGCTCTTCTGGGATGCAATTTTTATAAGGACAGCTTTTGGGTTTAAAACAAACTATACTCTTGACAGTGAAATTGTAGTTTTTGCCTGCTGGTTGGTTCTGGAAGCCAAATCCTGAGACAGTTATTGTATACGAATAGAATTGTTTTATATCACCTAATAGTGAAGCCCAATTATGATAGTATTAATGAAGAAAAATTATGCAAATTATATATTTTTATTATCATGTATGATCTGAAAAATTTTTAGGGGATGACTTTCCATTCTTTGTTTTTTCCCTCCTTCTCTCCTTCCATTCTTCTTTCCTTCGTCATAAGACTAACACGTCCAATGCTACTGCCTAGATGCAGTATTTTATGAAATACTGGAGAGTATCTATGGCCCAGTTTAATCTGCCCCTCTTTGAGGGTCAAGTGAGGTTCTGGGCCATTATTTAATAAGCTATGATTCTGAAAAAAAAAAAAAAAAACCCTGATAAATAGTAATAAAGCATAGGCCTTCTGGTTAAACATGGCAAAAGAGTTCCCAAGTGTATTCCTGTTTACTCCGAAAGCTCCACTAAAATGATACTGAAGGAATTTGAAATGCACAAACTAACAAGGGCAAGAGAACAGGAGAAGGCTCCAGAGCAAATGGGGGAACGCAACGCAATGTTTGGAAGCTGGAGAGGAGGAACAGGTAGCAACTGGCTTAGCTCCGCACAGCGGGAGAGTAGACACCTAGATACCTGCAGCGGGGGAAGATGACGAGGCCAGATGGCACCGCAGAACTCCAGAATGTCAAGACTTGGAAGCAAAATGAGCCTCCAGAGGCAGGGTTATGGAATGGGGCTGAAAACAGGGGATATTTTGAAAATTATTATATAGAAAAGTAAGATCCTTTTGCAGGTAGCTCATTTAAAATGAAAAAAGATAAGAAAAAGATAAAACAAGGCAAGGAGAGTTTAATTTTTTGCAAGATTTTCTCAGTTGTGGCCAAGGATAAGATGCTGTACCAGGAGATTAAGTCACTATACTGAACAGACCTCAGGCCATTTTCCCTTGGCGGGGGTCCCAAAATGCTGGCAGCCAGGTTTATATCTACCAAGTAAGAAACTGGGTCTCCTTGTATGGGGGAAACTGATCTATCTGAGAGATACAAGTTTGGGATGGTGCATGTGTTACTTGGCTAGACATAAATTTTGAATTAAAAAGGACAGTAACAAAGCACAGTCTGATAATCACTTTTGGCTTGGTTTGAATGTTGGGCTGCCTATCATCAGCTGTGACCTTGGGTAATTTCACCAACTTGATCTTAAAATTTCCTTAAAATTAGAAGCCTTTCTCAGAGTTGTGATGAGAGTGAAATGAGATACATATGTAAAAGCTTTGTGGGGATACAGAAGCACTTAATAAATAGCAGAGTTTTTTTTTTTTTTTTTTTCATTAGTTCATGGCGGTCAATAATTACAGTAAAAGTAAGTCCTCTTAGAATAATTAACCTACTCTGGCACAGTAACCTTTGGCCGAATATTACTCTGGGCAGAATATTATATTGGCTTGCTTTATATTCCTGCTAAGTGGCCTGGCTGTTGCCTGAGAAACGGTGATTTCAACCAGACATATGGATTTCTGTCTAAGTATGATAGATGAGGTAAGATAACAGTGGGAAAAGAGGGAAACTCAAGGAAGAGGGGGGAAAGGGAATTGATTTGGGTTTTCTTTAAAGGGCTGGTGTCATTTTTCTTAGATTTGTCATCATGTCTTGTTTGATCACTTGAAATCTAGGTGTCATATACTACTGTGTGTTTCACAAAAGCAGCAGGTTTTATGGAGGAATTTGAAAGGTTTGGAGATAAAGAGGAAAGGAAGAGATAGTGTTTGACTCCAGCTGCTGTCCTACAGAAGGACAGCTAGCACAGGACAAGGGGCAGTTAGACACCCCTGCACAAGGAAGTAGGATTTAGAGGAACAGGCTGGATGTGAGCATGGAGAGGACACACATCAAATGTCCTCTGGGTTCTGAGTCTTGGTTACTCAGTTTTCTTTGAAATCTCACAACCCCCATCTTAGACCAAATAGCTAGCTTATAATGTGGCTATTTATACCTGCCATTTGACAGATGAGAAAAATATAAGCAAAGAGTTTAAACAGTTTGCCCAAGATTGAATTTTTAACAGAGCCAGGATTTGTACCCAGGTGACTCTCACTCCAAAATCTATCTACTTTTTTCACTCTATTATTCTATCTCTCCCTTGACATGAACTTATTTTTTATGAAATAAGTGTGTTCAAAGCCCTTCATAATGCATAAAGTATTATATAAATCCAAGACATTTCAGGTATTATTTAACTAACATTTGAAAGGCAAAAGACACCTGAAAATCAGAGGAGCCGTTACAGGTGTGTACAAGTGTGTACCACTCAGTGTGTTTAGTTTGCTTTCTGTTTGTGGAGCAGATTGAAATAGCAGAAGGGACTATGAGGCTGAAATGGAGATGAAGTGAAGACAGAAATAATAGATGATGAGTTCCGGATTTCACAAGAAAAAGAATAATAAAATTATTTTGCAGTAGTAGAAATTGCTCAATTTTACACATTTGTTTTGTGGATTACAAAATTATGTAAGTATAATATGAATTTTCTACATAGGAAATTAAAGAGGGATTATTCTGAAGCTGATCCACAAAAAGTTTAGATTCCTGCTAGTCAAAGGGTGGCCTGGGACCAGCAGCTTTGGCCTAACCTGGGAGCTTGTTAGAAATGCAGAATCTGGACCCACCTGAGTCAGGGTATGGATTTTAACATGATCGCAGGGGATGTGTGTGCACATCGCGGCCTCTGAGGCCCTGTTCCAGCCTGGGAGGCAAAAGCGGTGGATGAAGAGGACAGGGCATACAGCTGGGCTCGGGTTTCGTGTGGTAACATGTTTCTAATGAGGAAAATGAGTTTCAGGGAGTATTCTGAGTACTTTTTATGAATAAACAGGCTATGAACAAATCACCCCAACTGCCACCGGAACAGTGGCCCGAGAGTGGGGCTGTTCTGGGAATGTATATTGTAAATGCAAGAAAAAAAGTTTCAGTGTCAACCGGGATCAGACCGTGGAATGCAGCCTCCTATTTCTCAGCTATGTTTTGGTTAGCCAAGGAGGACGTGAGTGAAATCTTGAAAATTTAGCTTAAAAATTTCCCTTTAATGTAGTACGTAAGTTATCAATAAAACAAAGGCAAAAAATGTTGGTGGATTTCTCTCTTGTAGTATTTTATAAGGAAGTTTCGTTTACTACTTTAGTGCGCTAAGGAGGGGGGAAAGAGGTGTCCAGCATCTTGAAGAAATTGGCAGCAGTTTCTTCAAGGTGCACCTAAAGTAGTACCTTTAGGTCTCCCAAGTCCCGGCTAGGGGATACATTGCATTCCCTGGTCTGTTATCACTGTTTGTGACCTTGCACCCTTTCTCTCTGCAGAGCATTATGCTAGGAGCAATTGGTGGAGGTGTGAGGCAGGGAGAGAGCAATTCAAGGATTTACAGCTATAGCTATAGGTCTCTGACCTAAAGGAAATTAAAATTCCTCAGGTCCTCAGGGAGTGAATTAAGAATCTGCACTCTTTCAATCAATTCATCAGCATGCATTCAGTAAGCACATACTTCGTGAACAGCTCTGTGCAGTATACCACAGTGCAAGCCTTAATTCTTTCCTTCCAAGATTTTTAGATCTCAGTGCCAGAAAGAAGAGAGTATTTTACGGAGGAGTGGGTGATGCCTGTTGGGATAGGAGGAAGCACTATAATAATACACTGCCTGTACTTAGGACTTGCTAGTGGAAGAAAGTACATTTAGAATTAGAGGGAGGTAATCAGTTTTCCCATTTTAGAGCTATGGAAACAGGTTTGGAGAGGTTTAATGACCCATGCAAGGTCACCTCTCACTATAATTGACAGACTTGGAAATAAAATCTAGGTCTTCCATTGAGGAAGAATAACTTAGATGATGGTGGTGATGGTTATGATGATGGTGACAATGATGGTGGTGGCACTGGCAGTGGTGAGGAAGGGTAAGATATGGGAAAGACAGTGGTAGGGACTTCTTCTTAAACAAAGGACAGTCCCACTGTCCTTCCATTAGTGTGTTTGTTCTGGCTGAAGGAGAAAAGTGAGTGGCTTCAACAGACTGAAACTAGGACAGAGGGACTGGGGCATCCCATTGTGCTCTTAGCACACATGGGGCTTCCCAGAGCTCCACGAAGTGGATGTAAGCGAAGAATCCTCATTGCAACCCACAACCGAGGTTAAAAAAATCAGGGGCTTCACTAAATGCATCTGGCAAGCATTTCGTCTTCCCTTAAATAAAATAAATTCCCTTAATAAAGCCAATGGAGGCAGGGTTGGTGGCAGGGGTGGGAGGTGGAGCGGGTGTGTATGATTTATTACAGAGCAAGAGGAGGGCCTTGATGGTGCTGAACTATCTATTTAGAACTGCTGGCTCTAAAACCAAGTTGTACATTGGTTTCTCTTTTTGTGCCAATCTTACATTTTTAAAAAAATATAACTTTTATGAATATCATCATTAGTGCTATAAGCACAGGGAAGTATAAGTTAATTCTACAGTAAAGTGATTATTAAATCCATTAGTCATATACAGGGAATCCATAATTAACTTATTCTCCAGCATCAAGTAAATGATTCTACTGTGTGCTTTAAGAAAGCAATTGTTCACTAATATGCAAAATACAGCAGAACTATTAGATCATAAAGCTATGCAATCTTATAATTAAATTATAAATTTTACATATTTTAATAATGTGCTTTATATACTTTAATTGTTTTCTACGCAAGATTAAAAGGAGGTGCCATGGTTTTTCTCAGACATATTATATCTTGACCTGAACTGTGCAATACTTAATAGTAATTGATGAGTATCTACCAGGGATGACAGCAGTCTTTCAGCAGCATCAGATATTTCTTTGGATTATTGCTGAGGACTAAAATGAAGATATGCATTAGTCTTAAGTGAAGTTGCCGCTATACCCTTGGGCTTTCTTTGTTTTCCCCCTTTTTGCTGTTATAACAACCACAGGCATCCACATTCTCTCTTCCCAGGCAGTGAGAAGGAGCTGGCCCCCACTCGCACTGCCTTGGCGGTATATGTGGGTAAGACAACACGCACATTAAATTCTCTGCAGGGGACTTATGTGCCCACACAAGCAATCTATTGTTGTTATTGTATTTTGGATTAAATAATGATGCCATTTTTTTCCATGTGCAGAATTAAATGTGTTTGAAAGACCCGGGAAATACTACAGATCTGTGCTGTGGGGATTGCCTCTGTAACCTTTTGTTTTTCCAAATCCTGATCGCTGCAGGGGGACCTGTAGTACTGGTTTCCTTTTTACACCCCCTCCGAGCAAACTAACCTTTCTCTTGGATGGTTATGCTATTCCAGCGTACTTCCCGGTGTTCAGAAGTAACGTTGCATCGCAGATGCCCCCACACAAGCAGAATAAGTGGTTCATTCATTTCTCCATTCACTCAGCAAATACCTATGGAGAGTTTGCCATATGCCTGACCCTGAGCTCAACACTAGGGGTACAAAGATGTAAAAGATGAGGTTACTTGGCTGGGTGTGTGAAGTAAGTGCATCACTAAGGCTTATGCAGGATACTAAGTGTGTTAATCTGCTACAGCTGCCATCACGACATACTGCAGACTGAGTGACTTAAACAACAGAAATTTATTTTCTTACAATTCTGCAGGCTAGAAGTCCAAGACTGAGGTGTCGGCAGGGTTTCTTCTGAAGCCTCTCTGCTTGCCTTGCAGATGGCTCTCTTCTCTCTGTGCGTGTCTGTATCCGAATTTCCTCTTCTTATAAGGACACCAGTCATATTGGATTAGGGTCCATGCTAACAGCCTCACTTTAATTTAAGTACCTCTTTAAAGCCCTATCTCTGAATACAGTCACATTCTGAAGTACTGGGGATTAGGATTTCAACATAGGAATTTTGGAGGACCCAGTTCAGCCCCTAACATTAAGGGATCACCAAGATAGAGCAAGAATTATGTCAATCTCGGCCACAGGTATCATAATGCGCTCTTTGATTTTAATTAGAGGAGGCAAAGTTGGTCCCCTTGATCCTAGTCTCTGTTTTCTCCATCTTCTAAAGTGCTGCTGTTTACTTTCTAAAACCAAAGTCATGTGACTTCCCTACTTAAAAATCTTAGGCTTGAAAACAAGAACCTTGGTTTGAGCTCAGATCATCACACGTGTGTTAGGTGACGATCATCTTCCAGGCCTTGGAACAGCATTTGTGAAAAGACATGCAATAAGCAAGCCCTGCTCTTAAAAGTACACCGTGTTGGTGGCTTCATACTGTTCAAAGCAGTGTTTATCAAAGTGTGATCCACTGACCTCCCATCAGCACTTCTGGTGTGGAATGGAACTCCTGGGACCCAGGTACGTGAGCACTCAGGGTGCAGCGAGGGCAATACAGGGGAGCTGCTCGGCAAAGCCCAGAGCTTGACTCTGTCACCAAGGTATGGAGAGAGCTGTGGTAAACAGATGTAGGAAGTGGACACTGAATGCTACAGTGTCTTCTCTTTAGAACTGGTCACATCTTGTACTACCTAGACGAAAACTGCTAAGGCTGATGGAGGTCTAAGCTCTTGGCAAAAGGGAAATACATGAAGAATTCAGGCCCTAACAGGCCTCCTTACTCGGACCCTCCTACCGGGTGGTTACCTAAACCAAACTTGGCTTCCCAGAATTGGCTGACAGAGCAAGGACTTGTTTAATTTGTGAGTACTGGACACAGAATCATTCTTTGTGGCAGCTCCAATATTGGCAGATGCAAGATTTAGCTCTGTCCTGTTTATATAACAGCAGTTGATAGATAGTGACTTCATAGTTGGATATTTATGAGAGGTTTCATTTCAAATAATATAGTTTTGGCCTGTGGCAATGCTAAGGCTCTTACCCATTATTACTGAAAAGCTAAATCTTTAGGATATTGTAACTATAACTTCAGGGTCCGTTTGATCTACCCGGAAGAACTTCAAAAGTTAATATTTTTCAAAGCAATGAAAGCTTTATTATAAAACGTCTCATTAGGAAGTTATCTGTCCCTAAAACATATAGGCTATCAGAAGGTCAAGTATATAAAAAAGCAATACTTTTTTATACTTCATACTTTTCTTTCACCTTATGCTTCTATCACACAACAAGGTAATTAAAAAAAAAAAGTCTCCCGCTTTCCATTACAGAACCAAACACCTTGCCATGCCCTCTAGCCAGGTCCTGGCTCTGCGGTAAGCTGGTGAAGTCCATTCTCACTTGGGAAGGATGATAGCTTTGGATGTGTTAGGTGTCAAAGACTCTGCTGACTCAGTGCTGTTCCCTGCCCTGTAAACTGTCATCAAACCATGGGTGTCCTACGGTTCCCCATCTTCACACCACCAGGAGAGGTCTTTGGGACCCTGAGGGTTTGACATCTTTGTAATGTGATGGGGTATCCTCAGTAGCCTCAAGGAATTTTCTGGATCTGGAAAAGATGACTGGGTTGAGGGGTCCAAAGACTCTTTGAGGATGGGCACTGGGAGTCAGCAGAGAAGTACAACGTCCCTGCAGCTCTTCCCAAAAGAAAGGGGTGGCCCTGAAAGGACTCATTCACAGGTGTGCTCTCGGTTTGGGGGACACAGAGTAAGAACTTAAATGGTTGGAGAAAAATTGGGCATGAAAGAGGGTGACAGGTAACTTAGCAGAGGGCTTAAATTTTTTCTTTTTTTGTTTTTGTAATACAGGAAATTGTACAGGACACATAGTAACCCCTCACTCTTTTAGGCCAGTGAGAGGAGTTATACCTGGTGTTATGAGCTGAGTTGCGTCCCCTGCAAAATTCGTGGGTTGATATTCTAACTCTCAGTACCTCAGAATGTGACTGCGTTTGGACATAAGGGCTTTAAAGAGGTAATCAAGTTAAAAAGAGGTCATTTGGGTGGGCCCTCATCCAGTATGACTGATGTCCTTATAAGAAGAGGAAATTCTGGCCATGTGTGAAGACACAGAGAGGACGGCCACCTGCAAGCCCAGGAGAGCGGCCTCAGAAGAAACCAGCTCTGCCTCCACCTTGATTTGGGACTTCTAGCCTCCAGAGTTGGGAGGAAATTAATTTCTGTTGTTGAAGCCACCCAGTCTGTGGTCCTTTGTTATGGCAGCCCTAGCAAACTAATACACCTGGTTAAATTATTTGGGGGGCAGGAAGGAAGAAAAGGGCAAGCGCTAATTAGTAATTGTGCACATCGTGACATACAATTTGTACTTCTCTTCAAAGCATGAACCTGTAGGTGTGGAGTCCTCGTCTCGTGCCTGGACTCTCCTGCCAGCTGCCGCGGGCCTTCTGCGCCCAGGGGACCCAGGGGCACTCTGGGGTCTACTACCTCAGTCCAGGTCAAATGCTGGGCTTTAAAAACTTGACGGTAGGTCTTTTTCATGTATTTTATGTCTTATTAATTAGATTTTAAGAAAAAGTTACTTTCTTGTTACGGGCAGGATTTCTTCAGTATCTATAATTTTGAAAAATATTTGGTCTCAAATTTTGTTTCTTGCTATTTTTCTAATAAATAATCTAATTTAGCCTTTCTCAAAGTATGTTTCAGAAACCATACATGAAATGCTTTAATATAATTTACTCACAAAAAGGATTCTGTCAGCAAATACATTTTAGAAACGCTGTATCATTAGACCTTCATAATGTACGTTAGCATATTAAAAGTTCTGAGATGTCCTGCAACAATAAAAGCCCTTTAATTTTATTTAATCCAGTATCTTCCAAAATTGTTTGACTAAAAATGCCTTTTTATCCCCAGATCATCTGGCCAAAGTATTGTTTTAATAAATATAATAAAAGTAGGTTATGTTTGCTCGGGCATTGTTATGTGCAGGGCATCTCTTTAGGAAATGTATGTTTTAATTCATTTTATCTTCATTGTAACCCAGTGAAGTAAGGACTATTATTATCCCCAATTGACAGATGAGGCACAGAAAGAGAATTAATCTGATTTAGACCACACAGCTAGTAAATGTCATAGCCAAGACTCAAACTCAGGCACTCTAACTCTAAGGACCTTTGAGGAAACACCACTCTAGTCTCCAGCACAGAATTTGGTTCAATATTTCTAGACTCAATGAATATGAATATATTTATTCACTCAACACATTTATTGCATGCTTTTATGTAGAGTTAGCTATGCTAGGCATTGTGGGCACTCAGTGAGTAAAAGCAGGCATTGTCTTTGTATGTATGAAGTGCAAATCTCATGGGAAGACAGATAGTAACCAATGAATGATTCAGATAGGTGTAAGATTACAGCTATGATCACAGTTGTGGGGCTTCTAATGAAAGGCATACACTGCTATTGTCTATGAAACGTGGGGACTTGTGCTGTGCAGAGAGGAAACAAAGGCCTCCCTGGGAAGTAAAAATTAATCCTAAAAGTAGTTCCACAAGGACCCAGCCCTGTGGATGTTATTTGGTGAAAACTCTTGTAAAGACTTATTTTAGTTTTGCTTATCTGAAACTATGGGTTTTAACCTTCAATGCAAAATTTTTTACTAGGTGCCTAACTTCTAAGTTACTTACTGAGCTGGCACCCAATAGCCTCTTTCTCCTCTCCTACTTCCCTGCCCAAATGTCTCCCATTCTTCATTCATCCCAAGGTCAATACTTTAAGGTGCTTTCTTTCTAACGGGACCTCTGCATTCTCTCTTGCATTAAGCTCTAAGTGAAAAAGACTGATGGTCCAGTAGAGAGTTTTCTTGGGCAAGAGATTTACACAGAACTAGTCCCCATTTCAGCTCTGCATGCAGCCAAGCTGCTACTTTTGTGATACTATTTAGAAATTTTCTTTTTTTTTTTAAAAAAAAAAGAAGAGCTTGGGAATGGTGGAAATGAAACAGGGACTAAAACTTTATTATGTAAAAGTAAGAAAGAGTGGGACATGCAGTTTAGGGACTGACATATTAATTGGAAATTCTAGAGACTCTAACTTCACACTCTTATCAACACTACTTCCTACTTAAACTGGCAACAGAAATCAAATGGGTTTTATTTTGGGCTGACTAGATTTTAGTGTTAGCTGAGCCCCCCAAAACGCATCTGTTCTTGGAAATAGAAACCCAGTGCTTGATATCCACTCTTTGTTTTTAAGGCTTTCTTAAATCAAGAGGTGTAGAGCTATTGGGTGCCAACAAAAACCAGTTAAACCAGCAACTGTGAATTTTGTTTTGTTTTGCTTTACCAGTAATGTGTCTTTTATTTTTATACAGCTACCTCACAGCAAAAGTTCCAATAAAAAAGAGATAACGTTTATTGAGCACGCAACCATCTGCCAGGAACTGTGTTGTGTTCTGCACACTTTATGCCACTGTGTACACTGCACACACTGTATCATTGAAGCCTACCAGGCTGTTTTTCTTATTTACAGAGAAGGAAATGAGGTTCAGAGAGGTTAAGTCAGGTCACCCAACCAACTGGTAAGGCAGAGCCGGGGCATAAACCCTAGTTGACTCAGGTCAAAGGCAACGTTCATAACCTCTCCGATGTACTCCCTGAATTCCTCACAGTGCAGTTTGTTTCTTCTCACGACTCTTGCGAGTTACCGGCTTTGGAGATAGAAAGTTCAGTGAACATTTCTAAGGTGGGAAGGTGAAAGGGGCATGATCTTATTATTGTTTGCATTTCTTTCATCCCTATTATTGTCTAACTTGGATCCAGACTGTAAAGACTGTTAACAGCTTGTAAGAGTGAGGCAGTATGGTGTACTGGATGAAGCATAGGTCTTGAGGCCAAATTAGAACCGGGTTCAAATCCCAACTGTATACCCTTGAGCCAGCCACTTAATCTTATTGAATCATTTTTTTTCTCATCTGCAAAATGGGTTAATAATATCTACTCTATAGAATTATTGTCAAGATGAGAGATAGGTAGGCCAGGTGTTTGGTATGAGGTTGACACTTAATAAATTGTGGCTATCAACTAGCATTTACACACCATGGACTCCTGTCCTTTCATGTGGTTCATACCATCAAGCCTGTCTATCTGGAAAGGAGCAAAATGAAAACACCACCTATGGACTGCAGTGTGGTGATTATTCTTAATATTTTCCCCCAGCAAACTGCATAAAAGTTATTTTATTCCTATGTTCTATTTGGAAAACATTATAAAACTTTGAGTAGACAACAGTGCTGTGATAGTGCAGTGCTTACCAAAGCACGTATGCTTTTCTAAGAAACATATAACTTTATTGCCCTTTATGTGCTCTCTTGGTTAGTATAGTAAGCAAATGGGAGATAATTTGAAATACCTTTACTGCCATTTATAGTGTCAGAACATACAACTTACCTTTAAAGATGCAAAAGATTCATTGCAATGCAAGGTGCTGTGTGTACATACAAACGCATTTTTAAAACAATCACCTGTGTAGTGTGCTGAGAGGAATCATGATCTGAGATCTTTCACCTTTGCAGAAATGAAACAGGATGTGTTGCTGTGTTCTTGGAGCAGCTAGCCAGGTCAGAGATAGGTTTTGTGGGCAGGATTCCAGCTTCTGTGATCCCCTTGCAGGGACTGTTAGAGGGAAGAGGTAGAAAGCTGGGTCTTCTAGGCCAACAAATGACTTTAAAAATCCTTTTTGGAGAAGAATGATCTGATTTGATAGCAAAGACTCCAGAGAGTCCTCTGCCTCAAATTACTGGGGATAGAATAGGCCTGGCAGATTGAGAGAGATCGTCAAGATGCAGGTCACAGATAACGCCATTAAATCTTGGTGGGGTTGTGGCTTTTTGTTATAATGTAGACACTGTAACTTGCAGCGCTGGTTCTGCATAGGCCGAGTATGAAGCTGAGCGCACAGAATCATTTGAGGAGGTGATAGGATCAGTGAAAAGAACCTTGGGCTTAGGAGACATGGCTTCTAGTCCTGGCTGTGCCCTGTGTTTGATCTTGGACACATCCTGTGATGTCTCTGACCCTTGTCTGTCTTATAAGCTGGCTAGACTTCACAGTGTCTCAGCTACTTCCAAGTTCTAACTTTCCAAGTGAATGTAATATGTGCATAATCATGTATCAAATTACATAGGACCCATTCATGTGACTTAACACAAGTCCAAAATACTTTCACATCTAGAATCTCCTTTTTAATCCTCCCACAAACCTGTGAGATAGGAAGGGGGAATATTTCTGTTCCTTTTGGCATGTTAGGAAACTTAGGCAAATAGAGGTTAAGTTAATGACAGAGTTCAGATGTCCTGACTCTCATTCTTGGGCTCCTACACTAATGTAAACTGGATTAGTCTTTTGGGATTAAGTCTGAAAGCACATACAACTACATTCTTTGTGGACAAAATAACTTGATAAATTATATTAAATCACTACAGGAGTAGATAAAAACAAAATTCTACCCTTGTTGAGAACGTGCCTTTGAATCCCTCTGTGAAATAGATTAGAATGTTTTGTTAGGATGTAAGAAATATATAAACCCAGAAATGGTACATCTCACATTTTTTTAAAATAGATAACTTCTGAGACTTCTTTACATTGAAAAAATTCACTTTATTATTGCATTCTAAGGTTTGCGGCTTTAAATGCCATGGCATCTGAGTCTAACTTCTTATTGGTGATATTTGTGGTTATCATTTTCCACTGTCACCCTCTCCCATTTCCTTTGTTTTGGTCTATAGATATGATTTGATGAATGAGGGCTTTTCGATCCTTCAAGATATATTTTGGTGAACTGGTTCAATAACTTGTTATTGAAAAGCAAAATCCATCAGGGACATATTTGCCTACTTCCTCTAAAAAGAAATCTTTCATAGAGATCAGCTATTTATTCATCAGTCATGCCATGTTTCTGTGTGTTATGAGGACATACACACATTTTTTGTTAAATGTTTCCGTAAAAGTATTCAACCTAAAAAACCAGCTTCAGGACTTCTTCTAAAATCTGGAAGTTAAATAAGTGTCTTAATCCACATGATAAATGCACAATATAATTCAGATTTGCAAGGCCTCTGTCTTCAGTGCAGATTACAGAGTAAGTTGCAGGCCAGACTCAAAGAGGCCGTAGGAAGGAGCAAGTAGTCTGAGTTTAGAGATGCCCTTTTATGTCACAACTCTAACGATCTCATATTTCTCAGCTGAGTCCTCCCTTTCATCTCTCTGAAAGTTCTTAATGAAACTTTGGAGTCATACCCCTGACCTCCTTGAAAGCTACCTATGTGGTATCGTTCAAGCCAACTGCCCATTGCAGAAGCCAGATTCTTTAGTTGCACATACTCTAATTTTTTGCATTCCAGGGCAAGTTTTTAGTTCACATGCATGAACTCAAGTTAACTTTAACTAAAATTAAAGTTTACATCTCAAAAACTGGGAGTTGCAATGAAGAACTGCTGCATGCCCACATCCCCATATAGCTACATCACTCTTCAACTGTAAATTTACCTTTTTTTTTTTGGTCATGTTACAGCCATATCAGACACAAACATTGTCATGTTCCTTCTTTGTGCGAACACAGAAGATTCAATGAGACAAAAGGAAAAGTTTGCTTTCTGTCTGCTCTATACGTTATTAATATTCAATAATGATATTCACTGGACTCTTCTTCCATGTGGCAGATACACTGTATTATCTTTTCCCCTTGAAAATGTAGTTTGAATGCAGCTGCCATCTTTTCCACCAAGGCATTTGGCATCCGTCTTCCCATCTGGCTTAACATCAAAATCATCTGGAAAACTTTGAAAAAAATATATAGGTCTTGAATACATAGGTCTAGGGTGACACTCTGGGATCTGTTTTCTGTAAAGCTCCACCAGTAAGTCTTACGATGAGCCAGGTTTGGGAACCATTGCTTCAAAGCATGTGTGTCCAGAGTCCCTGAGACCACCCCCAGGTTTAATGATTCACTAGGAGGACGTATAGGACTCAGCATGGAGTTGCACTCGTGGCTGGAGTGAATCGCAGCAAAAGGATATGCAGCAAAAGGATATACAGCAAAATAAGCAAAGGAAAAAGGCACATGGGGTGAAGTCCAGAGGAAACCAGACACAAGCTTCCAAGAATCCTCTCCCCATGTAGTCACTCAGGACGTGCTTAATTTCTCTGGCACTGAATTGTGACAACATATGTGGACTGATGTCCATCAGGAAACTGATTAGAGACTCAGTGTCCAAGATTTTTATTGGTGGCTGCTCAAATAGGCAACCTATGCCTGGCATATACCAAAATTCCAGACTCCCAAAAGGAAATCAGACACTCAGCATAAATCAGTTTGTACAACAGTTAAGGCACATTAAGCCACTCTTACCAGGTAGGGAATGCTGGGAACCCTCCCAGAGCCCAAGCTCCCGGATACCAGCCACTGGCAACCTTGCAAACAGGCCTTTCTGAAGATAGCAGTCTCAGAACTACTATCTTATCTCTTTCTATATAGTTGCATAGAAAAAAAGGTAAAAGGTAACTTGGTAAAAAATATGTTAACCAAGTTTCTGTGTTGGATAGGAGGAGAAATTTCTCGATGAAAATGGAGATTCATATGATAAGATATGAAATACTATTTCTTGGAAACCTGAACAATAAATTCACCTGTCCTAACTTGAGTAAAAAGCAGGCCATGAATGCAGAGTCTGGATCACCCAACTCTTAAGACCTTTTAACCCTTGGCTCTAGCCTTCACTTAGAGAAGAACGGAGAGCTGGCTGGCAAGTGTAGATGTCCTCAAAGATCACAGAAACACTGGACCAACTGTAGCTACTCACTTCTTATGTTCTGTTCCCTTTCCAGTTTTCTAAATGAGACTGCATTTTCTCTAATTTCTGGAAAGGCACAATTATAAGTAATGAGATTGGATGGCCTAAGCCTGTATCATAGCCAAGTCACTGAAAGCTGTGAATCACATGACTCCACTTCAAGTCCCCCAAAAGAAATCATAATTTAGAAGCTCAACCTCACAGGCCACCAGGAATATTCTTAGGCATTCGTTTTATGTTACCAACACTTCGTATGATGCTTTAATTTTCTGCAGCCAGAGGCATCTCCCTGCATCTACAACCTCCCAAGATTACCTGGTTAGAACAGAACTGTCGGCTTTCAGGCTGGTAGATGACAAAATCAAAGGGGAGAGATGATTGTTTACTCCCATGGGAAATTTCCAGATAGAGAATCTGAGCATTTCATTATTCAACTTGCACAGTTTCTTCTTTCTAAACAATTAGGCTTTCTTTCATATTTGTTTATGCCTATTTACTTTTATTCAGTTCATTTATTCAGGTGAATAGTGGAACAGCCTGTCCCTTGTACAGAACTTTCCTTGAATTTAATAATGAAAGTCATTATCACTCAGCCTTGCTTTTCAAGGTGCAAAAACTCCTTCTTATTAGACTTGTTTTCCATTATTTTTAATCACCTGTCATTTTTCTCTCTTTTCCCATTTTTGTACATCCTTCCTAAAAGCATGGGCCAAAATTAGACTCACTGTTTTTCAATCCAAATATACTGCAGTCTGATATATATCTAAAAATCTTTACAAACACTTGAAAATTATACATAATGTAATATATCTATTTTAGTAACAAAAATAGATATGAATCAATTTTAAAAATGTATATGTTTTAAGAAGCAAGGATCTTTGGCAGTAAATAGACTGACAAAAATTCACTATGGGCCAGTTGCTAAGAAGAACTGCTCTCTATGGGTGAGGGTAATGCACAACACTGAAGAAAGGCTATGTCTTGGTTTCAAACTCCCCCTAACTACAGATCTCTATGCTTGTCACTATACTTGCCTGGCACTGAAAGCCCATACTATACTTTTCTTCCAATGGTGTTCACCTACACTGCTACGCATTTTCAGCTTGAGATCTACAGTAATCTCAAGTTCTTTTCTGCTATGCTCACTTCTCCTTCTCTTTCCATTGAAATGAACCTCTGTCACTTACTTGTTATTGAATGCCTTCCTATATCTATATGACTTCCCATATTGAGACTATTGCTATTCTCAATATCAAGGTGATTAAAAACTATATTCCCACGACTTAGAATATTCCCAACCCCACCTTGTCCCATGTCCTTTAGAAATTTGATGAGGTTAGTCTTGATATTTTCACCCAAGAAATGAATATTTTGGATAAAGTAAGTCCTGGGATGCTCTGGGTCCGTAGGGTATGTGGAGCAGATTTTGAATAAGAAGATTTTTTGCTGGGAACTCTGATGTAGTAGCCTTCATAAAGTGCAGAGTAATACAAAATCCAAGAGTTGGTTTTTCCCCCCAAAGTTTATTCCCAAACTATAAAAATATCACCTCAACAAAACAAAAGAGAATTTCAAAACAATAAAGAAGGTTTTGATGAGAATCTGTTACATTTTTTGAGAACTGGCTCTTTCAATATCACCAGGCCCAGTTGTGTAACTGCAAGGCAAGAGTGGTATAGTGATGTCAAAGAAAAACATTGACTGTGTCACCGGTGTTTACTATTTACTCGGTAGAAAACTGTAGGGTGGGTGTATGGGGTTGGGGGAGGGAGAGAAAGAGAGAAAGAGGCAGAGAGGGAATGTATATGTGTACTATCTGGGGTGGGGGGAACATGAGGATGGAAGAGTGTGAGCCCCGTGAATTCACACTATGATATATACCTTTTCCAAATGGGATCTTAAAATATTCATTCTATAAATGACCACTTGATTTGGTGGGTAGCCAATATGGTATATTTATTTCACAGTTCCACATCTTTACAGTTGTCCTTATATAATGCTTACATGGGGTTTCAGAGCAGATATTTCCTTTTAAAGCTTTAAAAAAAAAAAACACAGATATGATTGAATCACACGACCACATTCCATCTCTTTTGACCCAGCCATTCCCATCAGATTTGTGTTGTTAAAAGATCAGGTGATTAAACCTATAGAAATGGAATTGTGATAAGTATCATAATGGGAAAATGAATGAGGGCCAATGAGTGTGGAGAATTACAAAAGAGAAAGCCTCTTCTAAAGTCATGGCTTATTTCTGAAAGGAAAGGTAAAACCATGCGTTTATTAGAAAAGGGAGCTAAGAAATTGAAGATGTTGAGATTCTTTAAAATAATCGAGGCTGAGCTGGAAGCCTGTACCCTGGTACACTCACAAATCATCATCTTTGGTGCTGTTGGCTGAGCTTGGCCAAGGAGCAGGGAGAGACGCACACTTGTGCTTCTTATGTTAGGGTGAGGCTGGCTGGCCTTGGAGAAGACAGCTCACCTGTAAACTGAACATAGGTTTTATAACATATCCCACTGTTACTCAGAAAATTCGGACTCAGGTCCAACATTCTCCTGCTCATGCAATACATGCCACTCAAAGCAGTCCGGCTAGAAGGATCGGGGATCTGAGCAAGGCCAAACTTGAGCTAAGCCACTTGTTCCTGGGTAACGCAGCTTGTTCTCCAATCAGCATCATTCCTGGTCATTAGAGCACAGGGATGAAAGCTCCTCTTGGAAAGATGCAGGGGCTCTGCTGCTGGGAAAATGTTGCTCAGTGCTAGAGTAGCAGAAATGACACAATGACAGGGACTCTCTGACCATGCCAACCAGGTATTTTTAGTACTTCACCAGTATGTGAGTAAAGTCGGCTAGAAAATGAACTTGATTCTGCAAGTCTTCATGGCAACAGTCCATATTAAGACTCCTAGAATAAGTTTTTAAAAAGTTCTTCCATTTCTATCTGTGAGAAAAAGGCTTTAGCATTGTTTAGGACTGATGTGCATATAAAAGTAAAATGATAAGATGTATAGTGGGAGAATAAAAAGCATCAGAGTCCTTCCAGTCTGGGGAATCCATTTTATCTTAGAAATAAGAGATTTGCTAATTACACCTCCTTTCTCTCCCTTAAACCAAGGAGAGTAGATGTTTCCTGCTGTTACTAATCTTTGAGTTACTTGATTTTCCTTTCTTCCATTTTAGTTATCTCAACACTTTGTATACTTGTTCCTTGTGCTACACGTCTTCGTTTTGAAATATCTAGAATCATTTCTGATTTGTTGACTGGATACTTAGTACATGATGCAATATGTAATATAATAAAAAGACTGAAAGTTTAAAAAAAAAAAGAAAGAAGAGATTTATGTTTTATATTATTGATTCACTAACTTTTTCTTCACTTACATTTGATTTTCAGTGATAGGACTTACTGGAGTTTGGGGACAATTCTACTGTGGTATTAAATAATACTCCTTATTGAAAACACAGCTTGGCATTGAGTTAGTGCAGTGACTTCCAGTGAATTGATATAAGCCCACATTTCATTTTCATCAAAAACAAAAAACTAGAAAATGTTACTCCCTAAATAGGCAACAATATATTTTTTAAGCAATTCAGATATTTAGTACATAACATGTATGATTAATTTAGAAACAACCCCTGACACTTGAAGGTTACCCATTACCTGTAATGGTATCCTTCCTATTTTTTTTATATGAGGTAAATGCAGACCAGGGAGCCACTGAGGAAACAGTCAGTCCTGGGTACGTTTGTAATCTTGGGCTCCACAGGGATGTTTCTGGTGAAGATGCAAGAGCAATGGACTGATGTTTCTATTACAAGATCCCATAATGCTAGGACTTCTACACAGCTCAGAATAATGGTTAGGGTCCATTCTTTTAGGAGACATACTCAAATGTTCTTTTAGTCACTCGTAGCACCATTGGGGCAAGGTGCACACTTGGCCTAAAATACCACTTACATCATTACCTTGTTCTGTTGAAGACCTACGGCACGCAAAAAATTCAACGTCATCTCAAAAATACATGTAGTATGCCCAGTAAAATACATTGGCTAGCATAAAAATCAAAGGAAAGAGTAGTTTGGAATATCGATCAACATTACTGGGGTTTTGAATTGTGAAATAATCAACAATCCTGCCCATCTTTTCTCGGAAGACAAACTTGAATTTGTCGCTGGTTTTCATTGTCAAGTCGCTATAGTCTACGTTATTGCTGGAAATTTCAATGCTGGCAAAGCTGATCTTCCGTTTAAAGCTGGAGATGGAGCTGTTGATGATGTTAGTAATATTGACTTCTTCCACTTCCTTCGCTGTTGCCTAGTTCATAGACAATGCAGTTAGCTTAAAAGACTTGACTCAGCAAGATAAATAAGTGGGTAATGAGCTAATAAAAAGTTTAGAGGCCTAAGTATTGAATAATTAGGTTTAATAGAGAGTGGCATTGAGTGCCTCAGAAATTGGCTGGTAAGCCAGACTTGGAGTCCTGTTACCCTGATCGTAGGCACCTGTCCAGATGCAGGTAGCCAACACGTGTAACAGAAAGAATAACCATGGCCCCTCTGGACATGCAGAGCGGTGTGCTAGATGCCAAACACACAGGCTTTGAAACTAGCAGACCTGGGTTCACATCCCTTTCTGTCTCTCACCATGGTGAAACTTTAGTCACCTTAATCCCTTTTTTTTTTTTTTTTTTTTTTTTTTTTTGAGACAGAGTCTCACCCTGTTGCCCAGGCTAGAGTGAGTGCCGTGGCGTCAGCCTAGCTCACAGCAACCTCAAACTCCTGAGCTCAAGCGATCCTCCTGTCTCAGCCTCCCGAGTAGCTGGGACTACAGGCATGCGCCACCATGCCCGGCTAATTTTTTCTATATATATTTTTAGCTGTCCATATAATTTCTTTCTATTTTTAGTAGAGGTGGGGTCTCGCTCTTGCTCAGGCTGGTCTCGAACTCCTGAGCTCAAACGATCCGCCCACCTCGGCCTCCCAGAGTGCTAGGATTACAGGCGTGAGCCACCGCGCCCGGCCCACCTTAATCCCTTTAAGACTCAATTTCCTTGCCTGCCAAATGGTGATGATATTAATACCTACCTCCTGAGACTGATGGGAAGATTAAATGGTATAAATTATGTGAAGCATCTAATAGGCATTTGATGAGTTTTAGTTTGTTCCAAGGAGAAGAGAGTGACTGATTATGGAAGATAATAAAAGTTAGCTGTGTCCTGAGGCCTCTGCCATGCAAACAGAAAGAGTCTCGCTCCCTGCAATTCCCGGGAGCTGCCATTCTCCAACATGGCTGGGGTGACACAGAGTGTGGGAGTGTAGTAAAGTCAGAGAGAGTGTGATTTGGGTCCTTGGCCAGGCCACTGACTAGGGGTGGGATCTTGGATGAGTTAGCTCACATCTCTGAGTGGCAGATTCCACAATACTAAAGTTGGGATAATAATGGTACCCATTTCATTGGGTTGTTGAGTGGACTAAAGGAGATGTTGGTAGGTGTTTAAGACGCAGTAAATACTCTGTAGCACAGCTATTATCATACACACACCAAAATAAGGGCTTTCTAGTGTCTACAGTGGACGCTTTCAGTAATCCTCCAACCTCCTTTTTACCAATCTAGCAAATCCAGATTTTAGGGGGTAATTCAACTTCCTTCCTTCCCCTTAAGGAAGTCTATGGGGAGCAAATAAAATGAAGTTCACATTCTTCTTAGGCTGGCACTAGTGATGATTTGCCTTTGGTGTGTGGGTGATATGACCATGTATATCTTTGCTCATTATAGCCAAACCCAAGGGGAAAGCAGCTGAGTCTTTGGCTATTCTCATCCCTCATTCCTCACTATTAGACCCTGTGTGGCCCTAACACTTAGCTAAAGGTGGGCACCTCTTCTGAATTGGATCCCTGTCATGTTCTCACTTGTTAGCAGGAGCTTTAGTATGACAACATCTATGAAATTTGGCTGCCAAGTAACCCCAGGGTCCCATGGGCCTGTAGGGAGCAATAGGTAAGAGCGTGGCCCAGTGCCCTCTGTAGGTGGGAATAACAAGTAGGTGTCAGGCTTTGGAAAGCAGATTTAGGTTGGGATCCCAGCTCTACCTCTTACTACCTGTATTCCCTGGGATAAGCCACTTACTATTCTTGTTCCTCAGACTCCACAACTGTAAAAATGGAAATAACCTCACTAGATTGTTATGAGCATTTTAAATGATATAATATTTGCAAACGGCTTGTTACTGTGTCTGGCACATGTAAATGCTTGATAAATAATTACCGTTATTATTATTCAGGGAGCCGGACCACAGTGTTCCACTGCTAAATCAAATAATGACAGTCTTTCTCAATTAGTAGAAAAATACGCTAACCAAGAAATCTGTCACAATCTAATTTTTCCATACATTTTTCAATAAACCATTACTTGTATAATTTAAGAATACCAGAATGCAACAGAAGAATTAAATAGCAAAAACATATTAATCTTAAAATTATTAGCAGCTGATCATGTTTGGTTTGATATTGGACTTTTCATGGATGCTTGTTTTTGTGGTTGTGGTTTTATGTTGTATACGGATAACATAGTTATTTTCTGCTGGAAAATTTAACCTATTAATATCTCATTGTATTTGGTGACAAGAATGGTCTTTTCTAAGGGGCACCATGACGTTCAGATGTGCCCACCTGAAACAAGGATGAGACTCGCTGGAGCAAAGTGAATCACTGGGGATCAGGAACCGGGCCCAGCCCACCTCTGCAGACTAACCCACGGCACTAGTGATGGGTCAGACCCAGGGCTGTCAAATTCTTACCCTATCTTTGGCTGCCATCTGCTGTAAGGAGCTGTAGTGAGCAACTGCGTATTCCAGTAAAGCCCCAAACACGAAGCTAAAGCAGATCCCCAGGTACACATCGATGGCCTTGATGAAGCAGTTGGTGTTGGGAAGAGAAGTGCGGGACCCGATCATCAGTGTGGTCATTGACAACACGGTGGTCACTCCTGGGAAAACGG
Source organism: Eulemur rufifrons (assembly GCF_041146395.1). Taxonomy (NCBI): domain Eukaryota; kingdom Metazoa; phylum Chordata; class Mammalia; order Primates; family Lemuridae; genus Eulemur; species Eulemur rufifrons. The sequence goes on from NC_090992.1 coordinate 15,416,462, forward strand.
GCAGGAAATGTTCCCATGTCAGTGGCCAGGAAACCCCCCACCATCTGCTAGCGGAGCGTCTCCATTCAGGAGTTGGCAGCATGAGGACAGGACGCAGCAATGGAGCGTGTCTCATTTTGAAAGATCTGCAACCTTCTGGAGCAGGATTGATTTGTCCATTTTGTACAGATTATGAGTGATGTGGCTTTCTAAATGTTTGCCTTCTGTCTTCTCCTTGGAGAGGGTGGTCAGTACACAAAATAACTGACAATGGACCATCTAACCACAATTATCCCTTACCTGTCACTGTGAAACATAAGTTTAAAAATGCACTACTCCTAAAATAGTCTCTCCCTGCCTCTCTCTCTCTCTCTTTCTCTCTCTCTTTCTCTTTCTGTAAAAGAACTTCTCAAGAAACCAACTCTTGGAACTTACTCTGTGACTATCAATGAAAACAAGGATAGAAGTGGGAAAAAAATAAGTACCTGATAACCTGGTTCTTAGAATTCTGTTGGAGCTGCTTACCAATGCAGGTTCTTGCAGGAACTGAATCGAGGGAGATCCAAAATGAAACCCAGGATAACACCACCAAGAACGTGGAAGGAACGTAGGTTTCCAAAATGAAATACAGGACATTCCTCCGAAGCTCAAATTGCAAAACCAATCGCGTATAATTTCCTGATAGGGTAAACAAGAGATAAACGAGTCATGTCTGTGCACACAGCAGAGTGGTTTCCCTACGGGATGTTTAACTTAGCTATATGCACATCAAGCCCTCTGTTAGTCTCCAAAATCTGGTTAATTATGAACTGTCATTATGGTTTCCACAAGAGACACTGCTATTGCATCGAATGGGATTTATAGGGGTGCTGCCCCCCCATTTGCCTCCTTCTTCTTGTGCTTTTCTCTATCACAGTATTCCTACAGCAGTGCAACTACTGGCTTCCTTGACCTCTACCCCACTGGACAATGAGTCCTGCACACAAAGTAGTTGTTCAGTAAATACCTATTTGATGAAGATTACCTGAGGCCATCCATTTTTCAAGAATACTATGGAATAGAACTAGTAGACCTATAAAATATATTTTAATTTTTGAGGATTTTGGAGGTACTTCAGGGCTATCCCTAGGAAACTAGCAATGTAGTCTAGATGTGGAGAATGTATGCAATGGACGGTTATCATAATAGAATGCTGTGTAGCAAATCTGCTGCTATAGCACAAAACACATGCAGGGGGTAGGGTACCAAGCCATGCTCCTGCGGTCCTTCTGTTAAGGAAAGTGAGCAAGTGGCAGACAGAGCAGCAGTGGCCAGCACTAGCGTGGTGGAAGGATGAAGAGGTTTTCCTCTGGGAACAGGGGAAGTCAGGCTCAGAGTGGAGTAGAGGAAAAACAGGACAGTGGATGACAGCTGCCCCAACCCCATGCCACCCCCACATTGATGCCTGGAATCTAAAATTATATGATTAAATAGCTAAACAACAGAAATATTACTGAAGAAATACAGTACAGAATTAAAATATGTCATTTTAGAGCCTGGTGGGACCCTAGCGACAACGTACTGTTTTACTTTATTAGCGGAAAAATTGAGACACAGGGAGTGTTAGTGACCTGACTAGGGCCCTGTGGAAGATGCTGGAAGTAAGCATAAACCAGGGCTTTTGCCCTTTGGTCCGGGGGTGTTTTATCAGTCTGCACTGCTTGCTTTATTCCCTCAATTTTGAAAGTCCATGTTTGAAAAACAAACACTTAGAAACAGTATTTGACTAAATAATAACATTCTTTTGTACTTAGAGTAGGTATGTGCCACCTGGAATTAAATAATTTTGAAAACTGAAGCCATTTTTTTGCATGAACCCAAATTGGGAGTCCAGGTTTGGTAAACCATGAAGGCATAAACTTAACTTACAAACTTGTTAATTTAAAAACTTGTTTTTAAAATGTAAAGTGTTAGTTATTTGTTCATTATAAAAGTAACAATGCTCATTACTTAAAATTTATAATTTTTACATAGTAATGTCTTTGGTATACATGTGATTTTTAATATCTAGGCTCAACTAAAATACATAGTACCTTTTTTCAGGGTGCATACATTCAGGAGAATAAGCGTTCTTAATATTATCATGAGGAAGTGAGAAGAAAATGCCAACTGCTTATGTATAAAATTGCATCTTTTAGAAAATCTGTATCTAAAAATGCCAAAGACTAAGAGATTCGATGCTGGTAAATGAAGTGAACAAGTAATTCTTCCTGCCAAGCTTGCATAATTAGGGTGTTCATACTCTCGTTGAGTCTTGCTGCTGTCTTCTTCATCTGTGAGTTGCGTTCTTAGCTTTATTCTTTGGTGGCAGAGAACCAGTGCTCCAGTTAGAAACATGAGTACATTTTATGCGTGAAGAAGGCACGGAATTTGAGCCATCATTAGAAAATATTATCTGGAGATAAATCGTTCCAGGCTTCTGAGCTGGTCCAGAGGTCTGCTCCCCCCTGGATAATGTCAATACTAAGGGTGGAGCTGGTAGAACAGCAGAACCCAAACTCAACTCCCTCGCTCCACTGGGTCCCAAAGAGGTAAGGGGTGGAAGAGATGATATTTCTGACTCATAGAGCCACCTTCTATCTCGGGCTGCTTATTTTTATTTTGTACAATTTGTCCCACGAATTTACCTGTCTCCTGCTGCGATCTGGTGACTAGGGTGAAATACCGTTGTATGGTGTACTGAGCAAGCCGCAGGTTTTCCAGCCCACGCACAGAGTCGTTGCCTCTCAGCCAGGTGAACTCCACGTCGTTTCCATCATAGCCCCCTGGCAAATAAAGCGGAGACAATGCAAGGATGTTGCAGATTGAACTGGTCTTGGAAAATGCTACCATGTGGAGATAGCATGAGCTCTATCTTGATGGCGACTTGCTAGGACTATTTGTCATCAATTGAGAACTGGTCCTGTGCTAAGTATTGTGTAGATCTGGTGGATGACACGCCTTTAGAGGTAGACTCCTTCATAATTTAAACTATATTGAATGTATATCTGTGAACACACAATGGCTGATGCTTGACACTGCCTTTCAAAAATGCCTTCACAAGCTCTGCTGGTGTTTTCAGGGACTTTAGAACTGACTTGTTCATATTTCCACATTGGCATAAATGCAAAAACAAAAACAAAAAACCTGCAGCCGGCTGCCTTATTGATGTCTATAAGTGTGTGTTTAATAAATCTCAAAGCAGTTTAATTAATATAGTTGATTATAGCAACAATAGTTACCTTTTATTAAACATTTATGTTAGTCCTTTACACATTATGTTGCTAATGTTCTTACAGTAATTTCTATATTTCTTCAATTCCAAGATGGACTTTTTAAAATATTTCCTGAAATTGATGGATCTTACAGTTGATTTATATATAAACAGTAGAGCTTTTTTCCCCCTAAAACATTGTTATTCAATAAATGCTGTTCCTTGGGATTGAGGAATTGCAATGATTTTCATACTTGATTCTGAAAATTCTCAGATTCAGAGACATTGCCTAACTTTCTCAGGATAAGGCAAGCAAGAAACAAAACAAGGACTGCATCTCAGATGATAATAATATGATCTATCATTTAGTAAGCAATTACATTTCTAAATGCTTCACAACATTATCATCTCATTTAATCCTCAAAATATCTCCTTGAGAAGATATACAAATGGTTCGTAAGCATATAAAAAGGTGCTCAATATCATCAATCCTTAGGGAACTGCCAATCAAAACTACGATAAGATGCCTCACACCCATTAGGATGGCTACAATAAAAAAGACCAACAATGGCAGATGGCCACAACATGGAAAGGCTGGAACATTACTGGTGGGAATATACAGTGGTACAATTGCTTTGGAAAACAATAACAGTTTGGCAGTTTCTTAAAAACTTACACATAAATTTACCATTTGACCCAGTCGGTATTCCATTCCTAGGAATTTGCCCAAGAGAAATGAAATCATGTCCACACAGAGACTTGTACACCAATGTTTATAGCAGCATTGTTAATAATAGCCAAAGGTGGAAACAAACCAAATGTCCATAAGCTGATGAATAAATAAATAAAATGTAATATACATTCATACAAAGAAATACTACTCAGCAGTAAAAGAAATGAAGTACTGATACATGCTACAACATGTGTGAGCCTCAGAAACATTATGCTGAGTGAAAGAGCCAGACACAAAAGACCATGTATCATATTCATTCCATTTATAGGAAATATCTAGAAAAGGCAAATCCATAGAGACAGAGAGAAGAGTGGTTGTGTAGGAGGTGGTGGTGGGAAGGGGGAGTGACTTCAAATGGGCATGAGGGGTCTCTTTGGGGTGACAGAAATGTTCTAACAATGGCATGTGGCGATGGCTGTACAACCCAGTAAATTTACTAAAAATCCTTGAATTGTACACTTAAAATGGATGAATTTTATGGTATATAAATTATACTTCAATAAACCTGTTAAAAATTAACTCTTTGAGTCAGATACTATTATTTTTCCCACTTTGCTGATGAGGAAACCTGAGGTCCAGGGAGGTTGGTTACTCACCAAAGTCACGCAGCGAGTGATGGGATTCCGGTAGCTGGGATCTTACACACAAACCTATACTGCCTTGGTTTTCAAAGGCTACTGGGAAATGTGATGACCGTGTTGGGACTACCATTTTGTTAAGTCTCAGCTTATTGTACCCACTGTTTAGCAGGGGTTATTTCTCCCCCCATGGGGCAGAGAAGTAGTCATCAGCTCTTATGGGCTTTCCAGGTAAAAATTATCTGTGGGCTGTCTCTCGGAAGCCCCCAAAATGTACTGAAGCTAGCTGTCTACATGGGCCTATGATCCCGAAGAAATAAAAAAAAAAATCTATAAAAGTGAGTAGCACAAGTTCCTACACTTTGCTTTTACAACTAGTAAATGCTCACAATCATTACATTACACCTCTCTGTCCCTGAGTGAATATGGGAAGTTGTGTGATGGTATAAATTCTTTTCTAGGGATGGCGCTTAGAAAAACCCTTAGCGAGGTTTCCAGGCCCCCTGACTGCTACTAAACATTCAGCCAAATCTTCCTCCGCCCACTGGGAATGGTATTTGTACAAGCAGAGTGCTGAAGTTTCCAGGAGAATCTTGCTCCTGGGATTTGAGATGAGGCCAGGCATGACACATGGAGGATAATTACCTGTTCCATGTGGGACTGAAAATGAGTTCTCCTTTGGATAACCTCAAGTTTTATTCTGCCACCAAACAGCTGTATTGCTTCAAGAAGGTTTTGCATGCATTTAATCAATAAGATAATTAATCTATTTGTCTGAGTCTTTTAATTAAATGTCTACTTCTGAAAAATGGCTTCTGCCTCATGGTAGTTGTGCTTCTCGGCTATTGTCCACTTGTGACCCTACATAGGCGTGCCCACCACTCTCTGGAGCTTGACTGCGGACCCCCACCCCCACCCCAGACACAAGACATCCTTTGTTGCCTTAATAAATCCTGTCTGTGGTGCTGTGTGCCTAACACAGGCACCCAAGCTTGGTGGGCAGTTCAGAGTGGTTTCCTAAGGAACAATGGAGATTGTATGACAGTGCCAGCGAAGTCATGCGTCACACATCAAATTTAGAGTAAATCCTCATTCTTCATTGTGAGCAAGTCCCCAAATGACAGTTTAGATGACCATTTACTTGCATTACTGTGTAAGGTTTATATATATCAAGTAATTTTTTTTAAAGTTGGAAGCAGTTGTGTGATAAATGTCAATGACAGCATATGCACCACGTCTCACCTCCGCTGTGTCTCTTCTTGCTTCTGTCTTAGTGGATTCCAAGTGCCACTGTTTGCCCTCTTGGCCAATTCCAGCCAATCCCAAATGTCTCATCTCAAGTGACATTTCCCCTTGGAAACCTCTGACTCCCCCAGGCTGCCATAACACCATGACTTTTGATTGTTAACATTCATTCTGCTATAATTGTTTAAAGTCCTGTACCCTCTAGAAAGACTGCCCTTAGGACACACAGGAAGGTCAAACACTGGGGTTGTTCCTAAGTAATGGAAAGGAACTGGCACAGGAATGTGCTTGGGACCACAGTGTGGTCATCACACTGTAATGCAGTTTAACGTTCTGGCAGGATATGGGGACTCTAGTCCAAGCATCACGTGGCTACTCAATTTGGGAAAAAACAATGATAATAAATGGGCACTGGAGAAACTGGAAAGCAGTTATTAAAAGCTTTTCATTATCCCCATATTACTGTTTAAAAACACTTTATGGTATACTCAGGAAAAATATACAGCTCAGATCACAAACAAGCCACTGGAACAAAATCCCTAAGTGACTCCAGCCCAGTGGAAGGGCTGTTAGAGTTAGGGGGACTTTGGGCTTTGGACCCAGGCTACGTGGGTTCAAGTCCCAGTGTTGCTCCTTACTGTGTTTCCTTGGGGAAGTTATCAAATCGTAATGAGTCTCAATTTCCATATCAGCAAGATGGGAAGCACAATATTTATCTCCTAAGATTGTTTGGAAGGTATCTAGTAAAGTGCCTGGTATGCAGTAAGCAATTGGTAAATGGATGCTATAGTATTTATTAGGAAGAGAACATTTATTATTATTGTTAATGACAAAGTTGTTTGGCCAAGGAAACCAGGGCAACAGCAGACTGAGGTCACATGGCACATTTTGTTACCTCCTCCTAGAAGTCTTTCCCCATTAGCCTTTCTACCTACCCTGCAATGGATAGTGAGGCTTTCCTATTAACTATGGTGCTTTGCACTAGGATAAAGAAAAAAGGAAAGCTTTTGAAGCTTTCTAGAACTAAAAGTATAGCCTTGGGCATATTTGCTGACAGATGAATAGGACATTGATGAAAGGTCCATGACCTTCTCGTCAGTGACTAGAGGAACCTGTGGCTAATTTGATCTTGGTGGAGTAGGGGTGGGTGAAGATCATGGCTGTGGAGCGACTCACGAAGAACTCATCTGGAACCAGAGACCCTTTGAGAACTGGTTGCCAGAGAGATAGCATACATAAAATGTAAAAAGTTTAGGTATCTAGATCTGTTTTCACCAAAATGTGTTCTACAAAATGGCTGTCTGACAAAATACTCATGAAATGAGATTCCATGGGTAAATAAATTTGGGACATTCTAACGACTCCTTCTTGGAATTCACATGGAATTAGCTTAGTAGACAACGTGTAAGCAAATGGAAATGCCTGTGCTCCAATAAAAGTTTGTTTACAGAATCAGGTGCTATAAGGGCTGCGGTTTGCTGACTCCTGGTCTAGACGACTAACTGCATTAAAACATTTCCTTCGGTTGTCTTGTCCGCTCGAGGTGGAGACACTTGGTACTAACGCACAATGATTCTCTCCAAAAGATGTAAGGCTGTAAGGTGTTTCTTTGAGAAGTCCCTAAATCTGTCAGGAAGTACACTCGGAAGGGCTGAATCCATTGTGAATCAGCACAAGGAAAAGAAACGTCACTATGTTCGGGACACTCTTCCTGAATGCACAGATCTAAGTCTCCCAGGACAATCACCTCGGGAGCCTGCAAGGCATACTCACAGCTTTCCAGCTGCAGCTGGCATGTCTGTGTGTCCATGGGGTACTTAGACAGATCCATGTTACATGCAACGGTCGTCGTGATTCTAAGAAGGAAAAATGGGTTCAAAAAGAGTGTTACAAGGAATCTATAGAACGCATATATTCCCGTCCAACGGCCACTCCAAGGGGACGTTCCCTTGAACTCTCATAGTGAACATGTGGCTTAGAACCTGCATCCAAAGCACTCTTGAGGTTTTCTGTGCTAAACAATGCCTGTGAGGCCCTGTTAAAACTGGGTGCAGAGTGGAGAAAGTCAGAATTCTGGCAATTCAGAGGCAAAACTTCTAACAAAGTCACAGAACAGACTCACTCATGGGCTTGTTTGAGATGCTTTTGCATCCAGTTTTAAAACGTAATCTTCATGGCAGACCTGTGTGGGGCTAGAACAGTGCTCGCTGTCACTGTCATCACCACTTGGCAGCAGATTTAGGGGCTAGCTTGGGCTCACACGGCTCTGAGTGGCAGAGCTGGGACCAAAGTCCAGGTCTCCTGGCTGTGGTGTTCCCACAGAGCCTGCCTACTCTCGGGATGAGGGTGCAGAGCAAGTGGAGGCACCAGGCATTGCAGCTCGTGGAGCTTAGTGCCCAGAGATGCTCAATTAAAGGTCAGTCAAGGCCAGGCGAGGTGCTCATGCTTGTAATCCTAGCACTCTGGGAGGCTGAGGTGGAAGGATTGCTTGAGGTCAGGAGTTCGAGACCAGCCGAAGCAAGAGTGAGAACAAAAACATCTCTACAAAAAATAGAAAAATTAGCCAGGGTTGGTGGTGTGTACCCGTAGTCTTAGCTACTTGGGAGGCTAGGCAGGATAATCGCTTGAGCCCAGGGGTTTGGGGATGCAGTGAGCTATGATGACACCATGGCACTCTAGCCAGGGTGACAGAGCAAGGCTCTGTCTCAAAAAAAAAAAAAAAAAAAAAAAAAAGGGCAGCAAAACCCTCACAGTGGAGATTTTGATCGACAAGCTTTTATCTTCCTTTTTCTTCGGTGTCACCCATTTTTATTAAGCACCCATATTTATTCAGCACTGTGCTAGGTGCTTGGGGGAAGTGGAGGTGATTACAGCATGTTGCCCACCTCAAGGAAGCTCACACTCCTTTAAGGGAGACAGAGAATAAGGACAGCTGCTGTTTCCAAATGCTGACTGTGAGCCCGTCCCTGAGCTGAGTGTTTCACATGCATTAATGCATTACCCTTTGAACAGCCCTACTAGGTAGGAAATATTTGCATTCTCATTTTGCTGCTGCTGAAACTGAGGCCCAGGGAGTCAAGCAAGACCTAAGACCACAGAGCTGCTAAGGAACAGAGCAGGGACTCACACCCAACTGTGTCTGACTCCAGGCCAGGCTATTAAACCTCACACAGGATTGGCTGTGGTACATGCCATGCCACAGACAGAAGCACATGTACACATACACACAGGAGCATTAGGTCTGCACAGTCCTTGTACAGACAAGGATGAGTCCTCGGCCTGCGGGCTGCCTCATGCGACACCCAGGGAGCACCTTTCCTGTTCCAGCCAACCAGAGGCTCCATGAACGATTGGGTGGAAGGAAGTTTCAGCCTCAGGGATTTGGGAAGAGGGCAGAGGGGAGCCCACGGCTACAGGCACCAGAGGCTTTGGGGCGCTGCATCTTCATTTTCTGTCCAAACGTGACTCAGACACGCAGAGATGCATTCTGGGGCTACCCCAGCTCCACTGAGCCCCAAGCGGTGAAGTTCCTCGCACGCACCTCTCTGTTTGCTCCTGCAGTTGCCCTTACTTCTTTCCTCGCTGACTTCCCTTCACCCTTTAAGACTCAGCTTGGAATCCTGTGAGAGCCTCCTCTAACGTTACCTCCAAACCAGTAACCTGCTCCCCAACTTGGGTCCCAGCTCCCGGGACATCCTTTGTCTCCATATCCATGTCCTTGAGGAGACATTTCATTCAGCTCTGTATCCTCGGTGTCCAGCACAGGGCTGGCACAGGGCAGGCATTCTGTAGGTGCTCATTGAGCCAGACTAAACTGAGGGAGGGCCCTGCTATTATGGGGACAAGGATCTAGGAAGGCAGGAGCACGAGAAGCATGGGACCTCAGAGAGGCCATTTTAGTGCTTTCTAGAAAACCCAAGATGCATCTGTGCCTTTCATCCAGCCACTTGCCCCACCCCTGAGGTCGCAGGTGCCTGCTTACCTGAGGGCATACAGGACTGTGCCATTGGAGAAGAGGCGGATGAGCCTGTTTCCCACGGTGACTTCATGGAGGAAGGACTTCTTGGACTCCACGATGTAAGTGTCTGGCACCCAGAGGAACTCCACGAGGCGAGCATCCAGAGTGAAGCTCTTGTTGCCTTCGAACACCAGCCGCTGGTCTGTCCAGCGCTGTCGGAGGTATATGGTGGCTGTGTAGTCCTGAGGGGGACACAGGGGATGGAAGGGATGGGGCAGGGAGAAAAACGCCCAAAGCAGAAGAAAAGTGGTCAAGTTTTACTCCCCTCTCCCCTCCACTTAGATCAAGTGTACACAGCCATAAAATTATGTCTTGGGGGAGTGGCACATGGTAGTAAAAGAACAAACTACCTTATTTATTCTGGATAATAACTCCCACCGCCATGTTCAGGACCTTAACCTACTTGGCACGCAAGCTCTCGTTGCCCTAGATCAAAAGCCTTGCCAAGTTGTTGAAGCGTTTGGTGGGCTGAGTGCTTAGGGTTGTCCAGGACTTATGTAGAACGCATATTGGGCCCCCTGGGCAAACCGCCTTTAGTCTGACCTTGTCCTTAATGTGTTCTCTTGAGTGACAGCGTCACTGAAAGCAATCACTTAATTGTCAGTTTTCACCAGCTTGTCTCCCTCTCTGTAAAGGACCCTGTATAGGAGGCTCATCTACTACAGTTTTATTCTTTCCCCCAATTCTTATCCCTCACCAAATGCACCCACTGCGTTCCCAGGTTTCTCTCCTCCTGGCCTTTGACTCCATCTTCTTCTTGGTACTCAGAACATCTGTTCTATTAATACAAGAATCTCCCACTGTCTTGAGTTTTGGGATAGGTCTCCAGCTTTTCCATTCCAAATGGAGGAGGGCTATAAGTCTTTCTTTTCCATTTTGGAGTAGCTAGAAAGTGTACCCCTATAGAACACAGAGAGACGGATTCCTTGGGGGGAATACCAAGGGGTGACACTTACTTACCATGTTACTCTCTGAAATGCTAGAAATACTTGCAATGTCCAGAGTCAGCGCTATCTGAACTGGTTCTCCTAAGAATGAAGAAAGAATTGGAAAGACATGGAAACACAAACATAAGGTTTCCTAATACTACACTCGTGCATTATAAAAAGATTAAAAATTACAAAAGTAATACTTGCTTGTTAGAAAAATTTAAACAGTCTAGAAGTATAAAAAGTAAAAAGTTAATTTCTATCTTCCCCCTCTCAGGAGTAACCATTGTGTATAGTGCACCCCGCTTTTGTATGAAAAATATGCACAAATACGTAGTTATCTTAATACATAAGAGAGACTGCACTGTTTAACGCATTGACTGCCACATTAGAAAAAGATTTTTTTTCCCCTGGGGCCACGCTGTTTTATTATGAAAATAGAATAAAAACTTCGAAAACAAAACAATCCTCTCTAATTTAATGAAAAATTCATTATTTTTTATTGTTTTCTGTGAGTGAATTATATACAATTAAATTGTCAATATTAGTTGTAACAAGAAGAATATCAACAAGTAAGATTTTCATGAACCAACTGCAGTTACATATGCTTTACGAGGCCTTCGGCTCAAAACTAGCATGAGTTAAATACAACTCACATGGCAGTTAATATGTTAATTGGTGCATATTTTAAAGAACACAGTGGTGAGATATTTGCTACTTCTTCCGTGGAGAGTTTTTCCTATGGTGCTTGCATTTATTAATAGACCTGTAACAGAGATTTGGTAATCTGATTGTGCAGATGTCTTTATGCCCCCTTGATAAGTAAATTTACCACAAGATGGCCTTCAAGACTGCTCACAGCTGAGCTTTTGCTGACCTCCTGACACTTTCCTCCCCTTCCTTTACTCTCCCGGAACCCTAAATTACTTAGAATTCTGGAACCTTTCCCACTTGGGCCTGTGTGCAGACTCCTAGGTCTCAGTCCTGGAGTCTCAGCAGACGGATTGAACTTCAGCAAGAGCCGGTCTGAGCTCTGGAGACCACGGTGTCAGAGCCAGCTTTTCAGGAGCCAGGCCAGGCCGGGCAGCTCACTCCTCCTTAGACGGGAATGTGGAAGAAAGGGGCTGGACCCCAGCTCTGTCACATCCCCGTCCTGTGACCTGAGAAAGTTACCGAATCTTTAAAACCTGCAGTTTTCTCACTTGCGAGTGAGGATGATGCTAATGCCTTGCTAGGGTCATGGAGAGGGTTAAAGGAGAGTAGGTGTGTGACGGTGTCTTTGTGGAGTGGGGGCAAGAGAGAATGCATAGGAGGTGCCTGCCCAGCACTTCTTTATGGACCAGAAGTTGCTCATAAATGGTTCTCTGTACAAAGCTCCCAGCAGCATGGCCGTCTGTCACATAATAATAGGTACTCAAAAAAAAAAAATGGCATTTCCCTTCCCTTTCCCCCTCCCTTTCATAATCATAGCCAATTTTGGAAAAGGAACAACTTTGTGCACCAGGTTAATAGATGCAATAGTGTTCACAAAAATAACCCCTGGCGGGTGCCACAGGGGACTGTAACAATGCGTTAACCAGGAAAAATAGAGGTGGATTTCAAAAGAAGCTTAAAAACATGTAATCAATAGGAATCTGGCAAAGCAACTCGCTTATTAATCCAAGAAAAGCAAGGCATTGAATATAGGTAGGAATTTGGAAGTGGAGTTTTGGAGCAAATGCAATTAAAAAATAATTCAGTGTTAATACTTGGAAAAGGGAGAGATCCTGGAGGGCAGACCCTGGAAGGTGCTGAAGGGGTGTGGTTGCTCAGTGGCTCTGTGCTCCTCCAGGCAGCAAGGTGCAGCTCAAGATGAGGAGCTTGGAGTCAGAGAGGGGCGTTTGAATCTCACACTGGCCACTTAACAGCCTTGTGACCCTGAGCAAATTGCTAAGCCTCTCTGTGCTGTGGTTTCTCACCTGTAAAATAGAATTACTGGGGCTGCTATGGGTTGAATGTTTGTCCCGTCCAAAACTCAAGTTGACATTTAATTACCATTGTGATAGTATTAAGGTGAGACCACTAAGAGGGGATTAGGCCGTGAGGGTTCCACCCTTACGACTGGGATTGATGGGCGAGTTCGGCCCCTCTTGCCCTCTCTCTTGTTCTCATGCCTTCCGCCATGTGGCGATGCAGCAGGAAGGCCCTCTCCAGCTGCTGCTGCCCTGGCACTGGACTTCTCAGCCTCTAGAACTGTGAGCCAATACATTGCTGGTCAGTTTAAATTACCCAGTCTCCGGTATTCTGTTACAGCAGGACAAACAGCCCAAGACATCGGGGTTGGGTTGGGAAAGTCACAGCACCTATTTAAGTGCTATCGGTCAGTGCTAGTTGGCCTCCCTGAAGATTGTAGAGAATGGAAGACACACAAGCTCCAGTCCTGTTGTGTTTTTATTTAGTTTATTTCTACATAGTCCAGTTCAGGCCTTGCCTCAGTTGGCTTTTTTATGGACTGGAGCTTGCTCTTCTCCTTGGCTATGAAAGCAAGGTGTGCCACCAGAGGGCAGCTTTCTCCTAGGAAAGAGGTCAAAGCCAGTTCCTGGGTGGTGCTCATTACTGCCTGCTCACAAACCTTTGCTCTGTCCAGCTCAGTTCCTAAAAAATCCTACGGAGGTCTTGTCTCCTAAGGACCTCGGGGTCCTAGAATCTGAGTGCACAGACATTACGGAGAGCATTGGCTACTGCACCGGCCTCCAGGCTGCCATGCAAGTATAGGCTCCTTTAGGAGGTAAAGTGCCTATGGGCATAAAACAAGGGGTGAAAGGTTGCACCTTCCTCTCTTTTTGACTGAGGCCCCTGTGCCCCATTTTCACCCCAGGTGGGACTGGGCCTCACATCTCTGTTCTCCGACTGAGCTCCTTGCCCAAGCGCCCTGCAAACACCAGTCTGCTGTTGAGTGGACCTGACCAAGGTGTGCAGACTCACATCCTTGTCATTAGTGTTTAGAACGGCCTGGGAAAACCCGGGGACGTTGGAGCCTCTATAGGTTCCTTGACGCAAGGATCTCAAACCCTGATTATGTGGCCCTGCAAATGCATCTCTCAGATCTCCAGCTGAGGGGGTGTAATCGACTGAGGGCCCTGGCGGCTGTGCTTTGCAATCTGTCACCTTGCTCCAAGGCCATGCTTCCCACGGGCTGCAGCTAACCAGGGACTGACACAGTGGGGATACTAAGGCAGGCCTTTTCCTTGGAGGCACAGAGATGGGACTTCTCTGATGGCAACTTTGGCTCAAGGACTCCCTTATGGCCTTTCTCAACAGCACCGCCATCTAAGACACTTCCACCTGGCCTTTTCTCCTTCCCTCTTTTCTTCCCCCAGGGTCCGACTTGCACTGTGGTCTGACAGCTCCCCCAGCTTCCTTCTCCTCTTGCCCCATTTTCCCTCCTAGACATTCTCCCACCAAGTATTTTGAAGATGTTGTCCCCGTTTGCTGTCTGATCCTCGGAGGATCTGGACCTGCACACTAACCCTAGACCTGACCAGAGAGTTTTATCACCCGAGGGGAGGAGCAGGAAGGGAGAAGGACTGAAATGCAGTGTACCCTGTCCATACGGCAGGCACTTTGCTTCAGGCTGACACACTCCACTGCATTCCATCCTCCCTGCCAGAGAGATGGGCTGTCCCCATTTTACAGAAAGGGAAACTAAGGAACTTGCCAAAGCAGCAGAGTTAGGAGCCAAACTCAGGCTTGTTCAACTCCAAGGCTCTTCCTATTCCTTTCTGCTATGAGGAGGTATGTCGTTGGTCTCATTCCCTCCCTCCTTGCCTAATTCTTTCAACAAATATTAATCGACAACTTGTTATATGTCAAGTATTAAGCTTCTACTGGGGTTAGTTAGTGAGGTAATGAAGCAAGACTCCTCCAAGGGGTTGCAGCCTAGAGCTGGGACAGACATAAAACCGGTTACAGTATAACAGGTTAATGGCTACGATTTGAAGGTACGTACAAAATAAAGTGTAAAGAAAGGGGATGGGGCCTGGAGGACTCTGGGAAGGCGTCTCAGAGAAAGGAGCCTTTGCACTGAGGCATGAAGGAAAAGTGGCATTTTCCCAGGGAGTCAAGTTGGAATAAGCAATCCCCCAGGCAGATAAACAGCCTCCGTAAAGGCCCCGAGGCCTGGGAGGCCAATAATGTCAGGACGCATCTGGGCACACCATGGAGCATCGTAGGAGGAGGAAGGCGGGGTAGAGGGGAGGACAAGAACGGTGGCCAGAGGCTGGGTTGGAAAGGGCCCGGTGTGCCCGGACTCCGTGCAAAGTTGCTGGGTCACGTTGGGTGTTCTGGGTCACCTAGGTGGCAGTGTGAGGAGTTAGCTGAGAAGGGGCATGCTGGAGGCAGGAAGACCAGGTGGGGTAGTCCTGGTGGCACATGGTGAGTTCCTTGAATAATGGCACTGGAAGTGGGGGCAGAAGAAAGACAGCGTGTGAGCGGTTGTTAGGAGGCTCTTGCAACCTCATCAGTGGGAGAGAGTATTTCTTTATCTTGCAGGTGGAGAGCAAAGTACTTTCTTCAAGGTAGCATGAAGAGTCCTTAGTAGCTGTCCTCATCCATCATTGCCAATCCTTAAATAGGCTACAGATCAGAGAATGGCGTCAACTAAAACCTCCCGAAACCCTTGCCCGCGTACTGTCTGTGGTCCTTGTCCCTTCAAACTGATGTCCTGAACATAAGGATTGCCTACCGCCAAAATTGGGCCTGAGAAACTTGTTATATCCGGCTGTGAGGTTCTCAAAGCCAGGCAGGGAAAGCTTGTCACTTCTGTTGATCTCAACGTTAAACTGACGCCCCTGGATACACATCCTGGAAAACAACATGGGTTTTGTTGCACATGTTTGATTATGTGTGAATAAACATCTACGCACATGAACTTGAGCTTGTGTTTACGTGTGTGCGTGTGTTGTGCCCATGGACCAGACGTGACTTTCCTAAAGAGAAATCTCTTAATTTTCAGCTGCCGAGTTAGCATCTCCATTTAGGACCCATTTGCCATAGACCAAAACGTGCTGATGATTTGGGAACCCTCCAGGTACCTTCTCTAAAAGCACATGGCCTCCTCCATCTATGACCATTTTGGAAGCTTCTCTTCTCTAACTGGAATACATAGCGGGAAGTTTCGTAATCCCAGTGCTCCAGGGAAGCGAATGGGCTGGATTTTGCCTTGCTGTGGGTAAGTGGGAAGAGCTGCCATCCCCACACCCGACCAAATGCCTATACACAAAGCGACTCGGACCAAGGCCTTCCGGGGGTAGCAAAGCTCACCTCTGAGTGAAGAGACACAGGCACAGGAAGGTCAAATGGGGACTGTAGTTCATGTTGGGTCACTGCTCACTCGGAGGGGTTGAAGTAGGAATCGCCTGGGGAAACAGGGGACAAGGTGAGCAGCAGCAGATCCAACAGTCTCACCAGCCCCCAACCTGGCCCCTCGCTCCTGTGGGGGGTGGGCACCCCATTTTCCCAGCATGCACAGGGAACAGCCTCTTTCCACACCTTTTGTTTACAGCTCCTGCTCCCTGCGTTCCCTCTAGGAATGACTTCATTTCGGAGGCTTATGGTTTAAATCCACCCCAAAGAAGGGCTGAGAGCTCATTTAGAAAGTGGCTCACCAGCACCAGAAATGCAGCCGGTCTACCCTGGGAGCCCCAAGACTATCCTTACCCTGTCCTCGTCCTGCCTTTGCCAGGATGGACACCCCCAACTCTACACTCACCCTGACTGAGCCAGACGTTCTCTTATTTATCCCAGGGTCTAGGCTTGCGAGGCCTGCTGTGTAGACAGGAAATAAAAACCCGAGAACCTTCCATGAACCAAGTAGTGAAGGGGCTGCCTACTGCCCCTCCCCCTGGTCAGGACTCTCTTCCCTCAGAAGTGGCCGGGGGCCAGGGCCTTAGCCAGTCCCAGGACACTGGCTGCTCTCTGCACCTCCCAGACCTGCTCCCTGGGAGCCCGAAGCCGTTCAGCCGGCTGCTCTCTGTCATGTTAGCTCTTTCCTTCTCTCTCATCAAAAATACCAGCTATGAAATCAACATCATCAATCCAGCAAAGATCAAATTCACACTCTTCCTTTGGTCCATCTCTCCAACTCCTGTCCTGCCCCTTGTCCCAGCATCGAGTTTAAGAGGGTCCATGGAGGGGCTCCTGTGCCTTCCATCCCTTCATTCAATTTTCCAAAGGCTTTTTGAGCTCCTGCTATGAACCAGACACACATGAGGCACAATGAGAGCTCCCTTCTAGCAGGGGAGAGAGATGTGTAAGTGGTGAATTGGTGTTTCCTACAACCATCTCATAATACGAGCAGAGGCAAGAGGATATATAGTATGCAAAGGAAGTGAGTGGTCAGCTCCATTGGGGGAGGATGGGACAGTGCCAGGATGGATGTCACAGAGAAGGTCATTTGATTCTTGAAGAGTGTGTTGCATTTCCCAGGTGGACAAAGGAGGGGGGCCCTCTGGATGTTGGACAAAGATGGGGAGGATCACATACGGCCACTCTGCTACCCACTTATACTCAGCCCCTTTCCCCAGCCCTCGGCTATGCAGACTTCTTCCTAGTCCGGCCTGAATTGTCATGGGTCTCATTTTAGCATGCTCCTCAATTCTTACTCCTCCTACAGGAAGCCGCCCTTGATCAAGTAAGTTGGGGAACCATCTAGTCTTCAGATCCAAGACTCCTATTGAATGATGTTTTCCCTGTGGCCAACACCTTGCTGAGAAAAGGGAAAATTATCCGTGGGCCTCTGAACTTCCTCCAAGGAGTCTCTCCATGCTCTGAGCAGCTTTGGCCAGGCTAGAGCCAAAAATGGGCCCCCATCCTACGCTGCTTGCTCGGTTAGGTTCCTGAATGTGTATGTTTTATAATGGAGGAAGAGAGAAGCTGGAAAAGCCTTCTAAATGCCCACAAGGTGCTAGATGCCTTGTTTGGTGCTTAATCTCATTTAATTCTCTTGGCTGTGGGGCCCAGTGGGTGTTAATTTTTAGATTTGAATCTCAGATTTGTAAAGGATTTGGCTGAGGTCACACAGCAACTGAGTGGCCATGATTCGAATCTGTTTTCCAACTTCTTTGCGCTTCCCAAGTTCACACTGAATCTAGGGAGAGAGCCTCCAGCCCCCCATGCTGAATGGATTCCGTTTGACGCTGGTCCTTCTTACACCAAACCCATCTCTGGGATGCAGTGTTGCATCCACAGACGTGGCAAGTAATAAGTGCCACGGGTGCTGACACCGCATGTGGCAGAGGAGCCAACCATTACGTGGCTATTTATGGTCGGCCAGCCTGAACGGAGGCTCACGCCACCAGTTCTGATACAGGTGCTGGGAACGGCATTTAGCAGAGAGGTGCACCGAGCCACCAGAGGACAGTGTCCTGAGGGTTGTCCCTCCAGCTGCAACACAGATTCTGGCTAGAACCATCTGGCCTTCTGGAACATGGTACTCAGGAGGTCCTGGGAGGCTCCTGAGCAGGGGCAGCCCATGCACTTGCCCTCCCTGAGGGCACCTCTGGCCAACCTCCCATCTTTACTTGTAGAGGAGAGCCTGAGCTTTGGATTCAGACACACCTGAATCATTTAACCCCTCAGAGCCTCAGTTTTCCCATCTGACAAATGGGAATAGGTAGCATTCAGTAAACAGTTTTCATTCTCTGCCTTCCATGTCTCCCATGGGGAACCCAGTGATCCCGCTATGACCAAGAGAGCCCAAAACTGAAGCTCTTTCTAATATACCCCAAGCTGCCACCCAGAGTGTGAGCTGACTGGTACCAGCTGAGGAAGGACAGGACATTAGGGTCATGCAGGTGGCTGAGGGCACCTTTTTCTGGACTGGCTCTGAGAAGCAGAGGTAATTCCAATATTCCTGAGTTTTTACTCTCATTTCTAGTATCTCCATCACATAAATACTGTGAAGCCCAACATGTCAACCCCAGGCACAGTGTCCCTGTCCTCAGTCACTCCAGCATAGATAGAATCATCTGCTGGGAAGCAGGAAGGGAGCCTGAATTAGGTTGAGGCCAGGAAAGGCATTATTGCCACGGTCCCCCTTAAGAAAGTCACAGAAGGTAAAGTGGAGCGTGGTGTGCCCTGTGTCTGCTGGCCTTGGCTGGCCGGCAGCATGGGCCAGGGGGAACACCTGTGGCTCTAGTGTCAGCCAGAGGGGCTCTAATCTTGGCTCTGCTGCTTGTTCTGAGATGGTGTTACCCAACACAAATTCAGTGCTTAGCAATTTCCAGGCCCTGCCCCCTCCCCCAGTCCCAGCAGAGCTTGTGTTCGGATCTCCTTTCCTCCCCTCCTTCCAAGCACCAAGAGGGGCCAGCAGTTCCCTTACCAGACAGCTGTCCAGACTCTGTTAGGACAAGTCCTTTGGGGCTTCAAGCAGGACTTTCAGGCAAGGCATGGTCTTCTGGGTCCCCGGGGTCTTCCCATCCTCAGCCCTGACTCCACGGATGTGGGCGCATAGCCACTCTCGGGAGGAGTGGCCCTCTCTCTGGGGACGACAGGAGCTGCTCAACCTGCTGGGCAGAAACAGGTGTGGGCGGAGCCTTTCCCAGCCCCTCCCTCGGTGGGGCTCTGACCGGTCCTGGGTGTTATGGGCACCGTCCAGCTCCTGCTGTGGCTACTGGCTGTAGGGGGTTGTGTCTTAGCCATTCCCCTGCACCCCAGCCAGCAAGTACTCCCGAGATTAAAGACCCATGAGAGTCAGGCAAAGTGGGTGACCACCCCACCCCCCCACCACGCTAGGCTCTGAACTGTGGAGGACACCTGCCGTCCTGGTGTGATGAGATGGGAGTTAGCAGTATGACCTTGGGCAAGCCACTTCGCCTCGTGGTCCTCAGCTTCCCACCCAAAAAATGAGAACTTGACCATTCTCTAATTTCTGGTTGTGCATTTTAAGAGCTTTTTTTGGGATCAGCAGAAAGCCTATTCTGTGTAACAAAAGAGACTTTCATATCCCAGGACCAAAAGTTTCCAGACTGGGAAGTTTCAAAACGACACATAGAGGCCGAGAGAATGGAGGGTCGAGGCTCAGCAGGCAACCCAGGGACAGGCAGGAGAAATGTGGCTGTTTTTCTCCATCTCGCCTCCCGCCGCCTCCTAGTCCTCACACAGAGGAAGCTAACTGCCTGCACAGTCCCTTTAGGGCCATCCCGGACATGGAGGCCTTCTTCCTCCATGGCCACACCAGTGTTCACTGGGCCCTGAATCTTCCCCTCACCACAGCCAGGAGCCCCCAAACTCACTCTCAGCCCCAGCCCCAGGAGGAGGCACAGGGAATTCCTTGGCAGCTCTGCCTTGCACCCTGGAGAGCTGGGAGCCAGGAGGGAGTCAGAGGGAGGGGCAGGGAGGGAGCCAAGGCTGTGGCAGATGCCCAGAGATGCCTCATTCCCTCTTGACCATGGCCGAGCTCCTCCCAGACCCCTGCCAGTCCCGGAGGGGGAGAGGGGAGATGTGGAGAGAGGCAGGAGGGCCAGCGAATGTTGCTGCAGGAAGGGGAGGGCCTCGGTGTACCATGCACATAGGTGTCTTTGGCCCCAAACCAACTTCCTTAGTGCACCTCTGGAGCCGGGCCAGCCTGGAAAACATTTCTGTGCTGGTTGGTAGGGAGCGGGGCGTGAGAAGAGAAGGCACTTTCATCTCTCCCGAGAGGCCCCACGCTCACCTGGGAAGCTCGCAGGGGCTGGAACAGGAGTGGCTGGGGAGCCGGTTTCAGGTTCTTAATAAACAGTGGTTTGGGGCTTTTCTTAGTATTTCTAAGACGTTCTCACACAGAACAAAGGCTCTAGAGTAACAAAGGCAATTCAGGGCTGGGAGCTGGGGTGGGAGGGGAGCACTGGGACTCAGGAACTGTGAGACTCAGTTGGGAGAGATGGGCTGGTTACCTGTGCGGCTCCGGGCAAGCTGCTTAACCTCTCTGGGTCGAGGGTTCTGATCCAGCCAGTGGGCATGAGGAGTTCTCACCGTGTAGCTGTGAGGGTTCAGCAATGACGAGTTTGGTGGCGTATCTGAAAGTACCTGGTCCACTGTGTCTGGCACCTTGCAGGTGCTCAACAAATTGCTCTCTTTCTCCTGACGGTGTTGGTGTCTTGCCATATGTGTACTTATCTATCCAACCGTCTATCCAAGTATCTACCAATTGCTATCATTAATCCATCACCTATCAACCCATCAATCTGTCTTTATCATTAACCTATTTATCTATCTTCATCATTATCCTCTACCGGTCTGTCTGTCGACCCTGTGTTTAATCTTCCCAAATCAGACTGTTAGCATTTTCATTGCAAGGGCTGACCCGTAGCTCTTTGCAGACATTCAGTAAAGGGATTAATAGACGCATTACACCTGGGGGCCGGGGCAAGCCAGAGGCTCACGTTAATGAAGTTGTTATGATAAGATGTCTTATTGCCCAGGTGCAAAGAAAAGCCAGGTTTTTCTTAGATTTCCCTCAAATCAACAGAAGAAATGTCCAGAGTAGGGAGTTTCCGCGGAAATCAGGATCTTCTCCAGTGGTCCCAGGCGTTCTTGCTCCTTAGCTCCAGAACCTCCAGCAACCTCTGCACCATCCAGGTCACCGTGTTTGCAAGTGTGACCTCTAGTCGCGGGACACCTGAGGTCAGCGGTATTTCAGGATGTTCAGCTATGCAGACGTCCCGCCCACAGGGTGCTCATCTCGGTATCCACCTCCCACTGCACATGGCTAGACACCCTCCTAGAATGTGTCCCAGAAAAACAAAGGCCAGAGTGAGTCTGTATGTCTTGCCTTGTACCTCAATCATGACGCACACAGGATAATAATAAGTCACAATAATACCGTTCGTTTATATAGTGTTTTGCAGTTTTCAGAGCCTTTTACTGTGTGTGCGCCTTATCTTACCTGAGTGGCGTAATAACCGTGTGAAGGGCAAGTGGGCTTTGTTTCTTTGTTGTTATTTTGCAGATGAAGAAGCTCTGCTGGAGTCACCCAGATCCTAAGTGGTGGAGCCAGCATGTCCCGGAACCAGGTCTTAGGATTGTGAGTCAGGGGCTTGCTTCAAATGTCCAGCCGATGATGCTGGGGAGGACAGAGGAACAGAGCTGAAGTAAAGCAGGGGGCAGAGACAGCCTTGGATCTTCCCCTCACCTGGGAGGCTACAGTAGGATAAGATGACTTTGCTCCTGTACGTCTCAGGAAAGGCCGCCTGGCAGCACCGGGTAGCCCACCTGACCTGCAATCCCAGCTGGAAACCCTCAGACAACCTCAACCCTCTTATTTTCCCTCTTCCCCCTCAATACCAGATTGACCTCCACTCCTGTTACCTTCTCAATCTGTCTTCTCATTCTGTCTGCCAAGGGCTGGCTCAGCTTTGCCTCACCTTGGAAACTGGGGTTTCCAAAAAGAGGCATGAACACAATAGGCTCTGGGCAAGATGAGCCTCTGTGTGTGGAGAGAAAATATTAGAACTTCTGCGGCTTCACACAATGGGGAAGATTTACTAATATTTACTACATGCATGGATACTGGCCGCTCACTGGTCTGTTGGTCAGACTGTCCAAGGTCACTCACTGACGGGCTGCACCCTACAAGCCTGATGAGTGAGCTGGGGCTTTCCAGCGTGGAGGGTGTGGGCCCCCAATCCTTTGCTTTCAGTGCAGTTTGACCTTCTGCAGTTCACATGGGCTGGGTTAAATGGATTTATGAATTGTTTTCACTAAATTAGCCCTAAAGAAATGGACACATGGCTTAAAAAAAATAAAGAGTCCTGTAAAAAGAAACCACTGAGAGAAGATAACATTAATAATGCAAATAGCAAGGCGGTGGTAACATGGACTCTTCACTCATCCTAACCCAATTAAACACTTCCAAATGAAGAGTTTTAGTGGTTTTGTTAAAAATATAAAAGTGCAAGTAACAAGTATGCAGGAACAATTGATCAACATCAGAGAAGACAGAAATTTTCTAAGAAATTTACTAGCTGAATTTAAACAAAACCCTTTGCATAATGGGTAAGACTGAAATATTATTATTTTAGTAAGCACAGCCAATGTAGTACTTTTCCATTGGGACCTCTGCACCTTTAGTGAGGTATCTTTTTTCCAATTCTGAAAACTATTAGAACTGCGTATCAAAACAATTTGAACTTAAAACCATACCTTCTGAATATTGTACTGAAAAATGTTAATATGAAGATAATACAAACATGACAAAACATATCAACCACATTGCACTCACTACAAATATTACTTTTCACACTAATTTTTTAGCAAAAGGGGTGTATTTGAATGGTTAACAAAATAAAAGCTTAAAAAGTGTTATTTCATCTTTATCTCCTCCATTTAGACGCTTCCTTCTGCGTATGTCTTATCTCACATGCACACACTATGTTAGGACGTAAGACGTGTATGTGGTTTCTAAGTAAATAAATGTACATATATTGAGGGCATAAGATCAGAAAAGTATGAGGACAGTTGAGCAAGGCTATCGAGGAATTTCCTGACTGCTTTCTCTGCCTGCGAATGGATTCCCCTCTTGTCCTCCACATATCACCAGACTGATCTTCATTAAAATTCAGAGGGGATCAAGTCACCTGTCTGATTTCAGCTCTCTGGTGAGGTCCCTTCTCCTAGAAAGGGTGGCAGCCCTAATAGCTTTCAGGGGCTGGGCAGGTAATTTGATGTATGAAGAAGGCTGAGTGTAAGGAGTGGAGGGAACTGTGACAAACAAGGAGTTCTCTGCCTAAAAACATTCCTATTCGAACAAATTGAAACCTCAGACAGGCAACAGAAAATACCGCCGTGGCCTGGATCCTGTTCGTGGGCTGGCAATCGTGAGCTCTGAATGGGTCAAGGCTAAACTTGTTACCCTGGAAAACACTGTGCATCTCTCCCGAAAGGTCTCTTGCTGCTTCCTCCCAAACGCTTTCACATTGTGGCCATTTCTGGTTGGTGCTGATCTTTGCCCTGTAATATTTCCTCTTTCCCACCGAGTAAGTTTGAGTTAAAGCAAACCCGGCTGTGATGTTATCTCCTCTGTCAAGCTCCTCAACTTCCCAGGTAACTTTCCCTTTCTGTGCTGCCCCATGGTGCTCCTGCTGGACGTTATCAAGCTCCACATCATGGGCCTGCCTGTCTCCACCACCAAGCCGAGGGCTCCCTGAGTTCAGGTACCTTGTCCTATTAATTGGTGTGTTCCTAATACCAAGGTCAAATACTGGGTCTTTAAAAATTCTACTGAGGCAATGAATGAATGCAATCAACGGCACCTGTGTGCCTGGGTAACAGTGGTCTATTGTGAGCTTCTCATA
Organism: Eulemur rufifrons; assembly: GCF_041146395.1. Lineage (NCBI taxonomy): Eukaryota > Metazoa > Chordata > Mammalia > Primates > Lemuridae > Eulemur > Eulemur rufifrons. The sequence goes on from NC_090992.1 coordinate 15,440,486, forward strand.
TTTGCTTTCTAATTTCTAATAATGATAAATATATACCTTCGCCTCTCTGCAACTCGCCTCAGCTCCAAGACATAACCTTCCAGACTCTCTATGCTTAAAGGACTAGAGGAAAAAGAAATGGCAGGTGGTGAAAACTTCTTTTGTGGCAATGTCTCTGCCGTGGAGACAAACCATGCGTGTAAGGCAGTGGTTCCAGACTGTGGTCTGCTCAGAGGTGCTTCTATCGGAATCACCAGGGGTACTTGTTCAAAATGCACATTCCAAGGCCTCTCCCCAGACCTAGTGAATCAGAATCTGAAGAAGTGAGGCATAGGAATTTGAATTCCAATAAGCTCCCCAAGTAATTCTTATTCATGCTAAAATTTGAGGACTACTGCTGTAAGGTAGAGCTCCCATTTCATTCACTCATTGATTCAGTTAAGAAATATTACTGAACGCCTACTCATTCCATGCCGGGCACTGTGCTAAGTGCTGGAGGAATAATGTTGATTCAGTTACTCCTGGTCCTTCCTTTGAATGTTAAGACAGACTATTCCCAAGAAAAGAAACCTATTTAACTACAAGTTCTGAGAAGAGCTCTGAAGGAAATAAACAAACATGGCCAGCTTAGATGGAGTGACCCAGCAATATTGCTTTGAGAAGTGACATTCCTGGAGAACGGGAAGGAGTCAGCCACGTGTCAAGGAGGGCAGGGGAGGCAGGGCGGGGGCTGGCACAAGCCCCTGCTCCGGGCACATGAGTCCTGACCAGAGGAGAGGCCGAGGACTGACCTCCTGCAGGAGTCCTCCTATCTCGAACTCTGGGAAAATCAAATATCTATGGTGAAGTCACCCTTAGGTTAGACTTGGATTCCTTCACGTCTGCTGGGGTTCAGCCAGACACCCACAGCCCGAGAATCCCCGAAGCCAGGGGAGGTCTCCACCCACTCTCTCCAAGCCTGGGTGCTTTGTTCCTTTTCTCTCAATCAGCCTTTTCTTCTGAGCTGCTAAGTCACTGGCACCTTTGGAAGATTATTCCAGAAGCTGAAAGTACTAAAGAGCTCAGAGACCATTCACAAGCCACAAAAACAATCCCTGGCACTGTCGGCCGCAGGGCAGGTGAAGGAAGGTGGGTTGGACTGACGGGAAGCGGCTCAGCTGCTGGTGTGGGTGAACTGTCTACACCCCTCACCGTGCACCCTGGGAAGCTGTTCCTGGGGGAGGGCAGCCTGGGTGCAGGAGTTGTGGCTCTACAAACACACACATGCACAGACATGTGCTGTATACACACACCTTGCATGCACACACAAAGGCATAAGTGCACACACCACTAGATTCTTCACACACAGACACACACGTGTATATACACCATATCCACAAGTCACACAATTGCTCTCTCTCTCTCTCTCTCTCTCTCACACACACACACACACACTATATGCATTTGTATCCCAACCCTCTCTTCCCCATACAGGCACGTGTGCCCATAATCCCACCCAAATACCCCTATTCACACATACACAGATATACCCACCACCCTTGCAGCCTCACACCCATTCAGACACCATGTTCCCTCCATGTCTCCCCAGACTAACACTCACAGCAGCTGGCCATCGCTTCTCCACGCAGCATAGCGTGTTGGATGTGGCTCTCTCTCAGCACGTCCCACACTGGGCTGTGGTGTGTTTCTTCCCTGGTCCTCACTCCTTTACCCAGAGCCCTGTCTGACCCTCAGTCCCTAACATGGCATCTGGCACACAGCGGGGACTGAGAAAATGATTGGGAGGTGGCTGAATGAATCGAAGTGAGCTCTCGAATGCAGGGTGGGGTTGAAATGAGCCCTAGGGAGGATTCAGGCCAGGTGTTCTTAACCAGGAGTGTGCAACACTTGGCTTCAGTAGGGCTGGGGTAGAACAAGGGTATCTTTACTTTGAATATTAAAGATAAACAAACAAAAAAGAAATAAAACAGCAAACCAATCCCTAGGTGACTCTCATGTGTAGCCTTGGTTAAGAACCCCTGGTCGAGACCCCCCTTGTTTTACAGGCAGGGGAAGCAGGTGGCTCCACCTCTCACAGCAGGGTCAGGACTGTGCCCTGGCGTGGTGGTGGTGACTGAGCCTTCCTTGCTGCGCTGACGAAGTGCACATGCCCAGGGGATGGTATTACTAGTTCCATGGGCGGGAAGAGGAAGTGGAGGGTCGATCTGCAAGGGTTGTGGATTGGTGGGGGTGGGAATTATAAATGCCCTTGTTTGGGGGGATAGGAGGGTGTAGAGTGGGAGTTTTCAGGCAGGGGTGATTTTGCCCCCAATGGACACATCTGGAGACATCTTTGATCATCCTGATTGGGGCAGGGGGCAGGTGCTACTAGCACCTGGTTGGTAGAGACCAGGGATGTTGCTGAACATCTTACAACAATGCACAGACAGCCCCACAACAAAGAACCATCTGGCCAAAAATGTTAGCAGTGCCGCTGTTGAGAACCCCTGGTGTAGAGAAAGGAACATGGTTTCTTGAAAGAAGCCTGAATCCCAGCTCTGCGTGTGACCCTGGACAAGTCACTTCCACATGTCTCGGAACCTCAGTTTTTCATTTGCAAAAGGGGATAATTACGCCCATGTCACAGGGCTATCAGAAGCATCAGCAATATGCAAAGCACCTGGCCAAACCCCAGGGCACAGGGAAGGTGCTTGGTAAGTGGCAGCCTTCCCGAGGCAGCTTCTGGAATTAATTCACAGTAAACACTCTCCACCTCTCCTCTGCCACAGCCTTTCAGCAACTTCCTCCTCGTGTCTCCCTGATCTCTTGGCTTTGGAAGTTTCCCGGCTCTGCAGGGGCCTTCCTCTCTTTGAACTACATGTGTACGTAGGGGGGTTCTGAGTCCATCGTCTTCTTTAATCCCCCCCATATACATACATCTCTGCCCGGGGTATAGGGCGTGACGTGTGTGCATGTGTGTGTGCATGTATGTACACTCGTGTACAGCTGTGCTCTTTTCTTTCTTTTCTTCTGGTTTGGTTTTCAGCAAGAAGATGGTAGGGACATCGCTGATTTGGAGGCAATTTACCAGAAATCTCTTGGCTCAAGCTGTCTTCAGACAAAAAGAACACTGAATGAACTCAAATGGGTGGATGAAAACCTCTATCGTCTTGAAAGGCCACCTTCTTTAATGTGGTCACCAACACATCCACAATTGAAGTCCCCACTTCTTCCTGTTGGAGTATTTCAAGAGCTTCCACCTGGGTCCTCTTGCCTCCATTTGCTCCCGTTACACGCTGCCCCAGCCCTCTTTCCAAAATGCAGATCTGATCAGGCCACCCTCTTCCTCAAAAGTCTTCAATGGCTCCCCATTGCTTCTAATAGAAAGTTCTAAATTTCACATTATCTCCTTTCAGGCCCTCCAAGCTCTCTCCCAGCTGACTCCCTAGCCTTTGCTCCTCCTACAAACTCACTTTCTGACGCTGCCCCTCACGTCCCAGACACAGTCCCCCCATGTCCCATACACAGCAAACATGTTCTGCCTTTTCCTTACTCTGCAGTTTTTCTTTGTTCCTTCTTTCACCTGGAATAATACCCTTTCTTTGTCATCTCCCCATCTTGAAGCCTCTACTCATTCTTCAAGACACTCCTCAAACGTCTCTTCCTCCCCAGAATCTCCTAGCACAAATGAATCTCTCTGTCCCATAGCACTTTGCTCCTATGATATAGCTGAGTGCTAGAGTTGATTGGATGCACATTTGGCTTCCCCACTATTAAAAGCTCCTTGAAGTGAGGGACTATGAGTTATTAATCACTGTGGCTAGTCCCCCTCCCCGTTTCCTGCATCTAAGGTCTTGGCACAGGCTAGGGACGAAATAAATTGTGGAACTGAAGCGTTTTCTACAAGCTCATTTAGAAATCACTAAGGCTGACAAGCGGGGGTGGGGGCTTGATGACTGCCATATCCAGGCAATAGGAGTGTGGGCAGAGCAGTCAGCTTGGAGGCCAACCAGGAAAGACGCTGAGATTTCCTGGAGAGCATGCTCCGGTGGGTGGGAAGCCCACCCTAGATGACGCCATGTTATTTTCCCATTTGTAAGAGCTGGGCGGCCTCTTTCTTTCCTCAGCTCCTTCCTCTTCTCTCCAGCTCCCATCTCTGGCTGTTCTCCTGGGGAGATTTATGTCTGTAATGGTGGAATAATTAGCTCCTCATCCTGGCACGCATTAACCTTGAATTGATGGTGTCAGCTAATGAGGGAGGGGGAGCGGGAGGGCTCAGGAGTTCCGGTGCCTCTGACTGCGTTCCTCTCCGCGGGCCTGGCTTGAGCGGACCGGCGCCCAAGCCCTGAGAGAGTCCTTGCACATTGTTTTCGTGCCCAGGTAAAAGACATCATTACAGGTTTTCCCATGTTCCGTGTCTAACATCGGTCATCTTCATGATGGGTTATTAAGGATTAGTCAAATCTCCCCCAACACACACCCTGAATAAATTAAACCACATATTTCTTCCCACAAAGATACTCTTACTTGTGGACTTCTGGTTGCTCTGGAACACAGAGGGGGGTGCCAGTCATAACCCTCACTTACGAACTGTGTGAACGCGGTTCCTCAACACAGTTTGCTTAATCTGTGAAATGGAGACAATGACAGCACCTACCGCATAGCGTTAACGCATAGATCAAATGACCTAACAAATGTATGTAAATGTAAAAGATGCTCACTCCACAATGTGAGCTGTTAGGACTATTACTCGATCTAGGCAAACACTGGACCCTCTGTGGGCCTCGGGTTCCCTTTCTCTAAAATAGCGAGTGAGACTTGGCCATTGGTGACTCTTAAGTGGAATGCTATTAATAAGATGAGGTGGCTCTCAGGTCTCCCCAAAACCCTGACTACTTATACACCCAATCCTGCTGCTGTTTCTTGTCACCTAAACTCTCACCTGATTTGCTCCACATGATGACGTTAAACATTTTAAAAATTTCTCAAATAGTAGTTGTAACAGTCCTGTAATATGATAATGAAGAGAAGTGACTTCCCTTATGAGCTTCAATGCAAGCGGCTCCCTGCAGTCAGGAGAAGTCACTGCACCAGGACCAGCTGCATCCTCAGGTGGCTTTTGTCTCTGGCAGCCAACGGTATCACTTCACATCATAATCCTCATATCAGCGTCGTATTTTACAGTTTAGAGAGTTTTGCATTGCTACGGTCTCGATTCACCCTACCAAGAGTCCCGTGGGATAGCTGGAGTAAATACTGTCAGTCCCATTTTGTAGATGGGGGTTCATTCGTCTGCTCATTCATTTGAAGAACATTTCTGGAACACATTTTGTGCTAGATGCTGCAGCTCAGATGACTGGTGTGTGAGGCCGAGGTGTCATTGCTCTAAGTGGTGGCTCTGGGTCAGGGCTTGAGGCCTCCCTGTGCTGGGTTCCGTGTGTCTTGCACCCCCCACGCCCCTCTCCTGGAGTCTGCCCCAGTTCCTACAACTCCTGGCACCGAAGCCACATCCAACGCAGCATTTCAGCACAGCCACGCCCCTTGGGTTCCTCTGCTCCAGCCTGGCCACCTGGTGAATTGCTGCTCACCCTTTAAGCTCTGGCTCCTCTTCTGGGGGGTCCCTCTTTCCCCCTCTCCTTTGGGCCAGGATGGGACTTTGGATCCATTTCTGCTACTACATTCATCACGTGATACTCCAGTGACTTGTGTACATTCTTGCATGTCTGTACTGTACTCCCACCCCCTCCACACACATTGCCACCCATGTACAAAGCCTCGAGGCAGGAATTTCGGGCTGTCAGGGGCCCCTCATATCATCGGTGAATCTCCAGAGTCAGGCCCGGTGTCTGGCACGGGCTCCGTGGGTGTGGAATGGATGGAGTCATTTGGAATCGGCCGTTCCCCTCCCTGAGTGATGTTTGCTATGTCCTACCCTCTGGGTGTAGACGAGTGAGAACGGGGAGAGGGAGAGGAAGCAGGGAGGGGAGAGGGTCATTAAGGATGGAAGCTGGAGACCAGCCTGGTACCTCTCTGCTTCTGGGGTGGATGGTTTTAATACGGGGCGGCCTCTTGTTTATGGAGGTTCAACAGCCATAAAGGCTTGTGCATAAGTAACCTCTCCCCTGCTCCACCCACACGCTTCCCCCACAGACCCTGGGTCAGGAAATTAGAAAGACAAAAAGCAGCCCGGTGACTGGCTTAGAGGAAATGAAAAGGAATTCATGCTGATTGTGTCCCAAGTGCCAGGCTTCCTCCTGACCAGGTAATATTGTCCCCGTGTAAGGTGAGTCAACAGTCCCAAAGTTCAAGTAACTCACCCAAGTGCACACAGCTGGCTGAGGTGGAATGTGACCCGAGGACCCCCTCCCCCTCCCCGCCCTCACTGAGGGCCATGCTCTATCTCCACCCCCTGCTAAAGGTTTGGAGAAAGAGCCACGGGTCTGGGGGGGCCTTCAAGGCAGGGAACTAAGACAGCCGAAGGCATAGGTACACTTGGGAGCACTGTAGAGACTCGAGGCGCCGTCTGGTACCAGGCAGAGGGGCTCAGTGTTAAAAAAAAATTACTCAGTGACTCTTGTTAAAGCACAGTAAGGCCGACTTCACTCAGCCACTGAGACAGGCACAGGGACCACAGCAATGGGGTTCTTCTGCAACCGGGGAGAGAGATTGGGCTCAGCTCCAAACACAGCAGGGGCAAGGGGGACTGACAGCCAGGGAGCAGGGTGGGGTCAGTGGGTGGAAAGTGACTAAGAGGAACGTCAGGGGTGAGGGGGATTCTTGCTGAAGACAGGCCAGGGTGGCCAGACATCACCTGGGGGTGGTGGAGGGTGAGAACCGGAGGCAGACATTGAGGGTGATCAGATATCAAGGGTGGGGGTCTTGCTCAGCTGACTTAGGCTTCGTCTAAAACCGGATTCTGTAAGGAAGCGCACAGTGGGTGGAGGAGACCGGGGGCCTGACTGAAGTCTGGCCTAGCGAAGGCTCTGCCGTTAGACCACAAGTAGGTCACGAGGTGGGAGAGGGAGAGGCCCGGAGGGGGTATGTGACCTGGGGCGCTGTGGGCGTCTCCGCAGGTGACTCAGCTTCGTGTCTGTTTGGGGTTATCTTACCTGCAACGGTCACTGAGCTCAAGAATGTGGACAAGGGGGTGAGGGTAGTCGGGGTCATTTACCCTGAAGGGACCACCAAGGAGGGGCGGATGGAAACTGGTGACAGTTCTCTGCAACAGGGGTCCCCAACCTATGGTGAGTTGTATAATTATTTCATTGTATTTTACAATGTAATAATAATAGAAATAAAGTGCACAATAAATATAATGCGCTTGAATCATCCGAAACCATCTGCCCCCCTCACCCCACCCCCACCCCGGTCCATGGAAAAATTGTCTTCCATGAAAACGGTCCCTGGGGCCAAAAAGGCTGGGAACCACTGATCTGGAGGGTCCCCAGTCTTTTTGGCCTCCCAAAGCTGCTGTGAGGGAGAGGGTTGCTGCACTGGGGTGTGCGTGTGACAGGGTTGGGGTCATGTGACTCTCAGGAGTGCAAACCGAGCCCAGTTCCATGTGGTTCTCTGGGCTGCTGTCCCTGGCATCACCGACTGTCCCATCTGCAGAAAATCCTCCTCCTCCTCAGCTGGCCCCTGCTCCCTGTGGCCATTTGGGCCACATCCCCCCATCCCCCAGGGGCCCTGTGAGACCAGCTCTTGGGCAAGGTGATTAATTCCACTTTCTCATGAGTCACATTATCTGGAGAAGCATCTCTGGTTTTCGGGAAAGTCATGGATCTTGGAGTTGGCAAAGGGCCATGGGGCGGGGATGGTGCCCTGACACAGAGTGCCGGCTCCCTCTCTCCCCTTCTCTGCAGCGCTGGCAGCCCGGTGGAGAATTCTGACCTGGGGGCTCAGACTGGTCTTTATCCCTTTTCCCCAGTCTCCACTCAGGGGACTCCAGCACCGCGGAACCTGACAGAGTCCTGGAGCCAGGTCTCTGAGGGTGGGACTCTGGGACTGAGAAGAGACTCAAAGCAGGGTTGCTGCTTGTGGCTCACCCCCACTGAGATGGTGTTGATCTTGTCCTGCACTTGCATTCCACAGTGACTTGTCCCTTCTATTAATAGCTAGTACAATCATACTGCGTGCAGGATTCCTCATAAATTGTGAACTGCCTCATTCAACGTGTTATCCAAATGTTATTTGAATTGTATGTGGTTGCTTTGCTCATTAATTCAGGCAACATTTACTAGCACCTAGTCTGGGCCAAGTCTTGTGCTAGGACCTGGGGACTCAAAGATGTATACAACGTAGTATATAAGAACCCCCTTGATGGGTTCACAGTGAACTGGAGGAGAGGAAGTTCTAAACAAGCAATGCTCAATGCAGAGCAACAAGTGCTCTCGTAGAGAAAGGAGCCCCATGGGATGGGAGAAGAGAGGAGAGAGGGTGGGACATCTGGGGACCCTGGGAACACTCACCAGGAGGTGGCAACTGAACTGGTTCTTGAGGATGAGTAGCAGGGCACTTCTAGGTGGAGTCTGTGCAAAAGGCCAGAGGGTATGAGGGGGAGAGGATGTCCCAGGAAGACCCAGGGTAGGGGACATGAAGAGGAGTGTCAAGAGATAGGCTGGGGACACATTTGGAGAAGCCAAAAAGTTTGAACTTTATCAGCTAGAGGATGCAGAGTCAATAGATTTAATCAGGGAGTCACATGCTTGGTGTATACAGTGTGGGAAAATGCATATCCATTAGAGAAGAGCCCGGATTTGGAGGTCACATGCTTGGTGCCTGGAGAGGCAGTAAGATTTAGGTGGGGAAAACCTCTTTGCTGGGGATACAGACCCACCAGGGGCTGCCCACCTCGCTAGTCAACTCTGCAGACCTGGTAAGAAAATGTGGACATATAGAAGTTTGGAGAAGGAAGGTCCTAATACCATCTTTTAATGAAATTTTATTTTTCTAGTAGGTTCTGGGACTAATACTCCTCTTTTCTGATGATCAAAATACTTCCCTTTATTTTAAAGGTGGGAAAATTGAGATCCTGAAAATATAAGTGAATTGCCCCAGACCCCACTTGTGGTCAATGGCAGAGCTAGAACTCATGAAAACATGTGGGGCCGTGACTCTTCCGATGATGAAACGACACAGCCATGAAGTACTCATAGGTGAGGACAGACTGATACAATTGCTAACAGAAGGTTTTGAGCCAGAGGCCACCATGTTCTTCCAGCTTCTGCAAGATCAGTCTTCACATCCCGGGAAGAGGTAACAGGACGGGGGGAGGAGCGGAGAAAACATCTCCCTTCTTGCGAGGCTGCCTGTACCATTCAAGGAGCCCCAGGGCTCCAAAGGCAGGCTCTTTGCTCAGGGCATCTTAACCGCAGTTTCAGTGTCAGTGGAGGGAGCAGTAAATGACACAGCCTCTCTTTCTACTCCCTTCCCTGCCAGAGAAGTTCGAGACACAGGGAGGCCACCATTCTTGCCCCTCACGGCTGGGATCCCCACGCTGGCTCTCAGCTGCTGCCTCAGTGTGGATCTTCTGCTATCGTCTCGGGGATGTCACTGCAAGTATGTATTTTCCATGTGACTCACCGAGAAGGATGAATTTAAAGTTTTCTCTCTCACTCCTATATAGGGTTGCTGTATTTAGCAAATAAAAACACAAGACACCCAGTTAAATTTGAACTTCAGCTAAACAATGAATGGTTTGTTAGTGTGAGCATGTCTCAAGCATTGTTTTATTTGGTGCTTATCTGAAATTTAAATTTAACAGGGCATCCTATATTTTATGTGGCAATTCTACTCCTACTATGGAAAATGGCCTGTATCCATTTTTTTCTGACCGGAGAGCGATTGCTTACACTTGTTTTGCTATGATGCTCTGCCTGGAACTTGTTAAAATAATTGACCAAAATACGCCTGTGTCTGGGGAGTTCTGTTGTCTGCACTTCTAGAAGAGTGTGAGAAATTGAATCCGAATATCGGTATTTCTGATGATGAATTATTAGCAGTTGATGCCTGATGTTAGTTTCCTCTTTTGACTGGACTTATAGATCAGATTAGGGAAAAAACAACAGAAGGCCACTTGTTTCTACCTGGGCCCGGGACATTAAGCACCTTTGCTTTTCAAAGGGCTGTTTTGATGTTTGTAACCATTATGGTTAATGTGTAATTAAACCACAGAAAGCACCTACTTGAGGCCAGATCCCGTCCCTGCTCTTTAAATGGCATTTTTATTGATTGAGCTAATAAATAAACTGTTCCTACCCCCAATAATTTAGAGCTGATGTAATTCTTTAAGAGTTACAGAATAAAATTCACACACAATGGATGACAGAAATCATCCGTAGACATTATCTGAGAAGATGACAGAAGTGGTTTTGGGAAAGCCACCCTCCCCCACCCCCCGTCAAAGTGAGCTGGGTAATGTCTCTGGGGGCGCCAGGTGGAGGAGACCTGCAATGGAGCTGTCACTAAGGAAGCTGAGGGACAGTGGGACAGCAGAGTTAGCCAGAGGGGATGGTCAGCCCGGAGCCTTGAAACGCACAGAACAAGAATGTGGTAGTGTCGGGGCCGTTGCAGGGAGAGAGGCTGGAATCTGCTAGAATGTTTTCAGGTCACTGGAAGATAGTTCACAAGGTCTCAGCACAGTTCTGGGTGACAGCCCCTCCCCTCCTCAACTTCTTTTCCCTTGGCTTTGATTTGAGCCCAAGAAGTGATGTTATGTTTGTAATTTGGCTTCCCTTTCGATTTGCTTACGGGGTTACCAGCGCAGACCATGTAATGCGCCTACCCTTCCTCCCTCCCCTCTTCCTTCCTATCTCTTTCTTTTTCTTCTTTCTCTTCCTCCTCCTTTTTATTCTTTTTCTTCTTCTTCTTCCTGTTCTTGTGCTTTGCTTGTTATAGATCTGTTTCTCGGAAAAATTAGTAAAGTGGAGTTAATTCTGGTTTGTACAAGACCCTCTTGAGAGCCTGGGTCACATGAGTTGGTTCCCCCAAAGGCTGGTCAGCCATCAGAGCACCGGCAAAATCAAGTCCCTGGACTTACGCTGGGGGCCAGGCCCTAGAGAGTGGCAACCACACCAAGGCCTTCTGCCTCCGGGTCCAGCTCACCTGCATGGTCTGGTCAACACCCCTGAGCTCTCTTGAACTCAACCTCCTTGGACCAAATGTGCAGTCCATTTTGTGGTTTATAACCAGTCCTGTTTTTGTTTCACTTTATATGAATTCTTATAGATTGACACAAATCTCTTCTGGAGTGAAGGGAGGCATGGACAAACAAACAAATGCATCGTTGACTACGAGGCATCTGATGGTGGATAATATCCAGTTAAATATTATTCTCAAAAGAAAAAAAAAAAAAGACTAGTCCTCAGGTGAGCCGAGGCGAGGGGAAACTGATGCAATACAGAATCCAGGACCTCAGAGTCATAGATTTAGCGCTTCAGTTTGCCTGCTGAATGTTCCTTTCTCTCGGTCATGTGAAAAATGGGTCCCAAAGCCTTTATATTAAGTAGCCATACACCGCCGGCTTCCCTGGGCAAGACGACAGTTGGCCAACCTTTGCTGTAGAAAGTGGCTGTTTGCAATAGCAAGTGCACAGGGAGCAGGCACACCTTTGTAATCTTCTCGCACGTCACATACAGCATGTCACATACAGAGGAAACTGCACGGAGGCAGGGGCCCTCATCTCAGGGGAGGGCTGGCTGTCACGTCAAATGCCATTGCTGCTCCATTCCACAGACGGTGCTTGCCCTGTGGGCGCTGGGCCAAAAGGAGTGTCCGAGTGATACTTCAGGTTTCTCTCCTTTTGGTTATATTTTTGAGTCTTATTGCACAGGAGGTTGACTTACGTAATATAAGAAAGAGGCAGTTAATTTAAGGCTCGTTCATCCATTCATTAAATAAATATTAACAGAACACCAGCTATGACCTGGCACTATGACCCCCCTTTTCATCCTAACAGGAGCAAACGTGAGAAACAAACACCTTGTTTGGCTGGTTCAGGGGTGACCGACAGTGTACGGTTTGGTAGCCTGGACCGATGTCCTGCTGGGCACGTTAGAACTGCACATCGCCAGGAGGTCACAAAGGTGGGAATGGAGCCGGGGGCAGGACAAAGCTGGGACAGTAGGACAGGAGAGATGTCCAGACCCAGACAGGGATCCAGAATCCACCGCCCCACATTCAAATCCAAGGCCCCAAGACAGAGTCCTTGAGTGTCATCTACATCCGATGGTTCGAGCCAGGCAAATAGTTGGCAAGGTAAGTGGTTAAAATACTGGGGTGATGTCCGGAGCTAGGAAAGCCATGAGAATGGGGGAGGCAGAGTCAGATAAGACTGCCAGGACCACACTAGAGAAGCTTCTCTCCATCCATCCATCCATTCACTGACTCATTCATTCACCCAGCAAATATTTATTAGTACCTGTTCTGTGAGATACAAAGATAAATACAAACATACTGCCTACCCTCAAGGAGCTTACAGCCTCCTAGGAGTGCAAGGCAAGTGACAATGATTACAAACACTAATTGAGCCTTGCTATGTATGATGCATTCTTTGTGCCAGTTCTCTACCCCCTTATTCCCACAAGGTAGCACAAAGAGGACGAGGTCCTGTGCATGCTCTGGGCTGCATTACAGGAGAGGAGCGCTGAGCCTAGGGAACTGGAATCTTCTATAATCAACAGTCAGCTTACCTGCCCTTTGCTTTGGAGGGAGACATTATTGCTATCTTTTGAGGCTATTTGCTATGCAGACATTCTTGAAAAGACAGACTGTAACCAAAACAGTGTCTCTGCTCACAAGATGTGCAGAAACACAGGAGACTCTTGGAAAAATGCTCCCCCAAAATGACTGGTTGTATCTTTTAGGATGACAGTGTTCATGGAAACAGTGAGAGACGATACTGAGAGAAGTCCCCAGCCTGAGTCCCCAAGGCAATCTTTCACCCTCCTCTGGTAGGACTCAGTCCTGGGGTAGAGATGCCCTGGGCCAGGCTGGTGAAACAGGCGAATGGGGGCACCAGCAGGAGAGGAATGGGAACCGGAAGCAGCTGCCATTCTCCCCTACTGGCTAATGTGAAGCCTTTGCTTTATGAAAAACATGGCTTCATCCTATTGGCATCTCAGAGCAAGTATCTAAATAGAAAAGTCAGTCTGCCCTGAGTGGGCATGGGGGGGCATGTTGTCTATAATTCAGTGTGATGGTCTGAGGGAAGAAAGGAAATTAAAATCTGTTGAGGACCTACAGTCCACCAAGCTGTGTGATCAACAATTCTCCAACTTTCATTTCATTTAAATTGTAATAAATTTATCAGTGTAATCATTTTGAACGCACAGTTCAGTGGCATTCAGTTCATTCACAAGATTGTGCAACCAGCACCACTATCTAGTTCCAGAACGTTTTCATTGCTCCAAACAGAAACCCCACACCTGCTAAGCAGTCACTCCCCTCCTCCCTCTCCTCCGCCCCGGCAACCACTGTGGATGGCCTATTTCAATATTCATAATAACCCTTTGATATTAGTATTGTTACTCCCATCCACAGATGAGGAAGCTGCAGCTCAGAGAGGTCCATATCCTGCCCAAGGTCACAGAGGCGGCAGGTGATGAAGGTGAGGGGCTCTGCTCTGAGCTCTCCAGGTAGAAGAGGAAGGTCAGTGGCTCGTGTGGCTTCAGGAGCACGTGTGTGTGTCCAGGGCATCAAGCAGGGTGGAGGAGGTGGAGTAGGAGTCCGGCCCACCAGGCTTGAATCGGAGGGAGGCAGGAAGGGGAGGTGCCCCAGGAGGAGAAAGGGTCCAAGGTGTCAACGGAGGAAAGCCAGGCAGCCAGAGGGCCAAGCCCTGGTGGTGGGAGGCCGTCTCTTGCTACAGTGGTGTCTGGGGCAGGGCAGCACCCCCAGTTCAGGGGAAACTTCTAGTACAGCAGGCTCCAGCACCCGCCCTCCAGATCGAGCAGCTCTGTTTGCTTGGGTGAGCCCCCCCAAGCAGAACGCCCCGGGAAGGCAGCCGGCTCGGGTTGCTTCTCCAGGGAAACCAGACCTGTCTTTGGCTGAAAGTCTCTCTGGTCGGCTGCCAACACCTCCCGGCTGTCTGGGGGGCCGAGTGCCTGCTTGAGAGTTCATGAATGGCCCCAGGTCAGAGGCAGCTGCCAACGGAGGAGCTGTGTGAGCCTTTTGTTCGTTTCCTGGGAACCCGCGAGATGCCCGGTCAGGGCGCTGCACACCCACTGCAGTCTGCAGCCCTCCGGCTTTTGCTTCCTCCTCGAGCCTTTTGGGAGTTGCTTTCTGGGCCTTTGCCCAAGCCACGGGAACTCAGGGAGCCCCTTTCTTGCTTGGGGCGTGTGGCGGGAGTTTGGGTGTGTTCCGTCATCGATTCCTAAAGCTGAAGCGTCTCACTGTCTCCCCCTCTGCAGAATGTTCCTCCCACCTTCCAGCGCTGCCTGCCCCGCCCTCTGTGGAAGGGACTCTCTTCTCTTGGGTGTCTCTCTCGCCCAGGTTATGGCGTCCCTCGGCCCGAGGATTCTCAGCAGGTTAAGCGTTGCACAGAAAGAGCCCTTCCAGATGGGCTGTGCCGTCGCAGCTGTCATGAAGGGCCCCTGCCAGCCCCCGAGGGCCTTTGGGACACAATCATGACTGCATCTGGCTGTGCCTGACGCCGATCAGATGAGCTGGGAGGTGAGGCATGTGGCTTCCTCCTGGCAATGGTGCGTCTGTGAATGTGACCCTCACAGATGTCTGTCTGTCTGCCTCCCTCTCACTGACCCCAGGGGTGCGCCTGCACCTTGGGGTTGGGACGGTGAGCTTGCAGGGCCCGGTTAGGGTGAGTGAGAATGAAGGGGCAGGTGGGCACAGGAGATATCTGGATCCAGGCGCGAGGACTTTCTCTCACCCAGCAGAGCAGGCACAGAGGCAGAATGGATCTGGGTTCATCCAGCCCTGCCACCTGCAGCCATGTGACTATGGCTAAATGAATCCCTTTGCCTCAAGGAGCCACATTTCCTCATCTGGAAAAGGGGGTAACACCTACCTCGCTGAGCTGTTGTGAGGCTTACACGAGAGGATGCATGTGAAATACTGGAAAATACACAACAAATGCAAAGAGTTATTTTGGACTTTGACCCTTCCATTTGGCACCAACCTAGTCTAAAAGAATGAATAGGTTTGCTCTGGCCCTGTATCTCTTGGAGAATCCTGGGCCTGTCGCAACCTTTTTTGGGATGTTTCTGATAAGTCCCCCTGTTCTGGCCTCCATCTGACTTGGCAGGGTCCCGAAAGCTTCATGTTTCTGACTCCCAGTCCTCTCTCTGGGAGGGAGGTCCCTTGCGCTGTGCACCTCGACCACCCAGGGCTGCGAGCCGCATTCCCGTCCCTTGAGGGAGGAAAGTTGGCTTCCATGCCCCTACTTAGCCTGCTGGACTGCTTCCCTCTCTGTTTAGCTACTTTTGTTCAGGATGATTGAGGTCAGATGTCTGATCTTTACTGTCCTATGGCTCAGGAGGCAGAATAGCACGAAGGCCATGTGTGCTTCGGAACTAGACGGCTTGGGTTCAAGTGCTGGCTCCACTACTGGCTCAATCACTCCACTGGTGACCTTGGGCAGGTGTCTTGCCCTCTCTGCCTTAATTTCACCCTTTCTAGGATGTAGATGTGAGAATCTTACCTATACACTTCAGGGCTGTAAGGAAGATCAGGTGAGCCAATCCACACTCAGAGGGCGCAGGACAGAGCAGGGCAGAGGGAAGGGCTCCCGCGCTTTTAGTTATGATCAAGACCGCAATGCTGTGGGTTTGCCTAGAGACCATTGGGGCTCTGGACAAAGTGTTGATGAGGGGAAATTAGCATATTCTAGTTTCTAGAAGGGAGGAAGAAAATGAACATTATTTTTTGTGTCTGCTGGGTATCCACCTCCATCCTAGGTGTTTGTCCTGTGGCTCTTTATTTGCCTCAATACAAACCCTGTGAGGCAGGCATGTGTTTTTGCTCTATAGCCAAGGAGGAAGCAGGCTGGGGGAGGTTAGACACCTTTCCCAGGTCTCAGTTCGTACATGATGAGTCAGGGTTCAATACCAGGTCTGTCTGAAAATCCCATTATTCCCCTATTACTTTTTACCTCTTCCTATTGGCTGAAATTGTCAGTTCTTAAACAGAAGGGGCACTGTTATTTAAGACCTGTTCATTGCATATGTTTGGACATATTTTAAGAGCTGCCAAAAGTGCTTATGTGGCCATGCAGGAAGACTAAATAGAGTTCCTCATCCCAAACTGCCCTGGAAGCTTTCAGGTCAAATCGCTAACACGCTGATGGCGGATCTTCTACCAGTATCTCTCCCTCTGTTGACCTGGGGATTTGGTTGTACGTGGTCATGATCTATGGCCACAAGAAAGTTAGAAAGATTCATGGCTGCCTCTATGACATTTGTCACTTAATGTTAACTTCCTTTCATTAAAAAGTATTACTTGAACCAGAATTAAAAAAATGAAGAATGGTTACCTTTACATTAAGAGCCATCCAGAGCCTTCTTATGTTTTCTGGGAGTTAAACATCTTCAGAAACAATGAACACTGCAGTTTTCATGAACAGAAGCTCCCCAGACCTGGGCAGACAAAAGCCTCCCACAGTTGAGGCTGTAGAAATGGGAGCTGGGAAGGCAGAGAGATGGTCCAAGTTGTAAGTGGGAGACGCTGTCGCAGTGGGTGCTTTCGGCTCTAGGTGACGGGTGTGGGGTGGTCCAGGGAGGTGGTCCGAGTCAGATGGTCCCTCAGATATCAGGAGAGGAGCTAGGTGGCTGACACATGGCACAGTTGTCCAGAGAAAGCAGCTCCCAAGAGCGAAGAATTCAAATTCGGTGAGCAGAGGGATTGAGAGGAAGGGGGAGATCCAGGCCTCTCTCTTGGGGTGCCGCTGGAGGAGGGCTAGTGTCAAAGGCTGCCACTGGGAAGAAAAGCTCTGTGTTTGGTCCCCCCGGGTAACCCTTCAGTCAGGGATGCTTATTCTGGAGGAGGACAGAAGAAGGTGACAGGTAACCTTCTATCAAAATGGGGAAGCTTTTCCAGGTGCTCATCAAATAAATTACAAGGGCAAAGCAGGTAGAAATGGCACGCCTTATGCTTCCCCTCCAAACTGTCATTCTGCCCTTGTTCCTTGGTCTGTGGCCCATCATCCCCAAAAAGAAAAGGTGGCCAAGCCCAGCCCCAGCTGGCCTTGTGGCCTTTGCACCTGGGACAGAACAGAGTGGGCAGCAAAAATAGGCCTGGCAGGGCAGGGAGGAGAGGCAGCTGGCTGTGTCTGAGGCCACAGACAGAGGCCAACAATGTCCTCTCTCAGAGACGAGCTACACCCATCGACCAGGGAACCAAATCCAGACAGGGAAACGGGATCAGACTTAGGTCGGGTTGTACAATTTGTTCATTCAGCAGCGGAGCCAGTGTCTCTTTGAACAAAGGTGGAAGCTAATCCCTGAATAAATTCTCTCAGACCTTCTGCAAATATTTACGTCTGAAGGAGGCAATTTTGGTAGCCTGGCTGAAACCGGCTTGCAGCAAACGAGAAACTCCCCCTTTGGCTTAAACTACATTTTCCTTGGGTCTGCAAGGGAATACCATGTAAATCTCTGCCAACAGACAGATCTGTGGCGACAGTCACAGCTCTTAGGCTGGGCTCACTGTGTGTCCTGAGTGGTCTGCATTGCACCCTCACGACAGCTCTGTGAAGTAGGTGCTGTTGTAATTCCCTGTGTTAGTCAGGGTCCTTCAAGAGCAAATGCCAAGATGGGGTTAGAGGCGCCAGGAATTTGTTGGGCAGAACGTCTGTGAAGGATGAAGGGGAGGGTCGTGTGGGTCTGACAGCTGCAGAAGGACAGATTGGGTGGGAAGCAAAAGTCACTTGTTAGAAGGATTTGGGGTCTGGCAGGAAGAGCCCCTACTCTGAGCCCTTACCCGTGAGGTGGTCAGGCAGGTGCTCATGAAGGAGGTCTGAGCAACATCTCCGTGGCCTGCAGAAAAGGAAACTGAGGCACAGAGAGGTTAAGTAACTTGTCCAAGGTCTGACAGCCAACAAGTGGCAGAGTTGGCACCAAAACTGGGCTGATGCCAAAGCCCACCCTCTTAACCATGGAGTCACGATGGGCTGTCAGGTTTTTTGTCAGTTTTGGGGGAGAAGTGCTGTGGTGTAGGGTGCAGAATCAGGCAGACCTGTGTGCCCCTTCTCACTCTGCTGCACCGTAGCTGTGGACAAATTGAGATTGCAATATATAATGTTCCTGGTACAATGGTTAGCGCATAGTAGATGCTCAGTAAATATTAGTTCCTGATCTCATTCCACTCCCTAGGGGAGGCCAAGTCATACATCACAGAAAGAGACAGAAAGAACAAGCAAGTCTAACAATAGAGTGGGGTGGTGGTGTTCTCAGTAAAGTTGTTTTCCTAAAACTGTCCAGAGGATCTGAGAAACAAGGCCCTAGACTGTCCTCACCTTCAGGTCAGGGCTGGTCTGCTCAGGGCACAAGGGTTGGTTATAACAGAGACCCTCTCCATCATCATGATTAAATGATCTGGTCTCAGTTTAGAGATCTGTCTCTGGGCAGTGGCTGGGGGTGTCAGGAGCCACCCAGCCTGCTCCTGGCCTAATGCAGGAATCCCATAAAGAACGCTGTGCAGGACCTGGAACTGCGGCCAGCAGGCAGTGCAAGCTCTTCCGGATAGTTCTAAAGACGTGCTTCCTCTTATCTTCCTCGAGCATGAGCCGAAGTCCGGGGGGAAGCCTGGCCCTATGGAAAGCCCAGTTATCAACCTGGGGGAAGGACGGGTGCCAGGAATGGGCCATTCAGGTTGGTCAACTCTATCGTGATGTCCAAGGGAAGTGCACTTTTCCATGTTGTTAAAAATCTCAGGCATGTTGGTGAGAGATCTGGTCATTCAGCAAAGAATTCCTGAGTGCCTGCTACGTGCAGGTGTTGCGTGAGCCACCAGGCATATGTGGGGGAGATGAGTATGATGTTAGCCTTGCCCTGAAGGAGCTCTCAATCGGGGGGACCATGGTCACAGAAGCAGTGGGACAGGAGCTCGGATGCGGAATGGACAATGTAGAGGGAAGCTGAAGTGGGAGGGGAAGTCAGCCACACACGGGGTCAGGGAGGCTTCTCAGACATGGCGAAAATTATATGGGGCCTTGAAGGGAGACTTGAGGTTTGCCTATGGGCAAGGTGGAAAGAACATTCCAGGAAGAGGGAACAGTGTGTACAAGGGCAGGAACGTGGGGAACGCCACACAGCAAGGGGAGCTGCCTATGGTTTGGTTTAGCTGCATGTGGAGTCCTAGGAAAGCAGCGTGAGCCTGCACAGATGCAGACGGGAAGTGAGCAGCAGGCCATGAATGACACCCTGCTACTTAGCAAGGCTGCGAGCCCTTATAGACCACGTGGGATCCTTCTTACAGAGCACTTTGGAACAGCACCACCAGCAATGATAGTAATTATGATCATTATTATTCTGTTTTTTTATAACCAAGTGCTCTTTATGTGCCAGGCACTTTGCTAAGGGCATTATCATAGTTAATGTATTAATCCTTAAAACAATCCACAGTCATAGGTGTTTTTATTAGCCTCCTTTACAGATGAGGAAACTGAGGCACAGGAGGACAGTGAGTGGCTGGGTTGGAATCCAGGTGCCTGACTCCAGGGTGCATGGTCCCAGGATGCACAGCAGCCCCTGCTTTTTGCTTAGTGAGGAAAAGCAGTTGCCTGAAGTCCAGTAGTATGATAGATACCCTACTCGTCCCCATGATTCAATAATTGCTGTCCTAGCCTCGCCTCTGAGACTTGGGTTTTACTTAGTGTTTTACTGACGCTTAGTGTTTTGGTATATGCCGTTGTGAGGAGGAATAATGAGCTTTTCGCAAGTTCTGAGATCATGGGATGAAGGGTTTCTGTCGCAGATCCAGCTTTCAGATAATTCAGTCTTTCCATCACTGGTGTGGCCTGGCTAATGTTGCTCCCCATTCCAAGTGTCAACTTTCATTCCTGAAAGGCTGCCTGGTGACAGCAGGAATGCTTCTACGCTGATGGCTCTGTGGGCGCCAGATTTGCCTGGGGCTCGGGCAGGTGGGCGGATGCTGAAGTAGGCACCAGGCTGGTCCTGCAGTGGCCTCTGTCATGAAATGCAGCCCCAAGTCGCCCCCAGCCTCCTTCTCTCCCTGGGAGATTAACATTATCGAATCTCTACAACAACCTTAGGCAGAAGGTCTTAATATTTCTATTTTCCAGATGAGGAAACTGAGGCTGTAATCCTGTGAGGTATTATCATCCCTGTTTTATAGAAGATAAAACAGAGGCCCTGAGAGGTGGAGTCACTTACCTGAGGTCACACAGCAAGTACATGGCAGCAGTGGGGTTGGAGTTCAGGCCTCTCTGACTCCAAAGACTCCAGGACAACCTTTCATCCTGGTCAGCCGAGCAACTATACTCTGAGGAGGGCACAGGGTCCGGAATCAGGGGAACATTTTGTTCTCCAGGCCCCAACCCCCAACCCCAGCACCCACATCCAGCTTTGCGGGTCTGGCAGATGGAGAAACAGGGAGGGATATTCCGCCTTTCCTGCTCCTTTGTCCCGTGCTCTGGGGCCCTGACTCTGCAATACTGGGGAGAACACTGCATCAGGAGGCTGGGTCGAACCCTTGTGTCACTGTCTTGACCTTGGGTGAGTCGCTTGTTTGTAAAGTGGGGTGATGAGGATGCTGGGAGAAGAAGGCTGACACCTGCCAGGGTTGCACCGACCACATGGGGCAGTGTGAGTATTATTATTTTTCGTGGTTTTCCTCCTACCACCTCTGCCCCTGCTTCCCTGCAGCCCCTACCAGTGTGGAAGGCCACTTAGCAGGCTTCTCTGAAGACCCACAGTGGCTCCCCCAGGTGGCTGGTCTGGCCTGCTGGACCACATTTCTCACAGCCTTCTGACCCTCCCAGTACCTCTGCCCCCCTCCGTGCTTAGCCAAGAGTCTGCCACTCCCAGAGCAGGTTTCTGAGCTTCAGGAGGGGGAGATTCCAGAGCAGACAGCCCAGCTGCCTTTGTGACACAAACCAAAAGTAAATAAATACAGGAATATTTACTGAGTATCTGCAACTTGCCAGGCACTTTCAGTATGTAACCCTGCTTGCAGCAACCCTGAGAATTTTATCCTGAGTCTACTTTTGACGGAAGCAAGGCTCAGAGGGCCGTGTGCCTAAGGGCATGCAGCTGGCAGGAGGGGAGCCTGCATTCCTGTCTGGAGGCCTCATTCCTCCCCCTGCTCTGTGCAGGGGCTCTGGAGTGGGCTGCTCTGAGGGCAGGTCCTTCCATGGCCCGCGTCTGTGGCTGTCTGTCTGTCCAGGAGGCGGAAGCCAGGACTGACAACTTGGGCTGGGAAGGCCGCTTGTCCTCCTGACTGCTCTCGATTTTTCAATCAGAAGAAATTGAGACGCTGGGAATAGCTCTGTCACCTGCCCTAGCCCCACCCCAGGCTCCGGGCAGGAGCCCAGATGCACAGTCCCCACCAGGCCGACCTTAAGCTACCCTTAGGCACAGGTGGGCCTTAAGGAGGCTCCCTGCTGAGTGTGGCACGGCCTCTGTGTTCTGGTCAGGGCCCCACTGGCAGCCACTTGCGTGGACAGGGAAAAAACTCTGCATCTGGGTTCACAGACGCTGCTTCGGGCCTGGCTCCACCAATGACCAGCGCGACCTTAAACAGGTCTCTTCACCTCTTTGAACCTCAGTTCTCTAGGTCTATAAAATGGGATCCTATCCTCCCCTCACTGCCTCACAGTCTCCCTGCAGCGTGGGAGGGATGAATGAGTCACGGCGTGAAAGTGCCGAAACCGAAAGCCCTGGGCAAGACATGCTCCATAATTCGCAGGGCTCAGTGCAAAACGGAAAGGTGGGTGGGTCCCCTTGTTCACAAACTATTGTGAATTTCAAGGCTTTGGTGGCAGATCATTAAACCAAGCTCCCGGCCCCCTGCAGCGCGGATTGGGTGCGCGTGCAGGTCGCACCCCGAGCCGGCTGCGCAGGGGTCCGGAGCGGCGGGGGCCCTGGCGTTCGCTGGCCCCCGGGTCGGGCGGCCCCGCGGCGGATCCCGGCGCATTCGGCGGGCGCTGGCTCCATCTAGCGGCGCGGCGGCGAACAGCACCCGCGGCTCCCCGCCTCCTGCGGTCGCAGGGGCGCTTTCGAGTCACACCCGCCGCCTCCTTCTTCACCAATCGGTCACCTCCTGCTCTGCAGTGCCCTCCTGGGTCTCTACCACTGCTCCCGCCCCGTCATGACCTCCTCCTGTTTTTGGCGAGCCCCTCCGCGGGTCGTCCAGGAGGGCGGTTGTTAGAGCCGGTTTCCCTCGGCCCCAGGAACAGAGAGGCAGAGTCATTGAGGCTGCAAAAAGGCAAAGGAGTTTATTGGCTAGTTCCAGCTAGGGTCCAAGTCCCAGAGCGCCAACGCAGTGGCCGCTCCACGAACCAGGACCCCGCCCTGGGGTAAAGGTTAAGCTTTTATACTTTTCTGTATGCTAGTTTTCACACGACACGTTAGTCTGCACACGACACACTTGTCTGCAAACGGCACGTTAGTCTGCACACGGCACGTTAGTCTGCACAGGACACACTGGTCTGCACATGGCACACTGGTCTGCCCACGACACGTTAGTCTGCACACGACACACTAGTCTGCACACGACGCGTTAGTCTGCACACGACACACTGGTCTGCACACGACACACTGGTCTGCACACGACACACTAGTCTGCACATGACACACTGGTCTGCACTCCATCTCCCTTTAGTTTATTTGCTCTTTTAGAAGTGGCTGATCGCGTTGGCTCCTGACTGGTTGACTCTAAGCTTTGGGCTTTTCGCGCCGGCGCCAGTTGTAGTTAATGTCATTTAGGGGAAGAGGAGGGTCTCCGACGGGGAGGGGGCTGTTGTTGCATACCTTCTAGTTTTTGGTGACAAGTGATACTGGGAACACACGCCCTGCACAAGCCGTTCATGCGCTGGTCATGTCTTGCTCTTCTTATCTACTTAGTTGGTTGGAGGGCCTTGGACTCTCCAGCCCTTTATCAGGAAGTGACTTGCGGTCGCCTCCCCGGGGCCTTGTTTTCCTTTACTTCAGTGAAGCCTGCCATGGCTCCACTTACGCTGAGCACCAAGCCAGCAAGCCGTATATACAGAAGCAGGACTAGGCTGTTAGCTTCTCACATCCAGGAAGCCTAGCCTATCATGGAGTTACCCTTGCTCTTATCCCTGTTTTTCATTCTGATTAACTATATTTATCAAACAACTAAAAGCAAGCACAGTCACAGAAGCGAATAGCATCAGTTAGAATCAAAGAGAGCACACATTTTCCTACTATCGATTCCTGTTCTTCACGGTGAGGCTCATTGAGGTTCCCACCGTCCCTCCCGGAGCTACTCCGTGTTTGGGTCTCTCGACGCACCCTGCCTCCACCTCCCTTCCAGCCTGCAGCTCCGTCTGACATCTCCACCTTCTGTGGCTCTCTGCCGCCTTCAGGGACAGCCCATCTCCCCAGCCTGGCATCCAAGGCCATGCCCTGGGAGCCCGCCTCTTTCCCCCTGTGGCGTCACCTTCAGGTCCTGGCACACCCATCGCCCTTCAAACCCCGTCCCTGCCTGCTGCTGCCCTTGGGGGCACCACTCCCCTACTTGAGGTCTTCTTCTTCTGCCTGTCTTCCTCCCGGTCCCACCTCTGCCAGGAAGCCTTCCAGGACTACTGGACTCCTCAGGGGTGCTGCCCCTTGGTGTGACCAGCACCTTCGCTGCTGTTGGAGGCGGTGGCCAGGCTAGGGGTGCGCACAGAACGGGCTCTGGCATCGGACTCGCTGACCTGAAACCCGTCTCCAGCACTTCTGAGCCAGTTTTCTTGTTGATAAAACGGGACATCAAATGAAATAGGACCATTTTTGTGATGATTAAATGAGATAATTTAGGAATTCAGAGTGCGTCTGGCTCATTATTAGCACTGAATAAATGTTGCTGTGGTCATTATCATTATCGTAATTAGGTTCCATGCCCATTAATGACTAGCAGTGTGACCTTGAGTCAGTGACCTCACCTTGTTGAGCTCTCCCCGTCTGGAAAATGGGGAGATTATTTCCGCTCCTACGCCAGAGGGTTGCTGTGGCCCTAAGTGGGGTGCGATACTGGAGGTGCTGGCACATAGGAGGTGCCAGTCCCTCTGGTCACCTGGGGCTGTGGCTACTCATCAGATAGCTGCTCTTACAGTCTTTTCTTGGCCATCTAGAATTATCTAATTTTAGTACAGTTGTCTTTAACCTCTACCCTGTGTTTCCTCAACCAAACTTGGATCCCCTGAAGGACATACGTTGGCTTTAATGGATGTATTAGTCAGGGCTCTCCAGAAACAGAATAGGATGCACGTGTGTGTGTACAGACACACACACACACACACACACACACAGATTGATTTACATCAAGGAATTGGCTTATGTGATTGTGGAAACTGGAGAGTCTAAAATCAAGACCCGGGAGAGAGTACATGTTGCAGACCCCAGAGTCCCAAGGCAGTCTGAGGCAGAATTCCTTCTTTCTTGGGGAATTCTGTCCTTTCTCTTAGGGCCTTCAACTGATTGGGCGAGGCCCACCCACAGTACGTCAGGTAACCTGCTGTGCTCAAAGTCTACTGATTTTGTGCACTGACTGCCACACTAGAAAAAAATTTTTTCTCCTGTGGTCATGGTGTTTTATTATGAAAATAGGATAAAAACTTTGAAAACAAAACAGTCCTTTCTAATTTAATGAAAAATTTGTTATTTTTTATTGTTTTCTGTGTGCGAGTTATATGCAACTCATGTAGCACCAGAACCAACTTTTACATTTGAGTTGTATGTGGTCACGACATACTTATTGAATTTGTTTCGGAGAATCGAGTCTTCATATGCTTCACGAGGCCCTGGGCTCAAAACTAGTGTGAGTTACATACAACTCACATGGCAGTTCATGTGTTAAATGTTAATCTCATTTAAAAAATTCCTCCACAGCAGTGTCTAGACTGGTGTCTAACCAGAAACTGGGTCCCATGGCCTCCTCACATCAGCACGTCAAATTAACCATCCCAGTGGGCTGACACTTACCATGTAAGGACTTCATAAGCTCATTTATTTCCTTCCCCCTCTGCATCCCGAACACCTCCCTGCCTTCTTCACTCCTCCTTTTGCTTCATTCTTGATGACTAGCCACTTTGGTGTCCTCTCTCGCTCTTCTCCACGGAATCCACAATGATCTGACTTTCCCCCAGGCACTTGCCTATTCTGCATTGGCACGAACAGTGAGGGTCTTTGGCCCTCAGGGCTGGGCAGGAAGTGGGGTTGGGGTTAGGTGGTGGGAGGATTGGATACTCCTAGTTCCCAACTCCCTGCCACTAAATCCTTGGCCCCTTTAGGCATAACCAAGGAGAAGACCAGCTGAATGTGGCTCACGCTGGGGGGAACGGTGAAATACGGTTGGGGTCCTCTTTTTGTTGCCTCCACTAGTCTGGATAAGGGGCCCTGACTGGGCTTTGGGGGAAGGAGGGCTGGGTTGGGGCTTCCTGCGGGGAGTGGGGAGTGATGTGATGTAGCTGGAAGAGCTCTACTGGGAATGAATGGGCCAGAAAAAATACCAGGGAGGGTGAGACAATGAGGCTTCTTAATGGAAAGTGTCAAGTTGCAAGCTACAGAAAGTTCAACTCAAACTGCCTTAAATAATAAAAAAATGAATTTATTAATATTTATTGATACATACAACCAACGACACTAGAGGTAAATGTAGCTTCAGGTGAAGCTTGATCCAGCAGATCAATGATATAACTGAGGAGCCCATTTCTCTGCATTCCTCTGCCTTGACCTCTGTGATCTCTGGTGTTCATCTACAGGTTGGCTTCCCTGCAGGTCACAGAATGGTTTCCCGGGGGTTCCAGGGCTATGCACTTTTTCATTCACATCCAGGAGGAAAATGACCAACTCTGTTTCATTGTTCTCAGTAAAAGCCTCAATATTCCATGCTGTTTGGACAAGGTTAGGTTTTATGCCTTCCTCTGAGCCGTCACTGTGGCAGGGGCATGGGAGGTAAGGGTTGGCCTGGCCCCAGGCCATGTGCTCTGTTCCTAGAACTGGGAGTGTAGTCAGCTCCTCAGAATCTCAAGGGTATTCCAGTGGGGTTGGCACCCCGACTCTTTGAGTTCTGAATTTTATTGGTCCCCAGGTAGGCACTGGACTAGGGTGCAAAGCTTGCCAAGTCTGCCTGTTAGGTTGGGCCTGATTTTGATGTGGAAGGACACGCTTATTTCGGCTCCTGCGAGAAACCCATATGGCCCTATTTGCACATGGACTCGGCATTATTGCCTTTCGAGGGAAAGTAGTTTGGCTTGGATTCATGGGTTTGTTTTCATTGCTTTTTACTAATAGTTTTCATGACAGCTGTTTCCTAACACCTCCTGGTGTTTGTGTATCATTAGAGCTAGTTTTAGGAATAGATGGAGAATGGTTTTCACACTCTTTAAGAAATAAAGCTGGGCATGGATTTCGGAGCTTGGCAGACTTCTAGGCCCATTTCCAGCTCTGTGGGCAAGTCCCTCCATGTCTCTGGGCATTGCTATTTTCATCTGAAAAGTAGGTTCCCAGGATAGACACCTGTCTCGGAGGTTGTGGGAGACTCAAGTAGATGTTGTCCATGGAGAGCCTGAGTTCCTGCCAAGCTCTGCAGACTGCTGTTCAGAGAAGCCTCACTCTCCTCACTGTCTAAAGTAGCGCCCCTCCCCTACCCCCTGCCACCGGCCACTCTGGTCACTCTCCAACATGTCACACAGTTATCCTCTTCATGCTACTTTATCTAAAACCATTTCATTTGTTGTCTGTTTCCTCCCACTAGGATATGAGGTTTAGGAACGCAGGTCGTAAATATCAGTCTTACTCATCATAGGTTGCTGCTGTGGGCAGTCAGGGCTCAGTCCTATCCAGAAGTCAGAAGACAGCACAGAAAGGACCACAGAGCTCTTCCTACTGAGAGGAGTGGGATCTGGGGTTTTTGACCACCTCTCACTAGTCATTGGTAAGGGCTACTTCTAGGACCTGCTGATGACCTGGCGCTTCTGGCCTGCCCTGTCCCGCGGCAGAGCAGGCTGTGTTTTAGTACATTGATGTTGCTATAAAGGACTACCTGAGGCTGGGTAATTTATAAAGAAAAAAGATTTATTTGGTTCATGATTATGGTTGGAAAGTTCAAGATTGGGTGAGGGCCTCAGGCAGCTTCCACTCACGGTGGGAGGTGAGGCCATGCAGAGATCACATGGTGAGGGAGGAGGCAAGAGAGAGGCGGGAGGTGCCAGGCTCTTTGTAACAACCAGCTCTGGAGGGAACTAATAGAGCCAGATGAGATCACTCACGCTACCCTTCGCAGGGAGGGCATTAATCTATTCATGAGGGATCCACCCCCATGACCCAAGCCCCTCCCATTAGGACCCACCTCCAAATCAGGGATCGAATTTCAACATGAGGTTTGGAGGGGACAGGTATGCTAAGCATAGCAGGCTGTCATGGCTGGGCTCTGCCTGTGATGGTCAGAGGCGGTTGGCGGCAGTTGAGTCCACCCGCCCACCAAGGGGATATGGGCAAGACAGCCACAGCCCCTGCTGCACGGTGAGTCCCCATCAGCCGGTGTGATGGTGAGAACTGGTTGGGCGATTCAGGAGGAGAGGATCCCTCCAGGAGGACAAGTTGGAGAGGGAGCCAGGAGGCTCTCCTTGCTGCAGCATGTCCTTCCCCCATACCTACCGGGACAACCACGTCCCTTTCTGTTGTGATCCATGTGAAGGTCAGTTCTGAATCCTCCTTCCACCCTGACTTCTCTCTGACTGTCCCCAGCTGCTGATTTTTCTCTCAGTGCTGTGTGCTCAGGACTGTTGGTTTCCTACTTGTGGTCTGGCTGATGCAGGGAGAAGGGCACAAGCCCTTCCTCTGATCTAGAACAGGAGTTCTCGGCCCTCGGTGCACATTGGAATCACCTGGAGAGACTTTACGGCATGCTGGTGCTCAGGGCCGCACCTCCAGAGACTCTGAGCCAATTCACCTGGGATAAGGCCCAGGCATCTGGCACTGCAAAAAATTTCCCTTTCTCTGCTCCCAGGGTCATTCTGTGCAGCCAGGGTGGAGAGACACTGGCCTAGACCTTACACAGGCATCTGACAAGGTCAGAGGTCTGTCTAGCTTCAGGTGCAGCTTGATTCAGCAGATCAATGATATCATCAAGGGCTTAGCTTCTTTTTTTTTTTTTTTTAGTATTTCTGCCTTGCCTTGTGTGATGTCTGATTTATTAGGCCATTGGTTAGCAGATAAATTCTTAGAATTTCTAAATAGTTGGCAGCATGTCTTAGGGCTACAGGTTTTCTCATTCATGTCCAGTAGGAGAGAGAACATCTTTGTTACATTTTTCTCTGCACAAATTGTGCGAGTCATGCTGTTTGAATTGGCTTAGGTCCCAGGCCGACTCCTGCATCAGTCACTGTGGCCAGGGGGATGGCTCAGACCACGTGCTCCATTTCTAGCACTGGATGTGGTCAGTTCCCCATCTTAGCCCTGTCCTGTGTGCACATTACAACCACCTGGGAGCTTCTAAAGAATTCTGAGGCCCAGGCTCACCTTCAGAGACTCTATTTCAATTGGTCTGTGGTGGGGACATTTTCAAAGTTCCCCAGATGATTCTGATGTGTAACCAGGGTAGAGAACCACCGGCCAAGACATTGTACAGCCTCATGACGCAGGTTCAGACCCCGCATGGGAAGGGTTGTGAGTGTAGATCCACCACTTGGGTCTAAGTAGATGCCTTGCTGGAGACCAGCCACATGTCTGGCAGCCTTAGGGGCTGCAGCCAAGCAGCCCAAACAGGGGAACAGACCTGCAGCTCCTACAGTTTCCAAACGTGAGAGGCAACCATAATGGCCATCCTAGTGGGAGTATTTCACAAACGCAGATGTTTTGGTGGCCAGCTCATGCTAGTGATCCGTGGTTACCCGAGACATTCCCCTTCTCTGCATGTTTCCTCATCTGTTACAGGGGTTCAAAGAATAATATACAGATGATGAGATTTTTGGGAAGTATCTTAGTTCTTTGGGGTGAGGCAGAATCCCCCTAGTAGGAAGCTCTATGATAGAGTCTGAAGAGATTAATCTCTATGGGGTCCCTGTCTCTTAGCTGTGCTACCTAAGGCAGGTCCCCTTACCTCTCTGAGCTTCAATGTCCTCATCAGTAAAACCAGGACTCTACCTTCTGGAATGTTCTCCTGTGAGCATGAAATAAGATAATGTAAATAAAGTCCCTAGTGTAGCACCTGGCACATAATAGGAGTTCAGTAAATTGCTTTTCTTCCAAGAATGCTACTGTTACCTCTTAATCTTTTTTAATATGATGTCAAAGGGGGAAACCAAGACCCACAATGTTCAACATAAGTAATTATTTGCTGGATGTAGTCCGAAGCCATTTGATCCACCTCTGGACTCCAAGTCCCTCAGCGGGGGTCCTTCCAGCCTCTTCATCTCTGCATCCCCATCCACACCACAAGGGGCTCCCACATTAGAGGGTCTTAGGAGTGGAAATCTTGTTAGAAGAAAGGTGTTGTGAAGGATCTTGTCTTGAAGTTGTATTTGCATGTGGTCACAGTATTTATTTGCATTTGAATTGGATGTTTGCTTGGGATGGCTTGGGGGCTGGAAAGGATGATGTCACTGCTTGGCACAACCCTGGCATAACATAAGTATAGCTGACCCCCGAACAACATGGGTTTGAACTGTGTGGGCCCATTTATATGCGGATTTTTTTCAACCAAATGTGATCGAAAATATGATAGTCACAGGATGTGAAACCTGTGTTTAGGGAGGGCCAATTTTTCATGTACACAGGTTCCACAGAGCCAACTGTGGAACTCGAGTATTTTTCTTGAGTTTTGGTGTATGCGGGGCTCCTGGAACCAATCCCTCCTGTATCCCAAGGGCTGACTGTACTAATAACTGGATGCCAAATGAATGGACTGGCCTTTGCTTTTCACAACTTACCTCTCCTACCCAATGGAGTCATGGAAGAAATGATTGAGAGTGTAAGAAATAGTTCTGTTTATTGATCAGAACATGGTATAAAATTACAGCAATTTGCAGGCATTCTGGACTTTTTGGGAGGGACATGCAGTGCTGGGCTCAAGCAGGGAATGGAGTGGAGGTATGGACCACTGGGCAATGGCTCCCTTCCTGGGCATGTTAAGGGACTGGTACTACCAGCACAGATGTTAGTTGTGAGAGAACTATTGGTCCTTGTCTCTGGAAACAAATGACGTGGGCAGTTCAGGTCATCAGACAATGCCATGCTTAATAATCCAGTCCTTTCCCATATGTGTTAGGTTCTGGCTCTCCCAATCTGGTTATGGT
The DNA here is from genome assembly GCF_041146395.1 of Eulemur rufifrons. Classification (NCBI taxonomy): domain Eukaryota; kingdom Metazoa; phylum Chordata; class Mammalia; order Primates; family Lemuridae; genus Eulemur; species Eulemur rufifrons. The sequence goes on from NC_090992.1 coordinate 15,470,877, forward strand.
AGATTCTAATTGTTCTGTATAACGCTCATTCTTCCCACCAAAGGAAGGGAAACAGGCACATTGGTTTGGGAGGCCATCAGAGAATGGTGTGCACTTGGCTCAGGTCCTCTTGCTTCTAGATTCATCAAGATCTACTCAACTTGGAGGCAGTGGGCTGGGGTCACGGAAGCAGAAAATTGTGCACTACTGTTTAAGCTCAAGCAGAGGGACCTTCCATAGGGCAGCAGTGTGAAGAGATGAGCATGCTTCCAAAACAAACTCAAATTTCATCTTGTCTCTCTCAAGAAGAAGGAAGAGGAGGAGCTGGCAATCAGAGACAGCCATGTGATGCTGGGTTCCATAGAAAGTCTTCAGCAGAGAATTCTTCCAAAGTGTAAAAGGTATTTCTGTCCCAAGAGTTGGTGTGTAAAATCAGAACAAGGGCAGATCAGGGTGTTAAGGTGGTTGTTTAGCACAATGTCTCTGAGAGCTGAATGGCTGAGCGTCACCAGTTACATGACATTTTGAAACAGCTGGAGAGACCTCATGATGTTGTCATCCTGGGGAAGGAAGAGGGAAAAGAGGGTGTTTAGAACTCTCTGAGGCTCCTCCCTGAGAAGCTCTGTCACTCTGGTGAGCAAATCTCAAGCTTTTCTCATCCTATGTGGAAAGAACTCCACAAGGGCATGGGAAAAAAGGAGCAAGGGGTGGAGACGTAGAAAGTGATCAACTCAAAGCAAGAGGCACCTCCGCTAGCCTTAAAGAGGAATTCAGAAGAAACAAATATTCTAGTAAAACAACAAGTTGCCTCTTCTAAGAAGCTCTGGGCAATTGTATTTTATCAATTTTCCAAGTCTACTAAGATGATCACATTTTCTTCTTTTTATTCTATTAATGTGATTAATTATATTGACCAATTCTTCAATGCCAAACCAATCTTGAATTCCTAGAATAAACCCCTTTGTTCATGATTTATTATGCTTTTTAAAAATATATTTTTGGATTTAGTTTTTTACATGTATGTTCAGAAAGAATATATTAGCCTGAAATTTTTTTGTAATGGTCTTGTCAAGTTTCCATATAATGGTTCTGTTACCCTCATAAATCAAGTTGAGAAGTTTCCCTTTTTTCTCTATTCCCTGAGTTTGTATAAGATTGGTATCATTTCTTCCTTAAAGAAATGTACTAGTGACACCTCTGAGCATGCCATTTTCTCTAGGGGAAAGTTTTAAATAACAGATTCAATTTCTTTAATAGACATAGGGCTATTCAGATTTTCTATTTCTTTTTGTGTTAGTTTTGATAAGTTGTGTTTTGTAAGAAATTTGTAGATTTTATATAAGTTATCAAATTTATTGGATAATGAACTATTATCTGTTTAATGTCTCTAAAGCCTATAATGATGTTACCTTTTTCATTTCTGGTATTCTGATTTCCCATATTGATAGTCTTGAGTTTTCTCTCTATTTTTAAACTAAGTCTTGATAAGCGTTTATCAACTTTATTGATTCTTTTCAAAGAGGGAACTTTTGGCTTTATTGGTTTTCTTATTGCATATCTCTATTTTACATTTTTCTATCATATATTCTCTGAAGTATAGTATTGAACATGAAATCCTCAAATGTTCTATACTAAGCAACACACTTCTAAATCCATTGGTCAGAAAAGAAAATATTCTGAATTAAAATATAACGAAAATATGACATCTCAAAATTTGTGAGATCTAAAGCAATATTCAGCTAAAGTAGTACTCAGAAAAAAATTTACTTCTTGAAGTATACACATTTGAAAGGAATGGTTGAAAATCAGTGATCTGAACTTCTATCTCAGAAAACTAGAAAACAAAATCCTAGAAAACTGGAAATAAAAAATCAGAAGGAAGAGAATCATTTAGATCACAAATTAAGAAATAGAAAATAGACCTACGATAGAGCAAATTAGTGGAGACAAAAGTTGATTCTGGTTACTTGAATCTTTAGAAGTTGCTAGGACAGGGAGAAGTTATTGCCTAGTATTTAAGCTTAGGGGTTCTGGGGTCAAGCTGCCTGAATTCAAGTCCTGAATCTGTCATTTCATAATGTTGTGACCTTGAGCAGGTTATTTAATCTTTCTGTGTGTCAGTTTCTTCACGTGTAAAATGGGGTTGAGTGTATCTACCTCTAGGGTGGGTTGTGAAAAAGAAATGAATTAATTAATGAATAGCAATAGAAGAAGTTGCTCATGTGAGAAATTAAATTGTTTTGAAAACCTCTCTCACCTGATAAGCAAGATAAAAAAAAAAATCACAGTTTCAAGGTCATGGTATTTAAAGTTAGAATGACAGAGTTCAAGTTTCATCTCTACCACTTACTGTGGCCTTAGCCACATCTCTTAATCTGGCAATGCCTCAGTTTTCTCTTCTTGTAGATGGGTATGATCAATATTGCTATCCAGCCAATTCATAATGATTAAATGTTAAGATATTTTGAATCCTACTGGTAAATAGCTGCTGACCTGAGCTGCCTCTCAAACCCCAGAATCTTCCCCTTTGGCTACATGGTAACTTGCTTGGGATCCCTGGGCCACCCAAAGATCCATCAACTAATGAGTTAATACCCACCTTCACAAGGGTCCTCTAAGGCCCTGATTGGTCAATGTTCAGTCCATTCAACTTGTTAAATATTTTGAGTGTCACCCTGCATATAGGACATCTACATCAGAGGGTTACTGTGACATTTATGTAGGGCTCAGAGCACTCAGTAGGTGCTCAGAATGTGATAATAACTCCTCCCCTGCTTTCTTGCATTCGCAGCTCTTCTTGGTTGGAGCTCAGAGTAACTGTGTACCTTTCTAAAATAATGTAGTGATATAAATGCATTTCTCTAAAGTAGATGAAGCAATTATTTCCAGTTCAATCTCCAGCAGATACTCTAGGGCCAATTTATTTGTTAGACAATGAAAATTGTGGTTCAGGGTCCAGGGGCACCAGCATCACCTGGAGGAATGTTAGACCTATGGAATTGGAATCTGAATTTTAACAAGATCTTCAAGGATGTTGTTATGCACATTAAAGCTTTAGAAGTATTGGTCTAGGGCATTTGTGTTAAAATGAGGGTTTCTAGACCCTACCTTAGATCTAGAGTGTCTGGGATAGAGGCCTGCAAATGTACATTTTTAGAATCATCACAGGCAATTTTTATGTTCACCGTGGTTTGAGAATCACAGTTGTGGACTTTTTTCTCCCAGCTACTCCCTTGTATCCTGGGGATGGGGCATCGAGCTAAAGGCAGGGAGGAAAATGACGATGTTGCCCACTTGGGAAATCTATTTTCACAGAGACCCCCTCTGGGTTTGCACATCCCCCCAGGCCCCTGCTTAGGCTGTCTGTTCAGTCCTGTGCTTAGCCAAGACCAGCCACAGGCCAGGTTGAGGAGTGCAATTATTGGACTTCTGAGCCGTTGCTGTTGTTGCTTTTGGCTCTGGTCAGACGGGTTGCAGATATGTGCAGGTTTCTCAGTCCCTTCCTTGGGGCAGGCCCCTCCTCTCGCCCCAGATTTAGAGTTAGTGTGCCCTGAGATCTCTCCTTACCTCCTGACATGATTCAAGAAATTCATCTAAAGTCACAATGCCATCTTTATTTTTGTCCATTTTCTGAAAGACACAACAGAAAGCATTTTAAAGAACCTCGTGATCTGCATTCCATCTCTTGCTTGTTGTTAATCAGCTTTGCCCTGAGAATGAGGGTGGTCTTTCACCAGCCAGACAACTCCAGTCAGTCCCTGGTGACAGCACTTTGATACCCATGAACTTCCTTTAATCAGAAGACTTGCTCCAGATACTCATCACTCATTGCTGGCTTATTCTGCTGACACCCTAACATATCTTACCTAGACTCCCTACTTGCCTGTCCCTATGGCAGGAAGAACACTGGACACAAGAGGTTCTGAGGCTGTCTGTGTCACTTACTGTACGACCTTGTGCAAGGCCAGAGAGGCCTGGGTTTCCCTATCTGCAAAGTGGGAGGCTGGACCAGAGGGAGCTCTGACATTCTTTGATACTTCATTGCTACACTAATGTTTTACTAAAATGCCACTATGATCACACCACTCCCCTACTTCAGAATCCACAGTAACCACCTATCCTTTATCAAAAGGCTAAACTCTTCCATTTAAAGATCTCACAATCTGGCCCTATACTAGTTTCCAATCTTGTTTCCGCTCGCTGCCCAGACACAAATGCTTGACACCTCCACAGATGTGGTTAATGAAGTTTTGTGTTTACTCTGATCCTCCAAGAATTTTTACGGAAATTAGAATTCATACTATGCCACTTACACTTAATAATATACTTCCCTGATCTCTTCTGTAGAGTGTACTTACCTGCTTATTGAGATCGTCTATTCCTCAAGGACAATATAGCTTATAATTCTATTCTGCTTCCAGCAATGCTTAGTATAGGGTTGGACACAAACTACTTGCTCAGGTGCTCTTGGGTGGACACATCTAAGTTGGACTTAAAGCTCATGCGGCAGGGTGCGTGCGTTACCTGGAAGAAGACGTCCACGTGCTGCCTTGGAGTGTCTTCTTTGAGCACGGGATATGTGTATTTCCCCATCATGTCATAGATGGCTTTGACAATGTCCATCATCTCCTGGAGAGGGGCCAAAAAAAGCACATAGTGCGGGAACCATGAGGTCAAGTTCTTAGATGGCAGAGTTTGTGGCTCCCTGTCCCCCTTGCAATGAAAGTGATTAAAAGGACCTTCCTCAGTAGATTAAAGGGCATTAGAAGGCTGAAGAGGCTGTATTCTGAGAGCCTCCTCTTAGAGAGAAGACAGTAGAAAATTCTTTTTGCCTTCAGAAGTTTTGGGTAGGTTACCTCTTCTTGGGCATTGTCTTCAGTGAGGGGCAATGTGCGGGGTCCCTATTCATGGACTTGAGGCAAATGAAATATTATTGTGGATTAAAGAAAAGTTAATGTTCTGGCTTAAAGATCTAAAAATCCTCACAGGTTTGGTCACCGTTTTAAGTGAAGAGAAATGAACCAACAGTCAAGATGATCGATGGGGCCACACGAAGCCAGTGGTTCCTCAGACTGGGGCATTTATTAGAAAGATCAGTTTCCAAGTCCACCCCAAAACTACTGAATCAGAGCATCTCAGGAATCACTATTTTTATCAGGGTCCATTAGGAGCCATTATTCTGACCACCTCGGCCCCTACTTGGGAAGGAGATAAAAAGAATGTTCAGCATGTTTGACATGGTGTCCACAGAGACCCAGGGGCCAGGCTCTATCCTGAGTTCCTTGACTGTTACTTCTCGTTCCAGGTGCTTATTTTATTTTATTGGTTTTTTTTTACTTTATTTTAACCTATTAATAATTTTAGACTTAAAGTTACAAAAATACTACAGAGACTTCATGTATACCTTTCACCCAGCTTCCTCTAATGTTAACAACTTGCATAACCAGGGCACAATTACCAAACCAGAAAGTTAACATTGCTGCAAAATTATTAACTAAATTATAGAGCTTATTCAAATTTCATCAGTTTTTCACTAATGTCTTTTTTTTCTTCAAAGATCTAACATTGCATTTATTTGTTGTGTCTCCTCTAATCTGTAAGTTTCATTCTTTCCTTGTCTTTCAGGAACTTTAAAATATAAATACTGGTCAGTTATTTTGTAGACTGTCTCTCAATGGCTTAGTTCTTGTAATTAGACTGAAGTTATCCATTTTTGGCAAGAATTTCATAGAAGTGATGTTATATCCTTCTCAGTGCCTCACATCAGGGAGGTACCTGGGGTTGGAATGCCTTGTTACTGGTGATGTTAACCTTGATCATTTAATTAAGGTGGTGTCTTTCAAATTTGCCTACTGATTTTAGTGCCTGTTAGTGTATCTTGCCTACAAAAGTTATTACTGTAGTGTTTGCCTAATGGTAATTTTGTATTTCCTTTATTCCTTCTATATTTATTAATTGAATTTTTCTGTAAGGAAGAGCTGCCCTTTCTCCCTCATTTATTTATGTATTCAATTGTTTTTTTTATATTAGTGTGGACTCATGGAAGCTTACTGTATTTTATTGGTTATAATCCAATACCTAATCATTTTGTATTTTGCTCAAATTGCTCTAGTTTCGACTACTGGGAACTCCTTCAGGTTGACTCTATAGCCTTTGACATGCTCTATCTTTTTTTTTTTTTTTTTTTTTAAAGCACTCCTATACTTCCCAGCACTACAAGATGCTCCAGGCTCATCTTGTATTTTCTCTTTCCCAGTACTAAAATCAACCACTTCTCAAAGGAGACTGGTTCTTTTTATTGAAGAATGGTGTTTAGAAACCAAGGTCTACATGCTAGGTGTGCTCACTGCTACAGGAGTGTCATTGCTCCAAGGCCTCGTCAATAGAGCTAGGAAATAATGTTTGTATCCGTGTGTTTATTTTAAAATGTGTGCTTTTCAAGCCCTTCATGTCCACATGGCCACTGAGGTCTTTCCTGCCTGGGTACTTTGTGTCTTTCAAGGAATGTGTCCATCTAGCAGCTTCCCAGTGGAATATGGATGGGCCCCTCACCCTGGCCCTCCACCACCCAATCATGCCAACCCTGCCAACTGGTCAGCCTCATTGTGCACCAGTCTTCTCCTTCACACCCGAATCTGCAGCCATCTGGAAGCTTTTCTGTTTCTGGAACATACAAAGCTCTATCTTGCCCCAGAGCCTCTCTAGCAGCTGTTCCTTATGCCTGGAACACTTGTCCTGGCTTTTTTGCATGACCGGTTCTAGTATGACAACACCTCCTTATAGCGGCCTTTGCTAACCTTCCCTGCCAAACCATATTCTACTTGTCTATTGTCCATCCTTCTACACTGCTTCTTGAGCAGGGGACCTAGTCTCATTGTTCACCTGTTGATGTCCAGCACCTAGAACACCTAATAAGCCCTTAAATACTTGTTAAGCAAACACATGACTGAATGAATGAGGAATGAAAGCTGGGTAAGCTCTCTGAGCTTCAGTTTTCTCTGCATAAGGAGAGAACCTTGCAGGGTTGAGGGGAAGGTTAGAGATGATATTCACACCCCCAGGCACCCTGCCTGGCACCCCGGAGCTCAGCAAGTAGGATGTTACAGGAAGCTCAATTCACACTTCCACTGAGATACCAGGACACAGTGGATACCAAAATGAGTTTTGGGATAGATCTTTGGGTATTTCACTGGCTAGGCACATGTACTCTGAGGTTCTAAAAGTGTCAAGCAGTGAAGATTCAGAAATTATTTGTCATGATTTCTTTAGAGATGGTTGTGCCTCCCATCACCTGTTCTGTGGTTTTATTAGTAGGCGAAATAAGTTATGGCCAATATGATCCACTTTTAGTCTCATCTTACTTAAAAATCTCTCTTTTCTCTTCTAGGTGCTGCCTGCAATTCTACCATCTCGACTTTCAGCTTTCACTTGTGGCTGCTGACCTGTCAACACGCAGGTTCCGTAGGGAAGAGGAACTCTGTCCACGCAAACAAGTCATTTTCACCCCCTGTGCAATGCACATTGATCTGTGTGATCCAGTTAGAATGAATCTGTTTAATTCTTTCTTGGGCACCTGGGAGTAGGGCAGGGCAATGTGGGATGCCAAAGGTGCCCTTCTTTATTTTGCCAGGGACCAGCTCTGTTAGCTCCAGGGCAGATCCTGCCTCGTTGAGACAATGTTATCCTCGTGACTGAGGTTGTTTTCTATTTGCTCAGGCACCTTCACAGTAGCTCTTTCGAGCCCCTGGTTTCAGCTCACTTACCTCTTTGTTTATGTATCCATCTTTATTGATGTCGTACAAATTAAATGTCCACCTTAGTTTCTCATGGACGGTTCCTCTCAGTAAAATCGACAGAGCGGTTACAAAGTCCTGAGAAGTGAAAAGGCAGGAGTGACATTAACCACTGAGCTACCGGGTGGGGTGAAGCTGTGTCTTTGGGTCAGACTCTGTGATGCTTTTACAGAATGGTGCCTCCCACGTCCTCTTGTCCACCTGGAGGACGCGGCCACGCTCAGCCAAGAGCCCCTGCCTTCCCATCGCTGCCCTGCCCCATTCTTTGGGAAGAATGAAGCTCTGTGAGACACAGGCCCACACAGCCTCCCCTGATGTCGGCCTGCCCCAGGGCTGTAGGGGTTTATTTGTCACCTGAGTTGCAGTACAGTCAGTGGCTAAGGACATGAACTATGGGGACACGCTGCCTCCATTCAAGTCTCTCCTTCACCACTTCTTAGGTGTTTGAAGTCGGGAAAGCCACCAAAATTAGAACCCTACTTTGTAGGGTTATTATGGGGATTAAACGAGTTAATACATGCCCAGCACCAAGTACAGAAGCTAGCACGTGGCAAGCAGTGTGCGTGTGAGCTCCTACACTGTGATTATCACTCCCCCGAGTCCCTGGATTCCTGGAAGGCAGGGGAAGTGGCTGCTCCTCTCCACCTTCAGGAAATGCTTATTAAATGAATGAAGGTTTCTTTGTCTTGACTGAGAGCATTTGATGATCCAACCCTTCCGCCAGTGCCCCGAGGTCTAGAGGGAAAGGTGGAGTGGAACCAGGGACCCCCTAGAGTGGACCCAAGAGACCGGTGTACCTCGAACTTCACGGAGCCTGTCTGGGTGGTGTCGAAGGCGTTGAAGAGGTAATGGGCGTACGTGCTGGCGTCTGCAAGGCAGGAAGAGAAGGGCAGGTGAGGGGGGCAGGGGCTCCACACAGGGGCGCGAGAGCACTTCAGACAGAGGCAGGGCTTCGACAAGAAAGAGAGAAGGGGGTGCTGGGGTGACAGAGAGGAGGAAACCATGGAGTGGGGCCTGTTTGCTCAACTCTTGGGGTTTAGGTGGAAAGTGAATTCTAGCCCCTCCAACTGGCCATCCTGAGAGAACCACTCTCCTGCCGGTCTGTGCAGGGAATCTGGTGGATGAACGACGTGGTGACCGTGTGAGGATGTTGTTCTGCGTGGCAGTGCAACGCCGTGGGATGAGCACTTGCTCGGGAGCAGACAGGCCTGGGCTCTGTCACCACGTGGCTGTGTGGCCACAGACATCTAACGCAACCTCTCTAAGCTTTCCTTTCTCCTCTCTGTGCAATGGGATGTAGCAAGACCTATCTCTTGAAATTTCTGAAAAAGTATGTTAAACTAGAGCTATGCCTGGCACACAGTGAAAGCTCAATGAAGACTGGCTCAGTGGAACACAGTAAACTGGGACTCTGGGGCCTGCAGGGGACGAAAGTCTCCTTCTGTGTGGGTAGGGGCCCTGCACTGGTCCCACACCTGGGTAGGCACCTGTCTGCTGCTGAAGAGGCCCATGGGAAACAGGGCCCAAGAAATGGTTGGGACACTTGGATCTCTGTATTGTCAGGACCCAGGGGAGGGGTCCTGTAGGAGACAGCTCTTGGGATCAGGATGCAAGGTGGTATGTGACACATGGAGGCCATAGGAGGAGCCACCTATGTGGTCCCAGGCCCATGTGGCTAGGGCTGGTTCCCGCAGGAGTCAGGCAGGGCAACAGAGGGGGTGCTGTGGGCTGGCACACCGGTGACCTGGCTGTATAAGCACAAACGTTACGCTCCCTGCCTCTTTTTGGATTCATTTATTTTTATAGTTTCTGGTATTTACTAAAGCTCTTTTTCAAAATTCGGCTTGTCTCAGCTGTTTTAAGGACAAGAGTGGAGACTGGGTGTGAAGGCTCATGCCTGTAATCCTAACATTCTGGGAGGGTGAGGTGGGAGGATTGCTTGAGCTCAGGAGTTCGAGACCAGCCTGAGCAAGGGTGAAACTCCATCTCTACTAAAAACAGATAAATTATCCGGGTGTGGTGGTACATGCCTGTAGTCCCAGCTACTCGGGAAACTGAGGCAGGGGGATAGCTTGAGCCCAGGAGTTGGAGGTTGCAGTGAACTATGTTGATGTCACTGCTCTCTACCGAGGTCAAAAGAGCAAGATTATGTCTCAAAAAAAAAAAAAAAAAAAAAAAAGAAAGAAAGAAAGAAAGAAAATGCCAAGAGTGGAAAGTGTCCTGTATAATGGTGGAGCCAACCTGGCAAAGCCTCTCATGAGACAATTACTGGGTCTAATCCTGGTCTGCTACTTCCTAGCCGTGTGATCTCAAGTAAATTGTTTAACTTCTCTGAAGCTCAATCAACCCATCTGGGATCACAGTACCTGCTTTCTAGAGCTGTTGTGAGAATTTATGTTATTGCATTATCCATTTTTCTTCCCCTCCTGGAGTGGGTCCATTTTCAGAGCTCTTTTCTGCTAAAGTTTTAGAGAATTGCACAGCTTGTGCTAAGGGAGGCCTCCTGCTCTGAGTTCTCTCTCCTCCGGGAGGGGCAGACGACAGGCAGGAGTGGACCTGGCGGAAGGACAGCTGCTCACCACAAAGGGGTCTGGGCGGGACGTTGTCAAGGTCAGACTCACCTCCATGAGGGAAGAACTGGGCGTAGATCTGCTTGAATGTTTCTTCATTGACCACACCGCTGGGGCACTCCTGTGCGAGGGGGAGAGAGAATAAGCATTGGGGGGTGTAAGGGCCCATCCTGGGGTCTAGGGCTGCTCATGATCCTTGGTGGGCAGGGGCTGGGCAAGCACCCCTGCATTTCCATGTCTCCAAGGAGAGTGGCTGGAGGTAGCCTCACCTCGGGACGGAAGCTGCCTTGCAAAATGTTGAGACGTTGTCAGAGAATGGGCACTGAGAGGTGGAAAAAGTTTGGGTTTGGGGATTAGAAAGGCCTAGGCTTGTATCCTGGCTCAGCTAATATGAAACTTTGTGACTTTGGCCAAGTCAATCTCTGATCCTCATTGTCCTTACCTGTAAAACAGAGCTGGCAGTACCTTCCCAACAAGGCTACCGTGAGCTTTAATAGGTGAGCCTGTGTCAGGTGGCACTGAGTCCATGGTCAATGCCAAGTAGTGTCTCTTTCTTCTCTTGTCTGGATGCTGTTCCCCTCAGCCCAGTCCCATCTGGGCCACCTTCCCACAGAGCCCTGCTCCAGCCCACGGCTAACACTGCCTCTTCAAGATCAGAAGGAAAGAAGCCCCGACGGTAGGAAACCAGGCACATGGCCAGCGCAGTGTGTGTAGAAGGCAGAGGCATCGCGGCTCTTGTCAGATAACTCCCAGGAGGTACTTGAATCCCCATGGGTCAGTGCCGTGAACATTGAGGCTGTCATCAGTTTAGGATCAACTAAGCTCTACCTACAGACTGCATCTGGAAGGAGGGTAAGTAGGAGCACCTCTCTCCGCCCCACCCCAACCCGGGATTTGGAAATAAGATTGCACTCTAAGAGTTAAGCTTGTACAAACAATCCCGGATGGGATCTGAGCTCTGCCTTTTGAAGACAGGAATGTATTAATGTATATGAGGCAACAATGATCCCCCATCCTCTGATTCCACCTTTGATTGTAACTTGGCATCTGCAGAGCTCACAGGGCAAGAAGGGCCCAGCAAGGGGAGAGGAGTGTCTGGTCCCACCACCAGTTCCATTTCCCATGGAGAATCAATACACTGACACTCGGGCTTATACATCAGTCTCTGTGAGCCTGGTTAGCGTAGGTCAGCAGACCTAAGTCCCATCATTTTGGGGCACCCACAAGATGGAAAGTGTGAATGTGTAAGAAGAGCTAAGGCCAGAACCTGGGCCAGGGTGAATCCTGCAAGGTTGTGCCACCCTGTGGAGTGTCTGGGCGGTGGGCCAGTTTACTGTCTCCTGAGATTGCCTCGTCCTTCCTTTCCAACCACGTGATCTCGCTCTCATGTCCCCTTCCCTGTACAACAGTTGGCCTTCCTTGTACAACCACACATATGGGAAACTCCCTTAGGAACTCCCTTGGCACTTGGGAGAGTTTAGTCCCATCCCACTCAGTGTCTGTGGAGGCTACGTGGGTCTTACATTTTTGAAGCCTCGATAAAGGACTTGCAGCTCCCTCTTAGTGAAGTTGGTCTGGGCCTCGAGCTGCTCCAGTCCCTCAGGTCGATGGCAAACCATGGTCATCTCCAGCTCATCTTCAATCTTATCTGGAACCAGAGGAGATGGCATTGGAGCGGTTGGCCTCAGGGGTCACTCTTGTCTGACAATAGTCTGCATTGGCAAAGAGGGCTGTCATGACCAGGGACTTAGGACTGTGGCCTGGGGGGGCACTGCCGATGGCCTTCCTGCCATGAACCTTATTTCCCTGCCTAGTCAGTCTCTGTCTCACACCAGCCCACCCCGTTACTGTGGGGGTGTTGGACACCACAGAGGGAGGGGCTTCGGCGTTGGAGATAAACATGTTCCAAGTGGAGATGAAGGTAGAAGTGCTCAAAACAATTCCATATGAACACATGTCCCTTGCTTTCAGAATAACCTCTTTGCATATTCAAATTGTTGTCCATTGAACTTTCTGAATATTCCAGAGACACAGGTAAGTGAGCAGAATGATAACGTCCTCCAAACAGCAAAGGGAAATAATGAATATATTAAAAAAACAAAGTAAACTCACACCATTTGGGCCAACTCGGGAAAGGTTAGGATGATTTAGTAAGAAGTTCAAAGTATAGCATGTTAAGTATTAATTATAAAAATTTGAATATATTTACAGTGTCTTATTTTGTTATATCTGCTAGATATCCTTAAATACTTGGAAAATGACTTAAGTAGGAGCTACTTTGTATAAAGCAATTGAAGGGCTCTAAAACCAGTTGTTGTAAGTAGTAGTTTAAGTATGCCTCACATGGGTACTATAATGGAATCTAATGTTGCACTAGTTATTTAGAAAATGTGTGTCAATCAAAGTAAGGAATCTGCCCATCTCCCACTGAAGGATTATATCATCCAAATCAGTGGAATTTTCAACATCTTGCCATTACAGAGGGGTGAGTGAGTGTCTTCCTCTGGGCTTTGCCAGAATGCTTTCTATAAATTTACACCAGTCAAGAATCAATTACCATCTAACTATCTCTGCCTGTTGTCATGAGGACATTACCAAATCCATATATTGAATGACTGTAAATCTGGGCTGGCGAGAATAGCGCTGACATGGGCAGGCTGGAACATGCCCACACCACGTCCCGCCCCATGGCAGTCCAGAGAAGGACTGGCTTAGTTTCTACACCGGAGAACAAGGTGAACAGGTACATTAAATCGTGCGCGTTTCTCTAATCATTGTCATTCTCTGCACCAGATTTTCTCTGCAATTGTCACTTTCCCCTCTGAGACTTTGATTCCAATATAAAAGGAATCCAACAAATTAAGTTTGTATCTTGTACATATCCCCAAAGGTAATGGATGCTCGTGTAAAGCTCCGGTAACTTGGTAACAATTCCTAATTGTCATCTTTCTTACGTGCTGGGCAATACATATCACCTTATCCTGCTGAGCGCAAGGCAGGTGATTCAATATGAATAAGACACTGTTTATATCACATAGCAACAAGTGGCCAATTTCCTCATAATTCATAATTCTTAAAGAGCCTTTGATTATTGTTATGTTTGTAGTTAATGAGTTAAGTAGCAATTACCTAAACACTGAAGCATTTCTATGTAAATCAAAAGGCTGATTCTAAAAAAAAAAAAAAAGAAGGAAAGAAAGCAAAAGAAAAGGAAAAACAATTCACATAAGTCTAATTGAGAATGCTCATATCTGTTTTTAACTCATTTTAAAATAGAAGTCAATTGTTGGTTTAAATCTCTTAACATTGGATCTTTCATTTTTAAAATGCACATATCTATGACTGTGCATATATTCAGCTGTGCATATATTCTGTAGAAACGTCAGAAGGGGCTGCAGCACTTTTCACATCCTTCCCGTTTCCCCTTAGGCGTTCTGGGGGTGCTGCCAGGTGGCCCCCATAAAAAAAGGAGAAGCAGCAAAAATCATATTAAAATGTAAATAAAGAAAATGGAAATATTGTATTTTTGGAATAAATGATGCATTTTTGAAGGCATCCAGTTTACCGTTCTAGGTTTATCTTACCCAGAAGCATAAAAGAATTTTGTGCAGTATTGTTTTATCCCTTAATCTTCCTGTGACTGAATTTCTCACAAGCTCAGAGAAATTTCTTTGTAAAAGTTTGAGGGGACCTTTCTGACTCAGAAGCAGCACTTGTTTCCCATCACTTTTATTAAAAATGCACTAAGTAATTATTGAGATATCAACTATTAAACACACTTCATTAAGATGGAAGTAGACTTTATTAATAAATGATTTGTTTGCTGTCTGGACAGCAAGATCGATTTCCATATCAAACAGATTCTGTAATATCTGAATATTTGGATATTGACTGCCAAGTTTTTGTTTTGTTTTCCTTTTTCATCATCTGCTAATTGTCAGGCTGTGCTAACAACAGTTATGGAAGGAAATTCACATCTTGGGGACTCAACATGCTGGCAAGTAGCCTGCCTATGGATGTTAGGGGCTTAAACCAGTGGCTTTCAATTTTTTTTTACTGTATTTTATAGTAAGAACTGCAATTTGTATCACAATCCCATATACATATACATATAAGCAAAAACTTCATGAACTATTTTAAAGCAAAATTTAATGACATAAAACTGTCCTTCACTAACGTGAGATGTATTCTATTCTCAGTTTTAAAAGACTCCTTTGGAAACACATGCTGGTTGTGACCGTCACGTGCCATGACTTCTGGCTGGCAAACACTGATTTAATGTGTCTACCGGGCAGGCAATGTGGTGCCGGCCACGGGAAATACACCCAGAAGAAACTTCAGAGGTGGCTGCAGCACTTTTCATATTCCTCCTGGTGCCCCTCGGGGATTCCCTGGATGCTGCCCGGGTGGTCCCAGTAAAGGAGGGAGGGTGACCCAGCTTCCTGATTGGAGGACAGAGAACAGAACGAACATGTGGGAGTCTCTGTGGCAGTTTCGTCTGAGGTTTGCTAAGAGTCTCCAATGCCAAATGTTGCTCGTCATTATTATTTTTGTTACAAAAAATAACGATGAGCCAGTTACTAAGTCAGACGGAGTTTGAGCAGTTGAGATAAAAATTAACCTAGGGACTTAATACTATGATGATCACTACACAACAAGAACAAATTAAAAGACTTTCTGTTTTACTATTAAGCTGTAAAATGTTGTCATGCCTATTGTCCCATAACCTTGTGTGTGGTGGGGAGAGAGGGGACCACTGCCCTGCCCATCTGACATCAAGAAGGTGGGTGTCCTAACAGACGCAGTAATTTTCCAACTATGCGTTCTTCACACCCGATGAGTCTCCATCACGGGGGTACAGCTACGTAGAATCACCAACTACGGGGGACCTACGCAGGAAGCTCTCAGGCTGCAGCATAGATGATTCAGTTTAAGTGGTCCTGAATGTTTTGGGATCGCAGACTCTTCTGAGTATAGAACGAAAGCTTTAGACTCCATCGGAAAAAAATGCACCATCACTGCATTCTTGCCTATACAGGCATGTGTCGCTTAACGACAGGGATATGTTCTGAGAAATGCATCATTAGGCAATTTTGTCAATTTGAGAACATCACAGAGTACACTCACACACACCTAGATGGTACAGCCTACTGCACACCTAGGCTGTACGGGGTAGCCCATTGCTCCCAGGCTACACAACTATACAGCACGGAACTGAATGCTGTAGGCAATTGTAACGCAGCGCTAAGTATTCGTATGTCTAAACATATCTAAACACAGAAAAGGTACAGCAAAAATATGGCATAAAAGATAAAAAAATGGTACATCTGTATAGGGCACTTACCATAAACAAAGCTTGCAGGACTGGAAGCTGCTCTGGGTGAGTCAGTGAGCGGTGAGTGAATGTGAAGGCCTAGGACACCCTGTACACTGCTGTAGACTGTATAAACACTGCACACTTAGGCTACACTAGATTCATAAAAAGGTTCTTTCTTCAATAATAAATTAACTTTGGCTTACTGTAACTTTTTCACTTCACAAACTTTGTGATTTTTAAAATTTTTGATTCTTTTATAATAATTCTTAGCTTAAAACACAAACACATCGTACAGCGGTGCACAAATATTTTCTTCCTTTATATCCTTATTTTATAAGCTTTGTTATTTTTAAAATTTAATTTTTTTGACATTTTAGACTTTTTTATTAAAAACTAAGACATAAACGCACACATTAGCCTAAGCCTACACAGGGTCAGGACCATCAAGATGTTGCTAGGTGACAGGAATTTTTCAGCTCCATTTATAATCTTATGGGACCACCATTGTATATGTTCTGTTGTTGACCAAAATGTCATTACGCGGAGCATGACTATACACTTTCGGCGAGTTTCTGCATCTTTTAAACACATTGAGCTGGTGCTAAGGTCTTCCAGCGTAGGAGATCTTTTCTAAACTCTGTCACTAACTGGCTTTGTCTAAGTCGTAGGTCACTTAGACAATTGGTGACAGAGCTGGATGTAGAATCCAGCCAGTCCTGGCCTCTTCCATCAGACCTGACAGCTCTGTGCCCGGCTATAAGTAGACTATGAGCAGCAGGAGGACCCAGTGAGGTGCCTCCTTGGCCAGCCTCATGGCCACGGCCATCTCCTTCTCCCTGGACCGGAAATAGTTTCGCCATCATGGTGTCTGGGTTGGACTTCATACTTACTCATCTAGTTTTTTTTTTTTTTTTTTTTTTTTTTTGAGACAGAGTCTCACTCTGTTGCCCTGGCTAGAGTGAGTGCCGTGGCGTCAGCCTAGCTCACAGCAACCTCAAACTCCTGGGCTTAAGCGATCCTACTGCCTCAGCCTCCCGAGTAGCTGGGACTACAAGCATGTGCCACCATGCCCGGCTAATTTTTTGTATATATATATTTTAGTTGTCCATATAATTTCTTTCTATTTTTAGTAGAGACGGGGTCTCGCTCTTGCTCAGGCTGGTCTCGAACTCCTGACCTCCAGCGATCCACCCGTCTCGGCCTCCCAGAGTGCTAGGATTACAGGCGTGAGCCACCGCGCCCGGCCACTCATCTAGTTTTGAGGTTACAAAATAGCTACTTTTGGCCTGAATGCAGCCCAAAGACAGGTTGTGTTTGATTTGTAAAATGTGTTTTAATTATTTGGGAATTAGGTGCCCATGTTTAAAGATGAGACGTTCATCTACAAATGGATTTCTGATTCCTCTTGGAAAATGGAGTTATCTGACAACTTTGGTCTCATATTCTCACAAGGCAAGAGTCTACTAGAGCTGAGCAGTGGCTGTCCCCTCTGGGCAGCCGTACCGTCTAGGGCTGTCTGTTGTAACCCATTAATGCCACCTGCCTGGCACCCCGGGCATTTGAGTTTTCAGCTCCTGATCTGTACCCACGACTCCTCCCACCCGCCTACCTTTCTCCTACCTCACACCACACCACCTACTCCCTCACTATCTGCTTATTTAAACACACTCCACGCTGTTGCATAAAGACTTGAGGCTGATTATAGGAAATAAATATAATAAAGTAATAAGTAATAAGAAAAACTGCCTCAGAAAATGTGGATTAGATTAAGAGGTCAAGACCACGGGGGAAAAAGAGAACAGAGAAATTCAGGCCATTTGTTTGAAGCAATTACAACACTTGAGCCACAAATTGGCTCTGAGATTTTACATATGTCTTATTGCCCATGAAAAAAAAACATATCAGTTTCTTAGGGGGAGCAAAGCTTTTCCTAAAGCTTATCTCAGAATGAACATTTCCAACTGTTTCTATAGAGGTGGGGTTTGCTAACAAGGGGAACAGAAAGTTGGTGAGTGAGAAGACTAATTATAGAATAGATACTTGATTAAGAAGCCCATCCCTTGCAAGTCATGTGACCAAAGTAATCGAGTAAGTTTAAACTTTTTTTTTTTTTTTACCTCTCTGATACTGGTAATACCACCAGGCGATGTCTAGGAAAAAGTGAGAAAACATTTTACCAAATCCATTCATCAAAAAGGAAAACACACTTTTATTGTTGATGGAGAGGCCACTCTAAGGGTGTCCAGGTCACCGTCCATCTCGACATATGCAAAGAAGCCTCTCCGTACCAGAGCTAGGGCTGAACACCCTGTCCTTTTCCCATGGTCGGAACAGGCAAGAGCGATGAGTCGCCTCCCGGTGGCCATGGCTCCCAGCAGGGGGCTCGCTGAGCATGCCCTCAGCCATGCAGTCATGCAGCCTGCAGAGATGGATGGCGCGTGGCAGATGTGCATGGATGTGGATGGGTCCTTGGAAATACCTGCATGTTTGACTGGAGAGCGGCTCGTAAGACCCCTCCAAAATCAGGAGGCCCCCAGTACCCCTCTCTGCTTCTTTGTGATCTGAAGCTACAAACCTTATAGGATCATTTATTCACTCACTCAACAATGGTCAATGAACATATTGGTGAATGTACTATGTATATATTGGTGAATAAAATCTCTGTTCCCTGCTCTCATTGAGCTTACAATCTATAAATCTTTGCTTCTCTCTTCCCTTTTTAAACTTGATAAGTAACTCAGATGCAGAAGAGGAAAAAGGCAGTTGTGGAAGATAATTAGCACATTAGGACGCGTGGCAGAGTAGATGCAGGCTAAGTCCCCTGTTATGCCGAATATAAAACACAAGACGAAACAGCAGACCTGGAAAGCCATCCATGGCACAGTGGAGTTGAGTGGGCCCAAGGTCCCAGGGAACTCTACTAGATGTCTCCTGGCCTTTTTGGGTCTATTTGGTGGTCAGCCTGGCTCTCCTTTGTAGGTTCTTCTTTGAACTTCCTCCTGTCTTGCCAGCACCCTGACCAAGAGTGTGTAAGGCAGCCCAGCCACCACCAAAAGTGTGCTTTAGTTTTTGCCCCCAATCTGCAACCCCAGACAGCAGGGACTTACTTGCCTGCTGCTCCTGTAAGTGGTAGCATAGGTGAATATCCATTGGTAAGTGTTTTCACTCTTGTCTCCTGACCTGTGTCCCATGGGACAAACTTATTTTGCTGGATTTATCTGCCCCTTTTATCAGGCTGGTTAGGTGACATTTGCATTTATTTATTTATTTTCACTAATAGACTTTATTTTTTTGAGCTATCTTAGGTTTACAGAAAAATTCCATAGAAAGTATAGAGAGTTTCCATACATTCCAACCTTACAGTTTCCCCTCTTATTAACATCTTGCATTGGTGTGGTATATTTTTTTTACAATTGATGAACCAATATTGGTATGTTAATAGTAACTAAAGTCTTTAGTTTATATTAGAGTCCACTTTTTGTGTTGCATGGTTCCATGGGCTTTGATAAATGCATAATGCCACGTATCCACACTTATAGTATCATATAGCATAGTTTCACTGCCTTGAAAAAGCTTAGGTAGCATTTTAATAGAGATATGTCTACAAATATGGATTGACATCCTCTGGCATGCCAGGAATGTGATAGGTATTGGAAAAGAGATGAAAAGACATAAAGTCTGTTTACATGAGCTGTCAGACTGGTGAGGAGGCATACACATAGTCCAGGGATTGCAAACTCAAATGCCAGTAGTCATTGGCAGGTAATTTAGATGAGGACAGGTGACGGATGTACAACTCTAGAGGGTGGTGGGGACTGAGAACTGGAGAAAAATTGCCCCATGAAAGGGGAACAACTGTTACTGAGCCAGTTGTTAATAGGTAGTAATAATTTAAGCCCAGTGAATCCAGATCTTTAGATTTTTCAAGAGATGCCATAATTAAAGATCGTTTGTTTCCTGATTCTTAGCTGTTATCAATGAATTTAATATTGAACACATACAGCAGGTGCCAAATATAACACATTTGTGGGAAGGATGTTGTAGGCTGTTGGTTTGGAACTTTTCATTGGCAAATCATTCCAAAACAGCATGGATATGGCAAAGAACTGGGAACTGGGGAGAGGAAGCTCTTAATGCCTCCTGGGTGGCACAGGAGTGAAAGGGATATGAGGGAAAGCTTCAAGGGGGTGTGTGATAATTTAGTTGAGTCTTGAAGGATGAAGGGACGAGGGAACAGCATATGCAAAGGCACAGAAACTGAAAGACCCAGGAATAGTGAGCTCTCTTGTAGCAGAGCTGAAATCTCTCTGAGAACAGCTAGAAGGGGATGATGTTTAAAAAGTCCCATCTGTTTGAAGGCATTACAGAGCCACCAAGGTAGCCTGCCCCAAAACAGCTCAGTCCCTGTCTGGATTAAGTTTACCTGCTTTTGTTCTATTACTTTTCAGAAGTTGAAGGCTTAACCAGATAGTTTACACATTTTCATTCTAATGTCTACCATTCAGTGAAAATTTGCCAGGCATATCAAGAGACAGGACCAAGAGAAAAAAACAGAATACAAGTCATAGATCTACAGATGATTCAAATACTGGATTAATCAGGCATGAGCTCTAAAATAAGGGTGAATATATGCTCAAGAAAATAGACAGAAAGCTACAGAATTTCACTAAAAGAACTAGCATATATACAAAAAAGTGAATTAAAAATTCCAGAATTAAAAAATATATTACCCCATATTAACAACTAAATAGACCAATTTAACAGCACGTAATACACAGATGAAGAGAGAATCAACGATTTGGTAGGCAGATCCATAGAAAAATATACAGGCTGATGCATTGAGAGAGAAAATAATGGAATCACAGGTAAAAGCATAGGATACATATGGGACATGATGAAAAGTACTAACATATGTATAATTAGTGTAAAGAATGATTATGAAGCAATATTTGAAGAGATAATAAATTTTAAATAAAAAAATGGGTGAAATATATTGAGCCTTGAGTTCAAGAAGCCCCACAAACCCCAGGCAGGATAAAAACAAAGAAAAACCACCTACAAAAACATAGGAAACTGCTGAAATATAAAGATAACTAGAAAGTCTTTGATACAAGAGAGCAAGCATCAGTTATGAACCAAACCCTAACTAAGTGATGTGTGCAAGCATAGGGGCAAAGAAATTAAAAATAAAGTGATGGAAAAGGATACACCATGCAAACACAAATCAATAAAAGCTGGCATGGCTATGTTCACATCAGATTCAGCAGATGTTAAAGCAGGAATCTTTGCTAGAGATAAAGATAAAGTTTTTATGTAAAAGGATCCATTCACTAGGAAGTGCTAACAATTCTAAATAACATGTATTAATAATATAGCTTCAAAATACATGAAAAGCAAAGACTGATAAAATTAAAATGAGAATTAAATTCACAATCACAATTGGAGATTTTAAAACACCTCTTTCAGTAGCTAACAAAACAAGCAGACAAAAAAATCAAGAAGGGTATAAGATCTGAGTAATACATTCAACAAACTTGGCTAAGACATAGAGAGCTCTGTACCTAAGAATCATAGACTACTGTACATTCTTTTCAAGTGCACATAGAACATTTTCCCAAATTGACCATTTCCTGGACCATAAAGCCAATCCCATAAAGTTTAAAGAACTGAAGTTATTTAGAATGTTTTCTGTCCAAAATTAAGTATGATATCAATAGCAAAAAGAAAACTAGAAAATCCTCAAATGTTTGGAAATAAAGCAATATAGTTCTAATTTCTAAGTAACCCATGTATCAAAAAAGCAGACTCATGGACACTAGATAGTATTTTTAACTAAATGATAAGGAGAATATGACATATCAAAACTTGTGGGATGCTGTGAAAGCTGTATCCAGAGGGAAATTTAAAAGAGCACGACATACTTGAGCTGCAAATAATTCGCATGACAGTGTGCATACAAAATACAGAATGCTGTACTTCCTCTTAAAATTATATTTCTAATATTTCCAGTATTTCATTTTCAATGTTGCCTGACCTATATTGGTTACATGAGAAACTGTATTAGTGATGGCATGCCAGCATTTGCAAATGTAATCTTTTATCTCCCTTTAAACTTGGTTGATCGGTTTGTTTTGGGTGGGTTTGGCACTATCTTTTTGATAGACATATAATCAGAGGTGAAGATCCTCGTTGTTTGCATAGAGCAGAGGAGGGAAAAGTCCCACTTGGTCCTGAAGCCTTGAGGCTTAGATTCTTACAGCCGAGGCTTGGAGGTGAGTCATAAACCCACTCAGACACACAGAGTGCACACAACTCATCAGCTCTGAATTTTATAAACTTCACAATGAGTCCCGGGAGTGCTGAGCTGAGCCTTGATAAAGATTTTCTGAGTGTTCCAGATATTTTTTTCAGTCTTCTTGGTTCAATAAAACTCGAATCATATTTTGCTCCAAGCATTTGTTCTCTTAATCTTGAAACCCCTCCTGCCCCTTTTAAGCAAGATTGAATTTATACATTTCTCATTCATTTACACCTCAGTACTGAAAATGTTCTGCAAGAAGAGTTCTATGGGAAAAAAAAAAACTTCGAGTGCATCTATTTCTATTGATGGGAAGTTTTCACGATCAAATGACTTAAAAATTCTTCAACATACAGTTTATTTCAGTTCACTACCCTTTCTCCCCAAATGAGAGTTTCTCGCCAAATCAGGTTAGCACATAGATTGAAGTATGTGGTGGGGAGTGTCAAATACTCCTTGCTGCCTCTCGGGAGGTGGGTGGTGGTGGAAATTAACCATCAGAAATGTAATGCAACTATTAAAAGTCCACAAAGTCACTATACAGATTGTGACATAAGTCACAGTTCTGTTTATGTGTGACAGTGTTACAGTCACGTATTTTTCACCAAGCCTAAAAAAACAAACAGCTGGGAAAGGAGTTATCTAGATGCCAGGGTTAGGGAAAGAAGCAGCCCTAAAAGGTGTCTGAGGACAAGAAGCAAGGCCACCTCCATTAAGGACTCTCATGTCACCTCACCTCTACAGCAACATTTTGGTCCAGCTGAGCCCAGGCTGCAAGGTAGAACTGTCAGTTTGACTACAATGGCTCAGCCACAGGCAGAAATCTCTAGACGATGTTTTAAGTGGACATTTTTGTCTGGAAAAAGTGCCTCAGGATGATTTTTTGATGATTTACTTAGGTAGCTCCAGCAGTTCCTGCAACTTTAGGGGGCAATTAGTCAAAAGAGGCCCAAATCCTGCCACCATCTGGCATTTAGGTGGCAGTGGAGAAACCTCCCACCGTTTCTCCTTTGGACCCAGCTGGATGCTGCCCTGAAGTTCCAGCACATGGAGGCAGCCAGTTAATGAGCAGTTGCTGACCGGTGTTGGAGAGAGAGGGCATGTTGCCCAGGGTAAGTGGGTCTAGGATATTTCTGCAGGAAATAAGAGGATAACGTGGGTGGGATTTTATTACTCCTCTTGACTGAGGCACTGAAATAACAATTGGTTGCAAATGAGAAGTGCCCAGGGAGAAACGGCATTTTTGGTTTTAAGATGGAAAAATGAAGATGCAGAAAGAGGTTGAAGAAATTGCTCAAAGGAAAAGTAAAATTGCCACATGAATAGAATTTAAGTCAGGTTAGCATAGAATTTCCTCATCACTGGGAACTCACTGGATCCAGGTCAGGCTAAGATGTGAAGAGCCTGCCTTTCAACCTGAGTTTTGAAGAAGAGGTGTTAACTGCTATGCAAGTAATCAGATAACCTGACAACTTGCTAAGTGATGGCTTCTGAGTAGAGAGCTGGTTTTGGTGGGCAGGTTAACGTCTGACAACTGGCTCTGGGAGAGGGAGGGAGAAGACTGATTGGTCCCATTTTCTAATTTTCTTGGTATAAATATTCCCATCATGGCCTAGTTCAGGCCATCAGTACGAAGTTGTTGAAGTGAAGTGATCACGCTTTGGGAAGGACAAAACCCCAGTATGATCTGGCTCTATCACATAACCGCTGCCATTTTAGAATAGCTGACATATGCTAACTATCCCAAATTAGTGTGCTAAAGACCCAAAAACCAATTTCACAAGGTAAGCTTAGTCCCCGTAATTCAAGCTAATAAACCCTTTCTTTGTTCATGTGAACATAAACTTCTGTCCATCATGTAGAATAATCACAAACAGGGAAATAATGGAAGTTGGCCAAGTGAGCTTTTGCTGGATTCAGTATTAATGTATCCTTGTATTAAGTGCCTGTCTTGGTGAGCTCAGAGAGCATGATAATAGTTTTAGAATTGATCTAATCATCTCACTGTCCCTAGGAGGTATGTGGTTATTAGACTAACTCAAGCTATAATCCTACCCACCTTGTAGCTATAAATCTAAATGAAATGAGGTATGTAAAATGCTCTGTGCACATAGTAGGTGCTCAAAAACAGTATTCCCGTCTTAAAGGATATTATGACTGTGATTTTAAGGGTCATTCTTAATAGCAGAATCCAACAGTTATGTTAGACTATGTCTTAATGATATTTTTCCTTTTCTGATGGATCTAGTTAACTAAATGTGCTTCTCTGTAATACAGGGAGATTTTCTTGTTCTGTGATTTACTCTGTCAGGGAGACACCCAATTTCCAGTTGAGGTTGGACATTATCTGGCTGGAGTGAATATATCATTGTATCTCAGCCGGGACGGCCATAAGTGAACACGAGTCTCTGGATGAAAGCACGTCAGCCGCCTCGGTCTGGAGAGCGCCGTGCAACGGGCAGGAATCTGTGGGTGGTGGACATCAGCGACCCACAGTGTAGGGCCCGGAGTGTAGTGAACAGACATGATAACTGACGGCCACTGAGGCAATGTCCTGCCTCCTTCTCCCTGGAGGTATTACATGGCTCCACGTTCTCTGCCCTTAATAATCCAACAGTCAGTGTGCGCATTGTTTGGTCCATCTCTTAGCTGGAGAAGTCAATTGGACATTACCCTCAGCTGGAACATGAACTGCCAAATGCAAGGACTGCAGTCAGCTCGTCTGAGAACGTATGTCTGCCTGCCCAGAGGCAGGGAGAAGATGTCAAGGTGCCATCCTCTCCAGGACTCGGCTCGGAAGCCTCTTAACTGTGCACTTAATAAATGAAGCCTTGGCAGACACACCTTGAATTATTAATGAAGTTATTCAGCTTTGATTGTTTCCTTCTTTTGGGGAAAGGTTATTCACTCAAATGCCTTTGATTAGACTACACAGTACATCACAATTGGGCATATTTTATGTGCAACTTTATGGCGATAATAGTTCTGTCTCATTTAGAAGCAAATCAGACATTATGAACTTCGTGATTTATTAATGTATTGATTTCTATAAATGTCAGCACATCTCACATCCCGTCAGAGAGCCTGGGAGCAATCAGTGAAGGGCCAATAAAAATGTAAAATGAAACCATCATAAAAAGAGGAAATACTGCCTCTTTCAAAGCCCCGCTGCCTGTCTGAATTGTTTCAGGATCCAGATCATTACCAAGAAGGCACCCCCCAGCCCCCGGGAAACTCAGCCTGCTGCTGGCGGGGTGGGGCTCAGTCATGCTTAAATCTATTTTAAATAAAAATAGATTTTGTGGACTGAAATAAAAAGCAAGAGGTAAAGGGTGAGAGCCGGAGGGGCCTGTGTCCAGTGCCCAGACTCATCCTGACACAGCAGGGGGAGAAGGGGTCCCTTTCCGTCAGATTCACCCTGCTACAGCCCGCCCCTCCCTGCTGAGGGAGCTTCAGGATGGAGCCCAGAGTCTCCAGCTGGCACTGAAGGGTCTACACTGGGGGCCCAGTCTACATCCTGGCACTGAAGGGTCTACACTGGGGGCCCAGTCTACATCCCAGCACGATTCCCTGACACTTTCTGTTGTGGGTCCTGTGCCATAGCCCCAGAGTCTGCTGGTGCATAGACACCTGTCTCCACTAGAGCATGTGACCAGCTGACCCCAATCCGACCCGCCCTTTAAACCTGGCTTAAGTGTCATCTCCTCTGGGCAGCTCTCTCAGAGCACTACATGGAAATCTCTCTCTGTCCAAACTTCCAAAGCACTTATCTTCTCTAACAATCACCCAGCAGGTGTCAAAATCTACCTTTGGGCGTTGCCATTTTCATATACAGGAGCGGAGTTGGGGGAGATTGTGTCCTGTGCTTATTTTTGTTTTGTTTATATTTTTGGTATTTTACTCTTGCCATTATGTCTGGTGTCCACTTTGCATATAGTAGATGCTTAGTAAGTGCTCATTATTTGCTAAAAGTATGTAGCACTGCAAGGAGTTAAATTAAAAAATAATACTTTAAGGGTCCTGAGACAGCCTCCAGGGGGATATACGGAAAGTATTTGGCTAATTTAGTGAGTAATTTTGTAATTTGACAGTTTAGTTCTGAAATCACAATCTGGCAGCTCACAGAGTACTGTTGCTGTTTCACTTCTTTTAAATGTGAATTTTGCCAACATTTATTTCACATAAAAATATGGATTTTTGGCTTCTCTTTAGAAATCTGAAATTATGGCCATGTTAGGCCCACATTCCCATATGGCAGCAATTGGCTGGAGCTGAGGAGGGGCTGCTCGATTTAGACAGGGCATGTGCTCTGTCGTGAACCACAGTCCCCACTACTCCCTATTGCTTCTCCAACACTAGACCAGGGGACGGTTGTTACTCATTATCACACATTTATGTACCTACTGGAGTCTGCAATCCCTTTTTAACAGCTCCCTTCCCCTGCCAAAATCATGTTTGTCCAAGTGGCTTTTATGTGTTTTATCATAGTCTAGAAAAAAATGACAGAATTTCAATTTTGGGGTCTTAGGCAACATGGAGATGTTTAATCACCCTGTAATTAGAGAGACTCTCTGTACAGAAGTACAGAGTCAGGATGTGTCCTGCAATGTACACTTCTGTGCTGCTCATAGCACACGTATCAACAATGGGGCGGGCTCCTAAGTTCTGGGCTCAGCACATTTCAGCCACCTGTTTTATGGAGAATTTTCACATCACTTAGCTCCTGTGGGGTATGCATTATAGTATCCCCATTTTACAGAGAACACTGACACTCAGAGAAGAAAGAGAAAAGATGACACTTGTGAGCACTGCCAATTTCCAAGCACTCTGATATGTACTTTACTTATATCGTCTCATTGAATTCCCGCATAGCTTTTAAGTATTATTATTCAATATTTATTGTTGGTTTATTATTAGGTAAATAGCATTTTTTCCATTTTATTAGGAGAAATGGAATCAGAAATTTTAGGAGACTTCATTGAGGTCACAAAGATGATGACATGGAAGAGCAAAGACTAATCTCATCATCTGCTCGATGGGCAGATGTGTAAGGCCATAGGGAACCCTCCTACGGGTCTCTGCTGGGCCCACTCTTGTGTCTTTGTGGTTGTGTCTCTGCACAAGTCAGAGACCAAATTCCACTATTCAAGCCTCCTTCACTTTCTGCACTTGAGAATTTGTAGAGCCCAATCTGAGGTGGCAGGAGGGGACACACCAAGTAGTTTCAGGAGTCCCCTCCCCATCTCCCCCTTCCTCAAGCTCTCTGCCATCCATTTAGCATTTCCAAGACTGTTTCCATTTTCTGAGCATCAGAGCACCTTCACTCTTGGTGACAAGATGTATAAGTCACAGAGCTTCTGAGTCACAGAGAAACCCTTTTATCCTGCCCTCTCAGTGTACAGATGTGGGTACCAAGGCCCACGGAGGGAGCTAGACTTGTCCAAAGTCACACACGGGATTCCGGCACAGCAGGGTTAATCTCAGATGCATCCTTCTGGCAACACAATGTTCTTTTCACAGTAAGTAAATGGGGTCATTTACTCACTCAACCTACTGAGTGCCTACTAGGTGCCAGGCCCTCTCCTAGGCACTGGGAACAAAGAAGTGAACAAAAGACATTTAGGTGGCGATGGAGCTATAACGGAAATACAGGAGGGTTATGGAACAAGAGAGAGATGGGTCACGGGAGGCCTGTTTTGTACAAGATGGCTCAGGAAGGCAGGGTGACATCCCCCTTGAGCATCAGTGAGAGAGGAAAGATTGTGAGCGTTGCAGTCAAACATGGTTGGGCTTGAATCCCAGCTCTGCAGCTTAACAGCTGGTGAGTCTGAGCAAGTCACCTATGTCTTCTGAGACTCAGTGGTCACAATAGGAAAATAGGCACAGTAACACCCATCTCTCAGTCTGCTGGGATCAAAGGAACCACTGCAGATAAAGTGCCTGGTACACAGAAGGCACTCACTGACGTCTCCTCCCCATTTAGTGGGGAGGCCCTGGGGCTCAGCTTCCTAATGAGTATCTTTGCTTGGCTGTGAGTGGGGTGCAACCTACAGAGAACCCCCATAACACTCTGTTAGCCAGGGCAGCAAGCCGGAGGGTCAGCTGGAAGACTCGTGCAGTTTAAGAGGATGAATGAGCTGGGATTAATTAGCTGAGTTAGTTTGTGAATACGTTAGTGGGTCACAGGGCTCTGAAGATGTTTCATCTGACAAGTGGTGGGTGGCAACTGCTGAGCCTGGAGTGATGCTTTGATGGAACTTTCCAGATCTGGAGCTCTGGGTTGGAATTCCCAGCCCTTCCAAACTCCTCGCTGTGAGATAGAAGTTCTCCTCATCACTGAAGTCTCAAGGTGGTTTACTAAAAGGCTTAAGTGGGATCAGAGTAGTCTTTGAAAATTAAATCTCCTATATGAGAAATAGCTTGAAGTCACGTCTTCTATGAGAAGCCTTCCTGGACCTCCCAGCCTGCATCTACAGTCCTGAAACGCTTTTGTCTATAAGGATTGTGTCTTGGGATTATGGGGTAGGGAGGTTGGGGAGAGGAGACACACTTTCCCCTTTATTACCGTCTGAAATATTTTTTAAACTATGGGTATGAATTGCTTTTAGAATTTTAATGTTTGGTTAAAACATTACATTTTGAGTGGGATAATGGCTTTGATCATTTGTTGTGATGTGCAGAGAGACCTGGAAAGTCTGCTCTACTGCAGTCCGTGTTTTGTTGTAATATTGTTTCTGTGAAATAAAATGTTTTTCAAATAAAATATATTAAGAGTCATCATTCATGCTTGTCAATGACAATTTCTGGTTTTCCTGCTTCTAGGCACAGGTATGGGTGTACTTCCTGCCCCTTTGAAGTTGGGTGGGACTATGTGACCAGCACTGGCCGATAAAATGTGAACATTTTGTAGTGTGTGTGTGTGTGTGTGTGTGTGTGTGTCTCCCAGGTGTCTCAGGAGTGATGTGTGTCCTAGGGGGTCCCAGAATGTGGGGAGGGACATAGCCAGCCTGTGTGCAGGCAGCTGACTTCAGAGGCAAAGCTTATAAACCACGATTCCATGCATATACAGTCCCTGTCCTCATGGAGGTATCGGTCCTGTGCTGGAGGCAGATATTAAATGAATAATTTCTTGGAATGAATAATTTCTTGTAATGAATAATTTTTAATTACAGGTAAGCAAAGTGTGATGGAGGAAAGGTATGGGTCGCTGGGGAACTTAAACTGGAAGCCCTAACCATAGCCGCAAGCCTTCTCTGTGGTGCCTCGAAGCTGAGCCTGGAAGGATGAGGGGGGACAGCCAGGGGACGAGCGAGGGAGAGCTTCTGGCTGGAGGGATCAGCCTGCACAGGGCCCCACGGGGGAAGAAGACAGGCCTGCTCTAGCGACGGGAGGAGGTGGCCTGTCTGGAGACTGGGATGTGGGGGGAACAAGGCCCAGAGGAGAGCTAGGCAGGTGTGGACCACATCGTGCCAGGCTGGGAGCCCGTGTTAACAGTGTTAGGAATGGGACACAGCAAAGCAAATAGAGCTTTTTTTTTATTATTATTTTATTTTAATTTTTTTAAAGAGAAACGGAGACAACTTTGCCCCTGCCCACTTTCTGGGACTTCATGGAGAACAGCTCTGTAGGGCCGGCTCTCTGCGGATGACTTTGCTTCCCTCCCTTCCTTGGGGGCTCGTACTGGAATGCCTCCATTGACCAATCAGGCCTGGGACCTTAGGCTCAGCCCCAGCAGGTGAGGGAAAGGGGAAGAAAGTCTGTTTCTCCTTATCAGTTAACAAGGCCTACGATTGGAGGTATTTGCGGTTTCAGCTGGAATAGCAAGGGGTCTGGTAATTCCTATCGGGAATGCCAAAGGCCAAAGCAGGCTTGGGTGGAGACCTGATTCCATGGCATTGAGAATATCATAAGGCTGAAGAAAATCTCCTAGGATTGTAAGATTTTTTTCTAGCTAATCAGAAACTTTCTCCTTTATTCTTACTTTAGTTATCTCGTGACGTTTCAGGGGGAAATGGCCCCTGGTAGTTGTAATTAAAAGGGGGGAAATTAAACATGCAAAGGATATGTGATAATTATTGGAGCAAAGTTCAAGAAAGTGGGAGCCACTGGGACAAGGACCAGAGCTGTGGGTAACCCTGTACTGATTTCAGATTATTTCCCAGAAAAATTCCTAGAAGTGGGAACAAAAAGCAAGTGTTATAAAACAGGAAATATTAATATCTATCCATAAATCATCTCATCTGTATCAATCTACCTCATCTGCCTGTCAAATCTATCTGTCTCCAGGAGATCATATGTAAGTATTTCAGTAGTGCTTATCTCTGAGAGTTAGGATTATGAATGGCTGTTATATTCTTTTTTTGCTCATGTGTATTTTCTAAATTTTCTCCATTGAGTAAGTATACATTTCTAAGACAAAGAAATTTATAAAGGTTATTTTTAAGTCACCTAAAAGGACAAACATGGGGCACTCTGCAGTCCTTAGAAGCCCTGGGATGGGAGTGGATGGCCGGAGCCCAGAGCCCAGGCCACCTTCGGCGTCCCTTCTCTGCAGAGAAGTCCTGGAAACTAGGCGCGTGAGCGTGGAGATCCTCCGGCCTGGAGATCTTCATGTAGCCTTGGCCACGTGTCATATTTGCCAATCTCAGTTTCAACATCTGGGCAATGGTGGGAATAATGCGCACTTTGCAAGGCTCTTGCTGGATTTCAATGAGATAATGAATGGAAGTGCAACTGGTGTGGAGTATACACTCAATAAATGTCAAACAATTGCTAGCAAGCTTTGTCCACCCTGTGACAAAAAAAAGACAATGTGGCTTGAGGCAGTGGGGCGCAGGCTGCCTTCCCTCTGGCAGAGGCGTTTCTGAGACAGCGGTGGGTGGCGTGGTGCAGGCGGGAGGGCCAAGGGAGGTCTCCCCTGAGCAGAGTGATATTAACGCTACATAAGCATTTCCTAGCGCCTGGTGCTTCACATGCTTTATCCCATGGGACCCTCCGAGAACGCTGTGAGCCACACACTGCTACCCTTTTGAAGACAAAGAACCTCAGACTTAGGGAGGTAAGGTGACCCACCCCAGGCCAAACAGTTAGTAAATGGCAGAGCTGGGACTCAAATCTGGGTCCGCTTGATGCCAGAGCCCACGTTCATAACTGCAGGATTCGCTCTCATGAGCTTCATAACCACGTGGAACTGGGCTGTGATTCCAACTTTGCTCTTGATTCCTGGGCCTTGGGTAAGTCACTGCCCCTCTCTAAGCCTCAGTTTGTTCATCCAGACAGTGGCTGTGATCTAATCCCTGTTTCATGGTCCTCTGGAGCTGTGTTTGTCACGTGGTGGTTCCCTGGCCCCGTCGTCTGGGTCCCAAAGAGGGCATTCCCACAGTGCCTGCGTCTTCCGAGGCAGCGTCTCAAAGCCGCGCTGCTGAAAAAGCAATTTTTTGCTCTAGCTTGTGTGGATAGATTTTTAATATTTAATTAGGGAGACCTTCCGCTTGGAGAGAGGGCAGGACTTGTTATTAAATCTCCGCTGCTTGGTCTCCCTCACTTGCCCGTGGGATTATTCATTCATTTCCAGTCACACAGTTTAATATTGCGACAGCTAATGGGGAAATGTTGATAATTTGTAAAAACTGGTTGGTCCCGAGGCCACTGGAGGAGCTCCATGCCTGGACCTGCTGTGGGGGCTAAAGCAGATTCTCGGGAGACCAGGGCTCCCGGGAGCTTCATGTTCATTATCAGTAAACATCCACCGAGCGCCTTCTGAGTGCTGGATCCACGTTGGGAGCCGTGAGGACCAGAAAGACGTTCACGGCACAGTTGCACCCTCGAGGATTCAGGATTCCCGAATGCGTCAAAGGATTGGACTCTGCAGCCAGACACACAAGGGTTCAAAATGCCTACTTCAACATTTCCGAGATGAGGCACTGGGCATTAATCTCTCTGGGACTCAATTTCATGCACTCTGCATGAAATTGCTCAACCTACCTGCTCAACCCTACCAATAGGTTCTCTGCAAGAATAGTCAGAAGGGCCTTTCTTAAACAGTCATTCATGGAGCACACAGCTCTGGAGTATTTTAACACGGGAAAGGCACTTTGGCAGGTACTGTGATTACCATGGTGAGTAAAAACACGTGTGGTTCTTGTTCCCAGAGCTTATGGTTTGGTGCATGAGGGATTTAACCTAAGAATCACAGACACAAACACAAAATTACAGCTGTGAGAACTGCTGCAAGGGAGAGCTATTTGGTGCTCTGGGAGGGACTGGCAGGGGTCCTGATGTAGTGCAGGCGTTCAGGGGAGGCTTCCCTGAGGAGTGATGTTGGCCCTGAAATCCCAGCGAGCAGGAACGGACTAGGTGGGAAGGAAGGGGAGGGAGGGAGAGAGAGAGAGAGACAGAATATGCATCAAAGTATGGAAGGAGGATGGGGAGGAGTTTTTAGGAACCTCCTGTACAGAAGCCCTGGAGAAGAAAGAGATAAGATGTATTCAAGGCAAATACATCTAACTACATCCTTACTTTAAAGCCTTCAATGACTCTCTGTGGCCTGCAGGAAAAAGGCCATTCTCTTTAATAAGGCATTTAAAGTCTTTAACGATCTGCTCCCTGCTTAGCTTTCAGGGTTTGTCTGTCCTACCCACTGTCACCCTGCTACATACACACTCATTTTCTGAAAATACTTGCTGTTCTGCCAACATGATTTCCTGACTGACACTTCCACACCTTTGCACATGCTCCTGCCTCCGTCTGGTGCCTGACTTTCTTCCTCTCTGCAGAGCGATTTCCTGGGTTTCCTCCAAGGCTAGCCCATTGCGTCGCGGACCTCCAGGGGGCGCTACTTACATGGTCTACAGCGTGAGCGGTGCTGGCTGCCATTGCGCGATGAATGCGTGGCCCTCTCTCAAACCTCGCCTCACGGGCTGCTTCCTCTGAAACTGTAGTTTTTCTGTCTTCCCCGGACAGTGTAAGTGTGACAAGACCCCTCTCCTGCAGCACCCATCCCACTGCATGGCAAACACAGAGAGAGATCTTTCTGTCTCTCCAAGACCGTGGGTTCCTTAACAGATACTGAGCTCCTACTCTGTGCCAGCAACACGGTCACAAATAAGTCAGGCCGATCCTCTGTTCAGCAGGAATGACATGTTAGACAAATATACGCACAAATGAATATGCGATTATAAATCATTTCAAGTGCAGTGAAGGAAAAGAGTGAGGGAAGTGTGAGGAAGAAAAACCAGAAGGAGCCTAATTTAAGTTAGGAAGGAAGGAAGTAGAGTCTGCGAGCATAGGAGCTGAAGCCTAAGGATGAGAAAGAGTGGTGGGAAAAGAGTTCCGGAAGAGGGAATAGCATACGCAAGGATTATGAGATGGGAAAGAGCTCCGCCTTTTGAGGGACAATGTGGCGGTCGAGGTGGTGGGGCAGAACGGGGCAGAGGGAGGAGGCCATGTCATGAGAATGTAAGTGGACAGATCACGAACCGTCTTATAAGGACTCAGATTTTCATCTTCAAAGCAAAGGAAAGCACGAGTATCAAGTTCATAACTGCCTCAAACCAGAAGCCTACCTGTGTTCATCAACAGTAAAGCGGATGACAATTGTCAGCACAGTCACGCAAGGAGATGCCACACAGTGATGTGAATGAATCAGCCACAACAGTGTCCAACAGTATGGGTGCAGGTACAGTGCAAAATCAAGGAGAATTACTCCCTGCTGTTAGAAGTCAGAGTAGCGTCACCTGTGGGGAGCAGTGATTCAAATGGAGCAAACAAGGGCTTCTGGGATGCTTTAATATTCCTCCTCTCCCTTTTTAGAAATATGGATGTTGGTTACATGAGTTCTGGTGCAGATTATATTTTAAGTAAAGTTTTGAATGATATTTTTGCTTTTTTAAAGTAGATGTAGAAAGACCTGCTAGGAGAGTGTTGTGACTGTCTCGGTGAGGGATGATGTTAACGTTGAAGGGGACAGAGGAGAGGCAGGTTTTGCATCTCTCTGGCAGAGAGAACCCAGCAGACTTGCTGATGTTGGGTGGCGGTGCAACAGGAGTGAAGGAAAGGGATCGGGAGGCGAAAAGGAAGATAATTCAGGCTTGAGCAATTGGGCGGATGGTGGAACTGTGCTGTGATGTGAAGTGGGGAAGGCTGGAGGGACAGCTGTGTCACACGTCTCTGTACCCTTGGCCCCAGCGGTGGGTGGTTCCGGAGAACGGGGTTTGGTTAATGTTGCCTTTTGCTCTTATAAGTCAATAACCCTACGATCTGTCCTGCAGAACAATGTTACCACACTTGTGTTCTACATATTCCATCTTCTTGAGGATAGTTCAGAATTATTTGTTCTTCCAACTGAACAGCTTTTTGCAGACGGGGCTCATGGATGTTTGTCACGTGGACAGCACATCTTTATTCTCCTTGCAGGTACAATGTCACATTATGGCACAGACATATATGTGTGACCACTTCAGGTGTTCCTTATGATTCTGGGTGTTGAGAGGAAAGAAAAGAACAATGAGAAGGAACCTCTCCATGGAAGGTGCTCTGTTGAATGCATCTCATACCCTCTTGAGGCTATGAACCAACCTCTTGAGGATTGTTTTTTAAATTCCCATTTTCTGTGTTATTAGGGCTCGGTGAGTATCACTGAGTGACGGAGTTGGAATTTGAACCTTAATGATGCCACTCTGCTTCCATGTGATCAGGGATGAGGGTCTGGGGTGCTCATTGGTATGTTAGCGGGTGACACAGACCTTCTCCCCATTTTAGTCTCTGTGATGAGAGGAGTGAACACCAGTGCTTAGAAGGTGCTTGGAGATCTCCAAAAGAGAGCTGCTCTAGGTTCTGTTTCACTGTTTTGAGAAACATTTGCCCATAATGTCTCTTTATAGGATAATAAAAATGAACCATCTGTGGTTCATTGGAAAACATATCTCAGGCTTATTAAAAATATATGAATTTTTACTTTAAGATGGGATGACCATATTATTCAAAATTGTAAGCCAAAATGTATTATCTATTATTAACTTATTTTTAATGGACATCTTTCTTATAGATTAGCATTCTAATTACTTCTGAAAAAGTGGGCCTCAGCGAGGCGAGTTTTCCAATTAAAATTGTCCTGAAGATAAATTGAGGTCTTTGGCTGAGAGCACTTCAGCGTTCTCCCCATCCTTCAGCAACAGCATCCGTCATCCCAGAGGGACGGAGCCGGGATTCGCATTTGTGCTGGATCGGCCTGAAGAGTTTGAGGTTCTCCTCAGGAGAGAACTGGGGCGCTCCCGGCCACAGACCCTGCTAAGGCTGTCCAGGAGCCGCACAGATGAGGGCAGAGCTGCCTCCAGCCTGCTTCCTGCCGCTGTCCACCCCTCCTCGGGCCCCTCCACTTCCTGCTCGCTAATCCTTCCTCCAAGCCAGAGATAAAACGTGTCTGCTGCAGGAACTGCTGCTCACATGATAGGACAGGGAATTTATGGGGTCTTTCAAACACTTTATATAACGGAAACATCTTAGCATTTATTTATAGTTTGACTGAAGCTCATTCATGTCCATTCACATCAGTTCATGTTGGTCGAGAGCCTCCTGTGCCCAGGTGTTTGCAGCGGTAGAGGCAGAGGTGTGGGACGAGCCGGATGCTGCACTCAAGGAGTCTGAATGGCTTGAATCTCAGACCTCACCCCCTCGCTGTGTGGCTTCTGCACGCACTTCACCTGCCCAGTGGTGGTGCCTCATCTGTGGAGGACACTCACTTCTCAGGTCTTCCTGAGGATTAGCTGGATTACCCAGAACACGGCAGGCAGCAGATGTACAACACATGTGCTCATTTCCTCCCCTTCTGGTCTATTCTGTGTGAGGAGGGTGGCCTGGCAGATGCAGTAGGAGCCCTCAGGACATCCGCCTTGGCGTCAACCTGGCTCCATCTTTAAGGGACAATGTGTGTGTGGGGGGCGGGGGGGAGGCTAGCTTGTCCCTAGGGATGCCAGCACAGGGCAAAGAACACTGACCGCGGGAGTGGGGGGACATTGGGTGAGTGGGATGGGAACCTGGGTTCTGGGCCTGCATCCTGAATCCTGGGCTTTAAGCATTTCCATTCTCTGGGCCTAATTCCTTCTGCAACAAAAAGAAAGGGTGGGGGACCCTAGCTTCCTACTTTTCTAGACTTGGCCAGTTCTCTCTATAGTTCTAGTTTATTAATCAATTATGAATCCGGCCTCCAGAAACTTCTCTAAAGTCATCTTAAACTTATGCTATTTTAAATTTATAGTAATTGCCTCTTGAGATAGCAATTTTCATTAAGTTTATTAGTTGTGCGGAAGGCAAACTTCTTTTGATCAGTCCTAGTTTACTTCTTTTAATCTTTTAATTTTAGCATGTTTAGGATTTGCTCAACATGCACATATTTGTTTAATAAGCATGTAAGCATGTCCACGCTCACCATATGCAGATTTCAGGAAAGAGAAGACATATAGAAAAGAAGTTTACCAATATGTCTGCTACATTAAGATACACTAAGTGCTTTCACATTTGTTAATCTCCTTTTATTTAACATCTTCTCAACAATCTTGGGAGGTGATATTATAATAGCATCCCCAATCTGCCATTGGGCAAGCCAAGTCTCAGAAAGCTCAAGTGACTCCCAAGGTCAGGAAAGAAAGTAAATGCTTGTACAGGCATCTGAAGTCACATGTTGCTTTCCGTGATTCCGCAACGTCATGTTGCTTACATAACTTTGCCATGTATTGTTGCAGTCTTGTAATGTTGTGCCCACCTTCTTTCTGCCTTTCTTCTCCTCTTTACACATCAGACAGATGGAAGTTATTGTTCCTAAAGCTGCTCTACATTGATTCTTTGCTTCTCCAGGCCTTGAAGATTTTTTAAAAACCTCCCTGCTTTATCTGCAAAGGCTTGGAGTGGAGACTCCTGAGGAGGGGTCCACCAGGGGTCCCACCCAGCACCCTGCCGCTTCTTGTTTCCTGCGGCCAAGGTGGGACCTTAAGATAAAGTGCCTTGACTGCTGCAGTTTGGTGATGACCTGGCTGCGTGGCAGCCTGTATATTAGGTACCACGCATGCTTAACTGCATCTGGCCAATGAGTGCGTTGCATGTTTGGGGATCTTTACTTAGGTGGTTCTGGGGAAAATTGAGGGCGTGTATATCAAGCAATTTTTGAATTATGTCTCTATTAGCATCTGTGAATATCTCCCTGGGGAAGCCAGGAAAGCTCTATTAGTTGAGCAGTTTAAAACAGGATTAGAGGAGGCAGTGGGGGAATATCCCATAGGGAACAATAATTATAAACAGCAGTTCCATGTAAACAGGTCTTAATGTGTTTTCTATATTGAATTCCTGAGAGTGGGGATCTTGAGTGGTGTTTCAGCGCCCCCTCCAGGGCCTCGCCCCTGCATTCTGGCACCTAGGGGGGAAGTGTTTGGAGCTGAGGAGGAAGGCTCTGAGACCCCAGTGGCTCCCTGGGCACTGGAAGCCTCTCAGACCATGGCAATGCCTAGCCAGTCTGCTTGTGCCCACTGGCTGCCTGTGGGCCCTGTGGTGGCATTGGCATCATTGTGTGATCTCCAGGAAGTGAGCCTGGGCAAGTCACTCACTCTCTTTGTGCCTTTGGAGTATTTATATAGACTTAGCACTGAACACAGGGTTCTCATACAGTTTATTTCAACTAATCCTGCCAACATCCTGCAAGGTGGGTTATATCACCCCATTTGACAGATGAGGAAACTAAGTCTCATGGAAGTTAAGTATCTTGCCCAAAGTCACTAATCAGCAAATGGCAGAGCAGGGTTTAAACTCTGGTCTTTGACTGCAATTCCAGGGTTATTTACATGACATCAGATTATTTCCATGCTCCAAGGTCTTGTCCTACTAAATGTTCTATGAAATGCACTTTTTTGGTACCAGAAGCTTGGTAATCTCATCTTGGGTTTTGCAACACCACCTCAACTTATTTAGACTGTAGCAGCCATGGGGACAGAAATCTTGCTCATTAGTTATGTGTTTTATGACTGCTGCTGGCTCCAGGGTCCCAGGGGTCATGGCTTGGGCCCAGTGCATACCCCAAGGATGCACCCCTAGGCATCCTCACTGACGGTTGTCACGCTGATGGTGCCATAGAGAAATGCCGTGGCCCCTGCTGGGTCGCATCCCTTCTGTCTACTTTTAAAGCAAGTATAGCATAGTTCTTCTTACACCAACAAAGGGGAATTATGAGATAATAAAAATTAAATTTGGACAGATCTTAGATACCATCCAGTGGTTTCCAAACTCCTAGAAAGGCGAGAGATTCTTTAATTGAAGGAAATTGTGCATGGATGCTAAGTGTGTAAAATAGATGAATGCAATCAGATGCTTGGGATAACATGGGAGATTGTGAGAATGTAGTTTTCCTTCCCCAAATCCCACAGGTGGTCCTAAGGGAATTCTGCAGATCACCGTTTGGAAACCACTGATCTATTTCAACCCTCTCATTTTACAGTTGGTTAGAGTGAGCCCAGAGAGTGACGCTGATGTGCCTGAGGGCTGGGGTTGAGGCTCTAGTCTAAGTCACTGGGGCCACATGGGGCTCTTTTCCTAACCATGCAGAAGTGGCAGCGAGGGTGCCCCAGAGTTGAACTTGAAAGAATTCTCATGTCATTTGCTATGGGCAGTATGGTACTTAGTTTGTGCATTAATCCATTCATTCAGCAACTTTTACTGAGTATTTATTAATATTTGTCAAGTAGAACTTGCTCTATCTTGGAATGTTCTCCGAAGTACCAGGAGATTACTCCAGGGAAGGTTAGAGGGGAATGAAAAGCTTCTGCAAATATTTAGGATGTATATTAGGAAGGGAATAGAGAGGTTTGGAGAAGCAGTCAGGCTTTGAAAGGAAAAAGTCCCACCAGAAATGAGCAAGAAGTAGCCTGGGATGTGATATGGGATGTGCAGTTTTTGCTGGTGAGGTTGGAAGCCTTTGTCTTGGGTCCCAGATGCTTTCCAAGGTGTGAGGAAGCTTTGGAGATAAATCCCTGCCTGGGCCCATCATTCATTAGCTTTTTGTTCATTCATTCAGCACTTAACTTAC
Organism: Eulemur rufifrons; assembly: GCF_041146395.1. Lineage (NCBI taxonomy): Eukaryota > Metazoa > Chordata > Mammalia > Primates > Lemuridae > Eulemur > Eulemur rufifrons. The sequence continues at coordinate 15,509,899 of NC_090992.1, forward strand.
TGAGGACCTACTATGTGTTTGGCAGTGTGTGGGGCAGTATGGAGGTGGGTGAACAGAGCAGACATATCATTGTCTTCTGAGCTAGCTCCTCCTCGAGCCTCCCTCTTATTTATAAAGGGAGACTATGCAGACCTTGCATACAAAAGAAGGGGTTTGGATTTTCTTTTGCGTAGGACAGAAAAGTATTGAAATGCTTACTATGAGGGTGTACATTTTTAAAGATTATTCTGGACAAGAGTGGAAGCAGGAAAGCCAGAAAGGGGGCTCCTAGACTGAGGAGCATTATGGTCTAACCCCTATCACTGACATCATCTCCAGCCCTCCTTAGGGCACACCTCAGCTCCCAGGGCCACAGATGTCTTGTCTTTTCCTGAACATGCTTTTTCTACCTCTCAAGGCTCCTTTAAATGCATACACTTTTCTTTCTGTTGGAAATGTCTTTTCTCCTCTTCTCTGCCTCTAAGGCTCCTATTCATCCTTCAAAACCCATTTAAAATGCTCCCTCTTCTGGAAGCCTTCCCTGATCCCTTCATGGCAGATGTAGTCCTGGTTTCTTCTGTTGCACAGCTTTCTGCATGAATCTCTGTCCTGCAGCTCAGCTACTTACTAGTTGCATTACTTGTGCAAGTTATTTGACCTCCATTGCCTCAGTTTCCTTATCTGTCAAATGGAGAAAATAGTAGTAGCTTCTTCATAGGGTTGTTTTGAGGGATAAGTGTGACCATGCACACAGAGTATTTTGTGCAGGCTCTTATTTTATTACAATGCAATATTACTCCTATTGTATTACAAATATAAGGCTGACTATCTGACCAGACTGTGAATGCCCTTTGAGGATGGAGACATGTCTTATTCATTTTTGTATCTCCAGCAACTTTTCTGGAGTTGATTGATGTATAAATGAATAAGCAAATGAAGGAATGAAAGAATATCTCCTTCTCTGACTTGCCAAATTTCCACATATCTTTTGGCGGTCCTTTGTTAATTCTCTTGGTGGTGAAGCTTGCTTCCCCTAACCCTCAGAGACAGTGAACACGGACTCAGGTCATATATCAATTACCCTTAGCCCCTGATTCTCTCCCACCCTTCCACCATTCCTTTCTCTCTCTTCCCTGTTTTTTGGGGGTTCTCCCATTTCCATGCTAACTGGTCATCCCAGAGGAGCCAGGGGACAATCTGTATGACCACAAAACAGGGAGTGTGTTTCCACAGGATCAGCCCCAGTGTGGACATGGCCCAGATATTCCCAGAAATCAGACCTTTGTTTCCATGGAAAAACCTCAGGACTCTCCCCCTAGGCCACAGTTGAGGCCAGGGACATTGTAATGATTTTGAGACTTCACCTGGTGGTCAAGGAAGGCCTCCAAAAGGTCACTATTAAAAGGTCACTAAGTAATATGGTGTTATCTGGAGGGGTGACATATTTTGGTCTGTCTTTTGGGAATCTCAGCTGTGAACCCAGGTTGGAACTGACTGGGGCCTATCTGTCCATCTTTCCTGGGTCAATTTGGTTTTGCTTCCACTTGGTGATCAGGAAGTGTGGCTAGGCTGGCAGCCATGCTGCAGTGACAGAAAAATGTAACTTTTCCTTAAAGCATCTGAAAACTTGAGTATTGAACACAGCCAATGAATGGAATGGAGATTGATATACATATAACAAAACAACATAAATGTCCCAAAATACATTCCAAACTCAACTCTAGCTCAACCCTTCATTATGCTCAGTGACCTCTACGTCTCAGTCTTGCCCTTGGTTGGGACCTAGGTTTTTTTTTTAAACCAACCTCTACTTATGCACTTCTCATAATACAGCCTGACTTCTGGAACCAGACTACTTGGGTTTGAATCCCAGTTCCCTGCCTTACTAGCTGTGTGACCCTCGGTAAGTGCCTTAACTTCTCTGTGTCTCATCTGTAAAATAGGGAGATGATGGCGCCTACCTCATAGTCACAAGGGTTAAATGAAATAATATATATGATGAAGCATATAATATACATAAAGAACTTTGCTTGGCACATGGTAAGAGCTTAATAAATATACCTATTATTATAATACCATCGTATTTCTTTTTCTCTTGGAAAATCTGGAATGCACTTCTTTTTAGCCTTGGCATTGCTATTTTGTATCGCCCTTTGATTGGGCCACCAGCTGTTCTCTGTCTTCAATTCGATAACTGAGAGTATTTTATAGATAGTCTTTGTGCAGACTCTGAGGCAACATTTAGAGAATGGTTACTATACACATACATTCTCACATTTCATCTCATGACACCCATTGAGGTGGTAACAACTTACCCATTTTGCACATATAAAAGGTGAGTTAAGGAGGTGAAGTCTGTTCCCTAAGGTAACAAACAATGTGCAAAATGTAGGGTGGGATTCAGACCCTGCCTTCTGACTCAGGTGCTGGTGCAACATAGAGTATGTAACCTACCAACTCCTCCCCAAAAGCTAACTTCCTTGGGAGACACAGCTTAGAGTGACTTTGGGAGTAGACAAGGTCACCTCAACCATCTTTTCTCTAGCTTTTAAAATAAGCAAATGTAGGCCGGGCACGTTGGCTCACGCCTATAATATCAGCACTCTGGGAGGCCAAGGTGGGAGGATTGCTTGAGGTCAGGAGTTTGAGACCAGCCTGACCAAGAGCGAGATCCCGTCTCCACTAAAAATAGGAAAAATTAGCTGGGCGTGGTGGCACGCACCTGTAGTCCCAGCTACTCGGGAGGCTGAGGCAGGAGGATCGCTTGAGCCCAGGAGTTCAGGTTGCAGTGAGCTGTGATCCCAACACTGCACTCCAGCCTGGGTGACACAGTGAGAACTTGTCTCAAAATAATGAATAAATAAATAAACTAAAGTGAATGTGAAAGCAGCTAACAGTCTAACACTAATGCTGTGTTAGTACCATAATTGAAAAAAAAGATTTTATTCAGGCTCTTCACATAGAAACTCACTGAGAAAATGATTGCCTAAGAAGGCGTGGGAAACAGGGCGAGTACATTTTTTGGAGACAGATTCAATGCAGGGAAGTCTGGAGGACAAAGGGGCGGAGCGGCTAAGCGGCCCCCAGGGGAAGGCCGGGTAGCAGGGGAGAGGCTTGGGGCCCCAGGCTGGAGAGAGCCCGGAAGGTAGGAAGGAGAAACCTGTGACAGCTCTGACTTTTTAATCTGCGAATGTTGCCTTGAGGGAAATAAAAGCACAGTGTGCAGCGCTTACTCATTTCCAGGGCACGGACCACTGGAGTCCTGCGCCGAATGTACTGAACAAATGGCTGTGTGGGACGCGACCTCTCCATCGCAGGAAACCTCAAGCGCCCAGCCCTGGAGATGGCTGATCGAGTAACTAGACAGACTGTTCCTTACGGCCGCGGCTGTGGGCATGCGCAGGCTGGGGTCTGCATGGGGCTGGCTCTGTCTGGGGGCAGTGCTCTGGCCACAGCCTGAGTGCAAGGCCGGCTGCTGCGCCCGGCCTTTGCAGCGTGCAGTCTCTGGAGACACAGAACAAAAACAACTGGCGAACTGTTAATTAGCTAAGCGGACTCCTAAAGGCTAATGGCTGTAGGAAATACTTGGACACTCTAGTGAACCCCAGGGAATCAAGTGCTTGCCTTAGAACTGGCTACACCCCCTTCCTGTGACTGGCCCCCCACTGCCCCTCCTGCTCTCTCACCCTCTCCGCTTCACCTCTTCCTTCCCTGCCTTTTCTGACTGTTTCTCTCCTCTCTCCTTTCTTTTACTTCTCATTCTCCTATCTTATCTCTCCTCTTCTCCTTTCTCTCCAGTCTCTTCTGTAGTTGAAAATATTATGGACCCACAACATAGGTTTATTTCACTCCTTTACTAGATTTTATATTCACTTTTCTTAACTTAAAAATCAGGTGGTGACCCTCCTGTGCCAGTCTCCAGGAACCCGCCTCATCGTGCTCTGCTCTGAACACTAGCCCCCTAATGGTACTTTGTCCAGTCCTGGGAGGTACAGGCACACACTGGGTACTTTCACTTGATCTGCATCGTAAAGATTGTTTTTTAAAAAAAGTGAGAATCCATTCATGTATTACTTGTGTAATTGAATATAAATAAAAAGGAAATATTTTTCCAAAAATCAGGTGAGTTGACTATTTTATGTTTCTCTTTCCTGAAGAAGGTCAAGGTGGTTAAATGCAGTTGCTTTTACTCTTATAGGTCCTCCCTTTTTCTTAGAATCTCTAATCTTGGATAGAAGAAGAAATTTTTAAAAGTTAATCATGCTTGCTTTAACAGACTGCAAAATGCCACCTATTCTAGTCCTCCAATGTGGTGTCTTTTGCACTGGATTTTAGGAGATTCGGTCAGCTGCAGGTGAGTCTGCAGGCATTAGGTGGGCAGGTGGCAGAGTAGTATCTAGAGTCAGTCTTACTTTGTTGGTCAGATTGGGGGTGTTCAGGCTGTGGCTGGTCTGGGTCTGGGCGCCTCTGGGTGTCCCTTGAGATCAGAAAGACTGAGAGGGCTTCTGAACACAGAAGGAGTTCTCCCTGTTGGAGGATGGGAAGTACATGCTGTCTTCTTGCTGGTCATACAAGCAGAGAAGTGTCAGAGACAAAACTGGGAGCCCACCCAACGTCGGAGACAGGGTTGTTCTCATGTGGAATGAGATGCCTCAGGAAACCCTTCCCGTTTACCTAGAAAGAGGCATGTTCTGGGAATACCAAGGGCCTTGGCAGTGTGAAATGATAACACAATGAACAGATCAGGCAGATAGATAGAAGGATAGGAGAAGTAGAAGGAAGCGAAAGTGTCCTTGCCTTCTAATATTTCAGAGCAGGCGAGCAACAGACACTGCTTAAAGCCAACATTTAAGTAATTAAGGATTTAATGTGTCCTTTAAAGTATACCTGTATCTACAGAAGAACTAAAATTAATGAACCAAAATCTGGAGGTAGAAATAGGAAAAAGAGAAAAGGGGGAGAGGTTTGGGGCCCAGGTTGTAGAGCAGCAAATCTATTCTGAGGTGCCAGGTCCTTCTGTGACCATCAGGGACCAGAGATGGAGGAGGGACTCTGCATGCTGGCGCAGGCAGGAGGTCAGGGCTCTATTTCTTGTCCTCCTTGGAATTGCTGAGAGAAGGTGACCTAAGCCTTTATATTTACCAGCATTCCAGATCAATAGGTCTATCAGTATCTGAACTTTTAAGTGCATGTATTTTATTTTATATTATATTGTGGCAAATGAAGAAACATTTCAAAAAATCTGTGTATAATTTTCCTAAGGCTGTCATAACAAATTAGCGCAAACTGGATGGTTTAAACTAACAGAAATTTATTCTCTCACAGTTCTGGAGATCAGAAGTTCCACATTGGTCTCACTGAGCTGACATCAAGGTATTGGCAAGGTCATGCTCCTTTTAGAGGCTCTAGATGAGACTCCTTGCCTCTTCCAACTTCTGGTGACTGCCAGCAATCCTTGGCTTTTGTCCACATCACTCCAATCTCTGCCTCCATCTTTACGTTGCCTTCTCCTCTTCTGTCTGTGTATAATCTTTGTCTCTCTCTTATGACATTTATGATTGTATATAGGACCCATCCAGATAATTGAGGATAATGCTTTCATCTTGAGATCCTTAACTGAACTACATCTGCTAAGAACCTTTTTCCTTGTAAGGTAACATTTACAGGTTCCAGGGACTAGGACCTGACATATCTTTGGGTGGCCATTATTCATTCCACAACCTAACTATATTAGGTTCTGTGTATGTACTTTACCAAGAGCATATTCACTGAGTGGAAATAGTGATATTTGCAATGGTCCAGGCCCAGTTTAAGTTTGGCTGCATCTAGATAGCAGTAATTACCCTAGAGTGGGATTCAGAAGACTTGAACTGAGTGCTGAAATTGACACTTCCTAGCCATGTGGCCTTGAAGTCAAATATCCAGAGTCTCAGCTTTTTAAAAACTATAAAATTGGTTCAATAATAACATGAGACCTTTATATGTCATAGGATTGTTCTGCTGTCCAAGTCAAACACCAGATAGGCAAGTATTTCTTAAGCTGTATAGTACTAGACAGATGCTAAGTCTATAAGAAATGGTTAAAGCTGATTATGTGTGAGTGGATGGCTTCATATGAACCATATTTTAAACCTTTTGCCATCAAATGGAGCCAGTAAGCCTTCAGAGTAATACTGTAAGTCTCTTGTAATTTAGAATGCATAGAAAATTGACTCTAAAAACCCCAGTGGGCACTCCTGGATTCTCATGATTTCACCCCCAAATTTATTATTGTTACTATTTTTGGCTGTGATTCTTGCTTATCCTGTGACATTCCTGATTTCATGAACAAGTTATGGTCAGGTAACACAATTACTCTATATTTAGACAGATATAACATATGGCAGCAGGAGAACCCACTTTGAGAAACACTGATATATATACCTCACTGCCTCAGTAGATGATGACCTGGAATAGTGAATCACTTCTGCAGTTACCATGGCAGGGCCAGTAGACATGATGTTTTGGGGAAAAGAGTGTTGTCACCTGATGAGGGTGAGGTTGCATAATGCTGGCCTGGCCCAGCAAGCAGCAGGTGAGAAGAGAGGCAGAAAATTAACTGGTAGTGGTCTCAGAACCTTCCTGGGGGGTGTTACCTATCTGTCACCTCCATGCCCCTGCCTTGATATTTTCTTCTCTGCAGCCCCTGCTATCCTCACTTTGGTGGGCATGATGATGAGCTTTGAGTGCTGATGTATGAAGGCTGGGTATGCATGATGACATAGCATACAGACAAAAAGTCAGCCCAGGGTTCCTACCCTGGAAGCTTCACTGGAAACTTGCAAATTCAAAGGGAAGAATTATTCTGTCCAAGAGGACTGATGGATTTTTAACCAAAGGCTTAACGCATGGGTTTTGTTTGTTTTCCCTGATAACTAGGGCATTCTTTTGATTGGCATGATCTAAGGCCAAAGGTGCTTTATGAAGCACCTGCTATGTGATAGGTGAGAAGCGTGGCACTTCCCATGTGCCATTTCATTTAATCCTTACAATGCCTATAAGAACATTACTGCTATTGTTATAAATTGAATTGTGTCTCCCTCAAAGATAGGTCGAAGTCCTAACTCCAACTACCGTATTTGGAATTAGGGTCTTTGCAGCTATAATCAAGGCAAGATGAGATCACTGAGGTGGGCCCTGGTACAGTATGACTGGTGTCCTCCTAAGAAGAGGAAAATGCCATGGGAAGATGACACTGGAGCAATGCTGCCATGAGACAAAGGACACCTGGAGTTACCAAAGCCGGACAAGGCAAGGAAAAATCCTTCTCTGGAGGCTTCAGACCCTAGGGGCGTTTGTCAACACCTTGATTTCAAACTTCTGGACTCCAGAACTATGAGAGAAAATAAATGTCTGTTATTTCAAGCCATTCAATTTGTTATGGCAGTCCTAGGAAAGGAACCCAACTGTCATTCTCATTTATCTGTTTTATAAATGGGAAAGTGAAAGCTAGGGAGAAGGGACTTGCCTAACATCCCACAACTGATAAATGGATTGAAACCCAGGTCTTTTGACTCTGGGCCCCACATCTCTGTACTGTTCTAAAATTGTCCCTGAAAAATAAAATAAAAATAAGACCAAAGTCCTAAGAAAGACTACAGATGGGTTCTTCAGAGCTGTTCCACTGCTCTCCTCACAATGACTGCATCGCGCTGGTCCCGGTGCAGTTAGTAGGAGGTGGTATTCTCTCCTCAGTCCTCAAATGGGTGAACAGAGTCTCCCATACCACGTACACATTAAAATGGTGTTTTGGGCCATATGGTGAAGGCTCTAGCAGGAGAGCCTATGTGTGGTGTAGACTCAATGACAGACTACAGACTCCATCTGGAACTAGCTTACTTGCTGAGGTACTTGGAGTGCAGAACAGAGGGTGAAATTTTAGAGACAAACACCTCCACCTTGCTATTGCTTCATTTTTGGAAATTTTATTTAACTTTTCTAAATCTGTATTCTTCCTTATATAAAAGGAATAATGACATCTACCTTCCAGCATTATTTAACATTTTTTTCCGTAGAGCGTTATTTTGAGGGTTACGTTAGCTCATGTAAATAAAAGCACTCAGCACTATACCTGGCACATTGTGTGATGAATAAATGTTAATACCCTTCTTTTCCTTCACCTAGGATTCTCGGAAATAGTTTTGAACATATGTTCTCTACTCTTCACCTTAAATCTCCTCATTACTATAACATTAGGTGAATGATTGATATCTTCTGTGATAATAAAACCAAAAGCTAAAGTTGTGAAAGGGAGATGGATACTTATGACATGGAAAGGAAGGACAGAGACTATTTCCACTACTCCTTTTAGCCTTATAAGGAAGTAGGCAGTTCTTGAATTAATTTGTAATCTTAGAGGTAGCTGCTCTAAAGCTCTGAACAGGGATGGAACGTGTTTTCTTGGAATCCAGAGAAGAACAGGGGTTTTACTTAGTTGTTATGCACTGGCAAGCTGAGTTTGGATCTTTGGAAGAGCACATCAAAGGGCCCAAGGGCCAGGAAGAGTCCCTATGTGCACGCAGAACTATTCTTCCAGACTGTTAGATTTCAGGTGGTTTTTAAGAAAGAAAAAGTTTTCTGAACAAGCTTCTGCTTTCAAAATCTCGGGGAAGCCAGGTCATAGAATCATAGATTAATAGATTCACTAAATTTTAGCTAAAGCTAAAAAAGCCCTTATATGCAGGGCTAATATATAGAACAGATAAAGTTGATCTGGTCTGGTTGAAGTGGAGCTGAGGGGGCTCAGAGTTTGGCTAACCATCCCCTTCCACAAAACTGAATTCAAAGAAACCTTTGGGTCATTCTAGAATTCCATGGAGCAGAGATCGAAAACCATCACTAGGAAACTGAGACCCAGATTTTTAAAAAATGACTTGACTAAGATTAAACCAAGACAGATCATGGACAGACATCAGATTTCTTGACTCTTAGTCCAGGGCTCATTCAACCACAGCACCTTGAACTTCAGTTCCTGGTCTACCTCAGCTTCGGTTGGTATTTTAGCTTGTCCTTTGTGTACAAATGCGTGCCATTATTATGTATGGTTTAGTCATACGATGTCTCCTGGAAGAGAAATTCTATCTACGCCATGCAGTTATGAAAGAATATACCTTGACTAAACACTGATATACATCAAATATACATTATTGGAGGTTGGTCTTGTTTAATGCATCGCTCACTAAATTCGGAATCTTTCCAGGAGACTAATTAATTGTATGTGACAAAAATCATATAGACAAACTGTGTTCTATTTGAAACAACATCTCATGAGGAGGGAAAAAAACCCTCTGCACCTCCTGAGCTCCTTTACCTTTGGAAGCCAAACCACTAACTTTCTAATCACAAGCAGTGTGGTAAACCTGGGTTTTTAACTACATTGTCATTAAGGAACGGAGCTAAAGTCACTGGTGAGGAGGTGATTTTTAGAACAAGGGTTCTTATGAGGGTTGAGGGTTAAGAGTTGGGGAACGGAATCGACATTTGTTAAATGTTTTCTAAGTGATAGCACTGAGATCAGCATTTTACAAAGGTTTTTATCTCCATGTAATTTTCTCAAGTGCTTCTTAAACAAAGTTAATCAACATAATGACTTTTAAAAGTCATTCGCTTCAACCAGCAATACAAACAGTTATCCAACACTTTCAGAGAGAATTCTGATGCATTGTGCTGGTCGCACGTGGCTAATAATCCATGAAGACCCACACGCACACAGGACCAGAGGAGACCCTGCCTCCCCTCTCCAGGCGCGCCGCACTTCAGCGCGAGGGACAGAGCACGGAGGGGGGCGGGAGCCACACAAAGCTGTTGCAGCCGGGCTTTTTCAAATCTGGGTCTCCGCGCTGCTTTCCGTGCATTTTCTAAACTACTGTCACAACAAACAAAGCCGGAAAACACACTGGCATAAAACAGCGAGGCTCGAGGGTCCGCTTACCGTCCGACAAGTCAATCAGCCCGAGGTAGTGCAAAAGTTTCAGAGAGGAGCACACGACCACCACTATGCCCAGGGTTTGCAGCCCTTCCGACTCGCCCTCCGCCCACATCCTCACGGAACCCCTCCAGCAAGACGCCAGGCGGGCATTTAAAGCCGGAAACCAGGCTTCCAAGCCTCCCTTCCCGCTGTTCTCCCAAGTGCACGGTTTATTTCCTACCAATCTCCCTACCTCCTACTCTCTCTTCTCTCTCCCTCCCTCCCTTCCACTCCTCCCGCTCCCCCCACCTCTCTCCCTACTCCTCGCTGGCAATCTCTATGTCTCATAGTACTCTGTGCTTTTATTTCCTCTTTTACCCAAGGCAATTTCTCCAAAGGTTTAACCAATTCCTAAACTTCTGCTAGCTGATTGTAACCATCACGGGCAACGTCTCATGGCATATACTCTCGGCACCTCAGAGGAATATGTGTCCATATAGACCATTTCAAAGGCATAAAGAAAGAGAGCTACTAGACTTACTGCTTTGGATCTCAGATAGACTGAGAGATGAAAGCTATTTTTTTCAAAGGGACAATTTTTCTTTACTTCCCCAGTGAAACACCAGGCAAGCTGATTCTGGCATACGGGTGGTCCCTGCTTTGACATTGTGACGTGTTTCTGGAAACCGTATCACCAGGAAAGGTATTATAAACTAGACTGAGTACGCAGTTGTATTTGACTTTAGGCAGCTTTTATATCAGTATCAGGAATTATTAAGTGGGTAGCCAGGCTAAGTAATCATTGGGCAGCATGAATGAGCAAAAAACAGGGACATAAAAGGACGATGCTGCTGGCGTGTCCTACACCTGTGGGCTCTGTAGGAAACTTCGCCCTCTGCCTGCACCGGAATGTCAGCAGTGAGCCTAGTGGGGAATGATGTTCGACACGGGGAAGAGGGAAGATTGGAGACATAGGGTCACAGAGACCTGTCTTTGGGCAAGTTTCTGGATCTCCATGAAGTCCAGGTTCCTCTTCTGTGAATAAATGTATCTCTAATAAGAGAACCTATGCAAAGGGTGAGAACAGGGTGGGCACTTAACAAATGCTGGTGTCAGATTTTGAGAATACACTATGTTGATAACACTGTGGGGAAAAGGCACTCTCTTGAATCATTGGTAAGAATATATATTCAGAAATAAAAAATGTATATACTCTTTGATCCAGAAATTTCACATTGAGAAATTTTACTTGCAGGGATGGCTGTGTATGTGCACAAATATATATGTACAAGGATGTTCATTGCATCATTTGTTTATAACAGTAAAAGACTGAAAAGGCTTATATGCTCATCAGTGAGAAAACTCGTTAAATAAATTATAATATATACATAAAAGAAATACTATGTAGCCATTAAAAATAATAAGGCACATCTATGTATCTTTTCATAGAAGAATACTGACGGATGTGCTGTTAATTGAAAAAAATAAGTTGTTTGGTACGTTACCATTTTAATATTGAAAATGGACACCACACATACACTCACACACACACTGGAATATAGACAATATATTTCCAGAAGAGTACACTGATAATTGAGAATTTATCTCCTCTCCTTTGGAGAGGAGAACTGAGGGCCTGGGGTCAGAGGGTGACCCCACTGTTGAAATTTTCTCCCACGTATGTGTGTAATGGATTTAAAACAACAACTAAATATGAATGCTGGTCTCTCCTTCCTTTCCTTCTTTGCAAAAGGGAAGACATATTCTATATATCTGAGTGAGACTCAGGAAAATCTTGTCTTCTCTGCTCAGCATCTCTCTTCTCAGCTCTATGTGACAATCTCCAGTCTCATTGGTGGCTGGGCAGTGTGTCCTGGAGCCAGCCTGTAGCAGCTGGTGAAAGCTGATTGTTAAATATTTAGGAAATCTGCAATGTAGTTGGTAAACCTTTGGTAGCTTGAAATCGGGCATGGTAGGAGTATTTATACCACGGAAATCAGCAAATGCTATAAATCAGTGTTTCTTCCCCCTCCCCAGGGCCATTGATTTACCAGGACACCACACTGCCATTCCACATCCCATCTGCCCAGAAGGAAACCTGACAAATTCACCTGCCCAGGGGTTTTCCTAATAATGTTTCCTCTCTCTGAAGCCCTAGCAAGTGTAATACTTAGTCCACTGGGCTTAGTGGGATTTTAGGCATTAGTATATCCAGCCGGGAGGAACTAAATTAGAGCAGGGAGACTTCCAAGTCTCTGGGAAGTTAATACTTTATTCTCTTGGCTTCTCTAGCCTGTACTGCTTCTGGTTTCTACCTTCTCCTTCCCCTCTCTCTACGGCTTCCTTTCCAACAGCTCTGGGAAGGTGCTGTTCCCGATTCTCCCCGCTTTGCTAGTGCACGCTCACTGGGCCAGATGTCAGCTCTGGGCAGGTGCTCTGGTCTCAGGCACTTTCCTGGGCTCCCGTCCCACATTTTCATCTATTGCCCTATTTTACCTCACACGCAACATTCCCTCTTTAGTTCCATCAACAGGTAATACTGAGCATCTGTTAGATGCAAGGCCAGGTGCTAGGAACTAGATTTAATTCCTTGCTGCTTTCTGGCATTTCTGAGAATGAGTGATGCAAGAAAGGAAGCTAGTGGTTCCCGCTTTCTGCTTTGCTGTTACCATGTAAAGACTTAAGTTCTTCTAAGAATTTGACTTCAAAGACAAGTCCCCTTTCAAGTTGTCTCCTAACCTTGAACTTTAGGAGCATCTGTGTCTCAGGAGAGTCACTTCCATGGCAACCAGAAAGACTTATCTACTATTTCCCAGAAATGTCGAGGTGTTACTTCTTATCCCCAAGAAGATCAGAAGGAAATTCTTATGGTAGTGGGTGTCTGGGTATCAACCCCAAGTTACCTGCCTCCAAAATCCATGCTCTCCCCGTATGTCCAGCTAATGAAAGGCGAGTCTGTGGTTTGGCATTTGTGAGAGCTACATGAACTGTTTATTACAAAATTTGCCTTTTTCTTACATCACAGTTCCACCCAGAGTCACGTGGTTTCTGCACAAATCTTCCCTGTGCATGTAATCCACATTGAATTCTTCACTCAACTTCCATCTTTCACTTGATGAGACACTTTTGCCCTAACTGGAGCACTGTGGAATCTATTTCATAATTTGCTTTTTACTATTTCTATGTCCATTGTATGGTGAATATGTTTACATTGGAGATGTGAGCCTGTACAGATTTTGACACTTCTCTCACTAATTTGTCCCAAATTACTATTTTTTGGCCAAGAATTTTCACTTCGTTGGCCCTCTTTAATTCCTTAGCAACACTAGCAGGCATTTATTTCCTCAGGTTAATTTGCCCGGAAGAAACAAAGGTTTGATCATTTGTGAGAAGTTCTCTCTGGGTGAGGATGGGTGGAGGGGCGTTTAGCTGACCTCAGGTACCAGAAACCTGACTTTTGTTCTGATCCATCCTAGACACCAAAACAGGCTGGTTTCCAATCTAGGCCTTCACCTTGACAAATGAATACTGGCCATGGTCTTCAAGGTCCCTGGGAAGTCTTAGAAACCAAGGTGGTCACACTCACAAACACCAAGTTTTTGCCGAACAATCACAGAGTTGCTGGGTTGGATTTTTAGCTCTGCCACCTACTAGATGTGTGACCAGGACAAGTCACTTGAACTTTTGGAGCCAGTTTCTTTACTGAGGGATAGTATTAACACCCATATCACAGGGTTGTTGCAATACTGAACTAAGATAATGCCATAAAGTGCTCACACAGTCCTTGACACCCGGTGAAAGGCAGTGTGGCACAGTGTGGCACAGAGGTCCAGAGCACAGCCTCTGGGCCAGACTGCCTGTGTTGACTCTTAACTCTGCCTCCTACTTAGCTCTGTGACTATCGGTGAGTTACTTAACCTTTCTGGGCCTAAGTTTTCTCACCTGTAAAACACGGATAATCACAGTACCTACTTCAGAGAGTTGTGGTGAGATTAAAATGAATTAGTAATTATTCATAGAAACAATGATATCAGTATCATTATTACTGTTATTGTTATCCATAAGCTCAAGGAGATAATAATCAGACGGGTCCCATGGAGAAGTCACAAGTAGTATGTATCGACTGGGGGTTTGGATCTGGGGAGAGGAAGGAGTACTATTTCAGGCAGGGGAATTAAACTTCCTTTGGAAATTGCTGGGTGCTTGAACTTCAGTTCTCCAGCCACAAATCCTCCTTCTAGGCAAATGTTTTCAGCTGAGTATGATTCGTTGCTGCTTAAACTTCACTTGAATGTCTGCCCCTAGCAGCTACAAAATCGAATTCTATTTTAGCTCACTACTTGTGCTGCTCTCGGCTTGCTTGTTGCAGTGTGACTTGGAGCACACAGAGAGGCCCCGTGGTGCAGTGTCCTGCAAGACCGGAGCAGTCCACGTAGTTAACTGAAGACACGTGTGCAGTGTGACATCCACAGTCCCTTGACTCACGGGGCTTGCTGCTGGCATGTGGGTTTTCTGAGTGGTTCTCCTGGTAAGGTACTGTCTAAACCACATTTGGATAAACTAATTTGGTAGGAACCTCATTTTCCAGAATGTTCTGCTGCAGTTGGTATAAAAATAATGCCAATAATTGCATCTGGAGTTTTCTTTTTCTTTAGAAAGTATGAAAGAAATGAAAGAATTCCTGAGAGCACCATCTCAGAGCTCCTGATTCTACCAGAAAGCAAATTATTTAACTGCAAGGTGATTATTGTTCAGAGAGAAAATCGTTACTATTCCCATCACTGGTCAAAATGGGAAAATTATTCCTGTGTTCTTTATCCTAGCCCTTATCTTGGTGCCCTTTTGGGTTTGTTTAAATTAGTTTTATAATGATGATGATAATTGTACAATAATAAAATAGCGACACCTTCCTTCCTCCCTTCCTTCCCCTCGCTCCCTCTTTTCCTCCCTCTCTCCTTTCTCAGATATTCACTGTTCACCTAAGCTCTGTGTACATGTTGGACACTGTGGATAGATGAAAAGTCTTACCCATTAGGAGGTTCACAATATCCCAAAAGTTTTTTGGGATTTTTACTTTGTAAAGTTCTGTTTAACCTTTTAAATCTCTTTGCACAGAGTAGTTTCTCAATAAATATTTGTGGAAAAATACCTTGCCACTCTTCATGATCAACCTTTGGGTTAGGATACAGCATTATTTCTGCTTTAAAACAGGGGCAAAGAGGAGGGAACTAAAGGCTATTAGCGTTTTCCATGGAGCAAACATTGTGCTGGACTTTTTGCACGTGATTTCTTCTTTATTTAATTAGCACAACAACCGATGACATTCCTACTGGTGTCACCTTACAGAGCAATTTTAGACAGATGCTGAAAGGTAAAAAAAAAAACAAAACTCTCAGTGCATCCAGCTAGAAGCCCTTCTTTCAGAATCACAGTATTGGGAAGAGATGTCATGCTTTAAGCAGCTTCCCGTGGAATCCAGCTGGGCTGGCTCTCCACCCTAGGGGTCCTGGTGCCTCAGGAGTCAATTCTCAAAGCCAGATCTGCTCCTTTGATTGTATCATCAGCTCCACGGAGCCTAGAGGCAAGGGGAGACAAATGGAGACAAGCTTCCTGGTTTTCCCCTTGCATTTAAAAAAAAAAAAAAAAAAAAACCCTCAGGAAAGATTATGCCAAGCACCTCAGAAAATCAATTTTGGGAGGATCTTGAACCCTGCTTTCAGGATCCCCTGTCCCTTGGGTTGAACTTCAGGATTCACTCCCTCACACGTTCAGTATGCAGGACTCAAGTTTGCACTCTCCGTCTCATCACAGCCTCCTCCCCTACCGTGGTTCCAGGCTGAGGAGGTGGAGATGTAGGTCTCTCTGCGCAAAACAGGCAGGAGAACAGGAATCCACGCTCCCTGGCAGGGAATAATAATGAGCACATTCATTAATGAGTGCACAGTGTTCCCGTCGGCTGTCAGCACTAGTCATTTGTTGGTTTGAGCAAAACTTAACTGTTGTCAATGGAAAGCTATTTGTAAATAAAGCCAGTGAGTAATAACATTGAAATATTCCCTGACATGTTTCACTTTTTATCTCCTTTGCTTCTTAAGGAGGGATCCAGGCTCTGTTGGAATTTCAACAGAAATTCCAATTAATACACACATTTATAATCAAGACTGTGGATCCAAATAAGCTAATTAACCTACCTACCTCCCTTCCGTCCTTCCTTCCTTCCCTCCTTCCCTCTCCTTCATTGCTTTCTTCCTAGCCAGGTATGCTGCTAAATATCCCACAATGCACAGAAAGCACCTCCACAATAATGAAATATCTGTACCAAAACGTCAATAGTGCGGAGGTGGAGACATGTCGCTTTAGAGTATATACACCTAGGAATAGAATTGCTGCGTCACAGAATATGTGCATATTCCACTTTACTAAACATTGCCAAATTGTATTCCAAAGTTTTATTTTTTAACTAATTTACTCCACAAATGGGGGTCTCACCCACTCCCATTTTACTGATTAAAAATCTGAGGCTTTGGAGGGGTGTGGAGTGACTTGGACAATTTATGGAGTGACAAGGACATTAATAAAACTTTACAAAGAAATAGACATTTTATCTTCCCAGAGAGGGCAAAGTAGAGGAAAATAAATTTAGTCCTTCAATCCAAGAGACATTTACAAAGTTTCTATTATGTGCCAGAAACTATACACATATTTTCTGAAATCTTCCCCAAACTGTACAAGTTACCGGCAGAGGCTAGCATGGCACACTTACTAGCAGAGCTCTGAAGTCTGATAGAGCTGATAATGTGTCCAAGAACAGTTATTTACTAGCCCTGTGTCTTAGGAAAGTTAATTAAGCTCTCTAAGCTTCAGTTTTCTCATCTGTAAAATGGGGATTATAATAGAACTATATAATTGTATTGTTATGATGGAGGTAATGCAATAGCCAATCCCTACATATTAGTTGTCATTGACGTCATCATCATCACTCTCATTTAATAAACCAGGAATATAGCTGCAGAGTGTAAGTAAGTTGCAAAAGGTCACAGCTAGTAAGTGGTAGAACTAGAATTCGAACCCAGGTCTGTCTGACTCGAAAGCTCATCACATTTTAACTGTGTCAAGTTGCATCCCTGAGATGGGAGGACTCCTAGCCCATCCCACCAGTTTGGACTAACGTGGGGGGGGGGAGCACATATGAATTACTAAAAGTCAGAATTCATCGAGCACTTTTAAATAACAAATTTTAATGGTTTCATGAATATTTAGTAACTCAACTAAGTAAAACAAATGCTGCCAAGACATTAGTTCCCTGGGGAACTGCCGTAGTAGATAGACAGGGATGGTCTGTAATTAGAATGTGGACTGCATGAAAATGGTGATTCCACAGGGTGTGAGAACAGCTTATTGTCTTACAAATTCCACATATCTCCTTTACTGTATTATTGCTATTAATCTACTCCACCCTTAAAGACAAACCAACTAAAACCTATCGCCTAGGCAAAAGATCACAGATTTTGAATTAGTAGTGTCAGAATGAACAATGTTTGCCTTCCTACACCCTGTTTGCAATCAGATCTTCCTACTTCTCCATTTCCCACCCCTCTCCCTCCTGGGAAGACATTTGTCTTCGGAGGCTGGCAATGAGGCATTTGCCATTAGACACATTATGACATATTTTAAATATGCTCCAAGAAGCCAAGGCTAAATTACACTGTTGAGTTATTAAAAACAGCTCTCAATGCTATTATTATTTATTGCATTTCCAACTCTCAGCAGCAGCTGATTACACTGCTTAATCTTATATTTTTTTTTTCAAAATTCCCCACCCTGAAATTAAATTCTCCCTGCAACGAATAGGCAAGGTCGGCCACACTGAGCACCCTTTGGAAAAGAGAGCTTGGATTCTGGGAAGGAGTTTGATTGACATTCCTGGGACAAAGCATCAGTTTCCCCAGGGAAGGAAGGCCCTCATTTGAAATATGTGAGCACCTCTTTTTCAAAGCGCTTCCAGAGGGAGTTCTTCAAAATCGCAGGGCTCACCATGCCAGTCCCTTCCACACAGTCTCGGAGGCCACCATCTTTAGCTGTCATTGAAGGGCCTCTGTGACCTGGCTCCTGCCTGCCTCCCAGCCTCATCTCTCACCGCCCCGCCACTCCATCTGGGACTCAGTCATTGCAGTGACTTGCATTTCTTCCCAGTACCGGCTGCTGCCGTCTGAGCCTTCCCATGTGCTGGTCTTTCGCCTGGAGTTCGGCCTCCACCCTTATTTTCTTGGCCAACACCTTTTCCTTTCAGACGCAGCTTAGAGAATAGCTCCTTTGTGAAGCCTCCTCAGGGTGGAATAGGAAAAATTTTTTTCCCCTGCTTCCATTAAGCTTTGCACTTGCATCTATTATAGCACGTGACACACTATATTGTCATTTTGGGGTCATTATGTGTATTTTTGTGTCTCCTTCTTGTTATGTTGTAAACTGCTTGAGAATAACGATAAGCTTTAGTTGTCTGAGCTCCCTGTATTAGGCCCAGCACAAAGTAAGTGCTCTGGGAATTGAGAAATCCAAAAATAGAAGCAGGGTAGTGGAGTGGAGAGAGCCAAAGCTCGTGAATTAGGCATTTGTTCATTCACTCATTCAACAAATATTTATTAAGCATCTATTATGAGCCAGCACTGCTCTGAGCACTAGGCTACAATGATTAGAAATCAATGGTTATAATGCTAATAGCCTATAGGGGGAGGCAGATATGACTCAACTAATAGCACAAGTATAATAATATGATTATAAGCTGTGATAAGTCATACCCAGGGCTCAACCCAAGCTGGAGTGGTACAGGGAGGTTCATCAGGGATGCCTTCCTTGAGGAAGTGATGCTTCAGCTAAGGGCTGAAGGCTGCATAGGCATTAACTAGATGGCAGGTGGGATAGCATGTGCAAAGGTCCTGAGCCGTGTGGCCCTGAGTGTTGAAGAAGTGTCTAGGAACAGACTGAGGGCCAGTGCTAGAGCCCAGGGGATGGGCAGGGGTGGAGGTGGCGTGGCAACAGATATGGCTGGGAGGCACTCAGGGGTCATGCTGTGCAGAGTCATGCTAAGGATTTGTCTAGCCTGGGCACAATGGGTTTTCAACAAAGGAATAATATCATGTGTGTGTATGCATGTGTGTTTTCAAATGTCTGCAATGTAGAGAACAGAATGGAGGAGGACAAAGTGCACAGAGATTGTGGGGTTTGTACCCACAGTGTCATTCCTCAGATGATGCAGTGATGAGGTGAAGTTAATGCCTGAAAGACCACATGGAGGTGGGAGACCTTCTAGAGGTCCTCAGAAAGACACCTGGACCATGTCTCAGGTTCAGTGGCTCCAGGATGTCCCCCTTCCAGATCAGAAGCTCAGCCTTTCTCGGGCTTAACTGGTTTGAGGGGCCTCTTTTTTTTTTTTTTTTTTTTTTTTTTTTTTTACAGTGGAGCTCCCAGGGGCTGTACCAGACTTCAGGGCAGCTCTATAATTTATAGTTTATGACTCTAGGGTAAAGAGGCCAGAGAACTGGGCCTTACCTATAAGTTCTGCCTCTAACTTCTAGGTCTTGGAAGGATTATGTTAGCTCCAGACTAGACTTAATTTGCTACTTTGGGAAGCATGGGACCTTGGGAGGTCATCTGATTCATTTTCATCCATCCATCCATTTATCCATCTCTCCCTCCATCCATCTGTCCATCCATCCATCCATCCACCCATCTACCTGTCCATCCATGCATCTATGCATCTATGCATCCATCCAACAAACAGTCACTGAGAAAATCCTGGAACATACCGGGTCTAGAACCTGGCCTCTTAATCCCTAACACAGGGCCTATTGTGCACTGGTCCACATCTGTCCGGTGTGAATCAGTGCCTGTCAGCTTTAGCCAAGGTTTGGAATCTGGCCCCAGACGCTGTCACAGAATTTTGCTTTTTCAGTTCTTTGGTTGCTGAATTGAAGCCCCAGGCAAACCCTGCATTCTCTCTCGATTTAATTGGCCCATTATTTTAAACTTTTGTAGATAAGGGAATAAAAAAGTCAGTGGAATATTGTATTCATCACATTCAAATTAATATGCTTCATTACCACAAAGACAAAGAGTATAGTTGTAATATTTTCTCAAAACTTTTAATTGAACAGAGCATGGGAGGGGGGAAAAGCGAAAATGGAAACCACCAAGCTCACATGTTGTTTTTCTTTTTCTCAAAATGTGTGCCGTCTGTGATCCACGCATCTCATTAGTGTTAATTATGAACTAAAATAAAATGGCATTTAACACTGTGCTGAGACTTTAATTAAAGCCAAACCTTCATACCCAGGAACTCTCTGAAGTCTAAGATAGTTATTCCAAAGTGGTGTAACCTTCTGCTGAGCCAGCTCAGCAGTGAGTGTGGGGACACACAGTGAAAAGTCATGTTGATAGCATGTACCCTGCAAATGATGTGTTGTGAGCGGGGCTTGACCTCTGTGGTCTTCCTCCCCAAACCCCACTGTAATCATGAGAAAACTTCAGATAAAACCCAATTGAGGGACATTCTGTAAAACATCTGCACAGTAGCTCCTAAACTGTCAAGGTCATCAAAATGAAGGAAAGTCTAAGAAATTGTCACACCCAACAGGAGGCTAAGGAGACATGACTACTAAATGTAACGTGGTACCCAGTTGGGATCCTGAAATAGCGAAAGGACTTTAAGTAAAAACTACGGATGTCTGAATTAGGGATGGACTTTAGTCAGTAATAACATAGCAACATTAGTCCACTAATTGTGACAGTTTTAATGTAAACCGTTAACAATGGCGGACACCGGGTGTGCAGTATATGGGAACTCTCTGTCCTACCTTCGCAGTTTTCCTCTAACTATAATTTAAAACTATTCCAAAATGAAAAGTTTATTTTAAAAAGTTAAGCAGAAACAGAGTACGGCAGGCGCAGCTGAGGCTGTTACAAAGGCTGGGGAGGGCTGCTCAGGTCCAGCTCAGCTGGAGAAACGGCTGAACTCCCGCTGACTCGCGCTTTGTCTTTTTTGTCCTGAGAAAAATGTAGATTTCTGTAAATAAATCTGTCTGCTGGAGTGGAAGGGGATAAGGTTATTGTATCTAACTGGCTTCCCCATGTCCCACAGGGGTCTTATGGCAGTTAGATTCATTAACTTGGCGTTTTCTAATGATTAACACTGATCGATAATCCACTGGTCTGGTCCTTAAATCAATCGCCCCATTAATGAGAATGAAAGCACCATTTTATTATCCAAGCCCCGGACCTTTTGCAGAAACGGCTTCTGGGGTTTTGGGCTTCCATTCCCTCTGCTGTGTCTTAAGTTAATTAAAACTCCCACTCAGGTCTCCGAAGCCGGATGCCTGTGACTTGAAACAAAATTAACTGTAGGGAAAGACTTCTAGAAAAATGGGTTAGAGGCTTTCAATCAGTGAGACACTCGGTTAATTTGTGAGTCACCTAAGTTTTACTGAGGACCTAATGAGTGCTCAGGTCACTGCCACCTCCTTAGAGAGAGCTCCCTTCACCACTGTGTCTAAAATATTAATGCCCCCATGTTCTCTGGCCACTGCTTTAGTTTTCTTCAGAGTGTTTAGCACTACTAGATGCTAGATTTAATGTTTGCATATTTGTCTTTTTGCTTTGCTTCCCACTGAACAGAAAGCCCCATGAGGGCAGGGGCCTTGTTCATCGCCAATGTGTAGCACATAGCAGATGCTCGGTAAATGGTTTTAAATAAAAGCACGTGATTTGATCTCTCTCTCACCAAACTGGCTCCTAGGCAGATCTTCCAGAAAATGTCCGTTCCATTATGTCAGACACCCAGGTGTCCTCCGAGAGTGTTCTCCTTCCTCACCCTTCCAGCCCCCAGGCAGACCCTCCCGGGGCCCTGTTGGCTCCATCTCTAAGATGGATCACAAGTCTCGATCTGTTGCTCTCACTGGTTCTTCACAAACGGAGCTTTCTCTGTGAGCAGTGAGCCCTGTGCTGGCTCCACGTGCAGGACACGCCACAGTGAAGGTGCAGGGTGGCCCGGGATGGGTCTGCCGCGCTCTGCTGGGTGTGCGGCAGGTGAGGCCTGAGCGCAGCGGGAGGGCTGGGGGGGCCTCTGGCCAGGACCCAAGCTCCGCCTTGATGGGGATTTGGGGGCCGTTGAGGGGGACGTAGCGGAGGATCCCTCGCTCCCTGGCTTCTCTGATACAGAACAGACCCCAAGCACAGGGCTGAGTCAGCATACGGGTGGACAGGAGCCTGGGCCTGGAGTCCTTACCTCCCCTCGCCCTGGGGCTTTCCCTGCCACCCGGCTAGTCAGGGAGGGACGAAAGACCAAATATCATTAACTGAGCGTTCCTTACAGAAACCATCAATCACGGGTGTCACGCTCTGAACCCCAGCTGCCACTGTGCTGTGATTTACTTTAAGTAGACAAATGAGTGTTTTGTATAAAAATCATTTTCCTTTAAATATTAAGGGGAAAAGTTTTCCATTTTCTTTGGTGTGGTTTTTATTATATCTTGAGGGCAAAGACCTCCAATTTCAAAATGGAAATCGATGAGAAACATGATTGGATTTAGGAAACACGGTTTTACAGCCAACAGTTTTGGACGATGCCAGAAGTTCGGAAGGCTACAAAGATATCCATAAATCATACTAATATTTTGAGGGTTTAAAAGGCAACAGGGTGTCTGTTTCCCAGGAAGCTATCTTGGAATTTGGAGTCACTTCCAGTGTTCTACAGTCTTTTGGGGCTGCAGAGACCTTGAGATAAGCTTATTTCCTTGTCCTTTTCTTCATGCCCATTCCACTTTAATGTGCCCAAGGAAACAGACCAGAGTGCGCCATAAATAGTCATTCTCGTGGTTATTTTAATCCTGGCAGCTCAAAGGGACGAAGGAATGCAGGAGGTTATCAGAAGATAAACAGTGGCGATATGATGAAACGGATGCAATTCTAATAGTAAACAGTCTTCTCTTAAGGTTCAAATTCTGAATGCAGATTAAAACACAGGACAAAAAGGCATGTCCAGGGCCTGGTTCCAGCTAAAAAGCAGACTGTCCCCACAGCTGTCCATGCTAACTCTTCACTGCCCTCTATACATTGCTAAAGTTTCGGACCTACAAGATTCTGGGAAGTCTTCAGGAAAGACCTTTTCATAGAAAGAGGAGGAAAGGAAGGAGGGACTCCTCCAAAATTTGCCAACAACGCTTCTCTCTGTGCAGTAGGAATTTGGGCGACTTGTTTTTCTTCCGTCTAGTTCTCTGTATTTTCCAAGTTTTCCAGAATGAACATACACTGGGTTCATAATAAGGGCCCAGATTCCTCCATTCTCTCGGAGTTCCCCTCCACCCACCCACGCCTTTGGCACGAGTTCCTTTGAAATATCCCAATGTGGGTGTCTGTCTGTTTCTTGTGGGGATCCTGGTATACGCTTGGCATAAATCGGAGGTAACTGGCATCATGAAGTGAGTAAAGCCAAACAGTGCTGTGAAATCCTGGTGAGAGGACGTTAGTTACCAGAGGCTCTTAGAACACTGCCTGCCTTCTTTTGGTTTAAAAAAAAAAGTGATCAGAGAAGACTGACTCGTATTAGGGAAACCTTAAAGTCATGCTGGCAAGAAATACAGCTCCATCCTTGAGCAGCGCGGACTGAAAGAGGACAGGAGGGGAGTTACTTTCTTACTACATGTCTCGATGCTTTTGATGCGGGGCCTATGCCCCAGCGCACAGACACGGTCATAAGCCCTAGGCCCTGTGTTTTTGGAGACAGTGACTTAGACGGCTGCTGGTGGCCTGTCCGCTGTGAGGCTGTCTGAGTTTCTAGGCTCTCAAGCCCCAGAGAGGGACCCCAGAACAGACACGTATTCAGATTCATTGTGGAAAACCTTGTTGTCCTGGGACTTGGGACTGATGCAGCCTTTGGAGTGACGGTCTCCAATGCAAATCTGATCGAGGCCCTTAGCTCCATTCACTTCTTCCATTCACTTGCTCACTCACCAAATACGTCCTGTGTCCCTGCCGCAGCCTGGGTGTAGGCTAGACTCTGCAGCCTCAGTGGGGACCAGACAGACCCTCCCTTGGCTGCCCACCACCAGCGGAAGGGCAGGTCCCTACGCATGTGTGAGGGCCCCCATGATCTGTCCCTCCCTCTTCCAAAACTCATCTCCTACCATGTCTAAGAAATGTGGTTGCTGTGTGACACTCTATACTCTTTTTGCTTCTGGAGAATCCATCTGCTATTTTTTTTTCTTTTGGTCTTTGTGCCTTTGCTTATGCTGATCCCTCTGCCTGCAATGCCATTCCTTGAGGCCCAGCCAGGTGATACCTACTCCATGAAGGAACCTCCTATCTTAGGTACCTCTTAGGAGCACTGTGTCCTCATCTGTGCTCTTCCCTGGGTCGTGTACCCCTTGAGGCCAGGGCCTGGCTATGATTCACTTCTTAACATGCCTGGAGTCCAGCAGCAGGTCAGGGTTTGCTGAATGGCTGAGTGACTGAGAGGAGAGCCAGGGCTGCCTGGCCTGGTGGGAGGGCCACCTGATTGCCACCGGTCTGCAGGTCTCTCTCACTGTTTTTACCCGCCAGCGTACTCCCAACAACTGGTGATCTTAGGGGACGGGATAGGTTATTTCTGGAGGTGCTGGAGAAGAGTGAGAGATCCTAGAATGACGTGGGGCAAGTTGTCCATCAGGGGCGGTCAAGGGCATTCAACATGGAGCCATAGAGCCAGGGGCCCATGGAGGCCCATCAAGCCAACCCCGCACCTTCCATGTGAAGAACTGAGGCCTGAGCAAGGAGGCAGGTGCATGCCCTAAGGAGTGGGCGGCAGAGCTGGGACTCGGATCCCGGACTCTTGGCCCCTAACCCACCCCCACTGTCTTGGGACCTCTGCTCTCGTTTGAGAGGTTTACTTAAAGCCTTGCTGCGTGTGTGAGTCGTGCCTGTGCATGTGGACGACCAGAGTGACTCGGATGAGTGAGCGTGTGGGGCAGGGTTGTGGGGGGCATGGGTGAGACCTATGGCAGGAGCCAGGGGCCATACTGGCCTCCCCCAGCTGCCTCCCTTGTGGGCTGTTAAAGGGACAGTGGGAGGCAGCCACGCAGTTGTCACGATGACACTCCACAGTCCTGCTCGAACCTTGCCGGCATGGAGGCAGGAGAGGGAGGAAAATATCTGTGAGACAGTGACTGTGCTGGACGGAACCCATTGGCCCCTCCAGGCCCACCCTGCCCCCGCCCCCGGAAGCTGACCTTCACAGATGGCATCTGCCTGGTTCCCGTGACCTCTGGCTTCTAACGGGATGCAGCCGGGGGTAAGCAGAGGCAGCGCTCCCAGGGTTCTGCTGCCCTCCAGGCCCAGGGGTGGTGTAGCTTCCTGCTTCCAGTGACTACGTCCTGGGGTGTCTTGCTCCCCCTTATCGTTCTCTTAACCCTCCCAGGCCTCTGAAAGCAGCGGGCGCAAGACTCTTCTGTTGCTTTCTTCACGTCTATACCCCCTGGGACCCTGACTGCTGCGGTAATCATCACTTCTGCTACCTGTATTTCCCCTTCTCCACCTGCCCCAGTTCAGAAGGCAGAGTCTGCCAGGTGGCTGTGCCGGGGCAGAAGCACACACAGCAAGTCTAGCTGGCTTTTGTTTGCAAAAGACCCAAGGCCTCAGGACCAGATAAAGATGGAGCCAAGACAACATGTCTCAAGCAGGGCCAGAGGGCATGAGAGGCTTGTCAATCACCTTCCCTGGGAAGAGGGGTCCTTGGGCTTAGGGAAAGGGAGAGAAAGTGAGAGGAGTAGCTCCGCGGGCTTCCCAGGGTCCCAGGAGAGAGCTGTGCAGCCCTCAGAGGGAAATGGCTGCAAGTGTGCTGTGGTGGCAGGGGCCCTGCGGCCTCTCAGAGACACCCTGTGCTTCCTAGAAGGGACAGAAGGGCGGGTGGTGGCCAGGCCTTGCTGGACATGAAGGGGGGAAGGCAGCCCCCTTAGTAGTGGTGGGTGACTCAGGATCAAGCGAATTTCCAGATGCCTCTGCCCTGACACACCTGGGGTGGTGCTTCCTGAATCAGGGGCTGGGGTCGCCTAGAGGGAATGCGGTCATGACTTGCCTGGCTGGAGAGTCCCCGGGGCAGCAAAGACAGGCAGCTACTGTGCTATTTGCTGCTCCAGGCAGAGAAGGATAGGGAAATGGACCTTGCCTTCCCCCTTCCTCCCACGCTCCAAGTGCCTCCATGGTGAATCAAGATGGCTGTACGCTCAGGGGTCAGGTCTATGCCTCCTCCCTGGAATCTGGGCTGCCTGTGACTGCGCTGGCCAATAGAGAACAGTAAGTGGCGCTATGCCGGTTCTGGCTCTGGTCTTTTTAAGAGGACTGGTGGCTTCTGCCTTGGTCTCTTGGAGTCCTGAACTGCTACATGAAAAGCCAGACTAGTGGACCAGAAAGACTCGGTCCAGAGAGACTCAGAGAGCCCCTGAGGCTACACCAAGAGGGAGAGAGACTTGGCTGTGCCCAAGCTGTCCCTGTCAAGGCATTAGACATGTGAGCAAAGCCATCTTGGACAGTCCAGTCTAGACCAGGCTCAGCTGAATCCCACTGTGTGAACCCAGTCAATGCTGCACGGAGCAGAAGAATCGCTCAGCTGCGCCCTGCCCAAATTCCTGACCCACAGAACAGAGAGGCAATAGCGGAATGATTCCTCTTTTAAGTCATGGTGTTTAAGGCTAGTCAGTTGTGCAACAACAGATAACTGGGTCAACCTCCTGTGGGGGGAACCCAAGAAACACAGGCTGCAGAGGCAGGCCCAGGATTGTCACAGGACTCAGAATAGAAGTTAATTCTGTAATCATGTATTTCTTGCACACCTGGTGGGTACACTGAGATTCATTTCAGGAAAACTGAAAGGAAGTTTCTCACAGGGCCTGGCCCATATAAGCACTCTATTAACTGGAGCTATTGCCTATTGTTAGGACAGGGTCCCAAATGACTTGGGGAGCTAAGAGGTCACATCCCGTTTGGCCATGGCCCTCAGGGCCATGCTACTCTGGCACTCTGGCTGCTTTGGGAAGGCAGGAGAGGCAGAGGTCAGAGCTCTGAGCCTTGTAGTGTGAGGAAGGTCAGTGCCTGGCCTGTTTTGCTCACTCTCTCGTTCTCCCACGACTGTCACCTCCCACCAGGCCTTTGGGGCCCCAAGGACTTCCCAGGGCCATTGTACCAACCGCCCACAAGCTTTCTCCCACGCGCAGATCTTTTCTAATTTCCTGCCCTGTGGCGGAACCGTCGGTCCCTGAGCAAGAAGACGGATTGGCCTGAGAGAGACTTGCTTCCCGAGTAGGGTTTTTCCCACAGCAGGAACATGGTAATCAAACTTCGCTACAGTTGGGAGAACAAAGTTTCCCCAAGCAGAACGTCAATTCTCAGAGCAGGATGCAAATCAGAAGTGGAGTGGGCATGGGGTTGTGATCCAGCCACACAATGTGCCTGTTCGTGTCACACTGAAAGCCAACTCCCCTGTGCTCTGACTCACCAAGGAAAGGCAAAGGCAGCCTGCGCCACCGGACACCGGGGAAGAGGTCAGCTCTGCAGATCTCGACACACTCCAAATGGCCCTCAACACAGCCAGGGTCCGTCACTCACGCAACAGGGCGCAGAAATTGCCGTTGGCCTGTCGTGGCTGGAGCCACAGCGTACTATTTTCATTAGTTTCACGTATACAGATTTAACCAGAGTAGAACGGGAGTGGAGGAGAAACTGAGCTTTGCCAGCCAAAGCCACGCTGCAGAGTGAGTCATACCTTCCCCCGGCCCTGGCTCCCACCGGCCTCTCACAGGCAGGACATCTCATCGGGTCGAGTGTGACCGGAGCGCTGACATCAACGTGCGGTGGACGCCTGTCGTCTTTGCACGACACAGCCCCAAATGCACTCCACCTCCTTCACCTAATGCACAACTAAAGAAAGAAATTTCTCCCAACGTTGGATAAAAAGATTGGTTTTGTTGGATGTATTTTGAATTGGCATATTCACATATACTATATTTTAAAGATGATTTAAGGGATTTCAAGGATAATTCTGACTACGCCCAATTTTTATCTTTTGTGCCGACTCCAGAGCCACTTAAGTCATTACTTTATAATCTCCTTTATCCAGCCAACTTCCAGATCCTTATTTTTATAAGTGGTAATGATGCAAAACTGACCCTGGCTCATTTTTGAATTATTCTGAATTTCAGAATAATTCAGCATGCTCCAAACTAATGGTTTTATGATACACATTATAAATAGGATTCAGAACTTGGTAGTGTTAACATTATCTTACAATATCTTAACATTTTCTTTCTATATTCCAAAGAGCATAAAGAAAATTTCTCTTCGTACCATTAACCCGATAATGTTAATGCAAGTCATGTACCTAAATGTGAAACTACCGGCTGCAAGAATACTCTGGCAATTGGTTAACATTATAATTTTTGTCAATAAATAGCTAACCTAGTTTAGGGTGGATTTGAGCTGTACCCAGATGCTTGATGTGCAGGTAAACGACGGACAGTATTTGCACAGGAGAGTAATGAGCAAATCCAACGGTAGCTGGAACAAATTCTTTGCTTTAAGTAATAAGTTTTACCCTCATTAAATGCATTAATATTCATGAGTAAGTGGTTGTATATATGAATTTTCTACTGTAATGACCCAGATTCAGCCAGTCTTCCCCCTCTTTAAATGGATACCCAGCCACGATTTCACTGTGACTAGAATAATATACACAATTTGTGAATTTATTACCTCTTTGTGGACATGACTAGAATGTGAGTTCCTTCAAGGTTTCAGTTGTATTCAACCCTTCAGGGCGTTCCCCACGGCACTGGGGGCACAGTGCCTGGCACATAGTAGGTGCTCAGCAATGTTCAACACATGGAGAAACAAACGCCTGGTGGACATCGCAGACCCTCCACGGCAGAAGAGCACAGGAAAAGGCAGCTCACGGTGGCTGCAGGGACCAGGGCAGCAGCCTTCTCGGAGGGGGTGGGGCAGAGCTGAAGCCCAGAGAAGGGCAAGGGGCAGCTCCGGCGAACGGTGTGCGGAGGACATTTCAGAATGAGAGGAGGAGAGACAGACTTAGGCGATGTGCAGAGGTAGGCAAATGAAAAGCATGGTGTGACTTTTGTAGAAGGTGAATTGCCAGGTACAGGGGCCCCCTGTGGGCTTCTCAGACCAGTGCCCTCTTTTCTAGGAAACGTTCTCCCCCACTTCAAATTTTTTTTAGTGAAAATTGCGCTGTTCTTACAATATCGCAATTTGTATCACATCTGTTTATCACAGAAGCTTGGCCCAGGGTTGGAGGCTGCAGTTTTTGTCATGGGATGTCGGAGCTGAGACAAGGGTATCAATTCACCCTCTCCTGGGAGGTCAGGCTTTTGATATGAAATTGGAGTTGGTGGTGGCCGTCTTCTGCCATGTATATGGGAAAAGTGACAGCGTGTCTACAGGTAAAGGGAAGCAGAGAAGTGTGTGTGTGTTTGTGTGTGTGTGTGCGCGCACGCATGTGAGACAGAGAGAGAGGGAGAGAGAGAGAGAAAACTTCCTGGCAACGCCGTGCCTCTGCCTGTCCAGGCCCTGGTCCGCCAGAGGTCCCCTTGCCGCCTGACGTCAGGGTGCCTCTGAGAAGTCCCCCCTTTTAGCTCAAGGTTGGTAGAGTTGGTCCCTGTTCCTTGGCACTAAATTAGAGATTTTTATGTGCATCCATAGCCTAATGCTGGATCGGACAAAGAGGGTCTCACAAATTATTGCACAAAATCCATTCTTAAACCCAGAGGTGGCCTCACAGATCCACACTGGATGATGGTGATGAAGAGTGAGGAGGAGGAAGCAAAGGAGAAGAGGTGTTCATTACACGGCTTTCTGCTCTTTATCAAGGTCATCGAGCTGATCACCACTGGGCAGCAAAACATCTGCTGGGGGTCTCAGCCCAGCCAAGGGAGAGTTTCTCCAACTCTTCCCGCACGTACAATGAGATGCAAAATTCCAAGCCCAGAAAACTCTGATAGATGTCACCACTCTTGGCCAGTGGAAAGAAAAGGGGTCCAGAGCGGGGCTGTCTTTTCTCCACTGTCTGTCTGCATGCCCAGCGGTCTGGCTCCCTGCCAGTCACCCTAGGGGTGGGTGGATGCCGGCCTAGACCTTCGTTCCTTCACCCCCTGTCCTCCACCAGCTGTGTGCTCTCTCATCCCAAACAAGCAAAAGAAAGAAAGAAAATCTGGGTCTGTTCACTTCCAGAATCAACCTAAATGTCTGCAATCTTCTGGAAGGCAGGAAGTGAGTGTGCATTCGTTTTGTTGTTTGTTTTTTAGGGGCAACGTGTGGGGAATGCAGAGAGGTGTTAGGGAAAGCACCCAGGCTTTGCTGGACCACTGAGAGCCCCCACTTCCCCATCTGTAAAATGGGACAGCAGTACCTATATTTCCATAGGGATTGTTTTGGGGGGAGGGGTCTTGCTCTGTTGCCCAGGCTGAAGTACAGTGGCACGATCACAACTCACTGCAGCCTTGAACTCCTGGGCTCGAGGGATCCTCCCACCTTAGCCTCCTGAGCTGCTGGGATTACAAGCACAAGCCACCGGGCCTGGCTTTCCACAGGGACGTTTTAATGATAAAAGCAGAGCTGATGTATGCAAAGGCATTAGCATATGCCTGGCACACTATAGACAAGTGAGTAAAGGTTAGTCCCTCCCTGCCCCAGCAGGTACCCTCAAGTCTGACTCTGATGTCACTCAACACACACACACACACACACACACACACACACGTGAAAACCTGCAGCCTTTTCCACTCCAGCCTATGCTTTCCATCCTAAGTGCATAATGCCCCTTTCCCCGTTACTGGCTACCGCGGATGAGACCCAGTGACTTCAGGTCTGCTCTTCTTGTCCTCTGGAAGCCCCTGGCCCCAGCATAGGTAACCTGGCGACCAGGCAGGACCGGCCGCTGTGCTCTGCTCTTTGTCTTCCGCTCTCGCCTCCTCCCCCACGGCCAGCCAGCTCCCATCGCTCACCCTGACAGCCACAAACGCCTATTTATTTGCCGACTAACTTCCTGGTGGTTTAATATCCCCTTGAATTACTGTACAATCTTTCTCAAGTTATATTTGATTATTTTTCACATTTAAAAACATGAACACAATTACCCAACAATGGCACGTGCCGTTACAGTCAGAAATAAAATAGTATTGCAATACAATATATGCATCTTAGACAAGTAGTCAGACCCTAGAAATTATGTCTCCGGCGTGCAGCGAGATCCGCAGTGATAGGTACCATATAAATGCATATGAGACGATAAATAGTTACAAAGGGAGAGGATGCTGAATAATTAATCCACCCGCCTCTCCAGCCACGTTCTTTATAAATCTGTCCCAGGCATTCATTTGTTTTTTTACAGAAGCAAATATTTAAAAGTAAAGAATAAGTAATGTCCAGGAAAGAGACATAAAAAGAAAACAATCAGTGGGAGGGGGGTGGCGGATTACAGATGGCGAGGGCTGCGCCATCGGCCAGATGGCCTTTGCTAGGGAGACCAGGGTGGGCAGGATGGGGCTGTTAAGCAGCGGGGAGATGGCGGTGGTTTGGGGTCACATCTGAGCATCAGGCGTCCAGGCTGGGTTAATGGCGTGGACTTCTTACCCAGGCCCAAGCCCATGGGTAGATAGAATCCACCTACCTTCTCCTGATATGGATGGGTCTCCAAGACCCAGGACTGAAGACAAGGATTTAATGTGACCCAGTCCAAACCTTGGCTTTGATGGACTACCTCTCCAGGTGACTTGTCTAGTTTACCTCTGGCAGCCCTGAACGTTAGAAAGTTCTTCCTGTGGAGTCCAGAGTTTTCTCTCCGAGACCTGCCTTTTCCTAGCTGTCCCCCTGAGAGACAAGAGCAGCCCAAGCGCTTCTGCCCTTCAGATACATCAGCAGAGATCAAGTCCTGCTCACCCCTTCTCCTGGCTTCTAGGCCTAAATTTCCCCTGATCTGAGATTCCTTTGGGTTCAGAAGCTCCCTACTAAAATGTGCTTCTCGTACCAGTCATTCAAACCTTAGTGGGAAATGTGGTTGTCATTCTCTTTGTATATTTTAGATCCACATTCTTTATCAGCTAACGCTTTGCAAATATTTTCTTTCACTTCGCGGCATGCCTTTTCCTTTTCTTAATGATGTCTTTTGGTGCAGAAGTCTTACATTTTGATGAAATCTAATCTACTAACAGAGTGCTGGTGGCATATAAAATGCTACAACTACTTTGGAAAATCCCATGTTTTCAATTTCTTAAAAAGTTAAAGATTCCTCTATCATATGATCCAGCAATTCTACTCCTAGGTATTCTCCTGTGAGGAATGAAACCATGTCCATATAAAGACTTGGACATGAATAACATAGTGGCCCCAAACTGGAACCAACCCAAATGTCCATGAGCGGGTGAATGGGTGAACAGACTGTGGTATGTCCATACAGAAGGATATTACAACACTGCTTCAGCCATAAAAAGGAATGAAGTATTGAGGTGCATAACCACACGAATGAACCCCCAAATAGTCATGCTAAGGAAAAGGAGACAGATAAGAAGGGTTACATATCGCACTATTGATGTATACAAGTCTAGCAAATGCAAATTACAGCAAATGGATGTTTACCCGAGGTGGGGGAGGTAGGGTGGGGATTAAAAAGGGCCGGAGGAAACTTTGGGGGTGACGGCTGTAGTCATGTCTTGATTGCGGTGGTTTCATGGGTACAGCCCTATGTCAAAGCTAATGAAATTTTATACTTTAAATATGTACAGTTTTAAAAATTTCATTTATATCTCAGTGTATCTGTTTTTTAGAAAAGGAATTAGAATCTTTTCATTAAAGGGTATCTGATTTATAATCCTTGGCAATATTTCTTAAAATCTCCTTTTCTCTCCTGTCCGATTTTCTTCCTTCTCCCAGGTGCTCGGGAGCCATGGGTTCTGTGAAGCCCAGAAAGCTCTCCGGGACGGTTACCCTCTGCCTCGCCCTCCCTGACTCATTCCCAGCTGCTTGTTATTATGAAGATCAGTTGAGCCTCTCTGGATTCTTTTCAAGTCTCCTTTCATCCCAATCCGTCCGTTATCTGAGTTTTTCATGACAAGAAAAGATGAGAAGTCACTTGGCCTTCCTCCTGCCTCGCTTCCCGTTTCCCTGGGTGCCGGCTTATGACACGATTGTTCTGGGATGGAGTGTAGGGTGGTGAGTGGGGCAGGGCTCCCACTACCCTAAAAAGTGTCTCTGTGTGAGTTAGAATATGATGCTTGGTCTGAGTAGATGAATTTGAAAGATGCTTCCCACTGAGCATAGCCCGACCTGCAAGAACCTGGCTTGGGGAACAGATAGCATCATTGTGTGAAGCAGGAGGTCTTCGCTTTTTCTGTGTAAACATAGCCTGCATCAGGGTGCATGGTTTGGGGAGCAGAGTATGACTAAATTTCAGCTCCTACTCACTCCCTCATCAAGAGGCTTTGTTCAGTGCACAAACTAAACAACAGACCATGGCAGCCTTGGAAGAGAAGCAGCTTTGATGGCAGGCAAAATCAAATATTCTTAAGAAGAGGGGAAGGTTTAGAATACCACTTGATAATAAATCTTGTCCCCATGTGCTTTTATTTTCACTTTGCATCAAATGAGTTGTTTATTCATTCAAGCACTGAGAGTTTTTGCTGTTGTAAACAACAGTGCAATAAATGTTCTTGCATATGTCTCTTAACAATATGTTCAACAGTTTCTCTAGGGTAAATACTTCATAGTGACATTGTTAGGTCATTTTTGGCTCCTGTTCAACTTTTCTAGACATTTCCAAACTATTTGCAAAGTGGGTGTGCCAATTTACTTTTCCATCAGAAATGTCTCATCAATTCTTTATTAAATTTCTTAATTCTTACCAATCTGGTGGTTGTGAAATGCAGCTCACTGTGTATTTTCTTAGCAAACTTTATTTTTAAGAGTAGTTTTAGATTCACAGCAAAATTGAGTGGAGAGTACACGGAGTTCCTATAAACCACCTACCCCCACCGCCACAATCTCCCCCACCATCGACATCTCGCACTAGAATGGTGCATTTGTTGCAGCTGATGAACTTACATTGACACATCATTACCAAAGTTGATAGTTTACATTAGGGTTCACTCTTGGTACATCTT
The DNA here is from genome assembly GCF_041146395.1 of Eulemur rufifrons. Taxonomy (NCBI): domain Eukaryota; kingdom Metazoa; phylum Chordata; class Mammalia; order Primates; family Lemuridae; genus Eulemur; species Eulemur rufifrons. The sequence goes on from NC_090992.1 coordinate 15,544,006, forward strand.
GTGGGTTTTGGCAAATGTGTAATGACATATATGCACCACTGTACTATCATACCACATTGTTTCATTGTGCCAAAAATCTTCTGTGCTTCACCTAGTCATCCCTCTCTCTCCCCAACTCCTGGCAACCACTAATCTTTTTACTGTCTCCATAGTTTTGCCTTTTCTAGAATGTCATACAGCTGGAATGAAGATTAGCTTCTTTCACTTAATATGCATTTGTGGTTCCTCCATGACTTCTAATGGCGTGTTCATTTGCAGAAAGAATGGGAGAAAAGTGGCATTTGAGGTCCTTCATTATCTGACCCACCCGACGCTGTTATTAATAGCTTTGTTTCCCAACACCGTCCATGGACTTCGCCTGTAGGCACTCTTGTCCACCGAGGAGAGGGACAACGGCCCTGTTCTGGGTCACCCTTCCAGGTAAAAGTTTGCACTGAGGGCTACAGATGATGAGGGGGAAGCTCAGAGAAGTTCCATGACCCATCCGTGGAAGGCTGGTGAGTGACACAGCCTGACTGTGTCTGACTCGCCTGTATACGTCACCTCACTTCATTCCCAGCCAGCTTGGGAGGGACTGAGCACGTCCCATGTAACAGATGAAGGCGCAGAGCCCAGGGAGTTACAGCCCTGACCCCACGCCACCCCGCCAGCTGCAATCGGAGCCCCGGCTCCTGGCTGCAGGTCTCTGCCTTCCGCCCGACGACATTTCCAACAGTGCTATTGGAGGGTGAAGAAGACACAGTAGCCACACACTGGGGATAGGCGGGACCGTGTCCTAGAGAGGCTGAGATCTAATGAAGGACTCGCAGCAGCCGTGAATAGTTTGACTTCTTTGTTTCTATTTAGGGGAAACTGAGTCGCACTTACTGGGCACATATTATACACCAGGTCCTGGGGACACAGTGATGACACGCTGTGGTCCTTGACTTCAGAAGTCCCTTAGTCCAGAGGGAGTGAAGGTGTCAGACTAGATGCCAGCTCCCGGCAGCACAGCCCAGCAGGACCCACTACACGGCAGAGCAGTGATGAAGCTGATGTCGGAGCCCTCGGGGCACAACCCTGGTGTTTTGGTTCCTTACGGCTGCTGTCATAAATTACCACAAATTTGGTGACTTAAAACATCACAGATTTGCTCTCTTACAGGTCTGGAGCCAGAGGTCTGAAATGTGTGGCGCGGGGCTAACGCCGAGGCTGGTTCGCTCTGGAGGCTCACGGACAGCACCCACTGCCTGGCCGTCTCTCGGGTCCCGGTCCCCTGGCCCTGGACCCCTTGCTGGCCCCACTCCGGCCTCTGATTCATCGTCTCTTATAAAGACACTTGTGATTACATTTAGGGCCCACCTGCATGATACAGGATAACGTCTCCCACCTCAAGAGCTTTAATTTAATTACATTTGCAAAGTCCCCTTTGTCATCTAAGGTAGCACTCGCAGGTCCCCTTTTAGGGGACATTATTCAGCCTACTGCAGTTGGATTCTGTTAATTTTGTCCCTGGTGGGAATCTCAAAAAATGGCATAAAGCCTGTGGGACAAAAGCCGCAGGAGTTTGGAGAGTCTGAGGTGGTAAATCTAACTTCTACCACAGGCAGCCGCCGGCATTCCTATCCCTCCCGCTCCATAAGGACGAAGCTCCCCTCCCCTGTCTCTGCAGGTGGTCCTCCCTCCCCAGGTAAAGCCCTCTATAAAACCCAAGGCTTTCCCCTCCCTGGGGTGGATGCTCTCTGACCTCCACCCATCTACACCCAGATGCTCAAAATAAAACAGCATTTTGCTACCCACGAGGCTTCGTGTGTCTCCCTCTCGGCTCCGGACCCGACAGAGTCATCTCTTCTTAACTGATTAATCCCGGCCGGAATCACTTCACCTCTCAGAATCCCAGTTTCCTCCAGTGCCAAGTGGAGACAATAATCCCCATGGCAAAGAGGTTCTGGCTTTAAGGATTAAGTGGTTGATACGAGCAAGTTATACTGCATTACACGGAATATTGATTTTAATAACTGCACTTGAATTCGCTTCTCCCGGATCCGTGCTCAGCCCGCAGCCCTCCCGCTGTGTCTGACGCAGGCTCGGGCGGCTTTGGCAGGGGGACTAGCTACAAAAGGCGGGGAGGGGGCTTGAAGTAAACCCCCTTAGAGACTCCCTCACATCTGTCCTCTGCACCTGGGGCCTGAGGCTTTGCTCTGGTGACGATATTGGAAAGCAGGACTGGAAGCTGGTGGAGGCACCACACTGCCCCACGTCCCCTCGGTGAGGTGAGCGGCCCTGTAATGACAGGGAGCACTGGGAGAGGGCTTGCTCCCTCGGTTCCCACCGCCCCGGAAGTAATAAGTGTCAAGTTCCCTGCACTGTGTGCACACAGTGGTGCTCACTGCATGCTGCCCCCTCTCCTTTGACCTCCAGACCTTGCTGGACTCTCCACGCCCGTCCCTGCTTAGGTCTGGAGACCCAGGGGGGCCACAGAGGCAACCGCCAGGGTCAGCCGCGGCTGCCACCCAGAGACCTCATGGTCGGGGCAGTTGCCCAGAGCCCTGGTCCTGCGTTCCCTCCCTCGGGCTGGGAGGAGCGAGGGCGATCGGCTGCCCAGCTTCCCCCACGGTGTGGCAGGTGGGAAGCGCTCAGCAATCGCTGCCTACTAACATGCGAGTCTTCATGCCTCACCCTTCCTGGGGTATCTGCACCCTAAAGGGGAGGGTGAAGACCCTGGTAGAGAGAGGACACCTGGAGCAGGAGCCCTTCTGGCATGGGACAGGGGTGGAGACGTGTAGGAGTGGGGTCTGTGTGACTCGAAGGGGTGCTCCAGGTAGGACCTATGGCTTAGCCCTTACCTGGGCATCCTTGTCTGTGATATGAGGAGATAATCACTTATCTCCACTTCACAGGGAGGAGGGGTTCGCGGGCTGGAGCAGCCAGGGAGCCGAGGGGGCCTGCAGGGAGAGGATCTGTGCACTGGTTGGGGCCGGGTGGTGCCCTCGCTCTGCCTCTTGCTGAGCTGCTGTCTCCTGGCCTCCCCGAGGGCTTTCCGCCCTTGATAAGCATCACGCCCATGGATTGATTACCTTAAGGTATTTTAAAAGATACCTTTAAAGTTCTTGAAAATGAGCCACACTTTTGCTCATCAGGCTTTCATTGCTACCACACTAGGACACGTATGTGAAGAACAACATGGGCCCCGAGGCTCTACCTGGCTGCCTGTGGTGAGGCGGGCACTTCAACGACCACCCTCCCTGTGGGACCCCAGGCTTCTGAGCCCTTTGTTCCGAAGACCTCCTTTTATGGCAGAAAAGCCTCCAGCCTGGGAAGACTGGAACGCTGTATGGCAGGAACATTCTACCAATCTGATTTGGGGAAAGCAAAGCCGATCAGAAGGCCAAAACATCCCCAGGAAATGATATTGTTTTGGGGCTCTTGACACTAGGCCGGGGCCCAGAGAAGAGGAGGCTCTCACCCAGCTCATGTGGGGATCCAGGGACCAGGGACAAAGTGGCCTGGGCTTCAGGGGACGGCAGGGAGAGAGTGCCCTCTGCTGTCTGGCGGCAGACCCCTGACTGAGGTGCTGGTCAACATCTCAGGCCCAGAGCTCCTGCCTGGTCTCCGGGAAATCCCACCGAGGTATCAGAAAGGCAAAGCCCTGGGTTTCCAGCCCCAGGCTTACTTCCCTAAAGCTGCAGTTTGAGGACATCTATCCCTCATCCCACATTCCCAGTGCACACAGAACCCAGACCACCTCAGGGGAGCACCTTTGCGAGCCCTTTGGGAGCACCTATTCCTAAGGAGTCCTGGGAACAGTGATTTGCATGTCCCTGGCATGTCCCATTCTCTTAAAATCCAGAGAAAATGAATTTGCATAGCAGTTGGCAGGAACTGTCCCTATCTGCCTTTAAGGTAAGAGATGGCTCTGCCCAGGCTCTGGTCCACGCGAGCGTCCCAAGGCCCAGAGCCATGGAGCAGGTGAAGAGGCAGCAGCAAAGAGGCTTGGGAGAGGGTTGAGGGTTGGCTCCCAGGGCCTGGCCAAGCCGGCAGCACCATCCACCTGCAGCGTGCCGGGGGCTGCACCCACGGGTGGATGCTCCACGTGCCACCCTAGCTGGTGCTTCATAAACCTTCGACATTTCAGTGCCAGAAACCAAATGTCACTGCAGAAACCTGGCCCTACAAAGACCTCATGATCCAACCTCCCCCCGACACAGGTAACTGGAGTCTAAACCCCATCTCCCCTGGCTGGAGCCCTGGCGTGAGGTGATGGGTGGGAGAAAGGTGACGGGAAGGGCGACAGAGCCGGGGGTGGGTGACGTGACTGGTGGGATGCCATGAGTTTGTAAATGGCTGAGGCTGCATGCCACCGAGGATGAGGGCCTTCCGAGCACCCAGGCAGGACTGACCAGGTCCCAGAAAGCTCCCTGCACCCCTCCATCCCATGCCGGCAGGTCTCAGCCATTTGAAGCTGCCAGGGCAGCTCTTCGGAGCCAATGTCATAGATCATGGGGAGACGCCCCCCTTGGAGCAGGCAGCCCAGTGCAAGCCACATGCACAGACAATGGGGCCAGGTCCTGGCCTGATGGTTGCCAGAAGCCACCATCCTTGTGCCTCCCCCAACCAATGCTAGGGGCCCTTTCCAGACCCAGAGAAGTCTCCTTGGGGACAGAAGTCCACACGTGGAGGAACACCCCAGCAGAAGGATGCGATGCAAGGAATCAGTTGTCTTACTGTGGCGGCTTTTGCTCCCAAACTGCCAAGTATGTCATCACACAGCCCTCCCGACTGCTCGAACCTGACTTACCTGCAAGAGAAAACACAGATGGGGATGACAGCCACCTCCCCGTGGGATGAACATGGCCTCCGGGACTGCGCCCGTGCAGCCCCTGGTGCCGAGGGAGAGGCAGGCTCTGAAAAGGCTCCCCCCATCAGGCAGGGCCAAGCAGGGGCTGCTGCACGTTTCTCTTCATGCCTTGACCTTGACCAAGTCCACAGCCTGAGAGAAACGTGGTGCGGCACAGAGGTGGAGTCCGGGAAGAGGCTATTCCCAGGGACCCAGAGTGAGGGCGGGGCCATGCCCCCAGGCCAGGGGACAGAGGGTCCAAAGCTCCACCTCTGCGTGAATGTTTTCCTTGGGGAGGCTACAGCAGCAGCTGCCAAGGTATATTCTCTTTACTTAGCAACCAGGGGATTTGTGATTTACCGGATTTTTTATCTTCTGTACAACTGCAAGCCAAAAGGAGTTAGCAACTCTGGGGTGGACTTTTGGTTCTTTTTAAATGACGATGCTCCCCCTGCCCATTTTCTGTGCATCAGAAGGAAGCATGGAGTCCGTTCTGCCTACGCCATGCCAAACCTGCCTTCTATGAGGTGTTTCCCTGGCAGGATGTTCCCAAACTTTATAGTTCTCCAAACTATGGGGAGTGTTGGGGACTCAGGCAAGACAGGGAGGAGAATTCTAAATACTGACGCTTCTCCCCAAAGACACATGCACAGCCTGGCACACACTGGGGGATTTTAGTAAACATGGTCTGTTTACTAAACACCCCCAGGTTATGATCTCTGACTAAGCTCATATCCTTCATGTGTATGTGGAGTAATGGACACTCTTCTCTTGTCATAAACCTGAAGTACCAGTCAAACACTTTCACTGTCAGTATTTCCTCAATATGATTCATTTTAACTCAACTCTGGATATTGGACTGTAGTTTGGGGGCACCGTTAGACGGGGCACACAGCCCAAACCACCAGGCAGGTGTTCACTGGAAATTCAAGATGGCAGCTCTAGAAGCAAACTCACTGAGATTCAATCATGACTTTTCTACACCCTGCTAATGTCTTCCGAGCCCCAGGCTGAGTTAGACAGGTTTCTTCCCTGCGTGCCTCCTCACAGCGTGGATATGCTAATACATATATTGTGACTCTCTAGTGCCCACCACTTCCTGGCCCCGGGACCACTGTCTCTGCCTCAGGAGATGGGATACTATCCATCTAGTTCTCGCATCGTCGCTCAGGAATTACTGTTGGCACCTCCCTGTTCCCCGGTTCCATAGCAAATCTGCCACCACGTCCTGTTGATTCTTCTGCCTAGATCTCTCTGGAAGCCACTGGCACTGTCCTAGAGCAGGCTGCCATCATCTGTGGAACCGATGGCTGGTGCCCAAGCAGCAGTCTTGAACTGTGAAGTAGCCACCATGGGCTGATCGATATTGGCAGACCAGGAAGGTAGAAGGAGCCCTAGTTTATGATGTCTTGAAGCTGCTGTACCAGCCCTGTGCCAACCACCTCCTGCCTTCTTTCATGTGTGAGAGAAATAAACTTCTTTATGGTACAAAGCGATGATTTTTCGGGGGGGGGGGAAGGGTAGCTTAATAGCACACAGCTGAACGTCCTCTGACTGAGTGACTGCGGCAGGGAGAAGGGATCTGACTTACCAGCAGTTGTACCCCTGGCAGAGCATTCGTGACTCCTTGAATTACAAAGTGATTGAGGGGGAGATGAGAGGAGGGGAGGGTTCCACGAGTGAGGCCGATCCATGGGGCCATGGAAAGGAAGTTACCCTCACAACCACCGGCGGCCCAGCAGTTACTGAGCGCGGATACTGTGTGTCCACCTATATTACCTCATCCACTCCTGAGAAACAATCCTAGAGTGTGGCTGACATTATTTCCATTTGTGAATGAGAAAAGTGAGTTTGGATAGGAGAAGTGACTCAGCAGGGCCACGCAGTCGGGGATGGAGGCGGGATTCCAACCCAGGACTCTGGCTGCACTGCCTGGCCCTCAACCGCCGCCTCCCTGGAGGTGTGTTTGTTTTCCTTAAATATCCAATAGATTGAAGTTTTATATGTAATATGCCAAGTTTTTGAGACATCACATCTGTTTAGGGTTTGACATCTGGTTTCATGAAAACCATAAGGGAGCCAGACTCTCAGGGCTGCTTGCTGGGAGGAGTCCACACACGTGGACACAGTATTTGTGCTCAGTCATTGCCGGCCGCCTGTAACTAAATAGAATTGACTGTCAGTCTGGGAGGAAAATTAAAGATCTACGAGGCCTTCAGGTTGTTATCACTGTTAATCGGCGGTGGCAGGAGTCCTAGGGACAGGCGCTGCAGGAGAGGCTTCGGTCAAACAATCTCACGTGGACCTTGTGAATAAGCAAGAGTTAGGCCGCTCCAGGGGGGCAGAGGCGGTCCGTCCAGAGAACACCTGCGTGGCGACCTCTGTGTGCGTCTCCTCCTCCTCGCGAGGAAATGGGGCTCCCCGCGCGGGGACACCTGCGCAGTCCCCGTGTGCGGGCCTGCGGGCCTTCCTCAGGCTGCTGCTGCCCTCTGCTGGTCACAGCCGGAATGGGCGGACAGCCGCCTCCCGGAGCGGGGACGCAGGAAGCCCGGACACCCAAGAGAGGATGTCGCTCAGGCTTCCTCAGGGGCTCCGGCTCCCACTGCCCCGTCACGGGAGTGTGGGCAGTGGCCACGGGATTTTTCAGGAGCTGAAGGAAAACACCACTTTCCTACGCAACTACGCAACGCTCAGAGTTGCTTTGGGCGCCTGGGCTGTGTGGAAGAGGAGGAAGAAGGTCGTCTATTGGAGGGGCTGAGGACCCTCATTATCACCTTTAAGTGACACACCTACTCTCTGAGATACATCAACTATTGCTCTAATTTTCAATAACTGCCACTCAGAATGGTAGAATCATTTCCTATTCCATTGCTGTCAAGACCTTAGACTATGGGGTCAACGGTATGCATTTGAGTCTCAGATACTGACGTTCCACAGGCAAGTTACTTAACCCCCCACCCCTCAGGGTCTGATTTTCTCTCTGGGAACTGGAGACGCTGCAGACTGTACAGGGGTGACTGGGAGGACCCCTGAGCTAGCAGGCAGGCTGCATGCCAGCACGGGCCAGGCACAGGGCCAGGCTCAGGACAACCAAGCAAAAGCAACTGCTGTCCAAGACCCACCTTGCAAGCAGCAGCACAGGTTGGAACCCCACCTGGCTACCTCCCTCTAGAGACAGATGGCCTTGAAAGGGGCTGTTGAGGCACAGGCTAAGGTGAGAGTTGGGGCTGTCCTTCTCTGCAACGCAAACTGTAAGTCTGGCAACATGGGCCCTCCTGCAGGCATCTCAACTCTTGCTCAAAGTCCAGGTCTCTGGGATCTCCGACCACCCCTGAAGCAGGAGCCTGCTTCAGCCTTTGGGTGCCTCTCACTTCCCTCTGCTTCGAGCTGAACCGGGAAGGTAGAGAATGACACATCTTTCTCCTGGAGTCCTTGCGCCATTTTATTATATTTGGCATTTGTTTATTCGACAGATATTAACTGCGAGCTGGGCCTGGCACCATTCTAGGGGCGGAGAAGCAGCAGTGATCACAACCGCTGCTGGACCCGCCCTGGTGGCGCCCTCATTTGTTTAAGTAGAGATGAAGGGAGACAGGAAGGACATGTGGAAACAAGTGACCAGAGAGGACATGAAACAGTGAAGACGCCTGGGAGAGACAGGAAAGCAGGGAAGGAGGGGAGGAGCGTTGCTGGCTGGGAGGGGCTCAGGGAAGCTCTCACTAAAGGGAAAGTGAGCCTCGTGGATGTCTCAGGGAAGAGCGGAGGGATCAGCACGAGCGAGGGCCCTGAGGCAGGTGTGTGGGTGCCACGTTTATGGGATGGCAGGGAGGCTGGAGCAGCCAGGGCCTGTGGGTAGGGGTGGAGGGGAGGGGCCGAGGTGTGTGGGGGTGGGGCAGTACGCAGGACCATTGGCCATTGCTCTGAATGAGACGGAAGGCACTGGAGGGACACGGTGTGACTCACATGTAGAGTCCGCCTTTGTCTGCTGGCGGAAGAATGGACTGAAGAGCGAGGCAAGGGCAGAGCAGGGGAGGCGCCTGCGGGGGTGGAGGAGCGGGGTGGGGGGGGGGAGAGACGCAGGCATGGCTATTCAGGGCGGGGCTGCAGCTGCCCAGTGAGAAGCCCTTGCCAGACGTTGGGGGTCTGGGGAGAAGGGGGAGCGGGTGGTCAGAGGGATGGCTGGGCCAGGGGCTCCAAGGGGCTGGGGAGTAGCTGGAAAGGACAGTCTGTATTCCCACATATGCAGGATATACCTGGGATGTAGGTATGCGTGTCTTTCTTCAAATAGAGGCAAATGCGGTTGTCATAAAAATAACACTTACGTTAAAAGCTGTTGACTCTGTATGTTTGAACGCACGCGTGCCTTTGTTCCTTGGATGCTGACCACCGTTTTGTTGGTGGTTAGGGTGGACTGGGGGCCAACCCACTGCTGACTTGGAGGTGGGCTTTGCATTCAGACAGCCTGGTTCACAGGCCTGGTCCTGCCACTTACGAGCGATGACCTTGCACAGGTCGTTTCACACCTGTAAGTCTCTGTTTCTCCATCTGTAAAGTGAGGACTATGGGACCTGCCTTACAGGGCGGTCAGTAATGTGGGTGGAGCACTTAGCTTGTAGGAGGTGTCAATGCACGTCCCACCTTTCTGCCCCCTAAAAGCCAGCCCCTGTTCTTGCTTTAACACTGGCTTGAGGTGTGGTCTTGGGGGACCTGTCTGTCTCTTTGGTCCACCATTGCTCTCCTTCTCAGAGAGCTCAGATCAGGAAGTGAGACCATGTCAGACTGGTTGGGTTATTGATGAGGTCACTGCATGCAGTAGGTGCTCAGTAAGTACTCTCCTTGTGGATGAATCAGTGCTACTGGCCTCTCTACTGCCATCCTCCCATGGCAGAGCTGGTTGGCCTCAGAGCACTGGCCTGTTTGCCCTCTGCTTCCTGCCTCTGCTGTCCCCGCATGTCCTTCCTGTCCCCACAGGACTCAGCCTTGCTCTGCTCTTCTCTGTCGATCTCTCAGTCCCCTGGTGATCCTACTCGGTGCCACAGCTTTGAACACTGTCTCTGTGCTGATGATTCCACTATACATACCCCTCGCCAGGCCCCCCAACTCCACACTCCTATTTCTAGCACCTTCTCAATATCCCACGCCGATGTCTAATAGAACGAGCTCCCAAACTTAAGAAAACGAGACTCCTGGTGTTTTCCCCGGACTTGCCCTGCGTCTCCCCCGCGGCACTCAATGGAAACTCTGCTCTCCTCGTTGCTCAGTCGTAACTTTGGTGACGCCCCTGTCTCTCTCACGCCCATACCCAGCCCATCGGCGTGTCCTGTTGGCTCGACCGACCTTCGACATATGCCCTGAGTGTGGCCGGTGCTTGCGACTGCCACCTGCACCCTACTGCCCCTGGCCCAGGCACCGATGGCCCTTGCCTGGCCTCCTGACGGTGTCCCTGCCTGCACAGCCCAGGGTTCCTTTTATAAATCTAAGTGGGATCAGTGTCCTCTTCCGCTCAACATGCTCCGGTAGCTCCGAATTTTCCTCAGAATGAAAAACTGGTCCTGCAGACATACTTCTTGGCCGGAGACAAAACCCTGGACAAGACAGCAGCTGGGCCTGCCCCTTCGGAGCTCACAGTGGGGGCGACGACAGCAGGGAAGGAAGCAGCTGCATGCACAGGCAGCTCCGGGCTGTGAGGCTTCTGTGAAGACCGTGCTGACTTGGGCAGGGGCTGCCTTGGATGGGGGGAGGTCAGGGAAGGCCCCTCTGAGGGGCTGATGTTTAAGACATCAAAGAGACTTAGAGCTGAAAGGGACTCTTGAGATACCTACGTTAATAAGTCTTCCTGCTCCATTTATGTGTGGCAGCAAAAGAAGCCCAGAAAGGTGAAGCAGCCTGCCTAAGGCCACACAGCCCACTACTTGCAGAGCTGGATCTCCAAGGCAGGCCTCCTGACAATCTAGCTTGTGGCTTATGGGTTGCCAGCCTGGAGCTGCAACTCCTAGCAGTGATGTCTGGGAATGCTATGCGCTGTTAAGCTCCTCTTAAATAAATAAATAAATATATATATGAAAAAAGAATCGCAGAATGTATCATAGTAACAATGACATTTCTCCTTTTGGCTTCGAGGACACATCTGCCTGGTCTTCCTCCTACTTCGCCGGTTTTTCCATCTCAGTCTTCCTTGTGGGTCCTCCCTGGTCTCCCCGACCCCTTGCCGTGGGCGAGCCAGGGCTCAGGGCTTGGTGGCCGTTGCTGCCCTCTGTGCACACACGCCCTTGGAGGGCTCGCTGGCCTTCGCATTTATGTGCCGGTGCCTCCACCATTCCATCTGCTGCCAGGATCTCTCCTTTGAACACCACAATCGTATACCCAGTTGCTGGCTCTGGTGCTGCTCCAAGTGTGGTTCTCAGTCTGGCAGCATCAGCATTACCTGGGCACGTGTTGGAAATGCAGAATCTTGGGCCCCAGCTGAGACTGACTGAATCAGCAACCCAGGGGAGGAGCGGGTGGGAGCACCCACCCATCTGGATGCATGCTGAAGTTTGGGGAGCCTTTTATTCTTTGGCCTCTCCACTCTGGTGTCTCATGGGCATTGCAAACTTACACGTGCAAACTGGAGTCCCTGGCGGTTGCCCCAGCAAGCTCCTCTACTGGCCTCCCCCATCTAAGCCCATGCAGACTCCATCCAGCCACGGGCTGAGACTGAAAGCCGCGGAGTGGTTCTGCAGCCTCTCTTTGTCTCCCCTCCTCATCTGCTCTGTCAGCAAATCCTGCTGCCTCTATGTTCACAGTGCACCCAGAATCCGACCCCTCTCACCACCTGCACAGCCACCGCCACCTCAGCTAGAGGTGCTCTTGGGTGCTCTTCATGCTCTGCCCCTGAGCCCAGCCCAGCAGCCAGGGACCCTGTTAAAATATGGTCACATCTTGTCTCTGTTCCCAACCCTCCATGGCTCCACTCTCATGGGGAGTAAAGGCCACAGCCTCAATACAACCAACAGCCACACACCCCTGTCCCCTTGTCACCCCTCTGGCCTCTGCTTTCCCCTTAGCCCTCCTTCCTTGGCCTCCTTGCTCATCCGGGCACCTGCCTGGCCCGTGCACCAGCTGATTCTTCTTCCCGCAGAGCTCTCCTCCCAGACACCTGCGCTCCAGCCCGCCACCTCTTCAGGTCTTACTCGGAACCACCTGTCAGTGAGGCTCCGGACGCCCTAGCCACTTAACGTCTTCTTTGCTCTTACGCCCGGCTTCCCTACTTATTTTTCTTATCTTGTGTGTGTCTGTATCTGCAGCAGAAGGCCCGTCCTCCAGGACAGAGCAGCTGGCTGCCTTGCTCCCACCGCAGCGTCCTCCCCTAACAGCTTCCGGCTCCTCGTGGTCCAGGTCAGGCCTGTCTTTCCCCCCGTGGACACCAGGTGGCGCCAGACACCGCCCCAAGCCCAGGCCGCCTCCATCCTCGCTGGAGTGAGAGACCCCGAGAATGCCAGGCGGGGGGCGCCATCCCTGGCCCCGCCCCCTCAAACGAGGATGCCTTTTCTGACCCCAGGAAGAGGATGGCTCCTCCGAGACCCGGGAATTCACAGTTCTTCCCCAGGAGGAGGGAGGGGAATGGGCTTTTCCACGTTCAGTCCGTTCTGAGCCCCCAATGCGCCCCCCCATCCCCTGCCAGGGGACCCGTGGAGGGCCCCGGGGGGCCAGGCGCCGTGCTAGGGCTTTCTCAAGGTTGTCCACGTCCTATGGAATCCTCACCGCCCCTTAGCATGATTGTCCCATTTGGAGATGAGGAAAGCAAGGTTCAGAGAGGCCAGAGTGCTGGCCTGAAGTCGCACAGCTGGTGCAGGGCTGGGATTCTAACCCCGGCCTGTCTGACTGGAAGTCACGGATCTTCCCCTGTGTCAAATGTCCCCTCACTGGCCCAGAGAGAACGCAAAGCTGGACGCCCGTCCATTCTTGGGTAACATTTTAGGAATCAAGGGAGGGACATTCATTTATGCCAGCCACTTTCTTCCCTTTACTTGCTACCCACATCCCTGGTGACAAGGACGTGCAAACTGAGCCCAGAAAGGTTAGGCGATCATGGGAGGACACACAGCAGAGCTGTGTTCTCTCTCCTCACTTCCCCCTCTGTGCAGGCGCCCTGGAGTGCGGAGGCAGGGCTGTCTGCAGCCCATCCCAAAGGAGGCTGCTTCCCTTCAAAGAACTCTTCAAAAGCCTTTCAAGGAAGCACCAGGGGGCGGGGGTGAAGCCCGGGAGGGGGTCTCCTTGGGTGGAGAGAGAAACAAGATTCAGATTCCAGGAGAGAACCCTAATTACAGAAGGATTAATAACCCAGCAGGGCATGTGCTGCAGGGCCGGGGCTCTCCCCTGCCTCCTCCCCCCCCATCGCCCCCTGACCCTGCCCCTCGCCCCCACCCCCGGCATTTGTTTGGAAGCAGATGCAGGTTTTCACGCCTCCCAGATCCTGAGGGGCTGGCCTGGGGAGGGGCAGGAGGACAGAGGGCAGGGACCAAGGGCCTCTCCGGTGGCAAGGGCTCGCAGCTGAGCAGGCGGCAAATGCAGGCCCCAACCAGGCCCCCTTTCTGTGGCAAACTGCTGCCTGACATTCCTGGGCACTGTGGGCATCTGCGAAGGGGAGGCCCAGCCCAGACCGGTTGGGAATGTCCCTATGAGGTAGTGGCCTGTTGTTACCATGGCAGCTGCCATTATTGACCTGCATGTGTGGGTACCATGCTACCCTCTCCTCTGGTCAGGACTGGCCCAGGTCTCCAGCGGGGGAGCAGGTGGGCTTGGGGAGCCCAGGCGGGCAGCATCTGCAGGGGAGGAGAGTGAAGGGGCTGCACCACCACTACTCAGAGCCGTCCCTGCCTCTGCTTCAGAGCAGGAAGGAAAAGTAAGCAGAGCAGCAGGCTGGGGGCTCTGTGCTGGGGAAGACAGCTTTCCTTCTGTGCAGGGAGGTAATCTTTTTTTTTTTTTTAAATTCTATCTGAGAAAGCTCGTTTGTTTGTTTTGCCTCCTCTTAGGGTCTGGAGGCTGCTTTTAAAAAGGCTTTGACATGGAGAATGGCAGAGACCAGTCACCAAGGCTCAGAATCGCCCTCGATTCCTCAAGCCCATCCCTGGGTCCTGGGTCCGGGGGCCATGTGTGTGGACAGCAGCAACGCCCTCAGCATTTCCTGAGCATCTACTGTGTGCCAGGCATGGTGTGCGTGCTCTCGCAGACATTCTTTGCTTCCTCCTCACGGCTGCCCTGGGGGTGGGATTTATAATGCCCATTTCACAGATGCGGCAACCACCTGGCCAGTGTGCTGGACAGTTAGGAGGTGCTCTGTCCTCAACAAGGCAGCTTCCCATCTCATGGAGCCGAGTGTCCCTGTTCATAGAGGAGGGAACAGAAGCTCAGAGAGGAAAGTCACTGGCCTAGGTCACACGGTGAGTCACCAACAATCTGTACTTGAGCCCTGTATCCTTATTACTAACCCAATCTTCCCTCCAATACCCAAAACCGTTATCAGTTGCTTATGCCCTGGTGTGGATAAGGGAAGGAGAAAGCCTTGGAGGTGTTCTTATCTGGACCCAGTGCCAATCAGAATGCTCCCCTCTCAGCATCAGTTTCTGGACCTGTAAAATGGGGTGATGGTGCATTCTGGGATTGTATCTTCAAGACATAGTGTTGCAATCTGTGTCTTTTCTCCCACCCTGCCTCACCAGGCATTTTCCTGTGGATCGAGAGGCCATACTTGCTCCCGTGGGGTGCAGCTGTTTCCCAGGAGATTCCCTGACCCCTGGTCCCGCCATCCCTCACGTGCGCTGTGCCCGTTCACACTCCCCCGCTGGGGCCAGGCTCATCCCTCTGCCTAGGCGCCCTTTCTCTTGTCTCGGATCATGCCTCTCCCTTGTTTCAAAACTGGCAGTGGCTCCCAACTAGTTAGTAAGGCCCTTTTCACCTGCCCTCCCCCAGTCCCGGCGGACCACTCTCAGTGCCAAGCACATGACTATACTCTAGACCCACCCCCTCCCCGACCCGGCGACGGGCCAACTCTTTCTTGCCTCTCTGCTGGGATGCTCATCTCCTGTGTGGACCAGGTGAACTCCTATTCATCCGTAAGGCCCACCTCAAATGTTCCCTCCTTTGGGGAGTCTTCTCCAGTCCCCTCGCCCACCCTTGGTGGCAGTAATTGGGGCCGTAACACCTGGTTCATGACTCTTGTCCGCTGGCTACAGCAGGAACGATAACTGCATGTTGATGGTGGAGTCATAGCACTTGGCACCTTGAATTATCAGTGTCGGCTCGCTTGGCTGTCTCATCCTTCTATTCATTAAGTAAATATTTATTGAGCTGTATAACATGCCAGGTCCTATCTGCAGCCTGTTTTTCTGACATGGCTGTGAGCTTGGTGGCGAGGGATTGTGCCCAGATCACCTCTGTATCCCCAGAGTCGGCATCTGCCCCCAGGAAGAGCTAGACGCCGTTCACCCGATAATTACCCGGCACTCAGTGCTGCTGTTTGCCAGAGGAGCCCGGCGAGCGCTGGCCCAGCGGCCTGCCCGCCCTCGCCAGGGAGAGAACTGGGGCGAGGTAAACTGCTCAGCCCTGGCCTGCCTCCCCCTCCCCTGCACCAGCCCCTCAAGAGGAACAGATCCGAGGCCGCATCCTGGGGAGGGGCTGGGTAGGTGGGTTCATTTCCTCCCACAGAGTCTACTGTAGTTTCTAGGGGGTCTGGCCTGTCCAGTTGCCCTTTCAGGTTCAGGTTTCATTCATTTCCCACATGTCTGGGTGCAATTGCTGCCCCTCCTCGGTGCTCTGTGCTGGGATGTAGGGGGATTGGGCCAGTGCTGGGGGCATGGAGGGGGGAGGTGGCCCAGCGGGGAGGACACTGGGGCCAGGCCTGAACGCCGGTGCCATCCTGCAGGGGGAGTGGGCAGCTACCCAGGGGAGGGACCAGCAAGGCCAAGGTGTGGCCCAGCCTGACACAACTGAGCTGGAGTGGGGTTGGGGGGAGAGTGGGGCACCAAGGCGTCCCAGCTGGCACCTCTGGCTGCCCAAGACCCCTTGCCACACCCTCTGTGGGCCTTGGCTCGGGGCAGAGTGGTCTATGACCTACTGTGGGGGCTTGGGTGTCCGGGACCCTCAGGTGGAGCAGGCCCTGGGGGAGTGAGCAGTCCCTTGGCCTCCTGAGTGCCGTCTCAGCCCATATGATCATTTATTCTTTCCTTCTGACCCTGACTGGGACCAGCCACAAAGTCTCTACGGGGACAGGCTGCCCCGCCTGTGGCTCCCCTGGCCAGATTCCCGGGGCCCTGCCCCACCCCATCCCTCAGAGCCCCCAGACTCCTGCCTGGTCACAACGATGTGTCTGCTTCCCAGGGCAGTGAGTGCAGGCAGCCAGGCCAGCGTGAGATCGATGCCTGTGACAGGGGCCAAGGAGGGAACAGATGTTTTCTGAACAGCAAATCCATAGAGCTCAGGGTGGGAGCTGAGAGGAAGTAGGGACAGAATGATTTTGCATTCCAGAGCCAGCCTGCGGCGTGATGGATGGAGGGCCCGGCAGGGGCTGGGGAAGCAAGCACAGGGTGGGCTCAAGTCCAGCGCTGACCTCGGTGCCACGGACCGGACCGCAGGCCTGGAAGCAGGAAAGGCGGCTGGGCACAGATTTTCTGTCTGGCCCTCTGCTCAGCCGCAGCTCCCCTGGTGGGGCTGGGGCCAAACCTACGACACTTGCTCAGAAACTCCAAATAGGAATCCTGCAAATTAACCTTGAGCTCCCTCCCCTCCAGGAGGAATCCCACCGCCAGGAAGGCGGGCAGGGGCAGCGAGGGATGTGTGCGTGTGCTCACATGCTGATGGGTGTCCTGGCGGGACAGCCGGGCCCGCAGTGAGATCGTTAAATCAGGGCTTTAGGGTCCAGATGCTGGGCATGGAAAGTACCCCCTGCTGCTTTTATGACACGTACAAATAAATAAGTGCCACCTTCTTTATCACATATTTCACTGAAGTTTGTCCCCCCCAAATTGGTGTTCCTAGCAGATTTCTCACTGGGTCTTCTTGGGAGCATTGCCATCATCTCGCCAATAAAAACCCAAAAAACCCAGAACCACCTTTAGAGTCAGAGAGACGGAAGCTGAAATTCCCGATTTGACACCTACTGTTGTGCGATGAGAGAATCTCCACCTCTCTGAGCCTCAGTGTCCCCACTCGTCACAGCGGGTAAGACACGTCTGCACGTACAGACTGTCGTGTGGATGAAATGCCGTGATTTCTATAAAGTGATTGGTGCTAGGAGTCGCCCTTGGGTGGCTGTCTGACGTTTGGGTGAAGAAGGGGGCTGTGTGGGCTTGGGAGGGTGGCGGGGAGGAGGCCGCCTGTGCCTTCTCTGGGCCAAGGCTCCCCATCTAGGCCAGATGCCACCATGGAGACCCTTCTTGGCTGCATTCTCATCTCTGAATGCCATCTCTGTCATGGTGGGTGATGCAGAAAGTTCCCAGGGGCTGGAATTCCCCACGTGCTTCTCTGCAAAAGGGGAGCCAGAGGAGTGTGCGTGGTCCAGGTCCACAATCCCTTTATCTGTGAGATTGGCTCAGGCCTGGCGTTGGCAGAGGAAGGCTTTTAATTAAAAGCTTTGACATTTCCTGGAGCGGCAGGCCACCAACATTCCCACACTGCTGATAGGATTCTTTGGGGGCCTTGGAGCTCTGGGACCAGGCAGAGCCCCCAGGTACCTCCCCTGTGCAGCCCCACCCCTCCCGGTGGGAGCGGTTCTTCAGTCTGGGCCTTGGTGGGGCAGAGCGGGCAGGGGGCAGATGGGGAGCTCCCACCTTGGCTCCTACAAGCTTCAGCCTTTTCGTCTGTCACCCAGAGAGGGCTAAATGCCACAGGGTGGTTCAAAACAGACCTGCAAGTGTTGTCTTCCAAATCAAAACTGTCGTGGGCTTTGCTGGATGCCTCGGGGTCACCATGAGTCACCACCTAGGACTTGGGCGCCCAGGTGTGTGGGGTCAGTTGGGCAGTTGGGCGGTGTGGGGTCAGGCAAACCTGCGTGCTGGTTGTGATAGTGGAAGCCCTGGGGACAGCTGCTGGCAGAGGGAACCTGACCGGAGGAGCTTAGGAAGCAGAGGGAGCTCTCTCAGTTATAAAATAAATGGTTAGTGTTTTTCTCATTCTGTTCAGGACCAATAACAGCTTCGTCCTGAGGACTGTTCCTTGAGAGCCACTGAGCCAATGGCGGGCGAGTGGGTTGTGGGGAAATGCCAGAGACGCAGCTCCTGTTCCTGACAGTGACCCCTGTGAGTCCAGGACAAAAACAGAAACAATGTGGAAAGGGGCACGTGGTCAGGCCACAGCCCATCTCAGCGCCAGGGAGGACACAGCTGCTGGCCCTACCCAGCACTGGGCACCGCTACTGCCGCAGCCACCAGGCACTGCCTTTTCCCATTTCCAAGTATAGATTTTTAAAAAAGAGTAATATCACTTGCTATCGATTTAATCTCAAAGTTTATTTAATTAATATAGAATGGTTTAGATAGCCAAATGCAGTAGTTAGTAAATTGGCCCTCTTTTCATAGAAGAAATAAATATGAATAGTATTTAAAAATAAGGATATATTTTTAAAAAATGGATTAAAAACTGCATATGAAACTGTAAAAAAAAAATAAATAAATACCTTTTCCCCCATTGCTTTGAAACGTTCCTGGTGTCTTGGGTAGAGGCATTTCTGTACTTGTGGCTGATGGAAGCCACTGACAGCTTCAGCCAGGCTTTTCAGGTGGGGCTTACCGTGGCCAAGACGCCTTTACCCCGGCCTGATTTTGAGCTCCTTAGGGACTTCCAGAAACTCACTCTAACCCAACAGACCTTCTACAGACCTTCATCTGACCTTCATCAGACCTTCATCCCGCAGGCTCCCAGCGACCCTTGGTGTCCTTTGGCTCTTTACACCCAGGGCTGCCCTGTGAGAGGCCGACACACTCTCCCTGGGACAGACAGGGAAGCTGAGGCTCAGAGAGTTAAGCCACTTGCCCAAGGTCATGCGACCCGATGACCAGCGCCAGGCTATGCACTTGGGTCTCTCAGACATCAGTGCCCACCTGTGCTTCCTCTGGCTAGTGCATTGGGAAGGGATTTGAAGGGGAGGTGGCATTCCGTCTGTGTTCGGAAGGACGAGGGAAAAGTTAAGCTAGTCTATAATCCTCTCATTGCTGCTTTTCAGATTAGTGTGTTATCGCTCATAGACACATTCACTTATTCATGCATTTAAGTATTCATCAATCTGTTCAACAACTATTTATTGAGCAATTACTACAGGCACTGAGGATACACTGAGGGACAAATATCTGCAATCTCCCTGAAGGGACCTTGGTTCTGAGGTTCTGGGAGGTCATGAGGGCCCCCAGGTCTAGATAGTGTACCCCAGGGCTCTGCAACTCGCCACATACAGCCTATGAAGCATGCACTCTCTTCTCTCTACCTTTTATAAGAAGGAAGGAAAGAAGGAAGGAAGGAAGGAAGGAAGGAAAAGAAAAAGGGAGGCAGGGAGGAAGGGATGTAGGGAGTAGGGAGGGAGGAAGAAAGGTTCTCTGTCCTTACGAAGCTCTGGTTATATGATGTCTCAACAACAGTACAAAGCAGACCAGTTGTTAAATCATCATCCCCATTTGACAGACTAGGAAACTGAGGCTTAGCTGAATGATGTGACTGGTCTGAGATTTCACAAATTAAGTGAGTGACAGTACTAGGATTCAAACTTTAGTCCCCAGCCTCCTAGGTTACGTTGCCCTGCACACCACTGGGATGACAAAGAAGAAAATGTCTCCCTCCCTCCCTCCTTCCTTCCTTCCTTCCGTTTAGAGAAGACAGTGCATTCTTACTAGGCTCTATGTGAAGAGTCACAGAGTCATGGGGGACACCCCAGACCTGGGGGCCCTCCTGAGCTCCCAGAACTTCGGAACCAGGGTCCCTGCGGGGAAGCTGTTAGCATGCACGCAAGTCACTGCAGCCAGCCCAGGGTTTTTAATCAGGCAGCATTTAAACCATCCCATTTTGTCTGTGATTATGCCGGATGTTTATATCATTTGTAATGAGACAAATTGGGACAAATTGCCAAGGACACTTATGTAAATGAAACCAGCAGAAATGCTCCCATCTTTAGTGGTCGGCTGGAGGGCTTCTTTCCCTTTCTCTCCTTTCTCCCCTGGGGATGTTGTAGAGAAGGAATGGTACTTTGTATTCCAAAAACCTTCTCCCTGGGCAAACAATAGTCCCTGTAACACAACTGTTTTACATCTCCGTTGTAATTCTCTCCTTCGTGTTATTTACTCTCTCACCCACCTCGAAGGAAAAGTAACTGTGTGATACCTGCACTCACTTTAACTTTCTCTGCCATCCCCTGCACAGAGAATGGGTAGCTCTGCATTTCCTGGAGTGTGTCTGCGAGAACATTAGGTGGGTCAGAAGAAAAAAAATTGCTTGTTCAGTTAAGTTTAGGGAACAGGGCTACAAAAGTTAAGGCAGAGTCTTTCCTGCAGGACATTTCAGAGCCTTAGACATGCTAATAAGCAACGAGACTCTTCAAGAGCAGATGTGGCTTATAGGGCCCCAGAGTCCCCTCTATGGGAGTCGTTTTATGGAATTGGTTGTGAGCAGACCCAGCCCTGGCACCGTCCTGTGAGCACTGTCTGCAGAGGGCCTGGATCCCTCTGCCTGTGACAATTTGTAAGGCTGCTGCCCCATAATCACTCTGATCCTGGCAGGTGAGGTCTCCGAGTGGGCAGCAGGACAGAAACAGGTGGCAGCAGGGGCTCGTGGTGTGCCGGCTGGGAGAGGTCAAAGCCCGACCGTGGTCCAGCTTCCTGCTGCCCATCTTGACCTGCTGGCCTCGGAAAGGACTTGCTCTTTGACCTCCTGGCCTTGCTGTGCCCACTGCCCGGGATGCCTTCATGCCTTCTCTCCCCTGCACCCCTCCTTTCCACAGCGCCCCAGTCTGAATGTTGGCACTCTGCAGTGAAGGCACATTATCCAGTAACATCATCTTGTCTTCCCCTCCAGACTTGGGGTCTTCAGGACAGAGGCCCTGTGTTCCTACCTTGATATCCTTAATGTCCAGCTTAGGGAAAATATTTATTATGCACTCCCTAGGTACCAGATCCTGGGCCCCAAGGATGCCAAGACAAGCAAGACAGGGACCCTGCCCAGCAAGAGTGTGTACTTAGTGGGGGTGACAGACAAGAAACCACAGTAATGGCTCAGCGTGATCACTGGGGTGATGGATGGGGACAACCAAAGGGTAGAGGCAGGACAGGGGGAGCCTGGGCCCACCCAGGGACATCTGGGAAGGCCGGACTCCAGAGGACATTTCACGCAAGCAGTGCCAGGAGAGGTAAGTAGGAGTTAGCCACGTGAAGGAAGGGGTACGGGGGTGCATTCCCAGCAGATGGAACAGCCTGGGCAAAGGCCCAGAGGCAAGAGAACATACTGGTTTAGAAACTGGATGGAGGTGCAGCGTGGCTGTGGGGGAGCACGTTCGTGTGGAAACTGGTGCGTGCAGGACAGGGTGTCTGCGGAGGAGGGTGCTGAAGAGGGGAGCACGGAGCCTGCCTCGTTCACGTGAGAGGGAAACTTGGAGCAGAGGGAGCGCGGGCTTTCACGGTCAGGCGCACAGACATGCACATGGAGACTCTCCCACCCTTACTCAGCCCCTGCAAGGTCTTCCTCCCATCCTGACTTTGGGCAAAGAATTATTTCAAAATTTAAAATTACCGAAAAACAAACAAACAAAAAACGTTGGTAGTGGAAAAGCACACTCTAGCCCGAAGGCCTCTGTCCTCGCTGCTGTTCTATCTGCTGACTCGGTCACTGTCCTTCACTACGACAACGTAAAGCTCTATGAAGACAGGTCCTTCGCTTTGCTCCCTGCGGAATCCCAATGCCCAGCTCAGTGCCTGGCCCATAGTAGGTGCTCAGAAAAAGTTGCTGATTGAATAAATAAATGACAAAGATAGTTATGAGTACCAAGTGCCGTGATGATCATCTTATCAAATTCTCAAAACTATCCTATAATATCAAAACTATTATCCTTAATTTTGGGGGAGATGCAGAGAAGTCAGTGACTTGTTTAAGATTCCATCGTCAGCCATGATCTGAATCTAAATTTGCAGATTTCCACTACTCCACACTTAATAAAACCCTGTTAAGTAGACATTACATTTCTTTAAAGGCTGGCATCCTTATTAAAGTAGGCTTGTTCCCAAACATCTTAGTCTTGCCTCTTCCGAGGCTGATGCAGCTCTCAGAGCTTCTGGAGGAAAAAATAATAAAACAACAGCATATGCAATAACAGCTGCTGTTTATTGAGCACTTACTATGTGCCTGATGCTGTGCTAAGGACCTTACTTGTACCGATTCAATTAACCCTCACAACCTTATGATATACGTATACCCACTTGACAGCTAAAGTAACTGAGGTGGTTTACGTGGCTCCAGGTGTGAGTAGTGAGGTCTGGATTCAAGGACAGCAGTTCGGCTCAGAGCTTGTACTCTTCTGTGGCCACTAAGTGGAGGTGCCAAGTGACAGGGGCATCTCCCACCTTTAACATAGTGGAAAACCCCAGGCTGCTGGGATTCTCCCTGCAAGGAACTAGCAAGACCGTGATCGTGACAGCAGTGGGTTTTTTCCTAGGACAGACAATTAGTCAGGAGTATTAATGAAAATGCCAGCTCCGTGATTGTAGAAACTTAAGTAATTTATTGGGAATTGCACTTGGGCCATTAAAATGTTACTACAGGCTTGTCAGCTGGTGTTCCACGTGCTTCTGTTCCGAGGCCAGTGCCTTAATGAAATTGTTTGGTGCTCTCAGAGCTGATGGTGCCTGGCTCTGCTGCGCCAGGAAGGGTGATTCTCCACAGCTGTGTGCCCAGGCTGGGGCAAAGCGGCGCATGCTCCGCATTGCTTTTACCATCGGTGAAGCTCCTACTATGCACCAGGCACTGAGAGGGAGTGTAAACAACAGAGACACAGGCTCGGCCCGCAGGGAGCCTGTAAACTCCTGGGGAAACCAAGTGTATAAAGGTGAGGATGCGGATGTGCAGGGAAACGGCACATGCAGTGACGTTAGGAAGCTCAATTCTGGCCAAAGGTGACTGAGAGGCTTCCTGGAAGAGGCGTCACAAGGAAAAAAGAATCTGTTTCCTGGTGAGTTGCTTCTCTCCCCTAAAATCTGGCGGGGCTAATTACAGAAACTGGTTATCTGAAGGCTGAGTGCACAAATACACTCTTGATGTGGACAATAGCATTCCCACCAGCGGCGAAAATTGATTCTCGTGGGAATGTTTATGTGTGCGAAAAAACCTTACTCTTTTTGCGTTTAAAGCTTAGATATTCATAACGTACATAAACAGATATTGAATATATTTCTGGTATTAAAATTTCATGGGGAGGATGATTAGGGAAAAAATATGTCCCATAAGGCAATAAAGAAAACAAGGTTGAACCCTGGTGCAGCAGCACTGGGAAGATGGCGGCTGGGCCCCACTGGAATGGAAGTACCCTCTGGGCCATCTGGCTGCTAGAAACTGCACGAATTGTAGCCCATGGTGAGGAGGGGCACTGAAGCTTCAGACAGCTCTGCTGCTAGCCAAATGGGCCGACAGGGTTGGCGTCATGGAATCCCATCTACGGCCCCCATCAGCAGGGACTCAGGCCTTCCTCTTGGCTGTGGCAATGTTTGGGAAGAAGAGGAGGGAAAGTCCCTGGACAGACAGTCCTCCCCAGCTTCCCCCCTCTGCTTTGTGACACAGCCAGGTGAACCATGCCTCCCCTGGGGACACATCCTCAACCATTCTGCTTCCAGGGACTTGACGGTTATTTGAGAATTGGGTATTTCACTTCATCGCCTCTCTAGTGGGCACTAGAGCTGGCGTGATCTCTTGTTGAACTTATTCTGTGCAGACTGGAAGCCACCGGTGCATTCATGCTTGTTCCCTCTCCTGGGCCACAAGGAGCCAGTCACACAGAAACCACGTGGCCCTGGCTAAGGACTGACCTGGCACAATATCCATGTCTATGCCATGATCTCCTTTTTTTAGAAACTCTTCATCCTTCCTTGTCTAATAGGACCTTCTTCTAATGTGTCTTTGCACATTACTTTACAAATGGTGTTATTCATTTTGTCAGTATGGGCTAGGATCTGCTACAGTAACAAACAATCCCCAAATGTCAATGATTTAAAATAATGAAGGTGCATCTCTAGCTCCTTCTTCTCCCTCCTTTTCTTCCCTCCACGTTCTCCATTTCCTGTGGTTTCTCCACCCACTTCTCTCTCTCCCACCTTCTCTGCATTCAAATCTTGGCTCTCTCACTTCCTAGCTGTGTAACTGTGGGTATGTTAGTTTTTTTATGCCTCAGTTGCCTAATCTTTCAAGTGGGGGGGGGTGCAATAATATTAACAGTACCTATTCAATGGAATGTTGAGAAATTAAGTGAATTAGTGCAGGTAAGGTCCTCAAATCACACCTGACATAAAGTAAGTGCTCAATGAATGTTTTGCCTAATTATTAGCTGTCTATGCCCCTGGAAGGGCTGCAAAAACAGACTAAGTAGGCTTCACCTTCACAGTCTTGGTGGGGAGATGGACACATACAGGGGTGGTAGTGATGGACGCTAAATTGGCAGAGGTGGGGCGAAGTGAGAGACAGAGAAGCCTCACCAGGAAGGGAGATTTAAGCCAGATTTTTAGGAAAAAGCAGGCATTCTCCAGGTGGAGACAGGGTGGAAGGCACTGGGGCAAAGGGATCAGACACCACAGTCACTGCAGTGCGGCTCTCGGGGAGGACTTCAGCCAGGGAGAGGTGTGATCAACTGTGAGCTCTAGAAAAATCTCCTTGCCGTGTGAAGGGTGGATGGGACCAGGACTCAGCCCTGGGGGGCAGAGGAGCCTGAGGAGGCTGTTGTAGCAATCCAGGGGGAGAGAGGAGAGACCTCCCGGAGGAGGAACCGGGTAGGACCTGCGGATTGACTGGGCTTTGGGTGGGGGAGGGTCCTTCCCAGGTTTCCAGCCTGCCCAACTCCGGGGCGGGGCGGACACGCAGCCATATCTGAAAGAAGATACAGCATGGGTCAAATTGAGTTCCCTGGATTATAAACAGCCACATTCGCTAAAAGCCAAACCTAACGTTGTTAGGCTGGGGCAGGGTGATCTGTCTGTTCTCCTCCTGCCACCATGACAACGGGCCTCCACTCCATTAAACCAATTTGCTCCATTTCTCAGACTCAGGAAAATGGGGGCGAGCTCTGGGGGGACTGTGGGCTCCCTGACCTCCGGCTCACCCCGAGAAGCTGCGCATCCGCAGCCCGGCAGGCAGAGCACTGGCTCGCTATCGCTCACCCACGCTCTTGCTGGGTTCCCGGGACTGTGATTCAGCCTGGGATCTGGATCCTCCTCGCCACTCACCTCCATTAGTCTCAGAGAGGGAGCTGCCGGGAGAGCAAGTGCTTCTTACTTGTGCCGGCTTAGTTACGCTGATTGCTCTTAATTTCTCTGTGCTGTGCCCAGCAGGGCCTGCGGAGAGCTTGCCAGGCAATCTGCACAGCTGGCTGGCCCTTGAGACCAGAGCATGTGGCCCCCAGAAGGCAATTTGGAAAAGGGAGGGGAGCGGGGAGTGGTCTAGAGTGGGGCGCACTTGGTGTGAGATGTTTTCTGGGGCCTCCTGCACGCTTTTTGCCTCTAGCTCCATCCGGGTGGCAATCAGGTGTCTGCCAGGTTCCCCATGGGCCACGAGCTTGCTGAGGGCAGCGATTCCGCTGTGGAACAGTCTTTATCTCCAGCACCTGTGCAAACCCAGCACTGGGTGGGCTCCCAGTAAATGTCTGGGGATTAATCAGGGGTTTATTCGCTAGAATGTGAATTCCATGCGATTTTTGTCTTTGTTCACTGCTACACGTTCAGCAGCTAGGGCTGTGCCTGGCAAGTGTTCAGTAAATGCATATTGTTAATAACTGAATGAATGAACAAATCCTCCCTTCCGACAGCCCTGCCAGGCAGGTGTGGTAGACTGTGCCATTCAGTTGCAGTTCTTCCCCTCCCTCCCTGCCCTGCCCAGCCCCGCCCCGCCCCGCCAGCTTTGGGCTTGGCCACGTGACTTGCTTTGACCGATACAATGATTGGGAACCCAGGCCTGACTCCAAGTTGCTGCTGTTTCCCCAGAAAATGGTTAGGTCGGGAAGGGGTTACACTGTGAGGGGAAGAGGGTGGAGTGGGCTTGGGAAGAGGGTGTGTTTGCCACGTTCCCGGCAGGCAGCCATGGCCATGGACACCAGGAAAGAAGGGAGTCTGGAAAGAGATGCCTGTGTGTCTTGACCCTGAATATGTTTATATGACACCCTCCTGCAAGGGCTATGTGGATGATTCCATGTCTTCTAACCTTTTTCTGCTCTGAGCAATTGGCCCTGAATTCTCTGCCCTACTCCCTTGGACTCCTGCTGTACTCTGTAGTACAGTACTTTTCCTTGGATTAACCTCACCCTTCAAAGCTGTTGTGGGCACAGGGCAGAGAAATGAACACCAAATGTGAATTACGAGCCCTGGAGGGCTGCAGTCTTGGCTCTGCCGAGTCTCCTATGGGTGCAGAGTAGGCCACGCCCCTCTCGTACTCTGGACTTTCATGGCTGTAGACCAGAGGCTTGAACCAGATAAATTCTAAGGGCCCATCCTGCTCTAATTCTAAAAACTGATGCCCCTACTCCCTCCCAGAATCAAAGGAGGCTGGAATTGCAATCTGAGAAAGCATCTCAAAGGTCCTCAAGAAATGCTTGATGAATTTGAGTCCCATTGTCAAGCCAGAAGACTTGAAAACAAATCCTAGCTTTGGCACTTATTACTTGTATGACTTTAGAAAAGTCAGTTCATTTTGGGGAGACCTCAGTTTCCAGATGCAGAAAATGGGTAACAACAGCTACAGTGCAGAGCTGTGGAAAAGAGAAATGGTGCAACGTATGTAAAAGCGCCCTGCACATATTAGGTGCTCAGTAAGTTTGGAACATGAATCTCTAGAATAATCCTCCAGGACAGATGGTGGCAGGAGACGTAGTCATAGGCTGGTGGCTTGGAGGATTATCTATAGGAAATGTGCTGTCTGTTTATAATCATAGGACCATTTTTTAGGGACTCACTAGCATACTAAGCACCATACCAAGCACACCATCTATTAGCCCATTGAATTTGGAATTCTATGGAATAGGTAGAATAGTTATTTTCATCTTATGCACAAAGAAACTGAGGCAGAGAGAGGGAATTAAGGGAATTGGCCAAGGTTACTCAGTTAATGAAAGGCACAGCCAGGATTCAAATCCAGGCCAGCTTGGCTCCAGAGCCCTGGCTCTAACAGCTGCGCTAGGATCTTCTCCAGGCTTCTTACTACTCGGAGCTGCATATGAACATGAAACCAGGCCACATGCCTGGACAACACTGCTTGATCCCTCTGGAACTGATTAAACTGTGCCTTGACAAGGTTTCATGGACCTATGCCAAGGGGAAACTTAAGAAAAAGGACTTTGAAATTCATGGTGGTTTACAATGGGGATTTGGTTGAAATAATAGCTCACTGCATCATGCAGAAATCTCTGAGTTGTCAATGTTAGGAGCTAAGCTATTGGATTCTGGGGTTAGACTAACATGGAATTCAGATTCTACCTCTATGCATCAGTTTCCTCATCTGTAATATATAAATCCTGCTTCATAAACCGTTTGGAAAGATTGCTTGGGGCAACGCGTGCAGTGACGTGCTTAGCGCGGTGCCTGGCACAGACGGCTCCACAAATGCAAGTGATCATTATTATTATTCCTAGGCAAAAAGTAAATAAATAGCCTCGTGGCTGTCGTTGCTTTCTGTTGCCTCCCCCATGTGACGGGAAGGAGGAGAGAAAGCGCTTTCTCATTACGTATGATAAGAAGCCACCCCGGGGAACACAGTTTTCTCGTTTCCAGTCTTTGCTGTGTACGATTCCGCAGGAGACACACTGAACAACACACACCGCAGTGAACGACGCTTTCCTGTCTAGAGCACGTCACTGTGGGAGCACCAGGAGGCCCCATTATATTGCTCCCACACGGGGGGAGCCAGACATCTCCTTCTTGGAAAAGGGAGGGGAGCGGGGAGTGATCTAGAGTGGGGCGCACATGGTGTGAGATGTTTTCTGGGGCCTCCTGCACGCTTTTTGCCTCTAGCTCCATCCAGGTTGCAATCAGGTGTCTGCCAGGTTCCCCATGGGCCACGAGCTTGCTGAGGGCAGCGATTCTGCTGTGGAACAGTCTTTATCTCCAGCACCTGTGCAAACCCAGCACTGGGTGGGCTCCCAGTAAATGTCTGGGGATTAATCAGGGGTTTATTCGCTAGAATGCGAATTCCATGCGATTTTTGTCTTTGTTCACTGCTACACGTTCAGCAGCTAGGGCTGTGCCTGGCAAGTGTTCAGTAAATGCATATTGTTAATAACTGAATGAATGAACAAATCCTCCCTTCCGACAGCCCTGCCAGGCACGTGTGGTAGACTGTGCCATTCAGTTGCAAGAGTGTGAGCCAGGGACACTGGCGTCATGGCTGTGAGTGTGGCCTTGCTGACACAGGCTGATGTGGCGACGGTTATTAATCTTAGTAAGTGTTGTTATGAGGACTGAATGAAGTCACACATGTGCAAGAGACACGTCACACAGCCTGCCACCCCCACGTCCCCAAATCGCCCAACCCACAGCCCTGGGAGAAGGAAAAACACTATGGGTGGCCACATTCTGGGTCAGGGACTCCAGGCTTCTCCCACCTCCCTGTTCTCCAGCCAAGCTGACGGACTGCCAAAGGCTGCCCATCATTTTGTCACTTTACATGCTGTTGAGAGATCACTGCCTGGTGAGTAAAAAAAAGCAGTTTCACAACCACTAAGATGATTATAAAGACAAAAGCAGGTGTTGGTGAGGATGTGGAGAAATCGGAACCCTTGGACATTGCTAGTGGGAACGTAAAACTGTGCAGCTGTTGTGGGAAATAGCTCGGCAGTTCTTCAGTAAGTTAAACAGAGAATTACCATGTAATTCCTCTCCTAGGTGTGTACTCAAAACAATTGGAAACAGGTGTTCAAACAAAAACTTGTACATAAATGTTACAGCAGCATTATTCACAGCGGCCCAAAGGTGGAAACAACCCAATATCCATCATCTGACGAGTAGATAAACGCAATGTGGTCTATCCACACAGTGGAATATTATTCAGCCATGAAAGGGAAGAAGCAATGATACATGCTATGACATGGAAGAACCTTAAAAACATTATGCTAGGTGACAGAAGCCAGACACAAAAGGTCACATGTTGTGTGATTCCATCTATATGAAATGTCCAGAATAGACAACTCCATAGACACAGAAAGCAGACTGGCTGCCAGGGGCCAGGGGGCAGGAGGAGTGGGCAGTGACTGCTGAATGGGTATGGGGCTTCCATCTGGGGTGACAACAAAGTTCTGGAACTAGATAGTCCCAGACTATCTAGTTCTGTCCCCCAGTTCATGATATTGTGAATGTAATTAATGCCACTGCACTGTATGCTTTAAAATGGATAAATAGTACATTTTATGTTATGTATATTTTACCACAATGAGAAAAATAAAAGTAGGCTGGGTATATCTGGTTCTGTGTCTCTCCCAGAAGTTGCAACTGGGAAATAACAAGAAAATGAGGACGTAGGCGCAGTGGTTAAAAGGTCTTGAGGAAGAGCAGGAGCAGAAGGGCTCCCAGGCCGGCTGTCACAATGAGGACATAGGGACCAGGATAAGCAGAGCCCGAGATGGGGGAAGACAGAGAAGGAAGGGTGGGCAGGTGGCTGGCGGGCAGGGGCTGGGTGGCTGCCGTCTCCATTCTGCAGCAAGGGAACCGAGAGGTGTGCCCACCTTACATTGCCCACTGACACTGCCGAAAATCAAACTCAGGTCTGCCTGTGAGGCCCAGGCCTGTAGCCACTGTACCGCACTGCCCCCTGCCTCCCCCAGGCTGGGTAGGCACGAGTCCTTTCTTGAGCTGGAGGAGGGACAGAGGGAGACCCGCTGGCTCAGAGAACCAGATCTGCTCGGGAAAGAGGCAGCACAGGGGGCCCATGCACTTGGCCTCTTTTCTGTCTCGAGTTGTTTGTGAGAACTTGCTGGGCTCTGTGGGGTGTGTGGACACGTGCACCAGCAGGTCTTCTCCTGGGGGATGAACCAGTCACTCTGTGGGGTGCAGCTGCTGAGCCAGACCCCAGGGGTGGGACGGATCTAGGAGGTGGCTGAGCATCCCCGCGTGCAAACTCCTGTAGTCAGCTCCTGAGCAAAGGGGCTCCAGCCTTTATCTCATACAAGGAACAAACAGGGAATAGGTCCTTATTTTTCTGTGGCCCCCAGGCTTCTTGGGGACAAAATGGCCCCCATTTATATAAAGCCACAGCTGCCCTTTGGCTTCTCCCTACAAGTGTGAGATGAGCTGCAGAGGTCACCACGGGCCCCAGGCCAAAAATCCTAAATATTCTGCTCAGCCTCCACGTGGCATCTGCTGTTCCTCCTGCTGCTCCGAGTCCCCTCCACTGAAGCACCGCTGTGTCCAGCACCAACTGCCGCGCCCACGGGCTGTGGCATCAGACTGGGCTGCCAGGGCTCCTCTGCACCCTGACCCCTCCTTCCCTCAATGTCGTGAACCAGTATGTTCCCCACGTTCACTGCAGTTGGGTTTCTGTCACTGGCGACCCAAAGAATCCTGAGAGAAGCTGAGGAAACTTCCCTAGACTGGCACTGCCCTTCTCTCCTCCCTTCCCGGCTCGGTAAACGGCGCCCCCTGTTGGTCAAGCCAGACACACCTGCGCGGCGCCACTCTTCTTCCCACGCCAGTCACCTTGGCCCAGTGAACTTGTCCCTTTCTCCCTTTCTTACTTCAGGCCTCATCATCTCTTGCCTTTAACAGTTTTCTTTCACAGTTTCCCAGAAACTTCCCCTCTCCCCCCGAGACTTCCGTACCCCCAGTCTTTCCCCCTCGCCCTCCTGCTCCTCCCATAATCTACCCCCCTCCACAGTGAAAACAGGAGTTTTCCTGAAACACAGATCTCAGCCAGTCCCTGCTGTCAGTGACACGCATCGTCCGTAGACTGAAACCTAGACGCTTTCTCACCTGGCATTCAAGGCCCTGCCAGGCCTGGGCTCCGTGTACCCTGGGCCACAGCAGGGTCCTGGCCCACCCACCCTCCATCTGAGAGCGTGTCAGCTCTCTGGGCCCTGCCGCCCTGTGCAGGGACACCTTCTGTCCTCCTTCGGCTGGCTGGCAGGTCCCCTCCACAACCCTCTTTCCCCCGCTCACACCCCTGTGTACATCCCATCTTGTAGCATGCATGTGACCCTGTTTCTTCCTCTGTCTCTGAGGGTTCTGCGCATCCAGAGTTGGCATGTGTCTGTCTCATTTGTCACTGTGTCCCTGGCTCCCAGCACAGGGCCTGCCACAAAGCGGGAGCTCAACATGGAGCCAGTGAATAAATCAGTGAAAACTCTCCCTGCGACCGAGCTCAAGGCCCTGGACGCTCAGGCAAGCGGAAGCTATTTCTCCGGCCCCTCCTCCCCGCCAGAGGTGTGATTTGGGACCTCTTTGCACCAGTTCGTCTCCGCAGAACCTCCAGCGACACTTTGAATTCCTGTAAATTACTTCCCTGCTATGACTCGTAAGCCGGGTTGCCAAGCAACGGGAGGGATTTGGTCCTCTGGAAGGTCCTCATCGGCACATCGGGCACATCGCGTGCATTAGGCGGGGGAGGGACCTCCAGGAGCGGGTCGGGGTGGGCAGGACCCCGCGCCCTCAGCCCCTGACCTGCTGGGAGCAGCAGCCTCAGTCGGGGCCTGACCCCTGGCCCCGAAAGGAGCTGGCCTTGTTGGGAGCGCCCGAGACATCCCTTTCTGAGGTGCCGTCCGCATGGCCCGCCCCTGGGCAGGGGAGGAGAGAGCCTTGGCAGAACCCTGGGACCACAGGCTCTGCATCCCACAACCGGCACTTGGACCCATGCCCTCGGGGAGGTCCTTTTCCGTGCTGATCTGGTTTCCCCATCCGGTCGGTGTGAGTATTAAGACCCGTTGTTCCGGGCCGAGGGGAGGAGCCTGCTGCAATGCCGCTCCCACGCTGTGCTTAGTCCTCCCGTTCTGACGCCACCCTTGGCTGGGGGAAACCACAGCACTGGGCAGTCAGGCCCACGTGTGCCTGGCACTGAGCCCGTGAGCTACCAGAGCAACATAAAAGAGAAATAGAAGTCACCGTTGGGGTCCTTTGGGGACCTTCTGCCAACCATCGTAAGCGCCACAGCCTGCACAGCAGACGGGTGGGTGCTCAGTTTCCAAATTTCCTTCCAACATTGAGGATTTTTTCAACTGCTGTTTACTGGGCATCTGCTACATGCCAGGAGCCGAGCCAGGTGTCCCCTCCCCGTCCTCCCAAACACCCTGCGATGCGGCTGTTCCTTTCCCCACTGGCCCTGAGGCTCGGCAGTGATTTGGTTCCAGATGTTTGGCCTGAAAGTCCCCTAGGGCTGAGGAGCTGAGGGGGGAGGTGGTGGGTGGGCGAAGCAGCGGGAGGCCAGGTGGGAGGATTGTGGGCCTGGATCAGTGCCTTCCATAAGTATTTGTTGACTGACTTACCGTCCTTAAAAGCAAAAGATATCCATGTATCGTGCAGGAGCTGGTCTTAAACTTTCATAGTTCTGTGAATGACAGGCATCCTAGAAAGGCTGGCATGTCATGCAGGGCAAGGGCCACTGGACTTCAGGGCCTCCAATTCGCACACAGAGGCTTCACTCCAGTGGTCAGATTGCCTGGGTGGGTCCTTTGACCCGAACTCAGCTTGGTCCTCCAGGCACCATCTCAGTCTCAGTGGCAGCTTCTGTCCCTGCTGCCTGTCCCTCCGCAAGGGCCAAGGCCCAGGTTATACCCCAGACAGGTTCCACCTCTTCCAGGATGCTTGCTCCAACGTCCGCAGGCCACACTGACGGTCCCTTACCATGTTCGATGCCTCTGTTACAGAGCAAAGCATCCAGCTGCCTTCTCTGCATCGGCCTGTGAGCTTCCTGAGCACAGGAACCAGGTCTGGCCCGTCTGTGGTACAGAGCAGATGTTCAGTGAAATTGTTGAAGGGTGAAATGAATGCTCTTTTTTTCCTGCTTTCTCCGCTGCTAAAGTATTTATTGTTTCTGCCCCTAGCTGACCTCACATTTCATTCCATTTGCTTTCTTCCGTCGCGTGTGACTTTTAATACAAATTGTGTCCTATTGGGATTAAAAACTAAGAGAAGCCCTGGACAGATAAACTGCCTCATCCGAAGAGAGGGCCCTGGAGCTGAAGCCCTGGATTTCCCGGGCAAAGCACAGCCAGGCTGAGGTTTCACGGGCTGTTCTAGCCTGGCTCATGGATGGCGTTCCACCTTCTGCCTCCATCTTCTGCTGTCTCTGGGGATGGCAGGCAGCTGACTGTGGTTCTGATCCATTGCTCCCATAATTACTTCCAAATGTCATTTTCATGAAGCCATATTCTCCTCCACACTGCTGTGACTCCCAGCCGTCCCCGACACGTGCCCCATTAGCTCCAAACTGGGAGCTGGTGTATTTAAAAGGCACTGCAGCTCAGCCTACAGCCTCGGCATGCAAACCAGGACAGGGCTGCTCCATAGAGACAGGGCAGACATGGACATTTATCGAACACCTACAAGGGATCCAGAACTTGGCAATGGCAGGTGTCATTTTGCGATCTTTAAAATCTTTGTAATTTTTAAAATGTTAAGCCCATTTTATAGAGGAAGAATTAAACTCAAAGAGGCTGAGTGACTTGTCAAGGTCACATAGTTGGTAAGTGGTAGAGTTGGGGTTCAAAACCGATTTGTGTTGTTAGTACTGAATTTATCGTCCCTGTTCAGAGAGGTGATACAACCTGCCCAAGGCCACAGAGCTAGCCCGTGGCAGAACTTGGGCTTCAACCATGGCTACCTAGACCTGAGTCTATGCTCCATCCACTTGCCCACCCCTCCTTCCAGAACAATGCTCTGTTCGGAAATGCCAGAGGTGACCCGGGACCACATCTTGGGGAAAGGCAGATGTGTAAAACCAGAAGTCTCCGGGGCTCAGAGGCCCCCTCTGTCCAAGAAGCTCCGCCTCCTTCCCCTGTCCCCACAGAACTCTCTTTCCTTTTGATGCCTGTGGCTGGGAGTCTGAGCCCCACAGTCTCACTCTGGGCTGGCCCCAGGTCTGCCTCCCCAGTGAAATTTCATGTCACTGAATGCCATTGCCAAACTCACGGCAGGCCTAATTCAATAAACATGCACTTCTTTGTTTATCTGGACAATAAATAACGGTAGGGAACATTGAGTGCTGACCATGCCAAGCATTAGTTCTCACAAAAATATTCTGAATTAAGCCCTAGTACAAATCCCATTTTCTAGATGAGAAAACAAACTCAGAGAGGCTCAGTGACTTACCCACGGTCACACAGCTGGTAAGTGGTAGAGCTGGAATTCAAAACTACATCTGTGTGATTGGAGCCCAATTCTGAAGTTCAGTGTTGCCAAACATTGCTGGGCCGTGTGCTTGCTGCGTCCCGGGCACTGCGCTAATCAGCTTACATGTGCTATCTCGTCCAACCGTCGCAACGGCCCCGGAGTGTGATGAGCAGCTGGCTAGCTGCCCAGGGTCACACAGGTAGCAAATAGCTGGGTGGAGATTTGAATCCAGGCCGCTTTGGATCCACAGCTTCAGCTCTAACCATTTGCTATCCTGCTCCTGCACATAGGACCTGCCCACTGAGGCCCTTGGGAGACAGCAGTGAGTGAGACATGCTGCCAGGTGAAGACGACAGGGCAGTCATCAGTGGCAGTGTAACATGAGAAGTGTGGTCTGAGGTGTCTGTACAGGGCAGGGGAGGTGGAGAGGGGGTGCCAGGGGCACACGGAGGATGGGATGCTAGCACAGCCTGATGGGGTTGGGGGCACCAAAAAAAAAAGGCTTCCAAATCTAGGAGGACCTTAAGGTTCTTGGATCCTAAAGGACAAGCAGGATTTGGGTAGAAAGAAACAAAGGAGGAAGGAAATTCCAGGCAGAGGAACAGCCTGTGCTAAGGCCCAGAAGCTCAATACAGCATGTATTTAGGGAAACACAGGTCATTCCACGTGGCATCAGCCAAGAATTCCAGGGGGTGAAAAATTTAAGGGAGGTTGGAGAGGCAGGCCAGGGCCTGGTTGAGTAAAAGTAAGGGGTTAAGAAAGGCCGTGCAAGGACTAGTCCCCTGACTTCAAGTCCCAGCTCTGCTATCAACTAGCTGTGTGACCCTAAGAAAGTCAATTGACCTCTCTGGGTTTCATCTTCGGGGGGTTGTTTTTATATGGCTTAAACAAGTCACTTGTAGCAGTGACTGGCATTTAACATGCTCTCAGTAAACGTTATCTCGGGAAGGAAGAGGACCTTGGGTGCCAAGGTAAGGAGCCCTGGTTTTCTCCGAAACAGAGAAGGCAGCCGAGCTGAAAGGGAGTAAATGGCTTTAGAAGCAGGGACGTGCTGTTATATTTTCACTCGATAAGTCCTTGTTAGATTAAGTCCGTTCTGTCCTTATTGAAATATCTCATTCAGGTCAATGCTGGAGGAAGGAGGGAGAACGTTCAGGTGAAACTCATCTGAGTGTCTTCCTGGGTTCTCCAGTTTCTCCTCCTCCCACTCACAGTGTTCCAACTCCTCATTCTTCCCCACACCCCAGGCCCATCACACACCCACTCCACGGTCCTGAGCATCATTGAATCTCGGGGTGGGAGGGCGCCTCTGAGCCTCATTGGCTACTGCCTTCTCCTCCACCTGTGACCAGAAAGGCTCTACTTGATTGCCTCCAATGATGGGAGACTCATTACTTGAGATAACAGGCCCACAACTCTGAAGAGTTGGGTGTGGTAAGACTAGTTGCCCTGATCTCACTGGAGATGCCACATGGCATTGCACGGGATTCCTGGGCGAGCGAGTGGCCTTCTGAGGCTGTGACTGGGTCAGAAGCTCAGGCCAAAGATGGATGCACTGTGTGCCGCAACCACATTTCCCTCCAGTGTAATCGTAATAGCTAGCATTCATTGAGCACCACTGTATGCCTAGCACTTTGTTTTAGTGCATTTTAATTGCTGTTTCCACCTTCACCTGCAGATGGATGACAAATTTTCGGAGCAGAAATGTGGAAGATACAGGAAGGAGGGGCGGGCCACTTCTGTCTGGGTCCTGCTCCGGTTAAGGCAGCGTCAGCAGGCCTCAACCCCAGGGTAGCCTTGGGGGTCCGCGAACAGCCAGGGCCTCAGCCTTCGGTTCTCCGCCCTCTCTTCCTCTCTGCCTGCCCCTCCCTGCCCCACCGCAAACACACAAAGGGGTTATGGCACGGGGTGTGTCGGATGGGTACAGAGCCTGTTGCATGCTCAATATCCTGCTTCAGCTTCGGCGTCTGCGATGACAGGGGCTCCCTCCTGCCAGGGCCCTGCTGACCCTGCCCTCTGGTCCCACGCAGAGCAGGGCGGCCCCTTGTTCTGGAGAGGGCCCTTTGAGGGTGCAAAGAGAACCCCTTGGCACCTCCCAGGCCTGCTCTCTCTGTGCAAGACCGAGATCTGCTCTAAAACCAGCGCCCCTGAGTCTTTGGCTAAAAGCCTCCTTAGTCTCCCCACCTGTGGTCTGTGGCGTCCGTGCAGCGGGTGGTGCCCGGCAGCCGGCAGCCAGCGCCTTGCCCAGTCTGAGCGTGCAGTCTCAGGCAGCTCATCTGATCCACGGGCTGGCGCCTGAGCAAGGCTCCTCATGCCCAAACAACACCTCTGCCTCCAGGAGCTTCCATCTCTTTCCCTCATTTGATCCTCATAAAACCCTGTGAGAGGGGCCAAGTGGGTATTGTCCCCATTTCACAGATTAGAAAAATGAGGCTCAGAGAAGTGAAGTGACTTGCCCAGCCAGGGCCACCCAAGTCCTGGTCCTCTGCTTCTTCTGCTCACTTTTTCTGGGGATTTGCTTTTATACTCACAGGGTAGGTAAGTTGTCCAGGGTTACACAGCCAGAAAATGGTAGTGACAGAATTTGAGCCCAGGCTGTCCGACTCTGGCGCAGGGCAGGTGTTCAGCAAAGGTGGAATCAGATGGCCTCGTCGGTGCCTCCTCTCTGCCCTGTCACCTCCTGTCCTTCGGGTTCCAGTGGCCTGGACCCCACTGGCCATCTACCGGGCAGAGGGAGGACTGGCAATTCCTTCCTCCTCCCGGCTTCCCTCGGCTGCCAGAGAAGCAGGTGGCTTCCCCTCATCTCCCATTCAAAGGGCGTCGAGCTGGCAGAAGGCGGATGAATGAGCTCCTCAGCCAGGGAAGATTTTGCTGCTAAAATACACGGTCTGATTAGGAGTGATTGAAGGGCTGGAGAGAGTGACTGCAGTTGGCTGTGATTTGTTCCGATTTGAAGTAGTTCTAAACAAGTCACCAGGAGGCAGGAGTGGGGGCCGCAGAGTTCAGCGGCGCCGGGCTTTGGCAGTGACACATTTCCTGTGGATGCCGGGGCCGTTTCCAACCGTTCTGGACAGAGTTTTCAAACAGTTTTTGAAATCAGATTTGGTGCATTTATTTTGCCTCTTTCCCACTTGGCATGAAAGCTTCCCCTCTTGTCTCTCTCTCTTCCTTTTTTCTTTCATATATATATATATATATATATATATTTTTTTTTTTTTTTTTACCCCCTCTCCAGCATCAGAAGTGAGCTGCCAATTAAGTGGCAGCGGCTCGGGAACCGAGCCCAGGCCGTGTGGAATAACGATGTTATCCGTGGCCGAGATCAGCCGTGGCACTGCCTCCCGTGTCGTCTGACAAGGAGAATCTGCTTGAGGGAATTCATCCTGTCAGCACTGAAGGCAGTAATTGGGGCCAGTGATTCATGACCCTTTTATGGGCTCATGAATACATTCATCTTCCAGATTTATCTCATTTCTAAAATCCATGATCGTCCGTTCCGGCAAGAGGTGGTGGGGCGGGGTGGGCTGGCGTGGGGGGAAGTCTCTTTGCAAACCAAGATAAAGGGAGGGCACTTAGGGGAGGTGGCTCGGCGAGGAGGTCTCATTTCGACGGTTTGCAAGATGGCTGACTCAACCCATGGTGCGGCCTGGTGGCTCTTCCCTCACCAGCAGGGAGGATGAGAGCCAGTCCCCCCGTTTGTCACTTCTGCCTGGGTGTGAGTCATAGGATTGCCACAGCTGCAAGCGACTGTCCTGCTCTTGGCTTTTAACTGGGCTGAACCAGCCACGCATCGTTCGGGCCCAAAGGCATTTTCTAGCATGATGACCTTGGACTGACCCCCAACAAAGGCAGGGTAGACCAACAGTTAAGGGCACGGATGTTGGAGCCAGATCAGCTAAGTTCAGATCCTGGCTTTTCCCTTTAGCAGCTGCATGAGCTTCAGCATGTTATTGAAATGCTCCGTGCCTCAGTTTCCTCATAAAACTCACCTGTAGCACAATTGTGCAGCTGAAAAGAGTTGATACATATTAAACACTGGTACACAGCAAGTGCTCAATCAGTGCTAGCTGACACCATTCACTTTCTCTTGCTTTGCTGCCTGCTTCCCAGAAGCTCCGCTCCTTGATTGTGACATCTGCTTCCTGTCCCATTAGTTGGGGACCCTCTGGACAACCACCTCTTGGCTTCTAGCATCTGCGTTTTCTGTATGCATCTTTGCCTTGACCACAGCTCCAGCCTTGGCCTCCCAGCACCTCACTGCCTAAGTAGGTCCCAAATCGGAGGGGTGTTCAGACAGGACGAGAGCCTTGAGATCGTCACGCGGTGGTGTCTGTGTGCAGATGGCCGAGGCACTTGCCCAGGGCTGCCTGGCCAGTGGCTGGCGGACCTGGCACTCCTCTCACCTGGTCTCACGCTCTCTCACTGCTCCGAGCTCTTGGGGTGGTATTTCCTTTATCATGCCATTCGTTCCTCTTCTCCTGACTGTGGCAGAGTCCGGGTTCGTGAATACCGTCCTGCTCATGGACCTCTGGAACACACCCCTGAGATCCTCAAGCAATACCCTGGTCTGGCTTCGGTCTCTAAGGAAGGAGTTTCTGCCTCCGCTTTTGGTCTGAGTGGCAGCTGCAAATGATGACAGGGCTTCCACGTGGCAGCTTTCCTCACCGTGAGTACTGTGGGTGTGATGGGCACGGGGATCAGCAGAGAAACGTTGCAGAGAAACGTGCTGACTTACAAAGGGACAGATGAACTGCTTTATTGGGGTGAGGGCGGGGGGATCCTAATCTTCTAGGGCAAGTCGTTTGAATTAATGGCTCTTTCTTGAGTGCAAGATAATAAACAAATCCTTTGTGTGCTGCTTCCTTTTGCTGCTTTCAAAGCCATGTTCTGGAAGCCTGGGGGCTCCAGAAACAACTTTTTGGGTCCCTGCGTCTTAGAAGGGAGCCTCAGGTAACTTGGCATTTGCATTGCTGGAAGCCTTGCTGTGACAGCCACATTGAGATGAGTTTGGATGAAGCCCAGCACCCCGAGGCCCCGACACGCACTCCCACACACGTCCTGCATGCACACCTTCCTTAAGGTCAGCAGAGAGCACTGCATGTCAACTGCGTTGTCTAAAGCCATGACACAAACTTGCAAAATGTAAAGGGATGACTGACTGATCTGCTGTAAAGCGCTTGGCTCTTTGGAATCAGAGTCATGGATTCAAATCCAGACATTTTCTAGCAGTGTAACCTTGGTAAAATCATCTTAGTTCTCTAAGCCTTAGCTTACCCTTGTGTAAAATGGGATAAAAATGCTTAACCTGCAGAGATGTTAGAGAGATTGACTGAGCTACACAGGTGCTCAGTAGTGCTAGTGCCTTCTCCTCGGCCCTTCTCCCCACAGGCTGAAGCCTGTGCACCCCAGCCCATAGTAGACCTGGCAGGTTAGTCCTGGAGATGGGCAGGAAATCACCCCCGAGGGTCCTGGAGGGACAGATGCAGGGACCTTTTCCTCTCCTCGTCATGGGCTCTGTTATCAGAGCCCTTGCAGGCAAAGTGCTCAGCATGGGACTGTGGGCTGTGGGCAGCGTGCAGGCTTCTCTGCTTCTTTGGCCAGCCACACTGCATGTGAATTATCTTCATGGACTAACTCCAATCCCACCGCTGATGGAACTGGGCACAGCCCCCTTAGGCACAGCTCCTTGGTCCGAGGAGCCATCTTTGTGGACTCTGCTTCAGAACAGAACAGTGGGGCTCCATCACCACCTCCCCTTTACCTGCATGCCCTCCTCCATCCCCACGCCCCTCACCCTGCACCCTTCCAGTCCCCAGCCCAGCCAAGCCCTACCACAACCAATGACCGCCTGCCACTCAAAACTCTTCAGAGAGCCAGGCCTGGGGAGCCACTTGGCAGGACTTTGGTGGCCTTGAAGTGAATCTTGGCTCTTACACATGCTACAAAGGAGATCGAGTGGGGGACCTGCCTGAAAAAGGGGTGACTCAGTTGGATTGACCTGACACTCCCACCCAGCCATGCACACAACACCTAAAATTGCATGGCCAAGTGGTGCCTGCTACAATCTTCATGAGAAACCAAACAAGAATAACGGGTAATGTCTACCATATGCAGACATTGTGCCAGGCACTACTTTTCATAACTCATCAAGGGGATCCCTGTGATTTCCAATTTATAAATAAAGAAACTGTAGTTAGAGAGAGTCAGCAACATGCCCAGCCCCACAGTGGAGATGTCGTCTTTGGCTACAAAGTGCTGCTCTCTCAACCACGTGGCTCTTCCCCTCTCTTGGGGGCAAAGAGTCAAATGCCATCTCTTTCTCCATACCACAAGCACTGATCCAGGACACTGCCTGAGGTGTCCCACACACTGTGGCTGGCGCTGTGTATCCTAGTATTAGATTATTCCCCGTGGATGCAATTTATCAGGAAGCAGAAGGCAGCAACAAAGGAAAGACAGAGGCATTCACGGAGCTCCTACTATATTCTTCATATCGTACTCGGGACTCTGGAGCATTCAAACATCCTGGCCCTGCCAATTTGTAACTGTGTCATCTAGGGACAGTCATCCTTTGGGAGCCTCGAGTCCCTCATCCGTAGAATGGGGATCAGTTCAATGTCAGATGTCTCCTCATTGAGCAGAATTACACCTTGACCCAGGTGTTAAGGGCACCCTTGCATTCTGTTACACAACAGGGGTACAGGAAGGTTCATTGACTTTGCCAAACTCACAATGCACCTGAGGCCGGAGCCCACATGCTTCCCCCAGCTCAGGCCTTCTTTCCTTCTCCACAGTAACGGCTAAGAAGGGAAGGCCCCGGGACATGGGTTCCAAAGCTCCAGCCCTCTGCTGAGGCCCACACTGCCGTGGCGACCCCTCCACCTCCCTGCACTCAGGGCGAGAGTGACTGAGAACTCAGGGACCAGGCGCCAGCCGGGGATGATGTCTCGCTTAACGAGGGATTGTGGGAGGGTGGAAAACATACCCGATTTATCTTTGTTGCCTAAATACCTCTTACATTCTCCCTTGAATACTTCTAATTCAGCAGAATGTGAACAATTATAGCAGGAAGCTATTCATAGGTGGAAGGGGGCTGATGGAATTATTTATCAAAGTGACATTTTAATTATAGTGAAGGATGAGTTTGTTGTCACCGAGATGGAAGGCACTGTTCCCCGGCCTCCACACACCCCTCCAGAGTAAATTACAAATGCTCCCCTCGTCATGATAACGCCATTAGGTGCTGGGGACGCAGGAAGCCCGTGGCAGGTTCTTTCCAGTAAACATTCCTGGGAGGAGGTGAGGTGAATCCCTGCAAGGGATTCTGCCTCCCGCCAGGAGGTGTGGAGTCTCCAGGACACGTGGGTGGCAGGTAGAAGCCAGAAGGGGTCAGAAGAGTCTCTCTCTGTTGTCTCTCCTTCTCCTCCCACCGCCTGGCCACACTACTCTGGTGTCCACGCTCTCTTTTAAAAGGCAGTATATGTGCATGGCAAATTCCAACTCTGCAAAAGCATGTACCATCAACGTTAAGTCACCGAAGTAAATGAGCCAGTTTCCTTCGCCTCCCTGTCCCTCAGTTTCCCCATCTGAGGCACGCAGTGTGTCCAGACCCTCCTGACTCGGTCCCGAGGTGATCTGCACGTACACAAGCACGTTTGCAGTCTGTGCTGACTTCGATTTTCTTCTTTAGTTGTCGCTGGGCTACTTTATTTCCTCACCTAGCAGGAAAGCCAGCAGAAGGCACAAATTATGATTTAGGCTTCTTGTGTTTGCCCAGCACTCATAGCACGGTGGTGTTAATTTCTACCACTTAGCACCTGCCACACGCCAGCCACATGTTTAGTACTTTGCAGAGGACTTTGTTCAAATCTTCTAAACAATACCCTGAGGACTGAATTTCTCTCCCGCCCAGGTATAGAGCAGCTGACTAAGTGTTCCAGGTCACCTGGAGCCCATGCCTCTGGTGAGGCACTGAGCTCACATCCACTCCCCCAACATGTCATTGATTCGGACCCGTGCCTGCCGCTGTGTCGGAGATCAAGAAGCAGTCTCTGATCCCAAGGTGCTCCCAAACTACGTGTGGGGCAGGGCACAGAGGACAGCAGATAAGTGAATCAACATCATGTAATGGTGCAATAATAGTGGACTTCATGGAATGTGCTTTGTGTTTGGAAAGAGGATGGATGTTTAAATACAAGCTCTGGCATTTTCTGGCTGTTTGACCTTGGATAATTCGTCTTTTTATGGCTTAGTTTGCTTACCTATAAAATGAACATAATAATACCCACCTCATTGGGCTGTTAGAAAGATTGAGAATAATATTAATAAAGAAGTAAGAGGAGTAAAGTAGACATTTCTCCAAAGAAGATATATTATACAAAGGCCCAATAAGCACTTGAAAAGATGCATAAATCACTAATCATCAGGAAAATGCAAACCAAACCACAATGAGACACAACTTCACACCCATTAGGATTATTTAAAAAAAAAAAAAAAAAGAAACAAATGAACAGCAACAACAGAAAATAACAAATGTTGGCGAGGACGTGGAGAAACTGGAACCCTTGGGCACTGCTGGTTAGGAACGTAAAATGGTGCAGCTATAGTCAGACAGCTCCTCAAAAAAATTAAAAATAGGGCCACGCACTGTGGCTCATGCCTGTAATCCCAGCACTTTGGGAGACTGAGGCAGGAGGATCGATTGAGGCCAGGAGTTTGAGGCTGCAGTGAGCTATGACTGTGTCACTGCACTCCAACCTGGGCAACAGAATGAGAACCTGTCCCCCCCCCCAAAATTTTAAAATAGAATTACTATATGACCCAATAATAATTCTTCTGGGTATATAACCAAAAGAATGAAAAGCAGGGACTCAAACAGATACTTGTATGGCCACGCTCATAGCAGCATTAGTCACAATAGCCAGAAGCTGGAAGCAACCCAAATGTCCACTGACAGATGAACTGGTAAACAAAATGTGACATAAACACATAATGAAATATTATTCACTTTAAATAGGAAGGAAATTCTGACACATGCTACCACATGAGTGAACCTTAAGGACATTATGAGAAATAAAACAGGCCAGTCACAGCCCGACCCAGCTCATCCTCAAACTCGCTGGTGACCTTGGACAAAACAAGTCCCCTCTCTGGGCCTCGGATCTCCTCTGAAAAGTGAGGAACCCGTTGGCTTAGATGTTCTCTAAGGGCACTTACACCTGTCAAATTTTATGGCTTCATTAGGCCAGAGCTGTATAGGTAAGAGGGCAAGTTTGAACTCAGATTTTTTTTTTTAATGATTTTTGATTCTGGATTTGCTACTTATTAGCTGTGTGACCTTAAGCCAGTGACTTGCCTTTCTGAATCTCAGTTTTCTTACCTTTAAAGTGGAGATACTAGTAGTATCACATCCTAGGTTTGTTAGGGGTTAAATGGGATCATGCCGGTAAAGGGTTAAGCCAGCGCTGATGTTACCATCAGTACAGGGGCTCTTCCCATGCACCACCAGGCCCGCTCTGCCAGGTCTTCGCTTTGGGAGGTGGTGGGGGGTGTCAGGCTCTGGGGACTGCAGAGCGAACATGGAGCAAGGGAAAGAAAGCACATGGATTCCTCTATTACCACTGATTGAAGCCGAAAATAAAACTGAAATTCAGCTAAAAAGGAAGGAGCATGTGAGTCACTAGTGAAAAGAGTCCCCTCTGCCAGCCACTGTGTCCTGTGAGTTGTCCCTCCACTCTTTCTGTCCTTGTCACCGTGACCTGCCTCTCCCACGCCTCACGCTGATTGCACGGCTCTGCGTGCTGGCCTTTCTGTCTCCCTACCTCTGCACGTCCCTGCCAGGTTCCTGGTGTTAAATGCAGCTTTTCTTACATTATTCCCCGGAGCCCAAACCTTTCACGACTCACAGGCTTCCGAGCTTGACATTCTAAGCTTTTCCAAGTTCTGGTCCCCATCTCCCCTGCCACACCTGTCTCTGACTGTCCAGCCTGGCCTCCCAAGCCCCCCGTGCTGGGCCCCGGAGCAGCCTCTTTCGTTGGCTTCCTGTTTTGAGTCCCTTCTCTAAACCTTATGCATTCATTACTTTATCTATGCAACAAACAACAATCGGAATTTCTAAGCAGCACAGAGTCTGGGGAGCACGGCTTGGCTCTGGTGGCCTACATGCAGCTGCTCCCCGGGGTCCAGCGCCCGTGGCAGGCATTACTAA
This sequence comes from Eulemur rufifrons, assembly GCF_041146395.1. NCBI lineage: Eukaryota > Metazoa > Chordata > Mammalia > Primates > Lemuridae > Eulemur > Eulemur rufifrons. The sequence continues at coordinate 15,588,533 of NC_090992.1, forward strand.
TAGATCACAGCACTTCTTCTCTCACCAGGTTCACACGCAGCCTCAGAATCATTCTCAAAGCAGTTCCTCTGCAGCCTGTACTCATGGATTGAGTTGGCACAGCCCAGATTCTATCTTCAGGTGGTGGAGTCAGACAGGTGGGGGTCCCAGCCCCATTCAGTGACCCCAGCTACCACTTTGTGACCTCAGATGAGGCCCAAGTCCATCTGACCATCCATAGCCTCCATGTTAAAATAATGACAATTACCTTCACCCCACAGGGCTACTGGGGGTGGGGATCAGAGATAATGGACGAACCCTGCAGGACCACATTTGGGGAGTTCCTCTTTGCCCTTCCACCACTAGCTCAGCAGCATGCATCACGGGGAGCCAGCGTGCAATGGAATGCTGAGAGATTTTCAGTTTATTGAGCCTCAAGAGCCTGAGCCCAGAAGATCACTTTGTGCCCAAAGCAATCGATTTTGGAGAATAGATGAAGAAGCCGGCTATTCTGCACTCAAGCTTCTCCACACCCGGGGAAAGAGGGGCCGGGAAGGAGAGAACTGAGATGCTGGTGGCCACTGAGGAGCGGGGGAGAAAAGGGAGCCCTAAGTCAGTCTGGAGATGAGAATGAAGTGAACAGCAGGCTGGGCCCGGGGAAGGCAGAGCTGTCCCGGAAGACGTGTCCCGGAAGACACCTCCCAGCTCGCCCCTTGCTTTTCCTGCTCTTGGAGTGGGGCGCAATCCTGCCGACCCACAGTTCTGAGAATTTTCATTTTTACTGTGTAGGCAACTTCTCGGGAGTTATGAAGACATATGAACTGACTGGCTGTCTAGCTCTGTTGTCAAATACGTTTAATCGGTTTATTAAATGGTCTTTAGAAAATGCTGTGTGCTTTGATAAATTTGGGCACAGCAGACTTGGGAGGCAGTTTGCTCCCCTGTAATTCAAGAAAGATGTACAACCTCCCAACATCACATTCTCGGCTGATGGCCCCCACACATCATTGCCTCGGGCTTGTCCCCAAGTGTCAGGACCGTGGGTGTGTTCTTTGGGAATCCCCACCAAGCAGGGCTGGAAGGCGAGAGGGCTATGGAGGTAAGGAAGCTGCCCTTAGCTTTTCTGGCCTGCCCTCCTGGCCTTCCTCTTTTTAGCCAGAAAGCTGGTCCTGGGATCTCTTTGGGAACAAGAGACTACAAAAATCTGCCTCACACCAACAGTCTGCGATTGGTGATCTGTGTGTGCCCAGCAGCATGTTTATGGGTGGCTATTGCCGCCAACCCTTTTGCAGCCTGGAAAGGTACTAACTCATACACAGAGAAGGAGGAAGGTGCAATACGATAAAGTGGATACTTCCTAACATTCATTGAGCAACTGCTAAATGTTAAGTATGCTGAGAACTTTATCTGTATTTTCTCTATTTCTGTGGCAACCTTGTGAAGGAGACATGATTCCTCATTTTACGGAATAGTCAAAGGATCTCAGAGAAGCACCTGCTCAGGACTACCCATCAAGTAAGTGGTGGAGCCACCTGCCAAGCTGGTACCTTAAATTGTTATTCAAGCCATCGACATGCCACCTGTCACCTGCTCTATATTGCTGGGGCTTAAGGTAATTGCACATCATTTTCATTCCGCTGATGCTATAGTTCACATATTTGACCCCAAACCTCATGTTGAATCTGATCCCCAAAGTTGGAGGTAGGGCCTGGTTGGAGCTGTTTGAGTCACGGGGATGGATCCCTTATGAATGGCTGAGTGCTGTCCTCAAGGTAATGAGTGAGCTCTGTCTCTATTTTTTCCCAAGAAATTTCCCCCAAGATCTGGTTGTTGAAAAAAGCCTGGCACCTCCCCCCTCTCTGTGGCTTCCTCTCCCACCATGGGATCCGCACATGCCGGCTCCCCCTCCGATTCCACCATGAGTGGAAGCAGCACGAAGCCCTCACCAGACGCAGGTGCTGGCGCCATGCTTCTCGTACAGCCTGCAGAACCAGGAGCCAATACACCTCTCTTCTTCATAAATTCCCCAGCCTCAGGTGTTCCTTCATAGCAACGCAAACAGACGAAGACGGTGGGCTTAATCATCACACGTGGACCCTTGAATTGTTTTCATAAACGAGGTGGCTAAATAACCTTATCTCACATGATTAGCTCTTCTGCAACACTCACATCACTTCCAGAGAGCTCCATTTGCACATGCAGAAAGTCATTGAGATGGACTAGCTCAAGGACCCCAAATCCTTGGTACACAGGTCATCACTTCCTCACCTGTGTTCAAAGCAGACATCATAAATGATTCATAGAACTCATTTCCACTGAATCCAGATGTGACCTCAGAGTCCTTTTGGAAAACCACTCTTCAGGAAACATAAGCTATGAATGACAGGTTGGCTCATGGAGCAAGTCCAATTTGCAATTGTTGGATGAGAAGACAGCCCAGCATCCTTAGCGCCTGACACTCACCCGGCCATGCGGTGTGGGAAGAGGAGCTAGTCGTGAGCTTGGCCTTGGGAGCCCAGGGTCTAGCCTGACTCTGCCACTTGTAAGCTCTGTGACATTGGCGTGTTAGTCCCTGCCTCCAGGCCTCAGTTTCTTTTTCTGTATCCTTCAGCTCTGTGGTCCCACCTAGCGCCAATAATCTGTGATTCATATCAGATCACCTGACAGGGAGCAGATGTGAAGTGATCCCACAGGTTTTGCATCCCAGGCCAAGAAGACATCATTGAGGAGGAATAATACCCGCCTTTAGGTTTACCAAGGCGATGGCTGTGCTAGGCACTGTAACCACACGACCAAGTGCTGTCTGAGATAGGACCCCAGTGAATTAGAATAGAATCACCTATACTCAAGATCCAAAGTGCCTCAAAGATTATTTGGGTCATGTCTATCTGATGCTTGAGACCCCTCATACCGCCTCCAAAAAGAAGTTGACACATCTCTGCTTGTACACCTTCAGTGACGGGGACATCACTGTTTTTGAAGGCAGCTCAATCCTTTCGTGGACACTTCTGAGTATTCAAAAGCTTTTCCTTAAATGGTGGAATTAATTCAGCTCTTGGTCCCATACAGGGTCTTCTGCCTCTTGATAGTTCTTCAATTATTTGAAACTAGTTTTCATGTCTTGTGCCTCTTTTCCTTGCTCAACTCCTGCCATGAGTCTGCTTCTCCTCATGCTGAAAGATCCTCTAGTCCTTCCTCTATTCTTTATGAGATAGAGTTCTGAGGACCCTTGCCCTGGATGACCCAGGGCGGTCCACATCAACGTTCAACCTGAATGTAGCCTTCTGCGGGTGGGGTCTGCTCTGCGCAGCATGAAGTGGGAGGCAGAGTGGGGGTTGAGGGTCTGGGTTCTGGGGTCCACTGACTTGGGAGCCTCAGCTCTGTGTGACCTTTCACAAGGGACTTCTCAGAAACTCAACCGCTTCATCTGGAAATAAGAGTGATAGAGTGGCTGCCTCATGGGAGTGTGCAAGGATGAAGTTGGCTGTGTGTGCAAAGGGCACACAGGAACCACACGGCATTAGTTGTTACCACCTCATCCTTCTAGAGGTGGCACTTCTGTTCATGTAGCCTAAAGAAACAACTTTCCAGCAGTGTTTCTAAGAAAGCAAGGATCCCTGGAAGCAATGTTGTCCTTTTTAGAGTGGGACATGGACCAGTACGTGGGGCTGGAGGAGGTTAGGATGCCCAAGCAATTAATGGCCATTTTTCCTCAGAGACTCAGAAAATCAAATTTAGAGCAGAGAAATCTACACCATAGCCTGACAGAAATCACCAAACGTGTCTGTGAATTTGCAAGAAACCTGTTATTTCCCCCCCGCCCCCCCCCCCCCCATTTAGGGCTGTTCATCCCAGGGCGTTTAAGAGCTGATTCAGGGCAAAATATGTAAGCCGGTAATGAGCTTTTGGAATGCCACCCCCCACTCAGGCAGGGATCAGAGAAGGCGCAGCAGGCTCTGGGAGAAAGGTGGAAATGCGTGCTTTGATTCCATGTGAGCCCCTCTAAGCTCTGGCCCCGCGGGGCTTCCTGCCTCCAAGCAAGAGCCAAATCCAGCTCTGAACCCGGGATAAGGAGCCTTTGGATCCCAAGGAATTTCTTGGGGGTCTCTGAAGAACCTCTTGCAATGCCAGAGAATCCAGCGGAGCTCAGTGCAGAGCAGACTCCTAGGGAAGGATTGTTACACCGGAGATGCCATTAACTCACGGCTTCCCTGGCTGTGCCAGCAAGATGGCATCACGGTGAAGAGATGCATGTGATGCTAAAAATGCCCAAGACCTTTGTGATCATTGGCAAATGGTGAGGTCTAGGGCCAGCCTCTGCTTGATCCTGAAGGTAGAGAGGCAGGGCCGTTTCTCTGGCCCGCCTGAAGCTGTCCTGGGTGCATTTTCCCTCATTGATTCTCTGGGTGTGGTACATGGACCACCTTCATTGTAACTACTTGTGGTGATTTTTTTCAATGTAGATTTCTGGAACCTGCTAAATCAGACTCTCTGGGGATTAGGCCTAGAATGCTATAGGCTTAATCAGCTCAACAGGTGTTTCTTATGCTCATTAGGATTTGAAAGCCATTGCATCTAGATGTAGGACTATTTCTCATGCACGCAATGCATTCTGAGGCTGCTTGGCTTTAAGAGCAGACAGGTTGTACACAAGGAGGTAATGAACATGCATGGAAAGAGAAGAGTTTGGAGACAATCATACCTGGGTTCTAGTCCCAACTCAGCTACTTCTTACATGCCACTGAGTTTTGGGTGCTTTGTCACACAGCATTACAGTGACAATTCCTGACTCACTCACTCTCGCCATTTTCAAAAGAGCTCACTATGCCCCAGTCATGGGTTGCTTTCCGTTTCTCAAACATACCAAGCTTTTTCTGTTCCTTCTGCTTGGAATTGTATGCTCCCAACCTGCTGGTGACTGTCTCTTCCCCAGTAGTTACATGTTAGCTCAGACATCCTCTTCTCAGAGAGTCTCCCTAACCAGTCTATCTATGTAGACCTCCCCTCTCCCACCCTCTTTATGTCCTACACAGCATTTATCACTTTGTGACATGTATTTGTTTGTTTGTTGTCCATCCCCTTTTACTTTAAGGCACCTCACTGGCTATGATCACTGACGGATCCTCATTGCCCGGGGTGCAGCCTGGCGTGTTGTAGGTGCTCAGCACATACTTGGCGAATGAATGAGGGGAGAGCGTCACTTTCCCCAACGCCATGTGGCTGCGATTAGCTCTGGGGTGATTCTTTCTCCTCGGATCTCATCACTGATGACACCCTCTCTCTTTTGAGGGCTTTTTATATCTCCTCACATGCAATGCCTGTGTGATGGCATAGTCCACAGTCCTGTGCGCCCCGACAGTCTGCCCAGCGGGGAAGCTCTGCTGTCCAGGTGCACTCAGACCGGGCCAGTCTTCCCACTCCGACCCTCAGCGTCAGTCCCTGCAGAGCCAGCACTCTTCCTCTTCCTCCGTCGGGCTCTTTCTCAAGCTCCTTGAACCGCACCTCATTCAATGTCCTCTGAGCTGCGGCACTAAGAGATCCCTGCATAGATTTTCTGCTGTTCTCAGCCCCCTCCTCAGCGTCCACTGCTGTCTGGCAGATTCCTCTAGCTCTCTTTCCTTTCTCGCTCTGTCGGCTCTGTGGAGGTGGGGGCCTTTCATTCGCCACTGGTCCCCCAGGGTTTAGAGCAGTGCCTGTCTAGCACGTAGTGGGCACTCAAGACACATTTGTCAACTGAACAAATAAATGTTATATTTTCTATAACATATTATGTTATTAATATAACATAAGCTTTGTCCTAATAATTCCATGTCTAGCAATCTGTTCTACAGAGGTAGTCAGACTTGTGCAAAGTTGTTCACGGAAACATTTTTCAGGATAGCATAAAATCTTAAACAATTTAAAGTCCATCAAGAGGGAATTGATTAAATGAAAGCTGATGTGGAATAACATGGAATTTGCAGCCAATATCAATAGAAGTCTTGACTCGCATGCATTTAGGTGACTTTCAACTGTTTTTGCTGTTATAAATAACACTGCTTTGAACATCCTTGTTCTCACACATGTACTCATCTTTAATATGTCCTTAGGATAGGACCATGGGATTGGAGTTATTGGGTCACTTGCTATGAACTCTTTTTAAAAAGTCCTAGTCTTTACAAATCACCATGCTGTCTCTGAAAATCCATCAAGAAAACTGCTTATAACACCTGAGAGAACACTGTTTCTTTGTTTCTTTAACCCTTTTTAATCAAAGGAAAACATTATTGCCCTGGAGTCAGAATTAACAAGAGAGACATTCCGTATTAAAAGATTCAGTTAGCATGAAGACAAAGGCGTCATATGAGCTCTGACATTCACGCGCAACAGACGCATAAATGGATTTCTCATCGGCTCCAGCTTTTGACTCAATGTATCCAGGCAACAGAAGTCTGGATTTAATAACAGATGTTCGCTGCATAGCAATCACCATATAATGCCAGGGTAGACTAAAACAGCATTTTATCAACCAATAAATGTGCTGTTTGCTTTATTTTACCATGTTGTTCTTCAGTTCCTTTCAAAACCGAGAGGACAGATTGAGTCACTCGGCATCTGCTGGGAGCAGTATACTTGGCTTCATTTAAAATGAAAAATCAGGTCTGTGTTTACATTTTTCACCAAAGCATGGTATCTGATGTGCTAACACTCCCAACTGGGCTAGCCGGAAGGGCATTCAGGAAAATCTCAGGGGAACTGGGACCAAAGCGGGAAGTCAGTCACCCTTCTGGGAAAGACATATGGTGGCCCTTCCTCTTCAATCAACCCTACCAGAGGGAGGTCCAGATGTCCCCCACCCATAGGCCTAGTGTTGGCAAGAGACCCCTGCCAGGTTCCTTCTCATAGGCAGCAGCTCCCAGCTTTGCAAACAAGAGTTTCTTTGAAAAGACCAATCGACCAGCAATGCTTGAATAATGATCTAGGTGCAACCTGTAAGTTTGTGAATACACAGATTTAATTTTCTGGGGGGAAAATGCTTCAAAGGTAGTAGGTAGCCAAGAAGAATGTCATTTTGAGTCAGTCCAGGTTGACTGAGATGAAGTTGGGGAAGAGAGAAAGAAGCTAACTTTTGTTAGACACACACTATGTGCCAGATATCAGGCTAATTTTTAAAATATATTATCTCATTTAATGATTTTAGTAGCACTCTGAGGTAATACTCATTTGTCCGCACTTTGGTGGAGAGCTGAAATCACTTGCCCAGGTGGCTAATAAGTGATGGGGAGGGGTGGGATGGAGTGTCAATCCTGTGCTCCCATTGGGCGCGACTGATTGCATTTTCCAAAGGTGCTTGCAACAATGTCTTCCGTCCCACACCATCTTGTACAGCCTGCCACTTCTCTAGTAAGAGAGGAGTCTGTGTCCCCATCTGTGAAACCAGGTGGGCTTTTGTTACAGTATCAACTACAGTACCACAGTAGAGGTGACATTAAGTGACTTCTGAGGCTAGGTCATGAAAAGCCATATAGCTTCCACCTTGCTTCCTGGAATACTCGCTCTCAAAGTCTTTGGCTGCCATGTAAGCAGTCTGCCTGCCCTGCGGTCACCATATATGGCGAGGCCCGCTGTGCAGGAGCTTATGTAGACACGAACCCAGCTTATGCAGACAGCCCCTGCCCACAGCTTTCAACTGACAGCCCCAGGAATGAGCCATCCTGAACGCAGACCCTCCAGGCCCCGGTTGAATTACCCCAGCTGACTCCACATGGAACAGAAACGAGCCATTTCTGACAACACCTAAACAAATTTCAGACTTGTGAGCAAAATAAGTGATTTTTATCACTGTAGGGCATTAAATTTGGGGTGATTCGTTACACAGAAATAACTAACTGATACATCGGGGATCTCAGAAGATGATTAAAAGAGGTTCATTTTTTCCAACTCTTCAGTGCCTAAATAAAACTTTTTGGTAAAAAGAAAAATAGTGTTTTCTACGTAACAGTTGTAATACGGTGAATTGTTAAGAAGAAAGGCCAATTGTTTTTAGCAGCCCTCTCCCACCCCCACACTGGAAAGTCAAGCCAGAATTTTGCTTCCAAAGGCCTTGAGAAAAACTGCTCCCTTTGTCCAGGAGAAAGAAGGGGTACAGAGGAAGCAAGTGGGAGAACTGAGTGGGGCAATTTTGAGCCCTTCCCAGCAGCAGAGCCTAACGGATGGATAGATCAGCACAGACCCAAGCAGTGTAGACACTGAGATTGAAAACTGGTCACCACCCCAACCCAAGAACCTGGTTCCAACTTAACCATAGGGTTCTTATTTGACAAGCCCACCCCGCAAGACAAGGGTGGGGACTTCCCAAAATAACTGATACTGAATTTTCTGCCAGGGTGGCAGGTAGTGGCTTTGAGCAGGTCACACCAATTTAAAGACATAATGTAACTGATATTTCTTGCACTCATTTTTCCTGCTTAAACTTAAGTAACATATGCCCTATTAAAGGGGAAAATTTCAGTAAGTGTTGACTTTATTTTTATCATAACGTTACTTAATCTGTACAGACGTAAAGCTTAGGTATAAAATCCTTATGCTTTTAGCTCTTATTCAGCTATAAAACGGAAACAAATTTCCAAATTAAACACGAATAAGACTGCAAAACCAATAAACTTCAAATTAACAGCATTAGTTTAATGTGAGGTTGTTTGGTGGAAACGGAATTGGTGCTCGCGGTGCGACTGAGCGTGGGGCTCATGGGTTTTACGTTTTATCTCATCCCGCCTCTCCTCCCCTGTGCGGTGATGGCTTAAGTCTCCTGCAGCTTCTCTCCTGGAACTACTCGAAACGCTTACAGCAGGTCCTCAAATGACGTCATTCCATTCAAAGTCACTTTGTTACAATGTTGATGACAAAAAGTAAATTGCTTCCCGGCCAAGGCCACCTTCTGCGTGGAGTTTGCACGTTCTCCACACATCTGCGTGGGTTTCTGCAGGTACTCTGCTCTCCTCCCACGCCCTACAGATGCGCGCACGCGGTGAGCTGGCACGTCTGTGAGGCCCCGGCGAACGTGAGTGTGGGTGTGTGTGAGTGAGCCCTGTGATGGGATGTGTCCTGTCCTGGCTGGCTCCTGCCTGGTGTCCTGAACTGTCGGGAGAGGCTCCAGCCACCCAGACCCTGAATTGGCTTAAGCAGGTTGGAAAGTGAACGAATGAATGAGTACCAATTGTTGTAAAATAAAAATTTGTAAAGCATACCATAATTAGACAAATGTATGGCAGTAAGCAATGCGGTATGAAAGCACTCAGCGAGCCCATCTTATTTGTGATTGTTTTGGAACCCCTGTTGGTGGCAGGTGCTCCTGACAATTTTTGCTTTGCAGCATTTATTTCTTGATCTAACCCACCACCCCTATGACCACTGTCGCTCACTGATTCACCAAAAATTGAATAAGTAATTGTGTGACTTGTTTTGATTCATCTTTCTTCAGTGTATGTATAGCTCACATGTGTTTCAATGTTTAATATTACAAATGCTTTGGGACATTATTTAAAACTTTAGCGATGTTTCTGTGACCAGAAATATGCTGTAGGAACTTAACTCTTGTTTCTATCCATTAGCCTACGGTAAAATTGGTTTTGTTATGCATTGTTTCGCTTAATAAAACCTCAATTTTTAAGAACCTGTTGATGACAATAAGTCAGGACCCACTGAGCTCTCTAGCCACATGCTCTAGGTACCTAAGGTCCTCTATTTCTGTTTTCCTCGTTAGTCCCATGGCAGTAAAAGCACAAACAGAAACAAAACAAACAGGGCACCCAACTCAGCTGGAAGTACAAATGTAAGGCCCTAAAATCACATTGCATAGGTCAGGGCTCAGCAAACACTTATCTGTCAAAAGCTAAACAGTGAATATGTTCGGTTTTGCGGGTCTCTGTTGTGACTACTCCTCTCTGCTGCCCTCCTGCAAAAGCAGCTACAGAGAGTACGCAAATGACAAGCGCTTTTCTGTTTTAATACTACTTTATTTATGGACACTGAAATTTACATTTCATGTATTTTCCAAGTGTCATGAAATATTCTTCTTCTTTTGACTTTTTTCCCCCCCATGATTTAAAACCATAAAAACAATTCTTAGGTTGTAGATCTTAGAATAATACATTGAAGCCGAGTGTGGTGGCTCACGTCTGTAATCCTAGCACTCTGGGAGGCCAAAGTGGGAGGATCGCTAGAGGTCAAGAGTTCGAGACCAGCCTCAGTAAGAGCGAGACCCCCATCTCTACTAAAAATAGAAAGAAATTAGTTGGACAACTAAAAATATACAGAAACAATTAGCCGGGCATGGTGGCGCATGCCTGTAGTCCCAGCTACTCAGGAGGCTGAGGCAGTAGGATTGCTTAAGCCCAGGAGTTTGAGGTTGCTGTGAGCTAGGCTGATGCCATGGCACTCTAGCCGGAGCAACAGAGCCAGACTCTGTCTCAAAATAATAATAATAATGATAGGTTGGGGGCTGATTCTGTCCATAAGCTGTAGTTTAGTTTGTGGATTCCTGACATAGGTGGTTATGAGGTGGTTAAAACAGATGATCTAGAATATTAAATCAATGCTTAAATGATTATTATTTAAATGAAAAAGTTTACATTTTGCAAAGAAGTTACTCTGGAGAATTCATAAGACCCTGAAGACTCTCTCCCAGGATTTGAGTTTGAGAGGTACTGCCCTGGGTTGTTTCCAGAAAGGAATCATGTTCAACTGGGCTTCAGGCAAGAAATTCGAAAGTTGAGGAGCAAGCTGGTTTCCGCAGACCTCCACAGCATCTCCCCCTTCACCCCGGAGCCTAGGCCACTCATCAGGTGCATAATAAATGTACCAACAGTGGCCTGGACCATCCACAGAAGCATTGCTGTAACTGGAGCATCCACACAAAACTTGTTTCTTGCCCAGCAAAAGACCGTGTCTGCCTGTGCCAGGGCCAGGTCGGAGAGTGCGGCGCCAGCGTCCAGGCGGGGGCCGGAGGCTGGGCCCTCTGCTCTGCTGCCCACTCGCTGTGTGACCTTGAACTTAACCTCTTTCTGCCACTGCCAAGCCTCCTCCCTTTCCTCCCCAAATATATCAACAGGTGTTATGAGGCTTAACTGAGATGGTATATGTTGATAAACATTCAGTATACACAAGCCATTCATAAAGTCCCATTACTGCTTGTTGTGGCGTAGTTGTCTGAGCTTCCCTGAGCCCTGACAGTCTCGGAGGTGGGTTCTGTCCGACAGCACAGAAACGCCGTGTGCAGCAACACGTGCCACAGGTAAGTCATCATCAGCCCTGCCACAGAGCTTGTGTTTGTTCCAGCGGCAAAGTCCTGAAATGAATATTTCTGTTCCAGTCAATAACATGGTGCAACTTGTGGTGAAAACTGCGAGGCGATTAGTCATTGCAACTGGAAGCATTTGATCCCACAGCGGAGAGGAAACAGGAACAATGTGCGAGCAATTCGGCACACCACGTACGCCTTGATCTTTTAAACGCTGCCTGGTTGGGTTATAAATATTTTTCCTTTGGTGCCGGGGTTTGCTGAAGCTTCAAGAAAACGCTGTGAGTGTAAAAAGGGAGGGTTTTGTGTGCACACAAACCCTAGCCATTTGGTGGATTCCCGGTGTCAGGGGTTTCATTCAGGTCTAACTGCAAGGAGATTTTATCTGCTCAGAGGGAAAATTTATGCAAAGATTGCAATCTGAGAACCAAAACCTCTGAACAGATGTTGTATTTGGTTTGTTTATTTTGTTTTTGCTGGGGTGTGTGTGTGTGTGTGTGTGTGTGTGTGTTTAATTGAGGAAACTCTTAAAAATTGGGGCATAATGCACACAGCTGATTTCCAGCTCCTCTTGAAAAGTCAGGAAATCTGGCCACGCTGGTTCCTATTCCCCTGGGCAACACCAGGCCAGAGTTAAGAAGCAGCTGCTCCTTTAGTCGGCCTGCAGCCTGCGAGCCTCCACTCGCCCAGTCCCCCACCCCCATCCATCCTGCAAGTGGACCACTTGGGTTGTCACTTGTTACTGCGGGACGGTGCTATTTATCTTACAGGAGAGACATAATTCTCTGTTTTCACATCTCTATTAAATGCGGAGAAATGAAAGATAGATCAAGAGGGATGCATTTTTCAAGGAAAATGATGGAAAACATAGTTTCCTGTGATATTGGAGAATTTTCCCGGGTATTTTGTATGCAAATGGCCAACTTTTGCTCACTTGCGTTTTATCTGGCCCCGAGCTACAGACTCTGTCCTATTCCCTAAGCCTCCGGGAATTTTCACGTTTAATCACAGTCCCATTACTGACATAAGGGGCTCAGCCCATGTCCACCGAGCACCTGCTCTGCACTGGGCGCCGTGCAAGGGCCTGGACAGCGGTGAATCTGGCAGACAGGCCCTCTGTCCCCTCCTCTCTGGCTGGCAAAAAGAATCCTAATGATCCAAACAAGCACCCCCAACAAAGGTGCTGGTTGCTGTCACAGGAGAAAAGTTCTGGCCACCGCAGTATAAATCAGGTGGGAAATACCTGATTAGGAGTCAGGAAGAACTGATGTTTCAGCTGAGACCCAGAGGGTGAGGCAGAGCAAGCTGTTGCCGGCGAGGATAAGCATGTGCAAAGGCAAGAAGGCAGGAGAGAAAAGTGTTCGAGGAACCAGAGGAAGGTACCTCTCGCAGGAGTATGCAGCACGGAAGTGAATGGGTCGTTGGGGGCGCCGTTAAAGATGAGTCTAGTGAGGTGAGCGACAGCTTGCTGTGATTGTCGATGGAAAGTGTCAGTGGACTCACTGGGGTTCTGAAACGCACGGATAGATCCCAGTTGCGAGAGGAGAGCAAGAGTCCACCAGAGCCCAAAAGACAACGTGGAGAAGGACGGGGGAGGTGGGGGAGGACGGGGGAGGTGGGGGAGGATGGGCGAGGTGGGCAAAGGCCGCACAGACAGTGGGGCGGGTGGAGGACTGCAGGGGCCTGCGGGGAGCAGCTCCTTGGCTGTCTTTGCAGCAGGCCCTGGAATCTGAGGATGAGCAGGGCGCTGAGAACGAAGCCCAGGCTCCCAGCCTAGACAGGTCTAGTGGGGCCACTTTCTGATTGGCCTTGGGATACTCCTTCACATGTACAGCCTCAGTTTCCTCACTTCTAAATCAGGCTAACGATGAATACCTCCCAGAGTTGCTGTGGGGGTTAAATGAGGCCAAACACATCTGGCACTTAGGGGGAACTTGATAAAGGTAAGTTGATTTTCAATTGATTTCGGTGTGCATTTTAAAACCTGACACCTAGCCTGGGAAGACTTAGCTTTATTTCCTCCCGTGAGGCAGCTCTTGTTCGGTGCCCCCTCCTGGGAGGAGCCCTCCCCCGCCGGGGCTGGCCATCTGTCGCCGGTGCTCCAGTGCCGACCTGCCGCCTGGCACGGGGCCGCAATCATAATTACCACTTCTGAATCGATTCCTTTGAGCCCTTTTGAGCAGGCTGAGGAATGCTGTGATTAAAATGATTTAAAACCTGCCTCCTATTTCACAGCTTTTAATATTTGATAAGATTTTGGAGCAAGGGATGAGAGCAAGGCAGGAGATTGAGAAAGAGAGAGAGTGAGAGAGAGGGAGTGAGAGAGAATAGAAACATGGGGAGGTGGGGAAGGGTAAACAGAGTGGATTCTCCAAAGGAGAAAAGCATAGAAAGATGAGATCCTCATTCTTCCAGGCTGTTCATGGTTTTGAATGCCAGGAATAATTGGGATGATTATTATCAACATAATGATCAGAAGACCAGTATAGCAGCTATCATTGATCACATACACTCTGTATGTCTGGCCTGCACGTAAGAAATATATTTTCTTTAATTTTCCCAACGATCTTATAAGGGAGTATTTTTTTCTTAATTTTATAGAAAACAGAGGCTCACAGAGATAACGTGACTTTTCTAGTACGGCTCGGCCAGTAACTGGGGAAGCTGACGTCCACCCTGGGTTGGCTGAACCTGCTCACCACACACAACATCGTAGAACGCTGAAGCAGAAACAGGAGGACCCTGCAGATAAGCAGGGACCTTGGATTTCCATCCTGTCCCATTCATGGCAGTGATCTTAGGAGCAAACAGCCAGATATCAAATGCCTAGATGTTTTGCTCTTTTCATTTTAGCTCATTTCATATTAGCTCATTTTTAGGCTCTCTCCATGCCAATTTCCTTCCTTTTAACCTAATTTTGATGACTCTGCTGGAATGTCACTGAGGACAACTTCTTTGTGTGGATGGAAATAATAACCCCTGAGAAGCTCACCGCATTGGGTGCTTACTAAGTGCCAGGTGCTGATCTACCTCTTTTTCTATCTCATACCTGGTGCCGGGTACCTGGTACTTTGCCCAGCAACCCTATGAGTCATGCACTATTGTTCTCTCTCTCTGACACACGAGGCAACTGCAAGGCAGTGGCATTGGGAGGTTTATTCAAATAACTCTGATAGGAACCTGGACTGGTCTCTGGCGCAGAAAAGACACCTCGAGGCTTCCCAGAGTGAGGTCTGAGAGGGTCACAAAATGTTTGCCGAAAGTGCCAGAGTTCATAGTTCTGGAAAAGCTGGTCAGTGAAAGCCTGGTCCTTTGTGCCTGTTTTCCTTCTTCTCCTGGTTCATGATTTCGCATCTTAACAACAGTTTAATTTCTCGGGTGCTTTGGGCAGGTCATTAATTTCATGGTGTTGCACTCTCATTAACACTTTTGCCCCGACAACCAGGGCCTTGTTTCTCCTCCATCCCCCCCTTCCTCTGCCTAATTTTTGCTTTGATCCAAGCCTTCCTCACTGGTCCATTCTCCAAGAGAGAAGCCAACATTGGCACATGTATCAGTGTAGACTGTCAGGGCTCCCAAACCATTGCACATCTGTTTCCGGAGGGACAGCGAGGTGGCATGGTGTGGGGAAAGCATGGGAATTGAAAGCAGACAGATGTGAGCCCTGCCTTGGTCCCTGCAGCCATTGTGTGACCCTGGGCAAGTCACTGAATTTCTCTGAGGCTCAGTTTAATGCAATAATTCCCTTTTCCTTTAAAGGCTTAAATGAAAGTACATGATAGTTCAGATAGTTCAGAAATCAGCAGAGGACAAGTTTCCCCACATGATTGTCCTCTTCCACTCTTCATCCATACACATAAATTATTTTTACATTGTTGCTGACAATATCCTGCCCTTGTCTCATTTTTCTCATGTCCTTACATATTAGGCATCTTAACACGTTGCTGTGTCATGTGAAGGTGAGGCATTTGGATTTAACTATACTATCCAGTTACTTCTGACAACAATCCTAGGAGACAGATATTATTTCCTTCCATTTTGCAGATGAAGAACCGAGGTCACCAGATCCCATAGAGAGAAAGTGGCAGGGCCAGGATTAAAATCTTAGCTTTCCCTACTTAAAACACATGCTTTGAAACAAATGGCATATTGCTTCTCATATAACAATTAATGGACTTGAATGAGGGAATATATATAAGGTGCCTAACAGTGCCTGGCACATAGTAGGTACTTATCAAATGTTAGGTTTTTTTTTTTTCCTTACCTTTTTGGGAGGTAATAAATAGAAACTGTGAGTGTTTAGAAAAGAGCAGAGTGTCTTTGAAAGTTCTTCTCTCTCCCCGGCCACACACTCTACTAGGGTCTAATTTCCTTTAGGCTGAAGTAAGATATGTCCCCCCATCTTCCTTCAGCACCCCGGACAGCACTTAATAAATAGTTATTGATTGAACTATTGGTTAAAGCAATACTGGAGGTGCAAGTCACCTCCATGGTGACTCTCTGGGGAGGGGTGGGGCTGGTGTGCTGGCCTATGGCTGCTCTCAGACAAGGGCGTTTGCATAACTGGAACGAGCTGTCCCCATCTCTAATAGAGATCCGAACGTCACTAATTGGCAGGCAGAGGCTGTGTTCTCTCTATGGGAATCAGGAGGCAGCAGAACGTGCCCTGAATGTCAATTTTCTCATAAGCCTGCGCTTGGGGGTGGGGGAGAGGAGAGGGAGAAAGGTTGAGGGGCACAGTAGACTCCACACACGCAGCTCTGGTCTTGTGGCCACTTCATGAAAATGTACTGAAGTAAAATCAAAAGGGCACAGGATTTGGTGCCAGGTAACCTAGGCTGAGTTCCTGAATCTCTTTCTTACCAGCTAAGTCAGAAACAAATTTCTCAGTCTCCCTGAGCCTCAGTGTCTATATATGTCAAATGGAAATAAAATAACAAGTGACCTGGTCAAAACATTTGTTGAATGAATGAATGAATGAAACCTGATAGATTTTTCAAAGGGATGTGACATCAGCTATATAAATTGTCTGCTCTGCAAGAGTGTAAACAGAAAAAAAAAGTCTCATAAAACAACAACAACAACAAAAATGGCAAACCACATGCAGGCTTCTGGGTAAAGCTGGACAAGAGTCCCCCACCTCCCATGGCAAGAGCAATACCAAGTCCTAGAACAGTGGTGCCCACACGTGGTCAGAAAATTATTTGAAGTATTTTTAAAAATACAGATTCACAGGCCATATCTCTGAAGAAAGTGTGGCTCAGTAGGGCTGGAAGGGAGGGCAACCTGGAAATTTGATCTTTTTTCCTGTGCCCCGGCCATTCACTCTAGAGGCGGAGCTGCTTCAGGGTCACATCAGCGTCCAACAGCTCTGTCTCCTGCCACCAACACCTTTGATGACAGAGAAGATCAAATGATGGGTCACAGGAAAGATCCCATGCAAATAACTGTTGCTGCCCCCAGTTTACCTCCCAGGACCCTCAGAGACATTTCAAGAACATCTGAGCAGGGGTCGGACTAGAATAAAAGTGTGTAGCTAAAATTTGTGAACAGTCTCAGAACATGAGTACAGTGTTTATTAGGTTATTAAGCATGAAATGTCTGACTTCCTTAAGTACTAAGTTTGACAGTTGCTATCTCTGACATTTCACTTTGACGCTTCTTGTTTTATTTTGATTGTGAAGGTACACCCTCAGTCTTTCACATGCATGTTTGGCTTGTGGGTATCTTTCAGATTTTTTTAGAGCAATTTTTGTGAAACCACGGAGAAGTCAAAAATTCGTGTTATTTTTGAATATGAGTTCTGTCATGGAACCAATGCAGCACAGACAGCTCAAAACATCAACGAAGTGTTTGGGAAGATGTGGCTAATGAACACACAGTACATCGATGGTTTGAGAAGTTCCATTCTGGTGATTTTAATCTTGAAAATGAGCCATGTGGGCGACCTGAGACCAAGGTGGATAGTGACAAGCTGAAAGCTCTAGTGGAAGCGAATCCGTCTCAAACTACGTGTGAATTAGCAGCAAGGCTTGACATTACTATTCCCACAATATTGGACCATTTGAAACAAAAGGGTAAAGAAGCTGGATAGATGGGTACCACATGGATTAAATAAGTGTCAAAAGAGAAATCATCTCTAAGCTTGACTTTCTTTGCTGTTACCACATAAAGGCAAACCATTTCTACACTGTATTGTTACGTGTGATGAAAAATAGATTCTTTTCGACAATTGCAAATGTTCAGCAAAATGGTTGGATAAAGATGAAGTGCCAAAACACAGTCAAAACAGAATATTCATCAAAAAAAGCTAATGGTGTCTGTTTGGTGGTCCAGCGCTGGTATTATCCACTATAGCTTCAAGAAACCTGGTCAGTTGATTGCAGCTGATGTCTACTGCAACCAACTGGATGAAATGATGAGGATGCTTGCGATTAAGCAACTGATATTGGTCAGTAAAAACAGGCCAATCCTCTTGCAAGACAATGCTCGAACACATGTTACACAAACAATGCTGCTCAAACTACAGAAGCTGGACTTGGAAACTCTCTGTCTTCCACCATATTCACCAGACCTTGCACCAATTGACTCCCACTTCTCCCAGGCTTCGGACCACTTCTTGCAAGGAAAAATATTCAATTCTCAACAAGCTGTGGAAAATGCCTTTCATGATTTCCTCGCCACTCGCTCTCCAGGCTTCTTTGCTGCTGGCATAAGCAAGCTACCATTAAGATGGCAAAACCGTGTGGCTAGTTTAAGTGCATACTTTGATTAATTGTACTGCTTGCTTGAGATATAATAAACTACACTTTTGATTCGACATCGGACATATTGTTAGCATCTGCTACTGTGCTAATACACCATGCACCTTATGAAACACACATAATTATAGAAATTAAAAATGCTGACATAAAAGTTTGTCAATAGAATTTCTTCCTGCATCTCTGAGATTTGGCAGATGGTTATTGCATTTTTAGTTTTTGGTGTGTTCACAGTGTACTGTCACATGGTTATGGAGGAAAGAGGATGGGGCAGTTGGGGACCCTGTGTGTGTTTGTATAAGAACAGTGTTTAGGGGCAGGGTATGTTGGAATGGGAATCTTCCTGAATATGCCCCAAATCCTAAAACCGTAAAAGTAACACACATCTCGCTTCACAGCTTCTAAACTGTGTGCACATGCCTTTGCATTCCTCTACAAAGGAAAAGAGGAAATATGGGAAAGAGGGAAACTTCCTAACCTCATTCATGCCAAATGTCTGGTGCAGATCGCCTTGCTTTAGAAATCTCAGGCCAGAGAGTGAGGCGTGAGGACAGGAGGGGAGAGGAAGCCCTGTGGGTGAGCAGGTGGTGTCAGTGCTACAAAACTGGAATGAGGACCATGGGCCTGAGTCCAGAGGGCCCGTCAATAGCAGCCACTGGGATGTAATTCCGATAAACTGAGCAACTGATTGATCCAAAGTCAGAATAATCACTGGCTTCCTTTCCTTTACTGCTGCGCCTGCACGGCTGGGCCATGTCAACCGTGCTCTAACCAAGGCGGGGAGCAGCAGCGCCTGCCAAATCAATAGGTGGGATCGTGGCCTGCACTCTGGGGGAGAGAGGATGAGTAAATGAGAGATTGGTGGGTCAGGGTGGGGAGGCTCTGGGCTTCCTAGGCTCTCCTAGAGGTCTCCCGCAGTGTCCAAGACTGAGAGGGGTAGATTGCGAGGGGAACTAGATCTGGGTGGGAGGGTGCGTGGGAGTGAGAAATGCCTCTGGATCCCAAACTTTCAGTCCAGAAACTTGGCAGCTCAGGCCCTGGGCTCGCTTTCCAGAGCAGAGGAGAAGATGAACACCCATCCTGCTGCCTGGGGCGAGGGACTGAAGACAGCCGCAGGAGCCTGGGGCCCGTGTGCTATTCCGGGGCCTGAACCGAGTTCTGGGCAGACGTCCCACTTGCTGTGTTTCAGTTCTCCAGCTGCAGTTTAGAGCCCTGGGCTCTGGAAGACAGATTTCTCTGCATTGCCATTCCAGGAAACTTGAAATGCAAATTTGCCCCTTGTTGGAAGGGCTTTTATTAGAAAATGGAGCATATCGTTCTCAGGCACAGTGGTTCTGGGGGTGGGAGACGGCGTGCAGGGGATGAGGGAGTGGGGTACCCACAGGATGCCAGGCTTTGGGAAGGGCTCTTGCAGGGACCCGCTGGGCTTTGGGAACTGGACAAGGAAGAGAGGCCGGAGAAGAGAGAATTCATTTGTTCATCCAGCAAATGTTTACCAAGCCCCTGCTATGCACGAGTGCTTTCCCCGACACTGGGAATACAGTGGTGAGCACGACGGATGAGGCCCTTGCTCTCACAGAGCTCGTGTGCTGGTTGCAGAACCCTAAGCTGTCACGTGGTCCTTGGGCACAGATCACAATGAAGCTGTTGTGCCCATGCCACTGTCCACTCATTCATCCCTGTCACTGAGCATGCCTAGGCTCACCCCTGCCTCACACAGGTGCTGGGCCCTCTGCCTAGAATTCCTTCTGCCTCTCCTGTGTCTCAGCAACGCATATTCATTCACTGGGTCTGAGCTTTATTTGACTTCCCCCAGGAAGCTTCCCTGTCATCCACAATGGGCCAGCTGCCTCCTTTCTTTGCTTCTCCTATCTTAGCATTTGCCACTCATCTATGTTTCCTGTTTGTCTTTAAACACATAAGGCAGATGGTCCCCAGCTTATGATGGTTTCACTTACAATTCTTTGACTTTACAATGGATTTATCAAGACAGAACGCTATGCTAAGTCGGGGAAATTCTGGACTCAGGATGGTTCAACTTATGACATTTGACTCCATGATGGGTTTATCGGGGTACTAAATGCATTCTCAACTTAGGGTGTTTCTCCACTTATGATGGGTTTATCAGGAAGCAGTCACAGTCCCATCATAAGTCAGGGGGCATCTGTAAATTCCTGGGGACAAGTCTGAGTCCTAATCATTTTGGTAGCCTCAGTTTCTGGGATAATGCCTCCCACAGAGTGGGAAGTCGATAAATATGATTCCATCAAACAGAATGGATGACTCCTGTGCACCTACTATGTGCCGGGTGCTGTGTGTGCACTAGCCATCCTGGGCGGTGGGGAGATTAATCAGATGTGGCCCTGCCCTCAAGAGGCCCCCAGTCTAATGGAGGGTGATCAACCTCAAGGCAGAGACTGAGCACTGTGGTCTAAGTGCACAAATGAGCTTCAGCCTATGCCCTGAAGGTACTGAGAGGAGGAAGGTCAATGTCCTCTAAACTTGTCCTCCACAAGCTCCTTCGCCCACACACTCCAGCCACCCTCCTGCACCCTCCTGGTCCCAGCCTGGCACCATCCCTCTCCCTCTTCCGAGCCTGGAGTGCTCTGGAAGCCACCTCAGCCCCTTCAGACTCTGCCCACCCTGCTGTCAGGGTCACTGTGGCTGCTTCGTCATCCACATGCTGATGGGCCACAGTAGGGCTGGCGAGGCAGGTGGGAGGGAGCTGTTCACCTGAGGATCCAGGGGCCAGCCACGCAGAACGGGGACTTTCTAATTGACATTTAAATGTCAATGTGCCACATTAAATGTTATGGGTGTTTCATCACAGCCCTTGAGGACCATAAACACATCCCCGCTCCTTAATCACTGCCCACATTAATTACAGATGCCCTTTGGCAAGTGGAAACAAGCCTGGTGCAGAGGCCACGCTGCAGTCAGGAGGCTGGGCTCCCGCCCGCAGGATGGCAGGCCGCCCTCTCCGGGACCCCAGACAGGACCCCCCTTGTGAGAAGGATGGACAGTGAGAGAGGGACAGGAGAGAGGCCCGAGGCAGGGAGACTCTGGGGAGGAAGGAGCCGGGAGAGGGAGAAGGAGGGGGAGGGAGAGAAACACACAGAGCGAAACTGCGGAGAGAGGAGCACTGGGGACTAGGAGAACCCAGGGTGAAGGCAGGAGGCAGCGCTGTAGGTGCAGGGCAGAAAGAGAAAGACAAAGACAGAGGAAGGCTGAGGAGACAGAAAAAGAGAGGGACAGGGAGAGACAGAGGAGGAGAGAAAAAGAGACAGGGACTGAGAAACATCAACCTGTAAAGGAAAGTGTTTCTTTCTGGATAGTGCTGGAAACTTGAATTTCTGGAATACACACAAACATGCCTGCATCCCCGTCACCCAAGACTGGCCCACCAGATTCCTGGCGTAGGGCGGGTGGGAAGACAGCACCACTAGCTAAGGTGAGGTGGTCCCGGGAGAGACAGGATCCACAGACTCACGACACTGCTGCGCAACAGGGACCGTGACTAACCCCGTGGGGCAGCTGAGAACCGAGACCCAAGAATGTGAAGATGCCCAAGGTCACAGGGAGAGATGCCCAAGGTCACAGACAGCATCCAGCAGAAGACCAGGTCTTGTCTTTTCCAGGGCTTTGCCAGGGCTGCCTGTCAAGACACTCTGACTCTCTCTCTGTCAGATCTGGAACCTACCCAATCCCCCGGCTGCCAGCCCTGATCCGGGCTGGGGGAACCAGGGCTGGGCACCCGCACCTCGCTGGGTCGAGTCAGGGGAAGAGAACAGAGGATGCTCCCGTGTGCTTCCTGCTGGCAGCGCGGAGGCTGAGAGGAGGGACAGGAAGACAGGCGGCAGGTCGGCTGCCCGCTCCACAGAGAGCTTACTGACCAGAAAACTGTCCCCCAGGTGCCACTCAGTGCCAGCTCCCATGGAGGAGTTTAGGGAACTTCTGGAACCCATTTCACACGGACTACCAGCTTCATTTATTTCTCTATTTTAAAATTTTGTCACATAAATGCTTTTGTTACAAAGCAGTTGATCTACGCAAAATGAATGTACGTAATGTATGTCTCCATTGCAGAGCATAACACTGGACACCATCTGTGAAGCCCTCATCCCCAAACTTAAGAAACAGAGCAGTTACCATGTAGCTGAATTTCCCCCGGGACACACTGTCCGCCTTACCATACTGATGAGGGAGCAGGGCGAGAACCGTGGCTGGGGCTGGAATGGCAACAGTAGAATGGGGGTGGGTATGAAGTCTCCGCCTGGAGGAGGCAAAGCTTGACAGAGGAGGGGATTTTTGAGTTGGACTGTGAAGGATGCATAAGAGTCTGCCTAGAGGCCAAGGGGAGGGTGGGGCCGTCTCAGGCAGTAGACAGAAAAGGTGTGAAGTTATAAAGTTTGAGGAACTAGAGCATGTTTGCAAACAGTTCCTCTGCTAGGGACTGGGGAGGAAGCCAAAAATGAATAATATGTGCTCCTGCTTCGTAGGTGATTTAACATAAACGTGAGTAACTAATTATGGGTTTATTGTGATAGCTTAAATAAGAATGATATGAACAATGCTTTGGGACTAGGGAAGTAGAATTTTGGGAAAATCACATTTATCTTTACCTCTATCAAATCTGCAAAAGCAGTTTAGGTGGCAAGAGAAGAATTAATTCAGTCCAGAGGGAAGGTGGGTGCTGCCTTGAGGAATGACGTTTACACTGGGATTGGAAGGATTCTCAAGAGCAGATCACACAAGTTGTCAAGTAAAGATACTGCGTCGCCTCAGGTTGGCTTAACTAAGAAATACTTAGCACCGACGCTGGCTTGGGACGGAAGAGAACATAGAAAGCAAAATCTTTTTTCAACCCTTTATTTTACAGGCAGAGAAACTGAGGCCCTGGGAGGCGATTAGGACTCATTTAAGGCCACTCGTTTTATTAGGGACTAACAAGATACAGTCCCATATATCAATCTGCAATTTCTGGGTTTTAAACAACTCTTGGGTCTATATGCACTTTGTTTTATTTTATGAGATCTGCGTGTCAAGGCTGATACCCTTAAGGATTTGTTTGTGCTTTTCCAGCTCATTAAAACATAATAACAGCCTTGGGGGCCGTTAGGGTTCCAATTCCCCGAATCAGCACTCAGCTGCTCTCTCTGGGAAAGGCACAGGTAGGTTGAACAGCGGCACCTGGGTCATTCCTAGCGGGTCCCAGGGGCTGCACAGCTGCTGCAATGCAGCCTCCCCAACTGCCCGGTCAGGGTCACTCTGAGAGCCCTCCAGTGACCTTGGACGGAGTCGCTCTGCCCTCCCCCAGCCCGCTCCGCTCTTTCTCCATAAGTGAGGCTGGTGTCCCACCTGTCCAATGACGCAGCTGAAAGGGCTTGTTTCCTGAGGTCGCAGCCAGCTTAAACCTTCTGACAGTAGAGGGCAAGAGCGGTTTAAACAATGAGAACCCTTGGCAGTGGGTGGCACTTTACCCTCAAGTTCATCATCACAGCCACCTGGGCTAGGAGATGCGATGCTGCCATTTCATACAAACCTGGGAAGGAAGGGGGCTTGGCTAAGCAAGGACGGGCAGAACTGAGAGTTGTCACCCAAGCCCTTAGAACGTGAAGGGTAGTTCTCTCACCTGAACCAGAATGCCAGTCCTTTCCTAGTAGCCCATAGGCAGCCTCAGGACTGGTAGCCACCATAAAGGCTGACAGTTCTCTAGAGCCTACCAGTGTGCCAGGTGCCATTCTAGGCACTTTACCTGGCTCCTCTCATTTAAACTTCAAAACAATCTTATGCTAGAAAACTCAGATTAAACCCAAATTTCTCACTGTGGCTACAAAACCCTCCATGATTTGACCTCTGGCTACTTCTCAATCTCCTCCTACTTGGCTGTTCTTCCTCCCTCCAAACCAGCCACTCTGGCCACCTGCCTATTCCTCAAACTTGTCCTCACCTCAGGGCCTTTGCACAGGCTGCTCCCTCTGACGGCCACGTGGCTCAGATACCATATTCTCAAAGGGGCCTTCCCTGACCCTCACCAGCACCGTATCACCTTCCTGCAATTGTCTCTGAGAGGACGGGACCCACACTGCTCATTGCTGGGCTTCTGGCCCCAAGCACAAGGCTTGGCACACAGCAAGGGCTCGGCCTATGCCATGGCTTGGGCACATGGAGAACGCCGGCGGGGGCAGGGAGCCGGGGAGAAGGCGGTGAGGGAAAGAAGGCATGAGGCCCCGGAACCACTCCTCCGGGCCACACGTCTTTGAGATGACTTCACGATGGACACGTCTTCAGGAGAAAAAGTTGTTGACTCAGTTTATCCATTTTCATTCCAGAACATAGCCACCGTGCTCTAATAATAGTGGCTAACATGTCTGAGCACTCACTATGTGCCAAGCCCTTTAAATGCATGAACGTGTTTCATCCTTTGACAACCCCATCCTTTGACAATCCTTTGATGCCTGTATTAGCCCTCTTAGGCCTATTTTACAGCTGAGGAGAGAGGCCCAGGAGTGTTGAGTCACTTGTTCAAGGTCACACAGCTAGCAAGTGGCAGAGCTGTCATTGGAGCTTCGCAGGCTTGGCTCTGGAGTCTGTGCACTTAACCTGCCAGGCCACTGCCTCCGAGGGAGGTGAGGGAACCCGTTCAAGGCCACACAGCTAGTACACGGAAACACAGGGGTATAAACGCAGGCCGGTCTGACTCCTAAGGCAGGTCAGCCGCTCTGTCCTGCCCAGGAAAATTTTAACGGGCAGCATTAGCAATTGGAATCCAGGCTACAGACCAGCAAGAATTCCCTGATGTGGCAGCTGGAGCTGACTGCAAGATGAGGGTCTAGAAATATTCTGGTGCATTGAGGGCGGGGCCTCCCTAGCGCGCCTGCCTTTCCTAATCACAGCAAAGTTTCTGGAACAAACATGCAGGGTCTCATTCGCATAATGAGCCATCGCAGATGGGGCTGAATGGAGACAATCGGAAGAGACACTTCAGATTGTCAGAGCTGGACAGCTGGCTCTAGCCTGCTTCCGGGCCCATCTGCCACGCACCCCTCCTCCTTCCTCCCTTCCCCCCACCCCTGCCCTGCCCCTCTGCCCTCTTCCCTGATGCTACCAGCAGCCCCGCCACCTCCTGAGGAGGAGACTCCAGCCAGAGGGAGCAGCGTCCCTGGCCAGGAAGGGGAAGCGAAGTGTAGGCAGCACCTAAAGGGGCTGAAGAGGGCAGGGCCACTTGGCGGTGGAGCCAGGGCCTGGGTGACGGGCACACGGTGCAGGGCTCCAAGAATCTCCTGAGCTTGGCATCTCAGAGGCATTCTTCCCTGCTGTCACCCTCAAACCATTTCTTGAAGCTCCTCCAAGAAAAACTCTGGAGTTTGGGGACTCCTGGAACACAACTAATATGGAGGGAGGTTTTAAAGCACAATGATTTAGACCAACTGGCAAGACAAACTGAGCTTCACCCCTCACTTGCTGTTTGACCTGGGGACATGGCTCGACGAGCCTCACTTTGCTCATCCATCAAATGGGGATAATAACATCTACTTTAGAGGGGCTTGGGAAGTATACTGATATATTTCACGTGTATAATATTGTGCCTAGCACACATTTTATGCTTAATGAACAGTCAAATTGTTGCCATTGTCCTATTGTGGTGGGTCCAAGGTTTTCTTAGCTGGTTGGTCTGCTCTGGCCCCCGACGGGGCGGAAGGCTGGTTCGGTGGGTACGTGGACACTTGGGTAGTGTCTCAACCTCATTCTCTCTCCTCACTAATATCCTCCCCTACCTTGTATCCCAGTGGCCCTGGGTTTCCCCTGAAAATTAGGGGACAATCTCAACAACTTGATACTTCGCAGTTCTCAAGGCTGCCTTGCTTTTCCCCGGACTTTCAGAGACGCTGTCTAAGCTCATTTCACGAGGGCCCTGTGAGACAGGCAGGAACACCCTCGATCAGCAGACGAGGACGTCACTAGAGAAGCACGGGGCAGCACAGCTAAGCAGGAAGCACTTGCTGCTGACATGGCCAGAACTTTCCAGAACCCACACAGGAATCATTTGGGGCAGAGCCTGCGGGAGTAGGTGGCCTCCCTGGGACACAGTGCCATGAAGCAGGAAGAGCAGAGGCTGGGAGGCCAGCTAGCTCTCGGTTAGAATCCTGAGGCCACGACAACTGACTGTGCGGCTTCCTCACTCAGTGCCTCGGTTTCCCCATCCGTAACATGGACAATCAGGCCAACCTGGCAGCGTTACTGAGAAGGTGAAATTCAACACCAAACAGGCACACAGTAGGTGCTCCATTCCTGTTGGAGTGACCTCTGTTTGTTCGGAATGCATGGTGCCCGTGTCATCCCTTCTGCCCCAAAAGATCCTCCCTGGAAGCTGTTTCCCTAGTGCATGAAGCAGGTGCTCTGATGTCACCCCCGAGGATGCTGGTGACAATCAGGCAGAGCGGCTCATCCGCATTAACCTCGGTGATGGCTGAGCTCAGTCCCGGCCTAACTGCTGAACCTCCACATGCAGGTTGTTTATCGGCGGAGCAACAAGGAGCCTGAGTGCGCTTGTTCTCAGAAGATGGGGCTGGGAGGGAAAGCAAGCGATTCTGCCTCCGCCTGCCAGCAATGAGGGATAATTACAGCGCTTGTCAAAATAAGATGTGCAGCTAGAGCCCATTCCCCGCCAGCAGGCTTCTCAAATCCCCTGGGAATTCCTGGTTTAATTAAATACCTGGTGCAAACGCGGGGTGCTGGGTGTCGGCAACACGCCTGGATTAAAAGTCCACCCTCAGTGGAGCCAAGATGAGCGCGTTCCCCCTCCCCTCCTCACAGGCTCTGGGGCGTGCAGAGGAAAGGGGAGATGGCAAGAAAGAGAGAGGAGAGAGGGAAAGAGGGAATGACAAACACGGGAAAGAAAGATAAACCGACAAAGTTTGCTCTGGCAGAAAGGATTAAATGGAACATGAAAAGAACTTCCCAACTGGGAAGTGTGCCTGCAAAGAAATTTTCTATCCTGATTAAGGAAAATGAAACTCACATCCTTGAGTGTGGCCCTGAGTGGCGAGTCACTGTGTGGGGAAGGACGGCTGCACCGCCCAGCCCCGACTCTGGCTTTTAAGACTCTCCGGGTGGCTGAGACTCACTCTCTAGTCGAGCCATGTTCCCTGACTCTTTGGCCTCTTTGGCCTCGAGAGCTGCTACCCTCTCTTCCCCCCTGGCCCAGTTTTGTACACAGGCCCCACCCTTTAATCCTCCTACAGGATGGCTGGGCTCGGCTGCAATGTCAGACAAGACTTAACTGAAATCCTGGAGAGACAACCGGAAAATAAACATCAAGCGTGACTTGCATCCGGATAAGCTGGCACGCAAAATGCAACTTCCTCTCGCAG
Organism: Eulemur rufifrons; assembly: GCF_041146395.1. Lineage (NCBI taxonomy): Eukaryota > Metazoa > Chordata > Mammalia > Primates > Lemuridae > Eulemur > Eulemur rufifrons. The sequence goes on from NC_090992.1 coordinate 15,615,925, forward strand.
GCTCCGGGAGCTTGCATCCTTTTCAGTCTCCACCAACCCAGAGCCCATTCTGGCCCACCTGCTACCGATTCCAGACTTGGGCTCTCAAACTAGTGGCCCAGGGACTTGATCGAGCCCTTAGATACTATTTTCTTTGGGACACATACAGTTTTTTTAAAATGAAAAAAAATTTTGCATGACATCTATATATCTAAGTTCTCATGGCAAATCAGAAGACCTGGCTGGACTGGGCCCCATTCCCACAGGCATGAGTCCTTCCTTTAGATAGGACATGCCCTTGTAAGCCTTTGACACTGTCATACTGGTCTGTACCCTAGAATGTGAGGGCAAGAGCCATGACATTGCCCTCCTGTGCTGTCCGCCAGCGTTGTGTTGGGTACTGACTCACGGCAAGAGTGTACCTGTGTTCACTCGTGCAACTACCCATCCATTCACTCGACAAGTGTTGTGAGGGCTTCCTCTGTGCCAGGTACTGTGCTAACCTGTACACAGAGGGTTAAGCAAGGCAGACAGCTGAGGTCCGCCTCCTCGCTCCAGGTTTCCTATGGGAAGTCCTTCCCTCCTCACTCGTAAGAATTACAACTAAGAATGACAGGCCAGCCCTTCCTCTGAGGTGTGCCTTATCCTCGCAGACCGCAAGACGATAATCATGCTGCCAAACAATGCATCCACCACACTGTGCTACCAAGATGCTTTAGTCTGCTGGGGGAGAAGAGATCTTTCCGCTGTGCTAGCTCATGGACAACAGTGGGGAAGTGGTACCATGCAGAGTTGAAAATGACGTGGATTCTGGCCCAGACTGCCTGCATTTAAATCCTGGCTCAGTGCTACCTTGGACAAGTTACTACGCCTCTGTGGGCCTCAGTTTTCCTCATCTGTTAAATGGGAATAATGACAGTTCCTACTCCCTGGAGTGGTTTTTGAGAATTAATATTTATAAAGTGATTGGGATGTAGTAAGAGTGCTATTTAAGGATATGACTAAAAATAAACGAGAACCAGGAACACACAGGCTTTGAAACATGGGTACAAGTCACGTGATTTCCAGGCACCCTTCCCTGTTTAGGGTTTCATGGTCGATCAGAGGTGTCTCTCACGGGGCAGGTGTGAGGATTACTCAGACAGTCCCTGTGGTGTGGGGCCAGGTGTCTGGGCCGCAGCAGGAGCTGCCCGCCGGGTTAAGCTTCTTCCTCTCTCGCTCAGGCCCTGGGCCGCAGCCAGCTGCTGAAGTGAGTGGCCTCAGCACACCCTTGGGAGGAATTCCCTGCATAGCAAGCAGCTGGCTGAGGATGACATCATTCACTGGAGCCGTCCCAGGCCTCTGGAGCCCTGAGAGAGGGAGGGACGGCTGAGTGTCACCATGGACCGGTGTGGCCCCTGCTCCTTGGCAGCATCAGTCCTGGCCTGGACAGCTCCCCGGGGCCTTGCTGGTCCAGCCGATCCCCTCTACGATTCCTTCCCCACACAACTGAGCTTCAGAAAGCATCAATCAGAGCTTGCTGTGCCTGCTGAGAACCTTCTAGTGGCCTCCTGTTGCACTTAGAATGAAATCCCACCTCCTTAGAGCAGCCCAAAGGCTCTGCCCCATCTGGCGCTTGCTGGCATTTCCTGTAGTCCAACCACAACTGCCCCTCCCTGCCCTTCTCTCTTCCCGGTCTGGCATGGCCTTCTGCCTTCCCCCTTCCTGCTGTGGGAGCCTCAGCACAATGCCACCTCCTCAGAGAGCCTTCCAGGATCACCGCATTTTAAGCAGCTCCTCATTCCTCCCACGTTACACCTCCTCGTGCTGTCCTGTTTGATTTCCTCTGTAGCCCTCCTTGTTGCCCAATACCATCTTACTGGTTTATTTCTTTGATTGCTGTCTGCCCCACCCCACTATTAAAGCAGTGGATTCCATAAACTCCATGAAAACAACAACTTGGTTCTGCTCTGTTTTATTCAGCTCCCAGCACCGTGCCTGGCACACAGCAGACTCTCAATACATATCTGGGCAACCAATGTGTGAGTGAACAGATTCCTTTCTTTCAGATGCCAAGAGATGTAGACTGGTCCTTCCTGGGGCCTGATGCTGCGCTGAGACCTCTTGTGACAAATGGTTCTAATTTTAACAACTTCCTACAGGCTGGGAGAAGTCAATGTCCTTGATCTATAGAGCAGAGGACTAGGTGTCCCTCCAGCTCATCATGAATATCATCGTGAAAACACATACACACACACACACACCCCTTTGCAAGAACAAATGACATTGTGTGGATGCAGCGGAAGAAAATGAGATTTGCCCTCAGATTCACCCAGATTCCAAATGTGGTGAAGCCCCGGCCCAGAATTAGCAAAAGAGAAGGTGTGGGCAGCACAGAACCTATGAGAAGAGGGGACTGGTCTGCGCAGCTGTCACTCTATGGAGGTGCACGTACCCTGCACATTTGCAATAGTTGTCCAAGAGTCTCTGGTGTTTTACTCGGGGAGAGGGCTGGGAACAAACTATGAGTCAGATGTGGTGTGTGCCCTCAAGCAACATGTCTTAGTATGGACACAGATAGTAACATGACCTTGGATGTGGTGAAGGTCATACAGATGAATGCAGAGCACACTGCAGGAGCCCAGGAACGTTACAGTCCATTCCGAGGTGGACATCAGCCAAAGCCCCAGAGAGGCTCTGACCACGGAGCTGGAGCCTGCAGGGTGAGGAGGTGTTTGGCTAAAACACAAGAAGGAGAAAAGACAAGCAGGGAAGGGGCACGAAAAAAGGCAATGACAGAGTAAAAGTGCATAGTGTGATTGGAGTGGGGGGGGGTGAGTGCAGCTGAGCAGAGGATATCTGGGGAAAGGGAAGAGACAAGCTGGGGAAGGAGGCTGGGGAGAGTCTTTAATCCCTTCTAAATCACCCAGGCACCTGCAGTGTAGGCCGTGGGGAAACTTCAGAGGCCGCATGGCCAGGGAGACTTGTGGTCAGACTTAAGCTTTAGAAAGATTACATTGGTACAGTGTGGAGACGGATTGAAGGGATGGAAATTAGAAGTGGGAAATGAGATGAGGGGGCTGTTGAGAAAGGATAAATGCCTGTTCCAGGGAAATGAAAGGATGGGCTCAAAGGCTATGTATCAAGTAGACTCACTGTGTTTGGTAAGCAATTGATTCTAGTACTGAGTGAAAGGAAGGAGTTAAAGATTACACTGCTATCATCATCACCGTCAACATCACTATTACCAACACCACCATCACTACCATCACCACCACCATCATTGTTATCATCACCACCATCATTGTCATCATGTCACTATGACCATCATCACCATCACCATCACCATCATCACCATCGTCATCCTTCCAGCTCTCATTTACTAGACTTGCACTGTAATCGGGCACTGTTACAGGGATTACTTTGGGAAGACTCCTCAGATCCATCAGAGATTCTGCAAGCCTTAAAAACCACCTACGTGCTTACCTAGCAGTAATTCCTAAACTTCCTTTCCTAGATAAATTCTTTGTTCAGTTCCAGAACCAAGTGTGTTTCTGCTTAGTCTTCTTCATGGTCCTCCAGAGTAGTACAATTATGTCAATAAGTTTTGCAGCTTCTAGGCTGGATATAATAGCCAAATGCCCAGCCAAGTGCCCAGCTCTTGGGCCCATTGCATGGCTATGATCCAATAATTTGAGGAGCAGCTGGATTCTAACCACCTGATACTTCCTTCTTAATGCTCCCATGACAGTTCAATGGTCCTACAAGCTTGATAAGACTGAAACCATTATTTGTAATATCTGTTTTATTCACCAATGAATACTAACAGTGGCAGGCACATCAGCAAATATCTGTTGATTAAATCTTACCTTCTCCATAATCCACTTTTCAATGTTCATTCATAGCATACAAATATCTGTACCAGCAATGAATTATATCTACAAAATGCATTTTTACTCTTCCAAGTTCCTTATATTTCTGGGGTCATATATGATTTGGAAACATTGACTCAAATAAAGTTAAATAGACTTCTATATTTCAGGGCTTCTTGAGCCTTTAATGTCTAATGTACTTTGTGAATCTCCAAGAGAACTTTCAATTATGTAGCATTTCTTAAGTGTATTTCAATATAGAGGCCTTTTTCATGGTCTAATGTTCCAAGGAACACACTTTCAGAAATGCTGGAGTTAAATCAATTGTGCAGTGGTTTTATCAACAGTAAACCAGCTGTCATCATCCCAGATTTCCTTATTTATATTCTTAACATGGTTAAGAGACAGATAACAATTTTATCAATTAGTTGCACACATGTCAGTTCCTTAAAACAGAGGAAGTTTTCTCAGCCAAGGACCTTTTCCTGGTCTAAGGTTGGGACTGACATCTCTTTGCTTTGAAAAGAACCCAGGAACTCAATCTGTGAAACTGTGGATGAACGTTTAGGTTAACCAAGGTTGATATAAGGCATATGCTTTTTCAGCCTTGGTGAGATTTTTGTTTTTCATTAAAATGAATGTAGCTTCTGATGACAGGATCCCAGGCTCTGGTGAACTTGGAGTGGAGGCGGAAGGGCTTACTCTTGGGTGTTCAGAAGCCAAGTGGGGACCTCTACCCCGCTGAGTGAGTCCCAAGTGTACAGCCAGGACCTCGTGCCGAGGATTCTTCCATCTAAGGAGGTACAGGATGGTTTTAGCACAAGGAAAGACTATGAAAGCAGGGTTCTGGTATAATAGGTCCACTGCCTTTAAATAATTAGTTATAAAAGAATTAGTTATGCACTTATGGTCACTCTTAGCCCTCGAGGTTAACTGCAAACTGTGCTTGGAAACCAGCAGGTAAAAGCCAGGCCCTATCAAGTAGGTAGAGGCCCCCACGTAAAACTTGGAACTCAGGGGTTAGACCTTTAGTATAAAGGTGAATGAGAAACGAACTAGCACAGAAAAGCTGCTTGTCCTGACTTTGATGCTGGGAAGGTGGATCGGGAAGGAAGGGCTCATTTTCCCTGAGAATTTGTGACCATATGCTGGCCCTCACTTGGGGACGTGGTCTGAAGAACCTCCAGTGAAACTTTTAATTTAAAATGGACTTGGGTTGGGAGTTCTCCCCAGTGGCTGAAAGATCCAAGCACAGTGCTTTCTGGAGAAGTGAAACTTTAACTCAGTCCTCAAATAATTCTCGAGACTAAAGTTCTAAGGAACATTCACCATCAAAAATTACCAAACACACAAGGAAACAAGGCACTATAAGAGAGAGTTCCTAACTACAACAGAAACAACAGACAGCAGAATCAGATCAGCAAAGCTTCAGATATCAGAATTTTTATTAGGCACAGAAAATGAGATGGTAAAGTTTATATGCTCAAATAAATAAAAGAGGTTTGAAAATATGAGAAAGTAATAAGACACTATACAGATGTCTTAGCAGTTTTGATAAAGAACCATATAGGATATCTAGAAATGAAAAATACATTAATTAGAAATTTTAAGCCTCAGTGGATGGATATGGATGAGTTAGAGAGCAAATAAGACACAACTAAGGGGAGAATTAGTAAACTATTATATAGTTTTAAATAAATTATCCAGAAAACAGGCTAGAAAGACAAAGGTGGGAAAAATGGAAGATGATTCTAAGACGTGAAGTATGGAATGAGGGATCTGACACAGGGCTACTGCACCTGCTATGTAGATAGGGTACAGCACAGTTCTGGAAGGTGAAAGTAACATCACAATCTGTGACAGAGAAATCTTGAAATTAGAGAGAAAACTTAGATCATCTATAAATAAATAGCAATTAGGGTAACAGCTGTCTTTTTAACAATAACATTGGAGGCCAGAAGGCAGTGGAATGATATTTTCCATGTGTCAAGAGAAAATAATTGACCACCTGCACATGCAAACTTAGTGAAATTATACTTCAAGGATGTGAGCAAACTAATTTTTTTTATGTTTGGATAAATAAAACAGGTCCTCATCAGAGGAAATTCTAAAAGATGTAGCTCAGTCAGAAGGAAAATTAACCCAGATGGAGAGCGAGAGATTCAAAAAGGAATACTAAGCAAATATGTGATTAATATGTGGGTAAATCTAAACTAACATTGCTGTACAAGTTAATAGTAATTATGTCTAATTTGCTGGTTTAAAAACAACAAGATAAGGTACTGCTTTCGGTAAGATGTAATAGATTGTGATGGGCCGACTCCCCCACGGCAACAACTATAAAAAAAAAAAAAAAGGAAAGAAAAGATGCAAAAATAGAAATTTTGAAAACATCAAAAAGCCATAGAAATGGACTAAATGCACCAAAATTGCAGAAAGGGAAGAGCCCTTTCTAGATAAGCTGATAATTGCTGGCAGTTTTCTTCCCTGGGGGCACTTGCTGATTCTGGACATGGGTTGAGGATTGGCGTTGGCCCAAACAGAGGTTGTCCACTGGGGGAAACAGAAACTAGCTGAGCTTCTGGAAGTTATGCAGGGCTGGCAGGATGGGTAGGAAACCAGAGGAGCCTGAAACATAAGGAGCCAAGTAACTGCTGGCTTCACACAGAAGACATTGCTGAGTGCTGAGGCAGCACAGGTGGCTGGGAAGCTGGGATGGAAGTTTGGAATGAAGGCTCTTCTAACCTCATGGACAGCACTCCTTGGGAGAGGGAGGGCCTGCCATAAATGCCCGTTTGTCCCCTCAAGACATTTGCCAGATTTTGAAGATAGGCAGCAAAGCTCAAGACATCCAAAGGGCAGAACTGAACCTCCTTCAGTCTTTCAGGGCAGAGGAGACAGAGACCAGCTAGGCTCTCAATCAAAAGTCATGAAGGGCCACACTCAAGGAACAGGGACAAACCAGAGGCAGTAGACTCAGTCCTCCTAAAAGTGCAACACACTTCAATTTCTGACTAGACTCAGGGAATCAGCCTTTCACCCTGCCTCCCTAACAGAGGGAAGTGGGAAGCCTCTGGTGGAATAAATCAGCTGGAGCCTCCCCAGTTCTTTTAAAAACAATGTCCAGCATACAGTCAAAATTATGAAGTATGTGAAGAGGCAAGAAGAGAAAGAAAAGAAAGCACATGATAAAAACAGGTCCACAGATGAGCCAGATACTGTATTTACCAGATAAGAGATTTGACTATGATTTAAAAAAAAAAATAGAGGAAAACATGGACAACATGGATGAACACGTACAGCCTTCTGAAGTCTGTTATCTTCTAACAGTTACCTGGCGTCAATAAAAAAGTACAAACTTATTAGATAAGTTTAATAGCAGACTGCACAGCAGAATATGGAGTCAGTGATTTAAAGGCAGAACAATAGGTAATAGTCAAACTAAAACCAGAGAGGAAAGACAAAAGGACTTTAAAAACCAACAGCTTCACGTGGGACATTATCAAAGGTCTAACATGCACAGGATTGCAGTCCCAGAAGGAAAGAAGAGAAACTGGGCAGAGCAATATTTGAAAAGACAATGATCTAGAGTTTCTAAAAGTGATGAAAGACATTGACCGACTGATTTAAGAAGCCCAGTGAACCCCTGAAAAGATAAACAGAAAGAAAATTACAACTACACATTTTATAGTCAAAATGTTGAAAACCAAAGACAAAGGGAAATTCTCAAAAATAGTCATAAGGAAAAAAGACAGATCATCTTCCAAGAATCACCAAGAAGGCTGTTAGCTGATTTTTCAACATACACTGATGGACTCTAGAGAACATCTTTAAAATGCTGAAATTAAAACAGATGCTACTCTAGTATTAGATACACAGCAAAAAAAATTCCTGCAAAAATGAAACAAAATAAAGACATTTTCAGACAAATAAAAGCTTATAACCAGCAACAGTTTATTATCATCACACTGACACTACACAACATACCAAAGGAAATTCTTCAGGCTCAAGGAAAATGATCCCAGCCAGAAATACAGAATTGCAAGAAGGAATGAGGAACACTACAAAGGATAAATATTTGGGTTATAAATATAAATATAAAAGAATATTGCATATTTAAAATGACAATATTAATAATGTCTTATGGGGCTTACAATATATATAAAAGTAAAATATTTAACAACAGCAGCACAAAAAGCAAGAAGGAAGTATTGTAATTCAACTGTTGTAAAGTTCTTGCATTGTTCAGGAAGTAACAAAAGTCCTAACTTAAAAGTAGACTGTAGTAAGCTAAAGATGTGTATTAGAACGTCTAGGGTAACCACTCAAAAATAATTCAGGAATGAAAAAAACAAACAAAAAAAACAATACAAGAAAAAATGCAATAAGAGAAATATTTACTTAAATTTTTTGAAAGACAGAAAAGAAGAAATAAAGGAAGAAAAAGGAGATAAGACAAACAGAAAATAAACACCAGAGTGGTAGAATTAAACCCAACAATATCAGTAAGTATATTAAATGTAAATGGACTAAAATAATGAATAATAGCCTATACATCAGAAAGGAGATAATCAGGCTCCAAACGTTGAAAAGCTATTATTGTTCAGGAGATGAATAAAGATACCAATGAGATGTAGACTTCAAGTGTACATGTTAAAATATCTAAGGTACCCTACTAAAAGAACCAACCTAATAAGCTTTCTAGGTTATTCTGAATTTGACAATTAAGTATCATTATTTAAGTCTCTGAAGTTACAAGGTTTGGTAGAGAAACAAAAATCTTCATAACACTAAAGTATTTACTAGTGAGCTGGTCACATAAACATTTTGTTCCCACTCCAGTATTACTTCCATTACACTGGTTTCTATCCTTACTCACCTCACCTATGGCTTTGTTAGTTTTCTTCCACTTGTTGGTTGTTGTAAATATCTGATGGTGTAATGGAAATTCAAAGGAAATTGATGAGGAAAAGTGCAAATCTGGAAACAGATTCAGGATTTCATGAAGTTAGCCGAAGTGTTGTTGGATAACTTCTCCACTCACATTTACACTACAGACAAATGAGGAGCTGGCAGAGTTAAACTAGTTAAAAACTGAGGAAGAGAAAAGATGTCCAGTGCTTCAAAAGAGAATAATGTTATCATCTAATGACAGGAAGAGGCTTATGGGAAAACTGATAAAGTTCAGAAGTATTTGCCCAATATGACCCTGTTTATTTATCGTGCTGTGAAAGTCACACAAAATTAAGACAGTTACATTGTGCTAAGATATAACTTTGTCTAAAAAAATGTCCCCCCAAACAATAAGCACTGGTAATTTCTATTTTTAATGAAAAAAATTAGCATATTTGATCCTATAATCTATATTTTATTAATAGAAAAATTAAAAAGACTTGTTTTTATGCCTTCAATTTTATTTTTTCAAGGTATGGGCCTATTCAAACCTTTTCCTTCACTACTTACAATGAATATTAAAGTTTTGTTTAAGAAGATTTTCTTTAAGTGGTATTTTACTGATACCAATTATCCTTAGAAAAAGGAGGACTGCCTGTGTCTACCTTCTTTTCCTTGATAAGCATCTTTGTGTGTAGTGTTTATTACACAGGTATGTACTACGGTCTGAATGTTCATGTTCCCCCAGCGCAGCAGTGTTGGCAGGGGGGGAATCTGGGGGGTGATTGGCTCATCAGAGCAGGGTCCCCTTCGATGGGATTAGTGCCCTTATAAAAGAGTCCCAGGTGAGCTTGCTCCTTCTGCTATGTGAGGACACAGCTAGGAGGCACCATCCATAAGCAACAGGCCCTCACCTGACATTGAATCTGCTGATGTAGTCATCTTGGACTTTCCAGCCTCCAGATCTGGAGCAACAAATTTCTATTTTTTTTTATTTCAATGAACTATTTATGTGATTATTTTTTTCATTCTCTCTTTTTTAAATTTCAAAATATTAAGAGGGTACACATATTTTTGTTACATGGATAGCTTTTATAATGCTTAAGTCAGGGCCATAAATGTGCCCATCACCCAAATCTTGCTCATTGTACCTGTGAGGTAGATTTTTACCTCTCCCCATCTCCCTCCTCCCCTCTTCTTGATTTCCAATGACTTTTACTTCTCTTTGTGCCCATGTGTGCCCATTAATTAGTTCCAAATTATTAGAGAGTACCTGTGGTGTTTATTTTTCCATTCTTGATATACTTCACTTAGGATAATGGTCTCCAGTTCCATCCAAATTGCGGCAAAGGACATAAATTCATTTCTTTTTATGGCTGAGTAGTACTCATGAATTCATGGGCACTTGGGTTGATTCCACATCTTTGCAATTGCGCCTTGAGCTGCAATAAACATTCCAGTGCAGGTGTCTTTTTGAAAAAATGACTTATTTTCCTTTGGGTAGATATACAATAGTGGGATTGCTAGATTGAATGGTAGGTCTACTTTTAGTTCTTTAAGAAATCTCCATAGTGTTTTCCATAGAGGTTGTACTAATTTCAGGCCTACGAACAGTGTATAAGAATTCCTTTTTCTCTGCATCTACACCATCATCTATTGTTTTGGGACTTTTTAATAACAGCCATTCTGATAGGGTAAAGTGATATCTCACTGTGGTTTTAATTTGCATTTCCCTGATGATAAGTGACATTAAGCATCTGGAGGCATCACATTACCAGACTTCAAACTACACTACAAGGCTACAGTTACCAAAACAGCATGGTATTGTTACAAAAATAGAGACATAGACCAATGGAACAGAGAGAGAGAATACAGATATAAAACCATCTACTGACAACCAACTGATCTTTGACAAAAGCAACATACACTGGGGAAAAGTAGCCCTATTCGATAAATGGTGCTGGGAAAATTGGATAGAAACATGTAGAAGAGTGAAACAGGACCCCTGTCTTTCACCACTTACAAAAATTAATTCAAGATGGATAAAAGACTTAAATATAAAGCATGAAATCCTAAAAATTCTAGAAGAAAATGTAGGAAAAACTCTTCTAGATGTCAGCCTACACAAAGAATTTATGGCTAAGACCCAAAGGCCAGTATAGCAACAACAAAAATAAATAAATGAGACTTGATTAAATTATTGATTAAAAGCTTTTGCACAGCAAAGGAAATAATCAACAGAACAAATAGACAATCTACAGAATGGGAGAAAATATTTGCAAACTATACATCCAATAAAGGGCTAATATCCAGAATCTATAAGGAACTCAAACAAATCAGCAAGAAAAAACCAAACAACCCCATTGAAAAGTGGACAAAAGACATGAACAGAAGCTTTTCAAAAGAAGATAGACAAATGGTCAACAAACATATGAAAAAGCAATAAATTTCTATTATTTATAAATTATAGTAGGCCCCCCAACCCAGGTTTCACTTTCTGTGTTTTCAGTTACATCTAGTCCATTGCAGTTTGGAAATAGGTGAGTACAGTACAACAAGATATTTTGAGGCTGGGAGTACAGCATGGTGCACACCTGTACTCCCACACTTTGCGAGGCCAAGGCAGGAGGATTGCTTGAGGTCAGGAGTTCAAGACCAGCCTGGGCAACATAGCAAAACCCTCTCTCTACAAAAAATTAAAAAATTAGCTAAGCCTGGTGGCACACACCTGTAGTCCCAGCTACTCAGGAGGCTGAGGCAGGAGGATCACTTGAGGCTAGGAGTTTGAGGCTGCAGTGAGCTATGATCAGGCCACTGCACTCCAGCCTGGGTGACAAAATGAGACCCTATCTCAAAAAAAAAAAAAAAAAAGATATTTTGAGAGAGCCCACATTCACATAACTTTTATTATAGTATATTGCTACAATGGCTCTATTTTATTTCTTTTGTTAATCTCTTACTATGCCTAATTTATAAATTAACTTTTATCATAGATATGTATGTATAGAAAAAACTAGTATACTATGTATAGTGCATACAGGATTTGGTACAATCTGCGGTCTCAGGTATCAATTGGGGGTCTTGGAACATATATCACCTTTGGATAAGGGGGGATTACTGTACCCAGTCTATTTTGTTATAGCAGCCCAAATGGACTAAGACACTGTGTCTTGTTTTATGTTCAATATAGGATTCAATCTTGACACTTTCTGTTTTTGACAGTATGAGCTGGGCATTTTGCTGAGTACATATCTCATGCAATCTTTCCAACAACTCTATGAGACATTTTGGATTTAAAAGCTGAAGTCTAGAGAGTTTAAGTGATGAACTTACCCAGTGCCACAAGGGAGTTCATGACTCAATCCAGATCTCCACCCCAGATGTGTCTGACTTCCAAACCAAGCTTTTAATTTCGACGCTACACTTTCCTTGCCTCTTTCTCTCCCAGGGCCATGGCAGAGCCTGCCACATAGTAGGTGCCAAGGCAGTGTTGGCAATTCTGAATTGTTGCCCAACTCAGGTCCTCAGTTCTGTGTAATATGGCTGAATAACCATTATTACCATTGTTCAGTTCGACTTTTGGGCGTATGGCTGGGAGCCCAGGTGCTATAAATCTGTGGATGGCGATACTTCTTTAGAATAGGAGCTGGCAGTGAAGCATCTTTCCCATCTTGCTTTGTAGACAATATTATTGGGATAGGAGAACTGGAAGGGAACCAGTAGTAGATCCTGAGCTTCTAAAATGTGCCAAGCGTTGTCTGAGGTATTTTAAATTTGTTATCTGCATCTCCTAAGAACTCAGCAAGGTAGGTATTATCTCATTTTTGTAGATGCACACAAGGGAGCTCAGAGAGGTGAAGAGGCTCACCAAGGCTACACAGCCCACAAGTGGCAGAAGCTGGGTTCAAACTGCCTGACTACAAATCTCGCTCCCTCCTCACAACATTCCGTTTGGAGCATCCGAACTAGGTAAGAAGGGGGAAGGGTGGGGGAGGGGGTTTTGCTTCATGGCTCTGCCCCTGCTCTGAGAAGATGACAAAGTACTGAGTCACCTGCATGGTCACAGTATGTGCAGTCTCAGGGAGAGAGCTTGCTGGTGACAGGTATTAAATAGCCCAGGCCACGGTTTGGGGGCAAGGCTGGGAACATCATTCATTCAACTGAGAAAAATAAATCCCTCTCAGTGAGATTAATGGGGCTGGTAGCATTCGCTGTCCAGGACTGGCTCAGAGCTGATCATGAGTACAGATAGAAGCTTTGCAGTCAGAGGGATGAAGAAATGATTGGAACAGACTCTAGGTGGTCGAGGTGAGAATTGACCAGTCCAAGAGGAATGCCTCAGGCCTGGCACAGAGGACAGACAGCCGGCCATAGGGTCACGTGGAACATTAGGTCACGTGCAGTGAGGACTTGTGTGTAGCAGTAGGAAGGGCCTCACAGATCATCCTTTTCCCACTCTCTACCATCAGCCCATTTTATAGATGGGGAAACCAAGGCCCAGAGAAGGGAAGGGCCTCATTCAAAGTCACAGAGCCAACATTGTCAATCTCATATTTCAAAGTTGGAGAAAGTGGAGTTCAGAAACTGTGAGATCTGAACTTGCCTAAGAACACCTATGAGATCATCTAGCCCTCTACCCCATTCTGTGGATGGGATCACTGAGGCAGAGGGAGGCCCAGAGACGAATCATTTCAGGCACAGTGGGCAGCATTAGATCTGCCAGCTTCTGCCCAGGTTTCGGTGCAGCCACCAGGACCTTCTCTACCTGGGGCAGTGAGAAGTGTTTGGGATTTGGGGTTCTTATTCCACTGGCCACATGCTTCACCCTGGTGGCCTGCCAGTCTAGTTAGGTGTCTTTGGGACCCCATCTCCTGCAGTTGAAGGAGGGTTGGTTTGGAAGAAAGAGCCAGAATGATGCAACCATTATGGCAGGATGGGACCAAGGCAAGCCCGTCAGAGCTTCTGATCTCTCAGATGCCTCCGGGGCTCGCCCAGGGTGGGTCGCAGTCAACATCACATTACAGAGGAGCGGGCTGCCAGCCTCATCGGCCTTGACTCACAGCAGTGTGCCTATGGGACGGCAAGTCTTCATCACGTGGTGGGCTCTGTGCATTTCCACCTGTCATCTAGAAGGCCCATGGTTGCCATCGTAATTGTGGATGAATTATGGTCCCCGAGATCCATGAAGCAGTGCTGGGCAGCAGCTGTTGGGGCAATAACTCACCAGGGGACTCGCGCTGTGTTTGACAATCCTGGCTGGGGCTGTAATTATGCCCCAGCTCCAGTGGCCTCCTCACTGTCCCTCAGTGTACCTTTCAAGACTTCTGCAGGGGGGAGTGAGGGGTGGCATGGGGCATGGTCACTCTATCCAGGAAGGCTAGCAGCTGGTCTCTCTCAGGACGGGGGCTTTAGGGGCCACACCCCTAAGGAAGCTTCTGAGTCTATTTCTTTGCCCAGAAACCTTGTTTGTCTCTCATTTGAGTTTTCCTGGAATCTAGCAGGGAAGTAGCATGTGTCAGGGCCTCAGTTTACATCAGAGCAGCTCAGGCCCAGAGAGCAAAAGTGAACATGTCAGATCCGCACAGCAGGCACGTGGAGCCCCTGAGGCAGCAGCCAGGATGATGGACGATCCCATTATTATTATTTTTAAAAAAACAATAATAAAATAAAAAAATCTCTTCTCCTTTCAGCTCAACCATGAAGTCACTGTGGAACATAAATTTTTTATTTACTCTCTGAGATGCTCACTCTGTGAACACAGACAGCTGGGCTTAGAAGACGCACTTAAACTTCTAGCAATTGCTGGCCATGGCCAAAGAACCTGCTTCACCCTGGCTAGTGCTTGGCAATTGTCCTGACCCAATAACTTGCTGAGCGCCTGTGCGGTGCCAGGCCCTGGGTTCTGGGTGCTTCTGGTGAACAGGACAGGCCAGGTCCCTGCTCTTCTGGGGCTTGGAGTCCAGTGCAGGTGACGGACAATAAACCAGTAAACGGGCACGTTCTCAAGATGCTGGAGGTTGGGAGAAGCACGGCTGGGACAATAAAAAGGGTGATGAGATGAAGGTTCTCAGTGGGGGCAGGTGGGGGCAGGGGCCGCTTCAGACAGAGCAGACAGGGAAGGGCTTTCTGAGGAGCAGTCGTTTCTGCTGAGACCCAGATATTGAGAAGAAGCCACTTCCCGTGGGAAGGACTGGGGCCAAAGGCAGGCACGAGCCCAGTGTTTGCAGAAGCGCAAGGAGCCCACCGCCAGCGGGGAGATGGGGCCAGGTCAGCAGGGCCAGAGCAGGCGCAGCCCTGAGGGCTGTGGTCAGGAGCGTGGGTTGCTCTCCAGCTGCCAAGGAAACTCCCCAATTTATGCCAGGGAGTGACAACCTGATGCATGAATTGACAGTGGCTTTGTGGGAGGCAGGTTTGGTAGCAAGGAGACAATCCTGAAACTATCGCAGTAGCGCAGACTGGAGACGAGGCTGGCTTGGACTAGCAGCGGAGGAGGTGGAGGGCATGGAATAGACAAGATGTGTCCTAGAGGTCGTGACCACAGGACATACAGATGCGTATGGATGGTGTTTAAGGCAAAGAGAGTGGATGACACCACGGGGTGGAGGCCAGGAGGCTAGCCCAGAGCCCTGGGGCCAGCCACCGTTCAGCAGGCGCCAGTGGAGGAGAATCTCATGAAGGAGGCTGAGAGGGAGTGGCCAGAAATGGATTCATTGAATAATACTTGATCCGTTAATGAGTGGGTGAAGGGACATGGGCCTTTGGCACTTAGAGGTACATACAGTGACAGATTCCTCCCTCTGGGCTTCTAGGAAGGAGGATGCCCCTCTGCTGGGCTTCTAGACCATCCCCCCAATAGACTACAAGTTTCGAGGGCAGCACCTGGGGCTCCTTGTATACATCCTATGCCAAGGACACAGCTGGTGCAAAGGAGGCTTCTGGAACGAGGACTGGTGATGGCTATGGGCAGAGGTGCAGATGAAGGAGGAGGAACAACTGTGTGCAGACAGACCCCCTGTGGCCCTCAACCCAATGGAGTCCAAAGTCAAGGCCAACAGACTGATGAGACTGTGTGGACAGAACATGCTGTAGGGGGACTTCCCATCCCTCACCCTATTGTAAAAGGGTTTTGGAATAATAATCATAATTGCATATTTACCATCCATTGTCTATCTGCTTTGTCAGGCCATGCGGGTCTGATCAAATCACCCCTGTTTATTTATTAGCCTAGATCTCCAGATGCCTCAGGGAGGGGGTAGGGGACACCTCTCCTTGAGAACATGCCTTGCAAGTGTGAGCCCATGTGGTCGGTGGCCTCCCTGCAGGGGCCAGGGAGCCATTCTTTGAGCCTCGTTTCCCCATCTGCAAAAGGGGACGAGCCATAGCAGCGTCCTCCCAGGGCTGTCTGAAGGCTTCGGTGAGATTTCGCCTGCAGAGAGGTGAGCACCGGGCTAAACTCAGCACTGTTGGCTACTCGTGCTTTAGAAGCCTGAAGGGAGGCCGGGTGGCTCACGCCTGTAATCCTAGCACTCTGGGAGGCCGAGGCGAGTGGGTCGTTTGAGCTCAGGAGTTCTAGACCAGCCTGAGCAAGAGCGAGACTCCATCTCTACTAAAAATAGAAAGAACTTAGCTGGACAACTAAAAATATATATAGAAAAATTAGCTGGGCATGGTGGCACATGCCTGTAGTCCCAGCTACTCAGGAGGCTGAGGCAAGATTGCTTGAGCCCAGGAGTCTGAGGTTGCTGTGAGCTTGTGAGCTAGGCTGACACCATAGCACTCTAGCCCAGGTGACAGAGTGAGACTCTGTCTAAAAAAAAAAAAAAAAAAGCCTGAAGGGGAAATGGTGCCAGGTCCGTGGCCAGACGGGACAGCTGCTTCAGTTAGGGTCTCGGGGGACACAATGACCCACTCAAACGGGGTGACTTGAAGAGAGTATAACAGAGGGACTGTTTCCAGTGGTGTAGGGAGAGTGTGGAGAGCACAGGGAGGTGCAGCTCCCTGGGCTGGGAACAGGGGTCCCTCAGCACCCCAGTGTGAAGAGTCGGGGGTCCATCGACAGAGGACGAGCAAGAGAGGCTGCCTGAGAGAGCCCAGGGCCACGGCAGCCCTGAAGGCTCAGGGAGGGAGGCTGGAGCTGACGCCTCACGTTCCCTCTCCTCCCACCCCCGGTCTCAGCAGGGGCCTCCCTCTTGCGGGCACTCATTACTGGGGTCCTCCCGGGCCAGCCTCCCTGCCTCAGAGGGGTGAGGGGAGAGTGGGTCCCAAGGGTTTGTACAAGGGACAAAGGGGGACGGCGGACATTTACCCACGCCCACATCACAGATGGAGAAGCTGAAGCTCAGAGGGCGACGCCACTTGCTAAGAACCATAGCACTTGGCTGCCTGACTCCCAAGCCAGTGCTCCTAACCACTGCCCTGAACGGCTCCACTCAGTCCTACCCTGACCTGGGTGCTATTTTTCTCATTTCACAGTTAAAGCGACATGTGCTCAGACAGGTAAAGTGACTTGTTTACACAACAGTCAGGCTCAGGCTGTAGAAACCAGGTCAGGGGACCCCAAAGCCACGCTGCTTTCATCACTCGGTACAACCCTGCCTTGGCAGGAGGAGAGAAGGTTCTGGAAACTAGGTTTAGATCAGACCTGCTACTTCTCTGAGCCACTGACCAGAAGTGAAGTGGCCTGTGGCACAAGGACAGCCCTGAGCGCTGGTGTCCCGGGAGAGGTGGATGAAGCCTCCTCTCACTTTGCAGAGCCACATTCTGGTGGAACCGCAGGGTGTAACCTCTCCTCTAGCAGTGGCTTTTCCAGGGCCAGAGCTGCACGAGTTCGACTCTCCTCTCCTTAATCCATCCAGCCTAACACCCTGGGGACAGCTCCCTCCGCCCTGCCTCCCACCCTCCTTCCCTCCCCACCCCCAGTAGCTCTCCAGACTTCTGAGTGGGTTTTCTTTGACTCTGTTCTCTGCTCTAGACAGATAATACATAAAGCTACTTGCCAAGGTCATTTTTAACTCCGGTGCACTGCGGGTGCGGGAGCGAGGGAGAGTCACAGCACAGCCAGCCCACCCAGGGCAGCACCGCTTTCCCTAACGTCTCGGCAGGTGTGCGGGGGCAGCGGGGGGACTCTGGCCCCTTCCCTCCCCTCACTCTGCCTCGACTCAGTGGGACCTGGGCTGGCAGCAGGAAAATGTTTGCCTTCTTCATTTCCTCTTTGGTGAGGGTGGGACCAGAGAGGAAGGGCGGACACAGGAGTGGGCGATTTTGATGATGGGAGAGAAAAGATTCTGGCCACGGCATGGATGGAAAATGGCAGCTCTTGGGGGCAGGTGGGACTGGGCTCTGCCTGTTGTCCACGGTAGAGGTGTGGCCTTAGAATAATAAGCCCATTCTACTGTTGGGAAAACTGAGGCCCAGGGAAAGTAAGGCAGGGCCCAGAGCTGCACAGACAGTAGTAATTGGTGGAATGAGACAGCAAGCTCACCTCTCCTGCCCTCAGCAGATAGAGGAGCTCCCAGGTTAGGACCCCGAGTCCCCAGTTTCAATCAGGGCTTTGCTCTGACTTGCTGGGTGACCCTGGCAGGTCACTGCTGCTCTCAGGGATAGAAAAAGCCAAAGTCAGGGAACTGGGGAGCATCCTCATGGATCGCTTCGTTTTTATTAATTCCCTACCACGTGTCAGGCACTGGGGATACTGTGGGAACAAACAAAATCCTGCCTTTATGGGACTCCCATTCTGGAGGAGAGAGGGCTGTGAGTTAGGCTCACAACCCCTCTTAAGGTGGGCATTGTTAAGCCCATTTCACAGATAACAAGACTGAGCTTCCTCTCCGCGCTGGTAGGGCCTCTTTCCACCCTGCCGGTCTCTGGCAGAGAGGAGGAGAGTGCAGTTCACACTGAGCTACAGATCTCGCAGATTTGAAATCTTACTTATTTGGTTTGGAGATGAGTGATCAGACTGTTTTTCACTCAAAAGCAGATTTACCTTCTTAATTATGTTTGAGTTAGATTTACAATGATATTAATTCCTACTCCCTGAATAAACATAGAAGGCAGGTGTTTGCTCAGGGAAAGACCTCGACAAGTGTGAGGAGGGGGGTGGCGGGGTGGGATGTTAGAATTTCCTGCAGGTTTTCAGAGGGTGGTCATTCACACAGGGCAACACCTGGGGACGTGGGGGGCAGATCTACAGAGGAGGGAGCCCCCGAGGGCAGTCCCTGCCATCTTTCCTGAGGCCTGTATCAGCAGGAGGTGGGTGCTCATTGTGCACCTACTAGATGTTGTTGGGGAAGCACAGAAATGGACGCTCCTCAGTTCCCTGTCTTCTGGCTTTTTCCATCCCGCGACAGCTGCCGGCCTTTCCTTGCGGAATCGGGCTCAGAGTAATGAGTTAAAGCAGTCTTGTCTTCCCGCCTCTTCCCTTCACCCAAGGGCACCCCACCTTGTTCCACTGAGTCATTAAGTCAGACGTCAAGGAGAACTTCTCTCCTGCATGTCAGCTGGGGGGAGAGGAAGACACAGCCTCCGTCCTCCAGTCCCTAAGGACAGTGGATAACCAGATCTGCTGGTGGGGGTGGGGCTGGCACCACGGCTCCTGACCTCCCCAAGGTGGCAGGGATGGCGCTGGGATGGTGCCCCTGCTACACCTGCTGCCTGAGTCAGCAACAACAGGCTCTGCAGCCATGGGGATGATTTAGCAGCTAATGAGAAATGGGAACTGGGAGAACAAACAAATGAAGCAGCTACTGCCTGGGGGAGGGGGGTGGGGGGAAACCCGTTCATCAGACTCGGAGACAGCGAGGCGACCGGCACAGCTGGCGCACCCAGGAGGAGGCTGCCATCCCGGGCTGGGAGGAGGCTGCCAGGGCCGGGACTCCGGAGTTCTCACCCCGGCCAGCTCAAGCCTCCCTAGGGCTCGCCTTTGAGCCAGGCTGCAAGTCTTGTCTGTAGCCTCTGTTTAAAAAAAAAAAAAAAAAAAAAAAAAATCTAACTGGGAGACCATTAGATTGAGGAGACTTTAGCACATTAAATTCCTACATGAACAAACCAAAGCCCAATGTCAACAGTGAGTTGAAACTAGAAACCGCACCAATCCGAAGCTGCCAAGGAGCCTCTAACTAGGAACTTCCCACTCTAACCAACCACAGTTGTTTCTTCGTCTGGCTTCAGCAGTCACTTTATAAAAGTTACCCCTCTTGCTGCTCCCGGGGAGCTAGCTGCTTGAGGCCTGGTGCTACCCTGAGTCATGAATAGCTGAATGCTCAAATAAAGTTTTTAAAATTTAAATGTGCTTAAGTTTTTCTTTTATCACCTCTATGGGGCAGAGACTGGCTACAAAGTGGGGCCTCCAGTGCCAAACTGAATCAATGCAGGAGCAGCTACTAGGAAAACACCCGAGGGCCTGGCCCAGCTAGTCCACCAGGCCTAGTGAGCCGCCCTCCCGCCCACTGCCTGCTGGAGCCAGCGTTTATGTACCATCTACCAGAGAAGTCCGTTGTGCCCATTTTGTGGATCAGGAGACAGGCATGTGGAAAGGGAACATGACTTCCCAAGGGCTGCAATCTATGAGATGAAATTTGAACTTGGTTCACACCAGTCTTGGGATTTGAAGTCTGAGTTCTCTTGAACCAAGAATTTCACCTGAGTAACCTCATTTAGTGTTCACAGCAGCCCTTTGCTTAATGGTTTATTAGACCCATTTTAAAGATGAGGCAGTGACAGTGGCAAGCGACAGTGACAAGCCATGATCCAATGGCACATGGCTAGTAAATGGCAGAGCACAGTTCACAGGCTGGGCCCCACCAAGTCTCAGGCACCGGGCCAGGTGCTCAGCATGGGACGCAGTAGAGCCCGGGGTTAAGTCTGGAGCCAGACTTCCTGGGGCTCTGTGGACCCTGGCAGTGTGGCCTCAGGCAAGTTCTCCAGTTCTCTCTGCGTTGGTTTCCTGGGCTGAAGGATCAGGATAAAAAGAGCACCCCCAGCACAGGACTGTAGGACAGCACAAGGAGAACAGTGCCACACACCAAAGTGCCCATTTACACCCCGGCTGGCATTAACCCTCCCTCCACTCTGCCGGGACCAGGAATGCCGGGGTGAGGGGCACTGCCATCCCCGCTGCGAGCTCTCTGAGTCGTGTTCTCCTCTCTCGGTGTCCTGACACTCAGCGGTCCCTCCCCAGGGGGGCCGCAGAAGGGCAGGGGGTTCCACCTCCAGAGAGCAGACAACAAAGAAGGTGCTGCCTGGCTTCTGATTTCCAAAGAGACCTTGACAACTGCAGGCGAAGACCCGAACTTGTGAGAGAAAGGGCTTTTGATCTCCTGGGCTCGCTGAAGTCCAAAAAGCCTGGAGCTTTGCAGGACTCCTGGAAAGCACAGCAGATCTGGGCGGCCACACAGTCGGGCAGAGAAACCTCTGGCTCCCGCTCCCTCCTCTGCCCTTTGTGTAAAACCTGCCTGGATGGAGAGAGGAGGAGGAGGAGGAGGATCAGAAAGAAAGAAAGCCCAGGTGTTTGTTGGTGGTCCCTGGAAAAGGGACTGGGACCCTCCCCTCCAGCTGAGTCCCAGGGCAGGGGAGGCAGGCACCCCTTATGGTAGCACGCGGGGACAAGTCTGAGAGCAGAGGGTGGCCACACAGCCTCGTCGTGGACTGTGGTCCGTGGCACCAAGATGGCAACATGGGGTGTCCCGGCCAATGAGTCTGAGGTGGTGTCAGCTGACCCCAGCCCAGAAAGCCCAATATCTCCTTATGCCCAAGAGGTATGCCCCAGAAGTATACGGGGCAGGGGGGGAGAGAGAGAGAGAGAGAATATGTCCTGGAGTCAAGAAACCTTGAGGCTCAGATGAAGAGAATACTACAATACACCAGGGGTCAGCCTGGACCTGTGATCTGAGATGAGACGGGTCAAGGACATTTCAGTGGATGCCAACACAGAGAGAAGACCAAGAACCAAAAGCCCAGACCCTGCCCCATGCCTTGGCTCCCCTGCCTGACGTGGCAGAAACTACCAGAGCTGGAAATGCAACCCTAGAGAAGGGGGAGAGGAACCTAAGTTGACCAAGATTCTGTTTTTATCCCTTGGCAAGAAAGGGAATTGAAGCTGAAACTAAGCTCAGTTATGAAACAATAAAGAAAGCAACATTTCTTGGGTAGCCAGGTCTGTGGCCTGAGTTTGCTGCAGGATTTAAACAAAGAAAAAGTCTGAAAATGTACTAATCTCTAGGATTTAGGTCAGCCTAAATCCTGGAAATACAGAAGGTTGAGGAGGCTTCCTAGGGGAGGTGACCCAGGAACTGGCTCTTGGGAGGTCATGGAGGAGCTTGCCCGATGGACAAGGGTGGCAGTGACGAGGGCACTCCTGGCTGGGGAGCTGCCGTGCAAAGCTTGGCACTGAGAGGGGGCTTGTCCTGATTGGGAAGTTGAGAGTGGCTGAGGCCAGGTGGCTATGACAAATGGCGTTAGACCTGGAACAAGCTGGGGGTCAGGACTTGGACGTTTGTAACTCACGAGGATTCTAGAGGGCAGGCCGGTGGCGTCAAGGGCCTGCGTTCCCCTGCTGGGCAGGGTGAGAAGTGGGACAGTAGGGAGTAGGGGGAGGCTGGGACTCCCGCAGTGCCTCGCACATTGTTGGCACTCCCTGGGCTGGGTGACAGATCCAGATAGCAAACCACATTCCTATCATGCTGCACTGTAGGGTAAAGGAACCAATCCTGTTTCTTCAACAAAACAAATTATTAAAATGTCCTCATTAGGAGCAGGATCGGCATGACAAAGTATGCTAATTATGAGATTTGAAGCTCCAGGTGTCTTAGGACTGATATTACCAAAGATAGGAATAATTGTCAGTGGTGAACTTGCCAGGGGATGATGTGATCTCATTATTTCATGACACTGAAGCAGGCACTACTGTAATGTGTGATGGTTTCCCTGAGGCTTCAGGGTCCCTTGGAACCTGACCACCTCAGTGGTGGTCCCGAGACTAGCAGCATCAGTCAGACCCCAGGGCGGGGTGTTGGACATGCAGGATCGCAGATCCCAGATCCCAGCTCGCAGCCCAGAGCTCCTGAGTCTGAATTTGCACACTAACAACATCCTTAGGTGGTTGGTGGGCACCAGAGTTTGAAAGCACTGAAGTAGAAGGCAAAGTCTTCCAAGGGCCCATCAGCATAATAATTCCCCTTGTTAGTCCCCGCAGTGTCTCCCACATCCTGCCCTGATACTCTTTACAGTCCAGAGCTGACGCTGCCACGTGGACATGCACGGGGATGGGCGTATCAGGCAGGGGTCTTGGCTGCAGACTATAGAATCCACTCTAGTTGGTTTACGCAGAGAAAGAATTTATTAGGAGATGTTTGTAGTGGGGAGAATCTCCGAGAGAGTCAAAGGATGAGGTTTGGGGGCCACCCTACCTAGAGCCATGTTCAAGCCAAGCCCCACCATGGAGGGCTCTCCAGGAAAGACCCCTACTGTCTCCACTGCTCAGCACAGGCACCACGGCCCACACTAGGAAGGTGGACTTTCCCACCACCGCCTCCACAAAGCTGTTTGCCTCTGCTGCGACTCTCTCCAAAGATGGATTCTGGACTCCATCCTCTTCCTCACATGTTTGGACCCTCCCAAACATAGCCTCCAGTAAGCCCCTCTGCTGTCTGAGCCCTAGAGGCAAGGGCAGCTGGAAGTCTGAGTTTGAACTCCCACCTTGGGGAGAAAGAACTCCCACTGTCAGGAATTCCCCAAACTTAGAAGTGTTCAGTAGATTCTGGGAAGCTAAAAACTACATTTTGAGCCCTAAAGTTGGCAAGGTTGACAAGGGGCAGATCTTGTGGGCAGCTCTCTGGGTATGAGAGGCAGAGTGGGGTGAGAGGGCCAGAGGACCCCATCCTTCAAACCGAGATACATTATATGCTGGCCTTTGAGAAAGTCATTTCACCTCCTTGACCCTCAGTTTCTTCATCTACAAAACAGGAAGGGTAATATGAGCATCATAGTGTTGTTGGGAGGATTAAAAGGAGCAGTTATGCAAAGCTGCTAATATAGTACCTAACACATCGGCTACCAATAATATCATACTCATTAGCTATCAGATCATCACCACCAGTAATAACCCCACCCTGGGGTCCCAGCAGCCTTCTGTGCTTTGATTTTTATTTGTGTTGCCATCTAAACAATCAATAAACATTTGATGAGATATGGACACCTCATATGTGCTAGGCACTGTACTAGGTGCTGGAGTGGTAAATGAGAAAGTTAGTTTTTGCCCTCCAAAAACTGGCAGCCTAGGAGAAAGAAACATACCAACAGTTTCAGCAGTGAGATAGTGACCTTGGTCTTGTAGAGAAGGGTCTTGCCCAGCATTAATCCTGGGGAAGACTATTCAGAGGAGGGGGCATTCAAGGAGGAGTTCTGAAAGTGAGCAAGAAATTGGACAAAGGGCATTTGAAGCCTGGAGACCAACAAAAAGCAAGGCATGGAAGGGTGAAGTGGCAAGGCACTCTTGGGGATGACCGCATGGCTGGGTGGCTAAGAGTCTACACTCTGGAGCCCAGACTGTCTAATGTCGATTCAAACCCCAACTCTGCTATTTATAAGCTCTAACTCTGAGCAATGCTGTTACTCTACCCCATAAGGCTGTGGTTTGCCATCTGTAAATGGGAATAAAGAGGACAAGCAATCTGAGTGGTTCACAAGAAGGGGCGTGTCCAGCAGTGGGCACGGTGCCTAACGGGAAGCAGGAGCCCTGCAGTTGTAAGCTGGAAGGACTCATGATCATTCAGGCTGGAGTGTAGGGCAAGCGGTTTCTCAGTGCGAGGTTAGGCTTTGCAGAAACCTTGTGTCCTTGAAGAAGGTAGTGACATATTTTCTGGATACCTTAGGAGGACGAACTAAGTTTTCTTGGACTTGTGTTATGCCCCAGGCACTGGCCAGGCTGGCAGCCATTCCCCTTCCAGTAAGAGTTCCAAGGTTTGCCCACTCCTCCCACCAAATACAAGCCATTTCATCGTTCTAGGTAGAATTCTCCTCCCTTCCCAGAACCTGGCCAGTCAGAGCCCAGCACATGACCCAATCGGGGCCAAGGAGAGACAGCCTTGGGACTTTTCCTGGAACCACTGAGAAGCCCTTTCCCACCAAGGTGGCTGCACTGGTGGGGTGCAAATCTGGGGCTGCAGGTGACTACTCTTGGCACCCCAAGGTTAGAATTTTCCTGAGAATGAAGCCAAGACAGGAGAGCAGAGAAATCAACAGGTCCTAGTTGACATTTTCTTTGAGCACCTGGATTCAGTTGTTACTGAGGTTAATGCTACCTTGGCCCTTTTATTATATGAATCAATAAATTCCTCTTTTTTCCTTAAAGAGGAAGAGCTGAAACTGAAAAGGTCCTAACACAGATGGGATGCTCACTTATGCTTCACCTGACAAAGGGACCATGGGCTACCTTTGAGGCTAAGCATGACCTTCTACGCAATGAGACTGCCAAGGCCTGTTGAGTAGTTGAATGGAGCCGAGTGGATTTCCATTCTCACATTCAGACTATTACCCTATCTGGAATTGCATTCCACACATGTATTCAGAGATAGCATCAGCTCAAATCCCTTAGAGAAGACTCTCTCTTTCCAGATGAAAATGGTCTAAAGTCTGTTTAGACCCTTGGGTTTCTGTGACTTGGTGTGTGTGACTCTGTGACATCTTTAGTTCCCAGAATGAGTCACAGATTTCTTGTCTATGAGCATAGAGTGGGGTGTGGGGGGTAATGGGCCCTATTAACTGACATCCCACGAAGCACTCCCCCCTCCAAACTGGCCTGGCACGAGCCCCATCAGCGACATTACAGCCTTGGACATTTGTGTCCAATCATCTTCTGGATACTTTAGGAGGATGAACTAAGTTTTCCTGGGCTTGTGCTATGCCCCAGGCACTGGACACAGCACATTCTATTTATTCCTCATGCTAGACATGCTGGCTGGCCCCATTCTACAGACAAGGAAGGTCACCCAGCTAGCAAACAACACCGCAGAACTGAAGTCTGGCCTGCAGCACTTTGCACTAGCCCAGAGAGTGTTGGGAGGAAGACTGTCAGGGTCTAGCCTGCCTCATCCAACTACCCAGCGACCACCCACTTACAGCCCACTCTTTGAACAAAGCGCCTGCTGACTGGGGCAGAGTAATGGGGGAGGTGAGGGGGAGCGGGAGCCAGGGAGCCAGAGTCTCTGGTTCCAGAGCAGCTTGGATGGGGTTGGCTGCTGAGATGTAGGTTTCCTCCAAGGCAGGCCCCAGGCAAAATTCATGGAGTTGCTACTGCAGTCAATCCTTGATGCTCCCAGGAGGGCTCCTGAGGCCTTCCCAAACCCTCCAGCACACAGCACCATTGCAGCATGCCATGGACCTCATAACATGCAGCAAAGGATAATTGAAAAATAAAATGACCCCTTCAGAACTGTCATGTTTCTATAAATGCAGGATGACAATCATTTATGAAATTATTAACACAAACTCTTCCCCCAAAATGAATGCTGTGTGACATTAGATTACATCAGGACTTTCAAGACAGGGGCATTTGGTTTTGTTTCTTAAATATTTTTTGCTGTAACTAAGAACCCAAGGACAAATAGAGGGAAACATGGTTGTTTTGAGATGAGCATTCTGGGGTGGGCATGGAAGTGTGTAAATGCGTGTCTAGCTCAATGGCTCTCCCACACCAGCACCCCAAGGAGCACCACGAAAGTTTGTACTTTAGCAAAATCGCTAGGGACCACCTGCATGGGTCTTTGGATCATTTGTGAATAGTTTAAAATCCAAGTGTCAAACTCTGCTGCCTGGTTCTGCCCATGGCTGTGAGCTGCTGATGTTGGCACGTGACTCACACGCTGGGTCCTCACAACATCACAACACGGGGGCATTCACACCCGCTGATGAGCTACGTGAGGCTCTGGGAGGTAAAATGAGCTTTTTTCAAAGTTCTGCAGAAGGCACAGGGCCAGGGTCAGAATTCTCACCCGGGTCTTCCTGATGCCCAAGCCCATGTAGTGTCTCCTGAGCCAGCACCCCTGCCTCAGTTAAATTCAGCTCTGCAAACATTCATTACTTAGTGACCTTAAGTTTTTTTGTAATAAGGCAGAATATTAGCAAATAAGTAAATGCATAGCTTTATTTAACTCCTGCCATAGGTCAGGCACTGTAAACTGTACAAGGCTTGGACTCTGATCTTAAGGATTCATGGCTTGAAGTTCCACGCTGGGCTGCTGGTGAGCAGGGAGTTTTGGAGTATGGGGAAGGGTCACCCAAGCCAGCCTGGGGCTGGGGGCAGGACAACGGAAGCTTGCCCGGAGAAGGCGATGCCTGCGTCAAGTCCCAAAGGACAGGAAGGAGCTAGTCAGGAGAAGAGCATGGGTGAGGCTGAGCAGAGGTGTCCCAAATGGTGGGGACTGCATGAGCAAAGGCAGGGGGAGAAGAAGCAGCTGACATCTCAGTCTTCCCCTCCCAGGTATCACCACCTGAGTTTTATTGGTGACTCTCCAAGGCCAGCAAATTTTCGAGTCCCAGAAGGACAGATCTCCAATTAAAGATGGACGTAGCCTGGGGCAGTGCCTATTTGACATGTAGGGGAATGACAGCTCCAGTGCAGCCTGAAACGAGCAGAGAATCCCAGAGTGGAACCCAACAGGCCCGAGTCCACATGCACCCTGAGCACGTGCCTTCCCTTCCTGGAGCCTCCCTCTCTTCTGCAGAAGTGGGCTGCCGTGTCGGTACTGACAGCACCCCTGGCATTTACTGAGTGTGCACCAGTGGCCAGGCACTGTTCTGAGCACTGCAGACTTCTTTCTCACTTCACAGTCACAGCGTATGCACTGAATTTTATAACGAGGATATTGAGCGCCCAGGAGAGTGACACGAGCCTGGCCAGGCCACACACCTGGTAGGTGGAGAGCCAGGTCTGGATCCAGCCATGGGCGAAAGTGCCTGGCTGCCCCGAGCACATGGTGGGGCCCGGTGACGCGAGGCTCAGCAGACAGAGCCGGGCCTGGCACATGGTGGGTATCCGAAGGGTGGTTGTAAGATGGTGTTGCACGGAATACAGAGACATGCCGCCCCAGGAGAGCAGCCTGGTTGGTTCTGGCATTCTCGGCAGCCCCGTTTTCCTGGGGACGATGACACAGAAGCCCTGGGCAGGGGTGTGGTTTTGGGCCCAGGACGCAGGGGGAGAGGCACAGCAACACGATCTGCAGCCCTCACCCCTTGCCGAAGGAGACGGCAGAGACAGAGTCTGGAATTACTCTGTTTGACCAGGTGGACCCCATGGCATCAGATGGCTCTCCCCACCCCCTTCCCCAGGGGAAGCTTCCAGAACACTCCTGCTTCTCTTCAGCTGCCTGGGAAAGGGGCTTGTCACCACATTTGGCTGGCATTGCAATATTGCAGTCTGAGTCAGAGAAACACACGGCAGGAAAGGTCACAGGCTCCCAAATTAACTCAAGGAAAAACTGCCAATTGGCAAAGATACATGTAGGGTTTTCACAGAGGTCTTCCTTCCTCTGCATTCTAGGGAGGGAATGCACACGGACTAGGTGCAGAGATGGGCGTTCGACATACACTATAGTGCTTGGTTATTGCCATTTTTAGATGTTTATTGAGCTTTTGCTAAGTGTCAGGCACTACCTAGGTGCTTTTATGCAGATTATATCCTTTATCCTCACAAAAACCCTATGGAGCAGGTATTACTATGATCTCCCATTTTACAGAAGAGGAACCCGAGGCTCAGGGAGGTTAAGTCACTTGCTCAAGGTCATCCAACTGCTAAGTGCTGGAGTCAGGGTTAGGACAGCTTGCAGAGTGCATGCTCTTAGGCCCTCTGCTAGAGGCCCACGGAGACAGGGACTCATCCACAGACACAGCTGTTTCCAAAGTCCGGGCTGGCCGGCTCCCCACTGACCCTGGGCACAGAGTGGGGACCAGCAAATGGGGCACATTGGACCAAGCCCAAGGCCTCAGTGTTAGGGAAAGTTCCCAGGCCTTGAGCAGAAGCCCACTCCTAACTGCCCCTCCACCAGATGTCCTCTCTCTGGTTTCATCTGGAAAGCCGAGTTGCACACAGTTCCTCTCCCAGCCCAGGCCACTTCTCAGAGTCAGACGCTTTGTAGGGGAGGAATCCTGCTCACCAGTGAACCCGCAGAGAACCCAGAGAACGTGACTGTGCAGAGGGAGCCATCTGCTCCACGCCAGGCCAGCAGGGCCTGAGGTCAGAGAATGCTGGGCTGTGGTTGGGATTCAGCCTCCTGGGGCAGCCGTAGTAAGGCCCCTTCCCTCTCAAGACCTCAGTTCTCCCTCTGTAAGGGGTGAAGGCATGGACTGAATTTTGTTTCCCACTGGATTTCACATTTCATGGGTCTCCACCTGCAGACATGCAGCAGACATTTGATAATACAGTGACCGTGCCCTAGTTATGTTCTCAGTGCTGTATGTGAATTATGTCATTGAATCCTCCCAACAACCTATGGGATGGGTTCCATTGTTACTATTATTTCTATGTCACACACAGGAAGAAAGAAGAACAGAGGGGTCAAGCGACTTGCCCAAGATCACACAGCTAGCAAGCGATGGAGCCAAGATTCAAACCCAGAGAGTCTGGCTCCAGAGCCCAGCACATTCACCCTTGTATTCTTCCACTCCACACTTGCATTTTCAGGTGTGGCAAAGCCATGCTTGAGGAACTGGGAGAAGTGTACATGGCATCCAACAGGGCTGGTTGTCATGAATGTGGCAAGAGACACAGTGCTGGAGCATGGGCAGCTTGGGAAGGGCCTGAGCACAGCCTGAAGGGGACAAGTTAAGCTGTGCTGAGGGTGACGGGAAACCATGGCAGGACTCCAGGCCTGAGAAGATGCAGCCAGATTTGCATGAAGACAGTGGATTTGGAGGCAGTGGGAAGCTGGTCTCTAGGGAACTAGGGTAGAGGAGGGGCCACTACGAAAAAGCCAGAGACGACCATGGAGCCTGGACCTGGGCTGGGAGGAGGGGCAGAAGCCAAGACACATGTGCTTGCTGCAGAACTGATGTGACCCATCTTCAGAACTGATGTGACCCGGCTTCAGATGGCACATAGGCAGCAGCAGAAAAGGAGGAGATTAGGAGGACCACTGGGTGCCTGGCTGGGGGTCTGGGAAGACAGGCATTGCTGGCTGGGAAGAGAATATGGATTGAGAGGCAGACTGGGGTAGGAGGGGAGCAGCTAAGTTCGGGGTGTGACGAGCTGGAAGGGACACGCAAAGTTGGAGGAGCCCTTGGTGTCATCAGCGCATAGGTGTTGGTGGGAGGGGCTGGGCTGTCCCCAGAGGGTGATGTGTGGGGGGAGTACTAAAGAGGGATTAGGTCAGAACCCTGGGGACCCTGCCAGTAAGGGGGCGGGTGGCCAGAGGGAAGGAGAGGTGGGCCATGCCCTGGCCCTGCCAGGTAGGATTCTTAGGCGGGAGACTGATTACCTTTGTCTTTCAAAGTTGCCTCTGAGGAGCAGTAACCGGCCGCAATCCGGAACCCTGCCTTTCTGCTCTGGCACCGGCCCAGGATTCTCCGGCAGGCTCTGAATCGTGTAATTATCCATGCAATAATTATGCCTGGCAGAACTCGTCGGCTTTCCTGGGGGAGGGCTTCCCGGAGCATCGCCTACCAGTGCAGCCACCCTCAGCCTGCTCCGAGGACAGCTCTCTGCACAAGATCAGAGCGCAGGCCTGGCCGGGGGAGATGAGACGTACTCTGCGGGGGCCCGTGGACACCTGTCAGACCGTCTCTCCAGGGGACCTGTGTGCACCACTCAGTTGGGCTTCCTGGTCATACACAGCCCATCTCGGCCTCTTCCCACCCAACCTGCTGCCGCCATCTCCCACAGCCCTACTCATGACCCAGAGGGGAAAAAATCTATCAGCTCGGAGCAGCAGCTAATCAGTTTACTCGGCTGCCTGGGGTCTGCCGATGTAATTATAATTCCTATCAAGACACTGGTGAGTGTCAGACTCATTTCAACGACTGCTGCAGACACGATAATCAAAGCGCCAAGATTCCTTTGTTCCAAGTCCTGCTCAGATGAGGCTCAGGAGGTCTGCTTTGGAGGGAACACTCTAGGCAGTGGATTTTTATTCTTCCACCTTCTCTCCTTCCTGCCTTCTTTCTTACAGAGATGAGGACAAAGCTGCTAGAATGTCCCCCACGCAGCTGGAAACAGACCCAGCCCCGTGGGGCTGTGGGTGCGGCTCCCCAAGGCTCCTGGGCGGCCAGAGAAGCCTCATGACGAGGCGGAAGCCTTGCTCTGGGGAGGCTGCTGGCTGCGTCCCAAAGACCTCACAAGGTGGCATTTACCTTGGCGAATTCCTCAGCCTCTGGCAGTGAGCCTTGGAGGTTTGCTGGCACACCCAGAAGGGACTCATCTGTCAGGAGAATACTCCCATTAACTCGGATCACGTGAGCAACACATAAGCCACAATGAGAAACGCAGCTGCCACGCGGAACAAGGACGCTGAAGATGTCATGACCAGCCCTGTCTCTCCCTGAGGCGGAGCTGCCTGGGGAGGCACGTTCTAACAGGAAGGTTCTCGGCGGCCTGGGACGCATCAGGGATGCTGGTTGAACCACTCATATGTTTAATGGGACAAGGCTCTGACCATCTGCTGCATCCTGTCCTCGGGAGGGAGGCAGTTGGCACCACACAGGCCTTACCTCTGGTCAGGGCAGGACTTCCCTGGACGGGTTCGGTGTGGCCCCTGCCAGCTGAGCTGCCTGCTCCAGGTCTAAGATGACCAAACAGCGTCTGGACTGACTCCTTGCCCAGGCGGGGCTCCACACAGCTGACTGGGGCCCAGGCCTGCGGCAGACCTGGCTGTGGTCTTCACCTCCATCGTGCGCTTCCCCAAAGCTAGAGTTGTTGCCGGGCCAGCCAGAGGCCACGTTTTCTGCCCTCCCCACTCTCTGCGTCTGGGTGGGGCTAAGGAGCGGGCTCTCCCTAATGAATCTGAGCATAAGTGATGTTTGTCACTGCCAGGTCAAAGTGCTTAAGAAGCAGTGTGCTTTCTATACCCGCTTCATCTAGATGTAGAGGAGCCCCAAGGCCAGGGAATGACAACAGGGAAGGAACCTGGGTCACTGAGTGACTACATGGAAGAAAGCTACTTGCCAGCAGGAACACCTATGGTGAACCGTTATATGAACCATAACTATGACTCTATGTGTTAGGCCACTGCAATATTGGGGTGGGGTTTGTTACAGCAGCTAGCATCACCCTAAAGTATACATTGTTGTATTCTAGGCCTGCCTTCTTGAGATTATGGCTGTCAGCCAATGGAGGGTTAAGTCCTTTGAAGACTTTGAATTCACATTCACATGCCATCTCCTGTGCCACTCCAACAGGTGGCTGAGGGTGTGTGCTTGTGCGGATTTTGCTCTCCCAAGTTCTAACTTGATTTCCACCCACATCCTTTCCAGACGTGAGCTGATGTGACTTGGAAATCCCAAGCCTTAGACAGAACAAGTGTCTAAGAATTGCAAGCGTGATTCTGAAAGCCCAGAGATTTGTACAAATAAACCAACACACAAATGACTGGGATGGTTTTACACTTGGGATGAGAAGTTTAAATACACATACACACAAACACAGAAACACGCACTCGCAAAAGCGGAGCTGAGAGACAGCCTGTGCTAAGCACAGGGAGCAGCAAATGTGGACAGAACTAGGATGCAAATAAACTTCATCTATCTCTCACACCAACTGTACTCAGTGACTGCTTGGAGTGCTGTGTTAAGAAGGATTCTGAAGTTCACATTCTAGCTTGGAAGGAAAAAGTCCTGTGATGCATGGATGATCAATGTCTGCCATGGGTAATGGGTGAGGGAGTGATAGCACGTTTCAGGAATGGCCATATCTGTGCTAGGGACTAGGGTTGTTGTTGCAGAAGAACCTGTTCTTATCACATCTGTTGCCCAAGACTCATGTTTCCGTTGTTAACTCTCAAATGAGTGCCGGTGAGGAAATAGATGTTTTACATACGCCTTCCAGTTAATCCTCACAGCAACCCTAAAAGGGAGATATTACCTCTATTTTTCAGAAAAAGGATCTGAGGCTCAGACAGAGCAGGTGCCTTACCCAAGGCCACACAGCTCGAGAAAGGCAGAGCCAGGTTCCAGAACAGCATTGCCTGCCTTCTAAGTCTGTGCACGTCACCATTACGTGGAGCACCTTCTGAATTAAGTGGGTTCTGGGTTGAGAAGGGGCAGGGCCAAGGCATGCCAGCCCTGGAGTCTGGCTGCTGCCTACCAGCATATGAGGGCAATGCTGGTGCAGGGGAGGAGGGTTTGTTTCCCGGGCAGCTCAGACGGAGGTCATCAAACTCCAAAATGTTTTGGGATTGGAGCTTCCTACAATGTTTCTTTGACTTTCGGCAGAGAAAGAGAGAAACTTTGGTTTATTGCTCCCCCAAAGTTTTGGAAGACAGCCAAGAAAGGGAGGAAGATCAGAAAGGAGATGGAAGATTTTGTGTTGTCCAGTGATGTGCCAGGGAGGGGACCAAGGAGCTGACAGAACTGGGATTTAGCCTCCCACTGCGTCAAGTAGGCTGTGCCAGTAAACAGATTTCCTGAGCCTCAGTTTCCCCAAATGTCAGGCAGAGCTAATACTAGTAGTGGGGTAGAATCTCTGAGACCTAAGGGGACAGGCAGGCCTGGGTTCCAACACTGCCCCTGCACTTAGCAGCTGTGTGGCCTTAGGCTGCTCCTCACTTCTCTCTGAGCTTCAGTTTTCTCATCTATAAAATAAAGATGATAGGAGAATCTGCCTCATAGGGCTGTGTGACAATTCAATGAGATGATTCAGGGGGAGTGTCCAGCACATTGTCTGATGGTATACACAAAGAAGCATGCTTTATCCTCCAGGAAGGGCCACACATGCGCACACACCAAACACCCTTTGATGAACTCCCACTGTTGGATATGTAGCGTCACTGGGTGGTATTAGAAGTTCAGGGGACAGCCTGCCTCGGTTTACACCCTCTGCAGACTGCACAGGGGAGCTTGAGGAAATTCAGCCTAGCTTTTGTTCATCGCTTCTTGCTTTCACTCACCTGTGTCTTTCCTTGAACTCTTCCTTCTACCTGGAGTCCCCTCCCCATCTTTTAACAGGAACAATCGCAACAATAAGAGTGACGACCACCAGTGAATTCCCCCGCTGTGGAGCTTGCTGTGGGCAGGCAGCTGCTACCCGCACCCTCCATGCTTCCATTTCCTTCCATACTCTTATTACCCATCTCTCTCCCTTCCTTCCTCTCATTTCTTGACTTTGTTCCAGCATTTGGGGGAACAATAAATCAACTCCAGAGACAGATAGAGGCTGCAGGCGGCTCTAATCCAAAAACCACTTTGGTCTTCCCATTACCTTCCGTCTTGCAATGCCTCAGAGGCTGATTCCCACCCTCGCTCCGTTTACACTTCATTTCTCGTGCTCTGCCAAGGAGCCGATGTGGTCCGTTTCACTAACCCCACCAGGCACACGAAGAAAGGGAGGCTCAGTAGAAGTGCTCACCC
Source organism: Eulemur rufifrons (assembly GCF_041146395.1). Taxonomy (NCBI): domain Eukaryota; kingdom Metazoa; phylum Chordata; class Mammalia; order Primates; family Lemuridae; genus Eulemur; species Eulemur rufifrons. The sequence goes on from NC_090992.1 coordinate 15,650,193, forward strand.
AGGGTCACGCAGCCAGGGAAAAGCAAGTCTGGGGTGGAAATCCAAGACTGTTCAGTCTCCAAATCTTACTCCTTACTCTGCAGAACAGCACTTGGACCCAAATGCCTATGGTTCACCCCATCCTTCTCAACAGCCCCACCAGTACCATGTGTCCAACAGGAGACCCATCTCAGTGCCAGGATCAGGGGGTTCAAGGTGAATCCAAGCCACACATGTTCCACCTAAAATCTCTGGTCTATCATTATCCACCACTTATTAGCTCAATGTCTCCACCCATAATAAAAATAATAAATGATACTAAAATTAATGTCTGCAACCATTTATTGAACACTCACTATGTGCCACATGCCTAAAAGCCACGAGAACCTTCAGAGATTGGCACAGGATTGTTCTTTCTCCACACACAGTGAACGGAGGCTCTACAGGTGCCTGTGACCTGCTAGAGTGGAGAGGGCAGGCTGTGGGGGCACTGGCACCTAAAGCCACTTCTGTCATCCCTCCCGCCATCGAGGGAGGACTTGCTACCAAGAAGAACATCTCCAGATCCAGGACGTGCCTCTCGTCCCCGCTGCATGGCAGGGCCACTGGGGAGGCAGGCGTGGGCCCTCCAGGGCAGCTGACAGGAGATGCCATTTTCTCCACTGTTCCTTGTGTTCAGTTAGTGCAGAATTAGAGCAGAACAGGCCCTGCCTCTGAGAGCAGGGTGTTGGGGACAAGGGTCAGGCCAGGCTGACACCCAATGGGCTCCCAGGGGCAGAGGAGGTGCCAATAAGCCTTCCCAGCTTGCCATATAAAAAGGCAAGCTTTTTATATGGCATTGCCCACGCTGCATGGTGTTAATGCAGGTATATTCTGATGTGACGGGGACTGTGCCTTATAACCCCTGTGTTATCTTTGAAGATGGGGCATTTAACTCTGGTGAGTTCACCCAAGAGCAAGGCCTGTGTCCTTCTGCTAGTTTATCCTTTCATTTCACAAATATTTATTGAAGACTTGACTATGTACTGGGCATGGCACTGTGCTACATGCTCGAATGCAAATGTAAAGAAGGCAGCTTATATTTAATGATTCTGAAAGCACCAACCATGAACAAGAGCAGAAATCTGGAGGCATGAGCTGATTTGTCTTATTCTTTCCTACTTTTGACAAATACACCTGGGGGAATTTAAGTTCTGAGTGTTGGAAATCCTGTGCAGCCTAGTCAACTTGACAAAGGGATTGATGGCCTCGAATCTACCACTGCTGCTGCCACCAGTGCCACCATCATCCTCCCAGCAGCACTACCATGAGTACCACTGTATCACCACCACCATCGGCAACATCAGCCCTGCCATTATCATCACGACAACCACTAACACCGTCTGTAATCACAACTACTGTCCCTACCACCACCACCACCATCACTGTCACACTGCCACCACCGCACCATCATTATTATCACACCCATCAACACCAGCACCACCTCCATAACCACCACCACTACCACCATCACTGTCACACTGCCACCACCACTCCATCATTATTATCACACCCATCCACACCAGCACCACCTCCATAACCACCACCACACCACCACCATCACTGTCACACTGCCACCACCACACCATCATTATTATCACACCCATCAACACCAGCACCACCTCCATAACCACCACCACCACCACCATCACTGTCACACTGCCACCACCGCACCATCATTATTATCACACCCATCCACACCAGCACCACCTCCATAACCACCACCACACCACCACCATCACTGTCACACTGCCACCACCGCACCATCATTATTCTCACACCCATCAACACCAGCACTACCTCCATAACCACCACCATCATTACTACCATTGCTATTGTCACTTCCACCACCATCCCTATAAGCAGCAACATTATCTCAGCTGTAATCATCACTGTTAGCACTAACATCATTATTCTCCAACATCATCATCATTATCATCATTAATACCACTACTGTCTTACCGTCACCAGCATCTCTGTCATCATCAACAATACTAGCCCTACTGTAATCATCACCACCACTAATAATACCAGCCTCAACACCACCACCAACGACCAACTGTTTCCACCACCAATGCTATCAGCACCAGCACCGCCACCACCATCAAAATCATCACTACCTGCTGCTATAACCAGTAAGTATAAATAAATAAATACATAAATAAAATCATCATTACCACTATGACCAATTAACATCATCTAATTTTGATCCTCACCCTTTATGCCCTGCCTGACAGTTTACTAAACATTTCCATTCACATCATCTCACTTAATCCTCATGACAATCCAATGAGTTGGTACCATGACTGTTGTTACTTAATAGATGAAGAAATTGACATGCAGAAAGGGGTTAAACAATTCATTTAAACAATGCAGTTTCATGAAGGGGAAACTAGGACTGGCCTTCAGTTCTATTCACCCAACGCGTCATACCTTTTTCTCTCCATCAACTCTAAGCTATAATCGAATGGCCACCAATACACTATGATCCACATAGTGGACCACAATCTTTGACGTCATATCCTGTGGGTGTACTGTGGGGGGACCTCAAAGCCATCCTCAAGTTTCTCTGCTACATTAACTCCAATCGAGAATCCCAAGTCTTTGTGCATCTCTATGAAATAGCAATTCAAGCCACCAAGGACCAGTTGTGTGCCCAGACTGTGTTGGGCTCCTCGGAGAAGCTCAGAGGGCAGAAAGGTTCAGAGTTTGAGAAAAGGATACTTTTGCTGAAGAGTCAAGCATGTTTACAGAGAATGATTATTCATCAGGTCAAAGTCATCAACTGTTAAATCATGGGGACAAACAGTGAGTGCCCTGGGAGGGGAGTAGGTGGGAGTGGATGAGGGCTGGAGCAGTCCCGGGGGGACTTTGGGGGACATGCGTCGGGGGGCACAATCCCCATCCTACTTACTCAGTGTTTTCCTCACCCTGCTATCTGCTGCCTCCCAGGACCCTTTCCTTCCCCGCCTTCCTGGACATGGACAGCTCACTCTGGTCCCTGCCTCCATCCTGTTCCCTCCCATTACTGACGACAGCCTTTCTGTTAAATCCTCCAAGTCACAGAAGTACACATCACCACTCATTTTCATTCCTCCTCCCTTCTTGTTGCCTACTTCCATGCCTGCTCATCCCATCCCTCCTGTCCAGAACTTCGATAATCTACATTCATACTTGGGCCAAGCCCCGGCCCTTTCACTGAGCTCCAACGCTGCCTCTTTCAGGCATGCTCTGTGATTCTCCAGCCCCCTCTGCTCAGGTAGAGGGGCTCTCCCTCCTCTGAGCCCCACGGTGTCACACAGTCTGTAGTGCAGTGTGGTTAGATGTCCAGCGATTGAGCACACAGGCACTCGAGTCAAATCATCTGGGGTCAAATCCTGGTTCGCCCACTTATAAGAAGCAACACACTAGACATCTGCTTATGTTCCCTAGTCCTCGGTTTCCTCCTCTGGAAGGGGTCTAGTAACAGTGCTTACTTTCTCAGGATATTATAAGGCTTAAATAAAACCAAGCTGCTGAAGTGTGGGGTAGACAGAGTTTCATAGGTTTGCTGTTAATATAACTACTCTCACCAGACAGAAGCTCTTTGAGGGCAAAGACTGTGTCCTACGTAGCTCTCAGCTCCTTCCAGCAGCTTCTTCTTTAGGAGAAGGAGGATGGGAGCCTGCCTGGGCTGCAGTATCGGGGCACGGTGTGGCTCAGCGCGTAAAGTGGTCACACGGCCAGGGCAGAGCCAGGGAGGATGGGATGGTGGCACACAGTGAGGACAGATGGAGTAGGAAACTGGGCGTGACCAGGTGTCCCTGAGAAGATTAGGGCAAGACTCAACAACACTCAGTCTTTAGTCCCTGGTCTTCAATCTTCAGCCCTGGGACACACCACTAACAAGGCGCTTCTAGGAAGTCGCTGGGCCTGTCCTGGGAGAGCCGACAGCAAGGCCTGGAGGCAGCCAGGCTGGTGTGAGTCCTGTTCCACCAGCCACCTGGGGGCTCGGGCAAGTCACTTGTTACTGAGCCTCAGTTTCCTCATCTGGAAAATAGGGGGATCAGTGCCTACTTCTCACCGTCCGACATTGCGTCTGTCACGTGGGGTAATCGTGGCACCCACCTCACAGGGCTGTAGAGAGGATTCAATTAGTTTAGTGTCAAAAGACCTGGAATAGCACATGGCACAAAGTGCTACATAGATGTCATTTCTTCTTCTTGCTATTCTTGTTATTATTACTATAAGGACAATTTAAATGTTATTTTTGTTACTGTTATTTTGTCAATACCTTGCACCATCCCTGGCACACAGTAGGTGCCCAATACAGACCAGTTTTTTCTTTTTCCTGTCTGGTTCCAACTCTGATGCTGAAATATCTGATAGGTAACCTCAGAAGATGCTTAAAGCACCATCAAAGTAGGGGCGCCAAAAATTGTAAAAACAACATGTTTTGAAAGCATATTATATTTCCAAAAAAGTCAGCAGAGTAGTCACCATGGGGAAAATCCAAATTCTAGTGACTTCCCTGGAGGTATTTTACTGTCTAAGCAGCCCTTGGTGGGGAATGAGGGACACAATCATCGCAGTGCTAGGGCCTTCAGGGAGCAGAGCCCTAACCCAGCCCAGGCTGGCTGAGTGCGAAGGAGAAAGGAAAGGAAGTGAGCCCCTTGCTGGCCTTGACTTTGGTGGAGGGAAAGCCTCCCTGGGACACCCCTGCCGAGTGTGCGACTTGGCCATCTGGGAGAGTCCTACATCGGTGAATCCCGGAGACAGGAAAGTGCAGCCTCAGCCGCGTGGATGCAAAGGCACCGGCTTCCCCGAGGCAGCTGGGAGCTGCATGGTCTCCACCAGAGCCCTCCTCTCACTCTGGGGCCAGGCTGGCATGGGTGAGGGGCTGACAGGGCCCAGAGGAGGCTGGTGGCTGTCATTTTCAGTCCCTGGGAGCTAGGAAGCTGGCAGTAATTGCCCAGCCTCTTCTTGGGCATCAGCAGCTTGCATGTCCTGGACGTGCCCTCCAGCTGCAGGCAGGAGGCCATGTGAGGGTGCCTGACAATCAGGCAGGCTTCAGTCCTTGCTGTCCAATCACTAGCCCATCAAGAAGCCCCCTGAGCCTCAGTTTCCTGCTCTGCAAAGTGAGGGTAATAATATAACCGTCAGAGGACTACTCTAAAAAGGAAAAAGAGATTAGATTTTTTTTCCCCCAACAGAGTGGTCCTATTAGGCTCCCTGGAAAAGGCATTCAACTCTCATGCTTCAGATCCTTCCTTTGTCTATTTAGACTCTTACTAACTTCTGTCAAATTTTCTGGTTTCAAATCCCACACAAAGGCTTTGTACGTAAACCAGGCTGCCAGCCTGCTCTGGCATTCTGAGCACTATCAATGAAATCCCTCGTGTGCGGAGGCCTCCAGTGGCAGTCCACACGGCTCTGTCCTGCACCTTGTACTGGCCTATGTTCTCAGAAACAACTCAGGGGAAGACCCTGAATTTTCTGCCTCCTCGTCACATCCTCAGGTAGCAGAAAATTTGGAGATACAGCTAAGGTGACGGCTGGTAGAATCAAGATCCAGGCTCTTGCTTGGCTGAAGTAACATTTAAAATTAGTAAATTTAAACTAAATGGGCATGTAGTACTGCACTTCTGTTTTATTATTAAAAAAAAAAAAGGAAGGAAGGAAGGGAGGGAGGGAGGGAGGGAGCGAGGGAAAATGCTCAACTGGAGAAATGCTAATCTGGGGAATTCTGACTCTATAGCAATTCATGTGAGACAAGCCAGGCCGGGGAAGCCTCGGGTTCAGATGCCAGGCCTGACACTCCAGCTGTGTGACTGTGGGAAAACCACCCACCTGCCCTAGAGGGGACTTCCTGCCCCTGTGGACCATGTGAACATCCTGCTTCTGAAGGTCTGAAATTCTAACATACTTGGAGACATTTAAATGCTCGATCCCTCCATGACAGGCAATGATGACTATAATAAAGGGAGAAAATTTAGTTCACATAAGTGATTAGAGCAGAGGACAGATGTTTAATCCTATTAATGAATTTGCTAATTGGCCTTCTGCCCCCAATCATTTCATATTCAGGCTTTTGCAGTGTCAGATTAAATGGAAACAGATCCAGGGGTGGTTTGAGATGGGGCTAAGAGTGTTTCGCTCAGGGCCTGCAGGCAGTTCAGTTGTTCGGTTTGGCTAATGAGGTGCTTGGGTCTATCCTGGAATGCCTTCTCCCCAACTTCTGTGCACCCGTTTTGGCTGTTTGCCCACTCAGGCCCCCCAGGCTCCAGAGGCAAAGCCAAGAGGGGAGGAGGTTGGTGCGGCGGCTAAAAGCTCAGGCGCTGGGATCAGCCAGAATTGGGCTCTGCCATCTCCAAGCTCTGACCCTAAGCAAGACACTTCCCTTCTTAGAGCCTCAGCTTCCTCATCTGCAAAATGGGAACTACAAACAGCATTTAAAATAACACAGGAAAGGGCAGAGCAAGGGGCCCAGTGCTGAGCGGAGGCCAGGCAATTTTAGCCAGTGTTAGCATTAATCTTCGTAGACATGCGCATTGTCATACCTCACATTTGGGACTTTCTGTTACTATGTAAATCAACAACTTCCCAGAGAAACTGCTTAGGGTTTTGGTGGCCATGGATGTGGTGGCTCTGGGTCTCAGAGGGATGGAATCAGAGGCCACAGCTCGAAGGGACAGAGATTGCCAAGGGTAACACAGTCATCATACAGGTGGAAGGAACCTGCCCTGAGATGGCACAAAGGGCAGCCGCGAAGCCAGCATTAGCCCAAGCTGCTGAGACCATCTTGCCTATGCGTAGCACTGTGCTCGCTCCCTCCTTGGCCTTCACACAGCCCTGTAAGGGCAACACTGGCATGCCCCCCATTTTACAGAGTAGGAAACTGAGGCTCAGAGAATTGCCAGAGGAGGGTTGTACCCCAACACTCTCTTACTCTAACTCAGTGGTCCTAACCATTACACCGTCCTATTCCTAGTTCCCTGGTTTGAGTGGAGTGCGGCTCCTACTTCTCCCCACTGTACCAATGAGGCTTTTAGTTTGGCCTGGAACCATAAGAATTAATCCAAAGTACTAAGCCCAGGCTAGGGCATGGGAAGCTAGCAATATCCCAACTGACTTCAACTACTTGCAGAAGGTGACCTATTTAAAATACTACCCGGAGGGAGGTGAAGCATTGAAAGATAAGTTAAGTTTCTCTGAAGGCCCTAGGACTCTTAGGAAATCTCTCCCTCTCTGTCTCTCCCTCCTCCCTCAGTACCGTTCCTTCCCTGCCTGATGAATGGGAACATCGGCTCCAGGGCCATTATGCGGAATTTTATAGGAGCAGACCTGGATTTCTCCTCTGCACCACTGCACTCCCGCACTCTCAGAGACATCAAGCACACACACCCTAGCCGATCCATCCTCACCTCTACGCAGCCAGCATCCATCACATCTGGACCCAGTGTCAGGCCGGACAGAGGCCCCAGAATAACAGCTCAGTCCCTGAGAGCTAGTCAGAGAGATAACTGTGTAAACCCACAATGATCACCTTACATTGTGTTCAGGATTGTAGTGAGAGGAAGTAGCAACAGCTGTAGGGGAACAGAGATGGGAGAGATGTGCTCTGTCTGTAGGAGCCTGGGAGGGCTTCCCAAAGGGGTAACACTGAAAGAGGCTTTGAAGGATGTGTAGGAGTTGGCCAGATGAATGCAAAGATGGAGGTGGAGGGAGGCTGAGGGAGCCAGAGTGGATCTTGGGCAGAAATGACATCAGAGAAACAATGTTAAAGGACAATTACAGGATTGGCTAAATGAACAAATGATAAATAGACAAATATACAGGTTCTGATCTCATACAGACAAGGTGAACGGGAACCTGAAATACAAGGGAACACAAGGGAAGTCACTGTGGGTCAGTCCCTGTTTTGTTTCAACAAAAGAGTGAAAACTTAGAGATACCTCCCCATCTTCTTGCCTTCCCCAAGGACACTGCACACCTACTGGGATCCAAAAAATTACCAGGACTCTTCTTGATTGAATTTATAATTTTCAGCTTTCTAGGAAGCATTTGCTTTAAGTTTACTGTTAATTATCTGCATGAGGGCTTCTTGTTACCTTGACTCCTTCCAAATTTCATGGTGGAGGGCTTAGATCCAGTATTTGGGAAGCATGACTCTAAATGCTCTTAGTGAAAAGACAGTCTTTTCTTATAGCTTTTCCAGGACTTCATCATTCATTCCCTCATTTATGGACACATTTGTTCATTCATGAATGCTTTATTCAATCATTCCTTCTGTCATTCCTTTGATAATTCATTTGCTTCCACATTCATTTGCTCATTTACTGATTCCCTCATTCATTTGAACATTCATCCTTTCACTCATATGGTAAGGTATGCATTTGCACGTTTAGCATGCATTTATGGAACAAAGCCCTCCCAGTGGACAAAACCCCACTGATTTTAGGCAGTAAGTCTCCTCCCTTCCCTCTTCCAGTCTTTTCCATCTCTCTCTTTCTGTTCATCTTGACTCCTCCCTTCCCTCTTCCAGTCTTTTCCATCTCTCTCTTTCTGTTCATCTTGACTCCACTGAGCTGCTTCTGGGACTGAGGGACCAGAACAGTGCTTGGCACTGTGTGTGGGCTCCCTGCACTTTTGTGACTATCAGGGGGCTGGGAGTAGGAACACTGTTCTCAGCACTTTCTTGCTAAATCGTAAACAGATTCGGTACATTTCATGGACAAAGCCAATTCAAAGCCAGCAGACCAAATAACAGAATTCATTCCAGGCAGAGGGCTGGTAACTGAAATTCCAGTGGGAAGTTAACTTTTCCTGCAGGGTCTGCAAAATCTAGGAGATAATGAAGAACAGCCAACCATTCCCTTATTTATAACTTCCTTCAGAAAATATTTATTGAATACCTACTACGTGCAAAGAACCAAGCTGGCTGTTGTGAAGAATGAGTCAGACAAGGTTCCTGCCCCAAGAAACCTGTACTCTGGTTGGGCAAGAGGGGTTAGCACCTCCACTGATTGCCTGATTGCCAGTGTGACTTGTGAATCACAAGAATGGACACCTTAAAAGAATTCAGGAATTTAGACGGGAGAAGTGACTTCTCTCTGGGGCTTGGAAAAGGCTTCCTGAATATGGAAAGAGCTTAGTGAGGTCTTGGAACGTGAGTGGAATTTTAACCATTAGACAAGGAGGTAGGGATGGGAAAAGGGTATTACGGAGTTAAAAGGATGGGCAAAGATGCAGGCACTGGTAACGCCCAAGACACAGGTCTCTACAAATTAGCATTCCCCCTTTCTAGTCAAAGAAACTGGCATTTGCAAGGTGAAATGACTTGCAAAAGATCCCCCAGGCACAGGACTGTGTGATTTTCTCTGCCTCTCTGCCTCTTGCTGGTCCCCCAACTCTCTCTGGTAAAACACGCTGCCCTGACCGATAAGCCCCAGACCCGGCCTCCTCAGGTACACTCTGCTTCCATGAGCTCTCCAAGGTGCTCAGTGATCTAGCAGCCAGGAGACTGGTGCCGTATTTGCCTCTAACTTGCCATCTGGCCTTAGAAAAAGCATCTGATAGCTGTGGGATTTGGTCCGCGCACCTACACAATGAGCATTCTGGAGATCCAAAGCCCAGCCCTTTCTGAAAGTTCCGAAAGCTTTCACCTGGTCATGGAGGATTTATAACCCAGCCACTCCTGCAATGTGGGATTCTTTGCTTACAGGCAAATCTCTCTTGAGATGGCCTTGGTCTAGTGATGTCTTCTCCAAGTTCTCTCGCCCCCCACAGGCCCAGCAGCTGCACCTGAACGACCCTCCTCTGGGTATTCCTGACACCCTAACCTGTCTCACTTACCCATGCGCGCCCAGGAGCAGCCCTTGGTATGATGGGCACATGCAAAACTGTTGAGCCAGAAATTCTACCTGGGACCGGGATGCACAGGTTGAATCCCAAAAGCAGGGCTTTTCCAATTTTGAATTAAAGACACATAAAGATTCCAAACAGAGAGAAGGACAGGAAATGAACTTGAATATTTTTATTCAGTGGCATGGCCCTTAAATGACTTTAGATTCTGCTGCCTTTAGGGAGCTCTCTCTGAACACCCAGGTTAGGCTAGGTGCACTCCTCTGGCAGCACTAATCACGTGGAGTTTTTGCCCTATTTTAAAAATATGTATGTACTTCCACATTGTATTTTCAAAGCATTCAGGGTTTTAGTTGAGCAGGCTATGATGTTCTCAGGACTAGCAACAGAGCAGAGGTCACTGGGGGCTGCAGCAAAGGACCAGCGTCTCTGTGCCTGGATTTTTGGTCCTAGTTACCTGGAAAGGGCTGGAAGAGGATTCCAGAAATGAACTGTTAAGATTCTCAGAGATACTGCCTACTTCCAAGATGGCCTTACTCTGGGCATTTGGAAGACCTGCATAATAGAGCCATAAATTGAATAGTACCTAAAATTTGCTGACCACTTATTATGTAGCAGAACCTGTGCTAAACATCTGAGTTGCATTAGCCTTGAAATCCACACAACACAACAGCTATTTTAAGATGGTAACTACTACTGTCCCTGTTTTATAGTTGAAGAAAACAAGGCTTAGTCATACAGCTAGTAAGTGGCAGAGCCTGAATTTGAACCCAGCAGGGAGACTGATGCCTAAGTTGAAAAATCCCAACCGCTCTCTTTTGACTGCTTTTAATTAGATCTGAGCCTCACATCCCAGAGATCATAGCAGCAGCTTTGGTGAGAGCATCAACAACAAAAATCTTAGAATTTGAGAACCAAATAGAACCTGCAGAAATGTCTAATGTAACTCTCTCCTTTTACAATGGATAAACCAAGGCTCCAAGGGAGAAAGTGACCTGGCCAGGATGGGACCACTCACCACCACCCTCCCCAGCCAGAGCTCTCTCCATGTTTCCAAGCTGTCTCCCTTGGAAGGGTCTTTGCTGGCTAGCATTCCATTGAGCAAGACAGTGAGATAAGACTCTACACTGGGGGCAAATGCCTGGGGGAATATATGTAGCCAGATTCCTGGACAATTCAAACCAGTGGCGTAAGGCTCTGTGCAAGAGTGGCTGACCACTCAGCGCTTAGGTAGCTTGTCTTGGAGGTCCACCCAGTGGTCTTGGACCTGCAGGGAGCCTCAGACAGTGAGGGTTAAATGAGAGAGTGCAGATAAAACACCCAGCACTGTGCCAGGCACACAGCAGGGGCACACTGAATGCTGGTAACCCCTCTTCTCTTTCTTAGAATCCTGAGAGAGAAGCAAGAGCTTTGGCCTCTGGGAACCCTGAAGGAATTCATCCAGGGTGACCTGGAGTGCACGTAGGAAGAGGGAATGTTAGACTGTAATATCTGAGCTCTTACTCTCTTCCCAGCCCTATGCAAGGTGCTCCTTACTCATCATTCATGTGACTCCCACATCCTTACAACAAGCTCCTCTGGGCCCTGGGGGTTTCAGACAACACAGTATATGAGACAGGGTCCTCCCTCCCTCTGTGTCCTACATATCCAGGTTCCCTCCTGGAAGTAGCATTCTCACTCATTTTATGGATAAGAAAACTGAAGCTTAGAGAGGTAAGGGGACTTGTCTAAGGTCCTGGAGGTAGGGAGTGATGAAGCTGGGATTCACACCCAGACTCTACTTGACTCTAGAGCTCAAGATCTTTTTGTGACACCTAGCTGCCTCCCAGGAGGCCCACAGACATTGAAAATATTTTAAAACAAACCCCTGAGTTTTCTGTCCCCATGGTCCCCTGGCCTCTGCAACCTCACGGTGGTCAAATAGATGATGGGAGAAAAGACCTGTATTTGGCACAGAGCATTGTCCCCGGTCGAGCAGCACCCCAGGATCTGCGAGAGGTGGAACTCTGAATGTCAAGGCCCTGGGCCAAGGCTTGCAGACCTCTCCAGCTCAGGACTGGTAAAAGGGCAACCAGTGCCTTCCCTGCCAGCAGGACGTGTAGCTCAGCTGGGCAAAGGGGCCGAAGCCTCTTCCCATGTTCTAGGCTGTAAATGCCAACCCAGCTTCATCACCTACGATCTGTACCCAGAGATCTCCCTCCTTGGTGCTCAGCCAGCCCGATGTCTCTGGGGGCTGGGCCAGAATCCTGGACCTCTTCTTCCTGCGGCCTTCCAGGGCAGCTTACCCGGGGGAGCTCTGGGGTCCCAACCCAGGTGAGACCAACCCAGTCCTAAGGGTTGGTCTAATTGTGCACTTGGGGCTCACCAGTACCCCACTATAGTCTTACTCACTAGCACATCAGGGGTGGGAGCGGTAACCCCTGCCTATAACCAGGATCTAGGCTCTAATGGCAGAACTTGAACATTTAAGTGTCAGGTTACTTAAAATCCTACCACCCACAATAGCATGTGAGCATTAAACAAAACCAAAGCCATCATTCTCCTTTTCCTAGCACTTTCAGTCTCTTTATTCCAACAACCAACTTTCTAACTGCTGGTTAGGAGGCTGCACAGTCCCCCACGGCCCCGCTTCACAGGGACCCACCTGACAACTCTCCCACTGGTGAGACCGGCGCATCTTGGCTAGGGAAAGGCAGCTGCCGAACAAAGTCCAGACAGAAGGGACTCCAGGATATTATGCTTTTCAATCTTTGATATAAACCCGCCTCTTGGCCACCCCTTGGCGGTGCCCTCAACTCCCCTGAGGTTCCCCGAGCTCCGCAGGCAGCAAGCTCGTGTGATGCCCTCTCCCCTCACTCCCTGAGCCACCAGGACATGAGCCTGGGGACTTTCACCACCTGGCAGCAGCTGATTCCTTTTGGCTTGCAGAGGTTTGTCGGGGTGGGCAGGCAGCGCACCCCCTCCCTGATGCTGGGGCTTCCAGGTCTGCACCTGGCACCCGGGAGGAGCGTGTGGAGCACCCTCGCTCGGTGCTCACAGTTGCACAAACGCCAGCCGTCATGGGAACGGGAAGAGCTTCACAACACTTCCACCAGCGAACCCCGTCTCCCCCACCTGTGAATGTGCCTCTTTATCCTGCTCTTAGAGATTTCCCCGGGAGGAGGGTCCTGGCACCTGTGCCCCACAGGGGGGCCGTCACCCCTGAGGCCAGCACCCACTCTGGCTCCCTGCTCTGGGGTTCACACCAACCCTCCCATCGGTTTCTCACTCCTCTGGACACAACCTGTCCGGGCTCCTCATGGGGAGCAAGGTCCAGACAAAGGGATGCAGGTGGCGCACCCACCTCAGCACCCCGCGGCCCCAAACCCAGCCAGGGGAACAAAAGGAAGAAGGAGGTGGCTTACCTTTAGAGGGTCGCCTTTGTTTGGTTTGCAGAGATGAGAAGGTGCCCATGACGGCCCCCATGGCAGCGAAGACTTGTGTGCCACTTGTGACCCCGGGCCCTACCCCTCCCCTCCCCTGGAAGAAATCAGTGTGGATCGTCTACTCTGAATTGGAGGAGAGAGGGAAAAAAAGAAAAAAAGAGAGAAAAGCCCGGCAGCTCGCCTGCAGCTCGGTCTTCAGCGCGTGGGGCTGGGCGCCGGAGGCTCTGGCTTCCGCCCGGCCAGCCTGCGGAACGCGCCCGGCGCCACCCGGCCCCGCCGGTCCCCTCGCCGCGGCCGAGGACGGTGCCCCGCAGCCTGCCAGGCGCTGGACACGGGGCCGGCGCCCGCCCGGCCGAGGCTGCCGAGCCAGCGCCGCGCGGTGCGGGAGCCGCGCTCCGCCCGCCCCTCCGCCGCACGCTCGCTCCCTCCCGGCTCGGGCTGGGTCCCGGGGGGCGAGTAGCAATCATGAATGAACAGAGCCCGCGCCCGGCGCCCGCCCGCCCGCCTGCCCGCGCTCGGAGCCGCCCGGGGAGCGGCGGGCGGGTAACCACCGCGGGGCGGGGCGGGGAGCCTGGCCCGGTGCGCGCCGGGACCCCGGGGAGGCGCCCCAGGCAGACAGGACGCCCCCCTCCCCGGGGCTAGGCACCTAGCTGATGGGTGCGGTTCAGGGGGCAGCAGATGGACTGCCCCCAGCTGATTGTGTGTGTGTGTGTGTGTGTCCCTGTGTGGGGTGCATGTGATTTCACTTGACTTCAAGGGAAATGTCATTTAACCCACTGCCTGACTTCATGAGGTGGGGGCAAGACTGTCTCACCCAGGAGAGGGAAAAAACATGCATCTAACTGGGTTGTCTGTGGAAGAGGGTGCCCTCCTGCTCTATGGGGCCCCGAGGTGCCTGCAGAATCCTCCAATGCCAGAGCCCACCTTCTAACTGGGGGGGGGGGGGGGTGAGGAGCCCTCGCCCCTCTGGGCTCTTGCTTTCTGTGTTTTCCGTTTCTGCCCTCTCTCTCTCCCTCTCCTGCACGGTAATTTCTTAGCGATCGGCTGTGGGGCAGGGGTTGAATTAGTGATTGAGGGGTAGTGATGGATTTAGGCATCCATCTCCCTTCTGTGAGCTCTCACTCTGGATCACAAAGACCCCCAGACCCCACTGTGGCTTCTTACTGAAAGGACTAAGTTTGGATCCGTCCCATGGACTCAGACCCTTGTGGTGTTGAAATGCAAGGTTTGCACCCTGGAAGGCTGGAGAGGAGCTTCCCTTCCCCAAAACTGAGCTGGGGGGGAGGTTCCCACGGAGACCCTTTATGATTGGCACTGAGTATCCTCTGCCCAGGCTGCTCCCAGACCCCCGCCCAGTCAGCTCCTCTCTGCCACACACACACACACACACACACACACCACACACACACGCACACACACCGCATGTTTGCAGTTCGCAGAGTCCAGCAACATATGGTGTCATAAACATGCCTACACGCATGCATACATAGTCCCGCAACCATATGGGCACGAGTCCCTCAAACCCACGGACACTGCTGTCACACACACAGACAGACCCAAGGCCATAATACACCCAGAGGTGCATCCATAGGACCCTACACAAGACTGAGACACAAACACCCAGGCACACAGACTCTTGCACAGTGCCAAGTGGCATTGCAGTCACCACATTGACACAGGCTCAAGGCCACACAGGCACACAGTTGGACCCCAAGGGTACAGGGTCCCTTGGGAGCTGCTTCCCCTCTTTCCAGCCGATGAGCTGCCCCTTCAGGGCCTCAGCTGACCCAAGAGTTGGCCAGGGACCCTGAATAATTTTCTTCATCCTTATACACTTAATGCTTCCTCAAATCCCAACACATGTCCTATTTTGTGCAAGGTGTATTTGGGGAAGGTGTACTTGCTAACATACGTCCCCTTCATTTGCATTGCCTGCTGCTGTGAGACCACATGACCCCAAGGGGTGCCCACAGGGAAGCCCTGCGAATAAGGCAGGTCCTGCCTGTTCGTTACCACAGAGAGAAATTGAAGCCTCCTGGGAGTTAGAAATTTGCCTGAAGTTGCCCAGCCAGGATGTAGGATTAGAACTCAGAGTCTGGGGCTGTCATGGCCTCCTGGGGACTCCTCTGCTGGCAGATGGGGACACTGGGCGCCACTGAGGTGGACATATCTGCTGTGGCTCCCACCAGAGTCAAAGCCTCAGCTCTGCTAACTGCCAGCTCAGGGCTGGCGCATGCCCAAGAGGCCTGGAGTCCTGGAGGAGGGGCAGGACGTGGGGCTGGCCCCTGCTTCCCTCCTGCCCTCCCTGCTTGAAGAAGGGGATGGGGTGAGGCTGGAGCCTGGGTCGCTAGGGGACCCTCTAGGACAGCCAGGACTCAAGAGAGAGAGGAGGGCTCTTTGCTGAGGAGAGAGTGATGCCACTCCAGGTATCTTTGCCAGCCCCTCGGGACCTCCCTGGAGGAACAACAGGCCACTTCACTCTCAGCTCCGCTAACCTGCACACTGCCTGATGGCCACGGCCAGGACAGCACTTGAAAGGCCACAGAAAGAAGGCTAGGATGCCACCTTCTTGTTTCCTCCTCCCCACAACCCTCGAAAGAAGCAGGGCAGAGAGGAATTGCTCCATTTATACAGATCAGAAATAGAAATGTGGTTCTGGAGGTGTTTGCAAATGGCGGCCTCTGAGCAGGGAGAATAAAGTGAAGTCACCAAGATAAAGTCCAAACTCTCCAACACGAATTATGAGGCCTTGTTGTGGCCTGGCTTCTTCTACCAATCCCCCTGTCCCCTGCTGCTCCCTTTGGGCTCAGCCACACAGATCCCTCGCTATTTTCCAAAGGTGCCCTGTATGGTCCTGCCTCAGGGCCTTTGTACATGCTGTTCCCTCTGCCTGGAATGTGCCTCCCCTCTTTCTCCACTGGCCACCTGCTGCTCATCCTTGAATATCTACTTCTGGTGTCACCCCCTCCAGGAATCCCTCGCTGGCCCCCGTCAGTTCCCAGAGCACGCAGGGCTTCTTTTCCTATCAGAGCACCCATTACTTGGGTTTTCATTGTCGCTTTCGTTCCTTGTCTCTCCCTCTGGACTACAAGTTCCTCAAGGGCAGAAACCTATACTGATTTAACTCTGGACTCTCTACTTAACCCCCGGTTTCTGACAAGGGTGCAATCAATCTATGCTGAGTGAATGAATGAATGAATAAATGAATTTTCCTTGCTCAGTAACACAGTTAGTAAGTAAAAACTGGTGTTTGCCAGATCATCCTTGCCTCTTAAAGGAAGAAGCACACTCTCCCAAGTGAAGATTCATTCGTCCACTCACTCATTCAACAAATATTTATTCATTCATGTATCTAGCATGTACCAGGTATTTACATGCACAATAGCTCATTTGTTCCTGATGATGCTCTATGAGGTAGGTGTCATCTGCAGTCAAATAGACACACACACACACACACGCACTGTATGATGCAGCAGACATCACCCATGAGATGCTCACAAAGAATGTGTCCATGCAGAAGTACATGGGTAAGTGTAAGAGGCGAGAGAGAAAGGTGATGACAGACCCACTTCCTACCCCTTGGGAACTCACAACAGAGAGCAGAGAGCTGCACGGGGAGAGAGGCAGTGACAAAACAGGTGTGTAGAGGGAGTGCCAAGGAAGCTTCCCATTAGCCACCCTGGCTGCAGAAGCCATTTGTCCTGTTGCTCCCAGCATGGTGTACTCACCAAGGTGACCTTGCCCCTCCATCCAACCTGAGCTCCAATGGCTGTGGCTCCTTCACTCTGGAAGGAGAGCTAGCTCTTGCACCGTCTCTAGCTCCGACCCTTCCCTCGTCCACACTGGTATGGACTCAATGTTTTTGTCCTCCCAAACTTCATATATTGAAGCCTCATTCCCCAGGCTGTATTTGGAACCCTCTAAGAAGGTCATTAAGTTTAAATGAGGTCATAAGGGTGGAGCCATGATCTGAGAGCATTAGTGTTCTTATAAGGAGAGACACCAAAGACATCCATCCTACGCACAAAGAAGAGGTCACGTGAGCACACGGGGAGAAGGTGGCCATCTGCAACCCAAGGGGAGGGGCTTCACCAGAAACCAACCCCGCTGGCGCCTTGATCTTGGACTTCCAGTCTCCAGAACTGTGAGAAAATAAGTTTCTGTTGTTTAAGCCACCTAGACTGTGGGGTTTTGTTAAGGCCTCCCAAGCAGACTAATACACACCACCGGTGCCAGCCCACACCCTCAGGAGGCTCTGGGAGCAAGGCTTTCCTTCTGACATGAGCACCCACATAGAATTCCTTAAAGCACCCCTCTGAGGCTGTTCAGGGAGGAAGGGGTGAGGTTGGCAGAGACCTGCAGGGACCTTGCTAAAACACGCATGTGCACATCTGAGTTTATGTAACGTACATGCCCTGTTCTTTCCCTCCCTCCCTCCCTCCCTTCCTCCTTCTCCCCTCCATTCCTCTCTCTCTCCTTCTGTCTGTCTCTCTCTTTCTTAATTCTTTTCTCCTTCCCTCCTACTTCCCTTCCTCCCTACTCACTCCTTCCTCAGCCATGTTATTTTCTCATCCTTGTGGACAACAACAGTCCCTTCCTGCCACAAACGGAGGTAGCAGAGTGTCACACTGAGTCTGGATTTTGGAGGCTGCTAGAACAAGGTTCAGATGCTGATTTTGACTGCGTGACTTTGGGCATGATGAGTGCTTTCTCTGAACCCTACTTTCATCTTCTTGCGGATCACATTAGTACCTCCTTGGGAGTGTTGCTGGGAGGGGTTGGTGAGATCACGTTTGTGAGGCGTAGCAGGTGCCCGGCACACAGGGTGGCCCATTACCGAGGGTGGGCCACCACTGTTCCTGCTGCAGCGGGCCAGGCATCGTGCTGGGCTAGAGGGGTAGAAAAAGCCACAGCCTTCCCTTTGGGCTTCCGTCTTTGCTCTTCATCTGTTTGATAGGAAATCTATTCTCAGGGTCCCCATCTGGTATTAAAAGACTCAGATTAGTTAAGGAAGGCAATGTGGTTGGCACCTGATTATGTGCAATTCAGCACTATGCTGGCTGCTGTCTTGTACCATTTCCCAAATGTTCTGCATGCATAAGTCTGGCCTCCTCAAATAGACTGGGAGCTTTTAGCAAGCAAAGGCCGAGTCTCTCCTGCTTTGCATACACCCGCTCCCCCGCCCCCTCCGCCGCTCTGCCTGGCCCGGAGCTCCCTGAGTGCTCCACAGATTCTCAAACTGAGATCCTTCAGGGCAGGGGAAGGGATGTCTCCCTTCACCCCTGGCTTCAAGTCCCCTCTTCTCTTGCTAAATGTGTACCTGGGCCTTAGCTTCCCCACTTGGGAAACATGAACACAACCACTTTGTGGGGCTGGCGTGAGGGTGGGGAAAGACAAAGTCAAGGGAGAGTGCTTTGTCTCTCTGTAAAGCACTCTACAAGTGTTCTTTATTGTTATTGGCTCTGGGCTCACTGAGTTATTCATTCATTCATTCATTCTTAACAAAGAATATTTGTTAAGCACCATCTCCAGGCCAGGCCCTATTCTAAATATATGGATCAATAATGAGCAAGAAGAGAAGAGTCCCTGCCCTGGGGACACGGACAATCTAGGGCTGAAGACAATCAAGTCATCTCATCATTACAAACTGTGACAAGGCTGGGAGGGAAAGACGGGAGCTGATGAGTGGGGGGCGGCAGGTGCTCGGAGAAGCCAGGTTGGGTCACTCTGTGCAAACTATGAGGTGATGACACTACACGCAGGTAGGTCTTCAGGGGACAGGGAAGTAGATGTGAGTTTCAAGTCAGGGAGCGCAGGCTTCAAGTCCTGGGCTTGTTTTGTGACCTTGGGCAAGTTATTTGACCTTTCAGAACCTCAGTTTCCATGTTTGTGAGCGGAACAATCCCGTCAGTATCGATGCGGGTCACAGGGGTGGTTGAAAGTGCTTGTGATCACAGCAGTGCCTGGCACAGGGTCTCCCTGGCTGGAATGCAGTACTGGTTTAGAAAACACAAACTCCATTCCTCACTTTCCCCTGCTGGCCCCCTTTGCTTGCACCGTCTTACCACCCTTCCCCAGGAGGAAGCAAAGACTAGGACAGGGTCTGGGGAAGCAGCTCTCCTGGGCCACATCCTTGTGCATGAAGCATGGCCTCATCTGTCACGGTTGATCATGTTCTGGAGGGAGTGGGGCCGATGTGGGCTGCAGGCAAGAGCCGGGGAAGCCAGGACACGGGCTCTGCCCTTCATGTCCTGATGGCTGCACTGCCCAAGGGTCCCCCCTTCATGCTCCTGCGCTGCCAGTCCCCACCAGGGGCTGAGATGAGTTCAGACAGAGTGCAGCCACCCACACAGCCGAGACACTGGCGGCAAAGCCCTCTGAGTTACCCGGATCCTGCTGGAGTGTGTGCGTGCGCGGGGCGGAGGCGGGGGCAGTCAGGGAGAGGGGGAAGGATATTCCTGGAGACCAGAGAGTCATGGGCGCCAGCACTATGCTTGGCGCAAGGCAGATCCTTCATGAATATTGATCAGATGGCTCTCTGGGGGTGGATGGGAGGATGGATGGAAAGGGGAAGCGTAGATGGATGGGTTCAAATATGTTCAAACAAACATTTAAGTATCTGATGAAACCTGTGAACACTTTCCCCCAGAATAACCAGGCGTGCACGAGCATATGCTCACATTTGGTGTAGAATTTCATGGAGTTCAGGGTCTCCCCACGAAGTACATCTGTGGACACTGGTTAAGAAACCCTGCCCTATGGAAGAAAGATTATGGTAAGGGATTTGATCCCTTCATTTCTTAGCTGTGTGACTTTGACTCCTCTGATCCTCAGTTTCAGCGTCTATAAAATAGGTACGATAATTGTGCCCATCTTTTAGGGTTGTAGTGAGGATAAACGAGTAGACGCACACGTGCTTCAGTGTAGCGCCTGGCAGGGTACAAGGCTCCGTGAAAGGGGCGGGTCCTCCTTAACATCAGCACCAATCATTCATTCATTCATTCACTCATTCATTCCTCACAATTTAGTGAGGACATCGAGCGAGTGCCTCCTGTTTGTCATGGCCTGAGCTGGTCTCTGGGGTTGCAGAGGTTTATGCTCGCTGCCTTGGGGAACCCACAGTCTAAGGGGGCAAAAAGAAGATGAACAATTCACTGATTTGTCCCAGAGGTCACCAAGAAACTGTCGGATTTCCCTCTCTCCAGCTCTGCTGCTGAGGAAACAGCCCCCAACTCTGGCCAGGTGCCAGCCCCACCCAGAGTCCTCGGGAGCAACAGATGTTGGGACTCAGCAAAGTTGGGGGCCAGGTCAACATAGGAGGTCAAAGGTCGGGATGGGGAAATCAAGGGAGGAGCTGAGTGGACAGGGATGGGATTGGGGGGAGTGGAAGTGAGACTCAGGGCAGAGCAGTGGGGGACGCCCTGGGCAACTGCTTTTCTGGGCCGTAGTGGTGTGGTTCAGGGGGGGCAGGTGAAGCTGACATGGTTGGGGCAATGCGGACACAGGGACACAGGGACACAGGGACACAGGGACTGTGGTTAGAACTTCTTGTTTCTCTTTTATTCCCCTCCCCCCCCCTTTTTTTTGTATAGAGACAGGGTCTTGCTATGTTGCCCGGGCTGGTCTCAAACTCCTGGCCTCAAGCAATTCCCTCACCTCGGCTTCCAGAGTAGCTGGGACTACCAGTATGCATCACCATGCCCAGCTAGAATTTCTTGTTTTTCTAAAGTGTGTGCAAAGTACGGATCCATAATCTCCTTGAGTAAATGTCCAGGAGTCAATGGTGTTCACACCCTGCTTTATTCTCCAGAGTTTATATAATCATTGCATTAGCAGCGGCAGCCACCGTTTATGGAGTTCTTACTGTGTGCCAGCCACATGCCTGGTCTCACTCAATCATTCCAATATCCATAAGGTAGATGTTGTCATTATCCTCCATTTTATATATGAGGCAACTAAGGCACAGAGAGGTTAAGCAATCTGCCAAAAGTCACACAGTGAGGAGTAAATGATAGAGCTGGCCTTGAACGTGGATGATCTGACTCCAGAGCTCACACACTGGTCTAGCTCCAAGCCCTCTTGCTGCTCTTGCAACTGACTTCCAGCCCTGGTTTTCCAGGGAGGCAGCGACTGGGGAAGCCCGGATGTAAGAGACGGACACACAGGGAGGTGCACAGAGTCCTGGACCATCTGGGTGGCAGGTGCTGCTCCCATCCACCCTCCTCATGCCCGGGGGCTGCAGTCGTGCCCACCCGTTGGCTAGGATGCACACGGGTCTGCCTTCCCTCCTCAGTGCCTAAGGCTGAAGAGCCTGGAGGGAGCGAGCAGGGAGGGGAGACGGGAGCAGCAGTGGCCACGCTGCTGCAGCTGCCTGGTGATTAGTAATGATGTCCGTGATCAGTGGCTGAGCCGCCCCTGGCCCTGCACGGCCTGCTGAACCCGTCAGCGCGGGCTCCAGGCTCCCAGCACCGGGAGGAGGGAAAGAGGAAGGAGTGAGGAAGGGAGGGGGATAAGAAGGTCTCGGTTGCCATCATGCTGAGAGAGCTGTCTCTGGGACAGGGCCTGCAGAAATGAGGAAATGAAAAACTGAGATATTAATGGACATTTCTTCTGCTATTTCCTGTGACCGCATTCGAGACCTGTGGCATTCACTGCCTGGGGCAGAGATGACACGGAAGCAACGGGGTCACCGTCTTGGATTTTGACTTAGTAAGGTCTGGTGTGAGAGGAAAGGCCTGGAAGAATCTGTGACCAGTTGGAGAGTAGGGGCCAGAGGGGTTTGTCCTTGACCTCCAGCTCAGGGGAGTCTGGCGGTTGATTGTCTGCTCGGCACTGAAACCCCAGACTTTGGTAGAATGTGAAAGCTGAGAGAAGACCCTGCCCTTTCCCAAGTCAAGCCTGGGAGAATGGACACAGCCCAGAGTCCCCCTCCGAGTCACACCACCCCCTGTGTGGCAGGAATACCGTATAGCCGCTGGGCTGTGTGTATTTTCCAGGCAGGGAGTACTGACCTACCTCTCCAGGCCAAGTCTGGGAAGGAGGAGAATCTTTTCACCCAAGAGGGACGTGGCCCAGAAAGCCCCCAGAGAGCCAGTGAATGTTGGGTCTGGGCTGGGGGACCCCAGATATGACCTGATTGGCACCATGACTGAAGAATGCACTGGAACTGGGACCTTTGGGGCTCCTCGTCTGCAGGGGTGATAAGGCTGCACCCCAAAGGTGGAACCCCCCTCATACCTTGATGCTCCATCAGCCCCCCATGAATGTTTAGGCAACACTAGGATGAGCATCCTGAACTAACTGAGAGTTCTCTGCCACCGAGAGGAATGGGAATTTGGAATAAAAATTAAGCTTAGCAATGTAAGCTACAAGCAAAGTAACATTTCTTGCACACCAAAGTAAATTGCCTGAAATTCTTAGTTATTTATAAAATGATCCCCACAATGCCACTAAGGCAGTTACTTCCCTTTCCCCATTTTATAGATTGTTAGACTGAGGTTCAGAGAGGTAGTGTAGTTTGCTGAAGGCCATAAAGGGGGAGAAATCTGTAGAGCCTGGGTTCAAACCCGGTCTGCCTGCCTTCAAAGTCCGTGCTATTATCCAGTAAGGATGGACAGCAGAGGAAGGGAAGAGAAAGAACTGGGCGGAAATAGCAGTGTCAGGAAGAGGAGGTGGGTGATGGGGAGCCTTCCTCTCGTCCTCCCTCCCAGGAGTCAGGGAAGAGTGGCTGTGAAGAGCCTTGGTCTTGGTTTAGAGGACACCACGGGACATATGTACATGTCCTGGCACATAGATGGCCGGGTGCAGAGGGAAGGATGGTGTAGCAGTTCCAGGAGCAGTGACACGCGTGCAGCAACTATTACATGGGCCCCTGAGTGCTGGTGAGGGGTGAGGGCCCTTCCTGAGAGGCCTGGCTGGGCCCCTTCTCCACTTGCTCTATGCAGATCCTTTCCTGGGCTGCCACAAAACACTGCCTTGACAACAGTGGCCCTTCAAGCTGATTTCTGTCTCTGTTGTCCCTCCTTGCGCTGGGCTGGCCCTCAGCGAGTGAGGGGGTTGGGCACTCTAGCTGGCACGGGGGTAGCTAATTGACAGTCCAGGGCTCTCTTGCTCCGGGCTGGCATTTGCATGGTGCATTAGTATTCGTGCCCGCAGCTCAGGGCTGCTCTGCGCGAGGATGCTGTGCAGACGAGCTCGGAGCCTGGTGTGCCACGAGGAGTTGGTGCAGTTTGCTAGGAATCCAGGCCGCTGCGTAGTGAGAGGCTGAGGAAGGCTGCGGACCCGAGACCAGGGCTTCTCACCTGGTTTCCACACTGCGGTCCCTGGGCTGTCTGCTCTCTGTGATGCATGAGCTCCTGGCCAATGCCCCCAACACTCCAGCCACATGCACTGAGCCCCTGCCATGTCCCTCCTGTCCAGGGATTCAGGGAGAGGTGAAGTGGGCGTGGTTCTGGCCCTCAGGAAGCTCACAGTCCTGTGGGGACAGAGTGGAGCATACACTGTTTGAAGGCAGGGGAATAGACCAATGTCAACTAAGCACAGGCCACGTCAGCTCAGAGAAGAGATATCTGATTCAACCTGGGGAAGGAAGAGTAGGGGGGACAGGGGGACAGGCAAGGCTTTTCAAAATAAGGAGTGCTGGAGCTGGGTCCTGAAAGATGAATAGGAATTTGCCAGCCGAGCACCACTCTTAACACATGATTTCTTGCCAGGCCCTCCTCTTTCCCCAACTCCAAAGGAGTCACAGCTGGTTCCATGCTCATAGAGATACCCTGTGGGCCGAGCAACGATGCATCACTAACCCACCTATGGATTCTCAAACCTCCTGCTGCGAGGACTTGGGAGAAAATGGGTCCAGACACCAGGGTTGATTTAGCTCAACGAAACCTGTGACACGTGATGGAAATGAGTGACTGCGTCACCCAGAAGCAATTGGACTTTTCTAAAGATCTCCAGGAATGGAAGCTTCCTAGCTTCTGTATGCAACCCTTTCCAGCCTTTTACCATGCCCAGAGCTAGGGGGTGCCTCCTGCTGTCTCACCAATGTCCTCTAAACTGAAGAACATTTACTCTTAATACTCCAGGAAGGAGGGAATGGAATGCCTTGCCTAAGAACCCTTTGTGCAGGCTACTAGGGCCACACAAAACCCTGAGTGTCCCAAGCTAAGCATCTGGGTGGGAGGGGGAGGGTGCTCACAGTTGGTGGGGGATACAGATGCAGACGGTATAGAAACTTTCTACAGCAGAAACTGAACTGAACGGGCAGGGCTGGGGAAGGCTAAGGGATTTGACCTGCACCCCAGGCTCTGAATCTGACTGTACACATCTGAGCTGTCACAGAAAGGTATTTGGTCTTTGTCTCTGGGTCCTGGCACAGAGCTCCTAGAACCCTTGGCATTTCCTGAGTGATAAGGGTCTAGGAGCATCTTTTGTTCTAATGAGATGGGTCTGGGTGGGTCCTTGATAACTTCGGGGTGGATCTGGTCACCAAAAAGACCAAGCCTTGGTTAGAAGCTGGGACTTGCAGCCTCTGGAGAGAAGAGAGGGGCTGGAGATTGAATTAATCCCTAGTAGCCAAGGATTTAACGAACCACACCTATGTAATGAAACCTCCATAAAAGCCCCAAAACAGCAGGATTTGGAGAACTCGCTGGTTGGTGAAGACATCAACGTGCTGGGAGAGTGGCATGTCCAGAGAGGGCGTGAGAAGTCTGTGCCCTCTTCCCCCTGCTGCGTACCCCGCCCTGTCATTTATTCCATTTGGCTGTTCCTGAAGTGCATCTTGTTAAATAAACCAGTAAACCTAAGTGAAGTGTAATCTTGAGTTCTGTGAGCCGTGCTAGCAAATTATTGAGCCCGAGAAGGGGGTCGTGGAATTTCCTATTTACAGCTGGTCTGTTAGAAGGACCGGGGGTCTGGGGCTTGTGACTGACTGGTGTCTCACGTGGGGCGGTTTTGTGGAGCTGAGCCTTTACCCCATGGGGTCCGTGCTAACTCCGGACTGTGAGTGTCAGAACCGAATTGAATTGCTGGACACCGGACTGGTGTCAGAGACTTGGAGAATTGGTTGATGTGAGGAGGAAAAAAGAACCCTTCAACATCTTCCTGAAAACTCAGAGAGAATCTCCCCAGAAAACAAAGTCTCTCCTAGAGTTACGCTATTCAGAGGTAGAGGGAATTTGCAGCCACAGAGCTGGGCCCTCACGTCACAGGTGGCCCAGGGAGGGAAAGATGCTGCTGAGGGAAGCGCCGGGGGACAGCGACGGAGTTGGGCGGTAACTCGGGGCCCGGAAAGGTTCTGGTGTGTTTCAAAGTGTCCTGAGTTTGCCTCGACTGTCAAGTCCCCCCACTCCCACGCCAGAACCGGACCCACATTGACTCTTGGCTTCCTCCGAGGCATAAAATTATGGGCACAGGAAGATGCTTCGGTCCCACAGTGCACCTCCCTCCCCTTAACTGCAATTCCCTCAAGATAAAGTCATATCAAATTAGGTTTAAACTGCAAATATCTGGAGGAAGTTGGCACTGATCTGGGATTCAGACTAAAGCATAAATGACTGCACACCGCTGGCCAGATTTGCTAGATTAGTGATTAGGAGGAAGTCAGCGCTCTGGAGACTTGAATCCCGTTACAGGGGAATGAGAGACAGACCAGGCGTGTAGCCTACGGCCCTCAGTACACGAGAGAAGCAGGTGTGTACCTTTAAACATAGTGTGAGTCCTGGGGAGGACTCTGCACTAGGTAACTTTCTGTGTGTGGCATGCATGCATTTATTCAGTCATCTACCATTAATAGATATTCAGGCCTACATGTGTCTGTCCCCACTGAAGGTATCAGGATACACCAGTGACCAAGATGGACATTTTCCCTGCTCCGTTCTCACAGGTGGGGAGGTAAGGACAGAGAGCAGTAGGCGAACAAACAAATCAGATCATGTCTGATGCCTACAGCACTCTGCGCTTGATCTTGGCTGAAAGGCTGAGACAGATGATGACAATAGAGCTCAAAAGACAAGGCCACTGTGATGTTGCTGCAGGGGTGGGCCTGAGAAGGAAGGCCCTGCTGGGAAGGGGAGACTTATTCTGATATCCGAGTGGGAGGAGTTACTCACGTTTAGGGCTTGGGGTGAGAAGACTTGAGGTAAAAGAAACAGGGAGCCCCAAGGTGTGCAAAGTAGCGGGCCATGCACTCAGGGCACAGCGAGGAGGGTGGGGCCGGCCGGAGCGAGGGGGCAGAGAGGGGTTCGCAGGAGGCCTGGCAGGGCCCGTGGGGCTGGGCACAGAGCTTGGGTTTTACGGAGAAGCCATGTGAGGATGTTTTTAAAACTTTTTATTTTGCAAAGATTTTAGACTCACCGAAAATTCCAATAATACTGAGAGCCCCCCCAGACCCTTCATCCAGTTTCCCCCAATGGTAGTGTCTTCCATAACTATGGTGCAACATCAAAATCAGGTCAAAATCAGGAAATGACTTGGCACAGTCCACACAGCTGCTCAGATTTTGCCAGTGTTACCCGCACTCTGTTGGGGGTGTGTGTGTGTAGCTCTATGCCATTTTATCACGTGTGTAGACTTGTGTAACTACCACCACGGTCAAAATACCAAACCATTCATCACCATAAAGGAACTCCCTCAAGCTTCCCCTTTATAGCTACCCCACCCCCCAACCCCTCGTCACCGTGGCAGAATTTTAAGCAGGAGCATGGAGAGCCTGAGAGCCATCAGTTGGGTTGAGGACATGGCCTATCCAACTTTGGATGCCCTAGAGGCCTTTGAACAAAGTAAGTTCACCATGAATATAGATGATTTTGAATGCTTTTACTTTGCTGCTGAGGAGCATGAACAGAGAGGCTAAGCTACTCAACCAAGGTCACACAGTGCTTCTCATGGCTTCCTGGCCGTCTCAATTTAGATGATTCTAACAACTCTCAAATTGCCTAGCCTCATGAGTGAAACGGACTATCACCTGTCTCAACCAGTCGCCATGAGGAACTGATTCGGCAATATTTGTGAAGCAGCAAGCATAAAGAAAAAGCTTTCCACCCCAACTTGCTGGCACTGGAGAGAAACAGTTGCCCCTCCGTACCCCTCTCACTCTTGTTTCAGTGGAAGGGGAGGAGAGGATCTTGTTGGGAGACTGGCCAATGGCCCTCAAACCCCGTAGCTCATCTCCTTCTTGTAGCTTCTGGCTCACGGCCTCTGCACATGGCAGACATCTCAGGGCTGCCCTCGTGGCTGTGGGGTGAGGGGGACATGCAGGAGACTCCAGCTCTTCGAGCTTTGCTGGATTACTCAGTGGCTAAGCTCACCCCGTGAGGCTGAAGCTGGGCACAGGTTCTTGGTTCAGGCCCCTTCTCCAGTCTAGCCATCAGTGATACATGGGTACCTTCCCCTTCTGAATCTCCACCTATTTCTCAAATGGCTCATGGGAGAGGAGTGAGAGTGACTGTCACCTTTCAACTCCAAAGCCAAGCATAGTTCTGGGTCCAGAATCCCTGCCACAAATAATGTCACAGTTTTTATTTAGAGCAGTCTGCTCAGAACTGCCCGCAGGGGTGGGTGTGTATTGGGTGGGGGGACCAGGAGAAGGGCCTTGAGCAAGATGGAGAGAGGAAGAGAGAGGCCAGGGGCAGCTTGGTGGGGGGTGCCCTCCCAGGGCACTGCAGGAGAGTCGGGGGGCCAGCCCCTGCCCTGGGGCCTCCTACACCAGGACCTCACCCCCGGCAGCGACCAGACTGTCTCATTCCTTCTCTGCCGACAACGTACAATCTTGATCGCCTGTAGCACGGTTTTTTCTTTCTCAAGGGAAATTTCTGTTTCTGGCAGTGGTCCTCCATCTTTCCGGGTAAGTGCCAGGGTAACGGATGGAGTCATCGTCCCCTACTCCTTCCTTCTGCGTCTGCAGCCTCCCAGGCTGCTCACTCACCACTGAGGGGCCACTGGGTCAGCCTCCCCGCCTGGCCGGCCTCCTGCCCTCCAGCCTCCCGGGGAAGCAGGCACATCCTTCCTCTCCACCACTAATGAAATCTTCCTTCTGCTCAGGGCCCAGCCAGGCTGGGGGTCAGTACTTTTACCCACTTGGCTAGGCTCTGGGCTCTGGCTCGGTAATTACACCCCACACCTCATTGCAGACAGGCCTGGCTCAGCTTCTCTGCACCATCACCCCCTGGAAGCTTAAAAAGTGCTCTCTGGGCTTCAGGGACTGTGGGTGTGCGAATTTTCTCCCCCTTCCAGGTCCTTGGTCGGCCTGGCATCCACTCACATTGACGTCCCCCCAACACGCACACAGTCAAGAGCCCTTCCCAGGTCTCTTTTGCACCTGGCTGAATCCCATCCCTCACTCCTGGCTTCACTCATGTCACGTTGCACCTCCCCGGCAAAGCCTTCCCTGATGCAACACATGGCCTCCCAATACGGCGACACTCACAGAGACTGCCGGCTTCTCCGAGCTCTGAACACTGGGCACTGGGCTTGGTACCTCGTAGGTGTGTAAACTACATAGTGAATGGATGAGGGAGGGAATGAATGGATGCAGGAATGAATGAATGGATGGATGGGTGAATGAATGACTATGTACTTACAAGTCTATCCTCCTCCTCTGATGCTTAACCATATGTTATTTTGTTTTGCTTTTTAACTGCTCCACAGAGAGTGATGATGGAAAATGCTTGAAGGAAGGAAACTTCTCCTAAACATTAGTCATTCATCGCCCATCATTCAGCAAACTTCCTAGTCTGCACCAGGCACGAGAACACAGGGAAACCACTAAAGCCTGTCTCTGCCCTTTGAGAAGCTCTGCCTAATGTCATGACATTAGGGCTCTCGGCCCTTCTGGGATCCTTTTGAAAATCTGATGAAATCTGTGAGCTCTCGCCCCCAGAAACACATACACATACAAATGAAACCCCCTGGCCACAGTCTAAAAATGGGGGGTGGGGGGCGCGGTCAGGTGAGAAAGAGAAGCAAGTTAGGAGGCAATTATAATCTCTTGCTAGGGCCATGCAGGGAAGCATGGTCAACTTGTATTGGTGGTCACAGAAGACAAAGTGATGAACTCACTTTGAGTTAGGATGGGGTGTCTCAGGGAGGTGGGGATCAAGGAAGACATTTCAGAAGCGCTGGCTCTTGAGGAATGAGTAGAAGTTTACCAGGCAGGCAAAGGGAGAGGAAGAGGACGGTGAACCGGCACGTACAACGTACACACCAATGTGTTCAGTGGCTGCCAGCAGCTCCGGGGCTGAGGGAGGGAGGAGTGGGAAGAGGCTGCTGAAGCCTCGGGGTTTCTTTCTGGGGCGACGAAAACGTTCTGTGATTAGACAGTGGTGATGGTTGCACAACTTCGTGACTATGCTACAACACGCGGATTTGCACACTTTAGAAGAGTTGATTTTATTTTGTGGTGTGTGAATTATGATGGTTAATTTCATGTGTCAATGTGGCTGGGCCATATTGCCCAGCTGTTTGGTCAAATACCAATCTAGGTGTTGCTGTGAAGGTAATGTTTTTGATGAGCTAACATTCACAGCAGAAGTCTTTGAGAAAAGCAGATTGCCCTCCATAATACGAGTGAACTTCACTGATTCGGTTGAAGGCCTTCAGAAAAAAATACTGAGGTCCCCCGAGGAAGAGGCAGTTCTGCCTCCAGACTGCCTGGGGACTCGGCTGCAAGATCAGCTCTTCCCTGGGTCTCCAGGTTGCCGGGCTGCCCTACAGATTTTGGATCTGCCAGCACCTACAGTCATGAGAGTCAGTTCCTTAAAAGAAATATCTCTCTCTCTCTCTCTCTCTCTCTCTCTTCCCCCACCCCCTGCTGCTTCCCATCTCTGTGTTTGTGCGGCTCTCTACATATCCTGTTGGTTCTGTGACTAACACATGAATTATATCTCAACTTAGAAATGTTCATTAGTAAAGGATGAAAGAAATTATGGTAAGATCTTAAAAAAACAAGAGCACAGGCATGAACCTGTGTGGCATACTCCCGGCGTAGCCAGACAGCTCCTGGTGGCGGAGCCGGCGGGAGAGGAGAGGAAGCTGGCTGGGCAGGCAGGGGCCAGGCCGTGGCTGTCATGACAGTGCTCTCTCCTGCCTGCAGAACGGTGCTATCTTAGCCAGGGTTATTTTTGATTGCAAGCAACAGAAACTGACTCCGGCCAACTTCGGCAAAAGGAAGAAATTGTGAGAAGGGTATGGGGGCTCACACGCTCAGAAAACACTTCACAGCCAAATCTGGAAGCTGCCAGGAGCCAGGGAAATCCCAGAAATCTTGGCAGCAGGAACTCATGACTTGGGCTTCTTGAGGATAAATCGATTGCCACCACTTTTTGTTCTTGGTTACTCTGCTCAAAATCACAGTCTCAGGAAAGAGAATGAGACTGGCCACGACTGAGTCCACATGTCCAACCCACGACCTGGGAGCACAAGGTGGAACCCCTTGTCTGAAATCCCTGCCAGTGGCTGCTGTCTGCTGCTGGTGGCAAAATGGGGAGCAGATGATGGCAGGCCGCTCAGTAGGAGAACATGGTACCAACCACACTGGAGTCTCCGACCAGCTAACAAATGACACTGCCAGGAGCCTGGTGTCTGCTGAGCTGAGTGACGGGCCTTTGTTACAGCAAGGACACTGCCCCCACCTCCGGCTGTGTCAGGACGACAGACCACCTGTTGCCAGGGCACAGAGCTGTGTAGAGGGAGGACTGGAGCTAGACAGGGCCCTGCTGTTTCTAGCTGTGTGACCTTGGTGTACTCACTTAACCTCTGTGAAATGCAACGTCCTCATCTGTTTGGGGAAGGCCAATCTACCCACCTTCTGGGCTTCTTAAGAAGATTAAATGAGAAAAACAAGTGGGAAGACGTCTGCCCGGGGTCTGACATATTCCAGAGGTTCATCCTTCCCTCCAGGGAAGGTCTCCTAGACTCGATGATGCCGAGTCTAGAACAAGGGCATGAGCAACATTTTCCAGTCTGCTTTCAATTAAATTGAGCCCAGCTGCGAGCTGGGGCTGGGGCTGGGGCCAAGGCTGTGGGTCCTCAGGCTGGGTAGAGTTGCTCTCTCCCTGGGCTCCCTGCTTTCTTCTCTCCGTCAGGTGCCGGGCCCAGAGGCAGCCGGAGGCCCTTTGCCTTCCTGCGAGGCCGCATCCCAACAGCCCCCTCTCCCCAGCCGTCTGGGAAAGGAACAGAGGCTCAGCCCCTGAGAGGCGGAGGGTGGGGCCCGTGGAGGCTCAGAGCTGCCCCAGCTCTTCGCAGAGTCCTGGAGGTGGGTCCCAGAATAGTCCTCACGAATGCCTGTGACCCTGCAGGGGGGCTGTGTGTCTGTGTGTGGGCCTGAGGGTGCTGTTGACCCAAAGGCTCAGCTCTGGCCACCTGCCGCCCTCCCTGTCCATGCCCTGGGCTGGAGCTGGGCCCTGTGGCTTGAGTTTGGGATGGAGACGAGATGTGTGTGGGGTGGGGGGGAGGAGCAGAGGCCCCAGCTGGAGGGCAGGTGGGATTCCTGTCCAGGTTGGAGGCCCCGGCCAGGCCCAGAGTCTTGCAGTCACGAAAGACCCAGATCTGAGCCCCGCTGCAGGTGGCTGCAAAAGCAGGGAGGGCGGTAAATGGAAGACAACATCTGGGAAGCAGGAAAGTGAGCCAGAGCCAGAGAGGAAGGAGAGCGGACAGGATGCAGAGAGGGTGTGGGGGACAGAGGAGGGAGAGAGGCAGAGGGTGGAGAGAATGACCCACCAAGACAGACCTGGGAAAGGAGGAGAAGGGGAGGGGGGACGGGAGGGGGGAGGGGACAGAGAGAAAGAAACACTGAGAGGAGAAGAGCAAGAGAATGGCCAGAGGAAGAAGAAAGAAATGGGAAGACAGCAACAGACGAGGGAGAAGGGATGAAGGAGGGAGAGACAGAGGAGGAAGAAGGGAAGCGAGGGAGACGGGAGACGCAGGCCACCTCCAGGCCCTTGCCAGCCTCCACGGACTGTGACAGAGGCCCTGCCGGCTGGGAGTCGCCAGCCTGGGCCACACGCGTGCTGAGCTTGTTTTCAGTCTCCTGCTCCGTCTATCACAGCGGAGAGAACCCCACAAGTGCTCCGCCCCCGCCGCCCCGGGCAAGCGCGCTATATTTGTGAGGTGACTCACCCCGCTGCGCAACCCCTGCGATCCAGGCAGAACGCTCCTCATGAGTTCACCTCCAAAAGGTCACGGGACTGCGGGGACGGGACTCGAGGGGGTGCGAGTGTGGCCGAGGGTCTCAGATGAGCGGGTCTGTCATCCCACCTGGGTCCGGGCAGATCCGGATGGCCAGGGCGAGAGCGACGCGGAGTCCCGCCCACACGCGGAGGACGGCTTGTGGCTTGACATGAGCTCGCTCCTGATGCCGCCTTTAGGCTCAGTCTCACCGAGGGGCCAGAGAACTGGTCCAAGAACTTTCTGTTTCTCATGGCAGCAAAGTGACAGGCTGTGACTCCCGCTCCGGGCTCAGCTCAGCCCCTCTTCCTGCCACCTCTCCTGTGTGGCGTTCCCGGGTCATGATGTGACATTCACTGTGAAGTGTTCTCCTTACCTTTCTGCCAGCAGACTGAGAGCTCGCTGACTGAGGATGGCGATGGGCTTGGCCCGTGGGGCCCCCACACCGTGGCGCCCTCTTGAGAACCAGCTGCAGAGAGGACCACTGAATGACACCTGTGCCTATCTGGGAATCTAGCAATGCTGAATTTTTATCCCACGGAGATATTTTTTGCAACCCTTTTGTAACGAGGAAGGGGAAGTTCAGAGACATGCAGTGACCGACGAGGGCTGCAGCTAGAAAGAGGAGGTGCAGGGATTTAATTAGGCCAAGTCTGACTGATCTCACCGTCATCCCAGCCAGCCATCAGCCCGGAACGTCGCAGCCCCACACAGCTCCACGCTGACGGCACCCCATTATGCAGTGATTTGTACTCTCCCCTCACGTGTTAACCCAACACAGCAAGCTAGATGTCTTCAAAGACAGAGAAGCCAGAGGGACTGCAGCAGATGGGAGAGGTGGTCTCAAAGGGGAGAGCCTGGCTCCGTCCACTGCACTGCGTCCGGAAGCTGGCTGTGTGCAATCTGTGCAGTATCCCGGGGATGGTCCCAGGAGAGTGCAATGATTGCATTTCCTCCCGGGAAGGGACTTTGGGTTTGCATCCTTGTTGTCCAAAGGTCTCTAGCCTTGGGTCACCTAGGTTGTTCCCGCGGAACCTGGGTTCCTCCTACCCTGCAGTTACCTGTGATTTCCAGGCCTGGGTAAGAGGCAGAGGAAGTGTACCCCAAAGGAACACCCACCTCAGCAGCCTGCTCGTGAGCACATGCATGGCCCACACTGGCCAGCTCCTCTGACCCCGTTTGTCCTTAGAAACAAGGCTAGCGTAGACTAAAGAGAAGAAAGGCCGTTTTTCCCATCTGGTATGTTCAATTTAGAATTTAGATAGGCTTGTATGACTTGGGCTATGTCAAAAATAAAAATAAATAAATAATAAAAAGAAAGCATTTAGGCTTCAGTTTGCAGGGGACACATGGCATCTAGTCATGCCCTCTTTGAAATACTGAAAGACCAGGCAAACTTCTCGGGACAAAGGGTGCGGGACAGGTGTAGCAAAATGCTTCTTCTGATGAGTAGCCCAAGTACGAGACGCCCATGTTGCCAGAGCTATGTCGGTGGATGGCGGAATTGGTGGAAAAAGGCTTTGGAAGTTATTGTCATTTTGGAGCTAATAACCTCTTTCTTTCTCTCTCTGCTAGGCTTGGCCTTGGACAGTGCTTGGCTCCCACAGCACACTAGGTAAAATCTGGACTCTGGAGGCTAAAATATCAGTGGCCAGGCCCCAGCGAAGACACGCGACATAGGAACATCTGGCGGCTTTGGCTTTTTGGGGGGGAAAGTTTCTCAAAACACTAACTTCCGATTTACTTGGTTCCGGTCTCTGCCACTCATCCTCTGTGAGTCCCTGAGAAATTACTTCAGCTACCTGGTCCTCAGTTTCCTCAAAGGTAAAATAAAACAAATAATTGTGCCAATTTCATGGGGCTGTTGGGAGGATTTATGGTATAATAACCGTAAAAAGCCTCCTGCTATACTGAGAACACGCTAAGGATTAAAAAAATTGGCCATTGTGGTTATTCTTATTAATAAATATTGACTAACCACTGGCTAAAATTCTACCCTCCTTTAACCATGAGGGAAACACATGAACTTGATGAGAGGTGGGACCATTTGGGGGGAGGTTAGTGGAGGTGTTTTGTGCTGCCTACATGGTGAGTCTTTTCTCAAAGTGGATTCCAAGCAGAAAGTGTCTTTTCCTGTTAACAGCTGGTTTAAAAGTAGAAATATTTCCTACATTCTCAGTTGGCCTCACACACCTCCCCTGGAGGAAACGCTAGCATGGCCGGCTTGGTATGAGACAGGGACTGTAAAGCATCCCACGGCCACAGCCAACATGCTGTCAGTTACATTGCAGGGGAGCAAAGTGCTTTAGCAGGTGATAAAGGACAGGAACGCAAAGAATCCTAAATGAAGAATAAGACTTAGAAATAAGGACTTGGAAGCAAGAAGTGGCAATTTGAGTTCTGATACGATTGTGTGGACCACTCAGGAAAAAACCACCATAGATTAGGTCCTTCTTGTTACCAGAAAATAAACTATAAATCTCTATCACTATAGAAGGTGGGTGGCATTATTCTTAACCTCTTTCTGTCATGGTAATAGATCCCAAATAGATAAGCCTCTTTAGAGGTGGGTAGATGTCGGCTCTTCACTAAGGTGGTCCTGACCTCACTTCTACACTCTTCAATCAACTGACTGCAGATTAATGAGAAATACCAAGTAGTTCATAAATATTTATTTCATAAATATAAAACAAAAGAGAAAGGAGGTATAATTTGCAGCTTGGATGAGGGGTTAAAATGTTAAGTGAGTATGTCATTGAGAAAATGCATTTGAAATTTTTACATTAGAACAACACAATTGAGCATTGCTAAAGTTAAATTGGGAACACTAATGGGAACTCCTCAACTTAAATATTTTCCCACTTCTGTCATTAAAAGTGGATGCAGCAGCAGCAGCAGCCACAGCACTGATGTCCACCACCAGTTCTCATGTGCCACCTAAAACTTTTCTCCTCTAAAAGAAACAGGGGCTCTCTCTAGGGATAGTCTCAGGTAGGGTAAGATCAGATTGGGCCTGGAAGTTTCTTTTGTGGCCAGAAAGCAAGGATGCTTTCTAAAATATCACAGGGCAGTTCTGGAAGGATCAAAAAGCTGGTTTAGAGAGGCTTCCTCTGGCCAAGCTCTGATAATTTGAATATCAGCTAAGATTGATAACTATAATCAATTTGAACACATGGAATCTGTGAAGGGCCATAAGTTCCTAATGAAGCTCCAAAGAGAAAAGTTGATATGAACGATGAACATGATAGGGTTTCATTTTATATTATTTTTAATAGCAGGCTTGTATTATATATGGGTGATATTATTTCTTCTATTAAATATATGTTGGTTTATTAAGCACAGATAGGTAATTTCCTCTATTGTTATAAGCAGGAAAGAGTGGATTTTGAATACATCTAATAGTCTTGGAGAAAATTAGAAATTAGCAGTCATGCATGACAACACATCAAGAGAGAACCAATAATGTGGTAGGAGAATTGGCCAAATGTCCTCATAAGGACAGCAACCTGCAGAGTTTAATCTCTGCTCTCCTAGGAGATGAAACACACATTAGTGTAATTCTCTGGTCGCAGAAAAGAAGACCAGGTGAAGGGCACGGACTTTTACATTCTTGATCAGGCCACATTTAATCTTAAGTATAGTCATTTTGTGAGACCCTTTGTCACTCCCAAATAAGAATCAAGACTCCTAAACCTGCTGGCCTGAGATAATATTATCTTTCTTTTGGTTCTTTGGAAGAAATCTATTTTCCTAGGAGAAATGGGATCATTTTACATCCTAATCCTAGGAAACTATCATAATAACCCTAAGAAAATAATGCTGATAAAATAAGTATAAAAATAATAAAAAAAAATTGATGATCTTCACATTTTTGTAACCAGTGTAACAATAAGTATATCTTTTTCAATCATTCTGATGTTTTGTGTGCATTTTGGTTGAATTTTTAGGTGTTTGAAGCATTTAAGAGAGTCTGACATATTAAACTCATATTTTTAATTAAAAGCATTGGAGAGTATGCTTAAATAATTTTGTAACCAATGTTTACAGGTTTGGAAAATTTTAATCAGTTCAATTTGTGATTATAAATTGATTTATCAGTTATGAAAATAGTGCTTGACTGTTAAGAGGAATATTGTTTAATATGTTTCTAAGGCTGGGGAGTTGAATATTAAACAAAGCACAAACAGGAGTGAGTGTTCCCCCTGGTGACAAATGTCCCACAGTCATTAAAGGCCCTTTCAATGCATCACAACTAAAATTCAAGAACCACTAAGTGGTCAAAACAACCAAGTATGAAATGGTGCTAAGAACAAAAGGGACTGATTATTTTTGTCTTGGGGCATGCCATGTTATGCTTGTATTTTAATATGGAGATTCTTAGAAATGGAGCGTTTTCATGTCTCAAAGGAATTGATCAAATGGAGTTTTCCTACGCAGAAGGTACCCAGACCTGAAATTCACTCGTTTTTTTCCCCCCCCCAGAACCCTGATATTCTTATTATTTTTATTTTATCAACTCAGACAAGCAGTATTTTATCACATAGGGAACAATAGGGCATTGCCTGCTCAGTGCCTCTACCTGGTGGCTTCTTCAAAATGGCCCCAGGCAACAAGCTCCCGGTTCTCTTGGCAACCAAAGGAGAGGGTCCTCTCTGATGGCTTCCTCCTGCTTGACAACACCTTGTATTTGTGGCTTCCTCTGCTTTAATGTCTCCTTGATAGGTTACTTGCAATCCCACTTTTCAAAGTCCAAAGAAAACAGGATTGAAACATTTGGGAGCAAATGCCCTGGAAATACTGCTAACCTTTTGTTTCCCTTTCCTTTTCATTAACCGCATTGAGAGTCACGCATAAAACTTTAGATCTATATTGGTGTTCCATTTGTAGGGAGTGTTCAGCTGTCTGTGTCATTTTCATTCGCCCTAAGTACCTTGAACATCCTACGGAACTGTAATCTTGAGAGCTAATACTTCTCAAGAAGTCTTTTCTTTTTTCTTTTAGAGCTTACAAGTGTGTCCTATTTTAAAATGAACCCACGATACCAAAATGCTCATATAGAAATTTAGACACATAGGCAATTGTTCTTACAGTGGGAGACTAGGCTTGGTAAAGAGATGGTTCCCTTGGGAAACTGGCCATGGGAAATTGACCTTGGAGCTGCACAGTCTTGTAGTGAACTGTCAGGCATGCGCTGAGTTTGGAGTCTCCGGAGCAGTCCGGAGTGGCCGACCAGAGTAGGACACCCTTGTGAGAATGGCAGAGGGAGGGTCCCGCAGGTCTGAGGGATCTACACCCTCATCAGGACTGACATTCACAGCAGATACCCTCATGGGACGGGAAGGCCAGGGAAGCTCGTCCTCCAGTCACGAGTGTTGCTGAGTCTCCTAGTCCACTAAATGAGCCACAGCAAAGGAATTCATATCCCTTGCGTATGTCTGCGATATCTTTCTGACCACCAAGCCACCTAGTGTTGTGACAACTATGGAATAACTGACAAGGAACTTGTACGAGGTATTGAATGAACATAACTGCGGTAAAATCTATTTGGATAAAGCCCCAAATGGTTACCCGACAACACCCCCAGCCCCCGCCCCCGCCCCGGCCTTATAATATCTTCCGGCCACCGCTGCCTTTCTGGCTCCGTCTGGAGCAGCCTCCCTGATGTGCCTGCCCTCTGCACTAAAGGACGTACGCGGCACGGATTCAGCCTTACGGGAGGCACGAAGATCCAAGATGCACCTCAACAACCCTTCCTCCCTGAACTCCTCCCTGACACTTTCCCTACCGCAAGTGGACTTGTTTCCTTGGATGCTTTCCTGCTGGAGGTTTTGTCATACGCTATTGCAAATAGGAATTTACAAATCTATGAACTCTGAGGACAGGGCCGTGTTGGTTGCTATCTCTCCAGTGGCCTATAGAGGGCAGCACTCAAAAATGATCCTTCAGTGGATAAGCAGTGACCAATAGCCACTAATGACTTCGAACCATGCTATCAAATAAATAGCTTAGAGCCAACCCATGAAATAGACCGTTAGGAGGCAGTAATATCTTAGGCTTTTAAAAATAAATATTTACTTTCTGACAGTTATAAAGCCCTGGAGTGAATTTCCAGGTCCAGGTAACGTATGGAAAATGTCTTTCTCTCTGGGCCCAAGAGAAGGCCATTTATTTACTTACTTACTCTTTTGAGCAGTTTTAGGCTCACAGCACAATTGAGTAGAAACTCTAGCGAATTCCCACGTGCCCCTGTGCCCACGCAGGCACAAGCTCCCCCACTATCAACATTCCTCACTACAGTGGTACCTTTGTGACCATCTGTCAACCTACATTAGCACATCATTATCACCCAAAGTCTATAGTTTACATTAGGATTCACTCTCTGTGTTGTAGGGAAGACCACTTAAAATATTTTACATTTCAAAACTGTCTTTATGCTTTGTAATCTATGTTGAGCACTACTGCTAGGATGTGGTCAGAATATTTTAATTTTTCTTGAATATGAGGAATTTAAGACTCTGCTACATTGTAGGGAGTGATGTGTTAACTTGTGAGATAACAATGCTTTTCCTTGAGAATGTATCCCCAAAGCAGAAGTCAGCAGAAATAGGCTCTTTTATATGCCAAATTTGCCTTACATTCAAAATTTCAGGCTAGCAATGATTTTTTTTGAGTCATGTTGCTATCCCAAGACCATAACTTTGATATAAGCCATTACTGAAAGGTCAAAATTCAAGACAAATTATAACATGCCTGTTTTTTAAAGCTAAGCAATATTTTTTTTCTGTTCATATTGTGTTTGCCAACAGTATGCTTTTAACTAATTAGCCATGAAGAGTGGGGGCGGCGGGGAGAAGCCCAGATTGGAACAGAAGAGAAGTCTACCATCTAATGCATGACACTGAGACAGTTAAGTCAAAACGCAGAGAAACAGAATCTGTTTGTTCCTGCTGGAATTGAGAGGGCAGCTCGATACTGAAATTTCATCATCTGTTATTGTTCTTAATCAGAGATATGAACATCTAAAAATTCGGAACAAGCCAGGCATGGTGGCTTATGTCTGTAGTCCCAACTACTCCGGGGCTGAGGCAGGAGGATAGTTTGAGGATCACTCAGGGGTTTGAGGCTGCAGTGAGCTATGATTGTGCCACTGTACTCTAGCCTGGGTGACAGAATGAGACCTCGTCACTTAAAAAAATAAAATAAAATAAAAAGTAAAAATAAAATAATAAATAAATAAATAAAAATTTGGAACTGCAAAGTAGAAACAAGTGTACCCAAAATTATACTAGTAATCATTTCATCCCCCTGACCCCAGAAAGCATGCATGGGCCACCTGCCACCCCTTAACCTATCGCTGACAAGGGGGGATATTGGATCATTCAGGATTTAGCCGTGACCTGGGACTACGGTCAGCTTTGGGGTGGGGCATGGGGTGGATTCCTGAACAAAATTGGGTCTGTCAGCAAAGTGGCCGAGAAGGGAGAGGAGGAAATGGAGGTGGCTCCAGCGTTCTCCTAGGGCCCTTGCAGCTCTGCAGATGAGAAGCCTCCAAAGGGGCCCTCGCCCCAGTTGTGTTAGAGAAGGATCCAGAACAGAAAGATATTTTGAGACTTCTTGTAACTTTGTGACTTTCTCCTTTTGTTTTGTTATTTTTATCTCCTCTGTTTCCTTGTCTTACCAGCAGTGAGAACCCTTAACTTAGAAAAACCTAAGAAAAGCCTGCTGCTTGTTTCTGGACAGCTGTGTGGGAGACACCTCTCGGTGGGTCGGCAGCAGGAGTCAGGAGCCCCCTCGCTGCACAGACCTCCTCTTCCGGGCAGAGGCGAGCAGACCGGCTCCTGGCGATGTGTTCCAGCAGCCCTGAGGCCAGCGCCTGGCCCCCAGCAGGCGGCGGATGTGAAGCTGGAGCGCATGGATAGAAATGAATATACTACAGAGGGAGGCAGAGCAGTGAGGCTAAAAAGGCTTTGAGGTTGATCAAACCTGGATTGGACTCTCAGTCCTGCTGTTTCCTGGTGGTGTGACCTTGGGCAAGTCACTTACACTCTCTGAGCCTCCGTTTCTTCATCAGCAAAATGAAGATAATACCGGTGACCCCAGAGGAGTTTGTGAGAATCAGAAATAATGGATGTGAAGCATACAGGATGGGGACTGGCACTTACTAGATGCTCAATAAATGCAAGCTGACTTCTCTCCTGGACTAGCGCTCTTGTAGGGGCGGGACCAATGGCTTCCCTCCACCCTTCTGGGTTCTTTGAGCTGTAAATTAAATGGACATAAGGCAGATTGGCAGGAGAAAAAATATTCTTAATTGTGTGCATCTCACAAAACCTGAGACTCAAAGAAAGGCCAGATAATTGAAGCTTATATAGCATCCTGAGCTACAGAAAGGAACAGGGGCTTGGGACTTCAGGGCTGGGGGTGACACAATTATGGGAGACTGAAGGAAGGGAATGTATGATGACTAAAAGTTGTCTCGTTATGCAGGTAATAAAAGTTGTCTCTGAGCAGCCCTCTTCCTGATACACATAGTTTTTCTAATGTAGGTTTTCTTTATAGATGTAAATTTCCTTTACAAAAGGACAGCTTTTCCGAGCTACTCCTGTGTCTGCAGTTTCTCAGAATAACCAGCTTGAAATATGCCAAAGACGTATATCTTGCCATGGCATATTCTGGTCTCCTACAGTCATATTTTGGGGTGGTATATCCTGGGCCCCAGCCCACTCTAATTATTTTCAAAATTAAAACGCCATGTCCTAGCCCAGTGTCAGCTGTACCAACACCACCCAGTCTCCTGGCTCACCTGCTGATGTGCGGCTGAGGGCAGAAAATTGGCAAAGTTGCTAGGGGCTCTGGCAGCTCGGCTCAACCTCTGTATTCTTCTCGACTTGACAGTGAGTTTGCCCTGATTATGTAAATTGCTTGCCCCTCCCTGATTTCTCCTGGGGCGACCACCTTATCAGTAAGAGCCTGGAGTCGGCCAGAGTTCAAATCTGGGCTCCAACATTGACACACACATCTGTAGCTTTGGACACACTGCTTTTCCTTCCTTGTGCCTCAGTTTTCTCATCTTTACAATAGGGATAAGACACTAGTACCTATTTTTATACTAGTAACAATTAGGGTGGTTTGGAGATTTAGCCAGCTAGCGCATATAAAGCCCTTGGCATAGGGCCTCGGATATGCAAAACACTTAATAAATGTCAACTAGTATTGTGATTATTGGGGACCCCCCAATTCACCCCATCGCTTACTGAGTTGAGCAGACCCGCAGGCGAGTGGAGGCAGGTCCACTATGGCACGCTACTACCTGCAGTGTTGCCCCAACAGCCTGGAGGGGAAGCCTCTCATCCGGAGACCTTTCTTCTGACTCTCACAATGGTGCTCTATCGGGTTTGGACCAAAACTATTCCCATTTTGTAGATGAGAAAGCCGAGGCCCAGAGGTGCATCTCTTCCTCAAGATCTGAGTGGCAGTCTGCGGCAGGGGGGACTGAGCCCAGGTCTCCTGACTCCATGTTTGGTGCCCTTCCTATCCCACCCTCAGAGAATGAAGAGGAAGGGGTGGGCTGGCAGAGGAAGAGTCGGGAGCTTCCCCCAACCCAGCTCCCGTGGAGGCCGGAAAGGGCTCTGACACCTGCCGCCTCCGGCCTCCACTGCTCCCACCTGTCTGCCAGGAGGCCTCTGATGGAGATGTGAAAAATGAGCCACTAAATGCATTATGACTTGTGAGGCTGTCGTAATAATTAAGTTTTATTAAAACGAACACCAAGGAATTTCCTGACATGGCCTGCCTGGCGAAGCTCAGCCAAAGCTGACAAATGAGCGGGTTCTGGGGAAGGAGAGCACCTGGGGCGGGAGCCGGGACGGGGAGGAGCCTCTGGGTGGAGGCGGCGGAGGAGGCCCAACCTCTGCCTCCCTGCTTTGGCCTTGCAGACAGTGTGCCGAGTCCAGCTTCCAACAGAACAGATTTCAAACCCCAGCCGGGCCACTACTGATGGTGGCAGCTTGCCCGCCCTGCCGGCTGCGCTGTGAAGGGGGAAGGCTCTGAGCAAACTACTGTCGCCCCTGAAGGAAGGGGGTGGCCAGTCACCCGTTTGGGAAGCCTGGCCATCTTGTCTGCAGACACTCACCGAGACCCTTGCCAAACAAACAGTGCTTTCTCCTGGACAAGGCATTGAAATTGGGGAGGGGGTTATTTAGAGCAATTCTGTTATTTTGATTTTCTACAATAAGCATCAGTTGCTTTTTGTACAGAAACAAATGAGCTCTTCCAGCCCGCACACATTCTAGAGTGCCTGACTGAGGGTCGCTTCAACGCGGAGGGCACAGGTCTACCGAGACACGGGTCCTGCCCTGGGGGAGCCCACGGTGGTCTGAGGGACAGGGGGTTAGGACAATTCTGTGACGGGGTGTTAATGGTGCTGTACCTGTGTCAAGGGCTATGGCAGAGGCAAGCCCAGAGTGGCTGGAGAGGGGCACAGGGAGGACCTTGGGAGAGGCTTTCTGGGCAAGGGTCGCCTGAGCTGAGGCTTGGTGGAAGGAAGGAGGGAGTGAAAGCTCAGAGGCACAAATAAGCACTGGGAACTCAGAGACTCATAGCTAGTTCTGTGGGGGTCCGATAGCATCTCTGATTGGCTCTTCCCGTTTGCACACAAGGCTGTCCGTTCTACCGGCTGCTGGGCTGGTAACTTTGCCTCATTCAGTAGCCCAGAAGAATGGCATTCTGGACCTTACTAGAAAATACAGTCTTGAACCTCCGTTGTCCCCATCTCCTATTAGGAAAAAAGAAAGAAAAAAAGCTCCGTTGAAGGAATTGTTATTTATGGAGGATTAAGAAGGACATTCCTTCTGCGGGAGTCTGGGTTTTATCCTTCCATCAAGTAGGTCATCAGAAAATGTGTACTCAAGAAAAAAGAGATCAATGGAACAGAATGGAAAGGCCAGAAATAGACCCTGATATGGTAAAGGTGGCTTTGCAGTGCAGAGAGGAAGAGGCAGC
Organism: Eulemur rufifrons; assembly: GCF_041146395.1. NCBI lineage: Eukaryota > Metazoa > Chordata > Mammalia > Primates > Lemuridae > Eulemur > Eulemur rufifrons. The sequence goes on from NC_090992.1 coordinate 15,693,644, forward strand.
TCAGCCAGCGGACCCTGTCGGGAGAGTTGACTAGACATTCGGAATACAACACCGAAGCCTCACACCACACACCCAACCATGACTGGGCAAACGTTTACGTGTTAAAAAAAACGAGACTACAAAATAGAGGAAGAAAACATGGATAATGTTTTTTTAACATTGAAGTAAGAGGAAATTATTCTAAGAGCACCAGTCTCAAAAGCCACAAAAGAAAATGGTTGACAAATTTGATCACAAAAACATAAAAACTTCTAGATCATGAAAATAATTGTGCAAAGTCAAAAGAAAAGTGATGGGGGTGGGGGCAGGAGGCTTTCAATGGGAAACCACTAAAGGGTTTTCAGCAAGGGATTGTGGGGTAGGGGATGAAGTGGGTGATGAACTGTCACAGTTAGTTTTATATTTTGGTGGGGGCGGGGAATCTCTGGCCCTAGCACAGATTGTAGAATTAGAGGGGACTGACCAGGTGTAGAGAGAAGAGCAGTGAGCGTGGAGACCAGGGAAAAGGCTGTTGCGACAGGCCGGATAAGAAACGATGGCCACTAGGGCTAAGCGGGAGCTTGGACCACCGGCAATGGGTGGAATGGGGTGACATCTGGGCGTGGAAATCTACATGGGCCTTGGTGGTCCCACTGGAAAAAGGGGCAGTGGAGGAGAGGGTGTCAGGGGTGACTCCCAATTTCTAGGCTTGAATAACTGGATGGTAAGACAGGAAAGAGAGGACAGATTTTGTGGTGGGGGTGGAGATGTACAGTTATTTGACTTGTTGAGCTTTAGATGCTGTCGAGCAGGGCTGGCCTCATGCTCTCCTGTCACCATCTTGAAATCCTTCGTCATTTTTAAACACAGGAACTTGCATTTTTGTTTTGTACTGAGCTCAACAAATTATATAGCGGTCCTGTCTTTGAGCCATGCCAGAGCTAATGCTGTGAAACAGTTATCCAGATCTCTCCAGCCGGGAGGAAGCTTCTGGGCTGGAGATTCGCCAGTGTGTGAGTCATCTGCGTTTAGGCGGTGGCTGGAGCCCCTGGAGGGATGCACTGTCTTCAGGAAATGCTCTGGAGGACAAGAGGACAACTGAGGATGAGTTTTCAGGTACTCGCAGGTGTGATGTCTAGGTAGGCGAGGATATGAGAGTAGAGGTTGACAGGGTAGCAGAAGGAGGGAGGAGAATTTGGAAAACCCATGGGAGGAATTATATCAAGAAAGAGAGCAAAGTGTCAAAAGCCAGATATCAAGAGAAATGAGAACTGAGAAAGCTCTAGTGGGTTTGGTAACACGGAGGTCATTGGCACGCTCAGGAAGTGCCATTTTTGTGCACTGGATGGAGAGAGAGGACATTGTGGACACAGAAGCTTGTCCATGCTCTAGAGGGGTGGGAAATGAGGTTATACCCCAAAAAGGTGAGGGGTGGAGGGAGGGTTTTAATCATTATTTTTATGAGAAACATGGACATGTTGCTAAGATATATTGTTAAGGAAAAAAGCAGTACAGAATATTAGATGCAGAATAAACTTTGTGTACAAATGAGGTGGAAGGCAGATTATATGTGTACACAGTGAAAATTTCTGGGAGGAAACACAAGAAACGTGTCATGATGATTACCTCTGGGGAACAGGCCACGGGGCTTCAGCTTTTTCTTTCTATACTGGTTGATTTTAAAATTATAACCATACTTTAAAAATAATAAAAATGATTAATTTTATGCCCTCAAGGGCAGCTTTGGATACCACAATTATTGATTAAAGATTTCTTTGGTTCTCAAAATTAACATTCAATTTATTAAAGTTACAAATTCACATATACTCAAGTTCTTCTATAAGCTTTGAAATTCAGCTTACAAATCTTATTATTTATTTATAAGTCTAGCAAATTTTAACAATCATTTTTAAGGGTACCTTTGAGAAATGTTTCGTCTCATTTACAAATGTGCTTAATTAAATTGCTCTAAACATTGTAAACTGCATTTATAGACTTAATATATTTGAATTCCTTCTTAAGTACTTCAATTGTCAAACAAAGCTTCTCAAATATTTAAGTAACTAGTGCAAATCTAATTCATTAAACTTATAAGTACAGAAAAGCTTAAATTCTTTTAGTGGTTCCAATACTAATTTAATATAGTAAGACTTCAACTTAGAATCTGAGGTCCAAGTCAATGGCTCAGGGTGACACTTTACATTAGAATGGAAAAGTTAATCTATGACTCTTAAAGGCTACATTTTCTTAAACATAACAAGTGCATAAACAGCTTATTTCAGAGCACACATACCTTAATGGGAATGGTGTAGTTCCCTTCTATCCTTCTATACTTAATTCCAAGTCTTCTGTAGGTTCAAAGGTGCTCACCTATGATCCTGCCTATGTCACCTCCCCCATTCCAAGAACAGGGCCAAGGGTGGGGTCTCACTCTGCTCCCTGCCAGCACAGCACACCTGCATCCCTCCCTCCCCCTCCCCCTGCCTCTCCTTCCTTCCTGTGGACCAGCTGTCCCTCTTGCCGGGCAGGTCCAAAGCTCCACCTTTGTTTTGTTAGGGTCCTCCCACTTTCTTAAGTGCCCAGTAACCATCATCTCTTCTCTCCTATGGATTTGATAGTTTCCTTCAACTTGGATACCTCACATCAGCATTTTAAACGTGCTCAGGTCTATCTTTTAAAACAAATAAAAGCTACACGTGGTGACCCCTGGGTCCTGGTGGCCTAAACTCCTAACCGAAATCCTTAATTCTTACACTATGTAAGGCAGAGTATGAAAAATAGTTCACTGGAGCATCAGGTATCTCCTGACTTATAAGTAAGGGTCTCTAATAGGATTCAAAACTTTCAGGTCAAAGCCACTTCTTGGAATTTGCTTTAGGTTTAGGTTTAATCCTCTATTCTTTTGTTATACTTGACACCCATCTCCTTTTCTCAGATTACTCGTTATACCTTGAAAGTAGCCCCTTGTATATGTATCAAAACTTAATTTGTTCCTTCCTCCCACTGTCTCTGAGTTAATTATACTCCATTGCTTGAGCCAACCATGAAAACAAATGCTCTTCTACCAGAATTTTAAAGAAATTTGGGTAGAAAGAAAGGTTATTTCTGAGGAAGAAATAACCTTCTAAAACTGTAGAATGTTTTTCTCTTTTCACAAAGTGTGAATTATTCTTGTAGGAATAAACATTGCTTTTCCTGTCAATGATTGAATTCTGGAGTTAGCCAACCTTCCTGGGCAGATGTGTTAGTTTTCTAAGCTGTGTAACAGATAATATATCCTCAGGATGTCACAGTTTCTGTGGGCCAAAATATGGGCACACATCAGCTGCATCCTATTCCCTAGGTCTCTTAAGACTGCAATCAAGGTGTTGGCTGGTTTGCATGTTACTTGGTTGGCTCCACCTCGGGAGAATCTGGTTCCAAGCTTACTCAAGATGTTGCTGGAATTAACTTCCTGTGGGTGCAGAACTGAGGACTTAGGCTTTTTTGCTGGCTGTTGGTTGGATGCTACCCTCACACCTAGGGGCTGCCCACAGCTCCCTGCCATGTGGGATTCTTCATCATGCTTGCACACTTTAGCAGTCAGCAAAGAGAATCTCTGGCATGAATCTTCGAGCATAATGGAGTCATATAATGTAAATAATCAAAGGATTGATATCCCATCATCTTTGCCATAGTCTGTTGATTAGCAACAAGTCACAGGTCTCGTCTACCTTCAAGTGGAGGACATTATACAAAGGCATAAACACCAGATGGCAGGGGTAACTGGCAGTTGATTTAGGATCTGTCCGCTACTTCTACTCCAGTGCTTTCCAAAAGATATGCCCCCAAATTCCTTTCAGATCATTTAAAAAGCAAACTGGAACCGGGAATGTGGTACCCTCCTAAACGGTGCCTGGAAGTATACCTGCTGTCTGTGCCAGTGTGGTGGCTGCAGGTATCGCAGATGGCCTGTCCCCATCATTCCGCACTGAACCAGGACAGTGGAAGATGTGACAAAGACCATCACATTGAAACAGAGGCCGCTTCCTCTAATAAGGCCACTTTCCTTTAAAGTTAAATTGAGAAACTGAGCGACTGGGAGATTGTCCTTTTAATGGCTGCAGAGTGCAAATGCATTTTGAGAGCAAATCCTCCTTCTGAAAAAATCATTTCTAATGTTCTTTCAAACTGTCAGTTTGGAGGGTGAAGGGGGATGTGATTAGAAGACCAAAATAACAAAGAATTTCGAGACCAGCAAAAGTGTTGACTGCATGGATGTATAATTTAAACTGCCAAAGTGGAGGCACATTTTTGATGCCAAATATACTTAATCAGTAATAATCCTGTTCTTCAAGCAGGCTCCTAATTTGTTTTATTGCCTTTTTAGATTTGTCTTCTTTCATTTTCTAAAATATAATCATAGTTCAGCGACTCCATCTGCGAGCGATCCAGCGATGAATTCTGGGCGGTAATGATGTACAACGAGCGAATAACAATTCCTTAATCACGCTGTTTCCTCTGTTGTCGCCTCATTTGAATTCCTGGTTTTCAGAAAATTCAATTATATTTGCAATTTCATCAAGAATTACTCCGATAAATAACTGACAGCGTAACAGTTCACTCAGTCGTCAGGAGCGAAGCTCACGGCCCGCGGTGGGGAGAGAAGAAATGGCAAAAAGCAGGTTTGATAAAAAGCGTCGTGAAGTTTTGCTTTCCTGAGAAGCAAAGGAGACGGTGACAATTGCACAGCCGCAGATGTCAGCTCGGCCTGTGGATGGGAAGTGACAGGAGGCCCCAAATGGAACTTCCTCATCGATCCCGCCCTGCCTAACGTTCCCCTCCGGAGCTGTCTCTGCGGCTGTGAGGCCCCATTCCAGGCTGAGCTTCAGAACCGGGGGTTTGAGGTGCCTGTCGCCACCACCATCCTCTGAGTTTCACGTCGGAGTTCTGCGGCCACACACACCAGGTGCGGAAGAGAGGCCTTACTGCGACTTTAGTCTTCCCGGTAAAGATTCTCTGAGTGTCTGAAGAGGAAAATCAATCATCCTCCACAATTGCCATCTGTTGCCATTCTAACTCCACGCGAGTGATTCAGCCCGTCACCTAGCCACTGTCAGAGAGGAGCCAGTCACCACGTCCTGTGTCTCCACTCTGCACTCAAAGCCCGAACTGTTCTATTCTCAGTCCCAGTGCTACCAACCCGGTGTCCCTCTGGATCTTTCCCCAGGAAGCAGGACTGAGGAATGCAGATGGGGTCACAGTGATGTGCGTTGGATTGGAGTGATACCTCTTGGCATTTCTGAGGATGGCTTTGGGTGCAGTTAGCAATCCGTGACAACAGCCACCAGCTCAGGCCCTGGGCAGGGCAGCTCCTGGGATAGACAACGTCTGCTCCCTGCTCGCCTGGAAGCAGTTGTAATCATCCAATTATAACGTTCCTTTGGAATGTTAGCTGACGCCCCTCTGGATGAGACATACCCAGGCACAGACACTTAGAACAGCAAAACTTCTGTCGTCCCCACCCCCACCCACGCACACATGCACCCGAACACACATGCACACACACGCACACACAGCATACACCCACGCACACACGCGCACACACACAGAGTGGAGGGGAAGCTGAGGTGACTCTCCAGAAAGCACCTAGTATATTCAAGGCTGCCTACTCTAGAAGATGCTCCCTATCAGAAATACATTTCTCACCATCAATTAGTTGGCAGAGATTTGTAAATTAAGTATTTTTCCAAGTTCAGGTTTCCAGGATCTAGATGGTGTCAATGCCCTTTAGTCAAAGACCCGCAGGCACACACCTGGAGCTGAACAGCGTGGGGTTCGTGGACTCATCGCAGCAAGGAGAATGTGCACCGTGGGGAACGGAGAGGTTTGTCTGTAAGAGGTGTTAGAAAAGATTTAACTAAGGATTTGCACTTGTGTCAGGCGACTTTGGGGAGGTTTGGGTTAGATGCTGTCAGGCAGCAGGGCTGGTTCTACAACGGGGTATCTCTCTAAATCTTATCTGTGAGGCAGAAGGAATAGAGCAAGGCTAACACCGTTACTGGTAAACACGCAGCAGTCATTGCTATTAGCCAGAAAGAAGGGATGTTTGGTCTTTTTGTGGTCTGGGCAATGTTCATGTCACATACGATTATGAAGTGGTTTTGCTCCACCACGGTCAGAATGGCCCTGTCTGATGTTGAGGTTCTGTGAAATTGTTCATGTGTTCAAGAGGAGAACATGAGGGCCAGTGAGGACCAGGCCAGCTCCTGTCTATCTGAGATGCTTGTCTCTTTCTTAATGATAAGCTTCTTCAAGGTCATGAACCGCTTCTTCATACCCATGCTCTCAGCAATCGCACACATTCTTCCAAGTATTATGAAGCACCTGCTCCATTGCAAGTGTCAGGTGATGGGACTACAGCAACCAATGAGTCAGCCACAGTCCAGGAGAGGCCATTGCAGGCGCGGGTGGTGAGCTCTCGGCTTGCGATTCACAAGGATGTCACCAGCCACACGGTGAAAGGACCCTATGTGGCCAGGGGAGACTTCCTGCAAGAGCTGAGCTGTCAAGGAGCCTTAAAAACAAATAAGAGTTGCCCAGAGAAAGAGAAGGGAGAGTGTTTCCGGTGGGGGAAACGGCCGGGTCAAAGCCTGGATGCTTGAGATCTGAGAGCGCGAGTGGTTTACCGGGGCAGGAGTGAGTGGGGAGGGTGCACGCAGGCAGGAGTGAGTGGGGAGGGTGCGCGCAGGCAGGAGTGAGTGGGGAGGGTGCGCGCAGGCAGGAGTGAGTGGGGAGGGTGCCCGCAGGCAGGAGTGAGTGGGGAGGGTGCGCGCAGGCAGGAGTGAGTGGGGAGGGTGCCCGCAGGCAGGAGTGAGTGGGGAGGGTGCCCGCAGGCAGGAGTGAGTGGGGAGGGTGCGCGCAGGCAGGAGTGAGTGGGGAGGGTGCGCGCAGGCAGGAGTGAGTGGGGAGGGTGCCCGCAGGCAGGAGTGAGTGGGGAGGGTGCCCGCAGGCAGGAGTGAGTGGGGAGGGTGCGCGCAGGCAGGAGTGAGTGGGGAGGGTGCCCGCAGGCAGGAGTGAGTGGGGAGGGTGCCCGCAGGCAGGAGTGAGTGGGGAGGGTGCGCGCAGGCAGGAGTGAGTGGGGAGGGTGCCCGCAGGCAGGAGTGAGTGGGGAGGGTGCGCGCAGGCAGGAGTGAGTGGGGAGGGTGCCCGCAGGCAGGAGCCAGACCAGAGGCCTTGCGAGCCCTTCAGAGGAGTCTTGGCAGAATTTAGCCTTATGGCGAGTAATAGGGAGCCATGGAAGGGTTTTTAGCTAGGGAGTGACACGGTCTGATTTATGTTTTACACGAGGAGACACTTACAGAGCGACTGGGAGAAAGGAAGGTAGGCGTCGGTGGCAGAACTGGACATCTTGACCTGTGAGTAGAGACCCAGGCCCTACACAGCTGCTTCTCGCTACCAAAGCAGGAGCAGAGACTGCAAGGGGCGGGGCATGAAGGCAGGGTGGAGAGAACTGCCGTTTTTAAGCCCCCGGCCCTGCTGCTACTTCTAACACCGGCTGACGTGCACTCGCCCTTAGCGTGCACACGCACACTGCTCTCAACCCCGTACGTGGACTACTTTATTTCATCCTCGCAATGACCCTATGTCATGTGCTTTTTCCTTGGCCCTAAATTATAGGTGAGGAAACTGAAGCATACAGAGGTTAAGCAGTTTGCTCAAGACCCTCCAGCTGCTAAGAGGCGGCGTAGGAGCTCGACCCCAGGCAGCCTGGTTCAGGACCCCTGTTGCTTTCCTCTGGGCTCCTTGGGGCCCTCCCGGTGCCAGGCTCTGTGCTGGACTCTTTGCACACCGTGGCTCACCTGGGCCTCACAAAACTGCGGGCCAAGGGTGTGTGGAGCTCAGGGTGTCAATGCCAGGGCTCAAAGCACAGTTTGGAAAGGGAAGGCTACTTTTCACAGTGGAGGAAAAGGACTGGAAGCTCAGTGATCATGGAGAAGCTTTTTGAACTTGGCACGTGTGCCAACTTTGGGTCCAAAGCACCCAGTGTGGGGCTTGCTGGTTTTGCACTAAAGGTTAGAATTTGTTATGTGCATTTGAATGAATGAATAAGTCAAACTGTGACCTATCTTCCAAATAGATGGCAATAAAATATTATGCAGACAAGATAGGAGAAGCTTGGTGTCTCATTTTGGAGAAAACTTTCTCCAGGGGATGCAATTGCCACTGTGCCCACGTTAACAGCACAGGGAGAATTCACCAGCCTGAATTAAGCATGAAGCGAAGTGCTGCCTCTGTATTCCCAGCTGTGCAACCCCAGACAGGTCGTGTAAATGCTCTGAGCCTCAGTGTCCTCGTCTGCAAGATGGGAGCGGTCACTGTGAGGGGCTGCTTTCAGGCTGAGACAGTATATTCTCAGTGTCCGTTAAGGCGTGTGGCACGTGAAGGGTGCTGGGTAAAGGGCAGTAAATACCAAAGCCAGACATGTCAGAACAGTGATGAATCACTGCAAAGTGCAGCTTTATTTCCCTGTGACTGGAGGGAGAGAGTGAGGACCAGGCCTTGGATGGGCTGAGGCCAGCTCAGGCGCTATTACCCGTCTGCAGTGCCTTTTCCACTCGCCCATTCTTGAAAACTGTTCAGACAAAAAGGTGCTTCCTTGGTACTTGCTCCTTTGGTGGTCAGTGTTCCTTGGGCCACTCTCACCATTAAAGCGTCACCGTGGCAAACCGCCCGCTCACACAGCTTGCAGCGGGCCCACACTTCTCCCAGGAGCAAACAGCCCCTCCTGCAGGTGCCTCCCCACTCCTCTGGGCAGAGACGAGGGAGAGCAGCAGGGTAAGGGCTTTCACCTGCGGGATCCGAAACGTGGGCGTTGAAAGTGCACAGGCCTGGCATATGGGAAATACACAGAAACGCTGGTAGAAATGAATGAGGCAACACCATTCAGGGAGTTTCTGGAACAGGGCAATTGTCCTGGGTCCCAAAAATGTATGTTGCCCCAGGCTGCCAGGCAGGATAGTGGGGGTTCTGCTGGGAATTGCGCTGGCCTGAGACGGTTCCAGCCATCCATTTGGTCATTCAACAGTATCGATAGGCTGGGCACGACATTATGCACCACTATACAAGGATGGAATCGTTGCAGTTTCTATCCTCGTGTGGCTCACAGAATAGTAGGAAGCTGCAGAAGTAAAGAGTCAAAATCCAGTGGGGCGGGTGCTACTCAGAGGAACGTACAGGGTGCTGTGGGAGCCCAGGCTTGGGTGATCTCCAAGGGCTTCTCAGGGGAAGAGTCAAAGAGCCTGACACTTGGATGGACGGGTGAGGAGTCATCCAGGACGAAAAGGACGGTGAGTGACTGCTCCAGGTGGAAGAGATGACATGTGCAACCCTCAAGGTGAGAGGGAATATGGATGACTCTGATTGGAAACTCAAGACTTGTCTCGGTCAAGGTCTCATTTGTAAGCAACAAACACTAAGCCTGGCTCATCTGAGCGGAAACGGGATCGATTAAGTGACATTAGCTGGCTCACTGAGTCTCTGAGAGACTAAAATCAACTCGGAGGCTATGAGCCGGAAGCAACCCATGAAATAACATTGCACAATTGCTCCTGTGAAGATGCCACCATCCTGGCAGCTGGCACCGATGTGGTGGCTTGCGTGGTCAGCAGCGCTGAGGCTGAACTCTGGATGCCGGCCCTGGGAACTAGATGTAGTGTCACTGCCTTCGCAGACACGGGTCCTGCCTGGTTCCCAAGTCTTCAAGTCATAACTTCCAATTCAAACCCCAGGACAGAGGGTTTGATCGACTTGTGCTCACCACAGCTCACCACAGATGCCAGGGAGCCTGGGACAGAGGGCATGGGCCACTTATAGCTTTATGATGAGAGGTGGACTCTGCTCCGAACACATGGAGAAAAAAGCAGCGGCAGTAAACTAACGAGGAAAGCATTATCACGGAAACCCTGGGCCCACCTCCGTGACCGAGCCGTGAGAATTGCCTTCAAAAGGGCTCACAACCTAATGGAAGTGACACTCTGTCTATAAATAATAAAGAGATGGAGAAAGTGCAGGGAGGGGAGCAGTTCTGAAGATGGGCAAGGGATAGAATGAGTCAATGTCAAGGTTCCAAACTGGAATCTCAGGGTTAGGATGAGCTGGGAACCCCACTGACACCCCACATGAGTAATGCCAACCTGGAGCCCTTCTGCCCCCGCCAGCTCTCTAAATCAGTGGAACCAAAAGAACATAGGGTCCTCCAAGATACGGTTGTCTGCCAAACATCATCATTTTTTTTCATCAGCCATTAATCCAATCCTTCTAGAAACAATTTCTACTTCATACTTGTAACGGCTTGCAGGATACTTCAGTCTTCAGGCTGCAATTTCAAACTTGATTTCCATGCCTCCCCTCTACCCCCATCAACATCCCTCATATCTTTTGGGCTGTAGCCTAATGAATATGCCATAACCCTTCCCAAGTCCTGACGGATTTGAGGGGTCTGCAGCCTTCTGAGGATAGAAGTGCCGAAGGAATCTGAGAAGGCAAACCTTGGAGGGGCTTCACCCCCAATCCAGGGAGAGACCACGTGGTCCAGGCCAAAGGCAGTGGGTGTGTGTCATTTCCCTGGCCTCAGTAACTGGATCAGGTTGGGGGCACAGTAACATAAACTCTTTGACCAGAAGGAAGCCCCAGAGGCTTCTAGGCACCCCTGTGAGCTGTGGGACCCAGACCTGGAGCTGAGAGGCCAGTTTGCCGTGTGGGGGGAGAAGAGGACTTTGAGGAGCCACCATGTGAAAAAGAAGCCCACACAAGAAAGTAGAGACAAGAAATGCAGCAAAACCAGTTCTGTAGACAAACTTGACCTCTGGATCCAGCAGTGCCTGAAGCCTTATCTACCCTTGAACTTGTTAATTACGTGAGTGAGCCCTGACAAAGATTCTCTCATTGAGCAAACTCCATCCAGGCTCCCCTGAGCTCTTTTTCAACTAGGTATGACTTCTGCACCTCTGCGTTTATCTCTGCATTTTCGGATTTTAGCAAAAGTCCTGTTCAGTCAGTTTAAGCACAACCCTAACTCTTCACATCTGATCACCTTGACAGCTAATTGGCTTCCTCATCTCCTGCTATTGCCCAGGTGATGTCCGATTTCTGAGGCCTGTCTGCAGCTGAAATCCTGCTAGGTTGGTTACCCAGAATTCCGCTCACCCCTGACGTTTCCTCCTAGTCACTTTCCACCCACTGCCCCCACCCTGCTCCTTGGCTCCATGGTCCCGTTTGTTCTCAGAGTTGAGCCCAATCTCTCTCCTCGACTGCAAAATCCCATTGAGTGGGCCCCACACCTGTCACAATAGCTCCCTTGGACAAAGTCTTCCTTACCGCGCTTTAACAAGTGTCATGAATAATATTGTTCTTTAACAGTGAGAATACAATTTTTCTTCATTGGTCACTCACTCTATCGTTTTACTTATGCCAATTTGGGCTGCAGTTTTGGTCACTTGGGCAAAGCAGAGTCCTCAAGAAACAAGCTCCACCTGTCCTTTCAGCATCCTGATGCACCTGGAAACCTCCAAAGCTCTCCTGGGAGGGTCTCGGGCAGGGTCCTCACGTGAGAATAAATTTGCTTTGGTTCTACTTTTCCTCTGATTCTCTGTATGGCCTCGGGGAGTCCCCTCTCTTAGGCCCTCAGTTTTCTAATCTGTGAAATGACTAAGCCCCTGCTGTGGGTTCCACGGCCCCCAGGGCAGCGTCTGCCAGGGCCTGAGCGTAATGTTCTATGTGGTTTTCTGGGCCCTTGTGTTTTAGTTTGCTGGATCACAAGGGACCACAGACTAGGCAGCTGAAACAACAGAGCTGTATCGCCCCACAGGTCTGGAGGGTGGAGGTCTGAGGTCAAGGTGTTGGTAGGTGGATCATCTCTGAGGTCTCTCTCCTTGGCTTGCAGATGGCGACTGGCCCTCTGTCTTCCTGTGGTCTTCCCTCCATGTGTGTCCGTGTCCCAATCTCCTCTTACAAAGACACTAGTCATATTGGACGAGGGCCCACCCTAATGACCTCATTTTAATTTAGTTATCTCTTTAAAGACCCTGCCTCCAAATACAGTCACATCCCGAGGTATTGGGAGCTAAGACTTCAACACATTATTGGGGGGGGCAATGCAGCCCATAACACCTCCATTGCCACCTGTGGGCTATCAGGCACGGCCCTGGCTGTGTGAGGAGGGAATGGGCCACTCGTTGGCGCTTGAAGCCCCCTGAGGCTGCGGCCCATCTGTGCCCAGGCGGTACTCAGCAGCCCGCCCCAGGTGGGCACAAAGGGGCCACCCCTGCTCTCCCATGGCTGAACTGTGGGCTGCAGCTGCAAAGCCTGGGAAGAAGAATGTTGCTGGAAGTCTTAGTGCTGTCAGCCTGGAAGTCCTGAGGCCGAGACTCCCAGGCTAACCCACCCCTGGGGCAGCACTTCACGGCTCCCAGGGCTCACTAGGTGGCCCTGCAGAGGGCTGGGGCTCAACCCTCCCCCTGCCCTGGCGAGCATCAGTCTCCTTGTCACAGGCAGCTGAGAGCGCCAGGCGGGCACATGCCACATTGTCCTTCCTCTAGCGCACTGTGCTGAGACCTCCTGACACGCTGCAGGACCGAGCTGCAGCGGCAGGCGGTGAGAGGACCTGCCTGGAGGCGGCCCGGGGCCCTGTTCCTCACCTGCGCCTGCCTGCCAGGTAGCCTGCCAAGCTTCATAAATGCTGCAATGCGTGAAATTAAAATGTCCTTCATATTTGGATGGGGCAGCACAGGGACAGGGAGCAGGGGAGAAGACGCTGAATGCCACACCCGCCCCAACTCCACGGACCAGGAGGCCCCTCCAAGGGAGCGAGGCAGTAGACGGACCTGGTTTGGGGGCAGAGGGGAGGGAAAGGGGCTGAAGAGCACAGGCTACAGGGGTGGGGGGCAGGGAGGAGCCGGGCATCACAGCGACTGTGACACCTGCCTCCTTGTCGCTCCGAGGTTGCTGCCTCCGGCCACCCTCACACAGCAGGGCAGGCGGAGGGCTCCAGCCAGGAGGCAGACTCAGCCACGGCACAGCCCCGTTAGACCAGCTTTGCAGAAGCAGACCCTGAGACTGTGCAAGGGACTTATCCAGACCGTGCTTCCAGGAGAAACCGGTAGAGAGTGGGGAAGAAGGGCCGTGGGAGAAGGGTGGGGCGCCAAGCAAGCCTGCCCTCTCAGGCCCAATTCAGGAACCTCAGGGGTCAGTGGCTACCCAGTGTTTGTCCCTTCCCGCCCCCACACACTGGCTCAGGGGCAAGGATGGGGACTGTGGGACACAAGCTCCCAGGTGCTTCAGGCTCTGGCCATGAAGTGCAACGCCAGTGGCTTTGGGACTCCCCGAGCTCTGAGCTCTGAGGGCTGTGACAGTTATGGGCTCGGTGGGAATAATAACCCATCAGAATGGCATAATGTGACTTTCCACGGGAATGTGAGTTATAGCAGATGCAGAAGGAAATTTTGTCTGAACTTCTCGTATCTGACACAGCACTCTCTAAGAATTCAGCTGCCAGAAACACCCCTGCTCGGGGAGTCTCCAGACAAGGAGGAGACTGGCCTTTAACACCCTGACTTCCAAGGAAGTCGTGTAAAGGACTCGTCACAACCTTCCATACTCTCCCCTGAAGCCCCAGCCCCACCCTGCTTTAGTAAGTTGGTATATAGCCCTTATCCCTAGCTGTTCAGTCTCCCACATGCATGTGAATAAAACTTGTTTTTTCTCCTGTTAATCTGTCCACTGACAGTTAATTTGCAGTCCCCCACCCCATCACTGGAACCGAAGCTGATAGAGGAAAAGTTTTTCTCCCAGCAGAGTGTTAGAAGCAAAAGCACACAGAAGCCAGGGGAGGAATGTTCAGAAATGGTGAAAGGTGCCCAAGGAGTCTAGGTAGAGCATGGACAGGCCCACACATACAGTGTCCAAGGGCACACAGAGTACAACACAACCACACAGAAGTTTGAGGCACCACAATGTGCAGGGGGCTATGGGAGCAGGAAGGAGAGATGTCTGAGGCAGTCTTTGGATGGGGGTGTTTGACCTCAGGGTCAACTCTGGGGAAGGTTCTTCATTTGGCGCCCGAGGCTGGTTGGGTCATGAGCTGATGGCACAGGGCTGAGGGACCCAGAGATCCACGGCAAGGTGGCACTAGAGACTGTGCACAGACCCCGAGGTAAGGGAAACCGAGATGGTTTTAGATCTTGCAGTTCCCTCTAAGAGTGGGAAGAGGTAAGAGAAAGCATGGGCAGAGACCACCTTCCCGCCGCAGACCCTGTCCAGGGTGGCCACGCGGGACAGAACCCAGCTTTGAAGCCGAGGGTACGTCCTGCTCCGTCTAGCCCCCTCCTCGCTCTGAGCTTGCTGAAGGTGCGTATTTGTCCCCTACGGGGTCTCAAGCCCCCGCTCTGGGGCCAGGCTGCCCTGTCCAAATCTTGGCAGGTCGCTCCATCTCTCTGTGCCCAGTCTCTGGTCTCCCAGATAGGGGTGAGCGCGGGTCTGCGGGTTTGCTGTGAGGATGTGACGAGTCGTGCACACTCAGGGCCGTGAGCGGCTGCTGTGCGGAAAGCCGCGGATACGGGGGTGCGGGACACACTGCCCCAGAGCAGGCCGCCTTGGCATTGAGCAAACTGCGGAGGCAGGAGGGCTGCTCTCTGGCCTTCTGCCCCTCCTCCCTGAAACAGGCCTTAAAACATGCCCTGACCTTCCTCCGCAGTAGGTCGTAAGACCCTCATTGTAGAGGTGCTCTCCCCGTACCTGCAGGAAACGTACGTCCTTTCTCTGCAGACGGGGACACAGAGAAGCATCGGGGCAAACAGACCTTGCTAAAGTCCCCCTGGTCTATTGCCACCAGATCACACCCTTTGTCCAATTATATTTCTCCACAATTACCTGCTTCTTCAGCGAACGCAGCTTAGAAATCCACAGGTTTCCCTGTTTCTTTGGGTCTTCATTTCTGAAGGCTCCTGCCTCACATAAACTCACATTAATAAATGTGTGTGCTTCCCTTTTGTTACTTGTTCTTTTGTTACAGCTGCCTCAGCTATGAACCCAGCGGTGGATGAGGAAAGAAATCTTTTGTCCCCTACAGATGTATTTTTAAAACCCGTCTATGAGGCTGTTGTGAGGTCTGGAAACAAGGGCGTTGAGGGGCTCTGTGGATGCCAGGGGGCAGCGGCGGGCGGCTGCCACCCTTCCTGGTGTTGTCTGGGCCTCCGGGGTTGAGGACGGGGCCTGGAGACTGATTCCCAGTCAGGAAGTCTGAGCTGAAACTGCAGGAAGCAGAGATAGGAGAACACACACACACACACACACACACACGCATACACATGCGCTCGCACACGCGAGCTGCAACACCTGGGAACTTGTCGAAATGCAAATTCTCTGGCCCCATCCCAGATTTCCTGCACCAGCTCTGGGGGTGGGGCCCAGCTGTCTGGGTTTCCGGGAGCCTCCAGGGGGTTCCAGAAGGCTCCAGGGGGTTCCAATGCTGACTCAAGACTGAGAACGGCTGACACTGAGCAGGACAGGTGGATCTTCCCAGTTCTGGCCTCAGGCCGAGAGGCCGCCCTGAACCCACCAGGAGACCTGTCACTCTCTGGAGTTGGTCACTGGGACCTGTCTGTTCATCAGGCAGAGCAGGAACACGCCCTTTAGGGAGCAGCCTTCTGTCTGCCTGATAATATGGGCACCCTTTACCTGGGTTCTATTTCTGTCCCGTAAATTAACAACCTTGAGTGGCCAGAATTTGCATAATGGCTCTCCTGTCCCCTTCACATGCCTTAATTCATGTTTCAGAGCACTATTTCGCTCCGAGTTGCCTAGAGCAGTGGTTCTGTACCTCTGTGGGCCCCAGAACCACCTGGGTGGCCTGTGAAGAGGCAGATGCTGCCCCCACCCCTCCTTGGCCCCAGAGTTCTGGAATGTGGCTTGAAGCTACATCTTCACTCTCCATAAGATGGGGACAAGGCCAGGGTGACGGTCAAGGAAGGGCTGTGTGGTGTGGATGTCCGGTGGGGATGAGGGACAGCCCATAGCCCCTGCGGGCCCTGGTTTAAGAAGGGGCCCGTCTGGCTCAGGGACTGGGGGGGGTCCTTGCGGTGGAGACAGGAAGGTGATGTAGGAAAGGGAGAGGAGTTCTGGGAACTGGTTCTTGAAGGAGAGTCCTCTGGGTGGTCTCTGCAGGATACAGCCTGAAAAATAATAGCATCGTTTCCCACACACCTTGCTGGGCTCTGTGCACTTGGGTGCTCACGTAATTCTCCTGTGACCCCACAGGGTCGGGATTTTATCTCTGACTCTGCAGAGGCTGGTTAAGTCCATAATCACGTAACTAGTTGGGATTAAGCACAGCCCTGTCCTTTCCTGGAGCCTGCACCTTCCGCGTCATCTGACACTTCCTCCCCCTGGGGGAGAGTGTCAAGGACAGACAGCTCCGCACCTGGCCTTGAATGAGCTTACGGAACAGACAGCTCACAAACAACCCTGTGCCGCCCCACTCTGCAGTTGAGGAAGAGGAAACTCCGAGGGGTGAGCTGTCTGCACCTGGGGCGCTGGGACCCTCTGCGCTCCAACGAGAGTGCCAGCCCCACGTGTGGTTTGCGGTGGAGCTTTGAGGCAGGCTGACGGAATCTAGACAGACCTGGGAATCTGGGGATGGGGACGAGGCAGGATGTCTCCTGCCCGTGATGAATGTCTAGGAGGTTTCCTCCAGCAGGGAAGAGCAGGGAGACACTGAACCCAAGAGGCTGGATTTTGCAGTAAAATTTCAGGGCAGAAAAGCCTGGCTCTGGGAAAGGAGCCTGCCAGCCTGTGGCCTGTGCCGCCCTCTTCTGGTCACAAGTGGTACTGGCTGCAACTGGCCAGGGCCGGCTCCCCGGGCCCCAGGCCAGGACATCTAGGAATTATCTGAGGACTTAACCCTGGCTCCTTCCTCCCCAGCCAGGACAGACGCGCATTAGCGGCATCCAAGGCCATGCATGGCAGCTGGCGGGAGATGGGTCTCCCTTCCATCCTGTTCCTAGAAGAGGTTTGACAGTCATTTCACCGTCTCGGTCAACCCAGGTTCCTGGCTGCTGCCACTCCTGTCTGCAGGGGCAGCAAAGACAGCAGCTTCCTGCCTGAGCCCTCTGAAAATTCCCTATCTTGGTCTCCCGGGGAGGGTATGATGGCGCCTTTCCAGGATGCCACCTAATTTGGGGTCTGGGAAGTAAAATCTCCAAAGACCCTCTCACTCCAGCCCCTGGGATAATATTAACAGCACTTGGCATTACTCAAACACTGACTCTATTTCATGTACTTTTCTAAACGTATGTGTATATACTTACGTACATACTTAATCTTATACGTATACACATGCACATATAATTTTCACTTAATCTTAATACTCTACACTTAGTCTTAATACATACATCCTAATCTTCACAACAAATGTATGAAGAGGGTACTAATATCATCCCCCTGTTATTATAAACAACAAAAACCGAGGCTCAAAGAAATTCCACAGATAGTTTAAACAGTGTGAGGTCCCGCAGCCAGTAAGTAAAACTTGAATCTGGGCAGCTTGTTTCCTTGGTCCTCTTTCGTAACCATGGTAGGACCTGCTCAAGGAGGGCTCAATCTGCGGAGCTCCTTTGTGGCCAGACCGATGCAACACAGTGCAAGGCAAGGCACCCGGATTAGGAAACGAGAGCAGAGAGGAGCAGGAGTCATCTCTGGGTGGAGACGCAGGAGTCAGGGGAAAGAGTATGGTCTCTATGGCCCGATGGCCCTGGGGAGAGGGTCCCTGCGCTGTCCTTGATCCTGGGAAAATAGGTGCCCTGCTCTGAGCCTCAATTTTCTCATCTTTATTATAATAATAATATTTCCTTCTCTGTGGGTTTCAGTAAATGACAATTGGAACAAAGTAAAGCATTTAGCACAGGATATGACATATGACATATACAACACAGGCAGGTTTCCTCCCTTCCTTTGAGATTGGACTTACCAAATCACCTGGAGGAGGCAGAGGTAGTGATGATAACAAGGATGCCGATGCTCCTACCTGCTCCCAATTACTGAGCATCTACTTTGCTCACTCAATAACTATTAACTGCTATTGTTGGCGAGTGTATGAGCTTTGCACTTACTTTTCATTTCATCTCAGTGGTTCATCTTTGAGATTTAAAAAACCCCAGTGCCTGGGTTCTACTGATTGAATTGTACTGGCACAGTACCAGGTCATGATACATTTTTTTTGTGGCTCCTCAAGTGATTCAAGTTGTGCATCTGGGATTGAGAATACTTCCCTCCTGCCTGCCCTTCTCCAATGTAACACTTATTTGTCATTCAGATCTCAGTGCAAATGTCACTTCTTTAAAGAAACATTCCCTGATCACTTAGACCAGGCCCATTTTCTTTGTTTTGCACCATTGTAAATCCCCGTTCCTTTCCTTTAGGGAGAATTTATCTCATTTATATTTATTTTTGTGGCCATTTCAATGTCTGTCTCCCCTCACAAGATAGTTTTCCCATCTGTAAAATGAGGATACTAATTTCTACCTCATAAGGTTGTTGTGAGGATATAATAACAAAATGCAAGTAAAGAGCCTGGTTCAAGGTCATCCCTCTGAATGTCAACTCACTCATGTTTTCCTAGGGGTCTCTTAGGGTAATGCACCGTCACTTTCTAGTTCCCTAAAATGAACACATGGCAGCTTCAAAGCATGGACCTGGCTTTAGTTTTTCTGGATTTAGGCTACAAGGTGGTTCTTATGTCCTCTGAATTTCCCTGATTACATGGGCTCCTATAATAGCCCCCTGCCAAACCATGAATATTCCACAAATAACTGAAACCTCAAATGCCAGCTCTGAGCTGGGATCCTTATTTAGTGTGCCCAGCTGGTCTTTCCTTTTAATAATGAGATGATTTGCACAACAAATATTTATTAACTAAGGATTAGTTATGTGCCAGGCACCATTCCAAATACTTTACATATATTATCTCATTTAAGCAGTTTTGCTGCTTAAATAAAGCCAATCCTCCCGTTTCCAGTTAAAAGCTAAAGTAAATGTCCTCAGGGGCAAGAGTTAATATAAATGAATGCAGGAAGGGTTTTGGGGGGTGGAGTGGGTCCTTTGGCTGCTGGGAGATCAGGCTTTATTGAAAGACCCTGTTTTCATCTCCACCTAATTGTTTCTCCACAAGCCCAGAATTGCCAGACTGCCCTACTTTTAAAGAGAAACCAGCAACCTGCATTTTTATATGAAATTCTCAGCTTTCAAAAATGGCTCTATCAGGAAAAAAAAAAAAAAAGACAAAATACGGTTGAGATTAAACAAAGCTCAGCTGTGAGATGGGATCTGCCCATGTGTCTGCCGAGCTTGTGGGTCTTGCAGGGCAGGTGACAGAGCCTTGGCAGGAATCCCCGGCTCCTGTGCACCAGGTCTGGGGAGCCCAGCTCAGCAGACATCGGGTGCACCGGCAAACTTGAACTTCCAGGGCTTGGATGAGAAGGAAATGAGGAGGCCTCCCCTCTGCCTGGACCCCTCCTTATGGAGAACTTGTTACCTCTGGACGCCACCCTCCCCCACCGGGTGACAGCTGGAAGTGTTGGGAAGTTCTTTCCTTGCTCCCAGGGTGATTTCCTGGAAACTTTTCAACTGCGTGGAGATCCCAGCTATGAGCAGAGGTCTACCGCATGGGAGCCCTTGTCCTGTTTTCTCTGCACCGCCCAAAGTCCCCCAGTGTCTCCTGCAATGCTACAGAAGGGGACAGCACATCAGGAGAGAGCAGGTCCCTGCTTTCCCAGAGCCTCATCCTTGGTTTTGAGAAGATGAATGAACAGACATTTCTTCCACCGCTGGGCGTGGCGGGCGCGGTTCCCGCGTGCCCCTCCCTCGCGCTCCGCTTGCGTGGAGTAAAGGAAGGAGAAGCCGCCCGGGGACAGGCAGTGGCACCAAGACCTGCTGCCTTCTGCCCGGCTTGTAAACTCTCACGCTCGCTTCGATGCACAACCCAATTGCCTGTAAAATGAGGCCACTTTCCGCAAGTCCCTTAATTGGAATCTGTTTCTCCGACTCAGAGGCGAGGGCCGGAGCCTGCTCTGCCGCAGCTACTGACAGAGTGAGGGGGAGGACCTGTCCCGCGGGAGGGCAGGGGCCCGGAGGGACAGCACCCTTTCCTCCCTCCCATGATTGGGACAGGATCCTTCCTGCGTGTTCTCAGCCATGAGAGGAAGTCGTGGACAGAGCAAACTCTGGGACCCAGCAGGCAGGCTGGCCCCTCACCCTTGAGACCAGGGCAGAAGGCAGTTAGAGGAAGGGCTCAGATCCGGCAATAACGTGGCAGGGGCAGTGGCAACAATAACAGCTGCAGCTATCATTCGTGGGTCACCTCTCGTGAGCCAAGGACTGCACAACATTATCTCACAGAATCCCACAACAACTTTTCCCAGTCCTACCCTTCGCTGGTTCTTGATAGGCAGTTGGGGCTCCCAGGGTGAGCCTTTGGTTGAGGCAAGCATTTACTGAGCGCCCACTTTAGGTACAGGACTAAAAGATATCCTTGCGTTATAGACTTTCCCATCCTCGAGCAGAGATGAACGTGTAGGAAAGTCACCATGCGCCAAGCAATGCTAAGTGCCGCATTAGCCATACAGGGTATGACAGGAGCCAAGGAAGAAGCAATGTAATCTCCTTCAGCTGGAATAGTTGCCAGGGACGTGACACCTGAGCTGGGCTTTGAAGGGTGTGTAAGAGTTTGCCAGCTAGAGAAGGTGGAAGAAAATGCTGGGCAAATAGAACTACTTGAACAAAAGCATAGAAGTGTCAGAAGAATAAAAAGCACTTTAGCTGGGCCCAGTAGCTCACATTTGTAATCCCAGCAACTCGGGAGGCTGAGGCAGGAGGATCACTGGAGGTCAGGAGTTTGAGACCAGCCTGGGCAACAGAGTGAGACCCTGTCCCTGAAAAACTGAAAAAAGTTAGCCAGGTATGGTGGCATGTGCCTGTAGTCCTAGCTACTTGGGAGGCTAAGGTGGGAGGATCACTGGAGGCCAGGAGTTCAAGGCTGCAGTGAACTATAATTGTGCCACTGCACTACAGCCTGGGCAACAGAGTGAGACTTAGTCTCTAAAACAAACAAACAAACAAAACAACACTTCAGTGTGCTTTAACTGGGGTGTAAGAATATATCTATTGGCAGGAGAATAAGGAAGATAGGCGAGGCTGAACTTGGACTGTGATGAGCCTCCAGTGCTATGCCATGAAGCTTACTTAGAGCTTGTCCTCTAGACACTGCGGACTCACTGAAGGGCTTTGGCTGAGACAGTGACAGGTCCAGCCCTGTATTTTAAAGCATTCCCTCCGGGGGCTGCTGTGGAGAAGGGGCAGCTGAGGGAAGACGCACGAGGCAGGACCCGAGCAAGGAGCAGTTACCAGGATCACCTTGGGCTCAATAAAGGGAATGTTTCTCACACTTCCAGGCTGTCACATGGTGGGGAAAGGGGGTGCCCAGAGGGACAAGGTCTCCATCGGCAGCGGGTCCCTGCAGAGGTCAGGCCTCCTGCGTGTCCTCTTCTGGCAACAGAGCTGGCAGCTCCAGGTGTCAATACTTACTTTCCCAGCACCCCCGCAGCTGGGCAGGGACACAGAAGCAAAGTGTGACCAAAGGGCACCGGGAAGAGGAAAGAGGGGTCATCCGGCTGCTATTCTCCTCCCCGGATAAAAGGTGGGGTCGAGGGAGACACACATCTTTCCTCCCCCGGCTTTGGTGGAGTCGGTTGTGTGGGGCCGTCCTGTGACTATTGCCAGGACAGCAGATAGAATCTCAGGAGCCACCCAGAGCCTTGACATCATGGGGTGCTGAATTAATGGCCCCCAAATTCTCTGCACTCAGAACTCCCGCCACATAAGATGATAAATATCATGACCCATGTTTGAGCCAGATGTTATATTCCTCGCTGCTGAGTTCAGTCCGTCTGGAATGTCATTTTCATAATAAAACAACAGGAAGCGCGAGTCCAGCTCCAAAAGCCTGGGCCAGTATCGGGGCCCTGACGGAAGTTTTCGTGGAGGGACTGAAGAGAGCGTTACATCCCCCCTTCTGCACTTGGACAAGGCCCCTTCGCCATCTCTGCCCTCTCCCCCGCCTTTCCCAAGCTCCTTCCACCAACTCATCTTTCCCAGCCTCTGCCCATTTCTAGATTTCCTCTTCATTCTTTTTTCTTACGTGGAGCAATTTAGGCTTCTCTCAACTTCTCCACTGAGAAACACAGAGGTTGTCCCTGGGGCACACCTACATTAGAAGGGGAGAGTGGGAGGAAATGGGTGGGCAGGGAACATCTGAGCAGGGTTTTGAAGAATGAATAGGAGTTCACCATGTGAAGGAGGGAGGAAGGCATTCTAGAAAGGGGGAACCACACTTGTGAATCTAACAAACGTTCTTTCTATCATATGCTTACAATGCTAAATTGAACCCATAGGCCTCATCTAGGAGGCTCTGAGCAGCTTGCTGGCTCCAGGGTTGGGGGTCGGACCCAGATGCTGCAGGGAGTGTGGTGGGATGAGTTGTCTCTGGGCCATTGGCCCCAGCAGCCTGGCAGCATACTTGGCCTCAGGAGGAAGGCAAGGGGGTGGGAGCAGCTTCTCAGGAGGAAGACGTGGAGGTGACAGACCCCACGCATAGAGGCTGAGAGCAGCCCTGGTGCCCAGCGGCAGGCCTGTGGGTGGAGACCTGGCATTGGGGGTGGGGGACTGTCACATCCCTGCTTGTACTGGCTGGGAACCCATGAGACAGGTGCCAGGATGCTGAGCTGGGTGAGTTCTTTTCAGACCTCATGCAGCAGGCTGCACTGGTCTTACCACTTACTGGCTTTGTGAACCTGGAAGATTGCTTCACCTCTCTGTGCCTGTCTCGAAACTGGGGAAATAAGAATGCCCACTTCATGGGACAGCAGTGAGCACTGAATAAGGTGCTCCTGTCCAGGCACAAAAAGAGGCTGGCCACGAGCTACCAGCGCCAGGCCCAGAGTCTTAGACCTGCGTGTCTTTCCCTCTCGGTCCACGGAGGCCGCAGGAGGGCTGGGAGTGCAGGGCTTCTGGACAATAGTCCCAACGCACCAGAAACAGCTGCTTGGAGCTGCCTCACTGGTGACTCTCAGGGCCTCGTTAAGGACACGACTTGGAGAGGAGGGCGCTGTTGCCTCCCTTTTGCAGGTGGCCCCCCCTCTGCCCTGCCCTGCTCCCCAGCAGGAAGCACGGAACCTACACCCCTGCCAGAGCCCCCCTCAGGCCGAGTCAGACGGGGTCCGTCCTGCTCTCTGCTCCCCACCCTCACGGAAGGCCTCTTCCCTGTCACTGCAGAGACGTCCCGAGGCCCACGCAAAGGCTGCACACCGTGGTTTCTATCTGGGTTCCTCGTCCCTGAGGCCAAAACACGGCTTTGTTTTATGCAAGGCCGGCTGCTGGGGGCGGCTGGTTCTCAGCTCCCCTCCAGCCCCTCTTGGGAGCTGGATGGAGACAGTTGCCTCCCGGGAGCTCTTTCCGGGCCCTGCAGTGGAAATCCAGGTGGAGGGTGAAATGTTCCTTCAGGTAAGTCAGATAGTGCTGCCACCAACTGCCATTTCCTGGGTGCCTGCGCACACAGGCAGTGTGTGAAATGCCCTGAGTGCAGACTGCACTCCACTGCCAGATGCAGTTAGCAGTCCCGTTTTGAAGAGTGGTAAAACCGAGTCTCAGCGGCACTTAATTTGCAATTGTTTGCATCATGCAGACAGTAGCTGCCAGATCTGGGATTAATCCCTGTGATTTTGTGGCTCAAACCCACATCCTTTCCTGTGTCCCAGTGTTAATTCACAGCGGAAAGCGAAGCACGAGATGGTCAGGCTCCCACACTGGGCTGGAAAATGAAAGAAACCCCATAAGAGTGTCACCAACAGGGTTTGTCTGGGACAGGGTGGCTGCCTCACTGGGTGGATGTGACTATAACAGTGAAACTGTCTGTGCATGAATCCTTCCGAACCACAAAGCATTAGCAAGCACCTGCTCAGGTGTCCTGGGCCCTGAGGACACAGAGACCTAGGAGAGACAGTCCCCACCCTGGAGGGACTCTGGATCAGAGTTTAGTACAAGGAAGAGCAGCCCCTGAGAGGTTTTAAGGACTAAACGCAGGGGAATCAGCGGCTTACTAACCATCGGAAGGGCTGGAAAAGTGGCTGCCAGGCTGGGCCTGCAGGGGTGACCCCAGGACACTGCGGAACTGACCTGTGGGGTGGGGGTGGGGTCACTGCCCCTGAAGCTGCTGATAAAATGGCTGCGCTCCGGAGCACACACTGGCGCTGCAGTTCGGGAGCCAGGAAGCTGACGCCATGGCCGCCACCACGGCAACTTCCTGTGGTCACAGTGCTGCAGAAAACTGTATTTCCAGGGCCTTGCTGTCTGGAGAAAGGTGCCACAAAGAGTGGGAAGGTGGCTTCTTCCAAATCTTGCTAGGGTGTGTGGGACTCACAGCTGGAGCCCTGGCTCCAGGAGTCAGCTGTTGGGCCTCCATGGAGGAAGTGGCACTTGCTGAAGGCAGGGAGGAGTGGGAGCTGGTTCAGGAACCACGCCAGAGCACTCTCTAGCCAAAGGGGGTGTCAGGAGCCTGGGTAGCACCAGGAAGATGCCTTGTGTTCTGTTCATCCTTTAAACTCGCCTTGCAGAGTTGGGGGACATGAATCCAAAGGACATCTCCTTCCTGTGAATGCAGGGAACCCCAGAGGGCCTCCTGGGTTTTCTTTGCCAGCTCTCTGGCATCACCTGCATGGCTAGGACACCTGGAGGGAGGCCAGATTAGGCACCTGCGTGGGGCCTGAGCATGGACGTGGCAATTGCTTTTCAGAATCAAATTTTCACTTGCTAGGGGCGAAGTCAGGGTTAGCCCTGCTTGGATGCAAGGGAAATGGATGAAACAAATTAATTCATTTATTCACTTAATGTTTATCGGGCACTTACCATGTTCCAAGCACCATTCTAGGACTGGGGAAGTGGTGGGTGAACAGCTCAGATATCACTCATGGAGCTCACATGCCAGTGAGACAGAAAAGTAGCAAACTAATCAAGACATTAAGAAAGTGTAAAGTACTGCAAGGTAAATGAAACAGAGCTATGGGATGGACGTGTGCTGGGGAGGGCAGCTTTCATTCAAGGGTGCAGTGAGGGCCTGTCTGGAGAGGTGACTTAGAGCTGATATCTGAATGACAGGTGAAGCCAGCCATGGAAAGATCTAGGGAAGCAGGGTTCCAGCACGTGCAAAGGTCCAGAGGTAGCCATGAGTGCAGTGTGTCTGAAGGCCAGAAAGAAGCCAGGGTGTCCAGACAAAGTAGAGTGGTAGGGAAGAACATGCAAGTGTCAGCAGGGGTTATATCACAAAAGGCCTTGAGGCCCACGTGGAGGAAGTTGGCCATTTTTCTAAGAGTGATGGGAAGCCATTGGAGGCTTTTAAACAAAATGATCAGATTTCTGCTAGTAAAAGATTACTCAGGCTACGGGGTGAATGATGGGTTGAGGTGGGTAAGAGTGGAGGCAGGGAGGCCAGAAGGAGGCTGTCACAGTGAACAGGTGAGTGGTGGTGGGGAAGTGGACTAGGGTGCTGGCCCAGGAAGTGGGGGTCATATCAGCATCTCCCCCGTGTGTCCCAGCCCAGAGGACTCCTGGCTTTCTGAGCCTTGCTCTGGCCTTCAGTGGTCTCATCATTGCCAAAGGTCTGAGCTGTGTGGAGTCTAAAGTCGTTCCTGGGCAGCCTTGTGTGATGTCCAGTGCTCAGACACACCTGGGTTCCAACTCGGGCCCTATGACTTACCATGGGACTTTGCTAAGGTTACTTCATTTCCACAGACCTCAGTATCTCTGTCTATAAAATGGGAACAACAATGCCTGCTTGTGACAAGGATGAAATTGGAAACGGCAGCCCAATGGGAGGCATGCAAAGCAGGTCATCAGTCGATGGTGGCTTCATGCCTGCTTTCCATTCCACGTCCCCTCTCTCACTCTCCTGCCGCCCGGAACTCGGGGAAGACGGGAACTCAAAGAGCATGTCTGAAAATTCCTAGTACTGACAATGTCAGCAGCAGAAGAGAGGGGGCTGAGTGCTGCTTTGACGGCAGCGATGGCCATGAATGATTTATGTCCAGCGTAATGGTTACATAAGCAGCTGTTACATTCTGAAAGCATCATGCAAACAATATGAAACATTTATTTAAGTGGTTCTCCACTACGGGGAATTTGATTTAATCAGCCTTTATTTCTGTTCTCATTAGAATGAAGTCTGGCAACTCTAGTAGACAGCCCTACCTCCGTTCAGTAGCTGGAAGCTACCGAAAGCAAATATTTTTACTGTGCTACCATTAAACATGTATACAGCACCCGGCTCCCCATCTGGCCTGCGGATGGGAGGGGAGATACAGTGAATTCATGCAAAAATCTAGCACAGTATAAAGGAAGAAGCACCCCTACATCAAACAGAATTAATAAACCGTCTGAAGAGCCTGTGTGAGAACCGCAAGCTTCGCTGATTCGTAAGATTTCTCTTGACGCGCTGTGAGCTGCAGGCAGGCAGAAGATTCTCTTGATCAGTTTTAAATCTTTGCTATTCTGGGCCAAGTGGGATTCTTTGCTTTTCTTTTGAATTCTAAGATCATCACAACTTAGAAATTATGGGAGGTGCTAAGAAGATTCTTGGAAGATAATATGATTTATATGAAATTCTACCAGGATTTGCATGTGGTATAATCCCCAAATTCAGGACCGGGTTCCCCCGGGGACACAATGGGGAGGGTATGCCAGGGGGTTTTGTTGTATTGGTAACGTTTTATTCCTCAAGCTGGGTGGTGGTGCGTGGATATCTTGCACTAGTCTTTATGTCTTTTTGTATGCCTTAAATAGTGTATAATACAAATTGAAAAAAATAAGAAATAAAAAGAATTTTGCTGGGTATTGGAGTCAAAAAACCAAAATTTCAGTCTTGGCTCTGCTACTATTTTTGTCAACGGTGGACTTGTCTCGTGCCTTTTCGGTTTCTCTGTCTTAAAAGGGCAGGACCAGAGCCGTGTTTCTTAACTCGTTTTCCCCGGAACTCTTCCCGAGTGATATCCCTTTAAAGTAAAGTG
Organism: Eulemur rufifrons; assembly: GCF_041146395.1. Lineage (NCBI taxonomy): Eukaryota > Metazoa > Chordata > Mammalia > Primates > Lemuridae > Eulemur > Eulemur rufifrons. The sequence continues at coordinate 15,720,763 of NC_090992.1, forward strand.
TTTTGTGGTTAATTAAGCCTGGGAAATGCTGCATACTCTCCTGCCCGCTAGGAAAATCAGAGTGTTAAAGGCCCTGAGAAGTCCTGTGGCAAAGAAGTCTGTTTTGTTAAATATCTATTAACATCATTAAGCGCTAACATTCTGTAAACTAGTCTTTGGGACCTGTTACTCTGGACTATGTAAAAAAATCTCTTTTGATTCCAGGTTCTTTAGGTCAACAGTTTAGGCCACATTCCTGCCTATGAATGGGACAATCTCTAACCATCCCTGAAATAAATCAGACATTCCAGCTGATCACTTCCTCTAGTTTAGCCACCAGAGCATCTTCCCTTCCTGCTCCAAAGTCCCCTCCTTCCTTCCCCTGGGCACATGCCCTCCCACTGCTGGGCAACTCTTCCTGAGCCAGTCGCTGAGATTCTTGGATGTCTATCTTTTCTTTCTCTTTGGCTCCCCACCCTAGAAGTATAAATTGTCCAGGCTGTATCTTGCTCTGTATGAGGTGATAAAGATAAGGAACAGAGAGGTTGTGTGACTGAGTCATAGTCACAGAGCTGTGGATGGCAGAGCTGAAACTAGAATCAAGTTCCCTTCTCACCGTCCTCAACTGCTTTGCTGTACACCCAGTTTACATTCTGCCTGGTGCATGAATGTCCTTGATGCTGTTTTTCTTGCTGTTTATCTATGATGGTTTTGCATATCTCTCTTGGGAAAGCTAATCTCTTTAAAGGCAAAAGTCACATCTGTGTCTGTACAAGACCCGCCACCATCCTGAGGACACCACAGTGCTGAAAACACTCTCAACTGCAAGTCAGTGAATGTCCCAGCTGATTCTTCTCCTCGCTCCAAAGACTCCCCTCTTGAATGGCACAGTCTTATCAGTTGATTCATACAAAGCCGTGTTTAAAACTGCCCCTCCAATGTGGGGTAATTCAGAAGTCTAGAATCACATCAGCCCTAGTCAGGTGTTCTTAATCAATTATTCACATTGGAAAAAGCCTTGGTTAGCAGAAAGCCCAGCACAACCACACCCACCCCGTGTGGGTGAGGAAGACACAACTTGGCAGCTGCTGTGGTCTGAATGTTTGTGTCTCCCCAGACTCAGATGTTGAAATCGAATCACCAGGATGATGATGCTGGGCGGTGAGGCCTTTGGGAAATGATCAGGGCACGAGGGTGGAGCCCTCACGAATAGGGTTAGGGCCTTTGCAAGACGGGCCCCGGGGAGCTGCATTGCTGCTTCCACCAGGTGAGGACCCAGCAAGAAGGTGCCATCTGTGAGTCAGCAAGTGGGCTCCCACCAGACGCTGGCTCTTAATTATGGATTTCCCAGTTTCCAGAACTGTCAGCTTCCAGAACTGCGGGAAATAAATTGCTGTTTTTTTATAAGCCACTCAGTTTGTGGTATTTTGTTATAACAGCCTGAACAGCCAAGACAGAAGAAAAGTTTTTACCATGAATTGAAAGAGAGGTTACCTAATTTCTGGGGAGAAGCCCTTCACTCAGCCATGCAGTTAAATTAGTTGTGAAAGAAAAATATAAATAATTGTTTTAAACATGCATTCTGCAAAGCAATATTATTTTCTGCTAAATCTTTTTACTGCTAGGAAGCAAGAATGTGCCATGGCCAAGGTTGCCGACAGCGTGGGTGACTTGAGCTTGCTCTGTGGGTGTGGATCTGCTCTGGGGACATCTCCGGCGACAACACTCCCTCCCACCTCAGTTTATCCCGTCTGGGGAGCTGGTCCTGGGGCAGACTGTGCTGTTACTCCAGACGCAGAGTGCTTTGAGCTGGTTTTCCAGGAGAGGAACATGCGTCCACCAGAGGGCAGTGTGCCGGGGACCTGATTGAGCAGCTGGCTTCTTGCTCGACCCTGGCTACACCTGTCCACCTGGTAGACTCTAGCCACCTGTGGCTACTGAGCCCCTGAAGGGTGGCTGGTCCCTAAGATATGCTGTGAGGTTAAATTTCAGAGACCTATCACAAATGAGAAGAAGGAGGAGGAGGCAGAGGAGGAGGAAAGGAAGAAGAGGAAAAAGAAGAAGAAAAAATCTCATGAATAATTGTCATATTGATTGCATGTTGAATGATACTAGTTTGGCTATACTGGGTTAAATAAAATTTATATTAAAACTGATGTTACTTATTCGCTTTTCCTTTTTAATGTGGCTACTGGAAAATTTAATATTACATATGTGATCTCATTATGTTTCTGTTGGCCCAAGAAGAGAGACAGCTGGGGAAGGGAGGGCTGGGGACGCTGGGGAGGGCCAGCAGTGAAGGTCCCGTGCAAAGCGGAAAGCACGTGGCCTTGGGCGAATGACCACCTGGGCTGGAACTCTGGCTCCTGCATTTATTTTGGACGTGCAATTTAAATCATTTTAAGTGTTGCTTTCTCCATCTGGCAACAGGCATAAAACCGCTGCCTTCTCATACTGGTGCGGGGAGGGTTGGATGTAGGACAGCCGTAAATGGTGGTCTGCTCGGGCCCGTGTCCCAACGCAGTTACGAACAGCACCCCCTTCAGCTGCAGGATCTTCCCAGTTCAAGCAGTGAGTATTAGGTCTCCCCAGTTAAATGAGATCATGCATATTAAGCACTTGGCACAGTGTAAGCACACGATTCTATGTGTAAAAAGATCACACCATTCAGAGTTGGAAGACGGTGACTTTCTGTTCTATAATTCCACGTAATTTCTGACCCTGAGCCTCACTTCTGCTGGATGCAGAAAACTCAGCCTAGTCATTTTCAGGTCAATTAGATTATTTCAGAATTGTATTCAAATCCAGAGTTCTAGCTCCTCCCTTCTTCCAAGGATAATGCCTAAATTAGGGGAGGAGAGGCTTGTGCAGGTCACAGCACTGGGCAGGGAGGGGATATTGGCCATCTGCTCCATTGTCCCTTTGTTCCTCCATCTCTCCAGTTACTCCTTCCACTGCTGATACCACCAGGCCCCCCTCCCCCGTCCCCGGGTCCTCACCCACGTGGAGCTCCCAAACCTCTCTGGGGTCTCTGCCTCTCACCCTCCCGGGGACTAGCCATGGCTCTCCTTCTCAGAGGTCGACATTGGAGGCTGACTCTGTCTGTCCCTCTCTGTCTCAGCTCCCTTCTTCTATTCACTTAAACCATGACTTCTGTACTTTCCGGGGGAAGATCCATCCATCTGGTAGCCACATAGACCTCGCACCTGCTTCGTCCCAGACCTTTTGCTAAGTTCATAGGATATGGAGATAAATAGGAAAGGCTGCTTCCCTCAAGGAAAACACAGTCTTAACCGAGACACTCTCCCAAACGGCAGGTGGAAAACACTCACTCCCAGGACGGAGGTGTGAATGAAGGGCTGTAGGACTGCGGGGGGAAGAGCTGGTCACGGTGGGAGAGACAGCCAGGGCTGGGGACTAGTGTGGATGAGCTGCTGCAGAGGGACAGTCTCAAGGGACACCTGGAGATGGGGAGGGACAGTGAGCCAGTAGGGGACCCAGTGTGAGCAAAGGCTTGGAGGTGGGACCACGTTTGTGTGTAGGGTCAGCGGTTCAGTTTGATGCCAGGGAAGGTTGTCAATGAAGGGGAGGGGAAATCAGGCTGAAAAGTGTTCTTGAAGGCTGTGCTGGAAGGGTTTGGAGTTTGGGTTTGGTCCCATGGGCACAGTTTTCAAATAGGGCAACGGGTGGCATCAGAACAGTATTTCAAGGACCCTTACCCCAAAGTCACAGTAACACAGACTGAGGGGGGCCAGTAGGGGCCAAGAGGACCTGGTCAGAAGGGAGGGGCTGGAGAAATGGCCGAAGGGGGTTGTTTGGAACCAGCGCCAGAGCAGTAGGACTTTTTCTACCCCTACACCTGAAAACACCAGGGAGGAGGGGTTCCCAGAGCCAGACGCCTCGAGAGGGGCTTCTGTCACGGTGACCTCACAGAGAAGGAACTGAGTGACCATCTACCCGGTGTCCCTGTTGGCTGAGAGCAGACCGTGACGGACAAATGGAAGTTTCCTGCAAAGCATCCATAGTCTCTGATGCCAGGTAAGAAGACACTCACTAATTCCCCAGGAGAGAATGATTTCTGGCTGTTTATTCTTTTATTCAATAACTTTTATTGGGTTTCTTTCTTATTACAAATGTAGTACATGTTCATTGCAGAGAAATGAGAGGCTATAGACAAGTGGCAAGAAGAAATTAAAAATCAGTAGAAATCTCACTCTTGAGACAAGATGGCTGTTTACAAAAATGCAATTATTGTGGACTTTTCTGTTAAAATACATAGTTTGGATGTCTTTCTGTTTGTAGATATGAATAGATGTCATTTTGAACAGCTACTTTTACATGGAGGCACCACAATTTGTTTAAACAACCCCTCTTAGTGGAGATTCTAGCTGTGCTCTGCATCCTGAGCAATACTATATCCTTGTAGTCAAATATTTATACCTCTTAGGTTCGGTTCCTAGCAGTAGAATTGCTGGGGCAAAAGGTATGCTCATTTGAAAAGATATTGCAATATATTCCAGTATTAATTTAAAAAAGAGCATAATATGTAAGAGTTAGGGTGTGGGCTTCTTGGTTAAACCTTAGAAGCCTTAGAAGCCTTAGTGAATCTGGGCAAATTACCAACCTGGCTGGGCCTGTGTTTTCTTGTCTGTAAACTGAGGATGATAATAAAAGTATGCACCTGACAGGGTTGTTAGGATTAAGTGAATTATCAAGTAAAAGGTGTTTGGAATATAGCATAGAACATGGTAAGCACTTAAAAACAAAAGTTAGCTGTTACTACTGCCAAAGGTCTTCTTACACAGGAGATACTGAGCGACCCAGTGTTCTCCATGTTAAATGCAGAATTGCAGCTTTTTCTCAAAGTTCAGTCACAGCATTGAAGCAGGGAAGACCCTTTACAAGGCTGAGTTAACACGACCCAAGACCCTCAGGACATCACAGCTGGGAATAAGGAGTCTCTTCAATGATCTTTCCTTGATATTGCTTCTCTGAGCTGACTTTTGTGAGTAATTGGAAACAGGGAAGCTCGATGTTCCTTGTCAGGGCCTGGATTTGGGGTTTCCTACGTGGCTGACTGAGGGCCAGCCCACGCGGGTTGTAAAAGGGTGGCCCACTTCTCAGCCCACTCTGCTCAGTGCTGAGCTGCCCAAGTAGCTTTCGTCCTGGGTGGAAGGACTCTCTCTCACACCGGGATGGGGCTTGGGGGCCACGTCAGCTCTGGCTTCGGCCTCAGGAGTTCAGGTTGGATTTAGGAATCCTTCCCAAGCTGCCCAGAGTGAGGCTGGGTGACAGAGAGAGAGCAGAGTGAGAGTGGGCCAGGGGCAGACCTTGGGGTCACCTGGGAGGTGTCCGGAGGGCTTGCTGTCACTTAGAAGAGAGTTCGCACTCCTTGCCTGGGCTTCCTAACCGGGCTCTTTTGGCTCTTGGAGCATCCTCCTCCAATTCCTTTCTCTCCCCTCTGGCAGCTCCCACAAGCCATGCCCATCCCTGACTGCGCAGAGCTTTGCAAGGGCTGGTCCCACAGCCTGGAATGCTCTTCCTCAAACCTCCCACGGCTGGCAACTTGTTGTCATCTCTATCTATTCACTCGAGTACCTACCAAGTGTCAGGCACTTCTAGACCTAAAGATAGAGAGATAATTAAGATAGAAAAGGCTCTTCATGGGGCTCACTGGTTTGGACCACGTGGTCAGAAGTCTCACTGAGGAGGTGAAATCCTGAAATTGTTCAGAAAGAAGGAACCAGCCATGTTCCCCAGGGAGGTTATAGGAGTGGATCTCAACCTGGGCAATTTGTCTTGAGACACTTTGGTTGTGAAGACTCGGGTGTGGAAGGTGGGGGGTTGCTTCTCATACCTGGTGGGTAGAGGTGACGGATACTGCTAGATGTCACAGTACACAGCACCATCCCCACAACAAAGAATTACCCCACCCAGATGTCAGTAGGGCTGTGATTGAGAATCCTGGACTTATAGGATTCGGGACCCAAGGATGGAAACATACTAAGGGAAACATGAGGGAGAGACAGCCGGCCAACACGAAACACAAAAGTAGCAATGAATTAGCAGGAAAACCCCTTTGCATGGCACCCATCCCCCCACTCAGCAAAACAACAAGAGGACATCCACATGGGTTCTCCCAACTAATAGTCATGGTGTCTACCCACAGAGAGAGAGCAAAATATGCCAAGAGATAAAATATTACATTTAAATTTAGCTAAAGTAACATTTATGAATCATGAAAAATATGCAGAAACTGGAGTTCGTCATTCAAAATTCATTCAACAAATATTTGCTGAGCACCTACTACACACCAGGCATTTAGAGACCTTACCAACACATGGAAGAAATGCCTCCCCACTTCCACCTCTCCCCTTTCTCACCACACACAGAAGCAAGGAGCAGCAGAGTGGGAAAAGCCAGGGTAGAGTCAAAACATTAAATGGTGCTCCAAAGAATACTCATCACATTTCTAGTCGAAGAGCTTGAGTAGAGCTTTTATACAGAAGGGATAGTCAATAAGGATTTCTTTCTTTCAAATACCCATATACACACATACATTTCTGAAACCTGCACCCAACCAATAATCAACATCTAGCATTAATATAGACTTTTTCCTGAGAAGCTTTCATTAGATTGATTGCATGGCTCACAATAGAGAGTACCTGATATAAAGAAGGCATATTACGTATATGACATATAGACTACAGTTCCCCCTGCCTTGCCTGAGGCAGACATTGCTAATCGATTGCAACACTCTTGTCTGGATTTACAGAATGCTGGACAGCCCTAGTGTTCTTCCCGGCAGGACTCCGGGCACTCAGTGCCAGTAGATCTTAGCTGCTGTGAGGATGAAACAAATCTGTCTTCTATGCTCTTTTTCACCTTAGGTCATTTCTTCCCCATCTTCCACTTGTGCCATTGTTTTTTTAAAACTTCTGCTCAGGAGTGGTAGCAGATACAGTCAGACAAGATGAGGGGAACATGCAGGATTCATAAACGGCTGTGAGTTTTGATTTCCCCTTGGGTTCTGAGTCAGTTAATGGATTTTGGCTCCTTCTCCCTGTGAAAGCAGGTCCCAGGGGGAGGCTGGGCTCGTGGAGGGAGGGCTGAGAGGGGGCCCGGCCCTCCTTCCCGGTGGCAGGTCAGGAAGCCAAGGATGCAGCCAAGACACAACTTTACATGTTTATATATACAGTCATGTGTGAAGGGCTGGGCACGCAGAAATGGGAGCCCTTAGGCTGAGGGCAGGTCAGAGTTGAGGAATGAATTGAGCACTGAAGCTGACACTGTGAGTGGTGTGGAGTCTGCCCAGGCCCGCCGCCATTCATTCACTGTCAGTTCCTGGTTCCTGCAGGAGACATTTCTAGAAGCCTAAAGCAATGATGTAGGGCTGGAAATACTTCCCAGGCCACTCTCCTGCACCCCCCATTCCCTGTCCCTTGCCGAGAGTGAACTGTCACCGTCTTTGTGTCTTAAATCAATGACTCCCTTTCCCGTGGCTCAGCGCCTGAGCCCGATCTCCTTCTTTCCTCACCATTTCCCAGGCACCAGCACCAAACAAAATAAATAAATACAAAATATCTAGAAGGTTTTACTCCCCCAGGAAATTCTGAGACAGTTCAGATCTCTACTTGAACTTAGACCCTGAAGACAAAGAAAATGAGGTTGAAGGAACATCACCCTGGCATCGGTAATTCTGGCCCAGGAGTGGGGGCGGGTCCCAAGCTTGGGGAACTAACTGCAGGAAATGTCCCCAGTTGTCTGTTCCCACTTGTCACTCTCCCCGCATTTTCACGGGTGCCCTCACTCATGCAATAATCACAGCAGTAATAATGCTTGGTGCTTTCTGACTTCTGAAAAGCTCTCACATCACTTAATTTTTGGGTCTTCACAGCATCCTATGACATAGCTACTAGTACTGTTCCCACTTTACAGACGAGGAAACCGAAGCCCAGAGAAGTGAAAGGCCACGCCCAGGAAAGAGGTATGGGTAGATATTTGGGATTTGAGTCCATCTCTTCTGACTTAAGGCCTGGCATCCTTTCCAGTACAACACAGCTGCAGTGTAAGCACTGTGACATTTTAGTTTCAAGTAGCTATGTTTAGAAAGATTTCATTATGACAGGAAATGATCCCAGTGAGTGCCAAGGCCAGGCATGATTAGTTTGAAAGTGTCATTGCAGCTGTGCCTCCTGACCCCAGCCGGAAGGGCCTGAGAGACCCAGGCCAGCCCCACGAGGTCTGCAGGTTCTGCAGGGAGCAAGGGGCCTGCCCTGGCCGGCTCCCCGGTGCTCAAGCTAACGTCCTGCGTAGGCCACAGACTCATGATCCACCCATTCCTTCCTTCCTTCACTCTCTCATTCAACAGATTGTCACTGAGCGCTTACTCTGTGCTAGGCGCTGCTTAGCACTGGGGATACCGCCTGTGAGCGAAGCAGACAGCCATCCCATCCCCAGTTGCTATCCCAGCGGTGCATGAGTGGGGGATGCCAGACAGATGATGACTGAGTAAGGAACAGACTATGTCAGATGCTAACAGGTGCTGGATGCCTGGGGCGGCAGGTGTGTGGGGGAAACAGGGGGTGGAGAAAAATCTAAACAGGGTGCTCAGGGAGGGTCTCACTGAGAAGGGGCATTTGCGCAAAGACGAGAAAGACGGATGTGAGTGGATGGGGAAAAGCATGCCAGGCGGAGGGAACAGCCTGCGCAGAGGCGCTGAGCTGAGCGACAGCAGAGAAAAAGCAAGAAGTGCAGGTGCTGGAGCTGCTGCTCGTGCTGCACGGCGCCGCTGGAGGGAGCTGCATCCTGCTTTTCTCTTCCCGAGACACTGCGGCAGGACCTCCCGGAGGCGTTTTATGTTCATTTGTTCAGGGGTTTTTTGGTTTGTTTTTTCACATTTGTTCAATGATCTCCCGAAGTCAAATTTCTGGATCAAAAGGTTTGCACATTTTAAATAGTAGGAATACTTCCTGAGAGCATCTCCTGTACCATTTTCCTCTTTCCTCCTAAGAGCACCAGATTAATCTTCTCCCCCCCCATCATTTACCTCTTGCTGCTTCCAAGTTCAGAGACCTCAATGGCGGCCTCCTGCCCAGAGGAAATCGCCAAGCTTTTTGGCCCAGCATTCAAGTCTTCATGGCTTCCTCCTTCTGCCCGCCTAGACTTCTCCCATCCTTTCTCCTGCTATTCGCCTACGCAGAGTCTGCTCACTTCTCCAACACACAGTGCCTGCAGGCCTGGAGAAGCGAAAGCTGAGAAAGCTGATCTGGTGGTGGGGCCACAGGTCAGTTGAACTGCATGTGGTGGGCCGGCTAGAGGTCAGTGGCCAGCTGTCCCTGAAACCCACAGTTCCTCCCTCGCACCTGACTTCTCAACCATTTGTCTTTCCCTTTCGTCAGGTCCAACATTCATTCATTCAGCAAGCATGCGCCGTCACCTGCTACGGCAGGCTCTCTGCTCAGCACTGGGGACCCCGCGATGCCACAGACTGGGCCCCAGACCTCAAGGTACACTTTTTCTGGAGCCTTCTCAGTTTCTCCCTCTGAATCTGCCCGGTTCTCCCGGTGGGACTCCCCAACCCCAGGAACCTTCCTTGGCCACCCAGAGCCCGGTCAGCTCCCGCCTCTCACCTCCACGGCCTTGTGTTTGGCACTTGTCGTACATTTATTGATACTGTCGCTCATTATTTTTTAATAAATCTGTTTCATCTCTTCAACTAGACTAAAGCTAGGAGAGGGCAGGGGCTACATTTTATGTTACATCTCTGCAACCCTCTCTGAGCCTAGAAGATTATCTGGCACCTAGTTGTTGCTTATTACATATTGGTTTGTTGAGGATATGATCATGTCTCACCTCTGCTCAAAACAGAAAACAAAATTTGATAAAATTCAAATTCCTTGGCTGCCTGGCATTCAAGGCCTTTCCTTTAGGACAGCCTCCAGGAAGCCTTCCAGGAATGCTTATCTCAGGGTACTGGAGAGCCAGTGCCCTACACACGTGCACATATGTACACACACACCCACACTCTCTCGCACTCCTCCCAGCCTGTCCTCTATCAGAACAGTTATTTGCATGGTGGATGAGAACTTGGTCTTCGAAGGCACCAACCCCTGGGTTTGAACTGTGGCTCTGCATATATTTGCTGTGTGGCAGTCCCTTCACCACTTTGAGCCTCAGCTTCCTCATCTGTAAAATGGGCATCATAATCACATTTGCCTTCTGACAGGGTTAGAGGTGATGCCGTGAGGAAAAAGTGAGCAAATGCTACCTAGAAGCTCTAGCGCCTCTCCAGGCCCATGGAAAGCTGCAGTCGGTTAGCACCGCCTTCTCTTTGGTGACATGGTGTGTCTGAGGTCTCCTCGAGGGCAGCACGGAGCTGGCCTTGCTCCCCTCTGAATTGACAGTACCTGCTGGGGTCTGCGACAGAGAAGGTGCTCAGTGTGTGTTGGGTGGGTGACCATCCATGTTTGCTTTGAAAGAAAATCTAACAATTGTTAATGCAATCCTCTCTCATCCCAGAATAGCCCTAACAGCCACCCCTACTGGGGCATCAGTAAGAGTGACAAGGCGTAGCTCGGGGGTCACACGTGCCTCCAGGGGGGGCCCTTCTTCACCCTCCTCCTGGGCTTCTTCGTGCCCCTGCACTGAGCCACCCTCAAAACCCTTCCGACAGATTTGCTCCCATTCACTCAGACGCCACTAATCTCTTCCTTTTTATCCTGATCCAAATAATTTATATTTTCCCATTATAATTTAATTGTCTCCCTTCCGCCCAAACCAGAGCGCTTTGCCCACAGAGATATGGGCCATTGTTTGCATTTATAGCATCCTTATTAATCCCGCCCTGACCTCTGGGCTCGGAGCTCAGCCTGGGGAAACAACTTCAGTTCCCTTTCCGCAGGGCCTATTAAAAGGCCTTTCTTTTAATTGGTCCAAAATGGAAGATGAGCTAAAAAAGTAAAAAAAAAAAAAAAAAAAAAAAGCGCCAGCTTTCCTATTCCGTTTCAGGGTGCAAGAAGGACAGGCAGGTGCACCTGCACCGCGTCTGCAGTCCCCTGCATGAGGGACCCAGGTGGGCCCCCCTGGGCAGGCTGATGAGGCAGGTGGCTGGCAGGGACTCTCAGCATCTGATGGCTTTGCCTGGGCTCCTGCTGGGTACATGGAGCTTAAAGCAAAAGCATGTAAAGCTGGGAAGCACTGTGGATTCAAATTTGGCCTTTAGCAAAACTGGCCTTTAAAAATGCCAGTCAAATACTAACAGCTAATCTTTTGGATACTTACTACTTGCCCTTGAGTGTTTACTAGGCTTCAGGCGCTGATCAAGGTGCTTTCTGGGTATTAACCCCTCGAACCCTCACAAAAATCTAGGTGAGAAATACATCATTTTCCTCCATTTTACAGGTGAAGATACTGAGGCACAATGAGGCTATGAAAATGCAACTCAACCAAATCCCCCAGCTCTAAGCGGCAGAGGAGCCAGAGCTGGCCCGTGTGAATCCTTTGTGGAATTGGCATAAGACATCCTGTCCTCGGTGGAGGCCCCGAGATCACAGCCGAGCGACAGAGGCACAGGCTGGGTCCAGCCACCTTGCTCTCTCGGCCTGGAGCCCTTGCACAGGGCATAACCCACCTACATGGCAGTCCTGGTGGCAGAGGTGAGGATGGAACCCAGACTGGCTCCAGAGTCCGTGCACGTAACCACCACATAACCCTGCCTCTGTGAGCTTGTTCACACTCCTTGTCCCCTCATTACCAGAGCAAAGCTCGGGGACGGAGAAGTCCCTCAATCTTGTTGGTTTGCTCTTACAAGAGCAACCGGACAGGTGAGTTCACACACACACTGAGACCCCAGGTCTCCGGGCAAATTTCTGAGGTCTCAAGACCCCAAAGGCAGGTCCCAGGGGCATCTGTCTGTGGATGTGTGCAGATTAGGGACCTACTCCCAGCCACAGAGGGCACTGATAATGCCATCAAGCCTGAGATTTCAATTTCAGGAAATGACACAGGGGAAAAGGAACAGCACAGTCTCGAGCCTCAGACAGACCAGCGTTTATGTCCCAGATAAACCTCCTATTCCCGAGTGAGCTTGGATGCATCAGTAACCAGGCTGAGTCTGAAGATGCACAGTCACTGATTGTTGGGTGCCTCGAATAGAGCCCCCGCCCCTCGCCAGCCTCCCCTCCCCGGCCCAGGCCTGCTGCCCATCACCGGGAGAGGTGAACAGGCTCCCGAGACAATGCAACCTCCCAAACCCAGGCTGTTTGTGTGCCTGGGGAGTGAGCGCTGTCGGTGACACTTTCAGAGCCCAGGTGCTCCGGGAGTGGGGGGTGAAGCGTTTCCAGAGCAGCAGGACATTCCCTCCGGCACTTTCCTTTTTCCTGGAAACACTCACACAGAAGCATCCACTGTGGACCGGTCCGAGCCTCTGCCCTGCTTCTTTGTTCTGTGCATTCTTTCTTCTTTGCAACTAAGATTTTTTTTGACAAGGGCTGCAGCGACAGCTGAGAAAGCGTTCTTTAAGAAGCCAGGGACGTTCGTAACACGATTTTTCCTTTACCCCAACAAGAACTACCAAAAAACCCCAAAACCAAACAAAAAACCTCCCGAGCAAAGCCAAACCCTTTCTCTCCTGACCAGAGGAGGATGGGAATGCGTTTGGAATGCCACCTCGTCCTCTCTGTGGGACACTAGTTGCAGGGCCAGGGGAGCAGTTAGGGACAAGTGCGGTTCTGCAAGGTGTTTCCTGCTTTCTGTTTTGAGGTACAGAATAATTCTGCTGCCTCGGAAATCAGAAACACTTGGCTCTTATTGAGTTACATGGCAAAGAGCTCATTTGGCAGCATTTGGTGAGAGCAGATCACAGACCAGGATCTGAGGATTGATGAGCTCACTCTCAAGACACTCATCTGCCTCCAACGGCCCTGCTCCATCCAACTGAGGCCCCCAAGAGCCAAAAACCCTTCTATAGCAGTTCACTGCCAGCCAATAATTCTAATCTCCTTCCATCATCTAGTAACCATCTTTCATCCAACAATTTCTCTCTCCAATTAAAACCATCCTCCACTGACTATGGGGGGGGGGGGTCAAGATGACACTGACAATCAAATGACAGCCACCATTTGAGTTTTTATATGAGTTACTCTAAGTCCTCTACCCACGTTATCTCCCTTAATCTGTCCTAGAAGCTAGAAACTATTAATCTCCCCGTTTTACAGATGGGAACATTGAGTCTCATGAAGATTAAGCAACTTGCCTTAAGTCATGCGGCAGAGCAGGTTGTGATTGAACAAAGCCCATATTTTTTGAGGGCCACCTCCCTAATTAAGATGCCATCACTGGTGAAGGTCATTCTCACTGCCCTGCAGAGGATGAGGCAGTGTTTTGAGTAACAGTGTAATTTGTACATCCTTAAACCCACTATGACATGGTAGGAGCCTGAGAAAGAATGTGACACATTTTCAGAGTGGGCATTTGTCCTACCAGTGATGTGTATGAAGTTTGCCCTGCCCTCAGGAAGCGTGTGGTCTAGGTGGGAAGGCAGGGCTGGCAAATGTAAAATGATGAGAGAAACAGCACAAGGTGGGTCCTAAAATTATAACCATTGTAGAGCAGTGCTTTCCCAAATGCGTTTTATAGAAATGTAGCTCCCTGGAGTGTTATATCTTTTGAAAAATATTCCATGGTCACATTTCATTTGTTGAGCGTTTGATTCAGTGTTATTAGTTTTGTTTCTTTACTGCAGGCCTTCTCAGGACATTTACTTTCCTAATCTACATGAAACGTTCCATTCTGTATTTTCTTAATTAAAAGATGCCATTGATTGTAAGACGATTCATTTATCCAATGCCTTTTCCAGGAAATAAGCATTTTTGTGTTGAATATATAAACAGTTGACCCTCAAACAACATGAGTTTGAACTGCACAGGTCCACTTATACCTTGATTTTCTTCTGCCTCTGCCAACCCCTGAGACAGCAAGCCCAATACCCTCCTCTTCCTCCTCCTCCTCCTCAGCCTGCTCAATGTGAAGACGATGAGAACGTAGACCTTGCTGATGGTCCACTTCTACTTAGTGAATAGTGAATATATTCTTTCTTATGATTTCAAAAAGATTTTTTCCTTTAGCTGACTTTATTGTAAGAATATGGTGTATAATACACATAACATACAAAATATGTGTCAATCGACTGTGAATGTTATCAGTGAGGCTTCCAGTCAACAGTAGTTAAGGTTTGGGGGAGTCAAAGGTTACACATGGATTTTCAACAGCACAGGGAGTTGGTGCCCCTAACATCTGCATCACTCAAGGGTCAACTGAATATATACCCAATATAAGATGCATGCTGATTTCCAAAGCATTAATATGTGGAAATCAAATAAATTTGTTATTAGGCAGGATTTCCCAAGACTTTGGACCAGAGGGCCCTCTTATGCAGGACTGGTGCTCCCCAGAGAAGTCTTTGGGAACCATGTGTTGGAGGACAGAGCTCCCTTAGAGCTGGGGTCCCCAAGGAGACATCAGAGAGGACAGCTTGGCAGTGGGTCTTGAAATCTGGGCAGGAGAGGCTGAGAAGAAAAGAGAAGGTAGGGAGAGGGCTGAGTGCTGGGCCAGATACAGGGCTGCGTCCTGCCCCAAGGACTGTGTCCCACCTGGCGCCCAGTCAGGAAGGGGCCTGCAGGGAAGAGAAGGATATTCTCATAGTGTGCTCTCCCCATGCCAGCCGGCCAAACAGAATCATCAGTTCCACCAGAACTACTTGGTGAGTACCCATGCAGCACCAGGCACGGCGCTAGGGGCTGTGGGTAATACAGAATGAAAGCAAGAGACAGTTTTGAAGCTGCAAGCAGCAAACTTTATTAAAGGGAAAGTTCACTCTTAAAGGGGTTAAGAGCAGGCACCGGTCTGAGCTGACTGTGGCCCTGGGGTTTCTTTGATTTCTAATCAGCAAGTGATAGCACACTCCAAAAGGGATAGGAATGGGCACACGTCCCGGCGGACAGTGGCACTGGGGTCTCTGTGTCATGTTTTTTTTCTGTCTGGCCTTTCTCTTGTGTGGCGTTGTTTCTTCTTTTCTTTCTTTCTTTCTTTTCTTTTTTTTTTGCCAGTGGGGACGTCGTTCAAAGGGGAGCTTTTCACCTTTATATGGTCAGGCCCAGATGTGTTGTGGGGTCCAAAGCCCATTGTGGGGGGGAAACGGTAATGTCTAATGTGCCCTGTGTTGTTTCTGTTGTGTTTCTTGGGATAGTTGTGGCTGACCTTATTTTATTATTGTTACAGTATGTTCTCATACTCAGCATCCATTTGTCTACGTTGTTTGCTTTGTGTTTTTCTGTTCATGTCTTACTTTCCTTACACTAATATTCTGTGTCATTATCCTCATCTTGTAGTGTGTTTTCCTACTCAGTATCCTGCTTGTTTACACAGCCTGTCTGCTACCTCCTGGCTGGTGTCTCACCCTCTTACCTACCCCAGCGAGGTGAGTATAGTGGCTTGAATGGTGGTCCCCAAAACATATATCCATGTCCAGATCCTAGAACCTTGAATATGACCTTATTAGGAAAAAGGATCTTTGCAGGTATAATGAAGTTAAGGATCTCGAGGTCACCTTGGATTACCTGGATTGGCCCTAAATCCAATGATAAGTACCTTTATAAGAGACAAGAGTAGAAGCCACAGACAGAAAAGGAGGAGGCCACGTGAGGACAGAGAGGCAGGGAGTGGATGGTGCAGCCAGGAGCCAAGGAACCCCTGGGGCCACCAGCCAGGGGAAGAGGCAGCGGAAGGAAGGAAGCTCCCCTAGAGCCTGGGGGCTGGGGTGGATTAGGGGCCTGCCCACACCTTGATTTTGGACTTCTGGCCTCCAGAACTGGGAGAGAATAAATTTCTGTTGCTTTAAATTTGCGGTAATTTGTCAGAGTAGCGAAGTCACTCAGTAAACGATGATTTAAAAAAAATCAGTCCTTTTATGCCTGAACACTTCCCTCCTTAGACACAGAGTCTCCCGGGAGATGTTCTTCCCAAGAGAAGGCACAGTTCAGACCGACCTTGTTAACTCCCAGAGAAGACTCTGGCGAAGCCCATAATAGTCTTCACACTGAGAGTAAATGTAGACTTGAGCCTTGCGGAGCAAGCTCATTATTTATGGATGACAGACGCACATTTTCATTAATGTGTAACAAAAGGGACTAAAAAGCCTCTCTCTGCAGTGTGTCTTTTTAAGTGCCCACGGGAGGCAGCTCCCGGGACCGCCCGCCCTGCAGGCAGCTGAAGGATCCGCCTCCTCCTCCACGGGGACCTGGCTCAGAGTTTGCAAGGCCTGTCACGAAGGCCATTCCCACCCCAGGCTGAGGTGCAAGAGGGGTGTTAGGAAAGCCCCCTTAGGAGCTGCCTCGGGCAGGCTGCGATGTGGGGGACAGGAGCTAAAGGCTCTAGAGATGTCTGTCCAACAGGTTCGCTAGCTACACGTGGCTATTTAAATTTAAATTAATTAAAATTAAAAATTTAGTTCTCCTCTCACTATCCACATTTCAAATGCTCACTAGCCATACGTACCCAGAGGCTACTGTAGCAGCTAAGATTTATAGGCCGCTCCCACCATCGCAGAAAGTTCTACTGGATCATGCTGCTCAGACAAGAAGGGGTAAGAGTTTCAGCTCTGTAAGTCACCAGCATTGTGACCTTGGACAAGAAACGCTTTGTCTCTGCCTTAGTGTCCCGATCTATAAAGTGAGGATAATCATAGTCACTGCTATACAGGGCCAAGATCAAATTCAATGCTATAGTCCGAGTACTTAGCACAGTGCTAAGTACTGGCATATGTTGGTGCTCAGTAACTGACAGTCTCATGAGTGGAGAATACTCCACACAAGAGGAATAAGGCAAGACTTTGGCACAGAAATCAGAGGTGTGGGCTCCAGGCTGGGTCCTGACACTCACGAGAGGTTGTAGGGACAGGCCTGAGTTCCAATCCCTGCACCATCGATGCTGTGTGGCTTTGAGCAAATCACCCCACCTCTCTGAGCACAGACCACTCACCAATAGAACAACGGAGTGTATCTCACCAGAGCCTACACAGCCAGGAAAAGAGAAGAGGCAGAAGCCTTTAAAAGGCTCATGTTCTTTGGCTCTGATCCCTGCTTCTAGGAATGGTTGGAAGGAAATAATCAGAGAGGCTAGCAGAGACTGACATTCCAAGACCATCATCAAAGAGTAGATGACAACAGCAAAACCTTGAAAATAGTCTAAATATCAAATAATAGGAAAATAATAAAATCCATCATGATGCGTCTACATGATGGACTATTACAGAGCCATGAAACATTGTTTGTAGAATAATATTATATAAATGAGAAAATGTTGCTACTTAAAATGAGAACATATTTAAAATTATATAGTATATTTCTAGATTTGTTTTTTAGAAAGCATTTATATCTATCTGTAGAATATAATCCACCAATATTTTAACAGTGGTTTCCTCCTTGGGATGTTGGACCTTGATTGGTTTTTATTTTCTCCTTTTTACTTCTTTGTACTGATCAAATTCTCTACAACTTATCTCTATTAGCTTGTAAACAGAAAACGTTACTCATGCAGTAGTGATCCTCTAGGCCTGGAAGATCTCTAAGAGCCCTTCGAAGGCTGACATGCTATGACTCAGCAAGGACATTTGCAGAATAACCTGTTTATAGCCTCAAAGTCCCCCCCCCCCCCCCGCCCCGGTGCTGACAGGCTGGCAGGGGATGGGTCATTCGGCCCTTGGAGCCCGTCCTGACAGGAGCCACTGAGAGCAGCTGATGAAGATTGGCTCCCGGAATCCTGCCAGAGGAAGAAGAGAGTCAGAAGGGTCTGGGACAGGGACTTGTGGTTTACTCCTGATCACAATTTGAGACAAATAAAATATTTTGCTTCCAATGAGCATATGAAGGACTATTCAATCTTGCTAGTAATTTACAGAAAGCAAATTAAAACTGGGATGAAATATTTTTTACCTAGCCCAAAGACCCACTCCTTCTTTCCTTTCCTTCCTTCCTTCCTCCCTCCCTTCCTCCCTTTCTTCCTTCCTTCCTCCCTCCCTTCCTCCCTTTCTTCTTCCTTCCTTCCTTCCTTCCTTCCTTCCTCCCTTCCTTCTTTCCTTTCTTCCTTCTTTCTTTTTTTGACAGAGTCACACTCTGTTGCCCCAACTAGAGTGCAGTGGTGTAATCATAGCTCACAGCAACCTCAAACTCCCGGGCTCAAGTGATCCTCCTGCCTCAGCCTCCTGAGTAGCTGGAACTACAGGTGCACACCACTCCTGGCTAATTTTTCTATTTTTTGTAGAGATGGGGTCTCACTCTTGCTTAGGCTGGTCTCCAACTTCTGGCCTCAAGGGATTCTCTCATTTCAGCCTTCCAGAGTGCTAGGATTACAGGTGTGAGCCACTGTGCCCAGCCAACACATATTTCTAAATTTAATAGCGTCTAGTATTGGTGAGGATATGTGGAATCAACCAGTCTCATATACCAGCTGTGAGTACCAAAACTGATAGAAATATTCTGGAGAAAGGTATGCAATACGTATCAAAATCTTAAAAATGCAGACACCCTTTGCCCTAGAATTTTGGCTTGGCTTGGAAGTCTGGCTTTTATTCCAGGGAAATAATCAGAAATGTGCAAATATTTTATGCAAAGAATATTTAATGAAATACTATTTATGGACCCTAAGTTTCCTCATCTGTCACCAGCCTGAAGCTACAGATGAGCAACATTCATTTTGACACACAAACTTTTTGGCTCAAGGGCCCTACTTGCATGGCTTTCAGACACCCACAGATGTTTCTGTGGGTTTCCAGGGCATCCCCACGTGCTCAAACCCTGTTTGTTCTGACCTGCTTGCTGGTTCTCCGCCCAAAAGCCACAGCCACAGGGAGATGGACTGATACCTGTGTGTGCCCTGCAGGCCTCCAGCTGGCTCTCTGCCCTGGAAGCTGATCTCTGGGACCACAGCAAATCTCCTTGTCCGTCTACCAGTGGAGTCAGCCAGTGGAGATCAGGCAACGTGGAAAAGGGTCCCAGGAGGGTGAGGACAGCGGTTCCTTCCCCAGCTCCCTCCCTGAGGTCTCCCCAGGCTGGGGCATGCCCTCTCAAGAACAGTCCCCTGCTGATGCAGGACACAGCTCCCTTCCCTCATCCTAGAGCCCAGCACTGCAAGCCCTTGGGATATTACACTATTCCCTGTGGTTCCCATACCTTGTCCACACCTTTGCCAATAGTTACTAACGCCTCCCCAGGTTTCCCAATTGGAAAGTGTCCTCTGAAGTGGTATGCTGGCAAACCAGCTCTCCAAAAAGGCAAAAGCCCTGATTTGTGCTTGTGTATTTCACTGCTGTAAATATTCCCACCACAGCCATGAATTTCCTGCTCCTGGTGCTTTAACAAATGGCTTGCAAAAGCTGTCACAAGGCAGCATCAGCCATCTCCCGCACACCAGGGACGCTGACTCTCATAGGAGTCTCGCCCTCGCTACCTCTCTGCTGCAGCTGCTTTAAGTGCTGATGAAAGTTCCCTGTCTATGGGGGCCACTGCTTGAGGCCACAGCTAAACAGAGGTGGACAGAACCACTTCCTTACCTGAGTCCTAAGTGGCATTGTTTCTGTTCTGCGTCCCACAAGCCCCAGCAACAGCGCTCTCTCGCTCTCTCGCTCTCTCTGTCTCTTTCTCTCTCCAAGGTGCAAATCCAGCCTGGGGCAGGGCTAGGAAATTGCCAACCTGTTGTCAATTCCACTTCTATGGCTTACCCACCTCTGTCCCCTAGCACTGGTCCTCAAACTCTATCATAGATACAATCTCCCTTGTAACCTGTCAATTCATGAAAAATGACATGTGAGCGTGGTGTGGTTCTGGGGTGGAGAGTGAAACAGGTCTGCAGAGGCCTACTCTGCGTTCCACGAAACACAAACAGGCAGGTAAGCCAGCCCCACTCCTAAATAGCCAACAGCTGGCTTTGATGAAATCCACTATGGGTTAGCCACAGAATGAACACTGCACAATCCTTTAGAAACAATGTTTTATGGCATGGGAAAATGATTACAATGTTCTGTTACGTGAAAAAGCAAGAGCTTTGTTTGCAAATACTGAAGCACAACCACAGCCAACCCCTGAGATTCTGTGTTATTTCTCTGGATGCCAGACATGTGACAGTGAATAAGAACAGTCACAGTCCCTGGTCTTGGAGCGCTAATGCTGCGGTGGGGAGACGTGTTCCGGAGGATGCCCATGGATAAGTGTGAAATCGCAGGGAGAGGAAGTGCTCTGCGGGAGATGCACGCAGGGCTTTGCGCATGTCGACTCAGAGTGTAGACCTGGTCCAGGAGGCGAGGAGAGAGGCTGAGGGGACGGGGTCCCATGGAAGGGGAAGAGCTCACCAGGAGGCAAGGACAGGGGCAGCGTGTGCTGTGGAAGGAGCGGGCACTTGCGTCCTTTGTGTGTGTCTGGAAGGACACACGTGCTCTCACCAGTGACTCTCTTTAAGCACTTCGTCTTAGCTTCTCCCTGCACTTCCGTATTGTCCAGCTGTCCCACAGAGCCGGGATGATTTTGCAGTAAAGGAAAGGCAGGAAGAAACCTGACCTTACGGTGCAAACAGACAGCATTCTTTACTTACCTATGCTCCTCCTTGTTTCAAAGAGGATTTCCAAGCTGCAATTGAAACAATTGTTGGAATTACACTAACAACATCACAGGCTAAAATGCCTTGTCATTAAGTAAGAGAAATGAGGCCAAGGGAAAAGACAGTAGCACGAGTCAGGAGAGAGGAGTGGGGTGTCCCTCACACAGCAGGGACAGCCTTATCCTGTTCTTTGCCCTGCCATTTCATTCTAGCGTCGGCAATTAATTTTCCTGTTCTTATATTTTGTCTGCATTGTTATTTCCTCTGCCTTTTATTACTCTCTCTCCCTTAAAATGCATCATTTTCCTTTCTGTTTTGCATTTTTGCTGTTTTGAAAATCCAGCATCGCTTCTCCACAGGACGGGCCGTGTCTGAGTCGACTCGGGCAGTGGTGTGTTCACAGACTGCACACAGTAGGTGCTCGAGTGTCCGGACTGAGGTGACGCACACCCTTCCCCGCGGCACTCAGCCAGGGACGTGCACTCAGCGGGGGCTCCAGAGCCACTTGCCAATTTGATTTATGGGGCCTATTATCCCAAGTGTCGGCAGAGAATAGGTATCGCTTCCAAAGGGCTGAAATAAATAAGTGGCTGCGTGATCCAGAAAGGGTTACAGACTGAGGTGCGGGGTTTCGCAAAGCAGCTGCAGTGGAAGTCATAAACACCGGCCTTCTTGAAATTTGTTCCTGTGCGAGTCAGGGGGCAAGCGAGTGGCAGGGATGGGCTGCGGAGTCAGCGGGCACAGGTTCAAATCCAGGCTCCGTTGCATCACATGCTAGGGCGCGACCTTGGGAGAGTCACTTTGCCTTTTGCTTTCACAGAAGGAACAAGGCCTTT
Source organism: Eulemur rufifrons (assembly GCF_041146395.1). NCBI lineage: Eukaryota > Metazoa > Chordata > Mammalia > Primates > Lemuridae > Eulemur > Eulemur rufifrons. The sequence continues at coordinate 15,742,224 of NC_090992.1, forward strand.
CGTGGGGACTGTGAAGAAGAACGTGTCCGTGTATGTGCATGCACATGCATACGCACATGCCTGTGTATGTGGCTGCCCTGGCACATAGTAGGCGCTTAATAAACAAAAATACCCTCCTATATTACTGCGCTTCCGTTCCATTGGTGCAGCAGGGTGTGACCTGACATAAGATAGATTAGAGCATTTCCAGATTTCCCCATAACACTCCATAAAGTAGTCTCGGGCTTTTAAATCCCCACTGGTTTACTACTCTTACCAACACAGTAACAGTCCCATTTTTAAATCACTTACAACGTTCCAGTAACCACAGCTGCATAACAAATTACCCCAAAATGTAGTGGCATGAAACAGCCATTTATTCTGCTCATGATTTCGAAAATTGGGAATCAGAAAGAGCACAGAGGGGGCTGCTCGTCTCCGTTCCACGATGTGTGGGGCCTCAGCTGGGAGACTCGCAGGCCGGGGCTGGGATGGTCTGATGAGAGATGCTGGATGTTGGCTGAGACCTGGGAAGGGGCTGTCAGCTGGAACACGTGGCCTCGGCTGCCTATACCGTGGTGGCTGGTTCCCAGGGGAGGGTCCTGAGAGTGCCCAGCGGAAGCTGTATCCCTGTCCATGACTCAGCCTTGGAAGTCACGCAGTGGCACTACTATTCCATTCTACTGGCAAGACAGTTACAAAGCCCCACCCACGTCGAAGACATAAATGCCTCTCTTGGTGGAGGAGTGTTGACGTCACATTGTGAAAAGAGCACATGGGATGAGATGTATGTTCAAAAATACAATCTCCACACTATGCCTCAGGTAGCTTAGGTGAGCTCTCAGTCCTCAAAAAACACTGAGGGTCTAGGTATAATCATCTCCATTTTAGAGATGCACAAACTGAAGCTCAGAGAGGCAAAGTATTAATAACTTGCCTTGGGCAATTTATTTAACCTCTCTGAACCTCAGTTACCGCCTCTATAAAATGGGTGGAAAAATCTCTATGTCAGTAGATTACTGCAAGCCTACAGTGTTATTACCGTAAGGAGTTGCTGGGAGGTTGGAGTCCGAGAAGGTGTTTGATGATCTGACACCGCGTAGCAATGCAAAGCATCAGCAAGCACCGTCGTAGCACTGTTACTGCCTCACCCTCCACCTCCGGCCATCGGGCACACACAGCCTCAGCCAGCAAAGGACCTGGGTTTTCATCCACACACCCTTGAGAGCAAGGCTTGTCAATGCGTTTTGATCGTGGCTCACTTACGTGCAGCAGAAGTGCTCAGAAACCACCCTCCCTACCTGTTCCCATCTTCCAAGAGGAAAAGACCCTTAGGAAGAATGCTAATGATTGTTTATAAATGCCAAATAATGTGTAGCCCTTAATAATCATTTAGTGGATTATGAGCAAGTCGTGCTTTGGGCATATGACTACCTGAAGGTGGCAGTCAGTTGCATTGCGTATCTCTCTCCCGAGGGAGCGGGAGGGAGGGCTGGTGTTTCTGGATTAGCTCACGTGCCCCAGGAGGACGCTTCTGGCTCTTGAATGGACCAAGGATTATCCGTGGAAAATTACTCTTCTGAGGATTAATTCCGCATCTGTGTCCCTCATTGTCAACCCACCTGCAAGGTCTGAGGCTGGTCTTAAGAGCCCCCCTTGTGCTGTGGTGCCCATTAAACAGACAACATACTCTTCAGTTAATATGATTCAATTAGGGAAGGGGTGGGAGAAAGGCACTGAGGCTCGAGAGGGTGTCAGGGAGGCCCGAATGGCGGCTCTCGGCCCTCAGTTCCTGCCTGCTGGACATCTCACAGCGGCTGGAGCAGGCCCGAGGGAGATGCTGGAGCTGCAGCAGGGGTGGCGGGCCTGCACCCACCTCCCTGGGGGAGGGGCACTCGGAGTGACCTCCAGACCTTCAGGTGGCAGGTGACTGTATAACAGAGGCAGGCGTTAATGTCTCAGAGCAGCGCCAGGGACAGTAGGGACAGCCCAGGCTGTGCTGTCTGGAAGGGCCAGCCTTGAATCCGGCTCCAGCTCACAGAGCAGAGCAACCCGGGACCAGTGACTTCAAGCTTCCAAGCCCCGGATTCAGTTCCTTCATCCGATCGTTGGGTGAGGTCAGGGCTAGGGATGTGCTAACCCTCCGGTGTCATGCCTGATACTTAGGTGTCTCAATACCCAATTTGTTTTTGTCACTGATTTTTAATCCTGACAAGATCCACTTTACAGAGGAGAAAACAGACGGACACCCAGAAGCATTTCTTTGCCTATAAATGCTGATGTTCATCTGTCTTATGGACAGGAACAAATCTCTGCCGTGCGCCCAAAGCATGCTTTGACAGTCTCTGGGAGCCCCCCGCCAAGCAGGCTGTGCCTGGATCTTGCTGGCTGGAAGCAGCCTCGGAGCTCTTACTACTCCCAGCTTCAGCCCACTTGGTCCTTAAAAGGCGGGTTTTCTTCCCTTGTTATAAACCCCCACCATCTCTGACCCACGTCACTACCTGAAACAAAGTTAAGTTTTTAAAACTCCAGTAGCACACGTGAGAAATCTGAGGCCCAGAGAGGTGGCATGACTTGTCCAGGGTCACACAGCACATAAATGCCAAAGGCAGGAGGGTTTAGCGGCTCCAGAGTGGATACACCAGGGGTTGGTGACAAGCCCAACCCCTCCAGCTCGACTCCTCCTCCCGTCCCCACGCCAACAGAAGGAAAATGATTTCCTATTCCTGGCTTCTCTGCCAGCCCAGACAGATCGAGTGAGGAAGAAATATTTCCACATGGACCAGGCTGGTCTTTTGCAGTTTCTCAGTCTGGCTGTCTGTCGTTGTTTGAAATCTGTTTCCCATGAGACCCTTTGGAAATGCAGGTGCAGGGGCCTGGGTAACAGCTGCCACCCTCAGGGCTGGGTACCTGCTCTCCCAAGTCTGTGTCTCGAGGCTGTGTGCTCAGACATGACCATGTTTGGGCATAGAGGCTCGTCCCAGATGAGGACCAAAGGCTGCTTCCCTGGAGACGGGCTGGGAGGCCAAACTTCCTGCTGGAGTTCCGCAGCCTCTTTTGGGGTGGGGGCTGGGGGCGAGGCAGAAAGAGACGTCTGCTGGCCGAAAATCTGCAGGGCACCAGGGAGACTGTGAGTACTGCGCCCAAGAGCACTTGGGAAGTGGTTTCTTCAAAGACTGGGGGCCGGGGGGAGCACTGCGGGGAGAGCAGCCTGTGATGGGGCCGAGAGGGGGCAGGTGCTAGCAAATCCCTTCACCTTCGGGGCTGCCCGTCAGGATGCTGGGCCTGTCGTCTGCTGGCCATCCAGGGCGTGGCTCAGTGGCCAGATCACTCTGGTGGCTCAGTGCCCCGGCCCTCCAGGTCCCAGCTTCCAGAGGGGCCGGAAGGCAGCAGCCTGGGGATCAAGATCAGTCCTGGCCCTTGTCCCCAGTGGAGGGGTGGGGCAAAAAATAGACTGGGCAAGAGCAGTCCAGACTTCTGCTCCAAACTGTCAGGCTTTCCTTTGTTAATAACAATAGCTAATATTTATCAAGGGCTGATGCCGGCCGAGGCACAGGATAGATGCATTGTACTTGATATATCATTTGATCTTCATCAGAACTCTCTGAGGCAGGTACTTTACTCTTATTTTTCAGTCACATGGTTGCTAAGTGGCAAAGTCAGGATTTGATCCCAGGTCTGATGACCTCAGAGCCCTCCCTGCCCCATACCCCACCAAACTCTTAAACGCTGTGCTCTATTCCCTGTCCTTCTAAGGAAAAGGATGTCAACCTAACTATCAGATCACCCAGGACACTCCACAATCTCGCCTCCCTTTGCCTTCTCCATCTTTCCTAGATCCATCTCAGACCTCGACTGACCTTTCTAAATGGGAAGATACAGCCAAAAAGTCCAGAGATGTTTAGAAACCCTCAAAACTTGGAAGTTCTTCTTGGAGTCTAACTGAAACCCCTCCTGCTGTAGCTGAAACCCATTTTTTCCTGTCCAGGCCTCAGGGGATATCAACAGTTCCCATCGTTCTTTTTGTCTGAAGGCTCTCACTGAACCCCAATTCCTCACCCAAGTCTTACATCTAAATAGGACCCCATGGTCTTTATCACGACTCTACAAACCCACTCACTTGGTGTAGGCAACAGTCTTATCAGAGCAGTATAGACAGGTGGGACCTGAATAAGCCGTAGGTTCCAGATTTTCTGTGACAGGGAAGCCTCCTCTCTCCTTCCTCCTGAGTTCCCAGGGCTCCCGCCTTCACCAGCCTCGGGAGTCCCGGGGGCTCTGGGAGGACATAGAAAACCATGCAGTGGAGGAGGCAGCGCCCTGGGAGGTGGGGGCCAACTCGCCAGGAAGGGGCGGTCGTGCCAAGGGAAGCCCCCGACTCCCCCAGCAGAGAAGCGGGTTTGCTGCGTGCACCAGGCCGGGCTTCCTCGTTGGTGCCGAAGGACTTGTGTCCCACAGTCCCTGGGGTGTGGCCAGGTGACAGTGAGCCGTGAGAGTCCTGGGCATGTGGGCTGTTGGGGCCTTTCGCGCATCTCCTGATGACCCCGTTGCCTTCCCTGTGAACACGGGGACGCGCTTGTTAATGGCACCAGGTAGAAAAAGGCGCAGGCTCTCCCTGCCCACGAGATCTCAGAACAGAAGGAAAAGGGTAAAAGGGGCTTCGGCAGAACATCTTTCTTCGCCAGGGGAATTTTTTGCTCACTTGTGACTTCGTAAGGTTTCCATTAGAAAGTAGGGGAACCTCGCCTCCCGGTGCCCCAAAGGAGGGAGGAAAAGCTGTCACTGGATGTCATCTCTGTGGATCCAAAGGGGAGGCGGGCCATCTCCCCGGGAGGCCGTGTCCTCGGTGCCTGACCGTGGACGTGGACTCTCCGCTGTAGGACGGGGGCTGGGGTGGTTGGGCTGTGGGGGAGGGGTCAAGGATCTCTGGACATTTGAAACAGTCCGATATTTAGGAGAGAAGCCTGAGCAGAAAGTAAAGCCCTTTGCTGAAAAACCCGTTGGACGAATGCCTGTCTCCCAGGCACTCACTGATTTATAGAAATAGTGGGTCTATTATGATACTTCAGGGACCTGGCAGGGAGAATAAAGACGCCTCTGATATCTGGCTAAAATTTCCCCTAAAACAAGCTATTATAGAGAAAGAGTCTCGTGGTCCTAGTATTTTTGGTAGGAAAAGTCTCTGGTTACCTTAAACAAACAAACAAAAGCAACAACAAAGTAAGTTACCTACAGGCCCTAGGACAGCTGGCAGAAGGCACAAAAGAGCCACAGGACGGGCCGCAGCTGGGCAGCTTGGTGGCCGCAGGCCTCAGGGATTGAGGGGCTGTCGCACACTCCTGGGAGGGCATCTGGGGACCCGCCAGGGGAGGGCGGGAATCTTTGCTTGCATTGGGGTCGGGGGGACACCCAGAGGGGCTGAGCCAGAAGACAGGGAAAGAGGAAAGTCACCAGTGACTTCCCCCATTCTGCTGTGGCCCCAGGTGGCTTCAAGTCCTGGAGCAAGACGGCAGTCGCTGAAGCCACCACCATGTCTTCTTTCTTTGCTTGGAACGGGGAGTGGCCCTTACAAAAAACCTGAATGTGGGGAACCTCCTGCCTCCCCTACCAACCTATGGCTGCCTTGTGAGGCCCTGCTCCCCGCTCTCTGCCTGCTGCCGGGCCAGCCCTGCTGTGAGACTGTTTCTTGGCAGAAAGTCTCTGCCCAGTTTCTCTGTAAGTGTCCTGGGAGAAAGTGCACGGATGATCCACCTGCGCTGTTCGTTTATTGTATTCGTTTCAGTGGCCCTTGTAATAAATGACCGTCAGCTGATAGCCCCAAACAACAGAAATTTAGTCTCATAGTTCTAGAAGCCAGAAGTCCAAGATCACCAAGGTGCTGCAAGGCTGCACTTCCTCCAGAGACTGCAGGGGATGACGCATCGTTCCTTGCCCCCTCTAGCATCTGGTGGCCACTGCCCTCCCTGCCTGGGACCACATCGCTCCAATCTCTGTCTCCTGGTCATATCACCTTCTTCTTTTCTTCTGCGTCTCACCTCCCTCCTATCAGGACACTTGGGTTTGGGTTTAGGATCTACATGAATAATCCGAGATCATCTCCCCATCTCAAGACCCTCAACTTAATCACTTCTGCAAAGTTATTGCCATATGAAGTAACACAGAGGGAGAGATGGACCTTAGAATTCCAGGGACTAGAACATGGACGTCTTGGGGTCCATTACCGAGCCTGTCAACACTGTGTGACCTACAGCAAGCCAGTTTCCTCTCTCAGCCATGGGTCCATCGCAATTGCCTCCCGGAGCTGGTGGAAGGCTTACCCCAGGGCAAAAAAGCCCTCTGGAAGTTGCAAAGCTCCACATATAAGTAGGAGTGATGATGACATTTGAGTGCCCTCCCCTCTCACCTGACCTTCCTTCTGTGGACTGGGGTCACCTGAGCTGATCTCACTTCTGTTTGCCTCTGTGGCCCTAGAAATGACTGCTGCCCCCAGTGGACATGGGGAAGAAGCTGGTGATGGCCCAGAAGCGGGGAGAGACTCGAGCCCTTTGCCTGGGTGTGGCCATGGTGGCGTGTGCTGTCATCACCTACTACATCCTGGGCACTGCTATGCTGCCCCTCTTCCAGAAAAGGTACTGAACCTTCCAGGCCTGCACCCCCAGCTCTCCCCTAATGGTCTAGAGTCTGCAAGGAACCCAGCCTTTTACATACCCCTGCCCTAGACCCTCACACCGGCAGGACGGTTGAGACAATGCTCATTCTTAGGTTCAAGGGTTCAGGCGTAGGAAAGGTGGATGGACTGAGCCCCGCTGGGCTGAGACTCTGGGACCTGGTGGTAACAGTCCCAGGCCACCCTTCTCACAAGAAGTCACAGGGGATCAGAGCAAACGCTCCAGTGCAAGTTTGATCCCAGGAGGAATCAGAGAATTGCAGATGTTTACAGCTCATCTGCACAGTTCTCTCCCCTCTGAAACCTCCCAGTCAGGGGGGCATCCAGCCTCCTGATGAATATCTCAAGCGATGGGGAGCTCACTACCTCACTGGACACATCATTTCATGTTTGGGCTTTTCTGCTATGTAGGCAGTGTCTGCATGGAGCCGGCATCTGCTCCTCGGGAGCTCTGCTGAGGAATCTCAGCGAAGGTTCCCTGCCCTTTCTCCCTGACGTGTCAACCACTTGAGCCTTTCAAGAAGAGCTGTGAAATTCCTGATTCATGTTCTGTTTGGAACAAACACACTCAGTACTCTCAGCCTGTCCTTAGGATGTCTCAGACCCCTCCTCTGGGCATGTTCCAGCTGCTCACAGTCCCTCCTGCCTGGCAACAGGCCCCGCAGGATAAAAGGGCGGTGAGTCACAGTTGATTCACTTGTGCGTTATGAGCTGTTGGTCTTTCCTGGCCTGCTCCATCATCATGTTTTACAACAGCAGAGCAATTCCAGGCGGGACCCTTACCCCGGTCAGGCACCACTCGGAGTGTCTCCACCATCTTCCCACCTGGCTCAAGTCGGGCCCCTCCTATGTCTGCTTCTTTTGGTAGAAAGAGCGGAGATTCAGAAGCCACTTGGACCGAACTTCAGGTGCTTAGGCCTTGGAAAAGTCATCTGACCTTTCTGAGCTTCTCTTACACCTCTGTACGATGAAGATGATGTGTCTAAGAGAATTTCAGTCCTGGCTGTTGAGCACAATCACTTCTGGGAGCTTTGTAAAAAATGCCAGGGCCTGGGCCCAATCACCTGAGAATTCTGATTCGCTTGCTGTGGGGTGTGGCTTGGACATGGGAATCTTTTTAAAAGCTCCCCAGGTTTTTAGATGAGTTGCCAGGGTTGAGAACCACCTATGTGCATGATGTCTAAGACACCCGCCTCCACTCACCAGCTCTGATATTCTGGCTCCTCCTTGTGCCCAGGGACTCTGGGTCACGTGCCTTCAGTGCTGCATGCTCATGGCAAGGTGAGGGCCCAGCCTTGGGTCTTTTTAAAAGGACCTAGGGGATCAGGGGTTCAAACTGGGTGCCCTGACTGTCACTCAGTTCTGAGATGTGCGTGTGTTGTCTCCCCAGTGTGTGGACCCAGGAATCCACGTGCCACCTGATTGAGACCAACATCAGGGACCAGGAGGAGCTGGAGGGCAAGAAGGTGCCCCAGTACCCATGCCTGTGGGTCAATGTGTCAGCTGTGGGCAGGTGGGCTGTGCTGTACCACACGGAGGACACACGGGACCAGAACCAGCAGGTAACCGAGCTGGGAGGACGGGTACACATCCCTGTGTCCCTGACAGGCATATGAGCCTGCTCTTAGCTGCTCCTGTCCCCGGGGCTGGGAAAGATTAACCCGCTTGTCCAGGGTCTCACAGCTGGAATGAGGTCAGGCCAGCCCTAGCTTCCCGGTATCAGAGTCAGACAGAATCTGCCACTGAATCTGCCACTAACTGGCTGTGCCACTCACCCCTCCAAACCGTTCCCACTAATGCCGCACCTTCAGGTGCTGTTATAAAGTCAGAGACACTGCACAGAATGTGCCAGGCTCCATGCTGGGTGGACGGTGGGCACGCAAAGGAAGCAGCACTTGGTGTTACTGCTTCCATAATATAAACTGAATCCAGTGAGAGGCCAGGCCAGAGCTGACCCCAAGGAGTGGAACCCCTGTGACTCCCCAGGAAACCAGGGACGCGGGGCTGAAATAACCTCCATAGACAAACGTTTAGCGTTTCCCATCCTCACCTCCCAGCATCCCAGCACCCTCCACTCAGAAAACCAAAATTCACCACCATATCCCTTCCTAAAGGAAATGCAAGTTGGCTCATTTCCTTCCTTCTTGCCTGCCTTCCTTCCTTCCTGCCTTCCTGCCTTTTATTCAACAGCAGTTGAGCACTTCCCGTGCCAGGGCTGTAGCACTCAGGAGCAGAGAGCTCATGCATGAGTAATACCTAGTTGAGGTGGGGGCATTGGCACCCTAGAGAAGAGCAGAGAAAGTTACGGGGTTAAAGGGGAGAGCGATGTTTTCCAGCTGTCACTGAGGTGAGGTATCATAGAGGCTTTTGGGTGTGGCTCCTACAATCAGGCCTGGATGCACAGGAACATGCAGGGTGTGTGTGTGGAAGGGGGTCACATGGAAGGGGTGCATTTGAAAGGGGGTGCACATGGAGGGGGTGAACATGGAAGGGGTGCACATGGAATGGGGTGCACAGAGAAGGGGTGCACAGGGAAGGGGGTGCACAGGGAAGGGATGCACATGGAAGGGGTGCACATGGAAGGGGTGCACATGGAAGGGGTGCACATGGAAGGGGTGCACAGGGAAGGGGTGCACAGGGAAGGGGTGCACAGGGAAGGGGTGCACAGGGAAGGGGTGCACATGGAAGGGGTGCACAGGGAAGGGGTGCACATGGAAGGGGTGCACAGGGAAGGGGTGCACATGGAAGGGGTGCACAGGGAAGGGGTGCACATGGAAGGGGTGCACATGGAAGGGGATGCATATGGAAGGGGTGCACATGGAAGGGGTGCACATGGAAGGGGGTGCATATGGAAGGGGTGCACAGGGAAGGGGATGCATATGGAAGGGGTGCACATGGAAGGGGGTGCACATGGAAGGGGTGCACATGGAAGGGGTGCACAGGGAAGGGGGTGCACATGGAAGGGGGTGCACAGGGAAGGGGTGCACAGGGAATGGGATGAACATGGAAGGGGTGCACAGGGAAGGGGGTGCACGTGGAAGGGGTGCACAGGGAATGGGGTGCACATGGAAGGGGTGCACAGGGAATGGGGTGCACATGGAAGGGGTGCACATGGAAGGGGGTGCACAGGGAAGGGGGTGCACAGGGAAGGGGTGCACATGGAAGGGGTGCACATGGAAGGGGGTGCACAGGGAAGGGGGTGCACATGGAAGGGGTGCACATGGAAGGGGGTGCACAGGGAAGGGGTGCACATGGAAGGGGGTGCACAGGGAATGGGGTGCACGTGGAAGGGGTGCACAGGGAATGGGGTGCACGTGGAAGGGGTGCACAGGGAATGGGGTGCACAGGAAAGGGGGTGCATAGGGAAGGGGGTGCACATGGAACGGGAGCCCTAGAACAAGGCATGGCACAGGGAGGGGCTGGGTGGAGACTACAGAAAATGACCATGATGGAGCGTATATAGCTGGAAAAAGCTACAAAGACAGACTAAAGTCTGCTCCCAGGGGACCTCGACTATCAAACCACGGAACTGAAATGTGAGCATGTAAGCCGAGACATCTCAACTTGGGTTGTGCATTAGAACCACCTGGGGATGTTAGAAACAAAACCAGGGTCCCACACCAGACCCACCGGAGCAGAAGCTCTTTGTGGAGCTCTGGGTGACTAAGGTTTGGCATCACTGCAGTGAGCCCCTGGAGGCAGGAGCAGAGCGGTACGAGGAAGACAGCAGCAGCCGTGGGGGTTCTGGTACTGGACAGAGAGGCTGGGGCCACAGCAAACATGTGGGCCTGTGGCAGGGAGAGATGCTGACAGTCGGAGTTTGGTGGCTGATGGGATGAGAATGGGCAGGGTGCCTGGGGTGGGCGGAGGCTGTGGGATCCCGACAGAGCTGGGGGGTGAGCGGGGAGAAGTGGGCCTGTGAGGGTGGGGTCAGACCCATTCTGTCATCGCCAGTGTGACTCAGCCCCACCAGGTGGAGAGAGAGCCTCAGGGCCCACCCGAATTAGCTCCTACTCATAACGCCTGCCTCTTTTTTGGCATTCAGTAGCAATTGCCAAGGTCACACAACTCAGAACTGGTGGTTGAACCCTGGCCTGTCTGGCTCCACAGCCACACCTTAGCTGAAGGGGCTGAGCTACCTAAGGTCACAGTTAGTGGCACTGGGGATACTTGGCCCAGGCCCTCCAGCTCTCAGCTCAGGCCTCTGGATTATCTGCTACTGAGGATCCGGCAGTGCCCAACAGCTCTGAATGCCGTATTCCTCAGGAGTCAGCTTCTCCCCAGCCTCAGCTACTCCCTGGCTGGCTGGGGCCCTATATCTGCATGCAGACATCATTTCCCAGGCTGTCAGAACCACGCTGCAACCTCCTCTGTGATGCTGGACTGAATGTCATCAGGACAGGCGGCTTTGGGGGTGGGGCCTCGTTCAAGTCCAGGGAGTAACCGAGACCTGGAGAGAAGCTGGCTCAACGCTTGCCATTTGGGTCTCACTTTTACCCATTTTGATCCTGGATATGATTTCACTAAGGCAAAATTAAGTGCGTGAAGGAATCAAAAGGTTCTCAGAATTAAGTGCATATAGAAGTCGCGCATCCCTGGGTTCCACCTTCAGGGGCTCAGAGTGAGTGGGACCGTGTGTACAGGCAGCCCTCCAGGGCGTCTGCTGCAGGTGGTCTGGGGGGGCCACACTTGCAGAACATTTCCCAGAGGCTCATGCCAGCAACGTTCAGCCCTCCCAGCACAGAACAGAGATACAGCCGGGAAATGCACTCCGTGCCTTCTTTGCAGAACTTTCCAGCTGGGCCTCGTCTGAACAGGCCAGAAATTCCTAACAACAATGATCAGTGTCCGAATGAAATGTGTCCCATGGTCTGCCTGCACAAAGCTCCTTTGTGCATTCCCTCCTTCCTTTGGACCCCAGCGTCAAATGCTGGCTTGCCAAGACGCTTTGTGTGGCTCACAGAGGGTTACACCTCAAAGGGTTTCAATCTGAATTTTTGCCCACATTTTAAAATTATGAGCGTTCATGTTAAAATCTGGTTTTCTGACTTCTCTTGAAATGTCGGAGGTCCGCTACCGTGGATCTCCTGGGCGGCCTGGTGTCCGTTGTCCAGAGAGAGCGGTGACGGCCAGTCTGGATGCGGCTGGCTCTGTTTTGTCAGGCCTCACCACTCGCTGGCAGTTTCCCCTGGCACCAAGGCAAGTGTCAGTTGGCACCTGTCACCTCATTGCCTTGCCTGCTTCGCTTGCTGACATTACGTGCACAAGCCCTGTAGGCAGCTGAGCACACGACCTCTGTCCTGAATCCACCGTGTGCGAGCCCACTGGCCTGTGTCCCAGCCCACTGGCCTGTGTCCCCACTAGTTTCCTTAGACAGTTATGTGTGAAGTCCTTCGCTAATAATATCCTTTGAAGACAAACTTGCTATTAACTCATTTAAGTGATGAGGTATCAGGGCTCAGAAAGGGTGAGCAATTTGCCTAACATCCCGCAGCCAATAGAAGCAGAGCCAGGACTGGCGCGAGGGCCCCTGTGTCCAGGTGTGCAGCGTGTACACTGAGCAGTTCCAGGGCCGCCGTCCACACAAACAGCACGAGGGAGAACGCGCCGTCCGGCCTGCGCAGTCGGCAGCCTGCCAAGCTCTAGACAGAAGTCCCGACTCTCATCGGGGGCCCGAGACGAAGCTGCATTTTCCTGCACTCCATCCATCCCAGGCCCTCACCCGTGGGCCCTGAGAGACAGGGATCTTCAACCTTGGGTGCTGTTGCTTCCCCCCCACAGTGCTCCTACATCCCACGCAGCCTGGACAACTACCAGCTGGCCCGGGCCGACGTGGAGAAGGTCAGAGCCAGATTCCACGAGCACCAGGTTTTCTACTGCTTCTCGGCGACTCGGGAGAATGAGACCAGTGTGCTGTACCGGCGCCTCTACGGGCCCCAGGCCCTCCTCTTCTTCCTCTTCTGGCCCACCTTCCTGCTGACCGGCGGCCTCCTCATTATCGCCATGGTGAAGATCAACCAGTCCCTGTCCATCCTGGCGGCCCAGAAGTAGACCCATCTATGCCACACCACGCCCAGGCCACAGGGCAGGGGTGGGTCCCCAGGGCTGCCCCCCACTTGCATCTCCATGCCCCTCCCCCTCCCCTCCCCCTCCCCCTCCACTCCATCCTGTCTTCTATTGCCTGCTTGACCTGTGGGGAATCACTTTGTTAAGTCATTTCCTGCTCAAGAATGTGCAATGGCTCCCTAGTGCCTTGGAGGACATAAGGCTGGCCAGTTGTAGCTCTCCATTACCTGTCCCCAGTCAACTGACTCATACCTGTTTTCTACTGTGTCACTGTGTACCCCACAGACAATGACGATTGTTGCCTCTGTGCCTATGATCTCCCTGTTGGCTCAAAGGGCTGCCCGTTCCACCCAAGTAGCTGTCCTTGGCAGACCTCAGTTCCTTCTTTGAATTCCATAATAAAAACAACAGCAGCTCCCGTCTACAGAGCACATTGAGACTATTGCTTTTTTAGAGTATACTAAGTGCTATAGACAACATTTTCCAACACACAGAATAACAAACAGCTTTAAGGAAATGCACCAAAACACATCAAAATATTAACAGTGGGATGGTGGTTAATTTTCATTTTCTCCCATATCCTCCTTTTTATACTTAGTAGTTTTCTAAACTTTCAACAATAGGCAGATTGTATTTTGTTTGGTTTGGTTTTAATCAGAAAAGCAACTGTAGATGCTGTTTTGGCAAACAGCATTTGAAAGGGTGAGTCCCCCTCAGAAAGGACACGAGGCTGGGTCCTGGGGTGGGATCAGGCGCCAGTCAGCTGTTGGGAACATGGGATCCTAGGAGCGCTCTCTGGAGGAAAGACAGTCTATAGGCCGGGATTTGTGATTTCCATTGACGGGGAAACACTCGGGTGCGGACCTGCTGGGGGAGCCTGTGTCAGACTGGGAAAGAGTGAATACGGAGGCAGCCGTCACCTTGGCCATTCCAGGAAGTTTTCCCAGTGATTCTCCAAGTGTGGTCCTGGGACCAGCAGCATCAGCGTCCCACGGAGACTTGTGAGACACGCAGGTTCTCAGGCCCCCATCCCAGCCCTGCTGAGCCGGAACTGCTGCGTGGGTGGTGGCAGGGACCCCAGTGGCGCTCACGTGGGGAGTACGCGCCCCGGCACCAGGCTTTTCTGACTGGACAAGTGACTCCTCCACAGGGAAAGTCCTAGCTTGGGGCCAAGTGAGGCTCGTGTCTCTGAAGTTCCTTCCAGTGTTGTGATCCTAAGACGCTGCCCTTGGTTTTGAATCCTGTCTCCACCTATGCCAGATTTCTTCTCTCTGATTCTTAGTTTTCTCATCTATAAAAGAGAGACTCCTCCTTTTGGGTAGTTGGGAGGGCTGAGTGAAGATCTGGCACATAGTAGGTGGCCGAAATGGAAGCTATTGTTAATCACAGTAAGAAGTGGTAAATACTCAGAAACTTCTAGAAGAAATTATACTATTCATAACAATGTTATCTAGCACATACTGGTGCTTATTTATTATGTGCCTGGCACTGTGCTAAGTAGTTTGCCTTGCAAAAATTCAGGGAGATGCTACCGAACCTGCTTCATAGATGAGGAGACGCGATGTAGGACAGCAGTTAAATACGTGGACTTGGGATGTGCCCTGTCTGGGTTCACATACACAACCCTGCCATTCATTAGCTGGGTGGCCTTGGGCAAATAACTTAACCTCTCTGTACCTCAGTTTCCTCATTTGAAAAGTAGGAACCAGTGATAATATCTCCCTTACAGGGCGGTTGGTATCAAATGAATTACTATGTAAATTTCCCAGGACAGTGACCAACACATGGCAAGTGTCATATACGCCACCGTGAAAACATGAGGCTCTGGGTGACTGGCCAAGGAGCTGGGATCAAGCCTGGTGCTGGGTGACTCCAGAGCCTGGTACCTCAACCACAGTAGTCGAGTAGCTGAAGGGCTGAGGGACGCAGCCACCCAAAGCCACAAGGGCCAGGCAGGGAGCACATTGCATTCCTGGAAGCCAGGGTGCCCACCTGCAGGGTGGGGGTTCCCAGGGGAGGGCCCCTGGAATCTGCACCCGCATCTGCCACTTCCAGCCAGGGATCCCTGCTGCGCACCTGTGCCCTCCCGCTTCTTCCCGGGTAGACCTCGGTTCCAACAGGAGGCAGGTCACCTTCCCTCAGCGTTTTTCCCTTCCGGGGTCAGGGAAGTCTCAAGGGTCCTCTGAGCCTTCTAAGAAAGTCCGAACTGTGATATTGTCCTACAGTTCTGCAAGCTATTACATTGGGGGAAATGAGGTGAAGGGTACGTGGGATCGCTGTATTATGTCTTACAACTGCAAGTGAATCTACAATTATCTCAAAATTTTAAGGTAAAAAAAACAAAAAAAAAAAAAAGAAAGAAAGAAAGAAAGAAAGAAAGAAAGTCTCAACGAGGGGTCTGACTTAAAGGTCCTACTTTGCACACGGTTTCCATGCGTTTGCATTTGGGACCAAAAAACATGGAAGCTCAGAATATCCAAACAGCTCCTGCAGGGGAAAGGCCATGTTCCTCTAGAAAAATGAGCATGTGATGATGCCTAGCCGCCACTGCCACGTGCATTATTAATGATGACCTTCATTTGCTTGAGACAAATGTCCTCCTCCTGTCAACAGAGACTGGTCTTCTTCTGTCCAATACCACACCTGTCTGCTGCTCACAGAACCTCATGCACAGGATGAGTGTGAAATAATGGGCATTTAGGTGTGATGGAGTCAGACACTGTGAATAGTATTGTTCGGAATGATAGCTTCCCGAGTCAGTTGCGTTTCACCATCTTTGCTTTTCCTCTCATGGGCCGGTGACCCACAGCTGGAGAGGTGCACCGGCACCACTTCCTGTGCACCCTCCCCCAGAACTCAGACCGCACGGTGCCGAGCAGAGGCAAGGGGCCCCTGCACGCCAGACTGGGGGTGGAAAGTCCTAACAGTGGGACATCCTGATAGTGCCAGGCCTTGGACAAAGTTTCAGCTCATCCGCTCAAGCCACAATTAGAGGGATGAAAGAAAAGAGGGTACCTTCTATTTTTGAAGATCTGAGAGGGAAAGATTCCCCTTCACTTTCACGCTGTATCTACTCTCCGTAAGCGGAAGCGCCTGCCTTCCAGGAGCTTCGCATCTTCTTGCCGTCCTCCCTCCCTGCCTCTCGCCAGCCATTATGAAGGGCTTCCTTCTTCGCAGTGAAAAACCCGAGTTATGCAGATTTTAAATAGTGCAATATAAGAATATGAATACAACCCTAACTTTTGTGACTTACTGAAATGACAGAAGCTCCCCCTGTAAATCAACAATTCATCCAAAATTTCTCCTCATTGCAAAACTCCTTGGGTCGGTGGATTGCAAACTGCATTTATTCTATAGCTCGTTGGCGTGCAGGCCGGTACTCAGAATATTCAGTGTCCTTTAGCGTTGGGCCAGCTTTGGGATTCCTGCCTAGGCTCACTCGAGAGCCGAAGGTAGCGTAGACAGACCCTGACCTCCCATAATCTCCATCATCCCATACCAACCTCCCCCGTTCTCAGCACGCATAAAATAAAAGCAGGGGCTGGCTAAGCAAGTGCGGCTTCGAGACACTCCTGCTATCCCACGGCCAGCATGGAGCCCACCTGTGCCGGTTCTGGAGCCCTTGCTGTTCCGCTCCCCTTCGATCTCACACATTCAGATACAAACTCTTATTCGTCAGTAAGACAGTAAGGATCATCTAGCACTTCCCCACTTTCTATTTGGTGCTTGAACTCTCTGTGGTATCATAGAAAGACATTTGGTCTTTAGCACAGAACTCCTGAAAGAAACCTTTGGAATTTCCTGAGTGATGGGGTGACAGGAGCATGTTTTGCTCTAATGAGGCGACTCTCGCTCCAGGGTGGGGGCTGCTTGGCAGAAGGACCACGCCTTGAGTCAGGGGAGAGGGGCTGGAGGCTGAGTTGAATCACCAATGGCCAATGATTTAACAATCATGGCTACATAATGCAATCTCCATAAAAATCTCTAAATGATGGGGTTTGGGGAGCGTCTGGGTTGGGGAACACATTGAAGTGCTGGGAGAGGGCGTGGAATCTTTGCACCCCCCCCACCTTGCCCTGTGTATCTCTTCCATCTGGCTGTTCCTGAGTTTTATCCTTTATAACAAACTAGTAACATTAGGCAGAATGTTTTCGTGAGTTCTGTGGATCATTCTAGCGAATTATCATACTGGAACGGAGGGGAGTCGTGGGAACCCCCTGTTGGTCAGGCAGAAATGTGGGTAGCCAGGGCACCCTATTTGTGACTGGTGTCTGAATGAGACAGTCTTGTAGGGCTGAGCCCTTAATCTGTGGGGTCTGGGCTAACTTTGAGTAGTTAGTGTTAAAATTGAATCAAATTGTCAGGCACCCAGTTGGTGTCAGAACTGGTTCATAGCAGGAGAGAAAAATTCTCTCACTTGGTGACAGAAGTATTGTTGGGAAAAACTCCCTCATACCCTCTCTATGACATTTCTCTTTAAGGACAATCTGCAGCGACACCTCTTTGGGTGAATAATACATTAGAACTAGATGTAGCCACTTCCATTTTGGAATATATGTAGCTAATCAGTCCCCATATAAGACTCGGTCATTCCTAATAGTAACAAGAACTAACATTTATTGAACACCTACCTGTGTGCCAGGATCTGGGCCAAGCGTTTGCAGGCCCCACTCATTTAACAGCCTTTGAGGTCATTATTAGTGTCTCCATTTCATCAATGAGGAAACTGAGGCACAGGGAAGGTATTCAACTTGCCCCAGGTCAGAAGTTAGTAAACAGCAGAGCTGGGATTCAAATCTAGGCCGTGTGGCTTGAGACTACTCTCTAACCACTTTTTAGTCTCTACCCCATATCAAAAGTGAGAAGTGCTATTGTGAATTGTGCTGTTATAAACATTTGAGTGCAGGTGTCTTTTTTATAGAATGTCTTCTTTCTCCTTTGGGTAAATACCCAGTAGTGGGATTGCTGGATCAAATGGTAGTTCCACTTTTAGTTCTTTGAGGTATCTCTATGCTACTTTCCATAGAGGTTGTACCAGTTTACAATCCCATCAACAGTGTATGAGTGCTCCCACTGATAAAATGTGGTATATGTATACCATGGAGTACTAGTCAGCCATAAACAAATGGTGAACTAATACTGCTTGTATTATCCTGGATGGAGCTGGAGAACATTCTTCTAAGTGAAGCATTGTAAGACTGGAGAAACAAACACCACATGTACTCACCATTAAATTGGAACCAATCGATCAACACCTATGTGCACACATGGAAATAACAATCATTGGAAATCAAGCAGGTGAGGGGGGGAGGAGGGGATGGGTAAATTCACACCTAATGGGTACAACGCACACATTTGGAGAATGGGCATGGTACAAAAGCAATTTGTGTAACCAAATTGTTTGTACCCCCGTAATACTCTGAAATTAAAAAAAAAAAAGTGGAAAGTGCTGAGCAGCACAAGCTCAGCACTGAGACGGTGTTAGATGCCTCTGTGCACCTTCCCACAGAGCCCAGCTTCTCAAAATGACGCCCAGGGCCACACCTCAAGAGTCAATAGATGTGGGGGTAATGCCCAAGTGCAAGGATCTGGAGCAGCCCTGCGAAGGTTCTGCTGTGGGCACTGCCGAGACTGACAGGGACCATGAGGTCAGCTGCCAGCTGCCTGATTCCACGACCTCCAGCCCACGGCCCAGCACACGCCCAGCTGGAACCCGGCTCGCTGTGGCTGCAGCTGCCTCCGACTATTCACTCCAATCTGTTGTTGATCTCTGCTTTCCTTTCCAAGTGACCCCAAACCCTTGGTTTACTGGTTAACGGTTAATCCACTCTAGACTTTGTCCAGGAATCGACAGCATGCTCATTTATATATAGCCTTAGAGACTCTCCTAGTACCATTAATAAAAATTGGGCCATGTGACACCTTCTTGGCCTATAACTAAATTTTCTGTGACTCTGCTGGCCACGTGCTCTCATTCCCTCTGTTGGGTCTTTCTAACCTGTGGAATCGAAATTCCCTGAGCCTCAATCCAGAAGCCCATTGATTTGAAGCAGCTGGAGCCATCGGAAGAGCTCCTGACCCCACGTGAGCCTCTCGGCCACGCTGGGCCATTGCACCCGGTTCGCAGATATCCCCCGTTGAGGCAGATGGGAGCGAACGGAAAGAAAAGTGACGTGTCTGAGGTCTGCCCCAAGCAGGCTCGGCCGCTATTTATTTTACTCTCTCTCAGGACATGTCTTAAAGGCCTTTTTCTCATTCTTACCCTTTTTGGGGGGTAAGTTTCAGATAAGTATGACATTATTCTTACTGCCCTAAACTACGTTTTTGTATTTGTCTTTGGAGAGGGAACCTGCAGGGAGGAAAGCTCAGAAAAGCAAGAGTTGAGTCCGGAGTCCGGCTTGCCTGTGACCTCGGGCAGTTCATTTCAAGTCTCCCCGAGTCTCAGTTTCCTCCACTGGAAAAAGAGCGTCACATGGTTTGTTTCATAGGGGGCTTGTGACGATTCTGTGCAATGCTGGACGCGAAGTACTCAGCACAGTGCCCGGTGCATAAAAGATGTTGCACAAATGTCTTTTCTCTCTTTGAGCAAGTGTGTCTTCTCCCACCGAAAATCCAGATTCTTTTCTCTTTGGGCTCAGAGAATTCTGCACTGCCACCTTTTTCTCACTAGCAACTTCTCACCCCTCTGTGTTGTGGGTGTGAATGAGGACTGCCTTGCCTCCCTCTCCATCCGTTTCTAGCTGTATTCTGTCTTAAAAATGTCTGCCAGGCCCAGACTGACAGTCTTTGCTTTGAACTTTCTTGGATCTACCTGTATAAACTTAATTCCTAAGGAAAAGCAGTCCCGCCCCGAGGGCCACAGGCTTGCCTCACTGGACCATGCCAGGGGTCAAAGGACTGGTTCCTTGAGAGTCTACTTCATGGGAGAACCATTGCCCATGATAATAACAGGTCTGGCAGAATAATCCTCCCAGTGTGAGGCAGGGAACCCCCTTGGCAAGGAAATCAGGCTTAATTGGAAATTAAATTGCTTTTCCATGCCAACTGCAGGATGCCTATATCCACAGCTAATGCATCAAGGTGATGCCTTATCTCAAGGAAGCCAGTGGGAACAGAGCGGCTGCATCAGCAAAACTGCAAACTTGTACCTGATGCAAAGAATTTTCTTTAAAGTGCAACTTGAACCCTTCAGGGGCCTCGTTTTGCATTTCAGTGTTTACTGGCTGCCTTCTCTGTGCAGGTTCTGTGCCAGGACCCGGAGTTACGGACACCAGTGGGACTGGCACTTCACCGTAGCAGCTCCCGGGCCAGTGGCAGGAAGAGAAAGGTGCAAGCGAAAGATCCCAAAGCCACAGCACTTTGCTTAGTTATCCTGGGCTGAGTAGCTCGGAGAGGTGGAGAGTGTTATGAATAGACTCATGGGTAAGAATTTGATTTCAATATTTGACACTGATACTAACAGTTCGACACATTCAAGGGTGTGCCAGACTCTCCGCCAAGCCCTTTACACACCTTCATCTCAACGTCCAGGGAACTGCAGGAGACAATGCACAATGATTTTCATTGTCCCCATTTTACTGATGAAGAATCTGAGTCTTAGGAAGTAAGTACCTCGCCTAATGTCACTATTGCCCAATTAATAGACAGTGGGACTGGGATTCGGACTAAGGTAAATTCATACAGATCCTATGCCTATAAACACTATACCATATTGCGCCTTCACTCCTCCAGCTTTTTATCTGGGAAATGCCCAGCTATGGTACAGAAGAGCTGCAAAATTCTGGGCATACATACCTTTCACCTCCATTCACCAGTGATTATCAGTATTTTGTTGTATTTGCACTCCCTCTCTCTGTGTGCATGTGTGTGCATGTGCATGCATGTTTGTGTGTGTATTTCTGAACCATCTGAGAGTCAGGTTCAGGAACATAAGACACAAGACTGGTTTGGAAACCATGTGGGGACCAGTTTGGCAGGAGGAGGACGTGCATGTGGAACAGGCAGCGGGCAGAGACTGTGGGGCTCACGGGGAGGGCAGGCCTGGCAGTCTGGGGTACACTCTAACACCAAGTGGACAGTCAGTGATACAGCAGCAGCCAAAGCACAACTTTTACTGTTGGTATTCAGAAAAATTATAAAATTAAAGAGGTATATTCAGCGAATGAAATCATTATAGTTTCTGATTAAATATGGGTATTTATTGAAGGCTATTCAGACAATGCAGAGAAGTATCAAGAAGAACTTTAAAAACTGACCCTTAATCCCAGCTAAAACCCACACTAATACTTCAGTTTCTTTCTTTTCTAATTTTTCTTTGTCCAGACACACATCTATTCACAGATTAGGACCGCATTGGGCATACAGTTGTTTCTCCTGCTTTTCTTGATACTATGCAGGAGCATTTCTGTATGTTACTAAATAGTCTTTAAAATAATTTTTCAAATTTAGTATTTTTCCATCAGGAAAATGATGGAAAGGTTTATCTAATGCACTATTTTTTGACTGGCACTTAGACTGTCTCTAATTTTTTACAATTATCAATAATGCAATAACACCATGATGGACACCTCTGAACGAGGTGTGTGCTGAAAGTCTGTGTGCACATCTCTGGTGATTTGCTTACAATAGATTTCCAGCAGGAGGGCTGGGTCAAAGGGTGGGGTGGACCATCTCTTTGTGCGGCCGTGGCGTGGAGGAGGTGGCAGGGGAGAAACGGGGGGAAGCGCAGTTTGCAGGCTGCGGCAGCAGAGCAGGTGAGACACGGTAAGAGTTTGGACTGCAGGGACGGCGCTGAGAACGGAAAGGGAGTGACAAAAATTGTAGAGATCTAATATACTGCGTGGGGACCATAGCTAATAAGACTGTATCATATACTTGAGATTTGCTAAGAGAGTAGATCTCAAGTGTTCTCACCATACACACAAAGGTAGCTATGAGGAGAGATGGACATGTTCATTAGCGTGACTGTAGTAATCAGTTCACTATGTATGTGTGTATCAAAGCATCATTCTGTACACCTCAAAAATAGACAATTTCAATAAAAATTTGAAAACCCAAAACCAGGTAAGAAATGTGCCCTGCAGCTGCAGCGGCAGTACGTGCTACGCAGGGAACCAGGAGATGTGGGGGAGTGAGGAGGAGGAGATGTGAGTGGAGGTGGGGGGAGTGCCAGGGGAGACTGGGTGGACAGTGTCCAGCGCCTAGACTGAGGGAACAGTGACTGCGAGGACCCTGAGGTTGAGGAGCTGAGTGTCCAGCAAGAGCAACGTGGCCTGGTGTCGGGGGTAGGTCACCTGAGCAGGATAGAAGAGAGGGAGACAAGAGGAGGGGGACAGAAATGCGGACCACAGATCCTGCAAAGCCCATAGGCCACCAACTGGTGTCTGCATTTGACTCTAAATGTGTCAAGAAACCACTGGAAACAGTTTTCAGCAAGAGGATTATATGATCCGTTTTGTATTTTAAAAATACGTGAATGGCCCATGTCTGGGTGAATGGATAAACGCATTGTGGTCTACACATACAATGGCACTTTGTTCAGCCGAAAACAGGAAGGGAATTCTGACACATGCTGCAACATGGATGCACCTTGAGGACATCGTGACAAGTGAAATAAGCCAGGACAAACACTGCTCATGATGGCACTTGTATGAGGTACCCAGAATAGTCAAATTCATGGAGACATAAAGTAGAACAGTGGCTTCCAGGGGCCGGGGGAGGGGAATGGGGAGTTAGAGTTTAATGGGTGCAGAGTTTCAGTTTTGCACGATGAAATGGATGGTGGTGATGGTTGTACAACATGTGAATATACTTAATGCCACTGAACTTTACATTCAAAAGTGATTAAAATAGTAAATTTAATGATAATATATATTTATTAAAATAAAAAATATGGAAAAGGGTGCTCTGCAAAGAGTTATCTATGGGGCCATATTAGTCCACTTGGGCTGCCATAACAGAATGCCACAGACCGGGTGGTTAAAAAACAGAAATTTATGTCTCACAGTTCTGGATGCTGGAAGTTCAAGTTGGAAGTCCAAGATCAAGGTCTGGGGAGGGTTCTCTTCCAGACTTGTGGTTGGCCACCTCCTCACCATGTCCTCACGTGGCCTTTCCTGTGTGTGTGCAGTCCTGGTGTCTCTTCCTGTTCTCTTAAGGACACCAGTCCTGTTGGATCAAGGGTCCCACCCTTAACCTCATTTAGCCTTAATTACCTTCTTCAAGGCCTTATCTCCAAACACAGTCACATTGGGGATCAGGGCTTCAACACAGGAATTTGGGGGGACACCATTCTGTCCATAACAAAGGGTGACAGTGCTGAAGAATTTGATGGGGAGTGCTCTTTGGTACTGCACATGGTCTTTGTAAGTCACAGTACTGGCTTTGTGATGTTGGCAGATTATTCAACCTCTCCAGGCCTCCAGTTGGGAACAAAAGTGGGTAACTCACAGAGATAGGGCTGGACTGGGTATAGAAATCCTTCTAAAGCCCCTAGCAAATAAGTGGCCCCCAATGGATGGTGGCAATTGTCATTCCTCTTATATTTCCTGTTGAGTTTATAGTGACAGCCTCTGTTTCTGGACTCATGAGGCACGGGCAGAGTTAATCAGCACGAGGATGTGAGTCGTTCTGCAATCCACTATGCTTTGTGGCTTAGAGACACCCTGGGCTGCAAGTGACAGCCGGTTCCAAGCTGATGTTTGCAGATACCGAGCAGCAAGCCTGGGCTTGGCCCGGCCTGCCAAGCACAGATGGTTTGAAAAATGTCACCCACGCTGGCCCAGGGTTAATCAAAAGATTACAGAAGGAAAATTGGGGTAGGATAACACCAGCCTCTCAGATGCAAGCCCCCAAAATCACAGCTCCCTACCTGACTTCTGCCCAATCCTCTCTTTAGCATCCAGCCAGAAATGAGAATTGGCCCTGCTAGAAATGAGACTGGAAATGCTTGCTGGGCAGGGTTTCCTTTCTCCTCCTGCCTCCACGCAGCCTCAGCTGTCGGGCCAGCTCGCACACACTGTTTGCTGTCTGACTGTAAGAGGTGACCTGTGGATGATGGTTTGGGTTGTGGCTTGGGGGGCTCAGGTCCTGGAGAGCTTTCTCCTGAACTGGGCTTCTTCAGTCAGGATGGAAGCCCTGAAACTTTGATTTCTGAAACAAGAGTGTCTGTTACCTCTTGGCCAAGCTGGGAAGGAATTAGTTTTGTCTGTGTTGCCGAGTATCATCCTGGACCTGATTTTTAGGAATGGAGGGTGTGTAATGGGGGTGTGCTGGGGAGGGTGGTAAAAGCCAGGACTTGGAGACAGACAGCCCAGGCTTCCAATTCCCACTCTGCTCCATGCTGGCTGTGTGACCCCAAGACAGGCCCTTCCCCTCTCTGAAGCTCAATCTTCATGTCTGCGAGTGGGTTAATCAGAGCTCTCCACCTTCTTGGGTTCTCATGCACATCAAACAGAAAGGTGGGTGCAGAGCGCTTAGGCAATGTTGGGCACACAGCAGGTGCCACCAGTAGAACACATCAGATTTAAGGCAATCTTGTTATTCACTCTTAAAATTCCAAAGCTAAAAGGTACCTTTGATATCAGCAGGTCCCTCATTTTAGAGATGAAGACACTGAGGCCCAGAGATGGGAAGCCATTTGCTCAGCGCAATGGATGAAATGTGCGTGAGTCCCTCTGAAATGCGGGTGTTGAAAGCCTAACCCCCAATGTGATAATATTTGGAGGTGGGGCCCTTGCGAGGCGATTAGGTCATGGAGGTGGAGCCCTATGGGACGGGATTAATGCCCGTATAAGAAGGGGCCAGAGAGCTAGCTCATTTTCTGTCTTCCATTGAAGATACAGCAAGAAGATGCTGTCTATAAACCAGGAAGAGGGCCCTCGCCAGAACCCACCAGGCTGATGATCTAATCTCAGATTTGCAGCCTCCAGAATGGCGAGAAACAGTTCTGGTTTATAGGCCACCCAGTCTGCAGTCTGTGGTTAGAGCAGCCTGAATGGAATAAGATAGCGATTAAATGTAAGGATTTGCACTAAAACCCAGGTCTGGCTCCAAAGCTGTTACTCTTTGTACTTCGAAGAACACCGAATGGAATCTTGGTGGCTTGAGCCAGAGAGGACCGAGGTTGGCTTTGTGTTCATGGTCCTCCCACCCTCACCTGGACAGAGGAGGAAGGCTTTCTTCTGCCCCTAGACTGCAGGTGTGTGAGCAGAACAAGGAGAGTCACTGGTGGTGGTAGATGGCTTCCCTCGAATCTTTTTCCAGAGTCCTGGCTGCTCTTTCCTCCAGATGGCCCAGGGGGGCCCGTGCAATTCCCTCATCCCTGCCTCCTCTCCCCGAGAGCTCCTCTCCCCACCTCTGCCCTTCTGGCTGAGGTGCAGGTGGGCATTGGGGAGGAGCCCCGACCTGACCTGAGCACCTGGCCAGCAGCAGTGGGTGGGCAGTGTGGGCCCACCTCTGAGGGGCAGTGCCCAGGCAGAGCACAGAGGATGGCATGAGAATGGGGACCAGGCCCTTGGTCTTGCTTGCATTGACCCCCATCTCATCTAGATCACTCTGGCCGGTCACTGCTGCCAAACTCCAGCACAGAAATTCAGAACAGGGAGATGGGGAGTGGGAGGCTCCAGAACTAGCCCAACAAAGAATAGACCTCGAGAAGGGACTCCAGCCATAGGGCCGGATGCTGCTAGGCAGGGAAGCACGGACGCATCACTTATTCAACATGCATCGGTTGTAGGTGCTCGAGGCACTGAGGCGATTCCCACGTGGTGAGTGCTTTTGCAGGGCTCCCATCCTCTCGGGAGTGGATGGCCAATAAGCATACAAACAGCTATATAAAAAGGATAATTTCAATTGTTGACAAATGTTTTAATTACAGAATTTGTCAACATCTAGGTAGGAGCAGGGAAGGGACTTGACCCACAGAGACTGGCTTCTTTCAGCTCCACCTCTCTTTTCCTGGCTGTAAGTCCAAGATAGGTCAAGTGAGAAGAGAAGGGCAGGGAGCTTGGCTTTACCGGGCAGCTGTCATGTGCCAGGCACTGTCCTGCCACGTGCACCGTCTTGTTCACTCTCCAGTAGCCCCATGAGCTGGGCAATATTGGCCCCATTTAGGGGAGGACACAGACTCACTATGGGGAATAGCTGGCCCAAGGCTGCCCCACTGGGGAATGGCAGGATTTGAACCCAGGTCTGTCTGGCTCCAGAGCAGTGCTTTCTTTCCCTGCCCCTCGCTTCTTTCCACAGCTACTTCATGTCACCACCTCCACCCTTGCCGATCAGCAGCTCTCAGGGACTTGGGACTGGGGTCTGGTGAGAGAGGCAACCCAGGGAAGACCCTGTAACCACAAGCAGACTGGGGACAAGGAGGGTCCCTGTGGCATGACAAAGGACCTCCGGGTCTCAGAAGGCTGATCGAGACCTGACTCGATGGGCTCTGCCCAGTGCCATGATACACGCCCGCCTGCCAAAGGGGCCCATTTCCAGCCACTTTTAATTTGGAACAAACTAGCTGCTCCCTCGTGGTCCTGAAGTTAATAGGATGTCTGTGCAGCAGTGCCAGGATAAGCAGCCCTGAACAAATTACTCCTGCGTGGTATCAGGGTTATCTAGGAGAGAGGCCCAGAGGCCCCAGAGAGGGGCAGCTTGGTGGTGGTGGTGGGAGGTCCCACCTTCTTCTCTGCCTTCTCCTGTGGGACCATGCAGACCCCAGAAAGCACCTGGACAGCCGAAATGGACCAGGGAGTGCTGGGCCTGCTACAGAGGGGCAGGGAGACCAGTGGGGCTGGGACGAAGGCTAACGGGCACAGGAAGCTGAGGCCAGCACAGTCCCCACCCTGGCAGGCTCTAGCTTGGCTCTGGAGAGGCAGGCATGGACCCAGAAGCCCCGGTGATGGAGCTTTCTGCCCGTGGCCAGGCATGGGTGTGCAGAGGTTCCAGGGAGGCAGGGAGTGGGGCTGTCGTAACATGACCCACACTGGGGCTTGCTGGTCTGGCTCTGCCAGCACAGTGACCTGGCCAAGACATGGGTGGTGGGGACTCTCTTTTCCCCCAGCAAGGGGCAGCTGAGCTTCTCAGGGAAGAGAAGCTTCCTTTTCGTAGACGACATTGTAACATCTCACAGGCCCAAAGGTCCCCGGTGTGAAGGCCATTGCTTTCCCAGACAATTGTAGCAAGTAGCCACAATGCTTCATTCCAGACTATTTTGTGTCCAAGACCTTGTGTGTTTCCCTGGACAAGGTTACTTCTCACACTTTCCCTGTAAGAAGGGGGATCTGATGGGCGGGGGGCGGGGGGGGGGGCGGTCCCTCATGGGCACGGAGCCCGCTCGGTGTCTGGCATTTTCCCTGGCCCTGCACACCTGAGAAGTGAGGGTGACACTGGGGGAGCACGGGTGTTGCTGTCTTCTTGACCTTGGCCTATGGAGGGTTTCCTTTCCCCATAAAGCTGATGCCTTAACCAGGCCATGCCACCTTATGGGTTTGTCACAGCCCTTTGCACGACAGGTGGCTGCTCTGAAGAGACCCAGCTGGGACGAACCCACCAGTGCAATTAGTGGAAGGCTGGGGGGCTCCACTGGTGACAAGGTGGGGAGCGTGCAGGCAGGACATTTCCAGCCCCGGGAGTGCAGGTGACAGTGCCTGGTCTTGGCCCCAGCAGGACTTGGGTTCTAATCCCAGTCCTGCCACTCACCTGCTGGGCCCCTGGCTTCCTTCCCTGCTGGAATGGTGACTGCAATCCTTACTTCCAGCCTCGGGACTGGGGTGAGGCAAGGCAGGTGCCCAGGGCACAAAACTGAAGCAAGAGCAGAGTCGGCACTTGCCCTGCCAGCAGCCGGTCTTGGCTTATATTAGCCTCATTAAATTAAAAAACAACCTTGTGCAGTTGATATTGTTGTTATTCCAGTTAAAAGCCAGGACTTTGCCTCGAGGAGGCTGTGGGACTCACTCAACCTCACACAGCCGGTAGACAGCGGAACTGGGACTCCAGCCCGGCCTGCCTGAAGGCACAGCCCGTCCCCAGGCCCAGGGTCAGTCCCCTGGGGATCCCGAGCAGCAGTGGGAGGCGGCAGGAGGAACGGCACATCTCCCAGGGGTCTGCAGCTCAGTTCCTCCCCTGCATGCACGGAGAGGGGGAGTTGGGGCTCCAGGACATTGTCCTTGAGATAGATCTGATCTTATCTGCACCCCCACACACCCCATGGGTGGCCTGGAGGATGCTAGAAGCTCTCCTGGATTGATCCCTCCCTCCTGCTTGCTTTGGCTTCGTCATCTGGG
The DNA here is from genome assembly GCF_041146395.1 of Eulemur rufifrons. Classification (NCBI taxonomy): domain Eukaryota; kingdom Metazoa; phylum Chordata; class Mammalia; order Primates; family Lemuridae; genus Eulemur; species Eulemur rufifrons. The sequence continues at coordinate 15,770,208 of NC_090992.1, forward strand.
CCTCGGGGAACGTTTGTTCCCAGTGTGCAGGAGATGCGTCCTGCAGCCAGAAAGGACCTGCACAACTTCCGGCTCCCTCCACGGCCCCCAGGAACTGTGAGGGGGCTGCGGAGCTGGCTGTGGAGAAAGAGGAAGAAGTGGGCTTCCCAGACCCCGCTCTAACCAGGCATTGGGCCAGGAGCTGGGCTTCTCCTGAGTTACACAGCAGGCAAGGGCCGGCTCTGGGAGTCGGGCTTTTAACCCCTAACAAGGAATCGGGCGAGGCAGATGTCTCCAGGCAGGGAAGAGAATGCTCTAAGTCCTCCAGGAACTGAGTGACAGGGCCATATGCTTTCCTAAAGCAATCCCGAGTTGCCACTCTCAGGGTCTGTGCCTCGTGTTGAAGAAGCAAGCAGTAAGCGAGAGGGATTCCCCCGCTAATGACGGCAGTCACAGCCACACACGTGCTGAGCACTGATGGTGCAGGGAGTGTTATCCTCACAGTCTCTTTTAATCCCCGTAGGAGGGTATTGCTGTTCCATTTTACAGATTAGGAAACTGAGGCCAGAGCGGCAAGGGAGCCAGCCTGAGGCTTCCCACCAGTATGGAGAGTCCAGGGATGTCTCAGTCTGGCAACCAACTGTGCTTATTACTGCATTTGTGGTTTGCAATTTTTTTTTAAATGAAAAAACAAATCTTTAACTTTGAGAAAAGTTCATTATGTAAAACAAATCAAAACAGACCGGGGGAGCTAGAAGCCTGCCCACCCACCTTCCCCTCTTGGGAACAATTTAAACACCCTTCCCTGGACACTGAGCAAGCTCACGCAGAGTTTGAATGCTTTATGTGGCGGGAGGCTCACCCTCTGGACGTGGACTTAGCTGCTGCGGCTGAACAGAGTTCAGAGAGCATGTGCCGCAGGCAGCTGCTGCGTGGTGCCTTCTGGAAAGCTGCTGCACCAGGCATCATCCCAGGCCAGTGGCTGGTGTCTGTGCCATGCAGGGCTGTTTCGTCACTTAGCACCGTTAGTGAAGCAGCTACTCCATGCTGAGCACTGCTTTCGTAGCTCTGGCTGCCGTGGTGAGCAAAAATGCACATGCTCTCACCGTCGTAGAGCTGAAGTTTAGTGGGGAAGACAGGCTTTAGCAAACATGTTCCTAAAGGAACAAGGATCACAAATTCAGATCAGGGGTGGGAAGGAAAAGCTCAAGGTCGAAGAGATGTGTGAACAGGGGGCCTGAGCAGCTCGTCTCTGCCACAGGGCACTGAGGAGAAACCGGGACCACCTAGCACCTTAGACCAATGTGGAGGGGACTGCTGGCCCCGGGGGGCAGTGGCCACGGGTTAGGAACGGCAGGACAGGGAGGGTGGCCTTGGGCCTTCCTTGGTCCTCAGGTATTCCCAAGGCTGGTAGGAAACATTAAGTTACCCCCAGAACCAACAGGAGTACCTGGTCCAATAGCCATTTTGTATTCCTCAATTCTGAAAGGAACAAAGAAAAGTCCCTCTCCTGAGGGAGTACTGCAAATCTAGAACTCAGTGCAATGAATAATGAATAAGTGAAATCACAATTAAAACCAGAAATCATTAAGCAATCATAATGTGTCCATGTAGGGTTGAATCTGAACCCACCTAGGGGAGGTCTATACGTTAGAAAGCTTTTCTCCGGACTCTCTGAAGACCTGTCTCAGCTACCCTGCTCCCACGCTCCTCATTTATTTAACAAATATTTAGCAAACACCCAGCCTGGGCAGAGCACCAGTTACCCAGCACGTGCCTGGCGCAGAGCCAGGGCTGTGTAAACACTTGGTCCTCGTCGCAGGGCTGAGCAAAGACACAGATACCGTTCAGATGCGATCCTGCCCTGGTGCCTGCCGCGGGCTGCCTCCCTGCGCTCCAGCTCAGAAAACCTGGAACTGAAGCAGGTCAGAGAAAGGCCGGTGGCCCCTGGGTCCCCAGGGCTGTCCCCCAAGCCCCTTCTGAGTCACAAGGGTCTTAGGCTCTGGGATTCTGAGCAGAGAGAGGGAGCTGTCCTGACCCACCAGAGCTGGTTTCTCTACAGAGGCGACACTCCACTGCTCTCCCTCTGCCAGCGCCAGCCTCCTCCCCCCTGCCCAGCCCTGCCTCTCCGCCCGCCCCAGCTTAGATGCCGCTTTTTGGAGAAGCCCCTTTATCTGCCCCAGAAATGTCTTCTTTGCACTTGTTGGCCCCATCTCAGCGCTCAGTGTGATGTCCGGCGGGTATCTGTGTGTTAGGTCTGTGCCCCCACCAGACTGCGTGTTTCTGGACGCAGGGCTTGTGTCACCCATGTGTCCAGCGTCTTGGGATGAGCGTGGCACAGAGTAGATGCTCGGTGAATAAATGCTGAGAAAATGAGTGTAGGCAGATGTGCAGAAAATAGCTTCATGCTCATTTATTCAAACAGCCAACTATCCTCTTTTTGTCTGTCTCTCTCTCTCTCTCTCACACACACACACAGCCCTGTGCACACACTCTCTCTGCCTTACTGACTCACTTTCTCACACTCACCGCTCGTGCTGCCTTAATGTCCCGCATAACGCCGTTCTGTGATCTGACTCCCCCGTTGCTGCTGCCTGGGATGAACAGACCCCCTTGCAGGAGGCTAAATTAAGAAATTTCTGACCCTGGCCCTGCAGACCCACGGCCCCCAGCCCAGACCCCTCCTCACCTCTGGTCACTGCCACACACTCGATAAACGGATTCCATGTCCCGAGTCCCCCGGATCCTTGCAAGGAGGTAGACAGGCAGCAGGTAACGGGCTCATTTTACAGATGAGGAAACTGAAGCCCATAGAGTCGTGGCTTGCCTAGGTTTCCCGAGTCTGGCCAGAGCTCTTTCTGCTGCACTTCTGGGAAAAAGAGACAGGGGCAGGACGCTGTCCCTCTGCCATCACTCCCCGAGTCCCTGGTGACTGTGATTCGGAAGAAAGCCTTCCGTTTGTGTCTGCGGATTGAATGGGGGACTCTGTCAAACCTCCTACCCCTCCGCTTTCTCCTTGTGCAGTAAGGAAAGCCACTGAGAGCTGCCGTGGCCACACGCCCTCACCGCCACTTCCATTCCCCACTAATCCCGCCGGGCAGCCTGACCCCCACACGGGATGCTCGCTCCACTGGGTGCCTTGGAGGGGCAGTGCCCTATTTCAGAAGAGTAGCAGGGAAATAATGGGAAGGTCAAAAAAGCCTGAGGAAGGAGGTAAAATCTCACCACTGCCCCCGCCCATGTCACACAGTTTACACCAGGCCGGCCCCTGCGGGAAGCCGGGCACCTGGGCCACGCCACGCGGCTGGCACGCACAGCCCTTCTCTCCTCTCGCTGCCGTTTTTCAAATTCCCGACCAAGGGCTTGTGGGCCTCCTTCCCTGAATATCCTGCCTGCTGCCTGCAATGCCTCCCCCACCCCCAAAGACTCTCTCCTCCTGAAACAGGCCATGAATATTTAAAGACATTTTTTCAGCAAGTGGAACCACATCATGCTGCTGCTTTCCCTTTACAATCATCTCCAGAAAGTTTCCCAGAGTGTCCCCGAGCGCCGCCCCCTCCCCGGTACAGAGCACAGAAGGGGGTTCAGGATGGGGACCGGCCTGTTCTGCGGGGGAACGGGCTATGGGCCCATCTGGGGCTGAATGATGTACACGCAGCCCCAATTCTGGTCTGTAACCACCTTCCGGGCCGCCCGCAGAGCTGGTCCTGCGCACTGCCTGCCACCCCGGCTCTCGGGAGGCAGAAAAGACAGACAGCAACGTAGGCATGAGATGTGGAGGGACAGGCATCCAAGAAAGCAGAACCACGAACAAGTCCCGGAAGCACAGGCCCCTGCAACCCCACGTAAGAAAGCTCTTGGCGCACGAGAGGCAGAGCTGATCCGGATTCTGGATTCACCGGTGCACAGCAGCTTCTGGCCCCGTCGCCCCCTCCTGCCGGCCCCCTCAAGCGTCTCTGCTCTGCAGAATTACTCACAGCCCACTGCATCGAATCTCTCTTTTATCAACAAAACACAACACTCCATGGATAACTTCTTGAAACTCCAGTCACGCTAAGCCGCTTCCAGCGCTCTGGGAAGGGTTCTGTCCCTCGGCCTGCCTGTAACCAATCAGCCACACACCACCAACTCCATTTCCAAAGTTCCAGGCAATTACAGCCGGCTGAGCTCCCTGGCCGCGTGCCCACCTGCTCAGAGCCAGGACCCAGGTTGTCAGCAGCCTCAAATCCCAGCCACCGATTTCCCCAGCCTCCCCAGACCTGGGAGCACCAGAATGTCCACGCTTGCCACCCTGAGACACTGTGACCCACCAGGCCACAGCAAGACAGAAAACAAAGGTCAAGGCCAGTTTCCCTACCTTTGCTGAGGGTCCCCGTGATGAGCTTAAAGATGGTCTGGGCAAATTTCACGAACCCCAGCTTGCATCTTTTGGAGCAGCCGCTCATGGTGGTGTGGTGGAGGGGGGTGGGCGGGGAGGCAGGCTCTGCTGTCAGCGCCCAGAAGGGATGGCCCCCACCTCTTGTGCCCCCGGAACTTGGAGCCTGCCTGGGTGCACCCTGAGAGATGGAGGCACCCCTGGTGCTGGGCTCCGGGAAGAGCACAGCTGCCTCTGCAGCGAGTCTGGCTTCTGCATCCAGAGAGCCTGCAGGGCAAAGCCTCCCTCCCTCTCTCCACCCCCTGCTGCTGTCCACTCAGATCCTCACCACGGGAAGACCCGGGGATGCCAGGGCCGGGACAGCACTGCCGGGGCACAGGGCGCTCTGAGGGACCGAGCAGGAGAGTGAAGCCGAGCAGAGCAGGGAGGGAGGAGCTGGAGCCCTCCCAGGCTTTGCTGACTGTCTTTCTCACATGGCAGCGGTAATGTAGCAATTAATACTCGAGTCAGAAGGGAGGGGACTGCTATGCATAAAACACTCAGCCCCACAGCCTCCCGCGCTCGCTCTCCCTCTCTTTCCTTCCTGGTTAATCTAATAGATCAATTCTCAGTGCCCTGATCAGGATCTGGGAGAACTCCCCACAGAGCAGGAAGCTGCAGCTCGTCACTCAATGGAAAGTTTGCAGGCGGCCTTGAAGTGGCCTGGTTTGCATCACGGAGAAGTGGGGCTGAGTGGAGAGCCCCCGGGGAGCAGCCTGTGCACGATGGACAGACAGACAGAGCATGCCCAGCCTGTCCAGTGACCTCATCACCAGCAGCAGGTGCTGTCTGACTCCCTGACCCTGAACGCCAATGCCTCTGACCGCCTCCCGGCTCCAGGTGGTCCCAACTCAAAGTGAGACCACTGGATTCCGGCTTCTACCCCTGCAGAGCAGGCACCAGTCTGTGTTCTCTCATTGAGAGAGGAGAGAAGTGCAATTAGGGCTTTGCTTGATTAAGATAGTACTCCTTGGGAATGCCACAAAGTAATGACCGAGATCCAGACAGTTTGACTACAGTGCAATACTCTCAACAGTGGAGCTGCAAGGCGTTGTGCAGATGTGAGGTCCAGCTATTGCTCAGTGAACAATTCGGCTGCCGTTCAGTACCATAGACTGCGAGGTTGGAAGGAACCTCGGGGGACATCTCATCCCACCCTCTACACTGGGCATGAACCTCCCCCCAAACAGCCCCACTTCACTTTCTTTGGTGAGTCACAAGGTTCTCCTGGGCCCTGACCCTGGGCACCTACCTGTCAGTGCACCGTGGCCACCTGGGAGCAGCGGATATGAAATTCACTCTCATCTGAACAATGCCAAGCCCTGGGGGAGACTTTCTCTTCCTTTCCAGCAGCTGTCTCCCTGTGATCTGCTCCTCTGGGATGTCCTAGAGGAATATGTTGTGTAAAGCCCAGAGAATAGAGACTGCAGGTTGACAAAATGCTGATGAGCCAGAACTCATGCACTGGCTCTGGCTTCTTCCTGGTCTTCCAGGAGTAACGTGGAAGTGAATCTTGAAGAAACAAACCTCAGCCCTTAGAGTGATCACCAACAAAATTCAGCTCCAAGACGAGGCCTGGGAGACAATTTGTCAGCTTAGAGCTGTCTCCAAGCCCCAAAGCACTCAAGCCTTGCCAGCGTGGTAGGAGTCACAGCATATATAACACACAGTAGCTCTAGCAGGAAATATCCCATCGTGCTTGATGTCTTAGGGCTTGAAATTGCCACATTATTCACTCATTGTATGAAGGCATTGAAGGTCCCAGTTAAAAGGCATGTGGTATCTGAGAATGTCCATGGCACTTAGATGTTTGTTCACTTATTCACTGAAGCAATATTTACTGAGTTTCCAGTGTGTAGAGAAAAGCTAAGCGTCCGGGGTGCAGGAAGCACTGAGCACCCAGGATGTGGAGCGTGCTGAGCCAGGCGAACTAGACGACGAGGTCAAAGCCCTCAGGGACTTACAGTGGAGGGGATTCACCATCAGACACGAGGCCTCGTTGAGAATCCGTTTATTCAATTAACTTCTCTCCCTTTACGGAATCTCAGTGGGACTGAGACACGAGGCAGGTAGGCATTAGGAAGCAGGAACAAGGAACTAGGTCGTGGAGCACTTTCTGGCCAGCAAAGAGCAGGCAGAGAGCAGCCTGCCTGGCACCAGGGAGGAGGAGAAAGGTGGAAGAGAGACAGTTTGGAAAGGAGGGTGTGGTACCCGTCTGACCATTTTACCAAGGAGAGTATTGCCCTCTGGACAGGAGAACTCACTTTGCGGGACACAGGATTCTCAGCTAGACTCTGTTGCCTTTCTCTTCCATCCTACTGGAAAGAATACCGAAAATTGAGAAGGCAAAGGAAACAATGACTATGATATTAGTGACATTAGCTGACCTGGAACTCAGTCTTCAGCCAGGAATCTTGCTGCGGGAATGGCTGCCGCACGACTGTTGGCAGCGTCTGTGCGGGGATGATGAGCGACCCCCAGGGGGGATCTGCATTTGGGCTCCGGCTCAGGAGTGTGGAATCCCAACACTTGAACATAGAGAAGAAACAACAGCACCTGCTGTTTGAAGGATTTGGCACATCCTACGAACAAGTGTCCTCCAACTCCTCCAAACAAGAAGCATGTTGGTTAAGAGCATGGATCTTTCCACCAGGTATTTACTCCCTCACTTGCTCATCCTGTACCCATATATTGAAGGTATATCCCATTATCATGGACTCTGCTCTGGGTGCTGAGGGTAGAGTAGGAGATAAGACAGACAAAGTCCCTGGCTTACTGACTTTATATTCACATGGTGGAGGGACAGACACAGTCAACAAATGTGTCTATACACAAGATAGTGCCTTGAAGAACAAGAAAACTGATTCAGTGGATAGAGGGTGGCAGGAGCTCTAATTTCAGATAGGGTCACCTGAGCAGGCTTTTCGCTATTCAAATGACATCTGAGCAGAGACCCAAACCAGCCACACAGCTCCGTGGGGGGAAGAACAGTGACAGCTGAGAGAATAGCAAGTGCAAAGGCCAAAAACAGTCCTGAGCTCAACTCTAGGATCTGCAATGTAGCAGCTGTCGAGTAAGCAGTTTAGCCTCATTGAGCTTCAGTTTTTTCTTCTGTAAAATGGGAATAAGAATCCTTACCTCATAGGGTTTTGGGGAGGCTTAAATGAAATGAATGTGCTAATATAGTGTCTGGCATAGTAAGTGGAGAGGTTACTACATCAATGGCAAAGGTCATTGCTGCTGCTGCTATTGCTGCCCCACCCCCATAACATCTATGCAACTGGACAAGAGACATTCTCTATCTTGACTCATGAACACCTGCTAAGTGCCCAGTCCCAGGGTGGATGCTGTGGCGGGCTCCAAAGGAGGCATGAGATGGGATCTTTGTTCTCACACGAAACCATTGTAAAATCACTGCTCATATCAAGTGAGGGACAGGAGAATTCCAGAAGAGGAAGAGAAGATTGAGAATAGTGAGGCTCTAGTGAGTGGAAAAGAATTCACAGCGTGGAAAAGGAAGGTGAGAGCCAATAGAGGACTGCAGGTAAAACTTTACAATTATTGGAAATTATGGAGCCAGGCTTCAATTTGTATCTGTCCTAGCAGTAACTCGAACACTAAGCATTTTGGATTCTCCCCTGATTTCTGCAAGGCATCATGTGTTTGAACTCTCAGTCTTAGATAAATGAGTCAGGCTCAGAGAGGGTCAGCAGTAGCCAAAACACCACACAGCAAAATCTCCCAAAATGTGGACAAGGTGTTCAGTGTGCCAAGAACATTTCCAGCGAAGGAAGGCAAGTTGTGCCAGTATTCAATTCATGGCAGCAGAGTAGAGGGGAAAATCGTTCTCTGCTCAAGGAACAAATATTCTGCAAGTAAGGAATAGGAGAGGAGGATTCAAGTAGCACCAGACAAACAAGCCCATCAGGAGACCTGTGATCAGTTAGTCTCTGTATCATAGACGTGCATTATCTAAAGGAACTGGGGAAGCTGGAGTTCTCACCACCTGACACATCTGTGGGAATCCTCACACAACACTTCTGGGGGGAAGTGGGACAGACAGATGGGGGCTCCACATGGTGTCCAGGCCTGGGAAAGGGCTCTGACTTCTCTGAGTGCAAGGCTAAGAGAGGACAAGCATGCTGTCCTTCAGAACATTCAAAGGCGTCCTCAGTGATGATAATGACGCATTACTCATTGAGTTCCTTCTCTGGGCAAGTGACTGTTTTAAGTGCTTACTTTCCATATATCAAACCCTTATTATAACTCTATGTGGTAGCTCTTGTTATATGTGTATTAGCCCTTCTATGGACAAGAAAACAGAGGCCCAGGAAGAGAAAGTAACTTCTTGATGCCCACACAGCCGAAGCAGAATTTGAATCCAAGACCATTTGACATTTGACTCTAAAATGTACAGAAACTTATTTCATCTCCCACCAGGGTTGGAAATTAAAGTGACTGGCAGTTTTAGAGAGATGTATCTTGCCTGGATATTGGAAGAAACGAGTAGCTCCGTTAAAATCGTACACTCCCCATCCCTGGAAGCATCGTGGAGAAAGAATGCAGACATTTGTTCTGGAAAGAATTCCCTCCAAGGCCACGGTTGTGGGTGTGGGGAGGGAGGCAGGGCGGGGCATGCTCAGGCAAAGGATCCCTCAGGGACCAGCCCGGAGACAGAGACCACACCCACCTTTTTAATAGAGGGAATTTCATATAAAGGCCTGTTAAGCTGGCATGGGGGACAGCAGAGAGCTAAAAGGGATGCTGAGCAGTCACAGAGGCAGGAACTGCAGGAAGCAGCTACCCGTGCTAGTGCTGGGGGTGGGAGTAGGAGACAAGGAAAGCCACCAAGGTCCCTAGCACCTTGGGGGAGGGCTCTGTGAGGCTGAGACCAAACCTCTGCAGAAGGGGTGCGCTGGCTGTGCTGGTGTCTCTGAGGCAGGGCTGTGAGGTTGATTCCGGGAGTTAAAAAAAAAAAAATACTGGAAACTGGAGTCACCTGCTGCAGCTGGAACTTGCTGCTGCCGCTGGGGCCAAGAGCGATTGCTGTGGAGATGCAGGCGGGAGCAGGGAGCTCAGGGGAAGAACGAGAACAAGTCCCCTTCCTCCAGCCTGCACCTTACTCTCCCCAGTGCCAGAGCTTGTCACGGCGCTGCTGGCAAAGCAGAAACGTGGTTTTCAGTCTCAGCCTCAGCATCACCGTCACCCAGCAGGGCAGGGAGGGAGGCCCTCGAACCTGGGTCAGCAGCTGAACGATCGGCACAGTCTAGAAGTCTTCTTTCCTAAAATCCTAGAACCCTTTTCTCCTCATTTGTTCATTCAATACATATTAACTCAGCACCTACTGTGTGCCAGGCATTAGGGTGTGCTGGTAAATGAGACAAAAGCCCTTCCCGGGTGGAAACTGTATTCTAAAGGTTGAAAAGGGGAGGGATGCTCAGACCATAAACAAACGAATCCATAAGGTGGAGAATTCAGAGATTGCAACTGCTGATGCAAATGAAAGGAGTGATGTCTGTTTTCTAATCGGCAGGATCCGGCTCTCCCAGGGTTTGTGGCAGCTCATAGGGGAACAACAAGAAGAGGAAAAGGGCAGATTCCATGGGGGTGATGATTGTTATACAAAAATATCAGCATGATCTGCTACTGTTGCCAGCTGCTGTTGTGGGCGCTGTGTTTGGATTATCTCATCCTAGACTTGAAACAAACTCAAGAAGTAGGTGTTACTACTTATTATACCCATTTTAACAGGTACGCAAGCGGAGGCTTAGGCAGGGTCAGTGCTCTGCCCCAGGAGAGGAGTTTGAATCAGGGGGACCAGCACTGACTGAAGGAAAGCCTTGGGGATGAGGGAGTCAAAAGCCACCAGCAGTTCTAGAAAGGGAAATAGGAAAGGCGAAAGAGGATCAGGGCTGGGGAGGCAGAAGAGGAGGGAGACGCTGACAGACTTTGTACGTCTGAGACAGACCGGTGTCTGGCGGGCAGGCAGAAATGAAGATGGGGACTCAGGAAAGCAGGTAGAAGCCAGAATTCTCATAAATAAGAATTTCTGTTGCTGCTAACGAAGAAAATAAATGTGGCATCCCAGCAGGCCCCAAATATTAGCATTTAAATACAGGCTCACACAGGTGGGTAAAAAAGGCAATTTCCTAAGAATTAAATCAGGTTTTATTTTTTCCCCTAAGTCTCAGAGAAATCAGCTCTGCTCGAGTGTGGTCCTCGGAGAGGGACTCTGCCTCGCTCCAGGGGCGTGCTGCTCCGTGTTCTCAGGGGGACGTCGTGTCTTCTCCCCATCATAATTGCGAGAAAATGATGCCTGAGGAGCCAGAGGCAATTCATCAGCGCTGTTTGCTGGCGTTTCCAGGGCTCGTTTGTGTTGAGAGCCATGCATCTCGATGCTCTCTGCACGCGACTGGGTCGGCCCTGGGAGTCGCTCTCAACTTCCCCGTACCCTCCCTCCAGCAGCCCACCTCCTGCTGCTGTTACTTCCACCCCGTCAGCATCTCTCTGGTCAGCAATCCTCGCTAGCCCCACAGTCATGCACGGGGCTTCTCAGCGCGTGGGCCAGGGTCCATGTAGTGGCTTGAATGGGGCCCCCAAAAATATATGTTCACATCCTGGAACCTGTGAATGTGGTGACTTGTTTGCAAAAAGGGTCTTTGCAGATATAATTAAGCATCTTGTGATGAGATCACCTGGATTATCCAGGTAGTCCCTAAAGCCAATGACAAGTGTCCTTATAAGAAGCAGAAAGGAAGACTGAGGAGGAGGGGGCAATGTGGCCACAGCAGCAGAAAGGGAGTGATACTGCCACAAGTCAGGGAATGCCCACAGCCCCAGAAGCAGAGTGTTCCCTGGTGCCTCTGGAGGAAACACGACCTGACTTTGGGCTTTTGCCCTTCAGGACCATGAGAGAAAAACTTTCTCCTGCTCTAAGCCATCCAGCTTGGGGAGGTCTGTTAGGGCAGCCACAGGAAACTAATACAGCCTATCTGAATCAGAATTGCTTGAAGAAGTTATTGAAAATATGGATTTCAGGTCTCATGTCCAGACTGGTAACTGGCTCTTTAATTCCAGCAGGCATCACAATCACCTGGGAACCTGGTATGTTTAGTCCTGGGTTGGCTCAGAAAACCAAAGGGTCTGGGGCCCTGGAATCTGCATTTTTAGTAAGTTCTCCAAGTAATTCTGAGGACAGGGACTATGGCTTTTTCATCCTGGTACCCCAGGGCCTGGCACAAAGACCGGGGCAGAAGAGGAGCTAAGAAAATTAACTGGGTGAATGAATAAGTTACACTTAAAATCACACATCCTTGGTTTCTGACTATAGGGACAGAGAGGCATCAAACCCAGTTAGCATCCGGAGAGAATGATGTTCCCCACCCCCTTCCCTAAAGGATGCTTTTCTTGGTCCCCTGACAGACAGGGGCAGTAATTTCATGCAGCCATGCAGGAAGGGAACTTGTATCTGTGCCAGGCAAATTCCTCTGTCTCATAGCATGCTATCCTCACCATAGTAGTGTGAGAGGTGTTGGTATGCCCATTTTACAGGTGACAAAATTGAGGTCCAGCACAATAAGTGACACATATGGTCACACTGTTAACCAAAAGTTCAGTACTTGTCCCAGAGGCCGAATGAAGAACGAGTACAAATCGTTTGAGGAAAAGCAAGAAGTTTATTAATTTGCCAGCAAATGATTTTACCCCGCTTGGTATCTAAGACACCAGTAGGACTGTAGGTCTCTACCGTCACCTTGTACATAATGTCTGATACATTTGGAAATTCCTCGCTAAGGAATTGTCTCTCCTTCCTATAGACAGAACAAATAACCAAAGAAAGGTTAGGAAGAATACCAACATTTTCATTTTTCCTTCTTCTTAAACAGATACTTCAGGTCACCTAAAGGCTGGCTTGTCCTCTAGGGGCTTAGGTCCTCTTCTTCCACGGGACGTCTCTTTACTCTGGTATGATGGACCCAAGGTTTTACTCCTGGCAATTTCAACGAAGTGTGAGTTGTTAAAAGCACTTCACAGGGTCCCTTCCACTTCTCTGCAATTTTTTGTGTGGGTCCTTGCTCTTGCCAAGCTTTATGCAACACCTGGTTTCTGGTTTAAAGTGGTGTAGGGGTGCTTCCAACAGGGGCAGGGACCTGAAAGAGAAAAACTCATACATAGTGGTTAGAATTTGATTTATCTGTTTGATATATTGCTTTCCTTTGTTTTCTTCACCCATGGTTGTATTGCCATACTTACCTTGGGGTGCTAGGAAGGGTCTCCCATAAACTACTTCACAGGGGCTTAACTTAAACCTGCTTCTAGGGGCTACCCTTCTGGGGAGGAGGGCAAATGGCAGCATCTTATCCCACTTTAGATGCATCCATTTTGCTATAATTTTCTTTAAAGTATGATTCATTTTTTCCATTTTCCCCATAGAATGAGGTCTCCAGGATTCATGCAATTTCCATTCTAGATGTAGGGCTTTGCTTTCTTGCTGGGTTACCTCCGATATAAAGGAGGGTCCATTATCACTTTGTATGGAGGAAAGGAGACCATACCTCGGAATGAGTTCCTTCAAAAGGGTTCTGGTAACTTCAGACACTCTTCATTTGGGTAGGATAAGCCTCTACCCAGGCTGAAAGGGCATCTACTAACACAAGTTCCAGCCATTTTAGGCATCGGAGTGAAATCAATTTGCCAAGCATCAGAAGGCCGGGTCCCCAGATGTTGGGTTCCCTGTGCAGCAACAATCTTTGGATTGTTTTGAGCACATAAAGGGCATCTCTGAGTTATTTGTTGGACAGTTTGTTGCAAACAGGGTCCTCTTAAATGAGGTCCCACCAAATCCATTTCGGCCCATAATGTGTGCATTCATGGAGGTGCCTTATAAAGGGGCCAAACCAAGGCTTGAGTAGAATGAGTCCATGAGAATTCTGTCTCCACTTAGCTGCGTCATTTCAAGTGTCAGAACAGAGCCCTGGTCTTTAGTTTTAAAGGGGGTTTATAGTGATCTAAATCCAGCCAGGGTACCAAGGCCCTGAGGAACAGATCAACTTTAGTGGCCTCTGTAGTATCTCTGCCAGTCGCCTGATTTCTTTTTTCACCAAAAGCATCTCCTTTATTGGTGACCAAGACAGTGCATGATGGCCACCTGCGTGGGCTCAGCCACAGCCTGTATCAGGGCCATTATTTCAGTGGCATACCGGAACAGAAGTGCTCTTGGCACTCCCACTGCTCACCCAGGTCCAACGTGACTACTGAGGATGTTGGGGATGCCAGAGTCAGCAGCAGAGCAGTGCCAGCCCCAGTGGCAGCTCCTGGGCCCATGGCAACAAGTTCCTGGGCTGCTGCTGCCTAGCCCCCACCCCCTGCCTGGCTCACAGGGAGCTGTGTGTGGCTGGTGCCAGGGGCTGGGGCAGCAGCCACAAGGGGGGCCCAGACCACTTCTGCCCATGCAGCTTGGCAGTGGCGGTACTCCTGTGTCAATTAAAAATTCCACCAATCGAGTCCCCGCTGTCAATCATATCCAGGGCTCCTGTGGGGATATTTGGACCGGAGCCACAGTGAGGCATGGAGTCCCAGCCCCCCTCATTTTTCATCTGAGTCCTGGACTGGAAATATCATTTGCTCTCCTGGGGCTTTCTTGTTACCTGGAGACCTTTGCAATTTTGGACAGTGTTCTTTCCAATGTCCTTCCTCTTTACAAAAAGCACACTGATTGTACTTCAACCTGGGGCAAACTTTTCTGCCCTTTCCTTTTGACTGTCTCAAAGGATCCTTGTTTGGCGCAGGTAACAGAACACACATAGGTTTCAGTTTCTGTTCTTCCCCAGCATTGTATATTATACTTTAAAGGTGATATCAACAAGCTGTAAGAGATTCATGCCAATTGCCCCTTCCACACGCTGCAGCTTCCTCCTTGTATCTGAAGCACTCTGTCCTGTAAAAGTCATGGTAACGATGCACAAATTTTCAGGGGCCTCTGGATTTGCATCTGTATATTTCTGATATTCCTGATAGTTGTGTTCCAAAAATTCAGAGGGATCTTCATTAGCTTTTTGTTGTAATTCTTGGACCTGTTTAAACTCTTCTAAGCACTTCCCTCTTGAGGCCTGCCAGAATACACTTTGCTAATGATTTATTCTCACACCGTCTGCTTCTGCATTAGGATCCCAATCTGTGTGAAGTCCAATAATACCCTGCTGGCTGTCCTTGTGCATTCCAGCCCCCTATCTGATATTGCTGTAGTGCAATTTGCCCTGCCCGGCTCTGGGTGTCCTCTGGCCAAATTGAGTTCCCTGCCAGGTCTTGGAAGGAGAGACCATTTCCACTCCTGAGTCATAAGCCAGTGGGTATGGGACTGAAGAATTAGCTCCAGTCGCACCCTCCCCAACCCCCCTCATAGTGCCAATATGGCGGTGGCTGTGGGCAGTGGCAGTTGCCCCAGGCCTGGCTCTGCGTGGGGCTGCTTCCCCGGCTGGCTGCTCCTGTTAGTGTTCTCTGTGATCACCACATCGGGGGCTGTGGTGGATGGGGCAGCAGGGCCCCAACAGTGCAAGCTTGAGCACGTCCAAGCCCACAGCACCTTCCCCAGCTGGGGGTGGAGGGCAGATGGCAGTGGGGGCATAGGTTCATGAGATACAACCTGACTAATTTCTCCCCAATTTTATGACCCAAGATCTGACTACCCTTACCATTAACTTTGTCCCAGGCCTTTCAGCCTCTTTATTATGCAATTGCAAGAAAGATTGTACCTATGGGATCTCATCCCATTTACCTGACCTTTGACAACTAATTCCAGTTTGTAAGATAGTACAGTAATTTAAGGTTCCATTCAATGGCCACTTCTCCTCACATTCCATCACGTACGTTGGCCAAGCAGTATTACGATAAAACATCATTCTCCTTTTAGACTTAGACTTTTCGGTACGAGTTGATCATTCAGCCAAGATTCTCCCCCAGGGACTTGCAGATGGAACAGAAATGGAGCCTCCCATCTTGAAACAAAACTCACAAACAACAAATACAAGCTGACAAGTAGACAATACAGGAAATTCCCACCAAAAACAATCTCGAATGCCAAGGCCTACCAACAAATGGGCACCATACAAATGAGAACCAAATTCTCAACTGAGAACCAACATCTGCCAATCCAAAAGGAAATGAAACCCCAAGGTTCCCTCATTTTGCTTAACCGTGACTCCCACCCCCAACTGGTGCCACAAACAAATGCCCTACCACAGGGCTGGAAGGTTCACAAACCTTCCCCAAATGGGTGGAATTAAGGGTCTCGTTGTACACACCTGGGAACTTACCAAAATGGCCAAGGCATTGCGACTCTTCCCAAATCCATTTCCTTTTCCTCAATTAGGTTTATCGGGAGTTGCATCTAATTCAGGGATGGAGATACAGGAGATCCCCTGAGCTAAACAGGCTCCGGCAGCTGCTGGGGTGGTCCCTCATTCTCTCACCCCAAAAAGACGTTGCTCCTACTGGCAAAGACCGTTGGCTTGACCAGGTCTGCTCCCTGCCTCTTCCAGCCACGGCAGCAGTTGTGGGGTGCTGTTCCACTGGGCCTATGGACCCACCCAGGGACGCCAAATTCTGTTACAGAAAGTTTAGTACTTGTGCCAAAATGCTGGGATTATAGGCATGAGCCACCACCCTTGGCCTCAAAGAGCTTTTTCTATAGAGAAAGATTAGTCTACCAGACACCCTGGGAGCAAGAGTATGAGATGGGGCCCTTCCCTGCTGCTGCTTCATCTTATCCCCGTCCTCCCCACTGAGCTAGTCCACTTTGTCCCAGGTCCCCTGCGGCCCCCGCCACTGCACTCACCTGCTGGGGTTAGACCATGGCTCCCAGCCCCTGCCACTCCTCCAGGGCAGTGACTGTGCTGGCCTTCTGCGCTGCCGCCGTCCGGCTGCCGGGCCCGTGACGGGTGTGCCATATGCAGCCGTGTTGATTCAGACACTCCCTTGCATGGCTATTGTTTAATGTCCTCCCTCTCTGGATATAAGATTAGAGGGAAAGTGTCTGTTTTGTGCACTCTGCTAAGTCCAGGCTTGACGCACACAGAATCGTGAATGGGCTCCACCTTCCCTCAGGTCCCAGCACAGTGCTGGGCCTGGGGAGCTTTTAAAAACTCTGATGACCAGACCAAAGCTCTCGGGCCCTGGGGTAGTGGGGAAGCACAGAGGAAGACAGGCCAAGGGCCCAGGGGAAGTGGGCAGGGAGAAGCTTCCAACTTGGCCTCCACTCCCAGACCTGACTTCTGGGTCCCTGAGCCTGAGCCTGTCACAGCCCTGGGGCCAATGGAGACATCACCTCCATTAACCTCTGTTACCCCACAGGCCACCATCATGTCCTTCCCCTGCCCCAAAAACCTCCAGTGACCTTGTAACTGGCCCCTACATTGAACACATTTCAATGACCCCTATATAATCTTTTCCCTTAACTAACTTCCTGATCTTTTGAGTTGTTTCCCAGAAATGGCAGGTTTGCTACAAGACAAAGGAGCTGAGATTCTGAAGGCCGCTGGGCAGACTTCCCTATGCCCAGATCCACCCCCCACCCACCCCACCCTAGTCAGTTACACCAGGATCTGCCCCAAGGCACGTGGCCTCACCTGTAAAAGCCCATGATCTCCATTAGTGGGAGAGACAGATTTGAGGCAGCTTCTCCCATTCTATTACAAGTTTCTTCTTTGGGAATCCTCACTGTCTCAGTAATTGGATCTTTGTGCAACCAGTGGCTAGACCTAGACAGAAACCCCCTTGCAGTTTTGACAACAACCTCCCACTATTCCAACAAAATCTGAGGTTTTAACTGGGACCCACACAGCCCTGGGTGACCAGGGCCCACTGCCGTTCCTTCCTCGCATCCTTCCCTGCCCCTGCTCCCTCCCTGCAGCCTCACTGGCCTCTTGGCTGCTCCTTTCACAGCCAGGCATGTTACGGGCTTGCAGCCTCTGCACTTCCCTTCCTAGGCCTGGAACATTCTATCCTCAGAGAAGCTTATTCTCATTTTACTGAGTTCTGCGCCCAAACGTCACCTCCACAGAGGAGAAGCGCCTCCAACAAACTGCACGGGGAAGGCACCCCTGCCACCGCATGGTCCTTCCCTGGCTTCAGCTCTCTTCGGAGTGATTTCCACTCCCTGCGCCTGTTACTGAAAGTAGAGGACAAACTAAAGAATGAGGACGAACAGTTTGAGGAAAAGGAAAGAGAAGTTTATTAATTAGCTGGCAAATGAGGAAGACAGCAGACTCTCGTCTTAAGGAGCCTTCATCCTCCCTTTGAGCAGAAATACAGAGTTTTAAAGGGATTTTCAGCTTCGGGCTACTGCTGTTTAACCATGGTTGGGAGTCCCGGTGGACCTTATCTCTGGTGAAAGGACCCCATGACCTTGGCCTGGACAATTCCCTTGAGACATCTCCAGTGGTTTCAAACAAAGAACAAAGAGCACTCCTCTCCCCCTCTGAGCACTGGCCTCTGCAGGAATGCAGGGTTTAATTCCCAAAAAGAGTGGGAGGGTGGTTAAAGAGACAACTTGTAACACAGTTTGCCCTGACTTCTGTTACACGTCTACATTATGTATCTGTCTGCCCGCAAGCTCCAGGACAGCAGGGCCTGGGGCCGTTTTCCTCCGCACTGTCCCCAGTGCGACTGCAGCAGAGGCCTCCGGGTTCTCTCTCAGTAGACGGATGTCGAAGGAAACAGTGCCCCTGCCCTCGCGGCTAGACAGGAGGCTCTTTCTCTTCAGGGAGGTAGGCTCCCTCCTGGCTCCCACGCTCTTGGGTTCCAGATGTTTCAACAGGCCCACTCTTAAACAAATTCACTCGACCATGCTTGAAATTTGAGTCTGTTCCAGATCTTGCTTAGCTTTTTTTAGAGCAATACTGAACATGGGTAATAAGGGTTTTGCAGCCCACGAGGATTGACTTCAAATTGCTACTGCAACTACTCAATGGGTATATGTGCTTATAACCCAGTTATTCCAACTCTTTAAACTTTTATTTCCTTATCTTTAAAATGGAAATAAGACCTCTTAGCTATCAGAATGGATGCAGGCATTGAACAGGCAGGGTGACCAACTGCCTTGGTTTCCCCAGGATTGAGGGGTTTCCAGGGACACAGACTTTCAGTGTGAAACTGAGGATAATTCTGGGTCACCCTGTGAGGACAACACAGAAAAGCCCCTCCACAACAATGTAATAAGAGAGGGGAGCCTGTGATTTTTAGTCAAAATTTTATATTGCCTTCAGATTTTTGGTCACTCTCATTTTACATTTTACTACATATATTGTCACAAATGGCCCCAAATCTTTTGTGGTGAGGAAGCTCAGGAACTTTCACACCAATGTATGACTCCTTGGTGTAAAGAGTATTTTGACTTAAAGGCCCTTAGAGATCAAGAGGCCCTGGAAGGGGCTACCCTCTTTCTTCATAAAAATCCAGACCCATCAAAAATTGACTTCACAACTCCTTCCTGATGTTCCAGTACGTTGAGATATAGTGAGAGAATGCAGCCACATCTGGCCCAAACCATGCGAAAGGTAACACTTGTCTCTCAAGTTAATTTAATTTCCAAATAGAATCATCTGCAAGTCAGTCACTTCCCCCCACCCCTTCATTCTCCCAAGTATCTGTTCATTCTCCCTAGTAGCCACGTATTGCCCCTAAACAGAATTACCTTTATTCCTCATCTCCCCTCCCCTCTAAACTGAGGCTATAGAAACTTCGGGACCCCACTGGGATGTTGGGTAATCACTCTGTGATCCTCCTTGCGTGTAAATAAGAGCGTGGGAAATAAATTTGTACTCTCTTTCTCTTGTTAAACGACCTTATTGTGAGTTGATCTTTCAGTGAAACTTCGGGGGGTGAAGAGGAAGTGTTCCTTCTCCCCCGCAGTGGCCCCAAGGTGTGGTGTTAGACACAGTTAAGGGGTCATTAGTCACGGGTGCCTAGTCACTTTTGCTTCTGGGTTTCCTTCCCCTGTCCCCTCCAGAGATCCACTTGTGGAGAACACAGAGCCACACTCTCATGTCCACGACCAGGCAGACTGACCATCCCCCAACACCTTCAAGGTCAGCCTCCAAGAAAGGGTCAGGTGACCAAGGTCAAACCCCAGGCAGCTCCAGGTCTCTGTCAGAACAATTCCTCTAGAAATCCATCCAGAGACAGCGATGAGGGAACTTGGAGAGGAAACATTCACGGGTTAAGTAAGAGTCCCTTTAAATATTCATCCCCATTTGGGTAATTACCTCAGTGCCTGGAAGGTCTGGCTAATGGGCCGGCTGGAGACAGCGGCGAGTGTGCACTGGGTCCCAGAGTGGGTGCTGAGTAGGCACTGTTTCCCACACTCCCGGGGTAATGCTCACTGCAGAGCCGAGAAAACCGCCCCTTGTCATTGTGCCCAGGGCCTCAGATGATGAAATCGACTCAACTATTAGCGGAACTCAAGCTCGGTGCCAAGCCGGCATGTCCTGGGAAGGGCAAGAGGCAATAGGCCGGGCAGAGGGGAGGCTAAGGCTTTTGGGGTGACTTTATGTCATGTCTCCCCCTCTGGCCTGCAACCTTGCCCCTCTTATGCATACCTCAGCCCGGCGTCCCTCCCCAGGTTACCTCTCTGTTCTCAGAACGCCAACACCTTGGTTTTCGTATCGCCCTCCCATTCCTACGAGCAAAGGAAAGGTCTAGAGCAATAGGCCATGGCATATTGTCTAGGTGCGTAGCAGGCGGTGCCCTCTAGGATCGTGTGAGCACACCACGATATCCACACAGCGACAAAGTCACCTAACGATGCATTTCTCAGAATGTGTCCCCGTCATTAAGGGACACATGACTGTATGAGGATTTGATTTCTAACCTGTACATTGGCATACGGGTGTTAAATGGCATACTGGTTAAGAGGTAGTGCCTGGGATGAATAAGAGCCCAGTTTCTACACTTTCTAGCTGTGTGACTTTAGACAAATGAAACTTCACAGGCCTCAGTTTCCCCATCTGTAAAATGACAATAATAATAGTACCTACATCATATGATTATTGTTTTCAATGAAAAATGTGTGTAACGGCTCGATATATAATGTGTATATTATATATGTTATATAGTAAGGTATATAATATATACATACTGACATATAATATATAATAAGGGCTCACATAACAGTAGCTGTTATTGTTGTTGCTGCTGTTATTGTCATAACGTTGATCTTGGAGCCTACTAGAGGATGAAGGTCCCGAGACCCAGGGGGCCCTCCAGATGTTCTGACCCCAGAGCCTCCTTGCCCACAGCTCCCCTCACAAGGTCCTCCTCTCTCTGTCCCAGCCAAGAGTCCGAGAGCTGGATGTCCTCGTGCTGCAGAGCTGCCCCAGCAAGAGGACCAGGGACCTGGAGGTGTTCCCAGGCTCCTCTTGCACCTGTGACTTCAGCCCAGGGTGGGAAGGGTATGGTCGGCCCTGCACCCCCAAAGTGTCAATGAGCTACGTCATCACAGGACAAATCCTTATTAAGATCCTGCCATGTAGATGGAAAAACGCTCAAGCTGGGCTCCGATGGGCAGCTCAGGTCCTGCAAAAGGCCACGAGGCAGGACAAGGAGGGCAGCAGAACCCCTCTCTGAAGCCCCCTACAGCGCCCCCTGCTGCGGCGCTTGTCCCTTTCAGTTCTCTCTTTCCTGTCTCTTACCCATGTGGACAGGAGGTCCAGAGATAAACACAAATGTAGTGGGACGAAAGACCCTATTATCCCATCAGCTGGCAGCTAATTCAGGAGAGAATTTTCTTTGTTGGGGTACACACCCTGAATGTCACCTCGATAAATAACAGCTGTCAGGAGACACAGAAAGAAATATATAAACTTCTCTGCTTTAGAAATGAGCAGGAGCTGGGGCAGGGGAGAGAGCTGGCGAAGGCTTAGGGAGGAGGAGAGGGAGCCTGGCCTTCAGTTATCGGAAAGCGCCAAAGGGCTTTTAGGAATACGCATGTCTGATGTTGGACTTGAAGTTGTCTGTGTGCCTATGAAGCAACCACCCACACCTCCAAGCATCTCCCCAAACTTCCTGTGAAGTTGGCTATACATAAGGGACTTGTCAGGTTTTGTTTTGGTTTGGTTTTGAGTGAAAATTTAGGGAAGGGATTGAATGAAAATTCACATGCTTTTGATACAGAATAGAACAGGACACATAGGAAGCCAAACGGGGCCCTAAACTGGCTTAATTCAGTGAAGCAGATGCTCAGGGCTCCCCAGGGGACTGAGGAAACCCCGCCCTACGCACACCACCCTCTCCCCCGACACACACACGCCCCCACACAATAGCAAAGAGCTTGGGAAGGAAGGGGCCCACTACTTGGTGGGGGCACATTCTGGCAAAATCCATTTGAGTCTTATAGGATAAGGCATCTTAGCTGCTTTCTGGGTTTTAAAAATGATAAGAACACTAACATCGGCTTGCACGATACACTTTCCAAAGTGCTTTCCCATATTTTGTCCCTTTCAATCCCAGCGTTTTTAGTTTTCTTTTCAGACAGGAAAACTGCAGCCCTGAGAAGTCACATGACCCACTCAAAGAGACGTGGGCCAGGGTCTGTGCCCACTGCTGCGGGAACCTTGCTGACGCAGCAGAGCACAGGCATCTGGTTGCAGTAGTTCGCTGATCGTCAGCACATTAAGTAGCTCCAGAAATACTCCGGGTGGTTTCCAGGAGGCAAAGCTGAGTCTGGAAACGGGGCTCAAGACCAATCATGGCCGTGACCCTCCTGGAGCCAGGGTGGGTGGTGAGCCGGCAGGGCCCAACCCAGCAGGTCCAGCACGGGGAGCCGTGTGTGCAGGGTCCAGCCAAGAAGGGGTGGCGAGGAGCTACCTCCAGTGGGCAGGTCTGCAGGGGACAGCACGGGGCCAGACCCCAGGGATCTGCATGTGCACAGATGGGGGGTTTGAGGTTCAGTGCCAAGGCCCTCAGAATGGTGAGCATCTAAGACTGATCCACTGGGGAGCTGTTGCTTCCCTTGGGAACCCCAGAGGGGCCCTTTGTGACCAGGACTCGCCCCCTCCCACCACCTCCTTCTTGATGGAAAGTCCCACAGAGGTCACTCTGTGCCTAGATGAAGGAGTCTTCTGCACTGCCCCCACGGTCTCACTAGAGGGAGCCCAAGCTCCCACTCCCACCATCAGCCCACCTGGCAGGGGAGGCCTCCCTTCTGCCCCCCAACTCCGGAGAGGACGTGAGTGCGGGGATTAGAGAGAGGCAGCCCTCCCTCCTAGTGACCGGGAGGTCTCAACGGACATTCAGGAATCACAGGCAACAAAGGCTCAATTTGACTGTAAAATGAGTCCTATTTCTGTCATCCAGCCCCCACCCTGAACATGGGGTCTGTACCCCACCCTCAGCCTGCTCCCCCATCCCTGGGTTCAGAGTTCTTCTCAGCAAGTCTCGCTGAATACAGAGTCCAGGGAGCCGGACACAAGGATAGGAGCTGGGAGAGGCAGAGGGCACGCCACAGGGCCAAGGTTGCCGTAAGAAATATCCCCCTCTCTGGAGAGCCAACACTTATTTCTGGATCTCTCATGCTACTGTGGGGGTGAGCGGGACCTTCCCCTTTGCTCGGGAAGGTTTGCTGAAAGATCAACTCGCAGTAAGGCAGATTAGTAAGAGAAAGAGATTTATTTACCCTGCGCACAGGGAGAATCGCAGAGCGATTCCCCAATATCCCAATGGGATCCAGAAGTTTATACACCCTCGTTTAAGAGGGGCAGGGAAAATGGGGAATATAGGCAATTCTGTTGAGGGGCAATAAATGGTTACTAGGCGGATCAATAGCCACTTGGGAGAATGAGTGGATGAGGAGAAAACAGGTTGACTTGTCAGAGATTCTCTTTGGAAATTAAATTAACCTGGGAGACAGGTGTTATCTTTGAAATGATTTGGGCCAGGTCTGCTTGCATTCTTGATCTTTTTTCCTGCAATATATTGAGATAACAGGGAGGGGAAGGGAAGTCAATTGTCCTTTTTGATGGGTCTGTTTTTTTTATGAAGAAAGATGGAAAGCCCCTTCCAAGGCCTATTGATCTTTAAGGGCCTTTAATTTAAAATACTCTTTATACTAAGGAGTCATATTTTGGGGTGAAGTTTCCTGAGCTCCTTCACTGTTCCGGCCACCCATCCCCTGATGGATTTCCTCTGCCCAGCTGTGTTCTCAGGAGCGATGAGCAGCCCCATCCCCCAGCAAGAGCAGTGTGTGCGTGGAGGTGAGACCTGCAGGCTGGAGCCAGGACACTTTGTCCCCAGATGTGCCCAGCCAGGTGTGAGTGCCTCGAGACCAGCGGCCTCGTCCGTCTGTGCACCCTCCGTGCCTAGAGCAGAGCCTGGCACACAGAGAGCATTCGATATTTTATGAATAAACCAGTGGCTCCAACCCTTACTGCTTCTTTAACCTTGGACACGTTACTTCATCCCTTTCGGTTCTCTCCCCTGCAAAACGGGACAAAAACGTACTTACCAGACAGGACGGTGGTGAGGAGTAAGTGAGAAAATCCAGTTAAGGCACTTAGCACTGTTTTTAGTATGGAGTAAGCCTTCAACAGTGACACTAACATCTGATTAGCAGTTCATTTGTGCTGGGGTGAGAGTGTGTGTGTGTGTGTGTGTGTGTGTGCATATAACCTCGAGTAATCCTTCCAGGAGTTGGTTCTATTATTATCTTACTTTACAGTTGAGGACACTGAAGCGCAGAGAGGTCCAGTGATGAGTCCAAAGTTGTCTTGCTGGTAAGTGGTAGCAGAACCAGATTTTTAAGCCCAGGTGGTCTGATTCTACAGCTTTGCTCTTACGCTTAGAAATCGCTTGCTTAGAATCCTTCTGGATCTGATACTCTGCAAACGACAATGCAATGTTTTGGGTTGTTCCAGGCAGAGGACAAGGCAAATCTGCTGCCATGCTTTCCTGTGTCTGACAGTCACTTTCGGCACCTTCGATCACGAGTACGCCGTCAGCGAAGGGCCAGGTGGCCCAAGGAGCCGCTGACCAATGTCCCAGTGTCTGACCTGCTGCGGTGCGGAAACAGGATGGCATCAAGGCATTTAAGGTCTACGTTGGGGGCTCCCAGCCTTCGGAGTTCATCAGTAGCATCCGGTCCACTGGCCAAGTACAGACGCCAGTGCCCACCAGCCCCCGACCCCACCCTGGCAGATGCTGATTCTTGCAGGTGTGGGGGGGACTTTGGGACCTGCATCCTTAACAAGCACCCTGGGTAATTCTGATGCAAGTGTTCCTCCCACCTTTGGAACTTAAAAAACAGAAACAAAAGATCTACCAAATACGTATGTATGTACCCTAGGTTTATCTGTTGACTCCGAGCGGAGGGGACAGTGGGCCCTGTTTTGGCTTTTCAAGAGAAAGGTAAATGTCAGAGAGAAGTCAGTATGGTTAAGTAGCCCCAACATGGCCAACTGCTCATTCCTCCTGCCCCCAGCATGAGGGGACCGTCCCTGTGGCCCGCCAGCCAAGCACAGTGCTGAGTTGGTACCAGGGCAGTCACCCGGCCCTGCCAACGGGCCAGAGAACATTGAGCCCAGAGAAAGGGAAAGCACAGAGACTCCAAGCTCCTCCCTGTGTCCTTGCTTCTCTACCTCCCTTTGCTGCCACTGGAAGAAAGAAAATTGCCAAGTAATTGCTCCTAGACAACCCCTGCTGGTCCTCAGCCATTTCTTCTTGCTGAGATTATAATTAGGGATAAGTAAATTTAAAAAGAAAATCCACGAGCAGCACAGAGCCTTTGTGTTTCAGACGCTGTTCCTTGCACCCTTCGAACGGCACCCACGCTCCGTTGTGGACAGTGGTGCTGTGCGGAGCCACCCGAGTCAGGAGGGGATCGGGGCGGGGGGACACAGCCCCTCAGCTCTGCAAGGCTACAGGAGTGGCAGCGACGTGGAGAAGCATTTTCTGTGTGCCAGAACCCAGCCGGCTGGTCTCCAAACCTGATCTTATTACATCTGCCCTTGGAAGGAAGCACTCGGTTTACACCCTTTTTGCAGAAGAGGAAACTAAGGCTCAGAGAGACAGCGACTTGCCCCATTGGGGACTTAGAGCCCCAAATAGCTGAGCCCTAAGCCTGTGTGTTTTGTCCTAAAATTTCACTGCTTTTCCAAAGGAGTAGGGGGTCTGAGAAAACTCCGGGTTTTTATCTCTCTTCTTCCTTGCGGGCACTGAAGTCTGGACGCAGCTACAACCTGGCTTGGCCTTGCCTTCTCCCCCCTGGCCCGGGGTGGACAGCCCACGGCAGGTCTGCGGGTGGGGCTGAGGGAGGGGAAAGAATCCACCCTTCCCTTTAGCTGCGGCTTCTCCCTAGGCTGACAGTGCTGTCCCCTACCTGGGTCCTCACAACACGCTGCCTGGGGACCCACAGCATCCCTTCCCTGGAGAGAGGAGGACACAGGCCTCAGAGAGATCCAGTGACTGGACCCAAGATTCCTCAGCCAACTACTGTCTGGTGGCGTCGGGACTCCCGTGCCTGGACCCCTGACCCCTGAGCCTCCACCTGGCCGGGGCCGAGCTGCCTCCCCGCAGGGCTGGGCTCCCGCTGCAGGAGAGAGGCCTATCGAGACCAAAAACCCTAAACATCAGCAGGCAGGGGAAGGAGAGGAAGCTAACGTTTTGGGGGCACCCACGTGGTTGTTAAAGCGAAAGGCTTTGGAGTCACTCTGTCAGCAGGAAGTTCCTCCTGGCCTTTCTGTGTGTCATCTACAGAGTGAAGCTGTGTCAGGTCCCCACCTGGTGGAGATGACGTGAGGACCCACCAGGACCGTGAATGTGAAACACGGACACAGTGCACTGTTGAGGACCCGTGAGTTCTGAGCAGTCACCGTTATTTGTTTTATTGAATAGCACATTAATGTTGTTACAATTCTTATAGCCACACCGTGAGATATCATTGTCTCTGTGTTCAGACGGGAAAGCCGAGGCTCAGGGATCCCAAGACTACACTCGCCCTCTCACACATATCTGGAGCTCAGGGTGGCACACGGTGGGACAGGATGTCCAGGGGACAGAAAAACATGAGGACCCAGGCAGAGCAACGCATGGCCTGGGTCTCCAGGACAACTTCAGTGTCTTGGTGACTGCACCTCCCAATGACCTGCACCCCAGAAAAATAGACAAGGTACAAGACATCCTGCGGGTCAAGGACAAAGGCCCAGTGAACTGACTCTGGTTCTTCTGGAACCTACCCCCGGTCATCAGGGCCCTGCTGCCAGGGCCCTCTTAGTTAGTGGTAAATAAAGACAAATCCCTCAAAAATTAAGTGCAGTGAAGAAACATTACCATCCCCCCCCCTTCTCTTCAAATCTAACTTGTGATTTTTAAAAGTGTTCAGGAACTTCTTTCTTCCTCCTTTCCCTTTCAATGTTTGGTCTCTCTCCTCTTTGGTCTCTCCTTGTCTCTGTCTCTCTCTATCTCTGTCTCTCTCTCTCTGTCTTGCTCTGCCTCCCTCTATCCCTCTGTCTCTGTTTTTGTCTTATGAATATCTCAGCAAATTAATCCCCGGACTCAGAGGGGCTGTAGACCTCTCCTTTCCGACACTCGCCTCCCTGAACCCTCCACCCTGAGCCCGGCGGCCGCTGGAGCCCGGCACCAGCTAAGCGCCTCGGCGAGGGCGGCACTGTTACGTATGGCTGCGATTTTCCCGGCCTCGGAAACTCACAGCTAAGCCTCTCTCCTCGTGTTCCTAAATGTAAATAAACATTTCCCCAGGTGGGAAGGGCAGGACCATAAATTGGCTTGTGTTTCTGCAAAGCAAAACTTCTCAACCAGAAAGTTGCACACTCTTTATCTTCCTGGCTGCAGGGGCAGAGTGGCGAAAGAGGGCAGGGGACCTGCCCGGGGCTGGTGGGGGAGGAAGAGCTAGCAGAGGCAGGAGAGGAAGAAAGGGGTGACCGAGGGCGAGGAGAGGCGCAGAGAGGCCCACAAGAGCCACACCCATCTCTCTCATGCCATAGGTAAAGGATTGAACATTAGGTGTTCTATTTCACAGACGAATAAACTGAGGCTATGGGGAACTCAACGGCAACATGAGGAGAGGGCAAGGGCTCTTCTAAAATTAACAACAGTGCAGGAAGGGCAGAGAGGGAGGGAACTTGGAGCTCCCTAAGCCCCAGGAACTGAAAAACCACAGTCTGTATCGTCTTTCTCCCCGCTGGCGGAACTGAACGGGCCTCCAGGGCCCAGCGGGCCGTTCTGCTGACCTAGCTTTGCGTGGCCAATGCAGTCGGGGCCTCTGCAGCTTTCCGGAGAAATGGCGCATTTGCTAAGGAGGAAACACCATCACTGGATTCACGCTTTCAGTTTTGGGGTCCAGCCCGTAAACAACACCGACCCCACGTTGCTGAAAGAGAAAGGATTGTGCAGTGAAGCAGTAATCTTAGCAGGAAATAGCCAGACAGGATCTAAACGGGGCGAGGGTGCTGATTCAAGGTTCAAGGGCAGCCTCGTGCCAGTTTCCCAGCCTCCCCATATAAGGGCCGGGCCAGGGCCCAGGGTGGAAGATGCTACAGCCCCAGTGCACGTTCCGAGGATCTCCCGGCACAAGCCACAGTGCTAATGCTGGAAAGAGTGACATCGGGGGCTTTGTGACACCTAGGCCAGCTGAGACTCATAAGTTAATCAGGCTTCAGCTTTGCTACCCCCAGAGAAAAAAACCACATTTTTGCTAAGGAGCACTTCTTCTGGCTGTGGACCTGGAGGCGGGAGGAGGGAGAGTACGCTGCTCTGCCCCCTGCCCGGGGGGGGGGGGGGGGTCGCAGTACAGTCTCAGTTAATAAGAGGCCGAGGAGCAGTGGCTCCAGTGGCCCGGGTTTGCAGCTTATCTGAGTGGAAACCGTTGTTAGCACCAAGGCTTGCTAGTGAAGGAGTCTTTCCATAGCCTCTGCTGCCCGTCGTACATGCTCGGTGCTTGGCTTGGGGAAGGCAGTGACCAGGACTGTGCACCGAGTGCGTCCCACGGGCACCGTCCCAGGACACATGCTGGAAGACGTTCTCTTTTCTAATAAGCCCTCTGCTAAGAATACCTGTTTGTCATGTTCCTTTTTCTCCTAAAAGCCAGGGGCAGACATCTGCCTAATCTCTGGGTCTGGCAAAGCATCTTCTCTTTACTGCATGACAGTCTGAATTTCTCTTCTTCCGTGGTTTTGCTGGATAGTGCCATTCTGTGCCCGCCCGTTGTCTGGGATTGCTGCCTGCTCACCCCCCCCCACCCCGAGACTCGGTGGGGGACAGGGGCGCTCTGCTTCCTGAGATAGGTGCGGGAACCCATGGGGTGTCGGCCAGGCCACCCTCAGAATCAGGCCATCAGAATGGCCCCGTGACAGCTTCCGTGTGACTGGGGTGGGGGCAGCGCTCACTGTCAGGGCTGTGACCTCCAAAGGCACTGACTTTCCCTCGGTTCCTTCCTCTCCCTTCTGTGAGATGAACAAGGATGGGGAGCCCCCTGCGGGGAGCATCATTCCCTGAGAAAGGAGAGAGAACAGAAGCCTGATCACAACCTTCCTGAGGACTCATGTCCCCATCCCCAGGGAGCTGGGGGTCCCCTCCCCAGCAGGCCCAGTCACCTCCTGCCACATGATGCTCTACGGTGAAAGGGCCCTGCGCCACCCCTCTGCTTAGTCTGAGCTGATTTGAGGAAAGGAGGGAACCGTGTGAGCAGCAGGCCTCACCGCCTCCCCTCCTGGCCCAGGGCGGGGGGAGCGCTGGGGACTTCCCTGCCTTCTCTCTGCAGGTGCTGCAGCTCCTGGGAGTTTGCGAGCCACATGTGGTGCCATCCCTGCCTTTGCAAATAGCACGAGCACTTGCACACCCCTCCCCTCCTCCTGGGTGACCCTGGGCAGACTCCCCTGATGGATCCCCCACAATTCATATCAACCCCCTCTCCCTAGCTCCTGACACCACCCCTACGCCACTCGGCACCAAGCCCTACAGACTCAGGCTGTCCTTGCCCATCAAGAGAGCTGAGAAAAGGGGCCATGTTTTTCCCAAGCCACTTTCTTCCCAAGCCACCAAACACACAGACGCGGGACTTTCCCTTGGGGTCAGAACCACATCTCCTTCCCAGCAACTCTTTTTGGCCCCAAGAGGAGGAGATCTTATGCCCCAAAACAAAACGGAATTGCCTGTGACTCATACCCAGCCCGGCCGTTTGAGAAATCTACTTCCTGGGGTTGGGGCGGGGGTGGGGGGGGGGAAATGGGGCCAGGGAGGCGTGTGTGTGTGTGTGTGTGTGTGTGTGTGTGTGTCTGTGTTCCTCAGGGGTCTCCCAGGAAAACACAGCAGCTTTCTGGCTGCGGAGCTTCCAAAGACCAGAGCTTTCTGGCTCTTCAGAAAACTAGCTCCCAAATCATCTAAATCATCTGTCCTTCTTACTGGGTAGTCTGGCTTGGCCCAGAGTCTTTTTGGAGTTTTTTTAAAAGAAGAAGGAAAAGAGAACTAAGTGAAAACAGAAAATAATCCGGCCACGTGAAGCTGAACTGGCTGCTCCATGAGAGTTGGGAAAGGGAAGGGTGTTGTCTCAGGCACGGCAGACAAGGCGCCTGACGCTTAGCCAGTCCTCAGCTCCTCCTCTGTCTGCAGCTTTCATCACCCTCGGTTGCTAAAGCCCCAGAAAGGAGCCGAAGGTGCCCTCTGCAGAGACCGCTGCTTGCTTTGAGAGCAGCTGTCTCTGGAGGGTTCCAGGAGTGCCATGCTGGATCCCCAGGGCACAAGAAGTGAAGCTGTTTCAGTTTTTGTTCTGCGTGTTGTTATTGTTGCAAAAGGGAAATATCAACTTGGATATTAGCAAAATGGGGAACTGAGACCCACTATGTTATTTTTGCCATTTTCTTACTTTGGTAGAACAAGAACAAAGGCACTTTCTAATGATACAACCTTTTAGAAAACAGCATCATTATTTGTTTAAAGCAAGAAAAGAAGAAGAAATGATGTTTGTCAAAACCTATCATGTGCCAGACATTTTACCGAACTGCCGCATTCAATCTTCCTCCTCCAAACCCAATGACATAGGTACTTGTGTCCCCATTTCATGGTGGGAAAACAGAGGCTAAAAAGGGTGAAGTGACTTGTCCAGGGTCATGTATGTCAAGGTGAATACTAGAGGAAGGATTCAAAATCTGGTCTGGCTATTGCCAAACTCGCTGCATTTCCAAGTTCGCACACTCTCCCCAGCCCCCCAGCCCCCCAGCCCCCCAGCCCCCCAGCCCCACCCCTGCCCCCTGCCTGCTTGTTCTGCTCTTTTCTGTCCCTCAAACACACAGAGCTCATTCTTACATCAGGACTCTTTGTCCCTATTTGCTTGGCTGTGTCCCTTCTTATTATTTGGAACTCATCACAAATGCCACTTTCTTGTAGGGTGACCTGGCAATTCCTTCTAAAGTAGTGCCCTCTGGGACATCCCTCTGCTGATTTATTTTATAGAACTTCTCACTCGCCTATCTCGATTATTTGATTAGTTCCATTGTCTATTCCCCCCCACACTAGGATGTAGAAGCCACATCTTTCTTGTTCTTCTGTCTCCACAGAGCCTGGAGAAACAGCTGTCACATTGAGGACATTCAGAAATATTTGTTGGATGGCTGGATAGGTGGGTGGATGGATGGATGGATGGATGGATAATGTCTATGTACCAGGTCCCCATGGAGATGTAGAGATAAATAAAATGTCTCTTTGAGCAAAGAATTCACTGTGAAGTGGGAGAGACCTTCTCATAGTCAACTAGATGCATCAAAGTATAGTAGATCCTCTGAGAGAAGAAAGACGCACAGTTGGGATAGAAAGGAGGCCAGGATTCATGTTTGCAGGTAAAGGATGATCAGGAAATGCTGTATAGGGAAGGTGGCACTTTGAGTGAGCCATGAAGGATAAGTGGTGATTGTTCAGGAGATCACTGAATTTAAGCACCTTCCCTGTGTCCCAGAAAAAGGCAAAGAGGTTGAACGGAGTTTTACAGTCAGGACATCACAAGCTGCTTGGTGTGGGGGGACATGGGGCATGAAAGAGCTGATCTCGCTTGCTTCTGTGTCTTCGGTGTATAACGTGCAGTCACTGTGTTATTGGCACCTGGTGATAGTACTCAAGAACAGGCACTTAACAACTATCTGTTGAAGAAAGGAACAGAAGCAGAGCGGGGTGGAAAGCGAGGCTGGCACGGCTGCCCAGGGTTGGGTGCTGTGCTAAGGGATTTAGAAACTGGCCAGGGGACAGTGGGAAGTCACAGAGAGTTGATGAGATATCTATTTCTGACAGTCACCGTGCTCAGCACAGGAAATGTGTTGGGGAAAGTCCAGGCTGGAGCAGAAAAGGGGGGTAGACTCTGGCGATAGTCCAAGTGAGAGCTGTGGGGCCCAGGTCACACTGGGATGGCATGTATGAAGCGGTGGAGACACTCCAGAGATTTGAGGAAGATAGATTTGACAGGCTGACATTTTTGGTTCCATACAGATGAGGATGGGAAGAGGGAGGAAACAGAAAGAGAAGAGGATTCCAGGTCTCGCTGGAAGGACTGGATGCCGGCCGTTGGAATACAAGGTGTATGGGGGGATTCTCCACGACGCTAACGAAGGTTCTGTGTGTCGGGATCCCTCCGGTTCATAGGCCGCTATCAAGGCCCTGAACCTAACTATGTACTCACTATTATCTTTTTATTTATTTTTTTCTTAAAGGGCCTCTCCGTGATGAATTATAGAAGCCTCGGGCCCCACCAAGCCTGGCTCTTCCCCCAGAAATACAAGGGGAACAGTTTGAGGGGAAAAGGATTGTGAGTTCCATTTGGGGCGTGTGAGTCAGAGGCCGAGGAAGATGGAGGTGTTCTGCAAGGAGCATAGGGGTGGTTAGAGTATGGACTGGGTTTCAACCCTGTCTGAGCTCTCTGTGCTCAGTAAAATGGGATGGATGTTATTAATAATACCAGTATCACCTAGTGTTACAGGGTTGTGGTAAAGACCAGAGGAGACAACGTATGTAAGTGCTCAGAAGAGTGCCCAGCACACAGTAGGTTCGCAAGACAAGTTACATGTCTGCTGTTGGTGTTCTGTGGGGAAGTGGATATCTAGGAGTCGTTGGAGTCAGGGTGGCCTTGGGAGGAGTTGGACTGTGTGGAAAGGGTGTGTGCGGGCATGGCACAAAGGCCAAGGGCAGAGCTCTGATGTTCATCAGAGTGAACAGAGGAAGAGAAATCAGCAAGGGAGGCTGACAAGGATCAGCCAAAGGGGCTGGGGGAGGAGAATGGGGTCCTGGAAGCCGGGGGAGGGGACAATGTCAAGGCGACACTTGGCCATGAGTGTCACCTGCTGCTCAAAGTCTAGGAGGCTGTTGGCATGGGCCTTGGGGAAGTCATGGTGACCTGTCAAAGGGCCTTTGGTGCACGGTTGGGTTTGGAGGGATGAAAGGGCAGCACAGATGGCAAGTGCAAACTGCCCTCTGCTGAGCCTCGGCCTGGGGAAAAAGACACGAGGCAGGAGGCAGAGTGGGACGGAGGCAGAGAGAGGGTGTCTCTGTGGCTGGCTTACTTTGCTCTTGGAGGACATGGGTCATTGTTTAAAGACAAGATTCACAGGCTTTTGGGAATGTGAAGAAAAGTTGGCACAGGAAGCTCGAAGACTTGGGGAAGAAATGCTGTAAGTGATGAAAAAATGTGAATGTCCTGGAAGAATTAGGGAGGGGAGGATGAGGATGCAGGGTGAGGGTCAACCCTGACCCGCTGTCCGAATCTAGAAGGAAGGGGTGAGGGTGGGAAGCTTACAAATAGGTTTGTAGATAGGAAGTGGGGGAGTTATGCCCGATAGCTTCAGTTTTGTGTGTGTGTGTGTGTGTGTGTGTGTGTGTGTATAGTAGGATAATAGATCATTTGCAGAAATCCATACATGTACAGCTTCTCCCTAACTGTGGGACATTTAGGAGAAATTATGATTAAGAAACTTAAAATCTCAAGGGAGTCCCGGAGTTGGAGGAACCAAAATGGATGGTAAAGTTATTAAGATCATTAGAAATTCTTTTACATCAACAAATATAAAGCAGTGAGCATACAGTATACCAGGGGACAATTTTCGCTGCTTTATTAGTACTCTGCAATTCATTTTAATTTGCAGTCCTTTGTTTGCCTGCTAGCTGCTTGAAGCATTTTAGAATTTTCCTACTCTGAAGTTAAAACTTATAAATAAATGCTTATAAATTAATTTTTTAATTATTAATAATTTCAAGCATACAATACCCATTAAAGTTAAAGGAATATTAGTGAACACCAATATATCTACCACCTTGGTCCTACCATTAACGTTTTACTAAGCTTGTTTATTTAAATAAACTTTTAATTTTAGAATAATTTAGAATAGTTTTATACTTACAGGAAACTTGCTAAGACTGCAGAGTTCCCGTATACTCCCCGGCCAGATTCTCTTATTAACTTCTTATATAAGTATGGTACATTTGTAATAACTAACTAATTAATATCAATGTATTATTATTAATGAAAATCCATACTTTACTCAGATTTCTTTAGCTTTTGCTAATATCCTTTTTCTGTTCTAGGAGCCCATCAAAGGCACAGCATTACATTTAAATGTCATGTCTTTTTATGCTCCTTTGGCTTTGACAAGTTCTCGGACTTTTCTTGTTTTTGATGATCTGGGCAGTTCGAGAAGTACTTACAAAGTATTTTGTAGAATGCCCCTCCCCCAGGACTTGTCTGATGCTTCTCTCATGATTAGACTGCAGTTATGGGGTTTCGGGAGAAAGACCACAGAGGTATAGTGCCTTTCTCCTTGCCCCATATCAACGATACACACTATCAACATGTCTTATCATGGCTGATGTTGACCATGGTCACCTGGCTGAGGTGTGTTTGTCAGGTTTCTCCATTGTAAAGTTACTCTTTCTCCTCCCTGTTCACATGTACTCTTGGAAGGAAGTCACCGTGTGCATCCCATAGTTAAAGAAAGTGGAGCATGCTCCACCTCCTTGAGGCCTGAATTTGTTTTTTAATCAGATAACTATCCATCCATTAGCTATCCTTCTATCCATTGGTCAATTTGTCTTACTTTTTTATACATTTCAAAATAAATTTGCAAATTTATATTATTTTGTTGCAGGTAACAAATATGCTAAGGAAAGTTGTTTCTGTACCTTGTCTGGTCCTCTTTCCAAATTTCTATTCTTTTCAGATTGTATACAACTTCTGTGTCCTGCCTCCTGGACCTCACTACAGTCTCAAAATCGCACACAAAAAAATCCTAGATCATGAAAAGGAAATAAGCATGGGCATTTAATCTGCTCTATACTGAGTAGACATTTCGAGAGGCCCCTTGCCAGTTCCTGAGGGTAGAGGACTGGCTCTGCCATGGTGACGTCTCACCCAGCACACGTGGGCACTGCTTCACACGCTCGCTGCCTGAAGGCCATCCTCTCTCACCTGTTGCTCCTTCTCTTCCAGGGATTCAATGCAATCATAAAAAAAAAAAAAAGTAAAAAGAAGAAATAAACCTCCACTCCTCCTTGTCCTCTTCTGAACTTCCATTTCCATTCTCAGCTCCTCTTTTGCTAATTATCTCCATCAAGAGTGACTTTGCATTCACACCCTGGAACTGAAATTCTTCATTTTCCAACATATATGCATCCGTTACACTTGTTAGTACTTCACATAAGATGAACTCAGAGTTGTAGACACATCATTGTTGTACTTTGTTAGGTATATACAAAATAACCATAGTATTACACATTTTGCAAATATGCCATATTAGATAATTCATGCCAATGTGCAAATAGCTGCATGGGTCTAGCCCAATGAGAAGAGTAACTGAAGGCTCTTGGATTTAATATAAGTCTGGCAAATTCTTGACTAAGTGGAAACCACTTCAGAAACTTTTCTGTCTTCTAGTCATCAATATATCTCTTTATGCTCATCCCACTTTATCATTTTTTCACACATTTGTCTTTTTTTAAAAATGATATCTTCTTTCACCATCATATTTGTACTCCATAAGCATTGGTCGAGTGCCATAATGATTGGCTGGTTGGATAGGTGACTGTAAGTTCTAGACATTTTGTAAGAATTATTCAATTTTTTGCTTACACCATTTAGTCTTCTGTCTTCAATTTGGAGCTACTAGCAGTGATGGCTGGCCACCTCCAAAGTATTAGGTACTGTCACTTCTAGGATTCAAAAAATTTTGTTTTTTTTAATTAACATAGAGTAAAATTGACTTCTTCTGTGTACAGTTCTTGGATTTTAATATCTAGATTTGTGAAACTACCACCACAATCAGGATACAGTTTCTATCACTCTAAAAACTCCCTTGTGTTGTTCCTGGGGAGTCATCCTCTCCCTTGGAAATCACTGGTCTGTTCTCATCACTGTAGCTTTGTCTTCTTTGAGAATGTGAGGTTTTTGTGTAAATATAAGTTTCAGTTTCCCTAGAATAAATACATAATAATGAGAATGCTGGTTCACATGGTAAGTGAACACTTAACTTTATCAGAAACTACCAAACTGTTTTCCAGGGTGACTGTACCATTTGCATTCTCACCAGCAGATATGAGAGTTACGTTTGCTTCATATCCACACCAGCACATGATTTTGTCAGCATTTTTTTGGTACTTAGTGTATGTATTAGTATTGCATCAAAGTTTTAATTTTCATTTTCCTATTGACCAGTAATATTAAACATCTCTTCATGTGCTTATGTGATGTCTGTATATTCGCTGTGGTGAAATGTCTGGTCAATTCTTTTACCCATTTTTAACTCGAGTGTTTGTTTTCTTACTGTGGAGTTTTGAGGTTATTTATATATCCTGGATATGGGTTTGGGCCATAATCATGAAAGACAATCTCGAATGCCATAATCCTTCCCAAATGTTGAAATATCAAAATCTCTAAAGTCTAAAATCCTGAAAATCACAATCCCAAAAGATATAAATCCTGAAAATATAATTCTGGAAAAACTAATTTTAAAAATTCTTTAAAATATATTTATTTGCATTTTTAAAAGAGGATTTATTAAAGAAACATAAAAATCTCACACTTTGGCCACTTTATAAGGACACTTCATAGGCCACTTTACACAATAAAATAGGCAATAATGTACATTTTTTGCAAGCATAAACACTCAGGTATACTAATGACAGTCACACAGGCATAACAGTTATGAGCAGATGAGCCATACTCATAAGGAAATAGGTCAAAAAGTGAATGTGTAAACACGCATCACTATGGTTGGTAAATGTGGGTGCCCAGCTTTAGAACTGCGGTCATCTCAAATATCATGATGGAGGACCTCAGTCTTTTGATGAGATTAATCAAAAACCATAATGGGTCATCACCCAAAAGCTGACATCTCAAGAAATTTTATTTTTCACAAACACATATGTACAAAAAGGACATCTCTTCATTTATTGAGGAAGTTTCAGTGTTTTTAAGTAACACGCACAAAGCTCACACGAACCACATCTGCGAAAAATGCATACAGCAAACTAGAACTTCTAAAAGTCTTTACATAATTTATGCCACCTGTATTGAAAATAATGCAGCAATGAAATCCATAACATAGCGAATTGGTACTATGTATCGGGGGCAGAGTCATATGTGATTGGATAATTTGGCAGGGCAATTTCTTGTATTTTTATCTGTGTTTTCGCTTCTTCTGTGATCTTTGAAATACTGCACTTGTATTTGGAGAGTGGCTGTGGTCTGCACATTTTGTAAGCATGTGCTGTCCATTTGAAAGTCTGGTTGTTGTTTGGCCATTTGCAATTAAGTGATTTTCTGCTTTTGCAGCACCAGTAGTAATTAGCTTTTAAACTTTTATCTTTCACCATTAACTAGCCTCCTACGCTTAACTTATCACAGCTTTTTGCAAGGAAACAATTTCACAGATCGCTTCCATTACGTTGTAAGGAATACAGTAAAAAGGGATATTTGGCTTCCCCAGTACCAAATCTGTATTAGTGTTCTTCAGAGAGACAAAACTAAAAGGATATGTAGGTAGATACATGAGCGGGGATTTACTGGAGGAATTGACACATGCAATTATGGTGGCTGAGAAGGCCCGTGGCAGGCTGTCTGCAAGGTGGAGACCCTGGATGCCAGTAGAGTGTTCAGTCCAAATCCAAAGGCCTCAGAACCAGAAAAGCAGATGACTAACTCTTATTCCAAGGTCAGAAGCCTCAGGACCCAGAGGGCTGCTACTGCAAGTCTTAGAGTCCAAATGCTGGCAAGCCTGGAGTTCTGATGTCCAAGGTAGCAGAAGAAAAGTCTGTTAGACTTTCACGTATCACCATAATGGTTTTTGCTTTTCCTGAGATTAGCCATAGTTACTTTCATTTATTTATTATATTAATTGAATTTGTTTTTTTAACTTTAAAAAATCTTTTCCTCTTTCTAAGCAATAAGTCACATGAAATCATGAATTAGATGAGCTTATTGTAGTTTTCTCATGCACAGCAATGTGTGTGCGGCGGGGGGCGTACACAAACTTACATTTGTAAAACATGTGTATTCGTCTGTGTTCTAACTCAAATCACCCTGTGTATCACCCCGGTGGACTGTACTCAGTAACAAGCTGCTGTTCTGTGCTGACCTGGATTTGGTCATGTGGAATGCAACTCAGGAAATAAACTGGTGTGCAGGCCTCCGTGAGGAAACCAAACCAAAGAGTAATAATCTTTTTTTGAATACCAGGGTTCCAGATCCAGCCCAGTCCAGCCTGGATTGAGTATTCCAGGATACCTGAGTTCTCTAGGAGAGGAGGTTTCTGCTCCAAAGGTCTAACCCACAGCCTAACTTCCTTATCTGTATGCTGGGGTCAGTAATCCCTAGTGATCAGACCAGACTCTTGGTTATTAGCAGCAGAAAGAACCCTTCCCTTAAACAACAAATGGAATGTATTGAACACTTGTGAGGGCAGGGGCTCACAGAGTTGATGGGTATCCGAGCAGGTTTGGAAGGTGGAAAATGGGTGGCAGCCGTAGGACCTCAGAGGGCAGGGCTGCAGGAGCCACACAGCAGGCTCCAGCCCAGGAGACAGGCGATACAGCGGTAGGTGCTCCAGAAGTTCCAGCAGAGCCCAGTGTTCAGGGCTCAATGTCCCAGGACAGTGTCTGGCGGGCCAGGTTGACAGAGGGAAGGGATGGGGCAAATGCTCACTTGCCACTCTCATAAGGTGCTGAGAGGAAGAAGAGGACTGATGCCCGACAGCCGAAGGCAGCACTCAGCCCCTGCACTGACTTTCCAGGTGGCTTTGAGAATCTGAAATAATTTGTACGAAGGGCCTGATAAAGCGCCTGGTACCCACATAATTAATGCCATGAACTGGGAAGACATATGGACGTCTTGAAGGGGAGCTCTGACTTAAAATAACATACAATGGAATAGGAGTTATCTGCGTAGGAGGACTCGAAAGAGCCAGCCTAGAGCTGCCCTTTAAAAGCTCCCTCTTCCAGACCAAGCTGACAGTCCTGAGGCCTCTACAGACAAAGCCAGCCCCCGCCAGCAGCACTTTTATTGCCAAAGGACATTTAAATGGAAAACAGCTCAGCCACCAGAATAAATGTGTCCTCAGGGAAGGAAGTGCAATTCTGGGCTATGTGGCCCTGACAACACCGTGAACCAAAAACCAGACTTCAAGGCCCCCTGAGGGGCAGGTCTAGAGTAGAAAGAAAAATATAAAGTCGCAGCTCACAGCAGACGGCTTAAAAATGAAGGTAACCTTGTTGAAAGACCTAAGGCCATGTTCCCTTCTAGATGTAGCAGAAATGATGCTGTGGTTAGTGTTTTTAAGGGAATGAAACAAAAATGTCATCCTTTTTTCTAGAATCCCCAAATATCCAATTTGTGGTTACCTTCCAGCATCTCCAGTGCAGTGTGCAGCCTGAGGCCCCCCCCCCAGCTATAAGAATTATCTAAGGAGCTTGCTGATGGTACAGACCCACCCTGAGATCTGAGCTGGGGGGTCTCGGTGAGACCCAAGGGTCTGCATTTTCCCCAAGCCTGGGTTTGCCTTTCCCTTGCCATGGAAAAGTCTTGCTAGGACAGCTCTGTGAAAATAGTGCCTATTAAGCCAAATAAAATTCCACAGGGAATGTTAAGAAACACTGAACTATTAAACATAGAATACAGTAAGCATTCAAGGAAATTAACTCATATGGGCATCTCTTCCCATGAGAACAGTTGTTACACTAGTTAGAAATCATTCTTAGCACTTTAACAGGTCTCTTAAGGGCCTTAACTAAATAGTTTGGGACATTGGCTCAAATTATTGTGCCTAATGAATAACAGTTCTACGTAATGTGTACCCACCCTATATTATGGGGTTTGCATGCCTGATTCCATTTAACTCCCAATAAACCCCAACAGGATGTGATATTATTATTCCACTTCATAGCTGAGAAAACCGAGGCTCAGAGAGATCTTGTGCAAGTCAAAGTTAGGATTCAAACCCAGGTCTGTGTGATCCCACAGTCAATTAATGTCTAAACTACGTTTAATAAGACCGTCACGGCATTGTATCAATCACTTATTGCTCTACTCTACTGATATTCACACGGGCCGTCCCTGGCATGAGCTGGATTTATTGAGGTTCCTCTGGGGCTTTTCCCAGGTGGGGACTGGAGCCAGCTGCACGGCCCACCAGCCCTCATCCCAGTGAAAACAGGTTTAAGTGGAAACCAAAGGCAGCCGTGACAGGAGGGAATCCCACAAAATTACAACACCCTCCCTCATGCTCAACTGGCAGGAGCCAAAATGAAAACTGTCTCTGTAGAGAGCAGTAGAGTAAGATGTAGCAAAATTATAAAAGTCCACATCTTTGACCTAGCAAGTCGACATCTAGCAATTTAATCCTACAGAAGTAATCATGGCTGTGCAGCAGCTTACCTAAGAAAATGCTCATTTCTGGGTTATCATAATGAAATTTGGAATCAATCTAAATATCCAACCATAGGGAATTATTGAAATAAATTCTAGTACCTACACACCACATGGCACTCAGCAGCCATTTACTAAACTGCTTTGGGATGACATTCAACCACGGGTAAAGCTGTTCACAATGCGTTGCCTGCATGAAAACAAACAGAAAACCCACAAAGAGGTGTTAAATAAGCAGGAGGACATTACCCTGTGGTTACCTTGGTACTTCGAGTCCCTACATAACAAACTGCCCCCTAACTTAGTAGGTAAACAAACTGAAATCTGACTTAGGAGTACATATTTTTTTATATATTTTTTTTATTTCAGCATATTATGGGGGTACAAAAGTTTAGGTTATGTATATTGCCCTTACCCCCCTCTCCCCCCCCCAGTACATATTTTTGTAACAAATAGCTGGTTTCAGCCAATGACATCAGCCAAGCTTCAGCCAATCACAGCAGCCCCATGCCCAGGTGAGGCAGAGGCCTAGCTGCAGCCGACCAGGTGATTTCTCTGCTTTGCCTCCATGTTCAGCCTATAAAGCTCGCTGCTCACGCTGCCCGGCTCTCTGAACCTCTTCTGGCTCTGAGTGTTGTGGATTTCTGACTCATTCTTCGCTTAAATAGACTCTGTTAAGTTTAATTTGTCTGAAGTTTTATTTTATCAGAGGTTATGGAGAATTCTATGAAGGATGCAATCTCATTTTGACAGCGAGAAAGATTTTTTTTTTTTTTTTAAAAAGAAATACCAGAATTTTAAGTGTTTAATTTTTATTACTTTTTTCTTGCCTGCATTTTATTTATGTTTCTACAATGACTCTGTTTTATTTTTATAGATTATAAAACAGACATAAATTTGTTCAAACAAAATAAGACCTAAGGGTTGCAGACAACTTAAGGGGGTTTGGATGGTGCACATATGTGAAGCCATCTCCCCCTGCCCGCCCCCTCCGGCTGTCTCGCAGACCTCTGTCTGCTACTTGGTTCAGAGCCCTAGACGGTGCCACTACGTCACTACGGACTTGCTACGTTCTAAACAGGGGTTTCAGAGCCTTCCTGGAAATGCAGAAATCCCCACGCCATGCTCAGTTATGTCACAGGAAGTCTGGTTTCCCTGCTTGTCACTGAGCAATCGTTGGCTGCTCTCAACACAACGTGCTTCTGATTCTCCAACCCTTGATGCACCTACAGACCCCCCAGTCACTTCTTAGGGGAAACCAAAGAGGAAGTTGAAGAGTCACCAAATCTGGAAGGATCCCCACACCCCAGATACTCAGAAATGGAAATGAGTATGCGTTCTCTTTTCAGAACAGGAACATTGTATAATAGTTTGTGCAGAAGCACAGCAGCAGCCTCACAGTGGGGCCAGTTCGAGCCTCAACCCACCCAGCTGTGAAGCTCATTCATCCATCTGTGCCAGGCACCCTGTTAGCCACAGAGATACTATGCTGACCTGCCCTCACGGAGACCATACTCTGGTGTGGGATGTGCGGCCAGAGGGCCACGTGTAGATGGCGCCGTATGAGGGGTGAGTGAAGCATACCCCTGAAGCACTTAGCAGGGCCCTTCGCCCACATGTGGAGGTTCAGGGAAGTTTTCCAAAGGACATGATGCTCAGCATTGCGAAGGAAGAGAATCAAGGAGGAGCCATTTGCACGTTCTCGTAGAAAGGACCTGATAATGCTGGAAGATGCCTGGTCTCAATCTACCACCCATGGCTCATGAATCGGGGTGATTCTGCTGAGTCTGGTCCTGGGGCCCCAGAGCCCTGGTCAGGTGACCAGGCAGGAGCTGGGAAGAGCCAGGAGGGATCCCTGAGCCCAGGGAAGAGAGGTAGCCAAACCCAAAGCCAGGCACCAGGGCTGCCCACGCCTGCCATCTGAAGGGAGCTGGGCAGAGCAGAGAAGGAGAATCTAATGTGAGGCCAGGGGCAGAGGTGGGGAGCGGGAGGGGGGCGGCCGGCTGCCCAGGGAGCAGCAGAGGGTGAGAGGGACGTGCAGCCTGGCAAGGTCCCCGGGCGAAGCTCCAGGACATTACTGCTGCTCTTTCTGCCATGATGGTTCTTTAAGCCTCCTCGTGAGACACACTTGTTAGGGGACCCAACCAGGCATAGAGGGGAGAAAAGGGACAACGATCGAAGAGTTGCTTGACATTAAACACAATAGAAGAGACGGTTTACATGACTTAACACAGAAGGCTGGAG
The DNA here is from genome assembly GCF_041146395.1 of Eulemur rufifrons. Lineage (NCBI taxonomy): Eukaryota > Metazoa > Chordata > Mammalia > Primates > Lemuridae > Eulemur > Eulemur rufifrons. The sequence goes on from NC_090992.1 coordinate 15,812,732, forward strand.
GTGAGTGAAGACGCCCCTACACGGTTAGTGGTTCAAGACTCTGCACCACTCTGGGACTCTCTCCGCCGCAAGCCATGCTCTCCCCACCCTCCTGGCACTCCCTCCCCGTTGCCTCAGTCCCTGGCTCCTCCCTGACCTGGACTCCACCTTCCAGTGGAGAGTTTCCCTCCAGCGATGTTTGGCACCTGCTCACCCTGCATAAAGTCACCTTTCCTGACCAGCCAATCGGGAAGGCCCCACAGCCGTGCTCCCCTATCACACTACCTTGTTTCGAGGTGAGCAGAACTGTTATCCCATCCGACATTACCTGCCCTGTGTGCTCATTTCTTGTTCCTTGTTTTTTTCTCCCACTGCGTGCGTGGAATTAGTTCTTTGAGAGCAGAGCCTTGTCTGCCTGTTCATCACCATAACCCAGTGCCTAGAACCGTTTTGGTACAGAGTATGGCTCGATGCAAAAGTGCTGAGTGAATGAATGAGGGAACGATGACTGTGTCTGGAGAAAAGACAACACGCTCCAGAACTGACCCAGACAGACCCCAGGATTGAGCCCAAGTCCACCCATGGGGTAACCTTTAAGCCCAGTGTCCTGATTCGTGAAATGGGAGATGCAGGACTGTGGGTTTGCGAAGCGCCTGATATGAAATAAAAGGTAGCTATGCTAAAAGGTAGCCACTTCATTTTGTCACTATTATTAATGCAAAGAATGAGGAGGAGAATTCTGCTGGCACACCAGAGGCAGGATGGAGTGAGAGCCCAGAACGGGCGGCAGGCGGGTTGGAGGAGCTCGCTGTCTTCACTGGTCACGAAAGGGAGGAGGAGAGCATGATGGACGGCCAGCTCTAAGGACCCCCAGGCCACCGCACAGAGGGGAGGGCGGCCTGAGCTCCTGGGTTGCCCTGCTCTTGAGGGCAGATTTGGTGGGGTTTCCCGGGGCAATCCCTGGGCAGGTACCAGAGCACACTGCTCGGCCCGCCATTGCACCTGTGTTTGGGGGCAGGAGGCTGAGCTTAGCTCCACCCCTCCCCCACCCCCTGCACCCTACTGTGCAGACTGCCCACAAGCCAGCCTGGGCATCTGCTTCCTGTTCCTCTCCTTTCACATGGTGTAGAAAACTCCCTGGACGTTGCAGTGGGGCTGGGCCTGCGGAGAAGGAGAGAGTCCAGACAAGCAGAAAAACCGTTCTGAGAAAATGCGGAAGGCAGTGGAGACACAGCTGGTTCAAGGGAAAAGTGCCAACTGAGCACAGAGGAACATGCTCGCTGAGAGCTCTGAGGATGAAGGAACTTACATGAAGTGGGGAGAGGCGGGGACGCCTGGGTCCCAGGACGGGCTCTGCCACCAGCTGCTGCGGTGTTAGGCCAGTGACTCCCACTCTGGGCCTCAGCGTTCTCACCTACTGCCTGATTCCCGCCTTCTCTATACCATTTGTTCATTCTCGAGCACCCAGTTTGTGACAGGGACTGCTGTAGTGATTCAGCAACAAACAAAGCTGACAAAAGTCATGCCCTCACGTGAGCCCTCATGCCCACAGTAAGCCCAGTCAGTAAAATAGATTGTATATCAGTTTAGGATAAAGAGGAAAAATAAAGCAGGGCAGGAGGACGGGGAGCCTTTTCTGAAAGGGTGACCTCTGGGTCAAGACCTACGGAGGTGAGGGAGGGAGCCAGGAGGACCTCTGCTCAGGCCTCCCGACCTCCACCCCCACCGCCGGGGCCTTCTAGCCACACATGGCCGGCAAGGTGACTCTTTAAAATGTAAGTCAGACCTCACCACTTCCCTGCTTAAAACCCACGAGGTGCTCCTACCGTATTCCCACCATGCAAATGCCGAAGTCCTCATTACGGTCCTCTAGTATCTCCCAAGCCCATCTCTCTCTTCTTCCTTCCTGGATCACTCCTTTCCAGCCACACTGGCCTCTCTGCTGTCCCTGGGACATGCCAAGCAAGCCCCGGCCTTGAGCCTTTGCTCTCGGCCTCTGTCTGTGTGTCCTTCTCCCAGTTATCCACAAGTCTGGCTTCCGGACTCCATCTGGATGCCACCCCCTCGGGAGGTCGTCTTGACCGTCCTGTCTAAGCAAGACCTTGTCACCCTCTGTCCCCTCACCTGGCTTTACTTTTCCTCATAGCATTTAGCACCACCTCCCATCACTTTATGTATCTGTCACGGCAGCAGTGATTGATCAAATGTTTGCTGTGTGCTGGACACTGTTCTAAACAGCTCAGAATTAATTCACCTTCTCCAACCCCCCTGGAGGGTGGCATCATTATGAACCACATTTGGTAGATCAATAACCCGAGACATAGAGAGCAGCCAGGTTAAGGAATTTGCTCAAGGTCTCCCACCCGGTGAGTGTTACAGCAAGATTCAAGTTCCGGAGTTTCATTATTGACCACCACACCCTAGGCCAGGGCTGCCCAGTAGAATTCCCAGCGATGATGGAAAGTTCTGTGTTTGCACTGCCCAAAATGGCAGTGCACCTCTTCCTTGCTCCTGTGTTAATGTCTACCTGCTGCACAGGGATTGAACTGCTCCGTGCCTCAGTTTCCTCATCTTAAAGTGAGGAAAATACCCGGGCACAAGGGAAATACTCAGTGCTTCTTAATTATCACCCTCACCGTCACTCTCACCATTGTTACCATGATTAGGCTCTGTGAGACCGATGACTCTCTGTTCACTCCTGAAACCCCATTACATCCTGTGGCACAGAGAAGGTGCTCAGTAAGTATTTGTTGAATAAGCGAATTGAATTAAATGTGGGCCTTGGATAAAGATACACTGTCACAAACTCAAACTTTTTCCTGGGCTTGGCGGGGACCGTAGCTGAATGGTAGGGCTTCTGTGGCCGAAGGTCCTGGGAGGACTAAGGGCTGTGGACGAAGGAGGAGAACAGGCTCCAGCTAAATGCTTTCAAAGTCATTTTGGGGGAGTGGGGACAGTGAGGAGCATTGCTATCCAAACAGAACACCCACAGCTAAAAGATACCCATGCCACTTTAGGGCCACGTCCCTTTAAGGGCCCTTGTCACTCCATGCTGAAAAGTCTCTGATTCCATTTCCCAGAGGTTCAACTCTACACATGCCACGACACTTTTTTTTTTTCTTTTCCTTTCTTTAGAGACAGGGTCTTGCTCTGTTGCTCAGGCTGGAGTGCACTGATGTGATCACAACCCACTGTAGCCTCGAACTTCTGGCCTCTAGTGATGCTCCCACTTGAGCCTCCCAAGTAGCCAGGACTACAGGGGCATGCCACCACACCCTGCTAACTTCAGACATGCCACAGTCTTGAGGGGCATCCTTTGTGTGTAAAGCAGTCCAGGATCCAGGGTCCAGAAAACCATTGACATAATGTTCAGTGAAGATATACTTGTCCATGCTCGCATTCAGTGCAGAGCTTTCTGGGGAAACTGATGGTGCTTCTGAAATTACATGTGCAAAAAAAAAAAAAAAAGAAAGAAAGAAAGACAAAGAAAAAAGGAAATGCAGCTGGCATGCAAAACAGGGACATGCATCAGGGAAGCAGGCCACAGAGTTGACAGCAATGATGGGTAAGGGCCCCAGCACAATGCCCTGTGTCTGGAAGGGAGTCTCCTCTTGGACAAGGTTTAAGTCTGAAGACAACACCTACAGCTGGTTGGCCTTTTTGAGCTTACCTGTGTCATTCCTTCACTCCTTGAATCGAACAGTAGGCAAAATGGCACCACTTAAGTTGCTATTTCTTTCTCATCCCAGCCACGTACGGTTGTGTTTACATAAGGCCCAAAAGCATCTGACAGCTACACATGGGCAGGGACTACCAACATTTCTTCTCCTCCACTTGCCTTCCCTAGATGCCTGGGGAGCACTGTGAGGACATTCTGAGACTCAGCCTTCCCATCGGAGTCACAGCTGTGTGGTCGTGGCCCTCCCTGCCCCTGAGGTCATGGGGTCCATGGTGCTGATTTCCAAGTCCTTCTGGCTTAAAAAAGTGCACGTCATTCAGTAATTCTCAATCGAAAGTGGCTGACAGTGGCTCCACAGCCAACAGATGTGGTTTGTTTGCCCTTTTTTTTTTTAAAGGTAGTAGTTGTATTAGTTTTCTATTGCTGCTGCTATAATAACAAATTCCACAAACTTAGTGACTTTAAAACAACACAAATTTATTACCGTATGGTTCTGGAGGTCAAAAATCTAAAGGGCTATGTTCCTTCCTTGCTCAATGTTCCAGGAGGGGCTCCCTTTCCTTGCTTTCCCAGATTCCGTGGCTGTGGTTCCCTTCCTCCCTTTGACACCAGCAGTGCTGCGTCTCTGCGCCTTTCTCCCACAGTCACCTGTCCCTTTCGTTCTTCCTTCTCCCACCCGTCTTCCGCTCTTAAGGACACTCCTGATTACACTGGGCCCACCCACATATCCCAGCTAACCTCCCTACTTTAAGGTCAGCTGGTAGCAACCATAAATCCCCTTTGCTGCACAACCTAAAATGTTCATAGATTCCAGGATTAGGGTGTGAACATCTGCCTACTACGGGTGACCACATTTTCTTTTTGATTTTTTTTTTTTTACATAAAATATACTTTTCTAGCTTTCCTCGAAGTAAGATCTGATAACACAGGGCCACGTTCTTGCCCCAGTGTGCCCTGCTGCAATGTGGCAGCAATGGGCTTGAGCTGAGCCCTGCCCTGCCCGATCACTCCCTGGCGCTCGTGCCGGAGTAGGCTGCCATTAAGCCTTGTGCTGGGTGGCTGTCCTTCCCACCGGGCTTGCGTCATGCACTTGCATTTCCCCCTGCCCTTATCAGCTTTCGAGTCCGCAGTGCCTCTTTTTAATTATTAGGAAAGCCCAATTCTAGCACTTCTGCTATCTGTTTACATTGGAAATATCACAGAGCGGTGTGTGCAACTGATCCTCACCCACAGGTGACACAGGAGAGGGGAGCTCAGTGTTATCTACAATCCAGGATTGAACGACAACGGGGAGCAACTGCCACTGTGGGCTGGGAGGGGTGAATGAGTCAGATGAGTTCAGAATGGCGAAAACTGCCGGCAAGGCCACCGGCTACGGGGTGGCAGGAGGTGCAGTTTGTGCTTCCACTTCTATTGCACCGAATCCTCACAAACATCCAGTGAGGTCCATGCTGCTGTTCAGATTTTCCCACCCCCCTGGAAACGGTGGCACAGAGAAGTAAGTTGCCCAAGGTCACACAGCTGGAATGTGACAGAATTGGGATTCAAACACATTATTCGAGACCTACAGGTTTTGACTTCAGAAAGACAGAATTATCTGTGATTTTAAACTTTTGAAGCACTGGCCTTGGGAAGAAGAGCTGGAGCAGGAGGATCATTCTGCCAAATCCCCAGCGTGGACTTGAGTCCCCCTGAGACCCCAGCTTCACATACGGAGCCCCCCAAACAGGAGGAAAGGCCCTCCTGTCCGAGGATGCTGCAGTTTGGGGAAATCCTGGCCGCCAGTGGCCCGGGCGAGACTTCCTAAATCACAACCCTGGCAGTCAGGGCCCTTGTGAGGGCCTGAAACTCTGCAGGAGACAGAAGGAACAATGGTGGCGGTAGGGGGTTGGAAAGAGGGAAGTTTGTGAAAATCTGGCACGGTTGTGGCTGGTCACACATTCAGTGTAGAGCTGGGAGCCTGTGCAGTCTCCCCGTTCTAAGGGAAAATGGACCCCTAGTCCCAGCAAGGGCAGGAGAAGGCCATGCTCGGAAGAGGCCTCGTTGGACAGCTGGGCCCTGGCAGCCACGGAGCTCAGGGGGCACACGCGGCAGGCACAGGCTCAACGTGCCCCCAGTGAGTTACATATGGGATTTCTGCCTGCGGCAAACAGGATTCGGGTTCTTGATGAACGCAGATAGACTCACCATTTACCAGAACAAGTGAGGAGCAGGAATTCTGCGTAGGTGGGGCGGATGAGACATCAGGATAATGAGATGAGAACTATGCTATTGGGGTGCCTCTGTCATTTGCCAGGGGTGGCCTCAAAGTCTGCCTTCTGTCCCAGCAAGTTACAAAGAGTGCTTCCTCCACTTCCGAAAATGTCCTGGTTTGGCAGATCACACGTATGGTCACCCTCCAGTGACACTCTGTGAAAACAGAGCAGCTCCTTGACATCAACTTGTATTTCCTTTGTTTCTGTCTCCAGAGAGAGGCGGACAGAAATTAGCAGCTACTGAGAAGATCAGAGAATGTTTGCACTGAAAGAAAGCTCTAGAAATTGTCTGGGGGAAGGAAATGTACCTGTATCATCGCCATGATACCCCAGACACGGGACAGGCTTGTAACACGAACAATTTCATTTATCAGCAAAAGCACCAAGAGGGATGTGACGTTTTATCAGCCCCTTTTAAAGAAGAGGAAACTTAAAAGGGGCTCAAGGGCAGACACCCAGTTGATGGCGCTGCCTGATTAGGATCCAAGCCTGGGGCCTCCCACCTCCCAGTCCGCGGCTCTCTTCATCACTCCAGCTACCTCCTCTTCCCCCCTGACAGTGTTTGGATAAATTAAATACAACGGTCTATGTACCTGAGAGAGTCAGGGGTTTTTGGTTGCAAGCAATAGAATCCAACTCTGTCCAACCTGAGCACGAATGTAACTTACTAGAAGGATCCAGGGGCATTCACATATTCAAAAGAACAGTCTCAAGAACCTGGCTTGGAACACGGAGAGGCCGGCTGCTCCAACGTCTCTACAGTAGAAGCAACGCAGGCCTCTTCAGGGGCCCAGGCTGGAATGAATGGAGGCTGGGGGTCACCTTCCTCCCTTATTTCACTCTCCTCCTCCACCACCCCCACCTACCATCTCCAGCTCAGCCTGATCCAGCCGAGCCCGGCAGCCCTGAGCAGGTGTCTCCCTCCTTGCAGGGTATGACTGAGGGACTCGGTGAACCCACACCACTAACACAGCGTTAGATTGCTAAGCCTGTTTCTTTTTAATTACAGAAAAATGTATGCAAAGCAAGGATCATCATTTTAGGAGAAGTCGGAGACAAAATATCCAGTCTTTCACAGCCTACTGAATATGTTTGGCAAGACCTGTTCTAGGTGAATATTGATTCTCCACCTGGTAAAATTTCTGTCCTTGGAAACTACTTCTTTCAGTGGAAAGACTCTTAGCATCAGACAGATCTGGTTTCAAATCCCACATTCTACCTCTGATTATCTATGAAGACTTGGACAAGCATGTGGTCTCCGGCAGCCTCTTCTTCAATCTGTAAAATGGGTACGTATAACTCTCCGCCTTTCACAAAGAGCAGTTATGTGGGTCACTTGAGGACCTACTCTTTCCTCTCCCCAAGGCTTGAAGCCCCCTGGAAGTGATGGTAGGCAAATTCCATGCCTCTGGCTGCATCCACTCCTCCCACACCCCCATCTAACCTCTAACCCCTTCTGTTCTCGTGTGAGGCAAATCTGCACTTTGTCTCGGGGACAAGTGAGTACTATCCGGGCCTGCAGCTCTGCTGGTGGGAGCCCCTGGATGGGTCACATTTGCCTTCCCTGGCTGGGGGAAGATTGCCTTTATTTTCCTGCACCCACCCCGTCCCCCAACTCTGCCCTCATCCCTCCTGCCTGAGGAGCAAGGTGGTCGTCGGGGGAGCCTGCGTCCCCCTCCTGCCCTCTGCCCGAGCCGCCCGCCCTGGCCGGCGTTGGGGAGTTTCCCTTCCGAGCTGTCGCTGTCGGGGTTCAGGCCCGAGTCAGAAATAGGGCAGGTGCGGGGGAGGGTGGCAGGAAGTCCAAATAAGTGCTTCCTCCGCCCACTTTCGGACGCGGCTCCAACGGCAGGGCCAGGGCCAGGGAGACAGAGAAAGGGGGATGAAACAGTTTTTTTTAAAGAATGAAATTGTTGGCTGTGAGGAAGTGGAAAATATTGCTCCTCGTCGCCTCTCACAGAGCGGCTGGTTCATGTTTTCCTCCCGCGATATCCCAGGATGGGGTTGGGGGCGGTGAGACCCGCGTCCGGGCTGGGGGGCTGGGGCCTCGGTGGCTGTCAAGACAGAGCAGAGTGTGGTCGCGAGAAGGGCTACTGTGGGGTCGCACGGACCCCCGGTGTGGGCGGAGCAAAGTGCTACCCAGAAGGACGCCAGACACGGAGGGGACAGTGCTGCAGTGGCCTGTCTCTAAGAAAGGTGGGAAAACTGCCCCCTCCCTACGGGGATGAGCGTTGCAGCCTTTTGTCCCCCAACAGGCAAACCCAGACAGGCCCTCCAGAAAGTTCCAGCATCGATTTATCTCAGCCTCCAGTGATAGATCTGAGCTGCAACAAGCTGGAGGCAGTGAGGCTGGGTGGACGCATGTCAGGGCATCCTCTTGACTGCTGGTGGCATCCCACGTCAGTGTCCTCTCTGGGCCACATGCCACCACCTGTGCCTCTCCCCTGGGCCAGATCCAAATCCAATCCAAATAAGCACTTCCTCCCACCCACCTTCGAACTTCTTAGATTCCTCTCCTACGAAAGCAGACACATTCTCATCCGTAAAGTCCCTACTTTCCCTTCTTCCTGGTCCCTAAGCAACAACTGCCCAGACCCCTTCCCACACCCCCCACACACAAGCCATAACTTCCAAGTCTCTTCCAGTGAATTGGTATTTTTCTCACCCCTGGAATTCCTGTGAAGAAAGGCAGTTACTTCCCCACCCAATTCTGCTGTGGCTTAGAGGGACCGGGAGGGAGAGTCGTGTCTGGACGCGGCGGGTAAGGGAGGGGAGGAGAAGGGCTTGATCCTCCACCCTGGGTTGAAGTTTGTTGCCCCCACATCTGCTTTTTGTTCCTAAGCTCTAGCAACCTGACCAAGCGCTCCCTGCAAGGACTGCTGTCTCGTCCACAGCCTCCACTGTGCATTTAATGTTTCCTATTCCACAGGCCCGATCCCTGTGTACTAGGATAATGTGGTTCTCGTTGTGCTCAGAGATCATTTGCCCTTTTCCTAACCTTGAGATACGAATCACAAAGCCTAAGAGAGCCTCTGCTAACCTTTTAATTTGCTAACGTTTTAATTTTCTCTTTTATAAGTTCTGGGTTTCTCCAGCTACTTTGGGGAGGGAGAGGGAGATGGACGAGGGTCTCCCCACTGCAGGTTCGTCACTGCTGTAACTCACGGCGGCCTCCCTGATCCCACCCTCTGCTCTGCGTCATGCTTGAGCCCAACAGACTGATGATCTCAACCAAACTGAGCTAATCCTGGAGTCTATCCTCATGGCACTCCCGCTGCCATGGCTGTACCCCGAGGTGCCCCATTTTATAGGTGAGGGACCAGAGGCTGAGCCAAGTGGCCTGGCCCGCACAGGGTCACACCGCTCCTTCTAGTCTCCTGAGCCTGTCTTGGGGGCTCGTTGGCCCTGCTCCCGGAGCTTTGGGAACCCTCCAGCTGGGGACAGGAGATGTGAAACTCATGAGTGTTGGGAAATCACCGAGGCCTGGGGAAGAGGCAAGGCGCCAGCCTGAGGCAACAAGCTTCCCCTTGCATCAGCTGCTCGCTGCCCTTCTGAGGAATGGGCCTGTGCTGCTGCGGGCAGGGGGCATCAGATGCCTGCCTTGTGCCAAGTGCTGTCACCTTTTCTGAGCTTGTTCAGATGGACAACCCTGCTTGGTCTTTATGGGAGGCAGACCACAGGGAGGAAACTTCACAGGCTCGGAAGACAGACCTGGGTTTCAATCCCGACTCCACCTCGGGCAACTTAGGTAACATCTCAGAGCCTCAAGGTGGCAAATGGCAAGGGACAGGGGTTCTGAACTCAGGTAAACTTTGGAGGAGACCTGGCTGTGCAACCTACTTGCCAAGTACAAGGGGCAAGTAGCTTCACCTCTGTGAGATGCAGTTTTCTCTTCTGTAGAAATAATAATAGTGCCAACCATTAAGTAAGACGATCAGTGTGAAGTTCTCAGCGTGCTCTCCGGCACATAGGAAGAGATCAAAGCATCGCATCTCTTATGGTTCTTATTGTCATCATTACTGTCATCCAGGTCTCTAAACTGCTGTGGCTACCTTCTAAATGAGCTCCATGGACTGTCCCTCTTGGCCACAATTATTGGATTATTCTTCTAAAGGAGTCTAATATTTACCTATACCTTCAGTACAACTTCTGATTTTCTGTAGGCTTTTCTTGTCCTGCAAAAGGGTGGACATCATTTAAAAATATATATATATTGGCCAGGCACGGCGGCTCACGCCTGTAATCCTAGCACTCTGGGAGGCCGAGGTGGGAGGATTGCTTGAGCTCAGGAGTTCGTGACCAGCCTGAGCAAAAGCGAGACCCCTGTCTCTACTAAAAATAGAAAAATTAGCCAAGTGTTATGGCATGCACCTGTAGTCCCAGTTACTGGGGAGGGTGAGGCAAGAGGATCGCTTGAGCCCAGGAGTTTGAGGCTGCAGTGAGCTGTGATGATGCCACTGCACTTTACCCAGGTGACAGAGGAAGACCCTGTCTCAAAAAAAAAAAATGTATATGTATAGCTTCTACTTTTAAGGATAATCTGGACTATTCCCTTCCACAGGTGTTGTGTATTTTGAGAGAGATTGATTCAGGTCAGGATCACCCTCCTGTGTACTCCCATCTTCCAGGGCTCTGCTTAAATACCAGTTAATTCCATGACATCTTTGATTACTCTACTTTGAAGTGATTTCTCTCTCTCCCTCTCTTTTCAAATGGCTTTGTATCATTTGCTGCTATGCTGGTGGTTTGAAAGACGAAGTGACCTCTTTCACCAGTGATGCAGCTTTTGAACAGCAGGTCTGAGCTTTAAACAGCATGATCAGTTACTGAGAGCTCGTAGGTACGAGGCCCTGTGAGGAGCACTTGGTCTAGGCTACCTTGATGAATGCCCCCGGCACCCTCTGAGTCAGGTTAACACCAGCTTGCATTTATGACCCACTTTTCAGGTGCAGGGCCTGGAACTAAATGCATTAAGTTGACAAACTGCTAGTGAGGCAGGTATACTTGGTGACAAGGGGGCTCCTTAGAGTATGCAGAAGATGGAAACTTGCATGGCCAAAGATGTCCTCGAAAACCTTCAGGAAGGCACCACCTCAAGGACCAACTCAGTAAGGGCAAGAGAGCTCAGTTCTTTCCTCAAGCACCAGAACAGATGGGTGCGTGTGCGTGTGTGTGTGTGTGTGTGTGTGTGTATGTGCGTGCATGGAGTATTAGATGAAGTAGCTAACTTGTGTTTAGAGGTTGGCATGTTGCACAAATATAGGTGCTTTTAGACACTGGATCTACTTTCCGCTGACAAGTTGCTCAGTTATGAGAAGTACATGGGTCTGAAATGGACTAAGAAAACAGCAGATTCCCGTCTCCTATCTCCAGGGAATGTGCTCTTTGTCTAGAATATATGGTGGACTCAATAGTGAATAGAATATACGGTGAAAACACAGTGAATGGAATATATGACACCATCAAGAGCAATCATTAAATTTCCGGCTTTTTAATTTTTCTTTGTAATGTTTGTCTAGTTAAATGCAATTATGTTTTCTATGTGCATGAGGCATTTCCTCTGTTTTCCCGTTTTACAGATATGGAAACTGAGGCTCCCAGAGTTTAAGTCCTTGCCTAAGTTTGCACAGCGCAGAAATGGTCCCAGCAGAAGTTGAGCCCTGTCAGCCCAGTGCAGCGCCCTGTTCAGCCCTGGCTGCCTGACTCGCTCCCTTGCTGAGGTCGCTCTCACGATGAACTGTAAAGAGGCAGCTGATGGAATCCCAACTTTCGATGGCATCTGTGGGATGGGAGGGGAAGGTGGTAGAAATGCATCAAAAGGCCAGCAGTTCACTGATGTGGGAAATTGTCTATATTTTAGGTCAATTGTCAGGACAGATTTTGGTCTGCATAGACCCAGCCGAGCAGGAATGTGGTGCATACATATGGTTGCCAGGAGATTTAATGGAAAAATACCTGGGCTCACATTGGAGTTTAAGTCCCCTTCATTGTCCCCCTACTAGGCTGGAGTGACTGGGGCCAGTGGGGAATTACCAAGCCTGTGGCTCTCGCTGCATCTCAAGCCCCCAGAGCTGGGCTTCCTTGTTTACTTATTTAGAGCTAGCAGAGGAAGTGGTAAAGGAAACTAGCTGAGTCGTTTTCTGAGAAGAGACCATATTTGTTCGCAGAGGAAGCCGTTGCTTTCTGGGATCTGGCTACAACACAAAAGACGGTCTGCTCCAAGAAGGCTGTTCCAGAGGTTAGCTGGGAGTTGGAAGAGCCAAGGACGCCTCCGAGCTCTGGATCTGGGGTCCTCTGTCTATGGGTGAAGCGCCCATGCCCAGCCTGTGAGCTTCCTCCTGGAGAGCAGCCATGGCGCTGAGGAATGTGCCCTTTCGCTCAGAGGTCCTGGCCTGGGACCCTGATAGCCTTGCGGACTATTTTAAGAAGGTGAGCCTGGACTTTTTGGTTGGGCTGGTGGTCTTGCCCTTGGTGGGCTGGGCAGAGGCTTGCAAATAGAATCGGGACAGAACGCGCGAGGTGTATAAGATAGTGATGGAACTAACAACCCCACAGCTATCTTACCAGTTGAACGAGAGCCATGTAGACCACTGAGTTTTCATGGCAATTAGTTCTGGACAGAAAGGTGGGAGGGGGAGCCCTCACGCGAGTGTGTGCCTACTATGTGCTGGGGTCTGAATTTAGTGCTCTACAGGCACTGGCCCACTTAACACTCCCCACTGTCTTGGCTGATTAATATTGTCATCCGTCCCCTCAGCTCAGCTGCAAAACCAGCTCCGGGGAGTTAAACAGCCCAAAGCCCCAGAGACCATAGGTGATAGAGGCAGGGTTCAAGTCACGCCTGTGTGGCTTCAAAGTCCATGCCCTAAGATGCAGAGAACTGCTAAGGACATCAAGGCTACTTACCAGAAAGGGGAGATGTGGAGTCCTGGGCTGGGAGAAAGGACAGGCAGGGTGGGAGAGCTATGGTGGGCAATGCCAGACGTGGCGTTTGGGCATTCTTTGCACATGACACAAGAGAAGGGTCCCCAAGCTCTCACATGGGACAAGGTCTCATTAGAACTTTATGAGAGTCTCATGAGGCAGGCCAGAAAACTGATACAAGCCCCAGTGTGTAGCTAGGGAAACTGAGGCCCGTATACCCCTGTAGGCTTAGTCAGGCAGAGCCAGAGCCAGGCTTGTGGCAGAGCTGGGACCAGGGTGTTGCTATCCTATCTTCCAGGCTTGGAGGAGAGGCTCAAGGATCCCCAAGCTTGGTCATCTGCCAGTGGGGACCACACACCTGTGTGGGCAGATTTCAAGCCACATGACTCAGTTAGGAGCCCTCCACCCCTGTCCATGGGCTAAGATGCTTTGTGAGGGATGTTGGAGCTTCCAACACCCTCACCCCTGCAGGCTGGCATCCGACTCAGTTACTAATCCAGACATAAAGATGAGATTCTAAAGCTAAGACCTGAGAAGTCATCTAATTCGACTTCCTGTTTTTCCTGGGAAACTGAGGTCCAAGGGGCTGAAATAGGACACATAGCTCCCTAGGACACAGCCGAGCCTGGAGTCTGCGCAGTTCCAAGGTCCTTACAGTCACAACAGTTCTTCCCCAGCCTGCAGAAGAAAATGTGTACATGTTGAACTGGGTGTGGCAGGGTAGGGGCACAGCCCACAGATCCTGCTACTTGCCATGTTTTGCGAATTTCATTTCTGTTATTTTCCTTCTACAAGGTCATAATAAACTTAGGTTTCAGCAAAGAATTTTGCACAACTGGCTTTTGAAGGGTGTTTCTAAATACTTTCCTTAAATGTAGACCAAATAAGTTGGGGCAACAAGGTAAAATTTGCCAAGATGGAATAAGGTGGCACGTTACCTCCATAAAGAGAGGAGAAAGGGATTGGCATGCAGAGAAAGCCTGCAGGCAGGCGGAGAGGCACAGACAAGCCCCATCTTCCAGCGTGACCAGGGGATTCATACGACCAGTGAACAACTGAGAACCTAATGGCACAATTCCCGTCAGTGCAGGGAGATGGACTACAGGTCAGGGATGATCCAGGGGGACATCTCTCCGCCTGAGCTGGGGGAAGGGAGAGTTTTCTCCTTGGAGATGGCAGAGCCTGGGACAAATCCATAGCACTGGGACAGGTTCCTGCTCCTGGCATAAAAGGATCGAGGGCAGGAACAAGGAGGCTGAGGGCAAGATCCTGGGAGTGCCAGCCGCACCCTCCCCGACTCGGATAGAGACCCTTCAGATTGTGACCACCTCCTCCCACCCCACCAAGAGAAAACACACAGAGAATGGACCGTGGGGTCATTTGGGGATGGTTCTTAGCGACCAAACCTGCCATTTAAAGGACCAATCCGCAGGCGCAGTTTCTACTGAAGTATTGGGGTCAGTCCACCCTCAGAGACACCGCCCCACCCAGCTCTGGAGTCAGAAACCTTGGTTTGAATCCCTGCTCTGCCACCTGCTAGCTTGGTGGCCTTCCCTTAGTTATGTCTCCTCTCCTTGCCTCAGCTTCCTCTTCAGTGAGACAGAGATACCAACAATAACTGACCCAAAGGGGTGCTTGTGAGTATTAAAGCAAACAATGGTGTGAGGCACTCAGCAGACAGAGGGGGCCTAATTCACGTTCATGTTTGATCTTCCTCTGTTCCTGCTTTATTAACTGGCCCCGAGCTGCGGACACCCATGCACACTGGCGGGCGTTTGCGTCTTATTGACCTGATATGTGTGTCTCAGCCTGTGTCTGGAACGTAAGCTCCTGAGGACTGAGATCGCATTTGGTATTTCTTCAACCCCTCTGATTCCCTTTGACTTGGCAGGAGAGTGTCCTTGGGCCCTGCAAGGGCTCAGAGCCACATGTCTTGATCTCAGTTGGGATCTCAGCTTACTGTTTGACTTTAGGCCACTTCCTTTCCCTCTCTGGGCCCCAGTTGCCCCATCTATAAAGCCATGTAACTGCTCTAGACCAGTGCCTACCATAGCTGGACGCTTGTAAGAGTCATCTAGGGTGGTTGTTAAAAATATAGATTCTAGGCCCACAGTTCCAGATCTTACTGGGGCCAAATAAAACGTCTAGGTCCCAGTCTGCTGGGCTTTCTGTCCAGCTAGATGCAGTCAGCACTCTGCAAAATCGGAGATTTATCTGATAACGATGACAGTGAAAATGATGAATTACAGGCAGTTGACTATTCCCAGACCTGCTCAGCCCCCCTGTGTGGAGATAAGGGTGTACCAGGCCCGGGAGATGCTGCTTGCTTTCAGCATCGACCCCTAAACCAGCTTTCTTAGTGTGATGTGCACCCACCCTTCCAAGCCAAGAGGTCACAACAATTGTGTTTACTCCTTAGGTTTGTTGGCCATAAGATGAGAACGTAGTTTTAAATTTGCCCCAAAAGAAAACCGCCGTGAACTGGGGTCCCACCCCTGGGGGAGAACCTCAGATCCTCAAGGACAAACATTTAACATTAAATACGCCTGTCCGGAGCATCGAACTTAGAGATATTTCAAATGTGAATGCTTCTTGTTGTGGACAAGACAAAATGGGCACTTCATGCAATTGTTGATTGGTTTAAGAAAATAACCAAGACCTTAAAAATGCTCATTCCAGTGGCTCCTATATAACTTTATTCTGAGACTTTGACTTAAACAATTTATCTTAAATAGGGAGAAAAAAATGTGCAGAATAATATCCATGCTGTTCAATATTTTGTTCTGGATGACGTACGAAGGTGCACTTTCACTTGTTAATTTTACTGCTGTATGTGAATAACACTGTTATTAAAAACAAGAACATTCCTGATAGAGATACTAAAGACTTGCTCCAAAGCCCAGTTGTGACCTCTGTCACCTACCACCCATGGAACCTTATTAAGCAAGTTACTTGACTCTGTGCCTCTCCCTCCCCATCTACAAAATGTGAGGATTAAATGGCTTAAGACTGATTTGAATACTTGGGAACAGTGCCTGCCTTATAGAAAGTGCTCAATAATTATTAGCTGTTTTTAGTTATCACTGTTGAAACAGCAATTTGGTAAACAATCTAAAGGTCCAGAAATAAGGAAGCAATTAAATAATGTTGAAGCCATTAGAATACTGTTCAAAACAGGTTTGTATAACACTAGGCAGTGCTTAGAGTATCATTTTAGGTAATTTAAGGAAAAAAAGTCAGGAGAACAAGATTGGCTGCAAATCATAACCTCAAGTGTGTTTAGAAACAAGCTGGGAAGAAAGCATTGACGGAAACACATCACGGCGCTCACTGGGGTTGTGTCTGGGTGGGATTTGTTTTCTTCTTGAAGCTCCTCTCCACTTCCTAAGGAGCACGTGGCCAGAGCTTTGTATGCCTTGAAGACAGTGTCTTCATGGAGGGCTTGGCCCCAAAGCCTTAGAATGAGGCAATCTCTCCATTTCAGGCAGTCCCTAGGGGGTAGTGACAGCTGGGTTGAGTTGGGGACAGGGCCCCTCTGTTAGCCAGGAGCGGGGAGGGCGGGGGGACTGGCTAGCCACAAGTACCACAAAGTGTTAAGCTTCTGGGGCAGGCGAGGGAGGGGAACCAATGGCATCATGAGCCTGAGTGGCGTTGCTGACAGCACCTTCTCCCCCGCAGCTGAACTACAGGGACTGTGAGCGGGCAGTGAGGAAGCACCTCATCGACGGCGCTCGATTTTTGGTAAGCTCTGCCCAGTGCAGCGTCTGAAACCGAGGATGCTCGGTGCTTTTCCCGTGGCTGCAAGGCCACCTGGTCTACCCTGTCCCTGGGGACGCCCATGTCAATGCCTGTCCCCAGGGGCCCTGGAGCAGCATCTGCCTTCTCCAGAGTCTCCATAGGGCCCCTCTCTCACCACCTCTCAGCACCCTCCTATTCAGACCCCTCTCAGGTCTGTCACCGATACCAAGACACAGTTAGAGGAGAAGGAGGAACCCAAGTACAGTTGGGAAAAAATCTGGAAGATCTCTTCAAACGCCATCCACACTTTGAGAAGCCCGAGGGGATAAAATGATCCTATCGGAGAACAGATGATTCTCACCTCCAGTTTCTCCCTCTGGAGAACATGCCCACTGAGAGGAATAAAGGCCGGAATCATCTTTTTATTTCAATGACTTCTCTCTTTCTCACTACCAAAACTCATAGTTGATTCTGTGTCAAACATACGAGTGACATGGCTCTCTCCACTGTGTTATCATTCAGAAAGCTTTCAGTCTAAGACCAAGCGGCAGGCGTATAGTCAGCACTAAGCCACGAAAGGGAAAGGGACGCAGCTCTAATGCTGGAGACAGAGGTACAGGATGTGGTCGGCGGTGGTCTGAGCATTTTCCCTGAAGTGACACCTTTTCCCTCGGGTTAAGAGAGACCCTGACGGGCAGCACCAATCCATCCCTTCTGGGCATGTTGCTTCACTCTTTAAAAAAGAAATGCAAACAGGGCTTTAAAGGTCTCAAGGGGCGGGTGCTCCTAATCTGGATTCAGAGTAGTGAGGAAGGCACGCGAAGCTGTGATGGCCTGTAAGTCAGTGAGGGAACTTGACCCTTTGACTTCAGGCCAGTTGGAAGGGACCAGAGAGTTCACAGGCTCCAGTCATTCAGGCAGCAATCCATTTCTTATACTGCATCCCTGCTATCAACATCTGCTTGAATTCCTTCAGGGACGGTGAGCTCACTACCACCCATAGTCATCTGCCCCTTTCTGGGCAGCTGTGAAGTCTCACGCTGAGACTAAACCTGTGCTCCCATTGGTCTGAGTTTTGCTTTCAGGTGCCGTGTAAGACGTGTTTATTCACTGTCCACCTAAATCATTCGTTCATCCACCCATCCATTCACATGACAGGCATTTTCCTGAGGTCCTTGCACATGCTGGATCATGCCAAGTGCTGGGGATAGAGAAGTGATTAAGATGTAATTTCTTGCCTTCTAGAAGCTTGTTTTATAGCAGAAAAGTATCCCCAGGAAGGCCTCCAACCACCTCTTTGCGGATGAGGAAACACACGCAGAGGTGTGATGTGATTTGTTCTATGTCACAGACCTAGTACTTGAGCTAAAGCATACATTTAATTTAGTCTAAAACTGTTTGAGCTTATAACAATGTTATTTATTTATACTGAGCTTTGAGTCAATAGAATTCCTGGAGTTTTATCATTACTGTTCTTGCAAATTCCTGCTGAACCCGAATATTTCATCCTGGTGCCTTTAGCACTGAGAACAGAGACTTACCATGTTTGAATAAAAAGGGAGGGTAACATCTTTGAGGACCGTCCTGCTGTGGCCCCATTGCCCTCGGTCACCTTGAGCAAGCCCTTTCCTCCCTGAGCCTCCCTTGCTCCCTTCTGCATTGGGCCGGGTTGTAGCGGATGCCGGCCCCTCCCGGCTCTGGGATTCCCCCAACACTGCCCCTGTGGGTGTCAGGCCTGGGAGGACAGGGTCATGTCCTTGGTCGAAAGGTATTTTCTGAGCAGCTATGTCTCCTCTATTTCAACCTCTGGGACTCGGCGGTCCCTCAGAGAACGCAGCACGTTCTGCTCATTGTGTGAACAGGAAGAAAGTGGGGAGACAGGAGCCAGGAGAGCAGGGAGCAGAACCCAGGGCCCTCCCCCCCACAACTGGGGAAGCCCATCATCCACCCCAGCTGCTCTGGGGACAATTTTGGACTCCTGGTGTAAGCTCCAATTACTTGTCTTTCACTCCTCCCAGCTCTGTAATATCCAGGGCCAGGCTGCTATGCAAGGCAAAAGTGGAAGGCCCTAGTTACTCCTTCCTGCCTGCCTGCCTGCCTTCCCCTCCCTTCGTTTTCTTCCTTCCTTCCTTTCTTTGTTTCTTCCTCTCTTTCTCTTTCTCTCTCTTTCATTCTTTCTTTCTCTCTCTCTTTCTTTCTCTCTCTCTTTCTTTCTCTCTTTCTTTTTCCCTTTCTTTCTTTCTCTTTTCTCTTTCTTTCTTTCTGTCTTTCTCTCTCTTTCTTTCTCTCTCTCTCTCTCTATTTCTTTCTCTCTCTCTCTCTCTTTTTCTCTTTCTTTCTTTTCTTTCTTCTTCAAAGTAGGAGCAAGGAGGCCCCTTGAATCTGTCTTGCTGTCATTTTTGTTTTCCGTTAAGAAGGACAGAACCTTATCTGGTGGAAAATAGGGGCACTATGCTGCCAGAAGTGTAAAAAGAGAAGGAAATGTGCTTGAAATCTGTGTCAGTTGGGAAGGGAAGGCATGTGGTTCCATGTCACAGAAAGCTGACCACAGTGGCCTGACCAGATAGAGGTTGGTCTTTCTCAAGTCATAAGAAATGTACAGATGGGTGCTCAGGCTGGTGCGCTGCTGAAGGAAGCCATCTAAAACCCACGTTTCATCCAGCCTGTGGAAAAAGCCGACAGCTCCTGTCCGGATGGCTGAGAGTTGGCGACTCCACCTGTGGGCATCACATCTGCGTTGCAGGCAGCGGGAAGAGGGGAAGGGCAAAGAGCGAAAGGTGCATGGTGAATGGTAAATGTGTGCCCCCTTTTTTCAGGAAAGTAGTAAATTTTCCAGAAGTTTCATCCAGCAGACTTTAGGTAATGTCTCACTGGCTGCAATGGAGTCACGTGACCTCCACCATCTGCAAAGGAGTCTAGGGAGTTAGATGTTTTGAAAAAGTATGTCTAAAGCCCTGAATTCAGGACCTGTCGTAAGGACAAAAGAGAGAGTGGACATTAGCAGGCAAACAGCAGTGTCTGCTATGTTGCCTCTCCAGGAGGGCCCAGTTTGTAGCTTTGTCCTCTCTGTGTCCCTCTTCTGGACACCCATAGCATATAACACTGCTGCAAAGTCACAGACTGACTCCAAAACCATCACACAAGCGACCCAGAGTTTGCTGAAGGTTTTTGAAAGTGGTGGTGGGGGGGCGGGGGCGGGTACCACACACAGCAAAACTCTCCAGAAATCCTCTTTCGACATCTCTCATCTTTCCTCACCATTCTTGTCCCAGTTCTAAATGTCGTTCTTTTTCCAACAACCTGCTCCTCTGTGTCTCCAGCCGTGCTCACCTCCGCCTGCTCCTCCACCATGTTCCTGAAATTCCCTCAGCTTATGTTCCCTGCTCAGCACGACACAAGCTGGCAGCCAGCTGCCCGGTGCCCAGCTGTCATCCCTCTGGCAGCTCCAGGAACCTTTAACTCGTCATGGCGCCCTCTGAACATGAGCCTCAGTCCCCTCCCTGACAGTAGCATAGCTCTGGAGGGAGGAGATGCTGCTGCTCAATGACATTAAAAAAAAAAAAAAAAAAACAAGAAGCAGAAGAGGTTAAGAAGCTTGACCAAAAGCCTGGTGCTCTCGGGACTCTTGGCTGACTCTCCTGACCTTCCCCAGCCCTGCCTCCCACGGTCTGGTAAGGCGGGTGGGTCCGAAACTGCTCCTAGGAGCCAGGTCAGATGGACCCGATAAGCACGTTGCCAAGATGCCCCGGCCCAGCCCCTGTGCCAGCTGAGCTCAAAGGGAAGCCTGTCCAGCTCTTCCCAGCGGGCAGCAAACAACCTGGCAGGCAGCTCTCAGCACAGAGGAGGAAAAGAAGCAAAAACACCTCCAAGACCCAGCCAGACCCCCCCCCAACCTTCCACCTCCTGAGGTAGTGATTCCTCGTCTTCCTCCCCAACTTCTCAGTCGCACACTCTGCCAGGCACCGTGCCAGACCCATTACATACACCACCCCACTCAATCCTCATGCCCCTGAAAGGTGGGTGTTATTATGAATATTATAATGATCTCCATTTTACAGATGAGGAAACTGAGGCTTAGAAGGGCTGAGTGCGAGCCCAAAATAAGACAGCTGCCGAGTGGATGAACCAAGACTCAAACGCAGCCTGTCCAACTCCAGAGCCCCCACCCTGACCACCAGCCCTGACCACGGGCCTTGGCTAGAATGGCCCGGAGCCCCTTCTCTGGCTCACGCTGGCTCTGTGGAAAGCGCGCCCACCCTCTCTTCTGATCCGCACACTGGCAGGCCCACCCTCCCCCTGCCTTCAAGATGTCTTCTGTCACCCCCTCCCCCCACCTCCCCTCCAGCTTAGGCCACGGGGACCCCCAGAGGGCTCAGACCTGAGAGGTTTGCTGGGAGAAAAGAGACCGTGATGCTTTAGAGCAGAGTCCCAGCCCCCGCGCGTCCCCTGCCAGCTGAAGTTCCCTTAATGTCCCTGAGCCTCAGCGTTCCAGGGACTGTGTTACAGATAGTCCCTACAGCACAGGGACGATGGGGGATGCGCTAAAGTGTAACGAGGCAAAAGCCCAGAGTCAGTACTTGACAAATCAGAGTTTCTTTCTCCTTCCCCTCTGGGTTCCCTCAGGAAAGCCTTTTTGTTGCACCCCCGTCTCGAGAGCTCCACTCCACCAGTGGCCTGGTGACAGTCTCAGGGGTGTGATGGCGTAAACGGGGCGCCGAGCCCTTCTCCAGGCTGGCTTCGCCACAGCTGGGCCACGTGGAGCCCGAGGGGCCCTGAAGTCTGGGGTGTGAGTTTAGGGAGGAGGTCACCACACAGCCAAATTCAGCCCACAGAGCAAGTTGTTTGGTGTAACAGATTTTGCTCTCATCGTTTTTATTTGGTTAAGTCAAAAATATTTGTCAACATCAAAAACTCAGAACATTTTGCATAAAATCCATATTTCAGGATTCCCTTTGGAAAAGTAGAGCCAGCAACGCCAGGCCCAGCCCACAGGCTTTTAGACAACATCTGGAAGCTGCCGGCTTTAGGTGGGTGGGCGGTATATGCTTCAGTTTGCCGCAGGCCCCACCACTCCCTAGACTGTTCCACATGTTACTGTTCTCGCCTGGCTCAGAGCCCTCCCTGCGGGTTGTAACCTGCCTGCCATGCATGTCTTCATTTCAGAACCTGACAGAAAACGACATCCAGAAGTTCCCCAAGCTCCGGGTGCCGTAAGTACTCCCCTGACTCCTTGGGCTGTTTGGGAAACAGAGGTCAGGATGCAAGTAGTCTAGGGGGGCTGGGTCAGTTACGTGTCACTGTGCGCTTGAAATAAGAAAGCAGGTGAGATGGCTGGGGACATGGGCAGGGTGTGGGGAAGGGAAGTTACACGATGAGTTGGGAAAAGGAAGTAACAGCTCCATCCCAGCTGGTGAGTTGGATGATCTTTGCCAAAGATAAGCCCAACTCTCAATGATGTTTTCACTTCCTCTCTTCCCATGGGTGCTTGGGCCGCTAAGAATAGCACCAGCACCGAGAGACCACAGGTTTCACTATGGTGTCATCATCAACTCTGTGATATCTTGAGTTTTTGTGGACCTTTGTTTCCAGCTCAGCAAAATGAGAGCTGAGCCAGATGAAGGATGGCAATGCGAATCGGTGTGCGTAAATATTGACTGCCTGGGAATGGCTGCCAGGGGTGTTGTGTTGAGAAGAATCCTGAGAAAATGGAGCTGCTGTTGATTACTCATGTCTGCCGTGGGTGCTGAAATGGCAGTTAGAGGATGCATATCATGCCATGCATTTTTCATCCCTCTAGTAAAGGTCTCATGTACACAAATACCTACAGGAGCCAGGCAGGAGACAGAAATATGTAAAATGAGCCAGGTTGAAAACACAAAGCCCCACTGATTTCTTTTGTTTTACCAGCATTGAGTAAAACGGTGGTAAATATTCTATAGGGAGAAATATTTCTCCACTATTAGAAAAGTAATAGCACAGTGATGATGATAAAAAGATAGTAGCCACTACAAAGCCTCATTGTTGGTGAAACATTAGGGAGTGGTGGGGATTGTGGCAAACCAGATATTATAATCTCCGTTCAAAGAGTGTAATAGCTACTGCACTCCAGTGTGGACCCAACAATGTCCAATCTTCAAATTTATCAAGAGTAGCTGGAAATATGGGCTTTATAGGATATATCTCAATTTTTAAATGTTGACTCAAATATTTTTAAATATCGTGAAACCCAAAGTAAACATACCTATAGGCTAGAGTTAGGCTGGGTGTTACCCATTTGAGATCTCAACTTGGACATTCTCTGAGTTCCTTTCCCTTGCTCCAAGGGTCTCAGAACTCACAAAAGGGAAGCAGACCAAATGAGTAGGAGGTTGGGAGATCTCATGAATAGACAGAAATGCCAGAGGCTCAATTAAAAAAAATATTTTTTTAGCATGATTATCAGGTGTCCCTTGTCTGGAAGGGAAAAGGAAAAGAGAGGAATAAGGATTTGCCTTAGGACGCTGCCTATCTCCAGGGAGGAATGTTGATGAAGATGGCTTGATCTTTCTGAGGATTTCCTCTAACCACATGTGGCTATATAAGTTTAAATTTAATTTACAAATCAGTTACTCAGAGGCACTAGCCACACTGTAATAGCTACATAGAGCTGGTAACTGCTATACCAGAGCAGATGTAGAACATTTCCATGATTGCAGAAATGTGATGCTCCAGAAACAAGCCACAGTTCTATGTAAAAGAGAGACCTTCCCACACAGGGGCCAGACCCAGCCTGCAGCCGTGTTAAGTTTAGTGTACGCTGTGATTTAAAATCAAGAAAAGTTTCACAAAATCCAGCTTCTTTGGAAACAAGTGAAAGAGGTGGTAATGCAGGGCCCACACTCTCGTGGCAGGAGTGCCTGGATCTGATGCCGGCTGCCCTGTTCAGGTGGGGTTTGTGCTCCCCGTGTACCACGGTCCCTACCGCGACCGAAGGGACGATCCTAAGGCACAGCAGGCATTTATATCCTGTGATAGGAACTTGGCTTTCTGACCAACATGAAGTAATAGGATCCTATTTACTTTCCCGCGTGAAACAACCAAATACCCAGGCAAGTATACGGAACAGCAGTTTTCACGACATTGGACATCAGACAAGGACAATGGAGAACAAAGGCGGCGAACCCTGTGACTGCTCACTGCTTGGAGAGAGTCTCCAGGCCATGGTGCAGGGGCTGGAAACACAGCGCTAAGCCTGGTGGACACCTTGAATTGAGGAGACAGCTGCCATTGCAGGCGTCTGCAGCTCATGGAGCAGGTGCCAGAGAGGAGTGCCCTGTCAAGTGTTCCGGAGAGGTTCAGAGGACCTCCTGCATCAGGGGCTGAGCGGTACCTGTGCCAAAGGAGACTACCTGAGCTCACAAAAGAACTACCCAGGAGGACTGGAGGAGCTAGTAGCCACGCATAGGGCTGGAAATGGTGCCTGCTCCTACTGGCCTGGTTGGAAAACCTCTAGATGCACAGTCATTGGGTAGAGTGCACAGAAGGATCTTGCCTTAATAGTAGGGAATTATTAGCCCTAATCTAAAAAGTTTTCTGGTCTTTCCTAGCCAATGTTAAAAGCAAGATTCAAAAGAAACAAATTGTTTCTCAGTAACTTAACTGCAACTCAAAACAAAACTTAAAACTCTTTATAGGAATGCAAAAATATTCATTACCCAGTGAAAGAAAATTCACAACGTTAGGCATCTAATCAGAGACTAACAGGCATGCAAATAAGCGGGCAAGTATGACCCATAATGAGGAGAAAAGCTAACACACCAAAACTGCCCCATAACTGCCCCAGATATGAGAATTAGCAGACAAGGACAATGTAACTGTTTCATATGTTTGAATAGTTAAATTCAGGCCTGGGAATCACAAAAAGACCCAAACAGAACTTCTAGAAATGAAGACTATAATATCTGAGATTAGAAATACACTGCTTGGGACTAAGAGCAGGTTAGATATTGCAGAAAAAAATAGTAATAAAAGAAACTATCCAAAATGAAACATACAGAGAAAAAAATCAAAACAAAACAATGTAAAGAGCATCAGGGAACTCTGGGACAACTTCAAGTAGCCAAATATATGTCTAAAGTCCCCAAAGAGGAGGAAAGAATGTGCATATGAGACAGGAAGGAAAGACATAAATAAAATATTTGAAGAAATAATGGCTAAAACATTTTCAAGCTGGATGAAAATTATAAACCCACAGATCCAAGAGGCTTAACAAACCTAAAGTCCAAGAAAAAAGAAGAAAAATACCCCAAGGTACATAATAATCAAATTCCCCCAAACCAGTGATGAAAAGAAAATCTTAAAAGCACTCAAAGAAAATAAGACATATTACAGACAGAGAAACAATATAAGGATCACGGCAGATTTCTGGCCAGAAACAATGCAGGGGAGAAGGCAGTGAGGTACTAAAAGTAAAGAACCAAAAGAAAAATATTGTCAATCTAGAGTTCAATACCCAGCAAAAATACCTTTCGAAAATGAAGGTGAAACAGAGCTTTTCAGATATATAAAATCTGAAAGAATTCATCACGAACTGATCTACACTACAACAAATGTTAAATAAAGTCCTTCAGGCAGAAAAGAAATGTTACCAGATATTAATCTGGATCCTCACAAAGGAATGGAGAGTGCCAGAAATGCTAACTATACAGCTCTCTCACTATCTATTTATCTATCTATCTTGAGGGCATTTGAGTTTGCATCTCCTGGTCCCTATACAAGACTAATACTTCATTGATACTTAATTCATTTAGTGAACTGCTACCGCGTACCTACAATGTGTTAGGCCTTTGTTAATTACTCAGGCTACAGAGAGAAGGGACCTGAGAATTCCTATCCTTGGGACACTCACATTCTCATGGGAGGGTCAGATATACAAACAAAGTAATTATACTATAACATATAATTATACTATAACAGTGCTGTGATATGTGCATATACAAGTACTATGGGAGTAGAAAGGCAGGAGTAATTTTCTCCACAGTATTCAGAGAAGACTTATGGAACAAAGGGACCCTAAGTTAAATTTTGAAATACGAAGGACGGATTGCAGGACATTCTAAGAATGGAGAGCCTGCTGCAAAGTCCCAGGGCACCAGTGTGCTTAGTGGAACTACCGGTGGGGCAGAGCAGCTGGGCCATGTGCCAGGGGGAACTAGAAGCAAAGAGGCCAGAATTACCGGTGGGGGTGTGCGTGCCACCATTTGTAAAGACCCCGTGAGCCATTCTAAGGATTCCCAGAGTGTGTGTGCAGTGAGTGCATCAGGGATAAGATCATGGTGAACCTGTGTCTTGGCTCTGTCCGGCACAGCGTGAGAGGTGATTTGGAGGGGAGCCCAGCTGGGGGCATGGGACAAGTTAGGAGATGGTGGACACGATCCCACCAAGGAGGTGGGAGCCTCCCCTAGGGCTGTGGCTGGGAAGCCAGGGGAGGGAGGGGCCTTAACCAGAGCAGTGGGACAGAGATAAGAAGGCACTTTCAGCTTGGAAGATCCTTTTTCATTGTAAGGCTAAGCTCAAGCAATGTTTGAGAGCCGGGAGCGGGAGGCGGGGCGAGCAGTGGCTGCTGGTTAAGGCAGAAGGGAGAATTACAAACACTCGCGTTGCGGGCGGGGTAGGGGCGGGATATTTCTTTAGCTGTTTGAAAACTGAAATGAAAACTTGGCCTGTGGTGGGTAGACAAGGAGGTCTGCCCGGGAAACCTGAGGGGTGGATGTGGGATTGATGGAGAGGACATCGAGGGAGGGTCCGGGCCACCCTGATCAGCGACTCAGAGAATCTCCGTCTCACTTGGCAGAAATATGCAATAAGCGCCAATCCCAGCTCTACTTCCAATGAGCCGTGTGACCCGGGACACATCCTAGACCACCCCCAGTTTCCTAGACTATAAAGAGACGGAAAGGGTGAAATGCACTCTACAGGCTTGTTAGTGTTAAATACTACCATTGTAGGTAATAATAGGTAGACAGGAGGGCTCAGTGAGAAAAAGGGCAGGCCCCGTGGTCAGACTACTTGTGAAACTCAATCCTTCCACTCACAAGCTGTGGAGGACTGTGAGACTGTGGACAATTATCTCAGCTCTCTGAGCCTCAGCTTCCTCATCTCTAAAATGGGGATAATAATAGAACCTACCTCAAAGGGTCCGTGGGAAAATCAAAGGAAATAATGGGGAAATAATAATATACACTGTTAGCTATTCTTACTTTGCATAAAATCCTGTTTAGCACAAATGAGAATTTTTTACTAATTATTCTAACTTGTTAGAAAGGGAAGGTTAAAGAATAGAAAGGGCATGGGGCTTTGGATGGGGCGATCCAGGTTCTGAGGCTGCCTCTGCCCCCTTCCTTCCAGTGGGACCTTGGGGAAGTGAATTCACCAGTCTGAGCCTCAGTTTCCTCACCTGTCGAGGCGAAGAGAACTAGCTTTCAGGGAGAGGAGAATAGTAAATGAGGCTGCCCGCATGAATTGCCTGGCGCTGCCCTTGACACAAATGGATGTTCAATACTTACTCATTCCCTTCCCTTGGACATAAGTTGATTTTTGTTTCTTTTGCTCATTACCCTAAACGGCTATGGAAAAGAAATTGTGTTCATGTGCAGCAGACCCAAACAAGATTACACTCCTTTGAACGTATCTATTTCTTTCCCCAAAGCTTAAAATATCAGTATTAAACAGATTTTGGAAGAAGCCAGATTCTGGTGAGGAAGGCTGTCTCTGTCTGCAAATATAGTCCCTCTCTCAGGACATAGTTGACCCCAAGACATCCCAATATTGTAATGGGGAGGATTTTTAAAGAAAACAATGAAGGCTGCCTTTACAGGGCCTCGGATAAACCTCACCTTGCAGCTGACAACGGTCTGGTTAAACCAGTAGAACACTTGTTAAAATCTGCTGGTGCCTATTTGGGGTTTATTAAAGCAGAAAATGTTATAAGTTTTACACTCAAATCCACAGTGTAATGTAAGAAAATAAGGAGAGGGGAGTGAAGAGTGGGTGGTGTCGTTCTCACTGGACCCATTGCCAATAGTGGAATTAGGCTTGGAGAATCCCAGATCCAAACACACAAGTAATGCAGACCTACCTGTCATTTGTCTGTCTTCCTGTAAGGCTGTAAGCCCCTTAGTGGCAGGGATGGTATCCTGTGTCATCTCCTGAGTACCTGCTTCTCTGAACGAGACAGAGAAGACGGGGAAGGTGTGGAGGGAGAGGGACCCAGAGGCGAATCGAATATTCTTGTACCTGTTGGAGAATTTGACCAGCAACTAGCAAAACTGAGGCTGTGACAAAGCTTGTCTCCAACG
The DNA here is from genome assembly GCF_041146395.1 of Eulemur rufifrons. NCBI lineage: Eukaryota > Metazoa > Chordata > Mammalia > Primates > Lemuridae > Eulemur > Eulemur rufifrons. The sequence continues at coordinate 15,840,640 of NC_090992.1, forward strand.
TGCTCCCTCCCTCTCCCATTTATGGGCTAACGCTGGCCGGGTCTCCAGCCCGCCTCCACCCCCAGCAATCTGCCCTCATCCAAGGTGCCTCCTCTCACCTGCCGTTTCTTCTCCATTGAAGCCCAGAAAACTCGGCTGAAGGCTCAGCTCCCCAGTAACACTGGTCATGCGGCCTTTGACATCTGACCTCCTTCAGGTCCTTACCTTCCTCATTGGTAAAAATGGGAGCAATCATACTTGTCTACCATGCAAGCGATTGTGAGGCTCCAGGAAAACATGACATGCAAGATTGTAGGGCGGGGAATGGGGTGGAGAGTGGGGAGACCACTCTGTGCCCTCAGATGATTCCTTCCCACCCCCACGGGGTCCTCTGCTGAGGCCAAAGGTGATGGTGGAAGGCCCCTTCCTGAGTCTCAAGACATCCGGGCTGTCCCCTGGCTTCTCGGGTGAGAAAGATGGAATTTGGAAGGTTTGGCTCAAGGAGATCGGTTTTCTGTTGTTGTTGTTGTTGTTTTTTTTTTGATATATTTTATTTTATTTTTTTGTTTTTCAGCTCATTATGGGGGTACAAAAGTTCAGGCTATATACATTGCCCATGCCTCCCCATCCCCTCGAGTCTGAACTTCAATTGTGTCCATTCCCTAGACAGTGCACATCACACTCATCATGTAGGTGTGAGGAGATTGGTTTTTAAAGAGAGAACACTTTTTTCTTTTAAAGGAGGATGGCGTGCAGAGCCAGGGCCAGTTGAAAGTGGGAATGTGTGCGGGGAGGGGAGGCGTGGATAAAGGTGACGTCGGAGCCCAGACAGGCAGCCACAAGACAGCGGGAGAGACAGTCCTGGGGGAGAGGCAGGACCACGGTTGTCCTGGGAGGGCCAGCAGGCAGTCTGGAATCTGAGTCGGGGAGCAAGCCTCCCACAGGGGAAAGCCGTGTACGAGGGAGAGGAGGGTAGTTGGTCCAAAGCTCTCACCATGCAAGCTGTGTAAGACATACATTTCCCATCATAAGCCAGTGTACAACTACACAGCGACAATGCAGGAAACAAAGACAGAATTTTCGTGAGACAGTACCTAGCCTTACTGGGTGCTGTGTGCTCCGATATTTCTATATTCTCTACCCCTTCCATGCCTCCCTCCTTCCCTCTGTCCCTTCCTTCCTGCCTTCCTGCTTGCCTGCCAGCTGCCTTTCTTTTCTGATACTTTTCTTTCTTACTCCTTGTGCATCAGCACAGTTGACCTCAAGACCCAGTAGTGCAGTTGTTGGAGCCCGGGGAGAACTGGGGGCTCCATCAAAGACCCACCGAGAGCCCTACTCTCCCCACTCCCTGCCTCACTCCTTCATCGTTACAAAGTTCCTTCTCCTTCTGCCTCTCTTTCTCCTCCTCTTTTTTGAAAACACAATCTCACCAGTGTCAAGAATAACTGGATTTATTCATCATAAAACTTTTGTGATCATAAAACTCGCCTGGGGGCCGGTTGGTGTTACTGCTCCCCGGGCCTCTCCCTGGAGAGTCTGATCGGTTAAGCCCAGGGACGGCCTGGTCACCCACGCGTGTAACAGTTGCACCCAGGCAGTGCCGATGGTCAGGCCTGTCAGGAATTCCCTAGTCAGGCCCAACCCCCTTATTGTGCTGATGAGGAATCTGGGGCCTGGGCAGGGCACCTGCCCTGTCTGAGGTCACACAGTGGGCACCACCCTTGGAGCAGGACATTGCAGTCAGACTCTCTGTGCCTACACGTTCCATAACTTGTGCATCACCAGGAGGGTCTCTAGACTGAGAGGATGAAGACTGGCCCCCATCATGCAGCAAGTTAGGGATGCAATTGGGCTGGGGCCCAGGTCATCACAGAACGCCACCTTTCTGCAGTGGCCTGACTTCCTCCTGTTGTAGGTCCAGCCCATTCCAGGGCCAGCTCATGCCTCAAACAAGGGGTATCAGAAAGAACTACTGTCTGTAGCTGCCTGGCCCTCTCCACCTCCTTCCCTGGTCCTGAGTGAAACCTGGAGTTTATGTGGTAGAGAGAGAATGAGTCACCTCCAGCCACTCACTGTCACTTGGTCCTCTGGGGGTAGGGTGCAACTTTGAAGGTTTGCACATGGCCATAGTTGCAGCAACCACCTTCCTGCCTTGCCCACCACCACTGCCCCCCTGTCTACCAGCCCCTGGCAGTGGTCTTGCGGGCTTGGAAGGTGTTGTCTGAAGCCTCTGAAGGAGGAGGACGCTGGGAGCTTGGGTGCAAGCCAACTGCAGGCCCCGTGCTGCCCGCTCTCAGCTCTGCGCCGCTCCTCTGCTGAGCCCTGCGGTTTGGCATTTCCTTCCTTCCCTGGTTAGAGCCCCAGCAGCCTCCAGCCTGGCTGTTAGAGATACTGGTGGGAGGTGACACCGCAGAGAGCAGGGGGTCCTTTCAAGATCCAAAGCAGCATTGTGAACTCAGCAGGGCCCAGCCAAGATGTGTGGGATGGGGGCGCTGAGGTGCGGTTCAGCCCACCTCCCTCAAGTCATTACTGAAATGTCATGTTCTCATTGAGGTCTGATCATTTTAAATGGCAACTGCGCCCCACCCTGCACACCCATCCCCTTCCCAGCCCTCACCACCGTTGTGCATGTGTATACACAGTGTAGACTTGACTTCAAATTTCACCTCCTTAAAGATGTCTCTCCACTAGCGCGCAATCTCCTGGAGAGCAGAGATCTTGGGTCCGTTTTCTTCATTGCTGTACCTTGAGTACCCGGCGGAGGAGTCCCTGGCACTTAGAAGGCCCTTAATGCGTATTGTTGACTAAACAGTGACCACCTGACATGGCCAGGATGCAGGACCTACAGGGCTCCCCTGCCCGCTCTGTAGGAGACCCTCCATCCGGCATCCCATCATCTTCTCAGACAACCACTTAAAGGACCCAAAAAGAACCACGTCTCGAGCACTCTGATGGCATGATCAGAAGGTGACCAGGAAGCCCCCACCCCTGCTTTAAACATCGCCCCTTCTGGGCAGTCACTGAAGTGTGAAATTGCAACAATGACATTATTACAGGGGATCAAACATTGCCCTTTCTCCTTCTCTGTCCCCGTAAGTCCCCAGCATAGTTGTGGACATTCATTCATCCTATCGTTCTAATGAGGTAGGAGGGTTTGGAGCCCCGGTCCCTGGGAGAGTTGGGGGGCTGGGGAATGATGAAGGCAGCTGGATGTGACAGATGCTGAGAACTTTCTTTGCTAACTTAGTGAGTTTGTTTTAGCTCAAACTTGTTACCTTCAGATGATCATTAAGAAAACCATTAAGCAAATGTAGACCATGGGTCATTCTCGTATATAGGTTAGGTAGGGACCCAACAGTGCCCACTTCCAGGGAGCTGGCAGCATCCAGGGAATGGACACAGGGAGGTGGTGCACTGCAGGGCCCTGGCTTGGAAACCATGGCACCCGGCTTGAGGGGCCGGTGTGTGTGGCAGGGGGAGGGGCAGTCTTCATCACTGACCGGCTATGGCTGCGGGTGAATCCCCTTTCTTGTCTGAGCCTGTGTCACCCCCTCTGTACAATGAAGTTGGACTAGATAATCTCTGAGGCTCCTTCCAGGTGCCCCAAATCCCCAGGAAACATGGAACCCGGCTGGTTACGAATGCAGGTCTGTTGGTCTCATCAGTGGGGCTAGGAGGGGCTGGAGTCTCGTGTCCTGGAGGTCTGAGAGTGGAATGGACCCTTTGCATGCTGGAGATGTGGTCCTGATGACAAAGGCCCTCCCTGTCCTGGGGTTTGAGGATTTGCGATTTCAGGCATGGAGGTACCCTGGGACTAAGGGTATCTTCAAGTGTCCTGGCCAAGGTGGCCCCAGGGGGATGGGTGACTCAGGGGGTCTCTCACTCTGCGCCTTTATAGGGGATTCTTCTCCAAGTTTTTAAAAGAATCCATGTCACTGAGTAGGAGTCAGGGAGGGGATAACGGAAGGAGAAAACAGTCAAAGAACAGCCTATGGGAGGTTGTGATAAGAAATATGCAACGAGTAGCTCATTCCTCTAGGTCTGGGAGATGGTTTGAAGATTCTTGGGAGCAAAACGTCACCACAAGGATGCTCATGCAAGAGTCAGGAGACCTCAGCCCTGGGAATAATACTACAATGAAATACACGGTTATAGTCTCCAGATCCTGAGGCTCCTGCATGTCAAAGGAGGGAAAGCCACGTGTGAGCTGACAAGTCTTTAAGGAGGGGCTCTGAGCTAGATGCAGAAGGCTCAGCCAGAGAGATCAGCAGAGGCAGAGAGGGCTTCCTGGGCAGGAGCAAGGTCTGGCCGGGGGAGGGGATGACAAGTTCTGGGAGGAAGTGAGGAGCAGAGGGCCCCCACGGAGGTAACCCAGAGGAGGCTGGCCAAAGTTGGCCCAGGTGCCCCGAGGTCACATAGATCAGGGAACTTCAGGGCTCAGTGGGAAGGTTGAGGCTGGAAGGAGATGGTCTTCTCTCTTTTCTGCTTTGTTATCTTGCAGGATTCTCAGTAAGTTAAGTCAAGAAATCAACAAGAACGAAGAGAGGAGGAGCATCTTCACACGCAAGTGAGTGGGGTGGCCCTGCGCCCCCTGGGAGGAAACCCAGGAATTTTTAAAGTCATGTTGAGCCTGCGGTGGTTCCCTGAGTCCCAGGAGTCTTGGCCGTGGTGCCCAAGGAGAGAGGGGGTTCCCTCTCCCTGCCCTACATCCTGCCTCAGGGTCCGTACGTCAGGGGAACTTCCTCCAGAGCGTCAGGCTCCCAGTTGTGCCACCAATGTGGCTTTTGTGGTTTCCAGAATCTTTTTTGGAGCATCCTAGCCCCAGTTGCCAAGCAACAAGGACAAGTCCTTCCTGGGCAGTGAGACACACCCTGCACTGGGGGTTCCTCTCGCAGGCCTGGACTGCGGAAAGAGGGAGATCTCCTTAAATCAACAGCATCATTAACGCATGCTGTTTGCCTTTGCAGACCCCAGGTCCAGCGGTTTCCTGAAGAGACAGGTAAGGGCTGGGGCTGAGAGGTGATTGCTTTAGGAGGTGACGGGCACTTCAGTTCTCCTGCCTTTCTGGTGCCTAGGGCTCCTTGGGTGTCAGGCAGGTGACCTTACCCATTTGCCTGCCAGCAGTTCTTACCCAGGAAAGGGCTTGGGTCTGGATTGAGGGGAGGAGAGAAGTCACTGTGCAGGGCACCCGACGTAGAGCTCCTGCTCTGGGGGGACGTCTGCAGAGGCACAGGGAGGGGTCTGGGAGCTGTGTGGGGCAGAAGGACCCAGTCTTTGACCGAGCACCTGATATGGGCCCGTTCCCCTGCTTCTGACGCTTTTTTTTTTTTTTTTTTGACTTGCAAACAACACAGTTTATTTCTCACAGTTCTGGAGGCTGGGACGTCCCTGGGGAAGGCGCCCTCAGAGTCTCTGTCTGGTGGGAGCTGCTTCCTGGGCCATGGACGGTGCCTTCTCACTGCGTCCGCGCCTGCGGGAGGGGCTGCCTCTGAGCCTTTACAGCAGTTTTTCAGTGGCTCAGTTGCACATGGTGTTAACATGCAGATTGCTGGGCCTCACCCAGTCCTGCTGAATCAGAAGCTCTAGGGATGGGGCTCAAGCGTCTGCGTATTTCAAGGCACTCCTAGGTGACTCTCAGGCACGTGAAGGGTTAAGAACCACTGCCGCTCTCTGGTTCTCCGGGAGAACGAGCCCCCTCAGGTAGGCTCCCTGGAGCCGGCAGAGCCCCAGGTGTGTGGGAGGAGGAGGAAGGCCAGGGAAGGGGCACAGGTGAGGAGGGCGCAGATGCAGGAGCTGCTTCGACTTCTCTTCGAGTGGCGGCTTCCTTCGGTGCTGACAGTCGTGTCATTTCCTTCCGCAGAAAGCCACGAAGAGGACAACGGGGGCTGGTCATCCTTTGTGAGTATGGTGGGGGCTGCTCTTCCACCTGACAGCAGCATCCAGGGTGGCTTTGTCACAAGGTCCCAGCACAAAGCCGCATGGAGCAAGGCCTCTCACAAGACGCCAGCACGCCCCTCCAGGTCTCAGAAAGGGTGTCTGCAAAGGGCCAGACAGGAAGTATTTTTGGCTTTGGGTGCCATGCAGCCTCTGAATCAACTCAACTCTGCCACCCGAGCACAAAAGCAGCCGCGGTGGATGAGCTAACAGATGGGTGTGGCTACGTCCCCATAAACCTCTATTTCCCAAAACAGAGGATGGGGCAGGGCCTGGCCCTTGGGCTGTAGTTTGCTGACCATGCAGTTGTCCACCGTTACCCACGCCACGCAGGGCCTTTCCCTACCCCCCACCTGTCTCCACATTGAACTCTCCTAGAAATCCACTCTAAAGGAGATTCTCTTGTCCTCTCGTGCCCAACCCGAGGACACTGTTCCGTCCCTCTGCTCACGGAGGGTTTGCATTCCATTCGCTGGTGGCTGAAAACTCAGTGGGTCCATTATGGGCCCAGCTCTTCACACGGGAAACAGGCAGGTGGGTGGACATCAGGAACCTAAGCATTTTAAACTATGGATAGCACATGTTTAAAAGGTACACTGAGGCACAGGACAATTGTAAAGAGTTATTTGCACCAATGACGATTCATGAGTCAGGCAGCACCAAACTAGAGGTGGTACCCCCATGAATGCAGAAGTAATATAAAGAAAATACTTGATTAGTTACAGTTATAAAGTTGTCTTATTTGGTCTGTCTTGCTGGAAAGTTCCTAGGTATAAAATGGTAAGTTTGTTAGCTCCTTCTGATTGCTTGAGCTTATAAGTTGTTTTCCTTTTACAAGAAAGAGCTCAAGTTAAGTATTGCTTATGTTTGCAAATCAAGCAAGATTTAGGTCACTTACGAGCCTGAGCAGTTTTGTCTGCTCTGGGTTCCTCAGGCCCGGTCTCCATTTTTATTTACTTTGACACACATATGGCAGAATATGATTGGCAGCCAAAGCATGCATACAAATTTAGGAGCCAAATGATGGGGAGAAAATGATTGTTATAGAAGCAGAAGAGGAAATTTTTGTTGTTTGAGAAAGGCTTACGGGGTACAGGGCTGGTGTAAAGTCAGGAACAAGGGGTCTGGGCAGGATAGGAGCCAGCAGGGGCTGGAGAGAGGCCACCTGCCTGTGGACCTCCTGCACAGGCCACTGTTCCCAAGTGCCAGTCCTCAGGGGCTCGACCCACCTGCCCCTAAGTTTTAAGAACATGGACAGGGCAGGACAAAGTCTTTTTTGGAGTTGGGAAGACATTCAACCCTCATTTTGCCTTCCTACTTGTTCTTGTTTGTTTGTTAATATTCCTGACCTCAAAAATAAACACAGAAATCTTTCAACTGTACAACTTAAATGCAATCTTCCTTAAGCCATTCGTCAAAGCTGTCAAGATTTCGAGGATATTGGTACCTCCCTTTCCTCGAAAAGTTGTAACCTCCCATTGCTTCTTTGCACACCGCCCTTGGCCGTAGGGCTCTGGGTTGGTTCATGCACCCACTGGACTTTGGCAAGACAGTGAGGAGCATCCCCCGCTTGGTGGCTGCTGGTGTGGTCTCTGCTGGGCAGTGAGCACTTTCATGGATGGCTTCAAAGGCAGGCACCCAGCACCTGGGGCTGACTTTCCCCGAGACCCAGGAAGAAGCAAAAATAAAATACAATAAAAATCTCACATTTAGAGAGCCTTTGTTTCCAAGAGAGCAGCTTCAAAGCCAGTGTCAGATTTCATGAATAATAATATGTCATTCCTATACACTCAGCTCTCAGCAAAAAGTGTAGCACAGCCCTGGACTGTCCCCTCCCCGAGGCGACCTAATCTCCTTCCAATTAACAGGCTTTGTTTATCTGGCTTCCCCGTCAGCTGGGCCTTCAGTGCTGCACTAGGTTATAATGAGAAGACATTTTCCCAGCACAGGCACACTAAGAACAGAAATGACAATTAACTCCTATCATCACAAACGCTCCAGGCGTTTAGTCTTTCTCTTGGTGATGTCTGGAGTGAAAAAGGTGTTTACTCAAGATAGAGCCTGTTCCTGAACCCCTATTCCAGCACGCTCCCCATTTCTTCTCTCTTTCTGTTGTGCAAAACAGGCGTAAAGGAAAAGGCACGCACTTGCCTGATGGTCAGAGACCTTGACGGAGGTCCCAAGTCCAGACTTCCTGACTCTGTGATATTGTGTGTGTGCCCCTCGTCTGCAAAACGGGAGTGGCCGCCTCAGGCTGCCTGCCCCCACCCCAGCGTGCCATTGTGAGGCTTGGCGCAGGGAGAGCAGACACAGGCACGCGAGTGCCCGGGAGCCTCTGCAAACCTCACTGTCCCTGTCCTGTCCCTGTGTTGGCAGGAGGAAGATGACTATGAAAGTCCCAATGACGATCAGGATGGGGAGGATGATGGTGACTACGAGTCCCCCAACGAGGAGGAAGAGGCACCCGTGGAAGACGACGCCGACTATGAGCCGCCACCCTCCAACGATGAGGAAGCTCTGCAGAGCTCCATCCTGCCGGCCAAGCCTTTCCCCAACACCAACTCCATGTACATCGGTAAGGGCCTGCCTCCTGGTGCTCTGGCCCTGCCGGCCCGGAGCCGAGCTCTCCACTGCCGCACGGGGGGCCGGTGCCCCAGCTTGCCCATGTAGCAGAAAGTTCTGGGTGATGACGGCAGCTCCGCTTTGTGGCAGCTGTGTGGCTTTAGACAAGTGACTCCACCTCTCTGGGCCTCAATGTCCTCATCTGTGAAATAGGGTAGTAAGAGTGAAGATCACATAGGCCTGCTTGGGGATTACTGACACTGCAAACATCATTGCCTGTGGTGGCTCGTAGCCCTGAGCTGCCACTTGAGGGTATGTGGCAGTTACAACTCATTCTGTGGTTTACTCGGGTACTCAAGAGCACTTTCCTGTTCCTCCCACCTTTGACCAAATCATAGCTACGTGGCACTACCACCCAGAGACTGTCGGAGTAAACAGAAAGACATCAAGGGGGGTTGCCTACAACTTTAAAAACATTAGGCAGTATGTAAGATTTCCATTTCCATCTGTCCTGTTAGCCCACCTCTCCCTCACTATTCACTCCTTCACCAGTTATTGTCGATCGCCCATTAGGAGCCCGGCCCCACTCTGAGTGCCGGGAAACCACCAGGAAAGAAGACACAGCCCGTGCCTTGGGCCACATTCATGCAGTGGGGGTGACAGAAAATAAACGCGTACACACTTGCACAACACAGCTGCAGGTGTGAGCTGGAAGTCGATGATCAATAACGAAAAACTGAAACCACGTAGTCCTTTGTGCTCTGTAGCCCTTTTTCATTTTGCAGCCCTTTCCTAACGCTGCCTCAACATGTCGCCGTGTGCTTTGAAGCACCCTGTGTGATAAGGACGATGATCAGGTCTGTGTCGTGTACAGGGAAGTGGAGGTCAGAGGAGAAATGGAAAACGAAGCTGCTGAGCACCTCGGATGTGCCAGTTGCAAAGGCACAGAGTGAACAGGACTGTCCTCGCTCTAAGGATTCTAGTCCAGGGGTGATGCAGCATCAAACAAATGAGTCCCAAAATTGTTTAATTCAATGATGATGCAGAGTAAGGAAGACAAGCGCAGGAGACGAGCTGGAGCGTGTGCCTGCTCTGGGCTTGCTTGCCGTAAGGAGCTGGGATAGTAAGCCGATATTAAAGCATGAATAGAAGGTGGCTAAGTGGAGATGGATGTGGTAAGGGAGGAGCATTTGAAGCAGAAGAAATGACTGTGCAAAGGCCCTGAGGCTCAAAGGAGCTCGGCATGTTAGAGGAGCTGAAAGGTGGCCAGTGTAGGACATTGCCAGCCTGTCAACCTGGCCTAGGGACACTTCTGTGGCAATCGGAGTACTGTGAGTTTCCGTCCCAGGCAAGTCCAGGTCCCCATTAAGAGCCTATGATTTAGAAACAGGAGTTGGTGACCAGCTCCTCCCTTTATGGGAAGAGATGAGTAAAAGGAGGAAGTGTCAGAGCATTTGGGAGGGGACGGGACCCAGAACAGGATCCTCATGAGCGGTGACAATTTAACCCTGCACGGGCAGTGGGCGTGCCCGTGTGACTGCACACGTGTCTCTGTGAGTGCAGATGTGTGTGTGCACGTGCACACATGTGCCTTTTCATGTCTGTGCACATGAGGGCGTGTGTGTGTTTACGTCTTTACAATTTTGTCTGAAAACACTCCGTCCTGGCACTGGCTGAGCTAATGACAAAGAGGCCTTTTTGACTGGCACGATCTGTGATAAAGACCCAATCCTGTGAGGTGAGATGAGAGCTGTCCCTGTGTATGAGGAGAGTGACACAAACTGGGATAGAAAGACGGGCAGGAAGGGGCCTAGGACTCCCCAGCCCCCGGGAAATCCAGGCTCGGTCTCCCAGGGCTGGGGTCGCGCTGGCCCCTGAGCGTGGCCGACACTCTCTCACTGTAACATTCTTGTGTTTCCGCAGACCGGCCCCCGTCCGGGAAGGCCCCCCAGCAGCCCCCCGTGCCCCCCCAGAGACCCATGGCCGCCCTGCCGCCCCCGCCGGTCAGCAGGAACCACTCGGTAGGCCTCCTGCTCTTTTCTGGTACTTTGTGTCCACTCCAGTCACTTCCTCTGTCAGAAAAGCAAACCACAAACACCTTCATCTAGTTCTAATTTTGTAAGAAAAGATTGTATCTAGGCTGAGAAAATGTACACCCAAGGACTCAGTGTTTCTTTTTCTTGGAGAAATACTAGTGATTTCTATTTATGTCATTATGCTTATTGGTATTTTCTTTGTACCATAAACACATAAACTCCTTGTATAATAAAAGCTCCCCTTCTAATGGTCATTGTGCTATTACTTGGAAAGAAGTGAAAACTAAAATAGATGAAGTCATGGCACCTACTGGTACTGCGTGGGCACCTTTCCCACAAAAGACTTGCGCCACCAGGTGGCCAACAGCTGAACTTCAGGGGACAAATGCCTTCAGACCACGGTTTACGAGACAAGGAGCCTGGGAGCGAGACAGCAAACCCCCTTTCCTCTTTCTTCAAGCACACAGTCCGGCTCTTGTGGATCTAGTAGATTCTCGGAGTGACTCCGAGGAGCTCGGATTAAGGAGTTGCTAGCTGGCAATGTGTTTTCATCCCAAGTTTATCTATAAATGCATTTTGCTTTTGAAATCTGAAGACCTTCACCTCCACTACTGGGATGCGGAATTCAGTCATTCCGCCAACTCTATCCTAGCACCAAGCAGTGTTCTGGGTGCTGGGATAGAGTGCGAACAAGACACAGTCCCTGCTTTCATAAGGTTTCCACTGGGGTTGGGGGAGACACGTCACCAGCGGGTAAACAGCTGTATGAATGAGATGATTTGAGGCGCTGTGTGTGGGGTTAGGGAGGCAGAAGACCAGGTAATAGGATGGTGGGTGGCAAGGGGACAAGGGGCTGGGACAGAATGAGCCAGTTGTGAGAAGAGCTAGGAGAAGAATATTCTGAGCTTGAGATTTTCCAGGAACTACAAGGAGACCCCATGGTGGGCACTGGGGAGGGGATATAAGAAGGGCTGGGAGTGTGGACAGGTGCAGGGCCTTGCAGACCACGGTGAGCTTTTATTTTGTTCCTGATGTGATAGGAGCCACGGGAGGGCTCATCAGGGACATGAAGGGCTCCCTCCGCTGCCTGCAGAAGATAGCTTTCATGAGAGAGAGTAGAACGGGGAGCTCAGACAGGAGGCAACCTCAGTCATTCCGAAAAGGAAGTGGATATGAGTGGACGGAGGAGATGGAGATGAAGATGGAGAAAAGTGAGAGGATCCAGATGTATTTGGGGAAGCAGAACCACCAGGCCTTGCCGATGCATGGGACATGCTTCCTAACATTTGCATCTTTTTTTACGTAGCCACTGCCCCCACCCCAGCCCAACCACGAAGAGCCTAGCAGAAGCAGAAACCACAAAACGGCAAAGCGTGAGTACCAGGGCTGCTCTCTGTTGCCCACCAGCCCACCCTGCCCCCACCCCAGCCCACTCACAGCAACTGCTGCCTTCTTTTAATTGATGTCAGTCTTTTTCCTTTCCAGTGCCGCCTCCGTCGATCGACAGAAGCACAAAACCTCCCCTGGATCGCTCATTAGCTCCGTTTGACAGAGAGCCTTTCACACTAGGTGGGTATGACTCATGTTCGATGCATAGAGATCATGGTCAACATTTCTAGAGTGCTTACTGCATGCTTCTCACACGCACCATCTCAGTTACCGATGGCCACAATACTATGAAGTAGAGGCTATCAGAATCATCCACATTTTACAGATGAGGAAACAGAGCACAAAGAGGTAACTTCCCAAGATCACTCACCTACCAAGTGATGGGGTAGACACCCAAACCCAGATCAGGCTGATTGCAGGGCTCCTGGGCTAGACCTGCTTCTCCACTTGACATGTGTGATCTGTGTACACACATCTCATTGTCCTTCAGCCGAGACTCCACGGGGGTCTTTGTGGTGCAGAGGGACGACCTGAGCTAAGAGACTAGAGGTCTGGGGAGCTGGTGTGTGCTGCTTGTTGAACACAGGGATATTACTTTCTCAGGGCTCAGTCTCCTAACTTGTAAGGCAGGTGTTCTATAAGGAGGAGATGCTTTAGAAAACACGAAGTTGATGTTCAAATGTCACGGTTGTTTTTTGTTGTACGTATACAGTTGACCAAACATGGGGTATATTGCAGTCTTTTTACCCCACAATTTACAAAATTCTTAGATTGCAGCTATTTCCACATGGAGCTATTTTCAATTCTATTCTAAAACTTAGTTACCATTTATTGAGCAACTACTATGGGACAAGTTCCTTACCTACTGCAGATATACCTACATTATCTCTAATCCTCATGCCAACCCAACAAAGGAGGTACATTATTATCTCCACTTCTCAGTTGATGAAACTGAGGCTCAAAGAAGTTGAATAATTTGCCTAAATTTGTATAAGTAGGTACAGGATTTGAACTTATGTCTTTCTGACTTCTAAGTGGCTGCTGTTTTCCACCACATAATGCTGCAGTTGAGGGCCCTGAGTTTTAACTTGCTGTGGACTAGGAGAGTCTGGGAAAGGAACTCTGAAACTGAATAGAGGAGGAGCCCGGAGTCTCAGCTATACCCCAGCCTTTCCTTGGCTATGCTCCGAGCAAGGTATTTAGTCTTTTGTGGCCTCACTCCCTTGTCTGTCGGCAAAACGACTTTCAGTTCTTGGATTTGAGACTGCTGCTTGCTGCTGTTTCCCCAAACTGCATCACAACTGCGCTGAGTCATGCAAAGCTGTGTTGGCTGTTTTGGTTTGGAAGAGTCTGCAGCAGAGCTGTGTAATCACATGGAAATGAAGACAGATTTGACTTCAGATTGCAATCCCGCTCACTGCCGTGAGCCAAGGCATCAGAAAAGTAGAATATTGATGTCAAATCCCTCACGATCACCTCCTATCTTTTAAAAGATTCTTTCTTTACTATATTTTGAAAAAAAATGCTTAAAGACACCCTTTTCTGATAATTCCTGTTCTCTTGAATTACTCCCTTTTCTGTGAAGTTTTAGAAGAATTAATGTCTTCTTACAATGCTTAGACTCAACATGAGACTCTTAACGTGCCCAGAAAATATATACAAAAATGAGCAGATATTTTTTTAAAAAGTGTATTCAGGCTGGAGGATATAAATCTGAGTTTTCTGGGTGTCCCTCCAAAGTAAGGGTTCTACCCCAAACTAAAGTTTTATAAATAATAAACATGTTTATACCATCAAAACTCTCTCCCACTAGCCAGTGAGTTCTTCGCAGTGGGGCAGTATTCTTAGGACAGTCGTGGACCTGGCGTGTATTTGGTCCCTAGAGAATAAATCATGTGAAAATGCAACTCCAGGCAGATTGTCTCGCCATTCCCCTTAGGGCGTTAACTGTGCCTGGATGTGGGAGGGAGGGAAAGAAAGGAAGGTAACTAACAACTGTCAGCCCACACGGATCATGTCGAAGTCAAAATAAAAACGCAGAGATGCATCTCTAAATGTAACGTTTTATTTGGGAAGAAAGAATTGCAATTCAGGGCATACACGCAGACCTTGTGGTCTTCAGTATTTCCAAAGAACAAAGAGAAGGTTGGAGGTTGTATAAAAAGGAGGAATGTTAACTGTTACTGTTTGAGAAAGCTCATTGGCATTAGCAAGCTCCCGGGAGCTGGCAAGTTTGAGTGGGCAGCCACGGCAGTGGGTAAAATGCAGGTCGTTTCCACAACTGTTAGGTAAAACTAGTTTGAGGTTACAGTAGGCAATTTCAGCAGCCAGACTTGCAGAGAATTACATTTTTGGAGCAATATTAGTGTCCTGGGTGCTTTCCTCCCCTGGCTTCTTGACTCTGTTTTAGCTGGGTATGACAAGAATGATCCAATTCGTATAATCAGATTTCCCCATCTTGTGCCTGACCCTGCATATAAATTGTCGACTGATTTTTACAACAAACCCATAGGGTTTTAGCCTATAACCTCATTGTAGAGATGATGAAATTGAGACTCAAAAACCTTCAATAACTTGTTCAAGGTCATATAGGATTTGCTTCTAGCCCCAGTTGAATCCTGTTAGTAATACTTTTATCACATCAACGACAAAGGCCATACCTATTCTAGGGGACTTTAGATAGAATACAAATTAAATTGCTTAACGAATAACTTTGCAATGCAGAATTCTCAGGTACATCTGGCATCTCTTCAGGGAGCCGGAATATCATATATCATCTGTTCTAAAAGAAAAGTAAAACAAACAAATAAAAACCAACCAAAAAAAAAAAAAAAAGTGATTTGCAGCACGCGAGGAGAATCTCCTGAAACCCCCTTCCCCAAGTTAAAAGTGTTTTTCAGACACTAAGTGGAGCGCTTTAATATCACGTGCTCCACAGGACTGGAGAAAAATTAACCCCTTCATGGCAAATGGGTTTATTTTCGATTTGAAAATAAAACTTAGGCTGTACAAAAAAATATTTTGGCCAGCGAAAGAGGCATAAAATCCCAAGAAGACGCTCATGCTTTTGCTCATCAGTTATCTAAAGTAAAATGTTGAAAACAAAAGCACAGAGTCCACAGTACTGTTTGTGTGTTCACAAAGCTGTGTGACCGTGGGCAAGACACTTGATTTCTCTGAGCCTGGAAAATTAGGTACTTTGTAAGCGACATTTCCAGATCTGAAGTCTGGAACAGCAGCCCCCGTAAGAGCTCAGACTCAGAGCTTCCTCAAACTATGTTTTTAAACTTCATGCTTATAAAGTCCTGTATTGAAGGCCTGTCTGCTGTCATTTACAGGAAAGAAACCAGCGTTTTCCGACAAGGTAAGCTCTTTCTCTCCTCTTTTGTTTTTGTTTGTTTTGCATTTTGTCCTTACTCATTGAAAAGTGCTTGGACACTCAGACATCTTCCCCACTTCCTTGCAGCCCTCCGTCCCCGCGGGAAGGTAAGACGCCTGTTGCATCTGCGTGAGGGGACACGGGATATCCCACGGACCTCTGCGTTGGCAGAGTTTGTTTCTCACACTTCCTTTCTCTGAACTCTGCAGGCCTCTCGGAGAGCCTTTATCCAAGATACAAAAGCCTCCTTTGCCACCAACCACAGAAAGACACGAAAGAAGTAGCCCCCTGCCGGGGAAGAAGCCACCTGTGCCAAAGTAACTGTCTTGTGTTGCTAGAGCTTGTCATTCCAACAGAGTGGATGACACAGACAGCCTGCCTAGTGTTAGCTCCGCAGCAGGAACCAGGACTCTGGGCACCCCCAGGTGGGGTGGGATCCTTTCCTTGCTGTGCCTTGAGGAATGTTTAGGGTTCTCGGGTTGGATATAAAGTGCCAGGGAAGAAGAAGAAAATGGAATGTAGCTGAGAAATGAGTAGGGAAATGTTTACTCAGGAGTACGAGATGGCTGCTATTTGTGGAGACCTTGCCTACAAGCAGTCGAATTTTTAACTGAGTTTTGCTACCTTGTTACAGCAAAGCTTTCATGGCGCATAGGAACTGCACTTACCACTTGATTTTTCAGTGCAGGTAGCAGAAAGAAAACAACTGGGGAAGGTTTTTAGGTCACTGTGAGTGTCTTCCTTACTCTTCAACCACATTTTATAATTGCAGGAAACCGAGGCTGCTCTGGTATTTCTTAACTTTGCTATGAAGTCATTTGGGGCCTTTGTACCAAATGGCATGAATGCATCTGGTGTCAGGCCAACCCTGCTACTTACTGAGGATATAACCAAGGCTCTGTTAATCTCGTTTGTGAAATCAGGATTCGTACCTATCACCCTCCCTTGGCTGCTGTGAGGATTAAATCAAGGCCAGGGCTAGAGTGTGCCAAGAAAACCCCTTAGTAATGGAGTTTGATAACATTTTAGTGTCATATTTTTAAACAATCAAAATGAATGCAAAAAAACCACAATGAACAAAATATCAAAATTTTAAATGAATGCAGGATGAGCTGATGCCGTGGGGAGCATCTGACACCCAGAGGTGCTCAACAAATTGCCCTTCTCTTCCCCGTCTCCCGGGAGACACCGTGCTAAGGGGTGCAGTGCAGATGCCTGCCGCAGCGCTAAGGCAGCTGTCACCAAATCTGTGCGGCCAGCTCGTTCATCTGGGCCAACTACACTGAGCCCCCTCTGGAAAAGTCCCAAAGAAGTAGCATTTTCCAACCGTCTTCTCTTTACACCAAGGGTGGGCCCTGAGATGGCTGTTTTAAAACATCAGCAAAGGAGAATATGAACTAAAATGTTTTCATTTGCTTGGAGAAACAACAGCTCAGTGAAATTCAATAGCTACTGAGGAGTTAGTTTGCTGACTAAACCTTTATATATATATAATTATTTGCTGCAGTAGCTACCCAGAAAAAAGGTTTGCCTAGCTCAGCTTGCAACGATGACAGCACATTGAGTAACCAGATCTCCCCTCCACCCCGCTCCCCTGCCTTTCTGCTGGGATGCGTCGCTTCCCGTCTTCCCACGCCCCAGTGGGTTTGATTTCTCATTATTCGATTAAGTGAAACTATATTGTGAGGCTGGCTCTTTGGAACTCTTTGTGCTCAGTTCTTTTTTTTTTTTTTTTTTTTTTTTTTGCCCTACTTCATTTCAGGCATGGATGGGGACAAGACAGAAGAGAGAATGTAAGTACAAAATGTCATTTTGTGAGTGCTTCGCAAGGGGGAAACCAGAGCGGGCTCCGTGGAGGTTGGGACCTCATCCGTCTCGGCCTTCACTGAAGCCCAGCTGGAGAGGGTTCTGCACGCAGGAGGCTCTTGAGTACTGCGGCCTCCACCTCTGGGGCCTGGGTCTTTCTCTGCGCCTGTCATGCTGTGCTGCTTAGCTCCTGCCCCTGTGGGAGCACCTGGGGGGGCTGGGTTAGCTGCAGCCCCATCCCATGGTGTAATTAGCAAAGTGAGGGTGGGAAGTGGAAGAGAGCATACCGTGAGGGACGGCCAGGAGTCTGGGCCACACTGTTTTCCAAGGCCTCTGTTTTCCCTTTCAGTACCCCCATGATCTGAAAAAGAGGGGAAATAGCATTTATTGATTGCTTTACCCTGTGCACACTGCTATGCTAGCTGCTTCAGGGTGACCAGCTGTCCCTGTTTGCCCAGGTGCTCCCAGTTTTAGCACTGAAAGTCCCACATCCCAGGAACTCCCTCAGTGTCAGCCAAACCAGGATGATTGTCACCAGTAGCTTTACATATGCTTTGCGTTTAGTGACCCTGGAAGGGATCATCCTTTCCCTTTTACTGAGAAGAAATTGAGGCTCAGAAAGAGATATTCATGGCAAATTGCTCAGCCAATACATAGTCAGCATCTGAATCCTGCCTGTCTGCCTTTCTCTACACTATAAGCCCTCTGAAGGCCATCAGACCCTGCCCTTGTTCCAGCGCTCAGCCCACAAATGCCTGCTGTTTGCACAGCTCCGTGCAAGATGCTGTGCTTGTTCAAGTGATGTGCTGAGCTATGGAGACAGGCATGTTCACATCACACATGCTAAAGAGCACACAATCGTGGAATGCTCTGTAGAGGCTAAGGAAAGAAGGTGGTCCGTTTGGGTCAATGAGCCAGTGGTGACTTCTTAGAGGAGGTGAGCTTTATTATGGTCATAGAATGATGGAGAGGACACAAAAAAGAGTCACCCTAGAAGAAAGCCCAGGTGCATTCAAGCCTCAGGAATGTCCTGAGCAGGCGGGCGGCAATGCCCATGAAGCCTGCGGTGACAGTGAGGACAGTGGCTTAGCTATAGAGATACAGGGACAAAGTGGAGATAAGGTTGGACAGTGAAGATAACATCACACTCCAGGTTCCCAGTCTCTGGAAGGATTATTAACATTCATGGGAATCTGGGTGTTGTATAGTCTCAAACCAGAGGAGACATGGTTGCAACAGTGTTGAAGAACAATTTCATTGGGCAGATGTGTGTTTATGTACACAGCCCTTTGCTGGGACTCCCAGTTGGCCAATGGGCATGAATAACTCTGGCTGTGATCCCTCTTGCCTTCTCTCAGTGTGTGCTGAGATTAATGATAGCCAACTTTTATTAAAGAGCACTTAACGTATGCTGGGTACACGCAGTAACTAATTTAATCCTTATAACAACACTTTGAGGAAGCTGCTATTTCCTACCACAGGTCTGGCCTAAAGAGCAGGTGCAAGCTGGCCCTTTTGGTCTACTAGTCAATGGCAAAATCACTTGTCTCCTTGAACCTCGTCCTTACCTGAGGAGAAGAGAAAATAGCCCTTCCCTTGTCTATTTCACAAGGTTACCTGGAAGATAAAAATGGTGAGGGCCGTGGGTGCACCTTGTAAGCTGCACTGGACATAAGTAAGGCCGTGTTGCTGTTAAGAAGAGTGGCCTTGGCAAGGGAGAGACAAAAAGGAGGCTGAGCTTTGGGTCAGACAGATTCGGGAGGAGCCCAGTTCTGCAGCCTTTGGCAAGCAGCTGGGATCCTTCCTGAGGTCATGTTTCCATTTGCAAAATGAGGATGTGAAATTTCTGAAGGGTTGCTAGGGGAACCAAATGCAATCTTGTGTATGAATGTTTTGGGGCACATCATAGATATTGTTAATATTATATCTTTGGGCCTTTTTAGGCACCTCTGAATCTATTTCATGCTTAGTACATGAGGAGAGTCTCAAATCGAAGTGTCCTTAGATGATTGTTTGTATTAAGAAATCATAAACCATTTAGCAAGTTCTACTATTCTCCACAATATATTTATTTTAAAGAGGCATAACTGTCAATGAAAGAAACAGAGACATTTATTTGATTGAGAAATGCAGTTTTCTTTTAGAAATTGTATTTTGATAATACATTAATATTTCTTTTTTTCTTCCCCTGCCCAGGATGAAGATGATGGTATGTTTAGAAATGGTTTTTTATAACTTATAACTCATTCTTTCATTTATCTGTTTAGGCATTCAACTGGGATTGCTGAGTACAGAAATGCCATACAATCAATTATAACTGTTAAATTAGTATTAAGTAGACTTATGTCAATTGGTATACTGCACAACTATAATGAAATGGAATTATTTGTTTGGATTACCAAAGAGAACTGTTAAGTTCGTGTGTAGCAGTGCAGATTACTGAATTGTACAGCAAAATTAAAAATTGTATGCATGGTTAGATAGAAAAATCTCTAATATTTATGCCCTCTAACAAATGTGGATAAAGAATCAGTAACTGTAGATAAATGACATGGCATAAAATTTTGACTTTCATAAAGCAAGATAAAAAAACTTGTGAATAATTTTTGAGATTCATTATGTTTCCAGTTGACAATTTTCTGCCAAGTTAGCATTTCAAAAATGAAAAAATAAAATAAGTGTGTATTATAGCGAATGATATAGAATAGCAGCACTTTAAAAATGCATTCTCAGGGGGTACGTCATCTAGAAAAACCTTGAGGGATAGGGATCCATCTCCCCACGTCCTAATTACATCTAATTGTTTAGACTTTTGTGTCTGCCTTTACTAGCTGTTTCTAACTGGATGATTGTTTAGACAGTCATCCACTTAGAATGGGATGCTGGGAGCAGTTCTGGAATGTTCTTTAGAGACACTTGGTTCCTGACAGTCTCCTTAATGTTTTTCCACTTCCGCACAGTGCATCAAAGGCCTCTGCCCCAGCCAGCACTACTTCCTATGAGCTCCAACACTTTTCCTTCAAGATCTACCAAGCCGGGCGCCAAGCACTCTCTCCCATCCTCTCACATGCCTGGAGCTTTCTCAGAAAGGTTTGTGCCTCCGTCATTAAATTGTAGCTTAACATAACATCTGGGTCCCACTGACACTGAGGTAATGCCAGGTAGGTTGAGGAAGAAAGAAATGAGCCGGTGCGTAGTGGGTCTGAACTTTCGATCTTAAGAAACAAAACCAAGCTGAGCATTCAGAACGATGTGTTAAGTCACCACGGTCCTCGAGTCTCTGCTTGGTGTGCAGAGGGGTGCGGAATTGACTTTCCCCTTGATCACGCCAGATAGAATGGCCCCCTTGGCAGAAAATGGAGGATGCTTTCACTTTGTGAGTTTGATCAAACACACAACAATCATTAACTTGTTTAAGTACCCGGAGTTCATTCTGCAATTTGGTTGGGAAGACTGAGAAAATCTTGGCAGATGCTGAGAATCGATTGCAGACTCTGTCCCTAGCAGATCAGTTTTCCCAACAGCACAGCGTTTCTCAGGACTTGTGATAAGTCTGTGCAGAGGCAGAGGCATTAACAGGAGAAAGACCCAGGTCATTGTCCCCAAACCAGCCAAGGGGCCTCCTCTTGGTGTCCCCCAAGGCCTTAATATTCAAAGGGAGGAGCCCAGCTCCCTCCCCTGCTGACTTTCAGTAAGATGCATATACCCTCAATGCTTCCTTCCCCCCCCACCCTGCCCTGTTTCCTGTGGCTCTTCTCCTTCTTCCTGCTGGTTTCTTCTTGGGCCATGCCTGCTGCTTCTCACGCTGCTGCTCCCTTCCACTCTGCGCCCAGCCCCTCCGTCCTCACAGAATACCTCTCAGGCGAGGTTGCTGTGCAGAGCAGACGTTTCCCATTTGGACTGATGGGTGGGGGCGTCACTGCTCAGCATGTTGGGGTCCCCTCCCACCCCACCGCCCAGCCCAGCCCTGCGAGTGCTGTAGCTCTCTGGCACAGTGTCATCTAGCACTCTCTTGTCGCCACCCTACCCTCTCCTTGCAGCCCTTTAGGCCCTGGAGTCACTGTCCCCAAAGACATGCCCGTGAACACATCCTCCTACCAAAGAGCAGTGCCCTTCCCAGGGGACTTCTGCCATTCTCTGAACTAAAAGACCTCAAACTGCCACCGGGTTTTTAAAGTAACTTTTAAGTGCCCTTTACACGGTTTAATTTTGCTGCTGCTGTTGTTGTTTTGGCTCATGAAGCTCGTTAGACTTGGGGATGGTCCGTCAAGGGAGAACAGTGAAATGAATCCGGTCAGTTCCTTCCCTCTGCCCAGCCCCCCTGGTTTTGAGGGGAGCGGGGGCGGGACGCAGTGACAAGGCAGGAAGCATCCGCGGTCTGGCTTCCCTGACTCAGCTCCCCGTCCAACTGAAATCCATCTTTTCCTGTCTCCGCAGCAACAGCAGTTTTCCGCAGAGCGCCTCTCTCCCGCCATACTTCTCTCAAGGTTTGTACTCGGGGCTTTGGTGACCCGCTCCAGCCACCGCGACTTTATGACTGGATTCCCCGCCTGTCCCAAGCCTGTCCCAAAGCCTTTCGCAGGGGTTTTGTTGTTTCCCAAAAGCATCCGACTTCCTCGTTCGACACTTAATTCAGTGTCTGCAGTGTTCCAAGGGCTGTTGGAATGACAGGATGTGACAGAAAACACCACACGCACACATATATACGTACACACGCATACACACAGAGACATATACACACGTGCACACACATACATATATATATACACATACACATTCACATACATGTATGGTTGCTGTGCAGGACAGCA
Source organism: Eulemur rufifrons (assembly GCF_041146395.1). Classification (NCBI taxonomy): domain Eukaryota; kingdom Metazoa; phylum Chordata; class Mammalia; order Primates; family Lemuridae; genus Eulemur; species Eulemur rufifrons. Next base: position 15,862,536 of record NC_090992.1, read on the forward strand.
TTTTGTGTTTTAAATAGAAAACTACACTAGTATGTTTGGATTATACTTGAGAATAAACATTTTTTTCAGGAGCACATCTGTTGTATTCAGTTGGATGCGTCATTCCCCAGATAGGTGACATCCCACTGCCAACCCCACTGGCACCCACTAAGTTCTCAGTGTTCGCTAAGCAGTTGAGGTGGTTGTGTCCATATTCACCATATGGTTTTCAGTTTCTCAGCCCCTTCAATTTTCCACCAACCCCCAAACTCAGTGTGTTTTGCAAACCCACATTTGTGCAACCTGCCTGGCCCCTGCAGGCGTCTGAGTTCCAGACAGTTCACTCTACGGCAATAGTTCCCAAGGCAAATTCCACACAGCTCCAGTTTCATGAGTTGGTAATAGGGATTATTAACACAAATAGTTAATTATATTTTGGAATACCACCTTAATCCAAATTGATCCCTGTCCTCTAAGACTGCCAGGACACCTGGTCCTCAGTCTTCTCCACTGGCTGCTCCAATGTCAGGAAGGTACAGGGTGTATTGTGCATTGTCCAAAAACCTGTCATAATGCCTTTGAGGCTCTAGATATTGAGGGTGGTGGGTGACTGCAATAAAAAGTGTATTTGCTTGTCTGTTGTGAATTATGCGTTTTGAAAGTGTGTGACGCTTGCCTGTGGGTGCAGAAGCAGAAAGAGAATACTTCCTCAACTCTAAAACCGCCATGCAACAGGCCTTGGTTCTATTACTCTCCTAGCTTGTTAGATTTTATTCATTCGACAGGATTATAAAAGTGTAAAAGTGCTGGACTGCAAGAGCAGGGGCGGGGAAGGTCTGTTTAGGCAAAGGGAACCCGGAGAAGGGAGGCGCGGGCAGCTCAGAGCCAGCCTTCCCTGCTTATTTAGAAACAGGGAAGGCCATCTTCAATAATCCTGGTGACAGGGCTCAGGAGACTTCAGCCCTTCCCAGGCCACTGTCGTCCCTCAGTGGGTAACAGTGGAGATGCAGTGACAATCCTGGTGCAGAACCACCTGAGGTGCTTGTTAACATGCAGGTTCCTGGGCCTTAGGTGATTTAAAGGCCCCCAGCGATTCTTACTGATGCACAACAACGTTTGGAAACCACAGGTTCAAGTCTCGGCTTTGCCACTAGTAGCACGTGATTTGCTGAGACTCTGAGCCTCCATTTACTCATATGCAAAATGAAGACCACACCCACCTTGTAGTGTTGCTGTGAGAAGTGAAGGTAATAGAAAGAAAGTGCCTTACTCCAGACAGAGTAGTGCTGAGTAAATAGTTGTTGAATGTACACACAGATGATGGATGAATAATTAAAAGAATATTTAACTAAAAGAACTTTTCAGTTTTTAACAGCGTCTGGCACATAGAAAACAGCCTTGGCAATGACAAGTCAACACAATCAAACCTTTCCCGAGATGAGAAAATGTTCTCATAAAGTGTCAGGGAACCGTAAACAAGAAAAAAGAATTTTAGAGAGGATGAGGTGCAAGCGCTGGGTAATTTATAGGGGCCCAGTGAAGACTTCTTGGTTGGTCAAATAATCTGTAACGCCTTCTGTCTGAGTTGAGCAGTCTTTCCTCTTGAGAACAGCAGGTAGCAAACTTTGATTATAAAAGCTAACAGTATTCTCAGTGTAATTTCATCTTGTCTGGGGTCCCTTACATTTCTTTTTGTAAAAACATTAAGAACATAATTATCTTTATTACCAAATTGTCACTACAGCATTGGGAATCCACTCTGGGTGTGCTGATGTTACAGGAGTCTATGAAAGATCTGTCTCTTGAATATTCTTTTTGATGTTCACATTCCTTAAAACAAATGTGGAGTTTTCATAAATGGATCTGGTCACTTTACATCATGTAACATGCCCATTTAGGAAATCACTCAATGTTGAAGTTGTGCTCTCGGAGTTTTACCGGTATGATTACAGAACAATGTCTGAGCAGCCCATAGTTTTGAACAGGTGAAAATTATTTTCAAAGCTCTGGTTGCTTGAAATGTTAATTATTGGAACAAGTGCAAGGGCATTTTGAGGGGAAAATGTGTTTTGACAGAAGTAAACAATAGCTTACAGCAAATTAACTTTCCAAATGCTATACTTTTGAAGGCTCCAGCAACAGACCACCTCTCAGAGCTGAAGGCAGAAACTTTCCCTTGCCGGTTCCAAACAAACCTCGGCCCCCATCCCCTGCGGAAGAGGTAATAGAGCATATGTTTTTATTTTTGTTTTTCCTCGGTAAATGAATCATCAGAAACTCCCATTGAATGGTCTTTTGCACTTTTATCTTCTATTAGTTTTAGTTTATTTGAAAACATAAATTAAAGGAGAGAATCCGAATGAAAATTATGTTCTTTCTCCTTGGTGTTGTTTCAGACTCTTCCAATGGCAAATGTGTGTTTTGTATTAAACAACAAGAAAAATAATCCTATTTTGTGTTTCCTAGCTTATGACCTTGATTTATCATGCAATTGCTCGTTAACCCAGTTTTTTCATTAAGCATGTTATACTAGACTGAAGAAATTATTATATCTGTATCTTTCTTGATTAGAGGTTCCATTATATACGGAATGCTTATGCACAGCTACCTTTGCAACCGGTGTCATGATAAAAGCAGTGCACGCAAAATATCTTCTATTTAGCCCCACCTAAATGATCTATATTCAAATTAAGAAAACAAATGCTTCAAACCTCATGGAACTGAAGTGGTGATTTATGGAAATTATTACTCAGAGGCTTTTCTTTTAACTTACATATGTAACTGCAAAATTTATTCAGTTTTTAAAAATTTACATTTTCAGAATTCATTAAACGAAGAGTGGTACGTTTCTTATATTACCCGACCAGAGGCAGAAGCTGCTCTTAGAAGGATAAACCAGGTATTGTGCTATAGTGTATTTTAAAATAGTTATAAATATTAACGGAGAATAAGAAGGGAACTGACTTGTATTGAGTACCGATTATGGGCTAGAAATTCTACTAGGTGCTGTTGCCACTGTTACACCCAGGAGATCCGTTAGTGCCAGCTTCACGACCACCTCCACCCATAGCAATGATTCCTAGGACTTTGGCTGGCAGGAAAATCTAAATTAGGCAGTCATTTGGTTGCAAGAATCTTAGGAGATTTTTTTAGCGAAAGGAGCATCTTATTATAGGAATCATATAGTGTTAGAAGGAGGCTGTCTCCTAAATTTCCAACATCTAACCATTTAGTTCCATTTTCTCTTTACGCACAATTGCCATCCACATCGATGCAAAAGGACCAATATTGAAAGAGACAGCAGCAATGTTTTGCCCTTTCCCCTAGACATTTCTAGCTAGTCCTTTAATATAATAAGGTCTTAAACAGATTTCCTGTGGCCCAGTGCCGAACCTTAATCTTAAATCTATTTATCAGAGATGAGAAAGGAAAGATCCTTCATCTTTCACATCGAAAGTCTACAGCAGTAGTTCTCAACCTAAGCTGCACATTTAGATCATCTGGGAGCTTTTTAAAAATCCTGATTCTTCGTTGTCACCTGCAGATTCTGACTTAATTAGTCTGGGCTGCTGTGTGGGCTCTAAGAGGCTTCAAAACTTGATTCTGATTTGAAGCCAAGACTGTGAGTCACTGGTCCAGAAGTATGTTTGTTTAACAGAGATGATCTGACTGGCTCAATTAACTTGGAATAAAAAGACACGAAGGAAAGCTGTTATTGCAAATTGATGGCTATTTAAAGCCATCCAGATTCAGTACAAAGAGAAGAGACTAGTTTAAAGGAGTCCTTACTAATTAATTCTATTTTAACATTAGGTCTTTATAATATTAATATTACGTAGCAATACTTTATTGAATGGAAATTTAAAGTACAATAGGAATCACAACACTAGTTTAGTAAATATCAGAAAAAAAGATAAGAACACAGACAGCTGCATTCGATTTTGTTCAGGTGTCTGATGAATGAAACGCTGTATCTAGAGATCATGAGGTTTTAAAAGGGATGCATTTCATAGGTATTTGGGTGTTTTCTGACTTCAGATGTCAAAAAGAAAGGTTAGGGAATTAACTCACAGGAACAGGAAGATGTATCTTGAGTTAACCAATAAAGTATTTCTCCTGGCCTTTTATCCACTCAACCACCTGTTATTTGTTTTTTTACTGAAAAAAAGATTCCTTGTTTTATCAAGAGACTTCAAAAAGGTTGACTTGGAAATTTCTCCAATATAATCTCTGCTGCCTCTCTCTTGATAACCAAGAAATTCATGACACATGGGATCTGTCGCTGTTTGGGAAACTGAGCATTCGTTGACTGACAGGTTTTGCAGTCAGGGGACTGCAGACTGCAGCTGACAGGTTTTACGGACCCCTAGAGGGCTGTCTACTGCGCTTACAGGGCAACAAAAATAGTGACTTTTACTGCTCCCATAATAACAAGTATTTATCCTTTTAGGATGGCACTTTTCTGGTTAGAGACAGCTCTAAAAAGACAATAACCAATCCGTATGTCCTTATGGTGTTGTACAAAGATAAAGTTTACAACATCCAGATCCGTTACCAGGAGGAGAGTCAAGTTTACTTGTTGGGAACTGGGCTCCGAGGGAAAGAGGTAAGGATTTCAAGTTTCAACCTTTCCCCAAATTCTCTTATGTTTCTCTGCATATCTTCGTGGAGGCACACCGTAACATTCTTTGGGAGTCCATACTGTATGGGAACTTTAGAGTTAAGTCACATGAGTGAGGCCCTTCATTTATTGGAAGAGAAATAAAGCAAAATTGTTTACAATGGCTACCTCTGACATAGGAGTCTTTTTGTATCTTTTATTCCAAATAATCTAAAATCACATGTATAACTTTTAAAATCAGGAAAAAAATGTTAACATTTAAATTTTTTAAAAATCCAGTTAGATGGTGTCAAAGGCAAGTCCCTATTGTTCACCTCTGTGACATAATTTTAATGTAGATTGCAGTGTATTTATAAGGATGTATTTAAAATGGATGCCACTTGGAAAAGGGGGAAAACTAGAATATTTGCCATTGCTGATTATTTAGATACTTGGGTCATTTCTTACTAAAAATGGACGGTTGGCTCTGTGAAGGTGGCCAGATTGCCAAAGATAATTTTTTTTCTGTTAGGCCAAGGTTTAGATTCTCATGCCAGTCACTTTTTGAGTGGTAATCAGACCAGAAGTAAAAGAAACCTTCAGGGCTGCTTTTTGTAAAGGAAACTAACAACTAAAGTTAATGCCCCAAACATGCTCTTTAAGTTCAGAGTTCCAGCAGGAGGGCCAGCTGCATCCAACACCTCCAGAATGAGAAACAGCATACCCATACCTTCCACTTCACTCCAAATAGTTTTAAGTTATGATAATATTAGTGAGTAGAAAAATTGCATGACTTTGGTCAAATGTTTGAATCACTGGTTCACTGTGGATAGAGATGCATAGACCCTACAGAAAGAGAGGTGTTTGCCCTCCAAGATTTCTCTGGGTCTCATGTGGAAACACACAGGTGGAAACCACTCATTGCAGCTGCCATGAAGGTAGACACCTGGCAGAAAGGAAGTGCATAATCCTGTTTGGGGTACTTAGGTGACTTCTGACACATGTCTAGAAGGATGAACGGGGCTTTTCCCAGCCTGGCCATCAGGGCTGGGGTGATCAAGGCTATATGAACAAAGACTTGGCTACTGAGCCCTTTTGAGCGTGGAGGTGGCAGTGGGGACACAGCAGAGAGATCATGAAGGAACCGTTGCGCCATGCTGTAGATAACCTCAACACTGTGAACGAAGTTTGGCCTCCTGATTCCTTATACCGCTTAACATTACTAATATTGGCAGTGAAGTAGGGATACAGAAACCAAAACCAAAGAGAGCAACCTCAAAGCAAGGGTATTGTAATTAAAATATTTAGGGTAAATAACCCTCTATATGAAGTTAAAAAAATGTATGTATAATATTACATATGTATATACACACACAATTTTTTAATCTTTTGTCCATGTTTTTTGGATGTGAGGATTTTTTTCCCCAAAGTTCTATAGCAGAAATAATTAAACTATTTGCCACATTTTACAGAATTTTCCCACAATCATCATAACTTGAAGAGGTAGGATATATTACACAGATAAAAAACCTGAGGGTGAAATTCATGCTGTCCATTCCAATGTTGCCTCATTTCTGTATTTTGACTCTTTCAGGACTTTTTGTCTGTGTCAGATATTATTGACTACTTCAGGAAAATGCCACTTCTGCTAATTGATGGGAAAAACCGAGGTTCCAGATACCAGTGCACATTGACGCATGCCGCAGGGTACCCGTAGCAGGGCAGCCGAGCAAACGAGCCTTCCGCCCGCCTCTGTGGCCAACACGGATGACCAATCAACTTTGGTCAATGGACAAACACTCAGGGCTGAATTGAGACCCTCACCGTGAACACGAGGGTTTTGTCCTTTCCTTTAAAAAGTGTTTGCAATGAAGACTGTCAAATATCCCATAACTTATTTATTCTTCTTCAATGTTTGTAAAGTGCATGAGTAATAATGTTCACATTTGAAGTCTAGTAATGCACTGTAATAATTCATTTTTAAAAATGTGTATTTTTGAATACCCATTTCAAAGTACAGTAGTTTACACAGCTACAGAAATAATTTGGGGCAAGTCTAAAAACACGGAAACAGTAATAGTTATTGGTATCACGTAAAACTGATTGTTTTTTGTAGCCAAACCTCTTGTCAGTCAGAGGCATCGTTAGTTTTATAAATATAATTAAAAAATTACTAAAATTCATTTTCTCATCAGCAATAATTTAAGAGGCTTCAAAAATATAATTTCATTCCTCCTCATTGGTGTTTTTTTTTTTCTGGGGGAGGGGATTTTTATGTACCTTTTTATGAAAAGATAAATACATAACTTCTGGGATTAAAATTGTCTTTTGCTTTACTTTTGGGCTCCTAAGACAACTTTATTGACTTTATAATTTAGTCTATATTATTACATTTTTATATTAATGCAAATTTAAACTACAGATACCAAAAAGAAAGCCTTTTAAATGTAGAGATGGCGCTGGGGTAAACCTTTCACCTAGGTTTGCCCCAGGTTTAATTACTTCACCTGAGTTTAATTGGCACTTCACCTCCCACATCCTCTCCATCCCTTGCACCCTCCTCCCAACTCCGAAGCATTGTCCAGGGATGTACATTTTACAGAAGGCTTCCTGGGAAGATGAAGGAGCAATGCTTATCCATAGAAAATTGTGATCAGACTTTCTTATTTAGATACAGCTCTTCTCTCTCTTGTTATCCCCGACAGCTCTGTCATAAAGCCCCTTCTCCTCAACCTTCCCAAACAGGCTCTATGTAAGTCCCTGGAGGCAATTCACCTGTTTCCTTTAGTTTACAAATGTACTTAACAAAAAGCAGTAGGCCTTTAGTCAGATAAAAACCTAGTATTCAGCAAAACAATGACAATCAATTGTTCTTCAAATTTTTCCCTTTGGGAGCTTGGTTATTGTTGCACAACTTTTATTAACGACAAACATTTTTGGCTTCTCTGCTTAATCTACAAATTTTCTGAATAGAAAAGAAATCTTGCATCTTCATTTTCATGAGCTAATAAAAGGAGCATTGGCAGGGGTATAAGAAGTCACCAAGTTAAAACTAATGATATGCTAAGATAAGGAGTATGTGAAATATAGAGTTTTAACTGATTAAAAATCTTATTTCACAAAACCAGGTCTTTACAACCAGAAATTCTCAATTTAGAGTCCGAAATGTGGGAGTCCCAAAGCTGAAAAACCTGCCTTCATTTACATGTTTATTCAACAGGATATTGAACAAGTATTTATTTAGTGCCTGTTCTGTGTTAAACACTGAGCTAGGTGCTGGGCAGTGAGGATAGTAGATACCACAAGTTCTATTATGGGGTGAGCTCAACTTCTGTCATCTTCATGGTATTCTATCCTTCGTGTTCAAAAATATCTAAACTGGTATACATATACCATTTTATTAATCCATGCATGTATTGATGGGCACTTGGGTTGTTCCCACATCTTTGCAATTGTGAATTATGCTCCTATAAACATTCGAGTGCAGATGTCTTTATTATAGAATGTCTTTTTTTTCCTTTGGGTAAATACCCAGTCATGGGATTGCTGGATCAAATGGTAGTTCTACTTTTAGTTCTTTGAGGTTTCTCCATACTACTTTCCATAGAGGTTGCACTAGTTTGCAGTCCCACCAGCAGTGTATGAGTGTTCCCATCTCTCCGCATCCACGCCAACATTTGTTGTTTTGGGACTTTTTGATAAAAGCCATTCTCACTGGAGTTAAGTGATATCTCTGTGGTTTTGATTTGCATTTTCCTGATGATTAGCAATGTTGAGCATTTCACATTTGTTGGCCATAAGTCTATCTTCTTTTGAAAAGTTTCTGTTCATGTCCTTTGCCCACTTTTTTAATGGGGTTGTTTTTTTCTTGCTGATTTTCCTGAGTTCTATATAGATTCTAGTTAACAGCCCTTTATGGGATGTGTAGCATGCAAATATTTTGTCCCATTCTGTAGGCTGTCTCTTTGCTCTAGTGATAGTTTAGTACCACTCAGCCATAATAAAAAAAAAAATGGTGAACTACCTATTGTATTATCCTGGATAGTAATAGCTGGAGACCATTCTTCTATTAATAAGTGAAGTATCACAAGAATGGAAAAACAAACACCATATATACTCACCGTTAAATTGGTACTAATTGATCAACATTACTGTGCACATATGAGAAGTAACATTCATTCATAGGGTGTTGGGCAGGGGTGGGGAGAAGGAGGCAATGGGTAAATTCACAACTAACAGATGTGGTGTGTGTTGTCTGGGGAATGGGCATGCTTGTTGCTCTGACTTGGGCAGTGCAAAGGCAATTTATGTCACCAAAGCGTTTGTACCCCCATAACACTCTGAAATAATAAAAAAAATATCTAAAATGAAGGACATGGTAAATTTCAAAACAACTATTTGGTAGTGGATCATGTTTATAAGGCAAAGCAAAGCTTAATTTTAAGTCCCTTGGAGGCAAGGGACTTAGTAAAAGGGTGTTCCATCGTACTGCTGTGACTGTGGTGGAATCTTTTGTTTGCAAGCCTAGAATTCTCTCTTCCTTTTACCAAGCACCAGCAACTCCATTTTTTTTTTTCTTTTGGATGGGCCTAGCCTCTTTGGGCCTTAGGCCTTTTATATGCCCCCAGTTGCACCAATCACAGTTGCTCCAGACCCTGATCAGTGACAAATATCTTATCAAGCTGGGCCAGTCAGGGTTCCTCTCTGGAATGCTAAACCCAGAGACTGAGACAGATCTCTCTTTTCTTGGGAGGGTCTCCAAAAGGCAATGCTGTACACCTGGAGCTGTCTGCTGTCATGCTTCTACCCTTTCCTACCCATTACATGGAGGAAACCAGTCTATTATACGGGAGAATGAAGCCAACACACAGAAACACAAGTGAGAGAGACGTTATATGAATTAGTGGAGTCCCTGAAATCTACTCCAATCCTGGACTTACAGGTCATAGCACCCAATAAATGCTTCAGCTATTTGCAGTTGTTTGGTACATGCCACCAGGAGAGTTCTAATTAAGATAAATTCATACCATCCATTAATAATCTAGTAACTCTCTTTCAACCTGAGCCAAATTCAAACAAAGTAAAGGATAAGCAGTGACCCATGGCCAACTTCCTATGTCATACTCTTCAAATTAACCATTCCTTGAAGCATTAAAACAACAATGAAACAGCCTTCAAGAGCATGAAATACTTATTTATAAATCCACATAATTCTTATTTTGTTTTTAATTATATTAAACATATTAGTAAATTCAGTTCTCCCAGATATTTGTTAATTCAACAATAACACAGAAATTCACAACAAATAAGAAATCAGACAGAAAAACTATTAGAAGCAAGGGATACATCTGATATTTTAGACTCTTCATAGAGGGGATTGTTTCCTTTTGTTTCTGTTAAGTCTTCTGTCTTCACAGGGTGACTAAAATGTAGAGTAAGGTCACAAAGCAGTAACTGGGAGTGCTCTGTGTGAAATGAAACAGAAGACACTATATTGTAGCACATATGTCATAAGCAAATATTATAGCCTTAAGTTGCTATTTCCTAATTCCTAGTTTAATTTTTCCAAGTGATTATTGATCAAACCACAACTTAAGTGTACCCCATTTTGACTTAAAATCAGATTTATGTACTATAAAGTATGACATAAAAATTTACTGGAAGGGCTCTTAAGCCCAACTACTCAGCTATCTTACTAAACCACAACTTGATTTATTCAAATGATAACTTTTAAACTTATTTTTATCTAAGTTATACCATGCACATAGTATTTAATATAATTAGATACGTCTATGAGGCATATTACAAAAAATCGCAATTCCTATCTCCTAGAGGCAATCACTTTCAACCTGTTTTTAGCTCACTTTGTTTCTCTTGCTTTTGTTATTTTGTGTGTGTCTGTGATTTTTTTGGGGGGGCGGGTGCTGGTATTTACTGCCATATCTCTAAATGACATGTTTATTTGATTCTTTTTTCAATTTTTCGTATTATCTGCTTCTGGCAACAAAAGATTAAGATACAACTCTTTCACTCATTCCCTATTCCTCCAACATACTTAGAGAAGTTTCGCTACCTCAATATTTAACATTTAAATGTTAATTATATAAATACTCTTCACAGCAGAGTCTTTTAGTATAGTTCCCTTCCTGCAAGCTACCGCTCAATCACAGTTAATAATTGTTTTTCTCCCATTGCTCGATTATCAGGAATATATCCCAAGTGTCCCCCAGTTGAGAAAATCTCTTGGTATAAAGCCTTAGCTATTCTATTGTGGAATGTCTCCCCTCTTCTCGGGCCTTCTAATTTGCTCTAATTTGGACTGACTGCTCATTAGGACTGCTGCACAGCTCGTGTCTTGGGAATGCCCTTCACCATTATCCTAGGGACTCCCTTCACCCCTGCTTTCTGTGGAGTGCCCTTATGCCAGAATTCCTGTGTCTTTTGCTTTTTGATCTGCTTCCTTGTTTGGTGGAACACAGCCTCAGTAACTTCCTGAGGGAGTAAAATTCTATGTCTGAAAATTCCTTTCTCTACAATAATGCTCAACTAGTAGGTTGGCCAGCTATAGAAATCTGGGTTGGAAATCATATTTCTTCAGATTTCCAAAGGCATCACTGCATTGTCTTATAGCTTCCAGTGTTGCTACTGAGAATTTTCACATGATTCTAATTCTTAATCTTTGTTGTTTTCTCTTCAGAAGCTTTACAGATCTTTTTGTTCTCTCAGTATTCTGAAATTGCACAATATTGTGACTTGGTATGGGTCTATTTTCATCCACTGTATTTGGCTCTTTTGGTGTAGAAAATCCTGTCCATCAGCTCTAGGAAATTTTCTCAGATCATTTCTTTAATGAATTCCTCCTCATCCATTGTTTATGTTCTCTTTTTCTAACACTCTTATTTATTGGATGTTGGACTTTCCTTCACTTATCTTGTTATCTCCCCACCCTCAAAACTTTCCCTCTCTGTTGTTTTGCTCTACACTCTAGGGGTACTTCTTCATTTTATTCATTTATCTTTTAACCCTTCTCTTGAGTTTTCATTTCCGCTATATCACACTTTTAATTTCCAAGAGCTTCTCTTGCTCTCTAGATACTTTTTTTTTACATTATCCTGTCACTTTTCATGGATACAACATCTTCTCTTTATCTCTGTGGATATTAATGGTAATTTCTTGAAGTTTTCATCTCCTTTCATTATTTCTGTTTCTTCCTTATTGGTTGCATCCATTTGTTTGTGTCTGCTTTTCATATTATATGCATTCCTCAAATATTTGTTGTGCCATAGTTGTTCGTTCTTATTTAAGACTGTGACACTAAAGAGGTTCTTGGAAGCACTATGCCTATGGTAGTCAATACTGTGGCTGGGTTATTTTGTTGGAAGAACCTCTGCTATAAGTATCTTTAGGTTTCTTCTTTTAGGCTGGTTAGATTCCTGAAAGAAAAATCTGCTTTGGGGGTATAAATCTGGCTGCCAGTGTTTTGGTAGCCACATGAGGAAAAAAATTGCCAGAGGTCTTGTAATTCAGTATGTAAACTGGTTTTAATATTCTTGTTTTCAGTACAGTACTCTCCCTCAACTTGTGGCTAGTAGCTCCAGGCCAGAGATGCCTTGTTTTAACCTTGAGTCTTCTGTCACAGAGAAGGGATAGGCTGCCTGGCTCTGTGGGGGGCAGAAGAGACCACAGGGATCTACAACCCTTTAAACATTTCACTAGTCCTCCTGTTATTAGCTGCACTTTACCACCACTATACCACCACTTCCAGAGCATTCTGGTGCCACCATGTCTTGAGCTGTAGGGGCTATTTGTTGGCTTTACTCCACCAGGTTAGGGTTCAGATTTTAGGACTTTAGGATTCAGAGTTGTCTGTTTGCTTCCATTTGCTTTCTGTTTTATTGTTATCGCTTCTTGGGAACTCTTTACCTTGTGGATTTTTGTCTCTTTAAAATCACTTAAATTTAAATGTCAGGCTTACCACTGACTAGTTAGTTGCTTGATCCTGAGAAAGTTAATCTTGCTCTTTTCACATCCGTAAATGCCAATAGTAATAGTTCCTACCTCGTAGAGTTGTTATTGACAATTAAGTGAGTTCATTTATACAAAGCTCTTAGAAGAGTGCCTAGATTATAGTAAGTGCTGTGTTAGCCAGTGACATTATTATTTGGCAGAGGAAGTGAGGGTACATGGAATGTTCAGTCAGTCCTGTGTTTTTACCGGAAGTCTATCCTCCTAGTCTAGCTTGACAGGCCCCTTATATCCTAACTGCCTGACCTACCCACACAACTACTCAGGAACACATCTATCATATTTATTATTTCTATTTTACTTCATGAAGGAATACTCCCCAAAGTAGAACAATTAGATCATCAAGTGTGGGAGGAATCTAAAGCTTCTCTAATTGTTTTAAAAGGGTTCAAGCATCCAGAACCATTTATTCATTTAATAAACATTTTCTAAGAATTCATCAAGGCACTGTGTTAAGTGCTAGAATACTCTCAAGGAGCTTAGAGTTGACCAGGGCTAGGAAAAGTAAGTAAATATGCAATTATAAAATAGTGTGTTAAGTCATAGGAAAGGGTAGCAAGGATAACACACTGGCTCAAAAAAAGTTTTCCAATGTTAAGTGACCTCAACTAATAAGAAGCAGTTAACCTGGTGTGGTGGAGGTGGGGTGTAGCCATGTGATTTCAGAAAGAGATGTATGTGTTAAGGTAGAGATGCAAAAGAGAGCCAATAGTTCAGTATGGCTGGAGCATAGAATGTGCAGGGAAGAAGTAAGATTAAGGGACTAGAGGCAGGGTCTGATCTCAAGAGGTCATACATAGTCCATTCTAGGAGGTTTGGACTTCATCCTGAAGACAATGGTGAGCCAAAGAGGATTTTCTGCAGATTTATGTTTTGGAAAAAGTGTCTTCACTTTAGTGTTGAGACTGGATTTGAGAGATGATGAATTAAGCAAAGCTAATCAGATTTCTTTACATCAGACTCTTGAAAGCCTTTGTTAATATGCGCTGTGAATTTGTGAGAGAAATATATAGCATAAAGCACTTCTCAAACTTATCTGAGGTAACAACATGGACTCTGTTTCATTGCATGCCATCTTCTGACAGCTCTTGAGACAGCAGGGTTCACAAATCAAAGTCTGAGAAATGCTGCCGGAGGGAGAGAATGTGGAAAAGCATAACAGGCACTCACTATTTGGTGCCTAATTAACAGTCACTCCTCTCTTCTTGGTGGCACAACTTGATTTCATCTGAGGTATTCCTCTCCCCAGCTCCAGCTAAGTCCTGACTGGTCCAAACTGGTCTTGGTAGTCCCAGTCCCCTTGGCCATGGCTGCTGTAGGCATCTGCATGTGGATGCAAATCTAGCCAACGAAAGGAAAGCACAAATGTGCTGGAGAAATCTGAGAAAAGGCTTATAGACACAGACAAATATAGTGTCTGCATATGGCCACCTCTGAAGATAATGACCATGAGGAGTGATAAAGACAGTAAATGAGACAGAGCAAAAAGATGGAAAGAACCAGGTCCCTGATGAAATCTTTAAACCTATGAATTAACTTTAGGGCTGCCCTACCTTGCATCTTCTTGTTATTCCATATTGCATAAGTCATGTTAAGTTGCTATTTTGTAACTTATAGCTCAAGGCCTCATAACAGACATAGAAGCTATCTTTAAATATTCAAGAGTTGTTATGAGAAGAATAACTACATAGTCAGAGTAGTTTTCATGGTTAGAAATAGGACTCACAGGTGACTAGGAAGACAGATTTCGGCCAGTTCACAAGAAGGAATTGTCTAAAATGGAATGAGTTGACTGGTGAGATAAGAAGTTCCCCAACATAAGAAATGTTTGGGCAGAGATAGATTATTCCGAGAAATATTCAATCACAGAAATGTTACATGCCTGGAATTAAAGAATACATCTGTGAGGTGAGTGACTAAACATTATGACCTATAATGTCTGATCCTACTCTATAAATCTATTTAAAATGAAGACGCCTAAATCACAGAATCAAATTTATAGTTTTTAATTTGTAATAAACCTTGGAGGCTTAGTAAGAATTTATGGATAAAGACACTGAATTTTGCAGAATGTGACACAACTTCACTGTAATGGTGTGTTGAAGGGAAGGAAAAGAAGTAAATTTAGAGAGCTTACTTAGACAACATGATGAGCTTATTAGCGTCAGAGATGGGAATTCAGGTCTGCTAACTTGTGGATCAAACATAATTCATCTGTAGAGATCTAGGTCATATTGCAAGGCAAACCTCTCTTAAGAAATAGAGAAATCCTAATTAGTGGGCAAAATTCAGTTATACCCCTGCAGAAGCACAAATTGGCTCTGCTATTTATTTTATAACAACACATAAACATTTTAACCTAGTGATTCAATACTTACCTTTCATCTTCTTCAACTCTAGAGAAATTGTGTGAATGTTTTTAATTATGGCTTCCACATTTAGCTTATGATCAGTAACATTATTCTTAAGCATCTGATTTTAAAAGAGAAACGAAAACAATGTATAAATGCCAAATATTTATGTGTACTTTAAAAATACTTAAATTTTAAGTATTTATAAAAGAAAATGTTATTTCAGAAGTGAAATAATTGTTGAAATGAGACTTTATAAATATAGTTAGAATTCTACATAGAAAGGCAACAATTTGTTATATTTTTCCAACTAAAACTTAAGCCCCAACTAGAATTCTTAGGATGAGGTTTCTTTTTAAATCAAACCACATCCACAAGATGGAGCTCGTAATGGAAATAAAGATGTCCCCTTTTCAGAAAGCCTCAGCACTTATAAACACCACCTTACAGTTTAGCAATCATGTCAAATCTCTAATTTTATGTAAGTCAGTGTCTATTTCTAACTTATTCTTGAATGACAGGGCCCATGTGTGATTTAAGAACACAGTAAAACTCAAAATAAGATTTGATTATAATTCATTAACTATGAGGATGACAAAATGGCTACTTTAGATTTGGGAGTTAGGATAACACACATGTTAATTTTGGTTAGCTGAAAGGTATAAATTAACACATTACTATGTTAATATATACACAGCACACGTACTTAACCAATTGTGTCAGATACAAATATATGGAGAGCTGGTTCGCCAGAAACTAACCTTAAGCCATTCAAATTTCTCAAAATGACTTGAAAAACTAAGCCTCAGTGAACACCGAACTCCAGCAGTGTGAAAGGTGGGCAATAGTGGGTCAGGCTGCTTGTCCCAACAAACTAACCTTTAAGTCAGTCCTTGTCTCTGCCTTTTCCTGAACAGGAGGAATTTGTCCAATTTCTCTCACTCCAGAGCCACTGTAAAAGAAATAATCTTGTTTTCCAGACATCGGTGAATAAAATACACTTCAGTCTACCTCTAAGCCCCTGTACCTTAAAAACAGAGTGTCAGCTCTTTCTTGCGCATGCCAGACCAAAAGATTCAAATTTGAGGGCAAAGGAAAGATGACTTTAAAAAAAGGAGAGGCGGAGAGAGGCGGGAGGTTGGAATTAAAGAACTTTAGAAATGAGGAAAAAATACACAAAAATAAAAACTATATTAAAAAAAAAACAGGAGTGAAGTAGAAACTAAATAACTAGACAAATGTCCAGGACAGGGGCCACTCCCCACTGGGGGTCTGGCCACCGAGGCCCCCGAGTGCCCCGGGGGTGGGAGGCGGCGGTCAGAGGGCACAGCGGCGACTGACGGACCGGAGACGGGGCAGGCCTGGGTCAAGCGCTCTCCGGGGAGCCCAGCCAGGCCATCGCGCAGGGACAGGGGAGGCCGGTCAAAGGGCACTTCACCGGGACGTGAGAAGCCGAGAAGCGGAGACCAGGCTCCGGGGGCAGGAGCAGGGGTCAGAGGGCAAGATGGAGGCTGAAGGCACCGACGCCGCTAAAGCGCCACCCTGAGCCAGAGGACGCCGCTCAAGTCCCCAACGCTGAGGAACATTATTGCCACCGCAGTTCCTATTCCAAAGGCCAAGCGCTCCTTGTCCTCTTCCACGGCCCAACCGCCACCCTGGAGGAGCCCCAGATCTTACGAACCTGCAGCGCGGCCGGAGCCCAACGGCAGCTCAACGGCTGAAGGCGGCGCCCCCGGCACCTGGAAGTTTCCATGGTCCTCACCTCCCAAACCGGATTGGGACAACGTAAAACACACTCAGAGTGACCGGGCCTGCTGACAACCACTGGGCCTGCCCGCCCCCAACCCACCACCTCGGCCAACCACCCCCTCCCGACCCAACTGACACAACAGGGCACCCCAGGCCTGCGGGCTGCGATGGGGGACCCACAGGCCACAGGGCCGGCGCCCCTGGGGTGGCTGAAGATGGAGCCTCGGGCAGCCTGGACCTATCAACAGTCCTCATCCTCCCAGGCCAGATTAGGAAACTTCAAAACCGCATAACACTCATGACCTACCAGGCCAACAGTCACCTAGGTTATGGAGGTGGGGTGGGCGAGTGGCCAGTGATAGAGAAGTAGCGCGTCCTGATTGGCCAGCTTCTAGTCTTGCTTGACCAGCTTCTCATCCTGATTGGCCAGTTTCTCGTGGCTCCTGGGCGGTGACGTCCCAGGCAAGGCCTAACGGAGTAGGTTCCGGAAGCCAGACTGCAAGTGACTCTCGCGGCTGCATGGGCCGAGAGGTGCTGGTGTTTCCCGCCTCCTATGCGCCCGGCACTGTTCAAGGTGGTTTACAACTGTCATCAGCATTTAATTTGCACAGAATAGCGGTGGGATTAAGGCCAGATTTAGGACTGAAACTGCTTGGGTTTGAAGTCTACTCCGTCACTTGTTTAGTTAGCTCTTTAGATGCAGATAAGGGATGTAACTGGAGTGCAAATGCTCTCACCCATCATATGGGGTGATAATAACTGCCTTCTAGTGTTATTGTGAGGGTTAAGTGAGATAATGCATCGGAAGTGCTCGGTGGATTACAAGTGCCCCATAAAGGTTAGCTATTATCATTCCTATAAATTTTTACAGATGAGTAAAGAGATGAGTTGAGACATGTACGGTGGTTTTTTGCCAAGAGGAAAAACTGGGATTCAAGCCATCTTTTCTTGTTTCCAAGAGGAATCTCTGCCACAACAACCTTTGAGTCTGGCCCAAAGACTTCTCTTGGTGCCCAGGGGAATTGGGGAGCTTAGGCCTCCAGCATAAGGCCCTACACAACACGCCTGTGCCTTCTCTGTGCCTCCCCTACAGCACACACCAGCTTTCCCAACCATAGTCTTCCTGACGACCCACGTCACAATGTCTGTTGGTTATTTTATATCCAATTACCTTTATTTCAACACTGTAGGATTTGTTGTCGGCTGCAGAGTTATACAGATGAGGAGCGACAGAAGAGGGCTGAGTTTCAGTCCTAATGATAACTAGCTATGTGATCTTGGAAAAGAGTATCTTCCTTTTTCTGAGCCTCAGTTTCCCCAGAGAGGGTTGGGATAGACCAATATTTCCTAAATTTCACTCATTGTTGGACCACTGTTACGACTGCTTGCCATAACCATGTACTGCCTGTATCATTACTACATTTATATTTTAAATTTACTTCCTTTTAAAATTTAAATTTACTTAAAAATCTTTATATCACTAGTATAAATGGAAGAAAATATAAACAGAAGATAATTAGAAAAATACAGAGAAAGGAAATAAGACACATTTTAAATAATCTAGGTACACTTGCACCTTGACAGCTGAATATTTTTTGGTAAAATGGGTTCTTATTAAGTGTTAGAATAAGTGCTAAAGACAGTCTAGCACAAACTGAGACTTTCTTCTTGATATGGTCAGAGTGGTTGAAAGAGGAATAGCTGTTGCTGTGTGAGTACATGTTGTTTAATGCCTGTGCACCACATAAACACATCACTCATATCACTAGTGGGACATGCCCCACACTTAGGGAATCCAGGAGTAGATGCTCTCCAGTAATCCTTCCCCATCAAAAACTCCTTAAGTCTCAATGTTCTATATGTGTTTTTCAAAATTTCTGGAGGCAGTCTTCCTAAGTTAACCCTGCTCAGCCCCGCAGTTTCATACCAGTCTCTCAGCCAATACTTCCCTCACTTAAAATTTTAAATTTGAACACTTGCTAGTGTCTGCCTTTTGTGATGTGTGCTGAGCTTTTTTTAATCTAATTCCCTGAGTGATAAGTAAGGGGTAAAGAGAGGTGCAGACCAGGGAACAAACATTCTTTGGGCACTCACTGTGCATCATGAGTTATGTTAAAAGAGCTTTAATCTCACAACTCTCTGAAGTAGCTGGTATCCCAGTGAAACCTAAAAAGAAGTGCTGAAGCTCGGAGTGCTTAGTTCCTGCTCAGGGGTACAGGGCCAAGGAAGGGCAGAGCCCAGATTCACATCCTGTGTGTGTCACTCCGGGTCCTTCTGTTCTTTCCTCTGCACCGCATTGTTTTCTAGACCAGACTGTCATCTGCTATGTGCTGAACCATGTCCCCTCATATTCACAGGTTGAAATCTGAATCCCCAGTACCTTAGAATGGGACTGCAGTTGGAGATAGGGTCTGTAAAGAGCTGATTATGTTAAAATGGGGGCGTAAGGGTGGATCCTAATTTAATCTGATTGGTGTCCTTATAAGAAGAGAAAATTTGGACACAAAGAGAGACCCCAGGGATGTGTGTAAACAGAGTAAAGACCATAGGAGGACGTAGAGAGAAGATGGCCATCTGCAAGCCATGGAGAGAAGCCTCAGGAAAAAATCAGCCCTGCCAATATTTTCGTTGTTTAAGCCACCCTGTTTGTGGCATTTTGTTACAGCAGCCCTAGCAAACTAATATACCATCTCTTGAGATAGTACATCATGGTTCCCAAATACTTTGGGTTTCCTAGATCATTGAATTTAAACGTATATGTAGTAATGCATACACGCAACATAGGGGAGACCAGAATAGAATGAATAGCATTTATTTCCTGAATTAAGGACATTAACAATACAAAACAAGCAAACAGAACTGACTTCACTGTTTTTATAAAAGCAAAGATAATTTAACATCAAAACAGAAGGAAGAAAATAAAAGGAGAAAGGTTATAATTTCAGAGTAAGACTAGCTTGACAAAAAGCTTATGGGGTGTATGTTTCCTGCCTACTCTTATTTTGATGCAGACAAGTGAAAACTTCTTCACCTGAGACCTGCATGATTTCACAAACATGTTTGGAAACTCCCTGGACATTTCAGCAGGAGAAAATAAGGTGTTTAGGAGAAGTATATTTTTAAAAGTAGATGGGTGAGATAGCATTAAGACTGGGAATTCTAAAAATCAAGTATTGGGGGTGGGGGCTGGGTGGGATGCGGTATCCTATTGTCCCAAGCACACTGAACCCATTTCGGGGTCTATCAGGAGTTTGCAGGAATGTCCCTGCTCCACTACCTGTGGACTAGGATCCTCCTTACAGGACTCGCAGGACTTTTGCTAGAATCTAAAGGCCTTCCCCCCATCCAGAATACTGATTACTTCTTATGAATAGATGCAAACTACTGTCATTGGAAAAGATCATCATTAAGCCGTTAATCAGTCACAGAGAAGAATCAACTTTGCATTTCTTTCTGGCTTTGTACAACACCTCTGGACACAAATTTGGGAGGTAACAACACAAGCACATGCTTAGATCATTACCTGAAGAGCATGACCAGCAACCAAGAGATTAAGAAAATTCCTGTGTATCCAGACAAGCAATGCTTTCCCCACTGCCAGTCACATAAAGGAAGCAAGAAGCAAGGAGAGGAATCCTGCCACCATGGTGGAAGTGAAAGCTGAGTGCCCTGCCTGCTGTTGTCTTCAAGCAGCTGATGTTACACTAGACACAGTCATTTTCTTTTGCTCCGTGGGAGACACTTCTGAAACACAGAAAGATGTTATTAATGAAAATGCACATTGCTTCCAGGCTAACTGAAGTGTTTTTACTTCTAATTAAGAAATTACTGTTCTGAACCAACATTTCCCTCTGAATAGGGTTGCCGGAGAAAATACAGGGCACCACTTAAATACAAATTCTAGAACAACAAAAGATAATTTTTTAGTGTATGTCCTGTGTGTTGTATTAAAACACTTATAATCAAAATGTATTCATTGTTTATCTGAGATTCAAATTTAACTAGATACCCTGTATTTTTTATTTGCTAAATTTGGTAACTCTAAACACTTCAACCATGAGAAAAGAAAGCAAACAGTGTGAAGCCTTGTAGATTTAGTAGGTATGGAAACCAAGAGAATGTTAAAGTTTTCCACCATGATGTCCAAAATATTAACACAGATAGACTTACTGTGCTGGAATTGGGCGCTCCTCGTCCTTCAGCACCCCTGGGATGGAAGAGGGAAGCCAGTGCTTTGAGACAGCAGATGGACGGATGCTGACGGTATTCAACATGGCACTGTTTTTTGACAGTTGCTTGCTCTGCCCTTTTGTCTGAAGACTCTGTGCTTAGCTGTTTAGAAGATGCCTTCTAAAATGCAAGGCATATTCACGACACAAGTTATGTGTATTTCCAAAGATCCACCAATCAGAGAATACCTGTCTCTGCTCCAAAATTAAATATGTTTCTAGCTCTGTCATGTCAGCTGTCCATTCCCCAACAATACCACCTCTGTTTATTAAAGGCATAGATCCTGATGAGATGACGTCGCCCCCTGGGCATTGCTGCCCCCCGCCCCCATGCTGCCCCCTCGCTGGCCACGCAATGAAGAATGAGCCTGTTTATCAAAAGACATATTATGTTCATGAAGTCAATTCCAGTAGAATATAAGTGTGCTCTCACCTTTTGTTATGAAAAAGAGAATTAATGTGTGCATAAAAGCAAGTTTAGAAGAATACACACCAAAATGTTAACAATGGTTATTAGCATTAAGGATGATGAGATCTAAGGATGATTTTATTTCTTTGTGTTTGTTTATTTATTTAGCCTAGCTGTAATTTTAACCCCACCCCCCTTGTCTCTATTTTAAACTCTCAGGGCATTTCTCTGCATGGTGCATCGGCCACTGTAAAGCAGAGCTGCTCAGACTTTACAGCGCACAGCAATTACCTGGGGAGCTTGTGAAGATGCAGATTCTGGGGCCCAACTCAAAGACTCCGATTTAGTCAATGTAAGGTGAGGCTCCCTGAATATGCGCTTCAACCCTTCCCCCTTCCAGGTTAGCCCAGGTGTGTCCTGGACCACACTTTGAGGCACGCTGACTGACTGACTTACAGCTTCATCACACATCTACATGTCTCCAACACATGACTGCAATTGAAACTTACTTTGGCTATTGACGCCAGAATTCAGTTGGCTTTTTTCCCTTTAAATGTTTATATAATTTTAGCCATAAACAACGTCCACTTAACTGGAGAGGAAAACGTTTGGGGTGGACGGCCTCCCCGGGCACAGCAGAACACAGAGACTCAATGTCTGCTTCCTTCTCTGAGGAGGGAGGAGGGAGATGGGCATCCCGGCTTCGAGTTCTTTCTAATTTAGGTCTTTATTTGTTCGGTTTCCTAGCTTGTGTTTGTTTTGTTTTGCTTTCAGTCTCAGCTGTCACTTGCCATCCTAATGGCAAGTCTAGTGCTAAGGTCTGAGATGTGATGCAGTTTTTAAAATATTTTTTGCAAATTTTTGTGCTCAAAACTCTGTACTTCTACCTCTGCTGCCATTGCCCTGGTCCTGCCTGTGTTGCTTGCAGTAGCATCCTGCCAGGCCTGCCACCGCAGCTCTTGCCCCTGTGATCCGCATTACATGCCGAGCGCCCAGCAGGAAGAGCTTTGTGAAGTGTAAATTGGATCATGTCCTTCCCCTACTTAAAGCCTCCAGTGGTTTCCCATAGTGCTTGGAACAAACACCGAACTCCAGACCGGGCACATATGGCCCACAGCGCCAGCCTCCATTCCCCTTGCTCCCCTTTCATCCTGGCACGTGCCCATGGTGGTGTCACACTTGTTTCCTTCTGAGCCTCCCGTGCTGGCTCCTGGTGATGCTTTAGGGTTTAGTAAGCTTTAGGCTGTACTCTGATGTCACCCCATTCTCTATTCCAGCTCTTTCTTTGCTTCCTTACAATGCTTGATATAAAATTTGTAACGTTTTTGTTTATGTTTCTGCTTGCTTTTTGACTATGTTTTTGGCCTGTCTCTTTCACTATAATATACCTCTTTTAAGGGCAGGCACTCATGGTCTGGTTCACTGTTACCTACCCCGTGCCCAGCACAGTTGGAATGCCGCAGGCCCGGGGAGCAGGGATTGTGGGGCAGCCGAGGGCAAGATGGAGCTGCAGACGGAGCAGGGGCCAGACAGTGCCAGGGACACCTGGGCTGTGGTGAGTGCTTAACATGGCTTGGCTCAGTGGCTCAGTGAATGAATTGGCCCCCATTACAGTGGTATCCTGGATAGTTGGAGAAACCAAGATGTGATTACCACCCTGCTCCCCTGCTGGAGTCTGAGCAAAGCTGTGAGGGCAGAAGTCACACCTGCCTGGCTGCTGAGCCCTCAGAGAGGGACCACCCTCATGGTGGTAGGGAGAAAGTGGGTGAGCCACAGCAATCTAAACTAAGGACATTCCCCCTTTTTTTCCATCTGCCTTCTGCTTCTGGGGCACAGGCTAAAGACCCCATAGAGCAAGGACAGCAGACTCGTGACTGTTCCAGAAGGACACAACAGGCCCAAAAGCTTCAAAACAGCCTCGTATGAGAAGGATTACAAAACCCCAGTCTCTGATAAAAGGACTATCTCTGCTGTGGTTTCCATCATTTGAATAAAAATCAAATGACTTAGGATCTGTCCAAAATGAAGGATGTTTTAATACTTTGTGTGTTAAAAACACTGATATTTTGCTTCTTTTTTATTAAACAGATTTTATTATTTTTCAGAATCTTGTCAGCATAATCATTTTACGGGTGGATGAAATATTCAGCCCTGCTGCTGCAGGAGTTCTTTCACAGCAATTACCTTGTGGCACTTTCGCTGTAATTAGGTTTTCGCCTAGGATTTTTCTCCGGGTCTGGGTAATAAATGAAATATGACCAGAATTTAAATTTGTCAATTACAAGCAAGCACAGTGCGTAAACACACCACAGAGCCATGAATTCCAAGCCACAGTCTGTTGCTGGGGGGCAGATGCTCCGAAAATTAAAATGGAAATAAAACTACTGACTGGCAAGCGAGAAATGGCCCCCAAAGAAAGCAGGTCTCCCCTAACACTCATGCATGATTCCACCAATGGTGTGAGCTCTTGATTACAAATCCTTCAGCGTGAAACTGACAACTCAAGGAGCAAGCAGTGGATTTGCATTAAAATCACCTGCACAGGGATCTGGTCCCCTGCCCTGTGAATTCTGGGTTCTTGAGGTCAGATCGGAAGGTTTTTGGACATGGCGGGCGAGAGCTCCACAGGATTGTGCAGCCTGGTGGTGATGTTCTCTCTGAGCTGCGCAAGGGCTGATGGAGATTTGGGCACAGCATCTGCCATCTCTCAGCAGCTTCAGTTTTCGCTGACCTGACTTCAATAATTGCTCCTATGGGGCCCTCTGCCGACCATCTTTTGTAGAAGGGGGAATCTTAGGATTCCATACTGTTGGGGACGTGGACAAATCAGCTGTTTCATTAAAACAACCACTGAATGAAAGCAGACTTTCATGTATGGGAAGCCCTGGGCAAGGAAAAAGGATTTTTTTTTCCTTTTGTAAACTTACCGAGTGCCAATGCATTTATTCATGCGACAAATCTTTCTGGAATAGCTCTTTTGTGTCAGATGTTGTGCCAAGTTTTAGGCATATAGTGGTGAACCAAAACCGACAGATCTCTCCTTATCATGGAGCTTATGGTCTGGAGGGGGAGACAGATTGGAATCTACAGATTACACAGATGCATATTCAGTGACAATTTAATTAGACACTGTCAAGGAAGGAGGCATGCCACAGTAGGGGATGTGACGTGGCTGGGTCCTAAGGAAGGGAGATTGGGGCCGAGATGAGAAGGAGAGAAGAGTGTGCCGGGCCGAGGGAACGGTGTGTTCCAGGGCCCTGTGTCAGAGGCAGCCTGGCAGATGGGAGAGCTTGAAGGAATGTGGGCCAGCCTGCAGAGCAGGGGGAAAAGGAGAGCCAGGGGCGGGCAAGACGGGGCTGGAGACAGAGCAGGGGCCAGACCATGCCAGCCGTGTCAAGGATTATGGTCTCTCTCTTGACACCGACAGGAAGCCACTTAGAAGTCTTAAGTAGGTGCAGAATGGAAATGGTGGTGGCCGATATGATTATATTTGTAGTTTGTATGATCTGAGAGACCAAAATAGATACCCCTTTATCAACTAAGATGGACTGTAAGGTTAGGGAAACAGAAGTTACCTACAGGTTGGCGGCACAGGGCTTACCTGGCATAGTGAGTTCCTAAGTTCCTATGACAGCAAGAAAAACCACACTCTTGCTAAACTCTCCAACAATAGGAGCTATCAGCCAATGGTCCACTCTTTCCTAACCCTGATTTGCAGCCCAGACCACGACAACTCTGATTGAACAGAGAACGGCATTATAAACGTTCTTTCTTGATAAGCAACTATAGACTATGAGCCAGTTTCAGCCAGCTTACAGAGGCTCTGCACAAACTATCTTTGTATCCCATAGTTCACCTTTTGACATAAAGAGCCAAATTCCACCTCATTTTAATACTAGAATTCCGCCCCAAAGTGAACATGGGATGTATGTTACATATATGTTGACCCATTGTGCATGTGCTCAGCTCCCCTCATAAGTATTAATGTGCATGAATAGCTTTCCTCCCACAATTGCTGCATATGTATGACTCTGCTGTGTGATACAAATCCTGTGAGGCATAAAACGCAGCCTGCTCTTTCCCTCTTTGGAGAGAGAGCACCTTCGGTACATGTCAGAGATGGTCTCTTCCCGGTTTGCAAACTGATATCACAAATAAAGCTCTCCTTTGTACTATTTAGCCATCCTGGTGGCCTTTTGGACGACTTTTGAAAAGATGAGCTTGGCTTTGTGTTGATGCATGATGGAAAGGGGGAAAGAATAGAAGTCCAGTGGGGAGTGTCCTACAGAAGTCCGTGGGAGAGATGGCAGGACCTTGTCTAAAATGCTGGCAGAAGAGATGGAAATAAGATTAGAGAAATATTTAGGAGTAGAATCAATGTAGATTTGGTGATGGGTGATACATGATGACAGAAGGATGGGGATGTTAAGCATGGCCTACATGATGTCATTTAATTGTTAGAGCCTTGCGAAAAATTATTATCCCATTTCACATCTGAGGAAATTGGGACTCAGAGAGGCTTAGCATTGAACTCAAGATCATTCAGCTAGGAGGTGGCCAGGCCATATGCCTTCTACTCCTTCATAATGTTTCTAAGGTCACATGGGACAATTACTTAGTAACTCATCTCCCCTCATCCTCCCGATGTCTCCCCTCCATCCTGGAGACCACCCAAAAATGTTTGCTGTGTTTGTTTTCCAGTATCTCTCTCCCAGTAGCTGAGCTTGTTAAGGCCTGCACTTGGGTCTCATGTGGCTCTGTTTTGCCAGTTCTTAGTTCAGTGCCCGGCTTAGAGCAAGCCAGAGACTGCTTGCTGAGTGAGTGAGAAACGTACACAGGTCTCCTACAGAAGGCCAGCTGGAAGGCCCAGTGTGCTTAAAACTTTCTCACTGGACTAAATTCTCTCTTGCACCAAGACCAGAGTTTTGGGATTTTGACTGGAATGCTCAAAAAAGACTTTTAAGAAGGAACTAGAAGTTTCTAGCAGCCTGGTGTGGTTACAAGAACACAGGCTTTGGAATCATGGGGCTCTGGGTTTAAATCTTAGCTCATCAACTAATGAGCTGTGCATCCTAACTCTTCAGTGTCCTCATGAGTAAAATGAGGATAATTTGAGCACCTGTATTTACTCAATAGGACTGTCTTGAGGCTTGCATTTGATCATCTGTGCAAGGGCTGGGCACATTAGTATATACATCTCCTGTGTTTGTAGAAAAGAAGGATGAGAATTTTCATAGCTAGCTACAAAAGTGGATGGGGCTGGGAATTTCTCTCTACTTGGCCTTAAAGTTCCTGTCATTTACTGACTGCTCTTCCTGTGATTTAGCCTGGAATGAGGAAAGAGGAAGGTGGTTCTCTGGGGGTCCTAGACAAGCCGACAGATGTCCCTGAAGGCAACTTTCAACAGAGAGCTCTTTTTTCTTCTTCCTCTCCATGATTTACAGAATGCATCTACAAGCCTCTGGCACAATCACGAAGCAGGAATGGAATTAATAAATCAGATCCGTTTCCTGCTTAATTCGTGGCTCCGACAAAATTAAAAATGGAGACGGGTGGGAGAGCCTAAGCAAACCAAGGCCCCCCAAGCCTGGATTCGCCTGCATGAGGCTGCGGGCAGCACACTGCACAGCCAGAACTGCCCCTGGTGCGAGACAGACCAACTACACAGAGACGTGGAGCCTGAGGATACCCCAGAAAGCCACAGATCCTTCCAGTAGAAAAATGTTTGTTCCAGGCCTCTGGGATCCTGTATGCCTGGGTTCAAACCCCACCCACACTGCCTGTTTCTGTAATCTTGAGCAAGTGGCCTGCAGAACTGGACTCAGACGCAAGCCTGATCCCAAGCCTGTGGTTTTTAACCATTATATGTATTATATTGTTTATGAACATGGTTTGGCATATTATAGTTGCTTAACTATCTACTGCACAACTATGAATTCCTTCAAGTGAATGCCTAGTATTCAGAGGGAGCTCAATAAATACATGCTGAAAGTTGTGCTTAGAATTTTTTCCCCTGAAATTT
Organism: Eulemur rufifrons; assembly: GCF_041146395.1. Lineage (NCBI taxonomy): Eukaryota > Metazoa > Chordata > Mammalia > Primates > Lemuridae > Eulemur > Eulemur rufifrons. The sequence continues at coordinate 15,889,900 of NC_090992.1, forward strand.
CCTTGCTCCCTCCATTCCCGCCCACAAAACAATTATATTGATCATTGGAAAAAGTATTTTAGAGAAATACATCTTAAGACCTTCACAAAATACCAAATTCCCAATGAAAAACCAAATATCCACACATCATCCTGGCCATCTGTCTAACGTCACTTCTCTCCAAAGTCATGAAGTCCCTGGGTAAACCCTCCCATCATTCCTTAACTGCTGACTTTTTTGTCCTGTTACGTGAGGTCCACTGTCGTAAACAAACAGGGTGTTAATCTCCATATGAACTGCAGAGTCCAGTACTGGTGAAATGGGGGTGGTGGGCAGTGGCGGGGCTCCCTTCCCTTTCCCAAGGCAGCAGCATCCAAATCCTCCCCTCAGCCAGATGCCAGCTGGCCATGCCTCACTCATGAACCTTTGAAGTCCTGTCGGGGCCAAGGGGAAACTTCCCCTGAGAACTTCCCCTTCACCCTCCAAAGGTTTGCTGGAAAATCATTTCACGAAAGGCAGATTAACAAGAGAAAAGGCACACAAATTTATTAATGTGTACACAGGGAGAACCCAGCGTGATTACCACCCCCCAACGGAGTTGAGAAGCTCATATACCACCCTGGCAGGGCAGGTCATGGGAGGGGGGAGGAGGGACTCCGAGGAGGAGATTACCAGAGAGAATGAAGGATCAGGGAACAGAGGTTAATTTGTAAATAGTTCTCTTCGGAATTTGAATGAACCTAAGAGACAGACATTATGTGCTGGAAAGCTATAGTCCTTTCTTGCTCCTCTTTTCTGCACTAGATCATGAGATAACAGGCAAGGGAGAAGAAAAAAACAATTGTTCTCCTTGGCGGGCCCCCTGTCTCTATGTAGATGGGGGAAGAGTCCCTTCTGTTGATCACTAAGAACCTTTAATTTAAAATTATTCCAGGGAGCCCTATTTTGGGGTGAAATCCCTTGCGCTCCTTCAGTGCTTTCCCACGGTGACAGCCAGCAAACGCTAGGAGGTCGCAGTGTTATAGAGCTACGAAGGCCAGGCCCGAGCCTGTTTGGGTCACAAACACCCTCTTCCCATCTCCAAGCTTATATTTTATCATAGTCCATTGGGTATTTTTAACAGAAATTTTTCCTAGTTACAAAACCAAAAGCATCATGGCAGACTCAAAAAAAGCACCCTAAAAGAAAAACCAAAGAAATCACCTGTAATCTTTCCCCTTAGGGAACGTAAATGCTAACATTTGAGAGCAAAGCCTTCGGTCTTTTCTTCTTCTTCTTCTTGTACAGCTTTTGAAAAGGGATTTTTCCTTCAAATGTTCTTATGTTTTAGAAAAGGGGAGAAAAGAGTCCTTATGTTATCCCTTCCAGAAAGAACCTGAGTAATCCCTGTTATGTAAACTCTTTGAAAGAAACAGTCTGTTCAAAACTGTTGCTAAATCATTGGTTGCTATAGCAATGCTCGGCCTAGAGTGCAATAAGCCGCCATCCTGCCTCTAACCTCCAAGCACAAGCCACCATTATCTCCCTCAGAGCTCTTTGGGGGGCTCATTTTGCCACAGCTATTCATTTAAATTAGCAGCTCCACTCCTAATCACTCAAATTCCTTGTGCTTCCTACCAAGTCACACCAGGGGCCTAGAAAAGCAGTTAGGGCAATAAATTAAGTTGCTGGGGGTTGGAGTCAGTGTGCCTTTGGTTGGCAGTCCTTTGGGGGAGCAGGTGAACAGGTCATCCCTGTCTGCTGCCCACACGGTCTGCCATCTTGAATGCCTGTCTCCCAGTTTCAAGCAAGGGTAGGTTGGGGGCTTTAGGGTGTAATCCCATTAGAGTGGAAATTCTGGCAACACTGTATTTGTGTTTTTTTTTTTTTTTTTTTTTTGAGACAGAGTCTCACTCTGTCACCCGGGCTAGAGTGCCATGGCGTCAGCCTAGCTCACGGCAACCTCAAACTCCTGGGCTCAAGCAATCCTCCTGCCTCAGCCTCCCGAGTAGCTGGGACTACAGGCATGTGCCACCATGCCCAGCTAATTTTTTCTATGTATACTTTTAGCTGTCCATGTAATTTCTTTCTATTTTTAGTAGAGACAGGGTCTTGCTCTTGCTCAGGCTGGTCTCGAACTCCTGAGCTCAAACAATCTGCCCGCCTCGGAACCAACCCCGGGTAACTTTGTTGAATTAAAAGTGCTAAGAAAAATCTCAGCGAACATTCTGGAGAGCTCTTTGTAAAGTTATGTAGAGCTGCAGAATATTGGAGCTGAAGGAAGATGTTCTAGATGCTTCATAGGTATTATTTCACTTGATTCTGGCAACAACTTCATGGGAGGCAGGTGGCATATCCCCCCACCCTACCTCCCCCTACACTTCTTTACTGATGTGGACGTGGAGGCTTAGAGGGACTAAGCAAGTTGCCCAAGGTCCCTGGCCACAAAGTGGTAGAGCCGGTTGGTTTCAAACCCCTGCTGTGTGCCGCAGAGGCTGCCCGCTTGGCCTTTATGTTATATGGCCGAAAAGGGCAGGCAACATCCACTTGCCTGAGAAAAGAAACAAATCCCCACCCATGGGCCCATCCAGTAATTTATCAGAGCCGCTTCAGGCGGAGCCGTGGCGGGGGGGCAGGGGTCCTCCACTGATGGGCACTTGGAGGGGGACCAAGCACTGTAGACACGTCGGGGACCAGCACTCCCAATAGCAGGAGTCCCAGCCCCGGCCGCCTCCCAAGGACAGCCTCACCTCCTTCCCCCGCCAAAGCACAGGCCTCCCACTGGTTTGAGAGGCAGCATGGAGTTCGAGAGCTCATGCTCTGATTCCGCAGATTAACCCGGTTCAAATTCCGGCTTCTCCACACACTAGCCCTGGGACTCGGGGCACCTCACTGAACTTCCCTGAACCTCGGTTTCTTCACTTGTGAAGTGGGAACACTCAAACCTCCCTCCCAGGGCCGTGGTGAAGCTCACACGGAGTGAGACAAGGCAGGGAGGGCCCTGAGTGTGTCGTGCTCCAGGAACGGGGCTTTAAGGACATGTCAGACTGTCCATCTGCCAAGTCTGCCGGTCCTTTCCTAACAATCGGTCTCCTGGCCACCTACCCTGCGCCTCTTCTTTGTTAGCGTCCCTTTGGGTCTCCGCGCTCCCCCCAAGCACTCGTTTAGGTTGTCTTTTATTTCTTCTTCAAACAAAAATGTACAAGGCTTATTGGTCATTGCTTTTTAATCCCCTCGTGGTCCCGCTGAGGAATATGCTGTAGTGATGTTTTGCCTGGTCCCTCCTCCATGCTCTCGTGCCCCTCCCCACCTCCTCCACCGGGGCCGGGTCCACCACCTCCCGCGTCCCCAGCACCTCACAAGCTGGAGCGGGGGGCACGTGGGCTGGTGGAGGGACCCGCAGGCTTCCAGCCCGATGGGTCTGCCTTGGAGTCCTGCGTCTGCCATTTGCTTAGCTGTGTGAATCTGGCTGCAGTGTCTTTGCCCCGAGCCTCAGTTTCCTCATTTGTCAACCTAGTGTGACAAGCATTTGGGTCCAGGGCTTGGAAATCTCTGTTATACTTAGAGTTTTATCTTTACTCTTGAGGAGCTCCTAATATACTTGGGATGATAAGATAATTGGGCCAGAGAGTTACTGTCTAGTCCAGGGCATGCCTGCTGATGAAAGCTCTTCAGCGACTGCACTTCTGAGCTCGCTGGTGATATAGATGGCCGCCTTTGACTCAGATATTGACCGAATCAAAGGCCAAGGGTTTTTCCCTTCCCTTCCCTTCCCTTTCCTCCTTATTTCCTTCCTTCCTTCTCTCCTTCCTCCCTCCCTCCCTTCCTTCCTTTTTCTTTCTTTCTCTCCTTTTTTTCTTTGTTTGGAATAGGTATTCCGACCTCACCGCTGAGGTCGGCGATCGGATGGACACAGCAGAGCAATTGACGCGGGCGAACAGCCCCCAGCTGCGTTCACAACAGCCAGACGGGAGCAATGATCCCGGCAGGTGCTTTGAGACTCGGGGCCTTCTCGGTGCAGTTCTTACTGCTCAGCCCTTTGTCACGGCTGAGAAAGCCTCCAAGACCCAGCCCCCCCCTCACCTCCCCTCTCACCTCCCAGCCCCCAGCCATCAATCCGCCAGTCCCCAAACACACCAGCTGGCTTCGTGTGCTCTGCCTTCACCCTCAGCACCCTCCTCTCTTACTCCTTTCTCCTTGTCCCCTGGCCGAATGCCACTCGTTCCTCCGGACACACATGCGGTGGCTCACTGGGGCTCTCAAGCAGTTCCCTCCCAACACGCGGTCCTTGGCGGGGGCCAGGCTGCACACCCTCTCCACAATGGGACAAATACAGTAATAGCAATTTGACGGAGTGATTTTCTGCCTGTGGAATCTAGCAATCATAAATTTGTTCTGTTATTTTATATGTTTTGTTTTTTTTTTCATTTTTTAATACTAGTTCACTTTTTATTTTATTTCACAAAACTATTGGTGTGTGTGGGAACAAAGAAACAAAAGCAGAAAAGGAAGGGAATCGAAGAGCATGATCTGAGGGTGGGTGGGCTTCCCTCCAGCACGCACAGGCCGCAGCTCGGCAGCACCATCCAGCCACGCACGGGGGGGTGCGAACTGTTGGACAAGATGACAGTGGTGATCACTGTGGTCCTGACCGTCAGCGTCATCCCAGTGGAAATTATCCAGGGCAAACCCAGGAAAGGAAACACCTGCACCCCGTGTTTATCGCAGCACTATTCACAATAGCAAAGATACGGGATCAACCTAAGCGTCGGCAATGGATGAACGGATAAAGAAAATGTGGTACATTTACACAATGGAAAACTACCTAGCCATAAAAAAGAATGAAACCCTATTGTTTGCAGCAGCATGGATGCAACTGGAGGTCTTTACGTTAAGTGAAATAAAGCAGGCACAGAAAGACAAATACCGCATGTTTTCACTCGTGTTCGGGAGCTATAAAACCAATCTCATGCAGGTAGAGAACAGATTGGTGGTTACCAGAGGCCAGGAAGGATGTTGGGGGGAGGGATGAAGAGAGGTCGGTTAATGGACACAAGCGTATAGTTAGAGAGAAGGAGTAAGTTCTACTGTTTGATAGCACAGTAGGGTGACTGTAGGTACCAGTGTGTTATGCATCGCACAGCAGCTAGAAGAGAGCACTTGGAATTTGCTCAACACAGAAATGATAAATGCTTGCGGTGATGATACCCTAAATGCCCTGACTTGATCATTACACATTCTATGCATATAACAAAATATCACACGTACCCCATAAATATGTGCAAATATGTATCAATAAAAAAAACAGAGCTCATGCTTCCCTGCAGCTAGTTTGGGAAGCCTGCTCTAAGGCTAAAGTCCCAAACCTTAGCTTTGCTTGTCTGCCCACGAGCACCTCCCTGGCCTCCTCTTCCTCCCATCTCCCCTTGGCGTGACATTCCTGCTCCCACTTGCACCTCCATACACACTGTCCCTCCTGCCGGGCAGCTCAAATGTGACTTGCACAGCCGGGCCTTCCACACACACCCTCGTGTCACCCAAGGTGCTCCCTGTACTCCTGCAGTGCCCTGTTACACCTCTCTTTCTTCTCAGCACTTGCTCCCAATCAGAGGGGCTGCTGGGAGGTCCACTGTTGGACGCTAGACCCCTCATCCTCCTGACTATAAGCTCCATGGGACCTTGTTACGCCAGCTTGTTCACCATCTCCCTGGGTTCCAGGAAAGTGCCTAGCACATGGTAGGTGCTCAGGGAAAGTGCCTAGCACATGGTAGGTGCTCAGTAAATGGGTTTGGAGCTCATTGGACGACTGAAGAAATGAATGACCAAAAGAACTCTAAGATCACTAACAGTTTTGGTGAATTATCTGACTGCCTCTAGGCTGAGTTGCTCATTCCATCTTTTTGCTCTTCCAGTATACCCTCTCAAAAAGTATGCCTTTGCCATCAGGGAGAACTGAGTTCGAATTCCAGCTCCTCCATCAATCAGCTGTAAAACCTTAGGCTAGTCATTTGAACTCTAGGAGCCTTGGTTTTTCCCACTTGTAAAATGGATATTTAAAAACCTACCTCTGAGGATTGTTGGAGGATTAAATGAAATAGTGCAATTAAAAGTACCAGGCAGAGTGGCACAGACTAGCTGTTCAATCAACACAAGTGTTTCCCTCCTCTCGTCCCCGCTCTTTACCTGGTTACGACCTTGCAGAGGCAAAGGAGGTGGCATGCTCCTCACTGCACCTCTGGAGCCCGAGATACAGCGGGTGCTCAAGACAAGTGTGTGGAGTGAATACATAAGTATTAAATTACTAAATAAAAATAATTATACCAAGTCATCAATGTTTTCAGCTTCTTAATCCATAAAATGGATATAATAATCTTTTTGTTGAGAGATTTGAATAAAATAATGCATAGAAGCCCTTAGCACAATACCTGGCTTATAAGAAGTATTTAATAATTGTTAAAGATTATTATTATTATCATGATCATTAATAATAATATCAGATGGTAGCTTCAAATCCTCAGTACCAAGTTCATTTGAAATAAAGTGAACAAGTGAACAAAGGCAATGGAAAGAGGTCCGGCCGGACTTCTTTTTGGAGGTGCAGCGAGGCGGTGTAAATGAAATCCAGGCGCAGCTCAGGCTGATATAATCGGGAGTGACAGCAGGGGGCGCTGTTTCCTTAGTAAAGAGACCGCCGACCCTCACTGGCGCGCGGCTGCTCTGCCATAGCTTGGAGGCTTGAGGTTTCCTGCCGCAGGAACTATAGGTTCTGAACAGAAATCTGTTGACTGCTGCTCCTAAGTTTGGAGCCCTGAATATTATTAGTCTCTTTTGGTCTTTTGGCTGGCTTTGGACTGTAGGCTAGTCACTCACTCTCTTGCAATAAGGGAGGCCGTCGGTGTTTATACACGGGGGGTGGGGCAAAGAAATAGGACCCTAACACCTTGGGGGGCCCTTCCCCTGTATTTGGATTATGCTTCTCTCATCAGACCGCGCTGAGGGACTGAGGCGGGTGGAGGAAGGAGAAGAGGAGGAGAACTCAGGCTGGTTGAGGGCTGCCTTTTTCTATTACTAATTCTTCTGCCTACAAGTGTGTGTTTTTTTAACATGCACAAAGGCCCCCTGCGAGCTAGCAGCAGCCTTTTAGAGCACCTGTGGGACTCATCGGAGGGACTTTGTTTCTCAGACGGGAATGTTTTCCTGGTTGCTATGAGACTCAGCCTTGGCCCTTTCCCTAGGGTTAGTAACAACTTGGAGAAAGACACGGAAGCTTCGTTTATCAGATGCAAGGATACACAGTATCTGGTCACTCGTCTCTGGTCTCAACATCCATGGCTCCTCCTCTGGAAGCCTTCCCTGGCCCTCTGGTCTGGTTTGGGTGGCCTCTGTGCTCTCAGTACTGCTCAGACCATTGTGTGGTTGTCAACTGCTTACCTGTCCGTCACTTCCACTGGACACAGCTCCTCAAGGGCAGAGAACAGGTCATCCGTTTCTGTGCCCTAAGCACAGGGCGTGGCTCAGACGGGTGTTCAGGAAATGAGTGTTCAATAAATGAATGAGTAAAAACAAGGATTGGAAAATAACTAATATGCTGAACAATCAATAAGGACCTAAAAACAGATGATAGCCAGTTTCAGTAGTAGTTGAAAAAAGCAAGATAAAGTTTATTTAGATTAAGTGTAAAGTCCTGCTCCAAGTCTTGAGAAATCGGCTGCGAAGGATAGAATAGACCAGTGCTGGCTGGACAGACAGAGCCCCGTGGGGACAGGCCTCGGGTGGAGAGGGGAGGTGTTAATAGACTAGAAGTTAAATCCTAGACAGTATTAACAGGAGCGTAGCATTCAAGCATGGGTGATGGCAGCCCTGTCCTTAGTCCATTCTGCTTTGACCACATCTGGAGCCCAGGGATATGAAAGAGGGAGGTGCCTTACTAGGCAGGGTTTGGGGTGAGGCAGGAGAGGTCCCCAAGGTCAGATATAAGGAGGACCTCACTCTCGGGCTCGCGCAAGGACAGGCTGGGCACCTGAGAGCTACTGTCTTCTTAAATGTTGTGACCTGGGTGTCTCACTTGCCTCCCCCTAGTCCCGGATCTGGGTACCTTAGAGTTAGCTCTGAGACGTGAGGAACGTTAAACCTTCAAGAGATGTTTGCCCTGAAGAAGGGAAAACCCCAAGGGGATCTGATAACAGTTAATTAATCAATGCAACAAGTACTTACTGGATCCTCACTATGTACAAGGCAATGTGCTTGATACTGGGGAAGGGTCTTCAATATAAAAAGGAGTAAGACGATGTCACTGCCCTCCATGGATGGAGTACCCTCTAACTCACATTCAGGAGCAAATCTTGTAGGATTATCAGTCACAACTTTCTTGTCATTGCTTGGTATGGTGGTCTGGACCTATGGGGTCTGACTGCCTTGAATTGTCACCTCCTGGCTGGGAGAATAATGACAAATACAACCTTGGGCCAGTCCCCTCCCTTGTAAAAATAGGGAGAGAGGGTCTTCATAAGGAGGAACTGATGCAACACCTGAAAAGCGGTAGAAGAGCACCTTATGCGTGTGGGCGCTCAGTCAATACTAGTGTCGGTGTTATTAGTACTGTGTTGTTGTTTCTGTTGTTCCTTTGGCATCCTAAGTTGCATTTGTTCCACGCTGCTACACTCTGTGTATTAAACAGATGGAAATAGAGCTGTCTTCACTGCCACAGAGGAATGTGCTCTCTCAAATGTCTTATTGAGACACTCAGACTTCTGTGTCTACATTCATTTTCTCACTTTTGATAGAGTTGCAGATAAACATTCCTTTATTATGAGAAAAAAAATAAACCTCCAGCTAAATTATGCTGATTAGTGGCCCTGCTGCTGGGCTTCCTGTGGGACGTGGGTGGAGGCCGGGAGAGCTGCATAAACCAAAGCCAGCACGGCCTGTCTAGGGGGGCGGCCACCCTGCCACTCCCGTCAGTTGTTGCATGAGAGTTGTAAGCCCTATGTTGCTAGAGCTTCCCATTTTTTAAGAAATTTACAAATTCAGATTTTTAAGTAAAGTCTCTGGCTTGCTTTTTCTTTTAATGTCGGCTCAGTTAAAACAAACGCACTAACAGGACAAAGATTTCACCTCAGCCCAGGAACCACCAATTTTCAACTCTGGCTCACTGAACATCCATCCTTAGCACGGTGTTCACAGGCTACCACTAATTGCTTGTTGCCTCTTCTCCTGGGCCTTTATTAAAAGGATTTGTTCTGTAAAATTTGGATTGAGTCAAAAGGCCACACTCAAGGATCCAGAAGGCCACAGGTGGCCCCAAGGCATTCTAACCCGTACGCCTCTCCAGAGCCCCTACCTAGACCTTCCCCTCCTAGCTTCTCAGCAAACCTATGCTCACCCTTCAAGGCCCATGCAGATGTTACCTCCCCTCCTCTTCTGAAAGAATCACTTCCACATGTTCACCTGCCATATTCCTTTTATCGAGTTCTGACGCTGGCTGGCTCCCGAGAATAATAAACTTCAGCCACACGTACTGTTCTATAGCTTTTCTCTTATTTTCATTTGGAAGGATTCTCACTCTTACCAAGTAAAATCTTGGACAATGCATTATGCATCCCATTGAAAAACCTTTATAAGGAAAAATTTGAAGTACACTCAGAAGTAGAAAGATCAATATGATGAACCCACATGTACAACACACAGTTTCAATAACTATAAACTCATGACCAATCTTATTGAATTTATGTCCTCCCCCACTCCCTTGCCAAAATTATTTTGGAATAAATTTCAGACATCATATGTTTTCATCTGTAAATAATTTTATAAATGTCTCTAAAAGATAAGGCCCTTATTTTATTATGGGAAAATTTTTAAATGTATGCAGAAATACACAGACAAGTAAAACAAACCTGTATATATTCATATCTGACTTCAGCAATGATTAATTTATGGGTACTCCTATTTTTTCTATACACTTCATTCTTTTCTTTCATAGATTATTTTAAATCAAATTCTAGACACTTCAATTAATCTTTAAATATTTTTATGTCTCACTAAAAGATAAGGACTCTTAAAATTAAATAATCCACATGCAAAATAATACAATTGAACTTCTACCTCACACCACGTAGAAAAAGTTAACTCAAAATGTATTAATGACCCAAAATGTAAGAGTTAATACTGTCATATTAAACTATTAGAAGAAAACATAGGGGTAAATCTCCACAACCTTGGGTTTGGCAATAGATTAGCAGATATGACACAAAAAGCATATGCAAAAAAATAAAAAAATAATAATTAATAAACATAAATTTTAAAGTTTTGTGCATCTAAGGCCATCATCAAGAAAATGAAAAGACAACTTATACAATGGAAGAAAATATTTGCAAATCCTATATCTAATAAAGCTCTAGCATCCAGATAGATAAAGAACTCTTACAATTTAACAACAAAAAGACAAACAACCCAACTTTAAAAATGGGCAAATGACTTGAATTGACATTTACCCAAAGGAGATATAAAAATGGCTAAAAAGCACATGAAAAGATGTTCAACATTATTAGTCATTGGGGAGATGGAAATCAAAACTACATTGAGGTGCCTCTTCACACAAACTAGGATGGTTATAATACGAAAAATGAAAAATAAGTGTTGGTACGTGGAGAAACTAAAATCTCGCACACTGCTGGTGGGAACGGACAATAGTGCAGCTGGCGAGGGAGACAGTGCAGTGGCTCCTCAAGAAGTTAAACGTGGACTTGCCCAGCAATTCCAGTTCCAAGCAGATGTCCGGAACAATTGAAAACAGGTGCTCAAACACGGACTGTGCACACACTCATAGCAGCGCTCTTCCCAATAGCCACAGGATGAGAACAACCCAAATGTCCATCAACAAATGGATAAACAGATTTTGGCACATACATGCAATGGCATATTGTTCAGTCGTAAAAAGGAATGAAGAACTGATACATGCTAAGACATGGATAAACCTCAAAACCATGCTAGGTGAAGGAAGTCAGGCGCAAACGTCACACACTGTCTGATCCACTTACAGGTAATACCTGGAACAGGCAAACCCGTAGAGACAGAAGGCACACACTGGTGCTTGCCAGAGGCCGTGGGCAGGGGGAATGGGGCTCAACTGCCCCGTGGGTAGGGGGTTTCCTTTCCGGGTGTTGAAAATGGTTTGAAACAAGATAGAGGTGGAAGTTGCACTACCTTGCGAATGTACTAAATGCCACTGAATTGCGTGCTTTAAAATGGTTAATTTCATATTATATGAATTTTGCCTTAATTAAAATTTTAGAACACAAATAACATTTTCATACCTAAAAATAATATTAATTCCTTTAATATTGAATATCCAGTCAGTATTCAACTTTCTATGTCTTTTTCTTAAAAAAAACAAAACCAAAAACCTAATTGTTTCAATTGGGATCCAGATAAGGTTGATATATTCTGAATGGGTGCTACATTTTTTGTCTCTTCTAATCTATAAGTTTCATTCTCTCTCTCACTTTTCCAATATTTTTTAATTGAAGAAACTAGGTCATTTCTCTTATAGATTCTTAATTTTGCTCACTGTATCTCTGTGGTGTTGTTTGACATATTCCTTTGTTCCCTGCATTTTCTGTAATTTGACAATTAGATCTAGAAGCTTGACAAGATTCTGTATTTTTATTCTTTTGAAAGGATAAGGCTACTTCATAGGCACCTAATGTCCAATTGTCCTTTATTTGGTGACATGCACAAACATGATCATTGACTAGGTCCATTCATTCATTCATTAGGGGTGTACAAAATGCTGCTATTCTACCATTCCCTCTGCTGTTATTATCCGGAATCCTCCCATACAAACAAACGTCTCCTGTGTAACTATTTGGTTATGCAGAAGAATTGTTCATATAGAAAGAGCAGAATAAGTACTTGATTTCCCCCCCTACCCTTTATTAACTAGAGTTGAAAATAATAAGCTGACTCCCTAGAATCTTCCAAAAGTGATCATTTCTTTTTTAGTATCATTTATAAACTCATGGATTTGAGCCTAGTTGTTGTTTTTCAATCCTTTGAAGTTGTTATCTTTATGAATGCTCCAATTGTCCTATTTTTGGCCAGTGGGAGTCTCTCCAAGTTGTCTTCCAAGTCCTTTTGTCACAGCCCTAGTAGTCCTCAGGGGCTCCCCCACAGTTTGGTGTGACAGGATTGGACATTTCCTGCCTTAGACCCAGGATCAGCCATTTTTCCCAGGGACTCCTGGTTCTTTTTCGTTGTTAATGGCATTTAGAGGCTACAATCTGGAAGGGCTTCTTTTCAAAGAGACAACTTTATTACCATTATAGTATGTAAAAATTGAACAATGGTCCTTAATATATGAATTCCATTTAAAATAACAACATTCAGGCCGGGCGCGGTGGCTCACGCCTGTAATCCTAGCACTCTGGGAGGCCGAGGCGGGTGGATTGCTCAAGGTCAGGAGTTCGAGACCAGCCTGAGCGAGACCCCGTCTCTACTAAAAATAGAAAGACATTATATGGACAACTAAAAATCTATATAGAAAAAATTAGCCGGGCATAGTGGCGCATGCCTGTAGTCCCAGCTACTCGGGAGGCTGAGGCAGTAGGATCGCTTAAGCCGAGGAGTCTGAGGTTGCTGTGAGCTAAGCTGACGCCACGGCACTCACTCTAGCCTGGGCAACAAAGTGAGACTCTGTCTCAACAAAAAAAAAAAAAAAAATAACAACATTCAATGTGAAATTTTCAAAGCACTTTGATCTAACTTGGCTTTCACACTATTCTCATCATCCAATCTTCAAAATCTATCATGTGAAGTAATAATACTGAAAATACGTCCAAGTCATCATGCTAAGGGCTTTACATAGCCAGCTCACTCACTTAATACCTGCCATTCACCCCAAGGTGGGGAATAACAGCCCCATGTGATGAACAGGGAAACTGAGGCCTAGATACATGCGATCACCTGCTTGTGATAGGAGCTCATAGAGAACGATGCAGATCACCTCATCTGGGGCCACGTGCTTTTTATTCTGCATTGAGGAACGGGGCATATGTGGAAGGCAGTTAAGATACACAAATACGTTCTGAGATCTTTAAAGAACCATGTAAACATACGATATTTGTTGCTGGTTATTATTTTGAGTACTGTTATCATATTCTGTATTTGAATAACCCTCATAAAATAAAGGAACTTTGGCTCAAGTATAACTGGTCTACCTTTTTTAAAAGTATTATTATTACTGGAAATAATAAAATTTCACCTCCTACCTTGGAGAAAAAGCCTATGTTTATTTCTGTCTTCTCTATAGAGGACTTGAAAGTCAAGGATCTTAGTGGAATCAATTCTAGAGATTTGTCAGAGAGGGCTGCAAACTGTTTATCAAATTCTCATTGATTTCTCCCCCCTAGGAATCGCCAAAAACACAGACAGAATAAAAAGGATTTTCTTTCTCTGCCTCTTTCCTGCCCTCCTGAACAGATATGTTTGAAAAGAAAATGAAGAAATAAATATACACATCCATGGTCCCCAAGGCTCTGAGCTTACAATCTATAATTTTCTGCGTTGCTTGAGTTAGCCTTAAAGTGCTATTATTTACTTTATTTCGCAAACATTTGGTATGCGGTACTCTGTACACACTTTACAAACACTAACTCATTTAATCTTCTTATGAAACCCTCTGAGGTAGACATTATCATTAGACCCATTTTACAGATGAAGAAACTGAGGCACAGAGAGGTAAAGTAATTTACCAGGTGGTACAGCAGTTAGGCTGCGGCGCTGGGACCTGAAATCCATGTGCTGGGTCACTATGCCGCGTTGCCTCTCCCGCTGCCGTATTTATGTCTGTAGGACTGAGTGTAGCTAGAACCTCATTTTTATTTTCCCGTTTTTATGTCGGTAAACATGGCTGGAAAAAAGTACTTTGAAGACCCAAGAATTACCTTGCTTCACTTCCGTTTTCAGAGCAGATTTAGCAGAACACGCCTGTCTTATTGTGGACACCAGGAGATCAGGAATTTGAAAGGATGTCCTTTATTTTTCCCTAATCGGGTTTGATCTTGAGAAAGGAAACAGAAACCTTGTTTGTAGAGGCAGATTCTGTCTGAAGACCTCCAGATGCTGCGGTACATCCAACATCTGGTTTAAGAGTCAATTACACTTGGCATGTTTAGGCGGTTTCTACCGCAGCAGCTCTCAGAATGTCTACGTTTGATTCTTCTTTGTTTACGTATGGCTTTAAAAATCATAATCATGATAATAATTATAATAACATAAAAATCCTAATCATTATGGCTAATATTTACCCAGTGTTGGCCAGGGTCAGGGACAGTGCTAACGGCTCCATGCGTCTGATGTTGTTTGTTCCTCACAATGACACTATGAGACGGAAGAAATGCTGCTCTGTACTTTACAGATGCGGACATTGAGTAGAGAGGTTGGGTAACTTGTTTAAAGTCAGAGAGTTGCAGGTCTGGGATTTGACATCAGGTAACTTTTTTTAACTTCCTTCTTTTCCTTTAGGAATGTCAAATCCAAAGAAATCAGATCTGTTTGACCAGGGTCTAAATTAGTTTTCTAAACTGCCTCTCACATTACAAAACCATGAGCTTAACTCAAAGCCCTTATTAGTAGGGCTTTGGGCATGGAAATTCAGTTTAATTTTAATACATGTGCTGCTGAAGCGGGCGTGGACATTCACTTTAAGATTACTCTTTGGTGCTCCTTTCTTTATTCACTCATTAAAAATGTGGGGGAATAAGAAAGATAGAGTCCCTGCTTTGTGGGACTATGAAGAGCTTATCAAGGAAGAGAGCTGAGCCTTTATGAGGAGGTTAAGAAGGACCCAAACAAAGCCAACACCTTGGTGACTGGAGAGCCCACAGGAGGGGTATGTACTCTACCTTGGGATTCAGGGAAGGCTTTCTGGAGGAAGTGGCATCTAAGTTGGGATAAAAAAGGACAAACCAGAGTTTAGCAGAAAAAATTGCAGCTAGGATAAGGGACATTCTGGGCATAGAGAAAATTATTTGCCCAAATATGAGACAAAATAAGATATTTTCAGGAAAATATAAGAAATGTAGTACAATCTGAATTGGAGGTAGGGGTGGGGGCAGCCAGAGATGAAGCCAGCAAATTAAGGGCTAGATTATTCGGGGCCTTGTGTGCTGTGTAAGAGTTCATACAGTGCGGTACTTGTTTCCCGGGGCCGGGGAGGGGCCTTCCAAAGATGGTTCTATCTTAGGATTCTCAAGAGCTGTCAGCCGCAGAAGTCAGCTTTTTCCAACCCACTTACTCAGAGCTATGGTCTGATGGAGCCACAGGCCATTTGACAAGGAGAACAGCCTGGGAAAGTCAGAACACCTGATAATGGCAGTGACAGTACCTGGTACATCGCAAATGATTTCTAAATTCCCTGTGATTGCTCAGAAGCTGGCTGATGTCCCAAGGCAGAGCTGGGACATTAATGATGCCTTTCTACGCACGTAAGAGCACTACCTGGGACACTGAGTAGAGATTAGGAGATTGGGTGTGCATCTTGGGAAGAATGCAAACTGGGGTATCAATTGGTATCTAGTTTACTTTTCTGTTGAAAACGAACTGTTCACTTGTTTGAAATATTATACTTTTATAAAATTTAAGATTTTGGGCTTTGGACTCAGACAAGTCCCAGGTCAAAACTGGGCTTTGTTGTCTATTTGCTGAGGGACTTGGGGACATTTATGATCCACTCTGTGCCCAGGTTTCAGACTGTCCGAAATGATGATATTAATAGTAATAGTACCTGCCCAGTAGGTGTTTGGGACCATTAGGTGTGACAGTGTATATAAAGTACTTTCCACTGTGTCTGGCAAGTAACACTCAACAAATGATGATGAGTGTCATATTGAGCATGAGACCACTGTATTGGTCTGCTTAGGCTGCCATAGCAATGATCCTCAGGCTGGGTGGCTTGAACAACAGAAATTTATTTTCTCGCAGTTATGGAGTCTGGGAAGACCAAATCAAGATGCCAGCCTGTTTGATCTCTGGTGAGGGCTCTTCCTGGCTTGCAGACTGCCGCCCACTTGCTGTGTCCCCACGGGGTGGAGAGAGCATGTGCGCTGGCTCTCCAGTGTCTCCTCTTATAAAGACACTGATCCTACCAGATCAAGGCCCCACCTTTGTTCCCTCACTTAACCTTAATTACTTCCTTGCTCCAAAAACAGTCACGTTGGGGGTTAGAGTGTCAACATATGAATTTTGGGGTGACAAAACTCAGTCCATAGCAAGCATATTCTTTGTAATTGTTATTTTAATATTCCATTAACTATGTGTGCCATAATTGACCTTTTTCCTATTTTTGGACATTTAAGTTACTTTCCAGTTTTAAAGAATATTGTAAATAATAGTAACATGCACATTTTCGTGTATTTAACTGTTTACCTTTTTTGGATTAATTACTTACGTTAATTCCAGGGAGTATTACCATCATGCTGACCAGCGTGAACACTTCGATGGTTCCTGAAACATATCACCAGTTGCCTTCCCAGAAGCTCTTATTTATTTACGTGCCATGAGCACTGCAAGAATGCACCTTCCCAATGCTATATATTATCATTATCTTTAATTTTTGTTAATTCACTTATGCAAAACTATTACTCATTTTATTCCATTTCTTTGATAATGAGCAAGGTCGAACATTTTCACTCTGCTTCTTTACATGTAAAAGCATCTTCATCAATATAGATATTATTCTAATTTTTATTTTTTTATTACTAAAGAGGCATAAAACTATTTCTCATGTAGGTTTATTTCTATTTTTCTGTAACTGGCAAGGTTAACCCAAAAGACAAGTACGGGGTGGTAATGGCTTTAGTAATCACTGGAGTGACACTTGCTGTTCATTTTTTTAAGGCTGTATATTTATTTTCCAGAGAAAATGATACCTTGGCAGAGGAGAAGAAAAAAATGATGTGAACTGCAGCCCATTACAGGGAAATTTGGACTGGTCCTTTCGTGACTTGACAGGTGAAGATTGCCCATGATAGTCTGCTATCTCATCGCTTTTTTTTTTTTTTTTTTTTTCTGTTTCCCTCTTCCTCCTCTTGGCAGCTCTATTCTTGACCCATTTTAGTACCCAGTGGCTTTCCATGCTGTGCCGTTCGCTCACCACGCAGCTTTCTCAGGGGTGCCGTGCACTTGGCACTACCCCGTCCCACGAATGCTCTTCTCGCCCCATCAGTCAGATTTACTCAGGGCTGGGGTCTCAGCTACCAATCCATAAAAACATTGCAAGCTCGGTCTCTTTAAGATCTGAATGATAAGTAACTCTCAAGGGTATATGCATTAGAAACTAGACATGTAAAGCTGAAGAAGTGAATGAGTAATGGTGAAATTTCAGACAGAGGGGAAGAATTAGGACATAGGAAAGAGTTGAAGCATCCTTGGAGTAGGACTCAGGAAATACCCACAAGCTCATTATATGACATCTGGCAATTCCCTCTTTCTCTTTCTCTTTTAAATTTTTTCACCTGGAAATAATTCCAAACCAACAGAAAAGTAAGTATATCCATTAGATTAATCTCCTGTTAACATATTACCTCATTTGTTTTCTCTCTCTTTGCACACACACATGCATGTGCAGACACACATAATTTTTTTTCTGGACCATCTGAAGAAGGGACATATATCATGGCCCTTCCTCCCTGAATACTTTGTGAGTTTCCTAAGGACGAAGATACTCTCTTACATAATCATGGTAGAGTTATCAACAACCTAAATTCAAAACTGATACAACTCTTTTATCTAATCTACCATTCACATTCCAATTTTGTCAGTTGACCGCAAAACATCCTTTACAGCATTTTTCCCCTTCGTACAGTTTCTAGTGTAGAATCAGGCTTTGCATATTAATCTCCTTTAACATAGAACATTTCCACCTTTCCCTTTGTTGATGTCAGTCTCTCTGAAAAGACAGGGCATCAGACATACGTGGGTTCGAATCCTGGCTTTACCACTTCGGAGCTGAGCGAGCCCAGGCAAGCTCCGTCACCTCCTTGATCCCAGTCTTCTTATGTGCTAGGTGGGATTAGTGATAAAACACAGGGGACGTCAGTGAAATCATGCACGATCTGAAGGCATCCGGCAAGGTGTCTGGAACCTGGTAAGTGATCACTGCATTTGATTAAAGTAATTAATGTCATATCATTAGTTCTGGTTCTGTCACTTACTTGCTGTAGGACCTTGAGAAAATTGCTTTGCCTTTCAGAGACCCAGTGTCCTAGGTTGTAAAAGTGGGGCTCTTAATACCTTCCTCCTTTTACTGAAGGAGCTAGCACAGGTAAATCGTCCAGCTCAAAGCTGGTGCGTGGAAACGTTCCGTCAACGCTAGTTCCCTTTCGTCTTGCAAATGCTGACTAGCCTCTGATCAATAAACCCCCATGTCCCCCATCAGTACCCCTTTTATGCAGAATTCTCAACAGGAAAATACAGACTTTGTGGACACTAACCCCGTGGGCCAACCACTTGCAGCAGGTGCTGTCCTGCGAGCCGCACTGAATACCCGGGGATGAGAGCTCTGTAAAGGACAAACTGGAAACTTCATCCTCCCCATGGAAGTTTTTACCAAGCTTATTTTGGAATAATCTTTGTTGGTCAAACAAACTGCCACGGTGGGTGTGGTGGGTGTGGCGGAGGTTTGGGGCATGGGGCGGTGGTGCTCCCAGAGTGGCTGTGAGTCACTGTTGATTGAAATTAGACTCTGGGGACCCAGGTGACCTTCATGTCATCATGGAAACTCTGATGCGAGCAACTTCCCCAAACAGAGCTCTTCAGGGCTCAGCATCCCCCCCCCCCGCCTCCGTCCTGGAATGTGTCCCCAGGTCTTCCCAGGGACAGGCAGGCCTCAGCTCAGTGTTTCCTCTCCAGGGGAGCCTTTTCTGGGCTCTGCACCTAGTGTTGACCCCTCCCCGTCATGCCCTTGTTCTGTTGTCTTCTTAGCCCTCTGCAGCCGGTCTGGCCTACCTGTCGCCCCGATTCTTGTCTGTCTCCCCGCTCTCTGTGAGCCCCAGATGCCAGGGAACATGCCCGTTGCTTCAGTAGACGAGTCCTCTTTGGCTCTGATCTCTCTGCAATGAGGGACCTCACCATGCCTTGGGTCCTGTCACGACTTTGAGGTCCCATAGTGGGATCTTGAGAGCGGTTCTGTGGAGGATGGGACCGAGTTCGGGGCGGTCCCAGCATTTAATCCGGGAGCAGGAGGACCAGCTTCCTCTCTGGGGTGGGCTTTCCTTTTTGCCTTCTTTGATGCAGTCGGTGTCGTGGCTCCCCCAGTCCGCGGTGGGTGCAGAAACCCTGGGCATTGCCAAGGGCTCCTTTCTGAACCATCGTTTCAGACACAGGGGACACTCCGTGCCCAGATGAGCTGCAAGGAAAAAATAGGAATTTGTGGATGCAAAATGAGGATACTGATTTGGTTGCTGAAACTCATGGAACTTGTCCAATGACGTGCCCTGTGTTGGTCTGACTGTGACACTTTCAATCTCTCGTTTCATACCTCACAGCATTTGAAATCAAGGCTTGGGGTTGAACCCTGGTTGAGCTACATGATATCTGTGTGACTTGGGCAAATGCTTTTTCCTCTCCTGAGCATCTGTGCCTAGGAGTGATACCACGGACCAAATCTGGGAGGACCAAGTGACACACCCCTGGCAGAGCACCCAGCACAGGCCTCGGAGGGCTTCCCTGGTGCATGCTCTGGTGAGGCGGGAGAGGACTCGGGATTGAGGCCCCTGGAGCCAGGCAGATGTGAGCTTGTGTCCCAATTGTCCCTCCCACAAGCTGGGTGACAATCACAGATAATGCACGTCACCTCTCTCATGCCTCTGTTTTCTCACCTGTAAATTGGCTACCATAACATTTGCATATTTCCTAGGGAAATATTGGGAGAACCAAGTGGAATATATTTTTTACATAAAATGCCATTCAGGTGATTATTGCTGTCTAAAGCCTTTTTAAATTTAGATCCTGCCCTCTTCTACAGAAATGAAACAATTGCTGAGACCGGGTCTGATATGACACCAAGCCCCTAAATAAAAGAACAGATTTATTATTCAATCAAATCCACAGAAATAATTGGTCTCACGAGCTGTCAGCATGCTGTGCAACGAAAGTTCTGGCAGAATGACCTTTAGCATCTGTGGGGTGTAGAGCCGTAGGGCCACGTCCTAGAGAGAAGGTGGGTGTCATCTCCCACCTTTGCTCTGCTGATTCTTCCTTTACAACCGCCCTTGGCCTGAAGCAGCGCAGACCGTCTGCTTAATCAGCCTCTACCATGTTTGCACTCAGCTCCTTGGAAAGCCACGTCGTCAACCTCTCCAGCACCTCGTCCTGAGATGCGCTGCCTGAGGGCCCCTCCCTCGGAATGCATCTATACTGTTTGGTTTGTTTGTGGACAGAGGTCGGTAGGTGGCCTGTGGCTCAGAGAGGAAGGCTGGAAGTGACCTTCCATGACTCAATTCCATGGCTTTGTTTGCAAGAACACAGACGCGCGTGGCCACTGACAATATGTGTTCCGACATTATATACGGGGCATATTTTGCTCAGAAACATGCCCTGTTAGTTGTTGAAACCTTTTTTGCATTCCCTGAAACAAATGACACTATGGTGTATTTTCTTTTGGGGGGTAGTAAATAAAAGTCTTTTATGTTGACAATGATAATATTATATTCTACAATCTATTTGCATTTCTCTATTCTGCAGATTTTATTACACAGTATAAATCTCCAGGCAGAGGTGCATTAAGCTTCACTCGGGGAGAAATAGTGCATTTTATCACAGGGCTGGACAGCTGCCTGCACGAGATGCTGCCTGCAGGGATTGGTCTTTGCCCAGATGTGCAGAGGAGATGCATGGAGAAGAAGAAACGCACATGTGTGTGCAGGTTTGGGCATGTGCACACGAAGCCAGGAAGGATTTTCTTTGGATCCACAATCAACATGGATTTCCAAGCAGGAGCTGGTCTGAGCACACACCACTTCCCTGGGCTACATATGGCCCAAATTGTGCCAGCCATGTTTTCAGGAAAGTGCTCAGAGCCTGCTTCAGCTCAGCCAGAGCTCTTTGGCCCATGTGATGGGAAGAAAACCGGATTGAGGACAGAAAAGCATCTCAGAGGCTTCTAGAAGAGTTGAGTCTCTTACCACCTTCCTGTGGGTTTTTTGAACACTTCTGAGAGTAGGAACATCTTTTTCCAACAAGTCATGAGCTGCTGAGATAAACCACGACACAAGCCTGAGCCAGGGTTGATATTACAACCCCCGACCGTCCACTGAGCGCCTTCTGTGTGCCACGCACTGTGCTAAGCACTATCTCACTTAATCCTCACAGCAATCCTATGAGGTAGGTGCTACTGTTATCCTCATTCTATAGACGGGGAAACCGAGGCCCAAAGTTCCACAGCTGTAACTTGCGGAACAGGAATTCAACTCCTGGGCAGCCCGGCTGTAGTTATTCACGGCAGGAGAAAATATGCTGTCTGCTTGCCTCGGGAAACCAACAACGGCAGTCACAAAACCACTCCCACGCCTTGTCTTGACCTGGCAGAAGTAAAAGAAATAATATAAAGAAAGGATGACTGACTAGTGGCCATAATGGGATAATGATGTCTGTTACGCTGTTTGGCATGTTAGTTTCTATAACGCCTTTGTATTTCAATCAAGTTTATCATTTTTTCTTGTCTTCTAGTGAAGTTCCCTAGGTATAGAAAGTGGGTGAATATATTGGGCAAGTGCATCTAAGAGTCTTTGGCTCAACCGAAGGGTTTGGTGGTAACTTCACCCCCAGATCCCTGGGAAAATAGCAGGAGCCCCTGCTTCCAGTCTGTTCGGAAGGAGGCCCCACACATGGTGGTTTCTGTGTCAATGGACTGGTCAGAAACGCATCCAACTTTTAATGGAAAAGTTCTGTGGCCTGGGATTATTAAAGTCATAAAGTGCTTATTTAATTGCATTTCAAGTCCATTTATCTTTTTTTGAGTCCAAGAAAGATTCATTCGGTCAGACAGGGTAGATGGACAGGAATTAATACATGATTTCTTTTTTTTTTTTTTCTTTTTCCTTTTAACTTAGCCTGAGACTTAACTGAATGCCTGTTTTCAAATTGAGCTTTTAAGTACAGCATTTGTGAGTGAAATTGCCCCTTTTTATTTTCAAGGTAATTGAGTCCCATTTTCACTTTCCATTTCCCTCTAGACAAATCAAAATGTTTTTAGAACTTAGCTTCTTAGCCGGCGGTTTTCTAAGGTGGGAACTTCAGGATCCTAGAACATTCTGGTGTGGCAATGACATCCAGGACAGGGGCTCAGGCCGCTCCTCTGTGGATGAACAGCCTTGGAGAACATACTGATTTCACTGTGTTTTCACTGCAAACACCGCAGGAATGTCCACACCTTGTCCTTGGGCCAGGGCGGGGGGTCAGGGGAGCTGTGTTTCTGCCCAGAGCCTTGTCATCAGGAGGGCGGCTGAGGGCCAGTATTATTCAGAGGCGAAAGAGCCTGGAACCCTGAGCTAAGTTGCCTTAAGTCAGTGCTTCTGAAAGTGTTGGACAAATGAGAATTGATTTTAGGTGGCATTTGGATGGGACTTTAAATGACTTTGAATCACATAGTGACATAATGATTATCTTTCCAACTCTCTTTCACTCTTTCCGATCACATTATGGACAAAGTCTCCATGTGGTGCTCTTGTGTCTTTAACTTTCTTCTCATCTCTGTTTTTTAAAGACAAATAAATAGATAGCGCCTTAGTCTTGGGCCTTTAGAAGGTAATGGTTTCTGATTTGGATTTAATAATGTTGTTTTATTTCCTTTTTAAAATTTTTATGATAACCTTTGCTTTATAGCAGTTTTAAAGGTTAGGATAAAAAAATTCATTTCAGAACAAATTGGTTTCAGATGTTTTTCACTGCTAAGTCAATGATAGTGTTTGTGGATACGGATGTGGCAAACTCACCTTCACAGCACACGAACCACTCAAGGTGGGGTGCAGCGGCTGAGGGGTCAGGCGGGACGTTGAAGAAGGCTGGTTTCTTCCAAACCCAGGGCTGACTGCGGCTTACCGGAAGGCTGTGTTGTAACAGAGGGGGCTCAGGCGTTGGGATCAGAGCTTGATTTCCAACCTGTGTGCTTTGGCATCCTTGAGCTTCAGTCTTCTTATCTGCAAGGTGGGTCTCACGAGCAGGCGGAGGAAAGGAGATCGGCTTCATTTTTCACAGGGCAGAGTGAGCATGTGGTTGCCGTGCACCCCAGAGGTGCAGGATCCACGCTCTGTTTTCTTATTGCCAGGGCTCTGAGTTTGCATTTGGGTGGGAGGAGAAGGTGGAATACAGTTCACCGCCCCTGCAGCCTGGTGGAGAAACGCACTCCGGAGGCCAGAAAATCGAACAAACCCATCTGGCTGCAATGGCCCGGCGGCATGAAGATCACATTCACGTGTGAGTTCTGTGCATGGGCAGCCTTTCCTCTTCTCAGGCTGCAAATCTTTGGCAAGAGGAAGCAAGCTCAGAATTAAGCTTAATTAAAATTCACTCTTAATTAGGGCCATTACTTAAAATCAACTTTACATAATATAGCCGTGTAATCATAATTAAGCCCCAGAAATGGGATTAGGAAACACAGAACGTGAAAGCCAAACACGATGGGCCCCGTGCTGGTTGGGGCAGCAACAGAGACTTCTCAAATTAGCAGAATTTTGTAAGAGCCAGGGACCGATGAGTGCGCTGATGAGAACCTCTGTGACCATCAGCACAATGAGCTAATCAGAAAGAGGATTTTGAGATGAATGGAAGCTGAGAGGCAGAGCCCGGGTGTGTTACTGGCATGAGGATGGGGCAGCGTGAATCCGGGTCCCAGACAGTTTCCTCTCCAGGCGCTGTTTCCCCAGCTGTGAAATCAGGGGCGAGGACAGCTGTTTCCCAAACAAGGATGTCTCTGATGACTCTCTCCCAGCTCAGAATCCCTGATGCGGAGCTGTCCTGGGGGGATGTCACGGCAGCAAAGTCTGGTTGATGCCATCTGCTTGCAGCACTAGCGGGGGGCCTGTGGAGTTTACTTTTCCCGCTGTTGGCATCATCATTGTGGTGATTATTTATTTTTTAACTCAAGAAGGGAGAGTGGTGAAGTGATATTTGACGATCTCCTGCTTTCACATTGCTAAGTATGTAAAGAGTGGGAGCCTGGATTTGGAATGGGAGAATCAATTTTGAACCTTGGATGTGCCTAGGGCAATATTTACTTCCCTTTTCAGTTTCTTCAAATGCAGTGTGAGAATTATAGTAATAATAGATACCTCAAAGGTTGTTCAGAGAATTTTACACATAAAGCATGTATAGCACAGTGCCTGGCAAGCAACAACTAATTTTATACTGTTTCACTATACTTATAGTTTGATCTTACTCTGTATCAAGCACTGTTCTGTTTTATATGTCTGAGCTAATTTTATTTTCATGATCACCCTATGAATAGGCATTATTATTTTCTAAGATTTCTAAAGAGTCTGAGAGTCAGAGAGGTCAAGTAACTTGTCTAAGGTCACACAGCAAGAAAGAGGCAAATTGTAAGAGCCACACAAAGCACAGCTGTTATTACAAAGGTACTATTTGTCTGTCTATCTGTTTGGTCCATTGGTCAGGGTAAGCTACAGTTAGCCCGAAGGGAAGTCACTCACCTGTGCCATTTCCAGGCCCTAAGCATGTGCTTCTAACGTTGCCAGAGTAAGGCCAAGCATTTGAGTTCAGAGTAAAAGGGGCTGTGGGTGCTGATTCCAGAGCTATAGAATCAGAGGGGGAAGAGAAACCAAAGAGAGTGCTTTCTCGTACCTTTTTCTTAATTAATTACTTTATTTTATTTATTTAATTTTTTTTAGAGCTGGGGTCTTGCTATGTTTCCCGGGCTGGGCTTGAACTCTTGGCCACAAGTGATCCTCCCATCTCAGCCTCTGGAGTACCTGGGACTACAGGTGCATGCCGCCTCACTGGCTCCACATCTGTTTTTTGACTTAGTGATTCAGTTCGGCGGATGCCTTGTACCTCCTGTGCCACATATCTGAGTGCCAACTGTGTGCCTGGCACTGAGTTGGGCTTTGCACGTACATTTTCTCCTTTAGTTTTTAACCAAAGCCCCGCAAGTCAGGAATCATCACTCCCATTTTGCAGATGAGGAAACTGAGGCTCAGAGAAAGCAAAGCTATTGGCTCATTGGCCAAAGTGAAATACATCCTTTGACCCCAAATCGGGTTTTCAATTTATTTCACCAAACACTGTGCTATTCCCGAGATGCTGTCCAGGCGGGGGTGTTTCCTGGACGCTGCCTCTATTCACAGCCACGTCAGGCTCCGCAGGGAGGACCTTCGATGGCCTCAGGCCCACGCATTGATTCCCCTCAGTGGTATTCATTCTGCTTACATGCCTCCAGTGACGAGGACATCAGTACTTACTAAGTTAAATTTTCACTTTTGGATGACCGAGTAGAGCTGGAGAGAAATTTGTCCTGGGCTTGATATTCGTGAAGACCTTCCAATTCAGACTTTTGATATCATCTCTAAATGAGTGATATGCACAGTCAGTCAGTGTGTTCGGGTGAGTATACGTTCAAAGTGTTAATCTGTTAAATGGAAATGCTTCAATTATATCACAATCTTCGCAAATCTGTGTTAGCATCTCCTTATTTGTTCATATAGCAGGAACCTTAATTGGAAAAGAAATTAGGCCACGGGCAGGTCCATTGTCCATGCCTAGGAGCCCTGAGAGCTAGCAAGGACATGCCTTGTTGAGCTCTAATCTGTACATCTGCGACATTTCTGCTCCCTGGGGAGGGTCCAGAGAGCACTGGTTCGGGGGGACCTCTGGTGCCTCTGCCATCCCTGACTCGGCGGTGGCGTGGGCACTGGAGGAAAGGTTCAAGGTTACCACCCGGCACCAACATGACACAGCCACAGCCCTGCTGTTGTTGAAAGGAGGGTGAATGGTGGGGGTAGGGGAGCTAGTGGCCCACTCAGGCTTCCTGGGACCCCAGAGGCCCTTCGCTGCAAGTGAATGCCGTCCACCTCCCTGGGCCTGCGCTGGGCACCCCACTGCACAACTCCAGGGGACACTATTCAGGTGGTATTTTATGTCAAAGAGGTTGCCTCACGAGGTCGTGCTACACGGAGGCCCAGAGTCAAACCCCAAGCCCAGAGAGCATCCCCAGAGAAAGCTCATGCCCCCCGAGGGGGCTGAACCCCAAATGGCAAATGGTTGGCTCACAAGGTACCCACAGACGCTGGTTCCTGACCTGAGGAGGCTCTGTCCCTCTCCCAGCGTGACCTCTTCGTCCTTCAGCCCGAGAGCATTTGCCTCTATTTACACTAAATAGAGCCAGCTCCACTTGCTGGTGCCTGTATTTTGGGCACGCCAAGCTGGAGGCCCCCAAAGCCAGCTGGAGCAGGCAGCCACCGTCCCGGTGGTGGTCATGCGGAAGGCCCTCCCGGCCGGCTCCTCTGACACAGTTTAGCAAACACCTTATCTCCCACAAACAGGTGAGGTAATGTTTATGAGAGCTCACTCTGTCCCCTGCCACCAGGCGGTGGGGGTGCCAACGTGCCCAGACAGTGCCGCAGTGGACCCCTCACCCACTGTGCCTCCCTCTGGCCTCGTCTGCTGCCCCCACTCTGGGTGAGGGGAGCCACGCTGGCGTCCTTCCTCACTGCAGGCCCGAGGGGACGGCTGGACTCTCCGTCGACCCGCCATTGGCTCCATGTCTCCACTTTTTAAGGCACATTCACGGCCCCCTTAGGAGGCATTGTGGGCCTCATTTTATACAGGAGGAAATTGAGGCAGAGAGCAGCAAGGCATCTTGGCCAAAATTACAAAGTGGCTGAGCTGAGGACTCAGGGTCCTACCTCCTGAAGTCCCCTCTGAACTGTTCTATTTGTAGTACCACCCATGAAAGATTCCTGATTTTTATATGGATGGATAGTGGATGGATGGATGGATGAATAGCTAACTGTATAGATGAATGGAAAAAAATGTAGCTGGACAAGTGGACAGGTGGGTAAATAGAGACGATTGTGTAGGTGGATCAATGGAGAGGTGATTATGTAGACAATTCTGGAAGAACATATCGGAAACTGTGGACTATGTTTGCCTCTGGAAAGAACATGAGAAATCTGGTGTATAGGGGAGATGCTACTTTTTGTTGGTTGTTTCTTTTTTGCTCCCTCTGAGCTGTTGGAGTGTCTATCATATGCACAAATTAGTTTTTTACAAATGTCTTTTTCTATTTTTTTTTTTTTTTTTTTTTTGACCTCTGTTCCTGTGTGTGTCTCCACAGGAGAGATGAGAGGCCAAAACTCTAGGACAGTTGCAGGAGCTTCCTAGGAGGTCTCGCAAAGTCATTTCCTTGCCAGAAACCTACTCCTCCAACTGGACCCAACCCATCGGTGCTCTCGGAGTGACAGGCGGCTCAGAGGTGTGCAGAAAAGGATAGTGGAAGGTAGATGACGCTCAGATTTTGGATTCTGAGAGCCACGTGGGGCCACCCCCAGAGACTTACCCCTGGTTCATGACCAGGAATCCCTTAGCGGAAGCAACAGCAGAGATGTTTATTTCGCCGGTGTTTATAAATGTAACTAATTGGAAACAACCAACATGCCCAACAACTTGGGACTGGTTAAATGATTTTTGGTTCAGCCACACACTGGAACATCATGGAACCATTAAGAGTAAATAAAAAAAATCCTATCCTTTTCTTATATCTCTGCAATTAGGGCTCCTCAGAATGGAATGTGAAGAAATCAAGTCAAAATATGCCAGCATGTTAACAACAATGAACTCTTGGTTGTGATTTTCTGGGTAACTTGTGTTACTTTTCAGTTTTTTCCATGTCTAATATACAGATATACTATGTTTATTGCAAAAAATAAACATTTTTAAAGCATAGTCTCTTATAACATAAATCTCTACATAGGGAGATTGGAAGGAAATCAGGCCAAAGGATACCTTTGGGTGGTAGGATCATAAATTATTTTTTTCTTCTTATCTTCATAGTTTCTGAATTTTCTGCATTTGTTGTGTTTATTTTTATAACAGGTCATTCATGATTTTTAGAAAACAAGTGGATAGGGAAGGAAAGGTCTGCTGTTGAAAAGCCAAAGGCTAAGCCCGTTCCTGGCAATCGGTTGATATTTCATGAGCCTCTGAAATGTGCAAGTCGCTTTGCACTGGGCTGGGGCGTGTGGTGGGAAACACAGGGGAGAAGGAAACGCAAACACTTTAGTCAAAGGATCACAGTCCAGCTGGGGAGACACGAGTCCTCATTGCACTTGGTGCGAGGCCTCATCCTAGATGTTAGTCTGTCAAGAGTAACAGTAGTAATAACACAACAACATGGCAGAGTGGCTGGGAGCTCCAGCACCAAGGCCACCTCACCTGGGGAGAAACTCACCCCCATTTCTTAACCATATCGGGTCTGAGCCTCAGTTTCCTCTTCTTCAAATGTAAATGACCTCATGGCATCCGTGTGATAATTAAACTGAGCCTGTGAATCAAGGCTGAGCAAGGTGCTTTGCAAATGGTCCCTCTGCAGCGTGAGTCGCACTGCCGTCACCACGGCCTCGGTCTTGGTGGCCAGCTCTTTGTGAGTCCTGCTTCCAGGTGTGGCAGAGCCGAGAGTTGAGCTCACATTTATTTACTTCCAAAGCCAACGATTCTACCGCAAGCAAGTGCTGCATTTACCCTCTGTGCTGAACTGGAATGTGTTTTAAACCTCACCCTATGGTCTTGCCAGAAAGAAAAGTCAAATTTTCATGAAAAGATCAAAGGAGAAATGAATCTGTTTCAAAGAACATGAGAGGAAGACAGAAGTGTCCCTTCCTGCAGGATGTTGCAACTTTGTCCATAGTTTTGCAGCGTTTCCTATTGAGTACCTCTGGAATGTCTCTGGGGGGGCTACACAGGTTAGTAAGACTCTAATATCTAACATCAAGACCTTCCAACCAGAAGGAGGGAGAGGTGAGTGTTCACTCCACGGTGTTAACCCACTAAGGTCGCAGGTGGCAGCCCCTTCCACCACCTCTCAAAACACTTCAGGGGACTTCTGTTTCTCTCAGGAAAAATGCAAACTCTTATCTGGGCCTAAGAATCTCCATATAGAGTACCCCCACTCACCCCCAGGTACTCATCTCCCCCCTTCTCCTTCTGTGCTGTCCTCATTAGCCTTCTTTCCGAGGCCCTTACCAGATCCCCTTCAACCACAGGCCCTTGGCACGTGCTGCCGCTCGGCCCGGCTCATCTCCCCTGATTCATGCCTACTTATTGTTCTAAGCTCAGATTAATGTCACGTCCTCAGGAAGCCTTTCTTTGACAACATAAATTGATCAAATCCTAATTACACACTCTCATACTCCCTGCAATATCCTTCATAGCTCTTCTCCCAGTTATAATTATTTTTCATTTATTTACGTGAAGGCTGTATCGATGAGTCTATTTTTCACCAGACTGAAAGCTCCGTGAGAGCAAGGACTCTATCTTTTTTTTTTTTTTTTTTTTTTTTTTTGAGACGGAGTCTCACTCTGTTGCCCAGGCTAGAGTGAGTGCCGTGGCGTCAGCCTAGCTCACAGCAACCTCAAACTCCTGAGCTCAAGGGATCCTCCTGTCTCAGCCTCCCGAGTAGCTGGGACTACAGGCATGCACCACCATGCCCAGCTAATTTTTTCTATATATATTTTTAGCTGTCCATATAATTTCTTTCTACTTTTAGTAGAGATGGGGTCTCGCTCTTGCTCAGGCTGGTCTCAAACTCCTGAGCTCAAACGATCCGCCCACCTCGGCCTCCCAGAGTGCTAGGATTACAGGCGTGAGCCACCGCGCCCGGCCAGGACTCTATCTTTTTAAAAAAATTAACTTCATTGTTCTATAATTTATGTATAATAAACACACCCATGTTGGGTGTACCTTTCAATGAGCTTTGACAAATTTATATGAAGTTCTCTATACTTGGGTATCCACCACCACAGTCAGAGAACATTTCCATCACCCCAAAAAGTTCCACTGTGCCTCGCTGCAGTCAGTCTGTCCCCATTCTCGGGCAGCCACTGATCTGCTTTCTGTCCCCATAGCTTAGATGTGTCTTTTCTACAGTTTCCTCTAAGTGGGTCCTATGCTGGGTGTTCTCTGTGCTTGGCTCCCGCCACTCAGCGGTGTTTCCGACAGTCATCCACGCTGTGTGTGTCATTCGGCTCCTTCTCAGTGCTGAGCGACACTGTTCTCTGAGTGCTTAGGCTCTTCACGGAAGCCATCTGCTTCTTGAGGGCAGGGGCCACAATTTCTTGTACCCTGCCACTTGTTATGGGTCTAGGCACCTAGATGGCCTTTGGGAGGGGCATGTGAGTGACCACTCGCCTCCACACCCTGCAAGTTCGAGTGATCTGCCTCCCTTCACTCTGGGGATTCTCCAGGGCCCCAGAGAGACCTTTTGGGTGGGGCCAGGCGGTCACGGGGGAATCCCTCCAACAGTGTGAACTCTCATTTCTTGCTTGTTGAATAGAGACACCGATAGCTTCGTCTCAGGATCATTCAGTGGGCCACACGTGCGTGAAAGTGCTGTGCAAAGTAGCAAATGCAGTACTGTACATTGATAGTCCATTTGATCACTTAGTTTCACCCCATTCTGGATTAACTGCCTGTGGCACCTCAGGCATGTCCCTTTCTCTCTCTGGACCACAATTCCTTTGCTGATCAGATGAGCTCTCCGAGGCGCCTTCCGTCGTGGGCCCCTCGGATCCTAAGGTGTAGAGGAACAGACGAGGGGCCTGTCTGACTTTCTAGCACTGGAAAAACCGGGGTGGTGTTTGAGAGAACAACTGGTTCTCTGAAAATTCTGCTCATGGGTAAAGGAAGTCAGCTCTAGTTTGCAGATCAAGTCAGCGTTTTGCATCAGTGGGCTTCAGTCTGCAGCTATTGCCAAGCCCATTAGGGAAAATAACCGAGCTCCTTATTTCCGAGTATGCCGGCTGGTGCTGTGAAGCATGTCCTTTGCTGGGAACAAGAGCTTTGATGGGGATAAATGTTACTGGTAGAGTGGGACCAGTGTTTCATTTTGTAAGCCAGTAGTTGAGTTAAAACTACCTCTACATGGGCCCTATAATTCAACAGAGGATTCCCGAGGACCTACTATGTGCTGGATGCTTTATGTGCCTTGTCATTCTCAACAGGTCTATGATAGAGGTATCGGCCACACTTTAAGATGGAGAGATGGGCTCAGCGAGCCAGGTATGCCTCGGCACGTGTCCTCAAACAGTAAATGGCCAAACTGGGGCTAGAATACTGTGTCCTTTCCGCTGTAATGGGCCTTGGACTGGGCACAGAGGCTGCAAAAATAATTCAGACACACTTGAATTCTTTGTGGCCAGGAGAGAAGGCTATAGTTTAATATCTACTAAAGAGAATCCAAGAATGTCAGTAACTTCCCATCTAATTTGACTCCCTCATTTTACCAAGGAGCAGGTGAAGGTCTGGAAAGGTGATCTGACCTGTCCAGATGACAGCTGGCCAGCTGCAAAGCCGGAACTATTACCCAGGCCTCCTGACTCCCAGATTAGAGCTTCTCGAGGCTGCAGCACGCCCGAGGGCAGACTGGGGGACTGTTGCCAGAACAAGGAAACGTAGAATTAGGAGCAAGGCTATTTCCAAGTCACCTGTCTCCGTAGTTGGAGTTCGGAGTAAAGGAAAACGGAGCTCGGGGAACCAGTCAGTGGAGACTGTTTCATAACTGTCCTTTTCAAATAGCTCAACACCATGTTCTTTTCCTATGACCTCTTGCAGACTCAAGGACAAATTTCAGAACAGCCATTTTGTAAGATTCCTGTTCCTTGCTCCTGACCTGAAGAGACCCTCACTTATGAAGACCCTAAGGGACCTCTGCTCATTAAAAACCGTGCTACTTCTGAACAGCAATTCCCATTTTGAAATTTTCCCATTTTTATTCCCAGTGGAAGCAAGGACTCCATTTACTGTTTTGCCCCAAACACTCTTCGTTTTGAAAGATCTTGGCTAACCATGAAGTTATCTTTACTCACCAACCACAGATCATTTTTCTCCATTCTATCCTTCTCAAAGACAACTAGAAACTTTGGGTGCGTGTGAGATGGTCAGTGAATTGACAGTCCATGTGTCAATGACAGTTGCCCTTGACCGAGTGTCCCCTTGGAGATCAACACTATTATTATCCCCATTTCACGAATGCAGGGACCAATGTTCAGGGGAAGCCTTCTGGACAGGAAGTTGCAGAGCTGGGGGACCTAAGCTACTGGGCTGAGCTATGAAGGAGCCTCCCTTAGTCTGTGCATCTTACTGAGGTTAAAAGAGCAACAGCTCAGGCATTTTGAACCTAGAGCCCTTGACTGCCCCCCAATGTCCTGAAAGAATAAGCCTCCTTCCCAGGGGTTGAGGGAGCTGAGGCTCTGTAGAGGGTGAAAGTAACACTCAGGTGGACGCCCAGGCGTCTGGGAACATGGGGCTGGGGCACACAGAGCTCTGCAACGTCATGCACCAAACCAGGACACGGGTATCCCACAGGCGGGCAGGGTGGACAGCTTGACCCATGGGGCGAGACAGTGGAGAGGTTTGGGTGCCAGGGAAGTGGGGGTTCCAACCCAGATTCTTCCTCTAAAGAGCTGTGTGACTTTGAGCAAGAGTTTTCATCTCTTCAAGCCTTGGGGCCAGTACAACCTACCTCAGTGTCACTTCAGATGATTCTACAGGACATCGCCCGGTGCCTGGAAGTCAGAGGGTGCTTAGTAACCGAGAGCTGCCGTCCTTGCTATTGCCAGGTGCTGCCGAAGGAGCCCCCTTGATTCCAAACCTGAGATATCCTACTTCTGCCTCACCCAGAGCACGTACCACACTGAGACTGAGCTGTGGCTTTCGGCATGGCTTGCCCAGCGTCCAGGTCCAGGCAGCTCTCTGTGTCACCGTCCCCCACGTCACAATCTGGGTAGGAGCGGCCCTCCTGGTGCAATGACCCAAGCCGGGACAGTGGTGCTAGACAGTGACCTGGAGCGAACAAGCAAGTCCATGTTAAGCAACAGAGAGCTGAGAAGGGATGGGAGGTATCAGAGAGAGACGCAGAGGTGGGGATGAGGGTGAGCTGGATTCCAGGAAGCAGGACACTGCGCTGAAGGACAAGGGTCTGGTGTCCCCCACAGCTGGACTGCAAGCCTGGCTCTGCTCGTCACTGGTGTGTAACTTTGGGCAAATCACCAGCTTTCTCTGAGCCTCGGTGTCCTCGTTTGTAAAATGAGGACGCTAATAGTTCTTCCTTCAGAAGTTTGCAATGCACAGTGCCTGGCTTATGGTAAGTGCTCAATATAACTTGGTTATAATTATAAAAATTATTATTATCTCTTACTGGTCAAGCAATCCGCTAGATCTCTCCAAGGCTGTGTGTGGGTGGAATCGCAATTCCCATTTTACTGATGGGGAAGTCCAGGGGAGGAGCAGAGCCACCGCAATGGGCAGAGCCTTTCACGGCCCCCTGATGCCGCCGGGCGGGCCCCAGCTGGCCCTGCGTGCCCAGCAGCCAGTGCTGCCATGTGCAGGGGCAGAGCCATTCCAGGCCTTTTGGCCGCTCTTCCCTCTAGGACTGTGCCCCACACTGGGACTTTGAAGTGTGGACAAGGCTTGACAGCAAAAGCCGCGGGAGCTGGCCTCACGGGGGCAGCACGAGCCTTGGCAAGCGCAGGCTGGCTGCGGCCAGGGCCGAGCTGGCGGGGCTGGGAAGTGGGGTGGCAGCCTGGGGTGGGGCTGGCCCACCCGACAGAGCTGCCAGTGCTGGGGGCTGAGGCCCCGGCTTCCAGAGAGGAGGAACCAGAGGGGCACTGATACGGGATGCCTGGCTCCCCTCCCCTCCCCTTCCCTGCAAACTCCTTTCCCCACTATCTCCATTCTGTTCAGTAAACAGAGGCTGAACCAGGCCGGCCAGGTGACATGGGGGATTGAATGGGACACATTCCCAGCCCCGCAGGGAGTAGGGGAGGCCAGTGCAGCCTGGGCAGTAGCATAACGGGGGCATGGTGCTGGGTACAGTCTGGCCAAAAGACCATTGCCCAAGCCTCCAAGGACCTGGCAGAGCCCCAGGCATGTCTTCCTGCTGCACGTGGACCCCTCTGGCCTCTGCTCCCAGTGTGGTTCTAGGGCCCAAATCCCCTGTTCTGGGCCTCCCTAGGTCCCTGAGTCGGAAGCTCTGTGGTTCTGGCCAGCAGTCCAGAGGATTTTCGTGCAGGCTCACACCTGATAGCCTTTGTGCTGGTGACAGGAAAACTTAATAGAAGGTCACGAGGGAAGAATGCAGCCGTTGGTTGATCATTCCTTGCCAGGCCCTGAGCTACGTGCTATTGTTCTGTGCATGTTTTGCCCTTCACAATATTCCTTCACCTGTTCTTTGTGATGATGGACCTGACTAAGGCTCAGAGAGGTGAAGTAACATGTCCAAGGGCACACAGCCACCAGTCCCAGAGGCAGATGGGAACTCGGGGCTGTTTGGTCTGAAGCTTCAGTCTCCAAGTAACCAGGTGTGGGGCTGGAGAGGGCAGTGCGGCGGGTGCCCAGCCCATGGCCGAGGAAAGCAGCCGGGATGTCCAGGGCCCTCGAGAGCGCTGCCTGCCTCGGACCCTGCACCTTGGGCCTGGCATATGTCAACACTGGGACACTGAAGACTAAAAACAAAATCATTTGGTAAGACAGGACAGCTAAGCCTTCTGTTTTCTCCTCCACCCTGGCCTCTGCCAAAGATGGCTCGGTCCCCCAATCAGACCAGAGTCCAGGTGGCTCCTAAGCCCTGGGCATTTTGGCAGGAAGGGGCTGGGAGTGGGAGGAGACCCGTCTGGGTGGGAGGCTCCTGCCACTTCCATCTACAGACTCCTTCACCCTGCCGGACTCCAGGCCTTCTGCTCCTGCTTCCCTCTGCCCTTAAAGTTTCAACCTCAGTTTCCTTATTTGTAAAATGGATCTCCTGCTTCTGCACTGGCAATTTGCAAGGACTCTGTGAAATCACGTGGGAGACAGGCACTGTGGGGCCAGAATGTGCAGCAGACGGTCAGTGACGAGGACCACTGCTGAGTGCGGCCTTGCTGTCAGACAGCGTGACCCGTGCAGGGTCACTCGCCCACGGCGCTCTGTCCTGTCTCTATCCCTGGTCTCTCTAACCTGCCAGGCAGATGAGACTCCATTTGAATGATCCCTGTGCTGATCTTATAAATGTTTAGCTCTAGCTGGGGCAACTGAGACAGTCTCTCTCTCTCTCTCTCCTCGCATTATGTCTCTCTTTGTGTCTCCCCATCCCATCATTTTTAACCTGTCTGTCTCCATTTCTTCACTACCCAAATCAGTTATTTGAACAACGAGAAGCCAGAAGTTTCTTCCCAGGCCCCAGGGCCCAGAACTTGTTCAGGAATTCTCCACCCTCGGGCGTCCCTTGAGTGAGAAATGCCCAGGCTCCCACTGTGCTCCAGCCAGGGCCTCCTGCCTGAGATTTCAGCCAGTCCATCGCGGTGGTGCCTGTGGCTCAGCTACAAAACATCCGCTTCCTCCAGCTTGCAGAGAGAAGAAAAGGAAAGAGGCCTCATGAGTGTCCTTCAGGACTCCAGACAAGTGGATGTCCTCTGTCTTTTGGTTAGAGGTGGCATTTAGCCAGAATGCTGATGGATTGGTAACACGGAGAAGAAAGGGCAGGCCATTAATAACACTGACCGTTCCGGAGCAGAGAGGGCTCCCGAGGCTACCCAACTGCCCTGACACCAGACACCGCTCACTTCCGAGCCTTTCTGGTCTTCCCACACCAGACATCGTTTGCACATGGCTCAACCCATAGCAGCAACCACGGCTCTTCAGCTGCAGCGAGTCGGGCTGAGGTCTCGGCAAGCACTTTCCTCTCTCTGAGCCTCCATTTCCTCCTCTGTGTAACAGCGACTTCCCATCCCTGCTCCCCAAGTTTCAGGGTTAATGGGAAGATTTGATGAGATAACCCATAGAGGCGGTGTGCTCGCCACTGAGTGGTCCCCCACCCTCCTGACATATCTCCGGGCTCTCTAGAATGTCCTTGCATTGCAGGCAACAAATCTCTGACTCCTCAAATAAGGGTATAAGTGGTACTTTCATTTTGACTAGAAATTGCATGTCCAGAACTCTACCCAGAAAAAAACAAAAGCTCATAAGGATACATATCCATGGATGATAACTGCTGCACTGGTTGTATTTCCCAAGAGGGAGCTGAAAAGTCCCCGGAAGATGAACGTACATCAGTAAGGGAAAGGCTGGATGAACTGTATAAACTACAGTGCTCCGCGGTGTCGGGTTAGGCAACTGTGAACAATAAGGAGGTTTTTTATTGATCTGGAGAGACGGGCATGATGCATTTGGTAAAAAAAGGTTACAGAGAAATATGTATACTATGATTAAAAAAAAAAAAAGACTATTTTCCTTTTCCCTCCACTCCTATGTGGACATATATGTTTCTATTACCCTGAAGAGAGATGTGGAATAATTCACTCTGGGGTGGGCATTGCCTGTCTGTAGGTGGGTATGAAAGGGAGACAGGAAGAGGAGAAAGGAGGTCTAAGAGTCCACTGAATTTATTTCTATTCATCTCTGAATTGTTTGTTTTGTTTCTAAACACATGCATTCTATTTTTTGTAATGAAATAAAGTTGTTAGAAGGCCACTGCTCAAAAAAGTCATCAGTGAATGACAAGAGTGAATGAACATAGTCTGACAATCCTAATCCTACCATTTGCAAGTCACTCTTTTGAGACTAGAGGTGTTTTTGTTTTCCACATTCTCTACTAACATGCAAATTCCCCTGAATGGGGCTGATAAAGCCTAAATTGTCACTGATCGCTTATCTGGGGCTTGTCAACCTCAGGCCAAGATCAAAATAGAAGTGTGTGTGTGTGTGTGTGTGTGTGTGTGTCTTTGGGGGGAAGAAAAGACAAAATATCAAGTCAGACACCTCTGGGTGCCCAGCAACTTGCTAGGTGTCTTCACACACACAGTAGTTTATTGAACACAGAATCCACAAGGCATCAATCCACCTCGTTTCCTCATTTTATGACCAAGGGCACTAAGGCTTAAAGGGTTTCTGAGCATCCTGCCTAATGTTGCACCCCCAAAAGCTGAGCCAGGCGCAAACACAGGCAGTCCTACTCCAAGACAAAGAGGAAAGGTTCCAAAGTCCCCAGATATTAGTAAACTTCTGCTTTAAAACAGTACTAATGACAATCACAGCCATAGTGACAACAGCTAATATTTATTGAATCTTGACTCTATTCCTTGCTGATCCTTTACTAGGTACTTTAAATGATTATCTCAATGAATCCTTGCCAGGACCCAACAATAAGAATCATGATTATTCCCATTTTCTACATGAGGAAATTGAGCTGCAAGAGGATAATTTGAGGAAGGACACAAACTCAGAAAGTGAAGGCAAGAACTTTGATCTTGAGCAGTCTGACTCCAGAGCCTGCCCTTTCAACCCCCAGGAGGTTACAGCCATTCATGGCAACAGCTTTGATGTTGGAATCTGGGCCTTGGAACTGCCAGTCCCAGGCTCCTTGCACTAGACCAGACTGACATCAGTCAGTGCCAAGGCATTGCTCAGAAAGGACAAGTCCATGTTGAGGAAGGCTGGGAGACTCGACTTGCTCTGTTTCCCCCAATTGGTTTGCCCTGATTGACTTTATGGGCTACGAGGGGTAACTTTGGCCTTCCCTGCATTGTCATGGAGCATTTCAGTTCAACATAGTCTTAGATCCTGCTGCTCACTTCCCACGAGTCCAGCCCTGTGCAGCCCAGGCCTGATGTCACAAGCCTCCAGGGTGGCAGGACAAGGTCCTCCAGGACTTTGTTAAGGAGAAGGCCATCCTTTTCTATCTGAGACCGTGTGTGCCATCCACCATTTCCTTCCCATCGGAATTACTTTTGTCATTTCTATCCATCCCCCAAAACATTATTTATTTACTATTATAATTTAAACTCAAAAAAATTTTATTTTTAAGAGAAAATCTGTATCACTGCTATAAATAGAGAACCAGTGTGGCTTGTTATAATTAGAAGGTTACTGTAAAATGAAGATAATGAAAGCAGAACAAAGCCACTCAGTTATAGCCGGGCGTTGCGGGGGACAGAGGGCTGAGCCTAAGCAGGCCAGCCCTCTGCTCTTCTAAACAGGAGAGCAAGTGTTGCAGAGGCAGCGGAGACACCCTAGCATCTCCTGAGACTGTCTCCTTGACACCACCTGAAGGCCTGGGAAAGAAGTGGAGACACGCACCGTGCTCTGTGCCTGGGGCTGGCGGTTCTGACCCTGGTGGCCGCCAGCTACGATTGGGCAGCACCAGGCTGGACGCATTCTTCCCCCCGTGCTCTGGTGTCATCCATGAAGCTCTCACAACTGCTCTGCCGTCTCCCGCACTCATCAGTGTCTCTGGAGATGCTCTTGGCCAGGGCACTTGTCTTGTACCGTGACGGCCAGCCCAGCAGCCCTGTCTCAGGCTGGCCAGGGGCCCTCAGCCAGCTTGCGGGGCTGCTTTGGGAGCCTCCCAGGAAAAGGCCAGCGAGGAGCTGGCATTACCCCTCATGGGAGTGTGGCCCCTGAGAAGGAGAGTGGAATTAGGGGAGGCAAACTCTATATCTTTTCTCTCAGCTGATTTTTTATAATGACAAAATATTTATATATTGCTTAATAATAATAAAGATTTTCCAAGACAGTCTGGCACTCCAGTCCACCGTCCTGCCAGTCCTTTGGATTCTGGGGAGACAGTGAGGCTTGCCTGGATTTTGAATCCTGGCGGGGAACTTGCCAACTGGGTGATCTTTGGCAAGTTACTCGACCCCTCTGAGCCTTCCCGGGGACCACATAACCTACCTTGCAGAGTTGCTGTGTGCATTAGAGTGTCCTGCCCCACAGTGGCTGTTTTGGTGTCTTGGCAGTCAGTTGGCTGTGTGAGGTCATGCAAACACCTTTCCCCCCGCCCCCGGACCCCAGTCCCATCGCTAGCAAACTGAGGGTGTGATTAGATCTGAGATCCCCAGACAGGGCACGCTGGTCAGATCCAATTTCCAGCTTGTTTTTATAGGTCACAGGGTGTTTTCTGATTAGCTGCCAACATTTAAAAATCAGGAGATTGCACATAGAAATCCAGGTTTCTCCTGAGAAATCTACAGATCTGGCAACTTGGGCCCACATGGTGACAGTCAGCAGGGACTGTGCAGAGGCTGCCCCCTGAGCAGGACTCACCGACACAAGCTGTTTGGCTATTTAAGTTGCTGGGTGTTCAATATTCTCAACAGCTGCATCTTAGGGATGAGAAAACTGAGGCACAGAGCTCACCTAACTGGCCCCAGCTCACACGAAGGTGAACAGGGAGTCAGGACTCGACCCCACGCGGTCTGGTTCTGTGTGTGTTTATTTCCTGTGCCGGTCAGGGTCACGGGCCAGGTGCTGGGGAGACAGAGACGGAGGCATCGAGGCTCCCAGTGCTCTCTCTGCAGGTCTCTCACGC
This sequence comes from Eulemur rufifrons, assembly GCF_041146395.1. Classification (NCBI taxonomy): domain Eukaryota; kingdom Metazoa; phylum Chordata; class Mammalia; order Primates; family Lemuridae; genus Eulemur; species Eulemur rufifrons. Next base: position 15,929,420 of record NC_090992.1, read on the forward strand.
CTGCCTGTGCCGGGCAGGCGAGGGTTAACCCTGCCCTGCTTGGTAGCCCAGGCCAGAGGCTGCAGGATGGCGTGTGGATCTCGCTGGAGGTGGATGAGGCACAGCCTTCCCTCCTAGTGACAACTGGTGTTGACCCTGACGGCAGCCAATGGCCCCAGCTGGCCTCCAGCGGACCCTTGGCGGCCCCCCAGGGCGAGGGGGAGCCCTGCCCTCCGCTCTGTTTTGGCTTGGCAGAGGAGCACACCACCTCCCCGGTGCTGGCCCTCCTGTTTACCCTGCAAACAGCCGAGTGCTCCACACCACCATTTAGAGGCCAGGGGGCGTCTGCCGCAGGGCATTGGGCGGCCCAGGCCTGTTTGAGCTGTCCTGGGACCTGCGCCTGCACGCGTGCCCAGAGCCCATTTGCCTAGGAATTATGGGCCCCACACCCCTGCTGTGCAGACACGCAGAGGCAGCCAGGGAGGGGCGGGGTGAACCAGGAGGTGCTGCTGGGCTCGGGCTGACTCAGCTATTGAGCCCTCTGACCTTGAGTCTCTGGGTCTCGAGACCTCAGTTTCCCCATCAGTATCTGCCCTTCCAGAACCCTGGAGAGCAGCAAATGCGTGGACTCGGAAGATTCCAGTGAAGCACCTGCTGGGAGCGTGGCTGTAGGACATCGACAGTCATTAACACTCATTGACCAGTTGGCAGAGTTCAGCTGGAGGCTTGGAACTAATTGGAATTAAGACTTTGAAAACTTGTCATGGAAGCATAACATACCTTCAGAAAGTGTGCCAATCATAAATGTGCGGCTCAATGAATTTTCACCCCTGAGCATACCTGTGTAATTAGCACCCAGATCGAGAAGCAGAATATCCCAGCACCCCAGAGAAAGCCCTCATCTCCCCTCTCCAGCCACCAACCAGCATTTAACTTGCATCACCTCTTAGGGTGGTCACCACGATTCCAGGAGGTGGGTGTCACATCATTCCTGGTTTACAAATGGAGGAACAGGGGCTCAGAGGGTTCAACCACACCAGCTAGTGATTCGGTCAGGATTTGAACCCGGGCCTGTTACCTCCAAAGCCCACGTCTTAACCACTGTGCTGGGGAAAAGGTGGCCTGGGGTGAGCACAGATGGGGCCTTGTGACATGCACATACTTGTCTTCCAGGACTTCCAGGACAGGGACCATGCCTTGTTTGCTATGCAAAGCCCTGCTGGGTACCTGGGACACAGCAGGTGCTCAGTGAGTATTTGCCAGGTGAATGAATGAGAAGGAAAGGAGGAAGGAAGGGGGAAAATGAGGGAGAAGGGAAAAGGCAGGGAGGGAGGAACAGTCAGACACGCTCCCTTTCCACACCCTGGGCTTTGCCTCTCGGGCCAGCCAGGCCTGCGCCAGCCGCCAGCCTTCGCTGCAGACTCCTGTCTCCCAGATGTCCTCTCAGAGTGGCCCTGGGCCTCCTGAGGCCACAGTGTCTACTCAGCATTGGCTGCCTGGGATTTTTTCTGAGGACTTTTGCACTTACACACGTGTCCTTACTGAGTAGGGAGCAGAAGACGGGAAGGGTAAGAAATGCCCACCTGAGGGTGGGCATGGGCCAGAGAGGGCGGGAGGAGGCGGGCTCACCTGCAAAGACCCCCGGATCCCAGCGCCCCCACCCTAATTTCTCACTCTTCCCTGATTATACCTGATGCTGTCACACTGCCAGCCCTCGCTCCTGCCATTCCTTCTGCCTGGAAGTTCTCCCTAGCTGGCAGGAAGGGCCACTCCTCTGATTCTTGGAGGCTCCACTCCAGTGTCAGCTCCTCTCTCCTTCATGGATCCCTTCTTGGGGGTCTCCCTGAAAAACACCCTAAAAAAACCTCCCTAGGCCCCTCTGGGCTGGAAGACTCAGAAACCCAGTTTGCAGGACAGAAGTCAGATGAGGGGGTGAGAGACGGAAGTCAGACGTAAAACGTTCCACATGACTGTCCCTTGTGCTGGATGCTCTAATAGATGCATCAGCTCAAATCCTTACAGCAACCCTACGAGATAAGACCATGGACCGTGATGCAAAATACACCTGAAACTTAGTGGCTCCGTGATGTGGCTGGAAGAAGGGTGATGCAAGATGGGGACCCAGGGCCTCTATTTAAGGAGGCCCTCACTCTCGGGGCCATAAAAGTGCAGAGTTGGCATCTGAGAGGGAGGGTTTCCTTAAATATTACCCCTGAGTGCCGCCATTGCCTCTCCCTAGTCCCTGACCTCATGGCAGTTACTTTTCCAGACCTCCAGATCTCGGCAGTGAAATTGGGTCTAACAGTACCCACTGCCCAGGCTCACTAGGAGGATAAATGGGATGTGCCCTACAGAGAGGCTTAGGTCACTGCAAACACTTCCTAAGTGTTAACTGATATTATTACCAGGCCATTTTACACGTGAGGAAACTGAGGCTTAGTGAGATCACACAGCCAGTAGGAAGAACCAGATTTGAACCCAGCCACTGGTGAGGGGTTGGAGTGAGGTGAGGGTGGAGATGAGGCATTTGAATTGAGGCCTGGAGATAAAGTGACAGATAGGACTGCTACAAGGGGAGGTGGCTTGGGCTGGGCTGGTAGCAGCCCTAGGGCATTGCTGTCACATTTTGAATCTACCATGAAGGTATAGCTGACATCTTTGAGAATCTGATGGAAGCTAGCAACCATCTCCCACCACATTGTACCCCCCACACCAACATAACCTATTGCACACAACCTCAGGGGATTTGTGAACCTCTCTGAAGCCCTCCTTGGTCTACACATGAAAGAAGCTCTTAATTTTAGGAATTTTATGGCCGGGCGCGGTGGCTCACTCCTGTAATCCTAGCACTCTGGGAGGCCGAGGCGGGTGGATCGCTGGAGGTCAGGAGTTCGAGACCAGCCTGAGCAAGAGCGAGACCCCGTCTCTACTAAAAATAGAAAGAAATTATATGGACAACTAAAATATATATATACAAAAAATTAGCCGGGCATGGTGGCGCATGCCTGTAGTCCCAGCTACTCGGGAGGCTGAGGCAGTAGGATTGCTTAAGCCCAGGAGTTTGAGGTTGCTGTGAGCTAGGCTGACGCCACGGTACTCACTCTAGCCCGGGCAACAGAGTGAGAGTCTGTCTCAAAAAAAAAAAAAATTTTAGGAATTTTATATTGCACGGGTGCAGCACAATGTGAGTCCCAGCCAAACCTTTTATGCCCAGCTTTGCTCACGATTTATGCCAATGCTCTCTCTCCCTGCCCTTCCCCTAGCGCTGCCCCTATCTCCCCTACTGGGACCTGCTTAGAAGGGAAGGCAGAGCCACTGGAGTGGCCCAGGGCTTCCCTGTTCCCCCTGCCCCCTGCTTGGGACACTGCTTGGGTGGGTCGGAGTGGCCCAGGCTGGATTCTCTTGTCACAAGCTACACCCTTGGCAGCTCTTCCTGCTACGGGCAGTGCACACGCTGTGGGGTCAGCTCAGGTTACAGAAATTGGAAGTGGGTAGTGAAGAACTGGCATGCACCAGGAATCCAATAAAAGTGTGTAGAATCTGTACCTACTTTTGTCATGGTCGTGGGAACAGAATGTGGTAGTTATCAGTATATGCCCATGCTCTTTTCCCATCAGACTGGGAGATCTTTGGAGACAGAGGATAGCAACTTTCTCTTCTTTATAGGGGAATAAGTGGTGGAAAGAGGGATAGAAGAGAAGAAAAATGTGGACAATCACAGTTTCTGCTGGCTCAGCTAGAAACTCTTTTTCCACAGGCTAACCAGGTAGAGGGAGGGTGAAGTCAATGCTGTAGATGTCGATGCAATCGGGTGGGAGGGGAGGTTACAGCACAGAGTAAACCTCGGACTCTCTCATGTGAGCCCCTGAATCCAGATGGACCTGAAGGCCCGTCCTGGTTTTACAAGCCAATAGATTTTTGTTGTGTCCTTTTATATTTTTTCCTAATGCTGGTTTGTGCAGTGTATCTGCTACATGGAGCTAAGAGTCCTGACTCACACACAGGGGCAGGAGGGAAGGAGGGAGGGAGGGAGGGAAGTCTCCACTGTGCAGGGAGCACACCAAGGCTGGTGGCAGTTCAGACAACAGACTGAACTGTTTCTCTTGCTGTGGGTCTGGGCTAGAATGCAGCCTCAGGGGCAGTCCAGGAAGAGGACTTTAGGGAAATGGGGAAGCTGAAGGGGGCTGGGGTTTGGGGCAGGCAGAAGCCCTGGGAGGTGGAGACAGGATTAATGGAGCCCTGAGCTGTAGCTCCTGGCGTTTATAGTAAACAGAGGCGGGTGGCGACCTCTCCCTGGCCCTAGAGGGGAGGGGAACAAAAAGGTTGATGGAAAACACCTCCCTCCCACCCCCTGGGTTATTAATCAGGGGCAGGGGGAGTGGGGGTATGTAGTGCCCTGAGATGGTAAGGACTGTGCAGTAGGGAAGAGCCAACTGGCCCAGAATGAGGCTACAGAAGAAAGCGCCTGCCCAAAGGCAGGGACAGCCTTAGAGTGAGTGTCAGAGCCTTCTCCTCCTCCCTTGGCTTCTTCTAGTTCTAGGGAAGCTTAACGTCCAAATAAGACGGTATTACTGTGTTTGCATCTCTCGCTACCCAAAGTATGGTTCCTGGGCCAGCAGCATCACTGGGAGCTTGCAGAAGTGCAGAATCTCAGGCACCATCCCACACCTACTAAATCCGAATCTGTTCTAACAAGCCCCTGGGGGTGATCCCTCCACACATTAAAGTCTGAGATGCACCGTTACCCTCCTCCGCACAGCATGAAATAAGGACAGGTGATTCTGCAGCAACACAAATTGGCCCAGTGTATGCGTTTGGATGGGTTATGAAATATTTGGTGTCAAATGTAGTTTTGCAAATTAGATCTTGTTGGAAAACCACCAAAATAATTAGCTAGTGAAAACAAAAGCAAGAGTAGCAGCACGAACAAAGAGCAGGGAAGTCTTGCTTTTATTAATATGATGTGAAGCATCACAACTTCCTTAAGGAAGTTTATATTTTCCTAAATTAAATTTACTTAAGTTAAAGCATGACTGCCTAATGTACCATGCTTGTTACGTAGTTTGCATTTGTTGAGCTTTTGGTAGTAAGAGGAGTCGTGCTAAGCATTCTACATGCTTGACGTTATAGAATCCCTACCCAGCTTTAGGAGGTAGATATTATTCCCACTTAGCAAATGAGAAAGTTTAGGAACATACAGGTGATGTCACTCTGGTTTTTGCATTTTATCTTGTCTTTTACTTTTGTAATCCTTTCCCTACCACCTCCTGCCCCCCCCCCACACCCCCCTCATCACTGCCAGCCCCCCGATGCTCAAGACTTTGAGCTTCCCAAGTTCATTGACTTCTGGTGGCTACCAAAGGCTGATGTGCAGTGCCTACCATCTGACTGGTGTCTGCTGGGATAAGGGGCCACTGTACTCACTGCTCGCAGGATCTTGGCTGTCCTGGACCTTGGACAAGGTGATATATCCAGTTAGATAATGTGGGCAAGTGTTACCCACTGGGAATTCTGAGTGTTAGGAAACAATTACCCACAGGTCTCTTGTGTTTCTCCTTATTCTGCAAGCTGGCTGCCTTTGTTCCAGACTGTCTCTTCAAGGATGATTGTACAGCAAGCAGCCTTGGAAGACAGAGATGCAGTGCAAACTCTAGAGCAAAGAGCAGGTTTGTTTACTACCCAGAATAACTAGGATAATGTCTCCCTGTGGGGTCAGGTAGGTTTTTACTGCTCATTATAAAATATTTGCGTTCTCTAAGCTTGAGACTCCTCTCCTGGATTACCCTACTCTGCCCGCAGCGTGTGCACCATCCGCTGGCCCCCTTCACTTCATTCTGTGGGAATTGGAGCAAGGAAATCTGCTAAACATGGAACTCGTGCTGCTGGCTGTGCTGTAACAGTCCTTTGTCTCTGACTCAGAAGGCTTGTATCTTCTGCCAGCATCCATGAGACGGTGACAGGAAAAGTTATTTAGTATGAAAGCCGGGTAAAATCTTAGATCTCTCACAATTCTTGACATGGGAGTCTTCTGATTCATGGAATTAAATATACAAATCCTACAACCTTGGGAGGACCAGACCAGGTCTTTTCACTAAGAAGGCTAAAGAAGGTGTCATGATAGTAAAGAGATCAAATAGTAAAGAGATCCAGCGCAAGCAGTGGAGGCTCGTTGCAGAAGGATAGGACCGTAAAGCACGATAGGACTCGGTGTCCTTGAAGCCTCCCACGAGGAGTCTCAGGCTCGGAGACCTTAGCTGACTTGTCCTGGGCATGTGGCGAGTGAGGTGGCACAGCCTGCCCGGCATGCAGCAGGGTCTGGTGAGCAACACGCATGACAGAAGTGGACCCGGTGGGGACCCTGTGACCATCTATGGGAGCAGCTATTACTCAGGGGCTCAAAATGCAGGCCTGGTCTTTCCAGATCTTTTTCAAAAAGCAGAAGCAGAAAATCTCTACTGTTATGTGAAACCCCTCGATTTTTGAATGATGCCAATATTCATTGGATGTATTTAAAGGACGGTGTGGATCAAATGCAGTGTAGAGGCTGTCATGACGCCTTAGCCTGCCTTCTTCCGAAAAGCAGGAAGGATTGATGGATTATGTGGAGAGAGACACAAAAGCTCTTGAAGATTACAACAGTCTCAGGAAGCGAGGAGTCATCAGTCCAAAGCAAACACGGGCTTTTCCTTCTCTCAAACTAATATTCAAAGATTTTGGTTGAAACAAATTTAGCACCTGGATACACCGAGGGACGTATTTCAATATGTAGGCTATAAACTAGGCTTTGATCTAGAGAGAAGCAGGAAGAGCTTGGGAAAAGTCAAGTGAAAGTTAAGAGGCTTTAAACTGAGACAGCGAAGGATCATTTGCTGAGGATTTTTCACTCAAACCAAAGCCAGGGCTGAGAAACAGCAATCAGAAGCAGGTGCATTTCTGGAAAATGCTGAGTAATTAAAAGTCCATAGAAATAAACCTATCAAAGAAACCTGAACATTAAGAAGAAAAGCTGGGTTGATGTATTCCCTAATTTAGCCTAGAAACTCCAGCACAGCTCTAACCCACCTCCTCTTGGCTCTCAGGGGAGCAGGGTTCAAATCCCGGCTTTTCCGTCTGCTCGCTGATGTGATCTGCAGCAATACTTGAATCTCCCTGAGCTTCCGGTCCCTCGTGGATGAAATGGGAAATATAATCCGCATTGTGAGGGCTACCATGATGAAGATGTGAGATACACACAGCTCTCCACTGCTGAATGCTTACTTGATGTCAGGCACACGGCATCTCCCTTAACCCCTTGCGTCAGCATTGTCACCATTGTCACTGTCAGGGTGTGTGTGAGCCCCTGACATACAAGAGACGCTAGATTAATGACAAATGTAGGCTGGGTGCAGTGGCTCATGCCTGTAATCCTAGCACTCTGGGAGGCCGAGGCAGGTGGATCGTTTGAGCTCAGGAGTTGGAGACGAGCCTGAGCAAGAGTGAGAGACTCTGTCTTTACTAAAAATAGAAAGAAATCGGCTGGACAACTATAAATATATATAGAAAAAATTAGCCAGGCATGGTGGCGCATGCCTGTAGTCCCAGCTACTCGGAAGGCTGAGGCAGGAGGATTGCTTAAGCCCAGGAGTTGGAGGCTACTGTGAGGTAGGCTGATGCCATGGCACTCTAGCCCAGGCAACAGAGTTAAGACTCTGTCTCAAAAAAAAAAAAAAAAAAAAAGGATAAACGTAATGGTGCTATTTATATCATCACTGTAGTTTTTATCACGGGAGATGTGCACACCTCATGGCCCTGGATGGGAGGCAGCTTCTCCGACCATCCGCCATCCCCGGAAGCCTGCCCTGAGCAATCCCACGACACAAGAATCACCCTCCAAAACACACACAGGCTTTCTTGTCCTTGTGCTCTTAATCCTTGACTATACTAAGCAGTTTGGAATGAAAAGGGTTGTCTTTGTTAGCAAGTGAATCTGAAGGTTTTTCTTCTGTGTTTATTACCTCTCACACGATGCTTGCCCAGTACTGGGCATGTAATATCTGATAAGTAAATGTTGTAAAAAATAAGATTTCCCCATTACAAAAGCAATGTCAGCTTGTTATAATAAACTTGGAATGCGCAAGTAGGCAGGAAGAATAAGCTCTGAAGGGCAGTGGACAGTGCTAAATTGTTTAAGAGTTTTTGGAAAGCAAAATGCAAATCCCAATCTGGAAACTACAAGATTGGAGGGTGGCTGCTTTCGTTGCAAAACCCCAGCAAGCTGGGACACACGGCACAGTTGGTTTCCAATTGCGTTTTGCTCATCTCAGCACGCCCTGGGACTAGCACAGTGCCTGGCGGGAAGCGGGTGTCTGGTAAAGGTCTGAGCCTGGCATTGCCAACCTTCCCAGGCCAGAGTGAGTGCAGAAATGTCGGGGACAGGGAAGCTTCTGGTTGCCATAAAAATCTGAGTGTGACAATGACAACTCAGGGGCAAGAACTAGGTATGTGAGGGACAGTCCCGCACACCCAAATGCCAGGAACGCTCCCCATTGAGAAATACCGCGGTTAGTGAAGGCGGCAGAAAAGGGAAACCGGTTAGGAAGCAACATGCTCACTGTGAAGACAGAGTCGAGTGCACGGATGCACGAGGCGAGGCTGGAGGAACACACGGCCCCACACGGTAGTGGCGGGAGCCCTCTGGGCAACAGAATTAGAGGCACTTTAGAATCATTTGTTCTTTTATTCACTTTGCAAATCTCTATTTTAATTTTTTTTTTCCTGCAAAGAACCTACATGATACATATGATGTGATAAGCAAAAAAAAAAAAAAAAAAATACAAAATAAAAAGTTTATTTCCTTTCAGAATTTTTCCCCTAAAGATAGGTATTATTTGTTAACACAATTGAAAGGTTGAGGAAAGAAATGATTGGAAGGAGTACTTAATGATTCATGGAATAAGGGATCAACGGTGAAAACCCTTTTTAGGGGCAGCAGTACCCCCACCTACTCCTAGTACTTGACCTCAATGGGACCAGGAGGGGCATAAAGAGTCCTTTATCTTTCTCCAGGTCCTACTGAGTCTGGCAGGTGGCTGGTGAGTCCCCAGGGCCGGTGAAATAGAGAAGCCGCTTATCAGCGCCTGGTGCAGATGCTATCACTGAGGCCTCTGCCCGACCTGTGTCCCCCTGAGATTCCCCCGCAGCCATCTGATAAGACACGGTTAGCTGTCTCGTTTGCATGGTCCTGACAATTTTCATTCAAAACATATGCAAATCCTGAGGGCAGGTTGCTGGGGACAGGGGTTGCGGTGAAATGCTTCTAAACTTTTAACCAAATGATTCTATTAACCCCAAGAAGAGGAGCTTTTGATTTAGGCCTCAATTTGCATCAAAAGGACAGTTAGGCCCCTGTTCATTTCTGCTCCCATCTGGAGGCTTATCTCATCTCTGGGAAAGTGGAATTAGCAACATGACCCGGTGACTTTTCCAAAGTCCCTGGGCTTCTTGGCTCATGGTGAGGTGGACGCTGAAGCCCCCTCTTAACTCGCCAGCTGGGCCCTGTGTGAAAGGGGGCCTGGGGGTTCCTGAGCAGGTTCCCAAGCCACTGGACGGTGGTCAGAGCTGGCACTTGCCAGAAGCTGGCAGGGCGGCTGGGTGAGGCATTGGTGCACAAAGAGAAAGTTCTGTGCAAATGCTGCTTATGAATGAATGGCCTGAACACAGCGCCTCTGGAGCGGGAACCCGATACCAAGGGAAGGGGCTCGTCTCCAGGAGGCCAGAGGAATTTCGCAGAGGTGTTTCCTGCTTCCTCTCCCAGGCCTGGTGGGCTCAGACTGCCATCTCCTCAATCCCAGACAGAACGTCTGCTCAGACCGGTGGTCCTGGCGGTGCCTGCGTCATGGGGTGCAACCTGTGCAGTTATGCAGGGCCCTGTGCTTAGAAGAATCCTGCCCTTGGTTTAATGCTCCGCTGCTGCTATCTTAAAATTCTTAATAATTTTTGAACAGGACGCTCCATGTTTTTAATTTGCACTGGGCCTCATGAACTATGTAGCCGGTCCTGGACTTGGCTTACAGCGTGGGGCTGGCAGAGTCCCGTGTAGTCCTGGGGACTGCCGAGGTCACTTCAGCCCCTTAACCTGGCATTCAAGGCCCTTTCCAGGGTAGTTTCCTGGCTGCCTTTCCAATGACCCGCACATTCCACTTTCTCAGGAACCTGTTGCCTTCAGCCAGAGTTTATGCACTCGTTCCCTGTGCCTGGTAAACTTTTCCCTCTGCTCCTCTCCCTGTAGACCCTACTCTTTTTTCATGACCTTGGGGAAGAATCTTTTTTTTTTTCCTGAAAATTTCTTTGGTGTCCTGCAGGGAGAGTTAGTGGCTCCTGTCCTCAGTGCTTTCAGAGCCCTTGACACCTCCTTGGAGCTCCTAGTGAATCATAGCATGATGATGGATCCGTCTGCAAAGAGCCTCATTAAAAATATCTAACACCTGGTATGGCAGAAGCACCAACCAATCAGAGCTGATGGAAGGAGGCCTGGAGCAGCCCTGGAGCAGGGTCCCTGCAGGCCCTGGGGTTAACCCTTCACTTGCTGGAGTTGGGGAATCAGGGGGCCTTACGGGCCCAGGTAGAGGCTGTTCATCAACTGTTAAGGAGTATTTCAATCTTTTTTAAAATCAGGTACGGCTGTCCTGGTGCATCCTGGCTGCCCTGCAGCCCCGAGAGCTCCCAATCCACCAGGAGCTGACCCTCAGCAGGGGCTGTGTGCGGTTCATCTCTCCATCCTGGTGTCCAGGACAGGTTGGGCCAGAGTCAGTGCTCAGAAAAGGAGGAGGGATGAGTGTGGGGAGAAGGGGGAAGGCCCATGGTAACCTGGGTTCCTTCCCGGCATCCTTCTCAGGGCGGAGGGAATAGAGAGCCTGTTCTGGAATCTACAGAATCCCTCTCTCCAGCTGTCCCCAAAGGGCCCTTCACAGCTGGTGAGCCCAGCATATTGCAAAGTATCCTGCAGTGGCTGGGAGAAAACAAAAGAAATGGGAGGCAGTCCTAGGCCACATGCATCTACATAAGACACAGAAACGCATGCTTGCATGCAAACATGCCCAGAGCACATGCAAATCTTTTATACATATACACATGCCACACAATGTACACACCACATACTCCCCAATGCCTCCTACACCCCTAAAGTCAGAAGCAACCCATGGAAGCCAGTGTGCAACCCAGATGGGCATCTGTGCAGGGTTAGGAGAGTGGTCAGAGGGTGGGGGGCCGTATGAATGCCGTGGAGGGAGGGTTTCAAGAGGCAGAGAAGGGGAGGCTGAGGGCACAGAGGAGAGGCTGGCTGAACAGGAGCAGTGAGGCACTGCCTGGAGGGGCAGAGGATGGGTCTTAGGAGGCCGTGGAGAAGGAGGGTGCAGACAAGCAGGCTGTGCAACGCAGCGCAAGGGGAGGGAGGAGGAGTCCGGCAAGTGTGGAGAATCTTCCATGTGCCAGGCATACACTGGGTACCTCACAGATGGCATCTGCTAACTCTCCCACCTACCCCCTGAGGTGGGGATGCTTTTCCTATTTCACAAATCAGGCTCAGCCCGCTGGGGTGACTCACCCAGGGCTCCCCAGCTGGGGAGTGGAGCCCACGCGTGGATCCACACCTGCTGGGTTACAAATCCCCTGTTATTTCCACCTGGCCACCCATTTGGGTAAGAAGGTGTGTGTATGGGCCCCTGTTCCCCAGTCTGCACTGGGTCACACTTCTCGCCTTCATAAAGACAGTGCGCGAGTTGCCCTGGCTCCCCTTGTGAAACCTCCAGGAGCTCTAACTGGGAACACATGGGCAGCAGCAGCTGCAGGGCACGGGATCCAGGCTGGGCTGGGTTTCCCAGCCTGGGCGCTGTTGACATTTTGGGTCAGGTCATGTGCCTTGTGAAATGTTTAGCATCTGTCTTAGTTCAGATCGCTACGACAAAATGCCACAGACTGGGGGCTTATAAGCAACAGAAATTTCTGTCTCGCAGTTCTGGAGGCTGGCAGTGAGATCAGGTCCTGGTGAGGGCCTTCTTCTGGGCTGCAGGCTGCCAACTCCTCGCTGTGTCCTCGCATGGTCGGGTGAGAAAGAGCTCTCTGGGGTCCCTTTCATAAGGGCATGAACCCCTTTCCGGGGGGCTCCACCTGCTAATACCGTCACATGGAGGGCTTGGATTCCAACACGTGAATCTGGGCGGACACAAGCATTCAGTCCGTAACAGCAGCATCCCTGGCCTCTACCCACTAGATGTAAGTAACATCCTCCTTCCTCTAACCTCCAGTTGTCACAACCCAAACTGTCCCCAGACATTGCCAAACGTGCCCCAAGAGAAATTCACCCCCAGTTTGGCAGGCCAGACAAACAGCTGGCTGGGTGACCTGGAGGGGATTCCCAAGTCCTTGGCCGCTTCTACAAAGATTTGTCAGCACTGAGGTGAACCCCTGTCCCTCTGCCTCAGTACAGCTGAGTCAGGCTGAGCGGCAGGGGCTGGCCGACATGACCTCTGAGGGCCTCTGGACCAGGCCTGCAGGTCTGGCCGGGTGCCAGCCCCGCCCTCCCCTGGGGGGGTGGCTGGGCCCCCACAGGGACACTTTGTCCAGCAGCTCCCTTCCTCCTGCACCCCCAGGACGTGCAGACCCAACGCCAATTATGAAAATGAAAAATCCAGGTCTCGGCCTCAAATGAGTATTTTCCTTTGGCACTCTGATTCTTTTGTAATGAGTGCCTGGCCACCAAGGCATCCCAGGAATGTGGCTGTGATAATGAAAATAGGCCCCTGGGCTGGACTGGCAGACAGGCCTGAGCAGGTAGCCTGCAAGCCTCCAGCGGCCCCTCCCCCGCCGGGCAGGCACTGGCTGCAGTTGGCTGTGGCCCCCGGCCTGTTTGTGTCCACGTCCCGGTGTCCAGCCCCTGGCTGCAGCAACGCCTCCCCAAGAAGGAAAGAATCCTTATGAAGGTTTGGCTTTATATCAGGATAAACAAAAACATACCCCTACTTCCAACCTAATATTTTGTGATTGTTTATTTTCTCATTTAATATCCCAACAACGATGCTATTATTATTCCCTTTTTACAGACAAAGAGGCCGAGGCACAGAGAGGTTGCGTTGCTTGCCCGAGGCCTCAAAGCTGGCAAGAGGAGTGACTGGGATATGAACCCAGGAGCTGTCTCTGGATTCAGTGCTCTTAAAATGTGCTTCTACTACAAAGTGACCAAAGCTTTGGGTCCCCCAGGGCTGAAGCCTCCTACTACACCCTGTAAAAAACCAGGATTGCAGAGGAAGAGGAGGAGGAGGAGGAAGGGCTACATGTCTGGCCCGACCAGGAAAGCCCACCTTCTTCAGGGTTCCTCCTGAGATGCTAATTCTTGTATGTTTCACTCCAAAAGAGCCTGCCCCGATTTCAGGATGCCAGGCCCCAGGCATCAGTACAGCCAGGCGGTCCAGGGCACAGGCGTGGATCCCGAGTGACTAGAGATGCGGGCCCACCTGTGTGCCTGATGGTACGTGCTCTCGGGGGAGCGACTGAGCACATCAGCTCCTGCGTCTGTAACCTGGAGAGAGTAATCCAGGCCTCACAGCACCGTGACACTTAATGAGAGCGCGCGGGTGAAGCTGGCGCCTGGGGCTTTACAGACACGCCTGGTGAAGGATGTTGGGGTCACCTAAGGCCCTTGGAAGTGAAAGCCTAAGGCAGGTTGCCAGTTGCCAGGCCTCTCCGGCACTCAGCTGGCTCACCTGTGACACAGGAGCAATGAGAAAATCCCATTTCGGGGCGAGGGCTGGAGGTGAAATACACTGGGAGCATCACGTGGTGAGCGTGTGCCACGGCCCAGAGTGGGGGTCAGAGCTGGCTGGTTCAGGATCCTAGGCAGTTCAGGATGCTCAGACAGGGACAGTGTGTGGGCACTCATGAGAGCTGAGACTGCTAGGTGGGCAGGCTCCAGTTTTGAGGCTGAAATCCTCTCCTGAAAGCCCAGGGCCTTTGGAGGGACAAAACATCCCGACACCACATGAAATGGTTGTTGACTGGGCCCTTTTGTTCCCAGCACCCCGGGGCTCAGGGGCTCAGAGCTGGGCTCCCAGAGGACTGAAGGTCGAGGGAGGGAAGGAAGCAGCTTGGCTGGGCTGGGGAGGAAGAGAACTCCAGGGCGCAAGGCCTCAGGGTGGGTGCCTCCTCCTCCCCATGCCCTGGTCCCTCCCCTACACACACCCCATTATGTGGCCTTACAGTGAGCTGATTGTGAGCACCAAGGACCTGGGGCAGGGGCTGGGCTGCCGCAAAATCCACCTAATAAAAGCCACCCTTATTAAGGACTTGCTGCGTGCCAGGTGCTGGGCTAATGGCTTCCCCAGCATCAGCTCACTAAATCCTTACCAGGGTTCTGGGAGGTATGGAAGATGCTCCCGCTGTCAAGAGAAACTAAACTTAGGGAGGTTGAATGATTTGCCGAAGGTCACACGGCTGGCAAGCAGAGCCAGGGCCAACTGCAGGTGATCCAGTCCCAACACCTCACCAGTGCACTCTCTGCAGCCCCTTCAAAGGCCTGTTCCTCTGAAACAGGCCGGGCAGGTGGGGTGGGAACCCCCTAACCCTCCTTCTCAAGCTCCCTTAAGAGTTTATTCCATTGCATTTCAAGTCAAGTCAGTTCAACATTTAGTGAGTGATTTCTATAAACTGTGTTTTATATATTCAGTATTCTAAGATATAGCACTTATTTTAAGATGCATCATTGGTTTAACGATGACTTTCAGAGACGAAATGTAAAGGAAGAGCACTTTAATGTAACGTGCCCTGAATTCTGTCACTTTACACCATGGGAACATGAGCATCTTAGAATGGAGAAAAGATTGAGCCAGGCTGTGTGTTAAATGCCAGCAACACAAATACCAAGAATGAGGCTCACAGGCAAATTCATGCTTCATCTGTTCTTTTAAGTATTCAATACATTTGGTACCACTTCTTACTAAAGTGTAATTTGCATACAGTGTAATGCACACATACTAACTGAGTTCCTTCCTATGTCCATACCTACAGAACTACCATCCCTTCAGTGAACACTTACTAAGCACTGTTTTTCAAAGGCCAGGAATATGGTGGTGAATATCATTTGCAAGTTCTCCTCCCTCATTGGAGTGGAAAGCGCAGAGAGCAGCAAGACAATAGCCAGGTTTAAAAAGACGTCCATGAAATTATTGCCATTGCGTTGGTATCATGAGAAAACCTAGCTATGCGCGAAGAGAAAGAAGAAAGAGGAGTCTCCTTTTAAATGGGGTGGTCGGGGAGAATCTCTTCCATGCAGGTAGCTGGAACCTGCGAAATGAAAGTTTGCTGTCCCCGAGGAAAAACTTCACAGGCAGAGGGAACAGAAAGTGTGACCTTGCTGAGATGGCAGAGCTGGCGCTGGAGAAGACCAGTGTAACTGGGAGGACGCGGGGAGTGGGGAGAAGCCCCTAGAGAGGTGGGCACAGGCCAGGTCACCCGAACATGATGGGGGATTTGCATTTGCTTCTCTGTGTCATGCGTGTCCTAGGGACGCTGCTGTGGGTGAGAGATCAGAGAAGGCTTCATGAAGTGGTCACCTCCGACCACCAGGTGGGCCAGGCACAGGAAGGGCTCCAGGGAGGGCACTGGGTGTCCAAGGGCACAGTGGTAGGAAGCAAGGGTCCCCCCCGCCAGTCCCGCGTGGCTGAAGCCTAGGGGAGGCACCCACAGACTCGTCCTTGGTGGGCACTGAGGGAGTTTGGGTGTTTTCCAGAAAACTGTTTCAGAAGGATCCTCTGCACAGCGTGTACAGTGAACTGGAGACGTCACCACTTCGGCATGGGATTGGTCCCCAGAGGCACTGGGATCTCTGCAAACGGCAGAGAGTGGGTCTCTGGTGAGCATCCCAGCGTGTGACGAGCTCCCAGAGTGCCAGGGTCTGTCCTTGCTGCCCTGTTTAGGGAAAGCTGTTATGTTCTATTGTGCGATCCATGGTGCCTGGACATAGCAGGTGCTCAGGAATGATTAGCAGGGTGAGTGCATTCCCGTCTGGCGCGCACCTCTTCCCCTCCCCATCCACGCCCGGCCGCAGAGTCCCTCTCTGGAGGCACTCAACACCCCAGACGCCCACCCCACCCTGCCGCACCCCGGGTGTACAGTGAAACACTTCCCAGCCATGGGCTTAGACAGGCTTCCGCTCAAAGCCTGGCTCTGCGGCTTGCTGGCTGTGCAACCTTAGGCACGGAGTGAACCTCTCAGAAACTCAGTTTCCCTATTCCCTAAGTGGGGGTGGGAATGATTGCTGACTCCTAGGGCTGTGGAGAGGAATCAACAAGCTAGTGCGCGTCCCGGCCCTCAGTGAGCCCCTCCTGGGAAAGGAGGGTGTTGGGGCAGCTGTAGGCCTCCCCTGTCCAGCCCGGGGCCTCCCACTGCCACCCACAGCAGAACCGAATCCTCCAGACAGGTAGAGTCGCAGGCTGTGGCAATTGGTATATAGTGTCTCTGCCTCTTGTGTCTGGTACTACAGGCTGGCCTTTTTCCCAAAACTGGTATTAATCTGCAAATCAATCCCAGGAAAGAGTATCTGTTCATGGAGCAGTTCAGGTACAAGCTGAGGGCTCACCTCCAATGATCATGTGACTCATGGAGAGGGACCCCACCACTGTCCCCCTCCCCGGCACTCATGCCAGTGCTAGCTTACGGAACACTCTGCACCCTCAGCATGGGAAGGGATGCTCATTCAACTGAGCGGGGGGTTTAATTTGAAAATACAACATGACACGGTAAGGATGGGACTATCTAGATAGTCCCAGAAGCCAGGACTCAATCAAATGCTTCTATTTTTGAAAGAAGCTTACTGAGCAACGTTTCTTAGGACTACGCTAAGACTAGGAGGCTGGTCACTCCTCCCTGGGCCCAGCCAAGGCCTCTACAACCTCACTGGCCTGAGGGGAGTGATCCGAGGTATCTGGGTCTTTCTTGGGCCTTAGGTGGGCCCAGGGCTGAGTTGCTGCCATTGGAGATCCAGCAGTGGGGTGGACCCTCACGGGCTTCTACATGTGAGTTACATAGCAAGTGTCAAATGACAGACTGGTGCTAGAAACCCCGAGGCTGGGCCCCAGCCCAACCAAATGCATATTACTTAGGGAGAAATTAAGGTTTTGCTTAAGATGGGAGAGGCTGGGTTCAAATCCTAATCTTGTCCCTTATTTGCCATCTGATTTTGAAATATGAATTGGGATTAAGTTCATGTGCAAATTAAGAGAGACCATAAGTTAATAGTGACTAAATAAGATAGAAGTAAAAGTCTCAGCCAGGCATCGTGGCTGAGGTTGAGGGTCGCTTGAGGTCAGGAGCTTGAGACCAGCCTGGGCAACATAGCAAGACCCCCATCTTTACAAAAATTTTTTAAAAAATTAGCTGGGTGTGTTGTTGTGTGCCTGTAGTCCTAGCTACTCAGAGGGCTGAGGTAGGAGGATGGCTTGAGCCAAGTTTGAGGTTGTAGTGAGCTATGATTATGCCACTACACTCCACCCTGAGTAACAGAGCAAGACCCTGTCTCCTTGGTGCCAGGAACCCAGGCTCTGCCATGCATGGATCTTTCCAAGGGTGACTTCACAGGGCAAGACAGCTGCTGAAGCTCCAGCCCTTCTGCTCACATTCTAGCAGGCAGGAAGAAGCAAGGAGGAGAAAGGGAAAGCCTACACTTTCTACCTCTTTTTAAGGATATTTTCTAGAGCTACATATACCACTTCAACCCAAATCCCACTGGCCAGCCTCAGCCACATGGCTACGTCTGGATGTAAGGGAGTCTGGGAAAGGTCACTATTCTGGTTGGCTATGTGTCCAGATAAGAATGAGAGTCGATGTATTTAGAAATGGCAGCTTCTGCCACTATTAGGAAAAATCACTTCCTCTCTCTGATCCCTGTTTTTTTAAATCCATAAACTGGGGTTTATAATAGTATTCACAGGATTGTTATGAGACTAACTGAGGTTCTGTAAAGTGCCAAGCACACTGCCTGGAATATAGTGAGTGGTCAACATCTTTCAAGAGATATAATTTTCTTGTGACCCATGATTTTCACCTTTGAGTATCTGCAAGAAGCAGAGGAGTTGCCCTTTCAAAACGCCTCTCAGGCTATATTCAAGCCCAGCCTGGACTGGTTTAATGTCATGTCACCTTAATAGCTACCCCTGGTTGTAATGGGGACAGAGAGGAAATTCACCTGGGCATCAACTGCAGGACTGTCATTAACCCTGTTTTACAGATCAGCACACTGAGGTGCACAAAAGTGAAAGGACATATTGCAAGGTTACCTAGTTAAGAAAAAGAGCTAGAATTTAAACCCGGTCTTCTTCCCAAGCCTGGGCCCCTAACCACTACACTGGACTGCCGCTCTCCTGTGAATGCCTGTGGGCAAGCGTCCTTGTGTTCATAAGACTCCAAAGGGAAAGGCTTTTCTTGGAAGGCATGTCACATGCTGCAGGGAATTTTGTAGCCAACCCCGTGTGTTCTAGCAGGATGCACACAAACACTCCCTGTCTGTGGATGAGCTTGGGCACCACACCCGGTGTCCTCTGGGGAAGCCTGCAGTCCGTAGGCCATGGCGGGAGGCTGGGTCTCCCAGTAGGGACGGGGGTTTGCTTCAGGTGGTCACCAGCCACTAGTGCAGTGCTACGGGTTTGCACCGGTCCCAGCCTGAGCCAGGTGTGGGTCAGTGCTTGGCACTATTCTCAGGGGGTGACATCACCATGCCTTATTTTTTAACAATCGCTACCCATAGGTGCTTGTTGGGTGCAGGGACTGTAGCTGGGGTTCCGGGTTGGCTGAGATACCCAGAAGGAACCACAAGTGCTTGGGGGCCTTCCACCTCCAGGAGCCAAGGAAGCCAAGCCAAGGAGCTCTGCCAAGCTTGGAACCAACCCTGCCCCTGAAGAGGGATTAGTGAAGACAGGGCTCTCTCCACTTTTTCCCCGAGCTCTTGTGTGCCACGAGACCTCAGCCTGAATCCTGAGGGCGCAAGCCCAGGCCCTCCTTGCTGTTGTGTCCTAGAAAGTTCTGGAAGACATGCAGGGTGGTGGGTAGAGGAACCTTGCACTCTTGTCCTCACACTGTGTCCTGGCAGCTCAGGCTGGCTGAAGAATGGGGTGCCTGGATGGGCAGGGGAGTCCCATGGAATTGGGGGACTGAGGCTGAAGCGCCAACCAGGATTCTGTCCTTGGAAGTCGTCTTGGTGGGTCTGGATTTTTATTTGGGGAGTAGAGGGAGTTAAAGCTAGGTTTAAGCAGGAGCGGAACAAATCCAACTAGTGCTCTGGAAAGACCTCTGGGGTAGTGCAGAGGTAGATACCAAAACCTGCATCAGCCAGGGTTCTTCAGAGAAACAGAATGAATAGGTTCTATTGGTTCTCTGATAGAGACAGAGACGGGCAGAGGCAGAGAGAGCGGGGGTGGGGAGGGCGGGGTATGTATTTAGGAATTGGCTCACATGGCTGTGGGGACTGGCAAGTCTGAAATCTGCAGGGCAGGCCAGAGGCTGGCACCCGGGCAGCATTCGGTGCTGCAGGCTGAGGGCAGGGAGACACCGTCTACATGCCACTGTGTGCCCCACAGCCCCTGGAGAATCCAGTGTTGGTCATGCCCCCAGCTGGGGGAAAATTCCTGCCAAGGCCAACTTGGTCTGGGCTTGTTTTCTCCTGTGCCCCCTTCCTGTGCCTGCCACCTTTCTTTCTGTGCCCCTGCCCCTCTGGCCAGCACCCATCAGCCTGTCTCCTCCGACAAGGCTGAACTGCAAACTCCTCAAGGCAGAGGCCCCTCTACGCCAGAGCCCGCTGCGCTAACACCGTGCCTGGCGCATAGTAGGTGCTCACTAAATGATGAGAGGATGAGTTTCCATCTGGAACCATCCCAGGGTCGCATGTATCTCTCATCACCCCGCCCTCCTCCTCCTCCCCTCGACCCACCCTCTGGCAGCCCGCACACCCCTGCAGGACAAGAGGTGCTGATGGCCCGTGGGGTTTGGTATGGTACCAAGCAGGCCTGGGGCCGAATCAAGGTTCTGACATTTACATGCAACCTGTTTACAACCAACTTGTGATTCACTGATTGTTTCATTCATTCGTTTTTCCTTCACTTCCTGTTCAGTGACCTTTCACAGAGCACCTATCCACTTCCGGCTCAGTGGCTGGCGCTGGGACCACACGGCAGAGGACCGGCCGTGATCTCTGCTGTGAACAAATTCACCATCTGAAAATGACAGCACCAGGCATCTCGGGGGCAGTGCCCGGAGAGATGAGTGCAGGGCATGAAGGGCGCGGGGCAGAGACACCTAACCCGAGCTGAGCCTGGGCGCTGTGTGAGAGTCGTCCAGGGCTCCACATCTAGACAGCAGAGTAAGGGCTGGCAGGGAGAACTCGGCATGGGAAGGGGGTCTTTTTCATACTGGCAGGGCAGCCCCGGAGCCCGCTGTGTGGCAGCGGAGAGATGTCCAATAGAGCAATTCTTTGGTGTTCCTGCAGGGACTTGGGTATTTTTCTTGCACAGCTTTTCAGCATCCAGGCCCTCTGCTCATCTGATTCTTGGCATAAAGAATTCACCATGTGCCAGGCTGAGATGAGGCCTCCCACCCTTCCTCTCACCCTGGCTTGGCACATACCTCCTTCCACGAGCCAGAGCAGGTGGGTGGGTGGGGGC
This sequence comes from Eulemur rufifrons, assembly GCF_041146395.1. Taxonomy (NCBI): domain Eukaryota; kingdom Metazoa; phylum Chordata; class Mammalia; order Primates; family Lemuridae; genus Eulemur; species Eulemur rufifrons. The sequence goes on from NC_090992.1 coordinate 15,950,077, forward strand.
ACTAAGGGAGGCTAGAAGTACAGTGTGACCAACCACAGCAACCTGGCGGATGCCCGGCTCTCCTGGTCCACAGAAACCCAAGCTGACATGTGCAAGCTTAGGGACTCTGCCCTGATGTTCTCATCTGTAAAATGGGGGTAGGTAAGCACATTTCAATTAAACGTGTTTTAACAGCTATTTATTGATCCCGTTTTACATGCCAGGCACCAGGCTGGTTTCCGGGGGGACAGAGGTGAACATAGACGCAGTCTCTACCCCACTGAGTTCTCAGTTTACCTTCTCCCAGCTCACCCCTCAGCTAAACCCTGTCATCTTTCAGCTTACATGTCTCTGCTTCAGAGAGGCTTCCCTGGCCTCCGGCCTGCAGCAGTACCTCGGCCCTCTTCAGTAGCACCTCCCCTGCCCCCATGAGAGTTTGTAGTTAATCTTCATTTTGGCTGAAAATCTGTCCAGTCCTGTCCCCTTCGGTAGGCTAATGTCCCATGGGGGCTCCTTGGTTTAGCAGTTTATTTCCTAAGCTTGGAACAGAACTGATCCAACTGAAAAATATTTGTTGAATAATGAAAGGATTGGGAAGGCAGGTGTGAAATATGTGATTACGAGTGGGAGGAATGTTCCCTCTACCAAGGACACTTCCCTTGGGCTGCTTCCCTTTCGGGTCTCCTGAAGTCATGTTCTCCCCAGTGATTTTGCTGGTTCCTGCTTTAGGGCCAGGACTATGTCTCGTGGTGCCTGGCGGGGCCAGTGAACATTGACTGCGTGCCCGCCATGTGTCCGACGCTGTGCTTAGGCCCCTTCTGATATGATCTCTCTTCTGGTGAAAACCCAATGGCCCTTTGCAGAGTGGAGACATCGAGGCTCTTACATAACTGGCACTCCATAAACATTTATACTTAGACTGAGTCACCGGGTTTGATCTAGTCTGGAGATTATAAAAGGCCTTTTCATCTCATGGGCCAACATCTTTTTGTGTGGGTCAACTAATTTGAGCATTATGTCAAGAAAGATTCTGTGGCTGTAGAGGGCTGGATATGGCCCCCCAAAAGATATGCCTACATCCTAAGCCCTGAAGCCTGTGAATGTGACCTTATTTGGAGATTAGAATCGGAAAAATTGAAAAGTAACATTTGCAGATGTAATTAAGGTAAGGATCTTGAGATGAGCTTACCTCGATTAGCAGGGTAGGCCCTGACATCAGTGACAAATGTCTTTTGAGGAAACACAAGAGGAGAAGACACAGGCACAGAGAAGAGGAGAAGACTGTGTGAAGACAGGGACAGAGACTGGATCAGCTACGGGCCAAGGAACACCTGGAGCCAGGGGGAGCTGGAGGAGGTGAGGAGTGATTCTCACTGGAGGTTTCCCAGGGAGCGTGGCCCTGCCAACCTGCCAGCACCTTGGTTTTGGACTTCTGGCACTTCCGGCCTTCAGAACCGTGTGAGAATACATTTCTGATGTTCTAAGCATCCAGTTTGTGGCAATTTGTTAAGGCCGACCTAGGAAACTAACAAAGTGGGCTCCCTTCCCAGGGCTCAGTGGGAAGGGGGCGTCCTGCTAGATCCTACGTCTACGTGGCAGGGACGTGCTAAGGATCAGCTAACTTTGATTTAGACCGACCAGGTCTTCTGGCTGGGGGCTTCCTCTGTGTAAGCAGATTCCAGATCATTCTATCACAAAGTGATTCAGCATTAAATGGTGCAGAGATTGAGCAGGATAGATTTCCTTTGGCTGGGGGTGGGGGGATGGGGTGCGGGAGCAATGGCAGCGTTGGTGGCTTTGTCATCATCAGCTGAATGAAATAATATGGAAGGTGGACAATTTTGGGGGAACTTAGGGAAAGGGAAGGCAGTGCCGGGTCATCTTTTTCATTGTCCCACCCGCTGCCTCTAGGCAGGACCACAGTGAGTCGGAAGACGCTGGTGAGAAAGTCACCTGGACAGCAGTTCTGCTTCCACTGGAGCCACGTCCCACAGTTCACCTGCCCTTCCTGTCAGAGCATCCCCATCACAGGTGGGCCGTTCATGGCACCACCTGAACCTTGGTTTTCCTGCCCTCCCTACAGCAAGATATCAGCCAAGCTCCCTCCACCTTGTAATAAGAGGTCCCCAGGGTGGGGACAAGCTGTCCAGACCCCCAGCTCAGATCCAGGCACTTCTCCTTTCTTGCTGTGTGATCTTGGAGAACTTCTTATCACTGTTCCTCAGTTTCCTCATTGGCAAAATGGGAAGAAAATAACAATATCCACTTCAAGGAGCTGCTTTGAGGATTCAACTGGATCACAGGTATAAATATGCCCAGTGCATACACTCAATGGCTGCAAAATTTTTAATCTAAAAACAAAACATGGAGACAAACAAGCAGAATCAGTGGTCTCACTGAATTCCAGACCCTTTTATCCTTCCTCCTGGGTTTCCTTTAGTAATTACCATTGATTGACTGTGTGCCGGCCACCTTCCGTGTCACCTCACTCAGTGCTCCCAACAGCCCGCTGAAGAAGCTACTAGTGCTATGCCCATTTAACAGAAGAAGAAACTGAGGCTCAGAGAGGAGCGTGACTTGTCCACAGTGGCATAGTAAATGGAAGAGCCATCTCCTAGCCATCGTGTGACTCAGCCTGCACGCGGAGGACTCCCCTCTGAGGGCTCCTCCGCTGTCTTGGTTTGGAAAGGAGGATGCCTGGACCCCTGAGACCACAGACTCTTTGAGGACAGGGAACGTACTTCTGTGTCTTTAGGTCCCAAGCACTCCACACAGTCTGGTGCAGGATAAATGTCACTGTGGCGGAAAAAGTGAATACATTAGTGAATATGATAAATAAGTGAATAATGGAGAGGTTTTAGATAGCAACTTTTTACTAAGATGAAGGAAATTTGTTCTATCATCTAACTTCTGCCCTAATTTCCCGCATGACAGTGTGCCTGACAGCTGTTTCTTTTGTAAAATGGGGATGGTAATGTGCCCTCTGCCTTGGCGTGGAGCCTGGGCTGGGGGATTGTTTCAGATGCCTTTCAGCTCGAACACGGCCTGACGCTGCGGCTCTCGGCCAACTCTAACCCTAACAGTGCCTGGAGTATAGTAGGTATTCCGTGGTTATTTGCTGAATGAGTAAATGACGAAGTGCTTTCCTCAGCCGTTTCTGAGTTATTGAAATCTGCAAAACCAACTTGACGTTGGCTGGACCACGAGTAGGTTGAGTCGTCCTGGCTTGGAGCAGGGCCCTCCCCCGTCCTGTAGGAAGCAGCTGAAAACAGTGGTCTGGCTGGGGCTGGTCCTTCAGTTGGGGTGGTACCTACACATTCACCCGCGGCAGCCTAGGAAGGGTTAAGCGTGGGCAGCATGGCCTGGGTGTTCTCCAACCCTGCCTTGCCCCATTACCTTGCCTCCAGCTGAGATTAGGCCATTAGTTTACTCATAAACAGGTGGCACACTCCACATGAGCAGCTGGAGATAAGGGCCGTTTTCAAGCTGCAGCACTAAACGCTGCTGTCTACAGCCCCCGCCCACCCACTGGCGTGGTCTCAGCAGTCTGGGAGGTCGTCCTTGTTTGTATCAAGATTTTGGGGAGCCAGAATGGCCACACAGACAGAAATGGAATCCGTGATGGGGCTTCCAGAATGGAAAGAGTCTTGGGCCAGGAGGGCACGGGGCCAGTCCTGTCAAACCCACCAAGTCAGGCTCAGTCTGGAGAACCCTTGTTCCAGGACTAAGGCTGGCGGCGTCCCAAGGTGAAACTTAAGTAACTCCCTATTTCCAGTCCCGTCTAATCTCAATGCTTCGGCCTTCCTCGTAGGTACTTCTTCCTTGCCAGTCAGATGTTAGGGGTAACCGTACCACACTAGAGATTTCCTTTCACAATCCTGAATATGAACAGTTTAACTTATCACTCTAGACTACAGCCCCTGGGTCAAATCTGGCCTTCCACTTGTTTGGGATGGCCCACAAGCTAAGAATGGTTTTTACATTTTTAAATGATTGAAAAAACAAACAAACAAACAAACAACCAAAGAAGACCATTTGTGACATGAAAATTATATGAAAGTCAAGTTTCAGTGTCCATAAAATAAAGTTTTATCGGAACAAGCCAGGCTCATTCACTTACATATTGTCTCTGGTTGTTTTCCTGCTAAAGCAGCAGCGTTTAGTAGCTCCTACCGTTTAGCACTGTTGCTCGTGCAATAAAAATCACAGTGATGCACACATATCACCTGTCAGTGTGAAAAGACATTTTTAGACGTAAAATACATTAAATCCATTACAGATCAGCTTTAACAGCTACACATTTGCAGTTGATTTTGATGCAGGAAACACTAACTTTGAAACAATTAAATAAAATGTTATCCCTCCAAAAACAATTCCATCTTCTCATCAGTAGACCTCTATTTAAAAAAAAAAAATTGGACTCCATTATTATTATTGTATTTTTCTTTTCATCAATACAAATTTGTGGAGATTTTTTTTCTCTCTCATAACTGTAAAATCCTAGACTTTGCCTCTTGGTCCACAAAGGCTAAAATGTTTGCTATGTGGCCCTTTACCGAAAATGCTTGCTGACTTTTGACCTAGACCATTGAACTGTGCCAGAAACCCATTATTTTGGTCTCCCTGCTCCATGTCCTAGATGGTCTTATATCCACAGAGAGGCTAGAAATCCTTTACAGACCACAGTCAAAATTTTGGATTTTCTGTTCTCGTCACTCTCAGGGGACCATGGAAAATTAACGGGAAGACCCGTCGAGATGCGTCCCTTGTCCTGGCCCCCTGGCCCACTGTCTCCTCCTCTTCTTGAGTAACCAGTACCCTCTTCAGCCTTCCAGGGAAGCCTCTCTGACTCACCACGGGCTCATTGATTTTCTTCTCTGCTCTGACTTCCCATAGGAGAAATGTCATTGATCCTGGTCACCTGACGATCAACTGATACCAAACCAATGGAAAATTAATTCCCTTATTCGAATATTTCTTAAGCATGATGCTAGTGGCTAAATCGGTGGGAGATCCTGTTTGGTATGCACCCCAGTCCCAGGAGCAGGCTGGCTTGGGGCCACTGGACAGAGAATCGGGCATCTTGAGTCTCAATTGAGCTAGAGCGCCATCCACACTTCCTGCCGGTGTGACCTTTAGCTGCGTGATCTTTCACAGCCTGCACTTCCTCATCCACAGAGGCAATGCTCAGGTGGAGCTGCCTCCAGGTAGCTCCAAGATTTATTTTAAACTGGCTAAGTTGGCAATGAGCAAATCGGTGGGGACAGAGTGTTGCCAATGGCTTCCTCCCCACCAAGCTGTAAAACCCAGTCCTCTAGATGTTCCCATCCCCAGGCTGGGACAAAATGTCTTTTTAAGCCTTAGCAGCCGCCAATCCCCCTTCTTCCTGCTGGCTCCTCAACCACATGCCCCCAAGGAATTCTGGAGCAGGCCTAACCCCCCACAGTCCTGGCTCAGCCAAGTCCCATTTCTTCATCCAGCATCAATTATTCCTTTTCTTCCTCCCTTAGAGAACAATAATGAATCACACTGCCAACCCCACAGTCCTTTCTATTATTCCCTCCGTCTCCCTCTGGCTTTCCTCTGGGGTTGTGTAATTTGGCCTTTACAATATCCTTTCCATGCTAACAAAAATGAAGCACTTGGGAGGAGGCGTTAGATGTTTGGTCTCCTAAGCCAGGAATCTGGTGAGTTCTTGCCTCCGACTTTGTTGTAGCTGCAGTCACTAAATGCTATTATTGACTTTTTCTCTTACAACGTCCCAAGTCCATCCCCTCCTTTCAAGCTCCACAGCCATTGCCTGTGTTGACAGCACTATCATCCCTCTCTTAGTTTCCTGGGACTCCATTCTCTTCCCCTGCAGCCCACGATTCACACAGCAGCCACGGAGATCTTTCTCAAGCAGCCATGGAGCAGGTCTGCTCACATGCCTCTCCCCTCCTGCTTACATCCTCTGTAGCTCCCCATTACCCAAAGAATAAAGTCTAAGTTTCTTTACACATTGGTAGTTCACAGCTGAATCTGACATGGTTTGTCTGCCCAAAAGGGTACTTTCTAAAATTAAATTTGGATGTTTTTAGTAGGGACACATGCTCAGCCGACCCTAAAAGCATCAGAGTTTGAGCTCCCAAAATTCTGACTCTGCTCATCCTTGGACGTGAACATGCACCATGTTTTTGCCAGACTGGTGCCCAAGACTCATTTAATTTGGTAAGAATTCTCTGTGAATATTGAAAAGAGGCCAGGCTCAGATGCCACCTCTCCCTACCCAGGCAGAGTGTAGGACCTCAGCTTGGTCAAGTGGATGTTGTCCCTTGGGCTTCGAGTCTTGAGGACAACATACGGGGACAGGTAAGAAGTTTCTGCTGGAGGGGTGGTGAGGAGCCAGTGCTGTGGTTTGAACAACAGTGCCCCAATGGTGTGACCCAGACAGCAGTTCCTGCACATGGTCTTCCTTGGGCCTGGCCTTTTTCCTGAACCTTGCTCTCCAGCCTTATCTTTGAGACCGTGAGCCACTCAAGAGCCTTCCCTTCTGTCCTTTCGACTTATAATTACCCAGAGTGAGTTTCTGTTGCTGCAAATAGCTGCTGCCCTGAGTCAACCTTGTGTCTGTGCCCTCTGTTCCTTGAGCGCAAGGCTCTGGCCACGTTCTTCAGCATTGCAACTGATTGTCACCTGCTGTTGGCGCTGGGAGAATGGCCAGCCCTATCACAGAAATTTTTATTACGTAAGTTATTGAAATTTGCTTGATTGGGAGTTTCTGTCACTTACAGCCAAGATTCCCGATGGATATAGTCATGAAATAACTGTTATTAAATTTTGCAAACATTCACTGAGTACTTACTATGGGTCAGACTCAAGAGGAGACCAACACTGAGCCTCACTGGCTACCCCTGAATCCTTTGCCCACCCCTGGAGCTGTTTCCCAAGGGAAAAGTCAGGGTGCTGTTACCAGGAGGAGGAGGTGGGGAATAGACGCTCAGCGAACTCAGAAATCTTAATAAACACTCATTATCATCGTTGTTATTTTACTCATTTTGACATGAAGGAAATGTACTTTCATTAGGAGACAAGGGACCTTGGAGTCGTAGCAGACAGGAGACAAGCTGTGAACCAGGTGTAGGACTGTGATTCCCTAGGTGCTGGGATGAGGCGAGGGGACACACTGGGTCATTCACTCTGAGGTCTGCCGTCAGCTGCGTTTCTGGTCATCCCTACTGGGATTGCCCCAGTGTAGATTCACCCTTTCCAATGTTATCAGGGAGGTTCAGAGAGAGAAACTGGGACTGCTTCTACTATCCAGTTTCGTATATCCCTGCCTATACTCCATTTATCTGTTGATAGATTCAGGTTGCTCCCAAGACTCAAGTTAGGAATTAAAGACCTTGTCCCCTCTGGTCAACCAGCTTTTATCAAGCTCTCCCTGCATCCCTGTGCCCCAGTTTCTTCATCTGTAACACGGAGGAGAGTTTGAACCGTACTGTTGACCTTGCAAGATTGCTGTGAAGATCGAACCTGAGATTTCAGTTTTGAACACACTGAATATGTAACAGAGTCTCACAGAAACATCAGCCAAAGTGATTGCAAAGGGTAAATGTGCTCATGTCTCCACCTGGCTTAAACCATTTTGATGGTGTCACGCTGCTTGCAGAATGAATCCAAGTTCTTTCTGTAGTCCACAAATGCCTGCCTAACCTGTCCCCTGCCATACGTCTAATATTGTTGTGTGTCCTTATCTCTCCTTCGTCATCTTCCCTTCTGATCTTCAGGAGATGCAAAAGCTGTCCCTGGGCTGCTGGGTCTTGTGCTGGCTGGCCCCGCTGCCTGGCTCAGAGCTCTTCTCTGCTCTCTTCTAACCCTCCGGGCAGCACGAACCTCACCTCCTCGCAGAAGCCTTCCCTGAGGCCTGGACATAGTCAGGTACTGTGGAGGACGTACTTGTAGCACTCATGGTTGGCCTTCTTAGCTTTCATATCTTTTCTTTTTAATTAATTAATTTTATTTTTTTTTCTACTTTAGTAGAGGTGGGGTCTGGCTCTTGCTCAGGCTGGTCTTGAACTCCTGACCTCAAGCAATCCTCCCACCTCGGGCCCCCAGAGTGCTAGGATTACAGGTGTGAGCCACCACACCTGGCCTTTAGCTTTCATTTTAATTGCAGCTATTAGTTATTTGTATAATGAGTTACTGTATGCCTGTCTCTCTTGCTAGAATTCAGGTCCCTTGAAGGCAGGGACTGTAGGTGACTTGTTCCATGCTGGGTCCCAACAAACAACTGAAGGTTCTCAATAAATACTTGCCAAATAATTTAATAAATACATTACTTAAAAATATTAATTTTATTCCTTCTCCATAGTAGGTGTTGGGATAAGACACTGGCCAGTGTAACCTATCTTGTCCAAACCAATAGATTGAGTAGAAAACCCCAAGGCAGATGGGATGTGTTAACAGGCTCACAGGCAAGTCTGCTCACGCAGAAACTTCCATGGAAATAACCATCCCCTACGAACCTTAACACAGACACACCGTGCAATAGCCACTTGGACCTGACAGAGAAAATTCCTTTTTGGTAACATTCAGAAACTAAAAGTTCTTAAAGCTGTATCCAACACTCCATCTGCAGGGAATTAATTAAGCACATGCTCTTCACTGATTGAGCAAGTGATTACTGAGCACTTACTGGGTGCCAGGCTCTGTGCTCTGCCCTGGGGTGGCTGAGATGAACCAGGCAGACAAGACCCTGCTCTCAAGGAGTCCACGGGCTGGTTGGGAAGACAGAAAACAAATGATTAAATGCATTAACTGGTCCTGAACAAAGTGTTTAAAAAAAAAAAAAACCTGATCTTGATTAATTATCATGAACCACCCTATACATTAGGAATTCACAGCCCACTGCACAGAGGCGGGTCTGAGGCTCAGAGAGGAGAAAGGATTCACCCAAGGGAAAGGGCAAGTGGCAGGGCTGGAATTTGTCCCCGTTGCCACTCAGGGACGTTGTTTCCCTCCTTGTCCTGCATGTCCTGCAGCCCGAGATTCAGAAGGAATGAGTCGGAGGCTTTGGCGACTGAGATGGAGCTGGGATTTTGCATAAGGAGGATTTAGCGAAACCAGACCAGAGTCAGGGCTATTCTGCTGGGAACCAGGCTGTCGCCAGCTGTATTTTGGCAAAAACAACCCCGATCAGAAGCACCGCTGGCTGTACCTTAACTGACACGCTGTTCGGGAGTGCTGCCGGCTGCTCCTGGGGTTGGGCGCTGAGCCTTCCGTCACCCTACAGAGAGCCTTGGGCGTCTTGTCTCTCATTTCTCCTTCTGTGCAAATCCTCAGCCCAGCCATTATCCCTAGGAGAAGGAATAAAGCCAACTCCCTACCAAGGCCTGGGAGGTCCTACCAGCTTCTGTTCTTCCACCCTCCTGACCATCTTGGTCTTTTAGTGGTTCCTCCAACGTGCCAAGCTCCTTTTCTGTCCAGGCCTTTGCACGCTGCTGTTCCCACGGCCTGCAGGAATGCCCTTCTTTCAGATCTCTGCAAGGCTGGCTCCTGCACATGTCTGGTTTCACGTGGCTGGCTGCTCAAATGTCACCTCTTCAGAGAGGCTTCTTAGCCCTCCCTGTCTTAAATAGTGTCCTCAGTCCCTGCCTGAGCCTTTATTCTGCTTTCATTTACTTTATAGCAACTGCTGCTGCCTGGCACGGTACTAAATATTGATATCATTGTATAACCGTTTTACTGGCTGTTTCTCCCGTTAGAAGGTAAGCTCCATGAGGGCAGGGACTGGTTCCCTGCTGTGGCTCCTGTACCCAGATCAGCACATGGAGCAAAGTAGGTGCTAAGAAAATCTTGTTGAATGAATCAAATCACAGAACTAGAAGGACCCTTTCTTCCTGCTCCCCAGATCAGCTACCCCATCCTTCTCATTGTGTAAGGAGAAACTTTCCCTTGTTAGCCTAGGCGGTCACCATTTGCATCGCAGTCAATGCGAGTGGCGCCCCCTGGAGCCCACACAGCTCAATAGACTAGGTGAATGGTTCCTCATGGAATTGTGCCGCAGGGCACCCTGGGCAACCGCAGCCCTAAAATCCCACAGCTCTGGGTTTAGATTCCAGCCCCACTTATTGCCTGTGGGGCATGTACTTAACCTCTTTGTGTGCCAGTTTCCTCATCTACAAGATGAGGATGATGATAGGACCTGTTGTGTAGGATTGTTGTAAGGATTCAATAAGCTAATATATGCAAAGTACTTAACAATGCAACTTACATATAGTAAGTGCTCAAATATAAAAATAAAACTACATATATCTATACCTGACAGGAGTGTAAGCCAGATGCTGAGAAATACATGTAGATGCTATACGAGGTAGATTTAGTTAACAAGTGGTGACCACTACTAACACTCTAGCCAATGGATCACAAACTCAAACTCCGGGGCTAGGTGGGTCACTAAGTGACAGAAGCAGGCAGAGTGGCCAGTGGGAGGAAGTGCCACATCAAAGTGGGTAGCTGCTTCGGTTTACCTCATAGTGGCTTTGCAAGGGGAATCTTGGCTCAGCATGGCTGGAGCTTCCTACTTTTCAGAGATGCCTATGTCTTGATATTTGCCTGAAATCTCACACATTTCAAACATTGGCAACTAATTTGTTCAGTTGAACAGTTGAACCAGCTCGAGCCAGAGTCCTAACCAGCTCATTTACTTCCTGGTGTGAACTCCAAGTCTGCTTTCATTTTAATGAACTTCATTGAGGTGTAGTTTACATGCAGTAAAATGCACCTTCTTTAAGTGTATAAATCCATGAGTTTTGACAAACACATACACCCATGTAATCATCAAAATAATAATCAAGATATAGAATGTTTCCACGATCCCAGAAGGTTCAGCAGGGTCACTTCCCAAACAATCTTCACCTCTGCCCCCACCCTAGCCCCGGACGACTACAGATCTTCTTTCTGTCATTACAGATTCACCTTGCTTATTCTAGAATTCAATATAAATTAAATAATACAGCATGCACTTTTTCGTGTCTGGTTTCTTTTACACAGCATAATGTTTTACAGTCCTTTTAAATTTAGTGAGGCTTGTTTTATGGTCTAGCACATGGAGATTATATCATATGCCCCTGAAAAGAATATGTATTCTGCATTGTTGGATATCCCGTTCTATAAATATTAGGTCAAAGTGGTTGCTAGTGTTGTTCAGATCCTCTGTGGCTTTACTGAGTTTTTGGGCTGTTTGTTCTATCAATTGGTGAAAGAGGGATGTTAAAAATCTCCCACAAGATTGTGGAATTGTCTACTTCTCCCTTTCATTTTGTCAATTTTTGCTTCATGTATTTAAAGCTCTTCTGTTTATGAATATATGTCTACCTAATAAATTGGCCATTTTATCATTTTAAAAGTCTCCCTTTTGCTCTGGTAGTACTCTTGATCTTGAGGTCTATTTTACATGATATTAATATGGCCACTTCTGCCCTCTTATTATAACTATTTGCATCATCAACTTATCTGTGTTCCATGTGTTTAAAGTGTGTCCCTTGGAGATAGTATATAGTTGAGTTGTTCTTTTTTAAAAATCCATTCTGAAAATCTCTGCCATTTAATTGCAGTGTTTAGCCCATTAACAATTAATATAATTATTGATATGGTTGAATTTAAAGCTAATCTTTAAATGTTTATTTTCTGTTTATTTATTTTTCTTTTCAATTTGTTTTTTCTTTTTTTGAAGCATGTTGTCTGTGAACGGTTTAGCAGCTGGTTCCCCCTGAACATGTATTGTGAGATGGGGGAGGGGTTGGCTGCCTTTCCGGCAGTGCCCTGTTTTTTTCCTCACTTCCGGTAGCTGCAATTTCCCCAATTTTTGTCTTCTGTTTCTAGGTGTTTTTCTTCAGAGTTTTAACCTTTCCATGTGGTACTCACTTTGGCCCATCATCACACTTAGGCCATAAACACAGGTAATGCACTCTGTGCAGATCGCTTTTTGTAATTATTGACTCCACTTGAAAATTTGCCTGTTGTTTACTCTTCAGTGCCCTCAGATCATGATTTTTTTTTGTCTTTGTTTTTCTCCACAGAGTTTATAGTTCGTTATCTGTTCAAAGGTAAGATCCGGTAAGAGCTACTTGGTAGGAAGCAGGGGCATATAGTGTTCAAAAAATTCATCCATGTTATTGCATGTGTCAGTGTTTCAGTCCTCTTTGTGACTGAGCAGTATTCCATCACACTGATATAGTACGATTTGCTTATTCTCATTTACCTGTTGATGGACATCCAGATTATTTTCAGTTGAGGGGCTGTAATGAATATAGCTATTCTAAATATTTGTTTACGAGCCATTGTTTTTGGATACCTACTCATCCCCAAGCACTTTGCACGATCAGTCGATCTGGGTGGCCCTGGGAGGCAAGGACGACTACTCTCAAGTTCCAGATGGAGATCCTGAGCTCAGCGGAGTTCTCCTTTCTCAAGGCAACACCCTAACATTTGACAGAACTGGGTCCACCTGGTTCCAAGGTTCGCGCTATTCCCAGTGCATCTCGCTAACCCAAGAGGGCAGGCCACTCTCTGAGCTTTATTTCATCCTTTACAGGAAATGGAGGAAGTGGGGACATAGACAGGAGTAAGAGACTAAATGAGATATTTGCATTTAAACACTAAAATAGTATCAGGTGCTTAATACATGTTAATTACCTTCTTTCTGATTTCTTTTTAATAGTCGGGAATGGGAGTTTTGCATTTCTACTATACTTATGCTGTTGCAAAAACTCTTTTCTAGAAATAGGTAATCCTAGCTAAAGAACCAGGACACCTCAGTTCTTGTGCTAGCTCTACCGCTAACTAGCTGTGTGAGCTGCGAAGTCTCTTTCCCTCTCTGGGCCTCGGTTTCCTCCTTTTCACAGTGAGGGAATTAGAGACTTGGCAGTGCCTGCCAGAAACTAGGTTCCGTCCTTCCTGGAGACTCCAGTTTTTGGCCTTTGAGAGAAATCCAGGTAAGCCACACCTGCTGAAACCATGGGACAGGTGACCCTGCCACCCTGGCCTTGTCTTTGCAGCCCAGGCCGTCCAGTCAACAGTGCCAATTGTGTGCTTTGCTCGAGCTGGTTAGAAAATGGTGAGTGGGGTCACTGCAGACCCCTGGTGACCATGGGGTGGTTCGAGCCCTCAGAGCTTTCTCCCCAGAGTCAGCTGGGTTCAGGGCCAGGAAGCCACGCTCTTCTCTGGAGCCTCTCACTGGGGACAGCATAGACCACCCAGGCCAGGGGTAGGATCCTTGCAGGTGACAAGAGACTAGGCTTGCCTGAGGTGAGAGCCAGAGCAGCTTCATTTTCCTCTTATTTCTGTTGGCAGCATCTCCCACAGGTGCCGGCCAACCTACTGCTTCCAGGATGCGAATCGCTCAGCAGACTTGATGGGACAGACACCGAGGGGGCCTCACAGGAGGGCCACCTGCTCCAGCCAGAGACCGTGCCATCTCCTCTGGGGAAGGGGCTGGGAGGTAGCTGCCACTTTCAGGTGACTCTTAGGGAGGAGCCCGGTCTGGCGCTTTAGCTCCAGCAGCACAGAGATGCCCCCAGTCCGGTCACTCAAGCATCACTCTTGCTCGGTGGTTTTTGTTGGTTGGTTTAAGCCATAGTCACATCTTAACCTACACTAGCATTCACTTACTTAGATTTCTTTAAATCAGCTCATTTTTTTCTAAAATAAATTTATTTGAGAAGGAAACTGTATGTTATTACTTTACAAAAGTAAACCAGCATCCCTTGCTGTATAGAGAAGGTAACTGACAAAAATAAAACCAATCAAACAAAGTGTTACTCAATTATTGTTGGATACTATTTCCTGCAAAGGGCTTTGAGCCTTTGTAGAAAAGGGAGATTAGCAAGTATTAAGAAGGTGCTACAGACATGCAAGCACCCATCTGGACGTTTCTCTTTGGCTGGAACGAGGCTGGAACAGAGTTGGAAAGGAAAAGCTTTCTCTCCCCGGGTCAGTGTCATTTAATACCTTGTCCACGAGTCACCTACAATCATCTGTGTATGTAGGTGCCACCTGCATCACATGCTCAGCAACTTGGCCTAGTCTCATTTCGTCTTCCCAGTGAGGAGGGTCGGAATATCTCTACTTTAGACATAAGAAACCTAAGGCCCCGGTGAGTTGTCCAACAACAGTGGCGGTAGCCGAAAGTCACTCTCCAAAATATACGATCTCTCACTATCCCCTGTGTCCTCTCTCGCCTAGAAGTCCAGCTTTTGAGACCCAGGCATGGAAGAGCTAGCTTCAAGAGCTGCCTCCTGATTCTGTTCCCTAAGTCCTTCTAATGTCTCTTTTTGTGCCAATAATTTCTCTCCTGCATAGCCAAATGCTATGCACTGAATTGTGTTCTCTCCTCAAATTCATACGTTAAAGCTCTTACCCCACTGTGACTGTATTTGAAAATAGGGCTTTTAGGAGGTAATTAGAGTTAAATGAGGTCTTAAGGGTGGGATCCTGATCCCTTAGGATTACTGGCCTTAAAAGAAAAGGAAGACAGCCCTCATTGCCCCCACCCCACCACATGAGGACACAGTGAGCAGACTGCTGACTGCAAGCCCTTTCCAGAACCCGACGACGCTGGCACCCAGATCTCAGACTTCTGTCCTCTTAAGCAATACATTTCTGTTGTTTAAGTGACCTGGTCTGTGGCATTTTTTTATGGCAGCCCACGCTGCCTAATACACCAAACCTGGGGAGTTCCAAAGTCTGCACTGTCATTGATAGGCTCTCACTGACGCTCCGTGACATTGGAGACAGCTCACACAACTACACCAGGTCCCTCAAACCTGCTGCGTTACTAATGTAAGGCCTCGGCCCCTATGTCTGTCGTTTGGGGAATGGAGATAATGACTGTCCTTATCCAACTCTCAGGGTTCTTTGGGGCATCAAAATAGGATCATGGACAGAAAACAGGTGACCAAGACAAGGGAGCCCAGGTTCTTTATCCTGCTCTTTCCTCCTCCAGATGAGGACACTAACATCCATAATGGTTTGGACCACATTAAATAGTGATGGGGTCAGAAATCAAACTCAGGGCATCTGACTCCAGTCCAGTGCTCTCTCCAGGGCACCAAAAGAAAGTAAAGCCACTGTGGAAAGTGACATGTGACTAGTTTCTTCGTAGCAGCTGAAAAAAGAATCATCTGTGTCCTAACTCTGCATATACATGAAAGAACCCATAGTATATATTTGCATAAATAGGACATTTGATATCCTGTTTGATAACTTGCCCCCCACCCTCTCCCTGTTCAGTGTATCACTGACCCCCCTTCAGCTAGATCTGCCAAATCTTTCCTTATTTTTAGCAACTGCGTAGTCTGTCATCATCATTATATGCCACGATTTATTTACTCCATTATTCTGTTCATAGGCATGTAAGTTATTCCACCATTTCACTAATATAAACCTTGCACTAATATAAACATCTCTATGAGGCACATTCTTGTACATAAATCTTTGCATGCTCAGCCTCAAAGATAAATTTCAGGCAGAGAAATCCCTAAGTCAAAGGAAATGCACAGGAGACATTTTCATATTCACTATCGGAATTGCCCTTAAGAAGAATCGCTTCACCTTGCTCTTTTTTTTTCACCATGTTGTTCATCCAGAAATGCATGAGACAAGGACATATTTCCTCCCATCCTTGACGGCCCTAGGCGTTGCTAACACGCAGGTGCAAAGCATATATCTTTCTTGTGTTCTTTTGCTTCTCCTTGATCATTAGTCAGACTGGGCATCTTTTCATACATTTATTATCTATTTGCATTTCTTCTTTGGTGGACATAGATTTGCCAATTTTTTTTTTTTTCTGGGAAGGTCCTAATTTGCTAGAGATCCTCCTGTAATAAGATTATTAAATTTTTGACGTGCGCTGTGCTATTTCTCTCCCTTTGTGATTACTTTCCTGCTCTATTGATGGAGGCTTTGCTGTATAGAAACATCTCAGTCGTATGCAGCTGACTTTGTAAATCATTCTTTTATAGTTCCTGCCTCCATGTCACGCAAAGGAGGGGCTTCCACCCAAGCTCGGTCCTAGGAACTCAGGCTTCACCTGAAGGCAGGAGGGGTGAGGCACCAGCCTTTCCATGTCATCAGTGTGACTCTCAGTCTTGTCACTGTCCTGCTAGCAACCTCTGCATGCCTCCCTGACACCTTGGGGAGAGTGGGGAGGAAGGGTGTGTGCCTTCACTCCGTGTCCCTCCTACACCTGCTGCTCAGCTGCCGTCACTTACTAACTCCTGCCACCTGGAATCAATTCTGTCTCTCTCATGGCCAGGGCTTTTCACATACTCTACCTCTGCCTGCAACACTCACCCCATCTTTTTTCCCACTGGTCCTTAAAGAACCCGCTCAGTTGTCATTGGCCCCAGGGAGTCTTCCCTGCACCCCTCACCTGTGACAGGTGCCTCCTTCGTGCCGGCCCATCAGAGCACACAGCACGGGGGGGCTGTGCTAAGGCATCTGCGTGTCTGTCTCTCTGCCAGACCAAACTCCTGGAGGACGGGACTGTGTGTTGTCACCGGCACACAGTGTCTCTGACGCCTAACACAGTGCTGGGCACGTCACAGACATTCGATGAATAAATGAATGCATGAACGAGTCTTTGACCCACCCAGTGTCAATGTCATTCAGCCAGGGGCCACCAGGGATGCCCCTGGTTTTACACAAGCTGGGCTGATGACTCGCTGCAGTTGAGGAAGCATGCAATTGGCAAGCTGTGGGCATCTCAGTACGGGGCTGTTAGAGAGGACTTAAAAAATGTGGGCACGTGTTAGGTGTTTAGGGGAAAGTTTAAGGAAGTGGGGGTTTGCTGGCATTGGATGCTGTCAGGAAGTGGGGGTAATTCTAGGATTTGGCATCTCAATAAATCTTACCTAGATGGAGGGAAGGCTAGACTGAGGCTACAGCTGGGTAGGTAAGAAGCAGCAGCCCCTGACGTTAGCTGGGACAGGTGACGTACGGTCACAGAGCAGCCTGCGCAGTGCTTGTGTCTTCGTCTGTGCTCGCACAGACAGGGCTGACACGGGCAGTGTGTTGAGGCGTCACGACCCCGGGCCACACAGGACACCGGTGCATTCATGCCCGGATCTGTGTCCCGTGTAACAGGCAATGAAACTCTGGCCTGGTCCTTCTCACCTCGTGAGGCTCAGTGTCCTCACCTTTGAGGTGACGGCCTCAGCCCCAGATTCCTAAGAAGCCGTTTTGCTTCGCTCTAAGGGAGATTGAAAAGCTTCCCTCTGCTCTCTCACACAGGTGTAAGTCCTGATTCCCTGTTCAGATGAATAGTTTCTGCATCTACGGACAAGTGGGAGAGCTAAGTGAGTGAGTGAGTGTGTGTGTGTGGGGGGGGGGGTGCCATGATTTCCTGCCACTTCTAAACCCACCAGATAGACCCCCCCCCACATGACGCCAAGGGCCGCCTCTCCTTTGCGAGTGTGGGATTTGGGGAGCACGAGTGTGGGAGGAGGAGCCACTGGTGTCCTTTGATTCTTGGGAAGGTGCCGTGTGTTTGCTGCCAAATCACGGAGCTCTCGAGGAGGCCGGGGTAGGAAGGGCACGTTGGGTGGAAGGAAGGGGGGGTCCTCAGTCCTCCTGTAGATTTCCTGGGTGTTGTGAGATGGGGCCTTAATTCCTCCAGATACTTTTTCTTTCCTAAAAAGAAACTATAAAATTGACCCAGTGAAAGATCAAGGAGTTATTGATTTGCATACAATTGATAATTTAAGAGCCATTTCCTCTGGGCAAGCTTCTGGCCAGGCCTTTCTCACATATCTTACTTGATGCTCGTGGAAATTCTGGCATTGGCTCATTCCTTATCTCCAGCTGGAGCTCAGAGAAGTGACGTCACTGGCCCAAGGTCTTCAGCAGGCAAAAGGTCAAATTTGAACCTAGCTCTGTCTAGATCCAAAACCTGTGTTCTCATCCTTTATTTCTTTATTCCTTTTTTTTTTTTTTTCTTCTAAGGGCTGGCAGCTTATAATGGTGAGGGTGACCCTTCTGTGTTTGCTATAAAAATAGGGCAATCCTCCTCCTTCCCATTGCAACATAGGTACCTAGCAAGCCAGGGCCTGGGATCGGGGCAGTAACAACAACTTTTTATTGCTTTCATCTTTGATCCTTTTTCTGCTAACAGACACAGGCCCAGGGTTAAACCCAGTCGTTACTGGACAGAGGCACTTAACCACCCCAGGGAAGGGCTGGGGGTAATTCGGGAGTGATTGTGGTTAATCTTGAGAGGTGTCACCCCCCCAATGCCTCAGAAGGGTTTAGGAGCACTGGACCAGCCTGCAGGGATGGGGGTTGAAGGTGCTGGGGTCTTAGGAATTCACTAGAAGTAGGTTTCACCCATCCATCCATCCGTCCATCCATCCATCCATCCATTCAGCATTCACCAAGCGCGCTCACTGTACCAGGGACCGTGACAGGCCATCAGGACCTGGTTCCTGCCCTCACAGTTGAAGCCAGACAAGTAGAGAGAAAACAGCAGCATTCGGGGAAGGGTCCCGTGCGGTGAGAACACACACAGTTGGGCCTTTGCTGGTCAGAAACAGCTTCCTGGGACAAGTGGCTTCTTAGGTGAGAACTGAAAGTGGGAGGTGGGAAAGGAGGGTGTCGGGAAAGAAGAAAGCAGACCTCGGCCGGGAGAACAGCCCCTGGATAGGCCCAGGGATGAGGATGGCGGCAGCGGAGTGTGAGGGCGCGAGTATGTTAGTATTTAGTATTTTAGGGGGAGTTTGGGGCGGAACTTATCAGTGTTTACAGAAAACGGTGTCCAGGAGCCGCCTCAAACCGGCTGGCTCACAACAACTGAGTGTTCAGTTCTCAGGAGTTTTATGTCAAACATAGCTGCCGTTAAAAATTAAGTTAAACTTACAGTTAAATAAATTCCATTGTAAACAAAGGTAATAGATACTCCAAACTCATCGCTTTGAAATGTCTTACTGCGTTCGATTATCATCTGTGCTCCCGATGTCATTTGCGCCATTCGTGTCTGTGCGGTGGAAACACGCTGTGACGTGTGCTGTTGGCCTCCGCCTCCAGTGTCACACAGGAAGCTTCAAATCAGCCATGAAGGGGAGTATTTACACCACGGAAATGGGGGGACGCTACAAATCCAGGTCCCCCCCCTTTTCTCTAGAGAGTCAGTTCGTAAACATTTATCAGCACATAACTGAGCTAATATACATAACGTCAAAATGCAGAAATTGCAAGTGTCATCTCCATATATTTTCCTAAATTGAACATATTTTTGTGACCAGTACTCAGATGAAACAACAGGCAATGAGCAGCACCCTCTCGTACCCTGTTCCACTGGCTGGTCCCTTCCACCGTGCAAGGCTGACCACTGTCCTGACCTCCCCACTACCTCCTAGGAACTATGGGGGGGGCTTCCTGCAGCCCCTCATTCCCATAGGCCCCCTGCTGCATTTTGGTGTTAGCATCTGGGTATTTTCTCATGATCCTGTCTTATATATTTTTAAATTAGACTGGGAACGCAGCATCACTGGGAAAACTAGAAAACACACACACAGAAGACACACATCTCCAGAGACAGCTGCCTGCTTGCATTGAGTCCTCTGGGCAGCACGGGATTGGAGGCCCCTTGGTCTGATGCCAAGCCCAACGCCCTGACCAGAGAGGGGAGGCCAGAGCAAGGCCTGTGCGAGCCACCCAAGTTAGTGTGGCCCTAAAGGAGGTGGGACCACTGGGAGGCTCTGAGGAGCACAGAGGCAGGGCCAGCTGTGCCCCTTAGGAAGCTCACACGCTGCAACAGCGGGGCAGAGGCTGGAGGTGGGGAGACCAGCCTGGAGGCCATTGCTGATCAGGAATGCAGAGATGAGGGTGTGGCCTGAGCTGGGACAACATCTTTCTGAAGGTCTTTATCACACATATGATTGTTCCAGAGCCTGTGGAAAGGGAATCGTCTCCCTGCAGGGATACTGTCTCCTAGTCCCCAGTTCAAGTGTTCTCTCCTAGCATCTGGGTTAAGAGCACAGGCTCCAGAGCCAGGCATACCTGTGCTTGAGGTCTGCCTCCATACTTGCTAGCTGTGTGACCTTGGAAAAGTTACTTGACTTCTCTGAATACTGATTCACTTCCATACCAAATATGAATAATGATAGCCTCAGCCTCAGTGGAGGTTGTGATTATTAACCAACCTGTAGGAAGTACTTAGTTCCTTGTAAGCACTCAACAAATGCTAAATGCCACTGTTGCATCATCTGCCTGACCTGAAAGAAGGGAGGAGAATTTCCCAAATAGTTGCACCACTTTCAGAATCGACCCTGCATTTTTGGTCTTCGGCTTGGGGTCCCAGTGGCTTCTGCAGGGGAGGATCATATTGCAAGGGGTTATTTGGGGGCTCACGGTGAAAGAGAAGGAAGCAAATGGTGCCTGCGACATTGCAGTTTTTCTGTTCATAGAACCCAGAAGGAAGTAGTGAGCAGAGAAGGTCAGAGACAAAGGCCAGCTTCATAGCGCTTTCACGGCAGCCCCTGAGGAGAAAAGCAACAGGCAGGTGAGTAGAGAAAGCAGCTCAGGCCTTCCTCCCCCTGTGCTGAAGGGCAGCAAAGGGCAGGGAGGGAGTCTGTGTGCAGGCAGGGCCTGGGCTTGGCCTTCCACAAGGACAGAGCTTGGACCTCCCGTGATGTGCCGGCCGACGTGGTCCCTCCATCCTCTCCAGCGAGAAGCCCCTGACCAGCTTGCTCAGCAGCAGACCTCACGGCGCCCCTGTACAGGGCAGGGGGACAGCCTGAGATTTAAGGCACACAGACCACGGTCTGAGATCTTGATGGGCTTCTCAAGCCTTGCCTGCCCCAGTTTCCTCATAGGTCAAGTAGACAAAATGCTCGCCCCCACCACCCAGGGTGCTGTGAGGATGGCAGGGGACAACTGCATGCGCGGAGTATCCCCAACCCCAGCACGTGGCAGGCTCCAGACATGCAAGCCACCCCTCTGCAGCCCCACTTCTCTCCTTAGGCGCCCCTCCCCTTCCAGTCTCATGCCCCAATCTCTCTTCTGTACCCTGCAGGAACGCCGAGGGGAGCTTCTGCCTCCTTAAAACGCCTGTAAAACTCCCACTTGCTTGGTGTTACTTTTTTAGCAAATCCAAACGTTTGTTTTTCTGAGTCTCATGTTTTGGATAAGTTGTTGGCCTCACACTGTCCCCCTTTCTTTCAGTGCGGCCCTAATGACCATCGTTCCATCCGGTCTCGCCTCCTCCATGCAGCCTTCCTAGTCTCTCCACACACAGGAGCCCTTTCCCCAGACCCTCCATGGATGCGGGGGCCGTGGCTTCCACGGAGGGGGCAGTGAAGGAGGCTGGTCACGCCGGTGCCACCTGCAGCACTGCACGGGGGTCAGGGCTGGTAAACAGCCCCGTGCTTCCCCCTCCCTTCCTCTCTCCTGCCTTTTCTTTCTTCTCTCACTCCCTCCCACTCTTATTTCTTCTCCGGGGAAGAGAACCAAAAGAGGTGCAAGCAGCAGCCCGTGGAAGCTGCTGGGGAGACCCCATGCTTGGCCTGGCCCTGCTTCACCCGTGCCCACCTGGTGCTCCCAGCGTGGTGCTTCCCACGAGCTCCTGGCGCTGCCACCAGGAACACCCGGCAGGGCTGCGGGCAGAGTTGGCAGGGCCTCCGTGCTGCCAGAGCCCCAAACACTTTCCCTTTTTGCTTGTGCCGTAATTCTGGGCCGAGGAAGAATGGAGACTTGAGGTCAGTCGCCGGCCTTGGTTCTAAACGGCCGGCTCCCCTCTGGGCTGGCCTGGGCGGCCCTGGCCCGGCCTCCTGCCCTTTGCCTCCTGCCTGTGGGTGGGAAGGGAGGAGAAGGGCAGGCGGTGAGATGACCAGTGGAGGCAGTTTCAGGGTCTGTTTGTGCAAATTTGGTGACAGTGAGATCTAGTGTGACAAAAATCCCGGTCCAGGCTTCAGGGACCTGCCTTTTAACTCTGCCTCTGACTCATCGCCCCAGTGACATTTAAGGAGTCCCTTCCCCTCTAAGCCTCAGGCTTCCTTTCAGCATAGCAAGGCTCAGCCTGTTCTGGGGTTTCTAAGGCTTTTTACCGTCTGACACCGTGTCCCGTTTCTTTGCCTCACTCAGCCACGGCATCCACCAGAAGTCTCACTACAGACAGGGCCTCCCAGGCCAGGACTGAGGGGTTTCTAAGGTAACCCCTGTTTCTTGTCTTCCTGGTCCCCACGACTCTGCTTTCCTGCGGCACGTCCTGCACTCCCTGCCGCTAGGAGCTGTGGAGAGGAGTTCCAGCCACAGCATCAGCGGGGCTGTCTGAATCCTGGCTGCGTGCCCTTGACCAAGCTACAGAATCTCTCCAGGCCTCAGTTTTCTCACCTATGAAATGGAAATAATGGTATTGACCACACTGGATTATTTTGAAGATTAAATGCTATAAAGCAGGGCAAGTTCTAACATAGTGCCTGGAACATAGTAAGCCGGTGATGAATGCTACCATCATCATCATCACCATCATTGTTACTGTTATTTTCCAGCTCTCTGCTGTCATTTCAGGGAAGAAGAGTCCCCCAGGATCTGAGCGGGCAGCCGTGCAGGTGGCCAGCCACTCCTGGCTTGAGCCCCCTCTGTGCACACCCGAGGCGGGACTAGACCCCCAGCTTTGCTGCACAGGTCCTGCATTGTGCCAGGGACCCCAGTGCATCACCAGCGTACACACCGTGGGCTGCCGTGACGATAAGAGGTCCTGCCTGCACAGCACTCGGCCCCGTCGGCGCCTGCGCACAGCCCCCAGCAAACCGCAGCCAGTAGTACTGCTAGTACTGCTGCTGGCATCAGCCACGTCTCAGGTTACGCTGCAGCATGGTGAGGGACAGGGGTCGGAAAGACCTGGGCATGGACCTGATGTGCATTTCAGACAAATCTCTCAACCACTCTGACCCTCCATTTTCTCATCCATATGATGAGGCTAGTGCTGACCTCATCACAGGTTTGTTAGGAGGATTAAAGGATCACAGCACAGTTAGGAGGTTTGCATGAGACTGGGACATGCCAAGTTCATATTGCATGTTCAATACAGATGGATTCCTTCCATGTTTCCACACCACCCTGGTAGACACCCCTCTTTTCCTTGGGGGCCTTTGTCTGGTTTCCATGCCAGTGTGGAGGGGGGAAGAGTCTGGGTACTCCTCCTTTCTCTGCTCCCGTCCCAGCTGGCTTCAGCTCCAGGCTGCACTTGGCCCCATGCTGAATCCATCAGGCAGCTGAGAGACAGGGAGATTCACAAGGAAGGGCCACACGCTTCTGCGCAAAGTGTTTTTTGTTTTTTAATTAAAAAGAAAATAAGAAAAACAACACTTCCCAGGGTGCGCAGTGATGAAATATCACAGGCATATAACAAGAAGGAGAAGGAGTCCCGAGAGCTGCACGCAGAGACCCCCTACAAGGAGGGCTGGCCCAGGGCTCTCCCATGAGGCCACTGTTTTCACAGACAGACGTGCTCCTCTCCGAGTCTACGAAAGAGGATGCACTTACCCAGCCTGGCTTCTCTTGGAAGGCTCAGCCACCTCTAGCTCACTGGTCCATGATGTGCACATAGGCAACTGGGTTTTACAAGATTTGACAGATGGGAGGTGCTGGGTGGGTGGTTAGGGGTACACACAACTCCTCTCACTGACCCCTGGCTCTTCTCAAGGTCTCTGGGGGCTGAGGAAGCAACGGTGTCCCTCCACGGGGACACAGGGCACATGCTAGATGCAATGTCCTGAATTAAGCCCTCTGGTGGCTTCCCTCCTGGAGTGGGAGCAAAAGGAGTATCTGCAGGTAAGTTGGAGCAGAAAGAATAGGGACTTGGACCAGCCAAGATGTGCCTGGCTGGGGCTGCATTTGGGGGAGATTTTGATATATTGACCATCATGAGTTTTCCACGCAGACCTTTCTTAGCTGCTCAACAAATTCCTCCAAATCTGCCTCCTTTGGCCCAATCTTTGGGGGTCACATAGACCTGGATTTGACACCTATGTCTACCATTCACTAGTTCGTATGACCCTGGCAAAGTTACTTAACATCCTTGAGCCTCTGTTTCCTCATCTATTAACTGGGGAGGGTCACGTGACCCTCACAGAGTGGCTGTAGATTGTAAGTGTGACCATGCCTTTGAAGAGCCTAGTACAGCACCTGGCACATAGTAAGTGCTCACTCAGTACACAGCCATATTATTGCTGCCAGCCAGACACCAGTGCTTCCATGGCAGAGCTGGTGAGTCTGTGTGTGTGGATGTATGTGTGACAAACAGAAGGTTTAAACAATGTTCTAGAAAGAGGATGGGTTCCTCTGAGACGCCTGTGTTATGTCTGGGCAGTTTGGAGGTCTTGGACCACAGGGGGCTGGCACAGGACCTCCACTCCTTTTCTCTTGGGCACACGCACTGGCTTAGCAGCTGTTCTGCACCTAGACCTCCGTGCCCTCCCTGGGGTAGAGGACGCTGCCGGTGTTGATGCCGTTGTAGAAGTGAGGGCTGAACTGGTTGAGGACGGAGCCTCCGTAGCTGAGCGTGTTGGCAGGCATGGGGCTGGCCCACTCGCCCCCGCCCCCGTGGCTGCTGAGGTTGGTGAGGGGGGTGAAGGAGTTGAAGCTCAGCGAGTTCTGGCCCATCTTGTCGGTGGGCTCAGGGCCGAGTCCCGGTGTGGCCACGGGCCGGCCCATGGGGCTGGCCCCGCTGGCGTAGGCTGTCATGGTGGAGAGGAAGCTGCTGAGGCATGGGGCACCCGTGGGCGGAGGGGGCGATCGTTTCTCCGAGGGGCTGGTAGTGCCCGGCGAGGCACCATCCAACATGTCCTGAGGCTCCACGCTCTTGGGGCTGCCCACCAGGAGACTGTTCTCTGCCTTCTCTGAGGCCAAGGAGCCTGAGCTGGAGGAAACGTCCGATTTTCTCTTCCTCTTCCTGCGGAAATTTCCGTTGTCGAACATCTTCTCACAGTTGGGGTCCAGGGTCCAGTAGTTCCCCTTGCCTGGTAGAAAAGTGAAAGGAGGTAAGCAGGGAGATGGGCTGGATGTGTTGCCTCTGTTCCTCCTCATTTGCGTCAGCCGAAGACGAAGGCGACAAAGCGGCGAGAGGAGCATGAAAGGCGGGACTGACGTGGAGGGTGCCCTGAGCCATGGACCACAGCATCTGTATTTAAGCAGCCACGGCGAGGCCCTCTGGACACACGGGCGAGTGGCACAGGCAGTCAAGGGGTGTACGGGGTGGGTCTCTGTAAGAAGGCTGAGGTCGGGGGCGCTACTGGGGGCGTGGAGTGCTGCGTTGCTGAAGTTAAAGAAAACTCAGGGAAAATTCAGGACTCCCTGATAGGCCTGGGCTTGGAGTCCAAAGATAGACATGAGTCCTGGCTTTGCTCCTAACTGGGCAAACCTCAGCCTCCTGCTATGAAGAAGTGGGCTCGTTGTCCTTCCTCAGGCTCACTGGGAGGACCACGGGCGCTAGACATGTAAAGCAGCTTCCTAACGGCGAGGAACCAGCCCCGGGAGGCCTGAACTCTCCTCTCGGCCTGAGGGTAGGGCAATCCCTGGCCGGGACACCTGTGCTCTTCTGGGGGACAAACAGGACTGGCCCTTGCTAACCTCCAAGTGGGCAGGGGGGCTCCTCTGAGCCAACCCCGGCTTCCTATGGAGGAACCAAAGTGGACTTTAGTTCTGAGAAATGGGTGTGTGAGTACTGAACTCACCACGTTGCAGATTTCTGTGTTCTAGAAATGCGACACTAAAAAGAAAAAGTCCACTATCTCTGGTGTCAGAGAGACCTCATTCAAGCCCTGTCACTATCACTGCATTCGGTGCCACCTTCGGAAGGCACCTTAGGTTTCACATCTGAGTGTTACTTTCCTTATCTGTAGAATGGGTTTCATCAGCCTACCTTGTGGGGTGTTGAGGGAATTAAAGGAGATTTTAGAAACAGGACAGGCAGCAGAATGGGCCGGCAGTGGGTGCATAACCGAGTCAGATCCTTGTTTTTCCCAAGTCAGGCTTGGGATGCACTTGGCTTTGCTTGGTCCAGTCCTCCATTCCGAAGCCTTTCTCTGTGCTGGTGCTCGGGGTGCACGTGACTCACAGAGGCTACTGCAGTCGGTTAAGCTCGTGCTGACACCAAAGGCCTCACATACATTGTCTGTTACCTGCACCACAGCCTGCAGATGCTGTTCCCATGCCTGTCTTTCAGGCGAGGAAACAGGCTCAGCCATCTCTCCTGCTCGGTCCCCCAGTGGTCCCTGGGACAGCCTCAACTGACCCCCAAACCTGCCCCTGGGCACACGTTTCCCCCACTGCCAGGCTCCCCTCAGCCCAGCCTCCCAGCAGCCCCCAGGCACATTGAGAACTTTCTAGAATGGCGTTTTGGGGAGGAACAAAGTGAGCCTTCCTTGGGGGCAGCCCCTCAACACTGAGCCCCCTTACCCGGGTCGTCCTCGTCGCGGGGCACCTTCTTGAAGCAGTCGTTGAGCGACAGGTTGTGGCGGATGGAGTTCTGCCAGCCAGCCTTGCTCTTGTTGTAGAAGGGGAAGTTGTCGGCCACGTACTGGTAGATCTGGCTGAGGGTGAGGCGCTTGTCGGGCGCCCCGTGGATGGCCATGGCTATGAGAGCCGAGTAGGAGTAGGGGGGCCGCACCAGCTTCATCAGCTCCTCCTGCGAGGGGATGGGCAGCCAGCCCAGCTCGCCGCCCCCCAGCCCCGCCACGCCGGGCAGCAGCTGCCTCTGCACGCCGTAGGCCTGCGGCAGGAAGGGGCTGGCGTTGGCGCCGGGCAGGTAGGGCGGCGGGGTCACGGTGGGCCCGTTGAGCCAGAGGTAGGGGTTGGGGGTGGCCCCGTACTCGCTGCCCCCCTCGAAGGAGGGGGCCCGCTGGGGGCTGGGCACGCCCTGTGGGTGGAAGAAGTTCTCATAGTAAAGGTTCATCTCGGGGGGCTCCTGGCCGATACTGGGGAATTGGGGGCTGCAGCGAGGCGGGGAGGGCGCCGGCAGGTCGAAGGAGCTCATGCTGGGGCTGGGCCGCCACAGCCACCTGCCTGGCACCGGCGTGGGAGCCGCCCCCGACAGGTGCTCAGCAGGCGCGGCCCTTCCACTTATACCCCGAGGGCTTGGCCGGCGGCCCCACCCAGGGGCGGCCGCCAGCCTGCAGGCCCGCCCAGGGCCCGCCCCCTCGGCCACCGGCCCAGGGGACGTGCTTTCCCGGCAGCCCCAGGTCCCCACCAGCACATGCCAGCGCCGGCTCCCCGGAGCAGATGTGAACATGGCAGGGGCGCCACTCTTCCCTTCGCTCTCCTCTCTCTCCCGCCTTCCTCATCATCTTCACTTCCCCCTTCTTCCTCCTTCATCCTGCCTGGGTTTGTCTCACTTCTTCTCTTTCCCTTTTCCTCTCACCTTTCCACCCTTCTTGCTGTCCTCTCTCCCCTGTCCTCTGTGCGTCTCCTTCTTTGTTCCCTGCCGTCTCCTTTCACACTTTCTTCCTCTTCCCTTTGCCTCTTATTGTCTTTCTCTCTCTCTCTTTCTCTTCTTTCTCTCCAGATTGTGTTTCTTTTCTATGCCCTGCTCTGGCCACCCTTGTTCCTGCTCCCTCCCTCTCCTCTTCCCACTCCCACCCCCACCGCGTTTCCAGTCTTCCAGCTCTTTCCACTTCTGTCTCTCCCTTCTTTCCTCATCATCTGCCTTCCTGGCTTCTCTCTTTCTCTTTTACTCTCTCTGTCTCTTTCTCTCTCTGCCTCTCATTCTCCTTGGGCCTCTCTTCCCCCATGTCTCCCTCGTCTTCCCCACGGATCCCTCATTCTCTGATCCGCTGTCCCCGTTAGACTAGACGGGTGCTTCACCAGAAGTCTTCTTTCTTGGTTTTCTGGGCAAAGACACCTGGAGTTGCCAGGAGAGAACCGGCCCTGGGGCACCGGCGCTGAGCAGAGAGCCTGGCCTCTGGCCCGCTTCACGGGGCAGGCGGTCATAGACTCCCCCCGGCCCGACACACGCGTGTGAGCACACAAACACACACACACACACACACACACACGCTGCACGGGGGCAGAGAGGAACAACAGCAGGGGGAGAGTGGGAGTCGGACTTCAGGGAAAAGCGAGAGAGAATTTGAAGGATTCAGGTTTCTTTCCAGCGGCAGGGGCACAGCAGCCCCCTCCTCTGACCCAGAGTCCCGTGGAGTTCCAGCTTGCAGGGGTGCCCCTCGCAGAGGCTCCTGGCGTGGAGGGAGTGAGGCCAGGAGGACGGACCCCGCTGCCACTGGCCCCATGTCCTCGCTCCCTCAGGCTCCAGAAGCGGGAGCTGCAGCCCCCACCGGCATCTCCCTGCCGCATAGCAAGTCCTTCTCTCCCGGCTCCATTCCCCAACTTGTCCCAGCCTCTTCTGGTCCCCAGGCCCGGCCCCCAGCCTGGGGCACGGGTGGTGGTCTCCCTCCCCAGAGGGTTGGCAGCTGTGCCCTGACCAGGTCCTTTGTGGTCAGGCAGATGGGGGACAAGCAGGAGCAGCCCCTCCGGTCACCCCTGCTCCCTGCCCTCCTGCGTCCGCCGCCTTCTCCCCGTTCACCCTCCTCCCGCTTCCTCCAGACCCATGTTCCTTCGAGGCCAGGGAAGGAGGTCACTTACTGTCCCAACTAGAGGGGGTGTTTCCCGCGGAATCCTCACCTCTCTCTGCTCCCCCACAGCCGTGTGGGGACACAGGTGGCAACATGAATGCCACTGAATGAGTTTCATCTTCAGCCCCTTGGGGTCGAGAGGATGAGTTCGAGGGGACTGGGTAGGAGGGGTCTCCCAGGCCTTGAGGAACCACCTGTCCCCCCATGGAACAGTGACGGGGGTGACTCTGAAAGGTCTGATTGCCCAGGCTAGGCTTGGGGAAGCACACTTCAAGGAGTCAAGCCAGACAGCCCACGTTTCTGTTTAGAGTTTCTACCAGGAGGCCTGGCTGGCTGAGGGTGGGACCCTAACTTTTCACAGTCTCAGGGAACCCCTTACTGCAGACCCAAAGCCTGACAATTAAGCCAGCAATTCCACTTCTCAAAGCTTGTCTTGTAGAATTAAGCAGAGCAAAGAATTAGCTACAGAGATGTCCACTTCAGCATTGTTTATAGCTGTACCAAATTGTAACTAATCTAAATGCCCAATAATAGGTGATTGGCTAAATAATGTATCATCCAAATGACATAATATTATGCAGCTATAGAAAATAGATTGTAGAAGAATAATTAGTGATATAGAAAGATATTTATGTTCTCTACTGATATTATTTGGAGAACCAGGCTGCCAAATCCCATGATTTTTTTGTAAAAACATATATTCATATGTATATATGAAATCTAGAAATGTAAATATAAAATTGTCAAGTATCATTTCTGGATAAAGAATTGGATGTGATTGTTGTTATTTTAAATGATTTAAAAGATCTATGATTAGAGAGCAGCAAGCTCACAGGCGATTTGCTTTTGGGGTTAAGTGTCAAAGGACAGAAAGAGGCCACACAGCAGGGATGTAGCAGACAGGAGCTCTGAGACCAGGAGTTCTTGGTGCACATCTCAGCCGTGGTGCTGAATAACCGTGTAGACCTTGACAGGAGGTTAAGCTTCTCTCAGCCTCAGTTTTCTCGGGTGGAAATGGGAATGAGGCCAGCAATTAACTCCTGCTGCGTGCACTCACTGGGGCAGTTGATGCAATCGACGTAAGGCACTTCGCATGGCGCACTGAGGCTCACTCAGTAAATACGGGTTATTACACATTATAGTCAATAGACTATGTTGGTATGCACAGGCGAGCACTCCCGAGCTTGCTGCCCTGCGAGTTAATTGATCCCTTCCAGCAGCCCACAGGCAGGGGAGGTGTGACAGGGATTACGGTGAACGAACAGAGGGAGGAATAACCAGTGTAGACACCGACTGTACAGCCAGATGGTGCTGTCTGCAGACAGCAATCAGAGAGGCCCCAGAGCCCACAGTGCACGGCTGAGCTAGGCCAGGACCCAGTCGGTCCACACCGTTCCGCTCCCCTTGGCCCATCTCTGGGGTCTCTTTCCTTAGCAGCATTTTCTGAGGCATGTGCACCTGTCTCCCTAGGTGCATGTGGGTCCCAGTTTCTTTTGCCCAGGACCTCATAGGAAGCCTGGCCTGTCTTAGGAGGCCTTGTCTACACTGAGAGCTTCTGGCACCCAGAGCCAGTGGTCGGGTATCCCAGCCTCCCTGCACTTAGCCACGGGGTTAAGCCTGCAGGGCAGGGCTGTCCAAAGCATCCCCAGAGGGCCCCTCATTCCAGATTTTTATAAACACCAGCTTCAGCCCTTGGAGGGGGACGATAGGAGCTGCCTGGTTCTACCCTGCCGTGAGGTTTGGGAGTTGAGCCCTGAAGACCCCTGACCAGTCCCAGGAAAAGAATCAAATGTCTCTATCGCCTGGGGTCACTTTGTGGATTACTTTAGACTTTCTGAAATTTCTAGAAGTGAAAGTTCAAGCTTGAGAAAATGTTCTCTGCCTATCATTAGGGAAAAAATAATAAAATAATGAATAAAAAATAAGAATTGTGTGGACGGGGGCTGCAGCTTGCATCCTGAGGACCAGAGGGAGGACTTCTTAAATGAGAAAAACTCCAAATTGGGATACTTGACAAAAGGTAACAGATGATTAAAAACATTGGTTTTGGGATCGGACGGAGCTGGGTTCAAATCTCTGCTTTGCTGTTTCGTAGCTATATGATCATGGCCAAGTTTCTTATTCTTACAAGGCCTCCGTTTGCTTATCAACAAAATGGGGATACAAATAGTACCTGTCATGAATTTTGAAGAGAAGAATGGTGTAATGTATGTAAAGTGTAGGGCCCAGGGTCTGGCAAAGGCCGTGGAAAAGGGTGATGATGAATGCCAGAGAAACTGAGGCCAGGTGTGGACAGGAAGGTGGCTCTGGGCAGGAGGCCCAGCGTCATCACCTCCTCTGAGCAACGTTTTACCATTTGATTTCAACTTGGGAAAACCTTGCCATTTGGAAGCCACGTCCCCAGGGAAGGAGGCAAGGCCTGCCGCTCTTTCTGGAGTATGTGCCCAGCAGGCAGCTGTAGACACTGCCGGGTCCAGAAGCCCACCCTGGCTCTAGTTCTGCAGAAAGATTGAATGGACACAGGCCCCCAGGCAGACCGTGATCAACCAGGGCCATCACTTCTGGCCTTGTCTTTCGGGGGATGAAGAATCCTGCTCTTTTAGAAGTCTGACCTCATCCTCAGTTTCCTCATCTGTAAAATGAAGAGAACCGACTACTTCCGAGTGTTGCTTTGAGGACTGTCAGGCATGTGGTACTGTACATGCTCAGTAAATGTCACCTCTCATTAGGGACTCAGGAGCCCAGGGTGATGGCAGATGCTAGTGGCCCCCAGCTGGGGCTAGGACATCCCTAAGCTCTTGGACCTTACCTACCTCTCCCCAAACTCACCTTCCATAGGGTTTGGCTCCGTGGGCTCTTTCTCCTTTCTTCACACAAAATGCACATAGTTTCTAAGTTCCAGGGTTCCCAGGAGCCTGGCAGGGTGGAAGTGTGTTTGGATGGGGCGTGAGGGGGTGAGGCACTAGTTGGCCTCTAGCTTAACCTCTCTGCAGCACGGTTCCTTTGTCTGCAAAGTGGGGATAAAAATCGCAGTCCCGCCTACTGTTGATATCTACAATGGCTTCCCGTCCTGCCCGAGCAGCAACGTTTTGAGAGTCATGTCTTGTGATACTTTGGGGCTTGACATGGGGCTGGCTTTTCCTTCCCAGGTGTGGGCTTTGCGGACATGTGGCAAGCTGTTAGCCAGGCTGGAGATGGTCTTGGCGCTGCTGCTTTTTGGCTTCTGGCCATCCTGACTGGAGAAGCACAGATCGGTACCGCCCTCTAGCGGCCCTTTCTCTAACAGCGGGAAGGAGAGTGTGGGGCTCTGGTGAAGTTTCAGGGCAGGCCAAGAGGTTTCTTCCAGGCCCTTTAAGGCTAGGAGACCAGAATGAGAAATTTAAGTGTCAGGTTCCCAGGACGAACAGCTCAGAGAAAAAGGCCTTCCCTCTGCTGCCATGGGAACCGTGAGAATTCGCTGGAAGTGGGGAGACACGTCTCAGCAGGCAGCCCAGCAGCAGGTGGGCTGGACTGGATCGGATCAGATCCCTCCGGCTGTGTTTCCTTAAGACAAAACCCTGCAAAGTACCCGTAAGTATCTTCAGCAAATAGTCTTATGATCTTTCCCCAAAGAGAATTATGGCCATTTTTTAGGGTAACTGTGGTCCGGGGGAAAAGGAATATCTGGATTTCTCAAACACTAGTAGACATGGGATCTGAGTTGACACCAACATTAGGGCATCTGAAACTCCACTGTGGTCTGCAGGTTGGAGGGTAGGCACTGGAGACCAAGTGACAGGAGCTTTGGCCTGGCCCTGAAGGTAGAACGTACACGCATACACACGTGTCTGCTGACCTCTGCTCTTAGAGCCATTACATGCAGCAGGAAGGTCTGAGTGGGAGCCCCGCAAACTACCCTCCATGTCAGGATCAGAAGGGAGAATTGCAGAGGTAAACACCATAGTAGAAGGGCTGATGGTTTCTATAATATTCCCATTCAATTCACCAGTGTGTCCTCTCTAACTGAAGTGAATCCCAACGGATGACAGTGATCTACCATCGATATTACTAGATGCCTTGTGGGATTTGGTATCTTTATTAGAACAGATCAGCACAGCCCGTGCCCCTTAGCATGTGGCTGTCCACCTGGTGAATGCTTTCCTCTCAGCATCCGTGCAGAAGGAAGATGAGAAGCAGGCACTCCCCTTGGGCCTTCGGACAGTGCACTCAGCCTGACCCGGCCCTTCAGGGGCCACCTACTCACCCAAGGGAGCCTAGAGGGCTTTGACGAGCCAAAACCCCAACCACAGCAGGACTTTCTGGACCATTGAGGAAAGTGGAAGCTGGACCAGGCTTGAGGAGGGCACACAGCAGCCACCAAAGAGAGACAAAGGCTACCAGGACTCAGGGTATCCAACGCCCTAAGGTGTTCCAGAGACGATGGAGGACAGTGGCCAGGAGCCAGCCTCCCTGCCCGGCTGCCCGGGTCTGAACCCAGCCATTCCATGTACTACGTGTGTGATCTCGGGTCCCTTCGTGCCTCTGTGCCCCAGCTTCTTCATCTGAGTGACAAATGTACCTACCTCCTAGGGCTGCTATCCAGGTTTAGGAAGTTAACTCTTGTCACGTCTGTAACACTGTGCCAGTGACAGTCAGGGCTCAGTAAATCTGAGCTGCTATGACCTTTGTCTCTCAACCCTCACTGTACCCCAGGACTCAGCCTCTAAACAAGCATCCATCTGCTGTCTCTAGGTGGCTGTAGTTCTGAACCAGGCCGCCATGCTCTTACCTCCACCTGTGTCAATTTCCTTCCCAAATGGAGTCCTCAGCCTCCTGCTGAGACCCCTGCCCTGCACAGCTCTCTGCTCCCCCCGGGCTGGGGTGGTGGGACTCTGCTCCTGCCCTCTCTTGTCCCTGCCTGACAGAGCTCCTTGCCTCCCACGGGTCTCATTGGAGAAACGTGTGGATTCCACCAAGGAAAGCCACCACTTCTGACCCGGTGACAAGATCCGAGGGCTGGATCGTGAATCTACAGGACCTGAGACCCCTCTTTTCCTAACTCTGTAGCAATTGGTTGGGGTCTTTATGAGGGTGACCAGGCTTGGGTGGTGTTGCCATTTCTTTCCAGAAGCAGAGAAAGGTAGCATGACACTCTCCACTGTTCAGACCCACTAGGAAGATTCCAGGCCAATGCTCCCAGCATCCTGGTAGCCCAGGGGTCGGCCCCCAAGGAAGCAGGTCAGGGGGAAGACTCTGGGGGAAGCATAAAGGAGCTGGGGAGATTTGGCAGAGGGCAAGGCCGGTGCCAGCCTCCCTCCCTGCCTTCTCCCCGGGAGCGCCTGTCCAGCCCTGGGCTGAGAGAATCAGCTAATGGAATACGCAACAAGGCTTATTTGAGCAAACCCCTTTTTATTGTCAGTAAGACACAGCAACACTTCAGAGATTAACAGCTAGAAAAGAGACTGGCTGGTTGTATTTCAAAATGTAAAGTACAAAACTGTGAACCTAAAATAAAATAAAAAAGAATATTTAAAAGGCTTTTCTTTTCTGTTAAGTTCTGGGACTTAGTAAATGGAATGAAAGCACAGCTCCTTGTCCCCAGGAAACTGGGTTGTAACAAGCGGTGCCTAGGCTGCTGGGGAGGGCGGTCCCCCACGGTCCAAGAATCCCCCAGCCGCGTCACTCCCCAGGTGACGCTGGACTTGTCACCACTCGAGCTCTGGGACCCGATTGGCCCCTCTGTCTCCGCTAAGTGAGGATGACTGATGAGGACAGCCTCCCCTCCCTGAGGCCTCGATGTCTCCTCTTCTGGAAACTCCCCTCCCTGGCTCCCCGACGCTGCCCTGGTCAGCAGCATCTCACAGGTCCGTGGACAGCGAGTCCGGGATCTGCTTGCCTTCTTCGGCCGACTTGCTGGCCAGCTTTTGGGAGAAGACAATAAACAAAAGCACAATATCAAGATGGGATTGTCACGAGCGCCAAAGTGGGGCTTTCCAGTCTCAATCTTGAGGCCCCTGACACTGACGCCTGCCCAAAGCCCAGGGAGCGGGAGCTGCCATGACCTTGACTTTGGCCAGAGGTGCAGACCTTGGCAGTGGAGCGACAAGGCTTTGCTGTCTCATGGCCCCTCACTAACCGGGGTGACTTGGGCACGTTGCCTACTGAACTCTGAGCCTTATCAAACCCTTTCCCGGGAGAGCAGGAGATCAGAAGGATGGATGTTGGGAACCGCTTAGCGTGGTGCCTGACTCACAGCACACTTGCCATTTTTATAGTAGCACAGTTCTGGTCTAGTATCATCTTGAGGATCAGAAGTGTCATGGTACCTTCTTGATCTTAAAGCAGAGACTGACGAGTAACCACAGGAGATGAGACTTGAAGAGTCAGTGCTTGGAAACTAACTTTAATTTGTAAGATTGTGTAATATAAGTTGAATAGGAAAGTGCTTCCAAAGAGAAAAAGCGCTTTCAGCTTCCAAAGCCAGCGGCTGCCGTGGCTGGCGTGGGAGCACGGGGGGCGACTGAGGCGCGGGCTGGCTACCTACTGGTGCTGGGGTCCCAGGGGCCCTGCACGTCCCTCGTGAGGGTTGGTCCTGGTCAGAGGAGCTGCAGGGGCCCCAGGGGAGAACTGTACTCCGGGCATCACTGGACAGGGACCCGGACCTCAGGGCCCCCGACCACGCCTCCTAGGGAGTGAGCACGTGCCACACACGCACCACACACGAACCCCCGTTTTCTTCTCTCTCCACATTGCTCTCTTCCCTCCCCCGTTCCAACATCCTCCCACCTGTCTGGGTCCTCACCATCGTCTTGAAGAACTGATTGACCTTCTTCCTTTTCAGTGTCTTCTTGTCGCCATCTGAGAGGTGGAAGAAGGTCTGGCTGAGGCGGGGGGATGTGTTGGCCTCGTCCAACCCAGGCATGCCGGCCACCGAGAGCGTGAGGGCTGGAAGGAGAGCAGAGACAGGCCTGAGCGGTGGGCGGAGGTGACGCGGTGCCTCGGGGGAGAGAGATGAGAGATGGCTGGGGACAGAGCCAGCATCCAAGGCTCACACATCCTGTGTGCCAAGAGGGAAGCACCAGGCCTGCTTCCTGTCTGCCAGTGGGCGTTGGAGCTGTCCTCGTTGTGTGAGGTTTGCCAACCCTGCAGACAGGGGTCCGGCCTCCTGGCCCCCAGTCAAAGCCGTGTCCAAGGGCCAACTGCCTCAGAAACACAGAGCCTTCTGCCCCAAGGTGGGGACAGTGTGAGCTTGCTCTTCCTCCACATCCCAACGCCAACACCCTGGATTTCTCATCTTTCCCAAAGGCCAGGGGCAGTGGGGAAAGAGTCTCCAACCCGGGTGTCACCTGGTGGAAGGGCCAGAGAGCCTGGTGGCTACAGCACCAGCTTGGAATTTTACAGAGACCCGAAAAATTAGCTACCTCTCTCAATGCTGGTTTTGACATTGATAAAACTGGAGTAAGAGCCCAGACCTCCAGCACCTGTGAGCCCTGCTGGGAGGACGCGAGGGAAATGGCTTGTGCTCACTTCAATGCCACAGCCAGGCATGGGCTACCCTGTGTGGCCCAACGGGGCAGGGGACAGGGACACAGTTCCAGGGCAGAGGGCCTGGGTCTGAACTCAGCCTCCACTACATACTAGCCAGTGCCAGGCAAGAGATTGATAGTCTAGGTACTTCGGTTTCCTCATCCATACAATGGGTGAATGACATTATCTACTTCATAGTTACGTGCAGTGGGGCAATGAAATAATGCAGGAGTGCAGCTCGTGCAGTCGGGGAACAGCTGGGGCCTCCCTGTGAGCTGCCTGCCGAGGCCACGGGGGCAGCACCAGCCCTGGCCTGCTCCCGTGTGACCCCTCGGCACAGAGCCTGGCACAGGAAGCAGATGCTAAGGGCGTGCTGGGGAACAGATGGAGTGCTCTCGGGCGTGCCATGCCCCCATTAGGGCCTCAGGATCCCCTCGGTAAACCAGGAACTGCAGCTGTGCCCTGCTCACCTCCTCACAGGACAGTGTGCGATGAGGGGTGGGGGACACGTAGCATCTATGTACCAAACACTCTGCAGCTGTAAGATGTGGTGGCAATTTTTGTAATCCAGAAATAGTCTTCCAGGTCCGAAAAGGAGCCATAGGTCTTAGGGACATACCAAAGACAGACTCTGGCCCCTGGGAGGCCTGGGTAACTAAGGATGCAGGGCCATTTGCTGTGACAAATGAATGCCCAGCAAATCCTGAGGACCAGAGGGACAGCAAGCCTCTACCCCAGCCTGGGTGGAGATTGCTGGGATGGCTTTACCCACAGGAAGGGTGAGTGTGGACAGAGATCAGAGGAAGGGGGGCTGTGAGCAGAGCCGCTCACCTTCAGGATGCCTGGTCTGCTGTACTGTGTAGACACGGTCCCCATCCATCCTCCACCCGCCAGGCTGGTGGCCTGCACTACCGCTATTCCCCATGCTGGTGGTGGCAGGGCACATACCTGGGATGGTGGGCATGGACTGGCTGGCGAAACTCATTTGAGAGAGGATGGACGCCTTCGGGGGGATGGCCGCATGCTCCGAGAGGTTGGTATCACTCATGAACTCGTGCTTCCTGGAAAGCTGGATGAATACACCACACACACACACACACACACACACACACCCCCCAGAGAGGCTTAGCATGAGGCAGATCTGGTCCTTGAAATGTCAGAGACAAGGGCTTGCCATCATTTCTATGAACCCAGCTCCAAGTTTATCTATTTTGTTTTATCACATTCCATGCCAGCCTGCCATGTATGTTGCACAGGTTGCACAGTATACAACTCCAGGAGTATTGGGGGGTATTCATTTAGACTATCATGTGAATGGTGTCCCCTAGAATTGTAAAACACAGAAAACATTTCCATCCTTTTCCCCCTGGGCAAGAGTAGCCTGTGGGGCCCACTGGGAGGTTTGTGGAGCATCCTTTGTCCACCAGAAGGCATCTTGGCTGGCTCTTTGCCCTTTCATCTGGCACCCCTCCCTTGCCAGGGCAGATAATCCCTGTCCTCCTCCCAGGTACCCAGAACATTTTCAACTAACCTCTTTTCAGGGGAAAATTAAGCTTGACCCCAGGGCTGTCTGACATCAAGTCTCATTACTAAACAGTTATTAGTTTACAAGACCAAACTCTCGAAGCCAAGACAGTGAGATTTTGTCTCCTCATTCCCGCCTGGGCTCCGGGTACAAAGGAGGAGGTGGTGGAGGCTGATGTCAGTGGTTAGAATGGCCCTGGGGCTGGGGACAGGGGCTGGGGGTTGCAGGAACACCGGCCCCTTGCCAGGCTGCTGCTCTCCCCGTCAGTGGGAGAACAGGCTCCTTCTCCCCCGCCTCGCAAAGCCCTGTGATGGCAGAAGGGACCCACGCAGGCTCCGGAGTGTGACTCCTGGGCTCAAACCTTGGCTGCGTCTGGCCCCAGCCATCCCTTGCATGCGCATGCGCATGCGCACGCGCTCCCCTCCCTGCTACCGTGGTGCTGCCTCCGGGATCCCCATGGCACCACGGAACCAGGCTTGAGCGAGAAGGGCCTCGGCGCCCCGGGTATCATGCCTGGCACATAGCAGAGAGTTGCCGACAGTGTCCGAGAGCAACTGGCCTCAGCCGCTCACCCGCTTCAGGTCCGACTCTGCTGCTGCCTTCTCGTCGGCGAACACCACGCTGCTCCTCTTCGTCCGCTTCTTAGACCTGCGCAGCTTGACCTCGGGCAGCGTGCTCCCCGGGGAGATGGGCTCCTCCGGCTCCACCCTCGCGGTCCTGGGTGATGCCAATTCCAGGTCGAAGCTGAAGGCCGAGGGGGACAGCAGTGGAAACTGCGGTTAGAGCTGCCGTGGAACTGCCTTGCAGGGACCCAGGGGGCCAAGGGACCTTTGTGAGACCTGAACTGTCACTACAGGGTCCGGGAGAGGTCAGCCAGCCTGGCAGAAAATTGGGGAGCCATTTGCTCGATTTGCAAACATTCAACTAAAGTAAATACAATTTATTTTATGTTATTCATAGTAAAATAAAGTTGAAGGAGGTGAGACATAAAAAAGAAACTGGTGGTGAGGAGCGAAAATGGATTAAAATGTGGATTTGGGGTCAAATCTAGGCACTGCCACTTCTTAGCTGAATGGCTCTGGGTAAATTCCTAAACTTCTTCGAGTCATCATTTCCTTTTCTGTAAACAGGGGACTTTGCAGCGACCTTGCAGAGTGGCCACGAGATGAGGTCCGAGGAACCCTCAGCACATTCCTGGCACCCAGCGCGTGCTGGATCATTCATGGTGTCTGTTATTAGAGCAGCTGAGCTGGACAGGTAGAGCCAGAGGGTTCCAGGAAGTGGAAGAGGCCACGGGAGGGAGGACCCCAACAGGGGTGTGGGAGGTGCAGGAGAAGGAGCTCTGCGATGAGGACATCCTGTCCTGGCTGGGAGGAGATTCCTCAGGAGGCAAGGAGGTGAGAACATTCCAGAGGGATGCCGCCCGGTGAGGAGCTCTGGCTGGCCGGCAGAGATCACTGGACTGGGAGTTGGGGGCCCGCAGGTGAGTCCTGCAGGGCCCTCGGGAAAAGCCGCCTTGCTCTCTGTGCCCCGAAGGCTCTCTAAGAACAGCACTAAGCCTCCTGGGGTACTGTGAGGTTTCGTGAGGCTCCAGGTGGGGAAAGGCTTATTTGAAAGGGGCGAGGGGGGCAGAAGGGAGGATGCTGGGCAAGAGAAGAGTGGGGTTTGGGGGTTGGGCCAGGGAGACAGGGTGCGAGGGCTGCCCGGGGGCAGGGACAGACCTCTCGGAGGTGGTCTTGCTGGGGGTGCTGCAGTCAGAGTTCATGGAAGCCAGCGAGATGATGGACATCTGCCTGTAGGAGCGCAGCATGGACCGCGGGCGGCCCACCCTCCTGTCGTCGAAGTCGGGCTGTGGGTGGGAGAACAGAGTTTGGGGCTGAGCAGGGCGTCGCACATGGCTGAGGCTGGGGGTGGCGGTAGAGTAAGGAATGTGGCTTTCATTCCCGGTTCCTGGGAGATAGATCTAAATCCTGGGAATTTTTTCCCATGTGACAGGAGTGTCTGTTGTCATGGTGACCCCCTGGAGCATCCCTGACTTTATGCTAACAAGAAGGCTCCAGATGGCCAGAAAGACCAGCCCTGTGGGTACAGGGGCTTTGTGCCATGTGACATCAGCTTAACCCCTAGGGAGTGGACGGGGCTGGAGACTGCCTTGAGTCACATGGCCAGCGATCCAATCAATCGTGACTACACAGTGAAACCCCATTAAAACTCCAACACTCAGGCACCGGTGGGCTTTCCTGGTTGGTACCACACAGCAAGGTGCTGGAAGGGGGACACAGCCTGAGGACACAGAAGCTTCTCTTTTGGGACCTTCCCAGGACTCACCCTGTGCATCTCTTTATCTGGCTGGTCTTGATTTACATCACAAACTGAAATCGTGTAAGTATAGAGCTTTCCTGAGATCTGTGCATCCTTCTAGTGAATTATCAACCCTGGGCAGGTGGTGGGAACCCCCCAATTTGTCACCAATTGGGCAGAAGTGTGGGTGGCCTGGGGACCCTGGGGCTTGTGGATGGTGTCTGAAGCAGGAGGAATCTAAGACTGTGCAAGGTGACCTAACTCCAGGTAGTTTGCATCAGAATGACATTGCAGGGGCTTCACACAGTGCTGGAAGTGAGAACTCCTCTCACAGAAAAAAACCTTGCATCAGAAAAGACCTGAGTTTACCCCTAGGCTCTTCCAGTAACTCACTTCCCCTCTCTGGGTCTCAGTTTTCCCATCTGTAAAATGGGAAGGTTGAACCAGATGGTTTTTAAGGGACTGCACAGCCTTAACATTCTGTAATTCCATTTTATAAGGAAGAAGATAAAGATGTCCCTGTGAGCACCAGGCCAGTGGCTTCTTTGGGCCAAGGAATTTAGCGGCCAAAAGCAGTGGCCTTGAGCCACTAGAACCAGGTGCAGACCCGGACCCACACTCATTGGCTATGTAGCTCCTGGCAAGCTACTGGACCCTCTGAATAGACACAAAAGGTTTTAAATAATTCTCCCTCCCAGGCCTGTGAGAATTAAATGACCTAGTAGATGTCAAGAGCTCTCATCAGGCCTGGCACACGTAGGTGCTTCATCACTGTAGCTTTTGTTATTACAGAGTCCTTTGAGCAATCAGTGTTTACACAGTCCCAATTGCAACTGGAGTTTATTTGGGGGTGAATTTGAGGGACTAGGCTTACAGGAAGGTTCCCCTGGATGGCTCCAGCCACGCTGGCTCTTTGGAGGCAGGTCCCTCTGCTGGGTCCCTTCCCACTCCAGCCTCGGCGTCCTTCCCTGCCCCATCGTGCCCCTTCTGGCCAGGGGGACCGCACATACCATCTCCCTGACACCATACTCCTTCTCCACCTTCACTTTCAGGTTCTTGAAGCACTCCTCCATCCGGTCATGGAACGGACGCAGGTTTTCTGACACCCTTTTCTCGTGGATCTTAATCCCGGCTCCCAGGAAGGGGATCTGGGGAGAAAACAGTAAACGGTGAGCCCAAGGCAGCTGGCAGGACTCGGCCCGGGACCCAGCCTGTCACAGCAGCTGAAGTCGAGTCTGCTAAGAATCCATCAAGGGCTTTGGGGTCCTCAGAGGCCAGAACACAGGGTCCCCAGCCATGGGGAACAGGGGAAGCCGCAGCCTTGGGGTTTGCTCTGGGAGGGAGAGAAGACTCCAGCTGCCCTGGCCTCACGGAAGGGCTGGACCCCCCCATCAGAGGCCACAGCCTTGGAATCACTCCCTTATACAATCTACTGCGGGCCAGAAAGTGGGGCCCAGGAGAGAATCTCTTTTGATTTGACTTAAAGCCTCACCTAAGAAGTTCTTGGCAACACAAAAGTGAAAGTTTGAATGTCAGGAGGTGGGAGACAGGAAGGGAAGAGCTGAGAGGAAAAGGAGGAGTGGGCGCAGCCTCATCTTGCAACATTATGCGGTTGCAGAGAAAGACATGGGCGTGTTGATGCCCTGAAGTTACCACCAGCAGGGAGCTTTAACAGTGGAGACCCAGCCTTGGGGAGGTGAGGGAGGACGGTGGTCTTATTCCCCCACGGGGGCGGGGGGCAGACGCATGCTGTCTAAGTGGGAGACAGAGCAAAGGGACCTGCAGAGCCATGGCGGCCACTGCTCAAAGGAGAAGCTCAGGACACTAGTGGTGTGGCCTGGGGGAGACAGAAACAGGGGTGCAAAGGCGTAGACTATGAATTATTTTAGAAAAACCCTAACCCTATCCTTACCCTTTTATGATGGTAACGTAAAGATATTTCTGCCTCCTTCTCTCAGAGCTCTCCCTGAAATGACGAGGTGAAGGAGAAACTGAAATCTCAGTGAAGCATGGAGACGTCCATGAACCTGCCTCACACTACATGCGGGTGGAAGGAGGATGGAGGACGGTAACTGGCCTTCCAGAACACAGTGGGGAGCTGGTGATGAGAAAAGACCCACCTGCCTCTAGGAGCCCAGGAGGGGCTCAGGGGCTGGGGGCGCTGGGCCCCACAGGGAAGCTGGGTGGGCTGGGGGCCAGACACAGAGGGCCGCTGGGCTCTGTATCAGGGCAGGTGGAGCGCCAAGTGCCACCACTTCACCTGGTAGCCAGGTACCATATTTTCCCACTTTCCCAAGAAGTGGCTTATCATCTAGAACAATTAGAACCAGAGGCTGTGGGCTCAGCACCACCAGGCACAACAGGGGCAGGATGAGGAGCCAGACTGGAAATGAGGGGTTGAATGGAAAGTTTGCACTGGATAGCGAGACCTGCACTGCCCAGGCCCCAAGCAGCCAGCAGCCCAGCGGTCGGTCGGGATCATCTTCCTTTGCAGCAGCTGGAAGGGTCTGACTCTGGAGGAGGTGAATGGTCCCATGGAGATACCGACATTTGTGAATCATTCAGCTACCATACAGCAATGCCACCCAGCTGACACGGCTCCCTCTCATGGTTACACATGTTCATTTAGCCCCACTCTTAACTATGAAGAAATGGCCAAGGATCACCAGACATATTAGAGAGAATTCTCCAATATAAAAGGAAGGAAGGAAGGAAGGAGGGAAGGAAGGGGAGAGGGAAGAAGGAGAGAGGGGAGCAAGGAAAGAAAAACCAAAGAATTTGGAAGAAACATAAACTAAAGAGAGACTAAGAAAACATTATTTTTAAAAAATTTTAATTAATACATAGAAACAGAAAAGATTTTCCATTCATGGAAAAAAGAGATGGATTTTATATAAAAATGAATAATGGAAATACTACATATAAAAAGTAGTGAGATATAGTTAAGATGGTAAATGGAGGTAAATTTATAGCTTTAGTATTAAATATTAGAAAAGAGAGAAAATTAATTAGCTAAGTGGCCATCTCAAGATATTAGTAAAAGACCAGTAAATTAAATCCAAAGAGACCAAAAGGATAGAAATAATAAAGTGTAGATATGAATGAAAAAGAAAAATAAACTTACAACACAGAAGATCAACAAAGTCAAGAGTTGGTTCTTGAAAAGACATAACAATGATGAACCCCTGAAAAGACTAATCAAGAAGACAGAAGGTACCAATAACCAATACCAGGATTGAAAAGGGAGTCCCATTACAGAAGGTACAAACTATGGAAAATCATAAGACGGCCGGCCAGGCACGGTGCCGCACATCTGTAGTCCCAGCTACTTGAGAGGCTGAAGCGGGAGGATTACTTGAGCCCAGGAGTTCGAGACCAGCCTGGGCAACATAGTGAGTCCCCATTTCTACAAAGAATTAAAAAAAAGTTAGCAAGATGTGGTGGTGTGAGCCTGCAGTCCCAGCTACTCAGGAGGCTGAAGTGGGAGGATTGCTTGAGCCCAGGAGTTTGAGGTTGCAGTGAGCTATGATGATGCCACTGCACACTAGCCTGGGTGACAGTGAAATCCTGTCTCAAAAGAAAATAATATATATTATGATCAGGGGAGATTTGTGTCATGTATGTAAAATTGGTTTAATTCAACTAATATCTAGAATATCTATAAACTCCTATAAATCAATAATATAAAGACAACTCAATAAAATAAGTAAAAGATTTGAACAAGTACTTCACAAAAGGGTAATCCAATTAGCAGTAAGCATGTGTAAAGGTAAATTAAAACTAAACTGAGATACCATTATACAACCACCAGAAGGACTAAAATTAAAAATACTCACAGTATCAAGTGTCAGTGAGAATGTGAAGCAACTCACTCTTAGAAGTTGGTGGGAGTTATGACTCAAGGGATGTCATTTAAGAAAAAAAAAAGAAGTTGGTGGGAGTGAAAATTGGTTCAGCCACTTTGGAAAACTACTTCTTGTATCTAGTAAATATGCATGATCCAGCAATTCCACAACTAGATGTATACCGAGGGAATTGAGTGCTTATGCCGAAGACAAGAACAAGAATGTTCATAGCAACTTTACTTATGAAAGCTGAAAACAACCAAAATGTCTACCAACAGGAGAATGTATAAATTGGTAAATTATTGTTATACTGCATACCTGTACAACAGATAACACTTAGAAACAAAAAAGTCAAACCTCTATGTATGCAACAAACTGGATGATTCTTAAAGGCATTAAGTTGAACAAAAGAAGCCAGACATACCACAGCACATACTGTATAATATTAGTAACAATTTATAAGAAGTTTAAGAACAGGCCAAACTAACCTAACTTATGGTGACAGAAGTTTGTCACTATCTACTAAAGCTAAATATTCTCACACACTATGATCAAGCAATTCTACGCCTAGGTATACACCCAACAGAAATTGTGCATACGTGTTCCAAAAGAACACACACATACACGTTCAGCACAGCTTTATTCATAATAGCCCCAAACTGAAATCAACCCAATTCTCCATCAGTAGAAAAATAAATAAATACATTTTGGTATAGTTACACAATCCAGCTATATGGCCTACTATACAGCAATGAAAATGAATGATAAATAGCTATGTACAACAAAATGAATGAATTTCACCAACATAATATTGTACAACATAAGTTAGACAGAAAAGAATGCATACTATGTGATTTTGTTTATATATAGGTAAAAAAATAAGCAAAAGTA
The DNA here is from genome assembly GCF_041146395.1 of Eulemur rufifrons. NCBI lineage: Eukaryota > Metazoa > Chordata > Mammalia > Primates > Lemuridae > Eulemur > Eulemur rufifrons. The sequence goes on from NC_090992.1 coordinate 15,994,731, forward strand.
AAATATAGTGCTTAAGAATAAAGGCTTGGGTGGTAAAACTATTTTTAAAAAGCAAGGACATCACTACTCTAAAAGCAGCGTGGTGATCGCTCTTGAGGCAAGATGATGATGACTGCAAGGAGGCCTAAGGTGGGCTCGGGGCGCCAACAGAATTCTATTTCTCCACCTGGGTGGTGGTCCCAAGGGTGTATGCTTTGTGATAAATCAGTGAGCTGTATATTTTTATGTGTACTTTTCTGTATGTTATATTTTCCAATAAAAAGTCTAAAAGAAGAATGTATTGTAGACATCTTTTCATGCTAATAAATATAGAGGAAAATAAGAAAAAAAATAAGAAGCTATCTGTCTTGAAATCTGTGAAATCTTGAACAGCAAATGCACTTTGAAAGCTTCAGCCTTTGTTGGGTTGCTAGAGGTGCAAGTATATTCATTCCCCTTTGAAATCTAAGATTCCCATGTTTTGAGAAAATCCAAAGCGTATCTGGCTTTGCAAAACCAAGAGCTAATCTAGAATGACGCTCCAAGTGGGCAAGGGACAGGCCCAATTTTGTCCATCCGATCTCTGCTGCCTGGCTCTGCGCCTGTCGAGCACACAGTAGAGACTCGATGGCTACAGGTTGCAAGAACGACTGGGATGGAATAGATGAGGAAGAGCTCGTCTGCTGTGTGTCTTGATGTAAAAGGCAGCCTTCACCATGAGCAGGGCTGCATCTTTTGAGTGCAGGTGCCCATAGTTAGGGTGTCTGGGCTCTGGGTGGGAGGGACGTGGTCCAGGACAACCTCCTTTGGGGGCTAAGTATGCCTCTTGTAACAAGGTGGCTTGGGAGCAGTGGGTGGTGCGGAGCTGGCCGCTAGGGGCGCTGTCTGAAGGTGCCTGGCTAATGGGTTTCAGAAGCAGTACCATCTTCATGAGATCTCTGCTTTCAAAGGTTCCCTTCTTGTTGATAGTGCCCCTCTCATTAGATCCAAGACATTGGTAGAATTTTCTTAGAAGGTACATCCTGGCATTAGCTGTGCAGTGAGGCTGAGTGAGGTCCATTCTCTGGACGTGGTGGACACAGCATGGAGAAGCTGTTACCAGGTGGGAAGAGGTCCCCAGTAGAGAGGACCAGGGCAGTGTATAAATTGACAGTGATACCCAACAATGATGCGAATTTGTGTGACATGTTAGCTTTCCCTGGCACCCCAGGAATATCTGAGGATGGGAACCCATCAAAGCCTGGCCTTCCTGCTTCCCAAGTTGGAGGTGGTGAAGGAGAATATCATTATTGGAATATTAAAGGGCATGATGACCCTGGGAGGCTGGGACCTCGGGGATATTTGAGTTGCACAGGTGGCACGAAGAAGTAAAAACGGAGAGAAAATTCCAGACAGACACACAAAATGCATTCAGAAAAAGTATGTCTGTGCAGTGCTTGGTGTTTCATTTTTAAAGCCCCACTTTGCATAAATTGGCAGAGGCAGAGAAGGACCTGAATTAGGAATCCTTATTTTAAGAAAAAAGGCTGCACCCAATGCTTCTCATTCCCTGATTTCCCTAGAGTAACAAAAACTCCCTGCCACAAAAGCTTGCTTTTCTTTGCACAGTGACTGGCAAGAAGGGAGGGAGGCAGGCAGCTGCAAGCTCTGCTCCCTGCCCCTGCGCTCACCACTCGCCTCCCACCCCTGCCCTCCGCAGCCGCCCCTGCATAATGCCAGAGCCCAGAGCTGGTGATGTTTGAGGAAGGGGCTGCCCCAGGCTGGGAGGGGAAGCCTGGTCCTTTGAAAGCCTCCATGGGAGGGATCTAGCAGACTGCTGCTTCTGCAGGGAGAGGGAGAGAGAGGAAAAGAGAAGAGGAAGAGAAGCTGAGAGGAATAAGAAGGGGGTGGGGGAGAGACAAAAGACAGAGAGCCTGGGGTGGCAGTAAAAGGCTTCTAAGACAGAGGGGGAAAGGCAGAGACAGACGCACAGAAAGGAGGAAAGAAAGAATCCAAAAGAAGGAGAGGGATGCAAGGAGAGAAGGGACAGAGAGGAAGATGAGAGGCCAGCCCGGGAGAGCAGGGCAGTGGGAAGGGCGGTGCCTTCTACGTCCCCTGGCTGAGAGCAGCAGCTGGTGTGCACTGCAGACCCTTTGACCCACGGCCAACCAAACACAGACCTCAATTATTTTCAAAACCTGAGATCCTCCGGAGCATTAAGGCAACAAACTGGGTCAGCCCTAGGAGGAGGAGAGGTGGGGGTGGGGGCCCACGTCTTCTATTATCTGATTGGCCTGTGCTGGGTGTCGGGGGAAGGTGCTGGTGGGTGTGTGGGGGCTCGTGTTCACTTTCGTCCCACTGTGAAAAGCCACCTCCTCAATTCAACATCAAATAAAGCAATCTTAGCAACACGCAGCACAGCACTGCTGCCCTGCACCCGTGCACCCCCAACCTCTGTTCCGGGGGAACGAGCTCAGGTGTGACATAGAGTCAGAAGAGGCTATAAAAGCAAGGGACAGCAGGTCATGTGAAATTAGGCCGTGTCAGCTAGAGCCCAGCTCAGGGCCGGCGAACCATGGTGAGGGACAGGAAGGAGCCCAGCTCTGCTTTACCTGCCACGCAATCAGGTCCTTGAGGCGGTTCAGCTTGTCCTGGTCCTCGGGGTGGTCCCTGATGTACTCCTCAGTGAAGAAGGCCTGGGGAGGACAGACAGGAATTTGGGGACCCCTGTTCATTTGGCGTGGACCCCACAACCAGTCTCTTTGGCACTGGGAGAAGATTTGATTTGAGAGGGGCAGGGATGAGGTCACAGGCATTGGGAGGAGACAACAGTCAGACACCTGTAGGGACTGACACTGTTGTCTGTGCCTGGAGGCTCTGATCAGCACCCACTGGGAATGGGCTGCAAAGTCCTGAAAAGTAGTTGTCAAATTGGGGTCCCCAGGCCAGCAGCAGCAGCAGCAGCACCTGGGAACTTGTTAGAGAGGCAAATTCTCTGGCTCCTGCCCAGACCTACTGAATCCGAACCTCTGGGGGTCCGGTGGGGACCCTGCAGGTGGTTCTGATGCACCTTCAAGTGGGAGAACCGTGCTCTGAGGACAAGGGCTCAGTAGGAGCTTCACTCAGTGGGTGTTCCGGCTCCCCTCAGGGCTCCCCTCGCTCCAGCGAGTGTGTCAGCTCCTTAGCCTTTTCTGGGGCTCCTGTCCTTAAGGCGTGCACACAGCCATGCAGGCACAGCTCATCGCTCCTCAGGCTGAGCAAGAAGTTCCCCGTGACGACTGCCTGGGGCGTCTGGGGGCGGCTGGAAGGACTGACTCCACAGTCCCAATACTACTGTGCTGGGTTCTTGGTTTTACGTCAATGAATAACAGAGGAAAGATAACAGGAAATTCATCATGAGATTTATTACAATGAGAGTCCATCTTTTCTTTAATGTCTGCTATGTGAAAACCAAGTAAGGACTTTCTAGTCTTCAATGCCAGGGAACCCATGTCTCCCTACTAAGAAACTGGTATTCCCCCTGCCACCCCACATAACGGATGCTAATTCTCTCTTTGCCACGGACACCAGAAAGCTCAAAAATGAAATATGTGGTTCACATATGTGGAGTTTTCTGGAGGGCCATTCTGACCTAGACATTTAGATTACACCTGATCTCCTGGTCTGTCTGTCTTTTCATATATTCTGAGTTTTGTTTCTTTCCACTTGTATACATCATTTCAAATCCTCTGTGGAAGGGATGGGTTTATCCAAGTGGCATGTACTTCGACTTGTGGTCCCTGTCCTTTTATGGTTTGTCTCAGTCATCCCAGAGCCTTTCCTTCGCAGAGCTGCTGGATCTGCCCAGTGGGCTAAGGGCCCCAAATGAGCCTTGCCCCTGCCTGTCCTAGCACAGGGCGTGGCCATGAGGGCGGGAAGGAGACGGCAGCCAGCTAAGACACCAGGCTGAAGAAATGCTGGGAGCTAAATGAGGTGCAAGCTGAGTGTCCCTTTGGGGGACAAGGAAAGCCACAGTAGGATCAGCAACATGATCCCTCCCTCCACTGCTCTGTCCCCACCAGGCCTGGAGTGAGGAAGCTCTCACCTTCTCATACTTGGCAAAGCCTCCCATGACGGCAGGGTCCACGATGCCGTTCAGGAGCATGGACAGCGGGTTGATGGGGAGGCTCTCGTCGCTCTGGTACTGGTTGATCATCATCAGGATCTTCTCGTTGGCGGTGGACATGGTCTCAATGGCGTTCTCCAGAGGACTGATTGTGGTCTGTTGAAAACAAGATCACCCAGAAGAAAGGGCCTTAGCAGGTCGCTTTAAAGACAGATATAATTATTAAGCATTGATTTTACTTGGGGTGGAAATTCAAATGAGGCCATGCTCCCTGGGGAGCTGTAGAAGGATTTTGTTGTAATTAGTGAGCTCTGGGGGCTGTTTTCTGTCTGGGGAGAGAAGGGCTGACTTTCTGCTTAGCAAGAAAAACATTTTCTCTGCAAGGGCAGAGGCAGAAAGTGTCAGGCACTTGCTGAGGTTTCAGAGGCTGAGTGTGCCCAAGAGAGGATTTTCCCTTCTTATTACCTGGGTGAAACATGCTCCAACTCAACCCTGCAGGTATTGGTTGAGTAATTACTATGTGGGAGCTGTTAATTAGCTGGAGAGATCAGAGCAGCTTGCAATGTGAGCGCCAAGCCCAGCACACAGTAGATCCTAAGGCTGGTTGCTGTTAGAGCAGTTGCTGTTCCAAGGCAGATTCGGTTTAGTTGGGAAGATAAAACTAAATACCTCTCCAACACCTCTTAGAAAGCAATACAGAGGGCCATCAGATGCCAACTGGCCAAACAGTGTAGTCTGCAAGAGAATGGGCTCCGGAGTAAAAAACTGAACTAGAGGTCAAGAAACATTTTCTGTCAAAGGGCCAGATAGTAAATATTTTAGGATTTGTAGGCCAGATGGTCTCTGTTGCAACTACTGGACTTTGTTATTGTAGGGCAAAGGCAGCTACAGGCAATATGTAAATGAACGAGCATGGTTGTTCCAATAAAACTTTCTACAAAAACAAGTGGTAGGTGAGATTTGGCCCATGAACCCTAGTTTGCTGATCCCTGAACTGAACTAAAACAAATAAAACTGAGTACAAATATTCTTAAATTTGTTAAGACTTGTTTTGTGGCTTAACATGTGACCTATCCTGGCGAATGTTCCATGTGCACTTGAGAAGAATGTGTATTCTGTCCCTGTTCAGTGAAATGTCCTGTCTGTGTCTGCTAGGCCCATTTGGTCTAAAGTGCAAAGTGCAACGTTTCCTCATCGATTTTCTGGCTGGCTGATCAGTCCAACATTGAAAAGTGGGGTATTGATATCTCTACTATTATTGTGTTGCAATCTATGTCTCCCTTCTGATCTCTTAATGTTTGCTTTGTACGTTTAGGTGCTCCAATGTTGCATGCATATATATTTACAATTGTTATATCCTCTTGATGAATTGACACTTTTATTACTATATAATGACCTTCTTTGTCTCTTTTTACAGTTTTTTTTTTTTTTTACCTAAAGTCTATTTTGTCTGAAGTAAACATAGCTATCCCTTTTCTCTTTGTGTTTCACTGGCATGGAATATCTTTTTTTGTTCCTATACTCTCAGTCTATGAGTGTCCTTTAAGGTGAGATGAGTCTTTTATAGGCAGCATATAGTTGAGTTTTGTTTTTCTTTGTCCATTCAGCCACTTTATGCCTTTTGATTGAAGAATTTAATCCATTTAAATTCAAAATAATTATTGACAGGTAAGGACTTACTAGTGCCATTTTGTTAATTGTTTTCTGGTTGTTTTATAGATTAATTATTCCTTTCTCCTCTATTACTTCCTTCTCTTGTGGTTTGCTGGCTTTTTGTAGTGGTGTGCTTTGCACCTTTGCTTTTTACCTTTTGTTTATCTATTATAGGCCTTTGTTTTGTGGTCACCCTGAGGCTTACATAAATCATCTTCTAACTGGCTATTTTATCACATTGATTGCCACACTAGAAAAAAATTTTTTTCCCTGGGGCCACTATGTTTTATTATAAAAATAGAATAAAAACTTCAAAAACAAAACAATCCTTTCTTATTTAATGGAAAATTTGTTATATTTTTATTGTTTTCTGTGTGCTTTATGTGCAACTCATGTGGTGCTAGAATCAAGTTTTACACTGCATGTGAATTGAGTTGTATGTGACGCACAACATACTTATTGAATTTGTTTCAGAGAATTGAGTCTTCATATGCACATACACACACACATGCATGGACACACACATGCACACACACAGTACACACACCCCCTATACCTGCACACAGACACACACAATGTGAACGGGAGGGGAATGCTGCTTGCCCTGGCAGGGGCTGCAGTCCATAATCCTGCACACTGAAACCCACAGTCTAATATCTGTCATGAGCACAGACCAGCCCTGCAGGAGCTTTAAGGGGCCAAAGTCTAGACTGAGTTGTAAGGAACATCTATCACCACCGCTTGGACTGAGCCCTGCATCACACCTGGATTTCAACAATAGCCTGGCATATCTGAAAGACTCAGGCTCTAAGGTGAGTCATTAAAAATGGAAAGAGCTATTGATTGGCTTTCCTCCTCATTTTTGAAGCTATTTTTGGATTCCCAGATCTTTATCCTCATCACAGCTGTCAGGAACAGAGAATGAAAATACTTTTGGCTTCTCACCTAAGGACATTTGTGTAGACCAAATATATACCTCTTGGAGCATGGTTATGGGGTTATACATTTGGTGGAAGGCCTGGACGTCAGAAGCTGGTAACAGGAATAAAAGTCATGATCATGATATTGAAGATGACTCCATTTATCCATTGCCCCCTATGTGCCAGCCCATGCTGGGCATGTCACACTCGTGCTCATTTAATTCTTCAACAGCAGGTTAAGTCCCATGTCCCTGAGCACACGGTGGCAGATCTGGAGAGAGAACTCGAGCATTCCTGGTTTTTCTCTGATACCAAACTTGCCATTAACTGGCTGCTGGGACTTAGTCAAGCCCTCAAATCTATGGTCTCTTTCCTAAGCTGAGCCTCAGTTTCTTAGTTGGCAGTATAGGCATAATAACCCTTGCTGAGCTTGCTGTGAAGGGAAAAAGAATTATTAGTGGAAAATGCTTTGGAAAAAAATGTACAAGTGTGTGTGCGTGTGTTTGGGGGGGTGGGAGAGGACATCACACAAAAGAGGAAGTGATCGCAATCCCTGACAATTAGGTGGAGTTTCATAGTTTTCAAAGGCATTTTACCAATACTGTCTGCTTAAATCTCCCTAGGAATTCTATGAGCTGCACAGGAAAGGTGGGGTTATTATTCGGATTTCTGCCTCAGATTGCTTTGGTAGTTCAAGTCCTATCTCTGGGCCTCAGTTTCCTCATATGGAAAATAGTACAGCTGGACAAGAACCAGGAAGAACCAGACAGAAACTGGAGCACTGCGGGGGTCTAGCATTTACCTAGCACAGTGATTCTCACTTTTAGAAATTAACTCAGTGGGGGAAGGGGCTGCTACTACAGTTTGCCACAGCCCCCGCTGCTCCCTAATGGCTTAATGTGACTGTTTCATATATCTTACCTTATCATACTGGGCTCTGAAGGTATTTAAATTTATGGCATTTGGACTAAAAGACCCCTAGGATCCCTTTTAGCCTGAAATTCCATAGTTTTGCAATCATTATTTACAGAGATACACAGTGTTCGTCCAACATATCACACAGCTTGTTGATGACCATATTGAATTTGGATCTCTGACTCTGGATCAGGTGGCACCTTGTAAAGACCACATTTCTCAGAGCCAAGAACAAGAAATGAATCCTCAATGAGTAGAACTTACAATCAGTAGAACAGCCAATCAGAAAACACCTCTCTATACAAAAAATACTGTGGTCATGACAATTTATGAAAGAAATAACTGAGAACAAGATGTAAATTCATAGAACACAAACACAAATGCTTGGAAATAGAGTCATGTAGCAGGGCATTAAACTTTTGTGTCTGAGACATCCTGAAATTCTTGGTAACTCATATGTGAGAGGCTATCAAAGATAAATTCACTCTGGTCAATGTTTTGAATGTTTTCCCAATCCTTTTATCGAAGGTATCAGGGCGAAGGAGCAAGTAAAAAATGTTGACTATTTCTTTCCTAAATTCAGAATGTGAGTTTATAAAATAAGGTGACCAGTTCAGAAATTATGGGTGTCTACATATTGACTGATTGATTTACTTATGTATTTTTCATTAACATCTATTATGGGCCTGGGACTATTGTTAGCCCTTGGAGAAATGGCAGGAAGAAAACAGACAAAAAATCTCTGTCTTTTAGTGTAGCTTATAGTCCAAAATATTATATTTACTATTCTACTAATTAATGTTAGGAATAAACAAATAGGAAAATTAGGTAGTCTATCAGGAGATGATAAGAGATTTGAGGAGAAATGCAGTAGTACAGTCTAGCAGGAATGGCTGAAGGGGAAGAGGCGCCTTGCTGAGCACCACCAGGGGACAGGGCTCAGCCAGGGCTGGTGGGCAGAGGCTACAGATTCGCAGAAAGTTTCTGACTCCTTACCTCAAGAACAAGATTAATCTACCTACAGGATTTTGTGAGAATTAAATGGGATAATGCTATAAAGCCTTTGACCCAGTGCCTGGGACACTTGTTAAAATTTTTCATGTGCCACATGTCCCATAAACCAAGGGCAGAGATACTTTCTTCCTTCCCAGGGTACTACTTGCTGGGGTGGTCTGGGGACACTTTGATGAAGCAGAGAATGGGTCCAGTCCAGGTGCCTGATACGGGAGGTAAAGCCAAACCCTATCTCTTTTACTAACCTTGAATGACCCACTAATTCACTCTCCACCCCAGTTCCCTCATCTGTAAATGGGGAGAATAAGAAGATCTACCTCACAGGGTCATTAAGGGGTTTAAAGGAGACCATACATGTGAACAGTTTAGCCCATACTCAAAACAATGCTTGTTGCTGTCATCACCACTGCTATGTTTTTCCAAGGTCTAGGCAATGCCTATGAAAAGGAGGTTGGAGTGGTACTGAGCTACTGAATTCTCTGAAAATGACGGGGCATTAAGGGCTGGAGTGAGATGGTCTCAATGGTGATAATACAGTAGCTTGAAAACGTGAGTCAGGCAACATCCCTTCTCTGCTTATGGCTCTGTCTCACTCAGCAGAAAAGCCAAAGTCCGTATGGTGGTCTATTAGGTCCTGCGTGATCTGGTACCAGACTACTATTAATCACCCCTCACTTGTTTGGATCTGGACAGAAGCATGTTCTGGTCCCAGGGCCTTTGCACTTGCTGTTCCCTCTGATGGAAGGTCCCTCTCTTCAATGTCTGCATGGACCCCTTTCTCACTTCCTCCAGGCCTTTGCTCAAAAGCCATTTTAGAGGAAAGCTTTCCCTGACCATCCTATTTAAAATAGCAATCCTCATCCATCACCTTTCTGTTTTATGTTCTCTATCATGGTTATCACCATCTAGCATATTACATATTTACTTTGACTGTGTAGTCTGTCTCTCCCACTAGAATGTGAGCTCCACTGCAGAAACTCCTGGTCTTAGAACAGTCCCTGACATGCATTAGGTACTCATTAAATATTTTTTGGATGAATAAATAAATAGGACATCCTGAACATGTCCCCGTTTATAAGGTTTCCCCATAACCATGGTGGCCCTTCCCTTGCATCTTGGGAACTACAAGATCCTTGGCTGCCTGAGCACATGGAGACCTTAAGATGTGCTGAGAAGCAAACTATATGCCATCTGCACAAGGGAGTTCAAACATCGGGATTCCAGTAAGAACTCTGGCTCTGTGTGATTTCTCCTCCCTGAGCCTCGGTTTGTAACACTATACAATAGGTTCACAGTGGGATACTGCACAGGTGCTCCCCAAGGAGTTTCTGGGATGGAAGGAGTATAGGAGGGTGATCGAGTAGATGCAGTTCCAGGCCCTCTGCCATGGCCCACCCCCACTATAGAGACTCCCCATTCATCAGCTTCATTACTGGACGGAAAGTTTCATTTGTAGGGAAAAGAAAAGTTATCTGATGCTTAAAAAAAATCTCAAAGCGGCTACTCTGGATGCTGCCTTGGGTCTCTTCCTGCACTGGAGTTCTGGGACTCCCACAGTACCTTCAAATAAAAACATGTCACCTTTGTAAAGTGGCCTCCTGAGGCTGCCCATCAGAGGAAGAGAGGCCCCCACGAATGCCCCGGACTCACCTGGGACATGTGCACCACCTCAAACCAGCGCAGGATCCCCGGAAGCTTGTACGCTGTCACAAAGGAGGTTCTCTCAATCCACATCGACTGTCCGTGGGCAGAGGGGCAAGGGCAGGAAAGCAACACACTTATGAAACCTGGGTATCAGAGAAGCTTGGCAGACACCCAGCCAGGCCCCCAGGCCTTTCTTCCACCCGAAAGTGGAATAAATATTGCAAGACCCAGAAACACACTCTCACCTTACCCTTAAGACTCTTTCCCAACACTAAGTTTAAGCTCTCCTTGGACTTGGGCTAAGTAAATTTTAACCTGGGTTTATTAACAGTCTGAATTTTCAGGTAATATTGAATGTGTCCTTTGGCATTTTCTAGGGGTAGGGTCCATGGTGTTTGTTAGATTCTCAAAATATTAAGAATAAAGAGCTGAGAGGGACATGGAGTCACAGCCTCATTCCAGCCTCAGCCCTTGGGAATAGAAGGCAGGGCCTGTGGGGAAACACACACAAACAGGGGACCAGAGCTCAGGGGACATTGATGCATTGATGACTGAGTTGCTGTGGCTTCTTATTGGTGTCTGCTGGGAGGTTTGACTTCAACACCCCCCTCTTAGCCTGAGGGTTTCTACCTGCTGGAAAGGTAGGTGAAAAGTGGTGTTGGTGCCCTGTGGTGAAAAGGATGTATGTGACACCAGGCCCAGGTTCCATTTAAAAGAGAAAAGGCTTCAGAAATGAGAAAACCAAAAAAAAAAAAAAAAAAAAAAAAGAAATGAGAAAACCAACCCAGTGGAAGAGACTGTGAATGGGTGTCATTGTATCCATGGGCTAGTTTCATCTTCCTTGGCTTTGGATCAAGTTCCTTCCCGCTCTGAGGCTGGCAGATGCACGCTCTGGTTGCTCAAGGTGGCCCAGGGGAATGAACAAGGGTAGGGGAGATACTCACAGCAAACTCATTCTCGGGGTCTACGGTTCCCCTGCGCACAGGCCGGGAGTAGTGGAATCTCTGCACGTGGTTGGATTTGTAAAAGCTAAAAGACAAGAAGGGGCGGAGGCTCCTGGTAGCTGTGTCTGGCTGCTGACACCTGACCCGACCCTGCACTGTCCAGGGAGGCTCGTTACAGTAAACTGGAGATCTGGCAGAGTCCTTGGAGTAGCATTTAAAATCAGGTTCTGTGTTCTGGCATCCATGAAAGTGACCCTGGCACAGGATTTTCTAGCACGGCAGTTTAGAAGGTAGACTGGACTTAGGCCCTCACAAGAACATAGCATCCCTAAAGTATCTAAGCAATTGGAATTCTAGCATTAATGCAGAAGGATAGCCTAGGTCATCATTTCCTGTGACTCCAACAAAGGAGCTAGACAAACCTATGGTCTGAGCCTAGTGTCCCAGGGGTGTCCTTAAAGGATTTCTTTAGTTGTCACAGCCATCCCCCCAAATCAGTCTTCCTGAATCCCTAGCGAGGTTCTAACTCGGGGCCGGCACACGCTGTGCTAGCTGCATAGTTGTCATCCCCTGACCCTGGTGCCCGATCCAGACAGTGAGGGGAGGCTGAGATCCAAGCGGAGCTACACCTGCTTGGCCGTGGCACTGGCGTGAGGCTGCTGGGAGGGGCTGCCTCCCCCGAAGGAAAGGGCCCTTCTTCCCCATTTTTTTGATTGCTCCACCCAGAGTTGTGGACTTATTCTAAGACACTTAAGGTGCTCTATTGGATATGGGGGCATCGGAGGGTGGGCTGGGCATCTGGGAGGGATGCAGCCTGTGTCCCTCAGAGCCCCCAGCTCATGGCCTCACCAATGACCCTGAAAGCTGATACAGAACAGAGGGACACCTACCTGTCTTCACGCTGCTTCCTCTAATGTCCCTTTATCAGAGCCTGAACACACCCACTGTCAACGTACAACATTCACAAGTGCTGAAAAGATGTTTCTTTGGGAGCACATGTTCAGCATGACCAAGGCCCCCCTGTCCCCACTCTGCCTGTCACCTGCCCAGCCACGCCCTCTGCCTGCAGGTTCCTTGGGGCCACTCTGGGACCAACCTGAGCAACAGGCTCTCCTCATCCAGTTCAGTGACTCCCCGGACGCTTCCAGAGTATTCGCTGTGCTACAGCTGAGCCAGAACCTGTCCCTCCCACCCATCTCCGCTTCAGCTTTGTAAGGGGCAGCGCCTACCTAATTGGGGGGTGATTCTCCCAAGAGGTAAAGGGGGACAAACTGGCTAAGAGAGAGAGGGGACTAGAGGGCACTGGGGCTGTCCTAAGACCCGAGGAATGGTTTTCTTCCCCACTCGTCTTCCCAGAGTGCTGTGGGTCTTACTTTATAATCTGGTCAGGCACCGGCTTATTCTTGAACCTGGGGTGTTCATCCAAGACCGGCTGGACAGTGAAACACTGGATGTCTGGAATCCCTGAAGTTAAGGACTTAGAACACATCTGTGGGCTGCAGGGACAGCTCCAAGCCTAGCAGGTCCCAGCTGAGACCTTCCAGGCCAGGCCTTCTTTTTATTGCACGATCAAGCTCAGTTTGCTGGCTGCCAACTAGGTACTAATGACCAATGTGCAGTCACCAAGGTCCTCGTCAGAGCTGCCTGTCACCTGCAACCCTATTCCAGGGCTTAGCTCCTGCTAACATAGTTGGCTAGTGGTGGCTCTTAATTGCCGTTATCATTGCTATATTATCATCAACAGTGATACCATCTAATGAATTTATAGCTCTCAATCCATTGCAGAATACACCTCCCCATGGCCTGATTTAATCTCTCCAATTTCACTGAGTGGCATTATTAATCTAAATTGTCCCCATGGAGGTCAGAGAAGCCAGGCAACCTGTTGAAGGTCACACAGCTTGTAAGAACAGATCGGGGCTTGTACTTAGTTCTTTTAACCCTAAGTTCAGAAATCTTTTACTCTAGACTCTGCACTCAGAGGTGGTCCTCTGACCACCAGCAGCAGCAGCAACTGAGAGCTGCCGACTCAGACCCTCGGGTGATTCACACGCATGCTAATGTTGGAGAAACACCGCTTTGTAACATGTAAATAAATGCCATTTTTCACTCTGACTCTAAACGTTTGAAAGCATCTGCTGCAGCAGGATTGTAAGGAGCCACATCCAGGCTCAGTGGGAAAGAGCTCTGTGATCAATTAGTGATGCCTGCCACTGGCATAGTGGAGAGGCACTGTGTGGGCCAGACCTTTGTCATGCCTCTTCTGGACCTGTCTTCATGCATTCATTCATTCATTCAGCAGACAATATGGCAAACCAAATGAACAAAGTCAGTGGTCACTGGTCCCAGCCCTGCTTCCCTTTCCCTACCTTCCATTTCTTCTTTACCCATATCTCTCATTTAGGTATTCAAGTTCTTTCCTCCCTCTATTCTGCCCGATGACCACCCCATAACTCAAAAAAATCATATCCCGGGCCTGACATGTCTGCCGACTAAGGAATCAAGAACTCCTCTTGCTGGCTTTCAAAGCCGGGCTGATATGGCCATAATGCACGTTCCCACCATTAATTATCTCTGGATATCCAACACATCCCACTACTCCCCGTGCTTGGAACGTTTCCCTCCTCACCATCTCTCCCGTGCAAATCCTTTGGGTAGATGTCAAGTACCACAGTCCAAAACAACTACGTTCACTCCCAACCGGAATCATTTTCCATCCTTTGGCCCCCACAGCACTTACGAAAGATGATGGTGTGCTAGAACACAGGTTTGGAGACAGATCTTGGGGTTCAAGCACTAACTCTATCTCTAACTAGCTTTGTAACCTTGGGTGAACTGCTTTACATCTCTGCCCTCCCCATATTCCTACTCTATGAAACAGGGAAAATGAACACCCCCTTAAAGGGTTTTATGGGGTTTGAGGAAATAATGGTTATAAGCCCCCAGTCCCATGAATAAGACATTTAGCAAATGTGAGCCCTTCCCCTTTTCTCTTGCACCTGGTTCTTAGCACTGAAACAGGAGGAAAGAAAGGGGCCTAAATAGGACGATATGGCCCAGTCACACACGCCCCCTCCCTCACCACAGGTTAAAAGGCCACAGAGCTGGTCAGCACCAGGACGTCCACTTCAAAGGGCCTCAGTACTCGTCCCGTGCTAATCTTACCTGTAACCAAACTCCCCTTTGTAACCAGCCAGGCTAGTTGCATTTCCTCCTGCACGAAACCACGGCAGAGGAGGCGGGAAGGGCAGGCGAGCACGATGAAAAGGTCACAGGTGCATATTTATCACCCCAGGGAAAAATACTTGGATTAAGGTTCAGCAGACTTGGCAGGCCAGCCATGCGACCTGTCAACCCCATTTTAAAGGCTGTGACTTAATTTGTGCTAACGGGGGCAATGCAGGGAGCCGGACTGAGTGACCGCTCTCCCCGGCTCAGCAGCTGGCCTCGCCTTGCGTTTCCGTGTGCTCCTGGCCACAGTGCATCCTGCCTGCTGCCCCGAGCCAGCTCCTGGCCCCGGGACACCACGCGTTGCTGCCTCAGTGTCCATCAGCACCACACCCCACCCAACCTCACTCGCGTTATCTTGTGTGACCGCAGCCGTGCTCTGTGTCCCCTAAGTGAGCAGGTTCCTTCCTGCCAGCCTCCTCCCTTCCTTTCTCTATTTATCCATCTCTCTTTCTTTCCTCCTTCTTTTTCTGCCTTTTTTTTTTTTCTATCAATCAACAAATATCTACTGAGGTCACTTTGTACCAAGCGCCGTGGGAGACGGGTGGGGGGATCGCTGCAGGGAACACGGCAGAGCAAGTGTCTTCCCTCGCGCAGCTGACGTCCTAGCTCCCATTCCCGCGCCTTTAACAAGCACAAACGACAATGACAAATTGAGATCAATTCTCTAAGGAAAATAAACAGGGTTTGAGATAACAGGGTCATGGAGAGTCCAGAAAAGGCCACGTTAGACATTATAAAGGCCAAGGAAGGCCGCGTGCAGGAGGCAGCAGCGAGCGAGGACCTGACGGGCGAGGGAGCCGCCCTCCGAGGATGCAGGAAGGGCGTCCCGGGGAGAGGGAACACAGAATGTGAAGGCCCAAGGGTGAGGACAAGCTGGGCGTGTTTAAGGAACAGAAACAAGGCCAGTGTGGTCAGAGGGACATGAGAAAGAGAAGGAAGAGCTCCGGCAATGAGGCTGGACAGGCGGGCAGGGGGTGGACCACGGACAGACTCGCAGGCCTCACTCAGGAGCTTGATCTTAGAGCAGCAGTGTGGTGCCGTCTCAGTTCTCGGAACCTGCTCCGCTCCCTCCCATGACAGGCCTTGGCACACAGGCGTCCTTCCCTCCGAACGTCACCTTCCTCAAGGAAGCCTTCCCTGCCCTCTCAACCTCAGTATCCTGGAAGGCTTCCTCTCGGCATGGATCCTATTTTTACAAATAGATATGTAATAGTACAATTAGTTGTTCAGTGTCTCTTTTACTGGCTACACTGCGAGCTCCCTGAAGGTGGGACCACTTCGTGAGTGTCAATCTCCAGTGCTTTGCACAATGCCTGGCGCAGGGTCAGGCCTTGGGAGTGGACATCGCACAGATGAACGCACGAGTGAGAGACTGAATTCTTCCATGTGTGCAACATCTACAAGGTACCGAGATGGGCTCTTTGAACTCCATGCTGGACACTAAAAGTGGCACCACTGCAATGATTCTGGCAGCAGCTCTGAGCTCTAAGGTGGGTCCTTGTGGGCTAAAGCCCCGGCAGGACTGCCCAGGCTGGCCCTTGGCTGGGGCGTTCTCGAAGGATACACTGGCCTGGCGCGTTCTTCACAGCATCGCCAGGGGCAGAGGTCGTGTTCATCTTCTCTGCGTTGGGGAACTGGCTCATCAGCTGCATCTGGAAATCTTCTCTCCGCTCATACTCCTTCCCTCGGTAGATGAACACTTTGTTCTGCAGAGAGATGACACCTGTCAGGGGTTCCGGGGCAGAGACGTGAAGGACGTGGCCCAAGCACACAGCTGGGAGCTTGTGCGATGAGCGTAGGGCTGGGGGTCCCCCAGCAGACCCCTCTTCTCTTGGTTTCCCCACCAGCGGGGAGGAGGAGCTCAACTCACAACTCATTTCTAGCTGGGCATATCACTGCTTTAAAGGAAGAGTCTGAGTCTAGAGGGAGGGAAGATCGTGGACGCCGAGAACTTTCTTGCCTTACCATCCTAGGTACGGCTTCCAGGTTAATTCCTCACTCGAGTTTCACTGTGTCACACCCACTCTTCTATTAACACAGCCACAGAACTCCCCCCTGCCTGTAACGGCCATGCAGCGGGGCCTGTGGGCTGGAAGGGCTGGCATGTCGCGTCCTCCTCTCCTGGCTCCTGGCTCTGCGACCGTGGAAACACACTCTCGCCCCTCCCAACCATGGTATCCTCGTGTAGACCAGCGGTTCTCCACTGTGGATCACATTGTCCCCCAAGGGACAAAAGCAATGTCTAGAAACGTTTTTTAGCTGTCACAACAGGGGGGTGAGGGTGCTACTGGAACCTAGCAGGTGGAGGCCAGGATGCTGCTGAATGTCCTACAACACAGAGCACGGCCTCCACTCAGGCCCAAATGTCCACAGTGCAGAGGCTGAGAAACCCTGTTGCAGACCACATTTGTGCCATCTGCACTGCCTCAAATGGCCCCTGAGTCCTTCTGTCCAAACCCAAGTCTGTTACTCACCCTATATATCTGCAGATGGTCACAGGAGCCTAGGAGACTTTTAAAGTTCAGACTCCCAGGCCTCAATCCAGACCTGCTGAATTGGCTGTAAGGGAGTGGGCCCAGGGACATGTATTTTCCTAAGCCCTTCAGGGGATTCTGACGGGCAGCCAGGAAACCGTCACCACCTACCCTGTCTGCTCACAGTGATCACACCCGTAGCCCACCCTGACTTCTACATCGACTGGTAACAGTGAGAGATGCATCTGCTTGACTAGACTGCAAATCAAGCGAGGCCAAAGATCAGATTTGCTATTTCTTTTGTCTTCCTCGCCTTAGACTCGCAGACTGAAGGAAGCCTACGGGTGACCTAATCCAGTTCTCCACCAATGCATGAGCAAGCCGCTAAAGCAGTGGCTCAGAAACTGTGCAGAGCCTCTGGGAACCCCTGAGGGTCCCCAAGACCCTCCCAGAAGCCCACAGGATCAAACTGTTTTTACAGTGACACAAAAGCTGTCATTTGCCTTTTTCAGTGTCACTCTCTCAGGGTGTGCAGTGGGGCTTTCTGTGATGTGTGATCACAACAGACTGCAGAGCAGACATGAGAACCTCGCTGTCTTCTCCTGAGTCAGACATTAAAGAGATTTGCAGAAACGTAAAACAGTCTCACCCTTTTCACTAATTTTTTTTATCAGAAAATAGAGCTACTTTTTCTACGAACGCAGTTTATGCTAACATGGGATGGGTTTTTATTATTATTGTTTTAAAAATGGAAAAAATATTAAAAATTTTTCTTAGCTTTAATTTTTACTACGGTAAATATAGATACAGTCTACAAATACAGAAGTTCTTTGGAGTCCTCACTAATTTTGAAGAGAGAAAAAGGTCCTGAAACCAAAAGTTCTGAGAACAACCGCTCTGCAGTGACTCCTGGGTAGCAAACATCATGCAGTCTCTCTTTGAACACCTCATTCCAGTGACAGGGAGCTCACCACCTCACCAGGCAGCTCTAATTGCTGTGTGTTAGAGAAGCACAGCAGATGACAGGGGCTGGTGATTACGGTGGGGGAGAGGTTGATCAGGGAGTCTACTGGGGGTGGGAGCAGCGCTCAGACAGGGGAGGGCACAGCTTCTGAGCACAAGCAGATCCTCGAAGCACAGAGGGACAGGTGAGATGCCAAGGCCCTGGGGCCCTCGTCACCCACAGACTCACCCGCAGAAAGGAGGGGAATCCCTGGCCATAGTATCCGACAGCAAAGTAGTCCGGTTTGGGCCTGAGGATTTTCATGATGCTTTCATAGAATTTTGCCTGTTGGATCTAAGAGAAGAAAACACAGCTTATAACAATGCAGATGTGTATCAAAAGCACATTCAACTCAGAGAGGCCACAGTAAGACATTATCATTATATCAGAACCAATGGGCCAAGTGCACCTATCTGCGTATCTGTGGCTATGTCTATAGTCCCGATGGTAATAGCTATATTTCCAGTATACTGGGTCCTGTGTTAATCACGTCACCTGCACTAGCACGCTCACTTGCATTGTCCTCATAACAAGCCCACAGGTATTTCTATTTTGCAGGTAGAGAAATAGAATCTCATAGTGCAGCCTGCAAGTGTGGACCTGAGCCCAGTCAGCTGCAGCCAGTGTCCCCATCATTGCCACTCTGCTCCCACCTCCATGCACACTGGTGCATGTGTTTGTGAGGCTATATAGATGGGTAAGCATCTCTGGATATAGATGTTTTCCTGTGTATGCATACCTAATATACTCTATCAGTTCTAAGAGGTGTGTGTTTTTCATATTTTAACATCTCTGAAAATAGTTTGAATCTTACTTTACACCTGATGGCAGGCCAAGCAGATCGTTTGAGCTCAGGAGTTCGAGACCAGCCTGAGCAAGAGCGAGACCCCGTCTCTACTAAAAATACAAAGAAATTATATGGACAGCTAAAAATATATATAGAAAAAAATTAGCCGGGCATGGTGGCACATGCCTGTAGTCCCAGCTACTCGGGAGGCTGAGGCAGGAGGATTGCTTGAGCCCATGAGTTTGAGGTTGCTGTGAGCGAGGCTGACGCTACAGTACCCTAGCCAGGGCAACAGAGTGAGACTCTGTCTCAAACAAACAAACAAACAAACAAAAAGAAAAACCTGATGGCAGCTTACAATTGTGGTTGGTCCTAAAGAAATCATGACATGGCACATAAAAAATGGTGCATCTCACAATCAATGGCATCTTCAATTTGGTACAGTGTGGAAGATATACGTGGACCTAGACAGGTGCCTGTAGGATGTGAACTTCGTGCATGCATGTGCACACACATAAGGGTGTGCATGAATGTGTCTTGGGCATGCGTGTATGTGTGCATGAATGCACACCTGCCTCCACGTTGGCAAACATCTATGTGGATACAACGTGGGGCAGATATCACGTGTCTCTTGGTGCAAGGGCGTGTCTATGTGTATTTGCATCATATCTTACACAGTAAAAACAGCTAACAGCTCAGTTGTTTTTAACAAGATCACCATACCTTCCCCCCCTGCCAAAAAAAGCTAGTGATTGGCTTCTAACATTCTGATTCTCATTTTATAGTTCCCTGGAAATGGCTGGACCGGTCTCTCTAAATGGGCTAAGAAGGGGCCCTGGTGCTCAAGCAGCCAGGAAATACATGGGGGGCGTGGGGGAGGGGAGGGAAGCAGCCTGGAGTTCTGCATTTCCCTGCAGGGCCCAGCTCCCCGCCCAGTCCTGGCTTCTGCAGCACCAGCAGAAACAGGCTGGCTTCCCCACATTGCACTTCCCCCACCAAATCATGAGCATCGAGATGCTAATGGGAATAGCCAGATGGGGAGCATTTTGATGTGATTTATCTGTTAATCAGAAAGCACAAATTTGTGTTTTTATTTAATTGGTTTGCTGATTTGTGGAACTTTTACTGCAAATGTAGCAAAGCGTTTATCGGGTGTGCAGCAGCGGCGGCAGCCCGGCAAACGCAGGTCCCCGACACTCCATTGAGGAACTGTCGCAGAAGAGTTTTCCCACAATACCTCCCTATGGAAATATTCCCCAGCCTCGAGCAGGTCCTGCTTCCATTCTTTTTCCATTTTCCTAACCCCGTCTGACCCCGTTCCCCTCCCCCAGGCTCTCAGGGGCGGCCAAGGCCCTGAGCACCCGGGAGTCAGCCCTCCCCAGGGTGCCTTACCAGGTTCTGGCTGAGCAGCTCGTAGTCAAAGACCTCCATCTCGTACTGCTCCGCCAGCTCCTTGCACAGGCTGATGGCCTCTTCCCACATCTGCAGGAAGGTCACAGGGACAAAAGTTAGGAGGCACCTCCAGGTTTACAGAGCCCTTGCTGAGGAAGGGACACTGATCTGGCTGTGCTCCCTGGGACTGAGCCACGAACCTCACTCTGCCCCATCCCCATGCCCCACACAGAGGGAGCTGGGACTTCCGGCAGCGGGCCAGGGGGAGACCTTCCTCTGGCCTCTCACCTCCTATTCTTGATAAATAATGGAGAAGGCACAGACTAGACTAAATATTTTATTTGCATGCTCTCTGATTCTTCACAGCCACTGCGAGATGTAACTAACAGCATGTTCATTTCCCCGGTGAGCACCGGGAGTGCAGAGAGGCCCAGCAACCTGTCCCGGGTCAAATGCGCAACAAAAAGCAGGGCCCGGATGTAAGCCCCAGTGGAGTGTGTGTGTCTCTGTAGCCTTGATCTTCCTTCCCTGCCCCCTACGTGGTTAGTGAATGAAACCTTTGACTCCCTCAGCTTCCCAGGGGAGGTGCTGGCCCAACTTCCAAGGAAGGAGCCAGGTTCACGGAGAAGTAAATGGTAGCCCCAGGTCAGACAGTTTTAGGGACCAAGTTGGGCCAGACCCCAGTTCTCCTGATGTTCCATCCTGGGATCCCCCTCTGCTGATCCTCTTGTTAGTGAGGTGATTTGGTGAGGAGGGGGCAGCACGAGCTGGCAGTAGGGGTGGTACTGCAGTTTAGAAACATAATGATGACTTTTTTAGTAGGTCTTCTCCATTTTAAAAGAAAAAAAAAAAAATCTGAAAAAACAAACTAAACAAACCATGGACCTAGGAGTTAGTTTCTTTCTGCTCTGTCCTAGGCCAGAAGCCAAGAGATCATCCGTCATCTTAGACCTGAGGGGTCAGAGAGCTCTACAGAGAGGCCAGGGAGATGCAGGGCGGACCCCAGATCTGGCGGTCTCAAGGGATACCCTTTACATCTCACCTCTGGCTTAAAATGGAAAATGCATCTAAATGGAGAAGCTGGGGGAGGTGGGAGGAGGAGGGAAGGGAGATTGCCAAATGCAGCGCGAGCTTTGTAGCAAAAGTGCTCTCTCTGCATCCAAGCATAAAAATAAATAAAACCAAGTGCCGGGTGGAGAAGCCGTGGCTGTAAACCCATGGACAGCTTGGTGAGCAGCATAAAAATGCTTTATGTGCTAGGAGGAGGAACTGAGCTGGGCTGGGCTGGGGCCTTCTCTTCACCCTGAACATGAAGGTTGCGGTGATGCCCCTGGGCGAGGTCAAGCCGGTCTGGCTCACATAGAAGTCTTTCCTGCTCCCCAGGGTAATAGGAACAGGGAGAGGAAACGTTCTCCCCATGTGTTAGGGGATCACTAAGAGACCAAGGAAGGGGCTGGGCAGGAAGTCAGATGCCTGGATTTCGTCCCAGGTCTGCTGTGTGGCCACTGGGACCTCTGATAGTCACTGATCTATCTCAGTCTCAAATGTTCATTACTGAGCGCCTGCTGGGTTCTGGGCGTGGTGCGGTGTGCAGAGACAGAGCAGATATGAAGGTGGACAACACGGTCTCTGCTCTCATGGAACGTAAGTGGCAAAGCACACGCATCAGTAGATGAGCGAGCTGGGTTTTGAGGAATGCAGAGGCGTCCGCCAGGCGATGACAAGATGGGCTTACGGAGCGGAAAGCCACCCTGTGCGTCTGCAGCAATGAGTCTCCCTGGGGAGGTGTGGAGAAGGAAAGCTGAAGGGGGTGCTCAAGAGTTTGGGCTTCATTCTAGAAGCTTCCACAGTGGTGGCTTTTGGGGTGAGCTGTACCTCTCTGCTCCCAAAGTACTCTGGCACCAGCCTGTTCCCTTGCCCTCTCCCTCATTTTTGCACAATAGCAAAGGGCAATGTTCAAAAAAGGTAAATGTTGGCATGTCTGTGTTGCCAACTAGATAATAAGCTCCTTGAGGCCGGTGGTCACGTCTTCCTCTCTGCTCAGGACAGAGTGGACGGATCTGAACACCTGGCAGAGGACAAAGCTCAACATGCGCTTTTGGGGCTCCCACGCTGCAACTGGCTTCATCGGCGGGCACACAAACAGCAGGCTCTGGCCCCACCCCCAGCGGGGCAGAAGGTACGAGGGATGGCAGAATCTCTGCCCTCAAGAGGCTTAGAATCGTAAATTATAAGAACAGTGTTCTCTGACTACTGGACTCTTGGGAATTGATAAGCCCTGCCACAGACATTATCTCATTTTATCTTTCCAGGAAAGGTGGAGAGATCAGACTAAGACGGATGTAATGAACTGCGGTGACAGGACAGACCAAAATTAAGTGCTCTATTATGTCCTGATGAGCTGTAAGAGGCCATGCAATTCAGAGGAGGGGGCAGGTGAGCCGCAGGACTCAAGAAAGGTTTGATGGAGGAAGTGGTGGAGTAGGATAATGAGGATGAGAATTAACATTTAACAAGGTTGTATTATGTACTAGGTCCTGTGCATTTTCTCACCTAATTTTCGCAGGCCAACTAGAAAGTAGGTACTATTAGTTATGGGTGGGGAACTGGGGTCTTTAAGAAGTCAAGGGAAGTGTGGGTGGTAGAGGAGCCAGGATGGCACCCCAGGCCATCTGGCCCCAGTGCCTGGACATGTGGCCGACATGGCCTGTTTCCCATAGGGTGACTGGCAGCATTTAGATTGGTGCTTCCTGAAGGTTCCCTGGAGGCTGGAGCTGGGCAACAGCTGGTCTGTCCAATCTCCTACCAAACCCAGCCAAGCACCTTTGCTGTTTAAAGATCAGTGATGGCACCACATTGTCATTTGTCCATTCAATTCATTCATTTGCCCTGCACATATTTACGGTGCCTGCATGCCAGGCTCTGTTCTAGTCACTGGGCATTCAGCAGAGGATAAGGCAAGTCCCTGCTCTCATTGGCATTCTGAAGTGGGGAGTCAGACAATAAACAAGTAAAAATGAAATGAACAAGATGATATCTTATGGTGACAAGAGCTTTGAAGAAGCAACAAGGGTGACTTGGGGCAGGGGTGCTGCTGCTTTGTCTGGTAGTGGCCAGGGCCTCCTTAGTCCCTGACATCTAAGTGAAGCCCTGCACAGCGAGAGGAGCTCAGTCTTCCTGGCTACAGAGGAGGAATGCTTCAAGCTGGGAAGAGCAGGTGCAAAGGCCCTGATGTTGAAAAGAGCTTCACATAGAGCATGTGAGCAAGGGGGAACCAGGCAGGGCACAGCTCATGTGGGGCCTCACGAGCCATGGGAAGGGCTGTGTAATTCATTCCAAGTAGAACGGGGGAGCCATTGAGATGACTGTAAGCAGGGGAACATGGCCCAATATATGTTTTCTGGTCACCCTGTGTTCTCTATGGAGCATGATCTTCTGGGGGAAATGGAGGAAATGGGGAAGCGGCTCAGGATCCGTGGCAGTGCCCAGGTGAGTGACATTGATGCCATGAATGGAAGCAGTAAGAATGAAGGTAGAGAGGAGATGGAGAGAAGTGATCAGATTTCGGATTTGGAAGGGTAGCTGGCCAGAGCGGAGGACGGATTGGATGTAAGGTATGGGAGAGAACCATCCTTCCATAGCCCGGGTCCCTAGGGAGAGGGAAGGGGCAGGGACAAATTACCTTTCCTTTGTCAAAGTAGCCTATGATGGTCTCATACAGCGTCTCCTTCAGCTGCCGGTGGGTCTGGGGGTGCTGCTGGCCCGTCTGCATGACCTGTGACGCGCACTGCTCATCTGACCACTGCAAAGAGAAGACACGGGAAGTCACGTGGGGCCCAGAGGCTGCCAAGGACAGGTGACTTCCCAGGATTAAAGGCAGAGACCCCCTTCCCCAGACTCTGTCCTTTCTTCCTCTCCTCTTCTCCCAGATTCAGCTCATTTCTGGAAACTCAGGGAACCACCGGGGAGGCTGCCCTCTCGGGCCACGAGTACCCCAGATGTTTGGAGGTTGCCCTCCAGGCAGCCCTGACGTCCCAAACAGACAAATGAGGAAACGTGAGCTGTCAGAGCCACACTGGTGAGGGTCGGATGAAGCCCTGCAAACACCCTCGGCTGGCTTCCCCGCCGGCCACATGTCAGTGCTCCGTAAGCGAGACGCTGGCCTGCAGTTTCCACTTGTGAAGCGCCTCCCGATTTTGGCTGAGTTGCACTTATTTGACTCTCTATTGGCTCTCTGCGTGTGGTTTGT
Source organism: Eulemur rufifrons (assembly GCF_041146395.1). Classification (NCBI taxonomy): domain Eukaryota; kingdom Metazoa; phylum Chordata; class Mammalia; order Primates; family Lemuridae; genus Eulemur; species Eulemur rufifrons. Next base: position 16,019,020 of record NC_090992.1, read on the forward strand.
AGGGATTTACTCTGAGCCCCTGTGAGGCACGCTCCCAGCTCTCCAAAAGGCAAAGGAAATCATTCTCGTTTTGTCCAGCTACGGCAAGTTTGCAGGAGAAGGAAGCAGCCCTGTGGGCATGCTAATGATCTGTAGCTGATAACAGTTTAGATAGTAAATAAAACTGCAAAACATATCTTGGGGGGTTATTATTGGTGCTAAATGTGAAGGTCACTCAAAACCTTAAGTGACCAGGTGAAGAAAGGCAGAAAAGTATTCTGCCAGGTCAAGAGTTTGGGGACACAGAGCAAAAAAAAATTTACTTGGGTTACTATTTTTTCTATTTTTCTCTTTTTTTTCTTTAATTCTTCAACTTGCTGTGAGGGCTGCATGGGGATCCCAGCATGAATCCCCCTCGTCCAGGGGGACAGTACCTTGAGCAGCCAGGTGTGCAGAAGGAGTGTGTAGGCGGCCTCTGTGTAATTGTCACAGTCCAGGTGCAGATCTCGGAGTTTGTACAGGTATCTGTTTGGAGGAAAATATGCTGAATTACCAGGTGCAGTGATAAGGAGGCATCCTGGAGGGCAGGTAGGAGCCAGACAAAACAACCAGGCTCCTCTCCGTGTCACAACGGAGTCGTCCACCCTGGATAGCCAGCCCTCCTCTGTGTGGGTGACAATGACAATAGCTAGTGTTCGTTGGCCACTTAGTACACTCCAGGTACTATGCCAAGTATTTCAAATGCCCTCGAGTATTTAATCCTTATGGCAACCAGTGAGATGGGTCCGTGAGGGATCCTCAGTTTCAGATGATAAAACTATGGCCTGGAGAAGTTAGGTGCCACCCTGGCCAGTATTCAACTTGATACTGGCCAATGCAATATGACAAGCATGAGAAATAAAGGAAGGAGAGATAACTTATCAGAAGTTATATGCTAATAAAGGGAAGAGCTGGGACATGGTCCCCAGCCTTAATCACTGTGTAACTGCAGGAGTATGAACAAGCCACACCAACTGTCAAGGGCAGCTCCTACCGCTCCCTTCTGTGTTTTCTGGGTATAACGTAAGTGCATTTTCTGGTAATAAAGGGAAGTGGATGGGAGTTAGAGAATAGATATTCATATAGAGGCCTGGAGCTGTCAGTAGGAAGAATCAGCTATTCAACAGCAATCACATTCTAACTTCTTGTCCTTTTGCAAAGTTACGAACCCTGAGATGACAATATAGTTGAGGGGTATTGAGGACAGGAACAGGAATAAAGGAAGGGAGCTTTGGGAAATTCTTAGATAATTGATCCAAAACAGGTATTAAGCAGCAGCGAATTAACTTTCCTGTGCCTTAGTTCACTTCTCTGAAAAATGGCAACACTCACAAAACCTGCCTAAAAACTTACTGGGCATATAAGGGCCAAGAAGACCATGTGTGACACACAAAAGGCTCAATAAGTGACAGCTAGCATTGCTGCAAAGGAATGCGAGTACGCACTGGAAGTGACCAGCCTGCGGCCAGCACTGAGCAATGACAGCTGTTATCTATTAGCGCTGTGAACTAAGTTCTTCTGCAGAACATCCCCTCCTGCTACTGTGGGAAACAAAATCCACAGCCAAAGAACCACTGCTTTGGTGACTTGCATATCATTAGAAATGCTGATATAAGCCCAACTCTCAGTAATTTGGTGAAGGGAAGATGGTGAGTGCCTCGGAGAGGAGAGGCACTGTCCGCGTGCTGCGGGATTCTGCCCTGATCACTGTGTCAGCCTGGGGCACACAGGGCTCCTCAGGCTACAGAGGACAGGCCAGTGGGCCAAATGCAGGCTGCCTGAACTCAGGGTAAGGACTGCCACAGGCTTTAAGGGGAAGAAAGGTCACCTAGCAGTTATTTGATAGCTAGTGTGCTAGGATGCCTAGTAACATTTTGCTCATTCATTTATTCATTCAGCAAGGTTGTCCTGAGCATCCAGGAAGTACCAGGCATTAGAGATAAATGGTGACAAAAGACCATTCTCAGGGTCTGCGATTTAGAGTCTAGGAGAAGAGACAGAAGTGAATCAAATAACCAAGTAAATAGCTGCACAAACACAGCTGATAAATGTGCAGGAGCAGTCTGTGGTACTAGGAGAGCAGGATGTCTCCAGGTGGGCAGAGAAGGGCCTTCCACAAAGGTCCCCATGGCATGACAGGTGAGCTGGGATCTGAGGGGGAAGGGGATGATGGGGGAGCATCCCAGGCAGGAAGATTTGTTCATTCATTCATTCACCAAATGGGTGCTTCATTATCATGTGTTTTATCAATTCATCCTTCCTGCAATGCTTTTAAGATGAGAAAACTGACATCTAGGTTAAAACAGACAGAGCCAGAAGTAGGGAGAAGCAGATGTAAAGCCCAGCTATTTCTGCTTTCACACGCATGGCCTTTCCACTCTCCTCCCTGCTAACGTTCTGCTGATCAGAGCGAACAGCGAAGAGTCTGGAATGCAGAATCGTGTGTGTGCATCCATGACTGGATCCTGCCTTATCTCCTCCTGCCATCCTTTGTCCCTTAGCCCCCCAGGTGGCTGGGTCCAAGACACTTGGGCAGAGCGCCCAAGGGAAAGCGTCCATGCTCCTTTCAACTCCCTCACTGGCCAAGGTTCCCTCTCCTTTGTTAACTCAAGGGTCTGATGATCACCCTAATGAGCTCAATCAGGGCTGCCAAAGTCAGACCCCTTTAGATGCCAGATGCTTGTGTGACGTGGATGGGGCGATGTGCAATGGGGAATACAGATGACGTGATTACAGGGCTCCCGCCTCATCTAAAAGGGCGGCCACTACTCAGTTGAGGTGGCGATTGTCAGAATAGGATGAGGGCCCAGTGTTGTCACACCTTCTGAGTTTTTCAGGAGAAGGAAATTTTAATATTTTTTATGTAAAAATCTCTAGATTTTTAAATGTTGGCAACCAGTTAAAAAAATGTTTTAAAATACTCTGCTTGCCAAACAGAACAGATTTTCAGACCATACCCTGTTTGCAGTCTGGTTTAGACAAATATGGTTTTCCTAGATTACTATAGACCTCAAATCTCCAAAGCTGGTGGAGGCCTGGGATTCGCCATCTGTGTTTCTAAACTGAGAAGGAGAGAAACGAGGTTAGAGGGAGGGAACCGTGTGCCAGGCACATTTCTTATAGTATCTCATTTAATACTCAAAACAGAAGGTAGGGCAGAGACAGTCTACAGATTGGAAAACCTCAACCCATAGGGACTGAATAATTTATCCAGGGTCACAGAGGAAACAAGGGGAAGACCCCAAGTCCTTCAGACCCCAGAGCTTTGTGCTGCTACAATAGTGTCACGTCGAATGATGTTATAAATACCCAAAGCTTAGGACAAACTATGGCATTATTTTTGTTTTCCAAATGATAGTTCCTATTTCTGGAGTAATGCTAAACTAAGTACCTAAAAATATCTGCAGTAATAGCAGAGAGAGTTTAGACTTGAAGTCCCTGTCCTTTGACAGCACATGGCTAAAGCCTGGTAAATACCTTTACCTTCTAGCTAATTCCACCTCTGAGGCTCTAGCCTCATGAGGATGTGTGCAAAGGTATATATCCAAGAATTTTGTTTTTATGCTATTTATTGTAGAAAAGAGTTGGAAACAATCTAAATGTTCAACAATTTAGGATTGGCTATGTAAATTATGGTATATTCTGAAAGAGAAATTTTATAGTTTCATTAAAAATGATGTTGACAAGGAATTCTTGTCAAGTAAAAAAAAAGGAATAAATTATGAGTACTATAATTCTATTTCTGCAAAAATATGCATGCATAGAATTCAATATATATAAAAATATGAATAGGTCTGGAAATATGTATGGATTATGGGGATTTATTTCATTTTTGTGTTGCTTGTCTGTATTTTATGAGTTTTTTTGTTTTGGTAATAAGTATGTATTTTTTTTTGTAATGAGTAAAAATAACAATAATAAAAAAGAAATTTTGCAGAGAAAACATGAGATTCTGAGAAGATTTGGCAAAGGAGTGCTTTGCTTCAGGCTAATGTTCCAAAAAAACCAACCCTTCATGATATATTCAAATAAATATCTATTAAATGCCTACAAGGAAGCAGACATCATGCATCTGGGTATCCTTTTTCCCTTCAAATCTGCACTAGTCAATGGTCTCGCTACATGCCTGGGCCAGGTCTTCACCTGCTAGTCCCACAACAAATGCAAATGCAACCCACAAGTAACTACTCTTAAGGAAAATATAATCCAAAGATATAGCAAGACAGTATGGCAGGTCAGAGAATTCCAAGTGGTTTTATGGGGCTGATTGTAGGAAAATGAAAGCAGTTGAGTCTGGGGGAATCGACAGGAATCAGAACACAGAGGGCCTGCGTGTCACAGGGAGAAGTTCAAATTTTATCCTGAAGGCAGCAGGGAGCCATCGATGGATATTGAGCAGGGGCAGTCACACGGCAGGTCTGGGTTTTAGAAAATAAAAATCTTACCTTATGTACATCTCTTCCCTGTTGTTATCTTTGTAGAAATTCTAGGTAGGGGAGGAAAAACAGTGATGAGTGTTTTTCTTTGCAGAGCCACAGAGGTCAAGGGTGTAGTTACGGAGTTGAGAGGGACATTGTTGTTTACTATCCAGGCTCCCAGATATGGGAGCAAGAAATTTACTTTCCTGGACGCATCAAACAGCCTAATTGGGAGATTCTGCTTTGAAAGTCACTTACTTCCCTGATCCTTAGACAATAAAGGAACAGAGTGTCTCAGCCATCACGTCTCAGGAGGTGCAGTTTAGTTATTTGCAGCAGTAGGAGGTAGGTAGCCAAGACTGGGGCAGTCTACTCTGACAAAGTCCACTTTGAGAGGCAGCCCACCTTTATGTTTAAACACTCAGGCCTTGTCATTTTAAGAACCTGGGTTGGAAAGCGAGTAATAGCATCCCAGTAATAGTAATAGATCAAAACTCCCCATAGCACAGAACTGTCAGGAATGATGATGGCATTCCACAGCCAAAACATTCAAACTTGGCAATACCTACGAAGCCAGATACCTACTCCAGCTCAGGGGCCATTTAGACTAGTAGTCGTCCTGGGTTTCACCACCTGAGATCCTAAGCCTGTAGCATTTTAATTTAATTTAGTTTTTTTTTTTTTTTGAGACTGGGTCCTGCTCTGTCACCCAGGCTGGGGTGCAATGGAATAATCATAGCTCACTGCAGTCTCAAACTCCTAGGCTCAAGCAGTGACCCTCCTTCCTCAGCCGCCTGAGTAGCTGGGACTACAGGTACGTGCCATCACACCCAGCTAATTTTTTTAATTTTCATTTTTTGTAAAGACAGGGTCTTGCTATGTTGCCCAGGCTGGTCTCAAACTTTTGGCCTTAAATGATCCTCCCACCTTAGCCTCCCAAAGTGCTGGGATGCTACCATGAGCCACTGTGCCTGGCCCCTGTGGCATTTCTAAACAACTCCTTACAGATTCTGAACCAGGAGGTCCTGATCCAACCCATGAGCCATACCAGGAGCAAATCCTAGTTTAATCCAGTGTCCCCATACATACCCGAGGCTTGGAGAGGGGAGGTGACACATTCCCGGGCACACAGTCAAGGGGTGGCAGATCATATTAAACATTGCCTCTCCTGACAGCACCTCCCTCCCCATCCTGCCCTCCTCCCTGACACCACGTGTAAGTCACGCACCAAAAACTAGTAGGGTCTGACTGCTCAGAGAACTGTCTGTCCCAAGCTTCCTCCTTGATCCTAGTCTGGCTGTTAAAGGTCAATTTCTTCAACCAACTCTGTCTCTCCTTAGAGAGAAGCTGCTAGACTCCTGGAAAACCCCTCTTCATGCTCTTTATGTAAATTGGGCCTGGTGGAGCCATTAGCAGTGAATTCCTTCCTGCTGTAATCAGGATTTTTAACTCCCTTTAGCATTCCAGAAAATCAATGGCAATATCTAGGCTGTTAAAAGGAGACCACTTTGGGTAAGGACAGGCCACACAACAGAACTAAAGGGACAGAGTTTGGATTTCTGGAGCCTTGGGAATGGCAGGGGGGTTGATGTGATGAATGCTACGTGGTCTTTTGGTCAAATTGATTCTTTTAAACCATTTTAAGGTGGACTGACACGTGGGCATGAAGCACTATGCTACTACCTGTCTCCTGGCCAAACCACAGAACACGACAGAGGCTGTCTGGGAGCTGGCCAGTGGGGCTCGTGTGATACAGGGGTTGGAACTTGGGTTTGGGATTAGCTGCTCTGGCTAACCTGGTCCACAGTGATAGGCATTCTAGTTATTTCTGTTACTCCATTCTAAAGAAGAAGGAAACTAACACACATTGAGCATTTAACCTTGGGCCAGGACGACACAACCTAATGAAATAGGAACTATTATTTTCTCCATGTAACAGACAAGCAAACTAAGACTTCAGAGCACTTCCTTGACTTGTCTAGCCTATTAATCATCAGAGGAAGGATGAAAACCCAGGGGCCGCATGACTCTAAAGTGCATACTCTTAAGCAGTCTATACTGCCATCTCCCTTCTATGAGCCGTGTTCAGTGCTAAGGGGAATACTCACTAGTCCCATTTCACAGGTAATGAAACTGAGGCACAGAAAGGTGAAGTGACTGGCCTCAAGAGAGCTAGCAAACGGCAGAACAGGGATTCAATCCCATGTTCGTCTGATTTCCAAAGCCCTTAGCGCTGTTTCCCTATCGAGAGCAATTGTGAGACCCAAAGCTAAGCCCATCCCCCGGGACTCTGGTCAGACTAGGACAGCGGGGCCCAGCCAGCCCCACGCACCAGCAGGTTCACGGTGCAGCTCATGCGGTTGTCTTTGCTCTCGTCGGTCATCACGCCCCGGTAATCCAGAAGCTTCTCCAGGAGGCCTTTGACCAGGTTCACGAAGTTCTCCACTGACTTGGCAATGGTCGGGTGCTCCGCAGCACACTCCATCAGGCTGTGGGCAGACGGGAGGGCAGTGAGGTCACGGCCAGGGCGGAGACTATGCTGGGGCCGGTGGGGGCAGGAGGGATGGGCGTAGGCTCCCCACTCACGTGTCAGCTCATCGTGTGCATCTATACATGGGTTTACCACTTAGCATAGCAAGCATTTTTTTTTTTCTTAAATGGAAAAAAAAATAATTTCTAACACAGGCAATAGTGTGGGAGAAATGGTCACTTTAATACACCCACATGGAAAGTAAATCAGCACAACGTTTTTGGGAAGTAATTTTCACAATATCTATCAAAATTGCAAATGCACATATGCTGTGACCCAGTAACTCTACTTCGGGGAAACTGTTCTACAGAAATATTCCCAGAAGTATGCAAAGATGCATTTATAATACTTATAAATTGTGACTAATAGTTAAAGAGATGGAACCATCTTAAATGTCCATCAACTGGGAAATGATTGAATAAATTAAGGGATATTCACCAAAAGTAATTCTACAAAGCTCTTAAAAATTATGAGAGAGATCAATATGTCTTGGTGTGAAAAGCTCTATAAAATATAGAGTTGAGTGAGAAAAGTAAGTCTCAACAATATTCGTTTTTTATTTAACCAACTGACATAGAGCTTACCATGTCCCAAGTATTATTCTAAAAATTTTACAACTATTAACTCATTTATATTGTCTATGGGGAAACTAAGGCATGGAGAGGTCACCTAAACTTGTCCAAGATCACACAGTTGGTGAATATCAACACTCTGGCTCTAGAATCCCGGTCTCAGCCACCAAACACAGGACGTGTGTGCAAATGTGAGTCAGCATCGTGTCTCTCAGTGGTTATAAATGTGCCGTATACGGTCAGGAAGGATAAACACCGAACTGTCAGTGGTGGCTGCTTTTCAAAAGGCTCTAGGTGGGGGAATATGGAGGGAAAGCTTTCATGTTTCTATTTAAATACATATGTGTATATTATTTTTAAAAATTACATTTGTTATAAATTAATATTCTAAATTTTAAAAATAAAAAAGTGACATTCTTTAAGCACCTATTAGTTGCTGGGCACTATGCGAGGCATTATACAGTGGGGAGAAAGACACCAATATGAAAAGAACCATGCCTGCCGTCAGGTGGCGCACAGGCTGGGTAGGGAGAGACAGATGGGTTAAAATTTTGAGTAACGACTTCTTATTAATTACTTATTCTGTTGCTGGACACGGTACTGAAGGCCTCGTAAGTAAAAATTATTCTCCCCATTTTATGGATGAGGAAATCAAGGCTGAGAAAGGCTAAAGGGCCTTCCCAGCATCACTCTGGTAGTAAGTTTAAGCGGTGACCTTGGGAATAAAGCCAATTATTGTTCCATCTGAAGGAGATATTTTCTCGCAGAGAAACACTGTGGTGTGTACCCAGGCAACTCGAGTAGACAAGCATTAGCCACAGGTAAGTCCCAAGAGCTCTTGCAAGGGTAAAGGTGGGAACAGCAAGGACTTTGGAAGGTCATTTCCTCCCGGATGCCAAGCCGCGCTGCGAGGAGGCGACGTCTCAAACTGTGGCTGTGATGAGACAAATCCGTCTTCGCCCTGGGAGAACCACCTGTTCCCCGGCTCTCAGTGAGAGATGCAAATGGCCCTGTGATTTAGACCTGTCTGACTCAGTCGCAGCTGTGCCTGCCTCCTTCTGGGACACTCACTTCCAGCCCTGCGTCCCACCCCAATGACAATGCAACGAAGCTTCTTCCCAGAGTGTGGGGATGTGATTTCTCAGAGGCTCCCAGGGCAAAAGATATCCCAGGGCCTGAGGTTGGCCAGACTAGGGATTCTCAGCCCTGGCCGCATGTTGGAATCGCCAGGGAAGCTTTTGCAAAGCCAAATGCCCACCCTAAGTCAGCAACTTTGGAATTTTGGAGGGCGGGACCCAGGCAGCAGTCCTTCATTGTTTACATTCTCCAGGAGATTCCCATATGTGGCCAACATTAAGCACCACTGGTTTGGTCCAGTGCTCTGCAAACTTCCATGTGCACGGGACTCACCCAGGCATCGTGTTAATAGGTTCTGATTCGTCACGTCTGGGCTGAGGCCTGAGATTCTGCCTTGCTACAAGCTCCCGGGTGATGCCAGTGCTGCTGGTCCACAGACCACACTACAAACTACTAGGGTTTAGAAGAATAAGGTCTTGGCTTTCTTACTTTCTCTGTTCTTTAGACATGAGGCGAGAAAGCTACTCATGCCATCTAGGAGTGGTGAGATGAATGGGAAGGCAGGTTAGAATCACCCATCCATCCACCATCCATCGATGCACTCGACATGTGCTGTTCTGGAAACCAGGGAGTCAGCGATTGTTAACACACTGACCCCAGGAGATCACTGTGCAGCAGGGAAAACAGACACAGATAAAAATTAGCCATAACATATAATGACACTGCTATTCATTGAGTACTTCCTGTGTTCCAGACCCTGTGCTAAGCCTGTTTAATTGGTCATCTTGGTTAATAGTCACCAGAACTTCTTAAAGTAGGCATTGTCACAACCCCCAATTTATAGATGAGAACCAAGGGGCTGGGTTCTGATGCTGGTCCCGCCAAGGTCACACGCTATTCCTCTCCTTCGAATCCCACAACGGAGTGTAAGTGACAATGAAGAAGAGCTGTGGGAATTGTGAGAAGAGGAAGGCAACGCCTGACTCCGTGGAATGAGGGCTCTGTGCTTCCGCTCCTGCCCTGGAAGGACTAGAGGCAGCTCACACCTCCCTGGAGTCGCTTGCACTCAGCACGGGCAGGCTTCCAGCCCTCGGCCTCTGTCAGTGCTGGCGGAGCTAAACTTCCGTTATTCCTCTTAAAACTATGTATGGAGCATCTCTTATGTGACTGGTCCTCTTCCAGGTACTGAACTGGTTTGGGCCCCAGAACACAGGTTCTGTCTCTTTCAGCCTTCTAATTCCTTCACCACTTCTAGAAATACTCCTAGGCATGGCACACAGGAGGGTAGGGGTGTGCCTCATTACTCCATGCTACCTGAGACTCACACTTTAAGACATATGTGAATCTATGAGAATGGGCTCCGAGGAGGGCTCAGGGCAGGGAGAACTGGGGCGCTGTGTAAGGTCGTACAGCTTGTGCACTGCACAAGGGCACATGAGGACTGAAATTCATCCCCATTCCACGACCTAAGCCTTGCTCCCTGATGCAAGGCTGCAGCTGCCACAGGGAGGGAAGCTTTGTCCTATTCACAAAGGTACCATCCAATTACCAAGCCACGTGCCCACAGGACTGTATTCACCCAGAGGGGCCCTGTGTATCTGTGGAAGCCCTGAATAAGGGCTGCAGGAAGGGCTGGAGGAACTGCAATGACTAGCCTGGAGGAGAAGAGATGGGTAGGCTCATGGCTTCAAATAACTACATTGCTATCCACTTGGAACATAATATGAATATCTCTAATTTGAAAATTTGAAATCCAAAGTGCTTCAAATTCAAACTTTTTTGAGAGCTGACATGATGCTCAAAGGAAATGGTCATTGTAGCATTTTGGATTTTGGATTTTCGGGTTATGGGTGCTCAACTGGTAAGTATAATGCAGATATTTCAAAATCTGAAAAAATATGAGATCCAAAACACTTCTGGTCCCAAGCATTTCAGATAAGGGCTACTTAACCAGAACTAATGAAAGCTAATGTTTCTGGACTACCTATTTGGTATCAGAAACTGTGCTGGGCATTTAACATGATTTTTCCTATTGAATCCCAATAAACACTCTAAGGGCTGGATAATATTTTTCATCCCTAATTGGCAGATAAGAAAACCGGGGCTCAGAAAATTGAAAGGAAGAAGCAGGAACTGGGGCCCCCTGGATGTTCTGATGGGGCCTTGAGTCCTGGGCTGAGCTTGGTCAGTTTTGTGCAAAAATCATTTTCACCTCTATCGCCGGAGAAAAACAATGAGCTGTCTTTAATTTCCTCGACCTCTAAGGGCTCCCTGTATAAATAATCACTCAGGAAGGATTTGAAAATCCTGCTGATCGTCAGAAGATGGCCGCAGGGCCCCATCCGCCTAAAAAATGGCAGTTGCCAGCACCATGCATGGCTTCACTTCTGGTCAATATTTAGATTTTCCTGTTTAGAACTTTAAGGTAAACAATGACTCGGCCAAATGTCATGTTTTTTCCCTTGGACAATCAGTCTGGATATCCACCCGAGGGCCAGACAACGGGTCTCTGCTCCCAGCCGAACAGCATTTGCATTCTGGGTGCTGAGTGAGGGCCAGGGGCCAGCTGAGATGGCACAGCCCAGGGCTCCTGCCGCTTCCGACTGGCTGGACAGGGTGAGGAGGGCCAGCAAGGGCGTCAGAGCAAGGCCTTAGTTTGCTTTTGTTATTAAAGTTAAAAATATTCAAACAGGACTGGGGAAGGATTCCAAAACCAGAGTTAAATCAGAGAAGCACAGGATCAGAGAATACACAGTTGGGGGTGAATTTGGGATGTCTGGCCACATCCTCACACCTTGGGAGAAGGGCTCGTTGGGCACTTACCAGGCTGCCAAGGACAGAGACAGGGAGTCAGGCCGAGGGCCTGAAGTGAGTCTATTGAGCATTTACCTGCTATGTGCCAGGTGCTCTATAATCACTCAGCTTTCAGAACAACCACAGGAGCTTATTAGCTGCATTTTAGAAATGGGGATACTGAGGTCAGAGACGTTATGCGATTGCCCAAAGTCGTGCAGCTGCTAAGTGGTGCAGCCAGGATGAAAACCCAATGTCTTTCTCCAAAGATACACAAACAGCAAATATGCACGTGGAACATGGTTCAACATCATTAGCCAGCACGAAAATGCGATTCAAAACCGCAGTGAGATATCACTGCACACCCACGAGGGTGGCTATAATCAATAAGACAGAGATTAACCAGTGTTAACACGGATGTGGAGAAATTAGAACCCTCATACATCGCCAGTGGGAATGTACACAGTGCTGCCACTGTGGAAAACAGTCCGGGGGGTTCTTAAAAGGTTAAATATAGAGGTACTGTATGATGCAGCAGTTCCACTCTTGGGTATATATACAAGAGAACTGTAAGCACGTGTCATACAAAAATGTACGTGTGCATGCTCATGGTGGAATCAATCCTAATAGGCAAAAAGTGGAAACACCCTAAATAGCCGCCAACTGATGAATGGATAAACAAAATGGGGTACATCCCTACAGTGGGATATTATCTGACAATAAAAAAGAATTAAGTACTAATAGATGTTACATGGATGACCCCTGAAAACATTATATTATACTACCTGAAAGAAGTTAGTAACAAAGGGCCATATATTACATGATTCCATTTATATGAAATGTCCAGAACAGGCAAGACCACAGAGACAGAAAGCAGAGTCCTGGTGGCCCAGGCCAGGGGAGATGGGGTAGAGTGTGTGTGTGTGTGTGTGTGTGTGGTGGGAGGTAAGGGGTATAGGGTTTCTTTTGGGGGGTAATAAAAATGTTCCAGAATTGATTGTGGTGATGGTTGCACAGCTCTGTGAATATACTAAAAGTCAATGAATGGCACACTTTGGGTAAATTGTATGGTATGTGAATTACATCTCAATAAAGCTGTTAAAAGGAAACGAGGTCCTGATCCTGAGCCCAGTGGTCTTGAGCACTGTCCACTGTCCACCGCCTGCCCCCAGCCCGGGTGCCGGAGTCAGGCAGAGCCAGGTTCAGGTCCCACCTTGTATACTCCACTGGCTTGTGGTGGTTTCCTGCAACAACGTGTGTATTTCCCTGAGCCTCGGGGCCCACTGCTGTGGAATGGGCTTCAAAGAGAGCAAGTGTGATTAATGGAGGCATTCCACAGAGAGCGCTTTACACAGTGTTGTGCTAAGTTATTGTGTGTGCTCAATAAACGTAGGTCATGATCAATAACTGTCAAAAATTTAAAAAGAAAAAAAAGTGAAAAATAGCAACCATTATTCCACAGTTAAGACATAATGAAAGTGGACACTTTGGTGGATTATTTCCCTTTCCCTAACCCATGAAGATTCTTTTTATCTGGGCCATTCCATTAACACCAAAGAAATAGCTACTCCAGAGAGAGAAATGTGAGGTGCCTTCCAAAAATGGTGTTTTCAATACCTATGAACCTCTAGATCAATCGTTGGGCAAGGCCAGAGACACCTGCAGCCCCCCAGAGTTCTGGGCCCCCCAGCCTTGGCCAGACCCCCACGGGCTCTTCCTACACCCGGGCGCTGCACTCACATTGACTCCAGCAGCTGCATGTACTGCTCGTCCCCGCGGCCCCCTTCCACCTCGTGGTCCAGCTTGAGGATGATTTCGTTTTCAAACTGAAGGAGCAGGAGATGAAAATCAGCAATAACATTAGAAGGCTGAATGTTAACATTAGTCCATTCATTATTTTAACCAAAGTTTTAGGGAGCACCTATTATCTTCCAGGTTTAGTGCTGGGATCTGGGAATGCAAAATGGAACAGAATATCATGTCTGCCTTTTAGGAGGGCCCGGAGAGTAGAGAGGAACAGCCATGATAAGTGCTGGAGCAGAGAGAGAGAGAGAGAGAGAGAGAACTTGCAGAGAGTCGGGGAAGGCTTCTCACAGCCCCTGTCATTTGAGCATGTTCTCAAAGTTTAAGTAGAAATTTTGCAAGAAGATGAAAAGGGAAAGGACATTCCAAGCAGAGGACACAGTGTGTGCAAAGGCACAGCGGTATGTGACAGAGCCTTGCATCTTCAGGGAATGGCAAGTTGTCATGGACAGCTATTTTTCTGCCTGTCTGGCATTCCTTTCTCCATACTTGAGTGATGAAACCAGCCCTAATCGCAGTCTTTGGGGCTCAGGTGGGCTGAGTACACTGCCCTAGCTCCAGCTGTGGAGATCTGACACAGGCCTAGCTCCCAATCAGTATGTGACATCATCCAGACCCCAGGATTAATATAGTCCCAGGCCAAGCCAGCAAGACTCTAACTTGAAGCTTTGTTGGAATCCTTAGCCAAAAGAATCTTTCTGCTCAACTTGAAGATAGAAGGTTATAGGCCCGAGGCTGCTGCTGCTGACCACAAAGAAAGAGGCTGCCCAAGAATCACACCAATACGAAGGCCTGTCCTTCATGGCTTGTTCATGGCTTATTCAACATATTTTCTTTCTTTCTTTCTTTCTTTCTTTCTTTCTTTCTTTTTTAATTTTCTTACCCCCTGGGTATCTCTTAGCCAATGAACATATTCTCTTGAAGGGCCATCCTGTATCTCTTCTACATGAGTGTCATGCAAAACGGTTTGCACTGCTTTACAATCATACCCTGAGGAGTGCATCCAAATCATGCAGTCCTACCCTCCCCCATTTCATCATTAGAAAAGAAACTGGCACCTGGAGAGGGAAAGGAGGTCCTTGGTGAAGGTCACCAAGACCAAGGGATGCCCTGGGGACTCCATGCTCCTAACTGAGCCCCTTTACACTCAGTCTTCACAACACTCCATGAGGCCTGGAGGTCAAGGGTCACCTTTGCATGTGACAATGCATGAGAAGCAGCCAGCCCTCAGTTGGCACAACCTTCAGTATGTGTCAGTTGTTCTCACAGATGAAGAAGCGGAGGCTCGGAGAGTTTAAGTGACCTGTCTAAAGCCTCAGACGAATGGCAGGGACCTCGTGGCAGCCTGTTTCCAGTGCATAAAGGCTCGAGCCCAGCTGAGCCAGAATCTTTAGGCGATGAAAAGGCGGGGACCAGATTCACTTTCCCTCTGGCTCACACGTCAGGGGCGATGCCATTATTCCCTCACTTTTGTGCTCGAAGGATCAGAGGAAGGGACCTTGTGCTGATTCGGCACAAGAATGAAAGAACTTTCTGTGAGTTGCCACAGTTGGGGAAGACCTATTGAGGGAGACATGCCAGGCCTGGGAAGATGGGAGGACTGTGACAAATACGAAAAGGAAGGGCACTCCAGGCGGGGGAGATGGTGGAAAGGAAGGAGGGAAGGAAGGAAGGGAGGGAGGGAGGACAGACACCAAGATGAGGGCCAATCCCACGAGGGTCTGGGCTGCCAGTCTGCAAATGAATCACGCCCTGTACATGGTGCATCCTGCCAAGCATTTTGTTTGTGTTAAGTATTATCCAGTGTCAGGGCTGTCATCCTTAGAGATGTCTTCTGAGCCAAGGCAAGGACAGGAAGAAATACAGCCAACGGACTACACGAATAGGCTCCTATACTAGGCTGTCTGGCTTTAGATCCCTCCTCTCTTCTCTCCCCCTTCTTGAGAAAGCTGGTAGGTCTTTCCAACCCTCAGTTTCATGATTTACATCAAGGGCCAGCAAACATTTTCTGTAAAGGGCCAGATAGTAAATAATTTAGGCTTTGCAGGCCAGATGGTCTCTTTCACAATCACTCGACTGCTGTTGTAGCACAAAAACAGCCACAGACAACACATAAACAAACTGGCATGGTCGCATTCCAATAAAACTTTATTTACAAAAGCAGGTGGCAGGATGGATTTGGCCTGCGGGTCAGCATTTGCCAACCCCTTCTCAGTACAATGGGCATAGCAGTAGTACCTGCAGCATGGAGTCGCCAGGAGAAGCGGAGATTTCCCATGCTAGCACTAGTGAAATGCATAAGATCAAGTGTGCACTGCGTAGCTCGACTTGTTAGCACTGCTAATGTTATTGTTATTACTGTCGAATGTTACTGGAAAGCAGCTCTGGGGGAGAAAACCGGCATTTTTTCCTTGTCTGAGTGGTTCACTGGGAAATGCTGGCACGATTCCTCCTGGTGAGATGAGCTTTTCTTTGGAGCAGAGAAGTAAATAAGCACTTGTCTCAGGGTCACAACAGAGCCTTCCAGGAGGGAAATTACACGATGCCAGGGAACGTGCAGAGATGGATGACACCAGGCCATGCCTGAGCCCTCCACGGTGGGCTGGGGGGTCAAGGTCTCAGTCAGGCACGTCCCAGGGTGGGTGCTGTGCTTGGGAGTGGCTATGACCACAGGCTTTGGGATTGAAAAGACTTGGTTTGCGTCTTGCTTTGATTATTTTTTTCCCAGCCATGTGACCTTGGGCAAGTTAATAAACCTTTCTGAGGCTCAGTTTGCTCATCTATTAAATGGAGACTTTTAAACAGCACCTCCTTCCTAGTGGTGCTGTGAGAAGTTCATGAGGAAACACACGTGAAAGCCCAAGCATGGTACGTGGCACATGGTAAGTACTCAGTAATTGTTAAAGATGACCATGATGCTACTGTCATTGTTGTGTTGTCATCATCATAGACATCATAATCTCCTTTAACCTTTAAAACAGCCAAGGGAGATGGATATCATTCTCCCCATTTTTACAAATGAGGACATACAAACAAAGCAGGACCTTTGTTGTGAGCTTCAAAGGGTGGATGAACTTTAGCTAGGCTAGGCCCAAGGGTCCAACATAGGAAGCTGCTCCCCAACATGCACTCCACCACGTTGCTGTGACAGGCATTGCCCTGACACTGCCACTATGCAGAGCTTAGGGTGTAGCTCTGGCTCCTCCAAATTAATTCCACTTTCATTCACAGCTGCATGACTGCACGGCGCCACTGACTCCTTACCCCACCCCTTCGAGGCAGGTACATGTTAAGGAGCGCCCACAGGTTACTTGCACAGAAGGCAGATGCTACAGAGGCCCAATATGCATCTTAAGAAGCCCTAAGAAAACACAAGTGAACTCCAGGAGCCCAGACCTCCTGGGTGGGCCTTGTATTTGCGGCACGCCTTGCTTCTGCCGCCTCTCCTGACTGCTCGAGAGTGTCTGGACTATTCAGACATCTGTATACCCAGGATGTTTTCTGATCGGAGCCCCGCCGTGCGGAAGTGTGACATTTAGAGAACAACTGCTCTTCTTCACGTGTTTGGCGCTGACTGTGACATGAGAAGGGCAGAGATGGTGTCTCTGGATGTCAGAGAGATAACAAGGATGAAATCGCCACCAGTAAGTCAGCCTTTGACCGCCTATGTTAACAAAATGCCAGTTATTCTGGGTTGGGCAGAGGCAGACTTGGGGGGAAGCTGGAAAAGATAATGTCACATAAGAAGGGAAATCCTTGGGAGTCAGGGCAGCTTCCTGATTTTCTTTGGGTCACCTGGTCTCTAATTGCTTCACTTCATCCCCTCAAAGAGCTTGAGGTGGGAACCTGTAGTGATATTATTATACCCATTTTCCTGATGAACAAATTGAGGTTGAGAGAGGGTAAATAACTTTCCAAAATCTATTCAACTTATAAACAACAGGTCTTTCTGACTCCAGAGCATAGGTCCCCAAACATAGTAGGTGCTCAGTATGTATTTATTGAATCGGTTTGATCTTTTCCACATTATGTTTCTAAAACATTTGAATCACCAACCCACTCCATGCCAAGACTCAGTCTCAGTGGAATCTGCCAACACTGATATCTCCATCCATTAATTCATTCAGTAAGCAATTACTGAGCTCCTACAGTGTTCCAGGCACTGTTCTAGGCGCTGCTGTCAGATGCTATTACCTCTTTCTTCTCTGGGATCTCCTGCCTGCTGAGGGCTCAGACTCTCGGGGTGACTGGCACACAGGCCCGTTCTATAGTCCGCATCACAGCTAATCAGTCTCCTCTGTCTCCGTGTCCCCGGGCGCCTACTCCTGCCCACCAGCATTATCCAGAAAGCCTACATCCCCTCCTTCCATGAAGAGCTGGCCGGCAAGACAGCTGGTCTACCCAGGGAGTTACTCGCGCACTCGTTAGCAACCCACTGACCCCACACTATAAAAACATTCCCTGCAATGTTCCTCCCTGTGCTGAGATGCTTCCCCTGAAACGTGGGGGGATGGGGTCCGAATGCCTCCATTCGTTCTCCGCACACTGATGTGGTGCCCACCATATGCATTTCAGGCACTGGAGAGGTGCTGGGAGTCCAGGACTGGAAGGCCAGCTTTGGCCCTTGTGTGAGGGACAGACCTATGAGCAGGTCATGGTGCCACATAGGACAAGCACTATGACAGCTCAACACAGGCAGGACAAGATACACTTCACTGCGACTGGGGCCCAAGCCAGCCACAGTGTGGCCAACCTAAGGCCCTCTTGCTGAGACTGCCCTTCCACAGCCCTACCAAGGGAGTCATGTGGTGTGACCAGGGACAGGGCACCCAGTCCTAGCCAGAGGATAGAGACCCCCGAGATGGTCTGGGAAGAAAGGCTATACTCAGAGGGGTAAAGGTTATCAGTCAAACCCAGCTCTTTGTGGTATTTGCGTGAGAGGAGGAGACAGGGAGATGTGGCATTGACATTGCAAAAGAAACCCAGAGCAGAGAGAGAGATTGCCCTGGGGCCTCCTCCTCTCCGGCCCCCAACCCCCCTGAGCTGCTCAGAGCCCATCACCTTCCTGTCCCAGTTCCAGCCTGTGTGTGTATGTTTTGAGCAAATCCTTTTCTCTTGCACCCAGATGAGCCACTGTCCCAGGAGGCAGTAAAGCCTTTCCCAAATAGTGAGGCCTCCACTGAAGAGTGTCTAGGATGTCTTCAGGCAGAGAAATCAAAGGAAGAGCCCATGCAAAGGCAGGAGAGAGACAGAGAGAGAACTTCAAGAAATTGGTATCAGGTCAGAGGGCTTGGTATGAACTGGGAGCAAAACTCCTGCTACGTTTTCTTCTCAACTCTGCTATTTCCCTTAAGAAACCCAAGTTTTAGAAAGGGAACTATGTCACCGTCTGGGCACCTGATTCTTCTCTTATTTGGTTATTTTGGCATCATGCACTAAAGCCTGTTTACATTAAAGCCTAAAGCCCTCCTGGATTCTAGACCCCAGTGCTGGAGTTCACCCTTATTCTGGCCATCAGGGCTACTTGGAGCTCAGCAGGGCCTTGCCACCTCCCTTTTCTGGGGACACCTTTCATGGCTGCTTATCCTAAACAAGAAGTCACTCCTGGGCATGCTTGTCCCACAGTTGAGCTCCTACCAAGAACACCAGCTGGGTTTCCCATGGGGCTCTGCTCCATTAGTCAGCCTGATCGTCCTGTCTCTTTTGATAAGGGAGCAGCGAGGATGCACAATTGGGGAACATGCTCAGAATGAACGCATGCTGGAGTAAGCAGCCCAAGGAGTGACCCCAAACATGGGAAACAGGTCGGTGCACCGCTTGGGGAAGCCGTGATATGAAAATCTTTTAGGGAAGGAAAATCACACTAGAGTCAAGTCTCTGAAGACATGAGGCTGCCAAACACATTTATCCGGTCACAATCCAGGAAACGACCAGGTCTGGTTTCTTTTTAGGACCTTGCATACCATCAGGTACTTGGGGTGTTTCTTTTGCACACCTGTTTCTAGGAACTCTTCTAAGGCACCAGGCTGGGCTCAGAAGTGGATGTGAGGGCAGGTACAATGGCCTTCGTCTCATGGTGTATGCCTTTCACATGGTCCCAGTCTGCACGGACGTTGCTCCCTGCTTAAAAGGCAGCAGATTCCAAACTGCCTTCAAACACCCCATCCAGGCTGTGACCGTCCAGTCCTCCCTTCCCAGCTGCTCAGATATGGTCTCCTTCTCCATCTGAACTCCTCAGCCTGATTTCTCTTCAGGCTCCTCCCAAAAGGGCCGCTGGTCACTGGCCTTTCCTGAGACTAGAGAGACCCCACAATCCCTGAGATGGGAGAGCGCCCTTACAGTGGTATCATCACGGCAAACTAGTGTCTTATTCCTCACAGAACCACTTTTTCCCAAGTGGGATTGCTAGGAGGGTGGATCCAATAGGTGTTTCTTGCATACATAAATTTGAGAAATCGAACAAGTCGACTTGCGGTGGAACGTCTCAGTGCCTTGACTGTGTTGATGTGCGCTGGGACTCTCCAAGAGGGTTAGCACGTGCAGTGGTATTTAACCTCGAAGGGGCATTTACTCCTAAGGCATTTAACCTCAAAACCCTCTTCCCTGGAGCATCTTGTCGGATTAACGCTCCACGGGACACTCATATCTGAGGACGTGCTGCTCCAGCGGATGCCACTGCTCAGCCAGTGTTGACTGTGAGACGCAGGCGGGACAGTGCAGTGCTCACGGCGGGGGTTTGGGAATCACGGTGACCTATGTGTTGCAGCTTCTGTTCTGCCACTTTCTTGATGTGTGGCTTTGGGCAAGTGATTTCAGCTGAGTCTCGGGTTTTTTCCGTCTTTAGAACGGGGATGACAGTGCTAACTACCTCCTAAGACTGTAAGGAAGAAGACTGACTGGACTAATGTACGAAAAGTAGTTTTCCCAGTGCCTGATACATAGTGAACATCGTTAAAGTCAGTCGTTGTAATCATCATCATCGTCCTTATTACTAGGTAAGGAGGAGGAAGATGAATAAAAATGCACAGAAATGATATAAAGCAAGGAGGTGCATAATAGTCATACCTTAGACAGACAAATGGCATAGGGGTAGGGAGCAAAGATCCCTTAAGCGACATGGCATTTGGGATGGGCTTTGCAGGATCAGTAGGAGGTTGGTAGGTATTGGCAGGCAGAGTTTCGACCATGCAGAGAAGGGGAAAAAAAAAAAAAAAAACGTGTGCAGAATGACGGGCACTGAGGCAGCGCCATTCAGATGAGCTGCAGGGATGCTGGCGAGGGGTGGCGTGGGGGAGTCGGATGGGATGGCTGAGAAGGTCTGCAGAAGGCCAGAGCAGGGGGCCTCGAATGCTGGCTAGGGGAGGTGGGCTTTATTGAGTGGGGATTAGAGAATTAACGGGTAAGGGAAGAGTAATGTCGCTAAGAATCTTAAGGAAAGGCAGTTTGGAACCTGCTACCTTTTAAGTACTCATTTTAAAGAAAATAATTCGGCTGCAGGATATGGTACAGAATGAGAGGCAGAAACACCGAGTGAGGGACCCAGTTAGAGGTCAAACTAGGTGGGGAGGCGGGACAGGGAGGGCTGGGGTCGGGGTGCGAGACCTGAGGGAACTGCTCAGGCTGCCTTGATGGGACTTAAAGACCAGCCTTCCCGAACCGGGTGCCATGACGGAGCAGCGCCAGGCACCTCTTGGGGAAACGGTGCTTCTTCCATGGCCAGAGCTCTTGGCGTGACCGGACCCAGAAAGTGGCCATCATTCTTCAAGGTTGACCGGATTTTCAAAGAAAATACTTAGCCAACGACAGCGTCTTACAGAGCTTCTGGCTCCCTCTGTGCTGGGGGAAGCTTCCTAGTCCCCATAGATTGGCAGGTCTCCTCTGAGTGACACGCCCTGAATGCCATTTGCTGTCAAAACTGATGCGCAGCCAAGCATGCTGCCTGGAAGCGCTGGCTTTTTCTAGATAATGTAGATCTTCCAATTCCTCCCAGAAAATGCATCGCTGGACTAGAGAGGGCGCGAGAGCAGGGAGGCTGGGAGGGCCCTGGGAGCGCACCTTTAGGGGAGCATTAGGCAGAGAAGCAGGGTTCTTATACACAGAAGAAAGTGCATTTTAATCTTGGTCAGAGACAGAAAAGTGTGATAGAATACTGACCAAATCCACTCTGCCAGCTCATTCCAGGCACATGAATAATTGTCCCTATCCCACCGCTGAGCCTGTGAATGACACTCCGGCAGATGGAACGAGGATATCATTACGGGGAAATGGGCTGCGGATTAGGGATGCTGGCATGAGTTTCTGGCCTCATTTTTTACCTTTTTGAAATCCCCACTTCTTTGATATTCACACAGCATCATGTCGAAGAAGATCGGGATGGTGGCTTTCCGGAGCTCAGCCTCGGGGATAAGTGTCATCTCTAATATAGGTCCCACCATGCCTGGGATGAAGCAGATTTTGTTCTGGCCTGAAAGAGAAGAGAGACATGGACACATAAAACGGTTTTGTGAAGCACAGATTCTCCCCAGACCAAGCCCGGGGAGAGAGAAAAGAGAGGCATAACGGTAAAAACCACAGTTAATACTTATGTAGTTGTTTACCGCGAGCCAGGCACCGTTTTGAACACTTTACATATATTAACTCCTGGAAGAGGCACATGCATCATCCCAAATGAGCCCCATTATTAAGGATAATAACGCAGGCATGTGTAAAGCACTGCACTGTTTACAAGGGTTTTCACCTGCATTATCTGCTCTGCAAATAGGGCCATGATTGAATATGTTAGTGACGGTAAAGCACAGGGACATTTGAAATTATGTCTGTCTGCAACACAAACTGCGTTTCTGAGATTGGAAAAATGTGCTTCTACCAACTGTTTCATGAAATGAGAAAAGCAACATTTGCTACTAAGAACCTGCTACACCAGTACGGTCAGTGGAACAGTGAGATTTAAAACATCTCTTGAGGACCCGATGAGCCATAGTTTCTTGTCTATTTTGCCTCTTTCAAAGCATTCCCTTGCGCCCCCTCCCGGGGCCCCTGGCATCCTAGCCTCACTGGCCTAGTTCACATGCCACAATTCCACCTTGCTTTCTCCACCACAAGGCTTGTGCACACACCATTCCTTTGTTGGGAATACTTTTCCATGTCTAGTCCCCAATCCACACTCTTTAACATGTGGCTTCCCTTCAATGGGTCCCATCTTGCCCAGACACTCCTTCCTCAGGGAGAAGAGCCCCTGCACATCCCCACGTCACCCCTCCTAGATCAGATTCCCTGTACTGGCTCCTAATGCTCTGCCTTCTTACCCAATTTTGAAATGATGTCTTTATCTGTGGAATCGTTTGATTAATATCTGTCTCCCCCATCAAGGGCTTTATGAGAGTAGAGACCATGTCTGCTCTCACCATTGTATCTGTAGCACTGAGCCCAGATGTTCTGTAAATATCTGTTAAATGAGGAAATAACATTTGTCTAGCCCCTACACTCACTTGGACATGTGTCTCCTAAAAGCGCAATAGCAATGCCCAGCTGTTGAGAAGATCATGTGAAAATGTATCTGTAGGTACTTAGTACAGAGAGTGGCAGAATCAGTGACAGGTGGCAGAGTCAGTGTTGCCCAATGATCAAGGGCACCAAATCTGAAGCCAGACTGCCTGAATTTGTAAATGGACTCCACCATCAACTAGCTGAGTAATGGCGATCAAGCTGTCTTACCCCTCAGGGCCTCAGTGTGCTCATCTGTAACATGGGATAATAGCAGCATTTATCTCATAGGGCTGTTGTGAAGGGTAAATGAATTATCACTTACTGAGCACCAGGACAATGCTTGGCACACTTTCTATGGTGTTAGCTATTACCACTGTGATGTTTGGTCACAATGAACCGCAGAGGGCAGACTTGTTGAGTATAACCGAACAAACTCCTCAGACTGTATCTGTCAGAAGTGGCAGACAGGAATAAAGAGGGACACTTGGGAATTGCAGAGAACCCCGGGGAAGCGCGGGTAGGGAA
This sequence comes from Eulemur rufifrons, assembly GCF_041146395.1. Taxonomy (NCBI): domain Eukaryota; kingdom Metazoa; phylum Chordata; class Mammalia; order Primates; family Lemuridae; genus Eulemur; species Eulemur rufifrons. Next base: position 16,042,242 of record NC_090992.1, read on the forward strand.
GTTCTAGCAGGCTCATCATGGAAGCCGACACCCTGCATATTGCATCAGCTGCTGCTCTTTCTCCTCCCGAGTTGCAGAGCCCAAGAAGCCCACCCCGGTTTTCTCCATCGTCAGGACAAAAATCTGTGGTCCTCGCCTGCAGCAGAGAGCTCCTGGGGGTGCAGAAACTCAGGTGGCATGGCGTGTGGCCTGGCACAGTTGCTTTCGATTAACGCTGAGAAAAGGAGCCGAGAGGGAAGACGGCAAGAAAATGAATTTCCATTCAGCCTAAATGAGGCTTAATGTTGGAGTATTTCCCCAGAATTCAGATAAAAAAGGCATCATCCTAGGAATATCTTCAGTTAGTGAGAATGAAACGGTGAAGTCAGGCAGTGAGTCGAGTGAAATATAAAGATACTTTTCCAAGGAATCAGTTTCATTACACAACCCCTGTGTATTACACTTAAGCCTCCAGCCTTCGCTTTGGCCCACACAGAAAACAACAACAACAACTTACTTTCTGGCAGGTTTATAGTAATTGCCAATCTAGGTTTCTGATTTCATCCTTTAAGATCCTTTAAGTCTTTTTCAAAACCAGTGGGGTTTTAAAATTCAAAGCCGAATGCAAAAATAGGTAGAAGGTAAATGGGAAACTGTCAGATAAGCTACCATGGAATGGAGAAACTGCTTATGCAACACAGGCCTTTAGAATACTGGAGGGCATTGGGCTGATAAGGATATATTTCAGATGGTTTAAAATAGAGGGCAGACATGCTGTAGACCCGGGGTTGCTTATATACTTTTGACCTGCATTCTCTGCAGTCACTTGAGGAGATATTTGGCAGAATAGGAAAGAGGAGAGAGAGATGTTGATCTCTAAATATAATGTGATCTCAATGGCCCTTATAATGCTCCCTACAGAAATCGTATTCATTTACATAAAAAATGAAATTTCAGCACATTGGATTTTGTGTTCAATTAATCCAAATGTGTGTGTATGTTGCATATCTTTATATACATACACACTGAACATATTTGTGGCTCACTAAATACAAACTTAGTTGGAAAACAAAAAGTCCTCACCCAAGAGACACATCTGCTGCTGTATTCACAAAAAGGCAAGGAAGGGAATTAGTAGGAGGGTCTTTTTCATATAATTGAAGCTGAATCTCACTGGGAACAGATACCAATTAGAAAGGGCTTTTAAAGTGCCAACAAGCCAGCAGGATAAGTCCCAATGCCGAATTATACAGGCTCTAGGAAAGGATCTGGTGGTAATGCCAGTGCGGAGAAGAGCTTAGGTGTGGGGGTGGAAAGGAGTCCCACGTGTTCCCTGGCCTTGGTTTTAATCTGTGCAATGGCCTCATCCATCACTGCTCTCTGGGGTAGACTGTAAGACAGAAGGCAAAGGGTCTGAGGCCACTAAGATGACCTTGGAAAAAAAAAAGGCAGACCTTTGAGAATCTGGCTGAGAATGAAGCTGGGCAAGTCACTGACCCTCTGAGGCTGGCATGGGACAGAAGGGGCACTGTGAATGGGGGTCTCTAAAGGCTGGCATAGACCCTGCAATGAACAGGGATGAGGGCAAGTTATAACTCCTTGGATTTCAGAGTCTGGCAAGCCCCCTGGGCACTCTGAAATAAAGCTGGGCTGATAATAAAACATCATTCATTCAGCTCAAAAGGAGAAGAACGCAGATCTCTGCTCCTCTCTCTTAGGCTTGGAAAGCTCCTCCTGGCCATGCTCTGAGATAGGCAATCAATTCTCTTCTCATTATTCAGGACATGCCCGGCCGCTGCCTCCCTCCAGGCCCCGTAAAGTCTGTGAACCTGACAACCTGGGTCAGGTCCTGCCACTGCCACCCCACGGCTGGGTGCCACTGTGCTTTTCATCTGCCTTCTCTGAGCCTCTATGATCCCATCTGTAAAACGGAGATAAGAATATTGTCTTCCTGGTAGAACTGTTGAGAAGCTTAGAAGAGTTGATGTAAACAAAGGGCTTTGCACAGTGTCTGGCACATTAAAGAAAGCTCTGGAAGTGTCGATGCTGATTATGATGATGATGGTGGTGGTGAGTACTTTGGGTGCAGCCGCATGCTGGGCTCTGCATAAAACAGTGTGAAGAGACAAAGTCCAACCTTGTGGAGGTCCCTGGAGCTTTCCACGGAAATGTTCAGGCTGGTCATTTTATTTGTTCATTTTTAGAGCAAACAGCCAGACTAGGGAAAGGGTCGGGAGGGATTTATATTCTCTGCCATGGCTGGACGTTCACGACCCTCCACACTCTTCTCTATCCCATTGAAATAGTTCATAATCTAGCCTCAAAGATGTGTGAAGAGGCCCAATCTGATCATGTTGATTCATAGCTTTTCCCCAAGGCATCTGTTGCTCTCGGGTCAAGTTCTGCAACCCCATTTGCTGCCATGCTCCCTCTCCACGCCCGTCTCCCGCCTCTCGCCTGCCCGTGCTCCATCCACCCAGTGCACCCTGCTCCCCCGCGTGGGCACTTACACGTGCCCTCCTCTGCCTGCTGGCTCTTCCCTCCCTCCCCTGGACCCCACTCCCACTCCGAACCCCACCCCACACGTGCCCCTGCTGCAAGTAAACCCTCACTCGCTCTCTGGAGCCATGCTATTCGATACTATGCATACTAGCCACGTGTGTCTTTGGAGCACTTGAAATATGGCCAGTCCAAACTGAAATAGGGTGTAAGTGTAAAAAATTCCATCAATTTCAGAGAAGGAGTTCCAATTAAAAAAAAGAAAATACAAAAAGGAAAAACCTCAGTAACATTTTGTATTGATTACAAATGATAATACTCTGAATGATAATACTTTGGAATATTGAGGTTAAATACGTTGCTAAAATTAATTTCACTGCTCCTTTAGAATTTTTTTGAAGTAGACACTAGAGCATTTAAAATTGGACAGGTGGCTCCCATTCCACCTGGAAAGGACAGCACTGCTGGGAGCTCGGGGCTTCGGGCGCTTCCGCCCCAAGGTCACCGGGGCTCACTCCACTCACTAGGCAGGAGGCTGTCGCCGATTCTCTGAGTGCCCCGAGTTTCTGCCCCACGGCTGTTTCCCCTTCACAGCCATAATGAAATAATTCTGCAATTAGCATGTAACTGTCCAGGGCAGTGACCACCAGTCTGTGGGGTCAGGGACTACATCTCTACCCTGTTTTTGGTAGAGCTACTGGCATTTAGAGGGTGCATGAGCCAGTTTCCTGTGACTGCTGTTATAAATCACCACAGACTTAGTGACTGAAAACAGCACAACTTCATTATCTTACATTTCTGGAGGACAGAAGTCTAGAAATCAAGGTGGGCAGGACTGAGTTCCTTCTGGAGGGTCTAAGGAAGCATTTGTTCCCTTGCCTTTTCTAGCTGCTAGAGGCCCCCTGCACTCCTTGGCTTGTGGCCCCTTCCTCCAGCTTCAAAGCCAGCAGCAATGCAGCGTCTCCAAACCTCTCTGACTCTGATTCCCCGGCTTCCCTTTGTCACTTATAAGGACCCTGTAATTACACTGGGTCCACCTAGACAGTCCAATATACTCTCACCATCTGCAAGATCCTTAACTTAATCATGCCTGAAAAGCCTCCTTTGCCATGTTAGGTCCATATTCCATGGGCCCTGGGCATTAGGACATGGACATCTTTGGGGAGCACCCACAGCACTCAGTATTGGTTGTTAAACGAATCAATGGATGGATCGCCCGTCACCACCTTTCCCCTGCGTTCACAGCAACTTCTCCCCCAGCCCTAAGAAGCTGAGCTGGCTTAGCTGGTTGCTCTCCTGGAATTCCTGCCCTTTCCCTGTCTTTCTTTCAGTGCTGAAATGGTCTACCTTTGGTGCTAATTCAGAAGATGTTTCCCCAAATGGAATCATCCTTATAGGCCTTACTTATATCCCTTTTGCCTGAATGCCTGAGTCTCTACTGTAGGCCACTATTCACTTTAAATACCCTTAATGCCACTTTCCCCCACCGGACACTAGCGCGTGGACTGTGCCTTATGCTTCTCCAACCCTCCCACCATTCCCCAGAGCTTAGCACTGAGCTGGGCACTGTGTAGATGCTTAACAAGTAATGGCCCAATTGCTCCCGCAGCTCTGCCGGGAGCTTGTGAGGCTGAGATGCCAGCGATTGGATTGTGTCTTTCTCTCCCATGATGGCCGTTAACACAGCAGCCCGGCATTAACCCAGGTGAACGTGGGAGGGTTAGGTGCAAAGTCATTTTTAGCAAAATGTATATTGCTTCATGTCAAGCAGAAATCAAATGTTATGATGCAACGCTACTGGGAAAAGTACATTACATTTGGCATTGCCCCAGGATCCAAAAATACAATGATGTTAACCCTTTAGTGGCTGTCTCCTCAACAACATGCTGTCCTTCTACCCATGAAGACCTTCCTTCCCGCACCTCCTCTCTCAAAACAACACACACGCACACACACAGACACACACACACACTCACATTTGTCTAGACTTTCCTATGAAGAATTTTAAAGAATCTTCAAGCCTGAATTATAGCTTTGCAATTAGCTATCTTATAATCACAGGGTTGCTCAAGTTGTTCTTGATGAGAAGAAGAAGATGATGATACTGATGATCATGATGATGATGCCCTGATTGCTTCTGGCATTAAAACAAAATTTAAAAAACTAGCATGCATTATGATTTACTCATTATCCATAGTCTTTGAAAAACAGAGTTAGTTGGCTATTTTACACCCTTTGAAAATAATTTGCATACTCTTTGAAAAAATATAATTTGTGAGAACATTGAACTTGGAGTCAAGAGACAGGCCTTCTAGCCTCAACTTAGTCACCAATTTGTTGCTGAACTTGGGAACATCCTTGTGCTTCTCTGGGCCTCACTTGGCAACGTCACCTATAAAATCAGCAGGCTGAATTAGATAACGTATCAGTTAGAGATGTAACAGAAATATGACTATCATGGCTAAACTGAAGCTTTAATTTTCTTCCTTAACAAGAAGTCCAAATCTGGTCAGTCCACAGCTGCTCCTCCATCCTCAGCGTGTGACATTTGTCCTCATTGTGCCAAAATGGCCACTGCCCCTCCAGGTGTCTCATCCTTTTCCAGGAAGGAATAGGGGGGAAGGGATATGAGCAAAAAATATGTTGTGTTCATTGAATCTATCCTCTCCCTGCATCTTGTTTTTGTTTCTATTTTTTTTAATTGGGAAAGAAGCACTTTCCTGAAGTCCCAGTAAGTATGTTTCTGCTGATTCTAGTGGGACAGACTTGGGTCACATGGCCATCACCTGCTACAAGACATTGTTAACTGAGCAAGTTGCAATCCCGAAACAAAACAAAATCAGGATTCATTTAACCAGGAAGAAGAGGGGAATGACTTTTGCACGGGTGATCAGCAGAGTCGGCCACGGAGAGTTTCTGAGTTTCACTCTGCTTTGGACGTTCCATGAACTGCACTTTAAAACCTATCATTAGCCGATGTAGTGGTCTCACTACATTGGTCCCTAATGTACACAGTGTTTAGTCTAGATTTGGATTATCAAGGTAATGTCATCACCGTGCTAGGAGAAAGCAGGCTAATGCCAGCATCCCCTAGAGCACAGGGTGGGGTGGGAATGGGGGAACTGCTCATTTCCTCTGCCTCCGCTTTCTGTTCTCATTTTCCGCAAGGAGAAGGCAGCCACGGAACCAATGAGTGGAATGCTGGTGTAGCCAGGAAAACCACTTTGGGTGAATGTGCTTTCCTCTTCCTCAGAAGCCAGGCCAAGAAGTGAGGGGTGACCATCTTTGCAAAGCATCCTTTGCCTCTTGTTCTCTGCAGTGGATATCTGTGGTTTTTGTTTGACCTCTGTTCGTAACTCCTTCTTCCAGTGATATTATCTTCCTGGATTTTGCCTTAGAGAACTCTTCCTCCCACAATGGATGTAGGCTTGGTGGAAACATTAGGAGGTCACCCAAGGAAGGCCAACAGAATAGTGTTCTTAGGAGACTTGATCGTTAGCAGAATGACAAAGGGATGGAGCATCCTGAAGGCAATGCCAGAGGCTGCACCACCTGCTCTGGATCCCAGAGTGGCTCTGGACCCCGTCCTTCTAGGGCCTGGTTCTTCAGTTCCTCCTGGCCCTCCCAACACATACCTTCTCTGATTAAGGCAGCCATAGCCAATGCCTCTTTCTTGCAATCAACCCCCAAACCCTGACAGACATATCTTTTAACTGCATTAACTCATCCTAGGTGTTTGTAAACAGCAAGGAGTCTGATGCATCAGAGCAAACACTCTGGCCAGGGCTCTTGTCCAGTATTCTGCCTCTAATCCACTGAATGATCTGGTACAAACTCCTCCTCTCTGGGGCTCAGTTTCTTCACTGGTAAAATGGTGGGTTGGACCAGACCAGTAGCTTCCAACATTCTCGGAGTGCTTCAGCACTTCCCCCGAAGCCCCAGGGGTCTACATGGGGTGCTTGAGAGCAGCCCAGTATAATATGCTCTGAGCACCCCCCAACTTCAATTAGAATAGCTCTGCTTTCATCCAATTTACTTATCACGCATGAGATTTTTTTTTATTGGTCCTCAGCTAAAAGTAAGTGTATGAAAAATGCCGGACAATATGATCTCTAAAGGGCCCTTCCAGCTCTGATGTTCTGTAATTCTAAGCAGGTGAAATATTTGGTAACATCTTTTCATTCATCAATATAATTGGGAGTGCCGGAATGCCTGCCAAAACATAATCTATATCTAAGTAAAATCTTCTGTGTGCAAAACAATGGCAACGAAGGACATTCAGAAAAGAGCAGGCCGTGTGGCAGCACTGGGGAGAGTGCAGGTAGGTCCCTGTTTCCAGCTCTGGCGACGCCCGGGTGTGGAGCTGGGAGGGGAAGCCCACTGCGGCATGTCCATCTCTGGTGTCTCGGAGCAAGAATGCGGACCCAGAAGAGAACTGAATCTGGGCTCCATCCCTTCCTTGGGCACGTTCAATATTTTGACAACTTTCAATTAGTTGTCATTAATATTCATAAATTGGAAAATGCATTGGAAAACCCAGTTTCCTGGCTTCTTTTGAAAAATTGTAAGGTGCGACAACACAGGCTCATGTTTTAGCAGGACAGCCATCGGCTGGAGAGGAACAGCAGCTGTGTCTGCTCTTTGCTTTGCTCTGGGCATCTACTCCTTCCCGTCTGCCTGACCCCGAGGCCGGGTGCTGGCTGCCGCGTTGGCCGTGTCGGCCGTGTCGGCCTGTGCTTGCGCTTCTCCATCACAAAGCAAGGGTAGATGGAACATAAGTTACTGCTTATATCCTAGTCCTTACCCAAGTGGACAAACTGAAGGTAGCCTGAGAAAGACATGCTTTTCTAGAAAAAACAGGGTAGAGGTGGTACTCCTCTGCCCAGGGGACATTCAGCAATGTCTGGAGATTTTTTCGGTTGTCACAACCAGGGAGGGTACTACTGGCATCTTAGAGGGCGGAGGCCAGGGAGACTGCACAGTACCCTGCAATGCACACGGCAGCCCCCACCGCAAAGAATCACCCGACCCCAAATGTTGTACCCGTTTTGAAGAATTTCTTTGGGTTTAACCCACTCCAGCTTTCGTTCTTTTATACCACTTGCCTGAGCCCTGCCCTTCAGTCCTTAGGGATACAGGCCCAGCTTTGAGGATTAAGGAGCCAGAGTAGGAAAATTAGGTTCCATCCTAGTGGGCAGGGTGAGAATAACGATAAAAACTCCGATATGGGTGCAGTGGCCTCCATGGCTGCACTCCCCCCAGTTTTTGCTCTCCTGACCCTCATAAGCACCATGTGAGAAGGTGCTATTAACCCAACTATGGCCCAGTGATGCTAGGTCCTCTTGCTTTAGGCTTCATAGTGTGTCAACGTCAGGGCAAGGCCCAAGGCAGAGATGCGGCAGCCCGTTCTGGGCCTGAGTCCTCAGCTCTGCCTTGGACATTGTGAGCCAACCCACAACCTTTCTGTTACCCAGCATGCACTCCAGGTGGAGTCTGACGCCACCAGCACCCACAGAACCCACACTGGCAGTCTACCCACTGTGCTACGCTGCCCCCACAGTGGATGGAACTTGCTGGAAAGGGCAAGCAGCTGCTGTCTAGAGAAGCTGATTGGACTGACAGACACGAAGGGGTCTGGGGAAGCAAGAAGCACAGTCTGGGGAGGTAAGGAAGGTTAAATCTGAGAGATGGGGACAGTCAGTCCCTGTAAGTGCCTCTACTGAGGAGGGTCAACTGTGCCAAGCGCTGGGGACAGCAATTCAACCTCAGAAAGTCAGGGAGGGAGCACAAAAATAAAATATTCATTACTGTCTATCCAGCCATCCAGCTGTTCGTCCTTTCAGCACATATTTACGGAGGAAGATCTGGGCTGTGGGCAAGGTTTGTGGTCCTTGTCCTCATGGATCCAAACCATGCTCTGAGACTTCCGGCTGTTTGACCTCAAGCAAGCTGTTTCCCTATCTGAGTTTCCTGATACACAAAAGGAGGGGAAATTTTTTTATCTTGCAGAAAGCGATGTGAAGACGCAATAAGATCTCCTTAGCACAAGCCTGACTCAGACTCTCAGTAAACGTCTCCCTGGTCCCGTCCCTCCCTCCTGGGTATCACTCACGTAATCATACAAGATTCCTGAAGCTCACTGAGGCAGGGACAACTTTTTTGGGTCCGCTTTCAGCTCAAAAGACCCTCTCATCGCCTAGAGAACCAATTTTCCCCCACGAGGTTGGAGGACGCTTTGTGGACCCCATCATACGCAGGACGCAAGGTGACCCACCACTCAGCATCAAGCCTTCGTGTGACATGTGAGTCCCCACAACAGTCTTGCTCCCTCTTGTAAATGCCAATTTGACTCAGGGACCCCTCAGGGGCAGAGCAGAAGCAGAGGTTGAAGCTGAGGTGGGAGGGGGCCCCTCTGTCATTCAGAGAACAGTCAGGCACTTATTAAGGACCAGGGGTGCACACAATGACAAACTGTTATTTCAAGCTGCCACTGCTGAGACCCCCGTGGCCCTCTAACAGATGGTCTTCGGGAAGGCGTGTGGCGGGTGCAGATGTGTCCGTCTGGATCACGCGCCTACTCACCAAGCTTGTACCACATATCGCGGATGGAGAAGCCGATGAGCCGTCTCATGTCCCCGTACCTAGGACAAACAAAAGCCTCTGCTTCAGGCACCGTCTCAGAGCAGCTCATAAACCCAACCCCACTTCTGGAAACCCAAAAATGCAACCTACTTATTCAGGATTTTGTTGTACTTGGCATGCGAGAACTGCTCCAGCTGCAGAGAATCCTGGGTGATAAAAGCCACTGCCAGATGAAAATAGTTGTTCCACAGCTGTAAACGAAAGAGCAGAGACGGTTACGGAGACGGCCTGAAGTGGGAAGGCATATTAAGTGCTGGGTAATGTGAATAATTTATGAAGATGGCAGAATAGAGAGGCGCAGCCCGTTTAATTGTGCCCACTGCAATTTCCTCACTGGCGCTGACTCTGAAATTAACATCTTGGCCAAAGCAAGGACAATGGATGGATTTCTCTGGGCGCTGATCGCGTCCACTCTCAGACAACAGGATTTGGGCGAGGAGGACAATTTTAGAGCTATTTTTTGTCACTGTCATGCTTTGTTTTGTTTTTTGAAAGACAAAGAACTCACCCAAGCTGGGTGCCCTAGTGAGCTGGTTCCTGCCCTGGAATTAGAGGACAATGAAGGATAAGGCAGTTCAGGGGCCCACAGCCTCCCTGCAAATTCTCCCACATTCACCTGACAGCTCAGAGGACTGGCCTGCAATTCATTCTCTCTTAAAATAATTTGCCTTTTCCTCAGTGGTTTTAAAATGTGGTTCTCAGACCAGTAGCAGCAGCAGCAGCACCTGGAACTTGTTAGAAATACAAATTCTCCGGCCCCCGCCCAGACCTGCTGAATCCGAAGCTCTGGGGGTGAGGCCAGAAACGTGCAGGGAACAGGCACTCTAGGCGGTTCCCCTGTTTGCTGGAGGTGGGACCCCTGTGGGCCCAGTTTATGCGCAGTCTTCTCAAGCACGTGCCATGTGCTGACTCCTTTAGCTGCTCTCACTGACTGCAATACTAGAACCCACTCCACCAGCTTGCAGTCAACAAGCCACAGGGATGGCAATACTGATACAGGTGACAGACCAGAGAGATGGTTCCTCAGGGAACCTGTCTGCAAAACTGAGATGACTCTGGTCCCCACCGCAGAGGGTTGTGATAAAGGTGACACGAGATGATGTGCTTAAAGGACATGAATCACAGTTAGGGCTCAGAAATATTGGTTAGCCTCACTGTTGTTGTTCTTTTCATTGTTCGAGTGGGGCCATTGGTACCAATGCCAATGGTAGAGCCTAGGTCCTTGGGTTCTCAAGGGCAGTTGTTGCAAGATGCCACAGCCCTGCAAAGAGCAGGTGGGAGACAGGCTTGCTGAACAAGCCCACCCACTTTTGGGCCCCTCTCAACACTGCATGGGTAACATTAGCAGAGAAATCACACAGACATCGAGACCTCCGTCTCAGCTGAGATGTCCACCAGAGTCTGCAGATGGCCAAGACTAGCAAAAAGGCAACTCCACCATTGATAACATCATCACTGCTGCCCAGAGCGTGACTTTCAAATGGGCTTGTGGTTCCAGTTTCAGAAAGAAGCAAAACACATCGGTTTTACCACGGGCCTGACACTTTGCCATACATCCCTCCTTTCATCTCTCAAAACTCAACAGCTCTTATTGTTCCTGTTTTACAGATGAGGAGACTGAGGCTTGGAGAGGTTAAGTGTTTTGCCCAAGGTCGCTCAGCTTGTTCCACACACAGCAGAGCTAGGATTTGCAGCGAGGTCTTCTGATTGATGTTTCGGGCTCTTTCAGCAGGCCATGGGCAGTCTTCAGCCATCTGACATATTTGTCAGATGTGAATGCACTTGCCTTTACTGGGACCTTTATCTTCCAGGGCTCAAAAGACCAAGCCACTTCTGGGGTACAGCGAGGTGACCTCCTGGCTTATAATCCCCATAAAGTCAACTCTTCACACACAGACCAGAAGGATCTTTTTAAGCAAGTCAGATGCACCACTCCCTTCTGCAAAGTCCTCCAAAGGCTTCCTCCAACCCTTAGACTCAAATCCCTTTGTTTCCATAGTAACCTCCAAACACCCGCTGCAGGCTGGGTCTCCCTCAGCTGCCTTTCCTCCAGGCTCCCCTGACTCTGCAGGTTCTCCAGGGCCTTACTTTGCAAATGCGCTGCTCTGGTCCTGGTCCGCTGGTGCCCAGAGTTCACACCTCCTCACATTTAAGACCAGGATATGAAACGACAAGCCAGGGAAAGAGAAAACCATGGCCACAGGACATGGAAACCAGTGTTTTTAAAGTGAAAAATCTCTGATTTCAGGGGAGTGCATCAGAGAATTAAGGTTACGATAGGAAACAGATATCTGACAAAGCAAGTCAAGTTGCCACTACTTGTGAGAATAATTTCAGAAATGCCCTCAATACACAAGACACTCAAATATGATTGAGCCTCTCGCTAGCTCCTGCTCTGCTTGAACGAGTCCTTCAAAAATGTGTTTTCTCTGTCTCCCCATTCCTGATTTTCCTTCTTTTTTTTTTAAATTGGGACATAATTCACATAGCATAAAATTCACTTTTTAAAGTGTACAATTTAGTGATTTTGAGTATCTTCACAAGGTGGTTTAACCATCACCACTTTCTAATTTTGGAACATTTTCATCACCACAAAAAGAAAGCCTCTACCCACCAGCAGTCGGGCCCCTCAGCCTCGAGACCAGTCCCTGGCAACCACTAATCTACTTTCTGTCTCTGGATTTGCCTATCCTGACATTTCATATTAATAAAATCATACAATATGTGACCTTTCAGGCACGACTTTTTAAAGTTAGCATAATGTTTTCAAGGTTCATGCATGATGTAGTATGTATCAGTACTTCATTTTTTATTGTCAAATAGTATTCCATCACTTGGATATACACATTTTGTTTATCCATTCATCCATCTATGAACATTTGGGTTGTTTCCACTTTTTAACTATCATGAATAATGCTCTATGAACACTCTCGTACAAGTTTTTGTGTGGACATAGGTTTCTAATTCTCATGGGTATATACCCAGGAGTGGACCTGTTGTGTTTTTTTTTTTGGAGAAGAAGGCTCCCCTCCTGGGAAATCTTTGTGGATCCTGAGGCTACAGCTGTGCCTCATCTTAGTGGCTCAGAAATGGCACACCTAAGTCTCAGCCACAGTCCCTGCCCAGTCCTGCCCATGGAGCCCTATGGGGCTGACTCTGGAACTAAGAGGAGGTTGTCACAGTCGGTGGCTCTGTGCAATGCCCTGAGAGGCAAGCAGTGGTCACAACTAGATACTGCTGGACGTTCTTAATGCCTCTGCCCCAAACCTTCCTTGACTCTTGTTTCCAAAGACTCAGGACCAAATGCATTAACCTGGCTTTGAAGGCCGCATATGATTTCCTCGGACTCCAGTGTTTTCTCCTTCAATAAACTGCCCACTGTGGGCCTGCTCAGACCACACAGAGATCTCAGGAGCATTTCGGTCTCCATGGCTTTGCCCACAGTGGCTCTCATACCTGAAGTCTCTGTTGTCCTGTTCTTCCACCAAAGCCCAATTCAAGACCCACTTCCTTCGTGAAGCTTTCCCAGATCGCAGGGCACATCGGCTCTGCCTGATTTCTTCCTAATCTGAGGAGCCCTTGCTGTGTGCTGCTGCAGATTTCAGTCCACTGTTCTGCACGCGGCCTCGTGCTCCATTCGCTTCCCACAAAAGCATCCTCCAGTGGTTGAGACCACGTGCATCAGCGTCTTGCACACCAGGGTATGAAAACCAGTTCTGCTTACTAGCTGGGTCGCCTTTGGCTGGTTCCTTGACCTTTCTGAGTCTCATTTCCTCACTTGCAAAACAGCAAAATTAATGGTACCTACTATGAAGGACCGTTGTAAGTACTGGATGAAATCATACGAGCAAGGGGCACCCACCACAGGCGTGGCACACACACGTGCTCAGTAAATGGAACGGTGGTGTTGGTGGTGGCACTGGTGGCGGAGTACCTGCGTGTCCTGTCTTCTCCAACTGTAAGTGCCACAAGCATCCTGGGTCCCGTCTTCCATTTATTTGTATCCCTAATGCGGTGCTCAGCACAATGGCTCGAACACAGCTGGGCTCCAGAAAATACTTATTTATTGATGGCCATATTGTCAGAGAAATGCCTCAGAAGGGGTCAGATTTTTCTTCCTGTCCTGCGACAAGCTGTCTGGGGGTGTTAAGTGCCCAGCTCAGCTGACTAAGAGAAGCCACAGGGTCTCTTTGGCAAAGCACGCAGATCTCTTCGCCCTGGAGAAGAGGTCAGGTGATTTCTGATTGGGAATTCAATATTTTGAAATCACAGGACAATAGAGGGTTAGAATTGGAATGAACTTAAGGGTCATCTGGTCCAACTTTTGTATTTCACACATTTAAACAATAAGGTGCAGATATGTTAAAGACAGCCCAAAGTCATGCTGCTGGGAGTCTAATGAGAATTTAGTTATTTTTAATTAACTCTCAACAAAATTATAAAAGTAATATATACCCATGATTTAAAAAAATTAAATGATAGAAAAGATTAAATAAAAAAGTTATTTTCCATCTTACCTAGGACCCTAGTATAATTCCCCAGAAGAAAATGTTAACGATTTCTTAGATATGCTTTCAGAAATTTTGCATGTATAAATATATGTATAGACATTTTTTAATAGTCTGCTGTAGTTGGCTTTTTTCTCTTACTAATATATCTCACAAATGTTTCCATATCAGCATACACAGATCTGCCTCATTCTCTTTTATTGCTGCATTGTATTCTGCTATAAGGATGTACTTTAATTTTAACCAATTCCCAATTTATAGACATTTAGCTTGATTCCAATTTTTTTTGTTCTCTAGCAAGAGTGCTGTAATCAACACCCTATTTAAATATCTTTATGCACGGGAAGCTATATTTGTAGTATACATTCCTAGAGCTGAAATTGCTAAGTCACAGGGTCTGCACTGGTTTTGTTATTATTTGCTTATTACCGTTGTTGTTTGTTCTCATAGATACTGTCCGGTTGCCTTCCAGCTCCATTACCATGGACAAGTTACCCCACCTCTTTCAGTCTCAGTTTCTTCACCTAGAAAATGGAGCTAATAGTATCTAAAGGGCGTGGCTATAAGGACTAATTGAGTAAATCACTGTCTAGTAAACTCCCACTCAGTCTTACAATATCAGTTCTTGCGGAAGCCTTCCCCACTCACCCAGACTAAAGTAGATTCACCCCTGATTCACCCTCACTTATGACATATTTTAAACAAAATTAATTTATTTTCTCGGTGTAAACATCACGCAGTCAAGGACTTCATTTTTTTATTCACTGTGATACACACAGAGTCTAGCATCATGTCTAACCCAGCACGTGCTCAGGACGTATCTATTGAGTGAGTTCATTAACGAGCCAAGCACTCTGCATGCTGCATGCATTCTTGTTAAATCCTCCTAAGGGACTACGAGATTGTGTTATTATTCTCCCCATTTTAGAGATCGGGCAACTGAGGCCTGCAGAGGTTAAATATCTGGCCCAGGTTACACAGCTACAAAATGGCGAAGGTGGGTGGCATTTGAATCCGAGTTTATCTGACTTCAAGACTTTCATCTTCACCAATCTGCTCTTCTGCTAAAATCGCTCTTGTCCTCTCTTGGTTTCCTTCAGCCTTCACCGCTGGTTAACGTGTCTGCTCGTTCATCTGATGTTTTACAGTCTTTATAGCAGAAAGATCAAGTATTTTTGATCTCATGGGATTCTTTTTCAATAACCTTGAATTATTACAAATAGAAAACAGTCCAGCACGCACTGCTGCTGGCACGCAGTCAGCTTGCCCCCCTGGAGGTGTGCAGGCACAGCTGCCGTGCCCACTCTGGGGATGCGGTTGGCTCTGGGAGAGGAAGGTTCCAGGTGTGGACTCAGGCTAGGAACATCAGACCAGAGGTTGTCTGGGGCCCAAAAGCGGAAGCGGGCAGGGCTGGGCAAACAGTCCCCGGGCACATACATGGCTGCCTTTCTGCCTGGAGGAGCCATCCCACCGTGCGTCCCCTGTGGCAGTGCAATGGGATTCTTCAAGGCTTTGGTGACCTCACCTGTTCTTGGCATCACTGGTTACATTTCCCATTATGACGACCAACCTGGCCCTCATTCCTCCACTAATGGCTGGGAGTATTCTGGAAGTTTTTCATTTCACAGGATCTCTAGTGCATGTTCAAAAATGGTCCCTGGATGGGCCTGGTGCCCAGAAGTTACCCAGAGCCAATTAGAGCTTCCCAAGCAGAGAGAATGATCTCATTACCAATCACAGAGCTGCCCTGGAGCCTAAACGCAAGCACTGGTTCCAGGCCCAATCGGAGTTTTCAACATGGAGTGTCTAGTCCTGCAGTGACTTATGTCAGAGCTCTTGATCCCAGTGCCAGGAAGAACTGGCAAGGGCACAGGGTGTTTCTAGATGTAAACAGACCTGTCTCCTAGCATCCAAAGGCACCCCGTTTCTGAGAGACAGAGCAGAAGAGTGGAAAAACGGTGGGCTTTGCAGACAGGCTTGGGGTTGAATTAATAGTTAGATGACTTTAACAGAAAAGTCAGCCACATCTCTGAAGCTCAGTTTGTTCACCGGGGAAATGGGTATATCCCAACCGAACAGGATTATCATGAGGATCAAAATTCCCTACATAGATGCCCAGCAAAGGTTCGTCAGCTTCTTCAAAAGCCTGGGCATTAGAAAATGGATTTGTATAGTCTTCTTTCAAAATCCCAAGATCCTAGAGGGCAGGGCAGTATTCTGCTTTGCTTCTGAATTCCTCAAAGATGCTGCAATGGCCTGGACCCACGACAATTGCTCTTAGACAAAAATCCTTGCCAAGTTAAATCTGAAATCCTCTCTTGGTCTTCTCTGACCATATTAGTAGAGGCAAACATCAAGGTCCAGCATCCTGAGTAGGGCCCAGGAAAGCAAAGGATCTTAGCCCCAAGCAGGAAACACCATTTCTGCAGCTCCCAGGTCTTGTCGCCTACAGAGTGGCACCCACAGAGCATCTTGCTTTCTGCCCTTTGAATCACAAAACCGCAGTTCCGGAAAAGATACTAGGGATAATCTCATTGCACCTGCCCCTCGTCTGGACAGTGGCTGCCAAGGCAGGCAGCACTCAGTGATGGATGCTGTTCCTGCTGATATTAAATGCATAATTAATGAGAGCATAAGAAGGAGACAAGGCGTGTTCCAGGCAGGGTACAGAGAACAAATCCATTCTCACATGCTGAGGGGAGAAAAAGGGAGGAGAACAAAGATAAGGTTGAAAAATGATTCTGTTCTTGAGTATTTTTCAATAAATATCTATAGAAGCCTCATTAGAAAACAAGACTTATTTATTTTGTGATGTTGGCCACTCTCCTGTTTTATAGAATCTTGCTAGAGAGAGAGCCCCAGGCAACACTGTGGGCGACCAGCACGATGCCTCCCCTACTGTTTATCAAGGACTGACACGAGTTTCCAGCCCTGACACATTTAGGTCCAACATCATCATTGTCACCATCAAAACGCTAACAATTACTATTATTATAATGAGCTAACATTTATTAAATGGCTACTGTGTTCCTACCACTGTCCTACATGCTTTATATGAATTAATTCATTTAATCCTCACCACAACCCAATGACATAGCTACTATCAATCTCTTAATTTAATGTTGGGGAAACTGAGGCACACAGAGGTGAAGTAATTTGCCTAAAGTCACATAATTCATGAGGTTGAACTTCCCAAGTATGAAACCCCCAATCTCTGGGTATCTTCTAGATACAGGTTTTCTTTCAGGAAAACAGGATAAAACCTAAAGGAATGGCGTGAGGGACTGAAGCTGAGCTTCTGGAAAATTCCCACCCAAGACCATGGGGGTGAGCCGGACTCAGGAAAGCAGGTCCGAGGCTGTGACTGCTGAGCCCACAGGAAGAGATGAGCAAACCAGCTTGCAGTTTTACGGCCCACACGCTGCCACTGCTGGCTCCTATGGATGTTGTTCCAAGCTGCCCCTCCAAAAAAGCAATGGCCTTTCTCACTTCCCTGAGCGTAGCCGTAACCAGAGTCTGCAGGCATCTGGGCCACATGGAAGGGAATCAAACATTTCTCCTGATTCAAAGCAGCTAAAGAAACATGTTTCGTTTCCATGTCAAAGATTTACAATGCTGGGAGAAACTCTCGCCCAGACCCTGCCAGGCAGGCAGCCCAGTGCAGTGGCAAACTCCACGTCTGGCATGTGGCCACAGTCATCTGCGTAGGCCTTGGTGTCAGCCACTGCCAGGTTCTGGTCCCAGCTCTGCAGTGATGCCCTGTGCAACTTCAGGCTGTCTACTCGTCCTCTCTGAGTCTTACCCCCTACATCCTTAGAGCAGAAAACAATATTAGTCACAGCGGCTGACTTGTAGGGTAGCTATAAGGACGGAGAAAAATAATGCCCTTGATGTGCTTCTTGTGAGATCAGGTATGTATAAGCCACCAGGCAATGGCAGCTACTCATTTCGTCATCGTTTTCATTGTTGTTCAGTTGCCTGCTTTAATGCAAGGTCACGCAAGAGAACCTTGTGCAAAGATAACGCTCATCCTTTCAGCTTAGCAAGTACTGATAGGCTGGAGCTGCCAGCAGGGCAAGTCTCACAGGCCTCAGCCCAGACGTCCCCTCCACGAGGAGAACAGCTGTGTGCTGGGCCCAGCATCGAGGTGCTGTGAGTTCAAGGTCTTTGTACTCATGAGACTTACGTTCTACTGGAGGAAAGAGAGAAAACATGCACATAGACCAGAAAGATGGTATCCAGTGACGTTTGGTGCTATGAAGAGATGCCACGAGGCCAAGCGGTGACGCATAATGACCCTGGGGTTGGTGAGGCTGATCCCCAGAGAGGAGTCAGGCTGGGGAGGCCTCTTTATGGAGGAAGTATTTGAACAGAAACTAGTGGGACATTACAGGTCAATTTTCCCAGCAAGCCCCTTGGCAAATTCCAGTGCTGGGAAAAAAACCCAATGAAGTAGAAAGTGTCATTATTGTTGGCATTTTACAGATAAATCACCTGAGGAATGGACACAGTCCAGGCCCTGCCCGAAGGTGCTCAGCTGGTAAGAGGCAAAAGCACAGTTGGGATCTGAGCACCTTAGAGGGGCAGGCAGAAAACACCATCATCCCACTCACCGGGTACAGGGACTGCTTCTCCCTGAGCCCTGCTGCAAGAGATCGGGAGCTCGAGGACTTCCCTGGAGGGGACCCCCTTTTGGGGCCTTCTCTTTCACACCTGCAGCCAGCGGCAGCAATCTGGATTTTCCCACAGGCTTTGAAGAGTTTGTCCTTCTTGGGTCTGGACCCGGGAGAGACCAGGGGCAGGTACGTCACTCTGTGTGCCCCGGGGACATGCTTTCAGGCGCCTGAGTCTCGGAGGCCCCAGGTGTCCGCTGAAGACTAAAAATGACTTTTGAAGGAATCAGGAAGCCACAAAGACGTACTTGGGAGCTTTATTATAAATCATTTTTCAATGTCTGTGACTGGCTGCTGTTTTGGCTCCAGTGCACAGAAAAGTTAAAAAATGGTGACACCTTGTTAAAAGATGGGGCCCACTCTGACAGTGAATGAACGGGAGTCTCCCTGTTAGCACAAGATCCATTACACAGGCACGTTTGCATATGTTGCTCCGTTGATGTCTGCTTAATTGAGGCCCTGTTGACAAAGCCTGAAACTTTCCTCCCCACCCACACCCCGCTGTGGAAATGCCCAGGGACACCGGCACACCTTCCATGGGCTTTGGGACGTGTCCCACGGAGCCCTCAGCCCAAGACGCCAGAGCAGCCCAGGTGCCCACACTCACCTGGAACTCAAAGTTCGTGTGCTCCAGGAACTTCTGGTTCATGATTTCTGCAAACTTGTTGATAGCTCTCAGGAAGACCCTAGAAGAGGGGAGAAGGTTACCAGACCATCTGAGCATGCTCCCTCAGGCTCCTTCCCGCTGTGCTGACCTGGAATTCTTTTAACCTCTTTCTAGGAGAGGCTCAAAGAGCAAACACTGATTTGGAGAGGTCAGCTATAATAATACAGATTAACAGCTGTTCATACTCTAGACCTGGGGCTATTTGCCTTGCAAGAACTCAAGAACTGACTGTTTGACTTCTTTTTGAAAATTTGCTTTGTCTTATGTTTAAGATATTACAAGTTTATGGCAGAAAATTCATGTCATCCAGAATAGATCTAAAGAGAAATCGCCCCTCCCCAAACAAACAACACGCCACCGAATCCTATCATCTAGCAAAAACTGCCATCTGCATCTTGATTAACATAATTTCAAAGATCTCTCTAGACATATATACATGGATATTTTAAGGATATCATTTTGATAAATAGGGTTATCAGATAAATGCTATTTCACAGCCTGTCTTTTTTTCTCAACAATAAATTGTGCTTCTTTCATGCCAATGAATGTAGACATACATCATCTTTTTAATCACTGAAGAGCATTCCAGTGTACAGATGTATCATGGTTTGTTTAATCAGTTTCTCACTGATAAACCTTTTTGTTGTTTCTCAGCTTTCTCTGTTGTAAACAATGATCCAATGATCATTCTTCCATGTATATCTTGTTCCTCCTATATACACCTCTCCTCCTGTATTTTCTTCCAATTAGTAATACTGGTCAAATGCCATGCACATTTAACATTTTGATCCCTGTTGTCAAATTGCATTTCTCCGTAAATGTCTTCCCTCCCACCTCGTCCTCTCCTTCCTTCCTGCCAAGTCCTCCTGACCAGTCTTGCAGCCTCCCATCTCTTGCCCCTTTGTCCTGAAGAGCATTTTGTCCTAAGGGACAGTTCCAACCACGTTACTCACTGACTTCAGTGGCTCCTCACTGCCCACAGGATAAGCCCAAACTCTTTCCCTTGACAGTCACTACCCTTCATGATCGGACCCGAGCCTTCTTTTCTAGGCTTATTTCTATTACCTTGTGCTTCTGGTTAGGGAAAACACCTATTTGGCCTACCTGAGCTGCAATGAGAAGCCAGTACAGGAAGCGTTGGTGAGCAAGTTGTTGCTGTGGGCAAAAACTGGGGCTCAATTCCACCTGGGAACCTCCAAGAGACTTTCTAGGACACATATGCACAACAGAAGTGGCTCCTCCCAGGGGCCAGAGAGGCTGGTCTATCCACTAACACCAGCCCCTCACTGGTGAACAGTTGCTCCTGTCGGCGTTGAGTCCCTGGTACCTCTGGCCTGCTCTGCAGGTGAGCTGAGCACTATGCAACCAGAGAAAGCCCAGAGTAAGAAAGAAGTAGAAAGCTCTCAGGATGCGTGGGAAATGTCCACTGAAGCTGTGGGTATAGTTTGAGTGGGCCAAAACGGGGTGGGTATATTTTGGGTGGTGGCAAAGTATCTATAGCATTTGCTACATCAGGTATTGCTTGTCAAGAATTCTGGGCCAGGTGTTCATTAAACACCTAAATGTTTATTGAACAAAGAAGGCAATGTAGCCCAGTATTGGAATCACAAGATTTGGACACACACACACACACACACGCACTTGGATGTGATTTCTGGCTTTGCCACTTTCCAGCTGTGTGGATTTGGAACATGTTAATATCACCTCTGAAGTCTCAGTTTCTTCCCTGTAAGACAGTAGTAAACTCTTTCCCAGGGTCACTGCCGGGTTTAGGAGGCAAACGCCTGGGAAGTGGTGAGTACAGCACCTGACACACAGTGACAACAGCAATGCAGGAACTGAGGTCACTTAGGACCCCTTTGCATTGTGTCATTCTTCTAAAGGCAGGGGTTGACAGCAAAATGAGCAGAGGACAAGGAGCAGTTAGCAAACAATTTTGAGGCAGGCAGGACAGAAATAAAAATCCCACAAAATCCACTGCCCTACCAGGCTGTCAAAGAGTAAGATTTATTTGGTCTTGCTATTCTGTCATTTGCTAATGTGCCTTTAAAACAACATCTGTATCTTTTTAAAGATTAGTTATCCTACTCCCCAGATGGAAATGCATTGAGTGGCTGTCATCTTATGTATAAACATCTCAGATCTCGAACACAATACCAAAATGAGGGGTTTTATACATTCTTGGCAGCAACAAAGCTATCAGTAGCTCCAGTAACAGGCATTATTTTGGTTGTCAGCCTAACCCTGTCTCCACCTCTCCAAGGCCCATCCCATGACCAGGAATTTATGGGCCTGCTGTGTTGATGATGGGGGTTAGTGGCAGGTAAATCAAGGTTCCTCCCTCTCTCTGGATTCTTCCAGAGCCACACACTGGGAATCACAATATCACTTAGCTTTGGCTTCCCATGTCTAGGTTTGGAAAAGAAGGCCTTTTTTCTTCTCCTTTTTCTTCTTTTGCAAAAAATAATTATATTAATACCTAAAGCCCCTAGACACTAATATGATGAAGCAGGTTGGGATAAAAACACACTCAACTCTCTGTTACTCTCAACAATGAACTTGAATTGTTGAAAACAAAGTTCATTATCAAATCTCAGCCTAACACCTCCTGCATCTCAGCCAGGATGCTTAGCAGGCTGGGTAAGAGTAACGACAATCACACCCACAGTTACCAACTATGTGCCAGGGTCCGTGCTAAGTGCTTTGCATGGATTCTTTACTTTATTATCTTTTTTTTGTAATTCTCACATTAATTCTCTGAGTCAGAGATTGTCTTCATTTTAGAGATGTGAGTTTAGGTAACTTCCCCAATAACTCAGCGAGTACATATAGAGTGAGGATTTAAACAAAGGTGTGCTACCTTTAGAATCTAGGTATTTAGCCACGATGCAATTCTGTCCACAAGGACATTTCTGTAATTCCATTCAATCCAAGCAGTGAGCTCACTTTAGTAATAATAACAATGGAAGTATCAATAGTTATCCTCCATATACCCTATGCTCAGAGCTCCACATTATTTCATTTAATTCTACAAACTGAGGTAGGAGCTAATATACCCATTTAACAGAAAAGGAAACTGAGCCTTGGAAAGATCAAATACTTTCCCCACATTCACACCACTAATAAGCAGCAGAGTCCAGACCCAGCCTCCGGTCTGTCTTTCTCTAAAGCCTGTGCAATTAACCAGAGGGATACACTGGCTCCTGGGAAGGTCAACCTGCCATGACGTTTTGGCTCTGGCGTGCTTCTGGGCATGCCCACCGTGTACACAGTCCCTTCACACTTTGTCCATGTCACCCTGCTGCCCTGCTCACGGCCGATGGGGCCCAGGGCCAACACTTGACTCAAAGCAGTCTTCTGCAGGCCAGCCAGCAACCCGTGGGTGGTCTTAAGGGTAGCACTGCCCTGTGGGGATACCTGAGCCCAGATGAGAGTAGCCTTTTAGGCAGTCCAAAAGGAGGGAGAATGCGATGGACCAAATCTTGAGTAGAAGCCATGAGCAGAAGCCACGAGCAGATGATGCCATGAGGATCCAGAAGCCATATGCAATGGAGCAGGGAAACAGAGAAGTCAGCTGTTGTGAGTAGGAAGAAACTGGCAGAAAGAGAAGCCAAACCCAGGGCTGGTATCCCAAAAACTATTCCGCGTGAGGCTTCACAGCAACTGCTGGCTCAGGTCCCCAGCTTCCTACTTCCCCCCATGTGGCTGAACAAATCCTTGCTATAGGAGGCAGCAGGAGTCAGCCCACATACAAGCGCACTCTATGCACCACTCCCTGGCCTGGATCCAGGAATGGGAGGTGCACACGGACTTCCGTAGGTGCCGCAAGCCTGCCTAGGTCAACTTCCCACTCAATCACCGTCTGAGCTGTGGCCTTGGGTGGTTTGTCTGACCTCTGTGAATCTCACTTGCCCCATCTGTAAAATGAGCCGTGAGTGAAGACTAAACGGGATGCAGCACGTGGAGCAGTGGCCCAGGGCCTCAGCACACAGAGGTCCCCAGCAAAAGTCAGCTGCTGTTGTCATTATATCATTATCTTTAACTGCCGGCTGCCTCACAGCTCTGGGGCAGGAGGATCTGAGGCTGATAACACTGCAATGTGACAACACGGCACTGACCCACGCCCACGGGTTGTATGATGGGAACAAAGGAGGAGGCGGCATGCCCTGATTCAGCAAGGGAGGGGAAGGGCTGCTCTGAGTCCCATTCCCCTTTCTTCTGTGGCTCCTGGGATGTAGTTGATTCTACTGGTCAAAAGTTGAAGATGGAAATAAAAGAGCTGTCCAGGAGATAGGAGGTCCTATCCCTCCCTTTGCGGCACTGAGATATCCATTCTCCCGGAGCCTTTAAGCTGTTTCCCTAACAACGCACGGAATGCTCTATGCACCGAAAGGTTAGAGTGGATCAGCATATTCCAGCTCAGTGTCCATGCACGGTTCACCCCAAGTGCCCCCCAACATTTCCTGCATAATTTGGGAGTCCAGTTAGGGATGTAGCAGCTTCCTGGAATCTGAAATCGTGCATTAGGAGTGTCGTGCTGGTTAAAGACCATGAAGAGGCCCCTCTGGCTGATGTGGATTGGAGGAGATGGAGACCCCCACAAATGAATACTCACTACAAATTAAGGTAGGCAGGACAAAGGCAGAGTGGGTGTCAATGACTCATCAGCATGCTGATGGGGCCACTGTGTGATTGCTGAGTGCTGCCCTACTCAACTCCCTAGGGCCAACTGCTCTGACCTTACTATGCACCTACTCTGGGCTTGAGATAATATTAGACCTTGAAATACATCACTAATAAAGGTAGACAAGATCCAGCCCACATTTGCCTCTTCTGAGAAGTGTTTTAGACATACCTGGACCATGGGAATACAAAAATAAAAGTAACTAGCATTTACAAAGTGCTTGCTATGTGCCAAACACTGCTCTAACTACCGTGTGCATATTATTTCATTTTATCCTTTGTGATAGGTACTAGGATTAGTCCCGTTTTACAGTGAGGGAAACTGAGTCCAGAGTGGCTAAGTGACTTGCCCCAGGTCATACAACTATCGAATGGTGGAGATGGGAATGGAACCTAGGCAGTCCTAAGTCTTACTTTCTCTGTGCTGCCTCTGAGCTCTCTCTGGGCTCTGAACTCATGGCAGTGACTGTAGCACTTGGTCCTATTTCCATGGGAATATTTATTATCTCGCCAGCCACTCTGGAAGCCCTCTGCCTTCTGGGACTAGAGTTTAAATGGGCCTGTCCGTTCCCTAGAGCCCTGGAGCCCCACGGCATTCAATAAGCAGGCGCTGGCTGACTGCATGAGGGGAGCATCAGGGATGTGTATAAATCCCCAAGCTCCCTCAAAACACTGAATTTCCACATCAAGGTGCAGACTGAAGAGGGGAAAATGAGGCTCCTAGGCACAATCTTGTTAATTTACACCACTGTAAAGAACTTGATCATTTAAAAATTAACTACATCATGTAAATGAGATCTTACTAAGTGTTGCATCTTACCAAAGAGAAAAATCCTCTGACAGGAAGTATTTCTTGCAATTGACGTGTCACTATGTCTGCATGCACAAACAGTGCACAGCTGGAGAGACACTCAAATCTGGGGAACTCCACTCCCTTTTCCGACGAACAGATAAATACATACATAATAGATGACTAATACATACCTACACACATAGTAAGTGATAACAGAAAACCGTAAAATTAGGTAAATCACAATAACATATAGATAATAGGGGAAAGAAAAAGAGAAAGAGGAAAATAAAGAAAAAAGAAAGAATGAAGGAAGAAAGGAAGGAAAAAGGAAAAGAAAGAAGGAAAGAATGTTAATGTCCGGACTTACTGACAAGTGACGTTGGCCTTGGCCACATGAATGAGTTGAATATTTTTGGAGAAGAGAAGAGGATGTTCTGGGGAATACTGGTCTGGGCTAAGTCATGGGACATGTTCTGTTTGTCCAAATTGGGTTGAAATCTTCCACTAACTAGCTGCTTGACCTTGGCAGGTTGTTTTACCTCGCTGGGCTTCGGTTTGCATATTCATACAAAGCACTTAATAACACACCCTCACTATTTTACTGAGCGAAGCAGTGGAGATTAAGGACATGGGCTCCCATTGAAAGGCTTCTGTTTCTTATTAGCAATGCAACACTGAGTACATTACTTACCTATTCTGTGCCTCACCTTCCTCATATAAAACGCTGATTATAATAGTTCTACGTTGTAAAGTTGCAGGGAGGATTAAATGAGCTAACACATGTAAAAACATTGACAACAGTGATGCATCTAGGTGCTTAGTAAATGTTAGCTATTATAATACCACACAAAATGCAAAAACAGAGAAAAAATTTCTAGTGCTTTATAAATATACGGGGTCCTTGTGGCTGGAAGATGAAGAAAATCTACAAACTAAGCTATGTGCCTGTAAGAAGAATAAATAGTCACCTTTTCTGGTTGACATTATCATATGCTTCTCTAGTTCAAGGCTAAGTTTCTTGTCATCACCTACTGATGGCAATGCTGCCATTTATTGAGTTCTTCCTAGATACCAGGCACTGTGCTAAGGAATGTCACTCTATCCTCACACACAGAAAGAAATTTTCATGCAATGGAGACTATCACTAGCCCCATTTTAAAGACTAGGAAACTGACATTCCAAGAGGTTAAATGTCTTCCCAAGAAACAGAAAGTGGCAGAATGAAGGAGTCTGAAGCCCGGGTTGTGTTCCCGAGTCTAACTTTTCTTTTCTTTCTTTTCTTTTCTTTCTTTTCTTTTCTTTTCTTTTTTTAATTGATCCTTCATGGATACAAATGTTTCTATTTAGGAGACAATTCCACTATCTTAGGTCCCTTAAAAAAATTGTATTCTAATTTTCTAGGTATGAAGAAACAAGGATTACTGAAGCATCTCTGGGGGCCTGTCCCCAAAATGACTACAGTCCATAGCAAGCTGAGATTTCAGAAGGGGACGTTCCTCCAAAGCACCCCCACGAGGATCAGCACATGTTTCTCCCAGAATGACCGCGCAGACAGCTCAGAGGGAGAGGCTTGCTCGGTCAGGGCTCCCATCACCTGACCCTGTATCCGTGATGGATACCTGCGCTCTTGCCTGCCCATCAGTTATTCCACTTTCTGGTAACAACTGCTAGATTTTCTTTTGGAGAACAAATCTCCTTTCCTCCCGCCTTGCTCCCAAACTTTGTGGTTTGGGTAGAGCTGACCCGGTACCAAAGGTGGGTCATGAAATCCAAGCCCAATTTCATTCTGCCACCCAGAGAAGTTTATGGATGGACATGTAGCCCAAATTAGGCCTTTGAAGATAAGCCTGGGGACGTTTGCTGCACCTATTAAATAAAAAGGTTTTTCTTTCTATTGGGGTTGCAAATCCAACAAGACAGATATCTGCAACTTCTAGAGCCCATTTTCCCCACTATAAAGAGAACATCTGCCTGAGAATGAAGCCAACAGGAGAAAAGCAGAGACAAAGACACGGACTCCCCACATCACTATTTGAGCACCTAGATATATCCATGCCTGAAGCCATACCTCCAGGTTCTTTCAGCTATCTGAGCCACTAGATTCTCTTTTTGCTTGGGCAACTTTGAGTTGCATCTCTTTAAAAATCCTTATCAATAAGTACCCTTTGGATATACAGAGTTCATTGTACATGCTCAGGAATGTCAGGTTGTGTACCAGGAGTTGGAAGCACGAGATAAATTACACTTGTGCTTGTCTGCCCTCAAGAAGCCCATTCCCTAACGGGAGAGGCAGTCATAGGAAGAGATGATTACAGGCAGCACAGGAAGTGCCCGAGAGTCCTAGAGGGATTCACAAAGGACCAGAAAGGATTATGTGGTCAAGAATTTGAAGGATGCTTTCATCTTGAGTCTGGTCTAGAAGGGAAGAGAGGCATGCAGGCAGAGCCATAGTTTATGCAAAGTCATAGAAGTATGGACAAGTAGGTAATATTGAGAAGCCGAGTGTATCTGAAACATAGGATGAGGAGAAAATGACCGCCGCTGCATCTCCCAGGTGCTTCAAGTAATTTGGCAAACCCCACGATGTCACTGACCAGCTGGCAAAGAGCGAAGGGGCCACACACAGAGTAGGAGGTGGCCTCGATCTCAACTCGACATGACTGAGCATGACAGAACCGATGACCAGCTACACAGTGTGTGGGGCTCAGTATGGAATGAAAATGTGAGTCCGCTTGTTCAAAAATTATCAAGCACTACAAGGTGATGATGTCAGACATTAAACCAAGCATGGGGCCCTTCAGAGTGTGGGGTCTTATGCAGCTGCACAGGTCTCATGCCCAGGAAGCTGGCCCAGACACAGAGCTAGGGAGGGACCAGCCTCTGACCCGCGATGTGGCCTGGGCCTAATTCCCACCTGCACTTCCATCATTGCAAAGGCCAGCTTCCCACCTGCGTGGTGTGCACAGGGAGAGTGGGGGCAAGTCAACCCAGGCTGAGCATCCTCTCTGGCGCTGTGTGTCTCAGCTGACTTTCCTCTTCTCACCGTAAGCAGAGATGCACAGGCAGCTGCTTCCTTCTGCCTGGACAAACCCCTCCTCCCCTCCACCAATCCCTAAAGTCGGCCCCAAGCACACTGTGGCCAAATGTGTCTCTGTGGTCACATGGCTGGGCACTGTGGCATCCAGGCAATGCAAGAACAGCTTTTCAGAAGACTGAAAGGGAAGGTAGAGGCTATCTGGGATCAGAGTCAGCTTTTGGATGTACCTGAGATAGAAATTCTCAGACTGCATCCAATAACACAACTATTAATATATATATGTTTATAGTCTTCCCTCTTTCCCTCTGCTTAAGAGAATTCTGCTTTTGCCTTTTCAGTTTCTGCCCTTACTCTCCCTTTTAAAGGTATTTCTGTCTCTGCCGGCCAATGCTGCGCTTTTTCATATAAAACAAGGGCAGTAGGTAAAGGGAGACAAAACCAGAAGCCAGTCTGAGGTGAATGGCTGTCCATGGAAAAGACCTAAAACAAATGTGAGAAGCCAAAGGAAAGGGGGAGAGGCCAAGGATGTGCTGCTGTAAAGGAACTTACAGACAGAGTTCGAGAATAAGGTTCTGAGAGCAGCTTGGGGAAACCATTGCATGAGAGAGACTGAAAGCCAGAGGAATGGAGAAAGTGAATATTTGAAAATATTAATGAGTGTTATGACTTGGATTTCACTTTGGTGAAATGATATTAGAGATCTAGCAGTTAAGACTGAAATTGTTTATAATCATTTTTATCTCACATTCTGCTGGGCCATGTGGGATCTAAGTCATACTTGAGTTACATTGATGGTCTGTGAGATGTTAATAGGTATCATATATACACATAAAGATGGAGCAAATGCATATGGTTCCATATGGTTCCATAGGCAAATAAATCTGCAAAATGCCGTATCCTAAATCCTTCTCTTAGAAAAATCACACTAGCATATTGAAAGCTCTGAGAAGTCCTGCAGCAGAAAAACCCATTAAAGCTGTTTAATCCAATGCCTCCTAAACTTCTTTTACCATATGTCATAAAATATGTTAATATTTTAATTTTTTAAATATATTTAAAAATACTATAATTTTAAAAATGCTTGCCTAGGCCCTCCTGTCTCGAGAGTTTAGGGAAGCCACAGACACAGACATGTCTAAGTATGATATCCTAACTGAGACTGAAAGCAGGGAGAGGGTTGGGAGGACTTTTTGAGTAGCTTCAGGATTGGTGAGGAGCTCTTCCCTGAGTGTAAAGGTAGAAAGAAAGGATGCGTTTAACACTTTAATTTCTTTTCACCAGGGAACAACCATCTCTACCTCATCTCTGCCAGTGATCTTCAAAGTGACCACAGAGTGAGGTGGCTTTTTGGAAGGGGGTGGCAGCTCACCTGTTCTGAACCATGCTCATGGCCATCCAGTCTACGGGGTACACGTTCTTGCCAATGAGGTCCTTGAACATGATGAAGGTCTCCATCAAGAAGTCCTGAAATAGTCAAGTGCAATAGTTATCCTGTTTTCTAGCAGCTGACTGGAAGTGCTCAGAGCTTGTTGGCTCTTTAAATTTTTTTCTTTATTATTTTTAGGAGGAAGATAAAGGTAGAGGGCACAGCCTTCACTAACTAAATTCAGTGAAACCCACAGCAGTGGATTTTAAATGGAAGCTTAAAATCTGGCTACTGGGAGACTGTTTCGCAAATATCAGCGGACTATGAATGTGGGCTGCTAAAACACTCTCAAAGTAAAGCACGATTAATTCTGTCTTTGGGAATAAAAAAAGTAAATGCACTCGTTGATGTGGCAATTTTATAATCATCCTCCCAAATATGTATTTGAGAAGGAAATAATTGACACTGTATGAAAGCATCTCAGGTCACTGAGCAAACAAACTATTATTAAAATGAACATCTAATTAGCAGTGCTGTAAACACAGCTAATTCATACACTGCACACACTCACACGAACAGATTTGAAGAAACACAATGACAGAGACCCTTTTTCTCTCCGTTGAAGAGGCTCAGAGTGGATCACAACACACTCCATCAGATTTTGCAGTGGGCCTCACTCGTTCTCCCTCTTTGGAGAACACACAATGAAGACAAAGCCAGACAACCAAGACCAGAACCAGTGGTGCCGGGACCCTTCCGAGCTGGAGGTAATGAAGTCATGCCACCTGCAGGCTTTAGGTGAAGCCCATTCAGAGTTCTTCCCTAAGCCAATAATGTTCAAATTATCTTAACAGTAGATTACTTTGCCCAAATAAAATTTCACCCAGAACCCCATATACACAATAAATAAAAGTAGAACAGCTCTGGTTGAATTCTGTGTGTGTGTGTGTGTGTGTGTGTGTGTGTGTTTGTGTTTATGCTGGCTGATAGTGAGCCTACGAGCAACATAATTTGAAAATCACTGCTTTAAGCTGAATTGCAAAATTCTGGAAATGGCATTTGTTCCTTTCCAGCAGTCTTTGTTTCTAGGGAAAATT
Organism: Eulemur rufifrons; assembly: GCF_041146395.1. Classification (NCBI taxonomy): domain Eukaryota; kingdom Metazoa; phylum Chordata; class Mammalia; order Primates; family Lemuridae; genus Eulemur; species Eulemur rufifrons. The sequence continues at coordinate 16,072,186 of NC_090992.1, forward strand.
GCCTCAATACTCTCCATCCGCTTCCCATCAGCAGAATGGGGGCCCCATCCACCTCAAAGGGCTACTGGGAGGACTGGGTGCTTACTGTGCTCAGATGCTAAGCATAGGGCCTGGCCCTTGTAAACGCTTGTCACATGCTTGATGATGACAGTGCTGAGTATTACTACCCATCCCTGACGTCACCCGGGGAACTGTGGCTATCATCACAGCACACTCCCTTCCCGTGGGAATGGAGAAAGCTCTGGCTCACAGATGGAAAACGTGGCTCTGAAGGAGGAGATGCAGCACAGTGTAAGTAAGGGTTCGTGCCAAGGTTCAAATCCACCTCTGCCACTTACTAGCTATGGGGCCTTGAGCAAGCAGGTTGTAGATTTGCAAAGTGTGACTCTGAACACCTATGTCATACTGTTGTGAGGCTTATATAAGAAAATGTATACGTTCAACAGATAAGAATTCCCTTTCCTGCCTCCCTTTCCCAGAAATCTTTCCTTCTATAGAGAATTGAAAATCAGGAATCCAGTTTTTCTGTTGCCATGTCCTAAGACATGGACAGCTTGGGGGTGGGTGGGAAGGTTCCGTTTTTTGCCAATCTTACTCCAATGGGGAAAACATCTTACTGTTGAGTGGATGCAGGTGTAGGGCATTGACTTTCTAATGATTCCTTTTTCATGGGCCACTCTCTGAGGTGGGTCCAATTCTGGTACCCTTGGTCCCTCCAAGGAGCACGGAGAGTGAAACTAGGCAGTAGGACTCCTGAATCTGGCAGCAGTAAGGAGACAGTGACAAAGGTGACCATGCTAAGGGCAAAGGGTGTTCTGCTACAAGCCCAGGACAGGAATAGGCTGGGCTGGGTTCTATGTTGAGAAAGTTATCTGTTGCAGAGGCATGAGCCACAGGACACAGACTACAGGCCACAGGCAGGGAGTCCTGTAGCAAATGTATCCTGAGAGGCTAGAAGAGGCAGGCTCAGAGGCCAACTTCTTCTGTGCATTTGTGATCTTAATACAACAATGGCTATCTTTTACTGGGCACTTGCTATGTGAGAACTGCCGTGTCCTCATGCAACCCTGCGACATAAATGATATTATCCCCACTTTACAGATGGGGAAACTGAGGCCTATGGGAGGTCAACTTGCCTATGCTCACATAGCTAGCCAGTAACAAATCCTAGATTCAAACCTAAGACTGTGTGACTCTATCACTCATGCTCTTGAGCTCCAAAATGTCTGTGATTCAACAAATATTGGTTAAAGTACATCTAGATTATATAGTAGACATTCACGTCTTGTCTCTGACATGGAATGAAGACATGAGAAATACAAGAAACAGGGTATGAGACGTGCACAAGTCTGTAAACTTAAACACACACGCACACACACACACACACACACACACACCCCGAGGTCTGTGGGGAGACCTTCTTGCCCTAAACTCATGAGAACCGAGAGTTCTTCCCCCAACCCCAGCACGCTGCAGACTCACCACAAGTTCAGAGTTGGTCTGGAAGGTCTCGATATAGAAGGAGTAGTGCTGGTCGCCCATCTGGTTTAGGATGGCTGTCATACAGGCCACAAAGTGACTCTACAAGACATGAAGAAAAATACCATGAAACAACAGAGAGAGGACCACAAGATTCACCATCTCCATTTTCTTGACTTCACACTGGAAAACACCCGAACATCCCAGCCCAGGACACAAAGGCCCTCCAGGGATGGAGAATCTCTCCTTACCAGACCAGTATGGGAAATTTCCCTATGAGGAAAGGTTTCCATATGGCTCATTCATTGAATAAATGTTATGTGTCCATGACTGTAATAGGAGCTCCAGACATAAGACTTGATCCATTTTCTATCCTGATGCTTGTGCATGGGGAAAAGGGTGCCATACTGATGTCTGGAGACCCAGGCAATATCGAGATCCTGGAGAGAGTTTCATTTTCTGATAAAAATTTTACATGGGTAAGCCCCAATTGTGTCATCTGTCAAGCAGGACAATAATCCACCCATATCTACCCCGAGAAGAATATCAAAAGAATCAGACGGTTCCTGTAGCACCTTAAAATGCACCAAGGTTCTCTGCAGATGGATCATTTGTTGGATCACCACGAGTCAGCCAGTGAGAACCCAACATCTACCGGGCCTGGAACTTGCTAGGGGCAGTAAGGGATAAAAGAAATGAGAAGAGATGGCCCTTGCTCTTTGTGAATTTATAATCTAGTTGGGAAACAAGATTAATGTCCATGAAGGAAAAAATAATAAGACTCTTCATCTGCAAGGCAGAATCAGTGCCAGAAGGATTCAAACAACAGCGAAATAAAGGTGGGGACTTGGAGAGGAGCCCTGGGGAGCAGAGACGTGAGCACCACGCCCTTTCGTGCACCAGAAGACATCAGCACAGCGTTTTCCGCTGTCTCCCTCCCAGATTTTATGAGTCCGTATCAGGGTGGGTTTTCTGTTTGCACTAACGTCTGCAAGCAGCACTTAGGCAGATCTGTTCTGGACCCTGGTAAAGGAAACACTGGCCATGAACCCACCAGGGGTGAGAAGCCATTCTCAGCTGTCTCCTGCAAGATTTCCCTGGGGCTGCCATGGTGGCCAAAAACAGTTCCACTGTGGCCCAGTCCAAGGCAGGTTTGTGCAGTATCAGAAACTACCGCCTTTTTTTTTTTTTTAAAGGTTATCTTTTGTTAAAAATATATAACAAATATAAAATATATACAGGCATAACTCATAGATATTGCAGGTTTAGTTCCAGACCACTATAATAAAGTGAATATTACAATAAAGCCAGTCACAGAAATTTTTTGGTTTCCTAGTGCATATAAAAGTTATATTTACACCATACGGTAGTCCGTTAAGTATGATAGCATTATGTTTTAAAAAAAACAAAGTACTACCTTAATTAAAAATACTTTATTGCTTAAAAAATGCTAATGATCATCTGAGCCTTCAGCAAGTTGTAATCTTTTTGCTGGTGGAGGGTCTTGCTTCGATGTTGCTGGCTGCTGACCGGTCGAGGCGGTGGTTGCTGAAGGTTGGGGTGGCTGTGGCAGTTTCTTAAAATAAGACAACAATGAAGTTTGCTGTGTCAATTGACTCTTCCTTTCAAAAGATTTCTCTGCAGCATGTGATGCTGTTTGATAGCATTTTACCTACAGAACTTCTTTCAAAACTGGAATCAGTCCTCTCAAATGCTGCCGCTGCTTTATCAACTAAGTTTATGTAATATTCTAAATCCTTTGTTGTCATTTCAACAGTGTTCATAGCATCTTCACCAGGAGTAGATTTCATTTCAAAAAACCACTTTCTTTGCTCATCCAGGAGAAGCAACTCCCCATCCATTCAAATGTTGTTATCACATCTTCAGGCTCCACTTCTAATGCTAGTTATTTTGCTATTTCCACCACTTCTGCAATTACTTCCTCCACTGAAGTCTTGAGCCCCTCAAAGTGATCCATGAGGATTGGAATCAATTTCTTCCAAACTCCTATTAATATTGATATTTTTATCTTTTCCCATGAATCACAAATGTCCTTAACAGTATCTAAAACAGTGAATCCTTTCCAGAAGGTTTTCAATGTAATTTGCCCAGATCCATCCGAGGAATCACTATCTATGGCAGCTGTAGCCATACAAAATGTATTTCTTAAATAATGAGACTTGAAAGTTGAAATTACTCCTTGATCCATGGGCTGCAGAATGGATGTTGTGTCAGCAGGCAAGAAAACATTAATCTTCTTGCACATCTCCATCAGAGCTCTTAGGTGACCAGGTGCATTGTCAATGAGCAGTAACATTTTGAAAGGCATCTTTTTTTCCTGAGCAGTAGGTCTCAACAGTGAGTTTAAAATATTAAGTAAACCATGCTATAAACAGATATGCTGTCATGCAGCCTTTGTCATTCCATTCTAGAGCACAGGAAGAGTCAATTTAGCATAATTCTGAAGGGTCCTAGGATATTCAAAATGGTAAATGAGGATTGGTTTCAACCTAAAGTCACCAGCTGAGAGAGTCAGCCTGCTCTTTGAAGCCAGGCAATGACCTGTCCTGTCTAGCCATGAAAGTCCCAGATGGGATCTTCTTCCAATAAAAGGCTGTTTCATCTACACTGAAAATCTGCTATTTCAAATAGCCACCTTCGTTAATGACCTTGGCTAGATCTTTTGGATGACTTGCTACTGCTTCTACGTCAGCACTTGCTTTTGCATTTTTATTATGGAGACAGCCTTTTTCCATAAACTTCATGAACCAACCTCTGCTAGCTTCCCAGTTTTCTTCTGCAGCTTCCTCACCTCTCTCAGTTTTCATAGAACGAATGACAGTTAGGACCTTTCTCTGGATTAGGCTTTGGTTTAAGTGAATGTTGTGGCTGGTTTGATGTACCCAGACCACTCAAACTTTCTCCATATCAGCAATAAACTGTTTCACTTTCTTATCATTTCTGTGGTTACTAGATTAGCAGGTTTAATTTCCTTCAAGAACTTTTCCTTTGCATTCACAACTTGGCTGTTTGGCACAAGAGTTCTTGCTTTTAGCCTATCTCAGCTTTTGACACACCTTCTTCGCTAAGCTTTTGATTTAAAACGAGAGATGTGTAAGTCTTCCTTTCACCGGAACACTTAGAGGGCACTGTATGGTTATTAATTGGCTTAACTGCAATGCTGTGGTGTCTCAGGGAAGAGGGAGGCCTGAGGAGAGGGAGAGAGCTGGGGGGGAGCAGTGAGAATGCATACAACACTTACCAGTGAAGTTTGTTGCCTTATATGGGCATGGTTCATGGTGCCCCAGAAAAATTGCAATAGTAACATCAAAGATCACTGACCACAGATCACCATAACAGATGTAATAATAATGAAAAATTTGAAATGTTGCAAGAATTACCAAAATGTGACACAGAGACAGGAAGTGAGCACACGCTGTTGGGAAAATGGTGCCAACCGACTTGCTCAAGGCAGGGTTGCCACAAACTTTCCATTTGTCAAAAACACAGTATCTGTGAAGTGCAATAAAGTGAGGTATACCTGCGTGTGTGCGTGTGTGTGTGTGTGTGTGTGTGTGCACGCGCGCGCACGCGCATCCTCCCAGGTTTACAATTTAGTTCATTGGTAGGGGAACAGTGCTGGTGACCCCAGGAAGGCCCTCTGAATTCATCCACAGGTAGTCTTTTGGGAAACTGAATGTTCTCCAAGCTCGCATTCCCCAAAGTAGCTCCCAAAGATATGGCTTCTCATTTTCTTCTAGGTTCTTTTCAATTAGGAAGTTAGGAATCGTGAGTTTCACATCAGCAAGACCAGCTATGTAATTTGTGGGGCCCAGAACAAAATGACTTTCATTTTGCAGGGCTCCTGTTTAAAATTATTCAGAATTTCAAAACAGCCGCGGGGCCCTTCTGAGCAAGGGGCCGTGTACGACTGACTACACAGTCCATACGTCCAGGAAGCTGGCCCTGCCTGCCAGCACCACAAATGTTTAGAAAACATGCAAATCTGTGGCAGAGAGTGCCAAGCGGGACTGTCAGGAGCAATGGCTGATGACACTTTGTTGATGGGAACCCGCAGCCAGTACACCGGGTGGCACCTCCTTGAAGATCCAGAGAGTAAAATCCTCTCTCCTGCTCAGGCCCCCAGGGGGTGGTAATGAGTTTGTGAAATTATCCCTTTCAAACCAGATAGAACACCACCGTCACTGTGAACTTAACCGGGTCCCACTTAAAGCAAGAAAGGAGCATTATTACTGCTTACACCTTTGGCCAGGCCAAATGCAAAAAAGGAGGAAGTTTGAGGGGCATGGGGGTGTGTGCATGTGCATGCGTGTGTGCCTGTGTGTGTGTGTGTGTGTGTGTGTGTACGAGCGTGTTTGCTTCTACTCCCTCAATCTCCTCTCCCTTCCTCAAAAAATTCAGCCTCTGGCCACTAGAGGTCTTTTCTTTTCACATAGTAGCTGCCGTGCAGTTTGTTCGGCTTTTTATTTATTCCTACGTGAGCAGACCCACTACACTTCTTGCATATAAACAGTAAAAATTACAATATAAGGGACTTATTATTCCTCCTTTTGGAGTAATTCTGCTGCCGGTCAGAGCCTGGCTCGCTGTGCAAGAAAGAGGGGACAGCCTCTGCAGGTGACTCCGCGGCTTCAAGGTAAGAGATGTGGGTAGCTTTATTCTCTACGATCGATGAGCCTCTGAGAGAAAATGCTGTCGTCTCTTGCACAATAGTTTACTTTTAAGGATTTGACTTAAATGAGTACCGGGATTGTGGGCTTGTGCGTGTGTGTGTGTGTGTGTGTGTGTGTGGTGTGTAGTGGAAAACCCACCATTGTCAGAGCTGCAGCTGCCCCAAATGCATAGATATGGAATGCTTGGTATTTCCAATGGCTTAATTTGAATTTGAAGTGGGGGGGGGGAAGCAAAAAACAAACCTGAAGTTTGCCTGGAATTACCTTGAAAAGGCTGCATTGTCTTAAGCCTTGTTTAGAGAAACTTCTATTCTTCATTTTAAAAGAAAAAAAGGGGGGGGGAGGGGGATTCTAGTCCCCATTTAGAGCCAGTGACCGTTTTATGAAAGAAACCATTATCTTTTTATTAGGAGTTGGACAGTGCGTTATAGTTCACTGATCAATCAAAATTACTCTCACCAGCATGGTTAATTTCTTCGTTCTAACTGCCACGTAGAAAAGCCCAGCTGGGTGCCTTTCGGTAGGATTTGTAGTGCGATGTGACCGAAGTTTGGACAAGTTACCTGCATTTGGCTGCTAATGAAAAATGACAGTGTTTTACTTCCGACTGGAAGCATCCTTTTTTTCCTACTATGGTGTCTAGCCCACTTGGGTATCGATCTGTCAGAAATCACACCGACGTGACTGGCTGATACCTGAGAGGGAGTGAGACGCCAGCAGCAGGTTCGCATTCAGAAAAGGCTCCTCTCTGTCATTTGAATTTTTAAAAAATTTCTCTTGGTCACATAATGATAGAATGTTGGAATGACATTACGCTTCTCTGACGCGTGTCCCCTTTTCAGTAATATCCTCAATATGGCATTTGCATCCTTCCTTCCCCTCTGTACAAGTTTGAGACCTTACTTCCATATCCACCATGGCTCAGTTTTGGGAGGTGCAGGAACTGGGGGTGGAGGTGGTGATCAGACTGCATTTGCCCTAGCAACCCAGACAGCCCCAACACTGACGTTGCTCAAACTTTACGGTGTAGGAGCTCAGACTTCCAGTTCTGTCGGCAACCAGGACAAGCCTGAACACTGCATGGGGGACAGGAGAGTGGAGGGATCCCCTGGAAGTTCAGGCAAAGGAGAAGCCCCCTTCCTTTCACCCCTGGCAGAAATTCTGTAACCAACATATATTTACTACCCAGGCATGAGGCAGCCACTCATCCATACCCAAGCAGCACACCGGGTTCCTGGGTGGGAAATTGCTTCTTAAAACAGAATACCAGGGAGACTTGCATATTACATTCCGGAGAGCAATTGTGTCCGAGACTCTGGCGCAAACCAGGCAGTGTCACCTCGCTCTGATCAGGGTGGTTTAAAATGTGGCTAATGAATCACAGCATGAAGAGACCCGGTTTGAAACTAGGTCAAATGTGTAAAAATAAGTATAATCATCACAGGCACTTGGCTCATGAGGGGCTACTTAACACCTTGAGTGGCAGGGCTTATTTGCTGTATAGAAAGCTCTTCAGTGATCCAAGACAATCAATCCTCTTAATTAATTCAGCCCATCAGTACGCAGGGAGGTCTTGCACACCTGGGGGAGAGCTGAGGCTCCAAAGGAAAACAGTGGGGGGTCTCTTCACTGTGTGGTGGCAAGAGAGAAAAAGAGGAACCCAATAGTGTGTGGTCAAAATTAATTAGCTGGGACACTAAGTGATTGCAATCAAGACAGCAGCCTTCCCCAAATCATTCCACTCTTTTGCATTCAAAAAATCATCATCATCATCATCATCATCATCATATTGATAATGCCAATAGCACACAATGTTCAACTTAAACATATCTACTTAATAACCTCTAATGTAAACACACCTACAACTACACACACACACACACACACACACACACACACAGAGCCAGGACCCTGCAGTGCCAAGTGAACCAAGAAAGAGGCTATCTGTTTGCCCTGCCTTGGAAAACAAACACAATCGGGGAGAGGGGCATGGTTGCTGCGAATGCGCCGCCCCCCGCCCTACCGCCACTCACCTAAGATTAGTGGGAGTGATGAGATCGCAGAGGGAGGGAAACAGCCAACTTCGGAAGCTTGCTACCTAAATGCCAACATTACTATGCGATACCAGCTGGTGACACGTTGCTATAGTAACTTCAAATAATGTGCACGACCAAAATAAAATAAAATATAGAAAGCACCAAGCAGAGGAGATGAAGGAAAGTTTGCATGCCAAGGGAGGCTCAGAGGGAGATGAAAAGTTTTTCCTACGAGCCACCCTATGGAGACCGAGTGGCCAGATGCACTCCCGGGTTGCTCCTCCAGTCACCCCCATGTCTGCCATGCAGTTATGTAACACATTTTATTCTTGGATGAAATTAGTGCTGTCTGTGTGGTGGATCCAGGACTGGAAGTGGGAGGCTTTCGTGTCAGGAAAAACAGGGACTCTAAAACCCATTCATCTCAGAGCTTTGTCAGGCAACTCGGAGTTGTAATTTGGAGCAATCTCTAGGGAACTAAGGTGTGCAGGCTGTCTTAGCAACCACCGCATGCTGGGCTCTGAGATGGGTGCCGGGGTCCAGCAGTGAGCAGGAGGGATAAGGCCACGCTGCAAAGAGCTTACATCTGGCTCTGCCAGGATGTGGAGCACAGGAGTGGGGGCCTAGGAGCTGCAATGCCTAAGTTCAAATCTCAGTGCTACCTCTTACTAGCCTTGTGACCTTGAGTGGAGTCTTGTGCCTCAGCTGCCTCCTCTGTTAAAGGAGATACAAATACTCTTTGCTTCATATGGTTTTGGTGAGGAATAAATTAATTTGGGGAAAGAATTTAGAACGTAGAAAGCCCTCATGCCAGCTATTTTTGTATTGTCTTGTTGCTGACTCTGGCCCAGAGAAACTATGCAGATTAGCTAATTGAAATTCCTGACCTGGACAGAGGAAATGATGACTCCACCTACCCACGACTATCTATGGGCACACCAAGTGCTCCCAAGCACAGCTTGGGACAAACAGCTAAGTGCCTTTGACTCCGAACATGCCTTTGGTGAACAGCATGCCTAAAGCACAGCTGTTTAGTAAGTCCAGCGTGTGCCTTGTGGAGCAAAACATGCTGGGAGAGTTCTTTTATTCAGGCACAGTTGCTGGTAGGTAGGAAAAGTGACGACATTGCCCAAATTGTTCAACAGCATGAAATTTAACTGTCTTCATCAAAAACTGAGTCCCCCACCTGTTTGGCTTTGGGAGGAGCCTATCTTTGTGTGCAGTGACATTCTTTGGTTACCCAGGGAATCTGGCTGTGCCATAAAGTAAACCAAGTTCTCCTCCTTCATGGGGACGCTTCTTGATGACCACAGATCCAGAAGGTTCCCGTGGTCTACTACATGTCGAAGGCACAGCATCACAGGAAAACAGAAAGGTGCCACTTGGATGTCATATGCCCTGGATGGGCTCTGAGGTGTTCTGTCTGTAGGACATGTCAACTCCAGTAGAGCTAGCTGTGTGCACCCGTGACACTGGGCGTCCCTGGCAGACCGGGTCTCCAGCATACATGAGGGCCAGGACTGACACCTGGTACCTGCTCAGAGGGCTGTCCTTGCTGACAAGGAGCAGCAGGCTCAAAGAGGAGCCTGAATCTGTTACACTCTCCTCATTTGACATTAATACCTCTGACCTGTTTGGAGCCTGTGCTTGTGGCTCTGTGGTGTGAGATCACTGTAAATCTTCTAAGGAGATGATGGGATGTTTAATCACAAAGGGAGGTGGAAGGAAAGAAAATTCCATTCGCTCATTCCCTGTGCCTAGGACCCTACATTCATACATCTCACTGAATCCTCTCAACAACCTCATGAAATAAGCTTTATGCCCATTTTACAGATGAGGAAAGTGAGATATGCTTGGAGGTCAAGTAGCTTTCCTAGACAGACATTTAGCGTATAATGGCACAGGAATTAAAATCTGGGCTTTCTGACTCTAAGACCTGTGTTCTTTTCAAAAACTCACCACGTCTCCCACATCAGTACTGCCGTAGGCAGAGATCTTTGTCCATTTAGTCACTGCTGTTTGCCAGAAACTAGAAGTGACCTTTCATATTGTATAGGCTCAATAAATAGTTGTTAGATGGGAGATCGAATTTATTACAGTATTCCCCACCTCTAAAACAATGTTACAGGGACCCCCCCCACACACGAACTCTGAAAAGTGAGGGGCATGTGTTCACTCCCTTCACCTTAGGAGAGGCCAGAAATGAAAGAATTTTTGTTCTCCCTCTGAGTATACCCTATCTTAAATTATATTCCGGCAAGCCAGAGTGAGATAATTCTTTTCACACATTCCTTAATTATAATGAAGAAATAATGAAGATTTCTTGAGCATCTACTATGTGCCAGCCATGGTTTTAGGTGCTACAGATACACCTGTGAACAAGCTTAACAAAGGCTTTGCTCTTAATAAATAAGCTCACGACCCTGTTGGGCAGGGCCAGGGCCAGGGCCAGGGGGAGCACACCTTAAACAAGGGAATAGATAAGTAAGGTCATTTTAGACAGTGATACGTATTAGTAATAAAATGTTACAAATCAACAGGATAGAGATGGAGGGTCTACCCTATTTCCCATAGGGTAGACAGTGGTGGCCTCTTTGAGAGTTGACAGTTGAGTAGAAACCTGAATGATGAAAATGGGTCATGGGAGAAATCTGGCAGAACAGCAGATGCAAAGGCCCTGAAGTGGGGATGTGCTCGGAGCGTCAGAGGAGCTGAAAGAAGGTCAGAATGGCGGGAAACAATGAGTGAAGAGGGCTCAGTATGTGACGAGGTCAGAGAGACAGAAAAGGGTCAGATCCCAAGGGCCCCTGGCGGTCAGGGACGAGTTTGGATTTTCCTCTCAGTGCAAAGAAAGCCACTGATTTGGGTTGCAAGACACCTGCTCTGGATGCTGTGTGCTGAATGATCCCCTCTTTGCAGAAGCAGTTTCCACGTCTTACTTACAAGCCCATCTCCAAGGCACTAGACTGGAGTTGTTCCCAGGGTCATGGGTCATGAGAAGCACATTTTATGTTTTCAGTATTGACTCTTCCTCATTCCTGGTGGTGTCATCGTTCCTCAGCTAGCATTTCTCCCTAAATGATTGTTTTGTAGCAGAATCTGGCCCTCCTTCGAAGGGAGTGGACATGGACTCTAGTTTTACACGGATTCCATTTGTCTTCAAGTTCAGCGGGCTCATCTCCCTGTCATACAGAGCTGAATGAACAGGCTCCTAGTCTCTGGTTAAAGCCATTCGAGTCTGGGGGGCCCTACCTGAAAAGCCTGCTTGCCAGGAGACGGGCTATCATTGGGCACACCCGGTTATTAACTGAACAGAAGATACTGATTCTGTTTCCAACTCTACCCGTGGAGGCGTGGTCAGGGAGGGTCACAAATATGATTGCAGAAAGACCAGTCTGAGAAATAAGGATTTATTCTCTATGCGTCTAACCATGATGGGCTTCCAAGTGTCATACAACATATCAAGAAAGGCTGTGCAGAAGTGTCTGTTTTGAGTCCTGGACAGTACGGTATATTCCTCAGCTCACACCTCCCTGAGAAAAATTCAAAATAGGAGCATCACTAGAGCATGGCACTCTGGAAGGGTTTCCTAAGCAGCTCCTCACTGTCCCCTGCAAATGCGCATCACGGCATCACGTTAAAACGACACCAAGGTCAACCTTCCACAGGAAAAGGTGTGAGAAAAGGATATTAAGTCTCAGGCAGGACGTATTGTGGGCTAGACAATAGTACTAATAACTACCACTTAAAGGGCTAAGTATGTGTTAGATACTGTGCTGAGCCCTCTGTTGCTCCATCTGGAAGGACTTTTTATAGGGTCGTAGCAAGGGAAGGAAAAAAACTGGAAGAAAGAGATGCTAGTATTAGATCTTTACGTGTTAGACATTGCTAAAAAGCCTGCTGATGGTCACAACAGCCAACAGTTACTGAGTACCTACTATGCACGTGCTTCATCTGACTCAATTCTCCCAACATTCAGGTGTTGGCAATACCATTTGTACTTTACAGACGGGGAAACCAAGGGGCAGAGAGGTGATGCCACTTGACTAGATCAGCTTGACTCCAAAATACTTTTGCTTTCTTTAGAAAGAAATAAAAAACCCAGGGTATAGTTTTTGCAAACATGATATGGTCTTACTATGATTAAAATTAAATCATACCTCAAAACACAATGAAGAAAGGAAAAGTGTGTAATAGTTCACCTCACCAGCCCTTTCCCTTCAGAATTAACCTTAAATATTAGGAAACATCATTCTAGACATCTCTGTGTCTATACAGAGATGGAGGAACGAATGGATAGATGGAGCTAGGTCGTGGATGTAGGCAGACAGACCAACTGACCAGGGCAGACACACAGCTGCAGGGACAGAACCGGCCCTCTTAATGACTGTGCCCTACAGCAGATGAATTTCCCGGGATTTTAGGTTTAGCTGAGGAGACACCCTCCGTTTTCTGCATTACTTGGGGATTTGAAGGCTAAGAAGGGTTCTGTGTGAGACACCAATGCCACATACTGGGACATGTATCTGGTTTCCCACTGAAGTGGTTTTACTGGAAGACACTGGACACACCCTCAGTCCTGGGATTAAATCCCAGGTTTCTTTGACATGCTTTGAAACTTTGAGCAACATGCTTTACCTCTCTGAGCCTCAGTTCTCTCTTTGCAAACAAGGATGGCAGTGCTGGCTCTGCAGGACTGCAGTGAGCAGGCAGGTGGAAGACACGTTCAGAGGGCGCCCCTCAGAGCCTGGCACACACAGGTGCTCAGAAAGACCTTGCCGTGCTCAGCCTCAGCCCCGCTCCTGGCTCACCAGGAACAGTTTATTGATCAGCCGAAATGTATAGAGTTAGCTTTTGGTTCACTCATGGAGGCTGATTTAAACCTCCCTGCAGACCTAGGGGAGCTGCACTGCAGATGAGGATTTATACAGTCTCTCTCCTCCCCGTTTGCCTTTACAAAGTCTCCACGCTGAAATAAGTGAGGGAAAGCAGATAAATACGTCCCGGACAACCAGGTGACCAGGCCCGAGAGTTTCCAGGAGGGAAGATTGCTGTGTGGATAAAAGGATTTCTGCAGTTTCTCTCTGGTTTTCCTTCCTGAGGACTGAACAAGAGTGAAGAACGTCTCTCACATCATGTTTTAAATTTCAAGCCCAACTTAGCCGGGCCTCTCCTTCCATTTCCTCCCACCTCCCCTATATAGGTCTAGTCGTTCCTGCTACAAGGAATCTGCTAGTCACACACATCAGGTTCCAGGGTCTGATGACAGTTTATGAGGGGGGTGTGTGTGGAGGAGGCTCCTTTGCAGACTCTGCACTGCCCAACTCTGCAGTGCTTCGCCAAAGCAACGACATGCTGAAGGTGTGATTCTTAGTCCACAGTAAAGTTTTTTCCTTTCCCTCTTCCCAGTTCCTCACTTATTCCTAATTGATCAATCAATTAGCAAATATTTACTTAGCACCTATTGTGTGTAAGGAACTATGCCAGGTATGAATACGGTCCACACTCTGAGGGTCTCAGACTAATAGGGGAGATTCTATTATCTATCTATCAATTATCTACGTACCTACCTTCCTACCCAGTAGGGAAGATTTGTCATCTATCTCTCCATCAACATTACAGTGGTTCTCCACTGGGGTCATTTGGCCCCCAAAGGGCATTTAATGTCTGAGACTATGTTTGGTTGTCATAAGTGCGGGAGGCGGTTGCTACCGGTATCTGTTGGGTAAAGGACAGGGATGCCACTAAAACCTCCTACAATACATAGGGCACCCCCCACAAAGAAAATGATCTGGCCCGAAATGGCACTAGCACTGAAGCTGAGAAACTCTGACCTACAAAGAGAAAGATACATTACGATACTGAATGACAAGTGCAAAATGCATGCTGTAAGTAATGTTGCTCTAGGCTTTTAAGGAGTGGAAATGACCTATGTGGGTAGGGAGGTCCAGGGAAAATTTCACACAGCATGAAGGCATTGAGGAAGTACAAGACTCAGAGAGACCAAGCTGAGAATGAGAAAGGATATCTTAGATCAACAATAGACAATACATTTCATTTTCATAATTTGATTAATTTAATTGATTGGTAGTGACCCCCCGGAGAGCTGTGCCGGGAATGGTTCTAAGGCTGAGTTCTAGCTTAGCAGGAAAGAACGTGGTGATCGATTAGTGATGTCTGCCACAGACCAAGGAGAGTCACTGTGCATATGCTGAGAAATTGCTGTTCCCCTTTCATATGCTGGAACAGGAGGAGAAAAGAGGCAGAGGTAAAAATGAGCCCGGTGCTTTGGCACAGTGGCAAGTTCATGAAGTTCACAGGGGGAGGAGATCACCAAGATATCTGGAGGGGCAGACTGTGGAAGGGCCTTGAACACTTGGGCTTTGATCCTCCATCTGTGGGTAGTGGGATGCCAGGAAGGCGCCTGCCTCCTGTGTCGCCTCCAGGCCAGCTCTGCTGACAAGGTCTTGAGAACTAAAGAAAGCTACCCAAAGTCCTTGCTCTTCATTTCTATAAAGGGAGTACTATTTCATCTGTTAACAGCAAAAACTGGCAGAATCATCACGCTCCGGCTTTTATGAAGCTGATCCCCATGATGAAAAAAATCCTATGAAGCTGAACTCAGAGATAACTGTTTGAAAAGCTGACTCCAAGGGTTCACATTAATGAGCTCTTGTAAAGCCCTTTTGGATAGAGCATTCCTTCTGATGTCGTTCGTGTGAAAAAAAAAAAAAAAGGCTCTGGGAGGAGGGGGCAGAAGTGGGAGTCCATTCCTGGGACTCCCATGCCAGCTGCCCCCCTGGCAGGGTGCTGCGCTGCCAACCCATCCTGGGCTTGCTGTCTGACCCCAGCTCCCCGGCAGGCTGGCTCCTTCCCTGGCAGCTTCCTCCCTGCTCTGGGAATGATACTTCATTGATTCATTGGTTTGCAATCTTCCAAATGACATCATACTCCATGGTTTTTATTTTTGCCTTTCTCTCCCTCTGTTCACCTCCTGCCTCTTAAATTCCCATTTGTCCCACTTCCCTGTCCTTTGGAATGGTAGCAACGCCTTCCGATTACCACCCTCTGCAGTCCGCATTAGCTGCCTGCTGACTCCTTCTCCCCGTCATCATTAATAAAAGTGACACTGCAGCTTGGAATGAATGCAGGTCCTCCCCCACCTGCCCCACCCTCCCCTCTCTGGGAGCGGAAGGCTCCCTGGCCACAGAACCCCTGCCTTTGAAGCTTTCTTCCTACTCCCAGCTGCCATACCTACATTCTGATCCACACTCAATTAAAGAAAAATCAAGTGACACAATGAAAAATGCCATCCAGAAAGCTGGATTGGTAGAGCCCAGATAGCAGATCAACTTATTAAAGCCCCATATCTACTAATTCCATCTAGAAAAGAAAAAAGATGTCACAGTTGTCTGGACTGATTTGTTCTTTAAACCCCCTGCTGACTCTTTCACCCTGGAAGGCCTGGAGAAATCCCAGCAGAAGCCTAATGAAAGTTAAAGCTTAGAGTTAGAGAGTTGATGGGGGGATGCTCCATGGGAGCTATCCTGCAAGCCAGTGTCCTTGAAACAAGGGAAGCAATGGACCAGAGAGGTTAGGTAGTTTCCCCATAGTCACACAGCCTCTGAAAGTGGTGGAGCTGGGACTAGAACCCAGTTGCATGACCATAGTGTTAAGTTGACTATCCCACCCTCCACCACCTCCAAACAGCAGTCCCCTGACCCTTCAATTTCCGCACAAACAAAATGACTATTCTTTCCCAGCCTTATCTCAGCCAAGGGGCTGTCCTGATACTCAGAATAAATGGACCTCAACTAATAACTAAGGCTGATATTTAAGATATATAATCTTTATCTTCCTCACCACATAGGTTTCCAGGTTTGGGGCAGAACAAGCCATTGAACACTAATTTCATCTTTCAAAAAAATCAAATGGGTGTCTCCATTACCACTGCTCATCCCTACTTTGATCTATGACACTCTGTGCCCAGCATCCAAATCTGGTTAAGAACATCAAATTAAAAACCAAACGATTGATCGCTGAAGTCACTCTGCGTAATGAAAATCGTCTGAACATGCCCTTAAGGGGCCTCAGGGCAGGAAGAGGGTGGGATGTGGGAGGCTTGACTTTCTCACTTGATCCAGAGATCCTCAAGCCGGCAGCCCACAGGCCTCACGCAGCCCACAGAAATGCTTTGTTTGGCCAGCGTGGTGTTTTTAAAACATTGGAATTTGTTGTCAACATTTAAAAACCAGAATAGATTGCATAAAATTCTGGACATTACGATTCTCTTGGACATTGGGAAGATCCAACAATCCAGTCTGCATTCCCATAAGCAGGGGTGGGGGCTGCGTCCTGCAGGGGTGGGAGGGTGTGCACTCTCCAGGTAGCCAAGGCGTCGCCTCGATCTAAGGTGATCAGCTCATCTCGGTCTGCCAGGGACCCTTCCAGTTTTAGTACTGAAATTCCTGTGTCCCGGTAACTGGGACAGTTGGTCACCCTACCTAGTCTCCCGTTTATATCACCTATCTGACCCCTGTGGGGACTGCATGTGTGACCTCTTTCCTCTAGCTTCCCTGTGCCCACGTGCCTCCCCAGGATGACAGGCAAGGCCATCCACCCTCTGAATCCCGCTTCTCCCTGCTCTCCTACATACACCGCCTACTCTCAGATTCTCCTTACTCCCTTTGCACAAGCCAAGGATGCTCTCTCTGACACCACGTGAAGTCCAGTTCATTTTTAATGACCTGCACAAGTGCCATTTCTCCCTCCAGGAAGCCCTCTCCGATTCCACCTGATTCTTTTCTGACTCGGGCAAAGAGAAGCGCTCCCTCCCTGTGCTCCAATCACACTCAATTCTTTCTCCTTTCTATAACATCCATCACCATTAACACAGCATCAAGGGAGTAGACCCCAGGGATGACTTTCCTAATAACTTGAGGGAGTCAAAATTTTGATAACATTGAAAATTGTGAAGATTGTGAAACTTAAGCTGAGGTCTCAGTCTCTCTGCAGTTGTGAGCTTTGCACATCATTCATCAAAATGAAAAATGAAAGCCGTTCCACATGTACCTGCACCAACTCCATAGCAATATCTACCATTCCGAAGTCTAAGAACATTTGGGGCTCCTGAACATCGGCATCTGATTTTCCTTCCTCCTGGAACGTGGTGTCTTAATCACGTGTCCATGTCTCTGTCCCCCATCAGCCCTGGAGATGCTCAAGGGCAGGGACTTTCCTCCTAAATCCTGTGTCCTCAATGCCTGGCACATAGGACGTGCTCAGTAAAGGTTTCCTGAGTGAGTGAGAGAGTGGCTGAATTCCCATCAAAGAGGCTAAGAAAACGGTCTCATTTGCTGTGATTTTAAAGGATAAAGGTCTTCTCAGCTGTCCCAGTGCCCACAGGGACTGAAGCCTAGCTGATCACCCTGAGCCATACTGCAGGCCAGAACAACCAGTCTATGACTGTGGTCAAGTTGGCCACTCTTCGTAAGATCACAATATTACAAAGTGTTGAGAGCTTCGGGGTCTTTTCTGATAAATAAAAAGAATTCTAGGAAGATTTTCTCTCCTCGAAGCTTCACACCTACACATTCAACATCCAGCCCATGTCAGCATGTCAACGCTATCCTTCCCTCCCAGACCTGCCTTCCTCCTCCCCGTGCTCCTTCTCAGAACCGTCCACATACCCAAGACATAACTGGGCCATAGTCCTTGGTTCCATCCCGTCTCTCGTTCCTCCCACAATTCCATAAATCACCAAGCCCCAGGGACTTAGAAACTTGCCTTGTGTGTGTTCATTTCTCTCCCCCGACTCTCCCTTGCACTGATTGATGCCACCATCGTCACTACTTGTATTATTGCAGCAGCCTCCTAAGTGGCCCCCACCTCCCACTCTGTCCCATCTATGCCCCAGGTTGCAGTCAAGGGTGATCTTTCTAAAGAGGAAATGAGACTACGCTTAAAACCTTCAGTGGATCCCACTTAACACTTAGAGTCAAAATCCAAAGCTCCTAACGATGGGGTGTGATTCCCTGCATGATCCGGCCCCTTCCATTTTCAGCCTCATTTTTTCCACTCTTCCTACTCTTTCCTTTAAAGTCTACCATCAGGCCACACCGAACTTGTCCTCATTCCCCTCCAACCCACACACCCTCATCATATTTTGATTACCTCTGACAGCCTGACCACATGCTGTTCCCTTTGCCTGATGCATGTTCACAACCCAACCTCAGAAAACACTCTCTCTCTCTCTCTCCCCTTTTAAACAGTTTTCCTGTTCACCTCTACCGAACTTCAAGTCTGATATTTGAAGTCACTTCCTCCTGAAGGCTTCTGGGATTCCCTCCACCCCTAGCTGGGTCAGGGGCCCTCCTCGGAGCCTTCACACCCTCATCATCATGGCACTGCTCACAGTTTTCAGGAGCTCTCCTTATCTGTCTATGTCCTCCAAAGGATCAAGGAGTCAGAGACTGGCTCAGAGTCCTCCTTTCTTCTTCCCTCTTTATCCCCAGCACCTAGCACAGTGCCTGGCGCCCAAGGGGGACTTAACAATTATTTGTTCAGTGGGTGGATATATGATCTCAGATGGAAGAGTGAGCGGGCACAGATTGGGAAGGTGTACCTACATGGCATGTGCTAATTTGGGTCTAGTTTGAAGGGACACAAGGATTGGTGAAGGGCTCTCTTTAACCAAATAGGCTCCTCAAGGGAATTAGACCAAAGTCTGGTCTGTCATGGAAAGTCACTTCCTTGTTGTGTAACGGCTAAAGCCTGAGTGGGAAGGGGAACAGCTTGTGGAGCTCCAGCCATCATTTCTGGCCTTGTTTGCCATGGACATAGTAGGAAACAACACTGGGCACAGAGTTAGCAGAACTTGCCTCAGCTCCAGTCCTGCCATTTGCTGTCTGTGTGCCCCAGAGCAGGTTGCTTTCCCTCTCTGGTCCTTATCCACAAAATAAGGGTATGGAGTTTGCTCCTTCTCTGAGTGTGATGATTTGGAATCACCCATACCTGAATTTGCATCCCCCAGTTACTAGCTGTGTAGGGTTCTATAAGTCATACTGACTTCATGGGGATGTTATATAGATTAAATGTGATTATATTCCCTAAGTGGATAATGCAGTACTGCTCACAGAGGAAGCACTCAATAAATGGTTACAATTAAGACTACAGCATGTCATATGGCTAAGTTGTCAATGGGTTATATGGGAAAGCTACACAGACACAGCTAAGATTTAGGGCTTTTCAGCTCTGAGTTGTGCCAGACTCCCATCCCATAAAAAGTCTGGTTGTACACATTTGCAGCCTACTTTGTCTTTGTAATGAAGCCTTCAACAAAATTGACGCTAAGTTATCATTAAGACAATAAATGCTTATTGCACTGAATCAAGCCACCGATTAGGCTCCTACCATAATGAGATTATGTATTTCATTTTGGAATTTTTAAAGGCCTTACAACTTCAAAGTGTGTTCTGCTGCATACCGCCATTTCAATAGTGATGGGACATTGTAGAGGAAACCTCCTGCCCTTCTGAGGGCAGCTGATGTCCCCTGAGATGCACCAGTTCTCCTCTGAGTCTCCAAGGTCCCAGCTGGTGGAGGAGCATGGAGCTGCCTTTCCAGTGAATACCCTCTGTTCCTGGAATCCTCCTCTAGCACAGGAATCACGTGCTTCATCACCTTTGCAGCTGGTCAGAGCAAGGGACACACAGAAAGGGGGAGCCAAGAAACCTGGACACCAGTCCTAATTTTGCCATCAAGGAGTTGGGTGATCTTGGGCAAATTGCCTAACCTCTATAGGCCTTAATTTCCTCATCTGCAAAATCATATAGAAGCCCAGAGCTTCAAATTCTGAAAGTCTATGATTGGTACCTGAAATTAGTGAGATTTCAAAATCTGGCTCTTTTCCTTTCTTGTTCCTTGGATGTGTGAAGGTGGGCTCTGAGGCTGTGGTTCCTAAATTGCTCTGCACACCAGAATGACCTGCTGTCCCACTCTCCAGACCTCGAGATGTTTAATGCTCCCTGGATGATCCTAACATGCAGCAAACGTTGGGAACCACCGCTCTGCTCTTAAGGGTCAGTAAGCTCAACAGACAGAAATGAGGCAGGCAGACTGACTCCGAGACTGCCCAGCTGTGTGATCTTAGCAAGCTATTTAATCCCTAGGAACCCTCATTTCTAAACTCATCTCATAAAAGGTTTTGCAAGCAAGAAGTGAGACAAAGCATGGGAATCCGGTACCTTGGCTATTCTAAGTGCGGCCTATAGACCAGCAGCATTAGTCACCAGGAGCTCGTTAGAAATGGAGAATCTCAAGCCCCCGCCCAGATGAAGAATCAGAATCTGACGCTAAGAAGATCTCCAGGTGGGTCATAGGTCCATTAAAGTTTTAGAAGCACTACTGAAGCACACAGTAGGTGTTGAACACAATGTGCCTTTTGTGAGCCTTCTCCTGAGGCCTTCCTTTTCATTGATCAACAATCAGGCAATACTTGCATACCACATACAGCACCAGATCATGAGCCCCAGCACAGTGATTGGCACAGAGTAGGGCTTCAACACATGTTTGGTGATTGGATGAACTGATACAAAGGGGAACCAGACCTGGCTCCTTCTCTCAAGGAGCTTTTAGTCTAGGAGGAAAACAAGGACATGAATGCCAAAATCCAGAACAGAGTAATAGTAACGAATGATGAAGGCTCACCTTCGTTTGCACACTTGCTCTGTTCCAGGTATGTGCTAAGCAATTTACAGGCATTATCTCTTTGAATCCTCCGAGCAATGTTGGGAAGTAGATGCTATTATTACCTGCCTTTTATAAACGAGGCAACTTTGGCTCAGAGAGGAGAAGTAGCTCATCCAAAGCCACACTCAGCTAGTACATGGCACCCACAAGCTTTGAAGACAAGGCGGCCCCGCCTGGCCGCTCTGCAGGACTGCCATCGGGAGATGAAGCACAGTGGGTGATTTTTAGTTTAGCAATGGTCACGATGGCCCTTTCAAGGTCGGCCCTGTCTCTGGGCGCTGAGGGGAGAGGCGGCAGGAGGCCCTGAAGGCAGGGATGCTGGTTTCTATTCCCAGCAGAAGAGCTGGCCGGAGGGCTGCCAGCTCCCAGGGGCTACTTGTCTGACACAGTTCACTGCATCTCGCTGTCCCCTCCCAGGCCTCTCTCCTGCAGCTTGGACATTTTACTTGCAAATACATCCTGCCGATGACACCAGTCTTCTCAATGACAAGCCCAGTAAACAGAAAAAAAAAAAAAAAAAAAAGAAAGAAAGAAAGAAAAAGAAAAGAAAAAAAGAAATCATTGTTTGGGCTTAGGGATGGAAGTGGAGCAACTTTCTAAAAACTGCCGGGTGTGGGCCAGAGTCTGGGAGTCCCAAACCAGGAGTCCCAAGCTCCAGGCCAAGCACAGGTCCATGGTCACTAGGGATAAAAGACATAATGTAATTCCCCTGGGTCTTCCTCACCAGACAGATGAGCTCCCCAAATTCCTCATCTGCATTGTGTTTCGGTCAATATAGTGTCACCATTCTACGTGAGGTGGTGCACGGTAGGGTAACTGATAGAAATATCGATTTGTGCTTCAACCTTCCTGTAATGTTCCTTCCCTTCCCCCTGCCCCATTCCCGCCATTTCCATGCGGGTGGGACTTTTGTTCCCTCCCCTTGGAGCAGTGGGTCTCACGGTGTGGTCCCTGGGCCAACAGCATCTGCAGCACCTGGGATCTCATTAGAAGTGCAAATTCTCAGGTTCCACCTCACACCTACTGCATCAGAGCCTCTGGGAGCAGGCCCAGCAACCTGTGTGTCAGCAGCCTTCCAGGGAACTCTGCTGGGTGCAAGGTGTAAGAACCAGTGCCTGGGAGAGCTTTGGGTAAAGCCTCTCCAGGAAGTAGCTGACATCAGCGGGGAGGAAGAGGACCAAATGTTGCTGGCAGGGAAAAAGAAGCAGAAATTGAGACAAAGAAGGGGTGAAAAGAGACTCCCAAGACTAGGCTGGGGGAGGTTGAGATTCTGAGTGGCAAAGAGCAGCAGCCCCTGCCTCGGCGTGCCGCAGAGGGGACGGCTGCGGAGGTGCCCTACCGTGGCTGTCCCTGGCCCCGGCACTGCTGAACCAGCAAAGCCTCCAGCTCTTAGGGACATGTACGACTGTACAGTGACCGTATCAGCAGTGACCATAATAGGCCTAAGACCAGAGGGGTCACCATGAATGCTCTGCTAAGCGTAAGTCTCCACGGACTTTTGTATGACCCTTTGGGTGGGGAGGGAGAGAGAGAAGGAAGCCTAAGAAAAGGCTGAGATTGAGTTCTTGTCAATGTCAGCCCAGGCAAGGCAGGGCTGCTGTAGGTTGGATTTAATTTGGTTTAGAGAAAATGGGGATCTGTCATCTTCTGTCGCACAAGTTCATGGATGTAAACTTACCCATCCACTACACCTGGCCTATTTTAAAGAGGCGCTCCTGTGAAGAACATTCTCAGGCCCTCCCAACCTCCCTTTAGGCAACAGTGCCACATGAGAACAGAGCAAAGGGGTGGAATGTTTTGTTTCCTGGCACAGATATTCCAGGGGCGGGAGCTGAAACTGTCAAGACAGCCCCAAAGCCACACTTAACCATCAAAATGTCAATTCGTACACCCTTGGCCTTAGCTCAGCTAGAGCTGACAATCCACTACCAGTCCACCTCCCACCGCACCCCTAGCCTGGTGACGGCAGAGCACAGCCCAGGCAGGCTTGGGGCTCACGCGTTCTCTGTTCCAGGCCAGGAAAATGCTGCCTCATGCCCAGCCCGACCTCGAGGCCCCTTCTCCTGGCTTTGACTTCTCCCTGGACATCTGCTCTTCCCCCTTCAACTCCCACAGCAGGCCCTGTCTCCTCTTTCTCTCTAACGATCTTTATCTTTTCTTAAGTTTTATAGCAATATTTTGCAATATATCATTTCAAGCAATAGGCACTAAGTTCCCAGAGCTTAGGATCTTGTCTTACTTACACCTTTGTATCATACTCACTACAGAGCCTGACACAGGTTAGGTTTTCAGTAAATATCTGCAGAATGAGTCAGAAACACAACTACCTATTTGACAACTCCAAGTGGGCATTCTGCAGGCATCTCAAACTGAAGATGCTCAGCTTAAAGTCTTGATCTTCACCACTTCACTCACCCCCAATCTGATTCTCTTCCTTATCTTAGGAAATAGCACCTCCGTCCCCACCACCCCCAAGTTCTTTCTGATGGCATCTCTAACATATGGCCGGACTCTGCGTTTTTCTCCACCACGGGTCTCTCCTACACAACAATGATAGCCTCCTAACTGTTGTCTTCTTCCAATCTTGCTCCCTCCCTTCCAGGAAGCAATGAGAGTAGACTTTAAAGCAACAAACAAATAAACAATCCAAGTTGCAGCTCTACTTAGCCACAAGAAAACCCAAAGGCCTTAGCTTGGTTTCATCTGCCACTACTCTGCTCACACACACTGGCTTTCTCCAAACAAATTAGTTTGTTCCGATAGGTTCTGCCTTTTATTCTTCCTACACAACTTTATATTTTTCCTTCTTAGTGCTTGTCATAATTCTTAATTAGATATTTATTTTATGCATTGACTTGTTTCATGCCTGTTTGCTCTCCCAGGAGGAACTCCTCAAGGGCAGGAAAAACGTCTGCTCCGCCCACCATTGTCTACCCAGCATTCGGCACAGGGCCTGGACATAAAAGGGGCACAGTAAATGTTTTTTAAGTGAACACATGTTTAAATTCTAAACATTATGCTCAGCATGCCATGCCTACTCCTGCTCTGTTGTTCAACTTGATTAGACAGTAAAGGTAAGACATTCCCCCGATGCAAGGCAAGACCAGGCAATTCAATTTAATTCTGTCCAGGGCAGCTCAAGTTGCACCAGTTTACTCAATTCATTTTAATTTAATTCAACAAACCTTCACAGACACCAGAACTCTGACATCCTTTATTCTAGGTGTGGCAAAGTCAGTGATGAAGATGATGCATTGACTGCCCTCAGGGGACTACCCATTTATTTCCCCTCCTCTAGGGCCAGTGACAATTGTACGACACATAGTGGATCTTACCTCCATGCATGAACTTGCAAACAGGCAACTGTTTGACCTAAACTGTATCTCATTCCAATCATTCAATACTGTAACATATGGGAGTGTTTCCAACGATAATTAGAGTAGTCCTCCTTAATCCTTGGGGGATATGTTCCAAGACTCCCAGTGGATGCCTGAATCCATGGATAGTAAAGAACCCTATAAATACTATGTTTTTTCCTATACATACATACCTTTACAATGTGGATATGCTGGACAAAGGGATAATTCCCATCCTGGGTGGACACAGTAGGGCAGCATGAGATTTCATCATGCTACTCAGAATGGCACACAATTTAAAATTTATGAATTGTTTACTTCTGGAATTTTCCACTTACTATTTTTAGACCATGGTTGACCACAGGTAACTGAAACTGTGGAGAGTAAGACCACGGACGAGGGGGAGACACCTGTATAGAGGTTTGAATATAGTACAACACCAGCAGAGGTTGCCCAATGAGACGATGGCTAAGAACCTTGAGTCTGATGACAGATCCTCCATTACTGGTCATCTTACATGATGGAAACCCTCCTATCCATCTCAAAAAGCTATCCTAAGACTTCGTGTTTCTTTCCAACTGATAATTTTTCCCTTTTACTCCATTTCATTTTGAATATATGAGATTTGAGCCTACTCACTTCCCAAAAGATGTAAGATGAATGACATATTAAAAAATGAGACATATTATTATGGCCTGAAGTGAGTTCATCTACTACAAGAAGCAGAAATAGCAACTTGTGGGCACCAAAACTGCACTGATGTAAATACCCAAACGTTTGCCTCTGAGTTCTCTGGGAACTACAGAAAAGGAAGGAAGGAAAGAAGGAAGGGAGGGAGGGAAGAAAACAAGGTTAGGAAGGAAAGAGGGAAGAAAGAAAGGAGGAAAGGAGGAAAGGAAAGGAAGAAAGAAGGAAGGAAGGAAAGAAAGAAGGAAGGAAAAAAAGAAAATATACCAATTTACACGGTTTTAATTTTCTGACATGGAAGGCATATACAGCTTTCTGTGGGAACCACATTATTTTCTCCTTCTCTAACTTCCACTGGCAGGAATTATAAAGGAACTTAGAGAGGCAGGGTAGATCTTGCCTTAATCAGTTTCACAAAAGTATCAAATGCTGCTCAACCTGACCCCATATCCACCCTCAACAAAGGCAATTCTTTGAGGGATTAATAGCATGGCATCCAGCATTCTGTCTTCTGATGATCTAGCCTGTGAATTTAATTTAACCAATTTACTCTTATCTGGACCTCAATAGAAACCAAACCAGCTGTTTGCCTTCCTTCCAAATATTAGAAGACTCTAAGATGCTTTTGTTTCCTTTTTTCCTGGCCAAATCTCTTTTGCATTCTGTCGTTATATTTCCTATTTTGCCCTCCGAGCATTCTACCTGATCTCCACAGAACTCTTCCTAGATATTGCTGGATCTAGGGTGACTCTTAAAACATAGGAGGCATAACTAGGATGGCATCTGTTAATAAAATATCTGGCCAAGACTAAGAACCGTATAGTCAGAGGATCTTACAACTAGAAGGACTCCCTGAGGTTCTTTAGTCCAACTCTCACCCTTCTGCGTGATCCTCTCTGTAGCATCCCCAATAAAAGATCCAGAGAGCTCAGCTTCAATGATTCCAGAGAGAGAGAAATCTCTATCTCATCAGGAACTCTTTCACCCTATGGACTGTTAGCATTGCTAGAAAGTTCTTTCCTATGTTAGGCCATAAACGTCTTTCTAGTAACCTCAAGCCATTGAACCAGTTCTGCTTCTGAAGAATGATCTGCTGATTCCCCTAAAATTGTTTGGAAAATTTTATGCTTTTTATATATAATTTCTGCTCACTGGAACATTCTGCAATGCTACTGAAATTTTCCTATGTGGTTTCTGCCCCGTCCTAGGCTTAAATACTTTGTAAGTCAGTAACTTATCAATAGAACCTGTTTGACCTGGCTTCTAGGAACCTGCATCATTCCTTATCAAACCTACTATGAGCTGCTAATGCTGATAAAACACAATCCTTTGAGAGGCACAAAGCATACTACATATTTTCCTCACTCTCTTAAGTATTTCTGGCAAAACAGAGAAGCGTGAAAAGGTGAGAGCCCTTTTCCCTGCGCCAATTATGCGGGTGACTGCTGGCTGATAAATGACGGCCCCTCCCCGCTGAATGGCCTCGCCATTGCTGGCCGTTGCTGCACACCAGCTTTTTCCCGGGCCTTAGCACTTACTTAACAATCTTTAAGAGCGCTCTCTGCCTAACATTGAATCTGAAAATGTGACATTGTTCTTATAAAATCAATATTTAAACTACATGCTGCAAATTCATACCCAAAAAAAAAAGAAAGAAAGAAAAAGAAAAATACCCCCTTTGTCCTCTATTCTAATAACAAGAGGGAAGAGGGGGTGGGATGGAGAGAACAGCTGCCCTGTATGTGTATGGAAAGCTGTAATTTAAATATGCACACCAGGTTTTCAAGGAGAACGTTCTAAACCGTCAGCCCTGCTGTTCGGACAATGGAGTTTGCAGACTTGCTGCTTGCCCTGCTCTGGTTTTGCCCCCTCTGGGCCTTTTCGCTGCCTCCAGAAAGCCAAACCTGGAAGGAGGAAGGCAGGCAAAGACCAAAGCTAATAGACTCATCAGTTCCTCATTAATAACGGTGCAGTGAGGTGTGAATGGGGTAGGTTCCTTTTCCAGATTCTCTGTGTGTTCCGTTTAGCCAGGCCCTCCTTCTTCCCCGGCACAAGGGCAGATAATCTAGTTGACAAAGACTGTGCTTTGCCCATCCACGTGCATGTGGACATCGTGTTTTACACGTGCATGTCCGTCTGCTGTGTTCCACGCAGGGGGAATGCCCACTGGGTGAATTGGAAATGTTCCTGCTCTGCTTGCATCTTCAAAAGCACAGCACATCAGTGTCTTGGTCAAGGTGAGCTGGTAGCACCTTTCCTGGCGCCGTGTTCCCTCGGGGTGGATTTCTCCCCGGAAACCTCCACTTTTACTGCTCAGCTCGATGTCTCTGCAAATAGGCTTGTTTAAGGAAATAATAAACAACTAAGGAGAGGTGGGTGTGGAGCAGGGGAGGGTTGGGGGATGAGGAGGACAGTACCTCTAGCTGGAACTCTACCAGCTTGGAGCTAACAGGGTCATAAACAGGTCGAGAACCTGAGAAGGTCAAAGCACTTCACCTCACAAAGCCAGGGCGCTCTGGGGGATGGACAGCTCAGAAGGGTTTCCATGTGCTCCGAGCCTTCCTGTGCAGGACCTCCCCTAGCAGGAATAAGGTCCTTCTGCGGCTTCACCAAACTGGCAGCAGTGGAAAGATGAAGGACCTAGGAGTTCATGTACTACCTGTGACCTCAGGCAGTCACCGGCCACCTCGGAGTCTCTTTTCTCATCTATTCTGTGGGGGTAGTTATCTTTACAGGGGTGTGGGAAGGACAACGCAAGATCCTTACACTGACATAACAATTATTTCAAAGCTCTTGAAATAATAATAAGAGCTAACATTGGCTGAGTACTTATATTCCAGGCAATGTGCTAAGTGCCTTGTATATTTGGTCTCATTTAGTCCTCAGGACAATCCTACAAGGTAGAAACTCTTACTGGACCCATGCGATGGATGCAGAAACTTGGGCTCAGAGCAGTTAAGCACCTGGCTGAAGGTCACACAGCCAACTAGTATTGATGGTGCCCATTTTAGCTCATTCGTCCATTTGTCATTGTTTTTCGAGTACCTGCTCCATGCCAGGCACTGAAAAACAACCACACACAGTCCCTGCCCTCAGGGCACTGACTGTCTTGTTACTGCAGTGGACAAGGTGCCGAGTAAACGGAAGTTAAATCAGATCGCAAATTCTACTGAACCCCCAGTTGGCTCCAGACTGAACTCTCTGGGACAACCTGTGGACTTGCCTGGTGCTGACAATTGAGACATACTTAGGAAAGACAGTGGTTGGCTCTGCAGGTCCTCCAGAGACAGAAACCAGGAATGTTGGCCAGAAATGTCACATGCATTTTCCTTATATTCAATGCATTTCTAGACTTACAGGTCTGGAAGGAAGCTTGAGAATGGAATGAATTCATTTCTTTGCCTCCAAGAAGGATTACATTTGAACTATTTGTGAGAGAGATTCAGCCAGGGAGCCTCCCCTTTAAAAACCTGGTTAAACAAAGCTTGTATTTACAAACAGGTGAATTTAAGGGCATTCCCCGTGCCTTTAAATAGTGAGCACTCCTGGTGCATTTTAAGTAGGATTGATTCAATGCATTTTCCTAGCACACAGCTTTTCAGGAATGCAAAATATACCTGTGCCCTGCATCTTAAGGCTTCTTAAAGGTAGATGATGCCTTTATCCCTGTTCAGTTACATTCTCATACCTCTTAAAGCATTTGTTTGGAAGTCCTTCCTTAAATCTAACCTGAATCCTACCTGTGGTGCTTAAGGCCACTTCAGTGATCTTTCGAATACAACCCAAGGGAGAGGGACTAGAGGGAAGGGTTAAGGACTCCTGTGAGATCTAGCGCAGCCTCTTGGGTTAGTCACATCACTTGTGGCTGAATCTCGGCATCATTTCCCTAATTCTTTCCAGCTGCTCCCAGACACGCAGGCTGTCTTTGACCATCCTCTTCTCTGAGACATTTAAAGCAGCATCTGTAATTTGTGCCACGAAGCTTAGCACTTGCTCAACCAGGATAAATCTTAGAGATCATCAAGTTCTGCCCTTGCAGGATAGAGGAGGAAATTGAAATTCAAAAAACCACCGTGACTTGATCAAGGATGTGCAGCAAATTTGTGGCAAAACTGGGAAGAGCATCCAGACTCCAGCCCCCAAACCTGGTGCTCTTCCCTGTACAGGTCTAAGTCTTCTCCACATCTGACCCTTTGTTTCTCTGAGGTCCAAAGCCATGTCTTGTTCTTTTTTAGGACTCTCACAACCTACGCTTAGGCACATTAGTAGCCGAAAAGCCCCTCGGCTTGCTCTGACGTGAATGGTACAATGCATTCTGTCTCTGGTTTCAGGCAAGACCATCTCAGCCACAAGACATGAAAAGGAACTGAACCTAGGGAGCCCCTGCTAGTGCCATGGACCAGGGACCATGTTAGCACTTCGCTAAAGCCCTGGGCGGCAGGCATTCCTAGGGCCCATTTTATAGATAAAGAAACTGAGTTTCAGAGAGATTAAAGAAGATCTCTATGGTCTCACAGCCAGACAATGGCTAAGCTGGAATTTGAAACCAGGTTTGCCTACCTCCTCCTGTATGATACTGCTTCATACACAGTCCCCAGAACCTTAATGACCAGAAGAAAGAAAGAACAAGGACATACTGAAATTGTGCTTCAGCGCCCCAATGACCAACAGAAAATCCAGTTCATCCAATTCAAAGGTCTAAAGATGTAAGGTAGAAACCACAAAGTGTAGGGATGGGGAGCCTCACAGGCAATAGCACCTGCTGGCCAGGTGTCCCCTCCTCCTTCTTTATTCCCTTCCTCCCTCTCTCCTTCCCTTCCTGAAACATGTATCGAATGTGCCAGCTACACAGTAGGTGCTCAGTAAGTGTTTGAGCCCAGAACCTTCCTTTTGGAAAGAAAGGCCCTGTACTTTCTGAACATACCTTGGCACTGTCCAAATAACCTTCTGCCCCAACTGGTCCCAGGCAAGGACATGACTCCCTTCTCCCCCAGGACCACTCTGAAACGTAACTCAATGGCAGAAGCCTGGCATTCTCATCATCCTCCTGAAATGGCCGTGTAGCTCCTTAGCTTCCCACCATTCCGCAATCTCTGCAAGGTTACGGGGCTGCCTTGCTCCAGAGGGCACAAAAGTGCTTAGCTCTGCTCAGGTTTGCTCCTGACCAGTGGAGACCTGTCACTGCTCTTTGGCTCCCTTGAGCCCTGCTCTTGGAGGCCTGCCCAGTCACAGGGGCACTGTCTGCTATGGATGCCTAGTGCACCTGCTAAGTTTTAACCGTTGCTCATATTTCACCGCCATCCCCTGGCTGGCCGTCAAGTCGCTATTGATTTTGTCATCGGCTTACACACACGTGCAGCCCGGGTGAACCTGTCTGAGCCTTCTCAGCATTGGCTGTGTTGACCTCCCAGGAGGTCACTCTCCTGGCCTTCGGGAGCTTCCTTGAAGATCATCGTGGAATGTGTACAAAACAAGTTTGGGAGGGCCCAGGACTCTGCGTTTGGGGAATCAAACTATCTTCCGGGCAAGTCACCCCCTTCCTTGGACCCGAGTTTCCCCTTCATAAAACGCAAGAACAGGTGTAAATGAGCCGGCAGGTCCCTTTGGCTCTTCGGCACCCAGGCCCCGCCTGGCTCTGCTGAGCTGTGGCCTCGGGGAGGGAGGCTGGAGGGACTTCCCGGCCACCAGTTCACTGCCTTCATCGATGACCTCCCCTGAGGTCTGGGAAAAAAATTCTTATTTTGCTTCAAAATACAAAAAGAGAAAACTGCAAAATCAAAATGGATAAATGTTTATTAAATGTTTACATAATGGAATGTTATGTAAAAGTCATTAATTGTTAAATTTGATAGTCATAAAAATTTAATTCCATTTAAAAACAATTTGTTCCTTCGAATCTCTCACTTTGAAAGGATTTTCAAATATGTCTGGTGACTGATGAGGACTCACAGCCATGAGTTACTGACAGCCAAGAGCTTTCAAAAGCCAAATCATAAAAATCTCTTTTAAATATATTGTGGCAAAAGATATTAATGGGGAATGTGGTTAACTTTCAATATGTCTGATAAAATGTGAGGTGAAGTCTTCAAAAGTAAGAGTGCTCAGGGTCTTTGAAAGTCTTAAAATTGCTCTAGAATCACAGTATGTAATAGTAAGAACTCATATTTATGAAGCATTTATTCCGTGCCAGGTTATCTCTAAGCCTTTTGCATGCATTAACTCATTTAATCCACGAGACAGCATTTGGGGGAGGTACAGTTACTAGTCCCATTTTGCAGGTGGGGAAGCTGACTCAGAGATAAGTAAGAAATAGCTAGGACGGGAAACCAACGGCTGCAGACTCACGATCTTGGCCACTTTACCACACACAATGCCTGGCAGCCCTGGCGTTTCCAGAGGAGAAAACAAGCGCTGGCAGATGGAAGGGAGGTGCGTCTCTGCAAATTAGGAGAGCACGTCACGCCGCGGTCAATAAAACCCATCCCTGGCTCCAGCCCTGCTGCCTCGGTCGTTCCCCTCCGCCCACTCTCGGTCCCACCTACACGCTATTAATAATTCAAATAATAATAATGAAGAGCTGATAGCCATTGACAGCCCCATCAGCATTCTACATAGGACTTAATCTCATTCGATCCTCACAACAACTTCCATTTTACACACAAAGGAGTTGGGCTTTAGAGATTCGAAATGGTTTGCCTGTGGTCACACAGCTCTCAGAAGCAGTGGAGGCTAGGACTCACGCTCTGGGTCATTCCAAAGTCCAGTCTCTCTTTTAATTAGGAATATATACTGATTGTTTGAACAATTCCATAAAAAAGAAATATATTGAATAAAAAAGTGCAGCCCTCCGTTTCTCCCAATCAACCTGCTGATCTCTCCCTATCTGATGCCCTCTCCCTGTGCTCCCCTGTTAACAGTTCGATCAGCATCCTCCTTAGAGCTCTGCTCCATATTTACATGCCTGCCTGGGTATCTGTCCGTCGACTCATGCCCTCCTCACTTATGTATTCTGGTGGCTTCGGTCTCTCCACGTGGCGACTCTACATCCGGGATCCAAAAGACATCCAAGGCAGCTTGGAGCAATGATAGGCCCCTCCCTGAGATGCTGCGATTCCAAGGCCGAGGCTGACCAGAGCCCTGATATCCCTGGGACCAGGAGAAAGCAGGTGGGGTGCCTTGTGCCCCTGCTGTCCCCCACCCTCAGCAGGCTTCTGTGGCTAACACACCAGGTTGTTCTACCCCTGCACAGTCCTATGTGCTGAAGGGCCACACTACGTCCCCAGCCTGGGAGGTTCCTGGGCTCGGCTGGTTCAGACCCCACATGTGAGAGGCATTAAGAGCAGGCACCTGCAGAAGAGCAGTGGCAAAAATCCGACTCAGTGCTGCTTCTCTGTGTGTCCTTTGCGTAAAGGGGATCCACAATCAACATTACTAGGCAACAGGTTGAGTTACTTGAGGACAGGACCATGCTGCATTGATTTTTATATACCCAACGCCAGCAGAGCATCTCACACACAGTAGGTCCTCAATAAACTGTTAAATGGACAAGCTGGTAGAATAAAAATAGGGTCTCCTCTCAGTGCTCTATGCAGATAAGCTGTTACAATGAATTCTTATTTGCAAAGATATGACAGTTTTTAGTCCTTTGATGGCTTCTCCTCCCTACCCCTCCACCCCCACCCAGCTTCTGTTTCCTTAGTCACAGTTCAGGGGCAAAGAAAAGCTTCTCTCTCTCTGAAATGGCAGGAGACACCCTTGGGGCTTGGTTAACAAACTACAAGGTTTTCTCTTTCATATGTTGCAAGGATAGAAACATATTTAACAATCGGCACCAACAATGTCATTTGTATAAAAGGAGTGACTTCCTGGCTGGGAGATGGTCAGAATAACATAGAGCCTGAGAGTGGGGCAGTGAAGCCTGTGATCATGGGGCTTTGGTTCTGGTACCTCCTTCCTGGTTGTGTCATCCTCGGCAAGTTACTTACCTTTTCTGTTTCTCAGTTTCATCATCTGTAAAATGGTGACAGTAATAGTACCTACCTTATATAGTGTGGGAGACAGGATTATGTAAGATAATATAAGTAAAATACTGAGCACAATGCTTGATGTATATTGTATATATACATGTATGTGTATAAAATAGAAATTCAAAATTATACTATTATTATTTACAACAAGCTCTAGACTCTCATCATAATGCTATTCTCAATATCCAAGCACTGGATTTCTATTGACAACTATTAGTTGAATGAATGGATGCACTAAATTGATCAGGGTGAGACGCCAAGGCAGGTGTTACACTGAATCCACCTCTGTTGTCCCTAGAACTGGGCAGGTGGCACATAGCAGGCTCTCTAAGTGAGTTAACCAAAGTTCCTAATTCAGAAGACTAACTGGGGAAGAGGCAAGAGCTCTGAATTTGTATCCAGAAGATCTGGATTCAAGTCCCGACTCTGCCATTTGTTATGTTATTTAGAAGAATTAAGAACCCTCTGTCTGGGGCCCCATAAGCAGCTTCAGCAGGAATGACCATGGAACAAGCAAGAGAAGGTCAGCGGCAAGGGCCTCTGAGACTGTCCACGCTCGGGGGGTAAAACCTCCTACCTTGACTTTGTCCCAGCAAGAGCGATAATGATTAAGAGCGGCTGGGGAGGAGGGGGGAGGCGGTGGGGGCTGTGCCCCATCCAAGGCAGGCAGCTCTCATCAAACCAGCCAGTCACCACGCCGTGGGCAAGCAGACCCAGTGATGCCAGCTACTCTGCCTTCTGAGCAGCTGGAAATCTAAACATTTATGTGAAACCTTCCAAATTTTATATATTCCCATCAAATTCAAAATTAATTCCATAATTTTGAGTGGGCTACACTATAAGGACCAAACAAAACATCACGGGCCATTATTTGCCCCATGGGCTGCCAGTGTTTGACCTGCTCTGACCCATCCAACTGACTCAGCCTACAAAGTAGGACCCTGGAGCCCAGACCATGCCTGGACCCCGCCTGAGCTGTTGGCTCGTCATACAGAGTTGGGGATGGAATCTGGTCCTGATACACACCAGTCTTAAGATATCAAATTATGCTGTGACAGAATGTGTCCATTATAAGGAATAATGAAAAATCCCCAGAAAAGCACAACACTAGATAAAATACTTCATAGGGGGAGGCAGCACACCCGAGGGATCCTGTCACATAGAAAATCCACAGCAGAATCCGGGTGCGTGAACCACAACCAAAACAGGAACTGACAACCCACACCGACCAGCTCCTACAAGACAGGGCCATGTCCTGTGGCCCCAGACTCAAGCCTCTCAGTCTTGTTCACACACTGATCTCCATTCTTATTTACCCAGATTTGCCTTCTGAAAGCTTCTGCTGTTTGAAAGTCTGAAAAGATTGTTATGCTGAGATAATACTATTTATTGAGCACTAAGTACAAGCCAGACACTATCTAAGCCCTTTGCCTATATCAATGCACTTAATCCTCAAACAACCCTATGAGGAAGGAATACCAGTTCTTTTATAAGGAAAATGAGGCCCAGAAAGGTTAATAACTTCTCTAGGGGCACAGAGCTCATAGCTAGTGAAGAGCAGGGCTGGGCTCTGAACCCAGGCAGGCTGGCTCCAGCGCCCAAGCTCTTAACCACCGGCCGTGATGGTTCCTGTCTCCTGTCATGATACTGGGACAGAAAGAGGAAGAGATGGGCCCTCACCACCTACTGAGAACACTGCAAGGTGGACACGAGCATTCCTCAGAACGGAGGGCCCAGATCCTCAGTACGAAGCTCCTGAGATCCCCTAAGACAGAGCCCGCCTTTGCTGTGACTTTTATTTCTTCTTGCAAGTGTGAATTCTGCCAGAGGATAATCTAAGCCAGTACTCACTATGAAAGAAAGTCGAGACAGGAGAGTTACTAACTGATATGAGCGTGTACGAGTACGCTGAGAACATTTGCATTCCCCACTTCAAAAACGAGACCTCCAGCTCTCCTATCAACAAGTCTTAAATGACAGGGTGACAACCTTCTTGGCTGGCTCCTGTAATTAAATGAATCTGAAACGTTACACCTCGGTGTACACTCGGAAACTCTCCTACTCTGTTCCCTTTTGATCTCTGTAATTTATTTTAAAGATCACATTGAACATGTTATTTGCTCTGTGAGCCGTGGCCCAAAGAAATCAGATTCTAACCTGATCACAGTGTTTCGTTCCCTGTCACCCATTATTAAAGGGCTGCTGTGCTCCCACCTCTAGATACCAACGCCTCCAAATTACGTCTCAGTTCAGGAGTTCCCGACTTCAGTTGCCTTTCCAAGTTATTTCTCACTTTTCACTGACTTCTTCTTCTTTTCAGCCAAAAGCGGCTATGGGTTATCTCCTCCAAGGAGCATTTCAAAAAACTGTCCCTTCCTGCAGCCCAAAGCACACGGCCTGGGATCTGTCCTCTCCTGGGTCTCCAGAGGCTGCCCAGGCCCCTCTATGTATAACTCTGCCCATATTAGCACGAGCTTGCTCCTGGGAAGTATGAAACAGGAGGGCAAGGATTGTATCCTCCATGCATGCCCACTACATCTGGCACATAGTAGGTGCACAGCAATATTTCTGAAGTTGAATTAATAATTTGGGGACAGAATCATGAATGGAACAGTCTTGGAATTTTGTGTTAACATTAAAAAGATGCCAGGGAGACTCAAATCCAAGGCTATTCACCTTTATCTGCACACTCTGCTTCTTGCTTAACAGCAACCCTTCATGTAGGAAGCACAGGGATTCTAAGGTAGGGAGGGCATGCGGTGGTTTCTGTTACACCTTGGTAGCTGGACGCATATAGAAATGGTATGTGGAAGCCTTTTAATCTGCTAACATGGCAAATGCTTGTGGTTCCTGCCTTATGCCAAACAGCATGTTCAGCACCGAGGTGGCGTGGAGGGACAACCAGGTGCCAGTCACTGGGGAGCTCCTAGGCCCACAAAGAAAATAGACAAACCATTCTGCTAGGCCTAGAAAGAATATCTAATGTAGGTGTGTGTAGGTAGATGACGGAGGGGGAGAGAGAGCGAGAATGGACAGATAACAGAGAAAGGAAGAGATAACCATTCTCCCCTCCACCCCAAGTCTCTCTGAGTCCTTGCCCTCCTTTTATCTTTTTCATTCCACTTATGTATATTTGTTTACCCCCTTTTTTTTTTAAAGTGTTCTGAATCCCCCTACTAAAATACAAGCTCTGTGAGAGCAGGGATTTTATCTGCGCTGTTCCCCATGACACCCCCAGAGCCTAGGTCATAACAGACAAATGACTACTTGTTAAGTGAATGAATAAAAGCAGCTATCGGATAGAACTTTCACACCAGAACTTAAATTCGGAAGTAAAGTGGGTGTGGACTGGATGGTGGCCTTGTTCCTCTCTTGGTGCCTTACAAGAGAAGCTCTCTGGGTCTCACCAAAGGAAGGGTCAGCCCAGGGGGAAGGGCCCAAGGGGAGGAAGACTGGTGACTCCTGACCCTGCTTCTGGCAACTGCAAGGCCCCCCAGGTGAAGCTTTGCAGAATGCACCGCACTGCACAGTGTGGCATTTGCCGCTCATCTATGGGACACCTGTGTGCTCATGGATCCCCAGCAGGCACCGCGACAGTGAAGGATCTGGTCCTGCCCCTCTCCTCTGGGTAACAGGTAATTTGAAGAACCAGACGTGCAAGCTGACAGCCAGGCAGGCGTTCCCTCCGCCCTAAACCAGGTGCACTTATTGTTAAGGCTCTTATCACTGTTGGGGATATTCACTTTCATTTTTAGAGGGGGAGAATGGAAGTAATGAGACAAAAAGGAAGTAATTTAATGTGGAGGGTAAGAAAAGCCCAGGTTCCCGGGCAG
The DNA here is from genome assembly GCF_041146395.1 of Eulemur rufifrons. Lineage (NCBI taxonomy): Eukaryota > Metazoa > Chordata > Mammalia > Primates > Lemuridae > Eulemur > Eulemur rufifrons. The sequence continues at coordinate 16,109,048 of NC_090992.1, forward strand.
ATGACCTGAACCCTAATCAAGGAAGTCTGGGATTAGCTGAGTAGCCTTGGACAGGACCCCTCGCCTCTGTGCTTTCCCATCTGTAAAAAGGGGCTAATGATGTCTACTTGGAGGCCTGGGGTGAGGATAACGGAGGAGAAAGCACAAAGCCCAGTGCCTGCCTCTCAGTCTGGGCACATCAGTGTGTGCCAGTTCCCTCCACATTCCCCTTGGGAAACGTTCCGTCCTATCCCAAGACTCATCTCCTTTTCCCAATCTTGGCTCACAGTGACTGTACAGTGTACAGTTAAAAGTATGGGCTCCCCATCAGACTGCCCAAGTTCATCTCACAGCTCTATCCCTCATTAGGTGTGTGACCTTGGAAGGCAGGGTGATCTCTTTGAACTTCGGTTTCCAAAACAATAACAGGGGCTCATTGTTGTGTGAGGATAAATGTGTGTCGCAGGTTAGGCATTTAGAATAGCGCCAGGTGCACGGTAAACTCTCCCAGCGTGAGTACACCCAATGCTCGTCTGCAACCCTCGTTCTGTCCCTCCTATGGCAGAAATCTTCCCGACTCAACTCAGGGCCTGCACCCTTGCTGTTCCCCTGCCTGGAACACTGTGCCCCCGGGTCTTTGCACAGCTGGCTCCATCCCAGCACTCAGTCCAGGCTAAAGGCTCTCTCCATGGTGATGCCTTCGCTGCCCACCCAATCTCAACTGGTTTCCCTCAACCGCAAGTCCCTCTCAATGACAAACTCCACTGTGTGATTTTCAGATCACCTATCGCTACATGAAATTATTTTCCTATTAGGGTTGTTTGTATTGTCCCTCCCCATCCCTCTAGAATGTAGCCCCAGGAGAGCAGGGACCAGCCTGTCTCATTCCTTAAGACAGTGTCTGATGCACAGTGAGTCCTCAGGCGATCGGAGGAATGAAGAAGTGAATGGATGAATGAATGACTGTGCTGGTTCATCCAGTTCTCTGCCGTGTTAGCTGGAATTGTGTCCACCTGACGCCCAACACAAGCGCTGTGGTACAGACCAATTTACAAAGCTCTCCTGCCCTTTCCTCCAAATATGAAAATCAGCTAATGAGACACTTGATAAAGCCCAAAGACAGCTCCTGGGAGAGCCCTCTGGGACTTCCTGTGGCTAATCACCCTCAGTCACCCAGCAGAGGAGCCAACACATCACTTCCCTCAGATTCCTGCTTCCTGATGCTCCCGGCTGGGTGGATGCAGAGGGCTGGGACATGCCTTTCTTCACTGTGACTTTCCAGAATCATTCTACGGGGCTGGAGACCTGGCCTTCTTTTTAAGTGACCAGAAGCTCAAGTCCCCTCCTCCCTCAAGGGCAGAAAGACCGTTACATTACTCCTTCCCCACAGTCCCGCTGCTGAGATTGCCTGTTGGAGTGAGCCAGGTCCCCTCGGGTAAGCACAGCTCTGGCTCCAAGGAGCTTCCCGCAGCGGACAGGTTGTGAATGGACACAGGGCAGCAGGGGGCGGAGGATGGCAGCGGGGGCTGCACCAAGGCTGGAGCCTGCTCCAGGCTCATGTGGCATCCTGGAGCCGGTGCTTCTCTGGAAAAGAACCACATCAACATTCTGGGTGACTCTCATGCAAATAAGGACAAGTCTTAGGGCCCAAAGCCAGGAAAACAACGGGCTGCACAAAGGACCGAGGCCATGGACAAATCAAAATGACAGGCAAGAAACAGAGGCGCTGGCGGCTGGAGAAAGTTTAGGGGTGGAGAGACGCAGAAGGTATTCTGCAGGCTGGAAGAATGAGTGATTTTTAAGTGGGAGGAGCATATCCAGCTCTGCTCTTTCTTCCTGTACATGTGAAGAGGCCACTGCAACCTGCAGACACAGCCTGGCCAAGTATTAGACGTGAGTCTTGGGCAACTACTTCACTTCCCTGTGCCTTGATTTTCTCACCTTTGAAATGGGCATAATAATACCTCCCTGATTAAAAGAGAACACCTGGGAAGATTGAATGAGACAACATATATAAGATGTTTAGCACTGTGCTGGCCATGGAGTAACAGCTCAGTTTTTGGTGCTTATCATTTCAGTTACGTTTATCCTCGCTGATATTTCAGAGAATCAAAGAGTTCAGATTTCTTCTACTCTGTCCTCCTGATCTTTCTGCACAAAATGACGTCTCCTTTAATTGAAGGAAGGAAGAGAGCTACCTACCACTCATTATGCACCTGCTAAAGTATGAATAAGGTATTATTGACCCATTGTATGGGCAGCAACAGTCCCAGAGAGGTTACATGACTTTCCCAAGGTCACACAGCTAGTAAGCGGCAGAGCCAGGCTGTCTGCTTTTAAATCCACACTCTTTAAACCAAGCCAAAGGATTGCCTGGGGCCAGGAGGAGGAAAAGGGAACCACACTGTGTTCCCTAACCTGGGGATTGATGGTCTCTTACGAATGTGAATGCTCTTTTGTCCTGGTCATGTCAACAAGACACCTCTGCAGTTGTAATCCAGATCTACATCCTCCTAGAGTCATTTGCTAGCCATTCTCAGGGAGGACAGACCCCAGAGAATTTCTGAAAGGAAAAAAAATCAGAACATGTGGCAGACGGAGATAGGAAGACGAGAGGAGATATCTGGGAAATGAAGCATTCTGAGCAACTGGAGCCCGCTGGGCAAACAGGAGAAAGACGTCTTTCTTCCTACGGTCAGAGACCACTCAGCTTCTCCATCATCACCGCCAACGCCACCAGGTGCTCCTGGAGCTGTCGGGAAAGGGCAAGGATCCTTGCACCGCTGTTAGCCGCCACTTGTTCCGCTGTTTACTGTACCCCAGATGCAATCAACCTGTTTCCCCATCATTCATTGTGAGGTGGAGATAGTCCTCGCTTCACGGATGAGGAGACCAAGGCACAGGTGTTGCAACACTCTCCCAAGCTACACTGTCTGTAAAGGATGGAGCTGGGATTCCACGGAAGACTGGGGTACCCCAAAGCCTCGCCACACAGGGCTGGCTGCTCTCCATCCTCCCCTCTCCAAATCTCCTGCCTCCCTTCTGCATCTCTGAAAGGTCACTGCCGGCTTCTTGTAATTGGGACAGGGAAGGCCACTGCTGCTATGTTCTATTTTTGATAAGCCTCCTTGCTTGGCAGAGTGTGCCTCTGCCTGCCTTGAAGGACCTGCCAGCTTTGTTGTGAGGTGTCGGCCGCACCACCCTCATCACCTCTCAGACACCTCTCCACGAGGGCGGGTCACAGGAAACAGAATATCGGGAGCTGAGGGCTCACCAGCTCTCCAGGTTACATAAAACCGTGGCCCTCTGAGGGAGGGTGTTTGGTGTGTCATCTCACCTCTCCGAGGCTCATTCTCTGCCTGTGTAAAATGAGTCCTCAAAGGGAACCACTGCCGCAGTTAGGGCCAAATGACATCACCCAGATAAAGTGCCTAGCTCAGTCCTGGCACACAGTGAGCATTTTATAAATGCTGATTATCAGTACTCAGACCAGAAGAATTATAAAATCACACCAGGCTAAGATCAGAAGGTCCTTGGAAACCAATTTTAGCCCAACCTTCCCACTTTACAGAGAAAGTATAAAAGGCCCCTAAAAGTAAAGTGACTTTTCTCAATTTTCCCAGCAAATTAAGTGACAAAGATGCTCTTAGAACCAGTCTCCCTCATTTCCCAGTGCTTGTCCCTTACCCTGGGGCAAGGGTTCTCAAACTTAATGAACATCAGAGTCACCTGGGGGCTTGGCTCTCTGGGCCCACCAGGTGTCCCCGTCGGTAGGTCTGGGTGGGGCTTGAGAAGGTGCAGTTCTAAGGAGCTCCCAGGTGATGCTGACTCTAGTGGTCCTAAGACCACACCTTGAGAACCGCTGCCTTAGGGTCTGCAAACCGTGGTGTCTGGCAGGGCAGGCAGATGTGTTCTAATAGCATAATGGGCGAGCAGGAGCTGAGGGTAGCTGAGGACCCCGCCAAATCACGCGGGAACACAGGATGGCCTCGTGCAGGCATGCGGGACCCTCTGTTTTCTAAAGAGAAGACCTAAAATCTGTCTTTTTTATGTGAAAACTATTCGTGTTTAAATGGTAGCAACTAATTCTCATTTTTAAAAAGTTTGGACCAACAAATCACATCCCTTGTGCAGAACACATTCCTGGAGCATTCTCCAAAGCTGAAACTCAGCTTCGCGCAGGTGCGTTAGAGAGCAGGGACGTTTATGACATGGGTGTGAGGAAAACCTGATGTTACCTCCACGTAATGGAAGGAGGAAGCTGCAGGGAGTGTTCCAAAGACCCGCAGCTCCGGCAGCCCACCCTGACGCCTTCCTGTGCCTATGCCTGCTTTTTAGCTATTGCTATCAACAACCGTGTGTGTTGTATGAATATGGTTTTCCAGATATTTTACATCTTGTCTCTCGTTTAATCCTAACACTGTTGTGAAGGGGTTATTACCGTCCCTGTATTTCAGCTGAGTAAGAAAACCTGTGTTCAGGGAGAGCACGTTGGGTGGTCAGTGATGGAGGATTGGAAGCATCAGACTGAGTTAACTCCCTGGTAGGCTCGTGGGTGGTTTAACTGCTTCCTGAGCCCGTGTGGTCTTCCCGATGCGGGGGGCAGGGCCTGTGTCCTCTATTTCTCTGTGTCACTCACAGCACCAAGGCCAGAGCCTGCAGGACTTGCGTCCTCAACTCATAGAAGCTGCAGCTGGCGCCATCTTGGTGAAAAATTCCTCCTCCTCACGGCAGAGGGAATTTGGGAGGGAAAATTACAGTTTTCTGTAAAATATGGAAATAGATGCTTGCAAATGAGTTCAAATTTATGATAATTTCCCAATACCTCAAGACATCCCACTTGAACATCTGTGTGGTTCATGGACGAGTGCATGAACTATTGCTCATCAGAAATGAATTGTACCAGCTCCACAGACCTGTATTTCTGGGCATCGTTAGGTATTTTCCCCTCCTACCCAGTCTCCCTCTAAGTTAGTTAGACCATGGGAGAGGCATGGGTACACTTCATGATTCAGAGCAGTCAGAAGTCACTGGGGAAAGAGAATAGACCAAAGAAATATTTTTCTTGCCTTGACAGTTGATTTTTCAACCCCCTTCTCCATCACCCATACACACACTGCCGTAAATAAGATATACTCCAGACTTCCTAAGGTGTCAACATCTTAATGAGAGAATCTGCTTTCTGACACCTTGGAAAAGGTCAATAAAGAAAAAAAGAAATTAGAGACAGGGCTGAATCCTTCTCGTGTCAAACTGCCTCCCTTCACACTGACGGCGGCAGTGGAAGTGTTATTTTGCAACTGCAGAACAGATGTGAAGCCAAATGATATGGTGGGATTTTATTTCCAAATGGTGCATGTCTTTAAATTGGGAGAAAGGATGGGACTTGACATTTATGGGTGACAGCGTTCCTGCACACAGAGCCCTTGCTGTTAAGCACACACTGAGCTAGGCAGCCCCTTGGAAGGGGGGCTCTCTTCTGGAGGGGTCTGTCCCCATCCCATCTCACCACCTCAACAAAGCGTGTGGACCACTCTTACCCCAGCCAGTTTGTTTTCCACACAACAGAGTGATCTTTTCCAACCCAAATGGAATCATGCCGTGCCCTGATGAAGACACCTCAATGGTTCCTACAGCTCTTAGTTTAATAAAGTCCTGAATCCTCAAGACGGCCACGGGTTTTGCTGGATGTGGTTCTTCCCTTCCTCACCGTGCAGCCCACCTCTTGTGCTCCCTGGTCTAGCCCACAGGTCTTCAAACAGCTGCTCGCCCTCGCTCCATGTGGGCCTCTGTGCCTGCAGTAACCTATGCCTAGACCACTCCCGCTCCACCTGCCCTCTGCAGCCTCCAGATCGCAGCCTCTCTGGACCTCCCAGAAAAGGGCTCCTTGTCATCTCCTCTCCTGGCACCGCATGGCTTCCCCTCAGAGCACGTCTTCAGTATGTGAGGTTAAACACTCAACTGTGGGTGACTTCATTAATACCTGCCCACCCCTGCTAAGCCATACTCTGTGGCAGGCTCTGTTTTTGCTCACCTCTATGTGCCTAAGACTTACCTTGGAGCAGGGTGTCTCAGCCTTGGCACTACTGGCATTCTGGGTTAGACCATCCTTGTGCATTGTGGGGTCAGCGGCAGCATCCCTGCCTGGCCTCTTAACCGCTAGATGCCAGTAGCACCCCCAAGCTGTGAAAACCCAAAATGTCTCCAGACACTGCTAGATGTCCCCTTGGAGGCAAAATCGCTCCCAGTTGAGAATTACTGGACTAGAGTCTCGCACCTAGCGGGCACTCCATACAGCACCACCCACTTCCTGGCACCAGTTTTACTTTCTGTTTTTAAAGCAGTAGATCCCTTTTTTAAAACCAGCAGAATACTAGCACAGAAAACAGTGGAAGCAAGTGCTGCTCCCGTAGAGGCATGGGGGTCCTGGGACCCACGTAATCACCCCTCTCCCCATAGCCATCCCCAGGGCTCTGGAGAACACGGTTAGAAAACCCCTAGGAGAAGAGGGGGCAGAGGGATTTGGGGCAAAAAGATAAAAGACAGTTCTGCCTCTTAATAACCAGGTATCCTTTAAAAAAAAAAAAGACAGTCAACTTTAGCAGTGGGGGGCTGTGTACCAAATTCTGTCACACTAATGTTAAGAAGTTCTGATAACCCGCTACTATCGGACCAGCCAACCAGTATCCTTGAGCAAGTCACTTAAATGCCCAGAGTCTCCATCTTCCCATCTATAATTTAGAAGCTCCAACCCTACCTTGCAGGTTTGTGGTGAGGAACTAATGAGCTACGGTGCTCAAAGTAGCTTATCCAGTGCCTGAGACAGAGAGGGGGGCTAACTATAGGTTGTCTTTTTTTTTTTCCTTCCCTTTCTTATATTCTTCAGGGACCTTAATACAGAGCTGAGTTCCTTATAAGAACTTTAAGTGTCTTATTAATTTTAACAAAAACAAATACTCATGCACCACGTAAGGATGTTTCACTCAATGATGGACCACATATAGGACAGTGCTTCCATAAGATTATAACGGAGTGGAAAGATCCTATCACTTAGGGATATTCTAGCTGTCATAACGTTGTCGTGCAATGCATTGCTCATGTTTGTGGTGATGCGGCTGAAAACAAACTCACTGTGCTGCCTGTCGTATAAAAGTCTAGCACATACGATTATGTACAGTACATAATACTTGATAATGATAATAAACAGCAGTTACTGGTTTATGTATTTTCTATACTATACTCTCATTATTTTAGAGTCTCTTCCTTCTATTTACAAAAAAATAAAAAGTAAGCACAGAACAGCTTCAGGCAGGTCCTTCAGGAGGTACCCAGGAGAAGGCATTGTTATCACAGGGGACGACAGCTCCCTGTGTGCTAGTGCCCCTAAACACCCTCCAGTGGGACAAAATGTGGAGGTGGAAGGCAGTGATACTGATGATCCTGACCCTGTGTAGACTTAGGCTGCTGTGTGTGTTCGTGTCTTAGTTTTTAACAAGAAAGTTAAAAAAAAAACATCAAAGTAGAAAAAAGCTTATAGAATAAGGATATAAAAAAAGAAAATATTTTTGGATAGCTATACAGTGTGTTTGTGTTTTAAGCTAAGTGTTGTTATAAAAGAGTCAAAAATTTTTAAAAATTAAAAAGTTTATAGTGTAAAAACATTACAGTAAAGCATGGTTAATTTATTATTAAAGAAATAAAAAAAGTTTTATAAACTTAGTGTACCCTAAGTGTACAGCATTCATGAAGTCTACACGAGTGCACAGTAATGTGCTACACATTCACTCACCACTCACTCCCTGACCCACCCAGAGCAACTTCCAGTCCTGTAAGCTCCATTCGTGGTCAGTGCCCTATACAGATGTACCATTTTTTATTTTTTATTCCATATTTTTACTGTGTCTTTTCTGTTTTTAGATATGCAAATACTTACTATATGTCACCGCTGTCTGCAGTGTTCATGCTATACAGATTTGTAGCAATAGGAGCAATAGGCTATCCCACACAGCTTAGGCGTGTAGTGGGCTATACCATCTAGGTTTGTGAAAGTGCACTCTATGATGTTCCCACAGCCGTGGAATCACCTAACGATACAGTTCTCAGAAATGTGTCCCCACTGTTAAGTGATGCTTGACTATATTTGAACATGGAGATCCCAGGAAGAACACATTTATTTTTACGTGTGCCAGTGCATTATAGACACACAATAGATGAGAGTTGAATGTATGGATACCTGCCTATTTCAAAGCTTAATGGCTCTCAGGATCTCAGAATTTTCGCCTGCCTGAGTTGTCACCATTTGCTTTGCATACTAGGGGTGAGGTCCATGGGATGTCCACCTTCTACCACACTGCAAAGGGCAGGGAAGGATGAGAAAGGTGAGGCACCGAGAGGGGCTGGCAGAGTGGAGAAAGGGACCTGCCAGCCATGGGTGAGAAGAAATATTTGACTTCACTGTTGTCAGTGACCAAGAGAAGAAGGGATGGGTCCAGATGTTACATAAAGGAGGTAAATATAAGAGAGTTTAGAAGAAGGTTAATAAATACTCTTTCTCCAATGCAAAATCAAAATAATTATAATATCTATCTCATAGTGTTGTTGTGGGTATTAAATGAGTTAATATATGTGAAGAGCTTAGAAAGGGTCTGGCACTTACGAAGTACTCAACATGTTCCTATTATCATTATTGGTATTATTGTCATTAGTGCCAAGCACAGATAAGTATGTGTCATCTCACCTAATCCTCACAGTCTCAGGAGATAGACTTAGTATTATTCCCATTTTACACCCAAGAAGACCATAGGCCAGAGAGGTGGGAAGTATCTCTCCAAGGTTGCACACCCAGTGAATTCAGGGTGCAGCTCAAGGATAGGTTTGGCAAACTTTTTCTTAAAGGGTCAAATTTTTCTTGAAGAGCCAGATGATACATGTTCAGGCTTTGCAAGCCATGAGGTCCCTGCCAGCACTACTCAGCTCTTCCATGGTGTGTGAAAGCAGCATGCAAAGTGTGTAAAAAAACAGGCAGGGCTGTGTTCCAACAAAACTTTACTTACAAAACACGCAGCTGGCTGGAAGTTTGTCAGAGAAGTCACCTAACCAGTTATTCCACCTAGAAGCCGGCAGCCCCTCCCTGCTCACCAAATACCAAGCCTCTCCTCGGGGCCCAAGCTGCCATGTTTGCAGAGCAGCAGCAGACGAGGGGGTAGGAAATCCAGTCTGTGATGGAGAAGCTTTGTTTGATTTTTCTCTAAGTATGTTTGAATTATTAAGTGCCTGGCTCATTAAGTGAAGGGTGCTGTTATAATTCTATCACTGAAGACAAAATTGCTATTTAAATTGAGTTTTGCCTATTTAGCTAATTTACTAAGTGGGCATTGCCACGTCTTAATTATTATCCTCCGATCAGAGATTATTCACAAGGACAATGCAGTGTTGGTATAGCAAATCTATAGAGGCTGGAGCACGCCTCTCTCGAGATTTGTGCGATCCTGTAAGGGATCTGTAGCCAAACTGGTTTCTCCAATGGCACCCAAGTATCTGCTAAGCCTAAACAAGTCTGCTAATCACCACGATAAAGACCTGCAAATCTTCCTGCCACCCCCAAAATACACACAGGATAGATGTCGCTGTTCATTTTATCTTACAATGGGCTGTTTCCCTCCCTCAGCACTGGATCTGCTATTGACTAGCTATGAGACCCTTGGTAAATCATGTCACCTCCTACTGCCTCAGTTTCCTCCCGTAAAATGGCCAGGCAAGTTCCTAGTTTTGGGATGAGGCCCCTGAGGTGCTCTGAGGGAGGGCCTCACATGGCCCTCCTTAAATGTTCTGCCCTGGGCACCCCCTCACTGCAGCCTGGCCCCAGCTCTGTCGCAGAAGCACAGACATCGCCTTCTCTGTGAACCATGCACGGCAGCATTATCACGCCTGCGTCTCCAAAAATTCTATGCTTCTGTGGATTCATTCTGTGTGTATAGTCAACATGCAAATGTTGTTGATTTTGTTCTCTATCTCCTTAAGGGCAGACAGGTGGTTTTGTAACATTTTCTGACAACTGAGGGACTATTTTGTTCTTATTGGCAAACATACTTGGGAAACAGAAAAATACTTCTCTGAAGTTGTTTCCCCGCCTATCTCACCTAGAAAAAATTTATGCTAACTTCCTAAAGGCTGTCTGCCTGGCCTTTTATTAGCTGTGGTTAGAGGCATGAAACTGTAACCATTTGAGGATGTAGCTGATAGAGAATATTGTTTCCTGCCTTCTCTGCGGAGTAAATGTCATTCCTAATTATTATTTATCTACAGGACTTTTGAGTTATAATGTCTTGTTCTACTAGAAATATCTGAGTTTTGATATTTTTAGAGAAGGTGTTTTTCTCATATGAAGTCAGTGTACTGTGCACAACTTGACAAGTTTTAAGACATAATGTAGCGGTTGGAGCTCTAAGCAAAATAACACAGTGATGAAAGATGACTTTTCCGCATCTGCAGTGTTCATCACTGCCTGGCTATGAAGACCTTCATTTCACTGCAAAGTAGGCAGGACATGACAGAGCACCGACTTCTCAACCAGTGTCTTGGTGTTCACTTCTTCATAGTCTCCCACACCTTGACCTGATATTCGAATGGCTGCCGTCCAGAGGTGGTAGTGGTTTTAGAAACTGGCTCTCAGCCAGCACTTCTCCATTTAGTTGCCCTTTCAGGATGTCAGACTTTGGCAACTCAGCACAAAATAAGGCACGGGAAGCTGGAGCAATCCAGGCTTCTGTGATGGCTCAGTGGGAACAGAAGGGCACATCTAGGATTCAGCTTCCCTACGCTGGCATGGAAGATGAGGCCTTCTCCTTTGCTGATTGTAAATTGTGATCTGCTAATGTACAGGAGAGAGGATCTTGGCTATGACTCACTGATCTTGGTTCCTGCAAACAGCATGCCAGTGCAGTCAGAAAAGGTCCCAGCCTGGGCTCCGCAGACCATCCTTACGCACTGCTGTTCCTCCCAATTAAGAGGGCTCTTCTCAGCGCAGGAGTCTTTCCATAGAAACCCTGCCACAGTGTCTTGACTGCTGTGGAGCAGCCTGCCCAAACAGACTCCCTCTCCAGTGCTCTTTCTATTAATTATACTGTAATATCTTCCTGAGATTAAACTCTCTGTCGTGGATGGCCACAACCAGTATGTTGGCAGCTAAAGTTCACAGTCTAGCTAATAGTGTATCCGGCATGGCATGATCACTTTACAAACCACTTTCTCCAGGTGGTTGTTCTTTATTAATCATCAGAACGAATATCAAGTCTAAGATGGTTACAGTTGTTTTGGTAATGTATCCTGCTCTATGTGCCTATTTGCAAATGATGCTACAATCAGTTTATCACAGAGATAATAACGAGACTGATACTAACGATGGCATGACTGGCATTTACCACGTACTGACCCTGTGAGCAGCATGTGATAAGCCTGGGCATACGCGATCACATTTCATCCTCATTAGTACCCAGATCGCTTCAGTCCTATCACTAGCTCCATTCTAGAAATGGGAGACACAAGACTTAGCGAGGGAAGTGTCTTGCCCAAGGCCAGACAGCGCAGAAGCAAAGAGCAGGATTTAGTTCTAGATCTGTGTGAATTTGGTGCACGCAGTTAGGTTGCGAGAAATGTGGACGCTGACAAGCATGTCCACGTCCTGGCACACGTGCATGTGGCCCTCACTCCAGGTGCTGTGCTAGGCACTGGGGATACCTTGCGCTGGAGGGCCTGTGTTCCCTGGGTGTGTGGACAGGTAAATCAGTGGGAACAACACAGGCTGGCATTTGCTATGATCCACTCCAGGGACGACTACCAGAATACCTAGGAGGGGAATACAAATCAGCCCAGGAAATCAGGGCAGTTTTCCCAGGAAAACATGGCGGAGGGCACTCATCCTGCTCCTAAGAATTCACAATATGATTCCATTTCTACTAAATGAAAAATAAAGCAAGTGACGTGAGCCCTGCCCCAGTGACTGCTTACTACCAAGCCCTGGTGGGGACCGACTTGACCCTCTGCCCCAGCAGTACTCAACCCCAGGGCCAACCCCCACAGTCATGAGTTGTGCTACAAATGTGGCCACTGATGTCTATGCAGCACGATCAAAGGGAAGCTTGGCTCTCTGTGCCCTAACACATGAGCCAGAGATTCTGGGTCCAGCTCAATGAAGCAAAAGACAGGGAAAAAAAAACAAAAAGAAAAACCACAAAGTCCCTAAGTCAGCATCACTGATGACAACACAAGTAGTATGTTCAGGAAGTGCTGGCCGTCCATTCCCTGGAGCACACTCCGCTCGTTCTTCTCTATGATCACAGCAAGTCTGGACGCCAGCCACCTCGCCTCCGTTCCCGGCCCCATAAATCTGCATGTTGAAGGAAATCCAAGAAGGGGAGGCAAAGGTTGGCAACTGCCTGGAAGTTGGAGAAGTGGGTATCTGACCCCCTAACTGCTTGAAGGCTGATATATACAGGAGCTTTCTTAGCGTGGCGATATTTCCAGAGGGGAGGCCAGCAGGGGCCCTTGGCTTGCACATGCATTGCTCCTTCTCACAAGAAGGGGGCTGAATCAGGGAAGAAAAGAGAAAAGGTTGGACTAGAGAGGCATTGTTTCTGCAAGGGGAACAAATGAGCAGACTCCTTCCCCAGCTGAAGGTGATATCAATATTAAAATAAAACAGTCCTCAATTCACTTATGCTGACTCGATGCTCAGGATAGAGTCTAATTTACCAGAAAGGGGAGCGCTGTCCTACAGCAGCGGCTATCAATCTTTACCTGCACGTGAGAACCACCTGGGGATGCCAGGCTGCCTCACAAACTAATGAAATCATAATCCTTAGGGGCAGGGCCCAGGTGTCCACATTTGTGTAGCCCCAGAAGATTCCAACGTGCAACCAGGCCCGAGAGCCACTATCCTGCAGGCTAACCTGCCACACTCCAAGTAGAGGAAGCTACTAGTCAACAGAACCTGATTTCCATGGCAACACCTCGTTCAGCTCCTCTCCCTTTCAGGGCACAGCAAAATGTGAATTATTTAGTTTCTGTGCCCTTATCCACACCCTGTTTCAGGTGAGAGGGTCTGCAGTAAGGGGATCTCTCCTACTTAATGACTGTGGGGTGGGAGAGGGTGGTGATGTAATCTTGCCTGTCCACACCTGCTGGAGAAACTATTTCTTTGCGGAGAAAGGCAGACACATGCAGAGCGCGCTGAGAAGTTAGGACTTGACAGTGGGAGGGAGGATTTTTATTACAGAATTGCTGTAATTTGAGGATGCAGCATTAGTACTAGAAGACTCCAGTAGTCATTTTTTGGGTTTGGTCCCTGAGAAATTATGACCATCAGATCTCTTCTTGAATAAAGAAAAGGAAACCATTGTTTATTTGTAAACAGTATGCATGGGTGAGTGTCTATTTGTTGGAAAAGATCAGAGCAGATACACATTTCACTTTTACTACTAGTCATTTTGGGGACTAGAATTTGGGGAACAGTGAAAGGGACTTGGGCTTTGTCTCTTACACTTGTTTATAAGGGTTGGATTATTTAAAACAAAAAGCATATAAATATTGGCTCCTTGGGCCAGCCTGGCCCTCACCCAGTGGTCAGTTTCACATGCTCCAGATCTAAAATCGCCATAGGTCACTGTGGGTGCATCAGCGAGGCACATTGTCCCGGAGGCTTCTTGCGGGGCCCAGAAGTGGGTGCCATCAGCTGCGAGAGCGCCGAAGGCTTCCCTCTGTCTTTCCCCCATGCACCTTCCCACGTGGCAGCTGCCACTTTCCCTCCCATCCTCTCCCTGCTCCACATCTCCTACCTGCCTCTTCCCCTTCTCTCCCTCAATTGCCCTCCAGCATGTCTCATCCAAGCACTTCCCACCTCCGAGATCCCACTCTGCCCAGGGCTTCATACCCCTTGTCCTCCTCACTCACAAAGCGGCTCCATGAAATAAGGGGTCCACCGTCCTTACTGTGTGTGTGCAGGTGATGCTAACAATCAATGCTGTCCCCTCCATCCTATCCCCTTCAGGGATTTTATCTTTCCCCATAGCACTTGCCACCATCAGACACTGAATCTTCATCGTTTACTGTATCTGTGTCTAGCTCGCCACCAAAACACTGGCATCATGGGGTCAGGCCTCTGTTTTTGCTCACTGCTCTACCCCTCGTTCCTAGAGCAGTTTCTGGCCTGCAGTAGGCCCCAGAGGTATTTGTTGAATATATGAATGAGTGAACGAATGATATTTTCCCTAGCCCACAATGAAGAAAGAGGAACAAAGAACAGGGCAGGCAGGAGGGAAGCAGTTCAGAAGGACATGTTCCCTGGAGGAAGCTTTCACGTTACCTCCAGGGCTAGCTGGGAAATGTCCCCTGGATGTCTTGGCCTTGTCTACCATCACTGCGAGCACGATGCCAGCCCCCTTACCACAGGGCAGCTATTGTACTGGGAACTTCACCATCACCATCGTCCCACAAGGCTGCGTTAGTCCAGTTTCACAAGTGAGGAAATAGGCTCAAAGATGTTGTATCGCTTTGCTAAAGTCAAACAGCCAATAAGTGACCGAAATGGAATTAAAACTCCAATGGGTCGGTCTGACCCCCAAAGCACTTTTCACTAAACCATCCCACCTCACAAAATAACCAAATCTCATTTTATATGTCAGGCACTTAGTGTGCTTGAATACGTGGGAAGAGTTTCTTCAAAGAAGTCAGAGGGTTCAAGAAAAGGAGGTGACAAGTGTTCAATTGCTGGGAGATGGTGCGATTGAGGCAAGCCCCTGGAGCAACACCGCGTGTGGGTCGTTCCCACTGACCCACTGTCAGTAGCAAGGCGTGCGCTTTGATGGCTTCTGTTAGCAATTGTGCTGGGCTGAGCCAAGCCACCCTCACTCTCCTGGTCCTTTTTGGGATGCACATGTATCTGTAAGATGGCTCCCTGGAGCTGGGCTCTGTACAAAGGCGTCCTTTATGATGGAACGTATCCCATACAAGGCTTAATCCTCATACCAACGGTGTCAGTAGCATTGTGAGTCCACCCAAAGAGCAGACCAGCTAAAGTCATTTTATTTTTCCCAGGAGGAAAACGACCTCGCACGAGTTCACTTGTCCTAGCCTGTACACTCCCCTTCCTCTGGCACGCGCAGCAGCACCTGCCACAGCTGTGCAGGGGCACCTTGGAAAAGAGACTGTTGACGAGGATGCTTTCATCTTGGGACACGTCTCCCTTGTGTTGTTTTATTAACTTATTTATATGGCTAATTTGTAGCAAATGAGGGAAGAAAAAGTAATGCAAACCCTGATGAAGAGCTGAAAGCAGAAGAAAAGAAACCAAGAGAGATCGTTGCTCAACAAAAAAATTTGTAAAAAGAAAGAGGATAGAGGCTCACCAGCAGTGCTTTCCTCCCTACCCTCAACGGGAGGAGATGCAGACTGGAGAGAGAGAAACAACCCTTCTGGAAATTAATAATTCAAGGCAAAATCGCGAAGCTTAATTGCTCCGTGTCAGCCACAGCTCATCCTTGTCTACTGTTATTTTGCATGAATTGATTTGGCAGCCACCACATTCATTTTTAAAGCACTTTCTTATTATCTATGGCCTGTTAATATGTTCATCCTTCATCCCCTTAAGTAATTTCAGGCAGATTTTTACTCATTTGCCACGAATGAAGCTCTCGTTTGATGGGAGGAGGGAAATTGTCCAAGAAATGTCATCCAGAGGACACACATGACCCTAAGAGGCTCCGAGGTCCCTCACGCCCCGACAGGCAGCCCTAGTCATGAGTACATAAGGAAGAAACCTAAGCCAGAGTGTCTCCCAAAGTCTTGCTTTAACCACTATCCATATGTGGTTATTTAAATTTCATTAATTAAAATTATGTAGAACAAAGTTCTGTTCCTCCATCACATTTGCCCCATTCCAAGTGCTCAATAGGCACACATGGCTCGTGGCTACCTTACTGGCAGCAAGATCTCTCTCATTACAGAAGGTTCTATGGGACAGCACTGGGTCAAGCTTTCAGACTCCAACAGGATGGCTTCTTACCATCTCGTTCCATGACAGGACATGCTAGGAGGCATTTTGCATGTATCAATAATTTGCCAGGATCTGTTCTGTGGAAAATGCAGGTGTAAAAAGCTATGGGCTTTGTGTCTGTTCTTATACATGTGGGATGATCTCATCCATGTCAACGGGGCAAGGAGTGAGAAATGCTTATTGTACAGCCAAGTATGCATGAGGCGGAGAGAAGAGAATACTGGCCCTGGGGGCCTGGTTTACAAATGTGTCATGAATTGAACTGGAGACCACCTTTAACCCGCTGCTATGCTGAGAGCCAGTTGCATAGGTGCTCTGGTTTCCTTTTCAGGGTAAAGCACGATAGAAATTCAGTCTCCTGGGCCCGCTGTGGGCTCAGGCTGACCTCAGCATTCCATATGCTCTTCTCAAGACACAAAGATGAAAGGAGCACATAGATACCTCTCATCCTACATGTTTGGCCTCGTAGCCTACCTCTAAGCAAGCCTTGGCATAATTAATAGTGCAGTTATCTGCTAATTATTCCACTATTCAAGGACCAGAAGAACCCGGGGCATAGAGTGAGCATCATATGCACAATTAATAATTTTCATCTCTGAGTAATTACTTGTGTAGTATTTAACCTAATAACATTAGATGCGCATTATTGGGCTGTGATTGCTGTTTTCTTCCACCCACCCACTCTCGTATAGCTGTGCTCTATGAAGTTGTCATAGTTTGTTGACAAATCATGTGGGTATTTTTTTTTCTAATTTCTTATACTTTTCAACAGTTTGGATGTATCTGGACCTCTCTGCCTCTTTTAAAACTTCTTCTCTCCTTTGGCCTCCATGACGCCGCCCTTGCCATGTTTTCTTGGCTCCTCTTTCAGAAGGACCATGCTTCAAGTCACTTACTGGTTTTGTCCTCCTGCCCGGCAAGCTTGTCCTCATAGCTTGGATTCACTCTTGGCAGCACAGATTGATGGGGAAGAGAATGGACTGAGGCTGGGACACGTGGCTGCAGAAAGACAGTGGAGCATTTTGGGGCAGAGCAGGGCAAACTCAGACTTGGTCCATTCAGATGGAGACTGGGTGTCCCTGGTCAGGCAGCACTGCCACTGGTCAGTCCTATTGGTCAGGCAAATTAATTTTTTTCACCTTAAGATGCATAAAGTAGAGTCCAATCTCCTACAAGAAGGTAGAGGAGGGGGCTGGCAATAAAAAGCTGGCCCCCTGGGACCATTAAGAAGATCTGCGGCAGCAAGACTAACTATAGACCCCACCAGCTGGTGGCCTTGGGTGGCTGCCAATATTGGTTTGACCCTGGGCTGGGCAAACCAATGAGGCGGCTGGCCCTGAGCCTGCAGGGGGGAGGTGCTGGCTAGGAAGGCCTGGAAAAACCCCGGGTTGACAAGAGGTGATTCCTGCTCTGTACACTTCCTCCCCCACATTTGTACAAAGCATAGGGGTCTGTGAATTCATTCCCACATCCACTGAAACCCAAGGAAGGTTCCTGCTGGCCATCTCATCACCCAACCCCAAATAACGAATCTTTCCTATGTGTTTTACCTCCTGATCACGCGGGATTGTACCTTTGGAATCACCTTGATTCTATGAAACATCGTTCTGATAGGCTTCTCACTGCCTTAGAACTGTGGTTCTCAAAGTCTGGGCTTTGGACCAGCAGCATCAACAGCACCTGGGCACTTGTTAGTAATGCAAATTCTCAGGTCCCACCTGTAGAGCTGGAAACTCTGGGGATGGGGCCCAGCGATCTATGTTTAAGGAGCCCTCCAGGCGATTCTGATTCATACTCAAGTTTGAGAACCACTGCCTTGCATTACAACTCAAGCCCTTGCTGTGGCCTACTCTCTGATGTGGCTCCTTCCGGCCTCTTCAATCTCATCTGAAGCTTCTTTCCCACTCTCATGACTCTCCAGCTAGTGGCTTTTTAAGTCCTGGAAAGGGCCAAGATCTTCCCATCTTGAACCTTATGCCAGTTCCTCCACCTGGAATGCTTTTATGCTCTTTGCTCTTCTTCCCACTTTTCATAAGGCAAGACTTTCATTTTTTAATTCTTGATCTCAATGTCATAGAGGTTACGCTTGACCACTCCACCTAAAGCCTCATTTCTGCCCTAACCTTTGCTTCTTGCCTATTTCTGCTCCCTGTATGTTTTGTACCACAATTTACAATTGCTTTTGGTTCACTAGTCTTTTTTTAAGAAGACCTAGAGGCAGGGACATTGTCTTATTCACCCTGTGTTTCCAGTGCATTGCCTGAGACACAGTGAAATCTCAGTAAATAACTGTTAAACGAATTCATCCTGCTGCCTCCACCTCTATTTACAGTTACCAGCCTTCAAGGCACTGGTTTGTTTATCTTTAAATAATCCTCGAGGTCTCTCTAGCTCTATGCCCTGGTATTGTGGGTGCTATAGGGTACAACATGATGCAGAAAGCATTGTTTGATATAATGAAACTCTGGTATGTCCAGCCTGTCCTTTCCTTTGAGCCATGTTACTGCTCCCACCTTCCAGCCTCATGCAGCTTCAGATCCATCTTCGCCAGTTGTATGTTCACAAGGCCCTCTTGGGACACGGCCAGCTGAACTCATAGAAGATAGTGCAGACTGTTGCTGTTCTGAGGCTCGTGCAATTAGGAAAAAGGGCCTATTTGTTAACAGGAATACCAGCGCCTATATGAGAGATGGATCCTGTTTTCCAAGTTCAGCTCTAAGCAATGGGCTCAGAAACCGCCTGGAGCTTACGACACCCTGTCAATGAATATGGGCTGTGCTGTGAGCTCCTGGGCCATGGTTACGCTCAGCTCAGCGGTGGTGCTCACAAAGCACCCACAGGAATTTCACAAGTGTCTCCGGGCAAAGGCAAGACCTAAAACAGGCCCTTCTGTTAGGGAACATCTTCCCCTCAGGGAACCAGAAATTGCTAAATCCCAGGAACCATGACAATAGCAGCAATAGATAATAGGGATGAAAGACATATTGGTTGGGCACCCTGGCAAGCACTTTATATGAATGATCCTTTTAATCCTCCCAACACAACCCTAACAACAGGTGCTACTGTTACTCTGTCTACAGATGAAGAAGCGGAACCACAGAGGTTCCCGCAGGTCACACACCAATGGCAGGGCTGGGATTCCACCCCAGGACGATGCTCTGACCATGGCCCATCTGTCCTGGGGTCTTTCCCGTGGCATCTCAATCTCCGTTCCCCCGAGGCAGATATGACTTTCTCCACTGCACAGATAAGGAAAGTGAGGCTCTGCAGGGCTGCCTGGCTAAACCAGGTCCTCAACTCCCTACTTTAGAGTTCATTTCTTGACTCTGTTAAACTTTTTGGCCTTCCATAAAAAGAACGATGGATGGTGGATGGGGTGGGTAGTAAAGAAAAAGCATCACAGAGGAAAAAAAATTAAAAAAAGGAAAAAGAGATTTCTAATGTTATAGATGGTTACATGCATTACTAAAACAAACAAACAAACAAACAAAAAAACAGTCTGAAACAGAAATGAATTGGTGAGATTGGAGCATCCCCAGGAGGATTGGAGGGAGCAACTGTGTCTGGCTACAGACTGCTCATTTTCAGTTCTGGAGGCTTTTAGGAGAAGGAGTCATTAGTACAGTCACACATGGAGGAACTACAGTTGGGCCTTGGACAGTATGTCTATCCACCCACATGCCAGGCCAACGAGATTGGCAGAATCTTTCAAACTGGTGAAAAGAAGAAAAGAAAAAAAGGCAGGAAAAAATGGTTTTGTTAATTATTCAGTTTTCAGCCCTCCTTCAAGAGAAGTCTCTCAGATCTGCTGAATGACAGAGAGGAGACTCCATTTTTTAGGCAGGATGGAGTTGCTAATACGAAGTCATAGCTCCTTCTGATGAACTTCAACATGACTGAATGGAGCTGAAGAGATGAACTGACTATTGAGGCAGAGTCTAAGTTGCTAGCCAAGAAGTGGCAGAAAGATCATCAGGATTCTAGGTTTCCTAATTCTTCTCAAGAACAAATGAATGAGAAAAATCCATCCACACAGGGAAATGTGACTTGCCAACAGGATGGTTTGAGGAAGCAAAAATGAGTCACTGGAGACCAAGAAACCAACTACACACAGGTCGGGCTTTTGGGGGAGAAAAGGTGAGAGGGAATGAGGACGGGAACAGAGACTATTCCTATTAATATTGAAAATACCTAACGCCTGAAGCCCGAGGTCTTCTAGGCCTGACCTCATTTCCTCCCAGCTCAGGGCTGGAGCTAATGTGTGTGGCTGCACCAACTTATCAGATAGCTGTGGCTCACTGGGACTTTCCAGGCCACACATGGGGAGCAACAGAGTGAGAGGATGCAGGTGCCTCTGCCTCTGGGTTCCAGGGAGCACAGCAGGGAGGAGGAAGGGGGTTGGCAGGAGGCAAAGGGTCCAGCTAATTACCAATTACAGGCCCTTTGCAAACACAAAAGCTCCCCCTGAATGATAAATGTTATTACTCCAGCTCCATTTAGCCATTGCAGTGTTTCTACTTGCAAATTTAGAGAATTCTCCAAGGGAGCAGCAGATTGCTTATCCCACAAAACTTCTACCCTAGCTCTCACATCCTGACTGGCTGAGGGCTGCAGGATAAAAATCTTCCTGGCAAACTTTCTAAAACACAAGTTGCATAACATCTATGCAAATAACAGAGAACGGAAACTTTTAAAAAACATGTCTTATATGTTTTTACCTAAACACAGACTAAAATTTTTATAGTGCTTTTAAACTCATAAAATATGTGCATATTCAATGCCTCATTTGGTCCTCCCAATCTCCCTTGAAATAGTATTATCTTTTTTTATCAGATGAGAAAACAGCAGCTCAAAGAGGTACAGAGATATGCCCAAGGTCACAAAGGGAATGTGCAAAAACAAATGAATAGGGGCTTACAGACAAGTTTCTGGATCAAAATTCCCCACGTTAGAGTATGCATGTGTGTGTGTGTGTGTGTGTGTGTGTGTTGCCAATATATAAGCATTAGCACCTCAGATAAAAGCCATGACTAGAACAGCATGTTTACTATATGCTCTTTTATTATTAGGAAAGTAACTGTCTTAATCTGTTTATGTTGCTATAAAGGAATACCAGAAGCTGGGTGATTTATAAAGAAGAGAGATTTATTTGGCTCCCAATTCTGCAGGCTGTACAAGAAGCATGGGGCCAGCACCTGCTTCTAGTGAGGGCCTCAAGCTCATGGCAGAAGGGGAAGGAGAGCTGCATGTGCAAAGATCACATGGTGAGAGAGGACGCCAGAGAGCGAGGGGAGGTGCCAGGCTCTTTTTAACAATCAGTTCTCATGGGAACTAACAGACTGGCACTCACTCATTACTGAGAGGCATGGAGCCATTCCTGATGGATCTGCCCACATGACCCAAACATCTCTCTCTAGGCTTCACCTCCACCATTGGGGAATCAAATTTCAGCATGAGACTTGGAGAGTCAACTATTCAAACTGGGGTAGTAACATATAAATACTGTAGGAAATTTAGAAAATATATAAAAAAGTAAAAACCATTCACATACACTTACCAGCCAAATATCTCACGTTTAGACCGAGAAAACATCTCAATCTGAATCACCCTTGACCCAATCTTTCTACCCAGTCCTGTTCTTGCATAAACAGAGGAGGTAAAGGAGAAGGAGCCCAGAATGGAGGTCAAAACCACAGACCCTGGAGCCAGAGAGCCTGGGCACTATCCGAGTTCCACTAGATGGTGGCTATATGTCCTCAAGAGAGTGATTTAGCCTCTCTGGTCTTAGTGTGCACATCTGTGAAATGGAGTAAAATTATATCTACCTATGGGACTGATAATTCACAACTCGATATTTATAAGGTGCTTAGAAGCATGCCTGTAATGACAATAACAACTATCTAGATGTTTATTAAATAAAGGGGTTACCCAACCTCGCTATACAAATTCCACGCTCCCTTCCAAATAATTCCCTTTGGAAAACTACCCAGAATGTATCAGATACACAAAAGAAGTAGGTTAGATCCTATCAAACAGCTTTGCTGGAGGAGCTCCATGAAATGAGACAGCACAATTCAAGGGCTCAAGCTCTGCTGTGTATTAAGCTCTGTGACCATACGCCAATCACTCAATCTTTTTGCGAACTCTAAATCTGTAAAATGAGCTAACTCTGCCAGCCTAGGAAAATAATGTAGGTGATATTCTGTAAACTGTAAATCCTCAATCATTAAGGGTTGTTTTTCTCATTACTGTTATGATTACAAAGGTAATAGCCAAGATCTACCTTATTGAGATAATTAAATATATCAGACCCAGTCCCAATATAATATCAAGGGTTTTAAGAAAGCCCTAAACTGACTAGGTGAACCAGGTCCAAATCTTCCAGCTAACTGCTTCCATTTATTGACATTATTGACATTATTTTAATTTATTAATATTATTTCTTAGTATTGTGGTTGAATACTTCCTTGGTTCTACCTGCATAAACTAGGGTTCATATTCTCTGAGCCTTCACCTCTTCTCCCTAAAATGGGGGGATTCATCCTTTGGAAACAATAAATACCTTAAGCAATGTGGATACTGTATTATAATTCTTTCTGGAGAGCTTCCTTCAGAAGTTGCACCCAGCTATGCAAATACTGATGAGTGACATTGCTGCAATTTATGTTAACATTCTCTCTCAAAAGTGGAATGGCATTAAAGCTAAAGAGAAAACGAAATGAACTGAATAGAAAGGTTATTTGAGTTATGGCAAAGCTCTTAAATAATATTTGCCCAGTACCAGGACATACATGAGATTCTGACAGACAGATAAAAGTAATTCTCACCTCGAACCCCTCTGGGGCATTTTTCCTTTTTTTAAGATAGTCCTTCCACTGTCAAGGGACTATCACAGTATTATTTATTATGTTTCCTCCAGCAAAGGGGAAAAATATTGTGTTTGTGCACCATTCAATTGAGAATCTTAAAAGTTTGATTAAGATCGCTGGGAAAAGCTTGTCCTAACACTGTTTACAGCCTGTTCTGAGCAGTGGGCCCTAATCCTCGAGAAAGCAATCATGTCAATGCACTCTTGGGATGCAATCCCATCTCCGAAATTGGCTTCTCCCAAGCATGCCTCTCCACAGCTATGTAAGGGCTCTTTGATGCAGTGTAGGGCCCTTTAATGCAGTGAGATTGGAAGACATTGGGTTAAACAAAGTTCAACAGATATGTTTACTGGATGCAGGAATTTGTAGAGCTACAAAGTTCCTGAGAGAGGGATGAAAGGGGCAGCATTTCCCACATGTGTTCTGTGGAATGTGACTGGGAAAATCTGACTTGAACACAATCCTCATCTTTAAAAAAATATCATAACAGTCCTCAAAAATCCAGACCCATTATTTTTTCTGGAAAGCTTCGCAAAAACTTATGCTGAGAAAGAACAATAACATATAAAGGAAAATAAAGATTATGCAGTGTTTCTCATTAGGAAATGATGGTGTTGAATGTTCTCATCCAAAATCTTACATCAGGAGCAATGTGGACTCATTTTGAATCCCAGACACGATGTCTCGAGTGTTCCTCCCCTCCATCTCAGTCACTTTCTTAGGTTTACACTGCATTCACTCCTGCTGACCATCACTCAGCACACTTTTCCCTTATGGAAGGAAGACACTCACACTGAAACTCTTTAAAAGAAATTGTAGAAGGAACTGTGAAATAAATAACTAAGAGGAATAAATAGTATTCTTGCAAAGGTAATTGGGAAAGTGCCCGCACAGACTGAGTTAAGACATAACACAATGATTCTTAGTTCATTTAATGAACTGTTTAACTACATATTTTGACCATCAGGGCGGCCAATCTTTAGGAAAATATCGCTTGGCTACTGGGCTTGGAAGAGCCCCAGGTGTCCTTGGGCAGAGGTCAGAAGGACGAGAACAGTGGTCCACGTGGACCATGATAAGCTCGGCCATTCAGTTCTTACTTAGGCTTTCCTGTAAGTCCAAAGGAAGGGCCAAGTCCAGCCACACATGAAGTCTGTGGAGAGGGGAATGAGCACAGAGCTGATGGCTCTCAGTGGTTACACTGTCCATCAGCTGCCACTGGGCTGAGCTATCACCTTTTATGAAATCAGTGGAGCTCTAAAGCAGAGTTCCAGCCATGCCCTCTTTCCAACCCCATCAGTTACTCAGTAAGTGACGTGTGACCTCTGCGAGTGGTATGAATGGTGAGATCTGGGTTTGCATTTATCTCCCAAGTGTGAGTGCCAGAAGCAAACTGCTGAGCTAGGAAAGAAGGGAAAAAATTCACCTTATAAACTTTACCAAACCCACCCAGTTTCTGGAATTCTAGTCACAACCCTCTGAGAAAGTGTTTTCTTCCCCCCACCCCCCGGCTTGGCGTTTCTGAAATCAAAGTATGCAAATGAGCACCCACACAGCTAATTGCATATAATTATATCTCACATAATATTATATTTTCTTGTATTACATTATATTTTGTATAGTCATAAAAACTGCATAATCATTATTATGGTCCCAGCAATATGGCATGGTGTTGAGGCGGGGAGGCTTTGGAGCCTGACTGCCTGGGCTTGACCAGCTCTGTCTCCTACTGTAAATCGCAAGAAGCCAATCTCCGCATTTCTTTATCTATTCAGTGGAGATAAAGTCAGTCTGTATCTCATGATGATGTTGTGCTGTGGATTATATAATGTAATTCCTGTGAAGTGCTGGGCTCTAAATTAAACAACATAGACAGCAAGGATCACTAGGATGTGCGTTAGTAATTAAGAGAAAGTGTAGTCGTTCGGTGTGATTTCAGGAAAATTAGGAAAGCAGGAAAAAAGTTCAGTAAAATCCTTCCTGCTAATACTAATCTGCTGGTTAATGTTTAAATTTCCATCTTTAAAGTATCATCAAATTTAACTTTGGGTTGTGATCTCTGTTAAGATGCAAATACTCCAGGGAAGAATAATGGTTTAGGGGCTTCCAATCACCTCCACATGAGCAGATTTCACTGAGACCCAAAGAATCACTGGGGGTTGGGTGGGGGGAAGGTCATGAACATACTGCTCACCTGTGGAAAGGTAGGGACAGAAACCAAGGCAAGTGACCCCAGGATAATTGTAATAAAAAACATTACAGGAAAATCCTACTCACTACATACTTGCCACTTCTTCAAACTCTAAATGACCACTTTAATGTCCACATTAAATGAACACATGCTGGGGAATTAAGACCAAAACAAAACGAGATGGTAGACTTTGGAGAATAAATCAAGTGGTTGCCAGTCTGGAGTATACTGATGGCCCTGGCCATTACTCTTTAGTTTGGGATTCAGAGGAAGTAAAATTTGATGAGCGTGGTTAAGTTTGTGTCCAGCCATTCATTTCCATGGAGTTAAGTCAACTTAATAAATCTTCGTGAGCCTTGGAGGAGAGCATTGTCCAGGCAGTGGATAAGAAGCGGGGTGTCAGCAGACTCACTTGGACCCCACCTCTGCCCCATAGTGGTGGTGTGACCCTGGAAAATATATGCAGCCCCTCGGGGTTCCAGTTACCTCAATTCCAAACAACGAATTGAGCAACATCACCTCTGGAACATTGTTTTAAGTTTTAAGTTATATTTAAAGTATATGATCAATGCCATGTGCAATATGAGATTATAGTGTCTTTGGGAAAAAGCTGAAACATTATGGTGAAAGTCACCCTTGACCAAAATCCCAACCCATCACTTCTACCCAACACAACCCCTGTTAGTAGTCTGATGAATGAATGTCCTTTCATTTTTCCATCTTACATACCCATATATGTGGTCCTTAAAGTGTATTTTAAATTAGTTTGCATTTTAAAGTAACATAACCATTGTCATATTGGACAATATTCTAAAATTTCTTTCTTTCTTCTCAGGACATATCTAGGAGATTTGTCCATTTAGTAAATACAGATCTATCACAGCCTGTCAACTTCAAGATGGTGTTCCCTAGGACGGATACTCTGTAGTTCATTTGGCCCTTTGGCATTTGTGTAGTTCCCTATGTTGCGATGTGTAAACAGTGCTACAATAACCTCCTTGTGCACATGTGTGGGTGCTAGGGCACATACTCAGCAGAGGAATCCCTGGGCTCCTGTACAGGAATCCCTCTACAGGCAGAGTGTGATCTATTAGTCAAACCATAACATTCTGAGAGACATTAATAAATACACTAGCACAACAAGTAGAAACTGGGATTAACCCAGACAAACCAGGATGTGTGGTCTCCCTAGACAAGGATCATGTATTCTTTTTTATTTTAATAGATATTAACAAATGTCATCCAAATCAAATTGAATGGATATGTTTAAGCTTTCAAATTCTCCTATCTAAGGTTTGACTTTTTTCTCCTCAAGACGAAGGATAGCATGCCAGAAGTTTACACTAATCCTCAGATCCCAGCTAAACACCTTTCCTTGCTGAGAGACAGAATTCTGTAATAGAGAGCACACACTAGCTCAGAGTTCCTTTCAATCCTATTTTTGATAGTTCGTAAGTCCCACTCTCCTGAAATGAGGCACCGTTCTTTATTTAGTAGCCCATTTCAATTTTCAGAATGAAATACCAGTGGAAAGGAAAGACCAGCTTCAGCACAATAACTCCTTAATTACCAGTCTTATCTCTCCACCTGAAGGTCATCATTTCCTATGTGGTGTGGCCATGGGTGAGAGGGGGAGGGGGTGGAAACCACCTTTCTGAGTGTGACACTATGGCTTCTATCATCTTCAATTACTTTCCCTGTAGGACTACTCCATGGACATTCTCCCTTTCACTTCTCTTTTTGTGTACATCTTGTTCCTTTGGGACTTTCTAGTGTTTCACAGTCACTAAAAAACTGTGAGCAATCGATTAAATAATCCCCCACAAACAATGTTCAATTTTCATTTTATCCTACGATTCTCTTGATTGGAAGTCAAAGATTATCAGCAGAGCTTCACCTATGATGATTTCATTATCAATAAATAATTGATAGTCACAGGAATTAAAAAGCAGTAGAGCTTGAACTTTGCACCAAGGGAAGCTCTAGGATCCCTACCTTGACTGCTGGAAAAACCTCTAAGCAATGAAGACTATTGGTGTCAGGGTGCAAAACAAGTGGAATCAATTCACTCACTGGTATTTATTGAACCTCGAGCATCCAGTACTCATGAGTGTTGGGAGAGATGAGCAGTTGTATAAACTTGGCCTAGTCTACCAAAAGCTTATAGTCTAGTGGTGGAGCCAATATTGGTGAGAGCAACTGAAAACAAGGTGGCAAGAAGCACCTGGAATCCCTAGCCAGATTGGTGGGCTGTGAATTTTCCTTCACTAGGAAGGTAAGTCTCTTGTCCAAGGAAATGCTGTGATCTGTGGCTTGATTATACGCCAACCCCACGGCTTGAAGCCGTGGGGAAAAGGGAAGCCACACATATGCCTATCTCCTTCCTCAGGCTCACAGGGACCCATCATCTTTTCAGTAAATGAATTCAATTCTGAATTTGGAAGAGTAAATCCTGGATTTGTCTTCAACTCTCGTAGTGGTCAAAAGCATCGATTCTAGAGACTGCTGCCTGCTTTCAAATCTGGGCTCCATTCCTGACCAGCTGTGTAACCTAGTCGTATTACTAACATTTCTCCGCCCCAGTTCTACCAAGTGAAAACAGCGGTAAGAATAGTATTATCTTGTATATTCTGTTTATATACCTCATATCTTCTGAAGATCAAATTACATATATGCTAAATTCCTGGACTGGTGACTGGCACATAAAAGGGCTCAAAATACTGGTGGTTGTTATTGAAAGTAATATCCCATGTTTTGAAAAGTTTTTTTAGAACCTCTAACCTAACACCCACTATATGCCAGGTGCTATTCGAAGCACTTTAAATATATTAACTCATTTGATCCTGTAACAATGCTTTGAGGGAGATACTATCATTATCCCCATTGTATAGAGAAGGGAACAGAGACAATGAAAGGTTGCCCAACAGCCAGCTATCGGCAGAGCCATGGTTCAAACCCAAGCTCCAGGATCCATGCCCTTAAGCACTCTGCTATGCCGCTCTCACCCTTTAAGTTCCCTTGTCCCCAAAGCAAGGTTTCTTCAGTTCTAGGACAGGAGTAGCTGGAAGGGCCAGGAACGTAGTACAACCACAGAGACACTGAGCAAGGGCCCTGCCGGTGTGGCTGATTCCTATATCCATGCATGCACACACATAGCTCATAAGGAACAGGCTCCTGTTGGACAAACACACCGAGAATTATTCTGCCCCATGTTTAGGAGGCAGACAGTTTGTTTAGAATAGGTTCTCTATGAATCTCACTCTCTTAAAGGACTCTATTCTCAGAATTTAAGCAGAATTTAAGACCTCAAATCCAGCTTGAATTCTCATTAACAGCCCAGGCAATCCTCTGTTCTGCCCTATGAATTCCCGTACTTTGAGTGTAAACATGAGAAAATGGAGAAAGAGAATCCAATCCATTTTTAATATTTCTGGTCTAGCGTGACATATTTTTTATAATCTTAAAGAATTCAGCATAACATTTTTTAAGAGATAGGATTTGCCCTGGTGCATTGTTTTTCTAAATCAAATTATACATTTCTCAGTGAGATTTACCATGGGGATCAAGTCCCAAATCACCAATCTCACACCCACATTTCTTGGATTTATTTACCAGCTTGTTTGGGGAAAATCATCTAGTTCCATATGTGGACTCTTCAGTAAAATACTTTCTCATTGGCCCTTGATGGTCTCATATGGCTGAACTGACCATGATGAAAATAGTTTTTAAATTTGAAAATAGATTTAAATAATAAACATCGGGGGAAATACTCTGCTCAACCTCTGTGCCTGTGTGTGTGTGAGATCTTCTACCAATTCCTGAAATCATTTCTCCATATAGTCACACAAATTGGAAATGAGAAAAAAATTATTAAAACATTTGAGAGATTGAATACATTAGTTACATGACCATGGACAAGTGACCTAGTCTCCTTAATCTCCATGGGTCTCAGTTTCCCATTGGTAAAGTGGGAACAGTGGGTCAAATTAAATAAAATAGACAACACACAATAAGCCTATAATTAATATTAGCTGTTATTGTTGTTGCTTTTGCTGCTGCTTTTAAGATTTTCAAAGTACCAAAAAAAAACAAAAAAACAAAACTTTAAGAATAGTTTTCTCCTTATTCATTTCTAATTCATTTGGCTCCTTCCAGAGGTAGTTTTTAATTTTCTAGTTTTGTTGGTTTTATTAGCTTGCATGAAATCTCATGAAAATTTCAAGTAGCAGACCTCCGCGTCAAGGCCTGGGATGGATGATAAATGGCCCTGAGTGAAGACAGCTAGTCGCTGTCCAGGTGCTGAATGTGTTGTGAGTTTGTGCTGTGGTGATCCAGCCTCCTTCAGGGCCAAGCAGATTCTC
The DNA here is from genome assembly GCF_041146395.1 of Eulemur rufifrons. NCBI lineage: Eukaryota > Metazoa > Chordata > Mammalia > Primates > Lemuridae > Eulemur > Eulemur rufifrons. Next base: position 16,138,496 of record NC_090992.1, read on the forward strand.
TTTGTCTGGCTGCCAGCTCTGGTCAGGTGCTGCCGGTGGGGACAGGTCACAGTGGCACACGGGAAGCCAGAGGGTGAAGGCACTTTGTAGATCATTCACTCCAGGGGCCGCGCAAGTGTCCACCAGGATCAGCAGATCATGTGCATGAGTGTAGCTGGCTGGGTATGAGAAGGCACGGTTGGGGCAGAGGTGGCGGAGAGACCCTGCCCCATCGGAGGGGCACAGAACTGCTCCTATCACATGGGTTGCTGCCTTAGGGGGATGTGGGCCCAGGTCACTACTGAGACTCCAGAATCCAGATTGTTTTCTATGTGGAATCTCTGGATTTTAAAGTGGTACCGATTAATTTGATTTTTAAGACACTGTACTGGCCAAATGGAATATAATCATTTGCCATCTCTGCCAGTTTTCACATTCTGATTTAGCTTTGGTCTTTTGAATCCAAGTTCATTGCTTTCCAATGGTCCCTCCACATGTGAGCGGAAGCTCCCCAGAACAGGGACTGTCGCCCTGGGTCACCAATAAATCCCAAGAGCAGTTCCTGGCTCAGAGTAAACACTCAATACTGTTCCCTTTTCTGAATGAAGGAATCAGTGAGATTAATCTAAGAAAGGTTTAGGAAGAGAAAGGTAAAGATATGGGTTATGAAAGAGTCAGAAAGGGTGGGGCAAGCCTATTTGAGCTTTAGGACATAGTATGAGGAACACATAAGGTTGAAAATCAACAAATTGCAGGGGCTGGGGGAGGTAGGTCAGGGAGAACAAAGAAGCTTTGTTGGAGCCAAGGCTTACTTGGAAGGGCTGTCTTTAGAATGCAGACAACCTGAGGGACCAGCTCATGCATTTTGTTTCTTCATTGGAAATCTTCATTTGAAATGACATCCTCAGTAAACCTAGGCTGTGAGTCAAAGTCTGCCACCAAACTGCTGTGTGATACTGGTCAAGGCACTTGAGCTTTCTGAGCCTATTTCCTCGTCTGTAGAAATGGACATGAGCTCACCTCCTTCATCGGCTTGGCAGCCAGCACTGAGGATTAAAAGAGATAATGTCCTCAAAGCCTCCTGCTCAGTACACAAACTGTTTCTAAACGGGATCAAAATTGTGGTTGTTACTAATACCTAGGCATCTAATCCCTCATTGATAACAATGAGACAGTTAGACCAATGAGATCATGTTTTAGACCCAATCTGGCTAGAAAATATCCAGGCATCATAAGACATCAGCCCCACTGAATTCAACAGCAAAGTCTGAAATAGCTCTGTTCATAAGCTACTCATTCCCAGAAAGCAAAAAGCATACACACTGCCACAAATATCATAGGAAATTTCAATATGTTTGTGAATTTTTATTTTTGTTTCATTTCAAATTTTCTAGATCTCCTTTTGAGTAATACATTCAAGTACCATCTTTGAAAGAGTCCAAAGAAGCCAGTTGAAAATAGGACCAAATAGTACCCTGGCAATGAGATTGTTTGATTCCCAGGGTGTTACTAGGGAAAAAGGAGGGCAGGCAAATTGTAAACAGGTTCTAGGGAGCCTCTGTGTAGTCCTAGCCATACATCAGGCTGATAAATAAGACTCAGGCAGAGTGGAATTTAAATGAAACAACTCTGTGTACAAAGAGAAAGGTTATCTCTACTCTCGGGATGAGTAGAGCTGAGTAGTTTCCATCAGGAACTGCAAAGCTCTATAAACTTCAATGGCACATTCTGACTCTCCTAGAACACTAATGAAATTGTAAAAGTATCGTTGTCCTTTAAATGTTTGTGCCTGAAGTTATGACCTGATTCAAATGACAGGAAACTAGAGACAACACTTTAATGGTTATGAATGCATTTAGGGAGAAGCCTTGCCGTCTAATGAAAGTTGAGAAGGCTCTACAATTGAGGAACAATTTACTACCAAGAAATCAATTTAAAAATTCTATACGAGATTATCACCCATTAAATTGTCTTTCTTCAAAACTGCAGGCCCTAAAATGTTACTTCTGGACAAGGAATTTTACAAACAATAAATGCTAATTAAGTAATCTATTCAAATGAGTTGATTGAAAAAATTAAAAAAAAAAAAAAAAAAGAAATACCCCATAGAAAAAAATCTCAACACTCTGGTTATATTGTTGCTATTGCTGCAGCTACTGTGCTACATTTGAGCCTCCTTTCTTTATTGAAAACCACATGGCATTGGACGATAAACTGGACCACTCTATTTTCCCATCACCTTCATATGTTATGGGTACAACGCAGTGTGAATGCACATGCACACACACAGTGGCACATGAAGGATTATGTTTATGATGTAATGAGTTGAAGTAGACAGAGAGTGCTATGGGTTGGAAAAGTTATTAAGGTAGAGGAGAATGCTGGTGTCTCAATAAGACCCTAAGAAAAAACATGTGCACACACACACACACTTACACAGACACCAAAGGATGGATTTGTGTGTGGCTAAGACTATTTATGATCCTCTGCAAGTAGAGCAACAATCCTGAAAGTCAACCGGTAACAATAAGAAAGGGCATGCAAATCAGAGCCACCCTTCCGCCAAGGAGCCAATATATTTTTAAATCAAAAGTAAATAATGGCCTGGCCCACAGCTGAAAGGCAGAATGAAAGGCATCAGAGCAGAAGAAAAACATAATCACTTTCTTCTTCTCATACTCAGGGCCCCTCACATGATCAGGAGTCTCTCGGTAGACGCCATGTTCTAAAAGAGCAAGGCGCTTTGGCTGCTCTCCAGTCTGACCTGCTGGGTACCCAGTTAGCATCTGCCCTCCGGTCTCAGAGGTCTTGGATGACGCCATCGTTTTAGCGAAGACAACAATTTCCACCCAGAAAACACCATGGAAATGAAAGCAGAAGGATACTTAATATCCCTGTGAGATTTTGGTAGCAGAGATGGTGAGACATTATTTTCACCACCAGTTGACTAGAAAACACTTCCCTCCCTTTATTTTCTTTCCTGGCATCTAGGCTTTCTCATGGAACCTATTGATACGACTTGGTGACCCAATATACCACCCTTTTGTGTTGGTTTTGCACAATCAAACAAAGGGTTTGAAGTCAATTTTTAACATTCGTGTGGCACCAAGTTCTTGGTTAATATAGGAAACTTTAATATTGTGCCCTTTAACTCGAACACAGTCAGAAAAGAACTGAATATGAGCATTGATTTAACATCGTATGAAATTAAGCCTGAAGGGCATTGTGTCCTCATAAAGTATAATTACTCCTAAAGTTTTATCTCAAATTGTCTCAGAGGAACTCTCACCAGCAGGCAATAAACAGATTTGGAAAAATGTCACTGGCCACGTTAAACATCCCCCAGTCTGGACACAGAGAGCAATTTTATGTACAGCTAAGTGTAGTGGGAACAGCTCTTAGTTCTAAAAGCTCCACTGGCTCTGATGTCTTGCGAAGACCATGACACGAAAAGGGAAGTGAAGACCGCATTCTCTAATAAACAGCAGTTGGCACAAGACTGCTATGTGCGTAGAATGCAGCAGCGTCTTAAGAAGGATCTGAGAAAGGCATGAAATTCAAATTAATAATCATATTTTTTTCTAATCCCCTGCTTCTAAGCATAGCACATACCTGACCTGTTAAATAAACTGGCAGATTAGGGGACACTTTGTCAGTGAAAAACAAGATGCAATAAAAATACTCATGAAGGAATAAACCCAGAAAAGAAGTGATATCACTGAGATTTAGCAGCCAGAACAGCAGCTGCCTGCAAGTTGGCCAAAGAACATCAACAAAAGTAGGAATATTTTCCCTGGGGTCTTGGAGGAACCCAGGGGTTTGGCTTGTCATTCTCACTTCCAGGTGACTCATACCTCAAATATATGAAGGGCTCAGAAATTGTGCCTTGTCAGGATAGTGCCTGGGGGACAAATGGTTAAATGATAAACCACTGGATGGGCTGGAGAGGGCCTACTGGTCCAGGGGAACTGGAACTGGCAGCCTCACCAGATACAGAAGAGGCACCTGCCATTTCTCCAGAAAGCTGAGACCTAAAACGTTCCCAGTCATCATTCTAAATTCCTCGGGGAGCCCACTGGAAATCGCCTGTTTCCCTCAGTCTGACAGCTGGAGATGCAATGGGTCATTTTGGGGACTTCACTGCCGTGCCCCTTGCTGGGTCATCCGCTGTGAACATGGCATACTGTTTTCACTCAGGGCTAAACACTTAGTGCTGTGAACCTCAGAGGAGCTCCCCGGGCACCCAGGGAAGGAGGCCGAAAACAGGTCAGTCATGTTTTACGAATCAGGCCTGAGAAAATGTAAGCACGTCTCCAATCACAGGCAGCACAATCAATCTGCTGATCTTTTTTAAAAAGTTAAAAGAGTAAGCAATAAATCAGCAGTAAGGGGTAGATCCTTTGCCATCAAATGGTCTGGAGATACAATTTTAAATGACTTTGTAGTGACCTTGCCTACATGCAATTTCAGGGCTCAAGAGAGATTTTCCTTATGCATTCCATGCAGCGACTCGCCTGGAATAATGTCCTGCTTCTCTCGAATGGCTGATTCTAACAATTAAATGGTTGTCTGGTGACTCTCCTCTTTCTTGTAAATGGACAGACTCAGGATCTGGATTTGTGGTTCAAATTGTCTACAACTGGGAAAGCCACATGGGCCCGGAATATGCCCTGACATATGGCTCAGCTAACACCAGGGCATGGACGTGGAAACAAGCCTGGCTTTGGGGCCATTCAAAGTAAACATTAAGTGTCCTCACTGCTAATCCATGGCAAACTTGTTCCAAGAACTGAGAGAAAGGCTCGCCACTGACTTGCTGAGTCATTAAAAACACAATGCTGGTGCAAAAGTGGAGTGGCCTCTGGCGGCTTCAGCTGGACAAAGGCTAGTTGTGTGCCTGGGAAGAAGTTTCAAACCTGGATAATGACAATCCTTGTAAACCATGAGCCTGGATAGTACTTTATTCAAAGGGACATTGACACTGAGGTGGAACCAAAGTTGTTTTTATCAAAGATTCATTGTGTAGAGCAAACTGGACGTACAGGTTTAGAGAGCAGACTTAAGTCTGAATTCTTGCTCTGCTACTTAGAAGATACATATGTTGGTCAAGTGACTAAGCCTCAGTTTCTTCACCCATAAAATGAGGATAATAATATTCACCTTGCAGGACAGTCAGAAAGATTAGCACAAGGGAAATATCCCCAGCCTGGTACCTGTCAAAGAGTGGGTCCATAACCAAACATTTAGACTTTCTTCCTTTAGAAGTGAAAACTTGGAGCTTTTTTAAAAAGTCATTGCAAATTAAATAGCACCTTTCTGAAATACTACATGTCCCACTGGTTTCATTTCCTTAATTTAATCACTCCAGTCCAGTGTTATTCCATAGAAGGAAATGTTCTGCACTAGCTAATATGGTAGCCACCAGCAACCTGGGGCTTTTAACACTTGAAATGTGGTCAGTGTGACCCAGGAACTGAATTTTTAATTACACTGAATTTTAATTCATTTAAATCTAAATAACTTCATGTGGTCTGTGGCTCCTGTATCAGACAGCACATCAAGTCTGAGCCCTGACAGATAAAGAGTGAGAGATTTGGAAATGTAGACATAGCGCAGGTGAGGAAATCATCCACAGACCCTCCTCACACCAGCAGCGGCTACAAAGGTGGGCAGACTGGCTCAGCCCAGCTCGCAGCCACTCCAGGGGCTGGCACTTATGACAGAAATAGCACCAGACAGTGGCTTTCTCTGCCAGAGGCAAGTGCTGTGACCTTGGACGAGTTTTCTAATTTTTCTGAACCTGTTTTCTTATCTATAAAATGGGGATAATGCCTCAGGTTTGTTTTCAAGGTGAAATGCAATTGTAAATGTCAAAATGTATTGAAACCTGTAAAACGAGGGAAACTGCAAACACAGTTCGCCATATCCTTAGTTTTGCAACATTGCTCCTGCTTCAATATTGCAATATGTGGCTTGTTCTTATGGATAGGCAAAGCACCATCCAGGGCCCATATGATTTAAGACATTTTTTCCCCCTAGCAGGTGGAAATCAATCTGTGTTCATTTCTCCATTCATTTCAACCCTGGCCCATCTCATAACTTGGGGGGCCACATTTAGAAGACCACATGCCATGATTTGGGGATCAGTTCTAAAACATGGAGCAAACGGAAGCATATTCTTAGAACATACATGAGTATGCCTATATGTACATGAGTAGTCAAAATTATATTTGCAAATAGCACAAGAATCACATGTGCTTGTGTACTTCATTGACTTACCTCAGACCTTAAAAATGCCCTAATAAATCTAGTTGCCACCAAGGGACCAGCTCTAAAAATAAAGCCCAGCTTAAATTAGAGGTGAAGCTATTAACATTTGTCCTGCCGCCCGTAAGACTAATGAATTCTTTCCTGGCACTAGTGAACTTGAACCTTAGCTGAAATGGGGCTACAAAACACATTGGGGTTTCCCTTGTTCTGTTGTTCATTGAAAGCTTCTCCTGAGAATGGCTTGATCTAAATTGTTCCATCACAGCTTTTAGATGAAGACAGAGCAAAGAGAGGATGTAAACACAACATTTCAATGGAGACTGGGAATATTTTATAAAGTACAAAATGTTTTAGCAAGAGGCACCTACACAGGAGTTGTTTACTGATGGGGACTGGGCAATGGTTCCTGTGTATTGCAGGATGTTTAGAGCATCCCTGTCCTCTACCCGCTAGATGCCAGTAGCACCCCTCCCAGTTGTGACAACCCAAAATGTCTCCAGACTTTTCAAAATGTTCCCTGGAAGGTAGGGGAAAGAGGGCAGAATCACCCCTGGTTGAGAACCACTGCTCTAGAGGAAGGCCTGGTTCATTTTCCCCTCTGCTAATTTTCAGCTGTGTGACCTTGAGGAGGGTTTTGACCTCTCTAAGCTTTAATTTCCTTGTGTGTAAAATAGAGATAATTGTACTTTCAATGGTACTGGATTGTTCGTGAGGATTAAATTAGATAATGCATGTAAAGCATCTGCCAATGTGTCTGGCAACTAGTCTTCACTAAGTGGTAGTTACCATTGTCATTAACTACTTTGACTTTCTAAAGTATTCCAAGCACATAAGCCACAGACTAGCTGCTTCTCTGCACGAGCCCAATTATCTGGCATTTAAGTAAACAAAGACCAGATACAGAGCTGGCCAGAGGATCTTCCCAAGAGCTCCCTTCGGGACATACATGTTATTGCTGCCAGATCAAAGCAGGATCTTCTCCTAAAATCAGGCTTATTCATATGACCTGGGCACCTTGATATATCTTCAGTAGCTCTAGGAATGGATGCAAACCAAATGCAAAATCAAGTTTCCTGTCAATAAGCAAAAAACCATCTCACTGGTGACCAAAATGCCTCAGCAGCCATCAGATGTGGCTCCCAAATGCATTTCTGTTCATTTCAGTTGGGCTTCCTAAAACCTCACAGGTGTGTTTGGCATCTTTCCAGCTGCAGGACTGTGACAGACCGTGAGCTTCGTGAGGGCAGGGACCCTGCTCTATCCGCTGCTGTGTTCCCAGTCACGAGGACAGTGCCTGACTCACAGAACTCACCAAATATTTATTGAATGAAAGCATTTCCCTCCAAACAGCATTGCTTTCTCAGCACCCTGAGCACCAGGAGAAAGTCGCTGGCAGTCTTCCTACTTCAGGCCCTAATTTCCCTGTGGACTTTGCAGAGCTTAAACTTAGGACTGCTCCTCAATTCCTTCTGACAGTAAAGCAAGGGGCTAGGAATGGTTCGTCCCTACCAGGGTGCCTGGTGGAAAGACAGTGGGCTTAGATGACTGGCCAATCCCAGCTCCAACACGTGCTCAGCTGTGTGACTTTCCACAAGGTAGTTTATCACTGTAAAACTCAGTTTCCTGCTCTGTTATTACAGAAGTGGGGATAACAGTACCAACCCCAAAGATTGGCAGTTTTAATTGAGATGCACGATCATTTGGTGGCTAATGCTTACTGAATGCTGGCCATGTGCACACATGACCTTGGGTGTTCCTTTGCTAACATACCAGTTAGCACCACGGTCATACCCATTTTACATATGAAGAAACTGAGGCTCTCTTAGCAAGCAGCAAAGCCTGTGTTTGATGTCAGAATTTTGACATCCAAGGCCCCAAGCACAATGCCTGGCATGGGGTAGTCACTCACTGAGGATTTATTGAATAAATGAATGAATGAATAAAAAGAAGGTCAAACTCAAGAATTTTCAGTAGTTCTTGGTGTAGAAAAAATATCTTTACATTCATTTATAACTAGTACCCCATCTACTTCCAACCATCCAACACCTGCTGAGATATTAAACCTTGCATAAGAGAAAATGTTTATGGACAAAATGGAATAGAGGCTTTCTGAAGGAAGCAGCACACATTTTAGAAATAGTCGGGTTCAAGAGAGTTGATTTCAGGAAATCAGTTTGACTCTGCAAAGGAACGTTTAGACATCCTCTTGTCAGAAAGTAAAAACTTCCTGGCTGCTATAATTGCCCCAAAGTGTTGGTTCCAGTCCGGAAAGGACAGAGGAGCAAATCAGAGGCGAGGCGAGCAGAGCACACGTGGGTGGTGTGGAACTCCGCATGTAGATGCCATTGTGTGGCTACCTCGTAGGGACACTACTGTAGCACGTGACACGGCCCCTTTGTCCAGTCCCTGACTGCCCCATCCTGCCCCTCCCTGTTTCGATTTGATTCTGGACGTCTACACAGGACCTGGAAGGAGACGGGGCATTTAATTACTTCCGGCCTGCTCTGTGCCTGGCAGCCTTAAGCTACTTATATTTAGAACCCAGTTTTAAGTCAGTTCTTTCAGAAAGGAAAATCCAGAGGTTGCAAAAGGGCAGCTAGCTTTCAGATGTGTTTGGTTTGCCCTTGAATGATTTAAAAATTTAAATTCAATTACTAACATTTAAAAGTTGGGGTATCTAACACTAAGTTCTGTCTTCTTCCAAAAGATTGTTGGCTCTAATAATACCAGGCCTGGGTTTCATTTGGCAACAGGCGCTGTAGCCAGTAGCAATGGTCTCCTTTATGGCATTTTTCTCTCTACCAACCTTGCCCCCAGCCTGCCTCACTCACTTGTATTCCCCTGAAGGCACTTGAGTTTGTAACCCTCACTAAGCTCACTACAGGAAAAAATATATATATGTATATATATAAAATCAATAGCTTGCATCTACTGAGCGCTCTGCATGGCCCTCCTAACTCTGATCACAGCCCAGTGAGAGGGTTAGGTCTAGTATCTTCACTTTGCAAATGAGTAACTGAGGCTCAGGGAAGTCCAGTCGCTCGCCCATGGTCACACAGCTGGAGAGTGGCAGAGCTGGGATCCAAACCTGGGTCTCTCTGCTTCCAGAGCCAGTTCCTTCCTTCACACTGAACCACTGCGGTTGGGGGAGCAATTGGGAAGGTGCCGTGGTCCTCTGTGCGGGCACTCCCCCACGGAGATGGGATGTATCAGGGGTGATTTGGGGGTTAATAAACCCACAAATTAGCTCTGTACAGTGTTACAGATGGAAATTCCCATGCAGCTAACGCAGCTGATGCTCGGTGAGCTGAAACCCCCTCGGCACCCCTCCGACTGTCACCGTCCATTTAAATGATGGGCACCTTCTTAGCGGACAGAGGAGCCCCCGCTGGGGAGAGGTTGAATGGAGGCCTCCTGTGTGAACGAGAGAGGGTGAGCTGACAGCTCCTGCGCTCGCTCTCACCCTACAGCCTGTGATCTCTGCCAGCCCCTTCCCACCTCACCCCTGCAGGCTTCCCTCCGGCCGCCTGTGTCTCCCCCACCACTCTGGTTAGAGGGAAGCCGCCCAGAAGTGAGACCCTGGAGACATGTTTGAACACACTGGTAGAAATTCCATAGACAGGTAGATGATTTAGAGGGAGCAAGTGGCTCTATATAAAAAAAAAAAAAAAAAAAAAAAAAACCTCATCTCAGCTGCCTGGTGAGTGCAACGTGGCCAGGAGAAGGAACAACTTCTGGTAAGACCGAGAAAAGAAAACTCTCCTCAGACCCAACCAATCTCACCCCTGGGCTCCCTGCCAAGGACTAGGTCAGCATGTCACTTTAACCCAAGAAAACTACAAAGGATCCAGATGCCCCAGAGAATATGCTGCCTTCTCTGCCCTCGGACCCACTGGGGACCAAGTCCACACTCCCTGGTGTGGAGGACTGAGCCCATCTCTCCCCCAACGCACTTCACTGCTCTCCAGGCCCTGCCTGGCGTGCGTTCTACCCTCCAGCGAGTCTGAACTTCTTTCAGCTCCTCAAAAGAGCCCCACTCCCTCTCATCTCCACACTCGGAGGCCTTTGTGCCTACTGTTTCCTGAGGTGACTTCCCTTCTCCCACGTCCCCACCCGCGTCCAGCCCCCCAACCCCTCCGGCAGGCTAGCTCCCGTTTTCCAAGCCTTGTTGGTGGCTCTTCCCTGAGGATACTCCCTCCCCCGCCCCCCTCACACACCACCCAAAACCGTATCAGGGCTGCGTGCTGCTCCCGGGGACTCCTGCAGCACCCCAACTGCCTCACGGTGGGTGTTCAGCACCCTGCGTCTAAACGAGCCCTTTCCACCGCCGACTCCCTCACCACCCTGTGGGCCCTGGGGGGATGTCTGAGCTCACCGCCGTATCCCTAGCACCCACTGCAGCCCCCGCAGCTCAAGATGCCCAGAAGGATTTGAGGAGGGAGTACAGGCCAGGAGGAGGGCTCCCCGTTCTAGAGCACTCAGCATCACACTGTCAACCTTGGCCCCCAGACGGCCTCGTGGAGGCTCAGCAGTGAGCAGCCTACAGGGCAGCTGAGACTCAGTGGTTCCCCTTTTTCTCGTCCCAGGTCAAGGCCGTCCCCTGCAGGAGCCACTCCACCTAACTTCAGTGGCCTGTGGCCTCTCGCTGCAGAACTACACAGCAGCTAAGAGCATGAGCTCTGGAGTACAGGTCCCTGGGTTCAGACCTGCGCTGTACAATTCACGTTTACTACTGTGGTAGCTTGGCGAAGTCACTAAACTTCTCTGGGCCTCAGCATCCTAAAATCGGGCTCGCTGGGTTTGTGGGGGTTCTATGAAATAGCATCCGCAGCCTTTCAAAAGAGGGCCTCGTCCGCAGGGAGAGCTCGGGATGCTGATGACTACTGTGGCCCTTTGCTCCTGTGAGAGCTCTCCTTGGCACTTCGTCAGCTCCTCTGGGGGAGCGAAACACGGCTAGACTAACTGACAATGCCCCTTCTTGAGCTTCCCTCGGTCTTTTCGGCATTTCTGTGGTGTTTCCGATAAGCCGCATAATGCCCGCTGGTCAACACGCAGCCTCACTTGCGTCTGTGGTCCCTGTGGTTGCCCTGGCACATGGGAGGGAGAACCAGGCCATGTGACTGATCAGGCGCCTGGGTGGCCACCTTCCTCCGAGGGGCTGTGCCTTAGATGATGTGGTGCATACCACTCAACCTGAGGGTAGGAGAGGGCATGCCAGTCCCCAGAGACACATGCTCTTGCAGGGTGGCCCCACACCGGGGGGGAGGGGGGGTCCTCTTCTCCAAAAGATGTGAGCAAACATGGTGGTCGCATCACAGCATGTGTCTGAGAGGTCCAGGAAATCCCTCTGCCGCATCCCTGGCCCATTCTATGGAAGCCATCAGTCTAGGTGACCCAAAATGTTGCCTTCTAAGTCAAGTCAACACACACACACACACACACACACACACACACCCTTCTTAAAGTCTTAAAGTCATCCTGTTTGTAGAATCAACCAAAACACTTCATGGGGCCTTTGGGCCCAGTGTCATTGCACGTGCTCATCTCTTCAAGGCCAGCTGTGGCCTGTTCTCAGGGCTCCAGCCACACTGGCCTTTCTTTAGCTGTTGCAACAGCCAAGCACCCTTCCTGCACAAGGGCCAGTGTGCACGGCGTTCTTTCACCCAGAATGCCATCTCTCATGCCTGTCTCGTCACCAAGATAACGCCTACCGTTCCCCGACTGCGAACGTCACTTCCCCAGAAAGCATTTCCCCTACCCCCAAAGTAAATTAGGTCTCCCGAGTATTCTCTCATATGACTCCACTTCTTGTCATAACATTTAGCATATTTTATAAATACATATTTATTTGTGAGTTTATTTGCTTAATACTGATCTCTCCTACCCATAACTGAGTTCCAAAACGAGCAGGAGGAAGGCTGTTTGGTATAGCACTTGTATCTCAAAGGTGAACCACATTTGGTAAACTCTTAATCAATGATTTCCTTGTTTTTATCACTTCACTCAAATTCAATGCCAGAACAGGTTTTATCTGTATCTTGGTAATGGCTGGAAATATTTTTCAGCTTTTGTCACCACCATGAGCCTCTCTGTTGCTCCCCTCCCCCACTGACTCAGTGTATTGAAAGACAGTGGGTAACAAACTCTATGTATTGAGTCATAATTAGCTTATTTTACCACTTTATTCATCCAAGGCATGTAATACTGCTAATCAAAGCTTCTAATTAGTAGCAGGGGACCAAGGGGACAATACTCTTGACATAATTACAGCCAAAAGCAGAGAGACTCGGCATTTAGGTTTGCTTCGAAAATGTACAGCTTGCCTAAGCTTTAAGATTTTGAAAGTTCTAGAAGATCTGTTTGGCCTACAAAGTCCTCATGCCATCCCTCCTGCCAGCCAGTCTTCTCCTGACAGTTGGCACTTGCCCCTGCCCTGCCATAATCATCAAGTTTATGTGGAAGAAACAACTTGGATTTCTCTGTCTAGACTAAAGGCACACCTTTGAACCCGCTGCTTCTGTCTTATGCAACTATCTTAACTCCTGCTCGGCCTAAAAATCTCAAATGTCCTCTCCACGAGGAAGCATTTCTAACTGTAAGGACAGGTCAGGGCGAGGGAGGTGGATTTCCGCAGGCCCCTGACGTTGCTTAGAGCTTGCTTCTCCCTATACTGTTCCTTGCCCATCTCATCCTTTAGCTTTTGAGAGCTTAAAGGTGCCCCTGATATCCAACACAATGTTTGGTACATAGTAGGTGCTTAATAGGAGTATATCAAAAGGAAGAAAGAAAGGAAGGGAGGGAAGAAGGAGGAAGGGAAAAGTGAGCTTGTGCTTTCTAGTGTTGGGGACCCTGATGGAAATAAAATTGGACTTTTTTTTTTTTTTTTTTTTTTAGATACAGTATGTCCTCATAATGTATACATTATTTCTTGTACAATGATATGAAATAATATGGGAAATATTCATGATAAATTATTAAGTGAACAATGCAAGTTAAAAACAACAGTTTCATATTTTTTTCCCCACCCCTCCTTTCCCGGTCAGCACCTTCAAGTGTTACCACTCCCCAAACGGTGCGCAATGCACTCATTGTGTAGGCATACCCCCATCCCCTCCCCCACCCCCCACCTCAGTCTGATGTCCAATTGGTGTCGTTCCCAGATTTGTATTTAGGTGATTATCAGGGAAACCAATTTTCTGGTGAGTACATGTGATGCTTGTTTTTCCATTCTTGGGATACTTCACTTAATATAATGGGTTCCAACTCTCTCCAGGAGAACCATAGAGATGTCGTATCTTCATCATTCCTTATAGCTAAGTAATATTCCATGGTATACATATACCACAGTTTACTAATCCAATCATGTATTGATGGGCATTTGGGTTGTTTCCACATCTTTGCTATTGTGAATTGTGCTGCTATAAACATTCGGGTACATGTGTCTTTGTTACAGAATGACCTTTTTTCCTTTGGGTATATGCCCAGTAATGGGATTGCTGGGTCAAATGGCAGGTCTACTTGAATCTGTTTAAGATACCTCCATAATGCTTTCCACAGGGGTTGCACTAGTTTGCAGTCCCACCAGCAGTGTATTAGTGTTCCTATCTCTCCACACCCACGCCAACATGTGTTGTTTTGGGTTTTTTTGATAAAGGCCATTCTCACTGGGGTTAAGTGATATCTCATTGTGGTTTTGATTTGCATTTCCCTGATGATTAGAGATGTTGAACACTTTTTCATATGTTTGTTAGCCATTTTTATATCTTCTTTTGAAAAATTTCTATTCATGTCCTTTGCCCACTTTTTGATAGGGTTGCTTGATTTTTTCTTGCTGATTTTCCTGAGTTCTAAATAGATTCTTGCTATCAGTAAAATTGGACATTTTTTGAGAATCTCATGATCTTAGTGGATGCAGATGACATAATTAAAAATCAATACCAGTTAGTATGTGATTAGGCAGATGCCTGATAGCATTAATTATGGCTGTAAGAGTCAATTTTCTTTTCTGGGAAATTGGAGAAAAAGAAAGTAAAAATAAAAACTTCTGGAGTAAAAAAAAATAAAGCACAATATGAACATTGAGGAAATTCATTTGTTATGCAAAAGGAGTGGAAAGGAACCTTGTCAGCCTCACCTTTGAGAGCAATATCCTCTCTGAACAAAATGTAGTATGTAGACAGGTCTGTTTCCAGGACGATAATATCAAACAAAAGCAATCCAAAGCCAAGGGCCTTCCCAGACCTGCTCCAAATCAGAGTCCCCAAGCAGCTTGGCATATATGAAAAAAAAATTCATATTCCCCATTACTGATCTTTTGGCCCTGCTACCCTCTCATCCACTTGAGCAGGGCAAGACTGAAATGCCAGGGCTCATTTCTGACCTGCAATCATTGATTTTGGTGCTGGATTAGCATCACATTTACAGGTAGGTGGAAGGCAGGCTCTCCCTCCATGGTCTCATAACAGCTGACTCTCTGCAGGTAGAAAGAACGTGCACTAGTGTGCCCATGCTACCCCAAGTGTCCTGACCGCGTCTGGTCTCGGAAGAATGTGCACTGGCTCCACTTCACAGAGAGTGAAATAGAAGACTCGAGGCAGGATGTCAGGCGTGCTTAGGATCGAGAACCCTCACTCTATCTAATGAGCCAACTGACGGGCAGCCTTGAGGCAAGGGGAGGCTGTGGTTTGCTTTAGTTTAACTCAGTTCAACAGTCACTTTGTCATCATTATCCTCATTGCTAACATTTTTTGAGCTTTTAATAATGCCTAGCACCACATCTCCTATCTCTTTTAACCCACACATCGGCCATTTGAGACAGGTCCCTTTCATTTGCCGTCTTGCATTTTAATATTAGGAAACCAAGGCTCAGAGAGCATACACCATTCATCCAACCGGGTTTGAACCCAGACCTATCCTACTCCACAGACTGAGTTCTGAACCACACTGGGTGCTGTTGTTGAAGCCACCAGTCTATCTCCTTTGGCTTCTCCCCTTGGTTTCTATGGTTGCTTAAGTTTCCCATCTGGTCCTCTGACTTGCTGTTTTATATGGGAGTGGCAAACCACAGCCCATGGGCCAGATCTCGCCTGTTACCTGTTGGGGTAAGTAAAGTTTCACTGGAATACCACCATGCCCATTCATTTACACGCTACCCGTGGGTGCTTGCATGCTACAATGGCAGAGCTGAGTAGTTGGGACAAAGACAATATGGCCTACAAAGATGCAAATATTTACTATCTAACTCTTGATAAACATAGTTTGCTGACTCCTGGTACAGTAGAAAAGACAGACACTATGCTAAAAACTTAACTTTCAATATCTCCTTTAACTCTTACTGCCATCCTGCACGTGTGTGTGTGTGTGTGTGTGTGTGTGTGTAGGGAGACGTGATGGTCCATGTGAAGGACTTCACCACTACATCACGTGGGAAGTAGGGTTGTCCTGCGATATTTACAAAGACAGAGCCACAACCCCATGCTCAAGTACCTCAAGGATTCAAACTGAGTTTCCGCTAGAGGCAGAAATCCCCCCAAACTTGAGTAACCCAACACGGCCCTGTGAGGTGGTCAGATCCCGTTCTGCAAATAAGGAAACTGAGGTTCAAAAAGTTGAAATAACCTGACCAAGATCACAGAGCTTGTAAATGATAGAGCTGGAACTGAAACCCAGGCAGTGGGGCTCTAGAGCCCATGCTCCTAGGTACACGGTACCCCTGTCCGCCATGAGTCCGGCACCATGTAAGCACCAGCCACGTGGTGCTGAGCAAGATATGGCCCTGCAAGGGAGGAGACGAAGGCAAGATGACCGCCTGGACAGAGGACAGCGGGGGCAGGGCTGTGGCAGCCTCGGAGACATGACTTGTTCATGCAGCACCAGACTCCCAGAACGTACTAATGGCAGCTGGGGCACACAGAAGAGGAGACCACACAAGAAAAGTGGTGGCAGGTGGCACGCTCACTCTATTTCCCCAAATCCGCTGACAATTGCTTGACCAAATCATTTCCTAATAGTTTTCATTTTAAATAGTCATTTTCGAAAGTAATTTGGTTGCTCTTGCCAGCCTGCTCCTTGATTTCTGAGGGAGCAGCTTTGTAGGAAATGGTTTTTCTCAGGGTGGTTAATCCACATTCAAGGGAGGAGAGCTCATCTTTCCTTTTCAGAGTCTGCTCCTCTGCTCCACAGACTTGGAGAATATTAATGTGGCCCGGGACGCAGGAGTCCTCCCTATGCTTTCTGACGATGCAGCGAGCTCCCCCACGTGGCCCCGAGGATGCCTTTGGACAAATGCTTGCGTGGTCAGCGATTTGACCATCTCACGGGGCAGTGTTGCGTTACTCAAGTTTGGGGGGATTTCTGCCTTTAGCGGAAACTCCATTTGTATCCTTGAGGCACTCCATGGAGTTGCGGTTCTGTCTTTGGGACACCGCAGGACAACCCCACTTTCCACTGGATGTGGTGGCAAAGTCCTTCGAATGGACCACCACATCTGCCTGTAGCTTTTCTCTGGGTTAAAGAGCTCACATTCCCCCAACCATTTTTACTGTGACACTTTCCAAATCTCATAAGAATTCTCTTTCTCTTGAACTTTTTAGACCTGAAATTTTAGATCTGCAAGAAAGTTCATAATGAATATTTTTATGATAAGTTTCTCTAAGAGCTCAAGGCTATGAAAAAGGTTGTTACTGATGATGAAATAATATACTTCCTAGCACTAAGTAATGATAAGGATATGTCCCATTGGATTTCCATTTTCACCTTGGTTTACTAGGAAGCTCACAGCAGAGTTTATGCTCAGTTTTTCTTCTCTTTCCTAACTTTATTTTTTACCTCCTATCTTCTATTGTATATTAATCACTTTTGGTTTTATGGCATCTGCATTTTATTATAAACTATCTCATGTATCGCCTTCTACATTATCAATTGATTCCCCCACCCACTGTGCGCAGTAAGTAGGGGATGGTATCATAAACATGCCTGTTTCACCAGAGAGAGTGCGAGTGGTGACTAGTGAGTGATAGAAGTTTTTGTTGGTTCTCACACTTTGATAATAAAAATGATGTTGCTGCCAATAGTAATAATGCTAGTAACGATGACAGGAGCCAACACTTATTAAGAGCTTCCGGCCTGACAGGCACTTTTCTGAATGCTTTATGAGTGTGTCACCTCATTTGAACCTCACAGCCAGCTTCTTAAGTAATATAATTAGCCACATATTACAGATGGGACAACCGAAGCTCAGAGAGGTTAAGTAATCTACCCCCCTTCACAGGCGCACAAAATGGCAGAGCCGGCATTGACACCCAGGCTGTCTGTCTTCAGAATGCATGCGCTTGTCCAGGTTACGCTGCCTAGATTATCAGGCCACTCCAGGCCACTCCACGTGGGGTTTAAGGGGCCCTGGTGTTTCAGATAAACTCTGGCCCCATACGATTCTGGACCTCACCCTGGGGAATGTTGATGTGAGCTTTAATGTGCTGCTCACCCTGCCCTCCCCATCCCCACAGCAAGAGTTTCTGGCTCTCACCATCTGCCTGTGTACTCTGGGTGCTCCTCCAAGTTCCTGCACCCCTGTGTGGTCCATCAGGCTCAGACATGGGGCTGGGGAACAGAGAGGCCACTCCAGCCATCGGCCCAGCAAGGATCGTGGAGGGCAGCTGAGGCCTGGCTTGAGATTGTATCATTCACATAAAGGTCCCTGTTCAGGCAAGACAAGGGCAGTGGTGACCAGGGGACATCTCCAGGCCAAAAAATAGGAAAGAAGGGAGGAAGGAAGCCAGGAGGTCTGCTGGCTGATCCTTACTAGACCTACTACGTGCCAGACACTGTGTTATGGAAGCCAAATATTCTTCTCACTTTCAAATGAGGACACTGAGCTCACAGACATGAGATGACTTGTCCTAGGTCATTCAGCAAGTCTAGGTGTGCACATAGGAATAAATCCTTGTTCGAGAAAGGTTTCACGTATTTCCTTCCAGGAGACAGAATGTCACTCCTGCTTCTGGGGGCTGTGGTTCCAACTGTGGATATGGAAGGAGGGCAGAACCCACAGTGGCTGGAGGATGGGTGACAGCATGGGGCACTGGGGGAGCTTTGGAGAGTGTGACCCTACTCGCAGCAAGAGAAGATGATGAATGCCACTGCTTCATCATGGCAGTGGAGAAGACTCAGACGAGCAGGGGTGGCTAGGAGAGAAGCTCCCTCCTGCTCCTGGGTCCCCAGGAAAGGTGCCCACCCATCTCAGTGCCCTTCTCTGTCCCCTATCCCGGAGGGTGAGAAGTGGGGTTGGGGCTGGATGCAGGCTGGGCTACTGCTGGAGGCCCATGCCTGGTTCTCTCCACACACACGCCGGCCCTTCACTTTGCAAGAAAGAAGGGAGGGAAGGAGGAGGGGGAGAAAAGAAGGGAAAGGAAGGAAAAAGAAGGAAGGAGGATGTTTAAAATGAGTTTTTACACTTTTGTGATTTGACCAACACCCGTGAGTCATGGGATATCCCTTGTCATTAGGCAAACACCAAGGGCCCATCAGGCGAGAGGCATTTAAAGGTGGGCTGTGATTTTCATGGCAGGAACATGGGGCTGCCCAAGTAGCACAGAGAGCGTAAGTGCCAGAATGAGCACCGATTCTAGCAATGGTCCGAGCTTCCTGCCCGAGAGTACCAGGAAAGAGTCAAAGACAGGAGGAAACGGACAGCAAAAGCCACAGAGATTTTCTTGGTCCCTTGGGAGGCAGCAGACCTCACGGGAGGAGGTCTCCTCACTGGAGGAGACGCTTGCAGCACTTTCTCCTTCAGTTTTAGTTTTATTACTCCTGCCTTCACGGTTACTTGAGATTTGCCACAGCCCCCATGGGGACTCCCAAACCCTAAGGCTGTGCACTGTCAGTGTGGGGCCCAATGCATAATGGTAATCATGGCAAAAATAAGAACAGTGGCAGCTACCGCTTACTGAGCACCTACTGCGTGCCACACGTGATGTCGGGCACACCCTTTGCTCGTCTCAGAAATGAAGGGTGGGCTCTTTAATGGCACTGGAGTCCGGCACTCTACAAACTGCTCTCTGCCACCAAGTTCTCAGTTCATCTGCGATTAGATCAGACCATAAACTCCCCCCCTTTCCTTCCCCTTGTGAAACTTCTGCAGCACGGGCAGGGATCCAGACGCAGGGAACCTTCTTTGCAGCTGCCTGCCAATGCTTTGCAGCGCCAGGGAGGATGGCGCACTGCAGGACCCAGCGCCTGACAGTTGTCCTTGGCGGGCGTGCAGTGTGTACCCACGTCAGGGGAGGGGTACCGCCAAGCCCATGCTGTGGCTGGTCCTGCCTGAGGCCCCCACCCAGGGCTCCTCTGAGAGGCCCTTGGCTTCCTCCAGGCCCCATGGAAGCTCCTGATCTAACGCAGTTTTGCTGTCCCTTTGGCTCTGCCAGACACGCTCGTCTTCTTCCTCTCTGTCACAGTTTCCACATCTGTAGAATGGGAGTGATCATGCCTGGCCTTGGCAGAACTCGTTGTGAGGCGGAAATGAGCTAGTGCATCCAAAACACCTTGAAAACTTCAGCAGTGCCGTTGAAGAGCAAGGGGTCCCTGGAGTCATTCTTATTTTTAGTGCAAGCACTAGTATTTTTTTTTTATTTTTTATTTTTTAGATAGAGTCTCACTCTGTTGCCCAGGCTAGAGTGCCATGGCATCAGCCTTGCTCACAGCAACCTCAAATTCCTGGGCTCAAGCAATCCTTCTGCCTCAGCCTCCTGAGTGGCTGGGACTATAGGAGCGCACCACCATGCCTGACTAATTTTTTTCTATATATTTTCAGTTATCCAGCTAGTTTCTTTCTATTTTTAGTAGAGACGGGGTCTCACTCTTGCTCAGGCTGGTCTCAAACTCCTGAGCTCAAACAATCCTCCTGCCTCAGCCTCCCAGAGTGCTAGGATTACAGGCGAGAGCCACCAAGCACTAGTATTTTAATCAGCCAAATACGTCTGATGGGTCTACACAGGAGCACAGGTCCCTTCATAATGGGAAGACTTTTCCAATTTTATTCAGAATGGCTTTAGACCGCCTACAGGATGAGATTACCTAAGCTGAGCTCCCAGGTGCCACACAAGCACAGAAGCTGGTGCTGAGATAGAGAAGGACTTCCCTGCCTTCTTCCACTGCACCTGCATCCACCCCCCATGCGGAAAGTGTCTGCACCTTAACACTGGCAAAGAACCTAGAACCAAGAACCTTCTGTCTCTTAGAAGTGGCCTCTGCCAACGCCACAGCCTACAAATGAATCTGTTCACAACAGTGCGAATCTCTGGCTGTGCAGCTTCTTGTCTTTCCTGCACTGAGCTGGCGGAGGAGGAGAGTGAGACATAACCACTCATCTCTGCCCTGCCCCTCCCCTCTGACACACAGCTATTCCTCTGATGATAAATCCAAAAGGCTCTAGATTCTTCTATCTGTCTGAGCAGGCAACTCCCCTGGTGTATGGCCCCGGGAAGAATAAATCAAATTCTTTAAAGTCAAATAAGTATAAGCTAAAAAATGGTAAGAAAATGTCCCCAGTGATGTAGTGAAATAGAAATGCATTGAGAAATATCAGAAAAACCTCTGGAAAGAATTCAAAATGCTGAGAAATATAGAGATAATATTAAGCTAATGCTCCTTCATCTATGAGAAGCTGCATGAACGGGCCAGCAGCTGTATCTGATGGTCGTAAAGCTTTTCCCCTGGAGAGAGCAAGCTGGAGGTGACCTTTCGGATGTAGCAGCAGAAGCAGCCGATGCCTCTAGCTGGGGGGATGCACAGACCAGAGAATAGTCCCTATGGGGCAGGTACCCTGAGGCTTGTAGGAGAGGCAATTCTGCCCTTGATGTGCAACAGTGAAAGGAATGAATCACTCACCCCAAAACGCTTACAAAGAAGCAAGAGGGGAGAAGGCAAGAAGAGGGGCTAGAGAGGGACAAAAGAAAGGGAGAAGGAAGAGGAAGGAGGGGTGTGGGAAAGAGGAAGGCGAGAGAGGTGGTGGGGCAAAGAGAGTGGAGAGGAGACGAGGGATGGAAGAGATAGAGAGAGAGAGACAGGGAGGAGCCACGTGGGAGAAAACACCAGAGGAGGGGGAGGAGGAGGGAAGGCAGAGGGAGATAAAAGGGAGGCGGTTCGGCTGGATGTGTAACATTTTATGTCTTGAGCTAGACTGTGGGTTCACCATACTTGACATGTTGTTCACTCTACTATTCTCCACATTTTAGATGCCTGAAACATTTCACAATTTTTTGAAAAAGGAAGGGGAGGGAGAAGAAAGAGGATAAAAATGAAGAGGAGGTAGAGGAAGACAGTAACCACATCTTCCTGGGGTCTTTGACAGATACAGTTAAAGGGCTGAGAGGCAGAAGGAAATAGCGTCGGTGGCCTGCTCACCCATGGGGGAGGCCCTGGGAACAGAAGCCTGTCTTTGCCACTAGGTCTGCCTCTGAGTGAGGCACCTGAATGGAACTAGACAGAGGCCACAGCCCTGCACCATTCTCACTGCCACGGTGGAGAACAGAAGGTGAGGTGTCCAGTAACACTCCTGCCTCCAGCCCAGTGTGTCGCCCGAGCAGCTCAACCAGCGTTCCCCGGGCTCCTGCTCTGCACCAGCAGCCGGGCTGGGACACACACCAGCAACTCTGTTCTTCGGGAGGCATTTACAGGTAGAAGAGAGCTGGTCAGAGCAGCGTTTCCTCGTCTGTAAAATCAGGGGGGCTGTCTCAGTGGTTTTTAGGCAGAGCTTGCTTAGAGCCCTGGGATTTCAGGGTGTGGCTCAGAGTGACTGTTTCTGGAACAGCTCCACTTTATTCTGTTTTAGATATTGGAATTGTGCTTAAGCTTGGATTTGGAAAGGTGATTCTGCTGCTAAAGGAATTTTTAAAGTTCTTATTAAGGTGCTCCCCAAGGTCTAAAGTTTTAAAGTTCTCTGTTCTATTTCTAAGGCTGTATGATTCCTTGAGGCCTCTAACTGTAATCATTCATTAATTCATGCATTCATCCATTCCACAAATATTTACTGAGGTTCCTCAATAAATAGGGGCAGAGACAGGCAATAAACAAATAAATAAACAAACCAATAGGACAGGGTGCTGCCGCAAAGAGGGACATGCAAGGTGGACGGGGTAGGGAGGGTCTCCTGGAGGTGGCAGCCTTGGAAGGATCTGGAGGAAGCGCAAATGCAAAGGCCAGATGATAAGAATGAGTCTGACGTGTCCAGGGCTGGGGGCCAGGTCATGGAAAGTGAAGGGAACAGAGGCGTGAGATGAGATGGGATCACGAAACTTACAGATGACACAGGGACTTGAAGGGTACGGAATGACTTTGGAATTTAACTTGAATGTAGCAAAGCACTCTTGAGGGTTTCAAAGGGGGGCCTGGTGTGATCTGGCTACATTTCATTAAATACAAAGATTACTCTGGGTGCTGTGTGGAGGACAGATGGTGGAGGGGGCAAGGATGGAGACTACTCTGGGGGTGGTACCCATGAGAGGTGATGGAGACCTGGGGGAAAAGAGCAGACATTCTTGTGAAGAAAAGGTCAAAGGTAGTACACAGAAAGATGGGAACAAGATTTCGTGATCAGTACACATCCAACACCTTTCTAGACCCCGAGTATATAAGCCTGGATCTTAACTTCACCTTTTGGTGCCGAATTCTGCCCTCGGCTACATCCATGCTTGGTAATTCCACATGGCAAAAAGAAAGCCAGTTCCCTTTGTCTTCTTGACCCTTTAAGGGAAAGATGTGGATTTAGACCCCTCCAAAATATACCAGCTCCCTTTTCCTTATTAAGAAAGCTGCTGGGGCAATTTCAAATTGGAAAGACAAATGAAGATTTGGACCACGAGCATTAACTCTTTGATTTCAGATGAGTATGCAGTAACGTTTGCCAATAGATTTGACCAAGCAATTAACTGAATACAAATGGAAGAGAACGGAAAATTTGAACCACAAGACCCAGGGATTAGCAGTCAATAGTAAGTGCCTCCCAAAGACTCAGCACTGTACCTAGAACTTTGCGGAGGAAAAAAAGGAATTATAAGGAGTACAAGACACATCCCTACCCTTTTGGAATGCATCCTTCAGCTGGGAAAACACAACCAATGCATAAAATATTCAGATGTCCGGCCAACGAAATGGAGGGAGGACTCAGGCCTCCATCACAGGCCCAGGCCTGGCATCGGGGAGGATGGGTTCCAGTCCCACCTCTGTGACTTAGGACAAATCATCTAACCCTTCTGGGTCTGAGTCCTCTTCCAGGACAATGCTCCCAGACTTCCTCGTGGGGATTACATGGGATTTGAAAATGCTTTGTAAGTTGTAAAGTGTGGTGTAAATAGTAAAGGTGGTTGTTACTGACTCTCTAAGTACAGAAGGAGAAGGGGGATGGCAGTGTGTCAGCAAACAGAGCCTTCTCTGAAAAACAAAAACCCTGATGAAGAGTCTTCTGCTCCAAAATCACCAATGACTTTCCAGGGCCTAAAGCAGGGGTTGTCAAACTATGGTCCCCAGGCCAAACCCACCCAGCTGCCCATTTCAGAAATAAAGTTTTATTGGAACACATTCACAGCCATTTTATAACATATTGTCCATGACTTCTTTCTCATCACACAGGCAGAGTTGAATGGTTGCAACAGAGACCATGTGGCCAGCTAAGCTGGAAATATTTACTATCTGGCCCTTTAAAGATAAAATTTGCTGACTCCCAGCCTAAAGGATAAAGTCTGAATCCCAGTTGGCATGTAAAGAGTCTTGATACTTAAAAGCAGGATTTGGATACATGAAATGAATCAGATACCTTCCTCCAAGTCCTCCCCAAGTCTGTACAACATTTTGTAACACTTCCCAGGGACCGATTCCACGATTCCACATGAAGTTGGCATCACAAGGTCCTTTCTTAGTGCTACAGTAGGGATCAAGTGTTATTCCTCCTTGGGATCTTTAGTGTTAACTGTAGTACCCACATCATAACAGGTTCTCAATAAAGTTTAATCAAATTAAATCTGAGTCATAAATTAAGGCAGCATAATACACTAAAGAACAGACACAGTTCCTTCATCCAAGAGACTTATTGATAATATATCACTGAAACTGAAAGTTGTAAGTGAATTAATTCATTGGCTCTTAATGAATTAGTTATGCAAATATTTATTCCATGGCAACTATACAGCTATTCCATACCATAGATGCTAAGGCAAATTAGACAAAATGAGATTATATTCATTTGTTCTCCAAGAATTCACATAAGACCTGCTCTGTGCCAAGCTAGGGGTAAGGGTTGGGGTTCAGACTGTCACCACATGTCCTGCGCTTGAGCTCATAGTCTAGTTGAAGAGGCTGGAAGTCAGCAGACGATCACAATACAGGGAGACAAGTGCAATGCCAAAGTGTGCAAAACAGGAAGGTGGCAGGAGGAGGGGCAACATTCCTGGGAAGGCCATCCTTCACATTCTCTCCCGCAAATGCACCTACAGTTTGCCCTCCCAAGGGTCCAAGGGACCAAGAGCAAGGCACAAGCATCTCATGGGCTCCAGCTGGGTTCTACCTGGAGAGCCAACATTGACCACGCTGGCCGTTTTATATAGATTATCTCATTTAATCCTCACAACAAATCTATGTGGTTTTACAAAGACAAAATCACTTGTTCCTGGTCAATAATGAGAAAGTGGAAGATTGTTGTCCAGGTCAATGAAGCTAAAGCTTATGCACTTAACCCCTCACTGTATTGCCTAAATACATGGGAGAAAATAGAACTGGGAGTATATTCCAGAAAAAGCCTAAAGTTTGCAGCCTACACAGACAGTGTTAAATGTTTCTATATCTACCGAATGGACACTGATTCCATGAGGACCATCTGACATGGACCAAAGGCATAGTTGGAACATAAACAGTTGCTTTGTGTTCAGTAAGTCAATAATCGAGGGCGGAAGAAATGAGTGTTGCAAAGATCAGCAATAACTCCCAGCGGCTGGGTGTGCGGCGGGCTGCTGGGACGACCTCGGGGGAGTGATTCTGGACTCTGGCCAGGATATTCATTAAGCCCTAATCACTAATGTGCGGGGAACTCCCTATCTATTAGTGGGCAGCTGGGAGCCCGTGAGACTTGAGGGCGTCCAGAGGGTTATTCCTTTCAGCCAGGTGCCCTCCCCAGGTGTGTCTGCGCAGAGGTCTCGGTGGACGTTGAAGGCAGGAGAGTTGGGACACAAATAAAAGTAAGTTTAAAGAGGAAATTTTGTATTCCCCAAACTTCCTAGGCTCTGTCCAAGACACAAGAGTTTACACATTAGCTTGACCATCCAAATTTTCATTTTCAACTGAAATAAAATGGTAAATAAGACCCCAAGCTCTCCAGATGAGATGGACTCCCTGTGGCTAATAAAGACACCCAAGTTTAGACAACAGACCCAAGTGGCCATGGCGCAAGAGAGAGAGACAGTTACACAGACTTCGTTCCCGGGAGAGGACAGCTCAAAACAAACGTCCTGCTTGTGGCCCTGAGCTAAGACGGTTTGTTTCTGTAACTGGAGCTGTGATACTTGGCAGAAATCTCCTCTACCAGCCTAAAAGGGGCACCCAACAAAGACTTCTGGTTTGGGGCTTAGAAACCACCCAATCGATACTCAGTTATTTTCAACCAATCAGGACAGAACAAATTTTAAACCCTCAATTTACATATACAGACCTGATTGACCATTGACGGCAGGGATGGGAACTGTCCCTATTTAGGCCAGATCCCCTCTTTGTCCTCCACGATGTGCTTTTGTTCCACACCAGAGGCTGTGTCTCCTCCATCTGCAGATTCTTTTTTATAGAAAATAAAGCTCTCCCTTTTTCCTCCCCGGATTTCAGAGTCTTTTGTTAACACAACTTTTTAGTCTTACTGTATACCAAATGTAGTGTAAAACCAATAAACATATGAAAAAATGCTCAATCTTAAATTAATTCCATGATGAGAATGAGATATAATTTCTCTCCCACTTTATTGGCAATGATAAAACAAAAAATCATCATAAATTGACCAAACATGGTGGCAAAGAGGTCTGGTGAGAGGGTCTGCAGTAATGGTGGGGTTTCACATTGGTAGAACATTCTGGAAGGAAAAGTGGTAATGTGGTAATATCAACAAAATGCAAAATGTATGGCCACTCTGACTCACTGATTCTTCTTCTTGGAATTTATTCCAAGGAGAAAATTAGAAAATTAGACAAGTGCTCCAAGGTTCACATGGAAAAATGTTATTTATAGCATTATTAATAATACTAAATATTTAGAAATAACCTAAATATCTACAAAAAATATTATTTAAATAGGTCATGTTACAGCTAGACAACAAAGTCTTCTTAGCTTACTTAAAAGGATAGCGTGATCTGTAAACCAGAATGTGTGACTTTCTCCAGATTGTTCAGCGACAAAAAGGCTTTCCATCTCTACACCTGCCTGTGCATGAAACCCGAGTGCAAGCACCGCACAGACAGATGCCAAGGATGAACTTCACCAAATCGCTGGTGCATAGTGGCCCTTTCTGGGTGGTGAGATTTCAGGTGACCCCCCCCCTTTTTTGTTTATCTGTATTATTTTAATTTTTGCAACGAACAGATAATATCTTTATAAACAGAAAACCAACTGTTTTAAAGATCAAAAAAAAAAAAAGAGAACATCTAAAGGGCACATAAATTTCATGGAGAAAAGGCATGGCTAAAACTAGAACAATGGTTGGTTTTCAGAATGGAAATGCGGACTGAGTTTGAAACCTGCTTGCTAGCCTTGCACAAAAGGGTAGTTCTTCCCAGTCCTGGAGGGGCCAGGAAGGCCCATTGGTAGGAACCTGTGCTCCAGGATCAGTCCATGGGTTCCCATGTCAGCTCTACCCCTTCCCAGGTGAGCAACTTGGGACAAATATCTTAACCTTCTGTGCCTCAGTTTCCTCAGTTAAAAAATGGGGAACTAATAGCACCTGCCTCTAAGTGTCACAATGACTAAAGGAGAGAGTGAACCAAAGACACCTATCACAATGCTTGGCAAATACTCACTGTTCACTAGACATTAGCTCTTATGGAAACCAGCTTCAGACAATTGTAGCCTATGTGAGTTAATGTTCCCAGAATGAAGTGCTAATGAGCAGTTAAGAAGAAAGTAAAGAATAATGAAGCAAGGAAACCCACAAGAGTAGGCATACAAATATCTAAGCTCTGGAGTACAAGGGTCAAGGGTGTGACCTGCATGGTCTCAGGCATGTGACCATCTCATAAATCTCAACTGCTCACTCTTAAAATGGGGATCATATATAGGTCATTTTGAGGATTAAATGCTAAGTGCTAACACAGCACTTAGTCACAGTAAGTTTTCAATACATATTTGCTACCATTAATGAAGATAATTATTACTGACTATGGGATCAGGTAGTGAGCTCCCTGTTACTACAGGTATCCAGGCAGGAGTAACTATTTGAAGAGGAGGATGGAGACAGGACTTAGCATGGGAGGAGGGAATGGACTATTGTTGTTCTTCCAGACCTAAAAATCCTTTTCAAAGTCACTGAAATGTAGAATTGATTTTAAAAGTGGGGTTGTTTGGCACTGTTGTGTAGAGTGATGGGAAACCCAACCCAAGCAAGGTCATCTCCCTCCAGAGTTATGTGATGATGCAGCGCTCAGGGGTCAGCACTGCGTTTCAGACAGGTGAAGCAAGGGAGGTGGGCCCCCAAACTCTGCTCATTCTCTGTCCCAACGGTGGCTCTACCTACCCTAGAAAGCTGCAGATGTTGGTTCACCCACCGTTTGGGCTTACAGAGCCCCGCGAGCTTTGCTGAAAGCTACGGTCCCTCTCTTCAGAGATGTGCGCATCTACACACTCTCTGGCATTCAGGACAAGGAAACCCGGCTTCAGGTGATATGACCGTAATAACAGCAATGACAGGAAACACACACTGATGGCTTGCTGTGTGCTGGGCTCTGGGCTGAGCGCCTTGCAGACATTGTCTCACTGACTTCCCACCAGAACCATCAGTCTGTGTCTATGCTATGAGTGTCACCCCCCTTTTGCAGATGGGAAAAAGCACCCACAAAGTAAGCCAGTAAGGGGCAGGGTTTGAACACAGTTCTAAGGTACAACAGGAATGTGAGGAGTGGTTAGTTGTAGAAGGTGATGACAAGTTGACAACTCGTTCACATTTTAGATGAATCCTAGTCTCTTTCAGGACCTTTTGCACGCTCCCCCAGCCCCACCGGGTTAGCTGGACTTTCTCAAGGCAGCTGGGAGAAGGAAAAGTCAAGGTTGCCATGGGCATTATTTACAAACCCTGGGGAAAGCAGAAGACTTGGAAACAAAACTCGGGCTGCATCCACTAAATGGATACCCCAAATGGCAGGATGAAAGATGTCATTAACAGTCTTCACTTGGGGAGCTAATATTTTGATCTATACAATATGGCAGGGTGCTGGAGGAAGAATATTTTCTCAGAGACATCCAAATACTTGCAGACTAATTTATCACTCTTATTTTCTTTTAAAATTCCTTGCTTAATCCAGACAGGCTTAGAACTTGCCTCATCCCAGGGCCACTGGGATCCCTTGGACTTGGCAGCAAACCCCCTAATTTGCTTTGCCATGGCAAGGCCAGGGGATGTATCCATATATCTCTCCAAGCCTGCAGGGGTCTTTAAATCCTGTTGCCAAGGCACTGATACCATCTGTCCACATAGCAGGCAGATACCAAAAGGACACAGTCATAACCTCATGGTTAAGAACATGGAATTTTGGCTGGACACAGTGACTTTCTCCTGTAATCCCAGCACTCTGCGAGGTTGAGGTGGGAGGATAACTTGAGGTCAGGTGTTCGAGACCAGCCTGAGCAAGAGTGAGAATCCGTCTCTGCTAAAAATAGAAAAAAATTAGCCCAGGCGTGATGATGTGCCTGTAGTCCCAGCTACTCAGGAGGCTGAGGCAGGAGGATCACTAGAGCCCAGGAGTTTGAGGTTGCAGTGAGCTATGATGATGCCACTGCACTCTGGTCAGGGTGACAGAGCAAGACTCTATGTCAAAAAAAAGCAAGTACTTTGGAATGGCAGACACATAGGTTCAAATTCCAGCTTCTCTACTGAATACTCCAATCTCTCTCTAAGCTTCAGTTTCCTCATCAGTCTAAGAGGGATACCGACACCTCATGAATTTGTCGTAGGGATTAAATGAGATGATACAATATTGGACAGGGAGGTGGGTATCTTTAGGCCAGTTACTTAACCTTCCTGGGCCTCAGCTTCTTCAACTGTAAAATGGGGACAATTATAGAATCTACCTTTATAGGGCAGTTTTGTGATAAGTCAATGAATTACGGCTTGGAAAGTGCTTATAGTACAGCACCTGTCATATCAGTACTCAGTAAATACGAGTTGTTATGATTAATGCATGTAAAGCTCTCAGCATGGTACAAATAAATGTCCAATAAATGGTGGCTGTTATCATTACAAAGTACAAGTTCCTCAGAGAATTTCATGCATGTTTATCTTTTGCAAATCAATAAAATATGAAGATGTTGGGGGGAATCTTGTCCTTAAGTAAATGCTGCAGTCACAGCAGAGAGAACCCACGAGAGCCCTGTTGCCTCAGCAGGATACCCTGGGACCTCCACCCCGCCCCGAGCCCAGGCTGTCCTTTGCTTCCATAGGACCTGCCCTCATTCTCATTCAGCTCCCTACTCTTTCAACAAATGCTCACCCCGCACCCACAGTAAGTGGGACAGAGGGCCGGGAATACCCAAGCAGAGAGTGAGGTGGCTCCAGCTCCTGTCCTCCTGGAGCCTACAGGGCAGGGAGGCAGATACACATTAAATAAATACACATGCAAGTGATGACTTAGTGCCAGCTGCAGTGTGGTGTGAAGAATGTGATGAGAATGTACAATGGGATTCCCGATGTGGTCTAGCTCCAGGGGTATGTATAACGGGGAGTCATCGTAAAGGCTCCTTGAGGAGCATTTAAGCTGGGACTTGACAGATGAATAGGAGTTGGCTGGGGGGTGCCTGGGAGTGAGGGAGGAAAGGGTTCAGACAGGCAGGCATTTTGTTCCAAAGCCCTGCACCCCCAAAGTGCCTGGCTCACTAGGAGAACAGAGAGAAGGGTAGTGTGGTTGACTTATTCCTAGACGCTCCACTCAAAAATGCCCAGCTAGAAGGGTGGAATTTGGAGAGAAATCAAGGTCCACAGGAACTGCATTCTCAATGGCAACCGTTGTCTCTTCCCTTTCAGGCGCTCCTGACCTGCTCGCAAAGCCTGCATTGTCTCAGAACACGACCCACAAGGCCAAGCGAACGCCCAGCATCCCAGAGGCTGCAGACATGGCTCACCTTGCCCACATGTGAACGGCAGCCACGACACCACAACGGGGACCCTGCCCTCTGATTCCTCTCTGATGCCTCAGTCACGTCCTGGTCACACCCCACTTGGTTCTGGGAGGCTATATACGAAGATACGTTTCCCTCACTGAAGAAAACAGAGACAGCATGAAAGAAAACAATGGCCCCAAAGGAGGCATCCGTGATTGACATAAATGGGGATGTTCTCTTAGGAGCATCATGTATCATCACGGAAGCAAACCCCCAGGTCATTTATTTCTCCGCCTGTTTACATGCTATGGAAAGAAGACGTGTGTAAGTTTCCTGTGGTTTTACACTGGAAATTGATGCTCCAGGAAAGGAAGCTGTATGTTCTAGACATAGCAGGTTTCTTTTGGAATTCACACATTGGGCGTCTGGCGTTACTCCCTAAATGGTACTTTTGTTGTCTTTTCGTTCAAGACAGCCAGCTTCTTCCAAGATCAGAACTGCCTGCTGGCCTCCCTTGATAAACAGCCCGTCAGCCCTCTTGGTAGATCAGATGTTTAATAGTCAGCCCAACTTATTGTTTATCTAAGTAGCAGTTTTGACTGTGATGAAATAACATTTTAACCGCAGGCGAAGCATTACGGATAGCTCCTGCGTAGAACCTAGAGGCTGGGAATGGCCAACAGGGCATCCTGTACCAAAAGGAGAGGACCACTCCATCCTGGCTGGCAGTTCTCCATGTCAGAGATGCCATCATTAGATGCTGCTCCAAAGACCTAAGGGAGATGTGCCCCAGAGAAGCATATGGACCCAATCCTTTCCACTAAGGCTCAATGGCCCAGCAAAATATGAAAGTGAGACCTGTGCTTCTAAAGCGTAACAGTCTAGAGTCAGTGGAGTTTGTGAAACAAGCTCACCACCGCAGGAGCAAATCCCAGCAGGTGAGATTCAAGGAAGATGGGACCACAAAGAACCCAACTGGCCTAGCTGAGGTTGACGTTCACACTCCTGAAGACCCAGTGGTGATGGGGAAGACTCCAGCATCCAGGCACCATCACCCCCCCACCTACTCACTCTCCTTCCCCAGGTCCCAGAAGGCAGGGGGCTTTCGGAACATTGCGATCCAAACCTCCCCCAGTCTCAGGAAGCATTTCCCAGTTTTCAAAAGGAAGAAACTCACATCTAGCAAGTCCCTGGTGGAAATGCCAACAGCATCCCCAAGTGCCATCCAGGTCAACGGCACCCTCTCTGAACAGGACATTGTATCTTCTAACCTTGCCTACTTGAGGTTGGCTCAGCATCTTGAGGATGGACCTCAAAGGGTCAAGGTGCCCCACCCGTTTCCCCCTGGGGTGTCCAAGGTGCAGAGCAATGGGCCTGTTAGCATCTGCTTGGAAGCAGGAACCTGGAGGTCTGCAGGGAAAGCAACAGCTGCCATTCAGGTCCCAGATGATATTTACCACAGTACTTCCTGGGATGCTAGAGAGTCCACTTTCAGTCCAGACAGGTCGGCTGAAATAAGCAACTCTATACACCCTTTGGTTGACACGTGTACAGGTGATAGGAGAAGGGTGACTCCACCAGATTCAGAAAGATCCCCCTCCTGTTCAAATGCCACCAGCAGTGCCAACCACATTCCAGGCACAGAGAAACTCAAACCCGAATTGCTTTTGCCCAAAGACAACACCGATGACAAAGACCTTGGCCCATTGTCATCTCAGTCAAAGGAAACGTGTGTTCCCTCACCTCCACGGACTCACAGCTCCCCCTCGCCAGGTTCGCACAGCCAGCCAGCCCATCCAGCAAGAGCCTCGGACTGTCCTGCATCCAGTAGCAATCACCAGAATCTGGTGTCACTCAAAACTAAAAGTGCATCAAAATCTGCCCCCGTGTGTCAGGAGCAGATGGCAAAGGACCCCACCCAGTCGGACACCCTGGAGTTTCCAAATTGTCCAGGAAGCAGTCACTCCCCATCCTCCCTTCCTAGAAGTGAGACCAAACTTCAGAGCAACAGGGAGATTAGCGGCATTAATCAAATTCACCTGGCACGGGGTGAACTCTGCGACCTCCAAGGCCGGCTGCAATCCGTGGAGGAATCTCTGCACTCGAACCAAGAGAAAATTAAAGTCCTTTTGAATGTAATTCAAGACTTGGAAAAAGCTCGAGCTCTCACTGAAGGGTAAGGGGAATTTTTTCCATATTAAAAACCACTGGGTGAAGTCATTTGCCAACACAGGGGCAGAGTGAGAGCATTGGTTTCCATTACTAAAATGTCTCCGAAATGCTTGAGGTTCTGTTGCTTCCCCAAATCGTAACCCATAGCCTCCCTTTGCTCAGACTGGGTTTCATTTAGTTCTAGGCTTTGGGGGATTTGTGTGGATTTCCACTGCTATTTGTTTTTGTGTTCAGGTGTTACAGGAGAAAGGCAGCAATGAAGCAGCAGGCTCAAAAATTGTTTTTATAAAAATGAGGGCAGAGCTGGCTAATGATGGGGGAAAGGATAGCAGGAAGGGACTCCCCCCGCCCCATGCTCTTAGCGAGTCCCTGCATTTGCAAGGTATCTCAGTTCTTTGTGTGTTTGTCACAAAGGACGTAAGGTGGCCATTAAGTTACCACTGACCTGCCCCCGTACTGACCTCGTTGATGACTTGGGCTGACCCATCACTGACTAAGTAGGAAGTGAAATGAGATCACAGTTCTGTGAAGAGAAAACAGCCACAAAATGCTTTCCTGGGTGACTCAGCACCAGTCTGGGGAGGGAAGAGCAGCTATTTGTTTAGGTGTGGAATGCTCGTCTCTCCAGAGAGCGCTCTCTAAAGACAGAGAAGCAGCAGTGGCTAAAGTTCATCATTACAAAAGCGATCTTTGTAACCAAAACATTTGTACGTCTGTAATACCTTGAAATAAATAAAAAGGGAAACAAAGAAGGGGTGGGAGGGAGAAGTAGGTAACTGGCACTTGCTGCTGTAAATCAGCACCAGGCTGCGGCATCAGAGAGCAGCACTGAGATGATGCAGAGGGGAATGCATCAAACCAAGGGGTCAGAGTTTGCACCATCTCCTTCTGCGCCGTGCAAAGCCCTCCTCTCGCAGGGCCGTCGTCAGCATGGAAACCCTCAGATTGAAAAGTGTTTAAATGTGAGCTCCTCCTGTCACGATTTTCTTATTTGTTTGTAGTGCTCATGCAGCTTCAGAGCGTCGTGAATGCTACGCTGTAGGGACTAAGGGGCCAGTTGGGAGAATGTGTGTGGCCCACGTGGCTTCCGCCCCTAGACTGATCCAGCAAATGCTCTGTCTTGCAGGCGCAACTTTTACCGAACTGGCCAAGATCTCAACAACTGCAGCACCTGCCAGAACACGGCCTGCATCATCTACAGGTACCTGGCCATAAGCAAGGCCTGCTCTGTAGACCATGAGGCTGCAGGGTCCACTGAGCACTCTAGCAAACTCTCTTAAGTGCAGCAAGTTGAGAGACAGGCAGAGACAGGAGGCCTCTGAATACCTGAGACTTAAAAAACAAGGAGTTCTACTATGAAATGTTAACATCTGGTTCCGAGGCAGGGATTGCTTGTTTTCGTGATGACAGGTCTATGAGCATATCCTTTTGATGTAATCATCGCTGCATTTATCAAACACTAAGTACAGTCACTATGGTCAGCCCGGCGTGCACACTGGCAGCTCATCTCACAGCTGGACCTTGCGAGGTGGCTGTTATGGTCCTCAGGGAAGTTAAACCATTTGGCCTAGCTCATGTAGAGCATTTTCTGAGAGCAGAAAGAGCCAGGTTTGAGACTCACATCCAGATTTTTCTAATCCCAAACCTGTGATAATAATTATTCCACCACACTGTCTCTTCCTCAACAGTAGCTATCCCATGCCAGGCACTTACTATGAGTCAAGAACTGTGCTAAGCATTTTCTGTTCATTTCTAAGTACAGTATTTCTTTCCAGCACAGGGTATGGTGCTGTAATAAAGTAGATTTTTACACGTGATAAAAGCAAACATCATATAGTGGTGAGAGCACTAAACTTCGAGTCAAAAGACCCGTGTTTTAATTCCCAAGCCAGCTAACTTGACCTGGGCTCAGTTTCCTTGCCTATAGTGTGGGAACAGTTATCCCTATCCACAGGTGCCATGAGGACAAAATGAGACAATACAGGTAAGTGAATGCCTCTTGTAACTGCAAATCTCTGTACAAATCCAAGGGTTTATTACCGTTATTACTAGAAAGATCAATGCCCCCTTAGCTGGAAGCCCACTTTCAATGGCATGGTAGAAAAGTGGTCAAAAGCAGTCATTTCAGTTGATGACATCTAATTTCGTTTGACAAAAGTGAACAAGGCTGCTTTTTCCATTACTTTTCTATTTCTGATGAGAACAGCAGCTCAGGGCCTGAGCAAACTGGAGCTCAATTAGGTTGCCTATGTGTGCTTTTAAAAATTTCTCATTCTCTCATGCAAAATACTAAGATTTCATTTTAATAAGATACCATGTGCCTAGAAGTCAGGAGGTGCTTGCACTTGGTTAGGTCTTTGGGCATTTTCTCACTGAGCCTCAGTAAGCAGTTGTACAGGACTAGGTGGTTTCACCGAACAGAAGATTCAGGACTGTTCACAGAAAATACCTTTCACCTCAATGTGAAGTTGCCTCTCATAAAAGGGGGCCTAGGGAAAGCCCTGCAGCAGGGTGACATCTAAGCAGGACTAAGTAGGCATCTCATCCATCGCTATCTTTTTGCTTCTTTGTTTACATCTCCTATTTTAAGTACATTTTCTAATCACTAGGAGGACAAAAATTATTAAATGTCTAGACAGCTAGGGAGGAGAAGAAACTATTCATCATAAACAAGAAGAATTAATTTGAACTAACCTCCATTGAATTTTGGATAGTCTCTCTTCTCTTCAGCAGCCAGACGATGTATTTTCTATTGCTTTCTATGATCTTTTATTTGGCTTATGTAACGGCTATTTCACCAGTCCACTACAAGTTTCGTGACCTGGCCTTGGGCAAGTCATTTCCAGCCTGTAAGTTTCCTCTTCTGAAAAATGAGGGCCTTTCATTAGAGCGTCCCAATGGTCCCTTTTAGTTCTGACATTCTGATAGTCTAAGCTGAATTAAAAGTAACAATATTTGGCTAAACTATGACCTTCCAACAAGTCTGAGAATGTTTGTATTTTTCTAGCACTTACTTCAAACATCCCAAGCAAACATTCTAAGTTAAGTTACACCCTTGGATGGGTTCGGAAACCTTCATGCACACCTCGTTTTCCAGAAGAACAGCTATCGTATGCATATATCCCTCATTACCATTCAAAGCCAGCCTTTTCTCTCAGACAGTATCCATATCCTTGTATCTCAGCCATTGCGAAGGAACGGGCAATTAATTTGATGAAAGCAGAGAGATCAGAACATCCCCATCGTAGTAACAGTGGGAAGATGAGAGTTGTCATTTATTTTTTTTAACATTTCACATGACTTCAAGTTTGTGTTGTGTCCTGGAAAGTCAGATCTTAGAAACGAAGGAATACGTGATGTGAAATACTCATCCCCAGGCCTTGGTAAGCCACGGTCTCTTTCCCTGATGACGGATGGGCTCAGCGCACGTCGCTGTTCATAAAGCACATGGGCGAATGACGGATTGTCCACCGGGTCGCCTCTGGGGATGCTGCTGCTAAGTTAGCAATGCACAAGGTTTTCTAAGTGTTGTTCCCACAGGCGTCACCAGCCAAAGGCCATGGCTGTGCTGCTTGCTCCTATCAGGACATGTGGGGTCATCCGGTTCTACCCAACTCATTCTCTCTGTTCCTGAAGCCTCATTGGCTCTCCTCTTAGCATCAATCCCCTGGATAGATCCTGTTTCATCAGGGAGCACCAACACCAATGCCTAAAGATTCCATGCCCGGCCCTTAGGAGCTTTCAGGGGATTACATACACCAAGGAGAATGAACTCCTTTGAGTTTTCACTGCCATAGGCTCCAAGGGGAGGGGGTGGAAATTGGCTCTAAACCTCAGGCTGGTCCCAAGCTGCTTAGGCCCCAGTCACTCGCCTCACCTCGCCTTAGCATTAATCCTAGGACAAGTTACCCAAAGGGCTGAGTGAATGCCACCTGTAGTCCCCAACGTTAAATAACATCAAATTACTTCATGAGAAAGTCGTTCTCTTTTCAAATTTATTTCAATCCTTTCAATTACCTAGAGGGGAAAATCTGAGTTTGGTACTAGAACATCTTAAAACCTTCCTAATGCTTTCCTATCACATTTCTCTGCAAAGACAGAGTAGGACTCAGGTTAATAGCCCTGGGCAAGCACCAGTATCCAGCCAGAATGTAATAACTTTCAATTTTTTTATTGAAGCTTTTAACTTTAAAACTAATCCTCTTAACTGTTTATTGTAATTGATGTAGGTCTCCATTTTCAAAAGTGATATTACCAGTTTTGTATAAAAAAAGTTTTTAAATTTAAAAAAGTGAATTGATCTAGAGAAAAAAAAAACATGTTAAATAAATAATTGGCCAGATGGTGTGGGGAATCTCTCAAAAATCATGAAAGTGGTGAATTGAAATTTGGGAAGTGTTGCCCAAAGGAATCGGCTCCTTTTCTTCTTCTGAAGAGCGAAAGGTCTCTCCCAGCCCCCTCGCTCTCTCTCCCCCACCCGTTCCTCTGCTGTTCCGGCCACATCTGCACTTCAACTTCATGTTCGCTCTAAAAATAGTCAGCAGAGCCTCTTCGGCAGACTTTGACCACACAGATCATCCATTTCTTCTCTGGATGTAACTCCCAGGAAAAAAATCTGCTTGGTTTAAGTTGTAAAATGCCTCTAATGTGTTTTAAGGGAAAATAATAGGAGGTCTTTTGCAGAAAAATTTTCATCTACCAGCCAAACATGCTGCTGAGGAATCGGAAATAAAGAGTGAACTGCAAACTTACCATTTTCAATGGGGAAAAGGGGAGGTTGGCCGTGTAAGATTTGAAAGGTGCCAGAGAGAAGAGAGAAACAGAGGAGCCATTGTTCATCCAGGGTCTCCCTGGACAGCCCGCCCTCCTCTCTTCCTTAGCCTCTTCCCATCACTCCATCTGCACTCATGGACTGTATTGCTGTGACTCCTGTGGCATGACTGTCCCTACCTTTTTCCTGAGATAGATTGTGCGTGTGTGTGTGTATTTATATATAATTTTCGACTAACTGCAGACATTTACACTTAACATCCCAAGGCACCTCAAATTCACCACATCCCAAAACACATTCATTTTCCCCCACAAAAGTAATTCTCTACCAATATTTCTTATTTCATTCAACACCACTGACCATGAGGTGACTCCATAGGGAAACCACAGTCCACCTGGACCTCCTCTTCTCCTTCACAACACACCAAATGCGCTACTGATTCTAACTGCCAAACCCGGCCCTCACTCCATCTCCTGGGGCTCAGGTTCAGCAAAAGTTCTCATCATCTGTCACTTGAATGCTAACTGTTCTTTCTGCCATAGGTCCCTTTTGTCCCATCCCAAGTAATCCTCCATGCAGATTGCTAAATTATACCTGAAAAGTAGAATCTGACCATGTCACTCCCCTGCTAACCAACCTCGTCCTGGTTCCTGCCGTTTCCATTAGCTACTTTCTCAAGGCCCTTTCAATGTGGTGCCAACGCCTTCTTCCCTGTGGCTCTGGCTCCTCTCCGGCCACAGGGAACTACACTCAGCTGGTAGTTCTGTCTAGCCTCAGTGCCTTTGCACCAGCTCCCACACTTCCCTGGCATGCCTTTCTGCCCCACTTTGCCTGGACATTTCCTAGTCTTGCAGCATAAAAGCCAGTTCTCTGGCCACCCTTACACTCATCCTCAGAAGGGCCACCAAGCCATGTGCGTTTCTCTGCTACACCGTTCGTTGATCCTATTGTGTCACAATACAGTGTTTATGAAATCTTTCCTTCAGAAAATGATTAGTCTCTCAAAGTCTGGTCAATATCTCATACACAGTTGGTGCTCAATAGATTCTTATCAAAGAAGGTAATGACCATTGACAGGGGAGGAAGAAAAAGTAGTGGCGAGTTGAAGACAGCTATTTAGATTGCCCAAAAGTAAAGTCACTGTTACCCTTTGTTTAAGGAAATAGAGGATCTAAGTTAAGCAAACGTTCTTACTAGGGAAGGCAGGCTTCTGTGTAGTCCTCAGTAGATCCTTTTGAGCTGAATCTAACAATGACTGAATGTAGAACATGGATTGTCAATTTTAAAATATCTGTAACATCACATACTTTCAACGAAATGTAACCGAATCAAATCTTTCTTTGATGACTCAGAAAGCTTGTTGCACTTTCACAGGACATTGAGATCCTTCTTCCTCACGGCCTTCCGACATCACTGCCCAGTACTTCTGCACCAGCTGTGGTAGGAAAGGCAAGGTTTGACTGGGGAACCACAACACTCCCTCCAGGCTAAAACGTCTTCTTTCTGTCCTGCTCCCCGGCCGACTGCCCAAATGCTGAACTGCCCCAGTGATGTCTCTGGAAGGGGGATTTATAGCATTAGATCTGCAGGTTCTCTTGATGAAATACCAAAACCCAGAATAATGCCTAAAATGTCCACATTCTAACTGGTGGGCCCCGTGAATATGTGACCTTATATGGCAACGAGGACTTTGCAGATGTAATTAAGTTAAGGAGTTGAGATAGGCAGAGAACTATGGACTGTCTGGGTGGACCCGAGGTACCCACAGGGTCCTTGGAAGGGAGAGAGGGAGGCAGAAGAGTCAGAGAAGGAGACGTGAGGAAGGTCAGAGGCAGGGTCAGAGTGATGTGGTCACAAGCAGAGGAATGTGGCAGCTCCTGAAAACTGGAAAAGGCAAGAGATGTGTTCACTCCCAGAGCTCCCAGAAGGAGCGCAGCTCTGCTGACGCCGTGATTTCCAGTTCTGAAGGGCTTCTCACCTCCACAACTTTGACAGTAAAATTTGTGTTGTTTTAAGCCATGAAATTTGTGGTAATTTCAGCAAAAGGAAACTAGTACACTCAGATTAAATCCTTATAATTCATAAACTGCTCACATCCAATTGGAGGTCAGTTTATTTGACCATACTTGATGGCTTTTACAGTTACAACAGCCGAGGACAGGGACCTGTGGGGATGAACCCTAAGGGAAAGAAGTAAGAAGAGAGCTGCCTCTTACTGGGCCGTTATTTCCTGGTCATTTAAAGCACCTTTCGTCTTCACACGTAATCCTCACAACCATACGAGATAAAGTGCCCCCATTTTACAGATGAAGGAACTGAGGCTCAGGGAGGGCCAGGCACTTGCGCAATATTCAGATGAGGCAACTGAAGCTGAGAGGGATGAGGCCCTTGCACAGTTATTCTAGAACTAACAATGGCAATGGTCACATCAGAACTCAGTGCTGTCTTCCTGCAAGCCCCTTTCCACAGCCTGCCCCCTTCAGAGGCCAGACTCACTCCATCGATGTTAGGGGTCACTGGAATGTTCTACCACTGCTAAGCTCCACCTAGCCAAGGGTGTCGTGTGGGTGTATGCTGAAGTTGCAGACGCTAAACAATGTTCTCAAAGTGTGATCATGGCTCATCTGCATCAGAACCCCTGGGTCTCTGTTAATTCCAGTACCTGGGCTTCACCCCTAAACCTGCTGAATCACGGGGTGTGGGGTAGAGGGTGAGAATCTGCAGTTGCAGCAAGCTCTCTGGGAAAGGCTTCTGGAACATTGAACTAGGTAAAGCCAGGGTCCTGAAAGGAGGAGATGACAGTTGATTTACTAGAAACTTGTGACAACTAGCCTACTAATAGAAAATACTCGTTTATAAAATAGCCCCAAAACTAGCTTTTGTTTTTAATATATCCTTGGAAAGATGGGTTACCTCTTCTGCTTGGCTTTGATTTTAGGGTTAGATGGTCACACGTAGGCCTAATTATATACGAAGGTTGCAGGTGAGAATGGAGGTGAGGGGAGGGGAGGGGAGAGGAGGAGAGAGAGGGGCTTGTTTATGGAGTAGCCATACCTTCTGACGCCTCCCGTTTCCAATGAGAAGACAAAATGAGTCCCTCTCAGGCCACTCTGGGGCCCAGGCTTGCATTATGCATTACTTAGGGCACTCATCTGTAGCCTTTCCTTCCTCCTACATCTCCCGGCTCCTGGGGCCTCATCTGACATCAGGAACTGACTGGCACTCCAGGCTGGCATGCCTCCTCCAATAAAGGTTAAGAGCAATTAAAGCCTAATTCTGCTCCCCAGCCAAGAGCCCAAATGCTGAGAACTGCCGGCTGGTGGGTTCTGGAAGACTGACAGCAGACGTGTGACAAGGGTGTGTGTGCCAGCTGGTGACGACCACCTTTAGGACAAGAGTGTCGTCATCCTGCGCTCCTGAACCACGGACTATGCATGGAGCTAAACACCATGCGGGAATGCCCACCACGATCGCTCGCTTCCTCACACTCCACAGACTGCGAGTTGCTCCTTTTCATTATCGATGCCTCTACTGTTAAGGTTCCTTCTGAACCAGACAGAGAACTCATGGCTACCCAAAGGGGATTCACTGCCAGCGCCTCTCTTTGTACCTAGCAACCAGCATCCTCACTCCTGGTGCTTCCCAGCCATGGTTTTGCTACTCGGAGTACAGTGTGGAGGCTCCTTGGAACGCAGACCAAAGCCTCACAGCCATGCACCTGCAAGAGGAGAGCAACGACTTCCTCTTACCCAGGAAAGAGAGCCACGTGAGCCGCCAGAGGTCATGTGGTTGGTGGCCTGAGAATTCTTCCTTGAGTTTCCCTCTCTGGTTAAGCTATTTGGCCAGGCTTTGGCCTTGCCTGCCACTGAAAGCTATTACCTAACCAGAGAAAAAGGCACTTCTCTAGAAATGCAATAAGCACTCAGTC
The DNA here is from genome assembly GCF_041146395.1 of Eulemur rufifrons. NCBI lineage: Eukaryota > Metazoa > Chordata > Mammalia > Primates > Lemuridae > Eulemur > Eulemur rufifrons. The sequence continues at coordinate 16,179,943 of NC_090992.1, forward strand.
CGATGGGCTTAGCAACCAACTTTCCACTTAAATTATTTAGTATTTTCCTTTTGTCTGTTATGACATTCCCCAGCAAGGAGCCAGGTGAACTGTGAGAGCCTCATCTTCTAGCCACAGTCCACTCTCTGGCCAGCAATAAAGTCCACACTAAAAAAACAATTATAAAGCACACAGCAGATCTGTTCTTTCTAGCAATCACGGATGCGTTTGTACCTCTCCTCAAATCAAAGTATGGACTGAGCAACACTATTTCAAAGGCTGGGACAAAAACATCACGGCAATACCATCCAGCATCCCCCAAACACTCCACAACAAACACAGCTTAAGTTGTCTCTCTGGGAAACAGTCACGAAGTCTGGGGTACATGTAAAAATTTCTCTGAGCCCCGACAGGCCGATACCCAAGACACCCTCTGTATTCCCTGCTCCTACTGGGTGGTCGTTATTCCTCTCCTTCTCTCCCTAGCATGTGGGGGGAAAGACGTAGGATTTACAGCATCAGCAATTTATCTGCAATAAAAAATGAAACCTATTTTAATGCATTAATAGCTACAGAGGCTGAAACATGCCATAAATATAAAACCAAACAAGTGGAGTATTTCCCAGGCATAACAAACGGGTGGCTGCTGGCACTGAGGCCACAGGTGACCACAGAGTGATCCAATCTTTCTTTCTCTGTCAAGTCAATGTCATAATTATTACCATTTGTCGAACCAGCCAAGGTGCCAGGCATTTTGCTAAACGCTGTGTGTGTATCATCTCATTTCAGACTCCCAACAACCCTAAAATGTAGGTAGGATTAATATTACCATTTTACAGATGAGGAAACTGAGGCTTGGAGAGGTTAAGTGATCTATCCAAGACCCAGTGGAGCCAGGGCTCAAACCTAGGAGGGCTTTCAGATTTTCCTGTTCCTTCCCCTCTTTCCTTTTGACCTTGTGTCATCAGTGTTAAACTTCTCTGAGATGACCCACCCTTTCTGAGGGCTTAACACGCAGACTTTCTTGGCACAGAACCAAGAACACAGATTTCTTACAAAGATAGCTATCAGCAGAGAGGATTTCTGCAGCTCGATCCTGCTTATTTATGTGCCAAGCTGAGAACCGGTGATTTTCTGAAGACTCAGGGCAGATAGATGCCCTGGGAGAAGGAGAGCACTTGCCAATTGGAAATGGCTGCAAGTTCTGAGCTCAAAATTACACCCTATAAAAAATGAGCAAACTGGTTATTAGGAGAAAGTTTGAGGAATAATATCCCTGGTAGGCCTGGCAGGGGGGGAAGCATACAAACTAAAGTTCCCACTTCCCCAAAGACACTTCCCAAAGTGTCATGATTTATCCAAATGGACGAGAACCACCTAACCGTCGCTGCATCCATTGATTCTCACAGCTAATTCTCGAAAAAAGAGAGTCGCAGGAACTCAATCAGTCAGTGGCGCACCTGGGCTCTGTGCAGGGAAGGACCACAGAAACATTCCGACGAGAGGTAGAGAAGAGGTGGAGAGGAATTTGGAAGATGTTCTGTCTTCAGGGAGACACCGTGGGTCACTCACTTCTCAGTCAACTTGCCTGGAGTGCGTGGTTGACGGCAGTGGCTTGTCAACATTTCTCTTTGTAACAGACCAAGACCCCCAGCTGAGAAGGAAGTGCAAAGGGCCCACAGGAGACATCAGCAGCCTGCACCAGACCCAACATGGCTGAGTCCAGATATTACCTGGAACAGGCTGCCTCCTTAGGGGGTGGGCAGGCACCTTTGCCGGAGAGGCAGCCTCCCTGCGAAGGCCGCCCTGAAATCTAGAAAGACTATTGCAGGGTGGGCCGGGCAGCTGGTCCACAGAGGGCCCCCTGTGCAGCCCAGCCCGGCCCATGTTAGGTCTGGCTCCACAGGGGACTGTGAGGTCATTTAGGAGCACCAGGCCTTGGTTACCCCATCCTGCCTCCACCCACGTATGGCAATCAGGAATTCACATGCATACAGATTCCCACGGTCTTTTGGTGCAGTATATCTTAGCGCACAGCTTTGAGGCTAGACAGCCAAGGTTCAAATCCTGCCTCTGTCACTTGCTAGTACGTGCCCTCGGCAGAATATTTAACCTCTCTTTGCCTCAGTTTCCGCATTTGTGAAACGAAGGTAATAATTCTCACGTGGAACTGTGAGAATTCATGAGAAGGAACATAAACTTGTAGCACAGTGTCTACAATATAGATTTCCCTCCGTAAATGATAGTCATTCTTCTTATCACTATTGTTATTATTGCCCCTTTAAATTACCACATGTCCTGATGTATTGTGGTCCAGGTGCTCCCTTGCTGTTTCTTCTTCTTAGAATAAAGTCCTGGAGAGAGCCAGGCCCTTAGCTGAAACACTTGATCCTTCTTTAGAAGGAAAATCAAAGGACTAGGGGTCAGGAAACCAGGTGTATAGGCTGAATGTGTCCCTTCCCCAAAATTCATATATTAATTCCCAATGCCCAGTGTGATGATATTTGGAAGTGAAAACTTTGGGAGGTGATTAGGTCCTGAGGGTGGAGCCCCCCCCCCCACTGTGATTAGTGCCCTTACAAAGGAGACCTCAGAGAGGTCCCTCACCCCTTCTGCCATGTGAGGACTCAGTCAGAGAAAACAGCCCTCTATCTACCAGGAAGAGTGTCTTCACCAGACATGAACCTGCCAGAGCCTTGATCTTCAACTTCCCAGCCTCCAGAACTGTAAGAAATACATGTCTGTTGTTTACAAGACGCCCAGTCTATTGTATTTTGTTACAGCAGCCCAAACAGACTAAGACATCAGGCTGAGATTCCAGTCGTAACCCACAGTGTGATCTCCCTTTGCCAGCTTGCTTGTCTGGTAAAGGGGCACAACAACCCTCCTGGACTGCCCTGAGGATAAAATGAAAACACAGATCTGAAGTGCTTTGCAAATTCAAAAGTGTTATATAAAACTAAGAGGTTTCTGTTATTTGTTTGTTTCCATATAAACTTTTATCTCCTTTTGGCTTACCCAAAATCAGTTTGCCCAGCCAAGATCTCACAGCCAGAACCTAGCTCTGTTGTTTGCTCATGTATTTTATGTATTTATTTTTTTTTTTTTTGCTATCTGCTCCTCACTGTATCTTCCTCCAGACAAGCCATGACTTAGGGCTCTCGCTGCTTCCAATTACCTAGAAAAACATCCTTCTGCTTTTCAGCTAGCATGATGGCTGGAGCATTGATCTGTCAGCTAGATTAGTGAGGTGCCCTGGAGAGGGGAACCTGAAAACTCTCATCCATTCCTGGTGTACACATAGCTCACTTACTAAATGCAACGTGGCACCGTGCTCAGACATCCTGGGTGTGAAGGGCCCTAAGGCTCCCCAGACAGTGAACTCGGCATCCCTGAATCACAGGTCCCGTCTTCCCACGCGTCCTTCGGAGGACCAGCCCCGTACACATCAAATGCTCTGGGCTGTCTCAATGGCTCCCTTCCTGAATCCTGCATGGTAACAACTTCCTGACTACTATTTGCTCTTACTGTAAGCCAGGGTTCTGCAAAACCTAAGCACTCAACACTCATCTTCCTCCTTATGACCTTGCATGGAATATAGAGTATATATGGAATACGGATGGTAGAAAATGGCATGGGTGGGAGGGCCGGGAGGGTAAGAGGAAGGAGAGAAGGCACTGAGGTTGGAAAGGTTATTGGTGTTCTGTGTTGATACTTGAGCCAAAACCCAAAGCAGAGAGTCCTCTGCAGTACCTACAAACAACCCTCTGCTAAGAATTTACTTGAATTTTCACCAAGTTGGCAACTTGCTCCTCTTTTCCCGGGGTTGCTGAACATGGTGTAAGTTGGCTGAGCAGGAAGTTGAGGGGCATCTCCTCTTTTCCACCTGGCCTCAAGACGAAAAGCAGACGAGAGGGCACTGCCCCCTCCCCATTTATAAGGCAGCTGCCACCAAAGCAAAATATACTCCCTCTCCTCCCCTCTAAACTAAACAGTAGTTTGTCAAACGGATGAATAAGAAGAAAAGTGGCAATTTTCCTTTATGCTAATAAATTGCTTTGGCCTGAAAAACATTAATCAATTTCTTTCCAAAGCACACACACTTCTCTATACTCTGCTATTTGCCTGGCCTTGAAAAGAAAGTCACTTTCAATCCCCTTTAAATTGTCAAGACCAGTGGGGGCAGTCACAAGATGGGAGTGGGGAGCTCCCTAAATCCCAGTGATTATAATGGAAACCTGCTGTGTTTCCATAGAAACACAAACAGGGTATTCTTCCCTGGATCTAGATAGACAGGAGGGGTGCCCAGCGATGGCAAGGTGCACGGAGGGCTACTCAAGAGCTGAAGGTGGATGTGAGGGGGTGAGACGTTTGGCCCCTGAGACGGAAAGACCTAGTGAGGAGAGTGGAGCGGGCGGAGACTGGGCGCTACCTGAGGGGAATTCACCTGTTACTGCGGCCCATCTGCACAGCCGGCTGGCGAGGTACAAGGAAGCTAGTACAACTCCCACACTCAGCTGAGTAGTGGCGACAGAAAGAATGTACCCAGGGTCTCCCAGCCAGGAAGCCGGACAGCCTCAGTTCCAGCCCGGGAGTGGTCAACGCAGAAGGCCTTGCTCCATCCTCCCTACTGCACTGCACTTCAAGTTGTGAGGATGAGATCAAGTTCACGCTCTGTTTCCCGGCTCTTTCTCTACACAAGCCTGCCAGTTCTATACCCACTACGGAACTGCCAACAGCATTATTTTTTTTTTAATAGGTATTAGGATACTTGTAAATCTTGACAAACTCAAGTGGTTTGTTGTCGTTGTTGTTTGTTTGTCTGAATTACAAAGTCAGAGAAAGTTCACATATACGGAGAGGAAGGCAGCTGGTGCATGCGTGTGTTCGTACTGTTTGGTAGGAGCATATGGATGAAGAACTGGAAAGTAGGAGTCATTGAGAGAAATAAGAAGTATGTTTTGAAACCAATTGTTATTAGTTGCCTGTCTCAAATGCTGGGAAATAAGATCCACAGGACAGTATCCATGTCTGTCTAGTTTGTTCCTATGTCCCTAGAACCTAGCACAGTGTGAGGCCCAGAGCAGAATGGATAGATTAATGGATGGACGGATGGATGGATGGAATGTTCTGGACTAGCAAGCACAAGGAAATCCTAGAATCCTGGAAATCCTAAAGGGGGTGCCCATTCTATTTGGCTCCCTCTGATGTTCTATGGTAAAGACTGTTTTTCTGCCATAGTAGGGAGGGCAGGGCTATTTCCAGAGCTAGGAGAACTGTGACTATGGATATTCCTTACCTGTGAACCATGTGTGTTCCCAGTGCCAGAGGGGTGAGAATCAGAGCAGCTCACAACTCACTGTTTTAAATTCCAACCTTGCTGCAATGCAGAGGTTGCCCAGCCTCTGAATCTATCCCCTTAAGTTTCCACTGAGGAGAATGAGGTGCAGGTTGGTGCACCCACTCCGCCTCCTGAGACAAAGAGGGGTGCAGTACCAGGTCATGCATCTTGGATGTGGGAGACTCAGCGTGTGAGTCTGTGGATGCCTCTGCCCACTGACCTGGCAAGTCCTGGGCTTTGGCTAGAAGGTCTATTCTAATAGCTATTTGTATTGGCTGGCATTTACTGAGGACACAGAGCCACTGGACCAGCTGTGCCAGGAGGCCAGGGAGAGTGTCTGCCTGTCTACTGTTCCTTCCCTAGCTGCAACAGCAGGGCCTGGCACATGGAATATATGTTTGCTGAATGACTGGCTGAATACGTGGAGCCTGCTCTGTGCTGCATGTTGTACATGCACATGGCACTTGAACTTCACTGAGATCCTTTGAGTAGGTAGTGAGCTCATTTCACAGATGAGGACATGCTGACATGCAAATGGGAGATGAATTCCCCCAAGGTCTCACAGTTGATAAGTTGTGGAGCTTTGCTTTAAAAAACAGCCTGTGTTTCATCCATTATATAGGTCATCCAGCCAGGATTATGTCCCTATAGAGGGGGCCAGGGAGGAACAGAAAGAGAAAGGATGTAAGAGGAGAAGAAAATCTGGGTGAAACTTATCAAAAATACAAAAACAAAACAATTAGACACCCTTCCTCATTGCTCCCTAAGAACCGACCCCCCCAGCAGTCTGGCCCTTTGTACTCTTTCGTCCTGCCTCTGCCATCTCAGAATTCAGGACAAGGCGCCCTTTGGGGCTTCATTAGTCATGTGTGGCAATGTGATGTGCCTTTTCAGCAGCACTAACTCTGATCCTGGGCTCTGGGAGGCGACATGGGGATAATAGACAAGGACAGGTGTCCCTCTAATGACAGCTGATCTTCAGCCCTTGCTGGGTATAAAGGCTTTAGCCAGTCAAGCCACATCACAAACCAACACGGGGTCTTTCGTCTTCCATGTGCAACATTTCGTTTTCCTCCCAGCTAAACAAGCACGCACTGTTTTCACGATGACACTTTCCACGCTCCCACGCTGGCTCCTTATCCTAGAGCCTTCTGGGAGCCCTGGTATGAAAACAGGTAACAAACACATCTAAAAGCTTCGCAGCCTTCTTACAAGTGTCCTGGCATGTGCCGAAAACTCCTCCATCAGTGAATCCTCCTTCTGGAGGGAAGTGAGCAGTCAGGGACAGAGGGAGCTGTGCTCAGCCTGCAGGGGCATCCAGCGGGATTCATTCTTTCTGGCCCAGCTCTCTGGGTTCCAGGTAGGCTAGGACAGAGTGACAAGGCAGGCTGAGAGGCCTGAGGCCTGCTGGCCTCACTCCCAGGCACGCAGAGGTCAGGGCAGCGTCAGCACCCCCTCCTCACAGGCCAGAGTCTCTGCTGACTCCTAACTCCCTCGACCTTGGGAGCCCTGGTCCCCGACAGCCTCATGTTTGCCTCACAGCCCTCTGTGATAAGCAACACAACACAATAGTGTCTGTATGTTAATGACTTCAAAACATACAAGACAGCAAAAAAAAAAAATAGAGTTAAGAAACGTCCATCAATAGAGGAGTATTTAAATACATCTGTATTGAGGAATACTATCAGGCAGTCTTATATGTAAAGCTCTCCAAGATACATTAAGTAGAGAAGCAATTCAAAGAGCAAGGCATACTATATTAGTAGTAATAATGCTAATGATGATAATAATGACAGTAACAGAAGCTAACACTATGTCAGGCTCAGTGTACGCCAGGCACCGCTCTGAGTACTTCATTTATATTATCTCACTTTACACAGGTTATTTCCAAAGAAAGCTGTTGAGATAGGTGCTAGCATTGCCTCCATTTCACAGGCGAGGAAACTGAGCTGTCAGTTTTATTGTATGTTCCTCTGTATTATTTAAATCTCTTGTAGTGAGACAGGTTTCATGCATGACATGTGCAAAAAATAAATAAATATCATGAACAATTAGGAGCATTAAATAAATGCAAGAGAGAGACTAGAGCCAATATTGACTGAATACCTACCACAAGGCTGCCATGTTACATGTCTCATTTATACTTAATAACATGCCTGTGGGGAAGGCATTACAGGTGCCAATTCAATCAATGAAGAACTGGAAGTTCAGAGAGGTGGCATAACTTTTCCAAGGTCACACAGCCAGTGAGTACCTAAGGATCTGGGATTCAATCCCAAAGCGCATGCACTTCCATGTCAGTGGGGCGTTTGGTGATGCTAAATCAGTCTGTGCTGATTTGAATGTGCTTTCCTTCCTTCTTCTCTGTGTTTTTCAGTGTAGAGTATGATTTTCGGCAGCAGGAAGGCAGATTCCATGAAGTTCTGCAGAGTCTGGAGGAAGCCGAGCCAGTTGAAGAGGCATCTCCCCCACCAAAGTCCCCAGCAGAACCTCCAGTCCCAGAAAAGCAGGACTTAAGGCGGAAAACCAAGAAAGTGAAGAAGAAATGTTTCTGGTGGATCTGACTTCGTTGGGACCATCCCCTCCACCCTTCTCTTGTACCTCCTTGAGATGGGGTAGCCACTGCCCTCATGGCCTTCCCAGCTTCTCTGCAAAGGCCCCAGGCTGTGAGCCCCTTGTCCTGTGAAGCAGGAGCGCCTTGGATCTGGTTTAGTCACCGCTGGACACCTGATCGCCATCCTTACCTGAGTGCGTGCCACTGCTTGCTGAGGACTTCATGGACACTAGAGTGACCACTTGCCAGTTCCCTGTCCCACATGGCCAGGCCTCGGCCTGGTTTGCAAGTCCAGATTCCCACCATGAGCAAACCCCCACGACACCTTCCAACACCTCTGTGATCTAAGCACTTCCTTCCCATCCTGGGTTCATCAATCCAAAAGAAAAAAAAAAAAAAAAAGTGTTGTGCAGAGCTGGAAGATAGGGGAAGGTCATAAGCAGATATCCCAGAAAAAAATTAGATCAATAAACTGGCAGTTTCTAAGATATCAGTGTACATAAGCACAACAGAGTAGGCAGGGCATAAGAATGCAAGAGCACCCTGGTATATTGGGGTCACTTTCATTTTTAATTAGCCCCTTGATTCCAGACCAAGGATCTGTCATCGCATGCTGTGTGGGCCTTACTGCAGATGGCAGAGTCAGGTCACTCCAGGGCATGAGTAACTTAGTGTGGATGGCCCGTGCAATTGTAATTCAAAGAGGGTTTCAGCAGTTGTAGCTATTCCAGGGCCCACCCTGAACCACCATGCCTCTGGCCCGGGGCCTGAGACCACCTGGCAAATTGGTGGAATCTGGTTTGGGTTTGAACTTTTAAGATTCCACAGCAACATTTAAGATCATGAGATCCAGCCGCCTGTCTGTCAGTTACATCTTAATCAGTAACATAAATAAGCCTAAGATAAAACACAATACTCTTTCTTGTCCATTCATACCTGCAACAGCCTTGTAGATAAGTGCAAACTTATATTAATCAACCATCTCCCTTCCTGGTGACCAGGCAATGGTCACCTGATTCAAGAAGCAGCAAGAGTGGGGATGAGGATATAGGGTTTTTTTTGGTCCCCCCCCCATTTTAGCATTAAAGACCTTTCTTTCCCAAAGTCTGAGTTCCTCAAGGTCTGGCTCATTCATTTGACAAGACCCCCATACCTCTCTGGGTCCAGTGAAACTTGCATGGCTGAACAAACTACTAAAGTAATATGATTAAGTAATTGCTACATACTCTTGGGGATGAGGGGTAGGATGGCAAAGCTCAGATTCCTTCTGGCTAAATTAAACTCTCCACCAGCCTGTGGTTGGATTGATGCTGCTAGAAAGGGATCCTGAAGCTAAATATACATTACATGAAGGAGGCATTTAGTCATCCCCTTTGCTGAAGACCTAGTGTCTGGGCGCAGCACCCTGCGTGAACCTGGGACCGCACCCCCCTGCAAATTGAGATGAATTGAGCAAGCCACTCCGACAGTTTCACCTTCCCTTGTCACAGCGCTGCCGTGCACAGAGCTATTTCAGTGAGAGCAAGAGGGAAATTTGGCAAGGAATCTCGGCTTGCACTATTTAAGTCTTGGAATGTCATTCAAGATGTTCTTGTTCTGTTTCTAGAGTAATGTTTAAACCCACAAAATGAGATCGGAATATAGAACGTCAAGTTAGAATTAAGATAAATACACTTGTCATACTTAGGAAGCCACATTTCAATAAGATATGCTACCCCTGGCTAAGAGCCACAGATCTTTCTTTCTGTATCCCTAGAATCAACTCTCAGTTGGCCCAAGCAATGGAAAAGAACAGCATAAAGGATAATCTAATAAAGCAAAATCATTTGGGATCTCTTACGTAACTTTATCTTGTAATAGAGCTTCCATCCTAATTTGCTTTGCTTACGCTAATTTCAAATGAATTTATATTCTTGAGCACCGTGTAGAATGCAAATAATCCTGTTCCTAGAATTAAGAGACCCAGGAAACCAAGCAGTCTATTCCACTACCCTTTGGCAAATGGCTTAAATCTTCAGGGCCTGTTTATCCATTCTTGAATGGAGACAAGAACACCTGCTCTACCTACCTACTTTGTAAACTCTGTACACGTTCCCACATCACGCGAGCTGGATCAATGGGCAAAGTTAGCCTGGAAGGATGATGAGATGTCTGAGGCACCTCACACAATATCAAGAAGCTCACTTAGTCAGACACATACACTGAGCTGGGGACCTCACATAAACCCTCAACTGAATTAAATAAAACTAGGGTTGGAAAATATTGACATTTCTGTAAATAAAACCAACAGAGGCCATAATGATCCTAAATCAAAGCACAGCACTGCATTGCTTGGGCCACCAACCTGACCCCAGGAAGGCTTCTCTTCAGAAAACTTAACATTTAAGATCATTATGAGGAAAAAAGGATTTGATAAATATCTTCCTGAAGAACAAAAATAATCATCTCTATGTTTAAAAAAACCACACAGGCATATATACCAAAACGCTATACTCATCTACTCATGTGAAAATCACTGCTTCTTTGTAAAATATTATGTAACATCTACCGTGATATTCTACAGAAATGCTGTACTTGAGGTTGTATGGTTTTATGGAGAGATATTAATTTAGCAAAAATTACTTTTATAAAATTGAAGGTAAAAAAACCAATACATCAACTTAAATTGAAGGAGTTTATGTAGCTGCTTTCTCTGTAGTTTAAAAAGAAAATGCGTACTCACTATCCTTGGAACTTAATACCAGCTCATCTATAGAGCATCTTCTTAAAGACAATGTACTAATATAAGGTTTTGTAAATTTCTAAACTGTTTTAAATGGGATATTATCTTTTGCAATAAACTTACATATTTTTTCTAGGTTTTAAGACTCTATTACTAGCTTGGGTTGATTTGGGCTATAAAATTTAAACTTAAGAAAGAAACCTCAGTGTTCCTAAGGGCAAGTATGGCTTTCATTATAATTGTGTTTATGTATTTCTTAGGGAAACAAATAAACAGAGCACAGATGCAGAACTGAGTGTCACAGTGATCATACAGAGCCACTCCCAGCTTCATTCAGACGACTACACCTTCATGATTCGTACCATCATGCCCATACACCTGAACTCTAATTTGATGTTTTTCTTTAATTATTTTCCCCATAATTTTTTCCCTAAAAGGTAACTTTATATCACCAATATGAGAAAAACCAATATCATGTTCCAAAAATAGAAGATGAAATCAAAATAATTTTATTAAATTCTTGCTAAACACTGTTGAATGTTGAGGGTGCTAAGCCTGAGACCAGCTCCCTTTGTTAAAAAGGGATATTAGCAAATATTCAGCACACACTAAAGCCACATTAACACCAAACCCATTTTCTACTTGACTAATCAGGATGTTTCAGAGAGAATTGAAAAGAAAACAACTCTCCCATCATGTGAGTCAATGTTTTTTTTGCCCTGCCTTGTCTACGAACCATCGAAAACCAGGTTGTTTATACCTGACGTGTAAGTCTCCCACTTTGGGACACACCAATTCAGGAAAACAAGAACAAAAACAAAACCCTGGACATAGAATCAGAAGTCTTGGGTTTGATAGCATTCTGCTACCTTCTTTTTGCTGAGTGACTTTGAGCAAGTTACTTAATCTCTGAGCCTGATTCTTCTTATAATGCTCAACATAACCCCTGCGTCCCAAAGTTGGCCTGACAATGAACTGAGTGACAGCTCAAATAATGTGGGGCACCCTTCAGGTGCTCAATAAATGTGTATTCACTCATTTGCAGAGTGAAGTCCATTGCGAGAGAGGAGGGAAGAGGGCACCATGAGGTTGCAGTGGTTTTCAGAAATGGGCTTAAGACTTTCTCAGGGCAAGGAAGGAAGTCTTCCTGGCCTTACGAGAACCACCCGAAACCATGACAATGAAGAACACTTGAGCATGTAAAACACAGCACTGTGTGTATGAAGGATTCATGTTGCACGGAATAAAATATCCTAGAGGTGACAGAGACTTGAAGGGCCAGGTCCCTTTTATTTTAAGATGGGTCAGTCGAGGAAAGCTAGATGATTTGCCCGAGGACTTGCAGCAATCCCGTGGGCAGGAAGTTCAGGGAGCAATGTGGGTGGTGGGTGGGAAGACCAAGGGGCCAGGGCCACTCCAGGAATGACTGAGGCTGGACTGGAAACCCACTCTCACCTTCACCAGCTGAGCTGGGTCCTCAGTATAACCTTCCCTTGAAAAGGCTCTAATTTTAAGCTGCTAGAGGCAACTTGCTATATGCTAAAAACATGTTTCTTTTTTTAAGTTCCAAGAAACAAAGATGTTTTATGATCATTACGCCCATCAAGCATTGCTGGCAAGAAAAAGCGCTGGGGGAAAAATGCAAACCCACCACTGTTCACGTGTGGCGCAAACCGTGTTTGACCGGCTTGATAGGAACCCCCTTTTTGGGGTGCTTTCCCCTCAACTTGCTCTCCATCTCCTTTTAACTGACATTTGGCCTACATTTCTATGGAGCACATCATAGCACCCCCACTGCTGAGGTTTCAGTGTCTGATTTCATCTCCTCCTACAGGTCCCTAGGCGGGTAAAGAGCAGGGAAGCGCCTGCCAGCAGCGCGCAGGGCTGGGTTCTCTCCCTGCTCTGCACTGCGGCACCTGCTCCGAGCCCACTTCATCTCTCACCGGCGTCCACAGGAACCTCCCAAATGGTCTCCCCACAGTCACCCTCTCCCCTCCAGTACATTGTACACACAGCAGCTAGAGCAATTGATGCAAAATTTGGATCAGACCCATGTCACACTCTGGCTTAAATCCATTCAATGGCTTCCTGATAAACTCAGGAAGTAAGACCAGGTGTGTTGTCATGGCCCAGAGGCCCTGTGTGACCTGTCCCTGCCCCTCCTGTAAGCTCCCACCACAGGCCCTTTCGCTGTCTGCCCTCCAATCACGCTGGGCTTCCTTGGGTTCCTTGGACCCACCATGCTAACAGCCCCTAAAGGGTCCGCATACGCTGTTCCTTCTGCCAGGAGGACTCCCCACCACACCACCTTCCTTGCCCACTGTGAAGCTCTGTTGGGTAATGTCGCAGGTAATGCCTCCCATGGCCACTACCACCACTGCCCAGACCATACACAGTACCCCTCTTAGACACTCACCTGGCACCAGGGACTTTGTCATCAAAGTCCTTGGCACAGTAGTCCTTGTATATACACCTGTGTCATTCTTTGATGAATGTATTCCCCTCTAACTAGCCGATGATCTTCCTAAAGTAGGAATCCTGCTTATTTTTGCTTGCCTTTGTATCTCTAGCACTTGCCACACTGGGATTTAAATATTTGTTGCCGGAATAAATTATTGAACAAATTGGATCCAGTAGCGAGACACTAAAAAAAATGATTCCCTGGTTTTTTTCTTGTCCTTCAGTCCCCATATGGAGATGGTACCATTAGTGGGCACAGTGTCTACATCTGTGCTCCCAGGATTAGGGTCTTTGGCAGGTACTGTGCCCAAGGTTCCTGATTCTACTGTGGCCCACATGGCATTGGGGACCCATGGACAAAAAGACACTGATGTCCACTTCCAGTACCCACCCCCACCCCCAGGACATTTATCCTGAATATTGACGGCCCAGCTTAACCTTGTTTCACAATAAATTGCCATCATAATTAAATCCCAATGCATTTTGCACATTTTACCAAGATACTGCCTTACCATATGAAAGAGAAAATGAGTTTTGAAATTAAAGCAGATTGTTAACTATTTTCACAGTAATGTTTCTATTAAAATGCCAGAATTTATTACTTGCGACCTAGTCCATTCCAGACAAAATGCAATTCAAAAGAGACAGGGTCTGTCTAACGAAAGGAGCATTTTGGACAACACATTTTGCCTTGGCTTAAACCACGACTCAAATGAAAAGACAATACAATCACACCAAAGGATAATTTGCTGTGAAGCAAATAAAAGCTTTATTATCATGAATGGCTTTCACAAATTCTCAGAATCTAGAAGTATATTATATTAAATTTTACTCCAATGAAACCCATATTTTTTCTCCTGACAAAAACCTCAGTTTTTTAAATCATTAGCTAAACACCGTGGCCTCGCCTTGGTGCTTCCCCTTGGTTTCCCAGGCAGCACGCACGAGGCTGCGACAGAAAAGCCTTCCTGCTCCCTGACCAAATGGGCTGAGTCACTTTGTCGCTGAACTCGAGAGCGGGTCACACAGCTCCTCCACCGAGCACACCAGTCCCACAGGCGGAGACCACGGACAGGCAACAGAGGAGACAGGAAGTTTTTTGTTGTTGTCATTGTTTTTGTTTGCTTTTTTGTTTTAAAATAAAAAAGCAATATCCCTTCAGTAGTTGGGGGCTGGGGATCAGAGAGCAAAGGCGACGCAAGGCCAAGCATCGGCATGCACACACTCAGACCACGGCCTGGGTTTCATGGACTGGATCCTGCCTGTTCCGCACTGAAACGCACCCACCGGCTCCAAGAAAACATCTCAGGTGAACCTCAGGCCACAGTCACTTTGCTCAGTGAGCAGGTGTCCAGCCCCTTCTCTGCGCCAGGCGAGGCGCCAAGGATGCTGAGAGACAGCTGCAGACACAGCCGAGCCCCCCGGAGCCCACGGTCCAGTCGGGGAGGGGCTCCGACAATAAGCAGGTGTCCTTTCTGACCTGCCCCACCTGCACGTCACAGCGCCCTCCTTCTGACCTTCCTAATGCTGTTCCTGCATTCCCTTGCGGCTATTTCTCGTCGTCGTTCCCTTTCCCCAATGCATGTTCAACTCCCTGAGAGTAAGAACTGCTTTCTTCACCTTGCAACGCCAAATCCAGGAAGCCCTCTTTAGCTGAATTGAAAGACTTCACCATCATGAGCCCTTGTTTCTTCCTGTGCACCCCTGCACTGGTCTTCAAAGTCTACGTTCTCCTCCCACCTCTGCCCCGTCACATCCAGCCTCCTCACAGACGTCTGGGAGACGTCTCTAAGACATATATCTGGCTGAGGCATTGCCTGGCTTTTATATCTCTAATTGCACCCCGCCACCACCCTAGAGCATAAAAATTCCTTCCACAGCAAACAAGTTCCTTATAATCTGACACCAACCTAGTGCTTATAGCCTAACTTGCTACCGGTTCAGTGTCCCCAACTCCATCTCCTTGTCACCTTCCAAAAAGTCAGAGCCTGCTACCTACCTATTGGTGACCTTGCACACACTGTTCCCCCTACCTGGGACACTGTTCCATTACCTATCTGCCATAGGACTTAATTTTCATTTGGGGGGAGAAGAAAGAAGAGTAGTAATATTACTACTGGGAGTGATAATAAAAGCTGTAGCTTCTTGAAGTTACAATGGGCTATTACTAAATGTTTTGCTTCTCTTATCTCATTTATTCCTCAAAAAATCGCCACAAGGTAGTTTATGATTACCTTATTTTCCAGAAGAATAAATTGAGGCTTGGGGGGAGATAAGTAATTTGTCAAAGTCCACAGGTGGGAGGTGGTGATGGCTGGAGTTCTTTCAAGGTCTGCCAAATTTGGGAGCCTGGGCTCTTAACTCCGATGCCAGACAGCACGTTGCAATTTAAATGTCACCTCCTCTCTGTAACTTTTTCTGATCATTCCCCGCCCCTGCCATGGAATTAGTCACTCCATCCTCCGAGTACCCACGGCACGTTGTGCAGGCTGCTACTTCTCATGTTCTATTGACATTTCTTTTTGTCAATCTCTCATACTCATCTCTACCAGGAAGAAAAATCCCGGGGGCACAGAATTGTCATTTCCATCTCTGGGACCTTCTAAAGGCTTCTCGAGTTGTCTGCGATTCTGTAAATGCTTTATGTACGTTTGTCGAATGAACTGGGAAAAAAATACGACTATGAAAACGTCTGCAAGGAAAAACAGCCCAGGGGAAGATAGACAGACCAGGACAGGCCAGGGGTCCTGACTTCTGCCCCTGATTTTCCGCATAATTTTGAACAAGTATCTCCACCTCCACCCCCACCTTGAACATGAAACCCTCCGCCTTTCTGGCTTCACAAGCTGTTTGGAAGAAAAGTAAGATTATATGTATGAAAATGCTTTAGTGATTCTGACTGCCCCATTGAGTCCTGTTTTTAAAGAAATTGTGTTTGCGGTTGTTTTTCCTGATTACAAAAGGAAAGCAAAATGATTTTAGAAAAAGTGAAACTCCAGAAATGTGCAAATCATATGTCCTTTAAGCAGAAGATACTAACACAACGTTAGCCTCAGAATAGACCAGACCTGGGAGTTCAGGGCCCCTGGTGAGAGGCGCCATTACCTCCCCCTCCCTGAATTTTGATTCCTTTGATGACTTTTGTTGCTATCTTCCTGTAACTCTCTCTCTATACTGAAGTCATAGAATGTTATTGTGTTATTAAAAAATCATTTAATGCCTGCAAAAATACATCACTGTCTGGATGTAGCATAAATCTTGCAACATGGGTTCTGATTTTGAAGGATCATTTGACAGAATTGATTCCTTCGAGTCACTTAATACAACCAGTGCCCTGGGCAGGGATGACAGGGACTCCAGACCTGTGGGGGGCCTGTTTCATTAGCAGTTGCTGCAATAGGGTTCCCCCATGGACAACCACAGCCCCTCAGCTGCGCCCCAGGGAAGGACAGTCCGGGTTCCAGACCTTGGTCTCAGACACAGCCCTGTTGCACCTCATGGCAGCTTTATTCACAGCCCAGCTGCAGCACCAGCCTAACATTACCCCACAAATCCAGGAAAGATCCCAAAACAGGGCCATAGCACAGTTTGCGATCTTATTCATGACACCTGTGTCAAGGAAGATGCTAGCATGAAGGAGCATAATAACAGCTCTTCTTTACTGGGGGCCTACTGTGCGTTAGGTCCTGTGCTGTGAGCTTTGTACGTATGCTTTTATTCTGTATCACCCATCACGGGATTGGCAGGTAATAACTGTTACTGGCCACATTTTACAGATAATAGAGCTGAGGGTTCGAGCTGGGAAGAGACTTCCCAGCTGCGGAATAAGCCTCCTCTCCTCTTGGGGAGAGGAGGACACAGCTCTGGCCTGTCAGGTCCTGCCAAGCTCCACAGCCCCAGGGGTGTAACATGGGCACAGAGGTGCCAGCCAGTGTCCACATGGCAGACACTCTGTTTCTAAAGTTCTCCAAGGACAAGAAAGGCTGGCCTCTCTTCCTGTGCCAGAAAACAGGATAAGAGACACGGTGGCATCTGACCTATAAGAACACACTTCAAATCACCCATCCAAATCAGGTGTGTCCAGCCCCCTGACGGAAGCCATGAGGCACCGAGATATTTGGAAGTAATTCCATTAGGATTTGAGGACATACTTGCCATTCTGTGTGACTTGATCTCCCCAGACTTTTCCCAACATCCATCTCTCTCTCTCTCTCTCTCTTTCTCTCCTCCCCCCCCCCCCCACCCGGTGCTGACAGCTGCAGCCCCTGTGTGGCCAATGAAGGCTCCAGCTGGGAAAGCAGCTTCTCCGGGCCTCAGCTCAACTGCTGTACAGAACCACGAGGTGTGTTACCGACTCGAGTGGGAAACCCTCACGACAGCAGCAGCAGCATCTGTATGGCCTGGGAGCACCTGCTGCTCACAGCGAAGGTTGCTCCACTGCACAGAGCAGGGAGGATGGCGCGGCTGTCTTAACCAGTCTGGGAACCTCCTATTGCCTCTTAATTCTCATTTCTGTACCCAACAATGGAACAGAATAAAGGTCTGGAAAATGGAACCCGCTGATTTATGCCCCAGCTTTTATGCTTAAATTTGTCTAAAAGAATTCTATCACACAGAGCTAATAAGGTACTTGGGAATTTTATATAAAAAATATCCTTAAGGGAAAGACTGGCACGAAACAAATCTTTTCTCACCTTATTTTTAAAATCAGAACTTTTTGAAACTTGTCATTAATTTGTTCCTTCAATTAGTTTGTTCTTTCCATTAATTCACTCCCATAAGTTTGAACTGAGTGCCTGCTACATGCCAAGCCCTGGACAGAAGGACAGACAGGAACTTCAAAGATAAAAAGACACAGCCCAGCAGCCAGGGCTGGGTGTGGTGGCTCACGTCTGTAATCCCAGCACTGTGGGAGGCCAAGGCACGAAGATCGCTTGAGGCCAGGAGTTGGAGACCACCCTGAACAACATAGTGAGACCTGTTCTCTATAAAATATGGAAAAATTAGCTGGGCACAGTGGCGTGCAAATGTAGTCCCCGCTACTCAGAAGGCTGAAGTGGGAGGATCACTTGACCCCAGGAGTTAGGGGTTGCAGTGATCTATGACGATACCACTGCACTCTAGCCTGGGCAACAGAGTGAGACCCTATCTCAAAAAAAAAAAAAAAATACAAAACAGATACCGTCCCTCATGGATCTTAGTGTACTGTGGCACATAGATAGGCAAAGAGAAAATTCTAGTACGAGGTGGGAATGTTGTACCTGAAACATGGACAAAGAACGAAGGGACTGTGAAGATGGCCTACTGGAATGACAAGAGCTCCACAGACCACACAATGGGCCAAGGCAAGAAATGTTGCTCCCACTTCAAATGCCCAATCCTTCCTCTTCACCTGTTCACAATTTTAATGGCATTCAAGACCCAGACCCAGTTCCATGAAGTCTACCTTGATAAATGATCCTGCCCATACATGCTGTGGGTTCCTCCAAAGTTAGGATCTAATTCCTATTTTTGCATGTATATTTTAGGCCAAGTACATACTGACATGCAATCACCAAAACAGTTATTAAAGCAATGCTTCCCCATCCAAAGCACATGCAAACTGTCCACATTACCGTATTATGTAGCAACCAAGCTACCTCAGCTAACGATGCTACCTTCTGTCTACCAACTGTAGTTTCAAGTCTCTTACATAAATTTTACTATTTTCTTCCTTAACTTGATTCTCTCCCTGATCTCCCCCTAACACATACACATACATACATACACACATATACACACACTTTCGGGAATTCTCTCAATTAAATTGATTTTACCTAGGAAAACAATTTCCTACAAATCTACAGTGAAATGCACAAATGCTTTGCACTCTGGCACACCGAGATGTGATATGGCTTCTAGTTTTCTCCTCACCAGGCTTGCAATGCTGGGTAAAGTGTTCAAGCCCTCTTTGGGAGGAAATAATTTTTGCCAACCTCACGGATAAAATTCGATAGTGTCCTTAAAGAGCTCGGTACCATCGCTGTCACACATGTGCTCCATAAATGTTCACCGTTGTTACCGAGACATGCATCCTGAGCAGAGGACAAATCCTCCCCCACCCCACTCCTTTCCCACTGGGTCCAATTATTCAACAACCCTTTCTCCTCCCTTCTTCTCCTAGTCTAATCCTGACATAAAGGTCTACACAATAATAACACTTGTCTGTTAAGGAAAAGAATGATGGTTTGCATGTCAATAAAAATAGACAGTAAAGATCTTTCATTGACTTCTTTAATTGATGGGTGTTTGCTGAGAACATGCTGCAAGCCAGAGACACTGCAGAGAGATGGTCGCGGCTAGACCAGGCCTGCAGCATCGGTGGGAGAGAAGCATTTGGAGTTGAGGGGTCTCTGGGGACTAGGACAAACAGTGCCTGGAGAAGAGCGAGGGGCAGAAGGAAAAGGAGACTCTGTCTGCCTCCAGAACCCTTTAGAATCTCCGTGCTAGCCCTGTCCTCTTCTGTTAAGCCTGCTATTTCATAAGTACCACAACTCACACAATCAGAAAATTCTTTTTCTAAGTTTATAGCTTTTTGTCATTTAATTACCGGAATTGAGGAGCTCAATCCTAAAAATATCATTGTCATCATAAAACCACCAATTATTCCATGCTGTTCTACAGGTTTCTGAAAGTTGCCACATAGATCATCTCATTAAATTCCACACTCTAGGCAGGGAGACAACTGGGCTCTAGGTGCTCATTACTATCTTTAAATGTTTGATTTCTACAGAACTTTAGTTATTAATAGTGTAGGAGTATATAATATACTGTTTAAGAGCAGGGACTCCGGAAACAGTACTCCCTGGGTTCAGACACTAATTCTTCCACCAGCACGCTGTGTGACGGGCGGGTTACACGACCTCTCTGCCCCTCAGTGATCTCACACATAAGACGTGAGCACATGATGCCGGCTGAGTGAGGGAGAACACGTAAGGTGCTCAGCTCTTTGCCCGGTATACAGGATGTTTGCTCAATAAATGATAGCTTTATTATAACTATTGTTTTTAACAAGATTCAGGGTCACTGAATGAAGGTAAAGAGTGAAGTCAATACTCTGGCTGGGCACCTTCCCTCCTGGTGTCCTGGGCTGTCCTCACACCTGCTCTCAATAGACTGGCCCCGAGAGGACCTGGTACTGTCTTGCCGCGGCCCCTGCATAGGCCACCTGCAGTCTTTGGGCTTATGGTTTGGCTCAGAGTAGTCACATAGGTGAGCCAGAGCTTTGGAGCTCAGCCTCTGACGACACAGACATCGTCCGGAGTCTGCAGCGCTACCAGGAGGTGAAGCAGCGGAGGATGGGGTGAGCTCCAGAGTCCCACTTTTTTTCTTTTTAAAACAAACTGCTCTGAATTTCAGGAGCTGGTAGGATGCCAATTGCATTTACCTTTATTTAATCACTCAATAGACTCCTCTGTGAAAACCGGGGTAATTAGGCCCAAAATATATCACCCAGAGGCTTATTTTAACTACCCGAAATAAAAGCTAGATCCCAATTTCAACAAAATTACCAGATTGTTTTCCTTCCAAGAACTTCTGGCAGTGTTTAAGTTCCTTCGTCGATTCTCCCTGTGGGATTTTCTGTCCCCAGCACCGGGGAGGCAGGAGGCAAGCGACAGCCCTCTCTGTGGCCGTCAGCAGCAGGGTGCCTTGGCCAGCAAGGACTCCCTGAGTCACCCCTTGCCATGGGCACACGCCTGCACACTTTCCCTCACAATGCCCTGAGACCATGGGATACGAAGATATCTTCCCGGATATCCAGGGGACTGGATACAAACGCATGCTTGGGGTCCCGGGTTCCTGTCTGGCCTTATTGCTACTGGCTGTGTAACTTTAAACACGACACTTTCATCCTCTGATCCTCAGACTGGTCTAAACAATGGGAGATAGTAATAATCCCGTGTGTGAGCACTCACGATGTGATCTATTGCACAGAAAGGATTTTAAGTCAAACCTTTTTTTATATTTTAACATCTCTGAAGATTACAATATGTGCCCCAGTGTAATTGGTAGGATGTTCTCTTTCTTATGGACACATAAAATCATGGTGCATCTTACCTTCGATAAGATGTGGCATGTAGCACACAGACACCATTCCCTAATGAAAGGCAGGCTCTCCAAGACTGTTTTTTTCATTACTCTTCTGACCTTACACCACAGCTTTTTTAAAGGAACCAAGAATATGTAGGAGAGAGTATTTGGTTACACAAGAGCTTTTGGACTGGCCCAGAAAAACACCAATGGTTTAAGTCAACACACAGTATTTGCCAAGTATCTTGCACACATCACTCTTCTCCAATCTCACGCTATGACAGACAGCACTAATCAACTCAGCAGGTCTTCACTGAGCCAAGATGAAACCCCTACAGACTTCTCAGCACAATTCTACAGGTGGCCATGCCCAATCAACCAGGCTGGCACATGGAGCTCAGGAGATAGGGAAAGAAAATAGGAATTGGCCAAGTCAGGAAACTTAGATATATGAGGAAGATCTCAAAAACAATACAGTACATTGCACAGATGAACCAACGTCTAGAGAGGTTAAATTGACGTAAGTCACTGAGCCGATTCTCTGCAGAAACAACGTGGAATTGTTCTCCCTTATCTGGAATATCCGTTCTACCAAACCATGCTCCCTTTCTCAGCATCAAAGTCAAATTCCTTGAGAATATAAGTAAACAGGCCATTACGTGATAGATTAGACTGTGACAAAGAGAGGAAGACAGGGAACCAGTCATGTAACAGTGTTTTGCTTTTGGTTTCTGTGAAACTTCCTTTTGCTCATTTGTCACCATCAACAATTCCTTGCTCAGGGAGGTGGTCTGCAGAAAAATCAGGAATGGTCATTCCTAACACATCATAATTACAAAGTGAGCCATCCCAGTACCACCGTTCCTGTGATTTCAATGGCCAACACCTTTTATCGCAAGGTGCCTACTCCTGAAAAGAGAAAAAAAATCACTAATTGCATATAAGAAGTAGAGTTGCAACCAGCCACCCCATACTTATTTGGGGCCTTCTCAGGATTTCGAAACGCCATGTCTGGCGTTTACCATAAATATTGATTGTTTGATATTCCCAAGCAATGGAAACTAACCAATAAAATTCACATCTGGAAAATTAAAAGTGACGGGTGGAATAGGAAACTCTCCTCCTTGTCAAATTTCAATTTGAAATTAAATTGGGGCCTTCAGCACTAAGTCAGGGACCCCTGACCCCTGAGTAATTACTTTCCAACATCATTTTCTTTAATTTGGAGGAGATATTTCTATTCTAGGAATTGCTGGGAAGGCTCATTTTATGAAGATGAAGCTATGTCTTAAGAAAAACCTGCTGGTTTCTTCCTTCTATTTCAGGCACATTCCTGCTCCGAGTGCAGTGTGCTTGCTGCAGGCCGCTGGCCCTCCCCACCCAGCCCTCTCGGCATTGTAATTACACCAGCAAACTCCAGAGTCATTGAGACTAATGACACCGCTTGCAACTTACAACGCTTGCAAAGGTTCTAGGATGAGCCCAGGGAAAATCCAAAGCAGCAATTTCTTACTCCCTAAAATGTGGGTTCCCAATATTTAGAAAACACATTTGTTGAAGAAGGAAAAGCAATCTGAGGGGAAATCATACACAACAATATGAAAGTATGAAATAACATTGCAGTATTTCATTCACTCCCTCATTAGTTCCTTCATTTGCTCAACAAACATTAATTGAGTACCCACTGTACGTACGCCAAGTATTCTTTTGGGGGTTGAGGATAGATGAATGAGCAAAATAGGGTTCCTGCCCTTAGAGGATCCACAGAATGTGGAGAGGGGGGTGTTGAGGAAGCACAAAAATAGACAATCACCTTCCAATGTACTAGGTGCAAAGAGCACAGGACCTAGCCCTGCCCAGGGGCTCTGAGAGTTCTGTGGCAAGGGAGTGGGGCAGGGGAGCTTGTCCAGCCCCAGTGGGAAGGAGTGAGGCCACATGTGCTGCAAACAGCAGGACTTGGTGGGCGACTGGAAGTGGCAGGCAGGTGAGTGAGAGGGAGGGGCCAAGGACACCTCTGCATCCAGGACAGCAGTGCCACCAACCGAGCTCTTGAGTTCAGGTGGAGTGTGGCATGGGCTTCGGGGAGCTGGCGGTGAGTTGAGCTTTGGGCACAGTGCATCTGAGATACCCGAGGGATGTCCCATCAGCAGAGGTCTGATTTTCTTTAGGACACAGACCATGCTAACTCATTTCTGAGTCTTTGCGCTGAGTGTGTAATATGTTCTCCATAAATGTTGAATGAACAAATAAATGCATTTATGTAAGACGTATGTGTAAGAAGCATATGTGCAAATGGTTCTCTGCATTAAATGATTTAATTCTCACGGCAACTCTATGAGAAAGATCTATTATTACTCCCATTTGATGCCATAGATAAGTACAAGCCTTGGAAAGTCTTATGGTTTAAGAGAGGAGCTATGACAAGTTCACAGATAAAAATGACTCAAAAAGAAAAAAGAGGCAGAGCCCATGAAAAGGTGCTCAACGTCATTAGTCATCAGGGAAATGGAAATTTAAACCACAATGAGATTCCTCTAGAATTGTTATAGTTCAAAGGACTGACAATACTTTGGTGGGGATGTGGATAAACAAACCCTCACACACCGCTGGTGGGAGTGTACAGACACTGCAGAAAACAGCTTGGCAGTTACTTATAAAGTTAAACATACATTTCCCATATGCCCCAGCGATTCCAGTCCTAGATATCTGCCCACGAGAAATTGAAACATGTTTATACAAAACTTGTATGTGAATGTTCATAGCAGCATTATTCACAAAAGCCAAAAGTTGCAAACAATGCAAATAGACATCAACTAGTGAATGGAAGAACAAGATATGACATATTCATATAAAGTAATATCATTCAGCAAAAAAAAAAAAGGCAGGAAGTACGAACAAATCCTAAAATATGGATGGACCTCAAAAATATCATGCTAAGGAAAGAAGTCAGGCATAAATGACCTCAAATTTTATGATTTTTTTAATATAAAATTTCCAGAAAAAGTAAAGCTATAGAGATAGGTGGTTGCTTAGAGGCTAGGGGTGGGATGGGAGTGACTACAAATGGAACTTCTGGGGAAACAAGTGCTCTAAACCAAATTACAGTAATGGCTGCTCATCTATATAAAATTACCGAAACTCATCAAACTGAATACTTTCAATGGTTAAATTTTAAAATATATACAAATTATCCCTCAATAAAACTGCCTTTTAAAGAAAGGCAGAGAGAGCTGTGTGATTTAGAAGAACAGGAGGTCCCAGCCAGGGCAGCTTCCTAAGGGGGTACCTTTGCACTGGACAAGATTACATGGGGTTCCAACAGGTTGAGAAGGCACGAAAAGGAATTCCAGGCAAAGAAAGCAGCAGAGGTTACGCCTGAAAGTGAGACAGTGCCAGCATGTTTGGGCAATATCTAGATATCCATCTTGGCTGGATATTCGGATGGAGAAGTGTACATGAAAAGACTGAAAGATACGATTGTGGCTAGATCAGACCATGGGAGTTGGAAATGCTCAGGCTAATGCATTTATGACTTAATTTGGTAGGCAGTGGGGAGCCGCAGAACATTCCAGAGTAGGGGAGTGCCCTGGCAAAGATGGGTGGGGGCAGCAGTGAGGGGTATGTGTTGAAAGGGCAAGCCACTAGGGCAGAGCATCAGACTGAAGGCTCACAGGGTGGTGGGAGGGACTGATCACCTGCCTGCTTCGATAACGCAAAGGGACAGAGGGCCTCGCTGTACCAGATAGGAAGCAAAATAATAATAGACACCTCTTATTTGGTGCTTTCTAGGATCAGGCCCTGTTTTAAAGAATCGCTGTTCTAAAGGAAAGAGAATTAGGAGCCTGCTATGTACAGAATGAGCAGATGATCATCTTCAGGTTTGCGTCAAAGAGAAGGAATGAAGATTAGGAAGGTTATAAAATGCTTACCCAAGGTGCGTACCGAAACCACGGATATGGGAGCTCGTGACTGAGTAAGAAATGGTGATACTTCTACGTTGGTAAGTGAGACAAATGACAAAAAAAAAAAAAGCAGTTTACCCAGCTCTCTGGCCCAGGAAAGCAGGAGTACCGGCCACTGCTGCTGCTCTCCCTGGATGTCACCACTTCCTTAATGCACATACTACACATGAAGCAAAAATGTGTAGGCATGAGCAGACAGACGCAAATGGATACAAAGGAGATGTTACACTGGCTGCTTCTAGGAGTCAAATTCATCCTCAGCTGCCGTTAGAACAATACTCAGCACCGTATGTTCTGCACCCCTCAAGCAGGACTATAGTGTATTGTCATTCAACATCCCCAAACCTGGCTCCCGCTGTCCTCGTTTAAAGCAGAGATCTCAGACCGGCCTTCTGAAAAGCAAACACAGCTATTTTGGGGTCATATCATGTTCACTAACATTATTTTAAAAAATTAACTGCCAACACTTAAACATCAGAGAATTTCACATAAAGCATCAAGATTTTCAGCTTCTCTTAACAAACTGGGAATTCTAGCAACTATCTGGCCCAATCCTGCATGGTATCAACAGTCAGAGCTGAGCAGCACTTATCCTCCTTTAAACCTTAGTTTCTGCCTGGTACAAGTCATTCATTCATTCATCATTCCTTCACTTATTCATTCAACAAGTATTCATTGAGCACCTACTATATGCCAGGTGCTGTTGTCGGACTTGGAGACACAGCAATGAAAAAATGTATACAAATATTCCTACTTTCCTGGAGCTGATATTCTTGTGAGGTGAGCTAGACAATAAACAAAGTGATGGATATTTCAGGTTCTAAGTCATGAGAAAAATAAAAAAGTAAGGTACAGAGATTGAAAGAGGATGGGGAGGTGTCAGACAGGGTGGTCAAGGCAGGGAAGCTGCTCTGATTAGGTGATACCTGAGCCAAGATCTGATTAAAACGAGAGAACAAGTCTTCAGATACCAAGGAAACAGCAACTGGAACCACGTGTCGTATGTGGGAGGAACTCATAAAGGAAGGAACAAGGGGCAGACAGTATCTCAGGCCTGGCAACCATTTGGATTTTATGCTCAGTGAGACGGGAAACCCCTGGCAGGTTTGAGCAGAGGAGTGACATGGTGGGACATACTCATTTATGTTAGTGACTGGCCCCTGTAAGCATTTGAACTTTTGATCCTTGGTTTAAAGCAAGACAGGCAGAGGTTAAAGGGTTAGAAATGAGTTCTGCGTCTGGAGAGGAAAAATAATCAGACCGTGTGGCAGAAGTCTCCTGATCTTCAGAATACAGTGTTTGTGTGGAAGAATAACCCCACACACGGCGGCGACATTGAATTACCTGGTATCCATGGGTAGAGTTAACACACAATGAAGTCACTAAGAAAACCAAGTGCACAGGACCCTGAGACTGGGCACTGCATGACTCTAGGCCAGAAGAAAAGGTTTCCAGTGGACATCTGGAACATTCTATCTTGTCCACTTAAGAAAAGCTTCTCTAACTTCTCTCTTTACCAGTGACATTCAACCCTCACTGGCACACCCGACTTAGTAAACAAGTCCTAAGCCTTGTTTTATATCAACAACTGTAGTTAAATTTCCCGTCCTCCCAACTCAGGAAAAATGTGGCCCTTATAGCCCCAAACAAAGCTACAGTCAGCTTTGGGTATTCCATGTGATCTGATCTTCCAGGAAATCCACACCTAGACCTGAAGAGTTTGAAACGCTTGACAAGAGGAAAGGGTCTACTCACAATCAGAGCGTGATCCCGGCCCATGGTGATGACTGTCCGGTTCACCGTGCGAAGCAGCTGGACCATGATTTCTTGGATGTGGTGGTAGGTGAAGGCCTGCAACACAGTCAGAGGCATCTGAGTGACAACCAGGACATCGTACCAGCAAAGAGCACAGACAATGGTGGTCAGACGTGATGATCTCCAACACCATCACTATCATCACCAACAATGCCAGCACCATCATCATCATCTTCATCATCGTCATATCTCCATCACCACCCGGCACTGGGCACCAGGAATTCCACTAGTCACCTTAAATGTAAGTTAATGAGCTCACTGAAATTTCGAAATCAGGAACTTTGGGTTTAGAATATTAGCTCTGATGAGAACTGGTTACATTGGTTAAGTTACATAATTCTCTAAACTTTAGTTTTTCATCTAACAGTCAGGATCTACGCTGGAATAGAACGGAATTTAATGCAGGGGATTGGTTACGCAGGTGATGGAGAAGCGGAGGCAGCAGACAAGAAACCTAAAGGCCAGCAATAGCAGGGAGCCTCCATCAGCCCTCGGCTGGAGAGAGAGAAGAGGCAGTGTTTCTGGAGCCCAGGGACTGGGGCTATATCATGGACACTATAACCATGGGTGCTTATACAGTAGAAGCTGCACTCTCCACCTTGGGTAGAATTTATGATGAGTCAGACTGCAACACTTCATAGGGTCCAAGACTTGCTAATCTTTTTTGAACTTTTGCTGTAGTCAGCAAAGGTTTTATGCATATTTACCCACATCCTCAGATCATTTTACCAGCATAGTCTTTAGGCACAGAGTTTCATCCATGCATGCTTGTGAGAGTGGTCATGGGCAGGCAGAAAGGCCTCGGCAGTTTAGGTTCAGAAGTTCTGGGTCTGAAGTTCAAGGCTGTACTTGCCAGCTGTGTGATCTCACTTAGCACTTAACTTCTCTGAGCCTCGACTCTCTTATCTACAAAATGTGGAAGGTTCTCCCAAGGTTGATGTGAACATAACAGTGACACATGCAGTTCTGGAAAAATACACATGCCTGGTTCCACGGCAGGAGGCTCTGTAGGTCTGAGATAGAGCCTGGGCATCAGCAGTTTCTGAATGGTACATATGTTACTCTGTTGGCTGAGAACCATGACACAGCACACTGTTTAGCTCTGGAGATGGAGGCTTGGGTTTGGGAACAGCCTTGTGTCTCCAGGACCTACCCAGAGCCTGACATCAAGAAAGTGCTAAATAAATAGACGGTGGCAGACAGAGTGGGTGACCACTCATGCTCATTTGTAAGCACATTATAAAGCTTTGCTGTATTCAACTTAACTGTGGTTTTGTCTCTTAATGGAACCAATGAAAAGGAAATAGATTTGCAGCTCGGGGGAAAGGGCCAGAAAAAGAAAGAAGATGTGCTTATTAAAAAATGCCCTCCCCTCCCAACACACTTTCAATGACTTTCAGCATCTAAAGATGAATAACCCAGCGCTTGCTTTCTCTTTCCACCGCAGACTCACTTCTTTGGTACTCTGGCCAGTCTCAGATTCTCTAGCCTGGTAGAGCCACCAGCAGAACCTCTGCAACAGAGCAAGTTCCTGTGTTTCATCCTGTGCAGCCAGACCTCAGTCTCTTCACCAGACACAGGCTCCCCACCATCTAGCCCTCTCCCCTCCTGAGCCTCGGGCCAGAGAAGACAGCATCTCCCCATACTTCCTGGCTGAAGGTGAACCTCTCTCCTGACTTCCTTCTCCTTTATTTCTTCAAGCCTTTTCACTGAATTATAACCTCCTACTTCTTTCATTATGTGAATATAATGTTCATGATAATAACAACAACAGTCATAGCTGACCTTTTTGAGTGCTTACTCTGCCTGGCACTCTGCTAGGCACTTTACCTCATCTCACACCAAGATGAGCAACGTTATGATCTCCATTGTTCAGGTAAAGAAACTGAAGCCCAGAAAGGTTAAGTAACTTGGTAACTTGTCCAGGGTTACCCAGCTAGCAAGTCATGGAAAAAAGGATTCAAACGTAGCAGTCTTGTTCCAGAGTATGCTCTAAACTCATCTAGGCAGATTGGAACATGATCACAGGTCTCTGGTTGGTACCTTGGGGTTATCAGCCTCTTTCCATCTGTCAAGATGGATAGACCCGGCCTTCAATTGGGCCAACTTCTAACTCCTTCAGTGACCTCTGATCTTTGCTTTCCCTTCTCGAAAATCTTCAGTGCCACTATATATTCATTACTCCCTTATCTTTTCTGCATTCCTTTGCAGTTTCATCAAATTATATAATCATTTCCATTTTGATGCTACTTTTTCTCCCAGGGTTACAACTCTTCCCTTACCAATAGAGATATTAAAACTCCCTTTCTCGACCTCCTGCCCCTTGCTTCTTTTAAGCAGCCATTTCTTCTTAGTCCAAAGAGCAGCAATTGGACTGTTCGGGAAGTTTGGTATTTAGAAGTGGAAAACTGTCAAATTCAATTCATTTCACTCTGAAAGCTCCCAGTATGGGAGATTGGGAAGTAGAGTGTTTTGAGATTAGACAGACTTGAGTTTGAATCCCAGCTTTGCTCATTTGAGCTGGGTGACCTTGGGCAAATTGCTTTTCTTCTCTAAATTTCAGTGTATTTATAAAATGTGGCAAACAATAGAAACTTCAAGGCTATTGATTTGAGGAATAAATCAGGCAATGCAGGTAAAGCCCTTGATACTAAGGGCCGGCACACGGTACGCCCTCGGTCAGCGGTGGCTGCAACTCACATCCCCTTGGTCTGCACGGGCACTCTGGCTGGGCTTGCAGATTCCCAGCACGTAGCAGGAAGTGCAGTGCAAGGCAATGCATAATCTAAACTCTGGGCGATACCGAAATGTCACCCACGGAATGTATGGCATATATGCAAATGGAAAACTTTCAAGATGATAAACCTGTGCTAAGCAGTAAAAGTGCAGCCACAAATCACCCACTGTTAATTGCTCCAGCGCCAGGCAAGTGGAGGGAAACTCTGGGAAAGTGTCTTCCGGGCTCGAACTAAACGGTGCCTTGTAATTGAAATGACAAAATCAGTCTTCCCATTATGGCCCTGGTAAAGAAATTAATCCATCCAACCTAAACACACTGCAAATTGTAGTGATTTTTTTTCTTTTAATAATTATAGGCTCTGGTGTCTGGAAGGGACTTTAAATGAAGTCTTACACAGAAGCCCACTACATAACCCAGTAGGAGGAGAGCGGGCAGTGGATGGGACAGGACAGGGTGGGGGCACAGGGGGGAGCCAGGCTCTGTCTTCTCGGATCACCCTGGGCCCTGTGCCAGCCCTAGGACTTTCCAGAATGTAATGTAAAATTACTAGTCTCCTGCAGTATTTCCAGAACAATAATAGAGCATACCAAATATGAGAATATTTTAAGTAATAACACACGGACACAGCACTGCATAACACTAAATCAAATTATGTGAAAGAAATGCCCTTTTTTCATTTTTCTTTCAACCCTTCTAATGATACCAAGTAGAAAAATCCCCCTTTGGTGTTAATATTTCTTTAACATCTCCCTAGTTCTTGCAAAACCTCTTTCCTTAACAAAGAGGGAAGTCCTCGGGTCAGAGAAGGCAGCAAAGAGAATCTAGTTAGAACTTAATAACATTGTTTCGTTTTTATTTTTTAAAGTTAGTTATATTTATGGCACGTGCGCAGGAAAAAGATTCAAAACTTGGAGACAAAGCAAAATGAGTATTGCATGACTTTTTAGTAGAACGTTTCTGATAAACCCAACCAAAGGTCCTTTTACTCTCTCAGGAAACGTAACTTTGATTAACAACCCACAACTGAGTAGAAACTGGAAACACCTTGTAAAGTTAGCAGGTAACTTGCAGGAAAATGACCAAATGTGATGTCCGCTGCATTGCCAAAACTTACAGTTTTATTGCTCTGTAGAAAGTTTATCTTATACCTAATGAAAATTTTATATAAGCATCTCTTCTCTCACAAAAAATCAAGAATCCTAAGCACTTCTGAACAGGCTCTAGCGGTTCAGTTTGTTCCCTGGTCTATTTTGATACATGCTCAGGATCTAATTGCATTTGCGAATTCTACTTTTACACGAATGGTGCTATTTCCAGTAGTGATATAAAAGTTTGTTTATTTTTATCAAAATTATAAATGTATGGTTTTTTTTAAAAAATTCTCAAGCTTTATGAAGAAACCAAAAACAAAACAAAAAAGTAGCAGTCTCTCATGTACCCTTTGCCAGAGGAAATTCTTTACTACTTTTAGCTGTTGTAGTTATTTTGGTATTTATGACCGAATTGCCAATAACATACTTGTGTAACTCGTTTTTTAAACTTTTCCCCCAACTTTTTGGCATCATCTATTGACCGTCCTCCGTAAAAGACAAGCATCTCATGCTTACCCCCCCCCAATCAGGCCATGTGTCCCTCTCATTTCTCCCCCCTCCCATACAGTTACAGCATAATTTTGCTTTGATCCTCATTTAGTATTTGAAATATTTTGACCAGGTAAATATCATTCTTATCCATGTTGCAACCTACGATGAATTCCCATTTCTTACACAACTTTCCACTTCCCAAAAGGGGAAAAAAAAGAAAAGCAACTTGGAAAAATCCAAGATTCCTTTTATTCCTCTGAATGTTTAGGGTTTTCTTAATACTATCTTTCTCCTGATTTACAGTTGCCTCTTCTACTTTTTGAAGTTCTGCCTGTTTTTTACAGTTTGCTTCGCCTTGCAAAGCCCTGTTTCCTCCAAGGTGCTTTCCTTCTGTTTGCTTGTTTTGCACTCTCTCTTCTGTCTTAAGATCTGTTCTTTAGGTCTCTTTAATCCACAGAAGCATGTTCTCATTCTGGCGTGGGTGACACTAAAGTGATCGCTGGCTCTGGGCACGTGAGCAGGGCTTGCAGTCTGTGAGCTTCACTGCAGGGTGATCTGGTGGGGACATGCAGTTGGAGAGACTCCAATATCGATATACGCAAATGTTTCTTCTCGGGCTGGCTGAATTCCACAGACAAGAATTGTCTGATCCTCTGCCCAGGTTAACGCCTGCTGACAGCGTTCTAGGACTGAGTAGGAGGCAAGTGCTGGAGATTTTTGCCTCCAGGATGCACACTTTGATTGAAATCTGGTTTTGAGTTAGGTATCACTGCCCTCAATTTTGTCTGGCGTCTCCCAGTCCAGCTGCCCTCTATTTTATCTTCTTTATAGAATAAGCTTCCAGTGACTCAGCTGCATGGAGTCAGGCTGCTGCTTTAACAGACTTTCCATCGATCCTCCTCATTAGAGCACCCCTACTTCACCCCGCTGCCCGCGTCACCCCATATTACCGTTTCCTGAAACTTTGGGGAACTTCGCTTTAGATCAGATGAATCCTCAGCTTTTTCTCCTACAGGTGTTTATGAAACACTTTTCTTGAGTCTGCTAAAGCATTTATTAATTTTCCATATAATTTCTACCTTCTTTTATTTTATTTATTTTTTTATTATTATTTCAGTATATTGTGGGGGTCTACCTTCCTTTTTTTAAAAAAAAAAAACCCTTTTGCTTTTCTTTAGTAGGTTTTCAAGAGGGAGAAAACTAGGTGCCCATTTTGATCTACCATTTTTACAGGAAATTCTACCCAAATTTTTCATGTTTTAATATCTTTAAGTGAGTTGATTTCATTAAAATATTAAAAGTACATGTAATAATGATAAATTTTTAAAAATGTCACTGTGTTATGCAAATGTCTTTGAAAAGAGTGATAGCACAATCTCTGATTTTCCAGAAAGAAAAACTTCAGGCCAGGCATGGTGGCTCATGCCTGTCATCCTAGCACTCTGGGAAGCCGAGATGGGAGGATCGCTTGAAGTCAGGAGTTCAAGACTAGCCTGAGCAACAGCAAGACCCAGTTGCTACTAAAAATAGAAAAAATTAGCCGGGCGTGGTGGTGCGTTCCTGTAGTCCCAGCTACTGGGGGCGTTGAGGCAGGAGGATGGTTTGATCCCAGGAGTATGAGGTTGCTATGAGCTAGACTGACACCATGGCACCCTAGCCAAAATTCCAAAAAAACTTCAGTTTCAGTTTGGGGAAGGGGTTTGCACAAGGTCATGTGACAAGTCACGTCCAATAGGAAATGTCATCAGTTCTGCTGAACAATGCCAGGGCCACTGCTTCCTCCATTCCAGCAGGCAGGGAGCCTTGGCCCTGTGTTCCTGGCCAAGGACAATCCCACCTCCTCTGCCTGCTTTGTCTTTAGGACTTCTCAGAAGGAAGATGAAGATCACAAGGTCACAGCTACAGAGTGAAATCCAAATGCCTTTTTTTTTTTTTAACAAAAGAGAAATGATGAATATTCAGACAATGAAAATAGCTGCAATCTATGGTTGCAACTGTTTTTCTCTGTTCTCTGTTCCTTTGTAAAAGGTCATTTGAACTTCTTTCTTATCTTGCAGGCACCACAAACACTTACGAGGAAAGCAAACATCTAACTTTGAAAAGGAAGTAATAGCTATCATCTAAGGTAGAGTCACCCTCTCTCTTTCTTTGGCCCCCAGAGGGAATGTGATTTTTGCGTGAGTTCTAGGTTTAGTGCTGTCTGTCCTCTTTCCCCTGTTTGAACTGGTTTCTGTCCTCAAAGATGTTATTGCATCAACAGCTCATCGTGTGAAACAAGCGGCAGAGACAGCTGGGGACAGAGAGAGCTCAGAGAAGCAGAGTCAGGGGTCAGTAAGGGTGGGCGAGCGGTGTTGCTGCATCCGGTCATCTCTGCTTCTTCCCCCGCTGGGTGAGCCCTAGGTCTCCCAGCAGGACTTGGGCAGTGCCTTCCTGCTGTCACGAGTGGCTTGCACTTTGCATTGGCCTTCTCTAGAAAGCGAGGGTTGGAGTTGGTGGCAGGAGAATACAATAAAATGGAAAAGAAGATATGGGTTCTAATTCTGACACTGCTGTTACCTAACAAGTTTTAAGGTCTTATTATATGCCAGGAACTATGCATATAGACATGGCATCTTAAAATCTCCTTTAACTTTTAATAAAATCCCAGTGTAGTCCCAGATGTGAAACATGAGAATTAGAGAGGTTTAGTAACTTGCCCAAGAATGATCCACTCATAGGTGGCCAAGCCTGAACTCAAGCTTAGTTCTGCCCAATTCCGTGTTCTTTCCACGATCTGAAGCAGGTGGTGGTGTCACAAAGGGATGGTGCTTTAGGCCTTCCACAACCTCTCTGGAAACATCTTCCGGTATTATGAAAAGTGCTCTGCAAGAACAGTCTCTCCGTGTTGCTGTTAACTATGCTTTTTCCTTGTCTGTCATTGACCTTGACCAATCTTGCCTCTCTGAGCCTCAATTTCTTCATCTGTATATTGGACACAATGGCACCCACAATATTAGAATTGTTTTGAGAAATTGTAGCTAGTTCCAACACTGATAGCTAATATTTTTTGTGTTTTTACTATGTGGCACATATTCTTCTAAGTACTTTACACATATTAACTTAAGGAATCCTGCAAGCACCTCTAAAATGAGGGAAATACTTCTATGATTCCAGATTTACAGACGAGAAACTGAGGCTCTGGCTGTGGTCACACATCCTGCAAATGCTAATCCAAGTTCCAGCCCAGGCCTGCCAGGCTGGCATCCAGGCTTGTAAGTGCCATTGCCTCCATCTCCTGGGGGCACATAAATGAGTAGATGAGGCAGCACTTTGCAGGTGGTACATCATCCTGCAACTTTGTCCAAAGAACACCGTAAGACAAACATTTGTGTGCACAGCTGTTTGTAGCAATATTGTATAGCTTATAAAATCCAAATGTAGCAAGCAAGATAAATGTGCCCAAATTGGGAATCATATTATATACAGGACTTTTTATTCAGACAACAGAGTAGGAGAAGGTAGATAGATCTTGACCTGGAAAGACATGCTTAACATACTCAGTATAAAGGGCTGCAGAGCACCATGTAGAATATAATCCCATTTTTTTGGAAGCATATTTTTCTATGTCCAAAAAGTCTGGAAAAATGTATGGCAAACCATTGGCAAGGGTATCACTGAGTAAGGGGAGATGGGAGAGATGTGAGGTTAAAGGGATAATTTTACTAGCTATAGTTTGTTAGAAATTTTCACAACAATTTGTATGTAACAAAGGAAATAGAACTATTTCTTAATTGAACAGAAATGAAAATTAGTCTGTAATCCTAAGGAATCATGTTCATAGGAGACTAAGTGGGTACATCCCAGGAATGTATGTCCAGGAAACTCTGTGTTTAGGGGTGTCAGACTGCTCTGGGCATGCCCCCCCCTTCCCCACTATCCCCCATGAGATCTGCCAACCCATGCTGGGGCTACAGATGTCACCCTGGTGCTCACAAGCTGGATGGCTGTTGTCAACGTTACTGAATTAATCGCTACAAAGTAACCTGGGTTAACATTTTTTTAAAAGGCACAACTATGACATATTTTATTCCATTTACCAAATGCTTTTAACTTCCATTTCCTGGCAGGTGAAAAAAATTGTACTTAAAGCAACCAGAGGAAAAAATATAACAAAACCATCACCTTCAACAACAAAAAATCTCATTGTGCTTAGAGAAGAACACCATTTTTATTCAGATGCTGTAAGTTGTTTGGTGAGGTCTTTTATTAAAATATACTGGATCCTCCAACCTACAGTCTAGAGTGGAAAAAATTATACCTCCCAAAGTCCGTAAGTCCAATATCTTAATGCTGATGAATTAAAATTGGTTGGAGACACTTATGAAGATGTACCTCAGCAAAGTTCTACTTTTGTATTTTGTTCTTCAAGAAAGGAGAAATCTACGGGGATTGCAAAAAAAAGAAATGGATAAAGAACACAACTGACATTTGTTTAGCTCTTACTATGTGCCAGGCAATGGGCTGTGTGTTTTGTATTTGTTATACCAATGAGTCTTGACAAAAACTCCAGGAAAAAGTATTACTACATTTTAAGAGATAAAATAAGATTCATTCTAATTATTATTATCATTCCATATTTACTGAGCACTTAATATATGCCAGAGACCATAATAAGTGCTTTACATACACCAACTGATTTAATTCACAGAGTAGTCTTAAACATCTGCTACACTGGTTCTTCCCATGTTACAAATGAGGAAATTCAGAGGTTTATATAACTTGTCTGGAGCCACAGAATCGTACAGGTGACTGAGCTCGATTTGAATACGTGTCTTCTTAGTTGCAAGGCTCTTGTATACAGCTATTTATATCAATATTATATTATTCATAATACCTAAATGTAACAAGGAAGATAAATATCCCCAAATCTGGAATCCTATTATATAAATATAGTTTATCCATATAACGGAATAGAAGATAATAGATATGTCTTGACCAAGGGACCTGCAACTGCAGACTTCTTTCTGGGAAGAACAAGTTCATCTGCCTTCAAAGCTCAGATTACACCACTGAGCCTCCTTTCTTGGAGCTCTTTGGACAAAGGAGCAGGCTCTAGACAAAGTTACTTTTGAAGGCCCCATTGCAAATCATGGGTTAAAAATATTAAAAAGAGAAAAACCCTCCCCAGCTAAATATAATTTAAATGCAATTGCATAAGAGTTGAGTGGTAGTTGACTGGCTAATATACTATTCATTTTGTAAATAGTTACCACAGAGATTATTAATTTCAATTTCATGTATTTGTTTTCTATGTCAATGCTGATTAACATTTGGAGCCAATACAGTCACTCATAGGCCCTGGGTTCCGTACCTACACCGTACTAAAGTGTAAACTGTCAAACCTTAAGCTCAAATTAAACGAAAGGCACAAATGGCCCTGCGGCAATGGGCTCATGTAAGGTTTCAACTGCAGAAACGGGAGTCCATGAGCTATCTGTAATATTTCAAAAAACTTAACAGAAATTGTACACTCACTCATCTTCAGTACTACTGCATGGGCTAATTAAAATGTCAAGGTTTCCCGCTTGAATGAGAACAAGATAAATTCCAGGTAGGCAACCTGTTTAACTCTCCTTGTCAGAAAATTCTGAATGGTGCTTGTATAGTATTAATTTTTTCAAATGAGGAAACAAATTATTTAATGTTTAACGCATGCTGCTTGTTGGAGCCGCCATATATTTTAAAACATGGATCCATGGGCATGGGATAAGAAAAGGACCACGTGGTGGTGAACACCTTTGCATTGATTTATCCAGAAAGCCATCCAAGCAAGATATGACCCCCCCCCCCCCCCATTTCCTGACTTCCCAGCAGCTGCCTCCTTCCCTCCCCTCTATTTCCCCCTCCACTGGCAATCTAGGGCTCCTCCTCTGTTTTCTGTTTCCTTTTGCTTCATGCCTCTGCCTTGTCACTATCCCTGAATGAGAACACTCGAATACTAGACTACAAGCTCCTCCAAGGTAGGTGGTCTGAACATCTCCACCCCTACCTCCTTCCCTGCCCACACTGTTGAACAAACAGCTTGTGAGTCATCTGTGAGCTCCTTGAGAACAGGGACAAGGCCTGTGTCATTATTTTAGGTTCAACACCTAGCACAAGTACCTGACACAGAATAAGTGACGACCATGATTTTATTATGAGGATATAGGTTTCATTTAATTAATCAATTAGAAAAGCTAATAGCAGATGTCAGGCAACTGCTGTGGAGAGTAAGGAGAGATTAGATGAGGGGATGGAACCAGAATGGAGAATCTGGAAGCTCCGGGCTCAGCTTCTTCAACTGTGCTGGCAACACAGCTTGACCTCATACAAAAGACTAAGGTTCTTAGACAGGGAAAGAGAGAAATCAAAAATATATGTAATCTTCTCCCCTCCTTCCTGCAGTGAGAATACCCCTAATCACCCCGCCATCCTCCACAGGGAACACAGCATCAGACAGCTCATTCGGTGATGACTGATACCGTTTCCTCAGCAGGGTCTCCCCAAATCAAAACTCGGCTGTCCTCATTTTTTAAAATGGACTCTTCCCACAAATCCCTTCCAGGTCAGGCAGGCACAAAACCAAGCCGGGACACTGGTCTCATGGAACATCACCGTTTCCTGTGCTTTCGCCCGAGTTCAGAGCCCGCTCTCACTGACGGGTCTGCCTGGGATCAATTACACCAGAAGCTTTAGAAAAATTACCAACAACGGGAGGCTTTAAAATCTCACCCTTGAACCTCTTTTCCTTTGCTGGGAAAGGACAAAAGAAGTACGTCTATCTTCAATGCAAGAGAATTGGCCAGAAAGGACCAATCAATCTGAGGAATGGATGTGTTACCCTCTGATCTACATGTGTGCTTACACAGACATCGATGTTGTTTTTCCAGTTCACATTGGGTATAATCAAAACCCTCCCCAGAAACCCATCTGCACAAAGAACAAGCGACAGAGAATTCGTGCCTTTCTCCTTGGTGCTAATATAATTATTGCCTCCTAGAACAAGGGCATTTCTCCTTATCTTGAGAAGAATGTTCTCTCTCTCTCTGTGTCTCAGTCTCTCTGTCTCTCTCCTGACCTCCCCAGAGTGTGACTCAGTTTTAATGTCAATAAAGCATGTGTGATTTTTTTCACTGTTCCCTAATTGCAACTGATGATTTCAACGTATTTTTAAAGTTCTGTCACATTCCTAACACTTACCATCATCCCCACCCAGCTTTTTCTGGAAAGTTTAGGCTGTATGCTCCCACTTCCTCCACTGACTCTCTCAGATCAACTTATATATACATCTACAAAAACTTGGGACAGGGAGAACTAGTTTATTTTCCCTGATTTGCTTCAAATTTCCCAATTTGATCTATGGTTTCTCATGGCTTTTCTGGATGAAAGAAGACAGCCACCCCCTTCCCCAGTCCCCGCCATATACTCAGTGCCCCCACTGTTAACCCAGGGCTCTGCTCCTTCTCCGACCCGCAGGAAACACTTCTCTAAGAATGCTCAGCCACTTTGTATTCTCAGCCAGTCCCAGCCCAGCCTCGCTGGTTGGTATAACCCATTCATCCTGAACCAAGGGTTTATTTCTGGAAGTACAGTAAGGGTTTCTTTCAGATGAGTATGTGGCATCTAGAAGTAGTCATCTGCTCCCAGCACTCTGGGGTCTGGGGTGGATTTAGATCCTGGAGGAGCTGCCTAAACATCAGGCTGCTGCTCTTCCCCAACCCCCTGCCCTACCAAAAACGAGACGGCCAGGATAATACTTGTTAATTCAATGTACAGGTTATAACCATGGCTGTGCTTGTAGGCTAACCTGGGGATTTTCTCTCTGTCTATACACATTCATGCCCAGCTTGAATACCTCCAACTGATTCTAAATCCTGCAGATAAGACTCAAGCATTGTTATGTTTTGAAAGCTTTCCACATGAATGCTGATAGGTACTTGGTACCACTGACTCACTATGTGCCATGCTCTGTTTTAGGTGCTGAGGATTCAGAGACAGAAAATCTAGTCCCTCCTAAGAGGCCACGGTCTGTTGGCAATGTATGACCAGAGAAGAACCACACAGTGAGAAAAGGGCCATGACAATGTTATCACAGCATGAGGAGGAAGCAGAGATGAGTAACCCAATCTGGGGGGCATCTGGAAAGATGTCCTGAGGGAGAAGTCTGCACCCGATGAGCTTCTCCTCGCAATAGTTAAGGCTTTATGATGAGTGCTTCTCTACATCGAGCGTAGCTTAGTAACACACAACCAACCTTATACGTTCTTGCTACCAACCCCTTTCCCTGGACCTGCGTCAAGTCTCAGAGTGAGTCTGACCCAACCACTCTTGGATTCCCAGCTGCTCCCTGGAACTCTCATTATCATCTTCCCACAGGCATGATGTCTTTGTGAGGCAGAGTTCACCACACCTTCACCTTGGACTGTGAGCAGCTCCTTGAAGGAGCTCAGTCCATGGGGTCTGATGAGGTTCTGTTTCTCCCAGGCCCTACCCCAACTAGTCTCGGTCAGCCCGTCCTGCCCATGGGGAACAGCCAGAGATCAGATGACAAAAGCATGTCTTTACCTGTGTCTGAGATGCCCTTCTCCCCCAGTCACCTGTCAATCTCCCACACACCAGGCAAAAACTCAGCACAATAGTCACTGTGGGGAAGGCTTTCCTGACTCTGCCACTCCATACTCCCTCTTACTCCAGGCAGAGCTGGTTGTTGTTTTCTTTGAGTTCCCATGAAAATATCACCCATACTTCGTGGGAGTAGGGGACCACATCTTTCAGTTTTGAAAGTCCAGAGTGGAGCATCATGCTTGACACAGAGCACTAAGCGTGGTATACGTATGTGAGATGAACGTGTCAATGGATGGATGGCCGAGACAGCTGGATGGAAGGATGGGTGGGTGAGTGAACAGCATTGCCCAAAT
Source organism: Eulemur rufifrons (assembly GCF_041146395.1). NCBI lineage: Eukaryota > Metazoa > Chordata > Mammalia > Primates > Lemuridae > Eulemur > Eulemur rufifrons. The sequence goes on from NC_090992.1 coordinate 16,220,105, forward strand.
CTACTTTATATCTTATCAATTCAGAGTTGGGTGCAAAATAATAGATGTATTAAGTCACCTATTCTCCAAAAACAAGATGCTGGCAACTTCTTTCCTTTTTTGCTCATGTGCGCCATGTCCTTCTCTTCTTCCTTCACCTTTCACCACATAGCCAAGAGGATGTGGTGTTGTGACTTGTCTTCCAGGACAGGTTTCAATAGTGGATAAATAGTCTTCTGGGGCTATTTTTGGAGGAGTATAACCACTCCTCACCTACCTTCACTGACTTATATCATTCCTTGTCCCCAGACACAAAAGCATAAGCATTTTTATTGACATACGTGGCCACAGGAAGTCTCTGTTTTTACTTACCCTCTGATGAGGTATAGGGGACAAGTTTAGATTTAGATGAATTAAATTCTGGCTCTGCCACTAACTTACCCTGTAGCCTGAGCCTATTTCTTTAAACTCCTGAAAGCCTCAGTTTGTTCATCAGTAACATATGGATGATAACACCTTATTCACAGGATTGTGGTAAAAATTAATATAAAGTGCTTGGCACAGTGTTTGGCTTATAGCAGGCGTTTACTAACATGTGATTCATGAATAACATTACATTAGTATTTTAAAAGCATAGATCTATCATGCATTAGAATAAAAAGCATGCATGAATAGTTAAGATAAAATACAAGATTGAATTCAAATAAATTCAACCTTTGGGCTCCATTCCCAGAACATCGAGCACTTATATTCACTCACCTGAAGTTAGCAATACTCAAGTGGAAAAGCTTGAAAAAAACTGAAATCTCTCATCGCTCTTTCCCAGATGTTTAAGTGACCTGCCTCAGATCACAAAGACTGTTAGAACTAGAGCTGGAAACAAAACCCACATCCCAAAAGCCGCTGAAAGGCCCTGACCTCAAATATTACCTTCCCTTCACCAATACTGCACTGAAAGCAGACATCATTAATTAATGAAATACTTTTTGAGGGATTACATTGGAGCAAGAGAGAAGGAAAGAAAAAGCATATATTAAGTATTAACCACATGCTCAACAACTTGGTAGTTATGATTAACAAAACATTACAGGTTAGCTGAGGCTCAGAGAGGCCATGTCATTTCCCCAAAGCCACACAGTTGGTTTGTGGTGACACTGGAATGCAAATCCATGTCTATGTGTTTCCAAAGTCCATAATCTTTCAACTAGAATTTAACTCAATGCAAATCAAATATTTATTGAGTGCTCACTATGCTAGGATATGGCAGCGAGCAAAGCAGACACAGTCTTTGTGCTCGTGGGCCCATAACCTAGAGGAGAAAACAGACATCGTGAAGGTGAGCACCGTGTGGTGAGTGGCAGGTAAGGTGAAGTTCATACAATGTCCATAAACGCTTCGGGTAATGAGGAGAAATAAATGTGAGCCTCTCTGCCCCAGAGTTCATTACGCTACAGGTTAAGCTTGCTCACAGAGGTGGCCTGGAAACATGACCAGCCCTGAGGCATTATTTCTGTGGACAACGCACGCTGCATTCTAAACTGATATATAAACAACTTTGGGAGCGCGGCAATGCTTGACATTGGTACTTGGTTTTTATGTGATGTTTTAATGCAACAGCAGCAGATTTAGCTTTCTCATTAGGTTCTGCTGAGTATAAAAAATAAAATTAGTGTCAGCATGTATTTCTAGAAAGTAGACTAATTGAAGATGGGAGGATCAATCAAACCACAGAGATTAATTATTGAGTATCTGCTCAGAGTTGGGCACTGTGCCCAGGCAGTGTAGAAATACAGGAGAAACGTACGACTGGATCAGCCCTACCCTTGGGGAGTCTGTAAACCAGGTATGGGACACCCAGCAAAGAGCACTTCCAGTAAGTGCTAGCGTGCGTCAAATTTCAAAGAGATAGGGGTGGACACATGTCTGTGGAATGGGCCGGGTGGGTCAGAAATAAGGAAAATTAACCCAGGTTTCAAAAGATAGATATGATTTAAATATTCAGAGAAAGTTCATCGTAGGAGTTAACCATGGACAGAGGCAGAGGACAAGCTGTGCTCCGAAATAATGAATAGACCACTGAAGCCAAAGATTAGCACTGGGAATGCTGGGAAGTTGAGGTGTCCATGGTGACAAGACAGTAGCTCGTCTTAATAACTTTTGCATCCCCAGTGCTTAGCATGGTGCCTGACAGACAGTAGGTGCTCAGTTAATGCTCAGTGAGCTGTTGGACAGAAAGATACTGCCTTAGTTGAAAATGGAAATAACAATAAAAACTGCTAGTCTTGTCTCAACATGTGTCAGAAAGGCCTAACGTGACAAGAGCAAATGTCAAACTGCACGTAATTCAGTGCGAAATTCTATGATAAAGCCAAAAGTTATCAGAAAGCAGCAGAGGAAGTGACTCAGATGAGGCTGCCAGAATCGAGGATGATTTCTTAATGGAGGGGAAATTGGGTTGGGCCTATTAGGAAAGGCGAGGTTTGGCTTTCAGGGGTCACAATTCGGATGTCCATATGGGCAGGGTGGATGACACAGGAGTGTGAATCCAGTCATCTAGAAAACAACAGGAAGTCGTGGGACTGTGAGTTTGATGAAATAACTCTGCAAGACGAACAAAATGCATCTGTGGGCGAGATTCAGGTTGTGAGCCACCAGCGGGAGACCTTCAGGACAGGTAGGAAGAAGAAAAAGAGTGTCTTCTAGGTGAAAGAAACACGGTAAATGACAAGGCAAGAAGAGAGAGCATGAAGGCTTGGTGGGAGAGTGGGAGAGGCCGGCCTCCTGGAACACAAACTGACGACTGAACACAGTAGGAAATGCACTTGGGGACAAAAGTGAAACTGAGTTTAAATCCCAGGAGGAGAAGGCAATAAATACAGAGTCAAAGATGACTTTAGCAATCTAGGTTGCTTGGAAAAACTATGCTGAAATTAAACTTTGTTTTCCACTCTGGACTGCTAAATCAATTGTGCTGATCTCTAAGACCAAAGTTATCTAAAATTCCCCCAGACGATGTCCACTCTAGAACTCTGGGACTATAGGCTGGAAGCTGCCCAGGTGCAGGCCTTGGCCGCTGTTCCCAGACTGTATGCGACAGCTGAGACTGTGGATCAGAAGCATCCTCAAAAACAGAGCACCTCCTGCCTCACTTAACTCATTTCACTTACGGATTTACATTTACACCAGTTGAGCAAATCAAAGTTATGGTTCCCTCAGTAACTGTAACCTGGACCAAACATAGCTATATTTTTCTGCTGCTGAGAGGGCTTTTAACTCATACCTCCCAACTGCGAAGGGGAGATCTAATTCAAACATTATGCAAGAAATGCTTTTCGGAAAGCAAGCGGCCGGCCTAGTGAAGGTTTAGAGTGTAAACGGCTGTTCCTTTCAACAAGGGCTTTTGTGAATTGGCTCCCTGCAGACAGAAACCTTCCCGAGTCCCCCCACAGTCTTGGAGGGGGAACAGACAGGTACCCGCTCCGTCTCTCCATTCCTGCACGCTGCCACACCGTTCATGGGTCAGAGCCCCACTTTGTGACTGCAGGTGGCCAGCGTTGGCCAGGGGACCAAGCAAGGCCAGGACTAAGGTGAGGGCAAAATGCAAGTGAGACTCTTGCCTAAGGGACAAAATTGAAGGGGTGCCCCAAAACTCAGGAATCAAGACAAAATGGAAGGTAATATTTTTCTTTAAAAAGTAAAAATTAATGCAAAAACTCCATGATGAACAAAATATCAAGATATTGATTTTTTGAAATATCACATTAAAATATTATTTGACTTGATCACTGAATTTTGGGGAGCCCTTTACACTTTGCCCTCACCCCTAGGCAAGTGCCTCACCCTCCTCCTGGGCCTGAGAGGCCGTGAAGAAGGGTGTGGGAGTGAGGACGGGAAGGAGCAAGTCTGGAGATACACATATAATGTTTGCCAACTTCCATGGCATAGACACGCCCTTCATGGCAGATTTCAAGGCACAGAGGCAGAGCCTTAAACGGCATTTCCACCACACAGACACGAACGACGTAAACAACCTCAAACACGTAGCTAAGAGTAAAATACAGCAAGATAATAGGGGGTTTTTGAAGTTTGAGGATTTATTACCCCGATTTTAATATAGTTTATTTAATTATAGATTTCTATAAATTTTTAATAATTGCAGTTAGCTAACAACTGCCTCACAAAATTTCCAAAAATTTAACACTTGGTTCTCCTGAGCTGGTATGAGCCAGCTCTCGCACACCGCCCCACAAGCGGTTGTCTTTAGCTCTGAAGTTCTGAAGTACCCGCCAGGAGCCCCTCAAAGGGCAGGATGACTCCTTGCTCCAGTCCCTCCAGGAACCTGCATGAGGCCCAGACGTCCTGCAGGGGGGCTGGACTCCAGCAGCGGCCTCTGTCACTTCTTGGCAAGCTTCCTACAGACCTGAGAGGCTCCAAGGCACCTGGCTGCCAACAGGCCTGGCTTGAGGGTTGCCTTCAATGCCAATGCAGCTACAGAGTCCTCTCCAGGCTCAGTCCCTGTCTACCATTCTCCCAGGAAGTCACTTGGCCCTTTGCTGTCCCTAAAAGAATTACAGAGATGTTCCAAGAACAGCCTGAAATAGTGGACGGAGCCTAAGAGGGAAGGGGACCAGAGAGAGAAGAAGGAAAGCCACATACACGGGGCACGGATTACACGCCAGGGAGAATGCTGGCTGTTTTCACAGGTGCTCCTGTTTACGGCCAGCCTGACACACCTGGGGGAAGAGAAGCCCCGTTTTACACAGAGACTTGCCCAAACCCCACAGCTAGTTAGAAAAGGAGCTAGGATGAGTCCCCGGCTCTGCTCACCGCCATAGCCCCCACTTCTGGAATAGAGCACAGGATAGGCATTCTCTAAACATCTGCGGAGCGGGTACAAGATCGCAGCCTGGCTCCAGAGCTCGTGCTCTGACCTCCACCCGGGAAACGATGCGGGGAAGTACTGTTAACCGGGGAAGAGTGAACTCGAAGTGGGAGAAGACAAAGTTTAATTTGGAACGAGAGTGGATGATTCCCTCTGGGTTCTACCTCTTACTAACTCTCTCACCTCAGCTGGAAATGCCACCTAGCCTCTCTCTGAGGCTCATCTACCTCCCCAGTGAAATGGGGATGAAAAAACCTACTCCACGTGGGGGCCAGAAACAAACAGCTGTGATGTGTGAGAAGGCACCGTGTGGGTCACAAGGTGCTGGGAGAGTGTACAGCATGTCGTCATCCATGGGAAGGCTTCCATCGGCCTTGGAAGGGCATATTTAACTGCATGGACACGAGAGGAAGCGCAAAGTGTAAAAACAAAATGGCCCAGGACACAGCAGAAGGTACAGGAGTCTCATCCATCTCACCTTTAAGTTTGGGGCCTAATTAGCTACCCTCTGGAATGCATCACAGACAGAAGAATTTCAGCCTTGTCTACCCGTCTTGTATTTGTAATACGGTGGGGCAGATAGATTAGGAGAAAACCCTGCAGCTTTTGCAGGGTGGTATTGATTCCTGGGAATTAAATAGTAATACAAGAGGCGGCAGCAGCCTCCCTTCAAACTGCTCTTCAATAGGACAGGCTGCCTGGGATTATCAGAGATCCCACAACCCAGGGTGGCCACAGGAGCGTTTCAGAAGAAGGCACAGACTGGCAGGGTGGGCTCCTTTCCCCACAGCAGGTCAGGGGCAGGGCTAGGCCAAGAATGCCCAACAGTCTGGATGACTCCTGCTCTTGCCACAGTGCCCTCCCCACCCACCGGGACCCTAATGGAGCTGAGATACGGATGCCCTTGGCCGTCCTTGTCTGATCCTCTTTAAAGGAGGGACACAGGCGTGTGTGCATGTGTGTGCACATGCATATTCAACACATCAGACATTTTACCGTGGGAGAGTGGAAATGGGAGTGGAAGATGGGGATAAAGGTAAGAACTTGTTAAATAAAATTACAGGAGTCCATTGTTTTGGACTGAGCTCCTGTACTATGTCCCAACAGGTCAAACTAAAATGGAGTCACTCGTGCTAAGTGCCACATGATCAAATGGAAAATTTAAGGAAAGAGGAAAATCCTCCAAACAGAACAGGTTTTTCTTAAAAACAGGAGGTTCACAGCAAGAAATCAGAAAGGGCCCAGCCAACCTGAGCTGGCATGATAAGGAAGTCTCCTCTGCTTTAACCCTTACAAGGAACGTAACCTGAACTAGCCTGATGTTGACCAACCTGCTTTTTTGTATCATTGTATTTTCTTGTTCCTACTCAAGCTACCTAACAAAAACCAACTGTTCTGCTATACCCACGAGAGCTCCTCTGTTTTTTAGATGGGATGCTGCCTGATACATGAATTGTGAAAAAGAACAATTAGATCATTATGAAAAGAGCCAATTCAATCATTAAGATCAATTTGATGAAAATTTTTTGACAAAATGCACACACACACACACACACACACACACAGAGGGAGGGCTTTGCACAGACCAACCAGGATGATGTGTCATGAACTGAGGAGTGTGATCACTGCAGCTTTCTCTACCTGACATTCAAGAGTGGCCAAAAGAGGAAAGAGAATGCCCCCCCCCACCCCCCCGCACTCAGAACAGAGGCCTCCAGGGAGAAATCAGGCCCTGCCATTGATGTGAGTGAGTCCCATGTATTTATTTATTCACTGTTGCAGGATGGGCGAGGGGGGCAGGTAGAGCATCAAGAGCTCCATCCTCACAGCACTTCCAATTCCCCAGGCAAATAGACAAGTCCACAGAGGGTGACAACACAGGTGCCGTGAGGAAGCAGCACAAGACCTGCTCCTGGGACCACAGCAGAGGTGGGGAAGAGGATTAGAGAAGTCTTCCTGCAGAGAGTGACACTTAAGCTGACTTCTGAGCGTTAGGTAGGATTTAGCTGGGCTAAGAGCGGAGGCGACGTTGGGGCATTGCAGACAGTACGCGCGGCAGCCAAGCAGTGAGAGGGCAGCACATGTGAGTAATTGAGAGGCTTTTTAGCAGAGCAGGAAGATGGAGAGTGTAGGTGGGACTGGCAAGAGGTGGGGCTGAGAGGGTAAGCTCTGCAAAGTGGGGGGATACCAGCTCCTGCTCCCAACGCCTGGCATGCGGGTGGGACACAGCCAGGGGAGGATAACAGAACCACTGGTGCCGGTATCAGTGTGAACACAGGGTTATGGAAACACAAACAAGAAAGTCCCCAGTTCTACCTGGAGGCAAGGGGAAGGGGAGGGAAAAGGGACTAGAACTGAGAAAATCTCAGAAAGGAAGTATTATCTGAACTGGACCTAAAAGGAGTTTAAGATTTTACCTGCATGGAAAGGAAGGGAACTTGGAAGAACATTCCAAGCAAGATAAACTGCATGAGCAAAAGCCCTCCCTACCAGTATCTAAGTTGATAAATAAAAATATCAGAACCCTCAAACCATTCATGACTAATATAGTACCTGGGGTAAATCTCCCCAGGTTTAGTCAATAGACTCAAAGAATTTTTCTAAAAAGATGATTCTGGGCATTCCTTACCTCCATGATTCAGATACAACCAACACCTTTTCCTCTTCAGAATTAGGAGTCATCTTTACCCACTTTCTGATTGCTAAGCAGGGTGCAAAACGATGACTCTCCTTTTTCTTAGAGGAATGAAACATAAAAGCAAAAACTCTGTCTTAAGAGGGGAAAAAACCAACTCCCTCTGGGTCTGGTGCAAAATTAAATTTTATGAGTTACTCAGCAGCCAGCAAGGCACAGAACGAAGCCAGTGTGAAACCGCCTTTCAAAGTAACTGGAGTTGACAACTAAACTTGCTCAGTGAGGGGGAGAAAAGGAGTTAATAGAGGCAGAAGTCAGGCTTTTTATCTTTCACCTGAGCTGGTCCTTTTCATATGCTAAGTGCAACTCGAGCAAGCTGGGTGAGGGAATTTACCACTATCATTAAAAAAAATCAACACAGGGCTAAGGCAGACATCTCCTCCTGAGTCATATGCCACCGGGGGTTACAAAGAATAAGGTTAGCTTGCTGTGCTGGGCTGTAATTACCCAAATAATGACAATGAATTGAAGACAAGCATCCTTTCCCATCCCCCGAACGCACAACCCCCCAAAACCCAAGCTTGGCTTCCTGCGCTATAATTGTGAAATTTCCACCAGATTGGTAGGTGGACATAGTCTCCATGCTTGGAGTGGGACAATGGGTTGTTCCATGGTGCCAGCCAAGAGCCAGTAAAAAGTGGCTATGCCATTATTGGAAGAGAGTGTCCAAACAACCGGAAGCCTATTTTATTTGTTTTCTTCCAAATTTCTAATTCTGAGAAGTTGGTGCCTGTAGAAAACAAACAGCACATCCTATGGTCTGGCTTTTCAAAGTCATATCTTTGCACACACCATGGCCCGGCTATTCCACGAAAATGAATTTATGAGTCCAAATGAATGTATTTGAAGTCTTTGCCATTTTGTGGTTTATTAAATGCATAGTGGAAAAAGCTAGATTTTACAGACTGGAGAGGGCTCTTCAATTAAGAAGGTAAAAGGACAGAGAAAGAGTCCAGCTATTCCTCCATTCCTAGTAAATACCCAAGAAAAAAATAGGTCACATTGGAGCAGTGGTTCTCCAGGCATGGTCCCTGGATTAGCAGCATCAACATCACCTGAAAACTTGTTAGAAAAATAAGTTATTGGACCCCACCCTTCAGAGATGAAGATCAGAAATGTGTCTCAACAGCTCCTCCAGTCACTGGGGTGCCCCTGAAGTTTGAGACCTTTTACACTAGGACTGTGGTCCTTCACCTTGGCTGCCCATTATCACCTGTTTGCCATCACCTTCTCATCACCATGGCCCCGCCAACCCTAGACCAGATAAATCAGAATGCTTAGGGTGAGGTCTAGGCACTGCTGCTTTTAAAAAGCTCCCCGGGCGGGCGATGTGAACATGCAGTCCAAGTTGAGAGCTGCTTTATGCTAGAACAAGAGAGATCTACTTTTAGATACTTTTGGACTTCTGATTTTCAGGTTAGCTCAAAGTCATCATGGCCACTGAATGAGTCCTATTCGTCAAAGAGGCTTTTGAGAAGAGGAGAGAGATTTCCATCCTCACGAGCTGGAGAGGTGAGATCTGAAGCGCAGTAGAAGCAACAAAATTTGTACCAAACTCAGTGATGATAACAGTATTTAATCACTCATCCAGCAAAGACAGTTGCTCACCTTGAGAAGGGGTGGGCTGGTCCCCACAGTCAGAATTCATTATAAAAGCAATGCACTCAGAGCCAGGGAAGAGTGACACCGCGCCTCCCACACACCTCAAGTCCAGATGCCACAAGCCCCCATGGGGAGCTCAGAGCCTCCCACTCATTTCTCGGCTTTGAAGCCCTAAGTACTAGGGTGTGTAAGACAGCAGCCTCTTCTCACCAGTGTCTGGTGTTATGGAATGTGCAAAACGATGACAGCTGGTCATGGCAGAACTCTGGGGGGACCACTCTCTTGGGATAGGCAGAGCCTCAGCATTCTGCTTTGCAAATAAACTGTGAACTGGGGCTGTCCTTCTACCCAAATCAGGAACTTGACAATCAGCCCATTATAGCTGGGTTCCTCAAATTGGGGTACACTGTCATATTCCCAAGGATCTATGATTTTTTTTTCCCATTAAAAGGGGTGTGAGCATTATTGAAATGTTAAAAAAAAAAAAAAGCAAAAACATTGCAAACTGGCTTTCTGGCTTTTCAACCAAGAGAGGCAACATTCTTTAGGATGTTACTACAGAAATGATGGCCAACCCTCATGTTTCTACACTGTAAGTAAGAGTAAGACCAAACTCTCCTTTAAAAAAACAACAAGAAAAGATCAAATAGCAAAGTCTGAAACCAGCTCAACAGCTGACTAGTGAATGTGCTTACAGAAGCAACGTCATCATCATAAGATCATCACCTGAACGAATCTTGAGTATCTAAACTCTTGGGTATTACACTCTCTTTCCATAAAACAAGGGTGGGGATAAGAAAAAAAGAGGAAAAAAGGCCAAGTCTTTGTAACCCCTGCACCTATGGTTCCACAGACTCTGGAGTCTGACTGACCTGGGTTTGCATTTTGACCCTCACGTTTATTTGCTGTCTAGCCTTGAATGTTAATTAAAAATCTATGAATTTCAGTTTTTTCATCTATAAAATGGGAATAATGAGCCTAAGTATCTAATCTAGAATCAGGGTGAGCAGAGAGAATGCATAGATTGCATTTAGCACAGTGTCTAGAAACCAACCAATAAAGTAACAACTGTAATAAAACATTATGCACCCTTCAATACCAGCTGAAGTTTTATCACCTTTGCGAAGGCTACCTTGACAAAAATGCTTACACACACACACACACACACACACACACACACACACTGTCCTTTATAGCTCTTGCACCCCTCTAGATTTTAGTCGTTACACTGTATAACAATTGCTTATTTGCATATCTTTATAGATTTTCCTAAGGAAAGAGACCATGCCTTTAAAATGTTCCCAATGCCTGGCATAGACCTGGTGCATCATATGCATTTCTAAGTGGATGAGTGAATGAATGAATGAATCAAGCTACTGCATTTGCCCAGTAATAAGATAAGAAGCAGCAGTTAGGATGGTTAAGAATAGAAACGAACAGACAGGAGAGACAGCCCACGAGGAAATGGGTAACAAAGGCTGACTCTGGGATGTGAGCAGTAAAGGAACATTCTGCAGAGTTCTCTAATTGTCGTCAGTCCCAGATACAATTTATCCAGACAGCTCTTCTCTGAGGATTTTCTAGGGAAGAGAGAGGGGGGAAACGCTCACGCAAACACTTAGAAAAGATTTGTTGGTTGCTTGGGTCTACGTAGTCCTCAGAGACCATCCCCAGCTAACGGCAAAGTACTTCCTGCACATTGCTCCAGGACAAGGTGGAGTTGCCAAAGGAACCTGGGTCAAGTCAAGAACCCTCGCCCGCCTCTTCCAACCCATAAGAATTCTAGGCCTGTGTCTAATCACTACCGCTCCATGTGGCTTATCGTCTTCTGCAGATTCTGCCCTTTGGAAGCCCTCCCCTCACTCCCACTGAGACTTTCTCTTTGGTTCCATCCCCGCCTAATCTCGGAATGACGTCTGCAAAGTACATGTTGGTTTCACGAACAGCCATCTCCCTGCCACCATCCCACTCTGTGCCCTATCTCTTCAGTCTGCGGCTGGGCAATGTGCTCATCCAGGAAGAGTCTTAATCATTTTAACTATTGCAGAGGATGACTGGAGAAACAAACCCAAGGAAATCAGCTAAGAAAGCAGATAAGAGGGTTTTCTTGGCTATGTAGGCATAGGAAACTCCCCCGCCCACCCCTGCAGGGCAGGGCCTGAGTAAGTGGACAAGCCATCCACTGGTTCCCCAGTGTCCATACCTACACTCTGAGAAAGCCCGCCCAACAAGACCTATGGTGACAAAATGTTCCACGCTGAACTCCAGTCCCCAAGCCATCTTTCATAGCAATGGAGCTTAGTCACGGGAAAAGCAGGGCTGCCGAGCAAGCCCTTGACTTTTATCTTTAGACTTCCACTGGTATTCATCAGCATCAATATTTTAGGACTTAATCAACTCAGGCCTAGTCTGAGTCCAGGACAGCTACATCACCGAGGGGACTCACCGCATCCTGACAGCTGAGGACCTCCAGGATGCTGTTGAGCAGTTCCACACAGTACTTCTTCTCCAGGACCTGGTGCTGCATGTCATCCTTCTGTTCCAGCAGCTCCTTCAGCTCTTTGGTGATGACAGGAAGCAGAATGTCCCGGCACTCTGGAACGAAGACAGTTCAGAGGCATGTGGACTTCCTCATTTTTTAGTTTCTTTTCTTTCTTTCATATATATGTAAAATTTCCCATCACATAAATTATTCATGAATATATTCTCCTTATAAAGAATTAAAATATTAAAGATTAGGTTAAGATTTCCTCAGAACATCATTTGCAATTCTGATCCCTCCCCTAACCCTTGCTACCCAGAGGCAATCATTTTATTTAATAAAATAAAATACTGGTACTTTTATACATGTGTGTGCATGTGTGTTATATGTGTGTATGTGTGTGTTTATATATAAATGTACCACTATAGTGTGAAACATCTATTTTCATTTTGATTTTGCTTTTCATTTGAGTAAGTCATATTATATTGTGATTATAAACCTTCAAGATCTCTTTATATGATTTTATATATGTATCAGTATAAAACATACAGTGTCTTTTGTTTTGTTTCCTTGTTACAAAACGGGACCATGCTATATGTATTACTCTGCATCTTGATGTTTTTTCACTCACCAACGTTTCTTGGAGCATTTTTTATGTTATGACATATAGAGACCAACTTAATTACTTTTATCTGTTTTGTAGTACTCTCTATTATGGATATATTTGTTTATTCAGCCATACCTGTATCAATGACATGTTTCACTGGTACAAACAATGTTCTACTTGTATCCTTGGCACATTACTTTCATTTTAAATAAATTAAAACTTTTGCAGAGAAGAGTATCTCTCCTGACACTGCTATCTTGGGAAATTTCTGGAAGGTTCTGAAGTCCTACACAGCTTTGTCTCTGTATTTCCCTTGAAAATAGAAAAACCTTGAGGGATCAAAGGAAAAAAAAAATCCAAAATGTGTCAAGCCATGCCTGCCCAGATGCTACTTGAACTGAGATGTGAATCATATGTACCAATATTTTACTTTAGTTCAATCCACCAAATAGATGTTGAACATCTTTGACGGAGGTACAGAGATATCATTCTTGCCCATTGGGTACATAAAATCTGACAAAGTGATTATAAAACAAAACAAAACAATGAGCAATGGTGGAAGTTTGAATAAGACAAAGGTGGGAAGAGGTAGAGGACACATCTTATTCTGTCAGCCCAACTACACTCCCTTCTTCTGGCACAGCACCCTGACTACACTGCGGGAGCCACCCTGCCATGGGCTATAATCCTGGGGAAGCCGTCGTAGGTTCCCTACCTTCCTCTGGGAAAGGGCCGGCACCTGACCCCAGTTAGGATGGCGGCCTGAAATCTGAATCTTGAGGGAACATTAATAACGGTAACTGCTGACCTTACAAATATACTAATACTGGGTGCCTGCATTGCGCTAGGCACTGTTTCAAGTGCCATGCATGAATGACCTGAGTTAATCACCCCAGTGACTCTAGGAGGTGGATACCATTATTTCTCCATTTTGCCAATGAGGAAACGAAGGACCTGCCCTGTGTGCACAGCTAGTAAGTGGTGGACCCAGTGTGACCACAGGACCTGTGCTTTTAACCACTACTCGAAATGCAGTCTCTCGTGGAGCTCGGCTGTCGTCACAGAAGTGCCCTGAGAGGCTGTCCGTGGGTGCCTCATGCTTCCCTCTCCCTCCAGATTCTGAGTCTCTCCTCTCCTGTGACTGGTCCCCCAGCTTTTCCTCTGATTCTGTAAGCTATTCCCGGTCTTCCAAATACATATGTTTCTATTTAAATTTACCAGAGTAGAGTTCTCTTGCTTGCAGCCAAAGAATCCCAACTGGCATAAAATGCCACGAGGGCTTCAGCGGGAGACATGAGCTCTGGTTGAAAGGCTCATAGAAGACTTTACAGGCTCTAACAGAGTCCTGTTCCTTCTCGCAGAGCCCCAAGCTCAGCTTTTTATTATATTCTAATTAGTATAATTAATGTCCATTCATCCCACCAAAGTGTAAGCTCCATGAGAACTAGACTAAAATTCCAGTGCCTAATACAGTGCCTGGGTCATAGCAGTGAATCCGCAAGCCTTGGCTGAATGAACGGAAGAGGTGGCATTTGAGATGGTCCCAGACAGGTGGATAATATCGCCATAGGAAGAGTGGGGATTTAGAGAACAGTGGATGATTCAGAGTACACAGATCTATGGTAAGTGGAATATTTTCTTGGAAGTAGAATAATGAGAGATAACACTTAAAATAAGAGTTCCGAAATGCAATAGGAGGTGTCAGTACTATGGAAACAGAAAATCAGAGACAACAAAAACTTTCACTCAGCTTGCTTAAATTTGTAGATAAAATCATAGCTGAGGGTTCAATGATACTTTATGAGAAATCTGGACGTAAGAAACTGTTGGCCTAAGGATCTTCAAGAAGACTGGGTTAGCCATTACCCTTTGTTTAGAGAAATAAGGGAGAAGGTTGAAGAGTATTTAAATACTAATTACTGTATCATTTAAGTGAAATCTATACTTAGTCCATATCCTGTCATCATAAAGTTGAGTTTTTATCCAGATCTATTTATCAAAAGGAATAAAAAATTTTTGCAATGTTTGTTCAAAAGTTTGTTTTAAACGTTATCTTTAAGAGGACATGAACTTGTAACTTTGAAACGTTTTGTTTGCTAGAGGAAAATTATATGTGTTAGAATGCTTGTTGTAGAAAAGCTAGGTGAGTTTATTTGAAGTGGTTAAACTCTTTGTCGCTGGAAAACGAATAACCTCCCCAAATTCATGATACTTGACTTCCCAATTATGCCTTCACTGATGTCGTCACAACTAAACCCAACCAGGAGATAAGAATTGTGCATTCTCCTATTGAGTTGGATAAGGATTGTAGTCTTCCTCTTTGAAAAGTAAAATCAGTAAGAGATTATAACAAAGGAGATTTAAAACACAACAAAAAGTCTCATTTTTACACAGTTCTCTGGGCAAAATGGAGTCACCAAAAGATGTGCCTTAAGGAGATTTGTGTCGTTTTGTGTCATTGCAGTGTGTGGGGTGGCTGAAGGAGGAGATCAAGAGGCAGAGATCCATGCAGGTGCCATCGCAGTAACCCAGGGGATGACAATGAGAATAAAGTGCTGGAGACCCCCTACCCCAGAGTCCTCGCATCTGACACAACGTACTTGTCTTCTGCTGAAGCTAAAGATTTGATACACCTTTGAAGAAAGGTGGTAAGAAACAGACCAGAGTGGTCAATCATCTGAAGTTTAATGTTTAAGAAGAAGACAATATTTTAAGGCCTAAAATAGCCTTTTATGACTCAATATTAAAAATCTTTCAAAACTCTCATCTGCAAAATGAGATCCCTAGAACCTACAGGAAGGAGCTATGCAAAGGCAGGTAAACGGCCGACCCATTCGTGCAGTTAATAGCTCAGTCACCCATGTAGTCCACCCGATCTACTGAGGGCTCACCACGTGCAGCCGCTATTGCAGGGTGGAAGGGAACGACCAGGGGTTCACTATGCATCACAGCAATGGAGCCAACAGAGACAAGAAACAGACTTGAGTAGACAATAAAAAATACCTAATGCCTTTACCTCTTGGGAGTGGCAATTTATTAGGAATGGCCATAAAACAGAACAGTGGAATAACCAAGGTAAGGTTTTTCTTCAAAGTTCAGTCTATTAGTACTCTAGTTGAGATAGCTCAGATAGATCCCATTACAAAGATATGAATCCAAGGGACAAGGCCACTTGGGAGATTTTAGTGATCTTAATTGATATTAGATATTAATTTCATGAAATTAATGATCAACTTGGGAAGTCACAAAACTTTACCTACTACTTAAAATTGAGCTAAATTAGTAGATTCTCATGGAAAGGTCCTGTAGTGAGTTCTCCATCACTAGAAGTATTCAAGCAGTAGGTAGCTGCCTACAGACAGGGATGCTGAGAAGGTAAGGTATCAGATGAAGGGTTGAGGTAAATGATTGCTAAGTCCCATCCAAAATTCTAGGATTCTATAACATATAGATTCAGGGAAAGTGGCAGGAAGAAGGATACTTTTACTAGGGGGAAAGCCAGTGGACACGTTTGCATTGCTCTCAGCGCACTGAGGCTGTGGGAGCTGCAGACCAGACCCCAGTAGAAGCAATGGTTTGTCAGTCTGAAAGGCAGCAGCTTCACAGTTAGCAAAACCAGCATCACCATAAGATGGAGGCTTCTGAGAGTCGGTACGGTTTTCAGCAAGGAAGCCATTAGTATCGTGGCTAGCTTTTCAGAAAGTACTTTGTCTTCTCTCTAACCATGATTTCTCAGAAATGTCTAGCTCCTCTGTTTTTAGATGAAATAATTTTTCTCATTTGTAATAGGAGCTGTGAAATTATGTTAGTCTGCAAAGCTTCAGGAAGCAGCATTTCTAAATTGTTGCTTGATTGTCGAGCAAACACACAGAAATGGTTTAAAAGATAAATATTGTGATCCCTCAATCAATCTTCATGGGCAGAGGCAATGAACACCAGGGGTCTGCAGACTCAAGCTGGGCTCCTGCCCCAGGCACCTGATGTTTGGCAAAGGCTGGGAGGTCTGCCACCAAGAGACAAGTCCAAATCGTAGCTCAGGCCAGCCACAAAGGAATCTGCAGAGCTACTCAATTCTGTATTTTAATCATAAAGAGTTTTCCTTTGTCCAAGTGACTGCAGAGAGGAAAATGTAGTGTTTCTGGGCTCTGGTTTCTCCCTTCCTCAGTAAAGTTTTGTCCTGTGGCAGTCAGTGTTTCCTAGCTGAATTCATACCCTGTTGAAGTGTGATGTGCTTTTGCAATTATCTTGTGACTCAGGGACTCTACAAATAGGAAGACCCTTTTCCTCACCTGCTCCTTCCTAATATCAGCCCCATGCAAGGAACTAAACAGAAATTCTTTGCGCACTTTGCAAAACCACCTTGAAGTGCATCAGGCCAAAAATACATCTGTGACCACTGCCACAGTCCCAGCTCCTGAGGGAAACACTCCTAAGAACCACGTCTGAATTGACTATTGTCCCCTTAAGTCTGTTTCCTCTCCTCTGCTCTCTGAGTGCCGACACCCGCATCACGCAGTCAACCAGGCAAAGTTGGGTACCATCTTTCCCTCTCTACCCCCAACACCCAGCCCATCATGAAGTTATATCCATCCCATGCCCAAGCCAACTTCCTCCATGTTCTGTGCCAAGTCTCTCAACCGATCTCTCCACTCCATACACAGGAAGCCCCTGTGCTTGGGAAATTCTCCAGTAACTTCCTATTGCCCTCAGGGTGTGTTTTATGCAGTCTTTGGCTTAGCGGAAGGCCCTCTGTGAGCAAGCCCTTCCTCATTCTCCACTCTCAGCACTTGCTACTCCTCCCCTCCCTCTCCGTGCTTCAGCCATGAGTGCTCCTTCTCTTGATTTTTTTCTGAATTTTTGCACGTTATTTTCTTTGCCTGGAATGCTCTTGTCCTACCCATCTTCACCCGACTAACTTTTTCTTGCCTTCTAGCTCTTAACTTAGATATCAAATCCCCTAGGACAAAGTTCCTGACACCCCAACTCTGATTTGGCTGACTCTTCTGTGTCCCCGTAGCACCCAGAATATATTTCTATCGTACCATTTAGCACACTATGCGGTCATGGCTTACACAATAGGACAACCAGTGAGAGTCTTGCTGTCGTCCCAGAAATGAAGCTAAGGCCCAAGCTGAGGACAAAAGGTGCTAATTAACCCACATTCAAAACTAAAATTGTCTCATGAGCTGGAGTACACAGTCATTCCTCCAAGTTTTTTGAGAGGTACCAGTTTAGTAGCACCCTACACCAACCTGCATGCTTTCACCCCAGAACTGAGAGAGGGACATAAGAGGCCTTTGAATATAAGGCAACACCAATGAAGGCATGTCATTATCCCTCTCCTCCTGGAAACTCAGGTTTAGAGAGGGAGAACCAAAAGGATCACTCATAAACAACATGAGACTGGCACCCTGTACCCCTGCTAGGGAAAGCTTTGCAAACCTATTATACAATCCCAGGGACACCCTGGTTCCATCATGAGAATGGAGAGACTTTAGAACATTCTGGAGCACGGTCTACTGTGCTTTTCTGCCCTTCTCTTGCTGTTGGGGAAGAAGGTTAAACACAAGCAGCGGATTTGTGTTGGGGGCTCAGTCACATCCTCAGTGTGGGTGCCCACATTTCAAAGCCTGACTGCGGCCGCCTGCACGTGGGATTTCATTCCACCCACAGCCAGCCCCTGACTCTGTCTCCTGCACGAGTTAATCGACTCTTCAATCCTGTTCGATTTTCCACAGACTTTAAGGTGAAATTCATTCAGCTTTGGCCACGTTCCTATTGACTAAAAGTCTAATTCAGCTCAGCTCACCTCTCCTGGGGGCCAGGGAGCCTGAGGTTGTCACGGCTCACGCTGTCCTCCCCACAACTGAAACCCCAAACTCTCCTGGACAAGGCTGGGCAGTGTGAGCCCACCGCCGCCCGCTCGCCCGCTTTTCCTCCATTCGCTTTGGGAGCATTTGCAGATGTCAGAGGCCACTTGGTGGGATCAATGAGACACAAAGGAGGACCTCCGCAGACACGGTTCCAGTCTGACAGCGAGCAATTTGTTCTCACGACCTCCCCCCTCCAGCCAGCACGTCAGGAAGAAAACTAATCTGCCCACTGGGAAATCAATAACTGCCCCCCAGCTTCATATTCCAGACCAGGCTACAAGCCTTTTACAACTCCACTAGCATTTCCCCCTGGCGCGTCCTTCAGAGCGACTCATGATTCACTGTCCTCACCTCCCTGGAAACGCCTAATTACAAGATCCGGAAGCATCACTCATGCCCCCAGCCGGCCCCCATGACGCTCTAGATCTCCACTTTATGAACCCTGAGGGCCAAAATATGTCTCCCCAGCTAAACAAACACAGCCTATTTAGAGATTTTAGAACTCAGCAACGGTTACAATTCTCTTCAGGTACCTTAGAAGGGAGAAAATATAATTAGGCAGTAAATTTTTAAGAAAGAAAGTACTTTCAGAATTTTATACTAGATACTCATTTAAAGCCCAAACCAAGCTCTTGTCTTTACCATGTATCCTTTATTTTTAACATAAAATGTGATTATGCATTAAACTTTCTTTTTTTTTTTTTTTCGAGACAGCATCTCACTCTGTTGCCTGGGCTAGAGAGCAGTGGCATCATCATAGCTCACCGCAACCTCAAACTCCTGGGCTCAACCGATCCTCCTGTCTCAGCCTCCTGAGTAGCTGGGCCTATAGGTGCATGCCATGATGCCCAGCTAATTTTTCTATTTTTTGTAAAAATGGGGTCTCACTCTTGCTCAGGCTGGTCTCAAACTCCTGACCTCAAGTGATCCTCCCACCTCGGCCTCCCAGAGTGCTAGGATTACAGGCGTGAGCCACCGCGCCTGGCCTGCACTAAACTTACAAGCAAGTGGCCTATAACAAGTTGGCTTATGCCATTTGGAAGCACAGTGACAGCAGGAAGGGTGGACTGACATATACTTGCTAGAATTTTTTAAAGGATATGAATATGTTTGTATCAAAAAAAATCAAACTGATTATAAATATAATTTGAAAGCTCTGATAGTCTATATGAAATGTTTCTATCCTTAAATATATGTATTTTTAAATATATATACACATACATATATACATAAATAGTCAATGAATACTTACTGGGCCAGGCACTGTTCTCATGGATATTATATTCTAGCAGGGTGTTATAAACAATGAAATAAAGAAGATAATAGTTGTCTTAGGTTAGATTCCCTAAAAGCAAACTCTGAGATGAGGTTTGGGTGAGGGTGACTTACTGGGGTGTTCCAGAAAAAAACTGAAGGGCAGTGGGGCAGTAGAGTCCTGAAGGGAAGGAGGCCAAGCAGGGTACAAAAATCAAGCAGGCCTCACAGAAGGCAGCTTTCGGGCTCAAGGCCACAGGGAGCTCTGGAGACAGTGTAGAGCCCAAGGGTGAAGGACCTGGAGTATTTAGACCCAGGGATGGACAGTCCCAGACACGCTGGGTGTTTCCAGTGCACAGGCAAAGTAGGTTCCTGTAGCTGGAGAGCAGCCCTGGGAGGCAGGTGCTGTCTGTTGGGAGTGAAAGTCCTCCCAGGCAGAGCCCTGAGAGCTGATACTGCACCAGGGAACACTGGTAACTACCAACAAGAGAATAAACCAGGTGACATGACAAAGAGAGTCTAGGACTAGGGAGACCATTTCATATAGCAGTCAAGGAAGGCGTCTCTGAGAGGGAGACTCTGGAGCTCAGGCCTGAAGAGTGAGGAGGGAGCTCTGTGCAAGGATCTCAGGGAAGAGAATTCCAGGCAGAGGGAAGGGCATGTAAAGGCCCTGGGGTAGAAATCTGCTTAACCTGGAGGAATTGTATAGAGACACAAGTGTGGGCTCGACTGCAGGAAATGCAGGGAGTGGAATGTGGACGCCAAACTTGCAGAGATGGGCTGGAGCCAGGTCTCATCAGCCCTGTGGCCATGGTAAGGAGTTTGATCACTGCATAGGGATCAACATTTTTGTTTTTGTGTTTTTAATAGAGGGTGGGCGTGGGCCTAGAGAGGAAGGTAGGAAAACACAGAGAAGGCTTTTCATAGAGAGGAGGAAAGAGTCTAATATCTACTGAGCCCTCACTGTTTATTAGACGTTCTCTCTACGAGGTACATCATTACACCTATTTTACAGATGGGGAGACTGAAGCTCAGAGATGCTTGGTAACTTGCTTACAATCACACAGCTAGTATGTGGCAGAGCTGACTTTAACCCAGGAAATGCGATTCCTGCATCTGTGCCCATACCTATAAACTATCCTGTCTCTTTACTACAATAGTATAGGGGAGAGAAGATGAAAGCTTGGTCAGTGTGCAGCAGTAGAGACAGGCAGAGTGGACGAACTTGGGTTATAGTTTGGAGACAGAGTCGACAGGTCTTGCTGATGGGTTAGATGTGCTATATGTGTGTGTACACATATGCACTTTTGAGCATTTGAGAGAGCAATAGATTCATTTTAGAGTTTATCAAATTAGGATCTAATCATGGAGACCATTTCATTGCCTCAACTAGCAAGTAATGAAAGACTCCCATCAGCATTCCTCTGATGGTGTGAAGTGGCCATAGAGATGGCCTATCATCACACCTCTGAAAGCTATTAGGACATAATCAATGTGTTCTGAAAGGTACTTGCACCTTTAGTTACCCCATTGCACTTTCCTGCAACTGCTGACTGGCCTCCTTACTGCCAGCCCGCTCATTAAAACACAATCCAGCTCTGTAGGAAGAGCTTTTAGAAAAATAAAGATGCAGATACAGCCAACTGAGTTGGGACCCAAAGTTTGATTTGTTCCCTAGTGCTTAGAATGCTTACACTTGCAATGCCACACCAGGTGAGTGCAGCTCAACCTCATAGAAGACTATATGTCACCCCCTAGTCCCTTCAACCCAGGCCCTGTCCCCTCTGGAGAATCACAGAATTCCTTGGCTTCATGAATCCCAATCTCTACTTAACCAGAAACTCCTAGATCTTTAACTCTTTATGAACTAGTCATATAGGGTTTTCTCGGCAGTGAGAGTCACCATGACCGATATATTTTAACAAGGGGCAGAAACTACTGGGAAGAAAAGGAAGTGAGAGAGCAGAATAATGACTATGAGAGATATGTAATGTATGTGGAACTCCTGCTGGGTTCCAGGCCCCACACTGAGAAATTACTTACTCCTTACTGAAACCTATTCTATAGACTGCACTATCCCATTTTACAGATGAGAAAATAGGAACTCCAAGCAGCTTGTCCAGGGTCACCCAGCTAGCGTGTCTGCAGCAGAGGCAAGGTCCTGATGCAGACCTGTCTGGCTCCAACACCCGTGCGATTCCAGCTGCACTCAACTCAGGTTCATGAGTGCAAGACAATTATTACCAGATCCTAGATTCTGCAAGCTTCAGGCAGCCACTCTTTGAATTTGATAACTCCCTAAAACTGGCCTTAAATAGAAGATCCAGATGCTGATTGGTTGGTTTGCTTTATGTTTGGTTGGTGTTTGTTGTTGTCTTATAAGGGTTACAGTCCCAGGAGAGAGAAACAAAAATCCCAGTCCTATAATCTTAGAATTAAAAAATCATGAGCATTAGTCAATCCAGTGATTTAGCCTTTAATCCAGTCACTCACTTCTTTCATTTTTTTTATTCAACTATAGTTGTTTGAGCTTCCCCATCTCATTGCAGTTGGTTGCAAACAGAAATCACGGTCTTCAAACCGTTCACCACCCTCTTCCTCAGTAGACAGTGGAAGTTTGGGGTGAGATATCCAATCGCAACCAAGTCATGTCTCCTACAGTTCCTAGCACAGCACCTGTCACACAGTAGAAGCCTAATAAATGTTAGATGAATTAATGAGCGTCTGCTGGTGTCAGACAGGGGGCCTATCTGCCCACACCTAGGGTATCTTACAGAATCAGAAGGCTATTCAGTGTCGGGTTAGTCAATATCATTATTCCGTGTTTCCTTGAGGAAACCAGGTGGTGGTCCCTGGGAGCTTGGAGTGGGGGTGTTCAAGGAGGAGAACTCTCTGGGTGTTTCTTCACCTCCTCTGCAATCCTTACTGCCCTTCTGGCCATACCTCCCATTTCAGCTTTACCTAATCACAGAGGAAGGTATGGGGAAGTGGGGAGAGCTCTGGGTTAAAGGCTGGGAGATCTAGGTCTGAATTCCAGCCTTAACACTGCCAAGCTATTATTGTGTAACCTTGGATAAGTCATTTCACTTATCTTCCACCAAAAATGGGGATTAGAATGCCTCTTTCATGTGAAGATCAAAAAAAACATGATACAAATTCAATTGCAGTTATTAAGTGTCGGGAGGCATCGGGATCTGATGCTATGCCGAAGAAGTTTTTGACTCCAAAGTAGAGCGTGTTGACCCTTCAGTTTCCTTCAGGTAACTTACATACTTTCCAAAACACCTGGTCCAGACACACTGGAATGAAATGGACTTGAAGCTATTGTCTGCATCATTCAAACAAAGTACACTTTTGTCTGAATATCAAACTCAGAGAATTGAGTTCCCAGAGGTTCGTATAAATTGAAATAATTGGATATATGCCTCAGCTTTTCATTTTCCCTTTTGTATGTGGATAGACTAAGAGAGGGCTCAAGCACGCTTTCTCTGAACGTCCTTTTACATTTCTACTTGCAACTTAAAATAATAATGCCACTTACTGGCAATCCTCAAACCACACATGAACAATCCTATATTGCCATCACAAAACCTACAAATACCAAAAAGAACAAAAGCCAACAGCAATGTTTTGGATCAATATGAGCAGCTAGCATTCCATTTCTGGGAAAAGCATGCATTAAAATCTTCTTGTTTACATTTTAAGGCTAACAGAGGGGCCCTTCATTTCAGAGAATTAAATGAGAAAATTCTCCTGGATTCAAGCATTAGCAAAATGGAATGGTTGCATAATCATTTCCAATCATCATCTAATTCTCTCTTCCCCTCACCTTCCTCACATCAGCTTCAAAGGAGAGGAGGCTTGGGCCCCTGTCATTTACAGCTCTGCACACCTAAAACCTAGTGTCTATCACAAAAGGAAAACCAAGAGGCACAATATATTTCAAACAAGCTGAAGGACTGGAAACAAACTTCAAAGAGGAAGGGAAAAAAAAAAAAAAAAACCACTGCCATTTTCCTCCCTGTAAATAAAAATGGAAATAGCAAGAATTTATCCTCTGGCCTGGTTATTTTTCCTAAGAGCACTCAGCTCTGAAGGTGGCCAGCAGAGACAGCCTTGAGGGGCAGGGGCTCTTATGTGCTTTATTTCTTCATTTGTGCAAAAGAGCTAGTGGGAGCCCTCCCTGGAAGGCCCAAAGCAAAATTTAAGAAATGAATCACATCCTTAGACCCAATATTTATATAGGAGGATCAAAGAGATTTTGTACGGACTCTGCAGCAATGGAAGAGAAACTAGGGAAAGTATGAGAAAAGAAGGAAGTAAAGAGAATAAATATCAGTCAAAGACATGCAATGAGCTCTCTGTACAAAGGGAGGACAACATACGGTCCTTGCCCTGGGAAAGGTCCAAGTGTACTAAAACGAACCAGTCAATTGATGGGAATAGTATAAAAAATACATACAATGAAACATACTGTGTTTCCACTTATGTTCAATCCCTGCCAATGAATCTCAGACTGGACTCCTATGAAATTGATATTAATATTTGATTTGGGGCATTACTTATTCATATATTTATTATTAGTTATATGTATTTGTTTATATACTGCCACAGTCCAGAAAGAATGAAAGAAGAAAGATGACATGCCAACATAAAAGATAACGCAAGAACTCCAGCTGCCCTTGTTTGGGGCAGTGAGGGAAATCATCCAAGTTCTACAGTCTGCTGATTATTAAAAGGGAAAAAAGGACCAATTTCTTGCAGCAACCACAGCTTTTTCTGGCACCAAATTCCTAAAGAAATTTTTCATATTGAGCTTTAATCTTAATGTTCCACATTAAGATTAATAGTAATTTATCATGAATATTTCCCATATTATTTCATATCATTGTACAAGAAATAATGTATACATTATGAGGACATACTGTATCTAACAAGATATACTGTTAGACTCTTTGATTCTGTAAAATTAAATAAAAAAAAAAAGAAAAAAAAAAAAGTTTCCAAAAAAAAAAAAAAAAAAAAGATTAATAGTAATTAGCTGCTTTTAACATCAAATTGTGAAATTTTAGCTCTGAAAAGAACTAGAGAAAAGCTAATGGTTTCAACTCATTTGACGGTATTACAAGCACATGTGAAACGTAAAAAATAAATAAATAAAGGGAGGAGGTTTCATGACTGCGTGTTTGTCCCTACAGGGCACTTCCATGTATCTATTCATATGAACAAGTATGTATCATATGTCTGCCAAATGTCATATATGGTACAGGGGTGCACAGGACCAGGCTGCATGTGAGAGAAGTGACCAGATTCAAGGCATATATGAAAAAGATTCAAAGGCCTTAGTGATTGATTGAAAGTGAAAAACAAGGCACAAGAAGATGTGAGGGCTAGCTCTGTCTTTCTGGCAGAAAAATCATGGAAGAGGAGAAGGTTTTCATGAATCGAATGAATACAGTTTTGGAAATGCTGAGTTTCAGTACCTGTAAGGCATCCAAATAAAAATGTCAAAGGAATAGTTGGCTAAATGTGTCTGAACATGATCTAGTACAAATGGGTAAGCATTAATTTAACATAAGAGAGATACATCCAACATGGCTGCCTCCTACAAAAAAGAATTCACAATGGGCAGTTACAATGCATTTAGCAGACAGTGGCTTCTTAATTTTATTTGGTGGTGATCATGAAGATCATGCTGAAATAAAAAGAAGGAAAAAAGAGGGAAAAGAGGAGGAGAAAAAGGAGGAAGAAATAAACAAGGAAGAAAATAAGGAGGAGGAGGAGAGGAAAGAGGAGGTGCAGGGAGACAAGGAAGACAAGGAGGAAGAGGAAGAGAAAGCAAAGGTAGGAAAGGAAAAGCAGCAACAACTGGGACGTGCATGGGGTCTGGGGGGACAGATGCACATGGGAAGTCGGAACAAGGGAGCTAAAAGAGGCTCAGAACCAGGAGGGATTTCACTTGAAATGCTTAGACTATCACGGGACGGAGGAGGACGAGGCTTAGATAGAGCCCAGAGATTGTTAAAACAGCCCGATCAGCCACCCACCCAGGTGTTCCGACCAGTAAGTTTGTCCACACTGTCACTTCACCAAGTATTGCCAGTTGGGTGGGAGGCTGGGGACAGGATTCTCCAGGAGCAACAGTCGGTGACTATTTCTAGAGCAACCCACGAAGCGTCTGACTGTTGAGGTGGGGATGGAACAGCCCTTCCTCTCCAGGACTGTCTGCCGGACTGCCCTGCGCAGCCCACTAGCCCAGCAAGGCGGAATGAGAGACTGGACCGCACAGGGGAGGAACGCGAAGAAATGTCAGCCGTGGAGGAAGCTCCACTCCTGTTCCCCTGCGGCACGTGAAGAGTTAACAGGTCGTAGAGTGCAGACGTTAGGAGTGTGGAATCTTAGTCACTATCTGTGTGATCCTGCACTCAGCACTGAACCTCTCTCTGTTTCTTTACTGGTCAAGTGGAGACAATAACAGCGCCTCCCCATGTGAGAATGAAATAAGATAATACACATAAAGCACTTAGAGCAGCACACCTGGCCCGTGGTAAACACTAGAAAAGCATAAGCTACTAATATTTAATTTTTAAAATATTTATGTCTAACTTTCTGGGTAATGGAAATTCGTTATATCTTGATATGGGTGGTGGTTACATGGATGTACCTATGTAAAAAATTCACAAACTGTATAGTTAAGTGTTTTGCATTTTGCTGTATGAAATTACACTAAAATTAAATATACATAGATTTTATTTTATACAAAACATAAATATATGTATATGAAACTATAACATATGTGCTATTATTAATATTTTCTCTATTTAACAGGTATACACAGTGAGGCTTGAGGAAGTCAAATAAATTGCCCAAGGTATTATACCAGGACTTATACTCAAGCGTTTGGACCCCAGAGCCTGTGCTCTTAAAGCCTGGGCTGGGTAGGTTCCTATGCCAGCTGGGCCTTGGTCCTCAACAGAGAGTAAGACAGCAAACAGCTGCCCAAAGATGCTGTCTCATACTCTTCTTGGAGAACCTCTTGCCATCAAAGGAGAGCTGCTCTTCCCTCATCTCCCCCATTCTTTCTTCCACCTTCTCCAACCTCTTCTCATTTCAGCCCAGTTCCACCGTCTCATTAACATTAAAACCCAGATCCCTGCCCAGCAGCAACCTGGCTGGTGATGCAGTACACACATCCCAGCAGGGAGACACCCGGCAGGCGACTGACAGTGATTAAGGACTGGAGGGACACACCCCAAGCTCCCCAAATTCCTCAGGGGCCAAAGGCGCCCTGCCACTAGCTGAAGTGTGCCCACTCTTGGCAAGCATGCAGCTCTTGCCAAGACAAAGAACATCAGCCAAAGAGGAGTGAGTGATCATAATTTATGATGTGCTGTAGGAATTAATTTTGTATGCCTCCTCCATTAGCAGTGTGTCTGAATTAACTTTAATATGCAAGTTATCATGTTAATCTTTGATACTAAAAAAGAATGTATCATCATTAACCTTTCTAGCCCTGAATTTAGCAATGCAGTCTTTTTATTAGTGGTGATAGAAGTAGCATTATTTCTTGGCATCCCGGTACTGTACCTATCTGTATGCAGGTCTACCAGTCACTTTGCAAAATCTCTGCTGATTCAGAGGCCCATTTTT
This sequence comes from Eulemur rufifrons, assembly GCF_041146395.1. Taxonomy (NCBI): domain Eukaryota; kingdom Metazoa; phylum Chordata; class Mammalia; order Primates; family Lemuridae; genus Eulemur; species Eulemur rufifrons. The sequence continues at coordinate 16,247,129 of NC_090992.1, forward strand.
CAAACATTTGACTCTAACTGCCCATAAGTCACCAGAAGTTGATTACACCTTCCCTTTTTTTTCAGTTTCCTCTAAATGAGAATAAATTTTCCACTGAAGGAGCATTTCACAAAAAAATATATAATGGCCAGTGGAAGAAGACCCACAGGAAACGGGGGCAGCTGAGCTCTGCGTGGTGTTTATCGGAAGCAGGCTCATCCCAGACGAGCAGTAACTGGTTTTCAGAGCTCCAGGACCCCTGAATAACTAAGTCAGAGCTGAGAAAGAACTTCCGCTTCAGGGAGCAGGAAAACAAATTAAGCAATATTGGAAGATTTGCTGTTAAAGATAATGAGAAAATCACCCAAATACTGCAAGCTAATACATCTTTCTTTCCAAGTAGTCACTTGATATAGGTAAATCGTAGATAAAAGAAACATGTGGAAATTTCTATACCCCATTTTGATGAATAACTTTAATATTCCTATTCCATTTATTCCATACATGCTAATTTTTAAAACATGATAATAGAGGGACAATGTTTGATAAATTGCATTTTGCCTCATCTTTGTCTTCCATTCACACCTTTTAATTGAATAGCAAGATAATCATAAGTTAGAGAATTTCTTAGAAAGGGGAAAAAAGGCAAGAATAAGGCATAAAACATCTTAAAATAGAGTCCCTGAAAAATAAAACTAGTTTCTGTTTTCAATAAATGCAACAGTATCAAGTTTATAGTTTAAAATATAAACAAAAATACCTACACATTGAAACTCAACTGGCTGCCAATCCAACTTTTTAGCTTGTGGGAAAGTTACCAGTAATGAAATTGTCGACATATGAGTTCATCTCTGGTATATGGGTAGTTTTTATGTTCTCCTTTTAGATCTAAAAATTGTTTTTCTGGCTGTTACTTAAAAAAGACATGATATGAATAAGAAGGAAACTGGGATTTAGCCATGTCTATCTTCAAAGAGCTTAGAACATTCTAAAGGTCAGAATCAAATAAAGTATTTTCTAAGCTTTAGTTAATCATTTTGTCCAATGGGAGACCCACCATGTAGTCTTCATAATTCACAAGCTGCACTATTGTTTACTTAATATTTTTCATAAAGCAGATTCATGTTCATTTGCTTACATTTATTTTAAAAGAAAACTTGCTACCTCAAATGGAAAACCAGTATCATTGGCCATAGATGGAAGGTAACAATAGCAATTAAGACAATGAAAACAAAACACGTTTATTAAATTCTAAGAGGAGTTTAAGCCTGAGGTCTGTTCTTGCTTTGTTATCAAAGGAGATTAGTAGAGAAAGATCAAAGACAAAACAGCAAAAGTATACAATCCTTGACATAATCAGAGAGGTTGAAAGGGAATTGAAAGCAAAGGAATGATCTTCACTTCTGTGATAGGGTATTCTATATGTGCACACCTGAAATTATCCCTCGTGCCAAGGAAAATCATTTTGCATACTGTGGTATAGCTTCACACTTTGAGAAACACAGTAAAAGGAAAGAAATCAAAATCGAGATTCCAGGCTTCTAATCCCAAACCAGCCACTAACTTGTGGTGTGACCTTGGGTAGGTCAAGTCCCTTCTTTGGACCACAGTTTCCTTAGCTGTAAAATGAAGAGGTTGGATTAGGCAATTTCTCCAAGGAGCCATTCAATTTTACCTGTCTGCTGTGAAACCTTTACACATGTTCAAAAATATCCACTCATGATGTAAAGCATATGGTTATTAATTGCATTTACACTATTATCTGAAAGTCTTACTAGGAAGAAAGAGTAAAGGTTTGAAAAGATCAGCTATTTTGGAGCCAAAGAGCCTTTTGAAGATGTTGTGTTGACAAAAATCAATGAAATTGACTGCAATCCACGCATAATAGAAGCTGACTGCCCAAAATATATTCCTGTGCATCCCTGGGCTTTGGAAGCCAATGGGTAAGTCACTGCTTTAAATTGGTCTTACAAACCATCATCTCATCCCTTGCCTGGGTCAAATAGCCATCTACGCCAGTTAAGTAAAAGAGGGTGCTGATTGCCAACTATTAGGTTTACCCCCCCCTTCCTAGGAGACGTGTAGATCGTGATGGGGAAAAAAAAAAACCCAAACACATCAGTAGTTAAAAATTAGCTAAGTATCTGCAAGCTCACTTACTTGCAAGATCTGGCATAGTTAAGCAAGTTTCTCCATTTATAAAATAATGAGAACAACCTACTTTATAAGGTTTCTATAAGAAATTATAAAAAGTAACTATCATCATAATTATTGTAGTATACATACATATCCTCTTTCTCACACAATCTTTTTCCTATCTTGATATTTGAAAAAGTCAATTTAAGCAACTTTTAATGTCCTACATTGGCTCCAAGTTCAAACTGATAAGCATAAAAATGGGCATAATAATTATAAATGAATAATTAAAATGGATATAATAATCCTACTAATTTTAAGCTATCATTTATGGGGCATTTATTACCACCCAGGGACTGTTCTAAGCATTATTTCATTTAATATTCACATTTAACCCCATCTTTATCCACATTTTACAGATAAAGAACCAAAGAAGTGACATGACTTTTCCAACGTCACTGATGGATACAACTCAGAGATTATGAAACAAAATGAAAAGCCTCTCAGCGCCTCTCAGAACTCAAGCCTTATGGTAAGCAGATCATCCAAGAAACCCTCTATATACATTTGGGGCCAAAGTCAAGGTCACGAAAAATTCAGAGGTTACCAAATGTAACTTAATAAAGGCTGAGTATTTCCAACTCCTGAAGCACCTTGGTGTTTCTTGCATGTTTGTTACAAATTATATGTTGGAGGTTTTAAACAACAAGAAAGACTTTAACATCATCTAGCTCTATCCTCTGGAGTCTCATAGCACTTTGCTTATATCTCTACTATGAAATACTCATTCTGCATTATAATGAAGAGTGCCTCATTTTGCAAATAAAGGCAAGCTCCTTGAGGACATCACCATATTCTTGTCATCTTTGTATTTTCTAAATGGCCACGAAATGTTTTGTTTATACCAGGGAATCAGTAAACATTTATCAAATTGGAAAACCTATGGTAAATGTTGCCTCGCTCATCAAAAAGGTGGCTCCATCTCTCGCATGCAGAATCGGGCATGTCAGAGAGGCAGTTAGAGATGCAGGTCTTGGTTGTCAGCGTCTAGATGGCACTGAGCCACCAGAGTGGACAAAATCCCCTAGGTAAGAACAGGGAGAGCAAAACTGGAATACAGTTGAGAACTGAAGCCCTGTGCAGTTGTTGAATGACCTGAATTTCTCCAAGGCAGTCAAGCAGTCCTCCTCCCTGCACCCCTCATTTCTGACCTTCGAGCAAAGAAATAAGGACCCAGAGATTTGCAGCCACGCAGCAGTGCATTCTGAGGATGTCCCCATTTCCCAGGATCCACTATGGAGGGAAAAAAAAACCTATGGAGGGCTGCCCCGTGTTCTCTCCTAGGTTGGCAAGTGAGGGAGAAGGAGTAAGTGGTCAGCATCAGGCCTGGGGAGCAAAGAGCTTCCAGGCCCTGGCCACGAGAAAGGAGTCTGGACTCCACAGTTGCCTCCTCTCCACGGACCAAGAGCAAGAAATAGCCATGTCTCCTGCTGGTCCTCCAGCCGGGGATCTCTTGATGTACGCGGCCGAAATCTCCGGATAAACTAGAAGAGGCAACAACACACCTTACGCTCAGGGAATTATTTTCTCCTTTCCCTGCTGAACCGCAGTACAAGCCATTCTGCTGTTTGCAGACAGGTCCCACCACCTGCCAAGATTTGCGACTCTCTGTAGCCCCTGAACTACCGCAAATTTTCCTGAGCGGGAACTGGGACCTGCTTGATTTCTCGGCACAGGTTTTGAACAGACAGCAGAATGCTGTGGCGAGCCTCCTGTTACCTGGATGGTAATTGATTTTAAAACCTACCACTGCAACCAGAGACGGAGCCCAGAATCCCCGTAAACCAACAAACGAGACAAAGCTTCCTGCTGCGGATGTAGGTTCTGGCAAACCCAGGACAGTGGCGGGGACAAGGCTGGTGAAAAGCCATTTTTGAGACCTGCACAGACATTTGCATGGAGAGAAATATCCACCTGCAAGTGGGGCAATATTGTCCTGAGTGCTGGCCCTTTCCAGAGGGCACAAAAGACTGCAGGAGTCCCAGGTCCCATGCCAGGAAACAGAGGCCTGGCCCTGACAAACCTCTGCACCACACACTGTGGATTCACACACCGTGGCCTGTGTGGACAAGACACTGCGCTGGATACATCTAACGCAGTGAGTCCCGCAGCATCTTTCACGTCAGGCTGGCACCACTGCCCTCAAAACCCCTGGAAAACAAAACGCTTTTCGAGCAGTTTGAATAATACTTGAAGTTGCTGCCTCTTTTTCTATGCTGTCCTGGCAACACGGACTTGCTGACTGTCAGAGATGGACAGGATCTTAGAGCTCTAACTCTTTGATCATACAGATGAGGAATGGAGCCCAGAGAGGTTAAGTGGTTTGTCCAAGGTCACACAGCTTGTTAGTAGCTTTCCTGGACTAGAGTTTAAATCTTCCAGCTTTTAGTACAGCAGATCCTTGGATAACACCATTTCCTTCAACGTTGTTTTGTTATAATGTTGATGAGAAAAAAACATCACTTGCCCCCAAGGGCCACTGTCTGTGTGGAGTGTGCATGTTCTCCCCAGTCTGCGTGGGTTTTCTCCAATACACCAGTTTCCTCCTATATCCCGAAGCTGTGCGCCCCAGCTTCATTGGCATGTCTACATGGTCCCAGGATGAGTGAGTGTGTGTGTGTGTGTGTGTGTGTGTATGTGAGTGCGCCCTATGATGGGATGGCATCCTGTCCGGGGCTGGTTCCTACCTGGGGCCCTGAGCTGCCAGGATAGGTTCTGACCACCTGCAACCCTGAACTGGAATAAATGGGAAAATAATCATCTTACTTCTTTTTATTAATCTTTCTTAAATGTATGTATAGCTCACATTTATTTCAATGTTTAATGTCACAAGTGTTTTGGGTCTTTATTTAGAAGCTTGGTGGTGTTTGGTGACCAGGAATATGTCGTAGGAACTTAACTCTTGTCTATACCAATTAGCCTTGGTCCAACTGGCTTCATTATACATTGCTTCCCTGAAAGTCAGTGTCTAAGAACCTATCGACAACGTTAAGTGAGGACTTACTATACGGTGTTTTCTCCAACAGATGATGTTACCTTCTTTCAACTAAGGCAATTGTTCCTTTCTCCTTGAATTTCTTACTTAGCACCTACTCAGTGCCAGTTACTGGGAAGACAAGGAAAACACAGTCTCTGCCGGAAGTCAGGAAGCCGGTGTTATGCGAGGAAAACAAACACAGGGGGAAGCTCAGAAAAGCATGAGAAGGAGGGGAGAGCCCCTCACATCCAGAGCGTGTGGATTCTCATTGCGCTTATTTGGCTCATGATGGACCAGAGATGAACAGGGAGGAGCTTCTATCCTGCCTGGGAGTCGCCAGCATGCCAGGCCCAGAGGAACTTCATCGAGTGCCAAGTTCTCTCCACGTGGGAAGAGAAGTTAACAACTTTCCCATCCATCTTGGGGAGCCCACAAAGATTTCGCCAGGGGAAGATGTGTTAAAATGACCCCACACAAACAAGTACACATGCTTTCATTAAGGCCGTGGGCCCAAAATCTAAAAATCTATGAGAGCTGACTCCGTCACTCCCGGGTAACAGAGTCAAGTTTACAGCCAGACCAGGGTGGTAAAACCAGAGCAAACTGGGCTCATGCTGGGTGGGAGACAGCCAGGTCCTTCTTGGCACAGTAATGGCAGGGCCGGTGGCTCCAACGGGACCAAAGCCAAAGCCACATGAGCAGGGGAAACACGCTGCCCTCAAAGGAGATCAGATGTGCCGTGTCTGAGACAAACCGATTCTCACCTGGGCAAGATGTGCCTTACATCTTAGATGGCCCAGAAAGAAAATGGGCTGGAGCTCTCTCTGGGAGGGAAAATGAAACGGGATGGGTTCCTACAGCCCCACACTCTCTGTGGGGCCTGCAGTCAGTCACCGCGCCTACCCCACATCCTGACCCCAAGGGACTGGGGCAGAGGAGAGCCTCCCGAGAGCTGGCTGATGTCTGAAGCAGACGCGGGCAGTTGAGGCTTCAGCAGAGGGCAAGGGGCAAGGTGAGTTCCTCGAGGGATGGGTGAAGGCAGCAAATTTAAAGAAGGGGCTGCATGGGATGATGTGGGCAGGTGGGAGTGGGGAGCTGGAATGAGAGACAGACAGACAAGGACAGACAGTTAGACCTGCACAGCTGACCGCTGGTGTGCAGTGGGCCTGAACCAGCACCCAATCATCTCATGGGCTCCTCCAGCGGCAGCCCTGGGAAGTCATCCCACTCTGCCACTGCCACCAGCAACTCGCACTGGTTCACTGCGGGGACAGCAAATCCTGAGAGGCAGCAATGCCAACCACTGGCACCACCATGGACACAGGCAGTAAGAATGAAGTCCACGCCACCTCCCTACGGCACGGAAGTGCACCCTTTGAGCCAGGAAGGGAGAGGGCCACACCTCCGATGATAAAACCTGGTGTGCGGGCAAAATATCTGGCCAGGGGCTCTAGCCCTGACTCTCCTACCAACCAGCCGTGGAGGAGCCATGTACCCTTCAGGGCCTTATTTGCCTCCTCTGTAAAATGCGCTGGGGAGGGGGTGAACCAAATCAATGGAGTGGGGGAAGTTCACTGCATTTGTTTTTAATTCCTCTAATAAGACATTTTTAGAGCAGTTTTAGGTTCACAGAAAAATTGACCAGAAAGTACCCCGTTCTCATATACCCCCTCCCTGTCTGACCTACACACAGCCCAGCCCACTATCAACATCCTTCAGCAGAGCCAGGTCAATTTTGTACATTATGCTAAGTGAAAAAAGCCAGCCACGGAAAGACAAATACCACATATTTCTTTAGACTTAGAATTTTTTGCTTAAAATTGTCCTGGATGTATAGTTAGCTAGCTAGATAGAGCCACTCCAGCAGAAGCAGGAGGGAATGGGCCTGCTTGTCATGCGTGCGAGAGTGAAGCCTGTTCTGGGTTTCCCTGAATTGCTGCATTTGACTCTGGGCAGCTGGTTGCTAACGTTCCTTCTAGCCCAGACATCAGATGTGCCCAGGATGCTAAATTCCTCGGTGCACACATGCATATGCGTCCTCCATGTGACTCAAGATAACTCCGACAGGCCAGTAGAGCCAAGCAAGTATTTATCAGTCTCCTTTTACAGAGAGGGAAAGTTAAACAGAGCTGAGGTATCAGGAGCTGTCCCCAAAGTGTGACAGGCATCTCCTTCTTGACTTTTGTGCCACAATTTTGGGAGGATTGGGTGAAAGAAAGAAGAGTGCCACACATGCACATTGCTGAGTGTCCTCCCCATCTCAGTCCTTCATCGGCCCTGAGGGTGGCCCAACCAACGTTTATGTGCACGAATATATTACTAGTCACTACACTGAATGCTGGGGACACAGAGACAATTTGGTTTGGATGTTAGGAGCCTGCAGCCAAATCCCAGCTTCCCGTCTCAGTCTCAACTTCAGCATCTGCACAAAGGAGATGAACAGCCCTGCGAGATGGGCCGGCGTGAGGATGCATGAAGACGGCCCCTGTGGCTCTGCACACAGCGCACCCCCAGCAAGGCCGCAAGCACGCCACGCGTGTCAGCCGAGAAGTCACCTTTCCACCCGTGAGGAGGACTTGTTGCAGGGGAAGTGCTGAGTGTCGCCCCACAGGGGACTCAAACCTTGAACCCTCTGGTCACAGTTAGCTCAGGTCCACAAACCTCAGGGTGAAAGTGGCCTGACTTATCCCCTAATTCAAGCTTTTCTGAGAGATGAGGAAAATTAGAGGGAGGGATGAATTCGAGGAAAATCGGAAGGTGGGATGGATTCACTCTCTAAGTGGGAATATATAGGAAACCGCAGAGCTGAGAATCCGGGCCTCCTGACTTCCAGTTGCACACTCTATTATTATTATGCTGTCAGATGACTACAAGTAATAGTGATACTAGAAATAGTTATTGATGATGATGATGATGATGATGACACTCTGTTTATGAGCCCTTGCTAAGTACCAGACCTCTCTATTCCTCTCAGGGGCATCATCCCATTTAATGCTCATGATAAACCAATGAGGTTAGCATTCTATATTGTTTCCATTTCACAGATGAAGAATCGGATGCTTCTAGAGGTGAAGTGTCCTGGTTAAGGGAGCAAAATCAGGACTTGATCCAGGTTCTTATTCTGAACAACTGCCCTGTGTTGTGCCTACACCAGAAATGGGAAGTCTCTCCTCAAATAATTTTACCCTCTTTAGCTAAAGCCATAATTAGAGTCTCATTTGCCTTTGGATAATTGGCTTCCCTCTTTGCTCTGGTGTCTGGTTCCACTTGGGCAGTCTCTCCAGCCTGGACGGTGTCACACTCAGCAAATCTGCTTTGGCTGCCTGGGGCTAATGAGGGCTCTCAGTGTGGCTGCATCTAAGTGCCTGGTATTGCAGGGAATGTCCGCGCACAGACACACCCCCTGCCATCAAGGATGACAGCGCAGTTGTGAAAACATGTCCCTCCCGAATTGGATCATGTCACTCCAACTCCTTACTCAAGGACAACGCCATCTGCTTCATGCTGAGTCTATCACATAAGGAGGGAGCAAAATCGTGCGTGTGTGTGTGTGTGTGTGTGTGTGTGTCAAGAGAAAGGACAAAGTAGAGTCGAAACCCTGGACAAGCACTGGGAAGGCTGAGTGAGGTTCATGCCCTAAGGTAAAGAAATAGTGAGAAAACAGGACCGTGATTTGTCTATTAATGCTATAAATTTCAGGAAGTTTTCGAGCAATGAAATGAACATAAATGTCCATAAATAAGAAAATATGGAAATCAGTTATGGCCCATCTATACAACACAGTCCTATGAAGTCCTTAAAGATAGAATTGGAAAGTGTGCCCAATAATCTCAGCAAAGAAAGTAGATTACAAACCTGGTAAAACAGTATCCCAATTATATAAAATATGTGATACAAAAGAGAGGAAGAATAAACAATGGTTACTTTTAAATCATGAGATCATAGGTAGGCATTTTATATATTTCCAAATGTCCCATAATAAACCCATAATATTTAGATAATACTGGCTTTTACAAACAATAAATGTCATTTTTCCCAACTCTGGGCCAACATCCCCAGAAGCATGCCTGGTGGAGCTCACGGTGTGGTCTGAGGGCCCCCATTAGCAAGGGAGTGTGGCAGGCAAGCAAGAATCCCAGTTCTGTGGAGCTGAGAGGCAGGGTCTGCAGCTCTGACACTCTAAGGTCAGACTGCTGTCCAGACAGGGCCCATGTCACAATCACCGGCCTTTAATATGCAGCTGACATCCTGCCTGCTCCGTAAACCTGTCTCTAACATTCCAAGAGCACCGTTCTCACTGAATTCTGGTAATAATCATTTTATAAGGTTACTTATAAACCTAGTCATTTATAAATTATTGTATTTATAAATTTATAAAACTTTACTGTCAAACAAATTTATTAAAACCCTATAAACTTTATAAATTATAAATTTATACCAGAGGCTGTTGTCCTGGGTCCATACGTAGGTTTTGTTTAGCCTGTGTATCACTGAAAAATAAATCAGCAGGTTTCACAAAAAAACACATTTGCAGGACTTCTCTCAAAAAAAAAAAAAAGAGAGAGAGAGAGAGAGCGAGAACACGAGAATAAGAGGCAGTGCCATGTCCACATGTCCACGTGGCACTAACTCACTGCCAGCCTATGTCCCCATCACACACACTCTGTGGTCCTCACCAGACCCTACCCTGTCTCCTCCCTGAGCTGAGTGGCCTTTGATCACGGCCAATCCTGTGCCCTTAGTGGTAGAGGAAGATTTCTCTGCATGCTTGTTTCTGTCAAACGTGGGGAAATGGATGACTGGCCAAATGGCACTGTGCTTTAGGGAAAAAAATGAAAGAAATCAGATTTCTTTGTGCAGTGAAGACAGTTCCCACATGTATAATAAGCAAGTAGAAAATCTGTATTGTAAAAATACAACTGAAGATGACATTAGGAATATCTATTTGAAAAGATAAGGTCATCTTACCAATCTCATAATAACTATGACCTTGCCCCCTTAACTCATTTAAATCGCCTGCCTGGGCCGTATGGGCTCAAGTTTGAAGAGATCTTGGGGTAAATCTTTTCTCCCCCAGCTGTAAGCTCCCTGGGGCAGAAACCCTTCCATTCCAGGTGTCACAGAGCACAGCAGTTCAGACAGGTCACTGGGGAAGCAGACCCTAAGCGAAGGCTGGCTCCGCCATGTTACTTGGTACAGACTCGCTGGGAAGTTTCTGGACCTCTCTAACCTTCAGCTTCCTCACGGATAAAATACCCAGTGATAACAATACCTACACTCTTACAGGGATGTCATGATAATTAAAGTGAGTTAACAGGTGAGAAGCTTAACACAGGACCTGGCACAAAATAATGGTTAAATAAATGGTGGCCATAAAATTATTTATTAATGTATTTCTTTCATATTCCCCACCACAAGGTGGGGAATTTTGAGAAATATTTCCATAAATATTACTTGAACTGAAATGAATCCGAAGCTGATTTTCAATTCAACTGTATCATGGTCTTAAAGAAACTTCCTTGTATTCTAGGAACATGTTGGGGAAAAAAGAACCAGCAAAATCAAACTTAAATAGATCAACATAAGTCTCAGGACATTCTAAATCCTGCCTCACTATAATCTAAAGCATCCATCATTGTAATTTCACAGTGAAAACAAACAAAAAAATTTTGGATTAAAAATATAAACCTATAAAGATGTATATAAACTTTCTCATTATGTGTGCTTCCACTAATATAAAGAATCCTTCCAAAATTGGGAAAGAATCCCATAGAATGTGTATTGAAAGGTATGAGAACAGCCTGATTTTGTTGTTCTCTATTTTAATGAAGTAAATTATTTTTAAAAAACTATATCTATCTATCTATCTATCTATATATATATATTTGCAGAAGAGTTGGTTTAGCTTGCCATTAAAGAAGTGATCTGGGAATTTTTTTCCCCTCCAATCAAATTGTATTTCATAATGCCATTAAAAGGTGCTATTCTAAGTATTTTTGGAAGTTCAAAAGGGAATTTCTGTTTGATTGTATGCCAATTTTTTTTAACTTCAGCCAAAAAAAAAAAAAAAAGACACTTTAATAAATCTCTCTTGGATTTGTCCTGCAGTGTATTAAATTACTGCCTTCTCTGATTCTGGATCTGAAGGTCTCTTTCTGAGAATGAAGTCTGCGATCAGTCACATCGAAAAGGGAAGAGAGGATGTGAGGCAGAGCCCTTCTCAGGTCCCCAGAGTGGAGGGGACGATCTGGAGCTGGACGTGCTTTTGTAACACTGCAGTCGAGAAGGGCAAAATGGCCTCCCTATTTGGAGATCTTTGATGCCTCTAAATGCTCTGATGAGAAAAAAACTGAAGTCCTTAAAATTCACTGGTTCTTTCTTGAAGAAATAACATTGGCTCCAGCATGTAAGTCCGTTTAGTTTTTCCAGGATTCTGAGCCTGCCGTTGCTGCTGACTGGCTGTGCAACCTCGAGGGCGTCATACAGGTTCCCGTCATTCATTTAACCTTCTGTGAAACGGCCTCCCCAGCGCAGGCAGGGCACACAGAAGTGCTGGGGGCAATATATGGGAAGAGGAGTGGTTCTTAGGCACTAAATGGTTTTACGTGAAAAAGATACAGAAATATTATCATTGTGAATCAAAGGATGGTATTTTTAAATCATAGATTTTCATTCTTGGTGGAGTTCTGGAGAATCGTGTTCAATCTCATGATTTATAGTTGTTCTGTAGAAGTTAAGAGACTTGTCCAAGAACACACAACTGTGCATCAAGTGAGATAAAGTATCTAAGTGCTTAGCTGAGAGCACAATAAGCACTCAATAAACATCAGCTGCTATTTCTATGTTGATGTTATTGTTGTCATTATGATTCGGGTCTCCTTACTCCCAGGTCAGTATATACATAAAAATACTACAAGAAAGTTGCCCTACAAGCCCAAGCAATTTCTTGCCATAAGAAAAATTATTTCTTTCAAAGCTGAGATAGTACAAGCCTAGAGAAGGTAAGTGCTATGTCTTGGCACATAATTCCCAGGATGCAAACATCACACTGGAGCCTGATTTGGGACTTGACCTAGAGAGGAGACCCTTCTGACTACCCAGCCTTCAATGAGCAACAGCACAGGGGACCTGCACACTGTGGGCCAGAGACTGAATCCAGGCTACAGCAACCTCCCTAGCACCAGGGCAGAACAATGTCCTGGAAATGCAAAATGACACTGGCATGACAAAATCAGATTCCTACCTCACACCATATATAAAACATAAACTCTGTAGATGGATTAAGAACTCATACATCAAAAATAAAATTATAAAACTCTTAGTAAAAATAGTGAAAATCTTTTAGACTTTGGGATTGAGAAAGATTTCTTAAACAAGACAAAAAAAGATTTGACTATTAAAATTATCAATAAAAATTTGATTGTATTAAAATTAAGAGCTTCTGTTCACAAAAACACATCTTAAGTAAAATGAAAAGAGAAGTTATTAACTGGGAGAAGATATTCACAATACATAAAATCAGCAAAAGATAAATAGGAAGAATATATCAAATATCCTACAAATCAATACAAGAAATACAACCAACCCAGTAGAAAACAGGCAAAAGACATGAACAGACATACCACAGAAGCAAAACACAAGCAGCATAGAGACAGAAGAAAAGAGTTTCAGCATCACTGGTGATCAAGGAAATGAAAATCAAGACAGTGATGACGTATTTTAAGTTTGTTTTATTGACAAAGATTAAGAAGTGGGACAATATCCATTGTTGAGGAGAATGGGGTTCCACAGGACCCCTCATGCGTTGCTGGCAGGAGTGTCACTTTGTGCAGCCACCTTTGGAAAACAGTTTAGCACTGTCTCCTAAAGGCTCACATCCCCTGTGACCAAGCAAATCTACTAGTAGTTATTAATATATCCCCAAAGGAGAATCTTGAACATTTACAAGGGACATATACAAGAATGTTCTTAGCAGCAGTGCTTACAATAGGAAAAAAAAAAAAAAAAAAAAAAAAATTGAAACCACCCAAGTGCCTGAAATTGAAAGCATGAATGAACAAACCATGGTGTATTCACACAATGGAATTTTCCACAGTCATCAAAACAATGAACTCCAGCAATCTGTAATATGAATGATTCTTAGTTTAATATTAAGCAAAAAACTAAGTCCTCCCAAATTGCCAACAGTTCAATACACTTCTTATGAAGTCAAAATAACTACAGCACTAGGAATATAAAATGATGCAATACAACTGCACAGAAAGGAAAGCAGTAGAATGATTAACAAAAGTTCGAGAATGTGGTCACCTTAGGGGAGACAAGGCAGAGTGTGTGGATATCTAAGTGATTCCTAACTTTCTAGTTTTCATTTTGTGGGGTGAGTGCATGGATGCTTAATTTATTATTAAAAATAACTAATTGAATAGGTAAATACATAAAAGCAGGTCTTGTGTGGACCAATGAAAAGATATATTATGAATCAAGGACCATGACAACTCCAGTTCTGTACAACTGAAGTCCTTTCTTTCCTTTTCTCTTTTTTAAGGGACACTGGTCCTTGAATAATGGTGTATTTCACTGCCAAGGTCCACACACCAGCCTCTGAGAGCTGGTATCAGTAAGACAGTAAGCAGACTGGGCACATAAAAAAATAAAACATATCCCTTATCCTTAAGGCGTTCAGTCCATCAACATAGACAGTCACATAAACAGACAGATGCTAGAAGGAAATGTCAAGTGTCATGATGTCAGTCTGCCCTCTGCACGGGGGGCCACTTCTCAGCCACACTGCTTTCCTTTTCCCTCTCAGGCTCCTGGAGCTGTGCCTCCTGCTGAGAGGGGTGAGGGGCCACCTGCATCTGCATCCCTTTGGCAGGCTGATGTCACATACACGCCTGATCCCCTTCCCAGATCTTCAAAGCCAGAATCTTTGGGGTAGGGTCCAGGACTCTGCAACTTTCAAACTCCCCAGGTGTATCTAAGCTTTGAAACATCTCTCTCTCTCAGAGGTTAGACACCTTGTTTTGTCCCCTTTGGAACTCAGGGTACTATCTGGAATCTGTTAAGCCCTCTACTTTCCCACCTTCCCCACTAGTCAGGTACCCTAGTGGCCATTCTGTTTTCATAGCCCCACGGCAGAGGAATGAGGAAGGCCTCCTCAGCAAGGAAGAAGACAGGATGTAGGAGAAGGATTAGCTGTCCCTTCACTTGGTGTTGAGACTGGAATTCACACGACACGTGTGTCCCAACATCCCCTCCGGGGCTAAAGTCCCAAAGGGAGCCATTTTAGATAAGTTGAGGGCAAAGCCAAAAGCAAAGTCTTTCTCACCTTTCCTATTTGAGTCCCTGGGACATGGTCCTGGTGAGAAAAGGAGGGACTGTTTTGAGTCAGAAAGATTGATTAAATCTTGAGCCATAAGATATTATTAATTGAAAATTTTAAGTTGCCACAGTACAAAGTGAAGACTCAAAAAGATTAAATTAGATCACAAGCAAACAAAAATAAGAGGCTTCATTTTCTTTGCACATGGAGCGCCGGTGCAGAAATTTGCCAACTAGGGACAACCTATCCACAGTATTTCCCCAGGGCCTGATCTGCCTGAGAGACTGAGTAAGTGTTGAATGGAACCAGCCAAATAAATGCCTGAGATGTCAGGACTTACTGCAGTCTTGAGATTTGCTTTGGGCCTTAAAGCCATGAGTGGGAGTTACCTGTTGAGTGTGCCTGGGGGTGGAGAAAGGAAACGGGCAGCGACAGAAGGTGTTCTAGGCAGTGTATGCAAAGAACAGAATGGAGCAAGGGCATGTAAGACCAGAGGGCTGCCAGGAGGCCAGAGCACATCCTGAGAGGACCAGGCTTTGTTCTCCTGTCTGCCTTTTCCCTCAGAACCGGCTCGGCGGCCACGCCGACGCCAGCATCCCAGGTCTCAGGCAGCCGGCTGCCTGCTACCGCCCTGCTGGCTGCAGGGGGGCTGCAGCCTGCGAAGCCACAGCCAGCAGCAACCTCACGCAGCAGGAGTCCCATCCCCCTCCCAGGCAAGGTCCCTGTACACCCCTGTGAGAGAGCTCGGTGCCGGCATTTGGAACAGGGGTGAGGAGGGCGGAATGAAAGAGAACAAAATCCCCCAGGAGGAAGGGTAAGGCACTTTTTCCTACCATGGAGAAGGAAGCCTTACCAAGGAGAAAATAAACACTATTTTCTCCTCTTTAGTCATTATAAGCATAAAGCATGATGTCCTGGGGACAAGACAGGTTTTGTTATTCAAATGGCTTGTGTTCAGAACGCAGCTTCCACACTCACTACCTGCCAGCGGCAGGGCCAGTGCTCATCAGCTGCTGCACGCCTGTCACCTCACCTCCCAGATGCCCTGGCGTTGGGCACCTGTGATGGCTTCCAGCCACTGGGCCGTGGAACTGGCAGTGTTACTTCCAGGCTGAGGCAGTCGGGAGAGCTTGTGCTCTCTCCCTCCCTCTCCTCCCTGTGGCTGGGAGGCTCCTGTACCAGCTGGCATGACTTCAGGAGGGACTTACGAAAGGCATAAGATCTTCCTCAGAGTTTGCACAGGGCGAAATACGCCTTTCCATTGTTAAACCACTGAGATTTGGAGATTAATTCATTACCCCGGCATCACATAATCCAATGTACCCTAATATGTTGTGTAATCTTCAGTCTCATTGGGGTGAAAATTACTTAACTTTCTAGGCCTCAGTTTCCCCATCTATAAGATGGGGATAATACATCATGGACTTGGTGTAAAAATTTAATATATTTTTATGCTTTATATAGCACTTGATACATAGCTGGCATTTAATAAATATAAATCTCTCCCTTTAAGATACTATTGATACCGTTATTATTCTTGTGGTTATAACTGTTACACAATAGATACAATAGATGCCTTTTAGTAACCAGCAACTGTATCTCAGGCACTCTGCTAGTTGTTTTTCATAAGCTACTGCATTTTTGTAGTTAAAGAAACCAAAGCTCAGAGACATTACTCGCTCAAAGCAACACAGCTAGTAAGTGATCAAGCCATGATCAGAAACAAGGATGTCCTGAATCAAAAGGCCCTTATTCTCATGGTGACATTCCTATACACAATTTTCAGACACGAAACCCAAGGCTCAGAGAAGTTATGTAAGATCACCAAGCAAAGCAATAACTGCTAGAGTCAGAGGACTTTTCTCTATTCCCAGCTCAATGCAGCAATGATATGACAATTAGAAAAGATAAACCCTGTTGGGGTTGGGCACAATTATTTGTATCCCCTCCCCCAGCATCTGCCAGCCCACTGGGAATTATAAAGTGAGGACCCAGCAGCCCGAGAGGCCGTGGGCAACAGGTAAGAGGGGGGAGAAGGCAGCTACCTCTTCTTGATAAAAGGAAAACTGGGTGCTCTGTGCTCAAAGAACAGCTTCTCAATAAAGTATCCAGTGAAAAACCCCCTGGCTGAAAGTAAACATTGAAAGAGTTTCCAAATCTCCTTCAGGTCTCTCTCTCTTCTCTCTCTCTCTCTCTCTCTTTCTCAATCTCTCTGTTTGTTTTGGAAGTTGAAGAGAAAATAACGAGCAATGTGGATCCTAAAGCAGTTTACACTGAACCAGATGGTGCCTCTGATTAGCATCAGACTAAA
This sequence comes from Eulemur rufifrons, assembly GCF_041146395.1. Lineage (NCBI taxonomy): Eukaryota > Metazoa > Chordata > Mammalia > Primates > Lemuridae > Eulemur > Eulemur rufifrons. The sequence continues at coordinate 16,263,914 of NC_090992.1, forward strand.
AAGACACATTCCTTGGAGATTAGGTTCTCATAGGGACAAGTCTGTTCCCAAGGCACAGAGGGTTCGGTTTCCTCGCAGACTCCCCTTAGAGCTTTCTTTGGGCACCTCTATTCATCCTTTCTCCCGTCATCCCCGCCAGGCAGGTCTGAGCTTGTGTTGAAGCAGACAGCAAATTGGTTCTTTGTAGGTTTCTCAGTTCTCCTCTTGCTGCACCCTGAAGGCATTCACACAGGGCATGACATGCCATGTGGGACCTGGCTGGTAGGGGCTCCTCACTCCTGCATACCCCAGGCCAACAAGCCACACTATGCCACTGAGTCTGTACAAAAACCCAATGAGACCCATTCTGTAGCTATTCCCATTTTCAGATGAGGAAATTAAGGCTTGCAAGGATTAAGTAATTTACTCAAGATCACAGGTCAAGTCAGAGTTGAAGCTGATTGTCTCCATGAAAGAAAAGAAAACTATTGCTGGTGTGTGTGTGTGTATGTTTTAAAAGAGCCCCAAGCAGCAAGTCATCATAGAGGATGGCTGTCAAGTGTCCAAAACTATGTCACTATGTTGGGGCCTGTAGCAAGATAAACAATGAAGGGAGAAACCACAAACATTTCACTGTGACCTACTCTTCTAGGCATACATAACATGGCCCTGTCACAAAAATACTCTAGGGAAATGAAATAAAAATGGAAACAGGCATTCAAAGCCAGAATGAAAAGCACATACAGACCAAGGCCCATATATTCATTAAGTCCTGTGTTTCTCAAACCCTGAGGAAAACCATGTGGCTTCCAGGGAAACAAGGAAGCTTGGTTTAGGGTTATGTGCAGCTATCAAACATGAAGGAAAGAAATCTAAAGGTCAGAATAGAAGCTGGGATAATGCAGATTGCAGCAGGGAAATAACACCACCAATAATAAGAGTTACTGCTTAGCATGGGATATTATGCTGAGCCCGACACTGTGTAAAGTACTTGAAATGCATCACCCATCTCATTATCCCACACAATAACCCTCTAAGACAGACACTATTATTATTATCCCCATTTTACAGATGAGCTTACTGGTGATCAGAGAGGTTAAGAAAATGACCCACAGACACACAGCCGAGAAGGGGCTGAACCAGGAATTAAACTCAGGTCTGGTGTGACCCAAGAACCAGTGCCCTTAGCCAGTAAACCCTCTCTCCTTCTCCACAGGATCCTCCTGAAGACGGGCCAAGAGGGTAGCCTGCCAAAATCTCAGAGAGTGCTTAAAAGCCTTCTGGCCCCTCTGCTTGATGTCAATACAAATGTTCAGGGCTGTGAGTACAAGCTGATGTCACCAAAAATACTCCAGGCAATTTGCACATCTGGCAGTTGGATGAATGTGGGCTCAAAGCAAATCATGTCCCTGAGGCACAGGACACTTCACAGGGAGCAGAACAGGAGGAATGTCATTACAGTGCAAACTTGGCCAGAGGAATCAAACTCACCTTGTGTAAGGGTAGAAAAAGAGATATTCACCCAAGGGCGATGGCCACCTGGTAAGTATACATGAATTCAGCTCTTACTCATTGGGAATTTGAGGACTTAAGAAAAGCTGGAGTTTCCCGGGGGATTATTTTGTAAGAGGGTTCACTTAACAAGTAAATAGCGCGGAGGAGTTACCCTGTAGCCACATCCACCAGCAGACTGCTGTCACGTGTGAGCCGAGGCCGGCTAGACTGGCTATACCTTGCATCCTCTCACAATTGAGTCCCCAAAGGGTACTTTGTTTGTCTGCTTCTAGTCTCTGTATGTATTGAAAGGTAAAAATTTTGCATTTCCTTTGTAACTTGAGTACAACACTAGGGCTGGCCTCCTGTCAGTTAGTATTAATCAGAGGGTTTTTACTGAATCCGAAACTCAGACGCACAGCAGGACTGGGAAGCAGCAGCTGTCCAGCCTGCCCTGTGATTATGCCAACCCTCAGGGGCCACCTCCCAGCCCAGGAGATGTGGCTCCAGTAAAGGAATTGCTCTGACTTCCCCGAGGCTGGAACTGACACCACCTGCCCAGCCCAGGACCGCGCTAGCTCTCCATCTGGCCTCCGTGCCAGGCCGGGCCCCTGACAATGCCGGCAGCTCTGAACAATGAAGGAGAGCCAAGCAGCCCGCTCTCTGCTGCCTGTACAGCACCATATGTAGCTAGAGTTGTCCTTGTCACGTCCCTAGGACAAGACTCAATTTGTCCTACAGCTACACTACATGAGATCCCGGAGGGGTTGCCAGGGCAGGAGGGGACAGGTGTATTTCAAAGCTTTCAGAGTAAGGGCAATTCATTTGGAGGTAGAAGTCAGAACTTTAAAAACATGGAAGCCCCACTTTTAAAAGCCACAGTAATTCAAGGAATGCAACAAGACTTAACCAGGATTAGTCTCCCATCACCTCACACGAACCACCTTGCACAAACAAACCACATATGGATTGAATTAATCTGTTGCCACACATCTGTCTAAATGGTCAGGAAACCACACACATGAATATTAAAATCACAAGATGAACAACCCTTTTCTTCCCTATGTCCTCCTCCAACCCTTAACTCCAGGGAGAGGATCCAGACAGCAATTTTGGATGCACCATGTTAACCAAGCATTGGAAGAAAACATCTTTACAGTGAAGTGGTTCCTGAATATTTCTATGATTACCAGGCAATTTGCATAAATATTCAGGCTTCACTCCTTGAATAAATTCCAGTTGGGCGACGGCTGATCCTCTGAATTCTAAGACCTCTTGTTTCTTGCACAGTTCGCTTCTCATTTTATTATTGACATCAGCGTGGACAGAGAAATTTAAAATTAGAAAGGGTTGGTCTCAGGGTATAGAAAACACTACTGACCCTCAAAAGTCATTTCTTCACCCTTACAGATAGAAGTGAAAAATGCACAGTTTCTGAACAAGTAATTCATTTACATCAAGCAAAAGGCATCATCTATTTTGCCTGATCCAGCAAGATGCTGGAAAAGAGATGGAGGATGAACAAGGGCTTCTAAATCCTGCCTGGCCCTATCTGGAGGAGCTATGCACATCTAGTTGATGAGCTTTTGACATCAAAAACGGGGAACCCCCCAAGTCTCTTGACAGTGGGGTTCGTCAGAGGACCCAGTGGTCACCAGTTTAGGGTAAGCACAAGCTCTGTCCATAACTCCACTGTCATTCTCTTATCTCCAAAAATACGCACCATTACGTAAAGACAGGCGAAGTACAAAACAGTTACATAACATGTTACCATTTGAGTCATAAATAATAAAATACCAGGGAGAATACATAGCATGTATGTGATTGCACATCCATGAGTGTCCCTAGAAGCAAACACAAGAGACTGGAAACGCTGGTTAACTCTGGAGAAGGAGCTGGGAGTGGCCAAGTACAGGCTCTGGAGAGACCCTTTCATGTGGTCCCCTTTCATATCTTTGCATTTTAATCCATGTCATTGTGTTACCTATTCAAAAATAATTTACATTTTTCTACAAACTTAAAAAAAATGCTAATTCCTACTCAATCAGAATCTCTGAGATGGGTCCCAGGAATTAGCATTTTAATAACCTCTCCAGTTTATTCTTACACACTCCAGGGTTTGAGAACCTCCCCATTAAAGGCTCTTTCTACTAAAAAGAACTTCATCCTCAAGTTAAGGACAGGAATAATAAACCACGCAGGCAAAAAAGCCTCATGCCACAACGATCTAAAGCATGACTCCTCATTAAACTTTCTTAAGGGACATAAACAATGCAACCTAAGCATTCCTAAAATCAATTTAGATTCTGATATCTGAGTCGTCAGCCACTTTCTACTTTTTGCACTTAAGTGAACCAAGGGAATTGCTAGAGAAGAGATGTTTTCGTCACCAGACAGGTTGCGCTCTCCTGCCAGGCTTCCGAAGGAGGATATGAGGCTGGCACTTCCTCTCCCCGACACCTCGCCCCCAGTCAGGATGCTTGGCACTCACCTTGCTTTTTGAAGAGGTTGCTCTGGACTATCTCATTCATGGACTGCACTTTCTGCTTCTGGAGTTTCACGGGAGGGATGCAGGTGTAGAACTCGTACAGGAGTTGGCTGAGGGCAGGAAACACAGGAGCTGGTAGGGCAAGTTAGACCAATGCCTCCCACCTCACAGCAATTATAGTCCATCCCCGGATGTCAGCTCTGTGGGGGCAGAAACTATTCTGCTCTTGCTCCTCTTAGACCCCCAATTCCTGGCAGAGTATCAGATGCACAGGAAGCCTTCAGTAGCTATGTGTAAGTTGCTGGTGGCATTGACTGTCAATAGCTTTCAAGGAGATGTGAAAATCTGAAGATAATACCAACAGCCCTGAGCACTTATTGTGCATCAGGCACATGCTTTGCATTTTACATCCATTATGCCATTTAGACCTCACAGCTCTATCAAGCTAAGAAAAAGGAAGAAGAAGGTATATCTGACTCAGATGCCCCCACTCCAACAGCATGATCACACCAACATAAGGCGTTCATCTATGAGATGGAGTTAAGAAGGAGAAAGCAGAAGGGGGCCCATCTCCATCATCTCTTTAAGTGTCCTTAGGTTGTTCTCCATTCACAACTGTGGGGCTTACAAGGCAAAAACTGGAACCCAAAATAACCTTCAATGCCAGGCGATATGGAGACATTTACCCCAAACATCAAATTTTAGCCTACTTGTTTACCCTCTGTATAATCAAAGAGGGATGTTTATTATACAGTTGGTTTTCACCAAAGTCTGGCACAACAAAACCAAAAGGTAAAAATCCCACACTGGAAGCCTGAACGGGGTTCCCATCCTGTGCCCTCCCCGTCCCCCAAGTGAGGGCCATCTGGAACTCCCCACAAGGACCCTCCTCCCCTTCTGAATCCCTGGTTTGCCAACAGAGCCCAGGAAAGTACAACATAAGCTCCCACCTGAGTAACTTCGCATCAAAGACCGTTTCCACATCATGGAGGACAGATGGGATGTATTTCAAAGCCGCCACCTAGGTGGAATGGGCAATAAATGTGAGTGATGGCCACAGCCAACCAGTCTGTGCTGGCAAAGAGGGTACTTTGCAACATGACACAGATCAGGGGAAAATGACCCTGCACCTTGGGCGCTACTATAATGATGCAAGATTCTGCATGTAGACTGAAACATAAGCACGTACATCTTCATATACAATGGAAGTGAAGCCATAGCTTCTACCTTCAAGGAGGCAGTAATGTATAGCAGAATGAACACAGACTTTGAACTTATATAGATCTGCAGTCAGAGTCTGTTTCCACACCTTATTAGCCATGTGGCTTTTGACAAAGCACTTAACCTCTCAGATATTTACACATCTCTGAAATAGGGAAAGTAATACCTATTTTGCAGGATTGTGAAAATTAAAAATAATATATGTGAGTCATCTAACAGAGCATCAGGTATATTCTGGGTACTCAATAAATGGTACCTTCCATTATTAATGGAACATGGTGTGCTTGAATTGTTTTGCTGATGGCAAGAATGGATTGGACTGAGTTATTCATATTTCCTCTCCCCAGCCACTCTGTGAACAACAGCGGGCATGTTTTGGTTCACTAACTGGGTTAGGAAAGCTGAGCATTGTGGTAGATTATTTACTCCCTTTAAGTTAACGGATGTAACCAGAGGTGTGAGCCACACTTGCCCCCTGCACAGCAACACCACTTGCAAAGCAGCAGGGCAGACTACAAATTCGGCAGTTGTAAGTCACAAAAATAGAAAATAATGTTTAAGAATCTGGCCGGGCGTGGTGGCTCACGCCTGTAATCCTAGCACTCTGGGAGGCCGAGGTGGGCAGATCGTTTGAGCTCAGGAGTTCGAGACCAGCCTGAGCAAGAGCGAGACCCCATCTCTACAAAAAAAAAAATAGAAAGAAATGATCTGTACAGCTAAAATTATATATATAGAAAAAAATTAGCCGGGCATGGTGGCACATGCCTGTAGTCCCAGCTACTCGGGAGGCTGAGGCAGAAGGATTGCTTGAGCCCGGGAGTTTGAGGTTGCTATGAGCTAGGCTGACACCACGGCACTCTAGCCCGGGGAACACAGCGAGACTCTGTCTCAAAAAAAAAAAAAAAAAAAAAGAATCTAATGGAAGCAGGAGTTTTTTATTCTCTTTCTTTCTGTTTTTCTGTATATTCTAAGGGTTCTATTATCAACATGGATGCCCCTCTAAAAATCAGACCAAAGCAAAAACAGGAAAAATTACTTTCTTAAAGAAAATCTCACTCCTAGCCATATACAACTGAGATTCTTACTTAACATAAATAATGATTATGACTATTCTCTGAGAATTTACAATGAGGCAGACACGGTGCTGAACACTGCTAATAGATTATCTTGTTAATTACAGCCCTGCAAGGGAAATATTATTTTCATAGGTAAGGAATCTCTGGCTTATCAAGATTAAATAACTATCCCAAGACCACAAAGTTAGGTAGTAGAGAGCCAGAATTCAAATTCAGGCAGGCTGCTCGTAGAGCCATTCCTTGTAACCCTTAAGCCACATGGCCACTTACTCAAATAGCAACTCTCTGTCTCTGTGCACTCATCCTTTTTTCTTCTTGTTGTTTATGATTTTTAAATTCTAAAAATTCAGTACTATATATTTGATGTAAAATAAAACATTCACACAAGATAAGGTATTAGGGTGAAAAGTGTCCCCGTAGTCCTACATCACATCCTCATCTAAGCTCCAATCTCTCTTCCCCAGAAGGGACCACCGTTAGTTAACATTGTGGTAAGTTTCCTTCCAGACTGCTTCCTACGCATGGACATGTGTGTGCATGTGTATGTATGTAACTATAGAGGTCTGCAACTTGCTTTTTGCAGTTAACCACAAACCAGTCGGATCTTGGCCTGCCATTTCATAGAGTGTGCTCTCATCGTTTCTAACCACTACCCAGCAATGCCCAAATGGGTACATCTCTTTCAACTCACCCCTGATGAAAGGCTCCATGCCATTTTCAGTTTTTCTTCATTACAAAACAGGTGGTGAGAAAATGTTTAACTATAGGATGGATTGCTCAAAGGGGAACTCATGTTTCAAAATATATATACATATAAATTTTAGGAGACATTGTCAAGTTATTTTAAAAGCCATGGCAACCAATTTCCTTTTACTGACTGTCCCTCTCCTCATACCTTTGCTAAAATTGGATATGATCTTTCTCATTTTTGTTTATATAATGCATTATTTGCAACTATAATTTGCAATTCTTTGGTTGCCAGTGCAGTTGAGCATCTTTTCTACATTTATTGAACATGTAAACTTACTAAATTGCTTGTTTATATCCTTTTTCCATTCTTCTTTTTTCTTATTAATTTATAGAATTCTTTATGCATCATTAATATTAACCCTTTTGTAGTAACATATTTTGCAAGAATTTCCTCTTGCTTGTCCTGTTCTTTCATTGCACATAAAGATTTTAATTTGCATGTTGTCAAGTTGTCAAGACTTTTTCTTTATAGTAATTAGATTTTGTATCTAGAGACGTATTCTTTATTCTTTCAAATGTAGTTGACAAGAGAAAACAAGGCTCCAAAGTCAGTGTTTCTAAAACTATGTTCTATTGGACACTCTTGTCGCATAGGATGGTGCTAGGTATTGTGTAGGGGAAAAGGGGTTTGCAATCAAATAAGTTTGAGAAACATTGATTTAAGCAAAGATAAACCAGTGATTTTTTTTTAGCAACAGAACTTTTCAGAATTTTAATATGCTAAGAAGCATTATGACATTCCTCCAGGCAGTTACACTACACAGTACATTACAACCTGGGTGGTCAAGGACCATCTGTACCAGGCAGGCTGGGCAAGACCATCTGTATGAGAAAGGAGTGATGGAGAACAAGCACAGGGCAGCGGGAAGTGATGAGGTGTGTGGAATCCACACTCAGTCTAAAGGATGAGTCGTTCTTGTTCAATTGCTTCAGACTTGTGGTAGCCAAACCCAACGCATCTGCAAGCTGCATTTCCCCCATGGGCTGCCTGTTTACAACCTCTAAAGGCAAAGGGACTCCATATACTGAGGCACATGCCCTGAAAAAGGGCTCGCCCGAGCACTTTGAGAGAGGTGTTTCTTTGTACACTCTTAGGCCAAAGAACATGGAGCCCACAGGGACCTGAGCGTGAATAATCCCAGCTCTTCACCCAGCACCTGGAGGAGCCTGGGCCCACCTCCTCGCCCCCCAGGCCTCAGCCTGTTGCTGTGTGGTGACAGGGGATTCTGGGAAATTAAGCCTGTTGTGCACCTCAAAGGTGTGTGTGCCAAGTCTCTCCTCATCTCATTACTCAGGCACTGGCCTCGTTCCCCGGAGCCTGGACGGAGTATAATGTGTACCCAGGACTTCAGTGGCTGCTGAGGTTGCTGGCTTTCAAGAACTGCATGGCGTTCCAGGGCTTTGGAGGGATGCCACAGAACAGCAGTCACCGGAAGTCTGCATAGACATGCCCACTTACGCACTTGGGCACTTCCGCTATCAGCGCCCGAGGGGTGGGGCTGCCAGGAAAGAGCCAGTATCCCCAGCTTCCCCACTCGGGATGCCAGTAAAGTCAAACAAACTTAGTTACAGTCACCTGAGACTCGGAGGGTATTAGCAACGTGACAGGAGAGTGTTAAACTGTCATTTGGTACAGGTGGCCTCACAGAGCAGCCTGTGGTGCTCTTTTCCAATGGGGACAGCCCATTTCTGACTCAGGAAGTTTGCCAAGTCTGTTGCCACGGCCAGCAGCGGCAGCAGGGCTCCTGCCCCTCGTCTTCCCCTGACACCCTAACACAACTGAGAGGGTGACAACAGGCAAGTTCAGCAGGTGCTACCACCAAGCACTCCCAAAAGACAGGGCATCTCAGCCACAAGACCTTCCAGAGACCTCCATTTGTCACACATCTCTAAGGCCTGGGGTCTAGAAATAGACTGGTTTCCTAGATCCACCAGCCTCCTGAGAACTGTGTTGCCTCGCCATCGCTATTATTTTTACTCTCACTATTAATACTATTACACATAAAATAATATTGTATTGTTATTACTTTCATTCTATAGTACATATTCCTATATGGTATATAATAAAACACACACACATATACACATACCTATACACATATAATAGGATTATTAGCAATAAGGTTTTTAAATAGGAACATTATTGGAAACTTTATAAGTGCCAAATACTCTACATGCATGATCTCATTTAATTATTACAACTACTCTGAGCAGCTATTGTTACCCCATTTTACCAATGAGGAAACTATGGTGCAGAGAGGCTAATACTGTGCCAAAAGCCACGTGGCTGGTAAGTAGCACAGCGAGGCTGCGTACCCGACTCTGCCCAGCTGGCTGTTACTCGGTGTGCTCTGCTGCTGCCCGTCACGCTGCAGGAGAAGCAGCCTGTCACGGCAGTGGGGAGGTCGCAGCAGGGGAGAGAACGCTGATTTGGGGGAGGAAGTGGATAAAGAGCCTCCCCCACCTTGTGAGGATAGTTTTCAAAAAGAAAATGCAGTTTTTCTGACATCCCTTAAATTAAGGCTCCCCCTTACCACACATACGGGGGGTGCGAGAATGACAGCAGGAACATGTTTACTAGTGCAGTAATCAGGTAATCGCGTGGCCTCAATGGATTTCCTAGGTTAATCGTCAGCTCTGCATCTCTCTGCCAAAGGCCAGGTGCAGCCCACAAAAAGAGGGCAAACAGGCAATAGTGATTTTACTGTTCCACAGATAAGTCAAGGGAGGACAACTGAGATCATTGTTGTCTAGAAGGACTTCACCTGGATTGATCATCTTGGGCTGTTAGCAAGTAGCAAATACTTAAAAATAATAACAAAAAATCAAAACCAAGCAGCTGCCCTCCCCCAAGCTCAAAGGAGACCTGTCTGCTGAGTGTTTTCAGGCTCACTGTCTCCTGCTATCTTCCAAACACAGTGAGAGTGGCCAGTGTTGGTGCCAATAGATACAGACTTCTGGCCAAAATGAACATGTCTTGAAATGATACGGAGTTATGCAACAATGCTAGACATCTTCCTCATTCAAGAGCCACAGGCATTCAAAACAGGTACTATTCCCATCCTGCCAATTTCCACTCTTTTTATTTGAGCCAAGTGTTAGATGGTCAAGGACCACGGACAAGCAATGTCCCAGGAATTCACCAGAGCATGACTGCAAGAAGGCAGCCTCCTTAGAGATGCTGGATTGTCCCTGAGGAAAATACACGTAACTCTCTCAGGACATTCTGCCTTGTCACTGATGGTTCAGGAAAAGAAAAGGGAAGAGGAACCAGGTTCTGGAATACGTGTGTTTCCATGCGTCTGTAGCTCAACACTGTGCTGGCCCCTGAGCTCGGCAGGGCAGTAGAGTCCAGTGCTTAACGGCTGCCCGCAGAGCCAGGCCAGCTGACTTCAGGTCCAGGTAGATCACCTTTACCTGTGGGACTCTGTGAAAGAGAACTCTGTGCTGCAGTTTCCTCATCAGGAAAATGTAGGGAAGAAAGTTATCTACTTTATAGTGTTAACATGAAGACGAAATGAAAAATGTGAGCTATCTATGACTACAGCTTCCTTCTTGGGACAAAATTTCGTCCTACCTGCCACTGAATCCACCATTCCCAAATATCAGCCGTAAGTTGAGTGTGGAGTATATGGCTACGAAGGGGACAAGACTGAAGAATCACTTAGATGTTTGGGTTGGAACTCCAGCTCCTACTGTTAAATATTAATTCTCATTTTCCTACCTCTGGGGGTTCAGCGTACAGCCTATGGGTCAATTCTCAAGAATTGGACACCTTTTCCCTTAGTTCAGACACTGAAACATTTTACATCAATGAACAAAGAAAAGAGAGGGAAGAAAGAAGCATTTTTATTAGCTTGTTGCATGACTACGGACCAAATATCTGCCCACCTTTACTGTTGTTCACTGTTGTTTAGTGCTTATCTACCTGGCATTTTTCCAGAAGACTTAGGTCTTTAATGAAACTACCCTACTTTTTGGTGGTGATTAGGAACTAAAACTCTGGACTTGCACAGCCAAGATTCAAATCCAAGATCTGCTACTTTTCAGCTGTGGTTAAGTCACTCAACCTCCCTAAGCCTCCTTTTCCTCATCTGTAAAGTGGAAATAAGAAGAATATTTGGGTTTTTTTTTCCTTTTTAATATGAAAAATTACCTACTGGATAAAGTGTACATGCTATTAGGGTGCTGGGTATACTAAAAGCCCAAACTTCACCACTATACAATCTATGCATGAAACAAAACTCCACTTGTATCTCCTAAATCTATTGAAATTTTTAGAGAATGTTTGCCTTAAAAGGTGGTTATTATCAAGACCAAATGAGCTAACAATATATGTAAAGCTTTTAGCGCAAAGCTTGACACACAATAAATGCTAAAACACACGAAACAGAACAAAGCAAAGTGGTGGAAGCTAGTATTCATTCTTTCATTCATTCAGCCAACAGATATCCAAGTACTTTCCATGTGGCAGCTGCTGTTCTAGACACTGGGGATATAAAAGAGTCCCTTGCCCTCCTGGACACTGTAGTTACTTTGTAGCATGAGTGACTATCATAATGGCCAAGAAAGCATGTCATTCATTACAAGCTGTTCATTTAATCCCACTTGCACCACCAAACTGGGCATTATGAAATATCACAGACCTTAATGAGAATGGGGCAAATTGGTCTGCATAATGTCACCATGTGCCCTTTACCTGCATTTGAACTACATCCAATTCACAGGTGTCTGGAGTTGACCCTCACGCTTGCCATCAGTTTTATCAACAACACTCACAGGCTGGCACACACAGGGACTTCTGAGCATGTGGCCCATTGTTGAAAACACGTGGAAACCCCTGGCCTAAGTCTTTCCTGTGGCATAGAGAACAGTGACTTTGGAGTCAGGAGACCGGGGTGGATTCAAATCCCCACTCCCTCACTGTAAATAGGTGTAATTTGGGGTGAGCTATTTAACTTTAAGAGCCTCCTGTGGAAACTGAGGTTGGTGGTTCCTTGCAGATCTCTGGCAGGATTGAAAACACTGTATATGAAGAGCCCAGTGCCATGACTGGCACATGGTAGGTACTTGATCAATGAAAGGTATTTCTACTGCTCTTTCTGCCCCCTTTGAACTACTGACTTTAAATTCTCCACGGGTTTGAGTGAGCCGCTGCCATGCCAACTCAAAACAAGAAGGAAAACCACAGAAAGCAATTGGCAAAAGCCAGATGAGCACTAGAAATGGGAGATAACTTGCTTAGGTCTCAGAACTCACGATGAACGAGGCTGAGATTTGAATCAGAGCTGCTCCACTTACAATTAAGGCAGGCATGAATAAGGGTTTCTACCATAAGCCGCTACACAGCTGGAAGTACAGTTTGAACCAGGAATGTCAATCACTGTCATCCTCACTCCATGCTCCCACCGACACCTGCGGCAGACATTACCAGATCGCATCCCTACAGCCTTGCACTATTGCACTAGGTGAAACCTTGCCACCCATGTTTTCCCACACAGTCAGTTCTTGTGGGTTTATTCCTTGAAATGCATATCTACATTTCTTGATCTAACTGAATAACTGAATGTCCTAACACTATTTGGTGTCACATAACAAGGTTAGCAACACAAATACCCCCTTCCAGATGCCACTTTAGTAAAATACGCAAAAAGCTTCTGTTTTATGATGAGCTAAAGGAGGAAGAGGTATAAATGACTAAAAATTATTTCAACTAAACTATGTAACAGGCTTCATACTTCATGCTTTAAATCTATTGCTTTGTTTAGTACTTTCAATAATTCTCTAAATTAGACATTAGGCTTCCTAATTTATAAAAGGATAAACTGAGGCACAGAAGCTGAAATGATGAGGTTATGTGCCCAAGTGCCCACCCAGGTCTCTGGTCAAAAGCCAAACCTCCTCTTCCTGCTGCAAACGTCAGAGTTTACAGATGGTCCCTTGTGTGGGGCCTGCTGATGTCGCAGAACCTGCCCTCCCACCCCCATAAGTCCCTTCCTAGCACCCTGAAACAGCATTGCATTCCCTCCCAATGGTACTGCTCTCCATATTTGAATATGACTCTAAGTTTTTCTTTGATAACTTTTCAACAGCCATGTAAATAGGTGAAAAGCATCATTGGTTTTATGTAAATCCCTAAAGCTAAATTTGGCCCTTCGAACAAATTCAAAAATTTAAAAAGAGATGAAGCCCATTCCTACAGCCCAGGAGAAGAAACCAGCTCAGTCTGGCCCAAATCACAAGGAACGGAAAGCATTTCTAACACAGTTACCCAGACAATAAGAACCTGGGTTAAAAGACTTAATGCCAAAACCACAATAGGCCATAATAATCATGTTAGTTCTCTGCATTTGCATAGTGTTTTATAATTTGCTCTTTTGCAGGCAGTGTTGATTTGATCCTCACCCACACAGTGACGTTTTAAAGATGAGGAAACTGAGGCTCTGAGAGGTCAAACGAGCAGCGTGAGGTCCTGCAGCTGACAAAGAACATTCTTATCAACCCGGTAAGTGCTCACCTGCTATCTGCGCTTCCTCTCTTTCCCTTTCCCTTTGTCCCTCCTTCTCTCCTTCCCTAACTCCTTCATCCCTGTCTCCCCCTGTTCCTTCCCACCAGCTGCAGTAGCCCGTCACAGAGAAACAGGTGCTGAAATCAGAACAAGTGGAACCTCTGCCTCTGCGGGGCGTCTGCTCCTTTCTCCTCCCCACCAGCTGGCCTTATCTGTTTGTTCATGTCTGCTCCCTCTCACGTCAGCTTCCCTGGAGCCTGTTTCAGACCCGACTCAACCCTGTGGCCTCTCCCATTGCCACTGGCCATCCTCAGCTCTCAGTGGATGTCCCGACACTGTGGCCTCTGACTGGAAGCTCAGCTGCTTCCAGTATGACACAGGCAGGGTGACAGGCTGGGACTCCTGCCGCATTTCTTCATGCTGTCCCCTGCTCCTGTTCCTTCCACTGTTAGAGAATAATGAGGGGTTTAGGAACATGGGGAAGATGTTTTGAAAAACCAGCAAGACATAAGGGAAGGTGAAAACTCTAAGACTGCAGTCCCAACTAACCCCACGGAAAATGTCCACCTCCAGCAGGTGCTAAACGAACAGTATAAAGAACAGTCTAGTGCAGTGGTTGTCAGCATGGAGCCAGGCAGGAACAGATCGGAATCCCGGCCATCCCACTTCCCAGGGACACGGGGCCTGGAGAAAGCTCTATCAACTCTCTGAGCTTCAGTTTCTTCATCAATAAAATGGAGACCTTAAGACCTATCCCTAGAATTGTGCATTTGTTCATTCACTTGTTCAATAGATATTTATGAAACATAAACTAAGTATTAGGACTGGTGAATTCACAATGGTAAATAAGACCCGCCCCCTTCCACACACATACACACATGCACACATACCTGGTTTCTACTAGTTGTTAAGTTAAAGGAAGCCATTACCAGAGTGGTTCCCAAACTTTGTTTCACATTAAAATCACCTGGGAATTTTTAAAATCCCTTTGCCCAGGTCACACTCCATACCAATTAAGCTAGAAAGTCTGGTGGTGGGAACCAGGCATCAGAATTTATGAAAGATCCCCAAGTATTCTACTGTGCAAAGTTCGGAACCCACAGTGTTAGCAGCAAACACTCCCTAGGCAAACTGCTGCCTCTGCTTCCTCACCTCCGTCCCAGTAAACACCAGGACCTCAGCCATTCTAACCAGACACTGGGCATCCCAGGCATATGGATATTTAAATTAGCAACTAAAAGAATAACACTGATGGAGAAGAAGAAAAAGGAGGAGGAGGAGGAGGAGGAAGAGGAGGAAGGGGAAGGGGAAGAGGAAGGAGAAAAAGAAACTTCAGTAACTCATTGATTTATATAAATGTGTTCGGGTTTTCTTTATTCACGACACATCAGGCAGACTCCCCCCTCCCACCACGTGCTTGTGAGTAAATTCTGTGAAAGTTCTAAAGTCTCCCCAAAACAGCCTCTTCATCCAGACTTTCTGCTGCTAAGCTCTTTCTCAAACACAGGACCAGGCCTCAGGGTTTCTCAAAGTTTTACAGACTGAACATTAGCATCATGAACCACTATGTTAGAGGACCCATTCTCTCCAAAGTGCCTCTTGTTCATAGAGGAGACCTCTTTAATCCCAAAAGGGAACCTGAGTTTATGTTGTCAAAAATTAAGAGTGAACTGTTGGAGTCTCAGTTTAAAAGACTGCCACCTCAACTGTTCTCACCATCAGAAGTGGATCAGGTTTGACTTATTTCCTTCCAGGTAACAGAAGCTTCAGAGCTACTTTAAAAGAAGGCACTGCTGCCTTCACGGGAAATAAACAATAAACATGAGCTCTCTTGCCACGAGGAGCCCTTGGTGTCATGATTATCAAACCACATGGCCAGACCAGGAATTCAATTAACACAAGGCTGCATATTTAGGTAAAAATAGACATTATCTCAGCATGCTCTCATTTATTGGATGACCAAGGCAAAGACATATTTTATTGTAGTATTAACCAACCTGCAAAAGGATGGTGGTTTTATATTGACTTTTCATCAGGTTGTTGATGGATTCAAAGAGCCGCCTCATGGATTCTTCAAACTCCATCTGTTCTTTGCCCTCGTAAAGCCTGAAAGAGATACATCTGGGTCATTTCTCAAGCCAATGGGCAATGCCACAGTGTATACCAGCCACAACCTTCATTTAAAATTTAAAAGAAAAAGGGGTGGGAGACGGGGACTTAAGGGAGAAGGAGTGAGATTCACAGCTCACGTCCTCTACAGAATCACACCCACCAGCACAGCATACGCCCCTTTCTGTCTTCTTTAAAACCCCGAGGAACCTCAAAGGGAGGAAATCTGCCTGAGCTGAGGGGATATTAATAATTTCAAGAATCAGAGGAGAGATTGTGGTCATCGGATTTTCAAAGCATCTTGGAAACATGAAAGGGAAACATGTTCAAATGCGCTGGCCTTTCCACTTAGCCGCTGCCTGCTCGTCAGATGGGACACCACCAGCCTGTGCTACGCCGGGCACCCTTGCTTTCCCCGACCCCTCGTCTTAAATTATTAACCTACTGTAAACCTTTGTTCCTCTGAGTATAGCGGCCCTGTGCTGTTATTGTAAAAATTGTAAACAGAATAGAGGGACGTAATGTAGAAAAAGGGAGACTCATTAATCCATCTGGGGAGACTGGCAATTGTCAGCATTCTGACGTGTATCCTTGCGGAGGTTTCCAATGCCGTTGCTAACACACACGTGCGACGCTGCCCAGAACCATCCTCTCGTGGAAAACCCGGCTCCAGGTTGCAGTCGTGTCAACCCCTCCCCCCGCTGTACCAGTGCTGCTCAGCCCAGGGCTTCTCCAAACAAGCCTTTATCACCCACTGTGAAATACTCCGGCCTAATCTGTGGCATCCAGTGTGAAATGTACAGAAGAGTGCTCCTGTCCCCAATTCAGATAAGGACAGTCTCTCCTGTCACAGCTCTATGGGGTCAAACACTCCTTGGTACACCGGCACCGGCAAAGGTGCTTTCCTCAGATAAAGCGCTGACACACTTAACAGGCTTGTTTGCTTCTCAGCCACAGAACAAGCCAGGCAGTCACGGCCCGCTGGGCACTGTCCCCATGACACCCTCACCCACGCCCGCACCTGCTTTCTGCTGTGTGTGTCTCTTCTGTTTACCTTCTGGAGTATTTATCACTCTCTTTCTCTCTGAGTGTCTCCATGTCTTTTTCTCTGCTTCTCCCTGTCTCTCTCTGATTCCACCCGTCTCTGTCTTAGTCACTCTGTCTCTTTCTGTCCTTCTTTTCCACATTAACCCCTCTATAAAGTAAGAAGCATAAGAAGACATGCTGAATGTTCCAGTGGGTATTGGGGACCTGGCAGTGCAGCTGACTTCCCAGGTACCTAGTTCGAGGTCGCAGAGACAAGGCTGTGAGAGGCCCCGGGAAGCCTGAAGTGGCCTCCTGCCTCGGGCTCTTCACTCTCTCCCCTCCCTAGCTCCACAGCCTGCTCTCCTCTCCCCACCCCTCCCATTTACACCGCTCACTCCTGAAGCTTCTCCTGCTGCTGCCACAGAGATAGCCCCCTTAGAGCACGTATTCTGGAGTCAGTCAGCTCCGGGTTCAAATCCTGACTCTGGCCTGCACAAACTGGACCCTTTATTAATAATAGGAAACCCTGCAAAGCATTACTATGCCCCAGACACTGTTCGTGTCTATATTAAATCACCTATCCTCACAACCACACTGTGACACAGGCCCTAACACGATGCCCATTTTGCAAAGTAAGGAAGCTCAAACCGCGTGCCCAAGAACACCACGCCGGCGAGTGTCAGAGCCAGAACGTGCACCTTGCCGCCGGCTCCCGAACCCATCCTCTCGGTCTGTCTGCAAGCTCATGTGCTCTGCACTTCACTGCCCATCCTAACGTCTGCAGCCTCGGCGTCTCCTCTGCAAAAGGCAGGCGTTGCACAGTGCTGTGTCAAAGGACTGTGAGGAGACCAGGTCACACACAAAGCGCTAGGCACAGGCTGAGCTCCATGACTGTCAGCTGCTGTCCTGTGGTTATTAAATGTAGCAGTAAGATTGTTATTACTGCCATCATCCCTGCCCCACAGACAAGGAAACAGAAAACTCTAAAGAGGCTGAACTTGCCCAAATGCCACCAAAGTGGAAGACATGGGACCAGAGGATCCTCTGCCTGCCCCAGCAGAGAGGAGAGGGTCTTAACCCAACGTGGTGCTGGTGCTTCCCTGTGAGATGAGCTGCTCGTTGTTCTCTGTGCCCACGGCCCTGGCTCTACCTAATGGATGGTCCATCCCCCAAATCTTTTGCCTTAAAATCTGTTCCTCTTTCCACTACCCAGGGGTGCCTGAGAACATTTAATAAACTACATCACAGTTGCTGTTACCGACCTGTAGTACTGAGCCTGCCCACTCTGTGTCCCAACCACATTTAACACCCAGCCGTGGCCGCCCATGTAGTCACATACACACGGGCTCTTTCTGTAGGGTGTGTGTGAGTGTATGTGTGAGTGTGAGAGTGTGTGTGTGTGTGAGAGAGTATGTGGTAGGGGTGGTTTCAACCAGGTCCTCGTGGAAACCACCTGCTCCACCCACGAGGATGGCCTCCAGCAACACTTCCCTGCTGGTGACCTGCCCACCCTGCCCTCCATAACTGAATGGTCCCATGCCAGTTCTCCCACTAGGACTTGTCATTTTTAACAAAGAAACACAAAAACAGGCTTTGCTGGGTGTCATCGTGATGGCAGCACTTCAGAGGGAAGGGTCACGAGCTCCTGCTGCAGGGATCCCGAGGCTGCCCTGCTTCCCTGCTTCCCTGTGTCTCGTTATTTAACTCTTCTGGGAGCTTAGGAACTGCACAAATATCTTTACAATATACTCCCTTTGTTGTTTAAACTGGCCCTGGTTCTTCCTGCAGCTCCCTGAAGTCTGAAACCAAGAGCTGCTGGGAAGCTCAGCGAGCCCTTAGTCCTGCTTTCATTGTAGCGATGAAAAGACTGAGAGCCGGAGTGGGGAAGTGGCTCGGCTTCACCATCTTTTAAATATTATTTGACTGAGGTGGGAAGGAAAAGGGACTTTCAGACTAGAAAACCAAGCCCATACTCTCCATTCAACTTTAAGCTTTGTAGGAAACTGAATTTGATTTCCACCAGAAAGAGAGATTGGATTTGCCCTGGGTCACACACTGTGCCGGCGGCACAGCTCACGCCAGAACGCAGCATTCGTCTGCGCCTTGAGACTCTAACAAGGGAAGGCAGATGACACAGATCCCACGGAGCCACGTCAGGGGCCTCTGCCTCAGTGGGAATCCAGTCTGCTCCCTGTTACTCATGTCACAAGCTAAGTACCTTAACACCACACTTGAATCCAGGGATAGAAATATATTCTGCACCTGCCTAGGTTTTATAAAGGATAAAAAGCAATTCTAGGGGGAAATGGGAAATATGTGTACATATACATGTGCATACACATTTATTTCTAAGCGAGGGAATGGCTGGGGATGGCAAGAAGAGTTAGAGGACATGACGACAGTCGGGAAGAAGAAAGGAAAGAGGAAGCTATTTGATGTAAAGGGCTTCGCTATCAAGCCAGACTCCTCCATGTACTGGCTGTGCGGCCTCAGATAAATTACTTTTCTGAAATCTTACTTTCCTTATTGATAAAATGGAGCTATAATGCTCAAAGGGTTATTTTGAGGTGGGGAAAAAAAAAGATAATGCTTTTCAAGTGCTTAATATTGTAGCCCGCACTTAATAAGTGTTAAGTAAACATGGGCAATTCTTATTGTTGTTGATTCCCAAGCACAAAAGCGATCATATTGGCAAACTCTCCGATCGAGACAGGGTCTCACTGTGGAGTGCAGTGGCACGACCACAGCTCGCTGCAATCTCGAACTCCCAGGCTCAAGGAATCTTCCTGCCTCAGCCACCCGAGCAGTTGGGACTGCAGGTGCAAGCCACCACACCTGGCTGTAAAAGGAATATTTCAAATAAGGAGTTACCAAGGAAAAAAATAAACAACGGTTTTAGGTTATATGGAAGAACTAACCTGATGAGAGTGGGGCGATTATGCATCGTGGGACCTCCCCTGCGAAGCTTGAAAAGACAATAAAAGAGCCTTCTCTAACTGTGATGCTTTAAATGTGGCCTTGAAGTCAAGGGCACAGCAGATGTAGCTTCTAGGTCCTTTTTTAGCGCTTGGTCTCTGTTATAGCTTCAGGAGGTAAACATTTTTTCTGGCCTCGAACGCCTGGAAAGATACTTCAGAAACCAGCTGATTCTGCCAGGGAACAAATTATTGAAGGGCCCTAAGGCCCTGACCACAAGGAAAACTGGAACAACCTGCGAGGCGCTGTTCTGGGGCACGCAGGTCCAACCGGAGCCAGCACTCCAGCTCCCAGGGCTTGGATAAATATAGCGGTGCTCGCTTGCATGTGATTCATTAAGGAGACACTGTGCACAGCTGAGCGCTCACTAACTGCAAATGGAGCCCCATATGGTGTGTACAATGCTTTGCATCGCCCCTTCCACGCAGGTACATAAAGCCTGAAACTGAGATGCCAACCTCAGGCTGGGAAAAGCAGGTGGGCAGATTCACTTTAGAATCTAGAGGCAGAGGGAGGGTCTCTTGACGCCCTGGCCCTATTTTATTTTCTGTGCTTTGCCCACTTCCAGCTCCTCTGAGCCTCATTTACGGGCATCTACCCCACCTCCCCCAAATTCCTAATTCCCTCCCTGCCTCTTTGAGGCAACAGAGACATTTAGACAGCACTGCCTGGGTTCCAAGCCCTACTCTGTCACTTATTAGTTAGGTGACCTTGGCTAAGTTACTTCATCTCTCCAAGGCTCAATTTTCCCATTAGTAAAATGCTATTGGCCCCATAAGGTTGTTCTAAAATCAAATAATGCATGTAAAGCAATTGGCACAGTGACCAGCACACAGTCAATAATAAATGTTGGCTATTATTACATCATATCCAATTTTTCTTCTGGATCTATCCCTTTTTGCTTCCTGAACCTTAAGAAGAAAGAAATCAGCATCTTTGTGAAGACAACTACCATTCACTGAGCACTTACTACGTGCCAGGCACTGCACTGGAGATAAACAAAAGGAAAAAAATGGTAAATCATTTTTTACCATACAGTGACAAAAACTGAAAAATGATAGTTTAATATTATTATTGAGCACTTCCTAGGGCTCAGGCACTGTGCTAAGTTCTTCACATGGATTAGCTCATTTGACAGGGGTTATTATGATCCGCAAAGGTTTAAAGAGGTCTGAGCAGGGCCAGGCACAGTGGCTCATGCCTGTAATCCTAGCACTCTGGGAGGCCGGGGCAGGAGGATCGTTTGAGCTCAGGAGTTCGAGACCAGCCTGAGCAAGAGGAAAACCCTGTCTCTACAAAAAATAGAAACATTAGCCAGCATCGTAGTGTGCACCTGTAGTCCCAGCTACTTGGGAGGCTGAGCAGGAGGATCACTTGAGCCCAAGAGTTTGAGGTTGAGGTGAGCTGTGATGATGCCACTGCACTCTAGCCAGGGCAACAGAGAGAGACTCTGTCTCAAAAAAAAAAAAAAAAAAAAAGGCATGAACAAGGGGAATTAAAGCCCAAGGGGAGCCAGGCCTCTGGCTGACACTGAACACAGTTTTGCCAGCTCTTCGGTGGCACCTCTCTGCCATCTGTACCCACCCTACCATGCCCCACCACCCACTGCAGCCTGTCGTCCCACCTGCTTCCTTCCCCAGCAGTCCCAGGAGTACACTGCAGGCTTAGCCCTGTCTTCCTCACCTGGTCACCCTTCTGGCTTCCTCACCTGGTCACTCTCTGCCTAAATTTGGTCTTGGCCAAGACACACTCCCAACTCATTTCACAAGAGCCTGGGAGCAAAACCAGATTAATTAAAAGCTTTTCAAAACAACAACAACAACAAAAATCTGTTTTAAACAAGTCCATGATCTTATATGGAACTGAACAAGTTACTCAATGAGATCATCACACCATTTTGTTACCTTGCCACACAGGTCAAAATACCTTTGTGCCCCTCAAATATGATGCAAGGTGCTTAAGGAACACCATAAAAGAGAAGCCACTCATCTAGTGAATTTCCCCAGGTGAATGATACACAGTTTACACACCATTAATTCAGACTATCATAGCAGCCGAGACCTCTCTACCATGATCCTGCATTCTTTATCATCACTTATTTTTCTATCTTTTGCACTGGAGTATAAGCTCCATGCAGACAGAGATCAAGGTTATCACTGTCATAATATCCCATGTCTAGCAATAGGCCTAGAACATCAAAAGTGAGTTATAAACAAACGATAAATTGTTGAATAAATGAACCTTAGCATCTTCAATGCAGCTCTATGGAAATGTCTTGAGAATTCAGAACTCATCACAGTTCGGTTAATTATAAAGTACCCATGCAAGATCTCAAGGATGCTATTAATAGCTTCTACTATGTAGCCTTTATTATTATTATTTTTTTTTTTTTGTTGAGACAGAGTCTCACTTTGTTGCCCAGGCTAGAGTGAGTGCCGTGGCGTCAGCTTAGCTCACAGCAACCTCAGACTCCTCGGCTTAAGCGATCCTACTGCCTCAGCCTCCCGAGTAGCTGGGACTACAGGCATGCGCCACTATGCCCGGCTAATTTTTTCTATATAGATTTTAAGTTGTCCTTATAATGTCTTTCTATTTTTAGTAGAGACGGGGTCTCGCTCAGGCTGGTCTCGAACTCCTGACCTTGAGCAATCCACCCGCCTCGGCCTCCCAGAGTGCTAGGATTACAGGCGTGAGCCACCGCGCCCGGCCTATTATTATTATTATTACCTTTAACTACTAAGACTACTACTGATACTATTGGCTGCTATTTATTATGCATTTGCTATGCATGAGGCGCTGTGCTAAGTGTTTTATAAATATTTGTTCTTTGATCCATGTGGCGCCCTGTGATACAGGTATCATCACCATGAAATGAAGAAGGAGATGGAGGCTCAGCTGAGTTGCATAACTTGCTCAAGGTCACTCAACTAATAAATGGCAGAGCCAGAATTTGAGCCCAGGAGTGTCTGGCTCCAAATTTCACCCCTTTAACCACCAGACAAGACTGCCAGTGGTTACTGCAGAACAGAGTAAAGTAACAGCTGATTGCCGGGAGCTGGAACAAGTCAGTGGGTAGGGAAGCACCATTTGCCCAGGGGGTGATGCTATGGGAATGTTGAAGCGAAGCTAGCAGGCTGGCTCTAACCTTTTTCTATTCCAGCTCTAAATCCAAGGTGACTTGGCTGGTATTCCTACCCCTCAGTCAATAATGTGCTTTATTCAGGTAGGTATAAATTAGTGACTTTGCAAAAAGAACCACTGGGTCTTTCCTGGTTTCAGAAGAGTGATTGATCATTCTGGGAAAATCACAATACTTTAAGACCAGAGCCGAGGAGTCAAGTGTATTTTCTCTCTCCCTCTCTTCCTCTCTCTCTCTCCCCACTTAGCCCCCTGCACCTGGGACCAAGAATAGCTATAGCTAAACCAGTGGCTGAGGATCATCCTTGCATTTATTAATCCTACTTACAGAATGAAACCTTCAGCGCACTCAGCAGGCACGTTTGAGTCAATGCAACAGGGCTGGAAAGGGCTCGTGAAAGACAGGGTCCCCTTCCTGATTCACCTCTTCCCTGGATGGTCACGGTCACCATCCCTACCCCTTCCCCCACCACCAAGGTCTATGAACCTGAAATAAATAAGAAATTGCAGATTAAGACGTGGAATTTTGGTCCAACAACCTTGGAGTTAGATGTCTTGCTCAACAGTGGCCAGAGAAATGTTTCGAAGGAAGCCAAAGGTGAGATGTAAAGATTTATTATGTGAGAAGAGAAAGAGGAAAGCTCTATCAGAAAGGGAGTAGGGAAGGGAGGGTCGGGATGTTGCCGGTGTGAATGACTAAGCGGCCCCAGTGGCAAGAGTCGCCTCCCCACGGGCCCCCGTCTTTGAGTCCCACCGGCAGCCCACAGACCAGCTCCTCACTCAGACCAGCTCCTGGTGCCCATCCTCTCGTCAATGACAAAGTTATCTCTATCAGGCTGTAACTTTTCCGGATTCTGACATTTGAGGTGGGATCACCCCTTAGGGCAAACTGCAAAGAAGTTTCGCTAAACAGTCTTTTCCCTGTAAATAACCCCAGGGAAGGATGATTTGTGATTGAGAGAAAGGAAGGCAAACTCAAACACGTGGGGAGCCTGTTTTGAAAAATGTCTAGAATGAACACATAAAAATTAACGCAATCACTGAAGAAAAACTGCCTCAGGTGGAAGCATAAACAGCCTAAATGTAAAAAAAAATAGAAGTTAACAATATGGAAGAAATGAAAGAAAAACAATCCATCTAAAACGTTCACTTTACTTTTAAAATATGGCAACCCCGTGTAATAAATTCATAGTAAGCAGGTAATAAGATGCGGGCAAAAAGCCTTGAAAAGAACTTTAAGTTATGGATAGCGTGTGACGTGTGCCCCGTGCCATCCTTCATTCCACTCAGAGGAGAGCAGACTTTATGTAATTTGGCAAGAAGGACTGAGTTGCATAATTCTGCACTTAAGTAAATTTCACCATTAGCATGAAAAATGGCATTCAGGGTTTTTTTCCCCCAATATAATTAGAAATTGAATGTTCCCAAAACAATGCTGTTAAAGATAGAAGGAAATTCTCTTTCTCTCTCTCAATCTCTCTCTCTTTTTTCCCTCCACCCCCCCCACATGCTTCCAAGACATATAGACAAAAATATAGATCGCATCGCATCATCTACATGAAAGAGAAAGTAATATTCAGCAGAGTCCTTCTAGTTCTTTCCCTATGGCCCAGTTGGTCCAAAAGTTTGGATGACAAGAAGAAATTAGGTTTTAACTGTTTCTCTTATGATTTCTTCCTTTAGTTTTTTTAATAACCTAGGAGGTTTCCATGGAAATCCTAAGTGATAACAGAAAAAATTAAGTTGCAGAATGGTTATATGCACGTGCATGCAAAACTAGTAAAATCTGGAAATCTACACTTTAAATCAATACTTTAGTTGCCTCTTGGAAAGGGGATTATATATGAGAACAGTCCCATTATACACATTTATTTTACAGTCTCTTTTTTTAAACAAATATTACATTTAATTTTTAAAGAAAGAACTCTACTCTTTCTTTGCAGTCAATATTTCTTGCCTTCTAGCATGTTCCTACAACAACCCTTTTCCCCAAAGCCTCTCCTGAATTTTCTCATTCTCGCGTGGGAACTCGGGCTAAGGCCAGGGAATCTAATTCAAGGTCATACAACTGGAGGCGGTTTTCCCTGTACAGTTACAGGGTAGAGATGCTGATTTTTCACCTCCTGCTTCTGGCACTGACTTGCAGCTGGAAAGACAATTGCCTAAGAAATGTCAAGTTATTATTACTCTAAACTGCAGTCATGCCAACAGCGTTGAACTTTGTCCTTTGATTCCATGGCTTCCTGAGAAGGCTAATTAACCCCAGGCTTCCTGCTCTTCCACTGAGAACCTCAACACTTGGTGTGTAGTTAAATAGAGTTTTTAACATTTTCCTTACTAATGGTGCCAGTTTTAAAAATACATGTGTGGTCAAACTCTTTCATTTTGAAATTTGGGCAGACCCAAGGAAGTGCAGCGTTTAAACACACTGAGGGTGAGTTATTGCCCAGGAGTGAATCCAAACCGACTCCATCACTCACGATGAGGTTTAGCAGATCACTCCACTCTGGGCCATCGTTCCCTCGTCTTTAAGTAAACTATTTACCACTGGGGTAAACCTCCAGGATCCTTATCTGGCATCTATCGTCAAAGAGTCAGGACAGAACATGTTGATGATCCGATTGTCGGAAACCAAGCCTGCTCTGTCTCTAGTTTCCAGCACAGGACGTGGCCTCACCAGTGCCCAAGTCGGAGACCCAGGGTATGCAGGGGTGGGTCTTGAAAAGCTTAATGTCATTCAGTCCTCAAGGCCCATTAACCCCAACCCCAAAGCCATTCGCCCTCCCCCACCTTCATCAGCACCACCACGGCCCAAGTTTCCATCACCTCTCTCCTCTGGGGGTCTCTCAACCAACGCCCCTTTCCTCTCTCTTACCCTCTTTCTATCTAGTTTCTATGCAATGCTCAGAGGGATCCTTATAAAAACACAAATGTGATCATAGCACGTTCCTGTTTAAAATCCTCTCATGGTTCCTGAGCGGAAAAAACACAAACTGTCTTCCCTCTGCTCTCACACCAAACAATCGACACAAACAACTTCTGTGACCACATGTGTGGGGGTTTCTCCCCGCACACCAAGCAAGCAAGCAGTTCTGCAGTGGACACAGCTGGGTGTCCTCCAATTCAATCCAATTCTGATGCCGTCTACCTGGAGATGGGGTCAGATCCCACAGGGTGAGGGCTCGGTCCCCAAGACTTCCCTACTTCTTATGCCAATGGCAAGCCCAGGCTGTTTCACCTGGGCTTCTGATCTACCAGCTATGAATTAGGGTTCCCATGACCCCCTCCTTGGGTTTGATTAATTTGCTAGAGCAGCTCCCAGAACTCGGGGAAACAGTTATGTTTACTGGTTTATTACAAAGGATGCAGGGGTGGAGGAGGGGCACAGAGCCCCCATGCCCTCCCTGGGGGCCACCCTCCAGGAACCTCCACGTGTTCAGGTATCCAGAAGCTCTCCAAAGCCAATCCTTTTAGGTTTCTATGGAGGCTTCAGTAGGTAGGCATGATTGATTAAATCACTGGCCACTGGTGATGAACTTAACCTTCAGCCCCTCTCTGCTTCCTGAGGTTCGGGTGGAGCTGAAAGTCCCAGCCCTTTAATCTTGCCTTGGTCTTTCTGGTGATCAGTCCCAGCATGAAGCTACTTAGGGGCTGCCAGCCATCAGTCAACTCATTCGCATACATAAAGGCATCACTTTGAAAATTCCACGGATTTTCAGAGTTGTATGCCAGGAAAAGGGGTTGAAGACCAAATATATATTTCACAATATCCAGCTCCCCATTTCCCTGAGATAATGTCTAGATGTCATAGCCCAATTGACATTCAAGGCTCTTCCAGATCCAGTCCTTCCTACCCCTCTGGGCAATCTCCAGCCACTGTGTCCCTTGGTCACCGAATTCCAGCCACCCTGGCCTTTCCACAGTTCCACTGGGTCAAGCTCCCTCCTGTCTCGGGGAGCTCCCTCTGGATTTATTTTCACCTATTACACCCTACTCCTTTTCACCTGCCAACTCCTACTCATCCTTCAGGTCACAGTAGATGACACTTCCTCAGAGAAGCCTCCCTGACCCCGTGACAACAGTTGATCTCCTTCCTACATGCTCTAGGAGCACCTCACATACAATTCCCCTTAATTTTACATGCACCCACATGATTATCTGCTTTATGATTCTCTTTCCAACTGGACTAAAAATTCCAAGAAGACTCGTCTGTCCAATTCACTCTTATACCTCCAGTACCTAGTACAGTGACCTGCTCAATAAACACGTGTTGGATAACCACTTGATTGCTAACACAAACCCAACCTCTACCACTGGACAAGCATTTCAACTCATTTTGAAATAGACAGAGACCTTCATTATCAACTGAGATGCTTAAAAAGAGAAACTAAGTCTTACAGCACAGTGTGCATGGAACAGGTGTGTATGTGTTATTGCTGGGTGCAAGCAAGAATAAATGCTGAGTTAAAGGTCTTTTAGAAGCTATAGGTGGCTCCGAGAGTAATTCTTAAAAAGTTGAGAAACGCCAATGTACTGAAAAGCTGCTCACCATCTTTAGGTTTCCAGGACTAGCTATGAGGCACATTCTCCTCCTGCCTCACAGATGCCTTCCAAAGTGGGAAAACAGTAGCAGAAGCCCAGGCTCAGAGAAGCTGAGCATGCAATGCATGCAGAAGACAAAGGCTACAGCATAAGCCGGTGCAGGGGCCTTAACACGCTGTGCCATGCTGACTTCTAGGGCTTAGGAGAGGCCACGTTCTAACATTTATTGCAATGGGGAGGCACTAGATTATCATGTTAAATCCTATGAGAGGAGGAAATGTTAATAAAAGAAGAGGTGGCCTGACCCATACAGGGAGCTGTAAAATCCAGGGCTGCATTTTAGTCACCAGACCTCACTGACCCAGCTGTGCACACCTGGCCTGAAACCAAATGAAGAGAGCAACCAAATGACTCTGGGAAGCAAACCAAAACATAATGGACTGGCTACACTCTAGGAGGAGGACAGCTTTTACTTGGCTCCAACAGGTGTGCTTAGGGTTTCCATATGATAATTTATTCAACTAACAAAATTTTTGTTGAGCACTTCCTAGGTACCAATCACTGTGCTATCAAAGAATTTATAAAGGGAAATAAAGATTGACACAGACAAAAATACGTGGGCAATAAAAACATAAAATCAGGAGATTTGACTTAGCCAGAAAATCCTGAGGAAGTAACGCATGAGGTGACAATCAAAGGTGAATAAGAGAAAAGTGGGTGAGAAGGAGAGGGAGGGGCATTGCAGGCTGCTGAGACAGCAAGAGCACAGGGCCCTGTGGCAGAAGGGAGCCAAAAGAGAATTGCAAGGACTGCACGAAGGCCGAGGAGGCCAGGGGGAGAAAGCCTGGGGAGTCAGAGGAAAGGGGACCGCAGGGACCACAGGGGCCACGGTGCCAGCGCAGCAGACCCTTGCAGGCCACATTAGGCTTTGTCTTTGTCCAAAGAGGAATAAGAAGAAATGAGAGGACTTTAGGAAAGATAGTATCCTAATCCATTTGAGCTGAGGAACAATCGCTCTGGCTGCAGGGCAGAATAAAGTTTTAAAACCTCCATTTCCGACAGTGCGGTGGGCAAAACACCCCGGAAAACCTCTCAGCGGAAACAACTACCAAAGCTGCGTTTCTAAAATGAGCCAGTGAACTGCCAGGAAAGAAAGGAACCCACAGAGGACAAACACAAAGCAAAGTGTCACTCTGGGTACTTCAGAGCAATTTTGTCTTGAAGGCACCTGCTGAGCCCTAGTGTCCTTGAACTTGTACTTTGACGGCTGGTCAGGGAATAGAAGAAATGAGATAAATCCTAGGGCCTGCTCACATAAAGCTAGTTTCCCAGTTTGTTGCATCTTCTTTATAACAGAGGAAAAGAAATAAACCTATTGCCCAAAAAGGAATAATACGGGAACTACCGGTCTTTGGTGCCATGTATTGAGGGAAAATATGTCTCCAGTAAGAATTCTTTTTCTATTCCAGAGATGGGGTCTTACTATATTGCCCAGGCTGGCCTCAAACTCCTGGCCTCAAGGAGTTTGCCTGCCTCAGCTTCCCAAGTAGCTGGGACTACAGGCACGCAGTATGGCGCCTGGCCAAGAAAAGAATTCTTATCCACAAACCAGTCCTGTGTTTTGTTTTTGTTTTTGTTTTTGTTTTTTCCAAATTCATGTTCCTTGCTTGCATCCACAAACAGAAATTTTAACTTAAAGAGGTCTCTGGCTAGTAGTGCCCCCAGATGAATGAAAGAAGGAAACTCTGATTTTTTTTGGAGGAAAATAAAAACTTTAATTGAAAACTAAAAAAAATACATATCAACTGATAAAGTTTCCCAAAAAATTAGCTTTAGGAAATAATAATAGCAAAAAAATGGACAAGGATGCAAGGCCACCCAAAACAGAGACTGCAGAGTCAGACCCACAAAGATTCCCCCTGCTGGAATTACACAACAAAGAATATAAAATCAATACATTTAATATGCTTCAAAATATAAAAAGAATGCTTGAAAAGATGATCAAGAAACAAAGCATTATAAAAATGACAGATTAGACCTGAAAGAACTAACTGGAATTTTTGAAAATAAACAATATAATAATGGAAAGAAAAATCTCAGTATAAGAGTTAAACAGCGTATTAGACAAAGCTAAAGAGAGAAACTGGTGAACTGGAAAATAGCATCAAAGAAATTAGCCAGAATGAACCCAAAAAACAAAACAAAAAAATCAGAAACTATGAAAAAGAGTTTATGAGACCTGGAGAATATAATGAGGTCTAATATACATTGGTCGATATTTCAAAGAGATAATAGAATATATGGGGAAAATGCAAATATTAAAAAAGATAAGAATGATAATGTTTTTGGAACTGGTATTAAATATTCAAAACTCTAAATCCAGGAGAAGTAACCCCTACTAGTATAAACAAAATCATACTTAAGTACATCATGGTGAAACCGCAGAACATCAAAGATAAAGGGGTGGTATTAAAAGCCACCAGAGAGGAAAAAGCAGAATGCTTATAAAGAAACAACAGTAAGACTAACAGTTAACCTTATAGCAGAAGACAGTAAACAAACAAACAGAGCTGTAAATCTGTATCTAGAAAAACTTCCTTTCAAGTTTCAGAATAAAATCAGATAATTGAATTTGAGAGATTTTACCAAGAGAATTTACTAAAGTTAATTCTAAAAGATTTACTTCAAGAAGAAGGAAAACAAATATGA
Source organism: Eulemur rufifrons (assembly GCF_041146395.1). Lineage (NCBI taxonomy): Eukaryota > Metazoa > Chordata > Mammalia > Primates > Lemuridae > Eulemur > Eulemur rufifrons. Next base: position 16,293,930 of record NC_090992.1, read on the forward strand.
AAAGTCCAAGATAAAAGGAGGAAGAATGATAGACTTTTATTTTTTATTGTAGTTAAAAAACATAACATAAAATTAAACACCTTAACCATTTTAAAGTATACGGTACAGTAATGTTGATGAAATTTTACTGGAAAAAAACAAACACTGACTGTTTAAAACAATAATAATGCCTAATATGTGGTTTTATTTTTTAAAAATAAAACTAAAGTACTGCATAATCCTAGCATAACATTTAAGAGGGAAGTAACAGAGCCTTCTAAAATCCTTTTATTATTCAGGGGAATGTTAACAATATTAATTTAGACTTCATTAAGTTAAATATGTATGATAAAATATCTAGGTGGCCACTAATAGAATTGAATATAAAATGTAACATTCAAACTAGTAAAAGGGAAAAAAATGAGTGAGAAAACTGAAAACAATCCAAAAGAAAGAAAGAGAAAAAAAGGACAGAGAAGTTAGGGTGGTGGGGAGGCTATACAGCTAACAAGGTAGAAATAAAGGCAAACATCAGTCATCACAATAAAACCTATTATCTCTTCATAATGAATATCATTAACAACTTCCTTAAACTGATAATAAGCATCTACAATAAAAATACAAAGCACCATTTGTGGTACCATTTCTATTCAACACTGACCTAGAATCCCAGCCAGCACAGTAAGATGGGGAGAAAAAGGATTAGCATTAGAAAGGAAGATATAAAACTTTCTATATTTACAGATGTTATAATTGTCAGTCTAGGAAATCCAAAAATCTCTATGGAGAATAGACTCGAGGAGGACAAGAATGGACGCAGCAAGGCCACTGGAGAAAGGTGCTGCCGCAGCGCAGGTGTGGGGTGGTGGGAACTTGGAGGAGGAAGTTGGTAGTGAGGAAGGAAAGATGCGGTGAATTGAGAGACATTTAAGAGGGGCGAGGTTGGACTGTGGGTCGGTGAGGTGGGGCACGTCAGGAGTTTGGTTCTGGATCTGCTAACTTGGAATTGCCTGTGGGATCCTAAAGAAGGAGCTATCAAGGAAACGATTGCATACATGGTTGGTGAAGGGGTCAGGCTGGATTTCTGAGTTATGTGCACAGAAGTGATAACGGAAGCAGTGGGTTTGGATGTGTCCATCTGCGAAGCAGGAATTGAGTGAAAAGAGGAGAAGACCAGTCTGGGCATCAGGACCTCCTAAGGGGGAATAACAGAGTGGTCTGAGAAGCATGAGGACTACAAAAAGGGTTCTGTGTTGCAGAAGTCAAGGGAAGAAAGTGTTTCAAGGAAGAGAGAGAGGTCGGTGGCATAAAAGGCTGTGGCTCATACTACCAGGCTAATTGTTGGCATGGTAATATTATTATCTGTGGCTTAGTCACAAAATATGTTTAATTATTGGCAACCTTTTCATTTTTATCATCCCTGTGGTACCCAAGACATGTGGTTTACCCTCTCCCCAAGAATGCCCATTTGACAGGAAATTAGGAAAACATAATTAATACCATTCAGCCGAGCAAATTTTACCCTGGAAGAGCACTCGTCTGAGAAGAGGTACCCTGCTCACAAGAATGCCCCGCGGCATGATGCACTCTCATGACCGCATCAAATGACTCTGACAGCCGCTGCTGCTTTAGACAACAGGGGTCTTCAGACACACACATTACAGACAACTGAGAAGTGACTATAATTGTATACTTGAAAAAAAAAATTTGTCCATAACCACAACCAAAAATACACAGTGGCAAAAACATAAATAGCTTTTAAAACCAGCAAATGTTGTGACCGTAGAACAATAATGTTTAGCAGCGTTGAGAGACTGCAAGAAGAACTCTAGGGATTACTTACTGATTTGAGGAAGCACAAACTATGTCTACCCTTTAGCCCTATTAAAGCAGGAACAACTTACGTCATGTGTCTCTTACATGAGGTGACCAAAGAGGCCTACAGGGCTTATGAAACACATGTGGCCCATGGCATTTGCCGTCTAGGTGTTATACAGCATGCTACCTCACGTGCAAGCATTTTTAGTTAAGCACCTTCTGAGGACTTTGCAATACACTTGGAACAATCCCTGCATGGTAGCCTCTGCCTCGCTCTCAAAATTCCTTTCTCCTACTCTCCCTTTGCTCACTATATTCAGCTGCACTAGTCTTCTCTAACTTCCTGTAAAACTCCTCCTTCCTTCCATCCATCCCTTGCATGGCTGGCTCATTTGCATCCTTCACATCTCAGTTTACACGTCACTTCTTCAGGATCCTCACAATAACCCTGTGAGGCAATCCTCATTTTAGACAAGGAAACTGAGGCACGGAGGTGACGTGACTTGCCCGAGGTCACACAGCCACTGGGATTCACACCCAGGCAGTCTGGCTCCAGGGCCTCCTCTCACCACACTCTGCCATTCCACCTGTCTCAACCACACACTTGCTCATTCCTTTCACTGGCATTTGTGGCAGTTTAGAACTACTTGGTTTATTTCTTTTTTTTTTTTTTTTTTTCCTGTGCCTCCCAGTATTACCTGAAGGCAGCATGATGCAGAGATTACAGCTCTCTTGTTCACTACAGTATTCTAGCATAGAACTTGGACAAACAGTAAGACTCAAAAAGGTTTACTGAACAAATGAATGAATAAATGAATGAATAAAATCAATGTGTCTCTGTAGCAGGCTACATTAGGACAGTAGATCAGGCAGATAGAAGCCCTGAAGGACAGTGACCATATGAACCTCCTGACTAAGTCCTTTTCGATCTTCCTTCTACCCAAAGACACAACAAGCAGCAAGCCCAACAAGTGAGCCATACATTATTTTCTACTAAAGAAACAAATGCTGCTTCAGGGTGATGCCTGCCTCAAGCGCATTTGACAAGATCACAAAGCACATCTAGTCATTCCAGTTCCACTCGGTGGGAGTCCCTGAAGATTGTGTTAGCTGTGGTGAATTCCACCCCTCTGGCAAACCAGACCTTTCTTATCCGGTGTGTCCATGTTTAGTTACAGGGGATTTGCAAACACATTTCCTAAAACCACATATTTACTCAGTAAATTGCTCTCCCACCCAAGTCATTCTCTGAGGAACTGTCAGAGCCCCGGCATTTGACAGCAATAGCCACGTTTGCGCTCAGGCAAGGGTCCTGCCGCAAGCCAGCTCTCAGACTTCTAACAGGGGGGTAACAAGCAAAGGAAATCATCTACTGGTTCAACCTAGAAGAATGAGTATCTTGAGTCCTTGTGGCTTTCCCTTAACTGTCCACAGCACGGGATAGCCTTGTTCTGCAAAATTAAGCCACTTAAAGGGACATGGGAGAAAATGAGACCCCCATGTCCTACACTGAGCTGTGAGCAGGGCATGAAACAGTTTGCCCAGTCTCTGAAGCATGGGCAGGGGGAAGCCAGTCTAGGATTGCACCCTGGCAAAGAACCATCCAAATGTCAGTAATTTACATGCAGATGAGGGAAAATCAACTGCACTTCAAACCCTAATCCCTCTGCATGCTCTGATGGCCTCTGGACTGGACTGGATGTCAGGAAAGATGCTAAGCCCTGGGAAAGAGGTAGCTGATTCACTGATGCCCTCCTAATTGCAAAACGTCACGCCTCTAATCAGCTTTCAGTCTCAAGACCTCACTGAACAGCTGACACTGCTCCCTTGAAACATTCCCTTTCCTGGTTTCTGGAATGCCAATCCCTCTTACTGCTTTTCCTGTGGCCTGATCCAGCCTTCAGTGGGACCCTCGTTCACTCATCCCTTCAATGGGCTAACTCCCTGGGTTACATTCTCAGTTTTATAGTATTACTCACCGATTAGACAATAGTTCCAAATACCTCTTTGCATCAATTTCTACCAAAACTGTATCTCCATTCTCCACTCTCCTAAACTCCAAATCTGTATCTAACTGCCTGCTATACATTTCCATCTGGCTACTCCAATAAACACCTCAAACACTTTATGTCCCAAACTAAACACACCATAACATGCTGGTCTGCAATGCCAGGTCAAATGGGCCAGAAAGTTCAGGGTCAGATCAGGTGACTTGCGCCTCCTCCAATCCATGCCCACATTCACTTAGTTCTGGCAAGCGCACTGCCTAGAAACCCCTATCTTCTTCCTTTCCTCTCCTCTATCCTGCTGTGACTGCCTTAGTTCAAGTCCTCTTGCCGGATTATTGCAACAGCTTCCTCACTGACCTTCCATTTCCAGCCTCTCCCTTTCTGTGCCACCTTCCACAAACTAACCTTCCTCCCTCAGTGGAACTCTGTCTAAAACGTGAATCTAATCATCTTAATCCCCTGTTTTAGAGCCTCAATTACTCCCCACTGCCTAAAGCAGTGGTTTCCAAGCTGCTCCAAGGAGAAAAAATTTTTTTGCATTTTAAGCATGACTCTCAATAGAGGCTTATTTATTTATAAATTATATCCACGTACTATTCTAAGTGTGTATAAAGTTTAATTTCTTCATCTGGGATAAAACAAATTTTAATATTTTTATCTGATCCCAGTGGATTAGTTTGTGTGCCCACTGGGCACCCACTGTGTGCTCTAATGATGAAGGGCAGCATCTCCACTGAAGTCCCCCCGCACAGAGGATGAAGTCAAAGTCAAGCTCCTGGGTCTAGCACGAAAGGTGTTTCACAATGTAGCTTCAAACCCCCTGTCCAGATGCATCACGGCCCCTTTCTCCGCCACCACGGCCTCCCCCGGTGGCCACTCCTCCCCACAAACATGCTATTCACGTGTGGGCACAGCATGGCACAGAGAACCTCAGCTTGGGTATCAGATCCCTCCCTGCCAGCATCCAGCTGTGTCACCTGGAGTCACTTTCTGCACCTTTCTGGGCCTCCACTTCCTCTTTTGTATGATTAACATAAGACCTCTGCCTTGCTGTGCTGTATTAAGTGAGGTAGAGTGAAAAGTAATGCAGAGACAAGCACAGAGCGAGGCTTAATAAACGGTACCAGAGAGCAGCAGGAGTAATCGGAAGTTCTATTACATACGTTGTGCTTAGACTTTGGGATTCTCTGTTCTCCCATAGGCTGGCTTCTCAAATACCATTCAATGTCTGGTTCAAAACACCACCTCCTCTGAGAAGAATTACTGATCCGCCCAAGGTGGAGTTTGTCATTCAAACCTCTTGGTCCTCCCGAGGACCATTTGTAAGCCTCTGTTGTGATATTATATCACTGACCATTGCTCAGCCCAGAGAACTGTGACTTGATTGCTGGGATGCAGGTCTATCCTGCCCACTACCTTGCCAGTATTTAAGGAAGTCTGACTTACCAATTTCAGAGTCCCCAGCCCTTAACAAAGTGCCTAGTACACACTAGGTGCTCAAAAGATGCTTACCAATATTTCCATAGGCAAAGGGAAAAGAGAACTATTTAAAAGCTCATACATATACACAATTTCATGTTATAATAACGACAACTTACTTAACAGTTAACAAAGCACTTTCGCATATGTTTGTGAGAAACAGGCTGTTAGCTCCCCCTCAACACTGCGGCGACGCATAAAATAGATAATAAATTAAAGAGAAGTCACTGTTTGACAATATCCTTTTGATGACAGTTTTCTCTTCCATCCTGATCTGATGCCAAGTTAGTGTTACCATAAAATAGTCCCATTAACTGCGATTGTGCAGTTTACTAAGCCATTACTGTCATCAAAAAGTAAAATTATATTCAAAACCGAAAACAGAGGCTTACGTGGGAATAAATGGCATTAACATGCAAACAAATTACATGCAAGAGAAACAGGAATAGCATTGTGACAGGCATTTCAGCCCAGGCTCAGCATAAACACATGATTACATTTTAATATTTATTCATACATGAACAATGAAAACAAATCACACTGGCAAGTACCTTTGAGTTAAATTCACATTTGTTTAAAAAGGCAGAGGCTTATGTATTCTCCCCGACTGCAGGCTAAGCTGAGCACGCCAGAGCTGTACTCAGGCATTCTTGCTGCCTAACATATTCATGAGCTGGAGGGTGAACCACCATATACTATTTACATAAGAAGAAACTGAGCTGGTGGGGGGATAAGGTGTAGCTTGGTAGCAGTGGAGGGTGGGGGTGGGGTGCAGAATAAAGAAAGATGCAAAAAAGAAGAAAAAAGGCAAAAGAAGATACTAGAAAGCTGGTGTCTGGGTTTCAATCATTGATGCCGAAGGCGGTTAGAGGAAGGGCAATCACATCCGGCCCTTGGTGAGGCGAGCTAGACTGGAGGTGTCCACTGCGGCTGTGAACCAGGCTCCTAAGATGCCCTTGTTAATGAAGTGGCAGCCCCCAGTGGCACTGCCCACACCATGGAGGTCCTTCCGGGCTCCCAGGTGAGGAGTGGGGAGCAGGATGGTGTTTCCAGAAGCTGTGGCCCCCATCGGGATGCACAGTGTAATCTCTCTTTCCCTGACCGGTGACTGGTTTCCAAAGAGTGTGAGCTCACCTGGCCTGCCCTACATCAGCTTTGCTTTATTCATTCCCTGGGGACAAGGATAAAGTCACAGTTGCCTGGACAGCTTCACTGTAATGATGAGGGTGCCTTTCCTGACCACTCTTGCTCCAAGTCATCATTTTCTTTACTGAATTCCTACCATGCTTAGGGATGGTATCATGAGACTTAGCACCGAAACCCACGCAGCCGGGCACCTCGCAGCAGCCCCTGATGATGCTCAGCCTCCAGCTGGAGCTGCTCTCTCTCGGGACAGCCCCTCTGCTTGGCCAACCAGACTTCACACTTGCATGGCCCAGAAAAAAGTCCTCACTAAGCCAGGCACTTACAGGGATGAAAATATCACTCCCTCGAGGTCTGTCCAGCATGAACATTGTACTGACAATATTACTCCACGCTGCTCCTGTACTCTAGCTGCGGCAGCATTAGGCCTTGTCCAGGGCCCCGTGTTCTGGCTCTCCTGTCTTATCCTCGCAGAAGCTCTGCATCCTCACTTCCTAGCCAGTAGGAAGGGGAGCTGCTCAGCATCCATCACACGCAACACGGGAGCACAGGCTGCTCCAGACTCCGAGTAATTCCACAAGCTCAGAAACCATGGGGATCAGCACAGCTGGTAGTCTGAGCGTCAGGATCAAAGACACTGCAAGGGCTTTGTAAAGAAGCTCAATATCTAGAAAATAAGCACCTCAGCTGTTTCAGAATGTGCCTCATTCTCCTCCATACCTCCCAGGGGCTCAGCCATTCCACAAAAGCCCAGTGGATCTTGGTCATATTTACGGCCACCCAGCATCTGTTGGACACACTTCCTACAATTAAGGAATTTTCTGAACTTAAGCCTGCCTCCTGCAGCAGAAGCTAGAACCTGCTCTGCCAGCTTCCTTTGCAGCTACGGCACAGGCGTGTGCCCAGCCAGAGACACCTGCTCCAGACTTTGACTCAGGAGTTAGTGACACAAGAACAGGGGACAAGGAACTCACTTTCTTTGACTATCAATAGAAATGAATCATTCTGAAAACAATAATGCAATAAAAATTCCACTCCTTCTCAACAACTTCTCTTTCTCCCTCACCCAACTGCATCCTGCATATTGATACGGGAAAATCCTTAGCCCTGGCAAGTGTCCATGTGCAGTATGTGCAAAAAGAAAAAAAAAATGTCAAGGGAACAACTAATGGGAGCTAGATCAGCTGCAATTATCCACATGGGGAAAGAGAACAAAGGAATAACAGGAAACAGAAACAATACCACACACAATAAGCCCAAGAGTAATAATTATATTCTGATTTCCCACCAGCTGGTTTAGAAATCTCAAAGCATTGAACCTCCTATTTCCTAGTTTTCCAAGTAAAATGCCCCCCTCATGTGAGGAAATACCCTGACCACTTCCCAATACCTTACAGGCCCCACTAGAGAGCAGATCATTGCTAAAGATTCTAAAATGATCAAGACACAAAACTCACCTTCTCCCAGCATGAGGTCCCAGACCCTCTTTGCAGGTCAGCCTACATTTTTGTTCATGAGAAAGGATTCAAGGCTAGGCCTGAGTTGCTTTAGGGACATCTCTTCTCACCAAATGTCAGTAATGTTCCTTATGCTATACTAAGGACACAGCAAAGAATAACAGATCACCTTGCTCCTTAATAGGCCAAAAGTCAATTAGCATTCAAGCAGCACTGAATCTTCACCAATTTAAGAGTTAGGGGCTCTGCAAGATGACATGCCTTGAGGCAGAGAAGGTGAAAGCAAATGTACAAATGTACTTTGTTCTAGAAGATGGAAGAGACAAAAACTAAGAGAGATAAAAACAAGAAGGAAATGGAAGGGAAGGAAGAAAGGAAGGAAGGAAGAATATCAGGGAATAGAAACAATAAAATAAATAAACAAAAGGAAGAGTTGGGGAAGAAGATATGATAAATAGAAAATACATTCTTCCTATAGATCGGATATTCTCACTTGGAAGATGGGATAAGAGATCCTTGCCTATTACCCTGGAACTATGATGTCCAAATCCTTGAACTCCTCCCAGAAACTCAACTCTTACAAAGACTCATTGGAGTCTCCTCTTGGTTTTCAGAACATTGACAAGTATCTCTCGAACCTGGAAGAATACCTTGCTAAGACCTGACTATCTGGCAAGCCAGAGGAATTTGAAACAGATACTTCACTTTCAGAATAACCTAAGTGACACATGTTGTGTGGCATGGTTCAAGACACTCGCACCTCTCTACTCATCATCTGAAATCTCAAAGAGAGTTTTAAGAGAATCCCAAGTGATTACCCGTTTCAGATGCCTTGTCAAGTATCAAGCTGTAGCAGCCCACTCATTGTCATGATCAAAATGATGGGTATAGACTTCAACTTTCTTTCGGGAAGTCAATTCTCCAATAGAACAAGTCCACACCATAAGTGGCTGGCCTGCCCCATGGCCACAACCACACAGCTGCATATTCATCCCCCAGCCATGCTGTTTGATTAAGACCTTGGCACATACCCAGGACAGTTCTTGGCACAGGGTTTTGCTAGAACAACAAGGAACCCTAGGGTTCCTTCAGTTTGTAGAATATGAACCCAAGGCTTCTAGTGGCCTCTATGTTGGAAACTTGTCTCAGAAGGAAATCAGCTAAAGGGAAGCAAAGTCACGATCTGGAGGTGAAGACTCTCCCGAAGACAGTGAGCATCTGGATTCAGCCATGACGGAGGCCAACTACACCCCAGATTTTCCAATGATGTGAAATAAAGTCCCGTTTCTCCTTAAGTCAGTTTCTGGTGAACATTCTTCATTTACACTGATAAGAGCCCAGATGATACATTCCTTGTATGCTTTTTTCTTATTTCCCATCGCACATAACCAACCACCAATCCTCTACCTAACTTTGCCTTCTAGCCAGGATGAATACAAATTGTTCTTTCATAGAGTGCATTTGAATACCTCCGTCTCCAAAGCCCTTCAAAGAGGCAGCTGGGGAGCTGAGCCCAGTCTCTCTCTCCCACTGCAAGACCCCATTGCAGTGATCCTAAAAAGAAAGAGGCAGCTAGCCTCTGTGATACTGGCCGTCACCATCAAAATCCCTTTAAGTGCTCTAACGTACCAGCTCACTTGTTGGCTATTAGGATTTCAAGGACAGACAGGTCAACTACAAATACCAGCTCATCTGCCGTGCACAAAGTACGAGAGCCAAATAAATGTCAAACTCCCTGAGTTCTGTTCTTCCCACTCCCAGCTCCTCTAACATTGAATATAGATTCCTGGAAAATGTTCACCATTTTTCAAATCAAGTGAAGAATATTAGATTAAACACAGAAGAGCCTCAACTCACAAATCACATTCATTGGATGAAACATAACTCTGCAACATGGTAAGATTTCTTTCTTTTTTCTCAAATGAACTTAGAGGGTACAATTATTACATACTCAAAATTCTTTAGGTTGCATTCTTAAGTTGTTTTTGATCGACAGTTGGTTATAATTTTGTAAACATGTTTCTCCTACAGTAAAGATACTGTTGCATCCCACAAGAATTGCAGAGCTGATAAATCACTTGAACATAACAAGTACTCACTGTGAAAATAACGTCCTCGACCGAACAATGAACTTGAACACGTATTCCAAAGCTTTCAGAGTTCTCAGGATCGGCTCGCATTGCTCCCCTCTGCTGGAGGTATCCAAGTAAGTCTTCAGCACTGTCATCAACTTCCTGAAAAGGGGTAATATTTTCAGAATGCATCTCTTTCTTTTTAACCCAGAGCATGGTAATTAGTTTGCTCAGTAAATTATAAGACATTCAATCAAAGGTTAAAGGTGGTGGTATAGCCAAGCTCACTCACTCATTTGTAAGCATAAAAAGAGCTCTGCTTAAAAAAACATATTTATTATAGGGAACAAATAAGTATTTCCTATCCATAAAAATGCCAGCAAAGAAAGAATTAGTGAGGAAAAAAGATCTTTTGACTAGGAAAACTAATCACAATCAGGCTACAAGAGGGAATAATGGTGGCGATAATGTCTTTTTCAGCTTTTTCTTTCTACAGAAAGTGTTCTTGTAATATCATGGAACTTCCTTGCTTAGAAAGTTTCCATGTTTCTTCTTTACCAATAGAGTAGACTTCAAACTACTTGCCTGCCTCTCCTGGGTCCTTCACAAACTGGCCCCCACCAAACTCTCCAGCATCAACTCCCATCTCTAATCCTCAGCTCCCTACTCCCAAGCTACACTGAGCTACATGGTATGTGCACTCTCTTTTCTCCAGCTTTGGGTGCTGGTGTCCACCACAAATACAAGTAACTGCTCAGTCATTGATAGTTGCCTAGCTGAAGGAATGAATGAATGAATAGGCAGTTCCACAAACTACTGCCACTATAAAGATTCATCCCAACCCATGGGTTTTGCATATTTTTATTGATATCCAAATAACCTAGGCATGGGCTAGATTTCGTCAGAAAAGGGAGAACTCACACAGATTAGTGACAAGGGAAATTACTCAAGTTCCTGTGCCCTAGGCATCCTGGCAGGGCAAGGAGGAGGTGGAAAGAAATCCCCACGTGCACAGTTACCTACTTGTAAGCCAAGGTAGCACTGAAATGCTGTTGGATGTAGGCCTCCAGAACGGTGTTGAAATGCTGAAATTTCCGGTCTGCAATGAGTCCTATAATGTAGATCTGAGGAAGACGCAGGGAATCAGTATTTTCAGGGCAAACCCAGGGCAAGACGCCATATTCACCTGGCATAACTCAACCCCTATCAAAATTCTCTTACCCAGGAGTTAGCTCACTAATATATAGTTAGTCCTTTTCATTAAGGTAGTGTTCCTCCAAAAAGCATTTCATGAAGTGTGCTGCATGGTGTTATAAGATAAAAGGATTTCATGGTCAAATAACAGGTTATCATCATTATACTGCCTTCCTTACTGCAGAACTTTTCAGAGCCTTTACTCTACTAATGTGCATTGTGAATCTCTAAGAGGGTCATGCAACATTCAGCACTTCCCTGAGTTAATTAATCAAAGGATCTTTTTGTCAGGAAACCTCTTTCCTGTAGGGCTAGCATTCTAGGAGATCCTCTTGGGAAGCACTTGATTAAGCCACAGTTGTCTCCAAGTTTAAAAATGCAAATACTCATGACACTAGGGGTCAACCCATGAAGACTTTATTGGGCACAGATACCCTAATGCAGATGTTTCTTATGTTTATTTTGACATGACACTGAGAAAATGTGAGTAGTGACAGGGAGAGGAGAAAGAGGCCGTGTAGGAAGATTGAGGCAGGAAAGATCTGGATGGCCTCCCACCATGAAAGGTTCCAGGTGGACAGGAGGAGTGTAATGCCTCAGTGAGTTAAAGGTCGTGAGGAAGAAGAAGGTAAAAGGACAGGTAGGAAACATTTTTGGTGCTCTACAATGTAGACTAGCCCCCAGCATTCATGGAAAGCCATATTGACCATTCATACCATCCAGCCTCATATACCTTCAACCAGTGTCCATCTGACATCAACACTTACCATTCTCCTTTCACCCACCACGCCCCGTCCTTTCAAATGAACCAGAAACATGCAAAAGGAAACAGCAGCTCATTCGTTGGTCTGGTTGCCAAACATTACAAGGCCTCCAAAGAATTCATGACAAGGGCCACAAGGGCCACAGGTTCTTAGTATTCTCACTGTCAGACTCCCATTACTGCCTAATGTCACTAAACACTGTCCCCTCTCTCTTACCAAAGCATCGAAGACGAGGATGTCATACTCATTACTGTGAGAATGCTCCATCATGATGTTGAAGAGTGCGTCCAGAGTGTCCTGGAGAAACTGGACGAAATAATGAAGGTATCATTAAGAACGAGGGCAGGTGACTCAGAAATCCTGCTCTTAAGTGTCTAAGAAAACGAGAGCACATATCCACCACGTGCCATGTTCGCGAAATCCAGAGCAGCTTTATTCACAAGAACTAGAACTTGGAGCAGCCCAGCTGCCCGTCGACGGCAGAGTGGCTGCATACATGGCGGCATTTTCACACTAGAGACCACTGCACAGCTACACAAAAGGGCAAACTGCTTCCACATGCAACAATGAGGATGACCTGCACAAGCACTGGATTGAGTAAAAGATACCAGACACAAATTGTACATTCTTTACCGCCCTGTTCTTACGGAAGTCAAGAGAAGGTAAAAACCCATCTGTGATGATGGTAGTCAGGATAGCGGTTACACAAAGTGGGTTGTTGACTGAGAAGGGGTAGGAGGCAACCTACCGTAATGCTAAAAATGTTCTGTGTCTTGATCTGACGGTGGGTGGTGAGTACATGGGCGTGCACACGTGTAAAAATTCATTAGGCTGTACTCTCACCATAACTGCTCTGTACCTATTTCATATGTATATTATATCTCAACAACAAACCTTTTTTAAAAATAAAAAAAGAACGCAAAAGGGAGGCAATGGACGCCCCACCCCCCCGCCCCATGACAAGCTACCTGAAGGCTATAGAGCTTATGGAAGGGCTGACTGGGGGGAATTACCCTGCCATTGATTGCTGAACCAGGTGGGTGGGTCAATAGTGTACATTTAAAGCATCTGGAAATTCTACCACTGTTTCTCAGGTATGGGAAATTACATAAAACTTGATTCTCCTCCCTCCTAAGGGATGGGTCAATATTTCCTACAATCCCTCAAAACACAGAAAAACCACATAAAGATGTTTAATCCCGGTGTTTCTAGCTGTACCAAGTTCCTGATAGAAGCAAGATCACCAGGATCACGGGGAAACACTCGTCCCAATTCATAGTGCTGGAGAGGAGGGCTGCCTTAATTAGACCTGCACCTCAGACACTTCATACTCTCCACTACCATGTGGATGCAATAATACGTCTGACATTTGCATTGTTTTCTGCTTGTTTCACTTAAAATGTAAGCCCGGATGTCTTCCCCTTTCTCATCTTTAATACATAATGTTCTCCAAGCAGCAGGAACCAAGAATACTTTTTATTTCTAACAATGATTTGTGGGCAGTATTAAGGGATAATTCTACTATACATAGCAACATATGACCACAAAAATAATTAATAGTTACTATTTATTGAACTTTGTATGCTTCATATGCTTTGTTTAATTATTGTGTACTATGTGTAACAGATTGCTGCATAATTTTTAAACATTACTACCTTGACTGCTCATAACAACCCTGAGAACTATGTCACATTCATAAAATTATCACATGAAGTTGGCAAGTGGGAGAGTGGGGATTTACACCCAGGCTGAGACTGGGCACAGCCACAGTTCTCTGCCATGCGACATTCATGGCCATTGAATCAAGTCGTCCCCCTGGATTTCCCAACAAAGATTCCTCACGGCAACTTGGGACAATGAGTCCCATCACCAGAGAAAAAGTTGCTCCATCTCCTTCAATGCTTTGTTTCTCCCCTGCACCCACCCATGATTGACATTTCTACCACTGATGGACGAATACAAACAAAATGGCACCCCACTGACCTTCACCACTTCCTCTCCATCCACAATCTTCAACTTCTCTAAATTCTCCTGTAGCAGTTGAGGCTTCATACGCCACTTCAGCAAACCCAGCAAGCCCACTAAAATAGAGTCCACACATGCAGAATTACTGTCACTGGGCTAAACTGTCCATCCCAGGACCTCCCTGGGCATGCACACACACACAGACACACACACACAGACACAACTCTTGATGATTCCGTTACCATTCTGGGTGAGCTTTGTGGAGCACACCAGAGTGGAAATGGAGAACACATCCCGGGAGCTGACGGACAGCCCCCCGACACTGCTGGAGCTTCGGCTCAAGGTGGCCCCCTTGTTTTCCACATGATGTCGATAAGAAGGAAGAGTCAGGTAAGCGCTGGCGTCCTCCATCTTCTTGCTGTCCCCCTGGAAACAACACTTTGGTTACTGCCCTCACCAAGGCTACATACCCAGCACTGCACAGAGCTTGCAGTGGCCAGATCACACACTGTGAAGTGGAGAGGGCCATCGACAGCGAGGAAAATCATCAGAGAAGCAATAAATATCAGCTGGTGAGGCAAGGCTGTTTTTCCACAAAATGGGCAAGAATCCAAAGTTACATGAATGAAAAAGTGTTGATCAACCAACTAAAGTCTCTGTAAAGTTCATTAATGACAAAAAAAGGGAACTGAAGATTCCTACATAGGCCATTTTAAGTAATCCTAATTTTTTTAAGGTTATAATACATGCCCACCAGCAAGATAAGGAATACAGCTTAACACACTGACTGCCACACAAAAAATCAGAAACTTTTTCTTGGGGCCACAGTGTTTTATTATGAAAATAGAATAAAATCTTCTACTGTAATTTAAAGGAAAACATAAATAGGAAAACAAAATTGATTGACTTATATTCATTTAACCCATGTTTTAGAATTAAATTGCCAATATTAATTGTAACAGTAAGAACAAAACTCATGGCAGTTAATGTGTTAAAGAAGTTAATGGCAAAGGCACTAAGTAAGGGCATCCTGGGACCTAGACCCTGTTCTGCCACTCACGAGTCCATGCCATCTGGGGGTGTTCCTTCGCCTTTCTGTGCCTTACTTTTTTTAAATGAGTCAACTGAGGAAAATCATAATCCCCACTTCCTAGAATGCTAGAGCAAACTAAGGATAAAGCATAGAGAATGCATAGTAGAGTGATAGACACTTAAGTTAAAATGAATGATGAGAGGGAAAAATGAATGAGAAGAGGGAGTTATTACAGGAGATAACATTTATCTTACTCTGCACCGGGAGCTGAGCCAAGTGCTTTATATGCCTTAGTTCATTTCATTGAAGCCTCATGACAACCGTATGAAACAGACACTGTTATCATCCTCAGTTGAGGAAACTGAGGCTTAATGGGGGAAAGTAAAAAGAAAACTGACTGCAACTGGGCCTCTGCACCCAAGGAGTGCACAGTCTGTTGGAGAAGGACGCCTTTCAAGCCAAGAATTAGCTCAAAGTGTGATAAATGAGAAAACAGAGGCTTTACAGAAGAAAAATGGTTTTCCAGAAAAGTCAGACTCAGAGAAGAGTACTGTGTGCTAAGGCCTTGATGAGGCTGTGTTTGCCATGCACACTACAGGCAAAAAGGGCAATTTCAGCCTTCAAGGTTAAGAAGGCCAAGGGTGTGTGTTTGATCCCTGTGCTGGCCACTTAACCTTGGTGTATTTCACAGCCACACTCGTTGCACCCATCCAGGTGGTAGCAGGTGCACTCTATGACAGCAGGTGCTGTCATAAGGGGGCATACGGGAGGAAACATGCAGGTAAGATCAAGGCAAACACTGCACTTCTCAAAAACAGTCCAAGTCTCATGATGTAAAAATAAAAATAGTGGGCACATGTGTTCCCTTCACAGTTTCCGTGGCCCTTTCACATGGGCCCTCTCATTGTGTCGTCATAAATACTGCCATCACTGCTTAAGAAAAAGGCACTGAGACTCAGAAAGGCATCTGAAATGAGTCCAGATTTAGTCAGCAGCAGGATCAGGACCCCAGATTCTAATATTTTTCCATTGGCTACAGTGAAGCATCTTTCCAGTGTCTGTTGCACGTCTTCTACACGTCCCATAGAGGTCCTTACAGAGTCAGGAGCCCACTTCTGTACTTAACAATAACCTTTCCCATTTATAGAGCTCTCCCATGTACCCATACTTGCTGTGTTTATGTGCACTGTCTCATGCAATCCTCGCAATTATGCACAGAGAGGGCACAGATGAAGAAACAGAGGCCCAGAGAAGTCAAGGTTTTGTAAAAGGCCACACAGCTGGTAAACCCTGGTGTGTGTGTGTGTGATTCTGGGGTCCCTGCTGCTAACCACTAAGCAACTCTGCCACTGCCCCCTTGCCTCCTGTACCCCCTTCAGGGCAGAGCTTATTCTAACTCGTGGTACCTTGAGGACAACCAAGTCGTGGCATCCGTCATGCAGAGTCGTCCCATCTTCTTTCATCAGTTTCACATAGGACATGGCAAAGTTCTTTTCTCCTTTATCTTTAGCTGGAAATAGCATTGTGAGGTCAGGAAAGGCAACGACACATGGGCCCCCCAGCTATTCCATCCTTCCCCACTCAGAGGAGCCGCAGAGATACCATTTGGCTGGGTACTCACATTCCAGAGATGACCGGTGTCGAAACATGAATCGCAGATGGATCCTCTGCATGTCTTCAATAGGCACAGCCACCTCAGCAGGCAGAAACCAGAGCTCAGGAGGCAATGAGTTAAAGGGCTCCCCCACGACACCCCACCCTCAGCGGCAGCCTGACCATTTAACTGAGAGAGCTGCCTGCTGATTTACTACACATCCATCGAGCCTGATGAACTGTAAATAAATTACATAAGAACTAGCTATGAAGAGAAAATAAAGTACCAAATGTAATCCATTTGGCAAATTGCATTCCCAGCCAATGAAAAGAGGTCCGTAAATTACAGTGAGGAAAAATGAATCTCCCCAAATTGATATAAAAGTCACATAACTTTAGCACAGGATTTGATGCACTGCAAACTGCACAGAGCACATTTTCCTCACCCACGCCAGGACTTCTGGCGACTGCAGCAGGGCTTAGCAGGTTAACAATGGTATTTAGGGAGTTTGCTTGAGGACTCTCATTTATACAAATTAATAAAAATGCTTTAATCCAATAATATTTGGAAAAATCCTTAGGGCTCATCCCACCCTTAGCTGGACACATTGTTTCTAAGGACACTGAGCTAAGGCAATCACCCACTGGTCACCCCAGCATCGCTGTCCAGTGAGTGGCCCGACGGCACCACTAAAGGAGATGTTTTGGGCCTGGCTCTGTGCCGCCCACCTCCCAAAGCCACACAGCTCCCCTGCAACGTGCTATTCAGGCCGATGCAGAGAAACTCAGCTATCTGTGAGGAAGACACTTTGGCTTTAAAAAGGGATAAGTTTGCACTGTAGAGATGACTATCTAAAGCCAAAACAGACGTATACTTTGGGGCACTTTCTGTTGGAGAAAATGAAATGTGACCTGAGTCGGCCCATCACCCTGCGTCTCAGACAGAGCAGAAGAACCGAGGGCCTCGTGGGCAACTGCAGTCCAGCCAGCCTTTCACTGTGAACTGAAAGGTTACCGGAAACCATGATCACGCGAGGCGCTGGCCATGCTGATGGAAGGCCGAGTCCTCACCCTCAAAGAGTTCACGGTCCACAGAGGGTGACATATAACAACCCCATGACAAGCGCTAGCAAAGAGATAGAACGGCGGTGCCAAAGCACACAGAGAGGAGAAACCCAGCCAGTCCAATAATTTTTTGACCCCAAAGTTGGGCAAGTCATCAATTTGAAGACAGTGTGTACCAGGAGATACACTGAGAAAAATATTAAATAGTAATCTGTGTGACAAGTCAAGAACCATTGGGTTTGCATAGCTGTCACTGAAAAGGAAGTCATGTGTATGCCTAGAGTTTGGAATCAGAACACATGGTGGGTAAAGAAATACTACTAATAATAATATCTTATTATAAGGCAGAGAGATTTAAACGATGATGAACTTTCACTGCTCACTGAACTAATTCCAAATTCTTATTCCAATGCAGGTTATTAGCGCAATGATCTGGTAGTGAGAATATTTGTTGTTAATTCCGCTTCCATCTAGTGGAATTAACAAAATGACATCTTTCAGGCACTATGCGGCCTTTTATAGGCTCGTATTTGCTTGCAAGCTCTGTTACTCCCCTCTGCCAAGTAGCACGGCAGGATTTGATGGGCTGGGCAGTGTCCACAAGAGACTGTCTGACAATTCCACGTTGCTTAGGTCCTAGACCAGGGAACGGTGATCAAGAGAACCACGGTGCAAACCCATCAGGCCTCCATTTCTATTGCCTGACAGGCCACTGGACACAAGCTAGGGTGCTGTGACAGATCCAGGGGGTGGCTCTGAGGACGCTATGCCCTTACAGGTGGTGACTTCTGCTGTAACCCAGAGGTAAAGAAGTTTTTTTCTGTCATGACTGGCCCCAGAATTGAGCTGAACATTTCAGGAAGAACATAATTTATTATTCTGTGTTGTTCACAGTCACATGGATCCATCAACCCTCCCATCTGCTTAGATTAAAACAAGGAATTTCTTTTTTAAATTTTATTATTACATTTTATTTTTTTTTAGAGATAGGGTCTCACCCTGTCACCTAGGCTGTAGTGCAATAGCATAATTATAGCTCACTGCAGCCTTGAACTCCTGGGCTGAAGTGATCCTCCTGCCTTAGCCTCCTGAGTAGCTGGGACTGCAGGCATGCCACCACACCCGGCTAGTTTTTTTTTTTAATTAAAAAAAATTTTTTTTGCAGAGACAGGGTCTCACTATGTTGTACAGGCTGGTCTTAAACTTCTGACCTCAAGCAATCCTTCCCTCCCAAAATGCTGGCCTCCCAAAGTGCTGGCATTACAGCATGAGTACCACGCCCAGCCAAAACAAGGAATTTCTATTAATGAAATATGTTCAACAGAGTGCTAGCCCTGGGATATGGCACTGGGGAAAAAGGAAGTGCCCACAGTCAATGAGGTGTGGGAAGGGCTCTGCACTCTCACTTCCTTCTGCAGATCTGCAGAGCACGTGACATCAAAGGCTCTGAGAACCTGAAATAAAGAAGTCTTTGACTTTCATATTTATTCTCAAATGTCTCAGCATTTCTCCCATTTGTGTGACCAGGGAACATTGCTTTAACACAACACCACTTAGCATTCCACAGGACAGTCTGGGGGGGACCGCTTTTTGAGAAAGACCTTGAGGGAGACTGAATCACATACTCGAGCTAGTACATCCTTCTTCCCCATTCATTCCCCACTGCACAGAGGGGCACAAGGCCGCCTACCACTGTGAATTATACCATGTTATGGAAGGGGGTTAAAAAACAGGCAAGGGCCAAGTGTTTGAGGGGCATTTCAAAGGAATGAAAAATCCAGTTTGGTTTTCCATGCTAAGAAAACTTCCAAGTATGATTGACCACGAATTGCATCGACTGAGTGTGTGCTCTCTTTCAAGGACTCTTCTGACAGTGTTATGTGTGTTAAATGCGTTCTTCCCCACAGTCATCCTGTTGCTCCCATTTTACAGATGAGGAAACCAGAGCACAGAGCAGTTGAATGACCTGCCCAAGGCCACACAGCTAGTGAGCATTACAGCTGGAACATGAACCCAGATCCTCTGGGTCCAGGGTCCATGCTCACAGCTGCCTTGCTCCACTGCTCCCACAAAGAGGAAGAATGCTAACTGGTCTAGTCCACGCCCTGTGCCCGCGGGTAGTGTTGAAAAGCACAGACCCTGCTCGGGTTCGAACCCCGGCTCTGACCTTTACCAGCAGTGTGATCATGGGCAAGCTGCTTACCTGTTCCGTCTTACAGTTTCATCTAGAAAATGAGGGAAATAGCACAGACCTCACATAGCTGTTGTAAGCAATCAGTGAATTGTTTAAATAAAGCACTTAAAACAGTGACTGGCTTATTGTAAGAACTAGATACATGCTGGCTGCTATTAGTATTATTAATTATTGTTATTACCTTGACGGTTTCCATCCAGCGTGGCTGTTTGACTTGATAGTACACGACAGAGTGATACTCATTCATGGGCTTGTCCCCAGCTCCCACGCAAATTGCATTCTGACCCAAGAAAAACAGAGAGAGAGAAAACAATACAGAATTGCTATTTTCTGTCCTGAAGCAATTTTGGCCCCAAGGCCATGGCCACCCTTAGGACTTGGGATCACTCTGCCTTCCCTAACCCTTCCGCCAGGTCCCCGTCGCGGCCCTTCTACATTACGGATTTATACATGGGTGCCTTCAGCCACGGGAGTGACAGCCGCTTAACTACAGAAATTCTATTACTTCCATCCCAGAAACCGCTGGAGCGCGCCCGGCGTTGACGCGGCTGCCTTATTGTAAATGGTAACCAGCCTTGGAGTTACTGCCAGTCTTATTAATCCTATTTGTTTCCTAAAGCCGAATGTGCACAAAGTTTACAAACAGGCTCAGATCAGCCAAGCAGCAGCTCCTCCTGACGGATTTCTAACACACCAGGGTGCTGCAGGGCAGGGGGCTGCCGAGCAAGGGGAGAGAACAGGGGCTGCAGAGAGACTCACAGGTGCCCTCCTTGGGGTGGAGGGAGCTAGGGGAGAGAGGCCCGGTTCAGCCCACAGTGACGGAGCATCTTTTGGGGACCAGGCCTGTGCTAAGCACTGGGGCTTGGGGATGAGTCAGATATTGAACGTGAGGTGAGCTCACAGCTTCATGGAGGGAAGAACAGGGAACAAGTCACTAAAGCAATGCGACATGACAACAGACATACGTACATACTACTGTGGGGCTCAGAGGAGGGACACTTAGGTGCAGCTGTAGATTAGGGAGGAGATGACAATTGAGCACCCTGCAGAAAGATGCTGAGTTGGCTTTGGGCAGGAATGTGGGAAGGGCACTCAGGGAAGAGCGAGCACAGCGCACACAAACAGACCTGTGCAGGACAGTTATTCTGTGCCATAAAAACCTCCCTCAGAGTTTCAGAAAGGAGTTGACTGAGTAACAAGGAATTATCTTCTAGTAGCGTACAACAGCCCCTAATTCTTTCTCTCTCTCTCTCTCTCTCTCTCTCTCTCCCCCTCTCTGTTCATTCTAGCTTGTCTGGCCTCAAACCAAGATTCAACCTAGGGTCACCCAGAGGGGCATAAGCAGTCCAACAGACTTTTAACCTCAAATTGCCAGACTTCTAGGGACAAGAGGGTTCGTTTTTGAGCCCAGGCCCCGAAATGGCAAAACTCTGTGCCTCTGGGCATTTTTATGGTGCACAAGTTCATGCCTCTCACCAGATTCCTTTAGCTTCTCCAGTGGATCCTTGACCCCCACCAGGCTAAGTCACCAAAACTGGCCACGTGGAGGCACCCCGTGACCCCTGGTGAGCCCTGCTGACCTGTGGGAAGGAGGACCCTACTCTCTTGCTGGAAAGCTGCCTCACTGCTTCTACAGGAAAACAATGAGCTTGATTTCAGCACTAACTGATGGTAGTGTTAGCCACTGAATCCATTTGAAAGTGGGATACAGAGTCCTTTTAGAACTTGTCTTAAAAAAAAAAAAAAAACAAGGATAACCAGTGATCTGGAAATGGGCCGAGATACACAACTCTCTTGGTTTTCCTCGGGAGGAAGCCTCTGAGAACTTCTTGAGGCACTGAACTAAAAACATGCTTCCCAGCTGTCTCTATCTAGAGAGTGCTAAGCCCTTTACACACACCGCCTCGCTTAATTCAATCCTCACAACCACCTCTCGTGATTACTGTCGTTATCCTCATTTCACAGCTCTGTAAACTGAGGCCCGGAGAGGTGAAGTCACTTCCCCAAAAAGTGGCAGAGCCGGGACTCCCTCCCAGACCTTCTAACGCCTCGTCCATGTTCCTCCTGTAATAACCTAGATGCCTTCCGGCCTGCAAAGATTTATACCTGGAGACATTTATGGGCCTAGTGTTTCTGTAGCTCCGGTGAATCCCATGTAGCTTATAAAATTAGAAAATACACATATATCTCTGATGAAAGTAAAATTGCTGTACGGCAGGCAACTGAATCTCACAAAACTATCCTGATGCTGAAAATTTTTTATTTCCCAAGGCTGGAGAAAACAGTCTCAGGATATTCTGAGAAAGACCAAAGATTGCCCTCACCGTCAACACCTCAGAGAGAAAACCGAATGCTGCAAAGCGTGTAGCAGAGCACCCTGACCAGGAACCGAGCCCAGTTTCAGGGAAAATACACATTTGGATATATCTCAAGCAGGACTGTTCAATAACTTTCCACAGTGCCATCCCCACAGGCCCCGGGTAACAGTGAGAGCCCCAGCTGGTGTGGGAGGCCTCGGTCAGTTGGAGAAAGTCCAAGAATCAGGGAGCCTGGGGCTTTAACGCCAACCTGGCCTGGGAAGAGACGTCTCAGCAGGAAGAAAAACCTGCCTCCTAACACATGCCCCGATCACCCTGTGGGAATCACGTGAGGCATGGGTGACATCACGGATGTGAGCACTCCTCCGACAAGGCCACATCGTGGGAAGATGCCGATGAGCATCCGTAAGGAGGGACTCGGGCCTGGAGTCGGGATTCCTCCCCAGTAACAATGGCTCCATGTAACGAACATCTAATCAGATGATGACCTCATCGGATATTCACAAGGGAAAGGTGCCACTGCTGGTCTGGTTTTCAGGCAGAGACTCTCAGGCTCAGAGAGGTTATGTAACTGCTCAATGTCATCTTGCTAATCCAGTCTGAGCTGGGCTTCCAGCCGGCTGCCCGGCCCCAGAGGTGATGGTCTTAACCACCACCCCGCACCGCCCCGCCCCTGCCTCCACCTCCTCAAGCTGGCTTGTCTCAGGGAAGCGGGGCTTTCTGGGCCCAGCGTCTCAGCCTTCTCTCTTCTCCAGAGCCCTGCTTGTAGCTGGATTGCTTGAGTGACTCCCTCAGGTCCCTCCGAGGGCTTCACCCTGCACTTGGTCCTCCTTCCCCGAATGTTACTCTCCTTTCTGTACTGCGTACGACTGTTACCAGGTGCCTATGTCTGCTGCTTTGTTTAACTTGCAACCCCATGAGAAGAGGTTATTATTCCTTCTCTCTTTTATAGATGGATAAACTTGCCCAAGATCATACAGCTGACAGGAGGGGAGGCCAGGAATTGAACCCTAGCTATCTGACCCCAGGGCCCAGCCCATGAGCTTCCCTGCTAAGGCCCCTCCTGAGCAAGGTCCTTGGGATCCCAGAGTGAGCCGGTGGCAGTCCTAACCTACTCTGCCCTCTGGTCCCGCTCTGCCAGAGGCAGCATGCACCTGGAACAGGAGGAGAAATTAATATTCCTAAGGGGGACTGTTCCCATTGAAGAACAGGAATTGATAGTAGGAAAATGTGTGCTCTCTTTGGTTCTAACTGATGCTATTCGCTTCTGTGACTGTGCTTGCTTTTAGTTGTTTGATAAATATAGTTAATCAGAATGAAAAACAGGGATAAGAGCAAGGGTAACTCTGTGATAGGCTAGGCTTCCTGGATGTGAGAAGCTAACAGCCTAGTCCTGCTTCTGTATATACGGCTTGCTGGCTTGGTGCTCAGCGTAAGTGGAGCCATGGCAGGCTTCACTGAAGTAAAGGAAAACAAGGCCCCGGGGAGGTGACCACAAGTCACTTCCTGATAAAGGGCTGGAGAGTCCAGGGCCCTCCAACCAACTAGGTAGATAAGAAGGGCAAGACATGATCAGCGCATGAACGGCTTGTGCAGGGCGTGTGTTCCCAGTATCACTTGTAACCAAAAACTAGAAGGTATGCAACAACAGTCCCCCTCCCCCATTGGAGACCCTCCTCTTCCCCTGGATGACATTAACTACAACTGGTGCCGGCGCGAAAAGCCCGAAGCTTAGAGTCAACCAATCAGGAGCCAACGCGATCAGCCACTTCTAAAAGAGCAAATAAACTAAAGGGGGATGGAGTGCAGACTAGTGTGTCGTGTGCAGACTAACGTGTCGTGTGCAGACCAGTATGTCGTGTGCAGACCAGTGTGTCGTGTGCAGACTAGTGTGTCGTGTGCAGACCAGTGTGTCGTGTGCAGACTAACGTGTCGTGTGCAGACCAGTGTGTCGTGTGCAGACTAACGTGCCGTGTGCAGACCAGCGTGTCGTGTGCAGACCAGCGTGTCGTGTGCAGACCAACGTGTCGTGTGCAGACCAGCGTGTCGTGTGCAGACCAGTGTGCCGTGTGCAGACCAGTGTGTCGTGTGCAGACTAACGTGCCGTGTGCAGACCAGTGTGTCGTGTGCAGACTAACGTGCCGTGTGCAGACCAGTGTGTCATGTGCAGACCAGTGTGTCGTGTGCAGACTAACGTGCCGTGTGCAGACTAGTGTGTCGTGTGCAGACCAGTGTGTCGTGTGCAGACTAACGTGTCGTGTGAAAACTAGCATACAGAAAAGTATAAAAGCTTAACCTTTACCCCAGGGTGAGGTCCTAGTTCGTGGAGAGGCCACTGCGTTGGGATATGGACCCTAGCTGGAACTAGCCAATAAACTCCTTTGCCTTTTTGCAGCCTCAATGACTCTGCCCCTCTGTTCCTGGGGCCAAGGGGAACCGGCTCTAACACCATAAGAACCTGCCAATATCAAACAAAAGTGTTGGAATGTGCTGCCTGACACTTAATTAGGCAGTAATATTTATTTCTGCAAATAGAAAAGGAAAAGCCTCCCACAGGCTTCCTTAGCAATTTTCAATAGTCAGTCAACTGAACTCCCCCATAACTTCCCTAACAGAGGAAACTGCAAATTCTCACTGCGTCCCACAATCCCCTTTCCCCCAGAATATCTGCTCATCTGTTCATCCTTGGAAAGTGCAGCCGCTCGACCTGGTCGGGTGTGACTTGAGAGGTGGCCAGAGTGGAAGTAGGATGGTTCAGACAGGAGATAAGGCGCCTGCTTGCCTGTCACCTGTTCCTTTTAATTTGTCCTTCGCGAACACAGAGGCAAGCGTATCCGTGTTTTAAAAATGAAGCTGAGGTTAAAAAGTTCTCCAACAGGTAGTTAGATAAAAATAACTTCAAAGGGACGGTCTATACATTTGTGAAATGCAATTTTTCCTTTCAGATAAAAACCCTCTGCTCTTCCTTTGTGTTCCTTTGAGCAGAGTGTTTCTCACTTATTTTATTTTTCAGAAACGTTTCAGACTCCAACAAAAGAGGAGGATGAGTTAAATGCTTAGAATTTGTTTAAACAGATATTAATTAATGGGGCTAGTCTTTAAGAACAAAAAAGGCAATTGTGGGGATTTCTTTAAATTTAAAAAATAACTATGTGTCTTCCCAGAATTTATTAGAAGGGCTTTTTAGCCTCATTTTTAAAATGAGAAGCAAATGGAAGAATTTTTTCAAAATGTATAGGCATGACGGTAAAGTATTTAAGACGGCCTGGAACGTGGAATCAAACCCTATCTCTGCAATACACTAACTTGAGGACCCTGGGCGAGTTGTTTGACTTGACAAAGGTTTTGTTTCCCCATCTGCCAATGTGAGGTGATAACAGAATGCAGCACACCTCACACAGCCAGCCTGACGCCTGGCAATTCCCCGGCATTGGTTTTTCTTAGGTGGAAGGTAGCA
Source organism: Eulemur rufifrons (assembly GCF_041146395.1). NCBI lineage: Eukaryota > Metazoa > Chordata > Mammalia > Primates > Lemuridae > Eulemur > Eulemur rufifrons. The sequence continues at coordinate 16,319,470 of NC_090992.1, forward strand.
ATATCGGCTTGCACTCCAGGCCCCAGGGACAGAGCTGATGACTTATCAATCTTCACATCCCCTCTCTGATTAACTCATCCACCCTACTTGGCTATCTGATCATCTACAGTGGCCTAAGAAGATTTGCCCACGCTAAAACTTCTGCTGAGAGCTGATTTTATTTTCAGCTAGGTACTCCGACAGGAGGAATCAAGAAGCAAACCCTCCCACACACTGGACACAAATGCTGACAACCTTAAAGGAAATATAAGCAAATAAATGTAAACACACATGACAAATATTGGACAGGACATATGCTGTATAAATATAGCCGTGTGCTTTGCATTCTGGAATACACTCTGCTAGCCCTCTGGAGACCAATTTACGAATAAGGCTTTCCACCAGAATTTCTGGCTGAGCGCTGGGGAGCTAGATTAAGTGCTGAGAATGTCTGCTTTGAGGACATCCTGAGCCTCCACACCAGCCCAAAGCACTGTATTGATCCTCTTCCTTACCATGGATTTTGCCTGCTTAAAGTTCAAGTTTCAATGAAAACATTTTAACTGCAAAAAGCTAACCCATAAGCTGAGACCAAGCAAGAAAACATTAATAATAATAAAAAAATTAAATTAAAAGAAGAAGGAGGAGGGGTCATGAAAGGAGAGGAACAGACATTGAAAGAGAAGGCTCTGGTGTAAAGAAATAACACGAGGTCTTATTAAGGGACACTGTGCTAACCACGCTGCAAAGGTGAAGATCACATCATTCGACACCATCCTAAAGTCACCTGGCATTTAGAGAGCAGAACTGGGGAGAGGAAAAGCAAATCTTTACGAGCAGAGGTCCCCCCGAGGGGACCCTGTCACCCAGAGCGGCAGCCGAGTCCCTTACGGGCAGCACTTTGCCATCCTCCGCGCACACACACATGATCACTTCCACGTTCCTCTGCGTGGTCTTGTTGTACTTGTCAAAGTCACCTTGCAAGAGGGTGATGTAGATGTCGTTCCTGACGTCCCCTGAGGCAGAGGCAGAGAGAGGCAAGAGTTAGGTCTCCCGCAGCAGGAGCGATGCAGACGAGAGGGATGGAGGGCGGGAGGCGGTGCCCCGCCTTGATTGCTATTAATGAAATTTAAATCAGAACTGTTTGCAAAAAGCATTTTTACCTCATCAGGGAGGCTGGAGAAGTAGGTAACAAGGGGATGAAGGAACAGTAGGAAATCAATTGCAATAACGGAGGTAGGATGGTGAAAATTGGCCATGTTTTTCTCTACGATGAAATCATTTAATTTTCATCCTCTAGTGACACCTTCTGGGCAGGCAAAGGAAAGCACCCACTGAATTGATCTTGCCCGTGAACAACCACCAAACCCGCACATGCAGGGATCTTCCACTGCCTGCAGAAGCAGAACAGAGCGGCCGTCCAGGCGTCCTAGGACATGCGGTCAGGGACAGGCACAGAGGATCTTCAGGAAGGAGGGCAGGGCAGTAAGAACAGGAAATCCCAGGAGGGACTGCACAAGGTAGTAATCGAAGTCTCAAGTAAAGCATTTACGAATAAGGCCCTCAGTGGACCCCAAGCCAACGCGGAAAGAAAGGGTGAGTCAGCGACAGCAGTCACGGACACGGGCTTAAGACAGGAGGAGAGGTTTCAAAGAGCACTATTATTGTCGAAAGACAAAATTACAACAAATTTAGCTTAAAGATGGTTTATGATTCTAGAAGACTTCATTCCATCAAACAGGGTAAGTTCCAATGAGCGGAGCAGAAGCTGTTTGCTCTATGGACAGAGAGGGCTGAAAAAGGCGGAAGCAAAGAGTGAAAGGTGACCTGGTCGTCAGAGTCACTGCCCTTGTCACAGGGAAAGAGAATAATGGGAAACTAACTGACTGGTCAACATTAGGTTGCTTCGGGTTATCTTTGGTTGTAAGGATTAATACAAAGGAAACTTCATTCCCATGTCGAGTAAAGGTTGCAACTGGCCCGTCTGGGAAACAGGCTGTTCTCTCTCTCCTGATGTCTCCCAAGGTCGGATAACAACTCAGTTTGGGCTTGTCAGTCACCTGGAACTTGAGTATGGGTGGCTCAGTTTCAATCCTTAGCCTGGTCGGTTGGGGCCTAGTGCAGGAGCTCAGCCCAAAACAATTCCCTCCGATAATTTTTGTTCAACATTATACAATCTCACTTGTTTTGTTTTGTTTTTTATTACACACACATTTGGAAAAATGTTAACAGTAGCGGTTACTTCTGGAAACACAGATTTGAGGGAGCTTTTAACATTTCACTTTATACCTTTTCATGCCATTCGAATATTTTACAATGAGCATGAATTCTTTTGGTAATAAAAAAATAGCTTAAAAATTGAAGAGAATGACAATATTCCCCCAGAAAGAGTGGAATTGTTCTGCATATGTAGTAAAATAGAATGATGTCCATAATAAATTATTAAGTGATAAAGCAAGTTGCAGAACACTATATAAAGTATATTATTAAGTGAGGATATATAAAGTATATAAAACGTGATCCCATTAGTGAGGAAAAAGTACGTGTGTGTATATTTATGTGTTCCTGTTTATTTTGTGAATGCATAGACGTTTTTGGATATGAAAAAATCGTTTTTAGTGGCTACCTTCAAGGAGACACAGAGAGAGGCGGCGAAAAAGAAGGCACTGACTCTTTAAAAAAAACCATCAGATAAGCTGAATTGCCCCATCCCCCAGGGCAAGGTCAGAGCAGCTGTGTCCCACCTGGCATGATGATCTCTGGGAAGCCCAGCTTCCTGGCCACCACGGTGGTCCTGTCCACCAGGTGCGGATAGTCCTTGCGGATCTGAATGATGTCACCCACCAGCATCTTCATGGTCACCCAGAGACCTGGAAGGGAGCACTCACCATGAAGACCCAACTTCTTCAAGGTGTCCTGTTAGTCTACCCTCCCCTGACCTCTGCCCCCTGTCTCTTTCTGGAGGAGACCACTGGAGGCAGAACCGTATGGCCACAGACGCAGTGACCCAGCCCGGGGAGGGGATCCGGAGCAAGACGCCTCTGGGTCTGAATGCCCCTGATTGCTCCTAGCAGTGTCAGCCTCTGACAAATTATCCCAACCCTCCACCCCCATCTTTTCTTAAGTGAGAATGACACCATCTATCTCTCAGGACCGGGGTCAAGATGAAATCAAACAAGGTCACTTATTAGAGTGCCTGACACATAGGAGATGTTCAAGATGCATTAATTCCTGTCTTCCTTTAGGCACTCAGACATGCCTCCAATTGGCTTTAGGAGATGCGGTTTCCAACCCTATGGATCCCATGCTCCCATTCTTCCCAGGGGTCTGTGCGGAAGGAGGCTCAGTTTCCCAGGGTTCAGGATTTTTATCTGCTCCTGGGCTGGTGGAGGTTCAGCCCACTCTGCCTGTAAGCACAGTACCTTGCCCTCCACTGTCCCCCTTAGAGGCTGTGACTTTGCCCAGCAGGCTGTGTAGGAAGTCATTCTCAGCTGTGACCCTGGAAAGGAAAAGAGAGCACAAAATGTGAGCATGGTACCTACCAGCGGTCCCCAACTTGTGATTTGAGGTGCCCTAGGGAGCTTCCCAATCCCTCCACATGCCTTAGGTGAAAAGTGAGCCTGCCTGTGTCAGCTCAGAGAATATGTATGCCAACAAGAACACATCACTCTTTTCACAAAGCAATGTGGCTCTGACATTTGGGAATACCAATGTCACAAGTGGAGGCCATATTTTTATTCCCTAGGAAGATACTTAAAAAAGGAAGGATTCCCAAGCCCTCAACATGAGTATCTGCTCGGCAAGGTGGCAAAGACTGTAGCTGCTCCTGCTAAGTTCTAATCATGTGCCTTACCCAAAGTCACTGGCCTCATCACTTGGACCATCCTTGGGGTTAGTAAGCGTTGGCATTGCTCTCAAACTGGGGGTCCTGCTTTCTCAGAGACGCCTTTTAGAGCAAGGAGAGGATCTTCACCTTCCTCACCACCCCTGTTCTAACCACAGGTATGTCTATCTGCCCCTGAGAACCAGGCTAGGGTTCCCTGTCACGCGCTCCTGCTATGCTGCTGCTCCACAGCTGCATGGCTCCTGCTACGCTTGCAATTGATGCGTTAATCTTCTGCTGAACATCTGTTTAATTCCCCCTCTAAACTGCGAGCTCCATGAAGACAGGGCCAAGCCAATCTTCTGCACCTCTCCATCCCCCACACCTAGCATGGAGCCAGCCTCTGCCAGGCCTCCAGTAAAAGTCTGTTGAATAAAATAACTTCTGATGAATGAAGGGGAGAAGAGCCTGGGCGCTGAGCCCACCGTGCTCAGCCTGCCTCTCACTAATGCAGGGAACAGTTCACTGTGTCCTCAAGCCGCCCTTGGTGACAAAGGGTGTGACTCCAGAGAATGGAAAGAAATGGGAAATCTCTTACGGGTGGAAAGGAATGAAGTGCTGCTTTTCTTCATCACTCTCTGCTTTCCCCTTGATGATGTCTGTTATATCCATCACTAGAAAGAGGGGAGAAATGAATCAGTGGTTCAGCGTCCCCCTGCTCAAGGGATAGGATGATAATGGGAGGAGACTGCAGGGTAGGAGGCAGGGCCTGGGCTTCCCGGGGGTCAGAGAGGCCTAAAAAGGAGAGCAAGCCAGTGCTGGATGACACAGAGACAGCGCAGTTTCCCCACAGGCAGCACCTGGGCAAATGGCTCTGGGCGGAGCAGGCTGGGAGGTCAGCAGGCCAAGAGAGCATCCAGCAGCCAAGAGACCAAGAGGAAAGCCTCAGAGCAGTGGGTATGGAAATAGACAATTAGGTTTGCATAGGACACGTATATACTGAGTGTCTACTATGCCTACAAAACCCAACTGCAGTGATTGGGTCTCTGTAGGACCTGAGAACCTAATGAAATATTCTGAAATTCCAGAGGGATCGTGGATCCTCTGAAACTTCTTAACTCAGCCACTGAAGGTCCATAAGACCAAGGTAAAGCACTCCTGCCCTAGAGTGGGGATTAGAGGAATGGCTGGCTGGAGAGAGGGCTGAGAAAAGCTACTCAAATAGAGCGCACACCCTGGTAACATAAAATACCTCAAATACTGAGGCACTGGTCAGGGAGCCATTAAAATTGCTTGTGCAATAATAGACCGCCGACTGCATCCAGCAAGAGAGGGGAGTCAGAGAGCAGGGAGGAGGAGGAATTGTCCGAGTCTGACCAGTATCCACTCTCTGAGTCACAGACCTTCCTTGCCCATTCTCACTGCCAGTGATTTGGGTAAGGTGCTCTCCCTCTGGCTCCAGGGTTGTTCATACGACCTGACCTGGAGGATCAGAGAATTATATCCTCCACCCAGAGTATCTGCTTCTGAGATGAATACAAGAGCTCCCGGGGCTGCTGCTGAAACTAACGAGAAAGAAGTACATTCTTTCCACTGGGTGGCTAAGTGGTAGGATGCAAGCTTGGAACAGCTGGCCGGTATTTTGCCAACTCATTGGACAGTCATCTTCATAATAAGCCAGGAAGAGGACACAAGGGCTGAGCAAGAGAGAGGCAAGTTTATTTGAGTTTCTGGATCCAGCTATGCCTGAAGCAGTCTGTCCCTAAACCTTTCAGCTACACCAGTAAATAGGGTATCCTTTTTTTTTTTTTTTTTTTTTTTTTGCTCCTGCCAGTTTAGATCAGATTTCTGTCACCTGACACCAAAAGAGAGAGCAGACTACAGCTGAAGACCAAGGCACACTTTGAAAGAATGAGGGTTGGCGGACCCTCACTGCCTTCACAGGAACAATGTGATGTCAGGAATGTCCGGAGCAGATGTCATGGATTAACCAGGTCCAAGTTATGGATCCCTCATTTGGCACATGACTAAACTGACCTCCTGACTGGCTAGCTATCGGCAGCATCAGCTAGCTCAGCTCAACATCTTCCCTCTGCCCCTGCCCGTGGTGCCAGGGGGTAGCTGGAGAGCCAGCAGGGCTCTGACTGCAGACCAGGGCATCCCGAAGTGAGGAGCTTCAGCCCTGACTTGAGACACGGTACACAGAAATTATAAATGGTGCACTATTAAAAATTTATACTTTAATAAAAGAATAAAACTGGCATATCCAAATGCCATGCTCACAGGTAAATTGTCTTTTAAGAAAAACGTGCTTTAGCTTAAATAAAGTGGGTCGATTAAAAGAAAATATATTAGGTAAATAACAGTGCGGGTTATTTACCCCATAAAAGCGGGACAAGAATGATGAAGCCCTGAACACCCCGAGGAAGCTAACGCTCAGCGAGAAGCGAGGAGCCGCTGCCGCGGGCTCTGCGTCAGGTCACAGCCTCTCTCAAACGTCGCTTCCATCTGGGACCGAGATGTATGGGAGGTGACTCATTCTGTGTAACTGCATTTCCTGCCCTGGATAGTTTTTTTTTTAAATGATTTGCTCCTCATAATTAGATCCTGCCTGTATTGTTTTTCCTTTTTCACGGCACTGGGGAGCGAAGGCGCCAACTGCTCAGACAGCGCCGCGCCCCCAGCGCTCCGCTCCAGACACGAGGATCCCATTACTCACTGCACGCATCATCAATCTGGACTTAGTCACCAATTATCTCGATTTAGTCACCAGCAATGTAGTTATTAATGGCTGTCTGGCATAAATTTTGCAGGGGTGGGGGCGGCTGGAGGAAGTGGGGAGCGAAGTAATCTTTAAAATTGAGCCGTATAAAATGTGCGATCCAGTGAACACTAGCGGCGCAGAGTGTGACGTTACCTGCCACCCCAAAGGGCCTCCTCAGTCCCTGCGTGCACTTCTTTGTGTTCGTATCCTTAAGATCCATCTTCCCAACTCGGACTATTTGACAGATCAAGTAAATTTTATCTCTGTTGAGGTCTTTATTTCCAAGATCCTGCGGGGCAGGAAACAAAGAGGAACACATCACATGCTGAACAGAAAATCAAGTGGAAAAGAAAGCCCAGGAATGGTCATTGCTGAGGGATGCGCTTAACATGAGGTACGTGCACCAATCACACCATCAGTCTTGCAAAAGGTAGAAAACAAGGCTCTCACACCCATTTCATAGATAAGAAAAGTGAGGTTTGCAAAGGACACTGACTGAGACGACTCTGGTGCTTAATCCCAATTCTTCCACCTCAAACTGACAGGAAGAGAGAAGGGTCGAAGCATGGTATGGGTTGTATGGGCAGGATTCCCTGTATTTAAGGTGACGGATCCAAAAATAGCATTGGCTACAAATGACTCCAACGGTCTCATCATCGCTCAGCACCTCTGCGCGAGAAGGCCAGAGGAAGAGGGAGATAATAACAGCTACCACCCACTGAACACATGGGCTGGGCTGTGGTGGTACCAAATGACCCCAATATGTCAGAGCTTATGCTAGTGATTACTGCTGGTGCAGGCCGCAGGGCCAGTGCAGGTGGGTGGGGGCTCTGCGCACTTACTCACTCTGGGCTCCCGGCTGACAGCTCTATGTCAACACAGGTGCTTCCACTGTCCCTGCAGCAGGGGAAGGGAACATGGCAAATCACTTACCAGCTCTTAAATCTTCTACCCAGAAGAGACACACATCACTTCTGCTTGCATTTCATTGGTCAAAGCGAGGCATGTGACCCGCCTAACCTTAAGTGGGCAGAGAACTGCACTCAGCTGTGTGTTTAGGAGGAGGAAACCCGAAACCGGTGAGCTGCACTGACGTCTTGTGCACTGTGCTCAGAGGCTCAGACGTCATCGTCGTATTTGATACCTAACAACTCTCTGAAGCACATACAATTATTGCATCCCCATTTTACAGATGAGGAAACTGAGACACAAAGGAGATAAGGAGCTTCTCCAAGGCCATAACCTCAGCCCATGAGACTCTGGGCTTTGAGCCCAGTCATTGTGACACCAAAGACCACAAACACAGCTGCTACGTTAGAGCTCCCTTGCCATCAGAAAGGCACACAGGAGGGAACACCTGGCTGCTCTGCTCAAAGATAAAAGCTTCAGTGATCCTGGGGCCCCCGACAACTGGGATCAGCTGGGGAAGGAACAACCAGGCCCACTGTTGGCATCAGAGCAGAGAACGATGGGCCCGGCCTCACCAGTCCCTTCTCCTCTGAGTTACGTCTCGTGTGGGCCTAAGAACAAGCTGTCAGACCCAGGGCCCAGCGGAGCAGCCACCCCCAGCCTCTCACTGTGGCTGGTTTGGGAGGAAGAGGGGGGGTTGTGCACAGTCTCTGGAAACAAGGCAAGACCTTGATGTGGTCCACACCTTCCTGCTTGGGTGCCGTGATGGCTAAATTTGATGTGTTAGCTTGGCTAGGCTATGGTGCCTGGTTGATTGGTTAAACACCATTCTAGATGCTGCTGTGAAGGTATTTTGTAGACCTGATTAACATCTGCAATCAGTTAACTTTAAGCAAAGGAGATTACTCTCCAAATTGCCATGGGCTTCATCCCATCAATTGAAGGCATTAAGAGCAAAAACTGAGGTCTCCCAGAGAAGGAGGAATTCTGCCTCAAGACTGTAGTATAGACATCCCACCTGCATGTCCAGCCCACCAGCCTGCCCTACAGATTTCAAACCTATGTCCTACTGATTCTGCTTCTCTGGAGAACCCTGACTGGCACAAGCGCTGTCCTTCGCCCAGCTGGAAGAATGGACACATGCTTCTCTCCTCTCCCACCTCTCACTCCTGGCCAGAGAGAGAGGAGAGGCGGGGAGGAGTGGGCTTTCAGGCTAAGAGGGCCCCCTCTATTCCTTTGCCTTGCCCTGTAGGCATTTGCGTCTGGGGTCCCAGTTATCTCACCTCCAGATGGTTGAACAGCCTCTTCTCTGGCCTGCTTGACTCCTCCCTCCAACCCAGCCTGAAATCTTTTACCAACTCACCTTTAGACGTCTCGTGTATTATTTCATTTCTCTCCACACAACATTAATAGCTTCCTATCACCTGCCCTATTAGTTCTCATCTTCCCCAGCTGATGCGAAAGGGCCTAGACAAGATAGATCCAGCTGTCCCATCCAACCGATTCCCCACTATTCTTGGAAAATAAGTGCTCCATTTTTGTCACAAAGATCTCTTTACTGCTCCGTAAGCACACACGGCTCACCCGACTCTGGATCTTTCTCCCCAACCACCGTCTCCCACACCTCTGCCTCCACTGCCTGCCCCTTCCTCCTCTCCATACCCAAGTCCCTTCCATCTTAGGAACTCAAATCCTGCTTCCTTTAGAATGACCTTCATCCCTAATTACTTCTCTCCTCCCGTAACAATTATTCATATTCCTGAGATATCTAGATTGTTTCTCTCAGAGGCATTCCAGAGCCACCGAGGCCCTGGCATCTGAAAGATTCGAGATGTTATGGGCTGAATTGTCCCTGCTCTACCCACCCATCCCCCCAAATTCACACATTGAAGTCCTAACCTGCAGTAACTCAGAATGTGACAGGCTCTTTAAGAGATAATTAAGTTAAAAAGAGGTCATCATTAGAGTGGGTCCACATCTAATATGGCAGGTTTCCTTATACGAAGATATTAGGACAAAGACACACCCAGAAGGAAGACCGTGGTGAAGACAGAGGGAGGAGTCAGCCACCTGCAAACCAAGACGAGAGGACTCAGGAGAAACCAACCCACCCAACACCGCAACCTCAGCCTTCAGCCTCCAGGACTGTGAGGAAATCAATTTCTGTGGTTTAAGCGAGTCAATCCGTGACACTTTGTTATGGCAGGCCTAGCAGCTAACACGCTAGCTAAACCCAAAGATTCTTGTATAAGCCCCCATTCCACCCCCTTCTCTGAAAACATTTTACTTGCTCAGAGGAAGATGCCAAGTCTTTAAGCACTGTATCACTGGAGAGCCCCCACCCCTGCACTGGAGAATCCTAACATGTTATATAAACTCTAGCAAAATGCTTGAGCATTTTATAATTATTCTCTGGAGGGCGCATAAATGGGCAACCATTTGCCAGTCTGTAGTGTCCCCAGTCTTTTCTACTCTGGCCTTACGAAACTTGGACTTGTTGGGGAAGCAGGGCGATGGAACCTAGAGCGCATGTCCCCTGATTTAGTAATTCTTGAGTGCTCCCTTATAGTCATTCTTGTTTCCTGTGTGTTAGCAGCCACCCCAAACTGGGCTAAGTCTTAGGGAACCTCCTGCTATATGCTGCTTTCCTTTTACAGGGCCAGGGAGGGTGAAGCCTTATAAAACAGACACAGGGTAAGTCAACAGTCGCAGGACACACATGCCAGCTCCTCGGGCTCTGGGAGCTGGAAGCCTGCCCCCGAAGACACTCGGAAGAGCCGGCATCCAGAGAGGAGGATAAGGCCAGCAAGACACATGCCTGCCAAGTCTTATCTCATCTCTAATTGGAACGTCACCTCGACACCCAGTTGAAAGTAACTTCCAGTCAAATACCATCACATCACCCTGTTTTAATTATCTGCATTGCTTGGATTGCTTTCTGGCATCGCTCTTGTTTATTTACTCATGTATTTATCATCTTAATTCACCCCATTGCCCCATGAAAGCAGGGGCCTGCATCGGCTTGTTCACTATCGTCTCGCCAGCACCTAGCATGGGGCTTACACACAGTAGGTTCTCATTGCACAGCTGTTGGATCAACACATGAGAGCACCAAGACCTTCCTCATCTCAAAACGAAGACTCTGATCATCTCCACAGAGGGAGGTGTCAGCCTGCTGAACCAGCCAACCAAGCTCTCAAGTCACTTGCTCGGAGGAGCAGAGCCGTGGCACGGGTAGAATTCCGCCACGAAGGCAGGATCCCATCCTCATTAATACTGCGTGACACAAATTCACTGATGCTCTTTCCCTCATGTTTACATCATGAATTGGTTCTCTGCAAAATGAACCACTGATTGATTCCCCGTCCTTCTCCCTCTCACGAAACATCTGTCTCGTGGTGTAATCAGGAAGCCCCGTGGGACTCTCCTATTTATCAAGAAAATAAATAGGCTCCTCCTTCTAACTAATAATAGATAAACCAGACGGAGGCACATTTATATACGCCGGGAAAACATCGTCTGAGCAATTAGGGCCTATGATCCTATTCCATGCCTCTGGCCGGTTTTTTAGAAAATAACAAACAAAATAAATCAGCTCTACCCCAATCTAATGACTATGTGACATAAGACATTGCCCTAAATGGGCTGTAACTGGAAAATTATTGTAGAGCAAGGAAGGTTAATCTAGCACGTCGCTCACTCCTGGATGCGACTCGTCAGTTTTGGTCAAAGCCCAGATCCCTCCCCGGCTCCTCCTCTGTAATTTCTCTTGCTCATACAGGCAGGGCAGGGAAAGTCTCACAAATGCTTTTCTCTCCAAAGGAGCTTGCGGACGACACCAGTATCCTTGGGTGTCCTAACACAACCTTGCAGAGACAGGACAAGAGAGGGGTCTCTGCTGGCAACTAGAACCCTTTTTATCTCCTCTTTCCACTGCTTCCCCCATTTAGAGCCAAAAAGCCTGGTTCACGCTCAGAAGTAAATCATCCAAATAACAATTGATTTCAACATTTCTACATATAAATCTTGCCAGTGAGCACTGGTATTTAGAAGGATGATCCTAAGGGCCTGCCAGACCTTGAGTCCTCTATGACTTACTTATGCTCAGGGTGTCTGGGTGAGCAAGGCAGCCAATGCTCTGGGAAGGTTCTATTTTTTTTTTTTTTCTGCAATACTTTAGAAAGGTTTTCAGAAAGGCCTAAACCAAAGAAAGGAACTCAGGCTAACCGTGGATTAACCAGAAAACTGAAATGGCTGCTGTGCCCAGTTCACCAGGCACCGTTGCTCAAAGGGCTTTGAGCCTGTCCACACAGCACTCTGCATGTGATCCCTGTGTGTACGAGAGTGAGAAAGAGCCAGGGAGGGAGGAAGACAGACAGAGAAGGAGAAAATCCATCTTCCCCAAAGCTTCCTCTGGGCACACGACGTCCTTGGTCAGCGTCAAACCTCTGCATAAAGCCCAGAACACGGCTCTGCGCCGAGGCCACGCGCCATCCTGACCAACCGAGGGCCTCATCGCCGAGATCACGCCCTTGTGAGTGTGCAGCGAGGTGAGGAGCAGAGCGCGCACACTCACCGTGAAGACCACCTTCAGGTTGTTGAGCATCTCGATCTCCTTCGGGAAGCCCCGGCTGCCCCATCGCACCAGGTAGTTCTCACTGTGGGAAGAGGAGCGGCAGCCGGTTACTGCCGGAGCGTGACATGCATTCAGTAAAACATTCCCTGCGCCTCTGCCGGGTGCCCAGCACCGTGCTGGCTGCTGGGGACATGGTGGCGTTTGAGACAGGCATGGTCCTTCCTTCCCTCCGAGAGATCGGTCGTGTTGGGAGAGGGACATTAGACAGGCAGGGGCAAAGAATTACTAACGAGTGTTTCCACAACCTCTTTCTCTCCCCCATCTGCTAAGCAAATTCTGGCACAGCTGTCTAATATTTTCAAAGAGCAGCTGGATACTCTGTAGAGGTTACTGAGAGTGGCAGAGATGAAGGGGGAAGGATTTTAGTATGTTTTAGTGAACATTAAGAATACATCTGCCCTTTCCAGCCCATTCCCCTTTCAAGACTAAGTAAAGATTTGAATTATTTTAAGTTACCCTTTGAGCTTAAGACTGTCTCCTTGAATGGAATGTCATGCTGTGATGGACCATATAGGGCCTCAGGCATTACCTCAAGGTCAATTCAAGTATTTAAACGCAGTTGTGTGATGCTATTTATATAAAATTGTGCTACAGGTTGAGCATCTCTAATCTGAAAATTTGAAACTGGAAATGCTCCAAAATACAAAATTTTTTGAGCGCCAACATGATGCTCAAAGGAAATGCTCCTTGGAACATCTCGGATTTCGAATTTCCAAATTAGTGGTGCTCAACTGGTAAGTATATATAATGCAAATACTCCAAAACCTAAAAAAATCTGGAATTCAAAGCACTTCTGGTCCCAAGCATTTCGGATAAGGGATACACACAAACGAAAAGTCGAGGATGTGGTGAGAATGTTTATCAAAAGGGCCTGACCTAGGTTGGGTGGGTAGAGAGGACTCTGCGGAGGAAATGACATGTGATAAAGTTAGTAAGGAAAATGTCTCGGGCAGAGTAAATGTGTGTGTGAAGACCATGAGGCAGGAAGGAGCTTGATGCAGCTAAGAAACAGATTCAAGGGGAAAGTGATAAAGGAAAAACCAAAGGAAGAGGCCAGACCAAGTAGGCTTTAGAGGCCATTCAGTGATTTTGACAGGATGCTGAGTCATGGAAACCCACCGAAGGGTATTATGAGGGGGGCAGTCACATGGTTCTGACATGTGATCATTTACCACCTCACACCTTCTATAATAGCAACCGTACACCACCCCGTATGGTCAGTGTAGCCACACCAGGGAGATCAGGCAGTCTAGCACTTATAGTTAGAAGAAGCTTAATACAGTTTGCTGAGTTGCATCATTAGCTTTTCCCATGCCACCTAGGAGCATGTAGTTGATGCCAAATAAATGCCCTATTTTTCTGAATTAGAAAAAAAAAATTAAAAACCAAGTTAGCCCAAGAAAGTATAAGAGAACTCAGCAAAGTTAAAGAGAATTGCCTTCTTTTTAGAGCTTTCTTCTCTCTGACGTCTTGCTCCTTTCTCTGCACTCACCCCGACAAGGTTAAGAGAGCAGTCTGGGCAAAGTTCAAGGGGGAAACCGAACCAAAAGCAAAATGAACACGGCCCAGGATTAATCAATGCTTAATACTCAATCAAGTTAAATGTACCTTTTCTTTCTTTCTTTTTTTCTTTTTCAGTAAGATCTAAAAATTTTACTGGAATTTGCAACAAGCTACCCAGGAAGGCTGATTCCAAAAAGAACTTTTTTTTTTATTTTAAATGCATTGTCATTGGTTATTTCTGTACTTCTCGTTGGTTAATTCTGTACTGTGCTTAGTGAAACGCCTGGGTATTTTCTAATACCTTCCACCACACGTAGCAAACCCTTTAGTGGCCCAACACGCTGTATCTAAACAGCAGGTACCAACAATTTTCTTCTAGGAGAACTACAGTCATAAATAAGAAAAGCAATTTAGAGGGCCGAGCTGGCCCCATCCATCCTTGCCCGGGCAGATGTGGGTGGCAGAATCCGAAGGCGGGGGAGACCTCCTCCAGACGACACCTCCTCAGAGGAAGGGGGGCCTTTCCGGGTCCTGCGTGATCTCTGTAGACACGAGCCTTATTACCAGCCTCATACCTCAACTGCTTCTTTTTTGTCCTACAAATATTTACCGTGAGTTTCCCAAACAGTGTCCAACGTGACGCCAAAAGGGATCCACTGGGGATCTGCCCATGATTCGGCCCAACAGTGAGGGGTCAGGTCAGTCCCAGCTGAATTCTCCCCGGTGCACACGGGGGCCACACCGAGGATGCCTCAGCTTCCCTGCTGCTCACTGTGTGTCCCCCTGGCTGGCTGGAGAGCAGCAGGAGCAGCAGAAGCCGCTCTCCAGAGCCAGACTGACACGGGGACTGCTCCCCATTCCCCGCCCGGCCCTGTGTCGGGCCTCCTCTCTCTTCCTCTGCTTTCTCCTCTTTTTCACTGTTGCTGGTTTCCTCCCCTTTTGTCCTCCTCCCGCTCTCATTCCCGCTCTTCCACTCTTCCGAGGGCTGTCCCTGTCTCCGACACTCTCTGAGGCCCCCCTCAGGCACGCCCCATCCAGCACAGCACACAGGGTGGCACATCAGGGGGCACAGCTGCCCCTTTGCTGAGCCGTCACCTCCTTCCACAAAGCCGGTCCCCACCTGTCACCAAGATGGGCCAGTAGACAGGCTTCCTGGTCGATGTGGCCACAAGGAGTCCCTGTGTTTCCTGAGAGGCAGGGAGGGTCCACGGAGCACTTTCAGGACCTTTTTCACAGGTGCCTTGGGAGCAGCTGACAGGGAGCAGCAATGGGCCCGTGACACACAAACCATTTCAAGCCGGGCTATAAGGGACCAGGAACACTCACTCTCAGTGTCCACTGAGGCAGAGCCACGTGAATTAGGCTGACTCTTTTTTTTTTTCTTTTTTCTTGGAGACATAGTCTCCCTCTGTCTCCCTGAGTAGAGTACAGTGGCTTCATCATAGCTCACAGCAACCTCAAACTCCTGGGCTCAAGCAATCCTCCTGCCTCAGCCTCCCAGAATGCTAGGAATACAGGCATGAGCCACCTCGCCCAACCACGGTGACTCTTTAATATCAGGGATTAGGTGCACTATAAAGAGTAGCTTTCCACGGTAACAGTGCTGCAACCCTGGTGAGAACCATTTGGAATATTTGACCCAATTTGTTGCTTGGTGACAGACATAAGTGGGAAATGGCTCGTCTTTGGAGTCAGATGGACCTGGGTATAAATCTCAGTCCTGCCATTTATAAACATGTGTGACTTTGGGCACGTCCCTTGACTTCCCCGAGCCTCATTTTCTCACGCTAATGACGTGGAGTAATGAGGATTAGATGAGATCACGTACAGACCTCAGCACAGTCAGACAGACAGCCCCTCCCTGTCTCACAAATGTCTCCAGGAGACCCATTATTTGCTCAAGCACCACTGTTCTCTGGGCACTGCATCTGATTTCATTTACTCACCATAACGACCAAGCGAGAAAGACATCACTGCCTCCATCTTTCCCCATAAAGGCAGAGAGATCATGTTCAAGCTCCATGCTCCACGTCAGTCAGTGACCTCAAATACGAGACCAGGTGTTGGCCCAAAGCCCCAGTGGAGAGGACAGGCACTGGTCACCTGGAAGGAAGGATGGTCTGGGCCACAAGCAGAGGCCAGGGGGCCGGCTGTGGGGGCTGGTGGCACACCAAGGTCTCCGCCCTGGAGATCCCCAGAAGTATTTTGCCTTCCCTGGGTAGAGGCACCTGGGAGTCCCCTCACTTCCTCCATTCCCAGAGCAATGACCTGAACCAAAGTCCAGTAACGGCAGCACTGCCAGCTGCAGCACAGGCACCACGTGCCAGGCCTTGGGCGTCACGTGCTTTTTCTCACCACAGCCTGACCCCGTGAGGTCAGCACTCACATTGTGCAAACGGGAGACTCAGGAGTAAAAAAGATGAACAACCTCCCCAACGTTAAGAAAGAGTAAAGGGTGAGGCCGAGACGTGAACCCAGACAAACTGCAGAGCCGATACTCTCAGCCTGTGGCTGCCATGGAGGATTTGGAGTTACTGCCATTCATTCCTCAACTCCTGTTGTAAAAGTGGATGTTTTTATTCTATCCAGTGCTACTAGTCTGACTCTTGTTATTGCGGGTCATTTTCTGGTAATGGAAACCTACTTCACAAAACCCTGTAACCATAACCCCACTGTGGGAAAAGTCTGGTGGCAAGGAATACTGCCACCTGCCTCCCACACTCTGCAAAGAAGTTATTTCCACATTCTCAGCGAGGGCCAGTTCTCTTCCAGGTGGGAATCGCTCCACAAGCGGTGACGGAAGGAAACGGTGATCTGCGGGCTGCTTCCCGCACAGACAGGACAGGCATTCTGCACGCACCCACCTTATGACCGTCTGCTTGTTGGGGTCATAGAGGGACATGAAGAGCTCGGCATCTTCCCCAATTCTGCACACGAAGTTCCTCACAAAGACATAGAGGCTGTGGGTGGGGGACGAGGAGATGCGGGAATACGTTCCGTAGTCTGGCTGGTCTTTTGACTGAGACGTGGAAGGAAGAAGAGAGGAAGATGGAAAATCAGCCCAGCCCCACTTAGGACAATACGGAGATAGTCCAGGTGGTCGAGAGCCGCTTACGCTCAAGCCTGAAGATTTCAGCATCATGCCCAGCTCTACCACCAGAACGTTCTGCAGTCTGAGTCAAGTAACTGACTCTCTTGGCCTGTATTTTCCCATCTTGAGAAATACCACCACTGACCCAGCCTTCCTTATAAAGTTACTGTCATAAGAAATGTAAACCATAGAAGAAAAAAAAATTGCTTAAATGGACTTCATCAAAACTGTAAACTTTTGCTCTTTGAAAGATGCATTTAAAAATGAAAAGGCAAGGCACTGGGAGAAATTTACAAAACATATATTGAATGAATATTTTTATCTAGAATAGACAAATAACTCTTACAACTAATCATAAAGAAGACAGCCCAATTAAAATGGCAAAATATTGGATCAAACACTTCACAAAAGAAGATACAAATGGAAATGGCCAGTAAGCACATGAAGAGAACTCAACATCACTGGTCATCAGGGAAATGAAAATTAAAACTACAGTGAGATACACTACACAACCACTAGGATGGCTAAAGTTAAAAACACTGACAATACCAAGTGCTGGAAAGAATGCAGAGCAACTGGAACTCTCCTATATTGCTGATAAAAATGCAAAATTGTACAGCTATTTTTGGAAGTAGTATAGCAGTACCTTAAAAAGTTGCACATATACTTATTATATGCTCCAGCAATCCCACTACTAAGTACTACCCAAAAGGAATGAAAACATGTTCACACACAGATTTGTCTGCAAATGTTGATAGCAGCATTAGTTGTAATAGCCCCAAACTGGAAACTACCCAAATGCCCAACAACTGGTCAATGCTATGTACCATTGACAACTGGTCAGTGGTGTCCTGATTCAGCAATAAAAAGGATCAAAACTTTGATATGCACAACATAAACTTCAAAAACGTTACACTGATTGAAAGAAGTCAAACACAGAAAACTAATACTGTATGATTTCATTTATATGAAACTCTAAAAAAGGCACAACTAGAGTGATGGAAAATTAAGGGTGGCCTGGAGTTCAGGGACATGAAAGGAGCGCAAAGAAACATTTAGGAGGGTAGAACACTTCTATATCTTGATTGTGGTGGAGTTATCCAACACTGCATATCACTAAAATTCATTAAAGTGTAGTTTAAGATAAGTGAATTTTATTGCGTGAGAATTATACCTTAATAAATCTAAACACAAAATTGCTTTCAAGTAATACACAGCAGCTAAAATAATTTTTTAAAAATATGAATCAGATTAACTCTTCCTTGAAATCTTCCATTGATTTCCCATCACACTTGGAATAACATCTTAACCCTTTTCCACAACCCCTCAGGTCCTTTGAGAGCTGGCTCCTGCCGCCTACCCCTCTATACCATTGCCTATACTCCTCACTGCTCACCATGCCCCCCCACCCTGGCCTTTCTACACCTTGAACATTCAAGAGGAGGTCCTACCCCTGGGCCTTTGCACTTGCTGTGCCTTCTGCCTGAAATACTCTGTCACCAGATCTTCCCAGGCCTGGTGCCTTCACATTATTCAGGTGTCAGCTCAGATGTCACTCCTGAGAGAGGCCTTTCCTGGCCATGCCTTTTAAAGCAGCTTCTGAGTCACTCTGATACACATAACCCTAGTTTATTGAATTTTTAGAAACTTATCACCATCTGGAATTAATTTTTTTCATTTATTTATTTTTTTTTTTTTACTACCTTTCTTCTATGTTTCTCTCTGGAATCTAAAAGCTCCAAGAGATTAGGAAACTTTCCTAGCATTTAACTACCTGAGAGGGATGTTGAATGAATTACAGATTTGAGAGCAAAACCACAATAAAATGCGTGTGGTTACTGATCATCTCAGGTTACAGACAGATGGCCCCCTTGAACGATACACAGTCTGGTTAATTAGCCTATTATTTTAAGTTTACGATGTGCTAAATGGCTGCCTCCCTTGGCCAAAGCCTATTTAACAAAGCTCACCATTTCTTCCTTGATACGCTCTGTGATTTTATCGGTTGCTTCCTCGTGTGCGTGGAACAAGCTGATGACGCTGGTATTATCAGGATCCAAGATATTTCCATCTTCATCTCTGACAATCAGATCGAGCTCAAGGATTCTGAAAAGCAAAAACCGAAGGCGAAGATAAATCAGGGAAGACCTTTAGGTCGCTAGTGAGGAGGTTGTTTACCAGAAAGTTCAATTGATTTCTGGGGATCATATATTCACACAGGAGAGCTCGGCACCAACAGCCTGGGACACCGCTGGGCAGTGTGTGACGTACAGCACAGCCTCTTTAGAAGGCACTGTGGCAGTGTGTGTTAAATCTGTTTTAGTACATATTTCCTGTGAAATTAAAGCTAACGAAACACCCCACACTTGAACAAGGATGTGTGTTGCACCACTGTTCGCCTTGGCAAAGTGTTGAGAAAAACCAAAACGTCTACCAAAAGCAAATGGCTAAATGAACTGTGATCAGTAAGAGAACACCACGCAGCGGGGTTTAGAAATATTAGATAGTTTCGATATGTTTAATGATAGAACTCACTGAAAAAAATCAAGCATGGAAAGATGCGCACAGTGTGTTTTATAGGAAAGAATAAATAAACAGCAATAAAACAGAAACACCAGGCCAGATGTGCTACCTTGGTGCATGCATAAGAGTAACAATGAATAGAGAAAGATCTGGACAAAAAAGGACCAAAGTACTAACACAGGTCACCTATGAGGGGAAGTGGGGGCCTGGGCTGGGAGAGGTGGAGGACTCAACTTATTTAAGGGATTTATGTATTATTCAATAAACATTTGAAAACATGTGTTGGGAGAAAACAATCTCAGATATATCAATTGTTACCCACAGCTTGCTCTTCAGCTATTTGACTTCCGGGCCACAAGCCTTTCCCTGTTTGGTATTGATTTGTTTCAACTACACCTGTCATCCCGACCAGCATCAGTGACACTAACAGCACAAACACACAGCACTCCCAAGAAGCTCACATCCGGTAAGTCTGTTACATATATTAATGCATTTAACACCCATGACAGTCCGATGAGGGACGTACTACTAATATCCCCATTTTACAAATGAAGAAAGCACCAAGCATATGGGGGCTGATTAATTTGCTCAAGGTCACATAGCTAGTAAAACAATATGGCATCTGTTTGCACCCTTAACCTCTATGGTTCGCCTGCTAGACAGGAGGAGCTGAGAAGCAGAATATGGGTTGCGGGGTGGGATGGGGCAGGTTTGCAGAGGCCTTGACTTGAAGCTGCATTGGCACTTGACATTGAGGTGGAGAGCCTCAGTTGGCCATACAAAGAAGGTGGGGGGGTGGGCTGACAAAGGTTCTAAGGACCAGCAGTGGTCTTGCATGATCAGCACCACTCAGCGCCAGATTCTGGAAGGGTAGCAAGGGCAAATGAAGGAGACTGAGTCTTCATGTCTTATCTGAGAATCCAATTGAGAGGCACATCTCTCATCTCATAGAAATGCAAAAGGAAGGGAGCCAAGGTTCACCCGTTTGTCCACATTCATTAGGAAATTAACTCCCAGCTAGATATGACTCATGGTGCTGCACAGCAACGCTGCCTACAGGGCGATGGCTGAGGGGGATAAATGCATCCAGCTAACGATGCGCGGAGGCTCGCCCGACCTTGGAGAAGACGGAGCACGGCCGATACATAATTTAACGCCAAGATCTCTCTAGCTTTTCCTCTTCAAAATTTATCAAAGTGGATTCGGTTCTCAAATGTATGAATAAAACATTCTCCCAGATCCAGCTGTCTGGGGATTTGGAGAAGTCATTTGAGGATTCCTCACTCCTTGGACCCTACAGAGCTTGTCCATTACCCGTCTCACTTGGAACTCTGGAGTTTTCAGTAGGATCAACGGGATTCCCGTGGCCCCGGGGCGGGAGAGGCCGCCCTCCACAGGACAGCGCCCGCTTGGACACAGCGGCCATTCATTTGCACATTTCCTCATCAGGAGATAACCCCGCTGCTCTCTTCTGTTCAAGAAGGTAGATAAAATGAACCCAAGATGAAGACAGGGGAAGAAACCCCTACTGTATGCCTTTTTCCAAAATAATAATAATAATAATAATAATAAGGTAAAAATAAACAAAAATGGCACCTGCCATAGCTCCCCATCACTGTCTGGACAAGTGCGGACTCACCTGGCACTCAGGGCCTCTGGGTCCCAGTCCCCGCCTGCCTGTCCTCTACTCATGTCCCTCTCATCTGCTCCCACAACCTCTCGTTCTCGCTCTCTGAGTTTCCCTAATAATTCCTGCTAGTTTTGTTAGATTCAGGGCCGTTGTCACCCCCCAGCCCCCCTGACCCTCTTGTGCGTGCTTCCTCCGCTCACGGTGAGTATAACTTCCTCCCCAAAGGGGCTGCTCACTGCTCTGCCTCCCCCACCAGCCCACAGCGCCCGTGGCAGGTGGTAGAAGGCAGTGGTTACGCGCCTGGACTCCGGAGCCACACGGCCTGCTTTCAGTCCCACTGCATCCTGGGCAAAACCGCCTAATACCTCTTGAGCCTCAGTTTCCTCGTCTGAGAAACAGGGATGATCGCAGCGCCTACCCCATAAAGCTGCGGTGGAAAGCACACGGGAAGTGCTCACAACAGCCCCTGGCACAGAGGGGGCACTGGTTAGTTAGCATGAGCTCCTATTGCTTGCTTCTTACATTGCGGTGGTTAAAAATAGAGGCTGTATTTTGTGCCTGTCCCTACCCTTGGGGCCGACCAGATGTGCGACAAAAGTACGATGTCTGAACGAAAGAATGGAGTGGATGTGGGCAGAGACGGGCTGATTCTTCCAGACTCGGTTCCGCTCCCGCTTCCCTGACCCTCACGGCTGGAGGCTGGTCCTCGTCACGCTGCTGCCCACGTGCCAGGCCTCCCGGCTTTGGGGAGGCCACCCATCCCGTACCAGAGCTCTGAGCCCTCAAGAGCCAGGCCAGAGCTAGGGTGCCCAGGGCGCTCACTTCTGGCTGAAGGAGACGGGGAAGGGAGGCCCCCCCGGCCCCCCAGAGCGTCTGTCTCACTTCCCCACAGGAAACTGACTGAAACCGAAAGTGCAGGGCTGGGCTACAGACGGGCTGGTGTGGGGAGGACCCCCTGCCTCTCTTTTCTCCCATCATCGCCATCCGTCCGTTCACTCAGTTACCACTCGCTGAGCACCTGCTGCGTGCAGGCCCTGTTCCAGGCACAGGCATGTCTTAGAGGAGCTTGCAGGACCGTAGGGGAGCCGGGCCAGGATGGAAGAGCTTACTGTTCTGGATACTACACGCCTGCAAGAGCACCTAACCCAGCCCAGGGTGGGTAGGGGGAAATCAGGGAAGGCTTCCTGTGAGGGGTGACCATTTCTTCCATCCCCGGTCCTTCTTCTCTGGAGCCCCACCCCCACCCCCACCCCTGCCCCGAGGAAACAACATCTAAAGGTCACAGATGTCACTGTAAAGCAGCGAAATGCCCTCAGTTCCCACACTCCCAGCTGCAACTGTGTTCAGTTAAAGATGCCACCACACCAATGGCAGCAGCAGCTGCGTGGCAAACCCCTCCCGTCACTTTGGGATGACGTGCTTAATAAGCAGATTTGGACACGCTTGCTCTAGATGCCAAGAGGGGCACCAACAGAGGGACGGTGTTTCTGGGATGGAAAGCAGCTGTAAGTTGGACCCATTAACTTTCTTCCTTGGATCCTCTTCCTAGTGCATATCACAAGAGCAAGAAAGCCTGGCCTGGCTACTGGGAAAATTTCTTTTTGTTCTCATTAAATGGGTTCTTTTTACTTCCCCCTCCTATGTTCTAGCCTTCTGACCCACTTTGCAAGCTCTTGAGCATGCATGCTCTCTCACTAACCCCTGCCCTCCCTTTTTTTAAGCCTGCTTAACATCTCTTTATCCTTCAAACTTCAGCTTAGGAGCCACCTCCTCCAGGAAGCCTTCCTTGACTTCCTTCTCCAAGTCAAATTAAGAGCACTCTTGCTTCCTAAGCCATCATACTTATCACAATACTTATCAATAGCTTACTTGTGGTTTACTCCTAAGCTGGACCATGATCCCCTAGTGGACAGGGACTCTTATTTCTGTAGCCCCAACAACTAGCAGGAAATCCAGCCAACTATAAATGCTCAATGCATGTTTGGCTTGTTGCTGGACTGAGTGAACAAATGAATAGGATGTTTGGAGGGCATTCAAAAAACCAGGAGGGCGGGGAAGCTCTGACAGTTCTCAAAGGCCATCCAAGCAGCAGAGTGCTGAGGCCCATGGACTCTGGAGCCAGACTGCCGGGGTCTGAATTCCGGTTCTGCCATTCACCAGCTGTGCAACTCTGGGCAAGTTACTTAACGGATTGAAGAGCCTCAGTTTCTTCACCTGAATAAATGGGAAAATAAAACTGCCCGCCCCATGGAGTTCTTATAAGAATTAAATTAGACAATAGCATGTAAAACACTTAGCATGGAGCAGGTACATAATGAGCTCTGATTAAATGTTGGTTATAATACTATTACCAGTGGGCTGTCCCACCTCAGATAATTGGTTCATTTTCTCCTTAACTTTATGACATTCAAATTCCAACCAATTTCTGCTTCTGTTTGAGGAAACACTTTTGTATAATAATAGTGCATGTGAGTTAGCTTATGGCGTGTGGCTTGGATAATGTAGGATTGGGAAGGAGACATTAAGTCTCACACTGAGACTTAAAGGAGAGTTTTGCAAATGCAAGGACAAAATGACAACTAAGCTGAAAGTGAACCAGCATGACTGTGCCCCCCAAACCCCCGGAAGTAGGTTAAATGAGTGCCCTAAATTTCTCGGCCTGGTAACAGTCACTGCAGAAGCAAGCCTTGGCTCCATCTGCAAGTCCCTGGGTCCCAAGGGAGTGACAACAAAGGCACATAGGAATGGCCACTGGTAATAGCCTTCTCCCAGATAGAAAGTGGCTAACTCGCATCTAGAAATGAAACCAAGCTTCTTGGAAGGGAAAAAGGAAAGAAAGGGGCTGGGTGGGGAGAGAAAGCAGCTTTTCAGAAAGAGAAGTTACTTGTTGCCATAGTCAATTTTGGATGTGACTTTCTGCTTCAGTTCCTTCAGCTCATCCTTGGGCAGAGTTCCTGAGAGCAGCTGGGACCTCCACTCCATCAGGTCGTACATCATGGACTGGACCTGGAGGAAACGTTCCTTTTTGCTGGCCTAGGAGACAGGAAACAATCCTTAATCACCTACGCCAAAGGTGCTTGGGCATCTGCTACAGTTTGGATATGTGTCCCCTCCAAATCTCTGGTTGAAATGTGATCCCCAATGTTGGAGAGGGGCCTAGTACGAAGTGTTTGGGTCAATGGGTCACGTGGGAGGATCCCTCATGAACAGCTTGGTGCCAATCATTGTAACTATGCATTAAGCCTTATATAGAAAGACAATGAAATTTTGCTAAGCTTCCCTGAACTTTGTCTGAATGGATGATCCCAAACTTCTACACTTCAGAACACTGGCTTCCATTCTTTGGAATCTGAGCCTCCTGGGAGGCTGTCCTTAAACTTTGCACTTGAATAAACTTTCTCTAAACTGGATTCTGACCCTTTTGATTATTTTAAGTTGACAAACATCTGCTATAATGGAGGTCCCAGAACTCAGGCCCTTTGAGGCTAGAAGCCAGGGCCCTTTCTCCAGTGATAAAGGACTATTTCTAGAACAGCCCTCCCAAAGCGTTGCACGTGTACTGTCTGTGGCACGTGAGATGGCTCTTGGTGGTACAAAGATACAAGGTCAAATAACACTGACCCATACAGTGATTCTCTTCCACTTTCTTTCCATCCTTCTGTTTCGGGAAAAGAGAAAGTTGTAGTTTTATGGTAATACGTCTTTAACACCTCTCACACATTTCTTAATTTCTTTCCTTAACAGAGAGAGAAGGTCTCAGGCTCAGAGATTTAGATGGGTACAATAGCAAGCATCTAATAATACTGTCTTGTTTTCATTGTGTTTAGTTGAATAGTGTTCTTCTAATTGTGCCAAGTGCTTTTGGCTTTCCATTTGGGAAAGTGTGTGCAGTATAAGAAAGAAAGAAACATAGATATATATGCATACATGTATGTAAGTATGTATACCTTTGGTCTTTGTCCCTGGCTCCTGAGGCAGTGCCCCTAAAATCCTTGCAAATCCTTAGTGACAGGAATGTCTTTTATTATTCATAACAATCCCCTTTCAACCATAGCTGAGGTTATGCTAAAGAGGCGAGTCTGGATGGGCCCCTGGATAGTTTCAGGATGGAGGCTGGTTGCCAGAGGAATGGACCGTGTGACTACAGGTTTGGAACTTTCGGCCCCTCTCTGCTCTGTCTCTCCCATCCCTGACCTCCAGTGGGGGGAGAGGGGCTAGAGATTGAGCTCAAGCACCCATGGCCAATAATTTAGTCAATCATGCCTAATGATTGACTAAATCGTAGTGAAATTTGACTAAATCATAATGAAACTTTGATTAAAACTCTTACAAAGTAAGGTTTGCGAAGCTTCCCAGATGGTGAACACGTCAATGTGCCGGGAGGGTGGCGTGCCTAGAGAGGACAGGGACATTCCGTGCGCCCCCATACCTTGCCCTACATATCTCCTCCACATGGCTGTTTCTGAGTGGCATCCTTTATGATAAAACTGTAATCATAACGATAGCACTTTCCTGACTTCTGAGTTGTTCTCAGAATTATGGAACCTGAGGCAGGAAAAGGGGGTCTCTGGTCAGGTAGCGGGAATCCCTCCATTTGTAAACAATTCTAACTGAAGCACAGGTAGCCTGGGGACCTGGGACTTGAGACTGGCCACCGAAGGGAGGGCTGTCTTGTGGAATTGAGCCTACGGAGGCTCATGCCAACTCTGGGTAGTTGTGTCAGAATTGAATCGAATTGTAGGGTGCCCAGTTAGTGCTGGAGAATCAGAGAATTGTTGTCAGACCTTCATAAAGTTCACTATGTAAATTGATCTAGGTTTACTAAAAGGAGTGCTGATTTAGGTATTAAGTAATACCATGTCGTATACAGATGTGGCAAGAATCATGAAGGTGATACTAAATAACAGATGTTTAAGGATCTCTTTACTAGGGGGTGGGCATAGGGACTTGCTATTCAAAGATTTTTTTAAGGGAAAATGTTAAGCCATAGAAATGGTCCATGTGAATGTGATGTGATGTTTTAAAAGAGGTAGTAGAGATGAAAAAGAAATCACTTTAGCCACAAACATACTGTTTTCCCCTCAAACTTTCCTAACAACTTTTGGGAAACTTACAGAATTGAGTGTGCCAGTTACAACATATTATGAAATGCCTACATGGGAGTCAACATTTAAGACCATAAAAGTCTACAACCAGTGTGCGTACACCAGTACACCAGCAGGTGTGTGCGGTGCCCTGGCAAATACGCAGTAAGCCTGGGTTGACATTTCCACTCTCAGCTTAATGGTTTGCTTAACTAATTGCTTTCATTAGGAGCTTTGGTGCCTCACAGGAGGATCTAAAATTCGATTTGCTTCAAAACAGGGAAAACAAATGCAAAATATGCTCTTTATTTTTTCACGGTCAAAGCTTCTTCACAGATCTGAAGACAATAGTCATCGGTTAATTAACATATGACAACAGTATTTCTCAAGGTGTTATCAGCAGACTACCAAATCAAATCCCCGAGTTTATTAAAAACAAAGATTACTAAACCCTATCAGAGAAAGCTTTATTTTTAACAGCTCTCAAGGTGATTGTTATGATACTCAAATTTGGCAACTTTTACAGTAGTTTAAAAACATAAAGATCACACGAGACCCTGTTTATTATGGCTCTGTCACTAGCTAGCTGTGTGGTTTTGAGAAAGTCACCTAACCTCTCTGGGCCTTGATATACTCGTACATAACAGTGCGTGCTCTGATATGTCACCGAAACCACCTTAGCCTGTCCGGCTCAAGGCCAAATTGCAAACTTGAACCAAACTGAAGACTGCAAGCAGCTTCCATCCCAGGGAGCAAAATTTCAAGTCTCACCACATAGAGCTGTTTCCAGATGCTCCCCCACTCCCAAAGTGTCGTTGTCACTTCTTGTGCCAGAGGAATTTCTGCAGGAATGATGTTCTCAGTATTTCTATTTAAGGTGGGAGAAAAAAATGGCGTGAAATTGAGACCCAGGTGCTAATAAGATAAAATGCTGGCGAATTTGCATTAAGCTGCAGCTGCTGGGAGGGGCCTTCCTGACATTAGACCGAGCTGCCTCCAATAGCCACACCAATTACATTATGCAAATACGAGGACCTTCCTCTGTAATGTCCTCCTTCGCCAGGGTGGGCTCATTATTCAGGATTAATCTACTTTAATACAGTTCAAAGGCAGCTGCCAGTGAAAAGTTGGATTCTCCAAATTAATATCTCCCAGAATCGGATCTGAACAGGAATCAGTTTGGATTAGATCTCCCATCCAGTGAGGGAAAGGAGACACACAAACAAACACAGGCACAGAGCGGATACGCTGAACACCCTTCAGACCTGCCAAGGCAGATTTTCAAAGTAAACAGGACAAAGACAGGTACGAGCCGCTGGAGGTCAAGCGTGGCAAGGAATGGCAAATACCTTCTTTTCTCGACTGTCACTTCCTTGATGTGGATAAAGGATTTAGGAAAAATGCCCTGTTGGAAACAAAATAAAATAAAATAAGAAGACATATCCCTACAGAAACGACAAACCCTAGGCCTTCAGGGTTTGTTACAAAGCCACTGACTGGCAAAACCCTCACCCTTTAAAGAAATAACCCCAGAGTCGGATAGAGCAGGAAGAGAATCCCAGGTCTAGCTTCCCTTCCAGTTTGCCATCAGCTGCTCTAGACCCCACAACAGCCCTGGGTCCCAAAGGATGCCTCAACCCCATTATGGGCGCCCACCCTATCAGGGAGCCACAAGGGACTTTCATGGCTTGATAAACACTCTAAACCACTCAGCACCGTGAGACAGGGGCTCTGCTTCTCCCCTCTCCTGCCCAGTTCTGGAAAGCAGCCACCCGTCACAGTCAGGAACAACTGGAAGGTCGGGAGGAACTGGTCCTGAAGCAGCGGTGTTCTGGGTTGCACTTGGGCTACTTAGATCTGAGACCTAGTCTCCCTGGATGTATTTCACTGTTCTTTGGAGAGAGAAAAGTAGGGCCGTGCCTCCCAACACTGCATGTCAGGGAGGAAGGAAAAGCTTCTGTTATTTCCTTGCTCCATAATTTGGCTCAGTTAACAAGAGGTTTATCAACTAGTTGGAGATTCTTTCATAGATGCAACCAGTGTGCACACTTGGGGACATCTGGTCACCATGCTGGATGCCATGACAGGAAGTGAGCAGAGCAGGTGCCTGCTGTTATGGAGATGACGTAGGTGTGTGGGGCTGGAGCACGAGAACCACTGGCAGGTAGAGACCCAGCCTGTCCTGTCTACATCATGTTGGATACACAGGCGAGGAGATGAATGAATCCCCACACAACTCTAAAGGAAGGCAGCGGAAGATAAATTTCAAATAAAACAGGCACAATTCCATGGGGACTTGGGGAAGAGAGAACCATATGTGAGCAGCATATCAGGAAAGGCTGCAGGGAGACGACAGCACTGGAGATGGGCTTTCAAGAATAAGCAGAAGGGAAAGAGAGTCAAGGCACAGTGAGTACCAAGACACAGGGGGCGCAGGGCGCAGGGCGCAGGGCACATGGAGGGAGAATGGGTCTGGTTTGCTGAAGAGCAATAGTGGGAGAGAACTGCCCCAGCAGGGTGGCAGGACCCTGTGAAGACATCCAGTCTTGTCCCAAATAAGAACCAACTGACCTTACCTGTAACATTTTGTGCTTTAAGAGGTATCCCCTATACCAGTCTGCAAAGAGAAAACAAAAAAACAGGTCTCTCATTTATTCTTATAAGTTTGTTGCTGGGGAGGTTTTTTTTGTTGTTGGTTTGTTTTGTTTTGGTTTGGTTTTTAACTATTAATACCAAAGAAACAACTGCTTTAGACCTTAGGTACAGATCAGAGTTTGGAAACCTGTTGTCTTCAAACTCTTTTGGATTGGTTGCCAACATCTCAAAACAACATATAAAAATAGATTTCACAAAGGTATGCAAATTTCTTCCTTCTTTTGCAAAATGAGGTGCCCCAGCAATGCTGGCCCGCACTCCCGCTGGCCATTAGCTAGTGGAGCAGCCGGTCCCAGCAGAAGAGCAGGTGCCTCCAGTCACCAGCCTCGCTCAGCCCTTCCCTCATTTTCCTTATCTGCCTGGGCCCTGCGGTCATATGCATGTTTTCAACCCCCTGCCTTGGGGACATAGAAAGGCTCAGGAATCTTGGCAAACAACCTAAAACAACAATTCGCAGTTCTGACAGCAGCAAACGTGTCTAAAATGCGATTTGCAAAAGTTAGTCATTACAAAACATGTAAGTTCAGAGATGAATGGACAGAAATTTTAAAATATTCTTCCTTTTGCAAGAATATCAAAAACGATTCAATTAACAGAAATCCCAATGACGCACAGTCCTCTGACTAAATGAGCCTCAGTGTAGCAAGTACTGATGACTCTAATGAGTCTGTTGGCCTTTGAAACGATTCCAGCACAGCCAAGTAGTGGCATTTGTCATCTCTGTAAATAAAAAGCGTCTGTCAGGCGCCTTATTAGCTGCCCCTCATTACTGGGCTGACAGATTGTTGCTGAAATATGTTCTCAACAGACATATTTGCAAGTCCCAAAACAAACAACTTCAAATGCAAAGTCACCCCTCACAGCCCTGAGCCAGCTTGACCATCAAGTTCTAAAGGAAGTTCTGAAGCGACAGGGGCCCACCGGGCTCCTACTGTGAATCAGAAAGTGAGAGGGAGAGAAGGAGAAAAGGAAGGTAAGAGGGAAAATATAAAGGAAAGAAGGGCGGCTGGAGAAAAAGAATCTCAGGTTTGGAATAAAATTACTGCTCTACCTGCTCTTTGTATATTAAGCCTTTTAATCTTCTTAAAAACCATATGAGAGAGGAACTATTATCATCCCTTTTTACAGATGAGTGTCCTACCTGAGGCACAGAGAAGTTAAGTAACTTGCCCAGGGTCACACAGCTAATAGATGGCAGTGTCAGGAGTTGACGTATGCAGCCATCACACTGTGCATCCTGCTTTATGGCGGAAGGAGTTTGGTGATGACCTATTATTTCCAACTTCTCAACATCTGAGTCCCCAGAACCAAAGCCTCGCTAAGGTACTTTCCAACTGAATATCTCCGGTGACGGAGGCTCGTCTGCCTCATGAAGCATCACACCGTATTTTCCATTGCCTTTATTATTTGTCAATAACTATGGAAAATAATTCGCAATCAACAGTAGTGCTTATACTTTCTGAGTGCTTTCTACATGCTGGGAACTCTGTTGCAGTTTTCTTGTTTTGTTTTGTCAAATTATAAATTAATCTTCTCAACAATCCTATAAAGCTGGTACTATTACTGCTTCAGCTTTGCAAAGGACAATAGAAAGGCACAGAGATTAAGTAATGTGCTGACAGTCACACAGTTAGTGGGTGACGCAGACGAGACTTAAACTCAAGCAGCTGACTCCAGAGACGACACGGCCGCACTGCACCACACAACCTCTCTAGTTGCTCCATTTCACCAACTAGATGCAAATGCATCTTTGTGATGTTATTACAAGCTGCTGTTCACTGATCAATTAAAGCATTCAAAGCTGTATGCCAAGTGCTGTACGTGCCTTCTGTCATTTAATGCTCACAGTAACACTGTGAGCTAAGTATTATCATTCCTATTGTATAGATTAGGAAATTGATATTCAAGTCAGTTGATGTACTGGGCCAGGATTACATAGCCAGGGAGAAAGCTCAAGTCCGTGTGACTTCAAAGCCAGCCCTTAAAGCTGTATAGTCATATTGTCCCCCATGTGATGGCCTTAGAGCACAAATATAGATAAGGCTATACAGTCACAATGACCTGAACTCACTTGATGGCCAAAGCCACCAAAATCCACCAGGAAGTAGAAAAACAATCAAGGCACCAACTGTCCCTACACCAAGCTCATGTGAAAGGGCCTCCGTCAGGATCCCTGGGTCCAGGGACTTTGCCTGTGTGACTTTCGAGACTCAGTTACATGTGCACACCTTGTAGGTTTCCCAATTCTCAGGGTTTCAGCTCACTCCTAACTACAGGATTCTGCTGAATCTTGTACCTAACAATATTCCTGTTCTGGCTTCCAGATTCAAGTTTAATCAGTGTTGATTATGAACCTACTGTGCATATTGCACTGGGTTAGGTGCTTTCAGAAATAAGTCTCTAGTGATCCTTTGCAAGAAGGCTTTATCTCCACTTGCTGGACGGCACTGAGATTAAGCAGGTGAGGAAGAAATCCCAGCATTCTTCAGCAGTGACATAGCCACACCAGCAGCCAACATTTACTGCATAGGAACTGTCCTCAGGACTTTTTCTGACATCCTCACCCTGCTGGGCCATTGATCTGTGACCACTGATGTCAGCTGCCTCATCTGGTCACCAGTCAGCTATACCTGGCTGCACTCCAAGAACTGACCAGGCAGTGGTAGATAACAACAGCTGGCACAAAAAGGGCAAAATCCTAGGACAATGGGCCCCATCATCAAAAGCAGGCTCAGTGTAACATGGTACTTACTGTGTCCCAGAACTCTCACCTGGGCTCAATACCCTCTGAATTAAATAATAACAAAGGCTGTTTTTTGTTTGTTTGTTTGTTTGTTTGTTTGTTTTTTGTTAGCTCTTTCCATGAGATAATCACTTGTTTTTTTCTTTAGAGATGGAAGCCCAGACTTGCCTTGACTCCTAGGCTCAAGCAATTCTCCCACCTCAGTCTTCCAAGTAGGTAGGACTACAGGTACGTATCACTGTACCCCGCTCACTTTTTTTAAACATAAAATTCACAGTATGCATAGCTATGGACTGAAGGTAGGTGTGCCCCCAAAATTTATGTGTTGAAATTCTTTTTTTCCTTGTTTTTTCTGGTTTTTTTTTTTCTTGTTGTTGTTGTTGAGACAGAGTCTCACTCTGTCGCCCTGACTAGAGTACAGTGGCGTCATCATAGCTCACTGCAACCTCCAACTCCTGGGCTCAAGCCATCCTCCTGCCTCAGCCTCCTGAGTAGCTGGAACTACAGATGCACACAACAACGCCTGGCTGTTTTGTTTTTGTTTTTTTTCTTTTTCTTTTTCTCTTTCTTTTTCTTTTTGGTAGAGACAGGGTCTCTACCAAAGAGACAGAGTCTCTTGCTCTGGGTAATCTCAAACTCCTGAGCTCAAGTAGTCATCCCGCCTCGGCCTCCCAGAGTGCTAGGATTACAGGCGTGCGTATATTGAAATTCTGACACCGGACATGACGGCATTAGGAGGTGGGGCCTTTGGGAGGCAAGTAGGTCATGAAGGTGGAGCCTTTCTGCATGGGATTAGGGCCCTTCCAGGAGAGCTTGTTCCTCCTGTCTCTGCTCACTGCCATGTGAGGACACAAGAGAGACACAGTCATGTGCAAAGCAGGAAGCCGGCCCTCACCAGACACCAGATCTGCCAGTGCCGTGATCGTGAACTTCCCAGTCTCCACAAGTATGAGAATTAGATTTCTGTTGTTGAAGCCACCCACTCTATGATACTCTGTTATAGCAGTCTCTGAACTAAGACATGCCTTCTGGGGGAAGATGAGAAAAGGGAATATTTTACAATTCTTTTGGACAACTATGAAGTACCAGTTATTCAAATCATCCTGTTTTTCCACATCCCAAATACCAAAATGAAGTATACTCAAATTCTCGAGTCCCATAAGAGTCAGGGGACTGAGGAGATTAAAAATATCCCACAATACCAGCAAAGAATACAAGGCCTAGAGAGATGCGGTTCCCTCCCTGCCATTTCCAAGCAGCGTGATCTGTGGTCAGGTGACTTACGCCTCAGTGTGTTTATTTCTAAAATGAGGAAAATAACACCAATCCCAACAGGATTTATTAAAACTATTATCTAAAACCTTGGATGGGAAGAAAACATACCAATTTCAGGAAAAGTGTTCCCTATGTGGGGAAAAATGAAAAAGAATGGAATAAATGAAGAGTAAAATGGGCTTTTGACTGCATCTGAAATTATTTCTTTTAAAAAAAAGTCTGAAGCAAGCATGGTAAAATTTTAATATTTATCTGAGTCACGAGTGCTTGGAAGTACTTGTTCTTTCCTGTATGTTGAACTATATAATAATACTAAGATCAAATAGAAGATAGTACCTATCAGTGGTTAAGAGTGTGAGCTCTGACTAAAAAGAAACTGCACAGCAAAGGGAACAATCAACAAAATGAAACAAAAACTTAGATTGGGAAAAAAAAATATTTGCAAACCATATATCTGATAAGGGGTTAACACATTAATTGCCATGAGAGTTATATTTAACTCACTCTAGTTTTGACCCTGTGGCCACGTGAAGCATATATAAAATTGTACTTGTTGAAGTTTTTATTGTTACAATTAATACCGACAATTCTAAAAATGTGGATTAAATGAATAGAAGTCAATAAATTTTGTTTTTCTATTTATGTTTACCTTTAAATTATACTCAAAGTTTTTATTCTATTTTCATAATAAAGCACTGTGGCCCCAAGGAAAAGTTTCTGACTTTATAGTGTGGCAGTCAATGTGTCAATATCCAAAATTTATAAAGAACTCACACAACTCAATATATAAAAACAAATAACCCAACTAAAAAATGGGCAAAGACCTGAACAGATATTTCTCCAAAGAAGACATGAAAAATGGCCAACAGGTATATGAAAAGGTGATCAATGTTATTAATTCTTAGGAAAATGAAAATCAAAACCACAATGAGATATCACTTCACACACATTAAAATGGCTATTATCAAAAAGTCAAGAGATAACAAGTGTTGGCAAGGGTGTGGAGAAAAGGGAAGTCTAGTACACAGTGTTGGTGGGAATGTAATTTGGCATAGTCATTGTGGAAAACAGTATAGACATTCCCAAAGAAATTTAAAATAGAACTACCATATGATCCAGCGATCCCTCCTCTGGGCATACACCCAAGGGAAATGAAATCACAGTCTTGTAAAGATATCTGCATTCTCATGGTTATTACAGTGTTATCCACAATAGCCAGGAGATGGAAACAACCTAAGTGTTCACCAGTGGACGAATGGATAGAGATACCGTGGTATAAACAAACTGGAATATTATTCAGCCTTTAAAAAGAAGGAGATCCTACCATTTGCCACAACATAGATGGACCCAGAAGACGTTATGCTAAGTGAAATAAGCCAGACACAGAAAGAAGAGTGTTGCACGATCTCACTTATACACGGAATCTAAAAGAAAAAAAAAATGAGTGAAATATACAGAGGTAGAGGATGAAACAGTGGTTATGGGGGGGAGGAATGAAATGCGGAAATGTAGGTTGGAGGTTACAAGATAACAGATATGTAGGATGAACAAATCTAGAGATCTAATGTACAGAGGAGGTCTATAGTCAATACAATTGTACTGTATTTGGGACTTCTGCTAAATGATTAGATTTTAGCTGCTCAAGCCACAAAAACAAGAGAGACTGAGTAACTATGTGATATGATAGACATGTTCATTTGTTTCACTATAGTAACTATTTTACTATCTATATGTATCCCGTAAGATCATGATGTATCCTTTGAATATTCACAATAAAATTTATTTTTTTTAAAAAAGTGTGAGCTCTGGAATCAAAGCCTGAATTCGAATGGAGATCTGCAACTTAACTGCATTTCTCTAAGCTTCAGTCTTCTCATCTTTAAAATGGGAATAATAGTGCCTCATGTCTCATGGGAATAATAATAGTGTCTCATGAGGCTTAAATTAGATTTAAAATTCAGAGAGTTTGCCCAGTGCCTGGTACATGGTAAGTCTTCAAAAAAGTTCATAGATACCATTCTCTTTTTTAAAAAAATCAATTAAAATAACAATAAAATGCAGAGAAAGTGGGGCATATTTTCTATTTTATAGGCCTATAGACCTATAGATTAGGAATTTTTTTTTTACTGAAATCATTTCAACATATTTTCATAACAACAAAGAAAATGAGACATACCTCAAATTCAACATAATGGAAGTTACTGACATTTTAGCCTCACCCTCATTCAGAACAGAAGAAAACTTCACTTACAAACTCCTGATAATGGAGCAGGACCACTTAAGAAAACAGAGTCCTTTTCACACCATCCTGTCACTAGAGTAGACCTTAACAAAAGACTATCTCCTTGCAAAGTGGTGCTTTAAAAAGATTCCCTGTTAAGTGGTCATAACATCCTCCACTTATCCTAAAAGCAAAGCACCTGGATAGGTCAAGATCACCCTCAAAGGAGTTATCAGTATGGGCACTGTTACATGGCTCTTGGTGTACCTGATTCTGCAAGTGGTAGATTCAAAGCCTCATTGTGCAGGACTCTTTGCAGCCAAACCAACAATGCAGTAATGTACATGTGCTGACTTAGAAAGCACTCAAGATATTTTTAAGAAAGAAGAACAAGTCTCAGAATGATATGCACAGTTGTAATCCCATTTCTAGAAAACAGCAACAACAAAAGCTCTACATTACTTTAAAAAAGCAGAAGATCCTCTATCAATCTCCTCCCTTACCCCTTCTTGTGGTTTTATTTTACTGGTAAGTGAAATCCAAAAGAGCTTAGGGAACCAGTGTAGAAATCCCATTCTCATTCCCACTGAGTGGAACCCCATGGCCCAGACATGCATAGGTATTAGTAAGTAGAATGGGACTTTTCCTGTTGTTCCAAAAAGGAAGAGTCAGATAGTAAATAACTGAGCATGGAGCATGCATCCCCTCTCAGGGACTTATAAAGAAGAATCTAAGCAAGAGGTGCTACCTGCAAGGAGCATCCCTCTGCCACACTCCAAGTGATCAGAAGAGAGGGATAGATGGGGGGCGGTCTTTGGAGGTGGGAATCGTTGCCTTAGAAGGGCATGGGCACAGCTTCTGCACCCCAAAACCACACCAAGCAGGGCATGGGTACATTACAGGTACATCTTCACACAGAGATGTCAGGGACATCTGGCATCTCATTCCCCAGCTACACGGCCCTTTGCACAGTGACTGTGTGATCACTGGGCTTATTTGAGTAGGGAAGAAAAAGAACTGGAGAGAGAGCGTTCCAAACCCCCTCCTTCCTCAGCCCTTGATTAAGCTGGTAAAGGGAGAAGTGGGTGAGCAGTACAGTGGATATGAGGTTGAGGTCTTTTGATGTCATTGACTATCAGGAAAGATGTCAACCCAATATGACAAGAGGAAGTGATTGGGGGAAAAAAGTCACTGCTTTTTTATGTTTGTCCCTTCCATGAGGCATTCCTAGTGCCCAATACACCTGCATTGTTTTCCACCTCTAAAATCAGGACACAGAATGCTTACACTGCCTCTGGGTAGAAAAGGCAGCCTGAGAGATAAAATAGCATTTGGATATGGAAGGTCGAGCACTGGGTACCCTTCTGAACTATGTGAGTTTTTATCACAACAATATATTATCTTTATAATGGGAAGTGAAATTCATCCGTGTCTAAGCTTCCAGGTCAGGTTTTTGTTTTCCCCAGTCATCCAGCTGAGTAGGTTTAGTGTGTAGGGGAGGAAAGGCTGGCCTCACCATTCCAGGCAATCAAAGATTCAGCTTCCAGCTTACCTGGACTGTACCTTAAAGATATATATCTGCCAGTCTCAATGCTACCCTATGTAATGGAGGGAAGGATGGAATTAACCAACACAGAGCCCCTTCTATGAGCCAGGCATGGTGCTACACAGCTTCTCTACTTTCTCTCATTGTATCCTCATAATAAGCTGAGGAGCAAGGTGATGAAAACCCATTTGATTGATGAGAAAACCAAAGCTTACCTACCCAAGATCACTCAGTTAATGGGTAGTGGAAGCAAGGAATAACTTCTGATTTAAAAGCCAATGCTCTTTTCACTTCTTTTATTGGGGATGGTGGGGGAGATTTAAAAACTATTGAAAGCGAGGTGTGGTGGTGCACACCTGTAATCCCAGCTACTTGGGAGGCAGAGGCAGGAGGATCGCTTAAGCCCAGGAGTTTGAGACCACAGTGGGCAGTATAGCAAGACCCAGTCTCTAAAAAACATATATCTATTTTTAAATATTTAAAAACGACTGAAAAATACAAAGAATAAAATAACCATCATTCACATTCCAACTACCCAGAATTAATCATTTCTAACATCTCAGGATATTTGCTTCCAATCTTCAGGACTATACTTTTTTGGTCTAAAATTGATATGTTATTGTAGACAATTTAAACTAAGCAGAAATGTACAAACATAAGACTTAAAAATTATCCCAAATCCCATGACACAGAAAAAGATAAAGCTACTAATATCATTCCAGTCAACTCTTCACTTAGATTTATACACACAGAATGACAGGTAAACAGATAAAGTATGATTTTTAAAATACTCTCATAAAAATGAACATATAGTTAAGATATTATATAAATAAAACTCTCAAATTTAATGTTATTTGTATTAACAGAAGAAAAAAATCAAAGGAAATGTTGAACTTAGATTAAATGTTTCTTTATCTCTAAAACAATTTCCTAAAAACTCCTCTAAAATTAAAATAGTTATGAAAAGCATCAGAAGATGGGAGTGGTTATGTTTTTTAAAAAGTCACACATTTTATTTCTAACTAATATTGATCAACTCTGTGCTGTAGAGATGCCATTGAGTTATCTATTCTCTCCTGTTCTTCTCCCATTTCTTCATTTTATTAGATTCCTTTCCATTGTCGAGGTTCTTAACAATAACATTCTTTTTGGTACATAAATATGACTTTCAATACCAATTTTTATAAATGGATTCATTTGGACACATTGTTCACCACAATTTCCTTTTATCACAGCATTTTAATCTTATATTCTTTTATTTTGACTCATCTCTCAGTTGGCTGGATCTTGGTTTTCAAGAAGTTTTCTACAGGAGGGTTTCACGGCACACCCATGTTCTTTTTCCTACACAGTTTTGACTAATTTTTGACTCACACTGTAGTGTTCATATTTTTTATATTTTTGAAGGAATCATTTTCCAACCAGAATCACAGGCCAAACTCCCCACCTGCAAGGCAGATGCCACCAGGCCTGGTCTCAGACCCCTCTACTGCTCAGCTTCCCTTAGCCACCCAAGGCCCCCGGAGACACCTTAGGATCCCGTAAGTTCCAGTTTGAAAACTCTGTATGGGCATGACTGTAGGTATGAGAAGCCCTGATGATTCACATACTAGTTCTTCAGATAGCTAGAATCATTCTAGCAGACTTCCGAATATTGTATTTTCAAAGGATTCATGAATTAGCAGCCACTTACCAAATTAATACACCCAGCTCTTTCCAGCAAGGTTTTGTGGCTGATGATTACAAGGATACATCGATACAAGACTAATAAAATTGAATTAAAAATGGAAAACCAGAACCAAAGAAAAAATAAAGATATCTCAAAGACGAATGAAGGTGGCTTGGGGCCACCAGTGTCAGCTTCCTGAAGGTCACGGTACCAGGTCAGGCAAAGGTACCAGTAGGCTCTGACCACAGGCAGCCCGTGTGCTGAGTCTATTCCCTGCAGCTTTCTGGCCAAGGAAATTGCACAAAAAGAAGAGGAAAACACTCAACTGAATTTAGAAATGTAGGACAAGGCCTTTGCATTGTTTTGCAGGCACAGGTAGAGGAAAGGGCGCGGGCCTGGGCATCAGAAAACAGCCACTGGCTCCCCAGGTGACCTTCGGTGAGTCACTTCTCATCCCTGAGCCTCAGTTTCCTCACCTGCAAACACGCCTGTTTCTCAGCATTAGCATTCAGTGGCACCTAAGCGACACTGAGGAGGGCTGTTGCTGTTTTCATTCCCATTCTTCACCCTTGGTAGACACTTACAGTTTGCTTTGCTGCCTCTGGGCAGAATTAGATCTGTGAAAGACAGGGTCACACTGCGTGGGAAGCGTCCCCTCACCCCATGCCACTCTCCTCCACTCTGTGTGTAGAAGGGTTTCCTAGGTCCAGCCTGGGATCTTCCCAGGCCTGGAGACTGAAAAGTTTATGGCATCCTCTCATACATAACCCCAAGTAAACATAATACAAAAGCACAAAGTAAACGTGAGAAAAGTGAACAAAGTTCTCAATCCCCCCCATGATGACTCCTTTAAACGTTTTTCAAAATATCGAATATCAAATTAGCTCCCCCCCAAAAAAGGTTTTCTGTTTGCTTGTTTTTTGGGTTGTATCTCTGTATAAGTGCATACATGTTTGTGTTTGTGTGCATGTATTTATGTTTCTGTATGTCTTTGTGTGTGTGTGCATGTTTGTGTATGTGTCCATGCCTGTGTGCGTGTGTGTGTGTGTGTATACACAAATCCGCAGAGAGAGCTGGAGAGTTTTGTCACCTAGGAAGTTGCACACAGCTAATCCAGCACTGGAAATGATACTGCCTGTCCTGTGGGTTGCTGTGAGGAGTGAGTAGCATAATGTGTTATCAAGAACTTAGCACAATGTCTGGCTTGCAGAAAGGACCAGAGATGGCTATTCCCATAGGTAACCTCCCTTTCCATGGCTCCCTGCTTCCCCAAGGGAGGCCTCCTTCACACCTGCCTCCTGCCAGCCCCTTGCTCCTTTCCCAGGGCCTCATCCCATGGATGAGCTGATGGATTAGCTGGGGGCAGGGGCAGGAGGGTGCTCAGCCCACTGCTCTCGTCTTTCTCCTTTGCTCTGGCCAGCCACAGGGAGCATGCGTGTGGTACCTTCCCTGAAGTAGGAGCCACAGGCAGGTCCAGGCAGGGGGAGAACTGTGGTGGCCCATCTGGGCCAGGGAGCAGTAGGAGAGCCTGCCTGATTGTGAGTGACACGTCAGCAAGCTCATTTGGTTCTTATACCTAAGCCATGCTCCCAATATCAAGCTTACCAGTGACATGGGCGATATATTGATTTCCAACTGCCTGACTCATGAGTCCAAGGCCATTAGCCTTTGTGCAAATTTTAAAAAGCATTCCCTACACTGCCACCACCACGGGTGGACACAGCCCAGGGGACACTCGGCTTCACAAGTGGATGGCACCTTTGTGGGAAAAGAAGAGATGCCACTTTGCCCAAGACAGGGCTCCCAGCCTGAGGAGGGGCAGAGCTCCTGCTCCCTGGGCTGGGTGGCTTTGCACAGTAAACACACCACACAATTATGCACAGTTCTCCTGGAATCGGGGTATGACTTACGAGACCCTTCCAAACCCCAATAATGCTTATTTGCCTTTACAATAGTATTGATACTAATAAAGAAGTATATCTAGAAAAAGTCGCAGGCCCAAACAGTCCCACGCTGTGACAAATGGAGAGAAGCATGGCACACATCACACCGCCCAGTTAGGTCTACGCTGTGAAGCACAAGTTTCTAACATGACAAAGCATTTTTGTTCAGTAAATTCTAATTACTAGCATTAGCGAAATGTATCTACACAGACCGCCACAGCTGTAGGTTCAAAGGGAGGGCTGGAGGTGTCTGGAATGTCCTTTGGGCTTCCATCCGCCAAGCGAAGGCAGTGGGTGACTCACCTTCAGAGGCCTCCTGGATTCGCACCACGTCGCCGATCTGCAGGGACAGCTGCGGGGCTCCGCTGCCTTGGAAGTTGTATATGGCTGTGAAATGGAAGAGAAAGTCAGCCAGGTGAGACCCCTGGTCACCTTGAACCCCTGCTCCTTCCTGCTATCCCTGCTGCAAGCCTGTCCCACACCCATGCAGCCCACGTGGGCTAAACAAAACCAGTGCAGAAACCTACCGCCGACCACTGGAGCTAATCCAGAGCTGGCCTGGCTCCCACAGGCCTCCGCGTATTACCCACACCCGGCCTCTCCTCCGCACGGGTCCCACGCTCCAGCCTGAGTGACAAAGAGGCTGTTAATATCATTTACCGTGGACCGACCTCTTCCTGTGCACCAGGCAGTTAAAATGGCAAATCATATGTTACGTGTATTTTGTCGCAATTACAGAGAAGCAACTACACCCTAAGCGCTGGAAGTGAGCGAGGCGCTGTGCTAGGCAGGAGAGGTGCGCGAGTGAGCAGGGCGGCGGGAGGGCCGGGGCGCTGTGGCCTCTGGAAGCCTGTGCCGGCCTTCGGGCCTTCGGCCAGGTGCAGGGTTGAGCTCCAGCTCAGATGCCCCGGGGATCTGTGGCAAAAGTCACTGTGAGCAAGAAGGCACGTGAAGAGCCCGCCATGTAATGGTGCTCTCTGAACAGTAAGCAAAAGACAGAATTAGGCAGAAGGCCCCGCAGCCCAGTGGGAGAAGCTGACAGGCTCACCTGCAATGACTGGCTGGTGGTCGGGGCTGGGGGAGCACAGGTGCCGAGAGTGCACAACACGTGGCACGCAGGACCCACACGTGGGGCCATGGAAGGCTTCCTGGAGGAAGGGGCAGCTGAGCTGGGCCCAGCTCCTCTCACCCCCCTGCCCCGTGCTGTTACGAAGATGGAGCCCGACCAGGAGGGAGGCCCCAGCTGAGCTCCATCGAGAAGGCCCTGGCCCTGCTGCTGCCCACGCGGCAGGCGGTAGCTCCAGTTCCAGACTCCTCCAAACCCTCTCTAGCAGGTGACAGCTGCAAAATGGCCGCACCTTCCCTGTGGTCTGGTTCCCGTGTCTCAGTAGGCATTGCTATGCCATCCTAACCCATCCCACAAGGTGGGTGGGGAGCTGAGATAAGAAGACTCCATTCTAAACAGGTGCTTATTCCTCCCAAAGAGGAACAAACGTGGTTGTGGTCAAGGTTATCTGGAAGGTTGCCGGCGCTCACCCTAACAAGCACTAGTGCTTAGAAAACACTTTATGCCAGACATGGTTCTAAGTTCTCCACGTGCATTTACTCATTTAATCCTCACAATTCTCCTTTCAAGTGGGAAGTATTATTATTTCCAAATTTCAGATGTGGAAATTCAAACACAGAGAGGTTAATTAACTTGTCCAAGGTCACACAGTGCTGGGGCTGGGAGTGCAGGCCCATGCTCTTGACCACTGTTCTACAGGTACATCGCCCCGCAGTTATCTCCTTTTAACTCTGAGGAGAAGACAACAGTCTGAGTCACTAGTGACCAGCGTCCAAATGGACAGTCTGATTCCCACAGGGTGCAGATTATTGTGCATCACAGGTACCACCTCCAAGCTTGAGCTCTCCTTTCATCTCCTCCTCCCCCCTCTTATCTCCTTCCCTCTCTCTTCCCTCCTTCCTCACCCCCACCCGCATCTCCCCAACAATTGTTTGTCTAAACCACATCAAAGAGAGCAGAGGGGTTCAGAAGGAACCCCAGCTCTGCCATTTATTGCTGTGTGATCTCGGGCAAGTGACTTCACCTCTCTGGGTCTCACGTTCTTACAATGGGGATGTTGACAGTAGCTACCTCACAAGGTTATTAGGGTGTTTAAATGGAATTAAGCACAGGGTGTCCTCCCCCTGCCCCTCGCAGGCCAGCTCTATATCCCTAACTTCCCTTTGCGGGCACTCAGAAAGATGGAAAGTCCCCATCCTGAGAGATGATAAAGCTTGCGAGTTAAGAGCCAGTGTCTCTGGGGTCAGGCAGATGTGACTCTTGAGGCCAGTTCTGTCCTTTACTGGCTCTGGCTTCAAGCCCAGGGCTGCAGTGTGCAATTGCCCAGGCTGTGCCCTGCACAAGGCCACCCAGCCGAGAGAGCAGTGAAGCCTACCACCAAACCTGTGATCCACTCGCCAAGGCCTGTGCCCTGTCCCGGTGCTGTGTCCACCGGAGGAGGGGTGTCTTTTTGTAATCCACACAAAGGCACATGAGGGCAGCCTGCCTGGACAAGCAACTTCGTCCCCTGGAGTCTCAGTTTCTCCAACTGTAGAATGCAGGAGATGACAGTCCCTGCCTTATAGGGTTCCTGGGAGGCTCAGCTGAGATTAATGCCTATAAAAGGTGTGACTTCATGTGTGGCCACAGTAAGTGCTCAATAAATGGTAGTCACTTTTCTTTTTATGAGCATCACTTCTGAACAATCCTTCAGAGCTTTATGTCACCTTTAAATCTGCTTCCTTGCGGTTTACAACCAATGGCCCTGTTGGTCAACACTGAATAAAATTAATCGTTTGCCCAAAAGCAAACCTAGGGAGGGCCCTCAGGGGAAGCTGAGGCAGCTCTCCTCCTGCATAAACACGGCCTGTTTCCTCATTCCCGCCACACTTGGCCTGATTTCAAACCCCCTCCCCGCACAGACTGCTGTCATTTGGACATGCTCCAGTTTGCTGGTGTCCTCACTTGGCAGACTCTACTCCCTGTCCTCCAGCCCCAGAGGTCTGCCTGGGGCCCTGGCCATGGAGCTGTGCAGAGCTGTGCAGGAGACAGAAGGGAACCGTCCACAGAATGCACTAGCTGCTGGGGCGCTGGCACATCAGGTGTGTTGGCAGGTACGTGGTGGTGACCATGTCTTGTTCCCTGACGGTCTCTTCCCTCACCCTCTGCCCAGTAACGTCAGGCGAGAAGGTGCCATCAGGTGGCTTAAGATGTCTCGGACAGATCTTGAAACTGGGAATTCAACAAGAAAGTCTGTGTTCAAGCCGAGGACTCTCTGATTACGAAAATGAAAGTAACTCACATGGCCATTTAATTCATTAAATGTATTTCTGCCTTTGCACAAGGGCCTCTTAACGCTCCATTTGGAGCAGAGCAGACCTTACTGACAAAGGAAGTGGCTTTGCATTTGAATACCCAGTTCTGTTAGGTTTTCTAGATGACTAACAGGAAACTTCAAACCAGAATGCCACCCTGCTAGGTTTGATTGCTTATCTGTGACCCTCAGTTTGTTTCTGACCAGTGTGACACGGGCCTAACCATGCCCAACTTCCAGATGAGGGATGGAAATGGCAGAAAAGCAAGAGAAAGAAATCATAGCCTGCCTCGCCCCAGCTACTGTCTGCCCACAGAAGATAGAGGAGTTGGGGGAGGCTGCCCACAGCCCCTCGGGCTGTCCGCCATCCCCGCTCCAGCCTCCCCATCATACAAGGTCTCTGTGCCTCATAGAACACTGACACATTCCCTATGGAAGACTTGATCTTCCCCTGAATAGAAAAACTGTACCCAGGAAATAAAACAGCAGCTACTTAACTGACA
Source organism: Eulemur rufifrons (assembly GCF_041146395.1). NCBI lineage: Eukaryota > Metazoa > Chordata > Mammalia > Primates > Lemuridae > Eulemur > Eulemur rufifrons. Next base: position 16,363,326 of record NC_090992.1, read on the forward strand.
AGCCCACCTAGACCAAAGTATTAAATATTCACAGCCAAGTACGAAAAGGATGTTCTCAAGTACCAGAGCCGTCTGGAGTCATTGACTCTAACAAGGACTCTTATATTGGAAATCCCAGGTTGGCAAGCCACCGCAACAGCTCTGGGCCTCTAACAACCCTGGAAATCGAATTCATTGATTAGCTACCAATTCTACCTAAATATATTGAAGTATTCTGTTCATCGGGAGTCCGAATAGAGAGAAGTAAGATGAAAGTAAACATCAGCGTTATAGAGCTGTAGCTCAAAAAGCAACTAGGGAATGGTCTCTGTGCTTTGTGCAATTTTATGAGATAAGTACAATGTTTCCCTTCTATTTACAGATGAGGCAACTAGGGAAGGGGAGGGTAAACAACTTATTCACCTAATTAGATAGATAGATCAATCCAGAAATCTGAATTCTAGCCACTGCACACACTGCTTCCCAAGAAAATGGTAAACATTTATTGAGCACATATTATACACCAAGCACAGACTCCATTGTTTTTTCATCAGATACTCATGTGAACATCTACCATGTACTAGGTGCTGTTCTGGGTCCTGGGGTTACAGTGATAGATAAGGCAGATAAAATCCCTAGCACTTTACTTGTACCAGACCATTAATCTTCACAGTAACCCTCCAAGGTATTATCCTCCATGCAACACACAAGAAACTCAAAGAGAGATTAAGGAACTTGCACATGGCCACACAGCTAGGAAGTGGATTCAAACTCAGACTGGGGTCCACAGTCCCTGCTTCCCTGACCAGCCCACTGCTGATATCACACTCAATTATACACACACTGGACTTCTGTCCTGCCTTTTCCTCCAGCCTCAGTTAGGTTGGAGACTGAGTCTGTCCTGTTGACCACTGAATTTCCAGTGCCTGGACCACAAGAAAAGTGCAATCAATATTTATCGAACTCTTAATAAATACTCGTTGGACTGAAGGAAAAGGAGTGAACACGAAGGGTGGGAATGCCCTCCTTCTGGCTACACTCTTTCTTGCATTTCTTGACCTTGCTTTAAGACATGCTGAGCCAGCATAGCTGCCCAGTGTGAATGCAGCCACCAAGTGCCCTGTGACCCTTCCAGATGGATTCACACCTCCTCTGGGCCCTGCCATTTGCTGACACATTTGAAAACAAAGGCTTCAGCCAACAGCAAGTGTTAATAGAGTTTGGACAAGTGGCTGTATAAGAGGAACAAAAACAATAATGGAGAAAGAGAATGTAATTGCCTGGAGCTCCCTACTCCAGTCCCCTAGCTTCAGGGGCGGGGGGCGGGGGCGGGGGGGTGGCCTTTGGCAGGTCCACTTTGGACTCCAGTGAACCGGCTCATTGAAATGCACAAGCAGTGTGCCTGACGTCTGAACAGGTGTTGACAGCCTCGGCACCGCAGCAACATCCTGACGTTGCACCAGGGAGGGTGAATGCCATGACCCAGCAGAAGCCTCTGGCAGCAACTCCAGAGCTCAAACCCGGATGCAAGTCAGCAGCAAATGTGGCAGAAGGAGCCCAGCCAGAGGGATCCCGGGAGGAGGAGATGTTCCTCCAGCAGCCAGGAGAGAGCAGAGGAATGACAAGAACAGCCACCCTCTACTGAACACTTTTCACGTCCCAGACACTATTCCCCGGGCTTGACACACAGCTGCCTATTTAATCCTCACCACGATTCTTGGGGTGGGTATAGATTCTTGGGGTGGGTATAATTATTATCATCTCTGCTTCACAGATGAGAACACTGAGGTAGTGTAAGATCCCAGGGTGACACAGCGAGGAAAGAGCCGAGCCAGGATTTCCGTGCAGGTAGGTGGGCTCCGGAGCTCCTGCCCTGAGCCATTGCACCATGCTGCCTCTGCCCAGTGGGGCTGGATCTAGCACCGCACTGTGCCAGGTGCTTTAGCCCCTTATGGGATGGTGGTAACAGCCTTATGGGATGCATATTATTGTGCTCAGTTTTTAGTGAGGCACAGTGACATACCCAGCCAACAGGAGGAAAGTTGAGATTCCAACGAGTTCTCTAAAACAGTAACTCTCAACTGAGGGTGGATTTGCCTCACTGGAGACATTTGTCAATGTCTGGAGACATTTTTGTTTGTCTCAACCTGAAGGGGAGGGCGGGAAGAGTAGGTGCTACCAGCATCTGGTGGGTAGAGGCCAGAGATGCCACTAAACATCCTACAGTACACAGGACAGCCCCATAACAAAGAATTACCTGGCCCACAATGTCAGTAGTGACAAGGTTAATGCATTCTGCTCTAAAACATCATGCTGGAATCTCACTCTCCCGCTCCCAGTACTCGTACGGGCACACTCACACACGTTCTCACACACCCCTGCATCGACAGGTGCACACTCACACATACACTGCAGAGCTGGAAGAGAGGCTTTATGATAAAATCGACCAAATCAGCCCGGAATGCAGAGAGTGTCTAACGCTCCGATGGCTCCTGCAGGTCAGAGAAGTGGAGCGAGAGGGGGTGGCTCCCGCTCTCCTGGAGCATCCCTGCAATTGAGTTGAAGAGACAAAATAAACACACAAGAAACAAGGAGCCTCTAAAAAAAAAAAAAAAAAAAAAAAAAAAAAAAAAAAACACGGGCCAACTGCAAGCCACAGCAGCTGTGGCTCTCAGAGGAAAAAAGCGGCCCCATGAAGGAAGTGAGACTGGAGGGAGAGGGAGGGCAGAGGATGGGCGGGCAAGGGGAAGGACGAGAGAGAGCCCCTGAGCAGGTGGGAGGGGTGCGGGCAGCGAGGAGGGAGGGATGGCGGGCAGGGCCACCTTAATGGAATCCCAGGCTGAGAACTGGCAGGCTTGGCACCGTGGCCAGCTGCAGGGGTCCAGTGTCAGGAGAAGAGTTCAGGAGCACTCCAGGGATCGCTGTGGTGCTCTCTCGGGACGAGCCTCCTGACAGGGAAGCGGGTGCGGTAGGAAAATGAAGGCAAGATGGGCGACTCAGTCCATCTGAACCTTATGAGGCCACCAGAACATGAAAACCTCCAACCTCTCCTCTCCCTCCACCCCTTCCCCTGCCCACACATCCATCCGTCTACCCAGCCAGCCATCCAATCAACAACTATCCCTGCACCCATCCATCCATCCACCTATCAATCTACCTATGCATCCGTGCTATCCACCTATCAACTACCAGTTTACCTATTCCTCTATCCAACCAACTACTAACTGAGCACCTGCTCTGTGCTGGAGAAGCATAAGAGACACGGTCCTGCCATCACGGAGCTTATATTCTATGGAAGAGCCCAGATAATTGAACATGAAGCTGCAATGAACAGGATGCTAGAAACAGGTTACATTTCTATGAGACCTCAAAGGTCTCTATGCCTCAATTTCCTCATCTGTGAAATGAAAATAAAAGTTACCAGGCCCTCGGGGTGTCTGTGAGGATTAAACACGATAACACAAGTGCTTTGTAAATGAACTGTGCTATAAAACGGTGAGACAATGATATTATTTTTGACAATGTTGAGACAACTTAGATCGAGGTTTTAACTAGGGAAGTCTTCTATGCAGTTTCCATTCTTCCAGTTGTTCAGACCAAAACCCTTGGAGGCACCACTGACTCCTGTGATTCTCTCATACCCACATCCAGTCCATGAGGAAAATCCCATGTGCTCAACTCACCACACAGACTTCCAGAATCTCAGCACATCTTGCCATCTCCACTGCTCTCCCCCAGTGTGAGCCTGGGTTATTGCAGCAGCTGCCCAACTGGTCTCCCTGCTTCCACATTTAATTGCTCTTTATTAGTCACCATAAATCTGCTAGAAGAAATCCTTTTTACACATAAGACAGGTTGTTCTACGAATCTACTCCAAACCCTGCAATGCCCCATTCAGAGCAAAGCCAAAGTCCTCATAATACCTAAACGGCACTATTCAATGTGACCATCCCCCAGACAATCCACCCCCGACTATTCTGCCCTTGCTCACTCTACTCCAGCCACGCTGGGCTCCCACACGGCAGAGAGGCTTCCTCCTCAGCACTTCTCGTTGGCTATCCATCCTGCTTGGAATGTTCTTTCCTGAGACAACTCCCTTACCGCCACCACAGGTGAGGCAAGCTGCAAACCCCACTTTCCGGGCAAACTCTCAGGGTCCCGCTGGCACTGGGATGCCCCTCTGCTGCAGCCTGCATGCCAGTCAGGTGTCTCTAGGCCTGGCGTTGCCACCAACTAATGCAACCCAACAAGCTCCTACTGATCATCTGCTCTGTGCACACCTTGTGCTGAGTCCTGGGGCATCCATGCAAATCACAGTGTCCACCTAGGTCTCCTTCCACCAGCCTCGTTTAGGCTGTGACCCACGGGGCCAGGTGTGGTCAGGGGAACTCCAAGTGCCCTGGAGCAATGACTCGAGAGGTATCTGGAAAGTGTCCACATTGTTGGTCATCCGCCTTCTCGCCCTCGTTTCTGCCACTGTGACTTTACACCAATGTGGAAGCTGACCTGGTAGGGGCAGGGGGACAAGGGATGACTTTTTCCAAGGAGAACTAAAAACGGAATAAGACTTCAGCAGCTCACAAGCTCAGCCTGACTGTTTTTCAGTTCACACCAATTAAAGGAAGTGGGAAGAAGGGAGAAAGTGCCCATTAAAGGGAACATTTGTTGTGTCTCTACCCAGATTCCTCTGGAGCTGCGTGGTGATAAGCACTGTCGTTCCTCATTTGCAGAACATACGCCGCAGAGCACAGACTGTGGCACCCATGTGCAATTGACTATTAAATTAAAGGCCTGTAAGCTTTAAAAAAAAAACCCAACAGATCCAAAGGTCCAGAAATTAGCAGAACATTATGGTGACTACATTTCCTGTCTTAAAATACAGCAGCAGTATAAGGATGCTGATCTCAGGAGGAAGCACAGCTTAGAAAACACAATCTGTCATTAAGGCTCATTCAAACGCAAACATTATGGTTGGGGGCAAGATGTCCCCCAACTAATGAGGCTCCCATATACCCAGGGATTAGACAAGCTCCTTACATGGATCAAACAGCCAGCCCGGCGGGCACTCCTAAACAACCCAAGTTGCTGAAGCATCAGAAAGTAGGAGGCCTGGGCACCTAAGAATTGGTGGTAGGAAGGAATTAGATTTCTAACTCATATGTTTTTGTTGCACCAGAGTAATTTCTGGGGACCAGTCCAAAAATACAGTGGGCCTCTGTAGCAAAGATACATGCGTTAAGATTCCTCCAAGCATTTCTTTTGGGGTTCTTTTCCCCATTCCTCAGAGGCCTTCTCAGACCATCTGATTTAAGACCCTTCCCTGCAATATTCTCATTCATGGAACAACGTTTCCCTGTTACAATAGCACATATCACACTTTGTAATTATGGGTTTACTCATTTATCCACCAAGTTCTTTTTCATCTTCCCTACTAGGCTATCAGCCCCAAAAGGGCAGGAACCATATTGGCCTAATTCTAGTAATCTTGGTGACTAGTGCAGTACCTGGCACATAAACACAGCAAATGTTTAAGAAATAAATGAAGAATGAATGAGTGAACAAATAAACGAGTGAGTGAGTGAATGGTGCTTTCTATCCTTTTTTCTTAACTGTTGCCTTTGGCAACAAGAGCAGTATAACTGGTCCCTTTGTAGTGGAGTTTTGCCCTGAGTGTGTGTAGGATGCATGTTCCACTCATGCCTCCTACTCAAAGATTCAGTCCCCACCCATGGCTCCTGCTAGACGAGTAACAAGCCATGTGACACACCAACCCACAGCCATAGTGGATTGGACCAGGCAGGGGCAGCACCCTGACCAGAGTTGGGCCCATTCTTAGGCTGACGGTGACCTCTGACTTGGGTGGTCTTTCTTAAAAAGATGAATCAAGCCACCACTCCAGATCTTCTCTTGGGACTTTGAACAAATAGACACAGAGAGAAAACTCAGTGGATACCTGAACTGCAAGGCCATGCAGAGAGGGGTGGGTGGCATGCTGGGTCGTCATTATGGTGTTACAGAATACCAAAGGTAAGAAGGAGCAATGGAATCAGAGGGAGCTGGTGAGGACAGAAAGGAGGACAGAGCCGACATCCCTGGACCGGGGGGTGATTGTGGATTCTTCCATACCCCCCAACCAAGATGTGGAAAAGATCCCTTCTCTGCTTTTGCAGAGCCTGTTATGCTTTCAATTGTCCCTCCCCCGACCTCAGAGAAGCTGGGAAGCCATGAGAGGAGAGGCAGAGGTTTCCAGGGCTGTGTCAGTTCACACCCTTGTGGAGGCTTGGCTGCTCCTGTTTCCTGGATTTTCATGTGATTCCTCTGACCTTTAATACACACCACTTCCCCCTGCCCTCACATGTGCACACACCACACACATTTTAATTGAACTAATTTGAATGGATTGTGTTCCTTGTAACAAGAGCCCATGCAGCAAAGGAGTCCAGCATGCATTGCCCGCTCCAAATCTGTCAATTTCTGCACGGACCAGCTCTGTCCAGGGTCCTGGGCTACAGTAACAGCACCCACATCCCTGGACCAGGGGGTGGTTGTGGATTCTTTCATACCCCCCAACCAAGATCCCTTCTCTGCTTTTGCAGAACCTCTTATGGTTTGAATTGTGCCTCCCCCCACCCTCCAGAAAAAGGGGAGATGTTAGAGTCCTAACTCCTAGTACCTCAGAATGTGACCTTATTTGGAGACAGAGTCTTTACAGAGGTAATGAAGTTAAAATGAGGTCATTAGGGTGAACCCTAATCCGATATGACTGGGTGTCCTTTTTAAAAGGAGAAATGTGGAGACAGACACGCACACAGTGAGAATGCACATGAAGGCGGAGGCAGAGATCAGACCGATACATCTATAAGCCAAAGAATGCCAGAGACTGCCGGTAAGAACAGACTCTTCTCCCCAGCCTTCAGAGGGAACCGCCAAATACTTCCCAAACACCACCACGGCGCAACACCATAACCCGGGACAAGAGAACACCTGAGCTGTAGGGACCAAAATATGCCACCCCAAATACACCACTTTGGCATAAGGATTATATTGAGCTGGAGGCAAATAAGAATCCACAGATGCAGAAAGAAGACTTCCTAGATATTCCTTTATCTAAAACTCCTAAGATACAAGGACTGCCATAAATCTCCTCTCCCAGCTAAGTTTTATGGCCATAAAGAAGACAGAAAGTCAGCTCCAAGACGGACCTTATCTTCCTGAGTGTCCCCCATATGTTTGCCTTCCCACAGTTTGCTGCCCATGGAAGCCTCAAACCCTTTTCCTTTGTCTTGTCAGTTCTCCAAACCTCTATTGTTCCTTTGCTAAGATTCTATAGCAGCCCGAGTTTAAACCACTCCTCTGCGTTACTCATCTCTGTGTACTCCATGTGAAAGTTCAATGAACATGCTAATAAACTTCTGTTTGTTTTTCTCTGGTTCATCTGCCTTCTGTTGGTCTAATTTGCAGGGCCCCAGCCAGAGAATCTAAGATGGGTAACAGAAAGAAATTTGTTCCTCCCCTACAAGCATAACTGAAGTCCCACACAAATCTGCCTGGCAGGCCCAGCTTCAGGGTAAATAAACCTATCTCAGGACCCCTGGGTTGAAGCCCTCATTATAGTCCCCAAATACCATGTCAGACACCACAGATTATCTGTTGTGAACTTGTGTTCCTCCCAAAACTCACATGTTGCAGTCCCAACCCCCAGTACCTCAGAATGTAACCATGGTTAAAGATAAGTGCATATTTGGAGATAAAGAGGTGATTAAGTTAAAATTACGCCTTTAGAGTGGGGTCCTGATCCAATATGACTAGTGTCCCTATAAGAAGAGGAAGAGACACCAAGGGTGTGCCTGCACAGAGGGACTGTGATGTGAAGAGGCAGCAAGACAGCCATCTGCAAACCAAGGAAAAGGAGAAACCAACCCCGCTGGCCGCCTTGGACCTCTTGCCTCTAGAACTGTGAGAATATAATTTCTGTTGTTGAAGCCACCCAGCCTGTGGTATTTTGTTATGGCTGCCTTGGAAAACTAATGCATCATCCCCAATATCCTTCCTCCCCTCGTTCCTTAGGAATAGAACTCCTCATTTTTAGCTGGGTCCATGGCGGCCTACATTACAAACTACATTTCCTAGCTTCCCTTGCAGCTATGTTCAGTCATATGATTACGCTTTAGCCAATAGGATATAATAAGAAATATCGAGTGTGCCTTCATTTAAGTATCCTTAAAGGGAAAAGCCACAATCTTCTGGTTCCCTTCACCCTTCTTGCTAGCTGGAAGGTGGACCTGATGGCTGAAGCTTAAGCAGCCGGTGTGGTACAGGAGGCAAGAAGCCACACGCCAAGGAAGCAGTGGAAGACATAGAACGAGCCTCCCTTCCACCTCTTCATAGACCACTTCTGGGCTTTCTTTGTGAGAGAGAAATAAACTTGTAGCTTGGTTAAACCACTATCTTGGAGGTTTTTTGTCACCCATAGTCACACTTAATCCTAACTGGTACTGTTAGTTTCTCTTTCTGCCTCCTCCTTTTCAGCCCTTCCCTCTGCCCTCCAAGGAGAAAGCTCTCTTCACTGACAAAAGCCTCAGGCAGAGAAGATAAATCTGGTAAAGGGCAAAGGGCAATGTTGTTTATAAATGGCCTCCTGCCAGATTAACTAACCAGTCAGTAGACAGGTAAAACTATTACCCACATCCCTTCTACTCTAAGCACAATCCCTGTCCCTCCAATTAATTATACTAACTTGTTACAGGTGACACTCCTCAAAACCTCCAGAGCTGACAGAAGGAAATCCAAATTTGCTAGTTTGGCACTCAAAGACCTTCAGAATCTGGCCATAATCTAGCTCTTCATGTTCTTTTTCACTACAAACAATACTAAAACCAAAACGGACTATGCATTGTTGGACCCACATGCAACATGCTTTCCAGCTTCCTGCTTTTATCCACTATGTTCCCCTTCTGATGCCTTCCTGGTGCAGTGCAAAGGGCCTGGGGTCTGGAGACAATCGAATTTAAGGCCCAGCTCCATTACTTCCAAGTTATGTGAACTCTGGGACTTGGTTTCCTCATCTATAAAATGGGAATAATAATACACTGCCTCACATGGATGGTTCTGAAGTCAGACAACGATACTGCATGAGAATGGGTCTGGTAAACCATAAAATACTACAATCTTATAAGGCATGGCTGTCCTGAACTTGACATTAGGGTGAGTTGCTCTATGTCTCTCTTGGTTCTACAACTACTAGGTAAGCCCCTTGACCTCAGCCACTAATTCTCAGAGAGCCAGCATACTACTAAGTGCTTTACACACATTACCCCTCATGACAATCTCATGAGACCTGTGTTATTAGTATATTTGCACTTCATAGATGAAGAAACAGGCTCAGATTTGAACTCAGTTCTGACTTCACAGTCCAAGCTTCTATCCTTACACATGACTCCTCAAGAGCATTGGCTGTACCCCTCCTCGCTTTGCAAACCACCTCCCCCAGGATATGAATTACCATTGGTTCTCCGGATGAGGACCATTCATATTAAAGTGCCCCACGTATCTCGTGCCCAGTAAGTGAATGGATGTTGTTCTCTCCAGAGTGGTGATTCTCAAACAGTGGCCTGGGGACGCCCTGCATCTAATCATGCTCGGCACTTGGGCTGTCGAACCCTCCGCCTGCTAACTCTTCATCTCTGGGGCGGTGTCAGGTATATGCCTGGGTAGCAAGCTCCAGGGTGATTTTTAAATTGACACTTAAGTTTGAAAACCGCAGTGAGTCTACGGGGATTGCACCACTGATGCCACTTAGTAGAAAGAGTCGCAGTACCTGCCGCCTCCCTTCCTCCAGCCACCACTTCCGCTGAGCATGAGGCAGAGGCCTCTGGGAGTTTAGATGGCTGAAGCTGTTAAGACTAGCTTCTTGGTTGGTTATTCCCAGATAACCTGGTGGGACGGTCTCTGGGGCCGAGGGAAGGATCCCACCCTCCAGCCCCGTGCCCCAAGTTTGCACTGGCTCTGGATGCTCTGCCAAAGCAGGGGTCAGCTGACCCAGGAAGAACAGGCAGGGGAAGCCGGCAGATGGGCGTCCTCTGGAGAGGGATGCGGGGAGGCACGGTGGGCCGGCCAAGGCTGAGCGGGAGGACAGAGTGGGGCTCCCTCTGTGAGGCCCAATCATCAATGGGGCGATGGAGTCCATGAGCCTGCTTGCCAAGCCCTTGGCCTGACCCCATCTCGGATCGCTTAAGATTTCCAAGAGGGGGCGGCCTGAGACGGGCGGGAGGGCGAGGGCGGGCGCAGCCTGCCGGTGGGGTGCCCACCTTCCTCGCGCCGATGCCTCCCCTTGCCCGATCTGGGCCGCCCGCTGCAGGGGCCGCTGCGCCCTCTGACCCTCAGCCAGCGCGCCCTGCCCGCGCCGCCAGAAGCCACAGCATCTTCTGCGTGCGGCTCTCCCGCCACCTGTCCTCCTCCCTGCTGCGGACCCCGCGCCAGCACCTACCCACGCCGTGCCGCTCCTTGTCAGTTTTGCGCCAGGGGGCCATGGCTGGGCCGGGGGCCTCGCGTCCTCTCGTGGGGAAGCCGGCAGGGGGTGGCTGGGCGCTCTGCCGGGCCCCACTTCCTTCCTCTTTTCAAACTCCCTCTCAGGGCCCGCCCTCCCCGGGGCGCCCCGCTCCCTCCTCCTCCCCCTCCCGTTGGGCCGGGGCACACTAGAAAGCCGGTGGCTGGAAGGCCCTCCCCCAAGACCTGGAGGCCACCCCCAACTTGTCTCCTCTCCAAGCAAGCGGGCAGAGGCCGGGCAGGTACCCAGAGGACCACGGCAAGTGCAGTGAGTGTCCCTGACTCCCGAGCCCAGCGACTGACTGAGCTGACCGCTCCCCAACTCCCCTTAGCATCAGCTTTGGGGTCAGATCTGGGCTCAAACCCCACACCAGGACAAATTACTTCATTTCTCTAAGCTTCGCTTTTCTCATCTGTAAAATGAGATACTGGTACCTACTTCATAGGATTATTGTACGCATCAGAGAAGACAAGGTACACAGCAGGTGACATGTAAGAGTTAAGTATTTACCTAGAGGAAAGTCATCTGTAGTTTTTATCCTTTTGGTGCCCTAGACTCATTGGAAAATCTGATCAAAGCTGGAGAAACTCTCTTCTGAAAATACATAGGCCCACTATTGACCAACAGCGCCAGGAGGTCAAGGGTGCTCTCACAGCTGGCAGCAGTGGACCCTAGGAAAGAGTCCTGGAGGTAGGCTAAGGGACCCATTTCCCCACAAATTCTCATTTTTTCTCTTGAAACAGATTCTATCCAGAAACAATGTATTTTTGATCCACAGTGATAAGGCTGAATTTGAGTCTTCCTGTATTTTCTGTGTTTATTCATAACTCTCACTACCCCTTTCTGCCTTATGCTAGAGAATCATTAAGATCCATTAGGCAATATCACAGCTGACAGGCAGCAAAAAAAATTACTAATTTTGTTTTTTCTGAAATTATTTTCTTTTCAGTTTTCTAGCAGCACAAATCAGGTGATGTCTTTCACAGGGACACCAGAGGACCAGAGCCAGTAGTATATGTATGTATATAAAGAAATTTATTGGCTCCAGGCTCAGAGACTCATGCCTTTTGGGAGGCCAAGGCAGCATTTTGGGAGGCTAGGGCAGGAGGATTGCTTGAGCCCAGGAGTTCAAGACCAGCCTCGGCAACATAGTGAGATCCCATCTCTGAAAAAGAGAGAGAGAGAGAGAGAGAGATCACAAGGAATTGGCTTACGTTATTGTGGGGCAGCCTATGCAAGACTGAAATCCTTAGACCAGGCAGTCAAGGAGGGCAGGATGGAAATGCCCAGACAGGAGCTATCCACTGGCAGAATTTCTTCTTTTTCAAGGAACCTCAGTTCTACTCTTAAGGCATGACACCTGATTGGATCAGGCCCACCCAGATTATTGAGGATAATCTCCTTTACTTAAGATAACCATCATAGATGCAAATTACATCCACAAAGTACTTCACAGCAACATCTAGATGCATATTAAATTGAATAACTGGGAACTATAGCCTTGCCAAGTTAACTATCAAAACGAACCATCACAATAGTATCACAAATTGAGATTATACATCAGAAGCTGGGGAACATCTTCTCTAAAGACCCAGATAGTAAATATTTTAGTCTTTGTAATCCAAGAGGCAAAATCAAGGGTACTATGTAGATACTTATACAACAAGAGAAAACAATCTTCCGCAATTTTTTATTGATAAAATTCAAAATGTGATATGAGTGAGTATATGCTTTTGTAATATAGGTTTAGTACTGAGAAAAATACATATGGGGGACAAGATAATATTTTACTTTATTGGAGTTCAAAATTAGTGTTCCCTGTCATCAAAATTAATTGCAAGTATTCATCTGTTAATGCTGATGTGACAGGATATTTAGCTTCTGTTTATGACAAAAATTTACAAAATGGACAATGGTTAAGTCCAAAAAGGCTTTATGAAATTCACCTTTGATACTACTGGTTCAATAATGTATAATAGATTGAAATATTTCCCACAAAGTACCTTATGATGAATATTATAATAAGTAATCATCGGCTTTAAACATCTTATATTTTCACAGGCTTCCTAAATTTGCCCCAAAAGCCCTTTTCTGCTCCACAGATATTTTTAACACAAACAGTTGTAACACATCTTAGCAGATTCCACCTCAGGTTGTACTGAATTAGTATTTCTTTATGTTCTTTGAAAATAATATTTCCCATAGTTTTTCCAATACAGTCTATTCATAGAAGCTAATTAATTCATTCACTTCAAACTCAGTATTGACTCCTCAAATAAAAAACAATTGAGCTGTATCAGTAACATTTGTCAATTTATCAAGAACCAAGGAAAACCACTAGACCTCATTTCTAAATTAACTATCAATGTTGCTCCCAATGTCCTCAACTCTTCAAGAAAACAACTGTCGTGAAAAGGCTTTTAGTCTTAAACTAATTTATTTTCATTGGCCATATTTCATCTGCTGCTATAATCAAACATGATTTAATTAGCTCATTATCAATAAATATCTTTCCTTGCTTGACTAATAAATGAGACACTCAGAAGAAACCTATTTGGTTGTAGTCTCATTTTTATTTTTATAAAGAAATTGTGCTGTGATGAGTAGTCTGTTTTAAATTTTCTAATTTTTCTAGCCATTGCTTTCCTATGAGTGGGGAATATTGTGATGATTGCTAAATCTGTTATATTGCATTCTTTTACGACAATCGTAGTATCACTGCATAATTAACACAATGATTTCCCATCTGTCTTAGTTTTATGCTGCTTTAACAGAATATCACAGACCGTGTAATTTATAATGAACAGAAATTTATTTGGCTCATGGTTCTTGAGGCCAAGAAGTCCAATATAAAGGTACTGGCATCTGGTGAGGGCCTTCTTGCTGTGTCACCACGTGGCAGAGGATGAGAGGTCAAGATCAAGAGAGCAAGAGGGACCAAACTCACTTTTATAACAAACCCTCTATGACTCCCTCTGTAACTAACCCACTTCCACAATAATGGCATTAATCCATTCATGCAGAGCCTTCATGATCTAATCACCTCTTATTTGGCCCCACCTCCCAACACTGTTTCCTTGGGATGAAGTTTCCAACATACAAACTTTGGGGGTAGCATTCCAATCATAGTGCCACCTAATTCAATAACTAATTAATACACACTCCACTGTGCCTTAAAATCATGACATTTGGAGCCTCACTATTCTCTTCTTTTTTCTTTTTTCTTCAGGTTTTTTTTTTTTTTTGCCAGATTCTATTTTTTATTTTTTGACAAGGTAGTTATAGCACTGATAATTAGAAAGGCCATGTTACTGTACAATGATATGCATGGCACTTGAAACACTGTGGAGTTGTAACCTCATCTTTGAGATTTGTAGTTTGCTGAACAGCGATGCAAAGCAGTGAGTGCACCATGTACAGTCTTTGTTGCAAGTACCCTGCCATTGTAGGATGAAAGCTGCTATAGATGACGCATAAATGAATGAACATGGCTGTGTTTCCATAAAATAGAAATTGCAGTTTATACAATTTTCACACATTATGAAATATTGTTCTTCCTTTGATTTTTTCAACATTTAAAAATGTAAGAACTAGGTCTAAGTGTGGTGGCTCACACCTGTAATCCCAACACTTTGGGAAACCGAGCCAGGAGGATCACTTAAGGCCAGGAGCTTGCGACTACCCTGGGCAACACAGTAAGAACCTGTCTCCATAAATAAAAAAAAAAAAAAGAAAAAGTAAAAACTAGCCTTCGCTCATGGGCCATTCAAAAACATGCATCAAGCTTGATTTCATGTGTAAACCATAGTTTGCCATCCTTTGCTATACACAATTGTATTGTCTTCATAAACTCATCCAGGTAAATATACTTGTTTTTTTAATCTTAGGTTTCTGACATACAAACAGACAACTTCACATCAATAGTGTGGTAAAGTATTTGATGGGAGGCAGTGGGTGGTGATGCCAGAAGGCAAATAAGATTGCACTTGATGAGCACTAAAGATCTTTTTCTCCATTCATTTGTGACACAACCTATACTAGGAATCTCTCCTTAAATAATGTTAGGCAAACAAATTATTCAGCATATTAAAAGAGTTGAAAAAATGCTTATAGTTGAAGGAGATGAAGTTTAGAAAGTTATTTTGACTAAAGGTTAACTTTTTAATGGGTTAGCTTTTAATATAGAAATCTTTAAACTTCTCACCGATTAGGAAATGGCTTTTATGTTTCTGAGATATAGGCTTTTCATTACAGTTAACAATTCTGCAGCATCATAAAAAATGTTGGCAAGAGAGATCAATAGTCAAATATAAAAGTCTGACTAAAACCACTTAAAGAATTTACAATAATCTTGGCCACAAAATTTTATTAAACACCATCTGTCAGTTACCTGGCTATTAGGTAATGTACTCTTGATGACTATAATTTCACATGTACTCTGAGGGATGATTGTGGGGAAAAGGACATCTCCAGCCAAGATCTCTCTTGAGTCCAGACACATGTGTCTACCTGCCTCCCAGACATCCCCCCCGCCCCACCTCAATGTTTCCATGTCCAAAACCAAGCTCATCACCATAGCCACATTGTAGACCTGTCTCTCTTCTGATTGTTTCTATTCTAGGTAACAGGTGAAGTGACCGGCCTCTGTGTGCTCCAGCTGATGTGCTGGAACCCCAACTCCACCATTCATCCAACTATGTGGTTGGGAGCAAATTATTTAACCTTTCCAAACTCCATTAATTGAAAACTTGCTGCATGGCAGTCCCCAATTTAAACACTTTACATGCATTATTTCATTTAATCCTCAAAGTAGCCACCCAAGATAGGTACCATACTACCCCCATTTTTCTAATAAGCAAACTGAGACCAGCAAAGTGAGACCCCCTTACTGTAGCCATCAACCACTATGACTGCCTTTGAGCATACGGTATCATAACCCCGCATTTCACTTAGGTCAGAAACTCGACTCATCTTAACCTTCCTTGCACTCTAAATGATGATTTAAAAAACAGCTGCTGAATCTGCCCTCTCCCCCGTGCCACTACCTTGTTATGATCCTCCTCAGTTGAAACTTGGATTTGAGCTCCCTGCCTCCGGCCTTGTCTCTTTCCAATCTCTTCTCCCTGGTGCCTCTGGAACCCTTTGCCCAGGCAACTGTGGTCTCCAAAAACTCCTAGAATAAGCGAGAAAACATAAATAAAGCAGGTTTGTGATAACTTATGAGATTTTACTACCTTTGTGAAATCAAGACATTCCACAGAAAAGAGCCATGCAAAGCCTCAAGTGCAGGCCAAAGAAATCTACTCGGACTCATTTATTTTTAATTTCAGAATATTATAGGGCTAAAAATGTTTTGGTTACATAAATTGCTTTTGTGCCATTTGAGTCAAAGTTATAAGTGTGCCCATCCGCCACATGGTATGCACTGTACCTCTTGGGTGTGAATTTACCCATCCCCTCCTCCCCCGCCACCACCTGTTTGATTTCCAATAAATGCTACTTTCATAGGTGCACATAAGTGTTGATGGATTCATTCCAATTTAATGGTGAGTACATGTGTTGTCTATTTTTCCATTCTTGTGATACTTCACTTGGAAGAATAGTCTCCAGTTCCATCCAGGTTGATAACGGAGGTATCAGTTCACCATTTTTTATGGCTGAGTAGTACTCCATGGGATACATATACCACATTTTATTAATCCATTCATGTATTGATGGGCAATTGGGTTGTTTAAACATCTTTGCAATTGTGAATTGTACTGCTATAAACATTCGAGTGCAGGTGTCTTTTTTATAGAATGTCTTTTTTTCCTTTGGGTAAATACCCAGTAGTGGGATTCCTGGATCTTTGACAAAGCAACAAAAACATACATGGGGGAAAAGAATCCCTATTCAATAAATGGTACTGGGAAAATTGGATAGCCACATGTAGAAGACTGAAACACGATCTGTACCTCTCACCACTTACAAAAATCAACTCACAATGGAAAACAGACTTAAACCTAAGGCATGAAACCATAAGAATTCTAGAAGAAAATGTTGGAAAAACTCTTGTAGATATCAATCTAGGCAAAGAATTTATAAAGAAGACCCCAAAAGCAATCACAGCAACAATGAAAATAAATAAATGGAACCTGATCAAATTTAAAAGCTTCTGCACAGCCAAGGAAACAATCGTTAGAACAAATAGACAACCTACAGAATGGGAGAAAATATTTTGTATGCTATATACCTGATAAAAGGCTAACTAGAATGTATAAAGAACTCAAGCAAATCAGCAAGAAAAAAAACAAACAACCCCATTAAAAAGTGGGCAAAAGACAACAGAAACTTTTCAAAAGAAGATAAACTAATGGCCAATAAATCTGAAAAAAATGCTCAACATCTCTAATCATCAGGGAAATGAAAATCAAAACCACGATGACATATCACTTAACTCCAGTGAGAATGGCTTTTAGCAAAAAGTCCCAAAATAACAAATGTTGGCGTGGATGCAGAGAGATAGGAACACACTTACACTGCTGGTGGGACTGCAAACTAATACAACCTCTGTGGAAAGTAGTATGGAGATACCTCAAAGAACTAAAAGTACACCTACCATTTGATCCAGCAATCCTGCTATCTGGACTTGTGTTTGGGCAAATCTCAGAAATCCCTTTCCCTAAGCATCAGCAGAAGGGAAAGTTTCTGATGTCTGTCTTTTCCAGAGTCATATATTCAGGTCTGAGATTTGGCTGGAATTCACTAGCATGGCTGTAATGATTACTAAATATTGGAATATTTTCATACAGTTACTAAATAGCCATTGTCTCAAGCCCCTGGAGTGCCCTCCTCCCATTCCTGCCCTCAGAAGCCCTCATGGGGCACTACCAGTGTCATCTCGGTGCGTGTCAGCTTGTTCCCTATAGTTCGTGGGGGTGGGCCCCCTTGCACAAGTGTCCCCCCACTCCCAGCCAGAGTGCACCTGGACCCAGAGCAGGGAGAGGTCCACCTGCAGGCAGCACTGGCATGTCAGTAGGTGAATGCCGAGAGGCTTCAGGCCCAGCCTCTGGCAGTGCCCGTCGTGAGGCTGCCTGGGGGAACTGCAGCCCCCACAGCATCACTCAACATTTGTATCATCGTCTCTTCTTGTGTTACTCATAACATTCATGGCAAACAGCTTTGGTGAGTCTGTTCTGAGCAGCTCAAGTAGCCAGGAGCTAAAAGTTTTACACACCTAACTTTCACTACCAGAGAGGAGGCTAGGTCCCTATCAGGACTGCAACAGGCTCTAGGTAAGAAGGCCGTGAGTAACACACAGCAATTAGCTCCCTATGTAGATAAGTAGGCACTCAAATGATTTAGCCTTAGGGTAACAGTCAAATCTCGAAACTCAACTGTGGAGTGAGGGTTGGAGATAAGAGAGAATCAGAAGCTTCCTGGTTTACTCTATTCCTTTAATGGTTGGAGCGCCAGTTCCGTCAACCTCAACTGTAAGACTAAGATGTCAAGGTGCTGATTAATAGCTCTCAATACATCCTCCATAGCTTCCTGGTGCTATTTAAAGTCCTAAGAGCATCAGGCAGGGCCCTCATGATGAGGTCTAGTTCCCCTCCACAGCTTCATTTTCCGCCTCCTCTGCCCACCCTGTCACCACCACCAACCTGCACTACACACAGTCACCCTACATTCTTCCCAGACCACACTGTTTGCAGCCTCCTGAAAGTGCCACAGGTTCTCACATCTCTGCGGGCTCTAGTCCTTCCTGCAACAGGAATACCCCTTCCTGTTCTCCAGGCTGAGCTGTTCTGGGAAGACTTTCTTGGTGACACCCCCCACACACATCCACCCCAACTCCCCCTCCAGTGAGACAGCCCTCCTGGGTACCCACAACAGCCCACACTCATAAACTGCTGTCCTTACTCTTCAGCTGCTTGTTCTGTCTAGAAGTTCCCACGGCTCTTTCTGTAAAGCTGCTAAGTGACATCAGCCCTGCTCCTTGTCCCTGTCTGATTGGCACTGACTCATCTAGAAATGATGATATTTGACAGACACCCAGAACTTGTCATCCAAAGGCCAAATGTGGAGGTTGACTTGTTTAACAAGCATAGTTGGTTATTACAGTGTTTAATTTTTTTTTTTTAAAAAAAGAATAACCGGCAATTAACAATCAAGGGATTTCACCTAAACATCTAGATTTCTAATCTCTCTATAAATAAAGGTGGAGTCTGCGTTTCCACAAGGCAGATTCAGCTGGAGGCAGCTCCCGCAGCCGTCCCTGAGCTGGAGCTTGCACCCCGGTTTGCCACAGTCCCCAGCACACCCTCTTCTCCCCAGCACTGAGGCCGGGTCACAACTGCCATTTACCATTAGATTTACACAATTGTTTTCCTTAAGGTAAAGACAAAAATGAAACACTACTTGAGCTCATATTCCATCAAAAGTGGGAAAACAAGACAGACTTAGGAGGATATATGTTTCAGGAAACATGGGAGAGGATGTATTTATTTACAGATGTGAAGAACAGTTCTAAGTGTGGGTCTATGTTGAAAACTCTTCTGAAGCTGCCATAATGAAAACAAACTCAGTTTGCTTCACTCATTTGAGTTGGGGTCTAATTCCTGTTGACATTGTGTTGTGACCCTGATGGGTGTGCTGGAAACGAGGGAAGCCAACACTTTCTGGCCAGTACGGTGCTTTGTATTGGTTGATAGCAAACCAACCCAGCCAGGTGCCCTCATTGTGGAAGTATGAATGTAGATGTCCCTGCAGAAGGCAGATTGCTAGGGCCAGGGGTGCCTCTAGGTCAATCTCAGCCTTAGAGAAATCAAGACCAGAGCAATTATCGGGTTTAGAAAGAGACAATAGATTCCTCATAAGCCCTTGTGTTCTGGCAATAAGGCTCATGCGGTTTGGGTATGTCTCTCCCCTAAGAAGTACAATACTCATCTGCATGCTGTGCTGTCATTGTTGCCTACCTGGACCTCTACCTGTTCCTGGAGGCTGAGAGCTCCTCCACTCCACAGCGATTTATCGAGAGCCCATTATGTGAAAGCTCTGTTACACACACCGAGGATACACCGTGGGGAACAGCACAGACAAGACTCCTGCCCTCTTGGATCCTGTAGCCGAGAAGGAAAGGCAGAAAATCAATTGTTTAGTAAACAATAAAGTTTAAAAAAGAAAACTAAGAGAAATTATATAGAGTGTCTTGGAGGAGTGGAAAAAGGGAGAGTCAGAGAAGGACTCTCTGGGAAAGTAATATTTAATAAGCAACCTTTGGGAAAAGAGAGAAGTTGCCACATCTGTAAAGGTCCTAAAGGAAGAACAAGCGTGGCACCTTCTAGAAACCAAAATAAGGCCAGTGTCATGGGAATGCAGTGACCATGTGGGAGAGGAGGTTGGAAATTAGGTAGGAACCAGGTTATGTAGGACCTTGAAGATTATGGCAAGGAGTTTGGATTTTGCTCTAAGTGGACTGGAAAACGAGAAAGACACAAGCAGCCCCTAATAGCCAGGTGCTCACTGGGCCCTCATTGCTTGGTGTTCTCCTGTTGAACATGAACAGTTTCTCAGGTTGAGCATCAACATCAGACAAGGCCACTGTGTGACCAGGATGGATCAAGACAGAAACAAGGCCACTCTGTAATCATGTGTGAACACAGACAAAATGCGAGCATTGTATAAACCACAAAAATGACCAAACAGCTCCCTATCATGGCTAATATGAGCAACTGCTGATTTTTTTCTTTCATTCAATTTCAGCTTTAGCCTTATAATAGTCTTCATCCTTCTAGATGAGATTTATTAAGAGACCTAATCATAGAACTAACTCTGCTTTCCTAAACAGTACCCCAAATCATATACCACAAGTCCAGTTCCAATAATAAAGTCCCTTCTAACATGCTTTTTCTGAGACACCCGTGGTGGGCAGTCACAAGCAATAAACCCAACTTTTTCTACTGCAGTGGTGTTGCTAGTGGTCTTTAGATGGAAGGTATTGACAATGTCAAAAGCAGGACAATGTCAAAGCAGGAGGTGATACAATCTTTTTCAAAAATATTATTCTGATTGGAAAATAAATGCAATAGATCAAGAACAGAAGTGACAAGACCAGGTAAAGGCTGTTTCAGCATCCAGGAAAAGATGATGGTTGAGTGGACCAAAGTGTTAGGGGCAAAGCAGTCAAACTCAAGATATATTTTAGAGATAGTGCCAATAGGACTTGCCTACAAAGTGGGTGGATACATAGATAGAGATAAATAGACAACCAAAGCCAGAGACCCAAAATAAAATTAGCCAACACAAAATAGAAGTCCACTTCTTTTTCACATAAAGTCCTAGCTGGTATTGCAACTCTGTGGAACTGTCAAGAGTACAGGCTCCTTCCTTCTTTTTATTTTACCATCCCTCAGGTTTACAGTCAAAAATGCATGATCCAAAATGTCTCAACGCCACATTTACATTGCAGTCAACAGAAAGGGAGAGAGGAGGAAAAGAGCATGGCCCAAGGTGGCACTCATCAACTTTGCTCACATTTCTTTGGCCATAACCTGGTCCCATGCCTACACCTACCTACCAGGAAGTTTGGAAAATAAAGGCATACCTTGGAAATATTGTGGGTTTGGTTTCACGCCGCCACAATAAAGCCAATATCACAATGAAGTGAGTCGCACAGATCTTTCGGTTTCC
Source organism: Eulemur rufifrons (assembly GCF_041146395.1). Lineage (NCBI taxonomy): Eukaryota > Metazoa > Chordata > Mammalia > Primates > Lemuridae > Eulemur > Eulemur rufifrons. The sequence continues at coordinate 16,384,522 of NC_090992.1, forward strand.
CAGTATGTATAAAAATTATGTTTATACCATACTATAAAGTATGTAATAACATTATCTCTAAAATATGTACATACCTTAATTAAAAAATACATTATTGCTAAAAAATGCTAACAACCATCTGGGCCATCAGTGAATCATAATCTTTCTGCTCATGGAGGATCTTGCCTCCATATTGATGGCTGCTGACTGATTAGGATGGTGGTTGCTGAAGGTTGGAGTGGCTGTAGCGATTTCTTAAAACAACTATGAAGTTTGTCACATCAATTAGCTCTTCCTTTCATGAAAGATTTCTCTAGCATGTGATGCTGTTTGATAGCATTTTACCCACAGTAGAACTTCTTTCAAAATTAGAGTAAGTCTTCTCAAACCCTGCCACTGCTCTATCAACTAAGTCTATGGAACATTCTAAATCCTGTGTTGTCATTTCAACAGTATTCAGAGGATCTTTACCAGGAGTAGATTCCATCTCAAGAAATCACTTTCTTTGCTTATCCATAAGAAGCAACTGCTCATCCATTAAAGATTTATCATGAGATTGTAGCAATTCAGTCACATCTTAAGGCTCCACTCCTAATTCTAGTTCTCTTGCTGTTTCCACCATATCTGCAGTCACTACCTCCACTAAAGTCCTTAACCCCACAATGTCATTCATGAGAGTTGAAATCAACTTCTTCCAAACTCGTATTAATGTTGGTATTTTGACCTCTTCCCATAAATCATGAATATTCTTAATGACATCTAAAATATTGAATCTTTTCCAGAAGGTTTTCAATTTCCTTTGCCACGATCCATCAGAAGAATCACTATCTAGTGGAGGGGGCCAAGATGGCCAACTAAAGACAGCGCTTATGTGCCCATCGCAGCTGGAAGGTAGGATATTGGACTGAGGAGAGCAGAGAAGAGTCGCAGCTCAGGTGTGGATCACAGAGAGAAAACAGAGATGTCTGTTTTCAGAGCTGGAGTGCAGTGGCACATTCACACCTCACTGCAGAATACCATATAAGTGATGTATTTTCCTCACTGTTCTATATTAGGAGGTACATTATAACAATTATGATAACTTTGATTACTCATTAAGGTGATGTCAGCCAGGTTTCTCCATGTGAGAGTTACTAGTTTTCCCTCTGTAATTAATATGTGTTTGTGAAGAGATGCTACAAGACTATATAAATATTGTATAAATCATCAAACTTTTACCCTACTAGTTTTAGTATCTATTGATGATTCTTGCCTGAATCACTTATGAGTACAATAATTACTAATGGATTTTTAAATTCTGTCATTCCTTCTATATTCATTAAATAAGATTCTACCATAAGAAAAAGCTTTTCCTTCTTTCTTTATTTGTTTATTTATAATAGTATGGGCTCATGGCTTCTTATTTTAATCAATAAGTTATAGTCCATTACTAGCTTTGGTTTAGATGGTCAAATTGTCACAGATTTGGCCAGTGGGAGTGACTTCAAGCTGGTTCCCAAGTCATTTTGACATGCTGCCATCATTCTCTGAGCATTTTCTTACTTTCTGGCATAAGACTGAAGGAGCACAGGGAATTTCACCCCCCAATATGGCTACCTGGTATAATGCATATTTCCAGTTAAAAACTCTTAGAGATCAATAGGCTTTGGAAGAGACTTTTCCCATATCTACTTAAACATAGGAGGGGCCAAGGTTGTCCTGTTCCTCTCTCTCTTATCTCATTTTCCATTAGGGGAGAAAAGACCAAGAATGTAACCACACCTGAACAGACCCTTTTATGAGATAATCACTGTCCCCAAGGATCATTTAAATTCCAAAAAAACTATTTGTTGATATGCAAAGAATACCTTTGATGGAAATAAAATGCTTGGTTACATGGAGGAAACTTAAGTATATTTTCCTTAAGAATTTTAGAAAAGCTATCTCCTTAACACCTTCCTCCATATGTTGTTTTGGGGAAGTCTGATGTCAGACTATTTCTCATGCCTTTTTATGTTATTTGGTCTTTTTTTTGCTCAAGTTTTGAGGGTTTTTTCTTATTTTAAAAGTCTAATAATTTTAAGTATCCAAGATCAATTTTCCCAGTTTGGAATATTGTGCTATAATTTACTTCTTTTTCATATGGCTTTTGTGTGTGCATGGTGTGCATGTGTGTAGGGAGTGTCATCAATGGAGGTAGTCTTGTTTTCTGTTTTCTTCATGTAATAGTTTTAAGATTGTTTCAAGATTGTTTTGGCTATTGGGTCTCTTGCAATTCTGTATAAATTTTAGAATCAGGTGTTCTGCAAAAAAAGACATCGGGGTTTTGGTAGGAATTACATTGAATATGTAGATCACTTTGGGTAGTGTTATAGACTGAATGTGTTCCCCCCTCCTCAAATTTATATGTTGAAATGCTAACCCCCTATATGACGGTAGGAGGAGGTGGGCCTTTGGGAGGCAATTAGGCCATGAGGTCTCACTCCCATAAATGGGACCAGAGCCCTTATGAAGCACGAGCTTCCTCTCTGTCTCTGCTCTTCACCGTGTGAAGATACAAGAAGATTGCCATCTGCAATGTAGAAAGTGGGCCCTCAGCAGATAATGGATCTTCTGGCACTTTCATCTTGAACTTCCCATCATTTAGCACTGTGAGAATAAATGTCAGTTGTTTAAGCCACCCAGTGTATAGTAATTTTGTTATAGTAGCCCAACTAAGAAAGTATTGGAAGTATTGCCATCTTAACAATATTAAGTCTTTGAATCCACACATGGATGTCTTTTCATTTGTTTATGTATTTAATTTATTTGAATGTTTTATAGTTTTCAGTACGTAAAAGTTTCACTTCCTTGGTTAAATTCATTCCTGAGAGTTTGCCCTTTGTGGTACTATTTAAATGGAGTTGTTTCTTAATTTCATTTCATAATTATTCATTGCTATGTATAAAAATATAACCTATTTTTGTATGTTGATCTTTTATACTATAACTTTACTGAAATCATTTATTAACTTTAATAGTTTTGTGGAGGAATTCTTTAGTATTTTCTATGTGTAAGATCATGTCATTTGTGAATATAAATATTTTTACTTCAGCCTTTCTGATTTGGATGCTGTCAAACAAGGTAGGTCAGATAATTTCTTTACAGCCAGTTCTTAAACAGAATAATTTTAGGTTTTATGGCTGGCTTTCAGGAAAAGGGGTTCCAGCTTTTATGACCTGCCTTGGGGAAGAGGGATTTTAGTTTCTATGGCTGGCCACAGAGAAGAATAGAACTTAGTGCCCCAAAATGAAGGCCTCAGAAGCAAAAGTTTTTCTCTGACTTCCTGTCTCCTGTCTCTGTGTTCTGAAATCCATCATTCCTTTGGTATGAAACTTCCAAGAAGCTTCACAGTCCAGAAATGGGGTTGGTGGATCATCTTAGAAGCCATTAAACCAGCTCTCAGTCCTGAGAATCGGCCAGTCCTGCTGAACAGTTCTCATTTCAGGCAGTGGTGTTGCAGATAGATGGGCCCACCAAAGTCAGGCTTCTATATGATTTAAGCAATCAGATAGTTAGCAAGAGGCATCTTTATGGAAACAAAAGAAAAACAAAGGTTAATGGTTAGAAAGAACTATAAACTCGGTCTTTGAGGCCAGAGGGCAGCCAGTCAAAAGATTTTTAGATGTTGAGCTTGAAGCATCTTCAGATGAAGTGAGAGCAGATAGTGGCAATCTGACAGATTTTTCCTGGTTTGCAGTTTGTATTGGGTATTTCAGTGAATTTTCTGAGAAGTCCACGTTAGCAGGCACAAGGACTGTTTATATACAAGTTGCTGTTATTTCTCCTAAAGTCTATGCTGTCCAGCTTTAGTTTGTAGGGCCTTAAGAAAAGCACAGTTTTGGTTGGATGGAGAAGATGGTAGAACAGAAGCAGCCAGAAGGAGGCTGCTCTCAAGGAAAGGAGTGTAAATTGCAGATAGATGCCTAACCATGGATAGCTCTTCTCAGAAGGAACATTGTGAAACCACAGAGAAGTGAGGCAGGACATTCGGGGTAAGGAGAAGGTGACAGGATGATACATTTGACAAGATCAAAGGGATCTGTAGGGAGGCATCTACATGTGGAGAAGATTAGGAGAATAGAGTGCTGGAGTGCCGCGAGCTCCCTCCACCACCACAGGCCTCTGTCTGGGTGAGCCAGGGAGCTGCCTAGAGTCTGTGCATAGTCATTGCACCAGAGAACAGGTGCAGTAAGCATCTGGTGGCAGCCCATCCTGTGTTTCTGCAGCTGACACCATCCTGAGCTCTCGGGTGTATGGTGCCAGGTCTGCAAGGCACTCAGCTTTGCAGCAGCAGCCTTTACACCACCCCCCAACAGACTGCGGAAAGAGCAGACATAGCGGATGCTCCTCTGAGCTGTACCTCTGAGTGGGAACCAAGCACACCTCCCTGACAGCACACTAGGATTTTAGCAGAGGAGTTGCCTCAGGTGCTACAGGCTCAACCTGGGAAGCTTTGGGCAACTGCCTCAGTGGGACCTAGGCGGGTGGGAAGAACTCCATGGTCCCTGGGGTATTGGAACTGACGCCGGCCTGCATGACTTGGCATCCGCAGTCTCTGAGCCAGTGGAACAGTCTGCTGCCTGCACAGACCTGCCTCCACCCCCATGGAGGCATCACAACACCAGACTTCAAAGTACAACACAAGGCTGTAGTAACCAAAAAGGCATGGTACTGGCACAAAAATAAGAGATATAGACTAATGGAACAGAAGGGAGAACTCATGTATAAAATTATCCTCATATTGCCATCTGATCTTTGACAAAGCAGACAACGTACACTGGGGAAAAGAAGCCCTATTCAATAAGTGGAGCTGGGAAAATTGGACAGCCACATGCAGAAAAATGAAACAGGACCCCTATCTCTCACTACTTGCAAAAATTAATTCAAGATGGATGAAAGACTTAAATGTAAGGCAAAACACCATAAAAATTCTAGAAGAAAATGTAGAAAAAACTCCCTAGATACTGGCCTAAGCAAATAATTTATAACTAAGACCCCAAAAGCAATTATGGCAAAACAAAAATAAATGGGACTTGATTAATCTAAAAAGCTCTGCACAGCTAAGGAAATAATCAATAGAGCACATAGACAACTTACAGAATGGGAGAACACATTTGCAAACTATATATCCAATAACGGGCTAATATTCAAAATATACAAAGAACTCAAGCAAATCAGCAAGAAAAAAACAAACAACCCTACTAAAAAAGTGCGCAAAAGACTTGAACAGAAGCTTTTTAAAAGAAGATAGACAAATGGCCAATGAACATAAGAAAAAATGTTCAAAATCACTAATCATCAGGGAAATGCAAATTAAAACCACAATGAAATATCACCTTATTCTTATCAGGATGGCTCTTATTAAAAAGTCAAAAAACTACAGATGCTGGCATCGATGGAGAGAGAAAGGAATGCTTATATACTGTTGGTGGGGCAGCAAACTAGTATAACCTCTATGGAAAACAGTATGGAGATTTCTCATAGAACTAAAAGTAGACTTAGACTTACCATTCGATCCAGCAGTCCCACTATTAGGTATCTACCCAACGGAAAAGAAGTCATTTTATCAAAAAGACACCTGCACTTGAATGTTTATTGAGGCACAACTCACAATTGCAAAGATGTGGAATCATTCCAAGTGCCCATCAATTCATGAGTGGATTAACAAAATGTGGTGTATATATACCACGGAGTACTACTCAGCCATAAAAAGGAATGAGTTAATTTCTTTTGCAGCAATTTCAGTGGTACTGGAGACCATTATCCTAAGTGAAATATCTCAAAAATAGAAAAACAAATACCACATGTACACTCTAATAAGTTGGAGCCAATTGATGGGCACACATGGACACAGAAAAAAGCAAAAATCATTGGAAATCAAGGAGGGAGGGGGCGGGTAAAAGCCTACCTGACTGGTACAATGAACATTATTCAGGTGATGGGCACACTTATAGCCCTGACTAAAGCATTATAAAGCTATCCATGTAACAAAAACATTTGCACTCCCTTAATATTTTGAAATTTAAAACTATAATGTATTAATAATTTTACATAGATTATGTTAAAATATTTTAGATATGTTGAGTAAATAAAATATATCATTAAAATTAAAAAAAAGAGAAAAACCATAGTTTTAATTTCTAGTGATTCCAAGTCAGAAAAACAGAAGAAAAATGTAGAAGTCAGTATTCAATCTAAATTGTAGGGAAATACAAAAACTCAAAATAAAAAAAAAAAATTGGACAAAGCTGAAATCTAATAAACAGACAAAGTATAGATTTTTCTTTCTGAAACATATTTTTTTTCCCTCTCCAGTCTCCCATTTTTACCAAAGACAAATCATGGTAGGGCCAATTTATTTGCAAAACAAAATTTAGCCTTATTACACTTGGCCTAATTATTTGCATAAAGTGCAGTAAGAATAATTATTGGCCATATAGGCTTTTTTTTTTTTTAATTGGCTTTGCTGGAATTTTTTCCTAAGGAATCTCAGATTAGACTTTCGAGGCTGGAAAGCCAACCTAAGGATTTGCCATCAGACTAACTGTGATACTTGTATGAATTGGGTGAATTTCTCTTTTTGAGTCCTAAAATAACTTGGGGTTCCTGGGCCTGTCAGAAAGTGACATTCTTTACTTACCTACAAGTCAGGAAATTTGTTATACAAGGTTCCAGGCCAGTCTTTCCAAAGGACTTTTTATGGGCTCTACAAAGTCAACTTTAATTCCCCTAAGCAGTCTGGGCATATCTGAAAATATGACATTCCAGCCAAAGCCTTGGCAGATTTCTTTCTTTTTTCTTTTCTTTTTCTAAACAAGAAGTTTAAGTTTCCTTCAAGATGCTTGACTTGAAGGAAAAATTGGGATCCATTTTTTAAAAGTAATTTATCCCTACTTAAAAACAGACTGCCTTACATGTAATAGTTATGTACAAAAAAAGTTATAAAATCAACCTTGGTTTTACAATGATACATGAAAACATTAAAATTCTCCAGTTGAACAAAGTATGCCAGAATTTTTTTTGTTGTTAAAATAATGAGAGCAAAATAACTTCTTGGAACACAAAGAGCTGAATGAGCAAGCCACTAAGGCAGAATGGGAGTATTTTCACAGAACCAGTAGTTTTTCCCATCTCATCTCCATTTGATGTCAATCAGAACATATCATTGGCCATTTAGTTAAAAAAAAAAAAAAAAGCAATATGCTTGTGCACATACACCAGTCACCTTATGTACAAAAAAGGAATGGATAATAAGAAAATGAAATAGAGAAAACTATACTGTAGTAGTCAGGATGTGGCAGAATCTATTTGTGGTTTTCTAATTGAGAATGTATTCTTGGTCTATAAAAATACAGTTCTGGAGTAAAGTAGCAGGTTCTCTTTTTAGCAGACATCTCCTGTCTTCTGTTGGAATACATTAATTGTCTCTTCATCCGCCATTTCCAGCTGTGTGGCTGTGTCTGTTTCATTGATTGGCTGCGCGACTCAGTAGCAGACAACTCTTAATCCTAAACTGCACCACAGAACCATTTTGCCCCGCCACCTTCAAATTAATAACATCATTGTTCTCGGTCTCAAGTCCTTCCAAACCTGTCTACTTCTCTTCGCCTCTAGCTCTGGAGAGCGCTGCATTCGATGGGCTTCTCCTGCTGGTCCTCCTTAGGAGAAAGAGGCTTACAGCCTCAGATGTGAGACAGGCCAAAGCAGGCAGCTAGATTTCTTAAAATACACTTTGTTTTGTAGATTTGATTTTTGGATCCACATATTTTACATAATCATAAAAAAATTTAAAAAGCAATACCTAAACAAAATATTCCCAGAGTCATAAACTTGCCAAGGTCTAACATTTATATGGAATTTGAGATTTGAGTTCAGATAGTCTAACTACAGATGGTACAATCTTAACCATCATGCTAAACTATGCAACATCGAGAGGCATAACAGAAGTAAAGCACCTAGCAAATCAATAAACATTAGTTCCCTTCCACCAATACCTTACTTGGGGAGACAAAACCTAATTGTTTTGCCATCTTTGTTCCAGGGGTAAGGAACCTGCGGCCTTCTGATTTCAAGATTGTTCTTTTTTCGGCACCAAAAGAGGCAAGAAAAGCTGCTTCTTTCTCTGCTGCATCCCTTTTAATAAAAGGATTTGTTCCGTAAAATTTGGATTCAATCAAAAGACCACACTTGAAGGACCTAGACATAGGAAGGGCATATTATGGCTAATAGTGAAAAATGAAAAAATCAAGGCTATGATTATAAACATTTGACTAACAAGGTCACTTTTTTAGTAATGATGGGGGGAAATGTGCCTACTGGAATAGGATTACAAGTTAGTTTTACATTTTCCTTACAAAATAAAAGTTTGATAAACAGACTTATTTTTGGACACCCCACAGGTACTTGAATAAAGGTGTTCATCAAAACTGAAATACCTTCACTCCTCCTGTTTTCTGTTACCACCACCACTTATCCACTAACATCAGAGTCCCACATCTTATTTGACAGCAGCTTCTGACCACTCTGCTTCTCTACAACACCATCTTGAATCCAATTATCATTCTACATTCCCACTACCACTGCCTCCGTCTGTAGTTGTATTTCCTACCTGGACTATCAAGTGGACAAACTAGTCTTTTTTTTTTTTTTTTTTTTTTTACCTCCATTCTTATCTTTTTCTATTTTAAGTAAAGCAAATTGTTCTCTCTAGTATGAGGGGGCTTCATCCAATCAGCTGAAGTCCTAGACAGAACAAAAGACTGACCTCTCCCAGCAAGAGGAAATTCTGCAGCACATAACCTTCAGACTTGACCTGTAGTCTCTTCTCTGGGTCTCTAGCCAAATGGCCTTCAGACTTGAACTCAACATCAGCTCTTCCCTTCCCTGGGTCTCCAGCCTGCCAGCCCATCCTGCAAATTTGGACTTGCCTCCATAATCATGTGAGGCAATTCTTGAAAATAAATCTTTCTATATACACACACCCTATTGGTTCTATTTCTCCAGAGAATCCAAATTTACCCACCTATAGAATATATGTATGAAATTAAGTTATAAACCAATCTATAATCACTTAAATGAAAAAAGGTCTTTATTTGGAAATTTAAGTATATACCTTTTTAATATACATGTACACATGCTTGTTGACTCACAATGGGGTTATATCCCAATAAACCCATTATAAATTAAAAATACCATAAGTTGAAAACGTATTTAATATACTTAACCTACCGAACATCACAGCTTAGCCTAGTCTACCTTAAATGTGTCCAGAATACTTACATTAGCCTACAGTTGGGCAAAATCATCTAACACAAAGCTTATTTTATAATAAAGTGTCAAATATCTTATGTAATTTATCGACTATTGTACTGAAACTGAAAGTAAAAAACAGAATGGTCTTATGGGTACTGGAAGTACGGTTTCTACTGAATGCATAATGCTTTTGCACCATTGTAAAGTTGAGAAATAATTAAGCCAAACCATCATTAAGTCAGGGACCATCTGCATATATACATCTAATAATATATAAAAATTATATATAAAATATACAAAATTATATGTATCTGAGAATTAAGAATCCCTGAAGTTTCTTTTTCTTCTTCTTTAGTCCCTTTTAATAACATCCTATTATCGATACTGAGCTGAGTAAGAAAATAGAAAAGGGAGAAATTATTGCAGTTTAGTTTTATTTTAAATTTCAAAATTAGTTTTTTATATGCTTGAGACATAAAATTTAAACCATGTATATAAATAGAGATAAACATAGGTACCTTGACAAAATCCTGAAACAATATATATTTTTAAACCAAGTTTCCTATTTTTACAACATAGTGAAATACTAAGTTCATAAAAAAAGTAGTAGGAAAATATAATAGTTACTGATTTTAATGTTCTCTTCTCAAACATATGGAACTGAAGGTAAGTTACTCAAGTGTTTACATCACTTAAAAAATTCATATACAATGTAGCAAATATATATATTAATTATAGCATTTTCTTTCAGTTAATAGTTTACTCTCTGCACTAGAAGCTCCATGAAGGGTCATCACTTAAGGAACTCTCCAGGTTAGAATCACAATCAAATTTTGAACACGTGGTGAAAGGAACATAAAAATGCCAGGTCCTGGCACAATGAACAGATATAAATAACCCAGAAGTGGTATATGTCACAAAAAGATGATCTTAATTAAGCACCACAGTAACCTTTTGGGCAAGTGGTACCATACTCTTATGACAGAAAAGTCTTTACTGTTGAGGGCACTGGGTCTCTGGAGTTGATTTGGAAGAGACATATAGAATTGGGTGTGATTTCTTACAAATTTCCTTTTCCAATTTGCTTGCAGTTTCTTTCCCTTCTTTAACTTCTGTTTGACGCTTTGATTCAGCAGCTAACCTACAGGCATTAAAGCATCCACTCTGAATTCAAATGTGGTTAAGAAAAATTAAAGAAACAAACTCCTAGTTTAATAGGCCTTCAATGAGGCATGGTGATACATGTTTTTATGTATGCAACGAACAAAATTATAGTTTAATACCATGAAAAATACTAAGTCACTGGCTCTCTAAAAGAAACTTTTACTATCGATAGGCTCAATATTTCAAAAGTTTATACTTTTGAATATCTTTAAGGCCAATAAAGGTCATGGCAAGGCCTAAGTTAAAGAATTAAGGTCAGGTGCAGTGGCTCACTCCTGTAATTCCAGCACTTTGGGAGGCTGGGGTGGGAGGAACGCTTGAAGTCAGGAGTTCAAAACCAGCCTGGGCAACACAGTATGATCCTGTCTCTACAAAAAATTAAACAATTAGCTGGGTGTGATGGTGCATGCCTGTAGCACGCCAGGCTAAGGTGGGAGGATTGCCTGAGCCCAAGAGTTTGAGGCTACAGTTAGCTGTGATCACGCCACCGCACTCCAGCCTGGGTGACAGAGCAAGATCCTATCTCTAAAAATCAAAAGAGTTAAAACATGATAGGGTGCCTACCATGATAAACACACCTAACACAAAAATTAAAATGCTAGGGCAATATTTTAACGTTAACATGACATACAGAAGGCTAAGCACAAGATAAAAATAACATGGAATCCTAGGCTGCATAAATAGATGTGTATTTGTCTCAAATTTAAAAAACCTGAATATCAACTAGCAGAATAATTGTTTTAGAAAAAATAAACAGTGGAGATATTTAAACAGCACTGAAAAGATTCTTCGTAACAAATGCATCAATTAAATTTATAAAGCAAGCAATAGTGAAGTTCCCAAGAAAACCCATATTTATTATTCCAAAATTATCTTAGGATTGTGTGTCTAAGTTAGGCACGTAGGAAACAAAACGTTTGAAACATCTTAAGTTAGCAGATGGACTCACACACACAAAAACAAATGTATTGTGGTATTTTATTTGTTTTTGCTTAACTAGCAAGACAAAAAATTTCCAACGTGCTACTTGAGTCAAACAATAGCTACATACATTGCTTAAGTAATTTTTATCAAGCAAAAAGAGGCAGAAAAAGAAATGAAGACCATACAGATAGCAAGGTTGGCGCTAATCAAGTCTGGAAATCACCTGCAAAAATACACACTGGCATAGCACACTCACACAATAAATCACATGTAAACAGGCATAACCCACTGAATTCATTTCAGACCTATTTAGAATCATGTGTATGTGGCAGATATCATTCATTTGCAGTTACTTTTCCTTAACAATATCAGGCTTTAATTTTATGTAATTTGCAGGTTGTAACATTATATAAAAATTCAAGGAGGAGAGTAATAAATTACTCTTCCTTATAATAACAATAGCAGCTAAATATCATTGAAGTGCTTTGTTGAATACTACATTTAGTAGCACTGAAGACTTGAAGAGAAATCAGATAAAACATAAGGAAGCCCATTTACATAAGGTGGGCTGTATGATACTCTTTCTACTCAAATGCACATTAGTAAAATGTCTTATTTTGTACTCCTCTTAGACTCATGTAGTCCTAGTAGCACCTTAAAGATATCATTTCATAGGAGACAATCCAAGCCAGCTACCATCACAGCAATATCCTTATTTTTTTTAAATATTTAAAGACATTTATTATAAATATATCTATTATCCCACTGCATGCAGACATCCTACATCTTTCATCTTTCTTTTACTTTCTCCATTTTCCTCATACACTTCTTTTCCTACCCTACTCTTGGTCCTATTATGCACATTTGGAACTCTAGCCTCCGCCACTGTTACCTGCCTGCCCCTTCTACTCACTTTCTTTACCTTCTGACCTCCATTATTTTTATTTTTTTAAAGGACAAGTCCCTTAGAACATTAATTCCTTCAGGCCCACATGTCGGACACTTCTTTTAGTCAAAAACTCAATTATGCAGAAACTGGAAGATTTCAAGCTTTGGAAACAATGAAAGTGAATTAGCTTTGACATTTTAAAATGTCAAAATATGTCTCAAAGACCATTCTTGAAGGCTTAGGATAAACAATTTCAAAAGCCATAAAAATTTCATGTAAGTTTTCTAGAGGGCTGAAATTTCTTAGACTACTATAAGACTACCTTTAAGAAGGTAAGTTAATTTTTCTTTCATGGCCACTCTTGAACCAGGAGAAAAACAACAATACATTTATTCAAACTGACAAAACATTCCGAGATGTATTAGACTGTGATATTTGTTTCATAACACAGAAATGTGTAGCTGCTAAAATGATTCCTTTATTCAAGAGTCCTTTCCCCTTGCAATCATTTTAGTCTTTCTGAAAGTTTTGGAAAAGTTAAAGGCAGGCAGATGAAACTGGGGGATTACACTGCATGCTATACTAAGAAAATAGACAAAGAAATAGATAGCACAGTTCATGCAGCTAGAGAGGAGAGACGGAGAGGTCTGCTGGTTGCCTTGCAGAAAAGAGGACACTGACCTGGGAGAGTTGCGGGTGTTTCCACTTCTTTCATTTAAGGCTTCAGAGTCAGCTGGAACTCCTATGAGTTTCACACATTTCTTCGCCTTCCTTAGTGGCGTATCCATGGGCAGATTTTTGTGAGGAAGGAGATTGACTAGTGGTGTGTTTATAGAAATCGGTTTTTCTAACTGCAAGTTGTTATTTTCTAAATTGTTAGGACAGGACTGTGCCTCCTCTTTCTGAAGCAGTAATCCATCAACTTCTGCGACAGCACTGTTGCTGGCACATCCACCTTTAGAGGTGGTTACATCCACAGGCAGCACCTCACGCCTCTTTTTGAGTACAGGTACTTCAGTTGTCTCTGAGAATAAAAACCATAAAAAAGATCCAGTCAGTGAAAGAAAACAAAGACACAATCAACATAAGAAAGCAGAACTCGTTATTTATATGCTTCTTTACATTTTTTCCATTCTTTTAAAATCCACTCATCTCCTTCCTGAAATGTATTATTTCTATTTTTTATTCTTTATTATCATGGATTCTATAAACCGTATCTTTTAAAGTTTATTTATAAATTTTTGCTTGGGAATCAATATATTTGGCTCTAGGAATAAACACTTAAATATTCTCCTCTGGTGTTTTGATAAAGGGTGTGGGAGTTCATTAAAATCTCAGTGTTGAGATGAGATTCCAAAGGCAAAGAGTCCAGGTTCAAATTCTAATACTGGTATTTAGCAGGTGGGTGAGCATGAGGAATTATTAATATTTAATCTGACTTTCATTTTCTTTATCTGTAAAATGGGGATTAAAAACACCCACTTCACTCAGCATTATGTGCTGTAAAGAGTAAATGACAGGAACAGGCCAAACTCTCTGCATATTGGTAATTTCTGTCTATTATTCCCACTTATAAAATATATTCAGAATCTGACTACTTTTACAATGAAGACCTCTCTAGGCCAACCACACTATGTCTCATCGGAAACTACTGCAATGGCCTTCCATCTTCCCAGTCTAACATCATTCTATCCCCTATGCAAGTCATATACACAGTCACTGAATTAACTGCTCTAATATCTTTTCCCTGCCCCCGTATCAATGTGCGTTTCATTTTCAAAATCAAAATGTCAGTGGAGTCTGAGGAACCATGGTAGGAAAGGTTGGTGTTTTTGCTCTACACTGTTGCTTTTAGATCATTTCCCCTTTCTCTTAAACCCACATCATAGAGACTCACAACCCTGCCTCCTATTCTCCTTGCTGTGTTCAGTTTGATAGACCTTTGAAATTTATAATGGATGATTCTTAATCAGCATAGTCTATTAGAATCAGGCAAGAGAAAAAGAATGAGAGAAAGAAAAGCCTTTTAACACTGTATAAAAACCTTCCTACTTCCGACAACCTCCCCAGTATTGTTGAGTAATCACTCTGGTTCACTGAGACAATAATGAAGAGAGAGTTAGGCATGTGAAGAGTATAGGGGCAAACACTGTTGAGAATCCTTAACCTAAAACATGTAACAACACATTTTGGGAAGGTGTTTTAGAATCATCACATTCTCAGACTTCTTTACATTTGGCCTTTTATTTTTTAATTTACATACAGTAAAATTTACTCTTTGTAGTGAATAACATGCAGAGATTGTATGGTTAGGCTATTTTCTATGTCAGTGATCAGACTTGTTAGATGTTGCCTCATATCTATCTTATTTTCCCTTAATAAAAGAATTCTCATTATTTAGGTGGGGACATGGCCTCTGAGAATCAAGACTGTACTTCCCAGCCTTTCCTGTAGGCAGGTACGGCCACATGACTCATTTCTGCTCAATGGGAAGGCAGCAGACCAACAAGACATAAGCAGCCTGAATCCTGACACTGGAGTGATTCATCAGTCCTGGAATGCCTCCTCCAGGCTTTCATCAGGGGGAGGAATAAACATCTATCTTGTTGACACCCCCATTATTTTAGGTTTTCTATAAACAGTCCTAACTAGGATAGCTCCCAAACATTAGCTGCTTCAACAAAATTAAGCTCTTTGGTATGCCATAAGATACTGCAATCTTCAATGGAAAAGTCTCAAATGTCAAGTTTCTATGATGAATTTAGATATCCAAAAAGTATATTACATTCATGTATACCAGTTTTCTTTGAATTTTCCTACATATTTTACAGCAGTAAATTTGCTTTAGTAATTATAGATCCATAACCACAAATGAGTTTGTAATGGCATTTGATTAAAACTATAGTAAGAAAAAAATTTGATATAATTTCTCAGAATTATTCATGATTTAAAAGACAAAAATATGTGAGAAATACACACCTTCAGGTTCATACTTCAGTTTTAATTCATCTAGTTTAGCTCTCAGTTTCATATTTTCACTTTCTGAAAGCTGGAGGCATCTTTCATTTTCAAAAAGTTTTCGTTCAATATCCAGAGCCCGTTGGCTCTCAAATAATGCTTTCATTCGCTGTATAGACAATTCACCTTTAGTGCTTTCATTTTCTTTGCTGTAATAATAAAAAAGGAGAACCAAGAATTATTAAAGTAATATTCAATATAAATGAATGTAGTGTTATAAATATTTTATTGCATATTTGAACTCATAGTTAAAATATATTTCTCTAGCATTTTAGTAACAAAGAAATAATAAACAATTAAAATAAGCTTTGTCAACAGTATTGTCCCCATCCCCACCCTCAAAAAACTCCATGCATTCTTTAAAGGAAATGAACAAAGGGGGAAATATTCTTTTTCAAATTTATTCATGCATAAATTCCCTTAAGTCTTATATTACATAATATTTATTCTTGAAAAATTTCTATTATAAGAACATTTTCTATGTTAAAGTTCTTTTCATTTACCAATATAAAAAGCTAAACACAAAAACATTCAATTATTCATTAAAAGTATTTTTTCTTCAATAATCAGTAATTATTATATCTTGAATAAAATATTTTTGTTGCCTTTCTTTTCTGGAATTTTCTTTTGGCATTTTCAAAATAAAAATTTTTAGTCACTCCTACTACTATTATAAGCAAGTGCAAAGTCTCCATCTTTCCACCCACCAACCCAGACACTTACTTTAAGTTATCAAGTTTTATCTGAAGTAAATCTGTATAATAGGTGTTATCTTCCAGAGCACCAGAGCTGGCTGAAGGCTTAGAATCCATATTTTCATATAAATTCTAAAAAAACCACAAAAATTCTTACTTAAAATAAATTAGGTTAGTGTATGTTTATTAATAACAGTACCCCCACTTATTGAATACTTACCATTTAGCAGGCACTATGCTAAGAACTATCCATTTAACTCATCTGCCTTCTGAAATAGGTGAAAGAATTAGTATTCCTCTCTTACAGATAGGAAAACTGACTCAAGACACCACAGAGAAATAAATCGAGAAGAGAGAACCTAAATCCAGATCTGACTCCAAAGCCTATGGTCTTAACCACAGCTACATCCTATAGTTTCCCTCTCTTGGTTTTTAAAAATGGAATAAATAAATGCTTGCTGAGTTGAATTCTGGTCTTTATGTTAAAGTCACATACTGGAAAAATATGAAAAAAAGAAGAGATTTTGAAAGTTATTTTGGAGTCCCTCATCTGAGATTCTGAGGGAAACTCATTTCTCTGGGGGGAAAAAGGTAAATCTGCTTAAAAACTTGCAAAAAAAATTTCAGAGATTGCAAAGAAAAGCCCCCTGATTTAAGGCCATAATTTTCAAAATATAGCGCTAAGCCCATTGGTGGACTACATACACCTGCCAAATGATGTACTGTGAACTTAACCAAAATTGCAGCCCTTTAACAGTTTTTTTATAAGAGAGAAATCAAGTTATAAAACTTAAAATTTTATGACACACTAATGGCTACAATTTAGAATACCTAAGAGGTTATAAACATTTACAAAAGTTTGTCATCTATAAACTTTAGGTCCCTAGGATGTTAGTGAGAAGGTATTAATGCTTCCTAAGTTAATTTATAAAATTCTAAATTTAATGCAATTCTAATATAAATACCAGAAAGATTTTTTGGTACTAGACAAGTTATTCATAGAGA
Source organism: Eulemur rufifrons (assembly GCF_041146395.1). Classification (NCBI taxonomy): domain Eukaryota; kingdom Metazoa; phylum Chordata; class Mammalia; order Primates; family Lemuridae; genus Eulemur; species Eulemur rufifrons. The sequence goes on from NC_090992.1 coordinate 16,401,469, forward strand.
AAAACAAATGTTCAAGAGTAGCCAGGAGAACACTGCAAAAGAAAAGCTATGGTGGGGAAATAGCCCTAACAGACATACATTCTCCAAAACCTCGATAATTAAAACAGTATGGTACTGACACACAGATAAGTAGACCAGTGGAACAGAATAGAAAAACTAGAAATAGACTCAAGTATACATGGACACTTGATATATGCTCTCAAGCCACTGGGGCCAAGACTGACTTTTTATTTTTAACAAAATGTCCAGATGCTGGGACAACTGCCTAGTTATTTGGAAGAAGATAAAATTAGATTTATACCTCAAATCACCCATAAAGTAAACTTCAATGGGGATTGTTGTTTCTAAATGAAAAAAGTGAAACCATACAGGTACTAGTAGAAAACATGGGTGAATTCTTCTACATTGCACACACAAGCACACATATGAAAACATGTTTAACCTCACTCATAATTAGAAATACATATATATGTACACACACACACACATAAATATACAAACATGTACTCTTGGTTCTGTCTGCGGAGAAGGTCTAGAAGTGATGGCATTGTAGAAGCAATGAACACGCCCAGTGCCCAGATGTTGGTTTCTAAAGACCAGTCTCCACTAAAAGAAACCAGTGCTCCTTGCAGAAATGCGGATTCCAGGGCTGGGGCAGTGAACTAGGAATACTTTGTTGTACCATAAAGTAAGGAAGTACTCAAAGAATTATGTGCCAAAGAATAAGGAAGTGTCCCTACTGGCCAAATTTGGGACAATGTGAATATCAGAGTAAATAAAGTAATGGATTATAATGGATAAAATAAGAATCCATGAGGCTATGATGATATAAATAAATGAATGGATAACTAAGGAAGAATGTTGTTTCCCATCCCTTTATTAGAATTCCAACTAATAAATGTAGAAGAAATGACACAATTATCATTTGGCAATCATCACAGTATTATTATCTGTTTTAGGCAAGAATCATCAATGGATGTTCAAGTATAAGGAGAAACAGGCATTTATTTAGTCTCAAAGCATCTCCTAAGGTATTCATTGGGAGATGAATTACAAAGGAAAAATTAATTATAAAAGGAAAAATTATAACTTTACAGTGGAGAAACCTGGCGGACAAAACCTTAACCAAGCAATCAAGGTTAGTATTACCTATATTGACACAAACAGATATCATGTGTCCCTGAATGTGATGCACTGAGAAGGCTATAATTTTACTCCTATAGTATTCCTGTCTCAAAGACACAACTTGAATCTAATCACATCAGAAAAATCCAAAATGAAAGTAACTGCCTGTGCTGTTCAAAAATGTCAAGGTCATGACAGATAAAGATTAAGAAACTATTCCAGATTAAGGGAGACTGAAGAGTCTTGACAATTAAATACAATATGTGATCCTGGACTGGACACTAAAACTGAAAGCATTTGTTTTTTTGTTTTGTTTTGTTTTGCTCTAAAGGATATTAGTGGTAATTAATAAAATGTGAAAAGTAGCTTAGCTAATAGTATGATTTAATTTGTATCAATGTTAATTTCCTGATTTTAATTATTGTAGTGTGATTATGTAAGAGAATAGACTTCAATAACATGAGGTACTCTTGGGTAAAAAGACATGGTTTGCAAGTTACTCTCAGTTTCTTAAAAAATATATACATACAGAGAGAAAAGAGAAAGCAATGAAGCAAATGTGTAAACACTGACAACTGGGGAATCTCAGGGAAGGGTATATAATAAGAATACTTTTACAACTTTTCTCAAGTCTGAATTTATTTCAAAATAAAACAAACTTAGGAGTTTATTAAGACTTCTACCATGAATACCAGTTGTCATACAACGCTGGACAATGTGACAAAACTCCATTAAACAATGGAGGTGGGCAGCATTGAAAAATAATTCCTGGTAACATGCATCAAAGAGGAAGAAATATCATTGACACAATGTAGAGTGGAAGACAGAAACAAAAGTCTTTTATACTAAATGATTCCACTTATATGAAGTTCAAGAGTATTTGTATATGTGTTGCAGATACAAAGGAGGTGGGGGTACTAAAAGGGGACTGGACAGAGCCTTTCTACAGTGCTAGAAATGTTCTATATCATGATCTGGGTGATAATTACAAGGCAGTACTTACATGTTAATACTCATTGAGTTGTCTACTGAGGATATGGATGCTTACACACAAAAATCAGACAGTAACAACAAAAATGCCGTAGGTTAGTTTGGCTCTACTAAAAGAAACAACAGTAACAAATACTGAAAAGCAAAAAGAGACCAGCAAAAAAAAATTTAAATATTGGGTCAATCTACTGAAACTGAAAGTGAATTATATAATAAACTAATTTAAGTTAAAAAAAAATAAAGATATTTTTAACATAAATACAAACCAAATTTAAAACAAAATTTGGTTGCATTTTTTTAAAAAAGTATCACACATACCTTAAATTTCTCCAGATTTCTAATTTCTCCTAAAAGATGTTTTATTTCACCATTCTTCTGCTCCAACATGGCAAGCAACCGTTCTTGCTGCTCAAATTCAGTCTGAGACCCTTTCATTTGTAGCAATGTGGCGATTTGTAACTAGAAAGATAAAATTACTCCCTCTTATAAAATTGAGTGGAAGATTCTGATAACCCTATTTTTCATGAAATTCATATTTTGTATTATATTACTTGGAACTCATGTTGGAAACCAAAGTAATTAACTATTTCTTAGTCTAATAATTTAAAAAGATATATCAATAAGTTTTATTATAGCTATAACATTTGAATATTAATATTTATTTTGACTTGATGAATAACTGAAGTCTGTAACATAATTATTTGTACTTTTGTGAAACATAAAACTGAATTACGTGGCTGTGGTCTGAAAGCACATCACCTTACCTGGTAAGTAAGTCTGGCCAAATGTTGCATATTACTCATTAGGGCCTGATGCGGTTTCTCAAAAATTTTAATTAACTTCAATTAAGGGGGAAATTATTAAGCTACTAATAGTCACAAATGTGAGATTTACAAATGACAAGGATGGAAAGTAAAAGGCAATCTATCAGGGCAATCCTCAATGTACCATGTTTTCATTTTTTTTAGAGTGGCACTCAAATTACCTAATTATGACTCCATCTAAATCTGGAGTTGCACAGCAATCAGAAGAAAATTAACTAGACTCTAAACCTCGCATTTCTTTCTGCCTTCAAAAATTTCTGGAGTTATAAAAAGCATCAACTAGTTTAAATACAGTTTTGAGTAAAGTAAGCAATGATATGAGGTTACAGGTATGTTTAAGAATAAGGGAGAATGATGACTTTTAACATTTTTAAGGATATCCTTTTTGTTCCTGTTTCAGATGGGAGGAGTTAGCCTAAGAAGATTCAGAATGCTTCTAGGCTCTAAAGATAGTCTGGGTCATCACGGAACATTGGGAGACTAAGGGTAGTAACCCAACAGATACTGTAAGAAAACAAAGAGTAAATGTGAGAAAATCTACAAAGAAATCAATCATTCCCAGAAAGGGGAGAATCTCAGTCAACCTAGCAGCACTGTCTAGAAATCCTTAGACATAAAACTCACAGATATTGTTTACTAAACAATTACTCATTTGCCAAGTACCATGTAAGTATTTTACTATACTTTCATTTAACTCTAGGACAATTCTAAGAGGCAGGTTCTATCATCTCCACTTTACAAATGAAGTTAACTGATGCTCTGAAAACTTGTCCAAGGTCAGAGCTAGCAAGCGACAGAATTATGATTCAATCCCAAATTCATCTAACTCCCAAGTTTAATCTCTGACCTTTTCCTACCTTTTTTTTTTTTTTAAATAAAATTCACCATCCTGAAAAGAAGGGAAGATTTCCAGATTCCAAATACTACCCCAGGAGAGCTAGGCACAATAGATGAGGGATCAGGATTCTACAGATTGGTAGAACATTGGAATCTTTCTATCTTTCACATGCGTTTCTGTTACCTCTTATTTGACTAGAAAGATGACCAAGAAAACCCTGGAAATTAAAAAGGCCTCTATACTTGCCTTGAGGAGTGACAAGGAAAGGGGACCCTGAATAATCTAAATTTCACTCTCTAATAAGCCTTTGTGAGAAAGCAGAGGAATGGTGAGGGAGTTAGTTTTAGCTGAAGTAGGAACCCTAGGGCTATGCTTAGAGGGACATCAGGCCAAGAGCAAGAAATACTTTGATTTTTTTCCCCCCTATCTACAAAGAATGATTTATACCTCCCTGGCAAGGCTAGTGAGTAAACATTAAAACAAACAAAAAAATAAATAGTTGCTAAATACACTATTACTAAATCTTTACTCCAAGATTAATTTTTAAAAAATATAAATGGATCTTTTGATCAATTTAAAAACATTTTTTTTGAAATCACAGTTCTAGAAATAACTATATAAAAACACTCTTTGCAGGCAAAGATGGTTTCTTTGATATATGTGCACATGTAATGCTGACACAAAGTAGGTTTAATAAGCCATTTATAGTGATAATTCTATACCTTCATTCTTTGCATCTGTTCTCTATTAAATACATTCTGCTTCTTTAGTGACTGATACTTGACTTTCATACTGATAAACTGACGTTCCATTGCGGCCCTTCGATCTTCCACCTAGAAAATATTAACATGTTTAATTGTTCTTGTAGTAAATGAAATGCCAATTTAATCATTAGAATACCTATAAGTACCTCTGCAAACAAAGAGTTGCCTTTACTATTGGGATCCAAGTCTCGCTGGAGTGCCTGCTCCAACTGCACCTGAAGATCTTGACTTGCTACACGAGCTTTCTAAATTCAAAAGAAAACAATTTAGCTAATAGAGATTACATTACCAAGAAAACAACTTATTATAAATTGAAAAAGACGATGTTACTGTAATCATAATACCTCCAGGGCATTACAGTAAGAAACTGCTTCTTTTTCTCGCTCTTCTTTTTCTTCTTTGAGCCGGTCCACCTGGCGCATTAAGTTAGTATTCAGATATTCTAGCTGTTCTTGTCTGTACTGTAGTTCATTCACTTCTTCTTTGAGGGCGGCCTATTCAACAGGAATTTAAAAAGAGAAAATTCTCTTGAATAATCTTTCTTTCAGCAGCTCCTCAGTTTGTCTATCAGTAGTGGTTCACATCCAAAATTAAAACTAATGAACTAGTCAAAGGTTGTCAGGTGTATATTAAAATAATAAAAATTGCTAAATTTTTTAGCAGGGAACAAAATAAAAGTACTTAGAGACCGCCTTTTTTCCCCTATAGATTTAAGGTTTTAATTTTTAATTAATCTTAGCCTGCAATGAAAAAACCATGTTCACATGTATCTCGACTTCTGCTGCACCAACATTTTATAACACAAACTAGGATCAGAGTACATACCTCTAAATTCTTCCAGAGGTTTCATTAATTTAAAGGTAAAGCCTGCCTTACATAATCAAGTAATCTAAAACTGTATTATGAAGTAATACACCTAAAACCTCCACAAAACATTTAGCTAGATGAAAGTTACGTCAAGAAATAATTCAGACTCCAAACTAGCTCTTAAGAATTAGTACAACGTATAAAAATATAAAAGAAAAAAAAAAAAACCCTGACAAACACATGCCATAAAAATTACCTTCATACTCTCCGTTTCTGTCAATTCAATCTGAAGCGCCAGCATCTCAGAAGACATGCTTTCGTGAACACGCTCAGACATTGTCCGTAGTTCCTCTGATTTACATGACAGGAGTTCCTTTTGATGATCTACTTGGTGCTTCAGCTGCTTTTCACTAAGCCTAGCTTCATCTAATTCCACTTTTAGTTTTTCTATCTAAAGCAAAGAAAAAAGAGTCTAATAAAAATACTTCATAAAGGTTTTTTCTTTCTGAAAAACATCAATGATTGACCCAAACTTACTGCATAATGAGACTACTGGAGTTTCATATTTGTCCAAGGCTAGGCATCTTTTAATAGACAGTGACATACCTTGTCTTATAAACATAGAAATAATCCATACAACTAATCAGAGTAGGTCTGTATTCCTTGGAAGCAACCTGAAGGCACTGTGTTGCTGACCACTCGGCCTCTGTGTGAAGAAATGAATGGCATGAACAGAAACGATGAAAGCAGGCAACCTGAGTAGAAGGCTCCAGCAGTAGTCAAGAGGAAAGATGATAGAGGTCTAGAATAGTGGCAGTAGGGTAGATAGATGTTTTGTAGGTCAAGTTCTTAGAACTTGTTGGTAGATTAAATTTGAGAAATAAGAGGAAAAAAAGATATGGAATAGAACTCCAAATTTTGGCACAAGTGATTTGAGAACATCCATAAAACTAAAAATATCTGACCAATTTACTCTTTGCTCTACCAAAAAAAGCCATCTCTATAACTGGCCTTGCCTTAGCCCCTTTTATCCCCCCTATATAATGAAAGCTACTGCTAAAATGAAAATAATATCCAGAGGAAAAAAAAAGAATACATCATTACCAGTCATTAGTGTCTTAACTTAGTTTCAGACGAGCTGGATCACTATCTGCCAGAGTGGTATGCAAGATGATTCCATGTATTACACAAAAGCATATTTAGTTATATTTGTTTTACTGCACATTAGAAAAAATAAACCAGCTTAAATATGTCATTGATATCACTACTTAAAAATGAGAAAACATTTAAAAAGAGTTAATTTAATGAGAAATTAAGTAATACGTGGTACACAGAAATAGAAAAAAGATGCCACACAAAAAACTGAAAATTGGAAAACAGGCTTCTGCGAAGATAGGACAAAAGTCAGGTGAGTTTTGGTACAGAGGTGTCTGGAAAAATTAGAGCACAGACTATACGCAAAGAAGATCCATGATAAAAGTTCTGGATTCCTTCAGACGCAATCTGAAAGCACTGCGTAGTTGAGAGTACCAAAAGGGAATGGATGATCACTAACCAATCGGTGCATTTATGTTTGAAAAATGGAGCCAGTATTATTATAATATGTTGTTAGACTAAGCACGGTCATTCAAGTAACATAGCCTTTGGAGTCAGACAGCCTCAGTTCAAATCTTGACTGACAATTTCTAGCTCTAATTGTGTCCAATTTGCTCAATCTGTCTAGATATTGGCTCTCTCATGTTATACGGTATCTTCCTTACAGAGTTATTGTGAGAACTGGATCACATATGTTAATCTTCAGTAAACAAATTATGAAGTACGATTTCTAATGTCAATCAATTTGTAAGAAACTACTGGCTTGTTTTACAGAATTACAAAGCATACCACTAGCTGCAGGAAAGGCCTAGTCTTTCTGCATGGGGACTTGTACTACACAAGGAGGCCATGCTGGTCACTAAACAAACTATTAATAAAACTTCATCACAGATATCCAGTTACTAAAATTAAATAGCTATTTAATTAGTATAATATTATTTACACAAGTCTCTTAGGTAAACTCCTGTTTCTCAGTGTTCCCACTCCCAATATTAGGATAATGCAGACCTTGATCTTGGCTATTTTGCATAACTGGTACTTATAACAAAATCTTTTTCATCTAAAGTTTATAGATGGCTGCATAAACGTGGAATATTTTTGTTCTGAAATACACAGATATTCAAACCTTATCTTTTAGTTCATTCACTTCCTGTCGATGGCTTCTGTTTAGTTGTTCTTCTAATTTCTCCAGGTCTATTTTTTGTTGTTGTTTAATAGCTTCACATTCACAGCTCAAACTTTCCAACATTCGACTCTTGAGTTCTACTTCTCTCTGAAGAGTATATTTTTCTTGTTCATAATTCTGAAAACAGGTTTAATTACAATTCAATTACAAAAAAATAGTTTAAAGCCATTACATACAATCAGTTTTCACCTTCAACTGCTTTGTTTCTCTTTCACACATTTGCTGCTTTCCAAGTAACAATCACATGTTAAACCTGGAATAACGTTGTAGCTAATCAGTCTTAACCTGTGAGGTGTATTTTGAGACTATGTTGAAGTCCATGCTTGAAATACCTAACTGCTTCTATGCCCTATCAAAGAAGTAAAGAATGCTCCACGGTATGTCAACACGTCAAGTAATCTCTGCTAGAAAAAAAAAAAAAGGAGTTAATAGCCCTTAAGTTTTACTACTGAGAATTATTAGTTTGATAACAAGATACTCTACTTGTAGCTCTGAACAAAATAAGTAGTTAAAAAGAAAAAAAAGTGAAAAAAGAAATATTGAATTAGCCCTTACTTTTAGAATGTAGTCAGTCACCTGAGAGATGTTCTCAAAATGTCTACCAGAATGAATACAGTGCTGAGATAAAGGAGTAATTAAAAGTGCTTTTGCTTACTCACATTAAAGTTTACAGATTAAAAAAAAAGGTATGTTTGAACTCCTTCAACAAACTTTTAAGAATAAAATTCAATTAAATTAAAGCAAAAAAGACTCAAAACATTCATATCATTCTCCCATTAAGCCATTCTCCCATAAAGCCATTCTAGTTTCAAAGGTGGCAAACTGTTAAAATAACACTGCAATTTGACAAGTTGTTACTCAGAATAATTAAGTATAACACAGTGTTATTTTCTACTATTAGAGAGATTTGTAATCTTTACTTTGCCTTTATGACTTGGTACTGAATTCTTGGTCCAAAACAATACTACATGGAAAAACAAAGGTTGTCATTATTAGTTATTTTTATGTTCTCTATTTTTTTTTTACCTGTTATATTTACAATGTTGAGATCCAAATTTAAATATATTACTGAGCATTTACTAAATTAAACTGATTTGTCCATTCATTCTTTCCATAAATATTTGTGTGCCAGGCATTAGGGATATAGCAGTGAACAAGACAAAATGCCCTCTCTCAAGGAGCTTATAATCTGGAGATAATTAGTAATGTGGAGATTTAAAAGAGTGGCAATCATGGCAACTTTACATTACATAGTCAGGGTTGACCTCTCTGTTGAGGTGACATTTAACTGAAACTTGAAGTCTGAGGATTCCATCTATGAGCAGCAGGGGGATGAACAACTCAGAAAAAGGCAACAGCTAGTGTAATGTCCATAAAGTGGGACTAGTACAGCCAAGAATAAGGGAAATCAGTTTGAAATGAGATCAGAAGTTTAGCAGGGATCAGATCACACAGGGATCTACCAACCCAAGTAAGGAGCTCAGATTTTGTTATAAATATAATCAAAAGCTGTTGTGTGGTTTTTAGCAAGAATGTGACATAATCTTTTGTGTGTTTTTCCAAGACCACTTGGCTGCTGTGTGAAGATACATGGTATGAACAGCAACAATGGAAGTAGGCGACCTGGTCAGAAGGCTCAGTAGTCACTCCAGAAAGAGATGATGGAGGTCTAGACTAGAGCGGCAGTGGCGTAGATAGATACCTCCTAGGGCAAGTTCTTAGAACTTATTGATGAATTAGATGTGAGAAATAAGGGCCTGGGAAGGGTAGGGAGGAGTGGGAGATGAAGAGAAGTTGATTAATAGGTACAAATATACACTTAGATAGAAAAAGTAAGAACTGGTGTTTGACAGATCAGTAGGGTGACCATTAATTGATTGTACATTTTAAAATAGCTAGAAGAGAACAATTCAAATGTTCCTAGCATAAAGAAAAGATAAATATTTAAGGTGATAGATATCCCAAATATCCTGATTTGATTATATGAATGTATCAAATTATCACATGTACCTCCAAAATATGTATATCTAATATGTATGAATAAAAAAAATTAGGGAAAGATATTGAGAAAAACTCCTAGATTTTTGGCTCAAGCAATTGAATGAATGCTATTACATTCACTAAATAAGTTAAAAAATAGTAAGAGAATACTTGGTGAGTGAACAGGGAATCAACTATTCTGCCTGTATATGTTAATTTGAGATATCCATTAGTAGGCAGCTGAACACACAGACTTAGACTTCAGGGAAGAACTATATATGAGCTTGGTGTAGTGTCATGGGGTATTTGGATGTTGTTTACAGGCCTGAAAGAAGTACGAGCACCTAGGAGGGGTGCAGACAAAATAAAATTTGGTGGTAAATGTGGTAAAAAGAGCAATCATAACTTGATTTTTCAAACTCAGAACACATTGGGTTGGAAAGAGTAACAGGAATTCATTTAGTTCGTTGTTAATGGGGATGCGGTGGATAGGAACTAGATCTAAAATCCTCAGAGAATAAAACAGTAATAACGCTAAACAAGACAAATCTTCAATAGGCAAGCACATCCTTGCAGAGAGAGAAGTCCAAAGTCCTACCTCAGTCATGGTCATCATTTCATTATGACATTTATCCAATTGATTCTGCAGTTCATTTTGGCTCTCCACTAGTTGCAAACCATACTGTGCAGCTTTTAGTCGCTCTTCTTCAGCCTCTTTGAGCTTGCGTCGAAGATTTGTAACTATATCTGCCTCCATGTTTTTCCCCCTGTTTTTAGCCTACTGTAAATAGAAGAAATAAAACTACTTAAGCTTAAACAAAAAACTCCATGCAATGATATCAATAGAAGAAATATATTCACTCAATAATACTGCCATATGCACATAGCATTTTTTCTTAACTTGTAGTCAAATTTGCATTTTTGTTTCAACAGCAAGAATTGTGACAATATTGTTACTTGATTTGAGACCAAATCAAAAAGAGCAGAGCAGAATACATTTAATTTTGCTTCTACAAAATTCACCATCAGGAAACTATTTAGCTGTTGTGTGCTAAGCCTCCTTAAATGTTAAGGTAGGGTTGGTCTCATAATTGTACCACTATCCATGTAATCAAAGGTAAGAGAATTTAAAAAATCAAGAAATTTATATTAGCATCACTGGTACTTAAAATATAGAAAGGCAGCTTTGAATAAGGTTCATAAGGGAAAGCAAGGAATACCAGGTCTATGATTTTTCACAACAGTGTTAACTTCTTGAACATAATAAATCTGCTTTCTTGAAAAGAGACTAATATTTTACTAGGTATTCATAAGGATGCAAAATACAAACCATATTCAGAGCAATTAAAGGACATTGCTTTAGTTCTAGATTTCCAAGCAAAGACTTAAACATTATATACAGAAACATTCTACTTTAACTCAATCTCACTCATTATTTTTTCCTACTTGGCCCCAGCCTCTTAAGCCAGACTCAAAGTCACCTTTGCTTCAAAGCCACCAGGTCATTATTAAGATGTTCCCCCGTGTCTCAAGTCAATGTAGTCAAGCACCGAACAAGTATTTCTTGAATGCCTTATGTGCTAAGCTCCATTCTGGGCATTCCAGATTCATTAGGAAACAAAATGGACAAAAAAGTCCCTCCTTCGTGAAACTTACATTCCAAGAGAAGAAAACAACAATATATAATAGCATAATAATTACATTAGAAAGAAGAAATGGAAAAAAGAACACAACAGGATAAGGGAGCTGAATGAAGAGATGGGTAGTGTAACCAGGAGGCAGAAAACGAGAGAATTAGCCATGCAACTATTTAAGGGAAGAATGTTCCAGGCATACTTCCTTATGGAAAGCCCTAAGGCAGAAGAAAGCTCAAGGAGTGAACAAGATAGAATTTAGGTCACAGACAATATGGAAAATAGGCAAATCAGGCCATTATAAAGACTTTGGCTTCAACTCTGGGTGAAATGGAAAGTCATTCCAAAGTCTGGAGTAGAGGACCTGACAATTTAAAAGGATCATTTTGGCTGCTATGTTGAATAGTTAAGAGGGGAACAAGGTTGGAAGCAGAGAGACCATGTGAGACAATGGCTCAGACTAGGGTGGTAGCATAGGAGGCAGTGAGAAATGGCCAGATTCTATATATGATTTGAAGGTAAAGTCAATATGATTTTCTGACAAATGGAATGTGGGATGTGTGAAAAAGAAAATTCAAAAATGCCCCCAAGGCTTCTGGCCTGAGCAACTAGTAAAACAGAATTGCCATCAGCAAAGAAGACTAGGAATTCAAATTTAGAGCATGAAAGATGTCAAGTAAGCGGTTGGATACAAGAGTAAGAGAGAAGTCTGGGCTGGAGATATAAATTTGGGAGTTATAAGCATAAGTCCTTGAGAATTCATATCACTAGAGGATGAGCACAGCTAAAGAGAAAAGGACAAAGGATTGAACCCTTTGTCAAGTAGGGAAGAAGACAGCAAAGTATATTTAGTAGTGACCAGTGAGGTAGGAGGAAAATCAGAATTAGGTGTTGTCTTAGGAGCCAGTAAACAAAATATATTAAAGAGGTAGGAGTGAACAATCATGCCAAATGCTGCTGCTAAGCCAAATAAGGTAAGAACAGAAAATTGGTGATTGGCTTTGAATTCATGGAGGTCACTAGGGACCACAAGATCAGTTTTGATACACAAGTAGGGGGCAAAGCCTGACTGGTTTGCAAATGGTAGGAGACGATAGCAAGTATAATTTTGCTACAAAGGAGAGCAGATAAATGGAGCAGTAGCTGGAGAGGAAGTAGGAACAAGTGTTTTGTTTTTTAGGTAGGCCATGGGAAAAATTCAAAGAAAAACTGATGACAGACACTGGAGAACTGCTAAAGTGATGTCTCTGAAAAAGAGGATGAGGTTTAATGTAGAGGAACTGGTTTTAGACAGCAGCATGGGTATGTCATCTAAAGTAAAGGAAAGCAAAACATATGAGTACAAATGATGATAAAAGTAAGCATCACACGTGGGAGTCTGTGTGTTTCTAACTGCTTCAATTTATCAATGAACTGGGAAGTAAGGTCTTTGAGAATGAAGCCAAAGAAGGAGATAGAGTTTTAAGAGAGAAAAAACGGTATCCTGGGTTATCCCAGGCTGGAAGTTATCACTCTAAGTGCAAGATCTTTTCAAAGCCTGTACATGGTAGGGCCAGTTGGCTAACTGTTGCATTGTTAATAATAACTTGTATTTGTTGAGGATTTGCCATTTACTAAGCCAAGTGCTTCAAATACATTATCTTATCTAATTTTCTTGATGAGCCCAAGTTAAGTGTGTACTGTCCTCTCTATCTACCAAAGGAAAAAATGGTGTTAACCTCAAGATAGTCCAGCCAGGCATATCCAGGAAAGCCAAAAAACTAACTCTCATTCATTTAAAAGATTTGCTTGAATTCCTATTATGTGTCAGACACTGTATTAATGCTGAGTATGTAATACGATGGTAACCCAAAGCAATATTCCTGTCTTCTTGAATCTTACAGTCTATTAGTAGAAAGGTATTACATCAAACTGTACAGTTACAAGTGTGATAAATTCAAGAGGGAGAAATGTATGCTACCTGAGCCTATAACAAGGGGGAGCTATCCTAATCTGGGGGGTGGCGGGAAGTAGGAGGGCAAGAACAACTTCCCTGAGAAGGTGAATTTTCAGCAGAGATCTAATGGATGACAAAAAGTTAACTTACTCAACCTAGAGTAGCCTCCCTTGAATAACTACAGCCAATGTGCGCCAGACATTGTGGTACTTTGTATAATCTTATTCAATCCTCTCAACAACCCAATGAGATAGAAGGTATTTCCTCCATTTTACATGCAAACTGAGGCACAGAAAGGTTAAGTAACTTGTCTAAGGTGATCAGCTAGTAAGTGGCTAAGTGAGATGGGAATCAGAATCTAGCTGCAAAGCCTGATGCTCCAAACACTTTTCTGTCCTGCCACTGAAAAACAGCATTTAGGAGATAGGGAAACTCTGGGAATCATGCTGCCTGAGTTCTTATCCACCTCCACTACTCACCGGCTGCATGAACTTGGACAAGTTACTCAATGGCTTGCTTCATCATCCATAAAATAGGGACAATAACACCCACCTAATAGGGTTGTTGAGAAGATTAAATCAGATAATGGATGAAAGCAATTAGGGCAGAGTCTGACACCCAGCTGAGTGAGCGCAGTCCAACAGATATAACGCTAATCATTTACGTGATTTTAAATTTTCTAGGAACCATATTTTACATTTTTAAAAAAGTAAAAACACGTGAAAAATTAATTTTAAACATTTTATTTAATCAAATACATCCAAAATACTACCATTTCAACAGGTAGTCATTATAAAAGCTAAAGAGATATTACTTTTTGTATACTATCTGAAAGGTGGTCTTGCTAATAACCTAGCTAACAGAGGAAAATAGACTATCAAACAGAAACTAAGGGAAATAAACTCACAACACAATTACCCTTTGTTTAATTAAAACACGTGTGGCCTAACTTATCTCTGAGTTCTTTTTTCAGCCTTGAAAAAGTTCCCGAGTGGACAGGAGAACTTCCCCTGCTTACTCAAGAAGAGACAGTACCAGATGCCTCCCGCCATCAAGAAGAAAGAAGAAACTAATTTCTGTATCAATCTGCTACGTGAGGAACAGAAAAGGCGAACACAGCAGCTTCACGACCGCTTCTGTTATCAGTCCCCTGAAGCAGAGAAAAAAACATTTCTACTCTTTAAAAGCACCAAGCAACTTTCCTCACCACCTGACATTTCCTTCCTTCGTGCGTGTGTCGCGGCCACTCTTTCTTTCTCAGCAAAATAAACTTTTACTTTTCTATGTCCTAACCACTGTCTGGGAATTCTTTCCCCCGCCCCCGCGTAAGGACTTCAGACCCTAACACTATCTTTGAAATCCAGTGTGTATTTTACATTTGCAGCGTTTCTCAGTCCCGGCTGCCACAAGCGGCCAGTGGCGATCCTACCGGGCAGCGCAGATCCAGTGGCTGTTATCATTTTTAGGGCCCAGACAGAGGACCCGCCCTTCCATAGTCATCCAGAAGCTCCGAAGGCGGAGAGACGGTCCAACAGAAGATTGGGACCGGCTCGAAACCCAATTTATAAGACCTCACGGTTCCGGGAGGAAGGTGTTTCAGCTAAAGGCCTCCGCCGAGACCAAGCCCCCGGTTTCCATAGAGCCCGCTCACCTCTCCACTTCCCACCGCTCTTCTCCACACCCACCTCCCACCAAGTTCCTTGTCCCTACCTTTCTCCACACCCGCTCCCCTGCTGCGGCAACTGGCGGCTAATAATTTCAGACCGTCCAGATTAGTGGACGTTAATTCCACTTCACCAGAGAGACGCCGGCCCATTCACTCGGCCAGCTCTCGGGTAAGCGCCAGGGCTTTTTGAATGCAGTTCTCGCGAGAACCTGAGCTCTCGCGAGACTTTGCGCCCACACTGCGCGTGAAGGAGAAACTGGAAGACCCGTCCAGCAGAGCGCCCCGCCCCCTGCAGAGACTGCGCAGGTGCGCGTGGCGAGACGTGATCCTGGCGCAAGCGCAGACTTAGCCCTTTGGCTCGTTAATTTTACCTGGGTCTGGTTTCCTGGGTGTCGTGCAGGTATCTTTTGCATTTAGTTGCTGTATTTGGGGGTTGTGCTTGTTTGCTATTTTTTTTGTTTTTTTTTTTACGACAATGCCTCTGGAGGGGAAGTGTCGCTAAGCTGGGCGGTGGAGGATCACCGTTGTGGCCACTGTGCCGACCTCGTACACCCCACTACCGGTGGATCGGCCAGTGTGCCCTCTGAGGTCCCTTCCCTCTGGTATCTGGCTTATGGTTCCAGTAACCAGAACCAGTGTGGCGGTGCCTAAAAGCATCATATGACAGAATCACAGTTACCATTATAGGACAGAATGACAGTTATCATAATGGCTTTACCAAATGAGCCCTCCTCATGTATTAAATTCTACAATTATCTCATTTAAAGCCCGCAAACAGCCTTATGAGGTAGATGATGTTACCCTTCTATTTTTACAGAGAAAAGCAAAGCCCTAGAAGAGAAGAGTCTTGTCCAAGGGGAAGAATTGGAATTTGAACTAATGCAGCCTAATTCTAGAGTCCAAGCTCTTGTGTACATGTGTTTTAAATAATAATGTTTTTTAAACCTGATGCCTATTCATTGTTAAAAAATTCTTGCCTATTTGAGGAGTTGGCTTTAATTCTTGTTTCATTATCAGTTTTTCCTTCTCTATTGGATCTTCTCTATCGGCAAATATGCTGTAATGATTTCCATCGAAAAAAATAATCGTAGCCTCCTTGACGGCAACCAGCTACCAACACATTTGTTTGTTTCTCTTTATAACAAAAATTCCTGAAAAACAAAGGTTTACACTCACTATCTCCATTTTCTTGCATTTTATTCTCTCCCCCACTTCAACCAGGGTTTGGTACCCACCAATACTGTGAAATGTCACCAGGAGGTGAATTTCTATCTTGCAAAATCCAGTAATCACTATTTAGTCCTTACTTCTCTTGACATTTGACGGACCTGACCACTCTCACTGAGTCTTTATTTATGTCTTGGAATGCCACGCTCTCCTTGCTTTCCTCTTTTCGGTTCCCTTTGCAGGCTTCTGTCTCTCACTGAGCTAGGCCAGACCACAAAGAGTTAATCTGGGTTTTAAAATTGGCAACAAGGATGCCTTCAAGTTGTTCACAGTAGAGCCTAGTATATGCATCTGGGGCCCCAAAGAGCCACATGCTCATTCATTTATAATCACCACCATGTTCTTGGATAATTGAAACAAATTCTATTTTCCCTATCATTTAACAAAAATTCTTTAACTCAGGAGCCCGGAAGACACTGTTCTAGCCTAGGCCAGTTGTGACTGGCTGGTAGTACAGAAGTTATAGGTGAACTTCTTTTTTCTCTTTTGTTACAATAGAAGGTAGACCCCGCATTGACATTAATGTTTCTTCCAATTCTATTTTTGAAATATATATTTTGATCTGTTAATTGAGTGACTGCAATGTATTAGGCATAGTGGAAGGAACTCAGAGAGATGGTAAACCCAACTACTGTCTGGAATGCTCACAATATAGTAGGGGATTTTAAAAATATATATAAATAACTATAGGGCTGTATATAAATGCTATATGAGTAGTATGTGCCCCACACTAAAGGAATTGTGTGAAAAGAGAGGTCTGTTTTGTCTGGACATTTCTTTAAAACTTCACAGTGCAGGTGGCACTTCAAGCAGGACCTTGAAGGATGGCAGAGCTAAGGAGGAGTGGATTCAAAGGGAGGGGGCAGCCTTGGCAGAGTCATAGAAGTTATCCATATCATAATTAAGGTCACTCTTCAGGAATAGTCTGGATAGGGTGGTGCTGATACCAGCACTGAACGCTAGGTGTCACAAGTAAAGTAAATTCTAGATTGTCTCTGCTTCTTAGGATAACTTATGCAGTACTTCTGATTCCATATTGCAGATCCCCATACCCAGATACAGTATACATACCATGCCCTAAATACCAAAGGTCAGAAAACAAAAGGTTTATCTGTCATTTTCAGTTTATGTAAGGAGAGGTGGGACTTTGCCTCCTCACACAGTAGTGGATTCACCAAGCAGAGAAAGGGAGTTTAGAAGCTGGAAAACAACACCTACCACCACCACCATTACAATTCATAATATTATAGCTGTTCAGAACTGGGATAGACTGAAATAGTGAACTTGTCACCATTCCTTCATTGTGACTGCTCTAGCAGAAATGAAGAGATTAGTTATCAGAAATGCTGTAGAAGGGAATGTGACAGTGTATTGAAAGCTGTATATATTTTTGTAAGGTTTCTTTGAAGTAGCCAGCGCCAGAGAAAGAAAGACGAGCAGAGCTGAAAGGGATAAGTAAAGAGGCTTTATTGGGGCACCCCCGGTGGGAGTAACGAGTCCCTGAGAGAGGGACCCGGGCGAGCCTCACGGGACCCACGGGCCCCAGAGAAGCTGCGCCGCCCAGAAGTCTGAGTGGTTTTATATAGGTTTTCAGGGCTGGGGGATGGGAGTTTCTTCGGCCAGGAGATGTCCGTGCGAGGAGTGAGGAATTTCTTTGTTTCAGGTTTGGGGTGGGTATTGAGGGACAGGAGGAGCCGCCTCTTTTTTCATTAGGCAAGGGAGGGGTGCCTGCCACCAGCCTTACAATTTTGACGTGAACTTACTAAATGGCTATTTTTGGTACTAAAAATGAATAATTTCTGTACTAAAGGAACTTGGAATTTAGTGGAAGAGACAATTACCAAACAGTAAACTCCTATATAGAGGATGGCTTAGACTTTCTTGTTCCTTCACATTATTAAGTAGAGCTGCAAGCTTGTCTTTGTTGAGGTTGAGTGAAAACAAGCTCAGCATTCTGAAGCACAGAGTCTGCAAATAAGAATGGATTGATGAAGTTCCAGGATTCACAGGATGAGCTAGGAGATAAAGTTCTGGATGTTATACTCAAGGTTGTGTTCACTGAAACCTAGAGAATGGCTGAGATCAAGAAAAGAGGCTTGGAGAGAGAGAAGAGACTTTGGAGATTGTCCTAATCCATGAAACAGGAGGAGAATAAGGATCCAACAAAAGAAACAGAGGAACCATCTGAGAAAAAAATCATGAAATTTAATTGTCACAACTGCCACTGTGATAATTAGATATCAAAATGAGTAATTGTACCAACAAGGCAGATTTGACTATTCAATAGTAATAATGATAATGAAACACAGTCTACAGTCTCTCTTGGATCTGTAATGTGTAGCACCAGCTTCAACTCTTAATGAGCTTCATTGCTGTACTATTTTTTCCTTTAAATAGGTGCAGTCCTCACTCAGAACAAGGGTGCACCATCCCAATATTGCTCTTTCTTAGTTAACTTCCCAGCGTCAATTCCTTTCTCCTTTTCCCGCCAAAAGCATTCTGATTATTCTTTGGGAAGCTTATCTTGCCCTCTGTTTTCAGCCATGTGGATTCTGATCCTACCCTTCATCTCTAGGATATCCCACCATCCTGGTTATAGCAATTGGTTCAAAGATAGGCATGTGACTGAATCCAAGCCAATGAGATATAATGAGATTTTTCACTGGGACTGCTGGAAAAGATGAATTTCGTTAACCCCCTCTGTTATGGACCAAATTGTGTCTCCTCCCACCCCAAATTCATATGTTGAAGCCCTAACTCCCATATGACTACATTTGGAGATAGGACCTTTAAGGTTAAATGGGGTCTTAAGGGTGGGGCCCTGGTTGATAGGGCCAGTATTCTTATAAGAAGAGGAAGAGACATCAGGGATAGAGCTCTTCCCCCTCCCCAACTCCTGCTCCGTGTGCACACAAAGCAAAGGCCATGTGAGAACACAGCAAGAAGGTGGCTATCCAAGGAGAGAGGTCTAAACCAGAAACCAACCTGGATCTTGATCTTTTAGCCTCCAGAACTGTGAGAAAATAAATGTCTGTTATTGAGGCCACCGAGGCTGTGGCATTCTGTTAAAAGTTGCCCCAGCAGACTAATCCAGCCTTTGAACTTAAACTTTTTAACCCAGAGCTTCCAGCTGCCATATTGAGTTCATGAGGGACAAGTCTGCTTGAAAATAGAATCAAAAGAAAAGCTGATAAGTAGAGAAGGAGAAAAGAGTCCTGGTCATGTCATTTGAGCCCTGTATCAAGCCTCTCATGAAGCTAGAACTATCCCTGAACCGTTCAGTTTTAGCAGCAACCAAATGTCTTCAATATGATTTTTTTGTTGCTTGTAACATAAAGAGTTCTAATCAATACACACAGCAATACTTGTGCCTGAGCTTGAGCAGACTAATCTTAATTAACCTGTCAAGTTTAAGCTGTCAAGTTCTCATTTTACAGTTAGGATTTTATGAGGCTAAAACTGAAAGTTGCTAATTTCCAGAGATAGAATCTGGGGAGGCTTCTTTGAGAAAAATGCCTTGGTTGAACTAAAAAGGAAGGTTTATCCTAAATGAAAGGGTTTAGTGGATCATAAAGGAAAACAAAGATTCAAACACTGTATAATTCATTTCTTGGCCCCGCTTCAGGTTACCACCACATCACATTTAAACTGACTTCTTCAGGTGATTTAAGCACCTAACTAAGCCTGTTAGAATTAAGACAGCATGTTTATATCAGTTATGTATTTTACTTGCTGAGAAGAACACCCACTCTGTTAAGGATGGATGTGTATATTAAAAAATGAGAGCCCTAGATCTTGCAACCATTCACAAGACTGTACTTGCTGTTAATTTTTATGAACTCCTATCTTCCAGTATCCATTGTATATTCCTTTTATTTTCCGACAGTACCTCAACTAATTGGGGTTCTTTATCCAGTAGAATGATAAAATCTTCAGTGCTGAATAAAACGTATTCAGTAGTCATGATTTATGTCACTCACTATTCTGTTGGCCCAAGTACATTTGGCCCAAGTCATAGAGGGATGGGATAAAATGTAGACACTTGTTCTCTCTCTGAAGGCTTGAAATTGTTACACTAGTTTTCTGTGTGTGTGTGAGTTTCAATTCGGTTGAAAGAAGTGGTTGCTGCCTTGATGTTATAATGATTAGTTTAATGTATTTTATTTGTAGGAAAAACAATTTGAGGGTGCATACAGTAGGCAGAGAAATTGATGAGTCCGCATCTCCAACTAAGCAGCTAGATACACCTGTTCAGAAATACTAGCCCAGGAGTGGGGAAACTTTTCATGTTGGAAGGTTGCATTAATTTAGCTGTTATTGAGTAAGGCTGCATTCAAGAAATTTCAATCAGATATGCTTTAAAACGTACATTATTTTATAAAAATCTAACTATTGTGTATTTAATAATTTCAAAAATGGAAACTATTTGTTAATTTTAAAGTTAACTAACCTTTTAATGACTTTTTGTGTCTGCTTTTTGTTGGAAAACATTTGAATATTTGGTTGTAGCATGGAGGTCCACAGTTTCAGTTGATCCTCTAGATGGGTATCAGTCATTTGTGACCTTAAGGGCATCCTGATTTGGCTTAGATAGGAGAATGTAGATTTGCAGCACTAAGGGGTTGAAAAGCAAGAAAGCATTTTTGGGGCTTGTTGCCAAAGGCATGGGTATTCTACTGAATTTTTCCATATTTCAATTGGATCTTCCTTAGCAGCAATGACTTAAATTGTCATCTACTGAGAGCTCAGTCAATATCCATCTGTAGTTCTTTAGGTGCCTTGGTGATGGCAACTGGGTGAGACTGAAATGCTAATTTGAGTGTGATGTCATGATTCTCAAAGTCAGTGAACCTTTCATTATATTCACCGATTAATAGGTCTATAATAGCTGTGTATTCTTCAAATGATTCCCATATATCATTCTGCTCATCAGTGACCTTTGCTAATGGGGGAAATGTTCATCTGAAATTTCCATTTGAAGAAGAAGTGTTTTGAAAAAAGATAGCTTTTTTGAAAATGCTTGGATTTTTTGTCACGTATCGTATATAGACTTAGTTTAACCTTGCAAAGAAATATTCAAGTTGTCTTGATTTGACATATCACACAAAAATGCTTCATTCCTTTAAAAATCTTCTTTCAATAATTCACATTGCTGATTCTGTTCTTCATAAAATCTAACTATCTGTTCTTGCAGAGATAAAATTTTGGCCAACACCTGACTCTGCGATAGCCAATGCACTTTAGAATGATATGGCAAATCCACACTGAAGACCTCATCTTTCAACTTTAACGTGTTAGGAAACTGAAGACGCCATGTTGCAGTTGCATGAATATAGTTAACAACACTTATATCTTGTTGCAAAGTGTCATTTAAAATAGTAGCTTTAGCACAGAGATTTTGCTGATGTAAGATACAATGAAAAGAAATGAGAGCATTTGGATCTGTTAATATTTATTTTTATCTGTGCAATAAACCCTTCATGTTTTCCTGTCATGGAAAATGCACTGTCTGTACATGCACTCACTAAATTTACTAAATTAATTTCAATTTCACATTTATCTTGAAAGTTGTTGGAGATATCCAATCTCCATGTTCTGTTTGCAAGAGTGCCCAAAGTGAGTAACTCTTTGTAGCAAAGAAAATCTTCTGTTATGACCCGTATAAAAGGTGGGCCAAGTCAGGAGTTTCAGTTGGTTCATCCAAAGAGATTAAATAATATATATTTTCCTTTGAAGTATTGCATGAAGTTGTTCTGTTACGTTGAAGGCTGATTCATGCTGCCGATCAGTTATGGTTTTCCTTGAAAGAGGCAGTTGTTTGTACTTTGAAACGTTATAGGGGTCTAAACATCCTACAACTTCAACAATGCATTCTTCCACAATTTCTACATCACTGAATGGCTTCCCCTTTTTCCTGAGTATGTAAGCCACTTTATAAGTTGCTTCAATGCCATTATTTCCAGGTCTTATTGCTGCTCGAAAAAAATTGCCTTTGCTTTTGCTTTTCATCTTTTAATTTCTGCAATACCACCTTTTGTGCCTCTCCTTCTAATTTAAAATATGTGTGGTCCTTATGAGTGTTATAATGCTGATGAGCATTGAGTTTCTTTAATGTTGATATTGCAGTATCACAAAGCAAGGAGATGATCTTTTCTTTAGCAGAAGCAAGATAATATTGCAATTCCCAATCCTCATTTTAAAAATCTGTTTTCTTCCTTCAGTGTTCTCTTGGTCTTCTTTGACATTATGGGCTGTTAAGCAGACAGAATTAAAAATACTGTTTTGCTGTGCAACTATTCGCAAATTCCACTTCAAACAGAAACACAGTGCACTCTTGTCAAAAGGTGGTAACAGACTGGTGTACTTGACCCCCATAAACTCTCACCAACCAGCCTCTGGCACCAGTCAGGCAGGGGAAGTTAGAATTAAATCACGAGCATAGCAGCTATTGATTTAGCCCTTATGGTTTACTGTTGTTCTAATTGTGCTGGCCAATCTGGGGGGATTATTTCATTGAAACTTATTTTATTAATAAATACGTTCATTTAAAAATAAAATAAAAATATAAATACTAATAAAAATAAAAGTATTTTTTTCTGTAAAATTCGGATTCAGTCAAAAAGCTGCACTTCAAGACCTAGAAGGCCACATGTGGCCTTAAGGCTGAGTTTCCCCACCCCTGTACTGGCCCAAAAGCTACCTCCCACCTGCTGCCACTAGGTGACAGTCTTTGCAAATATTTTATATGAAGGGAGCATCTTTCTGTTACAGAAATTAGACTCTGTTGGGAGATGTTTACTTGATAGTTTCAGTTAGTTTAGCCAAATGCACAAGTTTGTCATAACCTACACTCTTAGTCATTTGGGGTCATAGTTACCCCTCATCTGGAACACTCTTTTCCTCCCTTTACTTCACTCATCTCATCCTTTTCTCTGAAGAGGCCCTATGAGTAATGGCTACGCGTGCAATACATAAGACATATTCTGGAGTCCGCAGCTGGGTTCCATCGCAGACTTTGCTGCTTCCTAGATGTGGCTACCTTTAACAAGCTACTTGGCCTTTCTGAGCCTCAGTTTCCCCATGTACAAAATGGGATAATCAAAGTACCTAATTCAGTAGATCATCATGAAGCCTAAATAAGCTAACACTTTTAGCATAAGGTCAGTAAAAGGGAGCTGTTATTACTAAGAACGTCGTATTAGCTCAAATGCCACTCCCACAGGGACGCCTTTTCTGAATCCCTAGCCTAGGGAATGTCCCCTACATACAGTTCATAGCACCTTGTGCTTGTCCTCCAGAACACCTATAATAGGTTGTAGTAATTTGTGTAATTTATGTCTGACTTCCTCACTAAACTGTAAGATCTTTGACGATAGAAAAGGCTGTATCTGTTTTGCTCACTTTGGTTTCTCTCAGCGACTGTCATAGTGCCTGAGACATGCTAGGTGCTAAAGTTAAGTTTGACAAATGAATGAAAAAAATGCATACTCAAATCACTAGCATTAAATATAATTCATTGATTTAAATAGGGGAATATGTAAACTCACTCTTTGATCTCTTGTGGAGATCAAAGAAACTTGTAAAGGAATTGCTGTTCTTAATCCTGAGTGAAAAAGGCTGAGCACTTCTTAATCAGTTTACATAAGTTAAATGTCCCTAAGACAGTATATCAAATAAGTAGTTTGAGGTTTTTGATACCCTCTGAAATTTTAATTGCTTCATTCAGCTATGACGATATAGGTGTTCCCCACTTGAACCAATACTTCTTTACTGAGAATTTATTTATTGATGTAGTATCTGCAATTCAAACATTCTTAATCCACTAGGGAACTTGGTTATAAAATGACCCTATTGGAGAGACCTGTAAAGCAAAGAATCCTTAGCTAAAGTCAATGTTCACTTTTATGTAAATACTGAATTTCACAAATTAAGTTCTCTTAAAGGAGGAACCACCCTTGATAAAGTTTTAAAACACAAGTTTTCCTAACATTTTATCATGTCATGGACAGGTTTATGTATCTCCTTCAAAATAAATCTGACACAAGTTGTACTATTAATTTCCAAACTAGAAAATATTAAAAAGGATGTATAGTTTCAGTGATCCTTAAAGTCCTTTAATGAAGGACTTTATGAAACGATTAACTAAGCAAGCAGCAAGGCCCAAAAGCACGGTCATGAGAAATGTTAGATGTTTTCAAAAAATATGTTTCCAAAAATATGAGGAATGAGAAAGTGTTTTGTGGGCTTGAAATACCCCATACAGACAATAAAATCCCCCCTTCTTTCTACCAGGGTGATAAAACTCGAGGCAGCCGGGATAACAGATGTGCTCCTCTCTTGGTATTAGCCATTGCTTTACTGGTTCTGTTTACCTCTCCACTACCTGGCAGGATGCTGGGACCCTGTCCTCATCACAAATGAATCCCATCAACTCACCCATGACACACTACATACTGCTGGCAGTATTTGGCCACTTTTGATAAATTGTTCAGTCTTGTGAAATACTTCCCTAACTGAAGTTCTGGAACTCATCAGGTGTCTTCTCTGACAGTCCTATCTTCCTTTGGCTCTCAGATTACTCAAGCAGCTGGGGTAAAGCCTACATCCTCCCACAAATCATGCTTCTTTGGAAATTTAGATCTATCGGTTTTTGGCGCTAAAGCAATGCTCTTGCATTCTGCGTCAGATCAGGCCCGAATAATCTCTTGGAGATGAGTAAGCTTTTAAATGTTGAAGGACTAACAGTTCCAGGGACCAGTGTGCACTTAGCAATTTGTAAGAAAGGTCAGGGTCCCTTGTGACTACACGTGAATTATCAAGGCCCAGATTTTTTTTTTTTTTTTTTTTTTTTTTTGCTTCTTGTGGATTTGTCTGGAGGTTGGCATCACGTTCTTCCCCTTATCTCAGTCTATCAGTTTGTGCACTGAGCAATCTCTCCATATAAACAAAATATGGCTCCTGAGTTATGTGGGTGTGTAATCTTTATTATTGTATATGATTAAAGCAAGGAGCTAATGGAAGGTTCTTGGGTGACTGTCATTCTCCTATCTATAAAACTGGCAAAAGGATTAATAACCACCCTATAAACAGGGCCAGAGTTAAGTTCCTGAAAACAACATCTCATTCATAAGGTTTTAATCTTCAAGGCAACATGGAAAAATAGGTTTAAAAAGTAACATCTAATTTACTTTCAAATATGGTCAGAAGGTCGGATTTCACTCCTACTCCCACAAAAGTAATTAGTGCTATTCTCATCCTAAGAAACAGAAGTATATTAGGTTTAAAGAGTGGTTTCCACACTTTTTTCTACATTAGAAACATCTGAGGAACTTTTACTAATCCTGATGCCCAGGCTATACCCAGCACTAATTCAATCAGAATGTCTTGGGGTAGGTGCCAGGCTTCAGTAATTTTTTAAAAATCCCTGGGTGAATTCAATGTGCATTAAGGTCTAGGAACCTTGAATTAAAACAATTACGCATTCTCTACCACATCTCAGCTTTTCTTCATTGCCCTTTTAGCTCAATGCTTCTTAACCTGACTGCTCATTAGAATTATGGGGCATCTTTAAAAAATCTTACTCTGATTCATTAGGTTTAGGGCAGGGTGTCAGCATCAGAAATGTTTAGCTGTTTCCTGCAGGACTTTAATGACATCCTTAGCGGAGCATCCCTAGATTAGCTGTTCATTTAAAGAAGTAGGATGAGGTAGGATAAGGTGGATCCTTTAACATTTTTTAGCATTTTTCTGGCAGGCAAAAGGTTTATATATTTTTAAAATTCCTATTCACTAGCTTTGTTGAACAAATTTTCTTCTTCAATTTACTAGGCTATAAAGCCCAAGCATTTTTCTGAATCCGTTGGTAGTGGGGTTGCCCGATAAAATACAGGATACCCAGTTAAATTTGATTTCAGCTAAATAAATATTTTTTAGTGCAAGTATGCCCATGTAATATTTGGGATGGATAATAAAAATTATTTACTGTTACTTGAAATTCACATTTAACTGGCATCCTATAATTTCATTTGCTACAGCTGGCAACAGTAATTGGTGTGAGATCATGGCTTATCCTTGGGAAAGTCAGCAGCTGAATCTGGGTCGGGAGAGAGCCATCACTTGAATCTTCAGGGTTTGTGGCCTATCTTTTAGCGCTTACCTTCTTGCTGCAACGTGGTAGGAAAAAAACCATTATCAGTTTGGGAATTAAAAACTGCTTAAAATCCCCCAGTGAGCCAAGAAGACCCACATTTTCCTTTTGCTGAGGGCGTCATTATGTGAGGAGCAGGGGAGAAATACAGGAGAGGGGGGGTGTTTCTGTGCAAGAAAATGGGATGTAGAAAGAGGTGAAGACCTGAATGTTGGGTATAGGCTTTGGTTCCAGAAACCCCAGATCTGTGCTCTCTAAGATCACCATTTTGCCGTTTTAAGCCTTTTCAATGGTTTCAAGTACCTCAGACTACTCCTCTCCCCTTTGCACATTATTATTTCTTCTTAATCTATCTGAATATCAGATGCTCGCTGGCTTGGCTGAAATTGAGATAGTTTCCAGGTGGAACTGTTCTCATAGCTTAGTGCGTCTGAACTAATGGAAACTTTGGAAGTCCCTGACAATGTTGTGAGAACCCCGTAATCACAGGAGGCTTCCCAAGCAGTCTGCATGCCTTTATGCCTCAACCTCTAAGGACTGTTCCCCACTAGGGGATTCCTGAAATTTGCTTCCTTCCCATTCTCCCAAAATAGGCCTTACACTGTAAATAAAAGTCATGGGTGGGTGTATTTCTTGGCCAACAGCAGGCTGTCTACAAAGGGAAAAGGAGTGAGATTTCACGGTAATTCCCAGAAAGCAGGTGTTGTAATGATTTTACCAAATTGGAGCCTGACATTTTGATGAACAACTCCTGAGCACTCCTCATCATTTCCTCCGTGGAGGAGGTAGGCAAACAGGTAATATGTCAAATCCCCCTTCGCTGGTCCAAGTTTACTAATGGAAGGAGGTGAAACAGGTGAAGCATATTAACTTTTAACCTGTTAACATTGATTTTTTTCACTAAGCATTAGATGTTTAATAGGGAAATGCACACTGGCAGAAAGGCGACCAGACAAAGGGTGCTAGGAAGGGGTTGAAAGCTGGCCTGCATCGTGGAACATATTTGCAAGCCAGCTGGGCCCACTTTGCACAGATGTTTTTACAGGAACAAGAGGGAGGGGCAACCATTCTAATGTTTGATGCATCGGTAAAGCAGCAGAATATCTTTTTTAGCGATGTTCCTCCTTTCTCACTGTGGCTGGCAGGGGGTGGCGGGGATGGTCAGAGACTTTGGGATAATTTTATTGCTCAACCTGAATCAAGGAATTGCGTGTATTGATTATAAGGCTTTTTACCAAGCTCATTTAAAAGGGGTTAATTTATTTTTTAAGGATGCCTATTCTGAAAAGCAAAGAGCTGCATGTTTATTCTCCTAGGAATAAAACAATCCAATCATCATCAGCTAATTTATGTATGAGTGAACAAACAATTTGAAGCTATTTGGAGAAAATGGTTTCAAAATGTATCTCCTTGGGTCTAAATGTTGAGGTTGTTTTATTACAATGTGGGTTTAGGCCTCCCTCCCCCAGATGATTGGCTTGGTCTTCCGCTTTTTACCTGAATGTTTCAGTGGCATCACCATGCGGTTCCAGAAAATGGTGGAAGTCATTTTTTTCTATATAAATTGGAGGTTTGCAAATTGGTGGCCCACCCTTGTGCTGTTTGGCCCACACACAGTGCAGGGGGAAAAAAAATCTTTGGGCCAAAATTAGAAACTTGGGAATTTACACACACACACAAACACAAACACACAATCTGGATTACCAGCTTTTTTTGAAAAATCAGAAGATTTGGCTATCTTATACCTACATTCCTCTTGCCAACAGGCCACTGGATGTTTGTGTTTTGTGCTGAGTATGCTTTTTCCAGTTCACACAGCCTCTGTCACGTTATCACTGGGTTTGTTCATTCAATGACACGGGTCAGCTATAAAGAGACATTTATATCACCTGCGTGCATGGTGCCTGTATGCGTTTGAATTTGCCATCCACGCCACGAGGCAAGATTAGATTATATTATCACTCCAATGTCTTCCAAGCTGATTCTATAATTCTTCTCTTTTATACAAATGGAGTTCTTGATATTGTTATAGATTATCTGATACTCTGCTTGAGGAAAGAACTTGACTATATTGTAGCTCTAAAAGTCATTTCTGTCATATTCCAATTTAGTCAGCTTAGAGCATGAGCAAATTTACGACCAAGAGAATAACTCTTAAGTTGATTTCCTTTTTTGGCTATGTTTTCATTGATGGGGAATTAGAGTGATCATTGGGGTGAGCTCATCTATAAATGAAAAATGGAATTAGTAATTTGAATATTCAGAAGCAGTTTCGTGTACAAGTAAAATCTAGCAAAGATGTGCTCACCTGTTGACTCTGCTCAACCTCGTATCAGACAGCTGTAATGCTAGAAGAGCCCTTATAAGTAAAATCCGGCACCTTCATTTCATAGACAAAACTGAACTTAATAGAGGTAAAATGACTTCTTCTTGATTACACTAAGAATTAGTGTCAGAGCTGGGACCCAAACCTCTTTTGAATTTAACCGAGGCTAATATTATTTCCATTACCCTAACTGCCTCCAGTTCTATAGATACAATTTCAGGTTTATTTCTCAGTTTTCAGTGGTGTTTATTTATTACAATACAAAATTGTAGCATTGTCATAGCTCTATATTTATAAGTATCAGAATTATTTGTGGTGAAATTATAAATCAATCACTTCATAGGCACTTTTCTTGAAAATATACAGATGACACTTAATAATGAAAAATTTATAATTCATATTTTAAGAAAAGCTTCCAAACTGGATATACTAACAGTAGCTGTCTTTGCATGACTTTAAATGGTTTCCGTTACTTCTTTCCATTCATTATCTGTGTGTCTAAATTTTCAGTAATGAATCTACATCACTTTTATAATTGTTAGACTATTTAAGCAGCTATATAAAAGGCAAACACAGGCTGATAAAGACATGAAGCATTTGTGCGAAATTAAAATGTTCTCACACCTCATTCATTCCTATGAGTAGGATGTAAAGACCATTTCCTGTGACTCAAATATGCACACACAAAAGAGAAAGGAGTCGACACTTTCCCACAGTGAAAGAAAAATGTCTGGTGGCCGTGATTTCAAGGGGGCATGTGCTGAGCGCTGTGACCTCGAGCGCATTCCGGTCTGAGTAGCCCCGGCTTTAAAATTAAAAACCCAGCAGTTCCAACTCTCAAGTACGATCCCTTCACAGCATCTGGCTCATCGACTCAGCCCATTATTCGGGTGTGGACTTCTGTTTGCTCTGAAATTCGGAATGCCAGGGAGAATGCAGATTTTGATTTACTTTTGTCTAGTTTTAGGAAATTTAAAGGCAGCAAAGTTAGCGCTCGTACCTGACCCCTACCCTAAAGGCAACAGCTGCATGGTTACCAGGGGAAGAGTTTACTTGGATGGGGAGAGAAAATACTTCTTTATAAATAATGTGTTTTTATGACTCCTGTTTCTGGGAAACCTGATACACACAATGCACCTACGAGTATTGGAGGTCAAGTTCCAACTGTGTTTTTATTAAATATTTGACTATTTTATGTGTTATTGTAACTGCCTGAGTTTGAGATCTGGGTGATTAAGGAGCTTGTCTAAAAGGAGCTTGCCTGACTCTCCTCTTTCTTTTCTCTTCCCTCCCATTCTTTCTCCATATATATACACAACTATATATATGCACACACACATATAGCATTAAGTTTTGTAATTAGCTGATTCTGCATTCTCATGCATCTTAATTTTCATTTCTTATGAAAAAGAAGCATCAGAAAACATTGCATAGCTCCATGTCAATCAATCAATCAATGTTTTCAGTCCTTTAATGTCCTCTCTGCAAAGCTGGGGTGCTTGGGAGAAGACTGCTGACAAGTAAAGCCAATGTTCTGTGCATGTGAGGAAGGCACTATTTTACTTACTTTCCCTTTGTCATGGAAGGGACACAAGCCCATCTTACAAAAGGATATTTTAGGATCCCAGAAGATTACTTTCAATTCTGAATCTCAATACAATATTTTGTCAAGATTTTTGTATCACCAGCTATCTCTTAGAGGGAATGCTCCCTTGAAAGTATAGTATGTTTCTAGGTAAGTCATGACCCCATTCACACACACACACACACACACCCCTCTGATCTGAATCTGTAGACCTCCCAGTGCAGTTGGGGTGTGGCGCTGCCGCTTATGGAATTGGACAAACGAGTCCCCAGGCAATGCCTGGTGATGCTTCTTCACATGCCGTGGGAGCAAATCCCTCCTCCGGTTTCCCTGCTAAGTATTTTGGTAAATGGCACTTTCTCACTTCCCCAGAGTCAGGAGTGATGAGCTATAGCCTCAGTGGAATGGCTGAGGCTCTGACAGTAGACAGGGGAGCACTCAGAAGTGGTACAGAGTATATCCAATTAGAAGGAAGAGTAATTGAAAAATCCCAGGCTGCTCCATTCATTTCTTCTCATGCTATGCCCAGAAACAAACTTGATAGCCTAAATTCCCCCTCATTCATGAGTCTTCTTGCTTCTCCCCCTGCAGTGATGTGTCTCACCCTGCAATTCTCACCCTGAAGTAAAACACACTAACCGTTGCAGATGTTGGTAAGGGGAATTCCAAAGGGGAACTTCACCACGAGGTTTTGGAAAGTCTTTAAAAATAATTTTTTCAAATATTTGTTCATTTGAAATGC
Source organism: Eulemur rufifrons (assembly GCF_041146395.1). Lineage (NCBI taxonomy): Eukaryota > Metazoa > Chordata > Mammalia > Primates > Lemuridae > Eulemur > Eulemur rufifrons. Next base: position 16,432,341 of record NC_090992.1, read on the forward strand.
TACTTAAGTGAGAATGAGTGAACTTTCCATGTTACCTTACAGTTTTTAAAACACTTACAGATATACTATATTATTATATTTAGGAGAAGAAAATAGAGAGTCCCCCTATGGGAAATGGGTTGTGCCATTTAGTCACATTCCTTATGACTATAGGGTATTAGTGATCAGTACTGTGTGCAGATTTGGGAGGGGAAACTGAGGCAGGAAATGGACTAACAGAATGTGATCTGGGAAGGACCCAGCTCTGAATGTCCCAGCCTGACACCATGGAATGGAAAGCCTACTGCTGGGGCCATGAAAAGCTTGATTCTAATCTTAGCTTCGCTTCTTTGTAGAGTAGGGGCTTTGGAACCATGTTTCTTGGATGCAAATCATGCTTTTAGCACTTATTCTGTGAACTTGGGCAGCTTTCTGGTATTTTTTATCTGAAGAATGGAGATAATAATACCACCTGACGCATAGTGTTGTGAGGATTAAATGAGATATAACATACACTGTGGCTGAAAGGTGCTGGCACATTGTATGTCTTTACTAATATTAGCTATTATTACTATGTAAGTGACCTTAGCAAAGGCCAGTCACATGACTGCTCCCTGTCTTAGTGTCCATGTACATAAAAAGGGAGAAGAAAATTTTTCTAAAGATTGAAAGCATGCGTTTTGATAATTTAATTTTAATCTTCTTACTTAAAAAATCACAAACACACACAAAAGTATTATAGAGAGACTAATGTAAATAATCCCCATGTGCCCATCATCAAGCTGCAACAGTGATCACTTTGGGCCATTTTTGTTTTAACTATTCTCCCACTGATATTTCTCTGGGATGTTTTCAAGAAAATCATAGACAATGTATTGTTCTAACCACACATTCTTCAGCATGTAGGCGTGGTAGACTGTTTTCAAGAAGGCCACGGTGATTCTTCCGTGTGCAGCCCCTTTGCAATGTGTCTTGCAGCCCCTCGCATCAGGAGGTGGACCCTGTTTCTCAGCCCCCTTGAGTCTGGGCTGCCTTGTGATGAGCCTTGACTGATCAATGTGGCAAAATGGATATTATGGGATTCTAAACGCAGGCATTGTAATTCTTAGCCAAAAGAATTGTCCCACTGAACCAGGTCCATGTTACTGATGTTACTGATCTTATAGAATCGTGAGTAAATAACACTACTAAGTCGTGGGTGGTTTATTATTCATTGATAGATACCTAACACAGTGATGTGGTTTTTAAAATGCTTAACATAGGTCTTCATACATAACAAAGATAAAGCTTTTACCATCCTGTCCAAAGAGCTGAACTCACACAGCATGAGACATTTTATAACTACGAGGGAGAGTGTCAGTGTGCTAGGGTCTGCGTAGAAATAGGATTTCATGTCATCCATCCTAACTAGGAGCCTTCTGTGGCTGAATTAGGTATTCCAGCTTAAGGTCTAAAGGACGCTGATCCTTGATCCAAGATAGCAGGTCCTAAGCTTTATTGGGTTACAGTCTCCTTGCTACACACGCACACACACACACAATGGGTCGGTCAGAGCGGGGAAAGAGAGAGAAAGTTTGCTTACATTAAAGGGTTCATGGACCAGTAAATGCATGGATATCAGTTAAGAAACTCTGATCTTAGTAGAGGAGACTCTTGCTTGAATCCCCAGGGCTACATAGTCAACTCTAACTGCCAAAGGATCTGTGTATGACTTTTTGCCAGATATCTGTTGTTATTGTAGCTGCTTCTAAAAGAGGAGGAATTGTTGATATGGGTTTCTGGCTGGATTTCAGGTTTACAGTTTAAAAGCTTCTAGACCAGTGTTTGGTTTAACCAGATTTGTTTCAAGTCCTTTTGGATCTTTCGGCTCATCCCTCCAGCTCTCACCCCTAGACCCTCCTTTGGCCCAAGCACTGAACGATAGAATGCTCAGGAAGTGGCAGCTCCCCAGCAGAACCTCAGCAGCCACACCTCACCATGCTTCTGGTGCTGTCCCATGTGCTGTAGCTGCCAGGTGACTTGGCCTATGCGTTTCTTAAAGATTTTAGTTGATAATTTATTAGGCTTAGGTAGACTGTAAACATTGCTTTGGTTCATATTTTACCACTGCTTGATTGCTGTCTGTGCTGTTTACCACACACTTGTTTGTTCATGATCTTATTGATGGAGATGTCCAGTCCTTTGGTCATTGAGTTCATCCCTTGCTAATGCTCCGTGGGGCCAGTAGTCTCCAGTAGGTGGGGACGGAAGGAAGCAAGGACATGCTGAGAGCCAGCCCCAAACTCAGGTGAACCAAGAAACTGGAATGCCTCTAAGATTGATATTAAAGTAACTTTATTATTTACAAAAGAGATAAATGAAACTTACTGATTATTAATAAATCTAAAGAAGTACCTACCTTACATCATTCCCTTTGCTCTTTCTTTGCCTTTTTCTTTGTAATAGCACTTACCATCTTGCACAACAGTACATATTGGTTTGTTTGTTGTTTGACTTCTTCCATTACAGCGTCCATGGACTTTGTTTAGTTCAGTGTTGTGTCTCCAGAACAGTGGCTGGCGCATTGTAGGTGCTCAGTAATTCTTTTCATTTTTTCTTCAAACAAATGGGTGAACAATTAAATGAACTAATGTTACTAAACTGGCATTTTCCGAAGTTCTTCCAACAGTGGTGTGTGTAAGAATCCCCTGGGGAGGGCCTTTAAAAGGCACAGCTATCCAGTCTGTATCTTTAGAGACACTCATCTTTAGTGTAAGATTGAACTGCTAAATCAGATATTTAAGCTCTTCAAGTGGTGCTGAGGCAAGTGGTCCCAGGAAAGTGTTTTGAAAAAGCTGTGTTATGTGACTTACATTCCCTGTAAAGATGTTCACTGGGAATACTTAGCAAACAAAAGTCTCATTCTTTGTTTCTGGCAATTCAAGACATCGAAATGACAATAAGAAAAATCAAATATAATCAAAATAAAAAAATAATCAAAGTTAACTCAGTAACTCATTCCTATTTAAAATAATCTTCTTCCTGTTTTTTTCCCTACCTTTCTACTATGTCCTTTTTTATAGGTTTTTTTCCCCAGATGTACATCTCATAAAGGCTAAAGATTCCTCTTGATTAGATATTTCTTTCAAAATGAGAAAAATTTGGTAGCAGTCACTAAGCATGCAAAAAGAAATATTTGGGAAATTATCAGACTCATTTTTGCCATTGGAATGTTTAATTTAAAGGACATATAGGTCAATTAACACAGCAAACAATCAGTTAAGCTTCAAAGGATACAATCAAATAATTCATTAAAAAATATGAGTGGTTAAAATATTAAAAAATTCTTAAACCTTTTTACTAATCAAAGAAATGCAAATTAAAAGAGTAATGAGATTTTTCACCAATTGGCTTTTCAAAAATTAATATCTAGCATTGGAAAAAGTGTGGAAAAACAAGCATTGTTCTGCACAAAACAGGTACGCTGTATATGGCCTGGAACAAGTCTTCTGAAAAGCATCTTGGAAATAAGTGTCAGAATTTAAAGTGTGGGTATCCTTTGGCCCAGAAATTTGTGGGAATGTATCCTTAAGAAATTATTGGACAAAGATGTATTTTCAAGGATATTACTGGATAGTCTATTTATAAGATCACATATTTTTAAATAATTTTAATATTTACCAATTCAGGATTAATAAAATTAGTTGACATATTTTCATACAATACAAAATAGCTGACATTTATTGAGCACTACTATTTGCCTGACACTGTACTGAGTACATTATAGGGATTAACTTGTTTCATTTTCACTATAATCCTCTGCCTAGATAGTATTATTATACCATTTTAAAGATGAAGGAATTGAACCACAAACAGGTAGAATAACTTGCCCAAGGTTATACAGCTGGTAAGTGGTTGTGTTGGGGGTGACATCTAAACACTCTGGCTCAAGCCTGTGCTTCTAACACTGACACTTCACAGTGGAATGTAACACAACGACCATATTAAAAGAGGACAAGGATGTATTCAGGAGAAGAATGCAGATTTCAGGAGAATGTAGCATAGTTACAGAAAGAATGAAGTAGAAGGAAGAAAATATGTTGAATGATTAGAAAAATGTTGATGTTGGAAACAGCATATACCAAACATATCTGGGGCTACTTTTAGATGACTTCCACTTTCTTCTTTATAAATCCCTATAATCTAAAATTCTTGTTCAATAAGTCTGTATTTCTTTTGCAAGTAGAAAATATATTTTTAAAAAATCAGCCAAGCATTAGCCTTAATTTGTTTTGGCAAATATTGAGGCATTCCTGTTTGACTCAATTGGTATCACTCTTGCCTGCTAACATTTTCTACAAGCCATGCCTTCACAGATTTCAATTATTCAATAGTTTAATGTTGGTTGTATGTTTATATTTTAGTGAAATCTTAGGTAACTATCCTGGGAATTGTAATTTAGGACATGTGTAGGGATATGAAGCTATAATACTGAAATGATTGTAATAGACATGGTTGCTCGACTGACCCAAGAACCACTGAAGAAACTGAGATCTCCATTTGTCAGGCTGGAGAAGCAAGATGGCAGCCACCCTGGACCTACAGTTGACCACCTGGCACGTGAGACCAAAGGAGTTGGCTGCTGCAGGAGCTTCTATAAAATACTTTGTTTTCCAGATAGAAAGGTCAAACCCAGCTGGCACCGTTCCTGTCTCCACTAATCTCCCAGCTCTTCAGCCAGTTATGAGGACATGATTTTTGTAGTTACAGCAGCCGGTTTGTGAACTTGAGGCTGCAAGATGAGGGAGAGATTGAGAGATAAGCTGACCCTCACATCGTGATGCTGCTGAACCAATGCCAGCTAAAGCATTCTTCCAGGCATCTTATTACGTGGGAAAATAAAACCTTATTTGTTTAAGCCACTGTTAGCTTTTTCATTAGTTACAGCCAAGTATATTCCCAGTGGATGCAGTGCTCACAATGCTCAGATATTATTCTTTCTTGCATTTAAACAAATGTTTTATATCTTACCTTGCAAAGAAATATTGTTGGGATCATTTTCATGGAATCCTAAGACACTAGAATTAGAACTTAGAGTTCATCTTGTTAAATTTCTTCTTTTTAAACACAAAAATTAATATTCAGGGAGAACTAATGATTAGCACAGGATTATATGACTAGTGGCTATTATCTTTTATCAACAGCAGAACTTTGCATGGGACACCTTCAAGTGGCTATTTCTGTTGTCTACAAGTCATAAGCCAGAAGAGTTATGGTACATGAAGCACAAGATGATAGATAAAGAACATCCTACAGCGTCTCAATAGATAAACTGCCTGACAAGAAATACATCTGCTGCTTAGCCTGAGCATGGGAACTGCTGGCTGATGGATTCACAGGAGATATGAATGTAAGAATGCCTGCCTGGGTGTGTGGGTAGCTGTTCTACATCATAAGCACTTAAGGAGTTGTTTTGTTGGATAATTTTGGTCACTGATAAAGGCCGAGATGTGCAAGCCTATGACAGATGCGGCACAGCAATGACCTCACTAATTTTGTCTAAAAGGCCAGCTCAGCCCCTGCTAGGACATCTTTTTGGGTCTATGTCACTTATAGTTAATGGGTGTAGTTTGCCACTTACATTTCCAAAATGGATTCCTGCGGTATCATATCATTTTAGAATGAAGCTTAAAAAGGCAGTAGGTGGAAGCTGAGAGTATAATACAGAACCCCATCCACAAGATGTGTATCCTAATCACTTCATTTAAATGTATATGAAGGAGATCTTCTTCTCATGGCCACGTCGTAAAACAACCTGAAAAATTAGAGCACAGAGCTATATCCTGAACTCTTGTGATCCAGGTGTCGGCTCACAAGTCACCTCCACTGGGACGTTCCCTGACCCTCGATCTGACGCTGTCCCACAGTCACACGGTGACATCACTCCCTTCTAGTTTCTTCTTGGCTTTCACCACCATCTGACCATTATTTTATCAATTTTATTCCTTGTTCGTTTTCCCTCTCCCCTCGCTAGCATGTCAGAGGCAGCGGGACACAGGCTGTCTTGTTCACTGGGGTGTCCTCAGTGAGGATGGCAGGCCCCGGACTAGGAGTTCCTCGCATAGTTGTTGAATGCATGAAAGATGACTATCACACTCTCTCTAACAACTTTGGCTACTTAGTCAATAAATTGTCTTTTAAGAGTGAGAGGGACGATGGATTCTCTCTTTTTATTTGGATATTGATTGGTATGTTAGCCAACCACTTGTGCACCTCAGTCCGAAGAGTTATGAAAAAAATGTTGGAGCAATTAGAACTGGCACATGCCTTAGCCACAGTAAAATTCATATTTGTGTGTGTGTGTGTGTGTGTGTGTGTATACATATAGTTTAGGTTTATTTCACTTGCTTTTGCCTGAGTGGCCAATGATCTGAGTTACTGAGGAAAAGATACATTCTTTAATTGTACCGGAATTATGCAGATATTTTTCACATTTCACTGAATAATATATTCCACAGATATTTTCACAACCTTCTATGCATGCATAGGCGTTGTTCTTCGACCTCAATATAAAAAAACTTCAGAAACCAGGCAAATGTTAGCCTAGCTTCGTAAACCTGCAGGGAGGTTGAGCGAAAGGAAACCTAGGCATATGCAACTATTGCATAACACGAGCAACAGCTTGACACTGCACCCATACAGAGACCCAAATCTCCCCACCCCACCCTCAGGATGGAAAGTCGTGTGGGATGTGGTGTAGCAAGATCCTTATTCAGCTCCAAAGAGTAGCTAAGCTGCCAGCAAACTAAACTTTCAGAGTAAGATAAAAACGTTAATTACAGATGTCAAGATTAGAGTTTGCTTTTTCTGCAAATTCCATGGAGTCTCTAAGCAACTTGATCTTTGAATCCCTGGGGTACTAAAAATCTACAGAGAAGAGATTGTTATCTTAATGTTGCAAAAATCCCCACCTTGAGTGCTGCCAAGTAAAAATCCAGCTTAATGACAAAACTACAAGGAATATTTCTGGGTTGTTTTTAGAGGGCTGACGTTTAAAACACAATTTAAGCTGATAATTATAACTATAAATTCTTCCAAAACTCTATAAGTGTATAAGGTGCCTTGTCTGAGCTTAAAGAAACAACTGTGTAATCACCAAAATTGGATTTTGATTTTAGAAAGCCTTTCCACATACTACTTTTTAAAAGTATTGGTCACTTTAAAAGGGTTTGTCATTTCCACAGAGAAGCACTTCCCAGAAGAGGAATTTGACTGCTGGAAAACAAAAAGCTGAGTCCTCATATTTGATACTCATCAATGTGAAGTCACCTTCTCCTTTCTTCTTGTCCCAGCCTATTAATACTGAGCACAGGGGATCCTTGGAAACAGAATACAGATTAAATTACCAATGTCCAAGGTAAAGAATAAAGTACTACCATCCAAGCAATATCTGTTTGTTAGACAGAAAATACTGTTGGGGGTACAGACTCATGCCACAGGAACACAGGTGTACAAGAAACGTAACACTCCATTTTTTTCTTAAGCACTGAACTCATTTCAGTATCAAGCCCCCATTCTATAGAGTGGAATGAAACATGAAATCAGTTACTTGTAGGTGAAGTCAGTCTTTCCAGGTTTAAACTCAGCAGGTTGAGTGTTTCTTTCTCCCCATCCTTCTTCCTGGAGTGGCAGGAGGCATCGTGGCATCAGGGAGACGAGCCCACTGCTAGCAGTTCACAGATCCCTCTGCAGTGTGGGAAACGGTACAAAGCCCTGCTGCCCTGCTCTGGGTGGCTGGATAGGGGTGGCTGCTGTGAGCCCTCTTGGCCTTCAACATTCCTTGCCACTCTCCTTCCCTCATTCCTTCGTACAAGGTTGCTACCTCCCACAAAATCCAGGTGGGAAGTGGGGTACAGGTGCCCTCTACTATCACGTTCCCCAGCGTATCTGGACGTCTTATCACTTTTCCTTTTGCAAAAAACACCAGCCCCTTTGCTGAGAGTCCCTGACCAGCATCTCTCTATTTTTATTTCCTTTTTGATACTATTTCTTTTCTCCAATCTCAAAAAGAGTGTTCAACTTTGAAAACTTCAACCTCAGAGAAGTTGTAAGACTAATGTAATGAACATTTGTATACCTCTCATATAGATACAGCAATGGCTACCAAGTTAACTGTTTGCCTCATTTGTTTTATTTCTCTCTTTCCATGCACACACACACACACACATACACACTTTTTCCCCCTTTATCAATGGAGTTAGTTACCTACATTGTGACATTTCACCCTGAAATACTTCACCATTTATCTCCTAGGAACAAGGCATTCTTCTACCTTATCAAATAGGGGATATGGGAAATAAATATTGACACAATGCTATTACTAGCATACATATGTATCTAAGAACTTTCAGTGGTCCCAGCAATGTTCTTCCTAGACTTTTTTTCCTTTCTAATCTAGGATCCAATCCAAAATCATGCCCTGCATTTAGTCATCGTGGGTCTTTATTCTCCTTTAATCAAGAGTATCAGCTCAAAGGATTACCTAGTGCAGGGAAGGAGAGGAGGTGAAAGTGAGGAAGGAAAAACTCATTTTATTCTTTAGGCCTAGTCCTTGGGTTTTGAAGCTTGGAAGCCAAGAGATCAATTCTTTAGTCGCTATTTGCATTTTTGCTTTTAGATGCCTATCCTGTGAGCAGTGAATGCCAGCTAAGGAAGACTGGAGGGGAGGAAGCCACACTTCCAATTATTATCCTGACCAACGTTATTACATAAAAATGGATTTGTATCTCCCATTAAAGTGGATTTTCTGCTGAGAGAGTTTTTGACAGTGCCCCCAATGTCACCTTGTTTTGCCTTAGAGAACTCGGTCCCTGGAGGACAGCAGTCTTCTCTCTAGCCTTGCTCTTCGCCGATTCCCTTCCTGCAGGTGTATGATTGTAATTGATGCCAGAGAGAAAGTACTTTCTTTTTTTTTTTTTAATTAATTAATTAATTTATTTATTTTGTTGTTGAGACAGAGTCTCACTTTGTTGCCCAGGCTAGAGTGAGTGCCGTGGCATCAGCTTAGCTCACAGCAACCTCAGACTCCTTGGCTTAAGCGATCCTACTGCCTCAGCCTCCCGAGTAGCTGGGACTACAGGCATGCGCCACTATGCCCGGCTAATTTTTTCTATATAGATTTTTAGGTGTCCATATAATGTCTTTCTATTTTTAGTAGAGACGGGGTCTCGCTCAGGCTGGTCTCGAACTCCTGACCTTGAGCAATCCACCCGCCTCGGCCTCCCAGAGTGCTAGGATTACAGGCGTGAGCCACCGCGCCCGGCTGAGAAAGTACTTTCACTTGGCTTTTGGAGCTACTTTTTGGACACTGAGGGACAATTATGTGGATCAGGTATGAAATCAGTAATATTGCAGATGAAAATTTGCAGGCCCCTGGTAATGAAGTGAATGGCTCTCACACAGGCCTAATTTAGCTAAAAGCATCAGTAGCAGCCTCAAATTAAGTATAGCAAGTTAAGAGTATCTTTGCTTTTTTATAGTCTCTGAAACTGGTTTTTGGAGGATGAGCTCAGTTTATTATTTAGAGCTGATAACTTCTAAACTTTAAATCAGTCACAGATTTTCAACATAACAACCTTGCTACTTTTGAGAGGCTTGTATTATAAAGCTAGCAACTTCATGACAGTGAACTAAGGGCCCTTTGTGCAGTTCTAGACAGTATTTTATTTGACATCAGGGAGATGTGTCAATACTTCACTGATGGAAATGCAGGAGAATAATTATTCTTGTTCAAATAATAGCATAAACAATTGAGGTCAGATTCTGAGATTTACTCAACTAACACTCAGAGCATGATTTGCTGCTGCTAAGATGTACAGGGAAAAAAAAGGAAAATATTTTCTCTTCATTATTTCCTTAATCTCTGTGTTTCGATATGGGATCACTTTCCTTCCGCTTGAGTAAGTTTTTATCTTATTTCCTTTATTATCAGTCTGTTGCTAACAAATTCTTTCAGTATATGTATAAAATGTCTTAATTTTGCCTTCATTTAAAAGTTTTATTGAACATTCAATCATAAATTGACAGTTATTTTCCTTCCATGTTTTTTACATAAAGTTCCATTGTCTTCTGACTGCCATCATTTATGTTGAGAAGTCAGTATTTTTTTTTTTTTTTTGCTTCTTTGTTAGTAATGTCTTTTTCTTTGCCTACTTTTCTCCTCTTTCTATTTTGAAAAAATTGAAAAATATAGAACATTTGAAAAAATAGTACAAAACCTATGTATATACTTTACCAATATACAAGAGTTTTTAATATTTTTCACATTTTTATTCCCTGTGTGTGTTTCAGATCTTTTGAAATAAATTGCAGATGACTTCATTGTAGAAATTTGGGTTTGTAGATTGGGTTTCCTGCAAAACTGACTCTGAGGACTCTGAGACAGAATTTGTCATATAGGATGTGTATTAAAGGGTTCCCTTAGGATCAAGACTTGTGAAAGTGAGGGGAAATAAGAAAGAGTAGGAAGAGAGATAATTTTAAACAAACTATTTTTCCATTGTTGAAGGTATAAATTAAAATTTTTTTGAGGCTAGAGATTCTGTCTTCCATGTGGGAAACAAGTCCTTGTTTTCCAAGTATCCCTTGTTTTATAGTTACAGGATTGCTTAGGGCAGCAAAAGTCATAATGGAATTAAAATATTAAATAAAATATTTGATAATGAGCTGACCATTTATAAAATTTGTTCTCACTCAGAAACCCATTCCTCTTAACATTAGAATCTGTCTATCCTACTCTATCTTGCCAATAACTCTGCCAATATTTTTAGAGAAATTCTCTATAACTTTTAACTAAATAATATAAATAATTGAAACAATGCAAGTGTATTAGTTTTCTATTGCTGCATAAGACATTGCCACAAACGTAGTGGCTTAAAACAACATGCATTTATTACCTCACAGTTTCCACGAGGCAGGAGTCCAGGCGTGTGTTAACCGGGTCCTCTGCTCAAGGTCTCCTGAGTCTCTTGAGTCTGAAATTACAGTGTTAGCTGGGTCTGTGATCTCAGCTCAGATTTGGGTTCTTTTTTCAAACTCAAGTTGTTGGCAAGATTCAGTTCCTTCTGATTATAGGACAAAATTCCCCTTTCCTTGCTGGCTATGAGTAAGGATAGCCACCCCTCACGTCCTTGTACCTGACCCCTCCATAGGCGGTTCACACATGGCTGATTGCTACCTCAAGGCCAATGGGAGGATCTCACTCCAGTCTGCCATAGTCACTACACTTTCTCCGAGTATAAATATGCCATACTTTATTTAATATTCCCCTATTCATGGATACTTGAGTTACTACCATTTGTTATTATTAGACATAATTTTGCATTGGAAATCCTTGTTTATATGTCTTTGTGTCCATGTGCAAATATGTCTGTGGGATAGAGCCCTAAAAATGCATTCCCTGGGTCAAAAACCATGTATATTGCAAAGTGTGATGGTTCGGGTAAAAGGAGTCTCACTGCATTTGATTCATTATTTACCTTGACCGTGACTAAATTCAGAGCATGTGACAGGTACCTCTTTAGGACTTGAGAAATGTCTGAGCTTGCAAGCCCAATTTCTCCTTTTATTCCATGTTCTCATCCTCTGTTTCACAGACCCTCCAAAGCTCCTTTCCTCTTCCATCTCCAAGGAGTAGTTGACTAGTCCACATGTTGCTCTGCCCCAAATTACTGTTTATTTCATTTGCATTTGGCTTGTCTTATAATGATGCAATTAGCATGCAGAGGAGGCCCATTGCCCAGGGGATGGTGAGTGGGGACCACATTCCTTCTCACTGGGACCTCCTCAAGTCTTTTTGGTTGGTTGGACTCTTACAGTCCTCTTGGTTATGCTTATTCTTGTGGTCACAAGCACATAAACACATCTCCTCTGGCTTATTTTGTTTATTCAAAGGTCTCCTCAGCCTATACTCTTTTTTTCCCTAAAATTTTTAATTTGACTATTTTACTAATCTTGCTACCTTTTTCTCTTCCACTATAACATATTCACTTTTTGGACAATGTTGAAACTTAACATAGAGGTCATTTGTTCAAGGTCACATGTGTCCATATTAAGTGTCTCGTTTAGATGAGTGTCTCAACTGGGTCCAGAGAGCTGGAATCTCTGCATAGTCAAGTATTTTTACCTTGATTTACTGTAAATGCGAGCGGGGATTCACATCTGAGTGCCCTAGGCATGGAGTGAACAGGGACTATGTTACAGAGAGTATGAAATCACACTTAATATGTACCCTTCTCTCTCTTGGGTACTACATGAGAGGTCCCCATCAAGATATGCAAAGAGGCTATTTTTACAAGGGCCTGACGCTGTGCTCATTTCCAGAGAAGAAAGAATTTGAGCCTCTAGGCTGTGCCTGTTAGTAGAATTATATTGTGCTTTCCTGGCAAATATTCTTTCTGCTTATACCCCAGTGCAATCTATCCTCTATTGGATCTTAAATAAATATTTGATAATGTATTTTGTTCTTTGTCCCTCAGGTAAACTGATGCTAGAATGCCTAAACCAGGTGTTTAAGAGAAATTCAGTTAGAAGCTTCCTTTCATCTTTACATGCACTGTACAACTTCCTCAGGCAAATACTTTCTCCCCTGCATTTCAACTCTCCATTATCTGTTTAAGAAGTGACCTTTCTCACTCTCTATGAAGACACGAATTAATTAAAAAGTCTTATCACTGAGTTAAAGTCAATTCCTGAAAGATAATTTTGACCTCTTTGCAGATTCTTGTGAGTTTTCCCCTTGAGGTTCTTCCCCACTCGTGTGTGACAAGGGGTCATGAGGCCAGGGCTGCCGGTGAGCTGTACAGTAAGTGACGTGCAGTCGGATTTGAGCCATCAGTGGAGATGGAATAAATGGAGTTGAGGGGTCTCCCCAAATAGCGTCTTCTGTTATTACTGTGTTTGCCATCACTCAGAATAAGCCATGAAGGCATGTCAAGTTCTGGAGCATTTCTCAGATTTATTACCTCTCTTGTGGTCTCCTTTTTGGTAGGAAAATGCACAAGGTTAAGTAAACAAAACACAGAGGCAGTCTGCCTATGGACAATAAACTAGAGGGGGGAAACAAAAGTTCTTGCATTTGTTGATTACATTTGAGACACACAATCTGTTTCCTATTAAAATATGATGTCCTTGCAAAAGCATTTTTAGGAAAAAAAAAAAACATTAGGCAAAATACTACCATTCTATTTTAATTGAAATATCGACTTTATACTTTGTTGGCCAATCAGCCATTGTGAAGTCAGATTAATTGAAAAAGGTGAAAGATGAGTATCATCTAGTTTCTATTTAAGTTTCAGATATTTCCCTTTTCTCTGATAATTAAAACATTACCATTATGAGTCTGGACTTTGAAATTATTTCCACTTGATTGCTGAGAGTTTCTTGTTTTTCACAGAAGTAAGTGTCTTGATAAAAGGTAAGATCACCATCCTCCTCCTCCTCACTGTCATGTAACAGCACATTCTCACTGAGAAAAAGATTTTGGTGTTGCAAGCATCTATAAATTTTCATAGTTCTGCCTTGCAGTTTCTATTTGTTCTAAAAACTGCATGGAAATTTCCGTAGGAGAGGCTAACTCTGCCTATCACTTTGATGTAATAGGAAAGAAAACTTTGTGGAAACTGTTTCCTTACAGACTTCATAGTCAAAAAATATATCACACCTCCCTGTTAGGATTTAATTACATGGAAGAAAGCCACAACAAATCTTTTACCATACATTGACATCACGAGCTATGCTAATCATATTCACAACTCACTCTTAGTATCCTGCTCCCAAATCAAGCTGAATCAAAGAAGTGTCTGAATAGTTCTAACTACAACCACCATGAGATTTCCTTTGAAGTCACTGCTGCATATTTACGAATAAATATATTTTTGCTGGCTTTCCTCTGGAAAATATTATTAAATGAGGAAGGAGCTTGTCTGAGATGAATTCTTTTGAGCAGGAGAACATATTCAAATCACTGTGAATTCTGAATTGGTTATATTTTTAGGCTAGGGTCCATTTAAACAGAGATGAGAAGATTTTTCTTCCTAGCTCATTTAAGTGTGAGATGTTGTGATGGAGTCATCGGTTACTTTGACCATTCTGTAGAAAGAAGGAGGAGAATTTAGAACATACATGGAGTTGGTTTATTTATTTTTTTGAGACTATGTCTATGCTAGAATAAGATTGACTTCCCAAGCCTCATAGAACAATCACGTCAGCTTCCTGCCATTGAATGCGGCATCCTGAACTTGAGACAGTTTAGTTGCTGCCAATTCCAGTCTCTCTTGTCCCAACTGCTGGCTGAGAGTCCTCCCTGAGTAGCCTGAGCCCCTGGGACCCTGAGAGAAGAGCCCACCTAACTCTTAAGTATTTAAATGATCTCTTCCTGAAGCTCTGTACAGACAGGCTCTGCTGCCGGACTGGACGACTTTAGATACTAGTTTAAGCCTGCATCTAAGCTGACTTTCCTACATCATTTTGGGCCTCAAATATGAAACTTTAAGTCTTGGGAGCCAGGTCTAGCACTGGTTAATTCTCTCAATCCTAGTCCTACCTGTGCCCGGTTTCCTTCTCTGCCCACCAACTCATGCCTTTAGCAGACATCACCAGAGTTATAATAGGCATGTGCTCAGAAAAGGGAAAAAAAAGGCAAATGAACTTGAATATGAGATCTCAAACAACTAGCTAGGCAAATCTACTTTAATAACCTCCCAAAGTAAATCTAATGGTTTTAAGTTTCATCTTCTATTAAGGGTTTTATATATTATGCTCCTTTCTATTTATATTGATGATAGAGAGCTGATTAGATTTCCAGATGTGTTACAGTAAGTGATTAAACTATAAGCCACTGGATGTCACTCTTAGGCTATGCAAGTGTAGCCAGCTGCAGAGATTTTTCCACAGTGAATCAGAAGTGCAGAATTAGGGGATATAGTCAGGGATAGAAGCCATCCGAACTGTTTGGACAGATACATTTGCAATGGAAGTGAACTATGGAAGAGTTTACCCTTAAGTTCCTGTATATTTTATCTAGACTAATTTCTCAATGGCAGTTAAACAGGACTAATAATCAGAGAAAATCCCCCTAGCACTAAAAAACCAAAAGACTTCATTTATCCATTCTATGTCTCCATTAATCATGTGCTATATACAGGGTACTGGGCTAAGAAACAATGAGGTTATCAGAAAAAGTGAATTCACATCATGCATACATTTAACTTACTGAAATGCAACTATGGCCAAAAAAAAAAAAAAGAAAGAAAGAAAGAAAGAAAAATGACGTAAAAAGGGCAGAAAATTCTGCCTGTTATTCCACTCCATGAATTTGGGCCTCAGAGTGATTTTACCTACTGTCTCTCAGCCTCAAGCCCAGGCTTTTGTATTCTGCTCTGTGGCAGCGGAGGCAGGAGTCTGCAAATCACAGTTCCCAAACTTCTATGTTGTCTGGTTTCTGGTTAGGTTCCACTAACCCAAGGCACTGGCAGGAAATTAAAAGGTTATAGGAGAACAGAAGGGATGCTCTTTCTGTTTTCAGTTCTGGCCATCTTCCCTCCGGCAGCAATACTCAGGTGGGACTCCAGCTTATTAAGGCATCTCCAGCATCAGTTCTACAGTGGCCCCTTTGGAGGTACCGGTAGCAACTGTGCCACATTTCCTTTTAGAGCTCACCATTAGAGTCCAAGTAGTAATCACGTGAGGTCCCCTTCAGAGGTTCTGGAATCCTCTGTGCAGTAGCACCTTGGTGTCTGTGCACCTGCTCTGTGGGGACCTTTCCCCCAAGTTTCTGGATTCTGGCAACACCATCTTTTCTCCTCTTTTTATCTCCCAGCCTTAAGAGTGATAGCTGCTTCCCAAGCTGCTAATAACCAGGATTCCCCAAGCAACACTTTTTTTCTTTCAGCCCTCCAATCGCTGTATAACTGATCCCCTATATTAAATCATCTCTGTCTGAAATACCTATGATGGTCTCTGTTTTCCTGATGGGATCCTGACTGCAGTAAGGATGAGATGAGAGACATGAATGTTTTCTTTCTTCATTCAGCATCAGATTTTGTATATTTATCATGCCTGAGACATCTTGTAACATTGAATGAGATTGTAATGTTTATAATTTATATCTTTCAAACAATATAGGCCTCATTACAAGCCAAGTGGTGGCCAACCCAAAACAGTAGAATGTAAAGCTTCATACAAGTATATGATTTAATTACCCATTGACCTGTTCCGACACTGGAGAAACATGGCCATGTTGGACTTAATGACCCATGGTCTCCAAATTGCCCCTTCCTAAGAGATTTCCAAGAATGATTTGTCTAGATGAGATTTTTGCCTTTCATGTTGTGAGAAAGTCAACCCTTTGTAATATATGTCTTCATAATATAATCTTGCAAAGGTGAGCGAGACAATAGTTCTTTCCTGTAGAAGCTTTCAATCCAGTAGAAGAAATAAGGCATGTACAAACAGAGAGACAATGTCTGGCAACTTTTGACAGGAACCACATACACGAGGGCAAACCCTCTGTCACCTGTTAGCAGTCAGACTTTATTAAATAGGTTGGAAGACTAGGAGAATAGAGAATGCACAGGTTCTGCTAGAATGTTTGTTCACTTGCTTGCTTAAAGCAGGAAATTATTATTATTTCAATCTTAAAGACCAATTTGGAAGAAGATGCTTGCCTGTCATGGAACATTGCTTAGTATACAACCTTCTCCTGATATATCAATGCCAGTTTATTTTACTTTTCTCAGTGACCATGGAGTATACTGATGACTTTCCCAAGGCCTCTCAACAATATACTCTTTAGAGGTTTAATATTAGTGTTAATTTTTCCCTTTGTGTTGTTTCTTTTTCAGTGTGTTTGTCTCCTTCTTTTTTCCCTAGAAAGCATGTGATTATATCCCCTAGTGCCAAGTCTATCAGCCCTGACCCTTCACGTCTTGCTTCCAGAGTTGATGAGATAACCATTGTCCCTTCAGCACAGAACACCAGGATTAGAAAGACAAGGCAAGAAACCCTCCAGTTATAGTGCTGGGACCATCAGGCCACGGGAGCTTTTGAACCTCGGTAGGTTTCATCCTCTTCCCAGGTCATTCATCTCCAAAGGTGGTGACACACTGGGGTGAGAGGTGACCTACTGCTGAGGGGTGTCTTCTTCACAAGTTTTCATTTGAAGAAGTGGTTTTTGAAGAATAAGGAGGAGATGTGGGAAAGGAGTTAGCAGTCAACTCTTTCCTCCGACTATTAAGTCTTTTGGAATTCAGCACTTTTTCAAAATATATTTGCCTAAAATTCTTTAGGGATTCCTTGAAAAGAGAGGGGCAAGAGGAAAAGAAAGAGGTTTGAAGCTGAAGAGAGAGTATTTGTTGCCTTTTTTCCTCATGATCTGAGCTTATTTGAACAGTTTTTGTACTACCACGTAACTTAACTTGAGGAAATTTCCCCGGTTTTCGACAGTGATAGGGGTGTAGAACAGATCTTCCCTGAAAATCCCCCTCCTATTACTTTGAACTACATCAAAGCACACTCCATGCATAATTCTGTGCATTTATTTCCTCTTTTTACGGCAACTCATTCCAGATGAATGTGCCTACCTGATAGGTACCAATACAATGGAAGTAATAAACTTATTTAAAACGGGTTTTACTTTACCCTAAAACAAAATAGCTTTGTAACTATAGCTTGCTGAGTAGAATGCAAAGCTTTTTACAAATGAAGGATCTAATGAGATACTGATATGTTTTGAATATTGGTCCGTGAGATTGGTAGAACTTGGCTGCCTTACAGCATTACGTTATAGACAAACTTCAGCGTGGAGTAATAGAATTCATATACACCTTAATGGGAACCTCCTGGCTCTGACTCACTGCAAGAAATAAAGCCAAACACTCCGGTATGTAAAGCTTGTTCGAGTTGCTGAATTTAAATCTGGAGTCATATTTACTTTGCATTTATTTTCTGAAGTGAATGTTATTGTGGTGGCTGAGTTTCCAGGTATAATTAGGGGATGCTTCACCTTGCAAAGGAGATCAATGTCAGATTCTCAGAAGGTAAACCAGAAGAGAGACTTTATTTTTAAATAGAAAAGGCAGGGGCAAGAACCCCCAGAGAGAGGCCAACAGAGGAATTTAGCTTCATTTAGAAGCCATACAATCAGGATATATGATGTAGACAAATACTAGGTTATAAAAAAAGAAAAAATATTAATTAAGGAAGCTAAAATTTAACTTATGGCATCTACACCATGAGAGTATCTAAAAGAATCCCAAACTTGCAGTCAATTAAATACCAGTGTCAAACAAGCTGTTGTTATCATTTGGGTCAGACAATTGGATGATTGACTAGTCATTTTGCTGTCTTATAAAACGAAACTGGGAAAAAGTTTGAGGTTAGTCGTATCTATGTAACATGATTAAATTGCTTTAGAACAGTGAAATTAATATGTTTTACTCTCCCCACAACTGATTGTGTTAAAGGTAATTTGATGCACAGCGATGCAGCAGATTCTGTTTTTGAGACAGGCCTCCACGGCTGGTTCTACCATGGTTATTTTAGTTGTGAAAACACAGTCTCAGTCTCCATGACCTAAGCAATACAGGTGGTTGGGGCAATTATCCAAGTACTCTCATTCAGAGAAAACATTGGCTTTTCTGGAAATTGCCTGGGTCATTTGACATGTGTTTTTCTTGAACTAGTTCAATAATTTTTCCAATCCTCTGCTTTGGCCAGAAAGATACAACCTACAATGCCTGGACACAACCTATAGACAAAGGGTTTTCTTTACTCTAAGGCTTAAATAGGCTTTATTATTTATTTATTTATTTATTTTTGATCTGGTAGGTGAAGTCTCGCCTAAAAGTAGAAAAAAATAGTTGATGTAGGTCTACATTGCATTGGGAATGCAGTAGAGTGAAACAACAGAGATCTGTAGCTTTTCTGAGTCAGGAACCAGAATGCCACAGCACTAGCTTTGCAAACAGACTTACGGATACAAGATCTTCCAGACCACTGGTTCTCAAAATTTTTACTAGTTACCTATCCAATAACTAGGATTTCACTAACTTAGAAAAATCTATTTTCTAAACAAGGACATTTATATGATTATAGTAGGAACTGCAAACTTTTTTTTTTTTGTTGTTGAGACAGAGTCTCACTTTGTTGCCCAGGCTAGAGTGAGTGCCGTGGCGTCAGCTTAGCTCACAGCAACCTCAAACTCCTGGGCTCAAGCGATCCTACTGCCTCAGCCTCCCGAGTAGCTGGGACTACAGGCATGCGCCACTATGCCCGGCTAATTTTTTCTATATAGATTTTTAGGTGTCCATATAATGTCTTTCTATTTTTAGTAGAGACGGGGTCTCGCTCAGGCTGGTCTCGAACTCCTGACCTTGAGCAATCCACCCGCCTCGGCCTCCCAGAGTGCTAGGATTACAGGCGTGAGCCACCGCGCCCGGCCTGGAACTGCAAACTTAAATGCCAGGATGAGATGGCTAATTGAAGGCCCGGGTGTAAGGTAATATGGAGTGGTGGGGACTATTGCAAATTAGAGTATTCATATCCCATCTAAAGGTGACATCCATTACTCAGCTTCATCAAATTGATACTATGTGCAAATATGTTCCAGTGCTGCCAGACCATCCATTTTTCAACAAAAGTCAGAAATCTAGATCTTTATATGAAATTTCCCAATGTTTAAATGTTGGCAATCTCTTGGCATTTGAGGGAGCCAATTAATAACACCTCCCCCTTCTCTTCTTGAGTTCATTACAAATTGAGAAATGACACAAGAGTGAGACAGATGGAGATTAAGATGTCAACATTATTACTGATAAAGCTGATTGGAGAACAAGCCTGGAATCAGCAGCCAAAATGTGTTTTCTAATTACCACTCTCAGATGAAGTCTTGGGTGTGCAGAACTGTCTGGTAAGGGGAGAAAGGTGAGAAAGAAGAACCATGGTGCTGTCAGATTGTTAATGGAATAACTTTATCTGATAAAGAAACGAAGACCAATGAATATCAAAACTAACTTCCCACCCATCAGGGAATGAGTTTAGAGAGCTTCTAGAGTAGAAATGCCCCCCAATCCCAACACCACCCCGATATACCCATGAAAATACAAGCACATCTCAGAGATATTGCTGGTTCAGTTCCAGACCACTGCAATAAAGTAATAAGAATAAAGCAAGTCACATGAGTTTTTTGATTTCCCAGTGCATATAAAAGCCATGTTTACACTATCTTGTAGTCTACTAAGTCTGCAATAGCATAATGTCTAGAAAAACAATGTAAATGCCTTCATTAAAAATAGTTTATTGCTAAAAAGTGCTAATGATCACCTGAGCCTTCCTCAAGTCATAATGTTTTTGCGGGTGGAGGGTTTTGGCTCGATGTTGCTGGCTGCTGACTGGTCAGGTGGTGGTTGCTGAAGGTTGGGTGGCTGTGGCAATTTTTTAAGATAAGACAACAATAAAGTTTGCCACATCTGTTGACTGTTCCTTTCACAAAAAATTTTTCTGTAGCTTGCAATGCTGTTTGATAGAATTTTATCCGCAGAACTTTTTTCAAAATTGGAGTAATCTTCTCAAACCTTGCCACTGCATTGTCAACTAAGTTTATGTACTATTCTAAGACTTTTTTTTATCATTTCAACAATGTTTAGAGCATCTTCACCAGGAGTAGGTTCCATCTCAAAAAATCTCTTTCTTTTCTCACCCTTAAGAAGCAATTCCTCATCTGTTCAAGTTTTATTATGAGATTACGGCAATTCAGTCCCATCTTCAGGCTCCACTTCTAATGCTAATTTTCTTGCTAGTTCCTGTACAACTGCAGTTACTTCCTCCACTGAAGTCTTGAACCCTCAAAGTCATCCACGAGGGTTGGAACCAACTTCTTCCAAACTCCTGTTAATGTTAGTGTTGATATTTTGATCTCCAATGAATCATGAGTGCTCTTAATGGCATCTAAAATGGTGAATCCTTTTCAGAATGTTTTCAATTTACTTTGCCAAGATCCATCAGAGGAATCACTATCTGTGGCACCTTTAGCCTTAAGAAATATTTCTTAAATAATAAGACTTGAACATCAAAATTACTCCTTGACCCCGTGGGCTGCACAATGAATGTTGTGTTAGTAGGCACGAAAACACTAATGTCTTTGTACATCTCCATAAGAGCTCTTGGGTGACCAGGTGCATTGTCAATGAGCAGTAATATTTTGAAAGGAAGTTTTTTTTTCTGAGCAGTAAGTCTCAACAGTGGGATTTAAATATTCAATAAATCTCCATGCATAGTGATGCATACCTGTAATCTCAGTTACATGGGAGATGGAGGTAGGAGGATTACTTGAGCCGAGGAGTTCAAGACCAACCTGAGTAACATAATGAGATCTAAAAAAAAAAAAAGAAAGAAAGAAACAATAGAAAAGTAAAAAATATTCAGTGAAACCATGCTGTAAATATATGTGTTTATAGGTTTTGCTGTTCCATTTATAGAGCAAAGGCAGAGTAGATTTAGCATAATTCTTAAGGACCCTAGGATTTTCAGAATGGTAAATAAACATTGGCTTCAACTTAAAGTCACTAGCTGCATTGGCCCCTAACAAGAAAGTAGCCTGTCCTTTGAGCCTTTGAAGCCAGGCATTGATTTCTCTTCTCTACCTATCAAAGTTCTAGATGTTATGGAGATGGCTTCTTTTTTTTTAAACCTCATGACCGAACTTCTGCTAGCTGTTAACTTTTCTTCTGAGCTTCCTCATCTCTCTTAGCCATTATAGAGTGAAAGAGAGTTAGGACCTTGCTCTGAATTAGTCTTTGTCTTAAGGGAATGTTGTGGCTGGTTTGATCTTCTATTCAGACCACTAAAACTTTCTTCATATCAGCAATAAAGCTGTTTTGCTTTCTTATCACTTGTGTGTTCTCTGGGGGTGGAACTTTTAATTTCCTTCAAGAACTTTTCCTTTGCATTTACAACTTGGCTCAATGTTAGGCACCAAAGGCCTAGCTTTTGGCCTATCTTGGCTTTTGATGTGTCTTCCTCACCAAGCTTGATCATTTCTAGCTTTTGATTTGAAATAAGAGATATGCAACTCTTTCACTTGAACACTTAGAGGCCATTGTGAGGTCATTAATTAGACTGATTTCAACACTGTTGTGTCTGAGGGAATAGCAAGGCCAGAGGAGAGGGAGAGAGATGGGGGCACAGCCAGTTGGTGGAGCAGTCAGAACACACACATTTATCAATGAAGTTGTTGCCTTATGTGGGCATGGTTCATGGTGCCCTAAAGCAATTATAATAGTAACATCAAAGAGCACTGATCACTATAACAAATATTAATATAATAATAATGGAAAAGTTTGAAATACTATGAGAATTACCAGATGTGCCACAGAGAGACAAAGTGAGCAAGTGGTGTTGGAAAAACGGTACCCATAGACTTATTTGTCACGGGTTGCCACAAACCTTCAATTTGCAAAAAATGCCTCATTTTTTGAGGCAGTATAGTGAAGCACGATAAAATGAGGTATGCCTGTAGAAGGCGTTAAGGCCAGGGGAATGGAATTTCTACCCTGATAGCAATTAGGTGATTTTTTAAAATGCCGTTCAGGGCAAACACAGATACCCAATTTGCAACCTCTGGTTTATAGTCATTCTGTTCTTAAATCCATCAGTTCATTGGAATTTTTAAGACTAAAAATTGCACTCATATTTTTGTAGGCATAAATACTCAAAGGGAAATTTTCTTTATTCTTATAGAAACTCAGCATATCACATAGAATTCGTTTTGATGGTTTTGTACAATAAATGTCTTCCTCCATAAGATAGGCTTTCTCAACAATGTATATCAGGAAATTGATTTCAGTTTGTCCAGACATGCTTTAATTACAAGACCTCATAAAGAAAGCCAGTGTACGCTCCTCACAGCCCCGGTCCTGACGTCACACTTCTCCCTCACTTACGCTTTAGCTTCGTATCTGCTGAGACTGCTACCCACCTTCCAATTTCTTTCCTTGCCTCCCTGCTTCTATTTTAACAACTGCTTTTGTTTTCCTGGTGACTATTTTGACTCTCCCATGACTGTGGTTCCCCCTTCCCTACCTCCAGCCATGCTCTGTCAAGATGCACTAAGTACACACTCCACCAATTCAACAGCAGAGACACTCCTACACTGCGTGGGTCTCCCATCCAGCTTACTCCAGATCTTTGAAGAGGAAATGGCATTCATTGTTTTTGTCCCTTCTCGGTGGTTCCGGAAATGTTTTTTGTTAAATGCAGTTTGCAATGCCTGGACCACTAGCCAGGACAATGATATTTGTCATAGCAGGATCGGTCTGTCCTCATGGTTTGGCATTGTAAATGGGTTTCTTACTCAGAGCAAACAAAGTCGTTCTTGATGGAAGCACCTTAAGAAAAGATCCCTCCCACATACACAGTGTGTCTGAATTTCAAGAAGTGATTTAAAATCGAGCTTCCATTTTTAAAAAAACTCCTCTCCTGGAATCATGATTGACTAAAAACGTCTTTTTAATTTCACTGTAGTGGTGATCTGGGGCAATTTTAATGTGCAGCTCTAATTTGCTGTTCTTTGGTTTGTTTACGAGTATTCAAAAGCTGTTTTTTTAGGCAAATGCCACCCACATATCAAAATGATAATCCCTTCCTTGCATACTGGCACTTGGATTTCTCCATCTGGAGCTTTCTCCCACCAATATTCAAGGGAGGCCTTCAGGGTCAGGGTGCTTTGAAGAGGGGACCAAACAGGATGCTGGAATTCATGCCTGTTGTTGTCCTTTTTTGTTCAAAGATGACCCTATTGGATAGATTTACTATCTATGCGTGAGGACATGGGGGAAAAAAATCTCAGCTCTGGCTTCTTCGGCCTGCTCAGCTATGAGTCTTGAAATGTGGCCTCCACCAGCACAACCCAGCAGGGAAGTTGATCTCCACCAGGGCAGACAGAAGGCCAGAAGGCTTGGGCCCACCAGCCAGGGCTGTGCAGGGAGTCAGGGAGTTGTAGGTTCTAACTGCGGTGAATGCTTGGCACACATCATCTACCAAACTCAGCTACCACATAGCTTCCATTTACTGAGTACTTCCCATGGTTTTGGAACCACCCTAAATGTATCTCTATATTATCTCTTTTAATTTAATTCTTGCTACATCCATGGGGTAGGGAGCCTCACAGATCAAGTCACTTAGGCTCAGAGTTATTAAAGACACACAATGTCACACAGCCAGTAAGCAGTAGAGCTAGGACTTTATTCTGAGTATCAGATCCAATGCCTCTCAAACACTGTCCACTGGCCTGCTCTTGCAATTTTGCTTTTACCTGGGAATACTGGTTAGCATTCTAGTTGCCTTTTTGGTTGGCAACTGGGGTATCCTGCCCAGATTTTAATAAACTCTATCCACACGGATTCACAGTTCCCACCTATGAGGTTTATTGCAACTTTTACCCTGAACCCTCAGATAGAAACAGTGTTAGTTTGCTAGGATTGTCATAATAAAATACTACAGAATGGGCAGCTTAAGCAACAAAAATATATTTTCTCACAGTTCAAGAGGTTGGAAGTTCAAGACCAAGGTGTAAGCAAGTTTGATTTCTCCTGAGACCTCTCTCTTGGCTTGTAGATGACCACCTTCTAGCTGTGCCCTTACATTCCCTGTTCTCTCTGGGCACACGTCCCTGGTACCTCTGTGTGTCCTAATCTCTGCTTCTTATAGGGCACCAGTCATATTGGATTAGGGCCCACCAAATGGCTTCATTTTAACCTAATAGATTGCCTGTAAAGGCTCTATCAACAAATACAGTTATATTCTGAGGAACTGGGGGTTAGGGTTTCAACATGTGAATTTGGGGGAGCACAGTCAGCCCATCACAGGGACTGAGAGCCTGCTGCCAATGAATTGATTACTCAGGTCGCCAGGAGTATATCTGACTGCTTGTGATCGTCACTCCTGGCCCTGCTGGAATGCACCGCTGTCCTGAGCTACCCTACGGGAGGGATCCTTTGAATGTGAAGCCAGCTGGAAACTGAGGCCTTAATGTATATGCCCCATCGCCCCATACCCTGAGTTCTACCCTGCTGTAGTCTGAATGCACTATATGCTGGAACTTATACGTTGGAACCTGAGACCCCAGGTAATTCTATTAAGAGGTGGGGACTTTGTGAGGTGACTAAGTCATGAAGGTTCCACCTTCATGAACAGGATCAGTGCCCTTATTTGAGGCCTGAGTGAGCTCCTTGCTTCTTCCACCATGTGATCACACATAGAAGGTGCCATCTGTGAGGAATGCATCCCAACCAGACATCAATCTACTGGTGTCTTGATCTTGGACTTCCTCGTCCCAGAGCTGTGAGCAATACATTTCTGTGGTTTATAAATTGCCCAGTCTAAGGCATTTTGTTATAGCAGCCTGAACAGGCTAAGACATACCCTTCCCCACTGACCATCCCACAGAGAAAGACCTCACGACAGCTGTCTCTGTGCCCACGACTGAGCAAACTGATGCTCGAGGCCTCACTCACGTTCTCTGAACACGGAAATTGTTCCGTGGACACCAGTTATGTTGCCGATTAAAAGGTACATCTTTATTTGAGGCTCTTCATTTTCACGGTAAGTCTACCTTTGGTATTTACAATATTAAGGTGACCCTGATTTCTCAGGGAGGTATCTTTATAGCTGACTAGTGTTGAAAAGTATCTTTTGGGGGTTTCCTTGCCGCAGAATGTAGCAGTTCGGCACCCAAACCCCGAGATCAGATTGCCCGGGCCAGTACTCGAGTGTCGCCTTCCTACCCAGTGAGCTGGGGCAGTTCTCTTGACTTCTTTTACCCCATTTTCCTTGCCTGTAAAAAGAAAAAAATAATAACACATACCCAATGGATTTGTTATTAGGATTAAATGAGTTAAGACATAGTGAAATTAAAGGACTGCCTGGCCCACAGTAAATACTCCATTAACTTTAGCTCTGATTTTTATTATCAGGGCAGGTAGGTTATAGAATTATCTTTACTTTATCCTTTAATATTAGTTTATCTTCAGTAATTTTTATGAAATATACACGTTTGCCACTTATTTGTCTATAAAGGATAAAAATTCAACCCAAACTGGTTTAAATATGGGAAGGAATTTATTGTCTCTTGTAAATCAAGCAGTCGGGGACATAACAGCTTCAAATATGGCTTGATACAGAGCCCAAATTATGTCACCAGAACTCAGTTTTTTCCTGTACATTTCTTAGCTATATTGCCTTGATGTTATTTCTATTCTTGGTGATTTTTTTTCTCATGATTGAGAGGCAACTGTCATCAGATCTCATAACTGCATGATTCTAGGTTGACATCTAGTGAAAAAGAGTGAGCATATGTATCCAAGCATTTCTAGAAAAAACTCTAGGGTCCACTATGACTGGATTAGGTTAGTCCATGTGCTCATCCTTGATTTAATTACTGATGCCATAAGGATTCAGAACTTTGCTTGGTCAGGTCTGGGTCATCCACCCCACTCTTAAGTTAGAGGTAGAGTTAACTACACTAGAAGTGCATAGGTTGAAAGTGGGAAAATTGCATGAAGATAGGTTAAAAGATTCCAGACAGTGAAGTAATGGATGTTCACAACATGATTGCTTTTTAAATATTATAGATTTGGAGGAATTTTGGCATGTGTGAGGACTCTAGCATGTATTATAGTTCTGTCCTGTTCTGTTGTGTGTCCAAACCCACAGGTTGGATATGAACGATGGCTATCATTATATTAAAAGGCAGTACTAATGCTATTGGGATGGTGGACCAAGATGAATGAAGGAAAAAATGAACCAGGACGACATATGCTAACATACATTAGGCTGGGAGTGTGAATGATTTTTACATTTTAGTTTCTAGGAATGGAGAAGGGCTCAGAGGCTTTTTGCTCCTTCATTTCAACCCCTTTCCTCCGCCTGAAAAGGGGAATTATGAGTAGGGTTGGCCACTTTGGGTGGAGTCACTGTGTAGGGTTAAAAGGTCCATCTCCTCTCCTGATGGGTGATATACTGGCTGGGTCCTACTACACTGGAAGAAAGTCCAGGCATCTCCCTTTGAATGCTGCTTCTCCAGTGGATCCCAAGAATGCCCATTGCATTGCTTCTCAGACTTTTGACTAAGATCAAATCTAAGACATCCAGTTCAGCTTCAGGCACTGAAAGCTTTGCAGGAGTAAGCACTCAAACTAGCTGGGCTTTGCTGAGATAGAATAGCTTTTCCACTTGCTCCTAGTCCCTTCAAACCTGCCTCCCTCGGCTGCAGGAGCTCTCTATGGATTCTAGCCCAGCTTGCTTGCTTCTGCTTTGTCATTTGGGGTCAAAGCCCTGTTCTTTGCTTCCTCTGTGTAATATCTCCCTTGGAGACATCATAAGAGAAATAGTGGTGTACCCAAGCAAGAATGTCGGTAGAGCTAAGGCCGCGGGTTAAAATACTACCATAATATCTTCATATCACCACTTAATTGCACCTACTTATACATTCCAAACACAAGTTTTGAGAACATTTAGTTGTAATATCATTGTCTCTAAGGTCCAGAATTAAATATCCAAAGAACGAATACAGGGGAAATCAAAGGCACATTATATTGCTCATGTGCCTGAAGAATACAGATCAGAAGTCTGAACCGGGCTGTCAAAACCCCTTGTTAAGAGCAAAGGAATCTGGCTCAGAGAACCAAACTCAAGTAAAACATCTTAATGGAACCAACTGTTTACTGATATGATTTCCATGAGAGGAATCTGGCCCGCGCTCAAAAAAATTTTTAATACAAACTAATCTACTAAGGGGATTTGTTTTCTTAACCTAAAGCCTGAAAACCATTTTTTGTGAAATATACCACTGTCTATAGTGTGAGTGTTGCGTGTTCCCCTCATTAGGAGAAAGAGTGGAAAATATCAAATTCTGTCAAATGAAGCAAAGGAAAAAAATTAGTCTTTCATTTGTAGAAGAGAAAATAAGACCCCAGGGACTCCAAAGCTGCCCTGTATTACGAGGCAGTCTCTAATTGAGCTCTCCTTCAAAAACCCAACTTCACAAGTGATGTCTCAGAAATTCCCTCTAATTTAAAGTACTCAACAGTTTACCATCGGAGAATGTCCCCCCCTTCTGAGCTGGAAAGACTAATGATCAAAAAGAAACCTGTGAGATATAAAGATATTTAGCTTCTCTCATGTGAGATTAGTGATTTAGAAGAGACTGATATACCAGGTTTTTTTCCTTATTTTAATGACCTTTCCCGCATGCAGCCTCCCTGATTCTCATAAGAACACTTTGTTTATACAGATAATTTTCTCTCCAGCAGGAGCTCTTACATGCTTTAATAACCTTTTCTCATAAATCAACTCAGTGCTCTGTGAAGTCTGATGGGGTATAGGGGTTAGGAGGGGTCCCCTCAAGTCTGCCAATTGGGACTCTGATTGCTCCATTGCCTGCCTGGACTTCTAAGTGGGCTGCAGTTGGTGTAGGGGCCTGGGGGCATGGCTTGATTGTGCAGAGACATCACCCCACAGTGGCCCAGGGGTAAGTGCAAACTCTGTGAAAAACAGAATATCTGAGAAAGTCCTCCATGAAGAAGCCAAATTCTGAACTCGTATTGAGATGGTAGGAAACTTGGTCAGGGATTCTTTGGTTGGGCTTTGGTTATCTCTTAAGAACGCTATAATTTTATTTATCCAAGCCATTTAGAAATTTAAAATATTTTCAATGTATGATTCAGGTAAATTTGAGGTATTGTTTTGGTAGCAAAAGACAGAAATCCAGCTCACATCCATTCTCAGTTTTCAAATCTGTAAAATGGGACTAACAATAGTATGCACCTCATAGGGTTTTTATAATAACCCGAGTTAGTTAACATTTGTAAAATTCTTAAAACAATGCCTGACGCATATTTTTGTTAGCTAAAATAGTGTTTGTGAAATAGATATGGTAGGGGACATCAAGTAATTGTCTGTGATGTTAGAATGAGACCCTAAACAATTATAATTTCTTGGTTTTGCCATTTCTCTCATCTTTTGCCTTTGATTCCCACCAGATGTTTTCAGCTAAGCTTTTTTTACATGTAATGGGAAAGACGGCAGCTAGCAATCCCTTGTTCTCATCTTAACAACTTAGGAGTCAAAGGAAGAAAAGGGCCTCCTTTTTCTTAACACATCTATATCAAAATTCAAGGAGTTCTATGACTCTATGACTGATAATCCCAACAGGGCCACATGGACTATGTAAATGGATGTGTTTCCCAAAGGTGTCAGAGGAAGAGAAATGCAAAAGTCTGCTGGACTGACCCATCTCTGACAGTCCTATACCCCTATACCACCTGAAACCTGCCCTGCCCCACCCCAACAAACACACACACACACACACACACACAACTACCTTACCTTTTTTTTTTTTTTTTTTTTTTTAGCCCTGGATAAAATATTTTTAAAGGAATATGTCCTATGCTGTCCACTGCTTTCTGACCTGCCTCCTTACCTAGTACATGTAGCAGGGTTGGCATTTTTCTTGAACAGCCTGACCTCAGAGATAGTAAGCAAAGAATCTGACACATAGTGGATTATTAGTATGAGTTCATTTCTTCCATCTGTACTCTATATTTTTAGTTAATATTTACTTGGATATTTAATTAATTCTTCCATTCTTTCTTTTTTTCAGCTTTAGTTTTGGAAAATAAGTAGACCATTGTATCCCATTTGAAAGAGCCAACATCCTGAGTTTGGAACAGAGTTAGGAATAGCTTTGTATTCTCATAGAAATAGAAATGTCTTTCCTCTCTGGGTCTGTCATATTACTGCCCACTTACTCAGACAGATTATTCAGCAAATAGAGTCTCACTTCAGCCCTGGGGTCCTCCCAGCTGCCAATCCTGCCACAAAAGACTAAAAACTTTGTACTGAGTTGAGTAGCATCCCCTTTGAAATTCACGTCCACCTGAAATCTCAGCATTTGGCCTTATGTGGAAATAGGGTCTTTGCAGATGTTCATTAGTTGAAATGAGGTCCTAGAGGATTCGAGTGGTGTCCGGTAACTGGTGTCCTGGTGAGAAGGCCATGTGAAGACACAGACACACAGAGGGAAGATGGCCGTGTGAAGACAGAGGCAGAAACTGGATTGACACAGCTACAAGCCAAGCAATGCCAAGGATTGCCAGCAACCACCGGAAGCTAGAAAAAGCAAGGAAAGACTCTTCCCTGGAGCCTTCCAAGGAAGCATGTCCCTGCCAACATCTTGATTTCACAGACTTTCAGCCTCAAGAACTGTGAGAAAATTAATTCCAGTTTTTTTTTAAAGCCACCCAATTTGTGGTAATTGGTTGCAGCAGCCCTAGAAAGCTAACGTACCTTTTGCACTCAAAGCTTCGAGTACTCCCTTCTATGTTCTGCTCTGGGATGCTGAGGCTAGGACTTCAAAAACACATTTCTACTTTGCAGCAGCTCTCTTTAGATTTTGCCAATACAGGCACCAGGGGGAAGCAGAAGAGTGGGGAAGGGTAATGGGACATGCTTCGTCCTGTTTGCCTCTGTTCCCATCTGTGTCATCACAGTGATGCTTCCTCACCTTGGCATCAGTGGTTGGTTTCAATAGCAGTAGCTGCTGATGTTTGTCATCATGGCTGTGGGATGACCACCAGATGTCACATGGAGGGGTTGAAAGTGAGCACCTGGCATTTGTAGTCTCCTATATAAAGGGTGGTGACTCCCAGCTTCCTTCACCTGCCAAGCCCTTCTCCAATCTGAGCCTCAGTTTCTCATCTATTAAATAGGAATGATAATATGTATTCTTGTAGGGGTTTTGCAAGAACTAAATGATGTAGGTGCATAAAAGGTCCCAGCATAATGTGTGGCACTTAGTGCACATTTTGTAAAAGTAGATCTGCCCTCCTGTTACCTGGTGGCTTGTCCGAGGGGACTGCCCACTCTACATAACCAGAAAGCTGCTCTTGGTTGACTGAGGTATACTGGGAACTAAGAGCTCAAAACTCCTGCTCTAGCTCATAGATGGTCCATTTTTGTGGTACCTTGTCTTTTTTGAAACCTTGTCACCTTTAATCAAAAACACTGTGAGGAATCCCTTACCCGCCTCTTCCAAGTGTGTGAAACACTGAGAAGGAAGGGTTGGGGTCTCTGTCTTCAACAAGTTTGCCAATATGGGGACTTTAACCATTTCTCCTTGGAACATGAATCTATGTGTCCACAGTGATTTTTCCAGAATAACATAACCTTTCGTGGTAACAAGGCTTCCTGCTCAAAGGTCCCATTGAGTGAATTCTTCCTGGGAGAGATGTTTCTGAACACAGTTGCAAATGTGCTCACTGACAGCCTTAGAACAGCAAATATCTATGTTTGCACTTTGATTCTGACATCCAGCTCCTTAGCTTTGTTCATCCACACAAAGGATCCTCTGAATCCTTTCTGCTTCTGCTAAATTCACCAGTGCATTGGAAGCTTCCAGAAGAACAAGAGGCTATTTGATCTGGGGCAATGTGTTCTGGGGAATGCAGGACGTATGATATGCTATGGCCCGGGGCAGCCTCTAGGACTGAAGGCTTCTTAGCTTGTTTCCAGGGCCACCTGGGCATCTTCATGCTATGGCCTCTCAGGTTGTTGGGAGAATTTCTTCTCTGAAGACTCAAGGGATGCTCAGCCTTGTCCTTTACTGTATTTTGGTCTTTGTGTGATGCATATATCCCACCTGGCATGGGCTAAAAGCACAGACTTCTTTTATCATAGTGTACCAGGGTGCAGAGAATATTCAAATAGATTAAGTAAGAGGTAAACTACTGACTTGTCTTGACTTCAAGGTATCCCTCTGAATTTTCCAGCAGTTTCCTAGGGCCGTAGTTTCCTGATCCTGCCTTTCCCATGACACTATAGCCTACCTGTAGGGAAACGTTTTTTTCCTCTTAAACCATGGAGACTCCCTTGCAGGGCAGTGGTTCTCAAACCACAGTGAAGGTATTAAGTTCTGCCATTTCACATCTTGAAAAACAGTTTAGTTGCACTCTGGGGTGTGTGTATGTGTGTGTGTGTGTGTGTGTGTGTGCACGTGTGCACGCACACACATATATGCATGGTACATTGGAGGATAGGCAGTAAATGTCACATTCTTCTCTATGACAATGAGAATTTCTCATTCCCTTGTGTCCAGTGTAGAAAAAAGCTGAAGTCCTTAGAGTGGCCGGAGGCATCCTCTTGCCATTTTTCACGGAGGCCCCCTCCCCGCCTGTGCCATGCAGTCAGTACTTAAAAGACTGCTGCCAAGTCTATGGTTATACTTGGAAGGGGACAGACAGGGCAGGAGGTAGAAGGGGCACAAGTTTGTGAAAAGCTTCCACTTCAGTCTGGAGGAAGCTTTTTCTCTACCCTGTGGACCTCCGAGCCCAGCCTGCCCTCTGTAGAATCGGTGGGAAATGTTATCGGGGAGGAAACTATTGACAAGGGAGGACCACCCTGGTATTAGGGTGGTGATTGGTATTCTTGCACTGCCACACTGGCTTATCAGGTGAACTTGTCAGGCCTCCCTTGCATTTGAAGAAAATGCAAACAATGTCTCCAAGGAGCCAAATTAAGAGCAGCTCTCAAAGCATTCTGAGAAGTAGCGGAGACAAAACAACAAATAAAAACAAATCATTTCCTTTCCTGAGAATTGTATGTGAAAACTGCAGGAGGAACAGGAAGCAGCCTGATTAGGAGCTAAGATTTTCCTCAGGTCTGGGTTCTGGTCTCAAGCCTGACACTCACCCAGAGGTCATGGGCAGACACTTGACCTCCTAGGGGCTGAGTCTTCTCCTTCGTGGAACGTCAGAAGTAAATGCAAGGACAACTTGCTGTGAGTGCTGGGGCAAGATGGCATGGGGTTCTCGTGGCAATTAGAGGGGAAGGGTAGAAATGGGGTGTTTGCTAACAACTGAGTTTTGTTTCGCAAGTTGGGGGAAACATTCTAACACTTCATGTATTTGTACATGTACAACATACCTCTGTGTTGCACTTAAACCACAGAATAGTCACTCCGAGGAAGCAGTAGATTTTGGAATTCTGTGCCTATGTGGCTCATTTGCAGAGAGTCTGAAAAGAATTATTCTTTTTCACAAAAAATCATTTGAAGGGAAAGGTCAAACCTCAAATTTCTCTCAGTTGTTCTTCCAAGGAGGAGGCCCTTCGAGGTTGAATATGAAGTCGAAATGTCTATACATCCAGATAGGTTACAAGTGCCAAAAAATTAATCTAATAATTTTTCAGACTCAACAACATGGTTCTCTGCACTGGAGACAAACTTTGATGCTCAACAGATGGATAGATGGGGGCCTGGGGGTGATCCTAGGTCTTAAATCTATAAGCTTTTTATTTTTCCTCAATCTGCCTCTCTGTCACCTCTCCACCCCCTCCAACCTCTGACAGATGAATTCAGAGACCTTGCTACTAAATTGTGATGACATCAACTGTATTGATTTCCAAGAGTTAGAAATTAGCATTTTAAAAATGTTTTGCCTAAAGACATGATACAATCATACAAGCTATACTCTAGTAACAGTCCAAATTGCTTTACTATTAAAATAGATAAAACCACTTTTTTGTAAGTCCTATCCTAAAGCAAATAATATGTTATTTTGTTCAAGAATCATTCATTCAGAGGTAGAGTATAGGAATAATTCCCAAGATCAAAAATATTTCACCTCCAGTTCTTGCAATCAGGAACAATGCTTCCATGAACACTTTCATGTGTCTTCTGGCCCATGTATGCAAGAATTGGTCTGGCATGCAGGCTTAGAAGAGGAATTGCTGGAAAGTAGGGAATGTATTTGTTGATTCTTACAAAATAATGTTCCATTGTTTTTCAAAGTGCTTATCTTAGTCTGTTTTGTGTTTCTATAATGGAATACCTGAGGCTGGGTAGTTTATAAAGAAAGGAAGTTTACTTGGCTCGAAGCTCTGCATATCTAACCAAGGGCACCAGCATCTGCTTGGGGGCTGGTGAGGGCTTTGTGCTGCATCACAACATGGCAGAAGGTGAAGGCAGAGGCTGGCCTGTGTGAAGAGGGACAAAACCCGAGGGGCACCCCACGCTTGCAGGAATTAATCTAATCCGCAGGACCAATTCAGTCTTGTGAGAGCAAGAACTCATTACAGTGAGGCTGGTACCAAACCATTCATGAAGGATCCACCCCCTTGACCCAAACACCTCCCACTAGGTCCCACCTTCCAACATGGCCACACTGGGAATCAAATTTCAACATGAGATTTGGTGGGGACTAACAAACCACAGCCAAACCATAGCAGTGATTATACTAATTTACATTATTGTCAGCAGAGCACATTGCTCTAAATTCTCATTGATGGTTGGTGTTGTCAGACCTGTTAATCTTTGCCAAATATCCATCTACATGGTAAATTAATAACATAGTGAAAAAAGTTACAAAAGATGACATAGAGTATATTATTTTTGTAAAGCCCATAAAAATAAATTGTTATCAACATGCTAAAATGTCTGTACTACCTAAAGTGATTTATAGATTCAATGCAATCCCCATTAAAATACCAATGTCATTTTTCACAGATCTAGAAAAAAATACTACTACGCTTTGTATGGAACCAGAAAAGACTCCAAATAGCCAGTGCAACCTTATGTAATATGAGCAAATCAGGAGGCATCACTGTACCAGACTTCAAGCTATACTACAAGGCTACAGTAACAAAATCAGCATGGTACTGGTACAAAAATAGAAACATAGATCTATGGATCAGAACAGAGAACCCAGATATGAATCTATCCTCATATTGCGATCTGATCTTTGACAAAGCAGACAAAAACATACAATGGGGTAAAGAAACCCTATTCAATAAATAGTGCTGGCAAAATTGGATAACCACATGTAGAAGGCTGAAACAGGATCCACACCTGTCACCACTCACAAAAATTAATTCACAATGGATTAACAGACTTAAGCATAAGGCATGAAACTATAAGAATTCTAGAAGAAAATGTTGGAAAAACTCTTATAGATATCAGCTTAGGCAAGGGATTTATGAAGAAGACCCCAAAGGCAATCACAGCAACAACAAAAATAAATAAATGGGAACTGATCAAATTAAAAAGCTTCTGCACAGCCAAGGACACAATTAATAGTGCAAACAGCCTACAGAATGGGAGAAAATATTTGCATGCTATACATCTGATAAACCTCTGATAACCAGAATCTACAAAGAAATCTAGCAAATCAGCAAGAAACAAAAATCAAACAACCCCATTAAAAAGTGGGCAAAAGACATCAACAGAAGCTTTTCAAAAGAAGACAGACTAATGGCCAAAAAACACATGAAAAAATGTTCAACATTGCTAATCATCAGAGAAATGCAAATGAAAACAACAATGAGATATTACCTAACTCCAGTGAGAATGATTTTTATCAAAAAGTCCCAAAAGAATGGATGCTGGTGTGGATGTGGAGAGAAACGTACACTTATACACTGTTGGTGGGACTGCAAACTAGTACAACCTCTATGGAAAGTAGTTTGGAGATACCTCAAAGAACTAAAAGAAGACCTACTATTTAATCCAGCAATCCTACTACTAGGTATCTACGCAAAGGAAAAAAAGACATTTTATAAAAAAGACACTTGCACTCAAATGTTTATAGCAGACAATTCACAATTGCAAAGATATGGAAACAACCCAAGTGCCCATCAATACATGAGTGGATTAATAAAATGTGGTATATGTATCCCATGGAGTGCTACTCATCCACAAAAAAAATGGTGATCTAGTATCTTTTGTAACAACGTTGATGGAACTGGAGACCATTCTTCTTAGTGAAGTATTGCAAGAATAGAAAAACAAACACCACATATACTCAATACTAAATTGGAACTAATCAATCAACACTTATGTGCACATATGAAAGTAAAACTCAAGGGAAATAAAGTAGGTGGGAGGGGGAAGAAGGGATAGATAAATTCACACCTAATGGGCACAGTGTGCACTGAGTGAGGGGCACACTTATAACTTTGACTCAAAGTGTACAAAAGCAGATTATGTAACCAAAATGTGTGTACCCCTATACAACTCTGAAATTAAAAAGTAAAAATAAAAATAAATAAGTTGTTTAGGGATACATGCATATAACTTTAAAAAAATAAATGATAAGCCTAAAACTCAATAATGGTTACTTTTGGTAGTGTAGGGGGATTATATTGGGTGGGAGCACAGAGGTATTGGTAATGTTCTAGCTTTTTTATTGTGATGGTTAATTGCAACTTGACTGGGCTGAGGGATGCCCAGATAGCTGGTAAAACATTATTTCTGGGTGTGTCTATGAGGGTGTCTCTGGAAGAGATTAGCATTTAAATCAGTAGAAAATCTCCTTCATCAATGCAGGTGGGCATCACCCAATCTGCTGAGGACCTGAATGGAACAAAAAGGCAGACGAAGGAAATCTGCCCTCTCTGCTTGAGCTGAGACATCCACCTCCTCGTGTCCTCAGATATTGGTGCTCCTGGTTCTCAGGAAGTAGTGGGCTCAAACTAGGAACTTACACCATTGCACCCCCATCCCCCACCCCGCTGATTTTCAAGTCTTCAGACTCAGACTGAACAACACAAGTGGCTTTCCTTGTCCTCCAAATTGCAGGCTGCAGATCAGGGGACGGCTTGGCCTCCATAAGCTAATCTTCTATGGGTTCTGCTTCTCTGGAGGACCCTGACTAATAGAACTATCATTCTTCACAACTTACATATATGGTACATATATACTTTTGTGTGTGTTATTTCGTAGTAATTTCAAAATAAAAATGACTTTATTTTCAATTGGAGTTGGAGTCCTGGAAATTACCCAGAGGTTTAACTTAATAAACTTTTAATGCAACTAAGAAAAAGTGCAGAGGCAGGGAATGAGAAGCAGAGAAATGGCACTAAAAGGATGTGCGAGGCAGCTCCAATTGGACAGGAAAAGGGCTATTGCTGCTTTGGAGTTTGAGTCTTGACTCTGTCACTTATTAAGATTGTGGCTTTACCTCTCAGCATTCCATTCTTCCTCTCTGCAAAGTGGGGCGAATGAAGACTAGGAATCTCTTAAGGTTGTTGTGAGGACTAAATGAAAAGATCCAAGTAAAGCCCTTACCCTAGAGCTGGCCCTTAAATATTTTCGTGTTCATTTTGCAAGAAGAACTCTTATTGGAGCTTCAAGGCTCAGAGAATAGGATGGGTATATTTGCATTTGGAACCTAAGAACCTTTGGAGTGAAAGCATCTGAAATTTCCCTTACCAGACACCCAAAGGAATTGAAATCCCTCAGGACAGACTGCAGCTGGTCTTTGCCAAGCCTCTGGGGCAGGAACACATCCTTGCACCTTGAGGTAAAATCGTCTTGGTGGTAGAATGAGTTGGGCCAGTGGACTGGTGGCCAAAGGGTCTGTAAGTTGACAGGCACACCAGAACTTGTCCTGATGCATGCATCCAACTACAGTCCTGCAACCCAGATGGCAGGCATGAATCTAAACAGGCCAAAATGAGGCCACCACCATCACACTGTGCTAGTGGTTTCAACAGCTGCAGTGTCAGCAACATGAACAGGCAACCCAGCCCTAACCACATTTCTTAATACCGCTGGATTTCCCTGAATTTTGACCTGGGCAGCAATAAGGGGAGATATCCCAACTCTTGTGACCCTGTTTGGGTGCATGTTTCTGCAATTAGCAAGACTCCAGTGGGTAGCACTCCAGCTACAACTGAGGCATCTGTGGCAAACAGGCATTTCTTTGTAGGTGGATGGGACACCTCGGCCACAGCTGGAGCTCTGGAGTGAGAGTAAGCAAGTCTGGATCTTGCAGCATGAGGAACGAGCACCATGTGGTTTGCACTCTTCGGACATAACAGAGGAGGGGAACACGTGTGGGAAAGACGGGGGCTCCTCTGCCAAACTTGGCCATGGTGGGGCTGAGTCCTTGCTGTACTTTGGACTATGACTGGCTGGGGAGTGAGGACCATTCACAGCCTAACCTGTAAAACCAGATTCTCCAATCAAAATAGTTTCACATTGGTTAAAATAAGGTGGCAGGTCTGTGCAGAATCTGCATTGAACAGGCTGCCATCGACTGAAACAGCTTTGCCATTGGGGAACATGTGTGTGTCTTCTTGCTCAGATCTTATGGGATGACAGGGAAACTCCTCAGGTGATGCACATTGGACAATCCAGAACCTAAAGTGACAGGTGTAAATCTTCTAAATTGCATTAAGACGTTTTTAAAAAATCATGCTTGTATAATTTTAAAATCTGATAACAATATAACAAACATCCTTATTCCCACCATATAATATTAATTGTCAACATTCGTTTTACTTGCTTAATTTTTTTTAAAAAGGGAACAAAACATTGTAAATAGCTCAAGTTTAAGTTCTCTTTGGTCACTCTTTCATTCCATTTCTCTCCTACTTTCCCTAACCCCACAGAGGCAACTGCTAGCACAATTTGGGCATCCTCCCCCTCCACGTTTTTATACCTTTACTACATGCTGATGCATCCATAAACAATACATAGGTTCGTGTTCTTCGATTTTTAAGTCAACACAAATTGCATCATCTATACATATTTTTCTGAAACCCTTTTCCACACATTTTGTTTTCGAGATCTATCCATACTGTACATTCAGAGATAGTTAATGCCTGATTACTGTGGCATAAAATGAACTCCATAACACAAATATACAATGTTTTATTTATCCATTCTTCTGCCGCTTGATATTTACATATTACTATATCTCTAAGGATATTCACAATTATAAACAAGGCCGTAATGAGCATCCTCTTTAAAGGCCTGCCTGGTTTACAGGAATGTGTGGACGACTGTGGCACCAACATGAATATCAAGGGCAACCCGCTTCTCCTGTGATCACACTGTGCTGTGCTGGGGCCGTGCTACAAAATACAGGCTTGATTTATTGTTTTGTTGATTGTATAGAACAAGGGTTGGCAAAACTTTTTCTATAAGGATCCAGGTAGTACAGCAGTCCCCAACCTTTTTGGCACTAGGGGCCGGTTTCATGGAAGACACTTTTTCCAGACTGGAGGGTGGGAGATGGTTTCGGGATGATTCAAGTGCATTGCATTTATTGTGCAGTCAAACTGCTCTGCTAATGAAAATCTGTATTTGCAGCTGCTCCCCAGCACTAGCATCACCGTCTCGGCCCCACCTCAGATCATCAGGCATTAGATTTTCATCGTTCACATGAGCAGTTTACAGCAGGGTTCACGCTCCTCTGAGAATCTAATGCCGCAGCTGATCTGACGGGAGGCGGAGCTTATGTGGTGATGCGAGGGATGGGGAGCGGCTGTAAATGCAGATGAAGCTTCGCTCACTCACCCACTGCTCAACTCCTGATCTGTGACTGGGTTTCTACCAGGCCACAGACCAGTACCAGTCCACATCCCTGGGGTTGGGGACCACAGAGATAGTAAACATTTTAGGTTTTGCTAGGAATATAAGTCTCTGTTTCTATTCCTCCTTTTCTTCCTCCCCCTCATCCTCCTATTTTATAATTCTTAAAAAGGGGGGGGGGGGACAACCAGTCAGCTAATGAGCTTTACAAAAATAGGGGCCCAAGGGCTGATAGTTTGCTAACTTAAAAAAGTGATAGAGAACATGTTAATAATGCAGATTTAACTTGAACGTGGTTGTGGGCTGGGCGCAGTGGCTCACACCTATAATCCTAGCACTCTAGGAGGCCAAGGCCAGAGGATCCCTTGAGCACAGGAACTGGAGACCAGCCTGAGCAAGAGTGAGACCCTGCCTCTACCAAAAAGAAAATAAAAATCAGCTGGATGTGGTGGTGTGCATCTGTTGTCCCAGCTACTCGGGAGGCTGAGGCAGAAGGATAGCTTAGAGCCCAGGAGTTGGAGGTTGCAGTGAGCAATGATGATGCCACTGCACTCTAGCCAGGGTGAGAGAGTGAGACTCTTTCTAAAAAAAAAAGAGAGAGAAAAAAAGGCGGTTGTGTATGTAGTTTTTACATTGTACATAGCAGAAAACTTTGAGGAAATATCCTTCCAATGTTTGAAAACTATCACCCTATTCAGCAAAAACATTACTCATATCCTTCACAAACAAATGAAGTTTTGACATATGTTTCCATTATTTATTTCACTTTCATCTTACTCATTAATGTAAATGAAAATATCAACCACCATTCATCAGGAGCTACACCTGGAAATCTACTTGCTAAACATTCACCAGCATCACTGGATCACATCCATTAAATTTATGCAGAAAAGAAGCGCTCATTCATCTGATCAAGGTGCCTGTACACTTCAATTGCATCTCCTCTCTCTCCTCTCTTAAACACACACCCCCACTCATAGTTGGCACACCGTCTTCTGTCTAGTGTATGGTCTCCTAATTTTTTACTTAAAACTGCATTCAAATGATTATCATTATTAATATTATGAATACCATTATCATAATCATCACTATTTTACATTTTAATTCACCCACCACACGGTGAATTCCCCAAGAGATGATTACTCCCCAGCGGATGGGTGAATGGCTCAAAGGTAGACATTCCCTCTGTGCCTCAGTGTTCTCATTTGAGAAACAGGCTTCATAATAGCCACCTCATAGGGTTGTTTTGAGGACAAAATGAGATAGTATATGTAAAGCACTTAGAATGGCCCCTGGCATATAGTAAGCACTCAATTACTGGTAGCTATTATAACCATTATTAATTTTAGTGCTATTAGTAGTATCCTCATCATCCTTAATATTGTGGTAGCTTCAAATCCCAGAATAGTTACGGGCTTATAGCAGGTAAATTGCAAGTATGAAATTCATGAATGTAAACCGCTTTTTTGCATGTGGAATGTGCCAAACAGAAAAAAAATCAAACTATTTAAACTGCTTCTACTGTCTCTAGGACAAGGTGCTTGATGATGGGATGGTACTAAGCCGAGTGGGAATAAACTCGTGATTCCCCCGTGCGAGTTGACAGTCTGGGAGGCTGACTGCCCTAAACAGGAGGAGAAAGGTGCCCATGGAATGCAAGAAGCTCTAAGATCCACAGGGCAAGAACATCAAGGAAGTCACTATTTTCTGTGATGACAGGAAAGGTTTATGGGTGAGGTGGGTTATTCTGCCTCTCCTTTTTTCAAGTCACTTTCTTCTTCCTATGAAATGTCTTCAGTCTCTCTCACTTATGTGTCTACAGATGCATAACACATCTGGAAAGATAAAAGCAAACTCCAGTCTAGTAACAGCTCCGCACATCCTTGGAGATGCTGGCGGCCTCGATACTGAAAAGCTTCCCCAAATTCCTGACAACCATAAACAGTTATTCCCACATCCCATAAAGTGCTGTAGCAAGTCACTCCGGGAATATTCCACGTTTGCGTTAATGTTTTCAATATCTGACAGGGGCCTCTGCCTCAAGAGGGCCTGACATCCGTCTTCGAGGTACTCGTCCATAAAGCCGTCGTACGGCGAGCCAAGGCCCCTCTGAAATGACGTCACCTGGCTCCCCGGCCATTCCTCTCTGTGTCTCCTGTGACGTTTCTGATCTATGAGGCGCGGGAGGGCTCTCATGACAAGCTCGGGAAGAGTCTGAGGAGGAAGCACGATGGCAAACGAGTGGACTACTTGTTGGGCCGTCCAAAGGCCTCTGTGTTCTACCACTTCAGTTATTAGGACTGGAAAGTAGAGCTGGCATCAGACAGTATCTTTCTTTTTCTTTACCTTTTGGAGTTTTTGAAGTGGGTACTTAATATTGTCCTTCTCCCCTTGGTGTTCTAAGCCTTTTGGGAAATAGACAGCTCTTAGTTGGGGATCAAAATATCCATATCATAACTGGCAAAGCTGGTGGAAGAACGTGTCTTGAATGGGGGCCTACTGTGCATCCTATTCCCTCCCACCAAGCCTAGAAGTCTAGACTTGGGAAGAACATGGAGAAAGTGGGTCTACCCAGAAGACAGCCCTCCAGCCAGCCAAAGGACGGACAGGACCAGGCCCACACTGTGCTGAAGTCAGAGGCCTGAAAGACAGGACAGAGACTGGGTCCCATGCAAACACTGACTTTATACTAAATCCTTACCCTGCCCCGTAGAGAATGACACATCAGTGGATTGCAGAGTGTGACCACCTCACCAAGCAGATAAGTCACTCCTCCTCACAGGGGAGAGCCAGCAGGAGGTAGAGAGGAGAGCAGAGGTCTCCCACTCCTCCCCTACCTCCATACTTCTGAGAAGGGGACATTCTTAATTTGGGGCAAGATCCTTAGCCATGGAAAAATGACTCCACTATATCACACCCACTTCCCAAATAAACTGCTGACCAATCACTACGCACCCCTGCCCTGTGGTAACTTGTCGGTGGCCTAGGCAACAGCCTCTCCCTACCCACTCCCTCCCCATCTCCCTGCCCCTCCCCTCCTCTTTTTCCTTTCCTTTTCTCTTCCCTTCCTTTGTATTCTTTTTGTTTTCTTCCTTTTTTTCATTCTATTTTTCCTTTCAACAAATGTTTATTGAGTGCTTAGTGTGTGCTGGCGATAGAATGGTGAACAAGGCAGATGTAAACCTTACTTCCAAGGAGCTTACATGCCAGTGGACAGAACTGTTAATAAAAAATCAGTACCCAAGCAAATAAATAATCATAAGTCATAGTAAATGATATGAAGGAATCCAACAAAAACCTGGGGTATGGAATAATGGGAAGTGTTTAGGGATTTATTAGCAAAGGTCTCTTTGGGGAGGTACTTTTATGCTGAGTCCTAGATGGTAAAAAGACAGGGTGAGAAGGGAATGGAGAGGACAGGTGAACAGGGTGGTAAAGAGCTTTTCTGTGGCTACTTATAGGATTGGCCCTTTGTGGGGTAAGAGGAAGCTTCCTGAACCACCCAATGGGACCTGGCCTGTTGGTTTTCTTGCTGTGTGCAATGCTGAAAACTTGGTAGTGGCTTCCCAGGTGTTGTGTTGAAAAGAATTTTGAAGTCCTTAAGGGCTCATTGGTAAAGGGGTCCATGAGAAATGCGTCATGTCAGCCATGGGAGTGGAGGGGCTCTAGGGACACATTTACTCTCCATGCTCGATTTGTCCGGTGGCCTCATGTCCAGGTGGTGAGCTGGGAAGACGATGGAGATGATGTCCTATCCCACTGCTACTCACTCCAAGCCTTTCACAGCAGAGGGATCAAGGACTTATTCAGAAATCAGCTAGTCAATGAGCTGCAGGTTAATGTACCTGACCGCACCTTGATTTATCTCTTTGAAGCTATTCCATAGCTCTCCTGTGTGTCACTTGCAGCAGATAAACAAAGCTCTAGAGAAAAGGGAGGTAAGAAATGGGACTCCTACATTCTCACTTTTAGAATCTTCTCATGATCCTACCATGCAGAAAGTTAGGTGGGCTCTTTCTATGGGGCTGGAGAGATGCAGAGAATAGCTTTGGAGAACTAGGAGTTACAGGAACTAATACCTCCTACATTAAATGGAATTTGCCTCATTCAGTAAATACCCATGAGACCCCATCTCATGTGCAATGTGTGCAAACCTGCACAATCACAAACCATTGCATTTGTGTTCCCTAGAGAGTGACGTGCATACCAATGGTGGTATCTGAGATAATGTTGGTTGGTGTGAGGACTTTCTAATTTTAATAATCATTTTAATGTACATTAGAAAAGAATTGGTTTACTATTCATATAACAGAGTTATCTTTTAAAATAAATCTATTTTATAATAATAAAACAAGGTGATTGTAAATATTAAGGGCTGATCATGTGAATGGCATGTGAATATAGCAATGATGATACTCAAATGACTGAAATTTGGGAAACACTGATTTAGGGTTTGCTGTGAGTTGAGTTGTGCACCCCCTCCCCAAATTCATGTGTTTGAGTCCTAATCCCCAGTAACCTGAGAAGGTGATCTTATTTTGAGATAGGGTCTTTATTGAAGCAATCAAATTAAAATGAGGCCATTAGGGTGGGCCCTAATCCAGTATGACTAATTTCCTTATAAAATGGGGAAATTCAGACAGAGAGAGACATGTGTAGGGAGAAGACAAGGTGAAGACACAGGGAGAACACAGCCATCTACGAGTCAAGGAAATGGCCTAGAACAGATCTTTCCCTCACAGCCCTCGGAAGGAACCAACCCTGCTAATAACTTGGTTTAGAATTTCCAGTCTCCAGACTGTGAGTCGATCATTCCTGCTGTTTAAGACACCCAGTTCGTGGAGCTTTGTTACAATAGCCCTAGGGAACTAATGCAGAATTTATTTTCGTATGCCTGAAACCGGTTGGTTGCCTCGTGGAAGATTATTGCTGTTTCTGAGATGTGGGCTTCTAAAGAACGGGCGTCTCTAAGTGCCCCCAGTGCAGGTGCAGAAGATGGCTTGATAAATCCTGTTTTCACAGGATGTCAATACTCTGTTAAGTGTGGAATATGGCAAAATATTCCTCAATATCCAAGCCAGAGAGTGG
Source organism: Eulemur rufifrons (assembly GCF_041146395.1). Classification (NCBI taxonomy): domain Eukaryota; kingdom Metazoa; phylum Chordata; class Mammalia; order Primates; family Lemuridae; genus Eulemur; species Eulemur rufifrons. The sequence goes on from NC_090992.1 coordinate 16,476,811, forward strand.
AAATAGCACTGGCCTCAGAGCCCAAAGACCTAGGCTCAAGTTCTTATTGTGTCGCAGACTGTAGGGCCTCTCCCTTGCGAACCCTTTGCAGCAGGGAGGTCCTACTGTCTCCATTTAGTTCTCCCTTCTCTTGCTTTAACACTCCATGAAAGTATACGTCCCTAAGGATTCCAAAGTGTCAGTCATCTCCACAGCTGGAGGGAGAGAGAGTTGGGGCAGAGCTCCTGGGAGATGTGAAAAGCTTTGCCTGGCTGTCTAGAGTCTAGACAGACAACCTCAATGTTTAAAGTTGACTGCACATCTGTTAATCATCCAAGACGCTCCTGATGCTACGCCAGCCTGCAGATGGTCACCTGGGGACTGGCCACCAAAGATGTCGTGTGATCATGGCAACTCGGGGGCCACAAGACAGTTAATGGGAAAGACTCTACCTATAGCCTACGTGGAATCCAGATCTGAAATGAAAACTAGGAACTTGATTAGGATACTAACTCTGGTCCACCCTCAATGAAACTTAATTTTCCTTCTAACTGGCAGAATTCCAGGACCAAAAAGCCTCACTGCCAACTGTTTAGTCTGGATATAAGAAAGTGGGTGAATTTTATCCTCCAAAAGTAAGTTATTTAAATTGGAAAAAGTATCTCTTCCTCGAATCTTTCCTCCAACAGAAGCGCTGTTTCCACAGAGAACAGGAGATATTAATAATTGGAGATTGTCTCCTGGTATCTGCTATTCTAACTTCCTTGAATTTGGGGGAATTTGGGATGAAAATAAGAAAGGATTTACAAATCAATCAAATGAAATCAAATCAATCAAATCAAATGATATCAGTCAAGTCAAAGCAAGTGTATCACTCTGCCTTTAAGGCCCATCTGGGGCAGCAAGAATCAGACCAAATTCCAGATTGGTAGGTTTGGGTTAGTTGTTACCTCCCCATACAGTGATGATTGCTGAAAAAGAGAATCTTCCTATGGAAAGAAGCAGGCTCACCCTCAGCAATGTGTTTAGCTGACTTCCAATATGGAGGAAGGTGGTCTAGAGAGGATGAAGAAGGTACAATCTTGTTTCTTCAAGTCCCTCCTCCAATTCCACAATGTCAATAGCAACAACAGATATTTTCTGAGACATAGTTAGGCGTTCAGGATCCACTGGTTAGTAAATGCAGCAGTGGTCGCCGCCCTCTTGGAACTCAGGATCTAATGTGTCAAGAGGGGAGCCTGATAATTGTAGAGCAGTCAGGATGAGCTGGTACTTTACCCGGGTTATTGTGTTAAATACTCCCAACAACCCTGTGGGGGGCGTGTTATGATTCCTGTTTTGTAGTCAGGAAAACTGAGGGTGGTGAATGGTTTAGCTTTGCCTATGTTTACAAATCACAGAAGTGGTGATGGTGGCATTTGATTTCAGGTACTCTGAGGTCCACATATCCATCCTGCTCCCCACCTCCCAATGCTGTCCCATCAACAGAATGATACATCTTACCTCTGCCCTGGTGTGCACTGGTGCCCAGGGAGCTAGGACACATCCCCACATGGGCTTTGGCTGCATCTGCACTCTCCCCTCAGATCTTGAAATTCAGGGCTCAGTGTTCTTGTTTTAACTGAGCTCTGTCTCTTGAAGAGCTCAACTGTGGAAGTGTTATTTCAGTTCTGCCACCCACTTTTCTTCCTTCTCTCCTCTGCCCCTCTTGCTCTCACTCTCATAGCAACCATCTGCTGAAGAGGTTCTACCTGATCCTGAGCTTGTGTTTCTTCCATGCTTTGGTTCTGCATTGGAGGTTTAGGGATGCCAATGACCTGTTCATTTGCTCTTCTAGGTTCTTCACTAGTGGTGAACAGAGCATGGAGATGATTGAATTCCAGGATCAGCTTTACTTAACTCCAAATTTGAGGCTGCCAGTACTCTGTGCCAGAATGTACAGTGTACCTTGAAAGTCATAGGGGAGCTTCCCACCACTTGCTCTTTGCCATGACCCAAGTTTAAACTTTTGGTGTCCTTTCTAGGGTCTGCACAGCTGGCATTTAGCTAGCCAGCTATCTGGAAGGCTGTAGCCTGAACTGCACTGTAGCTGGTGGGAAAGAAAATGAGGAGAGGGGCTGAGACTCCAGGTCTTCCCTTGGAGGTAGACTAAAGACGCTCAGCCAGCCTGGCGTGCCTTCGCCTGACGGCAGGGGCAGGGAGTGCACCTCGGGCCACCGGCTGGCTGGAGGGGTGAAATGAGAGTGGACAGAGCCCGTTTTCCACCTTCGTGGCAGAATATCTCCCTCACTAGAACTAGAACCAGGACACGGCCTTCCTGAGGATTTAGTGGGTAGGGAGGTAGTGATCACATTAGTTGGTGGAGTCCTCTCTTTTCTGAAAAGCGTGAAGGTAAGAGGAATAAGCATTTTCTCTAACACTCAGAGGTCTGACACATGACATTTCCAGGTGGCAGACTGTGCAACTCTTCTTTCTGGTGGCAGAGAAACACTTAGAGGTGCAAGAGGCAAACTCTTCCATGTTGCAGATGAGAAAACTGAGACCCTTGGTGACCTGCCCAAGGTCACATGTTCACTTAGGAACTGTACCAAGGAACCCAGAGGTGCTGACTGCTAGCACCATGCTCCTTCACTGTGCATCGATCCAGGCTGCAACTTAGAAGCTTCTCCCTGAGAGCATCGACACACCTACCCAAGGTTGCAGCTCGCTCTTGATAGCGTCATGTAATAACCGAGATACCTTCGCTCCAGAGCTTTCATCGAGTGGCCTGAGGCAGTACATGCTTATCCCATTCCCGATGCAATAGGCTCTGTCTGTCGACTGTCATCCTCTTCCCAGCAGCCTCTTGTTCTACACCAGGAGCCCTAAGGGCATGACTGGAAAATCAAAGAGCCCTCCTGGTAGATGCCCTGCCACTCTGGACCAGAAGGGGACAGAGAAAGATGCCTCAGTACCCTTCTTCTTTATGCCCCTCCCCCTTTGGGAAGTTTTCATTTCAATTTCTATTTACTGCACAAATAATATTATGAGGCCTATAAAGAAAAGATTGTTTTTCCTCACCCCAGAGAGGGACATGGGCCAAGATCAGGTTATCAATGAGGGCTGGATATAGATTCTAGCTTTGCTACTACGTCAAGATACTGGGCAATTTACCAAATCTCTTTGAACCATCTCTGGTTCGCAGATGAAGAACTGTGGTTCCTCATCTCTGATTGACAATAATAAAAGCTTCTGGTTTTTTTGTGTGTGTGTGTGTGTGTGTGTATGTGTGTATGTGTGTGCATGAGAGAGAGAATTAAAGGAATAATGCATGTAAGGTCCTGGACATTAAGTTTAATAAGTTTTAGTTCTTCCCCACTCTCCTTCCTTAGTGTAACTGTTTTTAATTTTGTTGTTCTCCCTTCAAGTTCTTGTCCAAATGCAAAGATACTTTCACATATTGTTGATGTAATCTTGTTTTCTGTATTTTTCCTCTAACATTATACCATCATCTCTTTTCCTCTGTTACCCTTAAGAAGAATGTCATGAAATTGCTGATAGTCAACTATTTTGAGCGAGAAAGAGCAATTTCATGTGATTCCACCTAATATATAGTTTTCAGAGTCATTATTGTAAAAGAATAAATAATATTCTTTAAGGTTGATGCACCGTGATGTATACAAGGACACCCTATTTTTGGCCATTTTGGTCATTTCTTATTTTTTTCCCAACAAAAGTAGTCCAATAATAAGCATCTTCATGCTTACAGATTATTTTCTTTCTTGGAATTATTTTCTTGGGATAAATTCCCAGAAGTAGCTCCAACTTTATTTTGAGGCCCAACGAACTGTATTCATTTTTCCCATATGTGTCACTTCCATAATCTGTTCCTTAGATCTGCCTAGGAATTAAATCTGTTGGCAGAACCAACTCAGAAAACAATGGGAATTCTAGGAACCAGCACCTGGTGCTTGTCATGGCTGAGGCAGAGGGCAAAGAACACAGATACAGCAGGAATCCTTCTCTGGAGGCCTGGTCAATCTCAGCAAGAAATTAAAGAAAACCAAAAACAAAAACAAAAAGACATATCATTCGTGTTGATCTGTCAAGGAAGTCAGGAAAAAAATGCACAAAGAGAAGAACCTAGGAAGTAACTTAAATGTCCATTGGTGGGAGAATGTATAAATCAAATGAGTATGGTTCTTTAACAAACCATCATAACCCATTAAAAATTAACTAAATCTAGGGAGAACAATATTAACAATACTCAAAAAGAGTAAATTAAAAATGAGGTTATAGTATGATATGGTATACTGTTTATGTAAACTTAAAAACCACACACAACAATATTTTATGTTTTTCATGGATGTCAACATATGCATTAAAAATATCAAAAATGAGCTGGAAGGATGCACATCAAAATCGTGGTCCCCTTTGCCTACGGAAAGTAGGACCAGAAGAGATTTGGATTTTTCCTATAATATTTTTTATTTAAAAAAAAACACAGAAGCAAATATGACCAAAGTTAACAATAGTGAACTAGGAAGGGGATATATAAATGTTTGTTTTGTTATTCTTGGTTCTTTTCTATATATGTTAAATTACTCAACTCATCAACAACAGCAGCAAAAAAGTGTCTGAAGATGACATGAGTGGTGATTCGGCAGCTCTTCAAAGTGGTCATGAATCAGCAGATTAGCACAGTCTCTCTGCTACCCTTTGCTAAGCCAGTTTTCCTTTGCATGTTAAGTTAGCACCAGCCTGTTGTTGGCTTCTTGACATTTCCAAGTCCTTGGTCAGTTGTTGTTTCCAGGAAATGCTGAAACCCCAAGGTCAGCCTGCCAGTCTTGCCACAAATGGATCCCATGAAGGGAAACACTTCACTTGAGATTGCAGAAGTCACTTGACGACGGGTCAGTTACTTATCTGATTCCACAGCAAGTGAGATGATTTGGACGCTGACTGGTTACAGGTCTAGTTAATAAACAGTTTTTGAGATTCTTTCTTTTTGATAAGTGGCAAAAGAAACTGCAAGGGAGGAAAGATTTATGAAGGACTAGGTCTTTGATCTGCAAATGAACACACTTAAAGTCAGATCAAGCATGTAGGACATAGTAGCCAGAGGATAGAATGGCTCCCGATAATGCCCAGTGCCAAGCACAGAGGCTAAGATAGGAAAGCCAACAGCTCGTGTGGACGCGCTACCCAGCTGCAGTGCAGACTGTGGCATAGCAGCAGACTGTGGCCTAGCAGCAGACTGTGGCCTAGCAGCAGACTCTGCCTTATCCCCCAGCTGCTAGGAGCATCGCCTCCTGACAACTCACGCTGCAGCCCTCCCCAGGAACTGCTAAAAGCTGTTGTCTTGCTGAAAGTTACTCCTTTTCCCCAGATACAGCCCACATGCAAGGAGTAGTCTAAGTGGACATACAAAGACCTGGCCCATTGCTTCAACTGAGACAATTTAAGGGTCATCCCAGGTTCAGAGCTCCCCATGAGATTGGATGAAGACTGTTAAAACTACATTACAGATCACCTTCTTACTTCTTTCCCCATGCAATGCTCATCTCTCATCCCTCGTCCCCCGTCCCCCAGAGATATTGATCCCAAGAGCAGTAACTTCCTGCATGCGAGTCTCAGAATCTCAAAACATCATCAACAGCAACTGCATAACCCTCACAGTCTCATGGTCTATTTTCCAGGACACCTGATCTAAAACACCTACCAACCTTGAAATCCAACCTTTTCTTATACTGTATTTATCCCCATTTAGGTAGTTTAAATTAGTCTTGTAAATTGACATCCCTGGTTCCCATCATCCCTAGTAATTAATCAATCAACTACTACTCTGCTAGCAGAAGAATGAGATACAAGTCCTGATCTTGAAGAACTTAAGGGTCCAGATTGAAAACGAAGGTCTCAAAAAAAAAAAAAAAAAAAAAAAAATTAGCTAACCTCCTTCCAGTTGAAATAACAGTATAAAATTCTAGCTGAAGGAATATTATAAATTCCCTTGCCTGGTGAGTGGAACAGACATGTTCTGTAAGCTCAAAAGAGAGAGAAAATGTGGTGGGTTAGGGAAGTTAGCAAAAGAGATTAGAAAGTTAGCCAAAAAAAAAATGTTAAAGAATTAGAAAATTGGCCGGGCGCGGTGGCTCACGCCTGTAATCCTAGCACTCTGGGAGGCCGAGGCGGGTGGATCGCTCGAGGTCAGGAGTTCGAGACCAGCCTGAGCAAGAGCGAGACCCCGTCTCTACTAAAAATAGAAAGACATTATACGGACAACTAAAAATCTATATAGAAAAAAATTAGCCGGGCATAGTGGTGCATGCCTGTAGTCCCAGCTACTTGGGAGGCTGGGGCAGTAGGATCGCTTAAGCCGAGGAATCTGAGGTTGCTGTGAGCTAAGCTGACGCCACGGCACTCACTCTAGCCTGGGCAACAAAGTGAGACCCTGTCTCAACAAAAAAAAAAAAAAAAAAAGAATTAGAAAATTGACAAAGAATCATGAAGTTCACAAATAAATCGTCTGCAGCAATAATGATGAATTAGATGGTTAAGGGGAGAATGGAGCTAATTACTTGGAGTTTGGATTGGTGGAAACAGGAAATGGAGGCCTAGATGGAAGAACTGTGAGAAACAGAAGGGGAAAGGTACACTGCGAGACACAGCTAACAGCAGTTTAATTTCGGATTCTGCAAAGCACTGGGTGTTAGGCTAAAGAGTTTGGTTTTATCCTGAAAGCAATGGGGTGCGGTGGGGGGTGGGGTGGGGCGAGGGTGATGAACGCTGGATACTTAGAGGCAGGCCAGAGACAGGAGGGCAGCGGTGTTGGAAGAAGGTGGACCTGGTGGAGGGTGTGTAGGACACACAGGAGGGGATGAACCCAGAGGCAACCCAGGGCTTGTGCTGAGGTCCCCCTAATGGTGTAAGGCAGAGAATAAGGATGGTGGCAAGCCAGTCCCCTGCCCTGACCACTGAAAGTTAGGGCAGGTGTGCAGTGCAACCTGCGTCCCCAGTCATTTCCACCTCTCTACTTTTGATGCTCATCACCCAGTAACCTCCTCCTCCATCTGCTCATCTACACCCTGCTTGTCCAGCATGACCCAGGGCAAGTCATGCCTCCTCCATGAAATCTTGTCTGGCCCCTTCGGTCCACAGTGATCTCTCTCTCTCTCTCTTTGAACTCCTGTAGTGCTTCAAGCCAAACTGTTTACAGTTTGCTCCAAGTTTAAGCTAAGTGACCACTGTCTTACAGGTTATTGTTGAAGCTCCTTATAACTATGTCTGGAAAGTGCCAGGACCCGACTTTGTACCTCTGCACTGACTCTTAATTCTTAAGCAGTTGGTGGGCTTCTCTTCTTCGCCATCATCCCTAAAAATGTTCTTTGCATCTACCTTTTCATCTTCTGACTAGCCAAAGACTAGAGTTTGGCACGTAAGAGTGAGAACTGAAATTCATTAAACACTTACTATATGTCAAAATGCTGTGCTAAGTGTTTTGCATCTATAACTTTCTAACCCTTCACAGCAATCCTAAGACGTAAGTCTTGTCATTATCCCCATTTTAGAGATAAGAAACGTGAGGCCCAAGAGGTTAAATAACTTGCTCCAATTTAAACAGCTAGTGAGTAGTGGAGTCAGAGTTCCAAACTAGGCAACCTGACTCCAGAACACCCATTTAACCCGCACCCTATTCAATAAAGGACTCAAAGAAGCAGTTGATGGATGTATGAATGAATGAGGAATGAATCCAGCCAACGACACGTCCAAGCCTTGTTGCAGCGTGAGAGACGAGGTCCGCAGGTATTCTCCGAATCTTTGCAAGGGAAGATACTTTGCTACTGGTCTCACGTATTCCCACAGCGAATCTAGTGTATGGGCTGTGTGTATGGGCTGCCGCTGACCTCTTAGGACCTGTTCAGTTCTTAAAGATTAACAGATTGTAAAACCCACTGTCAGAAAGGGTATTGAGCCTTTAGGAATTTCTACAAAGTATATTTGAACGACTTAAAGGTGTATTTAAAATTAAGGCACTAAACGATTCCCAAACCCTTTAAAGCATTGTTCATTTTAATCTGTAGCTTCAAATGCTCATAAGCCTCTCCAGATACTAGATAGACTTGCAGGGCTTGGGATTCCTCTGGGGCTCAGTTAACTTGAAAAGACCAAGGCAAAATGCTCAGCCAGGGTGTTTATCATCAACGCTCATCATTGTTGCCCACTTTCCTCTTTCTTATCAGAAGTCAAAAGCAACATGTCAGATATGTGGCTATCGGAAGGTTATCGCTTGTTGCCAAGTGAAAAAGCGCAGCTGAACTCGGTTTAGCTTGATGGGCCCTCTGCTAAAATTCAGGATCTCTTATCTTTGCTTCCACTTCTCCTGTCTAGACACTTGACAATGATTTGCAGGAAATTGAGGCACTTACTCCCGCTGAGAAGCCAGAGCTAAAACATTTCTAAATATAATTTTATGTGTGTGTGTGTGTTTAATGCAAGTTAATGTTAATTCAAAAGGAAAACAGAAATGTTTTTTTCTCTCTCTCTGGGAACGGGATTAACTGCCCCTCACTCAGGGAGAGCTGTGTGATTTCTCACAGTCTAGTCTTTCTAGGCTGATAAACTTGTCCAGTTATTTAGGCCACAAAACACCAGGCTTTCTTCTCTGAAAAAAGAAAATTTGAGGATCTAAGAGTCTTGTATTCAACCGCTTTTTCTTTCTTTTATTTGCTTTCTCTCATATAGAGAAATAATTTTATTCTGTGAGCACTTGGCATCAGAATTTCTTATAGTGAAACATTGGCTTTTGTTGAGAAAATGCTGTGATAAATTCACTTTAGGGTCGCTGGGCCTTGGTATTATCATCTGGCATCCAGGTTCTGAACGGATGAAAGAGAGACTTTGCTACTAAATAGAGGAGAGAGGGATTTGGGATGTGGCTTTTCCGGGGGCAGCTAGAGGAAATGAGTCTGCAGAGTAAATGGTGTTGGGGAAAGAAGAGCGATGACTTCCAAATTGCTAATTTTAAGAAAAATAATTGAGAGAGAATTAAAAGGCTGAAAGCAAGTTTTAGGATTTTCTCTGCAGGATGATCAGTAGCAACTGTTTCCACCTCATCCCCCATCTCTCCTGTGAAATATTCCAATTTTGGAGGGGGAAGAGGAGGTGAGTCCATATGTCCATGTTAATGACCAGAATTGCTTTCATAGACGCAGGAGCCAGAGCATGGGGGGAAAGCAGCTGCTCGGGTCACATTTTAGAGCGATTTAAATGATTGATGTTTGCACAATGTACCCAACTGGCCCAGAGTCGCTCTGATTCAGTTTAGCTGGTCAGTGGGCTATTGCTCAACCACACCGTCCTCCATTCGGCACCACAGTCAGGAAGAGGAATTCAGGAAGAGACAGCCATTTGTAAAAAGAATATCTGAAGCATTTCATGTATCGTTTCATCTTGCACAAATTCATAAGTGTGTTGTGTAAGGCACAACAAATGCCACAAACTGAACAGCTTAAATAACAGAGATTTATTTTCCCACACCTCTGGAGGCTAGAAGCCCAAAGTCGAGGTGTTGGCAGGTTGATTTCATCCCGAGGCCTCTCTCTGTGGCGTGTAGATGGCCGTCTTCACATGATCTTTCATCAGTCTGTGTCCTGTGTCTTCATCTCCTCTTCTTATGAGGACACCAGTCCTGTTGTATTAGGGCCCATTCACGTGACCTCATTTTACCTTCATTATACCTTTTAAAGTTACCATCTCCAAATACAGACGCATTCTGCGGTACTGGTGAACACAGGAATTTTGCCGGGGGACACAATTCAGCCCGTATCATTAAGGCATCTGTAGCTGGGCAGATTTTTGCACACACATACACACATATAAAGACACACATTCTACATCTGAAGGCACACACGTTTTTAGCTGCTGCCCAAAGAATACACATGCGTCTTAGTGAAGCTTGAAGGAATTCTGCCACTGCTGGAGGCATATTGGGGGGAACATGCAGTAAATTCTACCTAATACAGCATGATGTAGCCCACCAGGAATGTTTCCTGCCTTGCAGCACTTTTACAGTCACACCGGGGCTTCTTTCCCCACGTCTGTAAATGCCAAATGGTATTACTTCAAGTAATGCTGCACTTGTGAGACTCAGACCTTGACTTTGTCTCCTGCAAGAGCCAATGCTTTTTTGTTTGTTTCAGCCCAGTTCCTGGCTTTCCTTACTGCTTCTACAATTGTTCAAGCAGGACACTTATTCTAGAACCTACCAGTAAAATCAGCAGGCCCTTTAATCTCCAGCTGCGCACCTTGCTGTTCCAAGACACCCATCCACCTTGACTATGCCTAGGGATGTTCCATTTACAGCTGGGAATGAAGAAGTTAGCAATGGTGTGGTAGACTTTTGTCAGAGTCCAGATTTGGTTTGGATGTCTCTTTTCATGGCCATGTGCATAAAGAAAGAGGGAACCCTGCTTGGAGGAGCCTACGTGAATCATGATTTGCTTAAAGTAATTGTGATAATTTCCATTTTTCTTGCTATGTTGGTTTGAGCGTGGAATCTTAGAGAAAGTCTGCTTGGTGGATTCCGGGAGTGAGAGGCACATGGGAGACACATCCTTTGTCCTTATTGCTAGTTGCCCTGTGGTTTGCATTTCAGAGTTGGCATTGTTGCAACCACCTTGTGACAAGGAAGGGTCTCTACCTACCTCAGTATATGGGAATCTATCTCACAAGAATATTGAGAGGACCAATTAAATTAATGCTTGTAAAACACTTAGGTCTGGAACAAAATAGGCATTCCACAAGTGTTATCATGATGGTGATGAACAAAAATCATTCTTCCTGATACATGTCAGTATACTCTTTTGAGTAAGGCATGACATACAGTGTTACTAACTGTTCTTAAGAAATTAGTCATTTGTTAAAGGGTTAACTATGCTTCATAGTCAAGGGTAGCATTTCTAGTCTTCCAAATTAATCATGTCAGGTACTCTGAGATTTCAAAAGTGATAGACTTTGTACTTCTTGGAGACTGAAATATTGTAGTGAAAGGGGCATAAAATCTGTAGTCTAAAAGAATTGGGCTTACACGCCTAATGCCACTTACTGATCTGTAACCCTGGGCAATTTAATTAATCTGTATGTGTCTCAGTTCCTTTATCTGTAAGATGGAAATAAATAATTTTCAGGTATCAAGATAGCTGAGAAGATTAAATAAAATTACACATGTAATATTAATAAGTATATTGAGAATTTCCTACGTGCCACCAGTCATTGTGCTAAAACAGACATGTTTTTTCTCATTTGTGAATCTACGGAAAACTGTACTAAACATTTCACTGAAGCAGGGTTCCCTTTTACCCATAGAAGTTTAAACTACCTTGAATAAAGATCTTGACACGAGGGCTCTTGGGCATTGGAGTGATTACCAGTTACAGAGGAGCCTTTTTGTAATAATTGCAATTTGTGAAATATTTGGAAATGGACATTTGGTTTTCAATGATGTGCTGAGAAATGATGAATTGACACAAAAGCCTTAAAATGATCTCTTTAGTCTTGCTGTATCAGAAACGCATTTATTTGATTTCAATGTCCTTGAAAATATTGCCAACTAAAAAGCTGTAGGTCAGAACCATTTGGATTGATCAGAGTCCTAAGCAGGCTGAAGGAACACTCTCCAAGCACAACTCAGCTGAGAAAAAGGTGAGTGAAGACTGGCTCACTATCAGATACCCAGCTGCTGCTCTGTGAGCTCAGGTGAAGTGAGTGAAGATGTTTCCATTAAGTTGTTCAGTATTCCTTGAAATACTTATGAAAGAGTCCTGATTTAATGTTCTTCCATTTAGACAGAGAACAGTATCCTTCTTTTATATGCTCATAATGACGCTTACTTTTTATGCCTTAGATGCCAGAAAACCCAGAGTTAAAATTTTGTTTAACAGTGGTAAGCAGCTGTAGGCAAGGGTTCTGGTCAAATCATATTCCCCTTCTCCACCATTAAATGGTCCTTGATCTGATGTCCTTCTTAAAATGGTCAGCATATACTTTACGGTGAGTCACCTCAAATCTTCTTCTGGAAGTAGGTACTATTTGTGCATTAATTCATTCACCCAACTACCCAACAAATATTTACAGGTGCACATTATGTACCGTGCTATTTGCAGAAAACTCAGGGAGTGGCTTCAAGATGGCTAGCTAGAAGCATTTCATGCCCACCTCCTCCACTGAGAAGAACCAGAGTAGTGTATAGATGGTCTTTGATTATATTATCCAAGAGAGAATGCTGGAATTCAACAGAAAAGTAACAGGGGACACAGAAAGCAGGGAAGGAGAAGGAGGAGAGGCAGCCTTCCTGGCCAGGATCGGCTAGGAGCCGGGAGTGACTTCCCAATGCAGGGAAGGGATGAGTAAGAGATTTCTGGTGGCCTACATCCCCACTGCAATCCTGGCAGCAGGAGAACCTTTGACTCTCCCAAAACCTCAAACTAACACATGCAGCTGCCTGGAGACCGTGGGAAGGAACTGATCCAGGGAGGGAACTTGCACTGGGTCCCACACCTTTCCTGAGACCTAAGGGACCAGAGCAAGGTGTGATTTTTCAAACTAGCCTCTGGCAACTGCACACTATCCTTTAGGACCCTTCAGAAACTTGGGCTGTTGCTGGTAGGACAACAGATCAAGCTGGGAGCACCCCTGCAGCTGGGGCTAAGAAGTGAGTGAGGCCTGGTCAGCAGCAGCCAGTGCTGGAAAGTGAGCCCTGCCCTACCAGGATCTAAGATGGGGATGCCAATGGAATGCAAATTGCCTCTGGGACTGGATTGTGAGCTGAGCATGGGTTCCTGCAGCCAGGGTGAATGGGAGATGAGTCCTGCTGGGACATGCACTCTCTAACTACCAGCCCAGGCTGTGACCACTGAGGGAGGCTGCAACCTCTCCAGTGGTGGAGCCTCACCATGGCTGCTACAACCCCTCACCTAAGCACTCACCTGGGGCCTGAGGAGTACTCTGCTTTCACCTCCATGGTTGGTGCCTAGTCTCACCATTAGGGGGGCCTGAGCATAAGCCCACCCTGGGTTTGCCACCCCTGGCCCCAGACAGGGCATATAGCCTGGGATCCTGTGTATTGGGCAACCCAGTGCACTGCCTTGGCCACCTGCATACTCTTCCTGGGGGACCTGAGGTTGGACCTAAACTTCCAGCTGGTACTATCTCAACTGGAATCTACCTGCAAGTGCTACCTGCAGGCCTGGAGACTGGCCCTCCCAGCCCATTGCAGCCACTATCAACATCAACATACATCTCTTGGGACTCAGAGAATAATCCCACCATTGCTACTGCCATTTCCCAAGCCACATCAGCTGCCCAGGGGCCCAAGAACATGCCCACCTACCCAGTCCACCACTGCCACTACTGGCACCTGAGTAAGCCACCTGAAGGCCTAAGAATCAACCCACTGGTAACCTCCAACACAGGTGCCAGCATACACTGCCCTAGGGCATAAAGATAGGCATGCTCAGCCCACTGCTGCCACCACTGGGGCCTAAAGACCAGTCCACCTAACATCTCAGTCTCTAGCACAACTTCACCACAGCCTCCACTAATAACCTCACCCTAACCCACTGAGAAATCACAGATACCACTAACACTGTTTACAGCCAAAGAAATCAAACAGAGACTATGGTACTGCATGCACCCAGAATCAAATCCAAAGTACCCTACCCAACCAACACCATAAATAATACATATTCGGAAAAAACTCCTCCCCTGTGAAAGTAAATTCAAAAATAGGAAGAAACAACTGTTACACTGGATGTGCAGATATCAATGTAAAAATCACAGGAAATATGAAAAAGCAAGGAAATATGACATCTCCAAAAGAACATAGTACTTCTCCAGCAACAGATCTTAATCAAAAAGAAATTTTCAAAATCCCAGATAAGGAATGGAAAATATTGATTTTAAAGATAAGTGAGACACAAGAAAATTCCAAAAAACAATACAAAGAAAATAGAAAAAAAAAATTCAGGATAGAAATGAGAAATTTACCAAAGAAATAGATATTTGTAAAAAGAACCAAATAGAGGCCGGGCGCGGTGGCTCACGCCTGTAATCCTAGCACTCTGGGAGGCCGAGGTGGGCGGATCGTTTGAGCTCAGGAGTTCGAGACCAGCCTGAGCAAGAGCGAGACCCCATCTCTACTAAAAATAGAAAGAAATTATATGGACAGCTAAAAATATATATAGAAAAAATTAGCCGGGCATGGTGGCGCATGCCTGTAGTCCTAGCTACTCGGGAGGCTGAGACAGGAGGATCGCTTGAGCTCAGGAGTTTGAGGTTGCTGTGAGCTAGGCTGACGCCACGGCACTCACTCTAGCCCGGGCAACAGAGTGAGACTCTGTCTCAAAAAAAAAAAAAAAAAAAAAAAAAAAAAAGAACCAAATAGAAATTCTGGAACTGAATAATTCATTGAAGACAATACAAAATATATTTGAAAGCCTCAACAATAGACTAGATCAGGCAGAGAGAAGGCCTTCAAGTTCTTCAGAACTTGAACACAAGTCTTTTGAAATAATCCAGGCAGAGAAAAATAAAGAATAATTAAAAAGAATAAGCAAAGCTTTTGTGACATTTGGACAACATGAAGTGACCAAATTTACAAATTATCAGTATCTCTGAGGGTGAAGAAACAACAAAAGGATTAAAAAACTATTTAATGAAATAATAGATGAAAACTTTCCAAGTCTAGCAAGAGATTTAGACATTTAGATACAGTAGGCTCAACAATCCCCAAGCAGATACAATGCAAAAATGTCTTCCCCACAGCACATTATAATCAGACTGTCTAAAGGCAAAATTAAAGAGCAAATCCTAAATACAGCAAGAGAAAAACATCTAGTCACCTATAAAGGAAACCCCATCAGACTGACAGTGGATTTCTCAGCAGAAATTTTACAGGGCAGGAGAAAATGGGTGATATATTCAAAGTGCTGAAAAACAAAAAAAAAATAACCCAGGAACACTATATTCAGCATAATTATCCTTCATAATTGAAGCAGAAATAAAGTTAATCCCAGAGAAACACATGCTGAGGGGGATTCGTTACCACTAGACAAACCCTACAAGACATGCTCAAGGAAGTCCTAAACCTGGAAATGCAAGGATGACATTTACCATTATAAAAACAAATGAAAGGATAAAACTCACTGGTAAAGCAATCATGCAAAGAAGGAAGTGAAAGGACTCAAATGGTACTGCTATAGAAATCCACCAATCCACAACAAACTGTAAGAGAAAAAGAAAGGAACATAGAATACATAAAGCTACCAGAAAACAGTGAACAATATGATAGGAACAAAGCCTCACATATCAATAATAACCTTGAACATAAACAGGTCAAATTCACTTAAAAGATATAGGATGGCTGAATGGATTTAAAAAAAAACAAAACAAAAACAAAACACCACATGATTTAACTATATGCTGCTAACAAGAAACTCACCTTATCAGCAAAGATACATATAGACTGAAAGTAAAGGGATGGAAAAAGATATTCCGTGCAAACAGAAACCAGATGCAGAAAAATCATAGGTAAATAGGACCCTCTGTCTCCATTCTCATGATTATCATAATCCACTGTGTATAACAGATATTAAATAATTTTACAGGTAATTTTTAAAATTATTAAATAAAGAGAAGAAGGTACTATGAGAATGTGAAATAGAAAGTACAGGAATACATGACCCTCACACACACATTCTGTAACGAGGCTTCTAGCACTCCACGAATCTGAGTTGCAGTTATCAACAAGCTCTTTGGCTGATATATATATAGACAAAGACTGAAGGAGATGATTTACACATAAAGAATTGGGTCCTCATTATTATTTGGCATTTTTTGACTTGTTCATATTTGGTTCATGACTATCATCAACAAACATAATCTTCAAAGCCCCTAAATCATTATATATACTCTAAAAAAAATTATTTGGCATACATTTTCCCAACATCTGGGTTCTGTTGTTATCACTTTTTCCTTTATCTGCCAATAACATAGAATGAATTATAAATTCCCAGAGGGAGAGTTTCATATCTTTCTCCATCATTTTGTAGCACATAGTGCAGCCAGTATGTGAGCTTGTTTCAAATAGGCATCTTGATCATTTTATTTTGAGATAATTTTTTTCTTTACTACTAAGTCTTTGGAACATTTGTGGGCAGAATTCACAGCCAAGAGTGTATATTGACAGAGACATATGGGAAATTGTCCAAGAATTTAGAAATGTAAAATCTCAAAATTGGAAGCATTATCAGACTGAAAACATTATCAAGACCTACACTCTCATTTGTAGATGGGGAAACTGTGACCAGACAGGAGAAGCAATGTACCCAAGAACACATGCTCTCTCAGGGCACTGTTTATATACCTTATCCCTAGTAGACTCCAAATTCACCATCAATTATGATCATTTTTAGTCCAATGGCTATACTGACTAAGGAGAAGCTATGAGTGAAGAAATGCAATGAGGGGCTGAGGCATTCTAATAATATTAGGCCATGAAGGAGGTTGCAGTTGATTGCAATATTTAACTTCTTTTCTGAGCAGTTTTTTTTTTTCAGTCTTTATCCATATATAAATCAGCATGTAGTAGATTGAGTATAAAATGTAAAAACTGGAGGTTTGTACAAGGAAATACATTTACAAAAAAAGTTCAAGGAATCGCTTTATTCATGTTTTGGTTTCATCTGGATACACATGGTTAGAGCACAATTTACGTGGAGAAAATAAAATGTGACATTGTTAGTTTTGAGGAAGGATGTGCCCTCTAAATCCAAGACAGTGAACTGATTATTACTTTTTCAAACAAAACCTATTTAGTCTGACCGAGGAACCTGCTGTTTCTTTCTATCCTTTGCAAAATTGCTGTTTAAAAGTAACCTAATAGAAAATTTCATTGTTTTGCATCAAGAATTTCTGTGGCCTTCTATCTAACAGAAATCCAAGGTCATGAAATGCCTGCATCTTCCAGAACCTACTCTGAAATGACTTAAGCTTTTGAGACACAACTGCTGCGCAAGATGTCCTTTCAGGTAGCTTTGCCATTTTTAGTTGAAAGGAGAAAAATGGGGCATGATGATGAAATTTGCATCAGACTGTTATTTTTGATGAGTACTTTAAAGCAGTGGTTCTCAATGCTGGCTGAATATTCAAATAATCCAGGGAGCCTTTAAAATGTTACAAGTTTTCAGACATTCTGATTTAATTGGTCAGGGGTGAGGTAGGGTCAGAATTATAATTGACACAAGTTTTGTGCACCTTCTCAGCTTCCCTTAATCTCCTCCATCTTTCTGAAGGCTCTGCTTGGCTCTCGGACCATGCTCCACTACTTCTGTCTTTGCTCAACCCTTGCTGACCCCACACCTCTGTAACTCCCACCTCCCATGAGCTGGCTGGAGCTCAAGGCAAAACCCTAAAGAGCATGGCTCTCATGACCCATATTCAAGTCATCTCTCTTTTTCTGCAGATTTTGATAAAATGCCACACCTCAAGGCATGGGATTTGACTTCCTTAGAGCAGCCATTAGCTTGAAGAGGCAGGGAGCAGCTTACCATGAGAAGAACCTTGACTAATGAGAAATGGGAGACAGGAGAGAATTTGGTGGATAGATTCCCATGCTCTTTCTCTCTGCTGTAGATTGCTCCAAGGTGTGGCATCTCCTTACATATCTGGAGAAGTCCTGTTGAGCAACTGCTCTGTCTCTTCAATACTTTTTTATAAAGTGTTGGCCAGCAAGGTAATACTGCATAATATCACTTAGCATCTTTCCTTGCCCACTTATTTCCTTATCTTTATTACCCTGGGAATACACAACCCAAATAAAGTGCCAGCATTCTAATCCTTGCCTCAGGCTCTGCTTCCTACAGAACCTGAGTTAAGAGAGATTTTTTTTTTTTAATTCTCCAAGTGATTCTATAATATAGCCAAAATTGAGGAACACTGCTTCTGAAAAAGACGTGAACTCCCATCTCATCGAGAAGAACACATAGGAAAGAGTTTTTTTCTTACCATAATTTTATTTTATTTATTTTTCAAAACAAGTGTAGAATAAAATTTAAAAGTCTCTCCTTACTATTACCTTTTCTTTCTTTTTTTATTTCAATAAATTTAGGGCGTAGATGTGGGTTTTTGTTACACAGATGAATTGTATAGTGGTGAAGTCTGGGCTTTTAGGGTATCCATCACCCAAACAGTGTACATTGTATCCACTAGGTGACTTTTCTCACAGTTTCCTACCCACTCACTTTCTCAGAATCCTGGAGTTAACTACTGTAAATAGTTCCATGTTTTGGCTTCCAAAACTTCGTTTTATACATAGACATAGAGGCTCAAGTTTCTTTTACTTTTTGCATGAGCATGATCATCTATCCGTATAGTTTTGTACTGGCATTTGTCATTTAACAATATCTCTCAGGGATATTCATAATACAAAGGGTTTCTTCACTATTTTGAGTTGTCACATGGTATTTCATAAGGTGGAGGCACTAGAAATAATTTTCTCTTAGCCTTGCTAATAGGGATTTAGATTGCTTGTAACTTTTAGACATTAAAAACAATGCTGAATTAAACATCTTTAAGTGTGTATTCTTTTTTAAATTTCAGAATATTATGGGGGTACAAATGTTTTGGTTACATAGATTACTTTTGTACTGCTTGAGTCAAAGTTATAAGTGTGCCCATCACCCAGATGTGTACATTATACCCGTTAGGTATGATTTCACCCAACCCCTCCTCCGCCCTCCCATCGGCATGATTTCTGTTGAGTTTTACTTCCATCTATCTGTGCACACGAGTGCTGATCAGTTAGTTCCAACTTAATAGTGAGTACATGTGGTGTCTGTTTTTCCATTCTTGCAATACTTCACTTACAAGAATGGTCTCCAGTTCCACCCAGATTGTTGCAAAATTCATTTTTTATGGCTGAGTAGTACTCCATGGTATCTATATATACCACATTTCATGAATCCACTCATGAATTGATGGCACTTGGGTTGATTTCCACTTCTTTGCGATTGTGAATTGTGCTGCAATAAACATTCCAGCACAAGTGTCTTTTTGATAAAATGACTTTTCTTCCTTTGGGTAAATACCCAGTAGGGGATTGCTGGATGAAATGGTAGGTCTACTTTCAGTTCTTTCAGGAATCTCCCACTATTTTCCATAGAGGTTGCACTAGTTTGCAGTCTCAGCAACGGTGTGTAAGTGTGCATCTTCGTGCACATGTGAAAGTAATTCTCAAGGACAGACAGCTAGAACTGGAATTAGGTTGAAAGGCATACTCACAATAGGTTTTAATAGATACTTCTAAAATGCCTTTATAAAATGGTGTCCACAGATTATATTTCTATTAAGAGCATAAAAGAATTACTGTTTCCTCATGGCTTTTGCCAATACTGGATATTATCAGTTTTAAAAACTTGTCAATTTGGGCAAATAATGATATCCTATGGTTGTTTCAATTTATTAAACATCATTTTTAAATCTTTAAGCCTCTTTTGGCCTTACATCTCCAGTTTTAAAAATTTTATTAAACTTTATTAGAACAGGATGTGAGTACTGTGTATTTGCTGAGAAGTTGGACTGTTCCTTATAACTTTTAAGCCGGGTCTAATCACTTCTCACTGTCTATAACACTGGGTGTTGGAATTTGGAGGGCTGAAGCATCCCAGCCCCTCTCTGAGAGGAACCAGATCTAGGCGCCAGACATGATGAATGAAAAGGCTTTCTAATATTTGGGTTGCTGGAAGAAGCTTTCACACCTGTCTGGCTTGTTCTCTAAATCCCCTGTTGATTCTAACTCCACCCAGCCAGTTTGAACAGAAGCAGAGCGTGCTGAGAACTTTCCCTAAAGACAGACAAACATGCTCTGCCAGGGAGTTTGCATCCAGAGGAACTGGGCCAAGATTTCCCTGGCAAACAAGCTTTAGGCAAAGCTGAAGTAGGTCTGCCAATGTGAAACAGCCCAGCTCCTCCGTATGAGAAGAGCAGGCTTGTTGCATGGACAGGGCAAGTGTGGTATGAATGAGGCTTCTGACCAGATGGAGCTGCAGACCCCAAGCCTGCCCTATATCTCTGCTTCTTGCATAGATAATCGATATTTTTGTGCACTATCTTTCTCTGGGAGAAGGAATCATGTTCCCTATTCGTGGGATGCATCTCGTCTGATACAAAAGACATGGTCCTTGCTCCTAAAGTCTCCCCAAACTACTGAGAAAATGGGCGTTGTTAAGTCTAGTTGGAATTTATAATGTGATTGATGAGATGAAACATCTTTGCCTAAAATGACTCAAAAACACTTCAAAAAGCAATGTATAATGCATTTGGTATAAGCACATTCAGCACAGAAGGGAGCAATAGGAGTGGTTAATTTGGACACCGTTCTAAGTGGCAATATTTAGCATTCAGCAGCCCAGAAAGTTGGCTTCCTTCCATTCTTTCCACTGAATTTTCTATTCTTGCTTATCTCTAGGTATCTCCTTCACAGTGGCCAGAGAAGAGAAGGCAGCCAGTGTCCCAGACTGGTTCTGCCTCCCAATCTATCTTTTCAGGGACATGATAGGTCCTGCTCAATGTGAAAGCTTTCAGCTTAGAGTATTTCTTTCTCCATCTCTGTCAGTTTCCCTTGTATGTAAGATTCAATTTAATTCAATATGTTTATTGATAAGCTCTTTAGCTCAGGAGCTATGCTAGGTGCTTAAGAACATGATAAAAACATAATATCTGCTAATAATCTAAGGAAAGAAAGAAACAAAAAATAGCCATAAACAGGGTGATGAATGCTACAGGGAGATTTAAATAAGGGGGTGGTAGGAACTTGTGGGAGGGGCTATTCATTTTCTACATGTTGAGTTCAAGCAGCTCATGAGATATCTAACAAAAGATGACTAGCAAGTCATTGGATACATAAGTCTGGGAATTAGAAGGAGAGACCAAGACGATAATAGAAATGTGAGAGTCAACATATGGGTTTGTTTGAAACTTTGGAATGAGATCTCTCAGGAAGAAAGGGAGGAGGTGCGTGGACAGCCTTGTTAGTAGACTCTCTAACAGAGAAAAATGAACTATCTAACAGAAAGTAAGAAATAAACTCACAGCACATAATTGCTCCTTTAAAGAGAAAACTCACAGCACAAATGCCCTTTGTTTTGTTTGATTAAACGCCTGGGACTCAACTCATCTTTAAGATTTAAAATGGTTTTATTTGAGAGTTTGTTTTCACAGCCTTGAAGAGCCCTAAGCAGACAGCAGGGGCGCCAGCTCTCTGGTCTCCCCAGAACCAGATTCCAAGGACTTTGGTAAAGCCAGCCTCACAGAGAAAAGAACAAAAAAATGATAAAACAGACATAGCTGCCTTAGCCACTCCTGTTATCAGTCTGCAGCAAGGGGGAAAAAAAATGATTTTTACCCTTTAAAACACGGAGCTGCTTTTCCTCACCTGCCCCAACACTTCCACGTCTTCCTTTGTGTGTGGCCTCCCCTCCTCTCTCTCCCTCTTCTCCCTCTCTTTCTCTTTCTTTCTCTTTCCCTTCTCTCTTTTCATTCCTTCCTTTCTTCCTTCTTTCCTTCTTTCTCCTCCCCTGCTCCCTGCTTTCCCTCCTCTCCCTCTCTCTTTCTCTGAAAAAGCAAAATAACCTTTTTGCTTTTATATATCCTAATCTTTGTGTGAGAAATCTATCTGCACCCACGCCTCGAGGGCCTCGTGGGTTCCACACCCTAACAGGGAGGCCCAACTGCACGATAAACACGCAGCTTTGCAGAGCGAACGGAAACAATAGCAGTGAAAACTAAGGAGGCACAGCCTTACCAGCCTTATAATCAGCAACGTCCAAATTCACTTAATGTAGAATAAGAGTGACCAGATTTTCCCTCCCTCCTGAAACAACGTCAACAATAACAACAACGAAACAGAAAAATATCATAAAACAAGCTGTCAAGATACTGGATATCAGGCAACAAAGGACAGTGACCCATGTGGGATAGAAAAATAAAATAAGGCCTAAAATGGTCCCAAGTTACTGCCTTCAGAGAGTTTCTAGGGAGTCAGCAGGGAGGAGGGCACCCTGGCAGTGCCCCCTGCCTAGGTGGAGCGGCTGTCTGGGGGACCAGGCCGCTGGGACTCACTGATGGAACCACAGAGGGAGCGAACTGCACAGAAAGGGAACTTCAGAGGTCGCCCCTTGAGTATGCAATGGGTACTGAGTATGAATATGCGTATGAAGAAATTATCTCAAACCCAGGAAAGAATCACCTGAAATTAATAAAAGAGCCACTCCTTGGGGCTCACATATGGGACTACCAGCCAGGGTGAAAACCTCACAATCACTTGGATATTAGGGAGCCTGCTCAGAGGGAAGCCAGCGCTGGGAACGGAGTGAGGGCGCTGGGCTCAGCCCTGCAGCCTTTGGGACTGAGAAGTGAAAATTTTTTTAAAGGAACAACTATTAGCAGTATGGTAAATTAGCCCTAGAATAGATGCTGATCTGGTTTTAGCGAACAAATATTAAATCTAAGATTAAAAGAATCAAACTCTCTTCAATTACCTTAACAATTCCACAGAACAAAGCTCAAGAATACTTTTAGGAGTGCAAGAATATTCATCAGCCAATAATATAAAATTCACAGTATCTTGTATTCAACCAAAATTAACCAGGTAATTAATTGAAACTGCTTCAGAAATGATACCGATTTTAACATTAGTTGACAAGGATATTAAAGCATTATGGAACTGTATCTTATATGTTCACAAATCTAGAGAAAAGATTGAACATATTAACTAGAATCACAAGATATTTTAAAAAGCCAAACTTTCAGAGATGAAAACTACAGTGTCTGAGATGAAAATACATGAGATGGGATTAACATCAGATGAGATGTTGTTGAAGAAGATACTATTGAACTTTAAGACATAGCAATAGAACCTATCCAAAGTGAAACACTAAGACAAAAAAAAAAAAGAATTTAGGAATGGAAAACATTTTTTTTTCTTTTTTTTTTATTGATAATTTTTTTTAATATGGGAAATATTCATGATAAATTATTAAGTGAACAGTGCAAGTTAAAAACAATAGTTTCATATTTTTTCCCCACCCCCCCTTTCCCGAGTCAGCACCTTCAAGTGTTACCACTCCCCAAACGGTGCGCAATGCACTCATTGTGTAGGCATACCCCCATCCCCTCCCCCACCCCCCACCTCAGTCTGATGTCCAATTGGTGTCGTTCCCAGATTTGTATTTAGGTGATGATCAGGGAAACCAATTTTCTGGTGAGTACATGTGATGCTTGTTTTTCCATTCTTGGGATACTTCACTTAATATAATGGGTTCCAACTCTCTCCAGGGGAACCATAGAGATGTCGTATCTTCATCATTCCTTATAGCTGAGTAATATTCCATGGTATACATATACCACAGTTTACTAATCCAATCATGTATCGATGGGCATTTGGGTTGTTTCCACATCTTTGCTATCGTGAATTGTGCTGCTATAAACATTTGGGTACATGTGCCTTTGTTACAGAATGACCTTTTTTGCTTTGGGTATATGCCCAGTAATGGGATTGCTGGGTCAAATGGCAGGTCTACTTGAATCTGGGTCGGCATTAGCTCAAGTGGTTACTTCCTCACGCTGGACTTTCCATCCATCTGTGGAAAACATTTTTTTAAAGAATTAATGGCTGGCCAGGCGAGGTGGCTCACGCCTGTAATCCTAGCACTCTGGGAGGCCGAGGCGGGTGGATCGCTCGAGGTCAAGAGTTCGAGACCAGCCTGAGCAAGAGCGAGACCCCGTCTCTACTAAAAATAGAAAGAAATTATCTGGCCAACTAAAAATATATAAAGAAAAAATTAGCCGGGCATGGTGGCGCATGCCTGTAGTCCCAGCTGCTCAGGAGGCTGAGGCAGAAGGATTGCTTAAGCCCAGGAGTTTGAGGTTGCTGTGAGCTAGGCTGATGCCATGGCACTCACTCTAATCCAGGCAACAGAGCAAGATTCTGTCTCAAAAAAAAAGAATTAATGGCTGAAATATTTTGAATTTTGATGAAAGCTATAAAGCTACAGATCAGGAACCTTAATGAATCCCAACTATAAAAATATACAAAAAAACTATATCAAAGCAAAATGCAATTGCTCAAAACTAGCGATTAAAATACTAAAAGCAGCTGGAGAAAGAAAAGCATACAGAGAAACATAGATAATGACAATAGATTTCTTATTAAAAACAATGTAGGCATGAAGACAGCAGAATAATATTTCTTAAGCACTGAAAAAAAGTAAACAAAAACTTATAAAGCCAGAATTATATATCCAATAAAATGTCTTTTAAAACTAAAGAAAAAATAAAGACATTTCAAACATATAAGACTGAATAATCAACAGAATAACTATACTACAAAAAACTTTAAAGAAAATCATTAGACAGAATAAAAATTATACCAGATGAAAATTTTTGCACAAAGGCAGGAAGAGCACAAGATAAGGAATCTACATGGGTAAATGCATATAGTTTTTCTCACTAAGTAAATGCCTCTTAAAAAAACTTACTGTTTAAACAATGATAATAGCAATGTACTCTGGGATTTATTATATATCTATAAAATATATGACAAAATAGCAAAAAGCCTGGAAGTGCAGAAAGAAGTATACTATCATAAAGTTTTATATATAAAGTGATGTAATATCATTTTAAGCTCACTGCAGTAAGTTAAAGTTGTATATTATAACCCTAAAGCAACAAATAAATTAAGAAAAGAATTCTAGCAAATAAACTGACAAAAAATAG
Organism: Eulemur rufifrons; assembly: GCF_041146395.1. Taxonomy (NCBI): domain Eukaryota; kingdom Metazoa; phylum Chordata; class Mammalia; order Primates; family Lemuridae; genus Eulemur; species Eulemur rufifrons. Next base: position 16,501,597 of record NC_090992.1, read on the forward strand.
AACAGGAAGCAAATAAAATCCCTAAAAATAATCCAAAAGAAATGTGAAAAAAAAGAAAAAAGGAACAAAGAACAAATGAAAAAAATAGAAATAAGTAGCAAGATGACAGACTTAAGCCTAACTATATCAGTATCCCCATTATATGTAAATAGTCTAAACACCCCATTTAAAGGGCAGGGATTTTCAGATTCAGTAAAAAAAAAAAGACAGGTAGGTGCTGTCTATAAGAAACATACTTTAAATAATAAGACAAAAATAAGTTAAACATAAAAGGATGGGAAAGATATACTACACTAACACTAGTCAAAAGAAATCTGGAGTGATTATATTAATGCTAGAGTTAGACAACGTATAATTCAAAGAAAATAATGTTACTAAAGATAAAATGGTTATTTTATGATGAGAAAGGGGCTAGTTTATTGAGAGGCTATAACAATGCTAAATGTATACCTCTGATAACATGACTTCAAAGTAGGAAGTAAAACTGTTAAAGATACTAGGAAAAATAGAAAAATCCCCAATTATACTGAGAGAAATGACTCCATCTCAATAATTTTGAGAACAAGTAGACAGAAAACAAGCAAGTGTATTGTAGACTTGAACAATATTATGATCCAACCTGTCCTAACTGACATTTATGGCACACTTCCCCCAACAGCAGCACAGTGGGCATTCTTTCCAAGGGTTCACAGAACATCTACCAAAATAGATCATATTCTAGGCCATAAAAACAAGTCTCAATAAGTGTATTAATAAAAGGATTCAAGTCTTACGGAGTATGTTCTCTGACCACAGTGAAATTAAATTAGGAATCAATACTCAAAACATAACTGGAAAATCTCCAAGTACTTGAAAACTAAATAGCATTCTTCTAAATATCCTGTAAGGCAAAGAAGAAATGAAAGGAGAAATGAAAAAGTGTTTTGAGCTGAATGAAAATGAAGACATTAGCATTTGTGGAATGCAGCAAAAGTTGTACTTAGGAGAAAATTTATAGTAACAAATGACTATTATAGAAAAGGAAAAAGGTCTCAAACTAATGCATTCAGCTTCTTCTGCTTGAAAAATAAGAGCAAATTAAAACCAAAGTAAGTGTAGAATAAAATAATAAACATTAAAGCAGAAATCAATGAAATATAAAACAATGAACAATTGAGAAAATAAATGAAAACAAAATCTAGTTCTTTGAGATCAATAAAATTGATAACCTCTGGCCAAACTGCTCAGTGGGAAAAGAGAGAAGACATGAATTGCCAGGTATCAGGAAGCACTGAGGGGACATTGCCACACACTCTACAGATATCCAAATGGTAAGAAAGGGGGAATTGTGAGTAACTTCATGCCTAGATAAATAGGACACATTTTCTTAAAATACTCAGACTACTAAGGCTCACTCAAGAAGCAATAGTTAGATAACCTTAATAGCCCAAATCTATTTAGAAAATTCAATTTGTAATTAAAAATCTTCCCACAGAGAAGCCATTCAGACCCACCTGACTCTACTGATGAATTCTACCTAACATTTCAGGAAGAAATAATACAAATGCTACACAAAGTCTTCCAGAAAAATGAAAGACAGAGAATATTTCCCTACTCATTCTTTGATGCCATTCTTACCCTAACTCCAGAGTAAAACAAAGACATTATAAGAAAAGAAAATTACACTTTGCTAAATTTGACTTCATAAACATTAAAAAACTTCTGTTTATATAAAGGCAATGCTAAGAGAATGAAAAGACAAGCCACAAACTGGGAGAAAATATTTTCAAAGCATGTATTTGGTAAAGTACCTGTATCCAGACTATATAAAGAACTCTCAAAACTCAACAATAAGAAAAAACTCAATTAAAAATGAGTAAACATTTGAAATGACATTTCCTCAAAGAAGATATCCAAATAACAAAAAAGCACATAAAAATGTTCAATATTATTAATCACTGAAGAAATGCAATTTAAACCCATAATGATACACCCCTAGATACCTATTAGAATGATTAAAATGATGAAGACTGAACTTTACCAAGTGTTGCCAAGGATGTGAAGGAACTAGAATTCTCATACACTCTTTGCAAATGCAAAATGCTGCAATCACTTCAGAAAAACATTTGGCATGTTCTTAAAAAATTAAGTATACACTTAAAACATCATTAAGCTATTCCATTCCTAAATTTTTGCCCAAGAGAAGAAAAAGCACATGTCCACACAAAGGCTTAGACATGAACATTCACTGAAGCTGTATTTGTAATGTCCCCAGACTGGAAACAACCCAGAAGTTCATCAACAGGTGAATGGATGAACAAACTGTGGTATATACGTACAATGGAATACTAGTTAACAGTAAATGGGGATAAACAATTAATATAGGCAACTATATTGGTGGATTTCAGGATGACCATGCTGAGTAAAAAAAGCAAGACCCCCCAAAAAGTACTTATATGTTTCCATTTATACAAAACTCCTGAAAAGGCAAACTAATCTATAGTGATAGGAAACCGATCAGTGGTTGCCTAAGGGTCAGGAGAGTGACAAGGCAGGATTCCTGTGGGCCATGAAGAAAGATTTGGAAGTGATGGATAAACTTATTATTTTGATTGTGGTAATCATTTCATGGGTATACATACAAAAACTTATTAAATTATAAATGTATAGTTTATTAATAATAGCATATAATTTATTGTACAACAAGCCTTAATAAAGCAGTTTTTAAAAACCTTATAATATTTTTTCCGGGATTTCCATAGATAAAATTTATGTCCCAGGTGGAATGTTGGATAAAGAGATCTTTAAGGAGCATTACAATTTTGCATGTCCTGCTGTCGAACCACCATCACAAACCAAAACAACCCAAATCATTTGGCCATGATGTCTGAAATACCTCAACAGGTAACACAGCAAGTATTCCCTAAGGTTTAAAGTGTCCAGGGATAATTTGTGATCTGCCAAAGAGTTGCCCTATGAAGTGTGCCTCCTTTCTGTGTGTGGTAGAGGTAACTCGGGATGGCATAAGATAGTGAGCAAGGAAGTGCACTGGAAAGAGATTCTTATCTTTGCTGTGTGACTTCAGGCAAGCTACTTCCCCTCTCTGTGCCTTTCCTCAGCTTTAAAATCAAGGAGTTGGACTAGCTGATCTCTAAGGCTCTTTTGGGCTCCCAGATTAAGTTCTTAACTTGCCCTATCATCATACAGAGGTTTTAAACACTGTTTCTATCATGTAGAGCAATAATTTCATCGATTTTCTTTAATCACATGATGCCACAGGTAGGTGGATTTACTGCTTACCCCAGACACCTCCTGGAGTATTGCAGTGCATTGCAGTGTACATTAGCATGTCAAAACCTCTGGGGTGTCCTGCAGAGAAAGAATGGATTTAATTTTGTTAGCTCTGTCTTCCCAAATTTTGACCACAGAGTTGTATGTTTCACTGACCACCTGATAAATATCTCATGATTCGGGGAATGCTAATATCACAGATTGTCTTCTAGAGAGCAACAATTAATGGGAGGAGGATGCTCTTGGAGGGCAGCTGGTGTGCTGACCCTCTGGGACCAGGAAACGGAGAGGTTGAAAGGAATGTTCACGAGGGTGACCAAGAATGTGGAAAGGGACAGATGACAGATTCTGAAAATGAGGAGACACTGTAGAGAGGGCTGTTGGAGGAAGGAGGGGAGGTGACTTCCTCTGGGGTGTATAATCTGAGACCTTCAGAGTTTCCTTTGTTCCCTGCCTCCCGGCCCCCTCCCCCCAGTGCGGAGCCACTGCAAAGTAGGTTTCGGCACAGCCTTCAGTCTGCATGTGCTACTTGGCTTTGAATCTCTCTAATTGGATTATCAGCAGATGGGAGTTTTTCTATTGCCTGGGCTCAGTGTCTCCTATTGTGTACAGAAGAGGGGTGTTTGGTGGGAGGGAGACCCAGTGGGCACAAAGTTCCTCTGGGACTGCTCCTCCTGCCTCTCACAGACCTTTGGGGCCCAGAGCTTCAGATGCACAAGGCAGTTCAGGTCACACACCCCACTAAACTTGATAATTTTCACCAGTGAAACTAGCATTATTGCTTTTTGCTGTACATAGATTTTAAAATATTCAAAAAGATAAAATACTCATAAAAATTTGAGGAAAAAAGTAAAGAGAGTTGACTTCTGTTATAACCACTATCATTTTGATGATCCATCTTCTACTTTACCACTTTATGTATATACACGTATGCTTTTCCACTTTGCTGTGTTATGCACCTGTGCAGCCACATCTGCACAGAGGGGATCATGATGCATGGAATGCAGAACAACGGCCTCTCAAAGATGTCCCTGTCCTAATCCCCGGAACCTGTGGGTGTGCTACATTACATGGCAAGGGGGAATTAAGGTAGCAGATGGAATTAAGGTTGCTCATCAGCTGATCTTAAAGTGGGGGAGAGTGTCCTGGGTTATCCAGCTGGGCCCAGCTTAATCACAAGGGTCCCTAAATGGGGAAGAGGGAGGCAGAAGCGTCAGTGAGAGAGTGATGCAACGTGAACCACTGCTGGCGTTAGAAATGGAAGGGACCATGAGTCATGGCGTGTGGGCAGCCACTGAAAGCTGGAAAAGCCATGGAAAACTAATACATACTGTAAATACTGTTATTATCAAGAACACTTTCTTTCCAAGTCTTTCACCCACTTTTCCTGGTGTCCACTTCCCCACCCCATATGAATGATTTCAATGGCCTGCTATGTATCCTTTCCAGCATTTTCATGCTTATACACACACACACACACACACACACACACTGATAGATGATTTTGAGATTATTTGAAGAAATGGAAGCACAATTCTCATTTTCATCATACTAGAACTTCTCTCTTTCGTTTACAGCTAAATGTGGCTGCAGGTGACAAAATTGGGGTGGGAGTCTGCCAGCCTTCAGTGATTTTCATGGTGGTCTGAACGGAGCCCAAGGATGGAGCTGACACCGCAGAAGGCAGAAAGGAGAGATGCAAGGGTCTGAGATGCTGGTGACAGTATTTGAGCTCTTGGATTAAGCTTTCTGTCTGTATGTGAGAGTCACTTCGGGACTTTTCAGCTGCATGAATCAATACCTTCCCTTTATTATATCGCCATTTTGAATTGGATTTTTGGTAACTTGGCAACACATTGCCCTACCTGAGCTATAAACCTTAAAAGTCAGTTCCTCTTTGGTTATTATATTATCACAAGATTTGGGAGGCGAGATGGCTTAATAGTTCCCCACACCACCACATTTCAAACACTGGCCGTTATTTTTGTTAAACAACAGAAACTCAATTCAAACAACCTGGCTTATAAGAAGAAGAAAAAAAAAACCCACACGATGAGATTTATTAGCTCATGAAACCAGGAAGTGGAGCATCAGGAAACCACAGAAGTATCCTCTCAGCTTACTGACCTTTCCATTTCCTCTGACCGGCCGTCTTCAGTAGACGGGGACTGTGGCTCAGGCTCCACTCATGGTGCAACCAGATGAGAAGGGGCACTTCTAAATCCCAGTTGGTTTGAAAAATTCAGGGAAAGGATTCTGATTGGCTGGCTTGGGTCATGTGTTTACCCCCGACCTAAGCTTTGTGGACAGGTGGTAAGCTCTGATTGGCTCAGCTCAGGTCACCGATCCACGTCCATGGCTGTGGGTGTGGTCAGGTCTGTTCCCAGATAAAGGAGACATGATAGACGTTTCCACAGAGGATCGTCATGAGTCCATTACGGGGAATTGACAGGGAAGAGATAGAATCAAAGAAAGGATAAATTAGAGAACTCTCAGTCTTTTAGATTCTGTTCCTCTTGGGTCTCTGCGGGTCTTGCTAAGATATCAGTAAAATATAGAACAAAGTGGGGTACTTATGAGGCACCAGTAAGGAGAACAAGGTGTAGACGAGCAACATAAAATGCATGGCTTGTCTCACGCATTTAACTCCTGGAAAGGTGGGCTGACGCCAGAGGCTGACACTGAAGACCCCTCTTGCCCCGTGAAACACTCCCTAATAGGCTGGCAATTTCAGAGGCCACAGCTCCACCTCTGGGCAGAAACACCTCCCAGCTGCTCACGCTGGGAGAGCTCTCCTAGGACAATGGCTCTGCTCTGCTGCTGTGTTTTCTGTCCCTCCCTGCTGGATGAGGCCTGGCTCTCCCCCTGGCAGCGGGACTGGATGGCATTTTGAGTCAAGCTGTCTCTTGGAAGCTGAAAGCATTACACCCGCCTAGGTTGGGATGGAGGGACAACTGGCATTCGGCTGAGTGGGAGGACAGGGAACAGCTTGCCAGCTGCTGAGGAGCATGTTTGCAAAGTATGAGAGAGAGAGAGAAAGAGAAGAGAAATTGTATGTGTATCCATCTGCATGTGTATCTGTGTGTGTGTGTGTGTGTGTGTCTGGGTGTGTCCGTGTAACATTCAACTTATTTCTTACAAATATTTTGTTCTTTAATAACAGACTCTTTTGTCTTCTGGATGTTTCTAGAACTTAGCTGTTTTCCTTAAGCTCAGTCTCCCATCCAAGCAGGGAAAGGGGATAAAAGGCACGGGAGGCCTGGACTTTCCACAGATGGGGTGGGGCCCCGTGTGGATGACGAGGCCCTTCTCTCCCTGTGGCCTCCACCAGGCATTTAAAGCCTAACAATGCCCCTGTCACCTCTGCTGTCTGTGGAGGACTCAGTGCACCTCCCTCATGTATGTTCCTGAGTAATTTAAGCTGTTTGGGGGGTTGGTCCTGGTGAACGTCCCAGGCCAGGGTCACTTCAGTTCCCTTCAGCCACCAGCCCTCAGGATGATGAAACGGACGCTGGTTATCAAGCCTGTTGGGCGCCAGTCACCCTAAGTCAGAGAGGTGGCAGCCCGAAGAGGCGGGGAGCAAGGACTGTGGAGTCAGATTCTTTGACTTCAAATACCGGCCCTCCCAGCTCCTAGCTGGGATGTGTCTCTCAAATGCTCTGTGCTTCAGATTTCTCTCCTGGGACGTGGGGCTAAAAAAACAGTCCACACTCCCACAGAGATGTGTAGAGCAGTTACTGAGATACTAGGGAAACAGGATCAACTAGGAGACACTCAACAAGAGTTAGCTCTTGATATTAATCCTCATAACCTTCTTGAAAAGGCAGCAAATTATCTGCAGTTTAGAGATGAGGAAAGTGAGTCTCAGGGACCAAGATAATAACTGGCCTGGACCACACAAAATCGAACAGAGAGCGCCAGAATTTGCACTCTTCCTTCCAAATGGCAGAGCTGTGCCACGTTACAGGGGGACCTCTTTAACATTCAGGAGCACTGGGGAAGGCAAATTCCTAGCTGTACGACTTCAGGCAGATTACAGATCACCTCAGACCCTGCTTCCTCATTTATGCCAAGTAGATGATAATACCCTTGCCCAACAGTTGTTACAGTGGGTCGTTAATGAGATAACGTAGTGGAAGTAGTAACTAGCCATTTCTTTTCAGCCTCCCTTCTTACTTCTTATTTAAACAGAACAAAATATAATGGAAAAGGTAGGTCTCTTACCTGAGAATATACTTTCAGATAGTAAAAGAATCCTTTTTGGTTCATTCGGTGTCGTGGATCATCTGCATCCCCACTCTCCTTGTGATGACGGAGCGTGGGCAGCTGATGACTCAGCATTTTCTTACCCAAACAGCCTCTGCCTTCCCAGAAGGATGTGGGGTGCGTGTGCGGCCGCAGGTGGTGCAGTGCAGTGATGAGCCTTGAATAGGGAGCCTGGACTTTGGAACCCCAGCCTGGTCCTGGCAGCACCCATCATATGTGTTACCTTTTCAATCACTGAATGTCGTTCATGTGTCCTCCGATGTCTTTGCATGGTTACTATGAAAGAACAAGGAAAGAGTGAGGATGAAATAAAATCAAAATGAGTAATATGCTGAAGAACAAGAATTGATAGTAGGAAAATGTGTGCTCTCTTTGATTCTAACTGATGCTATTCGCTTCTGTGACTGTGCTTGCTTTTAGTTGTTTGATAAATATAGTTAATCAGAATGAAAAACAGGGATAAGAGCAAGGGTAACTCCATGATAGGCTAGGTTTCCTGGATGTGAGAAGCTAACAGCCTAGTCCTGCTTCTGTATATACGGCTTGCTGGCTTGGTGCTCAGCGTAAGTGGAGCCATGGCAGGCTTCACTAAAGTAAAGGAAAACAAGGCCCCGGGGAGGTGACCGCAAGTCACTTCCTGATAAAGGGCTGGAGAGTCCAGGGGCCTCCAACCAACTAGGTAGATAAGAAGGGCAAGACATGACCAGCGCATGAACGGCTTGTGCAGGGCGTGTGTTCCCAGTATCGCTTGTCACCAAAAACTAGAAGGTATGCAACAACAGCCCCCCTCCCCGTCGGAGACCCTCCTCTTCCCCTGGATGACATTAACTACAACTGGCGCTGGCACGAAAGCCCGAAGCTTAGAGTCAACCAATCAGGAACCAACGCGATCAGCCACTTCTAAAAGAGCAAATAAACTAAAGGGAGATGGAGTGCAGACCAGTGTGTCGTGTGCAGACCAGTGTGTCGTGTGCAGACTAGTGTGTCGTGTGCAGACCAGTGTGTCGTGTGCAGACTAACGCGTCGTGTGCAGACTAACGTGCCATGTGCAGACCAGTGTGTCGTGTGCAGACTAGTGTGTCGTGTGCAGACTAGTGTGTCGTGTACAGACTAACGTGTCGTGTGCAGACCGGTGTGTCATGTGCAGACTAACGTGTCGTGTGCAGACCGGTGTGTCGTGTGCAGACCGGTGTGTCGTGTGCAGACTAACGTGTCGTGTGCAGACCGGTGTGTCGTGTGCAGACTAACGTGTCGTGTGCAGACCGGTGTGTCGTGTGCAGACCGGTGTGTCGTGTGCAGACTAACGTGTTGTGTGCAGACCAGTGTGTCGTGTGCAGACCAGTGTGTCGTGTGTAGACTAACGTGCCGTGTGCAGACCAGTGTGTCGTGTGCAGACCAGTGTGTCGTGTGCAGACTAACGTGTCGTGTGCAGACCAGTGTGTCATGTGCAGACTAACGTGCCGTGTGCAGACTAGTGTGTCGTGTGCAGACTAACGTGCCGTGTGCAGACTAGTGTGTCGTGTGCAGACTAACGTGCCGTGTGCAGACCAGTGTGTCGTGTGCAGACTATCGTGTCGTGTGAAAACTAGCATACAGAAAAGTATAAAAGCTTAACCTTTACCCCAGGGCAGGGTCCTGGTTCGTGGAGAGGCCACTGCGTTGGCGCTCTGGGACTTGGATCCTAGCTTGAACTAGCCAATAAACTCCTTTGCCTTTTGCAGCCTCGGTGACTCTGCCTCTCTGTTCCTGGGGCCGAGGGAAACCGGCTCTAACAATGCTATGCAAACCCAAGGATTTTGATTGCTATCAGACTTGGGTTTATCACTCTTCTTAGGAACTTGGGACAGTCCCCACTTTCCTCCTCAGTTGCCTCACGGTGAAGCCTGGCCCAAATGAAGATGGGCCCTCCAGGCTAGGACATTTGGAGATCCAGAAGAGCTCAGGCCACTGCCATCTGACAACCCCCCTCCAGTCCCTAGGAAAGTGTATGGAGGAAGTTGCGAGCTGCTGCCACGAAATGGGAGCAGCCTGGGAATGGAATTCACAACCACCAGGAAGAGGAGACAGGGAAGTGATAACCATTGCTGTTACTAACAAGGCACCATGGAGGGTGGGACTTGGCATCCACATGCCATGGTTTGAATCTTAGCTCCAGGACCTCAGCAATTCACATCTCGTCTCTGGACTTATATTTCCTTCTCTGTGAAACTGGAATCATCACCCCTGCACTGCCTACCAAAAGATTTGGTGTAACAATCAGGTGAGGCCATGCATGTGAAAGAGTTTTACAAACTGTGTAACAGCATATAAACTGTATAGCAGGGAGTCAGCGTATGTCCCATCGCACTGTCTCTGAGCCTTTCCAGCGGTTCCACCCCCAGCCCAGAGAGAGCACACACTCCCTCTAGCTTTGACTGGGTGGTGAAAGGCAAGTTGATTGGTGACATCAGACCGACCTGGTGGCTGGTGTTCTCAAACCATCAGACGCTCAGCTGGGGATAGTCAAGGGTGAGCAAGGAGAGGAAGCCTGGGCATATGATAGCCTCACTCCCACGCTGCAGGGCATGGATTTCTGCCCAGGGGCAGTCAAAAATATTTGACAACCTGTAGGGCAGGAGGACTGGCCAATACCACGTTCAGGAGCAAGTCGGGGGAGCTCCTGCAGTATCAGGCATACTCCTTTGGTTGCAGGGTGGTGGAGTCTTGATCAGGGGGTGGACCAAGCACATAGTGTGATGGTGGGGCGCTGATGGGGCTTGGAGCAACAGATATTAATCAACCACTTTGCAAATCTTTTTGCATTTTCTCTTTGTAACCATTTCAGTACTGCCTTAGGTGAGACTATCAGATAGGTATCAGACTTGCTCTTCCCCAAGCATAACAAGCATTAACCTTCCCTCCAAGGAGCTGGGCAAAGTACCTTGGAGCTACCTCCATCTCCTCCTCCTCCTCCTCTTCCTCTTTTCCTCTCTCCCCCTTCTTCATCCCTTTCTCCTCCTCCACCCTTCCCCCCACCTCTTTCTCCTCCTCACTACTTTTAACACAGTATGTAAGAAAAAGGATATGAAAAAATGGACACATTCATGCACACTTGGAGCCCTGGTCAGACTTTGGCCCTCTCCCATCTAAGTCATTGTACTGAACTAATTTGATTATCTCTTGAGCCTTAAAAAAAAAAAGCCCTGTTTATAATTCAGCCACAGGGTTAAGTAAACAATTGATTCAAACAGGAAAACACGTCCCCTCCTTTTCTCCCCCAGCGTTTCTCTTAGGACAAGACTTGAAGGTTTTCTTTCTAGAGAGGGATTTGTGGCTGCCACAGAGGATAATGGGGAACCCAAAGAGATGATTAATTAGGTCCCGTGTCAAGGCCAGGATGCCATAAAGAACATTCATGGAAAAAATTCAAATACATTTACCTGAAAAAAAAGGTGCATGTAAAATTGTTTTTGTAACACAAGTAGAGCTGTTTGTTGTTCAAGATGAGAGCAGCTGCTTTGAGATCTAGAAGGCTGTGGAAAGTCCAGGGAGTGTGGCCCGGGGCCAGTCCATCCGATTCTCTTGCTCTGCCACTTACAGTAGGTGTGAACTTGGACGAGTAACTTAATGTCCCTGTTCCTCAATTTTCTCATATATAACATGTGAAGGAGGAAAGAGTCCCTACCTCAGACTCGTGTGAGGATTACAGGAGATCATAAAGCACAGCCCTCAGAGCACGGTCTGGCATGGAGTAATTGCTCAATGCGAGTTCATTACTTTCCTGTGTTCTAATTCCTTACTGTGGTGGAGACAATGCTGTGTGTTCATCAAAACCACGGTGTTTAGGTTTGTTTTTTTTTTTTCTCTTGGGCACACAGCTAGACTTTAATACGCAACCTTTTTTACAGTATGATCTATCTAGACATATGAGTCAGTTGTGCCAACAAAATGTGAATAGAGGTGAGTGACACTTCCAGGCCAAGATGGCTTAAAAGGAGTTCTTTGTCTATGTCCTTTGTGGTGCTCCAGGGACGTAGGCAACAACGTGCGAGGGAGCTGGCTCTCTGGATGGCTGCGTGGAGCAGAGGCCCTCCCTCCACCCCCATTCTGAGCAAGGTAGAAACCTTTGGTGTATTTGCTACTGAGATTTGGGGGTGGGTTTGTGATAGCAGTTAGTCTGCCCTGACTGATGCCTGAGTCTCTTCGCTTAAAATTCGTACAGGAAGCGATTAGGGCTTTGTTCCTCCTTCTTGTTTCCTGAGGAGCAGGCACAGGTTTAAGAAAATGCAGGGATCCATCTTGTAGGCATTGGCTATGCTGCGGCTCCGGCTCTTCCTAGGCAGTGTGACATAGTAGCAAACACATGGAATCAGGTAACTTCAGTTTGAATCTTGGCTCTGTTACTCTCCAGTTGTGTGACCGTGGTCATATTTCTTAACCTCTCAATATGTTTCTTTATATTAAAAATTAGGGTAATATAAAATTTAAAATTCACATGCTCTTGGCCCAGAAAGCAAACTTTCAGGAATCCATCCTACGGAAGTATTACCACATGTGTGCGATGATATATGTACAAAGATACTTGTTGCAGTATTGTGTGTAATAGCCTGAAGTTAGGTCCATCAATGAGGGGGAAGCTGAATGATTGGTGGTGTATCCATGCTTTAGAAAACCCAAAACCTTTTTCAAAAGAAATGAAATAGCATCATGTAAGGGGAACTGTCCAGAATATATTATTAAATGCAAAAGCAAAATGCATGAGAAAAATAATATAATCTCATTATGTTCTTTAAACAGCAATATATGTGTAAATATAGAAGTATATTAACACAAACAAAAAGCTCCAGAAAGATGTAGAACACCCATGGTATATCTACAAAGAGGTAGTATACCAGTAGGTACTTTTGAGATGTTATAGTAGGTACTTTTGAGACAGAGAGAATAATTAAGTTAGGTAAGATAATAAAGGAAAATCTTCATTTTCACTCCAACATGCCTATTGTTTTTTATTTTTCACAATGAAAGTCTTTTATTTTAAAAGATAAAATGAGAAAATGGTAATAAAAATGGTAAATATCTCACAGAGTTGTTGTAAAGTTAAATTGAAATGACATACATGAGAATTTGGGGCACATGGTCGTCCTTGAGAAAAGCAAGTTATTTTGGCACTGTTTTATTCTTCTTGAGGATTGAAACCTACAATGTTTAAAATTTTCAGTGATTTATTAGATAACTTACAGACGCTTCCCAGGCGGGTGTCTGGCTCTCCGCTGTCTTCTCTCATTCACTCTTGTGTACCCTTTTCTTAGGAGGTTTTCCTATGCCCTGTGACCCCGCTTGCTGCTGCCATTGCAGTCTTGACTTTCCCAGTTTGTGCCCCTTAAGCACTTTCTTCTAAAGGGGCAAGAACTTATCTATTCAAACCATGGGCTCAAATCTTCTTCCAACCGGGGCTGACTCCTCTGGTCGTTTTATTCACACATTGCTGAGGCCAATATGCCTATGATAGAATAGCAACAGAGGGGTGTCTAGATACTGAGGCTCTTGGTCCTTGACAGTTTTGAAGTTCAGAGGCTTTTACATACTAACTCTGTTTTTTTATATATCCATTGTATTGGGAATTCACACAGGGCACAAGAAGGGATAGCTTGCTCTGCTCCAAGGTGTTTGGGGCCTCGTGGGCTGGGAGCTGGAGTCACTGGAGTCATCTGAAGGCTTATTCACTCACTTGTCTGGTTGTTGATGCTGGCTGTTGGCTAAAGGCCTCAGTTGCTCTCCATGTGGGCCTCCAAATGGTCTCTCCACGTGGGCTTGATGGGGCTTTCTCACAGTACGGTGACTGGGTTCCAGGCACAAGCATCTCGAGAGAGATAGCCTTCTATAAATTAGCCTCAGGAGCCATGGAGTGTCACCTTCGCTCCACGGTGTTCATCACATCAGTCACGAGGTCTTGCCCAGTTTCAGGGGCGAGAAATAGATCACACCTCTTGATAGGGAACGACAAGGTTCTGGAAGAGTACGTGGGACCAGAAATAGTGCTGTAGCCATTTTTGGGATTATGAACTGCCACAGTTTATAAGCTATGAAGTTCCTGGGAAGGGAGAGATCATTACACACTTGCAAATTCTGGATTGACTGCTAATTGAAGTGATCTGGAGCTTCATGGGTTGATGGTTTGAGTTAATGAGCTGTGCTGAGGGCTGAGCATGGCCCCAACTTTTAGGGTTTCTCCCAATTGTTTTTTTCTGGCAGGAAAGTGAAGACCTACAGCAGAGAATCTTTTCACATGTTCCATACTCCAGGCTGAAAAAATTCCAAAATAAATTCTTCCCTTAAAATTAAGAGATTCAACTGAACACATCTTCTGCCTTTTCATGAGCACATATTTGATACGCCAAGTCCTAATGTTTGGATCCCAAGGTCCTACCAGCTGATGGCAAGGACCCATGTCCTTCCTCATGACTTATTGTGGGGAAAAGCCTAGACTGTGGACCTGAATAAATACTCCAAATTAGAAAAGTGGTCTTCCTTCCTGAAGGAGAGCTGCTGGCAAGGAATGCCGAACTCTGTCCATTTACACACTCAGGTCTCTGCCTAGAAACATTCAACATAAAGATTTTAACCTAGTGAAGATGATTTAAAAAAATTCTATTTTTCTCTGCCATAAAAGTAAAGGGTTCTGTCCTAAGTGTCCGTTGAGATATTTTTCTGTCTTTAGTATTCAAGCCACTAAAGATTGAGAACTAAAATTAATTTATAGTGGAGTTAAATAAGACACTTCACTCTTTCTTATTCTTAAATCAGCTTCCTTTGGTCTCTTTCCATCTGCACAAAAGTCAGGAAATATAAATGCAGCTGTGATTGTGGCAGTGGCAGATCAACGGGGGCATATTGGGATGGGGAGCAGGCTCTCCCCTTCTTGGGATTGTATGCTATCTTTCAGTTCAGGCTGCTATAGAGAATACAATAGCCTAGGTGGCTTAAACAACAAGCATTTATTTCTCTCAGTTCTGGAAGCTGGGAAGTCCAAGATGAAGATGCCAGCGGATCCAGTGTTTGGTGGGGGGCCTCTTCTTGGTTTGTAGACAGCTGTTTTCTCATTGTATCCTCATATAGCCAAGAGCAGAGAAAGAGAGAAGCAGCAAACACTCTCATGTGTGTCTCTTCCTATAGGGACACTTATCCTATTCAGGAAGGCTCCAAACTCATGAACGAATCATCTCCCAAAAGTCCCACCTCCCAATATCATCCCTTGGGGCTTAGGATTTCAACATACAAATAGTGTGGGGACACATTCAATCCATAACATATGTATTGCCTAGAATATTGGGTTGTGTCTTGCTGTTTTCTGTCCACAGTTATTGCCATTGAGATGCTCACTGTCCAGTTGAAGATCAACTGCTACCCAAAGGAAGCTCTTCTCAAGACAAGGGCAGGAGGCGGGGAAGGCCTTAGCTCAGAGCTTGTGCCACTTCTACCCCATTCTGTTACTCAAGCGAGTCTCATTACCAAGCCCAGAGTCAAGGGCCAGGGAAGTACACTCCTCTCACAGTGAGGCCATGGCATGGAGATGGGTGTAGGAAGGGATGAAGACCAGAAGCCAACAATTCAAACACATTCACCTTCCCTCTTTTTCTTCTCCCTTACAATTTATTCATTGAAGAACCCAAATCATTTGTCCTGTGAAATTTTCCAAGTTCTAGATTTTTCTGATTGCATTTTTATAGTGTCATTTGACATGTTCCTCTGTTCTTTGTGTTTGCTGTAAACTGGTAGGTAGATCCAGAGGCTAGATCAAATGTGACAGAGAGTGATTTGTATTTTTGTCAGGAGGAATGTAATGTCCTATGGTCTCTCTTTTTGTGTGGTTAGTGGCCATCATTGATCATTGCCTATACCTATTATTAGTTAGGGGTTTGCAAAAGTATAGTATCATTTCTTTTTCATTTATTGCAGAGAAACTTTCCTCCATCAACTCTTTGTTATCTGAGAAACAGTTCCTGCAGAAAAGCAGGCTAAGCGTTTGATTCTTTCCTTTATCCAGTTTCCAAAGTAATGTATCGGTTCCCCTAACAAGCTCCAAAGATGACGATGAATATTGTTTTTAGTGTCTTTATGAACTCAAGGATTTTTAAAATACTTGAGGGAGGTGTTTTAATCCCTTGGTATGTTATTATTTGTATCAATGTTCAAACCATCCCACTTTAGTCAGTGGAAGCCTCGTTGAGTTGATTCTTGACTTTATGGCATGATACTCATAGTCTTTGATGGTTTCCTTGCTGTCAGGGTGACAATCCATGCCAGGGTCATCTTGCACAGTTTCTGCCTTTGTTGCTTTTGCTATTGTTCTGAAGATTCCCAGGTAACTCAGAAGAGCAGCTTCATTGGGGCACTAAATTGAGGAGAAATGTCAGACTCTTTGGGATATTGCCTGTGTTGATCTACTGAGGGGCAGGCAGGGGGATACACTGAGGAAATGGACATTGATGAGGGATAGGATCGTGTTTGTTGATCAGACTACAAAGAAAAAAGTGGGAGATACACATTGAGGAGCAACCCTGGGATTTCAGGACTCTGACATTCCTCTTTCCCCCTTTTTGGTCTGACTCCCTGCACACCATCGACCCAATGTTCTCTACGGGCTTTGGGCCAGAACATGGAATTTGCATAATAGCAATTAAGGAGGGTAGTGGATTCATCCCAGGGCAAAGCTGTCTCTGGACAATAAAGCATACCCATTAGGCCCTGGGGCACAGCTTCATTTTGGAGCTATCTCCCCGGTTGTTTAGATAACTGTTTACAGACTGGCCCTTCAGACTTGGGTTATGAACAGCTGCTAGCAATTTTCCTGCACTAAAGGACTGTTAATTATCCCATACACTACACTTAATACATGTCTTGTTGGCTGAATTGTGAGTTCACCTACTCATTGTAATTACTCCTTACCCTCATCCCTGTTTTCACCGCTCCCTTCTCTCCTACCTTGTATCTCCAGCACCACAATGCAGGGAGTTAGAGCCAATTGAACAGAAGTTTCTTAGCGCTGGCAGGTCTGTGGATCAGGAGATGAACCTGTGGTTCTCTGCAACAGGCCATCTAATGGTGAGACAATGAAGGCTTCAGGGAAAAATTGTCTTCTCGGTGTCATGTTGAGCTAGAAAGTGTCACAACCAGGAGGCTAAAAGCCTGAGATCTAGTACCAGTTCTTCTACATGTCATGTCTTTAATTGTGCCATTTAACTTAGTGTCTGAGTCTTCAGTTTTGGTGCTTTTTTTTTTTTTTACCTCTAAAATAGGATAATAGTTCTTTCCCTGTCCATCTTGCAGGCTGAAGAGGGATAATGCATATTAATAGAATTAATAAACTGTGAAGGCCTATTAAGTATCCAAGCTGACAACTTAAGCTTTATGATATATTACTATATCCTCACGGTAAATGGTGAGGAGAAGAAACTCTTTCAAGCACATGAATGATAATCTGTTATTTCTAAAGAGTTTTTCCATGTCTTATCCTAGCAGGTTCTCCTAATGATGAGATGGATTAGACAACTGGAATTATCCCTGTTATGGGTTGAATTGTGTCCCCAAAGAGATAGGCTGACGTCCTAACCCCTAGTATCTCAGAATGAGACCTTATTTGGAAATAGGGTTGTTGCAGATGCAATTAGTCAAGATGAGGTCATACTGGAGTAGGGTGAACCTTTAATCCATTATGACTTGTGTCCTTTTAAGAAGAGAAGATATTTTCTTCATCCAATTATCTGTTGATGGACACTAGGTTGATTGCATATCTTTGCTGTTGTGAATAGTGCTGTGATAAACATAAGGGTACAGGCATCTTTTTGATATAATGATTTCTTTTCCTTTGGGTATACCCAGTAGTGGGATTGTTGGATTGAATAGTAGGTCTATTTTTAGTTCTTTGAGAAATTGCCATACTGCTTTCCATAGGGGTTGTACTAATTTACATTCCCACCAACAGAGTGTAAGCATTTCATTTTCTCCACATCCTCACCAACATCTGTTTTTTTTTTTTTTTGACTTTTTAATAATAGCCATTCTGACTAGTGTAAAATGATATCTCATTGTGGTTTTAATTTGCAATTATCTGATGGTTAGTGATGTTGAACATTCTTTCATATGCTTCTTGGCCATTTGTATGTCTTCTTTTGAAAAATGTTTATTCATGGATGATTGGATAAAGAAAATGTAGTGTGTATACAATGGAATACTATTTAGTCATAAAAAGAATGAAATCATGTCATTTGCAGCAACATAGATGGATCTGGAGACCATTATCTTGCGTAAAATAACTCAGAAACAGGAAGTTAAATACTGCATGTTCTCTCTTATAAGAAGAAGGTTAATAATGTGTACACATGGACGCAGAGTGTGGAATAATAGACATTGGAGACGCAGAAGGGTTGGGAGGGTGGGAGGAGATAAGCGATGAGAAATTACTTAATAGGTGTAACGTACATTATATGGGTAATTATCCCACTAAAAGCCCAGACTTTACTATTATGAGCTATATCTATGTAACAAAACTGCATGTGTATTTCTTAAATTTATACAAAAGAAATGTTTAATGGAATAAAAAAAAAAAAAACACAACCAGAAATGTTGGCTTGTAAGCCCCACACAACAAGTGAGAAGCTAGCCTAACCTTGAGAGCAACATCTCTTCACTGGGTTCATTAAACAATTTTCTCTACTTAAAAAAAAAAAAAGAAGGAGGAGGAGGAGGAGGGGGAGGAGGGAAGGCAGAGACACAGGCGAATGCCATGTGATGATGGAGGCAGAGACTGGAGTGACGCAGCTGCAAGCCCAGAAGCATCAAGGGCTGACAGCCAGCACTAAAAGCCAGGAAGAGGCAAGGAAGGATTCTTCCCTATGGATTTCAGAGGGAGCATAGCCCTCTTGACGCTTTTATATTGGACTTCTACCCTCCCAAACTGTGAGCGAATAAATTTCTGTTGTTTTAAGCCACCTCACCTGTGTGCCAGGTGGCCTTCTAGGCCCTTGGGTATTCAGCTCTAAACAGAACAAAGTTAAAATTATATTCAGGGGGCACACACCTGGTTAGAGACAAGTAAAATAAAACCCAGATCATCATTTCTGTTTTGGTTTATTTCAATTATATCCTCTCTAAGTAAGGAGTGACTCTAATATTGACGATGCTTCTACTGCACGTAAATATGCCTGGGTCTCAGGCAACTCAGTGGACTCCTTACTAATGAACTTACATTTCCCTGCAGATATCTTACGTGTATCATCACAGCCTTTTTAGTCCTAAGGATGGATGCCTGTTCTTTTTTTTTACTTGACCCATAATTTGGGTTAAAATAATCTGATACTAGAGTAGCTGCTTGTGAGTGGGCATTTCTTAACAGAGGGAGGGAAACAGGAATTCCAGATTGCTACAAGATTTCCGATTGTGGCACTGGGTATTCAAAGGCTTATGAAGGGTTGGGAGTCACTGATTAAGGGACTTTTGCAGAAAAGATTCTATAGAGTACTTGAACTTACTCTTTCAGGTAGGAGGAAAAACAGAAAAAGGTAGAGTGTGATGTGGTTGTGCCCCTCCCCACCATCCCTACCATCCCACCCTCATACAGAGTACAGAGAACAAAATTTGCCTTCTCAGCTCCCTGGTGATGGGGCTAAGGGACTTGGTGCTTTCTTCCCTTAAGAGAAAGGAAAGGTAAAATAAGTGTGTGCAGGAACCCTACTCCATAAATAAAACCAACCATAGCAATAGCCTTGAAAGACTTATTTCAAAGACCTGCTCCCTCCCACCTTGACATTTTAATGGGGTCGGCAGTTTGAGCTTCATTGTAATGGAAACCAGAAGACAATCTCCAAAAGTGAAAGGCTACAATGGAGGACTGGCAGCCTTTGTGTCTAAATGTATCAGCTCTGTCCTCAGCAAATGGCAATGTTGCCTGACAGGCAATTACTGCTGTTCCTAATTGCTTCCATCAAACCCCGCTGTTTGAAATACCTAGAGCCCCATACCAAGTCATGCCTCAGCCAACACCGTTTTCTTGGCTTTGGTTAATGCTTTATTTTTGGCACACTGGTTTCTGTCTGGCAATTGAATTCATTCAGACCCGTTAAGCTTTCCAAAGACCCTCTCTGATCAAAGCCAGAAGACGATCTAATTAGGTTCCATCTTAAGTGGAAGATTGGCAAAGCAGAGTGTCTCCTGTGCAGCTTGTCAGTCCTGGGGAAGATGAAAGCTCTCCTTAGAACTCAGCCCTCAGATATATAGTCCATGGTAGAGCTTCCTGACATTGGTATTTTCTTGAGTGCCTTTAAAAATGGGTATTTTTGTGGGGAATTCTGAGTGCCCACGAGAAAAGATGAATAGATTTATATTTTAAAGTGTGTAAATTCTGATAGCTTCATATAGAAAGCATGTTTTTTTTTTCCTTAACCTAAAAGGTTTCTAGTGTGATTAAATTAGAACTCTTGGTATTTCCCTCTATTTCCATCTCCATAAAGACTGCAACCATCCACTGTTACCAATGTAGCTCAGTTCCTAACAGCTTATACTTGGACTAGAATAATGACTTTTTAATTGTTCTCACTGCTTCCACTGTTGGCTCTCTCCAATTCATTCTTCACAAGGCAGCAGGAATGTACTTTTAAAAATGTACATCCCTCAAAAGGCTACCAATGTATATAACATTACAGAAAAGGCAAAACTAGAAGAAAATAGTGTTTTCTAGGACCTAGGTCGGGTCCTAATCACAAAGGGCCAAAAGGGAACTTTTGTGGGGTGATGGAAATATTCTGTATCTTGATTATGGCATTGACTATATGAATGTATGAATTATCAAAACTCATCAGTCTGAACACTTAAAAAGAGTGAATTTCATTGAATTTCATATTCTTTGAATATGCCATAATAAATATGACTTTAAAAAATATGAAAAGCCCCAATCTTAGAGCTTGTCTTTATTTGTCTGATGCAGAGCTCTGCTCTGTGTGGACAGCCCTATCCCTGGGGAATTTGTCAAAAATAATGAGTTGCAATTGATTAACATCACAGTTACCTGAGGTGTCCATATCCGTTGGGGCTACAGGAGACTACAGCCAAAAAACTTAAAAGGAAAAATTGGGAAATGAGATGTCCATAGGGGAATTTGAAAAATTCTGATATATTCCTGGGAATCTAGAAGGCTGTGCATATGTTCAGGGCAGTGCACATGCCCAGGAAAAATATGAGAGGCTCTAATTTCACACCTCTGGCTCATCTTGAGGATCTGCACAATCAGGAAGTGAAGGCTAAGGCAGAGTTGTAAGCTCCTTGCTGGTGTATTGGAAACATGTCCCAGTACACAATAAAGAACAGAGACTTTACAAAATTAGTCATGGAAACTCACAAAACAAATAGCCAGAAACAATGACAAACTCTGGGAAGGGAGTGGGATCTGATTTCCAGAGTTGTTATATTATTTAAAATGACCAGTTTCAACAAAAAATTATGCTATATGCAAAAAAGCCGAAAAATAGAAGAAAAAGAGAAGTCAATACTAAACTGTCCCTGAGGAATGCCAGACATTGGACTTACTAGACAAAGACTTTAAATCAGCTATTGTAAATATTGTCAAACAAATAAAAGAGGCCATGGAAAAAGTAAAAGGAAATATAAAAATGATATCTCCCAAATAGAAAATATCAATAAAGAGATATAAATTATTTTAAAAAAATAGAAATTCTGGAGTTGAAAAGCACAATAACTGAAATGAAAAATTCACTAGAGGAACACAAATGCATATTTAAGCATGCAAAATAAAGAATCAGCAAACTTGAAGGTGAGTACACTGAAGTTAACTTTTGAGGAAAAGAATGGGAAAAAAATAAACAGAGCCTAAGAAACCTTTGGGAAACATCAAGCTCACCAACATACACATAAGGGGAATACTAAAAAGAGAAGAGAAAGAGAAAGGGGAAGAAAGAATATTTGAAGAATAGTAGCCCAATTTAGTGAAAAATATTAATCTGCACATCCAAGATGCTCATAAAAATTCAAAGATATCCATACTAAACACATAATGGTCAAACTGTTGAAAGACAAAGAGAAAATCTTGAAAGAAACAGAGGAAAAACAACTCATCATGTACACAGAATCTTCAATAATAATTAAAGCTGATTTCTCTTCAGAAATTATGGAGGCCAGAAAGCAATGGGATGACATATTCAAAGTGCTGAAAGAAAAAGACTATCAACCAAACTTTCTATAACCAGAAAATTATCATTCAGAAATAAAGGAGAAATTAAGACATTCTCATAAACAAAAACCCAGAGGATTTGTCGCTAGAAGACCTGTCCTGTAAGTAGCAGCAAAGGAAGTCCTTCAGGCTGAAATACAAGGACACTAAATAATAACCTGAATTTACAGAAAGATGTAAAGAGTATAGAATGGTAACTACGTAGTTACCAATTACATAGGTAAATATAAAAGAAAGCATAAATGTATTTGTGTTTATAACTCTTTTTTCTCCTATTTGATTTAAAATAAGTCTATAAAACAATAATTATAAACTGTTTTTGATGAACTTATGTATAAATATTAATTTGGATGATAATAGTAGCATGAAGATGGGAGAAAATGAAGCTTTAATGGATAAAAGTTTTTTATATTGTTGAAAATAAGTTGGTATTCATCTAAACTAAATTGTTTTAAGTTTAGATACCAGGGCAACTGCTAAGGTTAGCTTAAAAATATGTATAGTAAAAGAAAAAAACAAGGTAATTAAAATGGTATACCAGAAAATATCTATTTATCACAAAAAAAGGCCATAACGGAGGAATAGAGGAACAAAAAAGACATAAAACATATAGAAAACAAATAGCAAAACGCAGATGTAAATCTTACCTTATCAGTAATTATGTTAAATGTAAATGAGTCTATTTACATTTAACTAATTTTACATTTGTGTTTACTTTTAACCAATTTAACGCTTTCATCAAGAGGCAGAGATTAACAAAATATATTTTTAAAAACCATGTTTTAACTATATGTTCTCTAAAAGAGACATATTTTAGATTCAAACATACAACTAGATTGAAAATAAAATTATATAAAATAGATACCATGCAAATAACAACCAAAGAGAAATGGGGTAGGAGAACTCTACTAAAATCAGACAAAATAGACTTTAAGAAAAAAAATGTTATTAAAGGCACAGAAAGAGACTTTGTAATGATAAAAGTGTCAATCCATGAGGAAGACATAACAATTAGAAATTGTGTGCTTAAAAACAGAGCCTAAACCACATGAAGCAAAAAAGAGCAGGATTGAAAGGATAAATAGACAATTCAACAATTATACTTGGAAACTTCAATATTCCCTATTCAATACTAGATAGAACAACTTTACAGAAAATCAAAAGGAAACAGAAGACTGAAACAACACTGTAAACCAACTAGACATAATGTATATCTATAGAACTCCACCCAGCAGGAGTAGAACAGATATTCTTCTCAAGTACACATGCAACATTCTCCAAAATACACTGTATTATAGGACATAGGACATACCCAAAAATTTTTGAAGAATTGAAACCATACAAAATATGTTCTTTTACCATGATGGAATAAAATTAGAAATCAATAACAGAAAGGAATTTGGGAAATTCACAAATATGTGAAAATTAGATAACATACTCCAAAATAACTAATGGGCTATCGAAGAATCACAAAGCAACTTAAAAAGTACTTTGAGATGAATGAAAATGAAAACACAGTATACCAGACCTTATGGGATATAGTGAAAGTAGTGCTTAGAGGAAAACTTTATCTATGTATGCTTATATTTAAAAAGACCTCAAATTGATAGCTTAAACTGCCACTTTAAGAAAATGGAGGCCAGGCGAGGTGGCTCACGTTTGTAATCCTAGCACTCTGGGAGGCCGAGGTGGGCGGATCGTTTGAGCTCAGGAGTTCGAGACCAGCCTGAGCAAGAGCGAGACCCCATCTCTACTAAAAATAGAAAGAAATTATATAGACAGCTAAATATATATATAGAAAAAATTAGCCGGGCATGGTGGCGCATGCCTGTAGTCCCAGCTACTCGGGAGGCTGAGGCAGTAGGATCGCTTGAGCCCAGGAGTTTGAGGTTGCTGTGAGCTAAGGCTGACGCCACGGCACTCACTCTAGCCTGGGCAACAGAGTGAGACTCTGTCTCAAAAAAAAAAAAAAAAAGAAAATGGAAAAAGACAAGCAAACTAAATCCAAAGCTAGCAAAAGGAAGAAAATAATGCAGATGAGAGCAGAAATTATTGGAAAAAAAGAATTAGAAAAACAATAGAGATCAATGAAATCAAAAGTTGATTCTTTGAGAAGAGCAATACAATTGACAAACTTTTAGTTAGACTGAGTAAGGAAAAAAGAGAGAAGACTCAAATTGCTAAACTCAGGAAAGAAAGAGGGAATATCGCTACTAAGCTTAAAGAAATAAAAAGTATCGTAAGAGAATACTATGAACAATTGTATGTCAACAAATTAGCTGACATAGATGAAATAGACAAATTTTTAGAAATACACAAGCTATCAAAAATGATTTAAAAAGAAATAGATAATCTGAATATACCTATAAGAAGTAAATAAAAAATCTTCCCATAAAGAAAAGCCCAAGGCCACATGGCTTGACTATTTAATGCAATCATATGCCCATAATGAATTAACATCAATCTTTGCAAACTCTCCCCCAAAATAGAGGAAGAATACTTTCTAACACATTCTATAAAGTCAGTATTACCTTGATACCAAAACCAGACAGAAACATCACAAGCAAACTACAGACCTACATCCCTTATGCCTATAAATGCAAAATTTACCAACAAATACTAGCAAACTGAATCCAGCAACATATTTGCAAAATTATACCCTGTGACCAAGTGGGACTTACCACAGGAATCCAAAGTTGACTTATATGAAAATCGATCAATGTAATATACCATATTAATAGAATAAATAACAAAAATACATGATAATACCATTGACTCAGAAAAAGCATTGACCAAATACT
Organism: Eulemur rufifrons; assembly: GCF_041146395.1. Lineage (NCBI taxonomy): Eukaryota > Metazoa > Chordata > Mammalia > Primates > Lemuridae > Eulemur > Eulemur rufifrons. The sequence continues at coordinate 16,526,152 of NC_090992.1, forward strand.
ATACCTCTTCATAATAAAAACACCTAACAAATTGGGAATAGAAGGGAACTGTCTCAACCTGATAAAGGATATCTATAAAATACATACTTTTAACATCATATTTAATGGTGAAAAAAAGAAAATGTTACCCTTAAAATCAGGCACAAGACAAAAATGTCCACTTTTGCCATTTCTAGTCAACACAATTCCGGAGGTTCTAGCAAGTGCAATTAGCCAAACATAGGAACATAAAAAGCACTTAGATTATAAAAGAAGTAAAACTATCTCTATTCACAGATGACATGATCTCGTATATAGAAAATCCAAAGGAATACACACATATATGCATATTTCTATACATAACTAATGAACAATCCAAAATGAAATTTTAAAAATTCCACTTGCAAGAGCATCAAAAAGAATAAAATACTTAAGAATAATCATCACGAAGTGCAAGATGTGCACACTGAGAAGTATAAAATGTTGAAAAAAAAATTAAAGAAGACATAAGGAAATGGAAAAGCATTCCATTTTCGTGGTTTAGAAGCTTTAAGATGGCAATATTTCCAAAACTTATCTACAGATTCAATATGATCTCCAGCAAAAACCTCCAGCTGGCTTTTTTTTTTTTAGAAATTGGCAAGGTGAACCTAAAATTCTTATGAAAGTTAAAGGAAGCAGAATAGCCAAAGCAATTTTGCAAAAGAACAAAATTGGGGAATTCACACTTCTCCATACTTACTACAAATCTACAGTAATCTAAACTATGTGGTACTGGCATTAAATAGACAGGTAATGGAATAGAATTGACAACCCATAAACAAAGTCTCACATTTATGGTCAACTGATGTTTGACAGCGATGCCAAGACCATCCGACAAGAAAAGAATAATCTTTTCAACAAATTATGCTGAGACAATTAGATATCTATGTGAAAAAGATGAATTTGGACCTCTTTCTCATACCACACACAAAAATTAATTCAAATGGATCATAGACCAAAATATAAGAGATAAAACCATAAAAGTCTTAGTAGGAAATATAGAACTAAATCTTTGTGACCTTGGGTTAGGTAAAACCTTATTAGATATGACACTAAAAGCACAAGAGACAAAAGAAAAATAGGTAAATTGGACTTCATCAAAAGTAAAAACCTTTGTGTTTCAGAGGACACCATCAAGAGAGTGAAAAGACAATCCCCCAAATGGTAGAAAATATTTGCGAATTACATATCTAATAAAGGACTTGTATCTGGAAAATGTAAAGGACTCTTCCAACTCAAAAATAAAAAGACATAACCCCACTAAAAATGGCCAAATGATTTGAAAGAACATTTCTTCTAAGAAGATGTAAAAACCACCAAGAAACACATGGAAAGTTGCTTAACATCATTTGTTATTAAGGGAATACAAATTAGAACTGCAAAGAAATATCACTCTATACCCACTAAGAAGCCTGAAATAAAAAAGAGACAATAATAGGTGTTGGTGAGGATGTGGAGAAATTGGAGCCATCATATACTGCTGGTGGGATTGTAAAATTGCACAGCCATTTTAGAAAATGGTTTGGCAATTCCTCAAAAAGTTAAATATAGAGTTACCACATGAGTCAATAATTCCATTCCTAAACATATGCCCAAGAGAAACAAAAACATATGTCCCCATAAAACTTTCACACAAATGTTTATAGAAGCATTTTCCATAATACCCCAAAAGTGGAAAAAACACAAATGTCCATCAACAGATGAAAAGATAAATTAAAATGGTATCTCCATAGTATGCAATATTATCCAGTCATAGACAGAAATAAGGCACTGTACTGACACATGCTATAACATTATGAGCCCTAAAAAGTTTATTCTAAGTGAGAGAAACCAGACACAAAAAAGGCCACATATTGTATGATTCCAGTAATCTAAAGAACCAGAATAGGCAAATCCATAGAGAAAGACAGTAAATTAGTGGTTGCTATGTTCTGGGAGCAGGAGAGAATGCAAGTGACTGCTAATGGGTATGAGGTTTCTTTTCAAGGTGACAAAAATGTTCTAAATTAGATGGTGATGGTTGCACAACTCTGTGAGCGTACTAAAAACACTTGTTAAAGGATGAATTTTATGGTAGTTGTATCTCAATGAAGTTGTTATTTTAAAAATATATTACATACATCATACCATTCCACATCTGTGTTTTAAGTGGTCCAATAGCTTCTCCTCACTCTTAGAATAAAGCCCAAAGCTTAACCATGGCCACATTGTCCCACCCGTGCCTCCGACCTGCCTTGCTCCACGGGCCCCTCTCTCAGTGTGCTCCAGTCGCTGACCCCCGAGTTGTGCTCTGAACACAGCTCGCTCTTTTCTGCTGCAAAGTCCTGGCATCCTCTCTTCCTTCTGCCTGGAATGCCCTTCCCTGCTTTGCCCATGGCTTTCCCCATCTCCTTCTTTCAAGCTTTCCAGAGTTTCCTCCCCTTCCATACTTTTTATCATCTCATGTTGTTTATTTTCTTTATACACTCATATCCCAAGTTGAGATTCTCTTGCGTATTGATGTATTTATTTCTGTATTTATTTTTTGACCCTCCAGTGCCACCCCCTACTATTAGGATTCTGAACACTGCAAGGATGCAACCGGAAAATCCACAACATGGGAAACTCTTCAGGGCAATGACCTGGTTTCTTTCACAAATAAGTTACAAGAAAAGGCAGGAGCATTAGAGTTAAAAATTACTTATAAAATACACTAATCAAATGAGTAATGTGAATCTTATTTGGATCCCAATTTGAACAAAACAATGGTAAAAAGTTATTTTTTGAACACTAGTTATTTTATGACATTAAAGAATTATAGACCGGGCGAGGTGGCTCACGCCTGTAATCCTAGCACTCTGGGAGGCTGAGGCGGGTGGATCGCTCAAGGTCAGAAGTTCGAGACCAGCCTGAGGAAGAGCGAGACCCCGTCTCTACTAAAAATGGAAAAAAATGATCTGGACAGCTAAAAATATATATAGAAAAAAAAAATTAGCCGGGCATGGTGGCACATGCCTGTAGTCCCAGCTACTCAGGAGGCTGAGGCAGAAGGACTGCTTAAGCCCAGAAGTTTGAGGTTGCTGTGAGCTAGGCTGACGCCACGGCACTCTAGCCCAGGCAACAGAGCGAGAGACTCTGTCTCAAAAAAAAAAAAAAAAAAGAATTATTAATTTTGTTGTGAGCTATGGGTATAGTGATTATAGTCAAAATAAGACTCCCTCTAAAGACACATACTAAAATATTTACAGATGAAATTAAACCATGTTTGTGATTTGCCTCTCAATAATTCACAACAGAGGAAGGAACGAGTATGAGTGTAGATGAAACAAGATTGGCCATGAGTTGATAATTCTTAAAAGTAGGTGATGGGTACATGAGACACTATTCTCCTTACCTTTGGTGAATGTTTGAATTTTCGCACTAAAGATTTTCTAAATGTTCTTGGTTCTGACAAATATTGACTATTGGTGTGCTCTGTCCTTGCCAATGGCACATGTGACATTTGAGGATGGCTTTGCAGAGGAAATTCCATCTGCACTTCTCCCAAGTGACCTACAGTAGTCACTTACAGGTGGCACTTTCCAAGGGAGTCGAAAACAGTTGATGGTTTTGTTACTTTTTCTCATTTAGGAATTCTATGCTTGTCAGAAATAAGACATACTGGCAATTCTGTATATTCTATCCTTGAAATAAGAGCAGCAATTGGAAGTTGATATAGATGTTTATGTTAGGAACAAAAACAAAAAGAGAAACAGAAAAGGAATGATTATATGCCTAACCTTCTGAGAGAGCATGCCCTCTATTGGATATAGGAAGTGGGGTTTTTCCCCTAAAAAATATACCCCTAGGGTATGATATTAGGTGGTACAAAGATCAAAACTTTTGGGCCGGGCTTGGTGGCTCACACTTGTAATGCTGGCCCTTTGGGAGAGTGAGGCAGGAGGATTACTTGAGGCCAAGAGTTAGAGACAAAGGTCAAAACTTTTAAACTTTAATATTGTGTTTATTTCTTGTGTAATAAAATAAAAAACATCTAGCTAGCATCTTAAACTTATGATTTTATGGGTGTTATCAACTGGAGCATGTAGAAACACATTTAAAGTAATGTTTGTTTGGATAAAAATATTAACTAAAATATAGGCGAGGCAGGCCATGGATATGACGAAAGTTCTGAAGGTGATTCACAAATTAGTGAAGTTTGGAAAATTCTGGATATAGGGATTTTCTTCCCAGGATCAGAGGGGTTAATAACCTGGATCAGAGGGGATGGAAAATAGTGAAAAGCACATGGAGAAACAAGAACATAAAACAACTCATGGGAGCAATCATTTTAATCAAGAGTAATTTTCATTATGAGAGTGACATATTCATGGATTAATCCCTGTGTTTTGTCAAGACATATTTTCCTACATCCTTTGCCTCTTAGAATATGAATCTGGTGGGAAAATACGACAGAAAGGATGGTGGCTTTTGTTTTAGGGACAACCCTTATTTGGGACTTTGCTGATTGTAAAGTCCCAAATAGGGGTGGAGAGACTGGTGCTTGCGTCTACTATGACAGCCGTTAAGACTCATACTGTTCTTGCTTCCATTTAAATTAAATAATAAAAAAAAACCCTCCTGCAGGTCCCCAGGGCCTATGTGCCTGGTCCCTGCTTCTCTCTAACTTTATAAACTGGAGTTTCTATTCTCCAACATGCCAGGCTCACTCTATGTCAGTTGCACTCGCTGTTTGCCTTCCCAAAGACTTTGCTTGGCTAGTTTCCTACCATTTAGTCTCAGGTCAAATACTGCCTCCTGTCAGTGCCTCCCAATCTAAAGAACCACTTGTCCAATCACTCTTTAGCACATTACCCCGTTTTGTCTTCCTGAAATGAGGCTATTTGTTTACTTGCTCCGTGAAAAGAGGAGCCTTGTCTGTCTGGTTCCCAATATTTCCCCATCACGCTGAATGGCGCCTGGCATGTGCGAGCAGCTTGGCAAATATTTGTTGAATGAATACATGAATTAGATACGCCGGGGTTTGGACTAGCTCATCTCTGAGGGTCTCCTTCCAGCGATGAAGTACTGTGATTTTCAAAACCCATCACAAAAAGCATTCGTCTTTCCAACTGAGAGCTTTTCTTCACGTATTGGCCAAGACAGGATTTCCCAGGGCTTAACTGAAATGGCGGGTGAGCAGGCAGAGTGCAACAGATGCCTTTGGGTGCCGACACATCTTCCTGAGTTTCTCAGCAGAGCAAAAAGCAATCATCGTAATCAGTGCAGAGGTGGATAAGAGAGTAACTAGGTCCTCTGCCAAATTGCCTTTGTGGATGTCAGAGCCAGCTTCTCCGAAAACAGCCCTTTATTTAAACCATTACTCCGAGTGGAGCTTGCCCTCCGCCCCCCTACCCCTTTTCTCTTACTTGGGCTCTCCAGCTTGTCACACGTGTGTTCAATTGCCTTCTTAACATCGGCTTGGGTAACCCTGATGCGAGGGAGATGTGAGAGTCAGCCATTAGGTCTGGGAAGGGCTGATGAAAGCAACTTTAACACATAACCATTTGCTTTGGCAGGAGCTCTGGCCAAGAGCAAAAGTCCTCTTGATGTGTCAAATTATAGATAAACACAAGTTTCAAAAACATTTGTGATATAACTGCAAATAAATGCGGGTAACTGGCAGGGGGCTCCGTTTACAAATAGTTCCTGTCATCCAAACAGTAAGAGGATAAACTTAAACACGACTGACTTCCCAAACATTTGAAAGCACTTTAATAGCAAGGCTCCGAGACTGCAAGCAGAAAGGAATAATAATTAAGCCTTAAAATACTATCCAGCCAACAGCAAAGCTGCACGGGGCTGTGCCTCGGGATCTGGGGTTTATCTTGATGACTCAGCTTCTGATTCCTTTGAGATTTTTCCTTGGGTTCCACCCCGTCTTTTGAAACCACCCTGAGTTGCCCACACCCCTGCTCTTGGCTTGAGTTGGCTTATGCTCTTCATGGTCTGAGTCTGAGAAGCTTGACCTTGGGAACCGGCTGGAATGGCTGACACATAAGGAGGGGTGGCGCATTACTCCCTAGGTGTAAATCTTCAGGCCTTGATAAAATAGTGGCATCTGGCAGATTTTCTTCCAAGGGCCAAAGTCAGCAGTGACATTTGCCCTGTCCACGCAGCTCTTTAGTGTTGACAGTAGCGGTGAGGAGGAGCCATGAGGGCATACCTCTTCTTGCTCATTGGCTACTAAGAGCCTTCCTCCTTCCACCTACCCTTGAGTCAAGCAATCTGTTTTGAGTTCTTTTAATGTGCAAAGCACTGTACTGGGTGCTGGAATACTTTAGTAAAAAAAAAAATTCTGGTTCTGGAATCTGATCACTACGATCCAGTAAAGCTCTGAACAAGGGAGCCAGAGATGTAGGTTCAGGTCCAAGTTGACACTGTGTCATCTGTGCACTATGACAAGGGGCTTCAAATTCCAAACTTGATCAGGTTGTAAATGAGTACAGCAGGCAGGATGGGGACCATGTCACTCTAGAAATTTCGTGCTCCATGCAAAGGAGGTGGTGAGATCCACCTCTGGTGAGGTTTATTCTGCTGCATGACAGCGCACAGGTTTTCAGATTTTCAAGACAAACAAGAAATCCTGACCTTTAAAATGCAAAGTCCTCTAATTTTAAATATTAATATTTAAATGATGACTTAGTAAAAGTTTAAAAAAAAACTGATGAGGCAAAATGAAACAAAAGCCAATTTGCAGCCTCTTAGGGTAAAAACAAAATCATTCCTTTCCACTTGTTCATTGGCAAGACGAGACCCTAAATCTGTGGAGTCTGGTGTCTGTGCAGTGACTCCAGGCTGCTGCTGGGGACAGAGAGAGGCTACCCTGCCAGGGCACTGCCCCACCCAGCTTCAGCCAGAGGGGCTCTGTGTCCATCGGTGTTCCCGGATGTCATTTGGGTTTTTCTTGCCTCCTGAGATCCAGTTTAAACTGCTTAAAATTCACCAATTCCAAAGTTCAAAATCCTGTGCCAGGTTCTGAGAGTTCCTGGCTTTGGAGCATATTTTTCTCATCCTCTCTCTTTCAGGTTGCTGTGTCGCCCCTCGACATTGCACCATGCCCAGACAAGGGACTTGATCCTTTCTTTGAATTTCATAAGAAACTAACTCAATCACCCAAAATATCTGTAGACTTTACAGAAGACATATTTGGTAAGGGTGTGGGGAGGAAGCAAAAACAGTTTTATTTTGTAGCAAGGCAAATTAACTTCAAAAACAGACATTACTGTTTTTAACGTGCAATTTTCTCTACTCCTAGACTGCTCTGTATTTGCTAGTTGTGGGATCTGGCAAGTTACTTAGCCTTTTGTGCCTCAGTTTCTCATATTTTGAATGCGATTTATATAATAATGGTATCTACTCACAGGATTGATATGAGAATGAAATGAGTCAATATGAGTAAAATGATTAGAACAGTGCCAGGTATAGTATAAGCTTTTGCAGCTATATAAATGACAGATGGATAATAGGTAGAGATAGATCGCATACATGTGTATATGTTAGACAACAATTATTATTATTTTAACTTCTGGTTCCTCTCACTCCTGTCTTCATTTTTTCCCTCCTCACTCCTCTCTCTGCCTCCCATTCAAGAACAAAATCAAAAAAATAGTTTGTCTTCCTTCTCCTCTGAGGTCTAGGCTCTCATTGATGTCATATCCTAAGCATGTTCCCCAAGGTATTTTCCAAACATGATAGCTTCCTCCCTGGCAGGGATTAAGATGTCAAATGTCAAGATAGTACTTTCTCAACGTGTTATATTTATATATACACACAAAGGATTCCATAAATATTTGAGTAAATATTAAAAACACTGGCGAGGTCTTCAGGATGTTGTCACCCTTGAAACACCCTACAATTCCGGGGAAGAAAAGTTTCCCAGTGGTAGAAGATGCCTTAGTGCATGTCTTGCAATAAGGAACCAAGACACACTCATTCTCCAGCATTTTCCCAGGAACTTGAAGACACTGTTGACCGTTTTCTAAAGAGTCAAGGAGGCTGCAATACCAGAAGGCCAGAACCTAGACCAATATTCACATTATATGCTGTTTTCCTCAAAAAAATATTGTATCTCCTAACTCTCAGAAGATTTCTAGCCTCTTTAATCCACGTTGCCTCCAAAAAAGTCAATCACACGGATGACACAGACAGGCAGAGACTTCTCTCGGTGAAAAGAAAGTATTATTCTAGAGTTTCTCAATCTGGCTTTATGTATTGATGTTGGCCTGTAGCTAGAATAAGCAAATACAGAATCCCCACAGATCCATTCCCTTCTCATGCTCATAAAGCTGATAATCCCTTTTACATATGTGCTTTATAATTTTTATGAAGCATATTTACATCTATTTGAATGTTGGTAGAAAACAACATTAAAAAGTGAAACCTCCAAACCCTATCTCAGTTTCAAATCTGCCCCGCGAGTCCTTCCCTCGTTGTTGCCGGGGGCCAGATCTGAGGATGGGAATCTGATTTCTTAAGCCATTCGGCTGCTGTCCTTGGCATTTGTCAGAGGGAGAGGTTGACTTTGGAAGCATTATAATAGATACATAGTCTACTGTAGGTTTGGGAAATAGATATTGACAAGATTAGAGAAACAGGAAAGGCGTGTTCTGCCACCCATTTCACACAGGTGTGCCATGGAAAGAGCACAGCAAAGTTGGTGTTGGGTCTCAGCCCGACACTAACTAGCTTTGTATTCTTGGGTAAATCCCATTTCTCTGTCGGATCCTAGATTCGTCATCCATAACATGGGAGTGACAGTGTCTGCCTCAGTGCTGTGAAGCTTTGACAATACCTGTAGCAAGGGTTGATCCTCCTTTGTAAGACACGTTCTTCTCTTGGGGTTTTCAATACCATCCTCTCTTGCATTTTGCCCCTACCTTTCTGACTCTTCCTCCTCAGTCTCCTTTGCCCCCTCCCACACTGGGCCAGCTTGAGTTAAATCTCCTCAAGACTTGGATATGGAAACCATTGTCTTCCCTGGTTCCACCCATACTATATCCATTTTTACTCCACTGGAAGCAGTGGGGAGGTGGTTTTTCCATTACTTCATGGAACAGAACCAAGGGGAAGGGAATACATAGTAATATTTTGGCATACCAAGTGTTTCTCAGGTTCAGGATTTTTCCAGAAGACATCCCTCTAGGTAGGTCAGAGCCTACCAGAGGAGCACTAGGGGTTGACTGAATGGTGACATGCTCAGCTGACAAAGCCTATATTCATGACAGCAGCATTCCAAGAACAAGGAATACTCATAAGATACTTCTAGTGACTCCCAGGAATGACGGGTGGGGGGGACTCAGCAGCTCTGCTGCTTTGCAAGGGGTGGTGGGTCGATGGGCTGCAGATGTGGCTGTGAATGGCAGCCTGGCCACATCTGTCCTCATGGCTGGGGAGCAGTGTAGAGTGCTCAGCCTGCAGTAGGTCCCTAATACACTTTACGTCCCTTCATCTCTCCACCGTTTATTGGGATGCCACAGGCTATAGGACCTGTTTAGAACTAATCATTTTTGCTCTAATGATTGGTTTTATTGAAGACTTCATTGAATTTTATAGTCAAAAGAGACATTAAAAGGTCAGGTGACCCGACTCTTTCAGGGAGATTGAAGACGCTTACAGATCCAATCAGTATAGAATAAATCATTCAAGGGTAAAAGAAAACTAGGAATGTCTGAAAGATGCGAAAGGAGTTGATGGCTTTAGGCACCTGATTTGGGCTAATTGTAACACTTGGGTAACACATTTTGGCACAAGCTTCCTGGCAGCAAAGGCCAAGTGGAAACATGTTGGGTTACTTAGTTTTGGTTTTCTGACAATGGAAAACACACACATTTTTCTTTAGAGACAAACTTTTTCCTGGAGCCAGACGTAGGCATTTATCACATGAGTCAGTGTGTAAAGGACACAGAGAGAGAATGGACAGTATCTCCTTCCCTGGCTTCTTACAGAATTGGGCAGTTTTTCAGCTGGGTGTTCGCATCTTGACCATTCATGAAAGCATGCATTCTCTAGGAACCAGGAGCTCTCTTTTCAAGGGATTGAAAGAGTCTGAAATACACCAAAAAAGGAATCGCTGCTGCTGCCCTCCTCACCACTAACCCATGGAGAGAAACTGCGGAGACAATTCTCTGTGGATGTAATCTGAAGGCAGTAATGACCATCATCATCACAACTACCTTTATCAGGCACAAGTACATTTTATAAGTACAAGCAAGTGATCTAAGGCTTCGTAAGATTAAATAATAACCAGCCTCACACCCCCTATCCTGGTCTCCAACTCCATTTGACTGGCAGTGGTCCTAAGAGCATCGTGTTGAGGAGGATTCTGAGGTCACATCTGATCGCAGTGGGAAAAGCACTGCTGTGATCGATTCATGCTGTTTGCATGTGAGAGGGGAGTGAGACATGCCTGCCATGAGTTTGCCATCATTGTGCGATTACATTTTCTGCTAGCAAAGCAAATTTCACATGACAGTAATTAGCAGATAAATGTGTTGCCTATAATTCCTCTACATTTGTTAGCGGAAATATCCCAAGATGTAAGTTACTTGACTAGTTTTTATTGCATACCTCTTAAAACTTCAAGGTTCCCAGAAGCTGATGTAGGCACATCGGAAGAAAACCACACCAAACCGAAATCCCAACCTCCCCCCTAAAACCCTCTCAAATCCACAATGCCAATTAGAATTATTAAGATGAATTAACTATTATAAGTCAGTTTACAAAAATAGTAACTTTTAAAAAATCTTACTATATAGTTAATGACTGATTTGTTGTTGTTGCTTTTGTATTCAAGTAATAGAATCCATTAAGAGTTGTACATTCGGAAGGATCTCTGTGTGACACTCTGAACAATTCAGCAATTGCAGGCTGTATACACAATAGCTGAAATATAGTGAGTCTGCATCTCGGAGGGCCATGGTCCCTCAAGACAAAAGCCTTATTTCAAGGCTGCATGAGGCAATTGATCAGCCCCCAGGTGAGCAGGCGCTGCTTTTGCCTGTCCAGCCTCTCTCCACGTGGTGACAGAACCATCTTTCCCTCCAGCCTCAGAGCACAGGTTTTGGTAGAGCCGACTCCACCCCCTGGGGTGGGCATGCGACCTGCTGTGGCAGCACATTCTCCTGCCCAGTGAATGATGCTGGGGGAGGCATGTTACCAGGTCAGCCCAGCAAAGCCCTACTTTGGACTTTGGCTGGAGCCAGAGAAGTAAGGCCCCCCCTGGTTGCTGGGTTGCTAGGCTGGTGGAATAAATGAGGTAGGTGGACATACTCCCTGAGAATGAATCCAGCACCAAAGAAAGTAGTGCTGTTGATTTATGTATACCATGGAGTACTACTCAGCCACAAGAAACAATGGTGATCTAGCACCTCTTGTATTATCCTGGTTGGAGCTGGAGCCCATTCCACTAAGTGAAGTATCAGAAGAATGGAAAAACAAGCACCACATGTACCACCACCAAATTGGTATTAAGTGATCAACACTTAAGTGCACATATAGTAATAATATTCATCGTGTGTCGGGCAGATGGGAGGGGGGAGAAGGAGATGGGTCTGTTCACAGCTAATGGGTGCGGTGAGCACCGTCTGGGGATGGACATGCTTGAAACTCTGACTCAGGCGGGGCAAAGGCAATATACTTAACCTAAACATTTGTACCCCTGTAATATTCTGAAATAAAAAAATATAAATATTTAAAAAAATAAAAGAAAAGGAAGTAGTGTTGAATGGAAATAGAGAGATTCAATGGCTCTGAGTTGTGCATCTATCACCATAATCCCTTTGGGAACATTTTCCTGACCCTAAAAAGAACTCCTGTTTCCCTTAGCCATCATCCCCTCCCCCTCCAGTCCCCCATCCCCAGGCAACCACTAAGCTACTATTTCTGTCCACCAGGATTTGCCTATTCTGGACATTTCCTATAAATGGAATCATATAATACATGGTCCTTAGTTCCCTCTTTATTAACATTCATAGCTCCTTTTAATTCTCCTTGCAGCCCTTATTCAAATTAAAATTTAAAAATACATGCAATCATTTGTTTAATGTCTGTCTCTCCCATTAGACCATACAGTTCCACCAAGGCAGGGACTCCATGGATTTAATTACCGTCATACCCCCTGTACCTAGCCCAATGCCTGCGCCCCACAGTATAGACACTTAGTAATATTTACTCAGTAAATAAATAGGTGAATGGATTAATGAATGGGTGGTGGAATGAATAAATTTGATACCCACCCTGCTGCCCCCACCAGAATAGATCCAGAAAGAAGTACCAGTCTACTTAGGGCAGTGAAAGGGGCTGATCTGGTTAACTTACTTTCAAACTAGCTCCCCATGTTGGGGAGAAAGAGAAATAAATATCTATTTAACAAGAGAGACTGTGGTTTCACATGCAGATGTGTAATGTTTGTAAATGAAAAGTGGATTGTTTGTGTATAGAAGTAGAAAAGGGAGAGACTCGGTAAGCTGGAGCTAAGTTAAAGTAAACTATTTATTGCACTAACTAAGCCACAGCCTGGCCGCTGCCAACTGGTCACAAATGCAGTTCCTTCTTTTTTTTTTGTCTTAAAGGCCTCAGTGTTCATAAGAAGCACTCCTAACGCTTAGAATTTGCTCACAGCATCCTCGACTGTTGAAGGCCTTGTTCCATGAGTGTTTAGGTCTGTTTTCTGCCTGTTCCTGGACGCAGACGGGCAAGGACGGGGTGGGAGAGAAGTCAGATGTGTGCCTCGTTTCTTGAGCAAGCAGCTTGCAGAGAAGGACACACACACTTCCTGCTTGGATGACTTCTAGACTCTGGGGCTTGGCAAAGCTGTTGCTGAAAACATCGAACAAAATAAACTACAAAATAAAGAAGGAATGCAGAAGAAGTCATGAAAAACAAATTGGTGATTCATAAGATTACAGTCTAATGGCTACAAGATTTTCCCGGCTTTCATTTGGACTTTTTCAAGAAATCAGTTGCAGGAGAGGCTCCCTTGGTGGTTCGACATGAAAGGGGATTTTCTAGAAATAACGAGTTTTTGTTTGGGGGTGTTTATTCTATTTTTAATAAAGCAAATATCTTTTTTATTATTTAGTTCCTCTGCTGAAGAAATAAAATCCTAAGTAATCCCAGCTCCTAGATGCAGCCAGCATAAAGAATGCACACAAACACACAGAGAGATTATTTCAGAGATAGGGCCTTTTTATTTTTGTCATTCATGAGCTCCTCAACAATTATGTGAAAAGTTATAAATGCCACATGTGGCACCAGGGCGTACATAGATATGGTGTTTTGTTTTTTTGTTTTTTTTTTGGTTTCTTTTCTTGGGTCCAGCGAATGCTTAATTAGAAATGCAATGAGATTGACTTCTTGAATGAAGATCTCTATTTGTGATGATCCACATGGTTATAATTGTTTTTTTTTTTTTTTAAAAGACCAAGATTCAAATAAAGAAGTAACAGGGCCAGTTTAGATAAATCCTGAGCAGTGGGGTATCTGACAGTGTAGTTTTAGGAGTGCGTACTTCAAGAATTGCTGCACAAATGTCAAATCCCCAGCCCAGCTCTGCCCACCAAAGGGACGTAACACACGCCTACCTGGTGTTATCTGCAATCAGTAGGAGACTTGCAGTGTTTTGCGTCACTTTCCTCCTCCCAACCTCCAGCCAAAGGTCTCCCACTTGTCTGTAGCTTTTGCTGTCAAAGTCACCATTTAGTCCTCATTTCTTTCTGATCATTCAGTACCTTTTAAATTCCTCTGATGGTGAACATCACCTGGGGATGCTTGTTAATATAACAGATTCTAGGTCCCACCCACGGAAACAGACTCCTCAGAGGACTCGCTCTTTTTAGTAAGGGCCCCAGGTGATTCTCATGATAATGAAAATTTAGGGGAAATGGGGCTAATGATAATTTTTCAGTTTCACTTTACGATAGCAAAGCACTTTCTCGAAACACTTTCATGAGATCCTCACAGAGGGTCTGTGGCAAAAATATTATTATTCCCATTTTACATAATAGGCAACTGAACCTCTAGAAGGTAAAGTAGCTGAATGAGGTCACTTGGGGCTGGACTTTGACGCCAGGCCCTGCCCACTAAGGCCCACTGCCTTCCAGAAGCTTGCGGTGATGGCGGTGGCATTGGTACAGAGAAAGCCTTGTGCAGGCAAAGAAAGGAGAGAGGGGAATGATGATGGGGGCTCTGAGAGCACAACCAGAGGGTCTTGAAGAAAGAGTGGTCCCTTATAGGTGAAGATGAGGGAAGTGAGTAAGTAAATAAAGTCAGGAAATGTGAGTGCCATTCTACTCTTGATTAATGAGAAGCTATTGAAAATAGTTGGAGCCTAAGATAGAGTTTTGAAAATTCTCTTCTACAGAACACTACTTCTGCAAGATACTCTGTGAAAGGAGGATTTTGCACCCAAATAAATCTAGAAATTGTTGTGAACTTTCCTCCCGTGAATAGACTCCCAAAGACATCTGCATATCGAAGGCTCTGAGAAGTCCTGCGGCAAACAAATCTAATTAAAGTTTTAAACCTGAAATATCCCAAACTTATTTGATCATGGAATTCTTTCCCCATTTTTCCATAAAATGTGCATAAACAGCTGTCTTAACACACTTTGGGGAGTACTGCCCAAGAGCATAGATTTACAGTTGGGAATATATCCTTGGGGGTGTTTAATACTAAAATTACACCTGAATAAGAAGTTTAATGTTCTGCATTTGGGGCCAAGCTACTAATTTCTTTCCCTTACTTAAAACTTGGGATTCTGTTCTTACATTTTTTCTATTGTGTCTTTGCTCATTCTGAAGGGGGGGTGGGGAAGAGGGTGAGAGAGAAGAGAGAGAGCATAAAGTAAGCAATAGAGTACGTATTGCTCTAAAGTTTGTTGATTTTCCCTTGTTACTTACTAACACAATGCAAGTGTATGGCACGAGAACCAAGAGGGAGCCGAGCTAAATCCTGGAATGTGGGAACCCAGTCTGTCTGGAGCCCCCGGCTCTTTCCAGGCATCTGGATTGGAGGCCCTGCTTGTCTTCCTTTCTGCCCCTGCCAATCTGCCTCTCTGGGGATGGGACGGCCTAAAGATGTTGCCTCATGGACGTGCTTCCTGCTTTTCATGTGTTTTAATGATGAATCAGAGGGACTGTTCATTCCAGGGACCTCTTGGGCCCTAAGACTGCCCTAGGAGTGGCCCACGTGGCCTCTGGTTGACAGAAGAGCCTAACTGGGCAGCTCGCAACTGCATCGATCTTTCCAAGATGTAACACTACGCTGGCAAGAATGGGGATGCTATCTGCTCGTGGTTACGAGTCCCATGTGTCAGAGCCTGATGGCACCCAGAGATGCCTCCCAGCGTGGGTGGGTAATGGGGTGGAGATGGGGATGGATGTGCAGTAGCTCAGATGATTAGCCTGGGGCTCACAAAGAGGGTGGGCAGAGGCCTGGGGAGAAAGGATCCTCTTCCTCCTTTTATTATTTTAAAACTCAGCCTTTACACCAGGAGATAACTTATTTCAGTTACTTGTGCTTAGTTGCTTCAGAGATGATTGATTTCTCTATAGTGTAAACTCTGTCCTTACTACTCACCTGGGCCCTGACCTTGACCAGTCCTGGGACTGACACAGCAAAATGACAGTTGGAAGGGGATGGGTGAAGTTTTGTTTGGAAGAACAGTGTTTAAAAAGTAAATTTGTGTACATTCTCAAGGGGTGATTCGCCACTATCTCAACGTCTCCAGTGAGTGGTTTGCTGATGAATATTTAAAAACCAGCTCTCCAAATTTTAAAAAGTGTATAAATATATGTACACACATACATGTACACACATACATATACACATAAGTTTATTATAAATTTTACTGATGTAAAGGATGTGTAGCATAAAATTTATAAACAGTAACAATAAAATATTTAATACTCTTTATTGTAAAATTCATATAGCCAATTTAATCTCATGGGGTTAGTTTGATCTCTGTTAAACTCTTGTAAGCCACAGACAACCTCTGGCTATAAGTGACAAACAGGTGTCGTTTCAACATGATATTTTTCTTTATGTTAACAAATAAGATGGAAGTGAAACAATGAATACATGTCTAGGATTGCCAGATTTAGCAAATAAAAATACGGGAAGCTCGGTTAAATTTGAATTGCAGATAAACAATTAAATTTTTAGTATGAGGGTGCTCCTTACAATATTTGTGATATACTTAATGCTAAAAAATATTCTTTATTTGGTATTCAAATTTAACTGAGCAGGCTGTATTGCATCTAGCATTGAAGAACTTCACTCATTCTCCAATGACATAACTTCTATGGTGAATCATATGATGGTTTTTTTATTACTAGAACATTCTCTCAGTTATTTTGTGCTGTTCAGAATGTAACAACTGCACACATAAGACAATATTAAATTTTATCTTCATTCATGATATTTTCTCCATCCCTCTCCTGAGTTCAGAAAATCAACAAAACTGTAAATCAAGGCTTGATTTGCAGTACCTGCCAATTTCCATAATGTGTATCCTCCTTCCATAGCTAACTTCAGTCTGGCAAATTGACATCCCTGAACTAGTAACTGAAAAGGGGTGTGCAGGGTTATTTATATAGCGTCACACAGCATTTCCATCATGCAGATATAATAATAACCTCAAGAGTATAGTAAGAGTAACGTTTACTAAAATAATTAGGAAGTGATGACTTTTGAGTATTTATTACCTTTGTTTTTATTGTAATTTATTTAATGGTAAGTTAATAAAAGTTTTGTTTAAACTGATTCACAAAATTCCTGACAACATAATAACTAGCTCTCGCAAGCTATTCACAGCCACTCCAGCATGTTGCAGAATCTGTCCACGTTGTCTTACACCTGGCCTGTTTAATTTATTTACAGAACCTGCTTGGCTCCTAGAGGTGTTTTGAGTGGGTGATCTTTGTAAAGTTGTTGGGGAGATTTGAAAGAAAACAAACTACCCAAGGGAACAATGAACATTTATTGAGCATCTTCTGCATTTGAGATGCTGTTCTCCACTAAGGAGTCAAGATTCTAACCTTATTAGACTCCATGCTCTGTAAAAGCCAGAAATGTAGAGGAGACATGGACCAAGACATAAAAAATTCACCAACCTCATAAGGCAGAAGGTTAGGAGATGGAATCAAAATGCCTACTGTGGTTGCAATATTATCGATTATCTATACCCATAGTAAAGGATTGGAAGGGATCATAATAAATAATTGTTCCTCTAGTGCAATAGTCTTAAGGGGTGATGCGTTTTCCTCTGTATCTTTCTGGGACGTTATGAAGATTTTCTGAAGATAAGTACTAGTCTATGACACAGAAACAAATGCATTAAATTCACCAAAGGGGCATTCCCTGGGCGGGGGAGGCTTTACAGAACCCAGGGAGCCTAAACTAGCCCTTGAAGACTGGGAGGGATTTAGGTAAGTGGGGAAAGCATTCCATGCAGGGCAAACTGCATAAGTAAAGGGTTAGAGACAGGTATTTTGAAGGGACAATAAATTATATAGTCTGGCAAGAGGAGGTTCAGATTTATATATATATATATGAAAGGTATTTCAAACTGGGCCCCCAAAGTCCACTCTTGGCATGGAATCAAATTCAAAGAAGTAATAGTTGGACAAATTGAAACTAATTTAAATCTTCATGACACGTTCCTTAAAAAACTCACAAAAGCTGGAGAACTTTTGCCCCTACTCCTCGATCTTTCCCTCCCCTTAGGTTCTCATCTCTTCGGGTGAATTGTTCTCTGCCTTTTCCAACACTCTCCACTCCACCGATGACCTCCGTCTTACCACTGAGTCTCAGGAAGCAACTGGAAGGGACGGGGCAAGGGGTTTTTTTCAGGGCGAGGGGTTTTCTTTGGTGGGTAGGGGAGGAAAATAGGCCATGCGTTAAGGTAAGATTTGCTTTGTCTGACACATCTGATAATAATCGTCATGCCCATACATAGCAATTATATCAACAGAGAGCTGCTTTTCACTTTCCTCCCTTGTCAGTTCTGCAATATCAGATCATGTTCATTTCTGCATTTTACTTTTGGTGTTTTCCCTCACCTTAAGCCTGTGTACTTGCTATTTCCTTTGCATATAATATGTATTTCTTCTGTCTTTTGTCCATCCAATTCCTGTTACTCCTAAAAGATTCAATTTACAAGTGACTTCACCCAGAAGCCTTCCTTGACTGCTTAAGCTGAGTGAGCTGCCTCTCCTCTCCGAAACCGTAATTCTGGGCCCTTTCTCCTGTCTGTGTGCTCAATATACGATCTTATAATTGCCTATTTTACCTGTCTGGTCCCCCAATGGACTGTGAAAAACTTAAAGATAAGCCCTAGGACTTACTTCTTGTGTGTGTGTGTGTGTGTGTGTGTGTGTCTGTGTAAGCCTGCACCTTTCTCTCTGGGGACAGACATCTTCTACCCTCACCCACGGAAGGAAAGCTCCTTAATGGATGTCTTTTGCTTCAACACACACATGGACTGGTCACCCAGAGACACCAGCTAGGTGTTTCTAGCTTAGCCAGTAGACATATATGCAAATCATCAAGTGCAACGTAATATGCTAACTGCAGTGTGGGAGTGCAGACAAGGGGCATCTAAGCCAGTCTGGAAAGACAGGGGAAGGCAGGCTGAGTATGGGCGTAAGAGGAGGATTCGGTCAAGGCAAGAAAGTAGAGGAAGGAAGAAAGGTGTTTGACTTATGATCGTGCCATACCTGTGTGTGCAGGTTCACAGCAAGAAACAGAGTGGTATGTACCAAGGTCCTTCAAAATGAGGAAAACTCTTGATCCAGTAATTCCACTTCTAGGAATTTTTCCTCAGGAAGTTACCAGACATGCACATAAAGATTTATGTATGCGGATGCTCATTGCTGCATGATTTATAATAATAAAAAATTGGAAACAGCTTAAATGTTTACAGTGAATTGGATAAATGAATCCATATGATGGAATACAATGTAGCCTCTAGAAGCCATCTTTAATGAGGGGAAAGTGCTTAAGCTGTTTTAAGTGGAAAAAAGTAGTTCAAAATATGACCCCAATATGGTTAAAATTGGATACAAAGTGGGACAAAATGAATATTATATATATAATCCACACGTGGTAAAAAAAGACTGAAATGAAATACATCAAAATGGTCAGTGGATAGAAGAACTATTGATTTAAAAAATTTTATTTGCATTCTTCCAAATTTTTTATAGAAGTATTCATTATGTTCATAATCTTAATGTGCATTTAGCCTCTGAAGACTACAGTGTTGTTTATGCCACTCACACACTCCCCGGCCCCTTTTAGCGCTCTGTGCCCTCCCACACTGGCACCTGTGTCCCTGTCCCTACCTCAGCCTATGCACCTTCTGCAGGAGATCCCAGGGCACAATTTCAAGATGGCATTTCAATTTCAGTATCCCCAGCCTTTCTTTGTGTGTGTCCTTTTCTATAATACCTTCTTCTTCGTTGCTTTTCCCCAGAAGGGTCTTGTCCTGTCTAAGAGCCTCTCCTGATCAGAGCTGACTTTTAGAAATAAAATAATATATTTATTGAGTACTAACTATGTGCTGCTCTAAAAACTTTGCATGGATTAACTCAATGAATCCATACAACACCCTACGAGATAGGTATTACTATAACTTCTGTTTTGCTGATGGAGAAACTGAGGCCCAATAAAGTTAGGTAAATTTGCCCAAGTTCATCTAATTAGCAAGTGCTGGAACCTGGATCTGAATGCAGGTCATCTCTCCACACCCTACAGATTCCCAAAGAGAGGCTGATACCTAACCGGGAGCAGATCCTTCCCCAGGAAGGTCTACATTTCAGTAGAAGGCCAAGTTCCCAGCTGGCTTAAGCTTATGCAGTGGGACTGGGGTGGGGAAGTTACTATCTAGGGTGTGTCGGGCCTCCCATTTCATGAGGTTCTCAGCGTGTTCTCTGGACCTGCTCACATATGGATCTTCATGTTCCTATTTCTTTGCAGTTTACTTCTGGGCAAAAAGCCCTTGGAACAATGAAGAACTGTGCTCCTACACGGAGCTGAGAGGGTGTGCCTGCAGAAAGGGCGCAGAGAGCTGTGTTCCCTGATTCTGCAATTTCACGAGCCTCCCTGTTACTATTTTTCTTCATGTCAGGGAGGGAAAAACCCAATCTGTAAATGGTTATATGCAGACAAAAAGCTAGTTGGCAAAAGGGGCTGGCCAGAGCTTTTATTATGTTGAGAACCCTGGACAGACAGGTTCCCACGTGAACAATTCCGAAGGGGTCTCCCAGGGGGACAAGCTGGGTCAGTGTGGGCCACAGAGGCAGGGCCTGGGCATGATGGTAAAGTTCACTGCCCGACATGCCTATGCCCAAGCTTCAGGGAGCTCCAGCTCATTGGCATTCACCAGCTTGGCCCAGGCCAGAGGTGACCTTTTGCATCTGTGCCAGTGTGTTCCATCGGGCCCAGAGTGCTTGGTGGTTTCTGCAACCTTCCAAGGAAATTCTTTGGGCTGCCTAAAAAGGAAATCAACTGTTGGAGGGGCAGGCTTCTGGCCAGATTTCTTTTAAGCTCCAGTGTAGGTAGACTAACACGGAGATAATAGTTGCAGTAATATTGATAACACCCCAATTACTTTCACATACATTCACGCAGGGGGGGAAAGCATTTTAAAGACTACATTGCGGTTCTCAGCCTGTTGTCTTTGTCAAAGGGAGGCGCTACTTTCTCAGCCATCTTGATTTCCTCCCCACATTTGCCCTGCACTCTGAGTCAGTAAGACTAGATGAGTATAACCCCGCAGGTTCCTCCCTCCTCCAGCCCGTTGCTGTCACAAGGCATGAGTCACGCACTGCAGGAACACGCAGCAAAGGCCACAAAACCTATACTATTCCTTTCCAAAAGGTGAGGAGGAAAGAAGATTCTAGTGGCTACCTACAGGTTAGTTTTCCTACCTTAACACTAAAAATAACGCAGTTGGATTGAGGGGAGAGGAGGAAGAGCAACAGTGAGAGATTGATGAACCAGGAGCTTCCAACACAGCAGGAACTATTCATCAGCAGAGGCAAATGGCACTCATTTATCTTTGTCACTGCCAACCGGTGAGGGAGAGCAAGCATCAGCCGGATGATCCCCAATAATCAAGTAATGATTGGGCTTCAGATGTCGCTCGGCCCCCATCCAAGCACCTGCATAGACAACCCTCACTGAGGGGCTTCCAGGATCCTCCTGCAACCTTAAGAGGAGGGTGGACCCTGCACCCCACCAGGTGCTGGCATGAGAGGGAAGCCCCTGCATTCTCACTAAGGCAGGACTAGCTAGAACCAAGCCTGGAATTCTTACTGAGCCTGGGTCAGAGGTGAGTCACAGTTTTGTGTGATATTTTTGTCATCTGTTCTCCGAGTGTCTCTGCCACGCAAAGTATCTGGAAAGGAGCCCAAACAGGGTGTAGGAAGCTCAGTCGGGTGTACTGACTCACAAGTAACCAGTCTGTGCCTTGAGGGTAAGCCCTCCCATTGCTGTCTTTGGGTATCAGCTGCTTCAAATAAAAATACCAGTCAAGTGATCCCCACCAGGTCTGGGGTTAAATCACCTGCCCTCCCATTTCCTAGCTTACGGCCTTGGGCAAGCTGACCCGCACCTCTTTGAACCTCAGGTCCTCATCTACACATTGGGGATTGAAATACTTATCTCAGAGAATAAAATCAGACCTCCATAAAATGGTATTTTCAACTCCAGCTGCACGTTGAAATCATCTGGGGAGCTTTAAAATGTACTGATGAGAATGATCAAGAATTGCATCACTGAGGGCCAACCACTGTTAACCCGATGCATTTTCTTCTAGTTATTTTCCCAGCACGCTTGCATGGAACAATTAATTTAATCAGCAGCTATTTATTACTATTGATCTCATCTCTACCACGCACCACCCACTATTCTCAGTGCACACTAGGTTATCGCAGGGAACAGGACAACCTGATTATAATTTTGCATTCTGCTCTTCCCACTCAACATTTCTTGTGAGTGTGTCTTCCCACCTTATTCAATATTCTTGCAAATCCATGGTTGTAAGTGACTCGATTATAATCCATTTTGTGGTTGTACCATAATATAAGCACTATTGGACATGTGTGTTATTTCTTATAACTGTTGGAAATAAATTTTAAAAATATTTTATTGCAGAAATGTTAAAACTATTCCTGCAACTCAGCTCGTGGTCTGCTTCTACCTTCTGTTGAGTGAGGGGTAAAACTCAGCCACTTCTCCCAAAGCACACACCCCTCCCCCATTGCACGTGGCTCCCTCCCTGCTGTCTTCAGATTGTCCCTGGAGCACCACCTTTGGCCTGGGCCTCTCTCTAGCTTTCTATCCGCATCCTGGCTTTATTTTTCTCCCTAACACTTGTGTCATCCTATATATTTTACTTTTAAAATTGTGTTTATAATTTGTGCATGTCTACCTGAACGTAAACTCCACAAGAGCAAAGGTTCTCTGTTCAGTTCTCCTAACGACCATGTCCCCAGGGCCCAAACTGGGGTGTGCTGCACGGATAAGTGACGTTTGTTCCAGAGCATTCCCAGGGGAGATGGAAAGGAGGGAACATATGCACTGGAGGAACTAGGAGAAGACCCGAGAGGCAGAAGCCAAAAGAAGAGTAGAGCTCGATTTCAGAATCAAATTAAGGAGGAAAATCTCCTCTACTCTTGCCTGTCCTCTCACCAGGTTTGTGACGTGGAACTACAAGAAGCCATTCTCCAGTGCCTCACTCTGGGGAGTTGAGAGCAGAGTTTTCTGCATGGGTATTAAAGCCTCTCTTTCTGCAGAAAGCTTGTCCTTGAGATTGTCCACAGTGATTGGTGCAGCTCAGTAGCTATGAATATAAACAGCTCCCAAGAATTAAATGGCCCTGGCAGACACAAAGACCTGGGTTCAAGATGTCAGCCGGGTCAGGAAGTGTTCAATATCACCCGAGTGAGGCCTTTGTGTTTTTAACAGCCGGGTCTCTGGGAAGGGTGCCAGCTGCCTGTAGCCCAGGTGAAAAGATGACTCAGATTCCCTGTGCCTGAGTCAGGCCCCCTTGGGAGACCCTCTGCTCAGAATGCAGACAGATCAGTGAAGTCCATTGTCAATCGCTGAGCCTCGTTAAGCTGTAGCTACAGCCCTGCCTGAGACCAAGGCATTGAGTCAAATGGCCTAAAGACAGGAACAGGGCAGGGGAGGTAACTGGTAGTTACGAGGCATCTGACAGAGCCAGGACCTGATTTATTTATTTGTTTATAAAATATGACTCAAGATAAATAATGCACACACAGGGTTTAAAAAAAAAAAATCAAATAATGTAAAAGACTTAAAATTGAAAATCATCTTCTGTGGCTATGAATAACCTCTCCAGTCTCAATTTTCCCCAACCAAAGGCAACTGAGTTTAGTAGTTTCTTGTGCACTCTTTTCAAAATGTGTGTGTATGTATGTGTGTGTGTGTACACATACACATGAAAACAAATGTCAGTATACTATACCCACATTTCTGCACCTTGCTTTTTTTGTATAATATGTCTTAGCAAATGTTCCATAGCAGATCTTAATTTTTACATGCTTCATCATAATCTATTGACTAAACTGTAATTTATTTACCAACTCCCTATTGTGAAGTTTAGATAATTTTCCGCTTCTGCTATTACAAAAATTGCTGTGATAAATGTCTTTATATTTCTATTTTTAAATAATCTTTTAAAACTGATTATTAGAAAAAGTTACTCATCTGTACAGAGGACTAAAGGAATACAAAAAAATATGAACAAGACAATAACATTCAACTACAGGTAACCATCATTAATATTTTAGTGTATTTCCTTTGTCTGTTTTCTTGTGCTTTATTTTTACATAAATAGAACAGTGTAATTCTTTATCTTTTGCTTAACACATGGGGATTTTTCCATATCATTAAACACTCTTCAAAAGCAATATTTTAAAATACTAGAGAATTATCCATCATATGGCTAGACTTTGATTTATTTAAGAATTACCCTCCTGTTGAACATTCTGGTGGTTTCTAGGTTTTGTGTTTGTATATGCAGTGTTTCCACATATATGTTTCTACTTTGTGAGGGGTTTATGAAGAAGAGTATAAACTTTCCTTTAAATCCTTATCATGCATTGTCAAATTGCCTTCTAGACAATCTATGCAATTTGCACTGTTACCAATGCCTGTGAGTGTCCAGCTCACTTATTCCCAAGTATTTTTTTTCCTCATTTTAGGAATAATGTAAATTATACTTCTCCACTGCCTTGAAGTTAGGAGTGGCTGTGTGTGCCTTGCTTTGGTCACTGAAATATGCGTGGAACTGACACATGTCGCTTCCAGGGGAAGCTTACCTGGCAGGGTGAAAATCAGGTTTTCCCTCCTGCCTCAGCAACCAGGGCCACTCCCGATGGTGGAAGCCCCGTTGGCCTGGGTGTCTGGGGAAGGACGTGTGGAGCAGAGAAAGCTGCCTGTCAGCCCTCATTGGACGCTCTGCGTAAATGAGAAATAAACTTTTGTCTTTAAAAGGCACTGAAATGTGAGAATTGTTTTTTTACAAGGCTCATCGAGAGAATTAAGTCTTAAAGCCCTAAGATGTTCTGTGTAGATAATGAATTCTTTTCTGTGTATCTAAATGGTACAGTTATGTACCAGCCAAGGGAGAATTGAGAAAACTGTCACCTGATCAGAAAAATCCCACCCACCCTTGTTGCTATAGAAATTGTTTCTTATAACCAGACCTAAGCCAATTATCACGTAGTATTTGCTTGGACAGAGGAATGGATGCGGGAATGCCTCTGAAAAAGAGCATTCTTTTCTGACTGAGCTACCAGAGGCTGAATCTCCTCCTTCCTCTAGACAATGTCATGTCTGGATTGAGTCCTGAGGCCGCTGCTGCCTCCCATGATGAGCTGGAGGAGGAGCCCTTTGTGCATTGTGGGGAAGAAGGCAGGACCCAGAGCCACAGTGCCACAGATCCGCACAAGCCACGCTGATCATTGTCCTCACCTCTGGACTTGTCTGTTTACATGAGTGACTTTTCAGTCACTTGCAGCCTAACATGTGCTGTCAGGTCATGTTTAAAGCATTGCTTGAAGTTTAGCTTCTCCTGACCACCCCTTTTCCTACATAACTTCCTACTCCCAGCCCAAGGTGGCCGTAGAGAAGGCACCTGCCACCCTTTGAGACTGCTCTCTCCTTCCTCCATCCTCTCAGGCAAACTGCCTCTCCCAGTGACCTGTAATGAAGAGGAGGTCTGACTGTTAATAGTTTAGACCAACTGTGACTTTAGGTCTGTCCATGTGTAGCTGCTGGGCCTTGTACACAGCCCGGCCCTTCCATGCGGAACCCAGTGTGGACACCCTAGTCTTTCCCAGAAGATTACCCTTTGAGTACTTCTTGGTTTGCTTGACAAGTTTAAAATCAGGAGCATATTTGAGATAGAGTGGAGAGGTTTCCACCAGATTATTGTCCCTGGGATGCAGAGAAAGTGAGAAAGAGGACTGGTGCATACTCAGCAGACAGGAGACATGAAGGACAACTGTGTCTTCTTCCAAATCCACTGACCCCCACTCTGCTCTTTCCCACCCTGGCCTGAGCCCTGGGAGACTGCGCACTGCAGACTGCACCACCTGGCCTCTCTTGCCTTCTGGCTTCCAGATTGGCCAATGGGGGCAGCAGCAGGAGATTGGAAGGAGAGAGCACGAGATAGGGGCATTATTCTCCCAACTCTGGCAGGGTCGGCGGCATCCCTTCAGGACCACAGCCCCTGCCCAGTGCCCTTCATCCATGGCTGCATCCCCCACCTGGACCTGGGAACTCTTCTTTTCCCCTTTGCTTGTTCAGGCCAGGGGTGGTAATGGCTCCCTGATATTTCCAGTCTCTGGGTCGTTCACCAGCCCTGTAAATCACCTCCCGCCCAAAACCCCTGTCTATGCCTCTGTAAATAGAACAATTAAACTCTTTCAGTTGAAACCATTGAATGTGCATCTGCTTCCGGCTTCTTACTATGTATCAGGCATGGGTGAAATACAGTTATCATCTATTGCTTAATGTAAACTTTCTATGATTTTATTCCTGTTTTACAGATGAAAAAACTGAGACTCCGGAGTTTAAGTAACCTGCCTTTAGAAAGGGACCCTACTACCCAGGAGCAAAGGTGAAGCTGGTCTGAGGCCACACCCTTCTGATCCAGCCACGTGACTGATCTACTCCACCCCTCAGTTCCCACCAGCCCACCCTGGACATCACGAGCGAGAGTCACAAGCAGATGTCCTTCAGGTAGGACCTGGCTGTAAATAAGTTTAGGTTGATTTGTTCCAGGTTTTAAAAATTGGAGAATTTCATAGGAATCTAGATTTCTGACTTCTGACAAACCAGAGAATCTGGAAGCAATGAAATTACATTCTTATGTAGAAACAATTCAAATAGCAACTTCCTCCTTTAGGTGAGGTCTTGTGTCCCCACAGCCCCCACCCCTCCCTCTTGCCTTGCGACTTGCTCACTCTGCTCACGGCTGCTGCCTCTCTAGCCCCCGGGTGAGCAGGGTTTGTGAATCCTGGCCTCGAATCTCAATGTCGTGTTGCACATTAGACAGATGAGCATGCCTCATTCGAATGTAAGCTCCAAGAGGGCAGGAATTGGTATCTGTTTTCTTAACTGTATCTGAAAAACTTAGAACAGTGTCTAGAGGGTACTGGACCCGCAATACATATTTGCGAATAAATGATGTCCTTGTGCAGGCCAGGTGTCTTGAGGCCGATGGCTTACTGAAACGCTATGGGAGCCTGCAGTCCAGCAGGGGGCTGTGAGGAGTAGCAGCAGCCACGAAAATTCCCCTGGCTGGGAAATATCTGCAGGGCCATCTTGTACTGAATCTCTTTCCTTGTCTGGTTAATACTGTGGAGATGCTAGCTCTTTCCCTCGTGGACTTGGGTGTGGGGACAGACGTCCTGAATGCTGCAGATTGCGCTTCTCTTTCCGTTCACTTCCTGCCCACTGACACATTCTGCCCCATTACCCCGAGGCCCCACAAGCATAAGCCCATCAGGTCTCTGTGTCACAACCAATCTTCAGGGCGCCTCAAGGGCTCTTTCCTCCCACGCTCCTTAATGAGATTCTACCATCCGATATACCTGCTTTACATTCAGAGCTCCAGATGTTTTGGGTGGGTTCTTGGCAAAGAAAGGACATTTGGGCCCAGATGAAAGGTGTTAGGAGCAACTGGGCTTGAAAATCACTGGGCTGCTGCGTTGGTGGAGGTGAGACGGGTTGGGTCCAGAGACAGGGAAAGAAGAGCTCTTTGGAGACTTTCTCTTCCTCTGCTTGGATCCATGTGGAACCTAGAAGAGGTGAATTCCATCCTCCTGGCTCTCCTGTGACTCCATGATGAGAGAGTCAGTCATTCTGGGGAGGCAGATCTTCTATCTTGCCTATACAGCATGACGTGCACAAAACAGTTTCCTTGTCCTGACGCGGGGAGTGCTCATTCCTCAGCATCTGCTGGTGGAAGTGAGTTTGCTGCAACATAAGGGTAACTTCCTGTGAACAATACACAGGCGTGCTTGGACAGAAGTGAGCCCCAGTCACTGGCAGTTCTTGAGGCTTGTTCCCCTAGAGCTACTTGTTGAGGAATGGAGTTGGACTATGCCAGGCAAATGGCAGTTCTCCACCAGCACACGCTCTGTGCTGGACACAGAACTAGCTGTATACCTGTTATCTCTTATCATCCTTACCTGATTTTATAATATGGACACTGAGACTCAGAGAGCTTCAATGGTCTCCTGACGTCACATAACCAGTAAGTAGTAGAGCCAGAATTTGAACCCAGAACCCAAAATTCTTTGCTCTTGGTGATAGCACTTAGCTATAAAAAAGGTGGAAAAGGCTGCACGAGGTGACTCACACCTGTAATCCCAGCACTCTGGGAGGCCAAGATGGGAGGATTGCTTGAGGTCAGGAGTTCAAGACCAGCCTGAGCAAGAGCAAGAGCACGACCCTGTCTCTACTAAAAATAGAAAAAAATTAGCCAGGGGTGGTGGTGCCCACCTGTAGTCCCAGCTACTCAAGAGGCTAAGGCAGGAGGATCACTTGAGCTCAGGAGTTTGAGGTTGCTGTAAGCTAGGCTGACGCCATAGCACTCTAGCCCAGGTGACAGAGTAAGACTCTGTCAAAAAAAAAAAAAAGGTGAAAAGGCCATCTGAGAAGAACAGTGATGTGCATGCACAGGACAAAGGATGAAACACCTGCCATCCAGGACAAGCCACAGCTGGGAACAGTGGGCTCACTGCAGCTGAGGCAAGTGGGGAGATTCAGCTGTAGACAGACTGACCAGATTGCAAATGGCACCAGGGGCAAATGTCATGAGGCCACCTTTTTTTTTTAAGACAAATTTTATCATATTTTGAGAAATATGGCAAACAAATACGTACACTGTCCTCCTTGGGTATTGGAGTAAGAAAGCTGAAAGATGTCCAGATCTAGACAAGGACTAAGGAGCCCGTGTTCACTTAACATTTTCACCACTTAATCCTTACACCTTCCCTTGCCTGCCCACACCCTGCAGCCGGGGCCACGGGGGCCCTGGCTCCTCTTGCACGGAAACCGTAGCTGCTTCTGCGGTGAGCCACAGCTCCCGGGGGCCTGGCCTCTGGTGAGGGTCAGTGACGTCATCTTTGGTAGGAGTTTCAGACAGAGAATTCCCCAGAGATCTTGCAGTCAATATGTCTCTTGCCCCCACTGCCTTCCCAGCCAGAAAATATGCCCATCCTCTGAGTTCTGTACGCTGCTTTAATATCTCAGCTTGCTACCCAGCTCGACATCCCTTCTTATTCTCACCCCCCCACCCCATGCCCACCCGGTTTCACCGAAGCACAGCTCAAGTATGGTCAACTTCAGGGCATTTCAGCAATAGAAGTTAGAAAAGTCACTTTCCATTCGTCCTCTGTGGCTTGTTCAGTTACCAGAGAGGAGGGAGAGAGGTCCTGGGTACCTTCCCCACCTCTTTTTAAGGGCAGCAGATGCTCTGTTTCGTCTTTTTCAGATTTTGAGCTTCTGCACGTAATTATTTTGAACTGGGACTGCAAGAGTTCACAACCCGCCTCCTGACGGTATTTCCACAGAGGTGGCGGGGGTGCTCGGGTGCCATCTGAGTGGACGGCATCGCTCAGGCTTGCTTTCCCCTCCCGTTTTTCCTTTCCTGGGCAAAGCTGCGGAGGCCCATCTGGCAGGGCAGTGGGAGCCGTGATGTGAGCTCATGGAAGGAGCATGGCTAACGGTCACTTCACAGCCCCGCTTCCCTCACTGAGCAGGTGGGCAGCGGAGAATTAGCGTGCATCTCATCACATCAATATTTTATTTCCTCCCTGCTCCCGGCTCCCCTCGAAGCTTTGATCGCTTTGCCTCTGGGGCAGAGCTGGACAGGTGACTTTCACGATGCAAATCAGAGTCAGCAGGCCCTCTGCCCGGGCTTTGATCTCCTTCCTAAGGAGAAGGCCGGCAAGGAACGCAGTGGGCCCTGGCCCCTGCTCACCCCTGTCTCCGTAACCTTGGGCGAGGTGGAGCCTGCAGAAGGTCTTTCCTTTCGCTTTGCAGAAGGGTAACATGATTTGTAGCAGCAGTTAGGAAACTACCCGAGTTCTGGTCATTTACACCATGGGAGGCATTGGAGAGGGCATCTTGTTTAAAGACTTTATCTATTTACTTATTTTTACTCAAATATAGAGGTTAAGTAGTTAAGTTTAAAACAAGGTCAAGGCTTTGAGAAATAGTAGATTCTCCTCCTGTCACATTAGGAGCTTCTTTCATTGCATCTGATAAAAGCTACGCACATCCTCCCGTTCCCCAGATGTCTGTACTTCCTACAGCCCCTTTTTTGCTTTCTGCCCTTGGTGCTTGGCCATGGTGCTGGGGTAGGGGAGAAGAAGGACGTGACGTAGCAGAAGTGAGAGTTCTTCCCTAAGGGAAGTACAGGCTGGCCAGGATGGGAGTAAAAGCAAATCCCAGCCGTTTCAGTGCTGGGGATTATGGGGAGAAGGGAGACAGAGGGAGGAGAGGTGGGGAGAGGCATGACTGTCCCCATCTGTTGAGGACCGGGAAAATGATGATTAATGCTTGGTGCCCGGGATCTGGTGCTGTCCTGCTTCACGTTTGAGACTCTGAGAGTAGCTCATTCCACAGGCTGCCTTCATTAGCTCAAATAAATTTAGATTCATGAACATAAATTCTGACATTGTTTTTATATTTCCCTTTACATTACAGACTCGTGAAGACCTTGTTAGTGTGAGTAATTATCCATGCACTGGCTTCTGCAAACCTCCGTCCTAGACTATTACTAGGTATCCATTTCTGTCTCATTCTAGTTGGATTTTCAGTTGGTTTGTTTATGTTGTTAGGAAAAGAGATCTCCTCAAGTTGCTGCTTCAAATAAAAGGATGGTGTTTTGAAGGTAGATATGGCTCTGCTGAGGACTAGAAACGTTGGACACCAATCTCTCTCTTGGAGACTGCGCCTCTCTGTCCATCTGATCTCTTCTCTGTGGACCTGTTGCTACATAGCAAACCACTCCCAAACACAGTGGCTCAAAATAACAATTATCACTCCCTCTCATGGTTCTGTGGGCTGACCACACTCTCCAGTTCTTAGTCAAGTGTTTCCTGTAGTCATAGTCAAATGGCAGCTGGGGCTAGAGTGATCGGAAGCCTCAGCTTGGCTGGACTTCCAAGGTGGCTCACTCACATGGCTGTGTTGGTGCTGGCTGCTGGCTGGGAGTTCATGTGGCCACATGTGGCCTCTCCATGTGGCTTGGTTTTCTCTTGGCATGGCAGCTGGGTTCTAAGAGAGAACATCCCAAGAGACCTACGTGAAAGCTATAAGGCTTCTTATGGCCTATCCTTGGAAGCCATGCTCTGTCACTTACATGACATTCGGCAGTTCCAATCCAGTAGGAGAAGAGTACAGAAGGGCATGAATACCAAGAGGACGGTGCCCTGGGAGAACCTTCTCTGGAGACCAGGTGCCACAGGACCGCACCTTTGCTCACTTGTAGTTTCTGCCTCCTCATGGCTTTAATTTGCTTATGATCCATCCTGACTGCTGCCCCTGGCCTCCCTAGATACTTTTCCATGACACTCTTTCTGTCCCTATTCTTACTGGCTTAATCAACGAGTTCAAAAATTTTAAATTCTTGATAGAGGACTGTGCTTGGGTGAAGGTTTCACTGGGTGGCCCATGATTCCCTGTGCTGTCAGTTGTGGCTAGATGTGGGTGGGGCCCAATAGCACCAAACATAACAACCCAAGTTGTCCCTTTCATTAGGGACGTGGGTGGGACAGTCCCTCTAGGAGACATGTCTGATGCAAACTGTTTTTGCTTTGCTCTTGCCCGTGGGATTTGATAATGAACTAGTGCAACTATAAAGGGACCAAGATTCCAGAGAGGCCAGTTATAGCCCTTCTGTCTTGTTATGTCTGATGTGCAGTTTGCAGCTTTTAAATTCTGCCACATATTTCTATGAGAACAGCCTCCATGAATCCTGGAATTTAACCTTGGCCTTTGTTGCCCATGACTCAGAGAACACTCATATGTCTTAGTACTTGACAAGAGCATGGGTCATGATTTCCTGACCCCTCATTTTAGAGATGAGGAAATGGAGAACTTAGAAGTGGATTGATTAAAAATTTCATAAGTGCATAAATGTAGAGACAGAAAAAACTCATTTCCTAGGACTCCCAAGCCGGCACGCCTCACTATGCTGCTGCCCTGAGAGGAGCAGGCAACTCAGAGGCCAGCGAAAGTGGGCACACAGAACATGACAGATAGCAGGTGGGCCCATGTTGACACCACCAAGCCCCACTGAGAGAGCAAAGGCTGCTCACTTTCTCAGAATTTAGTAACCAGATTGCTACTCCTTGGTTGGCTGCTGGCATCCTCACGCTAAGGTTGTGTGCAGGGTTGGCTCAGCCCAACTCTACCCATCCCAGTGACCAGTGCTGGCTCAGAATCTTTCATTCCCGCCCCTGTTTCTCAAAGGGAAGCAGGTCAACATCTTGGGCATCTCGTTCAAGCCATTTTCACATGCTGCTGTAGGCTCCCTGGGGAGCTGGCTAATATTCTGAGCTCCGTGACTTCAGCCTGTATAAATTTGTGGAATATTTACTTATATGGGATTTTTCAACCCTGCTTTCCAATCTGGGCTGAAGAATTAGGCAAAATGCCTTGCATGTATCCTGGGAGTCATGAAATGGATTCCGCAGAGTGGTATTGGTTAAAAAATAGTTCGCCATATGGAACGTAGAAGAGTGCTGAAGAACCACCTTCCTGGAAGGTTTCTAAGATAAAACACCACAATGCTTATGGTTTGGAGTTAAGTCGAGTGGCAGGAGAAGGAAGAGTTCTCAAGGTCTGTCCAGGTGCAGCTCTAAGGAAGTACTGTCTTTCTTAAATATAGTAAAGAAGAAGATACTACATTTTCCAATTTGGAATTTTTCTTTTTCTATTAAGTCCTTGAGTCTGAGCTGTGTCATTAGGGTCAATCAGCTTCACAGTCTGCTTAGAAAAAATCACAAATTCAGGCAATCTTGCTTTCCCTGTCCCATCATTTCTTTTGGTACCTTTTTATTCCCATCATGGAAGCCCTTTTTTCCCTTCAGGTGGGATAGCATTCCTTCACTCCATTGGCAAGGCCTGCTAGACATCAAAAATAAGCTAATGCATACTGAGTGATGTTCATCAACTAATACATTTTTTTCTTTTTTTTTTTTAAATGGGGTGGGGGGTTGTGAGGAGGGGTGCTCAGTGCCTTTTTTTTTTTTTTTTTTTTTTGAGACAGAGTCTCATTCCATTGCCCTGGGTAGAGTGCAGTAGCATCATTGTAGCTCACTGCAACCTCCAACTCCTGGGATCCGAGTGAGCCTTCTGCCTCAGCCTCCAGGGCAGCTGGGACTACAGGCACATACTGCAATGCCCAGCTGGGTTTTTTTTTCCTTTCTTTTTGGTAGAGATGGGGTCTCACTTTTTGCTCAGGCTAATCTCAAACTCCTGAGCTCAAGCAATCCTCCCGCCCTAGCCTCCTAGCATGCTAGATTACAGGGGTGAGCCACCACATCTGGCCTCAACTAATGTATTAATTAACTTAAGGGAGGAACTTCTCTGGCATTTCTGAAATTGTTTCAGGCAATAAGGCTCCTCTCCCACTTTATTTATACATTGACCCTGGAATAATCTCTTTGCCTAGAATAGTACCATGGAAATAGCGCAGTCTTTGGAGCCAGAAAGATCTGCATTGTATTTCTGACTCAGCCGCTCACTAGCTGGGTGGCCTTGAGCAGCTATCAACTTCTTGAGCCTCAGTTTTCAGTTTTATGAAATAATAGCCATTAGGGTGAACTCCGTGAGATTGTCATTTCAGTACCTCAACCTGGTATCTCCCAAGGTTGTCATGAGGTCTAAGTGAGACCAGGTGTGCAAAGTGTGTGCAAAATGGCTCGTCACATATCAGATGCTCCTTGCTTATTCCATCTCTTCCAATGCAATGGCCATGGCATTATTCTTTCTTTCTGAAAATGAAAAACAGGTCACCACCCATTTTCCGTGCAAAATGGCTTCATCTTTCATTTCTATTTGTAGTTCATCTGTTGAAATGTTGCTCATCTAAATAACAGAACTACTGGGCTGGTAGGATTTCCTTATATTCAGAGTTTTCTTATAGTAAAAGGTAATGGCTTTTTCCCCTTTTATATTTTTCTTCAAAATATGCTCTGCCCCAGAAACTGGTTATTTACACTACGTATGTTCCAGAAATCCCTTGTAATGAACCATACAAATCTATTTGTCCTGCTGCTACTATAATTGCCTATATCTTATTATAACTTAATATGTAACAGATTTTTTTGGCGAGACCAGAAGCAACTGAGCATTCACTGAAAACGCAGACGCTGAAGGTTGATGAGGAGCCAGTGAACCCACTAATTGGATAAAGGGGGGATGGTGTGGAAATTTAATTAAACTGGCATTTGCTCTAGCTGCTGAAAATATTAATCAGAAAATGAGTCGCATAAAGAAAGTAAAAAGCAGGGGAATGACATTAAAAATGCCATGGGTGCCATTCTTCCTAGCACTGATGAGAAAAGGATTCTTTTTCTTCCAGGAGGTGTTGGTCATCTGTCCATCGAGCTCTGCCGACAGCTTCTTTGGGCAGAGATCACAAAGAACGACGCTTGGAAAGCTGTGATTTGGGAGGAGGAGTGTGAGATTCTTGATTTGGGGACCAGATGCATCTCTTGGCAGCCTTTGATACAAACATAAAGATAAAATATGTGTCTGAAAAAAAAAAAAAAAACAAGAAGAAAAAAGCCAGTCTTCTGCCTCTCCTCTAAAGAAGTATTCCTCCCAACAAGAGATGAGCTGAACATCTGCATCCATTCAAGCAATAATGCTTAAACAATTGTCAAATTTGAGAGGGGGGACAAGGGTTTTGAACCAGGCATTTAAATACATTCCATAACCCAGGAGCCATTGGAAAGACACCACCCTCCCTAGGCCTGAAAGCAAGCGTGAAGGAGTGTGAAGACAGACAGGAACTCTTGCGTTTGGTCCAGGGGCTTCTCTGGTAGGTTTAAGTGCTCTGAGTGTTCTGGACAAGCGTTCCCCTAGAGACATTGCCCCATTGCCACTGGGGACAGCTGGGCCCTGCAGGAAACTCTGGGTTGATGGACTTAGCTACAGAGCCTGTAAGGCAGAGGAAGGTAATTCTTCAATGGGAGAAGTTTCTCCTCAGTCTTGGCCACTTGGGCTTCGGTTTCCAGAAGAGTTTTTCAAGTCAACAGGATGTTTCAGTTCAAGGATGCCTTGCTTCAAGAAAAGCTGTTACATGAAAATGAGAACTTACAAATACACGATGTTCTTGCTCTTTTTTTTATTAATTGGGAAAACTCTGCTGACCAACACTGATCTGGGGTGAAATCTGTGGCAATCTTTTTATGTAAATTTCTATTTCTTGTGAGTGACCAGGGCCCTGAGAACCCCTGTCCCCATACAAGCTGCTGCTGAATGAGGCCCACTGTCCTGCCACCTCCAATGTTGGCCCTGGGTCACCTGCCCTGCTCTTTCCTTGACCTTGCAGAAGGAAGGAACAACTAAAAGGAGAGGGGCTATATTTTGTTTTTTCCTTGGCTTCTTTCAGTTCACCCAGAAGAGTCTCTGTATTAGTTTCCTAGGGCTGCTGTGACAAAATGAAATGGGTGGCATAAAACAACAGAAGTTTATTGTCTCACAGTGCTGAAAGGCAAAAATCCAAAATTAAACCGTTGACAGGGAAAAATTCCTGAAGCCTCTAGGGAAAAATACTTCCCTGCCTCTTCACAGCCTCTTGGTGGCTGCGGGCAATCCTTGCATTCCTTGGCTTGTAGACACATCACTCCAATTCCAGCCTTTGCCTTCACTCAGCTGTTTTGTTTGTTTCTGGGTCTCCTTCTTTCTTTTATCAAGACCTCAGTCACTGGACCACCCTATTCCAGTATGAGCTCATTTTAACCTGATGGCATCTGCCAAGCCTATTTCCAAACAAGGTCACAATCACTGGGACTGGGGTCAGGACTTCAACGTATCTCTTTGGGAGATACAAATCAACCCACAACAGTCTTTATTGAAAGAAGTGGTGTTATTGGGTACATTTCCTCCATTTAGGTCCATGTGCCTGTGTCAACCTGGATTTCAAATAAAGTTCATGATCAAAACAAAAATTAAATGTCTGAGCTCTAATTTGTGTACTTCCAGTAAATGTATATTCCTAACTTGATCAAACTTGTACCAAAAAATAAATTACATGCAAAATAACATCATGAATTAAAATGCATCTTGCATTTTTTTTCAAGATTTAAAAGGTTCTGAAATTTCTGTTTAAAAACCACTATAGGCCAGGCACTGTGGCTCACGCCTATAATCCTAGCACTCTTGGGAGGGTGAGGCAAGAGGATCACTTGAGTTCAGGAGTTTGAAGCCAGCTTGAGCAAGAGTGAGACCGCATCTCTATTAAAAATAGAAAAAATTGTCCAGGCGTCATGGCACACATCTGTAATCCCAGCTACTCAGGAGGCTGAGGCAGGAGGATTGCTTGAGCCTAGGAGTTTGAGGTTGCAGTGAGCTACGATGACACCACTGCACTCTACCCAGGGTGAGAGAGTGAGACTCTGTCTCTAGATAAATAAATACATAAATACATAAATATAAAAACCACTGTACTTATGTAAACTGTTGTTTCTTGATTTATTGAAAGATTATAGCCTCCTTGCATTTTGGTGTTAAAATGTCCCTTCTGTTATGAAATAACGATGAGCGCAACTGGTATTTATTTATTTTTATATTTTTAAATAATATCCTCCTAACTTAGCAAAATAAGATGTTGACAATCCTCTGTCAGTTCTAACTCATTCTGGGCCATTTTAGTATCCAGTGGAATACAAAAATATTGGAACCACTGTAGTAGGAGATATCTATTTTCATCTCTTATGCCTAAAGAGTTTCCTTCATGAAAATAATCTGCTATTTAATAGATGTCATCACTCATTCCATAACGTTTGCATTTTTATTGTTGTTTTCCATAAAATTACCTATTTGCCTAGAGATGGGATGGAGTGAGAATTTGAGATAAACCTGAGACTGACCACAATGAATCAGAAATTAAGGATCTTTAAAATGTGGTTATCAATTCATATGGGAAGTTAATCCTGGTTTCCAAAAATTCTGCACATTCCCAGCTTTGCAAGGCCCCATCTTTTATATCAAATACACTATGTCATTTTTAAATTGTAGTGCTGATGCCTGAATGCATGGCAGTGATTCAATAGTTTGTTTGCAAAAACCAAAATGCCATCAGGCTCCATCGGAGTGGTCTGAACATCTCTCCCTATTGAGTGTGAGATTGGAAGGCCCAGCGTGGCATCAGCCAGGAATGGTCCTACAAGTTAGCAAGTCACAGGTTAGCAGAATGAATGATTAGCCTAAAACATGGATTTTCAGATATTTTATGAGAAAAAATAGTTCATATCTACATATTTTAGCAGGAACAGCTTCTCATAATGCAAAGGAGGTTAGGTAAGCACTAGACCCAGCAGTCAGACTAGACGGACTCCACATAGTCACTCGAGCTTATCGAAGCTCTTCAGAGTTCTCAAGAGAGCTTGATTAATTACAGACAGGCAGGATATGAGGAAATGCTGACCAGGTCCTGACTACCTAGTGACAGGAGTCAATGCCAAGGCATGGCTTCATGAAGGCTGTCCACTCTTCTACCAAGGGCCTACGGGAAGGAAAGGAAACTCAGTGCAGGTGGACAACCGAGAGAACTTTCTCCAGGACACTGAGCAGAGATTTCTAATGAAATTGTGAGGTCATTTTCCCAGGGGTCTTTCTAGGTTCAGATGAAGGGATATACGTGTGGGATGGGCAGAAAAGTTCTAGTGGGTAGGCGAGAATCACTGAGCTTGGTGGCTGGTCTTGACGTTCTTCTTTCTCTCTCCTTCCGCAGTGTCACCACGTGTTCCCGCGAGTGCGGAACGAGGACTTGGCTCTGTGTCAGGACACTCTGCAGCTGTGCTCACAGACAGCAAAGGTGTGGTGCACTGACGTGCCAGACCGCCCTCTCTCGCCTGTGCAGGACCCAGGGTCAGTTTCACTTTGGCTAATGGTAATTCCCAGATTAGGTCTTTCTCGAATGGAATATCCTCGTTTGCAACGTCCAAATCTGAAGAAAGGCCTTTGTATAAGAAGGGAAATTTCATTATTCTCTCCCCAAAATTCTGTCTAAACCCAGAAGGAGGAGGATTCTACACTCCCACCCCCACCTCACATACATATACCTCCCACCCCAAGGAAGAGCCGCCAACTCAAGGGGTCGAGAAAGGAATGTTCCCTGTGCCGCCTGGTGGCAGCGGGCCGGCTGCTGGCATGGAGCCCCAGGTTTGGCCTTGCTCCACTTATGGCCTCCTGGTGCTACTCACAGAGGGCCTGGCTTTGGGCGGACAGGCTGGCTGTCCCTAGCTACCCAGATTAGGGGGTAAATGAACTCAGGGTCTGCTTTGCAGACTTAGCCATTCTATTGCAGGAACAGGTAGTCTAAGCTACATTTTCTAGTACTATTAATATTTACTAAATGTGTCCCAAATTGCAGTAGAGAAGGGGAGTGGAAGACAAGAACGAGGTGGCATAAACACTCATCTGTGCTCCACACACAGCTTTACAATTAGTTCTTTTGTAAATAAACCTTCCTCAAATTATGCTGCATTGAGTGTGCCCCTGGGGCCTGCTGGAGTCCTCTCTGATAGAGTAAACCTTGAATAAAACCCAATGTTAGAAGAATACTGATTTTTTTGTACATTACATTACTAGTAACTTTTCAAAGGAGACCTATCTTGAACTTGTACTTTTCTTCCATTAGAAGCTCTGGCATTCCTCACATTTCCTATCACCTTTAGATTACTGGATGGTGCACACGTTACCTCCCCGAGTGGTGACGTTGTCAGTGTTTTGGAGAAGCCAGTCTTGATGTAAGCTCTATATCCTAACCATGTTGAATTTTGTCCAGGAGTTTACCTAAATCATTTTTAGAGTTATTTCTATGTTTGAAAGCTAACGAGTCCAAGGATCCCTGCCTGCTCTGTAAAGTAGCTTTTCAGCTGCTGTCCTGGAGATCTAGTTTCCTCGAATTGCACAAACCTATCTCTGTTCACTCTATCAATACCCGGCATGATTTCATACACCTGTCTTAGCATCTTTCCTGCAAGAAAGAATTTCTTCACAAGTACAGATGCCTGTTTAAAGAGCCACTGACACATCTCTCTTGTAATCTCTTCAGAGTTTCAGGAGAAGTGGGAGGGCTCTACACGTTGCATTTTCTTCCTTATTGAACCTTAACTCTGTTCTTGGTCAGGGTGCCTACACCCCCAAGGACAGTATAACCTAGCGACCAAAGGTGTGCTGCAATGACTCCCTATCCAGGTTCCCCTCCCCCCATACCAGCAGCGTGCCTTCAACAGTACATCCTTATTTAAATGGGGATGATAATAATGATTTCTGCATCATAAGGGCTTCATGGGATTTAAATGAAACAATTAACATAAAGAACTTAGTACAGCACCTAACTCAGTAATCCTCAATAAATGGAATATTAATTAGCATGAGCTTTACCAATTGGAATTGAAATTAGGATTAGGATGAGTATCAGCATTAGTACCCATGTCTTTGCACATTCTTTACCTCTATCTGTATTGGCCCTTCTCCTTGTGTACTTGATAGACACCAAGTTATCCTTCAGCATCCAGTTCAAATGCCGTCTCTTCCGGGATACCTCCCCTGCTCTCCCAGGTAGAATGTATCCACTCCCCTAGCACCTTTTAATCTTTCTCCATTGTAACACTAATCCCTCTGAATGTGTTACTGTGGCCCTCTCTCCTGCTGGACTGCCCTTCCTGAGAATGGGCGTGGGTCTAGGTGATGCCCACACCACCTGGCAGACAACCTGGCAGAGCTGGCTCTTCTTAAATGATCTAGAACTTGAAAGGAACTGCAAAGGCTGCCTAGGAGGCAAGCAGACCCAGACGTGCCCAGAGGTCTGATTACTAGAAGAAAATCAAGACGGAACCCTCCAACCCAACTGCATTGTATGAGTTGTAGACAATAGTTCTTTTCATAGGAGCTTGGCCAATGGTGCTGGGTTGGGAGGGTGGGGTCAGGGGGGCATTGAGGAAGTTTCTGCAAATTAGACCATGTCTCTGCCTGCCCAGAAGGACAGGAGCTGGTGTGAGCATTTCTGCCTTGTCATGCTATCAGATGCAATGAAGACACTTAGGCGTGTGACAGGGAGTGTGGAAAGGAGACGCATCACTTGTAAGTTGTTGGCATCACTTTATTTATTTGCTTTATAGGAAGGAGAGCTGGGTGCTTTGTGCCAGTCCTGCCCCTTCCCTTTTATTTATGAAGGGCTCCTTTCTTCTTGGTATTTATTGCCGTGAGTCACTTCTCTGCGGGCCAGATGGGAGATGCAGAAGCTCCTGGCTGCCTGTGAAGAAACATGAGGCTTAGGGCGGGAGATCAGGCTGAGGGTGGGGAGCGGGAGGGGAGCTGGGCTGGGGACTGCCAGATTTGTTTTTAGCAGGGATTAAGCTCTCAGTCTCCTCCCTGCAGTCTCGTGAGGTTTGATCAATTCTCTGCGGACGGTTGTTCTCATGTGTTTTCCCTCTTGCTCTTTGAGGCCATCTGTAAATTCACAGGAGAGATGTGATCCGTATGGGCTCGTTCATTAAACTCATTAAGCTGTTGTTGAATGAGAACAATTTCGTGGCTGCAAATTCTTCAGTATTTACTCCTGGCAGGCACGATTTCCTGTTTGTGAAGAACTTGGGCACTAGGTCTGAGATGGTTGTTCTTTGGGCCTCCTGTTCTTGAAAGTGAGGCCTATCTCCACTTCAGAGGGGCTGAAAGGCTGTGTCTCCAGGTTACCAGATGCAACACCGGCACCATGTTTATCCTTCTAAGTCAGGATGACCACATCCATACGGGCCTGGAAGCTTTGAGGATCCTAGCAGCCATGATTTTTTGGCCTTAGTGCATGTTACATCACTTCCATGAAGCCTGCTCCAATAGTTGGGCTGGAAAAGATCTCTTCCTTGGCTTGACTCTCTTTCTACCTCTGTGATATGACTGTTTATTTTCTTTCTTGTATTACAGATGGAACTGATATCCTCTGCTAGATGATGACTAACTTGTAAACAGTGCTTGAGAGCACAGGCTTTGGGGTCACGGAGGCCAGGGCAGCCTTGAGTTGATGGGTATACTACCTCGGACAGCTCAATTAAAATCTTTGAGCCTTGGTTTCCTATCTTCTAAAACCTCTGAAAACTGTGTAATGTGACATAGACATATAAAAAACTATAAAACATAAATGTACAGCTTAATGAATTCTCATAAAGGAAATGCACCCAGCTCACTACACATCAGGGCATGATACTGAATTTTGCCAGGTCCTTAGAAGCGCTTCCTGTGGCCTTTATCCTTCACATTCTGTCTCTCTTACCTAAGTGTAACCACAATTCTGAATTATGTGGTGATAACTTCTTTGCATTTCTTTAGTTTTCCACCTAAATATCTCTAAACACTGTCGTTTGTTTTGCCTGTTTGGAATGCAGTTAAATGGAACTCTGCAGTACACATTCTTTTGTGCAGGGCATCTCTTCCTCTACTGTGTTGGTGTGATTCAGCCACTTTGTTGTAGCTGTAATTCATTCGTTTTTGTTATTGTGTAGCATTCCATGGTATGAATATACCTCAATTTATGTAGACGTTCTACTTGCAATGGACATTTGGGTTATTCTCAGTTTGGGGCCATAATAAGTAACGATGTTTTAGACGTCCTTGT
The DNA here is from genome assembly GCF_041146395.1 of Eulemur rufifrons. Lineage (NCBI taxonomy): Eukaryota > Metazoa > Chordata > Mammalia > Primates > Lemuridae > Eulemur > Eulemur rufifrons. The sequence continues at coordinate 16,567,595 of NC_090992.1, forward strand.
CCGTGTCTCAGGGGGCACGCATGCATGCATTTGCAAATTGCTGGGTCACTGGCATGCATTATCTTCAAATTTGCTGGACAACGCAGAAGTGTTTCCAAAATGTGTTAATTTATAATTCTACCAGCAACGTATAAGAATTCCCATTGCTTTCCATCCCCATCAACATTTGATACTGTCCACCTTTTAAGTTTTAGTTATTCTGGTAGGTGGGTGATATTTTATTTTGGTTTTAATTCGCACTTTCTCAATTACTGATAGGGTGTGTACCTTTCCAAATGTTTATGAATTATATTTGTATTTTCTCTTTTGCAAAAGACCTGCTAGAGTCTCTTTTCTATTTTTCTTTTCTTCTTGTTTTTTTTCCCTTGCTTATTTTTCTGCTAGGTTATCTGTCTTATTATTTTTATTGATTTGTAATAATTCTTTTTATGTCCTGGATATGAGCCCTTTGTGGGTTACATGTTGTACTAATATACAATCACACTCTGTGGCATGCCTTCTCATTTGCTTAATGGTACATTTTGAGGAAATTATAAAGTTCGTAACTTTAATATGGTCAAATTTATTAACCTAATGTGTTATATGTCACGTTTAAGAACTTTCGTCTTAAACCAAAGTCATAAAAATAACCTCTTCTATTATATTCTAAAATTTTGTTTTTCATATTTAGGTCTAAAGTCTACCAAGAATTGATCTTTTGTGTTTTGTGTTAAGATAGAAGTCAAGTTTATTTTTCCCCATGCACATATCTAATTATCCCAGCACAATTTATTGAAAATGCCATCTTTTCCCCACTGCTCTGCAGTGACATTTTTGATATAAATCAGATGTCCATATATTGTGTGGTATCTGCTTCTATTATGAGTCATTGGTCTATTTGTCTAATCTGGTGCTAATAAAGCATCATCTTAATTACTGTAACTTTGTAATAAATCTTACTGTCCAATAAAACAAGTCTTTCCATCTTATTTTCCTTTTGTAAGTTGTCTTTACTATTCTTGTCCCTTTGAATTTCTATTTCTATTTTAAAATCATATTGAAAATCTCTACAGAAAACTGTTTGGGATTTTTTTTTTATGCAAAATCAGTCTGGGGAGAATTGAACACTTTTGCAATAATGAGTCTTCTAATTCACAGTCAAGGTATATCTCCATCTGTTTAGAACTTTCCAAATTTCTCTCATTATATTTCATAATTTTCTGTGAGGAGATTTTGCAAATATTTTGTTAGATTTCTTCCTAGGAACTTGACATTTTAAAATCTATCATCAACGGTGTCTTTTTATAAAGTTCATTTTCAAACTGCCATCTGAATCTAGAAATGCAGTTGATTTTTTTATTTGTATTTTGACCTTGTTGATTTTATTTTGTTTAGTCATTTCATTTCAATAATCTCATATATTTACCATTTTCATTATTCATTGTTTCTTCTTGCACCTCATTTTCCTTCTGTCTGAAAAGCATCCTTTAGAATTTCCTTTAGTGCAGACCCACTGCTGGCAAATTCTCTCAGTTGTCTTTGATCTGAAAATGTTTATCTTTCATTTTCAGTTTTTGAAAATTCATTCATTGTTTGAATCAGGATACTAATAAAACCTATGCATCATAATTGGTTAATAAAATTTTTAACTCTTTTAACCTGTAGTTTTATCTCTGTATCTCTTTTTCTTGCAATTTATTTTTTGAAGCTACCATTATTTATCCTGTAGGATATCCCATAAACTTAGTTTTGCTAATGGCATCTTTGGAGTGTCACCTAACATGTTCCTCTCTCCTCTATATTTTCTACAAATTGATAGTTAGAGCTAAAGAATTTATTGGATTCAGATTCAATTATTGGGCATAATAGAAGCAGACCTACACGATGTATGAATGCTTGATTTGTGCCCAAAGTGTCATTGTGAAGCGGTGGGGAAAAGATGGCATTTTTCAATAGTGCTGGGATAATTAGATATGCACATGGGGAAAAATGAATTTGACTCCTATCTTAACACAATACACATAAAATCAATTTTAGGTGGATTATAGACATAAATATGAAAAACAAGCCTTCCCAGCCAGGCATAGTATTTATTGAGTTCTTCCATCAGGAGGTGCATAATGTCTGCTTGTTCCTTTTCTCTGATAATGGAAGTTATTGATCCAGTCCATCCATATTATTTCAATAACTTTCTATTAACTTATCACTTCTCATCTAGTACTTTCTTCAAAAAATGCTAGTGAGAATAATATTATATGTTCACAGTTTGTTTGTAGCCGTCATCCTTGAAAACCAGTTTTACTGAATACATAATCACATCAGATTCTCCTCCTTGGGAATTTTAAATATGTTACACCATTGTATTCTGGAATAAAATATGGCTATTAAAAAATCAGATGACAGTATGATTTTTTTCTTTATAAGTGACTTGGTAATTTTGTCTGGATGTCCAAAGGAATTTTTCTATTTCTATAAAGTTCAATTGTTTTTCTACAGTACATTTGGTATTGGTTGTTCTGGTTTGATTTTCCCAGCTAAGTAGAGTATCTTTTCAATGTGTATTTTCAGATCTTATTTTTTTTTAATTTCCACAAAGTTTTCTTGAATTATAGTTTAATAGGGTTCTTTGCCTACACTCTCTTTTATTTTCTCTCAAATAATTTTAGTCTTTTCATTTCAGTTTGATTCTTAATTTTTTTCTTTTTTTTTTTTCCAATTTATGCATTTATTTCCTTTTTTTTTTTTTTTTTTTTTTAGATTTCAGAATATCATGGAGGTACAAACATTTTGGTTACATATAATGCCTTTGCATCAGCCCAAGCCAGAGCTACAAGCGTGCCCATCCCCCATACAGTGCACTCCTAATTTTTTTTTTCCCCTTTCACCTTCCAATCCTCCTAAGGCATCATCTATTTTGTTTACTCTTTTGTCCTTTCTAGTTTAATCTTTATTTCTGAAATATATTTGTTTTCTTTTTTCATTCTTTCTTGAATTCTGTCACTTCATTTCTGAGTTTTTAAATTTCTGATTTATGCTATTCTTTTATATCTTTGATCATTTTCTCAATCTCTTTTAGTTTGGTTTGATATATGCAGTTACAATCTTTATCTGTGGACATGTCTCTGGTGTATCTTCAGCATCTGTAGGAACGTTGCTCTGCTCTTCATTTTCTTTTTGTTCATCCTAACCTCATATGGGTATGGAACTTTTAGGAAGAAGGGTGAATCAGGATAGTTTTCCTGGCTTTGCTACTCAAGACCTCCTCCTTCTGTTGTTCTTGTAAAGTATTAAAAAAAAAAATATGGCCTTACATTTTCTGAAACCTCTTGGCTTTTCCCCTTTCCCCACTTTTGTTTGGCTCTTCGCTTTTCTTTGTCCGTTTTGATCCTGTTGTATTAGATTTGAGTTCTTTTAACTGCAGTTCCTCTCAAGGGTGGGGTTTCATCTTGGAAGGAAACTAACTTGAGCTGGTTAGTTTTGAGAATGTGTAGGTGTCTGGCTGTTCCAGCCATTCGAATTCCACCCCAAGTCTCTTACCTCAACTGTAAATAGTAATGTGAAAAATCTCTCCCAGTGAAAGCTCCTAAATCTCAAATTGGACTCCCACACTTAAAGAGAATAACTACTAGAAATCTTGTGGTTTTTCTCTTCAGGACAAGCAAGTGCCCTGTTGCTTCCCTCTGCTTGCTCTCACGTACATGCTAAAACCATACATGTCCAGTGGCTGCTCATCCAAATCTGTTACATTTTGGGTACCTAAAAAGATCTGACACTCTATTTTTGTTTTAGGTATTGTTCTTAGTCTCTTAGTTTTGCAATATTAGTTGCCCTTTGTATTTTTTTTTTTTTTTGGAGTGATTCAGAGAGACTGAAAAACACACATTGTCATCACTACAGCTATCTTCCCACAATTCCTCTCTCACCTTTATTCTTGAAGAATATTTTTGGTGGGTATAGATTTTTATGATAGCAGTTGTTTTTGTAAAGCAAAAAAAAAAAAAAAAGTCGTCATTCCACTCTGCTGGCTCCTACTATTGCTGTTGAGTATTATTTGTCACTCTTGTTGCTATTCTTTTGAAGATTATGTGGTTTCCTCTGGCTAGTTTAAAAAATATTTCCTTTTTTAAAAGTTCACTATGATGTGTTTCTGTATGGAGTTATTTTTATATTACACTTGGATTTATTAGGATATCACAAATCTGTAGATCAATAGTTTCATCAATTGTGAACCATTCTCAGCCATCACCTCTTCTTTCCTATTTTCTCTCTTTTCTCCTCCCAAATCCTTCTGGGTCTTGAGTTACAGGTGTGTTCGATCTCCTCACTGGACCTGGGACTCCACCTACTCTTTTCTATTTTATATACCTTATTCTCCCCATGGTATTTTCTGAATAGTTGCTTCTGACCTTTCTAATTTATATAATCTCTCTTCAGGTGTATTTAATAGGCTGTTGGATGCTACAAAGAGTTCCTATTTCAATTCTATAGTTTCTAATCATTTTCCAAATCTACAAAGCCACCTTTCATAATTTTCAGTTCTTTTCTGAATACATTAAAATCAACTTTTATATCTATGGAATTAGTAAGCAAATTGTTTTATAATCTACTGAAAATTGTACTATTTGAATTACTTGTGGTCTATGTCAGTTGTTTTACCTGGTTTTCTTTTATGTTTTCTTATCTATTCCTGGCCTGGTTATCATTGTGGGCTGGCTATTGTATATAAAAATTAATTTATAAATATAATTTGATTACTATCATGCTGTTATCTTTGTCTAGAGAGGATTCCTGTTTGTGTTTTCCAGGTACCTGAGGATACTAGCAATACAAAATTATTTGAATCCAATTTTAGGGCTTGAGATTTTTCTGGGCCACCCAGATGACTTAAAACCAAGCTACATTCCCTATGAATGTGATTTTGTGATTATTATTAGGACATAATCCTTCCAGGTCCCAATTCTTGGTGTAGAATGTTTTATTAGGACTCCTAATTTTGGCAAGCCTTGGGCTTCAACTTTTGTCTCCTTAAACCTGTATGACACTGTAAAAAGTGCTGCTCAAACTCTCAGCCACTTCTGCCACCTTAGTAAATACCCCCTGGGCTAAAGAGGACCGAATGCAGGCTCACTTTTCTGGATGTCTGTTTTCTCCCATATCTTTTCCTGGTGATTCTACTCTAACTTGATTTCTCCTTGATGTTTTTAGAGGAAGGTGTTTTACATATTTCTTCTAGAACTTAAAAAATTATCTTCAGGAGGGAAAATAATCATATAATTAGCACCTGATTGAGAATGTCAAGGTATGCAAATGCAATGAAAACATTTTTCCAGTCCAAGCTTATTTCTATAGCTAAAATAACCTAAAGCAGGTGGGTGGAAACCATTGAAGAATAGTTAGAACCCTTTCCTCCTCCTAAAAGTTTCAACTAATTATCCATTGACTATGGAAGGGATGTCTGTCAGGTTTATTTTTTTATGGTGTTTGTGTTTTGTTTTCCATGTCTTCTGAAAAATAAATTCCATTGGTCTTTCTAGTCTCCGTCTATTTTACACTCTCTAAGGTTACGTGGTCTATAGGAGAGGCAACACAGTGCATTGACTTCTCAAAATATAGAATGAACAAAAGGTCATGAAGCCTATGGGGTACTTTCATTTCATTCTTTTACGTCTTTCTGCTAAGAGATTTCTATTGTCAAGAGTGACTGCCAAGTTTAGTGATGCTTGAAATGAGATGATATCAGTTTGGAAATTCTGAGACCTGTCCTCCCATATGCAGTGGCTCTCATGGCTTTTACCTTTCTGTTCAAGAGAAATAAAGGGCACCAGCCTCCTTGGCTGCTCATCCTGGCCCTCCTGCATGAGGCCAATGCACTTTGAAAGCACCAGGTCTGTGTTCCACTTCAGATCCACTACTAAAACTATGTGATAATGATAGTAATAAAATTATTACTATAATTACTGGCATGAATTGCCAACCACTTCACATGTTTTAACTCACTATGATCATCACAACAAATTCATATAGAAGTGAATGCAAAGAAAATTTAATTAGTCATCCAAATGCACACATTTAGTAAGTTGCTACTAACATTTCCTACTTTATATTTTCCAACTGTAAAATGGTAAATAGTAATTACCTTTGATGGGATGATTTGATAAGGTAATTATGTAATATGCAGGCATGTGGTAAGCACTCAGTATTGTTAGTTGCCTACATAGGCAGAGATACTCCATAGAATTATAGAATCCACTAGACCATTTTCTTCCTTGGGTGTGTTATCTTGACAATTATATTAGGTCATTAAATATGAAACGTTCAATTTCTAATCAAAAGTGTAGTTTATTATATCTCAAATAAGAGGCAGTATAATTAATCAAAGCATGCCCCTAAACTATCCACACAGTTTTGCCATCTTAACAGTAGCTTGTTTATGCCAGCAGCGAAGATGCCTGGAGAGCAAGTGGTTATGAAATCATGAAAGGTGTTTTCCACAGCTTGTTGAGAATTGAATATTTTTCCTTGCAAGAAGTGGTCCAAAGCCTGGGATAAGTGGTAGGCAGTTGGTGCAAGTTCTGGTGAATACAGTGGATGACAGAGAGTCTCCAAGTCCAGCCTCTGTAGCTTGAGCAGCATTGTTTGTGTGACATGTGGTGGAGCATTGTCTTGCAAGAGGATCGGCCTGTCTCTATTGACCAGTCTCGGCAGCTTAATCACAAGCATCCTCATCATTTCATCCAATTGGCTGCAGTAGACATCCACTGTAATTGACTGACCAGGTTTCATGAAGCTGTAGTGAACAATACCAGCACTAGACCACCAAATAGATGCCGTTAGCTTTTTTTGATGAATATTTGGTTTAGGACTGTGTTTCAGCACTTCATCTTTATCCAACCATTGTGCCGAACACTTATGATTGTCAAAAAGAATCCATTTTTCAGCACACGCAATAATACAGTATAGAAATATTTCACCTTTATGTCATGACAGCAAAGAAAGGCAAGCTTGGAGGTGATTTCTCTTCTGATGCTCATTTAATTCATGCAGAACCCATCTATCCAGCTTCTTTACCTTGTCCATTTGTTTCAAATGGTCCAATATTGTTGGAATAGTACCACGAAACCTTGCTGCTAATTCACATGTAGGTTGAGACGGATTTGTTTCCATTGCAGCTTTCTGCTCATCATTATCCACCTTGGTCTCAGGTCACCCACGTGGCTCATTTTCAAGATTAAAATCACCAAAATGAACCTTCTCAAACCATTCACGTACTGTGTGTTCATTAGCCACACCCTTCCCAAACACTTCATTGATATTTCTAGCTGTGTTGCATTGGTTCCACAACAGAACTCATATTCGAAAATAACAAGAATTTCTTTCTTACCCATGGTTTCACAAAAATTGCTCTGAAAAATAAGTTTGAAAGATAATCACAAGCACAATGTGCATTTGAAAGACTGAGGGTGTACTTTCACAATAAAAATAAAACAATAAGTGTCAAAGTGAAATAAATGTCAGAGATATCAACTTTCAAACTTAGTACTTAAAGAAATCGAACATTCCATACTTAATAATTTAATAGTATCTCAGCACCTAACACAGTGCCAGGTACAGTATTGGTGCCTCCTAAGTATATGTTAAAATGGAATCACCTAAATCTTAGAGTGAAAAAGGACCTCAGAAGTCACCTAATCCAACATGACTCAATGAAGGATTCCTTTCTTAGGGAACCTCCAAAGAGGAAGGGCAACTAATTCACCATTTTCACAAGGCAAACCAATCTATTGTTCAAGAATTCTTATTTTTAAAAAATGCTTCCTTTATATTAATGAAAATGGTCTATAAATTCAGAGTGCTGGCTCTGATTCTGCCCTCTGGAGGTGCATGGATGGTCTCCCCCACCCCCTCTACGCTCTTACTTCGGATACTGCCCTACAGCTCAAGCTCGTAGATCCACTTGGTATCTTCCATTCCAGCCCAGATATGCCAACGACTTCCATTAGTCCTCATATAAACCAGATGTCAACAGAGGACATTCTGTCCTTTGAGATTTAAATAAAACTGGCTAGACGGAGCCTCCTATACCACATCCTGTGGCAAATCCAAAGCCCAACCCAAGGTTTCTGTGAATTCCTGGGGATTTATATTCTTAAGGTGACCTCTGGCTTTGAGTTCCTAATTCGACAGAATTCTGTCTCACACATGGCTTTTTTTTTTTTTTTTTTTTTGCCTTGGATCTTCTCCACTCTCTACCTGATCATCTTCACATGGTACTTAGCCTCTTGAATAACATAACATTTGGCCTCAAGGAGGAGTTTACCAATCGTAGTAATAGAGACAATTTCTGCTGCCAAACAAAAACAATTTGAAAATAAAATATTTGACATTATAGTTCTTCAAATCCATATTTATCCTGCCACCAGGAACTTGTCACGTGTCCCCTTTCTCCATGGGATATGTCTCCTAGCATATTGCCCTAGTTCCCTCTCTTCATTACTCTTCCACTTCCTACTCTTTTCTCTAACAACATTCAAATTCCTGCTCATTGCTTACACAGACTCTCTCTTTCGAAGCTATGCCCATGGGGTCTTACCTTCCATACCAAAGCTATTTATCAAAATATTTTCCTAAACAACAAAATTATCTTCCTAACAAGGCCCCTGCCACATATTTGTGACATGATTTCAACCCTTCTTTCTCCTAGATGTCCTCATTAAACAAGTTTTATCTGTTAATATCTCTCTTGGAAGAGCTCCCCGAAGGAACATGGCGAGGTCTGAGAAAATAGCTTTAATAATGTAAAAAACGTACCCGATAGAATTCCAGAATGGTGCTTAGATAGGGCCCTGCATGTAATATAAATGCCAGACATGAATAACATGGTGTCTGTTATTTCTTATCCCTCAAGGTGCTTTAGGCAGCTAGAGGTTTAATTTACATATGTATGCACCAGTGGAATCCCTGGCTGTTACTCCAGCAAATATTCTGCACCAGGGATGGGATACAGACACCTTGGGCACATGACTTCCATTCTGAGTGATGAACATGTTTTCTTAACCTGCATGTTTCTGAGGAAAGTTCTGTTAATGTTGCATACATACTTTTTAATCTATGCTTGATTGCTTATGGATGTCAAGATGCCACTTGGACTTTTAAAGCATAAGAAAGCAATCAGAGATATCCAGAGTGACAATAACCACTTGGGAAAGCCCCAGTTTTGGTCCAGCAGTCAGCATTTCTGTGGACAGATTTGGAGTTACCTAGAATGCTAAGTTGAGATGTTCATAACTGATGGCTTGAAGGACAGAGGAAACGGGGGTATTTTCAGTTACAATAGTGTGTATATTTCCTAAGTATTTACTTTGGGCCAGGTATTATGCTACACACATTATATACATTATCTCATTTTCTCCTCCCCAAAGCCTTAGGCTATAGGTAACTTTATTCCCCCATTTTACAGATAGGAAACTGAGGTACAGGGAGGTGAAGCAACATTCTCAAGGTGCAGTAGCTGAGAGTCAGGAAAGCAAGCAGCTCACCCTTGCAGTGTTCCCAGTCACTGTACTATGCTCCCTCCCTTCCCACCCGGAGAGGCGGGGGAAGAGACCAGCTGGAACATTTCTCCTTATAATTTTTATTCTTTCGCAGGGTGTCTCAACAGCCTACTTTCGGGTCTCTAACATACCATTATTGGCAAATCAAAACCAGGTGGCTGGTAGATTTTTTAAAGAGAGCCTGGGAGAGGAACTACTTCTTCATCTTTCCCTTGTGGGAGCCCGAGCTGCACGAGGAGTAACGGGCAAGTTCACTGAATTTTAAAGAGGAGCCAGGCAGTGGCTCAGAGAGGGCATGAAGAGGTTACCAGGGAGACGCAGGGGTCACAGCTATCGGAGCTGAACTGGCCCCATCTCAGTCTCCTAGGAAATGTCAGCCTCTTTCAGAGAGGATTATTTTGCATCTTGATTAAAGTGTCTCAGGAGATGAACCTCATTAAATAGAACCAATGAGTTGAAAGCGTGTAATTAAACTAAACCATTTTTGTTCTTCTTAATGCCTTAAATACCTGTTTGTGTGGAGGTTGAACATCAAATAGCTTCCTCAGGCAAAAGACAGTGGGAGCCATGAAGCTACAGTAGTGAGAATTCTCTGAATGACCGAGGATCCTCATATTTCCCCAGGGGCTGGGTCCTCCTTCAGAAACTCTCTGGTCCTGTGTCACAGAAGATACACACATGCACATGGATACCCAGGGTATGGAATGTCTGAATTAGAGATCCTTATTGGGATTTCACCCACCTATTTGATTCATTCATTCTTTCTCTCCTTCAACATCTAATAGGTGCCTACTGTGTGCCAGACACTAAGGGCCCGGGAGTATTTAAGACACAGTCCTTGCCCATGGGAGATTTACTGTCTAGAAGAGAAAACAACAGGTTTCTTTTAGTGTTCTCCAGGGATGCATCCTGTATGCCTTTTCCTTTGCTTTTTTTTTTTTTTTTTTTTTCTATTTATAGTCTCACCTAGGTGAGCTTGGCCATTCTCACTGATTCGCAGCAGTTATATGAAGATGATCTATATTTACATAAGGAGACATCAAAAAGTTCATGGAAAATGGAATTAAAACATAAAAAAATGTACATTTTATTTCTCCACGTGTGGTCCATCAAGTTCAAGACAATTTTGTAAGAGATAATACCAGCCATAGTTCATCCCTAAAGAACTGAGTGTTCTGAGAATCTAACCACATACAGGCAGTCTTTTTTACATTATTAATTGAGGAAAAATGGGTGCCCTTTACAGATTTTCTAAAATTATGAAACAAAAAGAAATCAGAAGGAACCAAAACAGGACTGTAATGTGGGTGTTTAATGATTTTCCATTGAAACTTTCAAAAAAGTGCCCTTGTTTGTTGAGAGGAATGAGCAGGAGTATTGTCATGGTGGAGAAGGACTCTCTGGTGAAGCTTTCCTGGGCCTTTTTTTTGCTGAAGCTTTGGCTAACTTTCTTAAATCACTCTCATAATAAGCAGATATTATTGCTCTTTCACCCTACAGAAATTCAACAAGCGAAATGCCTTGAGCATCCCAAAAAACTGTTGCCATGATGTTTACTCTTTACCAGTCTGCTTTTGCTTTAACTGGATCATGTCCACCTCTCAGCAGCCATTGCTTTGGTTGTGCTTTGTCTTCAGGATCATACTGGCAAAGCCATGTTTCACTTCCTGATACAATTCTTTGAAGAAATACTTCAGGATCTTGAGCCCACTTATTTAAAATTTGCATTGAAAGCACTGCTCTCCTCTGCAGCTCGTCTGGGTAAAATTGTTTTGACACACATTGAGTGGAAAGTCTGCTCAACTTTAACTTTTCAGTCAGTATTGTGTAAACTGAACCAACTGAGATGACTGTGATGTTGGCTATTGTTTCTTCTGTTAATCATCTGTCCTCTTTAGTTATCACACAAAAAAGATGAAGTTTTTTCCTCATAAATTGCTGAGGATGGTCTGCCGCTGTGGGCTTCACCTTCAACATCATTTCATCCTTTCTTAAAAGGACTTATCCATTTGTAAACTGCTCATTTATTTGGGACATTGTCCCCATAAACTTTTCACAAAGCATCAGTGATTTCACCATTTTCTCACCCATGCTTCACCATAAATTTGATGTTTTTTCTTCATTCAATGTTAGCAGAATTCACATTGCTCTGATACGGGCTCTTTTCAAACTTGTGTCTTATCCTTCCTAGTGCCTCAAACTAGATCTTATTCATACATATTACAATAAGTTAGTATCCGCTTATTTCGGTGCAAAAATATTTTTAAATGCATGCATAGTTTTTTCATAGTATACATTTTCCATGATTTTTTGATGGCCCCTCATGTATCACCTGTCCAGTCGTCTCTTTGGAGCTTCACAGCCCCATGCCTAACTACATGCTTTCTCAAATGACTCAGGTGAATCTCCAAGTTCACATATCTAAAACTCAACTTTCAGTTGTTCTCCAAAATCTTTCTCCTTGAAAATTAGACCCATATTTTACCCAGAAGTCCAAACCAGAAACCTGGGAAATGTGCTAAGCTGCCTTTTCCCCCTTACCTGCAATGACTCTGCAATTCTCCCCATGCTACTTTCAGAGTGCATCTCATGAGATGATGTCTCTGCATCCCTCCTGCCACTGCACACTCTGAACCTCCAGCACCTCCCAGGACTGGTGTCCTCATCTCCTGACCAGTCTCCTTGCTTCCATTCTCACCCATCTCCAACCTGCTCTTCACACAGCAGCCACAGTGGTCTTCGCAAAGTGTAAATTGGAGCTCACCGTGTTTTGCATAAATTAGATTAACCTTCATAGTAATTAAAGTGGTATACTTAGATCTATCTCAGATCTAACAGCTACCCATCCCCAACTTCTTAGAAATTTCATGACTCACAGGCCTGGCGTGCCTCAATAGTAAGTTGTAGTGAGAAGAATATGTAAGAAATTCTGAAGTCCTTATAATAATAGCTACTGTGCGCCCAGCCCTGTACTTACAGAATTTATCATCTCAAACCACAGTCCCCTGCAAGGGAGGCATTCATATACCCATTCTACAGAAGAAGAGATATAGATGTGAGGTCACACGGCTAGTGACTGGAAGAATCTGGGCTCCACTTCAGGCCTCTTTTACTTCCAGACAGACCCCAGGTCAGATTTGTCTCTGCCATGCCACTTAGTACCCAAGAATCACACTGCCTTAAATCATGTATGTCAGTGCTGTAACTATTTGAACTGGAATTTGAACCCAGAACTCCAAAGTTCTGGGTTCTTTACATGCTACTGTCATGACAATTCCTCTTCCACTAGGAAGCCTTCCATAGTGATCAAAAAGCTATGGCAGTTGTCCTGGCTGTGCAGGATTTTTAAACTTGTATGTCAGTGCCTGTCAACTCGGTATCATAAGGGAATCACATAGAGAGCTTTTATAAAAGAATGGTGGTCACGCCCTACCCCCAGGGATTCTGATTTAATTGGACTGTGGTGGATTTGGGGCTCCAGTTTATATATATATATATATATTTTTTTTTTTTTTTTTTTTTTCATTCCAAGTGTTTCTAACTTGCAGCCAAGTTAGAAAAGATGTGCCTGGTTCTAGGTCGAGATGATCCTCTTGGGTTTTTTCTCATCTCTCTCCCTGGTAAGCAGGTAGTTTCAGTGCTGGGTCACTGGAGTCTGACCACAGCACTCCCTGAGTGGTGTTCTTGGACAGAAGAGTTCTTTGAGAGCCAATTACAGTAAAGGAGGTTTTCTGAAAGCTATTTGATTACAAAGGATCACATGAAACATAGTTTTAGGTCTACTCTAAAAATCCATTTCCTGCTTAGTAACTCCCAAGCAAATGCAATCCACATCTTTCTTCCTACCATCCTCATTTTTTTTTCCTAGCAGGAGATGATTGCATCCTGGAGGTTGAGGCTCCATCCATCTCTAGGGGCTTCAGTGGTATAACTTGGCAAGCTTGGTTAAGTCCCACAGGGAGTTTTGGGGAAGGATGAAGAGTTAAGGACAAGGGTTTGATAAGGGAAGAAAATATTAATAAGTTCCCTCACTTTTCTCTCACTTTCCTATTCCACTGAGCTGCGCTTGTGTAAACTTTAGATGATCCCTCAGCATGTAAAACTGGGAGATGAAACACACTACTTTTCATTTTACAGAATGGGAATAGTAGTCATAGTGTTTACAGTCTACAGATCTTATCCTATAGTGTAAAGGTTACCTTGACAATGGGCACCATTATTCTTATCAGCATCTTGTCATCATTGATCACTGTTACCTGTATCCAAATCATCGTAGTCCCAGTTTACCCCCTTTACAGTAGTAAAGCTGCATGGTTGGGCACCTCAAGGCTGGAGCTTGATCCTTTGGCTCCTGAGAATCTGCCCCTTATGAACGGAATGACTTTAGGCAAGAAACTTGGCCTCAGTTTCTCTATCAAATGGGCACTCTAATTCATCTCATAGAGTTGTTAGAGGATTACAGGAATTAATATATGTAAAGAATTTACAGTATTCCTGGAACTTAGCAAATTCTGTATGAATATTTGTTGTATAATACCATAAAATAAAGCCCTCCAAATGGATTAACTGCCAGCTTGCCCGGCTTCCATGAGGAATCCAGGAAAATGTTCAGTCTTTGAGTTTGGTAGCATTTCCCATCTCATACATACTCTACTAGGTAGAGGCAGAGAGTGGAGAAGGCTTCTTTTCTATTCTTGTCATCTTTCAGCTCATCTAACAGGCCTAGGATGTTAGCTGTAGGTTCCTGGGGTGCTCCTGATAGTATCCCCCAGGGGTCAGCAGAGGCCCCTCACATCCCATCTTGGGTGCTACCTTGTCCTTCCGCTTCCACGTTTTCTTAATCCTTTCGATTCCTTTGTTTCCCCCACATTTCACTCCTAACCCTTCTCCAAGGTTCTGCCTAATCATTTGCTCTGACCAGTGCAGCTAGTCATTCATACAGCTCTCTTCCTTCCAACACTCCTTAAAGGTAGGAGGTTAGATCTTGAGATGGATGGTAAGAAGGCAAGAAGATGCCCTCACTATGGTTTAGCCCTAGAATGAGTATCTAAGTAATAACCAGAACTTTCATTCTATCAATATTAAATCTTTGCTGTTATTTATTTGGTATTGTGCTAAAAGTTCTTCTCTTCCATTTATTTTCCTGGCTTACCAGATACCTGCTTCCATGGGAGGTATATCTATCCCACCACGAAATCATAAATGATACCTGCTATTTGTTGAGCACTACTATGTGCCACATAGTAACTATATTGACACTGTATATCCTGAGATACCTCAAAAGTAGGCAGGCATTACTATTCTAATTTATTATACAATCAGAGAGACCGAGGATCAGAAGGGATGCCTTCCTCCATGGGACTGCTTTTCAAAACGTTAAAGAGTGATCGCTTCCAGAACCACAGGCCCCAAAATAATTAAAGACTGCTTTAACCACAGTTTTACACTTGTTCTTTGAAACATCATAGTGAAACATTTATTATCTTTCCCATTTTTCAAATAAGAAAACCAAGTTTCAGGGAACTTAAAGGGCATGCCCCAGGTGTCACAGCCAGTACAAAACTGAGACCAAAATCCAGGTTCCCCAATTTGAATCCCACATCTCACTGTACTGGTTATTGTCATCATGTTGTAGCTTTTCTTAGTACACAATTGGAGACAGGAATGCAGTGGGTGATCATCAAATGTTTGTTGAATGAATGAGTGAAAAAATGAAGACTGTCTTTAGTCCCTTCCTCTCCTTTTGTACCCCTTCGATGGCTAATCTTGGTTGATACTCAGGAAATACCCACCCTGTGGTCTCCAGACAGCTTCTTATCCCCAAAACCCATAAAAATGTAGCCATCATTTATCCCACTCTTAATAGGTTATAATATAAATCATAAAACCAGTTAATAATTTTTGAGTATATACTATACATTAGATATTTACCCTATTAAATCCCTATACCAAATTTAAAGGTTTAGGATTATTATTTTCATTTACAGATGAAAAAACTGAGACCTCGAAGATAACATGACCTACAGAGCTAGTAAGTGTGGGATCTGGTATTCTATCCCAGATTTATCTGAATCCTAGTTAAGGGTCAGACTTGCTAAATTCTCCTGCCTCCACACACAGCTGACAGTGACTGCCAAGAGTTTATCTTTTTACCCATCCTTCCCAGATGACATTTGCATTTTAATAAGGTTCTTCAACACTTTAGCTCAATGGTTGTTAGAGTGCAGTTCAGGGGGCCTCTGTGGCCCTAAGAACCTTTCAGGAGGTTTGTAAAATCAAAACTATGTTCATAATAATACTAAGATGTTATTTCCATTTTCACTGAGTTAACATGTGCACTGATGGTACAAAAGCAATGGTGTTTCTTTTCTTTCTTTTTTTTTTTTTTTTGAGACAGTCTCACTCTGTTGCCCGGGCTAGAGTGCCGTGGCGTCAGCCTAGCTCACAGCAACCTCAAACTCCTGGGCTCAAGTGATCCTCCTGCTTCAGCTTCCCAAGTAGCTGGGACTACAGGCATGCGCCACCATGCCTGGCTAATTTTTTTATATATGTATTTTTAGTTGTCCAGCTCTTTCTATTTTTCAGTAGAGACAAGGTCTCGCTCTTGCTCAGGCTGGTCTCGAACTCCTGAGCTCAAAGGATCCACCTGCCTCGGCCTCCCAGAGAGCTAGCATTACAGGTGTGAGCCACCACGCCCGGCCAGCAATGGTGTTTCTAACTGCCAGCACTTTGGAACCAATCAAGGTAGCAGTACTCAACTGTCATCACATTCTTCAACACCATCCTCATAGGGGGGGAAAAGTCATTTTTCTTGAGAATATTTATGAAGAAGCAATAAATATTATTAATTTTATTAAATTTTGACCCTTGAGTACTCACATTTTTTAATCTTTTCTGTGACAAAATGAGCAGCACACATAAAACACTTCTGCTGCATAGTGAATTCTCTCTCAAGGGAAAGCACTCCTGCGATTGAGCCGAGGGTTGAACTAGCCACCGTTATCATGGAACACCATTTTTTCTTGAAAAAATGACTGACAGACAAACTGGTTACTCAGACTTGGGTATTTGGCAGACATTTGCTCAAAAATGAACAAAGTGAGCTTGTCATTTCAAGGAAAGCGACTGACAGCATTTGATGTCAATGATAAAATGTGAGCGTTAAGCAAAAATTAGATATTTTAGAAAAATTTGTATCTGCCACCATGGACTTGGCAGGTTCCCAATACTTACAGATTTTTTTTCCTGATAAAATCAGTGGTGATATTAATAGATGTGATTTTTTTTTAGATTATATAATGAAGTATATCAACATTCACAAGATCTGCATAACTCAGAAAACCGATATTTTCTAAATGACCGATGTTAGAAAATCATGCATGGATAAAAAGATCCATTCAAAGTTCAAGACTGACCAATGGATTTTAATGATACATAGTATAAAAAGTTCACTGATACGGGTTCAGATTTCACGGTGCAACTAACCTGTTTTGGTGTACTAAAAAGAAAAAAAAATCTTAACGGTTATTTAAAGAGGACTATTGAAATATTCTTCTCTTTTTCAATTACATACTGTGTGAGGCCAGACTTTCTTCATAACCTTCAACCCAAACAACGTATCACGACAGATTAAAAGCAGAAGCAGATATCAGAGTCCAGCTGCCTTCTATTAAGCTAGACATTAAAGAGATTTTTTAAAAATGTAAAACAATGCCAGTATTCTCACCAAATATTTTTGTTTTGGAAAATATAGTTAATTTTCAGAAAAATAGAATTTATGTTTACATAGAATAGGGGATTATTTTTAAAGGATGCCAGTCTTCTCACCAAATATTTTTGTTTTAGAAAATATATTCAATTTTTGGAAAAACATACCATGTTTACATATAATAGGGATTATTTTTAAAGGAATTAATAAATAATTATTATAAAAATTTCTCAGTTTTAATTTCCAATATGGTAAATCTCGAGAGCTACAACTCACATACACAAAAGCTCTTTGGGGTCCTCAGTTATTTTTAAGAATATAAAGGGGGCCTTGAGACCAAAATGTTTGAGGACCACTGATTTGACCCAAAGAAGTGATTATTTGGGGTTTTTTTTAAATAAACCATTGGGGTGGGCTTTGAGCAAGAGGACTTTTTATCCTCCCTCCAAAAACCAAATGGACAATCTATATCTGTTCTCCTGAGAGCATCTGCTCCCTGGGAAGCCCCTGTCGGGAGGTGAATTCTGTGCTCTCCCTACGTCACCGTTTCCACAGCCCAGCTGATGCTGTGCTCGCCATCAGCCTGTGTGGTACGCACTTGATGGAGACTTTTTCACGGACCATGACCTTCAGACTATGACAGCAGGCAAAGGGGGGGGATTTCTACACAGTCCCGCTGGGAGGGTATCTCCAACCCCCCGGTGTGCATCTCGGTGGGAGAACACTTCTTGGCTGCGTCTGAGAGCCTGTATCCAATTAATCACCTTGTCCGTCACTCGAGCGGACCGCCCTTAGGGCAGGAAGGGAGAGGCCTGGGAGGCAGAGCAGAATAAACATCTTAATCCAAATCAAGGCCGCGGCCAGCTGTCCAGGCTGTCCTGTGGCCACAGCTCCCAGGCTGCCCACTGCTGCCCTGCTCTGTGCCGCTGCCCCTTGAAGGTGCCTCCTTTCCTGTCCTTCCCACGCAAGCAGCCCGGCCAGTGCAGGAATTTGCGGGCTGGACTCTAATTGCTAGCTGTGCTGGGAAGCCCTTCTCCCTCTAATTCAGCTTTGACACAAATAGCTAGAAAGTTCACTTGCAAAGCCACAACTCCCACAGCAATGCATCGAGTTGGTCCCCTGCTAGAGAGTGGACTTCTATTCCACTCAGGTCAACTGCTTACCGGTGCTCAGCACACCCCGTGAGGAACAAAGGGACAGAATCACAAAGGCTTGGAATTTCCAAGCATCTCGGTGCACAGTTCTATCCGCACACAGAGACCACCAGCCTCTACTTGGACACTTCAGTGACAAAGAGTTGAGTGCCTCTTGAGGCAGTTTTGAAGAGCTTTTGTTGGTAGAAAATTCTTTCTCCTTCTCTGGGAGAGGTGGCATAGTACAGTGCTTAAGCCACATAGTCCTGGCTTTTAATCCTACCTCATGCAGTTAGTATATGCATGGTCTCGAGCAAGTTGACTTATCTATTCCCATCTCGGTTTCCTCATCTGTACAAAATCAATAACTAAAACCCATCACAAACTATTGTTGTATTAAAAGATATGCTTGCAAAATGTATCACCCATGTCCTAGCACAAATTAGGTGCTTATTAAGCCAGTTCCACCATGTGGTCACCTTTGGCCTTTAGCAAATTTGGTAGCTTCACTCTTTTGTAAATGAAATAATGCTAAAATCATAGGGTTGTGAAGATGCTTCCCTGCTCAGGAATTTACTAGTTTTAGGACCTTGAGCAAGTTATTTATAATTTTTCTAAGCTTCAAATTTTTATTCATCTCTGAAATGGGGAAGGCAGTGGTTGCTAATTAAAGTGTTGTTGTGAGAATGAAAGTGTCTAAGTCACATACAAGCTCAGGCTGGACCTCCCGTCTGAGCGTGGTAAATGGTTGACTTGATTGGCTGTTTCTCTTGCAAGGTGTCTGGTACACTTTTTAGATCCACACAAACTTAGTCAAACCTTTCTTCCAGGTGGGTCCTTCATTACAATGTCTCCCACACATTTTCCTTCCTCCAGTGTAGACCTCCCGAGTATCTCCATGGCATTTCTCACGTGACAAGGTCTTGAAGACCTTTCACCATCCTGAGAATGCTCCCCAGATGGCCTTCAGTTTGTCAATGTTCCTCTTAAAATATGGCGGTCAGATTTAAATGTGCAATTCCAGGTGCCAACTGACCAGCCCAGAGAACTTCCATTGCACACGATGCTAAGCTTCTCTGAATACAGCCAAAGATTAAGGGGTAGACTTGCCGTATTGGTGACTCATATTGAGCTTGTAATCAAATTGAACCTTGATGTCATTTTCACATTACTGCTGTTGAGCCATGTCTCTCCAATTCCACACCCATGAAATTGAATGTTTTAAATCACAAATATAGGAATTTTTCGCTTGTTTCCATTTTTATTCTTTTCAG
This sequence comes from Eulemur rufifrons, assembly GCF_041146395.1. Classification (NCBI taxonomy): domain Eukaryota; kingdom Metazoa; phylum Chordata; class Mammalia; order Primates; family Lemuridae; genus Eulemur; species Eulemur rufifrons. The sequence goes on from NC_090992.1 coordinate 16,587,240, forward strand.
CTTGATTGAGGTATTATTGAAAAATAGAATTATATAGATTTAAAGTATACAATGTGATGTATTGATATGCATATGCATTGTGAACCTATTACCATAGTCAAGCTAATTAACATAGCCATCAACTCACATAGTTACCTGTGTGTGTGTGTATGTGTGTGGTGAGAATACTTGAGATTTACTCTCATAGTAAATGTTCGTTATTATTGACTATAGTCACCATGCTGTACGTTAGGTTAGGGTTTTTTTCTTTATCTCTGATAAAATTGTTCTCATTATTTTGACTCATTTTTCTTGCCTAGCTTATTTAAAAATAAATCTGAATTTTGATATGCAGCATATCTGCTTGTTACTATCTCCATTCACATATCTAATCAGAATACCCTTTATTCACTTAAGTTAATTAAGTTGTTGAAGAGGATAGATGAAGGCAGAGCTCCATGCAGTGAAAGAGAGACCACCTCACCGCTGTAAAGGTAGGTTTGATCAACCATACGGGGGTCTGGTTGGTCAGATGACTATAAACCCACTGTGCTGTAATACCATCTGGCTCATGGTTCTTCACCATTTCTCATGCTCAGTGCTTGCAAAATGAGGAAATGACAAGGTGAGTTTCTTCCCCTATGGCAGGGGGGAACACGTAGTGCAGAGAACAGGGATTCAAATCTCTGTTCTTTAACACGCTTGTTGTTTACCTTGTTGAAAATTACTTAAACTTACCCTCAATTTGCTCATATGCAAAAAAGACAACACTAATACATTCTTCATCATATATTGAGAAAATTAAGAATGGTCATAATTATAGTAGATTCACCATAATATGCAGATATTGTGCTTCACTAAATGGACTGGAACACAGATTACCTTTTATTTTTCATATGATTGAAAGACAATACACAAATAAAGAAAAGAGGCTCAGAGAACAAAAATAGCACCAAAAGTCAAACTTGTATCTGTCTTGCTTCAAAATTCATCATCTTTCCACAATGCCATGGTACCTTGCTGAGATAATATATGTGAAAATGCTTTGTATTATAAAACTCAGGATTAATATGAACTGTTATTATAGTTTATTTTACTGGTTAGAAATTCTAGTGAATAAGAAAATTAGGTTCATTTGCTGCAATGTGTCCTCAGTGAATGCAGTGGCCTCCCAGTAATTACAAATTTAACTTTTTTCTATATATTCACCAATAAGCTTTCAATAATTTGTTTGCCACTTTTTTACTTTAGTCGTGATAAGTTTATAAATTCTAGATCCATCTCGTCTTTCTTAAAAATCAGAACATTTATCCTTCTCCAAGTTTCTGGCACTTCTCCCATCGAGAAATATGGCATTTTGTTTTTGTTTCTGTTTTTGCCTACAAAATGCTTGCATGATACTAAGAGAAACTAGACAATAAGTAGAGAGTTATATAAAAATACAGTCAGGTATTAAATTGAGTGACAGAAATAGAGAAATGTTCTAGATAGTCAAAAAAGTGGTCAATGTGGGCTATAGGTATTAGTGAAGGCTTCCTGGTAAGGACTGTAACTCTAAATTCCAAGAGATAGATCTTTGATTTTGGACTTTTCCATAATCAAGCAAAGAGATCCCAGGAGTCTGTCTTTACTCTCTTATACTCTTCCATGCTTGTTTGGTTTCCCTCCTGATTGCATTGGTGTCCAGCAGCAAGGCTGACCCTCGAGGCTATCTGATTACTCGTGTTGGGCTGCGGTCAGTGCCCTGAGACACACTGAGCTGAAAGAAGTCACCAGAGGAGTCTGTGGGGAATCCTATGATGACTGAGGAACAGGGGAGCAGTCATTGCCCAGAATGCCTGCAAAATGGAGCTGCAACAAGCCCAGACACTTTTGCCCAAAGACTCAACTGTAGATTTTCATCTTATGTATATTGCAAAAATGCATTGAGCATGTACTTTATACCAGGCACTGGGCTAAGTGCTGAAGATACAAAGTCGGACTAAACATATTCCCTAGGAAGTTTCTCACTGTAGGTGATGCCTGAGCTGACTCTTGAGCAGGTACTCGATATGAGTTGAATGAAAAAGACTCAGGAGGAGGCTAAGACAAGCCGGGTAGTGGAAACAGGTGAGGGAAAGGAAGCAGAGAAGCATAAAATGACTTGTCAAATTTGGGAAACTGCAAATGCTTCTGGAAGGCCAGACAATACGTTGACTGTGAGAGAGTGGTGGGGAATCTGGACAACTGTCAGCAGGCAGATGGTAAAGGATTTTGGTTGCTAAGACAGGGAGTTTGAACTCTTATCCTAAAAGCTACAGTGGCCATGGAAGGATTTAATCAGCAAAGCGAAATGATTACAACCATGTTTTATTAATAGAAAGAGGGCTCATAATAAGAAGTGTGGAGGATAAATTGGCAAAGAACCATTCTGAAACTCAAGGAATCCAGTCAGGAGGAGCTGTGGCAGTAATCAAGGTTCATCAATGTATAAAAATGATGGCTTGAAGCCATGGGTTGACATGGAGGAGCAGATACCAATAATCAATATTTTGGAGTGTCTGTCCAGCTGACTTTTTCCTCTAAGAGCTGTCCCTCACCTGCTCCCAGGTGAACATGATTGTACTATGTGACCCTGCCTGACTGTCCTAATGGTCTTAGCCAATTGGCCCAAACTGGACCAATCAGATAATATCAGCCAGAGAATATGAGATTGAACCATCCTTGCACAATATCTCTGTAAGTTTATTGACTCTGGAGATAAAAAGTCAGGTAGTATGGGGTAGTATGGCTATAGAAAAGCTAAACCTATTAAATCTAGAAGAATAGGGTGAGGCTGGGAAAGATGAGAAAGAGAAGCTACATATTTCCATATAGCTTTTGAGCCTCTGATAGTATTTCAGGAAGCTTTGGCTCCTGGAGATACCCCAGAATCCTTCCAATAAGTCCCAATCCACACCCTTAAACACCCTTAATTTTTTCCTTTTCCTTCCTTTCTTTCTTTCTTTCTTTTTTTTTTTGTTTTGTTTTGGTTTTTTTGTTTGTTTTATTTTGTTTTTGAAACAGAGTCTCACTCTGTCACCAGGCTAGAGTGCAAGGGCATCATCCTAGCTCACTACAACCTCAAATTCCTGGGCTCAAGGTATCCTCCTGCCTCAGCCTTCCAAGTAGCTAGGACTACAGGTACGCACCACTGTGCCGGCTAATTTTTCTATTTTTGGTAGAGACAGGGTCTCACTCTTGCTCAGGCTGGCCTTGAACTTCTGTTCTCAAGCAATCCTCCTGCCTTGGAATCCCAGAGTGCTAGGATTACAGGTGTGAATGTGGCCTAATTTTTTCTTAATCTTGTAGGGAATGAAAAGTGCTACATAAAACCAGAGGAAAAATTAGAATATCACCATTTTGAAACCTCTAATTAAACCATGAAGCTAGGCAGTATTTATAGCTGCTAACGAGATAAAAAATAAAGCAATCAGACATTATGTATCTCCAAATGGAAGTACACATATTACTGTCAGAAAATCAAACTTCAGTTTGACCAAGTGTCTAAATCTAAATAGCTGTTTATAGGAAATACAGGATCCAGAGGAACATGTTAAACTATACCAAGGGGTGGCCGGGCGTGGTGGCTCACGCCTGTAATCCTAGCACTCTGGGAGGCCGGGGTGGGCGGATCGTTTGAGCTCAGGAGTTCGAGACCAGCCTGAGCAAGAGCGAGACCCCATCTCTACTAAAAATAGAAAGAAATTATATGGACAGCTAAAAATATATATAGAAAAAATTAGCCGGGCATGGTGGCGCATGCCTGTAGTCCCAGCTACTCGGGAGGCTGAGACAGGAGGATCGCTTGAGTTCAGGAGTTTGAGGTTGCTGTGAGCTAGGCTGACGCCACGGCACTCACTCTAGCCTGGGCAACAGAGTGAGACTCTGTCTCAAAAAACAAACAAAAAAAAAAAAAAAAAAAAACTATACCAAGGGGGTGAAATTGGGAGTGTTCAGACTATGGAAAGCCCTACCAGGCAAATCACCTACTTCTTCATGTAAGAAAAAGAGATTGTGGAGTGATCCAATGAGTTAAATGAGACCTAAGCGACACATGAATCAAGTTTAACATATAAACTTTATCTTGATCTTGACTCAAACACATTTTTTTGAAAGTTATGACATAATTAGGGAAATTTGTTCACTGACTGGATAGTTTTTGACATTAAAGAATTACTGTTTTTTTTAAGATGACAGTGATGTTATGACTATGTTTTTCTTAAAAGAGTGCCATACTTTTGTGATACATACTTAAATATTAACAGATAAAAAATATATAATTGCTGTGATTTCCTTCAAAATTATTCAATGTGGCTAGACAAAGTGGGGAGTATAGATAAACAAAATTGGCTCTGGAAATTATAATAGTTGACGCTGGGGGTCCATTATATCATTCTCTCTACTTTTTAGTGTTTTAAATTTTTGATAATAAACAGTTTTTAAAAATATGTAAGAATGTTAACCCATGAATGCAAGGTTGGGTTAACATCTTAGTATCAATTAATGTAATGTACATATCAATAGAATAAAGAACAAAAACCATATGATCGTCTCAGTAGATACAGAAAAAGTATTTGATAAAAATCCAATCACCATTTCCTGATTAAAAAAACCCAACCAACTATTAATAGCAATAAAAGGGACTTTCTCAACTTGATAAAGGCATTTACAAAAAGCTCACACCTAACATCATATGTCCTTGTAAAAGACTGAATGTTTTTCCCCCAATATCAAGAATAAGACTTTTCACTTCTATTCTATTGTACAGAGGTTCTTGACATGCAATTAGGCAAGGAAGTTAAATAAAAGACATATGGAATATAAAGAAAGAAATAAAACTACCTCTCTTTGCAGATGACATAATCTTGTATACAGATCTTGTAAAATCCTAAAGGGCCCACTAAAAATTATTAGAATAATAAATGAGTTCAGTAGGATTGCAGGGTATAAAAGCAATATACAAAAATCAACTGTATTTCCATATATAAGCAATAAACAATCTGAAAATGAAATTAAGAACATTCCTCTTATATTAGCATCAAAAAGAATAGACTAAAATATTTAGAAATTAATTTAGCAAAGAAAGTACAAACCTATACTTTGAAAATGATAAAATATTGTTGAAAGAAATTAAAGACCTAAATAAATGTAAAGACACACTGTATTCAAGGATCAAAAGACTTAATATTGTTAAAATGACCTACTGCTCAAAGTAATCAACAGATCTAATGCAATCACTATTAAAATTCCAGCTTGCACGTTTTCAGAAATTGCCAGACTGATTCTACAATTCATACGAAAGTGCAGAGGAACAAGAATAGCCAAAACAATCTTGAAAAAGAACAATGTTGAAGGACTCACACATTCTGATTTTAAAACTTACTACAAACCTACGTTAATCAAAACAGTGTGGCATGGCATAAGGATAGACACATAGCTCAATGGAGTAGAACTGGCAGTCCTGCAGTAAAACTCACATTTATGGTCAGTTGATTTTCAGCAAGAGTGCTTTGGAATTCAGATCATAAAGAAGAATCCATATTCCTGACTCCCAGTATGGTGCTCTTTCCACTAAACAACATTGACTGAAAGAATACAGCAACCTCTGTTGAGTTGGGGGGGTGGTAAGGAGGGGATGAAGGGCATCAAATTACCCTACTTAATTTTGGTGGAAATCTTGCCTATATGTATCATAAAAGAGTCTGTGAAAATCAGAGCATACAGAAAAACAGGAAAGAGAAAAGAAGATACCAACTACAACCAGCATGATGATGACAACAGCCTCACTCTTACTAAATGCTGGGCATATTTCTAAACCCTTTGAATTGATCAACTCATTCAATACTCATCAAAACCATAGTAAGTATCATTCTGGTCTCATTATATACATGAGAAAACTAAAGACCAAGAGTTTATATAACTTACCCTTAGAGAGTTGGGAATGTCAGGGTGGTGATTCTCACCCTGACCACAGGTCGGAATCATTTCAGTTTGTGAAATAGTGTTTGGCCCACTGAGCACTCAGGCCATTTAAATCAGACTGTATGGTGGGTTTTTTAATCTCCCCAGGTGATTCTGATGTGCAGGCAAGGGTCAGAACTATCATATCAAGGTGCAGCCAATTCTTAGTGAACAGGGTAAGAAGCCCGCTCACCTGACATCTATAGCATCCTCTGGGTTTAAAGAAAGTGGTTTCAGAAGCTGGTCCCCAGAAACCCCATGAGAATCCAAACATGAAATTTCTCAGGCCTCCAATCCAGACCTTGAATCAGTCAGAAACTCTTGGATGAGTAGTCTCTAAGTTGACTTCTAGTGTTAAAACAGCATTTCCATAATTCCTCCCTAATTTTCAGGACTGATTCAAGTTCCTGGTAGAAGGAGATTTTCCTAAACCATAAACAAACACACTTGAATTTCCAGCCATGAGAAGTCAGCACAGCACAGTGATTTCAGCGGGGCTCAGGAAGGCACCCGAGGTATTCCTGGCTCTGGGGTGGCCATCGGGGATGCTGGATACTCCAGGCCAGAGACACAAGAAGGAATTGTCAGGTGCAAGAAGTAGATGTGGGAGGGTGTTGAGAACAAATTTGACCCTCTTAACAATGTCATGTTATTTCCAAGCCCTGGTTTGGGATCATCTTTCTCAGAAGTGGAGGAGGTTGGGAAGTTGAAGACACTAAATCACCACAGTAAAACAGTTCTTTTAGGAACAGCCTGTATTAGTTTCCCGGGGCTGCCAAAACGAAGCGCTGCAAACTGGGTGGCTTCAACGACAGAAGATTGTTGCCACTCAGTTCTGGAGGCTACATGTCCAAAGTCAGGGAGTCAGCAGAGTCGGTTCCTCCTGAGGGCTGGGAGGGAAGATCTGTCCTGTGCCTCTTTCCCAACTTCCAGTAGCCCCGGGCATCCCTGGGCTTGTAGACGACACTCTCCCTGTGTCCTCATTTCTCTCCCCTCTGCATGTGTCTCTCTCTGTGTCCACATTTCCCTTTTTTATAAGAACACCAGTCATATTAGACTAGGGCCCACACGAATGACCTCATTTTAACCCATATGCAAAGACTTTAGATCCAAATAAAGTCACATTCGCAGATACTGGAGGTTAGGACTTTAATATCTTTTGGGGGGACACAGTTCAATCCGTAACACAGCCTATGCTTTGCCCCCATCTTCTGGATAACACTGGGCCTGTGTCAACTTTCCTTGGTCAGTAGATTTTTTGAGCCCTCAGTTTTCTGTCTAGTCCAGGGCTGTGTGGCTTCCAGGCACATTCCTCACTGTCTTCTGCCTGGAGAAGAATAAAAGAGTGCTACAGCTGCCTGCCAGGAGTTCTCTCCAACAAAGACAGGCCTCAGAGACTTCTTCCTAGTGCTATTGACAGGCAGCTATTGCACGGAGAAGCAGCAGAGCAGGGAGAAACCTCATGGGTCATGTGGTCATTTTACAGAGGAGCAGACTGAGACTCAAAAAGGCTAAGTCATTCTTGTCCAGGTGAGTGTCAGCACTAGGTTGCAAACTCAGTCTTCTCATTTGAAGCCTAGCACTCTTCTTACTCTACTTATGACAAATTCAGCTCTGCACTAGACACTGTAAGAGAACCAAAGGAAGTATAATATTTCATCCAGTTAAAAATGCACATTATTTCACATTTTGGAGTCTCTGGAATAGAGACACTATTTACAACTGATGGCATGTCCAATTGGCAGCGTTTTCTCTTTTTTAGTGGAACATAACAATGAACATACATCTTGCTTAGATGTCTTAAATCCAATAAAATTTGATTTAAGAAGCAGCCCCAACCTTCAAGGAGTCTCCCACCTAATTTGGAAGATGAGATTTTGTCATTTGATGTCACAGGAAACAGTATATGACAGAATATAAGTGAGACATACGCATGAACAGCTTTGACCATAGAAGGCAAGAAAAGGAATTGATTGAAAATTCAAAATGCATCATGTCGCTACCACTCTTTTCTAAACCCTTCAAAGACTTCTCCTTGTCTTCAGATTAAGGCAAAAATCCTTACGTGGGCCACAAGACTCGGCATGTCCTGGCTGTTCCTAAGATTCCATCTTCATCCTGCAGCACACTCGACTCTTCCCGCAGTGGTTCTCTTCCTGCCATAACTGCCACGCTTCTTCCCACCACATAGGTTTTGCTCGTCCTGTTTCCTGGAGTGCCTCCCTTCCAGCAAGGGTCACTTCCTTGGCGAAACTTCCCCTCCCTGATTCCCTGACTAGGTCAAATCCATTCCTCATAGGGTCTTAAAGAAGCCTGTAGCTTTCCTTTGTAGCCTTTGCCGTGGACACATACAGCTCTATGTGCATTCAATTATTTGATTAATACCAGTTTCCTCCATTAGCCTTGAAGCTCCTTGAGAATCTATTCCTGTCTCATCATTTACCCCAGGACTTCGCAGAGTGCCTGAAATGTAGATGATGTCAATAAGTATTTGTTGAATGATGAATATATACATACCTAGAGAAGATCTCATGGTGGCTGTATGATTTGACCCTCATCTTGAAAAACAGTAAACAGTGAGAGAGAGCACAGCATTGGGTCACACAAACATAAAGTAAAATCCCAATCCTGCCATCAATGAAATTATTGGGAAAATTAAATTAAATTAAATTTTATATAAAACACACATGCTGTGTCTAGAATGCAGAGAGCATTTAATAAATCATAGCTTTTATTGTCAGTATTTCATGCTCATCTGTAATGGGATGTCCAGGGTAGGGGTCCTGCCTGATTCAATACTTTTGTATTGCCTAGTGCCTTGTACCTACCAAGTGTTCATAAATGGTCATTGACAGAATGCCTTGCATTAAGGTTAAAAAATGTTTTTGAAGGAAAGTACAGGGATGATTGAATTTGTTTTGTACTCAGATCCATATCTATCAATAAATAGGAATTTTAAAAGTCACTTTCATGTTTTTAAAGAAATTGTTTATGAAAGGTAAGAAATCATTCAGAAGAGTAGGGAAACATAGCCAATCTCCCTCTCCGTGCAAATGTTCCTCATGCAATATCTGTGATGCAGCACCATTTTCAGTTGATCACCGGTCCGTGGTTTTAAGGGAGAAAGGATCCCCTAAAACAAGTGGTGAAAGGGAGGGACCATCGATGTCACTGACCTATGAGCATCTATTGTGGCCCCCAGGGCTGCTCACAAGCTCTTGGTTGCTGACTACTTCCTCTGGTTGTTGTTTTGGCTGCAATCCCCATAACATAGAAAGTTGACACCGTGTGTTTAAAAATCAATTTCTTTTCTTTCATTATGCCTAGATTGTAGTGCAATTTTTCAATCCATGAATATTGACATTTTTCAACACAGAAATATTTAAATCTATTTTTGCCTTTGACCATTGCTTCTAGCTCCATTTTATAACACTATTTGTACTGTGGATCCCTATTCTCTTGTCTCCAGTTCTCCTTCTATGTCTTTATGACTCTGTTCTCTTTTTGCTAAACTTGTTATTTTGAGATCATCATAGATTCACATGCAGGTGTCGGAAATAACACAGAAAGATCCTACGTACCCTTTGCCCAGTTTTCTCCCATGGTAATTAATACCTTGCCAAAATATAGTACAGCATCACAACCAGAATATTGACATTTATACAATCCACCAATCTTATTCAAATGTCCTATTTTATTTGTACTTATTTGTGTATGTGTGTGAGTGTGTTTGTATTTAGTTATGTGTAATTTTATTACATACGTTGGTGCTTGTATTTGCCACCATAGTCAAGACTCAGAACAGTTCCATCACCTCAGAAAGCACCCATGCCGTCGTTTTATAACCACATTCACCTCCCCCCTGCTCCACTTCACACTTGCTTCTTTTTCTGTGCATTAATTTTGCATTTGTTTACCACATTACTGGGTTGATTTTCTACACTATTAATTCTGCTCTTTACTGCCTCCAGTATAAATGGTAATTCTACAGTTACACTTTCTTTCCTCACACTCTTTTTTTTACAATCATATTTGTATCTTTTTTATATGTCTTTTTTTCCAGTTTTATTGATGTATGATTGAAAAGTTGTATATATGTATATAGAGTATAAAACATGATGTTTTGATATATGTATATATTGTTAACTTTATCTCAATTAAGTTAATTAATGTCTGTCATCTCACAAAGTTATGTTTTGTGTGTGTGTGTGTGTGTGTGTGTGTGTGCATGTGTTGGAAATGCTTGGGATCATTTTTAGCAAATTTCAAATATGCAATATGTTATTATTCACATCTCTTGCTTTGTTATCCTCTTTTCTTTTTGTGGCTGTTTTCATGAACATAAAATTGTGCAGGAGCCTAGAGAAACGTCCAATCCAGGGAGGCAAATTCTTGGCAAATATGCTGACACACATTTCTCTCCCACAGCAGACACTGCTGGTCAAATACTGCTTATGGCTTGCAGTATTCCAGGCAGATACAACTAATCAATTGAATATGGCCTACAAAAGCAAACCTGTTTTCCATCTGTGGTGTTTTCCAGTCCTTCATTTTATAGATGGAGAAACTAAGGACAAACATAAGAGAGTCTGTACCCAAAATGCACAGGTAAGTTAGTGTTAGAATTGGGGCTATCTGAAAATTATGAAATAGAAAACCAATGCCATTTGCATTCAGATAGTTTCAAGTCTGCTTTGACCTCAGGGATGTTTTTCATCTGTGTTAGAGGGATAGTACATTTGGAAGCCAGAGAGCTCTCAGGAAGGATCTGCTGATAAAGCCTTTTTTTCAAAAGAGTTCTTTGCCTGAAGACTCTCCAACCTAAATAAGGGAAGAGAAGGAAGGACAGAGGATCCCACCTCTAAGGTTTTATTTATATTATTCGAGACTTCTCATTCCTGCCTTTCTCTTCTGCTAGTTAAATCATGCTTTAAAAGCAAGTAGGATTTAATCAGGCTGCATGTGATTGAAAATATAAAATAGCACTAGTTAGAATGGATATTGGAAGATTAGATTTGCAATGTCTAATACAAAGGATACTACTGTATCTGCAGACGTCACTTCAGAAAAGAGGCAGTGCTACAGAGTGGTTAGAGCCATACACTGTGTTTATCTCCAGCACTTATTAACTGTATTCCTTGAGCAAATTACTTAACCGTTTTGTGCCTCAGATTCTTCATCTGTAAAATGGGGATAACATCAATATCTACCTTATAGCGATGTTGTGAGGATTAAATAGATCAACATATGCAAAACACCTGAAAGGGTTCCTGGCATATAGTAAGCAATATTTAAGTGTTTGCCATCATCACTTTCACCATGTTCCAGATGCAATGCACATAGTGATCTTATGAAGTAGATATTATTATTCCCATGAAGGAAACAAAGAATCGGGAAGTTATATAACAAAAACAAGTACTAATTCAGAATAGAGAAGTGGAAGCTAATGTTTCCAGCCTAGGGAAGTTATTGAAAGTTTCTTGGAAGAGCAGGCAGATGAGAGTATGGATGGAGGGAAGGGGAACATTGAAGCATGAATAGGTTGGGGGAAGAGCAAAGCATTTCATGCAGTGTCCTGGGTGCCAGGTTCCCCTGGGAGAGGGCACCAGGTGCACACACTTGGACCAGCAATGATATTCCTCCTGTTATGTATTGATTGAGAATCCGCTAAATATGCACCATGATGCAATTATGATGGGAAACATAAGACAAAACAATAAATATAAAGTCAACTTCATATATATCATGTATTCTGCCAAAATACAAAAAGTGGGGAGGATGGAAATTGGTGACTTTCATGCCCTTTTATTACATTATTTTCTAGTGAATTCCTGGGCATTGAGCTGATGAAATTTGCCAAAGAGATACTACTTTGAGGTCCATTCCTCTGTACTGAAAATGTCATCAGAGTTCATCCCCTTTTTCGATAGCTTCAGAGTAGGGGTTGCAAACTCAATTGCCTAAAGGAACAAAAAAGGAACAGTAAACCCGTGAAGCATTCTCGGTATTAGTGCAAGGACACCAGAATGTGAAAGTTGGGCTGAGGACTGAAACTTAGGGAACACACAGCCTGTAGTAGAGGCACCCATTCTTCACTTGCAGTGCATTATTGCCAAGTCTTTTGAATCTTTAACATAGTCCAGATATCTAGTACTTAACGTGAAAGCTCCTTATTTTTAAAATATTGCAGCAAATACTGTAAACAAAATTACGTGTGCCAAACAAAACATGTTTGAGTGTAATTTTTTTTAAGCTCTTGGATACCAGCTGAAGCTCAAACAAGAAATGACATTTAGTGAATGCTGTTGTCCTTCCCAGCTCTCTGAGAAAACCCAAAGTCTCTCTCTCCAACCTCCCTCCTTCCCAGACACACCCACTCCACTCCCTAACTCCCACTGGCTCCCCAGACAATGAGCTGGACAACTTGAACCCAGAGTCTTAGCTGCCAAGGTATTGCTGTTGAGGTTTTCAAGTTTCAAGTCCCTGGTTTAGAGTGAGTCATCTCAAATTCAATTAGTGGAGAGTTCCTCTGGGTTCACTCACCACTGGCAGAGGAGGAAATGACTCAGACAGTGGGGCACGCAATGCCTAATGGGTCCAGCATGTGGGGGCTTTGGGGATGGCTGGGCATGGTGCTCATGGTGCCCAAGGGGAGCACAGAGGAGGCCTGGAGGTTGTAACATGCTCTCAGCTAAACTCACTGCTGGCTCATTTGGACTGAAAAAAAATGGAGATATTTGCATCTGACCTCAAACATAAAGTGGGATTAGCACCTCAAGGAGATGTATTATTACACGCTCCTTGGCTCTTGCTCCAGGCTTGTTTCTTCTGCCAGCCCAAACTGTATACTTTGCATTCTGGCATCACGAAACTATTTGCAGTTTGCACAGGCTCTTTCTTGCTTCTGTACCTTTGCACATGCCATTTTGTCTCCCTGGCATACCTTGATGTGTCTCTGGAAAACTCCTATTTGTGCTTTAAAACCCAAAACAAAAAGAAGATATCTTTAACTCTTCCCATTCATAAACTTGTGTTCTTCCTTTGTACAACTGTAACTTGAACTTACTTTTCACATTGCATGAAAATCATTTGTTTATCTGCCTGTTTGCCTGATGAAAGAGAAGCCCTTGAGGTCAGGAAGCTTGTAACATTCCCCCTTATATTTCACAGTGCTTTGTACATGAGTTTATAGAATTATGTTGGATCGAAGTACCACACAGCTCTGAAGTGACCATTATATGACTAATCTTAATCCTATGGGCCAGACTTAAAGCATCGCTAACCAGGCTCTGCCATCTTAGCCCTTCTGAGTTATCTGTGGTCATGATAAAAATGGTTAGAGCAGGAGAAGCAGGAATGCACAAATAATGCAAAAGTCAGTAGTTTCACCCTGGCCTTATTCACTCAAATTCAGCAAACATCCATTGAATAAATACTCTATCAGGCACTGTTCTAGGCACTTGGACTATATGAAGGGTCTTCAAAATGCTCATGGAAAATGCTTACTATGAAAATGCTATGGGTGAATTTCAAATTTTTTGCACCAAAACAAGCTCATATTAACTTGTTATAACCTGTCTGAACAGGATCTAGTTTCAGGCACCAAGAAGGATAAGATGTCAGTTTGAATAGACCCCCTATCAGAGCAACATGAATGGTGCTAAAAGTGAATCAAGAACAAACATCAAATTTATGATGGAGCTTAGGTGGGAGAATGGTGAAATCACTGATGTTTTGAAAAAAGTTTATGGGAACAATGCCCCAAAGAAATCAGCGGCTTACAAATGGATGTGGATGAGATGATGTTGAATAGCAAGCCCATAGCGGCAGACCATCCACATCAATTTGTAAGGAAAAAATTCATCTTGTTGATGCTCTAACTGAAAAGGACCAGGGCCAACACCACAGACATCTCAATTGGGTCAGTTTACACAAAGTTGAGCAAACCTTCCACTCAATGGGTGCCAAAACAGTTGTGCCCAGATCAGCTGCAGATAAGAGCAGAGCTTTCAATAGGAATACTAAGCAAGTGGGATCAAGATCCTGAAGCATTTCTTCAAAGAATTGTAACAGGAGATGAAACATTACCAGTACAATCCTGAAGACAAAACACAATCAAAGCAGTGGCCACCAAGAGGTGGACATGGTCCAGTGAAAGCAAAAGCAGACTGGTCAAGAGCAAAGGACATGGCAACATTTTCTGGGATGCTCAAGGCATTTTACTTGCTGACTCTCTCAAGGGCCAAAGAGCAATAACATCTGCTTATTATGAGAGTGTTTTGAGAAAGTCAGCCAAGGCTTTAGCAGAAAAACGCCCAGGAATGCTTCACCAGAAAATGCTTCTCCACCACAACAATGCTCCTGCTCGTTCCTCCCATCAAACAAGGGAAATTTTTTTTTAAATTTTCATTGGAGAATATTAAGCATCTACCTTACAGTCCTGTTTTGGCTCCTTCTGACTTATTTTTGTTTCCTAGTCTTAAAAAAAAATCTTTAAAGGGCACCCATTTTCCTTCAGTTGATAATGCAAAAAAGACAGAATTGACATGGTTAAATTCCCAGGACTCTTAGATATTTAGGGATGGATTGAATGGCCAGTAGCATTGTTTAAGTGTCTTGAACTTGATGGAGCCCACCTTGAGAAATAAAGGTTATATTTTTTATTTTTAGCTTTTAATCCCATTTTTCCCCAGGAACTTTTTGAAGTCCCCTCATAGCAATCGATAATAGGAACTTGTTCCCTGCTCTTATAAAGCTTATATTATATACAGTAGGGAAGCAAAAATAAATCAGTAAATATAAACAAGAGAAACCAAGTAATGTTAAGTGGACTGAAGAGTGTCACACAAAATAATGCGACACCGATGGATACGGTGGAGTGGGATTTTAGGTGGTGTGGCAGGGCTGGTCTTTCTAGGGACACTGAATTTGTGCTGAGCCCTAAATGATGAGAAGTCAGTAATGATAAGACATGAGGAAAGAGAGAGCATTCCCATGGAGGAAACAATGACTGGAAATGCTCGGAGCTGGGAATGAACCATATGTTCAGGAAAGAAAGAAGGTTAGAATGTCTAGACAAAGTGGAAGAGGCCAAGAAAGGAAATCTAAGGTATGGTCTGGTGCCAGCCCATGAAGGGCCTTGTAAGGCCACAATAAGGAATTTAAATTTTTTGAGTGTGATGGGGAACCAGTAGAAGGTTTATGCAACCTTCTTTCATTCAACTTTCCTCCAGCTGGGATGGATTGCCCCATGAGAGAAGGAGGAGAAACTGTAGCGTAACAGAGGCTGAGGTTGAGCACTAGATGGCCCTTGGCTTATGGATCCAACTTCAGGCTGAAAGGCCTTTATTGTCAGGATTGGGGTCAAGGTCTTAGTAGCACTATTAGGAGACATGAAGACTCCTTGAGGTGCAGCACTGTTGAAAAGATTAGACAACTTCAACGGGCAATGTAGTTTCTGATGGATACAGGGATTTTTGTGGACTTACATCCTTTTTTTTTTTTGCTTGTAAAATCTACTAGAACATTGCTTCTCAAACCTTAACATGCATACGAAATACCTGTACATCATGTCAAAATGCATATTCTTATTTGATAGATTTGGGGTGCTGTGTTTCCAATAATCTGCCAGGCAGTGATGAGATTGTTGGTCTGAGGACTACATTTTGACAAGCCACAGAAGTAAGGGCCCGCTGACCAGGATGCAGCCAAGGTCCTGGGACTGCCTTCAGTTCAGCTGTTCAGATCCAATCTTTTTAATTGAGGGCTAGAGTGACCTCATGTAAGTAGAAGTAGAAGATGAAAAGGAACCAGGAACAATTTAAAATCATACACCTAGGCCCATGGAACCCTGAGCAAGGCAGTGAGGCCAGCTGGACAACGTCAAATCAAAGTTCTAGAAGTTTCAAGTGGTTACTGCAGACATGTGCCTGAGGCCACCAGAGCCATTTGTTCCACTTGGAAAACAGAAAGCAACTTGAAATCATGCCTGAGCCCTGAAAAACCAGGGCTGCCCAGTGGGGCCTGCTGACCCTGGTCAAATGGCACCCCATTTCTGTCTCCCAGAAACAACAGGCTCCCCAGCCTGCTCCTTCAAGCAAGGTTCTCTTTTTGCATTGCCTCAAAGTCTTACACAGGATATTAGCCACTTCCTTCTCTATAATTCATCCTTCCACTTTGCCATCTGGAATATTTCTTTTTTGTAAGTGCCTTAGTTGTTATGGTTTGAGGCAGTTGAATTCTAACTTTGCCATTTGGGGTAATTTATTGTTTTTAATGCTTCCTTCAAAAAATTCAGATTCTGTGGTTTGAAACAGAATCCAGCCAGGATTTTTGCTTCCTAGTTGGACATCTGGTGGGCTGTCCTTTCCAGATCTCTGGGTTTACTTTTCAGCCTCCTGCAAGTGACTATCGGAGGGTTTCTTCAGCTCACTCCTCCCACCATATCTGTTATTTCTCCCAATCCCACAACTAAGTCCCTTAAATCCCTATGAGAGATTAGTGGGGACCAAGAAGTTGTCATTTCAACTGCAACAAAAAGGTCTTGCTGTCCCTAAAACCTCTTCCTGCTGATACTCCAGATCCTATTTTAGATATCTTTTGGGCTGTTCATCACATTCTTGATGTTTGAGATACGTAGACAATAGGTAGAAATAAGCACAAGGTTAACAACGAGATTGGGGGAAGGGGACCTAACATTTATTGAGTATTTACTATGTATCAAGCCTTAAACTTTATAGGTGATATCATCCTACTCTACAGATGAAGAAACCAAGGCTCTGAATAATTTTCCCAAGGTATCCTGAATCACAGAGTGATGGGCTCAAGACTTGAACAAGGTCTAACTCAAAGCCCATACGTTCATCATTATTTGATACTATCAGTACTGGAGGGTTAGATGAGGAAGAGGACACCAGGCAGGGGATGAGAATGAGATTCTGGACGTATTCAAATGTGGAATAGCTGACCCTAATTGAGCAAGTAATCAGAATGGGCACAGAATTTCATGAACAAGGCACTGGCTACTGGACAGAAGCTCCGTATTGAGCTAACCTTGGCATTGTTGCAAGATTTTTATGAGCTTCTTATTTATGGTAAGAGCCACACTCTGAGTTTGGCAACTTTGGAGTTTATGAATAAAAGTGAATGGCAATAACCTGCTCTATGGAAATCCTGAGTGGGAGTGGAAGAAGATGAATTCATCCCTGGAACTCCTTCCATGATCTTATGTGAAGAGGTGTTTTTAGGAACAGTATCCTTGTGGTTCTCAACCCATGGGAGCTTTTGAATAGTTAGTATACCTGGGCCCCATCCAAGACCAACTGAGTGGGGTTTCTAGGTAGGGGGCCCTGGCATGGCACCTGTACTCTCTGAAGTTCGCCAGGGCTGATGAGAGCCAGCCTCAGGATAAGTGACTTTCTTCTATTTGTTCTTTCTCTGAGAACGAGGACACAGCTGCAATCCTGCAGAGTTCTAGGGGGCAGAAGAAGAGTGGGGAAAGTTTTCTGGTACTGAAAGTTGGAATTTTTCTCTTTTGGAGGAAGATAAAGGCAAGTTTTAAGCACCTCGCAATTTTGCCAAAGAATGAGCCCCCTAGTGCTTCTCTTCATCCTGTGTTTTGGTGAGTCCAACTGCTAATGTTTAACCTCTATGTGGTCAGGGAAAGGACTGACCATGGTGATATCTGATATCCACTTAAAACGCAGTTATACAACTCTTTGAACCACAGGGTCTCTTACTTGTCTAAAGTTCTGGAAGCCAGGGAAATGGTGCTTTGTGAGTTTTAGACCAGTGACTCTAAGGGACAAAGTGGTTATTTTTCCTCACCAAGGTTGCTTGCTGAGTCCTCAGGGAGCCAGAGCTAGGTCTCTGCCCTCTCAGAGCTATCTCTCTCACTGTAGCACCATTTACCATGGTCCTGGAATATGATGAAAACTATAATCATCTCTATAAATTAACAACAGAGGATTTTAAGAAGGGACAGCTTCTCAATCCAGCTTCGTAATGGCTGTCAGAGGGTCCGTGGGGCACCACAGATACAGTTTCAACTCTTGCAAGTCTCTCTTTTTGGACTTGCTGTGAGACCCCAGGAAGAAGAACTATGTCCTACTGAATCAGGAAAGAACTGTAAAAGATGATGGGAACTTCAGAGAAAGATGAATCCCAGCTAGCATTTACCCTTCCCTGATCTATCCTGGGACTATTTCTTGGGATTTATTACAACTCATAAGAGAAGAAATGGACTAGACCCACTATATCTTAATAAGCTGTTTTCGTAAGCATAAATACGGCCAAGAGAAAAGACACAGACATCCCATAGAGTTGAGCTGAGCTTGAGAGATCATCAAGTCAGTGTATCATCAGGATTGGGCAAGAAATGAAAATATACCCCCCCCCATCTCTCGTGATTATGTGGAACATCTAATTGCTGGTATGTAATCCAAATGCAGAGTGCTAGCTGCAAGGAAGTCTGAGAAATATAGTTTTTGTTCCCAAGATCTCTAAATAGAAAGATGGTAAAAAAGGAAGTTGGGAAAGTGAATTCAAGTATCTGCCACAACCAGCATTTCTCAACCTATACAGAATAGCAATACGTAGCTTGATTTTTTTAATAAAGAGGTTTTGTCCTCAAATATATTTGAGCCATACTGGACAAAACAAAGTTAAATATGCTTTTTTACTGTAATATATAACAAGATCCTTAATATCCACATGTGCACCCCAGTTAGTCATATTTTGAGGAACATAAATTGGGAAAACATTTTATCAAAGCCCATTTTCCAGCTGAGAAAACTGGAGTCCACAGAGATTAAATAACTTCTCTAATATTGAATAACCAGTTATTGGCAAAACTTGAACCAGGATCCATGGGAACAGGGAAAACTGGTTCTGTAGGACATATTGTCTTTATAAACAGAACCAGAGCCCAGTGGTTTCTAAACAGTCAGGAGATGCTGTCTTCTGGTGTCAGCTATTTATTTAATATTTGTGTGTCTGCTTCATGAAATTCATTTTTTCCAGTTCTAGCCTTTGCTCCCATTCAATGTCTGCTCTCCTGCCCTAGATGCCATGTACAGATTTCCTGGCCTTTTGACTCAAATCCATGGCTTGGGGACAGTGGGCACTTTTTCCTCTGGTTCCTGCCAAGGTTGGCACCATGAGGAGGATGTTTGTGTTTGTTGAGAAGTTGGGAGGACTTTGGATTTTGGCAGTAACTGCTCCCTAGATGATGCACTTAGAGGAAAGAGGAAAAAGAACCACCTTCCTCAGCTGCCACATCTCAGCAGCCACGACCCTTTCTCTTAACAAACCTACACACTTGATTCTTTTTAGCAACTTTTTTTGTATGTGTCAGTTCTCTCTGGTTTGGGTCAATCTTTTCTCTCACTCAAAATGCAGAAAGTAAATAGACATTCTGAAATGATACTTTGGGTAAACATATCAAGTCTTTATCAGAAGCCTGCAGGGCAGTCTGGTTGGTATGATGGTACAGATTCCCTCCCTGGATTCTGTCTTTTTTTTTCTCCCACATGCACTGTCTGCTTTAGGTAGTAGACACAAATTTCCAGCCTCAATCAGCAAGACTAAAATGACTTGGGGTTCCGCAATAACACAGCACTTCCTTCTCTGATAGGCTTGTCATCATTTTATGTGAATCATTCTGGAAATGGAGAACTCAATACTTTGTGAAGGCTCCCAAGACACTTTTGGCTGCAAGTAACAGAAGAGCCAGCTCAAACTGGCTTAACGGCCCCTCCCTGCAAAAGTAATTTAATGATCATGGAAAGAGCAGACAAGGATGGACCCACTTATATTACAGGACCCAGGATCCAGTGTCATCAGGACTCAATTTCTCTCTCTCTCCAGTTCTCAGTCCTACTTTCTCTACATGATTTCATCCTCGGGCAGATTTTTTCCACGTCATGTGGCCCCCAGAAGCCCCAGGCTGACATCCTCACAGCTCCAGGTCCAGCAGAAAGCGAGATTGTCCCCTCCCACTGCTCAGCCAAGTCCTGGGATGAGCCTCACCAGACCAACGTCAACCACACCCACACTCGGAACCCATCGCCATGGCCAGGACATGTGCAGTTGTCTGATGGGCAAACCAAGCCCCCTTCTGGGCGGGGAGGGGCTGTTACCAGCATGTTTCCTGCCGGTGATCAGGTAAACACACTCTCAGTCACACTGTTTATTCATCTCCATTCATTCATTCAAATATTTTGCAGAGATGAACTGCGGATTCATTTGTGCTGGAAGCGAGTTATCCTAGGTAACCCGCTCGTCCTTCATGAGCCAGCTGAGGAGTCATCAATTCTACGAGGAATTC
Source organism: Eulemur rufifrons (assembly GCF_041146395.1). Taxonomy (NCBI): domain Eukaryota; kingdom Metazoa; phylum Chordata; class Mammalia; order Primates; family Lemuridae; genus Eulemur; species Eulemur rufifrons. The sequence goes on from NC_090992.1 coordinate 16,607,527, forward strand.
CTTCATCGCTGCCCCTCAGCAGAGTTCGTTATTCCCTCCCCAGTGCTCTTTGTTCTTTGCAGTAAATACCTCGACTGCAGCACACGCCATTCAGGATTCTATTGATGTCTTTTCATCTTTTTCTCCTGGAGGACAGGTATTGTATCTTACTTATCTCGATTTCCCCAGATACCAATAGCAGGCGCAGACAAAGCGTCGCAAACTTTTGTTGAATAAATATGTGCATCGAGTTAATTATTTAATTAGTTAATGAATACCTGTGCTCCTAGTCCTTGGGTAATTTTGCAAACTATCAAGGGAAATAAACCTGTAAAAACTAACTGGAATGAAGTGTGATCCACGGAACAACTGCCGCATGAGTAAAGGTCTCATGAGCACAATGGAAGGTGACATGTGTTCAGGCTCAGGACAGAATTCTCGAAAAATTTTAAGATATTCTTTGTTATTTCAAATCTATCTTCTTGTGACTTCCACCCACATCTTCTTAGTTCTTCGTTCTTAAACAACCCCAGATAAATCTACCTATTAGTCACATACGGCACTTGAAAAATATTTTTGAAAGGAAGCGATTGCAATCATCTTCTCAGCCACACAGCAGTAACAGTGTGTAAAGGTAGATGTCTCATCCTGCTCCCTGGTATTCTCTGCTGATGGCTACTCCATCATGAGAACTAAAATATTTTACTGTTGATAATCATTTGTGTCTGAATGCCCGCGTGCCCCAAAGTCCAGATGAAAATTGATTGTTTGGAACATGAATTACATTTTCTTTTAGGTAAAACATAAGAAGTGATTCTTGCTTTCCAGGCTGGCATGCAGTTGCTGAACTAGGGAATGAATGCTAGTGCTGACCTGGGATCCAAAAGTCAGAAGCCTGAGAACAGCTGCATCCTTCGTTTGAAATGCGAGTTGGGCCCTGGGCAAAAGTGGGTCAAGTTGGTGTTTGACATCCCCTTGCCCGCTGCTATCTCTTTCCCTCCCTCTTCTCTCCTGTTCATCTGTGGGCTCCTGCTGCACTGAGGTGTGTACAGTTGTGGTGGCCATGAAAATGCACCGCTCAGATCTCCTTCTGCACCGCAGGGCCTGTAGCTGACAGACACCCCCAGCGGCCATGCTATGAATCCATTATAGCATATGCTCTGATCCCTTGTGCTGCTGTCTGCCAATAACTGAGCACAAGAAGGATACTAAGGCAGTCCCATTTCTGGGACATCCTGGATAAGTTGGCTCTGGAGCCCTCCGTAAGCCTGGACAAAACTTCCTTAGCACCGTGTCTGAGTCTCTGCCTGTCCAACCAACCCTACTTCCTTCCCTCTCTCCTTCCCAGGCTCAGACCAGCATTGCAGTCTGATGGCTCTCCCTGCTTCCTCACAGACATTTCCTTGATAAATCTCTTGTGTGTCTAATCCCATCTGGCCTCTGCTTCTCAGAGGACCAAGAGTGAAACCTTTGTGATCCTGGGATTGCATATAAGACACATGATGCAGAGAGAGTTCCCCAACCCTAACAACTGGCGAGCACTTCCTTACGTACAGAGGAGGGAGAGAGTGGTTGGCCATGAATGGAGGAAGTATTAATTGGAGCAGGAGGCACTGGATCTAAGGGAGCTGAAAAAGATCTGAGGTTCCTACACATGCCAACAGCACCCAGTCTCTCTCAAAACCCCAAGGCCAAATAGATGATCTGTTCCTTGCCATTTCATGATTTATGTTTCAGACTATTTCTGATTTGTTTGCTTCATTCCCACATTAAGTTTACTTTGACTATTCACTTTGATTATACAAGGAAATAAATATGACTGGAAAGACAAGGTTTCCAGTGCAATTTTCTGAATTTCTGCCTCTCTGTCCTCATCCCCCCAAAACCTCACTACCCATGCACCTAGGCCAGACCAAGACATAAAAGTGTCAGGGGAGGAATTTGGGGCCTCTTTACACTATTACTCTTTACGTGTCTGCTCAACATTTAAGAAGAATGGGAAAAAGTCATAAAAGTATATGCTTTTTTTCTTTTTTTTTTCTTTTTTTTCTTTAGAGACAGAGTCTCACAATGTTGTCCAGGCTGGTCTTGAACTCCTGGACTCGAGCAATCCTCTGGCCTCAGCCTACCAAGTCACTGGAATTACAGGCATGAGCCACCATTCCTGGCTTAAAGTATATGCTTTTTTTATGTTAAACATAAAGATTTAGTTTCCGTGTACATAATACATGTGATTTTCTGAACTAGACAATTTCTTAAGAGGCATATTAAACTATTTAAATGCAGACATTCTAATAAATTATTCCCAGTAAAGAGCACAGACAGCATCGTGAATGTTTTAGTTGCAGAATGTCAGCAGGCTAGACCTTACAGGGAGCTCTCAGAGAGCCAGTCTCAAAGTTAGTGGTGAGACCTTAGACATACTATGTAAATCGCATGCACTTAACACAAAACTGCTAACAGAGATACGCTGGGCTGGCTGCAGTAGGGAGCGTTTAGTTGCAGCCAAACCAATTTCTGTTTCACCAGTTAGCAGTCATGTGCAGAGACCTGAGTTAACCAGCTCCCTACTCCAGTTTTATTCCACGGACATTTTAGTTACCCCCAAGCATTGGTGCTTAGGACAGCTACCCGGTGCTCATGCATTAATCTGGTCTGTGTCATCCGTAGCCTGGAGTGTAGAGAGGACTGGGCCTGCAACAGCACGTTATGTCCGTGAAATGCCCTCCAGAGAGCACAAGTGCCATCTGGCTGGGGGAAGACTAGGAACAGGAGAGCCTAGCAGGGATGGGCGAGGGGTGCCATGCTGAGTCATGCACCTGGCATGGCAGATGAAGGACAGCTGCAGCAGGAAAGGAGGGAAGGGAAGGCAGAGAGGTATGGACCAAGGAGCTCCCATCTTCCCTGCGGGGCTCTGACTTGCACATTGAGATCTGCACAGGAAGGGAAACCCCTGCAGACTAAAGAGGGAGGCTGGGCTCAAGAGAGAGTAGGATGTAGATTTGTGCAGAGGAGAGAAAGCGTCCAGGAAAGTGGCTTCTTATTAGCAATCGCTTGAAAGTGGAAGTCTATGTTATGTTCCATTTGCCTAAACATTGTTTCTACAAGAGACCTTACCCTGTGTTCTGACTCTCTATTAATGCATAACAAACCCTACTTAATTTAAGTGACTTAAAGCAAAATTATTAGTACTTCTCACAGTTCTTGAGCTGAGTGGGCCCTTCTGGGTGGTTCTCACATGGACTTCTCACATGTGGTTATAGTCAGATAGTGGCTGGGGCTGTGGTCATCTGAAGGCGTCACTGGCCTGGGTACCCAGAGTGGCTGACTTGCACGGGCTGCCGTTATTGTTGGCTGCTGGTGCAGAGCAGCAGCTGAAGCTGTCACCTGGAACATTTGTATGTGGCCTCTCCATGTGGCTTGGACTTGTCACAGCCTGGCAGCTGGCTTCTAAGGGGAAGCAGCTCTGTGCAACATAGCCTCAGAAATTCCAGATTTCGGCTGGTTAAGGCAAAATCACTGAAGCAAGCCCAGACTCAAAAAGAGGGAAATTAGACCCCTGCTCCTGACACAATTAGCCGTGTGTACATATAGGGAGGGCAGATTTGGATGGTTGCCATCTGTAACTATCTATTAATACCACTTCCTACATGTTGATACCTCTAACTCCCCACCTCCCCAGCCTCATACCTCAGACAAGACCCTAGCACAGTGCTGTGCCAAGCAGGTGGGAGGCAGTACGGTGCAGTCGTTAGGAACAGGAACATTTAGTGGTAGGAAGATTGGGTTTGAGTCTGGGCTTTTCCACTTACCAACTGTGGACCTTGGGCAAGTTAGTTAACCTACCTGAGCCTCAGTTGGCTCATCTGTGAAAGTGTGGTTATGTACATATGTATACATACACACATGTTCATGGATGACTGCAGGATTTAAGTGTTGCCTGGAGAAAAGCCAGTGTCCAGTAATTATTTACTCATAGAAGTAATGGTGCAAAGAGGCTGTGGCTTGCATCTTCTGGCACAGCACCCCTTGTTTATCCTGACCCAGCCACCAAGGTGAGCTCTGGGGGTGCAGCTCTGCAAAGCAGCTAATGTTCAGGTCTTCCCAGCAAGGAGGTTGTGGAGTCCAGAAACTACTGTCAGGAAGACAAAGTCAAGCTTCTGAGAGTGAGCATTGCCACGGCGACCCTTAGAGGACTTAGAGAAGGAAGGAGTTTGTCCTGGCGAATAAGGAGCAGGGTTTGATCCAGGCAGAGACTGTAGGGCAGAGGAGGGGGGCGGATAAACTCTACCTCTGGCTCAAGTCTCGTCTTTTTTCCAAGCTTCGGTTATCTCACAGCAATGGCTGGGTGCAGTTTGAAGGCTGCCTAGTTCCTGCTAGTCTTGGCCAAGCTCCACTATGTTAGAAATCCCTAACTCAGTCCAGTTCTCTCCATCACCTTGGTCCCCACCCTGACTTAGGCTGCAGCTTATTATTGCTCCCTTGATTACTATAGATGCTTTTTTACTAGTCCTCCTGCTGTTAATCTTTATTCATTAGTTCTCTGCAGAGCAGTTGGAATGATCCGTTTTTCTCTGCGGCCTTAACTGCTGTAGCCTCTGATGGCTTCCTGTTGGTTTCAGGATGAAAACCAGACTCCTCTTCACACAGCCCCCTGTTATGGCTTGAACGCTTGTCCCCTCCAAAACTCATGTTGAAATTTCATCTCCAATGTGTCAGTATGGAGAGGTAGGGACTTTAAGGGGTGATTGGGTTATGAGTGCTCTGCCCTCATGAATGGATTAATTCATTCAGGGGTTAATGGATTAAGGGGTTATTGGATTACTGGGTTATCATGGGAGTGGGATTTGTGGTTTATAAGAGGAAGAGAGACCTGATCTAGCACACTCAGCCCCTCACCATGTGATGCCCGCACTACCTTGGGACTCTGCAGAGAGTCCCACCCGCAAGAAGGCTCTCACCAGGTGTGGCCCCTCCACTTTGAACTTCTCAGGCTCCATAACTGTAAGGAATCAATTCCTGTCTTTATAAATTACCCACTTTCAGGTATTCTGTTATGGGCAACAGAAAATAGACTAAGACACTCCCACAGCCCTGGTAGATCTAGACCCTGAGCACCTCTCCGGCCTCACCTGTGCTGTTTCTGTCTCCCTCTCTGCATCAGGTACCCCAGCCACGCCTTGGTCCTTTTAGTGCGCCATGCTCATTCCCACCTCCCAGCCTTCGAGTGTGCTTTGATGTCTTCCTGGAAATTTCTTCCTCATTCCCCCTCTTCCCTTGCTGAGTTAATTCCACTTACCCTTAATGTCTCAGCTCAAATGCTGCTTCCTAGGAAAATCTTAATGGATCACTATATTAGGCATTTTATTACTTTTAAAAATTATCCTTCTTATCCCGTATCACAATTTATGTAACTGATCAGTCTGTCTCTCCTATGAGACTGTAAGAGACAGGAGAGTAGGCACCATGTCAATTTGGGCTCCCTTGTATGTCCTCAGTACCTAGCATGGTGCCCTAGTATATTGTAGACCACCCAAAAGAATTTTTGAGTATAAATATAATCTGACATCTAAAAGAAATATAATCTCAAAATGTTTATCTTCAGTAAATACACAAAAATATATCGTCACTAAATATATATGAATATATCTTGAATAAATGGAACCCAAAATCCCATATTTTATTGCTGGAGGTCAGAAAATGGGTTGGTGCTTCCAGGATCTTTTTTTTGTTGTTGTTGTTGTTGTTTTTTTAATAGAAGCTGTGATTAGGGCTTGAGTCACCTAAAATTTCATACAACGAATTTCCCCCCCTGCCCCCTCCCGCACCTTCAATTCCTTTTGGATATTTTTAGAAATCCTGTATCCAACCAAAGTTCTGCAAGGAAGATGTGTATCGCCCCCCGCCCATGTGTGTGGCAGGCAGCAGAGCAGAAAAACAATCAGAAATGCACTTGACGAAGGAGAACACAGCAGAACCTGAGTCCCCGGGCGAAGCGTCTTGGGGAAGCCAGCCCAACAGCTGCTTGCATTAAAAATGATTGCTTTGTATTTATGGCGGACAGGCAACAATAAGCAGTTTATAGCCTATAATCTAACACAAATGACTTAGGAAAATATTCTTAATAGATAGCTCAGCTGAGTGTCCCAGTGTGTTAGGAAGCCCAGCAGGGAACGCTCAGAATTAGTCTTCGTTGATCTGACAAATCCTCCCTGACCGGCTGGATGTTATACCAGTTCTCTGCACAATTTTATGTTCTCCCACTTAGGAATACTCTGTAAAAGAGTCACTGAACTTTGAGGGCACAGATCTCACCAGATAGCCCTCAGTGTCCCCGCTGACTTCTTAGAAAATAAACCCTCAGCCCTGGGCTGCATCCAGCCAGGGAAAATGAAGTGTGACCTTGTAAAATACCAGTTCCTGGCTTTTTTCCTCCTAATTTGGGGGATGTTATCATGGCAGATGAAAAGTATCATTTTTCCACACTCCATTCTGGAAAATGGCGGCCATCTGCTGGAATGCCGAGCAGGCATGATCACAGCGGCCAGGCGTGGCTGACAGGCTGGGCGGGAGTTTGGGTGCTGTCAGGGGTCAGCTGGGAGGAAGGAAGTGGGTTCTGGGGGAGCTTGTGTTCTCTGTGGAATGGCTGCATGAGAGAGAAGACCCAGATAATCAAGACAGCCAGAGGCCAGGTGGTGAGGGGGCAAGAACCCAGGTGGAAGGCTCCAGGTGCACTTCCTTGTCCTCTTCCCAGCGCCCTGGGCTGCCCAGCGATGCTGACTGGAGCCCGGAACACCGTCTCACATTGTCAGTTCAACACCGTCTCACATTGTCGCTTCCAGTACTGTACCCACTTATCACTAACTGGACCACATGCTCCTCAGTCCAGGTCTCAGGACTCTTTGAGTCTCCTGGACCTAATAAGGACAATCTTTTCTAGTAGAAACATCTACTTTCTCACTAGAAAGTAGCAGTTCTGTCTACTAGAAAGAACACTGCCTCCCACCCTGACTAGTGATAGAGATTGCATGGGACCAACAGGGACATATTTTGGGTCAGAGGAAAAGAGAGCAGTAAAATGTTAGATCCCAAATCCCTTTCTCTGGCTTTGCCTATAGAGAGAATGAGGTTTCCAGAGAAGAAAGCCCTTGCCTATGGCTCTTCAGTGCTCCTTACATAACAACGAAGAGGTATCTCATTCTGTGGAATTGCTCTAATAGAAATTGCTCCCCTGCTTCTGTGATGCTCCCTCAAAATGAAGCCTTACAACCTGTGGTAGAAACCCAGTGCAATGGTTCTCATAGCTTGTAAGTTTTCCATGCCAAATGAAAAGCTTTCTGTTCAGTGGTCCTGAATCTGGACACCATTTCCAGTTTGTGAAAGGCCTGTAGGAAGTCTTTCCCAGGCTGCTAGTGAGCTTTTGCTCATATTGTGATTTTTTTTAAGCCTCCAGCATTTTTAGCCTTCACTCTGATGGCATTGGGTGGCGTGGCTCCAGGAAGTCTAGGGTGACCAGCGCACCCCAAATACTGCTAGCAGTCAGGAGCACCAGAGATACAAGTCAGCAAGGAAAACCAACATAGCTGCAAGTGCAGTGTCTGCATGGGCTCCAAGGGAACATGGAAATGTCACTCGCTCCTCTGGCACCCAGGCCACACTGTAGCAAGGAGGGAAGAGCATGAATCTAAATCATTAGCCAACAGACTCCAGACTCCTGCACCAAGTAAGGTTTTCCTGGGACTCTAAGGAAATCATCCAAGCCAAAAACTGGCAGAAAAGACTTAAGATATACAGAGCTGCCAAAGGCATACATCCAAAAAGTATAAAACTTCCTCATAAATTAATAAACGAAGACCAAATCACAATAGAAAAATGGATAATTTACAGAAGAAACCTGAAAAGCCAATAATCATTTAAAAAAGCTTAACTTTGTAGTAATCTTATAAGTGCAAATTAAAACTACAATGAAATAACATTTTATATGTATCTTATGGAAAATAATTAAAAGGTCTAACAAGACCAAGTTTTGGCTTGAATATTCAAGAGACATCATATCTTTTATCAAAATGACTATAAATTGGCACAATCATTTAGAACAGTAATTTGTCAATACTTAGTAAATTTAAAGATGTCCATACCCTATAATCTAGTAATTCCATAACTAAATATATAGCCTAAATACACTTCCACAAATATGTACAAAGAATATTCATGAAGTAGTATATGTAATAGTGAAGAATTGGAAACAACTTAATTTCCATTAATAGAGAAATTGAAAAAAGTTGAGTTGTTTTTACAAAGGAATACTACACATCAATTAAAATGAATGAGTTGGATCTGTATTTATCAGCATATTTACATCTTGAAAATATCTTTACAGAGGAAAAAAACAAGTTGCAGAGAATAACCACAATATGTTACCATTAGTATAAATTTTAAACGACATATCAACACTATATACAATTTTTTAGACACATACACAAATAGTAAAAGTATAAATACAGGGGAAGTATACAGGCTGTCTTCCGAATCCCAAGACCTCTGGGGAAGAGAATTAGGAAATAAGATTGGGAAGATCACAAAAGAGGCTTTGACTGAATGCCCTGTGGCATTCCAATGAGAAATCAAATTCCCAACTTATGCTTAGGTGAGTATGAGTATACATTTATACCATCTGCATGGCATAGAAATCTCCAACTGGGAAACTAGTATTAAAAAAAAAAAAAAAAAAAAAAAAAAGCAGTCCTGAACTGATGTATCCCCTGAAGCACTTGGCAGAAACACTTTCACAACCCTGGGGTACATGTGACTGCCTCGCACACTCACACAAACATGAGTCCCGCTGATGATCAGCTCACACACAAAACTTACAAAACACACGAGCAAGTAGTCCGTCATGAGAAAGAGTGAGCACACCACTAACAGAAGAATCAGCCTTCCACAAACCTGATACCCTGGAACATTCCTAAGGAGACTACATAATAATGAAGGAGTTCCCGTTCCCATTACAGAGACCCTCACATCAGCCCAGTGCCCTTTCAGAATTGCTACAGACCGATGACTGCGTGTGTGTCCCTTCTCACCATTTCTGAATGAATGTGTTCACAGAAATTATCCTGCTGGTGTTCTACCACCTTGTTGAGGAAAGGGGCAGGCATTTGCATTTGCCTGAGGGAATTTGAACTGGTGAAAAGAATGGTTGGGCCTTTAGGTTGCTTCCTTTGGGGCGGAGGAGGGCTTGAGTGTGTTTGATGACTGGGAAGAAAGGGGCAAAAGAATGTTTAGCAATTAGAAAAGCAGAGACATTTATTGCTTACCAAATATCTATGTGCACCCCCACATATCTGGCCATGTGCAGTTAGCCAGGGTCATGTGACTCTTGCTGGGCACTGTCAGAGTCACTTCTGGACTAAAGCATAGAAGAGAAGGCTTGGGATTGCCTGCTTTCGCTTTTCATTCCTCAGTGACAGTGGCAGCTGCACCTTGAGATAGTTTAGCCACTAGATGGAAACAGCTGGATTGCTGAATCACTGCTTGGAAGGCAGCTGCAGACTTTGCACGAGAGAAAAACTTTCACGTGTTAAGCCACAACTCATGTTGTGTGTGACTCTTAGATGCAAACGCATACTCACACACACAATGCTCACTGAAAATAAGCTCACATACAAAAATTAAAACTGCGCAGGGAGGCAATCCACCATAAGGGGAACAGCAGACACAACAAACTGGGAATTAGCAGCTCAGGAGCCCCAAACAATAGAACCATGTGATAGAGACTATATTAAAAAGTACATTTTGAATATTTAAAGTACCATTTACAGAGACACAGGGTACCATTTGGAAGATTAAAAAGACTTTTAAAAAGAAACTAGTAGATCTTTTAAAATGAACAAAACATTGCGTTTCAAATTGAAAAATCACTGGACAATATACATATTTTTGTTTACTCCTTTTATGGTAAAGGTAAAACTGAAATGCAGTGGGAAGGGAAGTGTATTTTTAAAAAATTAATTTTTCATCAATTGGATGCCCACATGAGAAAACAGAGTTTTGATTTATACTTTACATTTTGCAAAAAAAAAAAAAAAAATAGCCAGATGTATTATTGATCTGAATATAAAAACCATTTCTAAAGGAAAACATGGAAGAATATCTTTAGGTGAAGATTTCTTAAGTAGAATAAAAGGAAGTTGTACTACATTGAAATTAAGAATTCCTGTTTGTCAGAAGATACCACTGTGAGAGTGAGAAGATAAGCCATAGAGTGGGAGAAGATATTGACAGTACCTATATCTGACAAAGGCGTAGACTCCGTAATACCTAAGGAATTCTTATAGATTAATAATAAAGATATGAAACTCAATTAAAAAATGGGCAAAACACTCAGATAGGCACCTCAGAAAAGAAGCTTTCCAAGAGACCAGATGAAGGAGTGAGAAGAATTCTCACCAACATTGCTAGTGGAAGGTGGCCATGAGCCAAGAAAAGCAGGTGCCCGCTAGAAGCTGGAAAAGGCAAGGAAACATATCATCTCCTAGAGCCTCCAGAAAGGAACACAGCCCTGCCAGCACCTTGATCCTAGCTCAGTGAGATTGATGTTGGACTTCTGATCCATAGAGCTGTACAATATTAAAGTTGTGTGGTTTTAAGCCCCTAAATTTGTGGCAATTTGTCACAGCAGCAATGGAAAAAAAAAATCTACCTAGATATATACCCAAATCTTCCACTCCTAGATATATACCCAACAGAAAGGCAGAGATAAGTGCACCAAAAGACATGTACAAGAATGTGCATACAGCTTTATTCATAATTGCCACAAATGGGAAACTGCCCAGATTTCCATAAATGTACAATAGATAGTTTGTGGTATCTTCATATAATTAAATACTAAGCCACAATGAGAAATGAATGTTACATTCAACAATATGATGGCTCTCACAAATATAATGTTGAATAAAAGAAGCCAACAGAGCTCAGATTGAGAACTCCATTTATGTTAAGTTCAAAGACTAGTAAAACTAATATATGGTGTTAGAATCAAAATTGTTGTTGCCTTGGCAGGGGGTCTGATGGGGAGTGCAGAGGGGGTCTACAGAGTGTTAGCAACATTCAATTTCTTGATCTGGGTGCTGGTTTCACAGTGTGGTTTGTGAAAATTATTTGAGTTGATGTTTATGATTTATGCATATTTGTGTATGCATGCTATATTTCAATAAAAAGTTTTACTTTAAAAAGGCAGTGGATTGGTTAAAAAACAAGTCAGACACAACAGAGGTGAGAATTGAAAACTGAGAAATGGATTGAAGAAATTCTCCAGAATGCAACTAAAAGATAAAAAGATGGAAAGTATAAAAAGGAATTTTAAAATGAGAAGAATCAACTTCATCTATAATGGATGTTCCATAAAGAGAGAATAGAAAGAATGGGAGATAAAATATTCAAAGAGATAAAGCTGAAAATGTTCCTGACCTAATAAAATATATTGACTCCTCAGATTTGGAAAGCAAGATAGATAACCTGAAAATAAATACATACCTTCATATGTTGTAGCTAAACCAAAAAATACCATTGTCAACAACAACAGAGGATGGAAGGCAGTGGAATAATAATTTCTAAGTGCTGAGGAAGAAAAATAGCAGTCAACTCGGATAGATTTTTTTTCCCCCTCAGGTGTGTTGAGGTATAGTTTCCATAAGGTAAAATTCTCTTTTCAGTGTATGGTTCTGTGAGGTTTGACAAATGGACACAATCATACAATCTCTTCTATAGTCAGGATATAGAATAGTTCCATCACTCACAAAAAATTTCCTCATGTACATTGTGGTCAACCCCTCCACTCACCCTAGTCCATGGCAACCCCGGATCTGTTTTCTGTCCCTATATTTTGATTTTCCAGAACATCATATAAATGGCATCATACAAAATGTTGCCTTTTCAGACTGGCTTATTTCCCTTAATATAATGTATTTGAGGTTCATCTATGCTATGATGTATATCTGTATGTCATTTTTTATTGCTGAGTAATATTCTACTGGATAGATGTAATATAGCTTATTTACCTATTTATCAATTGAAAGGCATTTGGGTCGTTTCCAGTGTCTGCTATTTATAAATAAAGTTGCTTTAAACATCTGCATGCCAGGTTTTGTGTTAACATATGTTTTCATTTCTTTTAGGTCAAAAACCTAGGAATGGGATTGCTGGGTCATATGGCAAGTATATATTTAACTTTATGAGGAAACTGCCTAATTTTTTTCTAAAGTGGCTGTATCATTTTGCATTCTTATTAGCAATAAATGAGAGTTCTAGTTGCTCCACATACTCACCAGTAATTTGCATTATCTATCTTTTCTCACAATCTAATATTTTTGTAGAGATATTTCATTGCAATTTTAATTTTCACCTTTTATGTGCTCATTTGCCATTGGTATACTTCTTTTGTTAAGCGTTATTCAAATATTTGCCCATTTTGGTTGGATTGTTTGTTTTCTCCTTTGATTGTTTTAACTGTATTTTGAAGAACAAAAGCTTTTAATGTATATGAAGCCAATTTATGAATTTTTTCTTTTATGTATATGATGCTCTTGGTGTCATAGCTAAGAATCTTTGCCTAAACTAAAATCACACAAAGATTTTTCTCCTGTGCTTTCTTGTAGCAATTTTATAGCTTTAGAATTTACATTTAAGTCTATGTCCACTTTGAGTTCATTGATGCCTATGGTGCAAGATATGGGTGGAGGTTTTCTTGTTTTTGATTTTGATTTTTCATATGGATGTCCCATTGTTCCATCATAATTTGTTGAAGAGACTATATTCTCTATTGAATTGTCTCTACATCTTTGTGAAAATCAGTTGACCATATATGTGTCTGTCTATTTCTGGATCTCTATTTCATGCTTTCGATCTATGTGCCTATTTTTGCTCCAATACCACACTCTCTTAATTACTGTAGCTTTATATTAAGTCTTTAAATTAGATAGTGTACATTCTCTAAATTCATGCTTTTTCAAATTGTTTTGACTATTCTAGTTCCTTTGCCTTTACATATAAATTACAATTTATCAATTCCTACTAGAATGTTGACAGGGATTATATTAAATCTATATGTCAATTGGGAGAAGGATTAACATCTTTAGAGTATTGGGTCTATCGATCCATAACCTTGACATAGCTCTCTATTTTAGTCTTTTAAATGTTTTTTCAGTTTTTTTTGTTTTAGCATATAGATCTTGCACAAATTTTGTTTGATATATAATATTTATTTCATGATTTTGATAATACTGTAAATTATATTGCTATATAAAATTCTAATTTTTTCATTGCTAGTATATAGGAAAACAATTGATTTTTTAGTCCTTTTATACTGTAACAACATATTAGTGCTAGTAATTTTTTGTAGATTCTTTGTCATTTTCTATATAACCCATCATGTGATCTGTAAATAGAGGCAGTTTTATTTCTTCCTTTTTAATATGAAAACTTTTTTCTTACATTATTGCCTTGGCTAAGACCTTTAATACAATGTTGAATAGGAGTCATGTGAGTGAATATCCTTACTTTGAGAAAGCATTTAGTCTTTCAGCAACAATACTTCTACAAAACCCTACAACATCACATTTATTGATAAAAGACAAATACTAATATTAATAATACCAACCAACATCTATTGAGTATACTATGTAAATGGCACTATGATAAGTTCTTTGCTTGTATCATATAATTTTTTTTTTTACAACAGCTCTATGTAATAGGTACTATCACTATCCTTTTTCTTATGGACAAGGAAAATGAAACTCAGAATGGCTAAATAACTTCCCTTAGGTTATATAACTGGCAAATGTAAAAACTGGGTCTCTAATCTAAGCCTGACTGATTCCAAGGCTACACTTTAAGGTATAGTATAACCCCACCTGCTTCCCTGAGTTGAAGGCTCTCCTCACTAAGGTTAAGCACACACTCATGAATCTGAGATCTTTCCATCTCTCATTTCACTCAACATAAAATATTTTCTGACTTATACCACATTCCATGAACAACCATTCTCACATACCTACATTTAAAGACTAATGGACAGTAATGGCCTCATAACCTCCTTCAGACATACACGATATTGTTGCATGAGCCAACCTTCAAAATCATGAAGCCTAAACCCAGAGTTAAAGATGTGAAGAGATTTTCCAAGGCACATTTGGAAAGAGAACAGAGGTTTCTAGGGGTCCTTTGCAATATAATATGCCTATTTTCATTTTTTTTCAATAAATGTTTCCCCCCTAGCATATGAATAACTTGTCCTGGCATGGGCTCAGTAGAAAAGCTTGGGTTTTGGAATTAGACAGGATGGTGAAGTGGAATCAAGAAGAATTGTCTTCTTTTTTTTTTTCCTTTCCTGTCAAGAGAGTTTTATTTCATACATTCTGAGAGCCAAAACAGTGCCATGACTTTTAAGCTTAATTTCTGTCAACCTTAGTTTCTTACTGCAAAATGCTGGTATACATTTCACAGAGATTTTTTTTTTAACTTCAGAATATTACAGGGGTACAAACACTTTGGTCACATAAATTGCCTTTGCACCACCTGAGTCAAAGCTACAAGCATGTTCATCCCCCAGACAGTGTACACCGCACCCATTAGGTGTGAATTTATCGATCCTCTTCTCCTCATTCCCACCTGCCCAATCCCTGATGAATGTTACTTCCATATGTGCATGTAAGTGTTGATCGATTAGTACCAGTTTAATGGTGAGTACATGTGGTGTTTGTTTTTCCATTCTTGTGATACTTCACTTAGAAGAATGGGCTCCAGCTGCATCCAGGGTAATACAAGAGGTATTAATTCACCATTTTCTTATGGCTAAGTGGTACTTCATGGTATACATATACCACATTTTATTAACCTACCATTTTTTATGGCTAAGTGGTACTCCATGGTATAAATATAACATATTTTATTAACGTGCTCAAGTGTCCATCAATACAGGAGTGGATTAATAAAATGTATTATATTGCCTTCTTTTTTTTTTTTTAAACTTTTTATTCTGGTCCACGTCTATATGTCTTCTTTTTTGAAGGAAGGAAAAATTGCGTGTTTTTCTGCTGAAGGGAAAGTCCCAGTAGACAAATTTAATTATGTAGAAGAGAGAGGAGAGAATTGCTAGAATGATAAAGGAAGACAAGGGATGAAATCGATGCGCAGGTGGAGGGGCTTAGCTAGATGGGCATAGGGCTAGTTCACACACGGGGAGGGGGCAGATGTATGAATGGAAATCTGGCTACTGGGGTCTGTAGAAGTAGATGGCCCCTTGTGTTGCTTCTGTTTTCTCAATGATGCTGGAACCAAGTTTGGAGAAGAAAGGAGGGTGAGGGGAGAAGGGAGAGGAGCTCTTTTGGGTGATTGAGAAGACAGAAGATGTGAAAATCACATATGTCTTTTGAACCTCAGCTATATTAGGAACAAGAAATCATAAATTGCCCAGATTTTGTAAGGGTTGGCAACAATGTATCAAAAGCCTTTGTTCGAAAACTCATCATTAGCATCATCATTCTCAAATCCATTGTGTATATCTGCTTCTCTCTCAGACTCTCAGTTCTTTAAAAGTGTGAATCATGTGGTACTATTTTCTTTGGATGCTACCTAGAAAAATGTGAATTCCATTTGATTTCCTCATTTTTTAAATTTTAAGAAATTAGCACAAAAATTGTAAAAAGAGTAAAGAAGATAAATCACCCATAATTCTATCACTTCTTCTGGTGTTTTGTTTTTTTTATGCCAATTTTTATGGCAGCTTCCTCATAATTAGATATCACATATGCGTCCCATGTTACATATTGTTTCTTTCATTTAACATTATGTATTAAGCATTTTCCATAATGCTAGTCTTTAAAATCATCATTTCAATGGTTGCATAATTTTTCATGTGTCCATTCACGTGAATGAATGTACTGTATTCTACACAATATATTGTTAGACATTAAAATTGCTTCAAATATGTTATTTAAATATATTATGATGGATGTCTTTGAGCATATTTAAGCATAATTGATGAGTTCATAAGAAATTTATCTAGCATTTAATGGCCAATTATTGACTACCACTTAAGGAGCACTGTGCAAATGATTTTTCATACATCTCATTTGATGATCTTAAGAGCAGAAAAAGTAATGTTTATGTTGAAATAGTTTGGCATATATAAAAATTTAAAAATAATATGAAAACAGCCCTGAACTTATTGAACATCTTTGCTGAATTTTAATATTTGGCCACAGTTGCTTTAGAACTTTTTAAGGAAATATAGTATTACAGATAGAGCTGAAGCTTCTCATCCCATTGCCCTCCCTCCTTCCCCATAGGTGACTACTGTCCAGAGCTTGTGTTTACATTCCCATTCTCTAATTATTTTTTTCATATCAATGTGTCAATAAAGAACATATGAAATTAAATTTGCTTGTTTTAAGATTTATATAAATGGCACAATGGTGCATATATTTTGAATTTCATTTTTCACTTGTGTCTTAAAAGTGTATTTATGTTGATACATGATGCTCTCATTAATTTAAACAGCTGCATAGTTTTCCAATGTACGTATAATCACAATTTATTAATGTATCATTTTGATAGATCTAGGTGTTCCCAATAATTTGCATTTGCAATCAGTGCTACAATTAGCATCTTCTTACATGTCTCTTTTGTGCACGTGTGTGCATTTACATCTAGATATGAAATTGATGAATTCTTTAGGATGTAGAGCTAGATGTGAAATTAATTAGTCTAGAATGGTATTTGGGAATTGGTACAGTTTAAAGCCGCCCCCAAGTGATTTTAGCATGTAGCCAGGGTTGGGATCTGCTGCTCTAGATTTCGTCCTTCTCAAATATAGTTGAATTTTTGCCTACCTTTTTGCTTTGCAAATGTAGAAGTAGATGCATAAAATTCCGGTTGCTGAAGATGTTGCCTCAGTGTTCTAGGGGCTGACAGATCTTGATAGCAGTTGTGGAATCTCAGAAGAAAGATGTCAAAGCAGACTAGTCACAAGATGACACCTCTCCAACTCACCTGCCACCTTTGTCTTTGCTTTTACCTGTAGAAGGGAAGAATCAAAATACAAGTCAAACAAGCTCTGCGAGAACAGAGATGGTAAATGATTTTTAACTTATCTATCAATGGTAATCAATCGCTGGAGGCTGTCTCGGCAGAATAATGAGAATGATTGGGAACCATCACCTCTGGGCTCTGTGGCAAAGACTGCTACGGTGGATTAATGATGTCTGCTATGGGTTGGATATAGGTAAGGGTCATTGGGATGCATAATTGCCAATTTGCCACCGGGATTTTCCCACCAGCAGTCATCAAAGAGGAGCAGTTGTCTGGAGATTGGGCCCTGTTGTAACTGAAGAGGAGATCTGAAGGCTCTCAGTGGCTAGCTTAAGAGGAAAGCTTTGGAAAGTAATTTTTTGAGGTCTCATTTCTTTCTCTCTATCCAAAACCTTGACCTAAGTTAATTCCTGGGGCCAATATGTCCTTGCTGACAGGCAGGTGAGCTCTTGATCCTTCTCAGCCAGAGAAAGAACATTAGCTTTGGAGTCATACCTGTGCTGGAGCCCAGATCTGTCCTTCACCAGATATGTGGTCAGGGCAATGGCCTTGAGACAGTGTGTGCCTCAATTTCTCATCATAAAATGGGGATCCTACCCATGTCGTGTGATGGTTGTGAGGGGTAGTTGTAAGTATTTAGCATTGCCCTGAACCCAGCTATCATTTAATGGTAATGGTTGCTACATTATTATTATTATTATTGCTTTTATTATTATTAAAAAGCAAAATAATGATCATGGGGTACAATTTACAGATAGGACTGGTTTAGAAAATCCAGATTTGGGTAGATTTACGAGATTTGTCTCCAGTTGAAATAAATGAGAAGGACTGTGGCCCATAGGATGAGACACCCAGCACATCTAGGGGCTGAACATTTGTGGAGGTGTTAGACACTAAGGTTAGGCAACAAGAATTACTGTTAAAATTGGAAAAGGATGTAAACACAGGTTGAGTTCTGAGGCCAAGTGGAAATGGAAGGGAAGAAATCACAAAACAGATACATTTTTACTCTGTGTGTAATTATGTCAGCTATGAAAATGCATTTACAAGTCACAATGCTTTATGTCAGAACCTGATACCTCCTGGGCCATGAGAAATAAATAGAAACAGTTTTGAGAATTCTTCTTTCAACCCAGTCAACAGACATTCCATTGCAAACTAAGAAAAGAGGGCAGGGCATGAATTCAAAAGCAAATTGTTTTCACCGTGGTCTGGAGTCTGGTGTCTGTTTGGATTCTGAAAAGATATCGACTCTTTTCTGCCTCTTTTATTAAATGTCATACTCGTTTAAGTGTTGTGCAAGTTACCAATGCGTATGAAGCATAATAATAGATGTTTGTCATAAATGTGTTTTATCTTTATTTATCAATGACACAAAATGGCAAGTGCTAATCAAAGCAATGGCTTAGGAATCATGGCCAGGATAATATTTCCATGGAAAAGGGTCATTTTTAAGAAGAAAAAAAATAACAGTGGCTAGCATTTTATAAAGGAGGAAACTGATGCTTTTGTGAATTCGGGCTTTTTTTTGGGGGGGTCAGGTTTATTATAAAATATTTACAGATGGTAAAGTTTGTCCTTTTTAAGAGTATAGTGTGATGAGTTTTGACAAATGTATGTAGTTGCATAATCACAATAATATCATAACTAAGCTCTAGAACATTTCCATCACTGCAAAATTTTATGATCTTCCTTCTCCTCCAGTCCCTCGCAATCAAAGATCTGGTTTCTGACCTGCTTTTTGCCTTTTCAGAATGTCATATAAATGTCATCAGAGAGAATGTAGCTTCTGTGCCTTCTTTCACTGCATGGTGCTTTTGAGATTCATTCATTTTAGTGCCTGCATCAATGCTTTATTTTCGTTGCTAAGTTGTATTGCATTATATTAATGTACCACAAATTCATTGTCCGTTGACCAGTTGATGAACATTTGGGTTGTTTCTGTTGTTTATTATAAATAAAACTTCTATAAACATCTCTGTCTAGGTTTTTTGTAGGCATAAGTTTTCACTTTTCTTGGTTAAAATGGGAGGCCGAGGTGGGAGGATCACTTGAGCCCAGGAGTTTGAGGTTACAGTGAGCTATGATCATACCACTGCACTCTAGCCTGGTAAACAACGTGAGACTCTGTCTCTTAAAAAAAAAAAAAGACCAGGAATAGGGTTTCTGGATCATATAGTAGGTGAATGCATAACTTTACTAGAAACTGCCAAAGACTTGACCATTTTGCATTCCTGTCAATAATGTGTAGGAGGCTTCCAATTTCTCTACATCCTCAATAGCACTTTTTAATTTTAGCCATTATAATGAGTATGTAGTGGCATCTCATTGTAGTTTTAATTTGCATTTCCCTAATGACTAATGATATTTAAGTTTTTTTAATGAGTTTATTTGGCATGTATGTATCTTCTTTGGTGAAGTGTCCATTCAGACTTTTATCCATTTTTTAATTGAGTTGCTTGACTTATTGAATTTTGAGAGTTCTTTATATATTACAGACACTAACCTATTATCAGATATATGTTTTACAAATATTTTCTTTTCAGTCTGTCATTTATCTTCTTATTTTTGTAACATTTTTGAGAGAAGAGATGTTTTTAATTTGATTAAGTCCTATTTATCTTTTTTTTTCTGTTTTGCTCTATGCTTTCTGTATCTTATCTAAGAAATCTTTGCCCAACTCAAGCTTAAAAATATTTTCTCCTACCTCTCCTTCCAGATGTCTTTACACATTTAGCACTTACATTTATATATAGATCATTTCAAGTTAATTTTTGTATATGGTTCAGAAAAAGGGGTCAAGTTTATTTATTTATCATATAGAAAGCCCACTACTCCAGCACCCATCACTAAAACAAATGTTATCCATTGAATTATATTGGCACTTTGGTTGAAAATCAATGAACGTACACGAGAGCTGTCCAGAAAGTATCCAGCCATTGTTAATATAACGAGAACAGTTACCTGGCTGGATACTTTCCGGACAGCCCTCGTATATGTGAGTTGATTTCTGAACTCTTGATTCTATTCCTTTTTTTGATGTTTATTTTTTTTAATTTATTTTTATTATTTTTTTAAAATAAATTTGACTGTGTACAATAAAGGTATACAACATAATATTATGTGATGCATACAGATAGTAAAATGGTTACTATAGTGAAGCAAATTAACATATCCATCATCTCACATAATTACCCTTTTTTGTGGTTTTTTGGCAAGGGTAGTTAAAATCTACTCATTTCCCAGGAATCCCAAATGCAGCACAATTTTATTAGCCATCGTCTTCATGTTAGACATTAGCTCTCCAGACTTGTTCATCCTGCGTATCTACCACCTACTACTTCTGACCTACATCTCCCCATTTCCTCCCTCCTCGCCCACACCTAATAACCCCTGTTTTATTCTCTGTCTCTGTATCTTTGACCTTTTCTTCTAGGTGTTACATGTAAGTGAGATCATGCAATATTGTTCTCCGTGTCTGGCTAATTTCACTTAGCATGATGTCTTCCACGTTCATCCATGTTGTGGCAAATGGCAGGATCTCCTTTTTTTAAGGCTGAATAATATTCCATTTGTATATATATGTAAATGTAAAGAATGCTGGAATTTTTTAATTGGGATTGCCTTGAACGTATAGATCAATTTGAGGAAAACTGACATCTTGACAATATCGAGTCTCCCAATCCATGAGTACAGTTATATCTCTCCCTTTACAAGGTCCTCTTGGTTTCCCTCATCAAAATTTTTGTCATATTCAGCATTTAAACCTTGTATAAATTTAGTTAGTTTTGCCCCTAAGTATTTCATGTCTTTTTAAAATGCTATTGTAAATGATACTGTTGTATAATTTCAATTTCCAGTCCTTCACTCCCAGTATCAAAGAAGACAGTTCATTTTCATATATTAACCATATATCCTTATATCCTACAACCTTACTAAACTCACTTAATAGATTCTTTGGGATTTCCTATGTAGATAATCATGTTGTAAATAGGGGTTTATGTCTTCCTTTCGTATTTGTATGTCTTTTTACTTTTGCTCATATTATTACACTGACTAGGACTTCTAGTGTAGTGTTGAAAATTAGTGGTGAGATTTAACATCCTTATCTTTTTCTCGATTTTAGAAGGAATCTTTATTCTTTCATTATTATATATATATTAGCTATAGGATTTTTATAGATGTCCTTCATTAAGATTGAGGATGTTTCCCTTTTTCTGTAGCTTTCTGAGAATTTTTATCATGAATAGATGTGAGATTTTGTGAAATGCTTTATCTGCATCTATTGAGATGATCACGTTTTTTCTTTTTTAGTTTGTTAATGAAGTAAATGGTGTTGATTAATTTTCAAATGCCCCAAGTTTTCATACCTGGAATAAACTGTGCTTGGTCATGATATATAATCCTTTTTATTTATTACTGAATTAAACTTTGTAATGTTTTGTAAAAGATTTTTGAGTTAATTTTTATGAGGGACATTGGCATAGAAATTTTATTTTTGTGATGTCTTTGCCTGGTTTGGGTATCAGGGTAATTCTGACCTCACTAAATGAGTTGAAAAGTGCTTTCTCCTTTTCAGATTTTTGGAAAAGTTTGTGTAAAATTGATCCTATTCACCAGGAAGCCATCTAGGCCTGGATTCTCTTTGTGGGAAGATTTTTAAACTATGAGTTCAATTTCTTTAATAGATGTAGGGCTAGTTAGGTTATTTATTTCTTCTTGGGTGAGTTTATATAGCTTGTGTCTTCAAAGGATTTTGTCCATTCCATTTAAATTATCAAATGTTTTTAAAATTTTATTGATCCTTTCAAAAACCAATTTTGATTTCATTGCTTCTTTGCTTTTCTCATTACATTTCTGTTTCAATATTAGTGATTTCTGCTCTTTATTATTTCCTTCTTTTGTTTAATTTCATTCAAAACATTTTCTAACTTCTTTTGTGATTTCTTCTTTGAGCATGGTTTATTCAGAACAGTATTATTAATTTTCAAAATTTTTGGTGATGTTCCACATATCTTTGTGGTTTTGATTTTTAGTTTAATTATGTTGTGATCAGAGAACTTTTTTTGTATGATTTCAATCCTTTTAAAATTATTGAACCTTGCTTTATGGCTCAGACTATTACTTATCTTTGTGAATGTTTCAAGTAGACTTGAAAACAATGTGTATTCTGCTGTTATTGGGTGGAAAATTCCCTAAATATCAATAAGGCTCATTTGGTTGTTAGTGTTTTTCAAGGCTCTTATACTGATTTCTTGTCTACTTGTTCTAGAAATTACTCAGATAGGAGTGTTAATATCTCCAACTATAATTGTGGATATGTGTATTTGTCCTTTTTGTTCTACTAATTTCTGTTTTCATGTATTTTGAAGCTCTATTGTTAGGTGCATACACATTTAGGATTATTATGTTCTCTTGGTGAATTGAACCCTTAATCATTTTGAAATGTCCCTCTTTATCTATGGAAATAGTGCATATTTTAAACTCTACTTCATATAATATTAGCTGCTCTAGGTTTCTTTGACTACTATCTGTATATTGTCTTCCCTTTTTCCATCCTTTTACTTTTAACCTACATGTGTCATTATATTTAAAACGGATTTTCTACAGATATCATCAAGTTTTGTTTGTTATTCAATCTGACAAATCTCCAGCTTTAGATTGGATTGTTTAGACCATTTATATTTAATGTAATGACTTATTACTATATGGATTTAAATCTACTATCTTGCTATTTGTTTTCTATTTGTCCCATCTGTTTATCCTTTCCTTTTTTTACTATTTCTTTATCTTGTTTTAGATATATTGAGAATTTTTTATGATTTTATTCTATTTCTCCTATTGGCTTTTAGTTATGTCTTTTTAATGTTTTTCCTAGTGTTTATAGCATGCCTTTAATTTAACATACTCTACTTCCAAATAGCATTATACCACTTTACCTTATAGTAACCTTATAACAGTATACTTCTATTACCTTCCTCCTGTCTTTTTTTGCTACTGTTTTCACATACTTTATTTCAACATCCATTATAAACCCCTTGGTAGGTTATTATTTCACTTTAAACAATTGTCTTTTTTAACACCTTTATTAAGGTAAAATTTATATGTAATAAAAATCACCTGTTTTAAGCCCAGTTTGATGAGTTTTAGTAAATTTATACAGTTGTGTGAATATCACCACCGTCTAGTCTTAGAACATGTCCATCACCCTAAAAAGTTCTCTCATGCCTGTTAGCAGTCAATTCCTACTGCTCATCCCACCCTCCCTTCAGCTTCAGGCAACCACGGGTCTGCTTTCTGCCTCCATAGTTTTGCTTTTTCTTTATATTTCAAATGGAATCATACAATAAAAAGTCTTGTCTATGTGTTTGGCTTCTTCCACTCAACATTATGTTTTTGAGTTTCAGCCACATTATTCCATGTATCAGGAGATTGTTCCTTTTAAATGATGAGTAGTATTCCATTGTATGAATATATCATTTTTAGTTTTTAATCCAAACATCTGTTGATAGACACATAGAAGTTTTCCAGTTTGGGGCTGTTATGAATAATCCTACCATGAATGTTCATATATAAGTCTTTGTATAAATCTTTGTTTCCCTTTTTGTTGTGGTAGAAATTTAGGAGTGAAATTGCTGGGTTACAGGAGAAGTGTATGTTTAACTTGTCAAACTGTATGTGAAACTACCAAACTATTTTCCAAAGTGGTTGTACCATTTTTATTCCTACTAGCAATCAATGGGGGTTTTAGTTTCTCCATATCCTCACCAAAACGTAGTAATTTCTGTCTTTTTGATGTTGACTCGTCTAGTGGTTATATATTGGTATCTCATTTTGATTTTAATTTCCATAATGATTAATAATTTTGAATCTTCCCATGTGTTCATTTGTTATTTGTATCTCTTTGTATACCATCTTCTTTAATGAAGTGTCTCTTCAAGTCATTTGTCAATTTTTAATTTGGCTGTTGGTCTTTTTATAACTGAGTTGAAGATGGTTTGTTTATTTTTTAAACCAAATCCTAGATACAAGACCTTTTGCAGGATCTTACCTGATGTTAATCCTATCCAGTGTAATTTTGTTTCACGTATGGTATTTTACATCTCTAGAAGTTCCATTTGGTTATTTTTTATTGTGAAATAAAAACACATAGCATGAAATCTACTCTCTTAACAAATGTTTACGTGTACAGTACAGTATTGTTAACTACATGCACATTGCTGTACAGCAGATCTCTAGAACTTTTTCATCTCACATGACTGAAACTCTATACCCGTTGAACAGCAGTTCCCCATTTTTTCCTACCCTTAACCCCTGGCAACCAGTATGCTACTTTTAGGTTTTATGAGTTTGACTTCTTCAGATTCCTAATATAAGTAGAATCATGCAATGTTTGTCCTTCTGTGACTAGCTTATTTTACTAAGTATAATGTCCTCAAGGTTCATCCATGTTTTAGCATATGACAGGATTCAGTTGGTTCTTTTTTTATATCTTCCATTTTTTTCTTGCCTTCTAAATTTATGACATATATTTATAATTGCTGCTTTAACATCCTTGTCTGTTAATTATATCATCTTTAACATCTCTGAGTCTGTTTCTATTTTTTTTCCTTTTTATAAGTTATATGTTCAGGCTTCTTTGTATTCCTGATAATTTTTGATTTGATGTCAGTCACTGTGAAATTTACATTATTGGTTGATCTTGTTATATTTCTCTAAAGAGTGTGGGGTTTTGTTCTATCTCACAGTTAAGTTACATGGAATCAGGTGGATTTTTTCAAGGCTTGTTTTTAAGCTTTTCAAGGATGAGTCCAAGGTGTCTTTAACTGCATTAAAAGGCCGTACTCTTCTGAGGCTTCTACTCAATTCCCTAAGTATTGTTAGGACTTTCCACTGTGGATGGTGAAAACACCAACTATCCCCAGTCATATGAGAATTCCAGGAATTATTCAGCCTACCAATCTTTGGTTGTTTTTTTTTTTTGTTGTTGTTGTTGTTGTTGTTTTTTGTCAGTCTCATGTAGTTTTCTCTCTCCAATACTTAGCAAAGACTCCAGGGAACCTCTCTGTCGATCTCAGGAACTCTCCTACTCTTCAGCTGCCACCTGTCAGGTATGCAGTCTTACAATTCTAGACACATTGGCCTTCCCATTCTCTGTCTGCTCAACTAAGAGAGAATGCTGCTACTGCACCCTGGAGCGTGTCTCTAGGCAGTAGGCTAGTGTATTCACACAGCTCACCACATTTGTTTGTCATGTCAGAGAGCACAGTAATACACTTCCAATTTCCCAGTGTTTGAAAACTACATTTATTTTTTGGTATAGTTTGTCCAGTTTTTCTACTTGTTTAAGGTGGGAGAGTAAATCCAGTTCCTGTTACTCCATTGCAGCTAGAAGCAGAAGTCTCCATGGGAAGCTTTGGGCCAGGAGAATGATGTGATCAGACATATATGCTAATATGACGGTGCTGCTGGGTTTAAAGTCGACTATAGAAGGTAGGAATGATGGAGGACAGGAGTTAGGAGTCTATGACTTTAATCCAGACCAGAAATGACAGTCCTTTGAGGTAATGGTAGACATGAAAGGAGATGGCTGGAATCTGGACTTGAAGAAAAAATAAACAGGATTTGCTGACTGTTTGCATGTTGAGTAAGAAAGGAAGGGAGAAATTAAGGATGACTCCATAAAAGCAGACCTACCATTCAATCCAGCAATACACTACTAGGTATTTACCCAAAGGAAAAAAAAAAAGACATTTTGTAAAAAAGACACTTGCACTCAAATGTTTATAGCAGAACAATTCATAGTTGCAAAGATGTGGAAACAACCCAAGTGCTCATCGATACATGAGCAAATGGATTAATAAAATGTGGTATATGTATACCATGGAGCACTACTCAGCCATAAACAAAATTGGTGATCTAGTTTCTTTTGTAGCAACCTGGATGAAACTCGAGACCATTCTTCTTAGTGAGCTATCACAAGAATGGAAAAACAAACACCACATGTACTCAATACTAAATTGGAATTAATCGATGGACACTTATGTGCACATATGGAAGTAAAACTCAAGGGAAATCAGTTAGGTGGGAGGCGGGAGAGGGGATGGGTAAATTCACACCTAATGAGTACAATGTACACTCTCTGGGTGAAGGACATACTTATAGCTTTGAGTCAAACTGTACAAAATTAAATTATGTAACCAAAACATGTGTACTCCCATAAAATTCTCAAATGATAATAATAAAAAAGGATGACTCCTAGACTTTTGGCCCAAGTAACTAGAAGATTGGAGAGATTGTTGAGAAGAACAGTTTCAACAGAGTACCAGGGAGAAATTCTGGAAGGGGTGGGCTCAAGACAGAATGAGAAGAGAGAAATTGGACACAGTGAGAATAGACAATTCTTTTGAGGAGTTTAATAAATCACATTTCATTTCTTAAAGGACTCACAGTCTAGCTGGAGAAGGAGGGAAATGTGTAAGGAGATAATCACGTTGGTGTAAGGAGTGCAATGACAGAGCTTTATGTGGCCGCGGATCCAATGAAAAAGCTAGTCTAGTGGCGGAGCTGGGGGAGGATAAAATGCTTCATATGGGTGGTGACGCGTGAGCCGGAGGGGCGGTGGGGGGGCTGGGGCAGTTTCACCACTGGGATGATGTGGGCAGATGAGATGATGCGTTGCAGGAAGAGAGAGAGAGAGAAGAGCATGGGGTAAGTTCCCAGATGCAAACACCTCAACACCTTCAGGAAACCTCACATCTCCACGGCGCAGCCTCAGGTGGGACTGGGGATTAGTGAAGAAATGGAGCGAGGGATAAAGGCAGGGACAAGAAGAGTTGACAAAGATCCCTCTTTACCATGTGTGTCCTTCAGACTTCACGTCATGTGCATAAGGGACAGTCCTCTGAGGCTCCGAGAATGTGACTGGTAGGAGCTGGTGAGGGAAGCCAGTGAAGGGGTGAGAGGCACCCAGGGCTGAGCAACGGCAGAGGAGGGAGCGTGGGGGGGGGGCAGCGTTTCACAAAGGCCTTGGTGAGCTGATAGGAGGGGTAGGTTAAGAGGAAGAAAAGGGAAGAGTTAAAGATGACACTTAGGTTTTTGGCTTGGCCATGCCAGTAGACGATGGTGCCACTCGGTAAGCTTGGGAAAATAGAAATAAGCTTGGTGCACAATAAAACATTTTACAGAAACATGCATGCTTTCAATGAGGTGATGGCTCCAAGTGTGGGATCAGAGGGACTTTAACTTCCTGCCCCAGTGGTCTTCATCAACTCCCCCTCTCCTCCAGCCACATCCAAACATTGCATAGTCGTGGAAAATATGATGCTGCCCATACAAGGTAGCTTTAATAGCAATCCCCTAACTAGATTGCCTTTTATCAGCCCCCTGTATACAAATAGCCCTGGAACTGCAGTAGCCTCTATGTCAGGACAGATTCATCCAAAAGTTTAGGCTTCCCTTCATATACACAAATGAAAGCAGGAATGTCACTCATTGTAGTACTTCACGCATACTGGAGACAGTGCCACAGTGAAGGAGAAATAATTCCGACCTTCCCAGACAGGTCTTCACTTTCCAGGCTCCAGCCGCAGCGTCCTCC
The DNA here is from genome assembly GCF_041146395.1 of Eulemur rufifrons. Lineage (NCBI taxonomy): Eukaryota > Metazoa > Chordata > Mammalia > Primates > Lemuridae > Eulemur > Eulemur rufifrons. The sequence goes on from NC_090992.1 coordinate 16,635,194, forward strand.
TTTGTTCCTCCACTTATCCAAGTCACACTTTAAGACCTTTGCATGTGCTGTTTTCTCTCTTGGAATAGTGACCTACCCCACTCCGCATCTTACTACGCCATAGTTACATTCTTCTTGTTCTTTAAGTCTCCTTCCCTGACCACATTTTAAAAAAATTCTGCCAGCCTCTCTGTCTTTAACACATTACCTTATTAATTCCCTTCCCAGCACTTTATAATTTGTAATGATATATTATAATAATTTTCTTAACTGACTGCTGTACATCTGTTGCCCATATAAGACTCTGAGAATGGCAACCATGTTTCCTTTGTCTTCACCATCACACTTAGAGCAAGCACTTCCTGCACCTGGAAAGTACTCTGTAAATATATGTTGAGTGAATGAATAAGAGGTAAGGAAAGGGTAGATAAGGAGGGTTACTATTTAAAAGCATGCCAATGATTAAGCAATAAGAGGAAGTATTATTTTGAGATGAGGGAATTTCCTGTTGTTTCTGAAATCATACCACATAGGTAGCAGCTTTCCTTAAGATTGGTTCTATGTGATTTAGGGAAACATAATTGCTAACATTGCATTGATTTATCATCCTAGGTCATTAATGCTGGTGGGTAGAATAAACAACCTTCAGATCTCAGTGGGAGGTTTAGTTTTTTCTCTTGGTACAGACTGTTTGGCCACTGTCTTCTGCGTGGGGATGGGATTCCAGTGCTTTCTGTATATCCACTGTCCTCTGAAGACACCCTGGGATCCTTCACCGGATCCCCTCTATGAGGCAAAGAGAGAGGGCTTGGCTGATTACATAAGAGGTTTCAAAGACCAAGTCTGGAAGTGGCATGCATCACTTCTGCACACGCTCCATTGGTCAGAAAGAGGCACGTGACCCCAACGTAACTGCAAGGGAGGCTGGGAAATGTAGTCTCCCGGTGGGCCCTGAAGAACCTGGATCTGTAAGCATTAAGCCAGCCTCAGCCACCCAGAGGATTTTATTTGATTGTTTTGATGATTAGGGAGTCAATGTGTGCAAAACACTCAGAACACTGCCCAGCACTCTCCAGGGCATCCACAGTTCCAGGTAAGTTGCAAAAGGAGTTTCTCTGAGTTCACACCAACTGCTGCTTGCTAACCAAGGCTGATGTTCTGACGCCTCTGTAAGCCCAGCAGCTGGTTGGAGAGTGCTGTGAGCCCCAGTAACCAGCAAGGCCAGCCAGGGACACAGGGATACAGACGCCGCAGCCAAGTCTGTGTGGCACATCCTCATGCCTTGTTTAATTTGATTCCTGGGTGGGACAAGTTTTATGAGCAGGTGTTCTGGTTAATTAGGTGATTAATACTTCTCAAATTGGAGAGCCATTTCCCCAGTGACAGTTCTTACTTTGCTCAAATATGAGACGAATCCTCATCGTATAGTCTGGAGAGGCCTATGATCACACTCATCTGTCTGCCAGGCCTCTCAGGTCACCACTCTGGCCCTGAGGACCAGAAGCCTGACTCCACACCTGGCTGAGTTGCCTCTTGACGCACAGTTTAGGAAAACAAGAGCCCCTCCGATCATCTGGCTTCCTTTCAGACCGGGACAAAGTTGATCTGGGGACAGATTTCTGGTTTCCTTCTCAGGATCCCAATCTGTGTCACTTCCCAAGGTCAGAGCCATTGCCTCTGCACAGAGCCCTACGGTCTCTAAAGCAAGGTGGCCAAACCAAAGCCAAGGGCAAATCAGGCATCAAAGCTTTTTTTCCTCAGATTGGCTCTTGGGCCAATAGCAGTATGCTCTAAACTCTCTTATATTCCACACTCTCAAAGCCCCCTTCCCACCCATGGACTATTCTAGTCCTACCTCCTTGCCTTTGTTTCCCTCAATGCCAAAACCCTTCTCTCTCCCGTTGGTGTCATCAGATACATGCATCCTTCAAAAGCCAGGCTGCATTCCTCAGCACTTTCAATCCGGTGCAAAGTGATTTCTCCCTCTTCTGAATTTTTGCAGCACTATCTGGCCCACATCAATTAGCATTTAGTTATATACCATATATTTTCTCTTCTTTAATGCATATTAATTTTCTCTTCCGAGTTGGGTTTTTGGCAGCTGTGGCTGTATCCTCTCCTGGGCATATATGAAGTTCTCAATAAATGTTTGGTTCATTGCTAAATTAAGCTGGATACCACTTATATTTCTGGAAAATGGCTCAAATTTATTATCTTACCCCAGCTTTGACCACACAGCTGGAAACATGGCCACTCACTCCTGTCCCTCTCATGGTTCAGTTGCAACATCACAGAAAGACTAGATCTCTCTGTCCTGTTCCAGCCGGAAAAATCCCAGGGAAGAACTTTGATTGGTTCATTTCATTCATGGTCCTACCCCTAGAAAATCAGTGTATTGAGGGAGGTAAGATAATAGAAAAACCAGAAAGTTCCAAACAACAATCACATGGTTGGAGTGAAAGGCCAACAGTTACCCATTACCGGTGGATCTAGGTTTTGGAAGGTTTTCTTGCTCTATCTTCTTCCCTAGAATAGGTTATTTATTTTTAAATTACATATTCATTCATCTAGTCAGAGTAGATCCTGCTTCTTCGGGAGGCTCAATAAATTAACTGGCAACAAATTTTATTGTTCTTTCTTTCTCAGAAAAGAGAAAGAAGCATTTGCATTGATAAATGATGTCTTTCCAGGTCCAACTGATGGTACCTTTTCCTTAACCCTGATCTCCAGAAATGGTACAAACTTCCCATACATGAGTTATTCTCTCTCCCAGGAGGATATCATAGGTAGCATAGTCTTAATTTCAAGTTGGAGTTTCCATCTTCTCTCTCTCCCCTTCCTGTTCACTTACTCCCGAAAGATCTGCTGTGGTGGTGCAGTGAGGTAGTGTATGACTTTTAGGGTCTCTAGGAGGAAATGGATAACACAGCTTAAAGGAGTAACTGAAGAAAGTTTAGTAACGAAACTATATGGAAAAGTGAAGCAGGGTTAAGGAATCAACAAGGCTGAGGAATTGCCCAAGGTGTAGCAACAGTGGAAAGCTATTTCTACTCCTATCCCCTAAAGGGGTTGGGGGATGGGAGTGGTTACCAAGGAGAACCAGAGCTAGAGGAGAGGGCTGCTTGACATGAATTACAATCTCCAATATGGGAAGGCAGCCACTGTCAAACTGCCGTCCTTGTGGAGGAAGCCCTGGCCTCTCTCCTCGAGTTCTCTGAGCTAGTACCCGTATGGCCAGATCCAAGGGAGTGCAGGTGATAGTCTGTGGAGGTTAGTTTCCTAGAGACTAGAACTGCCTCTGACAGTGGGCAGAGAGTAAATCTGGAGTTCTATCAGAGAATGACGAGCACAAATGGTTAGTCTTGATGGGGTAAAAGCAAATATATCAGAATGGGGGAGGAAATGTATAGTTTGCAAGAACATCCTGAAAGAATGCAACCTTCTCTCCCCCAAAGGAATAAGTAACACTCATTAAAATAAATAAAACTGCAATAGGAGAATGTCAAATAACGTAGCTGATGTGGAAGATCATTATTTTATTTATTCATTTATCAATCATCAAACGTTTCTTTGCTCCTCTAGGCATCGAGCATGCAAAAATGGACTAGACATCTCTGTATGCTTGAAATTTTTTATAATAAAATTTTGGAAGAAATGGATTATTATACAGGGTGACTGTCCTCGAGAACCTAATAGTGTGGACCAGCAATGTTTCCTGGAGGAATCAACAGCTAAACTGACTCTGGGATAGCCAGACAGGAGAGTAAGAAAGGAGGTTCTCAGAGGGATGTTGAGTGGGTGTGGACAACTCATGGGAGATGAGGTGGCAGGGCTGAAAACTACCCCAAAGTCCGACATCGCATTGTCAGGTCTGCATTTTAGAAAGATCCCTGGATCATCCGGTCAAAGGATGGATTGGTGGAGCAAAAAAATTACAAAATAAAGTTAGAGAAATGTTGGGGGCCAATGTGAGCAATACCCAGGCACGCAACTGGGATCTAAACAATGGCAGAAGGACCAAAGATGGAGAGGGGGCAGATTGAAGAGATGATCTTGGGGGCCGGGCGCGGTGGCTCACGCCTGTAATCCTAGCACTCTGGGAGGCCGAGGTGGGCGGATCGTTTGAGCTCAGGAGTTCGAGACCAGCCTGAGCAAGAGCGAGACCCCATCTCTACTAAAAATAGAAAGAAATTATATGGACAGCTAAAAAATATATATAGAAAAAAATTAGCCGGGCATGGTGGTGCATGCCTGTAGTCCTAGCTACTCGGGAGGCTGAGACAGGAGGATTGCTTGAGCCCAGGAGTTTGAGGTTGCTGTGAGCTAGGCTGACGCCACGGCACTCACTCTAGCCTGGGCAACAGAGTGAGACTCTGTCTCAAAAAAAAAAAAAAAAAAGAGATGATCTTGGGGAAGAATTACCAGCACTCAAGAACTGAGCAGCTGCAATACAAGAGAGCGGGAAGGTGCTTTCGAGCTATTTTGCCTTCTCACCACTTCCACCCACTTTTTCAGCTAACAGCTCCCTGTTTTCCTTTGAGAGCAGCGTTCCTACCTGCCCAACTGAGTGTAGTTTCCATGGAATTGTCACCCACAGGTTCTTGTTTCCTCTGGCCAAAGGGTGATCACATGACCCAACTATGCCAATCAGTTGCTCCTTCCTGGGAATCTGGAAATCTTGGGCCTGGCATCTAGATCCCACCTTGGGTCTTGTCTTTGTTGAAGCCTCCTTCTTCAGTTTTCTCTTTAGATGCTGTATGCTACCCAAGGACTTCTTAAAGTCTTTTTTTTTTTTTTTTTTTTTTTTTTACTTCAGTGAGCTACAGTTATTTTCCGTTGCTTGCAATCAGAAAACCTTAACTGACTGGGGTGGCCATGTGAATGGTGGTGCCTTATACAGAGAAAGAAAAGCAGGTGAAGGAGAAAGCTTGAGACAGGGTTTCATGGAGGAGTTGGGGGGGGGAGGGGAGTAAAGGGAAAGATCCAACAGTTGGGCCAGGGAGGCTTTTGTGGAACTCTGAAAATCATACCAGAGAGTATAAACGCATCTCTGGCCCCTGGACATAGGAAGTTGTACCTAGCAGGCTCACCTCCTAAAGAGGTAACCAGAGGGAGTAATTCCTCCATGGGGAGGCTGTCACATTCTGAAGGTCCCCAGATTCAGTTGGGGGAGTGGACAAAGCCACATTGTCAGTGCGGGAACCCTGGGTCCTGGCTCTGGCTCTCTCACTGATTAGCTGGGTGAACTTGCATAGATGCCCGCCTTTCTCTGAAACTCAGTTTCCTTGTTAGTAAGATATAAGGGTTGAATTATATTTGAGGTTCTCAAAATATGTCCCAAAAGAATTTTAAGTTTACATAAAAAGGGGTCAAAATACTAGGAAACTGGGGTTAACAAACCTTTAATGGGGAGGGGGGTTCCTTATTGATGACGAGACTTCTCAGGGTGTTAAATATACTCGTCAGTGATGCAGATCTCCAAGAGGGGTGAAAGTGGGCAACATTTTTCACTCTATCTTTGCCCAGGGAACCTTTTTTTTCTCCCCACGAAGAAATGTGTGGAACCAGCAGTCATCAGAAGGCACTTGTAGAAATGCTGGGCTAGGTGATTTCCGAGGCTGTTCCAGCCCAGGCAGCCCATGACGCTGTGTAGCCCAGTGTCCCGTGTCACTCCTGTCTTTTCCACTTGCCCATTCCTGGGGGATGATTGACTCTGAGGGACCTCAGGGATCTGTTCTAAGGGGCTTCTCCCAGGAAAATAATCACACTTGAATGCCTATGAAGTCACTTAAAGGGTTAGTCAGGCCCATGAACCGCCCCCCCCCCCCCCCGCGCGCACCCTCCCCAGCAGCTTATATGGAAAACATAGCCCCCCACTGCGCCGGGAGCATAGATCTCGGCCCAGCCTGAAGGGATTGCCCCAAACACGCTCTAGCTTGCATTTGGGAAAACAAAGAAAACCCTACTCCTTTCTGCTCCAGACAGTCTGAGACGCTTTTGTGCCCTTGGGCCCTTGCCCGGTTCTCTCATCTGCCTCATTCCTGGTACTAAATTGGTTCAAGGTTTGGAGGAAAGCTTCAGAGGAAAGGGGGAAAAGGATGTTTAGAGTTCTTAAATGCTGAAGTCACCCTGAGGACCAGAGTGTAGACCCTCTCCGGCCACCAGGGGGCGATAACAACAGCATCTGTATAGAAAGCTGTTCCCAAGAATAACAGCAGTAAATTGCACCTAATGTGTTTATGAATGATGGAGGACTGGAGTGCGTGTGTGTGCATATGTGTGTGTGTGTGTGTGTGTGTGTGTGTGTGTATACAATTGGGTGCCTGGAGCTAAGACTTTGAAAATCTGCTAAGTATAATAAAATAAAATCTGCACCTCTACTATATATTCACAGGATGTGTTGGAAAGTTTCCTTGAAGGAAAATGAGGTGGAAGGAATCAGAGGAGCATTCATATTGAAGAGAAGGGACGCTCTCTCAGGAGCACCATTGTCGCCGTGTGCGCGAGCGTGTGCAAGTGTGCGAGCATGCCTGTGTGAAAGCGTGTGACTACGTATGTATAGGCACAGATGTGTGCGAGTGTGTGTGAATGTGTGTGTGTGCTGGACTCATTCAGGTTTTCCCAGTGTGAGGGGACCTCAAAGAAGTCTGGGCAATACTTCCTCCAATTCCTGCCCTTTTCCTTCAAACAAACAAACAAAATCCTTCCAACAAGTATTTATGGAGCCTCTGCACGCGCCCCTCCCCACCGGCATCTGGAAAAGCTCAGAACTGGCCAATTTAAAGAGGGCACGGAGGAACGAAGGCTCTGGGGGCAGAGGGGATGCGTCGCCTGCCAGTGACTGTCTTGCAAGAACACTTTCTCTCTTTTGATACTCCAAACAACCCAGGGAGGTGGGTCCACACAGGGCTGTGGCCCCTTGATTTGAGGAAACCAAGGCTCAGAGATAACACGATTGCTCCAGAGTCACCAGTCAGGAAATAGAAACCCAAGGACTGAACATGGTGTTGTCCATCCAAGTCCCTGACATCACTACTTTAAGCAGCCCACCAGGTGTGGGGTCTGGGCAAAGCAGTGCAGCCATTTTTTGTGACACGAGTGACTGCGGAGTGCATTCGATGAATGTCAATCAAGTAGGTCCCCTAAGGAAAATCGTGGATCCTTGCTAAGAGTACTAGGTGCTGTAGGGGCGCAGCTTTGTGGGTGAGAGTGCCCTGGTTTGGCGTCCCTCGGAGCTGTGTGATCTCGGACAAGTCATTTCACTTCTCTGTGCTTTGGATTTTTCTCTATAAAACAAGGATACTTCAGCCTGAGAGAACGTGTTGGGACCGAAGGAAAGAATATGAGCAGAGCGCCCAGCTCAATAACAGAACTAAAAAAAAAAAAGGTACCGCAAGCCTAATCGGCCCTTGGCTCCCACGAGGGAATGAGTTTCAATGTTTCTTTCCTGGGGCCCTGCTGGCCGAGCCCCTTTCCGACCCAGTTCCTTCCCTCTCTCTCCTCTGCTTGCCTCCTCCCTCCCAGCTCTTGGTCGCTCCAGCAAAGTTCCCAACTTAGTCGACATGACGCGCGGCGCAGCCAATGGGAGGCGGAGTTGGCGTTTTTGGGGGGTGGGAGGGGTGGGCCCCGCGTCTCGGGTGTCTGCCCTGCTCAGTGAATGGAGAGAGCGAGCGCCGGCCAGCTCGCCCGGCCGCCCCGTGCCCCAGCCGCCGCTGCCGCGCTCCCTAGCCCAGCCCCAAGCCGGAGCTCCCCGGGCGCCGCGCCCCACTGCGCTCGTCCCGGGTCCCCAACCCGGCCCGCGGGCCAGCGGGGCCAGGGGGCGATCGGCACCTGGGCACTCCGAGCGATGCGCAGCGGGGCAGCGCCGGCCCCGCAGATGGAGCTGCTGCTGCCGCCGCCGCCGCCCGGCGCGCCCCGCTCCGCCCGCGCCCCGTGCGCCTGAGCGCCGAGCTCGCCCCTCCTCCGCGCCAACTCCGCCGCCCGCTCCCCAGGCCGCCCGCGCTCCCCGCGCGCCTCCTCGGGCTCCACGCGTCTTGCCCCGCAGAGGCAGCCTCCTCCCGGCGCGGGGCCCTGCACACCATGGCCCCCGGGCGGACAGGGGCCGGCGCCGCCGTGCGCGCCCGCCTGGCGCTGGCCTTGGCGCTGGCGAGCGTCCTGAGCTGGCCCCCCGCCGTCGCCTGCCCCACCAAGTGTACCTGCTCCGCCGCCAGCGTGGACTGCCACGGGCTGGGCCTCCGGGCTGTTCCCCGGGGCATCCCCCGCAACGCCGAGCGCCTGTGAGTACCCCCGCCCCGCCCCGCCCTGCTCGGGCCACCCACCTGGGTCCCACCGAGGGGGCCCCCAGGCGCCAGGTCCTTCCTTTCCCCTTGGCCGCGCTGGATGCACTCTCTGTTCTTACCCCCTCTCCGATCGATCTCTCTCTCTCTATCTCTCTGTCTGAGTTGGGGGCCTGTGGCTTTGGGCAGGTCTGGAGAGAGAGGTCTCAAAGCTCTCCGCAATGGGCTAACAGCAGTGCCTCTCCGAGGGTGGAGGCTCCAGACGCAGGGCCCGCTGACAGCTTCCAAGGAGTAGGCTGGCCGGAGGCGAGGAGAGGAGAGAACACGGCAGCCTGGAGGTCTTGGGGTGAGGGTAGGGGGTTCACGCTCATTAAAGAGGGAGACGAAGGAGAAAGCCATAGGGTGAGGGGGTGTCAGGGCATGGAGGCCAGAGAGAGGGCCTGAGACTGTTGACCGGCTTGGAGATCAGGATGGGCCCGCCGCTTTCTGGCTGCCCTTGCAAGGAAAGTTGAGAGTGTGGGTGAAGGTTTAACTTCTGAGGAAACGGACAGATTCAGAGTGGGTGCTTGCAAAACCCGCCCTGCCTGGAGCGCAGCCTGGGAGATGCCAAGTTGCAGCCGGGGTGAATTTTTTATGGCTTGGTTATAAATGCCTCCCCAAACGGCCGGAGAATGGAAATGCTGACAGCCCTTCAAATGAGCCCTAGCGCTGTAATCTTACAAACCGCACTCAACCTCGGATCCTGGGTTTGGCAGCCAGTGGAGAGGAGCTGGGAGAGTGGGGTGGATTGACCCTCGTTTTAACCCCAATTGTGCAACCAAATATTTACTTTTCATATGTCAACGTTTTGGAAACATTTATCATTTTGATCCTCGGACCAAATTCAAAACTTGAACTCCGGGTGGGCTCCTCTTAGTCCGAAATGGGGGTGTGGGGAAGGAGGGAGAAATGGTGGAGGGGGTGGGAGCTGTCCTGGGAACCCAGCGGGGAAGTGGGTGAGGGTTTGCTGTAGTGTGATAGACCCTCCAGGTTTTGCTCTCCCTCTTCCCCCTTTCCCCCCTTCCCCACAGGACTCGGGTAGGTATGCATCTTCCATTCTGCCTTGTTGATTTCAGGCTGGAAGAGAGTGGTGATGATGTGAATTGTCCTAGTATGTTATTGCTGTTAGTCACCTCCTACCACTCCCACCTCCTCTTCCACTTACTCTTTGTGCATCTCTGGGCAGAGACTCAACAGAACTGCCTTGCTTATTCCTGGTGCTTTCCTTTGGCCCAGAACATTTTTTTTCCCCAAGTGCAGCGATCGTTCTGTTGGATCGAACCACACAATCCTAAAGGGTTAGAGCCGAATGTTCATTAACACATGTTGAAAACTGGGCTGGCAAATGTAAAATGACTTGCCCAAGGAAACACAGCAAGTTGATGGCAAAAAATGGGGCCAGAATCCAGGTTTTTGCACCTCAATTCAGATATTATATTAATCTATACTGGGAAAAAATTTGTTTTAATGGCATGTTTAGATACCTATAACTTATAAACTAAGTTTCCCTCCTCCTTACACTAGTGCTAGTCCCATTAGTGAAATAATAACTGTAGCTAATGTTTAATGAATGCTCTTTGTGCCTTCACATTTATGTGTGTTATCTCATTGAATCTCTACAACAGTCTGGTCAGTTACATAGGTAATGCTTATTACTCCATTTTACTGTTAAGCCATCTTGTCATTTACTCAAGGTCATGTAGCTAGCTAAGTGTTTGAATCCAAGCCTGCCTAGCTCCTAGCCTATACCCCTTCCCCCCCGCTGGACATGCTTAGAACAAGGGTCAGTTTGGGCCAAGATCTATAAACAGTCCTGGGAGGGTTCTCGCTGGGATTGGGTCTTAGAATAGCTGCTGTTGCTTCTGCTCTGGGTACTCCCTGCAAACGTTCAGCTCGCCTCGACCTCCTGCTCGGGGTCTTGAGACTACTTCTTCCCCATCTTCAAAATCATGCTGCATATTTGGCAAACCAAGGAGAGTGAGCTCTCTTCTTGGTATGTAGGAAGTTTTCCAAAGCTGCAGGCACAGCACCGAAGTCAGCATGCCGCTCGGCCACCTCCCTGAGAAGATCCAGGCAGCTCAGGGGCAGCCCGTCTGCTCTACAACTGGAGAAACAGGGTGAAGAGTGAAGGCCTGGACATTCCCACGGGCCTCCTGCTGCAGTCACGGTCCTGACAGGCAGTGGCAGAGCGGGAGCTGCTTTGAAATCTCTGGTCTCGGTCCTGGTTGGTGGTGCCACTTTGGCTAGGATGCATGGTGGTGATGGAGCTGCCTAGGTTGGTCTGTCGTTCTAGTCTCCCTCTTCCCCAGGAGTGGGGGACAGCCTTTAGAAGCAAGCTGGATCAAGGTCACCATAGAGTTTCAAGGCAGCCCACCAATAGTGCTTTACCAGCCCACACCTTCTCTCGGTCCACTTGGTTGTAAGATTTCAATTCTGCAAACTCCTTGGGGGATATGTGGCATTTTTATGCTATCTAAGGATTTCTTTAGGCAACAATTGTTCGTTCATTCCTCCCTCCATTCATTCAACAAACATTCCTTGAGTCTCTACTACATTCCAATACCTGTATATAAAATCATTACATATGCAGAAGAAAACCAGCATTTCAACTTAAAGAATATAAACAAAGGGTAGAAGAAAGAAACTTCCTTTGTTGAGCGTTTTAAACTTCCCAGGGCTTACTTTGTCACAGGGCACAAATTTTGTCTGCACTGCCATCAGCTGCTCCAGGCCTTCCTAAAAATCCAGTTTTCTGATCTCAGATGTTTAAATTGTGTTTGAAAACAAAGGAGAAGCATTTTCTCCATTCACCATTCCTGACTCTGCCTCCCAAAGAGCCTTTCATGAAGGGATTTGTGTATGGATGTGTGTGTTTGTTGTTTCTCTGGATGCTTTTGGCTTCTGAAACCTCGTGGTATGACACTAAGGAAAACCTGAGTGAGGATAATGTGTTCACCATTCGGACTTTGCTTCGGGCCTGGAATGGGGCCCGAAGTGTTTGTAATTAAGCCAGCATCAGAGTCGGGGGTTTGTATTCCAAGATCTTCCCTATAATGTCAGCATAGCACACAGAAAAAGAAATTGCCTGTCTTTTGTAAACTACTGACAATTTCTCCCCCTCCATGGGGAGGTGACACCCACAAGAAAGCTAAATAAATGCAGAGGAGAATTCAGTGTCATTTATCTCCCATGCAGCAAAGATAGAGGACGGTGGAGAGGAAGTGAGTGGTGGTGCCTGAACCCAAACATTTACCATGGAGCGCAGAGTAAACAGATGTTGCATTTACCCTTCTGAGCACAAAAGGAGCCCGCAGATGTAATTCTTCTCCAACCACAATCTCGGCCTGGAAAAAGAAGGCCGATGAACACGAACGCTCACGTGGGGCCTCTCCTCCCGGTCCTGCGGAGAGACGGGCAGAGGCCCACTTCTCGCTGTGGCGAGGTGGCGGCCCGGGCGGTCGAGTGGGGGCCAGAGTGGACATCTTTGGTTCACTTGGCTCCAGAACGTGCAGGAGACGGCTGTATTTAAATAAACATTTCCTGTTTGCGAAGGAAAACAGGCGAAAGGCTGAAACGTGAGAATGTGGTAACTTAATTTTCTCCATCACTCCAGATGACGGCAAGCTTTGCCGGTGGTTGGGTCCAATAAAAACCGACACCATGTCACAGGCTTTCCCTCACTTGACCACAGAGGTCCCGAGGTCAAGTGGGAGACTTTCCAGGATGCTCAACAACCAGGCCCTATGTCCTGGTCCTCCCAGCCCTCAGGCCAGCTCAGAGGACAGGGGCAAGCTGGTGAATCATGGGGCCTCTCTGGGCCAACCGTGGTGATGTGGCCTTTCGGGGAAGCACAGTGCTCTCCAGGAGAGTCTAATGAGCAGCTGAGTGCACTCACCTACAAGGTGCTGTGCAACTTTGAACAGATAGCTTTACCTCTCTGGGCCTCTTTTCCCTGAAAGTCGAATTCTAGCATAGGCTTAGTGGTTTTCCAAATATAGTCTACTGTCTGCTGGTGAACTGTCAGAATCTTCCTCCCTAGTGCTTAGAACAGTGTCGGGCACATAGTAGGGTATCAACAAATGCACGTTGAGTAAAGGAATAATGAGTCTCAAAATACAACTCTTTCTTCTTACAAGGGAAAGATGGGCAGGTAAAGATTTGCATTTCAATGTATGGTTAAGGGCTACTTACTAGTAACCTATTACATGAGTTATTTATGAATCTAAATATTCTAGATTGTAAGTCTCTAAAATTTGGATTTCATGAACTAAAATTATTGCCTTACTAGAGTTACCAAGGACTCCCATCGAGTGATCCACTCCGAAGTCTGGTTGCCAGGCATTGCTTAGCAACCTTGCAAAACTCCTACTGTGCACATGCCCATGAAAAGAGCTAGAAATCCTGAACACTTCAACCACCGGACTTTCTAATCAGGAACTCATCAGCAGCATCCTGAGCGCTCTGTGGTTTTTGATTGCTGCTTTTCTTGAATTAATTGATATGTATTTGTAGTATCATTATTAAGTTCTGCTTTTGCCGATCATCTGGGTCTTCTATTATTTCTGCATTTTTGCCATCTTGGTTGTCATTTTGTTTCTCTCCAGTATTGTTCGTTGTCACTGGGTTCCTTCTCCACTGGAAAGTGAGAATGAATAGTGGGTTGGAGCCATGGGAACTTACCTATGCTGTGGCAAGAAGGTCTCAGAGACTTAAGCATTGTGGTTAGGGCACGGGCTCCGGAGACGGACAGCTCTGGGTTTGAAGTCCAGCGCGTTGCATCCTTGCTGTTGCACCCTGAGCGTGTTACACCATTGCTCTGGACTGTGGTCTGTTTAATCCCCCTGTACCTCATCTCCATCCCTGTAATACAGGGATGATAATCGCTCTGTCCCCATGGGCATGTTGTGGAAGTAGACTGAGGCCATCCATGCACTGTGCACAGCTTGCTGCCCACCGTGCTGTCCGCTCGCTGTCATTGCTGTGATTGTTTATACCACTATGACTCCTTGACTGTTAAGTGTGTATGATAAATGTTCCTCTTTGGGAGGATTAAATGAAATAGTGTACAGGAGGTGCTTAACACAGTACAGTTAGGTGCTGCATAACCATGTTTTGGTCAACAATGGACCACATATAGGACAGTAGTCTCATAAGATTATAATGGGTATGAAAAATTCCTATTGCCTAATGACATTGTAGTTGTAATATCGTAGTACAATTACTTTTCTAAAAATAAATTTAGCGTAGCCTAAGTGTCCAGTGTTTATACAGTCTTCAGTAGTGTATAGTAATGCCCTGGGCCTTCACATTCACTCGCCACTCACTCACTGACTCACCCAGAGCAACTTCCAGTCCTGCAAGCTCCATTCATGGTACAGTGGCCTATGCAGGTGTACCAGTTTTAATCTTTTATGCCATATGTTTATTGTACCCTTTCTATGTTTAGACACACAAATACTTCTATTGTGTTCCAATTGCTTACGGTATTTAGTTCAGTACCATGCTGTAAAGGTTTGTAGCCTAGGAGCAGTACGCTGTTCCATGTAGCCTGGATGTGTCGTAGGCTATGCCTTCTAGGTTTGTGTAAGGACTCTATGGTGTTTGCATGATGACAAAATCGCCTAACAACGCGTTTCTCAGAATGTATCCCTGTAGTTAAGTGACACGACTGTACCTGGTACATAGGAGCCTGCACATATTATTAATGAAACTGACTATGGTTATTGTTTCCACTTCCTCATCTCAGGCCCCGTCCAGCTGGAAGGTTTGAGGTGCCCACCATATAAATGTGCTCCAACCCAGAGCCCTGCAGAGGCAAGTTCTTGGCCTGCGTGTGGCTGTGCCCAACGCCCTCTTGCCTGGGCCCCTCCTTCTCCCTCTCTTCTCTCAGTTCTGCCCCTGCAGCTAAGCCCAGGTTGGCCTCTGTTCCATAAAAAGGGGATTACGGTTGAAGTGGTTTATATCTTTTCCATGGGCGTGCTGCTTTGTGGTATATTTAAATAAGGAATGCATTTTATTTATTTATTTTGGGGGGCTGGATTTTCATGGGGAAATTTTGGCCCTGACTTTTTTTTTTTCAATGCTCATTCTTTCTATCTTTTCCTAAATACCTTCTTTTACTGACTTCCCACATCTGCCTCTAAAAGTTACTGCTTTTACTTGAAACAGCTGTATTTACTAGTGTGCTCCACCCTCACTATGTAAGGTGGTCTTAACCCTTTTTGGAACTGCTGAAAAGAAAGAAAAAACAAGGTTGGCTTTCCCAGAAAGCTCTTCTGGACCACCACTAATCCGCAAATGGGGTGGACGTGGAGGGTGCCCTGGCTCTGTGATGATTTTCCACGGCAGTCCATTTCTTCACTGTCCTCCATCCCTAAGTTTAACTCAGCCTTGCCCAGGTGGGAAGCTCACTGTAGGAATCCTCCATGTCTCTGGTCTGCAGGCCTGGACTGTGTTTTGTACTGTTACTGCCATCTGCCAGTGGGCTATGCCTTCTTTCCCACTCACTGTGGTTTTCATAGTTGTCTTGGCAGTGCCATATTTGATACGGTGACACCATGGAAAGAACTGGTCAAGGAGTGTGTGATTAAAAGTCCTCAATACTGAGTGGATAAGAGGTGGGAAAAGTAATGATTTTAATAGGTAAAAGTGTGGCCCAGAGCCACACTCTGGGGCTCAAGTCCTGGTTCTGCCACCTACTAGCTGGATGACCTTAGTTTTCCCGTTTGTAAAATGGGAATAATAATAATACCCCTTGCATAGGATGCTGTGAGTATTGAATGAACCTACATTGCCTGACTGGAACCAAGTGCACGCTCGATAAATTCTCCTGTCATCGTTATTATCATTCTCACTGACTGTAGGCTTCCTTTCAGAGCATGCTCAGGATGCAACTTGATTTAGAAAAATATAGATTTTCGGGGTTGGAAGGGACCCTCCTGTTCAAGTTCCAGCCACATGGAGGCTGGTCTTCCATCAACACAATGTAGGGGGAAGCAATCTGTCAGCCTCCTTTGCTTGATTACACCTAGTGATGAGGAACTCACCTCTTCCTAAAGCAATTCATTCCATTAAAAAATTGTCCTAATAAGAAAATTTTCTTTGTATGGGGGGTTGAACTTATCTCTTGGTTGTGGTTGTTACCCAGAACAAATAACAATCCTTTTTCCAAATGAGAAGTTTTAAGGAATCATATTGTTGTTGTTTTTCTCACCACCCACTTGCCGGAGTCTTCTCTTTTCTTCCTTAAATTTTTATAATTACCCCAACTATCCTGTATGTGTTAAAGTTTGTTTGGGGTAGGCCTTGTCCTCCATTCCTAGTTCTCTTCCTCTAAATAGGTTCCAGTCTTCTTCGATTGCATCAGTTAGAAAGAGATCTTCCGCACCCTCGCTGTCTTATTTGACTTCTACCAGTGCGTTCTAAGTCAACCTTTTCACCGTGGACAGCCATGCTCCTGGGCAGGCTCATTTTGACTGGGCTATCCTGCATCTGGGTGTCCGCCCCCCAAGCTTCCCAGCTGTTATCTTGTTGTCCCTTATTCTAGACTTGTGCATTTGACTTTTGGAGTCTAAGTGCAACACTTTGCATTCATCCTAATTAAATTTTGGCAAATCATTTCATTTCATCAGCTTTTCAGGAACATTTTTCTATTTTAATTTCCTCATCTAGCAAATTAACCACTCCTTTCCCCATCCCCCACTTTGTATTACCTCTGCAATTTTAGCGAGCTTGCCTTGTGGCTCTTTATCTGAGCTGTCAATATGATCTGCAGAGTCCTCTCCGCTGATGTTTTGGTCTGGCATGTGGATTACATAAATATATTGTCCTATTCTTTCTGGCCGAGGTGGATAAAAATGTTGAAGTCCTATTAGCCTTTAGCATCTTCTTCCCCTGGGGTTCTGTTGTTCATATTTTCTCTGGAATAATTTCCTATTAATGCTAATACTTCCGTTGGCTGAATTTTCTCTAAAATCTTGGTTTCCTATGGAACTTTCCATCATGACTTTAGCTTCATTTTTGTCCTATTAGGCTGGTACCAGAAGCCCCACCAGCATGGGATGTGAGGGACGTGTGTGTGTGTGTGTGTGTGCATACACATGTGTGTGTTATTTTCTCCTGGCAAATATTTTAGCCTGAGGAATAGGGCCCTTCTGCCAATAGCAGAGTTTGGGTAACTTCAGCTTTTTACACACGATGACTTCCTTTAACATCTTGGGTACCCATTGGCAGGGGGCACATGCCTGAGGAGTTCTGGGAACAGATACGATGGAGGATGAAGCATAGAGGACTGGGGCCTCCACGCTTCCCAAACCTCTGTCAACAATAACAACAGAGACAACAGTCACCCCCACAGCAATAGCTAGTATTTCTTGAGCCCTTCTTTGTGCCTGACATTGCTCTTACCCTTAACATGTATGAACTCATTTGATATTCTAACAGTTATGCGAGGTAGGTACGAACACCGTCCGCATTTTGTAGATGAGGAGCCTACGTCAGAGAGGTGGAGTGACGTCCCCAGAGAGGAGCAGGGGAGACAGAGTCCATCCAGCCAGGCTGGTCTCAGAGTCTGCACTCCAGCCTCTGGTCATGTCATTCCTCCCCAAATCTTTCAAGTCAGCTTCCTTTTCTGTCTTCCAAATTCAATTTTCAAAGAACAGCTAGAAGAAAAAAAACCCCAAGTCCAACTTGCATCACTGCGCTCCTGTTGGATGCAAGGCATCAGGAGAGGATGTCAGGGATACGATCTAGACACCTGGTGGAAGAGAGCCCTCGGGTCCAGTTGGAGGAAGTAGCTGGTGTTTGAATTGGAGCTTGAAGAATAATAGGGTAGAACCTCCCATACATAGAAATGGGAAAGTGGTACAGATTCACAGAAGTTCACGGTTAGATGGGCTGGGCCAGAGCCCAATTTAAAACAATAGGAGCTGCACTTGTGGACGTTTTATCTAACATGGAGGTGTAAACAGAATACAGTAGGTCAAGTCTTAGGAAAAATATCACCGTGGTGTGTGTCCAGTTATTATTTTTTAAATTTGGGGTTTGAGAGGATAAATGCTCCAAGAACAGTTCTGATGAAACTTACTGACCAGCCTTTTTCCCCACAAGTAGCTACTCAATTTTGACAAGGATGGTCTTCCTTTCCAGCTAGATGCACCACTTGCTTTCTTTTAGCTGTGATCTCTGGGCTCCTCCCACCCTGGCATCAGGGCCAGTAAGAATGAGACATACCTAAGATGCATCCTGGCCAGAGTAGAACGTGGCATCACTTATCATGGCCAGATCACTGCTTGTGTGGGCTCAAGCTCCTCTTCTCTTGTCCGAAACGCCAGTCTGGTTCCTGACCCCTGATTCATTCTGCACTTTGGCAGCAGTGTATATTGTGGTTGCTGAAAGTCTGCCAGCACATTTAACCACCCACCTTGTCTCCCTCTTGAGTTTTTCGGCCTCCCAAGCTCCTGTCTGCTACCAGGCATACCCATTCTTAGCTCCCCTGCCCTCTAGAATTAATATATACCCTAACTCAGGTCTGTCTGCATGTGTAGAGTCCATGGTCTTCTTCTCCTCTGAAGCTTACAGCTTAACCATAGAATTGGGCATCTTTGCATCTCTCCCTGAGCCTAAGTGGCTCCTGGCTCCTGCCTTAACCTTTCTAGCTTGGCTTTTTGTCCTCTCTTGTCCTCTGTGTTGCTTCCCATAGCTTTCGTACTGAATTTGGACTGTCACCACCAGAGCCCCAGGTCCTGAGACTGGATTTCATAGGCTGGACCTTCACTGGAGACTGGAGACCTGTAATTAATGCATGGCTTTGTCCTGGAAACAACCTCAGACTTCATCTTCATGGCCACCTGAAGCCTTTTATCATGTCCAGGATAGTGGGTAAGGGTGCTCCAGGTCTGGACTCTATAAATGATAAATTACTAGGCACACTTCCGAGCTCCCTGCACCCCAAGCAGAGAAGAGAACAGATTATTTTGTAATTAAAAAGCATAGCAATGATGATTTTATTGGAGAGTTATCCTGCTCAGAAATGTGTTGCAGAATTTTCTGGACTATCTAGCATTTTGCTGACATTCTTTTCCCTCCTCCCCATCTCTGCCAAGCTCTAAAATATAGGTTAAAAAGTGTTCTGTATATCAGATTTTTAAGTGGTATTAGTGGAAAACCAATGGGGAGTATAATTTGGATGTGACTGAAATGAGTAGAAAGACCTAGGCTGAATCCTGGTTTCCATGTTTCCTAACTGCCCAACCTGAATGAGCACCTTTCTGAGTCTCCACTGTCCCATCTGTAACCTTCAGAATCATAGGAATAACACTTCTCTCTGGGGCTGATGCAAGGTTTAAATGAGATCAGATGTCTGCAAATGTCTTCTAATTTTAGTGCTACGTGAATACTTTAATGAGTCCACCCACAATATCTGATTTGAACCACTAAATCCTGTATCTGGAAGATGATCAGAGTATATTTTAGAAGTTTCCATTTACATATGAAGAAACTCAGGGAGCTCCAAAGCCTTGCTCAGAGTCACCCATGTCTTCAAACTCTTGTTCCAGTTTCTTTTTTATTTAACAAGATGCATCTTTTGCAAATGCAAATACAGCCTCACACCAGCCATGTCAGCAACCCAACCAGGTAGAGTTTAGAGGACTTCTTGCCTCACTGGATAATTATTAAGTGATGTATCCAAGACAGTAGGATCAAATAAAGGAATCCATGAAGTATGGAGATACTTAAGCCATTTATTGAGTGTCTACCACAATGAATAAAGCAAGTAAAATGTTCTCATAACTAGGACAGTGCAAAATACCATGACAATCAGTCTGGACTGTCCCTTCTCACCAAATGAGTGACAAGGCAGAGGCTACCATGCTAGGTTCAGAGGGGAGATTTATGGGTTGGGGGAAATGCGTGAAGCATGCAGCAGCAAACCTTCAGGAATCATTGATGACATCAAGCCACCCTCATCCCTTTTAGTGGTTACAAATATGTAGAAAAACTCACACATCATAAAAAAATAGTACAAGTGGAATAAAAAAAACTCATGGGGAAAATATTAATCTGAGAACAATTGTATCCGAGAAAGCATTCGAAAGTATGCCTCTGCAGCTTGCTGGCAAACAGTGCAAGTTATGCATTTTATTAGAGTCCTCACTCTGTGTAGAACACTGACCTTATTTGAGAAGCATTTCATAAACACTGACACACAGTGCAGCCACATGTAAGGTTATGAGGAGATACAGGGCCTTCTTTGGGAGGCCGGCTTCCCTTCCCCTCCTGGGCTGCAAGGGAACCACGGGACATTGTTTCCCCAAGGTAGTAATTCCTTTGTTCTTCTCTCTTAGGTTTAACTCAGCAGAAGGAATTTTCCCAGGGGAAAATGAGGAAGGGGGCTTTGGAATGAAATTCACCCTCTGGGTAGGTTAGCATAAGAGCAGGGTAGGCATTGGGAAAGACTTATCTCTGGGGGGAATGGTCTGAGAACCTTCGTTTGGCCAGTGGGGTTTCTTTTTGGAGATCTTACCTGGTGTCTGGAGACTTCGGCTGTGCCTATGGCAGAGGATGGCTCTCAGACAGCATTCACCTGGTCCTGAGGGCTGCAAGACCCCTAGCTTGCAACAGCCCTGAGAACCGCGTCCACCACATCCCTGCACACCCCCATTGCTGGCACTTTCCTTCTCGTCTGCTGCCAGCTTACAAGTTCTGAATTTCTGCCACAGAACTTGATTCTGTTCCTCCCCCTCTCGTTTCCTTCCCTGGCCAAGAGATTTTCAGGCTTTTGAGGTATCTCCGGAGATCATCTGGTCCACTCCCTCCCCACTGATCTCAGCCCATCTTGAAAGATCGATGTCTTCGGGAGGTCCTAGGAGAGGACCTCAGCTTTCTGGTGTGATGGTGAGAAGTCTGCCCTGCTTTCACTGCAGCCTCATTCACAACATTTGGTCCTTTGTAAAGATCACTCAGAGCCACAGGAAGCCTCTGCCAATCCGGGAAGCCAGGGAGACAGGAGAGGGACAAAATCTAGCCCCCAGTGGGGAGTAATGTGGAACCAGAGGGGAGAGACGCCAGATGGGCAATTTGGGATTGCAGATAGTATCCCGAGGCTCCAGAACCAAGGCTATAACTTATTTAGGGTCTAGAGAGGGAAGATCCCAGCTGAAGAAAACAGCAAGGGAAGGACACTAGGAACCAGGACTGGAGCGAGAATCCAAAAATGGGAAGGCCAGTTGCTTCATGGGAGCTTTTAGTGAGTCTAGTTCCCCATCCCCACCCCCTTCTAATTACTCCATAGCACAAGATGGTAACCAATCTGCTGTGTTTACTGTGTTTAGCCGTACATTTTAATACTTTCTGAAACATTTCCCACAAGCTTCCCCCTTCCATGTGCCCTCCTTGTACACTCTAGAAATTTTGCAAAGCCCTAAATCTCCTCTGGGTTCTTTCCTGACTGGAGCTGCATGCTGATTCAAGCCATATTCAGCCAGGAAGCTCTCTTCCCGTCTTTTAAAACAAGAAACATCTCCTTCCAAGAAGACTGCACTACAGTTTTCTTTGTCTGTGTTGCTAACGAACAAAGAGGGCTCGTTGCAAAACAGCATTTCACGAGCAGAGCAGGGCTGATAGCACCTCTTGCCAAATGCGACTGTGTGTAGTTGTGTGGGGGGAAAACAGCTTTGTCAAGAGGAGGGCCGAGGGAGGCGGCTCTGGGGAATTTTTAGCAACTGCAGCATGGTGTAGTGGAAAGAATGCTTGCCTGGGAATTTGGAGACCTGGCTGTGCCTCTGACACGCCGTGTGACCTTGGACAAGTCATTTGACCTCCCTGGGCCTCAGTTTCCACATCGTGAAAGGAGACGAGGGGAGTGAACTGGATGGTCTCCAAGGATCCTTTCAGCCCTGTGCATCCTCACTTCTGAGGCCTAGGATTTGGGGTTTAGACCTGAGCCAACATCCAACCAACCCAAGGGACTTTCTAGAGGCAAGAGAGAGGCCAGGACAGCTGCTTCAGGGAGTGGCTGGTCCTTGATTAAGGCTCAAATAATTAGCTCAGCTCCACAGTAAGTCTTCTGAAATTAAGAAAGAAAAAGATGTTTAGTTTCAAAAATAGCAGTTAGTGTTTCTTAAAACTGATCAGCTTGGGGCTTTGTAGGTTTTATACAAAGACATACTTTCCCTTTTTCTGTAGCACAGCAGTTCAGGGTATTGATGCTGGAGTCAGTGTGACCGGGGTTCGAATGCCACCCCTGGGCTGAGTGATCCTGGGCATGTTCTTTCCCACTAACCTGCTTCGCTGGCTTCTTGGGAAGATCAAATGAGGTAATACGTGTCAAGCTTAGAGGACAGTTCCTGGCACTAAATAACAGTTCAAGAAGCCATTATTATGACCACCTTTTGCTGCTTAACAAACCACCTTGAAACTTAGTGTTGTAAAGTAACAACGTTTTTATCCTGCTCAGTGATTCTGTAGGACAGGGTTTCGGACACAGCTCAGTAGGGATGGCTAGTCTCTGCTCTATAATGTCTGAGGCATCAGCCTGGAGAGTCTGTAATGATCAGGGGAGGCTTGAATAGCCGGGTGCTACAGTCACATGCAGGCTGCTCACTCACAGGTCTAGCATCTCGGATGGGATGACTTGAAGGCCGGGCTCAGCTGGGACTGTTGGGGAGGGCGCCTACACCTGTGACCTCTATGTGACTTGAGCTTCCTTGCAACATGGCAGCCTCAGAGTACTCTAACTTCTTCCATGGAGGCTCAGGACTCCAAGCAGGGGTGTGCAACAACTCAGAATCACTCAGAAGTCGTGTGGCTTTTTTATGAACTAGCCTTACAAGTAACATAGTATCCCTTTTGTTCTACCCTATTGCTCTAAATAGTACGAGCTAGCCCAGACTCAAGGGTGGGGGCCACCCCCCTACCCCCCGAAGAAGTCTCTCAGAAGGTGCAGCTGTGTTTTAAAACCTCGATAGTCATCTAATTATCATCTTTATTTTCCGTACAATGATCTAATCTCTTAACTAGATTGAAAGCTTCCTGAGGGTAGGAGCTGTGCATTTCTCTACAGAAGCTTAGTATAATGCTTGCAGAAATAAGACAAAGTCTTATTTCAGGGACTTCAATTTGCCCTCTTGTGATTTTTGAAACACATTTTCAAAAATCAAATTGAATTGACAGGCAGCAGATTTGGTGGAAAGACCCCGAGCATAGTGCCAAAGAGACCTGGATTCAAAAATCCGTATGAGAAATGTGCCCTTCGGCAAATTACTTGTCTTTCTCATTAAAAAAAAAAAAAAAATGGAGATGGTCATATGTATTTCAAGGATTGTTGTAAGAATTAGGGATGGTGTAATCAAAATGCCCAACACACAGGCGGTGCTCTAACGAGATTGTGGATATTGGGAGGCAGCGTGTGGCACTGTGACGAGCAGAGATGCTCAAGTCAGACAAATCTAGTTTCAAATTCCATCACTTACTGTTGTGCTGCTGTAGATGTCCCTTCATCTCTTTGAGTCTTAGGATGCTCATCTGTAAAATGGGTATCATAGTAACTACTTTTTAGGTTTATTGTGAGGATGAGGAATACATCATGTAAAGCTCAGTCCCTGACGCATAATAGGAACTTAAACATAGTGCCTATACATGGAGTAGCCACAGTTAACCACAGTTGTTCTTTTGTTTGTATATTGATTCATCCATGAATTTATGCATTGAACAATGCTGTGTTTAGTGCTCATAACTCACAATGGCTTTATTTTTCAAGTTCCTGCATGCTAGGGTCTGTTGATGCCTAAATCTGGGAAGATACCCTCATGGGATAGAGAAGAGGCCCTTTGGAAGGGAGCTCAGGGTCCCAGGCAAGCTGCTTGGGTCAGTACTCTATTTTAACACATCCACAACTGAGTTGTAATCGCTCCTGGTGGCTTTTGACCCTAGAGAACCCCCCAGCTTCCTCCAGTTATAACGTTTTCTCAGAGATCCACATTTCCTTTCCTCACTGGATATATCCTATCCCTTACTGCCATGCAACTATGGACAAGCATGTTACTTCTCACCTTGTGTCTGTTTTTGTTGGTGCCTTTTTTTAAAGCATTGTTTTCTTGGCTCAGATTTGGCAAACTGTACCAGCCTTGTCTACGTGGTGCCAAGTCAGGACAGTGGGTTTCACTTTTCC
The DNA here is from genome assembly GCF_041146395.1 of Eulemur rufifrons. Classification (NCBI taxonomy): domain Eukaryota; kingdom Metazoa; phylum Chordata; class Mammalia; order Primates; family Lemuridae; genus Eulemur; species Eulemur rufifrons. Next base: position 16,658,657 of record NC_090992.1, read on the forward strand.
AGGTGGTTCCTGGGACCTGAGGCTCTGTTAGGAACTGCTGACTATGAGTTCTTCCTTTTCTCCCTAAGATCTCCTAGGAGCCCCAACCTTACCTTTTCTGTTAAGGGTCCAGATCATCTGATGAAGGACATTGATCTTGTCCTTAGAAAAATGCACAAACTCACAATATTTTGCAAATGATTGTGAGGCCATTCCATGCCACGTCCCCAGGTGGCATATTTCTTCTGAATGACCCTATCTGTCTTAGCGATTTTGATTACGTGGGCTTCTGGGTTTTTGCCGAATCATCATGTACCTGTGAAATTGTCCTATGTCTTTTGCTTTTGTAAGTCCCTCAGTCCCCTTCATTGTAGCAGACGTGTATTTTGGCTGCCCAAGATTCATCCACTCTCCCTTCCTAGCAGCAGCCTTTCTTACGTCATTGGAATATCACCTTCTGCATCCATGCGACACAGTCTGGTGGATTTGTGATCGGGAGTCTTGTCCTCTCCTAGTCAAAAGGTTAGCTCATGACCCAAGTCAGGTCGATTGGATGCTTCTTTCCTGGAATTAAAATCTTGACCACAGGGACAAAGAAATTGGACATGATTGATTTTCATTCCATCTAAACACTTGTGCAATGACCAGACCATGCCTGCTTTTTTCCCCCTAGAATTGTTCTTAAGATGCCCATTGAATCCAGAAGTCTCTGGTAGCCTTCTAGAGAATTCCCATTCACTCAAGTTCACAAACTTGCAACCAAATAACCCTAAATGAGAAAGCCACAGACAACAAACTTCTGGGGGAGAAAGTGGCAGAATGAGAAAGATTATGAATGGCCTTTGGAGAAAGACAGTTTTACCATTCACCAGCTGGGTGCCCTTAGGCAAGTTCATTTTCCCCTTAGGGTATCAACATCATTGTAAAATAAAAATAATGAGTCCTGAAACCCTGGTTCTCAAACTTGCCTGCATATTGCAGTCACCTGGGGAGACTTAAAAATTACCAATGCCCTGGCCCATCCCCAGAGATCTTGATTTAATGGTTCTGGGGTGCTCTTTGGATGTTGGGATTTTATAAACCTTGCAGATGTTTCTGATGTGCAGCAGTGTTTGAGAAAATTGACCTAAAGAAATTCTTCAAATTATTGGGAAGAATAAATGAGCTAAGATATGTAAAAAACTTAGCATAATGTAAGGATTGATAAAAGTCACGCTGCTTTCTTTTCCTTTCTTCTCCTAAGGTGAATCAGAATCACTTGCTTTTGCTTCTAGCACAGTTTTCTGTGTTTGGAGTAGTCATAGCAATGCATGACAACCACCGTGTAATATAACCTCAGCTATTTCTCCTGCTTGAGGTGAAGGACAATCGTAAGTAGCCTGAATTATAGAATATACAAAAATGTGATTACTTTCACATCCATGGAATAACTAGGGCAAGTTCAACAATGTGAGAATATACTATGGAGTAACTGCTTTAATGCATAGACAAAATTGATTTATAATTACCATGGCAACAGCAAAATGGAGTGATGTCTTCTCGAGGTAACCTAGACCAGGACTCGGGAAGATGCTGTCCCAAGTCTGCCCTGCAATATGCCGAGGGACCTTGGCTCAAACAGTTCATCTCTTAAGTCCTCAGTTTCCCAGAGCCTATTATCCAATCTGTGCATCTTCGACATACTTTTTTTTAGGAAATATGTTGAGGTGACAGTTGTTGAGACAATGATGAGAAGATGCTGTAGGAGGCAGAATGAAAGCAGGACCTTGAGGCTCATAGACAAGATAATTATTTTCCCACCTGCCGGTGTCTCCCATATTCTACAAAACCTATCCAAACCTCTATCTTCAAAAAGCGTTTTCTGTAAAGAGTTTGCAAGGGGACACTTCCATCTAGCCTAGGGTTCTCTACCTCTGTGCTTTGAAATTTTGCATTGAATATTTTTGTTGTTTTGGAGGGCTGTCCTGTTTATTATAAGATATTTATCAACATCTCTGACCTCTACCCACTAGATTCAGTTGCACCCCTGTGTCATAACAACCAAAAAATATTTTCAGACATTGCCAAATGTCTCCTGGGGAACAAAATCACCTCCGCTTGAGAAACGCTGTCTAGTCCGATCTCAATAAAGTATGTTTAAATTAATGAAGCAGCATAAGTGTTGTGTACACACAGTGGTTGATTTCTCAGTGTTGCAGAGATGTTTGCAGATGTCCATGAACCAGACAGCTATAGGGAATCCTTAAATCCATTGTTACAGATGGGGGTTCTGAGTTACAGGGAAGTTAATAGTAATAAGAATAACAACCATGGTATCGGCTCACGTGATTGTTCATTTCAATGTCAACTTCTGACCAACATTTTAAGATTGGTGAAGACATGCAAAAATCTGTCTAGCTTCTTTTTTTAAAAATCAAAAAATCTGGCAACAGGAGGTCAGCTTGGCTCTGTGGCAGTAACTGACTGCTTTTAGGTGCGGTATGTCCCCCACCACCCCCTCTTGTGACTCCGACATTGAGCTGTGTCACTGCCATTTGATGCCATGTTGATTTTCTCTTGCTCAGCCCAGGTTCACTCATTGATACCATCTGCCCGGCTTCTCTAGGCTGTTGTATTTGTGGCCCCTGCCTTACAAGACCAGGGTATATTACTGGTCTCATTTTAAAGATGGGAAAACCGAAGCTCAACCAAAGAAAAGATCTTGTCCAAAGTCGCACAGCAAATAGTCCCCAAAGCTGAGAGTGAGATCTGAGCCTCCTGGCTGGCTGGCACAGCCCTGCCCGGCATCTCAGGGAAGCCCCTGGTAGAGTCTGCCGGCATCCTGAGATGCTCCGGCTGGATCTTCTGCATCTCTTGGGGTTTCCTTGAAGAATCGTATCTCGGTGTCCCTTGTGCTCACCAGGAAACCCACATGTCACCAGAACGGCAAGAGTGTCCTCCGCGTGTAGCTCACCAAGCTGCGTTTTCGCTGTGTCCCTGCCACTCTTTGGGCTGCGTCCAAGGGCTGCTCACACACTCCCACGTAGCCGAGGGGCCAGCTGGCGTGTGTGCTTCTGCCTGAGACGAGGCCGCTTGCCTGTGGGGAGGATGTGATTGCTTTAGGAAATTAAGTGGGAGTGATTAATTAGGAAATGTACTGAGGATGCTGGAAAGAAATAGCAGAAATGAAAAAAAAAAAATTGGAACCCTCAATACAGAGTGCTTCTGGCCACATGGCTGAGGATACTGTGCTCAGTGGGACTTCAAACATTTGATCCTGTTATTTCTGATGCTGCTGCTTTGATAGAGCCTCCTTGCGTGAGGATGCCGGAAGGAACCATAAAGTCAGCTGGGTCCAGCCTCGCCTTTCCCTGAATGGCAGATGAAGGCGCAGGAAGCCCACCAGGAGAAGCTCTGCAGCTTGCAGGGAACAGCCGGACTCGGGACTCAGAAAGACCTGAGTTTGAATTCCTGACGCATCCTTGCTAGGTGTATGATCTCGGGCAGGTCTCCGAGTATCGGGCTTCTCACTGCGAAAAGAAGGCGGCGTTGACTATTGTTAAGGATTTTTGCAAGGAATTAGTGAACAAAAGCATGTGTAATGACTGCTGATAAGTAACCCGTGCCAGGCACTGTTCTAGCACTTGGTGTTTTCTTAATTCTTACAACCATCCTCTGAGGTTGGTACTATGACTAGCTCATTTTATAGCTGAGGAACAAAGGCATTAGAGGATATGTTATTTACTCCATGTCCCCAAGCTTGTAAGTGGCAGAGCCAAGGTTCCCATGCAGTCTGATTCAAGAATCCATGTTCTCAACCACTAACCATTCTGCCCCTTGTGCATATTATATAATTTAGAGATAACATTATATAATGAATGAATAAAATATGACATTTACATATAATTTATTATCTATAAAATAATTCACATAATGAGTTATGTTAGGTTGAACCCCATGGAATTGGCATTTTTGTTGGTAGAAAGGGTTGAATAGTCGTAAATTCATAGAGTTCATTCTAGTATGTAACACTGGAGGTAAGTCATAGAAATTTCTCTTTTTCGTAGCTTTTTAAAAAATATCTGCATATAGACTCAGCAAGTCCCTAACTCTGACCCTCAGCTTCCTCCTCTATAAGATGGTGCTGACCCTGCCTGCCACGTGGCACTGTCATGTCAGTGAGACGGTGTGTGGGGACAGCAGGTAGCACAGTGCCCAGTGAGCAGGATCTGTTGTTATGATGGTCGCAGCCGTGGCCCTACACACACTTGCAGGGTCCTGCTATTTGATACTCCTTCCTTTACCCCTAGTCCTGGCTTGGCTTTTAGTTTGAAGGTCTCCATGTTCAATAAAACTTTTAAGTTACATACAGGTGAGGTATTGGGCCCATGAGCTATTTTTTATTCCATGGGACGTTGATATTTTCAATATGCTTCAGTTGAACACAAAGCTTCCTGTCAGGCTAAGCTGAATGCCGCTGCGGTCCGCATACCTAAGCAGTACAGTCCTCCCCACACCAAACACCACCATGCCCGGCCTCAGGGCTCGTACCTTCTGGCCTTTCTCGGGAGTCCTCGTGGCACAGCCCCTGCTGTCCTCACTGGATTCTTGGCCTGTCCCTCAACCTTCTCTTTGGAACCTCTACCCAAGTCCAGTCTCATCTGTGGGTTTTAATGCAGTGAAAGTTCTCTCCCACCCCTTGGGCCGTGGGTTCTGGGGCTCGCAGGAGAGGCTTGTGGTGATGGCCCTGCGTTCTCCCCAAGCCCCTTGCCAAAACGAGCTTGGTGGCCCAAGTGGAGAAGAAACAAGGTGGAGTTCCTCCTCCCAAACCCTGGCTGTGCGTCTGGAGGGGTATTCTCTGTCTCTCCAGTGAGCCTGGAAGATAACTAAGAAGACTAAGCTATAAGTCTGCGCCTCCTTCTGGAGCCCTTCTGTTTTCCCAGGGGTCTTGGAGGAGTCGGAGGAAATAGCTGAAGGGGAGGTTGGTTCTGTGCGTTAACACTGGAACCGCAGTGTAACGATAACAGCTAACTTTTACCGAGACTTCACATGGTGCCAGGCACTGTGCTACGTGTTTTTTATTGCTTCATTTTAATGCTCACGAGAATAGGATTAGGTTCAAATTGAGGCACAGGGAGGATAAATAGTTTGCCCATTGACACATGTGGCAAGAGGCAGAAGTGTGATTCAGGCCAGTGTGTTTGGCCCATCGACACACATGTGGCAAGAGGCAGAAGTGTGATTCAGGCCAGTGTGTTTGGCCCACTGCTTTGATGTCTTAACCACAACACTTACGGTCTTTTCACTTTTCAGGTGCTCCCCAGTGGGGTCCCTGACTCTAAAGCCACAGGTTGTACTGATGTTTAGGTGTGGAAACAATGCTGAAAGATGGTGCGGGTGGTCCCTGGGCGAAAGCTTCCTTATATTTGTGCTCTCTGTTGTTGCCTGGGTCTCTTTTGTGGAGCTGGGATTTTTGGGGGCAAGTTCCAAATCCTATCAACAGGAGTCAGGAAAAAGTGGAGCAGGACATGAAATCCAAGGGAATAATACAGTACTGTAAACAGGAGAGCTCACTCATTCATTCATTTGACAAAGCTGTAATCAGTGCACCCGTGTGCACCTCTGATGCAGCGGTGAACAAGCCATGTCTTACCTCACTAATTCGAGCTTATGAAAAACAACCTTGTCACATCTACTACAGTGGCTATGATAAAAAAACAACAATAACAAGTGTTGGCGAAGATGTGGAGAAATTGGAATCCTGGTGCATTGCTGGTGGGAATGGAAAATGGTGCATCTGCTGTGGAAAGAGTGTGGCACATCCTCAAAGAGTTAAACATATAATTACCGTATGATCTAGCAATTCCACTCCCAAGTATATACCCAAAAGAATTAAAAGCAGAGACTCAAACAGATACTTGTATGCCAGTGTTCATCACAGCATTTTTCAAGATAGCCAAAAGGGGGACGCAACCCCAGGGTCCGTCAACTGAGGAATGGGTAAACAAAATGTGATAGACCATGGAATAGCACTCAGCCTTGAAAAGGATTGAAATTTCGGTCCATGCGACAACATGGGTGAGCCTTGAAAACATTATGCTAAGTGAAATAAGCCAGGCACAAAAGCATAAATAGTGCATTATTCCACTTTCATAAAATATCCACACTATTTGCAGAATAGGCAAATGCATAGAGACAGAGAGTAAAATAAATGTTGTCAAGGGCTGAGGGGAGGTGAGCAGGGCAGTTAGTGCTTAATGGGTATAGAGTGTCTGTTTGGAGTGATGAAGATGTTTTAGAAATACATGGACGGTGATGGTTGCACATTGTGAATATACTTAATGCCACTGAACTGTGCACTTAAAAGTAGTTAAAATGGCAAATTTTATGGTATATGTATTTTACCACAATTAAAAAAACCCACAGTCTCATCACAAGAGAAACAAAAAGCCTGCTTTGGAAAGGAGGGAAATCTTACAGAAATCCTTTTCTTGTTCCCCACAGCCCCAGGCCTTATGCCTAGCACGCAGCCTGGCCCACAGTACATGCACATTTCTGTTTTCCCTGAGCCAGACTGGGAACATAATAATTCTATTTGTGGTTGAAAATGGCAGTGAGGCTGTTGGGTATAAATTTTACTACCATGGCAACTGGGGAACACAAAGATGATAAATATGAAAATGTGGTAATATTTTTGGCAGGTGGGGTCAGCTGGAGGTTACGTGTCTCCTTGCAGGTAAATGCAGGATTTGAGGGAGAGTGCATTGTTAGTAGTTGTTATAAAAACTCAGAATCCACCTGGACGTGTCCTCTTTGTTCCAGCTGAGGGCATCCAGGTGGCTGTTTGGGCCAATTGAATCAACAGGGGTAGAGGATGAAGTCCAAGTTCATAGTGGACCCCAGAAATCTTTGTTAGAAGCCCTCAGGAGAAGATGGGAGGCCAACCACACTTTTCTCCGCTCACAACACAGTTGCAGTCCTCAGGAAGAGCCGTTATGGGTCTACAGATCTCCTGGGCCGTTAGCAGTCACAGCTGGTATCTGGGAAGAAGAAAGAAGACCACAATTTGGCCTTTAAGGAAATAGACCTGTGAGGAAATAAACGGGACTTGTCTTTAGCATGTTGTTTGACGGGCCAGAATGCCTCTCTTAGGAGAAGGAAACGGTTTCTAAAAGCTAGAGTGAATTTTGTATTGCATTCGATTGTTCTCTGTGTGCATTTAGGCTTAGATCACCATTTTTTGATTGAGAAGGAAAGACTTTGCTTCACCCCAACCTGCCGCCCACACAGATGCACACATGCACACACACACACACACACGCACACACACATATATAATCGCTGGCAAGTGGGAACAGTTTTAGAATCCAAGAGCCTGATTTCCTGCAGGGTCTAGCATCCTGTCCCTAGCCCACCTATGACTTCCCTCTTCTAGACTCAGTTCTGAGCTATATGCCCTTCCACCACTTTGTGTGACACAGTGACACCACGAAAAAGCCTGGCCCTCTGACACCGCAGCTGGGTAAACCCCATTTGGAAAAGTCTTTAAGGAGCCTTTGTGGGAAGGCTGGATGATTTTATGGAGGTAGAAAGACTATGGAGTTTAGAATTAGGGCAGAATTTGAATCTTGTTTTGACACTTGACAGGTGTATAACTTTGATGAGTCACTAAACCTCAGTCTTGTCATCTGTAAAATGGGTGCAATAACAACTGCTGTCCCAGGGCTCATTTGTATAGCACCTAGACATGAGAAGCACTTACATACAACCTGCATGTAAGCAGCTGCCCAGTCCTCAGTAGCTTCTGCTATTATGAAGAAACCAAACAACCATTCTGTGTTAATTGGATCTGGCATTAGAGCATACTGATGCTGGTCAGCTTGAAAAATCACAGCCAGGCATAATTCCACAGAGGTCAAAATAGCACCCAGCTGTGTGTCATGATACAGAGAGCTAATGTTTATAGATCACTTACTATATTTAAAGCATCAAGCTCATTTTTAATTCTCACAACAACCCTATACTGTTGGTACTATTATTATACACATTTTCCAGAAGAAAAAACTGAGGCTTAATGGATTTAAATGACTCACCCAAGACCACCCAACTAATGAGTATTTAAACCCAGGTAGTCTGACTGCAGAGCCCAGGTGCATAACCAACACATCGGGTGCCATGGTCAAGGAAGGAGGCTGAGCCGAGAAGATAGGAGTCTCAAGATCAGAGATGTGTTCTGGCCACTCAGTTTTAGAAGCCCTTGTCCTATCGTGAACGTCTCCCAGTTTGCACAGAGAATGTTGCTTTTCCAGGCTTGGCAAATCCAGTTCCCATCCATCATGCCTGAATGAGTTCGTGCTGTCTTTCATTTATCTCATTAAGCATCCTTTGCTCACCTGCTCCCTTGCATGGTGGTTGGGAGTGTTGGAGACCATTTACTGAGTACTGACCCAGCCCCAGGCACTGTGCTAGCGATTTTTACACACTACCCTGTATATTCACACAACTGTGCATGGTAGGCCTCTTATGACTTACTGCTTGCTACTGTTACTACTTTACAGCTGACAAAATAGGTGCATAAGGAGGTTAAAGTGGTTGCCTTGGATTTCCGTTTCCTCAAAATGTAAATGTCAGAGCCGGGATTCAAATCCTTTCAGGCTTTCATCAACCCTAGACCGAGGCGTTGTCTTCCTTTTTCCAATTTGTGTAGCATTCATTAGTCTCCCAGACTATTGGTTCCCAACTGGAGCAGGCACCAGAATCACCTGGAGGGCCTGTTTAAATGCAATTGATAGGTCCAGCCCCAAAGATTCTGAGTCAGAAGGTTGAGATGAGGCCGGACAGCGTGAGTTTCCAGCAAGTTTCCATGGGATGCTGATGGTCTGAGGGCTCCACTTTGGGGGTCACCGCTTCAGTCTGAGCTCTTTGAAGGTAGGGATTCTGTCTTTGTTGTTTCCCTGGTATTATGCAGTGCCTGGTACAAAGTGGCTGCTTGATATGTTACTGTGAATTAGTCAACTGCACGTTCATTTCTCCTTTACATGCCATCTTGTGTTTTTACATCAATGTGCAAATTCTTAGGCTTTGCCATTTAGGGTTTACACTCCTTGGGGTCAGGACTTTCACACTGTACTTCTTAGCACCTTGTGCAGAGGCTTGCATGCACTGGGTGTTTGGTCAATATTAGTGCTTTGGTTGGTTGATTCGGAGACTAACCTCACTAAGACCCACATTGCAAGCCAGTTGAGCTCTAGGAGTGTAGCCCTTGAGACAATCTCTAGACACATAGAAGAGGGACCGATCCGTAGTTGGTGCTCAGTAGTGTTTGTTGAATGACTCACCACTCTCTGCAGCTTTGTAGCCAATAGCCTAAAGGTTTACCTGATATCTTGAGCCCAATTCCAGCTTTGAAGCTAAACCTCAAAGCATAAGTTGGTGGATGGAATTTTCCAAGGTTTGCATTTTACCTCCAGCAATGATTCTCAACTCAAGTTGCACATTGAAATCACCTGGGGACTTTAATATGCTGTGATTCTTGATACCTATCCCCAGACATTGTGGTTTAGTTGGTCTGAGTGTGGCTTGGGCAGCAAAAGTTTCAGAGCTCCCCCAGGTGATTCTAATGTGCATTCAAGGCTGGGAACCGCAGAGCTAGAGCAGTTGGCCGCACGCGTTTCTCTCGGGCCTCTACAGAGGGCTGTGTGTGTGGATGCACGTGCACGCGTGTGCAGAGAAGCGGGGAGCTACGTACGCCTCTCGAGTGGTACAGAGTGAGCATCTCTCTCTGACTCTGAGACGAGGGTGCAAAGACCTGGAGGTCAAGTCTCAGGTAAGAGCCTGGCAAAGCCAGAGGGCACTTGAGACATGAGGGATGCCTGCCGCCTCCTCCTGTGGCCGCCTTTGGCCGACTGCTGGTCGCCACATTCCGTGGAGAGGGGCTCTGTTTCAAGGCCGAAGGCGGGGGTGGGGTGGGGGGTGGGCGGAATGCAGGTGGTATGGCTGCTGCCAAAGGCCTTTTTGTTCTCTCTGGGTTCAGAAGGGGCTGTCTTCCCAAGGGCTGAGGTGTGGGGCTTAGCGTTTGGCACGATGTGCGTTGGTGCTGAGTTTATTCTTGGGTTTCTTGGTGGAAACACATACGGCTACTTGAGACCCACGAGCTGGCTGAGAGCAATGAGAAAGGTCATGCCGGGGCCCCCACCCCAGCAGGCTGCTTGACTCAGCACAATCCTGGTGTAATTAAGCATGACAAGAAGAAAAGGGGAAAGGGCTGGTGCCTGCCCGTGTGCGCTCAGCCCAGGTCCCGGGGGCCCGGAGTATTCAGAAGTGCCAGCTGCTCTCAATTTTATCGGAGCCAAGGTTTGGCTCACCTGCGGCCATCTCTTTGTCCCGGGGAGTTGGGGTCTGCTTCGGTAGACCTGTAGGATCAAGTCTCCCAGAGAGGTGACTGGATAAGCAGTTCTCCTTCCCTCCCCTTGTTGTCTCTCTTCTCACGTGGCCTTGGAAGCTGTGAGCGAGAGACAGGGTCGCATCAGTACATTCCGGTCCCCGCCGTTGTTGGAGCAGGAGCCTGGGTAAGGCACTGTGCTGGGCACCATAGCAAGGGCTGATTCCTAGACTCGGTTTCTTTCCTAACAGAGCTTTTACACGAGGTGGGAAAACATTTCATAATTATGAAGTCTGCAGTCAAATCTGATTAGCTAACCTGGGCCAGACGGGTAATATCAATGGTGACGTGGGCTTGCAGTGAAGTCATGGGGGGCAACAGGGACCCTGGTGAACTGGGGACCGTATGCCCTGCCAAAAGGCTTTTTTACAAAACCATCTTTGCCACCCAAACGAAAGACAGTCTGTGTGGTGGGGCTCAGTGGGGGGCAGCCAGGGCGATGCTCACTTTGAGCCACTCTGGGTGCTGAGCATGCAGCTAACAGGCCACAAGCTCCCTCACATCTGCAAACTCAAAGCCCCGAGTGGACTCTTGACCCTGGTGTGTTCTCTTTTGGAGAACCTAGAAACCGACAACAGCTGCTCAAGGAGCCAACACTGAGTAGGCAGCTGAGAAGGTTTCCAGACTAGAATTAGGCAAATCGAGAATTAACCGAGGCTGGTGGGTTGGGGTGGAGGTGTATGGTCCAGTTGCCAATGGGACAGGCAGAAACTGCAGTGGCTCTGCCCTCCAGATATGACACACAGGCTCATTTCTCCCTTTGTGGGCAAGAAGAGGGAAAGATGAGAGAGGGGGAGCAGTGGGGTCCTGAGCCCCCGGCCCACGTGTCCCCTAGTGCGGGCACTGCCCAGGCAGGGGACATTGACACTGAGAGCTTGATGGGCTTCTGGCCTGCACCTACTCAATTTCCTCTGGTTTCCCTTTGTCCTCACCTGCCCATCACCAGGCTGTGGGCCCATATCTCCCCAGCGTGGGGGAAGCCCCTGGAGGCCTTGCCTGTGGTCCCAGCCTCAGAGCTCTACCCCGTGGTGACAGGGTCTATGGCAAGGTTTCTGTAGATAGAGACCTGTGCCAGTCCCGAGGAGCCTTCCTCCGAGAGCCTGAGGAAGAAACACAACAGGCTTGGGCTCATGGATTGAGAATGGCGACTCCCTTTCTCTGGGGTTTGAAGCACTATGCTTTCTTCTGACGCGGTGCTGTTTTTAGCTCCATCTCCAGATATATAGGACTCTCTACTGTTGTTTTGTTCTAATTGTCCATCCATGCCTTCGTGTGCTTGTGTTTGCGGCGAAATGGCTCCTGCAAAGCCCCCTGTCACCTCCCGGAAACCACCGCCCCCTTGCAGTGCCCCAGGTCCCAACACTGAGGCCGAGCCCGCCACGTCAGGGTAAACAAACCACAGGCTGAAATTGTAGCCATTCAGAGAGAGGAGTCTTTAATTTGGGCTCAAAATAGCCCGCAGTCCAAGAGTCTGAGGGACCAGGAGCAAGGTGTAATCTCAGGAATGGGTGTTGGGGACCCATCTCAGGGGGACTGAGCAGGGGCCTGCGTGGGCGGGAAGAAAGGCAGGCGTGGGGATTGGGTGTCTGAGCTGGAGCCCCGCCCCCCGTACTCATTTGAAGTTGTCCTCTTGCCCTCTTGCGTCTCTGTCACAGTGGAAGAGCGAATGATGTGGCAATAACAACACGTGGGACCTGCCCCCGCCATCTGGAATGTCTGTCTGCCCCTGCCTTTCCTGAAAACTCTGTTGCAGGTGTCACGGGAATAGCTTTAATCAGGGCCACCACACTGCTGAATTCCTGGGTCACCATTCACATCACGTGCTCCAGGGGGCCATTCTCACTGTGTACTATTGAACGGTGCCCCCTGGAGTTGTGTAAGCAGCGATACTGGTAATATTAAGCGAACAGATTGAGCACTTACGGGCTAGGCATTGTTCTAACTACTCGACATGTATGAACTTGGCTAATTCTCAACCCAGCCCAAGAAGGAGGACACCCCGTTTACAGATTATCCCCATTTTACAGATGAGGAAATGGAGGCACAGAGTCACGCTATGTCTCTCTACCAAATGTAGAAGCAGCTTCAGTCCGACCGGCAGTCAGTGCCGCTAACCATAATGTTTCACACCCCTGCATCGTTGCCGTGGTGGTTATTCCTGTTGTTGTTTTGACTGCCATTTCCTTGTTTTCCACCCTCCTAGCCTATGTAAGCTCCTAGACCAGGGGTCAGCATTTTGTATTAGGGACCCCGTAAGAAATATTTAGGCTCTGAATAACATACGGTCTCGGTTGCAGCTACTCAACTCTGCCCCTGTAGAGTGAACGCGACTATAGACAACGTATGAACGGATGAGTGTGGCCGTGTTCCAAGAACACTGTATTTATGGATACTGAAATTTGAATTTCATGTAATTTTTATGTGTCACGAAATATTATCCTTTCGATTTTTTTTCAAACTGTTTAAAAATATAAAAGCCATTTTTAACTTCCAGCCCGTACAGAAACAGGCAGTGGGCTCGATTTGGCCCGTGGGCCGTAGGTTGCTGACCGCTGTCTTAGAGCGCAGGCATTTGGAGGGTTTTGCGTTTGTGTTCATCTGTGCCTTGCCAGGCTCTCACTCGGTCCTGGCACCCGCTGCCACCCGTAAGCGCTGGCTGAGTGAATTACTCCATGCTAGTCTCTCTCAGGTATGCTGGGTGACTTGGGGATACTACCGATCTTCTGAGAGTAAAATGTTTCCCTTTTTAAAGCAAGGGGTAGAAATCCAATCTTTGTCCCAGTGGCTGAGAAGAGGGTAGGAGCTTTCCTCTTGTGGGTCTTCATGGATGTTTGTAGGAGAGGGAAGAGAAATTTTCCCTCCATAAAGTGTAGACATTTATTCTTCACAAATAGACCTACAACGTGATGCATAATAGGAAACAGATTTCCCCCCTCAAGATAAATGGAATGTCCCCACCTCCCGAACGGAGAAGAGAATTGTTTCCTCTTTACAAAGGAAACAAATTGGATTCTCAAAGGAATAATCAGAGAACTTTTTAAAATTGTCATAATAAGCAAGATATGGTTTCATGGATGATGAAAGGAGGTTTGCCTGCCTTGAGACTAGACGCGAAGTCCTGGTTGGAGAATCAGATGGGTCCTTCTCCCTCCCTGCCTAATTCCTGTCCCTTGGCATTTTGTCAGTGCCAGATGGGGGAGAGTGGCTGCCGCCAGAATGGGGCTGGTGGGCCCACCCTGGTCTCGCTGTCCCACTGTAAAGACATTCTCTTCCTTTCCAACTCTTTAGCACTCTGCTGATGTGGGTCGCCATTCCCCAGCCAGGCTTTGTGACAGCGGCACTTCATCTTGGTCCATGGGGAGAGGGCATTACAGATGGGGGACTTGCTGGGCAAAGCCATGGTGCTTGGAATGAGTCTGGTGGGTGCAGAGGGCTTGCCTGGGTGGACGAGCTGTTTGGGCCACATTTCTAGGTGGCTGGGGCATTAGGCTGAGGCCTCGTGTTTTGGTGAGGGTAGAGGAGCCCAGTGCTATGTACTGGCTGAAAGTGAGCATCACCTGTGTCATTGGCCAAGTGCTATTGCACGTGGACAACAAGAGTTGGTATACAAATAAGTGTGGTTAGGGAGAAGGAGGAACTGTAGTCATTTGATCCACAAGCTTTAACTCCCTGGTTCTTCTCTGAGTCCTGGGGATGTGGAGGGGACTCCCATACAGCATTCGCCCTCATTGCTTACAGGTTAATAAAGGGGGCAGACTGGATGCCTTCAATTCCCTGAGAGCTTAGGAGCAAAGAGCAGGGAGCTCCAACCATCCAGATCTGCCCTCCAGAATCATTACGCTGTGGATAATACTTAGAAGATGTGTGAACTGGGACAAATTACTTAACCTCACTGGAACTCAGTCCCCCATAACCACTATTTTTAGTTTTTATAACATACTATTATGGTAATAATAATAGAATCCACCTTATAAGACTGCTATAAGGATTCAAAGGAGATGAATAGTGCCTGATACATCATGAGCACACGGTACAAGGCAAAACTATTATTATTATCAATCATCTATTTTGTACTTTCCCAGTAGTAATAATTTCCTACATTTGTACAACTCTTCTTCAATTTATAAAACTCTTCCTCTTAAGTTGCCTCATTTGATCATCTTGAAAACCCTCTGAGCTTCAGCAAGTGCTATTAACCCATTTTGTAGAAGCTAAGGGTGGTTTGTGCAAACCACACAAGTAAGTTAGTTACGAAACTGGAGCCTGAGCCTTGATGCTACAGCTCCTGTCTAGCTATTGTCGACCTTGTGCCATTCTGCCTTCTTGCAGGGGTGTGGGGCTGAGTCACCCCGTGGGTGATACCCCTCTGTACAAGAAGGGTTCTCTGCTCTCAAGGAGCTTATAATCTTGTTGAAATCGGAAGAACCTTGGTCTAGGAAGTGGAGAATCCACTTTCAAGTGGGAGGCACTTTCGCTGTCTTCAGCAAGGGAAGACAGGCCAGAAATTGACTAGCTGGGAGTCTTATGTGGTGCCATCAGATGACACTCAGAATTTCCTTGTGTTGAACCTGCGGAGACCCGTCTCTGATTTCCTGCATGTCACTCCGCAAATTCCCTCCATGTGTGAAATGAGCAGCGAAGCCAACTCTCTGGTGGATGGTGTTGGCTCCAAGTTGCATCACAATCCCCCCCCCACTCCTCCTTCACAACAGACCTTAACGTTATTCTGTGATTACTTCGCATCATCCTTCCCAAATGTGCATCAAATTAAAGAGTTATTAGGGCATGGCAGGACATGTTTATGGAGAAGAATTTCCTTTAAAGTCACAGCTCAGCCTGAACTCACTTTATTAGTGTTTATACAAAGTATGTAGTCTGTTCCAGTGCAATCCATGTTTATATTCCTGCAGCAATCGTTGCATTCCTCAGGCTGCTCCCTCCTGTTTTCTTAAAGCGATTACTGTACCTATATTAAAAGTTACTGGTGTATGTGCTCTCTGGCTGGTTAGACTAGGAGGTGTGCACCATTCAGAGGATGACACCTAACCTTGATGTGTCCTGCAGATAGCCATAGACTTAGCAGTGGTCTGCAGCCCAACTGGACGGGAAGAGCGCTCCTCAAGCACAAAGACGTGGTGGGCAACCAGGCCCCCTTATGAGTCCTTCCTTTGTCACTTGCTCCTGTTGTCGGTATTTTCTGGCTCTAGCTAGGGTGACCATTTGTATTGATTTGCCCAGGACAGTCCCAATTTCTGTTTTCCTGGTCTAATTAGTGACATCCTCTTTGACTCACAGAAGTATTCAACTTTGACTAATAAACTCTATGGTCATTCTAGTTGTACTGGTTTAAATGAAATACATTGACTTTGGATCTCAAGCCATCGTCAACGAAGGGTAAACATAACTCCCTTAAAACTGTTGATAAGGAGCTCAAGTTAAGATCAGTCATTCAAAAGATGTTTATTGTGCCTTTCACGTGCCAGGCATTGTTCTGAGCCTTGGGAATTCAAACAAATAAGATATGGTCCTGGGTCCCAAGAAGTTGGAATTTATTAATTTTGCTAAAATTTTGCATATTTTCCTAAAATTCTCTGGCCAGATCAATTCACCCTTCAGGACTCTGTATTTATTTCTTGCAAGTCGATTGCTAAATTTGCGGGCACTGACACCTGCCTGCTGGGATATAAATGCTCGTTTGGTACTTACCAGCTTGTAACCACAGACAAGCATCTTAATCTCCTTGTGCCTCCATTTGTTCACTCATAGAATGGGTCTAATAATAGCATCAACCTCACGGTCTGGTCTTCAGGATTGAAAGAGGCTCCAGATGAAGTGCTTAGCATAGCGCTTGGCATGTGGTAAACACTCAGTTACACATCAGCTCTTGCCTAATAATTACTCAGTCAGCACAAATTTATTTAGACTCTCCTGTAGGCTGGCTGCAGCTTGCTCCTCTATTGACTGTAGTTAAGGCCTCTTTTTAAAAAAAGCATCATGTAACGTGTGTTAGTAGAATCCAAAGCCAGTGAGAATTATAGACTGTGACCCTAAGGGTCACACGGTCCATTTTCCTCCTCTGACAGATGGGAAAGGTAACCTTTACAAGGCACTGTTATGAGTCAGAAAGGGGGTGTGGAGAGAGAGCGCAGGGGGCCCAGCTTCTCGGCCGGTCTTTCCCACTGTGCCATGTTGCCAGGAGTATCAGTCAGCACAGACAAGACGATGCTGCAGCAATAAATAAACCCAGATGTGTCAATGGCGAAACACAATAAAACTGTTGCTTTCTCTTCCTCATGTCGTAGTTCAGCATGGTTGGTCTGGGTAGTGGTGGGTGGTTTATGCTCGACGGGGTCATTTGGGAACCTGTGCTCCTTCCATTGTGGGATGCCACCATTTTTGACACGTGGACGCTACATACCAGGAAGACAAGAAAGGGAAAGAGAGTATAATGCTATGTAGGATGTTTTACAGCCTCCCCTGGAAATGGCATATATCACTTCCAGCCACATTCCTTTAATCAGAAATCAGTCACGTGGTCCCACTTAGATGCAAAGGGTGCAAGAAATCTAATCGTGCTGTTTGCCTAGGAGGAAAATGAAGCAGTCTGGTGCACACGCACGTCCCTGCCGTGCCATAGCCTCTGCATTCCTTGCCTCATTTCCAAAGGAGGATCCCAACTTCTTCTGGGATTTCTGTTCACTGACTCCCAGCAACTGGGAGAGCCATTTCAGCACCTGCTCTCCTATTCGGTGCAGGGAAAGGATTTGGGAACAGGCTTTCTGAGGAGAGTTTGGAAGGGTTTGGGGTCTCTGGGCCTGATGAAGAGGGACATACAAGCTGAACCCTTTGAATTGATAGTCATCACCTGGAGGGGATTGCTCAGAAAGGAGTTAAGTTCCCTTACACTGTCACAGCAAGGATGGGTTATTTATGTGTCTCCTAGCATGAGTGCTGGGATATCCTGGGTGTGTCAGCAAGGGGGCGCTCTCTTTGCAGGTGCTCTATTGCAGGGTGTGCCTCGGGGGGAGAGGTATGGATTAGACCAGGTGCCTCCCTCACTGTTAGTGAAGCACCCAAGTCTGGCCAACATCACCTTACTGTGCTCACACTGTTCAGGAATAATAGCCGATTGACAGTAATGGTTACTGCTTGAGTACTCACCACGTGACCAGCCCTGGGCTCAGACCACTTTACATGTATCATCTCACTTCATGCTCACAGTCTCCTAGGAGGTCGGAGATTGTGACTATATCCATTTTAAAGATGAAACAGAAGCTTAGGGATGGGTTGTGTTGCCTAAAATCACACTCTGTCTGCTGAGATTTAAGCCCAGGCTACCTGATTCTAGGGCGGGGTTTCTTAAGCATTCGGTTCAGTAGCAGGGATCTCAAATGCCAACGCCCATCAGGACTAAGCAGGTATCCTAAGAGGGAATCGGCTCACGTGGACTGGTGAATTGTGGAGCGTGTGCCTTACTCAAAGTGGGCAGTTGCCTTTTAGTACCACGAAGGCCCATGGTTATCAGATTGACTGATTTTTGGAGACAAGCCAGAATTCCAGATTTGTGTATGAAATGGCCCCAAATTGACAATTAATTTGCATATGTGAAAATCACAGTGAGAACCAGACTAAACTTGTCTGCAGGGCAAAATTCACTGGTGGGCTCCTACCGGTTTGCAAGTTCTACTCTACTGCCCACAGCAAAGAGCTAGTTGTGTCCCATGTATGCCCTTTGTGCTGGAGCATGAAGCTGAACTGAGCGAGACAGGGGCAGGGAGCCCTCCTGCTGCAAGGGGAGAAAGAGCAGAGACCCCCCCGCCCACCATCCTGCTTGCAGGCCCTCCCCACGACCACATCCACCCATCCAGGTTGCCCTTCTGTCTGGACTGTTTTGCTCCCTGCAGGTAGCTGTCTGCACAGGGCTGGCTGCAAGCTTTTGCAGGTGTAAAATTATATATGCGAGAGTGTTGCCAAGTCAAAAATTTAGCCCAGGGAGGCTTAGTTCCCAAACAACTGAGGTAGTGTGAAGCCAGTTTTTTAAATCAAATTCAGTTCATTTCTTTCCCAAATGCGTGTATGTGTTTTTAAACTTGTATATGGTTATGTAACTGATGAGAATGAAGTGCAAAAATCAGAGAATAATTAATAATACCTGCCGTTGTGTGAGTCTGGGGAGGTAAAGCACGATATGGGAATCCTAGGAGGGTGACCCGCAGGGAAACACTGCTGCCCACGACCCGGTGGGATGGTGCTTTGATGATTCCTGAATACATGTGGGTTTCTCTCCCACTGGGGTAGGCGGACGGATGGCATTAGGTCCTTTGGACTGGGGAGAAGAAACAGAGCGGGAGACACGCATTAGGGCAGGGCCATCTGAGCAGCTCCTGACAACTGCTATTGGGCTCATCAAGGAGCATGTTCCTTTAGCTGGATGGCCAGATTTCCAGGGTCTTGAATGGCTTTAATTCTGCCTGGTCACTTTAGCTATGGGGAGACTCTTAGGTCAACTGGACCAATGTTTTCAACGTTTTTCTGAGAGTAGAAGGTGCATGAATAATACATATTTACTCTGGAAAACACTGACAATATTGATAAACAAAATGTAAAATGTTAAAATAAAACCCTCTTAGTTTGACCATCCTGAGAAAACTGCATACATTTTTCCGAGTGTCTCTAAGGGGTCTTACTTCATCCGAGGTGTCTGGGAGGAAGTGTGGGGAGTGCGCGCTTCACAATCCTTGGGGACACGAGGCAAACACACAGGAAACAGGCAGCAGCACACGAGGTGGAAGGAAATGTGATGAAAGAGCAAAATGAGTTATGCAGAGGCTCCATGATCCAGAAGTTCACAAGTTCAGGGAAGGGAGAAGCCAGCGTGGGATGGAGTAGCTGGGGAGGGCCGTGGGGAAGGCGTGGGGGCTTGACAAAGCCTGAAAATTGGGGGTATCTGTTTGCTGGGGCTGCCACAACCAAGTACCACAAACTGGGTGCCTGAAAACAACAGACGTTTACTCTTTTACACTTTTAGAGTCTGGAAATCCGAAATCAAGGAGCCAGCAGGGCCAGGCTCCCTCTGAAATCTGTAGGGGAGAATCCCTGCTGGCTCCTTCCTGGCTTCTGGTGGTGGCCAGCAAGCCTTGGCGTCCCTTGGTTTGCAGCTGCGTTGCTCCCACCTCTCCCTTGTTGTCACACGGCACTGTCCCTGTGGGTCTCAGTCTCTTCTTAAAAGGACACCAATCATGGTGGATTAGAGTCTGCCCTAATACCCTCATTTTAACCTGATTGCAAATGCAAAGAGCCTATGTCCAAATAAGGTCACATGCACAGGTAGCAGGGATTAGGACTTCGGCGTATCTTTGGGGGCACACAGTTCAACCGATAACAGCAGTAGGATTTGGGTGGGGCTGGGACGGCGAGGGCTTTCGGGGCCAGCAGGCAGCGTGAGCATAGGTGCTGATGGAGTGCCTAGCACAGTTCCTGGATTTGGTAGGTGCTCGATACATGTCTGTGGATGTAAAGAAGGAAGAATTAAATGAGGCAAGCTAAGGACGGCGATGAGACCCTCCCTATTGAGCTGCGGAATAAAATGGGTATTTGGGGGAAATGAATCTGGTTGCAAGGCAGGAATGATATCAGAGGCAAGGGGCCGAGGGCTGTTAGATCAGTGCTTCGCCCTCTGTGGATCTGGTTGGCAACTGGACCACTTTCTTCAATGTTGCCAGGCACGTTGCCAGCCCGGTGGATGCCCCCTAGGCTGGGTGCCACCTGCCTCTGTGATCCCCTTTGGTGCCGCTCTGGGAATCACCCGGACCTCCTTTTTGTTGCTTAGACTGTCCACATGCTTTCTCCCTCCATGGCCTTTTGGTTTCTCCTCCTCCACTTGGAAACTTCTCCCTTGAGCCTCTCTCCCTCAGCCAAATCCTTTTCCCTCTGGTGTCAGACCAAGTGCCACCCTCTGAGAGAGGTCCTTCCCGACTGCCACTTCCTCTCACCTAATCTTCATTCTCTTTGCCTCACCTGCAGCTATTTTGCAGTTATTTCCATATTGTCATCTGGGGTCTTGTTTGTGTGGGATTGCCTGTCTCTGCCATAGCAGTTTTCTGTTGCTCAGTAATAATCTTGCCACAAGCTTGGTGGCTTAAAACAACACACATTCATCCCCTCACAGTTAGCTCTGGGTCCTCTGTTTCAGGGTCTCACAAAACTGGGATAGAGATGTTGGTTGGGACTGTGGTCTCATTTCTAGGCCCGACTGGAGAAGGATCTGCTTCCAAGCTCTCGAGGTCATTGGCAGAATTCAGTTCTTTGCAGCCTGTTAGATGGAGGGGTTCAGGCTCCTCCTGGTCATACTCAGGTCCTAGTTGGCTGTTGGTGGAGGCTCCCCTGTGTCCCTTGCCATGGGGGCCTCACAAGTGTGGCTGCCTGTTTCATCCCAGCTAGCAAAGGAAAGAGTCCCCTAGCAAGATGGGCATCACAATCCTATGTCACAAAGGTGACATCCTGCCAACTTTGCTGTGTTGTATTGGTTAGGAGCAAGCCGCTAAGTCCTGCCCACACTCAAGGGCAGAAGAAGGTGGTGATCTTGGGGACTACCTTAGAATCTGTTTGCCACGCTCGTCAAGGAAATAAAAGTTCCTTAAAAGGAACTTCTTTGCTGTTCTTCAACACTCTGTCCTCAGCCACAAGCTTAGTACCAAGTCCAGAGTAGGTGTCTAAGTTTGCTGTAGGAAGAAAAGAAGGATGGAGCGGGGGAGGGGTAAAGTGGGAAGGAAGGAGTGAGGGAGGGAAGGAAGGAAAGAAGGAAGGAAGGATGGACAGACGGCTGGATGTGCAGATGGACCTGCTTTCCCTTGCATTGTGCTTTGACAGCCGGATAAATCTGCTTGCAGTTATCCTAAGGCAATGCCTCTGGGCTTTAATACATGCTGGGTTTTTGGTTGTTTTTTTTTAACCAAGAATTCTTTTTCTCCCTCTCACATATTTCCATGCCAACCTGGATGTGGTCAACTCATTCTTTAGGTCTCAATTAAAATGTCACCTTTTCCTGTACACTCCCTGACCCTACAACCCGATTACGCCATACTCCTTCCTCCATACTCTCCCATAAGCTTTTGTTTTGGCCTCTGGTATGGTATAGAGCAGGAGTGTATAAACCAAAGCCCCAGGCCGAATCAGCCTTCTGCTTGTCTTTGTAAATAAAGTTTTACTGGTACACAGTCATGCCCATTCATTTATATATTTTCTGTGGCTATTCTCACACTACAAAGCTGAGTTGAATAGTTGAAGCGGAAACCATGGTTAGCAAAATCCAATTTATTTATTATCTGGCCTTTAAAGAAAAAGGTTACCATCCCGTGGTATAGAGCAGCGCAGTCTGTGGTATTCGTCCCTGTGTTGATTTCTGCCCCACTAAACAAGTTCCTTATGGGCAGGGACCGTGCCAGTGTTGTTTACAGCTGTACCCCAGCATTTAGTACAGCTTCTGAAACTTAATGGTCAAGACATATTTGTTGAATGAATGAATGAACGATATGTCAGTAAGAAACAGAAAACGGGTGGAAAACTCAAATTAGGATTATTCCGGAAGGGCTGGTTTACAAAAGGACTTGTGGACATGGGTCAGGGGAAGCACAAGCGGTACTGTGCAACCCAGGACTAGAAGCAGCAGAGCTGTTGCCACCTGTAAGCCAGAGGAGGTGAGAGGAGGCAAAGTGTTCTGGAAGCAGGGAAATGGACAGAGTCGTGAAGAGGAGTTTTGTGGCCTTTGGTGGCAACACTAGCTAACCGGAGTGGGCTTTCGGGGGGGCTGGGGGAAACCTGGAGAATGAACACCCTGTCCTCAGGCCGATCCTGCTCAACTATAGGGAGGTGAAAGGGCAGAGGAACCAGCCCTGTGATGTGGCCCATTCGAGTTAGGCCCCCGGGGGAAAAGGGTGGAGAGAGAGAGAGAAACTGAGGCTGGAGCCTGCTTGCCAACTTGTTCTGGTCTGTGGGAACCTCTTCTTCTCTGGTGGCAAACCAAGGGTTGGGCGGGGCTATGGGACATCTTAAATCTGGCCCTTCTTACCCCTTTCCTGAGCAGGAGTCCCTGGGTCACACAATGGGATCTGGGATGCGGAGGCATCACACATCTCAGGGCTTGCTTGGGAGCACCTGCCCTCGTACTCAGCCCTTTCATTTCTCTGTGATCCCCCTGCTGTCACCCCTGCTGTCACCATCCCATCTCCTCTAGGGGGACTTCTCTCTGAGTTCCTGCCTGCCGAGCTCCCTCCCGTCTGGGGTTACCCGCTCCTGTGGAATTTAGACCACATCTCTTAAGATGGAATTTTGCAGATTCTTACATTTGTTCTCTGCGCAGCTCATGAGTCTTGCCTCATCTCCTCAGCTAGACTCCAAGCTCCCCGACAGCAAGGACCAAGTCATATTCTTTTAATTAAAAAAAAAAAATCCACTTGGTTATGGGCTCCCCAAATATGAAAATCATAGATATCAAAATTGACAGGACTTTTCATAGGTCACGTAGTCCAGCCTCCTGCCCATCCCTAGTACCCCTTAGATATGGCACCCAACATGAGTTAGCTACTACTCTCTGCTCGCAGACCCCTGTGACAGGGAACTACTGCATGGTGTGGCAGCCACAACAAGTTGACCTTACGCTGAGACCCTGTCTCCTTTCCTGCGACCCAGAAGTCAGCATTCTGTATACATTTGTTGTACAGGGGACAGGTAATCTTAATAGTTTGGTCTGAACCAGTGGTGTGTTCTTTACGTACGTTTCACCATCACAGATGAACATCTGTTTTGAAGTCCATCCTAACCACACCACATGTCCACTCCCTAACTATTGTTGACTGTGGGTGGAAAATGAGCCACTCCAAATGCTGTGTAGAAAGGACTTCCTCACACGCTTTATATATTGAGCCTCCTGGTGATCCTGTAGAGCTGGGTTTTGGGTCGTATTTCATAAAAGTTACGTACAGAACAACAGCAACTGGGGCTCAGTAAAGTGCCCTTCCCGAAGCCACACAGCTGAGCAGTGAGGAAGCCAGATTCAAACCCACATATCCTGGATTTACAGTCAAAGCGCTTTTCTCCACCCTGTGCTGTTTTTCACTCCTCCCTTTTCCCAGATGTGCCACAGCAAGAAGTAACATTTTTCAGAAATGCCGCAGAGTGAATAAAAAGAAGGGTATGAATATACATGTGCCAAGACAGGGACAGTGGCCTGCCCTAGAAAAATCTCATTTTTGTTTCATTTTTTTCCACTGTTGTTCTGAATTCCTTTGCCCACCCCACCCAAGGTGTCAAACAGATGTGAAAATACCACAAAGCTCCGAGTCTCAGCATCGGTTTATGATTCACTGATTGGGATCGGGAAAAATAGTCCAGGACATTGCCATGGCGATGCCTGTTTATGGCGGCAGCGCGGCAGATGATGAGGAACACAATGGGAACCAGACATGGGCAGAGAGCAGCACAGCTCTGCCTGCTGGAGCTTGCAGGGGGACTCGGCCCTCCCCCTGGCGGGACCTCACTGGGCACCTGGGTAGAAGTGTGTCATCTTGGCTGGAGTGGGGGCCAGCAAAGCCAGTGGGAGGCTGCCTTTTTTCTTTTTCAAGGAATGTGGCTAGGAAATTTATTCTATTTATTTGGACATATATTAATGCATCCTTTTTTTCCATTCAGTTGATAACCTGGTACAATAGAAATTGCTGTCATCATAGATGGGCAGGATGATGTGATGGGTAAAACCATGGCCTCTGCCTTCAGAGAGCCTGGTTTCAAATCCCAGCTGTGCCACTAACTGGAGTGTATCCTTACAGCAAGTTTCTTTATTGGTTAAAAATAAAAATGTTTAAGCTGGGGTGGGAGGGGGGGAGACTAAGCTTCAGCCTCTTCATGTGAAAAATGAAATAATAATGACACCTACCGCATATGATTGTTGTCTGGATTAGATAAAATGAGCACAAAGTCCTTAGCACAGTGTCTGGTGCATAGTATGGGTCTAATAAATATCGGCTCTTTTTAAGGCTGATCCACAGTATTTTTTCTGTCGAAGTAAGATAATATCTACCTTTCAGAACTCTTGCAGAGAAAAGAAGAAAAAAAAGAATGGAAAGCTACTGTCTCAAAGATACTCCATTTGTCAGTATAGACTGCTATAACGTAGTTCTTGAATTTCAGTGGTTTAGGAGTTACGTCTTTCGCATGTCTGAGTCTGATGTGTGTAGATGGGGAGGCCAGGGGGGAGCGGTCTCATTCCTGAGTACAGTCGTTCTTTCTGTTTGCCATCGTTGGAGTCCTCCGCTGTGTCTACCGAATCCAGCCCAGGCTGGGAGAAGAGAAAGAGCGTGGAGGGTTGGGCAGGACTTTTCACGCTCAGGCCGAAGGCAGCACGTGGCGCTTTTGCTTGTGGAATAGTGATGAGAACTCAGTCACGTGGTTGCACCTCAGTGCAGGGGGAGCTGGGCGATGTAGTCTACCTGTGTGCTCGAGACAGAGGGAACGTGGTTTGGTGGACAGCTCGCCAATCTGCCACAGCGTTCAGTGAGTGGTAATCATTACCGTGAGTGGTAATGTGACATCATGATTACCATGGTGTCCTCAGTCCCGCTTGGAGGGATGGGCGGGCACCCCTAGTTATGGAGTCATCACTCCTGCAAGCCTGAGAGAAGGGCCAGGTCTCGCTCATCCCCAGAATGGTACGGCTGCCTTCAGCCCCTGCGAGCCATCCTTGATCACAGCGACAGGACTGAGGGTCTCACAGGCAGCGGGTGAGTCTCAGAAAGGACTTGCCATTGAGAGCCATGTAAATGGGCTTCCACTGTTAACAGCAAATTAAATGTTCAGAAGGTAGCTCTCTCTTCCTTTCTGTTCTATACTACGTCTCCATTTTGCAATTGAGTCGCCTCAAAACTTGATGGCTTAAGACACGACGCTCACTTTAGTACAGTCACGTGTTACTTAACGATGGGGATACCTTCTGAGAAATGCGTTGCTAGGCAATTTCATCACTGTTTTAACACAGAAACCAAGATGGCATAGCCTACTGCACGCCTAGGCTGTATGGTGTAGCCCCTTGCTCCTAGGACTCAAACCTGTGCAGCTCTCTCTGTACTGAATAAATACTGTAGGCCATGGCAACATGGTGGTGTTTGTGCGTCTAAACGTCTCTAAGTATAGAAAAGGTACAGTACAGTAAAAGAACAGTATAAAATATCAAAAATGGTGCACTTGAATAGGGCACTAACCCTGTGAATGGAGCTTGCAGGATGGGAAGTTGCTCTGGGTGAGTCAGCAAGTGCTGAGTGAATGTGAAGGCCTAGGGCATTGCTGTGTACTGCTGTAGACTTTACAAACACTGTTCAATTAGGCTACATTAAATTTGTCGAAAATCTTCTTTCTTCGGTAACAAATTAACATTAGCTTTTGGTAACTTTTTTTACTTTATAAGCTTGAACATTTTTTAAACTTTTTGACTCTTTTGTAATAACATTTAGCTTAAAACACAAACACATTGTACAGATTTACAAAAATATTTTCTTTATATCCATCAATAAGGTCTTTTCTATTTCATTTTTTTTTTACACTTTAAACATTTTTTTATTAAAAATTAAGACACAAACACACACATCAGCCTAGACCTACACAGGGTCGGGATCATCAGTATCACTGTTTTCCACCTCCACATCTTGTCCCACTGGAAGGTCTTCAGGGGCACTAGCCCGCGTGGAGCTGTCGTCTCCATAATAGCAGTGCCGCCTTCTGGATGCCTCCTGAGGGACCTGCCTCCGGCTGTTTTACAGTTAGCTTTTTTAATACATATAAGTAGAAGGAGTAAACTCTAAAATAAAGATAAAAAGCATAGCATAGTAAATACACAAACCGGTAACATAGTCATTTATTATCATTATTGCATATTATGTACTGTGCATAACTGTATGTGCTGTACTTTTATAC
Organism: Eulemur rufifrons; assembly: GCF_041146395.1. Taxonomy (NCBI): domain Eukaryota; kingdom Metazoa; phylum Chordata; class Mammalia; order Primates; family Lemuridae; genus Eulemur; species Eulemur rufifrons. The sequence goes on from NC_090992.1 coordinate 16,685,016, forward strand.
AACTGGCAGCGCAGTAGGCTTGTTTATGCCAGCTTCGCCACACACACATGAGGAATACGTTGTTCCATGACGTTATGACAGCTATGATGTCACTAGGTGACAGGAATTTTTCAGCTCCATTGTAATCTTAGGGGACCACTGTCATGTATGTGGTCCTCACGGACCAACATGTTGTTACGTGATGCGTGACTGTTCTCCCTCGCAGTGTCTGGGGGTCAGGAGCTCAAGAGTGGTTCAGCTGGGTGATTCTGGCTTAGCGTTTCTCATAAGTTACAGTGAGGTGGTGGCCGGGGCTGGAGTCGCAAAGGTGTCCGCACTCAATCTGCCTGACCTCTATGCCAGAGAGACTCATGAGCCCGGGCTGGGGCTCCTCGGGCACCTCCCCCATGCCTCCTCTCCCACCTTGTTCTCTCTCTGGTCCTCTCACATGGTCTCACCGACATGGAAGCTTCAGGCTTTTCTTATATGGTGGCTCAAGGCTCCAGTGACGCTGCTGAGAGGGAGAAGGCGAGTGCCCCTCTTTCCTTGCCTCTTCTGTCCCAGCCTCGGAAGCTCTGCGGCATCGCTTCTGCGACAGTCCTGTTTGTCCAGGTGGTCCCAAAGGTCAGCTCAGGTTCAAGGGAAACAGCACAGACTCCATCTCTTGATGGCAAGTAAAGAGATGACAGATGTTTTAAAACATCTACACTTCCCACACGTGCGTCTAGGCACCATCCCGACCCCCAGCCAGGATCTCACCTCCGGCTGATGGTTTGGAACGTGTCCTAACCTGACACAGGCTGATTCTCTCCAAGGCCAGAGCTGAAGGCCTCAGAGGTCCTGCAGAGCCTGGACTGGCATGGTGGGGCGGGCAGTGGGGTGGGCAGGCTCTCCCCACTATCAGTATCATTAATTTCCATTTTGGGCCAAGTGAGTTGAAGCCCATGCTGTGGGTTTCTCATCATTCTGTGGTCTGCAAGTAGGAGAGGATGACAAAGCATGGAGGCCCAGAGAGGTTGAGTAAGTTACTCAAACTCACACAGCCCCAGCTACGTGGGATTGGGGGCTGAGAGATGGGACAGAGATTTGAACCCAGACCTGTCGCACCTGGAAGCCCTTGGGCCCCTTGGCCTTCTGCCAGGCAGCATGTTTCAAGGTGGGCAGAGGCAGACAGCAGAGCTCAGTCAAGGAGCAGGGCCCTTCCCTCCCCTCTGGCCTTTGTGTCACTCTGCACCCAGATACCATGGAAATCGGTGTCACAGAAATGCAGTGAAGGAGAGGCCGCACGAGGGGGCTGCTGTGGGTGCCAGCCCTCCGTTTTTACCCGTAGGAAGGTAGCAAGCCAACAAGGAGTCTCTTGGGGATAGTAGGATTCATCTGCAGGCACAAAGGTTGGGGGATGGGGCAGCGAGTTTCTGTTGGTGAACTGAAATTTCAGAGTAGAGGTGGCGGCAGGATGCACTTCAACTAATTATAGTAATAATAGCTGCCACAATTGAGTATTTAACAAGTGCCGGGTAAGTGCTGTGTGTACATCATCTCATTTAACCCTCATAAAAACTCTTGGGGTTGAGATGGCCGACCTCATTTTGTAAATGGAGAAACTGCCTCAGAGGTGAAGTGACTGCCCTTGGGTCACCTAGTGAGGGCAGGGCAGGGATTCAAACTCAGCCCCCAAACAGGGACTCTGTGCCTGGGACCACCCCACAGCACACAACCCCCCCCCCGCCCCCTACATCCTCAGAATTTTCCTGGCACACTTTGTGCCCTTTTACAAAATAAATATTAATTGAAAATATCAGTGTCACAGCCACGGGCACGAGCTGCCGGATACCGTGCTGTGTCCTGGTAATTAAACCCATAGTTTCATCGTCATATTCGCGGTTGTCCAGGTCCCAAACATTCTCCTCATTCAGACGGGAGGGTGATGCGGAGATTGCAGATTCCTGCCTGTCTGTTTCTCGCACGGGCCACCCTTTATTTTCCTCTGTGATGCTTGCTCTTTTTTTTTAACCAGCGCTCATATTGGTCTGAGAAGCTTAAATCCTGCTTTTCTCTCTCACGGCTAGTTAAGAGGCCACGCTGATGCTATTGTAGGTGTTAGAAAACTGGATGAGGAAGGGAGGTGGCACCCAGGTGAGGCTACTCAAGGACCGACTTGATTTTTATTTCAGTATTTCTGACACCAGGAGAGTAATCCCTCCTCAAATGTGATTTTTTTCCTCATCAGAAGTGCTAGAATCTGAAAACGGCTTCCCTGTTCCTTTAGGCAACTGTATAACTCACAAGTCTTTCTGAGGCATGATCAATTGTAGGATGGAAACTTTAGGATCTAAGAGAACAAAAGAAGAGGTAAACATTTCAATGGGGATCCAACCTGGGGACAGTGGCCTCTTAGTATACAAATGTTCTGGAGGGAAGGAAAGCCGGTTTTACAGATACCTTGTTGAAACTCCGAGGGCCCAAACCCTGAAGAGCTTCTCATAGGCAGAATATGTAGGGATTATCTGCTCAGCATCCGTTCTTGAGAACTGTAACATATTATTCATGGTCTCTTTTTTGACGTCCCATCTTCTTAGATGATTTCAGTGAACACAGAAAATTCATACAGTTGTTCACAGGTTCATTCCTGGCTTTCCCTACCCCTGGTTTCCACCACCCTGACACCCTCCCCACCCCACACCCTGACCCAACGCCACCACCAAAAGGCTTTCAGCTCTTGTACGGCCAAGTCTCCTCTCTGGGGCCACTTTCAGTTGCTTACGCTTCCAACTTAAGGCAGAGTAATGTGTAAGATCTACTATGTTGGGCTATGGGGTTCAATGAGATGTAGTCTTTGCCCTCAGGGAGTTTGCAAAGTAGCTGGAACATGGACAAGTTTTGCCTTGTCTGTTGGTCTCTAGCTATGTGCCAAAGTCAGTCAAGACTCTTTTGGTTTTAAGTGATAGGAAATTCAAGTCAAATTGCTTTAAACCAAAATATAAGGGAGGTGGGATAGAATGGCTTATGCACTCTGCAGATATGCAGGTGTCTGGCTTCAGGCAGGAGTGGACCCGCACACTCCCAGGAGAGCATCAGGATCCAGTCTCTTTTCATCTGCTGGTTCTTTCTGTGGTGGCAAAATGGCTTCTGCAGCCCTGAGCAGTTTAGCAATCCCAGTGGACAGAGAGTTATTGGGAATTTGAGTCCTGTACACATTTCTGAAACAATTGCTGTGGTCGGAGGGATTAAGAACACTTACAAGCCCGGCCTGGATCAGGTGCCCATCCTTGGAGCTGGGAAGAGGCGTCAGCCTCCCTTGTATGACATGATTTGAGAGTTGGGGGAGGGGAAACTTCCACAGAAGAATTTGTTACCTGAAGAGGGGAACACAGAAGCCAGGCAGTTAAATATAACAGAGTTGTACTACATGCATAATGAATGGTTTATTCCGTACAATATCCTTAAGGTTAGCTGGGCATGCTCAAGGGATATCATTAATCACTGGAATTGCCTTCTGCTTGACAAGCAACATCCCTCCAGTCCAAGCCAGTCTGGACTGAATAGACCATAAGTGTAACTCGCAAAAAAACTGACCTGAATTTGCTCTCCATTGCAGTGACCTGGACAGAAATAATATCACCAGGATCACCAAGACGGACTTCGCTGGGCTCAAGAACCTCCGAGTCTTGTAAGTAGTGGATGGCTCTCCAGTGCATTTTCTTTTTCAGCTCTTTGGCTTTGCAAAAAATGTTCCACTGCCTTGACGCCACACTCCCAAGCCCCGGACAACAGGAATTCACCTTTCTGCAGCAGAAAGGCCCTCATTAGTGCACTCACGTGGTCACAGGTCTCGCATTCTGTGTCTGGCCGCCGCTGGCTGAGCTAGATCGATGGAAGAACTCAGTTCAAGTGACAGGGAAAACAGAAGGCTATAAACGAATAAATCAACATGCCCAGCTTCTAGGATGACAGCAATGTCAGGTTGACTAACCATGCTTCCTTCCCATAGAGATGATAATTTCTTCTCCAGCCTATGCTTTAAAAGAGCAATCAGGACAAAAGTTATTTATCTTGTTGCTTAATGGAGAGGAGGGGAGGATGGAGGGAGAGAGTCAGGACGGGTCAGAGCCCTTGCTGAACACCCACAGCTGTGCAGAAGAGGTAGCAAAAAATCTGAGATGGGCATTGATGAAATAGGGGGACAAGGAATATCGGGTTCTATTTCAGAATATTGAACACTTTCATCCATCCTTAAGCGTGTGAGTGATAAGAAGCTTCCCAAGTACTTGTTCATTGAAAAGTCTAAGACGTGCAGAGGTACGAGAGAGGAGTAATTAGATCTTCGTTCCTTCTTTACTGCCTGGTTGATTTGGATGCATAAGTCTTGCTCGGGACCTGGAGTGCAGCCTGGGCAATTTGGCCAGGGCCTTGGTGTTTTTTTGTTTTGTGGAATCTTGGCTGGTAAATCATTACCTGAAGTAACAGGAATAGTCTTGGTACCTGAAGCTACCTCCTCCTATTTACTAATAGCCCCATATATAATTTTGTACTTGGGACAGGAAGTACCAGGTTCTGGTCCTGACTCAGAAGTGACTGCTCACATAACCCTGGGCAGATCATGATACCTGTTTGGGCCCCGGTTTTCCCGTTGGTAATACAGGGAAGGAGCCATTAGGAGTCTTTCCAACTCCCATAGTTACGCAGATAGCGCTCTGTGGTTTTAACATTTTCACAAACAGTCTGGTTACTCTCACTACCGCTGGTGAAGCATGACTTTCATAACATGGTTTTTCTTTTCTGATTGAAAAGAGTTAGTAGTAATGATGATGATGACAAACCGACCTGTAGGTGACACTTGCCATGGGCACAACACAGTGTTCCATAGTGCTAACACGAGGTAGGCATTACTATAAACCCCCATTTGTGGCGAGGAAACAGGCACAGGTAGGGCGAGTAGTCCCGATGCCACATAGCAGGTGACGGAAGGAGTGGGACTGTGTGCTTTCTACCTTCCGTGCGCTGGTGCTGTGCGTCTGTCTTGCAGAAGACTTAGAAGACCGAGGCAGGCACAGTCCACCCATTTTGTAAATGCAGTTCTTGTGTGTGGGGGCCTTACCTGAGCTGCTCTGAGTGCCAGCATGTGGGGACTCGGGGGCCTGAACGCTGGGCCTCCGGCTAGCAGATGGTCTCCCGCCACCCTTGGTGGGAGGACCTGCTCTGTGCCAAATCTTTCTTTTGCCGCAAGCAGCCGTGTGTCTGTCAAGTGACTGGCAGCTCTGAAAAGGTGTGCGTGGATCGGAATTGAGATTGGAACATGGGTGGGGGAATCCCGGGGTTCAGTTTTAGGGTGATTTTTATTGAAAAGATAGAGGCAGTAACTCATTAATCCCTGTCATTTGCCAACTTAAAAGACAGACATTTGTTTAGTTTCTCTCCTTATTTTTTTCTATTTCCTCCGCCTGTGTCTGTGAGATTTCCTTTCATACGAGTCAGAATTTTCACCTACTGCTTCATTTTCTAACAAAGTCAAAAATAGCCCTTTGATTTTCTTGCCGTTACATCAGAAAGACTAATAAAAATTCCAATTTTCATATCTGTTCTCTGCAAATAGAAAGTTTAAAGTAATCACAAAAGATCGTATTAATATCCTCTGGATGGTCTACAACATTCCTTTGACTACAGTTTATCTTTTCAGTTAATTGGTACATTCTTTTTATTTTGATAAGCAACGCCAAAAAGCCTTCCCCTGCCCCACTTTATAGACTCTGCTAATATACGGTGTCTCATTATCTCCCTTATCAACTCAAAGACAATCCTATTCAAGTGGCCCTTTGTACTGTAAAAGAATCTGCTAGGTGGAATAGCTGACATGCTTTCTAACTAACACCAATAAAATATCCAGACATTTTTACCATGTTTTCCTTCAGTCTCTTCTTTTTAGCTGAGTAACCTAGACAACTATCTTTTTAGAAAAGCTTTCTTCGCACCTTGGCACATTCCCCGTGTCTGTTTCTTATTTACAGTTTCTAGAGAAGCCAGAAAAGACTCAATAGTCTAGAATAATTCGAGCTCGCCACCCATGTCCAGGCAGAACTGTTCTTGCCTGCGAAAGCAGATAAAATGGGTATTGAGGAACTCCAGGCTCAGCCCAGGGCAATTTTCCCCAGATGAAGTGCATTCAAGGATAAGATATGAGGATTGCCCACGACAATTCTTTCTCCCACAGGGTGGGAGTAGGGAAAAGTCTCTTCTGGTGGTATCAATTATATTCCCTTTCTTAGCTGTCTGTTTAAGAACTCTGCTATGCTCACAATGTGGGAGCCAGCTTTATCCCAAATGGGGTTAATAAAAAAGTTAAACTCTGCCGCAACCTCCATCATATGGGGGCGATTTCCGATTCTGATCCAGTGCTAAAACTAAAAAAAAAAAAAACAATGTCCAAAGAGTTGAAAATGAGCACAGTTTGTGTCCCTCTAACTCAGAACAGACTCCAGCCACGGACAGCCTTCCTGGGCGTCCAGCCCTTCCTGGACCCCCTGTCCTAAAATGAGGGACTATCAGTGACTTTAGTGCGTATTCCTGGCTTGTGTCTCAGCCTGGAAGTCTGGAGGCAAGAGCCATAGCTCATTCATTCGTTGATTCATTTATCTGTCAAATATTGATTATTTATGGAGCCTCTGTGTGCCAGGTACTAGGCTAGTCTCTGCTAGGTCTAGGAAGTAGATCTTGAGGGAGCCTTGGAGACCTTGTTAGTCAGGGTTCCAGCAGGAAGGAGATGATACTTACACAGGGAAAATGGGGAGAGCTAAATAGAAAATTACTCACAGAGGCAGGGGCAAGGTTGAGAGAAACCTAGAAGAGATGACATGGTTCCCTAAAGCTAGCGACAACAGGGAGCCACCGTGACCCCCTGGGCCTCGAGGAGCAGTGGGAACAAGGAGGTACCAGAGCCCAGAAAAGATAGGGACTGTCTGACAGGGCCTGTGGTCCTAGATAGAGGGACACAGTCAACCTAAAGTGGCTTGGCGGGGAGGAAGGGGAATAAATCCCCCAACCTGGGATGTATCTCATATAGATATACTTGCATTTCTGCTCCCTTTTCTGAAAGAGGCTAGCAGTGTTGGATTAGTCGAAAACTAAGAGATTCATCATAGGAGGTGGGAGTTAGGCTCCTTCAGACACCCAGAGAGAATGTGACACTCACCTGCCCTAGGGTTGGTCCTTGTTATAATTGGGAGATAATGACTGCAAGTTCTGGGATGGATGGATTGATAGTAAAAACTTAGCTGAACAAACCCGCAGTCACTAGTATTGAACTGGTTCCCTGCTTAGCACGAGGTGCTAGTGTAAGACTGGTAGCGTTCCAAGGCCCTCCTTGCAATAAGGCAGAAAGGAAAAGGAAGAGAAGGAAAAGAACATTTATTGAGCCTCTAATTGTGCTCCAGACCCTGGGCTAGATAATTTATTTTTTCTATTTTTATTCTTCTAAGAATTTATGCAGTTTTATTTTCCCTATTTTACAAGTGAGGAAACTGAGTCTCAGCGAGGTTGACTAGCTAACCCAATATTACACCGTCGGCCAGTGAGAGAGCAGGACAGAGATTCTGAACTAACCCTGGACAGCACACCGGACCTGGGGTTGGAGGGTGCACCCTACCCGGCTGTGAGACTTTATATAAAAAATTTCTCCTTGGGCAAGTCTTTTAACCTCTCCATTCAATCGTTTTCACATCCATTAAGTGAGCAGCGTGTGAGGGGTCAGCCTACACGGGCCAGAAGTAGCAGAAGTGTGAGAGTCAGAACGGATGGGGACTGTGGCAAACCGCAGAGCCGGGTGCCCTTGGCTGACCCCAACCAATACTCACTCCGGCCAGTTGATGTTTGGAAACGCGAGAGCTGATTTTTTTCAAAAGGAGTTTCTTTTGTAGGGTGAGAGAGAGAGAAATATCCTGATTTTTGACTGTTTGTAACACATTCACAAAAATGTAAGATATCGTTGCTCCCAAACAAAATACCACTACCCACTCTGATAGAAACTTCCTGAGTCCCAGACTGGCCTTTTCCTTAACATATAATCAGTGTGTGCCGTGGCCCACAGGCTCCTGCAGTTTTCCACTCATTCAGTGAGCATTTACGAAGGGGCTGCTGTGCCAGGCAGCCGTGTTAGGGCTGGGAGTGTGATAATGGACAGAAGGTCTGTCTGCTTGCTCCTCAGGCACAATGCGGGAAATGGACTTGGAAAGTAAACACAAGGGCCCCAGTGTCAGGGCTGAGGAGCGCAGGGGCTCAGGGCTGTCCGGGAGGGCTCGTGTGGAAGTGAAGACGCAGCCTTCCCCGGGCGACACTTCCTCTCCTTCGTTCCTGCAGGTGCTTGAGGCCACCCCTCCTCCTGCCTCCTCCAGAGACGCCCACTGCCCTTCCTTTTGTAAACTCCACCTTCCAAAGAAGCATCCTTCAATCACAACTGCATCCCGCCCCACCCCAAGTCCCATTCAGCCACCGAGTGTCATCTGCGTCATTTCCCAGCCCAGGGTCACCCCGAGTGGAGGCTGGGCAGCTCCATGGCTTCCCTTCCCTACTGTTCAGCTAATCCATTTTAAGCTGCCATTTTTTTTTTTTTTTTTAAGTTAGGGAAACAAGTGTTTCATTGTATGCTCAATTCTTAGGATATACCGCATGCATGAGTCAAACTCACTTAAGCAGAGCATTTAAGATTTCTAGTCACCTGCTTGGAGGACTTAGGGGGTGAGCAAAGCTTGTGGCTGGGGCAGGGAGCTCACGCTTTTGTGACCATCATCATGAGCTGGAGATTAGCTGGGCCCTAGGCGAGAGGCGTTTCTGATACCAGGCTGGTTTGCTTGGTGACAGTCTCACAATCGCTTCACCCTTTCTACTAGGGTGAGCGGGGAAGGCCCTCTTCAATGAAGTATTTTTGACTCCTTGGAGGAGGGAGCTCCGAGGGAAGAGATGCTGAATATATGTGTGGTTTTATAAGGAGCAGCTTTTTCCTCTTCCTTTTCTGTGCAACATCCTGCAGTGCTTGGGGGGACATTTGCTGAGAACATTCTTAAAATAGAGGCATGGAAACCAATCTGTCAGGTAGAAGTGTGCAGGCGGTGAAACCCTGGTTACCGTGACACCAAACTGGGATGTGAGTTCTCTTGTCCCACCAGACTGATCCCCGTTGGAGGGGCCCAGAGGTTCGTGGGAGGGGCTGAGCAACTGTGCCTGCACGGCCTGAGGCCCAGCACGAGGGTCCCTGAGGCCAGCATTGTCCCTGACGCTTGTTGTTTCTGGTTCCAGGCACCTGGAAGACAACCAGGTCAGCATCATTGAGAGAGGCGCCTTCCAGGACCTGAAGCAGCTGGAGCGATTGTAAGTACGGCACAACCTTCTTTCTTGAAAAGTATTTTTTTGGTTTTGGGTTTTTTTGTTTTTGTTTTGGTAGATTGCCCTGTGATGATGTGAAAGGCTCCAATGTTTAAAAAAAAGTTTGTTGTCATACTTAAAGCACGTTAGATGCATGTGAAAGAGATACCGAGATCCTCTTAAACTCTTTTTCTTTAAAAGATGCTAGAATCAGCATCTGGGGGTTGTTTCTCTTCTTCCCAGCCGTGAGCTGTCTCGGTATCTGTACACGGGGCTGGTTTTCTCGGAGCCTCAGCCTTCCCCTCCACGAAGGAGGGAAGCCTGCATCACCCCTGTCGTGGGAACCCGCGTCAGATCCCCCTCCTGCTCTGCACGGGCAGGAGCTCCCTCCTGGGCCCTCTTCCCCCGGGTGCCTCTGCCCCCTGCTCTCGGGGAAGAGGCAGGACAGTCGAGTGGGCGCAGCCTTCGGCGAGCTTGCACGTCCTCTGAGTGAGCGTCAGCCTGTGTCAGGAAGCCCCCACGTTTCCACGAGAGAATACATTGCCAGTGGTTTAAAAATAGGCTGGTGTTCTGACTCGAGGAGAAGGCAGAGGGGTGGGGACGGGAGATGGATGGAGCCTCCATGCGTTCCGTTGGTGAATACTTTTGCAGAAAACTCTTGGGTCACTTTGATGAGGAGGGCTGCTCAGATGGTTAAGTGGGCGACTTCACCTTGCCTCAGTTAATCACATCTGGCAGCTCATAACATCTGGATATTTGCTTTCTGCCCTCTGAGCGGGGATTGTCCCCAGGAGCACTTAGTCATGCTGGTGGGCGGCTCTCTTCAAGGCTTCGCTCCCCATCCTGGTTGCCCTGACATTTCAGCATCCTTCTCCGGTAGCTGGGGGATGAGGCTGCCACAGCTCACCGCTCCGCCAGCTCACCTAGAACCGTGCTCTATTTACCTGTCCTGTTGCCAAATCTGGTTTACAAAAATGGGCTCGAGTAGGGTGGCATGCCTGCCACCTCCTCGTTAGCTTTGTGACGTGCCATCGTTTCCCCGCAGGGTCATTGATTACATGGGAACAGGGAAGGTCCTCATCGCATGCTGATTAGTATCGCCCAGAAAAATGCTTTCCTCCTCTCTGGTGTACGAACTGTCTCATTCATTGTTCTCCTTCTCGGTCAAATCCCAGCATATGTTCTGCTGGTTGGTTTGAAAATATGACATTTATTTCTTGCAAGGGAAAATAGTGATAAAAATAACGAATGTTGCTCCTGTTTACACATTTAAGTTTCTTAAAACTTACATTCTTCTTGTTTAGCCCAAAGAAAACATAGAAGTACTTGTTGAACCTGATTCCTTTGTATGAAATGATCAGCATTTACACAGAAAGATAAATGCACGGTCCCTTGTGGGAAAGGCCAGCTCTTGCTTGGTCTTCTGATTAGAACGGTAAAAAAATTCCCAATTCATTAAGTTCATGGTTGTTAGGAAGAAACTAATTGAGTACCTTGGATATGCTAGGAACTGTGCCAGTATTTTTCGTGCTATCTGTTCTTTTATCCCCACGAAATTCCTATGAGGTGTTATTACCCTCATTTTGCAGATGAAGATACAGAGGCTCAGGGAGATTGAGCCAAAGAAAGGAACCAAGGGGGGAACCGAGATTCAAAGCCACATCTGTCTGACATCAAAGACTACGTCCTTTCATGCTCCTGTGCTGCAGACATTAGATGAAGTGTGATCTTTAGCAATGGCCCTGCAAATAGCCTCTCACATACCCATTGAACTCCAGGGAATATCAGTGAAATATTCTGGCAAAAGGCTCTTTTCTTTGGCTTGGCGAGCAAGGCTGAAATACCACGCATGTCTGGGGAACTGAAGGGATTGCAATTGCAGAGGAAACCTGGCTATTTCTCTACTTTTGTGTGTTAGGCGGGTAATGCTAGCTGCTGCACTAGATAAACCCTCAAATCTCAGTGACTTAACACAGTGCGAGTTTACTTTTCATTCATTTAAAACCCACTATGGGTGTTCCTGACAGGGCTCCTGTCCTCCAAGTGGAGACTCAGGGACTCCGTCCACTCCTTGACTTCGCTACTTTTAAATCTTGGCTTCCAAGATGCGAATGTTTGTCTGCATCAAGCCAGCAGGAGGGGAGACACCTTGAGGCATTGCACATGGGAGGTGTTCATGGCGAGACCTAGAGGAAGTGCATGTCACTTCCACTCTTATGTACCTTGGGATAGAACTCTGTCACGTGGCCACAGGAAACTGCAAGGGAGGAGGAAAAGTAGTTGAGCTCTGTGCCCAGGAAGTAAAGGAAACAGGCTTAGTGAACAGCCAGCCAGGCTCTGCCTTCTATTGCAAGTGAGCTGAAGAAGTACTTGGTCAGGAAGAAGAGCGGAAGTATAGGCAGCTAGATTCATACGCACAGCTGGACAGGCATCCTATAAGGTAGTGTCAGCAAGAAGGTGTATGTGTGTGACATTAATCCTGACTGGCGTTAATCTGGTTGTGGTTATTCACTTTGTCCCCAAACAGACTGAAGGATATAGACTGGGAAAAATACCATGTAATTGCTATTAACAACTGAAGAGGAAGATGATGGATTGCACACCTCTAGCTCTCACTCCTGGCTCACCTTACCTGTGTCTCTATGTTGGTAGTAGATATATCTTTATTGATCATATTTTGAAATACAGTCTAGAAATAATATGGGTTTTGAGACTTCATTTTTGGAGGATTGATTTCCATTTTGAATGGTCAATATTGTTTTATTCTTTTGGGGCGCACTGTGAAAGGGGGAGGAAGCTTGTCCTCCGGGTCTCAGCCCAGAAGTCTTTGTTCTTCCGTGAAAGGATCCCTTCTTTTGACTTGAGTCTGGTTGCGCCTCCTCTCAACACAGGACTGTCCCTACCACAGCACTTACATGACACTATGTTTTAATTCCCTATTTGCCAGATTGTTTTTTTTCCCAAAACTATGACTATGTGGAGGTCAAGATTCATGTTCTGTTTAGCTCTTAATCTCATAGCTTGAACAAGGCATGATAATCAGTGCTTGAGGAATATTTGTCAAAAATACTCGAGTTTTTGTTTTGTGCCGGTGGTTCTAAGCTGGGTCTAATTTTGCCCCCAGAGGACACATGGTGATTTCCGGAGACATTTTTGATTATCACAACTAGGGGATGCTACTTAGCAAGTAAAGGTCAGGGATATCCCCAAACATCCCAAAATGCACAGGATGGCCCCATAACAATTATCCAGCCTAAAGTGTTAGTAGTGCTGAAGTTGAGAACTTCTGCACTTTGCCTATGAATAAGTGTCAGCATGTTAGACACTTCACATGTGCCACTTCATTTAATCTACACAAGAATTATGAGATTAGAATTACCCATCTCCCTAATGTGGTAAGATATAAAATTTAAGGCATCACCTGTTAAGTATTGTTGCTAAATGTGTTTACTATCAATCAAATTTAGCTAGATCTTACTTCTGGTTTCCAGAAAGTGAATAGGATAGAGGAAAAAGTTAAATGAAACCAAGAGAAAACAGATTCTGTAGATGGGATGTTCTAGGAGATAACAGCACTGGTATCTGAAAGTCAATGTCAAAAGAAAAAGATGAGAGTTGACTGTTCTAGCTTCAGAAAAGCTTAGGATAGAAACAGCACAAAAATTGTGGGAGGGTCAGTGGAATTAAATTGTTCTAAGATCCTTGAATTATCTAGGAAGTGATGATAACGCTAAGGTTTATTGCCTTCTTAAACCAAGGATGCATGTTGTGATCTGTAGGATAGCCTCTAAAAAGAAGAGTGAAAAAAATTGCAATAACCAAATAGAGGGAGAAGGGACATGGTATGATACAAAAACATGTAGTTTATTCAAATGAGGGATGAAAGGAATGAAAAAAGAACATAGAACAAATGAGACAAATAGAAAACAAGTAGATAATACATTTAATCACAAATACATCATAATTGCTTTATATGTAAATGAACTAATCCTCCAACTAAAAGACATAGATTGTCAGAATGGATTAAAAAAGTGTAATAATTATATGTTTCTCACTGAAGACATTGAACATAAAGGTAGAGAAAAGTTAAAAATAAAAGGATAGAAAATGATACCATGAAAACACTAACCAAAAGGTTGGTGTAGCTCTATAAATGTGGATAACATACTTTAAAAAAAGAAACATTATTAGGTAGAAAAGGGACATCATATTGATAAAGTAATTAACGTGTGAGGAAGATACAGCCTGTGTTTGTATGTGTCTAAAAATGTAGCCTGAAAATATATAAAGCAAATATTGACAGAACTAAAAGGATAGACAAGCTCATAATGATAGTTAAGATACCTTTCTCAGTAACTGATGAACCAAACAGATACAATTACTAGTAACATATGGAATATTTTAATAATAATATTTGCAAATCTAACCTAATTGATATTTAGAGAACTCTGCAAACAAATGTAGAATAAATGTTCAAGTATATATGAAACTTATATCCATCTTAAGAAGTTAGAGCAAGAACAACAAAACAGAAGAAAGGAAATAAGAGCAGTATAGGAAATAGAAATGAATATATAAGGAAAAAACTCTAAAACACCAAACTTTCATTCTTGAAACAATAAAATTATAAACACTGGCAAGACAGATCAGAAAACAACAAAGAACCAATTACCAATATAAAATGGGAGACATGACTATGGATATTGCAAATATTAAAATGATAATAAGAGCGCAGAGTTTGAACAACTTTATCCTGATGATTTTAAAGATTAAATGAAATTGAAACTGTATCAAGAAGGGATAGAAAATTTGTCATATATATTAGAAAAATTAGGTCTTGAAATATTTCATCAAGAAAAACCCAGGCTCAGATGGCTTTACCAGTGACTACTACCAACATTCTAAGGGATGAATAATATAAATTTAACTTATTCTGTAAAAAGAATGAACATTTTTATTGGGCCAGCATAACCTTGATAGCAAAATTCAATAAGGATGTTTTAAGAAAAATATAAACTGAGGTATTTCATTAACATTTATACAAACTTCCTAACAAAATACGAGCAGAATGAATTTAGCTATACATGAAAAGGAATAACATATTACAGCCAAATTTGTCTTGTAAACTTGGTTTACAAGGAAGGAAAGGTTGGTTTAGTATTAGAAATTCTCCCTCCCAAATAAATACATGCTGAACAACTAGAATAGCAAAACCAAAGACACATAGACAACATCTACAATAAACTAGTTGGCAAAATATTCCGGTAACACGCCAGTAGATGGTTATAAGACTTTTGGGGTATCTGATCTGTATGGGAGAAAGCAGCTGAACTTCTTGTGGTCCTTAGAACAAGAAATCCATTAAATTACCAATCTGTGTTCATTGGAAAATGCAGTGGTCCATCTGAGAAAAGCTGCCAAAAATAGGAGGGAGCTCTATTAGATCCAACTTACAGTAAGTACAAAGGAACAGTGATGTGATAATGACTGATAATATTTGGAGCATTCTGGACTCTGGAAGACTCTTCAAACAGACAAAAACAAAGCTCTTTTTCTAGGAAAGGCTAGCATTGATAGAAAAGTTTTGGGAGTAGTTGATTTGGATAGGGACACTAATGGAAATGGAAAGAGAACTTCTTGATTAAAATGTTATAATTCATCAGCTCATATCTGAGAAAATAAAAAGCCATGCTTTTTACTATTTTGCAAAAACAAACAAGAGTGAGCTCTAGCATCTTGAAGCTAAAAAAGCTATAATTTCCTACTGCTCCCTCTTATAACCAAAGGGAAATTTATCTCACTTAAAAATAAGCAACCTTGGCCGGGCGCGGTGGCTCACGCCTGTAATCCTAGCACTCTGGGAGGCCGAGGTGGGCGGATCCTTTGAGCTCAGGAGTTCGAGACCAGCCTGAGCAAGAGCGAGACCCCACCTCTACTAAAAATAGAAAGAAATTATATGGACAGCTAAAAATATATATAGAAAAAATTAGCTGGGCATGGTGGCGCATGCCTGTAGTCCCAGCTACTCGGGAGGCTGAGACACGGGATCGAGCTCAGGAGTTTGAGGTTGCTGTGAGCTAGGCTGACGCCACGGCACTCACTCTAGCCTGGGCAACAGAGTGAGACTCTGTCTCAAAAAAAAAAAAAAAAAAATAAGCAACCAAAAGGATTCTGATTAGAGCTCATACAAAGGTTTTTTTTATAAGAAGCATAATAACCTCCCTAGAAACAATGTAAACATGCAAAAAGAGATACCTACAAAACAGATGAAAACTATAATGGAATAGTTCAAAACTAGTTTATAAGAATATAAGAGCTTATAAATTATAAAAGAGCAACATAAATCTGAATTTTAAAAACTCAAATTAGATGTAAAGTAGGATTTGAAAGGAGAGATGAAGAACTCAAAAAAGAATTAAAAAATAAAAAATCATTTCGAAATAAATACCGCCAGTACAATACTAAAGGTGAACAAACTTAGGAATTACACTCTGCAGTTTCAAGACTTCCTATAAAGCTACAGTCATCAAGACAGCATGTTATAATAGACACATAAATCAATGGAACAGATAGCCCTGAAATAAACCCATGCAAAAATAGTCAACTGATCTTTTGACAAAAGTGCAAAGATAATTCAATGGAGAAAGAATAGACTTTTCAACAAATGGTGCTGGGTCAATTGTATGTCCATATGCAGAAAAATGAACCTGGACACAAACCTTACATCTTACACAAAATTTAAGTCAAAATAGATCATAGACCTAAATGCAAAATGTAAAACTATAAAACTTCTAGAAGAAAGCAGAAGGGAAAATTTACATGAACTTGGGTTTGGAGATGAGTGTTTTGATGTAACACCCAAAAGTGTGATCCATGAAAGAAAAAATTGATAAATTAGACTTCATTAAAATGAAACACTTCTACTTTACAAAGGACACTGTTAAGAGAATAAAAGCCACAGACTGGGAGAAAATATTTGCAAAACACACATCTGATAATGGACTTGTATACAAAATATAAAAAGAACTTTTTGACTCGGGAGGCTAAGGCCAGGAGTTCAAGGCTGCAGTGAACTATAATTGTGCCACTGCACTCCAGTCTGGGTGACAGAGCAAGACCTCATCTCTTGGGGGGGGGGGGGCGGAAGAAACGTAACAGATACCCCATTTCCCTAAAAAAGAAAGAAATGGGCAAAAGATTCAAATAGGCACTTCACCAAAGATGTCCAGATGGTATATAAGCATATGAGAATATACTTAACATCATTTTTCATTAGGGTAATGCAAATCAGACAACAATGAGCTATCACTGCACACCTGTTAGAATGGGCAAAATACAAAAAATTGACAATGCTGATTGCTGTTGAGGTGGAGTAACAGGAAATCTCGCTCATTGCTGGTGGTAATACAAAATGGTGTAGCTACTTTGGAACACAGTTCAGCAGTTTCTTACGAAGCTAAACATAGGCTTATCATACAATCCAGGTCGGTGGTTGGTAAGGGTTCAGGGAAGAAGGAGGAGTGGAAGGTTGAAGCACAGTTGTGGGTAGGGGTTAGATGGTAAAGCTGTGCTGCATGATACTGAAGTGGTGGATACATGACACTATGCATTTATCAAAACCCATAGGGTTTTACAGCACAAAGAGTGAACCTTAGTGTATGCAAACTTAAAATCACTTAGGCAATCGAGGCATCCCAGATGGAATACAGATTGTGATGATGCATGCATCTACCTCGTTGAAGGCGATGGGGGAAAAGGTGCTAACGTAAGTAGCTGTGGCAGTGAGTGGATTCTGTAAGGCTAATGGCGAAAGGAACTGCACAGAAGAACTGTACTCTAGTTGATAAATTTCTTTCCCACGGGGGTATGAGTTAGCAATTCTGAAAAAGTCCTTAAGCATTTAATCAGAAACCTATAATGGAAAGAAAACCAGATTTCCAGCATACTTTTTGATGCCAAGACTTTATGCCAGAGTACGAATGAATAACTTACTAAAGAAAATGAAATGGGAACCACAGATCTTATATTTAGCCGTACTGACATTCAAGTGCAATGACTGCTGTCTGAGTGTTACGAACATTCAAGACCTCGGGCATTATGGCTCCCAGGGAGCCCTTCCTAAGCAGTCGGCCAGAGAACAGACTCCTTACGACCAAAACACTGGAGAGACGTTGGCATAAGGA
Organism: Eulemur rufifrons; assembly: GCF_041146395.1. Lineage (NCBI taxonomy): Eukaryota > Metazoa > Chordata > Mammalia > Primates > Lemuridae > Eulemur > Eulemur rufifrons. The sequence goes on from NC_090992.1 coordinate 16,702,529, forward strand.
CAGATACCGTCTACATTTCCAGGCACCCTGGAAGTTGGGTGGAGACGTGTGACTGGGTTTTGGAATTTCATGGAATGAGAGTGGAAGTGATGTGTTGCTTTCCTTCCCTACGCTGGCTGAACTGACTGCACTCTAAGAACTTAAACGATGTAGAAGCGCAGAACGGAAGGATTGGTCCCTACTGGCACATATTTGGCTGTGACATGAACAGGAAATACACTTTTATTGTTTCAAAAATAACTGTAATTCATCCCATTAACAGAATAAATGAGAAAAGTCATTTCATCTCCATAGATGCAGGAAAACAGTACTTAATAAAATGTAACACTAATTCGTGATTTAAAAGCATTTGACGTATTAACAATAAAATGGAACTTCTTTACCCAAAAAACCTACAACAAACATCATAGTTGACGGTGAAATATTGAAAATGTCCCCCCTGAGAGACCTAGACACCTGCCATCATGACTACTCTTCAAAATTGTATTGGAAATTCTGGTCCTGGCAATGATTTTAAAAAAATGGAAGAAGAAGAAGGGAGGAAGGAAGAGAGGAACCAGGGAATCACAGGACCAAGGATCCAAGGAAAAAGAATAAAGATTGGGATAGAATAAATATAAATGTTGTTGTTTGCAGACAACATGATTATGTGAAAAATACAAAGTAATCTATATATACAGTATCAGAATTCTTAAGTGAGTTCCTAAGATCACTGGACACAAGGTCAATATGCCAAGAAATCACAATTTCAATATTCCAACAACAATTAAGAAATTAAAAAATATTTACAATAGCACCAAAAATATCAATGCCTAGGAGTAAGTCTAATGAACGATGTGTAGACTGTAACACAGAAAATGACAGCCATTACTGGGAGAAGTTAAAGATGACTCAAGTATATGGAGTGCTACATTATGTTCATGGATTAGAAAACTCAATAATGCAAATGTGGCAATTCTTTTTAAATTGATAGATGGATTTGGTACAATCCTAATAGAAATGCCAGCAGGTTATGGTGAAAATTAAGATGCTTCTAAAATGTATATGAAAATGCAAATGACCAAGAAAAACAAAGACAGTCCTGAAGACCCCAGATGGGGAGGGACATTTGATTTGTAACAAAGGCGGCTCTGTGAGGTAGCTTGGAATGGATGGTGTGTGTAATAAATTGTGCCAGAGTAATCGGGTGTCCACATGGAAAACTTATCTTGACCCCCAACCTTATACCATTCACAAAATCAGTGACAAATGGATTGTAGATTTACATATGAAGAAAAAATAAGAACGTTTTTAGAAAATAACATAGATATCTTCATGGTCTTGGAGTGGTTGATATTTTGTAGGCAGGACACATAAGGCACTGCATTTAAAGAAAAATAGATAACTTGTACTACAATAAAATAACTTTTGTTCATCAAAATACACTGAGTGAGGGCAAAAAAAAAAACATGTCCCAGAGTGGGTGAAGATATTGGCAGTACATATAACTGACAAAAACCTTATTACTTGAGAATTTATAAGAACTCCTACAAATCAATTAAAGAAAAATGGCTCAGTAGAAAAATGGGTAAGAGTTTGGACGCTGCACAAAAGAGGATACCAAATGGCCGATGATCATATGAAAAGTGGCTTAGTGTGTCATTAGTCTTTAGGGAAGTGTAGAATAAAACCACGGTGACATACACCACACACCCATGAGAATGGCTAAGACTTACCAAGTGTTGGTGAGGATGTGAAACAACTGCATTTGTCATATGCTAGTGTGGGAATAATTGATAGAATTAAGTTGGAATACTGGCAGTATCAGCTAGAACTGAACATACGTGACCTGTAAGATGCAGCAATACCACTCCTGAGTGCCTACCCACAAAAAGACATGAATGTTCATATTAGCACCATTTTAATAGCCCCAAACTGGAAAAAAGCCAAATGCTGATTGGCATTAGAATAAATAAATAGATTATGGTGTATTCTTTTAATGGAATTGACTAATGGAAAACGAAAACAACACAAAAGTAACTACTGCTACACATAACCTCATGATAAATCTCAGAAACATGACGAGTGACAAAAGCCAGACATAAAAGAACATATATCACCTGATTCCATTTATATAAACTTCAAAAACAGGCAGCAGAACTCATCTATGGTGTTAGAAGCCAGGGTAGTGATTAGCAAGGCAGGGCTGCAAATGGAAGGGCACTGTGGGATTTCTGGGGTGTTCACAGCTCTCTCTGGATCTGGGCAGAGATTTCGTGGGTCTGTTCACTGGGTGAAAATGCTTCAAGTCATGCAATTTTGATTTGTGCATTTTTCTGTGTATTTGTTTTACTTCAAAAAATAATTTATTTTAAAGAGACTTAAGAGATATATAGCAACCAAATTCAATGCATGGTTCATAATTGAAGCTTAGTTTCAGGAAAGGAATGTATAAAATAAAATTTTGGGACAAATGGAGAAATGCAAGTGTAGACTGGATGTCAAATGATGTTAGACAGTTATAGTTAACTTTACATATTTTATGTAGGAGAACCTTCTTAATTTTTTGACACGCATGCTTCAGTATTTCGGAATCCAGTGTTCTAATGTCTGTAACTTACAGTAAGTCTCCACTTAACGTTGTGGAAACCACAACTTTAAGCAAAATGACCTATAATGAAAGCAATTTTAACCATAGGTTAATGGATATAAACAAAAGTTAAGTTCCTGTGACATATTTCTGCTCACAAAAATGTCACCAAACTTCTAAGACCAAAACACTTCAAATAAAATTAAACATTGAAATAAATGTGAGCTATGCATACAGTTAAAAAAGGTTAATAAAAACAAGTAAGATGATTATTTACCCAGTTATTCCAGTTCAAGGTTGTGGGAGGTTGGAACCTCTTCTGGAAGTTCAGGGCAAGAGGCAAGAACCAGCACTGGCCGGGACACCATCCCACGGCGGCACACACTCACGCTCACACTGGGACCGTGTAGACACGCCAGTTCAGCTCTTGTGCATGTGTTTAGCATGTGGGAGGAAACTGGAGCACCCAGAGAAAACCCACGCAGACATGGAGAGAATGTGCACACTCCACACAGGCAGTGGCCCTGCTAGGGAGCGATTTTTTTTCTCATCAATGTTGTAACAAAATGACATTGAATGAAACAACATTACTGAGGACCTGCGGGGCCTTTAAAATGGTTCGGTAAAGAAAAGATAAAACAAATGTAGCAAAATGAAAATAATCGTTGAATCTAAGTGATGAGGATGGGGATACTCAAATTATATTTGCTTTTTTTACTGTATGTTTGAACACTTTTTTGATAAAATTTTTTTTTAAAAGATGTATTTTTTAAAGTGATCATGTCCTTTTCATAGAGGAAAAAAAAAAATCTAAATCTCAGAAAGTTAAAGTAACTTGCCTTGGTAAGATTTGAATCCAGGTACCAGGAAAAGAAAACATAGCATAATCTTCAGGAGCTGGAAAGAGATTTGAGTTACTGTAGTATCCAGTTTTCTCATCTTACAGAAAAGGAAACAAGCTAGAGAGGATTTGGACTTCCGTGAAATGTGAATGCATGAGCAAGTGTTTGAAAGTTTGAGTTGCCATGGTGTTGGCTCTGTCTTTCCAAAGAGCGGAAAAACCGCGGTGTCCTTAGCTCTAACTCGGAGTTCACATCTACTCATTCATTATATGTGAAACAGATAATTAGACTACATACTTAACTGCGTATGTGTAGCAAATATATTCTTTTAAATTACTGCGAGTCATTTTGTTCCCAGCGGATAGAACCCTGCTTGTCCCGCCAACACTAATGTGTGTTATGTTCCTTAAACCGATCGTTCAGAGGCCAGACACCCAAACAGCCCATGAATGTGGCTTTTTCTCCATTCAGCCTCATTCGTATCAACATCAAAGCCCGACCATTGTTATTAACTCAGAATTAGGGACAGGCTTTTCTTTGTGAAGTTTATCGCCTGTGGTGTCTACTACACTTAAATTACTCTACGTCCATGAAAAACACCCCAGTTTCTGTGTGGGTGTAAGCTACCAACACCAGAAACACCACTGTTGACACAGGCTATTTTATTGGCTTATTTTATTTTTCCTTTTTTAAAAAGAAAAAAATAATAATAACTTACATCTTGGCATATAGTCTTCCTTGGTCCCTTAAGAATTGCAAGTCAGAATGAAGGGAAGCGGTAAAACTGAGAAGCACTAGGGGAAACATCAAAGCTGGAGAAGATGTTCAAGGCCAATGGCAGGACAGCAGGCCTCCAGCCGGAGCCCACCCTGCCGGGTTTCCTCCCACCAAGCTCCTCCTTCCCTGGGTGCATTGAGAGGACGGAGGCAGGTAGGGAGGAGGTTGTTGGAAAACTTAAGCCTGAAACCTTCAAAGTGTCATCTAGGAGCTATCTCCCTTGAGCACCAAACCTGGGAATATAGGCTTAGTGGTGGCAGGAATTTAAGCAGATGAGCAGGAAGGAAATATAGCAAGATTGCAAAGAGCATGGGTTCTGGAGTCCTGGCCCACACTAACTACTAACTAGCTGTTTGACCTTAGGAAAATTAATGAACCTCTCTGGGCTTCTGTTGCCTCATCTATAAAACATGTACTCAATCTACCTCATAGGGTTGTTGGGAGAACTAGGTGACATACACACAAAGAATTTAGAATGGTGTCTGGCCCGTAGTAAGTGCTCCTGAGCATTTGACTGTAGGCCCTGCAGTAGGACTAACAAAAATGACTACGTTATTACTGGGAAATCTCTAAGACAGGCATTTTCAAACTTTCCCACCAATTTCTTCTCCCACCCCCCCTCCACAGCAACCCACCTACCTCCAGAGAGGGATTGCAGGAATCTTTTTTGTTCTATGCATTAAAAAAGTCAATTTCGTGTCATTTATTGAGCATCTGCTGTGTACTGGGTATTATGTTAGTACTAGAGTTTTTGAGAGGAGTGCACTGGAACCCATGCCCTCAGGGTGCTTGCAGTCTAACAGGAAGGCAAGCCTGGAAACACATACCTTTTAACATGGCAGATGCTAAACTCTTGAGAGTACAGAAGTGATTGCCTCTACCAGTGAGATCTGGGAAGGCTTCATCAAGGAGGCGTCACTTGAACTGACTCTTTAGGATCAAGTATAGTGCACATCATGACAGCTAGTTTAGCAAAGAATGACGAATTTGGGGTTGTTCAAGATAGGGGGCAAGAATAGCAGGGATGCTCTCTGGAAGTTTCCACAGGCCCTTAGATCTGCTAATTTAGAGTGAGTGGTTGGCGGGTACTAGCCTAAATAGTTAGAGATTAAGAGCATGAACTTTGGAGTTAAGATAGACCTCGATTTGAACCTGGATAAATCTTCACATTTCATTTTACCAGGTGTGAGACTGTGGGCAAGTTTCTTAATAGCGCTGAGTACCATTTGTTAGACGGGGTTAATCATTGTTGAGTGGAGTTGCATTTTGAGAGAATTGTTTTTAAAGTTAGCATGGAAGATAAACATGGAAAATATTCAAAATGATTGACAGGTGTATTTCCCATAAATAAGACATGTAGGGGCCATTTGATACCGAACAGTACCAGTGGGCCCTGGAGTCACGCTAACACCGTGAGTGGCATGTGGGGACTGAGAAAGGAAGAGCAGGTTCACATCCCCCATCTCAGGGCCATTTGTGGACACAGGTTCATTGAGAAGAATGGCTGTAGGACATTTGGCACCTGGAATTTCTCACTTTCTCTTACTCCTCCTCCTTTTCCTTTAATTTTTTCTGAGTGCCTACACTTAGGTTCACTTACATGTTAAAAGCACATAGATCGTGCCTCCATTAACCCAGTTCATGAGGCTGTTATGAAATTATCCATGCAAAGTGCTTCACGCAGTGATGGGCACAGTCATCACAGCCCCCTCTTCCTCCCCCTCCTCATCCTCATAGGCCAAGATGATGAATAAGGGGAGAGAGGAATGTATTTGACTAAGCGGACCAAATGACTGCATTTTTACTCACTGGCTTTATTCCATGTCTAGGGCCAAGCATCTTGTGCCAAATACATACCAAATTGGCATTCTTTCCTTGTCCTTCCATCAAAAGTTGCTGAAGCATGCTGCTTCTCATCTGAAAATTGAGCTTAATGGCATTTTCTGTCTGATAGAAGTGAGGGTGTTGTCAGAAAGTATGTATCTGTTAAAGTACTCTGAAAAGGCAAACTGACAAAACAATGCAAATTATCATTATCTTTTCTGTAGTACTGTCCTTGGTAGGTAAGGCCACAGAACCTGTTGAAGTTGGGCCCAGCTCTTTCCCCTCCATGCCTTGCAGATCAAAAGAACCAATTTTTTACTCTCATTTGTTTAATTCTTTTTTTACATAATATCCTATTTTTTTTGCTAGAATTTGAAAAAAATAGCTGAAGGATCAATTTTTGCATTTCAAAGCATTAACAAGGAGAATTGTTCTAAGCCTGGGTATATGTCAGCCAAGTTTTGCATCTCAGAATACTTACGTATTTCTCTCTTTCTCTGTGTATCTGTGTGTGTGTGTGTGTGTGTGTGTGTGTGTGTGTATGTGTGCACGTGGCTTCTCAAAGATGTGGAGATTTGGAATAAAAATGGTAATTGGCCTTTAACGAGAGAGCTGAGAGAACCGCTTCTGTATATTATATGGCTGTGAGCTGGATTTTAAATGTTTGATTAAGTTATTAGAGTGTTTTGCTTTGGCATAATGTACTATAAATTCACGATTGCTGGCCAAAACAGTTAGTCAGTGGAGAAGAATAAATTGTTTTGAGAGGTGCTTTAAAACCAGGATTTTATTCTCTTGGAAAGACAGGGCTTTTACATAAATCACATACTACAAATGAGAATTTCCATAATTAAGGTTCTGACTAGGAAGGATCCCTAGGAGCTTTCAGAGAGGAAAATGAAGACAGACATTCCAGGATGCCTTAATTTGCTTTTCAGATATTTTTTAAAATTTATGTTTTGAGTGTTCTACTTTAATTTTAGGGGCCCAGAGACCTGACAGCACAAAACAAGCACACGTGAAGTGTATGTTGTTAAATACTTTGCCTCTGGGGTGTGAGTGCTGTGGGGAGACTGATATGTTAACAAATGAACGGCAACGAGTCCGGGACGGCTCTTGCCTTGCAGCGTACGAGCGCCAGAGGCCCCTGACCACTGCACCTACACCAGTGCCGAGACAGTTTCTCTTGGCGGTCCTCACGCCTTGTCACCCGGTAGTTTCACTCCCTGGCAGCTTTTGTGTTTTCAGCGCATGTCCTTCTACTTCTGTGACTTCAGGAAATCTCTCTTAAATGGCAACTCTCCTTTCTGGCTCTTGGCCTCAGACTTTTTCCCCAAGACTCTTCCAGCAGTTTCCTCAAAGTCCCAAAGCCTCTTCCCAGCACTGCTAGGCTCTTCTCCCAGGAGCTCCTAAATAAATAAAGTGTAATCAAATTTATGTGGTTGCTTTATTTATTTGATATATGTACTCACGAGAGAACTTTATACTGTACAGTGTACAAATGCAGCATTTATAATGGATTAAGTGGGGCAGTTGTGGTCATTTCTAGAAAAAGCATGCCATCAGGTCCTCCACTGGGAACCTGGGCACTTACTCAGGTGTGTTTCTAGGGGATCAAGTAAGATAAGGTTGGGACAGAAGCTCTTTGTTAGAAGATTGCAGGGTGTTACCCATCAGTATTGCTAGAATGCTGATTTTTGTGGGAGATTAGCTTGGTGATTAAGGAGCACAGGCTGAGACCTCAGGCTACCTAGGTCTGAATCTCAGCTCCTCCACTGGCCAGCTGTGCTGACTTAGACAAGTGCCTTAATCTCCTCATCTGCAAAAGGCGGGTAATAGAATTACCTACCCCAGAGTTGTTGAGAGGATTAAGTGACATAATGCATGTAAAGTGTCTAGCAAAGTGCCTGGCACAAAATAAGTACCTGTAATATGCATTCACTGTTAATTACATCATCATCCTGATTATCAGATTTAAGTGACATAATTTAGTATATAAAAATCTCTTCCTAGATTATAAGCAAGTATAAATTTGAAGATGAACTGTTCGGCTATTCCCTAACTCGTGAATGCTCAAATATGTGCATCTCATTCCTGTACATGTCATTGCCTTTCAGAGATGGCCACCCCAGTCCCTGAGCACAGCAGCACTCGTCTTCTCTCTGGCCACCCTGCCTCCCACTTGGCTGTGATCTTGTAGACCTGCTGCTGACTGGGACCCACCCTTTTCCACGCTAGTACCCCTCCTTCCTGCAGGGAAAGGGCTTTAGTGACAGGACTGAAGGAAGAGCCAAAGGGTATGGGGAGTTCAGATAAAGTCGCTGATAGTTCAGCCTTAGTATACGTCTCATGGAGGCATCCCCCTTCGCTCAGAATGTTAAAATGCACCCCCTCCAGCACCCCATGTCGTATGATGTCCAAGAAACTCTACGCCAGGATTTTAGCAAGCAATGAAGGTGAGTTTTACCAGAGACCCACTGTTACCATCTCTGTAGATGGTGGCAAAGTGAGCAAAGGGAGTGGTAGCACAGAATGGTGTCTTTGATTTTGGCCCTAGCCTCATCCTTAGGATGAATGAACGACACTAACATTTATTAAACACCTACTCTGTGTTGCACATTGTGTTGGTGCCTTGAGTATACCGTTGGATTTCATTCTCTTGAGTTCTCCTGCAAGGCAAAGATAATTGTCGGCATTTTACACATGAGAAAACAGAATCTCAGGGAAGGGGCATAACTTGCTTTCAGTCCCGCAGAGTAGAGACTGGCACCTGGAACCAAAGCGTAGGCTCCTTTTATGGCTCCAGGTCTCCAGGGACTCTGGTTTTATGACTGGACTGAGTGTGTGGGTGGGTGGGTGGATAGTGGTTATAAGGCCACTTTCTGTTCCATCCCCAAATTGGAGAAGGGTCAGGGGAAGAAAAGGGCTGAGGAGGAGTCCACCTGGCCTCCCGAAGGTGCATGTAGGCGGGAGGCTCTTGGCCAGGGCGGCCCAGCTGTCTGGCTGCACTCTCTCTCCTCCCGCCAGTCCCCTCGGAGCTCTGGTTTATCTAGCCCGATGCCTCTGCAGGTCCCGCTGCCCACTGTGAGTGGCTCGCAGGTGTAAAGGTGGGGGTTCCACATCCGCACCGCTGTGCCCAGGGCTGGCAGAGACTTGGGGGTGTGGAGCTTCAGAGATGGATGGGGGGCTGCCCTCTACTATGGCCTCTTCCCCACCACCGCTGACTTCATCCATGCTGCCGTCCTCTGTTGCTCGAAGGACCGTAGACACCCACTCTTACCTGTCTGCTTCCACGCTGGCCCCACGGACAATGTACTCCAAGCTAGAGCAGCCAGAGCGAGCTTCCAGAACATCCACAGTGCTTAAAATCCTTCCTCGGCTTCACTTGGCCCTTAAAACCAAGCTTCAGTTCCTTGCCTCGGTGCTCAGGGCCCATCGAGACCTGGGCCCTCCTCCCTCTCCAGCATCACCTCTACTTTCCCTTCTACCCAGAAACCTCCCTCCCCTCCTCCCCTGTAACCAGCTTTCATCCTCCAACTCTAAGAACGGTCACTTCCTCAGGGAGGCCGTCCCCGACCCTCAGGCTTGGCCATAGTCCACTCTCACACGTCTGTACAGAACTGTGACCCTTTGCTCATCTCGGTCTGTGTTTATGCCTCATTAATGACATTGGGTTGGCATTTGTCCCTCTCATTAGGCCATAGACCCCTGAGATGGAAGCCACGTGTTTGTGATAAGCACAGTATCACTGGCCCCTGGCGTTGTGCCTGGCCAGATCTGCACTTGTTAGTACCTGTTGTGTGAGTGAGCAGAGTCCTGCGTGGGGATCCCGGTTAGAACGTTGACAGAGGGTGGCAGCCCCAGGAGCCCTGCGTGAGCCCAGGCCATTGTCCTGCCATCTCCCGTTAGATAGGCTTGGCTGGGTGGTTCCTTGGCCACCCCGCTTCCCAGCCACCCCCAGTGGGAACGCTAAGAACCTCCTGAGCAGTTAGTTACCTTGCCAGGCCACACGCCTGTCCCAGTGAGCAACCCTTTGTGAAACCCCCTTTAGAACCGCCTTGCCCTCTCCCAGACTGTGATGTAAGACTTGTCACATAGCAGGTGCTCAACGCCCAGCAGCATTACTACTTTGAGATCCTTATTAGTAGCAAATGTTTTTTATTGAGGTATGATTTTAAGTGTTATATTGCTTTTTAAAGTGTACATTTAATTTTAAAAATAGGCAAACCGTTTGGAACCAGGTGGAGTGAATACATTAATAGCATGTTGGTAAGCTGGGCAGTCTCCTATCACAGTAATTTTCTATATACTGTCTAATTGCTGTAGTGCTAGCCTAGTGTGTGCCTGGCATACGTACATTTCCTTGTTTATTAGTCCTGGAGTACGTATCATCCTCCCATTTTACTGGTAAGGAAAGTGAGCTCCAGTGAGGCTCAAAAAGACCAAAGCCTCGTTGCTGGGAGAAGTGGAGGCAAGATTTGCAAGCATCTCTCTTCACCTCCAAAGCTAATGATCTTGCCATTTCCTAATCCTGTGTCTCTTCTTAAGACGTAAGCAGTAAAGGACAAGGTGTGATTACAATGTCAAGAGCCTGCTTGTTCTGTGTGCCTTGTAAACAGGCTCTGGAGCCAGAAGCAAAGGTGAAGGACCCAGGACCTGTTTCTCAGTCCTCCTCGTTCTCTGCAGCCGCCTCCTTCCCCTCCATACTATTCCTGCAGATGGTCCGGAAGACACACTCGCAGGCATTTCTACAGAAACGGATCTCTGAGTCAGCCCTTGGAAAAAAAGCAATCTCTTTGCTGGTTTTGTTTTTCTTGGTTGATTTATTTGACAAGGACCCATTTTATACATCATTTTTGGAATTTCAAAATCTTTTTTATCTCCAAAGGTCTCTCCTTAAAAGCCCAAGCAGAAATAAAAAGAAAGGTTATGTCTGTGACTTCTGCTATGATGCTTTCTAAACCCTGAGCTCTGCGTTTGCACTTGATTTTCTTACCCTGAGATTACACAGGTTGCAGAATAGGGGCCTGAACAGAGTTAACTCCCATCAGGTAAGAGTCCTGATTTGCACTAATCCCTAACTACACGTCTCCATCACTTTTGTTTGACTTGGCAGGACACCTACGCTGCTAAACCCCGTAGAGGAAGAGCACATGAATTATTCACGCTCTAACAGGGGTTCTCTGGTGAGATTAGGTGTTAGAACCAGCCACCAAAAGGAAAGGTCCCTAGTTCTGGCTAGCTGGAGATTGCAGGTTCAGTTACTGTTGGTCTTCTTTACCTGGAGATCGAAGAAACCCCACTCCAGAGCTTTCTGCAGGTATTCTAAGCTGGTGTTCCTGGGGTCTCTGCTTTGGCAACAAGTCACTTACAGAGACATTTCTCATCCTAGCACATGGCACATCAGATGCAATCAAAACAGGCACCAGGCTTCCCTGGGAACTCGCTCTAGTTTAACATGTGTTTCAGCTGTGGGAAAAGCACGAGGGGGGGAAATCCAGGCTGAATTTACAGTTGCCTTTAATAACCCATGCAGCTAAATTTATTAGGTCACAATGCCCCTTTGAACTGTGGCATGGAATTTTCCATGCAGTGTCTGGTTTCTCCGGTGAGAAGCAGACCTTCCCGTTTGGTTTTGTTCATCTCCTTGTGCGAACTCCGGTGCCTCGGCTGTTTCCGTGAAGAGCCAACTTCGATCAGGGGGTGGGCTGGAAAGATTTCACCATGGCTCTTGGTGCTTCTTTCTGGGTGACAGTGGCTGAGTGCTGATATACACCCACATGGTGGCCATGCATGTACCAACTCTGCATGAAAGATCTGGAGCTGGAGACATCCTTCCTCCTAAGGACACTTAAAGCAAAAATTCTGCATCATTTTTTGCAAGCTCTGTTTTCCTGAGTGCTTTCTGGTTTTGTTGAGAATAAGCTACGGCATAACTTTGGCAGTTGCCTTAGACTGTTCTACTTGAACCAAGAAGTTCAGGGCTAAGATGTTTTTTTCATTAGCTTCTACATCTCAAGGCCTAGAAATCAGGGAAATAATTTGCTTAGATGCTGGAGTGTCTTTTTTCTTGCATCACAATTCTGACAAGTGGTTCTTACCTGTAATTGGCACCTGAGATCAAATCAATGATCACCAAATTGATACTGAGCATTTACTGTGTGCAAAATTCCTCGCTAGTAATAGTGGGAAATAAAAAGGCACAATGGGGTCTATTGACTTCGGAGTGATTATTTTCCTTCCAAGTGCTTCGAGGTATGGCAGGCATAATATTTTCACGGATTTTTTTTTCCTTTGGTGCTGTGTGTTAGATAAATAGCTCTTCATGTGCATGATCTTATGTATGTTTTTGTTTAGGATAAGGGTACAGCAGACATTTAAGTAAAAATCGAGAATGTAAGTTAATTTACAGAAATAATAACATAGGTGATACCTAGGTAGTAAGTGAATGGTTAGAAATCTCACATGCCTACCCCCTAGGAGGACTTAAACATACATCTCCGAGGAAGCCAGTCAGCTTGTTATTTAGTGAGTTGAGCCAAGGGCCTGTTTGACCGTACCCGCTCATTAGCGTGCGTGGCTCGCCGCACAGCCAAGCCATAATGGACTTTTAATGAAATTGCTCTCCCGTGCGTCCTGCATCCTTCCCATTGTCCACTCCGCGGTGACATTAAGATGTGAGGCACCCCCTGCAACCTTGACTGTCTGGATGAGGAGGAGAAACCAGCTTCCCATTTCACTGTGCACATTCCACTCTGCATAAGGGTTGCGAGAGACGTGGCAAGAGGCAGATGCGGCCCCAGGAGCTGATGGCTGGAGGTCAGAGGGGGACAGAGGGGGAGCGTGCCACCCTCGCCTGAGAGGAGCGGGCTGGTGGCCGCCCGCCCCTGCAACAGACACAGTGAATGAACCCCACCACGCGCCCCCGGAGGAGCCTTGCACCCGTTCATGTGTGTAATGCTGCTGAGTGCACTGAATAGGCGAACGTCGCCCTGGCATCTCTCTGGTGACTAATTTGTGAGCTCTCTGATGTTGTTCTGAGTTAAGTGGTCTTTATGTTCCAATTCTGCCAGTGCTCAACAGTGATACATTGTGTCCGCGATGCTGCCCGGTTTATTGCACTCACATAAGGACAGCCTGTTGAATGGGAAGAAGTAGTGCGTAAACAAAACAGCCCGGGCCGGAAGGGAGGCGCAGATTTTCTGAGCCGTATTTGCTCTAAGTGAATCATGAGATTTTCTTTTGTTGGTGTGAGCCAGGATTTTGAACATGGATGTGTCGATTCACTTTTGCACTTTGAGCTCTAAAAGAGCTTATATTTGATTATACAGAGAAACCAGAAACTAGTCCAGAGATATCTTTGCCTGATAGTGAGTTCTGGAGTCTGCATTGACTGGGGTGGGACCCTCTGGGGTAGGGGTCTCAGGAGTGTCCCATTCTAAGGAAAAGCACAAGGGTACATCATAGAGTGAAGTGCTTTGTCCCAAGAAACCAGGGAGCTGGAAATAGGAGCCGCGAGAAGGGTCAGGCACCAGACGGGTGGCGTGGAAGGGGGAGGACAAGGGTAGTGGACTGAGATAGAGCCAGTGTGTTTGTCCCAAGGGGCACTGTCCCCTTGTTGACTGACAGCTGCACCATGCTTTGGGAGTAGGGTTGGTTTGACGAACCCGTTTGGAGTAGGCATGTGACATGACCATATTCCTCTGACCAAGTTCACATATTTTTTTATTGTTACTATTGATTACTTTTGAAATGGAAAGTAGAAGGCATTACATATTCATGGTGCAAAACTATCAAGGATTAGAAGTTAATATAAAAGGTAAGTCTTCCTGCTTTACCTGATTCCTGGTCCCCCTTCCCAAATGTAGCCATTGTCTTCTTTCTTTTGTGTGCTTCCAGAAATTATTCTTGTACAGACTTACGAGAGAGAATGAGTGCGTGCACGTGAGATCTCATATACCAGCTTTCTCTGTAGGTGGAGAAGATTATCATTTATTTCACGTGGTTGAAGACAAATAGAAGGTCCCATAGCCAAAAGATACATATCTCCAAGGCCTGCTTTAGAGTCAGGATTTTTTTTTTTTTTTTAACCATTTGAGAATTATTTTTTAAATTGATTTTTTTAAACCTCCAAATGAAAACTTCTTGTATTTGGCTGGGATCCATCTGCCAGTTTGTAATAATAGGGCCCATGTGGGTGGGGTGATTTTAGTGCCTTCTCTCTGCCTGTGGGCGGCCCATGGGGCACTTGGCTACACAGGGCACGGTGGCGTCCAGAGCAGTGTAGGGTCCCAAGGACAGGGCAAGACCATGGGTGGAGCAGCACCCAAGGGGAGAGCAAGTCTGTGTCTGAGGAAGGGAGCCAGGAGACTGGAGACTTGGGCTGGGACGGGATCCCCAGCTTGCTTGGACTGGCCACCTGGTCTGGTGTCTGAGCGAGCAGACCTAAGTTGAAGGTGCAGACGCAGAGCAGTGAATCAAGGCATTGTGTCTGCTTCTGCACCTGTCTCACACACACACACACACACTCACAGAACATTGAGTCTTGGCAACTAGAGACTTCTTGAGGTCTCAAAAGGCTGAGAGCAATGACGGAGAAGCCACTCGGGGAACACTCAGCTATGATCATGTACCTTTGCTGAGAGATGCCTGTCTTTGTACTTATGGTGATGAATTGCTTCTGCCATTTCATCCTTTGAATTTCCACGTGGCTGTGTCTCAGGATAGGCATAGGCATCCCAGAATCTGTCACCACTGGCTTCTGGCTGAGGCTGAGTGGGATGAGACGCCCTCCCTCCAGCAGGGTCAGGAATCTCAGGGTTGGCGGGGGGAGCCCAGCTCCCTCCTCTGGGCAGCACGAATAGCTCCCACCCATGTGCGATGCGCAGACAGCAGGAGAGTGACGGTCAGTTGAGGCACAGACAAGGTGAGAGAAGTCCTAGTTTGGCCACTTACCGGAGGTGTGACAAATTGTATGACAGGTATCATCAGTGCTTCAAGCCCAGTTTTTCCATCTGTAAAATGAGATTAATAATGGTCTATACTTCATAGGGTTGTTGGGGCGGATTAAATTAGCTGAAACCTATAAAGTACTTAAAACACCATCAGGAAACACTCAAGAAAGGTTAGGTGTTGCTGCTGTTACTCCGGAACCACATTCTGCCTCTGTTGTGAGCAGATGCCACGGTCTGCACTGGAGGTTGGTGGTGGGCGGGGGGGTCAGCCCCCTCCTGTGGTCTTTCTGTTCCTTCTGATCATAAACCACCACTGGGCAGGGCTTGAGGTTGACGCTTGGTGTCTGCCTCTGTCCTCGGGGAATGTGTCCTAAGGCGGGGGCCCTGGACTGTTTGCCGACCTAATCAGGAGAGTGATTCAGGGCCCATTTCACTGCTTACATTGGCTCTGGGCCTAATCTTGTCTGTCTTAAAGTGTAAGTCCAAGAGGATGGGCCAGATCTGGTTGAAGTACTCTGCAGGGTCGGGGCCTCCCAGCATCTGAATGATAAACCAATGCATCTGGGGAAGGTGGCTGGGTTGGTGGCAGCCTCATCGTAATTTTACCAATTTTATCCCTTTTTGAGCATCTTGTTACCTAAAGAGCGGTCAATCAGACCGGCATTCTGCCTCCTGCCTTGAGTACTGAGTTTTTAATAACCGTTCACCAGCTCCAAGCTCTGTGTTAACCACTTCCATATGTGTGATCTTGGGTGAGCCTCAGAACTACCAAGTGAGTTAGCTCTGTTGTTTTCTCCTTTGCCTGGATGAAGAAATGGAGGCTCAGGGATGTTAAATCCCTTGCCTAAGGTCACAGAGCCTGTAAGTGCAGAGCCACGATTTAGGCAGTCCATCTGCAGAGCTCTAAACCCTCAACCCTTCATGTTCCACAGTCACCTGGAGATATGGTTGGCAGCAGAGGTTCAGCAGGTCTGGGGCTTGGCCTGAGATGCTGCACTGCTCACAGGCTTCCAGGAAGACACTGGCTTGTAGTCCCTGGCCCATGTTTTGAGTGACAAGGCTCTAAACCAGGAAGCCACGTAGCCTCGGCTGGCTCTGTTATTTGTTGTGTGCTTTGCCTCATCTGAGGCATGACCTCAAGCACAATTGCCTGGCAGCCGTCTGACTCGTGCTGAAGATGATGTCCACAAGTGAGGAGCAGAACCCGGCGAGGCTTTGGGGGATGTGCTTTATGAAGTGGTTCCTCTGCTGTTAGAATTGTAGGCAGGGTAGCCCCCCTCACTTCTGCATCAAGTTAATCCTTCTTGATTTGGAGAGAGGACTCCTCTGCAGTCCTGAGTGTGTCTCTGTTTTCCTTGTCTTCCTAGTCTCAGCTGGGCTTCTGGATTTGGGGTCCAAGGGAAGTCACCATGACTTTTCTTTTGTACCCCAACCTTTGTCCTCTTGTGCTCTCCATCTCTGATGATCATAGTATCATATTTCTTTCATCCACCCAGCTCAAATTCTTCCAGGAGTCCTTGATTCCTTCCTTAGCCCTCGCTTTCCTCTTGTTGTCAAGTCCCACGGTGCATAATATTTCTGCCATTTCTACCCTTGGAAACCTGGAGAAAGGGACAAGGCTCTGATCACGTATTAATCCCATAAGCTATTATTTGTTTAATAGCTGATAAGGGAATTTTCTGCTTGATTAAGCCGTTGACACCATCTAGCAAAGGTGCTATTATTGCTCTTGGTCAGATGGCGCACATGAGGGTCAAGAGGCTTGCTCAAGGTCACCCAGGGAGTAAGTTTTGGCTCTGGGCCTGAGCCCAGAGTCGAACTCGATGCTGTTACTCCTAACCCTCTGCGATGCTGCCTCTCTCCTTTCCATCCATCTTCCACTACAGCCGGGAGCATCTCCAAGCAAGTGTTTGATCACTTGATCCTTCAGCAGTGATCAATTAGGCCTCCAGTTTGTTCCAGCACCACACTAGGTGCTGGGGATACAGTGGGGAGCCACACAGACATGCTCCTCTGCCTTTACAGAGCTTCATTTCAGAGATCACATTCATGCTACTTACTAGCGGTGTGGCTTTGTATCAGGTTATTTAATCCAGATGAACTCAGATGATCCATATAGAACTCAGTTTTCTCATCTATTAATATACAAATGGGTATCATTATAGGACCTACCCACAAGGATGTTGCAGATAGCGAATGAGATCAGGTATGTAGCACTTACCACTGCCACATAGTAGGTGTACATGAGCTCACCTGAAATTGCATGTGAATTAAATTCAGGCTCCTTAGCATGCCACGTGACCTTCATTTTAAATACTCATGTACCACTCAGACTGAATCTTTGCTATTCCCCAGGCATGACACATCTTTCCTGATTCCGTAGCCTTACTCAAGTGCTATTTTCTCTGACTGTTCAGAATACCTTAACCCTTCTCCACTTCAAACTCCTACTCACTCTTCAAAGCCCAACAGAAATGTTGCCTCTTTTACTTTGCAGTCTTACCTGTAAGAATAACTCTCTATTCTATGGTACTCCTGTCCTCTGGGCTCCCATGTGGCACTGAATCATGCTGCCTTTAGTTTACAAATACAAGTCTGCCTCTATCACTCAATTGTAAGTTTCCTCATTCACTCATTCTGAAAATACTTCATGAGCACTTACTATGTGGAAGACACTGTGCTACCTGTAGCAGCATGTGACAGAAGTAATACCTGTCACGGTGCCTGTCCTCATGCAGGTGTAGTCTAGTGCAACACTATTTGATAGAACCTTCTGCAGTCATGGAGCTGTTCTATATTTGCACTGTCCGGTAGGAGAGCTTCTAGCTACACGTGGCTATTGAGCACTTAAAATGTGGCCAATGCATCTGAAGGACTAAATTTTTAATTTTATTTTAATTAATTTAATTTAAATAGCCACATGTGGCTGCTGGATACTGTGCAGTGCAGATAGTAGCAGAGAGCTGTTGATCAAATAATCACAAAGTATTAATGGGAAATTACAGTTCTAATCAGCATTCCGCAGGCTACATGGTTGTGTAAAGGCAGACTGGGGGCATCTGACCGAGTCTGGTGGGTGTGGTGGTCAGGGAGGGCTTTCCTGAGATTGTAAAGATTAAGCCGAGATCTGACGCTATCCGAAAGACTGTGGGGCGACTTGGAAGGCAAACAGTAAGCCAGCAGCACATGCAAATGGCCTGCGGTAGAAAGGAATATGGCCTATGAGAGGACCTTCAAGAAAGTCCGAGAGCAAACATGCTCTTCCTCCTTCCTTGCTCTTTGAAATCTCCAAAGCAGTTTGCACCATGCTCTGTTAAATGTCAAGTTAGGATGTAAGACACTGAGGTCTTGCTTCCTGTGCAAGCTCACTCGTTTCTTCTTCAGGGCTGCCCCAACTGGACAGCCAGGACACAAGAGATCACATTCCAGCTCTGCTCTGTATATTTCAGCCAGTGAGGAATCTGGTCTTTTTGTCTCCAGGATCCTCTTTTACCACATGGCTGGGAACCTCCCACCTCTCAGGATTAGGGCCATATTCTGGGTGTACTTTGGAACAGAGGTGGCCACATGTAGGGGGGAATCACAGTGTCGCCTGTGTGTTCTATTCATTTGCTCATTGATTCGGCAAACACTTGTTTGTTGCCGACTGCAGCAGACACTCTGGTATTAAGGATGCAGCAACCAGCAAAAGAGATAAATGCCCCCGATTTTGTGGAACTTGTATTGTAATGACGGCCTCTAGACACCCCAGGCTGGGCCAAGGCCACCAGCTCTTCATCAGACCTGCAGAGTGTGTGTGGCAATGGTGTCATGTTCTCCTGGGTCACTGCAGAATTCAAACATGCTCCCAAACCCAGTCAGCCTACACTGGGGTCCCCATCTCCCAGCCACAAGTTGAGCCCGAGGATTGCCAAGTACTTTAGCTATGAGCTCCTGGGACCTGCACATAATTTGCTAGATATTCTCCCCAGGAACTCTGCCCTGCTTGCAAGTGGGGAGTGTGTGAATTCCTCAGAGAGTCATTGTCTTTTAATAAGAAGCAACAAATAAGTCCTTGTTTATACTCCACTTGCAGTCCCCTCACCGATTCCTCATTCACACCCTTGGCTCACAAAAGAGCTTAAACAAAGTTTAGTTCCCCCAAGGCTTGGGGGGAAGGGTGGAAAGTCTAATTTTTTTTTTAAACCTACTCAAGGTCTTGTCCAAACGAGTTGTCACCAAAAAATGAAAGCCAGATGTTATTTTAGTGAGAAATAAATATGTGGCCAAGCTGCGGATTGAACCTGAGGTCTCCCTGGATGGTTTCCACGTGTGTCGGTAGCCGGACTCCCAGGTATCGGCGGCTTACGTTCTTGCTCTTGTCTTTTAACGGAGGTGCAGCTTGCACAGACGGCTGATGGGTAATTAACATCCGAGCCCGCGTCTCAACATAGCCGTACCTATGGGCGGCTCCTAAGTCAGATTCAAGTCAGCGCTGCCGCAGGCTGCTCAGTTCAGGGTGACAGGCAAAGACCCAGTCCGGAAAAGAGAGAAAAGAAGAATTCAGGTTGGAAGTGCTGCCTCCCCCTTCTCAACGAGGGATCTGCTTTTGTTGGGGGAGCCCTTCCATCCTCGCGGGTAGCGAACTTCAGATAACCATCGAGGAATCGCAGATGAAATCAAGGCCTCGGAGCAAAGAGCGGCCCTTTGGGGTTTAACATTACAGCATGTTCTTCCCCAAGTCTGATTCAGGGGCGAGCTTTTCAGCCAGAAGAAGCGTTTTCGGTAATTGGCCGAATCTCCCTAGGAAGACCGCTGAGCTCGCTACTGCTTCTATCAGAGCATTTCTCATCTGTTGGATTTTTCTCACACTTTTTAAGTTCTAGATGTAATCTATTGTGCGTTGGCCTTTGAAACGTGTCATATTGTACATTGGCCTTTGAAACGTGTCGGGCTGGTATTAGAACTTCCTTGCAGGGCAGAAAAAAGGGTGAGAGAAGGAAAAAGTGATAGAATGGAGCTCAGAGGGTCAGAGGGGCCCAGAGCAGAGATGAACCCATTGCAAGGGGGCAAGCGGCGTCAGCCCTGGAGAGTCTGGATAGGGAATTAGAGGGCGAGGCGGGCAGCGATCTGCGTTTGCCGTCTAGCCCCGGGTGGGTGGCACGGTGCGTGGGCTGAGCAGGGCAAGGGGAGGCGTGGATTCAGGCTGTCCACAAAGACTCTGGAGGAAGAAGCCCAGCCAGGGTGTTAGATTCCAGGCACTGAGCGAGGGTCCCTAGGGAAGGAGGAGTCTGCCAAGAGCAAGGCACAGCCCCATCTTTGAGAAACCTCTCTGGGGTTTCCTCCTATGCAAACTGGGGATAGTAATAGCTCATAGAGTTATTTTGAGAATGAAATGGATTAATCATTATAAAGTGTTTAAAAGAGTGGTACTCAATAAATATTAGTATTATTCCCGGGTAGGACTTTAGACATGAAGGCGCAAGAAGACACAGTTCCTAAAACATGAATCTGATTCTAGGGAAGAAGTTTTTCAAATAAGGTGAGCTTGACCTTTGAAACGTACCATTTGTTTATTCATACGTTCATTCAGTCTCTCCTTCTTTATTTAAGAAATCTGTATGAGCCCCTTTGGTGTGCCAGGTACTCTTCTAGGCCCAGAGATACAGTGACAATCTAGAGGAGGAGTCTGCAAACTATAGCCTGTGAGCCAAATTCAGCCCATTGCCTGTTTTTATAAATAAAGCTTTATTGGAACTCAGCCATGCTCATTCATTTATGTATTGTTTATGGCTGTTCTCATTGCAACATCAACAGAATTGAGTTGTGAAGGACAGCGTAGGGCCTGCAGAGCCCAAGGTAATTACTGTCTCGCTCTTTACAGAAAACATTTGCTGCCCTGCACTCACCCTGTGATAAAAAAAAAGATGAGTAAATAGGAAATTGCACTATAGCAAAATAATGACAAAGAAGTCTTGGAGTAGACAGGGCATTGGACCGACTTCCTAGAATAGATGCCTTATCAGCCGAGACCTGGAGGCTGAATAGGCGGTAATGAAGCAGAGGATGAGGGAAAAGTGTTCCAGGTAGAAGGAACAACATTTGTAAAGCCAAGAGACAAGAGGACACAAGCTACATTTAGGAGCTGAATGAAAGTCAACATGGCTGGGGGACAGAGGGACAGATGACACACAGCAAGTAGTACTAAGAAGCTTTGATGATTTTCTGAAGGCAACAGGAAAACTACTCAAGGGTTTCCAGGGGGGGAACAACATAATTAGGTTTTATTATAGGGAGACTGTTCTGCCTGTAATAAAGAGTTGGGTGGGAGGGTGAGGGTGAGACTAGAGAGGGGGGCCAATGAAAGCCCCTTTCATTGACGCAGAGGGAGACCCTGGCAGCCTAGACTGGGGGAGTCAGGAGAAGAGAATGGTCTGGTGTGTTTAGACAGGCAGAGCTCACAGCGTGTAGTGACCGAGTGCACGTGGGGAGTCTCCAGTGAAAAGCAGTGAAGCATGAAAGAGGCGCTGTCCCCGAGGCAGGGACCAGGCTCAGGGAAGAGGGAGTTGGCGGTGTCCATGGGGCTCCCACAGGGAGACGTGGGTTGGATTCATTCATTGCAGGACTTCCCTGTTAAGTGCAGGCGATACCCAGTCAGGAGACTGAGGTTAGAGAACTCCCCCGTCCCCCCCGCTCAATTTCCACCACTGCCGGCCCCTCTGCCCCCTCCCCACACACATACTGGCTCCTCTCCCTGTCGGACTCCACTGTGACCTCCCGGAGGGCCTCTCCAGCCATGCTGGCCTCCTCCCAGAGCAGCCAGGGCTGTTCCCACTTCCTCCCTGCAGCTTCTGGGCTTCCCTCTGCTCCTCTTCTCTTTCCACGCCCCGATTCCCCTGGAGCCTTTTATAACCCCACGCTCTGCTGCCTGCCGCCTCGCGGGGGTGCCGTCTTCTGTCTCTGCTGACGGACTCTCCGTGAAGTGGGGGTGCCGTCTTCTGTCTCTGCTGACGGACTCTCCGTGAAGTGGGGGTGCCGTCTTACCTGCAGCCAGGCGTTGAGCACCCATTGGATACCAGGCAGGGTGCTGAGCCATCCCATTATCTCAGTTAATCGTCACAATTCCCTTGGGAGGGCGGTGTTTGTATTCTTTCCATTTGTCAGGTGAGAAGACTGAGATTTGGTGAGTTCAGTCCGTTGTGCTGAGTAGTAAATGACATGCTCTCCTGGTGCTCACGGCTTAGCTCTTCTTGCCAAGTGCATGATGCCCTGCGTCTCCTTGGTCTTTCCCTGTCACTTGCCATCTTGGCAGCTTCATTTGCCTGCTCTTGCTTCGCTCCACACCCACTTCTCCTTCCAAGCCTCTGAATCTTTCAAAGCCATCACTGCTACGCCCGTTGTCCCTGGGTAGAAACCTGGGTGTTTCTTTGATGCAAATTTGGCAAATACTTATTGTGTCATGTGCCAGGCAGTGTTCTTGGTGCTGGGAATATAGTGGGAATAGAAAAAAAAATCCTTACCCACATGGACCTTCTACTCTAGTGGGAAACGACAGACAGCAAACAAAATAAGTAAAATACCTAAGAGATCAGATCAATGCTTTGAAAGAAAGCGAGCGGAGCGGTGAGTCGGAGAGCGCAGGGATGGAGTTGCAGTGTTGATGGATGGTCAGGGACGATCTCCTGGGGAAGAGACGTCTAAGCAGAGACCTGAAGGAGGGGAAGATGTCAGCTACTGGAATATAGAGGGACCTGTTGTCTAGGAAGAAAAGAAGAAGGAAGAGGCCCAAAGGAGGGTGCACCCTGATGTGTTCCAGAAGTAGCAGGGATGCCATGTGGTTGGAACAGAGTGAGGAAGTGGGAGAGTGGTAGAAGGTGAGTTTTGAGGGGTAAAGGGATACAGAGGTGGACAGATCATGTAGGAGTGTGTTTCCCATGGTGAGGACTTTGACTTTCACTCTGAGTGAGCTGGGAGCCATTGGGAGGTTTTGAATGAATGGTGACTAACGTGGATTTTGAAATGATCACTCCAGCTGCTAGGGGAGATAGGGTGTAAGAGAAAGAGTAGGACAGGGAGACCATTGATGAGACCACTGTGGTATCACCCTGTCCCCCTCCTCTGTATGTTAGTTTTCCCTTCTAACCAAACACCCTCAGCATCTCAGTGGCCTGTGGTGTATTTTCTTCTCATATGGATCATGGTCTTGCTGAGTTTGGCTGATTTCAGCTGGGCTCGGCTCAGGTGGGCTTGTACTCAGGCTGTGAATTTGGTTCAAGCTCCGCCTTGTGACTTCTCCTCCTCCTAGGACTCGTGGCTATCCAAGGCATATTTTTTTTTTTTGATGCACATTTAAAGCCTCTGCTCTCATCTTGTCCACCAACCTTCTGTGGACCAAATCGAGTTATATGACCAAGCCCAGCATCAGTGGGGCAAGGAAATAGACGCTGCCCACTGTAGTGGGCCAGAGGCACGTGGCCAAAGCCCGGGTGTATGGTTCTTTAACAGGGAAGGAGGGAAGAACTGGAAACAGTGAACCAATCTATGAATGCTGTGCCCTGTCTCTTTCCGATCATCTTCATCCACTGTGCCACCAAGTCTGACCTTGTCACCTCCTGTTCTTTGATTCATTCCTAGCTTTGGTGCCCTGTGCCTCACAACATGATCTCTGCCATGTTTGCTTTTGTCAACTGCCCTTCCAACCCCCCCACATCCTGTGTGCCGCTGCCCAAGGTCTCTTCCCCCGTCCGGCTTCCTTCACGCCTGTCCTGCCCAGGAAACCTCAGTGACTGACCACTGCAGTGGACCACAAGCAGTGCAGTGTTCCCCACATGCCAGCACTTTTTGTACCCTCTTTACAGTTTTTGACAATCCATGTGACACCTGTTGTTATTTATTATTTTCCTTCATTTGACTTTAGGTTGACTTCCTTTGTTTTTCCTTAGACTCTCCTTAAATATTATAATAATGGCTATGAAAGAGTTAAACATTTTTGTAAAAACATAGAAAATATGATTTGAATGAAAATGCTTGTGCTTTTATTTGCCCTCTAAAATCTCGAGAGGTGGGTCAGCTGCATTTGGGGACCTACTGGCCTCCCACAAGCCCCCCTACCTCCATCCCACCTGTCCAGTCTTCCCTCTCACCTCTGCATGGATCCATTGCAGGGGTCGTGGTGCCCCCGCACTGCGCCCTGTCCTGGAAAGCTCTCAGCTTCCTGTGTTTCCTCCTTTCTTAGCACACATCACATGCTCCCGCGGCACCGGGGGGCTCAGCTTTCTCCCCGACTAGACTGTAAGTTCCTTAAGGAGGAGGTCTTGTTGGATTTTCTGTCTCAGAGGATGACATACAATAGGCACCTAGTAAACATTGAATCTCTTAATTGATAATTGAATGACTTGAAATTTGCTCTTTCAACGGACTCTGAGTTCTGTGAGGGTGGATCTTGCCGTTTCTCTTTTTTTTCCCTTCCCTACATTGTTTGCCCCCAGGTAGGCAAACAATAGGTGCTTATTAAATTTGCAGTAAGATGAGTTGCATAGTCTTAGTCCATTTGGGCTGTGATAAACAACATATCATAGACTGGGAGGCTTATAAACAACAGAAATTTACTTTTCACAGTTATGGAGGCTGGGAAGTCCAAGATCAAGGTGCCAGCAGATTCGGTGTCTGATGATAACTCGCTTTCTGGTTCACAGATGGCGCCTTCTAGCTGTGTCCTCACAGGGTGGAAGGGACAAGGGAGCTCTCTGGGGTCTTTTATATAAGGGCACTAATCCCATTCATGAGGATTCCACCCCTGTGACCTGATCTCCTCCCAAAGTCATTATCTCCTAATGTCATTAACTTAGAGATTAGGATTTCAACATGAATTTTGTAGGAACACAAACATTCAGACTATAGCACATAGGAACACGGGAGGCAGCTATGGTTGATAATGGAAAATGATGACAATTCTGATAGTTTAGCAATTCTAAGTTCTTTCAGGCCCAAGATGAGTTTGAACACAAATGCATCATGATTTTGATCACTGAAGGCAAAGGAGCATGTCTTTGGGGCCCCTGCCTTCATCCATGTAGTTCATGTTGGGTACCTAGGTACCTAGCTCGGTCCCTCCTATGCTAGCTCTACCTCTGGAGATGGTGACAAATTCTTTTCAGGATGGAACTGGTGTGTGTGTGTGTGTGTGTGTGTGAGAGAGAGAGAGAGACAGAGGAAGAGAGAGATAGCAGTCCAGAGGCCAACACACCTGGAATCTATTTGTGAGGAGCACTGGTTCTTGGGCCATTCCTTTATTTCTCGCTAAGTGAACATCTGGGATTCAGTTTGAGACACCAGCGGGTTTGGATGGGATTGCGAAGCTGTGGTTGGGACGTGGAACTGCTCGCCTGAGGTGGGAGTGGGAGAGGTGAGTGGGGGCTTTTAAACTATTTCTGCAGACTACAGTTCAAATGCAACAGCCAGAGGGGTGAGAAATCCTTCTCATGCTGGAAAAATATTAAGAAAAAAAAGGGAATACGGACAGGAAGAGTCAATCAGATGAAGGTGATAATGCAATCTGAAGAGGGCCCCTTCTCCCCTTTCACCCTGTTCCTTTTCCATCCTACAGTTCTAATACTGTCTAGGTATCTTCCTTTTCTAGGAAAAAATAGTAAGGAAAAAAATATCTTGGACCTGAGTCAGGGAAGAAATGCTATGAGAAAGTAAAATTCTAATTAGTTATAGATGAGCATTGGTCACAGATAATTACTCTGCATTCTTTGGCGCACACAAGAGCAGGCTGAGAAGATCTCTTTCTGTTGCTAGATACGTAAATACAGATCTAAATGCCTAGATAAACACTGAGAAGCACACCGTTGTTAACAGATCTTGCAGAGAGCCAGTGTTTAGAACAGAAATGAAAGGAATTTGTCATTCACAAGCTAGGAATGTTTGAATCTTTTACTGTCAGGACGTTTTTCTGCCTCACTTTGAACTTGCTCAGAACAAAAGGAAAGGCCAGTGGGTTCAAGCGGGATCATTTTAAACAGTGCACTTCCAGAAAATTTGTGCTGAGTCGCACCTGCCCTGCCTGACATCTGCTAGCTGGAGTGTTTCTCTTTCAATTTGCATCTGTCAGTTTCCTACCTGTGGGTCAAAGGGGTTGGAGACCCAGAGGAAGGGCCTAGAATAACCCAGAGAGAACGTGGAGGGTCTGTGGGCTGTGCTCATGCCATGCTATTTAGAACCAGCTTCACTGCATCGTTTGGGGGATTTTAAGGGGGGAAAAGTATTTTTCTCTTAATTCCTAGTAGAACTGACTCCACATAACCCACAGGCTGCTCAGTGCATGCTTAGCGTCAATGCTGAATTCTGAGGAATTCTCCATCGCTCTTCCTGCCCCAGCGTAGCTCTTCCATATTCATTTCCAGGCCGCATGGAAAAGAAAGTTAGCCTTTGGGGCCTTCTGCCTTTTCCTTTGCCCTCCCCCACTTGGCTGACATATTAATAGAGACCTCACCCTGATGGCCCCTCCCCTTGTGGGGACCCTCACCCTGAGCCACCTTCTCTCTGCTCCGAAGCCACCCTGCTTCCCTCCTCACCCCACGGCCCAAATCAGCTGGCGTGGGCTTCGTGCTGAAAACTCTCGGGACCCTCTTTCAAGGAGGGTGGGCGTCAGATGCTTGATTTGTGCTGTTGTGATTGTGACCGTAACCTGGTTCCAATACTCGAAGCTTCCTGGTGAAAGACCGTGTTTTCAATAGCTGAAGTGAAAGAGCCGGCACAGGGGTGCTTGGGCAGCACAGCGTGATGACTCACAGCACTGTCGGTTTTCTGCAGAGTTTACTGTCTCCATCTCATTTTCATCTGTTCCTCAGTAATTCTGCTAGGTAGGTGAAATAGATACTCACTCATTCATTCAACTAACCAACCAGCAAATATTTATTGAACACCTACTAGTAGCTGAGTTGCAGTGAACAAACAGACAAAAATCCCTCTTCTAATGGCACTGAGCATTTGAATGGATATTCTAGTAGGTACTGTTACGCCCATTTTTCACACAAAGAACCCAAGACATTGTGAGGTTAAATCCCAAGGCCACGCAGCTCATTGAGAGCTGGACTTAGAATCCAAATACCCTTCCAGCTCCCAGAATGAGGAGGATAGAGTGGGTGGTCTTAGGAACCATCTCATCCAACCCACCGATTCTGTTGATGGGGGAAACCAAGGCTCAGGTGCCGTGGTGTATTTGGGGCACATCTAGGGTTATACAGCACAGCTTCGCTAAGCCCCAGTCCTGTGCTCTGTCCAAGAGCTCTTGGACCCTGTGGGGGCTGATAATTCACAGGCTCTGTCATTTTGTCACCATCCCTCAGCTGCCTGATGACCACCCCCTGTACCCAGCGTGGACTTCACGGGCCATATTGGTAATGGCTATCGGCACTTCCCTGGGCTCCCCAGCCCCTCTCCCTCTGCCACAGTTGCTGGGGAAACACCCCAGCCTTGGCTGAATTCAACCTTCTGTCATTTGCACCCTCTCGCCCAGGGAACTTGAATGTGGCTGAAGAAAAACACGTTTCTGTGGACAAATCTCACTTGCAACTCATGGCCACTACCCTCAGGTGGACACGTGCTCCCTCCCGGCAAGCCTCCAGCCTTGCCTAGACAATGGTTTCTCACCACCTTTTCTCGGTCATCAAACACCTCCTCCCCCAGCGTGGTCTCCCTGATAATCTGGCCTCCTTTCTCACTCAGGAGACGCAAGTACTTGGAGGAGAAAGGAGAGCTTCCGTAGACTTCCACCAGCACTCTGCTGCCTGCCGGCCCCCTGCCTTCCTGCGGTTGCCCAGGTGACCTGCCTTGGGCCCTGCCGAAGGCGATCGCCGTCCCTGTGCCCTATTCAGGGGGCTCACCCTAAAAATCCACCCCCACCCCAGTCCCCTGAATCATCGGTTTACCCTCTCTTCTGGATCATTCTCATCAGCATATAATCATGTCATGATTTCCTCCATGTAAAAAAATAAAAACAGTAAAATCTCCCTTGACCCCATGTTCTCTCCTATTAACCCATTTTTTTTGTCTCCCTTTATTGCAAAACATCTCAACATCACTGTTTTTCCGTATTTTCTCCTCCTCCTCTTTCTTGAACCACGCCAGTTAATAGTTCATGCCGTCTCTGGAACAAGCGGCTCTTTCCAGGGTCACCAGTGAGCTCTGTGTTGCTGAATCCAATGTTACCCTCGTTTTTCTCTACCTCTCAGCTGCACTTGACAACCCAGTTCCTCCCTCCCTGCCTCCTCCTTTGGAACCCTTTCTTCTCTTGGCCTCGGTAACTCCACTTCTTGTTTCTCTTGTTTCTCCTCCCACCGCACGAGGGCTGTTTGCTCCTTGCTCTGGTCTCTGATGGAGAGTGTACCCCAGGACTCAGTCCATGCTCCTCTTGCCTTCTTTGTCTTCTCCCATGGTAACCACATCCAGGTTTATGGCTTTGTGTACCACCTACCTCACTCTATCTTGGTCTTGTCCCTGACCCCCAGATTTGTATATCTCATTGTCTATTGGGCATCTGTACTTGGCTATCTGTGGGCATATCAAATTTAACATATCCAAATCTCTTCCCTGTTCCCCCAACCCTGCTCTACCCATGGTCTTCCCCCATCTCAGATGACAGCAGTGCCAGAGATTTAGGTGCACAGGCCAAACCCTCTGCCTCCTCCTTGATGCCCCTCTCTCCCATACCTCACCTCCAGTCTGTCAGCCAATCCTTATTTCCAGAGTTTGACTGCTTCTTAAGACCTCTGTGGCTACAACCCTAATAGCAGAGTAGAGAGCATTCCCAGAGAAGGGAACAGCATGTGCAAAAGCCCCGAGCCAGGGAAAGCTGCAAGACTGCAGTATCTCAGAAGGGAACCTGATTCTTGAATGTGGGGAGCTGCCTGCCCTGTGGCTCCCACTGTGATGTGGAGTGAAGAGGTCACTATGAAGATCTGAGCTTTGGTCATTGCCAAGTGGTCTGACTCCTTGGAATGGATCTGGCCAGCTCCGAAGCTATAAATGACTGTTAAGTTGTCTGTGCATTATGTCTGCCGTGTGTGTGTGTGTGTGTGTGTGTGTGTGCTTTCTCCCACCCTAGTCATGTTTTCCTGGAGTCTGAATCCTCCATGTACTAATATAGTTCACGTACAATCTCCTGGGGGAGCCCCAGAGATCCAAGCTCTTGACTTTAGTCCTAGATCATGCGGCTTCTTGGCTACAGCATTCCGGGTTCCCCTGCATTATTTTAGGCAACTATGACTTAGACCTGTAGGTTAGCTAATCGGGAACCAGAGGACACTCAGAGCCATTTGACTCATTCTCTGCAGAGCCAGTTGTTTTCCACTGCAGCTGCACAGACAGGACGCCTGTCCTTCTTTCTCTCTCCCGCCCCCAACTGTCCTTCCTCCCGAAATCAAGGTCTTCTGGATGCACGGGTGCTTAGGCTTACGGCAGCAGCTGGGGCAGGGGTCAGAGCAAGGCAGGCTCTGGCCATTGATGTGCCTTGCATTTCCCTAACAGCCATGTAATTGGAGGAAAATTAGTCCAATGTGAGGTGCAGAAAAGGTCAAAAGGGCTTGTTTGGAGGGCTTTGTGCTTGCTTTCTTTTTGCGCTGGGGTCCTGAGCTTGAGCTCAGTAAGGTGGGATCCTGGGCACACCCCAGAGGTCTCCAGAACTGTGCATTTGAGCAGTGGTCTCCTGGGGCCCTCAGAGCCTTATTCTGAAATGAGAGGGGCAGGGCCAGCAAGTAGACCTTGGACAGTAAGGCCAAGGTGATACAGGGTCAGTTTCCTAGTCTGTTTGACTCTGTTTTTCCAGCTATAAAATGGGCAGATATTCGTTGTTTCTGTCCTCCCTTCTGGGATTACTGGGCGGCCTCCTGGCCAACCCACCACCAAAAAGTTAAGGACGCAGGATGGCAAATCACAGATTTTGGTGTCTGAGAGACTGTCGTTCAAGCCGCATCGGCTGTGTGACTTTGGGTAAGCTACATACCCTCATAACCTCACTCTGCTTCGGTTTCCTTTTCCAAAATAATGACCTTAGCAATGTCTACTTCAAGAGTTGCTTTAAGGATAGAGCGAGATAATGCAGGTAAAAGACCCGGCACGGTGCTAGCACATGGTAAGTGCCCTATGTTTACAGACAAAAAGGAAGGAAGGAAAAAGGACAAAGCGATCATTGCCACTTCGATGCTGAAGGCGTGTTGCTGGTTAGCCTAGTCCTCACCAAATAGCCAGGTATTCCTAGAGACCTCCGAGCTTGCCTTGCAGTTAGGTTTGTGCCAAGTGACTAGCGCTGGCCAGTCGTGTGAGAACAGAAATGGCACAAGTCACTGCTGGCTGAAGGGAGTTTAAAAGCTGGTCCTCCCTCCCTTCTTAAGCCACATGTTCTCTGTGGTGTCACACGTGACGGGATGAGCCCCTTATATGAATGTGGAGTTAAGTGTTTATTGCGTCAGCCCAGTGAGATTTTGGAGTTCGTTTGTTACTGCCTTGCTGACCGATACAGTCATCTACAAAGGAGAAATAAATC
Organism: Eulemur rufifrons; assembly: GCF_041146395.1. Classification (NCBI taxonomy): domain Eukaryota; kingdom Metazoa; phylum Chordata; class Mammalia; order Primates; family Lemuridae; genus Eulemur; species Eulemur rufifrons. The sequence continues at coordinate 16,733,021 of NC_090992.1, forward strand.
TCTGTATCTCTGAGCTCTGGAGACATCCAGGGATGAGGATGATGATAATAACAGTAGCTGCAACTGCTCCCATTTATCGAGCCCTCGAGAAACACTGCAAAGCCCTTGGCAGGTGTTAAACCTTTCAGCTTTCTCCGGTATCCCATGAGGTACATGTTTGGCTATTACATAATAATTGTGTTCCTAAAATAATCTTTAAGTTATTTTTAAAAAGGTTCTTGTAAACAACTTCAATGAGGAGAAAACTGCTCAGAGACAAGAATTTTTAGACTATGACCATGAAGTTATTTCTCCTACAGAAATGTCAAAAATAGAGATTTTTAATTGCTATTAGGACTTTTGGAAGTTATATAAACTAACTAATTTTCAAAACGGGCGTAAGCCAGCCTAAATGTGGCGGAGCAAATACTGAATACCAAGGAAGACAAATCTCAGGTCAACTTGCTTCTAAACTATAGAAATAAATCCTGAGTTGATCCATAATTGCTGTTAAAAGGAAGCCCCATTGTATCTCAGTAAAGCCGGCTATCCCCTCCCCATGACAAAGAAAGCCTCAAAGGCAAAGAACAGTGGTCACTCAACTAACGTGGCCATGGGTGTTGAGGCTATAGGCCATTAGGTTTTCTTGCCACACATGTGGGGGCCTTTCCTGATCCTGACAGTGGGATAGACCAACAGCCATCACAAACAGTTCCTTACCAAATCGATCAGGTGACATCCAATGTGCCGTATGAAGCCTGGCGTAGCAGAACAGAGCCTGACTTGGTTTTGTTTGGCAGGTGAGGAAACCAAGCACATGTGAGGCCATCAGTGGCTACAGCAAATAACTGGTGGAAACAGCTCCAAATCAGGGTTCTCTGCTCTTCTGACTCTCCAGAGTTCAAGTTCTCGGCCCCTGATTGGTAGTGACATCTGTACATCCTCATGGGTGGTGATGATGCCACCTCTGAGCTGAGGTTCGAGGCCTTTGCAGCTTGGTTCTGCCCTTGCCCTGGAGCCTGCCGCTGTCCTGGGGCTCGCTGGCCTGGAGCGGCAGCTCGTGGGAAGCCTTGCCCGTCTCCCTCTCTCCTTTGGGGTGGCGTGCAGCGTCTATCCTGGGTAACAAAGCCACTTTGGCCCTTGTTGCTTGGACTCCTGGGTGTTTCTGAAAGGACCAGTAGACAGAGACAGAATCCAAGAACTGCCTGGGAAGGGGAACCCGTTGAGTCCATTACTAAAGCGAGCCATCCTGGGGACCTTCAGGGGTTAGCACACTTGGGCTCTCTCCCTCCCTCAGGCCTGAGCAGGCAGCCGGACAGTCCGTACCTCCCCGAGGAGAGGAGGGGAAGTGCCGTGCTGCAGCCATGCCCAGGCCGGAGGCCCCCACCCCTGTTCCTTCCCTAGTGAGGGGAAGCAGTGAGCCCACCCCCTTTTGCCTTGCTCATCAGTGAGGCAGAGAAGTCTAGAAGCTGAGTCTTTAAGAAGTTTCTGGAGGATGAAGACAGACTCAGGCAGGCAGGCCCTGTAGGAGTCCTGTGCACCCCTGAACAGGACAGCTTCCTTCCCCAGGAAGGCTGTTGGTTCATCAGGCTCCCCTAGTTGGCCATTCCTACCTTTCCATGTATTCATGAAATTCAGCAGGCCCCCTGGAAGGTCCCTTGTGTGCCTGGTGCTGTGTTGGCTGCTGTTGGGACACAAAGGACACGTTGGCTGTATTTCCCGCTCTTAAGGACCTTCAGAACTTAATGGGAAGATGAGACCCACACATGAGGTTAAGATAGTTTTTAACAAAGTGCAAAATGAATGTTACCATTATACGTAGCAGTTAAGAGCACAGGTTTAGCATCAGCCTTCTGGGTTCAAGTCCTATCACCAGCCATCGGGTCAGCTTTGACTTTGGGCAAGCTCCTAACCTTCTTAGGCCTCTGTTTCCTTATTACAGGGATACTAAGAGTATTGGCCTCCAAGTGTTTCCATGGGGATTAAATATTACATGTAAAGTGCTTAGTACAATGCCTGACTCATGGTTTCAGTAATATCACTATTGTAAGAACATACTTGAGTTACAGAAATCCTGAATCCAAACACACCACCTTCTGCATGGTGTTCCTCCCTTCTCTGTTCGTTTCCTTGGTGATTGGTAATTTTGACAGATGTTACCCAAGCTGGAGCCCAGGGAGCCGCTTTTAATACCTCCACTCCTGTGACTCCCTCAGTCCTCACATACATTTGGTCATCAACCCAACGATTGTAACTCACTTCTATCATCTACACTTCAGACCACTGTCATCCTTGATCACGTCTTCCCATAGCCACGTGGATTACTCAGGCACCCTCTTAACTGGTTTCCAGTGTCATCCTCTTCCCAACCAGATTTACTGCTACTTGAGAGAACTTTCTAAAATCCAAACCAGATGATCACTCCTTGCCCAAGCCCTGTCTTTGGCTCTCGCTGACTCTAAGTGGAAAGCCAAGCCCAAATCCCTTATTATGACCTACAAGGTCCCTCACATTGTGACCTCTGCCTAGTGGTGCACCTTCATTGCTGTGTTCTCAAGTCCCCTCCGTGTTCCAGCAGTGCAAGCCTGCCTCCCAAGTGCCCTGCGCAGGAATGCACATGCTGCTAAGTCCAGAACTCTCTGTCTCTGTCTTCTGAAGAGTCACACATCCTTCAGAACTAAACTCCAAGTTGCTTTCTTTGGGAAGCCTTGTTTTAACCAGGACTGGGTTAGCTGCCCCTGCACTGTGCTGCCATAACACTCTGCTTATAGGATCATGGTGCCATTTTTTGTCTTCATGTCTGTCTCCTCCCCTAGCATGTGACATTCTGGATGGATGGGTCAGTGGTGATTAGATGGATGGATGGATGGATGGTTGGCTCAATGGGTGGATGTGTGGATAGATAAAGAGATGAATTCTATAGACAAAGTGGCAAAAACTTCTAGTTTTGTATCTCACACCCAGGCTGCATCAAGGAAGGCCTTCAGTGGTTCCAAAAAGACCAGGGTCTGTTTCTGGGAGCCTCACAGTTCGGGCTGAAGAGCAGTAGGACTGTGCAACTCACCAGCCAGTGGGATTTTGACCTTTATGCTCCTCACTGTTCCAGCAGGAAAGCTGAGAAGGAGTTTTGATCTCAGAGAGGGCCTTATCGCATCATTGACCTGGCCCATGTCCCCTTTGCTGACTTCCTCAGTTCTGTCCTCATACAGGTCCCATCCCGTCCTGCTCTCCGTTCAGGAGTCATGGCTGTACTTCCAGCTTGAACGATGGCAGGAGATTCCCCCCTCTGGGGCCAGAGTAACAGCTGCAGATGGCACGAGTGCACCATGGCCAGCAGCCACCAACTGCAGCCCCGCACTCACCTGTGCCTCAGTCAGGAGGACAGCACAACTCACTCTGTTCATTTCCCCGTTCTGGGGCTGCTTCCATGGCAGCCACGTGGGAAGTACTCCTGGCGCAGCCTGGAGCCTTCATTGGCTTTTTGAGGAAGACCCTTTGAGCCAGGCTGTTCCCAAAGTAAACATGAACAAATCCTGGAATGACCTAGAAACACAGTATCTGGCTCCTTCTGATACGAAGAACCAGCAGGCGACCCACCCAAGCTGAAGCTGGAAAGGCCCCCAGGGTTTTGGAAGCAGAGCCCAGCCCGACAGCTCCGGGATCCTCGCTCAGGGTTTACGAAGCGGCGGGCACAGCACAAATTGGCTAAATTTGGTTGCATTTTTATTTTTGTCCAGCCACAAATACCGGCAAAGAACTGAAAACGATTCCTTCCCTTCCAGGAGCCTCGGAGCCAAGCTGGTTTTATTTTTAGCTTCGACTCTGGTTTAGGGCTTTTAACACAGTAGACACCCTACTCACTGCCGGCAGTGGCGGCCGGATTTTAGGATTTTCGCCTAGACTGCAGCGTCAGTCGTCTGGATATAACTTTTACCAGGCTTTGTACAGCTGTGACAATAGGGGGTGGTCCCAGACAGGCCCACATAGAGACCCAGTTCTTGCATTGGGAACCTCCAAGAGAGTCCTCTTCAGGGAGGGCGTGGTGCCGGGGCGGGTCATTGTCTAGGCTGGGGTGAAGGAGGGAATCCTCGATGAAGAGAAACAGGAAAAATAAAGAAAGAGAAAGGGGAAGGGGAACCTGTCACTTACTGAAAGGCTTCAAGTAACATGGTGGTTCAGAACCAGAGCCCTAGAGAGTCACACTGACTGGGTCCAAATCCTGCCACTCCCACTTCCTAATGCTGTGGCCTTGGTGGTGTGACCTCCCTAGACTTCAGACTCCTTATCTTCGAGATGGGATTAATAATAATCTGCCTGGAGCCACCCCTGTGTGGTTGGGATCCTGCTGGTGTAGCATGTGGCTGGGTGTTTGACATGCAAATAGGACCCCATTAGTGTCATCTGTGTGACTATTACTGTGCTTTTCATGCAGCGCTAAACACTTGCGCATACACTGTGGCATTCAAGACTCCCTGTAGCCCAAAGAAGTAGGGTTATTTTGCAGATGGAAGGCTCGGGCTCAGAGGGCTAGTAACTTGTCTGAGATCCCGCATTGAGAACGTGGCCAATCCCAAAGTCATAACGCCACACCGTCTCCCTCTCCGGGGCCAGGGTGTCCACCTGTTATTGCTGACTGTAATCAACTGCTTGAAACTGGGAACTAGATTCGGCCTCATTCTCCTCTTCCCTGAGCCCCCCCCCCACATTTTCCACTTTAGTGTCAGGTACACATGGAGTAGACACCAGCAATGTCAGAAGAACAGGAGTCCAATACCCAGGGACAGAAAGTGGAGCGGTGGTTGCCGGGGCTGGGAGAGTGCAGAGGGACGGGCTGTTGTTTAATGGGTACTAAGTTTCAGTTTTGCAGGGTTAGAAAGTTCTGGAGATCAGTTGCTCAGCAATGTGAATAGACTCAACACTACCGAACTAACTTACCATTGTTAAGATGATGAATTTTACCACAATTTTAAAACATTAAAAAAAAAATAAACTGATGTAGGAGTTGGCCCACCATAGAGGAGCTTAATTTGTCCAAATCCCAGCCTTTCCTCCTGACTCTTTGTCATCAGGAGTCTGCAGCAGCATTCTGACCCTCCCCTGCCCACCCGCGGCGTGACCCGCTGTGGCCGAGTGCCCCACTTTCTGACACTGGGCTTGTTACGTGGTGTCTTAAATGCTCCTCTCTTGCATCCTGTCTGATCTCCCTGTAGTCCCCTATTCCTCTTGAGTGTTTGCCCAAGACCTAGGATGAAAGTGGGGAAATAGGAGCAAAATCCCCAACAGGGAACCATGTCTGCTTGGTGGCAGGGTTGGGGGAGGGTTGGGCTTTGGGGCCAGAAGCTGGGGAGAAACTCACTTGTTCTTTTCCTCAGTTTGCTTAGCTTTCAAATGGGGATTCCATAGTTACCCCACGTAATGGGACATACTTGCTTTACTCTAGATGGAAAAATTCATCCAGGCAATGAACTACTCTGGCTCTCAAAGATTCTGGGCGCTGTGAGGCGTCTGTTTTAACCTTGGCTGGGGTGGTTTCCCTTTTCCCAGACTAGGCTGTGTCAAGTAGCTAGGACAGAGGGCCATGGGACTAGCATGCACAAGGGCTCCCAAAAATGTAGCCTTCATGGAGATCACAGCAGTGGCTCAGTGGCCCTTGAAGACACGATGGCCTTTTGTCCTGTGGGCGTGTAGAGAGACTCCGATTGGCTCTGTTGCCACCATCCGACGTGAACCATCTCTACTGGGCCAAGTTTTGCCTCAGTCTACACCTGATGCTCAGACTTTGGTCCCTGACCCAGGGCCGATTTCTCTATCAGGCACAGTGGGGACAGTGCCGAGGGCCACGATACTGGTAGGGGACCATGAAAATGTTTTAATTTGTTTTAAAGTTAAAGACAAAAATGAACTTTTAGGTTGAAATACATATTATATAATATTACTATATTTGTTTTTATAACGACACAGTTGTAAAATATAATATTTAAAAATATTTTATGGAGAAAGCAACCCACAAAGACAAAAGTGCCAAGGACCCACTAAAGTCACACTGTAGCCCTGCTCTGGTCCAAAGAGCCAGGAGGCTGGGATTCCATTTGGTCCCTCAACCCATGATGACCTGCCGCGCCCTCTCCTCTGTTCCTATAGCAACTGCCATCTGCTCCCACCACCACCAATTTCACATCTGAAATGTCTTCTCTGATATTTTATTTGTATTTCTGGAGTCTATTTCACCTGCCAGTTCCATCACTTGGTAAGAGCTACCTAGAGCTCATGGTGAGGACAGTTCAAAAGTCTTGTCTGGGGTCCTGGGAAAGCATGTTGGGATTGATTAGCGATGTTCCTCTAAGACTCAAGCTGGGGGAATGGCACTGCAGCGCACACGTGTGTTTGGCTTGTGCCTGACTTTTGCCTCGCATTCCCGACGTGACTATGAGCTCCGCCATGATGGAATGTGCCTTACATGTGTTGAACATCCCATAGTGAAAGATCTAGAGTCCCCTAATACCTGTTGATTGATTGAAGTGGCGTCTGAATACATGTGATGCGATTTAATGTCCTCTTGACATCCTTTCCTTCTCTTTTCTCTCTTTAGGCGCCTGAACAAGAATAAGCTCCAAGTCCTCCCGGAATTGCTTTTCCACAGCAACCCGAAGCTCGCCCGACTGTGAGTAGAGTTCACTTGCGTTCTCTGCCTCGTGCCCTGCCTGGCTTTGGGGACGTGGCGAATGCGGTTGCCTTAGCGTGTGGAGCCCTGTGCCGTGTGGGGCTTGGCCCTCAGGCCCTGGCGTGGAGCGGGTTGGACGTGGGGTCCGCCCCACCCCTTGCACACCTCCAGGCCTGCTATCTGACTCCTCCCCCCGGGGACCAGCGGTGTAAGTGGCCAGGGAGGACTGGTGACTTGTGGTAGTGGATCCTGCCCTTGCAGGCAGGGAGGAAACTGCGGTTTAACCTGGGTCTGAGCTTGCTTCAGGGAAATTCCCTGAGGGCATGTGAGATGAGCGTGTTCACGCCAGCGGTCTCGGAGGACATGGGTTTGGACTAAACATGCCAGCCTCGCCACCCTGCTGGCCGGAGCAGCTCCTGCCGTGTTCCCGCTTCCCGCCACTGCCAGGCCAGAAACCCCGGGTCTGGAGGTCTATGATTTTGTGGGAAAGGGAAGAAACACCTTGAATTTTGCTTTATTTTCTACGACGGTCTAGAGTATAACGAGGGGGGAAGTTGGAGATATCTCTGCACATTTATTCAGTATCAGAGTTTGGAAGCCCAGGAGTTGAAGATGCTGTCAGGGTAGAGACTGGATCCGCGTATGGTGGGCATCGGGCAAGTCCGTGTTACTGACAGTGAACCTGAAATCCTGCTGGCAGTTACTTGTGTAGATCATGGGTGAACTGGGTGGCCCAAGGCTCGACTCTGTGAATGGAGTGACACAGTGTCTGACAGCTCAGCAGTCAGGCGGCGAGATTTACAGCCTGGCCGAGAGCTCTAACATTACTGGGGAGGGAGGATCCAATGCTGTGGCCACTCTCATTCCCAATGTCTACTCATACAGGCCAACGCTGCATATAGGCTCTGGGATAAATCGGGAAATATGAAACACGTGTCAGTGCATGCACTTAAGAATGAGTTCTGAATTAGGAATATCTATTTATATGTGTCAATACACACAGCCACACGCACACATAAGATGAGATACATAAATTTATTTTAAAGGAGCACTTCATTAGAACAAGAGGAGGCAAGGGTTGGCTGGTGCTCAGTGGTACGGTGGTCTTGCTTGCCTTCTCTGGGAAACACACGTACTTTGTCAGGGTCTCCTCTTGCTGTGCACCCCACTTCTCTGGCTCAGTCCACCTTGCTGACTTTGCTGAAGGTAGGAAAGGCCATGCTCCCTTTCTAGTCTTCTAATCTCGATCCACCTGGATGGATTGGACGGAAGTGCGGCTCAGCAGTCTGGGGGGCCCGCAGAGCTGGATAAGCAATGCCAAAAACCACCCTAGTTTTCAACTTCCCCTGCCCTGTATAGATAGCTCTTCCCTCAAATGCTCACCTAATAGCCAGCTCTCCACCCAGCAGTGCATTTGTCGTGCCTTTTCAGCCTGTTCTTAACTAAGTACTACAGCACAGTGTATTCTATCCATCTGGAATCTCAGCATCAGTTTCCAGGCAAAGGGAACCTGCCTGCCAGGCGGGGTGGCTTGTGTGGGTGGGGTCTGAGTTTTCCGGCTACGGGATGTCAGCAGGCTGGTTCTTGCTCAGGAAGCCTCCACGTGACCGTCAGGCGATGCCCACTTTGTGCAGGACTGGTCTTGATGCAGGCGGAGGAGGAATTTCAGGTGGAGATAACAGGTCTCTGAGATCCTGGGGCCAGGCATGGAAGCCCCTCAGTTATGTTCTACCTGCCACTTTCTAACTGAGAGAGCTTGGGAGAGTCACTTTCCCTTCTATGCCTAAATAACATCACCAATAAAGGGAGACGCCCACTCCTTTCTGTCTACCTCGCAGAGGAGCTGTAAGTATCCAATGAGATCATGGTGGTGTGTACGTTTTCTAGGACTTACAGTGCTGTGTAAGTTCCAACATAACTGTTGTGACTCTCACACTTTCCTTCTTTACAACCTGAGTTTCTGATCTCCTTTCTCCAGGAGGCATGAAGAGACCAGGTCACTAGGAGTTGCAAGGAGCTTTGAGATCAGTTACATTGAGCTTCAAGCCAGAGGGCTGCAGCAGGGAAGGCAGGGATGACATTCAAGTCATTTTGCTATCCGTCCCCCTCCGGGTCACCGGCTGGGCACAGAGTCTAGGACTCGTAGGCACTCAGTCAGTGATGGTTGAATGGGGAGATGAATAAGTGAATGAGATAAGCCTAAGGATATAACCAGCGCTCTCAGGGAGCCTCGATTCTTTCATCCACCATTCATTCATTTATTCAGTCATTCATTCATTCACTTGCTCTTTCAGTGGCCTCCTCCCCGGGTGTCTGCTGCAGCCCAGCCTCCGTGCTGGGTGTGGAGCTGCAGACGTGAAGGATGCCCCGTTCTCCACGTGCCCCCTTATGACACACTCTGAGTGGCTGCCAAAAAGCTGAGAGCTAAATATATATACACAATTTTTATTGAAGCAGCTATATTAAACCAGGTTTAGGCTATAATCAGCAATCCCTTTTTTCTCTCCGGGCTTGATCTTTGATTTTCCTTAATGACCCTCTTGTGTCTTTGTCTTATTTTGTCAGCCACTCCAGAGCCTTTTTGGAAATAAGCAGGGTACAAATTAGAAATCAATAAATGTGCAATCATGAGCGTGTACACACACGCCGCTGGCTGTGTTTTAAAAGAGTACTGCATCTCAGTAGACCCCGCGAGCCGTTTCTCACACTAAATGTGGAGTCTGTGTGGCTGATGACTCCGTGGTATATGCCGTGTGGAATAAACAGCCACTCCGGACTCTACTTTTCTTGTTATTAGTCTTATAGGCAGAAACTGCCTAATATTCAGTGTTTATCCAGAGAATACCTTTGGGAGAATCTATGTTCATGTAATAAAAGGATTTTGATAAGTATTAGAAAGGGAAATAGTATGTATTGAGAACCTATGCTATGATATTATAATAACGCTATTAACTAGCAAGTGGCAGAAATGTGACTAAAGTTAGTAAAGAGGAAATATATCTGTTCATGTTACTGAGAAGTCCAGTGGTAGTTAGGCTTCAGGAACAGCTGGATCCAGGGGTTCAGTGGTGTCATTAGGACTTCACCTCACTACCTCCAGTCCTTGGAACAGTGGATGTGTTGTCAAGCTAGAGCGGAAGAGTCGTGGCATGCTAATTCAGCAATTCTGGTGAAGAGCGACTTTGTCAGACAGTTTTGCAGAAAGGAACTGAGGGTAGACACTGATTACTTAGCTTGGTCACATGCCCACGTCCAAGCGAATCACTGTTGCTAATCAGACATCCTCTGATGATTCAAGTCGGAGTCTTGTGTTCATCCCACTTGTTTGGGGAATGGGTTCCCCACAGGAAAGGGTGAATTCTGTTATTAAAAGACAGAAGGGATGCAAAATGTGAAAACAACAAATGTCTGCAACTTTATTGAGCATCTACTCTACACATTTCCCCGTGCTTTAATGGAGAACTTTGGGTTCTCACAGTAACACTGTAAGATAAAAGCATTAGCAAGTACGTTGCATGCCAGGTGCTGTTCTGAGCACTTGGCGTCTGCTAACTCATTTGATTCTAACAACCTCACGGGACAGGTACTGTGGTTAGCACTGTTCTGTAGTCCTAAAAAAGGTTAAGGAACCTGAGCAATATCATACAACTACCTAGTGATGGAGCCAGGATTCAAATTTGAGTAACCTGACCCCAGAGGCTGTGTTTGTTTCTACTATAATGAGTTTCCTGCCTAAGCCTCAAGCAGAGCTCCCATTTTACAGATGAGGAAGCTAAAGCTCAGAGAGTTCAGATTACGTGTCCATATGTCCCATATATCTAAGAAGCAGCACTGCACTGGGCGCTTTGCCTCCACACTCAGATATGACCTTCACACCAGCCCTGCGAAGGGAATCCTTCTCGAGCTTAGAAGGCTTATCTAACTTACTGCAGCTGCGTAACCAGGACACAGTGGAACTGGGACTCAGTGCATGTCTGTGTCTCTGCAGAGTCCCCACGTTTCCTGCCACTCCACACTGCCACGCTGACTACTGTGGAGAGCTGCAGTGCTAGAAAGGATTGATGATGCACCTGTCCGGGCTTCTCTCAGGCCCTTGCTGGGTACCCGCCCCCCAGAGCCAGCACCATCTGACGCGTGTGCAGTAGTGGTGTATCTGTCTCCTTATTCTGTTCTCCAGGACATAGAGCATGAGCCATAGACTCCTAGAGCTTGGACGTGCTCTGAGCTTTAGGTAACATCACTGTGGTCTGCAAAGCACCCAGCAAGGTCTCTTCCCTGCCTGGGGCACTCAGTAAATATTAGCGCCCTGCCATGCTGATGCGGATCATAAAGTCGTCAAGGGGCAGGGCCTGGCCTCCTACTCTTTCTAGGCTCCGTTCAGTGCCAGGACCCAGAGCTGAGGTTGGGAGGAGGCCAGGTGAGGTGAAAGTGCTAAGGGGCTACCGACTATGTGCCCTGAGACCTTGGGCAGGTTACTCAACCTCACCAGGTCTCAGGTTCTTCATCAGTAAAATAGACGATAATAGAACCTACCTGTCTGTGTTGTTGGAGGATAAATGGAAGTCAGCTAGGCACAGCAATTAGTGTTAAATACAGCACACAGTCGGTGCTCTGTGGAAGATGGCGATGGTTAACTCTAGTTAGCCAACTGCGGGGAGTGGGGCATATGTGGGAGCTTTGGGCTCCGTATACGAACATTTCAGCACCTAGGGAAGAGCCCAGGCTCCAGAATAGATGAGGGTTTAAGGAGCACTTGGTTGGACTGAGAAGTCCTGGGTCCTCATGCTGGCTCCATCACCCATAAGCTGTGTGACCCTAGGCATGCTGCTTGGCCTCTCTGGGCTTCATTTGGAAAGGACAGGATGGAGTTCTCCTTTTTGCATCTCCTTCTAGCTTTTTCTTCCACCTACCCATGAAAGAGGCAGTGCAGGATTTTTGGTTATTTAAAGGCTGAGTGGTGAATGTTGCCAGAAATTCCTTAGAAGGAGCATAAGGCAAGGTGCAAACAGTGATTAAAAACCCTCTGCATTTTACTGGATCAGGGAGCTTTGCAGGAGCAGAGGAACACACGGCTGACAACTATTTTTTTAAGAGTCTGACTCTGCCCTCTGAGGATGAGCAGACCACAGGCTCCTCTGGCCCACCTGTCCTGGATTCAGGCCGGGGGGTTCTGTGCAACATTCGGCAGCGGCTGCACAAGCAGTTATACTTGCAGCCAGACGGAAGGGTCCAGTTCTCCATTCAGTTCTTCAAGGTATTTGACAGTTTTAAAAAACAAATGCCACTGGGGCTAAGCCTGCTGTTGCTCAGTTGGGGCAGTGGAGTTGCAGGAGACTTGGGAAATTAATCCCCAGGCAGCTGAAAACGACTTGAAATGTGGCCAACCAACCTCGCCCCCAGACACTGGGGCTGCTATCGCGGTGGAACAGCTCCCTACCGGAGAGTTAAGGGCTGTCAGACTGCGGCACCCAGGGAACCTGCTTCTCACGGACAAGCCTTCCTCCCATCTCGCGCTGCTGCTGGTTCGGACTCGCTCTTCGTGTTTACCGTGTTCTCCTTTTATCGCAGGTGTCAGGTGTACGTGCTCCAGGCCCAGGCAGACTGGGAGCTGCATTCAGAAATGATCTCGTGTCGCTTTGAGGCAGCCACTGTTAGGGCAGTAACAGGAACTTCAGAGCCGTGCCGACCTGGGTTCGAATCCCACTCCCTGGTGACCCTGGGCAAGTGACTGCAACTTTCTCAGTCTCACGTTGGGTAGCTATACCAAGGATATATACCAAGCATATATACCAAGGATATACTAAGGTTAACAATCACAGTTTCTGTATTAGTTTGCCAGGACTGCTGTAACAAAACCACAGACTGTGAGTGGCTTAAACTTCAGATATTTATTTTCTCACAGTTCTGGAGGCCAGCAGTCCCAGATCCAGGTGCTGGCCCGACTGCTTTCTTCTGAGCCCTCTCTCCTTCGCTTGCAGGTGGCTGCCTTCCCTGCCATCCCCTCACGTGGTCGTCCCTCTGTGCAAGTGCCCCTGGTGTCTTTCTCTTCTTTTGAGGACACCAGTCGTATTGGATTAGGGCTCCACCGTAGTGGCCTCGTGTTAACTTCATCACCCCTTTAAAGACCTGTCTCCAAATACGGTTACATTTTGAGGGATGGGGGGTTGGGGCTTCAGCATCTGACTTTCGGGGGGACGCAATTCAGCCTTTATCGATTCGCGAGTGCGTGTTGCATATTTACTATGGGCCGGTGCTCTGGGAAGTACTTGACATATATTCTCTCACTTGATCTCAGATTTAGGAGGCAGATACGATATTATCCCCATTTTAGAAATTAAAAAACAAAGGTCTAAAGATTTAAATGGCTTGCCCATGGCCCCAGCCAGAGCCAGCGTTTGGCAAATCAGAGTTCGAACCCAAGCTTGCCTGACTCCAGAGCCCATGTTCCTAATTGCGAGTTCTATACTGTAGGTATGGGTAGTTAGTAACTAGTTCAAATACCAGGCGCCTAGTAGGCACTCAGCGAGTGCTAGTTCCTTCATCTCTTTGATGCTCTAAATGAGCCCAGGCTTGTTGAACGGCTGGAGCCCTGTGCCTCTAGGAAGTACTTTCTGCCGCACGTAGGTCCCTTTGCAGCCACCTTGCTCTTCCGATTCTGCACTAAACTTTAAAACATAACTGCATGCAATATGTGTCTCTATAAAGCTATGCACTGATGTGAAACAGTGCTATAAAAGTGAAAAACCCGTGGAGAAAACAAAAACCATACTACCCAATTTTCCAGTGGAGTTGTTATCTGATGTGGTGAAATGATAATAGCACAATGGGAAAGCCAAGCCCATCGGGTCGCGGGGACTTCGGAGACTGCCCCTGGCCGGGCTGGATCCCAGGACCTGCCCCTCTTCCGTGCCGGCCCGGCTCTCAGAGGCTGTGAGACCAGTCTCACAGTCACAGATATGGGGTCACTCTTTTTAGGAACATAGGCACCCAAAACTCGTGGAAAACATCCCTGCAAACCAAGTCTCCATTTCCTCTCTTTCCTTTGCATGCTGCAGTGAGGCCAGCTTCTGTTTACTTTCTGGCTGGCTTTGTCAGCTCCAAGGTTCCTCATGTGTTTGAAGACAGGTTTGGCATTTTTTTTTTTTTGAGACAGCTCTTTTGCCCTGGCTAGAGTGTTGTGGCGTCAGCCTAGCTCACAGCAACCTCAAACTCCTGGGCTTAAGCAATCCTTCTGCCTCAGCCTCCCGAGTAGCTGGGACAACAGGCATGCGCCACCATGCCCGGCTAATTTTTTCTCTATATAGTTTTAGTTGTCCAGCTAATTTCTTTCTATTTTTAGTAGAGACGGGATCTCGCTCTTGCTCAGGCTGGTCTCGAACCCCTGAACTCAAACAATCCACCCGCCTCGGCCTCCCAAGTGCTAGGATTATAGGCATGAGACACTGCGCCCGGCCTAGGTTTGCCTTTAATCTGCATGTGGACAGATACTGGATTATGGGGGAGCTGCCATGTCACTCCTGGCTGCTATTTTCTTTTGTTTTCTTAAGTGTGACGTGTCCTCTCTCTCCAGTCCCTCAAGCCAGAGCCAGGGGAGGAGGCTGGGAAGGTCTCTTCCCTCCTCAGCCGCCGGCATCCTCAGTGGATGCGTCCAGCTGAGCACGGAAGCCTGTGGACTATCCATAGAGTTGGGTACAAGCCTAATATTTTGAATTGTCTTATACGTTCTCACATCATAGAATTTTTGAGCTGGGAATAAAAGTTATCTAGGCCAGCACTTCTCGAACTTCATTGTGTATCTGAACGCCTGGGGCTCTTGTTAAGATGTGGATTCTGATTCCGCAGGTCTGGAGTGCGACCATAGAACCTGTTTCTAACAAACTCCCAGGTGACGCTGCTGTTCTAGGACCATGCTTTGCAGAGCAAGGATCTAGGCTACAGTAGTTCACTTGGTTCTCAAACACACCGTATGGGAAAAAAATCACTTGAGATGATGGTTAAAATGCTGCTTCCCAGGCCATGCACCTAGGAAGTCTGGTTCATTAGATCTGGAAGGGACCGAGGGATTTGACTTTGTAAACAGGCACCCTAGGTGGTTTTGGTGTATGTCACACATCGTGCATACTTTAAGAAACACTCATCTACAATAGCCCCTGTTATTTTATAGATTTGGAAGGATAGAAAGACTCAAACATCTGTTGAGAATCTACTATGTGCTAGGCACCTTATACCAATGCAACCTCCTTCAGTTCTCCCAAGAATCCTGCAAGGAAGGTATTATTAATATCATGCCCACTAAACAGATGATAAAACTGAGGCTTGTGGAGTTTAACTCACCAGCAATAAACTCAGGTCTTTCTGATCCCCAACTCTGTGGGGTTTTTTCCTACCTTATCATATACTTCCTATGCTGAAACACACCTGGGGTGGGGAGAAAGAAATCGCAGAAGGTTTCATGGTTTAGTATTTTGAACTTATGTGCTCATATGAACATATATGAGCATGTGTCCCTATCTGAGATCTAGGATATTAAGACTTGCAACATTAAAAGAGAAAAATTTATAGACTTAAATACATGTTAGCAAGTAGACCTTTCTGAATTCCCTACAATTTGTCAAAAGTGGAGTCGGGTTTTATATTTTTAATCTCGTTAGCCTTTGAGGCCAGCAGGAGAGTTTTCTAAAGAGATCAGGCAAATACTCGTACTGAGAACATTCTGCCAGCTTGGAAATTGTTTTTAAAATTTTCTTTTTTTTTTTAAGAAGGAAAGAAAAGCAAGTTGTGACTTTACAATGCTTTGGAATTACAGAATATGCTTGTAATTTTTACAATTCTGCACAGACTTCTTTGCCACATCTGGTTGATATTACTGGCAGGAATATATGGGGGAATAAACCACGGGTTGGAATGTGAAACATCCCACAAAATGAGTTTCTTATAGGTTGCTGCATAAAATGTTTGAGTCTCCTTCTCTTTGGAGGGGTGGCTTAAGCGATTGCATGGATTTAGTACTTTCTTTGGTTTGAAGGTAAAGGTTTTTGCTGGTTTACTTGGTGAGGCTTCCAAGATGGTTTTCTGAAGACTTTTGCATCATTCTAGAGTCGTGCTGTGTATCAGGGTGAGAAGAGCCACGATCCAGGGGAATCAAACCCACCTTTGGTGAACAGCACTGGACTAGTGGTGATAATGGTAAAACCCAGGGACCAACTGAATCACTGCAAACAAAAAAAATGTAGGGAGAAAGAGTCATATGTGTAAGAGCTTCAGAAAACCTCCTGAATCTGGCTCTGGTGGTGCATCGAATAGCTGATGGCAAGACAAGCTCACCTCCTCACATTTACAAGTGAGAGCCTTTGTACATTGATGCATTCTCTTTGCTGTATTTGAAAATAGTTAGGAAAGTGGAAAAATAGAACACCCAGCTGATACTGGGAACCCAGTTAATTGCCTGTTGGTGACATTTCTGCCCAAGTCCTGGGATGAGAACTGTGTGAGCAGGGCAACTAAAGCATTGTTGGACATCTACAATATGTCACTCCAACGTGCTGGTTGTTGGGATGCTGAGTATAAAACCCAGAAATGTCTAATCTGAGCCCAGAGGGTGTGAGTGTGGGCTTCTTGCCACCTGGCTCTTTCTCAGACTTCCCTGGCTAGGACCCACCTGCGGACTTGGAAGCTTGACAACTGAGTCCTTTCTGCATGGTACCAGCCCTGTTCTCAGCATCCTGTGGTGCGGTGGGGTCAGCAAGCCTGGGCAGGGTTTTGTGGCCATCACCAAGGGTGCTCAAATAAAGAGTGTGCTTTTTGTTAAGAATGAGAACCAGAGGCCAGCCTTCACCCACACCGTGGGATCCCCATTCTCCTTATCTGGAGTTAGAAACTGTCCCGGGAGTTAAACATCAGGGAAAATACCACATTGTGCATAGAAAAATAGCAGCCTTTTGAGGTGGGCAGACCTCAAACACACATTCTTCAATTATCTGAATGATGCAAATGTACCCACATCTAATAATCTTGAAATATTTGTTCTTGAACCACACTCGGCATCAACAGAAACATTTCTAAAGAGCCTAATCATCTCTCATTTTCAACCAAAATTTGGGCATCTCTCCAGGGGACAAAGAGAATTTTAAATTGATGCCCCAAATTCTAGCATAATTTCAAATCACAAAACACATCTGTAACTTTTGTCTGTCTTCTGGCTTTCCTATGGGCTCAGTACCCTGGATTTGAACATTCGCTTCCATTTGTAAGGTCTGCAGTCTGTTTGCAAAGTCCTGGAGGTTGAGGCCTATAAAGACAGTGTTGACACAAAATTAACAGCAGCAAAGCTATGATAACACAGCACTGTCCAAACCAAATAGAAACGGAGACGTGTAAGTCAATTTCACGCTCTTTGCCTGAATTTGGTTGTGCTGGACCTGAGTTTTTGATTCATGGTTTAGAATAATATTCGAATGTTTTATTCATGATGCTTCTTTCTTCCCATCCTTCCTTTTCTAATGCTCCTCATCCCACTTACGGCGATGAAGCCTGCATGGAAGTGTGGCCGCCCCTTGATTGGCACTGCCTGTCTACACAGCCAAAAACTCTCCCAGGGTTGGCCGAGTGGAGTCTCCTACTCTTGAACTGATGGTTTGGCCTCTCGCTGGCATGTCTAAGGCCCTGGACTTGAATTTTTAGTCAATGAGTCAGCTTTTGATTGAAGTATACATTGAATCATGCCAACATTTCTCTAAGCAAAGGGAGCATCTTGACTTTTTTGAGGTCAAAATGCTCCGTCTAAGGAAGAGAACTGGATTTCCAGGAGGGTAAAAGGGTGACCTAGGCCTGAGTCTCTCTATCTCCATCTCATCATATTTGGCATTTGTGAAACACTGTGTAGCGGATCAAGATGCTCAGAGAAACCTAACCTCAGTAATTTTTTAAAGATGAAAACCGGTGGTAGCAATAGAGAAAGAAATGCAAGATCATCAATGTTACTGCTATCATTGCCCAAATCATTGCCTGCCTTTATCTCTCTGTCTCCTGCTCATTGCCTCCTTTTTCCAAAGCACGCACACCCCGTAACATGCCACACACACACACACACACACACACTAAAATCTTCTCTCTAATGCACACCCCATAACATGCCACACACAAACACACACACACACACACTAAAATCTTCTCTCTAATGCACACCCCGTAACATGCTACACACACACACACACACACACACACTAAAACCCTCTCTCTAATGCACACCCGGTAACATGCCACACACACACACACACACTAAAACCTTCTCTCCAATGCACACCCCGTAACATGCCACACACACACACTAAAACCCTCTCTCTAATGCATACCCTGTAACATGCCACACATGCACGCACACACACTAAAACCTTCTCTCTATAGGAGAATACAGACAGATGAATGAAGATCCCTTCCAGGGTGCTGAATCAAAGCACAGACATAATTTCACTTTAGTGCAAGACACTGACTGCTAAATTCGCTCAAATTATTGGGCAGTGCTGTGGGGAGATATCAGGGGTTCGGAAGGCGGCAGCAGTGGTGGTGGTGGGAGGCTCTTTGTCTCCCTGGCTCATAATTGGTGTTTTTGGTGCATAGGGAAGGTAGCGGCAGATCTGTGTCAGAGATAGTAAATTATTACTGTAAATGTTTTCTAGTCTCTGGAGAGAGCTTCTCTTTTCTCTGGAAGAGATGTGCATGGGTCCTGCTTCTACCCGAGACCTTTCATTTCATTTTGTAACTCAGAACAGAGCGCTGCCAACCACCAGTTCCCAGGGGCTCAGCCATTGAACAAAATTATCCGAGGAAGTAATTGTTATGGCTTCCATGGCTAATGGTGTTCTCTGCAGAGCCTCTCCCCTTGAGTGTGGCACTTCCTTTATTTAAATGAGAGTGAAGGATGGGAGATCGTTAGGTCTAAAGAGGCCGGAAAAGCAGCAGCAGGGAAAGACAGAGTTGCCCAGGGAATACTCGACTCTCCAGTTTCTCGCTGCTTAGACGGTTGTTGACGTGAGTAGCGTAGAGATTGAGTAGAACTCGACATCTTTGCCTTCACCGTGCATTAGCAATTTGCCCACCTCTTCCATCTCTGCTGCCGTCACCCTGGGACCAGCCATCCTTCTTTCTTGAGTGGACAGTTGCAAGGACCTCCTCACTGATCTTCTTGCTCGTTCCTCTGTTCCCGTGTCATCCCTCATCTAGTCAACAGCCACATGATTGTTTTAAGACAAATCAGATCTCCTCATTCCCCCAATTAAACCTTCCAGTGATTTTATATCATCCTGAGAAGAAACCCCAAGCTCCTACCTACATAATCCGGCCCTCAGAGCTCCTCCCCGTGCCATCCCAGGCCAGTGTCCCACAGCCATCACACTGCACAGGACATGCTGACCCCACATGCCAGCACGACCAAGCCCTTCCTGAATTCAGGTCCTGAATTCAGGTCCTGGCTCCAACATTGCTTCCTCGGAGAGCCCTTTCCTGACCACCCTGTCTACAGTTGGGGACCCCTTTCTATTGGTCACTGTCTGCAAGATGACCTTGCTTTATTTTCTTCACAGCACTTATCACTACCTGAAATTCTCTTGCTCATTTGTTTGTTTACTTGTTTGTTTTTTGCTTCCCCATCCCCCAGTAGAATGTAAGCTTCTTGAGAGCAGGGATTTTATCTGTTTTGTTGACTCTATAATAAATCACCAACCACTGCATCTAGCCCATAGTGGACACTAGATCCACACTCTGGAAAAAGGAGCAAATGAAAGAAGGAACTTGGTCTCTCCAAAATCTGCTTTTTCCTCTCACTGTGTGGTCAAAGGCACCTTCTGTTTCAAACCAGAGCTCTCTCCTCATTGCCCTACAAAAGCCCCAGATGACTAGTTAACAGCATGTGTGCATACACGTGCATGCGCACACACACACACACACACACGCATGCTCGTGCACACTCACACAAGTGCAAGCACACACAAGAATGAGGATAAAACTAACACAGCAGAGCAGGATTTCATATTCCAACAGCGGGTCTTTCACCAAAGAGAAACAGCTCATGCTAGAATCTTCTTTGAGCAGACGTGAGCCAGTGAGACTGAGAGCTGGGGAGGGTAATGTTGTTTTTGATGCTTATTTCAAAGGTCTGGGAATAATATTCTGCGATACAATGAAATGAAAAGATAGGCTGCGTTGGCTTCATCTCCAGGCCTCATTGATTTTTGACTTCTAGTGGGCACCGAAAGGGATTGTCCAGCTATTGGATGCCTCAGCTCAGTGAAGACTTTACAAAAAAAGACCTGTGGAGACTCAGACAAAAACCAAACCTTGGTCTGGGGGGAAAAAAAAGGAATACATTACACTAATTTACTGAACATTGACCTAAACCTCCAAATTATTTTTTTCTTGATCTGAGATCTAAACCAGAGGTTGTTTGAAAGACATCTGGTGAATTAGTCCAAACCAGAAATGAACCATATCTTCTAAAATAATTGAACCAGAACCACACTGGGACATCAAAATATTAATGTTTTCCAAACTAGCTCTGAGACTCTGACTTGGTTTTGTCTAAAGCTACAGCACCAGCCTAGTGTTTGTTCTTCTTCCCTCCCATGCTGCCCCTGCCCCACCCGTCACTTGTCCTTTCTGCAAACCTGCCATCGTTCAATAACGGACCTGTCATGCATGTTGTACTACGGAGTGGAGGCGCTTGAGACTTATGTTACTCCTGTGTTAATGAGAGATGCTGCTGGTATCGGACCCCATGCTACCTGACCCCATTGCCATCTTTAAGTCCCTGTCGTGGAGAAGAGAGGAGGGAGGAGTCTTTTCAGTGAGGACATACTCATTAAATGAATGGGGGGTGGTGATAGAATGGAAAGAAGGGAAGAAAATCTGGAGTAAGGAAGAAGGGGAAGAAGGAAGGAAGAACAACAATGAAATTAAACATGAAATGGGGGTGCTGAGAGAGAGAGAGACAGCTAAGGAAACAGGAAAGGAAAGAAAGAAAACAGGAATCTTTGGGGGGAGGGAGATATACCTCAGGGTTTTTTTTTGTTTTTTGTTTTTTTGTATTTTTCTGGCTCCTCCCAAGACAGATGGAAGAATTTCTGTTCACACATGGGTTGCTCCATTCTGTGCCAAGCTCTGGGTAAGCTCTTGTCTCTGTAACCCCTCCGTGGGTAAGAAGCCATCATCATAGAATGCCAGAGCTGGATGCCACCTTCTGGAACTTTGAGACCAATGCTTTCATTGAATAGTTGGAGAAACTGAGGCACAGAGCAGTAGGGGACTCACAAACCCCCCAGGCCTCAGATTTCTGGGCTGGTGCTGTGGGTGCAGCCCAAAGATACTTACTTACCTTGGGCATGATTTTTCATTAAGTGACAGGGAGAGAGGGAGGAAGAAACATTAGTTTATGAGACACCAAGGATTGATACTCCCCTGAGTTGGGCTGGCTGGGGTAGCAGTTGTCTTTTAAGAAAAGGGATACAGCGTTTGAAAGAGGTGATACTGGTGAGGGATTTGCTGCAGAAACTAATGGTTAGTGATTCTTACCTACAGAAGGGTGGCTGGTGGTTCTATCAGAGCACTGTGACTGCGTCCACCTGGTTACTGTCATTGGCACTGGAGGAAGGGAACTGCAAGGACAACCTCACATGAGAGCTATTCCAAGGAGGGAAGCCATCAAACAGGCAATCAATTGGAGGGGGCTCAGGCTGACTCCCTAGGGCTTCCATCCTGGTACTGGGAGAACTGGGGTACCATCGAAAGGAAGGGAAGAGAAGAGAATGTCTCCTGGAGGTGGGGTGATGGAGACTGCTTCCCAGAGCTCACAGCCTGTCCAGGGACGACAAGACTTTCCACGTTGGCATCTCCACCTTCTAGGAATTTCAGAAGTTAAGAAGTTAAAAGTCACCTTTGAATCAGCATCAGCATCATTTTCTTTCCCATCTCGGATAGTTACTACTTTATAAGAAGCCTGTGCTTTTAAGGAAAAAGTCCTCAGCCTGCTACTTGCAATCCTATAGCCACTGAGGAACTGCCCAGGTTTTCCTAGTGGGCAGGGTCACTGCGCCCTGCTTACCTGCCATATATAACTCATTTACCTGCAGGTAATTAGCCAGACTTCGGTGTGGAGTCCCAAATTGCTGTGCTAATGACGGCAGCCCTCCCCTCCCCAGAAGTGCTGATTTCCCAGCTCAGCATGAGGGACTTCCATAATGTCTCTTTCCAATGATATAATTTGATTCCTCCATGGGATGCTGCTTTGGTCCTAGCTCACTTAGCACTAAATCTCTCGTTAGATACTCTCATTACTTAATCTTTTCAGGCCCCAGACCAGCCCAGGCCTCTTATTTATTTATCTGGGGCCCTGTTTATTTGCCTGTTGTAAATTACTCCTGGCTCCTGGCCGTCTGATTGCTGCAGTGATAGACTAATAGCTCAGAGCTACCGCATTTGCCTTGTGTGATGAGGCAAATAATATGCTTAACTTATGGGAGAGAAATGCACCCTCCATTTATTTCAGTGGGGGAAATATTACTCAGGGGAAGGGCCAAATCATTTACCTAATGGCTGCTGGTGGAAGTCGATGTAATTACTGACAGAATTATGTGAAACAAATTGTCATGCCCATAAATCTAAACCTCTAGTTCTCCAAGGCAGAGAGGGAATTTCAGCGGCTTGCATGAGTTCTGCCTCTTGCACACAGGGTGGATTTCTGAGAGGGTGCTGGCAGAAAGAGGGAGGTTGGCCCTCTGGTTCGCTTGACGAGGGGCTTGCAAGCTACAGCCTGTGGGGCCAGTCCAGCCCACTGCCACCTGTTATTGTGAATAAAGTTTTATTGGAGCATGGCCACGCCTATTCATTTGCATACGATCTCTGGCCCCATCTGTGCTACAATGCAGAGTTGCATAGTTGTGACAGAGACTGCATGGCCCCAAAGCCAAAAATATTTATAGTTTGCCCATTTACAGAAAGATTTTGCTGATCCTTGTTCCTTGCTCTACCAGAAGAAGGGCTGTCAACAAATATTTTATATGGAGATGGAGGAATTAATTTAGATCATTCTTCTTAACTTTATTCTTTCAAACAACTTAATCCCGTGATAAGGAAATTTGAAGGGATCTAAAATCACTCTGTATCGCCTCTGCCTCTTTATTGTGGCATCTCTCAACAAGTGGTGGCTTAGTAGATATTGGGAGCACATTTGACAGAAGAGAAAATTGAAGCTGGCTACAGTGGCTCATGCCTGTAATCCTAGCACTTTTGGAGGCCAAGGTGGGAGGATTGCTTGAGGCCAGGAGTTTGAGACCAGCCTGAGCAAGACTGAGACCCCATCTCTACAATAAATAGAAACTTAGCTGGGTACGGAGGTGTGCCTGCAGTCCCAGCTTCTCAGGAGGCTGAGGCAGGAGCATCACTTGAGCCCGGGAGTTTAAGGTTGCAGCAAGCTATCATGAAGCCACTACGCTCTAGCTGGGATGACAGAACAAGATACTGTCTCAAAAAAAAAAAAAAAAGAAAAAGAAAGAAAGAAAGAAAAAGAAAAAAAGAAAATTGAGATTCTAAAAGGTTAAGTGTTTTGCTCAAGTTCTTTCAGTGAGGAAATTGAAGAACTGGGATTCATACCTTGCCTGTCTGGCTCTAAATTCTATCATCTTTCAGCTAAATCTTGCTGTTTCCTGAGAAAAAGAAGGAAGAAGGCATTAGCAGTTGGGGAGGACTTGCCTAGGCCTTGCCCCTCTCTGCAGTAGGGCTGCTGGGAGGGGACACGTGAGCAGTCAAGTTACAGGAAACACAGAGCAAGGGGAGAAGTGCAGGGGTCTTGTTTCCTTCGGTCCACACTCGCTGTGGGGTGAGAGGTGGAGCAGGCCCAAGAGTACTTTAGCATGTTGGGAAACATAACAAATGTTTCTCATGCAACAAGAGAAAACCAAAGAGAAGGCCTTGGGTGATAAAAAGCTCATTTCATGGCCTTTGTTGCCTGCGCAATGCCAGTTGGTCCATATGGCTTCCTCATGGGGGACGTGGAAGCCACCAGCTCTTCTGCAGCCAGTGTGGAAAGATAGCCTTGGCTCTTGCACCCTGTAGGAGCGGTTCTCTGGGCTTCTGGACAGCCTAGAGCCAGATTCTCTTGCTCTGAACTTCTGAAATGGGCGTGGGAAGGGTGGCACGTCCATTGGTCTGCACGTGTCACCAGCACATCTGTGGAAGCTGTAGATATCTCAGGGTGAAAACAGGGACAAGAGAACCTCTTGCAATATGGCTCTTGGGCTCTGAACCAAGGAAGACAAGAAGCTGTAGGGGAAATAACGGTAAATGACACAGCCGTGTGGCAGCAGCTAACATTTGTTGAATGCCTGCAAAACACCGGGCATTGTTCTAAACCTCGTAATCATCAGAATCTCATTTAACCTTCGTCATCATCCCAAGAGGTGGATATTACTATGTCATTTTATGGAAGAGGAAATGGGGCTTAGAGATGATAAATAAATTGCTCAAGCTAATATATAAATGGTGGAACTGAGAACCCAATCTGCCAGACTCCTTAACCATTCTGCCTACTAGGGGTGGGAAGGGAGCAAACCATAGACTTGGAGTCAAACTACCATATCCTCCCCCTGCCACGTGGGTATGTGATTTGGCTTTTCTGAGACAGTATCCAGTGAGTAATTGGATATAG
This sequence comes from Eulemur rufifrons, assembly GCF_041146395.1. Lineage (NCBI taxonomy): Eukaryota > Metazoa > Chordata > Mammalia > Primates > Lemuridae > Eulemur > Eulemur rufifrons. The sequence goes on from NC_090992.1 coordinate 16,757,353, forward strand.
CAACAGCCAGAGTTGTGGAGACAATGAAGGGTGATGGCGTATTTGAAGCTGATACCTGTTGTCTGACTCACAGTAAGAGCTCAGCAGTCCCCTCTCATTTCTGTTCCCCCTTCCCATGACTAAGGCGCAAACCCCAGCTTTTCTGTCACTACCATCATTGTTCATGGTATTCTGCCGAGTTCTGCAGGAAATAGGGTACACACACCCAACCTCTGCCCTTAGGCATTTGCCATCTGAAATGAATATACATTTGGACCACACATTCCAGGGGCAAAGAACAGCCAACCTGGCATGAAGGGAGCAAAGGTGTTTGTATCATAGGCATGCCAAGGAGAGTTGCATTTTAGAGAAAGATTGTTTTGCAATTCATGCATCTTTGTTGAACTTCAGCTCCATGGGATACATAGCAGAGAGAGATTTAGAAATATTCAGGTGGGACAGGTGAGGACAGCCTGTCACTTCTGTTTTGATCAAGCTGGGAAGGCTCTTGGTTCAGATGTCTCCTCTCCTGGAGTTTGTATCGCTTGTGATGTCTGATGAGTTGGCCTTCGGATAGAACTTAAAATGAAAGAAAATTAGCAGTGTTTTGTATCGTAGTACTGTGTGCTGGGCAAGTTTCTTCTCCAGCATTCTCAATTTATCCTCCCAGCCCTGTGAGGGGTGGGTATTAGTCCTGTCCCATTTGACATCAAGGCAAGGGTTTAAAGAACTTATGGTCCCAGAGGTAAGAACAGATGAAAGCAAAACCAGAACCTGAGTCTTTGCAACACTGAGGCTCATTGTACTTATCGGATGCTCTTTCTTTGCTTGGTGAAGAATAGCTGCTCTCTTTACTTCCTCCACCTTTCTGACGACACCCCGGCTGCCTGCAAATACTCTAGGAATTATTCCAACTCTAGAAATTATTCTCGGGGCCGTGTGTGGCCTCATGGGATCTTACTACTTCTACCGTAGAGGATCTGGGTTTTTTAGGACTCTCAAGATTGTCACTGACAGAAACCTAAAGCAACGTAGAATGAGGGAAAACAAGCAAGCAAGCAACCGCAATGGCAATGCAAAACCATGAGCCCGAAAGACCCCTAGGACGCGGGCCCACAGCCCACCAGGTCTCTGTCTCTGTCCAGATCTCATCTCTGCATCATTCTGCCTGGCAGCTTAATTCCCTCAGGTGTCCCCTGTGATGGCGCCTGGCAGACTGGGTCCATATCCTTACAGCTTTGTGACCAGACAGGAACCCTCCCTGCTGTTGTACCAGCAAATCCTCAGGGCAGGCCTCCTGCTGGGCCTGGCTTGAGCTGTGTCCTTCCCTGGACCCATCACCGTGGCCAGAGCCCGGGGCCGAGGATGGCCCAGTCTGGGTGGCAGGCTCACCTCCAGTTACCAGCAGAAGGGGGTGGGTTCCAGGCGTGCAGAGACGAGCAAACATAGCTCAGCTAGGAGGAGCTCTGTCATGACGCGTGCGTCTTCACTCCCAAGATCAGGCCGGGAGTGCCGTGTGGTTTAATTCCATCCTCCTCTGAAAATAAGGAAAACACCTCAGCAGCTGTTCTCAGGAATGACCTACAGGAGCTAAAGAGTGGGCATTTAACGCGATAGAGGGGATGTCAGGGCCGGCTCCGAACATCTGAATTCATGAGGCTGGGAAAATCATGTGAGGAGGGGACGCAACCTCAGGAAGGGAAGGGTGAGCCCTGGTGTCGCATCTAAGAGAGCAGCCTCCTTGCAGCTCGGCAGGACTTCAGGAGAATGAGGGACCTGCTGGAATTCTGGCTCTCACTGCTGCCTCCCTCTCCAGCTTTCCCTCCTTACACACTCCTTCCGATCCTAGCCTTCTGCGGTTCAAAAAGTCGCCGTGCTTTCTTTTCTCTCCACCTTTATGCCTTCTTACCCACACCTGGAAGGCTCTTCTCACTTCCTGTTACCCAAGGATGTCTTTAAAACTCATCTCTCATCTCTTCTCCTCTTAGGAAGCCCTCCGTGGCTACACTGGTCTTATTTGTTAGAAAGATTTCCTCTATCCCCAGCCTCTTGGTGCTTTGACTGCCTTCCCCATCAGACCATGAGCTACTTGTGAGCGGAGAATTGTATTTTTATTTTTTATTAGCAGGGTTTAGTATATTGCTAAAATATTAAAAAAAATATGGAAAAAATGAATGAATGGGAAGGCGTGCCATAAGAGCAGATGTTGATTTTATGGAATTCATTACCTCAGAGGTATTTGAGGCAGAGGATGTGAACATCAGCTTCCCAAATGTCTAGATGTGCATTTCCCAAATGTGTTCCATCTTAATAGGTGCTCAGCAGAAAAAGTAAACTGGACAGATATATTCAGAAAATGTTGTGCTAAAGGAAATATGGAAGGCTTCTTGACTGCAGGACTTCTCAGTGTCTTTACTGTGTTCATATGCACTGTGATTTTACAAGAGGTGAAAGTAAATACGCAGCTAGTTCCTGAACACGTTTGACTATGGAATCTGTGTTCCTGGTGCGTTTGGTGGGACTTGAGTTTTACAGGACTGGTGTTCAGGAAATGGGAGGTAAGCACTTTTTAAAATTAGGTTAATTCATAGGTAAAAGGGTCATAAAAGGACCCTGAAAGATATATCTGAGGACAATTCGGTATTTCCCCTGGGAACCCCAAGGTGATCCAAATGGACCAAAGGTTGGTCGGTGCAGGTTAGCGACTCTGAGGACCCGTTTCATTGCAGTTCAGCTTGGTCCTTGAGGGCCTTCCTATTATTATTGGTCCTTCTACGGTGCCAAGTTTCTTCTCCAGGCCATTTCTTCCACTGAGGAAGCATTTCAGAGGCTTCTTCACACCCTTCCCTCCCTTAGAGCAGCCAGATTTGCTGGTATTTCGCTCCGCGCCCACCCTGTCTATGCTGGCTGGTCCTCTCCCTTGTGCTCCTTGCCCACCGCCCTTAACACTGCCCTTCACTCTGTGTCTGGGGGATCCTCTCACCCCGAAGACAGGGAGTAGCTGCAGGCCCCTTAGGCATTCTGGGTGCCCCAGATTCCTTTCTGAATCTGACACCCCCCCTCCCCACCGCACCCCATTTCCCTCTGGGGCGGAGTGAATTCCTCCCAGCTGAGTCCTCTGCGGTGGATGCCTGCAGATGTGCAGCAGCTTCCCAAAGCAGTGAGCACCACACGTTTGCGTGGGGGCTGCATGCCAGCCAGGGGCAGGGACATCTCCTGCTCTGCCACCCCTTCCTCGGGACTGAGGTCTGGTCTCTGTGCCTCCAGCTGGGAGAGCCCCCCCTTGGCCGAACTCTCTTTCCCGAGGCTTCAGATCGGAGGAGTGCTGCGCTAGCCTCAGGGCTGCCGCAACCTCGGGAATCCTGGTGTCGGGACTCTTGTAAAAAAAAAAAAAAAACACACACCCAAAGGAAACCTGTGACACACACTTGTATTTTCCCTTCCCCTCCCCCCACAATTTATTTTGCCAGGTGTTGCTCCACGCTTTCGCTCGGGACCCCGCCCCTGGCCCGGGATGCTCAGCCTTCTCTCCAAGGACCAGCCAAGTCTAGAGACACAGCCACATGGCTCTTGAGGGTGAGGGTTCTAAGTTAGTTATTACGTGAAATAATCCTTACAAGCATTTAGCACAGTACCTGGCGTTCAGTAAACATGAGCTGTATTATCCAACCCTCAAGGCTCAAATCCTCCACATTCAGTGAAGACTTCGAGGCCGGCTCTCCATACATCTGTCCCCTGAATTCCTCAGCATGGCCGTTGAAACCACATTGGTCACACCTTTCGTGATGTTTGCGGCATTGTTTAATGGACTGCTCTTCATCTTTGGTATTATGACACAAGCCATTCCCTCTGTTTCTGCCTTTCCCCCCCAACTACATGGTTGGTAACCATGATGTCCGCCAGGGTAGACTTTGCAAAGAATAGCAGGTTCATTTACGTTTGTGTTTATTTGGGCCATCTGATTGGCTAAAGTCAAGGATTTGGACAAACCACCTTTGTTCTTCCTCTTCTTTAAAACCACCCTTTCAATGGAAGCGATTGTAAAATGACAGTCCCACAGGTCAGATCCTGCCCACAGATGTATTGTGTTTGGCCCATACCATTTTTTAAAAAATGAGTTGACTATATTTAAAAATGGAGAGATTTCATATAGAAGTCCAGGTTGCTTGTTTCTCCCCCCAAGTTGTGAGCTCCGGCAGCAGCAGCAGCAGCAACACGGGCCTGGAGCCCCACAGGGTGATGGTCCGCAGAGCCAAGTCTCGGGCACCCTCCTAGGGAGGTGCCGTGCTGTCTTTGGCCTGCTACCATTCCCATCACTCTCGCTGCCCCACGTGGGCCTGTGCTTGCCTTTCATGACCGACCCTTGCAGTCTTTCATGGGTGGGAACGTGACCATCTTCATCATCCAGCAGTGCTCACGGAAGGGGCACTGACGCTTATGGAGCCGGGGCGGCCGTGAGGCCTCTTCCTCAGGGTGAAGGGAGGCCCTGACCAGGGCCCCCTTTTCCTTGGCTGTCTTTGGAAATTGATTAAGACTCTAGTGGCCTTTCGTTGATGTCCCCACAGTCCGTTCTTCCCTGGGAAGTAGACATGAGGACATCAGGGTCTCCATCCCGCAGAACAGGGCACCCGGCAGCGTCGAGGTCCTCAAATGTGCCTCTCGGGCTCTGAGAGCCGGTGGGCGGGAGGCGGCATGAGCTGCTCAAGTGTGGCTGTCCTCGTGGTCTGTGGGCCTTCACGGCACATCGGCCACCTCCAGTCCAGCAAGGCCAAAGCCCCTCACCTGGGTGCCGGTGGGAAGCACCGAGAGGATTCCAGCCTGCATCCCTCCAGGAAGCGCTTTGCCAGCTCGGACTATTCCCCCTCCCAGGAAAGGCCCCCTGAGCTGGGGCCCCACCTCACAGGCCGCCCGCCCCAGGGGGAGGGCCGGACGCGGGCTCTGTGGCTAGTCCCTGCAGCCTCTGGCGTCACACGGTCAAGATCAGGCCTTGAAGCTTCTCTGCCTGGTGGGGCTTTGCAAATAGGGGGTTGGAGAAACGGTTAGGTCTGTTTTTAATTGTGAAGCAGTTGCTTCATTTCATCTCTCCGGTCAGGGCCTGTTTTTGCGGTGATGTAGCTTCTCTCTCAAGTTCAGGCTTCTCTTGTTTCCAGGTCTTAGCTATATTGTTGCCGGTGAGTGATTTGGGGCGTGCTAATTATCATCTGAACCCAGCAGCAGTTCTGATAGGGACCAATTTGTGGTAAGGAGACTTCCCTTGCCGGGGATCCCCTCTCTCATTTTCTGAGCCGTGAAAACTTCTACCATTCTCTCTAATTTGACATGTCGGGGGCCCCTGGGCTCAGGACCTTCTTGCATGGAAAGGCTGGGAGAAGCCAGCTAATTCATTTTGCTGAGTTATGTCAGTGAACGCTGATTCTATTATTTATTCCAGAAAAATGTGTGTTTTCATACAGCTCATATGCAGATGTACCGTGCGATGATATATTAATGTGGGAGGGTCCTTTGAGATCTCCTAGTTCAGGCATGGCAAATAGATTACATCTTGAATGCCAGCTCTGATTAGATAAATGGTGCCCAGGGTAACATGTTGAAAAGGATTCCGTGGCCCATCCAAGCTCGGAAAGGCACCTGGGGATGTATTATGCTTGGTTGCCATGGACCCAGGACGTGGAGTGGCAGCATGTTCTGTAGGTACTGCCACCCCGATGGAGATCGTGCCCCCCGTTTTACAGGTTAGGAACCTGCGCCTGGAGATCGGAGGCTCCCAGGGTGCCGCCAGCTCTTACAGCGCCGCTGTGAGAGGTGGAAAAAGGCGGGCTGACACTGCACCAGGGTCACAGGACTTGGGAAGAATCTTAAGTGAATGACTCTTAAGCAGGTTCCCCATTGTTGTGGGGGAGTGAGGGGAGGCGTAGAGCTGGGGAGCCCCCATCCTCTGACCCAGCAGGGTCTCCGGCCAGAGGCCACTGCCAGGGGTCAAGGAGCATCTCTGTAACTTGTCTCCACTTCCTGTCGTTCCTCCTGAAGGATGCACGGAGGTCAGACCTCAGCCATCAGCAGTTGGAGCCTTCCTTATAGTTAAGGGCTTGAAGAGGGTAACATAACTGAGTGGTTTAAGAGTGTGAAAGACAGATGGACCTGGGTGGAACCCTGACTTTGCCACTTTGGGTCCATGTCCAAGCTACTTAATTTTCCAGAAATTCAGTTCGGTTTGGTTTGTTTTGGTTTTGAAATAGGGACACTCACACCTACCGAGAGCTGTTGTAGAGTTAAATGAGATGATGCATGTAAAGCTCCTAGCACAGTGCACATCATTTAATTAACACAGTCTCAGCAAACGTGTGCTATTTTTATCTCTGACGAGTGGAGAGCATTTTCCCCTGTCAGAAAGCTCCAAGGCGGAGAACTTACAGCTAGATTACGGAGCAGCCCCAGAGCTCTGCGGTCTTGCAACAATAGAAAACGAGACTGTAGAATATTTATTATTTTTTTAAGTTATTTTTCACCCTATTAAAAATGATGTGAGTGAGTAATTGTGGAAATAAGTACTAAATCATGGTTTTATAAGTCACGTAGCCTACTTTCTGGAAACTGTTTTCATGGCTGCAAGATTGCAGGAAGGGGCTGATGCGCGTTCGGAGTGAATGGCCCAGGAGCATGTGAGGGACTTGAGTTCTGTTGAGCTACAGTAGAGGAGAAATTCTTGAAAGGATGAAGAGGGGCTCCCACGGGAAGCTCCCTTGCTCATGCCCATCTTTGGTGCTGAAAACCTCGACAGAACGTTAGAAGTCAGATCCCCAGGGTGGACAGGTTAGGAAGTTCTCAGGCAGTGTTCCGAGAGAGCTGAGGGCTTGCTTTCCCCCAGGCAAGGAGAGGGTTCGCACCCTCCTGCCCCGGCCCTCATCTCTAGGTAGTGCGGCCAGAGCATCACCGAGAGGGCAGGCTGGTGGCAGGTGCGGGGCCTGCAGGGGAAGGCGTGGAAGCGACACCCTGGGTACCTGCCCTGCTCCCAGCTCTCTGTCAGTGCCTATCCAGTTAGCCTAACCATGGACTTGAGGGGGTGAATTGGCTTGATCGAGATCCCACAGCTGCGCTGTAATGAGGTCTCACTAGGACTCAGACTGAGACGTGTGCGTGGCTCTGGGACCCAGGCAGCTTCTGCCACCTCCCACTGCTGCCCTTTTGCTCAAGAAGATCTCCACTGCCCCGCCAACGGTAACACGGCTCTCTTGGGCCTTGATGTGCCCTCTGCTAAATGAAGCATCTGAGCATGAACATGTTGAGTGAATAATTCACCAGGCAGCAGTTTTCTCATTAAGAACATGTGTCAGCAAATGGTTCTCTATCTCAGCATGAACGAGAACTTTGTGGGGAGTCATTGGTCTCCATGGCAAAGAAGGCTAGAAAACAAAAGCAGTGACCCCAGAAGAGGAGGAGGACAGAAAATGGTAGTGTTAGTGCAGATGGAAATCTTAGATCAAAAGGTGGAGGAATATTGTGCCTAGTTTCTGGAGTCCAGTCCTGGCTTTGATCTTTACTGTGTGGCCTTGGGTAAGTTATTTAACCTCTGTGTGCCTCAGTTTCTTTATCTGTAAGATAGGCCTGATGGTGCTAATGGTACCCACTTCTTAGGTTTCATTCAATCGACGGATACCTGTTACACACTCCCTCTGAGCTGGGCACTCAGACACTGTTCTGTTCTTGGTGCTGGGGACATAGCTGGGAATGAAACAGCAACATACTTGTCCTCAGGGGCTCATATTCTAGGGGGACTCACAGTCGAGTGGGGATACACTTGATAAATAAGATAAACAAAGCAACTAGTATGTTGGATGGATAGTGATATGTGCTAAGGAGAGGAATAACACAGAGAAGTTTGGGGGTGGAGGGTGGGGGTGAATTTTAGATAAGGTGGCCAGGGAAAGTCTTACTAAGACGGTGCCGTCTGAGTAATGACTGGAAAAAGGTGAGGGTAGGAGCCACGTGGATATCTGAGGAAAGAGCACCTATTCAATGAATGAATGAGTCAGTGAATGAATCCAAGAATGGGGTTGTTGGTGAAATGTGATCATAATAAATGTGACACACTTAGAATAGTGCCTGACACATAGTATGTGCTCAATAAATGTTGGCTTTCTTTAAATTTAACAGATTAAGCAATGAAGTTGCTGTCATGCCCCCTACTTCCAGCTTTCTGCAAAGGTATTCTCAAGATGCACAGAAAGGAAGGCCGCAGAGCCAGCTTCTGGTTCTATCAGCAAGAAACATAAAATAAGATCTCTCTTTCAGGTCAGCCTGGGCACAAGTTAAGACTCATCACACATACTTGGATCATATAATAAAAATTCCCTTATGCATGCAGCCTTTCCAAGGTTTCTACACTTTTGCGTATTTTGCGTCATTTGTTCTTTCCACCAGCCCTGTGGAATAGGCAAGGCAGGTGCCTCCCATGTGCCCACTGCTTCCCCTGCTAGCATTTCCTGAGCAGCTGCTACATGCCAGGCGCTCTGCTAGTTGCTTTACATATATATATATATATATATATATACACACACACACACACACACACACACACACACTCTGCCTCCTTTAACTCTCCCTAGGGTTTGGGAGAACATACGTTATCATTACTGCTGCAAAGATGAGAAAAGCAAGGTGTGGGCTGTGGCTAGCCCAGATTGGCACAGCAGTAAGCGGCTTGCTGGGGCTGAACCCAGGCATCCTGTTGCATGCTGTCATCTGTGGCTCCAGCAGTGAGCCTGCCCCATCTTTGTCCTAAAGCCTGGGGTGCCACCTCAGGGAGGCAGCCCTGCATGGGAAGCTTGGGAACAGGGCGTGTGGTTGGCTTGCAGTTCAGTTGAAGTGGAGTGGAAAGCAACCCATTGAGACAGGCCCAGATCTGTTAATCCTGATTGTAGGAATGCTGGAGATAAAAGCAGCCAGGGACCCAGAGAACAATTGCTCCACATACCAGCAGGAAAGGGCACTGTCATTGCCCCAAACCAAACAACTGCCAGGGCCTGGAGCATCTGGCTAGGGAAGGCGCAGGACCAGGCTGACTCATAGGGACGACAGAATGGCCCAGGAAGAATGGGGAAATGCAGAAGCCAAGTTGACCCCAGTGCATATACTCTGGGGCTGACTAATGTGGCGGGCAGGTCACTCCCTTCGCCATCCCACCCACAGTGGAAGCACACCCTGAAGCCTCAGGATAATTTTTACTTAAAACAATGGAGTGAGCTGGAACCACAGGCTCTGCTGCTGCTTCAGGAAAAGATGCTGAGGTCCGGAGCCTCCCACCCGCTCCTGCTGGGGTGGGACCTGGGGCAGGAAAGCTTTCTCCAAGGGAATTGAATTAGCTGGAAATATTTAAGATCCCCTTCACTTATATTTACGGGTCTCGGTGGGGAGTCTGAGGGTAGTACTTGGAGGGCGCTCAGCAGAAATTCTAAAACAATAGACTAGACTTGCAAATGTGCGGTTGGTCCTGCTTGGATGTCGGGTTGCTTTCCCCTGGCTTTGGAAAGGAGCAGCCCAAAACATCTTGATTTGCTAAAATTCTTCCAAAACATAAATCACAGGGGTGAGGGTGGGGTGGGGGGCTGTCAAGGCTCCTTGTGAGATGGGCCCAGTGCCCGTGTCCTGTGGTCTTCCTGTTGCACTCTGCCCCCTGCCCCATGGCTATTCTCGCAACCACAAGCATCACCCCTGCCCACGCCCAGAAGAGCTAATGTGGCAAAAGTCCAAGGGATTTGCTCGGAGAGTTTTACAGGATAACTAGGAATGGAAGAACATAGGAGCAGTCATGTCACTCTTCCCTCTTTTGTCCAGTAAAATGACACCTAGGTAGCTCTTGGACGTCTTTAGTCTTTCTTGATATGCCCTGATAAAGTGTCCATGTTTTCTCTCCTGGCTCTAAGTTCATGCTGTCTGTTTAGTCACTTTGATAAGGTTTCAGGCCTCCAGAGCAGAGGAGAAATATGGGACAGTCAGAACTTAAATTCTCTTTCAGTTATTTTTTCCCACACATGAGTTTGGATGTTTGTCCAGAGAGTTTCCGGGGAAAGGGAAGCCACAGTGGTGTCCACAGCTCTCATCCCAAGCACCCAGTGGTTAAACAGAGCCTGGTACAGACAGCCTGCGTCTGAGGCTAGGATACTCTTGGATCTTGAGTGCAGCTTGGATTTCCCAGTTCAAGACGGGGCTTCGTGCATTTGAGTGTGCATGTTCAAGGTGAAAGTCAGGGAAATGAGATTGATTTGACCTGCTTACTATTAGCCTGGCAACCTTTTAATTTCCTTTTTAGTGATTAATGGCACCGTTTTCTTCTTCTCCCTCCTGTCTGTCTACTGAGGTTTTTCTGAAATCAAACTCTAGTTTCCTGTTCTCTGCAGGTTTTCCTCCCTCAGCTAGCTCCCCACTCCTACCTTACCTTCCTGTCATGATTTGGCAGCGAGCCCTGTATCACCTGGTTGGCAAATCTTGATGACCCTGGACATTTAGTAACTAAGCCCTGTACCATATGCCAGCCACCGTGCAAGGTGGTGGCATGACTTCATTCCATCCTTACAGCAGCATGCAAGGGTGAGGGGAGCCAGTCCCAGTGGGATTAAGTGACTTCATTAAAGTCCCACTTGTAAGAATGGGGGCCAGGAATGGCACCAGCTCTGTCTGACCCCAAACCTCCGAACACTGATGCTTTGACTCATGGCGTGGTCTGTGATGTTGGATAACTTTGTGCATGAGCTTGTCTGGTCTCAATAACTAGGGAATAGGCTCTGAAGCCAGGAAGGTCACATTTCTTGGTGTGCCCGTGGCATCCAACACAGCACTTAAACTTCTCCTCCTCCAACGAGGGGAACACAGTGATACACGACACATCTCAAATTTTGTGCATCCCACCTTTCCTGGAGGGCTTGTTAAAACAAATTGCCGGGACCCGCCGCCCCCACCCCAGCCAGAGTTTCCAAGTCAGTAGGTGGTCTGCATGGGGCCAGACACTTTACTTTTCTAACAAATTGCCAGGTAGTGTGGGAGCCCACCTGGAGAACCACTGTCATGATGGGATGTGCAGCCCAAATTCAGTCCCATTTCTGCAGCTTGTTAACTGACCATGGGCGAGGTTCTAAAACTCTCAAGGATCTGGTGGCTCCCTCTGTAAAGACAGCATAATAACATCACCAGGTTGTGAAAATTAACTGAATATCACATATATGCCTACAATTTCTTTACCAAATACACATACAGTGCTTTCTATATGCCAGGCACATGTTGGCACCCTTTACAAATAGGAACTCACTTAATTGCCACAACGAACCTATGTGGTCATTCTTTTATTTACTTCCTTTGTATAGAAGGAGACCGAAGCCCAAAGAGGGTTCTCAACTTGCCCAGGGTCCCGGGCTAGTAAGCAGTGGCGCTGGGCTGTGACCCAGGCAGCCTGGCCCCCGAGTCCACGCTCTCGGCTATATCCAGCGTGCGGTGCCCGGCCCGTTGTTAGCCGAAGCTCTTTCACACTCGCAGGTACACTAAGAGCGGGCTCTACAAAAGGGCAAAGAGACTGTTTTTCTAGTTCGCAGGCAGATTAACCATAAATGACAAAGAAAAGATGACTGTTTTATGACCACAGCTTGGAGATCACACGCTTGGCCTCCCTTCTGATACCAATATGGTCGGTCAGGAGTGGTTGTTTCTCTTTAAACTTCTCTGGCACCAGAGTTTATCATTGCTCAAGAGGACGGTGCTTGAAAGAGGCCTGCAGGCTGAAGGAGTGGAGGAGGTGGTTGCGGGTCAGTAATAAAAGTGGAGAGAGGTTTGCAGCTCCCCCGCCGAGGGCCTCGGGAGCCTGGGCGGCGGGCGGGTGCAGAGGCTCAGCCCAGGGAAGAGACGGTGATGGACAGGGTGGGAGGGGAGCAAATAGTTTCAGCCTGGCCGGGTAACCGAAGCCGAGAGGGCAAGCAGTGGGAGAATTCCAGCTATGTCATGGGAAATGGCCATGGCCAGGGCTCTGATTAGCGGCCGACCACAAATCCCCTGGGACCCTGCCAGGGGTCAGGAGACTGGGGCGCTGCCGGGACGCCAAATGGTTTGCCGTGTTTTACTGTCAGAGAAGGAGAAGGCGATTTTGACTGTTATCCCTGGACGTGCGCGCTGGCACTGCCAGGAGCTGAGAGCTGGGTGGGGACGTGGGAGTGAGAGGGAAGCTAGAAAAATCCGCTTTTCATTCCAGGGAACATAGAGCAAAGACCAAACTATGCCGCCGGGGCTTGGCATGATCTCAAAGCTTTTTTGGCCACCGTCTCTGAAGCGTTTCTGCCCTTTCTTCTCCTCTCTGCAAGGTGAGACATCAAAGTCTCCCGTTTACATGTTAGACACCTAAAAGGGAAAAATTGACCTGGATCTCCTCAAAGTGTAGGTGGGATGGAACAATGAGGCTTCTAGGAGAATGGAATTCACATGGTTTGCTTGCTTGACATCTCGGGCTTGGAGCTGAGCAATGAAATGTGGAAAAATATCAACTTTGAGAGAATGAGTTCAGTGCTCAGCCCACGCTGAGGACCCTGGGAGGGACAGAGTTGTGTCACTTAATTCTTTCCTCTGGCTCATCTCAAGGCATAACACCATGAAGCCTCTATAAATGTTTGTTGAGTCAATGAGGGGACTGATTAATTAATTGATTAATTATGTCCAAAAGGGTGATAAATTCAAAAAGAATCTCAGCTAACTCTTTAGAAATGCCTGATGAATAAAAGCTTTCTTTGAACTCACTGTGGTCCCATGTGACTGTGGATAGAAGCCTTTCTGGCTAAAGGGAATGGTCTCTCCGCCTCTCTCTCTCTCTCTCTCTCTCTCTCTCTCTCTCTGAGATTTCCCTGGATTTTCACAGTACATTGTGAGGTTAAAACCCTAGACGTTAGAGTTAGATGAGTCAGGTTTGCACTGGGCAGATGAGATGTGTGACCTTGGGCAAGTCACTTAACTTTTCTGAACAGTGATTTTCTCATTGTTATAAAATGAGAATAATGGTAGTACCTTCCTCCTTGGATCATTAAAACAATCTCTATAAAGAGCTTGGCACAATCATAGACATGTAGCAGCCCCCAGTAAGTATAACTCTTTGGGATCAGTGAGGAGTAAGTTCAACAGCAAGGAACAGAAAACCCCACAGTAACAGGGCTTAAACAAGGTAGAGATTTATTTTTCTTTGAACTTAGAATCTACAGAGAGGAAGTCCAAAGTTGGTGTAGCAGCTCTGCTCTACCAAGTACTCAAAGATCTAGGTTGATTTAGCTTTTTGTTCTATTATTCCTGTGCTGCGGCCTTATCCCAATAGTCTAAGTTGGAGTGGCAGCCATTATATACATTTTCTAAGAGGCAGAAATGGAGGAAAAATCAAGAATAGGAAAGGGCATATTTCAGCTGCCTTTTAAGGGAAGTAGCCACATAACACTTTTGCTTACATCACATTAACATATAGTAGGTCATGCTTTTTTTAATCTATCAATCTCTGTCTTTTAATTGGTATATTTAGACCATTTACACTTAATGTGATTATTGGTATAAGTCTGACATTTTGTTTTTTGTTGGTTCTTTCATTTGTTTCTCTGTTTTCTTTTTCTGTCTTCTTGTAGGTTACGTGAACATTTTTTTGGAATTCCATTTTGATTCATTTATAGGTTTTTGAGTGTCTCCTTTTGTATAGCATTTTTCGTAGTATCATTTGGTATTACATTTTACATACATAACTGATCACATTCTAGTGGTGTTGACAATTTACCATTTAATAGTTTAACTGAAGTAGAGAAACCTTACTTCCCTTTATGTCCCTTTACTCTCCCCATTTTATAACATAATTATCTTAAATACTTCTACATCCATTGAGAACCATACCATACAATGTTATCATTTTTGCTTTAATTACCAAATATTTTAGAAACTTAAGAGAGAATATATTTACCCATATTTTTACTCTTTCCATTGTTCTTTCTTGTTCCTGATATTCTGATAATAATAATTTGCTTTCCCAGAGATTTTTTTTTTTTTTTTTTAGCCATTCTTTTAGGGGAGGTCTGCTAGTGACAAATTTTCTTAGCTTCCTTTCATCTGAGAATTTCTTGATAACGCCTTCATTCTGAAGGATATTTTTGGCTGGATATAGAATTCTGGGTTGATAGTTCTTTTCTTTCAGCCCTTGAAAAAATTTGTGTCACTTCCTCTGGACTTCATGGTTTCTGAAGAGAAATCTGCAGTCATTTGAATTCTTTTTCCCCTGTGGGTAAATAGATAAAGTGTTGTTTCTTTCTTACTGCTTTCAAGATTTTGTTTTTCAGAAGTTTCACTCTGATGTATCTTGGCATAGATTTCTTTGGGCTTATCCTGTTTGGAATCGTCTCACCTTATTGAATCTGTAGGTTTATGTCTTTTTACAAATTTGGGGAATTCTCCACCATTATTTCAAGTACATTTTTAACCCCATCTTCTTTTTCCTTTTCTTCTTGATATCTGGTGATATGAATGTTAGATCCCTGTGGGTATGTTCATTTTCTTAAATTTTGTTTTCTCTCTGTTGTTCAGATTGGGTAATTTTTATTGTTCTGTTCTCAGATGTCACTATGGAACCCATTCAATGAGTTTTTAATTTTGATTATTGTAGTTTTTTATTTCTGAAATTTCCATTTGGTTCTTTTTTCTTTTCTTTTCTTTTTTTTTTTTTTTTTTTTTTTTTTGCTAAGACTTTCTAGTGTTTCATTTGTATCAAACATGTTCTTTACTGTTCACAAAAGCATTTTTAGCATGGCTGTTTTAAAACCCAGATCAGTCTTGGCATCTTTTGATTTCTCATGTAAGTTGTGATTTTTCCTTGTTCACAGCATGATGAGTGATTTTCTGTTGAAGCTGGACATTTTGAGTATTTTGAGACTCTGGATCTTATTAAATCTTCTGTTTTAGCTGGTGCTTTTGACACTGCTCTAGCATGGGGTGGGGAGATATTGCCTTGGTATTGCCAGGTAGGGGTATACATCCAGACTCCGCACTTGGCCTCCACTGGTACCTGGGGAAGATGGGGCTCCTTGTTACTGCTGAGTGGGGGTGAGAACTTCAGCTCTCCATTTGGTGTCTGTCGATACCACCTGGCTGGGAAGGCAAAAATGCCTTACTACTATGCCCCACGTGGCCTCCCCAACACCAAGCAGTGGAGGGGGAGGGGTGGCCTCATTACCACTGGGTGGTAATGAAAGTACTGACTTTCCTGAGGGCTCCCCTGACACCACACAGCAGTTATGTCACAGGGAGGGCACCCTGTTCCCTACTGTCAGGTGAGTGTGGAAGACCCGCTTCCTTACGTGGTCTCCCCTGACATTGTGTGGAGGCATTTTATTACCATGCAGCAGGGACAAAAGTCCTAGCTCCCTACTTGGTCTTCTCTGGTACTACCCCAGTGGGGTCTGGGGTGCCTTGGGGTGTCTCCCCACTCAGCCAGTGCTGGTGGATGAGACTACATATTTTTCTGTAGTGTTTTGTTGGAGTCAAGTGGTTATTGTCTAAAAGGTTTTTGTTTACTAAGCTACCAGGTTGGGGATATATGAGGCAAAAAGAAAACCCAGGGAACTCAGCACCAACCACGTCATTCTTCAGGTCCCAAGTCCCTAGTGACCCTGCCTTCCTCTCTTCCTCTTTTAGAGTTTTCTAGTGTTTATTTTATACATAATACCGAGAGGTTTAAATTCATCTCAGTGGGATGCATAAGTAAAGGTATGTCTATTCTATCTTTCCAGAAGTGCAAGTCCTCTAAGATGGTTTTTAAGCCTATGGTTAGGTACCTTGGGGATTCTGACAGGGCAGACCTGAGCCACTTGGTGGTTTGTGCCATAGTTTGTGCATATATAGATCCACCTTTCAATCCCCCAGGGAGGATTTTTAATAATTCTGCCTGGTGCTCGTCAAATTCCCCATCCAAGGACAGGGCAGAAAATGGACACAGATGCGCCTTCCCATGTCCCCAGCCAGGGGATGCTCCGCCCACTGCTGGTGCCAGGCCCGGGCTGCTGGAGCAGGAAGACTGCATACAGGCTGAGGGGTTACTTGTCACCTTAGCCATTGGGCTTTGGGGGATCAGTCAGGGCCTCCTCAGTTAGGGTCGTATGGCTGGTCCCCGTGTGCATGTGTGTGTGTGCACACGTGTGCGTGCACACACTGTGGCTTTCTGGGAGGCATCTGTCTTAGAGGAAAGCGTGTTTTCAGAGGCTTCCTTTTACTGCTGTATTGACTTCTCACTCCTTGTCAGAAGGGAACAAGATGGGATGGATGTTTGGTTTTCCCTTTACCAGTCAGGACAGTGAACTGGGCAGATTACCATAATGAGCCTAATGCGCCCCACAATGTTTCCTGAAGCTTCTACAGGGCTGCACATTAATAAGGTTCTGTGGTCAAACACTAGGTTAAAGTAAGTAAAATAACTACCGTGGGACCTCTGAAGACCCTGTAATGTGCTGATGGGTGTTGAAAACCTGCAGTGTTTCCCCAGTTTACCCGGTCGTGGATCTATTTTGTTATGGAACTCTGCTCTTCGCTGGTGTAGACGCATCTCACGGGCAAGGCTGCTGAGGACGAGGCTGAGCGTTTGAGAAGGAGCAGTGATGGTCTGACCACGCTGCACAGGCAATGTCTCTGCCCAGCCCTGGCCACTGCTGTGCCTTCAGAAAAGGCAAAGCCAATTTGCAGCTGTCATTTGGAGCATTGCAGAGCTATGCCTTAGTCAGATCCATGTCCCCTGCAAACTCTTATTTAATTTCCCCCCCTCTTTTTTTAAGAGGGTCTTGCTCTGTCACCCAGGCTTGACTACAGTGGTGAGACCATAACTCACTGCAGCCTCTAACTTCCGGGCTCAAGGGATCCTCCCACCTCAGCCTCCCCAGTCGCTGGGACTACAGGTACGTGCCACCATGCCTGGCTATTTTTTTTTTATTTTTTATTTTTTGTAGAGATGAGGTTTTGCTGTGTTGCTCAGGCTGGTCTCGAATTCCTGGCCTCAAGCAATCTTCTTGCCTCTGCCTCCCAAAGTGCTGGGACTACAGATGTGAGCCACTGCACTCAGCCTAAACCCTTATTTTAAAAGAAAGGAAAAGTGCTGGGATTCTGCCTTGGGTTTCCCCCAAAGAGCCAAGTCCCTGGTGTTACCCAGAGGTACAGGTGCATTGCGGACTCAGGCTCTATTTTCTCCCCACCTTCTCTCAGTCCCAGCCCTGTATCTCCATTAGAATTGACGTCTCTGTTCATTTGGGGACCATTTGCTTCAAGTGTTTTGATTTTACCTAGGACAAAAGGTTTTTATCTTTAGCAGCTGTGGGGCAGTGGGGTTTTCAATAAATCAATTTCAGATCCAAATTGATCATGACATTGCATCATGTAAACGTGACTTGGGACAGGAGAGAGGCTCGGATTGCTATCAGTTGCAGACGCCGTGGTGTTGACAGTGGTTGGCACAGCCTTGCTTTGTCTGAATAGGAATGCAGGCTCCGAAGGCTGACCGTGTTGAGAGGGAAGATGTGAGTGCATTGTCCTTTAGTCGGAGCAAATATGTGGATGTGCTCGGTAAATTGGTCCTTATCTGACTCACAGACACAGGGCTGATCAGCTCAAACACTGGCCGCTGACACTAGGTTGCCAAAAGCTGCAGCTCCTTGTGTCCACTGTCATTGCTTTAACCAGGTCTTGGTGACACTGGAAGGCCAAAATGACTGTCTTTAACTTTGTCATCCTGTTTGATTCTGAGAGCTGGTTTTTAGATGATTCCTTTGGTTAATGTTCCAAAGGGAACCATGCTTTTTACCACGAGATGTGGCCCAAAGATGGCTCGGTTAAGATTGCTTTGAAGGTTAATTTGGAAAAGCCTTGATGAGCTTATGTCGTTCGAGAAGAATGTTTCACTGATCATGCTTACTTTGTTTGATCCTCATTCTCAGTTTGCTATGGATTTCAAACTAAGTTTTATAATTCCCGAATGTCCCCATCACATAATTAATATAGTAACTAACAGTTACCGTGCACTTAAAAGGTACCGTGCATTCTGCTAGCCTTTATTGAATATAAATTACCAAATTTCATTCTGTCCATAATTCCATGAAGCTATCTTGACTTTACCAATGAGGAAACTGAGGCTCAGAGTGATTGAGGAACATGTTTGAGGTTGCATAACCAATGAAGCTCTGGGACTGGGATTTGACCCAGAGTCTATGTTCTTAACAGTCTGCTCTCTGCAGACACACCTGAGCATGGCCTGGTTCTCAGCAGTGAGATGACTCAGACCGGCAGAAGCTGGACATATGATAGAACTCGAGGGACAGGCAGAACAAGCGGAGTTATGACCACCTTAGCAGGAGAACCCAGCAACTAGAGGGTGTAGCCAAGGGCTGTCAGCACAGGGAAGTACAGTTAGGGGTAGTAGAAGCAGAATAAAATGAGGGAGAAGTCAAAAGTCAGTGTTACCCAGAGATCTGGAAAAGCTGGCGACATCGGGGAGCCTGTCAGGGTTTCAGCTGGGTGGGCGGGGTTTGGAGATAGGGCTCCATGAGTAAACTTGAACTAAGGTACCAAGGAGTTAGTTCACCTTGATAGAGTCGGGCCAAAGGAGCATGTCTGGAACCAATAACCAGAACTAGAGTTCAAGGAGAGACTAGGCGCTGAGGGCAAAAGTTGAGCTAAACAGAGAGGATTATTAATAGAACCAGAATCAAAGCGGTGTTGACAATGGGGAGTCCCAGCACAGAAGACAGAAATCCCAAGAGCTCTCTACCCAAGTGATGATGAACTCCTTACATTGATTCAGGCCAAGCCCTCAGGCTGACCGCAAGCAGCCTGTGGCTGACACCCCGTCTGTCCCAGATCCAAGGAGAAAATTCCAGGCCTGGGTATTTTAAAAAATAGCCAAGTATCTGAATATTGTCTGACAGTCTGTTAGTGGAGACAGGAAGACGGCAGACTTGGGTTTGGCAGTGCCACCTTGCTGCTCACCCCAATAAAACACTGTCTGCTACCACGGTTTATAGGTTATGATATTTGTCAAGAGAATGCGAATTCTGCAAAAGGACCTGTAAAACTGCCCAATATAATTTCCATTGCTTTGCAAGGTCTGAAGGTGGCTTGTGGAGGTTTGGCACTTCAGGGCTTGTTCAGGGAGAGAAAAATCATTGTTTATCCATTTGCCAAATATAGGGACTTTGTTCCGCGTGAAAGCAGCAGAGGGGGGTGTGTATGGGGGGGTCCTCCTGCCCTCCTCCTGGGCACAAATGGAGTGAGAGGTGGGTGACATAACTCGATTGGAGGCAACTCGTCAATACCCCGCTGTGAGTTCTGGACCTGAGCCCACATCAGCAAAAGGGATGTCTGATGGAGACTCACACCGCAGGAAATGTGAACTGGATTGAAATCAGAGCAGGATGGCTGTGGGGACATCAGAGCCTTCTAAAGGTATTTTTAGAATGCTTTTAACCTGAAAAAGGGAAAGTGCCACCCTTCTGGAGACCACGAAGCTGAGAAAGGCTCTCAGCTAAACCAGGCTATGCCTAATTCAGGGGAAGCCCCTTTGGCCGTTCCCCTGGGGTCGGGGTGGGAGTGTGTGTTCTTATGCTCTGGGAATGTGACATGCAGGGGTGGCCGTAATCACAAGCCCCCCACTCTCTCTGTTGAGCCTCAAACTAGGACACTCACAGGGTCAGGGAGGGAAATCATTATTCTCCGTATTTGTGAGTGTGGTTTACAAAACACATGGACAGATTTTCTGTCCCTGACAGCAGAGGATATGCTGGGCAAAGCTGTTGTCTCCCTTTTCTGATGAGGGTCTTGCAGCTCATGTGACTGACTTGTCCACACAGCTCTGTAGTAGACTCTCAGCCCCTACACTCAGCACATAAGGCAAAAACGTAGGTGTAGTCAACATGACCCAGACAAATGCTGCAAGTCATCCCCCCAGACCTGTACCCATCCAGTTTGCTCCCCAGAAGTGGAAGAGATCAGTTTCTCCAGTGGACTACTGGCCAAAAGCAGTCGACTTGCACTTAGAGACCATGTTTTCTTTTCTTTTCTTTTTACAAAAAAATTTCTTAACTGCTGAGATGCCTTCATGTGAAAAGCTCCTAAAGGAACTGGGATTGTCCAAGGGATCAGCGTATTTGAGTCTTCCCTTCCACACTTACTGGGGGCATTTGCTTTCTGAGTGATGTGGCAGGTAGCTATTTCTTATTTGTTGACTTTTTTTTTTTTTCCTTTTTTTAAATGTCAGAATATTACAGGGATTCAAATGTTTTGGTTACATGGATTGCTTTTGCACTGCTTGAGTCAAAGTCATAAGTGTGCCCATCACCCAGATGGTGTACATTGTACCCGTTAGGTATGATTTCAACCATCCCCTTCTCCCCCCTCCCACCTGCAAGATTTCTGTTGAGTTTTGCTTCCATCTGTGCACATAAGTGCTGATCAGTTAGTTCCAATTTAATAGTGAGTACATGTGGTGTTTGGATTACCATTCGTGCGATACTTCACTTAGGTGGTCTCTAGTTCCATCCAGATTGTTTCAAGAGGTATTAATTTATTTTTTAATGGCTCAGTAGTACTCTGTGGTGTACATATATCACATTTTATTAATCCACTCATGAATTGATGGGCACTTGGGTTGATTCCACATCTTTGCGATTGTGAATTGTGCTGCAATAAGCATTCTAGTACAAGTGTCTTTTTGATAAAATGAAATTATTCTTTTGGGTAGATCCCCAGTTGCTGGATCAAATGGTAGGTCTACTTTTATTTCTTTGAGGTATCTCCATACTGTTTTCTGTAGAGGTTGTACTAGTCTGCAGTCCCACTGACAGTGTGTAAGTGTTCCTTTCTCTCCACATCCATGCCAGCTCAATGTCACTAATCATCAGAGAAATGCAAATCAAAGCCACAATGAGATATCTCCTAACCCCAGTGAGAATGGCTTCTGTGAAAAAGTTCATTTGTTGACTTTCTATTTCTTGTTTGTGACAAATGCACATAGTTGAACGTGCCCAGTTTAAATTTGTGTGTGCTGCGATTGTACTGGAAGTTACAGAGCAGGCGTTTGAGCCAAGGCCCCCTGACCTCAAACCTGGGACCCTTCATGTTCATACCATAATCACACGGCCTCTCTTGGTCCATTGTTTCCTGAGCAAGGGAACGTTCCCTTCATCTACTGGCCTTTCAGTAATTATAATAAAAATAATAATGACGATGATGGCAACAGCAAGCATTGAGGTCTCATTTTGTGCTAAGGCTGGCACACGCTTTATTTCTTTTGCTCTTCAAACAATACCTTAAGACAGGTGCTCTGATCATCCCTGTTTCATAGATGAGGAAACTAAGGCACAGAATGGTTGAACAAGGTCACTCAGCTTGTAAGAGCCAGGGGCAGGGTGTGAACCCACACCCTTAACCACTGTGCTCTCCTTCTCTTCCTCAACCTCTTCCTGACCACTGAGCTATGTGTCCACTTGTATGAGGAAGGCAGAACCTTCAGGGGCCAACAAGAGCAGACCGAGCACGCGGCAGGGCTGGATGGGCTCTCTGGCTTGCTCTGATCCTGAACCTGGGAAGTTAGTAGCAAATAACCCTGTCATCTGATTAAATCAAGTTCCCAAGAAAGATGACACTGACACCAAGTGAACATGTGGCCAGCACGCCTTCTCCCAGTGCTGACAAAGTGCTCAGATTCTGCACGCTATACTCTCAAGGAAGCTAATCTGGGTCCCTGACAGGAGGGCTGTCCCAGCGTTGATTTTTCTCCTGCCAAAGACGTTATTCCAGGCTGGCTTTTAAAGCGAGTTAGCTCTTTGGAGAGCCGTACTTTCAGTGTGACGGGCCATTAGGACCTGGTCCCACTGGAGCTCTGAGAAGTTTCAGAAATGAAGGCAGGAGGTTTTGATCCCGTTAAAGAGGGAAGCAGGACCATGCAGGGTGAAGGGAAGTACACTCCCAGGCAGCGATGGGCTGCAAATGATGCATTTAATGAAATGGCCACCTGCTGTGCTGAGGAAGAGATGACCAAGGCAAGGCAAGGAATCACTTGCCCAGTGGGAAGCAGGGAGTGATAGCTGCTTCCGTTTAAAACATTGTTCCTGGTATCCCTTCTGCTTAACTTCTGTCCCTTGCTCCAGCCCTGATTCCTGACCTGCCACCTGGCTCCCAAGTTGTGCTGTTGGAGTTTTTCTGCCCCTGCTAGACCCTTCTCATCTGGAAGTCCAGCTGCAGCGAGAACTTAGGACCCTCTCTTTTGAGGGCAGGAAAGGTTTGAGTTTTGCTCTCTCCAAATAGCTGGGGAATGAATTGCACTAGATGTTTTCAGCATCTCTGGCATGAGTTCAAGTTGCTGATTCCCAAGCCACATGTAAGGGAGGTCCTTTAAGAATAACATGTAATTTACAGAGGGATAGCTGGATGCAGCTCCACATCCCCAGGTCCTTTGTGCAGATGGGAGTGCTTGTTCAAGGTCACGCTGCTTTAGTATTGACACAGAACAGGAGCCAGTTTACCTGATTCCTAAGCCAGCCCTTTCACCCCCCACATCCTGGTGCCTCCATAAGGCAAAGAGATGACAGAGTGGTTAGAAGAGACATCACTACTCCACTCAAAGTCTGTACATCTCTGCGAGGTAGGGGGGTGTGTGTGTGTGTGTGTGTGTGTGGTAGGATGGGAAGTTGTTCCTTGAGCCCAGTCTGGGGTAGAGAACATTTTCTCTTGCTTATTTAGACCTTTGTTTAAAGCCAAGTGTCATGTGCCTGTCCGTCCCAGAGAACCTGCACAGCCTCACTGCTTTATCCTTATCTTATTTTGTATTTAACCTCATTAGCCATTTGTGGGCCTGGCCTGGGCCAGATCACAGTGGCAGGCACACAAGGCAGGGGGCTCTGATGTTTATCTCTGCTGTGGAGTGTCTGGTACAGTAATTAACTGTGAGGTCTTGAATACAACAGGATGTTGGGGGTGGGGGGCAGAATCAGAAAAGCTCTTGCTAATTTGCAGAAGTCTTCATAAAACAGAAACCAATTATTTGTTGCTTATATGAGGAATATTTATAATATCCAGCTGCACATCAGAGCGTAATGGTGAAGAGGCTGGTTTTGGCATCTATCGTCCAGGGTTGGAATCCCACACACTGGCTGGATGATCCTGGGCAAGTTATTTTATCTGCCAGGGCCTCAGTTTCTTCATCTGTAAAACAGTAATGATAAAAATGAGGATTAAATAAGATACGCAGAGAAAGTACTTGGTATAGTCACTGGCTCGGAGGGAGGCTGACAAAAGTAGGGGGTCCCCTCCAGCCTGCTGTGGCCATCCAGTGCCCAGTCGTACCCACTGCGCCTACAGCTCAGATTCCTGTTGAAGCAGCACCATCTGACATTGATCACCCCTGACTCAGGACAGGAGAATCTGTTGGAATTTGATTGTTAAGGACATGCCCCAAGACCGTCCTAGTTCAGGACATCATTGCATAACCACATTTTGAGGACAATTTTACATTATTCATGCCCTTGATTTTTCAAGTTGTGTGACGTCAGACAATGTGCCCCTCTTGGCTTTCACGGGCACATGCAAAAGTAGTTCTATGGTGGCCCCTTTCTGCTCCCAGTTTCCTTGATTCTACAGACTTGTGCTGACAGCCACTAGAGGGTGCACCAGGGGTCTCTGGGGCTTGGGTCTCTTGCTGCTGGATTTGAAAAGTCAAAAGTCAGTAAGTGCGGAACCCTCAGAGGGGATGAGCCCGACTGCAGTGCAGATGACAGGAACAGAATTTTGGGGTTGGAATTAATCAAGGAGACTTACCGCAAGATGAATAAAAGCCTGTGTTATATTCTCTCATAAGGTTAGGCTATATCTTTTTTCCTAACAAGACCAATTATAATTATTTTATCCCCAAACAATCATTGACTACAAAATGCCTTTCTATAAGCAATCAAATAAAATCGGTTAGTGTCATTTCCTCCTAATTTGTCATGCAATTAGCGTGTGATTAGAATTTCCCAGGCTGTATTTCTTCTGTTTTTGGAGGCTGGGTGGCTCGTGGCCATGGACTTGTGAGTTAGATCTGGCTTCCAATCCCCGCTTCCTTCACTTAGTAGCTCTGGAGCTTTTGGCAGGTCGGGTAGCCTTTCTGACCCCCAATTTTCTCCTCTATAAAATGAGAATAATGATATTCCTTCAAAAGACTGCTGTGAATAGCAGATGTACAATGAGCACAATGTCTGGGATATGATACTTTTTCAATAAATGGCAGGTACTATGATTATTTTGGTTTTTTAAGTGACACTGTTAGTCACAAACATCATTGATCTGTCTTGGAGAGCTGCCTGTGACTTCCAGGATGTTATTAAATATGTCACACACACACTCCCCCCCCCCCCACTACTGTCACAGTTTAAATTTTATCCACCTTGTTTCCTTGTTAAACATTTATTAGACTGTTTAAGAAATATGCATTTTATATGGAGTACCAATGCCAAATCACAATAACAATTTTTATACAACACATAAGAGAGGTCGCGAACTGTTTATGCGAGACAGCAACAGCCACCGGACAATGTGCAAAGAAAATATTATGCCTCCTTGGCCATTCCTAACATTTCAAGTCAAGGTGTTGCATTTAATTAATCTCTAGAAGGTTTAATCTCAGACTTATTAAGAACATTATTTTGTGAAGGCAAACAAACAGCTCTGCTAGCAGCACTAAACATGTTTATTCCAAATAGTTAATTAAATTGTGTCAGTTCCTGCCCTGGAGCTTTCAGGCTATTCTGTTTTTCTGCCCATGTGGACATTTTGTTATCATTCGTTTTTATTTCCTCTCTGGCCTTTTAAAAAGAGGCTCTGAGCAGCAGACCAAGCATGTGTATAGTTGGAGCATTTTGCAAAGTTAAATTGGTTAAATACAGGCCCGGCATTGGCTTCTGGGACCATCTCCATTTTTCAAAACCCGCTGGGGTTTTTCAGTGGCATCAAAACAAACCTGAACAGTTTTGACCCTGAACGTAAACAACAATAGCAACTGAGGCCTGGATGACTCTGGAAGGCCCTGGAGCTTGGAGTTACACGGAAGGGGGAGTGTGGACTAGAACCTGGTATAAGGAGATATGATGTTTGATTTCTAAAGCTGCTAACCCAGACCTCTCCCTGTTTCTCCTTGACCTGCCAAAATAGACAGGGATGTATCAGCTTAGAATCTTTGTCTAAGAAGGACAGGGGCTTCCTTTGGCTTTAGGGGCCCAGGGTACCAGCCTTGTGGGGGGCAGAGTGGGCATGGTGAGTCAGCATCAGGAAGACCCTAGTTCTCATTCCTCCAAGGCCCAGGGACACTGGGTCCACTAAGAGGCAGGAAGCCCTGGTTCTTTCCACACTCTTATCTTGGTCCTCCAGAGCTGGGTTAGAGAGAAAGGAGCAGAGACCCGGAACTCTCAGACTAGTGCACAAAAAGACAGATACTTGCAAGTCAATACTAGTCATACTAAAAAATCAGTAAAACCAACTAACTTTGTGGATAGTGCCATTTAATGTACAAAGTACCATTGAATAGTCATTTGTGTATTAATTCTGTATATGTTTGTCAGAGGCCTACTGTGTGCCAGACTCTGACATTTTTCCCTGATGGGTGGTCGGAACAAATTTGGTCAAAGGCATGTCTACCCACAGGGGTGTTTAGCCCTGGAAATTGCCCCATGCCAGGCCCCCTGTGGGGCTCATGTGAATGTCAGATGTGGTTGCACCCTCAAGGAGTCGTCCTCCAGTATGACAGACACTAACAATTGGTGTTTATTGAGCACTTACTGTGAGCCAGACACCAGGCTAAGTGATTTTCCTGTATTAACTGCACACAACTCTGTGAGACAGACACAATCATTATCCCCATTCTACAGACAAGGAAACTCAGGCACAAAGAAGCTAAGCAACCTGCCTGAGGTCACACAGCTAGTGAGTGGCAGCTCCGGGATTCTGCTGCATAGAAAGATAATGGGCCAGTACCATGCATTAAAAAATATATGTGTAAATATCAAGTAGGCAAATTTAGATGCCTGAAGATACTCGGAGCTGTATTGGTTTCAAGGAGGAAGGGGGCTCCATGAGCTGGGTGTTTAGCAAAGGTGTTAATTGGGGGTGTGTCACATGGGTTTAGAAGAACTTGGACAAGCAGGAAGAGCATCCGTCCTGGAGGCAGGAGGAGCCAGGTGACCCGAGCAGGGGGCAGCAGACGAGGGTGTGTAGGGGGAAGGAGGGATGGCTGGGGCCAGCTGGCTCGTGGAGGGCCTTGAACTTCCAGCCATTGTCACCAAACCAGAACGATGGGAAATGAAGGGATTAAAGCCCTGTCGCTGCCAGAATCCTGGGAGGCATCAGGCTCGGCAGGTCAGTAGATCCCCTCGTTTCGAAGAGGGAAACTGCTGTCAGCAGGACTGTGGGCCAAACGCTGCATCATTGTTATCTTGCAACAGCACCAGCCTACGCCAGAGAGGGAATGTGTTCCGTGGATAAGAGCAAGTGCCTTACAGCCAGACTGCCTGGGTTTGTGTTCTGGTTCTGCCACCTATTAGCTGTGTGTCCTCAGTCCTCCGCCTTTTCTGTGCCTCAGTTTCTCCTGCACTGTAAAACGGAGTGGTATAGCTTCCTCATGGGGTGGTTGTAAGAATTAAAAGTGCCTGGCGTGTAGTAGGTCCTCAATAGTATGTGTGAGCTGTTATTGTTGTTGTCATTGATATGTTAACACCTTCAGCTTTGAGACAACCTTATTCCAGAGCTCAGAAGCTGGCGGGAATAGAGTTTCTAGAGTATGCAGGTCTACTCATACAGTGCCTCTCCCTGTGTTTCTCAGCCACCTAAGGTCATTAGCTCTACTAAAGGGTGACAAGGAGCCCAACAAATATGGCTTGGCCCCTTGACCGAGCAGAACTTCATTGCAGCTGCTTTAATAGAAGGCTAATAATGTAGGTGTACTTCCTTTTACCTGGAGAGCCTCATTAAGCAGAGGTCGGTGGGCCTTGCCTGTAGCTCTGGGCTTCTCTAGCGTCCGCACGTGTGTGCCTGAGGAGCAGCGCTGACCTGGGGAGCAGCTGGTGCGCCCCGCGATGGTTCCACCGGAAACGCCCCTGTCTTCAGCAGACCTGGTGGGCATTGAGCAATAATAAAGTGTTTTTCCTCCCTAGTCCAGGAGACAGGAAGCTCTAAATTGGACTCTAATTAACTCTGAAGAAACAATGGGTTTCTCCAGAGCCTGGCAGTTCTGATTGGGTCTAAGGAGGTGTCATGCAGCCTTGGAAAATAATTACAACCGTAATGATGATACTTCCAAAGTCGGGCTCCTGACGATACACCTTGAACAAATGTGTGTTTCTCCTTCCTTGCAAGGTTCGCTGCCCTTAATTGCTACCCTGCTTCATTAAGGGGCAATTAATTTTGCAACTTGGTTTAAAAAGGCAGTAATTATAAGGCGAGGACAAAAAGCCCATGGTTAAACATAATCAGGCTGGATGTAAAAGGTGCTCCCTGGTCCCACCCGGGCCACATTTTTCTTTGGTTTTTCTTTTCTTTCCTAAATTCTCAACTGCCTCTGCTGTTGCAGGGTAGCGTGTGGGACAAAGCCCAGCCTTTTGTGCCCAGGTTACAGGACTTTGCATCCTACAGGTCTTGGCCAGTGGGCAGTCTCCTGCCATAGACGCCGACCAGAAGGCCTGAACAGAGCTGAGTGGCACGGGTGCTGGGCATGGCTTCCTGAGAGAACAGATCCGTCCTTAGGGTTCCACATGTCAGGGGCACGTTACTTCAGTGTCATTCTGACACACCTTCCTTCATTCACGTATCCATCGAACGTTCATTGAGAGCATTCTAGACACTGTGCTAGACTCTTGGGATGAGATGTGATCGAAACAAAGATGTTCCATGCCTATAGGAGTTTATAATCAGGTGGGAGAATTGGATGTTCATGAAATTATAACCCAAATGAGTAACTAGAAGCAGTGAAACATGCCAGGACAGGAAAGTACTGAGACAATGGGGACAGTCAAAGTGGTCAAAGAAGGTGGCCCCAAGAAAGGGACTTTTGAGCTGTGATCAGGAGTGGAACTCAGCAAGGTGAACGTGGGAGGGAAGGAGTATTCTGGTCCCAGAGAAGAGCATGTGCAAAAGCTCTGAGACAGGAGTGAGTGTGATGTCACCAAAGAATAGAAAATCAAGGTCACAGACCTGGTGGGGGGTGAGTGTCACCAGATAATGGGAAGAAGCAGGGTAACATAATGGCCCTCACTCAGCCCAGCCGTGAAATAAAAAGGTATTCCCTTCTCTTAGCTACGCCGTGGAGAGCTTGGAAGGGTAAAACGAGTCTGGCTTTATGACTGTGTTATCTGCACCGGCATTTATTGAGATCCTTGCACACACCTGGCTTTTCTCTTACGGTGGAGAGTCAGAGCTGGAGTCACAGTTCTCAACCCAGTGACGCTATTTAATGCCGGAATGGGAAATAATAGGACTTTCTACTTTGATATTTCTGTATCCTCTCCACATTTTTTACCATGGACCCATGTAACTCTGGCAGTTCTGAGCACTCTCTCCCTTTCTTTTTCTCTCCCCCCCCACACATACATGCACATACACACATGCATGCACACACATGCCCAAACACACATGCATGCACAAACATGCATGCACATACATGCATGCACACACGCATGCACACACATGCATGCATTTTGCTTATGCAAACACAATTGAAATTATTCTGTAGCAATATAGTATGGGGGTGAAGGCATGGGCTTTGGTGTCAGACTGAATTTACATCCTGGCTATAGTAATCTCTGGCCACATAACCTCTTTAAGCCTCAGTTTCCACATCTGCAAAAGGAAGGTGAGAGCATCTTCGTCATTGGTGTTGATTGGATTCAGTGACACAATCCATGGAAACCCCTTAGCAAACTGTAAATCCTCAATGAATAGTAACAACTGTAATCACATTTTTATTACTGAATGGCATGGTACAATGTCTGACACCTAGTAGGTGCTCAATAAATGATACTATAGTTACTCAGTATTTTGTAGTCTGCTTTTCAGCTAATACTCATCAGGACCCTGGGGTGAGGAAGCAGAGACATAATTTACACAGAGATGGGGAATTACTGGCTGTAAGGACTCCTCCTCCTTTCTTCTCTGCTGCTTTTTGCATCTCAGCCTCGTTCTCCCTGGGCAGATGAGCTTCCTTCACATAGCAAATACAAGGGGCCTCTGGCAGCTCCAGAGACATATTCTTTCACCCATTGACCAACCTGGAAAGGGACGTTCTCCTCCAGCTGCAGTTGGAACAGCCCCATCCTGGACTCTTACTGACTCAGCTTGAAGCTCACACCCATCTTGTACAGCAGTCGCTATGGCCCCGGGATCTGAGTTGGGGTGAGTGGCAGTGCCCATCGCGGGGCTGGAGCTGAGGAGCAGGTGTCAGGGGGGATGGGGACAGTTTCACCCATCGAGGGTGGGGAAGTTTAGCAGAGACATGAACATCAGGGACATCCCCTGATGGGGGCGGTGGGGGGGGGCGCATACCGTGTGTAGCGCAGGCTCAACCTGCCGGTGCCATGGGCCCTGCCTGTCTGGCCATGCGAGCAGTATGGGTTGGCGCGACATAGTTTGACTTGGAACCCAGACATTCCAGGAGTCCCAGTTTACACTCAGTCTTGGAGCTAATGAACTGCTTTGCTCTTTCTCTCTGTCTCTGGGCTGAATCCAGTGGGCAGTGACCCAACACCCGAGTGATTTGTGGGCCTGGAGGAAGAGTGGAGAAACTGATTACGGAGTCGGCAATCACTCTGCCCAGGCCCCTGCCTGGCAGGGTCTTATCTTTATTTATAGCTGGCTGAGCCACCCAGAGCCCAATTTTTGCCCTTGAGTGACGAGTGCACTGCAGTTTTAGTTCATAAAACACTGTTTGTTTATAATCCTTAACGGATTCTGTTTTATTAAAAGAGAAGGCTCCATCCCGAGTATAAATAAAGTTAACTGGTTAAGTTTTAGTTTATATTCACAGTGAATATACAGTGGATGGGAACTTACCATGGAATTATGCACACTCATGACCTGACTTTATTTAAAAAAAAAAAAAAAGTCTTAAAGGTCTCTGAGGGCTGAGGCCTGGACAAAACCTTTTCCAAGGAGGAGGTGGAGAGGGGAGAGGCAGAATTAAGGTCCTAAAATCAGCTTTGTTGCAGTGGCTTTTTCATAAAGTTTGTTTTTGTTTTTGTTTGTTTGTGGAGCAGTGGAGCAGGCAGCATGTTGTTATGTACAGTTCCATGATTTGGGGGTAAAATTGGGGTAGACCTAGGTCTATTTTATTTGAATGAGGGACAGTTGCCAATGCAAGGGAATAGGGAAGGTTTCTTGGAGCAGGTGGCATTGAGCTGAGTCTTGAAGATTCTGACCAGCACAGAAGCAAAAAGGAAGGAAAAAACATGAGTCAGGTTCATGGCCATGGGAAAAAAAGTTGTTCTGGATATAGCAAGAGAAGCAGTTTGCATAGGGCATGAAGATGGCACTAGGGAGGTTGGCATCGAGCGTAGGGTCCTGCTGCAGGGTGATGGCCACATCCAAAGCGTGTTGTACTTAATTCAGAAGGCAGTGGGGAACCATTGATTTTTTGAGTCGAGGAGGGGCATGGTTGGCCTTACCTTTGGCTTATATGATTCTTGATACCCACCAGTTCATCCAGCTGGTGGGTATCAGAAATGGGTCTTCTCTCCTCTAGCCTGTATCTCCCCTGAGCCCTGGAAGAATGCCCCTCACTCTCACCCTCACCCCCTGCCCTCCTGAGCTTTGTGGTTGCTGCAGCCCCCAGGTGGAGGTGTGCCTCTGTGTGAAGGATGCTCTGGGGAGGAAGGAGAGGGGAATTTTAAGGTCTCTGTGAAGCAGGAAGGCCTGCTGCTTGCTTAAGCAGTGTCGAAGTAAACTTTAGCCCCTAGTGGATGGAACGGCTCTTTGGGGTTCTGCTGCCTCGCAGAAGAAAAGAGAAGTCCAAGACTTTTTAAAAGAAGTGAAACTCCATGAGGAGTCTCCGACATCCATCCCACCTTCTTTTTTCTCTTCGAACAAATATGTTTATTAAGCTCTTGTTATGTGCTTGGCATTATGCATAGAATGTCCCGTTTTCTCCTTGGAGGGAAAGTAAGAGTGCAACCTCAAGCATTATCATTGCCCACAAACGCTTAAGGAGGATGGCAAGTATTTGGCATGTTTGCTGAGACTCTTCCCACATGTCCACGGCTGGCATCACCAATCAGTCACACTACACTACCCCATAGAGCCTGGAATAGCCCTTAAGATCATTCTTGACACAGTGCCCTGGGCACGACTTCCAGGTAGTCTGAGTGGGCTCCTGGGCATGTCCCTGCACGTCTGACATTCTCACTGCACTCCACTTGGTGATGCCAGCTTCCTTCACACAGGACTGCCCAGCATGCCTAGAGCCCACGCGTGCCCCATCTCCCCGCCATCCCCTCTCCCCTCATCTCTGCACCCACCAACCCTTCCTGTACTCACTCAAAGCTGAGAAGACCCAGCTGGAAGCTGGCAGTGACATCGCAGGGTCGGAGCAAAGGGTTATATGCAAAGGTTCATGCTGCAGGAGACAGGAAGCCTAGGTCCTATTCTGGGCTCTGTTTACTAACTGGGACCCTGGGCAAAGTAGTCAGCCTCCCTGAGTCTCCCTCTCCTCGTCATTAAAATGAATTTGGATGAAATGGTGTCTTGGGTCCCTTCTAGCTCCAGCATCTTCTGATTTAATTAATTTAATAGTGCCCCTTTAAATCCAAGGAGTAAGTTCCACTCTTTAGTGATGGAGTAATGAGAGAAAGGTACACCAGGTTTCTGTTTCTGATTACTCTGTAAATAAGAGCCCCACCACCCGTACCCGAGCAGAACTCGATGGTGGGTCTCCGCGTGGACCGAGAGCATCATGATCTCATCCCTTGAGCTCCCTGTTCCCCAGGTCCTTGCTGCTGGCCTAATTTACACACCCCTGCAGCCTGCACATGGGAGGTGATGGCAGGCCGGGAGCTCTTTACGAACAGACCTTGGCTCCATCCCCAGCCGCCTGTGCCTCTTGCCCATCATCGGGAGTTTTTTTTTTTTTTTTTTTTAGCATCCCCTGGACTCTTGCCTCCAGCCGGCCTTGATTCAAGGGCCCTGCAGAGATTCTTCCTCCAAGAAGGAGGACCCAGTTCTGACTCTGCCACCGTGTAGAGGTGGTGGCGGGCCAGCCCGCCCCTCCCTGCTGAGGCATGTTTGCTGCACTTACAGTGTTTGAGCTGCGGTTAATACATCAATATTTGCTCAGGAGGGCATCTGGCACGGAGCAGGTTGCTGGGACGCTGGCAGATAGATTGCCTTCTCTCGCAGCGTTCTTCAGTGGCATTCTTTTTTGGCAGGGATCGAGGGGGTTACTAGCTGTTGACAAGAAGAGTGGAAAAAGAGCCCCTATTTTTCCCAGAAGTGCCTCACGCTCACAGTTTGGCACTGTGTGATGTTGTCAGTGTCTCATGTTCTCCCCTTCGCTAACTATTTCCTGGTGTATTTCACTCGCTGCAGCTTTACTGGAATTCTGTTCCTCATACCCACGTTTGTTTCGATCCCCAACGGGGAGCCCCTGAGGGTCAGGTTAGTGCTACATGGAGAAGAGCTTAGTAGCCCAGAGTGTGGGGCCATCAGACGGCCTGGGATGAATTCTGCGCCCGCTGGCTAGCCGTGTACCCCGGGCATGCTCCCTGGGCCTCCCCCAGTCCTAGGTAGCCCTCGGGGGGATGAGGATGATGACGACAGAAGAGATGTAAGGATTAAGTAACACTATACCTGCAAGGCAGTTTGCAAAAACCTTATGCATAGCAAATGCTCAATAAGCGTTTGATCTTTTAATCATTATTCTTTTTATTAAATAAATGGTGCTTCTTGGATCGTTTTGCCTACCCTAAGTTTCTCGAGGACAAAGACTGAATCTTCTATTTCTTCTATAGTTCTGTTTTTCTTCTAACAGTGCAGTGCCGGGCACACATGCAACTTTAGGGATTGAGTCGAACTTCACTGCACTCCTGCATCAAAGGCTGGTGCCCTCCCAGCACTGGGCACCAGGACCCAGGGAGAGACCACCAGTGGCAGAGGACTTGTCTCCAGTCTTGGGACAGGGCTTGATGGTGAAAAATAATGGAAGGAACCTTCTGTCTGTGACTCTTCGGGAAGCTGAAAAGAGAGACCCTGAGTCTGGGGAAGGTCCCCAGGAAGGACAGAAGCAGCCGGGGTTGGATGTGGACAGTAGTTCTCCAGTACACTCAGTCCTGAGTGATCTGTTAACTTACGATCATACTGAAGCTTTCAAATGCTCCCTTTAAAGCTTAGAATGGTTTCCTCCATGATAATGTCACTTACGGCATCTCCAGTCTGGAGCTCTTGCTTGACTTGCAAGTCAGAGGTTGAGCCACGGGTGTGGTCCCCGGAACTTGGCACAGCTCTGGACGTGCCGTCCAAGTGTGCCGTGCATGGGGACATTACATAGCAAGGTGGAGGCACAGAGGGGGACACAGGCAAGACCTGCATGCAGTGCCACGGGACAAGGTGTGTCATACAGGTCAGGACAAAACAGTTGCATTGTGGGGACCTAACATGTGCCAGGCTCTGACATAAGCATTTTATGTATATTATCTCATTGAATCGTCTCGGCAGTTCTGTAAGGCAGGCGACTTAGGTCACTTTCCCTAAAAGCAGAGCCTCAGCTGGGGATTCTTGTGCAAGTGATTTGCTGAGGAAGTGCTCTAAGAGGAAGGCATTAAGGAAGTGAGGGAAACAGGGTAGGACAGGAAGGAAGCCACGCAAAGATGTGGCTGCAGGAAAAGTCTAGCACCCGCGTGCATGGCACCACAGACTTGTCCTCACTGAGGCAAGGGGTTTGTGCTTTTGTTCTTGGGTGTCAATCTACCATTGGCTGCTGGTCACATCCCCCAGGAAAGGGTGGGGCATGGCTCCTGTGAACGTGCATTTCTAGGAGAGTTCCCATATTTCAAGGGCTGTTTTGAGCTATCAGCAGCCAAACCAAACAGCAGCTGGGGGATGAGTGTCCCAACCCAGAAAAGGGAAATTACGTGGGGCACCAATAGCGTCTGCTACTATAGGTACAATGAATGGGCCCATTTTTCAGATAAAGAAACTGAGGTCTAGAGCATTTATGTAATCAGCCCAAAGATGCATGGAACCAGGACTCAAGCCAAAACCCAGGCATCTACCTCTGGAGGCTTTGGTCTTATGTGACTTACGCTCCCTCCCCTGTTAAATCATGCGTCCCCGTTGAGGGTCAGGTAGGACCCTGTAAACCAGAGACAGGTGAGACAAGGTCTCAGGAGTCCTAGAGATAAGGAAGAGGTCAGAGCAGGAGCCCAAGGATCAAGACTGGACTTCAGGCTGCTACAGTGTTACCTACTACTTTTTTGTCCTGCTTTGTCAGGGACTTTCTCAGTTTGTGCCCTGAAAGTCCCACATCCTGGGAACTCCCTCAGTCCTGGGCAAATGCTAACGGTTGCTTAGCCCAGGCTCCTGCAGGGAAGCAAGGTAAGGGTGTGAGGGTCCGTATTGTGGTGCTGTGTGGCCCCAGGTGAGGCAGTTTAAAGGTAATCAGAGCTGTCATTCCCCAGCGGTCCTGAAGTCAGAGTCACCTTAGCTGGTGGCTGTTCGGGGGATGTGGCAGGGGTGAGCCAGGAAAGGCCTCTGGCAGGAGGGTGTCCTGGCCAGGAGCTGAGCAGAGAGGGTGGTCTGAGATCCAGGGTGGGCTAATGAGAGAGGAAAGACTTGAATTGATGGAAGAAGGCGGAGGGGAGTAAGTTACCAGTCCCTGAGGCCTCCTCGGGGAGCTTGCCAGAAATAGATACCCTTCTCCTGCCTCCCGCTTTGAAGCAAGCTGTTTAGCTGTGCGTGCGTGTGGTGCATATGTGTATGCGTGTGTGTGTGTGTGTGTGTGTGTGTGTGTGTGGAGAGAGAGAGAGAAGAGGAGATTAATTGAGAGACAGAAGGGGAGGATGTACGTTGGAATTAATGCAATGAGGAAATGTCCTTTTCGGTTCCCCTCCCATCCCTAGACTTGGGCAAGGTGAAATAGGTTCCTTCCGAAAGGCCTGGCCACCTGCATCCCAGGAATCTTCTGCAGACCTGACATGGAAAACTGTCAGGAAGTCCGGGGCCGTGAAACTCATGAATAATGATGTCCTTTGGTGAAGCTTTCTGGGTAAGAAGCAAAGAGGGTGGTTGGGATCCAACGTCCAGAGGCCTAAAAGCAAAAGTGGGTCGCAGGTCCCCAGGATTGAGCCTCGGGCTATCACGGCTCGACCCCTTTCTGTGCGTGTGTATACGAGCACGTGTGTGTGTTCATACATGGATCGCCTGCTTCCAGCCGGACGGACACCCTAGCTTGTTCCAAATGGGAAAGCTGAATCCAGGCCCAGACTGGGGGAATAGGCTTGTTTTTAGGAGTTGAAAGGTGAGGCCAGAGGTCACCACGTTTAACCTCTAAGATGATCAACTTAGCAATTCCCTGCACAGCACTGTCAGCGAATGATTGGAGTGCTGTTCCCTGCGGTTTCGGGAATGGGATCGGTCAAGGGATTGCCCAAAGTCACAGGAGTGGTTACAGTGAAGTTCTGTCCAGAGCGGAGGAGCAGCTCTGCTTGGTGGCAGGAGGCCTGTGTGAGGGCGTGGCCGGGCGCGACGCTGTGGGTTTGGAGATGTCGGGAATCCCTGCCCTTACTGGATCGGGCAGCCAGCGCTTACAACAGGCAACGCCCACCGACTCCCTTTGATTTCGGAGTCTTTATTTAGGGTCAGCAGTGCTGTTTCAGTCTCCTATTTCATGCTGCTTTTTCTCATGTTTGCTAAATCGATGTGAACCAAGGAAAAGTCTGTGAATGTGAGGGCCGCTCTGGGGAGCTGGGTCCTGGCTGTGGTGTCCAGCCGGGGTCCCCTCCGTGCAGTAGGAAGAGGAGGAATCAGCTTCATTGCTGGTCCTCCCCTCTGGCCTTCTGATCCATGCCCTTGCGTTCGGAGAGAGCAGGGGTGAGAAAGGGGAGTCTGCCTCTCCCTGTTCGGGATGCAGGAAACTGTTGTGTGAAGGGAAGGCTGGTAGACACAGGACAGTGGCGATGCCCTTTGCCACCTACCAGGGTTGTGGCCTAAAGTTTTGTCTCAGGCTGCGCAGGGCAA
Organism: Eulemur rufifrons; assembly: GCF_041146395.1. Classification (NCBI taxonomy): domain Eukaryota; kingdom Metazoa; phylum Chordata; class Mammalia; order Primates; family Lemuridae; genus Eulemur; species Eulemur rufifrons. The sequence goes on from NC_090992.1 coordinate 16,793,593, forward strand.
AGAGTGCCTCCGTCCTAGGAAGACCTCCCTGGCCCACCCCCGGTGGAGACGGGGCAGCAGAGAGAAGGGGCGAGAAGGCCGAGGCTGGAAGCAGCTGAGAGGCCACAGAGCTTGTGTGGTTCAGTCGTTTTCCAGCTTCTGATGTTTTTTAAGCTTTCTGATGTTTTTTGTCTGTGCCACCCAGAAAGAGACATGTGTACTTTGTATTATGACCCAGTAAATAAATAAATAAAAATACTGAAAGAAGAGTGTCATGAAACAACGCTGGCCCTCCCCATCTGTGATAAGAGGTATTACTGTGGTGAGGGCAGTGCTGTTTCTGTGTTTCTGGCCGTTTCTATGCTATTTCATGCTCTGCAAGAGTTAGTCCTGACAATGGCTGACTTGGTCTCGTGGACTCAGAAATAGGGAACAACTCATAGATTAAGAAAAAACAAAAAACACACAGATTGAGTCTCCCTTCTCGCATTTTAGAGGAGAAAACAGATGGACAGTGGAAGGGAAATGACTTACCCAGGGTGATCTAGTCCATATATATTTATTGAGCAACAGCTGTACGCCAGGAACTGCTTGGACGTTGGCAGAAAGGTGGGATCTCTGTTCTCAAGATACTGGGAGTCTCATGGGCGGGGTAGACATTAAGCAAGTGAAAAAACAAATTTACACATAAAATTCTAGTACGCGGTGCGACACACACCGTGGAGACAGCCAGTGGAGAGCTCTAGTGGAAAGCAGCTGGGGGCGGGGTGGGGGGCAGCCCTGCTTTTCATAGTAGGCAGGAGAGGTCTCCCGAGGATGAAAATTGAAGTCAAGTCTTGTTGGAGAGAGTGAGGCCGCTCAGGAGAGGTGGGAGACGGGACAGGGGACAGAGGAGCAGGGAGGAGTGTCTTGAGCAAAGGAGGGGCAAGTAGGAAGACCTTAGTTAAAAGATGTGTTGCACCTGAACGGAAAGCAAGCCCGTGTGGCTGGAGCATAGTGCGGGTGCGAGGCCCTGGCTGGTTGCAAAGAGACCTGGGAGCCGCTCCTCTTAGGCCTTGTTGGATTCTCTTCAGAGGTCAGTGAGTAGCCATCGTGACATGGTCTAATTTATGGCTTCGAGATATCCCTCCGGCTGCCACGTGGATAAGAGACTGGAAGGGACTTGTGGGAAGAGGGAAGTGGGCTGATTTTTGCCTGCAGTCTCCAGAGGAAGGCCAGTGGATCCGCCTTTGCAGTGGCCCAGAGCTTTGCACATTTAGAAAGGCTGCATTATTAATGACACGTTTGCATCTTAGGAAATGATAAAACAGGCTGCTACATGTAAAAATTAAGTAACTCAATTTGTTTTAACAGCTTGTGCTCTAGTACAGCAATTTGTTTGGCATATACACACGACTCCATCGGAACATAATTATGCCATGCTAATGATTTTGCTGCATTGTGTGTACATCTGACATTTAATTACAGGAAAGCATGTGAGGGTAGATTTTCTTCCTCCCCTCCGCCTGCCTGACAGGTAGTTTTGTTTCCCGTACCTCCTTTGCACCTACATTGTCTTTGTGCCAACTTGTCATCTGCGACGAAATCGTGTTTCCATGACAGCTTTGCTCAGCCATGTTGCCTGCAAGTTGCAGACAATCACCAAAATAAACAGTTGACACAGATGTCATTCTCACCCTCCCATCCTGCCTCTCCCCGCCCCGCCGATCTAGCTCCTACTATAAAAGATTTTATGTTATTTTTCTCCCACTTCGAGAAGGAAAGTGATCCCTGTCAACCTTGAGCATCCTTTGATACGTCAGTGCGTCTCTGGGTAGCTTCTCTTGTGATTTCTGCCCTTCTCCATGGAGACTGTTGGCAAGCCGACTCCCGTGGCTCTGTGCGCAGACCTCACGGCTCGGCAGCTGTGGGCGGCAGAGCAGCAGGCTCCGGGCTTTGCATTCACGAGGAGGTGGCAGAGGCGGGCTCACCACTCAAGATTCCAAGAAGCTGGGCCAAGGCTGTGGTGTGCCCTTCGCAGGGTACATTGACAAACACCGTCAAGCTGAGCGGGCTTGTGCCCGGGCCGTGCCCACAGAGATGGGCATGAGGGATGGGCGAGGGGAAGGGAATGGGAGAGGCAGAAAGCTCTTGCCTATGGGCAGAAATACAAAATCTCCACTGGGGTAAGGGGAGGAGAAAAGGGGGATGACACCCAGATCATAAACCTCAGGCATCTCTTGCTAGCCTGTCGCCTTGGCTCATGTGTCTGTAACAGCCTCTCCACAAACAGGAAAGCCCTGCTCTGGGTATAAAACAGATGTCCGGAGGGATTACAGGACCCTCCCCAGGGCTAGAGCAGGAGCCAATCTTCTTTCTTTATGTTCGTTATATTTCCTTGTGTACTCGGGGTTAGCCAAGAAATGTGCTGGGCCTTGGGGAAATAAAGAGAGCAGACATAAAGCCCCTCAGCTTGGTCCAGAATGTGTTCTTTGAGAAGTACCGGTTCCTGCCCAGTTCAAGCAGTCGTAGATTTGGATCTTTCTAGCTCCTGTGTTGCCATTCCAGACCTACTGAAGCTGCAAACCCTCTGGCCCGGGAATGTGTCTATGTCAGCATTTCCCAGGATTGCCAGGCAAGTCTCTGTTGGCTCACAAGGTGATTTTTGGTGGCACATGGACCATGTTTTAAAAAATTTTAATAGTCATGTATTCATTTTAACGTGCATTAAAATATGTCTAACCAGCACCTCAAATCTGTGTTTTAATGGATATAATAAAGTTCCTTGTGTAAATACAGGTTTGGCATGCCTTCTTTTTCCTCTCTTCCAGGCCTTAAAACTTGCTCGAAACTTACCACTTTTAGGCAGCCTGTCCTCAGGAATCCCTCCTGGCCCTCTTAAGCCCTCTTTGTCCTACTTGTCTACTTCTTCCTCCTGTTCTGCTTCCTCCCTTTCCTCTTCCCTCTCCCTTCACCGTGTTGTCACCCACAGGCATTTGCTGGAGGCTGATGTGTGCTGGGCATGCTGGGGACAGCGAACAGGAATGTGTTCGGCTGCAGCTACAGAAAAGCTAACTGCAGTGGCGTAAAGAAACGGGAGTTTTGAGTCCTGAAGAAGACAGAATGGAGCTGACGTGGCTCTTTCAGGACGACATAGAGGTCCCAGGCGCCTTCTGTCTTCCTGGGCCACCGTCTTTACCTGTGGCTTTCCTCTTGACATTTGCACAAAGGCTGCTACCTGTGCAGGGCCTTCTCTCTAGACTGTGTTTTATATCTGGGAAGCTGAACCCTTTCATTCAGAGCTCTCTGGCCAGAGCTGTCTCACATGTGTGTACCTACCTGCAGGGAAGTGGGGAGGGAGTATGTTTTAGTTTTATAACCTCAACAGTAGAAGAAGGCAAGAGTGTACCGGGTTATGAGTGGTTTGGGGGTAGCTAAGCCACAGGGTTGGCCAGGGAGGAAAATCGTAAGAAGTCCAGGTAATGATCTCTGGCCTTCCTTTCTCCAAGTTGAAAAAATATGTATTATATTAAAAGTTAACAATGCTATAAGTTGGTGCATGATCATAAACTTACAGAATTGGGACGGAAGTTAGAGATCATTGGGACCCGATTCACGTTTTAAGAGATGAAGAGACTAAGTTAGAGACAATAGGGATGTAATCAAGGTCCAGTGGGACAAGAACCCGTCCCAGCAGACCCTGTGCGTCCAGCGGTTCTCATCTGGAGTGAGCCTCAGAATCCGCTTGTTGATTGTGATCAACAGACTCTGTTAATCTTTTAAAAATCTCCTCGACTGGGCACTACCCCCAGAGGTCAGGATTCATGAGGTCTGGGGTGGGGCCTGCGAATTCGCATTTCTATCAAGTCCCCAGATGTTATTGATGTTGCTGACCCAGGCCCCCTTAGAGAACCCTGGTGCTAACCAATTGCAGGCAAGGATGAGGGAGAAGGGAGAGGAAGCAGAGGCAAAGTGGACAAGGAGGATAAAGGGTGCTGAAGAGAGCCAGGTGGGCTTCCTGAGGAGGGGAGGCCTAAAAGTGGCAAGTTTTCAAGAACACATTTTAAAAAGCACAAACAATAACATAGTAGCAGATAATCAAAGTAGCTGATGGGCGAGCTAAGCTCAATCAATCTTAGAATGGTCAGTGGCCGCTTTGCTTGGAACCAGAGGCTCTTTGCGCCTATGCCTGGCCGCGCCTCCAAGGGGATGGATTTCTGCAGAGCCTAATAGCAGTTGCCTTCTCTCGTCATCTTAATTTTCTGTGGAGGCCTTGATTTTTTTAATACTCTTTTAAGAATAATTTTAGATTTACAGAAAAGTTTCAAAGACAATATAGAGAATATGCACATCAAATGTCGGAATGAGACAGTGTCACCAGTGCAGAGAGCCACAAGCATCTCTTTGGAGATGTGGGATTTGGTTGCCATTTCAGCACGTCAGAAAGGGGCGTCTTTCCAGCACTGCTGCCTGGGTGCTGTCTGGTGCAAAGACACAGGGCGACAGTGGAGTGACACGTGGTCTTAAGGCTAAAGGGGCCAGGTGCTTGCTGAGTAAGGCAAATTGTAGGTTTTGAGGAACCAGCAGCTTACCATGGAATTATAACCCGCCTCCCCACAATGTCCAAGTCCAATTTCAAGTGTCTCGTTATCACAATTTGACGCTGCTGGACCTCCCCCAGATCTGTCTTTTCCCATGAATGTATATATTTTTCAAAAGTCAGTTGTTACTTCTGATGGCTCCAAATACAAGCCTTCCTTCGGTCACAAAGGAATGAGAACGAGCTGCCATTGTCTGGGTCCTGTGATGCTGTCACCAGAGAGAATTTAATAATTACATTTTTCAGACCCACTGTCCATCCTGGCTGGCAGCGTGGAGGGATCAGGGAACTCTTTGAAATGATATCCAAGTTTTTGGTTAAAAGAGTCATAGTATTAAACCACAGGATGGAAGAGCTGAGAAAAGAGTTCATTCTTAAAACCTACTAAGGAGCCAACTGCTTTCTTAGGGCAGTGTTTGGGATGATTTGTCTTATAAGTAAATACATATATATGTTTATTTCCATCCCCCATTGTACAATAAACCTTCGCTGCAGAAATTTCAGAAATTTTTCAGAAAATAACATACAAAAATAATTATTCATGACCCACTTCCCAGACAATTATTGTTGATATTTTGCCTGTTTCCTTCTATTGTATTTATGCTTTTTTAGAACATGTTATAGAACATACTTTAAATTTTTTTTTTATTCAACACCATCATGAGCATTTTACCTATTTCTTTTAAATAACTACTGAATAAATACATAATAGTTTTCCATTTAAATGATCTTAAGTTCGCTTAATCATTCTATGGTACATTTGGTAAATTTTCAATGCTGTGAGAAATATTTTTGAAAATTGAATGCTTCCCTCTTTATTAGATTATTTCTGTAAGATAGAGTTCTAAAGTGGGATTACTGGGTCAAAGATCATTAGCATTTTTAAGGCTTTTGATATATTTTGGTATAGAGGAGAAACCCTTCATATTCAAGCTCTATAGAAGCCAAGTAATAATGCTAAACTTCCTAGTTTGTCCTGTGTCACCGCTTGCTCTCTGAACTTAAACGAACTTGGACTTGGCCACAAAAACTAAAGTTCTGCATTTCTTCTGTTCATCCACTCACATAAGTCTAGCTGCCAGGTACCCTGCCAGATGCTGAGGGTGAGATGCTCACAGCCCTGCTGTCCCGAAGGGCATCTGACTCGGAAAGACCCTGGTTTGGTTGAGAACAGAATTAGATAAACCCCTTTGAAAGCATCTCTGTTTACCAGAGGCTCCGTGGTTGAATGCTGACTGTCTCCTCCCGCTTTTGTTTCTCTCACTAAGCTGTCCTGATTTCAGAGAAGGATGGCCACTGTCTTTAGAGATGGTTTCAAAGAGTGTCCCTAACCCTATTCTCACACAAATCAAGAGGAACCCTCAGACCAGCTCTCTGACGGTGGAGCCGTGGTCAGCTATCTGGGGAACGTTTTGTCTAAATCACTTGAATCCGTGAGGTCAGTGCAAGACTTTTCCTTGTAATTACGTGGATCGTGGAGTCCTGCTGACTCCCAGTGGGTTTCGGGAAAGAGTGACTAATGGATCATGGGGTCATTTGGTTAAGTTGGGGAGAAAAATCTGAACAACCACGGACAAGGTTTGAGATGATCCCTGTCTGTGGCTTAACCTCTGGCAAACGCTGTCTCCTCCCATCCCCGGAGCTCTGGTTCCGCAGGGCCCGCTTCCCCTGCCGGATTAGAAGCAGCTCCAGACGGTCTGGCAGGTCCATGCATCTCCCGCGGGCAGAGCCTGTGTCTGTGAGCGCAGCTGATGATGCAGTGCCGTGGACAGCAGTGCTGTGTCAACCGTGATGTCATTGCAAAGGGTCAGCCCAGCCTGGCTTGTGCTTTTCATGATGTCACCACCAAAGTCACTGGGCTGTGAATCAAAGTTGTTACTCTTAAAGCTAACTTTGTTGCTAATTGATAGTAAGGAAGGAAAGAGGCTCTGAGGATTACAAAACATTTCACCCTGTGAGAACATCGTGGTGTTCCATAGGTGGAATCTTGCATTTCTCTCTCTCTCACCTTCCCTTACCCAGCCCTCCTGCTTCCTCTCTCCCTCTCTCCCCTCTGTCTCTCTCTTCTTTATCTATATGCATTTGCTTTTTCACTTTTTCTGAGCACTTATCACTTTCAAAACATACAGAGGATGTCCAGAATGTATGATTTTTCAAAATAAAAATTTATCGAATGATCTTGCATGAGAAGATATTCCTACAAGGTCCTTTGATGTCTCACAGGGTGCCATTGGAGAGCTAGAAGCCAGCCGGGCCAGTCTTCCTGAGGTAAATGTAGTGTCTCTTGCAGTGATTCCATGGGGCCCCTTTCTCTGTGGGTCCCAATGCAAACATGTCATCTTGAGATGAGCTAAAAAGCAAGCTTTCGAAGTGAAGTCCCCGAGGAGTGTGAACGCCAGGGCTCCAGTTGAGGTACTCATCCTACAGCCAGGCTGGGAGCGTAATTCGGCTGTTAGCACGCTGCTCTTGTCTCCACCTGAGGAAAGATAAAGAGCTTTGCCCAGGAAATGTGAGCCCCTGTCCCAGGCCTCGCTGTGCTCAAGCTGATGGACAGGTATGGAAGGAATGCGCGTGTTGGCAGGAATTGGAGAGTGCCCAGGCACAAATGGAAGTCATGTTCCTGTCCTCCCTCTCTCTGCTTTGGGGGAAGAATGCGGTAGGAGGGGATGCTCGGAAGGGAGAAGGGTGCAGGACAAGCTGCCTCGGCTTCAGCCAGCTGCCACTTGTCAGTGGGTCCTGACAGTGGCATCTGGCTCAGTGAGTGTGGCAGCTGGGAACACGCGTGGCTCACGGTGATGGCAGAGTGACCAGTGGGAGACGGAGTAAACCTTCCCTGCAAGTCAGGAACAAGCTACCCTGGATGTATTTTCCCAAAGGGGCATTTCTCCACCCTTCGCTGTTAATGTATCGTAGCCCCATCCTAACTGTGGGACTCGGTGTTTGCTTTGCTTTGTTTCCAGCCAGAAGGCTTTTCGTGGCAAGCAGGTGGCTAAGACAGGAATTAAGAAACCTGGTTAACCTGACGTTCCACCATAGGATTAGAGGAGGAGAATGCCATGTTTCTGTTACACGGGATGCTGGGGACATGTGTTAATGCACATGCTAAGAGGGCAGGATAAAACAGGCAAAACACAAAGGCCACAGAACAGTAGGTGCAGTACTGTACCGTGTTGGTATTCTCTCTGTATGTATACATTTTAAAAAGAAGAATGGAAAGCAATACAACAAAGATTTAAATAGGAATCATCTCCTGGGGTGATATTGGTAATTATTTGTAATTATTGGTAATTATTTTTCCCTTGAAGGTTTTCTCTTTCCAACTTTTTTCTTTGAAAAAATATTGAAAGATTTAAATTCTTTCTCCAGCTGGCTGTAATCACTCTGTACTAGCAATCTCTACCTGTACCCATATCCATAACTACATCTGTACTTCTCTCCAGGGTCACTGTGTACAGTGGCATAGGTTGTGCACTGCAAGGCACCTGATTTAGAAGGAGTGAGAGGGGTCTACAATTAATCTCTTGATCCACTTGTCAGGCCATCCCTGGCACGGGGCCATGTCTGCCCTGAGGAAAGGGAGGCTTTTTCTAATTTTTCCAGAAGAGATGTCTTTTTCTCATCCACACAGTGACACTGCATTTGCTCATAGCAACCCTGCCTGTGTGTGAGTGTGTGTGTGTGTGTGTGTGTGATGTTAATCATGTTAGCTGTCACATATAACCACCATATTGTATTATCAAAGGGAATGATTTCCCCGTCTAAATGTGTCAGGATTCTTTATACTCAGGTTCAGATGTTAGAAATAGCTTTCTGAAGGGGTAGGTAAAGTTCAAGGATTTTTCAGAAGGATGAACTTCGTTGTACTATCCTAAATCCTTATTTCCTAGAGATGGGAATCAGTTGGGGGAGAAGTCAGAATATTTGACTTTGAAATGTCAGTAACAGATATTGACCAATGGAAGACCCAAGTATCCCTGTGGTGCCAATAGGATGCAGGCAGCTTTCATTGTTCTAGGAGGTGGCAATGGTGTCACCAGAGGCCTGAAATAAGGAGACACTGCGACCACGTGGCTGTGCTTTGGAGTAGAAGATGGCGAAATTTGTTCATCCTCTCTTCAGTCTGCATCTTTTTGTTACGTGGGGGAAACTGATATGGCTCATCAGAGAGAACACCCGCTCAGCCCAAGGCCCCAGTAAGCATGAACTGGTGGAGCCAAGTGGCTCCCAGAGTTCTTTCCTTAAGTCAGAGGAAAGCTGTGATGAGCCACACACTCCCTGGGCACCAGAGCCCAGGGTTTTAATGCACACGTGAAAGGCAGGCATGTTCTAGAAATAGCATCCCTGACCCCAGAGACTGGGCTGCCTTGTTCTAATTTCAGGGTTGGAATAATGACAGTTTCATGAACTACCAAATAGTTATTCTGGGCTCTCCTCTTCAGAGTGTGGTCTGAGACCTTGGCTTGTGTAGTCTGAGTGTGTGATGACCAAGCGTGCTCCCAGGATCCTGTGGCGGCCTGCACTTTGAGTTCTATTTCAGAGCGCCCTCCTGTCTGGGAGACCTAAACACAGGCCCTGGCGAGGTGGAATTTAGAAGCAGCATTATCAGCAGGGCAGTCTGGGGCCAGGCTGGTCACCTCCCCACTCTCAGCTCGGTGAAAAGCAACAGGAAGTCACCGCCCACCTTTGGGGGACAGTAGAAGGATCTTCCATTTTGGTAAGCAGAGTGAGTATCCCAGGGCAGCTTTTGAATAGCTCTGAAATTCTCGGAAAAATCATTCAAATTGTAGTGTTGGGTGGTGACTTGGGATAGAGAAAGAGCTTTAAAGTGAAATCCACAGAAGCTCCTGCATAATGGCGAGAATGTCATTGTCCTGCATACTGTCACTTCCAGTTTTTAGCTTGGGGCTCTTCCTGCCATTGAACCCCATGGCTTCATGAACAGAACCCACCCGCTAAGGATGCCTTACAGAAAAACCGTGTGCAAGGAAAAGCCTTCAAACCAGAAAGAAGTATTGATCATGTGTGAACCCAGTCTCTCTCTCCCTCCCCTTCAGAATAAATGCCTCCAATTTTTACTGATAATGATACTTTTAAAATGTCAGCGATGAGATTGTTTTCACCTCATAGAATGGCTTCCAAAACTGAATCCAGGGCACAAGGAATATCTAGGTGAATGAGCCTTTGAACACTGGCTGACTGAGGAAAGTAAGCACGTTGAGTTCTGAATATTAACAGAATGGGACACTCAGCGTCAGTAGAGTTGGGACAGACAGGACATGGGGCTCAGGGTGGTCTGCTGGATCCAGGGCGTGGTTCTCTCTTGCATCGTAGTCCTCACTGGGCCTAAGGCTGCACGAAGTACACCACGTCAGCACTTGACTTTAATCTTGCTGTCCCTTGAATGACAGCAAGTAGAGATTAAGTCAGTTTTGACTCTCCCCAGAAAGGTGGTAGGTATTGCAGTTCCTAAAGTTCATTCTGGGCTGTTGGGGTTAGGAGGTGAGGCTCTGGGCTCCTAGGGTCTCCCAGGGGGGTGGTGCGTGGGAATGGCCTTACTGAAGAGGCCTTGAGAACAGAGACTTTGGAATTTTGCAGATCTGGGTTATAGTCTGACTCTACCGCTTACTGGGTGTGTAAGTTTAGCCTCCTTGTCGCTGAGTGGGGAAAATATAGTATGTTCCGTGCAGTGAGTAGTTATGAGAGATGAAAGAGATCCCACAGTAAAGTGCCAAGGAGTGGAGTCTCAGCTATAAGAGAGGATCCTACATTAGTCCTGGGAACAAAACACTGGGGTTAGACTTAGCAGCACTAAAGCAGGGAGAAGGGGGCTAGCTGGGTGCCGGGATGTGTGGGGTGGGTCAGTGATTGCACAGACAGGTAAACCAAGACTGTGGCAGAGAAAACAGGACCCATGGGAGGCTGAGCACAGATAGGATGCTGCTCCAGGTGTGGGCACGGAACAGGCATGTGCACAAGGTGAAGTCCCGGATCACGTGCTCTGTTACTTTCTTACTGCTGCTGTAACAAATCACCACAAATTGAGTGGCATAAGGCAGCTTATCATCTCACAGTCCTGGAGCTCAGAAGTCTAAAATGGATTTCACTGGGCCAAAGTCAAGATGCTGTGGGTAGGGCCACACTCCCTCTAAAGCGTCTAGGGGAGAAGTCATCCGCTTGCCTTTCCCAGATTCTAGAGCCCACCCGCAGTCCTTGGCGCGTGGCCTCTTTCCTCTGTCTTCAAAGCAGCAGTGTAGCCTCTTCAAAGCTCACTCTCTGCTCCATCATCACGTGGCCTTTTCTCTCTTCCTGGGCCAGGGGTGGAGCTCTGTTGGGCTGCACTAGACAGAAACCACATCCCTCCTGCAGGATTTCTCCAAAGCACATGTCCCCAGAGCGACTATGTGAGGAAGATGGGGAAGCCCTAGAAAACTAGGTCCCTGTTGCTTTCCAGACTTAAGCCACCGCCCCAAAACTAAGCACTCTGACTTTATATCAAGATCAACTGCACTTTTTGAAAGATCAAATTAAGTCTAATTTTAAATGGGAAGAAAGGTAGCTTTATACTCTCTTTACATTCCTACTTAAGAAGATATCCTTCTTGGTTCTGTTCCGTTCTTGCACATGGAGTAGGGTTTTAAATAGCTTACCCAAGGCTGGATTTACAAGCCAAGGAATGCAGCTATGCAGAACGCTATGATGAAAGGGCTTTTATTGGACTCTGTGCGTTAGCTGATCTTTTTTTTTTTTTTTCCCCCACTCCTTAAATAATTTGACAAATAAGTGTTCTGATATGGTGGTTGTCTTTGGTGTGGTTTCATGAGTTGACATAATTAAGAGCCATTTCCACTTGGCAATGCTGCAAGAAAACCAAGTCAGATGAACAAGGAAATTACTTAATTAGCAACTCAGGTGAGCACTGGCTCTTGAGGAAGATGTTAAGATTGGAGGAAAGACAGAACACCTACAGAGGCAGCATACTGTCGTCGGGTGTTCTGCCAATGACAAGATCCTCTGTCCCTTTCCTCCTGCCCCCCTGCAAGAGTATTTCCTGATTATACCCCTGAAACTGGATCTGGACGGGCCTGGCTGCTGCTGCCCACCTGGTGGGCAGAAAACATCAATGTCAAGAAAAAGTGATTGTGTCTTTGGTTCCCCCTAGCTCTCCTGAAATGAAGATCACCTGGAAGTTTCTTGGAGATTGATTAGTTATTATTTCATTCCGTTTGGTCCTTCCTGCTGGCTTAATTATTATTCTGAACAATGGTAGCATTAATCAGCATGATAACACTTCCTAGTCATTAACAATAACCAGGTTTTGTGCCTATGGAGATCCCTTTATCCAACCATCATGAAGATCAAAAACTGATCCTATGGTGGGTGCTATTTCCTAGGAGAGCTGCAAGTGCCCAGGCTGGGGAAATATTCCTTTGGGAGATTTAATTTTGGAGAGGTTCCAGGGGTCGTCTGCAAGGCAAGGTTGAAGAAGTCTATTTTGGTGGAAATTGAAGACATTTGTTCTGGGTCAGTCAGTGTCTTTGACTTCCATATGTATCGGCTTTGATGCTTTCGAAAGCTGCAGAAGCAGTCTAAGTATCATGGTTTAGTGGACAGGGTTTGATCCAGACAGACTTGGGTTCAGATATGAGCTTCTGGACTCATAAGCTTTGGGTTCTCACAACTCATAAGATTGTAGGAACTTGGGAAAAACTTACCATTCAGGAATAAATATAATCTACGTGGAACACTTTAGCGTAGTGCCTGGTACACAGTAAGTGGTCTTAAATGGTCATTAAAAGGATGAGAACACCATTGAAATTGTTTTAAAAAAAAAAAAAAATCACATGACCCCAGCCTATTTTCTGGGTTTTAGCAGCAAAGGATGTAACCTAAGGGAAAGAAACAAACCAAGGAACGCCATAAATTCCATCTCAGGTGAAAAGGTGGCTTAGAGTGTTCCCTGATCTCACGTGAGTCACTGTCAGAGTGGCAGGTTTGCACATAAACAGGTTCCTACAAAGGCTACATGACACACCCACCCCTCGTGACAGCTGTTAGTTTCATCTCCTAGTGATGGCCAAGGTCCTAAATCCCCCAGACCTACGCACCATCCAAATTCCCAGGTCATCTCTCCTCCAGAGAGCCAGAGCAGACTGGTTGGGAAACCAATTTTACCCTTTAGCATAAGGCCTGGGCTTAGTTATGCTCCTTGACCCCTTTCTCTGGGGTCAGCATCTGGTCCTGACCTGGTCCTGCCTGGGACCTTGAGAGCAGCAGGACAAAACCACTAACTCAGAATTTGCTTTCCCTTCCTTGGTCTCACCTGGACTTTCAAAAGTCCAGGAGCCTTAAAAGACCGAAAAGAGAATTCAAGGCAGAGGCACCTCCAGCGACCATGACCGAGGAGACGAACTCAAGAGGAAGGACCAGCACGTGGTCTTAACTCTTCCCACAGCTCACACACGTCCCCACTTAAGACTGCATGGAATGCAACACACAACCTCTCTGATACAAACGTACACATTTCAAAAATGCTAAAGCAGGAAGGCACATCATAGAATCTGAGAACTGGGACACTGTCCTGTGTGTGTGATCCTCGGCCCGTATCAGAGCATCCTTTCTTTGTCGCGCCAGCTCGCGCTCGGGAAGCCCCGTGGAGTGTTCTCAGTGCCGTGTACAGGGCCGAGGAGAGAAGCCAGAGTTTTCAGATCTGTTCAGTCCACGTCTGACTTCGCTGGCAATATTTGGGGCTCACCTTGCGGGGGAGAACGAGAGCGTTCTCCTTTTGAGGATGGAAACCCTTTTGGGTGGCAGAGGACAGAATTTGTCAGACACCTCCAGGGAATGGGAACCTTGGGTGCAGGTTGAGTAAGACTTTTTAAACAAACAGAATTCTGGCTAACGCCTCCTATGAGTCCTTAGAAATCCTCCCTCCCTCCTCCCCACATCAAACTCGAGGCGGAGTTCAGGTTGGCAGCAGCTTGGCTCTGCCATCGTGTCCAAATTCCACTGTTTCTGTCCTGAATTTGCTTTTCCTGGAGGACTTGAGCCAAGTCCCAATGAAACGTATCCTTGGCTTTGCAGAATTACAGGCAAAATCGGGCTGGCAAGAGGTGCAGGGGGAGGGGGGAGGAGGGCTGGGGAGAACGGTGCACGGTAATTGCTGCGAACGGCTCAGTGACGTGGATCTGCACGGAGGAAGTAATTTCACGTGATCTTTGCTCACTCGCTTCCGGTTTGGCTCTCCCAGCTCCTCCAGCCGGGCACAGAGCCGTGCTTTTTATAGACTGTAAGTCCATTGTGGAGTGCTGTGTCCTGGCAGTTTGTAAAGCAGTGTTTTCTTTATTTTTATTGGTGCCCTAGGACAGTGCAGGCACACACGCGTTTGTTGGTGCCTTCCCCGTCCACGCTGTTTGTGGTTACTCAAGAAGGACGGCTGCCCCAGCCCCTTCCCAGGAAACCGTGTTCCTTCTAGACCCCGGGCAGCCTCTGAGTTGCTGTGTGTCCCTGGTTGGGCCAACCCCTTCGAGCCCCCAGCCCTGTCCCGGATGTCGTGGCAGTGACTGGAGGAGGAGACGAGGCCCTCCCTAAAGGGTTATATAAATCTGAACGGCTCCCTGGACTTTGAGGCCAGCCCAGGGAAACCTCAACACATCAGCTACCCCTGGCTTTTTATTAGGCTCCCTGTAAGCAGCTCGGCCGTGACTGCAGTGGGAATCAGAGGACAGGAAGCTGCTTCACCCTTGGGGACCTTTCCCCAGCGCTGGTGCCAAGCAGTTGGGGCCTCTTCTCATCATGCAGCCTTGATGAGTCTGGTTCTCTCTCAGACCCCAGCCATTTGTCGAGGGGAAGAAATACTTGTGGCAGAAGGAAGTGTAATTAACAGAAAGATGTGTACGTCAGTGATGACAGTGGCCTGGTTACTCAGTTGGCCACTGTGCTCTGTCAGCGCTGCCTTCATAATGCCGTCTTCCTTTCATTAATAACGTCCTTGGGCTTCCAGGTTTCCTCTCCTCAAATCTGTCCTGAACATCATACCCAGGTCGTTCATCCTGGAGAGAGATCCTGGCACTTTGCCTCCAAACACTCAATGGCTCCCTGTGTTCCAGGGGCAGAGTCTGAACTTTATAGCCTGACATCGAAATCCCTACCCAGCAGCATCCCACCCATGTTGACGGCCTCATGTCTCACTCTTCTGCGGGCACCAGACCGGAGAGCTCTGGGTCCCTCAGACGCCTGTCCATGCACATCTCTGCTCAGGATGTCCCTCCGGGCTGGACTGCTCTGCACCGATCCGTTCACATCCTCACCCTGCAAGAGAATCACACGACCCCAACCCCAGGGAGTCGGAGTCAGACAGTGCATATGTGTCTGTCTGTCTGTCTGTCTGTCTCTCGCTCTTCTCTAGCATTTGCAGGCTGGGAACGTACATTTCACTGCATCATATCACTATTAACTGGTTCTCATACTTTATATGGTATCTGCCCTAAGGGTAAAGCCTGTTGTAGGACTGTTCTCTGCCTCTTTGCAGGGCCCACCGTGCCCAGTGTGCTGGGTGGGCCTTGTCCAGGGTGGAGGTGGCCTTACCCAGTGGTCAGGCGGGAGGATGGAGTCCCACCACGGTGTGTGACCGCAGGCGAGTGCCTTCGTCTCTCTGGCCCAGAGTTTCCTCATTTGCAATGTGGGGAGTGATGACTCTTATCTTGCAGAAATAGTTGTGGGATACAATTAGCTATTCTGGGTTAGGCACTTGGCATAGCTCTCCGTGTATCATTATCGTTAAATACATGTGTGTTGATGACTAGGAATTCTGGTAATAGGATCCAGCACCTCGCTGAAGGGTCAGACATTTGGCTTGTCCTGCCCGTGGGCCCCCTGCCTGGCCTGGCTTCCATACATGTGGCTAAGCCTCAGTTTCCCCATGTGTAAATCAGGAGAACAGGAATACCCACTTTGCAGGGTTTTCATAAGACTTACATGTGATAATGGGTATAAAATGCCTACACTTAGGAAAGAAAGACGTGGTAGATGAGAAAACTATGGAATTCTGGCCTGTATCACAGCTTAGGCTTGCCTTGGTGGGCCTCAGTTTCCCCAGTCCCTATGTTGGGTCTCCTTGGGGTGGGGAAGAGAAGCTTCCTTCTGGCTGTGACTTTGTGTGATTCTGCTCTTGTGCCTCCCTTTGCCCACGCAGCCCGGACCAGGGATGAGAAAGCTTTGTGATTTTGCAGAGTGGTTCGTCTTCCTGGCTTATAATCACTGGACCCTCCAAGTGGCCGAGTTGGATCAGATCATGTGTTTGCCCCCAGGCAGCTCCACAGATGCCTGCAAATGCTTCTCCGGGAACACGGAGCACCCCTGGAAGCCCTGGAAACACGTACCTTCCCTGGGCTGCGGGATCCAGTGCAGACAGACTAGCACCCCTCCTTCTCCAGCCCTCCCCTCCATTTCATCAGCTTTATCCTGGGGTGGATAATGTTTCTCTAACTGCCTAATTGGGAGAATTTACCTGGAAAATTGCCATCGTGTTCTTTTAAAGGGTGCCAGCAGCCCGAGGCTGCCAGCCGTAATGTCAGTGGGTAATCCCGGCTTTGCCGCCACGGAGCCAGGGAGCACTCGCCTTTCTCCAGACGGCTTCCCAGGCGGCGAGAGCAGGCCACCAGCTCTAAGAGGGAAGGACACCAGAGAGCAAGACAGAGGTGGCTCGGAAAGCTGCTGCCAGCGCGGGTCTCTTTCCCTCTCCCTTCTCCGACCCCTCCCCAGCCTGCGCCCCTGGGGAATGAAACTAGTGAATTGAAGTGTCACACCAGGTCGCCCTGGCCCTGCGGTGCAGTATAGTGTAGTGGTCAGCTCCATGCACTCTGCTGCAGCAATCTAAAGTTTAGACTGAGTCTGGGGGTTGTTCAGGAAGAGGAAAATCTAATTATGAAGTCTTGTTCCTGTTTTAGAGGGAGACAGGATAGAGGAGTGGTGGGGAGTGGAGACCTTTGGCCCAGACTGCTTACTGGTGTTCACATCCAGGTTCTGCTACTTGCTGGGCAAGTTACCAGATTTACTAATTTCAACATCTGGAAAACAGGGGTGTTAATACTAGCACCCACCTCTGCTCACGCACTGAGGGACCCCAGCTGACGGAGCCTCTGTCCTCTTTAACATGTGGCATCTGGGACCTTACTGCGAGGTGGGCGTCTATCCCACAGGAAGGGAGAAGGCGTAAAGGATTGGGTAGGGAGGTTTTCTGGGCCAGGATTCAAAGGGGTGTGCCCCACTCTGGTCACATTCTGTCCTCTAGAGTGCAGGCACGTGGTCCCCGCCTAGCTGGGGGTCGGGGGCAAGTGTAGTTGAGCTGGTGCAGAGGATGAAGAAGGACCACTACCCAGTCTCTGCCACATGCAGAAACCTTCTGATCGTAACAGTTGCTGACACTTAGTGAGTACTCTCTGTGTGTCAGGCACTGACACTTGATTAACTCAATTACTCAAAATGACATAGCGACACTGGGTATGTGTTATATATCAGCAAGGTCTTGGTAGGAGTCCAGTGGAACCCTCTAAACGACTATTAAAGAAGACGTAATGGTGTTCGTACACTCATGTTCCTGGCAGCATTATTCACAATAGACGAAAGGCAGATGCAGCCCAAGTGTCCACTGATGGATAAATGGAGAAGCTAAATGTGGTCTGTACAGGCATGCAGCGGAATATTATTCAGCCTTAAAAAGGAAGGAAATTCTGACATATGCTGCAAATGGATGGAACTTAAGGACATTTTGCTACGTGAAATAAGCCAGTCACAAAGAAGACAAATGCTATCATACATGATACCGTCTACGTGAGATACCTGGAGTAGAGAATTCACAAGGAGAGAAAGTGGACCGATGGCTGCCAGAGGCTGGCGGGAAGGGCAGATGGGAGGCTGCTATTTAATGGGCCAAGAATGTTAGTTTTTCCAGATGGAAAGAGTTCTGGGAATGATGGTTGCATGATGATGTGTACACACTCAGTGCTACTGAACTGTACACTTAAAGATAGTTAAGATGCTAAATTTTAGGCTATGTGCATTTTATCATAATTATTTTAAAAGAGGGTTTAAGGAAGGGGATATTTACAAAGGCATAGACGTGTCATAGGTGCCAGTGAGTGATGGTTAAAGGTGGAGGGAAGTAGAAACCGCAGGAAGCCCGTCCACCCTGGGCCTGAGGGGTGAGCAGAGGACAGGCTACCAGAACAAGGCGAGAGCCACCCACGGGAGCCGTGGCTTTGGTACAGGAATCAGCACATCCAAACCACAGCCAGCAGAGAGGAAACTGGGGACAAATACCTGACTGCTGTCCTCTTGCCCGTGACCCCACTGGCCACACCAGCTGGCATCCTCGGTCGACAGAAGCCTGTGTGGCCCACACAGGTCAGCCTCCCCCGGCCCAGAGAGGGGCAGAGGGTGAGGAACAGACTTGGAGTTGAGCAGAAAATGTCACGGGCAGTGACCATTATTCCCATTTTACAGATCAGGAAACTGAGGGGGAAATGAGATAAAATCATCACCCAAGGACACACAGTGAGTGACCTGAGATGGCTTTGCACCTGGGATGGCTGACACCCCAGAGCCTGTGGAAGGAAAAGCGAGAAACTAGGATGTAATAAAGGCTCCCCCCCCCCCCCGTGTGCCTGGCACTGTGCTTTCTCCTCACTCTGATGAATGAGGAAAGAGAGAGTCCAAGAACATAAATAGCTTATCCAAGGTCTGGCAGCTGAGAGGCGACAGATCCAGGATTCCAGACTGTAGAGCTGAACTCTCCACCTGACAGCGTGACCTTCGGGCTGAGGGTCCCTCACTGTCAGCACCGCTATCACCAGCATCAGGAGGCGGGCACGGAGCAGGGGCTGCTTTGTGCTGTGTGTCTGGACAAAGGGAGCCACTGTGCACAGAGCCAAGGCCACCCCGCCCCCGTGGAGCCTCAGGCCGGGGCGCACACTTTGTAAAAAGCCACAGTAAACATGGACACAGAAATGCTGTCTGTCCCCCGTCAGCGGTTGCCAGAATGCTAGTGCCGAAAGAGACATTCGAACCATTTATCAAACCCTGCCATTCTGCCTGGGCCGAAAGGACCTGTTGGTCCAGCATTGAGTTCAGATCCGAAGCTCCACATGACCAAGCACCTGGCTGGTGCCCGCTTTGAAGTAGACACAGTGAGGCCCGAGATGCAGAGGGTGCCCCAGATACCTTACACACCATCCTCTTCTTGCCGTCCGTACCACCACCACCTGGGCCCCGAGTCCAAACACTGCAGTGCGCGTATCTCGTCGGCCTGCTGCCTGTCCTAGGGAAGAAAGTTTTAACGGCACACGACACTCTCCTGCTTACCTCTTGTCTGTGGCTGCTTTCACATTTTAACTGCACAACTGAGCACGACCCCAAAGCCGAAACTATTTACTACATGGCCCTTTACAGAAAAAGGTTGCTGGCCCCTGACCCAAACCAGGCGTATTCGTTTGCTAAAGCTGCTGTAACAAGCTAACTGCCTTAAACAACACAAATTTATTGTGTCGCAGTCTGGAGGCTGGAAGTTCAAAATCGAGGTGCTGGTGGAGTTGGTTCCTTCTGAGGGCTTCTGTCCAGCTGCTGGGAGCCCCAGGCGCCCCTGATAGAAGGTGTCCTCGCTGTGTCTTCGCCTCGTCTTCCCGTCATGCATGGCTGCGTCTGTGTCCAAATCACTTCTTTTGTAAGGACACAGTCATGCTGGAGTCGGGCCCGTCCTGGCGAGCTCATCTTAATGTGATCACCTGCAAAGACCTTATGTCAAAATAAGGTCACATCCACAGGCTCTGGAGGTTAGGACTTCAGTGTCTTTGTAGGGGACAGAGTTCAACCTGTAACACCAAACTACGTTGCCTCTCACCCGGACTGTTAGAATAACTTGCTAACTGCCCTCCCATTTCTGTACTGTACCCTCACCCTGCCCCCAACCCCTAATTCTACAACCCCCTCTCCACTGCCTGGAGCATTTCAGGGTTCACGTTGGGTTGTGTCAGTCTCCTGCTTGAAACCCTCCAGGGCTCATCCAGTGGGTGCAGGCCAAGCTCTTTAGCATGGGCTGCCCCGACCGCCCTGGCTGCCGCGTCTTACCCACATGCCTTCGCCTCTGCCTGCTGCGGCCCCGCTGGCTTCCTTTCAGTTGTCCCACCTAGCCGTGCATCCCTCCCCACAGGGCCTCACTGTACCCGCCCCTCTGCCTAGGACAAGCCCCACCTGGCCCCTGCGTGTCCAGCTCCTCTTCATCCTTCACATTCCACCCTGAGCGTCCCCTTCCCAGGGAGCCTTCCCTGCCCCTGGTCCCCAGGTCACGCACATGACGATCGGCCCGTGGCATCTTCCTGACATCGTGGGTGTGTGTGATCCTGAGAGTGCCACGTCTCCTTGTCCTTAGATCGGGTACTCCATGAGGGTAAGAACAGGGCCTTTACGTTGCCACTGCTGTTTGCCTTCATACCCTGGCAGCCAGCACCCTGCCCAGCACACCGTGAGCCCCCCGAAACCACCTGCAAGGAAAGGAGAGAGACAGTCAGCGCCCTTGGGCTCCAAGAGCCTGGGGCCTAGCGAGTGAAATCAGTGTGGAAACAAAAGCAGACAACATAGTGTATCAAAAGTGCTATTAAAGAGCAAATGTAGGAAACTCCGTAGGAGCACTTCGCAGGGACCCCTGGGGGGTGGGGGCAGAGTGAAATGGGGAAGACTTCTTGGAGGAGGTCGTGCTAAACTCAGTCTCATGAGTCCCTTAGCTCCTCCCGTCTAGACACAGGGAACGCTGTGACTAAAGGCCCGGAGGCTGTGTTCATTTTCTATTTCTTCCCAACAAATTACTACCAGCTTAGAAGCATAAAACAACACGCATTTGCCGTCTCACAGTTATGTGGGTCCGGAGCCTGCGCACAGTGTGGTTTGGTCCTCTGCTCAGGGTCTCTGGAGGCCGCAGTTAAGGTGTCGCTTGGGTTACGTTTTCATCTGCAGGCTCTGCTTCCAAGCTAGTTTGGGTGGCTGGCAGAGTTCATTTCTTTGTGTTCGTGTGACTGAGGGTCCCGCCTTTTGCTGGCTGTTGGCTGGAGACCACCCTCATGTCCCAGCAGTAGCCCGCTGTTCCTTGTCAGGTGGGCTTCCTCGGCGTGCCCTGGTTCATCACGCCAGCAAGGAAACTCTCTCTCCGTTCACTGGACAGAGTCTTACACAACCGAAGTCACCACAGGAGTGACGTCCCAGGACTTCTGCTGTGTAACGTGACATAGTCATGGAGTGACCACCTAGCCTTTGCTATGTAACTTAGCCTAGTGAAGGGGGTGACAGCCCATCACCTTTGCCATATTCTCTGGGTGAGAAGCAAGTCTTGGGTCCTGCCCCGCCTCGAGTGGAGGAGATCACAGGGAGAAATGGTCACCAGTTGGCAGAAAGCCACCGGGGACCCCTGCGGGTCTGTCCCCACACACAGAGGCCTGGGAGAATATGTGTGAGGCTACTAACCGGTCCTCCCTTGGCTCAGCCAGGATGTACAGAGCACCCCCTGTGCGGGGTCACGTTGGTGCTGGAAACACGGCAGAGGACAAGGCAGGCATCTTGCCTCACAGAGCTGCTCGTTTCTGAGTAGCTTCTCAGAGTGCAAAGTGAGGGGAGGCAGCTTTCACTGGCATGGTCTTTGGGCATCTTCCTTCTTTCAGCATGACATGGGAGGGACTTCCTTCTCAAGAGCTGCCCTGTCCCCTGAGGACCCCTTTAGGGGAGGGGTCTTTGACCAAGACATTGCTCTAGCCATTCCTGGGAGACCTCAGGGGTTACAGATGCCTCCAGTCATCTCTAGCAGTTGGACCCGACATTGTAAACTCTTAAAATAGCCAAGCCAAGTCCTCCTGTGCCTGTGCTCTTCTGCCTCCACCCCTTCTCCAATCTGGCTTCTTCTCTAGCCTGCAGGAGCACCTTTCTACGATACTCCTCTGGACCTCGGACCAGTGGTAGGACGTCGCCCCTTGGCCTCTTGTGCTATTGCTGCTTGGAGCCTGCTGTGCAGACTTCTCTGTGTCTGCCACAAGTCTCTTCTCCAATGTGGTGACTCTGGAGTCCAGTGTCAGGACTGGGACTTGAATCCCAGGTTGCCTGACCCTGAAGTCTCTTCTCTTCCACTGGACCCTGCTGTCTGGGACTGAGAGTCCCTGGTCCTTGCCTTCCAGCTGGAGAACTCTTGACTTTTCATTTATCCCACACGTGTTCCACGAGTAGCTACTCAGTATTAGAGCCCGGATCAGGTGCCCTGGGGTGCAAACAAGCAGAGGTCCTGCTCTTGGTGAGCTGCGTTCTAGTGCGGGAGACAGGTATGAATTGAAGCGATCACGTGAGGAAGTGGAAACTCTAGCTGTGCTAAACGTTACGGGGGAGCAGCACACGGCCGTGGGAGAGCCCAGGGTGGTGGCATTTGAGCTGGTCATCGAGGTCAGGGAAGGCTTCTCTGAAGCAGGAGTTCTTGAGCTGAAATCAGGACAGTTAGCCAAGCCGGGGCATGGCGGGAGGCAGTTAGAAGAGAGAGCAGGCGGAGGGCATGGCGTGGGCACTGCAGGACGGCGAGTTGGGCTGGGCGAGGAGAGCCGGGCGGTGGTTCTTGCTGATCTGAAGTCGGGCAGCCAGGCCCATGCAGGGAGAACGAAGAGGCCCCGACCGGCTGCATTCCCAGGCCCCCCGTGACCCCCACATGGCCAGGGCCTCCCACTTATCATTCTGCAGAGCCCTGCCATGCCTCCTCCCTGGGGCTGTCACCCCCTCGGGAGAGGTTATCACCACGCAGAAATCCGACCAATCCCCTCGCCATGCTCAAGGCGCACAGCTTAGAATAATAACAATTTTTTTCGAGCCTTCAGAAATGTCAAGCCCACGTCTACTTGCAGTGAGAGGCCAGTGTTACAGCTCTCGGCACCAGGGAAGGATGCAGGACACGGCGCTTTACGAAATGAAGTAAAGCCTGGCCGTGCGTTTGGGTCTGTAAAATCTGAGGGAGAAGCGTGGTTTTCCACTCTGCCCAGTCCCCCCCAGCTCTGCCACCTTTGGGTTTGGGAACACAAGCTTGAGCCGGGAGGAGCATGAGCCGCAGGGTTGATGTATGAAAAAGAGAAAGGGGGACAGACAGCCCCGCTCATTTCTCTGCCAGCAGCGAGGAGCAGGGTCCAGCCATATGGGCAGCCACGAGGAGGCAGGGACCGTGGAGCCTGCTCAGCGCTAATTAGAAGCAAACGAAGGCCTGGCTGAAGTGGCTGCAGGGACACCCAGCGGCGACCATTTCCTGCACAGGGCAAGCAGCCCTGGATTAGGGGCCGCCAGGTGCTGCCTCCTCTGACAGGTTTGGCAGCCTCTCACCTGCTCCTGCAGCTTGTCCCTGGGTGCGGGTGACCTTGGAATGCTCAGGGAAGCTGGGTTTGGCTACAGATTCTGCGGGGAGCTACTGTCTCCCCGGCTCTCTCTTTTGAAGGTTTGTTTGCAAAAGCTGAAGGACTTTTGCTGCTTTTGAAGTTCCACACGTGTATGGGTGATATTTTGGCCCAGCTGTTTTGACATAGGGGTCATTTTGACATGACCTGGAAATTCAGCCAGTAAATCGTCAGTGTCTGCCGTGACACCTGGCGAGATGGGGACCTTAGCATGCTGCAGGGGGGTGGGGTGGGGGTGACAGGGCACCTGCAGTAGCATCAGAGATGGGGGAGGTTGGGACCGAGACAAAGAATGAGAAGGAAGTCAGAGATGGCAAAGCGTTAGGGGTAAGGGGATGGTTATACTCAATACTGGTGATTCTTTCAAAGAGTGTTTTGCACGTTGATACAATAATTCTGGGTCAAGATAGCCTCATCAGAATGACCCACTTTGCATTGGAGATACTAAGGAAGGGTCCTTTTGCCAGAAAACTCCATTGAATTCCCTCATCTGTCCTCCCCTTCGTGCCCTTGGCACAGGCCCTCAGCATCCCTCACTCATAGTATCGTGGCAGTCCTGACTCCAGCTGCTCTTTGACCTGCCTGCCATACTGCAGCCGGAGGGATTTTTCTAAAACACACCTGTTTAAAAAGAGGACCCTTGGCTTCCACATCCTGATACAAACCCAAGGCTGCTGACTCTGATCTCTGAATCCTGTTCTTTTTACTTCCCTCTGCTCTGGAGCATGTTGGTTTATCTGAGGACGGCCTTGGGGAGCTTATCTGGTAGGTGAGTCTAATCTTCACAGGCCTGTCGCCCCCGCAGCTGCGCTCTTCCCAGCAGGCGTGCCCAGCCCCAGTAACACTTGGCGTGTCTTTGGCGGTGTGTTCCTAGCACAGTGGCCCTTCTGCAAGCCTTTGCCTGAACACTGACTGCTTTTTCCAGAGGATGGAGATGGGGAGAGAGTTGTACCTTGGGTATTTTCTTGGTTTAAAAGGAAAAAGAAAAGCCTTCTCAATCTGTGTAAGCATGTGCATATATGTGCATTAGAATCGTTAATGGCTCTTTGGAGAGAGGTTAAATTTATGTGCGGTTTAACCAAAGGATGTGTCTCCGGGGGGGGGGGGGGGTGGGCAAAGCTGTCCCCCACCCGCGTTAAATGGTATTTGTGACGCATGGAAAAAATAAAAGGAACCCTGAACTCCATGAGCGTGAGAAAACAAAGGGGAAATAGGAATCGTGGATCTGCCAGAAACCTGCCGTTCACAGAGCCCACAAATCACAGGCAAACAAAGGGAAATGGAAAGATTTGGTATTAAAAACCCATTCTCCCCTGAACCTGAGCCAGCATCTATAAAACAATTACACATGATCATACTTGAGGCTTTTCTGAGACACTAATTCTTCTCTTGACATTAAAATGTTGTGCATGTTCCTTTCAAATGTCGCAGCCTGTAAAGAAGCGCATGTGATTAGAAGGGTGGACACGGAATGCAGGGCAGGGGAGCCCCGCTCCCCAAAACTGAGACTTCTCTGTGGCTTTCTCCCTTTACTCCCACTGCGAGTTTGCTTTTGAGCCTCTGGTTTGTGACTGGGCTATGACAAGCTTGTCTGGCTCCCAGGTGGTTCTTTGGTTGCCAGGAGACCAGACAAGGGAGTGGACGGACCCATGAGGCGCCCCCTCCAAAAGACAGAAAACCAGGAGCAAGTGATAAGGCGGGGGCTTGGCCGAGGGGCACGAACGCGTGCGCTCAGCCACCAAGGAGAAAGCTGACCCGCCAGTCCGCGTGGCGATCTCAAGTTCAGGAAGACATTCAATGGTTCTTTGACTTAAGATTAAATAGGGCCCCTGTGTGAAATCGCCTGTTAGTTTTTAAAGACTTTTCATTTTGACAGGTGAAAACCTCATCAGAATTACCCTATGCAAAGATGTCAGGAAAAATATACAAGAGGAAATTGGAAAATGTGATTGAGCCGAGCGTGTGCTTCCTCTGCCCAGGAGTCCGACACGGGCTTATTTATTTCTCGCCTGTTTGCTCTTTGCGCATTTTCCCTCCCGGAAGCTCAGATGTGAAAATGCGCGGAGGGCAGGTGACCCCGTGGATGTTGGCTCCTTGCTGGCACGGCTTCTTGGGTGCACCTCTTGGCAGGGGACCCACCTTTGGATTAAGGTTGGGGGCAATTCCAAACTGAGCTTTGAGGGGCGGGGCCCAGAGCAGGAAAGGCAAGAAGAAAAATAGGTGAATTAAGTGAGAAGCATGTTGTGGGCCAATTTAATCAGGGCTAATATATCAGGCCCCATATTGTTTTTGGAACTGGATGCGGGGGTAACAGGATCCCTGACAAGTCGTAGCCAGCCCTGGTAACAAGCGTGTGCAGAGTTCACAGATCGGTCCCGAGGAAACTACAACACAGAGCAGCAAGTGGCAGGTCCCCTCTGGTGGCAGGGCCAGGATGCAGAACAATCAACGTCTCGTTCTTTCTCTGATCTCACTTCCCTTCCCACTGGTGAGAGACCAGGCCGGGGGCCGGAGCTCCGGACAGCATACGAGGCCTGGCCTGTGCAGGTTTGCCCTGGCCCGAGGAGTGGGCAAGGTGGGAGTGGCTGGTGTTGGGGGCCAGGCCGTGTTTTCAGAACGTAGCTGTGCTGCAGGCTGCAAGCGACTCCACTGTGGGCCTAGCACAGCACCGGACCCTCCCAGCTCCCACGTGCAGCATGCCTACCTGAGAGGGGCTTGGAGACAGGGGATTTAATCCCTGCATCTTACAAAGGGACAAGGAACTGCCAGGAGCGGGAAGGCCCTGGCCCGAGGGACGACGCCAGGTCTTGAAAGCCACTTGCTTTCAAAACTCTCTCCAGAGCAGACTTCTCATCGCACTGGGGCCCACAGGATGTCACATCCTTGGGCATCACCTGGGCCAGCGCTTTTCCAACCCCTCCTCAGAGGCTGCCAGTCCGGGACATTGCTTGGAGGACGGAGCCTGAACCTCCACTTCCAAGACAACAGGCTTGACTGACCTCTTTTCCATAATATGATGGGAAAAGGAAACCCCGCTGCCTGTGTTCAAAGGCAGCGCTGTTTACAGGCTGTTTCACTTTGCATAGATTATCTAACCCTTTTGTGTGCCTGAGTTTCCACTTCAGTAAAAGGAGAGGAATGATAATAGTGCCTATCTCATAGGATTGCTGTGGGGATTAAATGAGTTAATACACGTAAAAAATGTCACTCCTATTTATTAACATTGTCATTTTCATTATCAGAGTTGAGTTACAGGGAAGATTCAGTTTGAGTTTTAGAATAGAGATGAGCTGCGATTTGGGTGTCAACTTGACTGGGCCAAAGGGCTCCCCTGTATTTTGTCAAACATCATCCTGGGTGTCCCTGTGAGGGTGTTTCGGGAAAAGATTAACATGTAAATCTGCAGACTGAGCAACGCTTGTTGCTGTGCCTAATGTGGTGGGCTCATCGGTCAGCTGGAGGCCTGGGTGGGACAGAGGCCTGCCCTGCCCTGGGGCAGAGCCACTTCTGCTCAGGGACCTTTGAACTGCAGCATCGGCTCTTCTTGGTCCTGGAGCGGCTTCCAGTCTTTGGACTTGAACTGAGACATTAGCAGATTTTGCACATTTCGGCCCCCATGATCACGTGAACCAATTTTTTATAATAAGTCTTTCCCTTTCTCCATATGTATCCATATACAGGGGAAAAAAACAGTACAGTAGAAAATAATTTTAAAGACACAGTATAACAGCACATAGTGTTTACGTTGTACTAGGTATTATAAGTAATCTACAGATGATTTAAAGTATACTAGAAGCTGTGCATAGGTGCATATGCAAATACTATACTTTTTTTTTTTTTTACAAGAGACTTGAGCATCTGCAGATTTTGGTATGGGGGGGGTCCCAACACCAATTCCCTGTGGACACTGAGGACAACTATATATATATTCCGGAATATTGATATATAAATAATCTAAATGTCCAGGTTCTTTGAAAAATCAGAAGATTTGGCTGTGGTAGCATCAAACCGGCTGAAGGTGATTTCAGCTGTCACCTTCAGATGGGGCATGTTGTCCCCAGTTCTCACCCCCACCCCAACACACGTATTCCCGTATAGCCAGCTCCACAGAGGCAGTGGTGCACGTTGTTGAGGAATACTGGGCAAGCTGACTGCCCTCCAGATTACAGGATCTATTCATACTGTCAGTATTCATTGGTAGGTGTCAGGGTCAAGGTGAGTGAGAGATGGGTTGCTTCACTTCAGGAGCTCACAGTCTATTGGGGAAGACAAGTGAATGGAAAACTGCAGTGCTGATTGGTCAGGGTTGGACAGAGGTAGGGCCAGGATCTCCAGGGCTACCCAGTCTGGAGTAGAGGAGATATTAGTGAAGCCCACAGAAAAGTAGGCAATCCTTGAGCTGAGTCTTAAAGGTTGTCTAGAAGATTGGACAGTGGAGGAGAAGATGAAGGAAACTCTAAGCTGTAGGAATAGCATGTACAAAGGCCCTGTGGTGAGGGTTTAGATTACAGCTCACGATAGCCAGAGTGTGTATATACCATGACACTCAGGTGTAGAGGCCAGAGGGGGAGGGCGTGGCAGGATCACCAGGGATCATTTTTCTTGAAAATGATCAAGACCATCGAGAGGGTTTTTGACAGAGAAGTGACCAATACCTTTCCACTTTAGGAAACTTTTCTAGCTGCATTGTGAAGAATGAATTGAGAGAACATAAGGTGTAGGCAAGGAGACCAAGGAGTCCTGGTGGCAGGTGTCTGGAAGTCTAAGATTCCCATTCTAGTAGTTAAACCTTGCATCCCTCTCATGCTCTATACGGGGTAAGAATGGAACCTCCTGTCACACTTCAATGTCAGTGAGCCTGGGACCTTCCCAAGGGCAAGTTTCCACGGTGGGAGGTGTAGAGGCACCAGGGCGTTGAAAACAAACTTGACCTCCCTCATGACCTTGCCCAAGTCTCATCCTGTGAACAGGGCTCATGCAAGGGCTCAGTAATGACCTTGGGTGGGACATACGTGGGCTGCTTCTGGACTGCACGTTGTGTAGCAAACCAAAGGTCTCATTGCCACTGTTGGCCACATTCATGGCTTTCGTCTTAGAAGGTCACAGCCAGTTTCCCTTTACTCCCCAAGACCATCAAAGTGAAAACAGTAATTTCAGACATCCATGGCACTCAGGGTGAGACTGAGTGCTCAGGATTAACTCACTATTCCTTTGCCAAAACAAACAGAACCCAAAGCCAGTTAGCCAGGACGCACCCCAGGGACGAGGACTCTGGTGGTCAACTTTCACTCTGGCTCCCACGCTGGGCTGCTTGTTTAAAAAACAGGAGGACATTTGGAGAAGCAGCAACTAGCATCTACTTGGCAGCAGGGTTTGTTGACAAATGGGATTTCCCCGTGTCAGCTCATCATCTTCCAGTGACCGTGGAGAACCCCGATGAGTCAGACGTGAGGCATCCCTGGTCCCTTGGTGACACGGAGGCATCTGGAATTTGTCACAGGAGCACTGGAAGATGGGATGACTCAGTGTCTGCTCGGCACCACCACGGCTTGGGGATGGAGGCTCTGGGGCAGATGGGCCGATGAGGTTGTGGGTCATGGGTTGGGTGTCTTTGTTTTCCTGTTCTCCATGCCCTCCGGTTCTGAAGGGATGACTCAACGTCATTTCCATAGGTTGAGCCACCAATTACTGGGTGAGAACAGGGACTCACATTCTCGACTCCTTTACTTTGGAGAGCTCCTTACCCACTTTCCTTTGCAAAGCGCTTTCTTGCCACTCGTACCCTTGTGCCCACAACAACCCTGGGAAGTGGGTGTTTTCCCCATTTGGCTAATAGGTACGCTAAGCCTCATCCAGTTTGAAGGATTTGACCCAAGTTCACAAATCTTCCATGTGAATGTGCCAGGACTGAGAGGGCTTTTTGCTGCCCTCTCCTTCCCCAGCCGACCCTCGACATTTATCATTGTTTCTCGGGCCCAGGGGGATGCTGCCTTTGCCATTCTTCCTTGGCCGTGTGTGCTTTGGTCTGGATCTGGCATTCTGCGTGGCGCTCCTGCAGGCTTGAACCTACCTACCACGGGCCACACAGACTGCTCTGTCTGTCACTGAACTCCCAGCATTAGCAGTGCCACAGGAAGCCGTAGCAGGGTGATTAGATAAGTGGAGGTGAAGCAGAACGTGGTGTTCCAAGCTAAAGGCCAGTCATCTCTCTGGCATCTCCCCAGGGAAGAAGCTGCTTTGTGGCTCGTGGTTAATCTGCCTCATTCAAATAAGCCCAGCAAGTGGGCCTGGACCTGCCTCTCAGGGCTGGCAGAAGCCTCGCTTTCCTCCAGGAACCACCCGAGACGTCACCTCCTCTTTGCAACATTGCCCGCCTTTCTTGCCCTCGGGCAGGGTTTGATGCCCTTCCAGGGCACTTACTCTGCCAGTAGCACTTGTCACACCAAGTTGCAATCCCCAGACTGCCCTGGCCACCATGTCCACTACACCGTGAGCACACTGAGGTCGAGACCAGCGTTCCGTGGCAGGCCACTGTCATGGGCAGGACTCGGCTGGGCTGTGAAGTCAGACTGCCTGGATTTAAATACCAGCTCCAGCACTTAATAGCTGTGTGACCACTTAGAGACTCGGTTTTCACATCTATAAAGTAGGGCTAATACTCATTTCTGATCAAAAGGTTATTATGACAATAAAATGGCATAAAAGCTAGAAAGCATTCAGTGCTATGAAGGGCACACAGTAGGTGCTCAACACATGTTAGTTATTATATTTTTGTCCCCAGTGTCTACTAAGTGCATGTGAGAGGGAAGAAGAAAGGGATGGGGGAGAAAAGGGAACGGAATGAAACCTGGGAGGAAGGAAGGGTTGATTCAATTAAGGAATGATGAGCACTTGAGTGGATGATGAACGAGTCACACAAGCATGAGGGTAGGAACAGCCCCCTGGAGGTACCCTGAGTCCTTCCTACCGGCTTGGTCTGTCTGGGGAACTGTTGATCCTGGAAATCACCTATTTTGTGCAAACACAAACTGTAACCTGAGAGGCATGTTCCATGCTGAGCAGAGAATTTCCTGAGGTTGCTTTGTCCCTCCAGAAACAAGGAAGGATAGAGCAGAAGATGAGACGGCAGAAAACTGGGGAGAAGGGGTGGGGTAGGGAAGATGCTTGCTGAAATCCTGGAGGCAGTTTCTGGAAGGTCAGGCAGAGGCCGCGGATTGATGCAACTTCACCAGGCTACTGGGAGCCGCTCTGAGCTCTGGCGCTGCTGGAAGGGTGACCTCAGAGCGGTGCTTCAGCCTTCCCCAGCCTGCCCAGGTGTGTGACCCTCCTACCCCCTGGAATGTGGCTGCGCTGGAGATGTAATCAGCAGAATTCCTCTGGCTTCCCAGGAAACCCCCCTTTGGGAGGGAAAAGCACAAACAGGTTAGAAAAACGTGAATCCTGCTCTTGTATCTGAACAATTGTCCCACTGTCATGACCGTGTCCAGTGAAGGAGAAGAGTGATCAAAGGGCGTCTTTGTCAGGAGCCATCTGTGAGTGACCCTTACACCCTCTGACACGTTTCTCGGTGGGAACGTCAACGTGACCCGTCACCGCTTTGCTGCTGTGTTTGTTTGCTGAGCTATTTCCTATCTACCACGTTGTAGGCAACGTCCCCCCAGGAGTAGATGGGAAACCCATTGATAAAATGGAATCTTGTCTGCATACCAGCAAGGATTCAGATTCTGGCTTAAAGCCATAAAAATAGTCTCCCCGAGCCCCTGGGCTTAGGAACAAAAACCACCTGCATCTACTAGGAGTGGATTCGCACACACCCAGGCCAGAAGTGTGCCTGAGATCGTGCTTAGTTATTGGCTGTGTGCATACGATGTGTGCGCACACCCCTTCACGTGGTTTGGCCAGGCGGTGCCCACATTAAAAAAAAGATGAGGTTCCTTTTGTAGAAAGACAGACACTCGGTCACTTGGCCCCATGGAAAGGGAAATTCTTCCTAGAGCAATTGGTGACTGAATAAGAAACCCCAAGGCATGAAAACACCACATGCGAGAAGAAGCCAGCTCTCCAAAAAAAATAAAACCAAGCTGGGGCCCAGCCGCAGCCTTCGGGAAGGCATGGGCAGCTCGCCCGGAGGCAGTTTCCCTGTGCTCTGGGCATCCCTTCTGACAGGTTTCCCCAAAAGGGGAGAAAGCACTTGTCAAGCATATTTAAAATTGTTTTTAAAAGAACATTTTGAATGGCCCCTGGTTCAGGTACCCCAGGGGTTCTCCACTTATGTTTCTTAAAGCTCAGGCCCTGGCAGGTCTTGGCTTTTCCGTTGGCATGAAATGGAGTGGAAAATGCATCGATCCCCCAAAGTGTGCCTGGGGAGCAGGGTTTGGGCCTAACACAGGACAGGTGGGGAACAGGATTTGGGGACCTTTGTGGGGGGGGTGCAGAACAAGCTGCAAAGCGCCAGTGTCCCCCTGACAGCCTTCCTTCCAGCCTTGCTGCCACCCTGACTGCTTCCCTAACGGCCCCCTATGGTGAGAACTGGCCCCCTGTGGTGAGAACTGTCCATGGCCACTACATCCACATTATCCTGTAACTGCTCTGCTCTTAGAGTAAACATCTCCCTGCTAGTGTGCCCTCAATAGTCTTAACAGGTCCCCAACTGTCCCTAAAAGGTGAGAGCATATCGGTAAATAGGATTCTAAAAGTGCACATACATTTCACAGTGGGATTCTTTTTTCCCTCTTCCCTCCCTCCTCCTACCACCCTCTCTCCTTTTTTCCTTCCTCCTCTCTTCTCCCTCCCTCCTTCTCTCTCTCCCTTCTCTCCTTCTTTTCCATCCACCCATCCATGTATCTTCCTTTCATTCTTTAGTGAGTGAAACACACACACACTTTAATACCATATCTCACACTTACTAAACCAAGTGGGGAAGCAAAGCGAGGATCTCTAGACAAAGAAAGGAGTTAAGAGTTACAGTTTCTCAGCCCTACGGGCAGGGTACAGCGCATGCTTCAGGTGGAGAAGGCAAGTGGTGGTGTTTCAACCTTAGCTAGGTACCCAGCCACACCCGTTACTAATATAAGGAATCTTAACCTGAGATTCATGAGTGGCTCTCAGTAGCTCTGTGACCCCTGAACTTGCAGGCAAACTGTGCATATTCCCAGAGCCACAGTCCACCAGAACTATTGGATTCTTAGTTAGAACCACCTGGGACTTAAATGATGGACTAGCTATGTTTTGACCCATCTGCACCCTACTTCTTCTCTCCTTAATAGTAGGAAGACATTGTAGTGTAGTGATTAAACACACAGGCTTGGAGTCACGCTACCTGGAGAGAAATCCCAGCTCCACCCATCACCAGCTGTGTGACCTTAAAGTATTATTTAATATCACTGAGCTCCAATGGGAATATTGATTCTAGTATTTCATAGAAGTATCGCATGGACGGAATGAGATCATGCAGGTGGAGTATGTAGCAATGGGCAGGGCACATCTAAGTGGCTCAGTCAATACCAGTAATCGCCAGTGCTGTGATATGATACCCTAGAAATACACGTGATCCATACGAATGGATGTGCTGGTTGGAAAGAATGCTGTAAGCCAAAGGACAGCAAACTGTGACTTTGAGCCAAATCCTGTCCAATGACTATTTCTGTAAATAAAGCTTTATTAGGTTGTAGCCATATCCATTCATTTGTAATATCTGTAGCTGCTTTTGAACCCCCAGGGCAGAGTTGAGCAGTTGTAAAATAGACCTTAAGACCTACAGAACCTCAAATATTTTCTATCTGGCTCTTTACGGGAAAACATTTGCCAAACCCTGCTCTAAACAATTAGAAAACAATAAATAACACATAATCTACCCTGGAAAAACGCAAAAGTGCACTAGGAGTCATAGAGAAGGATGTTTATCACGTCACTATTTTTCTCTCAAAGAGCTAGAAACAATCTAAGTGTCAATCAGAAGAGGAATGCTGCACTTACACCCTGGCAGTTGCAAAGAACACATTCTATCTACGCTGAGTAACGTGGAAAAATCTCCAGCAGGGATTGTTGAGTGAAAAAAGACAAGGTTGTTGCCCTTTGTTTAAAACGTGCAAGACATAGTGCATATTTTCTACTGGCTCCTATGTAAATATGCAAATGCGTAGCAAGGGCTCTGGACAATAAGCAACAGACAGATAACATCGCTCACCTGGAGGGAGGAATGGAGCTTAGAGGTTTTTGTCAATGGAGACTTTGGCCCTGTCTGTAATGCTTTTACAGAATGCATTATGACCAGGAGAATGTATTCATGTACTTCTTGTGTAATTAAAATTTATTTTAAAAGTATTGTTTATAAAATGTAAGACACTTAGAAGGTTGAAGGATGGGTGTAATTCCGACAGGTGTCTGTAATGGGCTAGGAACGTGACACCAAGCAGGGAGACTCAAAGGGGGGCTGGGAACCTGCTGTGGCCCATGAAAGGCAGGAGAAGGCGAGCAGTGGGAGGGAAGTAACTTATCACAGTCAGGGGCCCCAAGAGGAATTGAAGTGTCACACCTCATGCCACAGTGGGCCACTCCTGAGAGAAGTGGCAGGTGGGAAGGCCCTGGACACTTACAAGGAGGTGGGACAGAGCCCTGGCATCCATCTGGCCTACAGGACTCTGGGGAGGGGACCTTATTCTTCTCAGCAACCCCCTTAATTTTTCAGTTTCTTCAGATTATGCCCTAACAGGAGGGGACCAGAGAACTTGTGCTTCTCAGGGCTTCCTAAAACTGACAGCAGTTGGGTTTGGTTTCCAGCGTTAGGGGAAAAGATGCCTGTTTCTAAAATAGCTGCCATAACATGTAAAAGTGCCAGTTGGATGTGGTTTGGGGCAAGATAACTCCGCATTCATATTTTTGACATTAGGAAATCAACCCAGTTGGAGGAGAATTTACATGTACCTCCCAGGAGGGGCAGTGGTTCTACACTGAACAAGAAGAAATTGTAAATAGCCAGATTTGGGGCTCTTATTTAAAACAAGGTATGCCCTGGGTAGGAATAGTTGGCCAAAACAGGATGTAGGGCAGGGAAATAAAGTTTCAAAGCTACAGAGATTATTTTCAAAGTTCATCTCTGAGATTAGGTATAAGGGAAGCAGTCATTCATTGCCGTCCCTCTCCTGTTCCCTGTGGCACAAGGTGGAACCAGTGAGTCCTGAGCCATCCTGGGTCCTCCCCACGCAGGGGTCTGCCATCAGGTTGTTTCTGTAAAGCAACAGATAGTAAATATTTTAGGTTTTGCAGGACGGGTGGTCTCTGTCATAGCTACTCAGTTCTGCTGTTGTGCAGCAAATGCAACTGTAGACAGTACCTAAACAAATGGAAATGGCTGTGTTATAATAAAGCTTTATTTACAAAACAGTGGCAGTCTGGATTTGGCGCATGGGACATAGTTTGCAACCTCTGTCTTAAAGCGATGATTCTGCACCAGGGGTGGGGAAACTTTTCATGTTGGAAGGCCATGTTAATTTAGCTGCAATCAAATAAGGCCACCTTTAAGAAACTTCAATTAGATATACCTAAAAATGTACATTATTTTGTAAAAATCTATTATGTACTTAATAATTTCAAAAAATGAAAACTATTTGTTAATTTTAACGTTAACTAACCTTTTAATAACTTTGTTGTATCTGCTTTTTGTTGGAAAGCATTTGAATATTTGGTTGTAGCATGGTGGTCCACAGTTTCAGTTGATCCTCTAGATGGGCGTCAGTCATTTGTGACCTTTAGGGCGTCTTGATTTGGATTAGGTAGGAGAATGTCAATTTGCAGCAATCAGTGGTTGAAAAGCAAGAAAGCATTTTTCAGGCATGTT
This sequence comes from Eulemur rufifrons, assembly GCF_041146395.1. Taxonomy (NCBI): domain Eukaryota; kingdom Metazoa; phylum Chordata; class Mammalia; order Primates; family Lemuridae; genus Eulemur; species Eulemur rufifrons. The sequence goes on from NC_090992.1 coordinate 16,828,439, forward strand.
GCTGAATGTATGGGTGTTATGCAGTTTTTCAAATTTCAGTTGGATCTTTCTAAGCATCAAACAATAACATTAAAATGTTACCTACTGAAACCTCAATCAATTTCCATCTGTAGTTCCGTAGGTGCCTTGGTGATATCACCTAGGTGAGGCTGAAATGCTAATTTGAGTGTGATGTCATGATTCTCAAAGTCAGTGAACCTTTCGTTGCATTCACCAATTAATTGATCTATAACAGCTATGTATTCTTCAAATGATTCGCATATATCTTCCTGCACATCAGTGACCTTTGCTAACTGGGGAAAGTGTTCATCCAAAATTTCCTTTTAAAGATGTGTTTTGAAAAAAGACAGCTTTTTTCAAAATGCTCAGATTTTTTGCCACGTATCATATATAGACAGTTTTACCTTGCAAAGAAATAGTCAAGTCATTTTGATTTGACATGATATCACACAGAAATGCTACATTCCTATGGAAATATTCTTTCAATAATTCACATTGCTAATTCTGTTCTTCATAAAATTTAACTATCTGTTCTTGCAGAGATAAAATTTTGGGTAGCACCTGTCCCTGCAATAGCCAATACTCTTTAGAATGATATGGCAAACCTACACTAAATATCTCATTGTTCAACTTTAGCATGTTAGGAAGCTGACAGTGCCATGTTGCATTTGCACAAATATAGTTAACAATACTTATAACTTGTTGCAAAGTGTCACTTTTTCAATGAAAAGAAATGAGAGCATCTGGATCTGTTAATACTTTTTTTTGTCTGTGCAATAAACCCTTCATGTTTTCCTGTCACAGAAGGTGAACTGTCTGTACATACACTCAGTAAATTTACCAAATTCAGTCCAACTTCATGACATTTATCTTGAAAGTTGGTGAAGATATCTATTCCCCATGTTCTGTTCACAAGAGTGCTCAAAGCAAGTTACTCTTCATAACAATAACAAAAAAAATGTTCTGTTATGACCTGAATGAAGTATAAAAGGTGCGCCAAGTTTGTAGTATCTTTTGATTCATCCAAAGCGATTAAATAATACATATTTTCCTTTTGAAGTATTGAATGAAGTTCTGTTAAGTTGAAGGATAATTGATGCTGCCGATCAGTTATGGTTCTCCTTGAAAGAGGCAGTTGTTTGTACTTTGAAACGTTATCAGAGTCTAAGCATCCTACAACTTTGACAATGCATTCTTTCACAATTTCTACATCACTGAATGGCTTTCCTTTTTTCCTGAGTATGTATGCCACTTTATAAGTTGCTTCAGTGGCATTATTTCCAGGTCTTATTGCTGCTTGAAAGAATTGTCTTTGTTTTTGCTTTTCATCTTTTAATTTCTGCAATACAGCCTTTCAGGCTTTAAATTTAAAATATTTGTGGTCCTTATCAGTGCTATAATACTGATGAGCATTGAGTTTCTTTAATTTTGATATTACTGTATCACAAAGTAAGCAAATCATCTTATCCTTAGCAGAAACAAGATAATATTGCAATTCCCAATCCTCATTAAAAAATCCATTTTCTTCCCTCAGCGTTCTCTTGGTCTTCTTTGACATGATGGACTGTTAAGCAGACAGAATTGAAAAATACTGTTGAACTGTGCAACTATTCACAAATTCCACTTCAGACAGAAACACGGTGCACTGTTGTCAAAAGCTGATAACAGACTGGTGCACTCGACCCCCATAAACTCTCACCAACCAGCCTCGTGCTATAGTAGTGCCAGTCAGTGGGGGGAAGTTAGAACTAAATCATGAGCATAGTAGCCGTCAATTTAACCCTTATGACTTCCTAATGTTCTAATTTTGCTGGTCAATCCGGGAAGATTACTTTGTTGAAACTTACTTTATTCTTTGATATTTTATTAATAAATATGTTCATTTAAAAATGTATTAATAAAAGTAAAAGGATTTGTTCTATAAAATTTGGATTCAGTCAAAAGGCCACACTTATGGACCTAGAAAGCCACATGTGAGCTTAGAGCCACAGGCTGCTCACCCCTGTTCTACACGCATTGATGTGCAAACGCTCTGCTCTGCCCTCAGGGGGGTTGCAGTATGTTTGGAGGTAGGAGAGTGACTAGGTAAGGGGGTAACTTTTAAAACCAATTTGGGTTTGAATGCTAGCCCAACACCCTTGTTGGCTCTCTGACCTTGGACAATGGTTTAATTTCATGAGCCTCAGTGTCTTCATCTGTAAAATAGGAAAAATGCGGATCTCATCGTAGGCTCTTTTGAATATTAAGTTAAATTAACAAAAAGAATACAGGGTGCAGATTTACCGGACTCAAAAATCCTGGCCCCAGCATTTATTAGCTTTGTGAACTTGGACCAGTTTTTAATATTTCTGTTCTTCATTTTCTACATCTGTAAGATGGAATTAATAATACCCACTTCATAGCGTTGCTAGGACTATGATGTGCGTTCACAGACAGGAAGGGCTCAGACGAGTACTAGCAATGTAGTATACTCTAAATAAACATTAGGTAATTAGTAAGGTATTACTTCTACTCAGGTATTACTTCTAAGTACATTGTTTTAAATAATAAATTTTTGTTCGCATTAAAATTAATAAAGTAAAGCTGATTCAAGGCCATCCTTATGTTAAATAATAAATTTTTGTCTGCGTTAGAATTCATAAAGTAAAGCTGATTCAAGACCATCCTCATAATGTCACTCTTAATCACTTGCATTGCAATAGAATTTTTTTTTTTTTTGAGAATGTGACAAATGAATGGAGCATCAGCTTATAATCCACAGCCTGTCTTATATCTGGCACAACCAATGGGGGAAGCAGATTCTAACAATAATATATTAATTGTTAGAAAAACAAAGAAACAAAAGCCATGAGCTGCTGTGATGTAAAACTCTACTTCTCATAAGTTGGGCAAGGAGAGTTGTGAGGGGCTTCAGCCAAATCTGAGAACATTTAACTATAAAGGATCAACTTGACCCACAATCCAGGCCTGAGCCAATCAGCTTCTATGCCCCACCTCCCCCCAACTCTGGCTGTAGGTTAGAATGGACAGGTGACTAAGTCTGTCTAGTTATCATCAGTTCCAAGATTTTGCTGGACCTTTGTAAACCTACTAGAATTGCTGAGCTGGCGGGATGCAAGCCGGGAGGAACCAGAGACCAGTACGTGAATAGAACCAACCTAGCAATGAACCTGGTGAAGGGGAAAGCGAGACAAAGCAAACTCTGCACTTCCTCCATCTACTGAGAAATAAGCTGCTACACACTCTGGATCAGGCCAGGTCGATAGTTCCAAGGAACATGAGTCCATGCTAGCTGGTGTAGGTGGCAAGCTGGTTTATAAAATATGAATAAGAATTGCTAAGGGCCTGAGAACTGGGCTCAAGACAGAGATGGAAACAAGGGGAGTTGGTGTGCCAAGACCACGAAGGGACAGGCGGAGAGAAGGCCACTGCCACTACCAACACTGGGTGCTGCCCCTAGACGTGGACAAGCCTCTCTGGACTGCTTCCCCAGGAGTGGACTGTGCTGCCCCGTCTGAGAATTCCACATGCTGACTCAACTGCTTTTTGCATCCAAAGCTCCAGATTCAAAATCCCAGGCTAGTGTGTCTCGTTGGCTGAGCCCAGGTCACGTGCTGGTGCCCTAGCGGCAAAGGAGGCTGGGAACGTGAGAATCTGGCCATTCTGGCTTCCAGGGTGAGGGCAGACTGTGCTTCCCCCTGAGACTTTGTGTAGCAAAAGATAAAACCAATGGAATAGAATAGAACAGAATGGCACATACCAGTGGTGGTCCATAGCACCGTTCCTAGAAACGCCGCCACTCCTCGTGGCCACCTGTGTACCACCCTTGGCCCTCAGCAGCCACCACAGCTCCCTGCTTCCCCTGTGGATCAAGCAGAACTTGTGACTTGACCAACCCCACCCACCTCCAAGTCACTCTTCTGGGCCACTCAGTGATTTGTCTGGGACACATTACCAAGCCCGCTGTCAGCCTTGGGTGATGTGATTTCTCGAAGGCCTTCAGCCCAGCCCGTGCCATCTGCGAGCAGACTCTAAATCCGCTCAGGGCACTGAGTAATAACTAATTATCAGGCCAGCCCAGCCTCGCCACGAGGCTTCGCACACGTCTGCTTGCACCGTGGGGAGAGCTGGGCAGAGGCGCAGCACCGAGAGGGCCACGGGCCCATCACGCCTGCCTTCCTTGTCATTTCCCTATGGTCTCCCTGGAAACTAATCCCATCCCTCTTGACGACTGCACTGCGAGGCTGCTTGCTCCAGTGATTGTCAAGGTAGCTTATCCCCTCGTTAATTAACTACTCAGAAAACGCTGTACAACACTGTGCTGTTTAGCTTCCAGCTTGTTAACACAGGGGACTCCAGAGGAACTCTGACCTGGTGCAGAGCCGTGAGTTGCATGACTCAAGAGAGGAGCTGGTTGGAAGAGGTGCTTTTTCCCTATGGCTCCCCATTGCTTTCAGGCATTCTGGGTTGAATGGGTAGCAAGAGTGGGACCAGCAATGCCACTGGGGACACCGCGTGTTCTGCCCCCTAAAGCAGAGTGTATCCCTCGAAAGGCCTTGGGAGGTGGGTGTGCTCACAGGGTAGAGAGATCTGCAGTGTGGAGTCTGGCTAGGTGGCTGTAAATATTAGAATGTATTGATTCTGCATCTGGGCAATATGAAGAAATAAGAGATCAAAGGTCAGATATGGCTTAAAACCTAAATTCAATTTAATAATATTTATTTGTCTTCCATTATGTGCTGTCACTATGCTGAGAACTGAGGAACTGTCTCCCCAGGACCTAATCCCACCCTCAAGGCGGTCAGCCCCCCAGGATGGGTGAGACAACGCGATAAGCTGCTGCAGTGCAAAGGGACAGCGGGCCATGGGACACAAGCAGGGGGTACTGTTCTGGGGACACAGTGGAGGGGCACAGTAGCCTAAAACAATAGAAGTGTATTCTTTCCCAGTCCTGGAGGCCTGAGTTCTGAAATCAAGGTGTGAGCAGGTTCTAGGAGAGAGCTTGTTGCTTGTCTCTTCCAGCTCCCGGCGACTGCCGGCATGCCTCGGCGTGTGGCCGCATCGCCCCGATCTGCCTCCGCCTATCGTCATGTCTCCTTTCTGTGTGTCTGTCTCCCTTCGTCTCTGTCTTATAAGGGTACTTACAGTGGATGTAATGGAGAATAAGGTCTTCCCTTAAGAGCTTAACTTAATCGCCTATATTTTGTCATATAAGGTAATATTCAGGGGTATCGGGGATTAGGAAGTGAATATTTCCCTGAAAGTCCATTTTTCAGTCTACCAGGATCCCTAACTGAGCCTGTGTTGGGCAGGACAGGCTTCCCGGAGAATTAGGGACTGGTGGCCCAGACCTGTTTGCCTTCAGACTCACTCTTCTGTCTCCCTGCCCGGCTCTGAGTCTCGCGGGGCGATCCCAGCAGGCTGCAGCCTCCTGGGCTCCCCCGTCTGCCGGCTCCCACCTGGGTCCTGCTGGGGGAGCCCTTCATGAGAGATGGGCTGGGGGACATGGGAGGGGAGAAGCCAGCGTATTATTCCTCCTCCTCCCCCTTCATCTTCTTCTTTGCCTCAACAGCCTCCTTGGCATTTCCATCTCCTTCCAGACAGTCCCCTGGGCTCTGCAACACCCCCTGTTCCTTTGTCCCTCCAGCCTAGAGGTAGGAATAGCCTCCTGCTCTTGCTTATCTCTGGACATCTCGGTATCCTCAGCCAACTCCTTGCAGCAAACACTTGAAGTAGTCTTAATTTTCCTGGTAGGACCCTGAGTGATGGCAAGTCCAAGCCAAGATTCGAAGGTTGAATAGCCTGAGAGAGTGGAGAAGGATCGTTGTGCCCAGAGTAACAGTGGTGAGCCAGACAGACAGACTTGCCTCTTTGGAACCCTTAGCCGAATGGACAAGACAGACGCTAAGCAAAGCATCACCCAAGTAAACATATGGTTGCAAACAGTGGCAAGTGTATGAAGGAGGAATGGGCTGACTTTAGAGAAATACGATGATTGGAAATACAGTGATTCAGGGTAGAGGCTTCCTGAGACAGTGACGTTTGAGCTGAGATCTGAGAGTTGTGCACCTGTCAGGGATCACCCTGAGGACTGAGCTGTTCTAGGGACAGGGTGCAACATTTGCCAGATGTCCTGGTGCAGGACCAAGCTCTCCAGGGTCTGGAAGGTCAGTGTGGCCGGAGCACCCATAGCTCAGTGAAGGTTTCACCACTAGGGGCAGAAAGTATAGGCAGAGAAGAGGGTCTGGGATGTGAGTTTGGGGAAAGGAATCAAATGGTATTGTTTGGTTGGAGCAGAAGGGAATGTATTCTGGGTTAACAGCTAAGACAAGCCTTAGCTGGGCCACAGGAGAGCAGGGACAGACACTAGCCACTGGCCCCTGCCAAACCTGCTGTGGAGTTTGAGCAGCCAGTTTTCTTCTTGAGAAATCAGGTAGCACGTAGTGCACATAGAAGCCACATGAGAGAACCTCAGGATTCAGACACTGGGAAGAGATTTCTAGAAGTTTTCAGCACAGAGGGGCCTGGCACCCCCTACCCTCCCAAAGAGGTGCTTGCGTGCAACGGTGGATGGCCAGAGTGAAGCATGAAGATTCCAGCTGTGGCCGGGGAGGGGTCCTAAGGTTCCTTTGCACTTGTGTGCAGCCCAGTGGTACAGGGCCGTCCACATCCGAATCCCAGACACATCTGTTCAAAATGCAGATTCCCTGGCTCCAGGCTAGAGATTCAGAGTCAGCCTTTCTGAGAAGGCGCCTGGAATCTGTATTCCTCAAGGCTCCTTGGAGACGTTGATGCACAGCCAGGTGTAGCAACTGCTGCTCACAGTCTGGTTCTTTGGAAGCCCCTGTCCCAAGCCTGGCTTCTGGTGTAATTATCAGTCCCTCCACACCGCATTCCTCTGACCCGTCTTGCACACTCCTGGGCTGGTTGTAAATCCCTGGCTCGGAAGTGCTGTTGCCATGGCAAGGGCCTTATGCTGTGATTCTCTCTGGGTTTGCAGTTCTCGTGCCAATTGTTTGTGTTGTCGTCGTTATTGTTGCTGCTGTTGTGGCAAAAAATAGCTCCTTCTGAGAAAAAACTCTGACAGGGAAGTAGGAGGCAGTAGGGATCTCAGTGTTTTGCAAACTCCCTGATGGACCCTTTGTAACACACATTGTGTCTTCTGGAACTTCTGAAGCACCACTGAACCACCTGGCTAAGAGGAAAACAACACAGGAGGGAGGAAGGAGAAGCTTTTCTCACCTGAGTACCCTGGACATATGGCCAGCCCAGCACTATGGGAGATAGAGTTGCTTAGGTCCTGTTGTCCCTAAAGCAATCGTCCTTTGCTTCCTACTTTAGAGAATCTGTGGAGAAACTGCCCTAGAACGTAGCAGTAGGGCCATCTGCAAACACAGGGAGTTGTAAGATGTTGGCATCTAGGGGCATCCCTGCCCACCCCCTGCCTCCACCACCCCCACCGTCTAGAAGGGAGGGAAGTCCTGGCCCATAGGACTTTTTTTTTTTTTCCCAGTATAAAACTTCATTCTTACTTTGCAGGACGCTGTTTCAGATTTGCATAAGCCAGATTCACATCAAGTGTGGCCTGGCTATATTTGTTCCCTGTAAGAATGAACGTCATTGTGTGGGGATATTTCCCAAGAGCCTCTTATGGTAGATCCCTTGGTGACCAGAGGCCTCACCGTCCATCTGAGCATTTACTGCTGGACCAAGGACACAGGTGCCCCAGGCCCGTGAGACTTTAGGAACACCAAGGCTGGCTCCTCTCCCCTCTTCACCCCCTTCTTTGTGCCGCCATCTGGTGCCATGTGACTCGCCCCCAGGCCTGCAGAGCCCCTCAGGTTGTTCACAAAGACAGTCCATTGTCCTGGCGGGGTCCCTTGCTTGTCCTAGAGATGGGGGGGCTGCCCACTGGGCAGCTGAAATTTCAATCGGCCACTTAAGGAAAGAGACTGGGAAGTGTTTGTCCTGAAAGCCCAGGTGGTGATACTGAGACAGTGGTGGATGCATTTGGGAGAGAAGTGACTGGGGGTCCCCAGATAGTCCAAGTGAGTGGACATTTCTCTGAATGTTTAACTGCTGATTGCTGATGTAGAGCTAGAATCGGGCCACGGGGCACAGCGTGTTGGGTAGGGAGGCTAGGAGGCTGAGGAACATGGAAGTAGGGATGCCAAGTTACAGCTCAATTTGTTGGTCTCCAGAGGCGATTTCTTTTCTTTTCATAGAGATTTCTTTTTGTTTGATTATCAAAGATATACATCCCTCCCTATGAAAATTATTGAAAATACAAACAGTGTAAATAAAGTAGAGAAAATCACTTCTTATGTCATCAACCACTATTGGCATTTTGTCCTATTTCCTTTCAGTTTTTAATATGTGCTTTTCCCCCCTTCATTGTTTGTCACTGTACTGTATATACTTTTGCTGGTTTTCTGGTTTTTTGCTGAACAAAATGATACCAAGAACACTGAGTCCTATCATTGAAAGCTTTTTGGAAACTGTAGATGACCACGCCGTATTGCACAGGGTGGCTGCAGCGTGGCTTCCCTGACTGTCCCCTTCACATTAGGCAGGCGGGGAGTTCCTAACTGTGCACTGAAATCACAGCTCCCCAGATGTGCAGAGGCCTGGGCAGCAGCCTCAGTTTCCACCTCACTTTTTTCTTGAAGCAGCAGGAGGAAGCACCACCTCACATCCGTACGAGGTGAGCCAGCTCCAGGAATCGACAGCACGCAATAGAGATTTGCCCACACGTGCCCTGGGCCCACCACAGAGAGGGTGGCATTACTGACCTCACAGCGAAATGTATTAAAAAATCCCCACGAGACAGTTCTGTCCTCCCCCTCACTGTCCTGTTCTGGCTACCACTCTCTCTCCTTTCTGCACTCTGCCCACCCCCTCAGGACGCCTTCCTAGCAGTTAGCGCTTCCTAAGCTATCTGTGGGAGAAAGGCCAAGGCTTTTTGTTGGTTTGTTTTGCTTTGTTTTGTTGTAAAATACAAAGTAACATGCTAGGAGGGTCCAAGATGTCAAATTTCTAAATATTTACTCAATTTCTGTGCTCAGCGCTCCATGGCTGCCTCCTACTGCTGACTGCTTAACGGTTCCAGGGTGGGCTCTCATTCACACACCACACTTTGGACAGAGCTGATCTTCAGCGCTCCCCACTTATGCTGAGCAGTTCCCCACTTCCCGGCTCCTCCAAGCTTGGTTTCTCACACCATCACCCTGTCCAGTGTGCAAAGACTTCCCCTTTGGATGTCCCCATGTTAGAAGGCAGTGAGGGGTGTAGGTGGTTATACTAACTGTGCTAGAATGAACATTGGGTCCTAAATCTCAGTCCATGTTTCTGATTAGGATAGATTCCCAAAAGAATTAAAGGCCAGAGGACATGGGCGTTCTTAAGTCTCTTAATGCCTGTTACCAAACTGCTTCCAGAAAGTTTGCAACAATTTTTAATTCTCATCAGCAGAAATTAAGAGCTCAGCTTTACTGAAACCTTGCTAATATTGATATCGGTTTTATGATTTTTTATTTCATCCTTGCTCTATGTTCAGTCAAAAAAATACAATCTCTGTACAGTTCTAATCTGCATTTCTTTGATTTTTAGTCAGGCTTAATATAGTTCATATATTCATTTTACAAATGAATTTTCAGGTTCAGTGGTCCAACCCACCGTTAGATATAGATGAACAAATCTCATTTGTGTTATTCCAGAACACATGCATTGGCTACGTAGCTACCTGCGGGCTGGGGATCTGGCCACCACTATGTCAAAACCTTTCCTTAAGAAGTCATAGCCCAGGTGTAGTGGCTCACGCCTGTAATCCTAGCACTCTGGGAGGCTGAGCTAGGAGGATGGCTTGAGCTCAGGAGTTTGAGACCAGCCTGAGCAAGAGCAAGACCTCCTCTCTACTAAAAATAGAAAAATTAGCTGGACATGGTGGTGCACGCCTGTAGTTCTAGCTACTCAGGAGGCTGAACCAGGAGGATTGCTTGAGTTCAGGAGTTTGAGGTTGCTGTGAGCTACGATGTTGCCACTGCACTCTAGCCAGGGCTCTGTCTCCAAAAAAAAAAAAAAAAGAAAAGAAAAAGAAAAAGTCATTCTGAGATCCAAACAATTGATTCACCAACACACTTTCAGAACTTAAAATAATGGCTGCCAGTGCCTGGGTTCTGCTCCTCGCTGTTTGGCCTCCTGCGCGCCATCTATATTTTGTCCGTATGTAAAATGGGGCAGTTAGCCTGCGTAACCTATATGCTCTGAAAGAAAAAGGCGCTTGTGCCCCTTGCTCTTAACCATTCTCATAGGAGAGTGAAAATCCATTATATGGGCTGCAGGAGCTTCCGAAGGACACCTCGGGGCTGTGAGTGGAAATGCTCTTGGCTTTAGGGGCGGGTTGGCAATCTCTGCTGAGAAAGTTGGCTACAGGGAAACAGAAGCCTCCGAAAAGTGATTTCGGGAGCCCCCAGGGAATAAAGGATGGTGCTGACTCTCCAAGCTGGTGCTGTGTGGCCGAGGCAGCTGGAGATCAAAGATGCCAGTGTTGGACCAGCTTTGAAGGATGGCAAGGCAGGGCTGCCTAGCAACACCCACGTCATTGCTGCCTGTGGCTGGAACATGCTATCTATCCAGCCGTGACTGTCACAGAAGGAATTTTCATGAACTCGTGAACCTTTCATTATTCCAGAAACTAGGGAGAGGATGGAGGGGGGTAGGCTCTGCATCTCCCCGGCTCATCCCATTCAGACTGTGATTTGTCTGGCGGAGCTGGGGCAGGCCACATTGGCTTTGGGTGTTGGCACCACACAGTTCTGATTCCCAACAGTAACCTCCTCCTTATTTCCATTTAGTTGATTTTCATTAAGGCTTAAACAGCTTAGCATGTGGCCTGGATTTGGGGAATCGGGATGGATCTGGACAATTAAAAAGTCCTTTAAGTTTAGCAGGTTACCTCTGAGTAGAGCAAGACCAGAGCGGAAAACTCCTTTTTTCTCCCCTCTTTGACTGCTGTGTTAGTTGAAGAGATTTCAGTGGGATTAATTGACTGCTGGAATGATTTGCATTTTAGTAGCCAGGTCTGCTCATTGGGTCAGAAGATGTTGTAAAAGCAGAAGCCCAGGGTTGCTGACAACCTCAGAGACAGCAGGATGCTCCGCAAAGAAATTGGACCAGCCGTTCTCATTATTTATAACTCAGTGGTATAATAGGCCACATGTGTTTCCAGCCGACCTGCGTTGGCTCTGAGAGTCAGATTGTGTGTTTTTCCAGGAGCCCGGGAAGCAAGTAAACCTGAGCAGAAGTTTGGAGGGCTGAATTTAAGAAAGCAAGAAAGCTGGGCTCTAGGGAGAATTGGATGTGGATGTTAACCCAGTAGGAATTTTCTCTAAAAACCTGGGTAGAAATCTAATCCATGTGTCGGTGTGGTTGAACTTGTAAAAAGTTTATAGCGGTAGGTGGCTGTTGTCTGTAGCAGGGATTAGCCGCTCCTGCTGGGAGACACGGGTAGCGTGAATGGGTGAGGTTGGCCGGGTGACCAGTAGAGGGAACTGGGCTCCCCTGGCCCATAGGCAGCCTTTGTGTGGATTAGGAAGAGGGGCCCCTTCCTCCCAGTGGAAGCCAACTTGGCTCTGCTTTGATTTCGGCCCCCCCGGGCCCTGCTCAGCAGGCGTAGCCTCCCCAGCCGGATGCAGTGGCCCACCACCCTGAAAGAGGGCAACCCTGCTCAGCTCAAGACAAAGTTTGTCATGCAGGGTGTGGACCCAGCATTGCTACAGCTTCTGGCATTTTTTTGTTTTTCAAAAGAAACTGAGAAAATGATGCTGCCTGTGTGAAATATCCTGATTTTAAAATGCAAGCCACGATTCGATTTTTTGTTTCTCTGAAATGCCAACAGAGCACGTGTGAGGGGGCATCGGACTGCAAGTTCGCAGTCTCTGGCACTACATTGTCAATGAGTTCCTCATTTCCCACCCTCACCCCGCCATGCACACGGTTGAAACCCAAGTTGAGGATTCCAGGGTTCTCTTCTTTGATGCTCACACTCAAAGGAACACCCTTGGAAAAGAACAGATGCCAGGCATGCTCCTGTCCACTGGGAGGTGGAGTCTGCTCTCCAAGAGGAGAGAGTGACGTGCAGAGAAAGTGAGATGCGGGCCCCTAAGGGGTGGGTTTATTAAGTGAGGCAAGCAGAGCTCACCAGGAGGGCAGTTCTGCTCCAGGTTGGTATTTTAAGTAGCCTAGAGTGAGCTTTGCCTTTTTAATTGCCAGACAAACAAGAATTCCAGGTCACCCCCTGGGACATTGAGAATTGGGAAGGGAAGGAGCGATTCTGGAGGGTGGCTGGCACGCCGGTCCGAGGTGGACAGCTCCGAGCAAGGCCCTGTGCTGCCTAGCGGCTCTGATGGCTGATTGCAGCCCTGACAGTGTTTGGTCTTCCCTGCTGTGCCCAGATTGAGTGCATATAGATGGCTAATTAAACTCTGAACTGACAAACACACATGCTGGAGAGGCTCCCCTTTGAAGAGCTGGAGATCACAGGGACAATTTCCTGTTTGCCAGTTTGCAACCCCAATCTCATCAGTCTGGGATTGTGTTAAGTTTAACTAAGGCATGTCGATGGCACTCAACACCCTCACTATTTGCTAGAAGTTCTAAGCTTGGGTTGGTGCTGATCTCCGCCCCCACCCCCATGTCATTTCCAGGTGTGTGTGCTTTGAAAGGGGAGGGGGATGTTAGCCCAGGAAAGCTTCAAGGTCCCAGTTAACCCAGTGAGTCTTTGTGTTTGACTCTATTCTATAATATCAAGGGAATAGCTATGTGTCCTCTGCCTGTATGTGTATATTCATGCATGTGTCCAGATTACATATGCATTTGACAGGTAAATGCAAGTGTCCATAATTATTTATAGAAATAGAGTTGTTATAACTAGGAGTTAGTTTGATTTGGGACCTTTGTGTGTCCCGTTCCCCTTCTGGGGTTACCAGTTGGTTCCCAAATAGTATTGAGAGATGATTCTTCTTCTCACCGGCAACTAGGGGGGCCAAATTCTAATTTTGGATAAGATACATTACATATGGTAGGCATTTAATAAAAATGAGTGTTTCTGATTCTGCAATCGCTTTGTTTGCTTTGGACCTGTAAGAAAAATGGAAAGGTTCAGACTGTGGGTTTGTTGTGTGTTGAACGGCAGGGAACACATTTGTCAGTGATTGTGTGTTACTGAGGCCGGAGGGAGCAGGGATGAATTTAGCCAAAAGGAGTATGAAGTCACATGTAGCTGCTGAGGTAAGGTGCCAATCATGGTCAAAAGATAAACAGTGGCTCTTTCACAAGAGAAGTATTAAACAGCATCACATCTTGACCTATCCTTTTCCCACTTTTTCCATGATTGCCAGGATATGGTAACTCTTTTTTTTTTGTTTGTTTTTTGTTGAGACAGAGTCTCACTTTGTTGCCCAGGCTAGAGTGAGTGCCGTGGCGTCAGCTTAGCTCACAGCAACCTCAGACTCCTCGGCTTAAGCGATCCTACTGCCTCAGCCTCCCGAGTAGCTAGGACTACAGACATGCGCCACTATGCCCAGCTAATTTTTTTTCTATATGGATTTTTAGTTGTCCATATAATGTCTTTCTATTTTTAGTAGAGACGGGGTCTCGCTTTTGCTCAGGCTGGTCTCAAACTCCTGACCTCGAGCAATCCACCCGCCTCGGCCTCCCAGAGTGCTAGGATTACAGGCATGAGCCACCGCGCCCGGCCGGTAACTCTTCATCTTTCCATCCTGGCGTAGTCATTTCCTCCATTGCTCACATGTACAGGTAGTTTTCCAAAACTCTGGGCATCGGAGTCAGAGAGTAAATAGACAGACATCCAACCCTTGCGTAGTTTACAATTAAGTTAGTGGAGGAGGCTTGTGTGTTACTTTTTAAATAAACTATTTCATTACTCTCTGGAAATAAGTGAGGCATACAATAGTAAAAAAATAATTACTACAACATCATCCTAACTAGATGTTTGGCCAAAAACTTAAACTGGATGCTCTGGAGGTTAAAAAAAGAAGTCAAAGCATAAAATATAAGCCCTATGTCTTCAATGTCTGTGAGTTTCTTGGGGGTATAAGGGGAAAACAGAAAAAAGCTAGAACAAGTGGAAGGTTCTAAGCTAACCCTAGAAAGCAGTGGTTTGTCTAGTGTGGGCTGCCAGTGGAGGAGTGTTTTGCTGGCAGGATCACAGGCTGTGTAGTCCTAGCTAAGGACTCTTACTGTGTTACCTTGTGCGTATCTTTATACCTCTCTGGGCTCTGTTTTCCTCATCTGCAAATTGTGCTAATAATAAGGATCTCACAGAGTTGTTTACGTTAAAAGAGATAACAAATATAGACTACCTTATAGAATCACCACTAAATGTTAAGGTATGTGAGCATTGGAGTCAGACTGACCAGGGTTCAAATCCCTTCTCAGCAACTACCCACCTGTGTGGCCCTGGGGACATTACTTAGCTTCTCTGAGCTTTGGTTTTCTTACATGAAAAACTGGGCTGGTAAGGCCTTCTCGGTGTTGTTATGAAGAGGGACAGTGTATGTAAAAGAGCAAAGCACAGGATCTGGCCTAGAATGACTTTTTTGATAAATGTTGGGTGTTGTTATCTGCCTTGACTATGATTTGTTCTATCCAACCTCTTCCTACCACCACCACTGCCAGGACTCAGGCCTTCCTCCAGCTGTCTGCTGCAGAGTTCTGTGTGCTGCTGAACAAGAGCTTCTAGTGGCTTCTGGGACCTTCCCAGAGGAGGCCTTGTGGTTCAGCATCCCCTCCTCCATGGGGGTCCTGAGGGAAGAAGATTCTGAAGCATCCAGTTGTTCCAAAACATGCCATAAAAGCCCTAGGAGTAAAGAGCCCCATTAGCACCTGCACATTTGAGGACCCTTGTCAGCAAAATGGCCAGGAGCTTCCTGCGAACACCCCAGGGCATGGCAGGTTTACTGAGGCCCTTCATTAAGATGAGTTATGGACCTGTGGGTCTCTCTGGCTCAGTCTGGCCCAGCTGAACCCCTGCCTGCACGGCATGAAGCCTCCTTCCTCTCCCTCTCCCAGCCCCCTTCCCACCCTGCTGTGCACCCCCTACCCTTGTTTAATGAAAGAGAAAGGCACTGCACCCCTCCAGGGGACCCCAGAGCAGGAGGCAGAGTTCAACCTGAGAAAATTGTTTTCTGGTAAGTGGCAGGCACCTGGCTGACCAGGCGGGGCCCAGGCCCTTTGTGACTGTGCAGAGCCATCCCCTGCACCCCCCTGCTCCCCCCAGGCCATAAACAAGTCCAAGCAGCCAGAAGGGCGGAGCGATGGGGGTGGGGACAGGGGCAGCCGCAGAGCAGCTGTCTGTGCATTTGTTCCTGTTGTGCATAACAGGTCGGGGATTATCCTTTGGGCTGTTGTTGTTGTTTTTTTTTCCTGTAAAACCATGAAATATGATAAATGGCTGTTCAGAGAAGCCAAGCACACATGCTTTCTAGAGCAGTGGTCCTTAGGTTAACGTGCTTGCGCATCGCCTGGGGATCGGGGCGTAGCTGCACAGAGGGCAGCCAGCTGAGCGCTTCTCTGCAGCATGAAGGATGGGAGTTAGACAGGAAGAAGGTCTGCCTGACCACAGAGTTGGTTCTATGGTAAGATGACTGGGGGATTGGGAAATGGGGAGGTTAGTGAGAAACAGCCTCCTTGGGGGTGTTTTTAAAAAAGGAGAGGGGACTAATATGTACTGGGCGCCTGGCACATGCCTACAGCTCTCACCTGGAGGCAGTATCACCTGTCATAGGACCTGGGTCAAGTCATGTCTGTCTCCGAGCCACAGACTGCTCACCTGTAGGGGGGGGATAATGATGGTACCTGCCTCGCAAGATTACTTTATTGTAGATTAAATGAGATTTTTGTAAAAGTCTTTAGCACAGTGCTTGGCACCTAAACAATAAATGTCAAATGCTGTTATCATTGTCATTGTCACTGACGGACTCTCTCCTTAACCACACTTTAGTCAGGCTCCTCAGAGGCCTCTTTTTGTCTAGGCCCTGACCTTGGGCTCTGTCCTTGGCCCAGTCAGTTTTAGCAAGAATCCCCCCAGCCTTGACGTTTCCTCTTAGTCATCTCCATCCACTGGCTCCCACCTGCTCCTTTGCTTGCCCTTGTACTCATGGTTGAGCCCAATCTCTCTCCTCTGTGCAAACTCCACTGTAGTAGCCCCACTTCCTTACCAAGTTTCACAAATGTCAAGAATAATCTTCTTCCACCATTTCTTCTTCTTCCCTTTCTTCCTCCCCCACTTCTCCTCCTCTTTCTCCTTCTGCCTCAAAGCTGGGATCCCATCTCTGACCCTGCTCTCTCAGCCTGCGTGCGCATGGAGAGTCGTCCCTTTTAGCAGAAGAAATTGACATTTTCTCTGCCTAGAGACTCAGGATGAGAAGTAAGGGTTCTTTGTTTAGCAAGAGGCTGTAAAATCTAAAAAACAAAAGAAGCAGAGCTGAAAGGAGGCAGGTGTAGAACAACATGCCTCATTCCTTCTGTCCTCTGGTTTACACTACCACCTGGGGCAAGCCTGGCCTGAAAGCCCTGGGCTCCTTGAAGCATTTTCTCTCCCAAAAGGAAAAGGCAGGAATTCATCAGTGATTCATTGCCTTAGGATGCAGCACGATGAGAGGCCAAGGATCTGCTTTCCTGTCTCTGTCTGTCTGTCTGTCTCTGTCTCTCTCTCCTTTCTTGTTTAGTGAGCTAAAGGGGAAGGCTGATTCTGGAAAGCTTTTTGCTTTTTTTTTTTTTTTTTCCTCCTGATATCCTCCAGAATTCTGTTCCATTAGAAAGCTTGAAATCCAGAGTCAAAAATGTTTATGGGTTTGAACTGTAACATTAAGGACTAAGTCCTCCAAGCCAACTTTCTTTACCTTTTGCAAACAAATAATAATGGGAGTATCCACTAGATTATAGGTCCTTGAGGGCAGGAATTGGGTTTGTTTTTCTTATTTCACTTGGAGGGTTTGGCATGCTATCTGCTAGGCCACCTGTGTTCAATAAATATTTGAATGAATGCATACCACTTACCTTACTAAGTTGTTGAAATTTTTATTGAGATACTGTGGGAAAACCCAGTTATTTTGACTGTGTGTGTGTGTGTTTTTCCTTTTTTAATTGTACACGTTCCTTAGAAGGATGGAGGTAAAGGAAGGAAGGTGATGGGGAGAAGTTGGAGAAAAGTGAAGATGGAGAAGGGCGGGGGGGATGGAGCAAGGGCACTGCATTTGCAGGAGGCTGGCCTGTTATCCCTCACTGGGTCTGTGCTCTCTGCTTGGTCATTTGACTACTCTGAACCTCAGGTTCCTCTTCTGTAAGATGGAAATACATTCACTATATTGGTGGTGTGTATCTAAGGAGAAATAAATTAGTGAAGGCAGCCCCCCCAGAGTTCCTGGCATGCCTTAGATGCAAAATGACATGCAATCTGAAGGTGGAGAAGAATCCAGAAGCAGAGAAAATAGAAACGAGAATATAAAGCAAGGGAACCTTCTGGCTGGTTTGGGTTGGTAATGGGCCTGGGAAGGGCTTGCATTTGGACACAAGCACCTTATTGATGAACCCTATATTTTGTAACCTGGTGTGATGAGATTGAAGCAGTGATGGCTGAAGTCAGTGGTGAGTACTATATGCGCAGCATGCAGCCCCTACGGGTAAAGCAAAATCATGCTCCTAAAAAGCAAAATGAAGTTTCCTAGGATTCTCCAACTTACAGACTCAAGCTGAATCTTGATCCTGTGTGGGCTGGAGATTGTGATTGTCTGTGAACCTAGCAAGTCAGGCAACAAACTGGCCGTGTGTTCAGATAGACACAGCCTAGGAAAAGTAAACCTAGGAAGTATTGTTGTTATTCTAAATAACATGTCATTTTTTTACAATGATACTTTTTAATAATTAAGGAAATTGTAGACATTTGTTCTGGACATTTGGAAAATATAGAAAAGAACACCTATAAGCCCATCAAGGGATAATCTATCATTGACATTTGGATATACAGTTGCCCCTTGAACTACACAGGGAGGCAGGGGTTGGGGTGTTGGCCCCCCACATGGTCAAAAATTCCCATATAATTTTTGACTCCCTAAAAACTTAACTACTCATAACTTACTGTTGACCAAAAGCCTTACTAATAACATAGTCAGTTAACACATATATGTATTATATACTGTGTTATATATAATAAAGTGAGCTAGAGAAAAAAATGTTAAGAAAATCATAAGGAAGAGAAAATATATTTACTATTCATTAAGTGGAAGTGGATCATCATAAAGGCCTTTATCCTCATCGTCTTCCCATTGAGTCAGCTGAGGAGTAGGAGGGAGAGGAGGGGGTGAGGCCTGTCATCTCAGGAGTGGCAGAGGCCGAAGAAAATCCACATAGACGTGTACCCATGTAGTCCAAACCTGTTTATTCAAGAGTCACCTGTATATGTCTCCAGGGTTGTGTTTGTGTGTGTGTATTCATGCACACTTTTGGTAGGGGTTGTATAAAATGGGGACATATCTATATTATATTCTAAGTACTTAGTTGTTCCAAGACTCATCAACTCGATATTTAATTGACTAGATATCAAGTCCTATATTCAATGAAGTGGACTAGATTCTATTTCTGATTAGCTCCTTTCAAGTCTTTGAATTTAAAAGGAATGTTCTTGGAAAAGGTTGTTAGCAATATCCTACAACCAGTTCTAGAATTTCCCAGGATGAGAGTTTCTAAGAACTGAGTTATAGAATGTTCCCTGTCTCTCTCAGCCTCCCAAGACAAATTTCTTCTTCCCTCTCTCTCCCCTTAGAGTAAGTATGAGATTGGGGGGGGAAAAAAAAAACATTTTCACCATTCCTTTCTGGATGTGTTCTATAAAAAGATGTTTTAGTTGGCCGGGCACGGTGGCTCACGCCTGTAATCCTAGCACTCTGGGAGGCCGAGGCGGGTGGATCGCTCAAGGTCAGGAGTTCAAGACCAGCCTGAGCAAGAGTGAGACCCCGTCTCTACTAAAAATAGAAAGAAATTATATGGACAACTAAAATATATATATACAAAAAATTAGCCGGGCATGGTGGCGCATGCCTGTAGTCCCAGCTACTCGGGAGGCTGAGGCAGGAGGATCGCTTGAGCCTAGGAGTTTGAGGTTGCTGTGAGCTAGGCTGACGCCACGGCACTCACTCTAGCCCGGGCAACAGAGTGAGACTCTGTCTCAAAAAAAAAAAAAAAAAAAAAAATGTTTTAGCAAGCTAGAGAGAGAGATGGGGAAAAGGGAAAAAGTAGAGAAGGAAGTGAAGGTAGAAAGAGGAAGGCAAAGATAGTGGCAGAAAGAGGGAATTCTTTCTAGTGGAGAGGGAATCCGTAGTGGTGTTTCCTCTGCTCTCACACTTGGAGTAGTCATTCATCTGACGAACCTTTATTGAATGCCCAATACATGCCAGTCCTGGGTAATAATCATAGCCTCCTCAATAAACCCTGGCTCTAATATATGTTCTCTTCGATGTCTATTAAGTCGGAAGAGGCCCTCCATCTGCCTGGCCTTCGAATGGCACTCTTAGTCACCTATGCAGAATCTCATCGCATCTTTCCCATGATCCCTAGTGACTCACTTCGGCAGGTGCCAATCAAAGCACATGGTCAGCACCGGGCCTGTCCTCTCCTGAACGAAACCTCCCCTGAGAGCCCCGCCCTTGTTCGTGGGCCTCTTAAGGAGACTCAGAGAGGACACAGTGGCTCAGCTTTGTTACGGAAACTTCCTGGGGCACCTCTGGTCACACTGCAGATTGGCCAAGAGATCAGGAGTAGAACTCATCGCCCCACCCCCAGATGTGGATGCCTTTCCCTCACTCTTCTGATGGGAACTTGCTGGATTAAAACCTGTGGAGACAAACTGTACAGATAGATGGGTAGATGGATTGACTCACTGACTATCTTCACTGGCATGGCTGGAGAAAGTACTAGACGAAATCCAAGAAAGAAACTCAAAAGAGACAGATCATGTAAGAATTCGAATGAACGGCAATGGGTACTCTCTGAAGAGATCATTGTGGTTAATCATTTTTTCTCCATTGTTCTATCTGTATATGAGAAGCCAAGTCTCTCTTGCGCTTCTGCCTAGAATGTTCTGGGCATGAACCAACTGAGGCAATGCATCACAGATTTTCTGCAAAGAAAGCTTTCATACAGACCACTTTGGCATTGCTAAAATTTAGGTAAATGCTTTCCTCACTCTGCGGTTTTAGGAGAGAAGATTTCTTAACAAAATGCCTTCAACTTCACAAAATTTTAGAACACAGCTTTTATTATTTCCCAAGATTTGGAGGCACACACACCACAGCATCAAAGCACACCAACAGAGAAAGCTCCAGGTGCTCAATCAGCCCTGATACACAGAGACTTTATTCGCCCCAAATATGTACTTCATTGTCACTGGTTCAAGAAAAATAAATGCAAAAATCCTGACATCAACAGTTGTCCTCCTCCCTTCTCCTACTATAGTCACGGTTACTTTAGACTTCCTGGTGGAATGAAAAAAGATGACTAAAATGTCAAACCCAACCATCATCCCAAAGTGTCTGGTCCGAAATTAAAACAAGGAGAGGACAATCAATCACTCCCAGGTTACGAATCGTGACCCAGCCGCAAGCAGAGCCTCTGGGTGATGTATCATGTTTATATCTGACTCTCCTTCTTGACAGTTGGCCTTCTGCGATCAGTTTCCTGCATTATAAAACTACTCCAGATGTGAGAACCGCTCAATGGCAGAGCTCTCAGCCTAATTAATTCAATCATGGGATGGTGATTAAGAGGTCAGTGGTGACATTTCCAGAGAGCACCTTCTGTCTTCCCAGCAGCCAGCTTGTGCTAGGGCTCCAACCCCTCAGGTGGGTCTGGAATCAAAGGAGGCTACGGGGCCTTGTCTCACCGTGGGCCCCTGCTTCAGCTGCTTGCAGCAAGCCTGACCAAGAAAAAAGGCCACAGTTCCACCCCTCTGGGTGACATTTCAGCTTCACAGCAGGGAACACCCAGATGGTATAAATGTTCCCCCTTAAAGAACACTCACCCGAGGTCTAAACACGAAGGGAACCAGGGTTACAAATCCCAGGTATGATGACTTTAATTTTGAATTCCATACTTAAGCCTGTTGCTAAGGAGCTAATGGAAGGAAAGTATAAATCTTGAGACCTTCTGAAAATTACTTACCTCTCTAAGCTGCTTTGTCCTCAACTGTAAAATTGGGTTACCAATAGTACTTACTACAGAAGACATGTTTTAAGCATAAATGAGTTATTATATGAAACACTTTTGGGACAGTGCCTGGACTGTGGAAACACTGAATAATGCTAGCTATTATTGCTATTGTTGTTATTATTACTATTATTGTTGGTGTCATTTATACCTGAGGTGTATCACTCAAGATACACACTCAAACCACAGAATCTGAATTAGCTGATTTAAGCAGGAAAGGAATACATGAAAATGATATTGGATGGCCTGCAGAATTGCTCAGAGAGCTGGAAAATGAGACCTGGAGCCCACCCAGCCAGCAGCAATACCCCAAACACCCCAGAGACTTGCCCCATGATGGTAACACCGCCACCTCTACCCAGCTCCAGAAGAATATTATAGGGCACGTGTTAGACATCACCAGCCTGGGGCCCTGAACCCCACTGCTCCTTCCAGCCACCACTACTGCAGAACTTGATCCTGCTCAGTCAGCTGCTACCTCTAGAGAGGATTCTTGCAAATCCCTGGTCCTTTGAGGAACTCACTCTTCATTCATCTGGTTGGTGGAGTCTCAGTGATGTGTCCCTCTCATTCCTGCAGGGGAGTCGGGGAAAGCACATATCTGGCATTGTCTGCTTCACCTGTAGAAGGAGGCTTTGCCTCCCTCCAAGACCCAAAGAGTGGAGAATTCCCCAAATGTTGGAAGAAGGAAGTGAGATGCCAGAGGGTGAAAAAAAGAAAACTGACAAGAGGGGAGGAGGAGACCGCTGATGGGGATGCGGGCTTGTGGGAGGTGGGGCTTGTGCGTGGTAGTGATCATCGTGTATCCAGGGCCCAACCTGCTATAAAACAGCTTGAAACTGGACCACCAGATGTTCATCCTGCTGGGTTAAGGAGTGCCTTCTCCGCTTTCAATGTTGCTGATGCTTCTGGAAGTACATGAGAATAGGAGGTTATGGGGTCTCCCCTCCCTGGTGAGTAACAGGAGGGCACTGGGGGGAAGAGAGGTGGCAGTGTAAGAAATGCATCACAATGGGACCTGAAGAAGTGGGTCCGCAGGGCAAGTTTCCCATGATGTGCAGGCTCCCTGCGCTGCGTGAGCATTTACTAATGAATATTAAATGAATGTGTCGTAATTACCGGGTGAGCCCTCTGGCCACCTGAAGCTCCCCGTGTGTTTGATGTAGGCTGGGGTCTGCTGTGGAGGCTGGCGGTATTTCAGCAAGTGGCAGGCAACCTTTACTGGAACAGTCAGGGCTCCTGCAGAGTGAAATTCTGCTAGGCAAGAGGGAGGGGGTTGGAGACTGAGAGTGGCCAGAGGCAGCAGGAAGAGCTCCCAGACGCTCAGAGGAGGCTGGGGCACAAGCGTGCCCAAGGGATTACTCTGGGCAGTGCCCTAGCTGTGTAGAAGATCTGGTGTGAATTTTATCTTCCATGGCCAGGCACCCCCCTGCTCTGTGCTGACCCCTGCCCAGCTGGAGTCTAGAAACATCCCTAACCTTCTCCGTGGGTGGCTGTGTCAGGATGATAAAACCTCTCTAGACAGGCTAGCCTTAGCACTTGCATGGTGGCCCCGTTGTATCCATCTGAGACTCTTTAGCCTTGAATAATAAGTCACATCTTCATTTGCACTCATCTTTCATCACAGTCCCCTCAGAGCTGGAGAGAGCCGATGTGCGTAATGGGAGAGCCGACTTCGTACAGAGTCATCCCTGCCTGAAGTCATTTGCTCCTCTCAACCCCTGGGGAAGGGCTGGCAGATATTCACCTGCCGTATTTGATAGATGAGGCATCTGGGGTCCAGGAAGCTTATGTGACTTCTCCAAGGTCACACAGCAGTGAGTTGAAGACTCATCTCGGGTCTCCTGTCTCCCTGTCCAGTGCCAGTGCGTTGTCATGCATGTCATTATTCTCTGCTACTCTCTGGCACACTCCCACATGTCTGCACCCTGCCACCACCAAACCTCCATCACTGCAGGAAGACCCCTCTATCTTGACACAGTACTTTCATTTGGGGCCATCTTCTTTTCCTAACTGGTTTCTGGACTCTGGATGTGGTCATTCTCACACATTCTCAAACATATAGGACCCTTTGGCTATTGAGGGCCCCAAACTGAGCTATTGTTCTAGTCCCAACTCAAGCCAACTTAGATCCAAGCAGGAAAGGGAGCTTTTGTTACCTTCTGGTATTTCCCTCTGACATTTCTAGCACCTCGCACCTGTCATTTCTCCCCTTCCTCCTCTACCCATAATGACCCGATACCTCCCCCCTGCCCACACCCTCCCGCCCATTCACACAAGGAGTTGAGAAGGCAAGAGTGGCTATTTCCTGAACAAGAGGCCGAGTCAGCCACGCTGGTAGCCCAAGGATACAAGGCCCATGTGGTGGGAAGACACAGGCCGGCAGCGTCTCAATTCTGGTAGCGATTTTGGATTCTGGGCCTACTCACAGCAATGATTTTTATGTCAAATGGCTACCACAGAACCCCCTGATGCAGAGGCTGGTGTCGTTGGAGGAAAACGTAGAGCACAAAGTATTCTGATGGAGCACACCTTCATTAGAGGGGCTGGGACCAAGAAAGAAACTTCTAGAGGGGAAAAAGCCCTCTTATAATCTGTTTTTCCACTCTAGTCATTTATCACTCTCTGTTCCCTCTACCAGAGTAATCAGGGTTTTATGAACTACCTTTCCCTCAAAGCCTCCTTCTCCTCTTTATTTTTCCTAAAATAAGAGTTTAATTAAACTCTGGATTTCTCATGCTGCTGCTTCTTAGAGCAGTGAAATACAGTGGAAGGTATCGTCTGGGTAGAAATGATGTTATCTGTTGCTTCTGTTTATAAAGAAGAAAAAACAAGCGCGGTGTCTGGTTTTGTGTCAGTTACACAAGCCCCATTCAGGGACTGAAACTAACACAGCACCTTCTGCGGGATTAAGCACGATACAGACTTTTTGATCATGAGACACACATGTAAGGACTAACCACATGCCGCAGTCTCAAGCCTCATCGCGTATTAGCCTCATGATGACATTACCTGTGAGGTAGGTTCTGTTAATAAGTTGCATTTTAAAGATGGGGAAACTGAGGCGCAGGAGGTTTAAGTATTTTGCCCAAGGTCCTACGACTAGGAAGTGGGGAAGCCAGGATTCCAACCCAGTATTCTGTCTCCAAAGACCAAGTGCTGACCCTTGCAAGTGCTTCTTTTTAAGGACAAAGGTTGATGGTGGTTAAAAATGCCCAGCAACGTGTGATTCTAAAGAGTTTTCAAAGTTGATCTGCAAGTTAGGGCTTCAGGCTTTCCCCCCCCCCCCGCCCCCCCCCCCCCCGAGGAAAACGTAGAGAGAAAGTGTAGGCAAACGTTGGTAGACAGCACTATGGCATTCAGCCGATAGATTTGGGAGCTCAAGTGATGAATTTGGCCTTTGCATCTTTAAATACCTTGGAAGGTCAGATTAGCACAGAAACCCTGACACTGACCCGAACACGGGTCCTCCCGGTTGGCAAACATTAGCTGGTTGAAATACTTCCTGATGGAAATACCGATAACAGGCTGACAAAAGTGCAGACTTGGTTCTAAAGGTCATCTCAACCGGCACAGTAATTAGTTCGTTTGCCTTTTGCTTTTCCCCGGTGGGAGTTTTAGCCGAAACCTCACATTTTAGTCTTCTTTGCAACATACGGTCAGTGACAGGAGAGAACCTGAGATTATACCCAATACAGAACGTGCAGTGATCAAAAACTTTTTCTTCGTCTGGGCCAGCACTAGAGTTGGACATTTATGCTGGGACATGGTGACAGCGGCAGCCTCCCCAAAGGGAATCTCTGTTCAATCCATAGCGTGGAGTCCCCAGGACATCCCGGGACCCCCAGTTGCTTCATGGTACATCACCTGAATATGCCACAAACCCCACAATGGTACCCCTTAAGCGCCCCCTTCCCTCTGTATTACCTGTGATCCTTCAACCAGAACCCAGGGCTCTGCTCATCCTGACGTTTCACTGCAGAGCCATTGATCCTGCCTCTGCAGTATTGTTTTTATTTCCCTTCCTTTTCTCTTCCCACTGCCTCTGGCCTCGTTCACATTCGTAGCTGTTTGCCCAGAAGATTACAGCTGTCCCATCTTCATCCGGCCTTCCTGTGCACCCTCCGCACTGCAGGTGGAGGAACTTTCTAAAACCTCCATCTGACTTCGACCTGACCCTGCTTAAAATCTTAGTCTTTCTGAGAGCTCCCCACCACCCAAGCTCTCAGAACTGCACGCACATTCTTCCGTGGTCTGCGCTGGTTTTGTGGTGTGCACGCTCCCCCACGCTCCATTTGTTCTAAACTCACTCTGTCCGTCTGTCTCCTTACTTCTTCTCTTCCCCTCCCCCTCCGCATTCCCTCTTCTCATGCCAAACCCCTTGGTGCTTCCTGAATAGGCCGTGCCGTGCTGTCTTACATGTTTGCAAATTATGTTGCCTCTACCTGTAATAACCTTCCTGCTCATAGCGTATGCCACGCGCCCAGTGGAAGTTAGCCGTCTTCCGTCCATGTTCCCAGGCGCCCTGGGCATGCCTCTAGGGCAGCGGTCCCCATTCTTTTGGGCACCAGGGACCATTTTCATGGAAGACAATTTTTCCATGGCCAGGGGTGGGGGTGATTTCAGGATGATTCAAGCACATTACATTTATTGTGCATTTTATTTCTATTATTTTTACATTGTAATATATGATATAATAATTATACAGCTCACCACAGGTTGGGGACCCCTGCTCTAGGGGACTAGTCCCACAGGTCTGAATTCCTTACGGATGGAGAGTAGGGCGCTCTCTCCAGTGAGTGGCCGGGGACCCAGTATGCGGGAAGTGCTCACAGCCTGGCTGTGGAACAGACGGGGATTGAATGTGCCTTCAGGGTCGCTGCTCAGCCTGCTGACTCTGACCCTAAGGGGACCCTGATTGCCAATCTCCGGGCACATGCTTCCTAGGCAGTTCGTCCACATATTTCACCTGCCATGCACGTGTCACTCTCTCCCCCCACACTGCCCCCAACCATCGTTACACCAGGGCATCTGGGGGGCAGCACCCAGTAGTGATGAGCAGTCTCTGGAGTCGGGCTCGCATCCAACTCCCTCTCTGACACCAAGGACTTGTGTGCCCCTTAATATGCGCCTAAGCCACTTTCTGGATCTGTATATTGTGGGTGGTAGTTATAACTACCTCTGAGCATCGTTGCCAGGATTAATTGAGATAATTTGCATAAAGCATATAACTTACATCTTGCTGTTCAATAAAGGGCAGCCACGACTCTTGTTATTTCCTATCTGTACTTTCTTGATTGTACTGGGGTTTGTGCCTATCCACCTATTTCTCCTGTGTGTTGTGGAGGCTAAAAACAAACCCCAGTAAACTTATTAATTGAAATTGAATTGCCAGTAAGTTGCCGCTACGTTAGAAGGTAAGCCTTTTCCTATGGGGTCATAAGAAATGGATTCTGTACTATTTTGGGGGGGCTTTTAAAATTCGGCTGTTTAACAGGAGCTTTTCCCATAATGAGTAGGGCAAAGGCACCCTGGCAGAGCTCCCCTAGTTGGATGGGCTGTGTGCACAGGGCACACTTGTGCCCACGGCGTCCCAAGCAGCAGTCCTGCCAAACTTGCTCAGGGATGGCGTAAGTGCGTTGTTTGGGGCATTGTGTTTTTGAGGACTCCCTGACGAAATCCCTTCAGCCCTCCGTTGCCAGGAAGGACTGTATTTCTATAGAACAATTGCTATGTTTTGAACTTTTGTATCTGTCTTTGCTTTACCCAGTCGGGAGCTCAGAATATAACTTGCAGCCTACCTCAAATCCCTCTGGTGATCCAAAATTGTCTTCCAGCTTTACCCCAGCCTTCATCTTGGTGGCCAACATTATTTTCCTGTACTTTAATCTCTTTACCTGGGCACCTAGCTCAATACCTGGCCTACAGTAAAAAATTATTACCCAGAGTCTACTTCCCAAAGTCTGTTATCCTTCAGACTTTTTTCTATAAAAATGTATACATGAAACTCTTTTGGAAAATGCTAAGATATAAAGGAAGAAACGTTATTATTAACACTTTTTTCTTTCTCTCCCTTTTTTCCCCCCCTCCCTCATCATCTCTCTTCTTAAAACATAGTGAGAGTTTCCTTAGAGCAGGATTTATTGTACTTTTACAACCGAAAGGGGAATAGTGCTTACCAGCTTGACTGGTGGAAAATTTCCAAGCTGCACAGTTCACTAGTTTATATTACCTAATAGAGAGATAAATAAGCCATGATTCTTCTTAAGGACTGGCTTTTAATTAGATTTTTAATGGATCCTCTTTGACTTCCCCAAGCATAAGTACTGCTGTATTAGTTCATTATTGTGATTAAAAGCGGCTAATAATGATCATAACTAACTAATTTTCCTCAAGTGTTCCAGCCCAGTGTGATGCCCTGAGTGTTAGCAGCGGCCGGCCTGGGCCTCTCTTTTTCTCCGCGGTGCACAACAGAGCTGCCGTTTTGAGCTGGAGGCTGGGACGCCTGCAGACACAGGACGGCGCAGGGGACAGAAAGCAGGGGACAGAAAGCACGGGGCTTCCAGAGCCCACGTCTTTGTGCTTTGTGTGACGCTGCTCGAGACACCCTCTGCTCCATTCCTGTCATGTCAGAGACTTCTAAAAGCTTAACCCAGTTGGAAGATTTCCCCAAGTGTCTTTCTTTAGGTCACTAGTTGGGATGTAAGGACATGTAAGGACGGCCAACTAGCAGGAGGTTTGCAAACTTGCAGGTGGCTGATTCAAAGGCTCCCGCGCCACCAGCACTGGTCACCGCGCTGAGAATTGAAACTTGCAGCCTCCTCCTCGCTGCCTCCCGGTTCTTTTGCCTTAGAGATGGATGACTCGTCCCGGGAGGCCCGTTGCCTACGTGGGATAATTATTCTTCATGCTCTACCTTTGTAAAAATATATATTTCATAAACAAAGATAGTGGTTATTGTGGAAATTTTTGAAAATGCCTAACAGGAAGACAATGACAATTCATTTTGCTATTTATGTTGTGTGTTTATTCTTCTTCTCCCTTTTCTAGGCATATATTTATTTTTTTTTTCAGAAATGGCATCATGTTGTTGCCTTAATAATAGATCGTGAACATTTTTCCAAGTCATTAAATCATCCTCTACAAAATCATTTTTTAAGATCAGCTAAGTATGTCATTATATAAATGTACCATAATTTGTTAATCTCTGCCTTTTCTTGGACATAAAGATGATTTTGAAACTTATCATTAGCAACACTTCAAGTAATAATCCTTTTTGAAAAATATTTGAATATGCCATGATTATGTGCTTAGGTGAAATTGTAGGTGCTGGTCAAAGGGAGTAGGGAATTTTAATGTTTTTGCTGGGTACTACCAAATAGCCTTCTAGAAAGATGGAACATATTAAATTTCCACTAGCAGTGTATGAGGACTGATTACTTCTTCATATGTTCTCTAGCACTGGGAATTAACATTTTTATGATTACTATTAATATTTCTTTCTAGGTTTCAAGGCTCAGGCAATGCCTGTTTTCTCAGGACCCAAGGATGCCTTGGGGAGGGTGACTTGGCCCTCACCTGCCCCGGCAAAGAGCAGGGTGCCTGATGTGGTCAAGTTGATTTATTAATAATTTGCACCTTATTTTTGTCATACAAGTCACATTTTTTCATGCATGTGTTGCCCATTTGGATTTCTGGTTTTGCAGATTGCCTCTCGTTATTGTTTGCTCATGTTGTATTGTGAGGTTACTTTGGGGGTGATTATCTTTTGAAGGATACAATTCTACTTTACCAAAAATAATTTTCTCCAGTTACTGTCTGCGTTACTTCATGGTAAAGGCTAAGATGGGACCAACTGTGGGTTGAGATTGGGGAAATACAGTGGTGCCACCATCATCCAGTCAAAGTTTTGACCTTGTATTGCCAGTTCTGGTTGTATTTGCGTTGTTACAGTTAGTCTGCGTTTGAGTCCTGACTCTGCCATTTACGTGCTTTGTGAGCTTGGGCCAGACTGCCTCACCTCTCTGAGCTTCCTTTGGTTTCCTCATCTGTCAACTAGAATATGACACCTGCTCACAGAGTTTTCTCCACTAACAAATGTGAGAAAGCTCATAAAACACAGTGCCTGGCACAAAGATGGCAGCCATTAAAAGGTATCATTATTATCATTTGAAAGACTATGCAAAATTATGTCTAATTTTTTGCTCAATAGTGTCACTTTTGAGCAGCCTTGATGGAACCATTGGGGTCTCCCTCGCCTTCTTTTCCTCCCTCTTTGCTGGAAGGACACTGGGAGAGGTACATGTGGTGTTAGGAAGGAGTCTTCCAGCTCCTATGGAATGGGCCATCTTGAGGCATTTGCAGAAATCTCACCCTCATCCTGGCCCACAGTGGCATGGGAATAGATGTGTTCCCAGGACCCAAGGATACCTTAGGGAGGGTGACATGACCTCTACATTCCCCAGCAATGAGCAGGGTGCCTGATGTGGTCAAGTCAGAGGTCAGGGCGAAGGACAAGTTAAAAAGAGGATGGTCTTGATGGCCAGGCTCCTCCCATCTATTCCCAAGAGACACAGGCATAGAACTTTCGGGGACATTAGGAAACTGGCTCAACTCTACAAACACCCCAGAGGGACTGCCCAGGGGAGGCGAATGGATTTACGAGGACCCTGACCTAAAACTTGGACCCTGCTCTGTGTGACGGCTTCCATATTGTCCATTTGGCATCAAGCAGGGAGTGTTTCTTCTGCCCATTTTGGTTCTAGCACTCTCTACAATACACTAGACAGTGGCTGCTGTCAGGGTGGATGCTGAACATTCACGGGGTGGTTGGGGAACAGATGTGACTGGGTTTGAAGTGGGTTTAGGGGACATTAGTTTTACTTCTTGTGAACAGCTAAGACTGCCAGGAAGCTTCTTTGAGCACTTTAGGTGCTATCTGCAGGTCTAGCTTCAAACCTTTCCACCAGCATTACAGATGACTGTTTAACCACGTGACCTTTGCTCCTGTTTCTTCAAGGACCATAGTAATAATTTCCATACCTTCCTCAAAGGACAAGTTCTGAGGATAAAATTAAATAGTAGGAATGAAAGGTCAAAACTCATAGTGTCAAGGCAAGCAATTAGGCTGGGTTCTAGTTTCAAAACTGCCAGGGAAAAGCCCTCTGAAGCTCTCATTTCCCTTTCATTAAAGTGAGGAGGTTGGATGGGAAAATCTCTTTGGTCCCTCCTGGCTAGACCATTCTGGGAGTCTATATGAAATATTCAAAAGGATTCATCAACAGCAAATCCCTGGAACATAGACAGCGCTCCTGGAACTGAATCAATATTGCGGGAAATCCAGTTTCACAGGGCAGAAGATGCACAGGAAAGGGCTGGATCGACCTGTCTGGTGGCTGCAGTCGGGCACGGGAGGAGGCAGTAATGCTAAGCAGACAGCCAGCCACGGCATAAAAGTACGTCAAATTCAGCAGCAGGAGACCAAAGTTCAAATTTTGGCTCAGTTTACTTTCTAGCTGTGTAACTTGAAACAAGTCACTTTACATCCCTGGCCTCAGTTTCCATCTCTGGCGGTGGGGAGAAGAAAGAAAGAAAAACGATAAACAGGGACAATATTCACGCTGGTCTTGTGAATGGCAAATATGATCACGTATCTAAAAATATTTGCATATTCCAGGGCCTCACACGCAGTGGGCATTCACCAGTGTGACCACCATGGCTTTTATTGGACTAAATCACAGAAGACAAGTTTCCATTTCAGCCACCCAAAAAATCAAGAGGCAGTGGCCCAGAGCCAAGAAATATTTGAGCTGGCAAAACCCGTTTGTTCTGTCCCCATGTCTCCCCGCCCCACTTCAGTTAGGGTCCTTTCAGGAAACCAAAGGTGAATCACAGGGTTTTCATGATCAGAGAAAGTGCATCTGTTTATCTGTTTAAAGGAGAGCAACAGAATCCACTTTTCTGGCACTAAGCAGAATGGAAAGGTGTTCGTTTGTAATGGGCTGGTTTCATGCCTTAAGCCCTTCCCTTATGAAAATAATTTACCCTGCTAATTACATCATATTAACCAACTACTCCCGGTATAGATTAAAGGACTGCTTTTTCAAATCATTCTATAAATTAAAAGCAGTTCTCCCCGATACACGATTTCATGGATAAATACTGCATTTGTGTTGTCAGAATTTATGTTGGGAGGAAATGGAGGAAATGTATCCTTAAAGAAATATTTTGCAGTAGCTGTTAACACCTTCCACTCCTTCTGCTCAGTGCTTCTAGTACCGTAATATAAATGTGCAAGCTGTTAGCGCGAGATGAACATTCCGGAGCTTCAGGGGCCACCTGCCTGTGTGGCTGACTTGTTATTTAAATTCCCTCTGCATTTCGCAGATTTAAATACTGCCAGGGTCCTGATTTATGGTGTCCGCATCACACACATAAAACTTTCACTGGGATCTCCCCGTTTCTCTCACACATGCTGGAGGAAGTCCGTCGTGGCCACAGGTGGGATAGATAGATTGTGAAGCAAGTCGTCCCAGCAGGTTATAAAGACGGGCACAGAGCATCCGTGAGGCCGGTCGGAATGCAGACGTGTTTGGGAGCCTCAGTTCCAG
The DNA here is from genome assembly GCF_041146395.1 of Eulemur rufifrons. NCBI lineage: Eukaryota > Metazoa > Chordata > Mammalia > Primates > Lemuridae > Eulemur > Eulemur rufifrons. The sequence continues at coordinate 16,860,328 of NC_090992.1, forward strand.
GAAGCGTGTCCCTCCCCTTTCTGCCAGCCACAGAAAAATCAAGAGAACGTGGGGGATTGAAGGAGCACGATATTTAAGAGAAGAAATTCCAAAGGGATCCTCTGCTCCTGGTAGGAAAGACATCCCCAGCCCCTCCTCGCAGAGCTGGATCTAATGAATACAGAGCAGCAAGTCTGTATTGAATAAGAAGCGATTGAACCAAATGACAGCGAAGAATACACAACTGGCCGTCAAGGTCCTGCATCGGCATTACAGTGAGTCGCAGCCCTCTGTGCGCGGCTGGCTCCGGGGACCTGGTTGGCCTTTAGGATTACAAACTTCCCGCCTCTGGGTATTTGCATCCAACACTGTGTTAATTTGTCCAAGCTTCATAGGTAAGCTTGGCAGACCAACAAATGTACCAAATGCACCAACAGGTACATTTTTAAAACAGTCCAAACAAGGAAGGTTTTTATTCCAAAATGTAAGAAACATCTTAGAAAAGGCTTGAACAGGTTGACACACACACAGACACACACACACACACACACACACACACACGCAGCCTTGGCTTGTATTTTTCACCTTCCTGGATGTTCCCTTCATTCATGGTTAAAGGTTTTTCTCCCCCTACCCCCAGCGACATTGAGGAGAACTCCATGTGGGTAAGGCCACGAGGGAACACGAATGGGGAAACCATGGCAGCAACAACTTATGGGGCGCCACTCTGTGCCAGGGCCACTGATGGATGAAGGAACCTCACAGACAGAATCTCTCCTCTTAGGGAATTGACATTGTCTTGGGGAGAGAGGGAGAGAACGACCATGCAAATCAAACACGTGAGTGAGTGAAATAATTTCAGAAAAGTGTAAAATAAGAGGAAAATGCAATAGGATAATATACTAGTGTCTGGTGGCAGGGGCAAGAAGACAGGGACAGGCTTGGCAAGTTCAAAGGGACAGAAAGGAGGCCAGTGTGGCCGGAGCACAGTGGGCGAGGGGAGGGACAGTGGGCAGATAAAATCAGAGAGCAAGTCAGAGGCCACATCTACACCGTGAGAGTCCTTGTCTACACCATGAAGGTAAGGAGAAGGATTAAGTGGTTAGTTACCAGGTCTGTTCCTAGATCTATATAGACTCAGTGAGCATTCTTGTGGCTCCCAAAGCCTTAGTGAGCGCTGAACAAATGGGGTGGGTTTGTCTTAAATCAATAAAGAATCTCCCTAAAAGGTTGACTGGTGAATGTCAAATTAACTGCCGGGAGTTCTTTCTGGGGTGACATGGATTCTAACTGTCCTCAAGGCAGAGGGATAGATTCAGTCTCTTTGGACACTTTTTTGGCCCCAGAAGGTGGGGGATGGAGGTGAGAAATGATTCTGTCATCATGATACTTGTCTCCAGCTGGAGTGGAGTGGGGATGTTTCTCAGGGCGTAAGTCATGACCTTAGATGAACAATGATCCGCATTTTCCCAGGAAGGGCTGGACGCACCCCATTGAGGCTGGCTTCAGCGTCTTCCTACTCTAAGCACTCATGGATCCTTGTACTACCTCGTACATGGCTCAGAAGCCAGCCTTGCTTGGCCTCCAGCATCCTAGGTGGGGCTCAGAGCTCTTGTATTCATAATAAGGTCGTCTTGTAATAAGGTCAAGAAGACATGGAACAGGAGATGAGGTGCTGCTTAGGAGTGTCTCTCTGTCAGTCCTCACCTTGTGTGCTCAAAAGGACGCTCCCTACAGTCAGAAGTACGGGGTAGTTGGGCCCCTGTCACAAAGAACGGCCTTTACAGCTCTGGGTGATTGAGGGGAGAATCATACAGAATGAATACAGACCTGGGGGGCAAGCGGACCTGGGTTCTGGTCCAGGGTATGTCCCCAGTCAACATCCGGCCACGTGCACTGTCTCCCAGCACACGGGGGACATCGCCAGAGCTTTGCCCTCCCTGGCCCCGTGGACCACACTGCTGCGAGAGGTCCAATGACACCATTGCAAAGGGCCATTCTTCACCCTGGCTAAGTCAAAGATCCCTCTGAGTCTGCCAGGAAGGAAACATTCATAGGAAAATGATAAGAGTCACTTCCGTTTATTGAATGTTTATTCTAGAGCCATGCTGGTGGATTACCTCATTGAATACCCATCCCTGTGAGGTAGATTCTGTTAGTATCCCGACTTTGCAAATGAGGAAACTGGGGCGTGGGGAGGTGACAGAGTTGCTCAAAAACACACAGCTTGGGAAGTGACTGCATGAGACTTGAGTCCTGGTGTCTCTGACCCCACAGCCCCTGTGGGCGCCACTGAAGTTCCCATCGAGGGTGGCGGGAGATTCCGCATGAGCAGACAGCTAAAGGGGCTGCGGTTCTCCCAGCAGCCCTGGGACAGCCGTTCATTCCTCTAATCCTGACCCCGAGTGGACTCGGACCCAGTGTGGGCCCTGCCTGGCACAGCCCAGGGCACACTACTCTCACCCGCGTCCATCGTGCTGCTCTGCCTGCAGCTCCGCCCCTGGTCAGCTTCAGGCTGGACTCTGACCCAGGAGCAGGGCCAGGCCTGTGTCACTGGCGCAGTAGAGAAGAGAAGACACGCCGGGCCTGATACAGACTCCCGCAGTGGTGCTCACATTGCAGTTGTGACTCCAGGAAGTGGTGCCGTCACGCAGCACACAAGACTAGAGGGCTCACACACCTGTGGGGCTGGGCAGATTACCTGTGTGACTGAAGCCAGCTATCTTAGTCCACTTGGGCCACTACAGACAGGGTGGTTTATAAACAACAGAAATCGACTTCTCACAGCTCTGGAGGCCGGAAGTCCCAGATCAGGGTGCCAGCACGGTCAGGTTCTGGTGAGGACCACTCTTCCAGGCTGTAGAGTGCTGACTTCTTGTCACATCCTTGCATGGCAGAAAGAGGGCGAGAGCACTCTCTGGGGTCTCTTCTATAAGGGCACTAATCCCATTCATGAGGGCTCCACCCTCATGACCTGATCACCAGTCACCTCCCAGAGGCCCCACCTCCTAATCCCATCACCTTGGGCGTTAGGATTTCAGTGTATGAATTTTGGCAGGACACAAACATTCAGACCGTAGCACCAGCCAATGGGAGCAAGAGCGTTGGGACAGACGGCACTGGATTCCAGTCCCTGCTCCTCTTCCTGGCAGTGCCACACAGGTAAACGCCTTGGCGTCTGGATAAAGTGGGGATAATCTCGCCTGGTGGACTTGCTGTAGGATTGACTGGGTCACGTTCACACAATGCCTGGTTCGGTGCCTGGCAAGTGTCATGTGCTTAATGTGGCTGTTGTCCTTATTCCTGTTCTCCAGCATAGTGAACAGTGAGCTGCCTGACTCTCTCTGACTTTGCTGCTAGGCAGAGGGGAAGGTGCGTCTGTCACATGGTGGCCTCCATACAATGTCTGTGGTCCCACAGCCCAGGAAATTGCAGGTTTCTGACTGTCAGGAGGATTCTGACGGTGACTCCTTACCGAGAAGTCAGAGAATGCCATGAGCTTGGGATCAGCTCCTTTGGCACCAGCTCGAGGATGAAAGCAAGTGTTCTTGAAGCACATGGTTTAAATTAAACCCTCTTATTCGGGATTTCTCCTCAGTTCTTCTGACGAACTCTCCAGCACTCGAGTTCCTTGCTTTGGACATGGCAACATCCTCATTACGTTTGGTCTGTGCAAAGGTGCCTGAGATGATGGCTTCATGGACTGGAATATTCCAGCAACTCTTCTTTGCTGGAGCTGCAGAAAGTCCTTTTCCTGGGGAGGTGCATTTTCCAAACCTGAGGCATCTTGCCCTTCCTTCTGGTTTCAGCCTAGTCTGAATATCATCAAAGCGGGGAGAGCTAACGCAAGACTGACTCACCAAGGTGTAGGAAACAATTAGAAATTAATGCAATCTGTAGAAAGCCACACTGTCCCCCAGCCTGTCCCAGCTCAGCGAAGCATTCAGACAGAACCACAGACCTGCAGCCACAAGGAATAGTTTTGGCAAAGTGGCACCATCTCCGTCTTTAAACCAGCTTCTCGAAACTTGCAGCATGGGATTTCCTTCATACCACACAACAAACTCTCTGAATTCTCTCTGTATGTCACGTGTCTTGCTCCCCAGTTCCTCCCAAATACTCCTCCAGATGTATCCTGAGCTGCTCTTACCGCCTGCACCTGCATTCCTACCTTTCAGCCTAGTTTCTCTCTAACTCTGCCTTTCCGGCATAAACAAGGCTCACCTTCTTGGCTTCTCCTGATCTGTGCCTCCCCCCAGGCCCTGAGCAGCACAGTGAGCGAGCAGGTAGATGAAGCGTCTGCATTGCAGCGCTAGCGGGGGAAGGCTGTGAACACATCCACATCGGCACTTTTCCCCATCACGAATGCAGGGATTTCACAAAGCTCAGGGAGGAACCCTCTGAAGGGTAGCTCTTGTAGTAGGCAGAATATTCCAGAAGTCATGTGGGGGGAAGACCTTTCATACAAGAACACAGCAGCCCCCAAATCTGCAATGGTGCTCGTCCCATTGACACTACAGGAAATTCCATGCTTTGTACCTTCCAAAGTGGGACTGATCATTTCAAAATTCACTGCGTGCTGGGGCCAGCAGCCAGGGTCCCTTCATTATTTTCTAATCTCAAGCCTCAATCCTGCTGAACGGGAAAGGGGAAAACCCCCAGACCTTCCCAATTAAAAAGAAAGCTATTTTTTTTTTTTTTTTTTTTTGGCTTAAGTAGGCTCTTTGGAGTTAGATCTTCTCCTTGGGGTGAATGCTCAGTATTTCAGGGTCTCCCCATGTTCCTACCCAGAAAGCATAGAGGGAAACTTCCATAGCCCCACATGGCGGACTGGGGGGTGCAGCCTTAGCACCGTGCTGGCCCCATCCCTCCTTGTCACCTGGCTTCCATGGCTGAGGGCACTCGTGGTCTCTCCTCTTGGCACAGTGGGGACACACGATGACCCCACTCTACCTTCTGCACCTTAGCCCTGCCTGCATTCTGCATGTTCTCTGCGTCTGAGACATGCGCTTCTCCAAGGCCCCTGTCTCATCCCTCCCTCTGCTTCCGCTAGGAGGTCCTCTGGTGCGTCGTGTGATTGTCTCATGGTGACACCCTCTGGCTCCCTACTCTTAGCCACCTTCCGCATCCCCCTCTGGGAGCTCATGGGAAAAGCTCTGCTTTCTCCACTGTTAGGTTCTGTTTCTGGATTCTCTCTGCTTAAGCCGCCATACCACCATTTCCGGGCTTCGCTGCCTGTCCCATGCTGCTGCCAGGACACCTGGCGAGGCGGGCTCCTCCCAGAAAACGGGAGGGAGGGGAGGGGCCCCACTTTGCACAGGCTCCTCCCAGCGCATCTGGGGCTGCTCTCCTCAGCCCACCCTTCCAGGCCTCAGCTCAGGGTTATGGGGACATCTTCCCCCCTCGCCCAAGTCTCATCGCCTCTGAACTTCTCCCCAGCTATGCAGAAGAGCATCCTTTTCCCTTTCTGACTGCAGGGAACTCACCACTGTGCCATATCCTCCCTCTCACCTTCCCTGTGGTAGCTGCCCTTTTCTCTCCCAGAAAATCAAACCTCAGCGTGGTCTTAATGGCAGACAGCACACAGAAGGAAGATCTTGCTTGCCAGAAAAAGGGAAATAAGTCACGAAATATTTTAAAAATACTGATGCCATTTCACTTACAACCTGCTTGCCCTTGTCAGTACGGGAACAGGTAGGGCAGATAGCGTTTTCTTACATTACAGCTGAGAAAAATGAGGCTCAGAGAGGTTAAGAGACCTGCCAAGGTCACACAGCTTGCGGGGGGCACAGCCGAGAAAAACGCGTGGGTGTTTGTTTTGACTCTGGGTGATTGCTCCTTCTGTGGCACAGGGCCCCTGCCCTGCTAGGGTGCCCTTTTCCTCCACGGGGCTGTGAAGCCAGCCGTGGGGCACCATCAGCTCCTCCAATCTGCTCCTTTGTCTCTTAAAGTGATTATAAAGTAGAAACCATGAAATCCACAGCTGCAGGAACAGTAGGAATTCTGCCTCGAATAGGCACAGATCCTGGAAGCCAGCAGTTAATGCTGAAGTCACTATGAGCTTCGTTTAATCTTTTTTTTTTTTTTCTCCAAGAGATTGCCAGCTATGAATGTCTGGGAGGTGGCCAATGATCCATTATAAGCACTAAATAATTTCTAAGTCGAACCTCTGTATCAATGGCAATGTGATGTCAAAATCACTCAACAACGCATGTTGAAAAGCCAAATCAGTTATGCCTGGGCCTCTCCAAAGGTGGTTTGGAAGGCAGCACATGGACATGTAAGTATGGATAGACACACATATTTAATGGAGTGCAGGAGGAACAACAACTGGCACGATAATTGAGGAATCTTTCCCCTTTCCTTGCCGGGAATCCTGCCCAGCCAAACAACTGCAAGGCCCCTCCATCAGGTAGGCACCCTGCACCCGCCCCTGGCCCATCCACTGAGCTCATGAGAAAGTGAGGGTCCCACTGCTTGTAGCAAAGGCTCTCAAACTGCTCGGACCTCTTTCTGTGTAATGCTTTTTACCTGAGAAGAAAAGATTGAATACCCTGTTCCATTGCCTCCTCTGAGCCCTTTCAGCTTCTACCTGCACCTCTATGAAAGCTGCGCCACCAGCCTGCTGGACTGCACTCTGCCCTCTGCAGTCTATATTCTAGGACAAGCCAGGCTGGTCTTTTGAGAACCAAAGTCAGACCATGTCATGTATCTCTGCTCAAGCCTATCTCCACTGGTTTCCCAGCGTATCTAGAATAAAATTCCAGTTTCGTACCATGGCCGATGAAGCCTCACACGTTTTGACCACCAGCCACTACTATGACTTCTTTCTTACCTTGCCCAACTCTCTTCTAAGCTGCAGCCTGTTCTGGCCTTTTTGTTCTTACTTGAACAGGTCAAGATGTTCCTGCCTCTGGGCCTTGGCTTCAACCTCTGCCTGAGTGTCCTTCTTGTGACTTTGCACATCATTCAAGTCTGATCTCAGATATCACCTCCCAAGAAAGACCTTGCCTGATCAGTCATTCTCTGTTGCATTACTCTGTTTTATGTCTTTTAGCACATATCTCTACCTGAAATCTACTTATTTACTTGATTATTATCCATCTCCTTCCTACGGTGGAAGGTTCCTGAAAGCAGGGACTCTGTCTTATTCACAGAACCTAGAGGACTACTTGGCTCATGATGGCGTCCTCATGAAACTTGTTAATTGACTGGGCCGATTCCTTTTTTCCCTCTAACTTATGGTCTCCATTACCAGTTAAGCAACAACCCTACTAAAGTTTCCCAGAGATCCAGTCATTCATTTTTATAAACTCATTTGTTCAACAAGCATTCGGTAATTTCCTACTGTTTTCCAGCCCTCATGCTAGGCATTGAGGCCACAGAGCAATGTCTGACCTCCAAGAATTCAAGATCTGGAAAATTCCGTGACGCCTGTTCCATATGGGAAGAAATATAACAAAGGTGTGCGTCGTGTACTGAGAAAAGGGGGCCTCCGAGGTCAGGGGTTTCAAGGAAGGCCTTCTTCAGGAGATAAACCTGGAGCTGTATCTTGCCTCCAGGTACAGGAGTTAGGCGAACAAGGGGTTGCAGTATTCCAAGCGTAGGAAAAGCAGGTTATCAGGAGCCCAGAAGAGCCTGGCGGATGCTGCTCCACATGATTGACGCAAAGGATTCCTGTTGCTGGAGAAGCTGGAGCTAGGGAGGCAGATGGGGCTAGGTTAGGGAAGGGCTTTTATGATGTTAAGGAGTTTGGACTTTATCTTGAAACAACTATAAACTTTTAAGAAGGGGAGTGACTTTAGGTTTGTGTTTTTGGCAGATCACTCTGGCCATGGTGGAGAGGATGTATCAGAGGAGAAAACAAAGCAGACAGAGACCCTCTAGAAATAATTTTGATCTTGAGAAAGAGACCCTGTTCGCCTGGAATAGGGACATGTAATAGTTTCCCAGGGCTGCCGTAAATTACCACCAACTGCGTGGTTGAAAACAACAGAAACGTATTCTCTCACTGTTCTGGAAGATAGAAGTCCAAAGATAGAGGTCAGAGCCTCTAGGGAAGGATCCTTCCTGGTCCTTTCCAACTTCTGGTAGCTCCTGGCATTCCTTGGCTTCCAGTCTCTGTTTCCATCTTCACACGGCCTCTTCTCTGTGTCTGTCTCTCTCCATACAGCAATGTCCTCCTTTTGGGATACAAGTCATGTTGGATTACGGCCCACACTGTTGACCTCAGTTTGATTACATCTGCAAAGACCCTATTTTGAAACAGGTCTAGGGGTTTGGACCTCAACATATCTTTTGGGGGGACATAATTCAACCCATGACAGGGAGTGAATGGAAAAGAAAAGGGAAAATTCCAGAGTTGACTAGTGACGGATTCAGTAAGTCTTGGAAGCTGAGCAGATGTGAAAGCTTTAGAAGAGAGAGGGTAATCTGGGAAGCTTCCCATGCTTTTGGTTTGTACAGTCGGGCAGAGGGTAAAGCCATCCATTAAAATATGGAATATGTCATATAAGGTGTAGAACCCACAATCCCTGTTTCTTTTCTGCAAATACTGAGCCCATTATCCAAAGCCATCTTAGTGGCCTCAAGAACTCTGCTGGAGAGGAAGAATGGCAAAGAAGGCGACTGTGTGAGTAAAGCAAGAGGGAATATTAGCTTCCTCCAAATTCAAACCAGAAGCGGAAAGGAAAATCAAGTTACTGAATTCAGTTGATCTCTTGAAAGCTAGAGCCACAGACACAACCAGAGTTTTCCTTGTGGAGGAAAAGGAAGGAAGCTTGTTTTCCCAGCCTAATCTATTGACCCCCTCATTCATTCTGGAGCCAGGTTGAAATAAATAGTGTCTTGTTTGGCTTGAAATCCTTAGAAAACAGAGGCCAACCCTAGCTGCAGAGCTTACTTCGGAAGCGCATTAACATGAGCAGGAAACAGCAGACTCCACAGGTCTAACACTCTCTTCTTTGGCCCTCATAGTCCAGGGTCTTGTTCCGACACGGTTCATCTGGTACCTGTTGCTAAGGCGCTTTGATGTCCAGACCAAGTGCAGCCCACGTTCCCGTGGGCATCGGTGCCTTTCAGCATGTTTACCTGGAGGCAGTGGTTCTCTGCAACATCCGCCTGTCCTTTGAAACAGAGTGGGGTGGCAGGGGGTGGCTGCTCCCCAGGAAAAGGCCGACTGAGTGTGGAGGCCGCAGACAGAAGTGATGATGCAGCATTTCAGCAGTGGTCTGGGAGGGAGCTTGGGTGGTATGGAATGACATCCACCTTCCCTTTATTCCGAACCCAGTTCAACCTTGAAAACCCCAACAATATCCTGGCTTATTGGGGCTGAGACAATTGTCAGGGACAAGGCTGAAAAGGATGTGACCTGCCACATGTTGCAGACTGTTGACAGACAGGCTTACGGGTGCTCACGTTGCATGTTCTTTTCCCTCCCTGGCGTCTGACAGTTGGGAATCTTGTGTGGCTTAGCTGGCTTTGACAAGCTTTCTGTTGCCTAAGGGGGGAAACCACCTCTGCTCTTAATCTGACCCAGCTAATTGGCCCTGGGGAAGTAAATCATGTAGGAAGAAGAGCTGCCTCTGACTCTTGCCACATATATCTCCTAACTAGAGGAGACACAGAGTGACCACAGCCTTCTTATAAATCTGTGATGGCCTCGTGACCTCTGAGCAATAATAAATAGTACTCTCGCAGGCTGTCCTGAAGATATGAAGACGTTTTGCGAGAACATCTGGCATTCATTGACTCAGGAAAAGAAAAAAAAAAAAATCAAGCCTTGGGACAGAATTTCATTTTCTTTTCATGTTGCCATGTGGGTGAAGGAGCCCTCTCTGTCTTCAAGCAAATGTGGGGTGGCGGGGGTCTGTGAGCTCCCTTTCAAGTTTTAAAGGGGACATAAAAATGCACATGCATTCTGCGAAGAAGTTCTCTGGCGGGGGGCATCTTTTTGAAGGGGGCTGGGATGTCCGGTTAGTGTAACTTGCCGTCAGTGTGTCTTCTTTCCTTCTGGTCCTGTGAAGTTTGCTCTGTGCTGCCCTCCGGAGAGACCTGGGTTAGAGATCATGGATTCTGTAGATTGGTTAGGGGACACCAAGGTGTGTAAACTTGAAATGGATAAGCATCCAGAGTGCTAGTGTTCCCCCCCCACCCCCGCCTCTCTCCAGTTTTATAGAACAACCTGGCTCCTAAGCCCTAACACCCACCAATTTAGACTCCCTCTGGAATGCAGTGGAGGCTCACTTCTGAAGCGTGGGTTTTCCACTTTCCCACAGGATGAGTATAAGCTTTCTTTCCCCTGTACAAAAGTTGGCTGCTCTTTGATCACTGAGTTTAAATCAGAATAGGTCTTAGGTAGCCAAAGTGGCTTAAAATGTTAGCAAACAGTGGGGTCCCTTTTAATTTTTAAAGGGAACTCTAATTCTACCCTTTGTGACTTGCTTAATTATCCTGGGCCCTGAACAGCTGTCTGTTGATTCCAATTAACATGATTGACATCTCCTTTGGAAGGTAAAAGCTAATCAACTACAGGATCCCCCACTGAGAATTCATTTCCTTCTTAGAGTCACTCCTGGGCTGGAGGAAACTTAAATAGAGAATTGAGATTCAGCACCCACAGCTCTGATTTACTCTTTTATATACAGCCTCACAGTGTCTTGTAGAAGGGGGAAAAAAAAGGCTAGAAATTTTAAAAATGGCAATTTATTTTTGAACCAAACTAGAGTTAATTCTGTTGGCTTTCGTTTTCCTTCCTTTCTATTTTTTGTGAATCTAAATCGATCCCTTGAATGTTTGATTTCCTTTTCTTTTCCGGTTCTGAAGGACCTACAAAGTCTACTTTTATTACTTCTGACAACAAGTTTAGAAGTTGACATGAACTTCCTGGTACAGCCAACTTTCCATTTTTCACCTTTTTCTTTTTTTTCCCAGTGACTTAGGTGCGAATCTCGATGGTTTGCTAGTGACATTTTCAGATAAAACAAAAGCAAGTTAAGAGAGAAGTTATATCCGATGACAAACCAGGGTCTGTAAGACAGTAGAGTGCTAGAAGGATGCTGAACCTAATTATGAAGCGTGAGGCATAACGCAAACAAATTCATTCAACGCGCATTTCTGCCTGTTGTGTGCCAGGTACATGGAAATTTCTGGAAGGAGTGAATGTGATCTGGCTGTAATACCTGTGGCATCCTCTTCTTTGCATGTGTGCTCCTCTGTGTCAGAAGGGAAACCTAAGTGTTTCAGTTGGCAGCAAGCCTCATACAAGCAGTGTTATGTGGTTGCCAGGAAAAAAAAGTGCTGTTATAGGCTGCACAGTATCCAGTTCACAGGGGGCAGTGGTTAGGCAAATCCTAACATCAATTGGCATTTCATCTGACTGTAAATTTCATAAGGGCAGACACAACGTTGCTCTTGCTGATCACCACATTCCGACAGCCCAGCTCAGTGCTTGGCGTGCTACAGATACTGAATAGATATTTGTTGAATGACCCTATTCTCTGGGCACAGACCGAGTGATGGCAAAGAAACATGGGCCAACTTTGTGCTGGGTGACCTGGGCAGATAGAATAATTATGGGATGGATGGATGAATAGATTGGATAAGGGGACATGAGATGAGATTTTTGTTTTGGAAAAACAGCAAGAGGTAACGGATAATGGACAAATAGAGCTCAATGTTCACTCTTAATAAGAGCTAGTAGACTTTGGGTGTTTGTACATAAGGAGACATAGCACAGCATTGCTAACTGTGGGGTTACTCCACTTTGATTAGGTCCGGGCAGTGAGTAAGAGGAATGGTGAGGGAGCCCTTGACATCAAGCAGTACAGTCCAGCAAATCCAGGTCTGCTGATGTGTTTATTCTACTCCTCTGCTGACTGCAGACAATGTGCTCCCCCCGCCGCCAACCTCTTCTTTCATCTCTCTTTCTGGACCCATCTCATTTACTTAGAGGAGAAATGGGGGGTGGGGGGAGGAGAGATTCATAGGAAAGAAAAAATCGATGGCTCCACTGTACCAGGAAACCAGAGTCCAGGGTTGACATGGCAAGGCTGACACCCCCTGGTGAAGACCAAATGCAGCCTTTCTTCGTCATAATACAGCCAACAACAACAAATAAAAACAATACCGCAAACCTACCCTGGGAACTGCAGAACGCTTTTATTGTGTTTCTCTTTCCCCCGTTTCCGAATTCAAGTTTGTGTCTAACAGATGTAAGCGTGTTGCCTATCATTTGTCAACCCCAAATGCCAGGTTATGTTTCTTAATGTCACTTCTTCTTACCACTACAATAAATCTTCAGACAATTGGAAACTTCCCGGCGTCCTGCAGGGAGTCTGGGGCCCCGGACTGGACTTTGTGGAGGGAAACTAGAGAACTTCAGATGTTCCCTCCCTGACTATGTGAAAAACTACAGTGCTCTCTCTCTCTCTCTGCATTTTGGATCATCCTGTCCATTTTTGCACTTCTGTTGCTGGGTGGTTTTTCTTGTGTATGTGGCTTTTCCGTGCCAAGGGAGGAACAGAGGAGAGGTTAATAATATAACCTAAGGGAACAAAAGTCGAGCAGAGCAGCCTCTGGTTCCAGCATATACATGAACTGGTTCCTGCTTACCTGCTCTGGCCAACGTGGGACCCGTCACAGCCCTGAGAGCTCTTGTGTTTGCAGGAGTCCCCTACCATATCAAACATGGTAAACTACGCTTATATCACACATTAGATATAATACATTTATAGAAACATTAAAACAATTCTTATAATTTGGCTTCTTACAATTTTATTTTACATTTTTTGTATATTGGGACCGATATATTTTTTCCGAATCTAAACATTTTCATATGCTCTCAAAGGGCTCACGTGCCCTAGGTCTTGACTCACATAAGAAATGACCTTGCCTGGCATGGCGATTCCAGTGGCCCCCTCATGGGCTATTGTCTTTTCTGAAAACACTGCCTGACTGTTCTCTCTCAATTGGCCACTAAATGTGCAATATTGTCCTGGTCATGGTGTCACTCACCTTCCATGGGCTGGCCAAACTCTGGCCTGTTCTTCACTCAACCAAAGCTGACACTTGTGTTTCAAAAACAATGTCTTATTATAACTGAGGGGAGGGAGTTTTTCCAAGCAGCTGAACCAATGGAGCAAGGAGTCTGGGTCCCTTTTCTAAACTGTAATTCCTTCCAGAAGAATCCTATCCTGTCTCATCTCTGGAGGATCTGTAACAACTTAATGTGGTTATTATTACCTGAGGCAAAAATACTATGTAGCATTTAAATGTATCACTCTACTGGAACTTGGTCTGATGTTGCTTTCATCCAAAGATAAAAAGTACAAACCGTTCTGAGTACTTGGCAGCAACACTGGCAGTCTGTAGGCAAATCGAGTCACTACTGTGCAAAGGCCACGTCAGTGATGCCCAAATTCTGGCATGTCTGATATAAGTAAATCAGTCTTTTTCTTTTATTGTCACAGCTGATCCGTCACCCTAACTATTTTACCCTCTTCACCAGGACAGAGATTGCCCTGGAGCTTAAGGACCTCTGTTCGGTAAAAGGTTACTAAGAACAGTAATAAGGAATAATAATAAAAGTTAGCATTTGTCCAGTGCTTCCTACATGCCTGGTTCTATTATCAGAATGTTTTGTACCTTATCCCACTGGTCAAACATTAAGGCTCTATGTCGATGAGCTTATGATTTTCTGTTCAAAGATGAGGAAACTGCGGCTTGGAGAGTTGAAGCCATTTAAGACCACTCATCGACAGAAGGAATTACGAAATTTTTTGTCTGCTGCTAAGTCTGTGCTTTGAGTCTTTGAGTCAGTTTCTCCTTTCTAGCTTGAATTTCATTCAAGGGGCATCAGAAGAAAGTCAGTGAGGTTTAGGGGCCATCAGTGGATCTTGCTGAGGACCTGGAAGAGGGTGTGACAGTGCATCCTTGTCGCACAACAGGCTGAGTGCTCTCACAGACCTGCAGCTGAGTCCTGGTCTGCCAGAGCACCGGGCGGCGGGGGGGGCAGCTGGGGAAGTGGGGGTAACACACATCCCAGCAAAAAAACAAAAAAACACAGCATAGGCCCCAAAATGAAAGCACACAACCTATTCGGGGAGTGACAATGTCACCAGCAGGAATTTGGTCAGCCTAACTGGGTAGAATGAACCCTCATGGGAGACACGGGAGCTAAGGCTAAAAGGAAAGGTAGAATAGAACCATGCTGTGAGGACCTTTGGGAGCAGAGCCCTGTGATAGGACAGCAGATAGCAGAGGTGGAGTAAAGGGTTGGATGCAAAAGGCATTTCAACAGTAAAATCAGCAGGACTTGGACATATTTGAAAAGTGGGGAGGGAGGTGTAGGGAAAGTGAATCTGAGATTTGTACCTGAACCAAGAGGGCGGATGAGGGGCGTTGCTTACTAGGATGAGGAGTACGTGCAGGAGGATGCGCAGGGGACTTGGGAAGGTGGCTGGGGAGGACTCAGTGAGTGCAGTGTTGGACATGTTGAGTTGGAGGTGCCTGCGGGACATGCAGGTGGCGAAGTGTATTTCTTCAGCTAGGCATTGTTGTGTTTTTTGGATTTTGTTCTCCAGTCCATAAATAGGCTTTGAATTCTCCTTAAAGATGAGAAGCTGCCAGTAAAAATAATGTTGGAATTAGTGTGACTTGACCGTGGCCGGAGGAGACCCCCTTTGGCAAGAGCCCAGAATATGGAGAGCAAATGGTGTTTCTGGCAGTGTCATACAGCCTCCCAGCTGCTTAGCAGGGGCACAGGCCTGGAGAGAGGCCCCGGAGCAGAGGGATATTGGAGTAAGGTGGAGGAAAGGGAGGTAGGAGGATTATCTCTAAGAAGAAATCACTTTTGTTTTTTATTTTACACACATGGGGCTCATAGACTTGCAAGAACAGGGCGCAGCAGCGGAGAGAGATGGAGAGATAAGGGTGAGCCTCCCTTCACGGGAGGCTGGAGGCACTGTTGCTTTCTGCTCAGCAGCATCTGGTGCTCCAAGGGATGCATTTCTGGTGCAGGGCAAGAAGAAAGTGATTCCAAACCATTTCATGGCTTTCCTCGTGTTTGCCTCAACGTGCAGTCCACGTCTCAGTTCTCATCTGCTCCACGTGTAGGGGTGGGTCTAAGGATATGCAGAAGTTTCATATATGCAAAAGAGAGCGGTGCACCCTTTGTGCCCTATGTGGTTTTTACTTACCTACTGACTTGCTTGTAAAGTAATGTCAAAGGGAACCCATATCTTTGCAGTGTATCCGATTCTGGGAGCCTCACCTCCCTTCTTGTATTAATTTAGGAATGTTTCATTTCTGCAAAAATAGTGCTGTGATCTTTGCCTTTCTATGCATGCCTTTTATCTGGTGCTTGCAATGTGCTGTGCAGATGTTCCCCTGCCAGACCCTGGAGCCCCCGGTTTGCTTTGTGATTCTTGGCTAGTTAGAGTCCCTCTGGGCAATACCACCTCTTTACCTGCAACTGAACACGACAATAAGGTACTTTGAGGGGGTGGCAAAGGGGTCTCCATCCACATACCACCTCGTGCTTCTTTGCCTTTGATAATCAAACCCTTCTCAGGGTTTGATTCAGTCTGTGTAATTCCCACTCATCAAGTCATAAATTCAGGCACCAATTAAGTCTGTCTACAGTGAGTGACACATTCAGTGCTGTGCTTGTGGTATCCCTAGCAATATAGCAATGAACTAAACATGGTCATTCACTGCATCTAGGAGCTCACTTAGGGGTGAGATGAACGAAAGTGAGCATAAACTTGCAATTTGATACGGTGGATGCTAAGATGGGGGTATGCGCTAGGCACTATGGGAACACAGAGTGCAGGCCCCTAAATCACCCTGGTGAGACAGAGAATGCTTCTTACAGGATGTAAGAGTTTGGTAGTGTTTGGCTCCTGGGTCTACTGTTCGTAAGCTATATTGTTTTGGGCAAGTCACTCTACACCTGTGTGCCTTTAAAACGTGAGAATGAATTAAACACGTTGTAGAGCACCAAGCACATACTAAATGCTCAGTAAATACATATTCACTCCTTCATTCAGTAAATATCAACTGAGTACCTGCCATGTGTTGGGCATTGCCCTTGAAGATATAGAGAGGTGCTCCCAGGTCTTGAAAAATATCAGTATTTCTAGGAGATAAATTACATCATCTCAGCTCTTTTTCTTCTGCACAGACCATACTTGGAGAAAGTCGGGGAAGTAACAATAATAGAAGTTCTCTTTTGTGCCTATTGAAGCAGCAACTTGGACTTCGCTAGGGAGGGTGAGGGAAATTCCAGGCAGCCAGGAAGTAGCAGGTGAAGCTGTGCCGGACTTGCACTTCTGGGGTTTTCATGTCACCATAGCTCTAGCCTACAGGAGTCATGTCCTCCCAACCCCATCTCAAATTAAGGTCAGTGTCATGTAGGAATGCATTGTCATCTTCTATCTCTGTCAAAAACAGTCTAAAAACCTTTAAGTTGTGTAATCACCCACTGCTGCTGAGTACTTGAAGTTCATGTAATAAAATGCACTGCTCCCAGGAGCTCTTCCTCAGAAGCTGGCCGCCTCCTTCCCGTGTCCAGCTACAGCTGTCTCAGACCCCTCCCACAGAGCCACAGAGCAAGGAGGAGGAGAATGCAAACCATAGACCCAGCTGAAACCTTAGCATGGCCCCAGAGAGACCTGGGAGCCATGGAGGAGTCCCGCCTGTCCCATGGTGGATAGAAGTCTGCTTCTTCAGAGAGAGAAGCGTGGGCAGCAGGGAGCTACGGACACTCACCATTATCACTATTGTCCGTGCTCCAAAAATGCAGCGTCAAGCAGCCTCCTTCTCTGGGTCCACAACACAGGGCTGGCTTCTCCAGCCCGGGTGAACTGAAAGATGCACTACTGTTTGGGGCCGTTCTCTTTCCAGCAAACCTCTTGCCCTGTCTTTTTATTTTTTCTTTCATTCTTGAGATATAATTCAAATAATCTAAAGCTCATCATCTTAAAGCATATAATTCAGTGCTTTTCAGTATACTCACTGTGTTGTGCAACCATCACCACGATCTCATTCCAGAGCATTCCCACCACCCCAGAAAGAAACCTGCTCCCCATGAGCAGTCTTTGCCCATTTCTCACTCCCTCTAGCCCCTGGCAATCGCTGATCTGGTTTTTCTCCCTATGGGTTTGCGTATTCTGCGCATTTCATAGAAATGGAATCATGCAGTATGTGCCTGTTGTGTCTGACTTCTTTCACTCAGCATGATGTTTTCAAGACTCGTCTACGCTGTACATTGTATCAGTATTTCATTCCTTTTTGTGGCTAAATAATATGCCATTGTATGTACCACAGTTTGTTTCTTCATTCCTCAGTTGATGGCCATTTGGGTTGTTTCTGCCTTTTGCTATTTTGAGTGAATGCTGTTAGGAACATTTGTGTACAGGTTTTTGAATGCATGTTTGTTTGCAACTAGTCTTGGGTGTATACCTGGGAGCGGGATAACCAGGTCACATGGTAATTCTATATTTAACTTTTTGAGGAACTGCCGAACTGTTCTCCACAGTGGTTGAACCATTTGTATTCATACCAGCAACGTACGAGAGTTCCAGTTTCTCTACATCCTGCTCAACACTTGTTATTATCCGTTATATATATTTTTAGTATAGCCGTGGTGGATGTGAAGTGGTGCCTTCATTGTGTGTGTTGATTTGGCCACTGTAGGCCTTTCCACTTCTCTCTACCCAGGATAGGTTCCTATCAGAATAGGTTTCTCTAATCTGTGACCCGGAATGTTTCCTAGAATGGAAAAGAAGATATGGACAGTTTTTAGTATTTTGTGTTGGTTGTTATGTCATTCTTAACATTGACTTGGCCAGAATCTGCATCATCCCAATCTTGACCTTCCAATTCTGATGCCTCTTACTGCTGCGTTTGCTAATTATAAAGCCTGAATTGGGAAAGGCAGAGATAGCTGTTCCCTCTCACTCACACCAGCACCCTCCCTGCCCAGGCAACCTGAGAGGAAAGATAAGAAATGCATTGCTTTCTCGAGCACTCTCTTCTCTTCATTTCAAACCAAGGGGTTAATGACTTATACAAGAAACTCTAGCTTGAAAGAAATTAAAATCAGAGCATGACCACATCAAGGCCTACTATTCAAGAATTTGTGATTCCTTAAACATATGCTCACATAAAGTGCTTTCAAGAGAGAGTTTGATAGGCAAGTTATACTTAACCAGCTAAAGGAAACCCGAGTATTTTCATGTATTTTAGCTGTGTGTTTCTTTTTCCTTTATACACTGCGATTATGACTTAATGATTATTCTTATTAAATGAAGTCCTAAAGGATCTCTATCAAACAGTGAAGTCACCAACTCATCGTGTATACTTGTGAGTTATCTGTGGGTATTTCGTAATTCAAGCTTTTCTAGCAAATGTAAACTGTCATGTGTCTCAACCAGCCCAAATTAATGAGACTTTGGAGTGTGACCATCGAATCTATTGATTACTAATGAGACCAGAACAGTGGAGCACAAAGCAAAACAGACACTGACTCTGAATCCCATCCGTGTGCTGGCCAGGTGACCTCGGGCAAGTCACTTTTTCCCTCTAATATAAAATGAGATTCTGACATGTAAGTTACGGGGCTGTTTTGAAAAGTAAATGAGATGACTTACGTAGTGTTAGTCCAGGGACAGTCCTATAAATAGGAGGCATTCAATAGAGGGAGGCCAATAATAGTAATAGATGTATCATTCTTTAAATATTAATAATAGATTCCAAAAATGTTTCAACTAAACACTCTTTTGTTTTGTAGATAATATATTAACTAGATTAGGGAACTGATTTTTAAGGCATCCCATAGTGAGTTCTCTTTTTTAAATGGACAAATCATTTCTAGTTTTTTGTTTTTTATCTTATTTTTGGATAGCAGGATTTCCTCAAATGGGATATACCTGTTTGGAATCCTAATCTCTTGTCTCTGCTTAAAAAATGTCCCAGTGTGATTGTCAGGTTGGCAAATGCTGGTGTAGCAGACAAACAAACAGCAAGCACACAACAAAACCCCCCTGCTGTGCCTAGTGCCAGGGAGCCGGGACCTCTGAGTAGAAGGAGCTACTGACTCTTGGGAGAAAAAGGCTGATTTCACTAATCTTGTTCTCCACTGGGCTTTAAGGATAATCTCAAAAGATGTTTAGGTTAAAATGAAAGCAAAAGTGCTCATACCATAATAAGAATCTCAATTATAACCCTGGGAGAGCAATGGGCAGTGGATGTGATAGACAGAACCCTTTTAGCACATCTGTTTTTGGTAATTTCTAATACAAAGACTGGTGCCTTTGAAACTAATTGGTCGGTCCAAAGCAGTGTTTTCAATAATGCAACTGAGAACTTTTTGTTATGTAGAACAGTCCTTTCTGGTGCTGACTTTGAGGACTGAATTAATTTTTCATGAGTTCATAAGGCTCCAGGCTACTGTTCCAGCCAGTTCTAGTTTCTCAGAACTTTTTTTTTTCTTTTTTAAATATGTAGGGTGATTTGTTTTAAGTGTCTTGATAGGAAGATGGTATTGAGGAGCTCTATTTTCTCCATGGTCACCATCTGGAAGTGTGATTCTGAGGAGCTTGAGACTTTTCCAGTAGGCCCTTATGAGTTGGACTAGTCTCACTTTGCTGCCAAATATTCTTTCTTCGTCTTCCGTTTTCCTTGCATATGCCTTGTGTACGGCGGTATACACGCGATCCCCAAACTAAGAGGGTAAGTGGGAGAAGTGTGCTTCACTCTTGGAGAGAACTGCCTTCTCAGAACTGCAGGATTTGAATGAGGGATGAGACTGGTAGCGCTTTTTTCCTGTTCATTTCCAGGAAGGGATCATGAGTCTCTATGCAGCCACTTGGGCTCCTAAAAGGATCTACCTTCACGAGTCTGGTTGCTGGAAATAGGGTCTTATCTAACAGAAGTGGAAGGTGCTGACTTCCTTGTTAGCCTGTCTTAGAAAGCAAACTCGGCCTCCTTGTTTTCTGAAGCATCTCCCAAACACTCTAATTCACACAGATTGCCTCCACTCTCCAAACTCCCATAATAGTATGTATTCGTAGCAGGAAAAAGTAGAAAATAGCTTTGAGCCTGCCTTTCTTCCCCAACATTTTATTAATGTTGTAACTGCAAGAATTGAAGAATATCTGACATTTACTGACATAACTACCTTTGGAAAGGAAAGGAGAAAGAAAGGAAGGAAGGGCGGCATATGGCTGTTGTATAGTTTAGAAGATGTAGTCTAAGTGCTGAGACCGCCGTAAATGTAATTAATAGGAGGAAAAGCTCTGAAAAGCCTTTCCTGCTCTCCCCGACCACCTCGAGTTTGAGGTCGATGCCACTCCCATGCACCCCCGTGGAATCTGGTAATTGCTCAGTTGTGATGACCTGTATGCGTGTCTGTCACCCTCACTAGACTGAGATCCATGAGCACAAGGACCGTGGTTATCCTGTTCGCACATTTACCCACGGTGCCCGGCGTACAGCCTAAGTAAATGTTTGTGGAACAAATGACTGAGCAAATGAACGCAAGAGCCATGTAAATTATTTGGAGGGCTCTTCTCAAAAGAAATGCTACTGAGGGCCAGGTGTGGTGGCTCACGGCTGTAATCCTAGCACTCAGGGAGGCTGAGGTGGGTGGATTGCTTGAGGTCAGGAATTAAAGACCAGCCTGAGCAAGAACGAGACCCCATCTGTACTAAAAATAGAAAGAAATGATCTGGACAGCTAAAATTATATATATGGAAAAAAATTAGCCGGGCATGGTGGTACACGTCTGTATTCCCAGCTACTCGGGAGGCTGAGACAGAAGGATCGCTTAAGCCCAGGAGTCTGAGGTTGCTGTGAGCTAGGCTGACGCCACGGCACTCTAGCCTGGGCAACAGAGCGAGACTCTGTCTCCAAAAAAAAAAAAAGAAAGAAATGCTACTGAAAAATATCAAGTGTACATCCCAGATACTCAGAATTGATTTGGAGAATGATGCTTTACTCCTGGAACTTACCAGGGTTCAGCCATCATGATACCAGGAATCATGGAAAGAGTGATAGATATGGAATATTGGTCCAGTAAAGAAATCATGGGCAGCTGAACATTTTTCCATCTTTCTTCATGTTGTATTGACATTACCACTATTACCCCCTCCGTCAGAGTGTATCAGCCTCACGTGAATGCATTGATCATCATTTGCAGAGGTGGGGAGTAGGAGAAATGAGCTGGCTGTAAGAAAAACTTCTGCCCTTTTCGAGTAGCTAATCAGCAATGGTTCGATGCCTATTGGTGGGATTCTTCAGGTCCTAATGTGTATGCACAAGACCCTTCCCCCCCCTTCATTAAAGGATAATTGATTGAGGTCAGAAGATTGGAGAGTCCTGGGAGATTTTTAATCCAGTGCCATCATGCAAAGCTTACTGCATCAATAAGACAGTTCCACAGGGGAATGGAGGAGTAATTGAGATGCCACACCAGCTGGAATCCAGATGAAGATACATTTGGAAGCTTAATCACAATCATGTTCTACACTAAATATTCATCCGTCTGTCTCCCAAAGAGGACAGGAAATTAAGTTGTCAAAAGCAAGGGGTGGGGGGGTGAAGGTTTAGCTGAAAGAAGAAACCCACACCTTAGCCTTAATCTCTAAATATGCAAGACTGTCTTAAATGGTTGAAGCAAAAACCTCTTCTTTCCAATTTTATTTCCTGAGAAATATTTGAGCTGTTTATACACCATTTATCAGCTTTACAGTTACCAAAATGGACTGTTAAGATAACGCAGCCTCCTTACTGTGGAATAAATACAGATGAGCAATGCCATCTCAGTAGAAAATGCTTTATTGGGCCAATATAGAAAAGTATTAAAGTTGTGTAAACGTGCAGGAGGCAGCAGGGGAATCCCTAAGCAGAGCTGACAGGCTGGGATTGCACAGGCCTTCAGGGACTGCATCCCCAAAGGTGAACTCAATCCCGGATGTCGTCAGTAGGAATTACATTACATGTTGTGGGTTTTCTTTTCTTTTCTTTTCTTTTTTTTATTTCCAAGTTAAACTCTTCATGATCTCATCTAAATGATCTCGTGGCATCTAAATTTTATTTCAAACGGTGATTTGAAAAATATATGTTGCTGCCATACATTAAATGATATTTTCCTTAGAAATTTTGACTCAACAATGTGAATCAAACATTGGCTTTTGTTAAGAGAGACAGTGAAGTTCAGTGTTATATTGTTATGTGAGGAGCTTGCATTAGGTAGGATGCCTTTGGCTGCAAATACTAGAACAATCCCCGTTCAAATTAGTTTTAATAAGATAATGCACTATCTCACATGGCAAGGAGTCTTTAGGCAGGGGATGCTCCAGGTGCAGTATGTTAGGGTACTTGCTCTGCTTCTGTGGGGTTCTCTTGGTGTGCTGCCTCCCTGAGCGCGCTGACGCCATCCTCTTACTGCGTCTGGCGTGGCCGTGGGATGTCCCGGCCATCGTGTCCTGATGCTTCAATCTCTAGCAGAAGAAGGGACTCATCTCTTCTCTGTGTTTTTCTCTTAGGGAGGAGTAAACTTTTCCTAGAAGCTCATCAGTTGATTTATTCTCACTCAAAATCTACCTAAGCCAGCCCACTGTGATTATTTTATGGCCATCTTTGCTTGGAAGTGGTGGTAGGAACACACACTATTCTCTTCATACCCTCTGTAATACGACCAAGGTGAAGCTGCTGCTGACATCATTGAACTCACGTGGTGCAGTGGAAAGAACACAGGCTGTGGAGCCAGACAGCCCTGTATTTGGATCCCATCGTCATCACTAAATAGCTGTGCGACCTTGGCAAATTAGCCTTAATGGGCTTCACTGCCTCTTGGTAAAACACGGGTATGAGGCCTGATCTCAGAGAGCTTGTGAGCATTACAGCATGGAGCACGGGGGGGTGGGCCCTGCCCAATCCTTACCCATGGCCACACGTGCGTTTTCATATAGTGGGTCTTAGTGCCAACTCACTAATGTGCTGCTTTTTTTAGTCTAGGTATAGGTCTTCATTTTGTAACCCCACTTCTCATTTAAACGTATTGTATGTATAGAGTATAATTTAATTGATAGTTAATGATAATTTAATGTATATACCTGCATTTGGTATGAATGTATCTCATGTGTGTGTATATATGATAAGTACATATATATTATATACACATACACATATTCAATCAACAGTTACATATTGAGAAGATGTCCTATGTTCCATATTAATGCTACTCAAAGTGTCATCTATGGTTGTGATCCCCAGCCCCAGGCCGCAGACTGGTACCAGTCTGTGGCCTGTTAGGAACCGGGCTGCAGAGCTCTGCCTCCCCCCATTGCCCCTTCTGTGGAAAAATTAAATTGTCTTCCATGAAACTTAGGAACCTGGCCACACAGCAGGAGGTGAGTGGTGGGCAAGTGAGCAAAGCTTCATCTGTAGTTACAGCCGCTCCCCATCGCTCACATCACTGCCTGAGCTCCCCCCAGCCCCGTCCGTGGAAAAAGTTGTCTTCCATGAAACCGGTCCCTGGTGCCAAAAAGGTTGGGGATCACTGGTCTAAAAGACTGGTGCCAGTGGGCAAACTGTATATTACTGGTCTGTGACACGAAGTTGAGAGTAGGCATTTAGACACACGTGTTGTAATTTGACACTACTAGGACATCTAGCCCATGTTCATTTTTCTGATCATTTTTATTCTATTCTACAAAAATATTAGCGCATGATAGATTGGAAATTTTTGAATAAACCCCAAACCAAAAGACAACAACCTTGCCCTTTGCGGATCACTTGAGAAGGTTACTAGGACGGACACGTATTGAAGACACTCTTTGCCTTCCACGTGCTAAGGGTTTATTTGGAGTGAGAAGAGATGATCACACAAAGTTGTTAAACAGCAATGCAAACACAACCATGAAAAACATTGTCATAAGGCAGTCGTAAATGGCCCAGTGGAACATCAGTGGCTGCGCGAGCACTTGCTGCAGGTGTCCGAAGGGGGATGAGGCCGCGGTGCGGCGGTTGTTCTCAGAGTCTTCCTTAAGCAGGTGGATTTGTTTTGATTTCCTCTGCATCCTGCACCTCCTGTCAGGGCCTGCTCTGTCCCTTGTCACCCGTCAGCCTGGCAGGTTAATCTCCCGGTGAGCGAGAGCCTGCGAATGAAGCTGGATGGAGTTATATGTCAGACTGCAGCGGGCACGCACAGAACACCCCGCTCCATCATCCCTGACGGGGCTTTGATGTTAGCGTGAAACACGTCCGATTACACGGGCCATTGTGTCATGTGTCAAATCAGTGTTGGGGCTCCATCCTAACGCTTTAATTAGTGGAGGTGGAAGGAAAGAGTGTATTATTTTTCTGTTTCAAAGCTAAGCCCTTAACTCCCACTGAGAACTGCTTGGTGAGGATGCCCAAGCCTGAAAGCGGGCTTCTCTCCTTTTAAAAACACAGCTTACACCCCCTAGGATAATGGCCATAGTCTCAGCGAATGAAGAGAGCTGTGAGCCAGAAGGCATAGAACCTCACTAAACTTAGGCCACCGGCAGCAACTTGTGGGAACTAGCCAAGCCCCCAAGTGTCCCCATCTTCGTCAGTGTGAATGCTTATTAATTATTGACTTTGCAGGTTTCTTAGCATTAAAAAGTGGCTATTAATGCTTTTATGTGTCTCACAGGAGTGTCAGTTGTTGCGTTGAGATAATGCCTATGATAGTGCTTTAGATGCAACACAAGATAATAGGTGAACAGACAGGATAGAGATGGGAGAGTAGAGAGGGTGCAGTTAGAGACCTCTGCTTTTAAGAGATCTCGGTTAATTAGCAGCAGTTTGCCTCACACCTAAAAACACCTTGTTTTGCTTGTCCCACCATGAGCAGGTGTGAGTGTTGGGGGTCAGGCACATATTTCACCCAGAAAACTGTCCAGGCATGACCAAAACTCTTTGCCATTTGTGACCATGGCCCTGAGTAATGAGAAACCTGCGTTTTGCTCTCTGCTCCCGGAAGAAGGTCATCCAACTTAATACTGAATGAAATCTCTAAACGTCAATAAGCCGCATTCGTTGTGACATCTAGACTCCTGTGTGATTAAGACCTCGGGTCTGGCACTTGGTTTATCAGCGTGTGTCGATTCTCATTTACATAAGACGGGTTATTCCCACATCTCTGCCCAAACACCACAGGAAAAAAACTACTATAAACAATGAAGGGGCTGAGGATAGAATTACAGCCCATCATGTCTGTAATCCCCACTTCACATTTCCCTTAAGAAGAACATGGCCCTGTGCGTTTAGGTGTTCTTTATGGAGGGAGAGGAGAGGTGCATTTTCCACTGCTTTATTTTGAGCTTGAAAAATGTCCGATTTCATGCCCCTGATTCAATCTGCTGCACGATTGCAGGGTGGTTTCTGCGTCTCTCCTTTAGAAACTACACACTGATGCTCCTCTCACCTCCCGGCAGCTGGATGCTAACAACTGAGGCTGGCCTCAGGGATCCCCTAGGTGTGCTCCTCTAGTGCTGTGTATTCAGGCTGAAGTGGGTTGAGTGTAACTGGATCCTACGAAGGAGGAAAGTGACTTCTGGGGCTGCTGGAAACCATCCTTCCCTTCCTGGGGAGCCTCCTCCAGGCAGGGGCAGTGGGACCCAACACTATGGATGCCTTTTCTTCCTCCAGTGTTAATGGCTACAAGGCAGATGGGTTTGTTTTTGCAACTCAGGTGAGCAAAACCATATCCGAGAGAAGTTAGGGTCACAAGACCACACATGGAGTCAGTTATATGACCTGGCAAATAGGACAATGTTTATAGGTCTTCATCTTCACATCCATAAAATGTGCTCATCTGTAAAATTAGGGATGCGAAAAGAAGTCTAATAAAAAGTCTCAGAGAAAGGAGATGCTGGAGTTTATATAACAGGATTCCAGACCCTAAGGTACCATCTGTTTTAAGTAGAAAACCATCAAGAAAGGATGGAAGTTTGTGGTCACTTTCAAGGATCCTCTCATTCCATCTCCTACCACTTACTACTGTGTGACTTTGGGAAAGTTACTACACCTCTCTGGGCCTCAGACAGCTCATCTTGGAAATAGACAGTTATGGTACTCACTTTGTAGTATTGCTGTGAAGATTAAATGAAATAATTCCTATAAAGTTCTTAGAAGAATACTGACATAAAGTTAGCCCTCAACGCTGCCTAGTAGTAGTAGTAGTGTTACTGCTACTGTTGCTATTATTTATCAAGATGGCTGTCCCCGCTGAATGAGACAATAACAGTGATTGTCTCCACCACTGCCAGGTTCTCTCCTTATGGCCTATCCTCAATATCTGTTGAATCCTAGAAGTCGTAGATAGCTCTAGAAGGCATCCAAGAATCCAAGTCAGTGGTTCTCAGCCTCAGTTCACAAAACAATCATCTCAGGGAACTTGGAATAATACCAATGCATGGGCGCTATGTGTAGAGATTTTGATTTAGTTGATGTAGAGTCCACCTGGGCCCCCAGAGTTTTAAAAGCTCGCCAGGTGATTGGAATGTTAAGCACCACTGGGCCAGTGGAAGACCCTGTTAATTTCAATATTGAAAATAAAAGACATATATAAATGACTTAATGGTCAGATAATTTTTTGGCAAGAGCACTAGGGGGACACAATGGGGGAAGGATAGTCTCTTCAACAAATGGTACTGGGAAAACAGGACTTCCACGTGTAGAACAATGGAATTGGACCCTTATCTTATACCATACCCCAAAATCAATTCAAAATGGATAAAAGACCTAAATGTGAGACCAGACTCTAAAACTTCTAGGAGAGAACACAGGGGGAAGCTCCTAGACATTGGCCTTGGCATTGAATTTTAGATATCACACCAAAATCTTGGGCCACAAATGCAAAAATAACTAGATGAAAATGTATCAAACTAAAAAGCTTCTGTCAGCAAAGGAAACAGTCAACAAAATGAAAAAGACCTGAATAGACATTTCTCAAAAAAAAAGACATAAATCTCCAACAAGTATATGCAAAGGTGCTCAGCATCATTAATTATCAGGGAGATGCAAATCAGAACTACAATGAGATACCACCTAACACCCCTTAGGATGGCTATTACTGGAAGTCAAAAGGGAACTAGTAATAATGCTGCCATTATGGAAAAGAGTACGGAGGTTTCTAAAGAAATTCAAAAGAGAACTTCCATCCTCTGAGCGTGTACCCAAAGGAAATGAAATCAGACCTCATAGAGATATCTGCACTCCCACATTCATTGCAACATTTTTCACAATCGCCAAGATACGGAAACAGCCTAAGTGTTTGTCAGTGGACAGACAAATGGATAAAGAAACTGTGGTACGGAGAGAGACTGGAATGTCATTCGGCCCTAAAGTAAAATGAGGTCTGACCATTTGCCACAATGTGGATGAGCCTGGAGGACGTTATGCTAAGTGACATAAGCCAGACCCAGAAAGAAAAACACTGCATGATCTCCCTTATATGTGGACTCTAAAAAAAGAAAAAAATTGTATGTACAGAGATAGAGAACAAAACGGTGGTCATTCAGGGCAGGAGAAGATGTGGGGCAGAGGTTACAAAGTAGCAGGGGTGCAGGATGAACGAGTCTAGAGATCACATGCGCTTCAGGAGGACTAGATTGTGCGGTGTTTGGGACTCATGCAGAATGAATAGATTTTAGTTGCTCTTTGTCACAAAAAAAGTAAAGGGCTAACTGTGGGATAAGGGATATGTTAATTTCCCTCAATAAGATTTATTTTTAAAAAGCATGAATAGTATAAGCTACATCTCCCAAGTCTAGTGTTTACCACCGGTGTTATGTGAGATCCTCTTAGTTTAGATTATTTATAGGTTATTAGTCCTGCAACTATTGTAATGTGAATTAGGAAAAGATATAACTAGCATATCAACTCTGACTTCCCAGGTAACAATCTTTAGGTTGAAATTTCTTTTAAAAAATGGGGGAAATGTATATAAATTAGACTTAAAATATCAAGTTAAAATTTATACATTTATGGTAAAAACTGACTTTATCACATAAATGAAATGACTACAGTTTGGGAAATGTATGAACCAAATATGACTATAATTCTGAGTAATTGTGAGTATCCTAAGGATTAAAATGATTTTTATTCAGCAATTGTAAAATTTTCAGCATTTAAAAAGATAAAGGTAGATTTATGAAATACAATAAAACCTCTAAGAGCACACAATTCTTGGATTCTAGTAAATTATTTTCAGGACACAGAGATAAAAAAACTGTTATTCCATATTTACTCAGAACTATAATTATAATTACTTTGTCTATATTGACGTGGCTAAGGATAATGGTATCCTGCATTTTCGTAATGCTTTGCCATTGACAAAGCACTGTCACTGCCATTATTTAATTGGGCTTCCTAATAACCTGCTGAGGTTCCATTACTAGTCCCTTGTCACAAATGGGCGAAATGAGGCCCAGAGGGGTTAGTTAGGTGGCCTCTGCCAGGGTCCACAGCCAGGGCATGGTGGGGCAGGACTGGAACCACGTCGTCTAAATCCAACCCAGTGCTTCGTATTTTTACCACACTTGTTCTTCTAAGTCCTGCCCGTGCCTCCTACTCTCTCTTCCACATTAAATTATAAAGTCCCTCAAGGGCACCTCTAACTGCGTGACAAAGGAAAACCACCTAATCACCTCCTCACAGGTCTCTTTCATGTATGCTTTTGCCCAGCTCTGATTTCTCCAGACAACAGTGGAAGTCCTCATGACTGACAGTCAGTCAACGACATCCTTACCTAAATCCCTGCCGTGGCTGCCCATTTTGCTTTGCATAGACTCAAAGCCCTGCTCCACTTGACCCCGTCTCCCACCTCCTGCCCCTCTGTTTTTGCTCACTGGGCCCCAGCCAGCTGCACGGCCCCTGGAGTCCTCAACCAGGCCAGGTGCTAGTCTCTTCCTGCCTAGACAACGCTGTTCCCAGCAGCAGGAAAGCTCTTCCGAGAAAACCTAGCTTCGGTGTCACCTCCACAGGCGATAATTCCCTGACCTCCCAATTGGATGAGACCCCCCCCCCACCCCGCCGCCGCTTACTCTTTCCTATAGCACATGGATCCTTCCTTCATAGCTCTCATGGTGTGGAATTACTCATTGGCGTGATGATCTGTTGCAGGTCTACCAGAAGGTATACTCTGTGAGGGCAACTCTAGTCCCAGACTCCAGCACAGGACTTAGCACACAGTAACTCAGTGAATATTTGTTGCATTACCGAACAGAATATGAAACGGCTGAGGGGTGGCTTACCCCCCCTGAGGACAGGGTGCAGTTTTCCTTGCCTACAATAATTATAAGCCAGGAGCTACGAAAAGTGCTTGCAGGAACTTCAAGGCTGATGGGAACCATCTGTAATGATATTATCCTGAAGCCACTGCCTAAGCCTAAGTACCATTAGTACTACTATGCAGAGTACTCTAGAAAGGAAATGAGGACCTGTCTGGTGCTTTTAAGCTGCTTTTTAAGGGAGGGAACGTTTTAGTTAAACCCTCAGGTAGAATACCCTGAGCCCTACCTGGCCCACGTTTCCATAAAGAAACATGCCAGAGCCCCAGGGTGACAATTTCAAAAGCACATATCTAGCACAAGAAATTGGAATTCTGTTCTCTGTTTCCAATGACGTCACTTTCTACATCTGAGCCAATAAGTTGCTTTCGTTGGCCAAACTTCAGTCTCCTTACCATTAAAATAGGTGTAATATTGCTTATTCTACTTAACTCATTGGATTGTGTTGTAGATAAAAATGAAAATATTTTGAATAGGTAGAAACACTTTACATTATTATTTGAGCCTGAATTATCACAGATAGGGCTTCTTCTTCTTAAAGTCTTTTAAATTAAAGAAGATGCACTGATTTCCGTAGATACAAAGACATTCCAAAGACATGAGTGAAAGGACAAATGCATTATTCATTGGCATCATGGATGTAGGTGGGTGGTCAGATGGAGACAGAGGTCTATAACAGATCTCCACCTGCCGCTCTGAAGACCTGGATTTGAACCTACCGTGTCAGCTCTTTACTAGCTGTGTGAGTTTGGTAGGCCACATAAATCCCTGGAAGCCTCAGTGGGCCCTATCTGTAAATTGCAGGGGCTGGGAGTGGGTGGGAAGTGGAGAAATGGATGAAAAGTCGACTAGGAGAGGCCTTTGGAAACAGGGAAGTGATTAAGCTGTGCAAGGCATTAGTATTATCCAGGAACTTGTGTACTTAGCCCGGGGCCGTCAAGAAGTTGTCAGGGAAGGCTGCCCAGAATAGCAAGGAAGTCTCGGGAATGACTTGAATAATAGCTAGGAGAGGGCAGGTCTCATCAGAGAAGGCTGCAGGCGAGGGCGCAGCCTAGGGGAGGGCTGACGTCCAAGGTGCTGGCACGACCCAGCCCTGGCACTGGCTGTTTTTCCCCTTTCCAGGAGCTGAAGTGGTTCCTAAAAGCTCTGAATTACAAGGCAGAAGACAGCATCCAGGTGGGCAGAATCTGTTAAAAGGATCCCAAGTACACTCAGGGATGTTTGTTTTTGATTAGAAGATAAGGATTAACTGGATTAATGGAGCCTCATGGATGGAGAATGTGCAGATGCTAATTGCCCCTAAATTACCGTGGATTCCATTGGAATTGTGTATTCTCCTCCACAAACCTAACCACCGCCCTCCTCCTCTCCCTCCCTGCCTTCCCACACAATGCTGAAATGTATGTGTCATTGGAACTGAGATGAAAGAAAGGCCTTGAAATTTATTTTCCACTTTCCTCCAAGATCTCTTGTTTGCAAAATACAAGAGGATCTAGGTTACTAATCTAGTTCCAGTTTATTTCAAACAAACCAAAAAAAAAAAAAAAAAAAAGAATGTATTCTAGGGATTCAGGTTTCTGGAAGTCTTTTTCAAGCCCTCATTCCTTGCTTGGTTTCTGTATCACACCATTTAAATTAGTAGTTCTCAAAGTCAGGTGCACATCAGAATCACTCCACCCAAAGACCCTGTTAAAACAGATAGCTGGGCCCTACCCTGCAGTCTCTGATGCAGTAGTTCTGAGGAGGGGCCCAAAATTTGCATTTCTAACAAGCTCCCCCATGACACCATGGATAGTGCTGGTCCAGGGCCACACTTTGAGAACCAATGAACTAGGAAAACGTCAAAGTATTTTAAAGAATTTGGTTAAGGAAGAGAGTAGAGTGCGAACCTCTAACTGTGGCCACGTCTCCTTAGAGGATGAGGTACAATCTCTCAGAACAGAAAAATTACTTATTATGTTAACATGTATTTCCTAAGTCGGCTGTGCATAGATTCTCTTGGATTTTATAAAGCTTATGGATGGCTTATGGGATCAGTGTGCTTTGCCACAGCATGGAAAATGCAATGGAGTTTGGAATGGGAGTGGTTTCTTCCTGGGGCAACCCCACCCACTCCTGCTTCTGTCTGGTTTGCACACCCTTCTCTTCTGTCGAATATTAGGGTCAAGTAGTTTTTCCATAGCACCACAGTCATCGGACCTCCAGACCTCCGAACATTCCCTTTGCCTGGAGCCACCAAGAGATCCCAGTCCCTGTCCACGTTTATTTATAGATCACGTCTTTGCAAGGCCTGGGCTGCTTTTGCTAATGTTTTCAAAATTTTGCAAAGCACTGGACAGTGAGTCAACAGATTTTAGGTTTTAGCTCTGGCCTTGCCTCTGGCTTACCATGTGATTGCGGAAAAGACACTTAAACCTCTGGCTAGGTTTTTACTCATCAGTTAAAGGAGAGAGTTAGTCTAGCTATCTTAGTGGTTGAAGAACCACTTTTGGAGAAAATGAAAATGAAATCTACTGACCTCTTCCCAAGAGAATGCACATGTGCATATAAAAGTAAAATATTGCTTACAATTTTTGGACTGCCTAAATAGTAATATAGTAATAATAAACAATAATAATTGCTGACATTTGTGGAGTGCCAACTATGTACCAAGCAATGCACAAAGCACTTTACATGTGTTATCATATTTAATCCCTGCAACAACCCTATGAGCTCATAATGCCCAGTTTCTCAGTGAGAAAACCACAGCAAAGACAGGGGAAGGAATTCATCTCAGTTCACCCGGCTGCTAAGCAACAGAATGGGTTTTGAGGCATCAGACACTGTCCCCAAGCGGATAACTGGTGCCCTGTGCATGTATCACCCTGCATTAAGCGTGGACCCTGTTCTAGGTGATATTTCAAGTTCCCCAGATCTCTGAAGTGCAGAATTCACAGATTTTCCCCCCTATTTACTAACAGGCAAACATTGGGGGAATGACCCGTGGTGCTCTCAAGGCTTCTGTGCATCAGAGGTGGTAACAAAGTTTAGCATTTAAAGGATATTTGGGGATCCAACTCAGAAAAGCAAGCTACCATAGAGCCACACTTCTGTCCTTTGTGGGTGTCTTAAAAATGAACGCGTTCTTATCGTAGTTTCTGACGAGAGGCAACTTCCTTTAAAGGCCAGGGGAAGCAGCCCATCTCAGCTCCAGCAGGTCAGTAATGTGACGAGATAAAGGGCAGCTCCTTAATGAAAACCACTCTGCCTCCTGCCAGCAAAGGAGTTTTCTTAGTGCATTTCAAGTCCTCTAACACCTCTTCCCAGATCAATGGCTTTTCATAAATGCACCAGGAGATCTTTGAACCACTAATGCTTCAGGGGCTGTTTAGGTTTGGAGTCAAACTGTTTAATATAACTCTCCTCCAAGTCTGGCTCTATTGAAAGGTCTCAGGAAACAAGGCGGGAGGAATGTCTAAAAAGCAGAACCACTGTGGCCAAGTGACGTCCCGCCTGCCTCTGCCCTCTGTTTATACAAGCAAATTGGACCCAGCGTATTACATTCAGGAGGGGAAGGAGAAATGAAACGGCATGTGGGTCATGGTGGAGAGTGGAGTGAAAAGGCATCAGATTAAAGGTGCCTTTTGATTGGAGTGGGGGGCGTGGTTTGCTTAGGAAGCGGAGAGAGCCATTGATTGGCCTCATCAACGGATTAAGTCATCAACAGATTAGGCACTACAATAAAACCTGCATTGTGCCAGGGAAGTGTGGGCCAGGCTTCCATGTTCCTGGGAAAATGAGTGCCATTTAATTTAAATACTTGTTTAAACACTTAAGCTAGAGGAAGCGTCTTTTCAAAAGCTAGATCCCTGTGAGTATCAAGAAATATTATAACAGAGGGCAGTCTCTCTTCTCCCTAAAGCTGTTCCCACACTGGCTCTCTCAAGCCCTTGGTGGGAATGGTAATGAAGTAATAATAAAGGCGGGCATTTCCTGAATGTGTCCTGTGCGGGGACTGCGCTATGTGCTTTATCACATCTACTGCTCTGACTCGACTTTCAGATGGGGGAGCTGAACCTCAGGGCAGATGAGCGAGTTGACCAACACACACCCATCTGGGGTGAGGACCCCAGTGGGCTTTTACCCTTAACCACCCTTTGTCTGCCTACCCATGGGAACATGAGCCACTGAGATCTAGCGTTTTGCTCTTTCACGCCTGAAGACCTCCATGACTGAGTGGTGATTTTATGGTCTCGGACAGCATCCCCTCCTTTAGACTTCAAGCCCCTGGAGGGGAGGGGCCATGCAGTCCTTTAACTTTGCCTCCCATACAGTGCCTGGTACAGTAGAGACCTCATCCCTATCCTTTATTCTTCTCTTTTCTTTTTTGAGACCAGATCCGTCACCCAGGCTAGAGTGTAGTAGTATCATAGCGCACTATAACCCCAAACTCCTGGACTAAAGCGATCCTCCTGCCTGAGCCCCTCTAGTAGCTGGGACTACAGGCGTGCACCACCACACCAGGCTAATTTTTTTTTAATTTTTTGTAGAGATGGGGTTTTGCTCTTGCTCAGACTGCTCTTGAACTCCCGACCTCAAGCAATCCTCCCACCTCAACCTCCCTAAGTGCTGGGATCACAGGTGTGAACCACCATGCCCAGCCCTATCCTTTATTCTTGAAAAGTCAATTTAAAAGTAGTTTTAGGGTTTGGAGGTTTGTTCCTTATTATAACATTCACATAAGTTTACTGCTTAAAATGTTGTTTTAACACCAAAGTTACATAAAAATAAAAAGAAGCCAGCAGAGATAACAGTCACTGATGTTTCAGTGTCTAGCATTCTACTCTTTTTCTTATCTGTGTACACACATAAAGATATGATACCTTAAACAGGACTGTGCTATGCATGTTATTTTGTAGCCTGATTTTTTTGCTAACAGTACATAGTGGGGATCTTGCCATGTCAATAACTACAGATCTTCAGCAGTTTGTCTATCATAACCCTGTGTGGTGTTCTATTGTATGGTTGTGTCATAATTCACTTAATCCACAGTTGATGGACTTGTGTGGTTCCTGATGTCTGCTTGTCTCTGCAGAGATGCAGCCAACACTCCTGTACTTACACCCTGATACTCCTCTTTCAGTCCTTGTTCACAACCTGACTTCTTGAAAACTTCACAGCTGCAACATTTACTTGGATTGTGGTTCTCCTAGCAATGGCAAAACAGCGTATGTTCTCCATTTCAGGATGCCTCAGAGATTTATATAATTCAGTTTTTAATATAAATATTAGGCTGTGGCCTTTCTCTTAGAACAGAAGGAAGTCACAGGTGCCTATTTCTGAGTCAGTTCTCAGACTATCCTAATGTCCTCTCCTGTTGAAAACTCTGTCTCCGGGAGTCACCACACCCAGGAGTTAGAGTCATGTTCATAAATGACTATGAAACTATCTATGAAATTGTCTATGAAATTGCTGTGGACAGCCAATAAACCTGGGGTCAAACGTTAATGAATGCCAGTGAGAGCGTGGGGAGAGGAGGCAGACTGGTGATTTGGGGGCTTGGGGAATAAGTCACTCACCTGTCAGTTCACGGGGTCAAGGGCATCCTGGGGAAGCACAGGTGGCTATAGCTAGGCCAGGGCCACGCCAGGTGCAAAGGTGGAACTGGGGGAGCATTCAGGGTGGTGGCAGTAGTATATAACAGGGGCCCAGAAGCCCTATTTATTATTTTCTATCAGCCAAGCGAAGGCAATTTTTAGATTGAGATTTTTTTTTTGATGATCTGTCACCATGGTGATGGAATTGGAAATTCTTTTTCTGACAACATTGCTGTTAAACCATTTGTTTAATTATTTATATACCATGACTCGAGGAGGCCCCCAGAGCTGCGTGCTTCTCTCTCTACCAAAAAGAGAGTTGATCTCAGCCATCTCTTGGCTTCCTTACAACAGAGGGGTCCCGGTTTCCTGTGTGCCTGGTCTCTACCAGGTATGGAATGAACCTCCTGGAGTTCCCATAATTCATCCTGCAGAAGCTCATGAGAGGATAAGACTAAAGAAAGAGGAGTGAAAGATTTACCATCTGTTCCAGGAAAATGGTTTTGAGCCTCTCTTACTTCTTCTCTGGGCCCAGCTGATTTGGTCTCTTGCACATCACATCTACAAAATCCCCCGCAGGGCGGAGATGTTGGAATGAGAGGGTCGGGAAGTATGACCTTCCAGAATGAGCTGGAAACTTGGGACTTCAGGTTGCTTTTTCTGGTATCGGGCTGGAAGCACTTCTGAATCCACCCCTTTCCTTTCTTAAGAGTTTCTTTAAGACTCCAGATGGATTCAAGATAATTTTTTTAAATCCCCTCTCTTAACTCTTTAACTGATTCTAGAACCATATCCAGAAAGGTCCCTTCCAAACATTCTTCTCTGATTTGGGTCCAGCTTATTAGCAGAAGAGAATACACTGACTTCCGAAAACTTTTAACACTTTGCCCTGACCCACATTTCCATCCAGCCCTGATAATGAAGAACAGTGTCCCAGTGAGAAATAATTTAATTTTGCAAATTATCTTCCAATTCTCGAGGTTTGGAGGTATCTGGAGACTTCAGGAGTTGCAGCTGTTCTCTAATCCTGTGGCCCTGGGGACGGGGGCGGGGGGGGGGGCGGGCAGTGGTTCTGTACACTTGGATAGGACAGCAATTGCCTCAAGCTGCACCTCTGTCTTCTCTTTTTGTCTTTTTTCTGATTTGTCTCTTGTTCCCCCTATGGCTCTGCCATTCCTCTTTAAAGACAAGCAAGGGGTTGGTGGATTCTGGGTTGTCATCCGTTTGCTTCTGGAGGGTGCGGTGCGTGTGACAGCTTGGGCAAGGCACGGAGCCCAGGCTGTTTGTGTCACACACTCCGTTCCCACTGACAAACACTGCTGCTCGCCTCCCTGTCCAAATCTGACACGGCGTCTGTTCTCCCAGTCCTGCGCTGTTGCTCTGGAAACCGAGCAAGCAGCACGATCTGGAGTAGGATCGTGGCCGCGTCAACCTTAAGAGTCTCTCAGACATTTCAGCAACTTCTGGCAGGAAACACACAGCCACAGGCATTGCACTGCCCAGTGAGAAGTTGCTGACTGATAGCTTTCTCCCCCCAGTGGAAAAGTTCGCCTCCTGAAGAGAGAGAATTTGTATCTGCCCACAGCTCACGTTGGGGGCAGGGTAATATCCTAGATGAAGACTCAAACTCTGGCATCTCAGCCAAATCCCAGCCCTGCAGCTTACTAGATAATGCACATAACCGGCAAATGAGAGCTGTTATCACGTCCCCTCCGAATGCCTCTCCACGTCCATCCGGGCTGGACCGGCCGTCCTGGAGTCTCCTTGCTGCTCAGTTTCAACGCTGTGTTCGTGTCCAGGACTCCGCTCTCAGGCTGAAGTTCCTGGCTCAGAGGCTCGCCAGCTGGGTGACTGGAGTGTTCTGTACCTTTCTGGTCCTCCTTCTGGTTATTCATAAAAGGAGAATAATTATGCCTACCTCGAAGCTGTTTTTTGAGGATAAATAAAATAGCATATGCAGGGTCCGTAGCTCAGGGTAAAACCTCAATGTGACCTGCTGGCAGAATCACGTTGTCCAACTGTAGGATGCAGATGTTCCCACCAGGAAGAGAAAACAGTCCTGTCCCTTTCCCTGGACTCAATCCTCCATCCCTTTCTGAAGGTGCATCTGACCTTATATGCCAGCTCACCCCTGTCTTAAGAGATGGCTAAAGCTCAGTTAGAAAACCCAGCCCCTGCCCCATCCCAGCGCTCACACCCCATCCCTGCATTGCACCCCTGCTGGCACCTTGCAGGGGAGGTGGGGGGCAGGACTGGGGGAGTCTGCGAGTTTGGGGGAAAGGGGGTCACAGGGTGGGGATTACTGGAAGAGAAGAGTGAGAGGAGGTAGCTGGGGTGGGAAGAGAAGAGGACAGAGGGTAGAAATAGCGAGGAAGGAGGAGGAGGGGGCTGAGGAGAACCTCTGCGGAGCTCAGCAGTCTCCGGGTTCGCAGACGTCTAGGGACAGTTGCCTGAGGCCCCTTCCCAGTGCAGCCTCCGACCCAGGGGCCCAGAGCCGTACCTAAGGCAGATGGTACAGCTTTCGTCTTACAATCATCCTGCTTTTAATGAAAATTCCACCCTCCTTTTTTCTTTGTATAGAGTCCTGAAGGAACACAACCCACTTTCACCAAAAAAAAAAAAAAAAAAATTTTTTTTCACAGTAGTAGAGGAAACCAAACCCTCCCACACGACCGTGCTCTCTCCTCTGTGTACCAGCACGTGGGCCTCACAGAGGAACTCACACCAAAGCCCAGGTGTTGTATGTGGTCACATGTATCTGAACATTCGTACAATTCAACAACAACAAAAAAAAAATGGACTTCCAAAGTGACAAAAACGTCACTGGTGTGACAATGAATAACTTGATTAAGAAGAAGGCATCCTTGGGGAAGGGAAATTAGAGCAGGGCGGGTGCAAGCCGAGGCACAAACAGGACAGGACTCCTACTGAGACGGTGATGCATTTTTGCTCAATGCCCGTTCACCTTTTGCCCATTTTCTTGTGGAACAAAGCAGGGCTTTAGGCGGGGCTGGGTGTGTTCTCTTTTGGTGCACTTGTATGTTTAAGCTTAGAGCACACACATAACCGTGCATTGGCCTGGCTCCTGCAGCCCTCGGGAGGGATGTCGGGGCACACAGCGGAGAACCCCACCACTGCCACACACCAGAGCTCCATCGAAGCCTGAGAGGAACCTGAAACCTCTTCCCCTGTTTGCCTGTTACCCCAAACCCACCATGTCCGGGAGGATGCTTTCAGGTGCAAGAAACAGATCTCTGACTCAGCCTTTCGTTGAGTTTCCAATCTCATTGTTTTTAGCCACAGGATGATTGTTGTTCAAGGCAAATATAAGAAACACATAATGGGCATAAACTCAGTCTACAAGCATCTGCATCCAAGAAAGGTGACTTTTATTGTTTGTAACGATTTCCCACTCATGTCCACTTTCTACTTTTCACAGAAACTAAATCACAGACACTTGTGGGTCCCTCTGCCTCCTTTCCCAGGGCTATGTCCAAGTTTCAGGGTGTGTAAGGGGTACCCAGCTGTGGGCATCTAACAGGGGAAGCTGTGGGCATCTAGTTCATGGAGCATAAATCTGTCCATCTTGGCAGTCAATGAACGGCCCCTTCTCACTCAGTTTGCTTCCTCCCTGTGGCTCTCAAAGGCACAGAAAATAATCCTTGACTGACTTCCTTGTCCCTCAGAGGCTCTGGGAGACTCCTAAGGCTGACTGCCACCATGACACCATTATTCCCCTAACGCTCCACCAGCATGGAGCCGAGAGAATTCTGAGAGGCCTTCCCGCCTCGCTTGGCTCCAGTTGGCAGAGGGAGGTGAAGATAGGGGTCTCCCAGCAGGTGCCCATCTGCATCTCAGCTCCTTTCGCCACTCCTTCAGTATTTTCCCCAGCTGGAGAAATCTTTGGAAGAAGGAAGTTCCTAATTATAACTAGTCAGGTACACCCTGAGTACACTTAGGATTTAGATCCACGTTATCCAATAGAACTTTCTGCAATGATGGACATGTTCTATATGTGCACTTTCCATTATGGTAGCCACATGTGTCTAGGGGCTACCATGCTGGACAGCACAGGTCTAGATTTTTGAAACTTAAAAACCAAGAATTAATATCTTTGTTCTCTGTGCTATGCTGGGACAACCTATCCCTAAGGCAAAGGTGGGATATACCCTGTCTGCCCAGGTATAATGGAATGTGCATGTCTTGGAATGGGCAGTGTGGAACACAGCAGTTACTACTTCAAAACACTATCCCACCATAAATACGTAGAAAGTCACATTGTGCTGCTTGAATCAGTGGGCAGCCCAGAACCTGCCCCTTGCCCATTGCAGAAGATACAGAGGCACCTCTGAAAAGTCACAGTTATCCTTGGAACTTGCAATGGAAACCACTGAGCTAGTAGTTACAGACAAGATCCAGTCCAGCTCTGACATTCTAAGATGTGGACTTCTGTAGATGAGGAAGTCATGACTTCCAAGGGGTTGTGACTCACCATAAGCTACACAACTAATTTTGGCAGGCAAGGTCTGAGAGCCAGGTCCACCACACTGTATTCAGAGAACTCTTTCTCCTCTACTTCATAGTCTTCCGTAGGGTTCTAGCCCTGATGCTAGGCTGTTCCATCTCCCCTGGAGGAAGTGTCCTCCTGCTCTAGCACTGTGTGTGGTCAGCTGTGGGGCAGATGCAGGATGCTGGCGTTTGAAGGATGTGAGTGGAGACCTTGGACAAAAGTAGTTGCCACAACTACTGTCCTCTCTGGTTCTTCCACATCCTTGCCTGTCCCCTGTACGTAGCTAGCAGTCCCTACTCGCCTCATCCACACTTTTGGAGATGCTAACGGTGTCTTGAATAAGGAAAAGATTTCACTCCTTAACTTTGTCTAACTTCTAACCTAAGAGAGGAAGCTCTGTGTTTAGGTTAAATTCAGGCTGCTGTAGCAAATGAATTTAATATAATATATAATGACTCAAATTGATTGAGGTTTATTTCTCTCTTATACAAAGACCAAAATGGCTTTTCCTAATGAGTGGGTGGCTTGCCTCCAAGTAATGATTAGGAGCCCCAAATCCCCAAATTCCTTTGGTCAAGTAATGATTATGAGTGACGATTAAGAGCCTGCCACCTTCCTTCTGCACAGGCTTCCTATGTTCAGCATTAGGCTTGTCTGCAGCCTGGGGGACCAACTCAGGGAGGTTTCGTGAGCCAGGCCAAGCCAGACTCTCATAATCTCCTCTCACGTCTCCTGGGTCAGAATCAGTCACGTGATCGTGCCTAACTGCAAGGGAGGCTGGGAAATATAGTCTAGGTATGTTACCAGGAAGACGAGAAAATGGGTTCGTTCAGCAGCTAGCCAGACTCTGCCACCCTTCTAAACCATCATTTGGCAAACTTTTTCTGTAAAGGGCCAGATAGTAAAATAAATGTTTTAGGCTTTGTAGGCCATTCTGTCTCCATCTAAACCCCTCACCTCTGCCATTGTACTATGAGAGCAGCCATAGACAATATGTAACCAAAGTGGCAGGACTTCCAGTAAAACTTTATTACAAAAACAGGCAGTGGCCAGATTTGGCCCAAGAACGGTAGTTTGTCAGCCTCTGTTCTAGCCCCGGGGAAAACATTTCTTCCCATGCAAAACACAGAACAAGAACATTTTAGGCAATTTGCAAAGAACTGAGAAAAGTATGTGTATTTTCTCTGAGTGCTGGAGGCAGGGAAAGAAAATGGATTAAGAGGACATAAAAGGAGTTGGGAACATATCTAATTAATCCTTTATAAAAGAGAAATGTTTTCAACTGCGCTTCAAAGGAAAGGAGAGAGAGCTAGGAAGAGGACATTCATTAAAAATGTAGATTTCAGGATTCTGCCCACTGTGTCTTTGGATGGGGGCCCAGGGATCTGCATTTTCCACACGCTCCTCAGCTGGCTTTAAACAAGTGGTGGAAGTGGTGGGTGATCGCAATTTGCTAGATACTGCCAAGCTGTCAGGCCTTTCTGATTTTTGTGGCTATGATCAGTTATGAACCTGCAGAACACGCAGGAAATAAGATAAAGTGTATATGTGAAGCCAGTGACCTAGGTGAGCCTAACTTTTCATTTTCCTTCCAGGAAGCTATCAGAATGCAAAGAAGTGTGAGTGATCTTGTAGGTCCTTCTAATTTTTTTTTTTTAAGTGAATTAACTTGGAACTCTAACTCCTTACCAATGACTTGTGTTATGGCGCAACCCACTGCTGCATGTGAAGCAAGGGATAGAGAGTGGAGTCTTAAACCAGGCTGTGACCGAGCTGGCAGGCAGTTGGGCTTCCCTCGGGCATCGCCTGACTTGCTTCCCTCCTCTGCAAATGTCGACCCCTGAGTCTGAGCAGGGACGGTGCTTGCACTGGGAGAGAGATTCGTGGTCTCGTAGAATGAGGTGACGTAGCTGGAAGATTCGACTTCCCAACACCATGTTACTTCCCTTCCCTTCCCCAAGATGCAGCTCGAAGTTCCCCCTTTGCAGTCTGTGACATGCTTAGCCCTGTCCGCCCGCTTCCCTCCTGTTGCCCGGCAGTCTAGCATGGGAGGAGGCAGATTGGCCTAGGAGACTCAGGGAGTGGCTAGTTGTCAATGCAGGTGCTCAGGGGCACCCCAGCAGAGAGAGGCAAAAAACCGCATTCTGAGTGATCTTGAGAAAGCCACCGCAGTCGTGCCTAGGGAAGGGAGTCCCATATGTCACCCTGCGTGTTCGTGTTCCAAAGATGTAGTGAAAACAGAAGGAAAAAGCAAGCTGCCACGAAGCCCCCTGTTTTCCTCTAGAAATAGCCAATCACCTACCATAGGAATTGGTGTGGATGTTTTAAGTTCGCTTCGCGAGAAGACCACAAGGCATTGAAGAGTGAAGAGCAAATCAATAAGTGTGTTTCCACAGTTCACCACCCAACTCAGAGATAAGAGAGAGGAAAAAAAATATATAAATGACTCTAAGATTTCTTTTTCTGGTAGCGACTAGGAGTCCTGTGCTCAGGTCTGATTTCTGGGCATGGAAATTTGCAACTGAACAGCCCTGCACGTTTCTCTCTGCGATGAGGTCCGGCAGCCTCCTCTCATCCGTCTGTCTGTGAAAGTCAGTTGCCACAGCCAAACCCTCTTCGGCTCAGCAGCCTGGCAGGACCCTGGGCTCAGGTGGGTGCCCTGGCAGCGGAGCAACTCACCTCCCTGGAGAAGGAAGCTTTTATTTTTATTTTAGTGCTCCTTCCAGATGCGTTTGGTAAAATGTATACATTCAGAAAATGCAAGCTGAGAGGGGTTACGCGAGCTTTGGTTCATTCCCCCAATGCAGCAGGGGACTGTGCAACAACTTCAGTGTGGGTAAGGATCACTTGGGAGCTTGTTAAAAATGTGGGTTATGGCCCCCCCCACCCCCCGCAGGGAGTTCGACTCAGCCCATCTGGGGTGGGGCTTGAGAACTCTCATTTACATAAGCTCTTCAGGTGGTTCTGACGGAGACAGGGTCAGTGACAGAGGTAACCCTGGCACAAGTCCTATAAACAGGAAGCACACGGGATCCTGGGCGGGGGGACGCAGATTTGTTTTGTTTTAGAATTGCTTCTCGAAGATTTATGGGTAGAACCATAACCTCATCAGCGGTGGAATCTAGCAGTCTCACCAGCCTGTGTTCACAAAGGACTTGCTTTGTCCGTCTGGAAATTTCTTCCCGAGTAAGCCGTTTTTCCTTTCTTTGTATTTCCGTGGCTCCAGATCACTTCTCAGATGCCTCCTCATAAAAGCACATAAGCCAAATAAGACTCAGGGGATTACTGATCACACTAAGCTATTCCTTGGGCTTTTTTTTTTTTTCCTTATAGACAAAATTACTTTATTGACAAACTGATAGACAAGCTTCCTCCTGGGACTGCTTGTTCACTCCATTTCTGACACCTTTTCTAGAGTTGCTGCTGGGCGGTCGGGAGGTCACCCATTTCTGTAAGAGATTTGCACCCCGCCCCGTTGCTGTGCAGGGGCTCCTGGGAGGCATCCGTGGACGGTGGGGACCTGGCTGCAGAGGGTGTGCAGTTTGTCCTCCTCCCTCCAACCCTGCCGCCAGCAAGGCCTGGAGTTAAGTGTTACGAGTGTTCCCCACGCTGCCAAGGTGGCGCGTTGCCTTTCATTAGAAACTTTCTTTGGTGACAGCAGCCAGCGTTTCCAGGTCTGGGCCTTTCTTGCACCGTCTCATGCCACTGTGCTTC
This sequence comes from Eulemur rufifrons, assembly GCF_041146395.1. NCBI lineage: Eukaryota > Metazoa > Chordata > Mammalia > Primates > Lemuridae > Eulemur > Eulemur rufifrons. The sequence goes on from NC_090992.1 coordinate 16,903,434, forward strand.
TTGGCCCCCCAGTGTCCAAGGTGAGCTGGGTCCTTAGGGAAGGACAGAGGAAGGGAATTCCCAAAATGAGGACTGGGTGGGGAGGTCACGTTTCTGGAATCACAGATGATAATACAGGAAGCAGCCTGAGCCGCCGCCTCAAAGTAAAGAGCATGGCCATCTCTGCCTCTCATTAGGGCCTGTCTATGCCACACATTTACCTGACCTCTTTCTGGGCCAAAATGATGTGAACCGCAGATCTACAATGACCTCTAAAGGTGGACTGCAGGACAAGTCACCGGGAAAATGCCCAGTTCACTTGAATATTTAAAGAAGTTGCCAGCAAGGAAACTTGAGTTCTATAGTGATCATTTACATGACAAGGGACAGTCTGGCCAGGTAGAGCCCAGCAGAGCTGGATTCAAACCCCACTCCAGCCGTGTGACCTTGGACCAGCCACTTAGGCTGTCTAGGCATTCAAGTAGCCATGGGTGGAAAAAATGATGCAAACAACAATGAAAACATTTATGGAGCGTTAACTGTGTTTCTAACATTGTGTTAAGTGCTTTTCATAATTTTTAATTGAAAAATCACACCAAGCCTGTGAGGTACATATTATTATTTGTCCCATTTCGCAGATGAGAAAGCTGAGGTGCAGAGAAGGGCACACTCTGTGTGACAACTAACGTGCCCTAAACACTGTGCTAACGTCAATGCCGTATTTTATTGTGAGGATTAAATGAGATAGGTATATGGGAGCTTAGCACAGTTCGTAGCATCCAGTGCTCAATCAGTGATAATTACATGGATTATAGATGCTTAATGGATGGGTCTGTCCCCGTTGGACTGATTTCTCATCTATCCCTATAAGGGGTAGATGTGCTTAAGAAAGAATGATGGTATTATCAGTTTTGCTAAACTTGCATTTTACATCCCCTCTCCTAGAAAGGCTTTCTTGATCCATAAAATTCACTTCCATTGATCGGCATGATACCTTAGTTGCTGGCCATTACACCCATTAGCTCCAGCTTGATTTCTTCGGCAGAAATGTTGCATTTCTTTGCGTGCATGTGCTTCTGTATTAGACCAAACTTCTTGGGGCGTCGGCTATGTTTATTGCTCTGTGCCCCCAGGACTGGCCCAGGAGAGCTTTTGCTTGCTGACTGCCTGGTTTTTCTTATTCAGCACTCAACAGGAGACTTGGGGATTTGTCTTGCAGCCTGAGCGCTAGGTAGGATATCAGCTACTCCAAACCTTGTGAAAATAATTCCTCATTTGCTGGCTTCCCTGGTCTGTTGCTGGGGCTAACCGGCCCTTGTGAAGCAGATAAAGGAGATGCGACAAAGACAGATGACAGAAGAAAGGCAGAGATTGGAAGGGCAAGGAGGCACGGGGAGAGTAATGTTTTTCATAGAAATGTAGGATTTTTAAACTGGGAGATTCTTACAGAGTATCTATTTCAATGTTTTAATTTTATCAATAAGGTTAGAAAGTTCAGAGAGGTTAGTTGCACAAAGTTACCCAGCTATGGATTATATGTCACTTTTGGACAATAGCAGCAGAGACTTTTCTCCAGCCTGTCCATGCTTACATGAGCGCATACATGTTGCCGAACTGTGGTTTTTGGCCCCGTTGCTGACTGGCTCCTGGAACTCAAAATTTCAGTGTCCCTATACTGAGTAGCCGCAGCCGTTAACACACACCTGCAGGAGCTCCCCTGCTGGGTGCAGGGTCTGGAAAACAGCCCTGAACCTGCTCTCTGTGTCCTGAGCATAAAATCAGGCCCCTAGAGGCAGGGGAGGGAGGCAGGGAGCAGCCCAGGGCTGCTCTTGTTTTGTCCTTTCCTAATACACAGAAAAGCCATTCTGGGCCAAATATATCAACTCACAGAGGATGTTGCTTTGTTTTTTGTTCAGTTTGTTGGTTTGTAAAATATTTAATACGAATGAGTAGCCCTTTTCAATGAGCAGGTTTTGCTTTTTGCACCCCCATCCCTGGAAATATTTTTCTGCAACCTGAAAGTCATTGCAGCCTTCTGAGGTTGCTGTTTCATGCTCTTGCAAACAGGGCTACCCCACCTTCTCTGCCCTGTTTTTCTTCCTTCCCTTCAGCCCTGTGTGCAGAAAACACTGTTTTCCAGCTCAAGGAGCAAAGGAAAATGCTTGTGTCCGTGTGAAGGAAGCTGGCTTGACATTGACCTTGACTTATCGTTTTTGAGTCTGTCTTAGGCTTCAGTCCAAGGAACCCCCTGGCTATTGCTAGTCCTTCTCCTCTTCCGTCTCACCATCCTCTGCCCCACCAGGACTTTAGATGTCTTGGCTCTCATCAAATTTATACTGATTTTCCACTCCATGTACCTAGATATTCAGGCCCTGGCCAATTTTGGCTCAGAACATTCACTAAATATAGCTGGAGAAAGACAGAAAGAGAGAGAGAGAATCTGATGAGAATATATGTATAATGTATAATGGCAGGTGATACTACCAGATAAAATTATCTTCTTGAGTGATTCAGTCCTTTTGTATCATGTCATATGATTATGTTCACTCCATGCATATGCCATAAAGCTTTGGGGTATCAAGATTGAAAGCATAACTGTCCCCCCTCCTTCCCTCCTTCCCTGTCTTCCTCCTTTCCTTCACTCCTGGCTTTCTCCTTTCCTCAACAGAACACTCTATGTAATCCTAGCCCCACGGGCCGGCGGGCCGGACTCCCGGGTTTTGTGTGGCATTTTATGAACATTTTATCTTTTTGTCGTCCACTCAGTGCAGGGACTGTCACACGCAGGGACTGTGGCGTGAGCAAGACAGGCAGTGTCTCTTCCCACGGAGCTGTCAGCCTTGGAGGCTGCGAGCCAAGGCAGGCATGCAGATCTGCGGGTGAGGCGCTTTGGGACAAGTGGCATGAGAAATGAGAAAAGGGAACCATGAGGAAGAGATGAGAGGAAGGTTATGTGCATTTGGAGGGCAGAGCAGGACTCTCTGAGGAATGAACATGTGGGCAGAGACCTGAATGAGCAGGAGCGAGCCTTGCTCAAAACACACTTGTCCCCCGAGGAGCTGCCCAGGGCCCCGGCTGCCCTGGGCCACCTATTCAGCCTGGGTTTAATTCCACGGGAGTCTTCACGTCATAACAGGCCTGAGAGGCAGAGGTCCAGCAGCTGCTGAAACTGGAGTAACCCGATCTCGGGCACAAGCCGGCCTCTAATAAGCACCCAGGTAGCCCTTTGAAAAGTGAAGCCTGTGGTCAGGGCTTCCAGAGCAGAAGGGTCAGGGTCAGTTTTAATTATGAAACCAAAGAGATGTCCCTTTCTCGATCGCATTTCGCTGAATTTCAGCTTCCCCCGGAAGACGATTTCCTGTCTCCGATCCTGGGACCCCCGACATGCTTACCTAGCGCCGATGCCGGCCGCCCTGGGTCAGCGCTGAATGCGGAGCTCGCGCCGGCCGGGCTCACGAGATGGCAGGGTGGGAGCAGAGGCCCCAGGTGTGAGCAGGTGACCAACAGCCTGTGGGAGGTGGGGCCTGGTCCCTGGGTGGCTGGAGTTCCCAAGTGTGGGCTGCAGCTCAAATTATGACATCACAGGAGGATGGGACGACGCTCAAGTCCAGCAGCAGGAATAGGTCTTTCTCTTCTCTTGTCCCTTGCGTCTGGCAGAGCCTCTGCTAAACACAAGGTAGAGCAATGTGACGGGGACACAGGCAGGGCCAGCAAGAGACTCCCTTGTAATTGCCCATATTTTTGGTACTTGCTGCGTGCTAGACGCTGGGTTAAGTGGTTGATGTGCATTATTTGGCAACTGCATGGACGTTTTCCACAGTGGATGGTAGTGCTTTTCCCACTTTATAGACGCAGAAAGCGAGGCCCGGGCTAAATGAGTTGCCCGTGCTCCTGCGTTAGGAGGCAGCGGCCGGGACTCATCCCAAGTCTGACGGAAGCGTCTGAGTTCTTCACGCCCTTGCTTCCCTGCTCCCCCTGCCAGCCCTGCTGCAGACCTGCCACCCTAAGACGAATTGCAAGGTGACCTGCCTTCTAAAGGCATTTTCTGAAGTGACTTCTAAGGATGTTTAACATGGGCAGCGTTCCAGAATTCTCCCCGTTGTTAAAGGTTTCACGGGCGAATAAGTGGCGGGAGGATGGGGGTGAGGAGGTGAGGAGAGACACGGGTGGAGAACGGTTTCCAAGGCTGGATCTCCTCTTTATTGGACTCCAGTAAATTTTAACGAGGCCCCTAATGAAATCCCAGTGCTTAGCAGAGCCTGCACGTTTACAAGTTGCCGGGCCTGGGGCGGAGGAAGGGAACTTGGAATCCTGGAGCTAAACTGAGTCCCTGGTTGAGGCAAGAGCCAGGCTTGTCACCATGAGCACCACGCTCCAAGCAGGGCACACCTGCCCAGGTTCAGCAGCCGGAGTCCTGACACCAGCGCAAGCTTGGTCCCGTCTCCTTAGAGGTGACGTCCTGCCGAGGACATGCCTGAAGTCGATGGCTGCCAGTCTCTGAGATGCCCGAGAGAGATGCTCAGGCACAGGTCTGCGGGGTCTGCAAAGCTCCAGGCTACTTCGCTTCAGAATCATCACAAAATGAAGCCCTCTCGGCGATTGTCAAAATCCTTGTCTCATTCCCCAATCTAGAAGAGATGGCTTTCAACAACAATGACAAGTTATTGTTTGTATTCACTATTTAGTAGAAAATGATATGTATAACATATCAAGATATAAAGAAGAAAAAAACAACAATAAAACTGGCTCCCTATCCTCCAACACGTAGTTAAAACAAAAATAAGAACATTACCCTGTTTTTGAAGTCACCTATGTAAAGTGAAGAAATGAGATTTTTATCAAAGTGAGCAATGGTATACATGGGGCTTCCCTGGAATTATAATCTTTATTTCCTACAAGATACTTAGTATTAACAAATTTTTTTTTTTTTTTAAAAAGCACCAGCTTTTGTAATGGCAAAAACAGCTGCAGCCCATTTGCTGACAATAGCACCAGGTAACTTTTCAAGTCTCGTTGAGTTTTTTCCCCTTCCCTTTGACCTGCTGTCCATAAGTAAAGATTTTAGGATGTGCAAAACCCTGAGCTCTGACAGAGTGGGCCCCTCCCCCCAGCAAATGACCGTCTTGAGTGTGCTGGACAGCGCATTCCTCAGCCTGGCCTCCTCAGGGGTCTGCGAGGCACCCCCGAAAGTCTGGCCGCATTTGGCTGTCTTCTCCATAAATCACCATCTGCACCGTCCTCACCGCGCTGTGGAGGAAACAAGCTGTCTTTTTATTTGTAGGTGGGTGTTGCCTCTCCTGGAAGCTGATGAACCAGAGGATTAGTAGCTAGACCTATTACAGTTTTTCCTAGAAGCCACAAGCACTGGAGACCTAACTGTGGTCATCTTGCCAAACGAAATCCTTTCATAGGTCTGGCTTTCCTGCAGACCAGAGGGAAGTAATCTGGAGTCAGACACACCGAAAACTCCAGGGTTCACAAAAGCTTATGAGAGGCATTTTGGAACTGAACTCAGTGATGTCATTTCTGGGATGCTGGAGCCTGGGCCAGGCTGGGATTCAGAAGAATTCAGGGTCCTGGAGCAGAGCTGGACTGGATGCTGCAGCAGGTGTTGGTTACAGCTGTGGCCCGCGTGCACTTGGAGCCTTCAGCGGGCTTAGCTTCCCTGATCCCTGCTTCTTCTTCTGGAAATAATTAGACTCACATTTCTCATCTCACCAGGGTACAGGGAGAATCGAATGACACGTCTATGGGAAGGGGCTTCTTGAACTGTACAAGCACTCCAAAAAACAAAAAGCATTATTTTCTAATGGGGATGAATCTTCTCCACAAATTCAGTTCTACAAACTCAGGTATGAATTTTTGTCCACATCATTGTGTCGACTTAATTTCTATCTTAAGCCCTATCTAGGGTTGCCAGATGTAGCAAATACAAATGCAGGACACCTATATTATATCTGGCAACCTTAGCCCTATCCCTCCAGGCCACCAGGGAACTATGGCAGAAGGTGCTTGGGTTCCACTCGCAGTCTGGGCCGTAGTTTTAGGGACTTGTGCAATGCCAAAGTAAAATAGCAACCAAGCAGGTTAACTGTGGTGCCTCTTACCCTTGTTCATATGGCATCCTTAGGGCTGTCAGCTCTCTGTGATCACAATGGGGACCTGAGAAGTTTTTTGCCAAATCACCTCTGGTCTTGTGTTTATCTATATGTATCACACAGCAATTTCTTTTTGGGGTCTTGCTCAGGGAAGAGTCATGACATTAGGTTTTCTTGTCTCAGTCTCCATTGATATCTCTCTCTCCCCGCCCCCCCCCCCATCCTCTCTCTTCCTCTACCTCTTCCCCCAGGGAGAAAGCCTCTCTCTAGCTTGGCTTTCTTCAGTTCACTTGGCTTCTTCCCACAAACCCTCTTTTGCCCCCTTCTTCCTCTAAAAACCCCGTTGGTTCAACTGTGGCCATAGGCTTTTGGAATGTCAAAGCCAGGAGGTCTTGCATGCTACTTCTCTTTGCTGTTCTGCAGGGTACCGTCCCTGAGATAGTGAAGACAAAGCTGATTGGCAAACTTGCTTGAGGAAAGAGAACAGGAAAGGAGAAAATAGATGAAACACAAATGCAAATTAATAGTTCAACACGTGTTTCAGCCATAATTAAAATGATGCTCATCTAGCATGTATTCACTGCCACATATTGTAGTATTTCTTTCCTGGTCTTTTTCTGCCCTACACTAATAATTTTGGGAGGGGCAGGCACATGCTTTATCCTGTCTGATGTCTTACCTGAAGTAGGTGCTCAGTGAATGTTCACTGAACTTGCGTTGGTGGCTTACGGCTACTTTGTGTGATGCTGGGACGTAGCGTCAGTCAGCTGCAAGGCTGTTGCTGTCTGGATCCTAAGCACCTTTCAGGAAAGTTGGCTGCTCCCAATGACCTCCTTGGTTTAGTCTGGGTTTGTTCTGCATTGGCATGGATATCTGGGCAGGGCTGGGGAGCCTGGCACAGAAAAGTGACCTGGAAAGGAGCTTGTGGCTGTGTAGAATGTTTGCTCTTTAGCAAGGAGAGAAGAGACTGTTTGCAAGCGGACTCCCCCATGTGACATTTGGCATCATTTCCAACTAATGACATCTTTCCGAGAGCCTTGCAGAGCTTGTCTGCTGACTCAACCAAGTTATGATTACCCAGAGACACAGCTACATGGGATCTGGAAAGTGAATTAGCAGGTTGTTGGTCTCTGAAGGTGCGGGGGAGTACACGGATGTAGAATGGATGTTTCAAGAGGAGGAAAACCATCTTCAAGTTTAATACCTTTCAAGGGCCATTTGCACTTGCTTGGTGCTCTAAGCTAATCTCTTTCTCCTAATTAACCTTTCCTGGTCTCTCCTAAAAGGAGCAGTAATTTTTGCTCATATTGAAATGCCTCCTTGGCTGCAGAAAGGTCAGGCTGCCTTTGCGCAGTTCCCAGCTCGAACACTCACCAGCTGTGTGACCTCACACAGATTACTGCGTCTCTGAACTCCAGCTTCCTGATCAGGTCAATGCAAATGATGACAGCACGTAAATGCATTCATCACGGGGTGGCTGAGGGGCCTCCGTGAGAAAATGTGTTCAAGTGTTTGCTGTAGTGCCCCGCATGTACTACAGGATTGATGAATGTTTGCTGTTATCACTTTTGGAATAATTTATCTACGAGGCAAAGGAGGAGAAAGAATATTTCCCATTTGAAAAAGGGGACGGTGAGAAACAGAGAGACCAAGCGGCTTGTCCAGTCTCACAAGGGAAGTCAGTAGATGAGTTGGGAGCCTCTTTCTCAATGAAAATTTGGGCCTGGCCAGGTCTACAGGTGTGCTCCCTGGCCCATCCATTCAAGGGCTGTGGTCTCTCTGGCTCCTTCCAAGTGCCAGCTGTGGCTATTGTTACGGCCTCTTTCCTAAGCTGCTACGCTCCTCTGCGTGCCAGGGAAGTCAGGCCCCGTACTCTGTGCATTGCTCCTTGTCTTAGGGCCCCCTCCCAGCCCCACAGCTCCATTGCCATGGATTATGTGGTGACCCAAAGATGAGTGCCCCAGGAGTCACCGGAGTCTAGAGATCCCCATTCTCCAGGGGACCCAGCATTTTCTCTAACTCACATCCTGCCAGAGATCTTTTTTACATCACAAAGAATAGGTCTTATTTTTGCTTTTTCATCTCAATCTTTCCTTGGGTGGACTTGACCCAGGAGAAGGATAAGGTTGTCATCAGTTCACCAAGAACCATGTAGAGCTGGGAGTCTGTACCCAGCATCGTGGCAGAATGATTGCTCTCTGCCTGGTAATACCAAAAGGAGGTTGCCAGTTCTGCAGGGACCAGCTTCCATGAAGCTCAGGACCAAACCTCCAGGCAGGCTGGCTGGCTGCTTTACGAGGAAGTCATTTTTTGGTGTCCTATGGCACAAACGGGAAAAAGGAAATTAACTGGGAAGATTAATTGTCCAAATTAACATCCAGAGATGACTTCCTTGGCTCTGATTATTTCAGCAAGAAAAGTCGGGGGAACCCAATTTCTAAAGGCAAATAGTGTGAGAGAGAGACTGTGTATGTGTGTGTGTGTGTGTGTGTGTGTGTGTATACACACATGCTTGTGTATGTACAATATAACTGCATTGGGAAGGGGCCCCCTTCAACTCTGGCGAATCTTGGCAAAAGAAGTTATTGAGAGGAACTTTCTACTCTGGGAAAGGTAAGGATAGTTAAAACTCTAGCAGAGCATGTCCACCTACAGTCCATTAAGCAGACAGGCTTCTGTGCATGTAGAAAAATGTACACAGACTGTACACTCCAAAATACACACTTTCAAGTATACACACATGCACAGGTATCATGTAAACGTATTTACACACCCATCCAGAGTCTCCTGGGTGCTCTTTAATCTCATTTTAACATCTATCATGTTTAAATCAAAGGAGTGTAGGATGAGGCTGGGGTGAGGGGGGCAGCCTGACGTCCCCCCATTCATCCTTGGTGATCAGGGAGAGCCCCTGGAATTGTCAGTGAGTCATGATGATAGAATAGGACAATGTCCAAACTTCTGAGACCTGGTGGCGTATGGGTGGCAGCTGGAGGTGGGGTGGGCAGGGCTGTGTGATGGGAGTAGCACAACGAACCAAGTGCCCAGGGCACGTCTCTGCACCACCTGTGACTCCACACACTGTGCTGGGAATGGCAGCAACAGGAACGCTTGGGGTGGGAGGCACAGGCTGCCAGGTAGAGCAAGTTCTCCTGTAGGGAAGTTTGGGGAAGTAGGTTTTCTTGCCTTGAATTTTCCAATCCTGCTTCTAATAGTAAACACTAGGTTGTCGTCATGTCTTTGTGCTCAGAGAGGGGTGGGTGTGTGTGTGGGTGTGTGTGTGTGTGTGAGAGAGAGAGAGAGAGAGAGAGGAGAGGGGGAGGGAGAGGGGAAGAGAGAGAAGGAGAGGGGAAGAGGGAGGGGAGAGAGAGAGAGAGAAAAAAAAAATCTTAAAATTTTAATTGGTCTGCAATGAAAGATTTAACTGTTTAAAAAACAAAACCCCCTTGGTCCCAGGCTACAACTTATGTGCGAATGTGGGAGGTTGGGGGATAGTGAAGGGGGGAGGAGGGGAGGGGCAGATTCCTCGCGGATCCTTAGGGAGTCGAGTTGTTAAGGGACAGAGGAGGCAGCCATGTGGACAGTGGACTACAATTCAGATCTACTAACTCTCTGGTTGTTGTCCCGTCTCTTAGGCAAGGAAGCTAATCTTTGCTTTTAACATTATCCTGTAAATGAAATAGATGATTAGAGAAGAGAATGCAACATTGGTTTAAGGTTTACCATATCCCCAGCTTCCAAAGATGACCTGGCTGGTTGGTGGTTATGCCGTAAGGCCGTGAGTTGCAGTGATACAGCAGTTGCCTTGGGGATCAGGCATTACCACTTGGTAGGGTGATTGTTTTCTGTCTTCCCTCCTTCACTGAGTTTACAGACCTTGCAAGGCTGGGCCTGGGCCCGCCTTGTCCACCGTGGTACTCCCGGGCCCAGTACAGTGTTGGATACTGAGATGTCAGTAAATACCTGTTGAATTTTCTGTGGGTGTTTTGGGAAAGTATAGATCCTAAGTTCGTGTGGCCCTGATGGCTTCTGTGCCCTGCCATGTGGGTGCAACACTAACCTTGAGCAATAACTCAGGCCCCTGCCTTTGAGGTCTTTTGCACGGTGTCTATGAAGGCTGTGTTTCAGCCCCACCCCCCACAGGCCCAATGGCACAGGTGGCTGTACTCTCCAAAAGGACAAGGACCATGTCTGCTCTGCTTACGGCTGTACCTACAACCCTATAAAAGTGTCTGAAACATAGTAGGTGCAGTAAATATTTGTTGAATGAATGAATATATATTATGGCTGGGTGCTTTGCATATCCTCATTGTGTGCCTAAAGGAGGAAACTGAATGTAAACACTGGAAATATCACGAGTGCCATTTGCAAATCCATTCTAAATGGCATTGCACTGAGTCAAGCTTAATGACTCTGTTCTCATTTAGCCTGGCCCAGGTCATCAGGGAAGGTGCTGGTGGCATGGATGATGAAGATCATCGTCATGGCGACCACAGTGGTTGTAAAACTTGCATTAAGCTTGCCATGGCTGGGGACTTTCTCACACATTTTACATGCATCATCTCATCAAATCTTCACAGCCATTCTGCAATGCAGATATTAGATTCTTAATTTTATAGAAACTGAAGCCCAAAAGCTATCGTAGTCAGCTCAGGCTACTAGAACAGAATACAGATATACTGCGGAGATATTGTAGGTTCAGTTCCAGACCACCATAATAAAGTGAATATCTCAACAATGCGAGTCACAAAGTTTTTGGTTTCCTAGTGCATATAAAAGTTATGTTTACACTATACTGTAGTCTGGTAAGTGTGCAATAGCATTGTGTCTAAAAAAGAAAGGAACATACTTTAATTAAAAAATACTTCATAGCTAAAAAATGCTGACACAGAGACATGAAGTGAGCACAGGCTGTTGGGAAAATGGTGCTGATTGACTTGCTCGACACAGGGTTGCCGCAAACTTTCCATTTGGAAAAAAAAATGCAGTATCTGCAAAGCACAATAAAGCAAAGTACAATGAAACAGGGTATGCCTGCCCCATAGATTGGGTGTCTTAAACAGCAGACATCTATTTCTCATAGTACTGCAGACTGGGAAGTCCAAGATCAGGGTGCCAGCTTGGTCAGGTTCTGGCGAGGGCCATTTGCGTGCTTGTAAAAGGCTGCCTTCTAGCTGTGTCCTCGTGGAAGGCAGCTCTCTGGTCTCTTCTTAGAAGGTCCTTAATCCATCACCAGGGCCCCACCCGCGTGACTTCATCTACACCTAATCACCTCCCAAAGGCCCCACCTCCAAATCCCATCATTTTGGGAGTTAGGCTTTCAACATACGAATCTGGGGAAGGGCAACACATGAACAGTCCCTAGCGGGGAGTTAACCCCCACGTCTAAAGCTACAAGCTAGGAAGACCTAGAGGCAGTATTTAAACTCGGGTCCGTTCAGCCGACTCCAAAGCCCCTTCTCTTACCTCCCCCTCACGCTGGGCCGTGCCAGACTCGGCACTGGAGGAAGGCCCAGCAGGGTCAGTAAAAGCAGCCGAAGAAAAACAAATTATAGGGAGTCTACTGTGGTTGATCTTAGAAGCCTCATAATGACCTTGTTTTCTCCAGAGGACATTCTGAAAGCCAGTGACTTACCAGTGTTGCCCAGCCAGGGGGAGATGTCCAGGCAGCGACGTCCCCCTACCTGTGCCTCTGGGGACCGCAGAGCCCAGCCCGGCAGGGGCTCTTGCAGGAGCCGTTCCCATCCACTTTTGCTTCTCTGAGATGCACGGAGTATCAGCCCCTCGGGTTTTGTTTTTTCCTAAACGGACCACGGGCTCCTAGCCAAAAATCCTTTCAATTAATGGGCTAGGAACAGCACCCATGAAGAAAATTAGAAACAGATAAGAACAAGAGGGCCCCGTGCTCAGAGCAGAGGAAGGGAATAACTCTTGGATTATACTGATGATTTACCCATGTTTTCCTAACGTGAGAATCAGTCAGCAGGGGCCTGGGTTTTTTATGAAAGAGGAACCTCTTCCAGACAGCTCGCTCCACAACAGCCCGATAAATCCCCTCACCCCCACCTCCAGTGAGAACGCTGCCCTCTCCAGAGTCGCCGTGTCAAAGCCTGTTTAGCTGTTCTTTACTTATCAGCCGCAACCCCGGCATTGCATTAGTTCATGCCTGGAATATGAAGCCATTTCATATTTATTCTTGTTATATCTGGCAAGGAGCCTTAAGGAAAAAAAAAAAAAAGAGTCCCCTGTTGGTGCTGTTCAGCTCTTATATCTTTATAGTCTCTTGAATTGATTTGACAGAGCAATCACAGGCCACGGGTGAGACCAAGCTCTTCTCCCGGCAACAGGCTGGGAACAGACGTGCCTACACGGCTCACCCCTCCAGGTCCAGCCCCAGGCACACGGGGTGTGGTGGGGGTGTGTGTGCACACTCTCTCGCTCTGGCCTGTGCAGACCACCAGTGCCATAGAAAGAGTTTCTTCATGACAGTGGTCTGGTGGGAGCCTCTGAAAAGAGCTAGGGTATCTGGGGAACCATTAGGAATGGCTTTCACTATGGAACATTCTAGAAGCCCAACGGGGTCAGACCACAACGGGGTCAATACCACAGGGTATTGCAGGCTCTGGGTAGGGCTTCTACAAGGCCACGGTGAGCTTTAGAAGATTTTCCAAGTGACCTGGCCTGCCTAGAAGCTAAGGTTCATCTTCTGCAAGCCTCATATTGATCAAGAGGGTTTTAATCCAAAAGACAGTAACATTTAGAAATGACATGCAAAGCTGTGTGTGTGCTCAGACACACACTGAATTTTCTAGGAAAAGGGATCTGTAGGTTTTAATAGATAAACAAAGGAATCTGTGACCCCAGGAAGCTTAAGAACCTATGAACTAAGGCAGTGTTCCCCTTAGTTCACTGGTGGTTTGAGATGATTTTAGGTAAGACTCAGACAAGCTTCTTATTTTACTAGTCGCACACTTGTTTTCATGTGCTTAAAACATACATGTAACTAATGTATCAAGATTGTGATTTCACAGATATTGCAGATCAAGGTAAGGATAAAACAGATACTTAAGTAAACACAAGTCAACTTATTAGTGGATAAGGATAAAATAAGTAAACAGAAGTACGAGTTCTGTGCGTCTATGGCAAAATCCGCTAATGGTGGGAAGAGACTATGGTTAGGGAAGTGCTTTGATCACGGAAGAAAAACATGGAAGAATCCAGCCCTCATCACTTCTTGTCCAAATTGTTAAGATGTTTCTCAATGAGACCCCCCCCCCCCGATCCTAGTCTATTCTACTAGATGCCTGGACACCATTGCCATTCTAATTAATACCCACTCAGTTCATGTGGCTTTCCTGCTCTAGAACACACAATGGCTCCCTGTGGCCACCACATGGTGTCCACACACTCTACCTGGGTTTCCAAGGCCACCTCCCACCTTATGTTATCTTCACTGCTTCCTAACTCTGAAACTCTCTGCCCGCCAGAACATTCTCTCTGTCCTCCCCAAACCCCCAGATCCGCACTCATTTCTGCCCCATTGCTTTTCCGTGTAATTACTTCCACACCCTCACACTTCCTCTTCCTCTGCTGAGCGTCCTCTCCCACTCTAAACATCTACTGTCTGCAGTTCCCACCTGTGTCTCCCATGCTGGAGTATTGCTGCCTCGCAGTTCCGTACGTCGGGGGAAAAGGGACTTTGGTTAATAACCACTTCATCTGGCTCCAGTAAGCCGAGGCCAAGAGAGGAGCCATAGCCAGGAGTCTAAAACTTCCCTCTTGGCTTGTTTAAATTGTTGACAAAATGGGATAAGTTTGGGATTAATCATTGAAAAATAAGTGAGATAAACTCCTGGGTTCTAGAGATATTAACTCCTTGGTTCTCATCCCAGCTTAGGTTATCAAAACCCAGAATTGTTCATTTTTCACAGTTTATGAGCTTTATCTCTGGCCTGTCATGAGATGCTGACAGAAAAATGAAATTGGTCTGTTTCTAGTCGACTTCACTTTCTCATTCCCACTCTCATAACAGGTTGAAATGCTCCATTGTAAACATTTAGGGAGGAAAAAAAAATAGGCACGAGCGGCGTATGTGTCTGTACTTCTTGTCGCTATTCGGAGTTTTTATCTAAATCTTTTTATTGTTAAGGCCAAACTCGAAAGATGAGGGCCTCTACCTTCCTTTCAAGCAGAAGTTGAATCTTGAGTACCTATTAAATAGTAGGGAAGGGTGACTGCGAACTCCTAAGTGGGGGTGGTTTGAGAACTGTTCATTTTCTGGGGGCAAGGGAGAGGGGACACAGGTTCAAAACACAGATGCTGGAGGGAGGAACTGCTGAAAGGGTTGGCTCAGCTTTTTTTCCATTTCATTCCTATCAGGCACTCATTAAAAAAACAGCAAAATATTTGGCTAAATATGAAAGTCGTTTGAAATGTGAAAGGTACTAGGGACTCGCAGAAAAGCATTTTTCCCACTGTGTGGGGTTATTTCTGTGTCCCTCTGACATATCACAACTTTCCTAACCAATAAGGTGATGACAAACTTCTTACCCAGTGCCACTCGGTGCAGAATTCACTAAAAAATGATTCCTGAAATAACTCAGATGACAGATTGGCCAGAAAAAGTTATTCAAGAGAGACTTCAAAACTAAAACCTCCCATAAAGAGCGTCTAGGACAAAATAAAGAATGGCTGCAAGGATAGTTTCTCAGGACTGTTGCCGCTGAATAGCCGGCCAGTACTTAGTAGATGCTTACTGTATGCTCAGGGTTGTTATAACTGACCCGTGTCTTCCTTTCTGTCGCTATTACATTAAGGTAATTTCTGACCATTCTTTACCATTATGTTTTGTGATTAGTCCTTACCTAAAATTTTTCGTGTCTCATTACTGTCTATAGGTTGTTGAACATTTTCTGTAATTAATTTTGTTTTTGTGTAATTCTCAATTATAGACTTAAGCATTAATGCAGCTGAAAGGACTTTCCAGTTTAGAAAGGGTTGTGTTATCATCTTTTATAATTTTTTGTGTTGTTAACTGATTTTTTTTAATTTTTAAGGGAGGGCAGACACTTGTCTCCACTGGCCAGTGGGGTGGGGGGTATTGCACAATGGTTAGGGCAGCCAGACCATTTGGATTTGAATTTGTCTCCCCCTACTCTGACTGTGTCACCTTTAGCTACTTGCATAACATCTTGGGCCTCAGTTTCCCATCTGTAGAATTGAAGCAAATAATATTAAACCTACCCCATAGGTTGTCATGAGAATTAAATGAGTTAATACGTTGATTAATTCAGGCCTGGCCCCTACTCAGCTCCCTGATAAACATTAACTGTTGCTATTCCTACCTGCCAGGAAGCATTCAGTGTTACTATTTTTTTTTCCCATGGAGCAATCTGGAAATAGCTTCTAACTTCTTAATAATTATCACAGCATTTCTTAAGCACTGATTTTTGCAAGTGGTAAAGAATGCTTTACTATTTCCAAAGAGGGACGGGGACATCTGGGCCCCAGGAGGAAACATCACAGGTGGTCTTCGAGCTGCCTTCCACACCCCTTCGCTCACTTCTCCCCACTCCCAGCCGTGAGCTGCAAGGTCAGCAGGCTCAAGAGCCGGTGCAGCCTGGCAGGTCCCCTTGGTGCAGTCCTGCCAGCGCCCAGGTGGGTGTCCACTGTGTACCTGGACCACAGGGCCTGCCCTCTGGGGTGGATGCTCATCCTTGTCCACACTCCTGGGCTTTGACAGTGGTTCAGGCAGTGTGTCTCCTCGGCAGACTCCTGCCCTCTCTCCCCCCAGGGGCGTTATCCAAAGTTCGCAGAAGGCAGACTAGGAAGCCCAGTGGCAGGTGGTGGCCATACACCTGAGTCATGTCCTGCAAAGGAGCCTTGTCAGCAATGGGGCCAACATTGTGGTCACCATCCGCCTGCTCCACGTTGGTCTGGAACTTCGAGGGAGAGAAGGGTGTGATTAGTTATCACACAGCACCCTCCCTCCCCTGTCCCCCGCAAAATACCACACCAGGCTCTGTGTAGCTCTGTTGTTTCATCTGCTCCAACAGCTTTATGAGATGGGGATGATGATTACGTTTATCAGATGAGAAAACCGGGTTAGGAGAGGTGAAGCCAGCAGGGGCAGATGAACAGCCTCACGTCGGGAGAGCTGGGATTCAAACCCGGGTCTGTCTGACTCCAGAGCCAGAGGTCTTGAGCCTTTCACCAGAGCCTCTCATGCTTGGAAGTTCACTCGGTGTCTCCTAGAGAGCTGTCCCCAACCTTTTCGGCACCAGGGACTGGTTTCATGGAAGACAAGTTTTGCCACGGATGGGGGCGTGGCAGAGCTCTGCAGCCCAGTCTCTAACAGGCCACAGACTGGTACCGGTCCGCAGCCTGGGGGTTGGGGACCACAGTCCTGGAGGGCTCATTAAAACACAGATTTCTAGGCCCCCTCCCAGAGTTTCCGATTCGGTGGGTGGGTCTGGGGTGGGGCCCAAGAATTCGCATGTCTGACAAGTTCCTAGGTGACACTGATGCTGCCGGTCAGGGGCCACACTTGAGAACACAGCTGTATTCCCACCCTCACCTGCCCAGTGGTCTTTCTCAGTTCCAGCCTTCAGAGTTCACTAGTACGTGGGGGTGGTATTGAACTTTGAAGCAAAACTTTGAACTAGGAGAGCAAGCTTATTTTCAACTAAAATATGTACAATCTGAGATCCTTTGAAGGCATTTTGGAGGTGATGGTGGTGGTTGTCCTGAAAGCTGAAAAGGATCAAGGAAAGGATGACTGGATGTGTCACCTTAAGCCATGACAAAGTATTCATTCTTCAAATACTCCTTCTGTGACCTTTTGTTCTAGAGTCAACATGGAGGACGTTCCTTCTGGTAACTCTTTGAGACCGGAAGCCCCCCCCACCCCACGTCCCAGTGATTCCCACGATTGATTACTGAGAGCTTCCACCTGGCTTAGAACATGAACAGGGGAGAGGGAGGGAGGGGGAGAGGGAGAAATGGCCCCAAATTCTAAGGAAGAATTAGGTGAAAACTAGAGCCCCTGGTCGCTTTATAGACACCAAGGATAAGGCCAAACAAGGGCTTTAGTGGGTGTGAAGTGTGGAGGACAAACTCAGGTATGCAAGAAATACCGCTCTTTTGAACCCGACCTTGACCTACCAATCCCCGTCTCGTGGGCTGGTTGGAAATGCCTCCTCAGTCGCTGTCTGGGTCTTCTCTCCTGTTTCCCTCCCAGCAGAGTCGGCAGTTTGCAAGGTGCCCACAAACAAAGCACGCCGTCCCTGGTCCCCCACTGCCCAGGCCCGCTGAGGTCTCTGGGAATATAGCAGCTCCGCTTTTTCTGAGCTTTGATGAGAAAGGGGTTTTGGGGCAAGACTGCTAGAAAGCCACACAGCTGTGACTCCCTGGGCTCTTTCCGCCTCCCCGGGGCCACAGCAGGGAGCAGGGCTTCTCCCACATTCTAGGGCCCCAGGCATACCTCCCCTCCCCCATCCCTTTATAGTTCTGGGAAAAGAAGCCCCTTCCTCATCTCCCTGAAATCCTGTTCCTTCCTAGTAGGACTCGATGTCCCCTAGACCTAGAGCCCCAAATCCTCTTTCTAGGAGGTCTGAAGAGTAATTGCATTCTCTCCCTGGGAAGCCAGGGGAAGAGGTGTGAAAAACAGCCCAGCTCATATCTGACACTAAAACAAGGTGGCTGACCTTAGATGAGAGCTTGGTTCTCAGCAGAAGCGTGTTCCCTTCCCTCACCCTCTGGCACCCTCCAGGAGCCTCTGGCTCAGCTTTCCCAGATTGCCATGTGAACTCTGCAGGGACCCGCTTCCAGGCCCTGTGTCCGGGAGAGTACAGATGTCACCTTAGGGAAGGGACAGGGAATGTGCTGTTTACCCCCAGTGTCTGGGGCATAAAACTGAGGGCCACTGGGATAGAAATGGGCACCGCAAGGAGACTGAGGGCTCCTCGTCAGCGAGGTGGTCGGTCCTCCACCCCCGCCGCCCAGCCTGATTTCCTGAGCATGTGCTCACCTGGACTGGCAGTGGTAGGGACGACCTACTCACACAGTAGGGCTGCAGCAGTCGCCAGAACCTGCACAGACCAGGAACTGGATTCTACTGCACGTCACTTCCTCCCCGGCTCAGGCCACCCACCTCATGAGACAGGCCCAAGTCTCGTTTGCTTTTGCATCCCAGCGGAAGCCAGAAAAACACTGGTAGCCGGGGCCCCTGGCCCTCAGGAGCACTGCTTCCTATCGCCCCGTCTGGGGACCGGATGGAGTGGCCTGCTGCCAAGTCACTGGCCGGCCCAGGGGACATGACCATATGTGAAGGGCCATTAAAATAGCAGCTGCTGAAACACCCATCAGGTAAATTCCTACAGGCCGGGAGTCGTTGGGGATCAGGATGGACAAGAGTTTCTTGCAGGTTTCTGAGTTCACCATTTTGGGAAAAGAAGTCACACTGTGGCCTTATGAAGAGTTTGACATTGTGGCCATAGGCCCCAGATATATCTAAACAAGGCTGGGGTCATTGAAAGTGATAGATTATTTCTTTTGCATAGGTTTTGGGGAGGGGTATATGTGCCTAGGGAAAAATATTTTATTGGTGTTCATTAAAAATGAAACTTTAGCTCCATTTTTCCATCATCCCTTCCCCCATCCACTGAAAATGGAACCATTTTATGTCACCCTGGTGCAAAATGGGAAGGGATATTTGTAGGTCAAACGCCCTCCTGTTGACTTCAGCCTGGGTAAATCATGCGTCTCAGGGAGGGCTGTGGTCGCAGACCTAATGCCTCTGTGTCTGTCCCCTCTGTCCGAAAGGCAAAGGCCTCCCTGCAAGGCAGCAGCTACCCCCAGCAGCAGAAGTCCATTCATGCCTTCCCCGTCCCAGCCGCCAGCAGCCACACGGAGCTTCTGCAGGCCTTGTGGAGCCCCTGCTCCGCGGCTGGCCCGGGCCAGGGGCTGTGTTGTACCCTGATCCTCTCAGTGTCGGAGGTCGGGCTGGGAGGGGGTTACTCACGGATGGTGAAACGATATCAGTGCTTTGGGAATTGGCTGCAAGAGTGATCCTTCTCTGGGAAATCAACCACAGTTGTCAGGCTCCATACGAGGACAGAGGCTCAGACGTCCAGTGGGCTGCTGGCCTTGCCATCTGGGCGCTGGGCTGTGCGCACAGAGGGAAGGTCCCAGCTGGCGCTGGTTTGCCAGGTGAGCATCATGCCAGACCCGGGGCTGGGAGGGGAATCTGCCGTTGGAGACCACAGGTTCCCAATCCATTGGAACCGTTTTTATCTGACTACAGAAGATTATTTATTTTGCAAATGTGTCAAGTGGAGCCTCTCAGAAGAAGAGCCTTCTTGATACCGCTGAGTCTCGATTTTCTAAGAGCAGACTAGCCAAGTTTCTGTTGTTGTTCCTCACCAACTGGCACAATCAAACCATCTTCTTTCATCACGTAGTCATTGTGCACCCGGGGAAGACAAGCCAGGTTTAGCACTAACTTGTGCAACCCATGACTGAGGTAGCACAGTTAGGAGCAGATCCGGAATGTAATTGTTTATTAAAATCATGTATTACTTTGATGGCAGAATCTGAGTGACTCTTGAAGTATCTGTCTTGTTGGATGATCTAAGTGGCTAATTTTTCCCCTGTTCTATCCCACACGACCCCCCCTTGTAGACCAGCCTTAAATAACTCCTTTGTGGACACTTTTCTGCCGTGAGTCTAGGAAGGCTTTCTTTGCTCCCACAGTTGTTCGGTTGCACCATGGAGATCCGAAGGTGCAGTGTGCAAGGTGCACTTGAGTGATGGGGACAAAAGCTGGGACTCTTACGTTAAGCCACCTGGTTTCACTCTTGCCTCTGTGCCCTACCTATTGTGTGATCTTAAGCAAGACACCAGCTGTCACTGGCACCAAGGTTTCCTTGTGTAAAAATTGGGATAGTAATAGCCCTAACTTCATAGGCTTCTAATAAGTAACATGTAAAGCAATACATGCAAAGTAGAACGCCTGACACATAGTAGGGCTTTCAGTAGCATTAGATGTTGTTATTCTTTCGTCACCACCTTGACGGGGTGTGGGGGGGGGGGGGCTTCTAGACTTGGAGGTGAGGTGGGATTTGTGTGGTGTGTAAATAAATAATTTGTTTGCGGGTGGGAAGGCACTGAGAAGGACAGATAACTGAGTCCTGGGATGATACCTTTCACCCTTGGGGTATGAGCAAGTTCCAGGTGGAAAAGTGTGGAAAATAAATGTGCAGCGTCATGTAACATTGAGGGCTCTTTTTTCTGCAGGAATCCAGAAGTTGCATTTGATTCCCAGAATATCCTAAAAGCCCTGAGGAGGGAGGGTCTTAACCAGTTACAGAAACATAGCATTATCCTCCCACCCCCAGCTCTGAGGGTCCTGTGTACGCTTTTTGTTCTTTAGGGTCATGATTCTTTTAGTCCATGGCGTTCTGGAGTCTTCCAAGGAGCCACCCAGCTGTCCCACTCCAGTACCTCTGGGACAAGGGTGTCCTCAGACCACCTGGTAATGTCCTCTTCTTGTCCACCAGCTCGTCCCACAGCCACACTATGAGCCAGTGAGGGCAGAGTGACAACCCAGACCCTGGCGCCCAGTTTCTCTGCACCCCACGACCGTCCCCTACATCCTGCAGTTCTGACTCCAGAAGCCCCAGGCAGCTGCTGCTAGAAACTGGCATTTTATAGATTCTGAGTTTGCTTTTGTTTTATTTATATTATGATATCAAGGGGAAAGTGGATGATCTGATCATGTGGCTCTATCGTTTACTCAACAGAGAAGGTGGCTTCTCGCAGGAACGAGGTGATGGATTTCTGTGCAAGTCGCCACTTCTTTTCTTGTTTTTATTTTCTGCCTGTCATGTAGTCAGGATTTTTTTCCCCTACTTACTTAGAAAGTGTATGAGAAAACAAGAACTCTTCCCATAAATCTTGGTGAGGATGGAGAAAAAGCCTGTAGTCACTTAAGGTGGAAAATCCTTCTAAGACTGAAGCGCGTTTAAGGCAGGCTGCGGGGGCAGGTTGAGCCAATGGAGAGAGACCGACCCCTGGGAGATTTGGTGTCCGGCCTGCCTTCTCCTGCTGCCTACGTCTGTGTGCTGGGGTGGGTCCTGCCTGCCCCACCTGCTCCAGGAGAATCACAGGAGTCTCTGCGAGAGCCAGGGGCAGGATGGGTGCAGGTGAGGTGCCACATGCAGGACCTGGGTGAGGATGAGCAGGTTGGCACACTCCACCTGACCCCAGAGCCTGGACAGGAGCGCAGAGCCCCGATTTCCACCTGGCAGCCTGTCAGCTGCTCCCCAAGGATGCGGCCATTCTGCACTTGGCTGACATCTCGGGATCCCTCAGTCTCTTAGGAGATGGACAGGAAATGTGTATTTTCAGTTTGAAAAGGAAGATAAATCTCTAAATGTCAGACCTGAGGCTTAGGGTGAGCCCACAGGACTGTTTTCATTTGAGGCCTGAAAGAGCCAACCGAACACGTGGGTTTCCTAGTTCCCAAACACCCACCCACCCAGGCTCATGACTCTGAGGCTGCCGGAGAGGTTCGGGGTAGGTCCTGCACTGCGTCACCCTTTCCAATAAAGACACTTTGAAGCTCATGCCTAGCCCTGGGGTCAGTGCTCGGCCTATAAAGGGACTTTGCTAACACTCACTGGCATCTTCTAGTACAAGGGGAGCACTGTGTCAATCCCCATGAAAGTGGAAATGCTAATGCCACTGGGATATGAGACCCCAGTACCCCTTCC
Organism: Eulemur rufifrons; assembly: GCF_041146395.1. NCBI lineage: Eukaryota > Metazoa > Chordata > Mammalia > Primates > Lemuridae > Eulemur > Eulemur rufifrons. Next base: position 16,925,284 of record NC_090992.1, read on the forward strand.
GTGTTCAGTAATCCTGGGAGGCAGTGGCTAGAAAATATGTTCCAAGGAGTAGTAATTCATTTAGAACAGTGTTTTTCAAACTGTGTCCCTCGGAACCCTGGGGTTCCTCACAATACTGCAAGGACTGGGCAGAGAGGAATGGGAAGCTTTCGTCTCTTTTTTATGTTGTGGTTCTGCATACTACCCCAACTACTCCATTTCACTAAAGGTTCCACTGCTTTTAAAAAGAATTTGAAGACCTCTGGCTGATTTAGAGGCTCTATCCACAGGATTCAAGCTATAATTATATTTACAGGGAAAAATAAATAAAAACCCATTTACAAATCCAGCTTAGTTAGCCCTTGCGTAAAGTGAACGTAGACCTCAGCAGAATTCTGCAGGATTCTGAGTTGTCATAATTCTTTTTTCTCCTTTGAATGTTGTTGAGGGTCCTTGCATCTGTCATGACACCTCTTGCTGCCAGTTCATAAGGTCACCTTGTCCTGTGCCTGAGGAACTTCCATGGACGCGTTGGCTGGAGCGGGAGCAACACGGAAAAATGTTCACCAGCCCCCAGAAAGCGTCTGAATAAAATGTAGGAGGTCATTGTCTTTTCTGCAAGGGGCAACTTCTTAACCACGGAATGGTGGCCCGGGGATGGGGGGGGGGTTGGGGGGGTGGGTACCGGGCAAATCCAATGGCTTTGAGCCAAAGGGTGAAGTGCATGTGTTCAGGAAAATTAGAAAAATTTGCCTGAGGCAGGTCTTCCTTGCACACTGAGTTCTTATATGGGCCCTTTTATATTGCTGTTTACTTTGCTTTTAAATTAAAAAAAAAAAAAAAATGAGCCCCTGCCAGTCAGGGGGCCTCTCAGGCCCTGAAAGGGTCTTGGGGCGTTGCCGCCACCCCCACTCGCAGACTCCTGGCTCAGAGACTGGTGGGAATTGCAGACTCAGCTTCCAGAGGGAAGCGTGCCGGCTAGAGGGGAATGTGGACTGTGGGCTGTTTCTGCATGGTAAAGGACAAGCAGGGGTGGCCACTCCGAAAAGGGGACTTTGTCCTCCCTGTCGCTGGGGCAGGCCCTTGAAAACAATCGCTGCTAGGAAGACAGACAAGGGTCTTCGTGGGGGTCCCAAGCAAAAGCCCTGAGAGAAGGGTGAGCCTTTCCCTGGTTCTCCCCGACGGATCACCATGGCACTGCCTTTTCCTGGCCACAGGTTTGCTGCTGGAGAAAAAGGCCACGGTGGGCAGCCACCGTTTATGATGCCCGTGACCCAGCTTGTCTCCTAGGGAGCTCAGGCCCACAGCTCAGGCTGCTGTGTCCCCTCCTGAGCCTGGGGCTGCAGGACCACCACTGGCCTCGCAGCCAGGCAGGTGACCCTGCACGTGCTGGTGAGAGCTGGGCCTCAGAGTGAATCAAACCCCCTCCCTACCACACCCTCCCTGTGAGCCCTCTGAGCCTCCGTGTGCTTAGTTCTCACCTGGGGATATGACTGGAATCCACTTTATAAGACTTTTAGGACAGGAGACGACAATCTTTATGAAGCCCACAGCTGTGTGTCATTGGATAAATTCCTTTACCTCTCTGAGCTTCAGTTCCCCTTTCACAGAACAAAGACGACCGTTCCCATCTCACAGGGCAGCAGTGACAAATGAAAGGAGAGAATGCAAATAAGTGCTTATCACGGGGCCTGACACTTAGCAAACAATCAATAAATGATAGATGCTATTATTAGTGTTAGCTCTCCGCGGCATTCTCCAAGGAGAACGAAGTGTGGCTGGCTTTTATTTTTCTCTAAAGCCTCCTCCGAGTGTGTCCTCCCGGCTGACAGACATTAGTACTGGCCTCTGAGAGGCACAGGCCCTTCTCAAGGTCCTCATACCCGGGTCTCCTTGACTGTCCCTTTGGAGTGATGCTCAGGCTCTCAGCTGGGGCAGGGACATAATTTTTTTTTTAATTTTTAAAATTCTCATCATGTTTAATAAAGATCGTGCTTTTAGGGCTGTGAGGTGGGGGGAGGGTGAGAGATGACGACCTCCTTACGAAGGCAAAACAGAATGGAGGGGCTTTCTCAGGATCTGACTCACTTAAAACCAACCAGCAAAGGTCTAGCATGAAACAAGGGCTTTCCATAAACATTTTGGAGCCAGGGCTGCAGTTTCCTGCCCTGTCCCACCCTCACCCTTCCCCTCGGGGTGGGGACCGGGGAGGAAGAGACAGTGGGAATTCAAAGTGGCTCTTGATTTTGACCAAGATGCCTCAAAAGGCAGAGCTGCGAAGGGCGAGCGAGGGACATCCTGACCCACGGGTCCCAACATGGAAACCCTGACTCAGTTGGACTGTAGCGAGTTCATTAGCTGGGCCCGTCTCCGCTCACATCTTCAGGGCGAAGGTGCTAAGCAGCGGCCAGCTTGGGCTGAGAACAGGACGCTGTTCTGAATCCACATAAAGAGCAGGAGAGGCGGCCGCGGAATTTTTATGGTGTGGACCTGGGCTTTCTTGTCTACTCAGCTTAACCTCTTGACTAGAAGTGTGTCAGCTGCACGTTTGTTCACAGAACTGCTAGAGATAAAAGGGACCTCAGAGGACATTCAACCTGACCCCATCACTTTACAGAAGATGGAAATCGAACCTCGGACAGGTGAATGACTCGTTCAGGGCCCCATCCTTGTTCTGGCAGCCTTAGTGTGAACCTCCAGATCTCCTAGCCGATTCTCTACATATCTTAGCTCCTTCTCTCTGATCCTCCCATTTTAGAGTAGCTATGGGGACAGCGACTACCAGTGACTTTTCTGGGTCTTTTTCCCTGCTTTTCATGAGTTTGTGTCTGCTTATTCCATTCTTGTAGGTACTGGTTACAACTCAGACTCGCCTAGCTCCCTGAGGATACAGCTAGTTCACTCAGAGAACTTTTGGAATGTTAGGTGCCAAGAGGCTAGCTGGCACTGGTCACCTCCCGTCCTTCGCCTGGTGGGGCTCTCCTTGTCAGTGACCCTGAGGGGGGACCCAAGGGTGGCAGATCTCACTGGAGATTTGCTACAATCTCCTGTGTTTTCTCCTTTCAAGTGGCTATGCCTGAGTTTGCAGTTCATCTTCTATTTTGTAGAAGAATCTCTTGGGCTTCTTCCTTCCTTGCATAAATACCTTCTCCCTGCAAAATTTGTTTCAGAAAACCACTTTTTAAAATTTTTCGTTATTAATAAGAATTTTGTTTTGTGGGAATTTTTAACCAAAACAAAAGATCATTTCTTAAAGATGTACACTTAAACCATATTCGATCATGTATGGATGTGCCTGCTTTTCACGGCTTTGTGAAAGAGGCATTCTTTGTGTTCTGTTGTGCATAGCGTTCCTGTGTCCAGTTCAGCTTTCTAATAAAGTGCTTGCATTCAGTGGTGTATCTCTGAGGCAAATCTATTCCATGCCAGGGTTGAGACAGTGAAGATGAAAATGTCCAATAACATTCGAGAGCAGAGGTTTGCTTTAGCAGGATTTGTTCATGAAAATAAATCCAGAAACTTTTGCTTTCTGAAGTGAGCAGTGAGGACAAACAGCTGGCACGGCTGAGATGGGGAGAGAAGTGAGCCAGAGAGATCCCAGGAGAAAGTTGCCGCATTCTTTTCTCTGGAGGCAAAACCCAGGCAACATTTGTGGCTCAATTCTAGTCCTGCCGGCCCGTGGGGGAATCTCCTAGTTGATCCTCCTCCAGCCTGCCAAAGTGAGACCAGCGAAGCTTTTCCATCCAGGCTCCCGTTAAACCCCGCTCTTTACCCTTATGTATAACTCGTGCAAGTTGCAGACCACCTTAATTGCATTGTATGTATTTGGTTAGAAGTTCTCATTAAGTTAGATCTTCCAGTCTCCCTGGGTGTGTTCCGCCCTGTGTTGCTGTTTCCTGGAAGCTCTTTGGAGGGAATGCCCGGGAAGCCAGACACCGCTCTGCTGTGCCCTGTGGCTCCAGGTGGGCGCTGAGAGTGAAGCTCGGGTTCAGGATCTGTCCCTGCCAGCCCAGCTGTGTGACCCGGGCAAGCCCATTTCATTCTCTCCATCCTGGGGAATTTGAGTGTCGTCTGTGTTCCCTTCCAAATATAAAATTATAGGATTCTAGGGCTTTGGCAAATTGGGTGTCCGTGTCTCTGAAAAAGAAAGGAAAACCACATCTGTTGAGTTAGAATAGGGATGTGGCAGAGATGCCACAGGGTGACCGGCCATTGTGTCTGCCCAACACTGAAGGACTGTCCAGGGCACAGGATTTCCCATTTCCAAACCGGGAAAGTCCCAGACAAAATGGTCACCCTCGGTGCACGTACGGTACCTTCCACCAGCCTCCCTGACACCTAACACAGGTGCAGGATGGGGAAGCCCAGCCCAGAGGGGATTTCTAAGCCCAGGGGGCTGTCTGATGGAGTCTGGCTGAAGGGAGGAGGGGACAGGTGCCAGCCACCTTCCTCAGCAGAGAAACCTCAACGTTCAGTTGACTTCGAGATCTGTTTCAGCAGTGCCACCTTGGCCCTCTGGGTAGAGACAGTAAACGCACAGAAAATGGCACCAGGAGCCTGTGAGGATTTTTAGTCCCCCTACCGACCCACCCCCAACAAGGAAAAAGAAAAAAATCAGGTACATATTCCCTAAGAAACCATTGCATCCTCTCCGTTTGGGAAGAAGCTTCCTCTATAATGGATAGGCTGCCACCTTCTGGCCGTGAGGGGGAATGTGGGAAAGTGCAGACAACCACAGGGAAGGAAATGCCGGTGGGCTCGAGTCAATTCAGCTCCTCTGGGCACGAGGCAGTGAGCTAAGTGCTTATGCAGCTAAGACTGTATCAGCAAGGCTAGAGCTTGCTGTGTGCACTGGAGAAACGAACATGCTCAGCACTTTGTGTGCGGTCTCTCCTAAGGTGTGCTCGACAACCCGGAGAGGGAGGTAATTTATCACCATTTTACGGATGAGGAAACTGACACTCAAAGGTTAAGTTACTTTTTTTTTTTTTTTTTTGTTGAGACAGAGTCTCACTTTGTTGCCCAGGCTAGAGTGAGTGCCGTGGCGTCAGCTTAGCTCACAGCAACCTCAGACTCCTCGGCTTAAGCGATCCTACTGCCTCAGCCTCCCGAGTAGCTGGGACTACAGGCATGCGCCACCATGCCCGGCTAATTTTTTTTTTTTCTATATAGATTTTTAGTTGTCCATATAATGTCTTTCCATTTTTAGTAGAGACGGGGTCTCGCTCAGGCTGGTCTCGAACTCCTGACCTTGAGCAATCCACCCGCCTCGGCCTCCCAGAGTGCTAGGATTACAGGCGTGAGCCACCGCGCCCGGCCGGTTAAGTTACTTTTTTAAGGTGACACAGCAAAGAGCTAGGAGTTGAAACCCAGACTGCTTGGCACCAGGCTATACTGGAGGGGACAGAAGCACGAGCAGGAAAACAGGGTGGCACACACAGTCTGGATGGGAGAGAGAGGTCGCCCTGAATGTGCAGGGGAAGTAACAGGGAGAACGTAAAGCAGGGAGTGGCTCTGACATCAAAGGCAACAGGATCCAGAGGGGAGGGAGAGAACTGGAGTTGTCAGGATTAAAGGTTAAGGGGAGGCGGAATTTGAAGTAAACACTGAAGGACGGGTAGGAATCAGAAAAACAGAGAGCGCGACAGCTTAGTGACCATTCAACAATATGCTGACGGCGGAGTCCATGTTAAATAGACATTAGCTTCTACTGACAATGTGTTCTGCTGGTTACATCCACGCTAAGGGTCTTGTACATATCTCATTAATTTACAAAAGCCCGATGAGGTCTGTATTAGTATGATCCCCAATTCATAGGTGAGAAAACTGAGCTGGAGAGAGGGGGTCATTCACCTACAGTCATATTGATAAGGGACGGAGTCACGATTTGAACCCCCGTCCTTCTGACTCCAAGCCTGTGCTAAACCCTCTACATGTTTGCTGGCGATAAACACAAAACTAGCACAGGCGTGGCGGGCCATGCCCACAGCATGTCTGGATCAGTCCGAGTCATGCGGGCCATGATGAAGGAGGGAAGGTTAGTGCAGGGGTGGATGGGTGAGGACACTGGGCACCGAGATGGCCCAGACGCCAGGGTTAGCTGACGAATATGTTGAAAGCCTTTCCCTCCAGCTACTGAAAAATGGGCTGAGAGCCATCTTGCTGCCACCAAAGGGAGAGGGGGGCTGCGGAGCCCACGGGAGAAGGGCCCCCCAGTCCCAGTGCTTGCTTTCCCTTATGCACACCACCGGGACATGCAGCGGGTCACCCCTTTGCTGACCAAGTGACCTCAGGCAGGTTAGTTCCCCCTCTCTCGTCTTCAGTTTCTTCATCTCTCATGTGGGGGATCATTACTTTTGCCCTAAATCATGGAATTTACCTACTTAGCATGTAGCACTGTTGGAGGGGAAATCGTGAGAATCAAACGTAAGGAAAGACATGAAAGTACTGCGGAGAAGTCTGAGGTCTATCAAGTATTCCGGCTGCCTAGACGGAGTGTGCATGCCTTTGCAGGAGACTCGGAGTCAGCATCGCATACGAGGCTCCTCTTTGTGAGGATGGACATGTCATTTGAAAACCATTACGTGGTTCAATGTCTTCCGGCAACAAAGGTTTAGGAAAAGCAAACCCAAGTTTAGTTTAAAAAGAGATGACTGACTTATGATTCTGAGCAGCGCAGAAGTAGGGCACACCCTGCATGATTTAATCAGGGGTTCAGATATAACCACCACACTCTGTCTCTCCCTCCTTCCCTCCTCTAGTGTTCACTGTGTTGGCTGTTTGCAGACAGGTGCTCCCCTCACTGTGGCAAGATAGCCACCCCAGCTCCAAACCTCAGGGCCTCCAGGTTCAAGTCCAGTATCTTTGTTCCAGCGCAGTCATGGGACCTAGCATGAGAAGCTCTGATCGTCTCAGCCCAGGACCTCATGCTCCACCCACTCATGCACAGGAAGTGAAATCAGGGAGGAGGGAATCTGCAAACAAAAATGGCAACTATTGCAATAAAAAACAATGAAAGAAATGCTGGGGAGGCAATCCACCCACCCCTAGGTTGATTGCACACACTCTGATCGCCTTCCTGTTCAGTTTGTGATCACCAGGATACAGACCCTCCTGCGGGAAACAAACCCCCTGCAATCTGCTTGCTCCTCTGAGGTCTTGCTGATGACGACAGCAATTCAGAGATTGCCGCAGCCCAATCTTTTTCTACTATCTAAGACCTTGCAACATCTAAAAAAATGGGCAGAATAACCTTGGGAGCCAGGCCGGCATATTCCTGGCTCAGCTCGGATGGCAGCTATAGAAGGATTTAGGTCCTGACTCCCGGGCTGGTTGTTGAAAAAAGTTCACTTGAATTTCAGGTGCAGTTTAATTCCCCACCCAGGAATTGAACTCTTCCTGCAAGGTGCAAGGCCCAGGGTGGTGGCAGAAATAATTCTGAACATCCCTGGGCTTGAGGAATTTGTGTCTAGCAAAGAAGACAGCTGGGGATCAACTCTGTAATTCTATGAAATGACCTGAAAATTTTAGATGACTTCTTTACTGGTCTCTTGTTTCTTTCCTCTTAGCATTGCTCTCCTATGTGTGATAATTCTGGATCATTACTTCTTAAAGTTTATTGTTGTAATCACCTGGGTGCTTGAAAATGCAGAACTGGGGGTCTTACCATAGACCTCCCGATTGAGAATGTGATGTGGAAAGAACAGGCATCCACACGTTTAGCAAGCAGCCTGAGTTAATAAGCCCACTGAAGTTTGGATGTTGCTCTATTATATATAAATTTCCCCTGTAACTCACAGTGTATCAACACTTAACTGAAAATGAGCCTCATATGCCAATTATTTGCCTCTAAATTCTAGAAGTAGCCCATTAAGGAGTAGGAAACAGTGTAAAAGGGGTTCCTCCCCTTGGAAAAGCAGAGCACACAAGAGTGGTTGTCAGAGGTCCGTGACGTTTTCCCAGCAGGAGGTCATGAGGCCCCACCAGGATCACCTTGATACTTCACTGGGGCTGGAAAAAGCTTTCTTCTGTTGTTGGCCTTATACCGACAGCTTGGTGGGCCCCTAACTTCATGATGATCAGAGGGGATAATGGTTGAAAGACAAAGCCAGCCGAGAGAGAGGGTATTGACAGGAAGCATGCCAGGTGATTTAATTGAATTTGGGCCATTCAGATGGGGTAGCTGGTCTCATTTAGGAAATGCACATTGAATAACCAGTTCCCTCATTAAGGAGGGCGATGCAATTTGAGGCGCTCCACGCCAGGCCCCGCTGACACAGCCTGTCTCAGCCCTGAGTTCCTGTCCCTACCCACGTTCACCGGCATTTTAAACCCTCTGGAGGTTTGCTCTTCCCACCTCCCTTGAGAATTTTTAAAGTTCTAATTATTGCTTTTAATTTTATGGTACTCAGTTTCAAAGTCAAGCAGATCTTCTAGTTTGTTATAAGTGCAGTTTATAGTGTTTGTCCTTCTTTTATCCACTTTTTTTCCCTGTTGAATTCTCTATTTCTCATTCTTCCTTTGCTGTTTCCTTTCTTTCCTGGCCTCCTTTTAAGATGGTAATGATACCCGAATGCAGTTTTAACCCAAGACTCCAATGTGGGAGCTTTGGTTTTTTTTAAGAAAGGAAAAATTTGCTGTGACTTCTCTGCCCCCCACCATGTACCTCAAAAAACCTTTTGGAACTAGCTTACACCCTTTTAAATAAGTACATAATTATAGCGGCTAATATTTACTATGTGACAAGCACTGTTCTAAATGCTTTATAATTTAATTTTTACCAAAATGGGTTCCCCCATTTTGCAGATGAGAAAACTGAGGCACGAAGAAGTTACATGATTTTGCTTGGGGCCCGAAGCTCAGAGGTGGCTGAGCAAAGGATGGATGCCAGCCTGTGCCCTTCACCGCTACTCTGTGCCACCTCTCAAAAAGAATCCTAGCCAGAGAGAAATGAGACGTCAAAGTCCCACTGAGAATTTGTGATATTTCTGATAAAGAGGATATTTTCTACCATCCTAGAGGAAGGGATTGCAGGGCTTAGGTGAAGAAAACTGTCCCACTAACCTGATATTGATTTATGTGAAAAGATAAATTGGCACCAGACGGGGAAATCCCTGGCTTTAGGTAATCTTGGGGAGTTTACCTGGGGGACAAGGCTAGCAAGAGCTCTACAAAGTGAGAAGCATTTTATTGTACAGAGAGTTATGTTTTGATCGCTAAATTTTCTGGAGCCGGTAGATATTAGGAAGTCTGACTTTAGCCTTTAGATGTTCAGATCCACCTCGGATGAGAATGGCCATGTGGCTGGAGACAGGAGTATCAGTTCACCCAGGGCTCCAGGTCAACAGCTTGACCACTTCCCGCCTTTCGGTTTTGATTATTCTGTGACTTAGATAGCATGGCTTAAAATGCACAATTATTGCTTCTCAAAAGAAGCTAAAGCTATGAGCGGCAATATCTTATCTCCTGCCCCCCGCCATTTTTATATAAATTTTCTTGTAGCACAGATTGCTTTAAATAAAACGTTAATGTTACTGGGCAGACTTCTGTAGACTGAAAAGTTTGAGTGAAATTACAAGACAGCAGGGTACAGTGGTGATAATGACTGTGTCTGAAATAAGGATATGAAAGCCAGTAGAATAACCAGGAGTCTCTCGGAAGAAAATAACGAGATTAAGCTCCAGAATTCTGTCAGTCCATTGACCCTCCATCAGCTAAGTCCAAAGAGATTCTTAGAAGGTCCTGACGATGTTTGGAAGCACCACTCAGCTGGTGTTCTAGCTCAAAGACAAAGCTGCACCCCACATGCCAGCTCTGTTCAACTCTTGATTGTCTACATTAAAAAAAAAAAAATCTGAGAGGACGAAACCCTTGAGTCATAGGCCCAGACCCTCTTAGTGCTTCTCCATTTTTCTTTGAAAAAGGAATCGCCAACCTATAGACCAATACATTTGTAAAGCACAATAAAAATAAGGTACTAGAAGAATGAAATAAAGACATTATTTCAGTCCATTATCTGTTGTTTATAACATAGTACCTGAAAAATTGGTAATTTATAAGAAACAAACTTTCTTTCTTAGGAGGCTGAGAAGTGCAAGGTTAGGGGGGTGCATCTGGTAAGAACCTTCTTGCAGGTGGGGATTCTGCAGAATCGTAAGGTGCTGCAGGGTATCACATGGTGAGGGGGCTGGGCATGCTAGCTCAGGTCTCGCTTCCTCTTCTTATAAAGCCACAGCCCCACTCCCATGATAGTTCATTAATCCTTGAATGCATTAATGCATCCATGAAGGCAGATCCCTCATGACCCAATCACCTCTTAAAGGCCCCACCTCTCAATACTGCCACACTGGGGATTCAATTTCAGCATCAGTTTTGGAGGGGAAAAATATTCAAACCATAGCAGACATACAAAATAGGAGCCCAAACATTTAATTATTAAACAGGCATAAAATTCCATTTCAAAAAATATGAGAATACACATCATTAGAAAAAAGGAAAAGAATTACAAAACTGCATGGGTCATGGAAAGGGTGTGTATAGGGTATTGATAGCACGTACACAAATGTGGCCATGTCAAATTGTCATAAAAGTCTCTAGATAACTTATTCTCAGCTTAATATTTAAGTCTCCAGGGACCGGTGACCAACAGTTTATGGACTGGCAGCGATCACCTAAGAGTAAATGGGACTCCAGCCTTCGGTGCCCTTAGATATCCAGGGTCCTAGAAGCTTCTTGGGAAACCAGATGTCTTTGATGCAATAAGCCAAGGCTCTAAGAATCATGTGCCTTACATTAATTCAAACCATTTATCAGAGGAATATGAGAGCAGATGATATATTTTAGAATTCAGGCATGGAGTTATCGATCGAAGAAGAAATTAAGACTTATGGTTATTATAGAAAAGGGCTGGGGGGCTGGGGCTGCCACACCTTGGGTCCTGGGTAACCCGTTCAACTCCATCTACCATAATTAAAGTCGGGGCGTGTTGGCCAGGATCAGCACCTGCTCAGTAGGTCTGCTTTTGGCTCCTCTGGCTGAGGATTTATTTTATTTTATTTTGATGGGCTTGAGGGGGGGCTCTGCAGGTAAAACACCCACCTATGCATTGGCGCTACTGTTTATGAGGAGGAAATGACCCTCCTGCCTTCTTCCTCCGGGTCCCCAAGTCTCATCATAGTCCTAGAAATCTGTCATCTTCTCCACCTGTCTCTATTCACATCCTCTCCCTACCTCCCTTGGCCCTCCCCATTTACCAGAATCTGCCCTTCGGCATGGTCCAATCCCTGTTGGCGTGTGCCTCATGATGAGCAAGTGTACATTAACGAATAAACCAGTGCGTGGTTCAGATTGCATGTATATTGGTAAACATCAGCGACTTTGCTCCTGTGTAATACCAGCATCACACACGATGAAAAAATCATGTATTAGGACAGCTTTTAAACAATGCCCTGTGTATGATTGTTGAAGATGTTTAATGATTTTTTTCTTATTTAAAAAAATAATGTCTTTTTGGAAAAACATAATTTAGCAAAAAAGAAGAAATTCTTCTTTATGTGAGTCAGTATTCATACAGAATTATATGGTTCTTTTCTATAACTTTCTAGTATTGTACAGATATACCAAAGTGGATGTAAAATTACTTTCGATGGACATTTGGTTACGTATTCATTTCTTCCCTTAACATTGCATTGCAAACATTTTTCCATGTCATTAGATATTCTTCTACCTTAGTGTTTTTAATGACTACATAGTATTCTATTGCATAGGTGCAATATTGCACTTAATCAATACAATATAATTAAATGTTTTTCTCCCAAACGTCTGCTGTTATCAATAGTGATACTAGTGATACAGTTGTAAATAGATCTTTGCCTACTTTCATGATTGTTTCCTTAGGTTAAGTCCACAGCCGTGTAGCACTGGATCAAAGAGCATGGGATATTCTAGGGCCTTCCTGCAGCCTTGCCATATTGCCGGAGTTGAAAGGCAGTATGGGAGGTCAGAAGAGCTTGGAGTGTGGAGGGAAACAGGCCTTTACCCTAATCATTCCTCTACTGCTTACCAAGCTGCGTGAGTTTGGCCAGGGACTCACATTCTCTAAGCGTCAATTTCCTTGTACCACATAGGGATGAATGTGAAAACATCACTTTGCAGGACTGTTTTGAGGCGCAAATAAAATCATGCATTCAAGCCTTCTGCAGGAAGCAGCCTTCCCCTTGGTCACTCTGGAGTGGCGTGTGAGCAAGGATGCATTTTTAACTCTGTCTGCCGTCTCCATCAACTCTTTCACGCGCCTCGGAACCCGGGCACTGCTCCACGGTACATTTTAGGCAGGGAGGAGAGGGTGTGGGGGCTGGAATTTCAAAGGCATGCAGAACTGGTCTAGCTCTTATATAATGGGAATAAAATTTCCACGAACAAATGGTTACTAGATGAAAAACGTTTGGGATTTGAGTCTTCTGAGGGTTGTGTGTCATCCTCTGAAGCATGGGGTCAGAGGTGTGTGTTTCTGCTCCTTGGTGAACAAGATGATGATCCAGTTCTGAAATCCCAGGAGCTGTGGGGAGGCCCTTTTTGCCCAGTTCCTGCTCTCCTAGGACTCTTTGTAAGGCGAGCTGTGGGGTAGGGAGAGAGAGAAGAATGACACCCACTGATCCCCAGCAAAACTACACACACCTCTCTTTGATCTGTCTTGGTTGAAACCTACAAAGGTTAAAATTGAGAAAACCTCCAGGACAGGCGTGTGGTATGCGGTTAGCTTTGTGTGGGAGCCTGAGTCCCGGAGCCTGCCCTTGCCTTTGCAGCAGGCACATTTGTGTGTTTGGATTTTCCAGAAGGGATAAATCACACAAACAGAGCACCTTGGGAATCCTTCTGGGAGCCGGGCTCAGGCCCAGCCCCCTCCTGTTAAACACATGCCCCATTCTCCGGGCCATGCAGAGCCGTGCACACACCACCCTGTCTGAGCAGCTTTCTCTGGAAAACTCATTCTTGGAGAGAACTTTCTTTGTGCTAATAGTTCAGCCTTTTAGACTAAACAGACGAAGAGCAAATAATGAAGTATAGGAAAAAAAGAGTTCCTTCTGGTAAATAGAGAAGGGAAAGGGTCGTTTGGGGTTTGATATCCTTTGTGTCTCTGATTCTTGCACTCCATGTTGACAGTGGTACCCAAGCCAAGAAAGATACGGAGAAACAGAACCTCCTTTTCACTGTGTCCTGTTTGCTCTTTGTGTTCCTAGTGCTTGGATGGTGCCGTGAGCCTGTCTGGCCTCTAAGTGCACATCTTGTCCTCTTTGGGCCCCAACGCGGGGCTGTGGTATTTGGCCTGCAGAGCAGCATTCGTTTAAATAAAACCAAAGCTTTGAAGGTTGATCTGGTTTGAGAACAAACCCGAAGCGTGGGATTCTTTGGCATATGGGCCCCTTGGAGCCGAGTAGAAAGTCCAGTTTCCCCAGGATGAGCCCAAAGTGATGTTGAAGAATAGTTTCCTCGTTGATGGGCCTGGCTCTGAAACCAAAGCCAAGACAGTTGCCCCCGTCCTCTGTCCCTGTCCCCACTCCAGTCAGGCTACTCTGTGCTGCTCACAGTCTGTTTTTATTGTGAGGTGCGTTTCACTCACAGAGCCTTCCGTCGCAGCCACCCCCACCCCCGCCGTGAGAGTTGCACCCCATTGCATTTACACCCCAATGCACTCAGCGTAGATGACAACACCCGCCCCAAGGATACGCTTCCGACTGAGGAGGGAGAGAATGTTGGACCAGCAATTTCGGGAGACAGTTAAAAGATTAGATAGTAAATTTACTTAACAGAGACTAATCGCCTGGGACTGGGTTTCATATCCTGTTTTGAAATAATGTATTTTCTTTTGTGCTCTGGTCTGAATCTGTCATCCCTCCTCTAATAATGAGAGGCAGAGGATTTTTAATCTTTGACCCTCTTCCATATAATCTAATCACAGCGGTTTTCTGATCCTCCTCTACTTATTTGGTGAAATTCGAGAAGGAAAAAGAACTCATTTTTCCAGCATGGCTAGGCCGTTCTCTGGTTCTTGTAAGGGGCTGGGTGGACAGGTAGAATCATCCCACCTGGTTGATGTTCCGCGCGCGAGGCCCTTAGCACTGGGGAACGGGGGAGGAGAAAGGAGGGAAAGGGAGGCTGAGGGCTCTTACGTCTGAGGCAGGTGAATGAAGGGTGGCGATTAGGAACGACAATAGAACATTCATGACATGTGTCTCAAACCAGCGCAGCGTGGCAAGCTGTGAGTCACGAAAGGGGAGCAGTTGTAGGTGGGGCAGTTTCTGAGTCTAGTAGGTTAGGAATGAGACTGTAGCTGATCCTCCAATTGTCTGCGCGTGGAAACTTTGACGCACTTAGCGTCTTCCCCTTCCCTTTCAAGGTGGGAGGTCTTTGGCTGTCTCTCCTTCCTCCTTGGTTTGGCTCTTAGGCGGATCTCTTGACCCTAGGCAAGACCGTGCGTGCTGAGGTCTTCCCTTTGCGCGGGGTTGCCAGATGGGGCGTCCCTTTAGGTTCCCTGGCTTTGGGAGTTGCCCCAGCAGGAATCCTGGAGGCTGGGAGTCTGGGTTCAGCTCTCACCAGACGCGGGAGCAGTGAACAGAGGACTGCTTTTGCCTGGCCTGCTGCCCTTCTCCCCTTTACGCAGCGGCTGCATGGTGGGCATGAGAGCTGTGGACGGGAGCCTCGGCACCTCCTGCTTCCCCGTCTCCACCGCGCAGGGTCAGTGAGACTGCAGGCGAAACCGTGTCCTTTGGCTGCTTAGCCAGAGTTCTCTAAGTTGAAAGCAACAAAACCCACCCAAACCCAGCTAACTACATTTTAAAAAGGCATTTATTGGAAGGCTATGGGATGGGGCGGCATCTAGAATCAAAGGGAAGGTCGAAAAACAAGGCCTACGAATCACCTTCAGAGGGTATTGCAGGCAGCGGTAGACCAACAGCAACACTGGGCACCAGTGCCAATGAATCCATGTCACCTACACTCTGTCGTTTGTTCCCTTTGCCTATAATTCAAATGCCCTGGAGGGAGAGCCTCACTGACCAGGCTGGGCCATGGGCTTGGCCAGGGCCTGGTAGGGCCTCTTGATTATTATGGTCCTGAGAGTTGGTGTCCAGGAAAAGGCAATTCCTCAAAAGTTAATAGGAGGGTGTGCTGTTATGCAAAGAAGGTGGCAGTGGTGGGCAGCCAAAAGCTGGCAAATTTCTGCCAAACATCCATGAGTCCACGTCTCGCTAGGATTTTACCTTGCTGGGTAGGTCTTGCTATGGCAGCAAGCAGAACAGTCTAGAAGAGATGGCAGGAGAGACTGCTGATGACCACTTCTCTCACCTGCTCCCCTTCACACGGTGCCACCGTCCTCACCACCCCCACCCCGTCCTCCTGTCACTATCAGAATGGGCAGATTGACTCCCAAAATGTAAGCTTCTGAGTTGAGGTTATTTCATTTCTTTTGAATCTCCCAGGTTCTAGTCATCACTTGTCTTCATTAACTTCTCTCCTGGGCCCCTTTGTTCCCCACCCAGGCCTTTGCCCTGCCCCCTCCCCCAAATTCACAACTGAGATAAATAATTCATAGGTAAAATAAATATCCAGCCCCTATCCCAGCTCTGCATAATTACCTCCCTGGTGTGTGTTGGCTTCGCCCTTCTGGGAAATGTGAGCAGGGAAATGGGTCCTTTTAGCCTGTGAATGGTGCTTTATTATTTTGATGCATGAATGCGGAAGGAATAAGAGACAAAATAAAGTTAATAATACATTGCAGTGTAGATAATTCATCACTTAAATCAATAGGAACTGCGGGTCACTGAACTAGAACTGGTGTTACTGTGATCCAAACATGGAATTAATAATTGAAACTACACTGATCTGTCTTCCTGGAATGGGAAGACAGACAACCCCAGGGATAGATGCGTGCGGCACAGGAGGAACGCAGCAATGGAGATGGATGATTCATTTAATTCCTACAGCTGTCACCTACAGTAAATATGAAAATCTGCTTTCTATCTGGAATCAGCCTCATTTGGGAGTGAGGTTAGCTGAATTATATCCTCAGCTCTGTGTTTATTTTTTCATTTATTGCAGGAATTCCAAATGATTGGTTAGCATGCAATGGCACATGCTCTGAGGTTGAAGAGGCTCTGTAGCAGTGACTAGGCCGTGGTGTGCACAGCATCTGTGGCCCCGTCACCTCCTCCACCCCACCTGAGAAGCGTCGGTGCCCAGTTTCCCAGGAAACTTGCTTCTGCAGCCACGCTGAGGACGGTGGAGTCAGTGACCTGTAGTTTGCAAAAGAGCATGACAGGAGAGTCAAGAATATGGACTCTGAGAGAAATGCCAAGCTGAACAACCTTGGGCGAGTTATGTAGTCTCTCTGAGCCTCAGTTTCCCTCCCTAGAAAAGGAGCTAATGCTAGTACCTCCCCCGTGAGGCTGCTTGAGGACTGGAGGAGAGAATGAATGAAGCATTTAGAGTCACGGCTGGCACCTGGTACCCAGCCCTGCGTGCCACTGTTCTGGGAGGCAGTCGTGTCGTGGAGATACTCGGCCAGCGTAAGGCTGAAGTTGGTGGTTTATGGGGAGATAGTTATTGCTGTTTAAAATTGAAATTGACCCCACCTACTTGGCTCTTAATAGGGTAAAGTCGATTATAAAAGTTAATCTCTATGCTGCTCCCTTCTGCTTGCAAAGGACGGGTTGGAAGGGGGCGAGATGAATGGGATCCCCAGCAGGGCACCCGCTGGTAGATCTGGACCCATTGCAAAAGTGGGGAGGACTCCACTTGGAGGTGGGGATTAGGCAGAATTAAGTTGTCCTGCCTGATGACACGGGAAGAGTGGGGTGAGGAGCGGATTTCTAGAGAACTGCTGGAGAGGGAAGCAAAGGAGAGAATCCAGGGAAGAATGCAAGAGGTGGAAGCTTGCAGAGAAAAGTGGCTGCATTTTTTAAGAACAGAGATGTTTAAAATTCATTTTTAAGCCTCCCTTCTTCTCTGCAACCTTCATGTTAGTCTGCGTGCTGTATAAATTTGGTCCGTGTGGGTATGTGTGTGTCTGCGTGGTGTTCATAAAGGAAGGAAAAGAGGTTGGATTTCCCGGCTGGAGTGACGTGCTCTGTGACAGCACAGTGCCTGAGCCTGGCCTGGGGATGCCTAAGTGAATCTGTTTCGGCAGAAGTCGGCCTTCAGAACCAGAGCCAGTGAGGAAAAGCCCTGGCCTTGGCCGTACCGCAGGCTCTGGGGTACCTGGTGACGCAGGGGCTCCTGGGTGAGTGAGGCGAGGCTTGGACCCACATTTCTTGCTCCTCCGCCTATACCTGTGTAGGCTGCAGGGGGTCTGGCTGGACATCACCTGCCAAGTACAGGGAAGCTCTTTGTCCAGGAAGCGCCTTCCTACCTTCAGCTGCGTTTCTGCTCAGTGGAGGGTCTGTTTGTCCCCTGTAGTGACTTTTCTAGCCAGCCGGAGCCCCAGTCTGAGGCTGCCATGGTCATGTGTGATCAACTCTGTGACAGACCAGCCCCCTGAGCTCAAGAAGCCCAGCAAATATGCAGGGTTTCTAGAAGGGGCACTGCCATTCATTTCCCCATTCTCAGAAGTGTGTGAGCATGCAGAAGACCAGGGTCACCTCCTCTGGGGACTTTCTGAACTCCCCCCCGCCCCACAGCGGTCGGGATCAGACACGTGGGAGTGAAGCAGAGTGTGCTGGAGGAGAGATGGGCGTGGCCGAGCCTTAGCCTGTTGGGCAAAGGACCCAGGGCAGAGGGTAGGTGGGTGACAGCCCCGCCCTAAAGACAGTGTCTACACTGGCTTCATTACAGAGCCACACCACCTTCTCTCAAGACGATTCCAGAACCCAACAGGCTGTCGTAAGCAGAACTATTGTGGGAGGGAAATACAGTGCAGTCTGTTTAATGCAAGTGCTGGAGGTAAAACCACAGTGATGTGAAAATCTATGTAATCAAATGGACCCTGAAAATCCCTTAAGTAGCCCTTAAATCTCTAGAATCTGGTCCGTTCAAAACTCAAAAGACAAAAGGGAACTTACTTTTAAAAATTCTGGGAGGTTTTTTTTTTTTTTTGGCTGGGGGGTGGGGGGGATCTGGCCTTTCCTGGAGCGGCAGAGGCCAAAGATCTACTTTGAACTGGAAAGATGACGGGGTCAACAGAAAAGGCCGTTTCTCTTCTCGCTGAGCACTGTAGTTCTCCGTCATGAATCAGATGTCCTCAGTCACAGGACCTCAGTGACTCGTGTGGAGAGGGAGGAGGCAGAGAACCGAGAGGCAGGGACCTCCGTGTCACGTCCAGCTCCACCACAAGGTACTTGTGTGACCTTGAACAAGATACTTCACTTCTCTGGATATTAATTCTCCAACCTTTAGAGCAAACTCAGACAATATTTAAATAGATAGGTAGATAGGTGGAGAGGTGGTGCCAGCTTTTTTAAAAAAAAAGTATAATTTAGAGTTGCAAACAAGAGGAGAATGAGATATAAGTTATCTATATTTTTTCACAAAAAAACCATAACCAACTTTTCCTCCTTGACATTGTCAAATTGAGTTAAAAATGTCCATAATTTATATACAAAGTGTTAAATATATTCCATTTCAGGATGGAAATCAGCTAATATTTGTGATGTCCTCCTTACCGACTAAGAACAGTCCTCCCTTGCTGTGTCCTGGATGCTGTATCGGGGGCTAAGGAAGGTGAATTAGAGGCCGGTTAGGTTGGCTGTTTGGAGCCTCAGGTAGGCAACTGCAGAGGAATCACAGCATCTTGAAGAATTTGGAGGGCTCTACTATTTAGGACTTTGTTCATTTACACCTTTAGGCGATTTACCTCTCTGAGTCTGAAATTAAGAAATTGTGAGGGTGTTGGTCTAAATCGGTGGTCTTCAAATTCTTTTCCTCTGAGTGGGTTCTCTTCTCTGGACATGCCCTCGGGGCCTTTTCGGGGGGGGGGGGGTGAGTTAGAAAGGACGTGAGGGAAATCCCAGCTGCCAGGACTCCAGGCTCCCCTGGGCACCCTCTGTCAAAGATACAGCTCTACTTTTATCTGATTTATATATTAAGATTTTCATGTCAGATGTTATTTAAAGAACGGGTCCATCACGAGGGGAAAATAAAAGAAAGATAAGCGACAGATGGTCTTTAAAGTCTAAGGTCTGCCATGTCTAAGTTTTTGTGATGCTCAGAGAAAGAGAAAGCTGAGTTGATGAGTCCTGAGCAGAATGCCTGGCCCTCCTCTAATTTCCAAGAATGGGTACAGTCACCAAGGGTCATCCAAGTCACCCTCAGGATCATAAAACCAAAAGAGAGTCGATGCTCATTTTTCACAGTAGTTACATTCTGTAAAGTCACCTGGAACACTGAATTAGCAAATACTGAATCATTGCTGCTAGGGGAACACACACACACACACACACACACACACACACGTACACACCTCTGACATAGATGATAATCTTAAATCCCAAAAGCAATTCATCCTGGTAGATTCTACTTATTTCATAAGAAATTGAGGTTCGGTAATGTCAAGTGGCTTGCCTGCGGCTGCCCTACTAGTAAACGCCAGGGTTGGGATTCAAACTCACCTAAGTGCCTGAGAACCGGAGCTGCTTGTACCCTGCTGCCCTGCCCCAGCTCCGCCCTCTGGGCACCTGTGTGTGACAGCTGCAAAGGAAGGTAGAGCATTGCCTTGTTTGACCTTAGCTGGGCATGTGTACATCCAGTGGCTCAGATCTTTTGCTGATCTGCACGTGTCCGTGAATGACCAGGAAAGCACTGCAAGTATTGATTGGGGAGTTACAAATTTTAGCGAGTAGAGGAATTCGCAAATACGGAATCTTCAAATAATGAGGATTGACTATGTATGTAATGCATTCTAGTGACAACTAGATACATTATTCACTATGCTATTCTGTTCACATGGACAGTACATCTTATGTATCTATTTGCCTTTCATGGTAATCTATTGATCAGATCATCTGAGTGGACCTCTTGAACAAGTCAGAATTTCTCCACTCCTAGTAATAAAAACATAAAGTAAAAAATGAATGCATTGCAACAAGGAAATGTTATTATATATAACAGTTTCCTCCTGTCCTCCTGCTGTCCCCGACTTTCTGCTGCTCTGCCATTCCCTGTCGCCTCCCCTGATGCCCACCCCACCAAAGGGAAGTCCTGTCTTTATCGACCCAGTTCCTGGATGTCTTTCAGTGTAAAATCTAGCGAATGGGTTGAAAGGAGGACCTGAAAGGGGGCAAAAGGCAAGATTGGCTTAGGGACGGGCTGTGTTGCCAGGAAGTGTCCAGAGTACACGTGATGTATGTCACATGTGCAGATCCGAAAAAGGGCCTCTGAAAAGTCTTCCTCTAGATAAGAGTAATTTAAGAGATTCCAAAAAAGACTGTAACTCCTTTTTAACCATCTGTGCTTGCCTGACTGCGTCTTTCCATAGGATTCTATGTAGGAACTGGTCCACAGGGACACCTTAGTTTTATCAGGGTTATGAGGCAAACCTAACAGTCTCCATCTATTGACGCGTGTGTCTATTTACGTAGTCTTTGCAGCATTATTTTTCTATATTGAAGTCACGTCATAGGGGACAGAGAGAGGCTTTGGATACAAAACATGAAGGTGAATATCACTTCCTTACTGGAAGAATGAATATAAATATGGGGGCCATAATTGTCACAGGGGAAGAAAAAATTTAGAAGAAAAAATTTTCAGGGTCTAACTTTGTCTTTTATATTTGGTTTTCCAAAGATGATAAACAAACCTGGATAATATCTAGATGTTTGTCTTTCTCCTTATATTATTTAGTTTGCATGAGCCTCAGGTTCGCCATCTGTAAAGCAGGGATAATAATAGCGCCTGTCTTGGGCCAGTGGTCTGAGGATTCAGTGTGATAGACTTAGCGTGATTCCTGAAGCTGAGCAACAAACTCAGTCTGTATTAGTTGTTATAATAATGGTTAGTACCGTCCCCTTACTGGGAAAACCTATTCAAAGAGAAAAATTTTTTAAAGTTATTTTTAAAGAGACACAATAACATATGTCTACACGGAAATGTGCACACAAATGTTTGTAGCAGCATTCTTCCTAACAGCCAAAAGGCAGAAACAACTCAAATGTCCATCGAGGGGACGAGTGGATGAACAGAATGTGGCATAGCCACCCGGTGGAATATTAGCATGTAGAGGAAGGACTGATGCATGCTGCAACACGGATGGACCCTGAACACACTGTGCTACGTGAAAGAAGCCAGTCACAGAATACCGTATTTGTGACTCGATTCACATGAAAGACCAGAGTAGAGAAATCTATGGAGACATAAGGTAGACTAGAGGTTGCTCAGGGTTGGGTGGGAGGATGGAGGGATGGGAGTTGAGAGCTAAAGCTTGTGGGATTTCTTTTTGAGGTGATGAGAACTGTCTAGAGTTGACTGCAGTGACGGCTGCACGTATCTGTGATTATGCTAAAACCACTGAATTGTACACTTTCAGTGGAAGAATCATAAGGTATGTGAAGTATATCTCAATAAAGCAGTTTTAAAATTTTCAGTGAAAAAGAGGGAAAAAGTTGTTTCTAGATGATTTTGCTTCTGAGCATGAGTCAGAAGCCAACGGTTAGAAAACTGGAGTTATATTCATGACAGTCATGGAAACGAGACACCAGAGACCTGTCGGTGGCCCGTTATTGCCTTTGGGCTCTGCAAGGACAAAACCCAGAATCGATGTTAAGCTGTTGTCTTAAGTTGGAAAGAATTTCAAAGGTCACGTAAGGAAAGCATGGCCCAGTCACTCTCGGCATTTCAGCTCAGCCAAACACCTCTTAATCTCTGCTTTTACCAGGAACTTACACCTACAGAGGAGAAGGGAACCTAAAAATCCACATGGGGGATATCTGTGGCACGGCTCGGGGGCAAGGAAGGACTTGGCAGAGAATGCACTTGACCCGTGAACGGGAGGAGAGAGCAGAGTGATAACAGCTGCCCTGGAGTGTGGGTGAGATGTTGCATGCGACTCGTACCCAGCATGAGGCAACAAGCAAACTCTGAGTTAAAACAGGCAGAGACAGGTGTTAGTCTAGCAAAGACAGCAAAAGGAAGAGAAAGAAAGGGACCCCACAGGCACGGAACCCTCATTTGGAGTTTTGTACCACACCGGGTACTTCCCAACGTCCATCTCGCTTCATCCCCGCAACATCGCTAAAGATAACACACCACTTTTACAGATAAGGAAACTGAGGCTCAGAGATATGATGTCACTTTTCAGAAGATACTCAGTTGACAAGTGGGGAAACCGAGATTCAAGCATAAGATCTAGAGTGTCTTCACCAATATGGTCCTAAAGCAAGCTTGGGCAAACGGTCTGCCATCATCCACCCAGTTGCTCCAGCCAAAAACCTAGGAGTCCTTCATTTTCTGATTTTTCTCCATCCGCCCCCAATCAGCCCATCAGCAAGCAAGTTGGATCAAACTCCCCTCCGGGTCCCTCAAGGCCTTGTGCGACCTGGCTCCTCCTGCCCTGCCCAGCCTCATCCTGTTCCATTCTCTGCCTTGTGCCCCTGTTCTCCTAGTCCACTGGGACGAACGAGTGCGTCTGCTGTGCCCTCTGCCTGCAGTGCCTTTCCCTGTCTGCTCACTCTTCCAGTCTCAGCTCAAGAGTCATCACCTTCTCGGGGAGACCTTTCTGGCAGCCTCCTCCAGCTGTGTGCAGTCTCCTCACTGTGTTTATTTTGTATGTAACACTCACCTTTTTCCAGAAATCACTTTTTGCTGTTTATTTACATGTAGTCTTATTTCTTCCCTATCTTCCTAAGTCCCTCGAGCTCTCTCATTGGCCAGGGTAACCCTGGAGCCTTGCTCGTGGAAGATGCTTAAGAAGGGGAAGGGGAGAGGGAAGGTGGCAGGCTTTTTCCTGCAGACAAAAGAGAGGTAAAGCAGACATTTCTGCAGAGCCAGACGGCTTTGGGATGCCCTGGTTTTCTACTTACTTGCCGTGGGCATCTGAACACCTTTTCCATGCATTTGTTTTCACAGATATTTATTGAATACTTTTTATTAAAAATAAAATCCACTTCTCAGTGATTGAAAACAGATATCCTGGGAGTTAGGAAATACATATGCTGAAGTTTACATTTGACCATGAGGTGCGTTATGAAGTCTGTGTTTCTGGGTTGGTGAGAAGGGGCAGATTGTCCAGGAAAAGAGAAAACCCAATCCATTCAGCTCACACTAGGTACAACCACGTACAGTAACAGAGAATGGGGGACATGATTCCTGCAATGTGGTGCAGGGGAACCTTCTCTGGTTCCCGCTACATGGTGCAATAGAACCGCCAACTACCTGGCCGTGTCGTCCTCAGACTAGGTTCACCCAGCCTCACACGTGTCTAAGGCAGGCGTAGAGCATGAAAACTGTGTGTCCACAACCCACAGTCGGGACAGCTGGTCTGTAACAATGAGCTCAGGAGAGTGATGATAAGGAAGATGAGGATGACACAGTGCACACTTGGAGAATGCCAATACCAAGTATGTTTTCCTTGCATTGTGTCATTTAGTCTCATCTGTGCGACTCTGTATAAACATACACTGCACAGGACTTTAGACATTTGCCTTCTTTGCTACTAAATCACCAGCATCTAGAGTAACGCCTGGCCTGTAGAAGATGTTTAGTAATTAGTTGCTGGTTGAATGAATAAAGATGGTGGGCGCACCAGCATGCCAGCTCTTTATGCAAGGGGCTTGTTTATCTGGTTCATTGCCACAGACATGATGCCTGGAAAATGCCTGGCATAAAATAAGCCCTCAATAAATATTTGCTGATAAATGTCCATTTATCAGATGAGGAAATTGAGGCCCAGAGATAGTATATTCCCTTACCCTGCCCGAGGTCACCTAGCCAGGCACTGCTGAAGTGGTGACCATCCAGGCTCTTAATTACGGTAATAAAAGAGGATTCTTGTGGTGTAGGGGCGGGCGTGAGAAACTGCATAGAACAGAATAGGTCAAGGCGTGGGAGTGAGTTTAAGATAACCCACAAAAAAATGCCGGGACAGTTTTAAGCCATGTAATTTGTGGACAGAAAGCATCGCCCAGTGCTGGACTCTCGCAAAGATTCTCCTTTTTCAGTTCAGGAGAGTTTTTGTTTGTTTTTGGTTTTGAAAGGAAGAAATCAGAGTGTTAACTAACCTTCCGTCACTGTGAGAAATGTCGCCTCCAGAGCCCTAACGGGAACCCCAGCTTAGCGTTCCCCTCCCCCTCTCCCCTGTCCCCCTCTCCGGGAGCCAGAGCCGCTGCAGGGGAAGAAAGCAAGTTCATGGAAACTGCACCTGTCACAGACAAACTCAGGGTGTCTCCTTCCCATTTATCAAGCTGTCAACTCCTGACCTGTCAGAAAACCATCTAGATGGGTTTGAGTTTATCAGCCAGATTGAGCGGCGTGTCCCGTCCGTCCGGCAGCTTTTCTCGCTGATGGCTTTATGGCTGTTTCAGGATGACCTGCGGGGGTTGGGGGGGGGGCCTCTCTTCCTGCTGCTCTTTCCCTCAACAGGAGAAAAACAAAAACAAACAAAGCCCTGCAATTTCCAGTAATGCAGAAGCCAACAACAGAACCGCCTCTGGCCAAGGACTGCACAGGTTAGCGTGGTCTATTTCCATCTGGTTAAATGGCGACTCCCGGGCAGTAAGCAGCTCGAGGTACAACATGTCAACTGGAGAGAAAATTAAAGCTGAAAACCTCTGTATAATTTATTCATCACAACCTAAAATTGACTCCCTGCTTGTCTGCATTCAGGTTGAGGCTCATTTAACTGCCTCCGCTGTGTCTGTTTAAAGAGAAAATAGAGGAATCGGCTTGGGGGGTAAGATAAACCAAAACACAAAAACTCCCAACAATTCTTTCATTTCATTCCTCTGATGACTTTGTTCCTCTCTGCTGGTTAAGATGAGAATGATTCTGCATCAGAATGATTAATTATTATTATTTCAAGTTTGGTGTCTCTTAAAAAAAAAAAAAAGTATTCTGATTTTTTTTTTTCTGAGCAAAAGTTCTGCAGATCAAGAGAGCAAAGCACCAGTTGCAGACTCCAGCAGAGTTTTCTTCTGCTTCTGAAAGCATCAGTACACAATAGATACTGTCACCATTTTATAGATGAAGATCAGAGAGGTAGAATGACTTGCCTGAGGTCACACAGCTAGAAAGAGTCAGAACTAAGACAGACCTAAGTCTGTCTGAGTCAAAGCTTCTAAATATCCCTGAGTTTTATTTAGCAGATGATGCTCATTAGGGCAAAGACCTACAGAAGTGTGTAGCCAAGATGCTATGAAGTAGAAGGAATTGGTAAATGAGAGGGTACTCTAACTTTAGAAGACGAGTTCCAGATGACAGGTGAGGTGGGAGGCACATTGCTACTGGATGAGCCCGTTGAGGTTTGTGTCATGTCTCCCCAGTGAGGTTTTATGCTCCTTGAAGACAGGTCCTTCTGAAGGACATACAGTTAGGTCTATAGACTGATTCCCTTTGTAATGCACTCAATAGGGCCAACTGCAGGGACACCTTCCAAAGTTGGCAAGGTCATTGACAACAATAGCGGTGAAGGATGGTGTCCCCAAGGTGATGACAGGGATGAGATTCCTCTCTCTGCTGCTGTCCTGGCGTGGAGACTAGAGCTCCTGTCCCTGCCATATTTGGGAAGAGAGTGAGTTTGAATTTCAGGATAACAGGGAGAGGCGAATGAGAAGATTTACGTCTTCTCCTTGGAGATCCAAGGAGAGCACCGGTCCAGCGAGGGCACGGGGAGGGAGGGGGCGCTGGGGTTGCTGGTAAGGGTGGTGCTGAGTGGTAGCCCCAGCTCCCCTGACTGGGGAGAGCGGGGGGGAGACAGGCTTGCAGGGAAGGAATGACATATTCCACGGGAGGGGAGAGATAAATCAGTCTTAATCTTTATGTTCAAGGAGGAGGGTGGTGAGGAATGTTAAAAACCCACTGTGGTTTCCAAGGCCCAGGGAGGGCATGAGGCAGGAATGCGAGTGCCTGCCAGAGCAGGTGAGCGAAGGTTGGGACGAGAATCTGGCCCAGGCACGGAGGTGCTGGCGGGAGGTGCGGAGCCGTCTGCAACTCCCACTGCAGAGGGCAGACCTCATCATTCCTGCCAGCTCTGCGTGGTGAGAGGCGGAATGAGAAAGCAAGGCTTCATTCTTCCTGCAGATGGAGGCTGACCACACCAAACATCGCACTTACAGAGCTGTGGGAGGGAGGGACAGCTGCAAAGACGGGAATGAAATACTATCATAAAGATTTGAGATGGGGGTTCCAGAGGAGTGTTTGAAAAAATTATGACACAAGTGTTATATATTCAGTGTAGAAAAATTGCATGAGACAGAGAAGCCAGAAATTAAAAATAATTTATTTATAATCCCTCACTTAGAAGTAATCAGCAGTAGTATTTTGGTACAACCTTCCCCAGACCTTCTCTCCTATACACACACACCACTCTCTTACATGTATAGCGTTGGATTACACTATGCATACTCTGGAAATCAACGTTTTCACTTTAAAAATGTAGAACATTTTTCTAAGTTTATGAATAATATTCTCCTTTTTGAGGGTTGTTGGTCTTCCGTAATACTGTATCACCATGATAACCAGCTCCTACATTTGAGAAATTTGGATGGTTTTCAATGTTTTCCATCATCCAAAGTGCTCCAGGGAACGTCCTTATATACATCTATTTTGGAGGGCCTTTGTTAGATTAGACTTAGGGTGGTTAAATGAAAGGTCGTGTACGTGTTAAGAGCTTTTGGGATATGTTGCCAAATTGCCCAACCGAAAGGCATTACCAGTTTATATCCCTTCCAGAAATACAAGAGCACACCGGTCTCGTTCCACCCTCACGTTCGCAGGGGATCAGCTTTCACAAAGTGGTTGATGCTGTGGAAGTTTGAGAGGCTGGAAGGAACACCATAACCTGATTCCGCTTGTATCACCCATGGAATTCTTGAAGCAGAAAAGGCGTAGGCATTGGGGTATTTAGGGCCCCCAGAGATAGATTTTGCAGAATCAAACAACATAAAGGAGGATGCATTTGAGGTGGGAGTGAGGGCAGTGACGGGAAGGTTCTCGCTTTCTCTGTTAGATTTAATATATAGAATCAAGAGAGAGCTCCTGTCCTCAGGGCTGACACTGTAAAGACGACATTGTAAAGACAGGGAGGGCAGTCCATGGTGACACACTGAGAGGAAGATGATGGCTTTCTCTAGTCCTCTTTCAGTGTCATACCGCCTGGTTCCAAGCTAGGTCCTAAAGTTTCGCCTTTCTGTTATAAAAATCACTCTTGCTTCTAAATAAAGAAATCCAGTGAACTCCTCAGACTTTTCTAGGCAAAAGATTGAACTTCATCTGGGTCCCATTTGAAAAGAGCAGGCGTATAAAATCCTGACATCCACGGTGCAGATAAGATCGAGAGCTCACCTGGGGAGACGTACAAGTGTTTCACATTCAAAGCACATGTCTCCAATGCTAATCAGATAACCGTAGAGTTTAGTTCTTACATCTGGCAGAAAACTCTTGCTTTTATGTTTCCTATTTTTTCCCAGAAGGTAATAAAATTCACAATTGTATCTCATAATCAATATAGCATCTCTTCAGGCACTTCTGCACATTATGATTGCCTAAGCTTTGGCCCAGCTCAGATAAGAGAACCACATGCTATTGCTTGTTTTTCCTCGTTGAGATCCTCAGCTCTGAGGCCTTGCCATTGGGTGACTCAGAAAGCAGATCTTGTTTTCCCAACTAAACAGGACAGGATGAGAGAGAGAGAGAGAGCCGGCGCGAGTTCACAATTGGAGAGGAAGACACATCACGGTACATTCCAGTTGGGATTGTTGAGCTATTCACCTAGAAACCAGAAGTACCAGAAGTACTCAGAATCAAGTGGAAGCTTTGCCCTCAGAGAGCGAGTGAACTTTTAGGTGTCATTGCTGATAGAGAAGAATTCTGTCTGGACTTAGAATAGGTATATGATATCGATTTGCAGCACTAGTATGCCAAAGTGCTCTTGGCATGAAGTTCATCTTGGATGACCAAGAGATACACCACAAGGGACCCACGCTTGAAAAGGCAGAACTCATGTTTTCCTGAACTAACCTAATGCTGGTCAAAATGCAGTGAAATTCACAATTGTTACTATTTGAAGCTATATGGGCAAAGTAATTTAGTATTTTATAGCTGTCTCCAATTCATATTAGAGCGTAATAAGAGCCAAAGTTCTATCAAAACCTGCAAGTTTGCTTCTTAGCTATTATGGTTTCAAAATTCATCTTCCTTTTTTTTAGCTTCACGTAAAGTGTTCCGGTACCTTCCCTTGTTGAAGCGAGCTAATTCTCCCACCTGAGTAACAACTTACTTACTTATGTATCTCCTATGTGCTGGGAGAGTAGGCTTATGCCTTGATTTTTATTATCATCTTGCCTTCCAATAGGTGTTTATAATCTTAAGAGTTTTCTCTTTCATAACATAGTACTCTAAACGAAGGAAATCATTTCTCCCCTTTGAGATTGCCCCGTGTGAGCTCAGTTGTCCTGAGAACAAAAAGTCCCAGGTAGAGCCTAGACTCTGGTGAGACAGGCAGGTGCCCGGGGTGCACCATTTAAGGAGGCCCCCATTCTCATGCATGTGGAGGTGTGGGGCCAGCAACTACAAGTGAGTGCCTCCTTAAATGGGGTGCCTGGGTGCCTCACCCACCTCACCTTAGGCCTGGTGTGGTCCTGGCTATGATCCCTGGACTGTTTTCAGACATATCAAGCATACCTGTCTCTTAGAGCCGTCTTCACTGGAAGTTTATTAAGGCCTCTGCTAGACATCAGGACAGGTGTTTTGCAGTGTGTGCAGGTGATGCGGCACAGACGTGCCTTACGGTAATGGGGTCCCTCTTTGCTGTTTTCCTGGTGGCTCAACCACTAACAATTCAGAGTGACTGCGATTTCTTTGACGCTCACCCCAGTTGATGTTATATCTTTGCCTCCATTACAACATTTGGGCCAAAAGCTTTGAAACAAACAAATACCGCGAGGTGACCAGAAGCCTCAAAGGTTGACTGTGTTGAACTGGATTATCTTACATTTTCTTGGTTTGTGCTTTATGTATAAACAGTAAAGTTCACTCAATCCACCTGGCTTCTTACCTTTTGTCCAGCTTGAAAAATGAAATGAGTTTGTTTTTTGGCGCACTGTATTCAGCAGGCCCCTAATCTCCCCTCATATGTCTTGTTGGCCAGTAATATATAAAAGTATGCCCCAGGCATGTAAATATCTGCCTCTCTCTTATCTCCCATGGTAATAATTTATCCAGGAAAATTATTTCCAAAAGGTTAAGTATTAAACTCTCCCTCACATAAATCCACATTGGATGTCTCTGATCAAATTATAATTTTCAAAGTATTCCATCACTGAATCCAGTTAAATTGTTCCTAATATTTTCCCATGAGTAGGAGACTTTAAAAATCTTGATTGTGCTACAAAAGTATTTTCCCAAATGCTTTATTAAGATTTGCACAAATGCTTACCATTTATCAGCAAGGAGTCTTTGCCCACTTGGAGGAAAATCAAACTAATGAATTTTTTAAATTTTGTTTTATTTGCTTTTCTGCAGCCCCCTGCACTTCAGTGCATTTGGGCTACCTTCTTTGAGCTTGCTATTATACCTAGGGACAACTCCCTGTGGCCTCATAAATCAGAATTGTTGATATTTATTGCTTTGTTGGTCTTTTAAAATCCAGTTTGAGTGGGTTTTTCTCCTCCTCTCTCTTAAAACTTTGCCTTTTATTTTTTTTAAGGCCTTATATTATGAAACTAAAATATCTTCTCCTAGATTTAACTACAAACAAAATACAAGGCAAGCCTTAAACAAAACAAAACAAAAAAGAGTCTGCTGTTTAAAGATGAAGGTCATCCCTTGGGCATTGACTCAGAGGTTCCAACGTAGCATTTGCAGAAGTCTGTCTTTCAACAAATACTCATCAAGTGCCTACTATGGGCCGGACTCTGGGCTATGTACCAGTGATGAATAAGACAGACTTAGTCCCTGCCCTCATGGAGTTGACAGTCTAATGCAGGGATCACTCAACATTTTCTGTAATGGACCAGATAGTAAATATTTTAGGCTTGGAAAGCCCCACAGTCTCTGTCACAATCACTCAACTCTGCCCTGTATGGCAAAAGCAGCCATAGACAATCCATAAAGCAGTAAGCATGCGTGACTGTGTTCCAATAAAACTTTATTTATAAAAACAGGCAATAGATCAGATTTGGCCCACAGACTACAGTTTACTGACCCCTGGACAAATGAAAGAAAGAAGGAAAAATAAGAAACTAAATATAATAATTACTATGTGTGATCATTGCCATAAAAGAAACAAATAGGGTGCTGAAACAGTTTCAGGGGAGTCTTGTTTTGGATAGAGTGGTCTGGGAGGCAAAGGCTGCTTTGCAGTGGTGTCAGTTAAGCTACGTCCTGGTGAGCAGGAAGTAGAGGATTTCAGGCAGTGAGAATTAACTGAGTTCAAGGCCCTGGAGAGGGAAAGTGCTCGGGGAGTCTAAGAAGCTGAAAGAAGGCCACTAGGCCCACCCTCAGCCCTCCCAGCTTTATTCACCTGTGAAGTGGGGTGCTGGGGAGTCTGGCCCACCCCAGAATTTGGCCATAAAAGCACCTGCTCAGGCAGTCCTGGGGGACCCCCTGGGACTTCCAGGGTATCAACCATGACCTTCCCTTTAGCCACCCAGGGCAGATGGGGGTTGGGCTCAGTTGTTGTTTTTTTTTTTTTTTTCCCTCTTCTACTTCTTAAGCAAAGACGTTTCATCAGCACATGGAATATAGAAAGCGTGCTCGGAATGTGTCAGGCTAAGCAAAAACACATGGTCTGGTTATATTCTCCTAAAATAGAGCAAGAGAAAGGCGGCAAACAGAGCAGCCTCCCATAAATCATCATTTGTTCGGGGAAAAGGTCTCTGACAGATATGTGGGGTACCGTGTGCGCGTGTGTGTGTGTGTGTGTGTGTGTCATTTCCGAGGCTGAACTTCATTATCTGATTCTGCTGGAGAGCGAAATGCTGTGCTCTCTACATCTGGAACCGCATCTTCAGTGTGACCAGCCACTTAAGAGATGCCTTCGCCCTGTGGATATTGAACCCCAGCCCCAGATCACCCCCAACAGGTACCAGCACTGCCCAGAGATCCCTGGTGGGGACAGGAGTCCAGCAGATAGCCAGCAAGGGAACCTAGAGCATCAAAATCCATGTTCTGCCCAGCAAGAATGCCGAGACTGCGACCCTGAACAGCGGGGTGTTGGCAGAATCCCTGGGTCTGTGACTCCGGTCACACCACCCTGACCTGCCCCATCCCTTCTCCATACAACACCCAGAGTGATCTCTCCAAAGCACAGCTCAGACCAGCTCTCTCTGCCTCTCTCTGGCTTTGTCTCTCTTCGTCTCTCTTCATGTCTCTCTCTCTCTCTCTCTCTGTCTCTCTCACAAACACACACATAGCACACACACATACATACAGACACACACACATGCCTTAACACATTGACTGCCACACTAGAAAAAAAATTTTTTTCCTTGGGGCCACAAAGTTTTATTACAAAAGTAGAATAAAAACTCCGAAAACAAAACAATCCTTTCTAATTTAATGAAAAATGTGTTATTTTTTATTGTTTTCTGTGTGTGAGTTACATGCAATTAAATTGCCAATATTAATTGTAACAATAAGAACATCAAGTAAGATTTTCACAAACCAACTGCAGTTACATATGCTTCATGAGGCCCCGGGCTCAAAACTAGCGTGAGTTAAGTACAACTCACATGGCAGTTAATGTGTTAGATGCTGTACTGTTCCCCTTAAGGTAAAGATCAAAGTTCCTACTGTGGCACAGAATATCCATATAGTTAGGTCCCTTGGTTCTTTCTTCTCCAGACTCATCTCATACTTTTCTCCAACCACACTGAGCTTTGTACCAATTCTACCAACCCATCCTGCTTCCTCCAGCCACAGGGCCTTTGCACATGCTGTTCCCCCTGCGTGGAAAGCACTCCTCCCTGGCAACTCTCCACCTTGTTCTCAGCTCAAACATCTGGCCTCCGTGTTAGGTCAGTGTTCTCTTCTCTAAACTCTTGTAACACTCTGTATTTATCTTTCAAAGCACTTATTGCTATTATAGTTTTACATTTGCTTATATGATTTGATTAATGTTAATTAATCTTTGATTAATGTTGGTTCTCATCTCCCACCCTCACCCTCCTCTTCAGTCTTGGTGCAAGAAACAGGTCAGCGTCTGCATATAGCTTCTGATTTTTGTGAATCTTGTTTTCATTACATGTTTATTCATCATTGACACTAAAATGATGTCTGATACATGGTTGAAATGAGGTACGTATTTTTTAATGAAAGACTGAATTTGCCGCTGTCTCCTCCCGCAGTGGGCACCTGTGTAGTCTTCAGTAATTATGTCCTTGCCTGGCGGTGTCCCTGCGACCAGGGCCTTTGTCCAATCAAAGATGCATTGATCCCTGACTGGGTATTTCAACAATGAAGGGGGAGAGGGCCGGTAAGGAATGACAGTCCTTTCTGGAAATGAAGGTTTTCTGGGCCGGGTGGGGGACATTAGGGACTGCCCATTAACACTGTCCTTGTTACACAGGTGAGGAGATGGAGATTTTCAAGGTCATGGCATGTTAGATGACCGGCCGTCTTTGCAGCCCATGTTGTAGGTTCTTAGGACGCAGGTTCTTGCCATGAGCCGTGCTGCCTGGCCTGTTGTCCCAGCCCGAGGATCTTTCCTGAGTGCAGTGCCACCTTTTTATTTTTCTTAAAATAAGATTAGCCCTCAGCACCCTAACTAAGCTCCAGCCCCTTCCCCGTCCCCCCTCGATTCCTCCTCTGCCCTCTCATTGAGCACCCCCCAGGCCCAGTACCCCTTCTACTCCAGGGGTACCCAGCATCTTCTAGGGGTGCCCCTTATGCCTGCCCTTCCTGACCTAATACCATCTCAGAACTCTACTGCCCTCCACGCATGATGCATGTATTTGTCATTTCGCCAACTCCACTGGCAAACGAACCACGCAGCGGTGTTCATAGGTTTGTGTGCAACACAGCTAAGAGTACACCCACATCCTCACTGGGACCTCCTGGATCTCGAGACACTGTTACAACCCAGCGTGGGAGCTTTTTATGTATGTCTGTTCCGCCCTGTTTGGGGCAGAAAAAGCACTAGATTTCATTTAGAAAGCAGGGATTATCCCCAGCCCTGTGTGGGTCAATCCTCTCACAGCTGAATTGACTGAATTTCTCCATTAGTTCCCATCAGTACACACAGTGTAACTTAAGTCTTGAGTTGGATTTATCACATCCAAGTGGATCAACAAGTCCTCAGGACCACGGCAAACTTGTCTGCACGTAGACGGTGCAGGGTTCCTCGAGGCCTGTCACTGGCTCGCCCGGGCCATTTGGAGCTCACTCTCCCTGGCTGACATGCAACTGTGGAATATGTCTTAGGCCTTAACTTCCCCATCTGCGAAACGGTCCTGACTCCTCAGCTGCCTTTTGTGTGTTTCTAGTTGCCTGCATGTTCTTTCATTTAATTGGGGGGCTTACATTAGATTCATTCTCTAATACCCGGAAAGTGTGGTTATAATGAGCCAGATGTCAGACAGTGGGAAGTGGTGGGGACTCCAGTGAATTGGGAAGCACGTGCCCACCTACGGGGGCAGCAGGATCTAGTGGAAAATGATGGTGTCTCCCCACCATCAGTTCCACCCCTTGCCCACCAGGTAGCAGCTGTGTGCTCAGTATGGGACCCACCCCAAGCCACACGCCATTGCCCTCACTGAATTAAACTGATCGAGAGAATCCCACACACCTTGCTATCATTATTGTTCACATAGTCCAGATTTAAGCCAAACCACAGCATGAGATTTCCAAAGCCACAAAGATTTGTTCCGGGGTGGGGGTGCCAATCAGCCCAAAGCTCAGGATCTTTGCTGGAAATTCTGGCACTTAAAGCCTAGTGTCTTCTCAGTAGTGCAGAATGCACTTGTGAAGTTTGGAAGCACAACTGCCACTTCCCCCATGAGGGACGCCAGCCTCACAGTGAAGCCACCATCTCGGAAGAAAGAAAGGAGAGGCAGAAGGAAATCAGGCCATAGATGACCTTATTGATATTTCAATCTAACCGGCCTCGCCTTCTGATCTGCCGCTGGGCTTTTCAGGTTGTTGGTTGGATTTTCTTTAGTTACAACAAGACTTTTACCCCGTGCAGCACCATTCAATATTTACTCGTGGAAATGCAGACCAATTATCTTTAGATCTTCCCTTTTTTCCCCCAACGCAAGCTAGAAATTTGGATTTTTAGCTTAAATTTCCTTATTAAACTACCATGTGGGCCAAACAAAACACCTGTGAGCTCACGGTTCGCACCTCCCGGCGCTCTGGGGGTCTGGATTTAATATTCTTTAGTTCTGTGACTGCGAATCCTTGCGGGAGCCCAGATGGCTTCCTGCCAATAGTCCTAACCTGGCTTTGGGTCTTGGCTCTGTCTTAGAATCTGAGTGTTATCTGGGACACTGAAGAAGCAGCCACCAGCTCCTGTCACTGAGCTCACAAGGTTCAGACAGGAAGGGGAAGTTAGAAACCAAAATCTAAGGGTGGTGCGTCTGCCTTCTCAGAGCTGGCTCATCCCACCACCTCCAGCTGGCCGGACAGAGAGCCCTGCTACCTCTCCTGCCCTCCTCCGGGCTCTGTTTCTTCCACAGAGCCACAAACCATTAGAACTGGGAGAGATTTTCATGGTCCTTTGCTTCAGCCTCCTCATTTGGCAGGTGGTGGAGAGAGGTCCTACACCGGGGAGAAACTTTCCTGGGGATACATAACCAATTTGGTAAAGGCACCAAACTTAAAATCCACAACTTCTGACACTGACGCAATCTTATGGTATCTACATTTTACCATGATGTGCCCCTTTATGTTCTTCCAAACAAGAGCATCTAACCCGAGAAGATGTCTTTGGCCAAGATGGTTTCATTCTGGACTCCCAGTAATGAGAACACACCTCCTGCCATGGAATGACATGAATGATCAGGGCATTTTGGAGTCGGAGAAGCCTGAGTTTGCCACTCTGCCACTTAAGTCGGTGTCATGTTGGACAATTCGTTTCTGCTCCTAGAGCCTCAGTTTCCTCCATGCGTAAAAGAGGTATGAAATTGTGCCTCTTTGGTTATTAGGTCGATTCACGAAACCAGTCACATCAAACACTTAGCACAATGCTTGGCATATAGTAGGCATTTAATAAATATGTTTAAATTATTTTTTTCAGAAAGTTTATAATTCAGGGAGGACACATTGCTCCTTAACTCTTACCTGCTGGGTTGTATTCACTTGTCTGTTTATGCACGAATCGGAGAGTCAGTGAGCACCTACTGTTCATGCCAGGTGCCACGGGTACCGTGGGGGAGGAGAAAGGCGTAGCCCTGCCTGCCTAGAGTTTGTAATCCAGCAGGGAAGACATTTAAACAAGCCGTACCGATGATATGCACCAGGACCTCTGAGACTCTCTGGAGCCACTGGCCAAGTTATTTGGTTAAAATGAAGGGCCCTGGAGTCTGCTTGCCTGTGACTGAACCCTGGCTGTGTCTCTGCCCACTGTCACGCCTCGGGCAAGTCAACCTCTCTGTATGTTAATTCCCTTAACTCTAAAGAGAGTCAGAGCTCTTATGTCATAGGATTGTTGGGAGGGTCCAAGCAGCTAATGGTGCCTGGCACAGGAAGAGAACTCAAGGCACGGAGAGAGAACTCAATAAATTTTAGCTGTTATTATCTGGGGTGGGGCGTGGAAGCCACAGCCAGGGTCTTGCATGTCTGAGCTCAGCAAGAGAGAGACAGCTCCACGCTGACTCCTAGCTTAAAAAGGGAAACAAAGAGCTGAAGGCCTGGGAGCTACAGAAGAACTAAGCAGCTGTGTCCTCTAGGCTCCAAATCCCTCTTCCTACATCATTTAGGATGGAGTCTTGGCCCCTCCACACCTGAGCTTCTGATCCCAAGAAACCACCTACTCCAGACAGCCTGGAGGTGGAGCGTCTTGCCAGGTCGTCTCTCATAATTTGAGCAAATGACATGGTGTTTGCTTTTTCTTCCACTTACAGACACTTTATCCCACAAAGGCGCAGACGGGAGGAACAGTGGGCTTTCCAGGGAGGTGGGGGTATTTTCTTACACAGGATTGGTCAAGTTTGCTCACACACTCATAGCGACACAGACAGAGCCTTTCTTTGCCCTGCCGTGCTCCACCTGGCTTTGAATGCCTATCAGACCCCAGGACGTTATTCTTGGGAGAGACTCTGAGTTCTCCCCCTCACTTACAGGTGGATAAACTGAGGCCCAGAGTGAGATATAACTTGCACAAGGTCACAAGCAAATTCATGTCAGAGCCAGGATTAAAACTCAGGCTTCCAGGTTCCCAGACACATGCTATTTCTAGGTTGCCACCGTGCCTGTAAGGCTTCATGCTGCAAGGCAACCACTTTCTTTTCAAATCTCAACCTGAGGCCGGGCGCGGTGGCTCAGGCCTGTAATCCTAGCACTCTGGGAGGCCGAGGTGGGAGGATCGCTCAAGGTCAGGAGTTTGAGACCAGCCTGAGCAAGAGCAACACCCTGTCTCTACTAAAAATAGAAACAAATGATCTGGATAGCTAAAAATATATACAGAAAAAAAATTAGCTGGGCATAGTGGTACATGCCCATAGTCCCAGCTACTTGGGAGGTTGAGGCAGAAGGATTGCTTAAGCCCAGAAGTCTGAGATTGCTGTGATCTAGGCTGACGCCATGACACTCTAGCCCAGGCAACAGAAACTCTGTCTCAAAAAAAAAAAAAAAAAAAATCTCAGCCTGAATTGATTGGCTGTGCCTACCTGGAGTCCTTTGCAAGGGAGGGTGGTGTGGCCAGTGTCAGCTCCAGGAAGGAAAGAGCTGTGATCAATTAGCAATGCCTGCCACATATAGGAGTGTCTCAGTGGAGGTCAAAAGAGGTGCCACTCATGGTGGGACTTCATTCCTAAACCATGGGTAGGAAGGAGATCTAAGGTGTAAGGTTAGATAATTTATTGGGAGGAGGAGGGACAGAGTATGGAGGACAGAATGTCAGTAGACACTACACCTTCTCTCCCCAAAACACATGTCGTCGAATTGCCCATTGCAGGCAACCTTCTAACCTCCCTCCTCCCCTGTCCCTCCTCTTCTCTCCCTAGGGGTAAAAATCTTTCCAATCTACGTCCAGAAATTGTCATGGATTGTAGATGAGAAAGATGGAAGTGTAGTACAGTGGTTAAGGGCATAGTCTCTGCAGGCTGAAAGTTCAGGGTTTCAATGCCAGCTTTCTACTTGATAGTTGGCTGACACTGAGCAAATTATTTAACTTCTTTGGGCTTCAGTTTCCTAATCTGTAAAGTGTGGATGATGATACCTGTATCACAGGGTTTTTGTGAGGATTAAAAGAAGTAATGCATGTAAAACCTTGAGGACAGTGCCTGAAATATGGTAAATTCTCAAAACACTGGCAGCTGGACATGATTATATCTTGAAAATATAAGCACCATGTCAATTTTCCTCAAGCCTTGGACTATTAATCCATTGTTCTTCCAGTTTCATAACTTATGTTCGTGCATAATGAGGTCCTCGAAGCCCTACTCACCACTAGAAGGTTTTCTGAATCAACAGTGAGAACCTTTCAAAACTGTGCTAACTGAATTTTATTACGTCCTAATTCCTCCAAATATATGATGAGTAAATGGCTTATAGGGTGACCCTATTGGTTGATTAGAATGCTTCATTTATTGGAATACTCCATCCACCCAGAGCTGTCTAAGTGACAGATCTGAAAACATGGTTCTCAACAACCTCTCAAAAAGTTTTAGAAAGGCAGTTTGGGTGGGGGCAGAGATAATGAAATGGTCTGGTGATGATCCTAAAACAGGAGGGACTGGACAACATTCAGTTAACTAAACAAGGCTATTTATGTGGAACCCTGCCCCCACGTGTGAGTTGAACCACCTGAGACTCAGAGTGGTTAAGTGACTTACCCAAGGTCTTGCAGTGAATAAGCAGCAGAACCGGGACCAGAAGCCACGCACCTTGGGTCCTCCCCGTCTACACACACCCACACAGTAGAGGATGCAAGAGGATCACCAGGGAAACTTGTTTAAAAATACACACCCCAGGACCTTGTAATCAGGATCTCTGGAGCCAGGGTCCAGGAACCTATATGCTTTAACTAGCTTCACAAGTGATTCCAATGCACAACCAGGTTTGGCAACCTTTGCTAGGCCCTGGTTACTCAAAGCATGCTTGGGAACTTGCTAGAAAGGTGGGAGCCTGGGACCCACCCCAAACTTCCTGAATCAGAGTCTGCATGTTCACAAGGTCCCCCGGTGATATATATGCAAATTAGATCCTGAGACACTTCCATCTACAAGACACTAAAACACAGGCTCCTTCACAGCCAGTCCCAACGTCAACACGCTTTAGAAGGAGCTCAGA
This sequence comes from Eulemur rufifrons, assembly GCF_041146395.1. Classification (NCBI taxonomy): domain Eukaryota; kingdom Metazoa; phylum Chordata; class Mammalia; order Primates; family Lemuridae; genus Eulemur; species Eulemur rufifrons. Next base: position 16,963,852 of record NC_090992.1, read on the forward strand.
TTAACAAAAATATCTGCCTTGAGCTGAAGAGAATGTACAGATCTGGGATGAAGTAAAACCAGCCCGTTGACCTTGTGGGTGTCTCAGCGAGCTCTGCACAGTCTGGCTACCCAGGGACAGGTCTCCTTTACGGTGCTTCGTGGACCAGCTGGTTGAGCCTTCTTATTGCAGGTCAAAGGTCATTTGATTTTTTAAGTCTTAATATTTCTTCAAACATACTTTGCGTCAGTCTAACCAGTGCCTACGTAAACATAGGTTTCCCAAGTCGTCTTTGTCTCACATGCAGAGAACATCTTTACCTGGGCTTTCTGGTACTCTTGATTTCTCAGAGACTTCAATGGCTCTTTACGCCCTTTGGAATAAGGGATCATTTTTAGAGATGAGTGTTGTTCTAATGTTGCTTCTAAGAGTGGGTAGATGTGAAATGAGTGATAAACAGCCTTTGCATTTGGAATGCAGTGGGGAGGAACTTGATTTCTCTCAAGGAAAGTTTATTGCTTCTTTACTTAGCTTTACGGGTGCCATTTGTCTTGTTTTTTTCTCCCTCTAAAACTCAAAATGAGTTTCCCTTGTGCATGGTGTGGCTGTATCCAGGGTTTGTATTGTACCAGACCAGCAGATCGCTGCCCTTCCATTTTGCTGGCATGGATAGGACCAAATCCTCATTGGCCGGTCTCTCCTCATGATCCTTGAGCACCATAACACCAGACTCAACAGGCGTGACATCCCCAAACCTGAAATCGTAGCTGTTGGGCAAGGGGAGGGGGCAGGAAGGGAGACTGCATCACATGTCACAAAACAAAATTTAAACAGACTCTCCACTAGAGAGCTCTTCCCTTGGGTACTCCACCGGGCCTCACCTCCTTGCCTCATCTCAACATGGTCTTTAAAATCCGAGCTCTTACCCTGAGCTTTTGGCAGTGGTCCTAAGCCCATTGTCCTTTCTGAGCCCAACAAAGGGTTGGAAGTTGGTCCAACAGTGACACGTCTCCCAAGCCCGCCCCTTGCGGGCACCAGTTCAGCTGCCCTCGTGGTTGATAGTAGGGGGTATGTTATGCTTAGTGTTCAGAGCCGAGGCCAGCCTGACACACGGAAGGGGCTCAGTGAGAACCTGAACTCGCGCAGGCTCCAGCCTGTTGCGGGAGAGGCGCATGGCAGGGAGAACGGGAAGCAGTTTAGTCCTACCCATTAGTATTCGCAACTTGGAGACAGCAGCCACACAGAGTCCCCCTTGGGACAGCCTCCGGGGAGCATTGCTGTCTAACTTGCAAAAATAGAAAAATAATTTTCTTTTCAAAAACGCCACACTACCCAATTGATTTGCTAATGGTTTCTGGCAGCTTTTGTATTAGTCTGAGTAGCCATTCAGCCCACCATTGACAATGTCAAACGTATAAATTGCTCTTATTAAAATCTGCACATCAAAATTAAATAGGAAACACCTGGTGAGCTGGGCCCCCACCACGGGGAAGGCCAGGAGTGCCTCTAGGTGGCCTGCGCCGTGTGGCCCGGGCACAGGCTTTCTGGAGTCTTCAGAGGAAAAGTTCAGGGAACAAGTCTGGAACCTGAAGGGCTTTGGACGTGAGGTCAACTATGACACATAGGTACTTTTTTTTTTTAAAAAAATCACCATTGAAAATCCAGAGTTTTTGTTTCGCCTGAAAAAGAAGATCTGGCCACCCTGGCCTGCATTCTCTCAAGACAACAATCGGCTAAAACAACTGTCCCCTTTAAACGAGCCCTTTACTCATCAGTTAACCAAGCAATGGCTTAACTTGCAGCCACTTCCCTCCCCTGCCTTACCTGCCTGGCCCCACCTGCTGTGTGTGTTTGAACTCCCTGAGTGCTAAGATTATGGGCTTTAGAGACAGAGAACCTTGGCTTCAAATGACTTTGGAATGGCGCATCCTGCCTTCCAGCATTGGTTGTCTCACCTGCAAAAGGAAGGCGATGATGCTCACCTCCATGTAGATGAACTAATAGGAACCTACTTGCAGAGCGCTAACCAGCTTACAGCTATGGGGACAGCAACTCACAGGTGTTAGAAATGAACGTTCCTCCCTTACTCTTGCAGATTCCTTGTGTTTTTGCTCCCCAGGCTCCGTCCAAAACTAAGCCAGTATTTCTAACAGATAATTAATTACAATAAAAGCTAACATTTTCGGAGAGCCTTGTGTGTGCCAGATACGTTGTGTGTATTGTGCTCCTCTCCTCCAGCCTGACAGTTTTGAGGTTATTATTCCCAGTTTCCTGGTGAGCGATTAGGGCTCAGGAAGGTAAATAACTTGCCCAAGGTCAACTCCTTTGATAGAAGCCGGTGCCAAAGCATTCTACCACCCCTCGCTGCCTCCTTCCTTTCCTTTGCTTGATCGTCTTAGAATAAGAAAATTTTCAGTGAATTGTTGGGCTCTGGAGTGACACCTGTTTCCCCAGAGCAGAAATGACACCTTTGAAGTAAAATTTTCTCAGCTCCCAGCTCCACAGGAAAAACCTATTTGGGGGCCCATTACGGCTGTATCCTAGAAGCCGTCAACTCGGATACTTAAATATAGCATTTCTTCAGCGCTCAGCCGCCAGCAGCAGGGAAAACATTTTGAAGGGCAAATAAATATTTATGTATGAGAGCTCTTTGTGCACAGTAAATGTTTGATTCTGTTGCCCCAATTCCCTGGGCCGAGAGTAAATTATGGAGCCCAAAAGAGAGTGTGGGTGTGAATATGCATTCAGCCCCTCCAGCCAGCCAGCCAGGTCATATCCAGCTTCTGTTGCCGGTGTGCCAGGCGCTGGGCTCTGCTGGGGTATGAACAGGCCGGGAAGTGCTTCTCTGTGCCTGGAGACCTGCATGGTGCTTTGTACTAATTATCTCACTTAATTGCCACGACAACCCTGTGAAATAGTTTCCATTAGCTTCACTTTACAGCTGAGAGCCAGCTGCGGTCCTGTTTCTGCGTGCCCTGTCGTGTGTAGGCACAGGCCAGGAAAGAGAAGACGATACTCTCGCTTTTCCTTCATTTCCTAAACTGTGGGCCCACTGAGGGTAACTGGTGATCACAGTAGCCCTTCCAGCAGGGGCAGGCCCTTTGCGAAGCACTTGCTACGTCTTTGAATCCTCCCAATGCCCCTGGTGACACGGGTGGGATAAATTGCTCAGAAATACCTGCTTAATGAATGAATGAAAGTCCACCAATCTGCTCACAGCCGTGTAGTGGGAAGCAAGTGGGTTATACTGACCACGAGTCTCTCCTTGACCGAACTTTAGTCGGGTTTCTCTGAATCCTCTTCCCAGCTAGGGCTTGACTTTTGGACATCCGTGTGCATCTTTGCATTGTGCAATTTTTGCAAAAATCCTGCTAAGTTGGTTTCATCAGATTCCTTACCTTCCACGCCGTGCCCCCCTCGCCCCGAGGTGATATCTGATCTCTCTGGCCTGCCCTCAGTGAGCATCCTGCTGGGTGGGTTTAGCCAGAATCCCCCTCACCCCTGACGTTTCGTCTTGGTCATTTTCCACCCACCTAGCCCCACGCTGCTCCCCGGCTGTCAGTTCGCACTTGCCTGTGCCGGACTCAGAGCTGAGCCCAATCTCTCTCCACTGCTGCAAACCCCATTGCAGGGGCCCCTGTACCTGTCACGTGGTTCTGGATAAAAGGCTGCCTCACCTGCTTTAACTAGAGCCATGGGCAATTCTTTCTTTAACAATTCCTGAGTCTCTGGAGGAAGTGCCAGCGCAGAGACCCTCTCCACTCCCTTTGCTCCCTCTGACTTTTCCTTTCCTGACACCCTGCCTTCCCCTTTCTTCCTCCTTCAGGTCTTTCCTTGTTCCTTTTTTTTTTTTTTTTTTTAACTTTTTTTATTTTTGCCCTTTCCCTTCTCTCCTGCAACTTTTGGCATTTCCTCCTCTTCTTCCTCCTTCTCCTCCTCCCCCCTCTCCCCTTCTCCCTTCTCCCTTCCCTTCTTCCTTCTCCCCCTCTCCCTCCCCTCCTCCCCACACAGACAGCCCTGAGGCCTCTGCCATTGCAGGGGAAATGTTGGAGGGAACTTCTGGGGGTGACAGCGCTGGGTGCGGAATGCGGCAACTCGGGGGAAGTAATACCAGATGTGACGCTGGGTGCCAACAATCAGCCTGAAATGTAAACGTGCGCCGAGCGCCAGTAACAAAGCTCTTACAGCTGCGGCACCGGGAATGCCAGAGGAGGAGAACGAGGCCTTGCTTCCTAACTCAAGATGGATCAAAATCTGGTCTTCGCATATATTTATGCCTGCAACATCCCTTTTTGCTTTTTCAGAAAGGTGATCCATCTTCCCCCAAGTTTATTAGAAGCGGTTTTCCAACACCACTTATAAAATATTACAGGCGGCCCCATGATTCATGGCTTCATTTATAACCCACAGCACTTGGGAACTTTGGGGGAATATTTCTCATTAAATCTATTTCCCAACTCTTTGGAGCTGCCTCCTCCTTCCCCAAGAAACACCAGAAGATTCAAGACAGGTTTGAGCAGCGGGGCAAAGTGCAGTTCCTGGACGTTGAGCGTGGGTGCTAGGGATGAGAGAGCAGAGTGACTGGGGAGGGCAGAGTGGCTTTGCCACTGGCTTTGTCCTGGGCTGCATGGCTTGTTTTCCACACCCATAACAGCCCTGTGTGTCAAGGACCGTAAGTTGTGGGTCTGTTTACTCTTTGCTCTTCATCTTTCTTTGGCTGAGGGCTCCTCCTGAGACAGTGCTGTAGGGCTAGACAGAGACAGCCGCAGAGCAGGCCAGGCCTGGGTCAGCCCAGTGGTCAGAGGGACCCCCTTATCCTAAAGAAGGCTCCTTTCTATAAGGAGCAGGCCAGGAGCTCATTTCGTGGATTTTCCCATCAAATGGTGCAATTCCTTTCTGTTATCTAAAGCAATATTTTTCTTACTAATAAGCATTGTTTACAGCTGGGAACCAGTTGTTGCTTTAACCAGCGTTGACATTAAGTCACTGTGCCTTAAATACCAGGCCAAGTATCTGTGAGGTTTTCACAAGAACCTTTGTGCTTTGACCATTATAAAGAAAACAGTGGTGCTAATCTCTTGCAGAAGCCTGGCAGTAAAAACAGCCAGAGCGCTGCTCTCCCACAGAGGTGGCTTGTCCCTACCTAATCCCCTCGCCTGGGCCCATTTTTCTCTTTGTGACGGTTATCTCCTGAGATAAAGGGACAGAACCTGGCTTGTATACTGTTTCCCCCTCCTGCCTCCCATGATTTAGACGTTCCACACTCTAAATCTACAGGATGCATGATAACTCACTGAAATTAGGAAAAAATAAACGAGGTTTGGTATCTGTTTTTACTTTTATATATTGGCTTGTGAAGGGTCATATTCAGCTTCTGGGATTCGACTCTGCGCTGAGCAGTGGCAGACAGAGAAATCAAGTATACGTTGGGTAGCTCCCAATTGGCCATTCTGGTCAGCGTTTGTCCAGGGTGAGCCTGCGGTGGAAAACACGAATCTGCTCCTCCCCCTGTGGTAGGTATTTTTCTGTAAAATGGGTTCTTCCTTGTTTATTATGTTTTGTAGCAGGGCTCAGCAAACTATGGCCCGGGAAACTGGCCCCCAGGCCAAATGTGGCCCACTGCCTGCTTTCATATGAAGTTTTATTAGAACATAGTTATGCTCATTCACCTGTGTATTGTCTATGGCTGCTTTCTTGCTACAGTAGCAGAATTGAGTGAGATCCTGTGTAGCCCACAAAGCCTAAAAGATTAATCATCTCCTTTAAGAAAAAGTTTTCCTACCTTTGCTTTATATATTAGCATGCATATATTACTGTGCAGAGCTGTCTTAGTCCATGGGGCTACTGAAACAAACACCGCGAACTGGGTGACTTGTGACAACAGAAATGTCTCACAGTTCTAGAGGCTGGATGTCCAAGTTCAAAGCTCCAGCAGGTTCAGTGTCTGATGAGGGCCCACTTCCCGGATCATAAATGGTACCTTCTAGCTGTGTCCTCACAGGGTGAAAGGGACAAGGCAGCTTTCTGGGGTCTCTTTTTAAGGGCACTAATCTGATTCATGGGGGCTCCACCCTTGTGACCTAATCACCTCCCAAAGACCCCACCTTCAAATGCCATCACTTTAGTGATTAGGTTTCAACATACGAATTTTGCAAGGAACACAAACATTCAGACCACAGCAGAAATATATATTTAAAGCCATCTAATGCTGCATTTTATGAGTGGTTTAGGGGATTTTCAGGGGTAATTTTAACTAGCTGTGACTTTGCCTTACACTCTTGCTTCTGAACCTAAAGCTAACAGAGACTCACCTCCACCATGGTACATATGATTGTTGGGGTTTTTCTCACCCAATCTGGTCAGCTATTTTTAGCCTTGTGTGTATATAGTCACGGCACATGCTGTCAAACGATGCTGAAAGGAATCTTTCTCTGGAGGATGGGCTGGTTCTTACATAATAAGAGTGAAAACACCTCTGTGACATGTTCCCAGGACCGGGGTTCCCAGGACCTGTGTGTGTGTGACATTCTACAGGTGTGAAACTTCACGGAGGCCCCCGTTGCTTTGAATTTCTCATGGTCTCATTCGTCCTGGCATGACTATGGAGAGGCTGAACAGTCCCTGTGACTGCTGGGACTCTCTGTGGCCTGTACCCTGGTGACATGTATTGGGAGGGAAGCTTAGCTTAACCAAGCCCAGTCAGCTTTGCTTGGAGTGCGAAGTGGGACTTCAGAACCTTGGAATATGCAGAAAGAGTGTTCCCAGGTTCTGAACACAGCAAAGTGTTCTTCACCTCACAGGTCACCTTGTCCAGGGCATACTATCGTGACTGTCATGACTACGACAGCCCCCAAACCTGCTTATCAAAAACACACATGCTCAGACGCCGCCCAGGAAGAACTGATCCTGGGAAGGCAGGTGGGGCAGAGGGGTCTGCGCCTTTAACAAGCTCCGCACAGGAGTCAGAGGACAGCCAGGTGCGGAGCTGCTACTCTAGTCCACCCTCCTCTCTTGACTGCTCAGGAAGATAAATCCAAAACGGACCCGGCAGATGACCAGCCAGGACCAAATCCTGGGCCTTGAAAACCAGTCCTCACCACTGGTTTCCAAGCCCGCTGCAGCAGAGCCCTGGGGTGTTCACAGATGCCTTTGGGACCAAGTTGAGCGAGAGAATGACAACCCCGGGGGTGGTCTGAATGAGAAAGCTCTGGTCTTCTCCGTGTCCAGCCGGAGTCCATTTGTATGTTCTATGTATCAGGCCCACACGGATTTGTTCGTGGAGAGAGAAACATCCGCTAATGGGAGGAAAAAAATGAAATTCTAAGCCTTGTATCTTGCAGCAGATCAATCCAGCAGATTCTCCTTTTCTTAAAAATCTTCAGAAGCTGAATCTCCTTCCCCACTGCCCAGCCTGAAGCCCCAGATATGGGGCACATGCTTTGAGAAGGATGCCACCAAACCAGCTCAAAGTTCCCAGAGGAGCTGGGCCCCCCGCTGGTAACGCTGGCAGCCCCGGAGCCTCCGTCAGCCAGGACAGGTAGCCGTGTTGCTGGCCCGGGCAGGACTGCAGAGCAGAATCCAACCGTCAGGGCCCAGCACCCCTGCCTGGTTTTCCTTCTGTGCAGCCTTTTGGGCTACGGTCTTACGCAGCATCTCTGCGCTGCCACCTCCTGGCCACAGGGAGTAGCGAGCGGGCCCGTGGGAGTGGAGTCCAGACACCCGGGCCGCGGGTGGCAGCGCTCCCCACAGCTCCTGAGGGACCCCGGAACATCCCGGAGCGCACTCTGCGGAGAAGATACCCACAGGCCGTGGACGGGGGGTGGGCAGCATCGGCTGAAATGTTCCCCCAAAAAGTGGCCCTGGAAGAGGCAAGGATCTGTTTTTTCTCTTGCTGCATTTTTCTCTCAACCCTTCAGTTGATATCGCCCCTGGTTTCTGTTTAGATGTTTAAATGCTTGCATATTTCTGTGTGTGGGTGCGCGTGTGTCTACGGTCTTGTTCTCTGTGTGCAGTGTGTGTTCCTTTCTTCCATAGGCAACCCCTGCGCTTGTGCAGATCAAAACCCAGGGGACAGCACAGTGGATACAAACCGTAACATGCTAGTGAGACATAATCAGACACCTCTGCACATTCGCCGTTCGCTTGTGAAACCTTTTCCCTTTGAGGGAAGCAATGAGCTAACTTAGTTCCAGAAACCTGTTCTCTCGCCTCAGGTGGGGTTGGTAAGACTCTGTGAGTGGAGGTGTGTGGAGAGGTGGGGAGCAGCTCTATATTCAGCTAGGTCAAGTTGGAGGCGCCTTCCCTAAACCCTGGAGTCATTGAGGATTGGGGAGGGACTGAGGGGCAAGGGCCGGGCTAAGGGGTGGGCATGTGCTCGGTGCAGAAAGACCCTAGGCAAGCTACAGGGGGGTTGCTGGCCCACAAGCCCCCATATGCCCATCCTCTGATGATTCAGGGTCTGCGTGCTTGCAAATCAGCCCCCAGACCTGCAGAAGATGCTGGAGCAGCGCGGCGGTCCCTGCGATCACCCAGCCTCTCCCCTGGATGTCACTGTTGTGCTGTGTGAGCAACACTGGGGAGCCCTAATGGGACCGTGAAAAACCCTCCCTGGAAGCAGCTGCCCCTTGGGGCGGGGGGAGGCACAGTAGGAAGAGGCAGGGCTGAGCCTGTTTGTGGGTGTTCAGGGGTCGGGGCTCACTGTCCCCAGCCAAGTGGTGCTGCCCCATGGTAGCATCTGCGGGTGACACCAAGGCTGCTCTCTGGTTCTGGGGCAGGACTGATTCTCAGTCCAAAGATGAAAAGGCAGCTGAGAGCACTGGGGCCAGCTGCGCCCCCTCCCTCTTGGCTGCCAGGCCCTCAGACCGAGGTTCCCAAGTCACCAGCAGTGGGAGAGAGAGGAAAGGGCCAACCCGTGTGGTGGTTGGGAGCATAGACACGAACCCCAATCACAGCCTGCTGTAAACAGGCCAGGTAAACTTGGGGAAATTGTTCCATGTCTCGGAGCCTTCGTTCTGCTACCTGCATTGAATGTGACTCCCCGTAGCACTGTTGTAGAATTAAATGAGAATACTGCATGGAAGACTTAATACATAGAGTGCAGCTATTATTGTAACAGGGAGTTTAGAAACAGTACGCAAAGAACCTTCCAAGTGCATATCCTGGGAGGAAAATCTCATTTCTAATCCAATCATGAAAATAAGAGCAAGCCCGGAGATTCGAACAACTCAGGAGAGGTTTGGCCCGGGCCTAATGGAACCAGTGCCCTCTTTCCTTTCTATTTGGTTTTGGGTTTCCCTGAGATTCTGGCTGCCTCTTCCAGAGCCGCATGTGCATGCGTTTTGATCCATTTGTTGGGAGGAAGCGGAAGCATACGAGTTTAGCCCTAAAGCAGTCAGGGTTTTTTTTCCCCCCTATCTCAGTGTTGATATATTTGGAATAACTGAAAACAGACTTAGAACATATTAGAATTAAAGCACGTGGAGAGAGCTCCGGGCTGAGTCTCTGGCATTGACCAGACAGAAGAGCCATAGACCCTCTCAGGAGAGGCCAGGCCAGGAAGTGTTCGTGGGACACTTACTGATACCAGTCAGGAAGCCTTTGCTCTCCCTTTGGTTTTCTTCTCTGGCATGAAATTTTGCATCGTCAGTTAGTAAAACAGCTCCCTGAAAGCCAATGTGGTATGACTTTGGGGAGCGTGAGCTGATTTTCCCACGGCCCCGTTCCCTTCCAGAAGTTGGGCATCTGTGTTGCTGGTGTGCTGAGCTGGAGAGGTGCCACCCTGGGGCCTCTTCTTCCCTCCTTCCTTCTTTCCTCAGGAGTCCCAGGTCAGTCCCAGCTGGGGTTCTGGTACACTCCTAGACCCATACTTCCTCTTTCAGGGCATTTTTGGGGCCAGACAGAGGCATTGTGTCTGTGCTGCAGGGTAACAGGGACACGAGAGGCAAGTATGGCATTCTTTCAGAGGTTGGGGGGGAGGTAAATTGCAAAATGAGGAGGGAAGCAGTGCCCAAGCAGCTGCAAAATTGTTCAAAACCATTTTCTCAACTGGGTTAATTGTTCTTCCCCACGGTGCAGAGACACCTACGCCTTCAGAAGTCTGCATTTCTTTATTGCAAGGAGCAGCCTATTAAGAGAGACAGATTGTCTACCAGGAGCAGCGGACTCCCTACCTCTCTTCCCTTTCTCTCTCAGTTCTCTCCTGCTAACACCCTGCCCCACAAGACAGAGCTCCTTGGCATTAGCTCTGTCACTGGGAAGGGTTGTCAGTGATAGGAGGGGTGGGCAGATTCAAACCAGCTCTGCTTGAGGAGTAGGAATAATTACAAAATCTCAGGCCGTTATCCAATTACTTTGACATGTGGCCATTCTAGGGAGTTCTAACTGGATTAAGTTCATTATAAAAAGATTAGTCCTAGGATGGGGGACTGTGCATAACAAAGTGAACCTTCAGAATGTGTGCTGCCGGGCCACCAAGGACTGGGGGAGTAAAACTGAGTGAATGGCTTTGTTTATTGAATTACTGCTCGGGGATTCGCCAAGGAGTTTTGTTCAGATAGAGTTTGTGGCTTAGAGCAACTGTCAGCAGTTTCCTGTTTGTTTTCCTTTTTCCAACACTATTCTTCAATGCCATTGTTGTTATTGTCAAAGCACTAATCCAAGATGTTTGTCCCTAATGTTCTGTGTGAGCATGGAGGTGAGATTATTGATCAAAATGGATCTGAGACACAGGGAGCTCATGTATTATTCATAAACTGTGTATATGTGCACATATAGAGAGTGTGTGCCCATATAATACCTTGCATTTGCATAATGCGTCCTAGCTTTACGAAGCACTTTAGCATTTCTCATTTGACCCACACAGCAATGCTTTGGGATAAATAGGCATTATTATAATGATTTTATAGATAATGAAACTGAGACTCAGGGAGACTAATTCATGGTCACCCAGCCAAGTAGTCCCAGAACTGAGATTACTGCTTAGATCTGTTAATCCTAGACCAGCATTCTGCAAACACGTGAACTCAGTTTATACATGTATTTTAAACATAAAGTATGTGTTCGGCTCATGGCAGCTTACTATTTGGAGTAACCAAGCTGGCTGATATCTGTTTTCTTTCTCTATTTGCCATGAGAATTGTATCAGATATCAGTTTTGGACAATTCATTTAGTTGCCAAATACTTTTTTTCTCCTCCTTCTTGAGCTCAGGAAAATTTTGCATGCAGAAAGCATCTGGATCTGTTCTTTGGGAATTAATCCCAAACTCTACTTCTGGTCTATTCACTAGAGTTTAGGGAAATTGAACATCCTTTCACTTTTCTAGAATAAATGCCCAAGCTCCTTTTGAAGATCCTGGAATTAGGGACGTGGTAATAGGATCAGTGGAAAGATGTAAAGCACCAACAAATCTCACATAATTTCACTTAGCATGACTTAACTTTCTTGGGCCCCAAACTCCCTCTGGGTGAGGAAGTAAGAATTAAAGTCTAAGCAGATAAATCTGAGCCCTAGATATCTGTTAGGATCAGCAGTGCCTCCACTTCTTTGATTTCAGGTACTGACCGATTAGAATTCAATAGAAAACTGGGTAGAGATGAGAGACAAGAAAGACATCATTCTCAAACTTTGTGGGAGCCCAGAAAACGTAGAAGAAAATTAGATTTTAGACAAATTCTTGGTGATTCAAGAGGCCTTAAGCCAAAATAATGAGAAACAAATAAGCAGGCAAACTACAGGCTAAAATAAGAACACTGTCTTTTAAAGATTTCCAAAAGTTAAAACTGACTAGGGCTTAATTGTCCAAGCCCTGTGGGCTGGTTTGCTTTCATATGAGAGTCTTGCATTTCCCTTGCTTCTATAACTCACCCAGGAATGACAGCCGTCCTGCGGGACCCTGAGTGGTTCCATCTGGACACACGGACAGGCCAGACAGAGCTCCTCTTAGACACAGCAAATACCCTCCTCGCAGCCTCATCCTTCGCCACGTCTGGCTGCTGCAGATTGGCATTTTCACATCAGTTACACTTTTCAACGTGTACATCTCATGACAACACTGGCAGCTTTCAATTTATTAGGCATATTAGCAAATAAAACTGTCCTGAAAAGCCCAGATTTCATATCTGGAAGATTCATTTCAGGATTGATTTAATGCAACCTGCCTAGTAGTTTATTTCACATCTTCAGGTTGGGCCTAAATCACCCTCGTCTTGTTGATACCTTTAATATGATGGTTGGTATTTGCAAGATAGGCCAGGCTATAAAAGGATCTGGAGACTCTAGTTGCTTGCAATGTTGGTTTTTTTTTTTAACAGATGATAAAGATACTTTTTAACTTTATGTGTCTAGGAGATTTGGTGGGTTTTTTTTCCTATTTCTTTTTTCCTTCTTTGCTCTCAGTGATGTTATTTGAATATAATAAATCATATTAACTGTTGATTTGCAGCTGTGGGGAATCACCTTCTTTCCCTGCACTCACCACTCAGCACAAAGGACTGGTGACATCTGGCATTCAGTATGACAAACTATAGAAGCACCATTCAGAAATAGTCCATCATTTAAGTGTTCTTGTTCTTAAGCCCTGGGCTGCTATCATACTTTCTCAAGATGAAGACTTGAACAGAGCAAACCTGTTATTACCAAACCAGCCAGTGGCACTTACCAAGGGCTATTACCCTCTGTTAGCATTTATCACCCGCATCTCATTTGACACTTATCATTTATTGCGTGACAATATTATTTATCTTTTATTTTATCCTCCCCCACTGTATTACCATCTGCTGAGAGCCAGGGCCCTAGAGTGAGCCCAGTCCAGCTCAAATCCCAGCTCTGCCACTACCTGGGTAACCACAGCTATGTAACTTAACCCCTAATCTCACTTTGCTTGTTTTTAAAACAGGGATAAAAATAAGATAATAGGATTAAATTAAGTAAGGTATGAAAAATCTTTTTTGTTCTTTTTGTTTGTTTCTAAGACAGCGTCTCTGGGCTAGAGTGCAGTGGTGTCATAGCTCACTGCAACCTCAAACTCCTGGGCTCAAGCAATCCTTCTGCCTCAGGAGCACCACCATGCCCAGCTAATTTTTCTATTTTTTATAGAGATAGGGTCTTGCTATATTGCTCAGGCAGGTCTCAAACCAGCCTCAAGTGATCCTCCTGCCTGTCCCAAAGTGCTAGGACTACAGACGTGAGCCACTGTGCCCTGCCTGAAAAAAATCTTTAACATGGTACAAGTGACATGGAACGTGCTCAGTAAATGGTAACCACTGGTATCATGATTGAAACAAGGTTAATAATACTAATAGCATAAAACATGATCTTAAATGTTACTTTCCATTTTGTGTACCATAGCGCCTTGCATCAAAGTAGATAAGGTGCATTCATGGAAAGTCTTGATTATAGAACATTTATGAAAAAGATTCATTTCACTACACCTTAAAATTATATGCATCTGAAAATGAAGTTTTGGCAAATAGATGCTTAAGGAAGCTTATTTTAAGCTTATTTTATGGAAAGAAAGCTCTTGAAGTTGTTGAATATATTTGCGATACTTGGTACTTGCGATACTTTTTTTAGCAACTTCAGTCTCCCTTTGTCTTGTTTGCATTCTTGAATTGTTTAGCCAAACCTTCCTTCATGGAATCTACTTAGGGCACTTTAAGGCTTTGTGAATTAGCAAAAATTTCAAATTTCTGAAGTGTGAGAATCCATAAGCTTTATTGTATTCCTGGGATGTCTTATGCCCAGCAGACAGCAGTTCTAGCTGGAGTTCCTGATGCAGGCACACATCGACACCGTTTCCTGCTTTAATGTAGTGAGTCGGCGCCCAGCGATGCTGGCTTCCCATGGCAAGATGTGCCCGAGCACAGCAGTGGTACCCGAACACCCCCCTCCTCATCCGTCACAGTCCTCACCCGCAGCCGGTCTGTTCTGGTTGCCCAGGTGCCTGTGTCTGGTCTGCTGCTGGTTTGTCTACTTTGAGTTCTCCTTTATTCTGTATTTCTGGAACCTTGCACGCTTTCCCCTAGGTGCCCATTTCTGTGTTGCCTACAGGGTTTTGTACACCCAGTGATGACATTTTTCCATGTCATTGTCATGCAGTGCATCAGTAGCTTTGGCTGCCATTTTGAACAAACATCTCTGTCTTCCAAATCGGGGTAGACTGGTTCCTTCTACAGAGAAAGGGACAAGCTAGAGGGGAGGAGGATTAAAGTCAAATATGCTACCTAAATACCCCGAAAGGATTCTTCTAAATTACAACACCCTTGTATCAAGGCTTGTTCTAGAACACAACAGCATCGTCATTACCTACCACAGCAGCAGCACAGTCGAGCAACTGTGTACGTGTCACTTTCTAGGTACCCGGCACTATGCTCAGCACTTTACATACGTGTCTTACCTAGTTCCTGCTGACATGCCCCTTTCTCGCACACACCAACGTCTGGTGTTAGAATCAACCATTCTCTATAAAAGTTAGCCATCCATCCATGCTGTTAAAATCCACCCATATAATAGCAGTTAAATGCTGGTAGGATTTTTTTTTTTTTTTTTTGGTGGACGGAGTACTTATTTGCCTAGTACTTGGCCATGATACGTTGTTTACCCCATGTTCTCTCATCACGGACAGAACACACCAAATTTTGTGTGTTAGAAGTTCACCCTTCCTTCAAGTAGCTTACTCCCACTTGTCAGAAAATTGTCGTGATCTATTGGTATGTTAGAACAAGATTTATTGCCATATTTTGGGGAAAAAAGAATGTCATAAATACATAGATCTGCAGCATCTCCCATGTGGTTGAGGCCCCGAGATTGATGAGTACGTTGTACTCTCGCCTCCTGCACGTCAGAAGTTCCAGCTCGGATATTTGTGACCAGAAGCTCTAATGTGACTCTGAGCATTTGCTTTGGTAAAGAAAATACTAATGATGATAAATGCTATCATTTATTAGAATCTTTTATATGTCAGGCACTGTGCTAAACACCATTCTTTCTTCTAATTCTTAAATAAGGGACCTGTTACTATTCCCATTATTCAGGAAAGGAAACTGAGGTGCACAGAGAGCTACGTGACTCATCCAAGGTCACGTGACTAGTGAGTGGCTGATCTGGGATCTTCCCCCCAATCCCAGTAGCCTCCAGTGTCCCAGGCTCTGCTGCTTGACCTCCCATTCCGCTGTTCAAGGCTGATGCCATCTGGATGCACCTCCCCCTTACCCCAACCCCGTATCAGTCTATACCTCCTAGAGGGACACTCGGTCAACCTCCTCTCTTTCCACTGCCGGCCTCCAAGGCCACACCACCCCTTGCCTGGACTGCTACCTCCCCAGTGACCTCTCCTTGTATCCTCCTCCCTGTCCAATTCATCCTTCAGAGTGGGTATCCTCATCCAAAACGCAGGCCTCATCCCTCACTCTCCTACTTACGACACTTTAATGGTGTTCCCTTTCTCTTAGGGTAGAAATGAAAATCTTCCCATGTGGCCTACATGGCCCTGGGGGATTTGACCCCAGTGTCGTAATCACACTGGCCCCATGGCCTCTGTGCTCCAGATGCACTGCTCTTCTCCCTGCCCCTCCTGCATGATGGACTCCTTCCTTCCTACCTCAAGACCTTGTATGAGCTTTTCTCTCCAACTCTACCTGGTTGAGTCCTTGTTCTTCAAACCCGAACTCAGGTGTCACTTCCTCCAGGAAGCCTTCTCTGACTGCACCTTTGCCCCTTTCTACACCACCACATGTGATATACTCACTTTCATCTCACTAAGCCCAGTTATAATTAAACAGCTACACAAGTTTTCTAAGTATCCTCCCCAGACCGGAAGCTCCAGGAGTACAGGGATTACATTTAAATTTTGATCACTGGAGCCCCAGCTCCTAGCATGGGACAAGCACCTAGTAGGTGCTCGATAAATATATGTTACTTGACTAAATGACCGAATGATTCCAGTGCCCCCCCCCTTAGCTGAACACCACCCTGCATCCTCGGGGATCGGTGTGAGCATGGCCCCCAGCCTGGGAACAGGGCATTACAGGAAGTCATGGGATGTGGAAAGCTGGGCTGCTTGTTGTCCCAGCATAGTGTTAGCAGCTCATGGAGTTAATTTTATCCCTTCTGGGGAGATTCACTCTTTCTGCTGGACACTGTGTCTTGGGAGGTCTTTCAGTGACCACTTGCTCTGAGGGGAAGAGCGGTGGTCCGGGAAGGGCGTGTGAAGGAGCCGTCCCAGTGTTTGGTCTTGGTCTAATGGTTGTTGATTTCCCACCCACGAGTACTGAGATCCAAGTACCGTAATGCCACGAGGCAGCCTTGGTTAGAATCTCTTTGCTCCGTTTCACTAATTTCGCATCCATGCAATCCTCCCTAGGCTGGCATCCCTAATTGTGTAGGGGAAACTAATTACAATTATGGGATTCCGGAGCCTTTATTTGGTAGGCCAGGTTCATTGCATTGTTTGAAATTTGCTTTCGGTCTGATGTGCTTTTTTTTTTTTTTAGTTGCCAGACAAATATAAACAGATTTGTTTCTTTAATGTTTGCCATCTCGGAAAGAATATTCTTTAAACAAAAATCAGACACACATACAAAGGATGTTTCTCAAAGAAACCGTGCCGCAGTTGTCTGTGAGCGCTGTGATGGGATTGTTCTGAATTTCTCCAGGGCCCTCGGAGCTCAGAACAGAATGTCATGATTTGTGCTGAAGCTCTCTTTTCTTGCTACTCGTTGTAATCCTGCACGTCCCTTTTTATGAAAACACTGTGAAACCTGAAATGCATTCAAACTTCCCTTTAGCCAGGAGTCAGAGGTATGTACAGACCCCACGGGCTTTTCCATTTAAAAAGATAATTTCATCAGTACAGCACCATGACATAAGAATAGTCAGGCAACAAATATTTACTGAGGTACTGTAAGAGAATAAAACAAAACAAAGAATGAACACACTGAAACACTAGACTGCAGGCGGCACCCCTGACATTCAGGAAGGTACTCTCTGGTTGTAGAGATGAGATGAAATCCAAAGACACCCAGGGTAGCAGATCATCCCTGCAGGCTCACAAAGTCAGGGAGGGCTTCCTGGAGGGGGTGTGGGCAGAGAGGCCCTCAATGCACAGTATGGTATTTCCAATGTGGGGACCTGGAGAGAGATGACCTGAGTCCGAATCCCAACTGCACCACACTTTAGTGTGTGCCCTTGGGCAAATTAGTTTCAACTTCTCATCTAAAAAATAAGGGCAACACCTACTTTACAGAGTTGTTATCTTTTGCTGTTTTGTTTTTAAAGATCTATGAGATAATGTACATAAGGCATTTAAGATAGCGCCTGGCCCACAAGAAAGTACTCAAGAATAGCAATTATTTATTGATGATGATGATGGTGTTTTAGTTCCCCAAACTGGCTCTCTCTTGCCTGTAGGCCTTGGCACAGTCTCTCTGCCCTCCTAAAACACTCTCCCAGCCTCACGGGCTGACTTTGCGCTTCTTTCGGGATTGAACTCGACTGTCCGTTCTAGTCGGAAGCCTGCCCCCTCCTATGTGCTCCCCAGCCTCACGCCTCCCCTGCCATCTCAGCTCCGTGTCAGCCTGACACCCCCTGAAGGCACATTGACCTCTGTTGCTTCCCACAGTAGGGCCAATAGTTATTAGCTGAATGAATGAGTGAGTGAATTAATTAGCTATTTTCTCCTGTAGTTGCACTCCCTGCAGAGAAAATGTGAGTCGTGGAGTAGATCATTTAAAGGCTGGCTATTGAAGGAGAATCACAGCCAGTGGGGAAGGCAGGCTTGGGTGGCTCAAAATTATCAGTCTATTCAGCTCTCCAGTCTCTTGCCTCCAGCAGAATCTTCCAGTAGGTAAATTATTCCTTTTGGGAGCTGTTGGCGGGTGATTATTACTGTGCTGTCGGCCAGGGCTCACCCACTTTGGCAAATGGATCTCTTTAGAGCACAACTGAGCTGAAGTCCTGGTGGGCTTCCTGGAGGTGAGTCGAGCCCATCACTCCCTAAGGAACGCTGCGGTTCGAGGGTTTGTCACCACTCCAGAGCCACTGCTGCCTGTTGGAGCAGAAGCCTCTCCCACTCCACGTGCCACTCAGCCCTTCCTAGCCCGCTTCACCCTCTTATGTCATCTCTGTTATCACATCACCCTTCTGCTCAAAGACCTTCCTTCCCTTTTTTGCTTACTCAGTAAAATCCAAACTTTCCTATTTGGCGTTTGATCACCTCCAGGCGCCTGGTCCTAGATTATCCTTGTTGTTTTCTCTCCACCTCTTTGCCCACATTAGTCTTTGGAGCCGGAGATCCTAGACTCAAGTCCTGGCTGCAGTACTTACTAACGATGTTCTTAGGAGAAGGTACCAGCTCTCTGGAACCTCAATTTGCTCATCCCCAAAAAGGGAATCGCGATTCTTCCTCTGGCTGTTGTAAGAATTAGCAGAGATGCTGATGAGAAACTCTTAGTGGACTGGAAAGTCCTTTCTACTGTGCTAATGGTTATTAAATACGTTCAGCCTCAGCCCCAGTTTTCTATGTGACCACCCCCTGCACGTCTCTGCCTTGCGTCGTCGTTTGTGCCGTGTTCTCGCCTGTGCGATGAGGCTCTCTTTGTCCATGGATGGCGAATGTTCATCTCTATGAGCTGGCAGTTCTTTCTCTCGGCCTGGTATGCTTGCTGGTGTTACTCATGTCGAAGGCTAAGTTATAGTTTACGCTTCCAAAGACGAGGACTGCGTCTTGTAGTAAGAGCTGCTATTGATTGAGCTCATTCTATGGGCCAGGCATGACATCAGGCTGTGCATGTTTCACAGTGTTCAACTCTAGGGGGCGCTACTCAGAATGTAGCCTGGGCTGCTGAAGTCTTTCCACGCCTGGTGTGGTTTAGATGTGCGTGTCGTCCCTTCATTCTCACAACAGCCCTATGGGGCAGCCCCCCCATCCCCCATTCAACAAATACGGAAACAGACTATGCAGGTAAGAATTGGGCTCGGGTCACACAGCTAGGATGAGTTGTTGCTCGGATCTGACCCCAGGTCTGTTTCCTTCCAAATTCACTGGCCACCCACTAAGCTGCCTCCCGGGGGGTCCCTGGGCAGTTGCTTATCTACCTTCTACATGCTGATGGATTGGTTGAGGTGAGTGCACTAGGGCTTTGCTGTCGATGAGAAATTGTGCAAAGCAAGAAAGCGGGCACTACTGTTCCTATTCTTTCTGCCTCCTTGTAAGGTAGGGGCCCAGGAAGAGAGAGAAGCTACAGAGAAGAAGCCCACGTATATATGTCTTTTCTTCCTCTTCCCTTTTCTCTCTTTCTTATCTGGTCCAGAAGAATGACTTGGAATATATGGTGCCTTCTGCCAAAAAGAAGAGAATCAGGAATGGGGTAGGGATTGGGATTTGGGGCTGATGAGGGGACGTGATCCAAACAGGGAGCACCTGGCATATGGCAGCCACACCCCCTGCAGCAGGCAGCCTCCCCTCTTTCTGAGAACCGCAGGTTCTCACTGCTAAAGCAGGGTCCTGATCCTGTCATACTTGAAACTACCAGTCACCCCCATCCCACCCGAAACTTGTGATGGCTACAGGCCTGGCAGACAGGCGGGGCTCACTACAAAGGGGGACAAGATCCCCTCCCCCGCAGTTCTGTCACTCGGAGAAGTGTCAAGAAGCATTGTTAAGGTCTGGCTTCAGCTCTTGGGCCATGGTGACAGCACCTCCAGGGAGCTATTAAAGCAGATGTTGCAAAGGGAACCTCCAGGAGTCATCTCGGGCCACAGCGTCCTGGGCACTTCTTCCTGTGTAGGGCTCTGTGCAACAGACACCCTCGCTGTGAACCCACCTGCCTCCAGTCGCCAGGTTACCTGCAGACACGCAGCACAACGGAGGTGCGGAGTCACTGAAGCCAGGAGGCTGGGTCTGAGGCCACGAGGCTGCCGGACCACACAGCGGCCCCCACTGCACCTGGCCTAGGTCCCATCCCCTTATTTATGCTCAAAACATGCTGTCCCTTTCCTTCCCCAAGAGAACACTGAGCAGAGCTCTGGACTTCTGACTTGAGATTTTTGCGGAGGGGCAGGTGAGGAAAAGGTTACTCTCCCACTTCAACCTTAGGCTCTGTTGCCAGGGACCACAGATTTATTTTGCTCACTGCTGTATCCCGAGAGCCTCACACAGTGTCTGGCGTATAAAGATGCACAATAATATTTACATGATGGATGAATGGATGGATCAGCCAGTTGATCAGTTATTTGTTATTCCAACTCCCTCATCCTGCAGATTTTGTCTTGTTCTGTTTTGTTTTTCCGTAATTCCCAAGTCAGAGCAGTCTGAACTCCATACATACGTAACATAACATAAAGAGGAGATGAAATTAAATGCCGTCTTTCTTTTTCTGGCACATTTCAGTAGCTTCCCTGGCTTTTCCTGGGGGTAGGGGGGTTGATCTATGCCTTTGTTTACTTCCTGCCAAATCACAGGTAAATACCAATATGGCGATTAGAGAGTGTCCCCTGTGTTTTTCCTGGCAGGAACCTGGGGGCCTTGGGCCTGGGCTGGTTGTCAGTGGTGGTCAGGAGAAGGCATTGGCAGAGGGAGGCAGTGGCATTGCCAGACCTGTGAGATTCCAGGAGGTTCTGCAGTCTGTCTTGTGGATTTGCAGTATTTATCCTCTGAAATAGGATGTTTCCTCTCCAGTGGGCCCCAATGCCTACAGGTTATTGTCCAGGGGGCACATCACTCATGGTGTGTGGCAGCAAGAAACAGGACAAGGGATTCAGTGTTCTTGGTGGATCAGGCCTCCTGGGGACTCCTGGTTTGAGAATTTCCAGAACTGGAGCTTAGCTTCTCATGTGAACTGAGCCACAGGTATCAGCTGCCAACCCCTCTCCAGGGCTCTGTTTTTAGACATTAGAGAAGAGTACAGTGCCCCAGACTTCCTTGTTAATCATAGCAATAGCAGTACAGTGCTACGGGTTTGTGCTTATTGAGCATCTATTATGTGCCAGATGCTAGGCTCAGCCCTCTCCATGCTTTACCTCCTTATAGCCTCCCAGCACCTCCAATCCAGCAGGAACAGTTACAGTCTCTGCTGTGCAGATAAGGAAACTTAGGCTGTGAGAGGTTGGAGTAACTTGTTCAAAGTCACACAGCTAGAAGTGGCCGAGTCCAGACCGGAATGCAGATTACGTGACCTCAGAGCCTCAAATGGTAAACCATTCAGCATCCAGGGCGTCTGCCTGTTTTGCTGTTTGCTTCAATGCACACCCATTTCCCTTCCACTCCTGCGTCAAGAAAATTTAACACATGTCTACCTTCCTCCACGCTGAGGGCCCATCACACGATGGATGGTTCTCCCATTTTCCAGCCATCTTTCCTTTAGGCAAAGACGGAGGCTGTTGGGCATCAAAGGTAGACGTGATAAGAACCACCTGAAGGCACTTAAATTCCCAGTCTTGCCTCGAAGGTGCTGTTTCATCTGGGGCAATGCCCAGGAATCTGTACCTTCACTTCTGCTCAGCGATGTGGGTGGGCCACCTCTGCCCCCCGCCACCACCCCATGTGACACTGACGAGGACCTCACTCACTTCTCTCTCAGGGGACTGACTTGTGCTGCAGGTCCTGCCTTCCTTAAGTGTAGACGCCGGCCCACAGGTAGGTGTGGTCCCAGGAAGGACCCACTGCAGAATAAAGGGGGCCAGAGCCTGACTGTGGGGGAGCGCCCCCTCCCGGCAGTGGGGGCCGGCCCACTCCACGCCAGCCGTCGGTATATATCCCTCAGCAGCTGCCTTCAGCCACGGCCCAGCAGCTCGTGCGGACCGTCTGCACCGTTCTCCTTGCATGTCCCTTCCCCACGGGTGCTGGGTTTATTTGTCTGTTCGCGTACAAACAGACGTCTGGCGTAGACTTCAGATAAATGAGCTGCCAGCCGACAGAGACGGTTATCCCTCCAGACGAACCGAGGAAAGTTTTAATCCCGAGAAATCGGTCTCATTTCCAGTTGTACAGAATCTACACTCCCCCTCTGCTCTTCTCTGCCCTTGCTGGCTTTAATTCCAGAGCATACCTGGGTTTGAATCCTGCCTCTGATGCTCTGTAGTTACCAACAGCCGTGGAGAGGTTGGTTTACAACTCTGTGCCTCAGTTTCCTCATTTGTAAAATGAAAGCCATGGTCGTACCTCCTCATTGGATTGTCGTGGTGATTAGGTGATGTAAGTCCTGTAAAATAAAATGTTTAACAGTGTTTGGCATGTAGTAATCCCTCAATAAATGTTAACTATAGTCATTATAACAACAGCAACAATAACATCTTCACACTTGGAGGCCAAATGGTTTGTCCAGTGGTTTAAGGTAGCCTTGGGAAGCACTTGCTGGTGTAACCTTGAGCAAGTGACCCAGCCTCTACTAGCCTTGGTTTCCTCATCTATGAAATGGACACAATTAGAGTACCTAACTCATAGGGTGGTTATGAGGATTAAATAAATTCTTAGAACAGTTCCTGGCGATAGGTGCTCACCAAGTGTTATTCATCATATTTAACATAGTATTATTCCTCAGTATTTTAATGAATAGTTTGTTATTGTTTGAGTCTGGGCCTATCATCTATAACCTAAGGGAGTCTTATGCTGAGAGTTAGAGGCAGACTGGCCCAAGGACTTTGGGCAGACCTGCTTAGATTATCTCAGCCTGAGTTACTTTCTCCATCTGTAAAATTCTGCCCATTTCCCAGCTTTCTTCCAGAGATATTATGGAGAGAAAATGGGAGAATAGGTGTGAAAGTACTTTGGCTCTAAAAGTGCTACTTTAGCACATTAACTACCATGTGAGTTGTATTTAACTCACGCTAGTTTTGAGTGCGGGGCCTCGTGAAGCTTATATAACTCACACGTCTCTTTACCTTGGGAGCCGTGTGAACTAATTTTCAAGTTGCATATAATTCTTGCATAGAAAACAAATCACAAATTTTTCATCAGATTAGAGAGGATTGTTTTGTTTTTGAAGTTTTTATTCTATTTTTGTAATAAAACACCATGTCCACAAGGAAAAAATTTTTTTTGTAGTGTGGCAGTCAATGTGTTCAGTAAAGTAGTACATAAATTATTAATTAGAGCTATTCTTATATGTTTAAATGCTTTAAAAAAAATTTTTTTAATTCTCCAAGGGAGAATGTAGCAGGTCAAACACTAGAGATATTTTTAAATGTTTGGCATTTCCACCTTCTAGGAAGGCTTGCACATACACGAGGAGGCGGCAGCCCACCGGGCCAGGTTCCCAAGCAGAGGGAGGGAGGGAAGGTGGGCAGAGAGGACGCGTACAGCAGCCTTTGTTGCCTGATTAGGGCTTGGCCCCAAATCCAGTCCTCCCCAGCCATCCTCGAGGGACACCAAAGTAGCATGGAACCAAGGAGACTCTCTAAACCAGCGCTTTCCCAAGAACGGTAGTCATAATTGTAGGAGTACATGGAATAACTTTTTAATTATTATTCATTTAATTTAATGTGTTTCAGAGTTTAATACACATTAAACTCAATTTGATAGCTTCAGTTTAATAGCTAGCACATTAAACCCTTGATTTTACTGATAATATTTTCTTCTGTAAATAATTTGTAAAATGTGAGCCCATTTAAAGGGAAGTGTGTAAGTAAATATGACAAAAATCTTGAAGTTGACAAAAGTTTAGAAAACGCCACATCAAAGCAAACCTTTACTGAGCACCTATTATTTGCCAGGCACCGTCCCGGGTGCTGGGAAGGTAGCAGCTAGGACTGTACGAGGCCTGGCTTGAAGGTCTCCCTCCATCTGGTGTGAGAAACAGCCACATCCACGGTGACCATAATGCAACGCGACAGGTGATGTGCTGGCAGTTCAAAACAGTGCAAACGAAACCAGATAAAGGAGGGATCCCTTCTGCTAGGGTAGCTTAGAAAGGCTTGAAAGAGGAAATGACATCTGAACCGGGTGTTAAACAGGCCCCAGTCATCCAGTGCATCAGGCACTCGGTCCTGCAGTGTTTAATAATATTTAATGTCCCCACAGCACAGCACTTACGTGCTTGCAGGCAAGACAGGCCGAATCTTGATGGTCAAGGACATACGTGATGCAGTGGCAAGTTTTGGTAAGTGTGATGGAGGAAAGAGCTCCACCTGCTACGGTGGAGCAGCCTGGAGGGACTGAGACATGAACGGCACCCTGAGCTTTAGGAACAGCCGGGCTAGCTGATCCACAGGAGGAAGCATGGGGGGTAAGGATCGAGAGTAGGTTGGAGGGGTCTGAGGCATTGAATGCCACACCAGGTACCTTGGACTTATCTTTGTGTGTGTGTGTGTGTGTGTGTGTGTATGTGTGGTAAATACACATAGCATGAAGTTTACCCTCTTAATTATCTTGAAGTGTACAGTATAGTAGTGTCAAGTATATTCACACTGTTGTACAACCAAACTCCAGAACTCTTCTTCTTGCAAAACTGAGACTCTATGCCCGTCAGTCAACAACTCCCTATCCCCTCCCACCCCCAGACCCTGGCAACCACCACTCTGCTTTCTGCCTTGGTGAATTTGACTATTCTGGGTGCCTTATATAAGTGGAATCATGCAGCATTGATCTTGTGACTGGCTTATTTCACTTGGCATAACGCCCTCCATATTCTACACACATAGTAGCATGTTGTATCATGTGTCAGAATTTCCTTCCTTCTTAAGGCTGAATGATACTCCATCGTATGTATATACTGCACATTTTCTATCCATTCATCCACCAGTGGACACTTGGGTTGCTTCCACCTTTTGGCTGTTGTGAATAATGCTGCTTTGCGTGTACAAATATCTCTTCTAGATCCGGTTTCCAGTTTCGACGGATAAATATTCAGAGGTGGAATTGCTGGATCATACAGTAATTCTATTTTTAACTTTCTTTTTTTTGAGACAGAGTCTTGCTCTGTCTCCTGTGCTAGAGTGCAGTGGCATCATCATAGCTCACAGCAACCTCAAACTCCTGGGCTCAAGTGATCCTCCCACCTCAGCCTCCAAAAGTGCTAGGATTACAGGCTTGAGCCACCATGCCCAGCCTATTTTTAATGTTTTGGGAGCAAGTATACTGTTCTCCATAGCAGTGGCACCATCTTGCATTCCCACTAACAGTGCACAAGCTTTCTGATTTCTCCACATCCTCGCCAACACTTGTTATTTCCTGGTTTTCTATAGTAGCCGTCATAATAGATGTGAGGTGATATCTCATTGTGGTTTTGATTTGTAGTTCCCTAATGATCAGTGATGTTGAGCATCTTTTATGTGCTTATTGGCCATTTGTATATCTTCTCTGACGAAAAGGGTACTCAAATCCCTTACCCATGTTTTAATCGCGTTATGTTGTTGTTGTTGAGTGGGATTTACCTTTTAAGCAATGACAAGGTACAAGGTTTTTAAGCAGAGCTTTAACATAGTTAGATCCAGATCGTAGACATGCAGGTCCAGCCGCAGGAGAGATTAATTGGATGGAAGAAACGCAAAGCAGGGCTCCCAGGGACCTGTCTTTGTGATGTCCAGTTGAGGCACGAGGAGACCCGCAGCCAAGGCAGTGGCGATGATTATCTGAATAATTAATATTTTCTATCTGCTCACTCCTGAAAAGTGCAGTCCCTGTAATTGGAGATACGGGATCTCTCCTAGAGAAAGGAGCTCCTTCTCAGGACCTCATATCTACACCCTCCCCCACAGCGGGGTGGACAGGCTCATCCTTCCTGCTCTTTGGGAGCCACAGCTTGTACTTCTATGGTTGTCCTGAACTCCGAGTCGCTGCACCCCAGAGAAAAGCTTCGTTATCCCTGAGCACCCTGGTGGAGGAAAGCACGTCCTGGGTCGGTCACTTCATGAACGGCGAGATGCTGAAAAAGGTGGGGAGGACTCCAGGATTCTTCCCAACCAGGTCCACCGGCTGACCCTGGTCCGCTGACTTTTAACCAGTTTCCCAGCAGCTGGCTGAGCTCTGGAATGTGTCGTTTTGGCAGTAAGGGGACCAAGGCCTCCCTTGTTACTGCCTTTGAATATAACAAATGACATTCTCTTTCCTTTTATTGGAAAAAGCAATGGGGCTTAGAGTTGGCAAACCTGGACTTGACTTTGGGATTGAGTGCTTCACCCCGAGTGCAAACTCGGCTTCTGCTTCTATAAAATCAAAGTGACAAACCCCAATTTTTTTTTTTTTTACAAGGCAGAGACTACAGATTGCCTTACTCAACATCCACTCCAGCATCTTCCCCATCTACTTTCCTGTCCTACAGAGATGGAAAAGCTAAGATCGACAGTCCCCAGACTCCTCTGCAGCTAGATTCTGGGTGTGATTTAATATCTGCTCTCTGATGTGCTTGTAAAAGACTGGAATCCAGGACCGAGTTAGTGGGGGAGACAGGAGGCCTGCCGGGGGTCAGTCTCGCTGATGTTGATCATGGCGTGGCTCTGGAGCCAGCGGCTCTGGATGTAGCTTCCAAATCTCTACATAGTAGCTGCCATGGTCTGATTCTGGAACCAGCAGCTGGGGCAGCTGCTTCCTGCTCCCCCAGCTTGTGCACAGTGGCAGCTCCTGATGGGTCAGTTCTGCAGTGTTGTACCTGCATGTCACTCCCAGAGGTGCACCCTGGAACCTGTTCCTCCGGCCCCTCCAGCAAGTGTGTGAGCATCCAATCCCTTTTGCTACAAAACCAACAGATGCTTACAAAATTGTTGGACGTCCTGCTTAAACTATCTGTAGTGGCTTCTGTTACCTGCAGCCAAACCCAGACTGTTTTACGTGGTTTAGGACAACAGAAAATAACAAGCAAATGTTCCTAGCACCGTTCCTGGCTCATGGAAGGTGCTCTGTAAATACTGGTTGACTGAATCTGAAACTGGGGCTGATTTTCACCTTGGTGGGGGTGGCAGCCTCTTACCTCTATGATGGGACCTCAGGGATGCGTTGTTCCTTTTCCCCCTCCACTCTGCAAAATCCTCCCACCTGCTCATTGATCTCTGGAAGGCTTTTTGAAAGAGAGGACGATATTCTCAATTAGAAATAAAGCTCAAATCCCAAATGCTCCTATATTCATTATACTGGCTTGAGTTAAACTGAGGTGTAAGTGGTTGGGGTGGGCTCCTTTCCTAAAAGGAGGGCTTGAGGGGGCAGGAGTGAGAGAGATGGAAGGTACTGGAGCCCACCCTGCAGGAGGGAGAGAAGTAGGACACAGGAACTGGGAGCTAGACAAAGACTGGGGCTAGGAGTACCCTAGATCCCAAAAGTCTGTGCCCCAGAATTACATGGAGCAGACCATGCCCTGTGACCACTGAGGCCCATGTCTGTGGCCCCTGTGAGCAGCCAGAAGTCGGCCAGTACAACTGAAGTGACAAGAGCAAGGGGTGTGGAGAGAGACTGGAGAAGTGGGCAGGGTCAGATCACGCGGGACCTCGTGGACCAGGGTAAGGACTTGTCTAGTCCAGTGATTGTCAGACCTGTTCTGTCTAGGGCCAGATGATAAATACCACAGGCTCTGCAAGCCACACGGGCTCTATTGCAACCAGTTCTGCTGTTGCAGTGCAAAAGCAGCCACAGACAACACATAAAGGAAGGAGCGTGGCTGTGGTCCGCAAGCTTTGGTTCAGGCAGCAGGCTGGCTTTGGCCCACAGGCCGTAGTTTACCGATGCCTGACCCAGACTGAGAAACCTCTAAAAGGTGTTTAGGAAGGGGGTTACCTAATCATGTTTATGTTCATCCAAGAGCCCTGTGACTTAAGGGTGGAAGGTGACGGGCAGGGAGCACGGGGACTCGAGCAGCCCAGAAGACGGGGTGGTGGCTTGGTGAGGGTGCTGCCCATGGAGGTAGAGAGAAGTCGATTGGACAGATATTTGGAAATCAAAAATGCTGGAGCTTGTAGACTGGTTGGACATAAGGATTAAGGAGAGGGAACAAGACTGACACCCGGGACTCTGGATTGTAGAGTGTGCTGGGGGGCAGCTTGGTCACCTTTATTTTTGTCTTCCATCTAGTGATGTGTTAAACAGTTTCCCCAAAACATGTCCAGTCAGGACATTCCTCTTCTCTGTATGGATTCACTGTCATTGTCCCAGTGATCAAGACTCCAGGCTGGAATCATCCTCGACTCCTTTTTTCCTACCCGTCCCCACTCCCATCTAATTAAGCACAAGGCCTGGTGACTCTGCTACTCGACACCTCGTAACACCAGCATCCTTGCTCTCCACATCTACTCACTTCCTGAGTTCAGATGGTGAGACTTTCAGTGCACAGGTTCCGGTATCAAAGGAATCTCAAAATATTTGTCAGAATCGCTTCCATTCCTGCATTTGAAACTTGAGAGTTCCCTTAGCACCTGCAGTTTCACATGCACCCCAGTACCCTGCCCTAGCCGGGGCCTCTTTATCTTATGCTAAATGGACCTCTTACCAGCGTACTGAGTTCCCTTATAATCAGTTTATGCATCGCTGCCTGATCAGGCTTCATGAAGCTCTAGTCTCGTGTGCCTTCTCAAAAACCCTTGACGGTTGCCTGTTGCCTCCAACTGAAGCTCCTGGCCCTCACCCCAGCACTCTAATATCTGCAGTTGCACCCAGCTCCCCTTGGTGACCTTTCTCTCTCTTCTCCTTCAGGACCCCTTGATGGTGATCAGCCTCTGCCCCTCAAATGCACCACGCACATGCCCACCTCTACAGATTTTCACACACAGCAGTTCCCACCCTCCACCTCTTGCAGTCTATACAGGATTGGTTGTATTTGCAAAGAGAAAGACCTCAGCTGGAAACCTCGCTCCTCACTAACACTGCAGCATGAGGCCAGTTACTCCTCCGAGCCTCAGTCTGCTCATCTGCAAAATGGAGTTCGTTTCATTAACCTTGCATGGTTGATATGAGAATTAACAGAGAAAACTCTCATCATGCACTTAGACGGTGGCAGGTGTTCAAGGAATATTGTCCTTCCCCCACACTGCCTAAGAGTGATTTAAATAATTAAACAAGCTTTTATGTATAAAGTGCTTAGAACAGTGTCTGGCTTACAGGACGTACCCAGTAAAGGTTAACCATTTTGTTCTTACTTAATTGGAAGACGTATGAGGCAGAATTTATAAACAAACTGTTCTCCTTCTACTTGTCATTCCATCATTATGATAATCAGTTTTGGGAACTGGAAGATCAAGAATGCTCCCTGAGGAGGGCAGGAGGGAGGCAGCTTGGAGCTGGGACAGGAGGAGACACAGCCAGAGGCAGGAGGAGGGCACTAAGTGTGTGCATTTCCCAAAATCAACTTCACCTAATTTTTAATTTTGCTAATGGCTAGTCTTTATTTGAGATGTCATGCTGAAATAACTCTTTTAATAAAAGAGAACTAATGCACTCATTTTTTTCTCTTCCTTCCTCTACATCAGCAAGGATTTGGTGCAATGATGTATATCACCCTTTTATTTTAATTAAGCATATAGCTGTGAGAGGCTTGTAAAAATGTTGCCAACAGACAAATGCTTTAACGGATGTGAACTTGAGGTTGGCTTGTCCCATATATCTTCACTACAGAAAATTGCCCTCTTCATTTTGCACGTGAGGGGAATGGCTGAGCTCCCGTGTGCACCACAAGTGGAGGCTTGAGGGTGTTTGGGAACATAACGAGTGGGGGACTTTAAGAGTTTTCAAGAAGGCTGGGAAGAGCAGACCAAGGATAAGGAGAGCCGTTTTCTCTGCAAGATCAGGTGCAAGGAAATGTCCTCATGGATAGAAGTTCTCCTTCCACGTGTCAGGTGACAGATGATGTCCCAATACACAGATTTTGAGAAAAAAAAAAATCAAAGTTTTGAATCAGGGACCTGAAATTTAAACTCAAGCATTCAGACTCGGGGGCCAGATTAGCCGTTATTCTAAACTACTCCCCAACTCAAGCAGCAGAGCGCTGAGTCCTGTTGGTGAGACTGAGAACAGTTATTCTATAGGATATGCGTGAATGAATGAGTAATGCATTGCAGGTTTTTATTCAATGGCTTGTATCTAATATACCAGTGAGCACAGCCCGTAAAGCTTAGTGCATGGTATTTCTGATTCCCTTATTTAAAAAAACAAAAACAAAAACAAAGAGACTCTCAGTTTAAATAAGCCAGAAAAAGAGGGAAGCAGAGACAGACCAACTTGTAAAAAAGAGAACTGAAAGTCAGAAGAGAAGTTCGCCCACTGCCCACCCCCAGAGAAGTAAGCTTGAACCAGAAGGAGAGAGAAGCAGCTGTTTGTTTGCAAGTAGCACAGAAGCTCCCTGAACGCAAATACACCCGATTCCCAGGGGCTGGACACGTTACAGCAGAATAAGGAAACCGGGAGCTCGAGCCCCGCAGCAGGCATCTGTATTCCCTTCGTGCACCCGTGATGGTCTCGCTGGTGAATAATTCATTCTGAGATTATCCTCCCTGCCTCTAGTTAAGTTGTTGCTCTTGCTCTCTGCAAAATTAGCTCTGGTGTGTGAAGCTGTTAGGATTCCTTTAGTGCGAGGCGTCCTGGAGAGGGAAGTTGGTCACCTGGTGAAGTTCGTAGCCACGGGGCCTCCACAGATGCGGGGACTGCCTCGAAGGGGTCAGAGGCTCCGGCTCACTGAAATCTTTGACTCCCAAAATAAAAACCGAGTTAATCAAGTGGGTACGCAGAGTTTACCCAAAGGCAGGGCTGACTTGCATACCTTGTAGCTTCTTAATGTCCTCTTCTGGAATTCTGCCCAAATGGGGACCAGATATCCAATAAGCCTTTACGTCCCAGAATGAAGGTCATTGTCACAGACAGTAGGGAGTGCAGGGAACTCAAGGTGTTAGAGTTCCCTGCTCGAAAAAAATAACAATCACTTCTGTGGAGTAGAGGCCAAACCCTCATTTGATTTCAACGCCTCTAAATAGCTTAGTTTTAAATATTGACATTAACTCTTCTCAAAGGAAGGTACTAGAATAGAAGAAACACACTGAATAATATCAAATTTAATGTAAATCACCAAAATTTGCTATAGAGGAAGGTTCTTTTTTTGAATGTTCTCACTTTTTATCAATGAAGAAGTGACTTAAAAGGACAAATGTGTAAAACACAGTCCTTCTTACTTATTATACTTAGGGTTGAAAAATTAAAGCCCTTGTTGGTGTTTAATCTGGAAAAGAAAAGGCTAACATGTGACTTTATCTTTGTTAGGCAAGGGGCTTTTTTTTTGTTTTTAGTTTTTAATTACCAAATTAATAATCTTTTTTAAAAAAAAATCACATATTACCTAATTTTGCAATATAAAAGTTCCTGTCCCCTCCCATACTCCTCTCTGCAGAAGTAGCCATTATTAAAAGCTTCAGTATCTTTCCAGAAGTTTCTATGCGTGATCAAATGGAATCAGACTGTGTACATTTTAAAGTTTGCTGTTTTACTTAATATGTCATAGCTATGTTTCTATCTCAAAACATAATTTTCCTTTAATTTAATTTAATTTTTATTTTCTTTCTTTCTTTCTTGGCTCAAATGATCCTCCTGCCTCAGCCTCCCAGGTAGCTGGGACTACAAGCCCATGCTGTCACACCTGACTAATGTTTCTATTTTTAGTAGAAAAGGGATCTTGCTCTTGCTCAGGCTGGTCTCAAACTCCTGAGCTCAGGCAGTTCTTCCACCTTGGCCTCCCAGAATGCTAGGATTGCAGGGCCACCATGCCTGGCCCAGTTCTCTTTTTAATAAAGTAGGTGGTGTCCTGTTGGCTAGATGCACTAGAGTTCAGTTGACCGTTAACTGGGTAATCATTGATAGAGATTCAAATTGTTTCTAGTATTGCTAAAACAACGCTGCAATAAATATCCTTTTGTATGTATCTTTGTGCGTGACTGTGAGTGTATCTATAGGATAAAATCTCTAGAAGTGGAATGTCTGGGGCAAGGGGTGTGAACATTTTCTATTTAGATAGGTATTGCTAAGTGGTTCTGGTGAGGATTTTTTGACTTTTAAGAAGGATGTTGGCCGGGCGCGGTGGCTCACGCCTGTAATCCTAGCACTCTGGGAGGCCGAGGTGGGCGGATCCTTTGAGCTCAGGAGTTCGAGACCAGCCTGAGCAAGAGCAAGACCCCGTCTCTACTAAAAATAGAAAGAAATTATATGGACAGCTAAAAATATATATAGAAAAAATTAGCCGGGCATGGTGGCACATGCCTGTAGTCCCAGCTACTCGGGAGGCTGAGACAGGAGGATCGCTCGAGCTCAGGAGTTTGAGGTTGCTGTGAGCTAGGCTGATGCCACGGCACTCACTCTAGCCTGGGCAACAGAGTGAGACTCTGTCTCAAAAAAAAAAAAGAAGGATGTTGACATGTCTAGAGAAAATTTTTGAGAAAAACTGATATAGGCACAAATTAAAGCCAGAGTTCTTTGAGCTAGACAAAAAGTAGAACTTTATCATCCACGTATAACATTGAATGCATCAATGAGCTCGTAACATCTCCTTTTTGAAAGAACTTCAAGAAGAGCAACCCCTCGTCCAGGGGCCCAGCGCTGTACTTCCACACCAACGCTTAGGGAGGCTGGAGCCGCATGTCTGTGCTCGGATCCAAACCACTGAGAGCTGAATTCTTGCACCTGAGCATAATTAATGGCAAGTGCAAGGAAGTTGTCAGAAACACAAATCGAGTTCACAAACCTCTTATAAAATATCTTCTATAAACCCTCACCTTAGTGCAGTCGTTGACGGCAGGGCTGGGGCCCCCAGTGACAACTGATATACCAACTTCCCTTACCAAAGTATTGCTAGCCCCAGGGACCCTTTAAATTTCATTTTATCTTCCCTTTCCCCAAGTCAGAACATCAGGCAGAAATGCACAGATATGTAAGATGAATG
Organism: Eulemur rufifrons; assembly: GCF_041146395.1. Classification (NCBI taxonomy): domain Eukaryota; kingdom Metazoa; phylum Chordata; class Mammalia; order Primates; family Lemuridae; genus Eulemur; species Eulemur rufifrons. The sequence goes on from NC_090992.1 coordinate 16,996,658, forward strand.
CGGCACACAGTTGAAATTTCTCCTGCTATGAGCCTCTCCACACCTTGAATTTTGGACTCTCAAGCCGTTTTTAAATGCAGCTTCATTTTTCTTCCCTGTCATTACCTGATTTCATCTGAAAATCTCAGCATGTGGTTCCCTTTTCCCTTAATTCATTAGATTTGGCATTGCTGTTTATTATATCAAGTTGACATCTGTCTAATATAACATCTTTGAAGCACCAGGATGTTTAAAAAAAAGAGAGAGAGAAAGGATTTAACTCTTCAGAGCTAACTAGTGACTGTTTAAATTTATAGAGGTGACTTTAGCCCTTTGTAGATCTTCGTCTAGATAGAAATATATTTGTAATCAAAATGATAATCCATGTTCTCTCATTCTTCAGCTGAGATGAAGGGAAAGAGACTTGGGGGAAGGCCGAGCTATTTATTCACAGATTGTTTAAAGTCAGAGTTAGTCTGTCCTGGGAGGGAAGATTGTATTAGCTTGATAAAGCTAACCTTTTCAGCTGGGGGAAAAAAGAATTACACAACAGTGCTACAAAGATTTCCTTGGCTTCTCCAAAGAGAAATTAGATTTTAACACGCCAAAATCTTCCAAATTGGAGTGTATGCTTCGAGAGATAATATGGACATAAAAGCAATACTGAACTTTTCGTTGTTGATGGGAACCAGGAAATATTACAATAGACTCCTGGCTTTAGAGAGAAGGCTGACAGCCCCGGGAGCAGGAGGAAGGGCTGTGGCCATCTTTCTTCGATACAGTCAGAGTCTTGTAAAAAATTGTCATTATTGTCTGCACCAAGAAGATGTGCCTTGATCAGAGTTCTGGTTGGAATTCTTCTGCATAGCGTATCAATAAAAAAACATATATGGGGTTTTGACTGGGGTTTGTGTCAGGGGACCGGTTCTTTCCGTGCCTGCAGTACCGTAGATTCAGAAGTAGGCGAGGACGCAAGTGGAGACCAAGGCACAACACCTCTACCACAGCACAGCAGGAAGGGTGGAGCAGTTGAGAGTCTGAAGGTGTGGTAAGATAAGGGCTTGGCTAGGAGTTGCTATCTATTCTCGTGCTGGGACCCAAGCTCACTCCACACTTGACCTTTGGTAGGGTGTTGATTTGGGATTCTTCTCAAGTCTCCCAGCCCCTAAACCTGATGATTATTATGCACTGATGCTTGTGGCTGTCTGTTCCTAGTTACTCATCATCCCACTGGAGGGATAGAAAAACTCCTATTTAGCGATCCCTTCATTTATTTCCGTCTCCTTTGTACCTCTGAAGCTGAACATATTAGTCACGTTGTATGACAAGGATTGCAGGGATATTCCCAGCTGTTCAGGGCGGGGGCGGGGAATGACAGGCAGAGATGCTGCTATTAATAATACAAAGCACCGTGGGTGAGGTGTGCGGCATTTTGGTGTTGTCAGCAATCTAGCCAGACCCCAGTCAATCTCCCTGTACGAGGCTTCCCCAGTGGAGCCAAGAGACAACTTGCCTGGAGAAAGAGAGAAGGAAGAAAAAAAAAGAAGAAGAAGAAAGGGGAAAAGGTGGGGGAGGTGTCGGGGAAGGGGGCGAGGGAACCCCCGTAAGACTGAGAAACACATTATTTTTAAAATTGGCAATCCTTTTTGATGAGTTAAGTGGAAGAGAGTTATGATCTAAATCAATAGAATTGATAATGTTTTCATCTTGAAAGGTTAACTGTATTTTTGACACTCTCCTAACTCCCAAGCAACTTGGCTTTTAAGAAAAGAGAAAAAGTCCTCTGGGCAAGGAGCCTCAGATACACTTAATTTAGAGCTGATGTTTATGACTGGTCATTGACCTTGAAATTCCATTAGCGCTAATGAAGGACAGTGCTGGATGCGTCCTGCCTGAGTCCGGTAAGTGACGCGCTTGGTGCCTGGAGGCCCCGCCTCTCTGTCTCTGCACGGCTGGGACCTGCCTTTACCAGGCGCTGATGCCTCAGCCACAGCCCTGTCGTGCAGGGTAAAAAGCCTCCCACAGCTGGAGGCTCTCCCAGGCCTTCCCTCCAGAGGAGAGGAAAAGAGCCCTGTTGGAGCGCACTGCTTACCGTGTGTGTTTTTCCCTTCCTACGCAGTGACATTCAGAGGCAGGAGATGCGGCTGGGATCCTAACATTTTCCATCTGGAAGGAGCCTTAAAGATCACTTAAATTGAGATTCCACATGTACCCATCACTTAGATTTAATAATTACAAATATTTTGCTATTAATATTTGTGGAGTTAGGTGGTTGTTTTGCGCAAGTATTTTAAATTACAGACCCTGTGAGCTTTTACTCTTAAATATTCCAGCATGCCTCGCTAAAAGTAAAAACATGTTCTTATAAAACTACATTATCATCCCACCTAACACAATGAATAGTAATTCCTGAGTATCATCCGATATCCAGTCTATATTATAAGTCCCTCAGTTGTCTTAAAAATGTTTTCCAACAATTGGTTTGTTCAAATTCCAATCCAAACACAGTCCACGCGTTGCATTTAGCATTTAGCATGTTAGGCCTCTTTTTGTCTAAAACTGTGGTGTTCAGCGCAGTAGCCTCTGGCCACATGTGGCTAATGAGCACTTGAAATATGGCTAGTCCAAATTAAGATGTGCTGTAAGTGTAAAATGCACACTGGATTTCAAAGACAGTACCAAAAAAAGAATGTATATCTCATTAACAATTTTATATTGATTGTATGTTGAAATTATAATATTTTGGATATGTTAGGTGTAATAAAATATATTATTAAATGTATTTAAAGCTATTATAACATATATATATATATATATATATATATGAGTGCTATTATATAACAACATTACTGGGGTAGAAAAGCAACTTTACGATTATCCTAATTGGTTCACTGTTCTCATGCTAAGGTTGATCAATCCCTCCATTGTACAGTTGCTTTTCTACCCTCACTACCAACAGCAATCTGGGATTAATAATTTGGCACCTCAAGAATCAAACTTTAACTTCAAGATTTTAGCATTCACTGATGATTATTGTCTGAATCAGTTATTTAATTAGAGATCGTAAAATGATTTTCTGCCATCATTTATACACATTAGTCAGAATTCATCTGTAAAGAAAAAGAAACCTGGACTATTTGGTTACCCTGAAATACAGTTACCACAGGAAAGATCAGATAAGTGCTCGATTCTTTAGCTATCAATTTTCAAAATAAGGAGTTGGTATAAAAGCTATCTCTTTTGACAAATGATTTGGCGGGAGAGGGGGGCTTTCTCTTTTTGAGTATTCTTATGAACTCATGGATTTTTATATATTAAATATCAAGTAGAATTTTTAAATTTTTGAATTAGTTTCCAGCACTTAAAAATGTAGAAAAATAAATCTAGAAATCTTGCATAAAAAAAAAAATCCACATTTCTGGATTCCCATGGAAAACTGGGAGCTCTAGGGGCTATGGGCCTACATCTGTACCCCCCAGAGCTCTCTGGAGTGGGCTTTTGGCTCTGCCCTCGGTGGGGCGTGTGCTCCCCCCACCCAGACACTGAATGAGCTTGTGTGCCTTGTCCCTGTGACTATGTGAGTTTGTGACCCTGCGTCCTTATTAATATCATAAATGAAGGAATTAAAGTAGAGAGAGGACAAGGGACTGGCTGAGGGTGGAATAGAAAAGGAGGGCAGAGCTGGGACTAGAATGCAGGTTTCCTCCCCGCTTCCCCCAGGGGACCAGCAGTCTCTTCCTCAGTTTCCAAGGGGTTGTTCCCAGAAGGTCCAGGTGACAGCAGCTGCAGCCTGTGGAAGGCGCCCATGCAGACATTTCCCACATGCAGACGACAGCTTAATGCTGCTGCCCTGGTGACTCTCTCTGACCGTGATTGAATTTTTCCCAAACCCTGGGCAGATTCTAATGCTGCCCACAACATTAGCTCTCGTTCCAGGCCCTCCTTTGGGACTATGATCTACAGAGTCAATGTGAACTACTCCAAGTAAATACGATTAGTGCAACCTAATTAATTTGGAGACCCCTTGGGCAATATTTATCAAAAATTTAAGTGCATATGCCCTTTCTGACCCAGCAATTCTGCTACTAGGAACTTCTCTGACAGATAGAGTCACAGAATATGCCGAGACACGATATCTTGAAGTTCACTGTCTTCATAGAAAACTGGAAGCAACCTTCAGTCGGGTACCAGTTAATAATTGTTGGCTCATCTCTATAAGGGAATAGTATGTGGTCATTTAAAAGAACGGGGTAGAGTTACATGTGCTGATATTGGAAGATCTGTAAGATATACAGTTAAGTGAAAAAAGGAAATTGTAGAACAGTGTGTATGTTATTTTTTTTCTTTGTGCCTATTTTAAATAACATGTATACATATATCAGTATATGTATAAGCATTTTTTAAAAAGAGAAAATATTAATGTCTTTAGAGAAAGAGACCAGAGGTCAGAGTGAGGGAGAAAGATACTGGTTTTACTTTTCATTTTATGTCTCTGTTTCCTATGGGTTTTCTTAAAAATCACAGACATATTAATTTTTTAATATTAAATTTATAAGCAAGTTTGTTCAAATAAAGCAGCTGGGTTCGAGAAAAACTAATGATACATTTTTTAAAAAATCTAATCTCTGGTCATTGGACAAGGGGGCATTAATAGTGCTTCTCTAACCGGCAGCAGCCAGTTGCATCACTATGGGTATCTGCTGAGCTCCGTGTGTCATTGCCAAGCGCTTAGCTGGAGGTCGAGGGCGGTACAGGCAAGCAGTAAGGAGCTTGTGGTCTAGTTAGGGAGAAAAGACCAAGAGACCTGGAAGGACTCAGAATAACAGCAGAGGGTCTGGAATTAAATGTCAATCATGACTTGTAGATTCTCGGTGCTTCAGAGTACAGAAGCGAATCTCCGATGGGCAGACTGGTCAGGTAGGGGTGGGATACCTAAGCTGGACGAACTGCGATGGATGAATCCAGGCTGGATTCCTTCCTATGTGGGAAGTTCAAGGACATGGATTTGGGGAGGAAATGGGTTTATAGCCCAATCTGGCCATTGTAGAGGGGCCATAGGCACACCTAGCCTCCTCATTTGTAAAAATTCATCACAGAGACGACGTAAGGGCTCAGGTATAATACACATTTGGTGGTCGGTGTGTTTGAGATACATACCCAAACTTTGCTGGTTCTACGTGAGTATATATGGGAAGAGAGAGAGAAATAGAGACAGAGAGAGGAAGTGTAGAGGCAGGCTCTGGCAAACAGCGCCGAATGGGTCAAGGGTCTAGTTCCCATTCTTGACTCTACCACCTCCTAGCTGCGTGACACGAGGATTCTTGACCTTGGTTTTCTTTTCTGTTAAGTGGGGAAAAGGTGAAAAAATGCTGCATAAATGTTACATCAGTGTTGACCCTTGACCAACATAGGGGCTAGGGTACCAACACCACCCACACACAGTTGAAAATCCTAGTATAACATTTGATTCCCCCAAAATTTAACTGATAGTCTACTATTGACCGGCCTTACTGATGACATAAACGGTATACTAACACATGTTTTTTTTATGTTATATGTATTATAAACAGTATTCTTATACTAAAGTAAGCTAAAGAAAAGAAAATGTTATTAAGAAAATCATAAGGAAGAGAAAATATATTTACTCTTCATTAAGTGGAAGTGGATCATCATGAAGTCTTCATCCTCATCTTCACCTTAAGCAAGCTGAGGAGGACGAGAAGGAGAAGGGCTTGGCCTTGCTGTTCAGGGCTGGGAGAGGCGGAAGTAAGTGCGTGTGTCAGTGGACACACGCATTTCAAAGCCGTGTTGTTCGAGGGTCAGCTGCACTTCATACGTACTAGTGGATTGTTGTGCAGCTGAAAGCCAATGCAAAACATTGAAAGGAGTCCAGCACAGCCAACATTTCACTCATGCAGTGTAGCTTTCAGGCAGTTCTAAAACACGGTTAGATTGAATCCTCTCTGAGACTCTCTTAAGATAAGCGAGACAAGAGATGTATGACACAGTGAAGGAAAGGTTTCTCTAAAAAGTGATGTAGCTCAGACTTGAACTTGAATCTGCTTGCTGTAAATTGCCAGCTTTCCAAGTATGATCCTGAAGTCTGATTATGCCATCACTCTCCTTTATTCCAAAATCAGGGGCTGGAGTTATTTAGAAAGGTGACCCGAGGATGGCTAAGTGATGGCCGCTTCTTGCTGCTGCAGTGCATGGATATATTTGCATTATGCTAAACAAGACTTATATGTGACAAGACTGTTTCAAGAAAGAATTTCCCAAACTAAACTATGCATTTAATATAGGTACCGTGAAACCCTATTTTTTAATCAGCGATTCTTCATTAAAAGCATACTCACTAGGAGCTAATGATAAGTCATAGAAAATAAGTTTAAGTCCACAATGCAGCTGTTCTTCCACGTGTACCGGTCATACCAGCATTTAGAGACCATGCAGAAAGGATGAGCGCTGATAGGATAGCTCCCGCAGCTCCAATGCCCGTAAATTATTCAAAATGTGCGCACTGTGGTCTAACATACATGTATCTGTTACATACATCATAATAATTCCTTCGCAAGTGTTTTTAATAATCATTTGGTATTTAATTAACTATTTGTCTTGGGAAGTCGAGAGCAAGCAGGCTGAGATGAGCATTAGGGCCAGAGAGAGGAGGCCGGCATTCATCAAACCCATATCGAGAAGCTGTTTGCTTTTAAACACAGCATTTCTGTTTTTGCTTTTGTACCTGGTGCAGAACGACAGGATGCTCTGCCCATTTCCAGAGTCTAGGATTTTCCATAGTGTTTTCTTTATAAAAGAGGGACGAGGGCCGTGAGTGCCCTCAGAGGCTCATGGGTAAGGCTCTAGATGCTCTTCTTAAGGAGACAAAGCATAAATTGTGTTTTAAAAGGGATTCTCTTTGCAGAGGTCGTTCTGATCAAGTATACAGACACTTGATGTTACCATCGAACTTTGCAAGTGTCCTGATCGTCACTGATTGATACGTGGCTAAAAATGTGTGTGTGCAGATGTGTAAACATATAGATGTGTGTAGATGATTATATAAATGTGTATGTGCATGTATTTATGGATAAAATATGGATAAAAATATTTCTTTAAACAACTGGAATGAGCTAATGTAGTGGAAATTCTGCTCCTTTAGATATTTTAGTCTTGAAGGTGATTGTGCTGTGACAACAGGGAGTAAGTTGCACTGAGCCTTCCGTTTCTGAATCATGTGACTACACGGACCTCACTGCATAGCTAGACTCAATCAGCCATAGAACTCAGTACTCTAATGTGAGTCGTCATCAAGAGAAGACAGTGCCTTTACGAAGCTCGTTTTCAACCCAGATGGTTTGGTTCTGTGCAGAGTCGTTCGAGTCTATCCCCCTTTCAGCTTTGAAATCATGTACCTATCTGTCCATATTTAACAAGAGGAGGAATGCTGCAAATTTGCAACAAATTTAGTTAATGAGTTTAAAGCAGATCATGCAAAAAGGGAGACAGTCTTCTTGTGGGAGACAACTGGAAAGTAGAGCAAGTAGAGCCAGGTCTAAGAAGACAGATCCGGACATCCCCGCTCAGTAGGCCATGAGCTTCAATCCCTTAGAATGTGCTCAAACCCGGACCAGAAACCCGGGGTTGCTGCAAGGAGCTGAGTGGGAGGAGTCCCCGTAGTAGAGAGGAAAGCAGGAGGCATTGTTTTGTTCTTTGTGTCTCTTAATGCCTTTCTTCCTTCTCATAAATAAATCTTCAGGCCGTGTTCTCAAAACTCTAGGCCAGGGATTACCACCCAAATGCCTTCAAGTAAAGTAATTGAGTGAAGTGGGCAGGAATAATAAAATTATTTCTCCGAGATAAGAAAAACAACAATGCAGGCTTGGTGATAAACGGCAGTGGACACAGGGGCCTTAGTGTTAGGAGGCAACAGGGACTCGTGCAGGCGACGGTGAGCTGGAAATAAGAATTGCCTGTACTTTCTGTGGACGGCAGCTGCCGCCAAGCTTGGCGCCATGGGAGAGAGCACCTAAATTGATGGATATTCAGAGTTTTTAAGAGAAACCAAAAATCTAGATGTTTGTGTGAATTTCCTGATTCTAAAACGTTGGCTCAGATTTTTTTTAAGAATGTGGAAGCCAGATTCAACACCAGTTTGTGACGTGTGCTGTAGGCAAAGGGAGAACCCATGAGAAGTAAGACTATGCCCAAAATGTTGGTCCTGGGTGAGAACGTCTCAGGGAGCAGCTATTGCTGCCTTAACTGCTGTTTATTCCCATTTATTCACATATCCACGCAGGCACAATGGACGTGTGACCAGAGGACAGACAGGTGTTTGTGTGCACGCTTTGGGTCTACACAGAAAGCCCTTGAGTTGTATTGGGAGAAGCAGCTAGAAGCCTGGTGGGCACCCTGATGTGGTTTTCTGGTCACCTCCACGCTTGTAAGGGGATAGGTGGGTGTCATGAGTGCCTTTGAGGAACCTCTTATAGTGGGCTCGTAAGATGTGTGCCTCTGTGTGAGAAATGTCTGCCGTTCCTCCTCAGGTCTTACCTGGGACGCATTTTCAGTTGGAAGTTGGAATAGGAGTTGAACACCTTCATCATTCTTTTTTGTGTGTGTGCGCGACAGGATCTCACTCTGTTGCCTGGGCTAGGGTGCAGTGGTGTTATCGTAGCCCACAGCAACCTCAAACTCCTGGGCTCAAGTGAGCCTCCTGAGCAGCTGGGACTACAGGTGCTCACCACCACGCCTGGCTAATTTTTCTATTTTTTGTAGAGATGGGGTCTTGCTCTTGCTCAGGCTGGTCTTGAACTCCTAACTCCTGAGTCCTCTTGTGGCTTGACCTCCTAGAGTGCTAGGATTACAGGCATATGATATAGGATAATCAAGGTTGGAAGAATTGCAGTGAACTTTATTATTGAGTCTGCTTTTTTATATGATGTCAGGATGAAGAAGATATGTAATAAGCCGAGTTTGCTGGTCTTCAGAATTCTGGTTTATTTGTTTGGTTGGTTGGTTTTTTTTTTTTTTTTTTTTAAAGCACAGGTCTTTGCCTTGTTTCTGTGCACAGTTTGTTACCCTGATTATAGGTGCTCCAAAGTCCCTTGTCATAAGAACAAAGGAGAAGTCCCTGGAGCCACCTCAGGAGCCATCAATCCAGAGCGCCGTGTCCCTTCTCAGTTTAGCAGCGCAGGCTGTGAGAGGTCTGGGAATTGGAGACACTATTAATTCCGGCTCTTCAGCGTCTCCCGTCCTCCCCCAGCACCCATCCTTCTTGACATCAGGACTCATTCCTCAGGGTGACATCATCTCCGCTGGAAACCAGCCCTCAGTCTCCCGCAGACCACACCGCGGACTGCATGCTGTTGGGACGGGTTGGGAGGGGTTGCGCAAGGGTGCAAGAAGGTCAGGGTGACCCGGGTGACTTGTCTGCTGTGCATCTGACATGGTCACTGTCTTTTCCAGAATGTTTGCAAGGAATAGAATACAACCATTTAAAAAGATGAGTAGACAAAATGCAGTAACATGGAGAATGCTTAGTGCAATAGGGCATTATATTTTAATCTATTTGAAAATAGGCATTACATCCAAATGATTCAAATTCAAAGGATACAAAAGGGTATATAATGAAAAGTCTCCTTGCCACTCCTGTGCACAGCCACCCATTTGTAATGTGATGTTAGGTGACAAAAAGAATGTGAAATGAAACCCTTTCTCTCTCTCTCTCTCTCTCTCTCCACACACACACACACACACACACACACACTCGTGGATACATAAACACACAACTTGTCATAGAAGAAAGACTGAAAAAAAAATAAGCTAAATATTTATAGTGGTTATTTCGAATGGAAAAACGATGATAATTTCTACTACCTTTCTGTATTTTTCAAAATGTCTTTATACTGTGTGCATTGCTTTAAGGAAATAATAAATATGTTTCTTTATTATACACGTAATACACAGTCACTGAAGTCACTGAAGCAAGATTGGACATGGCTAGTCATCAAAAAGAAGAAAATAAAAGTCACTCACTTTCTCACAAATCCAGAACTCACAATTGAAGGCACATGGTATATTCACATGCTTCCTTCCCGGGCTTTTCTTTGCATGTACATGATTGTACTTCACTGCTGTTGAATAACTTGCCTACTGATTAAAAAAATATTAAGGACATCTTTATGATGGAAAAACAACTTTCAAAAGAAGAAGGCTGCATCTGCAAGCACACAGGTATTGAAGGAAATAAGAAAGAAAGGTCCTCCAAGTGGGGAAGATGTAGGTACATTTGCACCTGATCAAACAGCAACATGGAGGAGGAGGAAGGCTGGAGGGGAGTTATGCTCTTAGGTCTACCTGTCAGTGTGAGGCCCTGGCACCGAGGCCACCACCCCTCCTAGCTGACCCACAGCGGTGGCGCTGCACAGGCACAGGACAGGCAAAGCACAGAGCCAGCTGTCAGCCATGCACAGCAGCACGGAGACTTAAAAGACTTGGAGAGAAAGTATTAAAAATCCCTACCTTGCTCCCAAGGACAAAAGGAGCCCCCAAAATGCAATTACTCCCTATAATTTCAACTTTTGAGTACACACAAATAATCTATGAATACTTTAATATAAAAATTATTTAAAATACAGAAATATCTAGAGTCACAAAGTGTATGTTTTGGGTCATATTTTTCTTTTCCTCTATTTTTGGGGAAAAAATATATATATATATATATAGAGAGAGAGAGAGAGAGAGAGAGAGAAGATTCCCCCTAAACCTTCTCCCCCAAGCCCACTCCTCCACGTAGAGGTAACTGCCGCAACAGTGTGGGATCTAAGCAGAACTTTTCTGATGCACTTGCTTCCAAATCCATAATCACACATAAACACATAATGAATGCAGGCTTTTTTAAAAATTAAACTTCAACTCTCAAGCTTTTCATTCCCTGAGCTCTAAATCTCACTTATTTTGAACTCTTTTCCAGAGCAATAATGTTTCCCATGTATGAATCACCAAATTCTAAATGTGCTTTTCTCAGCAAACGCAATTCATTTGAGAATAACTCCCCATAAATTGCCTGCGATGCTCCTTTATTGCTAGAGACAGTGGACACGGCCAAGGCAAGGAACGTACCAAACCAGTCATTAGTTTTAATGTGGTCTGGCAGTTTTAATCCTTTCTATATTTTTAAGTATAATAGCATCGTATGATATGTTAAGATTTCTTTTTCATTCTTCTTTCCTTTCTTGAACACTAAAATACAAGGGGAAGGTGGGGAGGCGAATGTGGTATTATCCTTATGAGAACTCACACCACTGACCCTATTTCTGCAGACTGTGAGGGATGTGGGTAGAAATTAGGGCTTGGCTGATAATTAGGGTTCAGGGCTTGTGGTTTCTAGAGTTCCAGCAGCGTCCTCCTAGGACCCTCATATCTCCAGCTTTCACCTCTAAAGCTTTGCTTCCTAACACTCGCTACCTCAACCAAGAGCTTCCTCGGAAGGAACAGACTTCCGAGCATGAGTTTGTGCTATATTCACATGGGACATCAGTTACAAATCTTCCCAAAAGAGACTGTCTTCTCAACTTCTGTTGCACCCCCAGCATCTCATTCATACTAAAGCTTCATTGTAACCCCACTCAAAGAAAGGTGTTGAAATAAAATAATACTTACCTCCAGAATAATTGGCAATATTAAACCAAGCACGTATCACCTTCTTGCCAAGGTCAGAAAATCTAGACATCATCTCTGTGCCCATGGGTGCCTAGTCTGTCCTTTCTAACTGGATGAAAGCGGGGAGGAGTGGGGAGGCCGGGTGGGCATGATAACCCAGGCTCCTCCGAGCAAAGGTTGTGGTTTAGCAAGCGGAGGACGTGGTTGGGGCAGCAGGCATGTTGAATCCCAGTGCCTCTTTGCTCGGTGCCCTTGGGCAAGTTACGTAGCATTCGAACTGTCGTGTCTTTGTGTGTAAAAGCAGAACAGTAGCACCTGCCTCCTCATGTTTTTGAAGTTGCAGTGAGCACACAGTAGGTGCTTAGTAGAAGTTCATCTCCCTGAGCATGAGTGCAGACCTGAGCCGTGACCTCTCAAGCATATCTCATGGTGCTTAACGGACGCACCCCTGTTGGTGAGCAGGGTTTGGGAACCCCCGTCGTTGTAAAGAAGGCTGGGAGATTGTGACATTGAGGAACCAACCCCAGGACTGTCTGGAACGTCCATGCCAGCCTGGGACACCCTTGTTGCCAAAACTGTGGCACAGAGGCACGTCCCCCCACCAACCCTGACCCGTGGTCTGACCCCTTTTGTGATGGGTGCCTGTAATTAAGCGCACGAATCTATCAGAAAGTGTGATCCCCATAGAAATTCACCCTCCTGCCGTTATTCTTGACCCCAGAGCTGGAATTAGTATTTGGTAGTGAACTCTGGGAGTTTTTTCTGTATTATGAAAGAAATTTAACCTATGCCAAAATGCTTAGAAGAATGCTAGCATGTGATAAGTGCTTGTTAAGTGTGAGTGAGGTATTATTGTTACTGTTATTTCTAAAGTAAGGTTTTCTGGATTAGCCCCAGAGAGGAGAGGCAGAATCTGAAATTTCACAAGTTCCTCTCTGAGGGCGGCTCTGACGTGCTGCTGCGAGTACCCAAAGACCGATTATCCGGAATGGAGGATTAGGCTATTTGGGTTTCCTTCTTCTCACTATTCACCTTCTCACCAGTCTCCTACCCCAAGCAAACTTAGCAAGAAAAGCCAGGAGGGAAATTAAATGTGTCTTTTCTTATCCAGAACTCGCGGTCCCCACGCTGGGCCTGTAGTAAGCGCGTGAGATGCAGCAAGACTTTGAGTCTTCCTCGAGCCTGGCCCCCTGCTCTGAACACCCCCGATCTTCTGGGAACGGAGTAGGAGAGAGCAGGTGGCTAAACACAGCAGGGACAGGGTCCCGTCTCAGCTCCCGCTTTGCTGAGCACCTCAGAAGGGTCATCCCGCTGTGCCTCGGCCTCACATCAGTGAGTTGAAGGGGTTGGCCACGTCCAAGATATGTCAGAGCGCCCAGCCGGCTCCCCGTCCCCCACCCGATAGCCCACTTCAACCAGAGAAGCTTCAGTTTTCTCCATTTGATCCGTCTGGGCTCCATGGAATGGCCCATTTGACAAAACAATTCTGCTTTTAAGTCATAGTTTAGAGACCACCGAATTAGATGCTGGAAGAACCACCACGAAGGTCTGATCTTTACCGAGAGTAGTGAGGCACAGAGAGTTGGGGTCGGGGCAGCGACAAGGAGAAGAGAGGAACGAGATGGTGGGGACCCCGAGGAGTACCAGGGGGAGGTCAGTGTGCTGCAGCCACCCACGCACAGCAGAGGGACCGTTCCTGGATACTTACCACCCCCACGCTCTCTACTCCCTGTCCCCACGGGTGCCACCTTTTTGCCTGGGCAGCTAGCACCAAGAGCAAGTGATTCGGGGGGTCCTGCCCCGGCTTACTGTGACCTTGGCACTAGGGGGCACAGCCTCAGCCCTCTGACGTGGAGAACAGGACCCAGTCGCTGTAATGAAACGCTGAGATGCCAATAGGTTTATAACTGAACAGAAAATGGCGAAAGCACTAAAGCCCCAACAGGGAAACGTGTTGAAACAGGAACTTCAGGCTGCCAGGGGCACCAGGTTCACACCCCCGGGAAGCCCGGTTGCCTTCCAGTTCCTGTCTTTCCATCCCCTGCCCTGCGTGTGCGTGGAGACGGCCGTTACGCCTCACTGCAGAGAACCCAATGAGGAAGAGGCATCTGGCAAGAGAGTAGCTTTTTAAATGAAAATTTACATGTAAATGTGAATTAGTTAAAATATCAGTTATTTTTTAATTGGCTCTCGAAATCAGCATAAGGAAGGCCTGTGCCTGTCGGTCCGCTGGTTGTGCGACGCTGGTTAGGAGATTCTCATCAACATTCAGTGAGGAACTGAGCTCTCCCCAGCTGAAACCCCCCCTCCCCCGTGGCCCCACCTTGTCCTCTGATCCTATGCAAACAATCCCATCTGCCCCCCACCTCCCGTCTTCCTAACCTGCTGCAACCCAGCCACTGCCCTGTTCCCTCGCCAGCCGCACTAACCACGCTCACGCCCTGCACGCCATGTGCTCTATGGCCTCGGAGCCCTCCCCACGCTTGCCCTCTGCCCGGCCAGCTTTACGCCGGGGCTTCTCAAACCTTGTGTGCATGGGCATCTCTTTGAGGGTTTAAAACAGGTGGCTGTTCCCCGCCCGCAGAGCTTTTAATTTGGATCATCCGAGATGAGATCTGAGCATTCCATTTCTAGCAAGGTCCCAGATGATACTAACACTGCTGGTCTAGCCGTACCCGAGAACCACCCCGTCATCCCCACCGCCACACACTGTTCCCTGACGTTATTCCCTCTCCTCTGCCACGCCTCTATGTGAGCTGTGCTTCTCTGGCCGCCTGGCGTGGGTTGAGCTCTCCTATTTAATAGTATGTCTTGCAATTCCCATCATACAAGCATCTTGCACTTCCTTATAGCACTTAAAATTCTAAATGCTCATCTATACAATTACTTGCTAATGTCTGTCTTCCCTACAATTCTGTGAGCTTCATGAACAAAGAACTGTAATATTCACCACCTGCCCCCTGTGCCCAACACTGTGTCTGGCATAGAGGAAGAGCCCAATAAATGTGAGTTTGATGGATGGGCAGATGGATCTAGAAAGACCGTCCATTTCAAATGTGGACAGAGCATTAGGAGGACTGTTCATTCAGGTGTCACAAGGCACATTGCAAAGAGGTAGCCAAGGACAGAGAGTACCTGCTCGTTAACGAAATCAGCCAGGCGTACCCTGGCAGCCATGGAAATGGCAGCTGCTATGCCCAGACCTCCCTCAGGTCCTGCCCTCTTTATATAAAACAGAAGCAGCACGTGGGGAGGACAGCAGCCTTCTACACACAGTCAGGGACCTGTGCTCTTGCCCCCGCAGTATGACTTTGGGCAAGGCCTTTCTCTTTTGGAGCCTTAGTTTTTCAATCTGTAAACCAAGAAGATTGAATCTTTGAGCTCTAAAATTTCTTGAGAATAATGGGTTGTGAGCAAAGATGCTTTATTATGAATAGGATCTAATAATGGTTGGGACATTTTGTCCTTTCCCCTAATCTTGGCCAGATCATGCCAGCAAAGGGAGTCAAACCTCAGGACTGTTCCCAGGGGTGAGGATGGGAATTCTCGCTTCTCTCTTCTCAGGGGCCCCTGTTTGGAGCCCTCCTTCCTCAGCAACTGAGAGGGGCTTGGCTGTGAAAAGAGACACAGCCCTCACAGGCCAGAGCCTCGGGGGCACTCACAGAGCACAGAAGTCCAAGGGGTGCCCACTTCTGCCTCTTGTCCTGCTTTGGGCAACGTTCCACCCAATGGCTGGGCTGAGGTTTTGGGACTGGAGTATGTAACCAAGACTTGAAATACACTTGTGTTATTTTGTGTAAGTGCCCTAAAGGAATGTATACTCCTTTTCTTTCATTTTCTTTTCTGCAATCACTGCTGTAGGTGATAATTCCGAATTCACACGACGGTGCTCACGGCTCCGGTCATTCTGCCCCTGCCTTATTGGGCGAGATCCACAATAGCAGTGCAAATGCCCAGCATCTCTTACTCCATGATTTCATCTTCACTTCTTGTGGTTTTAAGTTCGTACCTGTCTAGAAGTGCTTCTCTTTGTTTTCTGCTCTTAGGGAAATAGACTGTGGTTACAAACAGAAATAAATTGATTAAGAAATGATTTAGGCTGGGCGTGGTGGCTCACGCCTTGTAATCCCAGCACTCTGGGAGGCCGAGGCGGGTGGATCGTTTGAGCTCAGGAATTTGAGACCAGCCTGAGCAAGAGTGAGACCCCGTCTCTACTAAAAATAGAAAGGAATTATGTGGACAACTAAAAATATATACAGAAAAAATTAGCCGGGCAAGGTGGTGCATGCCTGTAGTCCCAGCTACTCAGGAGGCTGAGGTAGGAGGATTGCTTGAGCCTAGGAGTTTGAGATTGCTGTGAGCTAGGCTGATGCCACGGCACTTTAGCCTGGGTGACAGAGTGAGACTCTGTTTCAAAAACAAAAAAGAAAAGAAAGAAATGCTTTAGAGGCTGGGCATGGTGGCTCACTCCTGTGATCCTAGCATTTTGGGAGGCTGAGACAGGAGGATTGCTTGAGCCCAGGAGTTGGAGGCTGCAGTGAGCTATGATCATGCCACTGCACTCCAGCCTGGGATACAGAGTGAGACCTTGTCTCGAAAAAAAAAGAAAAAAAGAAATTAGAAAAGCTCACAGAGAAAAAGAGTTAGGAGAAGAAGAAAAGAGAAGCATAGAAGTAAGAATCCTTACTTTCTTTGCCATGTCATTTAGTTGGAGAAAATATGCTTTTAGTCTGACTTTTACCTAAGAGCTGAAGAATACTTTTATCCAAATGTTTTGATGTTGTAGTAATAGCCGTCTCACATAAGGCCTTTTAACCTTATGCCCTGTTTTGTTTGGGGGTGCGTTTTTCCTTTCTGTGGGCGTACCAGGGAGCTCCAGTTACGGCTTATTAAAACGCAAGCTCCAAGGACCAGGAGAAAGTGAGGGCGTTTGCAGGTTCAGTGGTGTGAGAATTAGAAAAGTTGATAAGAAGGATTAGAATTGAAGGATAAAAAGACTCTTACAAAGCCAAGTCATTATAGGGCCCATTACTTTATATACATTCTCCAAAAATCACATGAATGAAGGGAAAGGAAGGAAGGAAGAAAAAAAAAACTGGCTTCAGTTCAGAACGTCAATTATGTCTTTTTTTAATCCCCTTTTCACGATTTATTTGACATTTTGAACAGTGGCCAAAAAAGCTATTATAACTATAAAACAGATTCATTGGTATAAATCTCATTCGTTGAACGATTTAATTAAGGTATTGACATGCTTAATTGATATGCATAAGCCAAGACCATTTTCATATCTCATTTCCATATGCTTTCTACTTTAAGAGGAGAGAGGAGCTGGATTTTCTTTTTTTTTTTTTTAAGAAAAGGTCTCCCTCCATAAAAATGCTATAGATTCATCTGCGCCTGACATCCCGGGGGACCACTTCCTGCCATCCTCCTTGATTTCGAGCCAGCTACTCCTCTAAGTGGCGCTGCTCGGAGGGAAGGTGATGTATACCCAGCTTGAGTGCCTGTCAGGCCCTCTTATGATCAATAGGAGAATATTTATATTAATAAAGCACCAAGTTAATTAAATAAAAAGGTCCTCTGGGTAAACTTAAGATACTAGAGGATGGGCCAGGATCGATATATTCTACCATTTCAGCATTAAATATGTACCCTGAAATTTTATGGAGCTTTTAAAAACTCACTTTGTAATGTAAAAAGTTTGAAACCACCGCAGGTTTTCTCTGCCAAAGCCCTGTCTCTGGCTTCAGAGCTGGGGAGGGGACAGGAAGGACATGATGGGAGCTTAGGGGACACCCTGGCAGACCTCCGCCTGTTCTGGATGGGTCCCCTCCTGCGGGGGTGAGGGGCACCTTGGAGGACAGGCTGGGCTGAAGGACAGGGCCTGGGCTCAGTGCAGCATCCAGCCAGAGTGGCACTTCCTTGTCCCCAGAGCAGCATCTAGAGAAGATCCTTGGACTCCCCTTCTGTTCCTGGTTCCCTCATCCTGGCGAAGCCCCCAACGCTAAGATCTTTTGGAAGAAGCTCTGTCCACTAGCCTCACAACCCCCTGCCGGACTTCTGCCTGGTCCTTTCCTTTTGCTTTCTCAACACATCTCTTTCTGTGTGTCTGTTCGTGTGTCTGTGTGTGTGAGAGAGAGCGAGAGAGAGAGAGAGAGACAGCATGCGTACCTGTCTCCATCATCTCTTTATCTCCCATCTGTGTCTCCCTTTCTCTGTGTCTCTTTCACTGTCTCTTCTGTGAAATGGCTGTCTCTGTGTGTGTTTCTGTCTCTGACTTTTTTTTTCTTTGATTTCTCTGATTTTATTGTCTCCATCTTCCAGTGTCAGTCTCTCTCCCTCTTTATCTCTCTGCCCTTCTCTCTCTCTCTCTCTCTCTCTCTGTATCTCATCTTTCTATGTCTCTCACCATCGTTAAAGGGGACCACTCGTTCACAGACCGAGTCCCCTCTCCACCAGCACTCAGAGGCTGACTTTCCGGCCCTGTCCCTTGCCCCAGGGGCAGCCTTCTCCACTGGGTTTGCAGATAGAAAAGAGGAAAGAGGCCTCTGAGTCCTCCTCAAGCAGCTGAGTCGATTTCAGAGGTGACATCACACTTGCTGTCCCCTTTGTCCTCTCCCAAGGACTGTGTCTTCTAATCTTCTTAGCCTTGGCCACAGTGTCTGACTCCCTAGGGACACTGCAGTCACCTGAGTAACGACGGCCCTTCATTGAAATGTAAGCCCCAAGACAGTTTCAGGAGGGGTGTGAGGATTCTCCCTTCTCCAGAGAGAGTAACCACCGCCCAGGAACTTGCTTCAGGAGCGCCAAGTTCAGCTCCCCTTCCCACCTCGACCCATGTCAGCCTTTCGTCTTATGGCTGTGTCCTACACGGCTCTGGGCCCCTCTGAAGCTCACCTGGGTCCCAGCGCCCTTCGGAAGGCAGAGGGATCCTGAGACTCGCCCTGAGCCTGCGCGGAGGCGGCTGGACCGGCATTCTGTGCCTGGCCCAGAACCCACGCTTGGGCCAAGCCGCTGCCCGGTCTGACCCTGCCTGGGCTGTGATCTCAGAGCTGTCCTCCCAGCCGTCCCGCCAGCCACTTTCAGGCCCGTCTCTTCTCCCTCCTCCTCGTGGGAGTCTCCTGCCAGCTGCTCTGCACGAGCACCCATTTCCCAGCCAGCTTCCCAGGGCGGTTCCAGGGAGCTGGGCACTCCCACCTGTGTTCCCGTGTTTGCCACGCACCTTCTCTGTCCCGGGCCATTGTACTGCACTCTGTGAGGGACAGTCTCCCTGCAGGGCCCGGGAAACAGGCTGAGCGGAACCCGATTACTGCTTTCTTTCATATTGAACTTGACTTAGAGTCTCTGCTTCATGGTTTTAGCATTCCTATGTGATATGCTCTGGGGCAAGGAGACAGGATTTTTCCTTTCTTTTTCTACTCACTGTGTTTGAATGCTGACTTGAACAGATGCAAGTACTGATAACTGTTTATCATGAGCCAGGCAACATGCAACAAGCTCTAAATTCATTAGTCATTTCATAATAATGCCTTGACGTAAGTGTTTTCATGGTCCCAATTTTATAGGTGAGGAAACTGAGGCTCACCCAGGGTCATGTAGTCATACAAACCCACACAGCCGGCAGGTGGCAAAGCTGGCCTTCACACTGGGGTCGCCCAGGCTCCTTAGCCGTGAGCCCATTACTGTGCCTCATGCCGCCTTCTGGGGGCTCGGCCACAGGCAGGACTTCTGGAGTCCGGCACAGAAGCAAAGGAGCTGAGTTACCAGGAAAAGTGTGGCTCAGGCTGCCGTCACTGAACAGCCTCAGAGAGACAAGGGAGCGTTTCAGAAGTCTCCACCCTGCCTCCTACCTTGGAGGTCCTTTTCTCTTGTCCAGGGACAGGGGAGTTTATTGTATTTGGCACGAGACTAGTGGCAGCAGCCTCATATTCGTCACCAGTGAATTTCGTCTTTGCAGTTCGCTGGGTCCTCCCAGCGCTAATGTCCCTTGTCTAGTGCCTTTCAAGCTAAACGGCCAGAAGCAGATCTGGGATTAATTATTAGTGTTAACTGCAAACTTGGTGTAAATCTATTGAACTGCATCCATTTTTATATAAATAAGAGAACAGCATCTATTCTCCTATAGCCAATATCAGCACATCCACAGGTGTGAGTTATTAGCAATAACTGTAATTGCTTTGAATGGAACAATAAATAGTGCAGGGGTCATGATGAGAAATGTCGTGCTATAGTATTAACATAGCTTAATGGCTTAAGCTGCTACATACTTCATCCGACAGCGGGCTTCTAGATGTCAGCCTTGCAACTCAGGGTGCCGAGCTCTTGCTGAATTGCTTTCCTGCTTCGGCAGAAGATAATTTTGAGCCTTTCTGAAGTCACATTGATTTTATCGGCAGATGGCCCCAGGATAGCATCTCACCTTCACCAGGGAGGTGTCACTTGTGTAATGCACTTCTGAAAAGTTACAAGAAAGAGCAGGCATCTACAAGCCACATTCCCTTGAGCCACAGCCCTGCACTGCCAAATTCCCACCTCTGGGCAGCTGCAGCCCAGGCACGGTCCCTCCCCACCCAGCTCCGCAGGTTCACGTTGGTTCAGCAGAACAAAGTGAGCCACAGAAGAGTAACTCTAATACCACATCCCTTAGTAAAAGGGAGGAGTTCAGTCTTAGGGTCAGGGATATGGGGGATATAGGGCAATGTTGGGTGGATTCTTTCTTCATGATCAAGTTGAACATTTAAGGTTACAGTGGGGTAGAAATTAGGAAGTGGCTTCAACCCCTGGACTTCCTCTCTTATTGCCACCCCTCCCCTCACACCCACCCCCAACTGAATTTCTGCACATCCTCAGCTTGCATGAGGGTTCCCAGATCTCTCAGACAGTTTGGCTGGGAAGAGTCAGATCCTAGTGTAGATTATCCCAGAGATAATCAGACTTTCTCACTGCCAGTTATCCTCTTCTAACATCTGTAGGTTGATGCTAAAAGCATCTCCTTCTGCACCGGAGTTTCATTATCTGCATTGTCCTAGTCTCTGTGAGCGCCAGAATTCGGAGAGGAGGAGGGGAGCGGTAGTTCTTGGAGAGGGCACACGGCCTTTTTCTGGACAGAATTCATTTTCCAGATCTGTTGTATCCTCTCAGGCCAGGTTTAAACTCTATGCAGAAAAGCCAAATTATCTGTCTGCTTAGCCTGACTTCCCACGTAACTGCTCATTCCCACACTTCAGCTTAGCTTGCTAAGCCTTTCTCAGTGGAAGGCTCTAGCTGTGGCTCCCGAGAACACAAGCCTGTTCTACGGGTATTAGTTCTCAAGCATGCTACCCACCAGGGAGTGCAGGTGGAAGGACAGAGGAAGACAGCCACAGCTCTTTGTAATCCAAAGGAACAAACTGGGCTTGGAAAAAAAATAATCCCCATAGATTGAGTTATTCTCAGTCATCCATGAACCAGTCAATGGCATGAAATCATATTCGCTTATTTTTTTACCCATCCAACAAATGTGTTTTAAGCTATGCATCAGGCTTCCTGCCCAGCAAAAGCCCCTGCCCATATGACACTGACAATGTAGTGAGAGAACCATCCTAGGAGACCACGTTGCCTTACGAGCCCAACCTGCAGTTAGCACGCAGGTAAAGCAACAGGCAACCTCTCCAAAGCCAAGCTCACCTTTACCTCTGTCCCAGTGGCTAATTTGCCTTTAGCTCTTTGGTAGAGTCAAACTCAACAGGGCCTTGGGACAGTTACTGAGTTCACAGGACCACACTGGCGGATGACCTGCCATGGTGTGTGAACTTTCTTAAGAGGACGTGGAAAAGAGGTTGACTCAATCACATTCTCACTCCCCCTCCTTCTTGACACGGACAGAAAGGAGCCCAAGTGGTAACTGAAAATATAAATTTAAGAAAAACACGTTAGAAGCACACTCCCCATCCGCTTCATTTTTGCTAATTATCGCAGAAGTAGATCTTCACCTATGGGATATGACGCCTCTGAACCTAGGCTATCAGGCCACAGATGAGGAGGCAAACGAGGGTGCCCGGGTCAGCAGTTAATCACGAAGCAGGCCAAAGGCACACACTTCATTTCAGAACAATTCCATAAACGCTCCTTCTGCCCCCGCCACCTCCCCCGCGCTCACAAGGTTTCATCTCCTAATTGCAAAAGCTTTTTGGCATGGGAACATCTTTGTGAAGCAGGGAGGACTCAATTTGGGCCATCTCTCTAAAGAAGACACGGGAACAAGGACGCTTCTCCAATTAATCAGCAAATGCCTGGCTCCTGCGTTCAGGCCAAAGGATCGATTTACATAAAGCTACTTCTCGAGATGAATTTGCCTCCCCCCTCCTCCCCCTGCCTTCCCCTTGTCCAGCCGGCATTGGACATGCTACTGGATTTCAGATTGACAGTGTCAGCTACGACAATCAAATTAGGGATGAAAGCCTCAGACGGCTGCCAGGGGACAGGGTTGGAGGGGAAGGAGGGGCTGGGGAACAGTATGTCAGCCTCGGAGGAGGATGGGTTGTATGGAAATGGGATCCCTTCTCCAAATCCCGCTGGGCAGACACATAGCTTCAAACAAAGGGAAAAGGCAAAACACCAGCCTCCATACCTTTAAACCAGGTGAACCTCCCATCCACACCCAACCAAGGTTGATAAATTAAATCAAAACATCCCATTGGGCCTAAAAATTGGCAAGGGACTATCTCAGGTCCATAATTAGATCCTCATAATCAGATGATTTTCAGCATCAGATTTCCACATACAGTGCGAAGACACCAAAATCGCAGTCGTATCCTCCCAGAGTGTACACAATGAGGTGCACGTGGACTCCGGAGTCAGATGCCCGTCGTTGGAACCCTGCTGATGTTTCCCGCACCACTAGGTGACACAGGGAAGGCTGGACTAGAACAGAGGGCATAATTGGGCCGGTAATGAGAGCTCCTCAATCCTCTCTAATGTTACTAACTGCCTTGTCACTAAATTGTGATAATCCCAGGGATTAGTGAGCTGTTTAGGCGCTCAGCCTCTGTGCCGTTTCCTGGACATGATCAGTCAATTACGATGCTGTTTCATGAACACAAAGAGCCTTAGTTGGAGTCGCACGTGGTAATTAAATGAAGAAAGCTTCTATCTGGACTGGAACCATTGGTTAACCCTGCCAGCCCTGGAAGAGTGGTGGATTGGAAAGATTCAGATTAAATCCTACGGCTGGAAGGAGGTGTTCTGCTCACAGGAGGAATGGAGGAATGAATGGACTATTCCAAGCCAAGGCTTGCTTCCCTGGATCCAGGGCTTTCAACCTGGACTGGCTCCTTCCGCATGTCCTGTTGGTTTACCCAAAACCCTCAAGCCATCCCGCACTGGGCTCCTTTAGATTGGCTGCAACATCTGAAGACTCTTCCACTCTCTTGGCAATGAGGGGCCACATAGCTACAGCGTCTAGCTCCTGGCCCTTGTTCTAGAACCGCAGTATTCAATGCAACAGGCACTAGCCATGTGTGGCTATTGAACGCTTGGAAGGTGGCCAGTCCAAATTGAGATGTATGTAAAATACATGTTAGATTTTAAAGAGTTGGTATGAAAAAAAATGTGAAAAGGAAACATTTCATTAGTAAATTTTTACATTGATTACATGTTGAAATGGTAATATTTTAGATATATGGAGTTAAGTAAAATACTTTATTAAAGTTAATTTCAACTGTTTCTTTTTATTGTTCTTCATGTGGCTAATGGAAAACTTTAAATTGCATTCTTGGCTTGTGCTATATTCCCAGGGGACAGCGGCGTTCTAGAATTAGCAGATGTCCCCTGGAGGGGCGATAGTCTCTGCACCGTCACTGGGCACAGACCTCACCTGCGGGTCAAACTCCACCCAGGGCTGGAGTGTCCTGTTGGCCAGCACAGAGAGTTGTTTGGTTTTGATTTTTTTTGGAAATTAATCTCATAGGCCCTGCACTCCCCCAGCTCACTTGCTGACCCCTCCTGTCATCCACACACAGCCTGACACACGCATTTACTTTACCTGCATCACCCTGAAACATTTAAGTCTGCAATCTTCAGAACATCAGCCCAGAAAGAGACAAAAAGGGCTCCCTCATTGCTAACTAACCACAGAGCAAACCAGTGATCCAAACTCCCTCTGCAGCCTTTTGTATCAGCCTGCAACCTAATAGGCGCTTCCTTTCTTCGCTTTGGTCAGAAAGCTCTTTGGGAGCAAGCGCCTGAGCTCTGCTGCATCACACGGCTTCATCGTCCGTCACAGCCCACGATGTGTGTCTCAGCCTGGCTGCTCAGTCCAGCTTCTCACCGGCTCTCCACTGATTTCTCCCAGATTCCAGCCCTCCTAGAATAGAAACCTGTAGGGTTTCACCTGTCTGTGAGGCCCTAATCCCAGCAGCTAGAATCTCTCCTGCAAGTTTGGGAGAATCCAGGGGCAAAATGCTTCGTTTTCTTCTACCCCATCTCTGGCTCCCAGGGGAGGGTATAACCATCTAGGTTGGCCTCACCTGGGCTCCTGAGTGGCTTTCTAAGATACAGATTATATGTTACTGTCTGCGAGTCCGCCTTCCCCTGTGACTCTATCTTTCCCATAGGCATTTTGCCCAACATCCGCAGTCTCATGCCTGAGACACAGGAGGCCTTTGCATCTTGGGCCCAAGATTTTCCCTAAAATCAGACCTAAACACTTAAGGAAGTAAAGATGCTGCATTTGTTAACATCATGCTAGAAAATGAAGATAGTAATTCACATTTATATAGTGCATTAGAGTTTAGGACGCACTGCTTGTCCATTATCTGTCATGCCTATTCCCATTTTACAGAAGTACAAGTTGAGGCTCAGAGAATTGAACTGATGCTCTTAAAGACACACAGCCTGTTAAATAGCAAAACTGGGATGTGTACTTCACTCCTAATTTGATGCACTAGTCATTCAATTCATGGTTCTCAAACTTGTTCAGAATTTAGACTCCAGAGCCCAAGCTCAGGGTTTCTGATTCATTAGGTCTGGGATGGGTCCCAGGAATCTGCATTAATTTTTTATTATGGAAATTTTCACATGTATATAAAAGTGAAACACAGATGATAAATGAACCTCCTTTGTACTCATCACCCAGCTCCAATAAGTATCAACTCATGGCCAGTCTTGTTTCATCTGTACCTCTGCACACTCCTCTCTCTTTTGTATTATTTTGAAACAAAACCTAGATATCATCATTTTATCCTTAACTATTTCAGCATGTATCTCTCAAAAATAAAGACATAAAGGAAACATAACCAGAATACTATTCTCATTTTAAATTTTAAAAAATTAACAGGAATCTGTATTTTTGCAAAGCCCCGTCAGTAAATTCTGATCAGATCGCCCCTGAACCCTACTGTGAGAATCACTGCACTGGGCCCTGCCGACTCTGAATAACATCTTCATACTGTCCTGATCTTTCTCAAACTGTCCGCTTTGAAGTACAAAACCCAAGTCCCAATGAAATAAGCCTGTGTCCCCTGCGAGTCCTAGTGATTCGGATTGGCATGTTTCCCTTTCCCGCTTCCAAATCTAAAACAAACTGTAAAATCTTTTGCTCCGTGGTTGGGAGCAATCTGCAGTGTGAGTTTCGATGTAGCTTTTCTTCTTGCTGAAAACAAAACAACAGTGAAACGGCTGCTCTTTTTGAAGTGTCCAGATGTTTATTTTACATTTGTATAGGTCAGGGGTCTATTTCTTTGTATCTGGGGTGAATGAGAATGTAAACTCCAGGAGGACAAGATCTTGGATCCTAACTCCCGATGCGGAGTGACACATAGTGGGTGTGTAATTCATTTTTGTTGTGGGAACTAAAAACCCAAGCTGACATTTAATTGGCCGATATCAAACATCTGAATGGTACAGCTGAGGACTTTTCTAATGAGCTTGTCAGAGAAAGCAGAACAGAAGGACCTCTTAATGATATTTTTCATTCAGTAACTTTTTAACATCAAAGGAACAAGCAACGTAAACTACTGCTGCAATGAAATATTCAGAAACAGAACCGGAGCAGTGGGAAATAATTGTTTGGGGTTTTTTTGTTTTGTTTTTTATTTTTTGTCCTACATTGATACTTTGATTCCCTGAATTCCTGAGATAGGTGGCAGTTCTTTCAGGAAATGATTCAGTTACTCCACTATAACCTCCCTCAGACAAAGGATGCCTTTGACTAGACACCCAGCTGGAGGTCCCAGGGCTTCTTCGCTGGGACATATGCTTGGGGCTCATTTGATTTTGACAGTGACCCAACTGCAAACATATAATCTTGCTTATTAAGATAAATTGCCTGCAGAAGAGATGTACCTATTAAGATAAATCCTCCCTGAAGTCCGCATTGTAAAATCCCCAGGGAACAATTTTTCCTGTGTGTTTGTCCCTCCTGCTGTATAAAATAAGGTAAGCAAAACAATATCTTTCCCTTTAGTTCCTAGAGCAGAGTGATACTATATATTGGGAGTTGGGGTTCAGGGGGTGGGGGAAAAGAGTTCAGCTTTATATAAGATGGGAGTATTGAGAGTAAAAGAAATTTTAGATTCATGGATTATCTGTCAGAAATTTTTAAATCCCTAAACGAGTTTTGATTGATACCGACTGCATCAATAGGCAAGTTTCCTCCTACTAGGCAGAAAATGTGAAAGTAATTTTAATATATATTCAGGCAAAAGAGAATCAGAATGGTAGTCCACCGCCCTGATTTCAAATCCAACAATGGTTCCAAATAGAAATGCTTTTTAGACCATTCCCTGTTTCAGTTTGACCAATCAAGAGTTGATGGATTTTTTTTTTTTTTTTAATGTTACTGAAAAGGTACCATGTTTGGTCTCCATGCAAGGAGATTAGGCAGGTAGACAAAGAAGTATAAACCTCATCAGACACCAGATTGGGTGGTTCCAGTTTTCTGTGGTCAGTTAGCTTCCTGGGTGGCCTCTTCATCTTGGGTCCTGGGTGTGCCATCTTTTGAGAGTGATGTTTTAATCTGCGGAGAACTCGATGATTTGAGAGAAGTGTCCTTGAAGCCTTGTTGCGAATGCTTTGGGGTGGGTCCCATTGGGTCCCCTTTCCTAGTGCTGGCTTCTGTCCCCTGCTGCTTCGGACTTCACTGCTAATGTCTCATAGCTGGGAACCTCTTAGGCAGTCTGTCCTTGGGTTGCTGGAGTCACCTCATTCAGCATGATAGAGGGCAGGCAGAGCCTGGGAGCCTGCTTTTCTCTTGAGTGGTCCCTAAACAAAAGCTGTCTGATGCAGGGATACAGAGGCCCAGCTCCCCTGCTCAGAGACAGGAGCTCCCCACGGTATGGGGCTAAGGCCGAGACTCCACCTGATTGCCCTTTATTCCCCTCCACCATCCCATACTGGTCTCTCCTGGGAGCACTTCACTAATCAATCACTCGACTCCCGAGTCCTTGGCCTCAGTGACTGCTTCTGCGAGAACCCAACATAAGACAGACCTTTTTCCTGAATCCAGCTCTCCTGTTTCAGCCAAAAGAATTTAGAATCAAATGTGGATAATCCTATCTAGATGATAGATGAGGGAAACTTTAATCCTTCCCTCAGATTTTATGGAAAGAATATAGCAACACTGATGTGTTTTGTTCTTTGCAAAGTTAAAGGTGTATGTCCTGGGGGTGCTGATACAGGAAGTTTTCAGCCATGTAAATCGAGGTCTAAATGGAGGAAAACTCCAAGAAGTAAACGCAGCCATTCATTGAATGCTTTGTGTTCCAGAAGCTATGCAAAGTTTATTCATTTATTCATTCCATTCTCAACAATTCACTGAAGTCGGTAAAATCAATAGCCTTACTGTAAAGATGGGGAAACTGAGGCATGGAGCATATGAGTAACTTGAATGATCATACAGCTCATAAGGTGCTCCACCCACTTCCGAAACAAGGATTCCCCAAGTTTCAGGAAGCTTCCAAGCCCCATTTTGTAACTTCATAATAATTTGGGATTAATATCCAGGAGCAAATCCCCTCCACAAACTGCCACTTAACACAGACAGGACCTCCTGGTAGTGTGAATGTGACCAAGACAAGTGCATTGTCCCCACCAGAGCGAAGAGGAAGACATGTCCCTGTTCCTTGTCTTGCAGGGGTAGGGGTGAAGGTGGGGACTGTCGATCACTGCTCCTCTGAGAACAAAGCATGCCTAGCCCTGCGGGGAGAGCCCCAGGAAGCATTTCAAAAGCTCCACTGGAACTAGACAGCCTTTCAATCCATTTATCAAAGTGTCTGCAGTTCCCGTTTCAAGGTAGATGAAGCAATAATAAATTTGTGAAGAAAGTTAATCTGTGTCCAAAGCATTTTAGTAAATTAAAAAATGGGGGGGGGTGCATGGAGGCTGGAAGGGGGATATATTGGTTCTTGCCAACTCCCATTTGACTTACTGTCTCCTTAATAAGTCCTCTTTGGTCTTGTGTTTTTGGATGGCATAATCAGTCAGTTAATCATTTTCCAGAAGCTGGAAAATGCACTTTAGCTAATGCAGTTCTCCTTTTCTTTCAGAGCCCTAATTATTTAGAAAGACATCCCAGGCCTTCGCCCCACTTCTCAACCAAGAAAGCCTTTCCCACCAGCCATCTTGCTTTATTTCCCCAGAAAAACCCAGCGCCCCTCCCACCCTCGCCCCATCCAACCTCATACCTTTCTTCTAATGTCAAGAAAAAAAAAAAAAAAAAAGAAAGAAAGATCCTCTTCTCTGGTCACTCCTGGGCATCTCTGCCCTCTTCTCCCTTGAGCTGCTTCCTTCGCGAAGGGTGAGGCACTAAAAGCCCAACAAGCAATTGGCTGGAACTAGGCTCTCGGGCATTACAGATAGATTTTGCTATTTTTATTTAAGTGTCAGTGGAAAATGGTGGCTCTTGTCTCTCTCAAGGATAGTACTTAACAATAGCTCCATGCTCTGGCATCACGCTGAGATAAACACACTGTTAGGAGCCCTCACAAAGGCGCTGCGATAATTGTGAAGGGACGGTGGTTACCGAGAATGAAGCACCCAGCCCTGAACCCTCCTCCACGCCCCATCAGTAACACCATTAAAGCTGTCAGTTTGTCAGCCCACTGGAGGTATTTATGAAATCAATATACAGTCCTGCAGATGGATGGCAGCGGTATTGTTAGCCGGAGAGGCTCAATGGAAAATAAAATTAATAAAATTTACAAGCAGATTGTCATGGGGAACAGATAAATTCCCTACAATCTACTGTTTTGCTCAATTGGGGCAGGAGAAAAGCAGCGACAAGGAGGTGGGAAGAAAGTCGTGCTTGAAACTGGGCTCCTTAAAGTAGGCGCAAGGCTGGGTCTATCACAGCAAGACAACAGTGAGCAGAAACCGAAGCGCTGCCCAACCCAAGCGCAGGATTTTGCCTGTGTGAGAGGTCTCCCAGCAACACCGCCAGATTTTTCCGTTTAAATATGGCTCTTCTCTCCTCAACCTGCCGTGTTGCAAACCAGAGCCTTTGTACAATTGCTACTCCTATGGGTATATTTCGGGATGCTGCCTGCTCCAAAAAGGGTTACATGTGACTGGACAGAGTGCCCCTTCGTCCAGCTCCCAGCCGTGGTTAAGGCTGGTAGTTCTAACCCTCTCTCCTGTTTCCTCCCCCTGCCCCTGAGCATGGTCTTCTGGCACCTGGGAGGGTGGCGGGCAAAGGCTGAAGACCACCCTCCGCTTGGCAGAAAAGACAGGAGCCCACTGTGGTTGCCGGAGCCTCGGGTGCAGCCCGGATGCCTGGTGGAAATTGCATTAGTCGGATGACAGGCCCTGGGCCCCTTGCTCTAGAGGCTGATGGAGAGTAGCCAAGTGGCCTTGGTGACACCGCCTGACCTCTGCTGTCATCGTGGGCTTTGTTCAGTGCCCCGACTCCAGGCTGGAGCCCTGCTCATTGAATCAGGCCTGGCCAGGGGAGCCTGCGACAGGGCTCATTGTGCATTTAAATTTACTTACATCGGTTGCAGACAGAAGAAACTGAATTTGAGAAGGGGAGCACCCTGGTATTCAGCCCCAGAAACCACTAGTACTCACACCTGCACCCTTCCCCAACTCTCAGCCTTGTTTTAGGGCCTGAAAGAGGCTTCAGACAAGCCTCACATGTTGGGAGTTTTAGGCAGCTGCCCAGAGTACAAAGCCTGTCTCAGCAGAGGAGCAGAAAAGTGGATGCCTCCTTTCTGCTTTGTTTTCCCTCCTGCCCCCTTGCAAAACATGCATCGAGACTGCCCAGCTTTTAGTGCAGGGTGGTTGTCTGACTGCTCCTTGCAAATATACTTGGAGTCATATTTGGTTTTGGTTAGGTGCACGTGGAAAATCAGTATGGGAGGATCCGTGGACACAGTCTGTGGGGCAGCTCAACTGGGACCTGTTTACCCTGTGACCAGCAAGTTCTCCTTACAGGACCTTGTACCAAGGAAATAGCTAGACAAGAGTCCCCAAAAAGTATGGGTAGGGAGGTTCATTCTAGTGTTTCTTTAAATGGCAAATAAATAGATAACTGCCCACCCAACAATTTGGGATCGTGTAGCCACTCATACAATTGGATGATATACAGCCATTAAAGAATGTTGGCATCCACATACTGTTAATGACATTGACAGATGACCTCAATATAGTAAGCAAATAGGTTATAACAGACTATATATTATGAGATCATATTGGTGAAACTTACATATATTACTCCTAATTGGTAGCAGTGGGTAAGTCTGAGTGGTTAATTTTTTTACCTTAATATTTGAGAGTTTTACTGTGTGTTCTTTTCAAAGTAATGAATATGTATGTGTGTGATGTGTACACCTTTTATATCTGAAGAAAGCATGAAGAGCTGACTGTGTCCCTAACCCCCATCTCTGCATGCTCCCCCTCCTCCATGCCATGTCCCCAGAGACGCTTCTGCAGCCTGGGGTCGTGCAGAGCTGGCCGTGGCGGAGGCATGGCCTGAGTGTTTGGCAGGGCCACTTCTTACACTCTGGAGGCCTGATGGTGATGGGTCTTTGCGGATTGATTACTCACGGAGATCCCAGCGGGCTTGAGGTCTGAAGGAAAACAAATACACATGTTTTGTCTAGCAAAAAGTTAAACCAGAAAGCAAAACCAAAAAGCCTGCATCGTTCTTAGGAAGGAAATTGAGGCTTTGGGGATGCTTAAAGCCTAGGACAGGACTTAGGTTTGAGCCAGCCGCGGGATCTGACACTCTATCCTTTACTCTCCTCAAAGCAACATGTTGGCGCTGCTTAATGCTAGATGAGGTGCCGGTGGGAGCCCCATTTTGGATGGGTTTGTTGAAATGCAATTTGAATTCATCATGCCTGTCACTAAGAAGATCCAGGAGGCCCCCAGGGGTCTCCGGGACTGTAGAATCAGTTGAAGTGGTTATCCCCCATCAGAAAATCAGAATGGCCAGGCTGCGTTCCAATCCCAGATGACAAAGGCAGAGAGTCCGGAGCAGCAAAGGACAGCCCAGAGAGATGGGAGATTGAGTGGCGTTGACCCTGCCTGGGGGAGGAATGCCGGGTGGGGGGGGTGGGGGGGGCGAAGGGGTTGTCTCTGGGAGGTGGGAATTGGGTGCAGTGTGAGCAACAAACAGCCCAGCGACTTGGCTCGTGGCCTGGAGGTGCGAGACCACCCACAGAGCCCGCCCTGGAGGCGAGCTGCTCCCGCCTGGTAACCATTTCAGCAAAGGCCATCACTTGAGGAACAATGTGAATGCTTGTAGCAGCCGGGCCTGAGACTAAACAGTCCCCCATACACTTCTGATGGCAGAGGCAGCCTCCCAGAGGTTTTGTTATCATAATGAGATGCAGATCGAGCCTCCAGCCGGCCTGGGTCTTTAATGCAGTGTGCCTCTTCTCTTCCTGTTTAGAGATCTGAGCGAAAACCAGATCCAGGGCATTCCAAGGAAGGCGTTCCGGGGCATCACCGACGTCAAGAACCTGTAAGTGCAGTTTTCTTTGCTTCACTACAGATGTGGCTGACTCTGGGCTCCCCAACCAGAGGGGGATGAGGGATGGGGCGAGAGGGCTGTGCTTAAGTGGTTTCCCAGGAACATACGTCGGATGCCCTGTTCTTCCCTGTTTCCCCACCCCCAGATGTGAGCACTGGCGTCCCCCTGCCCACCGGGTCCGAGCCTGGCCCTAGGGCCTCGGTGCAAGTCACCTTTTCCTAGCATTGTTATCATCTTCTGTCAAATGGGGATGATAGCCTTGTTGGGGGCATTGTGCAACTGAAAAAGTGTTTTAAAAAAAGCCTTAGTGCCTTGTATATAGTAAGTGTTCAATAAATCAGAACCAGGGTGATGGTGATGAAGATCTCACTGTTACTCACAGGACCACCATCAGCTCCTAAGAGAGCACTGGGGCTCGTATCCCAGGAACTTGGGGAGATGTAGCCAGATCCACTTCTGCTGCACCATGTGTTTTTTGCTGGGTTTTTGCTTTTTATTTTGAAATAATTCTTGATTCACAGGAAGTTTCAAAAAACAGCAGAGAGGTCAGTGTACAAGTTTCCCCCAATGGTCACATCTCACGTAACTATAGTGCAGCATCAGTGCCAGGAAACTGACATTGGTGCAGTCCACAGATCTGGTTCTTCAGATCACGCAGTTTCGTGTGCTCAGGTGTGAGGGGAGCATGGGTAGTTCTCTGGGATTTTATCACTTGTTAGGTGCGTGCAGCCATCGCCACAGCCAAGAGGCAGAACTGTTCCATCGCTGCATGTGTGAACTTGCCAAATAACCTTGATCATTTCCTACCTGGCTTCCACTGTTTGCTCCTTATCGGTGACTCCTGGGCCCTTACCTTCACGAGGGCTGTGCCTTGAATTCTCTGCACAAACAACTGTGCCCCATGGGGTCAGAACGTGCTTTTGGAGAGGGTCTGGCTTGGCTGAGCAAGCCCTTCTGCCCAGCAGCCCCAGATTTGACTTGAGAAGTCTTGAAGGAGGCTTTTTTTTTTTTTTTAAACTACGTTGTCACTTTTCCCTGTAATGGATGCGGGGGTTTTCGTTTGCTGGCATAGTGAAGGCAGCTGGTGACGGCTTCCAGATGCAGGATTTCTGCCTCCCCTGTGTCCTTAGCGGAAAGCTTTTGGTGTTTAACATGCAAAGCACACAAAGCACACAGAGGGCAGAGGCGTCTCCCGGGCGGGCAGGCTGGGAGAACGGGGAGGCAGGCAGAGAGGACTTTGCGAGTGGCTGGGGGACGGGGAGGCTGCCTGCTGCTTCCTCTGGGAATATTTGTCCAGAGCAGGAGAGGGTGGGGTGGAACAGCCGCAGCCACGGAGAGTATGAGTTCCTTTGTAGGACAGGTGTAGGCCTCACGCAAGCAATAACTTCCTGACGCTATATATCTCCCTCAGAAAGCAAGATATGGAAAAGCCAACCCTTTGAAACCACTAAATAAATAATAAGGGATGCTCTCTTACCTTGGGCTGGCACTTTTAACATTTCAGAGTGCTTTTCTAGCATTTTGTTTCTTGTATTTCAAGAATGCAAGACTGTGTATGTGAACCCAAACCAACAGATTATCTTAAATAGCATCCTAGAATGTCAGGGCAAAAGAACATGGAGGCACAGAGAGGGATGGTGACTAACTCAAGGTCAACCAGCTTCCTGACCATGGAGCCCAAAATGAACATTTTACGTACGTAAAGTGATACGTCTGTCGGATCCCATGACACTAATTTTAAATGAGTCAGTTAATAAAAATAACATATCGTAGTGATGTACAAGCAGGACTGTATAATGACCAACTACATTTTTGATTCTCAAGAAAGTGATTAAATCCCACAATGGTTCTCAATAATAGTTGCAGGGGTTTCTTAGGTTTGGTTTTGTTTTTCCCTGTAATATCTCTCACCACACAAAGGCCTTAGGAGTTAAAAGTTTCCAGATTCTGCAAGCCCAGACTCCTAAGTCACTGCAGCACCTGCTGCCAGGCCCACCCTCTCTAGACCGTGCACTGTCATTGTCAGGAGCCCGCACTCAGGGAAGACATTCTTTTGTCTATACCCAGTACTAGCACTTGGTCCTGGGGGAAGGAAGGAGAGGAGCAAACTCACTGCCTAAGGATGAATTTACCCGAAACACCCGAGGGAGATCGAGGGCTTTACACTTCTAATCAGTTCACTCAGCAGGTACTTGCCCGGCAGGACCTGTGGGGCCGTAGAAGTATAATTCATGTTCTCCAGTGGCTGACGGTATAACTGAGGACAAGAAACATGTGCATCCAAGAGAATGTTTAGTAAAAGACCCATCAACACGAAAGTTGGCACAGGAGAGGCCGTCAGAACTCAGAGGAGAAAAACAGCTTGGGCAACGTGGCCTGGCAGTTAGAAACACGCTTTTGAGTTCTGATAGAGTCACATGTGAATTTCACGTGTTCTGGGTGCCGAGTCTGTGACCTCAGGTACCTCACTCGGCACTTGTGAGCCTAGGTTATCACCGTGTAAACTGAGGGTGATAATTGGATTTGTCTCCTAGGGTTTTTGTGAATGAAAATTAATAAAATAATACATACGAATGACTTAGTACTATGCTTGACCCATCGAAGGCATTTGGAAAGTTTTGGCTACTGTGGCTGCTATATTCTTTTGTTGTTATAATGGTAAAGACTTTGGGCCTGAAAGATTATGAGAATTCAGAGAGTAAATAAACTTTACACACAGAAAGTGTGTGTGAAGTGTGGAGGCAAAACTGTAGAGGCTGTGTTTCAAGGGACACAAACAGAGACGCCTCGCGGGAGTGGCGGGATTCTGAGGGGGACCAGTAGGTAACAAGGTTGGGAAGAGGGGTGGGGACCACTTGGGCGAGGGCCTTGCCTGAAAGGAGCGTGGACTGGGAAGGCGTGTGGGCGGCCTGTGCCCCGGGAGAGGTCGTGATGGAAACACTGACTCTGGAAGAGGTAGCCGAGGATGGGAGGAGGTGGAAGGAGGAAAGGCCAGCGGCCGCAGATGAGGCTGTGGTCTCACAGGAGGGGTCAGGATCACGGGGGGGAAGCGAGCAGGGGGAGTCCAGAGCAAGCAGTCGCTGGAGACAAAGTCAACAGATCTCGGCCATCCATGAGTTAGGAAAGGACAGGGACAAAGACGTGCAAGTGATAAGCTCCAGGTCCAGACAGCGCAGAGAACGATGGCAGATTCTCATAGTCCTTCACCCACGCAGTCATGGAAATATTTTTTGAGCTCCTACCAAACGCCAGTCCCGGGGGAAACAGCAGAGAGTCAGATACATAGAACTGTGAGCTCTGCCTTCTTGGAGCTTCTACCCCATCGAAATGGGAAGGTCGGGAGGAAGAGCTGTGCGTGAAGATGAAGAGTTGGGCGTGAAGTGACGGCGGGTCTTCCACAGGCGTTGTGCACAGAGCATCTTCTCTGTGTTAGCAAAGCAGGGAACCGGACTTCCCTGTCCTGTTCCTGCTGGTTGAAGGACTTTGGTAAAGCCACGCTGCATCTCCAGGCTTCAGCTTGCTTGGTTTCATAAGAGGGAGTTAGACTGAATGATCTTATCACCCTAAGAGAAAATGTCATGTGGGTAATTGGAGATATAGGACCAGAGCTGAGGAGCAAATTCGTGGAGGGGAAGTGTCTGGGCAGAGGCGGTAATGAGGTTGTACATTTAAATATGCATCGGTACGTGGAAAATAGGAGACACTTTGCAGAAATTAAATGTGTGTAAAACCTGCTAAGGAAACATTCCTCCTACTGCCAGACCTCAATTACCCACGTGGAGATTGTCTACCTCGTGAATGATGAATAGCACGTTTTAAATTCAGAGATGCACAGCCTTGTCACCAGTGCATGTGAAAACCACCCCCCGGCCCCAGGCCTGCTCCATCATGTGTGTGAGCTCAGGGAATATAACGCTATTCTCCTATTAACTTAAGAAAAATAGGAATAGAAGATAAATTATTGGAGTATCAAGCTTCAAACTAAATGATATGTGAAATGACAACCAATGGGGCCTGTGATGCCATATGCTTTATTAAAAGGAGAAAATCAAGAACTGTTTTTTCAAAAATAATGTAGTTTTGACATAGATTTTTCTTTGCTTGTTCTGACATTCCCCTTCAAGAAGAAAGAGATTGGAACACTGCCATTTTCCAGATGATAAAATTAAATTTCCACCAATGTGTGCCATTTGGTAAAAGTCAGCAGACAAAATTAGGCCTAGACCTCCACACCTAGCCTACCGTCAGTAACACACCCAGCCATATTTTGGGCTCTACCTATAGACGCTTCTGTCTACACAGACACCTCCCCACGCAGCCATGCCTGCAACAGGAGCAATGGAAAAGTAACCAAAGAAGCTGCTAGAGGGCAGAGTCCCTATTCCCTTGAGCAAGTAGCAAGTGTGCAACTTCTGTTGGAGCCAGGCGAAAGGATGCAGGTGGTGGCGGCTGAGCCCCGTGGAACTGAGGAGCTACGAGTGTGATGCTGGCGATGAAGGAGCTTGGCGCCCTGCCCCTCCAGACAGCAGAAGGAAGCCCCTAATTGCTTCCTGCTTCTCCAGAGAAGCGAGAAAAAGTAATTATCTGGGAATGCCACTCTGTGCGACTACTGAAAGCCAGTTTTATGGGCTGGTCCCACTCTTCACTGCTTGCCTAGAAGGGCGAGAGGTGCTATATTTAAGGAGAGACAGGGAGTTAGATGGAAAATTGGTCTGGAGGAAGGGACCCTCAGAGAGATTGGCCAGTGGAGAGACCAACATTCACTACACCAGTAGGAAATGCCTGCTGTATGCAAACACTGTGCTAGCTACCGGACAAAGACACAGCAAGCAAGAGTGAGAAGGAGAGAAAGACAAAGAAATCATAATCAGAAAGACATAGAGAGAGGAACAAAAGAAATGAATTGGGAAAAAGGAGAGAGGACACTCCACAATCCAGCAAAGCATAATGAGAAAAAGACAGAAGGCAGTATAGATTGTTTTAAAAAAAAGTCCCCTTGCCCTGTCTTTCTCAGCAGTTATGTTTTCCTCTGTTTTTCAGTTTCTATTTGCGAGGACTCTGTAGGACATGCATTCCAGAAGGGAAAATCAATAACCCCTGTCTCTGCCAGCTAGCAGAATTTGGAATTGACGCTTTCAAAACAAAGCTGGGCAGGCAGCCTTTGTGTTTCCTAGTTAGTCTGTGTCGCTGCACTGCCCGCGTCTGCCCGCCCTCCTGCTTCCTGAGATTAATGAGGGCTGTCTCCGCCCCGGTGAGCAGGCGGTAATCTTGTGTGAGGGCGAGGGAGGTGTGGGGAGGGACACAGCACCCATTCATTGGTAGCATCTCTGCCTGCTAATCACAGCAGCCATGCGTTTTGTCATTGCACCAGAACAGCATCCACACTCCCAGTTGTGCCCTGCAAGGCTCTACATGATCTGGGTTCCCTCACTATCTCATGCTTCCCATGCACCTTTGCATTCCTGGAACACCCCAAGTCCCTTCCTGCCCCAGGGCCTTTGCACTTGCTGCTCCCTTTGCAGGGGATGCTTCACCCTCAGACCTCTGCATGGCTGGCTCCTTCTGATCCTTCAGGTCCCAGCCCAAGTGCCACCTTCTGCCCCCTACTGCCCTCCTTCTCTTTCCCATTACCCAGTTATATTTCTTCAGAGTGCATATCACTCTCTGAAACCGTCTCACTCATTTATTTGTCACCTTGTCTCTGGGTGTCACACTTAACAAACGTGTATGCCTGTTTCGGTCACTGTGCTGTCCCCAGTACCCAAATGGTTCATGGCAGAGAGTAAAGTTGACAAAAAATATATTGAATGAATGAATTTGTTTATTCATTTCACAAGTGTTTGCTGATGGTCTATTACATACCAGAAATCATGTACAATTATTACAATGTTTAATATGAACATAGTGTGTATTATATAGGCTACACTTATAGAAAGAGTAAGAGGTCATCCTTGTGTCCAAAGAACTCAGAGTCTAGCGAGGGGGTAGACTATACACCAGCAATGGGACGTGGGCGTCACTGGAGATAAGGACAAGTATCTGGGAAAGCCTGGGGACATAGGTTTGATTCAGGCTTCATTCAGGAAATGACATGAATGGGTCTTGAAGGATGAGTAGGAGTTCACCCCAGGGAAGGGCATTCCAAGCAGAAGGAACAATGTGTGAAAAATCACCAACATACGCAAAGGGACAGAGGTGTGTGAAAGAATTGACGCTCATCAGAGATTTCTGGCTGGTGCCTGCCAGCAAGAGAGGCAATACAGAGAGATGAGGTTAGTCTGGGAGCTGCGGGGTGGGAGGACCTTGAACCCCATGATCTCTAGAGCAACAGGGGTCCCCTGAGGGGTTTCTAATAAAGGAGTGGCTTGATCAGATTTTCATTTAAGAAAAACAGCTCCAGCAGCAGTGGGGAGGGTGGACCACTGAGGAAAGACTGAAGTCAGGGTGGCCAGCGAGGAGACTGCAGTTGCCCAGAAAGGCTGGGGCCTGAATCAGGCAGGTAAAGTGGACCTAAAGAGGCAGAGTCCTGTGGGCTAAGCAGGCAGGTGAATTGAGTGCCTGTCCCAGGGCTTAGCCAGCGAGGCAGAGGTGGACTTCCATGCAAGCCGACTCTGACGCAGCAGTGGTGCCTGGCTCTCGTCACAAAGGGGAGGCTGCGTCTTGAAGGGGGATTTGGGGAAATCTGCTTATTCTCAACAAGGCACGTTCAGATTTATCCCCTCCCCAAGGTGCGGCACGTTCTCCAGCCTTTCCTGCTTTGCATTCCTGGTCAAGTGTGTCGGTTCTGAATTGCTGCTGGGGGAAGGTGGACTGGACCGCAATCTGCTAAGTGCTACCTGAATACACTACCTACAGAAAGGGGTCGCATCTTTCTGAGGGCTGGGCACGCTTATAGCTCTCACTTGGGCAGTGCAAAGGCAATATATGTAACCAAAGTATCTATAGCCCTGTAATATTCTGAAATTTAAAAAAAAGAAGAAGAAAGGGGTTGAGTCTGCCTGGTGCTCATGTGGCCATGTTCCCGCTCTCTTATGCCCGAGTGCGCGCACTCTCTCTCTCCCTCTCCCCCCCATCTTCCCCCACCCGTTTCTCCTCTCTCCCTCCCTCCCTTCCTCTCTTCTTCCCTCCCTTCCTTATTTCCTTATGCTCTTCCCATTTTTTCATTCTTCCTTCCACAAATCATCATTGACCCCTTACTCTTTCCACACCTTTTAAAGCAAGTCCTGGAAATAAAAAGATGAATAAGACACAGTCCCCGCTCTTGAGAATTTTTGTCTACAGAGGGAGACATGCAGATACACAAGGAACATATATAATACGATAAGCGCTCCCCAGGGTGCTCTTCTCGATCTGCCCCGTGGCCAACAGCATAAGTGCTCTATAAATACCAGTTGATTAGTTAAAGTAAATTCCGTGAAATGAGAAAAATAGTGGAAGAAGCAGGTAAACTAGACTCCATTTGTCTGAAAAAGATATGATATAGAGGCAAAGGCAAAGAGAGGCTGGTGGTGAGTGTGCCATCCCAGAACTTGTGGCTAGGTTGGAGTTGCATAGGTAACAAGCAGAATTCCTTACAGCCATGATAACACAGTGTTATAGATGGTATTAGAGGTCCTCTGTCAGGCTTTGTATATTTCTTAAAACACTCCACCCTAAGTTCTGTCTATTCAGTTGTCTTTCTTCCACAACACCCTATAAGATAGGTAAACAGAGGAGGTCAAATCTGTCTTGTTCACCGTTTTGTTTTCAAGAGTTCATCCTGGTACATAGTAAGTGTTCAATAAGCAATGAATAAGTGAATGAATGAGTGAAAGAATCAATGACTTTAAGAACAAAGGGACTGCGGCATTTGGAGAACAGCTAAAACCCCGAATGAAAGAGCATGATTATATCTTAGCAAAGAAGAATACATTCAAGGCAGCAAGAACCAGCCCAGAGAAGCCTTCATGTTTTGGGGGAATAATGGAGACTGTTATTCTTAATCCAGCATTAAAATTTCTTATCTGGGACAATTTGATTTATGGACCAAATTTTATTTAACTCATCACTGATATTTAACCCCTTTGAGCCCTAGATCCACAGCAAGCAAGGTGTTTAAAATAAGCGTGTACAATAGAATCCCATTTTTCCTATGTTCTGGCAAGAAGGCAGTGATTCTGAGTCCCTCAGAGTTGGGCCCCAGGGAGTCTTAGGAGACATTTGCCATTGGATTGAGCTCTTGCTTGGAGATTTTCAGCTCCAAAAAGAAATGGAAAGGGCTGAAGAAGAGAAGAGATGAGTATTACCGTGGAGATCACACTTTGAGACTTTAGTAACTGTTGATGTTCTGATTCTTTATCTTGTTGGGATCAATTGATAGGGATTGAAATCTCAGTTTTGGAGTCAGGCTTTTTTTTTTTTTTTTTTTTTTGAGACAGAATCTCTGTCACCTCAAGTATAGTGCAATGGCATCATTGTAGCTCACTGTAACCTCAAACTCCTGGGCTCAAGCAATCCTCCTGCCTCAGCCTCCCAAGTAGCTGGGACTACAGGTGCGCACCACCACACCCAGCTAATTTTTCCATTTTTCTGTAGAGACAGGGCCTCCCTCTTGCTCAGGATGGTCTTTAACTCCTGAGCTCAAGCAATCCTACCCCCTTGGCCTCCCAGAGTGCCAGGATTACAGGTATGAGCCACCATGCCCGGCCTTTTTTTTTAAATTCCAGCTTTGTTGCTTACTACTTGTGTGACTTTGGGCAAATTTCCTAACGTCTCCTGATGTATAAAATGAGGAAGACACTAGTGAGGAGTCCAACAGGGAAACTATGTGCCTACATTTATCCAATGCTTTATGGTTTGCACAAAGCCTTCATATGTATCATCTCATTTAACTACCACAGCAGTCTTGCAGGATCATTAGAGGAAAGTTTACTTCCCTCTAGATACAGAGGGGGGAATTAAGGCCGAAAGAAATTCAGTAACTCTCCCAAGGCAACAGAGGTGGTCCTGGCAAGGCTAGGACAGGGTCCCAGGATGAGTTTGGACTCTCAATTGGTGCTTTTCTGAGTGGTTAGCAAGGAAAAAGCTCGAGATTTGGTAAGCGTGGAGTGCTGTATTGAAGGAAACAGTGGATACAGACAGATCAGTGTGGGATGTGAGAAGAGCATTTCTGGCTTCCAGCACCAGCCAAGACCCAAAGCAGGAGTAGGCTGTGCTGGCCACGATTGGGAAAGAATGTCTGAGAAGACCATCAAGATTGTTTGAAAGTGTGAGCTGCTTTTTTTTTTTTAATTTATATTTTTTACAACAGTTTTAGGATTACAGAAGAATTGAGCAGAAAGTATAGAGTTCTTCTATGCCTTTGACACACACAGATACAGTTTCTCCTACTATAAACATCTTGCATTATTGTGTTATGTTTGGTACAGTTGCTGACCTAATATTGATACATGATTAACCAAAGTTCATAGTTGACATTAGGATTCACGCTTTGATTTGTACATTGGATGGCTTTTGACACATGTATAATGACATGTGTCCACTATTACAGTGTCATACAGGATAGTTTCACTGCTCTAAAATCCCCTGTGCGCCACCTGTTCATCCTTCCCTCCATTTCCCCGACCCCTAAAGTGTGAGCTTTTAAATGTGCAGGTAAATCCCTTCGTCTTTTCACAACAACTTATATTTATCCAGTTTTCCTGACTCTAAAAACAAGAGTCTTCTGTTTTCTTCTTTGAGAGAGGGTAAGTGACACCCCACATATGTAAGTACCATAGGGCCAGTCAGCAGGAAACCAGGACCAGACGCAGTTTCTCAGGCACGGGGGTGGGGGGGTGTGGGGGGCAGGGGGAGGTATGGTGGTGAAAGTCTGTCCTTCAGAGAAGGACTTTGTCTCTCTGTGGTCCCGAGAACCTGCCCAGGCCTGGGGTTGTGTTCTCTGTGTAGACTCTGAGGATGTTAGGTAACGGGTGCCAGAGTCAAACTGCCTGGAGTCAAATCCTGGCTCTTACCACCGATGTGATCTTAAGCAAATTGCAGATCTCTTTCTCAGCTTCAGTTTCCCCAGATATTACGTGGAAACATTACCCTCCCCATAGTGCAGTTATGAAGACTAATAATTATTATTGCTGCTTTTATGTCATCTCTGAAAATTAATTTGGCTCAGGTTGCCATATCTAAGAGACTAAATATCCCCTTCGTAGACAAATGCATATCCAAAGACAAAGGCAATGTGTAGAGGGTCCTAACTCCAAGATAACCCTAACTTTTAGAAATATTTAACTTCGTCACTCCTTCTTTTATTTCTTTGAGTGAGGGTGACCAACTCTTACTCATGGCTTATAATGGGACAGGCATAAAATAGGTCAGAGAAAAAGAGGGCACACCTTCCTCACCCCCTCCCTTCCCCTTGTCCTGGTGAGAAGAAAGTGCCACAGAGCCCAGGAGTCCTGTTTGCCGTCACACCCCTGCTGTCAACTGCTGCCTGCCTATGGTGGGCTGAAGAATGGCCCCTCCAGAAATGTCCACATCCCAGTCCCCAGGACACGCGCATATGTACCCTGCGTGGCAGAAAGGACTCTGTGTATGTGGTTAAAGTAAGGCTCTTGAAGCAGATTAGCCTGGATTATTTCAGTGGACCCAATGTAATCAGAAGGGTCTTTTTTTTTTTTTTTTTTTTTGAGACAGAGTCTCACTCTGGTGCCCGGGCTAGAGTGAGTGCCGTGGCGTCAGCCTAGCTC
This sequence comes from Eulemur rufifrons, assembly GCF_041146395.1. Classification (NCBI taxonomy): domain Eukaryota; kingdom Metazoa; phylum Chordata; class Mammalia; order Primates; family Lemuridae; genus Eulemur; species Eulemur rufifrons. Next base: position 17,038,973 of record NC_090992.1, read on the forward strand.
ACAGCAACCTCAGACTCCTGGGCTTAAGCGATCCTACTGCCTCAGCCTCCCGAGTAGCTGGGACTACAGGCATGCGCCACCATGCCCGGCTAATTTTTTCTATATATTTTTAGTTGTCCAGATAATTTCTTTCTATTTTTAGTAGAGACGGGGTCTTGCTCTTGCTCAGGCTGGTCTCGAACTCCTGAGCTCAAACGATCCACCCGCCTCTGCCTCCCCAGAGTGCTAGACCAGAAGGGTCTTTATAAGAAAAAAGGCATGTGTTAGAAGCAGGAAGCGAGAAAAGGGTGTGTGCCAGGGAGAATGAGGACAGCACCTATCCCGGAAAAGGCAAGAAAACAGATTGATCCCTTGAGCCTCCAGAAGGAATACGGTCCTGCCGACACCCAGACAGTAGCCCAGGGAAACCCATCTAGGACTTCTGACCTCGAAACTCTAGTAAACTAATGTTTTTTCAAGCCACTAAGTTTGTGGTAATTTGTTATAGCAGACACACAAAACCAATGCTAATACTGTCCTCTGGCTGTCACTTAACCCCTTCATCTCGGTTTCCTCATCTATTAAACCATCGACAGGTGATCAGGGGATTTTAAACTGTGTTCAGGGAAACTCTAGTGCTTCAAGAGACCACAGATAAAAAGTTCACTTTTCAATAATGATAAAGATTTAAATTGCCTCCTTTAGACATTGGGGTGCAGCATGAGATGTTGTCACTAAGAGCCTACCGGAAAAGGAAAAAAAGCAGGCTGGACACACATCACTGGACTCCATAGATAATCTTTCAGGTCTGTTCAGATTGTACAGTTTGATGATTCTTTGAGACCGTGTGCCATCAGGGAGGAACTAGATTTTGTCGTTGAGACAAAACTCAACAGCAGAATCAAGAAGCCACCGCCAGGTGGGGACAGCAGGAGAGAGACGGGGTAACACCAGGTCTCTGGCTCCCCGCTGGACTCCAAGACTGAGGGTCTGGGCTGGACTTACCATCGGAGGAAAGGAAAAGAGAAAGGTTGGATGTTGACTGGGAAGCGATTATCTGGAACGGGGCTGAGGGCTTTTGAAATCTTTCAGACCAATCCTTAGGACTGGTCAGGGATTTCTGCTGCGGGCTGAATGCAACCAGCCTTCTCGCCCAATCTTCCTTCCCTCTTACAGCCCCAGATAACCTGCTTTGCATCTGGGGGAAATGGCCGGTTCTGGAAGGAGAGTTCTTAAAGGCTGAGCTGAAGAAGACTCGGCCAGCCAGTGATCAAAAAATATTTGCTGGGTGAATAAAGAAGTTGTTTGTGCCGGGTGCGGGACAGTGGTTCTCAGAGCCTGAGATCTCAGCCGCAGTGCTGCCCGTGGTGCATGTGGGTCTTTATCAGAGCTCCTGTTTCAGAGCAGGCTTGTATCAGAACTGACACATCCGCACGCCAGCGCCTGCCCCGCCGAGGCAGAGCAGTTCTGTGTCTGCCACAAGCGTTCAGCTCCGTAAACGGACGTGTTGCGATGTGTCCATTTACACCGACAGCTGTTATTTTCCCATTGTTAACATTCTTTAAAACCCTCTCTATAACCAGTCCCCAGGCACAAGTGCGCAAATCTAAATGACTTCTAAATGCCGATGATCAGTTCTCGGGTACTGTGACTGCCGGGAAAACTACCTAGCCAAACAAATAAGCACCCAGTGGAAAGGGTTTGTGTTACACAGTACAGGGTCCAGCAGCGGTTCTAGGATTTTCCAGCTAATGAGCATTCTATTCTGAAGGTTGTGTTTCTTTTTCTGCTCGTAGGGACACCACCATTTCTTAGCCTCAGGAAGAGGGCATTTATCTGAGATTCTTACTAAAGCCTGTAATTTACCCCAAAATGGTCACATCTCCCCGCTACCCACACATACCAAATAAGCAGAGGCTGTCTCAAGAAAGGAGTAGAGTCTCAGAGGACTCCTTCTTAGTAGGTAGTAAGTTCTCGTAGAGGCCTGAATATGTACAGACACAGTTCTTAATAATTTCTACCTATTATCTCATTTAATCCTCATGACAGCCTAATGGTTAATATCACCAGTTTACAGATGATATAACTGAGGCACAGAAAAGTGAAGTGATTTACCCAGGGTCACATAGTTAATAACTGACAGAGCTGGGATTTGAACTCGGAGAGTTTAAACCTATAACCTGTGTCCTGCGGGACTATGCTATGCTGCCTGGGCATAGAAAGGCATTTAATGAAACTCAAAAACTATAGACCAAATCCCACCTCTAGATATGTTTTGTTTCCTCTTTATGAGGCTTTCAAAATCAGTAAATTTTGCTTGAAAATCTAGATTTCCAGGTTCTCTAGAGAAGTTGGATGTGTTAATACTGGGCGCCCAGTACCATAAGGCAACGGCAGGCTGAGCCGAATCGTAGCTTCCCTCTTAGACAAAGTGTGTGTCCTCCTGCCCCCGCAGGCCTGCTTCATTAGTTCTCCAAGCTTCTAGAGAGTCCTGTCGCTATGTAGAACCAACTTAAAGGAAGAGTTTCCCGTCTACCTCTTAGCCTAGAAAGACCCCCAGTCTCAATAGTTGGGGTTTCTCTTTGTGTCTTGCTAGCTGGTGACCTTGGGCATGACACACTGCTCTCCTCCCTAAACCTTCATTTCCTTTTCAGTAAAACAAGGATGATTAACTTTTAAGCAGCAATTTTTAATGTGAAAGTTAAATGAGATGATAAATGGAAAGGACTTAGGATAGAGCTTGGCACGAAGTATATGTTCAATAAATACAGTGTTACTATACCGTACCCCATCCTCACACATCCTTCCACCATCACTGATGCAAAAGGAGATTATCTCACAGTTGGGCTATTGACTTGCGGGGTTGGAGGAGAGGGAGAGAGTTTTGGGGTTTGGTTTTGTGGACTTGGGATTCTCTCTGATCCAGTATGTTCAAGATAAACACTCTGATAAGGGATTGCAAACTCAAATATTGAATTAATTGACAGATGGCAGTTTGGTTCAGCCTGAGTGCTGTTTGGGGAGTAAGGGTGGCTCACTGGAGAGCATGTGCTCCATCTAAACATCACTGCCAGTCGGTTTTAGCAGATGTATATACAGGCCCAGCTTTCACAGTTTTTTTTTTTTTCATGTTTCTGAAGGAAACAAGACCTTTAAATTTTTATGTGAAATCATCTGATTTTGAGATGCTGGCACCTAATGCAAAATCTTTTTGAACATGACTGTCCACGCTGTGTGGGCCAGATCAAATTATCTGTGGGCCAGATTCAACCACAAGCCTCCAACATGGGTAGTGGCTTCCATTTCCTGGGGTGAGCCTGCCGTAGGCCAAGGAAGGGAATGGAACATTCTGATGGTTTGTCCTGCAGCCCCAGGTGTCAGTAATCTGATCCTGTTGGCAAGTAGCAATGCCATAATCCCTCAAACCTGTTCAAATCCACTTGCTTCCGAAGGTCTTGCAAGAGTGAGTCTGATGTGGCGATAGAGAAGACTGGGGAGAGAGAAATTTGAGAGCAGATCCTCCTGAAACCAACTCAAGTGGACCGTTGCTAATTACACTAAACAGAGCACTGACTCTGGGCTTGAACTTCCCTTTTTACCACAACCCATAGTGTTCTGAGGCTGAACCCTCTGCCAGGAATTGGGTTGCTCCATCAGGGTGTGGCCCTGGCCCACTCCTGAAGTGGGTGACTTTGCCCTGCTTCTTTCAAAGTCACACGCCACTGGTCATTTTCACTGAAGCATCTCAAAGCTTCCAGATACTGAGGGACCCACACATTCTTTAGCTCAACTCATCATTATTTATTTAGACAGATTGTTTACTCAGTACACGCACATCTGTGTGCCTCCCTTGTCAATAGCATCATCTCGGCTCCGTCATTGACTGCCTGTTCTTTGAGAACTGAGCAGAGTCAACGACTCACCAGTCCTGTAGTTCCCTTCCTTCCCTATCCATGGCCCACCCGGAATTTTTCCTCCATTTGTTTTTTTTTTTTTAAGTAATAATTATAAAGTAATAATTGCATGGTTTCATTATAGCTATGTGTGGTATTTCCAAAATGTGGTTTGAAAACCACCTGCTCCAGTATCTTCTGAACCACATTAAGAGTATAGGTTCCTGGCCAGGTGTGGTGGCTCACACCTGTAATCCCAGCCGTTTGGGAGGCCAAGGTGGGAGGATCGCTTGAGGCCAGGAGTTCAAGACCACCCTGAGCAACATGGTGAGACACTGTTGCTACAAAAAATTTAAAAATTAGCTAGGCGTGGTGACGTGCTACTCAAGGCTGAGGCAGGGGCATCACTTGAGCTTGAGAGTTGATTGTGCCACTGCTCTCCAGCCTGAGTGACAGAGTGAGACCATGAGTGACAGAGCAAGGCCCTCAAAAAAAAAAAAAAAAAGAATGCAGGTTCCTGAGCCCTGTTAATGACTGCATGAATCCTAATTTCTGGTCAAGCGCCAGCAATCTGCATGTTTAACCTGCAGTACAGCTGATGCTGTAACTTTTGAAAACCACTGGCATGCTGAATAAAGGACTTGGCATGGAAAAGAGGAGAGATCTGTGTTTGAGTCTCAGCCTCTCTGCTGGTCTCAGGCAAGTCGCTAACTTCTCTAAGCTTGGTTCCTTCACGGAAACTACACGTAGCACCTAAGTCAGATCACGTTCATAAAAGAGTTAGCACTGACACACAGTAAGCACTGCACATGTTAATCATTATGTCTCATTTAATTGTTACAACCACCCCATCAGGTTGGTGAGATTTTCCCTCTTTTAACGATGAAGAAACTTAGATTCAGCAAGGTTAGGTAGTTTGTCCAAGGTCACACAGCAGAGCTGAAATATGAACCTACAATTATCTGACTCGAACTGTTAATGATTCTTAAGACAATGAGGGGAAATCAGTCCAGAATTAAAATGAGAGTAAAGAGGCCTGGAGGATTAAAAGGAGGGGAGCCACCACGCATGCTGGGCAAGTGTCTTGTCTGTGTTGGATTTTTTCTTGCGTGCTGTTTGGCATCTGTCCAAAATTGGGAGTGAGAGAAGAGCCGGTTGTGGCTCACATTGACTCCTTTGTGCCTAATACCCCAGCCTTTATTGCTCTTAATTTGTCAATCTCTTGGAATGTTGTCAGCGAGGAGGCCCCACAGCCTGACAATGGATTGGAGAAGGCAGGAGGGCCGCCTCTGCAACAAAGCCTCCTTTTCAGCTACTTGGAGGCTTTTGTTTCCGCAAAACAGTGGAGGGTGGAGGACCTCTGGTTTTCTTTGGAGCCTTTTTGGGTTTCTCCCTGTGAGTGCCCTGCAAGCCGAGGAGGATGGAGTCGGCTGATGCTGACTCTGCCTGCACCTTGGAAACGTGACTCCAGCTAGGCCGTGAGCCGGCTGCCATCTGTCCTGGGCCAGTGTAATCCGCACATCTCGTAAGGAGAAGGAAAAAGGCATCTATAAAATAGGAGATGCCAAGACTCACAGAGCCTCCTCAAACTCGGTTACTCCGGCAGGATGATTTTTTACCTGCAGCTGGGGTGGAGAAGCTGACCACTGTTTGTGTTAGGAACAAGAAAACAGTTTGAGATAAGGAATTAAAATATTGAAGAATCTAACCAATACATTAAGTTTTTTTTAAAAAACAGTTGGTACAACCCTCTCAACAGGCCATCTGGCAACACCTACCAAACCTGAAAATACACATACTCTTCAATCTATCAATTTAACTTTTTTACTTTTTAGATATAGGGTCTCACTTTGTCACCAGACTGGAGTGCAGTAGTGCATTCAGGGCTCCTTGCAGCCTCAAACTCTTAGGCTCAAGCGATCCTCCTGCCTCAGCCTCCCAAGTAGCTGGAACTACAGGCACATGCCACCATACCTAGCTAATTTTTTTTTTATTTTTTTGTAGAGATACGGTGTCCCTGTGTTGCTCAGGCTGTTCTCAAACTCCTGGCCTCAAGCAATCCTCCTGCCTCAGCCTCCTGAGTTGCTGGGATTTATCGATTGAACTCCTATAAATTTACTTTAAAGAAAAACTCATTCACATCTCCAAAGATGTGTAGATATTAATAAGTGTCATTTGTAGACAAAATGTCTTGGGAGCCACCTAAATGCCCATCAGTAGGACACTGATTAAATGAATCACGGTTTAGAAGAATGCTCTCTATATATGATATGAGACAGCATCCAGACCTCATAAATAAGAAAACAAGGTTCAGAGTGGGCTGTACAGTTTTTTAGCATTTGCATTTTTAACACAGTTACTTGTATTTGTTCACATTTTCTTTTATATATGGGAAATATTTTTGGACAAATTCATAGGGAACTCAAATAGCAGTTGCTTCTGGGAAGGCAGACTTCAGAACTGGGGGGAATGGGGCAGAAGGAGTGTTGCTTTTCACTCTATACTCTCTGATCTCTCTGAGTATTCTTTTATCATGCACATGTATTTATGTATTAAAAAATTGTTATGAGTTAATCCACCTGATCTCAGCCCAAAGAATGGGAATATTCTCATTTCACTCAATTCTCTGGCATCAGATGCCAGAGCATGCTTTTCCAGCAAGAACGCACAGGACTCTGAGCTGGCTGTGCCCCACACTGCCTCTGTCTCAGCCACAGGTGACCCTCCATAACTGGAACTATGATCATTACCATTTGTATAAGTATAGCCCCAGTTGTGGCTGCTAGTTTCGAATGAGGAGTATTATTTGTATTCCATGGGCATCTCTGATTGTGGTCTTGACCAGCCCTGAGATATCTTTCAACAACGAATCACCAGCAGCCAACCCCACGACCTTTGGAAAATGAATCTGCCTGCCGTGGGGCTGGCCCCAGTTCTCTTGCCCAAGTAAAATGTCATTTGGATCACTGGCTGAATATCGCTTTTGTCTACTTAGGCATATTTAGCTCACAAAGCCATAAATGTTTGCTTGCTTCTTTCTAAAAAGAGACTCCACACCCAAGTTCAAATTATGCTTCTGGCTCCATGTGGTCACTAAAAAAATCCACTCATTGAGAAAATATAAATATTGAGTCGTTATTCAGTCATCAGGCAGATCAAGCTTTGGGTCCTGGTGAACAGACTGCGTTTGCCTTGAGTCTGTGATGGTTCCAGGCTGCTAGCATTGGCATTTGTCTCCTTTGCCCCCAGCCACACTGTTACCTAAGCCAGACAGACAATGGAGAAGATAAAACCCAGCTCTCTCTTGGGTGATCTGTAGGAGTTACACAGACAAAAGACAAATGAATGGGGAGAGGGGCGTGGCTGAGTGATGGTGACTAGAACCCAAAGCAGGAAGAGCAAGGAGGACACGACCATGCAACAAAACTTCAATGAACTGTCCTCGGTTCCTGGAGTTTTATGTACTCAAATTTTAAGACATTTCACAGAGATTGAAACAAAAGCAGTTTTCCCAAATGTTCCTTAAGCGGAATGTCCCATTCCCTTTAATCTGCCTTTCGCTGCCCACACCTTATTTTAAATGTCCCAAGGGATTCCTTTGACCCTGTGTGTGAGCACTAGGCATGTTTTCCAGCTGCATAAAAAATAAATAGACCACAAAGCCAAGAGTTTCAACTTTAGCTCTGCGTCAGCGATGGTCCTGCTTTGTACTCTCTCTGAAGAGAAGGCTAGTTTCTTGTGGTTGCATCTCCCACAGCCCCATTAAGTGACGCTTTCGCTGCCACTAACCAGATGCTTATGTTAAAAAATGTTCCTCTCTGTCCCGCACACCAAAATGACAAGGCTCCCGAGCGAGCGGCTCTTGCTTTGAATCAACCCTTCGTAGGCTCCCTTTATGTGTCTCAGGCCATCTCAAAGCACAGCCTAGCCCTGTGCTTCCGTTTGGGTCCGTTGCGAAATTGTTTCACAGCATTTGCAACATTCCATATGCAGTTTTTGGAACTTGCTTTCAACCAGTCCAATTGAATTGTGGATGTGCAAATTTTCTCTGATGGATTGTTCATCATCATGGAGGATGAGTTTTCTTGGTAAACTATCAAGCCAAGACCCTTTTTTGGAATCAGCTCCTTAATGCAATTAGATTTCCTGAAATGATGTCTTTTCTTTGCCCATTTTACTACCAAGGCAGGTATGAGATGTGCTTTTATAATAAGTGGCTTGGCTAGAATACAATTTCTCTAAGTGCTGCCAGCCTCGCTGCCTATTGCATTGGGGGCTTGAAATTCAGGTTGCTCTCCTGGCGGTCATAGACTTAACCAAGCTGCAAAAAGCTTTAAGAAAAAAATCATACAGTCCACATTTCTCCTTTTAAAAATGTGGAGATTCAACTTGACCAGGATCGTTCAGACAGTTGGCAGGAGTTGTGACCAGAACCTGGGTCCCCTTGATCTTAATTTGTAAAGGTGACTGAGGGATGACACAGAAGTCAGTGCTGTTGACAGAAAGTTTACTATTACAGCTCCCCTAGAATTAAGAGGCATAGCACTCCATGCCGGGCCACAGGGGACACACCAGAGTCTGGCAGAAGCAGGAGCCAGGGGAAAGCATAGTCCAGAGCCTTTCCTGGGGTTTCCATGGGAAACACAGGGCCGGAGAGGGGAAACAGTTTGGGACTGGCTAGTTTGAATAATTCCTGCAGGCATGGGGCATAGAGGCTGTCCTAGTTGTCTAGTACCTGACCCTGTGTTGATTTAGGGCAGGGTAAATATTGGCTTGGTGTGTGAGAGTTAGATAAAGCTGGTGGATGGGATTTGGACTTGGGATGGGTGGGTTTGTATATGAAAGGTGGGCTTGCTGACAAGTTGTTTACTATCTCTAGGCATTAGCTAGCTGGGGGAGGGGCAGGCTCTCCCAGCAACCCCCACTCCCAAGGTGTCAAACCGTAATCCTATACAGAAAACAAAACACAAGATTACTATATACCCCTAAATCCCTGGGACTTCTCCATTTCTACCTGTTAGCCCCCCTCCTCACCACACTGAAGCCCAAAATGTATTATCGAAAGAATCAAGCATCCTGCATTCTAGTGGCATTTCAGACTTGAAGACACAATTCAATCATCTTTTATTGTCTTGGTTTTTTCACTGGTGTATCCTGTGTCCCTCCTCCATCCCCAAACAGTGCCACCGAGGGGGTCAGTAAACGAGTCCTGACTTCTCTGCCAAATGCTATCTTAGGATTTGCAGTCATTCTTCCTCTCGCTAATCCTCACTTTCCTCTTCAGTTGAAAATTATGGGCTTGTGTCTGATGATCTCTAAGATCACTTCCAACACACATTCTACAACTCTACAGCTATAATCAGCCAGAGGGCTGGAATCTCCTTCAGCAGAGTTGAGGTTCAAAGGAGGCAATTTTGTTAATGACCTAAAGGCAAAACAGTGATGTTCTGAATTTAGATGGGTGGATAGGTAGGGAGGGAAGGGGGTAAATAAATAGGTGGGAGGATGTTTTCCAAGAAATCTCAGTGTTATAGTTTGTAATCAGGGCTCAGAAAATAAGTCCAAGGAAGATAACTCTTTAGGACTGGAAGCCTTGGATAGCCCATCCCCTTCCTCCCCCACCTCATCCTATTCCCTGCACCCAAATAAAACAAAAAGGTCATCTTCTCCTACACACACACACGCACACACACACACACACCCTGGATTCTTTTCTGGAAGATGTGGGATGCATAAAATAGCAAATGCCGTCAGATCTCAAGTTGGGCAAATACAGAGACAGCATTTTTAGTCTCATTGAAAAGTAGTTGTCAGAAATATGCCATTCACTCTGAGTTTCTAAGTGCTCTGTCAAGCTTTAACTTGATTAAAATTGAAAACCACATTGCTTGAAAACCAAACGTGAAATCGAAATCTCTTTACTCAGTGCTCTTACGTTCTAAAGCCTGGGCTTATAGATTATTCTCTGTTAATTTATGCCATCTTTGTGCCATACATTAATTTTGAATATATTTGTTGAAAATTTCCTGTAGCTTGCATTTATGGTTGTCAAAGGGGCTTTTATCTTGAAAAAAATGGTGCTGGTTTTAATTACAATTCTAAATAGCTTCATAACCATCGTGAACCCTGGATTTACATCATCTTTATGACAGCCACGCAATTCCCACTTTATTGATTTTGTCATTTGCTTCATTACAGTTAATGCAAACCTTTTGTAGGGAGACAATTCTGGTGCCGCTCTCTTCTTGGAGGGGTTAGTATAGAACATCATGACCGAGATAGACCCCGTCCTTCCACCCCCTGCCTCTGCCGCAGTGCTGACCCAAGGAGAAGTCAGGATGGGAAATCTTTGCAAAGTGGCTATCCATCACAGGCAAAGGAAACGTTAGCTCTGATTATCCAACGCTTTCCGATCAGCTGGGTTCCCACTTTTCTGCTTTGACGTCCTGCAGATGGCATCACTCATGTGGCAGGACTGTTGGGTTCACCCCACCCCAAACCGCCTTCGCTCTCTGTTTAGACGCAACGCTCAGCAGTGGCCGTCCCTTCCACATTTCACATGTGAATCGTGGGCCCCCTGTACCCCCCAGCCGGCCAGAGTGCCCTGGGGGTGGAGGTGCTGTGTCCTGGGCTGAGGTTAGTCCCAGGCCAGGAATGCCCAAGGAAGCATGTGAGTCACCCACGGTGGAAAATCAAAACCTTGAGTGATGAACTTGAAAAGGAACTTCTTAAGAAAAAAAAAATAGGATTAGGGAGCTTGAGAAGTATAGGAAGACACAGCTCACCCACGAGTATCATCAGGCACGGTCTCCCGAAGGCCAGGAGCAGCTGCGGGAGCTGAGAAAGCCGCTGGGCGCCCACCGAGCACGGGAGGCTGCGTCCGGGGAGTTTATGGACACAGGGCACACATGAGTGGAGCTTTTGATCTGGACATGAGGATGTTTTTTCCCCCATGTCCCCCTTGAAAGGAACGTGCTTTTCCCAAAGCAAGGCTTGTGAGGGGACTGGCCTTTAACAGGGACATAAAAGTAGGATGCACTTGCCAGAAGGAGAGTGCGCGTCCAAAGATCATTTCTGGAGGAGGCAAAGTGGGATGTGGTCCCATTTGTAATGGACTTTAGTGGTGAATCTGGAGGAAAGTTCTAGAAGGGCCACTCTCTGCTCTTGCATCTCCAGAACTTCTCATGACTCACCCAACTTGGGGTGTCACTAGGGATGGCTTTCTCCTCTGCTGCCCTCGGAGGCTATGTTCCCCACTTCTAGACTCTCATTTTTCCAGGACCCTGTTGGATGTGGGGGTCTAGCCTTAGCCTTCTAAATGCTATAAAATCATTGAGTGCTGGGAAAATCATCAGATGCTCTTTAAAAGTTGTCTCCGTGACTAGTGACAGGGAGAATTATGCTGTTTCTAAGACATGGGAGAGCTCAGCAGAAAGAGGAGACATTTCACAGAGATGGGGTAGAAAGAGGCATAGTAGCCTGACGCCTTGTGTCTCAGCCATAAACATCCAGAAGCTTGAGAGCTGGCCTTGTCCCACCTAAGAATTCCTACAGGAATCTCTACCTCATAGGTACCGTTGAGGGCTCCTCAGCTCTTTGGTTTTCCGTGGAGCATTTTGGCGGAAGTGAATACCATGCTCGTTCATGCTTGTATCTTTTTCCAAACTACCATTCAGACCTCCAGCCCATTGGAGAGTCTCGTCTTAACTGTTCCAAACAGGAGGAAACTTGCATTCACATTCTCAACATGCTGCATTAAAAATAAATCCTGACTCCTCAGGCAGTACCTGTAACAACAGAATGAGAAATCCTCATGTGAGGACTCAGGGACTGGATTAAACTCAGCGGCCCTGAATGCCGGCTCTTTAGGGGCCCACGGGAATCAGCTATTTCATGCCTTCGTTTTACCGAGAAGTTAGGCCACAACCCAACAAGGTTGAAGATCCTTGTCATCTGATTCCTGAGCAGGCTGTTTTTATTTTTCCACTAAACCACACCATCCTAGATAAAAACTCTAGTGCTGGCAAAAGAGAAAAAGAAAATCACTCTTTTTCTTTTTTCCTCCAGAGCAGCGCCTCTTATCCTCAGTTCTAAAGTGTGAGCAATGTCCGTGTTTGTCTTTTCTGGGATCAGAGGAGGAATTAGAAACCTCCCATGGCAGCTGGCCGGTGGGACTGGCCCTCATCTTTTAGAAATGACCCTCACCCCGGTGGGACTCGGGTACCCCGATGGGAACCGTCTCAGTGGGGCTCCTCTGGCGTCCAGCCCTCTCTCCCCTTTGTTTTTCTGGCCTCTTCCTTCCAGTCTAACATTTTGGGATTTACTTAGCTCAGTGAGACCAACGGAGGGTCCGGGGAGAATTTGGAGACGGCATTAGGGAAGTGACTCGCCACTGTCACCCGGCCTCCACACCAGCTCTTCCCGGGAGCCTGCCCGGAGGCCAGGCAGGGAAGGATGTCTGGCCAAAGGCACTTCTCTCGCTGCCTGAAGGGAAAAGCCAGGCCTCCGGTCCAGCCTTCTCAGAGACAGGGAAGGCAGGGACCAGCCTGAGCACAGGCGAAAACGGGGAACTCGGTTTCTGAAAGGCACACGCACCCTACCGAGTCATCCGTGCTGGCTGCGAGGCAGAGGAGGAGCAGCGGTGTGGAAAACCCGGAACAGTGGCCGGTCCCGCAACATTCCGTGTTTGACTTGGGGGTCTACAGGTGGGTTTTCCCTTCCGTCGAGTTTGCCGTCCCTGTTCTCTTTGCCTAAACTGACATTATTTTTTCCTGAGTGTAGAGTTGCTGGAAGCCACTCCCGAAAGCAAGCAAGGAGAATGAGTTTTAAAATTTGCTACAAGTATTATCCCCACAAATAGGTGGATTAAATTGCCCTGTGTTTCTCTCCCACATTCTCATTGCTGTTCAAATGCCAGGATATTTCTTTCCAACCCAGAGAGAATTGAGTTTGCTGTCTCCCCGTGCCCTGTGGAAGCTCCGACCCTTGGCTTCCCTCCCTTCCACTGTGGTGTTGTCACAGGGAAATTACCCTGGAAATGTGGTGTTTTTATAAAGCTCCTCCCGGCCACGGGAAGTGTGAGCTCCTCTTCCCCGCCCCCCTGGCCCAGGGAAGATTCACATAGCATAGAATTAATCATTATAAAGTGTACAATTCATTGGCATTTGGTACATTCACAATGTTGTGCAATCTTCACTTTTATCTAGTTGCAAAACATTTTCATCACCCCAAAGGAGCCCCATACCCATTAAGTGGTCATTCCCCTTTCCTCCCTTCCCCCAGCCCCTGGCATTTGCTAATCTGCTTTCTGTTCCTATGGATTTACCTGTTCTGGACATCTTATATTAATGGAATCACACACTATGTGACCATTTGTGTCTAGCTACTTTAACTTAGCACAGTGTTTTCAAGGTTCCTCCACGTTGCAGCATGTGTCGGTACTTCATTCCTTTTTTATGGCTGACTAATACTCCTTTCATGTATACCACAATTTGTGTATCTATCCACTGATGGGCATTCAGGTTGGTTCCACCTTTTGGCTGTTGTGAATAGTGCTGCTGTGAACATTTGTGTACAAGTCTTTGTTTGAACACCTGTTTTTAATTCTTCTGGCTGTATCCCCAGGGATGGAGTTTCTGGGTCCTATGGTAATCCTGTGTTTAAGTTTCTGGGGAACCACCAAACTGTTTTCCTTAGCAGCTGCACCATTTTACATTCCCTCCAGCAATGTAGGAGTGTTCCCACTTCTCCAGATCCTCACCAAGCACTTATTATTTTCCATGTTTTTAATTGTAGCCATCTTGGTGGGTGTATAGTGGTATCTAATGCAATTCCTAGGATTTTGTACCAAGCATTTCCCATATGCCAGGCACTGCGGGGCAGGTACTGTAGTGTACTAAACAGATATTGCATCTGCTTGTCCTGTTGTTGGTGAGTCCATGCATTCATTGTTCCTTAATAGTAAAGAAAAAGAAGGCCTTTTCCTAGAGTATTTCAATTCTGCTCGTTAGCTCAATCGAATGTAGTTATCAGCATAGCCCGTGTTGCTGGGTTTTGATGCCCTTTTTTCAGCAGTTAATTACAAGGGCCTTTATCCTCCCTTACACTGAGCTTACAAGACATGTTTAATTGGCTTCTGCTGCCACAAAAATACCTTTGAGTGATGCCTCGCTAATGGCCACGCGCCCTGAACATCTACTGCACAGCCTGGTTAGTGCTGCCCAGTGGTTTCAGTCCCTCTGGTTCGTCCACCTTTGGGAGACAAGCCTGTATCACCACTGGGAGAGGCCATGCCCAGGAAAAACGGGTTAAGATCTGTGTAATTTACAACTTGCCTAGAGCAAGAGAACCATTTCTCTGGATATGCCATGCCTCTGCCCAAGAAAGCACTAGCCTGCCCCAGCCTAGTCAGAAGGCCACCCATTGGGTCCCAGTAGGTGACCTGGAATTGAAGCATCTCCTTAGGGTGTAGACACCTGTCCGTAGTCCTCAGTGACAGGAGCGAAAACCAGTCTTCTTCCCCCAGTGATCCTAAAAGCCAAATGGACTGGGACTCTCAGGGAATCTGTTTGAGAGACACATGCGAGGCAGCGGGGGGACAGTGTTGAGTGGGCTGCCCCCACCACTCTGCCAATCTTCTGGGTAAGAATGCTTGCAGGCTAAGGAAAGCAACTGGGTCCCAGTGACAGATACTGAGACCAAACCCTGACTTTTGTCACCAGCCTCTTCCCAGCCAAAATAACTTGAGTCACACCCACACAGCCATGTTATAGGTTCCCTATCTTTATACTTTGAAAGTCAGAAAAAAGTAGAATAGCATGATGGGTGAGCCCTGAGGCTCCCAGATCAGGAGGCACATTTGAACTTGACTCTCCAGTGTACTAGCTGAGCTCCCTTGGTGATGCTGCATAACCTCTCTGAACCTTGGTTTCTTCCTGTGTTCACAACTAGTCCAACTGCTGTGAAATAAGTGTCACCAAAGGGTCATGAGAGCTTGGAGAGAGTGGTGCATTTTGTGGGAGTATGTACAGGACGATGTGGCCCTTGAGGAGGCTCTTGATGGATGGGGAGGGGTTCCCCAAACAGAGGAGGGGGCAAGGACCGGCATAAGTGAGACAGGGAAAAGTGAAAGTACTTGCTGACATGTTGCGTAGAGCGTGGAACGATGCCTTGCTAAGGAGTCTGAGCTGTTTCCAGAGGAGCAGCATCTCTTGTAGTCATTACGAGCATGGGCAGACCTGGGTTCAAAGCCAAGTTTAGAGATGTAGCTCTCAATGTCTCACTTTCTTCTTCTGGAAAGCAGGAACTGTTGTGAGATCAAACTGACATAAGACACTTAAGATGCTCAGCTCAATACTTGCTGCCTAACAAATGACGAATAAATGATAGGTGCAATTATTATTGTGGTTGTGACGGTGGTATTGTTGTTACAGTTTATAATGTAGGCCGCAAGGAGTCACTGAAGGTTTGTGTACAGATTATGGAATGTTCAGATTAAGAAATTATACCCCATAGATGGTGTGGCATTTGATTATTTTAGGTACTTAATACCTTACTCGATGGGTTATTAATTGGAAACAGCCACCAAGAAATGGGGTTAAATTTTGCAATTTCTCTCCTTGGCAGTTCTCACCTATGGGAATTGTGAAAATGTTCCCATATTGGCATCATTCTCCCAGTAAGGGAAAAATTTGTATCTTCTTTGGTGTAGGTTTTTTGATGGCTTCTTGTATTTCAATCTCTTAGCAGCTGGAGAAGTACGAAAAACATATGAGTCTGAACTACTGCCCTTAGTCCAGAAAGAATATGTTGAACATCTCAAATAATAGATTCTTTGGTCTAGGATGGAAGAATAAAGAACAGGCTGAAATCGCAGAAGGGTCTGAGTGTGATGAACAGGAACTTTTCCTTAAGACTCGTAAGAAATCATCGGCCGGGCGCGGTGGCTCACGCCTGTAATCCTAGCACTCTGGGAGGCCGAGGTGGGCGGATCGTTTGAGCTCAGGAGTTCGAGACCAGCCTGAGCAAGAGCGAGACCCCATCTCTACTAAAAATAGAAAGAAATTATATGGACAGCTAAAAATATATATAGAAAAAATTAGCCGGACATGGTGGCGCATGCCTGTAGTCCCAGCTACTCGGGAGGCTGAGACAGGAGGATCCCTTGAGCTCAGGAGGTTGAGGTTGCTGTGAGCTAGGCTGACGCCACGGCACTCTAGCCTGGGCAACAGAGTGAGACTCTGTCAAAAAAAAAAAAAAAAAAAAAAAAAAAAAAAAAAAAAGACTCGTAAGAAATCAGTCTCAGGTCACATAACTTCAGAGCTAAAAGAGACCTCAGAGACTATGTAAAAATGAATTCCTATCTTTAATATTATTTGTTTTAAGGCAAATAAAGTTAAGCAATGCCAACAATACATTTTCAGAGTACACACATTTCATTACCTTAATATTCAGAAATTCCTTTTGGGCTAAATGTTATTATCTCCATTTTACGACGGAGACTGATGAAACTGACACTCAGGGACAAGGATATGAATGACTTAGTTCACATGGCTAGCAGTTACACAAGCCCTGGTCTCCCATTGTACAAAAACTGGGTAGTCAATAATGAGAGCCTCCAAAGGATTGGTTAGCATGGGCTGGAAATATGAATAAAATCAAGGAAGTCTTAGTAAAATTTCTAGATGAGACATCTTGTGATTCTTTTAAAGGGAAACAAAGATCTCTGGAGGTCTAAGGAGGCAACGCGGCCTCAATGCACTGTCAGAGCTAGAGCCCCAGGATGAGTTGATTGACGGCTTCAACCCAGAGTGGGGATGCATAAAACCCTGTATTTGAGCGGCATCGCACCTGGGCGCCCACCTGGTACCTAGGAAGGAATACCTCAGCTCTGGCTTCTGCACGTTGGTCATAGTAACACAGCTGGGGTAGTTTGTAATCCTTAGAGTCCAGTGGGAACATTTCTGAAACCCCCGGGGGAATGAAAAAAAAAAAACAAAAAACACTTCTCTGTACCTCAGTACAGTTTGTGCTTGGTGATTTAGAAAAAGTAGTAAAAAAACAGAGATGTGGAAGATAACTTTCCATGCCTTTTAACGAAAGCACATTTCATCTTCCCGATTTCTCACTCCTTCCTCCCTCCTGCGCCTTTGCTGGGGAGGAAACACAGATGGTTATCGCTCAAGAGTGTAACTAGGGAAACCACAAACCTGCCCCGATCACTATGGAGACAGCCATTTATTTGTCCAGCCTCAGAGTATTCATGACATCAGCAAGGCCGGCGAGTAAAACACAGATACTTCTTACAAAGAAATTCTAATTCCCAATGAGGAAGGTTGAGAATGCACCGTAGGACATTTCAGTGACTCTCAGGGCTCCTGCCAGCCTCACTGTAGGTGAGTTTGCAAAGCCCATTTTACAGAAGATGCAGAAAGGAGCCCTTTAGAGCCGACATAACTGACAGCCGAGTTTGTGAATCCACAGACATTTTAAGGTTTAGGGACGTGGTTGAGGGAATTGTGTGCTGAGAATAAATCTATTTCTGAGTCGGCCCCAAGGGCATAACAGAGGGAGCAGCTATGGCAGTTTTCCTGGGATTGCCACACAGGAGTTTCGGTGCTAAAACAAGGAAGTCCCAGGCACACCCTGGGGAGTTGGTCCACCTAGTTATAAACCCCTTTGTCCTGACATGAAGTTGAGCACAGGAAACAGGTTGTTTGAAGCAAACCTCAAAATGTGAGTGTACATTTTACAAACAGAAACCAAGCTTCCTTGGTCCCATTGGTCTAAAAGTTGCTGGAAAACAAATGAAGCTCTCTCACCATGGCTGTGGGGTGTTTTGTTTCAGTTTGATTTGTTTTTTTATTTACTTTGTTGTTGTTATTTTATTTACCTAGAAATGCCAGAAATTTGTTTCCGGTTTAAACTTGCCCAAATTAAATGGGCATTTCACTTGTTCCCCATAATTATCCTTAATGCTAAATTGGTTTGCAGAGATTTTCCCCTTGCATTTTTCAACACAAATTCATTTGCCAAATGCCCAACATACAGGAAACCATGTAAACACAGAAGTGGAATTATTGATATTTCCCAGTGATGTGTAAAACACCTCTTTATCCTCCAAGGTCTGGTGTGCCTCCTTGTTGCTAATCCATCATCGGTGTTTGCATTGTTGCCGAGCTTGCTTTCAGGAACATCTACTGGAGTGGATGCAGTTATTTTCCTGCTGAGAAGTTGCATATGTTGAACAGCAATATGATATATACTAAATAAAAGGTGTTATGCAAGCCATGAGGCAAAGTATACATATCGACGCTTGTTAAAATAAACTCATGTTCAATTTACAATAAATTCCAAACAAGCTATCCTAGTCAGAAAGCTACTTGTCCTTTATACAGTAGGTTTGGTTGGATGGAGTCTTCGAATGCTAACAATCAGTTATCTAAATATCTCTAAAACTAACTGGATACACCACATTAAATGTCAGAGGTCAACAATTGCTTTACCTATTGTATAATATGTATTTGTATTTAAATTTATACAATGTTACATGTAACTACATATACAGGAAAAATAGGTATAAAGTTGTCAGTTCTCTAGAGAGGGATCTTTGTGGATACTTAAATAATTCATGGATCAGTAAACATATCTATATGCATGTATTCTCCGGTCTGGTGGACAAGTGTACAAAATGTGCAAAATAATAGATTCACCTCCTTTTGCTCATTTGAGATGTTGTTTTAATGTGAAATTACAGTAGCTCCCTAATGATGAGAAGTAGTGACAATTCATTAGCAGATTGTGGCTTAGATCAAGTGTTTGATTTGCCTAAAAAGTGTGACCAGTACTCAATTATATGAAGTGTATGCATTTCTTTTGAACATAATTTTTTTCCCTTTTGCCAGTTAAAATAACCTTGAGCTTTTTTGTTTTTTCAAAGACCCCAACCAGCAGCAATCACTTCTATAATTTGTACTTCAATAATGATTTTTAAAATGTTAAATTGTTATAAAAAACAACCTTCAGAAGTGCTACTAGATTTTGTATTTTCGGCTTCAGGACAGATAATGGGAAGAAAAGAAATAGTATGTCAAGGCTGCTTCGTGTTTTGTCTTCTGCCTTGTTTCATGAAAGCAGGGATTTCCCAGTTGGTTCTTTTTTTTTTTTTTTTTTTCAATAGTTGCAACATTCCGTTTCTCCTCAGTCTAGAAAAAGAAGCATACCTCCAACATGTGCGTGTATGAACATATGTATTTCATCAAAAACAAATTCAAATTAGTTTAGTCTTTAGAATGCTCTGAAACCTTTTCAGATAACTGAGATGTAAAAACCACAGGTGGTAACCTTCCCAATATTTTCAAAGGATGTCTTACACTTCATTATATGTCCTGGGTACCTAATACAGCATGAACATATAATAGTACTCTGTTGCTCTTATGGGTTAATTAATTGTTGGATTCCACGACCGTAGACTTGCTTTGGGTTTCCAGTAAGCCTTCCCTTGTGAATTTCATATTAGAAGTCCCCCATTTATTTTGCACATTTTGTGTAGGTAGTTTTATTCGGAAATTAGCAAAACTGTTTAACGCCAGAGAGTGCTGAGCGTTAGCTGGTTCTCCCATTTAGTACAAGGAAGACTGCAGCAGATCTAGCCGCAGTCCTAGAGCAGAACTCTGCTGCTGAATTTTGGGCCGCCCAGCGACAGTGCCCTCAGGCTAAGTTTAACCATCCATCCGAGGAGATGCTGGGCCCCCAGAACATCTGGATGAGGAGTGAACAACTGGATGGATGTGCCCTGGTATGCAGACCTTGCACGTAGATAATTAGTTGGGAATCCTGTTCTTCCAGATTCCTAAAGCCTATTTCTGGAAATTTCTGTTTTCAGGGTATTCCTCACGGGGATTCAAATGCATCATTGAAATCCTGCAATTTTCTTGTTGTTTTTTTTTTTTTTCTTTCTTTCCTTCTTTCTTTCTTTCTTTTTTTTTTTTTTCTTGATTATTGTTGTTGGGAGATAGGTAGATTGCTCTTAAAATGGTAGTCCGGTTTTTTTAGCCCTTTTTTGAGGATTTAGATGTGCTTCTTAATTGTTGAAGCACAAAAATATTTCTAATCCTGCTTCCTTTATGAAATTTCACTTTGCAACTGAAAGAGATGAACTATGATAATAGGAGTAGATCACGCTTAGGAATGGGAGTTCTCACAAAAGTGCTGTCTCCCTGTCTGCCGTTTGTGGGGATTATTTTAAGTCCTTGTTCATGCTGGCTTTCTTTTCCGCCTTGTTTATGTTCTCAGAGTATAAAAATACAGTAGTCAGAAAGCTCCTCTCGGGGAGTCTACATTTAGTGCTTGTCTGAGGATTCCTTTCTAAATGGACTCTGGTATCATTTTAGCACTCATATTGTTTGCCGAAATCTGAGCTTCCCGGGGAAATTAGAGCAGTTAATTTAATATCATGAAATGTTTTGGAGCTTCTTAGCATATTCAGAGATAGAGGAGTGTAAATCATATCGAGTATTCTGTATAAAGTAGAGGACAATAAAAGATGCCTCCAAAAAATAGCCAGTCTTCCCTCCACCCACTGCCTTCCTGATGCCCATCCTCACCCTGGGCCCAGAGAAATCTCGTTTTATTCTAAGTCTCCTTCCCAGGGGCTCCCGGGGAGAAGTCAGTGTCTCAGAAAGACAAGGAAGCCCGTACGGCACTTGGCCCTGTGCGGGCCTGGCAGGTGTGCTCGGCGCTTGTTCGTTGCTGAAGCCACACGGCCAGGACAGTGTGGCTTGTGGCTTAGAACTTTATCCCATGCAGTCTGGGCCCAGCCCTGACATACTTGCCATGGAAGGACTTACTCTGCAACCATCAGTGACCCTCTGGGAAATGCCCGGTGCCGTGCCACACACGGGGATAGGTTACTGTGTGTGGAAGGAAGCAAGGATCCAGCTGCAGTGGGAAATACACTTCTTATCGCCAAGGGAAAATGGAAAGAAATCTGTTGGGCCTCCTCAGACCGCGAAGTCCGCTCTGCTCACATTTGCAAAGTTCTTTTTGCACATGCCTCCCAAGTGCTGGGGTGTGTGGCGCAGGCTGGGCAGTGGGCTTTGTTGATTTGTTTTTGAGAGGGTCTTTGAACGAGGCCTTTCAAAGGCACGATAAGGACCTTTGACCTGAGAGTTTAGAATACATGTCAGCCGCCTCTGGTCACGTCAACCCCCCAGAAGCAAACTGCTAAGTCGAATGCTTTGGCCTCAGCCCCGGAAGGTTCTGTGTGTGTTTAGTAAGACTCCACTCCTCCACCCTCAAAGCAGTGCCGGGCTGGTGTTTATTTCGCCCCCCCCCCCCCCCCTGCTCGAGGACTAACTTTTACGTCTCTGAGGTATATTTTTGCAAGGAAAAACCTGTGTGAACCAAGTGCGTATTTCCCTTGTTTCAGGGACTCAGTGTATTTGTATGAAATATCGGGAATGATTGTGGACAATTAAGCGGGCTTTTCCCAAATGCTCTGATGCTCGGTGCCATGGAGATATAATAGCTGCAATGGAGTAACTGTTTGCCGCGTGGGCCCCGTGGGCCTGGCAGCCCTGCAGACTCGGAATCAATGGGGGTCCCGCGAATGGCCCTTTGACTTCCAGGGTTAGGAGACAGTTCCCGTTTTGTTTATCTATGATTATAACCCAAGGAGACAATCTCGGTGAAAACAAGTGTCTTCTCGAAAAGCACACTTATGCGTAAATATCCTAAATTTTGATACATTTCATGTTTTAAAATAGTCTATAAAATATACCCACAGAGATGCTTATAGTAAAGCTCGATTTTCCTCATTACAGAGAAACAACTAGATGTCAACTTTTGCCAACCGCTAAAAATATTTAAACATCGTTTAATGGATAATGTATTTGATGTCTCTGCATCTAGCCCGAAAATAGTCAGTGCCCTCTCTGACACTCTCTGTCCCCACCCCTCCAGTTTGCTGCGTTACAGGACTCTGACCAGATATGGGTAGTGTGTGGTGGGGTTTTTTTAAATCTTTTGCCCGTCTTCCCCAACACACTTTTTTATTCTTTCTACCACTTTATTTTTTCATTTCTTTCTATGCCTTTCTCTTCTGCCCTACAGATTTCATTCTTTCCATGCAAAATGCTGTCCAGTTAGAGGCTCCTGTTTGGTTTCTGGTCTCTCAAAAGGAAAGGAAAATGCTTCACAAATGCAGCAAATCAATAATATACTAATAGCAAGGTCCTCTCTGAAATGTCTGCACAAAAGCCGATGCACCACAAACTGCCACCTCCACGCACCCTGGACTTCCCGATTTGATGATTTAGATACTTTTCTACTTAGGCGGATGGTGCCATTTTTGCCGAATTCAGCATGTTCATTGAACAATTTCTTGGAGCCAAAAGCCAATCCACTGCATTTCTGCTTGGTAAGGTTTGGTGGCCTTGGCGTAGGCAGGGGTTGTTGATTCATTGGCCTTTAAACTGATGATAAATCCCGAAGCTGGGCCGCAGTACTAGACTGCCTTCACAGAACCTCTGCAGGGAATCCGTGGCCCCGCTGCCGCGAGAAACCCATGGAAAAAAGACGCTCAGCAAACTCTTGTTCAGAAAGGCTCCGGAAGAATTAGGGATATACAGTGAGACTCCGTGTAAGAGGGCATCGGTGAGAACTTTGAAACACTAGATGTAGGACTCACCAACCTAAAGTGTGCTTCTGCTTCTTGAAATGCCCGTTTACTGTTTATTTTTGAATTCTAAATATCTAAATCTTATAATGTGAGTATCTCTTGAGATGATGCAATTTCCCATAATCTCAGGGCAGAGCCTGTTTATTGTAACGCACAATATCACTCTAATTGTGTTTCCTTTGTGTGCATTTATACAATCCTACATCTACATACTTTTCCAAGGATAACAGTATTTTCATTTTAATTCTGCCTGCCTTTGGCGGAAAACAAAGCTGTCGGAAAGGGTTACCAAAGGTAGCTTTGACACAGCTTTTGTGGAGAGTTGTCTTGGGATGGTTTAGTGCAAATTACAAATGAAGATTCCAGCAACAGAAAATCTCTCCAAAAAAATGAGAGGGGCTCTTTTTTTTTTTTTCTGAGAAAAAAAAAAAAATTAGAAGAGTCTGTAAAGGAGTTTTTCAGTATGGTCATACTTTTCAGCCCACCCTCCCCAAAGACCATGGCATGCTCTGCAAACAAAGTGCAACAAACAAGCTGGTGTTAATGACCATTTTCTGTATAACATCTTTTTTGGGATTTTTGCAGGGGGAATCAGACAGATTATATATAATATCTGATGTTTAAATTAGGGTGTGGTCATGGTAAATATCCTAACTACACATCATATATGTATTAATATTTTGATTTAGAGAAAACAGTATTTGTTATCCCTCAACTAAATTACCGCAGTCCCAGTATAATATACGTTATAACTAGAACGTATATTAGTCAAGGCATCCTTTTAAAAGACATTATTTTCATGCTCATGGGATGGAAAGGGAGACAGAAAAGGAATCCTGAAATAGGTGCCTTTAATTCTCCCCAATTTAAATTTAAGTGGTACATCTTTAAGGCAATAACGATATTTCTTTTCTTCCCCCATCGTGAACACTTCCATCAATGAATTTCTTTAATGTTGATGATGGTTGGTGCAGTTTGAGGGAATCTGTATTTAGTCAGAAAATGCTTCAATAGAATGACCTACCAGATGGGCCCCATAACAATGCACGGAGGCATCAAACCACCACAGACATTTGGTGCTTAGAATAATAAAAAGACTATAAAATTAGATTAGTTGAGTCTAATTTGGAATTGGTATATTCCCCATGCACCCTCGCCGCTCTTGGGCAGATAAAGCCTTGAGATTTAGCACGGTGTCAGAGCAGGAGACTGCAACTTCCAGTAAAAGGCAGACGAGGGAACGGGAGAGAGAAAACAGCATTCTGGGAGGTCGCGGAGGGCAGAGCAGTGACCTCCAATGATTTACAGGCCTTTAGCTTAATGAAATTGTTTCAGTGACATGACGGTAAGAGCTCGTAATGGATTGGATGCCCTAATGTAATGAAATTACTCCCTTCTGCCTAAAAAAAAAAAAAAAAAATGCGCAATTAATATTTACTGAGACCTGACAGCCTTTGGTGCGCTCGTCTGTGTAGTTCTCTCAGACAGTCAGAGAGGAGAGACGGAGCAGCGTGGCAGACAGGCTGGCTCTGCGCGAGCTCTGGCGGGGACGAGCAGAGCCTGCAAGGGGGTGGAGGGACAGGCGCTCGGGTGGCCCGGGCCGCCCGGCCCCGCGGCGCTGCCCCGCTCAGCCTTCACGCTCTCCCTTGCTTTCCCACAGGCAACTGGACAACAACCTCATCAGCTGCATTGAAGATGGAGCCTTCCGAGCGCTGCGCGATCTGGAGATCCTGTGAGTGGATTTTGCGATCGCTGCCTGGTGTGTGTGCGTGTGCGTGTGTGTCCGCGCGGGGAGGAGAGAGGGGGAGTGTGTGTGCAGAGGGGGGTCCGTGTGGATGCCTTTCTGGTCTTCTACTGCAGTGCTATTAAAATTGGGAACCGGGAGATCCCTCCGGCTCACCTTGGCCAAAGTGCTTGCAGGCAGCAAAGTGTGATTTCTCACCTCCCACAAACTGGGGTTCCTGCTAATTAAGTCTCAATTGAGTCCTTCTCCCCCGATGCTCCCGCAGTATTTGTTGCTGGGAGAGACAGATGGGCTGGAGCAGCCCCCCAGAGCCTGCCAGGGCATCCAGGGCGAGTGTGTTTGAGTGAGGGCACGCCAGGAGACAGGTTCCAGGTCTGGGGCCGGTGACAGAGAGTGAGCACCTGGAGGTCAGTTGGAATCACCCAGAATCAGAAAGGGACCCTGGCACAGCACGGGGGGATGCCAGGCAGCCTGAGAAAGTCCAGCCATTGCCATTGCTCCTGGGCTCGCATCTCAGGTTTCAATTCAAACTTTAAGCGGTGACCGTGACCTTAAAGTGGCAGGGAGGAAAAGACGAGAGGGGGTGGCCCCTTCCCCATAATCACACCCTGTACGCCTTGTCTAGAGAAACTGTGTAGCTGTCATTCTGTGTTCTCCATTTCCAAATGGGTCTAAGGAAACCTGATTTCCAGGAGGAAAGTCAGCTAGGAGTCATCTTGGGGTCATTCAAACTAAAGTTGAATTGTGTAAGAAAACATTTTGATTGTTCCCACCCAAGCCGCCCTTCCAGCTGTCCCTGATTTGGGGAAACCTGGAGAGGAAGGCAGTACAGCACAGTAGGACTTGTGTCAGGAGACGGGCGGTTCAGTCCCGATTCTGCCGCTAATTAGCCGTGTGACCTTGGGCAAGTCTCTTCGGCTCTCGGAGCTTCAGTTTTCTCCTTTGTAAAATGAAGGAGTTGGTTGCTCTGTCTTGGGAGTGACTTCCCCTTTCCAAATTCTGTAATTGCTTGGTGCTAAAAATAATTCTGATGGTACTATTCTGGCCAGTGAATGAAAGAGAGTAGGATTTCTTGAGCATCCCTCTAAAAATAAAAAATGACATAGTCACAGATTACCTATCTCTGATTCCAGAAGAATGAATGAATGCCAAATAAATGGAGGAATAAATACATTCAAATGTTCCTTTGTACTTCAAGGGAAGAGTAAAACGTCCTCCCTCCACCTGTCTTTTCACCTGGGCCCGCAGACACCGGCAGCGGGCTGGGGAGAGCCTCTCCACGTAGCTTGAGAGGAAGGTGATTCCAAGAGGAATCACGGGAGATAGGAGGGGTTGCTGATGCTGCAAGCTGCTCGAAATTGGACGAAAGCCGAGAATTCCTGGTACGGAACAGGCGGGACCCGCAGGGAGGGAGGTCAGGTTGTCATTCCTGAGATGGATGGTCTTTCCTTACCCAAACTCTGACCCTGGAACCAGCATCAAATGCGTGTCTGCGAGGGAGAGGATGCCAGCCCACATTTAGTAACCTAGGACTTCTCCCGTCGGGAGGCCGGGCACTGGGAAGGGTGGGCGCGCTTTCCCTGGCCTGCAAAATAGCGTGCATAGACAGGGCTGTTAGGAGCATGTCACCTTCTTCCTCCCCTGACAGAGAGAATGAGAAAGATAAGACAATTCCTTGGGAAGAGACCAGGAAATGGCAGTCACCAGCTGCCACGAAACAGCTGTGACGACCTGACAGCCGCATGTTCGTTGTGTGCTGGGAGTGGTGGTGTCTCGCCGCACCAGGAAGGCAGTCCGGGGTGGAGGAGAGGGCTTTGCAGCCAGGCACACCTGGGTGTGGAATCCGAGGCCGTGGGACCTGGCTCGAGCTTCTTAACCTCTCTGAGTCTATTTCCTCAACTTTATGAAGAGACAACTTACGTGCTGCATGGGAAGGGCTGTCATAAATGTCGTCCTTTCTACTTCCCTAACTTTTGTCCCTGCGTGCACGCCCTCACCCCCACCCCACCCCTGCCCAGGGCAGAATTGGACAGCGCCTCTCTCAGCGCCTACTCAGATGTTTGCTATTAACAAACAAATTGATATCCATGTACACCCCGTGTCTCAAAAAGTTTAAAAACCTGTAACAAAAAAGAAAACAAAAAGTTCTCATTCCCCATCATTACAAAGAGCCCATGGGATTCTGATTAGTTTATCTTCTCAATTCCAAACAAAGCCAGATCAATAGCTTTGCTTTAAAGATGCTCTCATTTGGCTTCACACGGCTAAGTACTTAAAATTAATCATAATCAGTTATTCCATGGGTTTTTAATTTCCAGCAGAGGCACAGGGCTTTGGAACCATCCATCTTAATGGTGAGCCATCCAGAAATTGGCTGGAACTGACATCTCCATTTGAAGAACCTCCCCTCCCCACCCTCAGGCCTTCCAAATCTCATCCTCACATTGACATTTTATAATGCTTCTCTGTAATCACAATTTAGGCACCATAAAGAATCTTGGCAATGAAATAATAAATAGGAACTAAGTGAGGGTGTCACACATTAACTTAATACATTTTTCAGACAGAGAGAGAGGAGAGTTCAAAACACCCTATCCCCAGAAAGATCATTTTTAAGTATCGAAAGCTTAAAGGTCTGCAAATTAAGAAGACAAAACATAACATTTTGGGTGTGTTTTCTCTGACATTAGGCAGCGCGAAGTAGGACACAAGGAAAGACTCACGATTATCTTATGGAAAGCGCTCAAAATTAAGGAAAGTTTTCGGATGTCAACTACCAGTAGAAATATTTCACATGCGATAACCCTGTTATTTCATGGTTTCTACGGGTGGAAATACCATAAACTTTCTTTCCATCAAGGCTCTAGGGTTGGTTTCACCAGCTCCGTTGAATGAGAATTTAGGAGGTGAGACTGGGAGGGAACCCCTGACCACGCGGAGAAATGAACTGGTGCAAGGTTGGAAAAGACTGAGATCTGCCCCCCTCAACCTCATTTTTGGGGGGTATGACCAGCACAGAGTGTGGTAGACAAGAAAAGGAGCCATCACCCTCCCCTTTCCAGGGAGTAAGAAGAAAATCATAGTAGGGGTGAAAATTCTTAAGGCTCCGTGCTACTGCGGGGGAGGAATAATGGGGACGATGGTAACAGCTAGCAGTTACTCATTCCCAGCACGGTAACCACTGCTTTTATATACACCAGCTCTTACTTCTCAAAATTCCATTGATGGAGCTGCTATTATCATCACCCTCCTTCTACAAAGAAGTAGCCTGTCTCAGAGAAGCCAAGGGACTGCTTAGCTAATCAGCAGCAGAGCCTGTGTGCTCAGCCATTCCGCCAAGCTGCCCTTGGGGTCTGGGCTGCCAAGGCTGTTATGGCGCTTGGCTCCCCTATAGCATGGCTGGCGGGTGCTGCGGGACGGTGTGACCCGGCCTCCAAGAACTGGACTAGGCAAACCACCAGTGACGCACAGTCCTGCTGGGGAGAATGACAAAGCCTCCCACGAGCTTGTGAAATTATCCTTGTCACTCCCTTTACCCAGTTAATGGGTCCCCACAAAGTTGAAGGTAAATCATACTCGCAGGAGGAAGAAAATCATCCTGTTTTTCCAATGACTTACGTCGTAGTCCCAGAGACGATTTATTCTCACTCCTGGCCATTGCCAGTTGACTTTGGCACACAATAGTTTGAGGGCTTTGTTTTCCAGACACCGCCACACCTCCCCAAATATACAGCCTTAACTTTGTGGCATTTAAGGGTCTTAATGGAGGGACCCAGCCTCTGTGAGTCAGACCCCGCTTCTGTTACCCTAATCATTGCCCTTTAATTTGCAGCTGTTTTATACATTCGGTGATTCATGTATAGTACTAGGTTTTTTCCAAGTAAGTCACGCTTTCACTGCAGCTGAATATGCCAAGACCGCATTCCCGACTCTGTGTGACCACGAATTGCCATGGCAGTGCTCCGGCCATGGGTTTCTAGCCCTTGCCGGCCAGGCTGAGGACAGCCAGGCGCTTCGGTGACAGCAGCACCTCCCCGCCCACCATGCCATTGTGGGTCAGAAAAGATGCGTAACTCTAATGGAAAACAAACAAAGTATAGTCATATGAAACAAAAATGAGTTGTTAATAAAATAAGTCATTAAATTTTTTTCAGTAGTATTATGGGAGAAGAAAAAACATTTTCAGGCGCTGTCTCCTGATTAAATGTAGCGAGTCAGAAGTTCAGTAGATACGGTGTCAAAAACGCCAGACCACAGACATCAGTAACACGTCCTGCAAAGGCTCTTATCTCCCAGTGAGTGGTCTGCCTTGGATAAATCGCTGGAACCAGCGAAATCGCATGGAGATCCAACAGGTCTGTAGATAACAGCATGTGCTGTTTTGAAGCTCTCACTCCCATTTGTCGCTTGCCAATTTTGGAAATTTAGTGACATTATCATAGGCTGGTGCTGGCAGGATCTTAGGTGTCTCCGGGATGGCCTCTTCTTGTCCAGATAAGACACAGAGAGCAGACAGTGGAGGGAGGCACGTGCCTCCCAACATTCTGCACCCTGCGCACCCCGCCTGGCTCAGCCCGGTCCCAGCCTGGCTAGGAGACTTGCCCGAGGTCAACAGCAAGTTGGTGGTGGCAGAGGAACTAGAACCTGGGACTCCAGACCCATGTTCTCTGCCCACATTGGGCATCTCCGTGCAATTAGGCTGTTCAGAAGGGACCGCCCCACCCAGTAAGACTGGGGATCCTAAGCACAGTTTGTATAATACTTTCAAAATTTGTCATAAAGTTTTTGATATTATTTAGGAGGTTGGGAGCGGGCAAATATTTATTTGTCCATGACAGAATCAAGGGATGACCCGGCCTTCAGCTCTCTTTAAACCAGAGGTTGCAAACTAGACCACAGACTACATTGTGCCCACAGGTGAGAATTTTTTTTTTGTCCTGTAGAGTATTTTCTTTTAATTGAAATTAGCATTTCACATTTAAAAATTAGGATATCTTACATAAAGATCCAAATTCCCAGCTTCTCTTTTGAACCCAGACGCGCTGGTGGCCTTGGGCCACATCTCTACATTCCCGCACTGGGGCCAGCTGTGGCTGGAGCACCTACCCTCCCTGGGTGGGGTGTGCAGACTCCACTCGGCCACTGACCCCCACTCATTTAAGTTAACTACCAGCCCAGGCCACCCCTGCTTTAATACACACTATGTATCCAGCGTAGGGCCAGGTGATGAGCTTAGGAAAGCCTTATGTGAGCAGATGCTCAGGTGGATGGAACTCCGGGGCCTGAGCTTGCCAGGGTGGCTGGATGGCCTTGCATGAAGAAAGCTCAGTGACAGAGAGTGCAGGATTCCCACAACTGAGCAAGGCCACCACAGAGGCGATCAGGAATATTGCATGTCTACCATCGTCCGGGAAGTTCTTCTAAAGAGTTAAACTAGTCTCCAAATTCCCTTTGATTTTACAGCAGTTGTAATTGGGTTCACGCATATGAAGATGACACATAAGAGATGAATCCAGTTCCACACTTTTTATCACGAGAGCCACCCCACCTGCCCTGTTTCTGCTCCCCAGACCCCTGCCTCAGCTGGTGTACTAAGCTTCCTCCCAGCCCCGTTTAGAGAAGAGAGAGTCAAGAGTCAAAGCAGCAGTGACAGAATTGACCTGACTTTTAGGGTAGTTCTAATTCAACCCATCCTGGCGGTACAACGTGGCCTGACACAGAAGCCCACGGGCAGAAACAGAAAAGTGAATGGGGAAGAAAGTCCTTTTCTGGCATAAGGAGAAGGCAGTGAAAATAAATGGACAACAGTCCTAATACCGAGATGAAGGTGTGCTCGCTCTCCTACAGTGGTGTTGGTGTCCTTCCTGGCTGGCAGGTGCTGGGCACTGGGTGTTAGGACATTCAAGGACATTGTCAGTCCAGTTTGGAAAACCCAGAGCTTAATGCAAGTGGTGGTCTGTCTGCCACTTCAACTGAGCTTCCTCTGGGTATGGAACTAGATGCTCTGATTAACAAGTAATAATAATGATGCAATGATAATATATAATGCAATGATATAATTATTAGTATGATTATTATGAACATTATTAAAGCCTGCATGTTTGGGCATCTACTTTTGAGAATCTACCTCCATGTTTTAGCTTCTTCCAGGCACTGTGATAAGACATTAGAATGTAGCATCTTATTTACATCCTCACCACAACTTTACGAGGTACATCCTAGGAATCTCCTCATTTTACCAAAGAGGAAGCTGAGCTTAGAGAAGTTGAGGGATTTGCCCAGAGTGACACTGGCAAGTACAAGGGAACTGTTCTTCCAGGTCTCAGATCCAGTCCTGCCTGACATCAGAGCCTCTGCACATCACTCATCACTGCTGTGCTACAAAAACTAAAAATGACAAAATACCTACCAGATATTTTCATACCATAGAAACAATTACATGCATTAGTGAGATTACTGGCTGTACTTAACACCCATAATAATTCAGAAGCTATAGTGGTTTGGTTTTGTTTTGTTTTGTTTTGTTTTTGGAAAGCAGATCCATAGAGCACTCAGATCTACACTTAATGGCCTCAGCTTAATCAGTATCACGTCCAGTTCCACAAAACTGTCCCAGACATGGCGGTACGAAGCCAAGGTTGAGCTTCAGGGTGTTCAGTTCCCAAAGAACTGGCTTCCAGCCCAGCTTCACCAAACTGGGTGGCTTGGGGTTCATTTACTTACCAAAAAGTGGAAACATTACTATCCACACCTGAGGACAGTTGTGTTGGATGAAAGGAGGTATCACTGGTGAGCGCCTAGTAAATAGCAGATGCACAATCAGGATACTCAGAAAAATGGAAGTTGGTGAAGTTTATACTGTTTCACTGCCTTATCTTTGCACCTCACGTGAGCCTGGCACATAGTAGGTGGTCTGTTAAAGTACGTGGACCCAATCAGTTTGATGTTAATCAACTGAATTGAAGCCCACCCCACCCCAATCTGTAGCATCTCTGTTGTATGTCATGTCCCTGAACAGAACTAAGGTTATGGTTGCACTGGAATTATTTTAAATGTTAAACAATGTAGTTATTTTGCTCAAATAGTCCACTCGTCACATTACCTTTGATTTTGTATTTCTCCAGCTAAGTGGTGATTTTTCTTTTTCGTAAGGAACAAAATCAGGAATTACAGTGAAAACTGGTGTGTTCTAACAGAGACAAGACTCCTTTGTTTTAATTTACAAAATGTTTCACCTGGGTTTCTCTGGCAGATGCAAACATTTGGTTTCCATAATCTTTGAGATCAGGGTGTCTAGTCATGACATAGTTCTGAATATAGAACTGTCATTGCTTAATGAAAATCTTTAAGTATCTCCAGAACATTATTTTTTGGTACTATGCTGAACATTGTGATTTTTTCGTGCAAGCAGGGTTAAAACTGCCCTTTGTAGAAAGCATCGCTAACTTCCATTCAGCCCTCACCATAGTAGGAAAGGAACCAGGTTTTCTATAAATGCTTGTGCTGCACAACCCACACCTCCTCCGCAGTCACCCAGATTCAGAGTTTGATGGCAGGCACACTCTTTCAAATGACTAGCTTGGTTTTGAGAACACCAGCTTAAGGACAAAGTAAAAATTACTTTGACATCTAAAATCATTTTTTCCATTTAAATAAGCAGCACTTTCACCCTCAAAGTGCCTAGAATTTGGGGGTGCCTTGTGGTTTCCAGTTGATTTCATTCTCCAGTTAACCAAAGGCTAGTTTTGTCTCCGAAGTTGAAAACGTATTGGGGTACATTCCAGGGCTAAAAGGCTGTGATAAAGATAATTGAATTGTTCTTCATCAGCAAAGGCTCTTGAATCAATAAACCTCCTGATAACAGCTTCTCCTGTGAGGGGCACTTAGGTGGAGTCAGGTCATGGAGGTCTTGCTGTCCCCAAGGACCACAGACCCCAGCTGCCAGGTCTTCGGGCTGAAGTTTGGGCTTGACAAACTAGGTTTGGGTACAGCCTTTTGGTTTGCTTTGTCCCACCCAAAGCTCAATGGAAAAATAGCTCTGCATCTTTGAGGAAAGATTCCAGAGGGTTTTCTCTCAGCCAAGATGCGAAGGCCAGTGGGGCAATGCCACAGGGCTGCCAGATGTGGACAGTGGTCACTTCGCTCCCAAGACAGAGCTGCTGTGCTGATTTGCAAAGTTGCCCATGCACCGAGGGTCACCTCTGCCCTCTCTCCATCCCCTCACTGCCAGCGGTGGCCTTGGGGACCAGCCTTTGAGCATGTTTAGTGAATATCTTGCCTCTTAGTTAGGACTTATCTCATGGTGCTCTCGATGTCCAAGCCAGGGAACCTTGTCCCCCTAAACAGCCACACCTGCCTGCTACCACTGCTGCCATTCCCACCCCGGTGCCCAAGGCTGGGGTGGCCGAGAGTCCACTACTCTGTAGCACGGAGTCCTGAAAGCTGAGATCCTAGGCACTCAAGCAGGACATCGGCCCCTCCTGCCAGGTGGCTTTATGAAAGGACAGCGGCACGGAGAAGGTGATGAGGCGCAGAGCTGGAGAGAATTGGAGCAAGATTCTCCTTCTCCGGGAGCTTCCGTTTCCTATCTTTGAAGGCACTCAGGAGTCGGGGCTGGTGAGGAGGAGGGATGAAGGGAACAGTGATTCCGTTTCTCCAAGGTCATGTTTGGATTCCTCAGCCTCATCGTAGAAAAGCTCTAGCGAGTCCTTTTTCTTTTGACTTATAACGAATTCAGGGGACCTCCAGGGTTGGCCCATGGGTTGAATGAAACCAGCAGGTATAGGGTTTGATTTTTTTTTAATTGTTTTGGTCTTTCCATTGTTTAAAAAAAAAAATAGAATTCATGGCCAACATATAAAACTCAGGCAATTTATTGTAAAAGTGTGTAAGTTCAATTTCCAATGACTATCTCTAGGAGCTGTGACACCCGGGGCCCACATGTGGCTGCAATCATCTTGGGCCGAGCAGTGCAGTCCGCCAGAACTTTCTGTGGTGGAGGAAATGTTGCATCTCTGTGCTGTCCAGTGTGGGAGCCACTGGCCACACGTGATCTTGAGCATTTGGCGTGTGGCTAGTGCAGCTGAGAAACTGAATTTTTAAAAGTTTAATGAATTCCGATTTAAAATCACCACATTTAGCTCATGGCTACCGTATGGGACAGGTCGGGTCTAAAGCTGAGTGTCTCTGGGTGCCCGTTTGGACAGGGCATGCCCTGTGCCATCGCCATAGCTGCCACCAGGCCTGCTTCCCCGCCGGGCTCCAGACCTCTCGGGCCATTTCACATCCTTAAGAAGCAGAATGTTTGAACAGTGTATTTTCTAAAAGTAAATCTTTGAAATATCTGCCACTCCCCTCACCCTCCACTCTTTCCTTTCTCTATCTCAATTTAAACATCTGGGTCTTGTACCCACGAAAGACTCATTTCCATGGAAGCCCAGGAGCTGTGATCATTAAAATTGTCACCCACCAAAGCAAAACCCTCTCTGCATGAATTAATTCCCTGATCCCCATTACTCACTTCTCTCAGCCTTGCAAATGACTCCTACAAAGTCAACTGGGTAGGAAAACCGCTCCCGTAGAGATGCAGCAGCCGGTTAGGGAAGCAAGCCCATTAACCGCACGGAAGCTGAGCCAGGTGTCTGCAGAAAGTCAGAAGGAAAAAGAGCCGACCCTGCATAACTATTTTCACTTGCCGCACAGTGGGGGTGGTTGCTACTTTCAGAGTTTGGCCAGATGTCCTGCCTTTGTGCAGAGCTGGGCAGAGCTGGGCATCCATGACCACTTCTGTTGCCGTCTGGAAAATTAGTCCCATTCCAGAAATGCCAATTTAGAGCCAATACCAACTCAGTTGGAATTGGAAGTGAAATTGTAGGCTGGAAAGACCCTGGAGGTCAACTGGTTCTACCACTTCATTTTAAAAGAAAGAAACTCCCCCAGAAAGGTTAACTGACTTGTCCACAGACATAGGAAAAATTCATGGAGGAACCAGGCCAGAAAACAGGTCCTTTGGCTCTTTACCCAATGCTCGTTATTGCTGTCTGCTCTCCCCCATATAGCAGACAGGAAGCGAAAATTAGCGAAGCCAGCCTTTATGTCCTGTTCATGTCACCATCCCTTAATCTCCAGCATTTTGCCAGAGGGAGCGTTTTGCATTCTGCATGGGAGTGACACCCTCCAGGCCTTTGGCCACTGCTTAGGGGGTGCCCCGCCCAGGTTGCTGTGCAGAGGGCAATCTGCAGAGAGATCAGATTCCACATCATTGATCCCTGGCTACCAGTGGTGACCAGAGGTCCAGAGAGTAAACACTGGAGTTCCCTGCCCTTTAGCGCCGGCCCAAATAGCCCAAGGTATAAATGGCTCCCAGCTCCCTGAGAGAATCCCTTCCCTGCCAACATCAGAGGGTAAAAGCAGGACCTCTCTGGCATCTCAGCCCAGGAACAGAACCTTGTGCACCCTGTGCTGGTTTTTCTGCTAACAGCTCTGAAGTGGCTGAGTTCTGAACTGTACACGAGAAAGGGACTTATATGTTTAGCCTCAGAACTGATGAGTAGCATGCAAAACCAGGCAAGAGCACTCCTGCCTGGTGGAACACAGCTTTCCCTTACAAACAGACACTTCTTCAGGGCTCTTTGTCCCCAAGTAACGGTGGTGGAGGAAAAGAACGTTGAATCATTTTCAGTCACTCAAAGACAGTTCATTTGCACAGTAGGTTCCTGTCGTGTGTCTCGGCTGGCGGCTGCCCTGCAGGAGATGCAGTAGAGAAGGAAGGTTGTAACCGCATCTCACCATAATTCCATTAAAATATTTGATTTTCTTAATATACATTTTTCTGATTCAAACTGTTGAGTCGATTTGTTTGGTTCAGAGAGCAAAAACTCGCACCTGCCAGCCAAATCCAGCCCCCAGGTGTTTCATTTGTGGGTTTTGTTCCTCAGGGTGATTTTGTTGCCAATATTAAAAAACCAGGAGACTTCATATGAAAATTCTACCTGTCTGGTTTTCTCTTTAAAAAAAAAAAAAAAAAAACTGGAAACACTGCACCCACATTCCTGCCTCGCACAGGCCCTCAAAACAAGAAGTGACATCCCACTCAGTAAGGCTGTGTTCACTTCAGTCCCCATGCAGGCTACTTGCTTGCTTGCCAAGTCTCACTGCCGTAGACAGTTGAGTTTGAACCCCTGGATTAGCCCAGAAGGCTGTTCAGAGCGGAAATTTATTTGTATCAACGATGCCAAAAACATGACCCTTCCTATTTTGAAAATCACCAACCCATTCAGTAAATACTGAGTCTCCCTGTGTGCCAAACACTAGGCTAGACCCTGGCTATTCAGCAGGGTGCAAAACAGCCTTGCTCTCTGTCCTCGCGTAGTGTGCACATAGTGGGCGTTTAAAACTTTCCCCTTTCTTTTTCTCTTACTGGGCCAGGCACCAAATGCAGCAGAGGTGGAAATTGTGTGTTTCTCCCGTTCTCACCTGCAAACTCACCTGTCCAGCTATGTAAGTGGGAGGTCACCCTTTCATCCTTGGTCCATGTGGACATCTTGGCATGGTGGCAAGATGGTTTCTAAATAATATAGTGGCCAAGATTGTCCAGGGCCCAGATCTAGACAATGAAATAGAATTGGGAGACCAAGGCCATCTCGTTCATGTGGTCATTTAAGGTGCGGTTTATAATTAACTCCATCATTGGAAGGCTGGTGAACCATTCTGAATCACCACTGGGCAGTATCTGTGATCATCTCAGTCAATGAGTAAGGAGTTTTCCATGCTCGAGGGACCCAAAACACTGGGGCATCATGAATACGCCATCGTGCCTCTGAGCAGTGGCAGGATTTGAGGGTTCATCTTTCTCTTTTGATCTTCTACTCTTTGACATTTTTTGGAGGCATTATTTTTTCCTTTTAACACCAAGGCTCTGCTGAGTGGATGGAGATGAATTTCTGCCTGTCATCATATGAATATATAATGAAAGACGAACCAAAAACGAGCCCTTTTGTTAAAGGAGTCCGTATCATCAAAGGCCCAAATTGGCAGCTGATTGTTTTTATTTATTTCTGTAGGTTTTACATGACACCTGGAGACCATTTAAAATGTTATTTGGCGGGGAGAGCTGTGTGTTTAAAAATAACGCTCACCCGGTGCCAAATCACTTTAGAGTCGGGTACAAATATTGAGACAAAAACCCCAGCTGTTATTGCTTTGGCTGCTAACTTGAGGTGTCAAATGAGAGCTCAACTGCTATACGTCAGTGAGTAAGGCCCCTTGTGAGATCATTATGTTTTCTAACAGTTGAGAGTAATGGACTAATCAGTGCAGCATCAGTTGTTTTCATTATATGCCCACACAATGGTTATGAGCTTTAATTTAAACGGTCCGCAGGGAGATCAAGGAACTCAGTAATATGCAGCACCCAGGGAAGTCCAGGAGAGCAAGCGATGTGAAAGAGGCGGCTTCCCACCTTCTCCCCTCTCCCTCTTCCTACCCCTCTCTTGTTCCTCCCACCTCCTGTGCCCTTGGAGACCGTTGCCCCTCCCAACGGGCAAAAGATAAGCTCTGTGTAGTGAGGAGAGCTGTACTCTTGGTTCTTCGGGGATTCTTAAAAACTCGAATCAGCCCATCCAGCATAAGGGCCACTGTGCTTTATGGCAACACTTAGATGTCTTAGCCAAACCTTGACCTCAGAAGGCTTTGAGACCTAGCTGCCCTTGCTCTCTGTGTCCAAGCAGCAGGGAGGGTCATGCGCACTGTTGCCTTGCAGAGCCCCCATAGCGAGGCAAACGCCATGGTCCCTGCCACGTAAAATTTCGGCTGGTAAAGGGTGACTCAACCACGAACTGATGGGATTCGCCTCCACCTTGGGAAGACGTGGAAATTGGGCAGTCAACAAGAGGCAGTTTTGTGTAATGGTTAAAAATACAGATCCTGGTATCGCACCTCCTGGCCTTGAATATTGGCCCCAAGTAGCTCTATTAACTGTGTGGTCTGGACAGAGTTCATAGAGCTTTCTGGGCTTCCAAATGGAAATAACAGTAGCATCTCAGGATTGTTGGGAGAATTAAATGAGATAATGTATGAAAAGTGCTCTGGTGCTGGCTCATAGCAAACACTTAACAGATAGTATCAACATTATTGCTGCTATTATTATGGATGTTGTGGACATCTTTATTGGCAGATCTTGGCAAGCCCACTTCAAAGCAATACCCTTTACCAGTCTAGCTCATTAGAGGGGAGTAGAGCGTTCACGGGAGAACCTGTAACATTCCATTTAGGTTTTCTCAAAGGAGGGATGATTGCATCCTCCTCCTCCCTGATTTCTGGAGTTTCCTAGAGCCCCCGGGCAAATCAGAGCAGCACACAGCTGGGAGAGAAAGACAAGTTCAGCCATGACAGGGGGGAACCAGTGAAAGGAGCTTCATCTAAAAGTGACAGGGTACTGAGGAGGAGGTCTGAGGACAGCCTGAGGCCCTGAGCTGGGGAAGAGGCTTAGGGATGCTTCTCTCAACCTGCACGGGCCTACTGGGCCATTCAGTGTGTGTTCTTCCAGGACCAAGTCCACAAAGAGAAGCCATCTACGCATATTCTAATAGAGCTGGAATACATTCCTGGGACCTCGGAGAGGGTTTTAGGGCCTGGTCATCCACAGTAGGCCCAGACTCCCAGTGCCAATCGGCAGTCACCCAGCAAGACCAAGAAGAACCAGTGTTGCTTTGACGTGTGAGCCAGAGAGGAGAACAGGCACCTGAAGGACAGCCCCAAGGATCTGCAATGTTCTAAGTTTCATTCCTCGCTGCCCTGCCTGCCTAAGCCGTGAGCTCCCCACCCCTGCCCTTCATCCACACGCTGCCAGAACCCCTCTGTGCCCGTCATCCCCCTGCCAGCTGTGCAGATATTTCTCGCAGGGTCCAGCCACAGTATTTACACTCAGCTGCTCTTCAGGAAAGGGGTCTGCCTACTTTGGCTGTGTCCACCTATGTGAATTCGATATAGGCGCTGTTGGAGATTGCTCTTTCTTCCAGTCTTGGCGCTCTAGCCATTGGATACCCACATTTGTAGGTACAAGTCAGGGCATCTCTGGGTCCACTTAGAATAGACATCCTGTTGCCTTGGTGTCTGATGACTCAACAAGAGTCTCCTTCTTGAGCACCATTAAGAAGAGAACCGCCTTGCTTACCTAGACTTAGGGAGAAGCCAACCTGCTTTGAGACAGGCATGAATGGGCCAGTCTACCAAGAGGGTCTGCCTGACCCAAGGAGTCTGGGTCCCCTTCTGTGTTGAGGGTAAGAGGAGGGCTTCCAAGAGTACCCCAGGAAGGTTGACATGCTGGGAGGCTGCAATGGCACTTACTGCAGATGCCTGATTTTGCAATTATGTGATACATGCTCACAGATAATATTGTTGCATTAGAGCCAATTACATGGTGTTATGGACACACAACACGCAGATTACACCCAGAGCCAGGAAAGCACAGAGTGATAAAGCGATGGCCTAATCGGAGGAGACAGAGGGAAATGTCAGCCTTATTAAGGTTGCCAGGGTGGCTTGGCTGCAGCTGGACATCGTTCCTCTGGATCAAAGATGGCTATCTGGAGTGACGCAAGGGGAGCCACATGTTCACACTCTACAGGGAACCACAGAGGCCTGTGGGCAGAAGCCAAGTTGGAGCCCTCCGGGGTGGTTACAGCCACCACTGTTGAGTACTGGCTACCATTTCAGAGCTTAGGCCTGTTCCTTAGTGGGAGAACACCATGCCCTCCACCAAAGAGGCCTTCGATCCCAGTTGTAGCAAGACAGCATCTTATATACAGCCCTCTACACTTAGGTAAAGGCTCTGTTCTTAGCTTTTTCCCTAGTTCAGTGGTTTTCAAGCATGAGCTTGCATGAGACTCCTTTGGAGGGCTCATTAAACACGCAAGGATGGGACCCACCCCAGGGTTTCTGAGTTTCTGACTCAGTAGATCTGGGTGGGGCCTGAGAATAGGCACTTCTGGACAAGTTCCAAGGTGCTGCCACTGCTGCTCTGGGGACCACACTTTGAGAACTAAGTTCCTTCCACACTCAACCGAAGGTGGATTCACCTGCCCTGTCTCTTGAACAGGGCCTTCTCCAGGCTCTGATTCCATCATGGCTTTGCCGGTTCCAGAAGCATTGGGACCAGTCTTCTAGATGGGAGTTAGACTGCCTGCTTTTGAATCTCGGCTCCCTTAACTGCCACTGGGGGGGGAGGGCTTCCTGAGGGTGTTTTTTGGTTTTGTTTTTAAGTTTTAAAGCCTCTGACCTGACCCCTCTTCTTACTAAGCAGTTATGTGACTTGCCCAGCATGTTACACTTAATCACTGGCAAGGCAGCACTGGGATGGTCCAGTTCTAGAGCAGCCAAGGGCCAACAAAGGGTTTCTTTTTCTATAAAAAGCCAGATAGTAAATATTTTAAGCTTTGCAGGCCATATGCTCTCTGCTGCAACTACTCAGCCATTGTAATTCGAAAGCAGCCATGGACAATACAGAAATGAGTGGGTAAAACCTTTTTTACAAGAACAGGCTGCATTAGCTGCAATGTGGCCTGTGGGCAGTTGTCTGCCAACCCCTGACGCTGACCATTATGTGAATCCTCGTGCATTAGTCATCACTGGGGAGCCCTTGTCTTGCCTCCCAACCCTGGTATTTAGCTGACAAAGATGATGTGCCAAACTCTTTCAGGGTACCAAGGTTCTATTTGGGCACTATGGAAACAATAGTAATTTCACTCATCCCTAGTGGCCTGGAAAAAAAAAATACCCCTTTTCTAGCGCTCACACTTGAGAGAGAATGGGGTCCACAGGTAGGAGTAGCATTGTCCCAATGGATCATTTTAATATGGAAAATGATTCCTTTTCGTGAGGCATGTATGCTCCAATAATGGCACAGCTGGAGGACAGCTGGACACTACACAGGTCAGAGTGAGACTCGATATAAACGCAGTATTTATAGTGGGGCAAGGACTTGACAGGAGAGACATGGGAGGTAGGTAGACCGTCTTTTAAATCGCATGGGGAGGGAGGGGCTTTATTTCTAGTTGATACTGAAATCCCCATTCAGTAGCTTGTGCTGGTATGAAAAGGGGGAGGCCAGGACAGTTCTGAAACGTATAGAATTAACTTGACCCTGAACTTGAGCTTGACACTTGATGGAAAGTGCTGAATTGTGAGTATTTACTTAGGGAAAAACCTCTAACCACTACCTGGGTAATTTGGAGGGGAAAGCACATTTTCTGAAAGTATCTCCAAAGGAGCAGAGCAGTGAGGTGGAAGCTACACTGTGGGACAATAGCTCCCCAGGAGATGGAGGTAAGATGAGGCTGACAAGGTCACCATAGCTTAGCACGGGCCAGCAATCCAACTTGGGCAGCAGGAGGGTCCTGTTATCAGACCCAGCCTTGTGTTTTTCTGTTGGTTAATCTTCAAGGAGGTGCATAGCACAAGAGGCACCAGGAGGCTTATGCAGATGTTTCTGCCTTTGGGTGCTGGGTTGGAGATGACAAACTAGACCCAAAAGTCGGAGGCAGTGGGCATTGGGGGCAGGGGGTGGTAAAGAAAGAACAATGAGTCCTAAATCCACTAGGAGCTCATGTGGTTCCCTTCCTCGGGCTACTTTTCTTAGCCTCAAATTGCTCGTCTCTAAAATGGGGGTAATAATTCCGACCTCAGGGTGCTACAAGTATCCAATGAGATATGAAACTGGGTTGTCAGCTGTAAAGGACTAAACACACACAAGCTATGAGAGCAGTAGCTAGGGACCACTGGCTGTTGGCGTGAGCCAGGCCGTGTGCTCAGTGCTGTGTGTGCCTTGTTCCAAAGGCTGGATGACAGCCCCCCGGAGATGTCCACGCTCTCATCCCAGACACCTGTGAATGCTACCTTGTATGGCAACAGAGACTTTGCTGATGTGACTAAGTTAAGGGTCCTGAGGTGGGGTGGCTTGTCCTGGACTGTTGAGGTAAGCTCTAAATGTAGTCTCAAGGCTCATCATAGAGGGAGGCAGGTCGCAGTGAGTAGCAGGAGATTGGACAACAGAAGCAAGAGACTGGAGTGATGCGAGGAGGGGCCCATGAGCCAAGGGACATGAAAGCCACAAAAGGCAAGGAAACGAATCCTCCCCCTGGAGCCCCTGAAAGATACGTAGCCCTGTGAACTGGTTATAGACTTCTGACCTCCAAGTTGTCAGAGAATAAACGTGTGTTGCTTTAAGCCACTAAATCTGCCGTCATCTGTTACAGCAGCCGTAGGAAAGGAACACAGGCCTCGTACCTGGAGTCAGGCTCGCTTGGATTCAAACCTTGGCGCCACCAGTTGGTTCATTCACAAGACGGAGATGATAACAAAGGTCCCTGCCTCGTGGGGTAATTGGAGGAATTAAATGAGATGGCACAACGTAGTGCCTTAGCCCAGGGCCTGTCTGCCGTGCAGTCAGCTCTCAGTTAATGCTGGCGATTATTAGTAACATCTCATTTAATCACCACTAAAGCTCTGCGCGAGCAGTGCTGTTATTATCCCCACGTTACAAAAGAGGAAACTTAATGAGATTAAGAAACTTACCCATCATTGCAGAGGCTGTAAGTGGCAGAGCCGGAATCTAAACCAGGTCGGTGCCTGCAGGGCCCACTCTTGCAACTCTGCTGCCTGGGGGTTAGAGCAACGATTTCTCCATCGAAAGCCAGCTACTTGGGCGGGGGCACGAGAACCAGAGCGAGCACAGTGCTGTGTGCGTGGGCAAAAGCTGCCAAGACGAGAAATCAAATCAATCTGTGTTTATTAGGGAAACAAAAACCATAGCTGCCGTAGAGATCAGCGTCCGAGCGGTCACCAGCCCCCTGACAGCCCTGGACAGGCCAGCCCCAAGCAGCCAATCATGAGAGTCTGGATACTATGTTTAGTCATTTGGGTTCTGGAATAATTGCTATTATCGTAAATGTTTTATAGCTCTCATTACGACTCACATTTAAATATCAGTGTAGTAATACATTAATAAGTCATTGCTGCCGGACTGCTGCCGGATGCAGTTATGGTTGAAGCCCTGCGTATAACTGTACCTTGCAGTCAGCTGAATTAGAGCTGGACTGTGAAGCCCACCTGGAGTTGGGCTGGGCATGGTCCGAAGGAAGACCCTTCTCTGCAAAGGCTTCTTGCTCATTGCCTTTGCGAGATAAGGAGGGTGCTCAGATTTTTTTGTCTGATGACCAGTCCTCAAGCCTACGTTGGTACCCCCCGAGTCTGGAGCCCAGAACTCTGAGATGGATAGAAGGGGAAACGAAAGCATCACTTTTGCCCTGGAAGCATTTCTATCCAGTGCAGAAGGTGGGGGGCATAGACCTCACCCCCAGGAAGCTCTCTGACGAGGTGCAGAGCCTGTTCTGATGGGAGTGACAAGTCCTTCATGTTGTCTGATGAGGGTTTCTGAAAGCTTTCTGGATGGACAG
Organism: Eulemur rufifrons; assembly: GCF_041146395.1. NCBI lineage: Eukaryota > Metazoa > Chordata > Mammalia > Primates > Lemuridae > Eulemur > Eulemur rufifrons. The sequence continues at coordinate 17,081,720 of NC_090992.1, forward strand.
AGACAGGATGGATGTTCCCCCCCGCCCACACACACACACAGAAAAGCCACATGAAACAAAACAGCTGAGTAGGTTCAATTTCATAAAATGCCAAATACCTACCTCGGTGCATTAGTAAAGCTACAAAGCAGGCAGACACAGTCAATGTAAATTTGAGCTGTTCATTCCTCTTTACCGCACTGTATGCCTGACATAGTGCCGCACACATGGTAGGTGCACAATAAATACGGGACGGAGGGAGAAAAAAGAATTAGGTCCTGTGCCTTTGTGTAAGCAGACGTCCTCCTGGCCTTATGGGCCAAACAAATGATGATTGGCCCGGTGTAGGGGTGGGGAGGTTGAGGAATCGTCTGGGGTGAGGGAAACGTGATCACTGGAGTCCCACTGTGGACGGGGGCCTGGAGAAGGAATCTGTGCAGGGTCCCTTGGGTGGGGTGAGCATGGGGACCACCGTGTGCTGGGTGAAGCTGTTTCTGTTTCCATGGGGGTTGGAGTCTGGGGGAATAGAAGAGACCAGGACAGCACTAGATCCCCTCCACCGAGGTCACTAAAATGCAGCCTCCATTTATTGAGCACGTGCTACGTGCTACATCTAAGCCTTTTACCAGCCTACGAGGGAGGCACCGTTACCCGCTTTGTTCCACGGAGGAAGAACCTGTGGCTTAGAGATGCTGCTAACTTGCCCAAGGCCACACACACAACTAGGGAATAGTAAGACTTGATTTGAACCATGTGTGGACCGGGTCGTGGGGCTGTAGTGATAATGCAAGATAGGAAACACCCTCCCTTTGCAGAGCTTATGCTGCAGCGGACACGTGAAGGGGAAGATAATGCCAAGGGCAGAGAAGTCTGCTTAACTGATGAAGGCTTCCAAAGAAAGGCCCCTTCCTGGGCCAGTGGGGGCCAGTGGAGACCCAGGAGAGGACAAGAGGAATTGGGTTGTTGAGATGGGGTATGCCCGATGTGGCCCTGGGAGGAGCAGAGGAAAGGGACAGGAAGGATTGTACCCAGTGAGGCAGGTGTGGGGTCAGAGAGCTGAGCCCTAGACCCAACTTTCCCACGTGGTGTTGTCTCTCCATCTGGGTCATCACTGAACCAACTGACCCGAAAGGCCCTCCTGCTCCATAGCGTTTCCAGCTCTGCAGACGCTCCCTTGGCTGCCATGACAGGTCCCTGCAGAAGAGTCAGCCCGGGTTGTACTTGCCTATAGCCTGAGTTCATTCTTCAGCATCCTTATTGCATTCTGGCTCATTTATGAAGCTCACACCTTTCTCCTTGTTGTTCCCTGTACAAAAGTACCCGTCAGTGCCCACATAGCACTGTAGGAGTTCTGCCGTGGTCGTGGAGATGCACGGGAGAGAGGAGACGTAGTCCCTGTCCTTACAGACTGGCTTGAGATAAGATGTGCTCGAAGAGTCAGAAGATGCCAAGGCAATACAGAATAACCTGTCCAAGTAGCATTGTGCGTGAGACAATATATGTGATGGTCAGGGCACGGAGATTGTGGCGAGAGAATGCTGGGTTCAAGTCCCATCTCCGGAGTGTAGCCGCTGTGGTCCTTGGGAAAGTTACTTTACCTCTCTGTAGCTCAGCCTTCTCACGCATCATACAGGGACAACACCTTTGTAGACATGCATGTTACCAAGCAAAATCACTGTATCTGTTTCCTTCTCTTTAAACTGAGGACAGCAATATGTAATTGGCATCAGAGGTGTAAGAATTAGAGATATTATAATGAAGCACTCAGCACATGGTAGGATTTCGGGAAGCGATATTCTTACTCGAGGTGGGTAAGCAAGTCCGGAGAGGGCAGCAGAGAGGAGGAGGGCCCCACTGGATGCTCTTGTCGTCTGGAGACCTGACAGTTGTCTTCGGCTGCCCCACTGGCCGGCCACTGCTGTTGACTTGCGGTGTCTCTTGCAGTCACATGCACCCTTCCCCTACCTTCTACAAGCATCCTGATGCCTCCTCCACACTCCCCATGCTGCTCCCCGGCTGACTGTATCCCTGTGTTCCCTGTCTCCACAGCACTCTCAACAACAACAACATCAGCCGCATCCTGGTCACCAGCTTCAACCACATGCCGAAGATCCGCACTCTGTGAGTAAAAGGTCCTTGTTCCTTCCCCCGCCTTCTCCCCATCTTACACACCCAAAGTGCAGTGCTCTAAGCTACTTGTAAAATGTACCGTGCTCAGACTTGGCCAACAGCTCCTGTATTCGAACGCCTCCTCCTTCTGCAAGTGAGGGCAGACGCGGGGAAGGGTCACGGTGCCGTCTGTGGTTCTGAACCACCATTCTGCATCGGACGGATTCATTTCTCTTCACCCGGGACTGTGGGAATTCTCCCTGTATTGTGTGTTCGTGTTTTCCATCTTGATGGGAGAGACTACTAGTTTTGCGCTGTCAGAGAACAGATAGAACCATGACTTAATGATTTGCCATTTGCTTAGCTAATGCCAGGGACCATTGGCAGTTCTGTCACGTTGCCAGTGGTTACATGGTGTCGCCCTGGGAACGGTGCAGGACAGGGAGCACCAGGCCGTCCCTCCTTCTCTCCTTCCCACCCAGCCCCCGCCCACCTGCTGTCTGGGTGATACTCTGATGTTAGCATGCAGTGATTCTGATACTTGGTTCTTTATCAGGAATGTCTTGGGTGGGCTTAAGCCTCCCAGGGCGTGTACTCAGGAAGCAAATCTCCCCATGACACCAAGCACCAAGAGCAGTTCTAGTGCCCTTGTGACCTGGGGAACTCCCCTCTATTCTCAACTAGAAACTTCTCTGTCAGTTTCTCTGCACATGGGCTCTGGTGGCCTTTCCAAAGACACTTAAACTTGATGCTTGGCTTGTGCTAGTGGAACCTCAGTGGCGTTTGCATCACAGCAGTTGGGGAAAGCCAGGTCCAAGGATGTTCAGCAAGTACTTTTGGGGCCAAGGCAAAAGGCTAAAATTCCTGTGGGGCCGTTCATTAGCTCTGTGTCCTCCATTCCATCTTCTATAAATAGGGGTGGTGGTGAGGATCAGATGAAATTAGAAACATAAATTGCCTGGCATGTGGTAGGCAATACAGAATATTGATTGCTATATCTTTGTTATTATCTTTGTTATTATTCACACTGTTTATCCAGAAATCTGGACTGAAAGTTCCAAGTGACCAGCTATCTGTGCCCCCTAAGCGAAGACGCAGAATACATAAGATTTGAAAATCCTTAGAGCAGTAGTTCCCAAAGTAGGGTCCCTAGGCCAGCAGCATCACCTGGAACTTGTTAGAAAAGCAAGATTTCAGGCCCCACTCCAGATCTATGGAGTCAGAATCTCTGGAAGTGGACACGAGCAATCTGTTTTTAACAAGCTTTCCAGGAGATTCTGAAGCTCATACAGTCTGAAAACCACTGCATTTATGAGGAAGCGACCAAAGAGGCAATTTCGAAGGAGGCGACACAGAGCACCCCAGGAAGGACCCAGAGTGTGGAGTCAGGCAGACCTGAGTTTACATGTGAGCTCTGCCACCGGCTTTGGCGAGTCTCTCTGCTCTGTGCTTCAAGGAAAGTGAGTTAGCAAACGCTTACCTCAAAGTGGTGACACTGAAGTGCACTCTAACATGTACTGTGCCTGGCACATGGTGTGTGCATAACCAACACTAGTTATTATAAAGAATAATAATAATCCGAGCCCAGTTTCCACCTTTGCTTCCCAAATTCTTCCTTAGATCCATCATGTGATAGCGTAACTCGGCCAAGAAAAATCTATTCTTTCTTTTCCCTCTTAAAATGAGATGATGCAGTCATGGAATTTTAAGGAGATGCTGTATGGTCTTCAAAGACTTCTTCAAAGGTCCCAGCAAAGCACAAATGAGCTGGGGAAAGAGTGTGGCCCGGGGCTTGTGGGCACAATGCAGAAAGTGGGGGTGCCAGGCCTGCAGTATCCCCAACAAGTGGGTTGCATAGAAGAAAAATGCCTCTCCCCTGCCGACATCCACAGCCCAGGTCTGTGGGCTGTTCTGTGATTTGTCCTTCCTCCCCTCTTTGCCGTTTTCAGTTCAGGAGCAGCAATACCAGAAGCTGGGCTGGTTCCATGGGAGTTGGGGGACAGGGTTAGGCCTGGATCTTGGGTGCTTTGTGTGGTGTGCACTGGGGAAGGGGAAGAGAGCGTGAGGGTTTTTTCTCCTTGTTTCTGTTGTCATTCTTCTCTGCCGTCCTGCACATTCATCTGATGAGTTCGGATCAATCAATCAATCTCGTCTGTTCGCCTTGCTCCCTGCCTGCTGCCATTTTCTCTTTAGTTTAATTTCAGAGATGGCTCTGTACAGAACTCCCTGGAGACCTGAGCTGACTAATCCCCCTTCACTGTAATTAAAGTGTGTGTTGGGGTGGGGGGGAGGGGGACGGCTGGTGGTGGTGGAGAAGGAGGGAAGAGGAGAGAGGAAGGAAGTCATAAATGGGATTTCTAAAGGAAAGCTTTTATATTGAATTCAGAAAGCCACATTTTATAGAAAATGAACACTGACCCTCTCTAAAAGGATTTGCTGGAAATTTAATTTAGCGTCTGTGGCTAAAAGGCACCTTTTAAAAATTGGCATTTGTATTCATTCACCTTATGTTCTGTAAAGGTGGTTTCAACCACATGGCATATGATGTGTCCACCAGCAAAAGATCACAGAACAACATGCAGGAACCACCCAGCCACCTCGAGTGCTTTGGTATCTAATTAAGAAACCGTGGCCTGGTACAGGCAGGACCATGGGTTGGTAAGAGACTGAAATCTAGAGCTAGTTTCTTCTAGCTTATAATAATCCTAGTAATAGCAAACGTTTCTTCAGTGTTCTACCGTGTGCCAGGCCTTGTGCTAAGCACTTCCATACATCATTTCAGTGCTCACGACAACCCTAGGAAGGAGGCACCACTAATATCCCCATTTTACAGATGAGAACACTGAGGCCCAGAGTTAAAGTGCTGCCCAAAGTCAGAAAGCACAGAGCCAGTGTCAGACTTGAGCAGTTTTCCTTCATAGCCTGAGCCCACACCATTCAGCATGACCAAAGGCAGAGGAGCAGGTGCCAGGTGGTACAAGGGAGGGGAGACGGGAGCTTCTGCACAGCCCAGGAGCCCATGCGGGCCACCCTCACTTGTGTCACTGCCGTCACACCTCACCAAAAGTATTGAAAGTAATTAAAATAATGTTCCTTCTCACTCAAGAGGATTGGAACTCCTCCTGGCAGTGCCCACGCTTTATTAATAATTTCATGCTCACCGTGACTACTTTTCTTTCAATATTAGTATTTGGGATGGTATTGCTCAGCTTGATCTCCCAGACATGTGAAAGGCGAGAATCCATAAAATTTCAAGAGGAGGAAATGGAGCTTGGGCGCTGCCCTGGGTTCCACTGCCTTGGGCTTTTGACAAGAGTGCTCCTGTGGCCCCAAGTCAGTTTGGGTCCCCTCTTTTGCATGGTGCTCTTGGGAGGGGAAAAATTCCTGTGAAGATGGACAAAGGGACAAGCACCATCTGTAACAAGGTTAAAAAGAGAGGTAGCTTGGGGCCAGCCGACCAGTACCGAGAAAGAACCAACCTGATACAATCTTCCAAAAGGGAAACCTCTGACCTTTTTATTATCCTGGAAACTAATCAGCTCAGTAAAGATCTGACTTGCCTAAACGTCATTTTTGTCATTCCACTGATCTCTTACCCTTGATTGGCACTGGCGGGGATTTGTTTGCATTGATCAGTGACCCGCCTCGTGCACCTACGCTCCTTGGCTCACGGTGAATCCCTGTTGCCCCAGTTTCCAGGCCTCACTGCCAGCGAGGGCAGCCACCTTCCAAACAACAGCCAAACTCTCATGAAAAAGTTCTGCTTCTCGTGGCACACAAAGGAGCTGTACCCCAGCCTGCGTACGCCACTGCAGCCCGCCCTGTGCTCCACTGTGTCCCACGGACACGCCCGCTGTTGCTGTGTCCCTGGGCAGCATGTATACCCAGTGGAAGCCACCTGGCCATGGGATCCCCTCCTTTCCTTCCTGCTTTTAGGAAATAGTAACCAGCCAAACATGAGCTGTCACGCCTCCTCCCTGTTCCTGGCAGAAAGTGGTCTTGCTTGTTGAACAAACAGGTCTTGCTTTCCCTTCTAGAACTGAGGTCCCTCCCACCAGCTGAAGATTTGGGTCCCCCCACCCCTTCCCACCTATCCCACTTTTTTCTAAATTCCAGGCCCAGAGAAGGCCATGTGTGCTTCCGCTCAGGGGGTCTGAGCTTAGAAATTCAAAGGGGAGAGTCTCTTGGGACCCATATACTCACTGTACCGTGGGCCTAGGGGCCTATGAAAATGTGTGCAACCTACTGTAAGATACAAAAAGAAAATTACATCAAATTGTGTGTTATGTGGGATATGGGCTCCTTTACTGTGTCTGATGGGACGGGATCTGGGGCCCCTGAAGCAGCCAACGTGTCCAGCGGCCTGGCCCGCGTGGGTTTGGGCCCGCAGCAGCAGGAGTGAGTTTGCACTTGGCCGGCGCTTGGCAGTGTTGACCTTACGCTAAGTGGAGCGTGGTCAAGAGCCCTTCAGCTCTCTCCAGAGCCGCTCCTCTGGGCTGACACTCAGTGTTAACTGGCTTGATGCAGAGTACTTGAAAGTCCCAGGGTACGGCTGGCTGATTAGCATGTCTAGAATCGGGCATTTAAAATTTCCATCAGAAACCCAAGCATATGATAAGGTGGTATGACTGAAACCCACGGCTAACAACCTGGGGATGTAGGGAGGGTGGAAATGGGAAACCCTGACAGACCTTGGGGAAAACCTTTAGAAGCCCCTGGACATGCTTGGTTTGGCTCCCAGGGAGTGGAAAGGAAGTTCAAGTCATTTAACCAGACGGGATTCCCCTCAGAAGTGAGACATGCACAGCCCCCCGGGGGTTCTTTATTCACTCAAGGGCAGAAAATTGATCTGGAATCACAGCTACTAGAAGAGGAAAGCCAGAGAGCCCTGAAACTGGTTAAAAAATCTTTTCAGAGTTACCCAAATCAGCCAGACCACACCAGATGCACCTGAACTTGGGGAGGAGAGGAGGGCCACTGTGGATTGCAAGGGTCAGGAGGGGACAACACCCTATTTCAGTAGGAGAACGGAGAGAAGGCTCACCCTTCCGTCTGCGCCCTGCTTGGCCCCGCTGGTGTGCACCGTGGTGTTGGTTTTAGGCCCAGCGTACAGTGGGTTCATTAACGGAAACTTAGGGAGGAAATGAAGGAGGACGGCCAACAGGTGAAGGCAACGGGACATCTCAGCCACAGTGCCGCCCCAGCCTGGGGCGCTGAGATTGACAAGCGTGTTTCACGCCAGCCGTAACTCATGCTAGCTAAAGTACTGACATTTGCAAATGAATGGCCCCTTTGTAAATTTGACTGGAATAAGGATTGTCACCGTAGTAGTATCACTCTCCCTCTCCTGTGTGCTGAGGCTTACTTAAGTGGGAAGGAAAAGGGTGGAATTGCCATTAAGAAATGGGCAGTCGCTCAGAACCCTGGGAGCGCCCTTTGGGTGTGGCCTGGCGGGTGTCACACTGGGGAAAGGGGCAACCGAGCCTTGGCCTACTCTGGCTGGCCGGCGGGAGCCTCACCACTTCATCTGTGACAGCGTCTTCCCTCTGCCTCTCCCGTTCCCAGGCGCCTCCACTCCAACCACCTGCACTGCGACTGCCACCTGGCCTGGCTTTCAGATTGGCTGCGACAGCGGCGGACAATTGGCCAGTTCACACTCTGCATGGCTCCCGTGCACCTGCGGGGCTTCAACGTGGCGGACGTGCAGAAGAAGGAGTACGTGTGCCCAGGTGAGGTGCCCTACCTGCTCTCCCCTGCTGTGCTGTGACTCAGCACCCAGGAGCTGTCCCCGCCCTCCCCCTGGTCTTGAACACACCCCGTAGCCCAGAGCTTGTTGTGGAAGGAACCCCATAGGTTGTCCCCAGTACTCGGTAGTCACTTAAAGAACTCAGGTGTGCCTCAAAAGGTTTAAAGACAGAAGCTCTGATCATCTGTTAAAGGAAAATGCTAAAGGAACTCGTGAATCACCTTCTGAGCCCCGTAATCTAATGACGCAAAGAGACCTAATGTTTGTTCAGCCATACTTGATACGGAAACAGATATAATGGAGATCTTCTAGCATTTTCTGAGCACGATCCTGTGTGTGTTGCCGTAGAAATCAGGAGACAGGATGACGTAGGCTGTGGCATCAGCCTGCTTGGCAGGAAATGCCAGCCCTGCCCCGTACTCGTGCGTGACTTTGGCAAGTTGCCTGAGTCCGCAAAATGGAAATAATCATAGTACATAAGTCAGAGGACCGGTGGGAGGATTGAGTGAAATAATGCACATAAAGCGCTTAGCATAATACATAACACTTGGTAAAAGCTAAATCAGTGGAGCTTAATTATTGCAGTTTAGTGGGCCCACAAAATGTGCTGAGCTAACGTAAGAGTTTGATCTGTGGGTGATTGAAGTGAAATAGAAGCACAGGTTGCTACGTAGCACGGAAGACAGAAAGGTGCAGACACGTGACTGAAGGCAGCTCGGAGCTCCAGGGATGGGCGGTGGCCGCCTGACCCAAGAAAATCTCCCCAGGGGATGTAGCTTTCACACAGGGTCCTAAATTTTGTTTGCTTGTTTGATTTTACTTTTCATTGACATTTTCTACTTCCATCAACTTTTCCCTTTTTTGGTGGCAAAGAAGTAGAGCTAAGCCCTTGATTCCCTAAAAAAAAAAAAGAAAGAAAGAAAGAAGAAGGAAATCAGTTGAGTTTCCCAAAGAGATGTTTCAATTTCCAGGAACCCCATCCTGGAATGGGGGCCCAGTGGCCTCTGAAGGCTGAGCCTGGGAGCTGCGTGCAGGAGGGAACAGGACAAGAGGGAGATTAGCATTGTAGGGTCCCACTGAGGGTTTATTAAGCCCAGCATGTGCTGCCGGCTTCGGTACGGCCAGGAGCACAGACTGGGCCTCTTCTGCTCTGAGGCTGCATTTGTAATACACAGGAATTTTTCCTGAATTCAACTTCCTCTTGCTCTCTGCTGCTTCCTCCTGTCATGGTATTGCTTCATCATGTTATTTATTATCAAAAAATATTTTAACGTGTCTCGCGCGGTACCTCTATAACTTCCTGGAAACACCCACTGAGAAATCACTTCCCATCAAACACGTATAATAAAACTGTTTATCACACAGGCCCCCAATTCAAATATAGTGACTATAATTACAGTAATTATTAGGCAAAGGGTGCAATATCGGCATAAGTGCCAGTGAAAGAAATAATTATAGAGTGCGGGAGTCATCCAAGAGCTAGTGAGAAAAACTAATTAGAGAGAATGTTAAAACACATCATTATAGGTGGGAGCCAAGTTCAATGCGGTGCGCAGCCAGGAACACCACTCCTTCAGGAAAGCCCTGTCCTGTCAAAGGAGCGGCACGGCGTTGCCTACCCAACAGCAGTCAGGTTCCAAAGCCAGGGGAGAAAGGCTGCCCCTCCTAAGTCCTGGAAAAGATTAGGCCCCCAATCTCCTTCCTTGGAAAGGGCTACTCTGGCAGACAGGTTCATATTAATAGTTGCACACAAGCGTGTTCATCTCCATCTCTGTTTAGAGCAGTTCAGCCCATTGCTTGCGATGGACCTCGTAGCTTCTGAGTATGCAGCCAGGTGTCTTTCAAGGACATGAGAATTTAGTCCGAAGGCTCCAGACATCATTATGCTGTGAACCTCCATCCGCTCCCTTGTGGTATGAATTTAGGGTAGTGACATGTTGGGACCCTGATGCTTGGGGGATTCTCTAAGTGCTCCCTGGTTTAACAAGAATGCTGTGAGGGGTCACTTTCTGAAAAGGCCACGGTTAGCTATAATGCTCTGGGGGCCTGGGTGCATTGAACATCTGTGACAAATGACCCACCACCATCGTTAGTGAGGCGCGGGAGGAACACACCCTCCAAAAACCACTGCTACCTCTTGAACGATTGCTAAAGTCACTTTGGGAGACTGAGCAAAGGTGTCAGAGGGTGCAGCGTGGGGGAAGGCTCGGTCCGTAAGCCCGCAGTGGGAACGCCCGAGGTCGGTCCCTGAGGCCCTGCAGAGGGAGGTTAAAGAGATGGACCCATTCACGGACTGGCCGGCCCCCGCGCACTGCCACGGATGGGGCAGGTCCGCCCTGACACCAGCGCCTGGTGAGACATCTGAAGGAGGCTGTTTTGTGTAGACCTGATTGTGGCTGTTAGAAGCTGCAAAACCACACATGCTCCTCATTCAAGCTGTGGCCCTGATAACTCACAGGAGGAGAAGTTCAGTCAAGAAGGGAAGGCAAGAACTTCTCTTAAAAAACAGAAGCCACCCGCTCAGGAGAAAGAGAGGCACTGGACACCAATTAAGCCGTTCCTCGTGTAGCTTCATTACCAGCGGTCCCTGTCGGGGCAGCGTAAGAGAAGCTCTCTGGGCCCTTAAATGGTATCGAAAAATTCACCAAACGCATGACTGCAGAGACAGGAGAGAGCTTTATCTCGCTCAGCCTGTGAGGGCCCTGCCTGCCCAAGTCCCTGATATCTCTCTTTGAATTAAACCCAGCTGTCTAGAGCGCAGGCTCTGCACCCCGGAAGCTCTGGGTATGGGTTCCTTATCGTGCCAGCTAACCCAGAAGTGTGCTAGCGGCGCACTTTGGCGAAATCGTCTCCTCTGTCAACTAACTGTACCCTTCCAGTCAAAGCCATTTATTTTCTTCCTCTGGGTAGACAATTGGGAATTTTTCACAAGGGTTGGGGAATATATCTTTATATTTTTATTAACATCTTTTTCATATGACTTGACTACTTGGCTTCCATCAGCTCTAGCTAAAAGGATTTCAGTGAAGTTTTCTTGTTTCAAAAGGAAAGCTAGGCCCTAGGGCTAGAAGAGTCGGTGGTCTGTGCTTCTTGCTGCGTGGACCAGACCAGAACTTGGTCACAGTTCATGATAACAGACCAGAGAAAAAATTCACGTCATGTTAGTTGCAAATTGTTGGGGGTTTTTCCCCATCCTCATCTAAAGTGTTATTTTGGGGTTTAAACTCTAGGATTTATCTTTCATGTGTTAATTTCCTGGTACCTCAATCTGAGCGAGTTCCTACCAGTCACAATTTGTAATTCAAGGTTATTAGTTAAATATTTGACCTCCTGAATCCATTATCTCTTTCCTTCGAATGTCTTTGAACCTATTGGTAAGTCTATCTGTTTCACACTTATCTGCCCTTGACCTTCAATGTGAGAGATCTTTTCACAAAGACATTAATCTTGCCCTGTGCTAATAAGGGGCCACGTCTTACACTTTTTCAGGCACTCCAGGGCCTAGAACAATGCTTGATCCCAACAGTCTCTCAATAAACACTTCATTTATTATTAAAAATGAAATATGCTTATCTTCTTGGAAATGAGAAACTTTCCCTTTTTTTCTTTCTTTTTTTAAAATTTGGGACTAGTTACTAAGTATAAAGATAATTAAGGTAAGCCATGACTAGCCACCCATCTCCTTAGGAGGTTTTAATTAAAATACCATAATTGGACATTGCAGGAATGAGATTATTAGGTTTATTTAGCCATTCCCAAAATTATCATGCCTCTGGTATTTAAATCACGTTCATTTATATTCTCATCATAATTGCTCGAGTCCCATTGTCATTGCAGTCTGTTGTTGGCTTTTGAAAGGCCAGAGGCCAGGAGGGATGCTTAATTTGAATACTGGAATTAATTTATTTCCATATATTCACAAGGCCATTGGAGTACTGGATTCTGTACACTTGCACGCCATCGGGTGAGGTTTTTTTGTTGTCATTTAAACTTTCAAAAGATTCTGTAAATTTTTTTATATTGTTTTCAATTGACACGTAATAATTGAACATATTTTTGGAATACAGTGTGATGTTTTGATAAATGTGTGCATTGTATAAAAATCAAATTAGGGTATTTAGCATCCCTTTTATCTCGTACATGTATCATTTCTTTGTGGTGAGAACATTCAGAATCCTCTCTTCTAGCTATTTTGAAATATATAATACATTATTGTTCATCATAGTTATGCTCCTATGTAATTGAGTCCCAGAGCTTATTCCTCCTGTCTAATTGTAACTTTGTACCTGTTGATCAATATCTCTCCATTTCTTCCTCCCCACTACCCTTCTCGGCCCCTGGGAACCACCATTTTACTCTCCAGTTCTATGAGGTCAATTTTTTTAGATTCCACATAGGAGTGAGATCATGCAGTATTTGTCTTTCTGTGCCTGGCTTGTTTCACTTAACATAATGTCCTCCAGGTTCATCCATGTTGCCACAAATGACAGGATTTCCTTCTTCTTTATGGCTGACTGATATTCCATCGTGTGTACATACCACATTTTCTTTATCCATTCATCTGTTGATAGGCGCTTAGGTTGATCCCGTATCTTGGCTATTGTGAATAGTGCTACGATAAACATGAGAGTGTAGACACCTCTTCAACATACTGATTTCATTTCCTTTAACTATATATACCCAGCTGTGGAATTGTTGGATCGTACGGTAGTTCTATTTCTAACTGTATGAGGAACCTCCGTGTAGTTGTCCACGATGGCTGTACTAATTTACATTCCCATAGTACATAGGAGTTCTCCTTTCTCCACATCCACACCAGCATTTGTTATTTTTTGGCTTTTCAGCAGTAGCCATTCCGACTGGGGTGAAGTGATAGCTTATTGCATTTGATAATAAAAACAGAAAGACAGAAACACACTCTAACACAAGAGTATCCAGTCATCTCTAATGTAGCTTATACAATCCGTGTTTTGGCCTCTGAACCTGTTCTTCCTACGTCCTGAGGTTCCAAGGCTCTGATGCTTTTCAGCTTCATGGCAATAAAGAGAGGCATTTGGGGTATCTTTTTGGCAGAGGAGGCAGAAAGAAGAGCACTGGACCACACGTTAGAACATTGTTCACTAGCTCTAGGATCTTAGGCACTTTGCTTAACCTCCTTATTCTTAAATTTCCTCACCTTATTCTAATGGGAATAAGAATAATAGAACCTAAATCATAGGTTTTATGAGGATCAAATGAGATAACTAGTACATGCTAGTTGCTGTGTTTACTAGTTGCTGTTATGAGAATGGTGATTATTCTTAGTTTGGCCGCCATGTCCTTGGGCAGGCTACTCTCCTCTCTCAGGGCTTCTATTTCCTTGTGTCTCCATGGGCCCGTCGGTCTGAAGTTTGGTGATCTTTGCCCCACTCACCTGGGCAGACAAATTGGGGCCTTTTGCTTTCTGCATGATGGTCATCCCCATTTTGCCAGTTAGGAAGAGAACAAGGATGAGACGGCTGTTAGGCAGGAGCCCTGGTCACTGCTCCATCTTTCTTGTCTCTGAGAACTTGAGGGGGAGTTACGCAGCTGGCAGACGTGGGATTGGTGGTACAGCACCCACGCTAGCGACCACAGGGCCTTTGCCTGTGAGAGGCCTGGCTGGGGACCTCCCTGCCCCTCACGTGCCAAGTGTCCCCTGGGCTGGGGGTGGCAACACCGCTGATGTCCAGTGATGAAGAGGGAACAGCCTCCCTTCCCCCAAGCTCTGCTCTGTCCTCCTCCACGTTACCAGGCCACGGTCCTGGGAGTCTCAGGAAACATCTGAGAGTCTCGTCTCATTCTAGTTTCCGCCCTGTTTGGCACAGAAGTAGCTTCGGCTTCGGGTTGAGATTCCAGAGCTCAAGTGGTGATCAAGATGGGCCCCCAGAGGGGAGACACACGGTTGGGCCACATCCCCATCACCCTCTTCTGGAGGAGAACGTCCTTCCCCCTCGGTGGAGCAGCATTTTAGAATCACTGAAAGAGTTCCATGAGCAGATAGCCTGGGCACTTATTTAAAAATGGAGAAATGAAGAGCAAATCCACATGCACTCTTAAGCTGGTAATAGAACATCTTAAAAGTACATTACAGGGTTCTACAGGCCCGTCCATCACTGTGCTCTCAGTTAAGGCCACCTTCTTTGCCAGTAGACAGGCTCACTCAAGGACAGTGTGGATTGGTGAGACCCCCCCATGAGAACACGTTACACAAGAGGGTCACACATGTGCATGCAGGCAGGTGCACATCTAGATATCACCTGTCATCAGAGATATGTAGAGAGATTCCTCCTACCCCTATATGAAAACCCTGTTCCCATTCCTCCCTGCCTCCCAGCTTATAGCTATGTAATTTGCTGGGTAAAAATGTATGTGTTTCCTTATTTGTCCTCCTTGGGAATTCCCTTCCTCTGCCTCCCCCAACACGTGTGGACAGGAGAGGCTGGGCGGGGGACACCTGCTGATAGAGCTCAGCAGAGTGCTCGGACACCCTGACCTGCGCAGGTGAGGTAGGCTCACAGGGGCCCCAGGTGACGGGGCAGGTGGCTTTTGCTGGCACTGAGAGCTGTGATGGTAAGAAGAGAGCTTCAGGCAGGAGAATCCCATCTCCCCATCCTACATCCGATCCTGCCTCCCCGAGTCCAGGGAACTCAGAACTCGGGGAGCCTCCCTGCGGGTCACCTCCATGGCTTCTGCCGGGCTTCTGCACCAATTTCCTTCACATGCTCGTCTTCTCATTCATCCAAGGTATACTTACAAGTCCCGTTTTGTGTCGAGCCCTGCCTTGGGCACTGAGATACAACAGTGATTAGGACAGGAAAAGTCACTGCCATTATAGAATTTACATTCCAGCCTCAGTATGTCCAGAGACAGAGCAAAAGGGAGGGACTTCTGCCGCGCAGCTCTCGGAGGTCCACAGGGAAGTGGGCCTGGTCCATCAACATGGGTCAGAGGAGAATGTCTCTAGGGAAAAGGAACCCATCTTTCAACCCCATTGTAAACCTAAAGTGTTTTGTTCAAACCAAAAGGTAATGTCCTCACCATGTGTGAATGCCTGGCTGGCCCAGGGTGCTAGCAGAGGCTATAATTACCATTGTTTCTCTCTGCGTAATTAAAGGTGCTGTTAGTGACCTGGTTAAGGAATCTTTTTCAAAGGCTTTTTTGCCTTGACAGCATCCCTTGAAATCTAGCACACACTGCCAACAGAATCAGAGCCACCCTGTGAAAGACCCAGCCAGTTCCCAGGGGGGACTTGAGGCTACAACCTGGGTCTGGTTTAGAGCAGAATTAATTTCAACATAGTAGTCAGAGGGTACCTTTGAAAAAACTCCATGTCAGAACTTCCGTTGCCACTAGAAGCCCTTGAATATGATATCTTTCCTTCCCCTTTTCCAGTACACCCCATCCAAGCAGTATTTAACAGATCAAAAGAGGGACGGCCATCCGATCCCTCTGCCTGAACAGATGGAAACGCAAGAGCTCAGAGTCCTGTCCCTGACGTTTCCCAGACAGGGAGGTGTCCCAGGTGTGGCGATGCTCCCTGTCTTTCTCAGTGCACTCTCCCCTTGATGTGGAAGGCCAGGCTTGGCAGTTTGCTTTGGGGAGCACCATCTGCACTTCAAAAGCCCTGACATCTGAGGCCAACTGCTCCCAGCCTCCCTCAGATGTGGGTGCTGGGAAGGGAGCCTTTTTGCTGCAGATGCTGTTTGCTGCCTGCAAAGAGAGATGAAGCAGAGGAGGGAAGGATGTCGTTAGGCCTCTTCACGCCCTGTGCTTCCACTCTGAAGAACAGGAGCAACTGATCTTTAGTCCCAGAAAGAACTTCAGAAATCATACAATCCAGACTCCTTTTTCACTGACATGGTAACAGAAAAGCACAGAAAGGGGTGCTGTGACTTGCCAAAGGTCTTGCAGATAACCAGTGGCAAAGCAGACCCAACAATAATGATAACAGCAACTAACATTGCTAAGCTCTTAGCCTGTGCCATGCATTCTTCCAAATGCCTTTCATGCATTTAATGCATTGACTTGCTTTGCCTTCACCAGAATACCAGGTTATGAAATAAGGATTTTTCCTCATTTTACAGATGGGGGAAACTGAGGCACAGGGAAATAAGGATGAAATGATAGAACCAAGATTCAAATAGAGGCAGCAGGACTCCAGAGCGACGCTCTCTGCCACGCCAGCCTCTCGTTCCTGAGCGGAGCCTCATGCGGGCTGTCTGGTGTTCCACTCCCTCAGAACTGCGAAGGCTTTCCCAGTTTGGAACAAAGCTGGAATCACCTCTCTGTCTAGGAGAATGTTCCAGCTGGGATTTTAGTGGAAGTCGTTATCTCTCTGGCACTTTCCATGGTCTCCATTAGATCCACTAGCGTGACACTGGCGACTTTGAAGTCCTTATCCCCTGGACAGGAGTATTTTCTCAAACATCCCAGCTAAGAGGCTGTCTTTGAGTTTTTGTTTTGTGTGTACGTAAGTGAGGTCAAGGGAAGTGAGAATCTTTTGTCTTTGGGCTGGCACTTTCTAGGAAGGTGACATTCTGAGTTAAGCCAGCGGCATCAATTGGGGCCCTTACAGAAGGCTCGCTCCTGGGGGTTGTGGGGACTATTAGACATGGAGCACGGGACCCTCCTCTATGCCTCAGTGTCCAAATGAGGACTTGGCCCAGGCAGGGTGGATTCCTCTGATTCAACCGCTGTAGATAGACCCACTGGGGCTTCCCAGACTCTGTTACTCCAGTGAATAGGGCCAAACTAAAAATCATCTCTTCCCTGCACATGTTTTTCATGTCTTATGTTTAATCCACATCCAAGAGCCCCCATCTAGTGGTCCCACATCCGACCAGCAAGAGGATCTGCAGAGGTGGTCTGAGTGTGGTCTCAGCCCTGGCTCTTTGCTGTGGGAGGGGGTGTGGAAGGACTTTGCAATGACCCCTGCTGGCTGCGTCCCACAGGTGATGGGCCCTGGGAGGGCCATTGGGTTGGGTTTCCCTTTTGGACCGTAACATCTGCATTTGAAAAAGTAACCACGTGTTCGAGATTCTTCCCTCACTTTGAGGTAGTAGTCAATAGCATGAAATGTCTTTAAAATGTTTGCTTTTACTTCTTGTATTCAAGATTTGGTGAGAGCACCAGAGAAAGTGATTAAGATTCTGGGTGACTTGTTGACTCTTGAGTTAAGTTACTAATGGATGTGTTTATCTGTGTTTGGCTTTCTAAATAAGCTTAATAAGTACCATTTGCTTGGGTTTCTATCACTTTGCTATAAATTCACAGCGGTTCTCACCTCAACCAAAATCAAGAGCTGATCCCAAATATGCAGTAACTTATTTGCCCTTTTTTGTCTAATGAGATTGGTTTTATTTGCATGTTCCTTGGACATAAAAGCCATTTGGAAATGCCCCAAGTCTCGCTTCTGATGGCTGTATTGACACTTCGACAACATTGATGCCCCAGATGGGGAATTTCTGCCACGTTTTCCCCTCCCGCCTGGTTTTGAAAGGTCTAAAGCTGTGTGTACACTTAGCATCCAATTGCCAGATAAAAGCCAAAGCCCCCAGGGGGCACCTGAGGGAGCAGTCCCAGTGCGTGCTCTTTGGACTCCAGTGACGTGTTTTCCTACACGATTGACTGTGAGGGCTCCTCTTTCTCTGCAAGACTAGGACGATGAGATAACAGAGCAGGCAGAGCCGTCCAGAAACAGTGATGTCAGGTCAGAATCTCTCCCCTTTGCTGAATATGGAGCCAGTGGCACCTATGTCTCCCAGGTGAGGGGACATGTCGGTGGTGATGATTTTTCGGGTAGCTTATCAGGTCATGCTGCATCCTTTGGACGCTGGGTAAGGGGGCAAAAGCCTGGCGGCTCCCGACATTGACATGAATTGACCGCTGTGCCCTGGCCCCACAGGCCCCCACTCGGAGCCCCCGTCCTGCAATGCCAACTCCATCTCCTGCCCCTCGCCCTGCACCTGCAGCAACAACGTCGTGGACTGTCGAGGGAAGGGCTTGACGGAGATCCCTGCCAACTTGCCAGAGGGCATCGTCGAAATGTAAGTGCCACCCCTCCATCCGTGGTGACTTCATCTCTCTCTACCCCAGCCGATCACCCGCTAGGCTGTCAGCACGTTGGCTGTTGGGGCTGACCATTAAAAACCTATCCTTCCAGGCGTGCCTGGGTATGATAGCTCAGTGGTCAAGATCATGGCCTCAAGAACAAAGTCTGCAAGCTCCAGCCCGTGGGCCAAATACACCGCCCACCAATTTTCACAGATAAAGTTTTATTGGAAGACCTCCACGCCCATCGTGTGTGTCCTGTCTGTGGCTGCTCTGGCGTGGCAGCAATGAGTAGATGCAGCAAAGGACTGTGTGGCCCACTAGGCCTACAGTATGTTCTCTCTGGCCCTTTTTAGTGAATTAGCCAGTCCCTGCCTTAGAGCCACGCTGTGTTTATATCCTGGCTCTGCCATCTACCAGCTGTGTGACTTCAGGTGGCATGATGTCTCCTTCATCTTTAGTTTTCTCACCTGTACTATTGTGAGGATTATGGCATTACACCTCGATGGGTCCTTGTGAAAACGAAAGGAAACACCCGTGGGAAGCGCTTAGTGCAGTCCGCAGCGTGTGGCAAGTGCTCTGTGCCGTGGTGGTCGTGGTGAGTCGAATGATGAGCTGATTTCATGGCTCCCACCATCTGAGAAGGGGACAAGTTCCTAACCATTTCAGATCTGACTTTTGTCCTCTAGATCTTTAGGTAAAGAGATGAGATTGTGCGTGTCTATGCGTATGTACAGCTGTCAAAGATTTTAGTAAAATTTGTCCACATAGCTCAATCTTTTCCATTCTTCCCTCGTACATTAGGAAATGGCCAGTGCCTCATTCTGGAATGAGTAGAGGGTCAGCCAGCATTGACCTCCAGATCACTCTTCAAATGACAGCAATTGTTTTCATCTTCTCTCTTCACCTGTAGATGGCTCCACTAAAAACATCATTATGTGGAACCTTCTACTGAAAACTTCGTTAGAGAAAATAAAACATCCAGAGTTCCCCTATCTCTCTGCTTCATCATCATCCTCCTCCGCTCTCCTCTCCACTCCTCCTCCTCCTCCACTTCTCCTCCTATTCCTTCCACTCCTCCTCCTCCCCCTCCTCGTGCCCTTCTGTTCCCAACTGATTCTGATAGATACCCACTGACTCTAACGTTCAGTTGTGTATTCATTCAGCAAATAGCTATTGTGAGCCCACTGTGTCCCAGTTACCGTTCTGTGCCTAGAAAGACAGGAATGAACAAAATAGACAAATTTCTGCCTTTATGATACTTGCATTCTAGAGGTCGGGGGAATAAATAATTAGCAAAGTAAAGTAAAGTAGAGACTATATTAGAAGGTGGTAGGTTCCATGGAGAAAAATGAAGCAAGGGAAGGACTTGCGTGAGAGAAGAAAGAAGTGCCCATGTGGAGGAAGAGTATTGTAGGGAGAGGGACTAGCATGTGCAAAGGCCCTGAGGCAGGAGTGTGCCTGGTGTACCAGAAGGCCGGTGAGGCTGGAGTGGAGTAAATCAACGGGACCATACCAGGGGATGAGGTCCGGGAGGTAACAAGGGGCCAGATCCTAGAGCACTGTAAGCAGTTTGGTTTTGCACTGATTGAGATGGGAGGAAACATGTGACTTAATCACAGTGGAGTCTTAGTTTCTTCTTTCTTCACCTCCTTTGCCAACTTTTCTCTGATTCCCTTTAGAACTTTCTTCCCCAGCCCCAGTGGACACAGTCCATGCCTCCATGCCATTGCTGGAGGCAAGAGCTGGCCAATAAAGAGTCCTTTTTGCCTGCCGTCCACACCCTCTGTGGTCTTCATCCATCTGTGCTCATAGTCCTTAGTCGTCTTTTCCATGAGCACCAGCAATTCGTTCCCCTGGTGTCTTGCTGTGACTCTCCTTCAGTCCCCTTGGTCTGTTGCTCTAGCTTTGCAGAGCTCTCTCCATGGATCCGCTTAGACTGCACCCAGCCTCCTGCTGCTCCCTTGCTTCCCTCCCTCCCTCTGCCATTTTTCCTCTTCCCTTTCTGCACTGTGTCCGCCCATCGTTTCCTCCCTCCCTTGGTGCATTTCCCCTCTCCCTGCCCTACCACGGTCTTCCCACTTCACCTCCCACCCGTCTCTTTCTCCACCCAGCTAACCCTCTGCTGGCTTCGCAGGAGCCCTCCCCTCCCCTCTCCGTCCACGCCAGGGTGGGGCTTTGGGCCTCCCACCCTGCATGTCCTAGACAGAATCCCTGCCGGCCCTTACCTCATTTCAGATTCCCTTAGGTCCTTGCTTGCTTTCTCTGCCTACCTCGTTCTTTTCTCCCTCCATCTGCCAGGTTTTATCTTTTCTCTTTGGCAGCCTCAGACCTTCCCTTGGCCGGGTTCCAAACCACTGTCTGATGAAAGAGGTCAGTCCATGTAGCCAGGTTGTATCCAGTGATCCCCAACCCCAGCCCTGATTCTGGAGCCCCAGGTCTGCCCACCCCCATCACATCCTATACCCCCGGCTCGGGCCTCATGGGTCCACAGCTCAGCTCTCTGGGAGAGAGAAAGTTCAGATATCCACATCAGAGGTGCACCAGGCCTCTGTGCAGGTCAGCCCATACCTGGACGTTTGGGCTCACACCTGGACGTTTTATTTTAAAAGCAACAACAGCAAGCTAGAATGTAACTGGTAAAAGACTCTCTGATTATTACCAAGTGTTTCTTGACATGGTAAAGGTAAAACGAGAAAAACAAGAACATTGTGATGTTTTTCCATTGAGCAAAAATATTCAATTTAAAAGAATGTCCTTTAGTTTATAAAATGATAGCCACTGAAGGCAGTTATGTCTATGTATGTGTTATAGGCATGTAATTAAATATGTAATTGTTATATGATTATAAATTTATGTGTACTCTATGATATTATATAACACACACAGAGATTGCTATCATTGGCAAAATAAAAGGTCTGTAACCACCTACCCTATGAAATCCAAAAGTCTGGGAATGACCATCCTAGCTAGAATGTTTTCAGAAATAAGCAGCCACGAACAGCAACCAGGCAGTTAAGAGTGTAGACTACGGATTCAGGCGGACTCGCATCTAGCCCTGGCCCTGCTTGTAGCACTGGCAAACTTTTCTGAGCCTTGGTTTCCCCAGCTGAAAAATGCAGAGGCTGCTGGTGCCTCCGTAATGGTTCTTACAAAGTTAGATGAAGGTATGAAGTAAAGTGCTTAGCATTGCATCTAGCAAAAATGGTATATTATGTCAGCAAACGTTGTTGTTATGTTACAACGATGACTACTACAACTGTTACCACCACTTTTATTAGGGATAGTGACGATGGTTAGAAACCATGTCCTAGGAGCTGGAGCTACCTACACAAAAGATTTTTCCAAAAGATAGGTCAGTTCTGGGAAGGGTTGTGGTCGAGAGACAAGGTTCTAGGACGAGGCTAGCCACTTGCATTGTGACTGGAACCCAGAAGGAGCTCATCTTCATGCAAATGTATTCAGACATGGAAATAAGGCTGCCCTGCTTATTGGGCACCCACGGTCTAGCAGATGGATTGCCCAGGACTCGTCTTGCTGCGCTTGCCTCATTCTCCTCTGTGATGAAATGAAGCTGAGAAATGGAAGTAGATGAGGCGAGCTCTGGTTGGGGAGGGTAGTTTGAGAGGTGACATGTAAGAGAGGACTTGGGGGCAAGGCAGAACCTGCTTGTTCCAAAGGGCAGCAGGCCTATGTCTGGGAACCTGTGTGTTGGCCTAGAAGTCTTTAAAGCAGCTAAAATGCCTCCTCTTAGCAGGAAGAGAGGTCACAGATGGGTGGAAAGATGAGAAAAAAGGGAGCAGAGAGTTGAAACAGCAGGATGCTCCCCAGGATGAGCAGGAAGTGTCTGATTTGTCATCCCAAAGTCATTTGAATGTGACTTTTTAATATTGAGAATTCCGCCTCTTGTCCATGGCTGCCTACATAATCCAGATCTGTGCTTCCCCTTAGGAATGCTTGGCGTGTTAGGCTCTCCACTCCCTCCTCTTGATCCTTAGCTACTAATGATTCTCTTAAACTGCCTTAACCTTAGGAGGGGTCCTGCACTCCCCAACACTGGGGTGTGGGCGGGCGTGGGATGCCTATCTCTCACGCAAAGCAATCCAGCAGACTCTCTTAGATGTTTTCCAAAGCCAAAGCAGCTCAGAGGAGTGCGTGCTGGTCTCCGGGAATACCAGAGCCAGTTCCTCTAAAAATAGCTTTCTTCCAGAGAACCCACAGCGAGGTGATTCACTGCAGATTTTCTTTGAAACTGAGCTCCTACCAACGGCATCGTTCTCCCTGTGCTCTGTCAGTTCTCTGAACTGGCTCTAGCCTCCAGCAGGGAGGTTCAGGGAAGAGCCAGAGGCCCACGTGTTCCTCTGTTCTGTGGGCTTCAGACATCCTCCTGGGTCTTCAGAAGCTCTGGAGGGACCATCTGCACTTAGGGCCCCATCCTAATCTCTGCCCCATCTTCTTCCATTTTTGCTCTGTGTCCCCACATGGTGTCATGCAGTGATTCATGTCTTCTGCTCCAGAAGGTAAATTTATTCCATGGAGAAAGGCCATGAATGGGCTTCAACATGAAGTCATAAGTGAAAGCATTTTGGGGGGAAGTAGCCCCAGTGTTCAACCTGCCTACCCTCAACCCCATTGTCATCTGGGGTTAGGAGACAGCCACTTAATGATAGCAAATATTCCCCCATTACACTGGTCACTAGGGCGTTTAAGAGAGAGAGCTAAAAACACAACGCGACAAGTCGGCAAATACAGCCAAGGAGTGGGCATGCTCTAGAAATCATAGATGTCAGTGATTCTGATGTCCTAGGTTTCTGAGGGACTGTCACATGGAAGAAGGGGACACAAGGTGGGATGGACACAGTTGATATAAAGGAGAAGCTGATCAGACAGCAGGATGGGATCAATCGTCCTGGGTTTGAAACCCACTTCTGCCTCTTACCTTGAGCATGTTTCTCAACATCTCATGCCTTTTTCACGCCCCCTCTTTGCATAATGGGGGTCGTCGTACCCACCCTAGAGATTTCCCATGAAGATTAAATAACATAACATGTAGAAAGTTAGCACAACGTTTGGAAGCCACTAAAAAGAATGTAAAAAGCAAAAACCTATGCACAGGTAGGTTTTTGTATGCACGTGTATATATGTGACACGACAGAATGATTTAGTCTCAAGTTCCCACACTATTCTTTATCCATTTCTTCTAAGATGAAAAAAAACTTTCCCCTGTAGGCCACTGGGCACATGCATAGAATAGGAAGAGCGAATCTGGCTCTGTGTCTGCACCTCTGCTCTCTGCAGGCCGTGCCAGGCGTGCTGCAGACAGCAGGTTAGGAAGGGCCTGTGTGAGCACATTGCTCATCCTCGCTGTGAACCAAGCAGATGCACTCAGTGGGAGAGTCTAGGACTCCTTGTCTTCCCGAAGAACCACAAGAAGCAATGGTGGAGAAAAGGAAAGGCCAGAAAAGGGATTCCCCAGAAGACTGGCCCAGGGTATAGCCTTGAAATGAAACTTCCCCTTCAGCCCGATTCCAGGCACCAGGAACTGCACCTCTGGGCTCTGGGTTGTTATCTAGTCTCCAACCAAATGACCCACGATGGCTCAGAGGAAGAATAAACATGGGATTTCCTTTCTTTAACATGATCTGGACATCCTAACAAGTCCTCAAGTCAAAGGAAGACTAAGAGAGATGGGAAAGAGTTAAGGAACCACAAAGGTGGCTTCTGGGGGAAGGCAGGGTGCCTAGGGGTTAGGAACACAGGCACTGGAATCAGACCAACCTGGGTTCAAGTCCAGATTCTGCCATTCACTACCTGCCTGACCTTAGGCAAATTGACCTCTTACACTACAATTTCTTCACCTGTAAAATGGGTATATTAATACTACTACTCACTTCATAGCACTGTTGGAAGGAATGATATGAGCCAGTGTGAGAAGAGCATAGTGCCTGACATATAAAAAGCCCTCAACAAATGGCAGGTGTCCATCACTTCATCCCACCACCAGCCCCACAGCTAGTATTTCAACACAGCTCCAGAACCTCTTGTCTGGGTGACTTGCAGACATGCCCCCCTGCACTGGCCATGCCCCTGCCGGTCTCTCTGGCATCATGACAACTCACGTATTTCTGGAAATTTATTGTGTGCAGTAGCATGTTTGCAAATGACAGATCATTAAGGAAGCACCTAAAGAAGTAGGGCAAATCAATATGGAGCTCAAATAGCTGAAATCCCCATCAGATGTTCCCATTGTTTTTGCTGGTGCAGGAAGATGCTCAGATGTTTGATTTGTGTGTTTGTTTTTATGCTAGTTCTATTAAATCAGTTAGCAGCCTGAAGGATGTTTACCAGACAAAGAACGACACGTGCCAGTTAAGAGAGACCTAAAGCAGCTGTTGGCTTCAGACACACCCGTAAATGTGACAGTTTTTGCAGCTGTGAACGCTGCTTTCATCCTTCCTACTGGGATTTCTGCACTGGGGTCCGGATCTCTGCATCCTGGTTCCAGGCTGCAAGACTGGGCTCTGTGCAAAACCTACCAGGGGTACCTGCTGTGTAGAGACGTTGTGTACACAGGCACACACGTGTGCACACTCCAGCCTTGCTTCCTTGGCACAGGGGCCGTTTTCCCTGCAGATGAGCTAGCAAAGACTCACAGGATAGGTGCTTCGGCTCCAAATGGTATGCAGCGAAGCTCAGTGATTGAGAGCTGGGGCTTTGGAATCAGAAGAACTGGGTTTGAGTCCCAGTTCTAGCTCTCCTTGACTTTGTGAACTTGAACAAGTGACTTCACCTCTCTGAGCCTCCTGTTTAAAGTGGGAGTGGTAATAACTAATGAGATCAGCCTCATAGAGGTGTAACTATTGAGTCAGACGAACCATGTAAAACTCTTAGCCTGGTGCCCAACATCTGAGCACCTGGTCCATCTTAGCTCTCGAGGTGGTGGGTGTTACACTGAAGGTACACCACGTGTTCACAACTACCCACCCCCGACCTCAGACAAATTCCTTACACCTCCTGGGGCAAGGTTAACCCCCATCATGTCACGGACTTGGCACCGTGAGGGTGCCTGCCTGGGTGTTCAGCCAGGACTCCAAGCAGCACGAGAAGCTGCGAGACTGCAGGTGGAACCAAACGCTGGGTGAACGAGTCCAAGAAGCACAGGCTGCCAAGCCAGGTCTCTGCCAGGGTTAACAGGCTAAGCCTGGGATTCTTTGTTCTTTGTTAGAAACCACACCTCTGCACTCTGTCGGCATGTTTTATGTACAGTCACATCTATATTTCATCTTCCCTCAACTCCTGCATCTTGTTGTCTGAGGACCTGCCACAGACACTGCAATGGTGTCTCAGTATGAGCACTGTGGTCTTCATCCCTTACACTTTGCTGTGACTTTGAGAAAGCCACTTTCATCTCTGAGCTTTGGTTTCTCCATTTTCACACATCTGTAGTGGCAGTGTATCCAATAGAGAGATGTCAGGTCTGCCACTTACTAGCTCTGTCACTTTGGACAGGTTATTGGATCCCTCTGGGATTTCTCTTCCTCAATCTGCAAAGTGGGGCCCGTGCTCACCTTGTAAGTGTAAGGACTGGAGACATTAGTCAACTGGAGTCCGTAAACCATAGCTCTTCCAGTTTGTTATGGCAGCAATAGACTTCGGTTCTTCGACGGACTGTCTTGGGCTGGTCTCTGTCACCAGACTATTAAACTCCTTGGGGCCAGAGTCACATCCCATTCATTGATTCATTCTTCCCTTAGTCCTTGTACCCTCGCTAAGATGGGGGTTGTTCGAGCGCTCCATGGAGAGCCCGTGGACCTCACACCCGGAGCTGCCCTGGCTCGCGTAGGCTCTTAGCCTGCAGCTGGGAGCGGCGGATGCTCTTGCCAAAGCCGAGGGCATTGCTGCTGTTACAGACAGTGACTCTCTCCAGAGGCATCTTCCAGCCAGAATCCCTTGCCAAAGGGGCAGGTGGATCACAGGATTCCTGGACAGCAGGTGCCACCTGACGGGCAGCCCCAGAGATCTGTGGAGCTGCTGCCTTGGCCGAGAAATCTCTGCTGAACTCTGTGCTCAGCTGGAGAAGGGGAACGTCCTTGGAACTTCTCAGTCAAGGCAGGCTGCCTCGGGTCAGCCGTCTCTGTGGGTGGGTGTATCCAGTAGCCCACGGTCCCTGAGACTCTGTGGTAAGCTTTGGTGGCTCGCCGTGAGCCAGCCAGCCAGGCCCCTGTCCAGCCTGCCTGTGACCGTGTTCCCAGTGAAGCACACTCCCCGCGCCCCTCCAGCAGGGCACAAAGACATTGTTAATAGACCGTGGCAGTCTCATTTGTAGACTCTATTCATCTGGCAGCCAAGAATGTATCCGTCCTGGTACTCCCTCTCTCCCCCCACCCGCCCTTCCCCTTCCCGCTCCCCTGCCTTTTGCCTGGAGAGTGATTTGTCTGTGTTATGGGTCGGCCTGACAAACCCTTCCACATTAGCAGCTGAGATGTTGTTTGAAATGGGAAAATTGCTGGCAAACTGCTCCATTAGCGGTTCCAGTAACAAATACTCTGTTCCCCCAATGAAGATGAGATCGCAGAGGCACAAATTAATACGACTGTCTCCCCCACTCTGCAGCGAGGATTACTCTTCAAGATGAATGGGCCCATCCCGGCCAGAAATGCGCATCCGCTAGACGTAGCCCTGCTCTCCCCCCACCCGCCCCCACACCCCTCCACACACACGTTTTTTTGTGTGTGTCTTCCCAGCGGAGTGTTTGGGGAGCAGCAGTGCCAGATGAGGAGGTGATGACAAGATCTACACCTCGGAGAGAAGGGAGACGGATGGGGACGAGATGTGGAGTCCTCAGCCTGGGCCGGGGCGCCATTCATCACCTGTAATAGAGGCCCCGCCATCCCCCGCATGCCTGCATCCCACCACACCTGTTCTTGGTGATGGGAAGTCATTTGAGAGATGAAAGAATAGAGGATGGAAATGCTCACTCCCCACAGCCCCTTCTCTTCCAAGGAAGTTCTGGGCCCTGGGCCTACAGTGTCTCTTGTTCTTTGCAGAGTAATAGGAGAGGAAGCATTTCAGGAAAGTTCGTAGGAGGCTAAAGCCACAGATCCCAGCCTCAGCCCAGGGGAGTGGTTCTGTCTGGGCCCCTGTGGCCTCCAGGATGTCAGGGAGCCAGTTTGATGGATGTCGGGCTGGGAGCCTAAGGACGTTAAGGCTGTTCCTCTATCATGTTGAAACAGCCCATTGAAAAGCCCAGAAATGAAGCGAGCCAGTGACATGTCTGCCCCATTAGCAGTGTGGCTGAGTTTGTATCCGAATAGCAACGTGGTTCCATGACAAATAAGCATTGCTGGCTCGTGGTCCATCCCTTTAACTCTTCCTTCTCTTTATCCCTTTGACATGTCCAGTGCTCTGCTTGGTTACTTCCCACAGCTTTCTCTGAAGAAGGCAGCTGCTTCCAAAGGCAGTTTACAGTAAGCAAGAATCAAAAATCATCAAGGAAAAGTCATCCTTTCTAGCCTTCTCCAAGGAGAGTTAGACCCTTGGACGGTGCTCCACGTGGCAGAGCCTGAGCTCTCTGGCTGTCGCAGTGCTTGTGGGGTCTCCCACAGCCAACACCTGTGCTTTGTGATGACAGAGATGATTGTGTCCCTAAGGCCAGAGAACACAGTAACCCTCGGTGACCACTTGTTGACAGGTGAAATGTAAATTGACTCTTCTCTGCTCTGTTTCCCAGACGCCTAGAACAGAACTCCATCAAGTCCATCCCGGCAGGAGCCTTCACCCAGTACAAGAAACTGAAGCGAATGTGAGTTTCCCCCGTGGAGAAATGAGCCCAAATATTTTCAGTTTTGGGGGTGATTTCCAATGCATGGTGGGCAACCTGCCCAGGTGACACACCACATCCATTCCCCCTGGACAGTTCAGTTCCAAACCTGGAACACTCTCCCAAGATTGGGAGGTAAGATTCAGAAATATTGTGTACAGATTGTGGGGCTCCAACGCATAGAGCTAAGAGCCTCTCCAACTGGAGCAAGGTAAACTTATCTGATGGGAGGTAGAGATGAGTTGGCCTTAATATCCCATATCCCCATTTTTATTGTCCCTTGGCTTTGGTGATGTGGACCTAAAATAGGGGTCAGCAGAGATGTGACAGTGGCCCCACAGCTGTCTACACCTCCATCACCAACATCCCTACAACCACACATACATGCATGTAACAAATACTTAGTGAGTGTCTACTACAGCCAAGGATCTGTGGATACAGCAATGAACAGGAACAAAGTCAGCTCGCATGGGGCTTACATTCAAGTGGCAGAACACAATCAATAAATATCTGAAATTGATCAGTACTAAGAAGTAAAACCAAAATTACGGGAGGGGGACCTAGAGTGATGGTGGGTTTGCCGTGAAGGCCCCTGTGTGCAGGTGACGTGAATGAAGGGGGCGAGCACTGAGTGCTGGGGGAAGAGCAGGGGAAAGTGCGTGGATGGCGCGTAGAGTAGCAAAGGGGAGGGTTGCGGGGGGAGATGTACAGGTAGGTAGAAGCTAGATCACGTGGGCCCTTTAGACCATGGTAAGGACTTTCTGTTCTAAGTAAAATAAGAAGCCTTGGAAAGTATGGTCAACATAGGACCTGACCACGATCGCCCCCAACACCCCCATTACCACCGTAACCCATGTCACTTCCACCACTACCTCAGTCAGTACCGGGTGACGCAAACTCTGCTTCCCCTTCCTAATCACAGCAGCTTTGATGGCACCATGGTGTCATCGCCTGTATCCCTGCCATCGTGACAATGTCATCATTCTTCCCCATCACACGACGACCTTGAGCACTGCTCTGTGAGTCACTCAGAGATAGGGACTGTGAAGGGAGGCCAGGAGGCTGCAGATACAGCCCAACCATTGCCATCGTGGATATTACAGTTCTGGAGCAAAGACTTCTTTCCTTTTTCAGGCTAAGAAATTATTTAGTTTAGCCCAGTAGGCCAGATGCTATTTTCATTCCACTTCCCTACTCTCTCTGGCCCCGCACAGAGGAAAGAGAGAGGACAGGTAGAAATACGCATGGGCTCGATCCTGTCCTTCCTTCCACACGAGGCTGATTCATTGGTTTCCCTTGAGTGGGAGGGCCTCCGTTACAGAGGTTAAGTGTCTGCTGATTCCTTTTATGTTAAAAATAAACATCCCTGGGAAACAGTGGCATTGGTAAGCTTTACCCTCAGATCTCAGGAAGCCAACTTCCCATCTCCCTGGAAATCCAAACCAAACAAGATTTTCTCCTGGTGCAATTCCAGAAGTGGAGACCAACATAATGAGGCAGCTCTAAGCATGTACTTCTTCCGTCCCCTTGGCAGCATTCCTGCTGGAGGAGCTGTATAAATATAGGCCTTAATATTTAAAACCTCAGGCCATTAATCTCCTGGTGTCCCCGCTTCCCGGCTCACTCTCCACGCACCCCCCCAAATTCATTTTTAAAGCCCAGCTTGATTATGCAGCCAGATAGTAATTTCAGTGAAAAATGACAAGTTCAGTCACTGCCCCAACCTATATCTCTTGCATGATTTAAGTTACTGCTCTAATTTTTTGTGAAGTCCAGGTAATTTAGAGCTTGACTATGTTTTACTGTTCTTTCTCCATCCTATTGGATTTGCCGTGATCTGTGCATTCAAAATTCATAAGACCTTCTCAGTCACGACCTGGAAAGTGAATTTAATTTTTGATCACTTCTGATGCTACTGATATTTATTATGATGCCTTTTTTTTTTCCCCAAGGGGATGGCCATAGAGAAGAGAACTCACTCAAAAATTTTCGACTAATGGAACTTCAGAAACCTACACTAAAGTGCATAGCTTGGGAGGAGTAGGGTCCCTGGTGAGAATGGATTTCAAAACCCTAAGTGTGAATTCCTCCTACATATACATGATCAGTTTATCCCTCATATCTAACAGGAGGAATTTCCCCCCTCAACTATGACTGAATCACTTCCTGCTCTTATCTCTTAAACAAGGAGGATTCTCTCTGAATGAACGGCTGTGTCCCTACCTATTCCTACTGGGCACCTTAGTATTAAAAACACTCCCAGGTAAAACTAGTGCAGGTTGAGTGTCCCTGATCTGAAATGCTTGGGACCAGAAGTGTTTCAGATTTTGGAATATTTGCGTATGCCTAATGAGATATCTTAGGGATGGGACCCAAGTCTAAACATAAAATTCATTTATGTTTCATATACATCTTATACACATAGCCTGAAGGTAATTTGATGCAATATTTTAAATATTTTGTGCATGAAACAAAGTTTTGACTGTGTTTTGACTTTGACTTGTCACAAGAAGTCAGATGTGGAATTTTCCAATTGTGACATCATAGCAGCACTCAAAAAGTTTCGAATTTTGGGGCATTTTGGATTCACGATGCTAACCCTATATCAAGATAGAGAAGCCATTTGTAGGGAGTGTCAAAGGCACTGGAGACAATCGTTTGGTCTTACAGGGTTGATACACCGGCAGCCCTGATGCCTGGGGGCCAAACCAATGTTCGGCCAGAATGGTGTGTTAAGACTCTTTTCGTTTGCAAGCTCTTAGGTAGAGCAGTTTTCCGCCGGCTCCAGGACTTCCTAGTCTCACACTTATATTCCCTGCCTGACTCTTGTAGGCACTTGAATGTGCCACCTCTATTCCGAACAGTCTGGCAAAGCTCCCTCTTCTTGGTCATCCAGTTCATAAGCCCTGGGGGACTAAGGCGGGTCTGAAACTGACCAGATTCTAAAACATTGTGGCCTAAAGTATGACCCAGGGACCCCACCTGTGTGGGAATCACCTAGAGATTTGTGAAATGTGCAGATTTCTAGCTCCTACCCCCCAGCCTACCAAATCACACTCGCTGTGGGTGCACTTTAATCAACACCCTCACAATCAGGTTGGAGAACCACTGGTCAAGAGGGACCCCGATGCCCAGAGTCGGTTCTGGGATGAGCCCACTGTGGACTGGGAGGGGGTCAGGCATGGAGGTCTCTCAGGGCTGTGGTTTCCTTCCTGCAGAATTGAGAATTAAGCCCAAGTATGCCAAATGATCTCGCTTATACATGAAATCTAAAAAAGTTGAACTCACAGAAGCAGAGAGTAGAATGGTGGGGCGTAGAAATGAGGATCAGGGAGATATTGGTCCAAGGACACAACTTCAGTTAGACGAGAGGAATAAGTTCAAGAAATCCATTGTACCACATGGTGACTGTAGTTGGTAGCAATGAATTGTGTACTTGGAAATCACTAAGAGCTCTTAAGTGTTCTCGCTACAAATGATAAGTATATGAAGTAATACATACATTAAATAGCTTGATTTAGCCATTCCACAAGGAATACATATCTCAAAACATTGAGTTGTATATAATTTCATATATGTGTGTATATATATATTTTTTAAAGGTATAAAGACCACCAAGGTCAATTCCCAGCTAAACTATCACTTCTCCAATTCCCACTCTCCACCATCTCCCAACCATGAGGCATCTCAACTCATTCTATAGGGTGGGATGAGTCCACAAGTCTAGTTGTGGACTAAAAACCAGTTTGCCCACATAAAGCCAGGGCAGAGAGCTTCCTGCTGGCCACAGGACTCCCTCTTGCATGCTAGAGGTCTAAGCACCTTGAAGGGACCACCCATAACCACAAGGCAAAAAGACAAGACAGGCCTTCTCAACAGTCTGGTCTGAACAGACCCGGCGTGCTTGCCCGACATGCCTTGCCTAGGCAGCCGCACCGAGGGCGAGTGAGATTAGGATAATCTGGGGTATTTGCTTGTTAAGACTCTTATCCAAAAATGGAGCGCTGAAGAAAAGCCCAGCGTAAGCCGACGAGGTTGTGAGGGCGATCTGTGGATTTGTGGGAGCGATTTCGCCAGCTAAAGGGATAAACTAGACAGCTGTGCTGAAGAAGCCTTAACCTGTGAAGTATCTTTCAGTGCACAGGCTTCGGAGACAGGGAGGGGAGGGAGCAGAGGCCCGGGCAGAGGCTGTCGCGTGGTTCTTTTGAAGGCTATGACGAGGAGGACAGAAACAGGCCGGATCTGCTGGAGAGGCCAGGAGGCTGTCCTGTCTGGCCTCGCTGGAGGGGCAATGGCTTAAGAATCTGCTTAGATGCGCTTTTTTCTCCACATTCTCCTGTCTCTTTCTTGTTGACCCTCCAAGACCCCAGCTCTCCCTCTTCAGCACAAAAGCAAAGACCCATTGATTTATTTTGTTAAAGAAAAAGAACAGGAGAGGTTTGTTGTCACAGGAAATTGGAGTATCTCTCTTTCCAGTGACAGGAGCCCAGAGGCCATCCCTGAGCTAATGACTCTGAGAGAAAGAATTCCCCCTCCATGAAGAGCCATTAGCAAGAACTGGTGGCCGGTTCTCAGAAGTCCCTGGAATTTCTAGCAAGTGGGCAGCCTCAGGGCCTCTGGGGAAGGAGCCAGGGCTAGGGGTCGGAGATTTCTCTGCGCCAGCCAAGCCCCGGTGGAGTCCAGTGTTCTTGAATCCGTCCAGCCCACAGCATCCTTCTCACTGACATTATCCAAAGCCCTAGACGTTATCGTGCCCTGGACTTGCTCCCACATGAGGAACTCTGCCAGCCAGTGACAAGCCCACGTATCAAAGGCGTCCCTTGAGAATCCCATGGTGTGCTGACATCACACGGAGAGGATGCACTGAACCAGACAGAGACTTAAGTCACTGCTCAAAACCTCCTTTCAGGTCAGGGAGGAAAAGTCACTGGGGAGGCGAAATGACTCAGGACTTTGGGAGAAAAATAAGCATTTGCTAAGACAGGAAACAAGAAGATGATGCTTAAAGGAACCCTGGCCTGAAGGTGGTTGGGCGAGACTGGTTCCTGTTCCGTTTACGCCGTTAATAGCTTGCTAATGAGACCCAAGGCCCTAAATTTAACTAGACTCATTTTTTCACCTGCAAAGGGAAGGCTCACGTGTGCATAGTGCCATGTCCAAATCAGGATGCCGCAGTGAGTACTCTTGGACAGCCAAGGAGAGTGATACAAATGTAGTGAACTTTATCAGGAGGCAGTTGGACTGGAGGCTCTTTAAGCTCCTTCTCTTGCACTGTGGATAAATTAATGGATTGATTGACTGATTAATCCACACCATTTTGAATGCCTGAAATGCTTTATTCATGCTTAGGAATGACCATGATCACACCTTTGAGCCATGTTCTCAGACTTTCCCGTTAATGTTTTCAGAGACATCAGCAAGAATCAGATATCGGATATTGCTCCAGATGCCTTCCAGGGTCTGAAATCACTCACATCGCTGTAAGTGGGGCCAGAATGGGGGCGGGGGCGGGGGTGGAAGAGGGACGAGGCCATATTTTTCAGGAGGTGTTTATCAAGGCTTTATGTTCCCTTACACACTTGTGGCAACCTGGTAAAAGAAACAAATATTTCTTCAGGGGAAATTGATCTTGGGGAATATTTCTACAACCCAAATGCATTATTTTTATTGATTAAGTGCCTAGCAGCTTTCCCAGTTATTGGCTTCTAATTCGAATGCATCTTCTGCTCTCACCTCGCTTCCCCCGCCCCTGCCCACGTGCCACGGCGGCACTGTCTCCAGGGAGGACGTCAGGAGCGGGTTGTGATACGTGTTTGTAACTGATAGGACCGTCTGTGTGGCCTTGCCACACCAAGAGCGTATTTCCTTCCCCTGATTTTCAGGTTTTTTCTCATGGCCTTTGTTCTGGGAACACGTCTTCCCTGTCCTACAGCCCTTCCTTTCTTGGATTTTGAAACCCTTAAGCAGGCCATTGGGTGGAAACACCCCACCAGGGGCTCCTAGACCCACAGGGGCAAGAAGGTGTGGAATTTTGTCCTGGTTCTGGGAGTGACTCACCTTGTGGCATGGGGCAGTCACGTGAGTCTTCTATGCATGTTCCCCACAGGCAAAATGGGGACAGTGACACCTTTCCTACCTAACACACTCAGTGATGATCACACTGACAATAAAACAATAACTGGCAGCACTTAGCGCTCTAGGAGTTTCGGGGGCTTAATCCTCACAACACCCTAAAATGTAAAACCTAGTGTCATCTCTTTACAACTGAAGAAATTAGGTAATCTAAGCGCCACAAAGACAGGAATTTTTTATCTGTTTTATTCCTGGATTTCTCCCTGGCACCAGAAACTGTACCTGACACATAGTTATTGTGTAAAACAAACAAAAAGTCTTGTTGAATAAAAATAAATGTAACTTTTCCAAAGTCCGCAGTTAAAAGTGGGAAAGGCAAGATTGGGACCCAAGCTGTCTGGCTCCGGGACCCACACTTTCGATCAGTCTATCCGTACTTTGCCGCTCTGTGCAGCCCGTCTGCCTGATTTACAAGCGGGCAGGTAACAGGAGGCGCATCTTTGCCCCACCTGGCCCTGTCCCACTGGGCAGGGGCCGAGGACGGGGCAGTCTCTGGTGCAGCTGTTGCCTGCTGCTCGCACAGTAAATTAGTTTCATTTATCGGGTAGAACATCTGGCTGGAATATCAAAGACAGGCCTGTGTGTGAGATCAGTGTCTGCTGCTTGGGCTGAAGATCACAGAGGAGAAGGGAGCAGGCTGCCTGCCACCAGGATCCTGTCTCTGCCCCCGTCCTCTCGTTCCCCTTGTCTGGTTCCCCTCAGCCAGGATCTAGCAGCAGTCTGAGCACAGCGAGCCGCTTCCTGTCTTGCAGGAAAAGAAATTCAAAATCTGGTTGCCAAACGTGAAATTGTCGTCCCGCTGGCCAATTGTGAAATATCTTTGGGCATTAAGTGAAGCGCTGCTCACCCCCGGTTCATTCGCTCATCCGTTCAGCCGATGCCTGCTCTATACGGAGCAGTATTAGAGGCACTGGGAAGGTGGCAGTGAGCTGGACAGACAAGACCTTGGCCTCAGGGAGCTTATTGTTGAGCACAGACACACCCAATCCCAGCTCAGGAGGGGCCGGTGCAAAGGGCTGGAGAACCTTTACCCCTTTGAACCTTTACCCCGAATGAACCTTTACCGGCTCATTCGTTCATTTACTCCTCCATTCAACAAATATTTATGGTGCTAGATCTTGTTCTAGTTGGAGGTCTAGGGACCCAGTCACGAACAAGCCACGTAATGTCACCACGTGTATGGAGCCTACATGCAAAGGAGCTGGGCGAGGGGCAGAAAAAATTAAAAATAAATAAATGTATAACTAGTATAATGTGACCTGAAGATAAGTGGTGGGAAGAAATAAAAATAGGCTAACACATTAACTGAAATATTAAAGAGAAGTCTCCCAAGGAAGAGATGTTTGAGCTCTTACCTGACAGTCGGGGAGAAGGTAATCAAGGCAAGATCTGGGGCTGGAAGCCAGCCGGACCTACACTCAGATGCCCCCCGAGGTGGGCACACAGGCAGGGGAGTCCCAGCCCGCTTCAGCCTGCCAGAGAGTGGCCCTGAGGGGTGACAGGTGGTGTGAGGACGCCTCTGCCCCAAGCCCCCCAGCCCTGCTCTCCACCAGCCCCTGCTACTCTAGAAGCTATGACATCAGCGGAGACGAGCAGACAGTGACATTACTACATTTGGCACAGTGAGCAGTGGGGCATTAATATGAATTACAAATGCGAGCCTGAGCCATCATGCTGACTTTTATTTAGTCATTAATTTGTTGAAACATTAATGAAACACACCCGCAGGCTGGTGGGGACGTTCACTCTTCACTCCCAGTGGCGTCTGGAAATGGGGAGGGGGGGGTTGGTTTATGGCTCCATTTACCATTTCCGCATCCTAATATTTTGTCTCCTCAAAGAAGGGTAACAGCCTGGATTTGCGATCCAAGTGAGAATTGGATATTGCATTCACTCAGTGCCCTTCGGGGCCCGATAGGGGACTTACACACACACACACACACACACACACACACACACACACGCACCCTTAGTTCAGTTCCTGGCACAGAGGAGGACCCAAAAGAGCATGGTCTGTGCTATGGATGGGAGCAGAGAGGCTGGCAGAGTCCCCAGGGCCTGAGGACCGACAAGGTCTGGGCACAGGGAACACTGGGCCCTGGGGAGGGACACCTAGTCAACGCCTTCCCCAGGCTTCTCAGGACCCCCAAGACGAGGCTGCGAACAGAAGAGAGAGGGGCAGGAGGGCTCTGAGTTCCTGGGCTCCTGGAACCAAAGGACAGGAAAGCAGAAGCCGGCCTCTCGCCGACACAGCGCAGCTCCCTTGTCTTTCCTGAGAGCCAGGCCTTGACTCAGCAGCCCCTGAGCCATCTGGAGATGACCCCAGGTGCCCAAAGCCCTGTCTAGATGGATGATTAAAGGACTCGGCTCAGGAATTCCTCAGATGCAATGGGATATTAAAAGGAAATGTTCTATAGGCTGGGCTCAACCTGATCAATACCCATTGAAGACAGGGCCGGCCTCCATCACAGCTTATTTATTGCCTGGGTGTGAGTCACGTTAGCAGCTCAGGGAGACACCACAAAGGGACCACTTCTTCCTGTCATGGATTATGTATCAGGCTGGGCCACCTGGGACGGTGGAGCCCGTTCCTCCACGCCTGCCGGACAGCCTGCCCTCCAGCCCCTGGCTGCCCTGGCCTACCCCTGTCTCGCTGATGCGGAAAGGGATCCAGCAGGCTGGGGGGCAGGTGTCCTGAGATCCCACACCCAGAATTGGCCGAGGTGACGGCCTCCTACACGAGTGGGTCCCGGTGGTCTCACATCCATGGTGACCGCTGTCATCTCCTCTCTTTCAGGGTGCTCTATGGGAACAAGATCACCGAGATTGCCAAGGGACTGTTTGATGGGCTGGTGTCCCTGCAGCTGCTGTGAGTAGGAATTTTGTCCCTGTTTGTGTCTCTGGGACTGTTTGCAGGCTCTGACCTGAAAACTCTGAGCCATGCCCTGGAGAGTTCTTTTGACTTTATGTACACCAAAAGGGGAAAAAAAAAAAAAAAAAAAAAAAACACCAAATCTGAGCTGTCTACCCCTCCACCTCCACCTCCTCTTTGTTTGTGAAAGGAGAGCTAGGGAGTTGGCAGAGGGAGGCCAAGGTCGATGTGTGCAAACCTACTCGATACAGCTCAGGCCCCTGGTCCGGGCGTGAATTACTAAGCACAAGTTTGGGGCTAGAAATCAGGAAAGAGTTGACTCCCGGGGCGGGGAGGGGGGGGAATCTTGCAAAAGTGTGTACCGAAAGCATGCACATACCAGATTCCAGCGCTGCAGCTGAGACGGAGCTGCTGACAGACATGTGACCTTGCAGAGGAGTGGGGGTGGGGTGAAATAATCACAGAGAGCGGAGTCACCAATGTGACTCTCTCTGGGTGAGATATGGCTGAGGAGGGACGTGTTTACTTAATTTAAAGGAAGAGTTGTCGCCTCGAATTTTAAACTCTGGGATTATTTATTTGCAGTTATTTCATTCTGGTCATTTGAGCTTAAATGTTTGAAGAGGATAATTGAACTCTGATATAGAGAAGGAAGGAAAGGAATGCACCTCATGTAGTATTTTAAGATTTTGTGATCAGAGGAGAATCATCTCTGGTGTGTGATCAGGCAGCTGTGGTGTCTACGCACACGGACTGTGGGTGTGGGAGTGTATGTGTGTGTACCCACGCACACGGACCGTGGGTGTGGGAGTGTATGGGTGCGTACCCACGCACACGGACTGTGGGTGTGGGAGTCTATGGGTGCGTACCCACGCACACGGACTGTGGGTGTGGGAGTGTATGTGTGTACCCACGCACACGTTTGCTCTGTGACCGTCGCAGTTCCTCTGGGTATTCGGAACTGATCTTGAGTGTCCTGTGAGCAGTGGAGAATAGCAAGTCTCAGAGAGGTCAATGATTCTCCCTCAGCCACACAGCAAAACAGGTGTGGAAGCTGGTATAGAATGTACACGATGGTGTGGTTCAGATGACTCCCAGCCCCCCAAATAGCATATCCTGTGTGTTCACAGAGGTGTGCAGATGAGGGCGTGTGTGTGTGTGTGTGTGTGTGTCTTTAAAATCACCTCCAAGTCACAGGCAGTGAGGAAGAGGCCTGGGGCCTCCCTGCCTCCCATTTGCAGTTTGGAGGAGCCGCAGTGTGAGTTTGTGGGCCCGGTGGTCCAGCTGGGTGTCTAAACGAGTGGGAGTCACGGGAGCAAAGTGGGAGAGGGGAAAGT
Source organism: Eulemur rufifrons (assembly GCF_041146395.1). NCBI lineage: Eukaryota > Metazoa > Chordata > Mammalia > Primates > Lemuridae > Eulemur > Eulemur rufifrons. Next base: position 17,119,786 of record NC_090992.1, read on the forward strand.
GGGCAACACATCTTGATGCCCAAGGGATTTAGGCGTGTTGTGTTCTGCCAGGCTGGTGTGAATGGTTTTTTTTATAAACTGTGTGTTTGCTCATGAGAAGGAAAATGGCTTTGCACACATTAAGGAGATGCAGAATGGGCATTAAGGTGCCTAGCACAGTGCACGGCTTGTAGCAAAGATTCTATAAATGCATATTAAAAAAAAAAAGTCCCTGCTCCAAGCTGGAAGGATTCTTCAAGAAAGCAGTGGTGAGACCATTCCTCCAGCCCTTCCTTCGCACATCCTTCCTCTCTACCCTTCCCCTGTCCGTTCACACTCAATCCTGGACAGATTCTTCCAGAACATAATGACATGAATCATGGTGGGATGAGCTGCCCAGCAGCTTCCAGGCAGCTGATCCATCAACGCAGTAGTTAGGCTTATGTCAGTGAAGCTGAAAGCAAGAGAAAGGAAAGTCTCTACCTTTTCCTGTCTGTCTGCCCCTGTCGCTGTCTCCACGTGTGCCTCACTCTGTGTGTCTCTGTGTGGGCATATCTGTGTTCACAGGTCCCAGCCCTCCCTGGGCCTCCAAGGCTGTTTGTTAGAAGGACATGCCAGGGCTCTGCGGGGAACTGGGTGTTTCACAGATGGTGTTCTTTGCTTGTAGCAAAGAAACTGTAAGTTATAACCACCACCATAAGGCTGGTTAACGGTAGCTATTAATCCCCTGAAAGAAGAGTAACAAAAGCATCCACCTTGAGGTAGATTTAGGGGTGTTGCGCTCCACCAGGCTGGTGTGAATGTCCTTTTATACTGTGTGTTTGCATGTGGGAAAGAAAATGCCTTTGCACACGTGAAAGAGACACAGAGTGTGCATCAGAGTGCCTGGCACAGGGCATGGCGTGTGTCAACGATTCTGTAAATGCGTATTTTTTTAAAAAAAGAAATATGCTCCAGCTCTGGGCTGACAGCAGTGGTGAGGTTCATAGGACTAGACTTTGCGTGGGTTGGGAAGGCAACTCCAGTTTAGTATCACCATTTTGAGCAGATGGAATTGAGTAGCTGGGATAAAAACAAAGCCTCTCCCCTCTCTTGAGACCAAGAGTTGACACAACTCAGGCAGCCTGACTTTCCAGAAAGAACTGGCAACTCGGGCTCCGGTGGCCGTCATTGGGTTTTGACCTGCTGTTGGGCGGTCGGAAAGCAGGTCGTGATTAGATCTAATTTAGCCGGTCAGCCTGCTGCAGATTGGATTTCTCCCTGTTAGGCTGGAGACACTCTGATAAGAAGGCTCTGATTAGAATACCCTGGCAGTCTGGGTAATTTCCTCTCCTTTGACTCCAAGGCTTTTTGTGAGAGGTTTGTATTTTTTCTTCTCACTCCAGCTCTCCAATTATTGGTACAAAAGCGGAGCTGTTTCTGCTGCACAAAGTGGTCCTGGACGTTTCCTTTCTGGCACATCCAATGCCGCCAGTAATGAAGTGGGGACATTGAAGTTGGGGGTCCTGCCTGCCTCCCTTCTTCCCCATTTCTCTGGACTTTCCAGCCGTCCCACGACACTTGCCCATTCCAGCGGGTACACAGCCAGCCCCGCTGGGTGCTTTTCTTGGCACGTTCCTTGGGTCAAATGGCCAGAAATCTTGACCCTTCTCTGTAGAATACCTGAGTTTCTCAAAGGCTGTAGCAAGTGGGTCTACACGGACAAGTCTTCAGCAGTGCTGGGAGATGCCCCCTAGACATGACACCCTGTCCTGAGCCTTCCAAGAGTTACCCCCTTTAGTTTAAGTTCCAAAACCTTAGAGTTCATAGGAACTTCAGGGCTCCAAGCACAGCCTCCTACCCGGCTAGGACAGGAACCCCTCCCACGCACTCTCTGACAAATCCTCCTGTCACTCACTTGCTGATGGCTGCTGTGATAAGTCCTCACTGCGTAATTAGAAGGTTAGAAAGCTCTTTCTTATACTAAGTGTCAGCAGTGGCTTCTGGGAAGCTCAGAAAAGCCTGTTATCATTGTCTTCAGGTGTTTGAAATAGCTAGTGTATCTCCCTGTAATTAATCCGAAACAGGTTAGGTTCCTGTAGCAACGCATTGTGTAAACGCACATTCATTGTTTATCACAGGCAGCCCTTACTGTCTTTGGGGACGCAAAGGGAGTCTGTCCGCTTCCCTCCTTAACCCTGGCTGCTAGTGAGTGAGTTGGGTGCCCGTTTAAACACTAGGAAGTGTGTTTAGAACTGCAATGTCCCACATGGAGGCATCTCAAAACCCCAGGCTGAGAACAGGACGTATTACTGGGCATGTGCTCCCACTCTAGGGACGGGAACCGCGGCATTACCAGAGAAGTGACCGATCCTCCTCCCCACTGGAAGCTCAGGGCAAATGTCTCGCTGCTCTCTGCTTGCTGCCCACCCGAGTCCTGGGACATCTATGGAGATGGTGATCCTGTGTGGGCAGCCAGCCGGTCTGCCCCCAGATCCCTCGGTTGAAGCTCAGAAGTCCCTCCTCCCTGAAGCAGGAAACGCGTGTAGCTGGGGCTGGCATTCCCTCCTCTGACGGACAGCGGCAAGCTGCGCAGTTACAGCCGCCACCCTCCCCCGCCGCCCCCCCCCCCCCAGGGAATAAAGAGCATTCGTTCAGTGCTCATGGATCGCATGGCACGCATGGGGAAGTCACTCAAGTGGGGAGGGCAGTCATTGGAGGTGGAAGCTTTTAAACTCGCTCCAGGAGGTCTTAAACCAAACCAGACTGTCTTCGTGCTGGAATAAGTTAAGACGACTCAGGCACCTGTTGGTTAATTTTCTTGGAAGGCAGACAAGACCGTTTGAGGCTCGTGGAGTTTGCCAAGCAACGTGCCAATTACAGAGCAGTGAGCAAAACTTCACTCCCTGTGGCTCACTTCCCCTCGCCAGCTGTTTCACAGGGACTCCTCACTACTGCTGCTAATAATGGCAGATCACAGTTATCGAATACTTAATAGGCTCCAGCATCTGTGCTGAGCAACTTCCCATGCATCGTCTCATTTCATCTTTACAACACGAAGAGGAAGATATCATTGAAAGGTCCGTTTTACAGATGGGGAAACTGAGGGTTAAGCGACTTGGCCACTGTCACTTAGCATGTCAGCGATGGAGCCACGTTTGGAACCTGGGAAGGCTGACTCTGGAGTCCATGCCCTTAACCAAGCACATCCTTCCAGAGACTTCTGCTTCGCCCAGTCACGGGCTGATCTGCGGAGCAGGACAAGAATTCCTCACGGGCGGAACTCAGGCCGAGGAGAAGGGGCTGCCGAAGGATCAGCCAGCTCCTCGCGTTATGCCTCGCTGTAAGTCGTGGCCGCTGTCTCCAAGGAACTTGCTCTGGTTCCTGGCCGTCACGCCACTAGGGTTTGCCCTTAGCCCTGTGGGAGGGTGACCGAGGCACTGCTTGTCTCTAGAGACTCAGCTGAGGTGGGACAGTGAGGATGTCCCCAGCAGTGGAAGCAGACTGACATGGTGCTGCGCTCTTGAGGGAGAGGTGTCTCCCTCTCTTGTGTACCTGGCACTTGCCAAGGAAAACCCTTACGGAGACTTAAATTCTCTCTTTCCATGCCTGGTCATTGAGCGAATGGTTCACCCTCTTAAAGGACGCATTAGTAACCAGGTGGCAATCAGATGGGAAAGTGACCACCGTAATAGTTGTCTGGGGAAGGAAGGGGCACACCTAGCCACAATAGGTAAGGTCACTTGATCTCCTGATGCCCAGGGAATGACTCTCCCTCTCTGGTCTCTCAGAATCTCAGCTTTCCTCTGACTCCCTTAGGGAACCCACCTGCTTGCACCCCGTTCTAGGGTCCTCCTGTGTCTCTGGAGAAGAAGAAAGGCCTGTGTTTCAGACAGGCCACCTGATGGCGATGGCGTTGCTGCGTGCGCAGTTTCCCTTGCATCAGGAATCACCATGACAACCCACGGCCTTTGACAAGCCATGCTGTCATTATCAGGAGAGAAGGGAAGAGTCATCTTTGCCCCTACTTGTGACTAGGAGGACTCCTCCTATTTCCTCTGTGTTTAGCATGATGTGGCCCAGAGCGCCCATCCTCAGGCACACAGAAGATTCTGGGCAGGGTCACAGTTCCTCAGTGTCGCAGCACCAGGCATCACTAGGTTCCTTCCTGCATCTGGCCTCAGGAGACTGCTGAAGGGCAAAGTTAATCCCCATATTTCATAGGGGAAGGATGAGAACATAATGTTCTAAAGCGAGAGAGTTGTCCTTATTACAACTAATGGATAAAGAAATTCAGGATGACAGAGGGATAATTCTAGAAAAATAAAAAAGAAGAAAGGCGTCGTCATGAGAGAGGTTTGTCTCTGTATCCTCCGTCCATTCTCCTGGAAAGGGCTCCTGCACTCTTCCTTGGCACAGCTTTCTGAGAAGACCTTGCACTCCGGAGTTTGGAAGATGCTTTCGGCATTTCCAGACAAACATTGTAGCAGTGGGAGGAGTAACATAACATAACCAGTGTCTTCCACAGACCCACGGTCAGGTGCGGAGAATGTAAATACCACCCGGACTGATAGCTCTGGGCCCTGAATCAACGTATGAATCGCTGGAGTTGCCAAGGTGATTTTGATGCAATCTATCATGAAGCCTGACTCCAGATGTTTGTGTTTTCCAAACCCTGCAGCAAAGGCCTGTGAGGGGCGTTCATCGCTGACGAGTGCATCTGAGCGGGCGCAGTGGCTGTCGGGGAGGCTCAGGGGCCTTCCGCCCCATCGGCCTTTCTCTGGATACTGGGCATGGTGGGTCCTTTTTATAGATCACAGTGGACCTCGTTTTCTTCCGGAGGGCCACCTCCCCATGCGACCTGGACCCTGAACAAATGAAGCCGCACGCTACTTACTGTGAGGGGCAAGGCCACCTGGGGCTGTTCTGCCCGAGCCAGTCCCCGTCCTCTAGCAGAAAGACTGGAGTCACGGGAACCCTCCTCAGCCCCGACTCGAGCATTTTGTTTTCCCCCGCGAGCTCCAGCTTGGTGACTGTGGCTTCTGTTTCTGGCCTTGCTTTTCCTGAAGGCAACAGCTTCTGGAAAGGATTATCTCTCTGCAGCGCAGTTATGCTGGTTAGTCGATGGGCTGAGTGCTAATACCTCTTGACACGGAACATATGTGGCAGCCCAAAGTGCTCCGAGAAGAGGGGTGGCAGAGGGCCTCCCAGAGCTCACACTTGGAAATAAATTTAGAAGGTGCTGCACACGTACGCCCACTCTCGGATGTGCCACTCTCCTTAATTTCCTCTGACAGGAACATGGCTCTTTTTGTTGTGTTTTATTGTAAAATCAAGTCTGAGTTGATGGGAGTAGCTCCAAAGAGGGTGCCTCCACCTCCTCCCGCAAGCATCAGGGGACTCCCACGGTCCCTTAGTGAGCCAGCACTGGGTGTCTGGGCAACATAATTGCTGGGAGCAGTCTTTGGACTGTGTTAGCATGGGTCCAAATATTAAGCGACCACTCACTGGTCAAAGTCATGTAAGCCCTCTGAGTCCCAGAAGTGTCACCCGTCAAAGGGAGGATAGTATTTACCTTGTAGGACTGTTGGGAGATTAAGCAAATTGATGTTTGTAACGTGCTTGGCAAGTGCCTGGCCACATGCAGTGTGCAGCACACGTTACCTGTTAGGTCACGTGGCCCCTGCTGTTCACCTGCTCTGATCATCTCTTTTTATTTATATGACTTCTGAGGTTCCTTTGAGAGGCGGGTCTGAGAGCAGGTGGTCCTAAGATAGTTGGATCTGTTTCTGGGGAAATATTTATGAACACATATGCCCTTACTATTGCCTCTGTCTCATTGTCTTCTGGCCTGCCCAGAATATAGTAAAAATTCAGGGGAGGGGAGCACAGAGCCAGGCATACCAGCTCCCACGTCAGCATTTAGTCAGCGACTCTGAAGGTAGAAGCCCTGCCTTGTATGGATACAAGCCACTCAGGAAAGAATCTGCCAGCTTGTACCAGCAAAAGTTTGGTGAGCATCCCAAGCCGAGACTCCTTCCCAAGAATCAGCAGGACTTCTGGTGCCTCTACGCTCCCAAGAGGCACACAAGGTCTTCCAGACCCAGCCAGACCTTTGTCTACCTGAAGCATGCTCAGGTACCTCCCAAAGCCAGCAAAAATAGCCACTCCCCAGACAGAGAACATGGAAAAGAGACCATGGATTTTACATAATGGATAAGAGATAAGCTTTGGAATCAGATAGGCTGGAGCTTCACTTACTGCTGGGGGACCTTGGTCAAGTCATCACCACTCTGAACCTCAGTTTCCTCATCGGAATAATGAAGATAATCACAGTGCACAAGTTAGTGCATGGAAAGTGCTTTGTAAAATGCTTGGCACAGGCCTACACACAAAGATGTCATCTCCAGAGCGGATGCTGCATTCTTAACATCATTTCACACAGCGGTTACCCCGCTGCTCCTCAAAGGGGGTGAACCAAGACAGATCAAGCATCCTAGAGTCTCTGCTGCAAAGAAGGAGAATCATTCCCTCTGGTGAAAGAGGGAGGCCTGTGTTCAGGACTTTTTATAGAATTGCTGAGCCCCGTTTCCTATAGTTGTTTACTCCCTATTTTCTCCAGAATATGGTGCTTTTTAAATTCTCCTCCAATTCTTGTCCATGTACCGGACAGCTCAGAGCTCCTTTCATGTAAGCCAGGCTGAGCTGAGGAGCTGCCAACCTTCCTCCCCAAGGAGAGAGGGCAGAGGGACAGGCTGTTAGATCTTGCTGATGCTGGTAATCAGTGAGGCTGTCCTCAGCATCTAATTCTGGATAAGCAGCTTAATTTTATCGCTTCCTGCACCTACACGTCTCGCCCGAGGGGACCAAGCATCCTGGGAGACAATGAGTGACCAGGAGGCTGTATCCTTTTGCATTTTCTTTTGCTCCATGCTTTACAAGCTCTGCACCTTGGGCTATCTTTGCCTAGTAATTCTGCCAGCCTGGGTTGTTTCGATGCCTTATGTCTCTGAAACAACATCCCACGCTGAGAGATGTAAGAGCAATAGGAAACAAAGAAGGATCTGAATAAGAAACAGGAGCTTGGATAGGTCTATGGATAAGGAGGGTTGCCAGGGTGGCACTCAGTTTGGATGTCCTTTCAAGGCAGGCCAACGTTCTCTCTCCCTACGGCCATCCTCCTTGTCCTGTGTCTAACACTGCCCAGAACCAAGCACTACAGCTGGGCTCATGAATCTGCACTGGGGTCTCAAATCTAAATGCCTACTCGGGCAAGGAAGGTCAAATAAACTCGTGAAGGGTGTCCCGTAGGGAGTAGTGAGGACTGTGGCAAACAGCATAAGTCCTCTCTAACGGGGGCAGCCACTGCATGGCTGCCTCCAGTGGACCCAGTGTTGCCTAAGTGTCTGAATTGTGTTTTTTAAGAGAAATAACTAGGGGGAGGGATATATGAAATTTCCCGATTTTTAAAACACAAGAAGGGCTGAATAAACAAATTTGCACCTGGCATGTTACAATATGTTGCGAGGAGGGTTCTGTCTGCAGGCCTGGTCTGTACTGAATAATTCAGCATTTCCTAGTTAGATACTACATTCAGAAGGCCCTGAATATCAAGGTTTGGAACAAATCATTTTTCATGTACATTTTTTGGTAGACGAACCAAAACCTCTGTGAGTGTGTGTGTGTGTATGTGTGTATTTTGCTTGGCCCTGTGGGGTCCTCTAACTTTTCTCCCAGTTTCTCAGCTATGTAGTATATTTCTTTGAATGCCCACCCCCAGCCCCGAATGGACTGACCTTGACTATGATTTAATGCACAAAGCACAGGAAATTCTTGGGGGAAATGTGGCAAAGAGGATAGGCAGGTGGGCGGGGTAGATAAGACGCTCACAAAGAAGAAACAGTCTCTAGAGACCTAAATTATCCCAACCACTTCCCGTATGCGCCCTGGAAACACGTGTGACCTTGAGCAAGCCCGCCAAACTCAGCCTCAGTTTCCTCACCTGTAACCTGTGAGGCTGGCTCTGCCCATCTGCGCAGATTATTGTGAGAATAATGAGATGTCAGGAAAGCACTTTGGAAAACGCAGGACGTATTCTAGCAGCGTGAGCTTTCTCTCTATTGTGTGGCAGGAGGACATCTGTGTGAACCCTGGGGACCTTGCCCATTGTTAGCCAGATTAAACCGGCAGTTCTTCTTCCACTTGTCACCGCCACAGCTGCCTGCCTGCACGCGGGGGACACGGGGGGACGGCGGGGACTGTGGGCCTGCAGCAAGAGAGAGGTGGCACGGAGGATTTAGCACCATGGGCAGCCCCGCTGTTGCCAGCTGAAGTCCCCCTGGATCCTGGTGTCGGAGACTCCCGAGGCGAGCCCGGCGGTTACACATGGCCTGGGTCACTCCCCACCGGGGAAGCTGTGAGCCAGCCTCAAGCGCCAGTTAGTTTAGTTCCTCCTTCAACCCACGTTCCTTCAAGGGGGGGTAAGAAGTGATTTTGCACCGGTTTCAAGGGCGCAACTGGTCAGTCTAAGATCAGTAAAGGAAATGCTCAGGCCCTAAGTTTGCTTGACTTGCCCGACCCACCCTGGAAAACTCTCTGTAACTCTTACGGCATCCTCTCTGCTAGGCCAGAGGGCAGCTTCCTGTGACACTTTTGGGGGGGGGGGGAGGGTCTAGAGAGCTAAAAACAAAGCAGAATGGGTCCCTTGTGGATAGGAAGGCTGACCCTGCGGGGTCGGTGTCACCTTAGAGCAGTCAGACCCCTGAGGTTGCATATGGAGTTGGGTCTTCATAAGGAATAAGCACCAAGAATAAGCAGGAAAAAAATAGTTGTCATGTATGCCATGATGGAGCTTTTAACCTCGTGCCAGAAGCCAATGCCAAATAAATATGCTAAGATCACAAATGGATATGAGTGCCAGGAGGGAGACAGAGCAGGGCTGTGAGAGGCAACAGTGCGGCCTGTCGATGAGGCAGTCTGGGCGGGCCTCTCCGAGGAGGCGGCGTGTGAGCTGCCGTGCAGCCGGGGGCAGCCGGCCTTGCTGAAAGAGGGCAAAGAGGGTACTCAGAGGACCTGGGCAGAAACACTCATGGTGTGTTTGAGGAATAAAAAAGCCGTGGTGGGACTGAAGGGGAGTGAGTGGGGAAGTGGGGTTAGGATGAGGGTGGGGAAAGGGCAGAGGTCAAATCACACATGCCTACACACAGATGCCTTTTTCCCAGGAGGATAGCCTATAACTTCCAGCAGATTTCCAACAGGATTTAGTGAGGCAAAAGAACTCTAAGGAATTTTCTGAATCAAACAGCCCTTAGTCAATCTACCAGAGCTTTCCAACAATTATGCCAAATGATTGTTTTTCCTTCTCAATTCCTGAAAGCTCTGAATTCTAAAGCAGGCAGTGAAGCACGTGGAGTGCCATTTCAGGTCTTCCTTCAAGGTCGTGGGTGCAAGGGTGACAGCGGTGTGTGGTACAGTGTCCATGGTGACAGTGTGTGCGAGTGCCCAGCTGTGTCTGGAGTTTCAGTAGCCGCAGGAATGCAGCTCCCTCTCTTCTGTGTTCCGTGGCAAGAGCTCAGCCTGCACGGATGAGTGATGGGAGCTTTGCAGCCCGTCCCCCGCAGGCATAGACCTCGCCCCGGGGCGATCACCAGGACGAGTGAGTCACCAGCCTCTCTTCTGCTTGCAGCCTCCTCAATGCCAACAAGATCAACTGCCTGCGGGTGAACACCTTTCAGGACCTGCAGGACCTCACCTTGCTCTCCCTGTATGACAACAAGCTGCAGACCATCAGCAAGGGGCTCTTCGCCCCTCTGCAGTCCATCCAGACTCTGTGAGTATGCTGCCCGGAGTGCCAGCGGGTGCCCGGGCAGCAGGAGACCCCGAAGGCCCATCATGGAGAACACCCGAATGAAGGCAGAATGAGGGCCTCCAGGAGGAGTTCTAGAGCCTGCAGCGAGGCTAGAATAATAAAAATAGTAATAGCCTACCCATACGGAGCACTTACTCAGTGCTCGACACCGTGCTGAGTACTTGCGCTGTTTATTTATTAATAAAACCGTTAAGCTCACAGCAACCCTATTTGGTAGAAGCTGTTATTATCCCCAGTTCATATGTGAGGAAACCAAGGCACAGAAAGGTTAGGTAACTTGCTCAAGGTCACACAGCTAGTAAGGAGCAGGATTTGAATCCAGACAGAGACACTCCCAAGCCACACTCGTAACCCCCGTGGCCACTGTATTCTGAGCAGCTCCGTCTCTGCTGATGACCCATTCCTGCCGATCCGCAATCCGCCTCCACCCTGCAAAACCAAGCCTCTGATACGCGCACTGTTGGAATATTTCATCTCCCTCCTTGGGATGTATTTCCTCACTTCCAAGCACTGCAGATGTTCATAAATATTTCAGTTAAATATATGACATCTGAGTACAGATCTCAGCCCGATTTCTGATGGTTCCAGCCTTGGGCTTAGATCCCAGCCCCAGGCCTGCCATGAGCCTGGGGGCTTCTGGAGATGCTGTAAGTCAGCTGGCACTTACTGTCCCTGTAGTCGGGGACAAGAACCAATATGCAGTCCTAGCAGCTGCTGTGTAGTGAGCACCGACCACGTGCCTAGCCCCGTGTTCCGTGCTTTGCAGAGTGTCTCTTACTCAGCCAGGGAGAGCGAGGCCCACGGTGCTCTCATGATGATGAGGCTGATTACAACAATACCACTACTATATATGGAACACCCACCATATGCCAGGCGCCATGCCAGCTGTGTTATGTGCCTGGTGTCACTGAGCTTGGAGAAACAAAATGCATTCTACCCGAAGTGTAAACTCTAAGCCCGCCACTTGCTCGGCCCGTCAGAATTGGCGTGGGCGAGAGGAGAGGCAGTCGGTGGTGGATCCTGCCCTAAGTGGGAAGAGCTGGGAGACAGATTCTCCAGACCAGATGCCAGCTGCATCTGTGCCTGTCTTTTGCAGACAGCAGGCCTCAGGCCACTATCTTTGAGTCCTGTGTGAAAGCAGCACCCGCCAGGCCTCCTGGGGCGATGGGGGTGGGGATGGGGAGACCTGCAAGGGACCGCCAGGACCCAGCACCAGGCAGGGTGGTGGTGGAGCGAGGCACCGGGGGTCACTCCCGATTAACAGTCCCATCCCTCTCGCAGCCACTTAGCCCAAAACCCGTTTGTGTGCGACTGCCACTTGAAGTGGCTGGCCGACTACCTCCAGGACAACCCCATCGAGACCAGCGGGGCCCGCTGCAGCAGCCCGCGCCGGCTCGCCAACAAGCGCATCAGCCAGATCAAGAGCAAGAAGTTCCGCTGCTCAGGTAATCAGGTTACGGGGCTGGGCCCCGCTTTGTGGCTCAGAATACAGCAGCCTCGGAGAGGCCGGTAATCCAATCTGGAGGACAGCGAGCGCTGTAATGGCTCCTGCAAATTAAATTGGGGAAATGCAGTTAGCCCTGCAGAAAACCAATTACCTTATGGATTTAAAATAAAACACACACACACACAAAATAAAAGCGTGGGGGAGGGGGAGGCGGTTTCAGGGGAGACAGAACCCAGGCGGCAGTGTGTCTCCAGAGCGAGGTAGAAGCCGGGTGGGGGCAGCTTTCGCACATGTGCCCTTTAGAGCTAAGATTTATTTTTTAAGTTTCTAAAATGCACTCCCCAAAGAACAGATAGGGAAGTAAATATAGCCCAGGCCAGGTGCAGATGGTGTGTAATCTTGGGGACCTCCCCACTCCCCGCTAAAACTGTGGCTCAGACCTTCAATCACTGTGTATTCTGGGTTTCACGTGTTCACAGAAAACACTTTCGCTAGCTGCCTCCTCCACCCCAGACAGCTACGTTCCGAGTACGGAGAGAACAGTAGTAAGGGTTGTGCTTGAGCAGAAACAAGCCTTGTTTTCCTGTGCCCAAGCTCTCCCTAGAAACCTTCCTCCCCCCTGCACCCAGGAAGGACATGTGGGTGAACGGCCGGGGAATTTGCAGCCCACCTTGGAAAGAGAAGTAGCTCTCCTTGATCTGAGAGCCAGATGAACAGGCAGTTAAAAATTACTGTCATTTGTGTCCTTTTCTACTGGAAAAAATCTCCAAGCTGCGTTGTGTTCCCAACGGTGAGCGATTGATAGCATGAAGCGCTGAGATGGGTGGGAGCCAACCTCACAATCTGTGTGTCAGCAGCAACGGTGCTTCCGCCCCTGCCCGGGAGCCTCTGCCGCAGGCGATTTTTCCTAGGGAGAGTGCCCGGTGTCGGACGGTCACTGGGAGGAGGCCGGCAGGCAGGCTGCTGCTTGCAACGTGTTCTTGTCCTTTAAGTCAGACTCTTTAGTCTGTGTCTCTAGAATGATAAGCTTGAGCTATTTCATTTTTTTTCTTAACAGAAGCAAATACCTCAAGAGGGCTTGGAGATAACACAGGGACTTTGTGGCACTATGGGGAGTTGGGGCCAATTTGCCTTCCCCAGAATAGCGATGTCAATTACAAGAGCAATTTTGCACTTGTGATGAGCGCTGCGCTGAGCACTTCTAGTCTGATTTGCTCCTTCTAGTAGTCCTGTGGGGTGGGCAAGAGAGGTCCCTGTTCTACAGCAGAGGGCCCAGGGGTGAAAGGGGCACCCGAGGTCACAGGCCAGCAAACAGTGGAGGCAGGGCTGGACCTCGGGTCCGGCTCGCTCCTCAACACCGTGCAGCGTCTAGGAGAGGAGTATTTGGGAAGGAGCTGGCCCCACCCCCTCAACTGTTTCCTTAGGTTCCTGTCTGGGCCTGGCAGCATCTCTGGGAAGAAAATCTCCTCCCAGCCCAGAGCTGTCACCTAAGACACCACCGTCCTTTCCCGGGGCCTTTCCCCATGACTGACGCCAGCCTCATTCCCTCTGTTCCTACCCCTGTTTGGCCAGGGCGGAGTTAATTTGCTCTGCCAAGCCGTGGTGCCCAAGAAGGCGGGCAGCAAGAGTCAGAGGAGGTCAGGGTATGCCTGCCAACCCCTACCCCTGGGTCTCGTAAGTGTCCTGTCAATATCTTGCACCCCAGGTTGGTGCCAAGGTCCTGGACCACAGAGCAGGGATGGAGTCAGCCTGGGGCCCGAGGACCGGCGTCTCCCAGAAACACAATCGGGGCGATTGCCTGGGAATGGCTGCGGGCTGGGATCGGGAAGTGGCGGTATAGAAAGAACTAAGTAGGAGAAAGAGGAAATAGAAAGTGGACCTAGGAAACAGTAGAGCTTCGTTCTAATTCTGGCTCTCCCGCTATCCACCTATCTACCTACCTGTCTACACGCCTACCTCTGCAGTTGCAGGATCCTGGCTTCTTATATGTGGAGTAGGAGTGGCTGGAAATAAAAAACACAGACCGGGGGAAGGGGCCGGGTTCTTGGATTAACCTTGTCTAAAGAACTTTAAAAAAAATAATAATGCTAAGCAGAAAGATTATTCCTATGAAGGTAGAGACGTTTGGAGCTGTGCTGAGCCTGACAGACAGCACTCTCCATGCTTTAAGTTTATGTGGCTGAGAGAGCTGCTGCTGAGCTCCAAAGGCCTTGGCTTTGAGAAGCGCCAGGGCCCAGACCTGCCTTAGCCTTGGGGTGATACCAGAACCATAGATCTAAAGCTGTGTGTTTCCAGGAAGCTCCAGAAGAGAGAAGGGGGGCAGGTGACACAGACTGGATTTGACAGATAATAACTCTGCATTTTACTTTCCCCTAAAAGCACCCCCATTGAAAAGACAGCTGATGTAATTAGGAGCCAATTTGAGGGCTGCTCCAGCAACGTGCAGAGCCGCTCCTTAGGCAGGACGTCTGCTTCCCCAGCTGCCTGGTGTCTGCCTCTCTCCATCAGCTGCATCCGCTGCCCCGGGCAGCAAGATCCGTTTAGGGGTGGATGCTGCCCACTGGGGTGATCTGACCAGCAGATTGAGTCCTACTGAAAAGGTGCCGTCTAGCTGCCTGGGACCCCAGGCCCATCCCTGGGGAGCACGTGGCAGTTGCAGGAGCTGTCTGTCTTTCCTCATGCCTCCCTGCTTTGCAAGAGAAGAAACTGTCTTGTTGGAGAGTCCAGAGAGTGGTGATGCCATGTGTCCAAAGATGGCAAACAGCAAGATAGCGCTTAGGGAATAACAGAATTTGGGAGACCTCAGAGGTCACCCAGTTTACTCTGGAGATGAAGAAATTGAGGATGACACAGCAGAGAAGTCTTATCTAAGGTGTAGGTATTATTTTCAGGGCAAGATCCAAAACGTAGGACTTTTGAAATACTGTGAAGATTCTTGATAATTTATCCCCTTTCCCCCACCCCTGCCTGGTCCCTCCATTTCCTTCTGTAGAAGGAAAGCAAGGACAAGGGAAGTGACGTCTTAAGGCGTGGTGGGCTGGGGGAGGGTGTTGCATGACAGGGATGAGTTTTCCCTGCTGTGCACTGAGGTGCTGATCAGACTCAAATACGAAATCCCAGAACCGGAGTAGTCACAGAGCCCTGCCTGTCTGGGTGTCACAGTGGAGCCTAGTGCAGATGACATGTTTGGCTCTAGTGAGTAGAGGTGAGGGCTGAGGAAGGAGGAGAGGCCAGCCCCAGCGCTGTAGCCCAGCTCTTCCCAACTGGGCCATCACTGCAGACAGCCTGTGCACTGTCAAGATGCTAAGACCATCTTGTCAACAAACTCGGTCCCAAAAACACATTGTGGAGGAATGGTGACCTCATGCCAGAGGTGAGGCAGGGAGGGTCTCTGTCATCTGGCCCTGGCTGTAGTCTCATCGAGGTGCACACATCTGCAGCCCATTGCCACGTGGGAGGAAGTCCCAAGTCAGCAGGTGCATGAAAACTGCCCTGATCTGTCACGGCTGGGACTATAAAAACGGGCACCCTCACCTTCACCTGGGCCCCTGGCATCTCAGACAGTGGTTGTCAGTCAGTCCCACCCACGCCCACGATTCCCAGCCAAGGAAGAGATCAGGAAATCAAGGACCCTAAAATTAGGTTTCTTCCCCTCGCATGAATCACTTGCCTTCCCCTTCCTTCCTTCTTTTAGTCTGAAACAGGTCACTCACTGACAGGCACTGGCCACCATCTCTGCGAAAGTCAGAGTTCTCAGACCCCTGACTGCAGGGTTCTCAGCCCCACACCTAAGGCCCGTTTGGCTTTGCTTCTTTTTCTCCGGCTAGGGAGATGTATTTTCTTTTGACACCACCCTCCTCCTCTACTCTACCTTAAATGATCTGGGATGAACGTGAGCCAGAGGGTTTCTGGGGACCCTGATGGATAGTGAGGAGACGGCTGAATTGTGAAATGTCACAAGGGGGCTTTTTTCCAAAGAGAGCATCGCAGCTTTGCTAGACCCCTGGGAATTGTGGACTGTCTTGATTTAAGGGCACAGAGGAATGGACCCTGATGGAACCACTCAGCCATTGGGACTGGCCCTGTGTTGCAGAGCATGCAGATGATGCTTTGCTAAGTTTGATGTCTTGTCAGACCCACTGGTGTGATGGGATGGAGTTTGGAGGCTCAGTTCAGGCCTGAGATATGAGCACAGACATCTGAGTGTCCTTTCGTTCCCTTGGGAAGGATCCATTCTGTCCTGATGCTCCTGAGTATGGGTGTCCAATGATCTCCCACCTGTTCTTCTCCCTTCCTCCTGTGTCTCCCCTGGAGCGGGGCACGAGGGCAGTGGGGCTCCTGTCTTCGGAAGCGTTCCAGTGGAACCCCACTCCTGGTACTAATCACGCTCAGTGGGGGCCTGCTCCGGTTTCCGCTTCTCCACGCTGCTTCCTCTGAGCGCTCCTGTCCTCTCTCTGACGCTGCTTCCTGACCTTGACTCTGACCAGTCGCCGCGGGGCTTTCCTTTGTGCTTGATCTAACCATGTGGTGGAACGATGGAAACGGAACATGGTTCTGTCAAGCACCGCGGAAAGCACCGTGCTCTCCTGCAGCATGGCCCGCCACCGCCGCCACCGCCACCACCGCTGGACACCTCTCCTCTGCTCTGGAGCACCGCAGCCCACCACCTGCCAGACCCACCTCTCCCAGTCTCAACTCACAAAGGGCAGGAGGGTGGGAGTCTCAGAGGACTCAGATACAGGGTGCAACGGGTGTGGAGAAGCACAGTGGGGCCAAGCTAAGATCGGTATCCACATCTCCTACCCAAAATGGAGCTGCCCTCCCCCAAATCTAGCCTGGATGCCAGACAAGCAGTAACAGCTAGATCCGAGCTCAGAAATACTGCGCATCTTCTTCCGTTGGAAGGGAACAAGCCTACCTGAGTCGTGTGCCCCCTTGTTGCATGGGAGAGTCCCAG
Organism: Eulemur rufifrons; assembly: GCF_041146395.1. Classification (NCBI taxonomy): domain Eukaryota; kingdom Metazoa; phylum Chordata; class Mammalia; order Primates; family Lemuridae; genus Eulemur; species Eulemur rufifrons. Next base: position 17,136,016 of record NC_090992.1, read on the forward strand.
CCCAAGGCCCTTTTCCCCAGTGGTAGCTAACCCGGAGGGGAATCCATACCGCTCGTGACCCCCCACCACCTTTGCTGTTATCCACTTCATTTGAAACGAATGTGAGCATGAGAATGGGTGAAACTGGTGCGAGTCCGAGACCTAGGACTTAACCTGAGGCTCCCTCTGAACCTGACCCTCACTCCTCATGAAAACTTTGACCCTGAACCCCATGAGGCCGAAAGTCCAGTCTGTCTCCTTGACCTTGAAAGCGCAGTTAACACGGGGGTACCAGGGGACGGGGCAGGGGACTGTGCGAAGCCTGCCATCTCCGACAATAAAGAGGGGGATCTTGGTGCCTCTTATTTTGCTTGTTTCGTGATAAATCCTAGATCCAGTGAAACTAGAAGATTGTGTTGTTGATTCCTACCTGGGAGTCTGTGTCCTGCCCCCTGAGAGAGAGCTGAGGTGGGAACCACAGTCTGGCTGAGAACTGGGAGCTGGGCTCTGAGCCCCTGTCACGAGGTGTGACTCAGTGTGTCCCCTCCCTCAGAGCTGGGGCCAACTGCTGCCGGGCACGGGGGAGTCTGTTTTCCTCTCTGAAATTTTCTTAACATACATTGGGTGCTTACCATACAGGCCAGGTGCCGCACTGTTCCACGTCAGCACCTTGTTTAATTTTCATAACATTCTAGGTCCCATTTTACAGATAAGGATATTGAGGCCCAGAAAGGTCAACTAATTCACCCGGGGTCATCTAACTCCAAAGTGGCTGTGCTCTACTGCTGGAATACCCAGGCTTCCCAGCTATGGACAGTCCCATGGCTTTGAGTTAGAGCATTTTTTAATTCTTGAGTTGATAGGGAGTTGAAAACTTTTTTAATGCTCCCTTTCAAATAACCTGAGCAAGAAAGAGAAAAAGCACTATTCAAACAGCAATTCCCCGCCAGCATAAACATACCAAGATCCCGTTTGCACAGAGCAGATCCTCAGCCTGGAGAAATTCCCTTTCCCTCCTGACAGAGGGGGGGCATTCTGAATTCCCTGGCACTTCCCCATCCTGTGGGGGCCAGGCCTTTGGTTGTGGGTCCACAGTGGTGCCCCCGTGGTCTGTGGCCATTTCCCTCTGCTTTGAGGCAGGTGGCTGCTCTCGTAACAGACTCAGATGGGGACAGCTCGCTAGGAAGTGCCCTGCCCAACCGGCCCCAAACTCTCAGTGAAACAGTGCTTTCCAGGCACTGCCGGCTGGTCCCCAGGCTTGCCCAGAGTGGATGCTGTGTGCCTGCCAGAGTTCCCAAGAGTCCCTCCGTCACATGTGACCCTTTGCTTGGTCTCACCACGTGCTTTCCAAGCTGATGAGGCCTGACAGGGCTTCACATTCCCCCAGTTCCTCTTTCTGCTTCTTCCCTCACTTCTTTCGTCCCACCCATCTTAGGGATATTGGGAGTAGAGAGGAGAACTCTGGACACACGAGTTGGCAGGTTCATGCTGATCAGATAATGATGAATTTGTGACTTCCAGTCAACAGACTGGTTGCCCAAAGGATGACACAAAATGCAGACTGCTAATGGCAGCAGCCATCCTGGGCCCAGCGTTGGCCTCTGACCCCAACGCAGCCAAGTCCATCCAAAGAAGGAGAGCTTTGGCCCCCTGCCTGCCCCAACCCCTGACCACCCACCTGTGACAATACACTCTCGGGAATGGCCGCAGGGCAGGGATTTATAATAAAGTCATGTTGCTGTGGATTTGCACCTCCTACCCCCACCCCCCGTCTATTAAAGCTTGTCTGTGATCACATACCAAGTGTCGTTGTTCTGGGCTGCCCGCGAAAGGGGAGGAGGCTCCAGGGGCAGGACCAGGCGAAATGCCAGGTGACATCAGCTCCTCCAAGGCCTGGCTCAGCCGAGGCTGAGGTTTATGGTCCTTCAAATCCTCCAGGGTCCCTCCTGTCTAAACTCGTCCCAAAGAGAAGCAACAGCCGCCTGTTACAGTCGGTCCTCTCCTACTAAGTATTTCTGGCAGTGACAAATATGCATAGAGATTGAAATTGACTTTTAAAGCTCTGGAAAAGTTAAAAATACTTTTGGGTAGTTATGAGCATTAGGCATAACAAATGGCTCCGAGAAACCCTGGGTAGTTTCGGTAATGAAATATGAAGTGATAGAGGTGGCATTTCGGGCTGGCTCTGACTGGGGAACGAACTTTTTCGGTTATGTACATACGCCGTTATTAACATTTCTGGCTCCCACGCATATAAAATATCACATTCCGACCCCCTCGTTAATGCAAACCAGGGCAATAACAAAAACAGCAGGGGGAGAAATATTGGAAAGAACACATTAGTCCATCAAATCTAATTGCAAAATCATGTCATTAAAATGGGTCAGCGGCTCCATTGCAGAGGTCCGCCCGTTATAATCTAACTATACTACTGAGAGCGATTCCTGCTAACTACAGACTGCTCTCACCTTGATTAAAACGAAAATGCATTTAATAGGCAGCTGTCCCCAGCCACAGCCCAGCCGGTGCACGCCTTCGGGTGCATCGTGTTGAAGAGCAAAGTGTGCCCCCTCCCGTCTTTCTGCCTTTGATCAGTAGTCAGAGCTCCTGTGCTTTGCAAGGGTCCCATTATACACACGGACTGAAGGAAAAATCTACGTGTATGTGTGACATGCCCCTTCACGCCATCACTGGGTAGGTCCACTGGCAGGGAACAAGAGAGGGTAGCCATGTAGCAGCATTTGCAAAATGAAACTCACCCAGGACTCGGCGCGCTGATGGGTCTGGAGGAAAATGGTCCAGGTCAGAGTGATTCAGGGGGCAGCAGCTGGCAAGCCAACACCAGAGATTTGCATGATACGTTGGAGCAGGAAACCATGGGCATAACTGTGGGGCTACGTGCACAGATTTTGCTCACTCAGGCCTGAGGGTGGATGAGGAGTTGAAGGAGGGGCGGGAGGGAGCAGAGAGGGAAAGGGGGTAGGAGCAGGCTTCGGACTCCCTGTCTTAATAAGAGCGTAGCTGGTGTCACTTCGAGTCCGAGACCCAACAAGTTCATTTCCTATCAGGGACTTCCACAGGGAGACAATCCAAGGGGTGAGCAGCTGAGAGGGTGGGAGAGTTCTGCTTCCTGCCTCACCATAGGCCACTGTGGGAAAACATCCCTTGCAATCCATCTCTACCAAGTCCGGCTTTATGGTCATTCCTACGGGGACTGGGATAAAGGTTTGGGGAAGCACATCTACAGTAAGGCGTACCCTTAATCACGTGGATCCTGGCAGCAGCCTGCCTGGGTTCACCCCTCTGCCCCGACTGGGTTGCCTGTGGGACTCAGTTTCCTCATCTGCAAAATGGAGTTATCATAACTCCAGAGCATTGGGAGCATTAAATGGTATCCCCCCTTTGAAGCTGTTCAGTAACTGACAGCTATTACCGCTAGCTACACTGATGTTTTAGTGGCCTCCGAGATGCCAAATGAATCACAGGCATCCGTGCACCTCGTGACCCTTTCCGGAGGCGCTCACCTCCATGATCTTACTCACATCTTCACAACAGCCCCCAGAGACAGGGGCAGCTATTTGATTCCCATTTTGCGAGTGGAGAGACTGAGGCTGGTAAGTGGCAAGGCCTGGACAAACCCGCGCCCTCTGCCGCTACAAACCCAACTGTCGATGCCCTGTGTCGCTCTGACGCAGTAAGATCACCAGGGTGATGCCTCCCGGGCTAAGCGGGCAGATAATGTTCCCATTCTCTGAGATACGTCCCAAATACGTACAGGACACTCAGGCGATAGTGACACCCTACCCCACATTGGACAAATGTGGACCGAGTGCTCGCTTCGTGCCTAGCATTGTGCCGATGAAATGTTGAGGGTGACGGGATGAGGAAGACCCAGCCCATCGATAAGCTCGGGTGTGACAGGAGAACCAGAGCTCCCGGTTCCCTCTGGAGTGATGTCATGGTCACACGAGTGTCTGCCTGGTTGCCAGGAGGTCACTTGTGATCACTAAAGCAGTCCCCCGGGGTATCTCTCAGAGACATCAGATCGTCGGTCGTGTTCCCATTACTATGCAACCTCAAGAGAAATTCAGTTCCAGAAAAGCAAATCTTAGCTCCCACTTTTAGCTCCCTGGAGCAGACCTTTCCTCATAGGTAAACAGAACTTTCTCTCTAAGGCAGAGGCCAAATCTGACCCTCGGATGCATTTTGTTTGTCTTCACGGTGTTTTAAGTTTTATTACCAATATTGTTTAAACATCCGGCTTCTCTTACAAAAAGCAAAAAAAAAGGAATACCGGTAAACCCTGAGCCAAATTCCTGAGCATTAGAGCTGTGGGCTCCTGTTTCCTGGGTCTTCAGCCCTCGTGACTGTCTGCCCAGTGTTGAAGCTCAGTGTCGATGGTCATTTATGGCCACATGCTGGGCCTTCACTCCTGCTGTTACCTGCTGTGGCCTGAAGACAACCGAGTCTGCTCCCCCTTCCCGTACCTTAGTCCTCTGCTCTGGAGTAGCCCCATCAAAGTCCCATCAAAATCTCATTATTTGGATTTTCATGAACATCAGAGGGCCCGTGGATGATAGGCATCGTGAAATTGTAGGCTGGATTCTGTACACACGTGCCTGGGAGTGTTTCTCCAAGGAGAACATCCATTACTTTCATCAGCTTCTCAAAAAGATCTGGGACCCACAGACGTGTGAGAACCCACAGATCTCGAGCTGGGTTTCCCTGACGACAGACAGCAATGATCCACAAAGACCCAGTGGGAGGCAGCGGGCTGGGGACAGGGAGAGCCCCGGCAAGGTGGCCAAACAGTGAAGGCCATGCTGTGTCTGTCACTTGACCCTCGGCCCCAGCAGCCCCAGCACCCAACTCGTCCAGCCCTTCTTGCCTCCCCACCTGCAGCCCCCAAAACCTCCAGCCCTGTTCAGGACTCGGGTGACGCTGACGCCCCTCTTTGGCCCTGCCCAGGCTCCGAGGATTACCGCAGCAGGTTCAGCAGCGAGTGCTTCATGGACCTCGTGTGCCCCGAGAAGTGCCGCTGCGAGGGCACCATCGTGGACTGCTCCAACCAGAAGCTGGCCCGCGTCCCAAGCCACCTCCCTGAATATGTCACCGACCTGTAAGTCCAGCCCCAGTGTGATCTCACGACTCCTCCCCGCACACAGCTGGTCACCCTGAGCCAGCTCAGGCAGGGTCTCCTGGAGGTCACCCTCTCTGGCTCTGTCACTTGTACATTTCCTGTCTTCTGCGTACTGGTCTGAGGACAGACACCCAGGCATCCCCCGGGGACAGTTCCTTCATTCACGCTACAGTGTTTTCTGAACACCCACTGTGCCTGGCCCACCAGTTTCTACAATGAGCAGAGCAGATAGTCCCCGCCAGCCTTTATGGGGCTTGCAGCGTAGCCAGAAGGATGGATGCTCAGTAAACAATTGTACTAACGTGAGAAAACAGCTAGAATGGTTAAATGTATCTGAACCTCCAATCAGCCATGCTAACAAAGGGACATGTTGGTTTATCCAAAAAAGGAAGAGCTAAAGCGTTCTAGCCTCATGAAGGGCGAGGCCCAGCATGTGGACTGACACCTGTGCTTCCAGTCCTCCTGACACTGGGCACGTTGTCTATCAGATCGGAGACTCAGTTTCCTAGCTGTGCAATGGAGGGGTAATGCCGAGCTCCCAGGGTGGGTGGGAAGACTGGGAAAGAGAATGCAAGCACAGAGTTCATCGTGAGCCCTGGCATGGAGCAAGCCCTGGATGCATGGTGGTGTTCCACGTTGTCATTACTGTTCTCTGACCTCACAAGTCACCGTAGGACGCAGCAAGGCGTGGCTTTCCCTGCCCTCCCGCTCGCCCTGAGCACACGTGAATGTCGGGTGTGCAGTCCCTGAGCTGGCCCTGGTAGAGCTCCAGAAGGAGCTGAGGGGCTTAGAGGATTGGGAGACCCTGGGGAAAGCTGCTCGGGGGTTTTAAGTTGCCACTGGCACTACCACAAAGTGAAGGCAGAGCCATGATAATTGAGTGGGTGCTAAGAACACTCATGCCCATGCAGGGTATTCAAAAAATCCACTACACCCTAGTCAAAGGGGCTTCCTGGGGGAGGAGGAGGAGGCTGATTTTCTCTCTCTTTCCACCCCATTCACATATGCCTCCTCTCCCTGTCATGCTGACGGCGCAGACACTGGGGTGTCCGGTGGTTCTGTGGCCTGTCGCCGAGCGTGAGGTCCAGGTGGCAACTCAGCTACAGCCGGGGGCAGGGCGGGGGTGGGGGTGTGGCAAGTAGGGGCAGCCAGGGAGGAGCCTTGTCCACAGCTAACCCCCCACCTCATCCTCTCGCTTCCTATACAGGCGACTGAACGACAACGAGATATCTGTTCTAGAGGCCACGGGTATCTTCAAGAAGTTGCCCAACCTGCGGAAAATGTAAGTCAACTGCAGGGACTTGGCGGCAGCCTGTGCCCTCTGGCTGGGGTGTGTGCTCCAGACTAGAGGAACCAGGGCGCTGGCGGCCCCCCCACCCTCTGCTGCAGCCCCCCTCATGCTCCTCCCGAGCCCTGCTGTGGCCTCCGCTGGGGAGCAGGACGTGTGGACACAGGCGAAAAGCCCTGCTTAGTCGCGTGTTCTGCAGGGCAAGCGTTCTACACCACCCTGGCCCCTACCCCACTTCCCTCTGCCCACAGGGCAGGGGCAGGGACTCAGGTTGGGACCAGCAATGGGCACAGGTATCTGGGGTACGTTATTTGGCAGTTCTTACGAGGTGATGGTTTAAATGTCCATTTTCAGATAGAATCAAAAGGCCTCCCCCTCAGCGAGGCACAGAACAGCGTAAATGCCAGCGGCTTCTCACGGCGGGTGTCAGTCTAGGTGCCCTGGGGCTGGCCAGGGCCTGAGCTTAGGCAAAGGGCCCACCTGCTTACACTGGCGTCTCCACTGCCAGGGCTGCCCATCGCGCTAACCCTCTCCCTGCCTAGAGTCTGGGCCAAGTCACGCAGATAACAGGGAGAATGTTGGTGCACCGTTAGAGTGCGTGTCCCGGGCCCGGGCCACGCTCCCTGCCTCCCCCGTCGGCTGGGTGAGTCCTCACTCACCTGGCTGGTGCTGGCTTCACAGCCCCTCTGTGCAGGTGAGGAAGCCAGGGCCCGGAGAGGTCCGTGACTGCCCTGAGACCACACGGCTACTGCATGTCAGAGCTGGCATTCAGACGTGGGTCCCCCTGCAGTGACACTACTGAGGGGCTATCTCCCTCCTCTTCCCTTCCCGGGCTCCCCAGCAGAGGTTACTGGTGCAGAGACGGGGCTCCTATCCACCTGCCCCCCAGGGCACTCTTCGACCCCTTCCCTCCCCTCAGCCCGTGCTCCATGTTCCCTGGCCCCAGAGTTTGGGTCTGCCTGTGGAACAAGGGGAATACGGTCCATCCTCCATCATTGCCTACTCGCCAAAATCTGTGTAACTCCAAAATCAACAGTGAGGAGCGTTCACGGTCATTCTTGGACACGCACAGAACAGGGAAGAAAGTCTGAGTCCCCTACACGCGTGTTCCCGGCTGGGGTTGAACAGGGCGATACTCTGCCTTCGCCGCAGCTCCCATGCTGTAAACTGGCGTCCCTCGCACAGTTTATCGAGTGCCATGTATTTTGCACGGTTGTGCTTTTTGTTGGTGATTTCTCTGTTTAAAATGGCCCCAAGCGCAGCGCTGAAGTTCTGTCTAGTGAGCCTAAGCACAGGAAGGCCCTTTGCCTTACGGATAAAGTGTGTGCATTAGACGAGCTTCATTCAGGCAGGAGTTACGGTGCTGTTTGCTGTGAGTTCGATGTTAAGGTATCAGCAATATATATTAAATAAGGTGTGTTTGATCAGAAACACACAAAAAGCGAGGTTATGTATTGATCGGTTGATGAAAATATTGTGACCAGAGGCTTGTGGAACCCAAACCTTGTATTGCCCCTAGGACCAATGGTTCAGTGTCCACTAATTCAGTGTTCCCAGCAGTCTCGGAGATAGTAACCACCGAGAATAATGAGAATGAACGGCACCTCCTTACTTTTTTCTTGTTATACCCATTCCTACCCATCAGTCCCCTGCAGGCAAGGAGGACAGAGACCTTCTGGGCCCTGTGGTGCATCTGGATGTCACTGGTGCTACTCAGGCCTCCTTCCTTCCTCCCTGCCTGCAGCCACCACCTTGCCCACGGCCCCAGTGACTGTGGGTAACTGGAGGCAGTGGGGAGCACCCTGGGGGGCAGCATGGAGAGGGGCGCACATGGCTCCTGGTGGGGATCATAGCTGTCGCTGTGCTCCTGCACCCACTAGCTTCAGGGACCCAGCACAAACACCACACACCACCTCCCAGGGTTGGGCAGTCTTGGCTTCCACAACAAAATAGGAACTCTCATTTTAAGTGAAACTCAAGCACTTCGGGTCTTTCATCTTCGCAGTTTTGATAGGGACATGTATAGCGAACTATTTCTGTACGCCCAGGAAAGCAGTAGCACAAACACGTGATAAGTTGCAACCAACTCCTAGCCTCAGCAACCGAGCAACAAAAGGGAGTAGTGGGGACTGTGGCAAAACGTGGGCCCAGAGCTCATCAAAAGGGGCAGGAGTCACTTGGCTTGTCCTAGTGTTTGTCATGCTGGAACAAAGGTCACGGCCGCCAAATATTCCCACTTCTTAAGGGCAGCCAGAAATCCAGAGGTGGGGGGAAACGGGCAGACAGGCCTCGTTCCTTCTGAGTTCAGCTTTACCCCTCCCAGCTGTGTAACCCTAGGACTGTCCTTAGCCTTTCTGAGCCTCAGTTTCATCACCTACGTGGCAGAAATAAATCCACCTTCCTGTGAGTCATGATGAGGATCAGAAGTAAGTGTGAGCAAATAAAGACGAAAGACCTGGCCTCTCCAGAACCTGTAGCTGCACAAAAAAAGAAAAGAAAAAAAAAAAGGCGTGGCCTGTGGCGGTGGTACTGGGCAGAGAGGGTGCGGGAAGACAGGAGAGGGCCTCTGGGTTGAGTGCCCCCGGGTGGCAGTTTGTATATTGCAAACAGGGTTGCACACTCAGACCCTTTCAGGAGCCAGGAGTAGCTCAATGTGGGAAGCAGCCGGTGCAAAGCCACACCAATAGCAATAGTGGGTAGCCGCTAGCACAGCTTGAACACTCCGTGCCAGGCAGTGCCAATACTAGTCCATTTAGCCCTCGCCAGGGACAACAAAAAAGCTCTGGGACTGCTTTAGTTTACAAATGAGGAACCTCAAACATGGACAGTAACTTGTCCAAAGTCAAGTGGCACAGCCAGGAGGTGACAGTGCAGGTTAGCTGGCAGATGCACAAGCCCCCTGTGTGTGCCAGGTGTGTGTTCCTGGGTATGTGTGCACACGTGTGCATAGATCCATACGTACAGCACTAGCCAGCCTACCACGTGACCCAATGCGGAAATCCAGTCCTCAAGGCCACCGGCTGCAGCCACTGATTTAAAATAACTTGACAGCAACTCTTTTTGTCAAGTAAAGATGGTCCCTTGTGCACTGGGACCCGTCACCACTCCTGCACCTCCATGGCGGTGGTGGGTCAGTCTGCATCTCTGCCCAGCAGAGTGGTTAAGACCAACAGCGGCCGGGCCTGGGCCTGCCAAGCCTCTTCAAGGACGGTGGGGCCAGGGACCTAGGGTTGCCTGGTCTTGAGTCTGCCCTTGCTGGGCAGGGGAGTGTGAACAGAGCCAGGTGGGTAGACTTTGTTCCGCCTTTGTGAACCTGTGTGCCCTTACCTGTGGAACTGGAATACATGCACTGGGTTATTAGCACTACGGCAACGCAATGCAAGATTTTAAATGGTGTCATATCCAGAACACCTGTGCGACCTCTTGCAGGTGAGCTGCCAGGTGGGTTCTTACGCTAAGGAAGACTCTCAACCAGAGTCTGAACACTGGTAGTCCTCTGGTCAAAATCACGTGCACACAGTTGGATTTATTGGTAGTGGTTTAATAATAATAGTGCCCTTAATAAAAAGGGTGTTTTTAATAATAATTAGTTGCCCACTTTAAAAAATCAAGAGTTCTCACACACAACAGAAAACAAATCCAGATTTCTGGCGTATTTTGGAGCATTGGATGACTGGCAGAACTGCTCCCACATTCCCAAATGGCTCCAGTGGAGTTAAGCTGAGGAGCGGCTGCCCCCTTGGATGGGACATGTGTTTGCTGGTCACCTTGGTCCCCACTGGGCCTGCTTCTGGTCACCACTAAGTCACTTTCCTGTGGACACCTGCGCTTGCAACCCCAGCTTGCAACAGAATTTCCACGAGAAGGAGGGAGAGGCCCCCGAGAGGGTGGACAGGACCTCCCCATCCTGACGATGTGCCAGAGCACAGCCCAGTCATGACTCAGTGGCCCCCATTTCCAGAACGATCCACGTAGCTCTCTCCCCACTGCATTTCCATCTGGGAGGGGCTCTTCCCTGTTGCCAGAGTTACTGGGCTGTCCTACAACCCTGGAGAGACACGGACCCGGGAGAGGCCGAGGCTTGCTTTGTGGACCTCGGGCGTTCCAGGGGTAGCCAGACGAATCCCCCAGCCTGCAGAGCCTCGGGTTTTCTGGGGAAGAGTGACAGCAGGCTCTGTGAGGTGCACCTAGCCACTTGCAGAGGCAGCGGGGCTGAGACTCCTCGGCACCCACCCTGGGCCTGGGGTGGGCGTTTCTGCAGCTGGTCCTCTTAGCTGTAAGACTCCCCCATCCTCATCAGAGTCAAGGCCGCGAGGGTGCAGTTTTGCTTCAGGCAGGTCTGCAGAGACAGAGATGGAGAGAGCCCCCCCCCTACCCTCTTCTCGTTTTGGGGTTTCCTGGAATCTGGGGCATCCTCAGGAAGATACTGCCCTGAGAATGAACGGAGCGCTTACCCCACCTCCGTGCACTCGTTTCGCTTCTGGAGTGCTTGCCCAAGCTGCGACCCCGTCCTCCAGCCGGCGCCCTGATGGATAGAGAGACAGCAGCAGCTGGCTCTTCTGGAAAATTCTATCCCTCCCCCCTTTTTACTCTCCTTTTTACTCTCCTTCTGTTTTCCATTCTCCCAGCCTGAGGAAATCCAATTCACAACCCCGTACAGTAATGTGATGTTAATTTTGCTCATTTAAAGAAACAGATGTCAGGAAATGGGAACCCTCCCATTTCATGGCTGCTCTAACTCATCTTCACTGCGCGTCCCTTGTAGTTTAATCCCCCAAGAAGCCCAACTCTCGGGAGCAAACTCCTGCTCCTCCGGCACTCGGGTGAGTTATAGCTACTGGGAGAGGCTTTATCTCTCTCCCATGTCTAATTTGGGGGTAATTTGCAGTCTCCCCGGCACGTTCCCGTCATTCCTGGTTATCCCGGCCCAGGCTGCCCGGATTCGTAAGGAACCTGGCTGCGTTGAAGGAGAGCAGGAGGGGAAGTCCAGTTCAGGAGTCTCCTGACTCCCCCAGACCTCAGGAGAGGGATTCGGGGGAGCGTTTGCCCCTGTTTTCTTGGCAGGACGGGAAGGAGAGAGACCAGGCCGGACGCTGGGCAGAGAGGGGGCAGGCGACGTGAGACGCGGAACTGAGGCACCGACTGTCTCCTCCACACCTGCCCAGGAGCGCGGGCATTGCCGCCCCTTGGGGCCCCTGCTAACTGTCCTACTCTCTACCCCCATGAGATCCACCTTTTCAGCTCCCCTATGTGAGTGGGAACATGTGACATTCATCTTTCTGTGCCTGGCTTATTTCACTTAACATAATAACCTTCAGTTCCACCCATGTTGCTGCAAATGACAGGATTTCGTCCTTTTTTACAGCTGAGTAGTGTTCCAGTGTGTGTGCGCGCCACGTTTTCTTTATCCATTCGCCCACTGAGCACGCGGTCAGTTTCCCAAAGGCAGCCCCCGCTGTGTGGGGCTGGGGTCCCCACTCCCGGGGCACAGATGAAGACCAGATGTCCTGGCGCCCGAGACCGAGCTGCCCCCACGATCCATCTCTCTCTGCACACTGACCCTCTGCTCCCCTTGATTCTCCCCCGTTCTGCCCCTTCCTTCCAGAAACCTGAGTAACAACAAGATCAAGGAAGTGCGAGAGGGCACCTTCGACGGAGCGGCCAGCGTGCAGGAGCTGATGCTGACGGGGAACCAGCTGGAGACCGTGCACGGGCGCATGTTCCGTGGCCTCGGTGGCCTCAAAACCCTGTGAGCACCCGGGGGGGACCTGGCCCACGGCCCAGAGGGAGGTGGGAGGGCAGGGAACTAGAGAGGGACTGTGAAGGCTGGTGGGACCTGGGCTCTGTCTTGGCCTGCTGAATCCCTTTCTTCCTGGAGCCAGAGTCACCAAACGTCACCGAGCCTCAGAAGGGATAGGAGTTAGCATGCTGAGCACCACCGACACACACTCTCACACACACACCACTCAGTCTCTCTCATGTGTGTGTGTGCATTATATTAACATATTATAACATACATGATGTATATAGATTCCTGCCAGAAACATGCTGAAGGAGGCACACAGTCACATTTACCCACAAACACATAGACACGTTTCTAAAAATAATATGTACAACGTGCATATAAACCCAAGCACGAACAAGCACAGACATAAACACACACACACACAAGCTGATGTCCACGGCTACTTCTTGATTCTCCCTTCTCCTCCTCAGAAATGTGCATGCACACACTAACAACCACACAATAAGCATGTGTGCACATACCTGTGCATGACACATGTTTCCAACAATAAAGCATGCGCAAGCAAGAATGTACGCACAGTTCCGTGCAGCTTCAATGGGGAACCGGGCCCTGCTGTCACGGGACAAAGCTGAGCAGCACGGCCAGCCTGGGCCTGGGGGGTTGGCAAATGCATCCCCCCTCCCCACACACGCCACTGCAGAACCATTTGGGAAGGAAAGGGTAACGCCTGTGCTCCCTCGTCACCCCTCCCTGTAGGATGCTGAGGAGTAACTTGATCAGCTGTGTGAGCAACGACACCTTTGCCGGCCTGAGTGCAGTGAGGCTGCTCTCCCTCTATGACAATCGGATCACCACCATCACCCCGGGAGCCTTCACCACGCTTGTGTCCCTGTCCACCATGTAAGTTCTCCCGAGCCCACTGCCCACTCACTCTGGGGTCCTCTTCTACAGACCTCTCCCCTTCCGGCTCCCTGCTGTCTTTGGTCAAGGTCATCTGTCCGGCTGTCTACTGGATAAAAATTTGCTGGGCTCCCTGTATGTGCCAGGCACCGTCTAAGTGCTGAGGCTACACAACCCTGGCCCCTCCTCCCTGGAGCTCGCACCATAGGGAATGACCACAGACAGGGGGTCCACAGTGAATTGAAACCCCAACACAGGCTTTGTTGAGAAACACTGGAGTTAGCTTGTTGAATAAAGTGGGAAGTATGTTTCCTTCAGAGGGAAGAGCATGTGCAAAGGCCCTGTGTTTGGTTGGAGTGGGACTGAACGGAGGCCACATATGAGAGAGGGTGGGTGTGAAGCAAGCTGGAGAGGAGGCCAGGCCAGGCCGCAGGACTGCCGTGGGCCATCTCTGTCTTAATAATCTTATAATGGTCTTAATAATAGTAACATAATCAGACAGGGGTTTTAAAAAGATGTCACCAGTGGGTATCAGAATCAGAGTTAGAACCCAGCTTTCTGGGCACCTGAGTGCTCCTGCCCAGGTTCTTCACTGAATTGGTGAGGGAAGCTGGGTAGAGTAATGGTTAAAACTCTAGAGCCAGATTTCCTAGGTTCAAATCCCGCTGTACCTCTTGTTAGCCGTGACCTTGGAAAAGTTACTTCATCTCTTTGTACTTCAGTTTTCCTTGTGCGTAATCTACCTCCTGGGACGGTTACGAGGACTGAGTCTGGTAATACCTGTGAAGCACTCAGCGAGGGCCTGAGCTGTAGAAAGTACCCGACACGTGCGAATTTTGCAGCTGCTCAAAGTATCTCCATGTGGCTCTGTTACTCTCGGCTGCGGCTTTATTGTCCCATTTCTTCCCTTCCCCGATGACCCTATGGAGGACAGAAGGGAAAGCTGCTGCTGCGTGTCCTGTTGCTACCTGCTGCCATGCCGCCATGTGCCCGTTGTGCTCAGAATAAAAGCCACAGTCAAAGAAGGGCCTAAAGGCCCCAGGTCACCTGGCCCCTCCTGACCTGCCTGTCCCCTCCCCTACTCCGCCCACAGGCCTCCTCACTGTCTTCCTGTGTCCCGGCCCCTCCCACGTTGGAACTTTACAGCCCTCCTCCTGGCCTCCTGCCCATCCCCTCTGCTCAGGTGTCACCCGCCATAGCCCTGCTCCACCCTCTGCCGTCATCCCTACCCCCTCTAGCCCCGTCGTCCTCGTTTTTACATAGCACTAACCGTGTTCTAGTATACTATACGGTTTACTTATTTATCATGAATCGTATATGGTCTGCATCCCATCAGATAAGTTCCAGAAAAACAGGGCCGTACAGCTGTTTTGTTCACTGCTGTATCCTCACGCTTAGATCTGTGCCGGGAGCGTGGGAAGATGGCCAGTATGGGACTGTGGAATAAATGAATGAATCAGATGAAGGAAGGGACGACGGGTTCGGAGCCGACACCAGTGGGTTGGTTCCTTTCAGCCCTCCCCGGTGCCTCCACCCTGGGAATGTGGAGACGCATAGGATGCCCGGAGGGGCGGAGTCACAAGCATTAAGGGAAGCGGCTCTGCCGCGTGGAGTAAACTGCCCAACTGTACCCGCCTACTGAGTGTCAGAGCCGGATTCAAACCCGGGCAGAGCTGCTCCCAGGCTCTCCATTGTTCCGTCCTGCCGCAGCCTCTCCTAAATTACCTCCCTGAGCTCCGCTTTCCCACTGGTGGAACGAGGATAATGTTACCTCCTTCCTAGGGTGGTTGTGACAAGGACGTGTGAGATAATGGATTTATAAAGTGCTTAGCGTGGTCCCAGGCCTGTCGTAAACACGCAGGAGGTGATAGCTGCTCTCCTCCCCTCACCCCTCCCTCAGCCCAGGCATCACATTCCACAGACATGCACAGAGTGCCTGTGACAATGTGACGCTAGTTTCTGGGCGCGCAGAGACCATCAGACCTGGGCCCTACCCTCGTGGAACTCAGGGTCCAAGGTGCAAGGCAAATCCTAAACACACAGAAATAAATCACGAGGCACTCTGCTAGGTGCTGGGAAGGAAATGAAGGAGAATGAGGGAGAAGATGGGATGGGACTCAGGGACGGCCTCTTTGATGAGGTGTCACTAAAGAATGAGGAGGAGCCAGCCGGCCAATGTACAGAGACGCATTCCCTGCAGAAAGAACAGCTAGTGTAAAGGCTCTCAGTGCACCTCTGCTAAGGAACTGAAGGCAGTTCACACCACTGGAGCTCAGTGACCAAGGAAGGCCATGGCGAGCGGCCACGGCCATGTCCATCCGCGGCAGCGGAGGTCTGGAGTGAGATGCTTGCAAAGGCTGCATCTGGAGAAGACAGTCTGCGTTCCCTTGCCCAGACCTCCTCCCCTGCCTGGGGAGCGGGGCCCTAGGCTCGCAGAAGCAGATCCCAGGGCCCCTCCCGCAGGAGAAAGGCAGAGGCCCACCGCTCAGAGAGGCCCTTCTCTCCTTCCAGAAACCTCCTGTCCAACCCCTTCAACTGCAACTGCCACCTGGCCTGGCTCGGCAAGTGGCTAAGGAAGAGGCGGATCGTCAGTGGGAACCCTCGGTGCCAGAAGCCGTTTTTCCTTAAGGAGATCCCCATCCAAGATGTGGCCATCCAGGACTTCACCTGCGATGGTGAGAACAGGGTTCGGGGCGGTGGGGGATGGTCCCTGGGAGGGTAAAGAAGAGACAGGAGAGGAAGGAGCAGTTGGTGGCTGCAGTTCAGGACTCTGAGATCTGGTTCCACGCTGCTTTGGGCATGCAGCTGGAGCTCTGAAGGGCTCTGCAGACCTGATGCTAGCCCACATGACTCCTTCATGCAAATTTTTTTTCTGAAGTTATTTTACTTATATCAGTCAGAAATCTGTCATAATGTATTAATTTCATTAAGACAGGAGACTTGCTCATTAAAACTGCCATCTGTGAGAACACTGTTGTAACAGATGTGTCCACAGAGATGATATGGTGTCCCTTAGATGATATAGCAACCTTGTACAGTACACAACCTACACAACTGTACATGGGAACCCTGGCCTCAGTCTTCCTGTCTGCATCATGATGAGGCTTAGAGTATGTGCTCACGAGAAACATACTTCACAAAGTCCTGTCTCTGGCTAGCAGGTATGAGCACAGAGAGATCCGAGGCTTTGGGTCTCAGAATTCCAGAGGGCACATTTATTTGCATAAATTCAAGCCAGCACAATTCTTGATCAACTTTGGGTTATCATGAGATGAATTAACCAATTTGCAGATTAACTGAAATTAAGACATAATGGGGACTGGGGAGACACCACCCCAGAGAGACTGTGTCGTGGTGGGAGGGGCGAAGGAGAGGAGAAAGAGGAGGGAAAGACGGGGCTCTGCTCCCACTCCTGACCACACCCTCAGTCAGTTTGGCTTATTCCTGCTCCAGTTAACAGTGATCTCTTCCCTGCATATTACCCTGGTCAAGCAAGTCTTGCTTAGTGTCCATGACAGTCTGCATCTCCTGTCAAATGTGGCAGAAGGCAGGCAACAACCCCAGACATGTATGCTCCCCCTCCAACCACCGATGAGACCAGCGGTACCTTATTCCTGATTCTGGCTCAAGGTGGGGGCAGGGAGAGCATGCCCACCTGCTCCCCGGGGCTAGAGGGGGGCTTGTTTACCTCCCACCGTGCTCACCCTCCCTGGGGCTCTCTGCAGGCAACGACGAGAGCAGCTGCCAGCTGGGCCCGCGCTGCCCCGACCAGTGCACCTGCGTGGACACGGTGGTGCGATGCAGCAACAGGGGGCTCCGCGCCCTCCCCAAAGGCATGCCCAAGGATGTGACCGAGCTGTGAGTACCCCAGCCCCTCCGAGCACCCTGTAATCTCACCACCAGCAGCAGCCTCCGCACTGCCCTCCCAGCATCTCAAGCAGGAGTGCCCTGGGGTGCCCCATGTGAATGGATCCTAGCAGGACGGCCGCAGGGCCCTCGCCAAGATGACAGCCGCTTAGTCCGGTCTAGCAAGCGTGCAGGGTGATTGTGAGAGCATCATCCCGTGGGCACTGTGGCTCACAAAGCACTTTGAGGAACATGATCCTACCTTAAAACAGCCCTAGCGAGCACGTCGTCCCATTTCACAGATGCGGTCTTAGTTCTGAGTCCCGTTCATTCCTAGAACGGGATCTTTCTTATTCCACAGCCTGAGCTCCTGCCACTGAGTCCTCAGATCTTGTTCCTGCACTGACAGCTCCCAGTTAAATGAAAACAGTGCTGGTCTCTTCCAGAAGGGCTCTGAATATGGTGGAGAAAACCTTATTTCTGTCCCCTAGAAAGCTCAAACAGGTGGACAAAGCGCAGTCCCGTAGTCAGGTGGGCCTCTCTGGAATGTACCAGGAGCGGTGCAGGTGGGGCCAGAGGAGCACCGCAGACTCACACAACCGACACAAACCCAGTGCGAGCTTGCGTCCCTCCCTCCTCCTTTCATTCGCTCAGCACATGTTGACCGGGTGCCTCGCGGGTCACACTCTCTAACATTAGAGAGACAGTGGTGAGCAAAACCAGCGTGACCCCTACGCTCATGAGGCTCACAGTTTACTGGGGAAGGTAGACACGCGCTGAGTCATCTCAGATGCACATGTGATGTGACAGCTGTGAAATGTGCTGCGAAAAAGAGGTGCAAGGTTGGTAGGACATCCTAAAGTGAGAGGTCTGCCTTAGACGTGAAGCTCAGAGAAAGCTGCTCGGGGAAATGACACTGGAGCTGCCGTCTGAAGCCCGAGGAGCAGACACTGGTGATGAGCAGGGAGGGAGGGGTGCTCCAGACGGAGCTGGGCGCAGGCAGAGCCACGTGTACACTCGCACGCCCCCACCCCGCTGGCACTGTGACGCTCTCTCCCAGACCCAGGCACACGCTCTGGGCCAGCTTCACACCTACCGGCGTATCTTGGCGGTGTTGTGAGTTCAGGTGCAGACCACCATAAAGTGAATATTGTACTGTAGAGAGTCACACAAATTCTTTGGTTTCCCAGTGCATATAAAAGTATGTTTATACTGTGCTGTAGTTTATTAAGTGTGCGATAGCATTATGTCCCCAAAAACAATGTACATACTTTAATTTGAAAATACTTTATTGCTAAAAAATGCTAATGAGCATCTGAGCTTTCATCGAGTTGTGATATTTTTTGCTGGGGGAGGTTCTTGCCTCAGCGTTGCTGGCTGATGACTGAGCAGGGAGGTGGCTGGCAAAGGTTTGGGTGACTGTGGCAATTTCTTAAAATAAGACAACAGTGACGTTTGGCACATCGATTGACTCTTCCTTTCGCAAAAGATTTTTCTGTAGCATGCGATGCCGTTTGATAGCACTTTTCCCGCAGTAGAATGTCTTTCAAAACTGGAGTCAGTCCTCTCAAACCCTGCCGATGCTTTAGTAACTGAGTTTATGTAATATTCTAAATCCTTTTTTGTCGTATTCACAATGTTCACAGCATTTTCACGAAGAGTAGATTTCATCTCAAGAAACCACTTTCTTTGCTCATCCGTAAGAAGCAACTCCTAAACCATCCAAGTTTTATCATGAGATTACAGCAATTCAATCAGGCTCCGCTTCTAATTCTAGGTCTCTTGCTATTTCTACCTTATCTGCAGTTACTTTTTCCACTGAAGTCTTGAACCCCTCAAAATCATCCATGAGAGTTGGAACTGATTTCTCCCAAACTCCTGTTACGTTGATATTTTGATCTCCTCCCATGAGTTATGAATATTCTTAATGGCATCTAAAATAATGAATCCTTTCCAAAATGTTTCAATGTACTTTGCCCAGATCCATCAGAGGAATCACTATCTGTGGCAGCTATAGCCTTTCAAAATGTATTTCTTAAGTAATAATATTTGAGAGTGGAAATTACTCCCTGAATCATGGGCTCTAGAATGGAAGTTGTATTAATATTAGCAGGCATGACAACAACATTCGTCTCCTTGTACATTTCCATCAGAGCTCCTGGGTGACCAGGTGCATTGTCAAAGAGCAGTAATATTTTGAAAGGAATCTTTTTTTCTGAACAATAGGTCTCAACAATGGGCTTAAAATATTTAGTAAACCATGCTATAAACAGATGTGCTGTCATCCAGGCTTTATTGTTCCTTTTCTAAGCACAGGCACCTTAGATTTAGCATAACTCCTTAGGGTCCTAGGATTTTCAAAATGGTAGATGAGCACTGGTTTCAACTTAAAGTCACCAGCTGCATTAACCCTTAACAAGAGAGTCAGCCTGTCCTTTGAAACTTAAAAGCCAGGCATCGACTTCTTCTCTGATGTGATATTATCATAGATGGGGTCTTCCAATATAAGGCTGTTTTGTCTCCATGAAAAATCTGTTGTTTGTGTAGCCAACTTCATCCATTATCTTAGCTGAATCTTCTGGATAACTTGCTGCAGCTTCTATACCAGCACTTGCTGCCTCACCTTACACTTTTATGTTAACAGAGACAACTTCTTTTCTTAACCCTCATGACCCAACCTCTCCTGTCTTCTAACTTTTCTTCTGCAGCTTCCTCACCTCTCTCAGCCTTCATAGAAATGAAGAGTTGGGTCCTTGCTCTGGATTAGGCTTTGGCTTAAGGGAATGTTGTGGCTGGTTTGATCTTCTATCCAGACCACTAAAGCTTTCTCCACATGAGCAATAAGGCTGTTTTGCTCTCATACCATTTGTGTGTTCAGTGGAGTAGCACTTTTCATTTTCTTCAATAACTTTTTCTTTGCACTCACAACTTGGCTGACTGGTGCAGGAGGCCTGGCTTTCAGCCTCTCTTAGCTTTTGACAAGCCTTTCTCACCAAGCTGAATCATCTCTAGCTTTCAAGTGAGATCTGTGCGACTCTGCTTTTCACTTGAACACTTAGAGGCTATCGTAGGACTGTTAATTGGCCTAATTTCAATACTGTTGTGTCAGGGAATAGGGAGGCCGGAGGAGAGGGGGAGAGATGGGGGCATGGCTGTCGTGGAGTAGTCAGAACACACACGTTCGTCGATTAATTTCGCTGCCTTCCGTGGGCCCAGTTCATGGTGCCCCCAAACAATTACGATATTAAAATCAAAGATCACTGATCATAGATCACCATGACAGATATGATGATAATGAGAAAGTTGGAAATACTGTGAGAATTACCGAAACGTGGCACAGAGACATGAAGTGAGCGCGTGTTCTTGGAAAAATGGCGCCAATAGGCCTGCTCAATGCAGGATTGCCACAAACCCTCAATTTGTAAAGAACATAATATCTACAAAGCACACTCAAGTGAAGAGCAGGAAAGCAAGATATGCCTGTACCCTCAGACACAAGTGACAGAATGAGACCCAGGCTCCTCCAGGGGGAGTTTCTGTGACCCGCCCTGCAAATGCCTCCTGGGGTAGAACCTGAGCGTGCCAATTTCTTAAACTAGCAAATAGATCTTGGGTGTGTATTGTGGCTCCTGGCATTTCCCAATGCTCAGAGAGACTGCAGCCAGTGCTGACAGCCCCAGGGAAGGAAGGGAAGTCTCGACAGTCAGTAAAAATCCATGTCAGCCCTGAGTTTGGGCTGGAGTCACGCTGTGAAGATCTGTGTGAGCAAACGGCACATTATGTAGTGAGCTTCACGCCTTTTCCTTGGGCTGTGCCACACTCTGGGACGGGGGCTGCAGAAAACAACCCAGGTGCACGATCTTTCCCAGCCAACTGAGTGCCAAGTGACACATGTCAAAGGACAAAAGTGCCGTGAAAACAACCCATGGATGCTTTTCCCCAAAGGTCATGAAACCAGGACTGGAATAACAGAGATAATTGGATGCAATTATAAAGTCAAGTTCAGTGCTTTGGGAGGAGACTTGATTTTCTGCTTTGGAAACAGGAGCATTTCCCTCTGCCAGGCATGGCCTCCAAGGCTTTTAAAGCATACCAAGGAAGGCAGCCTCCACTTCTGTCCCTGATCCATCTCCTGGACGTGTCAGCGGAGGGTGTCTCGGGAGGGGTAAGCAGGAAAATGAGTGTTGGAGAAAGTGAAAGCTGGCAGGCCCGGAAAACTGTGGCTCGAAGGCTTGGGTTCGGGGACATTGGATGAGCCCAGATCCAGGCTTTGCACTGCTAGCTTTCCAGCTCCCTGGGGCATCGTTAGTTATCTCAGGCAGAGCTGCCAGCTTACAAAACAAAATTAAGTTTAATTCACTGAGAAGAAGCAAAAACAAAGGTGCCCTGCATTTCTTTAAAGGGCGGGATGTGGGAGTCCATCGCAAGCGCTCAAGGCCCAGCAGTGCCGTCCGAGCAGGAGGTGACTTTTCCTCGTCAGCCCTCTGCAAACCCTCCCTGGCTGTCCTCCGCCTGTCTCCTCCAGATTCCGTCTCCTCGGTGAAGTCAGGCCAAACTGAGCTCTCCTCCACCCTTTCCACCCTTGCAAGTCTCGTTGACATAGGGCTGCGGGACCACTTGTCCTCTTTCAGGGAGGAGCAACTTTCAGAGAAGTGTGAATAAAAATCACTTGCCCCAAGTCTTACCATTGCTGAGCAGCCCAGTCAGGATTAGAAGACAGGTTTGTCTGGCCCCAGATCCCACAGTCACACCCGTTACACCAGAAGTTCTTGAACTTTTGGGTCTCAGGACTCCTTCGTGCCTTTCAAGACATCCCACTCGCCAAGAACTTGTGTTTATGTGGGTTCTAGCTACTGATATTTACCAGATTAAAGACTAACACTGAGAAGTTTTTAAAATATGCATTTATTATTCCATTTAAAAATAACCATGATGTGCCCATTGCATGTTGATATAAAAAGCATATTTTTAGGACAAACAAACCAAAAGAAATGTAATTGAGAAGACTGGTGGTGTTTTATGTTTTTGCAAATCTCTTCACAGAAAACAACTGGATTTTCATATCTGCATCACCATTCTCTCTGTTGTGATGTGTTGTTTTGGGTGACATATAGGAAGAAACTCTGACTTCACACAGATGTGTAGATGGAAAAGGAAGGAGCATTTTTAAAGTCTTTTCAGATAATTGTGGGTATTCTTTGATAATACACCAAAGTTCAACAAGTGGTAGTTTCTAAAAGCCTAGTTGTAGTGTGGAAACTACGCCCAGACCAATGAACTTTTCATCCATCCTCTATTATGTTAAAATCCAGATTTACAGACTTTGACAAGTTCAAGGTCTATCTTACACTTCGAATGGAACTTTCCCTCATGCAAGGTCTTATAACATCATGCACTGCTCATTGGGAAAATACTGGCTCCCTGAGTTGTGCAGATCTTCCAAACGTTGACACATTTCATTACACAATATACTTGAAAGCCATATCCTTTGATATTATCACTGATCTCATCAGAAATGTCTTTAAGTAAGGGGAAGCTCTCAAGCTCAATGCAGCACTTACGAATTTTCCAAAATTTTAATTGTCATTTGGAGCCCACATTTTATCACTAGCAACAAAAACTATCAGTTGTTTTCCTTGAAGTGACAGGCTTACTTTGCTCATTTTCAAGAAATGGTGGAGGTCAAGGTGGGAGGACCACTTGAGCCCAGGAGTTCGAGGCTGCAATGGACCATGATCACACCACTGCACTCCCACCTGGGCAACAGAGCGAGACCCCGTCTCTAACAAAAGAAAGGAAGGAAGGGAGGAAGGAGGGAAGGAATAGGAGAGAAGGAAGGAGAGAAAGAAATTGTCTACTAAATACTCACGTCTGAATAACCAGTTTGCCAGTCATTCTTTTGAGTAAAAATAGCATTTCATAAAAAATTTAAAAACTGGCTAGTTCAGTTTGCAACTCAGTTGCACAGGTCCTGTCCCCTGGACAGCCGATGTGCTTCCTGTGGAGGAGACGCGCTTCATGCACACTTCCCATTCGTCACACAGGACGTTGAAGGAATGTGCGCTCGAGAGTTGAGAGTTAATACAAATAATAACTTTTACTTTTTCATCAAGGGCATTCTTAAGCGAAATTGGCTTTATTTTAACCTACAAGTACACAGAGATGAAGAATATAATGACCACTGGTATCATTTGGTACCAATGTCCTGATTCATGAGGTGCTAGCAGTTTTACCCACCGCTGATTTTGTACCATCAGTGCAAATGTCAACACAGTGCAAAAGGAAAATAATGTTTTAATATTATCACAAAAATAGACCCCTGAAGATATATTGGGGACCCCCAGCAGGGGTCCGTGGATGACACTGTGAGAACCACTCTGGTCATTATACACTGGCAGGCATACAGGGAGACACCTGCTCTAAGTCAGCACTAACAAGGCAAGCTTACAAAATCCTGCTGACACCAGGGCAAGAGCAGACGCGAGACAGCTCAGCCCCCAAAATCACTGCAACAAGTGCTCTCTGCAAAGGTAGGGCCTCACTGCCTCAGAAAGTGCAATTACCGCTGTGGAGCTACCCTAGATTCAGGCTTACTTCTCTGTTCCAGAAGAACTGAAGCCTAAAAGTCTGTTTGTTTCCATTTATGGGAACGTTTATAGACATCAGGTCTTCCTGGTTCTAGAAACAAACTCTGCAAGCCCAACTCTGCATACAGGCTGGAGAGGAAAATCAAAGTGTTCCCTCGGAGTCCAGCCCTGCTTAGTATCCAGGATGTCTGATTTTGGTCTGAGGACTACGAGCATGGGTATGTCTTTGGTGTCCTACAACGGATGTCCCAAGGAGAGGAGAAGGGAAGGATAATCTGTCCCCCAGGCACAATTATTGGAAGAAAGGATTTGTATTAAGGTGTGAGGTCTGAGAACATTGTGGGAAGCAGGCTGGCAGTGTGTGCGCACACATGCATATGCTGCCCTGACAGGAGACATGAAAGGGACAGGGCTTGGCCAGGAGGCAGGAGGGCACGGGGCTGAGATGCCACCCTTTGAGAGTGAGTGCGGCAGGAGGTGATGACACGAGAGCACTGGCTGAAGAAGAGGGAGGGACCTGGCCTGGCACTGTGAACTCCGAGGGCTTAGAGGGCGGGAGTGTGGAGTCCAGAAAGCAGCTTAGTGGAGTGTTCTTCTCTTCGACAGTTTGCTTAGGAGGTGACATGCATGCAGGAGACAGGGCAGAGCGGTGCGGCAGGGGAGCAGCCCAGGGAGGGGCGCAGACGGTGCGTGCCCTGGGAGAGCAGGAATCGGGACATTCTGCCCACCCTGGCCTTTAAGAAAGCAAGGAGGACCATCCTGCCTGTGCTGCAAACCGCCGCAGCTGCCGTGGTAGAGCATTTGCTGTGTGCCGGGTGCTGTGCTGGACTTTTTTTTACAAGTGATCTGATTTAATCCTGCTAACACTGCAAGGCGAGCATCATTATTCTCGCTTTGCAGATGAGGTAACTGAGGCTCAGGAAAATTGAGTAATGTTTTTAAGATTATGCTGCCAGTAAGCAACAGAGCACAGACTCAAGCCTGGGTGTATGTCACCCTAAGGACCGACCACTAAACCACCACGTCCCAGTGGCAGAAGCCCAAGTCCCTGCGTGTTCTGCCCAGTGGCCTGGCTTGTGGGGTCCTCTTGAAAACTGACGTCTGCAGGTAAGCAGGGAAAAGGCAAACCCAGGCCCCTGCCACAGTGCTACAGGCGCCTGTCCGTGGTTCTGGCTGGTCCATCCTGACAGCTGGGCCTTCTCTAGCAAGGCCAGCTGCTGCCTTCTGAGCCCCCGCGCTGAGCGGGCTCCCCAGGGCACTTAATAGAGCAACTACCCAGCCCCGACTACATCCTTGCCTTTCTCTGGCCCAGGGAGCCAGACAGAAATGCGCCCCCGGCCAGCTGGAGTGGTTGATCGCATCTTTGGAGAGCGTGCCGGCTCTGGGCACGCAGCACTTACAAGTCCTGGCGCAGGCCCTGGCTCAGAGAAGACCTCAGCAGATGGAGTTGGTAGAGGACACTTCTCAGCACTATCAGGCAGTCACGGCCGTCTGCGGGAGGGCCCGTGGGAGGCCTGAGCACCGGCGGAGAGCTGAGAAGTCTCTCTTCACTCATCCAAGTGCTGTTGAGTTTATTGGGCCGGACACCGTCATGGGAGCTGGCAGTGCAGCAGCTAGCATGGCAGATAAGCTCCCTTTTCTCATAAACTTAGAATGGGGGAGAAAGACAGTAAGAAAACTAACCAGTAGATTAGGCGTTCCAGAGGGAGGGAGTAGAGTAGGATTTCCCAAGAAAATAAAAGAGAAAAAGGAGTGGAAAGAATGTGCTCTATGAAGAGCCCATGGTGGAAAGATCTTAAATTCAAGAAGTTAAGAAGGCCGTGAGATGGAGCACATAGCGTGAAAAAGAGGATGGTGTGTGCTAAAAGCTTGGGAAGGGAGATGTAAGTTCTTGTAGGCCATGGCGAGGGCTGACTCTTTATCCCAAGAGAATGCAGGAGCCAAGGAGGAATTTTAACCAGGAAAGTGGCATGGTCTGATTCTCATTTTAGAAATATTACCCTGGAAGAGAACTAGACAACAAACAGCAAGGGGATCATTATCTGTCTTTCCGTAATCGTATATATTATTGGATGGAGATGTCTGTGTATATCTATCCATATGTGTATATATATGTTCAAAATCCACTGGACACTAGTGTGCCAGGCACTACTCCAAGTGCTGTTCACAGAGACTCTCATTTCATCCTCATAATCATATCAAGATGGTGATTATTATAAGCCCCGTCTTATAGATGAGTAAACACAACCTCAGAGAGGTTAAGTACCTTGCCAGAGGTCACACAGCTATTCCATGGCGGGGCCAGGATGTGAGCCACAGTTCCTGAGCTGCCCCCGCATCACTCCAGGTCCCTGGTGGAAACCCTGGCCTGGAGCAGGGTCTCGGAGAAGGTGGCTGCCCCCCTTCTCCTTCACCATTCAGCTGCTCTGAGCTCTTTGTGGGACACCTGTCGGTACCGCAGAGCTCGAAGCAGGAATGCAGAACATGCGCTCACAGAGATCTGTGTGGATTTGCATGCGAGGCAGACGTGTCCTCGTGTGCTTGCGCTGGGATTGAAACAGAACATTTAAATGCAGGTCAATGCAAAGGTTGACCTGCTAGAAATGCTCTGGCAGTTCTGAGGCTGGTGGGGCAAGGGGGCAGTCTCCCGAAAGGTCCCTCTGGGGCTCTGGGCTGCAGGCTGCAGGCAGCTTTGGAGTTCAGAGTTTTCATGAAGGGCTTCCTGCAAAGCTCTCCCGCACAAGCGCATCTGCATTTCTGAAGTGAAACCTTTTGATTCCAAGTCTGCTGAGCTGCGATGCCAGGTCGCCGGGGACCTTCTGTGCTGAAACAACTTCCGCCTGACTCTGTAGTGCCAAGTGCAGCTCTCCTGGGGAGTTCTGGGATTTTCATCATGCAGATGATGTTTCCTGAGCATCTGCTGTTGCCAGGCAGTGTACAGGAATGCTGTACGTCACAGAGTCACGCTAAAGGTATCACCAAGAAAATACACGCAAAGCTTTGGGAACCTGTAGTATCACCAGTAAGTGTGAGATCTGATATCAGGGAAGATGTTGGAGCTGAGATCTGAGCATCTGTGGGATTTAACCAGGCAAGGAGAGGGAACTGGGCCCCCCACAGATGGGCGTGGGGCATTGGAGGAAGGTTAAGGCCAGTAGAGTTGGGACCAGAGGCCACGGGAGAGTTTGATGCAATAAGAGCAAAGAGAGGAGGCAGGGCTGTGGTGGTCTGTTTCCTGTCAGCTTGGCCAGGCTGTGACACCCAGATGCTTGGTCAGACACAGTCTAGATGTTGCTGTGAAGGTATGTTGTAGATGCAATTAACATCTGCAATCTGTTGACATTTTAATTAAGGAGATTTCTATCCCTGATGTGGAGGTGGGCCTCTTCTAATCAGTTAAGGTCCTTAAGGGCAAAAAACTGAGCTTTCCCAGAGAAGAAGGAATTCTGCCTCAAGACAGTAACAGAAATCCTGCTTGAGTTTCCAGCCTTCCAGCCTGCCCTATAGATTTTGAACTTGCCAGCCCTGTGATGGAGCACATAGCGTGAAAAAGAGGATGGTGTGTGCTAAAAGCTTGAGAAGGGAGATGTAAGTTCTTGTAGGCCAGCCCTGTGATTGCCTGAGCCTGTTCCTTAGAATAAATGTTCCTCCTCCCCTGCTCTCTCTATATGTTCTCCTTCTCTGGAGAACCTTTGATATAAGACAAGCCACAGAAGGCCTTGTTGGATGCGGGCAGGAGTTGGGTGGCCCTTCTCTAATAAGTAATGGAAGCTACAGAGGGTTTTAAGCAGGCAGAGAAGCTAATTCAATTAGTATTTGGCATAGAACCTATCAGAGCCAGCCTGGAACCCAGAACAGGCACCGAGGGCCCCAGAGGTTCTAGAAGCAGCTATGCCCATCCTCCAGGGTCCTGAACCTCCCCCTGTCTTACATGCAGATGTTATGGGCATCCTGAATTCCACTGGTCACTTACGCTTTTATTCATCAGTTCAGCAAATACATGCATTTATACAGCATGGCTTGTCCTACAGAGATACCTGGGCCAGGCACAGGGCATTCCTTGAGACCACTGTAGGTGTTTGGTTTTCTAATCCAGGGTCCTGTGAATAATCCCTCTCAGCAGTCATTCATTCAACAAATAGTAGAGCTACTGTGAGCTCAGCATGCCACTAGGCACTGCAGTTATAGCAGGAAACAGAACTGGCACAAATCCCTGCCCTCGTGGAGTTTATACCCTAGTGAGTTGAGAGAGAAAAGAAGGGATGATACAGTACAGTGTGTATCCTCTCAGCGCTGTGATGGCGTGAGGTGAAAATAAACTCAGAGCGCAGAGGTGAAGCACTGGGCTAGCAAAAGACAGGCCTCGGTCTGCCCTCCTGGAGCTTAAGGCAGGCACTGGGCAAGAGGACAGCCGTGACCGTGAGCCTGTTGGCTATTATGAGAGAGGACACTACGGGAGCGTTGGACCAAGGAGTACTCACCCAGGGGACCAAAGCAGGTTTTGTAAGCCATCCTAAGATTTTGCAGTTTCGTCCTGAGAGCACCAGGAAGCCTAGGGGAAGAGGTTGACAGCAAGGGCGGGAGGGAGTGAATTGGCCTGTGTCCCCTCTAGAAGGTAGTAACAACCTTTGTAATTCATGGTTACATAATTACAGGGAGACTTTCTCCTCTTAAGCCGCACGTGAGTCTTCAAGGAGGTGGCCCCATCCCAGATGCATAGGTCAGAGCAGGACACTACAGTGCAGGCAGATCTAGGCTCAGCCTTTGCCTGTCCAGGAGTCCCCATCTGCCGGGTGCATCCTCATTCCGAACCCTGTCCCCTCCTGCCAGGTGGTCCTCTTGCTGGGCACCATCGCACAGTGCTCCAGGGAACAGAGATGGGCCCTATATCCTCAGTTTCCAAACGCACATCAGAGATGGCCAACAGTGAACTGTGGCTCAGTTCTCCCAGCATCCCCCGGTAGCTACGTAGAGGCTGTATGGAGCTGTGGTAACAGTACAGTCAGGGAGACCTGGGTTCAAGTCCTAGCTCGACCACCTGCTTGCTGTGTGACCCTGGGCAGGTATTTTAACATCTCTAAACTTCTGCTTCCTCAACTGTGAATTCCTGCCTCACAAGGATATCGTGAGGGCTGAGCATAAAGTGAGTCCTTTATTCCTTAAACAAATGTTTATTGAACACCTACTATGTATCAGCCCTGTAAACAGGCTTGGGGGATCCAACAGTGGGCAATGTTAGATAAGAGCCCTGTCATCGTGGAACTTTTCAGTCCAGTGGAGAAAACTGTCAGTAGTTGAATAAGCACACAAATAAATACTAAATGACAAATGTAGTATGTGCTTTGAAGGGAGGGTCCCATGAGAGCGTAAACGAGAGACCCAACCTAGCCTGGAAAGTCAGGGAGGCTTTTCTGAGAGTGGCAATTTGTATGGTGTCTCTCCCAGGTGTTGTCACTCTGCGCTTCTCTTTCAGGTACCTGGAAGGAAACCACCTGACCGCTGTGCCCAGAGAGCTGTCCGCCCTCCGACACCTGACACTCATGTAAGAGCCTGGTGCTGGGTGGGACATTTACTGTTCTCTCCTAGGGTAGCTCAGGAAACTGAGGTGGAGGGCAAGAGAGAACGGTGCTGCAGGCTGGCGTGGCATTTCCACACTTTCCTCCCTGGGTGGAGCAGGGCGAGGCAGCTGGGAGGAATGGAGCTTCCTGATGGTCTTACCCAGTGGGACCTACATGCAGAAATACCCAGAGCCTGGCCCCATGGGCCATCGGAACCACCCTCCTGCTTGGCTTGGGGGAAGGTGGGTGAACCCCTGACCGTCCAAGGTCCAAACTGAATTCCAGCACTTCCTCAGTCTCCAGCTGCTTGCTTCCACCAAAAGCATAACTGGGCATTTCTTCTTCCAACTGGTTTAGTTCCCCAGAGAATGTTCCAAGTAGCTGGTTCAAAGCGAGGATCCTTCGGGTGGTGGTTGCTATTGGCTCCTAGTCTGCCAAGACCCAGGAAAACCCTGGAATAAGGAGCAGGGCTGCCGAGCATGGGCGTGGCCCAGGAAGTCAGGTGGCCTGTGAGCTTTGTCCCTCAGCAGCCTCAGCACCGTGTCACGATGGAACCCAGGACAGTGCGGAATAATTCCGTGCGCAAGTGGTAATTGAAAGGTGCCCATGTCTGCTTAGGGCGACAGGGAGCCAGCCCACAAGGGGGAAATGTGAGCTCTTTGAGAATGCAAGAGCGTCACCCCGGGGAAAGGAGGGAGCCCACCTGGAGGGGTGGAAGAAAGCCGCCTGTCCTCGGCCTGGATTTCTGGATAATCTGGAAACCAGCCTCTGGAGGAGGAGTTCTCAACCTTGGAACGTGGACATTTGGGGCCAGATAATTCCTGGTTGTGGGGGGCTGTCGTGGACGTTGTGCAATGTTTAACATCCCTGGCCTCTGCCCACTAGATGCCAGTAGCACTTTCCACCCACCCCCTAGTATTGACAACCAAAAATGTCTCAGACATTTCCAAATGCCACTCGGGGAGCAAAAGTGCCCCTAGTTGAGAACCTCTGCTCTAGAGAAATGGTTCTGAACTTCACCTGATTAGAGGAATCACCTGAGCCATTGTTTTGTTAAAAAATACTCATGTTCAAGCTCACATTACACTGATTGAATCAGAATATCTGGGCATGGGACCCAGGCATGAGAGGATTTGAAAGCTCCCAGGTGATTCTAATGTGCAGCTGATGTTGCCACTTCTCCGGGTATTTATCCCTGAGGGGCAGCTCGAGGGTTGTAGTTGGCAGAGGACTGCACCCCCACCACCCTCATTCCTCCTAAGACAGAATCTCATAAGATGAAATAAATGAATGTCAGAAGAGAAGAAGTATGGAGGGACATTGAAAAGAATTAATTGGGGAAAAGTACTAAAATAAGGAAAAATGATGGTATGTATTATGTTTTGTTAGTGGAATGAAATGGATGAATAGATATGTAATTGAATGATTAACTGAATAAATTAATGGAGGGATGAATGAATGACAGTTGCCTGAATGACTAAGTGCTTGAATGGAAAACTTAACATTTGGATAAGTAAGCGGATGGATAAGTAGATAGATGGATGGGTAGGTAGGTGGGCAAATGGGCAGGTGAGTGAGTGGGATAAATAGATGAGTGGGCAGATGGTAGATGGGGAAGTGAATGAGTGCGTGGCTGGGTAGGTGGGTGAAGAGATGAGTGTGTGGGTAGGTGGGTGGGTAGATGGATGGATAAATGGATATATGGGCAGGTGAGTGAATGTGTGGATGGATGGATGTGTGAGTAGGTGGGTGAGTGGATGGATGGATAGACAGATGGGCAAGCAAGTGTGCTGGTAAGTAGGTGGGTAGATAAATAGGCAGATGCATGGATGGACAATAATTTACAATTGCAAAGATGTGGAAACAACCCAAGTGCCCATCAATACATGAGTGGATTAATAAAATGTGGTATATATACACCATGGAATCTACTCAGTCTTCAAAAACAGTGGTGATATAGCACCTCTTGTATTATCCTGGATAGAGCTGGAACCTATCCTACTAAGTGAAGTATCCCAAGAGTGGAAAAACAAGCACCATGTGTACTCACCATCAAATTGGTTTTAACTGATCAACACTTAAGTGCATATATGGTGACAACATTCATTGAGTGTCGGGCAGATGGGAGGCGGAGGAGGGGATTGGTATATACACACCTAATAGGTACAGTGCGCACTGTCTGGGGGATGGACACGCTTGAAGCTCTGACTCAGGTGGGGCAAGGGCAATATACATAACCTAAACATTTGTACCCTGGTAATATGCTGAAATAAAAAAAAATTTAAAAATTGGCAGGTGCATAGATGGATAGATGGGTGAGTGAGTGGATGGGTGGGTGGGTGGATGGATGGGTGGCAGCCATGTGCTATACTTGGGAATGGCCTCCTATGGATTCAACTGAGAGTAAAGCATGACCCTTCTGTTTTACTTTTCCTAGTGACCTGAGCAACAACAGCATCAGTGTGCTGACCAATTACACCTTCAGTAACATGTCTCACCTCTCCACTCTGTGAGTACAGTGTTTACCATGCCCACGGGCCTAGCAGTAGACGGTCACTCTTTCTCTCTGTCCACCCAGGACTAAGCTCTCTGCTCTAGTGACCCTCAGGGCTAGGGCTGCCCCAGCATAGGGTGGACCTTAATCATCAGGGGGAAAATGAAGTAAGACAGAACTCCACCGTCTGCGCAGCTAGCGAGGAACTGGCTCCCAATCACCTCTGCAGAAGGCTCTTTGGAATACTTTCTGATTTGTGAATTTCCTCTCCTAGAGGAGGGTTTCCCTGCGCAATTACATTTTGCTCAGACCCATTTATTTCCCATTAGCTTTGCACATTGTGAGCACTCACCATGTGACGGGAGGGAGGTGATGGACAAGCTGGCTACCGAGTCAGCCGCTGCAGGACCTGGGAGGACATTGGGGAGGTGAAGCCAGTGAGCTTCCCTAAGTGGCGGGAGAGGTTTCCCTGTACTTTACTGTTAGGATGCTTTGTCAGTGTATTAGAAAGAAGGAAGAGAAACCATTTGCTCTGATGGGTTCACAATGTGAGCAGTGCACCCCTGAGTAGCTGAGAACAGGAACAGCCAACAGGCATGTGCCCCCTTTTCCGCAGGATCCTGAGCTACAACCGGCTGAGATGCATCCCCGTCCACGCCTTCAACGGGCTGCGGTCCCTCCGAGTGCTGTGAGTACCCAGCGTGCGGGGTTTGGCTTGCACGGTGCTGAGTACCAGCAGGAAGTGCGCTGAGCACTCCGCTCCCCCACTCTCCTTTGCTCAAAGCCGCAAACACACCTCCCCACCCTGCACCCTTATTTGCTCAGCGGGGTAGAGAGAGCTACCCTTGAGAGTCAGCCATGCCCTCACTTCCTGCCGCTGGCAGAACCGTGAGCAAACCGCTTAACCGCTCTGAGTTTCTGCTGCTTTATGTGTAGAATGGGATCAGTGGCACCTCCCTGGTGAGGATTAGGATATGCAATTGTATTCCGCCCTCTGGTACTGAGCACAGTGCGTGGCCCCCAGCCACCTTTGGCTGGTCATTCTGTGTACAGTTGTTACCTCTGGGTTCGGAGGGGTGGATGCAACGCTGTGAACCTCTGCTAGGAGACAAAGCTCGTGCACCAGAGATCACAAGCTGGAAGCCCAGGGGCCCGGTCCAGCGCACAGACAGCTATTAGTTAGCAATTTTGTAGTTGGCTCTTACAGTGTCTTTTAAAATAACAAAGTTTTAATAAGCTGTCTATATTTAAATATCAAGAGGTTTCCTACACAAATCCTAATCTGCATCCATGTGCTTGTGGAGAATGGAGAGACCTGGCCACGCCGGGGGCCTTGCCTCCGCGTTGCTGCAGGACCAAGCAGCCCTGCACCCTGGCATAGCTGTGCAGTCAGGACCAAGCAGCCCTGCACCCTGGCATAGCTGAGCAGTCTGCAGCCTTCACAGCCAGCGTACCCTTGTCACCCGCAGGGCCGTGTCTTGCACTTGGGTAGCTAAGTGTCTTCTCATCTGTAAAATCAGATAATTATGGTAATTGCCTCTCAGGGTCTTATTAGGAGTAAATGAGATACTGTGTGTAAAGCATTTAGCACAGCTCTGGCACTGTAGACATTTAACCAATATTCATTTGTGTGTGGGCACAGTGGCATATGCCTGTAACCTCAGCACTGTGGGAGGCAAAGGCAGGAGGATTGCTTAAGCCCAGGTTGCAGTGAGCTATGATGGTGCCACTGCATTCTAGCCTGGGTGACAGAGCAAGACCTTGTCTTTAAAAAAAAAAAAAAAAAAAAAAAATTTAATTAAAAAAATATTCATTGTTGTTACTATTCTCACATCATAGCTTGCTAACACAGGAAGGCACCCCACCGCCACCCACCTTTTTTTTTTTTTTTTTGAGACAGAGTCTCACTCTGTTGCCCAGGCTAGACTGCAATGGCGCCATCATAGCTCACTGCAACCTCAAAGTCCTGAGCTCAAGCAATCCTTCTGCCTCAGTCTCCCAAGTAGCTGATGCTACAGGCATGCACCACCATACCCCACTAATTTTTTCTATTTTTTGTAGAGATGGTGCCTAGCTCTTGCTCAGGCTGATCTCAAACTCCTGGGCTCAAGTGGTCCTCCCACCTCAGCCTCCCAGAGCGCTAGGATTACAGGCATGAGCCACCACGCCCAGCCTCCATCTTCCACCTATTGAATATCACCTTTGAATGATAGTCCCATGAGAACAGAGATGCCAGATACTCTGCCCCCAAACCTGTCACCTTCTTGCCTTTCTGGACCTTTATAAGTACAATAGTGATCACCATATTTTATCGGGCTTTTTATGAACATTCCTTCATTCAACCTTTTGCAACAGTGCTGTAAGGTTGAGGCAATTATGCCCATTTTAAAGATGGGGAAACTGAGGCCCAGACTAGTGAACTAACTGGCCAAGGTCTAGCTGTCCAGAGGTTGCAGAATCCAGCCTCCTGACTCAGAGCCCAGGTCCCTTCCCAGGGCTCAGTAGCAATCGGCAAACAGCACCCAACAAGCTCGTCCATTTCAGAGCCTCCCGGCTGATGTGATTTATTGAGACCCACAAAACACCGGTGTCAGCGACAACTCCCGCCACATGTCATCTGCGCTGTTATTAAAAATCAATTCTCTGGGGGCAAAGAAGTGCCCGCGCTGACAGTGTGCAATCTGTTATTGTCACTTATTTATTATCTACCTTCTCTGGGGAGTTTGAGAATGGAAACATCAGCAGAACCATTTCCCTGTTGAACACAACGGGAGATGGGCCTGTCTCGTTGGCCGGGGCTGAAGCTGGCCCTGCTCCGCCATCCTTTCCCACCATCCCCCGCCACCCTCGCCTTGGTCCCAGCCTATTGTCTCTCGTTGCCGTCTAACAGTTCTGTGCATGGGTTTGCTGCCGGGGGGTGGGAACTGCCAATTTTAAAGGAGTCTGTGTGCGTATGTTCATAAAGAGAGTAGTTCTGGTTGGGGCAGTGCAACTTGTAAGAAGGACAGAAAATGCTTGCCCGTCCCTCTGTCTGGCCAGCCTGTCCAGGCTTGTCCCCTTCCCCAGCACCTTGTTCATCTGTCCAACCCCCACCCAGCACCACCGCTCTCATGAGCGCATCAGCAGGGCACATAAACACACGACCTGCTGGTGCTTGCTCCTTGAATTAAGAGTAGGCCTTTAGCATCGTCATTTTAGAATCAGGGGATCTGGCGGATAAAAAAGGATCTTAGAGTTCCTCAGTCCAACCATCCACCTCAGTGGGAAGCAATCATTTTCTGCATAAGGGCCAATTCAGGAAAACTAAAAATGTTTATGGACTACATTTCTTTTATGATATTTGTATCCTTTCTCCCAGAAATTACACATCTAGGAATTTAGGTTAAAGAATAATCTAAAATGAGGGAAGGGTTCTGTGCATTAAGATCTTTGTTGCACTGTTATTTTTAACCTAAAATTTTAAATATTTCCTACAAGGGTCACAGAGGGAAAATCTTTAAGGAAACTGTGATGCAACCAGTCAACAAAGTGCAATTATCAACAGAAGCAAAGATGAAAAGTACATAGCAATGTAGGAAAGTGCATAGTGTCACATGGAGAAATAAACTTAACTTGTATGTATGTTAAAATGTGTAACCTGTAAACATTTATACCTACAAAGAAAGATTGTAAGAGAGCTAATGAAAAAAATCGGTGATAGCTGTTATTATAAAATAATTTCTGTACTAAATGTAGGCAAAGTTAAAGGTGAATGATGATAGTAAAAAATACACATTTACAGTTTAGGGTGTTGGAAAAAAGATAGGTTTTTCTGAAATCAGGAATTGCGTTATCTGCTACTGCATTTGAATATTTGTATATTCTTTCCTCATTTCTGAAGAGTTTTTTGATTTTGACTAAAATTTCAGAAATGACCAGAGACCGAGGGATGCTGGGTGTCCGGGGCAGAGAGGAGAATGAGCATCAAGGGTTGGCCATAGACAAAGGCCAGAAGGTGATCTGGAGCGCAGGAAGGGAGAGCCGAGTGTGTGTGCACGTGCGTGTGTGTGTGCATGTCTGTGCGAATGCATGTACATGCGTGCGTGTGGGTGGACATGAATACTTTTCAGAGAACATCACAGGAGGTGATCAGGGAGCCCTGAGTACGAAACATTGTGTGGAAAAATGCTTTTCCTACTTCGCTCCGAATCTAAAAATAGCTAGAACATTCCTGTGGACATTCTAGTCCTTCTTTGTGGATCCGTGCATTCCCTGATCATTCCCCCACACCGACTCACGACTCACGTGCCTTGTATGTGTGTGGTTCCAAACGTCACTCCCCAGTCCCAGCCGCAGGAGGGCCCCCTGGCATCAGTGAGCACTGGGGAGGCAATTTCAGCGTGTGCCCGTGAGGGAGCCAGTGCGATTATCATCCATCATCCTCCTCCTATTTTTAGCTCCTAGCCCCTCAAGTAAGATTGTGCTGTTTGTTCACATGGGGCTGTTGATCACTGCTCTGCTGACTGCATGAATCCTCCCTACAACATCCCTGCGAAGGGCTTGATTACCTTCCAAGACAAAGAGCTCACTCCCTTCCCAGACAACCCCATTCCACTTTTGACCAGCTGTTGGACATTAGAAAATTCTTCCAACGAGCCAAAAGGTGACTTCTCGTGACCTCCCAACCATGGTCCAGGCTTGGCCCTGTGGTACCTCCAACATGAAAATAAATAAATAAGTTTAAGTATAGAATCTTAGAAATGAAGAGTGAGTCTTGGAAATTTTCCTGTCCAAACTTTTCATTTATAAGATAAGGAGGCAGATTCGGAAAAGTTTAGGACTTGTTCAAGATCATTCTGATGTTCATCCTTTCCTGAATGCCTACCGTGGGTTAGTTCCTGTGCTTAACTCCGGGGGAAAAAAATAACCAGTGAATGAAGCATAATCCTTGCCCTCAGGGAGCTCTTGGCTAGAAGGGGAAATAGACAAGTAAATAAGCAAGGGCAATATAGGGTGACACCTGGGAGAAGAGCCACAGGATTGCGGGTGAGAGGCACGTAACCCAATCTTGGCCATGCAGAAGGCTTCCTGAAAGGAGGGTTAATGATCACCACTGGCATCCATTAAACCGGGACCATTTACTGCACTCGGGGCTAAGTGCTTCAGTTACATTATCCTATTGACTCTTCTCCCTATGAGGACATATGACAATTATCCACATTTCACAGACGAGTAAGCAGGCTGAGCAAGATTGAGTAACTTGCCCAAAGCGATACAACCAATAGATAGCAAAGCTGGGATTTGAACTCACAACTGTTTGCTCTCAGCATCACTCCTCAGCTTTTGCTTCCAAGGCTGAGACCCAGAAGCCAGTGGTGATGGGAGTGAAGAATATAAATGGCCTGGACGGAGCCCTGAAGTCAGGAAGGGCAGGTGCACTGGGACAATTACGAGAAGCCACAGGTGTGGCTGGAACGTGGCTTCTGGGGGTAGGAGCGGGAAGAGATGCTGCTGAATAGCCCCGAGGCATGGGCAGAACCAAGACTGGGACTGTGTCTCTGCAGCCCGGGGCTCTTTCTACCACGTCCCGCCTCCTTCCCCATGGTAGGTTAGCCTCCAATACTGTTGCAGACATTGTGGTGAGAACGGAAGAGTCGCCTGGACTGGGAGGCACAGGGGGAAAAGTGATGGCCCGGGGCCGCCCTGTGCAAATTCGGTGTCTTCTCTTCGGTCCTGGACTCGAGCCATGGCCCTCACCGCTGCCTTTGAGACGCACGGGCTGCACACTTTCAAGCTTCTACTCTATGTGGGCGTCGGTGAGAGGACGGGCCCCAAAATACATCCAGGAATGTAGAGGAGTCAGGACCATGATAACAGTAATCACAGCTAGCGTGAACAAGTGCTTACCGTGGGCAGGCCCTGCATTGAGTCCTGCACCGCCTGAACCCCTGGCATCCTATCCTTTGATCCTCCCGTCTAGCTGGTGAAGTGGTGTACTAGATCTCCGCTGGGTAAAGGGAGAGAAAATCAGGGCAAACCACCTTAAGCATGAAAAGAATTTATGGACTCGGTAACTGAAGAATGCAGCGGCAGGTAACGGGCTCTAGGGCTGGGTGCAGGTCCTGCAACAATACTGCCAAGAATGTCTCCCTCTGCTTCTCAGCCCTGCTTTCCTGAGGAGGTTTCAAGGGCAGTCTCTCTCCCTTCAAGGCACAGAGGGTCCTAATGGGCTGGATGTTTACATTCTAGCAGCTCAGCAGCCCCACAAAAGGAAACTGCCTCTGACTGAGTAGTCTCAGAGAAAGCCCCAGAAATGTCTCTCCTTGGTCCACTTAGGCCACATGCTCATCCTCAGACCAACCACTGTGACTCCAGTTGCCCAGACCTGGACCACAGCTGCACTCAGGAGGCCAAACCCCTTGGACCGAGAGCTGGAGAGGGGTGACTCCCCAGTAGAAAAGGGACGAACTGCTACAGGAAAGAAAGCGTTGATGTTGAGCAACTCACACCCCCCAAAGATGTCTACTACAAGTAGATACTAAGACTTCCTTCGTTTCCAAGATGAAAAAACTGAGGCGCGGAAAGACTAAGTCAATTGTCTCAGCTCCCACAGCCAGTGAGTAAGAGAGGACGGATTCAGACCAAGGCAGCCTGACTCCAGAGCCTTAGTTCTCAACCCCCAGGTCCCCTGGGCATGGCCCAGCCTGCTCAGAAGAGAATTCACCCACCCACGTTTAGGACTAGGATAGTCCCTGCTGTTCATCATCAAACTGTGAGCACCTAGGGATTAGAGACCCAAGGTTCAGGCAGCCCGGACTGAAGGGTGGTTATGCCCTAATGTTGCCCTAATGACGCCCCCATCTGCATTGCGAAATCCCCAAGTCTGCCTTTAATGTCCCCTGAGAGTCAGGAGGGGAGAAGGAGTTCCAAGCACTTGAGGATGAGCCACTGGGAGTCCGGAGAGTTGCTTGCCAGCCCCAGCCCCAGCCCCTGGGAGGAGCAGGGGGGGGGGTGCTAAATGCCTCCCAGGAGGGCTCATTCATCCACTCCTCTGGCAGCCTTTAGGACGTCTGTTTGACATGCAGGAGTCCTTCTCTGGGGCCAAACCAAGAGCAAGAAGCTTCGGTGTAGGCACATTTCTTTATCCTAGTCAGTCACAGCCCTGTTGCTCTACAGGTTACAGAGATCCCAGCGGCCCAGCTCACAATGAACGGGAGTGTGACTTGCAGGTGTCACAGTGCCAAAAGTGCCTTTGGATCATTCGGCGTTTTTATATTAGGGCTTTGTGCCTCTCCGGGGGCTGCGGTTTCATTCAGAAACGATTAACAGTGGTGCTGGGTGCGTTTGCGAAACAGCAGGCAGTCGTGACCTCAGGCAAGTCCATCGCAGGCAGGGGCTGGTGTGATTCATAAATAACCTCACGAATTAGAGACTAAATGATGTGATAGAAGTGTTTGGAAATGCGTCTCGCTCTTCTTACCGTCGCATGCTCTTTGGAGGACAGTTTACCATCGTCCTGCTGTCCCAGCCGCCTAAGAATTGGGGATGACTTTCACCCTGAGAATTTCACCAGAGAACTGTGAGGGGGGAGAAGGAGCTGATGGTGATGAGGGTGACAACAGAGGACAGCCGTGAGAACATGAGGCCCTTGCCTTAGAGCACCAGGAGCCCCCTTCTACATCCTTGCTACTGCAGTAGCGTCAGTGGCACCCGGGAGGCTGTTAGAAACGCAGAGTCTCGGGCCCACCCCAGACCCACTAAACCAGAATCTCTGGGAAGCAGGCTCAGGAATTTGCAAGTTCCTAGCTTCCAAAGCTCACTCAGTATGAGAGCCACTGTTCTATTATTAAGTGTAATTAAGCTCCAGTCTGTATTTCAGCTGAAGATCAAGGGCAGGCTAACTTCAGCTGGTAAGAAAAAAAGAGCAAATTCATTAGTTACTGTTCTGTTTATACTTGCATTGTCAATGCTAATCGTCTCTTTGTTTTACTAGGGCTCTCTGCCTGCAATAAAGTTGCTAGTCCTTATCCTTGGTGGGGGGGAGGTTATGGCCAGCACAGGTGAAGGTGTCCATCAGTCACTGAGGAAGCCTTCGAGTTTCTACGAATTTCACTCACCTTGCATTTCACAGGCCAGACCCAAAGCGAGTCATCAATTTGGGGATTTTTTTTAATGCAGTTGATTAATCCTTTAATGGAGGATGTAATCCATGAACTGTGGATTTGCTCGTGTTGTTACTTGAGCACAGAGCAGTGTTCATTCAATTTTTTTCATGGGCTTACCCTCCAGGCATTTACTGGAGGATTAGTATACGGCACCATTTTGCAAGTAGGAAGAGCTCCTAGCTGCCTACACCACAAGGTGGAGAGAGACACCACTAATACCAAGTTGCCCGGCCCCTTGGGTGTACTGTCAGGAGATGCACTCAGGTGCACACAAGCCAGACTCATGCATGTGCGTGGCTGATGCCAAACCCCTTCCCATGAAGATAAGGGTCTCGCCCCAGGGAATCTCCTCAGGAGCTGAGTACCCCCTCCCTCTGTCCCCTAAGCTGGGACTGATAGCATTTCTCAATGCACCTAAATCTCTTCAGGTAAATATGAAGGGAGCCAATTTATTGAATTCCTTGGTCTATACTAGATATCCTTCAAAACCCTTTCACAGATATTGATAATGGTTAATCACTTAGCACTTAGAAAATGCCAGCTCTCTCCATGTGAATTAATGCATCCATAACAGTCTGTGGCAAAACTTTTTATTTTATCCCCATTTTACAATAGAGGCACAGAGAGGGTAAGTCACTTTACCCATAGTCACACAGCTGGTAAGTGGCAAAGTCAGGGTTTGAATGCACCCGGCCCAGCTGCAGAACTTGTGGTCCTAAGCACGGTTCTCCACATAGCCTCTGAAGCTCCAGTGACTCCTCTGAGTAGACATGCCTCCCCATTGTTCAGATGCAAACATGGAGGCCAAGAAAAGTATACACAGCTTATCCAATATTCCACAGCTAAGAGGGATTGATTTCTGATTCCATCCCAAGTCTATCAGATCTAAAAGTCCACCCTCTTCTTCCTCAAACCCTCTACCCCTCCCTCCCTCCCTCCCTGCTGAGCTGGGCGTAGAGCCATCTGCGCACCCCCAGCAAAGGGGGCGACTCTGAGTAAAACTGAAGGGTGGCTGGGCCAGGCGGGGAGGCCAAGAGGGTGTGGCGAGTTCAGAGCTGTTACTGGGTGCTGACCTTCTGACTTGTGCCTTCTGCTTCAGAACCCTCCATGGCAACGACATTTCCAGTGTCCCCGAAGGCTCCTTCAACGACCTCACATCTCTTTCCCATCTGTAAGTAGCCGTATTTCTCCACAATGTGCGTTCAAAACAGAAAAGCGTGACAGTGTCAGGGATGGTGTCATCGCTGTTAACCTTCTGGCGTATGTTCTTGTTGCATGCATGCGGCGCATCTTACTACAGCGCATCCGCACTGTGCTCGTCGTCTTGTCTCGGCCCCAGCTGCCTTCAAGGCATCTCGATGTGTAAACAGTGGAAATGTTTAATAATCAACAGAAAACAACTATGTGCTAAACACTTTAGATAAATTCTCTCATTTATTTCTTACAGCAATAAGGCATTTTCACCCCCGTATTATACATGATGAAATTGAAACTGAGAAATGTTAAAGAATTTGTCTAAGAGTTGCACAGCTAGTAAGTGGTAGAGTCCTAGTTCAAATCTCAGTTTGCCTTGACTCTAAAGCACATATTCTTAACCACTCCGCTCTCTGGATCAGGTATGCCCTTCTTATCGTATACAGGGGAAACTGAGGCCCATGAGTATTAGGTGACTGAAAGTCACTGTCAAGTCAGTGAGACAGGGGACTGTCACCCAGGTTCCCTGACTCCTAAGCCAGACCTCTCTCCTCTAGATCAGGGAGCTCTACTTTTTTTTAATTATATACCTATGTCAGTGAAATTTTTTGATTTTGTGTTCCTTCTATATGTGTATTTAATTATTTTCATATTGTGCACATACACTATAATACTGATATATGTATATTATAAACCATTCAAAAATAGAAATGTTAAAGGATATATATACACAACGTGTGTGTGTGTGTGTGTGTGTGTGTGTGTGTTTAAAAACAGAGGTTCTAGTATTTTCTTCCTGGATACCACTTTGAAGATGTCTACACTGAACCTGCCCCTCCTCCCCTGCAATTTCAAGCTGAGTGCTCTGAAGCTGCTTCCTAGGCTGCTGGGTACCAGAACGTTCTCTGCAGAGTACATCCTCCAATAGACCCTTCAGTTGGGCACAATAGCCAGACAATCAGAGAGCCAGAGGTCTAGAAAGCTCCCTAGACAGGCTGGGATGGGCTTGAGTTAGGATTGACTCTTACCTGGGTGTGGGTGAGAGCCACACCTCCAAAGTGGGCGGGGCTTGGTGGGAGGTGAAACAGCTACAGGATTGGAAATATACCCTGGAGACATTGCCCTTGCCCCAGTGGAGACTACTTCTCCTCTGGTCTCCATATCAGACACCCCCAATCTAGCCAAAGTCTGGGATACGGAGCCTAGGAGTCAAGCTGGGCAGAAGGCCCTGAATTCCTGTTCTGCCTCCTAGGGCGCTGGGAACCAACCCGCTGCACTGTGACTGCAGTCTGCGGTGGCTGTCGGAGTGGGTGAAGGCAGGGTACAAGGAGCCCGGCATCGCCCGCTGCAGTAGCCCCGAGCCCATGGCTGACAGGCTCCTGCTCACCACCCCCACCCACCGATTTCAGTGCAAAGGTAGGTGCTGCTCCTGCCCACCCTTCCCTGCCCCTCGTGGGATCTGCTCTGTTTCCAGCAGCCTGTCAAAGTGGGCGTCTCTTCCGTGGGTCAAAGCGATGGCTTCTAAAACCATCACCCTGTCTCTTCCGTGGGTCAAAGAGACTCCGATGCTGAGACCGACGTGGACCCACACCTAAGAGCCCATGTGTCACTCTCCTCACCAAGTCCCTCTGGCAGGAGATCTCCTCACTGCCTTCTTTTATACGTTTCTTTCCGTGGTTTAGAAAATCTTTCACCTGCATTTTTACCCAACATGATTAGAGCATGAGCATTTCCCCATTTTACTGTAACAAACTTTTTGTGCACGTGATTTTTATTGACTGCATCATTATAACAAACTACGATGAAGTTCTTACGCAGCAAGAACTATGTTAAGCATTTTCTTCATGGATTATTTGATTTTACTCTCTAATACTGGTATGGGATAGATTTTAATATTACCCTCATCTTTAAAAGTGAGAAAACTGGGGCTTAATCAGGTTAAACGACTTCTTAAGATGACACTGTTGGGAGGATTCCAGGCCTTTCTGATTCCAGAATGCGTGGTCTTGACCACCAAGCTGTCACAGTCCACAGCTTAATCAGTTTCTCATTTTGAATCTTTATTTTCTTTTTTTCTTACCATTGATGCATAAAGATCCTTCTCTATTTGAAATCATGTCCTTAGATAAGATTCACAGAAATTACTGAGTCAAAATATACAATCATTGTTAAGGTCTTCACACACATTACCAAATTGATTTCCGAAAAGGATTATAACAAATTTACTTTCCCAATAGCACCTTTTGAGTGCCTTTTTCATTAGCCTCTGTCATTATTTTATCTTATTTTGTAATCATTGCTAATTCAATAGATTTTTTTTAATGTCTCCTTTTATTTTGTCTTTAATTATTGGGGAACCTGAATTACTTAGTCAAACATTTATTTTTCATTTGTATTACACATTTGTCT
The DNA here is from genome assembly GCF_041146395.1 of Eulemur rufifrons. Taxonomy (NCBI): domain Eukaryota; kingdom Metazoa; phylum Chordata; class Mammalia; order Primates; family Lemuridae; genus Eulemur; species Eulemur rufifrons. The sequence continues at coordinate 17,179,301 of NC_090992.1, forward strand.
ATTAATGTCCTTTGCTCATCTCTTAGAGCCTTAATGTTAATTTTGATTTACAGACATGCTTTACCTTCTAAAACTTGTGTCCCACACTGCTGCTGAAAGCAGAAAAACATTCCATTAGTTTAAAGCTAATTTTCCTCCTCCTGCTTCCAAGATGTCTAATCAGACACTAAGGAGGCCCACCTGGGCCTAGAATAGGGTGGATTTCAATCTTGGCCTCACGGTGTGGAAATCACCTGAAGATCTTCAGAAGTTACTGGTGCCTGGGTCCACCCTCTAGGTTCTGATTAGATTGGTCTGGGGTGTGGGTGTGGGGGTTGCTGAAAGCACCGCAGCTGGCTCTAGTACAAGGTGACCAACCGGTCCTGGTTTTAGCACTGGAAGCTCTGTGTCCGAGGACCCCCCTCAACCCCAGGCAAACCAGGACAGGTCGTCTCCCTGTTCTAACGTGCGGCAGAGTGGAGCCCCCGGTACAGGCTGGCAATCAGGCCACACCGTTGACCCACCCACAGATGGTCACTCACCAGCGTTCATCTCAGCCCATCTCCGAGTGGGTGACTGTCAGTCTCAGGATCATTTCCAGGCCGGACGTTAAGTAGGGCCTGTGTATCCAGGGCTCATTGTCATTGTCAGCGCTGGCTGCAGCAGCAGGATACAGCCCCCTTTGCAAAGCTCTGTGTGGGGACCATGACCTCCCTCCAGCCCTCACAGCTAAGGAAAGCAGGACACAGTTGGCACTGTCACGGAGGCAGGTGTACCCGGCACGGTGTGCCACCCATCGTCAGCATCGCTGCTGTGTCCTCTGGGGCCATCCGTTTCTTACCTCCAGGATTTTGCAGGGAGGACATCTATATATGCCTTTGGACCAAGCGCTGTGCCCTCCGTAGCCTGGCACAGACTATTCCATGGGAAGGGGTGTTTGAAGCAGAGAAATGGGAGGTCCAAATGGAGCCTGGGCTCAGAGCTTCCCGGAATATGAAAATGATGCACACGGGGGTTCTAATTATGGTGCATTGTTTGCAGATTAGCACCAAAATCGGATCAGGCTAATTACAGTAATTGATTTGACTGCAGAAGTACTTCTGAATGATGTCCCACGGTGATTTTTCCTCACTGGACAATGGCTGAATTAATGGGACTCTAGCTGGACTGGATGTGCTGGCTGGGGAGAGCAGGCTGCCATCTGGGCATGGAGATGGGGAGGGGCTGGCAGCTGCTGAGGAAGGGACCAGGGCAGCGGGGAAGGAGGTGCAACTGTGAGCACACTTGGGACCTGCCATCAGCACTCTGTGGTTTTGCTGCCCAGGGCCAGTGGACATCAACATCGTGGCCAAATGCAATGCCTGCCTCTCCAGCCCGTGCAAGAACAATGGGACATGCAGCCAGGACCCCGTGGAGCTGTACCGCTGCACCTGCCCCTACAGCTACAAGGTATGGCTGAGGCCCCATCCCCCACATTTGTGCCCCAGGGAGGGACCCCACGCCCTGCAGACCCTCCCTTCTCCAAGGGCAGCCTGGATAACCACTGTACCCCAAAGTGGCACTTGCCAGTGATGCTCCTGTTCTCCTTGGAACTGGCAGGAGCTGCCTGGTCACATCACGCTCATGCCAATCAGAGATGATCTCAGGTAGTGACAGTGATGCCCTGAGGTAGGGAGGAGAGGTAGCATTTGTATGCTCTTCATGAAACACGGGGAAATGAAGCATCAGAGTGGAAGTGCTTCCAAACAGAGATATCCCTTGAACCCACTGTCCTGACTTCCCTTCTAAGGGGACTTCCAGAACTGCACCCCTCCAACAGCACCCTTAGAATGGCCAGCCAGGACACAGGGATGAGGGGTTGGAAGTCCCGGGATCTGCCAAGCCCATCCGTGCTGTTGACGGGCTCAGGTCAGCCAGCAAGGAGATGGAGGCCCCCGTTCTCCCCTCTGTGCTCCCAGAAGTCTGGGCTAATTCCAAGACAGTCCTTCCCTCTCCTCTTCTCACCCAGCGCCACCCAGAGCACACTGTCCCGCCTCTGTCCTGACCCCTGAGTACAGACCCTGTGTCTCCCACTGCCTCCTCCAGAGTACAGATTGTGTGCCGAGCACTCTGCTTGGCATTTTACTCCCCTTTTCTTTTTAAACACCCTGGGAAGCCTCTAAAGAAGGTCTCGGCCGGGCGCGGTGGCTCACGCCTGTAATCCTAGCACTCTGGGAGGCCGAGGCGGGTGGATCGCTCGAGGTCAGGAGTTCGAGACCAGCCTGAGCAAGAGCGAGACCCCGTCTCTACTAAAAATAGAAAGAAATTATATGGACAACTAAAATATATATATACAAAAAATTAGCCGGGCATGGTGGCGCATGCCTGTAGTCCCAGCTACTCGGGAGGCTGAGGCAGTAGGATCGCTTAAGCCCAGGAGTTTGAGGTTGCTGTGAGCTAGGCTGACGCCACGGCACTCACTCTAGCCCGGGCAACAGAGTGAGACTCTGTCTCAAAAAAAAAAAAAGAAAAGAAGGTCTCATTAATTCCCATTTTACAGCTGTGGAAACTGGGCCTCCGACCGTCAAAAGGGCTTGACTCAATGTCCAAAGCTCGTAAGCAATAGTGTTGGGATTGGGACCCAGGGCCATATGAGGCCAAAGCCCAGACTTTTTCCCCGGGAGGGTTTCCTGGATGGCTGAGCCCCTCGCTGTGCCTGGCTGGGATCCACCACGCTGTGGTTCCATCCTCTTCTGCAGGACCCTCCCAGGCTCCAGCCTTCCAGGACACCCACCCGCATGCACTGGCAAGCCCTGAGATCCGAGACAGCCCCGCAGCTGGCCTAATGCACGCACCTGGTGCAGGCTGAGTGAGACTGGGCTGGCACGTCTGGGTCTGTGTCCCCAGTGGGATGGTGTCTGTGTCGGGACAGGCTTGAGAGGCAGCCTCACTCTGGGAAAGGAGGCTACCTGGTGTCTTTCTCAGTTGTAGCGATGCTTCTAGCAGATAGTGTCGGAGTGCCACCTATGGGCCTGGGACAAGAGATGCCCTTTGAAGCCAGCCACCCCCAAAGCCTGAAACTTACCACAGAGTCCCAGACCCACATACCCTAAACACACACACACACACACACACACACACACACACACAATTATGAGCAAGAGAAGAGTAGAGATTAAGACATACTTAGGAGGTGTGAATCCTCTGAAACTCCCTTGTGTGGATTCAGGGAGAAAACTCAGGCTGTGGGATTGCAGAGAAGCAGGTGCGGATCCAGCTTTGTCATTTACTAGCTGTGTGGCAGTGGCCAATATCCATCTCAGCCTCCCCATCTACAAACCAGGACCTGCTCACAGGTTCGCTGTGAGAAACAAACGTACGATAGCGTATGCAATACACCTAGGACAATACCTGGCATTCGGAAAGCACTTGACAGGCTGGCATATTGCTACCTTTTGCTGTCACCCTTGCATGCTGGTCCCTCATACCAGGATGTGAAATAGGCCATCAGTAGCAGGTGGCATGTTGCTGGTTTCATCAGGGATTAGCAGTCTATAACGCTACGAACTATCAAGGAACTTTATTTGTTCTCCTAGAAACTGTGACATGTAAATTTATAAGAGTCCCAATTCCATAGGTGTATAATCATCTTGGTGATTATAATCACCAGGTAAGGGCCAGGCACTCATTTGGACCTTATGCATTTATTCCCTCCTCTAATTTTTACAATCACCTTACGAGGTGGCTAGTATCATCCCTATTTTAAACACAAGGTAAACTTTCACGTTCTGAGTCTTGCTTCGTTCTCTTTAAAATTGGCCTGAGTTTGAACGTAGTGGAGCTGAATTTGAAGTCCAGGCTTCTCCCAGCTACCCTTGACCGCACCATGAACTGTGGCCTGACCATCACGGTCAGAGCAAAGACAGATCTGCAGGGCTATTGCAGGATAAGGCCGTTTGTTTAGACCTTGTTCCCAGGATGCTGAATATCTTGTCAATTTCAGAAGCATTTGAACAGAGATTTTGATCTGTAAGAAACTGTTGGGCCCAGGCAGGTCTTGGACACCTGATGATGATGGTGATGATGGTTATGATGAAGGTGATAGTAGTGATGATGATGATGATGATGACTCTGACAACAGTAACATTAAGAGTCAGCATTTATTGAGTACCTACTATGTACTGACAGTGTACTAAATGAAGTGTGTGTATTTCTTTGCATACTCTTCATCAAAGCCTGGCGATACATTTCCTAAAATGACCCTTATTTTACAGTTGAAGACACTGAGCATAGTAGGGAAAGGAGTTGGGTTTCAAAGGTCAGAGCCAACTGATTCCAGAACCCAAGCTCTCAGCCACCGCATTCACTGCCCATTGGCGAGCGTGGTGATTGCAGGACTGAGGGTGAGGACCCCTAACCATTTAGGATAGGACCTGTCTCAGTTTCCAAGATAGAAAAATGTAGAATGTCACCGTGGAAAGAACACCATGAGGACCCACTGAAGCCTGTGCCTGGCTGACGCACGACCTTGGACGGCTCTTACACTGCTCCTCGCCTCAGTTTCCTCACCTGTAAAATGGGGCAGGTGGAATGAAAGGGGCCCTTTAATTGTGGGTTGCATCCCACACACACTCCCTGCGCTGAGTCCGTTCCCCCTGCTCTCCTTCCTGCCAGCATTAGAGCCCACTCAGGCAGAGCCACGGAGGCAGTGGTTCTGGATCGGTCGCGAAGTTAACAATCCCCAGACACCCACAAAACCAAGCTCAAAGCTGAGGCATTTGTTTACCTATTTCCGGATATCTCAGTTTTTCCATCAACTGGCTGAGTGACCTTGGAAAGCCACAATATTACAAAAAAGCATAGCAAACACTGCTTGAAGTTTGGGAGCAGCTGCTGTTAACCTGCTATAGTGCCAGCCCTCTGTGAAGCAGTTCACACGCATTATCTCGTGGTAATCGTCATCATCCCATGAAGTAAGTTTCATTATCCTCTTTTGATAGATGAAAAAACTAAGATGGAATAACTTACCTAAGGTCCCACATTAGGAAATCCATGAGCTGAAACCAGAACGCAGCTACCGCTTGCGAGGAAATCCATACCCTTAACCACGAGTCAGACTCTCTCTGAGCCTCATTTTCCCCACCTGTAAATGGCAATAGTCGTGACGAGCTGCTGTAAGATGAGAGGGTTATGGATGCACTTCGCCTGCCTCAGCCAGGATCCAGCAGCTACTTCATAAAGGGTGATTATTTTGCCACTGCTTTAAGATGTGGGGAAATAAAATGTATCTGTTGTCTGGTTCCTTTTCAGCCATTAGCTTCATGCACATATGTTCCACATCTCAAAACGGTGCTTCTCAAACTTTAATGTGCCCAAGAAGTGCCTGAAGATCTTATTAAAATGCACGTCCTGATTCATTAGATCTGAGGTGAGGCCTGAAACGGTGCATTTCTACCGGCTTCCAGGGGCTGCCAATGCTCCTAGTCCAAGGGTCTCACTTTGAGTCGCAGGGTCTTAGAACAGCCCTCCTGGCTCCATCTCAGAAAGTTTCCAGTGAGGGCAGCTGTCCCCAGTCTCTTTGAAAGGAAGCCAGGAGGCCCAGCCATGTCCTTCACACGCACCCTGGAGGTGGGGTGGGGAGTGGAAAGTGTGGTGGAGGCCCAGAGAGCGTTATAAGTCTGGTGGATTTGAGCAAAATGAGGCTGAAGAGAATTGAATCAGGCTAATTATCCAGGCATTGGCAATGGTGATTATTTCTCAAGGACATGTAGGTGACAGAAATCTCCACCTCCAGGCCCAATTACCGTGTCATCAAGCACTAGGATCCGCCTCCTGGATTTCTGTGCTTGGCATGATGGACTGGAGGAGACACCCCCACCCCCACCCCACCTTCAGAGGAGGGTTCAACCTGCAGTCGTGGTATTCACGGGTTCCCCAGAGCAGACAGGCTGGCCCAGGTCGGGGCTAGGGAGGCCCTGCCTGGACCTTCTCTGGGGTGTCCTGTCCTGCCCTCACAGTCTGTCTGTCTACCGCCAGCCCGCTACACACACAGATCTCCTGAACTAATTGGCACAAACCAAAGAGCTGAAATTGTACTTTAATCACCCACATTCAGCCCTGCCTCAGACCTAATTCGTCTACATCATCATCATGGTCATCATCATCATCATTGCTATAATTGATGGAGCTGCCATTGCATGCTAGGTGCCTTACATGCACGTGATTTCTAATCATTAGTTAATTCCCCACGGGGTGGGTATAATTATACCCATTTCATAGAATGAAAACAAGGCTCAGAGAGATCTAGTCATTTCCCCAAGGCACACAGCAGCCTAACTGGAATTTGTGCCCCAATCTGCCTCCCCCGAGAACCCGTGTTTTGGGAGGTGCAGACCAAGGGGTGCAGACCAAGGGGCACACACAGAGGCTCCTGGCGCTGGCGTGGGACTCGGATCTCCGGGTCCAGCTGTTCAGCTGCCCGTTGCACGTGGCGCCGTGCGATCCTGGACGTATTACCCCACTTTCCACGTCTGTCTTACCTGTCTGGGAAAATGAGTGTAATAACAATCACACCACCCTCATCGGGTTGCTGTGAACATTCTGTGCGCTCATGAATATAAAACACTTAGCACGCGGCCTGGAATGGAAAATGCGCTCAGTAACTCGAGCGAGAATTAGCGCCACAGTTTCCATTGCACACACGGGCCTGCGGAAGGGGGCCCTGTGTTGCTCTGGTTTAGGAGAAACCCAGATACCTACACCTTCTCTCTCCCCTCCGAGAAACCTCTCGCTGGCCCCTCAGCTGTGACAGGGCATCAGGAGAACCCGGCAGACACAGCCTGTGCCTTCCGGCTGCCCGAGACCGGGCCTGAGGCTCCGGCTTTTGCTAGAGTCCACAGTGGAGGCTGTGCCGTGCCCGAGGCCGCGGGCCCAGTTGGCAGCGACACGGCAGCCAGGAAGCCCCAGTCCCATTCCGTCACAGGCACTGGCAGCCGCAGGGTGGGGAGAGGGTTTGCTCAGGCAGATGGCAAGCAGGTGGTGTGGCAGTGGGCGGGCTCCCGTGATCACCCCCACCTGGCCTGTGCCCAAGGCCCTGAACCCAGGGCCCAGAAATGAACGCAGCGAATGCTTCTGCAGACCCCGCACCACCAGGTCCTGCACGGGACGGCTTGCCAGGCCTTGGGTGCAGCCCCAGGCCACCAGTCCAGGGGAGAAGCAGGAGCCAGAAGGCCAAGAAGAGCTGGGCTGCTCCCTGGGACGTCGGGTCATCCAGTCTCTGCCCTGGGGCATCGCCTCAGTGCCTTTGCCCTCGCAGTTCTTCTGCCTGATGTGCTACCCGCCCCCCCCAAGCTGAGAGGGTCGGCTCCTTCTCAACTCAAACCTCCCCTTCCCAGGGCCCTGCTCCAAAGCAACCCCATCCCACCCAGAGTTCTCTATCATAGGGGCTCTCAGCCTGGCCTAACACGGACTCCTCTGCAGAGCTTCAGAATAAATGCTAATGCCTGGACCCCACCCCAGGCCATGCGAGGTCGGTCTTTGGGGGTTGTCACAGGAGATGAGGTCTGCAGGCCACGCTTCAGCCTTAGTCCGCCCTGCTGAAGTCATGGATTATATTTTACCTTCAGGGAGGCTAATAGTAACGTCATCTACTAGCACCTGTCGAGTGCCTTCCGTGTGCCAGGTGGGTGCCGTAGTCTGTTTGCATTGCTGTAAGTGAACACCTGAGGCTGGGTAATTTATAAAGAAAGGAGGTTTATTTGGCTCAACGGTTCTTCAGGCTGTATAAGAAGCATGACATCAGCATCTGCTTCTGGTGAGGGCCTCCAGAACCTTCTACTTGTGGGGGAAGGCGAAGGGGAGCTGCGTCACATGGCAAGAGAGGAAGAAGAGAGGGGAGGGAGATGCCAGGCTCTTTGCAGCAGTCAGCTCTTTCGGGGACTAATAGTGGGAGGACTCACTCTTAACCTCAAGGACAGCAACAAGCCATTCGTGAGGGATCTGCCCCCATGACCCAAACACCTCCCACCAGGCCCCACCTCCAACGGTGGGGACCAAATTTCAGCATGAGGTTTGGAGGGTCAAACATGCCAACTACACAGTGGGATACACGATGTGCAGCACTTCCCCCTGCGAAAGCTCTAGTGTAATTCTCCTCACGGCCCCACGAAGTAGGCTTGGAGAGGTCAAGAGGCTTTTGCAAGGTCATGGTTGGCCAACCCAAAAGAGATGGAGCTGGAAGGTGAAACCAGCTTTGCCTGAATCCAAAGCCCACGCTCTTGCCCTGCAGTTTAGGAGGGAGAAGGGTGGAGCCGGAAACCCCAATCTCTCAACAGTGCTCCCCTGCTCACTGCAGAGTGCCTAGAGACAAGGGCTCCCTGTGGCTCTCCCCGCGTCACACTGGGCAGGCTTGTCCCAAGGCCTCCCTGCAGCCATCTCCCCAGCTTCAGCCCAGGGTCTCCCTGGCCATGGCAGCAGCTAGAGGCCTCCCTAAGCAAGCCCTTCTCCTCTTCTGCTCCTCAGGGCAAGGACTGCACCGTGCCCCTCAACACCTGCATCCAGAACCCCTGTCAGCACGGAGGCACCTGCCACCTGAGTGACAGCCACAAGGACGGGTTCAGGTAACAGCTCCGCCCGGCCGCCGCTCACCTGGGAGGGCTTCCTGGGCAGACTCCTGGGGCAGGCTGAGGGCAGCAGAACTGTGTCCCCTGAGGGCCACCAGTGTGCCGCACTCCGCCCAGCCCCTGGTGAGAACCATCTCTTGAGGGAAGTACGATTGAGCCCACTGTACGGATGAACAAATGGAGGCATCGAGGGATAACCCTTGCCCAGAGTTGCACAGCCCGTCAGCACTGGTTCAGGGGTTTGAATCCAGATACAACCCCCAGTCTCCTCCAAGGGAGGCTGCAGCAGCTGGCTGAAGTCAAACAAGGATGGGTGCCGGCTCGAAGACCACCAGCCTGGCACTCCACCACTGTTTTCTAGAATAGTGATGACAGCAGGTGGCATTGATCACGTGCTCACTATGCGCCGGGTGCTGACGAGTCCTGCATTACCTGATTTAAATCCTCCCACCACCCTGCCTGCTAGGTGGGTATTACCCACACTGAACAGACGAGGAAACTGAGGTGCAGAGATCGACTTGCTCTAGGTCACACATCCCGACACTCCTTCCTGGATCTTCCACCTCCAGCCCTCTTTCCTCCCTGGCACTAAGATGTCAGGAAGAACAGGGGAGAGAGGCCACTTGAGTTTTTCTCATCCCTGTCCTGGGAGTGGGATTAGGCTTCCCCCCAAACCCCAGGCCCCTTCCTGTTTCCCACCTTCCCCAGAAACTTGCAGATGCCCAGTTTCCCTGGCCTGTGGCCCTGGCAAAAGCAGACTGTCGGGAACGGGCTTCTTTGGCACCGCTAGTGAGCCGGTGGGGTAGGCGGCAGCGGCCCAGCTGTGAAGGCCGCGGCACCTGGTGCCAAGCTCTGTGCGGACGTCTCAGAGCTCAAGTTGCAAACAATTCATTATCAGAAGCGCTCTGGCCAGAGGCTGCTGTGTGGTCTGTGGAAGAAATCAAGTTCTGGGCTCCCGGCTCCCCTCCCCAGGGAGCCCAGCCCACCCACATGTCCACCTGCCAAGCCAGCCCCGTCAAACTCTGACTCTTGAACAAAGTGAAATTCAAGGCAAGGTTCCTTTTCCTGCCTGGAGGCGGCCAAACCACCCACTCCTGCCCACTCTCGACAGCAGGAATGAGCAGGGAAATCTGTCTCACAGAGGCCGCCACAGGGTCCCGGCCAAGAATCACGCCCCAGGGCTCAAAGCCTGGCTCTGCCCCACGCGGGAGTGGGGTGGGGGACTGGGGCAGGGAAGAGCTTCCCCCGCAGGTGGTTGGGTTTCTCTCATCTCGGCGGGAGGTGCGGTGAGCAGAAGTATCTCCTTTCCATCGTCAGTCTTTGAGGGGTTTGAAATGAACTGAGCATATTTTTAGAATTTAATTTAAAGGAAAATGGCCCAGAACTGCAGGATCAGGGGAACTTGGGGGGAGGTTCAGGCAGCGAGGCAAACGCTGGGGAGGGACAGCTTGCCTGTACTCCCAGGAGCAGGAAAGTTCTTGCGCATCGGGCCAGCACCTGGCGGCTGCGCAAGGGGGAGGGGTGCTTGGCAGGAAGAGCTCTGCTCCCTTGGTCCCCCCTGGAGTCACTCCCCAGGCTGCTGTGACACACACAGACCGGGTGGCTTTAAACAACAGAAGTGTAATCTCTGGTGGTTCTGGAAGCTAGAGGTCCAAGGTTAAGGTGTCATCAGGGCCACGCTCTCTCTGACCCCCCAGGGAGGATCCTCCCTGCCTTTCCCGGCTCCCAGTGCTTTGCTGGCGTCTCTGGCCTAGATGACAGCTGCGGGGCTCCCTTCCCTGCCCGCGTGGTCACGTGACGGGCTCCCCGCACCTCTCTCGTCGCACGGCTGTCTTCTTATAAGGACACCAGTCACGTTGCATTGGGGTCCACCCTCTTCCAGGAGGACCTCAGCTAATCACACACCTGCAGCAACCCTGTTTCCAAACAAGGTCCCGTTCTGAGGCACTGGGTGAGGACTGCAACACCTCTGTTTTGAGAGAACACAGTTCAACCCGTAACACCGCTTGCTTGTCGGAATTCTGGAAGCCTTACCGACCTTCCCACACAGGGGCTTCCCTGGTCTGGCTGCGTCCCCTGCTCACAGAGGGACCGAGACGGGAGACCGGACTTGCCCTGACCCCACAGCCCGTGAGGACAGGGGAGACTTCAGCCTCCTCCCCCGCTATGGCCGCGCCGTGAACACCCCCTGCTCCCCGCACCGGCGACCGCGGCCCGCTGCCGGGCGCTCCCGAGACTCTGGGGGGCCGGGGCAACTGGTCTTCAGGAAAACAAATGGGCAACACCTGGTCTTAAGGCTTTCGGAAACCTGCCCTCTGTCCGGCTCTGAAGAGTGGCCTTTTTCATGAACGGCCCGGGTCCCTGGCAGAACAAAGGAGTGGGAGTCGTTTTCTGTCCCCGAGAGCTCAGGCCCGAGAAGCCGCTGCCTTTCCGAGCAAGTGTGTGGGGTCTTCAAAATCAGCAGAAAGGAGGCTAAGCAGGATTCTGGGTCCCTGAAATTCACTTCCTGTTGGTTTACCTTTTCAGCTAAATCCCAAATCACAGCAGTCTCCGGAGGAGGGGCCTGGGATCCCCGGTGGGGACCCGGAGCACGCTCACAGATGGGGTGTACATCCCTGATGGGAAGGCCGGGCTGCTGAAAAAGCGAGACCGAGATCCACGTGGCGTTTATTCAATCAGACGCGTGCTCCCCACGCAGCCCCGCGCTCCCCACGCAGCCCCGCGTTAGCTGCTCGGCCTTACTTTGCGTGCCCTGTCCTAGGGGCGGGACCAGGGCCAGGCAGCGGTGAGGGCGGTTGAGGTCTTTATCCAGGAGATTTAACACTCCAGAGACAAGTGACGGAAACGCGTCCTGCTGACTTAACGGTGTTTGAAGCCAAGCTCGTGTGAAGGCCTCAGCCTTGGCAGGAGAGGGGTCCTCCCGCCCCACCCCCACCCCCAGAAGCTGGAGGGGCTCAGAAGTGGTAGGAGCACGTGACAGGGAGACATGGCGTCCCCAGTGAAGGGTTCGGAGGTGGTTTTGTCTAGAACTTAAACCAGCTAATGATGGGTTCTGAGCATTTTCCGTGTGCGGTGTACCCTCCTAGTGTTTTGCTTGTATCAGCTCATTTAATCTCCACGACCACCCAAGGCCAAACGGCGAGGAAGCAGCAGGCTAGCCTCCATTCCCAGGAAGCCCGGGTGCAGAGTCGGGGCTCTTGGCCGCTGTGCGCTGCCCACCCCAACCGCCCGAGATAGAAAGGCTGCCTTAGAGTGAAAAAATCCCTAAAAGGGGGTTGTTTATCACACTCTCTCTTTGTCTACAAAAGAGACCACACCACAGAGGAGCCGAAGGAAGGGCGGTTTAGGAGACACTTGAAGGAATTCAAGCCATATTCAGAAAACCACTTCCAGCTGGCGGGGGAGTGGCGAAGGCAGCTTTGCTGGTGGGATTCGGCCCCCCGGCGAGGCTGCCAGGGCCAGGGGAGAGACGGCGTTGGGTGGAGACGGGGCTCGATGAAATGACCTCGCTGTCTCCCAAGGGTCTTCCTGCCCAGGACCCTAAGGCTTCCTGTGTCCAGAGTGCTGTCTCAGACCCCCATCCACAGGAGAAGCCTGGCTAATTGTGTGTCTGCCCTACCTTTCTCTCTGCCACCCCACCCCACCCCACCCCACCCCGCCGCCCGACCCCTGGCTCCCCTCCTCCCCACCCCACACATCCCCAAAGCTGCTCCTGCCCTCTGGGCTTCGAGGGGCAGCGGTGCGAGATCAACCCCGATGACTGTGAGGACAATGACTGCGAAAACAATGCCACATGTGTGGACGGGATCAACAACTACGCGTGTGTCTGCCCCCCCAACTACACAGGTGAGGATCCCGTGATGCGTGAGCGAACTTGCGGTTGGGGTGGGGTGGAGGATGTCGCTAGAATATGCCATCTGCTTAGCTTCTTCCAGGGACCCCACCTCCCTTCTCCCAAGACCCTGCTGTGCCATGAGGGGCTCCCCAAAGCCCCTATCTGTTTGCTTGCCCGTCCCCACCACCCCCGCCAGCAGCCAGCACTAGCCCCTTCCCACTCTGAAACCAGTTCCCAGGGCTCCTTCAGTGTCTGTTCATTCTGTTGATGGCCGTCCCCTCCTTTAGGGACCCTGGAGACCCAGTGGTGTTTGAGGCTGGCAGAGAGGCACTTGGACTGTTTACGCTTTGTTAGGTCTAGGCAACCATTCTGGAAATCCACATTTTCCAGACACTCTGCTAGGAGCTGGGGAGGCAAAAATGAGCAAGACCAAGTTCCTTCTCATAAGAAGCTCAAAGTCAAGCAGAGAGAGATGTGGATTCAATAGAATGAGAACACACACCTGTAAGCCTGGGGGTTGTGAGATCACAGAGAAGGAAGCTAACTCAGCCGGGGAATATAGGAAGGCTCCCTACAAAAGGTTATTCCTCGGGAAAATCATTCTGCCCGGCCATCCCCAAAGCATAATGCCTTTATTTCCCATATTAACAGCCCCTAATAAGGACAGTTAAATACACCGTTAGATCGTGAAGCAAAATGCCGCTGACTGGTGCGAGCTCGGCCTACTCTGTGATGAGATCAACCTGAAGTGGCATATCCCAGACTGGACTTGCATAAATTTCATGAGTTATTTGAGGAAAAGGCCCCATGGGCAAAGACGTTTGGGAAGTACTGCATGTAATAATGACCCTGTTCTTGACGCTCCGTGATACAAATTACATATTAGAGCTTCTAAAAATTCCTGCTTTAAAGAAAGCTGTTTACGTTAACCCAGCAGTTCCCACACTGATTTGATCTCGGAGCTTCCCTCTTACCCGACCCTGGAACACCATTACCAACCAGGGATCTTGTGTTGCAGGGAACATATTTTAGGAAGTACTAGCCTAAGGCAAGGGGAAAATGAGGATGGTGGCAGCTCAGGGACGCCCACCCCCCAGCCTACTGGAACCTGGCTTTGGTGTCAAGAGTGCGGTGGCAGGTGGGGATCCAGGGAAGATGAGTGCAGAGGCAGAAGCTGAGTCGCTCCCGTTGGCCCTCAGATCCTGCGCCTCTGTCAAGCCGCCAGCCCAGTAACCCCGTATCCCCAAGCACACTCTTGGGACTGCGGGAATGTGCCATGGCCAACTGAGACAGCCACCTGCTCTGCTAGTCCGGGCCGCCTGGCATCCCAGACAGGCCCTTGTGCTGGGAGAAGGTGCATATAAACCTGCCAAGGGTTTACCTCCCTTATCCCCTCTATCTTCTGAGAGTGGAGTTGTAGTCAAAAGTTGCAGGCAGCATTTATTGTGCACCTGATGTATGCAGAGCACTGAATTAGCCACTAGGGATACCAAGAAGTCTAAGGTATGCAGTCAGCTCATGAGGGGCTTCTGGTCTACCAGAAAGGAATCACTGTGTAGAGTTCAATCCTGGGTCCAGAAGAATCTGCTTCGAGCCAGAAAAGAGTAAAAATCCCAGCAGTAAAGAAGGGGGGAGGGTAGAGGGCCTCAAAACAGGCTTTGTGGCAGAGGAGGGGCTTGAACTGAATTAGGGCGAGGCAGATGGCAGTGGGAAGGGAGCTGAGGAGCCACCGAGGAGAAGGTTTCCTGCCCCAGCTGAGCCCTGCCCGGTTCTGCAGTCCACCGGGCTGCGCTGCTGATTTGTGGCACTTTGCTGCCGAGAGTGGGGCGTTGTGGTTTTCTCCGTCCCAGAACACGTCCAAGTCCCACACAGACACTTGTCTGCCTCTCTGGGTCTCTCCAGGTGACAAGAGGAGGAGACTTATAGGAACACAGTGCCCTCTGTGGTCCTGAGAGGCGGAGGGCAGCATGTGGACAGGAGGGGTTTAGGGCCCCCTCCCAGGACAGGGTAGGGGTCAGCTTGTCCCCACCGCGGCAGAGAACAGACTCGGCGGCTGCATGTCGTTCGTCCCTACCCATCCAGCCCTCCGGACCTCTCTCTGCCTGTGCGGGAGCAGCAGGCCAGGAGCCCTTGTCCACCTGCCCCGCCCCCACACCTGGAGAGACGCCCACGGTCGGAAGCTCCACTGCCTTAGATCACGCTCCACCTGGCTTGCCCACCTGAAATTTAAGGAAACCCAAAACTCGGATCTTAAAAATCTGGTGTTACCCCGCACCCCCATTCCAAAGCACATTTTCAGGTGGTGTGAGCATTTCAGGCTTTTCTGCAAGGGCCATCCCTGGGTATGTAAGACCCTGTTAGGCATTTAGCAGCACTGCGAACTTCAAAGGCAACGTATCTAGAGACTAGAACTTCAAGTTCCTTTCATATTTCCTTCCCTGAAAAATCCAAAGGCTCGCTTATCTATTGCAGGTAAACTGTGCAGCTAAGCCTTGTCCGCTCCTCCACGAAGACTCCCCCGACCTCCTGGGTCCCCCTTTGTGCTCCACAGAGCTCCCCCTTTGGCTGCACTTATGACTCTGTGTTACCACTACCTGCTCCTTTGCAGGTCTCCCCAGCCAGGCTGTGGGGGAGGACAGGACTGGGTCACTGTAGTGTCCCCAGCTCTTGGCACAGTGCCTGCCACTCTGGAGGTGTTCAATAAATAGGTGTGGAAAGAAAAAACAAATAAATAAGCATAGCCCAAGGTCAGGGTCTGGCATGCTGTGCTTTCAGCTGCAGCTGGCCCTGGATGATCAAGTGAAACAGCAAAGGTGCTACGGCCTTGCCCGGGAGAAGTCCTGCCGCTTCCCATTGTCGGTGCTTAGCAAACCGGGCAGAGGTAGAGGAGGAAGCCTCCGCAGGCAGAGAGAGGGCAGTGCACCTGGCAGCCATGACCTCCTGACCCAGGCTGGAGGAGTCTCATCTGGCCAGGGTGTCCCCCCAGTGCCCTCTCTGAGGCCTGACACCTCTACCCCCATCCCTGCCAGGAGAGCTGTGCGATGAGGTGATCGACCACTGTGTGTCCGAGACAAACCTGTGTCAGCATGAGGCCAAGTGCATCCCCCTGGACAGAGGATTCAGGTAAGACTTGGCTTCGTGCCTGAGAGCCCTGCCTCCAGAGGTCTGGGTTTGAGGCGAGGCTGTGTCACTCGCTCCCTCTCTCCTTCCCTCCTCCCTCTCTCCCTGCCGTGTGCTTTTCTGTATCTGAACCAGACATGATCTAACTCAGTCTGTCTGTTTCCCTGTGTGTGTGCCTTTGTCTCTTTGCGGGTGTCTCTCTAAGTCCGTGTAGATGATAGATAGATACATACACACAGATACAGATACATAAACACATATCCCCTCTTTCTCTTCCCCTACTCCCCTGCCATCTCTCTCCTTCCCAGAGCTAGAAGAGTAGAGCAATCCACAGAGCCTAAGGGTATTTGGTCACCTTCCCTGTGTGCAGCCTGACAGTGGGTGCCCCACGCCCGTGGGTACAGCAAGTTTGCCGGCTCCTGCACCTGTGGGGGCGGGGATGCAGGAGCACGGACTCCATCCAGCGCCATGGCCATTGGTGGAGCTGTCTCCATGGTGAGCAGCGGAGCCAATAGGAGCCAGGGGAGCGCGTGAGCACTTCCTAGAGTGGCTGGAGAGGCTGCCTCAGAAGGCCACCCAGTCCTTGAGCCTGAGAATCAAATGGCACTCTCAGTAAATCCCTCCTGGGCTCTGTCCCCACCTCTTTCCTCCACTCTCCGTCATGAAAATTTGTGCCATTGCCTCTTCTGGAGTAGATCCTGAGACCCTGGAGACCTGGGATTTTCTGACATCGAGAGGGAGATCCCAGAACCCTGTGGCCAAGAACACTCCCCCATCCCCTGAGTCACCTTCTTTATGCAGCTGCCCCTCTCTCCTCCCTAGCAGTGTCCGTCCACCTCCAGGGGGAAGCCTCTAGCACCAAGGAGTCAGGGTTTGGGGGAACAGGCAGAGAGCAGAGCAGCGGGGGGGGCCCCAGGATGGGCCCTCGGAGACACCTGAAATGATCCCACAGAGCCTCCCCTGAGTGAGGATCCTGGGTCTGCAGCGCGGTGCTGAGCTGACCAGCCTCTGCAGGGCAGCAGCTCGTGCTCCAGGTCTAGATGGGTCTGGGAACCGCCACCACCCTGAGTCTGTCCAGTTCTCAGTCACAAGGCAGAGAGTTCTCAGACGCTGCAGTGTTTGAGACTGAGTCTACACTGCAAAGCTTAGGACTTCATGGAAACCTGGGATCTAAGAAAGCCCAAGGCTGATGACATCATAAAATCACAGAATCTTAGGAATTTAGAATTGTGGACTCTACGGGTTGTAGAATCTCTGAAACTTGAACTTACAAATGCTTAGAATCCTAGAATCCAAGAATCATGGGTTCTAACCATTGTCCCCACCCAGCCCACAGGTCCTCATTGTGCACAGCACTGCGGGGTTGTAAGATGGGTTTGATTCCTCTCCTTAAGGCCTTTGCCACAGGCCTAGGGGAGGCAGGTTTGACACAGAGCAATCATTTAGAAAAGAGGGAATTTCTGGGCCCTGTGATTCTGGCTCTGAGCATTGCTAGAGCAGGGAAAGGAGCCCTCCCCCTTCGGAGAGGGAGTGTGAGTTGACCCTGGAAGGGTGGGTGGAATTTGGATGGGCTGAGAGATGGGCTGAGAGAAGGTGGGAGAAGAGGCCAGGTAAGTAAAGGTGAGAGGGGGACATGAGCATGTCCTTTCTCGTGTTTTCCTTTTCCATTTTGACATCCCGAGCCGAGAGCTCATCACCAGGGACAATACAAGGTGTGTTAGGGCCTCTGGTTTTGCTGAGACCAAAGGAAGCATCAGCCCTTCCATGTACCCAGCCCGTTCCAATGCACCTCATCTGCCCCATCCTTCTCCGAGATGTGCCAGATGGGACTTGCAGGCAGTCGAGTTACCTGAGGGTGAGGGATGCCTCCCAGGATGCCCCTCCCAGGATGTGACTTCAGTTTAAGGCTTCTCTTTACCAAGTTCTGGACACCGTGAGGGGGCAGCGTGGAGTGAAGAGCCAGAGGGAAGGGAAGAGACACGTAAAACGCAAACTTGAACCCAAAGCAGAGCAGGCTAGACTGGCAAGCAAAGTGCTTGGGGTGTGCCCAGGAAGGGGCAGCCAGTGGTGAGCAGGGAATGGGAGCTGTGAAAATGAGCAGAATCGCCAGATGGAGAGGAGATAAATGGCCCCTGGGCTGAGTGGGCAAGCTCAGAGGATGCTGGCTTGAAGGAGCCAGGTCAGAGGTGGTCCAGGGTGCGGGTTAGGATGAGGAATGCTAGAGTTAAAGCTGCCGGGTTGTGATGATCCCCTGGCACTTATTGCTAGAAACCTCACTGTCTATTGTAATCAAGGCCCCTTGGATTCTAAGACAAAATAGGAAAGAAAGAAACCAGGCCGGGCGCGGTGGCTCACGCCTGTAATCCTAGCACTCTGGGAGGCCGAGGCGGGTGGATCGCTCAAGGTCAGGAGTTCGAGACCAGCCTGAGCAAGAGCGAGACCCCGTCTCTACTAAAAATAGAAAGAAATTATCTGGCCAACTAAAAAAAAAAATATAAAAAATTAGCCGGGCATGGTGGCGCATGCCTGTAGTCCCAGCTACTCGGGAGGCTGAGGCAGTAGGATCGCTTAAGCCCAGGAGTTTGAGGTTGCTGTGAGCTAGGCTGATGCCACGGCACTCACTCTAGCCAGGGCAACAAAGTGACACTCTGTCTCAAAAAAAAAAAAAAAAAAAAAAAAGAAACCAGTCTAGCTTTTGTAATCTTGAGCTATTTTATTTATACATAATGTCTTCTAGGAGAAATTATCTTGAAGAGGGCTACAGCCAGTTCAATAATGTTAGCTTTTCGTTAAAATGCATTTAAATTAAAAATGCCTTCTTCCGATGCAACATTTTAGCATTTTATGCCCCTTGTCTCCTATCACCAAACTACTCATATTCCAAGGCAGTCTATAGAGGTATTAGCAAGAGATTTGCAGTCAGGGCAAACTTTGCCCAAGTTTGAAGATCTTCCTCCTTGGAGATCTCCTTGTATGCTCTTCCAATGGGATCTCAGTGATGGGCAGATGGTAGCCCGTAAACACTGAAAATAATAGTGACAAAAACAAAGATCACAGTGACTAGCACATACTCAGAACTTACTTTGTGTCGGGCATGGTGCATTATCTCATTCGTGACACCCAAGGATCTTAGAATGTAGAAATTGTCACGCGCATTCTCCGAGGCTCGCTGGGGTGAAGCAAGCTACCTATGCACACACCTAAAGAGCGGTGGGTTGCACGTCAGTCTGGGCCTGACTGATTTCTCTCCTAAATCCAGACTCCAGATGTCCTGCAACCAGGGACAGCACTTGGTTACTCCCCCTCATTGCAGAATCAATAAATCCAACACATTAAAATGCATAAACCTCACACCTTAACCAGAAGAAAGATAAAGGCAAACATTTGAGAGCAGTAGGGAATGCAGGTGATACCCTGGCTGCTTCTCTTCAGTCTGCAGAGAGATGTTGCAGCGCTCTTGCTATTGGAAGTGAGGTCCACGAACAGCAGCATTGGTATCACATGCAAGCTTGTTGGGAATGCTCGTCCCCAGGCCCGGCCCAGGCTCCTTGAATCAGAAGCTGCATTTTAACGAGATCCCTGGGTGTTCTGTGTGCTCATTAAAGTTTGAGGCCCCACTGATGTGGAGAGGACTGAGGCATTAAAAAGAAGAAGAATGTAAACACAATTGCCTCCAGACTTCTGCTTAGTCTGGGAGTGAGGACAGCTTCCCTAATTCCTATTAAAAACTTCATCAATAGCCTTAAAGTCTATGCTTCAAAAAAAAGAAAAATTATCCTGTGAGTATTGGGCAGCCGTCATTGTCTTGGAGAAGGCAAATAGCTGAAGTTGCTCTGCAGGTACGTTTGAGAATTCCGGAGGCACAAGCACAAATGCCTCCCAGGGCCAGCTGTCACCCAGCAGCAGAGGGTGGACTGTGGTATCTGGCGCACACGCCCCACAAAGGCATTCCCAGTTTGTTTCTTTAAAAGATTCTGGCTGAACGTGGGCTGTGATGTATAAGTTTGCAAATTCTGGTGCAATGATAGGTTACATATTTCAAATTTGCCAGTCAAATGGGCAAAGGTAAATTGGTCAGATCTTAGCAGATTGCATAGTTTCTGAGCACAGGCCCAGTACATCCTCAGATTCCAGAACTTGTCCCCCTAGGGGGACAGTTCTTACCTAGCCATAAATCTGTAGCCTGCACCATGCTCTGCCAACTCCAGCGATGCCAGCGTCTACTTGTGGCTGTCACCCCACTTCTGTCTACTCCTAAAGAGCAGGAGGGAGGACCATCCCTTTGGCTGATTCTTCCCCAGTCAGGCTCCTTCTGAGACAACTGAAGCCTTCAGAGCTCTGGCTCCCCCTCCCCCCAACCTCCCTGCCTGCGCCACCCCCTCCTGCCTGTGCCACCACCTCCTCCTCTGTCTTGGATAGGCGGTGGCTATTATAGTTACTCTGCCCAATAGGATTCAGCTGGTGGCTCAGAGAGGTGCACAGGCTTTGCCGGAGGCACACGAGCCAGTAAGCGTTGTGCTTATATGTGGCTGTGGTTGCACCCAAGCCCCTGTGACCCAGCCCCTTGGTGCCTTCAGGTCTGTTTCTGTCCTGGGATTTTGGTGTAGCGTCAGCCCAGACAGAGGAGCGCAGAGATGCGTGTTTCTGGCCCTCACGCTCCGAGGCCGGTTTCAGCCGGAGCAGCTTTCTCTGGGCAGGTTGGAAACGTGAGCCAGCAGGGACAGGGTGCAGCTGCCGACGCGCTGCTCTTCAGGGAAGGGCGGGATGGGTGTGCGGGGCCCGGGGTGGGACAGCAGCGCCCATCCTCTCGCCTGGGGAATACGGGCCGTTTATTAGGGCCTCAGCGACTGTGCCCTTCTTATCCCAGTCCAAATCTCGGGGGGGAAATGAACAGGCAACAAAACGAAATCCGGGAATGAACAGGCAACAAAACGAAATCCGGGGGAGTGCAAACAGCACCACTCTCCTCTTCGTGGTCGTGACCGTCTTCTACGTATCACGTGGACTGTTTACTCAGCGTTTGCCCAGTGCGCGCTGCAGAGCGCATCATTTCATGTTGAAAGCAACCATATGGGGCAGAGTTATTCATCATCGGTCGCATTTAAAGATGAAAACCTGAAACACTCTCCAGGATACGAGTGCCTGATCCGCTTAGAACAGTAATCGACACGACACGCTGAGCGTGCACTAGGGATGATCCCTCCACGGGGGCCTGGGGACGGGCCTGCAGTGCTCCCTGTGCTCTGGTTGCCTCCCTCTATGAAGGGTAAGACCCTCCCTTACAGGGTCCTGGGCGGCCTCAGGGACACAATCAGTGAAAGGTGCTTGGCGCGGTGCCTGACACAAAGGAAGAGCCAAGCCAAACGTCAGTTCCGGGGAGAAAGTGGCAGATCCAAGCCAAAGGCTGTATGATGCCTGCCCTGTGCTCCTCAGCCTGGCTCCTAAAAATAAGACTGCCCCCCCCACCACCCCGCACGCAGTAGGTAGAAGAGAGAGGGAGAGGCCACCTGCTGGGGGCGGGGGCGTGAGAATGACCGCCTGGGAGCTGGAACAGCCTCTCTCTGCCTGTGTTCCAGGTGCGAGTGTGTCCCTGGCTACAGCGGGAAGCTCTGCGAGATAGACAATGACGACTGCGTGGCCCACAAGTGCCGCCACGGGGCCCAGTGCTCGGACGCGGTCAATGGCTACACGTGCATCTGCCCCCAGGGCTTCAGGTACGGCAGAGGGCACCTCACGAGGAAGACAACCCAGGCCAGGTGGCAGGGGCGGGGCTGGCACCGATGGGCGGCAGTAGCCTGGAGGGAGACCCAGGCCCAAGCGGCCCTCACCCTGATCGTGGTGACACCTACATTCCCCTCACTCCTTTTCAGCCCTTACACTGTGGAGCAGACGTTGTTGATCCCATTTTGCAGATGGGCAAAGGAGCTACCTGGGGCAACTGCACGTGGAAGTTGGGCTCACGTGGTGTCAAGCCTGGGCATGATGCCACCTAGTGGAAGATGCCACCATCTTAAAGCCCAGCTTGCAGGGTGGGGACAGCCATGTGGCTCCTGTCTAGGCTAGAGAACAGGAACATTATGCTGTCCTGGTGGCAGAAAGACGGAGGTCAGCGGGAGGATCTGGGGTCAGCCTCTGGAATCAGTGAAGCCAGAGGCAGGGGAGGTGGCAGGCTCTGGCCAGGGGTTAGGAGCTGTCTGCAGGGGCTCTGGACGAGGGGCCTGCGTTCAGCCCTAGCCCCACTCGGGCCGGAAGGGAAGGGCAGGGGGAAATTGGAAGGGAGGCAGGGATCACCTTCAAGGAAGGTCACACTGGGGACAGTTCTGGGTACATCAGTACTCACTGGACAGCGTCAATGCAAGATGTGCCTGGAAGGAACTTGGGAGTTCTCAAGGCCAGTGTTTCTCAAAGCCCGATTGAAACCGTCTGCATCAGAGGGTTGTGAAAACACAAATGCCTCAGCCCCATCCCAGAGCTACGGAATTAAAATTGAGGGATGGGGAGCAGGGGCTGGGAGTTTGCCCTTTTTTTAAAATTGTGATAAAATACATGCAACATAAAATTTACTATCTCAACCAATTTTTAAGGCTGCAGTTCAGTAATATTAAGTACATTCACAGTGCTGTGCGACCGCCCATCTCCAGAGCTTTTGCATTTTGCAAAACTGAAACTCTGTAGCCATTAAACTGAGCTCCCCATTCCCTCCCTGCAGCCTCTGGTAAACTCTGTTCTACTTCCCATCACTGTAATTTTGACTATTCTAGGTGCCCCCTACGAGTAGGATCATGCAGCATTTGATTCTGCTTTGTGACCAGCTTATTTCACTTGGCATAACGTCCTCCATATTCTACACACATGGTAGCATGTTGTAGCGTGTGTCAGAATTTCCTGCCTTTCTGAGGCTGAACAGTGTTGCATTGGATGGATATAGGACGTTTTGTTTACGTACTCACCTGTCCCTGCATGGAAATCTGCACTTCTAACAAATTCACCCCAGGCAATTCTAATGAGACTGACATTTGGAGACCTGTACTCTAGCCCAGGTCTGTTATTTTATTTTCATTTTTTTTTCTTAAAGACGGGGTCTCACTGTTGAGTTGCCCAGGCTGAACTCAATCAAACCCCTGGGCTCGGAAAAAGAGTCAGTCAGTAAGTCAGTGAGTCAGTCTGTCTCTCTCCACTCACTCGCAGAGACAGACCTGTTTCATTTTATAATAAAAAGCTACTTGTGTGAAACTGGAGGAAAAAAAAAAACCCTGGGCTCAAGTGATCCTCCTGAGTTACTGGAACTACATGCGCTCAACCGTGCCTGGCCCAACTCCATTATGTTAAAAACGGGAAGACGGGGACTTGGAGAAGGAAAAGGACTTAGCAGGGGTGGTGGCGGGGCTGAGCGGGACCCTGGAGCTGGTTCCAGTTCCCATGTCACTCCCCGCTCTGCTACAGGTTCTTCGGCCTAAATAACTGTGACTCCTCTTGGCTGTTCTCCCATCCTCCCTCCCCCGTTCTTCACCCTCCTCCTAGCGGGCTCTTCTGCGAGCACCCCCCGCCCATGGTCCTGCTTCAGACCAGCCCCTGCGACCAGTACGAGTGCCAGAACGGGGCCCAGTGCATCGTGGTGCAGCAGGAGCCCACGTGCCGCTGCCCCCCGGGCTTCGCCGGCCCCAGGTGCGAGAAGCTCATCACCGTCAACTTTGTGGGCAAGGACTCCTACGTGGAACTGGCCTCCGCCAAGGTCCGGCCCCAGGCCAACATCTCCCTGCAGGTGCGCCCCACCCCACCCTGCCCTTGGAAGGACCTCAGCCTGCCCCGAAGCTCTGATTGCTCAGAGACTAGCCGAGATGCCCCGGGTTTTAGCAGTCCTGTTCTTCCCCAAAGTGTCACCAAGCTCAGCACTGAGCTTGAGGGCATCTGGACCAGCTCCGTCTGGAAAGGTCCATAGAAAACTCCTAAACAGCTCTCGCTGCAAACAGCAGCCCCCACTTCCAGCCTCATTCGCTCATTCCTCTAGAAAATATTCATTCAACTATTATGTGCCAGACACCGTGCTGGGCAATGAAGATTCAATGGTAGACAGGACAGATGAAGCCCCTCGTCCAGGGCAAAATGGCAAGGAAAGGGACAGTGACAGCCCTGGGTGCTGTGGGAGCACATAGGAGGGGCAGTGACCCCAGCCTGCTGGGAGGAATCAGGGAAGGCTCCCCAGAGGCAGTGATAACTAAGCTGAGATCGGAAGATGAGCAGGAGCTTGCCGGGTGAAGGGCAGAAGCACGCAGGACTGAGGGGACAGGGAGAAGAGCAGGGGGGTGGGGGGCTGTCAAGCCTGAGAAATCAGCACGTGCAAAGGCCCAGAGATCCAAAGAAGCAGAACAGTTTCTGGGAATAGAAAACCATTTACTATGAACCTAGTTCTTTTCTAACTTCTAGGTTCCTTACCTGTGGACCTGAACATGTTCACTACAAACTGCATTTCTGGGCAACCTAAATGCTATTCTAGCGGGTGAGGAGATGGCAGAGAGTGTGTATGATGGAGAAAGAATGGGCAATAGGCGCGCTGTGGAGGGGGAGCCCCAGACACGACTAGGGGCTGTGGGCCAGCTCGTGGCCCCTGCCCTTGGGTCAGGCACCTCTGGGTGCTGCTGGGCACCAACTGGGGCTTGGCCCTTCTTTGGGTTATGGCCACGTTAGCCCAGGTTTAACCTGGAGCTTATGGAGAAAATACTCATTTAACCAAGATCTATGGAGCTCCTGTATGTGCCAGGCACTATTCTAGGCACTGGGGTTACAGAAATGCACACAAAGTTCAAGCTGCTTCAGCTTGTGGCGCCTACAGCCCAGTGGACAGGCCTCTGCGGTGAGGGTTGACCCAGGCACAAACGAGAGGGAAGCTCTGTTGCCATTGTCCCCTCCTGCCTTCCTCCCTCAGTCCCACCCACCTGGGGACCCGATTGTTGGGTCCCCACTAACCAGGGTAGCAGCACCCGTGCCCCCGACGTCCAGATGTCCCGTCAGACCCACCTGCTCCACAGCCCATTGCTCAGGCCCGATGTGCCAGGCGATGGGAGCCCAGGGACCCATCCGAGAACCCCATCCCTGCAGCCAGGTGGCTGGCAAGCGAGTGCCTTCAGGGTAGCATCCGCTGAAACTTGAGACTCTCAGCCTTGCCAATGCTTTAGAATTACCCAGAGAACTTTCTAAACCATCCTTGCCTGCGCCCCAGCCCTGAGAGATTCATGTGTACTTGGTCCGGGGTGAAGTCCAGGCACCAGTATTTTTAAAATTCCCCCAGATGACTCTTAGAACAGTGCCTGCTCCATCGTACACATTGAATTAGATAGTAATTGTTAGCATTTTCTTGATAATTGTTATGCTTTATGCGGAGGGATCCTGAGGCCCCAGAGCAGGGCCATGGGCAGGATCACTCTGTGCTCCAGTGGGACAGGGCAGGTGACAGCTTGGGCCTCCTGACACACGTAAATGTACGAAGTCAGTGGTTCGCAGGAAGGCGCTCGATGAGAATCGCTGGAGCGGTTTGCTCAGTCGGCCTTGCCTTCCGGGGCCTCGCACACTAGCTGAGGAGGGAAGACGGACGTGAATTCAGACCCAGCACAGGTTCAGCAGCCACCGCCTGGGGGAGAGCTCTGTGAGGGGGTCGGGGAGGTTTGGCCTTAGGGAAGCCCTCACACACATGTCCTGGCCACTCTCCCCAGGTGGCCACTGACAAGGACAACGGCATCCTGCTCTACAAGGGAGACAACGACCCCTTGGCGCTGGAGCTGTACCAGGGCCACGTGAGGCTGGTCTATGACAGCCTGAGCTCCCCTCCAACCACCGTGTACAGGTAAGGACCCCCCTCCTCGCCGCCCGCGCCTCCGCCCCTTCCTGCCTCTGGTCCTGCCAGAAGATGCCGGGGTGACTCTGCGGGCTCCTCTCACAGCCCCCCACCCCCCCACACATGCACACACGTCCTCCTCACACAGAGCGTTTAGGGGTGGAGGCGTGTTGGAGGAAGAGGCAGGAGAGGAAGGCGGACCCCGGGGTGGGGGTGGGGGTGGGGGAGATGACACCTCATCAGCACAAGATAAATGGCCGGCTGGCTACTGCGCGGAGCTGGGTGCTGCGGTGGGGACGGCGCTGCTTAATGAGATGCCCTTTTCCAAATGTCATCCTAATCTTTTATTAGTTTAAGAAAGACAACAGGGGCCGATTAGCATGCGACTCGAGGGGAGGAAATTGGAGGGCACTGAGGGAGCAGGATACTCCTTTAGTGACTTTCAAACTGCTGTCAAGGGCAGTTTTTCCTAAACTTCAGCCCTTCCAAGGGCCGCCCTGAGTTGTGCACACTCGTGCGGCAGCTGCGCTGTTACTTCACACGCCACCGAGCGTCAGCTTCCAGCTGCTCGAGTTGGAATTTAGCCTCTTAAGTAATATCATCAGGGAAATCGCAGAGATGCTAGTTAGATAGATTTTTTTCCCAATTCTCAGTAAAATACTGAATGACTATGAAAATAATTTACTTTAATTCTCAATAATTTAGAAATGTCTCTCTGTGTTACCCCTAAAGTCACGTAAAACCATCGGTGCAAGGAGAGCGAAACTTGGGGAAGCCACGGAACAAGAGACAGGCCACACTTTCCCCTTTGGAAGCAAGAGCACATTTCATGGGCATTTCATGAGCTGCAATTTTCAGACCTTTTTTTTTCCCTCGTTAACTCAATCTTTTAATCGATCCAAATTGTATATTGAACTTAAGAATATCAAATACACAGCAGCAAAACTGCCCTACAGGGTTGGAGGGACAGAGTCGCCTCCTCCACACATACTGCCTTCAAGGCCCTTGAGACTCCTCCAGAAAAGCCAGTGTGAAAACCACTGGTTCAAACCAGTGGTTCTCAAAGTGTAATCCCTGAGGCAGCAGTGCCAGCACCTTGGTAGAAGCGCACACTTTCAGACCCTGCCCCAGAACTTCTGAATTAGAAGTTCAGGGGAGTTGGCCCCAACACATCTGTGTTTCAAGGAAACTTCCACCAGTTTCCACATGAAAACTTCCTGGAGAAGGAGCTGTTTGAGTTGGGTCTTGAAGAAAGGGAAGGACTTGTGTGAGCAGAGAGTAGCAAGGACAAGACAAGGTACAGAAAAGGGCGTTGACGGGAGCAGAAGGCTCATGGTGGCAGGTGGGCAGAGAAGAGGCCAGCCAGGGTGGGACAGTCAGGCACAGGGGACACCAGGAGAAGGGGCTCACCCCAGAGGCCCTGTGCTCCAGGAGTCTGGGCCTCCTAACATCGGCGTACCTGGAGCCAGAGGTCCTGGGCCACGTGTCGCAGATCTAGGTGTGAACAAGTTGCTCACCCTCTTCGTGCCTCAGTTTCCCTCCTGTATACTGTGGGTAAAAGCAGGATGTACCTCCTAGAGTGGTCACTGCGGATTGAAATAACTCTTGAGGGGAGGTGCTTGGCAGATTGAGCCTTTGCGTGGACACGTCGAGGACAGAAGGTGAAAGCCAGGCTTCCAGAAGCAGCTGGGCCTGTCCTGAGTGTGGGGCCCACCCAGCCAGAGCCCAGCCTGTCCCCTCCACTGACGCTGGCTGTCGGGGTGGTGACTTGGTGGTGAAGAGGGGATGCTGCTGGCAGCAAGGTTGGAGCACGGTGCTGTCCTGAAGCTCCTGTGAGGGAGTCACGAGGTGTAGCAGGTGGCCCTGGGGAGATGCCAGGCTCTACCGTAGCATGGGGGGAGCAAAGGAGGGATGCACAGGCAGTCCTGGCCTGGCTCCTCGGGCTGAGCCTGTGACAGATCTTTAGTGCCCGCCACTCAGCCCAAAGTCTCCAGAAGTCCCATATTAAAAATGGTTTTGCTTCCAAATACTTTGCTCGGAGGCAGCCCCTGTACCCGCAGGAGCGCACTCACTCACCAGACGTCTATCGGCAACGGGTTTGGGTGAGGGCCTGGGCTAGGTGCAGGGGACACAGAGTTAAACACAGTCCACACGTACAAACAGGCAGCGGGTACACAGCAGAATAAAGTAGTTCTCGCACTGCAGATGGAGCAGGTATTTTGCTTGGAGGACCAGGGAAGGCTCCCTGGAAGAGGAGGTGATGTTTGAGCTGAGGCTGGACCGATGGTGCAGGAGAGATTCCACAAGCTGAGCACTGAGGCAGCGCCGTCAGTGTGCACGGAGGTGCACTGGGCTGGGAGGCTTAGCAGACGGCAGGGGCTGAGCTGACCAGCAGCTGAGGGGGTCAGGAGGCCATTCCAGACAGAAACGTGAGATCTCCTCAGTGTCACTGTGGCGACTTCTAGCCACCTAGAAGACCCAGAAAGACCACCTCGGCCTCAGGGCCAGAGCCAGGGGGTGAAACCAAAGCTGATCTAATTAGGGGAGTTGGCAGCCTGCAGCCTTCTGCCCACTGAGGCCGCTGCCCAGCCCCCAGCATGAGGATGAGCAGGCCGGGTCCCCAGCAGAGATTTGTGGGCTGGATTCTGTGGCCTCCTCCCATCTGTGCCCGATTCTGTTCATCTGCCCATCTGTAGTGACAGCTGGTGATGGGGGCACTTCAGGATTCCATTCCAGGCCCCAGGGCAGATACACAAAATAGCCCACCTGAGCCCCTCCCTGTCTTAGAATGGGGACAGACTTCACTATTCCTTGGTACCAGCTTTGTCAGAAGGCCAAACTCACCTGCCAGCATGGCCAAGCGGCCAAGTAGGTAACAGACGTGGAGAAGTGGGCTGGGGTCCAATAGGGAGTGGTGGGGACTGCGGTAGCTGGAGGGTACAGGCCCTGCCCGAAGGAGCAGCTGACCTCAGCTCCAGCAGAGAGAATGCAGATTATCAAGAGAAGCTGGAAAGTCAGGGTTTCTATGTGAAATATGTCAGTTTTTCAAGGTTGGCCATTTCAAAACACCGCGTGTGGGAGCTCTATTTAGCAAGTGCATGCTCCCCGGGTCTTAATTACCGCAGTCCTCTCCACTGCCAAGGTCTTTGTCTCCTTTGATCCTCAACACGAGCCCCAAGGAAGCATCATCGCTCCTATTTTAGGGATGAAAAGCCTGATGCTAGAAGCCCAGGAAGTGGCAGAGCTGGGATTTAAATCCAAGTCAGGCTTCCACCAAAACCGGCTCTCCCACGGCGCTGGCTCTGGGGCACGGAGGGCGGGCCAGGAGAGAGCGTGGGCCACTCCACCCACCCTGCTGCAGGAGTCGGGTTGCTGCAGTGGGTCTGTGAGCGAGGCTCTAGCGCCACCTAGTGGTCCCCGCTCAGCAGCCAGGTGAGCGCGACCGGCACCTGGAGGAGTGACCCTCACAGCTCCCTCCCATTGTTGCGTAGGGTCCTGTGGCTCAGGAGACTTGGATTTAAGTCCTGTCTCCACTTCCACTTTAAGACTCTGTGCGAGGCACCTTAAGTCTCCATAACTTACGTCTCCTATTGCTAAAATGGAGAAAAAAATTGTGCCTCCCACCTGGGGGTTGTTTAGGGTTAAACGAGAGACTGCTTAGCATAGAGTCCCACCATGCCTGACCCCTACTAACACGTGTTCACCACTGTTATTAAAAGCAGAAGAGAATAAAGGGCCATGGGCCACTCTGGCCAAGGCCTGTGGTCTCCCCAGCCCCAGGCAGGAGGCGTCCGGCCTGCTCTGCCACCTACGGCGCTCTCCTCCTCTACTTGGCGCTGCTTCAGTCTGACCCGGTGGCTACCGAGGGAGACTCTCAGAGCCCCCTTCTCTCCTCTGAAATCCCTAGATATCTCCCCGGGAGACGAATTACTGGGGCTGGGGACCACAGCATGAGCATTTCTTTTACAGTGAACAGCACATTCTGTTTTTTCAATTTTTTTCTCTTTTTTTTGTAGCAGTAGAGCCATTTTCCCATTGATATTTTACTTCAATGACCAAAATTTTTAAAAAAAAGGCAGGGGGCAAATAGAAATAAAGCCATTCTGATTTAGGGATAGTGGTATAAAAAAAAGGCTTCCATGCTGCTCACCCCCAAACCTCCAGGGACCCACAGTTCGAAAAGCACCGGCTGTAGGAATTATTTCTAGAAGATCCTTGTTAAGATGTGCCAGGAGGAGGCTCCCTGGTGACCCAGGAGCACTACTGGCATGGACGCCATTTGGGGAGGTTTGGATTTGGAATCAATCCTGATTTTGAACCTCAGTTCTACCACTGCCTAGCAGTGTAGCCTTGGTCAAGTTATTGAGCTTCCTTCCCCATAAAACAGGGCGCACGAGAGTGCCCTCCTCAGAGATGGTAATGAGCCAGTGGAAGTGTCCAGAAACTCAAAGTTCTGGCAGCTATTAGAAATCAGTAGACAGGTTCTGCCAGGGCCCAGTAATCTGCTCCCCAACTCCAGTCCCTGCCACACCCAGGATAAGCGTCAGGGAGTCATCATTTCTGCCTTTTACCGAGCACTTATGCTAGGTATGGGGGCCATGCCTTGCCCTTTAAACCCCGGTGTAAAATGAGTACAAACTCTGTACAGAAGCAGAAACTGGAGCTTACAGAAGTGCTAAGACTTGCCCAGAGTCCCTCAGCTGGAGGACCCAGTATGACAGATACCAGATCTCTCCTCCTGCACCCAGCATGAACTGGCTGAGGATTACACCTGGAGGAAGAGGCCTGCCTAGGACCCTCCCAAGTGGGCATCAGGCGAGGCCTTTCATGGAGCCCAGCACTTTGTCTGGGGCAGGAGCCAGTGACCACAGAGTCCTCTCTGCTCCTGCCAAACTGCTGTCTCCAGGCCAGGTGCCCTTGGAGGCCATGCGGCAGGGCTTGGGCTGGCTGAGGGGGTGCAGAAAGAGGAGGAGGAAATGGGCTTGGAGCCAGCCGCCAGGAAGGAGCAGTGGCGTGTGCCCACTGTGTCTGTGTGTCTGTCATGGGAAAAGAGCCACCCAGCTCCCTGAATCTTAATGTGGGCTGGGAATGCCAAGACCACCCATGCAGAGCTGCAGCCTCTTGACAGCTCCCTTTCTGCCAGGTGGCTGCCCAGCATCTGTTGACACACCTCAGGGCTAGGGAGCTCGTTTGCATCCAGACGGCATCAGTTTACAGGATGGTTTGAGGATGTATCTGCATATTTTTGCATGCGTGGTTAGAAAACTGTGTGAGGGCTCAAAGTCACAAGTTTGTGGTCACTGCACACCCGCCTTCACCCCCCACCTGCTTTCACCCACCTCTGCGTCTGCGGGATCACAGCCTCTGCCTTGTCCTCAGCTCATGGCTTGGAGCAGCTGGAGGCTTCTGAAATAGAAACAGGGCAGGGTGCAGTGGCTCGTGCCTGTAATACTAGCACTTTGGAGGGCTGAGATGGGAGGATCGCTTGAGGTCAGGAGTTTGAGACCAGCCTGAGCAACATAGCAAGATGCTGTCTCTACAAAAAAAAAAAAGAAAAGAAAAATTAGCCAGGCATGGTAGTGTGCGCCTATAGTCCCAGCCACTTGGGAGGCTGAGGCAGGATGGCTTGAGCCCAGGAATTTGAGGTTGCAGTGAGCTATGACCATGCCACTGCCCTCATGCCTGGGCAACAAAGGGAGACCCTATCTCCAAAAAAAAGAAACAGCTCTATCTTCAGAGGGCTTACTGGCTCCCCAGCATGCAAAAGCAGATCCCCCATGGACTACCCGCCACTCCACCCGGACTACCCTATTTCTTGGCCAGACCTTACATTGATAAGGATAAGTTGATCATTTGATTCAGAGAAAAAGCTAAGGAAAGTGGAGTGTGAGCCCTGTGAGTGCGGGACCCTATCTGTCCTGTTTGCCCCTGATTCCCAGCACCTAGGACAATGTGGCCCAGAGCACACTTGGTGGGTGGATAGAGGCTGGATGGACAGGGAAGAGAGTAGGTGGATAGATGGGTGAGTGGATGGATGGGTGGATGGAAGGCTGGACAGAGAGGCGGGTGGGAGGTTGGATGGATGTGGGAGGAGAGATTTCCCGACAGATTTGAATGTGTCCTCTATGTCCCCCTCTGCCATCACTTTCTCCCAGGGATCAGCAGTAGAGGCAATGATAGGTTCTTATTTAGAATGTTAATAACAACACTAATAATAACTGCTCACATTTTCCCAGTAATTTAGCCTACAAAGAACTTTTTTTTTTTTTTTTTAAATAGAGACAGGAGGTCTTGCTATGTTGCCTGGGCTGGCCTCGAACACCTGGGCTCAAGCAACCCTCCCACCCCAGCCTTGCAAGTAGCTGGGACTACAGACATATGTCCCACATCTGGCTACAAAGCACTTTCATGTATCTTTTCTGATTTGGTCATCACGATAATTCTGTGAGTTATTCTCCCCCTTTCACAGATGAGGAAACAGAACAGGGGGTTCTGTTCCTGTGATTGGCCGTGGTCTCACCCTTTCTCCACTATACCCCAGCTTCGCCTGTCTTCTAAGCATTTCCCTGGCCCCTTTGGCTGCTGAAATTTCTAACTTTGAGTCAGTTACTGACACTGTCCCTGCCTGCCCGGATAATCAGTGCGCCCTCCCTGCTGGGACCCTCTTGTTGGAGCCAACAGAGATTGACCAGGGACATTTCAAGGAGAGAGGGAGCCCCTGTATTTACCTCCCACACCTGAATGGATGAGACCGAGCTCTGCCTACTCCTCAGAGACCCCCTTTCTTCAGGGAAGGAGGAGCTGTCGCATCCCCAAACTCGTGTCATCTCTCACCAGTTTCCTCCCAGCCCTGCCAACGGTAGAGGACTGGAAAGAGCAGGACTTTGGAGTCAAAAGTTTGGCCTACAAATTCTGTCTCTGGCTAGTACCAGCTGGGTGACCTCAGACAAATCACTCAACCTCTCTAGGCCTCAGTATCTTTATCTGTGAAATGGGCTATCTGGCACCGACTTCATAGAATTACCATGAGGCTCATATAAGAACCATGAAGCACCATGCCTGGCCCGCCTAAGCCCTCAGCGCGTGGCAGCTGGGACTGCCGGGGGCAGCCTGCAGAAGGGGCATATACAGGTGGAGCATCCCTTATCCTAAAGGTATGTGACCAGAAGTGTTTTGGATTGTGGAACATTTGCATTGTACATAGCAGTTCAGCGTCCCTAATTGGAAAATATTCCAGTGAGCATTTCCTTAGAGCAGCGTGTTGGTGCTTAAAAAGTTTGGGATTGTGGAACGTTTCAGATTTTCACGTTAGGAAACCTGGACCTTGGTTCCAGTCCCTCCACTCCATCCTTTATTAACTGTGGGGCTTTGGGCAAATTGCTTAACCTCCCCGAGCCCCTCTGCTTCCCCATTTCTGTAGTGGGGAGAACAAACCCACCTTGCAGGAGTGTGACAAGCCATCATTTCCCCAAATGTGCTATGCACACCACTGGTGGCACATGAGATGAATTTAGGTGTGACAAACTTGAAATTTTAACTATGAAAAAATTGATTTCGTAGATACTGGAAAAAATATATAAAAATCACATCAAAATGTTTTTTATTTCTTAGAACATTGCTAAGCTTATAGCTTTACTGATACTTAAGGGTGAAATGGGCCAATGAAAACATGTGAGAGTAAATAATGGTCCAGGCGGTGTGCAGGCAGAGCAGAAACTGAGAAGTGGTCTGAGGATGCGGTTTGCTGAGCTCTATGGGATGGCGGAATAGAATGCAAACAGTGATAACGCCCTGCCTGACGCTCGGCTGGATCTTGTGCTGGCAGGAAATAAATGCTGTAATGACATTGGGTCCACTGAAAAATTAGAATACAGATGATAAACTAGATAAAAGTATAATGTCAGTGTTAATTTGCCAAAGTTGGCAACTGCTGTGCCTGTGTGAGAGAGCAGCCCTATCCCTGGGAAACGCACACGGAGGTATCTACGGATAAAGTGTCAAGATGTAACTTACCTTTAAGTGGTTCAGAAACGTATGTATATGCATACGTACACATGTATGTGTATGTATATGTGTGTGTATATAATGGAGAGAGATAAATCCTAAAGCAAATGGGGATAATAATGGTAGAATCTGGGTGACAAGTATTTTCCGTACTGTTATTTTTGCAACTTATGTAAGTTTGAAGTTCTGTGTTATTTCCAAATGAAAAGTAAAGCAAAATGCAGGTAACGCAGGTCAGATTCAGGCCCAGTGCCCAGCCACGGAAGGCAGCAAGTGAACTCTCTGGCTCTCTCCCTTTCTCTCCTGCCCAGCGTGGAGACAGTGAATGATGGGCAGTTTCACAGCGTGGAGCTGGTGATGTTAAACCAGACCCTGAACCTGGTGGTGGACAAAGGTGTGCCCAAGAGCCTGGGGAAGCTCCAGAAGCAGCCAGCAGTGGGCATCAACAGCCCCCTCTACCTTGGAGGTAATGCCCTCCTCCCCTGCCACCCCCAGGCCCACTGCCAGGGACTCCCCTGCCCTCCTCTCAGCACCCACTACCAAAGCCAATCAGGGAAGGCTTCCTGGAGGAAGTGACAACCAGGCTGACCCCTAAAAGTATGAATAGGCATTAGCCAGTTCTGTTATTAGCCATGGGGAAAAGAAGATGACTTTGGACAGATGCTTGGGAAGCAGACAGAGTGGGACGCCTTCTGGGAACTACAAATTGTGTGTGTGTGTGGCGGGGGGGTGGGGAATGGAATTAGGGGGGAGAAGAGGGGAGATGGGCTGGGCTACGGAAGCAGGTCCAAGCTCTGCTGAAGTCTGCCAGCTTCAGGTCACGTTCCCTCTGCTCTGCCACCTCCTTGGACACTGTGTCAGTTGATGAATGGCAGAAGAGCAAGTTGGAGATTTAGTTGAAGGTCAAAAAGGGAAGTGGCCACCAGTTTGGCAGAGTCTAGGCCTGAAATGCAGCCCTAGGGTCAATAGTTCTCAAGGGCTGTGTGTTTAAAAAAAAAAAAAAGCCACCAGAGCATCGTGTTCAGTATAGATTCCTGAGCCTTCCACCCAAAGAGTCCCTGTCCAGAGGGCTGCCTGCAGTTCAGATGCAGGGTGCCCAGGGCTGTGTCTGGCCCCGAGCAGTCCCGGAAGGGCACAGCCTCCGTCCCCCGCCCCCCAGGAGGGCTCTTGCCCCCTTCCTTCACCTGTCCCAGTTGTAGCTGGAACAAAACTGGGCCCTCTGCTTCCAGCGCCCAGGCTGCTCCCGGGTTCCCGACTGCAGCGGCGGGCAGGGAGTGGTGTGGAAGGGGAGAGGAAACACGAATCGGACTTCATGGAAAAGCAAAGTGCTTTTCCCAGTGGTCTCCTGAAGACGGAGGAGGGGGCCGCAGCACATGAAGCAGCAAAGTGGTCCAGCCACCTTGAACCTCGAAGTTCCCGTGATCAGGCGCTTCCTGAAACCCCATCTTCTCTCCCAAACTCCAGCTCGCCTGCCCGGGTTCTCTTGTGAGGCCTGGAGCAGAGGGCTGAGGGGGCTTGGTGGGGACGGGGGTAATTCTGTGCACCACCCCTCCCTGCCTGAAGGGTGGTCCTCCCCCGTTCAGCCCAGGGGGCCACATGGCAGTGGGTGACCAGATGGTCTCATTTTTTTCTAGGGAAGCCCAAAATACAACTTTTTATGGGATATTTTCTATATCTAAATATTATCAATGAATATAAGTCTTTTTAAAGAGTCTCAATGTGGGACCAAGGATGCACGTCCTCGTGTGGACAGGGCCCCAGGTTTTGGCACGTTACCTTGGTTTGAACAGCAGAGCCCGGAGCTCTGAACACATAAGTGTGAACACGTGCAGAGCACGTTCTCGCTCTGAGGAAGGGACTGCAGGTGGGCGGGAAAAGGGTCCTTAGGCCGCCGTCCTGGCTCCCTTCCCGCAGGCATCCCCACCTCCACGGGCCTCTCCGCCCTGCGCCAGGGCACCGACCGGCCGCTGGGCGGCTTCCACGGCTGCATCCACGAGGTGCGCATCAACAACGAGCTGCAGGACTTCAAGGCCCTCCCGCCGCAGTCCCTGGGGGTCTCGCCAGGCTGCAAGTCCTGCACCGTGTGCAAGCACGGCCTGTGCCGCTCTGTGGAGAAGGACAGTGTGGTGTGTGAGTGCCACCCCGGCTGGACCGGCCCACTGTGTGACCAAGAGGTTCGGGATCCCTGCCTCGGCCACAGGTCAGTGTCCCAAGGGCCCCAGGCTACCCCCTGGGGCTCCCAGTATGGCTGAGAGGAGGGCACGGGCAGGTGCCGGAGGAATTGTGCTCAGGCTGCAGGTAGACAGGATCTGTGTGAGTACAACCGCCTAAAAGCTCCAGAGGCTGAGCGTCCACCTCCGAGGAGCAGGTCCACTCGGGCATCAGAACACCTGTCTCCACCCACAAGAAAAGGATTTGTTCTGGAAAATGTAGACTCAGTCAAAAGGCCCCACTTAAGGACCTAGAAGGCCACATGTGGCCTTAAGGCTGCAGGTTCCCCACCCCTGCTCTAGACCCTGTCCAGAGCCCCAGTGAGCCACCGCGCTGCCCCTGTGGGAATTTGGAAAAGGTAACCCTTGGGGTGGCACTCACCTTGGCACGTACAACAAGGGTGACCTTCAGCCCCAGCTTGACTGCAGCGCCTGTGCCAGACACCCGGTGTGTATCACCACACACAGCCAAACCACACTTAATAGTTTAATCAGCTATTCATTCAACAGGTATTTATTGAGGGCCAGGCTGTATGCTAAGTATAGAGATCCAGTATTCTCAGTGTTAAGAGCTCTGACTCAGCCAAAAGTAACACTGGAGCTAAGATCTGGTTGGCTGTACAAGTTGGGAGTTGATATTTTGCATCGGGCATGAGAGCCAGTTATTAATATAAAGGGTTTGAGCTTCCTATGTTGCTCTTGTGTGTGTGTGTGACTATAATTAACATGAATCCTGGCTCTGTCATCCGCACAGGGGCAGGAATGCATCATGATTAAGAACATAGGCATTACCATCAGTTTTCCCATGGATGAGATGTGGATAAGACGATCTCCTGCATAGGAGCAGCAGAGGAGGGGCTGTTATGGAAATTAAGAGTGACACTAGGTGTGACGCACTTAGCACAATGCCTGGCACATAGCGAGGGGTACCTGCTCGTGGTTATGGCAGCAGTAGTGGTGTTTTTATTATCATTTAATTGAGTAGAGCAATGCAGACATTGAGTGCATGCTTAGATTCTTCCAGGCAGTGATGTGCACTTGGCCATGTGGGTTCTGGTGCGTGTCAGCCAGCCAGCCAGCCTCTTGTGGTCACAGCTGGCAGTGGACAGTGGGTGATGCTCACGAGCTTCCAGCTGCTTGGCCCCTGGGACAGGGTCTATAAGAAAAGACAGACGCTCAGCCCCTGGGCTGGCAGAGGACAGACGGGCTGGGGGGAGGATGGAGAAGGCCTATTGGCCACACTCGGCACCAGGCCCCACAGCTCCAGGTCCCCAGCCTGGCCCCTGGCTGGGGTGGAGAGGGGAAGCCTCTGGCAGCACTAACTCCGATGTGGTTCCCTTCTCACGCTCCCCTCTTCCCCCAGCTGCAGCCATGGGAAATGTGTGGCAACCGGGACCTCGTACGTGTGCACGTGTGCCGAGGGCTATGGAGGGGCCTTGTGTGACCACAAGAATGACTCCGCCAACGCCTGCTCAGCCTTCAAGTGTCACCATGGGCAGTGTCAAGTCTCAGACCAAGGGGAGCCCTACTGCGTGTGCCGGCCTGGCTTTAGCGGGGAGCACTGCCAACAAGGTGGGTGTGCCGGCACACGGGGGAGAGGGCTGGGGAGGAAGCAGGGTCAGAGCTGGACGCCACATCCATACCGCCTAGTGCCAGTTCTGGCTGTGCCACCGAGAGGCTGCACGACCTTGGTCCTGTCACTTTCTGAGCCTCAATTCCCTCATCTTGAAAATGGGGGCAATACTCTACCTTCTGTATCAGTTATCTATTGCTGCATAACTAGTCCCAAAACATGGCAGCTCAAAGCCACAAACATTTTTTATCCCACATAGTTCCTGGGGGTTGGGAATTCATAAGCAGCTCAGCTGGGGTCCCTCCAGGCTGCATTTAGCACAACTAGGGCTGCAGTTACCTGCAGGCGAACCTGAGGCGGCAGCATCTGCTCCCCATACAGGACACCCCCATGGTGCTGGCAGGAGGCCTCCGCCCCGCCCCATGTGAGTGGCTGCACGGGCAGGCGGAGGGTCCTTGAGATAGGACAGCTGGCTCCCTTCAGAGGGAAGGACCCAAGAGAGCAAGGAGGAAGCACAAAGTCTTACATGACATAGTGCCTTGGAAGTCACACCACCATTTCGGGTACCTGGGTCAGGCACGTCCACTGCAGGAGGGGGACACATAGAGCACATCCATACCCGGGGGCAGGGGTCACTGGAGCGTTTTGGAGGCTGGCTGCCACACGGCCTAGTAGGGTCGTTGGAAGGAGTACGTAGGCTGTAAAGTATCTGGCACCATGCTGAGAGTTTGGCAGCTGAACTACATTAGAGCCTAATTTCATGAACAATCCAGACTAAGATTCTTAAGAGGCACCATGGTTGTTGTGATGAAGGCCAAGCTCTGTCACTTAGAACCCGTGTGACCTCGAAGAACACGTCTTACCTCTTTGGTTCACATTTCCTCGTCCAAAAGTGCAAATAACTCATGGCACCTCTGCCCGTAGATTTATTGTGAGGATGAAGGGAGGGCCTAGTAAATAAAACATCAGAAGTTAAGATTCTTAGAGTGTGAACTTTAACATCCCATGAATAAAAACTTACAAACAAAAAATAAAGATGAAACGAGTGAAGTGTCGAAAATGACCATCAGTGGCTCTTTGGGGGAGGAAGCAGGAACCATCTGGATGGTTCTTGTCTCTTCGCTCCTGTTCTCCTCCAGCTGTGGGCCCAGGCGGTGCTGTGCCTTCAAAACTGATTCATACCCCAGCCGTGCAGGGTGGCCCATGACTGGAACCATCCCCATAACCTGGGAGTTCTTAAAAATGCAGACCCTCGGGCTCCACCCCAGGCCTGAGAACCTGCATTTTGTCAAGGGCCCCAGTGATTCGCATGCGCAGTGACATTGCAGCTGGTGCACCGGTCTTCATCCAGCCCTCCTGCCACTGGGTCAGCAGAACCCAGTTCCTTGTCTGATCTGGTCTCAGAAACATCAAATTTATCTCAGTGAGTGGCCCCTGTATTGTATAATTTTGACACGAGCTCAAAAAAGGAAAATTAAAATTAAATTATACTAACATTAAAATGGTTCTGTGTCCCCTTGGAGTTTTTTGTCCTGCATGGACACTGAGAAGTCTTCCTCCATGCCACCAGAGTCCCAGGCAGGCCACCCTGTCACTTGAGGGCTCTTCCACATTTTATACCTTAAGGGAAATACTCTTGTTAACCAAAACTGCTCATTTTTTAAAATTGGATTAAATAACTTATTTTCAAATAATTTCTGACTTACAGAAAAACTATCAGGACAGCGTAAGCAGCTCTCATCACCCCTGTACCCTAGTCGTGACATGTTGCCACATCTGCACTCTCCCCCACCCCACATCACACGCACGTGCGCACACACCCATCAGCATTAGCCTCTTTCTGATCCAATCCTTGCAGCAATCTCACAAGTTTAAAAATTTGTTTCAATCCTAACACAGTTCACATTATGTCATTTTAAAACACCTAAAGCTTTAAAATGCATACAGCCTCTTCTCCTTCACAGTCTCCTCGGTGCTCGTAACAGCTTGTGAGTTAGCTGGAAGGAAAGGCAAATGTGTCACTATGTTCCAGACATGGAAACTGAGGCTCAGAGATGACGAGTGACCTACCAAGGCTGTGTGGCCAAGGACCCTGGTTCTGTTCCGTGGCTCCCTTCCTCAGTGCAGCAAGGACAGCAGGGGGTGGAGATAGAGGGTTAGGTCAGGATCAAGAGCATCCAAGCAGATACAGGGTCCCCTTTCCCTCCCTCCAGTTATTCCTAGGAGTTCTGGAAAAGTCTCTCCCCAAACAATCTGTCTCATTCACTCCTGCCGCTTACTCAGATCTCAACCCCAGCACCACTTTCCAGAGAACCTCCCTGCCGCCAAGTGCCTTTGCTACATGCTCTTGCATGAACTTTCCTTTTCTTTGTAGCATCTACCCGTCTCATTACACATACATCACATACATTATTACATAATTAGTGTCTAGACTCCAGACCAAGGGAGAAAGGCTACTGGGAGGGGTGGGGACCAGGACACACGGGAGCTCTCCTGCCCCACCTACGGCACTCGGCTCATCCTTGCAATGCAGGGATGCAGGCTTAGCTGTACCAGACCTCCTGGTTTTCAAAGCAGCCAGAAATCCAAACTTAGGTGAAATCTCCTGTCATTTGAATGTTGGCATTTGGTTTAGGTTTTAAGCGTGTGCAGGGGAATCAAAACTTGTCTGGGGACAGGACTTAGCCCACAGTCCACCAGTTTGCCTCATCTGGTTTGGACGTTAAGGTCCTTGAAGGCAGGAACAGTCTGTCTGTATTACCGTTTTATCCGTGGGGCTCAGTTACAAGCCCAGTACAGAGCCTAGCACAGAAAAGGCACCTAACAGTCATGAACTAGTTAGCTGGATGGGTGGATGGATAAGTTCTCATGGTCTTCACATGCCAAGTGTTCCAGAACAGCCTACCTGGGTTCTGCTCGTGGTCCCGACAGCCACCATACAGCCAGGGCCCTGACGCTGCCCCTTCTGCCCTCTGCAGAGAATCCGTGCCTGGGGGAGGTGGTCCGAGAGGTGATCCGCCGCCAGAAAGGTTATGCGTCATGTGCCACGGCCTCCAAGGTGCCCGTGATGGAGTGTCGCGGGGGCTGCGGGCCGCAGTGCTGCCAGCCCACCCGCAGCAAGCGGCGGAAATACGTCTTCCAGTGCACGGACGGCTCGTCGTTCGTGGAGGAGGTGGAGAGACACTCGGAGTGCGGCTGCCGCGCCTGCTCCTAAGCCTCTGCCCCGCAGCCCCTCAGACTCGAGCTCGGTGGGGCTGGGACAGCCACGCGGGACCCCCTTGCAATGCGGAGTGAAGGAGATGAAGCTGGAGAGGAAACAGAAGAAGAGAATATTAAGTATATTGTAAAATAAACAAAAAATAGAACTTATTTTTATTATGAAAGTGACTATTTTCATCTTTTATTATATAAATATATCACAGCGTCTGAGTATATGTACCATATAGTGAGTTATTTTTACCGAGTTTTGTGTTGTGTATTTGTTGTTTTTATAAACAGCTGTTAAAAGTTTTAAGGGAAAAAAAGACTAATAAAAATGTTTTAAAACGAAAGGATAAGAATAAAGAATGATAGCCTGTCTGAGGCAGGAGGAGGTTTTCGCATTTATGAAATGCCATCATGGTGGCAGACACCACGGCCTGCTAACTAGCTCAGGAAAAGGAGGGATAAGAGGAAGAGAGAGAAGGAAAAGATTTCTCTTTGTTTCTTCTTGTTTTTAACTCCCTTTTTTCTTCCCTAAAAGCACCCAGCTTTTAAGAGTCCTGGCTGTCAGATGCCCAGTTCTTTAGGAACAGCTGGCCCTTACCCAGGCAACTGCCGCCTGTCTGTCCCAGGGCTCGCTGCGGGGTCTGAGCTCACTGGGAAACCCCTCTCCTTCCTGGCCGGCCCTGTTTCCCATTCGAGCACTGACTACCTGAACTCTGCTACAGGATTAATCGGGGACTGTTGCACCAATTTTTCAAACGGCTGCTCTTCTGCCCCTCCCCAGGAGAGGAAGAGAGGTCACGCCGTCTCCTCAGGCCCCACGCGCTGCCTCCCTCCCTCCAGCCAATTTCATGTTGGACCGCAGGGCCGGGAGGGCCGGCAGCCAGGCCTGCCGGGGGGAGGAAGGCCTTGGAGCCAAGCCCACCCACAGCCCCAGTTAGACGTCCCACTCTGGAAGGTTCCTGGAGGGTCCTGCTATAGGACGGACAGGCCTCTGCCACCTGACCCTCCGGGCCACCATCATAATGACAAAGTACCTCTTGTCTGCTACCTTACCTATGCAACCCCTGCCTCCCTGGGAAAGGTAGAGGCTGCACAGCCCATTTCATAGATAAGGCAAGTTACAGAGCCTGCAAGGGGGGCCTCAGTGTCCTTAAGCCACACTTCTGATCATTGGAAGAGCCAGACCTGGGTCCAGACTCAAAGCTCTAGATTCTTTCTCCAGAGTGGAGATTCGGGCCATTTAAATTCACCAGCAAAGCCCTACCAGAAAAGGAAAAGTGGATGTTTTTTCCTTTTTTTTTTTCTGTTCTTGTTCTGCCTTGTTTCATTCTTCCCCCCACCCCAGTCTGGAAAGATTCCAGAGGCAGGGCCTTAGGTATGTAGGGAATGTGAGCAGAGGCAGCGCAGCCAGCCTCTGCCTCCACCCCTGTAGGGGACTCTCCCCACCCCCCACCCCACCCCCCCCCACCCCCCCACCCCCCCCCACCCCCGCGTCTGGCTAGTGCGCATCCCCCAGGGTCTCAGCCGTTCACGCCAAAGCCCTGGCTCACCACCCAGCCCTCCTTCCGGCCGCCTCCACTGCAGAGGTTTCAGAGAGAAGGATTTGGAACTCAGTGGCGCTGTCAGCTCTGACGTTCCCCAGGGGAGCCTGGCTGCTCTCTGAGGACCAATGGTGGCCAAAGACTCAAGGGATAAAGACACAAGGCAAGTAGAAGGTAGGGAGGGATAGAGGGAAAGAGAAGGGAAGGAGGAAGGAAGAATAGAAGGAAGAGAAAAATGAAGGAGGGAGGGAGGGAGGGAGATGGTGGAGGAATTTACCTGAAAATATGCATGTTAATATACATTATGTGCCAGGTACTGTGCCTTATGATGGCTTATTTTCAAATATTAATAGATTTATTTTGTACTTACATTATACATCAGATACCTAATTGTGATATATATGTGTGTGTGTGTGTGTGTGTGTGTATTCATTGAATTCTCAAAACAACCCTATAGTTAAAACATTATTTACCCATTTTACAGTTGAGTAAGACATAGAGCAGTTAAGGAATTTGCCCAAGAGTAGATGTCTAATAAAT
Source organism: Eulemur rufifrons (assembly GCF_041146395.1). Classification (NCBI taxonomy): domain Eukaryota; kingdom Metazoa; phylum Chordata; class Mammalia; order Primates; family Lemuridae; genus Eulemur; species Eulemur rufifrons. The sequence goes on from NC_090992.1 coordinate 17,221,739, forward strand.
TGTAGAGCCAGGATTTGGGCCCAGGCTGTCTGACTCCAAATTTGCTCACTTACCCACGAAACCATACTACTTCTTACGGGAGAGAAACAAGTCCTGCCTTTAAGGATCCTACAGTTGGAGCAGAAGCTGTCATGAAAATGGACTACTGCTTTACTACACAGCGAGTTCTCGAACGGCAGTGTAAACAAAGAAGTAGCTGGCCAGAGGACAGAATTGCCAATCCTGGATCTTCAAGGATGAATAGGAGTTTGTCAGGGGCAGGAAAGGGAATTGAACCTCCTTGGGAATAGCCCATTAAAAGGCAGTGAACCATGGAAAAGCCTGGCAGGTGTGGGGAGCAGTCGGAGGTCCAGGGTGGCGGGAGTGCAGGACGCACACTGGAGAGCAGAGAGACCAAGGTAGATGTGAGACCTCAGAGCTGCGCGAGCCAAGCGAGGCCAGAGCCTGCCGGCGGGGTGTTTGAGGAGACTAGTAAGACAAGCTCTGATTTGGGAAGAGACCTGTGGCAATGTAGAGAAAGGCCTCGAAGAGAAGATAGATAGGGCTCTGTCACCCAAAATGGTCTTGGGGGCTCCCAGGGGTTCACTCTGTGGCTAGAAAACACTGCTTTCCACGGGGATCACAAAAGTCTTTATGGCAGCTCAGAAGCTCTGCCCTGGGAGGGGTGTCCCGGGATCTGCTGACACCCCTCCCAGCCCCAAACCCCCTGCAGGTAGACCTGAGCCTTAGCCCACCACCAACACCCTGGCTGGCCTCTCCCCACCCAGCGTGAAGCCCACTGGGCCTGCCCAGGGCCACTAGCATTTGGGGAGGACTCACTGGGCTTCAGGCCTTCCCTCTGCCTCCCCGAGGAACCCAAGACCTCCCTCTGTCAGTCACCCCGGGCCCATCCCTGAATCCAGCCACAGTCATCCCGGACAGCAAAAGGGCCGGGCCCGTCTGTCAGCGTGGCTTAGGGGGGATTTTCAGCCTTCCTCCTCAATTTTGGAAGCCATGACTTTAAGAAATGCCAAATACAAGGACCATTAAGAAAATTCTCCCCAAAATCAAGTTTCTCTAATAAGTGAAGGTTAAAACTCTCTCCTTGAGCAGCCAAATTCTAGAAATGGAAAGTTTCATGGGGCAGGAGTTCAGTTAGTTAATTTGCACCTTAAAAAATATGGTTCAGGCCTGGGCTCATGCTTGTAATCCTAGCACTCTGGGAGGCCGAGGCTGGAGGATCGCCTGAGGCCAGGAACTTGAGACCAGCCTGAGCAAGAGCAGTGTCTCTACAAAAAATAGAAAAATTAGCTGGGCACAGTGGCATGTACCTGTAGTCCCAGCCACTCAGGAGGAGGCTGGGGCAAGAGGATCATTTGAGCCCAGGAGTTTGAGGTTGCAGTGAGCTATGACGATGCCACTGCACTCTACCCAGGGCAACAGAGTGAGAGACTCTGTCTCAAAAAAAACCAAAAACAAAAACAAAAAAAGTATGGTTCAATGTTTGCGTGTAGGGACAGCCATGTGTAGAAGAGGCCACTCCAGCTGTTTCCCCCTGAGCAGGAATCAGGAAAGGGGAAGGAGGGTCTCCTTTTGACTCAACCAAGGGGACCTACAATGACTGATGAAATGGTGTATTTAAAAGCTCTTTGTAAAGTGTAAACTAAAAACCTTAAATGTAAGATGCTGTTGTTACTATTTCTGTTGCTGTTGCTATTATAGATATGCCAAAAGGCCCTTTTCAGAAGACGGCTTTGCCTTTTCAATTTCATAGCAAGAAGCCCAGGTCTGATACTGCAGAAAGATGAGGAGAGGGGCAAGAAGAGGCAGCTCTCCCAGGGCCAGAGAAAGGAAGGCGAAAAGCCCCCAGGGTGCCTTTCAGGAATGGCCAGGACTGAGATTGAGCTAAGCTTGCCCTACACCAGAGACAAGGCTGTGGCCAGACTGAGCCCAAAGGCCAAGCAGTCACCCACTGCCCTTGCTGGGACCAAAAGTCCAAAGCAACAAGTGACCTGTCCTTCAAGACTCAGGATCCGAGATCTCAGAGCTGGAGGAATCCTAGGCGGTTACTGGTAGGCAGGAGAACTGAGGGGCAAATTCAAGAAATGAAGTGACCAGACCACAGACCAAAGTCACACAGCTAATTACTGCCAGAGGCAGGACAGACTCAGGTGTCTTCCCAGGCCAGTTCCTCCTGCTACCCCACAATGGGTGTCCGGATAGAGACAGGCCCTTCTTGATGGCCTGGCGAATGTCCCCTGCCTCGCCTGCAGCCATCGCCCCGTGCACACTCAGATGGTGGGGAAGCTGGGGACATGGCCTTGTGGGGCGGCACTTATTTATATTTTCTAGTCTGGGTTAAACAGTGCCCTGGGAAACCCCTGGGAAAAGACGGTGAGGGATGCCAGCTAGCAGGACCAGTAAAAACAGAATTGGGCATTTGGCAAAGCTTGTTTCTCTAACTCAACGATAGGTTCTAGTAGGAAATTTTTAAACATGTTTTAAAAAAACAATGTTATAGTGCCACTTCCCCAGTATGGAATAAATAATGTGCATTCTTTTTTGAACAGACTGTCATATTCTGATGTCATTGAAATAAACAGATGAGTCACAGAAGAGCTATTGGAGGCTCTTGTGAATGCCATATCTCAGCCCTGCGCCATGGTGTGTGTTTCATCTTCACCCCTGACTTTCACACCCCGGGACAAAGATGATTGCATTCATGGGGTTTGGGACAAGTCCAGTGTGGAATTGGTTGAAAGAATCATTTTCGTGGGCCATGAAATGAGAAAGATGGATCCTGAGTTCCCCAGAGCGGTGGAAGAGGAGACTCAACACATGCAGGGTCTCAGGGGATGTGGTCCATGTGGCCACAGACTGGGTGCCAAGGGACACGGGGGAGGAGGCCACTCCAGTTCAGAGGAAGAGAACACTGAGACATGAAGGAAGATTCTCTCCACTGCCTAATTATGTGTCTTCTTTATTCAGTCCTTCAACAGAGATTTATTGAGCATCTACTATGTGCTAGGCACTGTTCTAGGTATCAAGGACTCCAAAGAGGATCAAGACAAAGTCCTTGTTCTCCAGAAATTTAAACTTTAACTGCAGGAGTGTGCCAATCAACAAACAAATAACGTCAGAGGGTGGTAAGTTCACTTTAGATTAACACTATAGAGGAGACAGACATGCCAGCTTGGCTCGGGTGGGTGCTTTATACATGAAGAACTGAGACACGGGGCAGGGGAAAGTAGCAAGAAAAAGGAGAAGGAAGCCCGGCCATGCAGCACCCACTAGACAGCTGCCCTCACAGGGGTGACATCCAAGGGAGTGGGGTAGCCCAGGCATCCCAGCAGGCCAGAGCATGGCCTGGGCGAGACAGCACTACACAGGCTGCGAGTGCGGGAGGGAAGGCAGAGTCCACCCTCAGCCCTGGGGTATCCTTGAGAGGCTGAGGACTCACAGAGGGAAGATTGCTAAGGGTCTGGAGGCTGGCTGAAGGCCACCCTCACTTCCCTGGCAGATGGCCTCTCATCTCCGAGACCCAATGAGAGCAAGACACTGGCAGGCAGCAAATGTGCCAAGTGTTGCAAAGGGGGCCAGACCGGACCACACAGGCCAGGGTCCCTGAGCCTCCATCACAGATGCCCTTGACATTTGTTTCATACCTTTCAGCATGCAGGAATCTGATGTGGGAGGGGGTGGATTTGGTGCTGATACACATAGCATCAGACAGCCCGCGTGTCCCTGCCAGCAGGAGCTCCTACCTGGAACCTACGGTGTCCACCTCCTACATTTAGACCGGAAGCCTAGAGACCAGAGGTGCTGCTACCCATCCTACAGTACACAGGACAGTCCCCACAACAAAGACTTACCCTGCCCAAGATGCCCGTAATGCTAAGATTAAGCTGCCCTGGCTCAGTCTGACCACATCCTCCGCTAGATACCTGGATGGAATCATTTACAAGGGACAAAGGGTGCAAGAGTGCTAAAAAGGAAACAAACAGTGAGCTCTTCAGGTGCCCTGCATCACACTATAGGCTGGTCGTCTATACTTGCATTTAGAATACCATTATCAGTGAGAAACTGGGACCAAGACGACATTTCTGGCAACAGGGGAACCACCGTGATCCTTTCTGCCATTCTTTGCCCTGACTACTCCAGCACTGCAAATGTGTGCAGAGCAGAGGGTCTTGGGTTTTACATACTAGGATGACATAAAATATGGCGGAGCATGTGACACTCACCTTTGGACCTGCTAGTGACAGAGAAATAAAGAACAGAATTGATAAAAATGCTATGTGTCTATTTTCTGAATTCTACCCTTCATCGAGGCCCTAGCAGAAGAAACAGGAAAAGGTCATCAGGTTGTTAAATCAAGACATGTGGGCTGAGGATTTTTTTGTGGTCTGTCAAAGGTGAGTGAAGAAATTGTGGTTCAAAAGGCATGAGCAGCCCAACTGCAATTTGCAGCGAGGGATGCTGGGTGAACTCTGAGTAACTGACAGTAGGATTGACTGTCAGAGTAACCCTGCTTTCTCAGTGACCTTGTAAGGTGACACAGGGACAGGAGATGCTCTCAGCTCCCCACTAGGGCTGTGCAACTAGACTCTGTAGATGACTGTGTTTAGCAGCCCCTATAGGGGGAGGGGAGATGAGCAGGCCGTAGGGCTTGAGAGCAGGGTTAGGGAGGGTCTCCGTGAACAGCCCTCATCTCCTCCAGCTCCACTTGCCTGGAGATCCCCCCATCCTTCCCCCCACCCTGCTGCTTGACTTTGGCAACATCACTACGAACTAGAGTTTCCCCATGGAGAAAACAAGGACGGCAAGACCTGACATAACTAAGGCTCTGTAAATTATAAGGGGCAAAAAGTAATCCAAACCGACTTAAGCCAGAAAAGGAACGTGTTGATGCAAGTAACTGGAAAATCGAGGGTGGTTCTCACTGCACCAGGCACGAGTGTTTGGATGCTGGAGCTCACACAGTGTGATGGGGCTCAGGGTGTCTCGTTCATGCCTGGCCTTCTGTCGCCCTGACTTCACTCTCAGGAAGCCTCTCCTGAGCTGGTGGCAAAGTGGCTCCCAGCAGCTGCAGACTGAAAGCAGTAGATGCTCCTAACCTCAAGCCCAGAGGGAAAGAGAGCTTCTCCATCTCCATACCTGCACGCGATGGACCAGAACTGAGTCTCCCTGGCTCTGACGGGCCGGGCTTGGGGCACACGTTCAGCACTGGATGAAACATTATAGTCAAGAGACTAAACGGAATTGATTGGCCAAGCCTGTGTCACCTGAGAAACAGGTAGTCGAGGGGGGTGGTGGAGGTTTCCCAAGGAAATGAGGGATGAGAGGCTAAGCCTGCAAAAATGGCAGATGACGACTACTCACCGTAGGTAGTTACCTAGAAAATATATGACACGGATACGATGTGACGAGGCTGGAGAATTTCCAGTGCACCAGATACATAAGTGACATATAAAGATGTTATCATGTTAGCAACTGAAAAACAACACTAAGTTTCCTATCAACATCCTTGAAAGTCTATGAGATTTTCTTCATTGGACTCAAAATGCTATTTTCACTTGGAATTAAAAATTAAGTTTAGAGTCAGGCACAGTGGCTCACACCTGTAATCCTAGCACTTTGGGAGGCCAAGGCAGGAGGACCGCTTGAGGCCAAGAGTTAGAGTCCAGCCTGAGCAAGAGCAAGACCTCATCTCTACAAAAAAAAGAAATATTAGCCAGGTGTGGTCATGCATGCCTGTAGTCCCAGCTACTCCCCAAGCTGTGACAGGAGGATCTCTCGAGCCCAGAAGTTTGAGGCTGCGGTGGGCTGTGACAACATTACTGCACCCTGGTCTGGGCAGCAGAGCAAGAACGTGTCTCAGAAAAATAAAATAAATTTTAAAAGTGCAGCCTAAAATGTATCTCTTCACCTAAACTGGAGGAGGACGAAGGGGAGAAAGAGAACAGCTGCCAAACCCTGCTCAGTCCTGGAATAAAATCTAATTAGCTGAAGAGAGGTTCATTCACCTTTCAAGTGTATCTCAGGGTGACCCCGCTCCGTGACCTTGGTATGAAAATGACTTCGTCTTCCGTATCCTATTGATTGTGGTCGATTGGATGTAGCGACTGGAGAAGTAAAAGATTGCCTAGTTACAGGTGAGAGGGTGAATTCACAGAATGAGGTGAAAAATATGATGGTCGTTAATGATTCACGTCCTTTCTTGAAAGGCCAAAGCAAAGCTGCCAGCAGGTTCAGCTGTCCCCATTTAACCAGTGATTGGGAAAGACCCGAATCACATGGCGAAGACACAGCAGAGGGGTGATCTGAACCGGCTGGGCTAAGCCCAATGCCAGGTCTGCTCCACTGTAACACCATGATTTGCACCTAACAAGCCCTTGATGAATGTCTGCTGTCGGATGCCTTCCCACTTACAGGGTGTCGTGTGTAAGATGCTGGAGCTCATGGGATTAAGGAAAGCTGACGAGCTAATTAATTGGAAGCCTGAAACCAGACCTGGTGTAAGTGTTGGAGTAAAGCCAATGCAACTATTGGGGGAAGTAATGGGAACAGCTCTTTTACAGAGTGACTGCTGTGTGCCAGAGATTTGGCAAGTTTATCCCCAACCCTCGTAAAAGTTCTGCAAGGTAGGGATTGTTATCCCCATCTTATAAAGATCCTCAATCTCGGAGAAGAGGGTCATTGCCTGGGGTTCTACACCTACCAAACTGCGGAGCTGGGATTCAAACCTAGGCCGGCTGAGTCGAAAGCACAAGCTTTTCCACTCTGCCATGCTTCCCCACCATTGGTGGTGGAACAGTGATCTCTAGTCTACCTTGTTCATGGGTGGGGCGAGGGGCGGCAAGAAGTGTTTCTAAAGAATGAGGGAGACTGTGAGTCCGTGGAAGCCCAGGGCAGTGGCCTGCGTCTCATAGGTAGGCCTCAGCCCATGATCACCCAGGCACAGCTGGTAAGGCCAGCCTTCAGCTCATGCCCACCAGGGGCATTGCCCACACACACCCTTGTGGACAATTAGAACTTTCCAGCTGATGGCGGCCAATGCAATGTTATCCCCTATTCCCTCCTGCACTAGAGAAAAAGCACGTGAACTGGAGTCCTGGGGCTGCCACTGACTTGCTATGTCACATGAGTACATGTGTCATCTCTCTGAGCACAGGAAGAAAAAGAAAAAATAAAAAAAGGAGACTGAGAGGATAAAAATCTACTTGCGTCTCGGAAAAGTTACCTGGCAACAACTTGCCATGAGGGATAAACTTATGTGAACATACTGTATATTGTAAAAACTATAAGCACCATAAAGACATGAATTAATCCAAGAAACGGTATCTAATCTGTATACGTTTCTCGGGGCTGCCGTAACAAAGTACCACACACTGGTTGAAAGCAACAGAAATCTCTTCTCTCGCAGTTTAGGAGGCCAGAAGTCTACAGCCAAGGTGCCAGCAGAACCGGTTCCTCCTGGAGGAAGCCACCTGGGCCTTTCTCCCACCTTCTTTCCCGAGGGCTGCCAAGCCTTGACTTGTGGTTGCAAGACTCTAAGCTCTGCCTACCTTGTCTTCACGTGGCCCTCTTCCCCACGTGTCTGTGTCCCTTTCTGTCTATAAGGATACTTTCCCTGGATTTAGAACCCAGCCTAATCCAATATGATCTCATCTCCATCCTCACCTTAATTACATTTGCAAAGACCCTATTTCCAAAGAAAGTCACATTCTGAGTTTCTAAATGGATGTGAATTCTGGGGGAGACACTATTCGACCCACTATGTAATGTAATGTCTTCGTTTACAGCTGAGGAAGCTGAGGCCTTGCAAAGGGAAGCGAGCTGCCCAACGTCATCCGGTTTTACACAGTGCCACGCGCATAAACGCTATTAAAGAGCAAAGAGGCAGGTCTGGCTTTTCAGAGACCATGTATCAGAGAATAAGCCCTCACAGACCCAGATAAACAAGCCCACCCTGCACAAAGTCCAGAGGAAGCCTGCCCAAAATATGCTCTAAAACCCAACCCATACTTCTCCCTCCCGAGGGGCAGAAGAGGGCAGGCACCTAGCACCACAGGAAAATTATCGAAACGGGCGAAAGAAATCAGAGCGTCAACAGTGTGTCGCCAGCCATCTCTTTAACCAGACACACAGTTTGAGAAAGGCCTCCCGCCTCCCCCTTCCCCCCTCCAATCTCCCCCACTTACAGTCTCCAGCCCTGCGGTGGTAGCAGCGAAGCGCGGTCCGGCCTGCAGTTTACGACGTGCGTCTCTGAAATGACTCCGGTCCTCAGGGCCAGGTGTAGCCACTAGGAATTTAAGGGCAACTTGATCCTTAGCTGTTTCTCCACGCTTTTCTGCCTGATTATAAATACAGCTTTGTGAAAAATCCAGCCCCACCACAGTCTCAGGCAAGCTGCATTTTTTTCGAAACTCAACTTTCCTTCCTGGGCATAGAGCATCGGTTTCCAGTCAAGAGCCAAGGCAAGCCTGTCGCCCATGGGGCCGGCCGCGGAAGGCCCAGCCACGTACTGAAATCCTCGTGGCCAAAGATAATTGGCCTCCAAACCACATTCAGCTGCCGGGGTCTGATCAGAAACCGCTGGGTTTCTTTTTCCCTAAACCGATTTAATTCCCACCCCCAAGCCCTCTAACCTTGTTTCCTTTCTTTCTCTGGCCTCATTCCTGGAAAATGGAGTCTGGAAATGCCTGGGGACTGCTTGGGTGGGCCCCAAAGCTTCTGGAGGAAGAGACAGGACTGAAGGTTATGTTATGCATGTTGCTCTTCCCCTGCCCCCATCAGAGCTTCAAGCATGTCCATCCCCTAGACGGTGCCATCGGGCATCTACCCAAAAGAACAAAAGACATTCTATAAAAAAAGACATCTGCACTCGAATGTTTATAGCAGCACAATTCACAATTGCAAAGACATGGAGGACTGAAGGGTACAGAAGGGGTGAAGAAAGAAGCCAGACCCAAAGGCCACATGTTGTAGGATCCCGTCTGTGTGAAATGCACAGGGTAGGTAAATCCATAGAGACAGGAAGCAGATGGGTGGTTGCCAGGGGCTGGGAGAGGAGTGGGGAGTGACTGCTTAATGGGGACAGAGTCTCCTTTGAGGGTGACGAAAATGTTTTGCAACTAAATAGAGGTAATAGGTGCCCAGCATTGTGAATGTGCTAAGTGGCACTGAATGGTGTGCTTTAAAATGGTTAATTTCATGTTATGTGAACTTCACCCCAATTTAAAAAAAAAAAAAAAGAGAGAAGAAAGAAAGAGGGGAAAGGCAGCACGAGGTGGGAAGAGGCAGGAAGCCCTGCAGCCGAGCTGGCTGAGACACAGCGCAGGGCCTGCTCTAAACGAACCCCTCCCTTGCCAAGCCAACGCCGCAGGCTCAATGCAGGGAGCAGCTTCCCCGGGAGCTTCAGCCAAGGAATCCCGCCCTGAGCCCGCTGGGCGGCCCCTGAAGGTAAGAAAGTTCTGCCTCTTCAGTCATCAGCTCAATCTTGGACTTTTTTCCCTGATAATGTTTTTAAAGGGAGAGGCCCCACCTATTTCAGTATCAGAAAAAAATGAAGTGCCATGAGGCACAGTGGGGGAAAACATGTATTTTTTTTAATGTAGGATTCTCAGCCTACTTATTCAGCAGGGCTAAAAATGTACATTTCTAAATTGAACTTAATTCCTGTTTGAGCCCCCGTCCTGCTGCATAGCAAAAACCGAATAATCTTCAGCGTCTGCCATTTCCTTTCTCCAGGGTCTCACCTCAATTCCAGTCTCAGGTCTTATGAAGACGTTTGCTCCTTGCCACGGTCACGTATTCTTTCGTGCCGGCTGCCGAGATGTCCTGAGCCTCAGCTGGACACCTAGACTGCCTTTGCCTGTCTCTCCAGCAAGTCTTCTCCAGGTCTGGGGGGAGGCCCTGTGCCACCACGCTGCTGCCCCGGGTGTCTGGAAGCACGCGGTGGCGCCCATGCCATGCTGACCCCATGAGGAAGAAGGTGGAGCTAAGGCTGCTCTCCCACTCGCTTGCTACTCCCAGACACACAGATCATTCTACTGCTCCCGCGTTACCCAGGGTATTGGGATCTTTCGAGATGGACTCAGACACAGGATGCAGCCTCCATTTCTACCCCACTTTTTTCATGTCATGTTGTGGCACAGGAAGAGATCCGGGTATCTCCCCCTTTCCCAGGTTCCACCGGCCACAAGGGCACAGGTGTGCTCTACTCTCGGATTCCCTGATCCTATTGAAAGGGGCGGCCTTGCAAAAACAACAGGAAAACACCTAACCCCACATAGGGAAATACCTAACCCTACAATTTCCCCAGCAACAGTTACAGATCGACCCTCTGCGGTGTCTCACTAACAGGCACCCTGCAGGAGTTCCGTTTTGCACAACTTCTGAAAAAGCTGAATGAACAGAAAAGAGGTATCTAGCTCTCTCTTTCAAAATTGTTTTTTTGAGAATCTGCTTTTACAGATTCCCGAGTAAACAGCAGAAGGAGCCGCAGCCTCAACCACAGAGTCGCATCTCCTGTGCTGACCCCTTCTCCAAGGAAGGGCAGGAAACCGACGCTTGGACTTTGACATCCTCGCAGTTTTCATTATCTACCTGCTGCCGCTTTTGTTATCAACTGACAGCCGTCTATTTTTTTCTTCTCTTCGTGCCCATTAAAATCAGCGAGCCACTTGACCTCGCTGCTGGCATCTCCCTGCTCTTTCTTTGGGATGCCACGCTGTCTCTCTGCTCTCTTCCCCCTTCTCTCCCTCTCATTCTCTCTGTCCTTCTAAAGGATGAGATAAATTTTACTTTTATATCTTAATCTCTGCGTGAGAAATCTTTCTCCAGCCGCGCCGTGAGCACCTACTAAGCTCTGCACCCTAACACTAGACGCAGTCTCTGAGGCAGGATTCAAGTCCACACTTGACTTGAAAGCGCAGGTGCTTCTTCCTACACTACAGTACCTTGTTGGATTTAGTCGGTGTCTTAGACAGACATGAAATCTTTTGACTGCAGTTGGGGTGAGGAGACTGTCAGGTAGAAACACTGAGGCTCTCCTACATAGCAGAGCCTCAAGAGCATTGTCAACAGACTGCAGAGACGGAAGCTGTCAGGCGGAGGTTTGTCCAGGGCCCCTTCTTCTCTGCACCCATCCCACACCCTCACTCCATCAAGGCTCCCTGGCCCCTTCAGGAAACTGGCAAACAGTTTACTTGGAAAAGCCAAAAAGACATAAGAGTTTATATAAAAAAATGAATAGCTGAGAAATTGCAGGCAATGGACAAACCTTGGAAACATTAAGTAAGAGAAACCAAACACAAAAAGCCACATATTGTATGGCTCCATTGACATGATTCCATTTATATGAAATGTCCACAATAGGCAAATCCATTGAGACAGAAAGTACATCAGTGGTTTCTAGGGACTAGGAGGAAGGAAAAATGGGGTGCCTGTTTAATGGGTACAGGATTTCTTTTTGGGATGGTGAGAATGTTCTGGAATTAGATAGTGGTGATGGCTGTACAACATCATGAGTGTCCTGGAAGTCACTGAATTTATACTACGTCGTTGTTAAGGTGCTGAATTATTATGTGCATTTTATTTCATAAAATCCAGATGTGCTTGAGTTTGGTCATTAGGACCATTTTATCTCTGGTTGGAGAGCTCAAGGGAGGAATCTACATTGAAGCAGCGTTAGGGGGTAGGGTATTGGCTCCTAGCCTTTGCCCTTGAATATGCAGTTCAGGACAGCTTCTTGTTTAACTCCATCATCTTGTCACTTCTCTTTTCAAATTCTTGATGTATCTAGTTCAGACCCTCTAGCCCTTGATAAGCCTTAGCTGGAACAGAAGGAAATTCTGACATTTGGGATTTTGCTTATTTCCAGACAATTGTGAATGTCCAGAGTTGGAGACACAGACTTCTAGCCCCAACAGAAGGTACCCTCCGTGGTCTGGGAATGAGAGTCCTTTTGCCCTGTTTCCTGCTCCGTCAAGGCCCCGTGAAAGAACATATCATTCTCTGATAACAGCAGTCTCCCACGGAAGTACTAGCCAGGCCCAAGGCTGTTTAGCCTCTGAGGTCAGAGGGGATCAGGCGCATTCAGCATGGTCTGGCCACAGACGATTCTCTAATATCAGTAGTGACCACCTTGGGTTACAGCCTTACTGGATGCCAAGTCTGGTGCCAGGCATTTCATTTAATTCTCACAAAAAAGCATGAAAATGGTGCTATCATTTCCATTTGACAAATGGGAACGCAGGGTCCCAACTGGCTATGCGTCACTCCTAAGGTCACACAGCTGATAGGGAGCAGAGCTGAGATTGAAACCCAGGGTCACCTGCAAAGCCTAAACTCCTAAGCGTGATATCGCTCTGCCTCTTTCCTCCCAGCCCTGGTGAGATCCCCCCAGGCGTCTTCACCCCTGCTGCTCTGACTTGCCAGTTCCCCACACCCACTGGTGTTGAGATTCTAGGGTGAAAGTGAGGGGGATGTTCCGGTTCTGGTGACGGCAGGATAGCTTATATCAAACCATCCCTCTGACATGTAACGATTATATAATCTGGACAAAATAGCTTCAAAAACAACTGCTTTAAAGCACCGGACAGCAACTCAAACAGGCCAAAATGGAGGGGATCCACCCTCGAAAGGAACCCTTATTAACTCGCTCTTCCCCTGAAGGCGTGTCCCCATTATACTGTGCGTGGGGGAGAGAGTGACTGGAACTCTGGGGGGAAATGCTTTAAGTGAGGGAGCTACAGAGGTGCCCTAAAGTCTATGTACCAACGCTCCTCACCTCCTTGGCTGACTGCTAAATGGTTCACACACAGGGCGCGACACTAAGTTACCCAGAAGAAAGCAACTGTGATAAGACTGAAAGGCTGCGGAGAGCCTGGAGTTCAAGTCCTGCCAAGCTGGAGAGGCTTTGGCCTTTTCCTTGAAACACTTTCAGGCCCACACCTTAGGAATAAGGACCACATCCTACAACTAAGGTCTGCACCCCGAGAATAAGGAAAAAACAGAGACTCACTCCAATAAAGGTTAAAACTAAGCTTCCGCAGGACGAACGTGATCTGTCAATGATTTGACCATCTGCTAGGACAGAACTTAATACTTTTCATATAAAGCCAACAGAATCCAGAGACTCCATAGAGTATGTTACACAAAATAAACATATAACCAAAAATGACTTAGCATACAAAGACCCAGGAAAATATGACAAGAGAATGACCCAAAGATGAGTTAAATATTGGAATTGGCAGAGAAGGACCTTGAATAACTATAATACAGTTTAATGACAGGGAAATGTTCTGACAAATGCAGTATTAGGTGATTTTGTTGTGGCACAAACATCGTAGAGTGCACTTACACAAACCTAGAGGGTACAGTCTAGTACACACCTAGGCTGTATGGTATAACCTATTGCTCCCAGGCTACAAACCTGTACAGCATGTTACTGTACTGAATACATGTACTTTTGTGTTTTGTTTTTAGTTTTAAACACACAGACCTATTTTTCTGTTGTTTTCTGAGATTGTTTCCCAGCCCTTAAAAGGTTGCGGGGCAGCTGTCGGTGTATTCTGTGAGAGTGCTCACTTCTAAGCAAGAGAGCCGAATCCCTTGCAAAGCTGCCCTCTTCTCTTTACAGTGTGCGGCTGCGGCTGCCCGAGCTCAGTGTGTGCCTAAGGGACAAAGGCATCAGCTACTTAATATTTCCCATGGTATGGGCTGGGCTTCAGGCCAGGTGTTCCCACTCCCTCTGCCTGAAGATGGGACCCCCTCTGAGACCTCCAGTCAAGGGCTCTGCAGGCTTCTCAAACTTTAGTGTGCACAAGAGTCACGTGGGGAGCGTGTGCAAATGCAGCTGCCGAGTCCGTGTGTGGGGCCCGGACGGCACCTGAGATTCTGCATTTCCAGTCAGTTCCCAGGTGATGCGGACGCCGCTGCAGTATTACCATTATATGCATATACATCAGATCCCACAATCTCATCCCTGGGTAACAAAGTAAGTGCATATTCCAGTGTCCAGTCCAAGGAGCTTGGCAGTCATCACTCTGTCCTAACCATAAGCCAAAGCTGAACTAACAAAAACCAACAACTCTTCCTACATCTGGCAGAGAAGTGAGGTGACAGGACAAAGTGTTGCCCCAAACTAGAGACAGACAGGCAAATACGGAGATCACAAGTTACCAGAACAGAGCAAAGAGCAGAAACCTCCCCAGGAACCAGTACCACCTCAGGAAAACCTAACCTGCAGTTGACACACTGCTGGGGGCTCCGTGTGGACAATTCTGAGAGTTACACACTCCAAGGAGGCCCAGTCAGAGGGGCCCCACACTTTCATGAGTTTTACTTCCAGGAATCCTACCCAGGTTCTTACAGAGACTACTGGAGAAAAATCCCCCTGGTGCCTCCCACAGGCGGCTGGGAAATAAGCCAGAGCACTTTATTCTTCTTAACAAGGACCCTCATGAGAAACTATTTAACCAGGGCCTGACCCACTGGGCTTTATCAGAGCTGAGTGTCGTAGGGGAAGAGGAATTCCCAACTCCTGCCACTCTTTCCATCCTGTTCCACCTAACGGAGTGGGGGAGGAGACTGAGAGCACACGGGAAGGTCACAGCTCAGGGCACGGGCTCCCCAAGAGACTTAGACCTACTGTGGGACTAAAGAATGCCTCCCCTCCCCCAACACCATATGGGAACACGACTAAAGGCCCATTTAATGGGGTTCCCTTTACCCAGGACATCATGTCTAGCTTTCAACAAAATTTATGAGGCATACTAAAAGGCAAAAGTAAAATAAAATAAAATCACAGTTTCAAAAGACAGATGAAGCATCAGATCCAGATTCAGATATGGCAGGAATGCTGGAATGATCAGACTGGAAATTTAAAACTACTAGGATAGATATGCTAAGGGGTCTAATGACAAAAGCCAACAGCATGCAGGAACAGATGTGTAATGCAACAAAGACGGAACTTCTAAGAAAGACTAAGAAAGAAATGCTGGAGATCAGAAACAGAGTAACAGAAATGAAGGATGGGCCGGGCGCGGTGGCTCACGCCTGTAATCCTAGCACTCTGGGAGGCCGAGGCGGGTGGATAGCTCGAGGTCAGGAGTTCGAGACCAGCCTGAGCAAGAGCGAGATTCCCGTCTCTACTAAAAATAGAAAGAAATTATCTGGCCAACTAAAATATATATAGAAAAAATCAGCTGGGCATGGTGGCGCATGCCTGTAGTCCCAGCTACCTGGGAGGCTGAGGCAGTAGGATCGCTTAAGTCCAGGAGTTTGAGGTTGCTGTGAGCTAGGCTGACGCCACGGCACTCACTCTAGCCTGGGCAACAGAGCAAGACTCTGTCTCAAAAAAAAAAAAAAAAAAAAAAGAAATGAAGGATGCCTTTGACAGGCTCATTCCAAGACTGGACACAGATGAGGAAGAATCTCTGGGCTTGAGGATTTGCCAGCAGAAACTTCCAACCCTGAGAAGGAAAGGAAGGACTGAAAAAAATAGAACAGAATATCCAAGAACTGCGGGCCGTCTACGAAAGGTGAAACATACATATAATGGGAATACAAGAAAGAGAAGACAGACAGAAAGGAACAGAAGAAATGCTGGAAGCAATAATGACTGAGAATTTCCAAAATTAATGTCAGACACCAACCCAGAGATCCAGCAAGCTCAGAGAACACCAAGCAGGATAACTGTTAAGAAAACGAAAACAAAAAGCAAAAAACCCCACACAGATACATACCCACAGGCATACCATGCTGTAAATGCAGAAAATCAAAGATAAAGAAAAAAATCTTGAAAGAAGCCAGGGTAAGGGGGGGGGAATCCCTTATCAATAGAGGAACAAGGATAATAATTATGTCAGATTCTCCTCAGAAACCACGTAAGGAAGAAGAGGGTAGAGTGAAATATAGGATGTCTTGAGAGAAAATAGGCACCAATCTAGAACTCTGTTCTCTGCACAATCACTTCTAAAAAGTTGAAGAAGAAATACAGACTTTCTCAGACAAACAAAAATCATGGGAATTTGTTGCCAATAGGCCTGGCTAGCAAGAAATGTTAATAGAAATTCCTCAGAGAGAAGGAACATTATATAGGGCAGAGACTGGGATCTATACAAAGAAAAGCAGAGCATTGGAGAAGGAATAAGTAAAGGAAAAATACAAACTTTTATTTTTCTTATTCTTAATTGATCTAATGGATAAGTTTATTCAAACTAATAGTAGCAACATGCATTCACTGTAAGTAGATTTGTGTGTGTGTATGCTTATGTCTATATGAAATGAATGACAGCAATGATATAAGGGACAGGAAGAAAGAAATAAGATTTCTTCTTTATTATAAGGTACTTGTACCACCCATGAAGGGGTACAGTGTTATTTGAAAGTTGACTCACATTAATTGCAAACTCTAGAGCCACCACTAAAAAAAGTTTTAAAAAAAAAAATTACTTAAGAAAGAGAAAAAATACAATCATACAAAAATGATTATTAAAACTTCAAAAGGCAGAAAAGGAATTCAGAAATAAGAACAAAGAATGACGGCAAGGAATAGAAAACAGTAACAAATGTAATAGATAGTAATTCAACTCTATCAATAATTACTTAACATGTCAATGGTTAAAATATGGGACAAAAATTGTCAGAGTGCATCAAATAACAAGACCTGACTGTAGGTTGTCTACCAGGAACCCACTTTAAATACAAAGACGCGTCAGATGAAAAGTAAACGGATGGACAACACATCATGCTAACACTAATCAAAGAAAGCAGGGATCACAACAGAGTTCAGAGCAAGAAAAGTCATCGGGGATTTAAGACAGAGCCCTCCCTAATGCTAAAGGAGTCAGTGTGGCTGACATTGACGTGGCAGTGTAGGGTCACCGAGTGGAACGATGTGCCTCTCTGGTGGGGGATGTGGGCAGTGGGGGAGCCTGTGTTTGTGGAGGGAGGGAAACGCCGGAACTCTGCACTTTCACACAGTTCGATTTTGCTGTGAACCTGTAACTGCTCTAAAGAAATAAAGTCTGTTTGTTTAAAAAAGTGCACATGCCCACAAAATGACACTTTGTAAGCACCAAAGCAAAGGAATGGAAACATCAGTGGTAACATTTGCAAGGAATGGAACACTGCACAGCAAGGAAACAGAACACACTACACCTGCATGTGACAACACAGGTGAGTCTCACACAGAAAAGATACAAGAAGGTACATGTGTTGTTCCAGTGACACAGAGTTCAGGAGCCGGCACAGCTAATCCAGGAGGGCGGAAATCAGCACCATCATTACTTTTGGGTGTGGGGAGGCTGTGCTAGGAGGAAGCAGGGTAGGATATTCTGCGATGCTGAAAATGCTCGACATTTTGATCTGGATTGTGTTTACACTTGGTGCTTTCATATGTAAAACTCATCAAGCACTTTTGTGCACTTTGCAGTACAGCACAGAATCTGTCCCTCAGATTGTCCTGCAGCCTGGTGCCCATCTGTAATTTATACTGAAATCATAGGGGTGGCTGTCAGTGCTGAGCCGTGGCATTTGTGACTTACGGGAGTGGTTTCACTGCACATTCAGTGGGAAGAGCTTCCTTTAAAGGTGAGTTCAATTTTCACGATTCCCTAGTGATCCATCATGCAGATGTGCAGACACATAGGACATTGGCGTTTGTTCTTGCTCTTTTTATCCTATTCTTTGCTATATTTTTTAAAAAAACAAAATGTTTTAAACAACCCACATGCTCTACAAAAAGAGAACGGCTAAAGTACAAATGACAGCATAAAAGTTATCACCTAGCCTATATCACCGCAGGAAAAAATATAAAATCTTAGGATAACATCACTGGAAAAGGCAGAATGCTGAAGCCTTCCATCCCACGGCCATAGCTAAGTCAGTACTCGCGAGAGGAGGGAGAGGGTCAGAAAATAAACATGGGAAAAATCTTAATAGAAAAAGCTGATGCAGCCTCTAAAAACGATTTTCTCTGTGGTTCTTATAGTGGTACTTATGAAATAATGTTTTAGTCCTGATTAAAAGATGGATTCAAAGGAAACCATTAGGCAATTAATGGCGTGAGTCATGTGTGGATGTGGAATAAAACCCACAGAGGCAGCACGGCGATGACTAAAGTTGCAGAATGAAGCGGACAATCTAAAGGCCCTGCTAATTCTAGCTGGTGTGATTAGGTGCCAGCTTATCAAATAGTCAATCCACTAACCACACAGTGGCCCGGGTGAGGAACTAAAGCCAACTCACCAGGGCGACTTCCCTGGCCTCCTGGGAGGCCCCCTTGACGATGTCTGCAGTGCTCGTGTTGAGGAAGAAATATCCCGAGGCTTCTCTGATGTGCAGCTCCGCCTGCAGGAGGAAGAGGCAGGGAGGGTTCGGGCTGCATGTCGGAGGGCAAGGGGCCCCCCAGTGGGTCTCACCCTGGTAGGACTGTGGCAGGGCAAGGGCCATACCTGGATGCCAGGGTGGTTGTAGGTGGTCACCTCTTCTGGACTCACCCTCATGTCCTCCACCAGGATGAGCTCTATGGAGGCCGACACGGGCACTGGAGGGTCCTGCTGAAGGAACAAGGCCAACACCGTCAGATCCACGAGGCCATGGCCAACTGCGGGCCAACGCAATGCCCGCCTGCAGCCTGCCCCTGGGGAAGAGCAGTCCTAAAAGCCCGAGGTCCTGGCCACTCATTCCATCCGGGACACAAACCCTGATAAAACCGTGGTGCTCCTGAGCCCTGCTAAATGGCCACGTCGACTTTGAGGCCTCCCTCACCCAAGGCAGAGTGAGCTGCCGCCTCCTCCACTCCACACAGAGGCTGGGTGAGCAACAGTCCTACTCAGAGGACGGTCCCAGCCCACCCTGCCAGGCCCCACTGGGTGGGTGACTCACACACAACCCCGACCCTCGGGACCGCAGAGCAGATGGCCAGCTTTGGAGCATGTGGCAGATCCTGCGCTGGGGGAGTGGATGGGGGCTGCGCAACCGGGAAAGCCGCTGGCCAGGCGGAGCCGTGGGGGAGGGTCCCGTGGAAGATTCCTCATGCCTGGCTCCCCAGAGGACAAGGACAGCCCTCACTACTTTGGGCGGCACACTGCATGGCTCTGCTTCCTGCCAGGTGTCATTCGCGGGAGACTGTCTGACCCAGCCCAGATCTGACCCACCCAGTCGGATTAACTGAGCACCCACTGTGCACCAGGCATGTGCAAGGCACTGGGGGTGCAGCAGCTGCCCTCAGGGAAGAGTGAGGGAAGGACAAGAAGATGCCGGGTGCATTATGGGTGCCACAGGCAAGGAAGGTCTGAGAGGGAGCGCAGCTCTCAGGGAGCACAGACCTCAAGCTGGGGAACACCTGAGCCACACCAGCGACAGGCAGCCCCCAGAGCACAAAGCGTGAATGCAAAGGCCCTGGAGGGATCCTGTTGGCGTGTCTAGGCCCAGCCAGGAGGCCAGGAGGCCCCTGCTCTGGCCAAGAGATTCCTGGTGCGGGCATGCAGGAGGAAGCGGCCCAGCCGTCAGGGACAGGCACAGGTGAGCCCTGTCACCGGCCACTCCCTCCAGGTCAGGCTCCTCAGTGCTGCCCCCACTGGGGCCCTGGCCTTTGTCAAAGCTGTCTAGCCAGGTAACAACTGAAGCTCTCATCCTAGCAACTTAGGGTCCCAGGGATCAGGCCACACATTCCCTTTCCAGCCATTCTCTGCTGCCTCTATCTTGTCAAAAACACAAGGTCACTGACGCCTCCCACCATGGGGTGGCTGTCGTCCAGGCAGGACTGTTTGTGGGGAACCCTTCGCACTCCTACCTCAGATGCACAATTTGGGCCCCACTAGCAGCGCCCCTGCCTGGGGCCCCCATGAGATGCTGGGGCTGAGAGGGGTGGGCCAGTGGGCGGTGATCTGTGTCCACTGATGGTGGCAACAGTGTGCGTAGCGTGTTTGGGGGGGGTGTTTCTGTGCTGTGACAGCAGGAGGGACAAGGGCTCTGGGATCTGGGGCAGAAAGCCAGTCTGTGTCCAAGGCTTAGGGACACTCCCCGGAGGGGCTGACATCTTAGCTGGGACTGGAAGGACAGAGGGTTACCCGGTGGGGGAGAGTTAGAGGAGGGAGGGGGCGTTCCCGGCAGCAGGGACTGTGCGTTGATGGTGTGACCCCCATGGACACACTGGGTGGTCTGTCAGGCAGGGGCATGGGGACAGCTTCCTCCTGAAGGTCTGAGGGCTACTAGGAGCATGCTGGGGCCCAGAGGTGACAGGGTCCGTCTGAGTTTTCAGTGGATCTCTCCAAGAGCCCACATGGAAGGGGTGTGGGGCAGGGGAGATCTGAGGCCATGAGCACACTCCCAGTTCAGGGAGCCTGTTGGGGACTGAGGGCTGTGGCCAGCGAGGGCTCTCAGGACACTTGGACACCAGGTGGAATTTGGGCAGAATTCAGACAGCATCAGGAGATCTCCTGGCCTTGCCCATGGCCCCTCCCACCGCTGGGCCCTGGGAGATACCTGCTGCTTCACTTTGGCTGTGCTGAGGTGGGACTGCTGGTACCTAGTCACAGTGGCAGTGACGGCTGTGGTTCCGATGCCTCATGGACTGAAATGGCCACAAACCTGAGTCGAGCAAGAGGGAAACTGATGCTGGATGTCTCCCCATCACCACCACTGAAGCAACCCCTTCCTCCTTCTGATTTGCAGTTTCAACCTGAAAACCAATAACCGAGTCAGTCAAAATTGTGTGTACTATAAGAGTCAACAGGCCCTGAGCAAGGCTTCATGGAGCAGCTGAGATGAGTTGGGGGAAAGAGATTTAACTTTTGGCTGTCGGGAATTCGGATGCAGCTGGGCATAAAGTAGCACAGGTGTTGGAGCTGGAAAGATCTGCTGCACACCCTGGCACTGGAGACTCCCCTGCCGTGGGGCCTGAGCCTGTCCCTGCTACCTCAGAGTGTCTGTGCAGGACTGAAGAAGAGCAGCGAGCTCACAGAGCACCCTACATTTTAGTGCTAGACGAAGGGGAGTCCCAGATAACTGAGCTCCTGACAGGCACCAGCCTGCCCTGGCACACTTCTTGTGTGGCCACGGTTCCCTGGTCTCTGTCCTCCTACCCCAGGCCTTCGGGCTTGCCACCCTGCTCACCAAGAAGCTTCTTTTCGCCGCTCCCATCGTCCTGGGACACCAACCACGTGGGTGGTCAAGCTCAATGCTGGCCAGCAGCAGCCTGGTGGACTCCCAAGGGATGCTCAGAGACCTGAAGTTGTCGAATCAGAGGCCCTCCTGGTTATAGGTGGCCAGGTCCCCCAGGGGGTCTCGGTGGCTGGAGACTGGAACCTGCAAGAAACAAAGGTGAGATGCGTTTGTCACACCCAGCACTGGTCATAGCCACCGCTGACCACGCAGTGCACACTGAAGCTGGCGGCTGCCCTGTGGGCTCAGGGCTGTGCTGAGGAAGTGAAGTCGGTAACAATCTCCACCACCGCCGCCCAGCACGTGCCCCGTCCAGCCCAGCCCAAGCCAGCTCTGCGTCCAGACCGTGGCTCCTAACGGGGAATGAGAGCCCCCTTCCCCACCAGGGGGTCCTTCAGCAACATTAGGAGATAGTTCTCACTGTCACTGCCACTGTCACCTAGTGGGTAGAGGGCAATGACACTGCTGACCACCCTACGATACACAGGATGACCCCAAAGAAACTGTTTGGCCCCAAGTGCCAACAATGCCGGGTTGGGAACCCCCACCCTGACCCCCCACCGAGGCAGGCTGCTGTCCTTCCCTCTGCCCTCACCTGTCCCAGTCCACACCGCCCTCCACCCCAGGCACCTCAGCACCCCCAGGAAGGCCACCCCGGTGCTTTGGTGGGAACGCAGGTTACAACACCTGAGCTGCCCAGAGCCGCTGGGTTTGCAAAGCTCCTTTCCAGGTGGAGTGCCCACCTGCTCCTTCCGTACCCCAGCCAGGTGGGAGGGTCGCCCGTGCCAGGATGGGCAAGCAGAGACCCGAGGAGGCAAGGGACTACTGAAAGGAGATTCCAGATGGGAGACGCATGGGGTGGTCCAAACCCTGAAAGCCACCACTGCGCCATTCTCTCTCATGCGCTGAGCAGACTCTGCCCTGGGAAAACAGGCCGAATTGGGCCTCATCGTTCCTGGGGTCTGTCCCTTCCCTCTCTGACCACAGGGCTTGGGGGCAGGGCGCGGAGGGCAGCAAAGCAGAGCCCGAGCGCCTCTGATCCCATAGCCTGGGCTGAACCCCAGGAACATCCCCAAGCCTTACTTTTCCCAGCTGTGATGTGGGAAGCACAACAGAAACCACCTGCTAGGACACTGTTTTAAATACTGGTCACATCAGGTCACTTTAGAGACTGGCTCATCCTAATTAACACTCAGGGAAACGGGGTAGTCAGCCCCCTCAAAGAGCTGCCAGATGTCCCTCCCTAAGACACAGACCCGATCACATCCCCTCTGCATTGAACTACTCTGTTGCTCAGGCCGCTGCAGAACACAGACTCAGAGTCTGTCCTGGGATTCGTGCCTTCCCAGCCCGGCCCCAGTCCCACCTTCAGACTAGTGGCATCCCTCCTCCAGCACACCATACTCTGTCGTCCCCAGGCCCTCACAAAGGCTGCCCTGCTGCCCCTATTCACACCTTAGGGCTCAGCACTCCTGCCTCCAGGCCTCTGTGTCCTCTCTCACCCAGCGCCACCCTGTGGTGCATAAAGCTCAACCTCTGGTCCCCACTTCACTTGGTGTTCATCATACTATAAGGACACTCACTAATCATCTGGGTGCCTGTTTTCCTGCTCAGCCTCTGGACCCATTAAGGGTAGAGGTGTCTGTCTTCTTCTGTACCAGTGGCATGATCTCAACCATATAGGAAAGGGAGAACCATACAAGAAAAGAAAAATATATTGCAAACAAAAAAATAAAAAATGTGTTGCTGCGTCCTTCTATGGTGGAAGGGACAAGCTAGCTCTTTGGGGTCTCTCCTAAAAGGACACTAATCAGAGTTATGAAGGTTCCACCCTCATGACCTCACAAAATCACATGGATGTCAGCAGCCACTGCTCCCCATGGGGGAGACTTGGCTCCTTCTGCATCAGTTCCTGCTTTCAGCTGGAAAATCACAGGGAGACGGAGTTATGCCAAAAGCTACTCTGAACGATTGGGTTTTCATACAGATTTGTCAGAGCAAGTGAGTGATTCCCATCAGGGAAGGACTGGGCAGGGTGGATGTGAAGGGCAGGGCCCCTGGCTCACCTTGAGGGGCAGGTAGGCCCCGATGGCGATCCTGGCACGCAGGTGGACATGGCCCTGTTTGTAGCTCACCAGGAGCGTGCTGGAGCCCTGGGCCTCGGCTGTCACCCTGAAGATGCTGCATTGCTTAGACCCCAGTGGCAGCCTCTCCACACCAAGAGGACCACATGGTCACCGTGAACTTGCTTTTGCTGGGGAAGGCAGGACAGGCCGAGGGTTCCTCTTTCATCCTGGGCTTGATATGCAATCTGATGTTTTTAAATTAAAGATTTTTCATTTCAGTATAATTCACACAGATATAAAATTGACAATAATTTTTTTCCACATATTGAACACATCCTGTATCCTGTACCCAGATCAAGAACAGATTATCAGCACCCCAAAATCTCCTAGAGCCCCATCTGATGTCTAGCCCCTGCCCCGGGGAAACCACTACCCTGACTCCTACCAGCAGGGCTCAGTGTTGCTTGATGCTGCACTTTCTATAAAGGGAATCACCGAGGATAAACTCTTCTGTAGCTGGCTTCCTCCGCTCAGTGTTGTTCACGAGATTCCTCATTTGCTGCACACTGTGCATCCTTTACCCACATTTCTATACATTGTGCCATTTTGTGAATACAGAGCAATGGGTTTGCCCCTGCGACTGTGCACACTTCGGCCCCTTCCAGTGTGGGGCTTTGATCCACAGGGCTGCTAAGAACATCTGTGCACCTTCCCTTTTGGGGACACACTTGGGCATTTCCTTTTGGTGTATCCCTAATAATGAGACTCATAGGCCATAGGGCTCGCATCGTTACTGCCAAATATCTTTCCCAAAGTGGTTCCATCAATTGAAACTGCTACTAACAGTTGCCCTACATCCTTGCCTTTATTTTCCATGCATGTTTTAATTAAATTTTTGAAACCTTATTTGATTCTCATAAAATACACATAGTAAAAAACCTCCCACTTTTGCACTTTTACATGTAGCGTTCGGGGGCGTGAAGGACACGCACACTGTTGTGCAAGCATCGCCACCGTGTATCCACACAACTCAGCTCAGAACCTGCAACTCTGTCCCCAAGAAGCAATAACTCCCTCATTCCCATCCCCCGGCAACCACCCTTCTACTTCCCATCCCCATGAATTTGACTACTCTGGGTACCTCGTATCAGTGGAATTAGACAGTATTTACCTTTTGTGACTGGTGTATTCACTCAGCACAATGTCCCCAGGTTCATCCACGTGGTAGCATGCGTCAGAATCTCCTTCCTTTCTAAGGCCGACTAATAGTCCACTGTGTGTATGGACCACATTTGGTTCACCGATTCATCACTGGTGAACACTTGGGTTGTTTCCACCTTTCGGCTGTGGTGAAGAACACAGCTATGAACATGAGAGGACAAATACCTCTGTGAGATTGTGCTTTCAATACCTTTGGGTATTGAATCCCAAACCCAGAGGTGGCATTGCTGGATCACAGAGTAATTCTATTTAATTTTCTCAGGAATGACTATAGTATCTTCAGTAGCAGTGACACCATTGTACGTTCCCTCCACCAGTGCACGAGAATTCCAATTTCTCCACATCTTCACCAACACTTATTGTTCTTTGTTTTGTTTTGGAGACAGAGTCCCATCCAGTTGCGAGGGCTAGAGTGCCCTGGCATTATTAGCCTAGCTCACCTCAAACTCCCAGGCTCAAGCGATCCTCCTGCCTTAGCCTCCCAAGCAGCTGGGACTACATGTGCTTGGCTAATTTTGTTTGTTTCTATTTTTAATTGTCTGGATAATTTTTTTTCTATTTCTTCAGTAGAGATAGGGTCTCGTTCTTGCTCAGGCTGGTCTCGACCTCCTCACCTCTAGAGATGCTCCAGCCTTGGCGTCCCAGAGTGCTAGGATTACAGGTGTGAGCTGGTGAGGCGGGTACAGCCATCCCACGCTTGACTCTCTACTGTCCATCCCACACTCTCCAGAATTTTGCAATCTTATTTCCCGTTCACCTCAGTCTTTTCTTGCTTTCTGTGTCCCACGCTGATTCTTCGTGGGTTCACACCGCTGTTCTTGCAGGGGAGCGATCCTCTAGCGTTGTGGCAGACTGAGATTCATGCCTTCCTCTCCAGGAGCACGAATCCAGGAGGCCACCTCCACTGCGTCATCTTCAGCTCATTTCCTAAATCCATTGTTTTCTTTATTTTCTGTTTGGAGGATCTGTCCTGTTCTGTCAGAGGTGTGTTGAAGTACCTGGCTATTACAGTGCTGCTATTTATCATTTTGTTTAGATCAAGTAGGATTTGGTTTATGAATCTGGCTGCAATTGACTTAGGTGTATAAATATTTAGAATTATTATGTCTTCTTGTTGAATTGCACCCTTCACGGTTATATAGTGACCATCTTCGTCTTTTATTACTTTTGTTGAAGACTAAGTTATCTGAAGTCAGAACTGCTAAACTGGCTTTCTTTTGGCTTTCATTTACGTGGAATATTTTTTTCCATCCCTTTATCTCGACTCTGAATGCATCCTTGTAGGTTAGATGTGTTTCCTGAAGACAGCAGATACCTGGCTTGTGCATATTTATCCATTCAGTCGGCCTATGTCTCTTTAGTGGGCACTTCAAGCCATTCACATTTACTGAAGGAATTGATAAGTGAGGCAGATTTCTGTTCATCCTGTGGAGTAGAACTTTGTAACTTTGTATTCTCTCTGGAGCCATTGTAGTACCTGGCCTTTGACCTTCACCTTTTGGACGATTTTACGCTGGTGAGTGTTTATTGTGCCGATCCACGTGTAACGCTGTCCTGAGTCCTTCCTGGAGGACAGGTCTTGTCTTGATGAATTCTCTCAGTCTTTGCTTATCTGAGAAGGTCTTTATTTCTCCATCACATAAGAAGAGCTGCTTCACTGCTCCCTCCTCTGCAATTCCTAGGACATCCTTCTCAGTGCCCTCAAATTGTTTGGCATTCGGTGAGTCACTGGGTCTCTGGCACAATGTGGAGAGTGGTAGCTTGTCACTTTGGTTTGGCTTCCTTAGTCTAGCAAAAAACCCGGCACCTGGGTCTACCACTCGGGAGGGTGGCATGGAGGGATGCAGCCTAACCACGGATTCCAGGGGGGCACTGCCCCCATCCGTCTTCACCCAGACCCAGGGATGCCAGGCTAGGGAGAAGACTGCAAGGGCACAATCTGAGACATAGATGGGACGCCCGTTCTCTGGCCCAGATCACTAGGTTTTAGTCTGACTTCAGATTTTTGGGGACACCAGATGTCTAATCAGACCTTCAACCGTCATCTGAGTCAGGGTTGCCCCCTCAGACTTCTGGCAACATATGACCATGCTTAAAAATGTCCATCGTGGCAACGTTCAGTTGGAACTTTGGCACTCATCGAGCCCCATCCCAAATGTTCAGTGACTAAAGGACCAGGAAATTTGGCCCGAGAATGAATCTCTGCTTGATGCTACTTGAACTTCCATCACCGCTGGCAGCGAAGAGTCTAACGTCCTCTACTTTCAAACTTTCTTTAAACTTGTTAGACTTCCTGGTCTTCCCTCTGCCTGCCTCGTGTCACTTCTGACCCCTGCATCTCTCTCACTGCCTCACTGTCTGGACGATGTTTCTCTTTTAGATCCCTCCTTCCTCCTGCTTCCTCTCTGTTTCCATCTCCCTCACCTGAGCAGCCGTTCCAGAACTTCCCGCCTGCCTGCACCCCTGCTCCCCTTTCTGGGAGGCTGCAGGGTCAGAAGGCATTGCAAACCAGGTACCCACATGGATGAAGCCAGCATGAAATGCCACCCTTTCCTGTCTGAAGTCATTCTCCTCTTTACTAATCTACATCGTGACACTAGGGAGGAACAATGCCTCTTAGCGATGGACTTCATCTCCCAGTCAGCCTCACTGTTTGGCACAAACTCCAAAACTTGAGAAGGGGCCTCAGGCTCCACGAACAGAACTTTAAACCTGGCCCTCATGGTCTTTGGTAACCGGGATGGGGAGAGGTGAGAGGAAACAGAGCGGCACTGACAGCGGCCCAGAAAGCAGAAAAAGCTTTTCAACTGGAGGCTGCCACTGTGAAAGGGTTTTCACCAGAGCCAGAGTTACTGAGAAAGGTCCCAGGCAGGAAGAGGACAAGACCACAGCCTTCTATGGGAACTGAGCCCTGCCTTCACCACAACTCTGGCTCCCTGGAGTAAAAGTGCCCCAGGAAGTGGGCTGTCTGGCTCTCTCTGGCTCTCCCCCCTTCCCCTCCCCTGCTCTGACATCAGAAACAGCCAGTGTTACAGCATTGCTAAGACCTAGGCTGAGCGCAGGTGTTAGTAAAGCTGTAAGCAGTGCTTATTGATCAGGAAGGTGCTGGAGAACTGGCAGTCTGACCGCAGCAACACCGTTTCATCCTCGTTAGTCAGCAGTGCTGGTGTGGTCGGTGTAGTCAGTGTCGTCGTCAGCAGTGCTAGCACAGTACAGCCAGTGCTGTCTGTCAGTAGTGGCAGCAGGGCACAGTCGGTGCGGTTCGCTAGCAGTGCTAGCACAGTAGTCGACTGTCTGTCAGTAGCGACAGCACAGTGCAGTCAGTATTGCCAGGACAGCTGGTATTATTGGTACTGTTAGCCTGGTTCATGTAGCTGGTATCCTAGTATTGTCAGTGTTCCCAGCCTAGGTCGTATAGCTGGCGGTGTTTGCTAGTTACCTAGCACAGCTAGGGCAGAGTTCGCACGGACAGACGTGACCAAGCAGCAGGGCATCACCTGCGATTTGTCCAATGAAGAGCTAAACAATGACAACCTCCTGAAGAAAAGTGGCTGGTGCAGCGGTGGATGGGACAAAGGTAGCCATCAAAATAATGTCCAATCAGAGCCTCCATAGCCTGGAACTGTCAATGTGGAGGTCAAAGCAAGAGTCACCTGACTCAAGAGATTATCTTGAAGCAGTTAGATGTCACTGAGACCGAAGACACCCGCTGTGTAATGACAGAGTAATCCTAGCTGCATGCAGTGTTACCACGAGAACCACATTCCATTCTACAACCCCAAAACAGCCTACTTGATGACAATGACAAGACTAAACCAGCCAACTTTAGCTTTGCCACATTTAGTGGCACATTTGTGGAAGTCCTCGTTTTTGTGCCCAAGAAGTTCCCCAAGGAGGACTACATGGGCCAGTGGTGAACGTGTAGAGGCTGGGGTAGTCCTAGTCCATGGTGTAGACACCACGACAGCCAGGACTCTGCCACTGGATGGAGAGAACTGGGGGAAGCTTCAAGCAACATCACACCTGCAACGCTGAAAGCTGAAAACATTTCTGAAAAAGTTCTTGACCCTTAACCCCAGGGAGAGGTCCATGCTCTTTCAAATGATGAGGCGCATGTGGGTGAAGGGGCAGGAGATGCCAGAGGAGACCAGGAAACTACAGCGAATGCCTGCACATGAGTCCCTGTCCTAGCACAGAGTCCTGCTGCCATGGCAGACAGCCAGGAGGAGGGCCCTGTCCCCAGGAAGTATCTAGGAGACGACTCCCACCAGGCTGGAGGGTGTGAGGGGAAGACCTCAACCTCCCCTCTGAAGATGGCCAGGGCCACATAGCTCACCAGGAGACTTGCCAACATCACCTCAAAAATAGGCCCCTTCCTGCCAGACCCAAAACCCACCGCAAACAGCCAAACAAGGTGGTGGTGGCGGCCAGTGCTGAAGCAGAGAGAGCCAGCGACACACTCACACGTGGGGCTGACAGCTATGGGTGGGAGCCGGAAACGTGCAGCCTGTGGATTTCAGAGGCGTCCGAGCCACAGTAGAGTGAGCTGCGGCAGGGCCTGGAGCCCCGGAGACAAGAGGGCCCCTCCGCCCCCAGCAGGTACCCTTGCTTCCCCACTTTCCTTATGCTTAACAGCTCCGTGAGCAGTCACCCAGTGCTGCTGTCCTTAAAATCCCTTCCCTCCCCTTCCCCCTTCCCCCCATTTCCGTCCCCTTCCCCTTTCCCATCCCCTACCCTTCCCTGCCCCCTTGCCCCTTCCCTTCCCTCTTCCTTTCCCTTTCCCTCCTCTCCCCTTTCCTTCTGCCTTCCTTCCCCTTCCCTGGCTCTCAGCCCTTCAGCAATGCCTTGTTGTTTCTTTTCATCAGAGATTCCAGTGCCAATATGGGAGATTCAAATACATTTGAGTTACTGTGTGAAATATCGTTCTTTCTAGGGACCAATAGTTCTAATTCTCTGGAAGCTTTAAAAAATGAAATGAAAATATGAAGGAGAACAATCAAGAAATAAACAGTACTTGTAGCAATTATGATATGATTTGTGAGAATATTAGCATAATAGTGCTGGTAATATTCTGAAATTTCAGTTCTTCTTCTGGCAGAAGCTCACCAGGAGACTCGCCAGCCTCATGTTGTGCACCATGTGGAATGGTGACATGAAACTAATTAACATATCTGTCACCTCAGAAAGGTTCTGACAGGAGTGACACAACTACAACTGATGGAAGTGAAGTGGTGAATGTTCTCAGATAGCCCAAAGGCAGAAGAAACGAAAAGCAGACAGTTAAGAGAACTCACTTGATGAAGGTTATTTTTCTGGTTAGCTGTCACTGTATTTGCTTTTGATATATTTTATTTTATTTGAACCACATTAATCCCATGACTTCAAAAACCTCATCTATTTTCTATTCCATTGCCTATTAGAAAGATGAAACTTGTCTTTCTCATTGATTCGTTCAATGGCATGGGACGTCCTTTCAGACCTCCGATGCTTAGAAAACAGCTGAAGCTATCTTTGATATGGATGCCAATATCAATTTAGTCAACACTGTGGTCACTAGAGTACAATGGAGGTAGCGCTTTTTGACTTCTGAGACTAAGTAAAGAAAGGGCTTCCAGCTTCCTCACTTACCAGAACACTCTCCCTTGGAGCCCGGAGTGCACACAAGAAGGCTGAGTACCCAGGGGCTACCAAGCTGGAGAGGCCATGTGTGGGTGGTCCAGTGGACACTCCCATATATGCCTAGACTTCCAGCCAATCCTGTCAAAGCACCAGACCTGTAAGTGATGAAGCTTCCAGATTCTAGACACAACTATCAGAGTCATCCCTAGATGCTTGAGTCCTCCTAGCTGAGACTCCAGGCATCCTGGGGCAGAGACTGGATGCTCTGCCCTGTCCATATTATTGACCCAAAGAATCCACCCGTAAAATAAAATAGTTGATCGCTTGCACCATTAAGTGTTTGAAGTGTTTTATGAAGCAGGAATAGACTACTGGAACCAGAGGTACAACAAGGGAGCTGATAAACCCACTGGTTATGGAACCCACACCTGGACTCTGATACTTAGTTCTGGGAGACATATGTCAAAAGATTAAAACACAAACAGGTACTGAAAAGAATAACAAGAGTATTCCCTTATAGGAAAAAAAAAAAAAAGATTGAAGATAACTGTGAACTAAAATAAAATCTGAAGTCTTCCCCTCCACCCCGCCACCAGCTGACTGAATGGACCCCCTCCTGACTAAGGGGATATCCTAAAACTAAATTGCCTGCCACAAGGAGGGGGATCAGACCTGCCTCATTATGCCCCCTCCCTTCTTGGAGACATCCTTTGTAACTCACTGGCAGGCCTAAGGGCTACGTAAAACAAACCTGCAGGTCCTCAATTGACACAACAAATATATGTCCACTGACTTGTCTCTGATTAACAGACCTCCTTATCCTAAAACTTTCCAAGCCTTTAGACAAAGCTTCATGTCTTTAACCAATTACGAGTCAAAGAATCTTTAAACCCACCTATCACCTGTAAGGCCCTGCTTTCAGTTGCCCACCTTGGGCCAAAACAAATGTATGCCTTCCATGTATTGATTTATGACTTCACCTGTAACCCCTGACTCCCTGAAATGTATAAAACCAAACTGTAACCCAGCCACACCAAGTCCACTTGCTCAAGGCTTCTTGGGGTGGCTCTGGGTCATGGTCCTCAAATTTGACTCAGAATAAACTTCTTTAAATTATTTTACAGAGTTTGGCTTCTGCTGCTGCTTTTTTTTTTTTTTTTTTTTTTTTTTTTTGACAAGACTGGCGCCCAGAGAAAGCAAACCTCTCAAAAAGAGAGAAAGCCCTGCAAATGAGATGACTTTTAAATGAGGATGTCATTTACAAAAAGCCTATTGAGAAATAAGACTCACATCGTTAACTAAAGAGCAAAATATCATGATCATCATTCGGTCTTGTTAAAAGAAAACTTTCTCGGCCGGGCGCGGTGGCTCACGCCTGTAATCCTAGCACTCTGGGAGGCCGAGGTGGGCGGATCGTTTGAGCTCAGGAGTTCGAGACCAGCCTGAGCAAGAGCGAGACCCCACCTCTACTAAAAATAGAAAGAAATTATATGGACAGCTAAAAATATATATAGAAAAAATTAGCCGGGCATGGTGGCGCATGCCTGTAGTCCCAGCTACTCGGGAGGCTGAGACAGGAGGATCGCTCGAGCTCAGGAGTTTGAGGTTGCTGTGAGCTAGGCTGATGCCACGGCACTCACTCTAGCCTGGGCAACAGAGTGAGACTCTGTCTCAAAAAAAAAAAAAGAAAACTTTCTCCTTGATCATTCAGGCCAGTGTTACTTGTAAACCAAAATCCTCTTCTGAGACTACACCTGGAAGAAACTTACTAGCTGTGCTGTGTGGCATCCATCTGGGAGGTTTTCTGTGTTCTTTAAAACCCACATTATTTAATCATTCTAATCAAACTCCACAAAGGCTGCAAAACAGGTTAGGAGTTTCGTTTGGAAACCAGCACAGATGCAGGATCTGTACATATTGGAAAACACTGGCTTTCACATTGTTTTCCTCTGTTGAACACTCTTCAGGATATTATTTCTCCAAAAAGACAAACAAAACGTGTAGGGTGCTTGTTTTGTTTCACTATATCCACAAACGCAATACCGTAGAAGTGTATATTTGGTTTTCCTTTGCCAGAATAGAATTTGGTTCTATACTGCAAACCCATGTATAATGCAGACATAACTAGTTCTAAGTGTTCATGGCTGATAGAGCTGGAGAAAAGGGAGTGACAGTAGGAATTCTGCATTTATAAGCTCTGAAATTTCAGAAGATTACCAGCACGATCATGCTAATATTCATAACAATCATATTTTATTAAAAGTACTAGTTCTTCCTTGATTGTACTCATTGATATTTTCATTTACTTTTTTAAAGTTTAGGTTCATAACTGTAAGCTTAATTTTATAATATGTTTAGAAGCAAGTTCATGAGGGTTGGCAGGAAGGTTAAATGGGAAATGTAATTATCTCTTCCTCTAAGAAGTTCTGGTACTACAGCCTCTTAAATGTATTCCACATTACAAAAATGAATAAAGAAACTTCATCTAGTAAATATATTTCTTGAGCTCTCTGACAGTGCTTAGTGCCTGGTGTCCAAGAGGTGTTTACTTCACACTAGGAAGGAAAGAAGGAAGGAAGGAATGAATTTATATGTGTATTTTATTTCTTCTTACCATCAGAATGCTGGAGCTCAGAAAAACTTCAGAAATCATTTCATCTAGCCCTCTCACTGAACAAATAAGGGAACTTCTGGATGTGATAGAATCCCCAAAGGCATAGCCCTGAGGTTTATTTTGGGGCCAGAAGTCTGTGGGTATCAGTCACAGAAGGCACACATTTGCCATCCCTTCATAATCCTTGGAGGGCCACTTTAAAGGTTTCTCAAAACCTAACTTCCAACCTGTATTTCAGATCACTGGATAACAGAAATCTACCTGCATCAAATATTTTATAAAATATTGGACAGCACATGGTAGTGGAAAGGGTATAAGCTTCGGAATTAAAGTGGAATTCAAACCCAGGTGCCACCATCTACTAGAGCTGAACATCTCACATGTCAGAGGTTACATCTTTGAATCACAGTTTTCTCATTTATGGAAAGAAGACCCCAGTGTCTCTGTCAGAGGATTAAAGGAGCTAACATAGATATGTTAAGTGCCTGACAAAGCTATGGCATTTAGGACGTAGTCCAGTGTCATTTCTTCTCTCTCCCCTTATTTTCAAATGCTACCCTTCAAAAGAATCCCTACCACTTCTGTAAGTTTCCCCAGTGATTTTCCAAGCGTTATCTCACTCAAGTAGGGCAGCTATTACTTCCCCTGTTTCAGAAATGGGAGACCAAGCCACCTGCTCACATTCATAAGCAGTACAACTGAGACCCAGACTGATTTCAAGGCAGTAAAGGGTCTGTTCTTCAGGGAGCTCTTCCCATATAGAATAAAACTGCCAGGAAAATTTAAAATACAAAAGATAACCTCCTGTGAAAATCAGGTTGGTTAGAAATAAAATATTTCCAATTTTCCTATAAGCACATGGATAAGAGCAGAGGTTGGGAACCAAGATAATAGTTCAATTCTGACTTCAGGGACAAATTTAGATAGCTATTAATTTTTTGCTATTATAACTGTTCTCACTATATTTTGTGTACTGTGATGAATGATAAAGCCAAAACTCACCTACTCCAAATCAATCATGCATCTGCAGGAAAAATGAGCTAGGTAAATATTTGGATGTCATGGTCCCTGTTTTGTTTTCATGTATTTTGACTTTTTAAAGACTTAGACCTGCTGAATTTAAGAATCTATAGAGCCCAATGTCCAAAATCTACAAAGGAACATCTTGTTCATTTCAGTTGCTCTTTTAAAAAAAAAATACAAACACCATAAATCAATGTGCAGTGGCATCAAGATCAACTAGACTAATCAATCAGACTAAGCCTTGAGGAAATTCTTATTTTGCCTTTTGGATGATCCCATTCTGAGGTTTCCTGATTTTAAGTACAATACTTTTAGTCCCGAAAAAATGTTACAATTTGCTATCACAATACATTTTTCAAGAGGAATTACAAGTAAATACCATCATCCATTTTACTGCTTTCTTATTTTACCCAAGGAAGCCCTTACTGTCAACTTCTGTGTCATTATTTTGCACACGTTTACCTTCATATATACAAACGCCAAATTAATACCAAAGCAAAACAACAGAAAAAGTTATCATTTTTTGAAAATTTAAGATTCTCTTCCTCCAAATCTTCTCTTTGCCTCTTTTGTAATCACAGAAACTGAAAGCAATGATACAAGACTTCACAGGGATGACCTTCTGAACAAACCTGTTATTACGCTGCACAAAAGGGAATGCTCACACTACTTCTTACTGAATCAAATAGAATATGCCCTTCAAAATTGTTGAGTGTACTAAAACAATATAAAATAAAGCAACAGACTAAAATATAGTCAGTTCTCCACTCACCTTCTTCTCCTGGTGGCACAGGGATTCATAACTAGAACCTTCAGCATCTAGGACCTTGCAATTCAGTTTCCACCTTGTGTCCTGTGCTCTGAAAACTGCAGAAAGTCAACTAACAAGACAAGACAGATTTGAATGATCCTTCAACATCCATCTGTTCTCAAGAAAGAACTGAAAGGCAATAGAATACCAATCTGGAATATTCTATCTCCTTAACAAAGTGATCTATTGAGACCTTGAGGTAAACATGAGCCAGGAACATAGGTTAGCCAACCTAATGAGGAGCTTGCGAGCTCAGAAGAGCTTAGAAGGGTGATACCTTCCAGAGAATTAGAACTATGGGTCCCTAGACATGAAGTTACTTCACAAACTAATTCAAATATATTTGAATTTCCCATATTTGGACCTTTACGGGAGTTGACAAAAAAAAAAAAAAAAAGGCATTGCTGAAGGGGTGAGAGGTGAGAGCCAGGGATGGTTTTTTGTTTGTTTGTTTGTTTTTTGAGACAGAGTCTTGCTCTGTTGCCCTGGCTAGAGTGCTGTGGCATCAGCCTAGCTCACAGCAACCTCAAACCCCTGGGCTTAAGCAATCCTCCCGCCTCAGCCTCCTGAGTAGCTGGCACTACAGGCATGTGCCACCATGCCCGGCTAATTCTTTCTATTTAGTGGAGACGGGGTCTCACTCTTGCTCAGGCTGGAGGGATGGGTTCTAAGGACAGCAGCACTGCGTGACCGCTCACTGGGCTGTTAAGCATAAACAAAATCCACACTGGGGAACAAAGGGGACCCACTGGGGGCAGAGGGGCCCTCTTGTCTCCAGGCTCCAGGCCGTGCTGCACCGCACTCTATTGTGGCTGGGATACCTCTGCAGGCCGCGGGCTGCTTCCGCCCGGCTCCCACGAGGAGCTGTCAGTCCACGCCTGGCCCACATCGCACTCCATGTTGTCAGGATCCGGGGAGCTCTGGGTCGTCTTGCTCTCCATTCTAAAGGCAGGGAGACATATGAAGGGGACTCTCAGGTATTCTGAAATGTGCAGGACATTCTCATTGACTCTTGCCCCCTGCTGTGCCGCACATGTCAGGGCTTCCCCCTCCCGTCTGTCTGAAACTCTGTGCCCTGTGACCAACTACCCGTGCCCTCCCTCTGCCATCTCCCAGCCTCTTATCACCATCAAGCTACTCTACTTCCATGAGGTCAGCTTTGCAGATTCAGCAAGTGACGTCACGCTGCGTTTGCCTTTCTGAGGTGATGGATACGTTAATCAGCTTTATGTCACCGTTCCACATAGTGCACATATACATAAACTTCACATTGTACTGCATACATGTATACATCTATGACTTGCCTATTAAAAATAATGTCAGCAAGACCATATTAAATAACATAAGATGCGGGACGGGTGGCTAGACCGCCCCACATACTTGCCCGTTGCCGCTTCAGCTGTCCTCATTGACTGGCACCACCTCGTTCGGCCTCATGCAGCGGGTCAATTCGGCCGGCAGGATGCAGCAAATCCTTAAGAGGAAACTGCCAAGTCTCCTAGTGAGCCCCTTCCGGCCCTGGCCCTTTTCCGAGGGAGAGGTCTCGGTCTCCCCATGCAGCTGCCCAGCATGGACACAGCTGTCTCCTCTTTGCTCTTCCCCATGGCTGCTGCTGCTGTGGGTGGACGGGGAGGCCACGGGGCTGTGCTGGGGGTCTACGCTATCACCGGGACTCCTCTGCCCACTGCCTAGAGGACTGTCAGGCACTGTGCCTTTCCTGATCGTCTCCGGTGTCTTCTGCCCTTGGATCCAATCATCCTTCGTAAGTTCAGCAAGGGTGGGCCTCAACTTGGCATTAACGGTGAGGAACTTACTCACAAGTGCTCTCAATTTTTTAGAAAAGAAAGTAGGTGTCTTATAGCTTCCCTGGGTGACGTTCCTTTTCAATTCCTCCCAGTTGCCACCACGAAATGGAACACGCCCGGCTATCATACAATAGAGGACCACACCAAGGCTCCACACGTCCACCTCCGGTCCGACATATTCCTTACGCAGGAACATTTCCGGGGCACTAAATGCAAGAGTTCCGGAGAATAAAGCCAGGTGATCCTCCTCACTGAACGTCGCAGAGAGGCCGAAGTCGGCTAGTTTCACGTTCCCGTGCTCATCCAGTAGAACATTGTCAGGCTTCAGGTCTCGATGGACGATGTGGTTCTCGTGGCAGTACTGAACCGCGGCCAGCAGCTGGCGGAATATGGGACGGGCCTCCTCCTCGCTCAGGCCTGGGCGTTTCCTTATAAGCCCGGAAAGGTCCCCACCACTGGTGTACTCCATTACCAAGCCAAGGGTTTCTTCATCCTCGATGATGTCCAGAAGCTTGAGGATATTCGGATGATTCAGGGACTTCATGGCTTTGACCTCTATGAGAACATTTTCTAGCGTATGACAGAACTTCTTGAAAACAAATTTGATGGCCACCTTATTTCCAGTGGGAACATGCACGGCCAGAAACACGTGGCCTTGTGCGCCAGAACCAATTTTCTGGAGGGAGTCATAACTGTCAAACTTCTTCAGGGGTAATGTGGAGGCCAAGGCTCGCTCCCTGGCCTTCTCCATGGCCCTCTCCATGCTAAGTCTACGCTAAAGGTGCTTACTAACTAATGAACACTCTCAACAATACTAACTAGGCTAAGGGTACTGACAGTACTAACTACACTAACTATATGAAATACAGTAATGATAGTAACAAATAATGGTAAATAGGGTAATAATACTAATTATACTAACTTTACAAAAGAACAATACTAAGTATAATATCCTAATAAAAACAATATTAACTACGCTATACTAATGCTACTAACAAACAATAGTAACTATAATACGGTAATAAAACAAACAATACTAACCATAATATGATAACAAAACAATCAATATTAACTATAGTGTAGGAACAAAACTAACAAACAATACTAATTATAATATGAAAACAAAACTAACAAACTACTAACTATCCTACGTTAACACAACTAACCAACAATGCTAACTATACTAATTACACTAACAATGTTCACTAACAAGAAAAAAGCAATAGCGCTATGGTCAAGGTCCACAGGTCACCAAAAACAGCTTCCTGGGCAGTAAGACCGAAATCCTAGGCCCAGCCAGGGGCTTATATAGGGGTTGGGAATTTGGTAACAATGGCGCTATATGAGGTCAGAGCAAGAAATGGGCCAATTATGGCTCGGTAAAACGTACAGTGGTTTTTTTTTTTTTCATTTTGTGGTCACAGGAACATTTTTCTCCTTAAAGAAAACAAGTGTTTTTTGTTTACGTGGTTATAGACATTGACATTTAGTTTATTAGAAATTTAAACCTGTACAATGCTTCAGGGACCTTTCCATTTATAGTTTCAAAATCTGTAATAACTCTAGGCTTTTAAAGACCTCATCATGTGTATCATTGAAATATTCAATTTCTTTTTCTTGAAATTCTGATTGGTGTTAGGGGAATGCTACAACATAGCTGACGTCATGATCCCCCTTTAAGTGACACTCCTGGGGCAGTAAGAAGCATGTGAGGGTCAGCCCTGCAGCTTAGGGCCCAGCCAGCCTGGCCTCGAAGGAGGGAGAGTAAGTGGCAGACACCACAACCCAGCACTGGGCTGCAGGTCGAGCCAGGGCTGACTCGGGATGGCTGGGACCCAGGTATAGCGTGAAGCTCTACGAAGGCAGGGGCTGGAACTGTTCTGGTTCCGGTCCTGGCCTCCTTGGCCTGGACTTGGATGAGCACTGTTGAGCAGGGCCTGGGGAGCTCTGCAGACCTGGAACCTGAGTGCCAGGGTGGAGTCCCTTCCACGGCCGCACCAGCGTGTTGGTGTCATGCTGGCCCTCGGATTCTCTTGGTCCAGAGGGATAACATGGCAGCCTTCCTGGGGCAGACTTACGGATGAAATAGGGCAGCAGGACTGCCCACTGACGGCTCTGAGGTCGGGCCCAGCGCTGAGTGTGCCACAGGACACATCCCCCGGACCCCGACAGCAGCCCACGGTGCGGCCTCAGCTCCACCGTGCTGGTCTCCCAGACTCTGTCCACTTCCACCCCTGACCCCTTCCCGTCTGTTTGCAGTGACACAGTCAAAATGTCCTGATCATGTTCAGGTCCATACGATGACCTGCCATGTGCAGCCTGGTGCCGTCTTCTCCTACCTGCATCCCTTCCTCACTCCACAATGGCTTCATGGCTGTCCCTCGAATGTGCCTTGGGGCCTTTGCACTGCCTCTTCCTTCTGCCTCAAATGCCTTCTCCTGTGCGTCTGCTTGCCTTGTTCCTCTACCTCCCTCATGTCTTGGCTCAAATACCGCCGTCCCAGGAAGGTCTCTGGCCACCCTATTCAAAATTGCAACTCCTGCCCAACACTCCGTTTCCCTTCCCTGCTTTGTTTTTCTCCATAGCACTTATCGCCTTCTGACATATTGTATAATTTGTTTATTGCAGTCATTGTTATCTCTCCCTTCCCACTAGAATGGAAACTTCAGGAGGGCAAGGATTGCTGTCTATTTTGTACATTCAAGTATCCCCACTGCCCAGAACAGTACCTGGTACAATAAATACTTTTTGAATGAAAGAAAAAGTACCTTCACATTTCTCCGCCTTTGCCCAGTTGTCCCACCTCCTTAGAATGCCTTTCCCCACGGGTGCCTATAAGACTCCAACTCACTCTCCGTGACCACCTCCACAGCATTGTGCCATGAAGCATTCCTCCCGGAGGCCACAGCCCAGGAATCCGATCCTATGTAGCCAGCCACGCACACACTGTCTGCCCCATGTGCTGTGACCTCTGCGTTTGACTCATCACCAGTTGAGATGGGGGTACTCCGCTGAAGGGCTGGAGGGTGCTTGACTCAATGCTTTCTTGCTTCTCTGGGGACAGGGATGAGACAAACGTCATGGAGCAGAGGTATATAGGAGATAGAATCCATCAGCTCCCCTTCCCTATACCTATGGTTCTAGGCACACCTTTGTAGTTCTCTGGAACTTTGCTCCCTTGGTTTCTAGTTGCATTGCTAGGATCTTCAATTCTTCACTTCAAGTCCTAATCTTCAAACTGTTCTGTTTGTCCAACCTGACTCTGTTATCCCCTATCAATCCAGCTCCAGTTGATCTCTGGGCTGAGAGTCTAGGTTAACCATGTTCCGTTGTGGAGGTTGTACACTGCACAATTCCAAGAGAGGGCATTCATATCGTAATCTGTGTAAATAGCACTCCCCGGTGCTTGTGTAATGGCAAAATCAGCACAAGACTCAGACCTGCTGGACCCCCATTCACAGTGCCTTCTTGGGCAATGTATCCACTGAGCTAGCAGCAGGGCTTTGACACCAGCCTGTTCCACTGGTGTCTAACTTTACCTAGTCTGCTCCCCACAACCTGAATTGTCTGAAGAGAGAGGAGGACACTAGAAAGAAAGATCCCCTGGTTCTGAGTCTTTCTGCTCCCTCCTGTGGAAGAGGCTAAGCCTGCAGGACAGCACGGAGAATCCCAGCTGCAAGCAGCAGCCCCTATGGACCAGGACTTGAACCAGAAGCTAACCAGTTTCTGGGCCCTATGAAATGGGTGGAGAGACAAGAAGACCCAGGGTACAGGTACTTTGGGGATCACTCCTGGGCCAGCAAAGACTTCTTAATGTGGTATGATCATTCCTCATCATGTGGGGTAGCAAAAAAGTGCCCCCGGTCATCCCTCATCACCCCCACTTCCCACATCCACCACCCATTGCACTGGCTCAGCTCCACCTACTGTGCCGCCCATATCAATCAAGACAGCCCATCAACTCCCCTGTCTTCCTCTTTGGACACAGCACAGACTCAGCCATAATCATTAGAATCACTTCCAGTTTTGAATGTTAACCACGTACCAGGCACTTACTAATTCATGTCTGAGATCAGTCTATCATTGTATCCATTTTACAAATAAATAAATTGAGGCTCATTGAGGTTATATGACTTAGACCAACTCACAGTAAGTGCTGGAGTTTAGATCTGAATTCAGCTTGTCTGGCACCATGTTCCACGTGCTTAGCCACTCTGCTCTCCTGCCTCCAAGGCCTCTGCCTGCGGCACACCTGGTTGAACCCGTATCCAAACTGCCCAGCATGCAGAAGCAAGATGTGGATGTTGGACTGTGCCCAAAGTTACAGTCTGGGCAAGCATGGCCTGTAGGTGGATGGATTGGGTGGGGGCTGTTCCTATGCATGTTTGAGGGGCCAAGGAACAGATTGTGGAAGCCTGGGCCTCTTCTCCCAACAGAAGCAAATGCCTGAGTGAGTTTCTCATTGAGTGACTTCTCATCGAAGTCAGGCCAAATCTGCTCCCACACAGGTGTTAGGTTGTTCCCCATTGGCTGGAAATTCGACTATAGTTGATTTAAAATCCCGACATCTGTGTCCATCATCTCAGCTTCTGCCATGATTACTGTCCCCACAAAGTTCCTAATCCCTGTACCTATGCAGTGTCCCTACCCTCTGATGGGCCAGCCCTATGTGAGCAGGGAGATTTGGTTATTATGTAGAAGAGTTATAATAAGAAATATGACTGCAAAAGCCAACTCAGTTCAAATTGGACTATTGCTCAGAAAATTCTATGCTTGGCTCATTTTAAAATCAAGTGCTTCTTTGTAGCAATTTCCTTTCTTTAATTACAATTTACTGTCTAGTTTGACATTTACAATGCAATCTTGCAGGACGTGTTTGTGATTTATTATTCCTGCTCCTATCAGGATATCACTGTGCAGAAATGAGTTTATAAAATAAGAGCTCAAATTATTAAGGCCTTTGACCAATAAAGCAGGCTCATAATTTCAGGCCTGAGAGAAGATTACCATTTTTAACAACCCAAGGCAGAAATACTGGAGCAGGGGAGGGCTCAGTTTGGGGAATTCACTGCATGTTCAAAAACACTGCATTGTCTCCTCGGGGAAGGCCAGCTTTGGAGGCAGAAGAACATAATAATAACCTCTCAAATTTACACAAGTCTTTGCAGCTTTGAAGAACTTCCACTGTCATTGATTCACATCATCCCTGGAAGCAGATAGGCAGGCGTCTCTGTCCTCACCTTACAGATGGGGAAACTCAAGTCCAGAGAAGTTAAGGGACTTGCTCAAGGTCACGCAGCACGAAAACAGTCATCTTAGAAAGAACACTCAGGTCCAACCCAGCGAGCCCTTTTCCCATGATATGATAACTGCCCCTAAAGGCTTGAGGTACAGTCGGCCCACGGGACAGCCCTTGACTATTTACTGAGGACACTTTGGCTGCCTCTCACTTGCTCCACGCAGGCAGGGCAAGGCCCCATCATCCCCATGTGAGGAGAGGAGGCTTGGAGGGGAGCAGCCTCCACCCCCACAGGCAGAACGGCAGGGACAGCAGAGGAGGACTCTGACCCGACCAGGGTTTTCCACTCTGAACTCTGCATCCTTTCCCATGGGTGTAGGTGGTGCTGAGAACAGCCATGACCCAGCTCAGGAAGACCAACCCCTCCTGGCGGCCACTTGAAGCCTCACAGGCCAGGACCCTGGGTCAATCTGCTGCTGGACTCCTGACAACCTCTGCTGCTCCAGACAGATGGCTGCTTTGAGCTGAACATGCCGCACACCCGACATGTGCACAGGGCAAAGACCCTCTGCAAGTCCATTTCACTTTCAACTCCTGGCAAACTTACCCAGAACAGCGTGAAAGCCTGGCTCCACGGTGAGAACATCACGTGCTGGGAAATCGGAGACGGTTGGCTGGAACTGCCGCTGGAGCTGAGGAGGGACTCTGGGTGCAAGGTCTCCACGACTTCCCTCTGGGCCGAGGAGCACTCACCTAGAGAGGGAGAGGAAAAGAGGGTGTGACCAGGCCTGCCGGCCACCACACCCAGGCCCAGGAGACCCAAAACCCAGAATGAGAGCAATCCAAGAAAGCCACCTGCACCCACGTGCCTTCCACGTGGAGGCCCAGGGCTGCCCAGAGCTTGGAGATGGAGCCACAGTTGATAAAAGCCAAGAATGAATTACACAGAGGAGGGGTCATTCTGAATCACATGGAGTTTCAGATCAGAATTTCAGCGTTTATTCTAGAGCGCGCATCCAGGGGCACGGCACACAGGCCAGGCCCACTGATGCGTGTCTCCTGTCCCTGTCAGCAGGGGACGAAGGCACGTTGACTCTGCACACTAGGAGGGCACCGGTTCTCCATTAATACACTGAGTATCACTGGCCAACAGCACAAGGCTGTCCCCCTGCCCTGACGCAGGAAAGGACAGGTTACCAGGAAACAAAAAAGCTGCCCCACGCATCAGAACAAGAGTGCTATTTAATTCTACAAGGTGTGTAAGTGGTTTTAGAAAAACATCCTGTATTGTCTTATTTATTTCTGGCAGCTGCTGTCCAGGGCTGTCACGGGCAGGGGATGGGTTGAATGTGTTATGCACAACTTCAGAGAGCAATTATAAAAATCAAAATCAGTGACAAGTCTGCCAAGTCATTAGTTTCTGGGATCAATGGTGGTAAACTGTGGCTTTCTTTGCTCTGGTGCCCTAGGGCTGAAATTGTATTTCCAGTTCCAAAACAGACAATTTCGGGAGCTGGGCTCTTTTATGACGATTCCTTTCCCTGGCTGGACTTGTGGAGGACTCAGATTACTAAAAAGCTGAAAGGCTGAAAGGCGTGGAGAAGGTGGGATTAAATGCTCTCTCTGGAGTTGGTGTATTTGAACCAGAAAAGCTGAAAAAACCTCCTAAGAAGGGGACAAGAAGCCACCTCCCTGCACCCTGGAGCCTCAAAGGTTCTCTAAAGACCACACGAGCCCCCTCATTCTGTACCGCGCAGGGTAGAGCTTCTGTCTCCCACAGCGATAATCACTTTGGAGCCTGTGGCCTCTTGGAGGCTGGCATGGATGGGTAGACTTGACAGGTCACCATCCTCTAAGGGACACCAACCGCTATCTGGGGAGGCACCTGACTGAGCACCCACTGTGTGCTGGGGCATAATGTTACCCATTTCACAGGTGAGAACGCTGAGGCTCAAAGCCCAAATGCCATGCTGGAACCTGGCAGAACTGGGTTCCAGTGCAGGCGGGTCAGACATCGCTGCCCGGTGTTCTCACACTGAACAAGCTACTTCTCCCAGCAGCAGACCAGGGAGCTGAATTCACTCATCAGGCTGGTTGGGCTGCAGATTTTGTGGATTTTGGCTTCTGTGACAGCCACGATCTCTTTGTTCGTGAATTTAGTTAATCTCACAGCAAAGAGAGAAGGATCCATTCTGCTTTACTGTCACTTGATTCGAACGCGTCCACATGAGCAAAATGTGAACTCACACAGCCCAGGCAGTGAGGGCCCCCAGGACCCAGTCTGCCCAGATTTCCCAGCGGGTCCCCCGGCCCACCTCCAAACCTCCCCAGGATGCAGCCCTCCCTGTGTCCCCTCTGCTGCACCCCCCCTAGCCTCCTCTGCAGAGCTCAGCAGCGTCCGCCCTTCAGGCCCAAGGCCACCTCCTCCACCTGGAAGGCTGCCACCCTCTCAGCAGCCACCAGCACTCCCTGCCACCCACGGGTCTGGTTTCTACCAGGATGTGAACTCCTGCAGAGCAGGGTTGGGGTCTCACTGCTCCTGGAGCCCCCACAGCTCCCAGGGTTATGGCCGATGCAGAGCCTTAGGTGACTGGGCCTCCATCACCTCCGAACTGCCCCAGGGCTCCTGCTGCCAACGCACCGCCTCCTACCACTGTGCGTCCCCAGGGACCAACAGGAGGCTGCACCCCACTCCCCTGCCCAGCCCTGCCTCTCCTGTCCCAGGGTGTCCTTTCTCCTCCTGACTGCCAGCTGCAGTCTGCTCCCAGCTCCTGCTCCCCTCCAAGCAGTGGCCCAAGGCCTTCCCCCAGATGTCTAATGTCATCTGAACTGCTGGGCGATTTTCCAAGAGGAAACAGGCCTGTCTCTCCTCCCTCCAACACCTCTGTTCTATTTACAGCAGCCTAGATTTCTTCATCTGCAAGATGGGCCTAAGCCTAATATTCATGGCCAGGTGCCCGAGGCT
Organism: Eulemur rufifrons; assembly: GCF_041146395.1. Lineage (NCBI taxonomy): Eukaryota > Metazoa > Chordata > Mammalia > Primates > Lemuridae > Eulemur > Eulemur rufifrons. The sequence goes on from NC_090992.1 coordinate 17,266,261, forward strand.
CACACCTATAGTTGCAGTGCTTTGGGAGGCCGAGGTGGGAGGATCACATGAGACCACAATTTAAGAGCAGTCTGGACGATAAGGTGAGACCCAGTCTCTATGAAAAAATTTAAAAACATGCGCGCGCAGACACACACACACACACACACACACACACCTGCGGGGAGGGTGAGGGGTTTGGCAAACGGGTGTTTCATTCTTTGAAAATGTACTTCTTTGGCCCTGACTGGACATGTGGTTGAGTTAGAAATAGTTTATTCCTTCTCGGGGGGTGGGGGTGGGACTTGAAACTCTTTGTCTGCTCAGGGCACTCAGGGCATGCTTGTAGTCTTTCTTTGCAGCTTAGCAGGACCCGGGGCTCACAGAGTCCCAGATTAAGTGCTCTGTGCATGTCCGTTACATAAACACATAATTAAATGAATGGCCCCGACCAGACATAAGGAGCTCCAGCCTCTCCCTACCATGAAGGCGCACCCCAGACCCCAAGTTCAGAATCGTTTGCTATTTTTGGAACACATCAAGTTATTTCCGGGGCCTCTTAAGCTTTTGCATATGCTGTTCCTTCCACCTGGCCTGCCAGTCAACCCCTCCGGTCCTGAGACGTCACTCCTCTGGGATCCTTTGGTCAGGTCAGCCCCACCTCCGGGCTCCCAAAACACCTGTGCACCCCGACGCCCAACACACTGTGATGAGTTTGTCTGTCATCCCCAGCGGACTGAGAGCTCCTTAGGGCCAGATCTCCCAGCACCCAGACCTGGCCCAGTCCCGGTGGGACCCCAGGGAGGGCCACTGGGCTGCTGGCACTTGTTCTCCTGCTCCCACACGGCCTCTGTGCACCTGCCCTGACCTGGATCTGGATCTCATCAGACAGCTCCTTGGCGAGGCTACGCAGCTGCCAGACGTGGGGTCCAGAGCCTCGAGCACCACAACTCAGCCCAGTCGGGCCTTTCACCGGGCCCAGCACGTTCATGGCAAAGTAGTACTGTGACAGGACCCAGATCGACACCTGGGAAAGACAGCAAATGTGTTGTCAGGGAAAAGGCCTGGGGCGACCGCATCCCCCAAAAGGCAGAGCTGGACAGCAGCCCCACACTCCCCAGGCCTCGGGTGCTTATACAGGGTACCTGGGGGCAATCAGATCCACAGAGACGAAGCAGAATGACAAGTGTGGAGAGTGGGGGGTTGGTGTTTAATGGGGACAGAGTTTCATTTGGGGAAGATGAACAAGAGTTCTGGAGAGGGATGGTGGTGAGGATGGATGACAATGTGAATGGATTAATGCCACTGAAGTGTACACTAAAAAATGGTTACGATGGTAACTTTTATGTTATGTGTCTTAGACTACAATAAAAACTGTCTGTGTTGGACGCCCACTGTGAGGGGTAGAGAGTCGCATAAGCCCCATTATGACACTGGCGAGAGGCTGTGTGCCAGGCACCGTCCTGCACACTCTACATGCACACGTCATTTATCCCCACAGTACCCGTAGGGAGGGTACTCTCGCTGTGCCCATGTCACAGACGCCTCCTCTGCCCAGCTCCGTGTCCTGGAGGCTGACTCCTACCAAGCCCCTCACCCAGCTCCCCTGCACCCCTGGCTGACTCTTCCGGCCTGCCGGAGGCACCAGCAGGAGGCAAGAAGGGCTGAGGAGACAGAAGCTGGATACTTATTCCCACTGCTCCTTCCTGCTGGCCTGGGGCGAGAAGGGAGCTGTGCTCCTCTGCCTGTGCTCACAGCCCCTGCCCGGGAGTCCGGGAGCTGTGCCGCTCGTGGGGTTCCCTTACCCCCATACCTACACGCTGCCCCTCAGGTGGAGGAAGAGGCAATTTTATGTTTCACCCTACTACGAACATTCAATGAAACAACTTATTCTTAGAATAAGTTATCAGCATCATGACACCTCAGCCCTAAAGACTTCAGCATACACCTCCAAGGAAGAACATTGTCCTATATAACTGTGAGTCCATGCTGGGTTCTTCATTTATCTGTTCCTTCCTTCCCTCTATCTTTCTCTCTTTCCATCTTCTTGCCTTATTTCCTCCTTGACTGTGTTCGCACAGCACATTTTATCAAACAGGTGCTCGGGCAGCTCCGTGCTCTGACCGGGCAGGTGTGCATCCTTGGCTCTCTCCCCACTGTGTGTGGGACCAGGCACAGCACAAGGGCTGGGTCTCTGGGGCGAGGACCCAGGCCCTCTTCTGACACCTGAAGGCTGGCGGCAGGAGGCACAGAGCTTGGGGGGCCATGGGCAGTCCCAGTCAGGACACCCAGGCTTGGCTCTGTTTGCAGCAGGAGTGGGAACCGAGTTCCCAAGTCACACTCTGGCCCAGTGCAGCAACCTGGGTCATCCTAGGGTGCCTGCAGAGGGCTGGAATAGGCAGGGACATGGAAGAAGTCCCCCCCCTCTGCCCCGTCCCCCACTTAATCCTGGGTCACAAATAGCCAGGGTAATCCCGGAAATTAATGTTGAGCCTTGAAGGAAGAGATGGAGTTGTCCAGGGGGAGGAGGGCTCAACAGGTCCAGGGCTGGACAAAGCCGAGGGTCTGTTCTGGGAGCAATGCGACCCCCAATTGATCCAGGCCCGCTTGAGGGCGGGGGTCTGTCTTTCCTGAACTGCTCCCCACCAGCTCTATGGATCTCAGGTCTGGAGTTCTGCACCCCCCACCCCACGCTCCCTCCCGGACCGCTCCCCGCCTGCTCCCCAGGGCCCAGGCAAGGCCGGATCCAACATGAGAGGTCTGGGCATGGGCATGGAAGAATTCTCACGCTCTGAGCGGAGAGCGGACCAGTGGGAGTGCTCGGCAGCGCCCTGGAGCCCCCTTTCTTGGGGAGCCCAGTCCCTACCCGACACCTAGCTCCAGGTCGGGACCACGACCCCGCCGGAAGTTCCCGGGGTGAGTCCGGCGGCCTCCTGGCTGGCGAGGGTGTTCCCCGCCTCCCCGCCAAGCCCCGAGGGAAGCGGGGTCCCCAAGAAGTTCCGAAGCCCCCACTCGCCCGCCGCCCCGGGTTCCCGCTTACTTGTCGCGGCGGCCGCTGAGCTCCAGGAGGGCGCCGAGCCGTTGAAGTCGGGGAGGCTGGGCACGCGCCAGGTGTCGCCGGTGCAGCTCTAGCAGCCCAACTTTCTCCTGCCTCAGCGCGCCCTCGGCGTTCCAGCTCCTGCTGCGCCGACCATCCGGGTCAGCTCCTGCAAGTACCGGCCGCCTTGCCCGGGGCTCCGCCGCGCTGGCCACCGCCCCTGCCGAACGCACGCCGTGCCTCAGATGAGCGGGCGCGGGACGCAGCGCAGCACGGGGTGGGAGCGCGGGGTGGGAGCGCGGGGTGGGAGCGCGGGGTGGGAGCGCGGGGTGGGAGCGCGGGGGGGGGGGGGGGGGGGCGCGGGGCTGGAGCTGCCCATCCTCGGTTCCCGCCTCCACCGGGGACCGCCCCCATGCCGCCACGTCTCCAGCTCCCCGCGTCGCCGCGCTCTGCCACCCAATGCCGCTTCTCCCTGGACAATTGCAAAAGCGGCTAGCAAAGCACAGGCGAGCCCTGGTTTGTCAGACCCCGGCCACTTCCTGTCACCAGGCCACACCGGGCCACTCAGGGCCGCGCACAATAGAGAAAAGTCCAAGGAAGCCCTTCCCCTACACCACCTTCTGCCTTCCCGGCCGCCGCCGGCCGCGGCTCCCTACCTCTACCCCAGGGACACTGGCGCCCCGCGGCTCTGCAGCTTAGCCGTGGGGGCACCCCGATGCCCGTCCACCCGTCACTGGCGGGCAGCCTGCAGCCGCTGCAGGGACTGGGCTCCCGCGCTCTGTTTGCTCGGGGCGTCGGGGCCCTGGCAGGGGAAACCGGGCTGTGCTGGTGTCCCCACCGGCCGCGTACGCACTTGCTGCCGCTTCCCGCGTCAGCTGCGTCCTGTCTTCTGAGGTGCAGGAGCGGTAGGTTGTCCCTGGGCTGGAGCGACGGCTGCCGGGCGCCTTCGTCGCCTGTGCTCATCGCTCATCCCGCCTCCCGCCGCCTCTAGCGCCGCTGCAGCAGCTTCGCCTCAACTGCCCGAATCTGCTCAGCTCCTTTCTGGAGATCGGGTGACAGGACGGGAGAAGCAGGCTGGGTGCGCGGGAGCTGGCGCTGCCAGGGCTGCTGTGGCTTAGGCTGCCGCCGCTGCCACCGTCAACCCCGGACGTCCAGAGGCGGCCAAAAAGAGAGGAGGGGAGGAGGACAGAAGCCAAGGAGGAGGAAGAGGGCTTGAGGTTGCAGAGGCTCTTCTCTCGGTTTGGGATCAGGAATTGCGGGCACCGGGAGCACTTGTGAGGCGGCTTGGAAAGGGAAGAGACTTGGAGTGAATTGTGTCCCTTGAAAGGTTAGTCAGGGAAACAATTCCTCCTCCTCTTCCCCCCACCCGACCTGCACAGAGAGAGAGGGATGGAGGAAAGGAGGGAAAGAAAGTGTCTCGGGCAGTCGGAAAGTAAAGAGAGGATGAGGAGATTCCGCCAGGATAGGGTCAGGTTCTGAGCATAAGCAAGGGACAGAGCAGGGGGTGGCACTGCGCCTCCTCGGGTGGCGGGAGCAGGCGGCAGCGGCACCGGAGAGTCGGAGGGGAACGGGCCGCTGCTGGCTCCTGCGTCCTGCACCAAGAGCGCCTGCCCCGGTGGAGGTTCTACTTCCTGCCCCAGGATTCAAGTGGGACGAGTGTGTGTTCGCTTGGGGAGGGGGTGGCGCCCGGGCAGACCGGGGAAGTACCCACCTCTAATCCTGGGCGGATAAAGGGGAGGGGGCTGCGCAGGAAGAAAAGGAGGGACGGGGGAGGCCAGGTGGACCGCCCAGCCAAGGCTCCTGCCGCGGCCCAGAGGCAGGGTCCAAATACCACTGCCTTGGCGAAGGCGGCGATGGCGCCCGGTTGCCCCCCAAAGCCCGGCTCACGTGCTCCCACCCAGCGGCGGGGTTAAAGGTACGCCAGGGATCCGGGGCGGCTCTCCTGGGGCCTCGCCCCACCCGCCGCCAGAGGTCGCCCTGCGCAGTTGTCCTGGGAAGGTGCGCAAATGTGACTACCCCAGAGCCACCTCTCCAGGATCACCCTTGACCTGCGCCTCCAGAGCGCGGAGCCAGCACTTCGCAGGAAGGCCCTAGCGGCACCCGCGGCCGCGTTCTAGCTCCCTGGGAGTGGAAAGGGGCTGCCGAGGAGCAGGAGAGGGCCCTGACAGCCCTGCCCCGTCTGGGAACGCGCTCCCCACGGAGCGCGGGCGCGGGCTCACGCACAGACACATGCACGCAGATACACACGCGTGTAAACACATGCACTCTTACTGGCACAGAGATACACATGCACACTCGCGAACACGGATGCACTCGCAAACACACGCGCATTGATTACACACACAGGCACACCACAGTCACACGGAGCGCGCCAGCTTCAGTGAGCTTTTTCCCAGGCTGAGACGCTAGCGTTGTAAAAGGGATCTAGCAGGTTCCTAACCCCACAACTACACCAAATGCCCGACTTTCCCTACAATTTACCTCAATTTAACCTTCTCCCTAAGAACTCCCTTTCTGCCAAGTCCTGATGTTATGCCCAGGGCTGTTTCTGGGTTACGTGAACACCGTAATGGCCACAGTCCCTTCTTAAAAGGTGGAGTACCGTTGAAAATGAACCTCTTTTCATCCTTGAGTAACACAAAGTTCTGAAAAGTTAGGTTTAGGTTTTCACACATGGCAACCAAAATTATTTTGGACTAATTCCAAAACAAAAACTTTCCCCCGGGGAAGAATTTTTTTTCCCAAGACACATACCGCAGCGGGAATAGACGCGCTCCCTGGCAGCCCCTGGCGTGGAGTTAGGCGCCCCCGGCCCCGCTGCGCGGGGACGGCGCGTCAACGGCGGCTTCGTTTACAGCAGCGGGAACCCAGGGTTTCTCCCGGGTCTGGGAACGCTTAGCTGTGGTGGCGAGGGAGCGCCCGTCACTCGGCTACAGCCTCGCGGACAGGGGACGGAGAGTTCTGACCGGGACCAAAGATTTTCTGTCAGGGTTTGACAGAAAAGATGGTGGTATCGTCGTGCACACGCGCCCCCAGAGCGCGCATGCTCCGCGGCCCGGGGCGTGGCATCGCGATAAGCTAGGGGCCTGTGCTCACCTGGGACCCTATTTGCAAAGGGGCGGGGCGAATCAGGGTGAGAAAAGGGTCAGGCGCTGCAGGGGCGGAGCCAGTGTCTGATTGACAGCCCAGAGGCCAATGAGGGAAGAAACAGCTGCTCAACGAACACACCGTCTACCATTGAACAGTCACGGGCTCGTAAAAGTTCTAACAGGTTTTACCTGTCAGTTCTTAATCTGGCTCGGCTTGGTCAAGCGCTTTCAAACTTACCTTCGCTGGTGATTTCTACAAAGTTTGGGGGACCCTATCACCCATCTTGTCTAGAGCACTTTGGGGAGAGCTATTACCCATGTCCATTTTACAGATGCCGAAACTGAAGCTTCCAGACGCTAATCCAAGCAAGGACACAGCTGGGATCCCCTTCTAGCCAATTTGACCCTACAGCCTATCCTGTTAAGGGGCCTGCAATTCTACTGGCCTTTAGAACTGGGAATCAGGGCAGAGCAGAGTCCCGTAAAGAGACTGGGATGAATGTGGCTGAGCAGATTGCTGGCGGAAGTGTCATAGGAGTGGACAGAAATACTGATAAATAGCTGGCTGGGTCCTACCCAATGTGAGAGGTGAGAGGATGGAGATGGGAGGGGAGACAGGAGAGAGGAAGGTGAGAATGTGGCTGTTATGGGCCAGGCTGTCCGCCCCCCCCCCCCCCCCCCCCGGCTGCAGGAGCCTGGCAGCACTGCAGTATGATGCGGCTTTGGGTTAACAGCAGGTGCAGAAAAGCTGTTCTCTTGGGGCTGTGTGTTTTCCAGGTGTGAAGTTAAGCATTTTAGGAGCATAGCAGTGTTGTAGTACCTAGAAGACAGTTGCCTCAGTCTGCTGGGGCTGTCATAACAACACATCATAGACAAGGTGGCTTAGACAAATTTATTTTCTCACAGCCCCAGAGGCTGAGAAGTGTGAGATCAATGTGCTGGCAGATGTGGTTCCTGGTGATGTCTTTCTGGCCACCATCTATCTGTCCTCCCATGGTGGACCAAGATCTCTTTCTCTCTTTCTCCCCTTATAAAGCCATCAGTTGTGTTGGATTATGACCACACCCCTATGACCTCCTTTAACCTTAACTGCCTCCTTAAAAGCCTTATCTCCAAATATAGTCACATTGGGGGTTAGGCCTTCAACACATGAATTTGGGGGGACACAGCCCATTTCGTAAGACATGGGGAGGTTAAATAAAGTTTTTAATGAAGATAAATCAGAACATTTAAATAAATAAACAAACAAACCTTGCTGGTAGTAAATTGAGCTTGGCCTAATTTGCTGTGTTTTTTTTTTTGTTTGTTTGTTTGTTTGTTTTGTTTTGGGTTTTTTTGAGACAGAGTCTCTCTCTCTGTTTCCCGGGCCAGAGTGCTACAGAGTGATACAATGCCTGGCCGATTTTTCTATTTTTAGTAGAGATGGGGTCTCGCTCTTGCTCAGGTTGGTCTTGAACTCCTGAGCTCAAGTGATCCTCCCATCTCGGCCTCCCAGAGTGCTAGGATTACAGTTGTGAGCCACCGTGCCCGGCCTGCTATGCTTTTTCTTTACTACCTCTATTAAGTAAGATTGTAGGTATATGTGACTGTAATATAAGTTTGTAGTTTATAGTAATTTTTCACAGTCCTGTGGACCAGCGCTCCTCACCCCTACAATTCTCTGCCACTGATAAAAGGCACTTACGAGCTCAAGGGAAAAGATGTGATCCAAAGGACAGGCTGAGGTCCTGAAATTTGATACCTAATGGCACATAATCTCACCTCTTTTGATTCTCATGTTAACTTTTATTATATTTATTTTATGTGTGAAGAAATAGAGGCCCTAAAAGTTAAGCAGATTGCCTAAGGAAGCATTGCTAGGGAGGTGCAAAGTCTGTGTCTAGAGCCCAACGTACCTCTTCTGATCCTTAAGCCTTATTCTTTGCATGTTTTCACCACCCATGATGAAATACACTAAGAAAATAACCACCTTCAGCGGAAGAGAAACCCCGCTCTTTATTCCTTACAGAAATATTGGCAGTCATGTGTACCTCATTCTCCTGAGAGGACTTGGAATCCTCTGAAAGGGACTTGGAATTTGACGCCTCAGATGTGCCCAAGCACAGCTTTGTGGGTTTACTCCAAGCGGCCAGTGAGGTAAGGACAGCTCAGACACTTTTCTGGCTCCAGCCACAGTAGGGCACTTTCATCCACACAGCTGGCTGGGCACCTACCCAGCAAAGTTTCCTGTGAGCACAGCCTGACAGTTCACGCATAGGTCCAGGTCTGGTTCCCATGTCCCAGGTGTGACCCAGAACTTCTCCACTCCCACAACCACTGGTCCAGCTTTAACCCTCTTTGTGCACTCACTCCTCCTCTTCCTTTCTCTCCCGGAGATTGCCATTCTCTTTATTATTTCCTTTCTTCTTGAGTACCCCCTCTCCTCTCGGTTTATGCAGACATCTTAGAAACCCTCAAGTTGCTGCAAGTCAAAATCTTCAATGACAAGCTGTCATGTGCACAGTGCCAGACAGTGGCAGATAGCACCATCACCTAGCTGCAGACACTGATGAGGAGCTCTTGCCTCTAGGCTGGGGGAAAGGAGAGAAAAGATCCCAGGTCTGAGCCCAGGAGGTCTCTTTTGGTGGGTGATGACATTTGGAACCAAGTGGGACCTGGGATATGAGTGCCTCAAGTTTCTAAACAGTGTGATCGAGCCCATATCTTGTCCACTGAGCACACCTCAAGAAATGTGACTTAGGCATGGAAGACACAGTAATGGAGTGAAGGGGGGGCGAGCCAAGGGGCGAAGAACTGAGATGGACAATGGGAGGGATTTGGGCTTGGTCTCAGCATCTACCTGGTCCTCAGACTGTGTCCTACACCTCCTCCTGGGATACCATAGGCAGTCACCTTTGTTATTGTGACTCCACTAATTGTCCCAGTCAATTTTCTAGCCTGTTTAAATCCACTCACCTGCCTGCTAGCCCAGCCCTACCCTCAATGTTCATGACATCTACCTGTCCATCCAGCCACATACTTTTGCACTTACTTTCCTGACACTGGGCTAATCTGCTGTCTTATTTTCCTGGTTAACTACTACCTGGGAGGTACCCTTCTTCCAATTTACCTGCCTTCCCTTGTTACAGTTGTCTTGTGACCTAGACCTCTGACCTCCCAGGGACTTTTCCAAGTTGCTTCTACAACTTCCGCCCACCTTCCTGATGGTTCACTCACAGCTGCAGGGGACACTCTGTGCTCTGGAGCCTCCAGGCCCCAACACACAAGCCAGAGACATTGCAGGCTGAGACCTTGTCCCTCCTTGTCTGCTTGTCCTCTTGCACACTCGAGGAAGCTCTTGCCCTCCAGCACCGGGAAGGTGAATGTTGGATGGGTGGGGGTGGAGGTGAGTGAGCTCCTGCCCTCTTGAGAGAAGAAAATCACTTACTGACCAAAGCTGATTCTCAAAAGCCAGGGGACTTGTCTTGGGGATGAGCCTGGGAACAGTCGGTCCTTCTCTTTCCAGGAGCCTCAGGGAGAACTGGCAGACAAGTGTACCTTGGTCCAAGCGGCTCTGGCGTCCCATGGCCCAGGAATGATAATCGATATCCTATAACTAGGATAAAAATATGTTTGTTTGGTTTTTATTGAGACAGAGTCTCACTCTGTTGCTCAAGCTCGAGTGCCATGGCGTCAGCCTAGCTGACAGCAACGTCAAACTCCTGGGCTCAAGTGATCCTCCAGCCTCAGCCTCCCGAGTAGCTGGGACTACAGGCATGCGCCACCATGCCTGGCTAATTTTTTCTACATGTATTTTTAGTTGTTCAGCTAATTTCTTTCTATTTTTAGTAGAGATGTGGTCTCACTCTTGCCCCAGGCTGGTCTCGAACTCCTGAGCTCAAACGATCCACCCGCCTCAGCCTCCCAGAGTGCTAGGATTACAGGCGTGAGCCACCACACCCAGCCTTCCAAATACTAATCTTACATAGCTATAGTGTGATTGTCAAAATCAGGAAATTAACATTGATATAATACCATTAACTCATCTGCAGCCCTTCTTCAAGCTTCTCCATTGGTCTCACTAATGTCCTTTATCTAGTCCAGGGTCCAATCCAGGATAACATGTTCTGTTTAGTTATTGTATCTCTTTAATCTTCTTTACTAAGGGCAGTTCTTTGATCTTTCTTTGACTTTTATGACCTTGACACTTGAAGAGACTAATCAGTTACTTTGTAGAATGTCCCTAAGTTAGATTTACTGATATTTCCTCATGATTATTTTCAGTTATCCAGTCTTGGCAAGAACAGGTGTAGAGTCCTTCTCGGTTCATACCAGGAGGCACATGATGTTGCTACATTTCATGATTACTATGAATTTTAATTACTTGGTTAAAGTGATAGTGTCATTTTTCTGTAATGTAAAGTTAACATTTTCCCCTCTATCATTATTAAGTATTTTCAAAATAGCTTCATTTTAAACAGTTGCTATTACCTTTTTTCTTTTGTTTCTATTGTTTCATTTCTCTTCTGTCCCTTCCTCATATGTACCGCCACCATTAGTGAGTAGTCATTTCATCTTGCTTTTAGCTTCATTTGTTATTGGATCTGGGCATTGTACATGAAAAATTACAAAGATACCAGCTGATTACCTTGATCCTGTCAGTTTTGGTCTTGAGCATTGTTAGGGCTGAACTATTTCAATTTTGTCTTTACTCCTAGAGTGAGGTCCTTACTCGTTTCCTAATAGTGCCCTTTCACCTTGCTGCTGCTGGGACTGCCCAGCATCCTACAGCTGCAGAAATTGCCACTCAGCTCTTTGATTACCCACTTGCTCTTTTCTGATAGGCTTTTGGGAAGTCTTGCCTTGTGCATGCCAGCTATATGACAATTTGAAAGAAATTTGTTCACAGGGGGTTTCCACTCCCCTCTGGTTCCTTTCCCTTGGGGGTTTTATTCTTGCTTCTTTGGTAGCCCCATGCTCTGAACTCTGTCATCTTTACCCAATAAGACCACTTCTTTCTGCTTGGGTTCTGTACCTCCATGCCCACTACATAGCGATTTGGAAAATGCCCTCAGGGGAAAAGCCAGACAAATGTGGAACTCATTCCCTATGTTTTCCTTCTCTCAGGAATTATAGCCCCTCTAACTTTGCCTGTGTTGATGCTCACTAGTGACTTGAAACAGTGGCTTTTGTATGTTACCTTGCTCTTTTGCCGAGGAGGAGTGCAGTGGCACCATCATAGCTCACTGCAGCCTCCAACTCCTGGACTCCAGATCATCCTGCCTCAACATCCCAAGTAGCTGGAACTAATGGGTATGTGCCACCACACCCAGCTAATTTTTTTTTTTTTTTTTTTTGAGACAAAGTCTCGCTCTGTTGCCCGGGCTAGAGTGCCGTGGCATCAAACTCACAGCAACCTCAAACTCCTGAGCTCAAGCGATCTTTCTGCCTCAGCCTCCCGAGTAGCTGGGACTACAGGCATGCACCACCATGCCCGGCTAATTTTTTTCTATATATGTTTTTAGCTGTCCAGATCATTTCTTTCTATTTTTAGTAGAGACAGGGTCTCGCTCTTGCTTAGGCTGGTCTTGAACTCCTGACCTGGAGCGATCCTCCCGCCTCGGGCTCCCAGGGTGCTAGGATTAGCACGAAGCGTGAGCCACCAAGCCCGACCAATTTTTTTTTTTTTTTTTTTTTTTGTAGAGACAGGGTCTCACTATGTTGCCCAGGCTGGTCTCCAACTCCTGGCCTCAAGCGATCCTCCCGCCTGAGCCGCCTGAGCCCCCAAAGTGCTGGGATTACAGGTGTGATGGACCATGCCCTTTACCCAGCTTTTAAATAGTTGCTTTTGGTGGAAAGGGTTAGTCTGCTACAAACTGCACTATCACGGCCAGAAAAGAAATCCTTGATCACTTACTTGGGGTCCAATAATGCTTCAGAATACATGACAAAATGTTAGCAAAACAACACAATCTCTCTTCTTCTCTTGATACCCTGTTGATTTCAAATAATTACTTCACACTAATTTTTTGTTTTTATTTGACTATATTACTTTGTTTCCTATAACCTCATAATGTTCATGGTATGAAGTAGATATGAACTAATGATTGGTGCTTTTGGTTTTATATCTATTGAGTACATTGGGAAGAAGTATTCATGCTGACATTTAACATTTTACGAATCCATTTCTCTTAGAAACATTCTTCATTGTGCATAGCTGACGAGTTATATTTTCATTATTCTCTTTGTACATTGGCCCATGTCATCCTACCTTAGTGTCAATGTTTATTAAAGTTTATTGATAAAAGAGCCCCCTTAGATGCTATGCCTCTCCTCTGCCTATGAGACATCAGGGCAGAAGCAGCAGTCAGTAAGCTACAAAGTATTTCTTTTTTCCCCCCTAAAGGTCTTAACTGCAGAGGAATTGAAGGCTGCGCAGACATCCGTTGCTTATGGCTGTATCAAATACGCTGACCTTTCCCATAACCGGTTGAATGACTACATCTCCTTTGATAAGATGCTGGATGACAGAGGAAACACAGCTGCTTACTTGTTGTATGCCTTCACGAGAATCAGGTAATTGTGAGTAGACATTGCTTTATTTTAGAGCAAATGAAGGAATACTTGAGTTGTTCCAAAATTTTTTTTCTGATTTTTCTGTATATTAGCGTTTTTGGAAATATGTCCTCTTTCAGAATTGCAGGTTATACTGAAATCTCTAAGCCTGTCCCTGTTTGCTCTGGCAGATATTCTCCTAGGCACTCATGGTTGAAATACCAGGAAAGTATCTTCTGACCCCGCCTAAAAGAATTATATTCCCATTTTTAATAATACGAAATGCTTTAGACCAGATTATTCATTTTGCCTCATAGCGTGCCCTACAATAAATTCTTCATTTTATAAGAACTTTTTAATTGACGATAATTTCTGATTTATGTCAGTTACTTATTCTGTGTTCTTGAGTGGAGAAGAATGAGTTTGCCTAACAAAAAGGAACAATGATGGTTGCCTAATTTTTCAGGTCTATTGCACGTCTGGCGAACATTGATGAAGAGATGCTCCAGAAAGCTGCTCGAGAGACCAAGATCATTTTGGACCACGAGAAGGAATGGAAACTAGGCCGGTGCATTTTACGATTCCCTGAGATTGTGCAAAAAATCTTAGATGACTTATTTCTCCACACTCTGTGTGATTATATTTATGAGCTGGCAACTACTTTCACAGAGTTCTATGACAGCTGCTACTGTGTGGAGAAAGATCGACAGACCGGTGAGTGCCTCATTCAGTGGCCACATCGGGGGTGGCTGTTACAGGGCATTTGATTTGGGTCGGGACGGTTTTCACATTTGTTTTATTCATGAAACCCCTCCCTTCTTTCTCCCCCCACAAATGATCGCACAGTCATCCATATCATTTATGACAGCAAAATTTGAACTTGTGCTTAAAAAGCAGAAATAGAATTCTGCCCCTTTGATATGTTTTTGCACCTTGGGGACATCGGACGGAACGTAAACAATTGGAAGACAACTGGGTCTAGGACATTTCCAATAAAAGTAGTGTCTAAAGGTCCCAGAAAGATTCTCTGGGTGTTCTTGATAATGGAAAATGCTCTTAGAAAATAACTGATAACTTTTCTTTAGACCTTCTGCTATCATATTACATAATTAATAAAATAGACTGAATTAATGTATTATAAGGCAAGTAGGCATTTGTGAGGATCATGCCTGAGAACTGAAACTATTAGGAAAAAAAATTCTCACCAATATGATATTAAGGTTTATAATTACTTTTAGACCTTGAAGCCTAGGCAAGAACTCTGAATGTTATAAAGAAAGATAAAATTGACAGTACTAATCATTGTAGATCTTGTATCTCTTATCTTGATTATCAGTTAAAAAGATTTCTTGAAGAGAAATGCAATTATTTTCGGGGTTGTCTCTTTAAAGCCCCAAAACATCTAAGCAAAATCCAGAAGTAACAGAGATTCTTTAATAATGATTTTCAAAAAGAAAAACAGTATCTTCTTTTTTCTTGTCAGGAAAAATATTGAAGGTGAACATGTGGCCTGGGTCTCACCATATTGCCCAGACTGCTCTTAAATTCCTGGTCTCATGTGATCCTCCCACCTCGGCCTCCCAAAGCACTGGGACTACAGGCGTGAGCCTCGGGCACCTGGCCATGATTATTAGGCTTAGGCCCATCTTGCAGATGAAGAAATCTAGGCTGCTGCAGATAGAACACAGAGGTGTTGGAGGGAGGGGAGACAGGCCTGTTTCCTCTTGGAAAATCACCCAGCAGTTCAGATGACATTAAACACCGGCCCAGGGCTCAGGCCCTTAGGGAAGTCCTCCTGGACTTATCAGAAGTCAGTGGGGAGCTCTAGGCACAGGTTTACCTGCCCAGCAGGTGACTGCCCCTGAGCCAGGCTGGGAGGCCACAGAAGCCAGCAGCCCTAGGAGCTTAGACAAGGGGATTTAGCAGGTGAGCTCACCAGGAGCTTCGCAGAGAAGGGGTCTGGAGTTCCCAGGTAAGTGCTGCCACCATGGACTCCAGGAGCCAGCGAGGGCCTCGGAGCACTTGGGAGTACTGGGCTCAGATCTGTCGTTATGAGGTTTAACACCTGCCGCACTGAGGTCATGACACACCCGTGCGTGTGGTCCGTGTGAAGCCTGCAAGAGTGTGACAAGACTGAGGGAGCCAGATAGGGCCAAGGCGGTGGGAGGGGTTGTTCTGAGACAGTGGCAGTGAGGAGCAGGGTATCTCTGTGAGAGAAAGGAGAGTGTAGGTGGCGCCTTCCCCAGGCTCAGTCCTGGCAGAGTGACATCTGGGCGAGGCCCTGGGCGCTGTAGTTCTGCGTGCTGCCCCGTGCACAGGGCCTGGCAGGTGAGGCTCTCTCTAACTGGCAATGGGGGCAGAGGCCTGCGTTTCGCTCCGTGGAACAGCTCCCATCGCGGTGCACAGACGTGAGCCCGCCTGCCTTTGTCATCACTGCTGTGGCGTCTCGTGAAGGTCAGCCCTTCCCCTCAAGTCACCAGCCACCTGGCAGGTGGGGAGGCTCCCTTCCTCTTCTCTCTCCCCCTGGTTCTCACTGCTAGGAGAGAAGCAGACACCTGGCCTAGGCGTGACTACAGGGCACACAGGAAATGAAACCCGCCCTCTTTTCCAGGTATTTGACAAGCTGCTGCTGCTCAACCCCGGAATAGAAGCAGGACAAATCTTAATGGCACCCAGCTCATTTATGAAGCTCCAGACAGACAGGTGCGTGGCTCAGCTCTCGCGCTCAGCAGGGCTGTGACGCTGCGCTTGCGTCCAGCAGCGCATGTGCCGCAGTTGTCGGGAGCCGTGGGGGCTTTACGGGAATCGTTGTCGGTGATGCACTTGGAGAGGGGTGGCCTCTGTGTCCGTCCCTTCACTGTGGACCCCTCTGCTCCTGCACAGTCCTCCAACCCGTGCCCTGGGCGCCTTTTTCCTTCCTGTCGCCTAGAAGTGTTTTCATGCTAGCTACGGACATTCAGTATTTAAAAGGGCCAAAAGTACTGGCTGGGAAGTGTTTAAATTTTCCAAACGCCGCCCCTGTGTTTTCAACTGTTGCCACTGAAAGTGCAGTCCGTGAACCGGCAGTGTCAGCATCACCCAGGAGGACGGAAATGCAGATCTCCGCCCCACCCCACAGCTGTGCCTGACAGTGTCCCCGGGCGGTGGGTGCACAGCACCGGCACCGTTTGCAAAGGTAATTCCTACAGTTGGTTCAAAGGCGCTGCCTTTAGTCAGGACGCCTTGCATTTGAATGGCAGTTGCATAGTGGAGGGCTGTAGAGGCCACAGGAGCACTTACGAATTGTGATGGCTGCGATGTCACTAGGCCACAGCAATTTTTCAGCCCCACTCTAATCTCACGGGACCACCACAGTGTAGGTGATCTGTCCCTGACCCAGAGACTGTTAAGCCGAGCGTGACTGTATGTTCACCTTTCCAGAGTGTCATGTGCATGGAGTCAGGCCGCGTGCGCCTCCTGAGACTGGCCCCTTCCCCTCAGCATTAACGCTGTTGTGACCCGTTCACATTGTGCGTGTCAACCCTCCCCTGCCTTTTTCCTGCCGAGTCGCAGCCTTTTGTGGGCTGCACTTGGTTCATCTATTCACCCACCCAAGGACACTTGAGTTGCTTCCAGTTCTTCACAATTAGGAAGAAAGCTGGTATAATATTCATGTTTGAGTTTGTGTAGAATTGTCTTCACTTCTCGAGGGAAACACCTAAGAGTGGCAATGCTAGGCCACATAGTAAGTAAGCGTCTAACTTCGTAAGAAACTGCCAACCGATTTTCCACAGTGGCTGTACTACTTTTCGTTCCCGCCAATGACAGTGGAAGGTACGAGAACTGCAGTCCGCACCCTAGCCAGGTAGCTTTGCTTTTACGTCTCTCAAGAGTCTTCCACAGAACAAAGTTTTTGTGTTTTTTTCTTTCATGGAGCTTTTGGTGTCATAGCTAAGACCTCTTTGCCTAACCCCAGATCACAGACATTTTCTCCTATGTTTTATTCTAAAAGTGTTATAGTTTTGCATTTTACATTTAGATCATGTTTGAGTTAACTTTTGCATAAAGTGTAAGGATTACATCAATGTTTTCCTTAATCTGAGGATGTCTTTATTTCACCCAAATTCCTGAAGGATATTTTCACTGGATGTAGACTTCTCATTGACAGTTCTTTTCTTTCGCATTTAAAAAATTTTGCTCTGCTGCTGCTTGGCTTCCATGGTTTCTGATGAGAAATTCACTGTCTTTAGGGTCATTTTTCTTCTCTATGTAATAAGCTAATTTCTTTCTGGCTGGCTTCAAGATTTTCTTCTCTGTCTTCAGTTTTCAGCAGTTTGATGATGATGCGTCTTGGCATGGATTTCTTTTAGTTTATCCTGTTCTGAGTTTATATGTGAATCTAAAATAGCAGTAAGAAGTGTAGAGTAAATGCATAAGCCAGGGACACAGTGATTTATTATCATCACCAAGTATTAGGTACTGTATGCAGGAGACACATGTTATGCTAAGGAACCTGCATTCTTCTGACCTCCCAGAACCTTGGCAGGATGATAGTTTCATAGATACTTTCAGAGGACAGGAAACCGGGGACTGATGGAATTATCTAGAGGTGTTCAGGGGAACTGATGTAAAAGGAGCTGCTTCCCAAGTGAGCAGTTTATGCAACTCACTCTTCCAGATTGGCCTCACTTTATGTAATACAGATGCTTCTGTACAGGTTAATATTTTTTAAAACTCAAATTACATTTTAACTACACTGTGAAAATAACAATATAATAAAAACTAGCCACCATTTATTAAGTATCCTCTATTTGCAGGGGTATTTTAAAACTTCGTGAAGTAGATGTTATCCCCATTTCACAGATAAGAAAACTGAGTCTCAGAACCTGCCCAAGGTTCCAAAGACAGTAAGCGGCAGAGCAAGGATTTGAACCCAGGTCTGTCCACCTCCAAAGCCCCCACTGTGTTTTCTGTTGCACACTGTGAAGTGGAGGAATCCCATGGCAATGACTTTAACAGCATTCTTGATAATGCCTCAGAATATCCACCTCTTGTGCATGCAAGTTTTCACATCCAGTTTTGTTTATAGTGAAGTGCTCCCATGGGTTACTCTAATGAGTAATGGGAGTAACCAGTAATGAACATTTTCCATCACTGAGGTTACAGCTACATGGGACTTTGTTTCATCTCCTCAAATGTGCTCTACAGTGCCAGTTTAGCATGGTGGCTCTTGGCCACAATTTTTTTTTTAATGAAAAATAATGTTAGGTAGTGCTAGGAAGAAAAAGAAAGTAGTAGAGAATGAGAGTAACAGGATAAAAGGGGGAAGATGTGTTTAGGTAGCCAAGAGCTAAATGAAGTTAGGGACAAAGGCAGATGAAGGTCTAGCAAGGGAGTATTGTGAAATGAATGTTTGTGTCCGTCCCCCCCCAAATTCATATGCTGACGCTCCAATGCCCAGTGTGGGTGCATTTGGAGATAGAACCTCTAAGGAAGTAATTAAGGTTAAATGAGGTCATAAGAGTAGGGTCCTGATCCCATAGAACTAGTGTATGTCTAAGATGAGACACCAGAGAGTTCAATCACTCCACGCATGCAAGCCAAGAGAAGAGACCCCAAAGTGAAACCTACCCGGCTGGTATCTTGATCTTGGACTTCGCAGCCCCCAGAACTGTGAGAAATAAGTTTCTGTTGTCTCAGCCACCCAATCTATGGTATTTTATTATGGAAGCCTGAGCAGACTCAGACAAGGTGTGTTCTAGGAAAAGGGAACATCAAGTGCAAAGGCTCTGAAGGAACTTGGTGTTCAAAGAATAGCAAGAGGGCCAATAAATAAGCAAGGGAGAAAGTTGCAAAACAAAGGGTCAGAGAGACAACAGTATAACAATGCCAAGAGAAAGCCCCACCCCAGATCAAATCATTACCACCCCCATAATATTTAAAACAAACATTTTAGGGCAGGGCACGGTGGCTCACGCCTGTAATCCTAGCACTCTGGGAGGCCGAGGTGGGTGGATCATTTGAGCTCAGGAGTTTGAGACCAGCCTGAGCAAGAACGAGACCCCTTCTCTACTAAAAGTAGAAAGAAATGATCTGGACAGCTAAAAATATATATAGAAAAATTAGCCGGGCATGGTGGCACATGTCTGTAATCCCAGCTACTCAGGAGGCTGAGGCAGAAGGATCGCTTGAGCCCAGGAGTTTGAGGTTGCTGTGAGCCAGGTTGATGCCACAGCACTCTACCCTGGGAAACAGAGTGAGACTCTGTCCCAAAAAAAAAAAACATTTTTTTCTCAATCTTTTTTTTTTTTTTGAGATCGTCTCGCTCTGTCACACCGGGCTAGAGTGCAATGGCATGATCATAGCTCACTGCAACCTCAAACTCCTGGGCTAAAGCTATTCTCAGCCTTGTGAGTAGTTGGGACTACAGGTGTGGGCTAATTTTTTCTATTTTTGGTAGACATAAGGTCTCGCTCTTGTTCAGGCTGGTCTCCAACTCTTGATCTCAAGCAACCCTCCCACTTTGGCCTCCCATAGTACTAGGATTACAGGCGTGAGCTACCATGCCCAGCCTCAATCTTATATAAACAAAGCCTTTTTTAGAAAACTAAGATATTTTAAGAGTTTTCTTTAACATATTAACTACCATGTAAGTTGTATTTCATTCATGCTAGTTGTGAGCCCGGGGCCTGGTGAAGCATATGTAACTCACACATCTCTACCTTGGGAGCCACGTGGTGCACAGGCAACTCACGCTGCCATGCAGTAGCGTACACGTTACTTGATGGGTGGCCCCCTGGGCTAAACTCTTCAGTAGGTTCATGTTCAAGTAGGTACTTGTTGATGTTCTTATTGCTATAATTCATATTGATAATTTAACTGCAAATAACTCACACACAGAAAACAATAAAATTTTTCATTAAATTAGAATCATTTTGTTTTTGAAGTTTTTATTCTATTTTTATAATAAAACACCATGGCCTCAAGGAAAAAAAAAATTTTTTCCTAGTGTGAAAGTCAATGTGTCAATGTATGGGTAAATCATATTCTTGCCAGGCAAATTCAGTTTCTGCCAAAATCAGATTGGTATGCCCCTGGCCCCTGTGTTGTGAAATTCTGGAGCAGCCTCTGGAAACAGAACCCCTGCCCTCTCCCTCAGGAAATGACTAGTGTGTTGCAACGAAGAGCCACCAAAGCCATGACCCTCAACCGCCAGTGTGAAAGGCACTGGGGAAAGACTCAGGTTTCTCTGCACTATCAGATCTGGCCAAGCCTGTTGTCTTTCATACCAGGGTGGATCAACCTGGTCTGCTGAAATCTCTGGAGGTAATTAAAAGGGCAGGACTGGACTTGACCTCAGAGAAGGAGAGAGAAGGCTTTGCAGATTTTCCTTCCTGCAGACAATGCGAGGACTGCAAAATTGATCTTGATCTAGTTTCCTCTTCATGTTATCTTGTTTTGCAGCCAAAAACCTAGCGAAAGGAAGTCATATGGATTGGGAAGTCGAGCACAGAAGCGGATATTGGGGTCTGCAGCTTTAGGCATAAATGTCTGGCCTTTTACCTAAAGCAGCGGTTTGTAACAAGGCAATTTTGCCCCCTGTCCCCCACCCCAAGGCCCATTTGGCAATATGTGGAGACATTTCTGTTATCACAACTTGGGGTGGGGGCAGAGCTCCTACCATCTAATGGGTACAGGCCAGGGATGCTGCTAAACATCCTACAATGCATGGGACAAAATGCCAACCCTGATTTAATAAAACAGGAACAGGAAAAAGAAACTCAAATATTTCAGGGCTTTCCATGTGCCATATGATCTACATACACGTACACATACACATACTTGTGCATCATTTGATCTTCAAACCAACTCCACAAAGTGGTGTCCATCTCCCAGATGAGAAAATGAAGTCCTCAATTAAGTGGAAACTTCATCCAGCTAGTAACTGGCAGAGGAGGAATTTGAATTTGGCTCTGAGTGATTCTAATTAGACTATAAGCTCCATGAGGACAGCGACCTTGTCAATCTTGTTCACCTCTGTGTCCACTGCCTAGCAGAAGCTAGAACCCAACAGAAGTGCAACATAGACTTTCTTGAATTAATAATGGATAAATAAATGGCCCTGAAGTCCATGCTTTTTTCTCCCCACTACTTGAGAATAAGGAAGATCCTAATAACATCCGTCTGGGGTTCTAGTCAAGACATTACGTTGCATGTCACGAGCAGAAATCTCCTCAGGCAAACTCAAGTGAAAATGGAAGGTTATGGTAAGAATGCAGAGATATTACGGAAACCAAGGGCAGCCAGGACTTATGGGTCTGGAAAGGCACAGGAATCAGAGTGCCCTGTGGTCTCTGTCATTTCTGCATTCCAGATTTCTCTCTCAACAAATGGTTTCCTTTGCTCAATCATCTTGCCCATGGCCTCAGCTATATTTTAACTCTAGAAGTCCACGAGGCCTCTTGGCATGGCTCCCCTTAGTTAACCAGGTTAACCTGCTAATATCCCAGTTGTAAGTTCCCAGAGGAGGGATTGAACTGGTTTAGCCTGGGCTAACCTTCAGAATGACTCTGGCCCCAGCTGGACAGCTGAACTTCCTGAGAGGCCCTGAGTAAGAACTGGCTAATTGCGCCTTGTCAAGCCTGAGGACCACAAGCAGTAACAACCAAATTACTGTTGTTATTTTAAGCAACTAAGGTTGGGGGGATTTGTCACATGGCAACAGATAACCAGAACCAGATATCGATTGGTATGAGAAGTGGGTTGCTGCTGTAACATGTTTACACGTGTGGCCTCAACCCGTATCTGAGCAGCAGGTGGGAGCTGAGGGGCCTTGACAAGCATGTTGGTGAAGCCTAAAGGATCTTGCTGACACCTTATGGAAAAGTGAGGGAGATGTTACTGGAGGCGGGAAGAAAGGGGACCCTTGGTGGGCCTGGGAGGCTTGGTGGCACGGTTGTCAGCTGTGATGTGGAAAGGTAGAAAATGCGCCTAATGAACACGATGACCTAGCCAAGTTGCCTACGGTAAACTGCAAAGGAGGAAAAGCAGCTAAAAAAAAAAAGGAAGTGGTTAGTTTCCAAGCAAAATTTAGAGTGTCTAAAAAAAGAGCCAGAGTTTTCTGGATTTGAAAATAAAACTGCTTCTCACTCACAGCCTCTCCAGAGGGCAAACTATTCTCAAATTAAGAAATAGCTTGCCAGCAAAGGGTGGGGATAGCATCTTTGGTTAAGAGCTAGAAAGGTTAAGAAGGTAACTCAACAACCCTTGCAAAATTCTTCTAGAGAATTCACTGTCTCTCTTTATTAAATAGGATTTCTAAGAATCTTAAAGGCCTTGTCCCATAACAGCCTCAGATGAAACCTAGGGTAGAAAAGGACTTATATAAACCAAAGAGATTTAAGGTCATGGCTTTTTTCCCAAAGGAGTGAACCCCAGTAAGAATCACAGAAAATCCTCAAAGTGTTTAGAACCAGCTGGAACTAAAAGGGAAGGAGACAGTACAAGGTGAAAAGAGGGCTTTGCATTTTAAAACTTCTATGGGCAGGAAGGAGGCTT
Source organism: Eulemur rufifrons (assembly GCF_041146395.1). Classification (NCBI taxonomy): domain Eukaryota; kingdom Metazoa; phylum Chordata; class Mammalia; order Primates; family Lemuridae; genus Eulemur; species Eulemur rufifrons. Next base: position 17,288,437 of record NC_090992.1, read on the forward strand.
GGAAAACTACTCAGGGGCAAACACAGGTTACATTTCAGGAAAAAGGATGCTAAATTCAGAAAGTAGAATCAAGAGCCCAGAAGGCAGACCTGCCGAGAATCGTTCAGTAGAACTGGACCCTAATCAAGAAACCAGCAACACGTGCCTGACTGCATTTCAGAATTGCCACAGAGCAGCAACTTCTGTGCAGCTCCTGTTTTCTCTTTTTTGAGTGGAAATGTTTATTGCAATTTTCTGATTCCTATCCCAGTATTGTATGTTGGGTGCAGGGGACAGATAACTTGTCTTCTTAGTTTGCAGGTTTTCAGATCAATTAAGAATCAATCATACATAAAGAACTGTAACTAAGGAACCACACTCAAGATACCTTATACACACCTGGAAGTGCTGCTATAGGAGACAGAAAAAAATGTGTGGCCAGAGGCAGACTGTGACTGTTTTGGGGGGTTTTTCTTGTTGTTGTTGTTTTTATGTTTTTTTGAGATGGGGTCTCACTCTGTCACCCAGGCTGGAGAGCAGTGTTGTGATCATCATTCACTGCAACCTCAAACTCCTGGGCTCAAACAATCCTCCTGCCTCAGCCTCTTGAGTAGCTGGGACTATAGGCATGTGCTATCGTGCTCAGCTCATTTTTTTTTTTTTGTAGAGATGGGGGGTCTCACCATGTTGCCCAGACTGGTCTCAAACTCCTGACCTTAAGCGTTCCTCCCACCTTGGCCTCCCAAAGTGCTGGGATTATAGGCATGAGCCACCTCGCCCAGCATGTGGCAGTTTTAAAGTAGGAACTCCAAATTCTTTGACATTCCTACCTTTGAGAAGTGAAGTCTATGTTTCATCCCCTTCAATGTTGGCTCTGTAACTGCTTGATCAATAGAAAATAGCGTAAGTGGCACTGTTCCAGCTTCCGGGCCCAGGACTTAAGAAATGGGCAGCTTCTACTTCCTCTTTCCTGGAATGTGTGCTTTAGGAACCCAGCCATCGTGCTGTGAGGAAGCCCAGGCCACAGGGAGAGACCAGGTGTATGTGTTTCCCCCACTGAGCTCCCAGCCTAGAGTCAGATCAGGTTCTGGACATGACAGTGAGAAAGCTTTCAAGAAGATTCCAGCCCCAGCCAATATAACCACAGCGACAATAACCACATGACAGATACCGAGTTGGCATGACTAGCCGAGCCCAGTTAAGCCCAAGAACAATGAAAGATAATAATTACATTGTAGCTGGCTCTATGAACAAATTTCAATGACCCCTATATGTTTTTTATAATACCCTCCCTTAAGCACTTGAACTTTTTGAGTTGTTTCCCAGAAATGGCAGAAATTTCACAAGACAAAGGAGTTGAGATTCCTAAGGTCCCTGAGCAAGATTCCTTATGCCAAGAATCGCCATCCCCCCACGACCTGCCCCAATGCATCTGACCTGTCCCAATGCACGTGGCCCCTCCTTAAAAAGCCCATGATCTCTATTGGTCCGGGAGACAGATTTGAGACTATTTCTCCTGTTCTCTTGACAGACGTCTTTCCCATTAAAATTCCTTTCTTCCTTGGCAATCCTCGCTGTCTCAATAATAGGATCTTTGTGCAGCAAGCAACTAGATCTAAGCTGAAACTCCCTTGTGGTTTTGATAAAATGATTGTTGTTTTTTTAAGCCACTAAGCTCTGAAGTGATTTGCTACACAGTAATAGATAACCAGAACAGATACTTTCAGCAAATTGTTTGAATGTATACCAATAAGCATATATAACTTTAACAATTATAAGGCATCATTAAAATAGAAACTAAAATTTACTATTGAAATGACAGAGGGCTTTGGAATCAGATAGAACCAGATTCAAATCCTGTCCAGTATCCTATTAGTTATATGACATTAGCTAAATTACTTAGTCTAGTTTCCAGTTTCTTTCTCTTTAAAATAGTTATTTAAGAACACCTATTGCATAGGTTGTTGTGAGGTTTAAAATCAGAGAACACATACAGAGCCCTTAGCTCAGTGCCTGGAACATAGTAAGTGCTCAAGAAACAGTTCTCAACATTATTATTTGATTGTTGATACTGGTTGAGCCAGTGTTGGCTGGCAAGAGCTCAAATAATGAATAGGACTTCTCCCATGTGAGAGCACTAAGACTTCTATTAAGCAGGCTGGTTAAGTGCCAGCTTGCCTTGTGCAATAGGCCCTGTGGCTGGATAATTCTGAAAGCAGAAATTCCAAACAGGGCCTAGCTATTTGTTTGGTCACAGATGGAAATCTATCCAGTTCAGTTGCTGTTGGAAACTGACTCATCTTCCAGCCTTGAGCATTGGTGCATGTGAAGGTAAATAAGTGAACAATTAACAAGGTAAAGGAGACAGATTTCTACATCATGGGCAAAGTCAGAGTTGTGCACTAGTGCTCAGCTCCTGTAAACTGGATGATCTAGTTTGATTTTATTTTAGCTAGTCAATTTAACTAGTTAAATGTTAATTAAAAATTGACTTGCAAAAACCTAGTTTGTGCTGAAGGACATCCAAAGCAAGAGATGGTGAGGTTCCTGCTGTAAGGAAGCTTGTGATCTATTTAATGATGAAAATTATCATTCTTAGGTTTATTTCCTCATTCAACTACTATAGTGTCTTCCCCTAGCTGGTCTCTTTGCCTCCAGTCCTGCCTAAGCTGTTATCTTCACCACAGCCAGAGTAAACTTTCTAAAATGAAGTTCTAATCTTGACACTCCCTGCTTTCAAATCTTTGGTGGGTGCCTGTCCTTTGGACAAAGTCCAAACGCTTCAACATGGTTTGCAAGAAACTTTATGATCTGGCTTAAAACCCTCCGATGGCTTTGAATTGCTTTTGGAATGGAATCTAAACTCTTCTTTGTGTCCTGCTAGGCCATGCATGAACTGGATCTCACCAGCTTTTCTGACTCACTTTACCTTGCTCACACTACTCCAGACATACTGGCCATCTTCCTGCTTCCCCAACATGCCACAGGGAACTTGCGCTTGCTCTTCCCTCCGCTGGGAGCACTTATCCTTGAGTTCTTTGCAGAGCTGTCTCCTCAAACTTCTCAAATCAACCTTCTTAAGAAAGGCCTTCCCTAATCATCCAATCTGTTTCACATACATCAAAGAGTTACTCTTTCACTTCACCCTATCAACTTTCGTAACAGTAAATTTATCATAAGCTGTCATGATCTCACTTCTCTATCTGTAGGCCCCTTGAAAGCCGGACTCCATCTGTCAAGGTCACCGTGATATCCTCAACTCATGGAACAGTGCTTAGCATGTAGTAGATGCTCAAAATTTTTGTTAAGCATATGAATCTCCATTTTCCGGATTTGGAATCCAAGATTCGGAGAGCTTAAGGAACTTGCTTAGGTAGTAAAGCCAAGTCTGATTGATTTCAAAGCCCATGCCCTAGATCAGTGCTGCTCAAAACGGCCTATCAGTGAACTATCTGTTACTGCTCCAAACCTAGGGCAGTGACAGCTTGGGCCAAAATGTAAATCAATGCAATGCTACCTTCCTGCTCCATGTCTTGCTGGGAGCCAATAGCAGTTTGGGGACCAGCACCCTGCTGTTCACATTTTGAACAGCATTGCTCTAGTCTAGCCACCACACTGTACAGTAGTAAGTCCTCACTTAACATTGTCAGTGGGATCTGGAAATTGCAACTTTAAGGAAAACAATGCATAACAAAACCATTTTACCATAGGGTAATTGATATAAAGAAGAGCTAAGTTCTGATGGCATATTTCTGGTCACAAAAACATCACCAAACTTCTAAAAAAAAGACCAAAATATTTCTAATATTAAACACTGAAATAAATATGAGCTATACATACATTTAAGAAAGATCAACAAAAACAAGTAAGGAAATTATTTACCCAATTATTTCAGTTCAGGGTCACAGGTAGCTAGAGCCTATCCCGGCAGCTCAGGTCACCAGGCAGGAACCAGCCCTGGCCAGGACGCCATCTCATCACAGGGTACGCGCGCGCGCGCGCGCGCGCACACACACACACACACACACACACACACACACGGACCACGCAGACACACCAGCAGCCTCACATGCACATCTTTGGGATGTGGTAGGAAACCAGAGTACCTGAAGAAACCCACGCAGACATGGGGAGAACGTCCACACTCCACACAGACAGTGGCCCCGGCTGGGAGGTGGTTTTTTTTTTTTTTTTCCTCATCAATGTTATTTTAATATAACAAAACGACGTTGAAGGAAACGACGTTTTTTCAAGGACCTGCTGTACTTCTTACTCTTCCTATTCCTTAGCTGATGACTTCATATGAAGCACCTGACATTCCTGGCTCCTTCCTTCCTGCCGTCTGTGGGCTTCTGCACAGGAAGAGTCAGATATTTTGTATCATAGATGAAGAAGGTGTTTAAAAATATATATCCTGCTTTTCGAAGCCAGCAAGAAGATTTTGGGGGAGATTATCCCCAGTTTTGGAATTTTCACAAGGCTCCCAGCTCCAGAAAGCTATTCTTGATGGCTGGCTGGCTAAACTTTCAGTCAAGCCTGATTTCCAAAGAAGAACTGTGCAAACTATTCTTATTATACACACTGGCCTCACAGCCTAAGGCAGTGACAGCCTTAAAAAATCCCATGATGCAGAATCCTATGATCCTGTCCTTATGTGCTCTCAGTCCCTCCTCACGCGGGTGCAGAGCTCCCTACCAGAGTCTGCCTCCGGCCTCCCTCACCAGGGGCTTTCTACCAGCCTTTTCACTTCCAGCCTCACGAAATAGCCCCACCACACGTGCGCGCGCGCACACACACACACACAGATATGCCGTGCCACGATCTCTATCATAGCAGACAGTAGGAAAGGTTTGCTCATTCATTCATTCATTCCAATATTCAGAGCTGTCCGTGTGCCAGGACCTGTGTTAAGAGTGGAGGACACAACGGTGAACACAAAGACCAGAGTCCTTCCCTCTGGGAGCTTGCTGAGCTGGGTGAGGAAGTCTGAGTAAACGACACCATGATGAATGGCTATAAATAAAAGTAGGAAAGTTCTATGAGAAGGTAAACCAGGTGCCACAATCTAGTTTGCATGCAATGCTACTGAAGTGACATTTAAATTGAGGCTCCAACATCAGCATGAATGCTTTGTCCACCTAATGTCACCACCAAGGGCACCCTTTTGCTCCGTGTGCCAGTTACTGAGTTAAGCATTTTAGACACAAGAAGTCATTTTATCTTCACAAAGTCTCAATAGCGTGGGAGCCATTTTATCCCCATTTTATAGATGAGAAAACTGACACATTGAGAAGCAAAATTACCACTCCAAAATTGCCCAACCAATCAAGGCTTGAAACCTAATTCTGCCTGGTTATGATGCTCCACTGCACTCTACTCTAACCTGGTCAAAGCCTTGATAAATAGGTGAGTAGGCATCCCAGCCCCAGGAAGAGGGCCTCCTATAATTAGAGCTGCCCCTGATTAGAGATGGTGTTAGGAAGTACCAGATGGCTCCCAGGCCATACTCTCATTAGTACCACCCTTATAAAGTACAGTGATTCACTCCTACCAGAGGTACCAAACTACTTAATTACTGGTTGCTAGAAGTTTCTACAAGAATGAGAGTTTCTGGGTTGCATCTGAAGGACCTGGGCTCAACCTCATCCAATTTAATTATTTGTGAGTCCCCATTCTGGGCCAGATTCCTTGCTAGGCTTGGGGAAACCAAGCAGAATAAGTCACAATCCCAGCCTTCAAAGAGCTCATCTGGTAGCAAAGGACACGGGTGGGTAAACAGATCACTGCATTATTCTGCAGTGAGACGTAAAGGTAGAAGCATGTACAAGGACCAGAAGGAGCAGAGAAGAGAGGAGGTATTTCTGGAGGAGGGGATTTCTAGGTTGGGTTGTAAAGTATGAATAAGTGTTCAATGGGAACTCAAGAAAAGAGCCTTCCAAAAAGGTGAGGGCATTGGGCAGTAGCATGCAGTCAGTTTGCTATATGCAGTTTTTGTCTTATTAGAGCATATAATGAAAGGTGAGTAGAGGCAAAAGATGCAGCTGAAAAGACACAAAGAGGCCAATCGTGAGGTCTTCTATCCCAGGCTAAGGGGCTGGGGTCTTATCTAGAAGACAACATGGCAGGTAGGGACCTGGTCCTAAGCTCTAGAGATGATACAGCCTGGTTTGCATTTGAGAAAACTCTCTCTGGCATTAATAAAAAGAGCGCATCCGATAAAGCCAGCCAAGAGGCAGGAAGGGCCTTTAAGAGTATAAATGAGAGATGCGGAGGCTGGTGCCCAGGGAGAGCAGTGAGGTTGGGCAAGAAGGAAGGGACATGAGGACAACAGCCTGACAACTGTTTAGATGTGTGCTGTGAGGGAGGACGGGAGGAGTCCTGGATGACTCCCAACCTTCCGTCTTGAGTGGGTGGTGGCTGGTACCACCAGCAAAGACAGGACATTTAGGAAGATGGAGAGGGAGTGGGAGGATGATGAGGCTGGATGTGTCGAGGTGGAAGTGCCAGGAGGTGGGGATTAGCAGGCAGAGGACTCCATAGAGAGACACTTCCCCATTCCCACAGCACCTGCCCGGCAAGACTCAGTCCTGGGCAGGGCAGAAGTCTGTGCCACTCACGCTGGGGGCCTCTGAGATGCAAGTCGTCAACTGTTGCAACAAGCAGGCTCCTATGACAACACAGAGATTGTATCCCCACCCTGGGGACAGGAGTGGCCCAGGAGCAAACAAGGCCAAGGGGAACCCTTGATTTCCTACTTATTTATACTCCACCTTTCCCTTCTTAGTGAATGACAGCGCCACCTATCTCCCCCAAAGCTCAAGCCCAAACCTAAAATCCACCCTTCCTACCTCCCTTTTCCTGCCCCTTCCCCTTCATCTAATTCATCTTCAACGACCACTCTGTCGCAAACAGTCCCAATCACTCTTCATCCCTTTATCCTGCTTCATTATCTTCACGGCACTTACATGACCTAAAATGGTATCATACAGCTGTCGACTTGCTTACAGCCAATGGCAGCTCCAGGAGGGCAGGGGCCTGTCCTGTTCACTGCCATATCCCTATACCTAGAACAGTGCCTAGTGCATTATAGGACCTCATGAGGTTCTTTTGTTTTGTTTATTTATTTATTTAGAGACAGAGTCTAGCTCTGTTACCTGGGCTAGAATGCCATGGCTAGCTCACAGCAACCTTAAACTCCTGGGCTCAGGCAATCCTTCTACCTCAGTCTCCCAAGTAGCTAAGACTACAGGCACGCACCACCATGCCCGGCTGATTTTTTCTATTTTTAGTTGCCCAGCTAATTTTTTTTCTATTTTTAGTAAAGGCAGGGTCTCACTCTTGCTCAGACTGGTCTCGAACTCCTGAGCTCAAGCAAATCCTCCCACCTTGGGCTCCCAGAGTGCTAGGATTACAGGTGTGAGCCACTGCACCCAGCCTGTTTTGTTTTTTTAGAGATGGAGTATTGAAATGTTGCCCAGGCTGGAGTGCAGTGGCTATTCACAGACACAATCACGGTTCACTCAGCTCACTACAGGCTTGAACTCCTGGCTTCAAGTGATTCTCCCACCTCAGCCTCCCAAATAGCTGGGACTACAAGAGCATGTCACTGAGCAGGTATTAAAGGAAGTTCTCCATCTGACACTTCTCCCCATCTCTGCTGCCACACGGATTCAAGCCCCTGTACAATTCCTGGAGCGCTCCCAGACCTCAGACTTGGTCACTGATTGAGTGCGGGCCTGGAGGGCAAGGAAGGAGTCTGAGCTTAGTCTTTTAATTTCCAAGTCATGGTTCCTCTCCAATCCACCCCTTCTCCACAAAGCATCCAGAATAGTCCTCTAGAATCGTAGAGCATGTAACTCCCCTGTTTAAAGTCTTCTAGTGGTCCTCAAGGCCCAGCAAGCTCCCCTCTTCGACTCTATCTCCTATCACTTTACCCCTCATTCTCTACTCTCCCCACACATTGATCCTTCTGTCCCTCAAAGCAAACCTATCTCCAGTCCTAGTCACACCTCTGTCGGGCAAACTCTCCCTCAGCAATTTGCATGGGTCCCAGCTCAAATGCCACCTCCTCCAAGAACCCTTCCTGAACTGTCCAATCTAAAATAGAGCCCTCCTCCTCCCCCACAGCCCCAGGCACTCTTCAGCATATCAGCCTAACTATTTCCCTCACATCATTTATCACAGCCTATTCTTGCTTATTGATTTGTTCACTTGATTATCATTTCTCTTCCTAACCTCTTCCCCTCTGCAGGTACTCCAGTGCCTGGAACATTGTTAAAGCTTAATTAATATTTGTTGAATGAAATTGTGCTTCCACTATTATGATGGTGATGATGATGGTGACAAGGATGATGGCTGATGATGCTGATGTTAATAATGCTGTCCCACAGTGAGATGTTGATTTGAGTTTGTGGATCCATGGATTGACTGGAGTGTGTTCTTGACCTTCTAGTTAGAAACAGGATTCATTGTTAAAAGCTTGGTGTAGGCCGGGCACGGTGGCTCACACCTGTAATCCTAGCACTCTGGAAGGCCGAGGCGGGTGGATCCTTTGAGCTCAGGAGTTTGAGACCAGCATGAGCAAGAGCGAGACCCCGTCTCTACTAAAAATAGAAATAAATTATATGGACAACTAAAATATATATAGAAAAAATTAGCCGGGCGTGGTGGCGCATGCCTGTAGTCCCAGCTACTCGGGAGGCTGAGGCAGTAGGATCGCTTAAGCCCAGGAGTTTGAGGTTGCTGTGAGCTAGGCTGACGCCACGGCACTCACTCTAGCCCGGGCAACAGAGTGAGACTCTGTCTCAAAAAAAAAAAAAAAAAAAAAAAAGCTTGGTGTAGGCTTTGAAGGGGTGTGTGTATGTGTAAGTGTGTGTTTACTCCAAACTCAGAAGACCTCACAGTCATCCTTAGGAACAAGCCATCACCTGTCTCCATGGATACCCATTCAGTGAAGGTCAAACAAGGATGTGTCAGTTTTCCTCTATCATTTTGCATGATGGGCTGGATTTACTGCATTTTGTAGACAATAAATATGAGACAGGAAGACAGTCTCTTGGCCCCTTTAGATGTTCTTTCCAGCTCCTGCACTCACTCTTCTGGGAATGGTCTTGAGGACAGGCTAGAAAAGAGAGAAAATGCAATTAACCAGACAGTGCTAGGGGGAAGAACTGGGGCTGAAAGCGAACGGGTGGCGGCAGAAAAAAGATGGGCCAGAAACTGAAGCAGGATGACCTATCAGTTTCAATCACACTGGTGAAAACTTAAGGAAAAACATGGTTGAACCCATCTGACATTGGTCCTGAAAAAGGGACAGATGCTAATGAACCTCAAAAAGTAGAGATGAAAGAAACCTCAATCATCTCAGTTTGTGGTGGCTCATGCCTATAATCCTAGCACTCTGGGAGGCCGAGGCAGGAGGATTGCTCAAGGTCAGGAGTTTGAGATCAGCCTGAGCAAGAGCGAGACCCCGTCTCTACTAAAAATAGAAAGAAATGATATGGAAAGCTAAAAATATATAGAAAAAATTAGCCGGGCATGGTGGCACATGCCTGTAGTCCCAGCTACTCGGGAGGCTGAGGCAGAAGGATTGCTTGAGCCCAGGAGTTTGAGGTTGCTGTGAGCTAGGCTGACACCACGGCACTCTAGCCCAGGCAACAGAGTGAGGCTGTCTCAAAAAAAAAAAAAAAAAAAAAAATCATCTCATTTTGCAGATGGATAATTTGAAGCCCAAAGAGGAGAATGGACTTTCCTAGTGTCACACAGCAATTCCCATGGCTGACCTAAGACTAGAATTCTCACTATTCAAAGTTCAGTGTTTTTCTGGCACATAACACAGACCAAAGGGTAGTCTCATATTTGAGCAAACAGCCAATAGATCATTAACTTCAGTAGTATCACAGCTGTAATACCCAACTTTTAAGCTAAGTCATCCACATGTACACTCATTTCTGTGGCTACAGAAACTAGCAAGACCCTGTGTCCAAAACTTACCTAAATTCCCATGGCTTCTCATTTCTAGCTCTCCTTCCTCTCAGACCATGACCAGCCTATCACAACGTATATCTCTCACTTTGCCTTTGATTCCCAAGCTGATACTATCAGAGAGGCTGGAAACAACCAAAGATACATGTTAGTAGAGAACTAGGTGTGCCCACAAGACTTACAGAACCAGCGAGTTAATCATATTAGATAGTGAATACTCTTTGAAGCCATGTCAGATCAGAGATCATGACTCTTACCCAATAAAATGGTGGGAAACAGAACCATTCTACAATATCTAGGGTTCTGTGTGGGATGGAGTAACAAGAGGAAATAAAAGAGGAAGAGAAGGTTAAGTCTACTACTGAGGGTTTTGAGTTGCCAGGTCCCATACCTAGAAGCTCAGAAGGCTGGACAAACAGTCTAGATACTTAACCTTCTTCCTTGCACATACAGTAACAATCAAAATATTAATAATAAACATAGTCATTATTTCCTGATCACTACCTACAAACAATATGTTAAGCCCTTTTTGTTACTTATAACAGAATACCTGAAACTGGGTAGTTTATAAAGAAAAGAAATTCATTTCTTACAGTTATGGAGGCTGAGAAGCCCAAGGTTGAGAGGCCACATTTGGTGAGGGCCTTCTTGCTGGTGGGGACTCTGCAGTCCTGAGGCGGCACAGGATATCAGATGGCATCAAATGGCAACAGAGCTGAGTGTGCCAGCTCAGGTCTCTCTTCCTCTTCTTATAAAGACACTAGTCCCAATCTAGTGATAACCCATTAATCCACTAACACCTAATCAATTAATCCATTAATTGTGAATGGATTAGTCCATTCATGAGTACAGAGCCCTCAGGACACAATCACCTCTTAAAGGCTCCACTTCTCACATTGGAGATTAAGTTTCAACATGAATTTCAGAGGAAACAAACAAACCATACCAGCACATTATTTACATTTTTCACTTAATCCCCACCTCAATCCCATGAAATGTAGGCATCATTATTCCCCATGAAAATCAGAGTGATGAAGTAATTTGCCATGTTTGTTACCAAGCTGGAGGACCAAGACTTGAATTTAAGTTTGAGGTCTTTTTTTAAATTTTATTTTATTTATTTATTTAGAGACAGGTTTCACTATATTGCCCAGGCTAGCGTGCAGTGGCTATTCACAGACGTCATCATTGCTGCACTACAGCCTCTAACTCGTAGGGCCAAGGGATACTCCTGTCTCAGCCTCCAGAGTAGGTGGGACCACTACTCGCCACTGTGCTGGTTTAAAGTTGAGTTCTTAATCACTATATTTCAAAGGGTGGTTGGGAGGATTAAATTTAAATTAAAAATTTTATAGTAAAGCACCATGCAAAGCATCAGCTCTTAGTCCATGCTCCTTAAATGATAGTTTGTGTCCCTTCCTGACCTTCTTCACATCCCTTGGTTTATCATCTACTAGGAAAGGATAGTAAGGCTCTTTGGTAAAGAGGGTTTCTTTGCCTGGAATGCTCAATCCTCCGTTGCCAACTCTCAATCCATCTCTTGTCAAAATCACTGAATTCCAAGCCATCTAACTAGGGGATACGAGTGGAGGGGAGGCCAAAGGAAGATTCTCAAAGCCATCTTTTCCCGTTCCACCTGGAGGCCTTGGGCTCTTCCAGCCATAGACGAAGGGCTGTCCTTTGCTGTGAGAACTGGAGCATCTCATTTTCTTGTCTGCAAGTCAGTTTCCCCTTTGGGGCGAGGGAGCAGGGCTGGAGGTCCCCTGAGGGGAACATGGGTCAGGGGCAAAAACAATGTGATCGGCAAGTGATTTAACTTGATATTCCTGCCGCACCTTCAAAAGGAATGATAATAAAACGAATAATTGTACGTGGTTCACAAGGCTGCTGAACTAAAAATAATTCACTAAAAGTGCTTAGCAGAGTGCCTTGGCTATGGGAAGCATTCAATAGATGTTACCTTTGTTACTGCCTTAAGGAATCCTTTGCGAATGACTTTAATTCACAGATGTGCTCGATGGCCTACCTAAAGAGCGGCTCTAGGGTCCTGAATTTAGCCCTTTCCATGGCATGAACAGCCTCTGCCTCAAGTGGAGGGATGCAATTGGCACAACAGCCATGACAGTGGCCGCCAAAAGCTCACTTCCCTTTCTTATCTTTCCGCCGCCCCGCCAGGCGAGAGCCCGAGACTTCCCCAGCCCGCCCACCTCGGCCACCATTGGCCGCCTCCTCGCTGGCGTGACTTAGGCCCCGCCCTCCTCTCGCTGGGACCACTCTGAGGCGATCTCGGGCTACGCAGGGGCCGCGGAGGAGGGGCCGCGATGTATCCTGGGCTTTGTAGTCCCTCTGCCCAGCTGCTGCCGGAGAGCGGAGCCTCAGGGCCCGAAGAACTACAATCCCCAGCAGCCTGGCGGAGACCGGAGTGAGGGGGGGCTGGCGTCACGGGGGCGTTCGGCCTGGGCGGGCTGTTTCTCAGTGCGGCGGCGGCGGCTCGGGGGACCGGGGCCTTTTGTTTGGAGCGGCTGCGGGGGGCCCCGGAGCGGCGAGGCCCGCGGCCTTCCCCAGCTCGCTCGGTCCCGGCCGCCCCTCGCAGGGGTGAGGGGCCACCCCCTGGGCCGGGCATTGCCCCGGGCGCCGCCGCCCCGCCCTAGGCCCGCCCCGCCCGGCCTGAGGGGGAGGAACCGGCCGGGCCTCACCGCGCGGCCCTAACACCTCCGGAGTCGCCGCCACTGCTCTCCGTGCTCCGGACTCGAGGCTGCCTCTCGCCCTTCAGCTGACGCCATGAAGATCAAGGATGCCAAAAAACCCTGTAAGATGAGGGTTCGGGCCCGCCGGGTTGTGAGGGCAGCCTTGGGCCGCGTGTGGAAGCCTCTTGGCGGAGCGGCTTGGTTCCGAGTCCGTGGCTCCTCGCCGGCGCCTGGCCGGGGATGGGGGCGGAGGGACCATTTCAGCACCTGATTCGAGGCGCCTGTCCTCCCCATCCCCCTATACATGCTTGGTGAGCGCCGGCCGCCCCCTGGTCCTTTCCTCCCACTTCCTCCTGGAGATATGGGAGGTGCAAGAGGAAATTTTTGATTTGGATTTTGCCAAACAAGACTAGAGCTGCCAGCTCCCTCTCCCAGCTTCCTTTGAAGTCAGGTTGAAAAGAGGTGGTCCTGGCTGTCTGATTGCGCGGGGGGTAGTTCTCACCCGTTTTTACTGATTTCCGGGCTTCTGCCTACGTCCTTGAAATCCCAGTGGGTTCCTGGGAGTTGTCAGTGTTGGTACAATTGGAGCTTTTAAACGCACGTGCATGTAACCTGTGTATGGATAATTGCCTTGGTTTGTTTTTGTTTAGAATATCAACTAGTTCGTGTTTGTTTTAGAAAATATAAACAAAAAGAAAATAAAATCATCTGTATTCCCAGCACCAGAGCCAACCACTATTAATATTATGGTGAATACCTGTAGAGATTTTTCTGTGACTGTATATGCATGTACTTTTTCTTAAAAAGACGTTCTTACCATGCTTTAAAATAGCAGGTCAACTTTCATTTGTTGCCTTTTTTTTTTTTTTTTTTAGCGTTTTAAAAACCTTTTATTCCTGTCATTGGTTTATTTAATCACTCAGCCATTGTGATTGTCATCCATTAAGTATAATCTCTCGGAACAACTAGAAATGTGGAGATTCATGCTCATGTCCTAGAGTTGTGTTGATATTTTGCAGTTTTTATAGTGTTTCATGTTGTAAGAAATCTTCAGCTATGAAACAGAGCACTGACTGCCAGCCCATCAGATTTCTTGAAAACCTCACCAGAAAGGCAGCAAGCCAAAGTACTCTGAAAGCTGCTAATTGTTAGTTAAATGTGAGGTAACATGGTCTTAATTTTGCAGATGAGGAAATTGAACTTACCGAGGCCCAGAGTAACTTTTCCAAGGCTACACCAAACCAGCTGTGTGTTAATGAGGTTCAGAGCCCCAGGTGGGCTGACTTAGTCCAGTGTTCTTTCTCCTGTGCTCCAAGGGCATAGTCTAAATATGTTGAGAAACCTTTTTTTATCTGGTAGTTTTATTGGCTGGTTAAAAAAATTTGTTCATGGTGATTTCTTGTGATAAATGAAGTGTTCTTGTGATGGTTGTTAAAAGACTCTACAAAACCCTGATGTAAAGGCTTAAATGACAAAGTAACGTAAAAATATTTCTAACTTAGTTTACCTTTGCTTAAACTAGTGCGTCTTGAACAGGTTTGGTAATGTAGAACACTTGACATCTTCCCTCAATGCATACATTTGCTATCTTAGAATTTCCATTTGAGCCGGGCGTGGTGGCTCACGCCTGTAATCCTAGCACTCTGGGAGGCCAAGGCGGGTGGATCGGGCTCGAGGTCAGGAGTTCGAGACCAGCCTGAGCAAGAGCGAGACCCCGTCTCTACTAAAAACAGAAAGAAATGATCTGGACAACTAAAATATATATATAGAAAAAATTAGCTGGGCATGGTGGCGCATGCCTGTAGTCCCAGCTACTCGGGAGGCTGAGGCAGGAGGATTGCTTGAGCCCAGGAGTTTGAGGTTGCTGTGAGCTAGGCTGACGCCACGGCACTCACTCTAGCCTGGGCAACACAGCGAGACTCTGTCTCAAAAAAAAAAAAAAAAAAGAATTTCCATTTGGTGAAAGAGTTTATGACAAACTCATTCTGACTCTTAATAATGGTGTTTATTTTCTTTTTGTTATAGTGACTTGATTATGTAGATTTGAGCAAACTATTATCCTAATCAGGTATGAATACCACCTGCATTTTTTTTTTCTTTTTTTTTTTCCTGAGACAAGAGTCTTGTTCTGTTGCCTGAGCTAGAGTGCTGTGGCATCAGCCTGGCTCACAGCAACCTCAAACTCCTGGGCTCAAGCGATCTTCCTGCTTCAGCCTCCCGAGTAGCTGGGACTACAGGCGCACACCACCACACCTGGCTAAATTTTTCTACTTTTAGTAGAGATGGGTCTCCTTGCTCAGGCAGGTCTTGAACTCTTGGGCTCAAGCGATTCTCCCACCTCGCCTTGGGCCTCCCAGAGTGCTTGAGGCTAGGATTATAGGCGTGAGCCACCTCGCCCAGCCCTACCTTTTTTTTTTTTTTAAGTAAGTTGATTATTACTACATTGTGGTACTTTGTGAGACTGTTAATCTTAAAATAGCCATGCCAAAAAGCCAGCTAATATGATTTGGAAGCCTAAAATAACATTTCCAGTTTCTTGTATGTAAAAGATGACTTTATTGCCTACTTATATTCATTATCGTAAAAAATAAAGAGCATCTCAGTTTTGTGTGTGTGTGTGGTAAAAGAAGGTATTTCAACCATGAACTGCCCTGGAAATATTTGTAACTGGAAAGTGGTATTCTAAATTTTTTGTTTTGTTTTTCATGGGCACTTCTAATACCATAATTATTCAATTTTTAAACAATTCAGTTTAGTGAAAGATGTTTTCTCTTATAAGATTTTTTTGGAATAATTATAACATTTATTGACCTCTTAATATATGTAAGGCACTGTCTTTTCTATGCATTGCATCATTTAACTCTTACAGCAGTACTAGAAGCAGCTACATATCATACTGATGAACAAGTAACCTTGGCTTCACACATTTTCTTACATTATTCACCTAAATATTAGAAAACATGGCTTTTAGATACATCAGCAATATTACCAGGTTACAAACCAAATGCATATAACCAGAAGATTGTAAAAGGAATTGGTTTTATGCTCTAAACTGTATTGCTAGAAGAATCACATTTGAAATTATGTGTTAATTCAACCCCAGGGGAAGGAGAAAATCAGTCTTGTGTTCCTCCATACTTTAACTGACATGATTTCTTAAGGTATAGGTTTTTCAGCTTGTGGTTTGCCTACCTGTTTGGCATGAAACTGGATTAACAAATTGATAGTAAAAGATGACATACCTATATATTTAAATGTGATGTGATAGGAGTTTTGAGTCTGTGCTTTTCTAACCTAAATAAGGTACTTGAAGTTTTTGTTAAGACTGGAGAAAATTGTATACCATGTATGTGTAATTTGCATCGGTATAATTTGGCCTGCTTGTAAATTTAGTTACTACATAAGAATTATTAACAGTTCAGTAGATAATTAAGGTATATTTGGATGGAATAGCTCCCCTTAGACATAACTAATTTATTAAAGAGAAAAATATTTACCCAGCACTCTTCCTAAGGAATCATAATGCTGTCTACTTCAGAACACCACCATGTTTGTTTGTAATGATTATCGAAAAGAGTAAAACTTCTTACCCAAGAACTTGACACCTATCTGAAATTTACCAGTGTATGTGCCCATTTTATAATTTTGTTCCTAAAAATAACATACAATGTTTTGAATATTTTCAGCATTTTGCCTAAAGAACAATTATATCTTCATATGGGATAGGATCCCTTTGGGCTGAAATCTGTGTGGAACCAGTAGCGTGAAATAGCTCTTTAGTACTTCACCACCACTTCCTTACCAACACTTAGTATTAATAAAACACCATGCTTAACACACCTTGTTAGAAATTAACATTCTGTTCTTACGGCTATATATCTTCTGCTGTTTGATCATTTGAAAAGGTGACTGGACATGCAGATTTCTCCTTTTGCATACATAATCTATCTGGTAAGGAAGATAATTTTTTTTTTTCTTTGAGAGTCTCACTCTGTTGACTGGGCTAGAGTGTCATGGTGTCAGCCTAGCTCACAACAACCTCAAACTCATGGGCTCAAGTGATCCTCCTGCCTCAGCCTCCCGCCTTGGGTGCCTTGCCACCATGCCTGGCTAATTTTTTTTTTTGTTTCTAATTTTAGTTGCTTGGCTAATTTTTTCTATTTTTAGTGACGGGGGCGGGTGTCTCACTCTTGGTCAGGCTGGTCTTGAACTCCCGACCTCAAGCAATCCTCCGGCCACAGCCTCCCCAGAGTGCTAAGATTACAGGCGTGAGCCACCTGGCT
This sequence comes from Eulemur rufifrons, assembly GCF_041146395.1. Lineage (NCBI taxonomy): Eukaryota > Metazoa > Chordata > Mammalia > Primates > Lemuridae > Eulemur > Eulemur rufifrons. The sequence continues at coordinate 17,305,370 of NC_090992.1, forward strand.
TGGCCAAGGAAGATAATTCTTGATAGCACTCTATCCTTGTGGTAGTTTGGGATAATTTTACTACATGTGGGGAGCTAATGTCAACTCTCATAACACCAGTTGAGCCAGGGAATAAGCTATTAATTTTTTGAAGACTGAATGAACAGATCATGAGAGATTGTAGGAATTCTCACAGTCTGGTACTGTATATTTGCCATCATCAGAGTGCTTATTTATATTTATGGAATGTGTTTCTCTCTTTAAATGTATATTTTGGTTTTTTTCCTTTTCACCTTGGCAGTGAGTGTTTATTCTCAAAAAAAGTAATAAGAAATGTGTAGGTTGTGTGCAGTAAGTAGGTTGGTGATGCACTGGTGACCTACTTTTTAATTATCCCTTGCCAGAAACAACAAAGCTGTAGGTATAGATACTTGCTTGATTTCTTAGGAAACTGTGGTATTTTTCCCCACCTCATGGAACTGTTAGGTGGGCCTGTGGTTGTCCTTAAGTTTTTATTTTATTTATTATTTATTTTTCAAGAGACGGGAGTCTCACCATGTTGCCCAGGCTAGCTTGGAACTCCTGAGCTCAAGCAATCCCACCATAGTCTCCAGAGTAACTGGGACTATAGGTGCTCAGCATTTGATATAATTTAAAAAACATAAATGAGAGATTTAATATGCTCTGATAATGTATAGTTTTGTTTAGGATTTTTTTTTTTAACTGTTTGATGGTTTCATGCAAGTAGCTTGCCTTAAAAGCCTTTTAAAGAAGCTGTGGAAGGTTTTTGTTTTTCTTCATCATTTTAGTGACAATTATACCTTATACCGAAACAGTGATTTTCTTTCTGTACGACTCAGTAAAATTAACACTTTCATGTACTTCAGACTTTAAAAACAGGATTTCTGGCAGTGGAGGATGGACTGCCACATATAAATGAGCCTTTCTACTGCTGGCTCCAGAATGTGTGTATGTAAATACAGGTTGAGTATCCCTTATCTGAAATGCTTGGGACCCGAAGTGTTTCAGATTCAGATATTTTTGGGATATTTGCATTATACTTAACTGTTCAGCATCCCAATCTGAAATTCATAATGTTCCGATGAGCATTTTCTTTGAGCCTCATGTCAACTCTAAAATAGTTTCAGATTTTAGAGCATTTGGTTTTGGGATTCTGGATTTTTGAATTACGGACATTCAGCCTATATATATTTTTTTATCACCTTTTATACATGTGTCTTTAACACTTCACTACATGCGTTACAAAGTGGCCAGAGTATGTATTTTGGAATTGGCTGTTGGTATACCTTTGGAGTCAGAAACTTTGGTACTCCTTCATAGCTTTAGAAAAGTAAATGATTTCTTATTCCCCAATATTTTATCTATAAACTTGAAATGTTTTTCTAGCCAGTAAGGTTCCTTTGAAACTTAATTCATGGTTTTGTGTAAGTATTAAACACTTCATGTGAGTCAAAGAATGGCTGTATTCAAATATTTAGAAACCTTGGGAGGAGTTGCTTCTGGCTGAAATAAAAGTGGCATGAACTTTGAACCTGGTAATGCTTTAGCTTTGTAGTTTGCTCCCCAAATAACATTTTTATATTTGTATGTATATTTTGACAGCTATGTTTGTTTGACACTAGGCACTGAAAGAAAACTTGCAGGTTATGTTTTTTCCTAATGTATTTTGAATTTTGGAAGATAAAGGTTTTTAGTTTAATAAATCTCACCTTGTACAAATTTTCCTATCCCAGAATGTACTTAATGTGGCAATAGCGATTTCCACCCTTCCCCAGGAAATGTAGAATTAAGCATAGGAGAATTCACTTTGGTTATATAACATCAGAAGGATTCCTTTGTTTTATCTAATGTCCACTGAAAAGTGTCCTAATTACATGTCTTTTCAGCAGACCGAGGCATTTCTGAAGGCATCTTTTTAGTTATGGGATCAGTAAATCTGTTCCTGTTTTCTTTGTGTTTATGCAAGCAAACACTTGGTGTAAGTTTCCTGTGTAACTGTTCGTAGTATTGCTGCTTGCTTCTATGAAGGGGATTTGGGGGGAGGGGGTGGCACAGGCAAGGAGGCGATCTATAACTTTTTGCATGAAATTCTTAAAGCGAAAATTGTAGATTCATGAATAAATGGAAAGCAAAACTTACTGATACCACAATCTTTTTACATAGGGGTATATTATTGTATGGTTTCTGTAAGTGGCCTACCGTTCATTAGAAGAGTGTATGCTTGTTTAAAGATGGTCTCTGTTGCAAACCACCCAACAAAATTGAGAAAATTTAGTCAGTTTCTTCTGCTTCTGTTGCTTCTTGGTTATTTATACCAGCCTAAAGGTGACGTAAACACATAGTGCTTGTTTGGGGTCTTGTTGGCCTTAGTTTCCCAAATTATGGTCCAAAGTCATTTTACTTTTTAAAAAACTGTTTCTTTTTTTAAGAATGGCAATTTGGGTTTCAAATAGAAAAATAAATGAACTATTTCTCCAAAAGAAGATAATGAGAATTATTCCTTCCTCATATTTAAAATCATGTAATTTTAGTAAATGTGTAAATTCTAAAATGAAGAAATGTCTAGAATCCTTTCTCATTGAATACTATGTCCCTGGTTTTCTGATGGTACACACGAATCAAGTAAAATATGAATACTTACAAAATAAAGTAGGATTTTAGAGAGAATTTTCCTTAAATTTTACATAAAAACTGTCATATATGTTTTGTTGCCAGGCAGTTTATAATCCATGTATCTTCAGTATTATCTATCATAATGATTAAGATCCCAGAGAATAGAAATAGACTTTCTAGAATGGAATCCTGTCCCTGTCACTTACTAACATTTTGGCCTTAGGCAAATTTCTAATCTCTCTGCCTCATTTACTCATTGTGAAGTGGTACACACAAAAGGAAAACCCCTACTATAGGAGCATTAAGGATAAAATGAGCCAATACATGATTACCATATTTCTGGCACATATGATTAACACATTTCTGGCAGATAGTGAGCCCTCAGTAAATGTTAGCTGTAGTTCTATGGAAACTGAATTAGTTGGACTTGAATTTAAAAAGTTAGAATTTTGTAATTTATATTGTTACCATACCGATTTTTTTTCCCCCCAGCCTTGGGAACAATGGTAAAGCACTATCTTGTAACTGTGTAAAGATTATGGCCAATGAATGTAAGGAAATCACATTGTATTATAGAATTGAGTGTCATAACACAAAGGAATCAAGTGAACAAAGCCAGTGATTTCTCAAATTCCATTTAGATCTGGCTATAGTAGAATCTTCTGGATCTATACAGTATATAATTTTTTAATAGAGTCCCAGATCTTACTCTTAAAGATCATTGTCCAGTATCTCTGAGGTGAGGTACTGGACAATATAGGAATTTCCTATATTTTAAAGATACAGAAATCTGTATTTTTTAAAATGATACCTAGGTGATTTTGATCTTCTACTAGATTTAGGGTACCTTACCCTTACTTTACAGACATATCTTAAGCAGCTCTTGTGCATTCTGCACACTGCCACTAAGTAAGCTTTCTAATTTGAGTAGACTGTGCCACTCTTCTGCTGAGAAAATCAGTGGTGCCCCATTGCCCAACCACTTCAGGCCTAATCTCTTATCCTAGTGTGCAAGGCCCTTAATTTCCTCAGCGTTACTCTTTTTCTTAGTTCCCAACTATATTGACTTACGCCTCTTTGCCTTTGGGTAGGCGATTTTTGTTTTTAGTATTCCCTACGGTCAAACACCGACATAGGGTTTTAGCATTCTTTCTGTTAATCTATACTTTGTATATAATTTTATTTTGCTTATCTCATTCTTATGTATTTAAATTTCCCTACTAGATTGACACCTCCTTCAGGGCAATTATTTTATTATCTTCACCCACATTACTATTCCCTGGTGTAGAGAAGGTACTCAGTAAGTATTTATTGAAGGGAATTGGGGAAACTAAGATCCAGAGAAGTTAATGGGTTTTCCAAAGTCATATAGCCCAGTTTAGTGGGAGAGTGCCAATTTCCAAACCCAAAAGACACTGCCTGCTAGAATGTGCTTGTCCCTGAGTAGACTTACTTTCAACATTATTAACAGCTAATTTTATTAGCCAGATATACCAAAGAAAATTTAATATACTTAATAAGCAAAGAAAAAGATTTCTTTTTAAGGAGGAACTTTTCCCTTAGGTTACTTGAAGTGATTATAGGCCAATTTTATTATATTAAAGTCTTTATAGGAACAAAAGATTTTTCAAGGCTGGGCGCGGTGGCTCACGCCTGTAATCCTAGCACTCTGGGAGGCCGAGGTGGGAGGATCGCTCGAGCTCAGGAGTTCGAGACCAGCCTGAGCAAGAGTGAGACCCCGTCTCTACTAAAAATAGAAAGAAATTATATGGACAACTAAAAATATATACAGAAAAAATTAGCCAGGCATGGTGGCACATGCCTGTAATCCCAGCTACTTGGGAGGCTGAGGCAGAAGGATTGCCTGAGCCCAGGAGTTTGAGGTTGCTGTGAGCTAGGCTGACGGCCACAGCACTCTAGCCTGGGCAACAGAGTGAGACTCTGTCTCCAAAAAATAAATAAATAAATAAATAAATAATAAAAATAAGAGATTTTCAAGCCCTAGGTGATGGTACCTATTTATTGAAGCAAAGTTGGTCCAAATGTTTCCCGTTCCTTGGGGCACATGATAAGTATTTAATAAATGAAAAGGAGTGCCTACTAGACGAGGAATTAAGGGCCTGGCCATCTCTAAGCATCCTATCTTACCCATTTTTAGAAAATATACAAATAAAACTTTGAAGGGGAAAAGGTGAGTTGCACATAGAAAATGTGTCTTGCCCGATAAGTATTATTGACTGAATGCATTATTTAGGGTAAATGAAATTTATGGATAATTATCTAGTTCCTAATTTGCATTTCTAAAATCGATAAATATATGTTTTTAATTCACAGCTTTCCCATGGTTTGGCATGGACATTGGGGGAACTCTAGTAAAGCTCTCGTATTTTGAGCCTATTGATATCACAGCAGAGGAAGAACAAGAAGAAGTTGAGAGCTTAAAAAGTATTCGGAAATATTTGACTTCTAATGTAGCATATGGATCCACTGGCATTCGGGATGTACACCTTGAACTTAAGGATTTAACACTTTTTGGCCGAAGAGGGAACTTGCACTTTATCAGATTTCCAACCCAGGACCTACCTACTTTTATCCAAATGGGAAGAGATAAAAACTTCTCAACATTACAAACGGTGCTATGTGCTACAGGAGGTGGTGCTTACAAGTTTGAAAAAGATTTTCGCACAGTACGTATCTGTTACTCAAAACCAAAAATTGACACCCATTCTGTTCAAGTTTTTAAATATGAGGATAGGTTTCCATCTAACATGTTGTTAGGATGTCTCTGCAGATATTGGGGTATTTTAAACATCTTTATGGGATGACTAAAAATTGCCCAGATTTGGGCATGTTGCATATAATATTTGGTAAAACCTGCTAAGTTTAGGACTATGCTACAAAACTACAATAAAAGGGTGTGTTTTTTTGTTTTTTTGTTTTTTTTTTTTTTTTTTTTGAGACAGGGTCTCACTCTGTTGCCCAGGCTAGAGTGAGTGCCGTGGCGTCAGCCTAGCTCACAGCAACCTCAAACTCCTGAACTCAAGCGATCCTCCTGTCTCAGCCTCCCAAGTAGCTGGAACTACAGGCATGCGCCACCATGCCCAGCTAATTTTTCTATATATATTTTTAGCTGTCCATATAATTTCTTTCTATTTTTAGTAGAGATGGGGTCTCGCTCTTGCTCAGGCTGGTCTCAAACTCCTGAGCTCAAACGATCCGCCCACCTCGGCCTCCCAGAGTGCTAGGATTACAGACGTGAGCCACCGCGCCCGGCCTGTTTTGTTTTTTTTGAGACACAGTCTTGCTCTGTTGCCCAGGCTACAGTACCGTGTTGTCACCCTAGCTCACGGCGACCTCAAACTCCTGGGCTCAAGCGATCCTCCCACCTCAGCCTCCTGAGTAGCTGGGACTACAGGCATGCACCACCACGCCCGGCTAATTTCTTTCTATTTTTAGTAGAGATGGAGATCTCACTCTGGCTCAGGCTGGTCTCCTGACTTAGGTGATCTTCCCGCCTGGGCCTCCCAGAGTGCTAGGATTACAGGCATGAGCCACCATGTGTGGCCTAAAAGGGGGATTTCAGTGAAGTTAGCAGTGTATAAAGCCATGTGTGCATTGACTTTGAATTATTTTCCCTAGTATCGTCCTATGTTTGCCTCATTTTACTTATTTATTTATCTATCTATCTATTAATTAATTAGATAGAAAGGGAGAGGGAGAGATAGATGAGGTCTCATTATGCTGCCCAGGCTGTATTCAAACTCTTTGATAGTGATCCTCCCACCTCAGCCTCCCAAGTAGCTGGGACGACAGGCATGTGTCACCAGGCCCAGTTGAATATTATTTACATGGTCGTTTTTTCCAGGGCTATCTCCTTCCCAAACTCCAAATTTGGAAGCCAGTGTCTTTTGGTTACTAGATACCTGAATGAAAATCCCTGTTATTCCTTTTTTTTTCTGGTTTTAAACCATCAACCCTACCATGTTCCTGTCTCAAAAGGGGTGATTTGAATATGGAAAGAGGACTGTGAGTATTGGTTTCAATTATGTGCTGTTAGGGGTTTGCCAAGCTTCTGGTCTTTTCCATTAAAGACTCAAAGTTGGTATTTGAGGCTACTAAAATTTGTTTTCCTTGAAAATATATATATTTAAATTCTGAAAGTCATTTAAGAAAATTCTGTTAATAGAATATAAGTAATCACTTACATCATTCACATAAGTGAGCCCTTTATAATTTGGGGTAGTTTAAAGATGCACTTTTTATTTGAATGTTATTTGTTTTGATGGATACTGCTGCTTTGTATTTAATTTGAGTAATTTGAACATAAATTTCATGAATTTGAGACCAGTTTGGACATGTGACTGCTAATTTTCTTGCCTGAAAGCCAGCTTTCACCTGGCCATTGAAGATACTGGTATCCAAATGTGCTTCTAATTTTTTAAAATATGTAACATTTTCTAATGATGAAGTTCTATAAATTCTTTTTGTTGATAGTCATTTATTAGACAAATATTTGAGCATCTAGTGCATGTCAGGTATTGTGCTAAACACTGGAAGAACACAGCTGGGATTAAGACACTGACTTAGCTCTCAAAGAGTATGATATTCTAGATCACACAGATAAGTAAATTATAAGTACCGTGCATTATAATGAATACTGTTCCAATGAAAAAAAGGTGCCATAGGAACACAGAGTGGTACCTGACAACTCATAGAGAATTGAAGAGCTTCCTAGAGGAAGTGATATCTAAAATGAGATCTTTATAAGAAATATTTTGTAATACACCCTTTACTAACCTGAAAAGAATTTAGTAATTTCAAACAAGCAAAGTATAATATAAAAGCAGGATATTAAGGTGTTTACATACCAGTAGGTTGATTTACTGGTATGCTCATACTCAGAGGATATAATGAAATAGTTAGATGTTTACACCTATACATAGATTCATGAATACCAAAGCTACAAATGCCAGATTGATGTATATTTTATTGGAAAATCAGATACCTCTAGTGGCATTGCTGCTCATGCCACACAACATTTGGTAAAATTCTAAATAGTAAAAAGCACAGTATTCCCCTGGGTTGTATGGTGGTTGAATTCCTAGCAAATTTAGTATATATTAAAACCATGGCCGGACGCGGTGGCTCACGCCTGTAATCCTAGCACTCTGGGAGGCCGGGGCGGGTGGATGGCTTGAGGTCAGGAGTTCAAGACCAGCCTGAGCAAGAGCGAGACCCCCGTCTCTACTAAAAAAAAAAAAAAAAAATAGAAAGAAATTATACGGCCAATTAAAAATCTATATAGAAAAAATTAGCCGGGCATGGTGGCGCATGCCTCTGTAGTCCCAGCTACTCGGGAGGCTGAGGCAGTAGGATTGCTTAAGCACAGGAGTTTGAGGTTGCTGTGAGCTAGGCTGACGCCATGGCACTCATTCTAGCCAGGGCAACAAAGCGACACTCTGTCTCAAAAAAAAAAAAATATATAAAATAAAATAAATAAAAAATAAAATAAAAAAAATAATAAAATAAAATTAAAAAAAAACCATGTGAAGAGTACTTTGTGTTTATACACAGAGGTGGATAAGATACTTTGTTCTTAGATAGGCTCAGATAATTTTTTTTTTTTTTTTTTTTGTTGAGACAGAGTCTCACTTTGTTGCCCAGGCTAGAGTGAGTGCCGTGGCGTCAGCTTAGCTCACAGCAACCTCAGACTCCTCGGCTTAAGCGATCCTACTGCCTCAGCCTCCCGAGTAGCTGGGACTACAGGCATGCGCCACTATGCCCGGCTAATTTTTTTCTTTTCTTTTTTTTTTTTTTTTGAGACAGAGTCTCACTCTATTGCCCAGGCTAGAGTGAGTGCCGTGACGTTAGCTTAGCTCACAGCAACCTCAAACTCCTGAGCTCAAGCGATCCTCCTGTCTCAGCCTCCCGAGTAGCTGGGACTACAGGCATGCACCACCATGCCCGGCTAATTTTTTCTATATATATTTTTAGCTGTGCATATAATTTCTTTCTATTTTTAGTAGAGATGGGGTCTCACTCTTGCTCAGGCTGGTCTTTAACTCCTGAGCTCAAACGATCCGCCCACCTCGGCCTCCCAGAGTGCTAGGATTACAGGCGTGAGCCACCGCGCCCGGCCCTAATTTTTTTCTATATATAGATTTTTAGTTGTCCATATAATGTCTTTCTATTTTTAGTAGAGACGGGGTCTCGCTCAGGCTGGTCTCGAACTCCTGACCTTGAGCGATCCACCCGCCTTGGCCTCCCAGAGTGCTAGGATTACAGGCGTGAGCCACCGCGCCCGGCCAGGCTCAGATAATTATAAACAAATTTTCCCATTGCCACTACAAAAATGTCTGGCAGAACACTCAAATATAATACAGAAATGGGAAAATTGGTTTGCAGAACTGTCTCACCCATTACAGATGTCTGGCATCTCAAATCCCTGCCCACTAAATATCATTTTGATCCTTCCCTCCTCGTTGTTTGAAAGCTAAAATGCCCCTAGAGGTGATAGCACCCTCACTGAGAACCAGTGAACTAAATGAAATCTCTAAGAGATTTTGGTATGAAACAAAACAAGTAAAAATGTGGGGATTATAGATGATTTTTAAATTTTGTAACTTACATGAAAATTATATAGTACAGTTGAGTCAAGTATTTTGAATGCTGTCCTTTTTCTTAAATGTTTTTTAACAGATTGGAAACCTCCACCTGCACAAACTGGATGAACTTGACTGCCTTGTAAAGGGCTTGCTGTATATAGATTCTGTCAGTTTCAATGGACAAGCAGAGTGCTATTATTTTGCTAATGCCTCAGAACCTGAGCGATGCCAAAAGATGCCTTTTAACCTAGACGATCCCTATCCACTGCTGGTAGTGAATATTGGCTCGGGAGTCAGTATTTTAGCAGTCCATTCCAAAGACAACTATAAACGAGTGACTGGGACAAGGTAGTAACCTTTGGCCTTATTGCAGCATTCACATTGTTTTATACACAGAAGTTATTAATATATTAAGGTTAATTTCCAAGGAAAATAACACGTATTTGTGCAGTAGCAAAAAATGTAGATATGTGTTAAAATGTCATAGATAATATTTTATAAGATGTGTATGTAAAGACTCAAACTAAACTTACTAAATGTTTATTATTGGTCAGCATGAGTTAGCATCAAAATTTCCATAATTGTGAGAGTGAATCTCTTTATCTAGAAAGATTCCAACAACAGTTTTTCTAGAATTTAACGGAAGAGCATTTATTTGGAAGCGACAGTGTTCTATTGCTTTCAAAACTATAGTATCTGTTTATAATTTGTTTTTTAATTTTCCAAAGCATTTTTCTTCTTTCCCTATATTATGCTTTTTGAGACAGAGTCTCACTCCGTAGCCCCGGGTAGAGTGCAGTGGTGTCACATAGCTCACTGCAGCAAACTCCTGGGCTCAAGCAATCCTCCTGCCTCAGCCTCCCAAGAGGCTGGGACTGCAGGCGCCACCACACCTGGCTAATTTTTTCTATGTTTGGTAGAGAACGAGATCTTTCACCTATTAATAGATATATTTAAGCCTAAAGCTTGCCATGTGCTGAATAGATCTGCACTTAAACTGCAGTATTGGGTAATATTGTAATTCTTACGGGATGAATTTAATGTTAATGTTCCCAAATAGCACACAGAATTTTCTGTACTAACTAAAATACGAATGTGAAAAGGTTTAAAACTTTTCCTTGTGAGTCTTTTATGTACTTTATAAACTTTTAAAGAGAAGTGGAGACTTCTGCTTAGTTAATAAGGAAGAAAGATTTTGGGATACTTTAGACTGATTTGTAAAATAAAATCATTTCAATTTTAAAATAGTGCTTCTGTTTTTATGGTGGTTGAAAGTCCACCTCCATTGTAACTCTATGCCAAAGAATTACACACAGGCCAGGCGCGGTGGCTCACTCCTGTAATCCTAGCACTCTGGGAGGCCGAGGCGTGTGGATTGCTCAAGGTCAGGAGTTCGAGACCAGCCTGAGCAAGAGTGAGGACCCTGGGGGGGGGGCCCCCCCGTCTCTACCAAAAAAAAATAGAAAGAAATTATCTGGACAACTAAAAATATATATATATATATTTAAAAAAAAATTAGCTGGGCATGGTGGTGCATGCCTGTAGTCCCAGCTACTTTGGAGGCTGAGGCAGAAGGATTGCTTGAGCCCAAGATTTTGAGGTTGCTGTGAGCTAGGCTAACACCACGGCACTCTAGCCTGGGCAACAGAGCGAGACTCTATGTCCAAAAAAAAAAAAAAAGAATTACACACAAGTATTACCTATTTCAGTTAACTCTAAGGGACAGACTAGTCTGTTAACTGAATCCAGCAGTGATTCAGGGATAGAACCTGCTAGCAATTTAGGTGAGACAAGTGAGCAAACGTTTTGAGTTTAGGAAGTAGAAAGACATAATTTCGTTGTATGAACATATCTGAATGAAGAATAGAACCAGGTAAATTTCTGTCATTAACAAGATGAACACTGGATATAAATTTTCTTGTTGTATTTACGTCTAGGTCATGTTAAACATTAATGCATCGCATTGAATTTATTTCAGCCATGTCAGGCCAAGTGACTAAGCCTTTCAAAAAAATCATTTCCTGGAAGCCATTTAAAAGTACAAATTTTCTCATTTTAATTCATATGGTACTAATTTTTAACATTTATTCCTCTTAATGCACACACAAATACATTTTAGCAGCTACAAAATGTAAGGTATTGGGTGAAGGCTTTGGAAGGTATTTAAAAGGTCCCTTCTGTCCTCATGTTTCCATCAAGTGATTTTTTTTTTTTCCCCTTTGGTGTATTCTTTGATCTGACAAGTTTGATTTTACCAAGCAATTTTTCTTGGCTTTGTTCATTATGTGATTATTTTATCACTTAGCATTAGTATTATGTTTTTTCTTTGTGTTTATTGAATAAATGATCTACCCTTTTACTTTGAAGAAAACACAGTGTGTAAATGCAACTTAGCAAGTTTCTTTCTTTTCTTTAGCCTTGGAGGGGGTACCTTTCTGGGTTTATGCAGTTTATTGACTGGCTGTGAAAGTTTTGAAGAGGCTCTTGAAATGGCATCCAAAGGTGACAGCACCCAAGCTGACAAGCTGGTCCGTGATATTTATGGAGGAGATTATGAAAGATTTGGTCTGCCAGGTTGGGCTGTAGCATCTAGGTAAGTTTAACATTTATGTTATTGAATTTGTATAATTCAAATTGTTTGTTTAGTTTTTGAAGTGCAATCAATCACAGAGTTGTAAGGGTGTTTTCCCTTACCCCTTTTAGGTTCCAAGTTTTGAACATTGATATATTTTAAAAATTAAATACACCTTAAGAAGTTTACCCTGAGTGTACCCTATAAGAAACCACTTATAGTCATCCTTGAGTATCCTTCCAGTGTTTCTCTGTGCAAATACAAATATATATATAGCCTTATTATCCTCCCTTTTTCTTATACAAAAAGTAACATACCATTATGTAGTACACTATATATGCTCTAAAACAGCCATATATCCTAGAAATTTTTCCATATTGTTGTTCTGTCCTTATTTTGTACATGTCTAGGCTTAACTATAAGATAAATTCTTAAAAGTATGATTGCTAATGCACGTTTGCAATATTGTTAAGTATGCCTTCCAGAGGAAGTGGTTACTGTTTTTCACCCTTTCCAGCAATGGATGAAAGGGCCTGTTTCCCTACAGTTTCACAAGTAGTATGCTGTTAGACTTTTGAATTTTTGCTAATCTGATGGAGAAGTGATATCTTATTTTTTTTTTTTTTTTTTTTTGAGACAGAGTCTCACTCGGTTGCCCAGGCTAGAGTGAGTGCCGTGGCGTCAGCCTAGCTCACAGCAACCTCAAACTCCTGAGCTCAAGGGATCCTCCTGTCTCAGCCTCCCGAGTAGCTGGGACTACAGGCATGCACCACCATGCCCGGCTAATTTTTTCTATATATATTTTTAGCTGTCCATATAATTTCTTTCTATTTTTAGTAGAGATGGGGTCTCGCTCTTGCTCAGGCTGGTCTCGAACTCCTGAGCTCAAACGATCCGCCCACCTCGGCCTCCCAGAGTGCTAGGATTACAGGCGTGAGCCACCGCGCCCGGCCGAGAAGTGATATCTTAGTGTACTTTTATTTGCATTTCTCTTACCAACAGTTGGGTTAAGAACTTTGTACATTTTCTTTTGTGAGTGATTATGTTCTACTTTCCTGTTGGATTTTATACAGTTGAATTTATCAGTCTTTTCTTTTATGGCTTCTGGATATTGATTCATATTAATAGTAAGTCAGTCTTCTCCATTCCAAATATATAAAGGGAATAAACCCTTGTTTTATATTTTAATCTTTGATTTACTTATAATTTATCTTGGGGTTTTATTGTGAGGTACAGATCCAGTTTTAGCTTTTCAGTTTTTTTCAGAAGGCCGTAATATCTAATAGTCCATCTTTATTCCACTGATTTGGGAAGACTTCTTTATCCTACACTGGCTTCTTTTCATTATTCTGTTGATGCACCAGCACTACACTTGTAGATGTATAGAGGCATAAAAGTATGTTTTAATATTTAGAAGGGTTAGTCTCCACCTTGCTTGTTTAGTTTTCTATATGAACATTAAACAATTTTCTCTAATAGAAAATAAAAAAAACTTTGTTTTGGAATCTCTTTAAGCTTATATGTTAATTTAGGGACAAAAGACATCTTTTAAGTTTTTCTGTCAAAGAACTTAGCTTGTCTTTTTGTTTAAGGCTACCTTTGTGCCTTTCAGATATTTTAAAAGGCTTCTTCATATGTCTGTACGTTGCTTTTTAAGTTATTCCAAAGTATTTTTATATATTTTGTTCTCATATATCAGTCTTGGTCTCTCAGTATGCTTTCTAACTGGTTGTGGTTTGAGCATCCCAAGTTCTTCGTTAAGGTGTCCAGTACCCTTCAGTAATAGACTTTGTCTAACTCCTCAGTAACATCTCATGCCTCTCCCTCTGTCTGACCATTTGATGTTACTTGTAATTTCATAGATATTTTCAGTTCTCATTTCTGTGTGCCGTTAGCCTTCAGTTGCCTCTGCCTAAGATTTTCCTCCTCTTATTTTCTGGCCAAGTTTTTCTGGTCATTTTACTCTGAAAATACCTTCCCTCATACCTTCTTAACTTTTCCCCTCTTACCACAGCAGTGATGTAGGTTTCCATTGTGTTCCTAAGGTTAGCATATGGTTTGGGTTTTAAGTTTTTTCCTGTTCATATGCATTTCTCTTGCTATCTCTCACCCTCTATCTAGGCTTGCATTGTCCATTATGGCAGCCTCTAGCCATATGTGTACATCAAGCACTTGGAGTGTGGTTAGTGCCACATGTTGAAACGACAATATTTGTATAATACATATATTGGCTCAGATTAAATGTACAATTAAAATTAATTTCACTTGTTTATTTTTATGATTTTTTTTTTTTTTTTTAAGAGATGGTCTTGCTCTGTTGCTCTGGCTGAGTGCAGTGACATAATCATAAGCTGTAACCTCGAATTTCTGGGCTAAAACCATCCTCCTGCCTCAGCCTCCCAAGTAGCTAGGACTGCAGGCAGGTGCCACCATGCCAGGCTAATTTTTTAATTTTTCTGTAGAGACATGCATGGTCTTGCTGTGCTGCCCAGGCTGGTCTCAAAACTCCTGGCCTCAAGTGATCCTCACTCCTTGGCCTCCCAAAGTGCTGGGATTACAGATGTGAGCCACTGTGCCTGGCTATTTGTACCTTTTTTAATATGGCTAATAGAAAATGTGAAATTACATGTTGCTCATGTTTTATTTCTTTTGGACAGTGTTACACTGCACTAATTCACTGCTTGAGGGACTTCCTTTGTGTCCCCAGCGCAATGTTTCATATATCATAAATGTTTGTTGTGATTTATTTATTTTTTTATTTATTTTTATTTTTTTGAGACAGTCTCACTCTGTTGCCCGGGCTAGAGTGCCGTAGCGTCAGCCTAGCTCACAGCAACCTCAAACTCCTGGGCTTAAGCAATCCTTCTGCCTCAGCCTCCCAAGTAGCTGGGGCTACAGGCATGGACCACCATGCCCAGCTAATTTTTTTCTATATATATTTTTAGCTGTCCAGATCATTTCTTTCTATTTTTAGTAGAGACGGGGTCTCGCTCTTGATCAGGGCTGGTCTCGAACTCCTGACCTCCAGCGATACTCCTGCCTCAGCCTCCCAGAGTGCTAGGATTATAGGCGTGAGCCACCGGGCCCGGCCTGTTGTGATTGAATGAAAAGGAATTTCAAGTTGAAGCTGAGATGTCTTCGGAAATATTTTGTGATTTTGACCTTTTTAGAGTAAACCAAAATGTATTTCTCTGTTTTTTCTTGGCTTCCCTAAAAGAATAGCCTTTTAATTTGTTTTGGATCAGGCTTAAAAATGAAAATATTTTAGTAATCTTTGCTTTCTTATAACAACTAATTGCTTTTTTTTTTCTTTTTTTGACTAAATTTTAACCATAATTCTTTAAAAGCTACTATTTTGTCCTTGTGTTGATTTTTGTTAGTTTTTGATCTTGTCTCTGTGTTTTTACTCTTTTGATCCTAATTTTATTAAAAATATCCAGGTTATAGATAACATCTGCTAATACATAAAATGTTGCTTGTTATCAGTGTATTTGACTTTTGTTTGTTTCTCATTTCTCTGTAGTTTTGGGAATATGATTTATAAGGAGAAGCGAGAGTCTGTTAGTAAAGAAGATCTGGCAAGAGCTACTTTAGTTACTATCACCAATAACATTGGTTCTGTGGCACGAATGTGTGCTGTTAATGAGGTAAAAAAAAAAACTTTAATTATATGAAAATGTGAAATTGGAGTTTTATGTACATCTAGCTGGACTTCTTCATTTTCCTTAAGAAGGCCTCTTAGATTGAGATCTATTCCAAAATTAGCAGATAATTCAAATTGAAATAGTACAAATAGATATTTACAATTTAAATTTATACAAGAACTTTTTCAGAAATACATAACCTAAATTTCTTGAGGATGTAAAAGAAAGTTCTAAGCATAAAACATTTTGAGGCAACTAATTAGTGAAAATATTTTTTTTTACTACTAATACTGCGTTTAATTAGTGAAATACTGGGGAATTTTCTTACTGCCCTCGGCTTCTTTACAGTGCTGCCTTGTTGCATATGGATCAAGCAGCATTGTACAGGGCTATGAAGGCATTGAGACTTGTTCTTCATGTGAAATTTGAGTGATGTGTACTGCCCGCTCTAAGAAAAGTACGCGAAAGCATATACTGCTGGGTTGGACACATAGTTGGGATATAATTTCACCTTCATGTACTAGAGATATTTGCCCATTTAATTTTTGTAAAAATCGAAGCCTTAAATGGATTGGGAAGTTTGCTGTTTGAAGGAATCCTTCATTTGTTTATTCACTCATTTATTCATTGAGCAAGTATTTATAGAGTACCATGTGCCAGGCATTGTTCTAGGCACTTGGGTTATATTAGTAAAAAAAACAAATATCCCTGACAGGTAAATTGTTTAGTACCTATTAGGTGGTATGTGCTGTATTTTTTAAAAAGAGAAAATCAAACAGGATTAGGAAGATTGAGAATAGGACAGAGAGTGGCAGAGGACAACTTGCCAAGTATTTGGGTGGTTAAAGGAAGGGTTTATTGACAAATGTAACCCTTGGGCAAAGATTTGATGGAGGTGAAGTAACCATGTATGCAAATAACGTGGAGGAGAGAGGCCCCAGCAGAGAGAACCTCTATGCAAATCCTCTTAATTATTCTATGTGTAAATCCAGAATTTTATCTCTTAACTTTTTAAATAATTTAACCTTAAGCGTAATAAATTGGTTGATGGAACCACTACAAAGTTTAATTTAGATTTTGGAAATATTTCACTTTGGGGGCTACAGTAATCTGGGACCTTTGTTCTTAACCCTGTATGTCTAGATTTTCACTGCTCAATTGAATTAACAGTAATTAAGGCCATGGTTTACGCTGTCCAAACTAAAGTGCACAAAGACGTATACTCAAAAATCAATATAATATTGTAAGAATAGAAGTAGATTTTCTGGAGATTCGAACATTAGTTCCCCCAAATAAAATTTCCTTTTCATAGAGGTACCTAAGAAACCAAATTAGTGCATGTGGAATCTTATCAGAGAGAGAATGACTTGATGAATCAGTCTTGGGACAGCGATTGCTAGAATCCGAGGGGTTGAGTGTACATGCCAGTACCCTAGTCAGTGTTACTCTCCAAAAGAAATAAAGTCCACAGTTGCTTGTCATTGTTGAACATGCATTGCAGTGTACGAGTATGTTTACTGCTTATTTTACCCTAAAGGCAATTTAAAATACTTTCTTGGTTTGATTCCTTTAATCTCATCAGTAATGTATCTCCAAATTACTTTGTTAGATGGATTATGTATTGGCTGTTTTCTAAAATAAGTCTAACCTATAATCATTTACTAGGGTCTTTGCAGAACCTTTATTTTTTTTAAAATAGCCTTATTTTTTGGAGCAGTTTTGGGTTCACAGTAAAATTGAGTGGAAAGTACAGAGAGTTCCCATGTTATACACAGACACACACACACACACACACACACGCAGTCCTCCCCCGTGGAATGTGACAGAATGGTACATGTGTTACAGTCCATGAACCTACCTTGACACAACATTGTCACCCAAAGTTCACAGTGTACATTAGGGTTCACCCTTGGAGTTGTACATTCCATGGGTTTTGACAAACGTATAATGAAGTGTCCAGAACTAATTTTTAAATATTCAGGATAATGAAGCTATGTGCCAGGAATGTAGTAGGCACTGATAAAAGGTAGTTGTTTACATTTTAAAATAAAGATTTTGTAAACCTTTAGTATTGTAAAATCTGTTTAATAGTTCTCTTTATAAGTTACTGTCTTCTTTTCTTTTAGAAAATAAACAGAGTTGTCTTTGTGGGAAACTTTTTACGTGTTAATACTCTCTCAATGAAACTTCTGGCATATGCACTGGATTATTGGTCAAAAGGGCAACTGAAAGCATTGTTTCTAGAACATGAGGTATGATAGAAGAATAATGTTTCGTTGATTTTAATAGCATGCTCTTATCTGCAAATTTTATATATTGCTTCTTTGTATTTATAAAACTACCAATTATTAAGTAGAATATTGATTTCTTCATTTCACTTTCACTTGGGGGGAAGAGAGTTGCTATAACCTGGTAGGCACCATATTAAGATTAGAATTTTACAGTTCTTCTGACCAACATATGAGATCTTGCTCCTCAGATACCTGGGGTGCTTGCACACTTAGAGGATATTTTGTTTTGTTTTGTTAAATTGTTTCTCTGGGTTTTCCCCCTGACATGCAAACATTAAATGTGAGCAACACAAAAATATATAATTTAGCAATGAAAATTCTCCTTAATACTACCACCACAGACCCATTCCCACCTCCAAAAGTAGCCACTGTTAGCATTTGGAATTTATTCTTTAAGATTTTTTTCCTATTAATTTACTACATCCAGTTAAATTTCTATCTGAGCAATTATTGGTCAACATAATGTTTTGGATTAAGCACATTTAACTTGAATTTTGTTTATAATCAGAGTCAAATGGTTATATTATTACAAATTAATAACACATTCAAAATATTTGTTCTGCTCTTAAAAGCTTCCGTGTCTCATTGTCACTGTACAGATCAGAATGGTGTGATCGTGTACAGCTCCACAAGGGCAGCACACAGTCAGAGTGTTAGGCAGAGCCACAAGGAGTTAGTTTATTGATTTAAAGGCAAGAGGGTGTAGAATTGCTATTATAGTCCTGGTAGTTTTAGGGTCTAAAAGTAACACTTTAAAAATACATATTTCAAAGCTATGTCTATATAGCTTTGAAAGCTTTAAGAGAATGAAATACAGTTTTAGAAAATTTTTTATAATATTGGTAGATTTCCAAATAAATGTTATTGAGCAAATAGATTATACATAAATGTGTTCTTAAGTGGTTAATATTGTATGCTAATTTAAAGCTACACTACATTAATAGTTATTTTAAAATCACACAGGGATACTTTGGAGCTGTGGGTGCACTTCTTGGGCTGCCAAATTTCAGCTAAAGCATCAGGTCTCCTTCTGCTAATAAATGTCATCCAAAAAGAACTGAAACCAGAGGCATTATCCCTGCATTGTTTGTCACTGGGAACCAAAGGATAAAAGAGTACCATAAGCTGCTGAATGTTGCCATATTAAGAGAAAACTCAGTAATGTGAAGTATTTCTATTTGAAATGCTTTCCCTTTTGTATATAACCAGTGTTAAATTCTTAAATGCAATACAGCCTCTGATTACTGAGCTTCCTCTCCAAAAGATTTTATTTTATGTAGCCATTGTAGTACTGTATGCTCAAACACAAATCGTCTCAGAAATGTTTAGCTTTTGAAAATAATTGATTCTGAATATTTGTCACAAGTCTTTTTTATGTGTTTTGATTACTAATGAGCAGATAGTATCATACCCTGTATCAAAAATTACTGAAATGGCAATCAAAGATGATTATTTTATGCGATTTTAGAAATGTTAAGGCAATTATTATTATTATTGTACTTTTTTTAAACATGTCCCCCTGCCAAAAAGCATGTTTAATGTGATCTTTCCCCAGAAGTGTAACTTTTCTCAAATGCCATAATTTAATTGAAATATTATTCACCTTTAGCCTGAATTGTAAAATGAATCCTGGAAAATGCACATATTTGGTGAAATTGCACTTTCTGTGTTCTATGAGTTAATCAACACATGTTTAAAATGTTTAGTAGTATATAAAATTGGCAGTATAATTACTTATTCAGCAGGTCGGTTCTGATGGAATATGGTTTGAGTGCACTGATGAGTGTTCTGGCTTCTTTCTTTACCACATTTATCTCAGGCCCAAACATAGTCGTTCGTTTCTTTTTATTAGCTCTGAACCACTAAAACTAAACATTTGATTATGAACAACAGCAACAAAGTCACATTTATTTTAAATCAATGTTATAGAAATCTAAAATATAAATTTGAAAACTTTGTGAGAGTCTGAGGCAATATTGCAGAATTTATAAAAGGATCAGTGTTTCATACATTCTGGTAATAAAAGCATTATCTTTCCAAAATTTGTAATCTTCTTGCCTGGGAATTTACTCTCTATTTTGAATTCATTTTTTATAATGTTAAAAAATTTTTTCAGGTTTTTATGTTGGCAGTAACACTGGAAGTCCAATAGTTGAGTGAAGTTGTTCAAGTCTGTTGCTTATGGGTTAGTAAGTACAAAGACTTGAGGGGGAGGATGGGAAATTCATCTCTATAAATTACCAATAAATCTGGGTATACTTTGAAGAGCTTAAAATTGTTTATATTACACAAAGGAAATATTACTATGTTTTACAAACCGAAATTTTGCTCAATAGAGAGCAGTTTTCAGTAGACTATCAAGAGGTGCTTGTAGTTTTCAAGTGCTGAAGTGTTTATAGTTTTCTTTACATAAAGACATGAACATATAAGTAATGAGTGAGCATTTGAGGGGAAAGCATGTAAAGCTAATTTTTTAGAACTTAGGCTGTTTGGAACTGTGAATTCAAGTCAGTAGTTCAGTTCATTTTAAAAGTTTCTGATTTGGGCGTCTGTACAGATAGGATTCTTACTGAATGGTAGTAATTACAGGTTTTATACCTAGCAAACTGTACGTTAGCATAGCAGCTATAGGTTTAGGGCAGTCTTTAAGAGAATGGAATGGTCAAAGTCTGTTAATTTGATCACTGTACTTTGGTTAATATGGAACTATGATTCATATGTTTTGTCCTTTGAAAGTCAAATTGCTCGCTAAAATGCATGTAAAGTGAACAACCATTTTGCCACTGTTGCTCTTAGCTTTTCCCATACGTAATCTAGAATTTCTGGAATAAGTAAGAACACAGAATTGTAATAGGAAGGCTGCCAGGATTATAATTTTTAAATTGTGATCTGAAGAAATTCCCTGCAAGCATGCTGTGGTAGTTTGGGTTCTAAAGTCAGTTAGGGTAATGCCTCAGAGCTTTATGTTCTTGAACAGTGCTGTCTAATAGAAATAAAATGTGAACCACATGTAATTTTACATTTTTTATTAAGCATGTTAAAAAGTAACAACAAACAGGTGAATTCATCTTAATTATATATTTTTATTTAACCCAATATATCCAATGTGTTATTTCAACTTGTAATCAGTACAAAAACTTATTTAGGAGATGTTTTACCCACCCCCCTTGGATCCTCAGTCTTGAAAACCAGCATATATTTTATACTTACAGTACATCACAATTTGAACTAATCACATTGCAAATGCTCAATAGGCACATATGGATACTGGCTGCTGTATCAGACAGCACAGTTCTAGAACTACCTCTTTAAAATGAATATTATCATGTGTCCATGAAAACTTTCTGAACATGGCCTCTTTAAAGAACATTTCAGAGGAAGAAAATAGGAACCATATTTTTTACATACAGAGAAAGGGATTAGAAATAGTTTATTTGGGCTAGTTTATTTTATACAGACAGGCTGTATTTCTGACCATTCCAAAAATATATTGGCATCTTGCCATCTCATTATAGTGTATATCATTTTTCCAATGATACTGATATTAATAAAATTGCCCAAGGCATGTATTCTGACAGTTCCCAACAGTCTCCAAAATGCATATTTCCTTCACTGAAGGAAATGATTTCATTGACTTAATTTCTAAAGTTGACTTAATTTCTAAAATTCTAATTGAACTTTGAACAGCCAATTTTTTAAAAAATTGAGCAGCCAATTGTAAGCTAAAGGATTAAAAAGAGACTTTAATTTCATTGTTCTGTACACACAAAAGAATCTTCTTTATAATTTCTGGGCTTAGTTTTCATTCTTAAAAGTCTGATAAGTTTTTCAAATGCAAGGAGCAGTGTCAATTTACCATGTGGCTTGGTAAAGAACACAAGCTGTAGAACATACTACCACCACTCCCCCCCAAAAAGATTGCCTTTTAACTAGAGACTTGCAGATTTAATGGCTTTCAGTTGCATACCCAGACGTCTCCAAAGACTAAGTATAAGTAGTATACTTGCCGTATGATTTAACATGGCACTTCCTTGCTCAACTACTCTAAATAGGTGGGAAATTAGATGGATTCTTAGTTTGGCTTAAGTCAGTTTCATTGCTAATAATATACATGATAATTGAAAGCCCTTCAAGAGGTTTGGATTATTTGCCAAATATTAGACTCTAAAAATTCTTGAAGTCTTTTTTTTTTTTTTGCCTTTGATTGTACCAGTTGTTATGATACATAGACCATATCTGTAAACAGAATGATGCAGCTCAAAGTGAAACGGTTTTCATCCTTTTCCAGTGGTTCTTGCCTTCAAAGTGTAGGCCATTACATTTTGCCTTGATTTTTAAGGTTGCGTTCTAGGGTGGAAAGCTTACCCAGACAATAGTTTTCAAATTTTCTTTATAACCACTCTGCTTATTATAAGCAAATTTTTTTCATATTTTGTTTAGTATCTTTTTTCTTTCTGTTGAGCACTTTATGCTTTTTAGTCTATTGCATTTAAGAATGTAGTTTAAGGCCGGGCGCGGTGGCTCACGCCTGTAATCCTAGCACTCTGGGAGGCCGAGGTGGGTGGATCACTCGAGGTCAGGAGTTCGAGACCAGCCTGAGCAAGAGCGAGACCCCGTCTCTACTAAAAATAGAAAGAAATGATCTGGACAGCTAAAAATACATATAGAAAAAAATTAGCTGGGCATGGTGGTCCATGCCTGTAGCCCCAGCTACTTGGGAGGCTGAGGCAGAAGGATTGCTTAAGCCCAGGAGTTTGAGGTTGCTGTGAGCTTGATGCCATGGCACTCTAGCCCGGGCAACAGAGTGAGACTGTCTCAAAAAAAAAAAAAAAAAAAAAAATGTAGTTTAGAAATTCTCCTTTAAAGCCATGTAAAAACTGATAGAAGATAATTAAAGTGGGAGTATATTATTTTGCATTTAACTTACTATTTTGTGGTGTGTGTAAACAAAACATTGGAAATATATTGCCTTTTTGTAAATAATGCTCTTTGACCTCATTTTTAAAGTGATTTGCCATGAAATGTCAATGGTGTCCTATTTTCAAATAAGTTTATGTTTATTCTAGTGTTCTAATACTGAAGGAATTCAGCCAACTTTGTTTCTAATCTGTGAAAATAATGTGCTTTATATTATTGCCTGTTTTCACTATTTAAAAGAATAGTTGTGTAATATTTTCTACTGAGCATAGTAATAATCAGTGAAGACCCAAAAAAGTGAGTAATTTTTTTCTTCCTTTAAAGTATTTGAATACCCCATTCAGAACAATGGGATATGAAGTGAATCATCCTGGCTTTTCTGCCATACCTAAATTCTGAATAGTTTTCCACTTCAAAATGGAAATGTTTAATTATTTCCTTAAAGCAGTTCCTATTATTTGCAGTATCCTGTATATTCAGTGGACATAGTGTCATAATTTGGTTGTATTGGAAATAGTGCTAGTCACTGGTCGTCTTCAAATGTTACTTTATTTGTAAAATGAGGGAAATTGGTTTGTTACAACAGGAAATGAGTCATTTATCAGGATCCTGAGAAAGGCAGATGCTTTATTCATGGCAGTATTTGGGATGACTAAAACAATTTTTTTCAGATATTAAATGTCTTGTTTTGGGATTAACTATTAGTGCTTATATAATATTTTTATAATTACATAATTTTTATTAGTATATATTAATAGGTACTAGATTTTGGATTCTCACCAAACCAGTAGAATGGTATTATTCTCTCATATTATTATGTTACTGCCTGTGAGATACATACATATGTATTAAAGGGTTTATGTATGTGTGTTCTTTGTTTTGTAAAGGTACCTGGAATTTTTACTGTGTTAACTTCAAACTTCAAAATTGTATGGGCATTATAACTTAATCATTGAAAGAAAACATCCCGCTAAATTCATAGATGTTCATGGAATACAGATGTTTCTTGACTTACAGTAGGGTTCTGTCCCAATAAACCCATTGTTAATTAAAAATATTGTAAGTCAAAAATGCACTTAATATACCTAACCTATCACACATCATAGCTTGCTCTAGCCTACATTAAACATGTTCAGAACACTTAAATTAGCCTACAGTTAGGCAAAATCATCTGACACAATGCCTAATTTGTAATAAAGGTGTTCATCGCATGTAAGAGTATTATACCATGTATGCTTAGTCTGGGTAATATGAGAATACAAAATTCAAAGTATGGTTGCTAGTGAATGCATATCTCTTCTGCTGCATGGTAAAGTTGAAAAAGTCAAACCATTATAAGTCGAGAACCATCTGTATTAGATATATTTGGTATTTTTAGTGGCCTTTTTCTTTAAGGTCGCTCTTCTGATCATTGTTGAGTGGTGATAGATGTGGGAGGGACCTCTCCTGGAATTGTTTATTTCTTTTGTCCAACACAAAATTTATAAAACAAAAGTTTAATAGTCCCAGCTACTCGGGAGGCTGAGATAGAAGGATCGCCTGAGCCCAGGACTTCAAGTCTAGCCTGGGCAACATAGCAAGACCAAATCTCTAAAAAAATAAACTTCAGTTACCTACAAGTAAGTTGATATATCATGCATTATAGTCATATCCACATCAGATATGTTTAAGACCTAAAATGCTTTTTCCTTGTAATTAGAATAATCAAATGGACATGTGTCTGGTATTCCTACCTTGGTATTTAAAATAAATAGCAGTGAGCTAATGCTGGGATTTCAGGTACTACAGTTGGTGTTTAATGATGTGTTTGGGAGGAAGTTGATTTTTTTTTTTTTTTTTTTAAGAAAATCTAAAAATCTATTTACATTTTAGCTCCAGTAGTCAAAAGGTTATTTTTCTTTTAGATTTTCAGTCTTTTGGCTGCAATTGCCACTAATTTTGTGTTTAAAAGAACTAATGAGGAATGTATTTTTCAAAGGAATGAATGAAGTTAAAGGTTTTGAATTGTGTAAATATGCCGCTAATTCTTTTTTCCCCAAGTTTCTACACAAAGCATTGATAAATATGCAACTAATTCAATTTGAGGATATTACTAATTTTTTTGTTATTTCTAAACATCTCTCATACCTTTCAGTGCATATAGTTCCAATAGCTTTCCAAGAAGACATTTCAGTTTTGATATAATTTGTAAAATATATGTAAACAATGTAAAATAATTTGAGATTATTTTAGCTTTACATTGTACATCTGAATTTCATCTGGGTATCTGTCACAGGTATGAAGCCATTTTGAAATTTGCCACTTTTCCCTGAGTGGCCCCTTTTAGTTTAATATACAGCATTTGGAAAGAAATAAAACTAACACCGTTATACTAGTGTCTGTCGTTGTCCCAAATGTAATTAATGGCATTAGGATGTAAGTGATGTTAAGGTGGGTTTATGATTTTTTATGCATTGTGTGCTTTTACTTTTTATTTGAACTACAAACGCTGACATAACTGAAGTTGAATGGCATTTGTCTTAATTCCGCCCAGTTATTGACCAAATCATACCTAGAAGATGTTTTTGTCCCAATCTAGAGAATCCTCTAATTTAGGGGTTAATTTTACTTACACATACCATTTCAGTTTAAGTTGCCTTATTCTGTCGCATCATTCTTGTCAAGTCTAGGTTTTATCATGTCTGAATTCTAACACTGAATCTGTGATGTAAAAATGTATGATGTGCTACAGATTTTATTCATAATAAACTAAGTTATAGCCTGTTGTAATTTGTAAAACATTTCTTGTAAATTGCCTAATTTATTTTTTCATTTATGTATAGTTTCTTATGTAAATTTTAATAATATTTGTTGCAGCCTGTTCTGTAAACATTCCCATATTCTTTTTTCCTTAATTCTTATTTGCATGACAGAAACTTGGGTTTTGCTTGTTTGTATTGTGTGGCCATTAAGCCAACTTCAGTATCTCTGCCCTCTTTTCTGTAGTTTAACTTTTCTAATTTTGTTCATATTCTAAATAAATGTTAGAGTCACGCTTTTCATTTTCTACTTTCTAAATAAATTCTCAAAGTTGTTCACTGTATCTTTTTATTTCTTTATTTTATATATTGTATGTCCACATTTCCACTCTGAATAAATGTAAGGTTCTGGTTTTAACCGAAATTAACTGCAGTAGAATGTAAACTCCATGAGAGCAAGGACTTTGTGATTACAGTCTTGTTCACCTCTGTATCCCCATGGCTGGCACAGCGAAGGTATTGAATAAATAAATACTTGTTAAATGAATTAATTGTAGAGAAAGTGTCTCTATCCAGGTCTCCCTGTGTAAAGGTAGGTGTGATTATAGTTTTCCCCCAACTTCCTCTACCTAACATTAGAAAGCATAAGTTTTAGTCTGACACATTCAGACTTTCATGAAATTTAAGACTTATACTTTTTAAAAAGCTTTGATCCTTCTTAATATATGAGGGATTAAGTTGTAAATTTGGCCACTGTGTTTTCAAATTATGTGATTGTCTTGACCCTAGGCCTACAGGAATGGTTCGAAACATGAACATGGCTACCATGTTGACAGGAAGTGTATGTTCTCTCTGTTTAAAACCAAGAAGCAGGAACTAGGATGAAAAAAGATGTGAGAACTTGACTAAGGGAGGAACCGATGTGGTGTGGAAATACGAGTACTAGATCTGAGGTGTAGATTAGCTCTCCAAACACAAGTGCTGCTATTGCAAGCACTCGGAAGTAAACGACTGAAGAGCAGAAGTTCAAGAATACGTGCTTAAGTCCAAATCCTTCATTCAAAATAAACATTCCAAGTGCGGGGGGTGGGGGGGGAGGATGGGGGGAGTTTGTATTAGATTCCATACATAGCACAAGATGTCTTATCTATTGACATAATCCTCTAGTGTGTACTGAGCAAACACTGTGAATGTTTCTGCATCTAAAATTATGCAAATTCCTATTTTAAGATATTCCTATGCTTCTGGTTTTGGGGGTGGTTTAAGCTTTGGGTTTTCCCCTAAAATAAACCTGGGAAACCTGACTTACCCCTGGGACTTTACATCCTTTCCATAAAATCGGTACTTTCTAATGTTGCTTCTACCAGAGGTTAAAAATAGACCCCAAAACTACAGTTGACTGGATGTGTGGGTAAGTGGGTGCTCATCTGGCCGTTAAAGGCAACATTTACAATTTCTGGAAACAGTAACAAGATTGTAATGAAGAGCCCATTTTGCTCATCTCTCTATAGCGAGAATTTGGAGTCCAGCTACACCAATTTAAATGATACTGAAAGAATTAAAAGCAGCTGAACTTGGCCGGGCGCGGTGGCTCACGCCTGTAATCCTAACACTCTGGGAGGCTGAAGCAGGAGGATCGCTCAAGGTCAGGAGTTTGAGACCAGCCTGAGCAAGAGCGAGATCCTGTCTCTACTAAAAATAGAAAGAAATTATATGGACAACTAAAAATGTATATAGGAAAGATTAGCCAGGCATGGTACACATGCCTGTAGTCCCAGCTATTCAGGAGGCTGAGGCAGGAGGATTGCTTGAGCCCAGGAGTTTGAGGTTGCTGTGAGCTAGGCTGATGCCATGGCACTCTAGCCCGGGCAACAGAGCGAGACTCTGTCTCGAAAAAAAAAAAACCAAAACATTATTTTATTTAAACTGTTAAAATATGATGACACCAACCCCCCCCCCCCCACAACATGTACAGTTGACCCTCAGTATCTGTAGAGCAACAGTCCCCAACCTTTTTGGCACCAGGGACCGGTTTCATAGAAGACAAGGTATAGTTCTTATACCTTGTGTTTTCAGATTTCCTAAAACACCTTTTTAGGTTTTCGGGACGATTGTTCAATACTTTAAAAAAATGATTTCAGTGAATTTGTAACTACTAATACTGATTTTGTTTAATTTTGGTTTTGGACCTGCTCATAATCAACTTTATTTAAGTACAGCTTAAATACAATAATATTTTAATTACACATTTAAATAAGATCGATAAATTTGTGCACCCATATAACCACCACTCCCAGATATTTCCATCATTCCAAAGGGTTCCCTTGACCTCCCTCCTAGTCAGTCTCTTCCCATCCCCATCCCCAGGCAACCGCTGATTTGCATGCACTCTGTCACTAGATTTTGTGTTTTCTAAAGTTTCTGTATAAATGGAGCAATGCAGCATGTACCCCCACTCTCCCCAGCCCTCCCAGCTCTACGCTTTGTAGAGCTACTCTTTCTGTTCCTGTAGGTTTGCTATAGTGTAGTATGTACTCGTGCCTGCTTTCCCTCAGCAAGATGTTTTTGAGGTTAATCCATGTCGTATGTATCAGCAGCATTCTTTTTACTGCTGAGCAATATTCCATTGGATGGATGTACCACAATTTATCTGTTCACTTGTACATTTACATACAAATCTTTGGGCAGACATGTTCTTTTCTTTGGGATAAACAGTGGCACTGCTGGATTGGATGGTAACTATATAACTGTAAGAAACTAGGAAACAGTTTGCAGAGAGGTTTAATTTTACATTCCCACCAGCAATGTTTCAGAGTTCCACCTGCTCTGTCAACAATTGATATTGTCAGTCTTTTTAATTTCAGCCATTCTTACATGTGTGTAGTGGTATCCGTATGTGGTTTTAATTTACATTTCCTTGATTATTGATAACATGGAGCATCTTTTCACATGCTTATTGGGTTTTCATGTATATCTTCTTTTGTAAAGACTTCAAATCTTTAGCCTTTTTTTTTTCATTTGGAGACAGGAGTCTGGTGGCACAATCATAGCTCAGTGCAGCCTTGAACTCTTGGGCTCAATGGATCCTCCTGCTTCACCCTCCCAAGTAGCTAAGACTACAGGCATATGCCAACATGCCCAGGTAATTTTTGTTTGTTTTTTTTAGAGACAGGATCTTGCTCTGTTGTCCAGGCTGGACCTGGCCTCAAGCAATCCTCCCACCTCAGGCTCCCAAAGCACTGGGATTACAGACATGAGCTACCCGAGCCTGGCTCTTTTGCCTATTTTTAATTGAGTTGTCTTATTATTGAGTTGTAAGAATTCTTGATATATTCTAGTTAGAAATCCTTTGTTGGATATATGTTTGAATATTTGCTCCAAGTTTGTAGCTTATCTTTTTATTTTCTTAATGTAATTTTGAGGAACAGAGCTTTAAATTATTTTGCTCAAGTCCAGTTTCTCATATTTTTCTTTATGGTTTATACTTTTTGTGTCCTAAGAAATCTTTGCCTACCCAAGATCATGAATATTTTCTCCTGTTTTATTCTAGGTGATTTGTAGTTTTAATCTTCTTTCCTATGAGTCAGAGGGCCCAGAAGAACTACTTGGAGGAGTTAGTCTTTGCTCCTTAATGGAGGAATGCTGAGATTTGGATAGGTGGAGAAACAAAGAGCACACTCTTAGACATGGGCAACTGGGCCTCCATCCTGGTCCCCACACTTTAGAAGACCATACTCTGGCCTTCCTCTGTCTGCTCATTGCCACATGAGGCAAGAAATCCATAGGGATCAAAGTGCCATGCCCCCCTGGGAGTCCATGTCCCCCACCTTTGGGATCATGCATCAGGCACCAGGAACCCCGGCTGAACAGCCCAGACCTGCTTCCAGGCCTCTCCCCCAGGCCGGTCCTCCAGAGACGAGACCACGCTCCCAGTTGGTAATTCTAGTCCCAAGAGGTGTCCGACAGGAGGCTGTCTGAAGGGCAGGGGGACAGGTCTTGGATCTGAGGGCTGGGTGTGTACAGATAGGCGTGTGAGGCCCCTCAGGGTGTGGGACAGAACCAGGGGTGGGAAGAGAAAGGCGTAGGCCCTGGGCCAGGGGTGCTAAGATCGTCTCTTGCCCCAGGCCATACACGTGTTAGGGGTAGCTCTGGTACAAGTGTTGATTTTACAGTCATTCATCAAGCTGAAAAGTTAATGTTTCAGCACTTTCTGGAATGTTTGTTTTAGTGATTAATTGAAAAATCATGCTTTTAAAGATCAAATACATGCTTAGCTTTCTGCCTAGGACATAGGTAAGTGCTTGATAAATAGTGTAGCAGTACCCAAAGGTAGTACTCACTACAACCCAGATGGGCTTGAACATCTTGCTTAATAGTGTCAGGTGGGGATAAGGAGGAAGGGAGAGGAACAGATGTTTTGTCTATCATGGGACTGACCAACCAAAAACAGGCAGAGAAACCGCAAAGTGGGGATATGGCCAGGGCCACAACTGGAACAAACTGGTGCATGGGCAGTGGAAAATTTTAATTGTCCTCAACTGACCCGAGGTTCATTGCAGATGGACCCCCGACCATGGGCAATCAAAGGGAATTCCGAAGGTGCACAAACTATTTAGTTATGTAAGCCCAACCTGTCAATCACCCAAGAGTGGGGGGGAGAACTCCACCCACAGGGAGGAGAGGCAGGCAGGCCACTTATGACATAAATGCAAGTGTGTGCTAAAAACCCAGGGTCATTGCCACTCATGGAGATAGAGCCGCTCCCTCTCTGGAACACACTGTGCTTAGTATTAATAAATCTTGGTGGCCGGGCGCGGTGGCTCACGCCTGTAATCCTAGCACTCTGGGAGGCCGAGGTGGGCGGATCGTTTGAGCTCAGGAGTTCGAGACCAGCCTGAGCAAGAGCGAGACCCCATCTCTACTAAAAATAGAAAGAAATTATATGGACAGCTAAAAATATATATAGAAAAAAAATTAGCCGGGCATGGTGGTGCATGCCTGTAGTCCCAGCTACTCGGGAGGCTGAGACAGGAGGATCGCTCAAGCTCAGGAGTTTGAGGTTGCTGTGAGCTAGGCTGATGCCACGGCACTCACTCTAGCCTGGGCAACAGAGTGAGACTCTGTCTCAAAAAAAAAAAATAAATAAAAAAAAAAAATAAATCTTGGTGCTTGGCGTGCTGGCATCTGTTTGGCCTGTTTGTTTGCTCCATCGACTCAGGCTCAGTGATCATTCTTCGGTACTGAGACAAAAGAACCAGGGACGTTACATTCTAACCTGACAGGAATGGGAGGACAAACTGCCAGTTTGATGGAACTTGGTTTCTTCCTGCTTAAAACAGCCTCTTTTGGATAAAGGTTGACCCCCTCAGGTCCTTCTCTCCTGCCCTATTCCTCTTCCCTTCATTGCAGGAGGCTCTGGAGCGAGGGAGCTGGCAGACATCGTGGTGGCGGGTGGGGTGGGGTCTGCTCTTCCCTGCTGGCTCCCGCTGACCCCGTTGACATGTGGTCTTGCCTGGCCTTTGAGCGGAGGTGGCTGCAGCAGGGCGCTCACTGATGCCCATGCTGGGTTCTCCACTGTGCTCTGGCTGCAGCTGCCGACTCCCCAAAACTCGAGACTGGGCAGCAAGCTCCCCCCAGCTCCCAGCTTGGACCAGTCTCTGCAGAAGCCCTGCTGAGCTCCCCCACGCTCCAAGGCAACCCTGGCATTTATGCGAACTCTCAATTCTCAGCTACCTTATCATCTTCCATTAACAATACGAGGAAATTAGGGAGGGAGAGCCACACACGGGGCACTTACTCCCTGTGCAGGGCTCTCTGCAGGTATTTTCCCATTGCACATTCCTCAGCCAGTTCTCCCAGTCTGGTGAGACAGGCGTTGCAGCTGGGAGTGTTCATCCAGCACTAGTGCTGGGAACTGAACTGTGTCCCCCTAGAATTCCTAAGTTGAAGCCCTAACCCCAAATGTGACTGTATTTGGACATAGGGCCGTAAGGAGGTAAATTAAGGTTAAAAGAGGCCATCCAGGTAGGGCTCTAATCCAATAGGATTGGTATCCTTGTGAGAAGAGGAAGAGACCCCAAAGAGCTCGCCCCTCTCACTGTGTGTGCACAGGAGAAAAGCCACATGAGCACACAGCAGGACGGTGACTGATTGATTACAAGCCAGGGAGAGAGCCCCCACCGGAAACCAAATTTGCCAGCACCTTGATCTTGGACTTCTAGCCTCCAGAATTGTGAGAAAATGAATGTTGCGTAAGCCACCCAGTTCTGTGGCATTTTGTTATAACAGACTAAGACACCTGGAAATCCAAATTTAAAGCCTTCTGGGAACCCAAGCCAAGGGTCACGGATGGATTCCCAGCTCTGAGCAGGTCTGGTGCCCAGTGTCACTGCTGCCTCTAGGTCTCCCAGGAGGCAGCAGTGACAGTCCTTTCCCCTGCCCCCATCCTCCAAAACCACGTTCCAGTTTGCCTCGTATCTTCCCTCCGTCCTTCTTCCTGTACTCCTGTTGGTACTTACCAGGCCATTCCATTGGCTCAGGAACCTGTCTGCTGTGCAGAGACGTTCTTTAGATTGTTTTCATCCCATGTCTTCACTGATGATCTGCACTTTTAGGAGCCTCAGATGTGGACTGTAAATTGTATGGGGGGAGGGGCAGGAAGTAAGGGAGCATCCACACCAAAGACAGAGGCTGAGTTTCCCGTGCTCTGTCCCCAACCCTGGGGACAAAGACCCTGTGTGGAGGCCCATGTGGCTCTGAGGAAGGGCTGGATTGTGGGCCCAGCTGCTGCAGAGGCCTTCCCTCCTGAGTGTCCCCAACCTCAGGGCTTCCCAGCAACTAATCAATTAGGCTAGGATTAGAGAGAGGGCTTTTCAAAGCAACAGAACCGGCATGAACTTCCGAGAAAAGGACATAGATTTTGGAGTCAGACAGACAGGGGTTTGATTTCTAACCGTGAGCCTTCCTGGGGGACCTTAAGTAAGTCACGCCATCTCTTTGAACTGCAATTTTTCTCATCTGTTAAATAGGAATAATGATCCCGGCTTTGCAGGGCTACAGTGAAGGTATTCATTTGTTTGTGGAAATGCCTGCTTTGGATTTTTGTAGATATTTACCTCATTCACTCTCTTCCTGAGTCAGTCTTGCCAACAAGTGTGAACGGTGGCTCTCTGGCTGAACTGTGTGGTGGGGTGGGGTGAAGGAGTGGTAAAGGGTGGCTGCCTTTTAAAAGTCTGATTTATTCCGCATGCATCTACCCCAGATAAACAAAAGTATAATACCTTATCTTTTTTGTTGTTCAGGAAGTGCATCCTCAGAAAAAGCAGACTAACCACAATCTGCCCAAACACATCTCCAGGAAGGCAAATTCACCTGTAAAATGACGCCTCTGTGAGCAGTCATTCCCAGACCAAATGTTGATGACGTTGGCAGTTGGCAATGAGGTTTTTTTGAGTGTATGAATGAGTGAGTGAATAAATAAAAGGCCTTTTTAAGGTCTGGTTTAGAAGGACTTACCAGGCTTTTGGGCATTCTCAACTCTCCTGGAGTTGCTCACCTTTCCACTCCCTCTGGGCTGGTTTGGACAGCCAGAATCCAACGTACTGAGCCCAGCATCTCAGGGTCTGCAGGAACTGCCTGCAGAGACAGGTACTTCCTGGGAGTAACTTTTCTGGCTGTTCTGCAAACATTTGGTGCACCCACTTTGAGTATGTTATGCCCTGCAGTGGGAACCCTCTGCAAGACAGACCCATGTCCTGTGTCCCTGCCTCGTTTTGCTATTGTAAAACCTAAGAAAGCGGTAGCCCTGTGGGGTGGGGAGAAAGAACACAATGAGGCCACAGAACATGTGTCCCAGTGCATGCCATGGAGGGAGGAAGAGACAAAATCCCACTGAAGCCAGTGAAATAGCAGTGTATTTGGAGCCCCACATTTAAGTTCTGCCTCTTTACTGGTTGTATAAATTTGGGCAACTTAGCCAGGCGTGGTGGTGCACACCTGTAGTCCCAACTATTTGGGAAGCTGAGGCAGGAGGATCGCTTGAGCCCAGGAGTTTGACGCTGCAGTGAGCTATGATGATGCCACTGTACTCCAGCCCGGGCAACAGAGTGAGACCCTGTCTCAAAAAAAAAAAAAAAAAAAAATACTGGAGCAACTTGTTTACCTTCAGAAGCCCTGTTGCTTCACATATAATACGGAAATGGTATCAAAGCCATATCAGGGCTGGTGTGATGATTAAACGGATCAGTGGATGCAAAAGGGCTTTGTTGAAGAATAAGTACTAAAAATTTATTGTGGTTAAGACTTTGGCTTTGAAGCCAGGCATGGTGGCTCACGTTTGCAGTCCCAGCTACTCAGGATGTTGAGGCAGAAGGATCGCTGGAGTCCTGGGAGTTTGAGGCTGCAGTGAGCTATGATGACACCACTGCACCCTACCCAGGCCAACAGAGTGAGACTATCTCAAAAAAAAAAAAAAAAAAAAAAAGGCAATTGAACCTCCCTGCTCAGTACCCACCCCACCCTCCGGAAATAAAAAAAAGACTTTGGCTTTGAGGCAGACGGATTGGAGTTGTTCAACCATATTACTGTCCATCAATATCCAGGACCCTTTCCTGGAGGCAGGCTTGGTGATGGCACTTGGCCAAGGTGAACGGAAGTGCCCCATCAGCTCCAAGGGAAACACTAAAAGCTCATTAGTAATTCCGCAGCTCTCTTTCCCCTGCCCTGGAGGAAGCGCGAGTGAAAAATGGGGCCCTGGGGAGTCGGGGACCTGAGTGAGTAGGACAAGCACAGCTGCCCAGCTGCAACTTGATGGGCCCTAACACCTGCTGTTTTAGGCCTCTGGGGTTTCTGGAGAGATGTTACTGCAGCAAAGCCCAGCCTGGCCTCACCATACTCCTGGGTACTGTTTCTTTATGCCATTTAATAGAAAAACAACAAAACAAAATACAGAGAAAACACATCCATAACAATACCCAACACAACACAGTCTTGGGGAGATCCGCCAGGAGAGCTGAGCTGGGCGCTACTTGCTGCTGCTCTTGGGAAGGGGCCGGTAGACTCCGACGACCACAGCGTGGTCTCTCTCATAGGGCTCCAGAGTCAGCTGCTCTTGAGGCTTCAAGTTCTCCTGCTGCAACTTCCTCACCTCTGAAGCAAACACAGCCTCGGCGGAGGCGGTGGAGTCGATGCAGTTGGCCTTGATGGAGATGAGAAAGTGGCCCCCGTTGCGCAAGAAGGTGTGGGCGTTCAGAGCCACGATGCGGGACTGGTCCGGCTGGGCCACGTCGGCGAAGATCACGTCCACCATCCCGATGAGCATGCGGTACTTGAGCGGGTGCCGGGCGTCTTCCAGGACCGGGATGATGTTGGTTCGCTTCTTGGCCACGTTGACCAGATCGCGGCCAGCGCGGTGGGAGAACTCGACTGCGTAGACCAGCCCGTCGGGGCCGATGATGTCGGAGACGTGGGAGACCGTGGTGCCCGATGCGGCGCCCAGGTACAGCACTTTGGACTTGGGCTTGATATGGATCTGGTCGACCCCTCCCAGGATGGCCGCGGCCAGCTTGGACCTGAACGGGTTCCACGTGCGGTACTCCTGCTTCACGCCGCCCTCGGTCACCGTGACGCGCCTCTCGCCATACACCGAGAGGCCGGGCACCATGTTCAGCGTGACCAGTGCGTCCTCGGCCCCGCGGTAGATGAAGACGCCCTCGTGCCGGTGCGGCTCCACCGACACGGCGATGACGCCCTTCCTGCGCCGGCTCTTGCTCTTGGCCGCGCCGCCCCGCCGCGCGCCGCCGCCGCCGCCACCGCCACCGCCACCACCGCCGCCGCCACCGCCGCCGCCGCGCCCCCGGCCCCGGCCGCCCGCGCCGAAGCCGCGCGCCCGCGCCCCGAAGCCGGCCTTGCCCGCTGGGCCGCCGCTGTCGCCTCCTCCGCCCTTGGCCCCGCCGGCGCCGCCGCCTCGCCCGGCGCCCCAGCCGCCGCCCCAGCTGCCGCCCCCGCGCGAGCTCGCCGCCTTCATGGCGCGCCCCGGGCGCCCAGGGGGGTGGGGACGGCGGTGAGGGATTGCCAGTGGCTCGGGATTGCCAGTGGCTCGGGGCAGCTGTCAGGGGTCACCGGTGGCTCAGGGCGGTTGCCAGGGATTGCGGTGGCCCTGGGTGGTATTCTTTGCGGGGAACGAAGGTTGGTGGCAGTGGTTGTCCGCGCGGTTCGCGGCGGCAGGGGGGGCCGGGCTAGCTCTACCGCAGTCCCCGCATCCCCGGAGCGGTCCTTTGACGCAGCGACTGGCGTGATTGCATCACACCCGCTTGGGCGACCCGCAGCCCCGGAAGCCCCGCTTCCCTGCGCGCGCAGATGCAGCCTGCTCCTCGGCAACCCTTCCCCTTCCCCATCTTCCGCTTTCCCAGGGACCCCTGGCGCTTCCCCTGGGCAGTGAGTACAGGGACGCCTTTGCAGCAGGAGAAGGGGAGACAAACATCAGCTTCATCCTTGCTGTGTGGTCTCAGGAAGCTTACCTGACTCTGAGGATCTTGTCTGAGTCTGGGCAAGCTTCTTAATCTGTTTCACCATCCCGTCTGCTAAGTGCGCTATAAGCATTAGCCTTTTTTTTTTTTTTTTTTTTGAGACCAAGTCTCACTCTGTCATCTGGGCTGGAGTCCAGTGGCGTCACCATAGCTCACTGCAGCCTCAAGCACCTGGGCTCAAGTGATCCTCCTGTCTCAGCCTCCCGAGTAGCTGGGAATACAGGCGGGCACCACATCCAGCTAATTTTTATACTTTTTGTAAAAACGGGATCTCCCTTTTGCTCAGGGTGGTCTCAAACTCCTGGCCTCAAGCGAACCTCCCGCCTCTGCCTCACAAAGTGCTAGGATTACAGGCGTGAGCCACCGTGCCCGGCCACCATTAGCTTTTTGGTTTGGATTTCTACACACTTCTTTTGGTCAATCTTTTTATTGAGATATAGTTTACATACAATGAAATGCACCTTTTTTTTTTTTTTTTTTTTTTGCTTTCTTTTAAATACATGTATTGCTGTTAAAGCTTTTGCCCTCAGAGAGTGGCACTGGTCCCCTTAGAAAAGTTTGTTGAGCATGCAAATTGATACAGATACTGTGAGACACTTAAACTATGTGCCTATGCTTTGACCTAGCTATTCCACTTCGAAAGTAATAGTCTAAAGAAGTGATCCTTGTAAGAAATGATGATTCGAACTAACATAATGAGGGTGGTGACGGCAGTAGTGTTGGTGATCACTGTTGCCATGGAAGTGGTGGTGGGGTGAGAAGGAGTGGACTAATCCAAGGGGTATTTGGAAGATACAGTCCACAGGACTTTCTGATACATTGAATATGGGCAATCAGAAAGAGAAAAATTCAAAGCCAGGGATTGCCACAGTGTAGCGGCTCCCCTCCTGTGGTGAGTAGCCTGAAAACTGCAGCTCTAGGTGCTCTCTGCTTAGCTCTGCGCTACTACACCAACTGTGCTAAATCCCAGAACCTGTTCTGGGAATGTTGATCAACAAAAAAGTGTTGATTCTTCTGTGTGAATGGGGATACACAGGCCAGTACCCTAAACCCCATAACACGGTTCAGCAAGAGCCAGAATGTCGTGTTTATTCTTGAATTCTACTTTATGCTTCAAAAGCCCACTCTTTCAATCTGCAGCATTTTGATATTTAAAAAAAGAACCATTGGGCAGAACCAAGGACAGCAACAAAGGTGCGATGCAGGGGTGTTGGCATGTGGTCAGCACCAGGGACAGCGACACCAATCGAAACCATTTTGGCTACTGCAGGGGGCTTTGGAGTTCACCCAAGAGCCTGGGGAATCGGTGTAGGCGGTGTAAGCAACTGGGCAACCTCCCTATTAGAGGAACTAAGTGCCTTGTCCAGAGAGAGAGACAAAGTGCACCCGAAGGACCTGAGCATACGTCAGGCAGCTGGTACAAAACACTCCAGATGTGCACACAGTGAAGCTCTCATTCCACCCTGGCCCGCAGCTCTTACTGTCTCGCACACATGGACAGCGACGCCAGGTCTGGTTTTCCCTGATGACTACAGTGCCTCCTTAATGGAGGCCAGAGGTTTATGCATTAGAATGTGAACAAGGGGTCAGAGAGTGAAATGTATGGTTCCAGAGGTGAGTAGCTCATGTAAAATACTCTCCTTAGAGGTTTCCACTCTCTCTACAAACTGAAGACAGCAGCGCCGCTGGTATGGGCACAAAGGCCAGCCTGAAATCCAGGCAGGCTAGAAGGAAAGGACGGAATCTGAAAACTAGTAGGAGAGAAGGAGGAGAAGAAGAAGAGAATGTAGAGAAGGAAAAACATGTGCTTCAAGGCAAACAGACATGGGTCCCACCCCTGGCTCTATGAGTTGTTAGCTGTATCTTCGCTGGAACACTAATACACACCTGCAAGGTTGTTGTAAGGATTATGGAGTCTTACAATAGGTGCTCAATAACGACTAGTTCTTATCACAGCTATTAAGCCAGGGCAGGTGCAGAGAGGCCTATGATGTTGACAGAGCGCCTTTGCTGCCACATATCGGCATGTCTTTATTTAACAATGCTCACAACGTCTTGAAAGGCCCAGAGGTATGTACTAAGCAAGAACACTGGGAGAAAGAATTTCTCGCCTCCCCAACCTAATCCTTGGTCTTATTTCAGTCTTGTGGTTTGGTATGATTTTTTGCAGTCGGCCAAGCAAACCCAGCAAGAGGCAACTGAACATCAGGACCGCAGGGTTGAAAAGACCATTTTTCCAAGGCGGAGGGTAAAGACTTAATTTGACCAGATCTCACTGATTCGGCCCCTGATCTTAGAGTTCTTCACAAAAGAAACGCTCTAGCTGTTTCTCTGCCAGGCATTATGCATTTTTTTTTTTTTCTGAGATAGGTGTCTAAAATATTCCCAAGGGAGGAAAACATCCCTCTGTGTTCCCGGTACTGAGCTACCCGGTTCATTTCCTGTAATCCTCGCAGTAATTCTGGGAAGTGGGTGTCATTACTTTCAATGAACAGATGGGGAAGTTAATGATCTGCGAAATGGAAGTAACTTTTCTAAGCCAAATTGTACAGCTTGTAAGTGGTAACTAACATTTGTTGAGTGTTTACACGCAGCCATCTCAATTATTTGCAGTAGCAGAGATAGTAATAGTGGTGACTACCATTTCTGAACACTGTGTATATGTTAACCACATACATATATATTTTCTTGTTTATCCTCCCCAACTAGATATGAAGAAATTAATGAACATGCCCAAGGTCACATAGCCAATAACTGGTGAAACTAGGGTTTAAATACATATCCAACCTCACACATTCTGCTCTTAAGCCCAATGCTACATGGCCCATCCTCACTGCTCAGGTTGCTATGACACAATACCACACAGCAGATAGCTTAGACAACAAGAATGCATTTTTTCATAGTTCTGGAGACTGACTGGAAGTTCAAGGTCAAGGTGGTTTGTGGTGAGGCCCCTCTCCTTGGCTTGTAAACAGCTGCTTTCTTGCAATGTCCTCATATGGCTTTTTCTCTGTGTGTGGGAGGGGGTAGGGTGGAAGGGATATCTGGTATCTCTTCCTCTTCTTCTAAGGACACTAGTATTTTTAGATTAGGGTCCCGCCCTTAAGACCTCATTTAACCTTAATTACTTCCTTAAAGACCTTATCTCCAAATATAGTCATATAGAGGCTTAGGGCTTCAACATATAAATTTGGAGGAGGGGGACACAATTCAGTCCACGGCACCTAACATTCTCACAGCTGGCAGGCGAGATAAGGTGGGGGGAGATTATGTAAAACTTCCACAGCAAAACACCAGGAAATCGAGTGGTTGAGCTGGGTAAACACTCAGCCTATATTTGGAGAACTGCTTCATAGCAAGGACGTACACTTCTCTTGTACACAAGAGTTAGGGTGCAATAATCTGTAGGCTGATTAATTTTCCTAGTATTAACCTTGCATTACCAAATTCAGCAAACTTATCAATAACCAGTGTCGGTAAGGGTGCAGAGACATGGGAATTTTCACACATTGAGCTGGGACCGGGGCATGGTACCATCTCCCTAGGAGACATTTGGTAATGTGTGCTGAAACGTGTGTGTACGCTCTGACTTGGCAATTCCACGTCTTAGTATTTATTAGGAGATGATCATGGCTATGGGCAAATTTAGCTTCAAGAATCTTCACTGCAGTATCATTTGAAAAAGCATAAATTAAGAAATAAGCTCCGTGTTCAACAATAAGAGATTAACATAAATGCTAGTGTATCCATAAAATGGAATACAATTCTGCTACTGAAACTGATGCTTTGGAACAATATGCAACGCCAAGCACCACATGTACTCACCATCAAATTGGTATTAACTGACCAACACTTAAGTGCACACACAGTAATAACATTCATCAGGTGTTGGACAGATGGCAGGGAGGAGGGGATGGGTATATACACATCTAATGGGTGCAGTGCGCACTGTCTAGGGGGTGGACATGCTTGAAGCTCTGTTTCGGGTGGGGCAAAGCCAATATACATAACCGAAACATTTGTACTGCCCTAATATGCTGAAATAAAAAAATTACAAAAAACCAATATGTAAAGCCATGGAACAATGCCCACAATACACCAATTTTAAACATCCAGTTAATTCAGCTGAACTAAGCACAAGAGGGGGGAAAAAAAAAAAAGAAAGAAAAAAAGATAAACATCCAGTTAAAATGTGATCCTTTTCCATTATAAATATACACACGTGCTCATGTTTGCATACAGAAGGAACAAAACACTACAGTATTTACAAATGGGCATTAGAATTATTGGTAACTTTAGTTTTACTTTTGTTCATCTCTAGTTTCTAAAATTAGTTTTGTGGGAAGAGAAAAAAATATACATTTTTTTTGTTTTGAGCAGAATTCCCAACATAGAACATAATCACAAATGTTCGGCTGTGCCAAAGAGGAGCTAGTGCTTAAGTACAAATGGGAGATACGATTCTTTTAGATAAATACTGGACACAACTCAGATCCTACAAGCATCTGGACTGCAGGTCTGAGGATCCAGCTGCCTCTCTGCCAGGCTGCAATGACATCATGACACCTCCCCCCAGTCATCAATACATGGAATCCAGTGCCAATACTGTAAGTGCCAACGAGCCCCTGCTCTAGAGCCTTCCCCAGCCCTCTCCAGGACAAAGACCATTAGAATTTCTCAAAGATCAACGCTCAGCAACAGTTAAGTTTTCTACATGATTCTCTTGGTTCCCATTTCTATGCAGAAGATGCACTTAGGTGACTCTCTCCAGCTCGTCCTAAAGGACCAGCAGGACCCCGTGCCTCCGAGGACTTTGGACCATGTGCCCTTCAACAAGGCTTTGCCCCCTTCATCCGTGAAGATCTCCGGGCAGCAGTCGAGGGTGCCTGAGAACACGATGCAACTCCTCTGCGCCGGGCTGCGTCACCGCCTGCCGCACGGTGTCTGGGGATAGGACAGCACGCCTGCCGCGGCCATCTGGCGCTGGGCCGTCGTCCGGCTTACCGCGACGTGGTTTCTTGGGGTCGGGGGCAGGCCTTTGGCTGTGTCACACACGCGGAGGTGGGACGCCCGGTAGACGATGGTGCCCTGCACCGAGACGCCGAAGCCCCGATGTAGGCCCGGGTCCTGCTGGACTTGGGGTCTTCACCAGATAGTCTCCAGGCCCTTGAGCGCCCGCTCGGTGCCCGACTTCCCAACGTCGGCGGCCAGGCGCGTTCTGGCCAAATCCAGCGGGTAGATGGAGCAGAGGGAGTTGGCCCGGCCGTCCTGGGCGGCCCAGGCTGCCCGCAAAACCCCTCCAGGACTGCGTGTGCTTAGCCACGCCCTCGCCCGCCAAGACCTGCTTGCGCGTATCCTCGGAGGCCACGGCGAGGGCCTGCGTGGGGAAGGAGCGATCGCCTTGGCCCGGCTGCCCGGCAGGACAGCGGTCTCCTGGGCATGAGGACGGTGGCCTGTAGCGACAAGGTGCAGGGCCGGTGGTGGGCGCTGGAAGGGGAAGGAGGACACGGGGATTCAGCCCTGCAGGCTGCA
Organism: Eulemur rufifrons; assembly: GCF_041146395.1. Taxonomy (NCBI): domain Eukaryota; kingdom Metazoa; phylum Chordata; class Mammalia; order Primates; family Lemuridae; genus Eulemur; species Eulemur rufifrons. The sequence goes on from NC_090992.1 coordinate 17,346,808, forward strand.
GGACCAAGAAGGGAAAAAAAAACATTTTTTTAAAGGAACAGCTATAATATTAGATCTCAACCTTTTTTGTGTGTGTTTGTCTTGTTTTATTGAGACAGGGTCTCACTCCGTTGCCTATACTAGAGTGCAGCGGCGGGATTCGTAGCTCACTGCACCCTCCAACTCCTGGGCTCGGGTACCCTGTGATCTTCCTGCCTCAGCCTTCCGAGAAGCTGGGACTACAAGCATGAGCCACCATACCCGGCTAATTTTGTTTTGTTTTGTTTTTCTGAGACCCGGTCTCACTCTGTTGCCCAGGCTGGAGTGCAGTGGCCTCGTCATAGCTCACTGCAGCCCCCAACTCTTGGGTTCAACCAATCCTCCTGCCTCAGTTTCCTGAGTAGCTGGGACTACAGGCGTTCGCCACCATTCCTGGCTAATTTTTCTATTTTTTGTAGAAATTGGGTCTCACTCTTGCTCAGGCTGGTCTGCAACTCCTGGCCTCAAGCCATCCTCCTGCCTCAGCCTCCCAAACTGCTAGGATTACAGGCGTGAGCCACCTCGCCTGGCCTGAACCTAGTTGTTGTTGGGTTTTTTTTTTTTTTTTTTTTTTTTTTTTTTGAGACAGAGTCTCACTCTGTTGCCCAGGCTAGAGTGCCATGGCGTCAGCATAGCTCACAGCAACCTCAAACTCCTGGGCTCAAGTGATCCTCCTGCCTCAGCCTCCCAAGTAGCTGGGACTACAGGCATGCGCCACCATGCCCGGCTAATTTTTTCTATATATTTTTAGTTGTTCAGCTAATTTCTTTCTATTTTTAGTAGAGACAGGGTCTCGCTCTTGCTCAAGCTGGTCTCGAACTCCTGACCTCGAGCAATCCTCCCGCCTCGGCCTCCCAGAGTGCTAGGATTACAGGCGTGAGCCACCATGCCCGGCTTGCACCTAGTTTTGATTAAAACAATTTGGGTATCCATAGAAATGGAGGGAACATAAGGAAGGTAACAAAAAAAATTAATTTACATTCCAGCTCCAGAAAAAAATAATTTTTCTCTCCAGTGCTGAGGTCCCCACCCCCAGGGCAGTGGATGATACCTGTCTGTGGCCTGTTAGGAAGCAGCTGCACAGCAGGAGGTGAGTAGGGGGCCAGCGAGTGAAGCTTCATCTGTATTTACAGCCGCTCCCCATCGCTCACATCACCACATGAGCTCGGCCTCCTGTCAGATCAGCCGCTGTATTAGATTCTCATAGGAGTCTGAACCCTGCTGTAAACTGTGCATGCGAGGGATCTAGGTTGCTGCTCCTTCTGCGAATCTAAGGCCTGATGAGCTGAGGTGGAGCTGAGGCGGTGATGCTAGCGCTGGGGAGTGGCTGCAAATACAAATTTTCATTAGCAGAAAAATTTGACTACCCAGTAAGTGTAATGTGCCTGAATCATCCCAAAACCATCTCCACCCTCCCACCCCCACCCCCTGTCCATGGAAAAATTGTCTTCTATGAAACCGGTCCCTGGTGCCAAAAAGGTTGGGGACCGCTATTGTACATTATATGGGTTTTGACCGGGGTGGGGAACCTGCGGCCTTAAGGCCACATGTGGCCTTCTAGGTCCTTAAGTGGGGCCTTTTGACTGAATCCAAATTTCACAGGACAAATCTCTTTATTGTTTTAATACATTTTTTATTTATTTATTTTTTTTTTGAGACAGAGTCTCACTCTGTTGCCCAGGCTAGAGTGAGTGCCGTGGCATCAGTCTAGCTCACGGCAACCTCAAACTCTTGAGCTCAAGTGATCCTATTGCCTCAGCCTCCCGAGTAGCTGGGACTACAGGCATGCACCACCATGCCCAGCTAATTTTTTCTATATATATATATTTTTTAGCTGTCCATATAATTTCTTTCTATTTTTAGTAGAGATGGGGTCTCGCTCTTGCTCAGGCTGGTCTCGAACTCCTGAGCTCAAACGATCCGCCCACCTCGGCCTCCCAGAGTGCTAGGATTACAGGCGTGAGCCACCACGCCCGGCCAGTTTTAATACATTTTTGTTCATCTTTTATATTTTTATTTTTAAAATCAATGTGTGTAAAATACCAAAGAATAAAATAAGTTTCAATGAAATAATCTTCCCAGATTGACCAGCACGATGAGAACATTAGGAAGCCATAAGGGCTACATTGACGGCTGCTACGCTCATGATTGAGTTCTAACCCCCCCCCACACATGCACTGGTGCCACTGTCACACAGGGCTGGTTGGCAAGAGTTCATGGGGTCGGGTATGCCAGTCTGTTGTCAGCTTTTGACAATGGCGCACTGTCTCTCTGTTTGAAGTGGAACATGTGGATAGTTGCACAGCTCGACAGTATTTTTTAATTCTGTCTGCGTAACAGCCCATCATGTTAAAGAAGACCAAGAGAATGGTTAAGGAAGAAAACAGATTTTTTAATGAGGATTGGGAATTGCAATTTTATCTTGTTTCTGCTACAGATAAGATGATTTGCTTGATTTGTGATACTACAATATCAACATTAAAGAAAGTCAGTGCTCATCAGTGTTATAACAGTCGTAGGGACTTGAAATATTTCAAATTAGAGGGAGAGGTGCGAAAGGTGGTATTGCAGAAATTAAAAGATGAAAAGCAAAAGCAGAGACAATTCTTTCAAGCAGAAATAAGACCTGGAAATAATGCCACTGCAGCAACTTAAGTAGCTTTACATGTTCAGGAAAAAAGGGAAGCCATTCAGTGACGTAGAAACTGTGAAAGAATACATCGTGGAAGTTGCAGGATGCTCGGACCCCAATAACGTTTCAAAGTACAAACAACTGCCTCTTTCAAGGAGAACCATAACTAATCAGCAGCATGAATTAGCCTTCAACTTAACAGAACAACTTCATGGAATACTTCAAAAAGAAAATGTATATTATTCAATTTCTTTGGATGAATCAACTGATACTACTGACTTGGTGCAGGTTTTACACTTCATTCGGATCATAACAGAAGATTTTCTTTGCTCTGAAGAGTTACTTGCTTTGCTTTGGGCACTCTTGAGAACAGAACATGGGGAATAGATGTCTTCAACAACTTTCGAGATAAATGTCTTGAAGTTGGACTGAATTTGGTAAATTTAGAGAGTGTGTGTACAGACAGTGAACCTTCCATGATAAGAAAACATGAAGGGTTTATTGTGCAGATAAAAAAAGTATTAATAGATCCAGATGCTCTCATTTCTTTTCAGTGTATCTTGTATCAGCAAAATCTGTGCTAAAGCTACTATTTTAAGTGACACTTTGCGACAAGTTATAAGTGTTGTTAACTATATGCCTGCAACTGCAACATGGCCTCGTCAGTTTCACAACATGCTAGAGTTGAAAGGTGAGGTGTTCAGTGTGGATTTGCCCAATGGTTCTAAAGTGTATTGGCTATCACAGGTACAGGTTTTAGCCAAAATTTATCTCTGCAAGAACAAATAGTTAAATTTTATGAGCAGAATCAGCAATATGGATTACTGAAAGAAGATTTCTATAGGAATGCAACATTTCTGTGTGATATGTGAAATCAAAATGACTTGAGTATTTCTTTGCAAGGTAAAACTAAGTCTATATATGATATGCGGCGAAAAATCCAAGCATTTTGAAAAAAGCATCTTTTCTCAAAATATTTCTTCTTCAAAAGGAAATTTCGGATGAACATTTTCCCCAGTTAGCAAAGGTCACTGATGACCAGGATGATACCTGCGAATCATTAGAAGAATATGCAGCTGTTATAGACCTATTAATTGAAGAATACAATGAAAGGTTCACTGACTTTGAGAATCATGACATCACACTCAAATTAGCATTTCAGCCTCACCTAGTTGACATAAGCAAGGCGCCTAAGGAACTACAGATGGAATTGATTAAGCTCTCAGTAGATGACATTTTAAAGTTATTGTTTGATGCTAAGAAAGATCCAATTGAAACATGGAAAAAATGCAGTAGGATACTCATGCCTTCAGGAACATGCCCAAAAAAATGCTTTCTTGTTTTTCAACCACTTATTGCTGCGAACTTACGTTCTCCTACCTAACCCAAATCAAGATGCCTTTAATTTCATCTAGGGGCTCAACTGAAACCGTGGACCTTCCTGCTGCAACCAAATATTCAAATGCTATCCAACCAAAGCAGACACAACAAAGTCATTAAAAGGCTAGTTAACTTTAAAATTAACAAATAGTTTTATTTTTTGAAATATTAAGCACATAGTAGTTAGATTTTTACAAAATGGTGTACATTTTTAAGTATATCTAATTGAAGTTTCCTGAATGTGGCCTTATTTGATTACAGCTAAATTAACGTGGCCTTCCAACATGAAAAGGTTCCCTGCCTCTGGTTTTGACAAACACAATTCCTTTTAGTTCACAGTTTCCTAATTGCGTGCAGCTGGTGCTCACAGAAGGCAGAAACGATGCTGAATGAACCACGTAATGGAGAGGGAAGGGAAGAACACGTGGTTGCCCAGGGCTCTTCTTAACCAAGGAAGAAGACAAAGGGTGGTGGTTTGTTTGTCCCCAGTGTACCTCATGTTGAAATTTGATCCCCAGTGTTGGAGGTGGGGCCCAATGAGAGGTGTCTGGGTCTTGCGGGTGGATCTCTCATGAACAAATTAACGCCCTCCCTGGGGGGAGAGAGACCTCTCACTCTATCAGTTCCCTGGAAAGCTGGTTGTTCAGAAGGGCCCGGCTCCTCCCCCTCCCCGTGTTTCCTCTCACCACGTGATCTCTGTGCAGCCCCTTCCGCCTTCCACCGTGGGCGGCAGCAGCCTGAGGTCTTCACCCCATGCAGATGGCTACCTGCACTTTCCACCCGGCAGAACGGTGAGCCAAGTAAACCTTTTTTTCTTTAGAAATGACCCAGCCTCAAGTTTTCCTTTATAGCAACACAAAATGGACCTAGACGGGTGGTGGTCTGAGCGAAGCCAGGGTCTCCCAGAGGGTGGTCTGGAACAGGCCGTATCAGTCTGCACCCAGTCTGCAGAAGGCGCTCACACAGGGTTTCTGGACGACTCCTGCCTCAGTCAGGCACCAACGCAGCAGACCTGGCCTGCCACTTCTTGTGGCACGGTGGTCTCTCAGCCCACTGAGGTCCCTGTTGCCCCTCCAACCTCCATGTCCAATGAAGAGGAATTCTCTAGGGGTCGACCCTGTCCCGTTCCTCTTGCAAAATACAGGGAGCAATTCTGGATGGCCTTCCTTATGCTTCAAACCTCCCTGTCTTGCCAAACTGAAGGCAAGTCAAATTTTTGGAAAATTATGGAAATGTTTGCCCATGGTAACTTTATCTCCCTGCCAGGTTAACTGTATCTAATTTGTCTAGTTTCTCTATTTTAATCTATTTATTCGTATCTTCTCTGGTTCTTGAAAGCACTTAAGGGAGTTTTAAAATGTCTTTTATAAAAGTCCAAGTGGATGTGAATATTTTGAAATTTAATTGAGGCTTCTTGCCCTGGGGGTTCCTGCTACCTTTTAGCCGTGTTATACCTCCCCCGTTTCAGCTGGGAGCTCCTTGATGTCCGAAGCATTATGTTATCTATCTCAGGACCCAGCAGGAACCCTGGTACGGGGTAGGTGCTCTGCTGATGTGCATTGGCCACACCTGTGTGGACTCCGCCAAAGCAGCAAGATGAGAAAAACCAGCCCCTTACGCTGCCTTTCACTAAGGAGGGGTTGCAATTTACAGGCTGCATCTGTAGCCGGTCCTGGGTCTCCTAATGAGGAAGACCTGATATCACGGTACCTACTTCAGAAATAAGGAACCTGAGTGTTACCAGACAGGTCCAGGTCTGTTCTGCCCATGTGCAGTAAATCAATCACTGTGATACTGGTTTTGCAAAAACAAAAGATTTAATCACAAGGCTATAGAGAGAGAAGGCAGAAGAACAGCATTCAAATCTGCCTCCCTGAAGATAAGGCTTAGAGATGTTTGTGGGTTAGGGAAGTGGGCTTGTCTAAGGCGTGGGGAAAGGTGATTGGCCGTGTAGAAAAATGAAGTTACAAGTTTATTTTGTGCAAGCATAGTCGGGATCCGTGGCATCTCATAAGACACATGTACAGAAAATGGCATCATTAGCATGATCTGAGGGTGCAGTTTTTGGTCCTCTGACCTCTCGGGCACTTGCGCAGGCCCTGTTGCATGGCCAGTGATCTCAGGTTGGCTTGAACTGGACAGGAGGTGGCCCAAGTTCTTGAAAAACAACCATTACCATGATGACTTATGAATGTTATCTATAAAGTAGCCAGTGAAGTTTGAGTTTTAGCATTCAGCAGCACAGCTTTTAGCTACCATGGCCTTCAGCTTCATGGAAAAATAACAAAAAGCAAGCAACCAAAAACAAGCAGGGCGGGCAGACCTGATCAAATTAACCCCACGGTTTCATGAGGGCCTGGGAACTTGGTCCCTTTGCCCTGAGTACACAGCAGAGCTGGAAATACAGCCAGTCTCTTGGCTCCTGGTCCTGCTCTGGCCTCTACGTGTCGCTCTGCCTCCCAGTTGGACATGTCCTGTCCAGGCTCAGGGATGGTGAACTCTCAGGGAACAAACTGGGAAGTCTCATGGGACTCTGAGTGAGGGCTTCCCGCCCAGAGAGCACGTGGACAGACAAGACTAGGTTTGGTAGGCTGAAAAATGTCCCTCAAAGATAGCAATCAGGTCTTAATTCCTGGAACCTGTAATTGTTACCTTGCATGGGAAAAGGTCTCTGCAGATGTGATTAAATGATCTTGAGATGCCAAAATTATGCTGGCTTATCCAGGTGGGCCCAATGTAATCACCTGTCCCTTCCCAAGAGAAAGGCAGAGGGAGAGTTCACAGACAGAAGAGAAGGTGACGTGACTACAGAGGCAGAGATTAGAATGATGTGGCCACAAGTCAAGGAATTCTGGTGACTACCAGAAACTGGAAGAAGCAAGGAATATATTCTCCCTTGGAGCCTCTGGAGGGAGTGTGGCCCTGACAGGACAGTCATGCACCACATAACGACATTTTGGTAAAACAACAGACTACGTATAGGATGGACCACATTTATGATGACGGTCCATCGGTTTTTTTTTTGGTTTTTTTTTTTTTTTTTTTAAGACAGTCTGGCTCTGTTGCCTGGGCTAGAGTGCCGTGTCAGCAGCCTAGGTCACAGCAACCTCAAACTCCTGGGCTCAAGCAAACCTCCTGCCTCAGCCTGCCACGTAGGTGGGACTACAGGCATGTGCTACCATGCCCGGCTAATTTTTTCTATATATATTTTTAGTTGTCCAGATAATTTCTATTTTTTTTAGTAGAAACGGGGTCTCGCTCTTGCTCAGGCTGGTCTCGAACTCCTGACCGCAAGCGATCCTCCCACCTCGGCCTCCCTGAGTGCTAGGATTACAGGTGTGAGCCACTGTGTCTGGCTGATCCATTGTTTTTTTTTTTTTTTTTTTTTTTTGAGACAGAGTCTCACTCTGTTGCCCTGGCTAGAGTGCCGTGGCCTCAGCCTAGCTCACAGCAACCTCAAACTCCTGGGCTCAAGCGATCCTTCTGCCTCAGCCTCCCGAGTAGCTGGGACTACAGGCATGTGCCACCATGCCCGGCTCATTTTTTCTCTATATATTTTTAGCTGTCCATATAATTTCTTTCTATTTTTAGTAGAGACGGGGGTCTCGCTCTTGCTCAGGCTGGTCTCGAACTCCTGAGCTCAAACAATCCACCCGCCTCGGCCTCCCACAGTGCTAGGATTACAGGGGTGAGCCACCGCGCCTGGCTGATCCATTGGTTTTAATATGTTATTTTTACTGTATCTCTACTAGGTTTCGATAAACAAGTACCATTGAGTTACAACTGCCTACAGTATTGAATACAGTAACATGCTGTACAGGTTTATATCCTAGGTGTGTAATAGGCTGTGTCATCTAGGTTTGTGTAAGAGCACTCTGTGATGTTCCCCTATCAAGGAGGTCACCTAACAATGCATTTCTCAGGACTTAGCCCCATCCTTAAGCAGTGTATGAACGTACCTTGATTTTTGGTACATTCATGCATTGCTTAAGGATGGGGGTACGTGATCAGTTATTCTGCTTTTGGACTTCTGGCCTCCAGAATGATAAGAGAATAAACTATTGTTTTAAGCCACCAAGTTAGTGATAATTTGCTACAACAGCAAAGGAAACTCATAGGCTAAGGAATATGGGCGTAACCATCATAAAAGAATGTTTGCTCCCGAGGGCAGAAACTGTGGGCTGGCCACCAGCAGCATTTCCAGTTTCCTTTTCCTAAATGGGGTGTGCATGTAAAACTGTTAGGGCTGCACTGGTTCACAAGAGACAATACAGTCCAAAAGGATATTTCAGAATGACAGAAAGTCAAGTCACCAGCAAGATACCATTGATCCTCATTATTTGGAGATTCTATATTTGCAAATTTGCCAACTTGCTAAAATTGATTTGTAACCCCCAATTCCATACTCGTTTGGTCATTCATGGACATTTGGTCATTCATGGACACTCACACAGCGGCAAAAAATTTGAGTCATCTGATGACCACGCTCCTGGCTGAGGTCAAACACGGTGACGCTCTGCCTTTGTGTTTCAGCTCCCATACTGTAAACCACTGTTCTCTGCATGGCCTATTTAGTGCCATCGTTTTCATATTTTAGTGCTTTCCGTTGGTGATTTCACTCTTTATATCTGTCCCCAAGTGTTCCTAGGTGCAAGATGGCCATGGTGTGCCCTATGGGGAAAATAAGTGACATAAGCTTTCAGGCATGAGTCACAGTGCTGTTGGCTGTGAGTTTGATGGTAATGAGTCAACAGCATATATTAAATAAGGTGTCTTTAAACAGAAACATACATGAAACAAGGTGACGTGTTGCTCAGTGAATGAAAATGTTATGACCAAAGGCTTGCAAGAATCCAACCCTGTATTTCCCTTTGGAGAAATGGTTAAGTATTCACTAACTCAGTATTCGTGACAACGTTACTACCATGAATAACAAGGATTGACTTCATGACAGTTCTAAATTTCTGTGTATATAATAACATAACCTCAAAACATATAAAACAAAGTTGGACAGAATTAAAAGGAGAAATAGACAAATATAAAAGCATAGTGGGAAAATTTAATAAACCTTCGGCAACTGATAGAAAATCAGAAAACAATCTGTAAGGACATAAACAATGTTTTAAATTGAGATAAAATCCATATGACATAAAATTTATCATCTTAACTATTTAAAAATGTACAATTGGCTGGGTGTGGTGGCTCATGCCTGTAATCCTAGCGGTCTGGGAGGCCGAGGCGGGTGGATGATTTGAGCTCAGGAGTTCGAGAGACCAGCCTGAGCAAGAGCGAGACCCCGTCTCTACTAAAAAAAAAATATAAATTATATGGACAGCTAAAAATATATATAGAAAAATTAGCCGGGCATGGTGCCGTATGCCTGTAGTTCCAGCTACTCGGGAGGTTGAGGCAGGAGGATCCCTTGAGCCCAGGAGCTTGAGGTTGCTGTGAGCTAGGCTGAGGCCACGGCACTCTAGCCTGGGCAACACAGTGAGACTCTGTCTCAAAAAAAATAAATAGAAATGTACAATTAAGTGGTTTTTAGTATATTCACAATGTTATACAAGCATCACCATTACCTAATTCCAGAACATTTTCATTAGCCTAAAGAGAAACCCCATATCCATTAAGTAGCCATTCCCCATTCTCTCCTCTTCCTGTCCCTGGAAGCCACAGATCAACCATCTGTCTCTGTGAGTTTGCCTATTCTGGATATTTTGTATAAATGAAATAATACAGTTTAGGTCTGGCTTCTTTTACTTAGTACAATGTTTTCAAGGTTTATTCACGTTTTGGCATGTATCAGAACTTTATTCCTTTTATGGATGACTAGTATTTCATTGTGTGGATACATTTTGTGTATCCGTTCATCAGCTGGTGGACATTTGGGTTGTTTCCATTTTGGTCTATTATGAATACTGCTGTTGTGAACATTTGTGTATGAGTTCTTGGGTGAACATATATTTCCAGTTCTCTTAGGTATATACTTATCCTATCGTCTGAATGCTTGTGTTTCTCCAAAATTTATATGTTGAAACCTAATCCCCAATGTGATGGTGTTAGGAGGCGAGGTCTCTGGGAGATGATTAGGTCCTGAGGGGTCTGCCTTCATGATTGCAATGAGTGCCTTTATAAAAGACTGCAGAAAGCTAGCCGGCCCCTCCTACCACGTGCGGGCACAGCTGCAAGGCGCTGTCTATGAACCAGAAAGCAGGCCCTACCCATACACCGAATGTGCTGGTGCCCTGACCTTGAACTTCCTCACCTCCAGGACTATGTGGAATAAATTTCTGTTTTTTATAAACCACCCAGTTTATCATATTTTGTTCCAGTGGCCTGAACAGACTAAGACAGACTGGGAGCATTATTGTTGGATCAGTAGCAACTCCGTGTTTACCTGTTTGGGGAACCACCAAACTGTATTCCATTCTCACTAGCAGTGTGTGAGGGCTTGTTCCCCCATATCCTCACTAACGCTTCCCATGGTCTGTTTTGTGTGTGTTTAACTATAGCTATCCTGGTAAGTGGGAGAGGTATCTCATTGTGGTTTTGATTTGCATTGGCCTAATGAGTAATGATGTTGAGCATCTCCTCGTGTGCTTATTGGCTACTTGAATACCTTATTTAGAAAAATTTCTCTTCAAGTTTGTTGCCCATTTTTAATAGGATTTGTTTGTATTTTTGTTTTTGACTGAGAGATCTCTACATATTCTGGACAATAGACTCTATTAGATAGGATTTGTACTCCCACTGGATGGTTTTTCTGTTTTCTTGATAGTGTTCCCTTAATCCACAAAAGTTTTTAATTTTGATGAAGTCCAATGTATCTATGTTTTTCTTCAGTTGCTTATGTTTTTGGTGTCATATTAAGAAACTATTGGCCAGGCACAGTGGCTCACACCTGCCATCTAGCCCTTTGGGAGGCAGAGGTGGGAGAATTGCTTGAGCCCAGGAGTTCAAGATCAGCATGGGTAACATGGAGAGACACGTTCTCCAAAAAATAAAAGAGAATGAAAGAAAGAAACTGTTGCCTAATCTAAGATCACAAGGTTTTACACCTACCCTTCCTTCTAAATGTTTTATAGTTCCAGCTCTTACGTAGGTCTTTGGGTTAATTTTTGAATACACTGTGACGTGTCCCAATTCATTCCTTTATCTAGTTATCCCAGCACCATTTCTAAAAGACTATCCTTTCCCCCCTTGTTGAAAATCAGTTGACCATAAAGTGTGAGTTTATTTTCTGAACTGTCCATTCTATTGCATGGATCTGTATGTCTATCCTCATGCCAGTTCCACGCTGTTTTAGTGTCACTGTAGTTTTGTAGGGTGATACTGTGTAGAAAAGACAGACGTTGACGACTCTGCATCAAATGTCTCAAAAGAGTGGGATGCTTTTGAGTTTTAGGACATTCTGAAACTTCAGGAATATCTCAACAAATTTATTTCAGTTGTATTTTCCTTAAGTTTGCACAGGAGTGATGCTGTCAGTTTAAGTGATCATTGTTTTTTCTTAGTAGTGCCTAAAAATTAATAGTATCTTGCAATCTGTGGTTTTCAGAGCTAATGAGATATAGTAATTTCTTAGAAGGCAGAAAATATATTTGGGGTTATAGAAAAATCATTGTTGGCCGGGCGCGGTGGCTCACGCCTGTAATCCTAGCACTCTGGGAGGCGGAGGCGGGTGGATCGCTCGAGGTCAGGAGTTCGAGACCACCCTGAGCAAGAGCGAGACCCCCGTCTCTACTAAAAATAGAAAGAAATTATCTGGCCAACTAAAATATATATAGAAAAATAATTAGCCGAGCATGGTGGCACATGTCTGTAGTCCCAGCTACTCGGGAGGCTGAGGCAGGAGGATTGCTTGAGCCGAGGAGTTTGAGGTTGCTGTGAGCTAGGCTGACGCCACGGCACTCAATCTAGCCAGGGCAACAAAGCGACACTCTGTCTCAAAAGAAAAAAGAAAAATCATTGTTAGTATAAATGAATGAATATATGGTCATCTGGAAATCTTGCCTTTTTTCCCACTAACCAATGATGTAAGTTAATTTGACCTCTACTGGAGGTGAAATGAAGTCAAGCTTTAGGATCACGAGGGCCCTTAGATTTGATGAGATCAAATAGGATTATCTGAAGTCAAACTGGCTTTGTTGTGTTATCCCAAAGCCTTGCACATTAAGAACAAGCTAATCATTTCATGTACCCACAGCTTAAAAAAAAAAAAAAAAAAGAGGAAAAAAAAAAAAAACCCCAGGCTAATCAGAGCTCTACTATTTCCTAAGGAAAAGTTCCTGATATTATCTATATTATCAAATGATAAAATTATGGTAAGACAATATTTTGAAGATGAGATTAGATATAGTTATGATCTCTGGGAGCTGAGAGATGATTTGTTAGTGTATGAACTAATAACGACCTTTGGTTTATTTAAGATACTCCCATATTTTAGATACTCACAAGTTTTTCATTATTTTCTCCTGCATTATCATTGAATCCTGTTTTTAATTTATAAAATGTCCTCAATATTTTGACCCATGCACTCAATAGTCTAGATGGGCTGTCTTTGCAGTTAGTTGCCTAGGAGGAAATTATTTAGCCTCCCCTTGTTTGTTGAGAGGAGCAGTGATCTAATGTACATACGTCAGGCTTTCACATAACTATTATTCTATAACTCATTAAGATCATCTCTAAGGGTGTTTTGGGCTTGCAGACCTTTGGAAGAAGCACATACATTAACCATTTATTTTTATATTCACAGGCACAATAATAGCACACTACAGTCTCGAACTCCTTGCCTCGGGTGATCCTCCTGCCTCAGCTTCCCAGGACCTGAGACTATAGGTATGTGCCACTAGAGCCAAATTCTCATTTCATTTTTAGCTGTGTTGGCAGATTCTGTTGCCCAGGCTAGAGTGTCGTGGTGTCAGCCTAGCTCACAGCAACCTCAAACTCCTGGGCTCAAGCAATCCTTCTGCCTCAGCCTCCCGAGTAGCTGGGACTACAGGCATGTGCTATCATGCCCCGCTAATTTTTTCTATATACATTTTTAGTTGTCCAGATAATTTCTATTTTTTTTAATAGAGACGGGGTCTCACTCTTGCTCAGGCTGGTCTCGAACTCCTGGCCTCAAGCGATCCTCCCACCTCGGCCTCCCAGAGTGCTAGGATTACAGGTGTGAAGCACTGCGCCCTGCTGATCCATTTTTTTTTTTTCCAGACAGAGTCTCACTCTGTTGCCCAGGCTAGAATGCTGTGGCGTCAGCCTAGCTCACAGCAACCTCAGACTCCTGGGCTCAAGCAATCCTCCTGCCTCAGCCTCCCGAGTAGCTGGGACTACAGGCATGTGCCACCTTGCCCGGCTCATTTTTTCTATATATATTTTTAGCTGTCCATATGATTTCTTTCTATTTTTAGTAGAGACAGGGGTCTCGCTCTTGCTCAGGCTGGTCTCGAACTACTGATCTCGAGCGATCCTCCCACCTCGGCATCCAACAGTGCTAGGATTACAGGTGTGAACCACTGCGCCCGGCTGATCCATTGTTTTTATTTATTTATTTATTTATTTTGAGACAGAGTCTCACTCTGTTGCCCTGGCTAGAGTGTCCTGGCGTCACCCTAGCTCACAGTAGCCTCAAACTCCCGGGCTTAAGCAATCCTTCTGCCTCAGCCTCCCGAGTAGCTGGGACTACAGGCATGTGCCACCATGCCCGGCTCATTTTTTCTATATATATTTTTAGCTGTCCATATTTCTTTCTTTCTATTTTTAGTAGAGACGGGGGTCTCGCTCTTGCTCAAGCTGGTCTCAAACTCCTGAGCTCAAACTCTATGAGTTTGCCTATTGTGGATATTTTGTATAAATGAAATAATACAGTTTAGGTCTGGCTTCTTTTACTTACTATAATGTTTTCAAGGTTTATTCATGTTTTGGCATGTATCAGAACTTTATTCCTTTTATGGATTACTAGTATTTCATTGTGTGGATACATTTTGTGTATCTGTTCTTCAGCTGGTGGACATTTGGGTTGTTTCCATTTTGGTCTATTATGAATACTGCTGTTGTGAACATTTGTGTACGAGTTCTTGGGTGAACATATATTTCCAGTTCTCTTAGGTATATACTTATCCTATCGTCTGAATGCTTGTGTTTCTCCAAAATTTATATGTTGAAACTTAATCCCCAATGTGATGGTGTTAGGAGGCGAGGTCTCTGGGAGATGATTAGGTCCTGAGGGGTCAGCCTTCGTGATTGCAATGAGTGCCTTTATAAAAGACTGCAGGCCGGGCGAGGTGGCTCACGCCTGTAATCCTAGCACTCTGGGAGGCCGAGGCGGGTGGATCGCTCAAGGTCAGGAGTTCGAGACCAGCCTGAGCAAGAGCAAGACCCCATCTCTACTAAAAATAGAAAGAAAGTATATGGACAACTAAAAATATATATAGAAAAAATCAGCCGGGCATAGTGGCGCATGCCTGTAGTCCCAGCTACTCAGGAGGCTGAGGCAGGAGGATTGCTTGAGCCCAGGAGTTTGAGGTTGCTGTGAGCTAGGCTGACGCCACGGCACTCACTCTAGTCTGGGCAACAGAGTGAGACTCTGTCTCAAAAAAAAAAAAAAAAAAAAAAGACTGCAGAAAGCTAGCCGGCCCCTCCTACCACGTGCGGGCACAGCTGCAAGGCGCTGTCTATGAACCAGAAAGCAGGCCCTACCCATACACCGAATGTGCTGGTGCCCTGACCTTGGACTTCCTCACCTCCAGGACTGTGTGGAATAAATTTCTGTTTTTTATAAACCACCCAGTTTATCATATTTTGTTCTATTGCCCTGAACAGACTAAGACAGCCTGGGAACATTATTGTTGGATCAGTAGCAACTCTGTGTCTACCTGTTTGGGGAACCACCAAACTGTATTCCATTCTCACTAGCAGTGTGTGAGGGCTTGTTCCCCCATATCCTCACTAACGCTTCCCACGGTCTGTTTTGTGTGTGTTTGTGTTTAACTATAGCTATCCTGGTAAGTGGGAGAGGTATCTCACTGTGGTTTTGATTTGCATTGGCCTAATGAGTAATGATGTTGAGCATCTCCTCATGTGCTTATTGGCTACTTGAATACCTTATTTGGAAAAATTTCTCTGCAAGTTTTTTGCCCATTTTTAATAGGATTTGTTTGTAGTTTTGTTTTTGACTGACTTTTAAGAGATCTCTACATATTCTGGACAATAGACCCTATTAGGTATATCATTTGTACTCCCACTGGATGGTTTTTCTGTTTTCTTGATAGTGTTCCCTTAATCCACAAAAGTTTTTAATTTTGATGAAGTCCAGTATATTTATTTTTTTCTTCAGTTGCTCATGTTTTTGGTGTCATATTAAGAAACTATTGGCCAGGCACAGTGACTCACACCTGCCATCTAGCCCTTTGGGAGGCAGAGGTGGGAGGATTGCTTGAGCCCAGGAGTTCAAGATCAGCATGGGTAACATGGAGAGACACCTACTACAAAAAAAAAAAAAAAGAGAATAAAAGAAACTGTTGCCTAATCCAAGATCACAAGGTTTTACACCTGTCCTTCCTTGTAAAAGTTTTATAGTTCCAGCTCTTATGTAGGTCTTTGGGTTAATTTTTGAATACACTGTGAATTGTCCAAATTCATTTCTTTATCTAGTTATCCCAGCACCATTTCGAAGAAGATTATCCATTCCCCCCTTGTTGAAAATCAGTTGACCATAAAGTGTGAGTTTATTTTCTGAACTGTCCATTCTGTTGCATCGATCTGTATGTCTATCCTTATGCCAGTTCCATGCTGTTTTAGTGTCACTGTAGTTTTGTAGGGTGATACTGTGTAGAAAAGACAGACGTTGACGACTCTGCATCAAATGTCTCAAAAGAGTGGGATGCTTTTGAGTTTTAGGACATTCTGAAACTTCAGGAATATCTCAACACATTTATTTCAGTTGTATTTTCCTTAAGTTTGCACAGAAGTGATGCTGTCAGTTTAACTGATCGATTTTTTTCCTTAGTGCCAAAAAATTAATAGTATCTTGCAATCTGTGGTTTCCAGAGCTAATGAAATATAGTAATTTCTTAGAAAGCAGAAAATATATTTGGGGTTATAGAAAAATCATTGTTAGTATAAATGAATGAATATATGGTCATCTGGAAATCTTGTCTTTTTTTCTACTAACCAATGATGTAAGTTCTTTTGGCCTCTATTAGAGGTGAAATGAAGGCAAGCGTTAGGGTCCCAAGGGCCCTTAGATTCGATGAGATCAAATAGGATTATCTGAAGTCAAACTGGCTTTGTTCTGTTATCCCAAAGACTTGCACATTAAGAACAAGCTAATCATTTGTGATCTCACAGCTTTAAAAAAAAAACCCAGGCTAATCAGAGCTCTACTATTTCCTAAGGAAAACTTCCTGATATTATCTATATTATCAAATGATAAAATTATGGTAAGACAATATTTTAAAGATGAGAGTAGATATAGTTATGATCTCTGGGAGCTGAGAGGTGATTTTGTTAGTGTATGAACTAATCGACCTTTGGTTTAAGATACTCCCATAGTTTTTCATTATTTTCTCCTACATTATCATTGAATCCTGTTTTTAATTTATAAAATGTCCTCAATATTTTGACCCATGCACTCAATAGTCTAGATGGGCTGTCTTTGCAGTTAGTTGCCTAGGAGGAAATTATTTAGCCTCCCCATGTTTGTCGGGAGGAGCAGTGATCTAATGTACACACGTCAGGCTTTCACATAACGATTATTCTATAACTCATTAAGATCATCTCTAAGGGTGTTTTGGGCTTGCAGACCCTTGGGAAAAGCACGTACATTAAGCATTTATCTTTATATTCACAGGCACAATAATAGCACACTACAGTCTCGAACTCCTGGCCTCGAGTGATCCTCTTGCTTCAGCCTTCCCAGGACGTGAGACTACAGGTATGTGCCACTGGACCCAAATTCTCATTTCATTTTTAACTGTGTTGGCAGATTCTGTTGCCCAGGCTAGAGTGCCATGGTGTCAGCCTAGCTCAAAGCAACCTCAAACTCATGGGCTCAAGCAATCCAGCTGCCTCTGCCTCCCGAGTAGCTGGGACTACAGGCATGCACCACCATGCCCAGCTAATTTGTCTATATATATTTTTAGTAGAGACGGGGTCTCACTCTTAGGCTGGTCTTGAACTCCTCAGCTCAAACAATGCGCCCACCTCGGCCTCCCAGAGTGCTAGGATTACAGGTGTGAGCCACTGTGCCCAGCCGGCTTAGATATTTATACTCTCCTAGCTTCCCCTGCAACTAGGATTGGCACACGACCCTGGAGAACGCTAAGAATTAATCTGGAGTTTCAGGAAAATTTGCAGTCTATTTTCTTGCCCACTTACTCTGAACCTAGGACTGTTACATTTCCAGTGTTTTCTTTTGCTAACAAAGAGCTTAAATTTGACAGTTAGATATGCATAGATATGAATCTTGATTTTTGTTCCTGAGCAATGTAGGCCTTGGTTTTATTACCTGTAAAACAGGGATAAGTATCTACCAAAGAACAAAATGAGGAATACATGGGACAATAAAGGTTTCTAAAGTTCCTAGGGCCTATAATAGAGCTAAATAAATGGGATTCCTTAGCTAATTAAAATTTAGGAGCCAGGTACAGTGGCAGACTATAATCACGGTTACTCTGGAGGTCGAGCCCAGTGGTTCAAGGCCAGCAGAGCAACATAGTGACACCCTGTCTGTAAAGAAACAAAAAAATTAATGAAAACACATCCCCGCCAATCACCTTTACCTGTGGTGTGCAAATCCTGTTATTTCATGGCCTCCACTAAGTCATTGTGGTTTAATGCTGAGCAAGAAATGACCATAGTTATGAAAGTGATGTCTTTCTATATTTAGAACTCTAGTCGTTAGAGACGAAGAACTACATTTTGCATAGAGAGTTGACAAATTTTCTTTACTTGTTTTTGTATCTACATGATTGTAAAAAAGCAAACAGTGCTAAGGGCCACTTTGGTAAAAACAGGAGTGTGCAAAGCGAAGGCTTACATCCTTTGGACAGGTTTTATTCCCAGGATATCAAACCCCTTGGCCATGACAGCAGCTGCTGCTTCACACAGCAGCATACGCCACATGTTCACCTTCAATATTTGTCCTGAGGAAAAAAAAAAAAGATATTGTTTTTCTTTTTGAAAATCATTATTAAAGAATCTATGTTACTTCTGGATTTTACTTAGATGTTTTTGGGCTTTAAGAGACAACCCCCAAAATAATTGCATTTCTAATCAAGGTAAGAGATATAAGATCTATAATGATTAGATCTGTCAATTTTATCTTTCTTTCTAACATTCAGAGTTCTTTCCTAGGCTTCAAGGTCTAAAAATAATTATAAACCATAATATCACCTTGGTGAGAATTTTTTTTCCTAGTAAAGTTTCATTTCTTGGGCATGATCCTCACAAATGCCTACTTGCCTTATAATACATTAATTCAGTCTATTTTATTAATTATGTAATATGATAGCAGAAGGTCTAAAGAAAAGTTATCAGTTATTTTCTAAGAGCATTTTCCATTATCAAGAACACCCAGAGAATCTTTCTGGGACCTTTAGACACTACTTTTATTGGAAATGTCCTAGGCCCAGTTGTCTTCCAATTGTTTACATTCTGTCCCATGTCCCCGAGGTGCAAAAACATACAAAAGGGGCAGAATTCTATTTCTGCTTTTTAAGCACAAGTTCAAATTTTGCTGTCATAAATGATATGGATGACTGTGCGATCATTTGTGGGAGGTGAAAGAAGGGAGGGGTTTTAGGAATAAAACAAATGTGAAAACCTTCCCGACCCAAATCAAATGCCCCGTAACAGCCCACCCCCGATGTGGCCACTGAATGAGGCTCTCACCAGTCTGTCGATCTTTCTCCACACAGTAGCAGCTGTCATAGAACTCTGTGAAAGTAGTTGCCAGCTCATAAATATAATCACAGAGAGTGTGGAGAAATAAGTCATCTAAGATTTTTTGCACAATCTCAGGGAATCGTAAAATGCACCGGCCTAGTTTCCATTCCTTCTCGTGGTCCAAAATGATCTTGGTCTCTCGAGCAGCTTTCTGGAGCATCTCTTCATCAATGTTGGCCAGACGTGCAATAGACCTGAAAAATTAGGCAACCATCCTTGTTCCTTTTTGTTAGGCAAACTCATTCTTCTCCACTCAAGAACACAGAATAAGTAACTGACATAAATCAGAAATTATCGTCAATTACAAAGTTCTTATAAAATGAAGAATTTATTGTAGGGCACGCTATGAGGCAAAATGAATAATCTGGTCTAAAGCATTTCGCATTATTAAAAATGGGAATATAATTCTTTTAGGGGGGGTCAGAAGATACTTTCCTGGTATTTCAACCATGAGTGCCTAGGAGAATATCTGCCAGAGCAAATAGGGACAGGCTTAGAGATTCCAGTATAACCTGCAATTCTGAAAGAGGACATATTTCCAAAAACGCTAATATACAGAAAAATCAGAAAAAAAAACTTGGGGGCAACTCAAGTATTCCTTCATTTGCTCTAAAATAAAGCAATGTCTACTCACAATTACCTGATTCTCGTGAAGGCATACAACAAGTAAGCAGCTGTGTTTCCTCTGTCATCCAGCATCTTATCAAAGGAGAAGATGTAGTCATTCAACCGGTTATGGGAAAGGTCAGCGTATTTGATACAGCCATAAGCAACGGATGTCTGAGCAGCCTTCAATTCCTCTGCAGTTAAGACCTTTGGGGGGGGGGGGAAAGAAATACTTTGTAGCTTACTGACTGCTGCTTCTGCCCTGGTGTCTCATAGGCAGAGGAGAGGCATAGCATCTAAGGGGGCTCTTTTATCAATAAACTTTAATAAACATTGACACTAAGGTAGGATGACATGGGCCAATGTACAAAGAGAATAATGAAAATATAACTCGTCAGCTATGCACAATGAAGAATGTTTCTAAGAGAAATGGATTTGTAAAATGTTAAATGTCAGCATGAATACTTCTTCCCAATGTACTCAATAGATATGAAACCAAAAGCACCAATCATTAGTTCATACCTACTTCATACCATGAACACTGAGGTTATAGGAAACAAAGTAATATAGTCAAATAAAAACAAAAAATTACTGTCAAGTAATTATTTAAAATCAACAGTAGTGTATCAAGGGTGGAAGAAAGATTGTATCGTATTGTTTTGCTAACATTTTGTCTTGTATTCTGAAGCACTATTGGACCCCAAGTAAGTGATGATCAAGAATTTCTCTTCTGGCTGTGATAGAGCAGTTTGCAGCAGACTAACACTTTCCAGCAAAAGCAACTATTTAAAAGCTGAGTAAATGCTCACAAATTGGAAGACTCAACATTGTTAAAATGTCTATACTGCCCAAAGTGATCTACAGATTCAAGGCAACCCCTATTAAATTACCAACATCATTTTTCACAGATACAGAAAAAATAATTTTACACTTTGTATGGAACCAGAGAAGACCCCATTTAGCAAAAGCAATTTTAAGGAATAAGAACAAAATGGGAGGTATTAACTTACCAGACTTCAAACTATACTACAAGGCTGTGGTTATTAAAACAGGTTGGTATTGGCACAAGAACAGGGACACAGACCAGTGGAATAGAATCGAGAATCCAGATATAAAAACCATCCTCATATAGCCATCGAATCTTTGACAAAGCAGACAAACATACTCTGAAGAAAAGAATCCTTATTCAATAAATGGTGCTGGGAAAACTGGGCAGCCACATGTAGAAGACTGAAACAGGACCCTCACCTTTCACCTCTCACAGAAATCAAATCATGGTGGGTAACACATTTAAACCTTGGGAGTGAAACTATTAGAATTCTAGAAGAAAATGTGGGAAAGACTCTTACAGACATGGCCTAGGCAAAGAATTTATGAGGAAGACCCCAAAAGGTAATCACAGCAACAACAAAAATAAATAAATGGGACCTGATTAAATTAAAAAGCTTCTGCACAGCCAAACAAAGTCATGAGAGTAAACAGACAACCTACAGAGTGGGAAAAATTTTTTGCATGTTACATATCCGATCA
Source organism: Eulemur rufifrons (assembly GCF_041146395.1). Taxonomy (NCBI): domain Eukaryota; kingdom Metazoa; phylum Chordata; class Mammalia; order Primates; family Lemuridae; genus Eulemur; species Eulemur rufifrons. Next base: position 17,367,920 of record NC_090992.1, read on the forward strand.
GTAGAATCTATTTAGAACTCAGGAAAATCAGCAAGAAAAAAATCAAACAACCCTATCAAACAGTGGGTAAAGGACATGAACAGAAATTTTTCAAAAGATGGCAGAAGAATGGCCAACAGACATATGAAAAAATGCTCAACATCTCTAATCATTCAGGAAATGCAAATCAAAACCACAAGATATCACTTAACTCCAGTGAGAATGGCCTTTATCAAAAAGTCCCATAACAATAAATGTTGGCGTGGATGCAGAGAGACAGGAACACTCATACACTGCTGGTGGGATTGCAAACTAGCGCAACCTCTGTGGAAAGCAATATGGAGACACCTTAAACAGATACAAGTAGACCTACCATCTGATCCAGCAATTCCATTATTGGGCATCTACCCAAAAGAACAAAAGACATTCTATAACAAAGACATCTGCACCCAAATGTTTATAGCAGCACAATTCACAATTGCAAAGATGTGGAAACAACCCAAGTGCCCATCAATCCATAAGTGGATTAGTAAAATGTGGCGTATGTATACCATGGAGTACTACTCAGCCATAAGAAACAATGATGCTCTAGCACCTCCTGTATTTTCCTGGATAGAGCTGGAACCCATTCTACTAAATGAAGTATCCCAAGAATGGAAAAATAAGCACTACATGTACTCACCATCAAATTGGTTTCACTGATCAACACCTAAGTGCACATACAGGAATAACATTTATCAGATGTCCGGGGGAGAGGGGAGGAGGGGATGGGTGTATACATACCTAATGAGTATGATGTGCACCGTCTGGGGGACGGACACGCTTGAAGCTCTGACTTGGGGGGCGGGGGGGGGGCAAGGGCAATATACGTAACCTAAACATTTGTACCCCCATAATATGCTGAAATAAAAAAATAAATAAAAGTTAAAAGAAAAATACTAGCTGAGGCTGACGTAGTGGCTCATACCTATAATCCTGGCACTTCCAGGGGCCAAGGTGGGAGGACTACTTGAGGCTACAATTCAAGACTAGCTTGGGCAACAAGGCAAGACTCTGCCTCTACAAAAAATAAAAAAGAATTAGCCAGGCGTGGTGGTGCATGCCTGCAGTCCTAGATACTCAGGTGGCTGAGGCAGGATGAGAGCTTGAGCCCAGGAGTTTGAGGTTTCGAGGTTGCAGTGAGCTATAATTGGGCCACTGGACTCCAGCCTAGGTGACAAAGCAAGACCTTGTCTCCACTGTCTCTGAAAACAAAAAACAAACCCCCCAAAACTAGATGGGGTAATCAAATAAATAAAAGAGCCAAAGCAGTTTTTGTCATCAAGCATCAAGCAGACTAAACAAAATGATTAGGTCACTAAACGTTCTACTTTTCATCTAATTGTGCCAGGTGTGCCTAAGCCAGGATTAAAAAGCAAAACTACTTTGGAGACACTAGCTGGGTAGACTTGGCCATCATCTACAGAAAGAATAGAGAAAAACTATTTTCCATTTTATTTTACTGGTAATGGAAAGGGAATAGGTGGAGAGGATATAGCCTTATGGCCTGTCTTCTTGCTCTCTGGATTGTCAGTGATCTACCCAAAGCAAACGAGAGCTTCTCCTCAAAGTATCTTTTTAAGTGTTTGGCTCTTTCATGTCTACATCTCATCCTATTCTGTTTCCCCTTCTGTAGTTTTATTCTTCTGTGTGTCCATTCCAAAATATCACCTCACTTGCTGGAAAAAAGATATAAGACCCTCTGCATCTCAATCCTTGACCTCTCCTCCACTACTACCATCTTTAAAAAAATTGCTTTTCTTGTTGACTTTTTTTCATTTTGATAAAATTCCTTCGGACTCCACACAAACCCAACCATACTCCCTTCCAAGGGTGCTACGAAAGGCCACGACATTGCCTGCTCCTGTGACTCATCAATGGGTGGTAAGTGCCGACTACTATGACTGCTCAACAAAGGCTCCCAGAGAAGGAACGCAGCAAATGCAGACTCTACTGTTAGCTGAAGAATAAACCTGCTTCAGTCTGCAATATTCTCCTGTAACTGGGAACCGCCACCAAGAAGCAGAGATACTATGCTACACTGACAAAGGAGGAAAAAAGCCATAGCCTTTTGTAATAGCCAAGAAAGAACTATATTTTCAAAATAAATGCTCAGCAATTCACGAAACGACTTATTGCGCAATAAAATCTAAGCACCATGAGTCAGCCCTGGGTGGTGTGACCCCTGATTCTCCTCAGTTCTCTTGATGAAAACAAAAGTGAGAAATCATGCATAGTACACACTCTGCTAATAAGGCCTTGGATTACCTTGTCTCTTTCTTTTTCCTTCAATTTGTCCATGGATCGTTTTAGTCCTTCTTCTAGAAGGTCTATGAGGCGCACTGTTTCACCTGAACGTGTTTTAAACTTCTTCCTACAAAATTTAAAAGCCCCAGTCAAAGAGATTTTGAAACACACCTTTCAACTTAGAAATATTTCAAAAGTTTTGAGGGACCTGACCACAAACTGTAACACATGCCTTTTTATAAATCTCTAGGGTATAGGTTTCCCCCGAGAACTCTGAACAGAGGGCTTGATGGCAGTGGTAAGTGCCCTATTCCAGTCGGCAACAGGGACGGTGCCAAAAGACAGGGTGCTTTCAAGTGTCTCTCTTAGCTAGCCCTCAGCTCAAAGTATCCTATGCTTTAGCCCCTAATAGCATTCTCCACATGTCCCCCTTTAATACATTCCCTAGCGGGGAAAGAAAGAAGATATTGGTTAATTCATTCACTTTCCTGGAACACAAAGTTTGGCTTAGTTGTTTTACCTTTTTAGAAAAATTACTATTAAATATGTGTTTGTCTCTAGAATTGTTTGAAAAGTCAGCAAATTCTTTACTGGAATCTCATTTGCATTTTTATATCTAGTGATTCCTCTTGTTCAGTGGTAAACAATCCTGGATGCATATCAGAATCAGCTGAAGAGGTGTAAAAAATAGGATGCCAGGCCCCCATTTAGATCTACTGAAATCAGAACCTCTGTGGATGAGGCAAAACCACTTATAAGCACTGCGCTGGGCAGCTGCGCTATTAAAAAGCATTTTGAGAAAACTGGATTTAACTTATTTTTCTTTTTTTTAGGTTAAAAATCCTTCAAACATAACAACGGCACAAATGAAGCATGCTATTCTAACTCAAAACCTATCAAAATAAACGTGATACTTCCTAGTAAAGTTTTATTTTTACAGCTTGCCTTAGAAAGGACTTATTTGCCCTTAATCACAGAATTAAAATTATCCCATAAATACCTTACATACTTGTGTGGCTTTCTTTATGCCATACCCTCCTGCTTCAGTGTCCAACTTCCAAATCCCTGATGAATGACAATCATCATAAAGCCAACTCAACATACTAAACGAAGTCTTCCTTAATGCCTCTATTTTGCAATAACCAGTCCTTTCAGTTACTCTCTACCTGTGCCTGCCTTCAATTTTTGTTTTTTGTGTTGGTCTACTCTGACCAGCGGTTACACTATGAGGGATGTAAATCTTACTACCAATCGAGCTTTTAAAAAGCACAGATGGGCCGGGCGCGGTGGCTCACGCCTGTAATCCTAGCACTCTGGGAGGCCGAGGTGGGCGGATCATTTGAGCTCAGGAGTTCGAGACCAGCCTGAGCAAGAGCGAGACCCCATCTCTACTAAAAATAGAAAGAAATTATATGGACAGCTAAAAATATATATAGAAAAAATGAGCCGGGCATGGTGGTGCATGCCTGTAGTCCCAACTACTCGGGAGGCTGAGACAGGAGGATCCCTTGAGCTCAGGAGTTTGAGGTTGCTGTGAGCTAGGCTGACGCCACGGCACTCACTCTAGCCTGGGCAACAAAGTGAGACTCTGTCTCAAAAAAAAAATAAATAAATAAATAAAAAGCACAGATGTCTAATATCCACTTTGGACCTAATAAAAGTAACTCCTGGCAGTGGGGCCTGGCATGTATATTTTCACGGGCTCCACAGGAGATTGCTCTGCTCTAGACGACAGGCTCTTCCAGGGAAGAGGCTGTGTCCTACGTATCTGTATACACACTGCGGAGCACCCAGCCAACGCCATGCATAGCAGATGCTCAATAAACAGGTGCCCAGGGGATAGCAAGAAGATGAAATAAAAGCATAAATTATTTATTGTACAAAAAATTAAAACACAATGTCACTAAAAATAGGTGGCAGAATCTGTGAGCATATTAATGTAAATATTTAAAATATGGTTAGCTGCCACTGGTTAACTACCATTTAAATTCTCTTTAAAAAGAACTGGGCTAGGCCCCATAAATATGTACAACTGTTGTGTATCCATAAATATTAAAAATAGAAAAACAGAATCATGAAAAAAATTGGGCTAGGATGCCATAATTACATGATACTGAGTACAGAAATAAAAAATTATCAAGAATCCCTTAGCCACTACGTGATAAATTAATTAAACACCAAGATATGAATACTAGTGATAAACGTAGTAGAAAATAGATTTGATAATTTCAACCAACTGTAGAAATATCATCTAGATGTTTGAAAAACCAACAGTGAAGAAACTAAGACACTATAAGCAATACTCAACTCACTGGATAGCTCAACTCACTGAGTACTTTCTTAGGATGATAAACACAGTAATAAGGACCCAGTATCTTTTGATTTAAAAAATGTACACCTCCACAGAAAAGTCACATATCATAATTAGAAAATGTTTCCAACAAGGTCTTTGACCTCTATATAATTAGCACTTGTAATACCTTGACACACCCAACCTGCCTCTTCTACGCTCAGTCAGGGCTTTTGTACATTGGCGGGGCTCATCTCGAGCCAATTCATGTGGTTTTTATAAGCATTACCACCCTCTGTGGGATGGTAATATTTAATACTTGTCACCAAATCTAAGATGTTATAGATTTAAGAGGCATGCTGATTAAATGGTAGGTAATCCTAAGACATTAGTGAATATGAGATGTTAAATGTGAAAAATTTTGTGCCTTTGAATTAATTCTGTATATAAATATTTAATTGTATTTACCTTTTTATTTCATATGCATTGAGCAGAATATGGAGAAACAATTGGAAAACAGAAAAACAAAGTATGGATATTAACATGTAGGTCTCAATAAATATTTTTGAGACAAACATAAAAATAAAAGCAGTGAATCTTAAAACCCAATTGGATTCTAAATAAACTTATACCTTTTGACCAAGTGTTCAACTGTGAAGGAAAAAACAAAGACATTACAAAATGCCTGGACTGTTTTTTGAATCTTTTGTCTGAAATCGGAGGAGGTACCTTTACAGGTTTTATAATTTAAATCTATGCCAGTGGAAACCCCCTTTATAATTTGTTAAGTCTACTGTCTGGTTTTCATTCGACTTTGCACATACTATCTCCCCGAGAGGCTGCCCTCTGGCACTGATGAGACATAAACACAAACGACTCTTCAGGGTTTACCATTACAACATATGTAGACTAAAGAAAATCATAGACTTTCTTAATTCTAACATGGTATCAAATGAAATGTAGCCTCTCTTGCAAGAAAATGGGGAGATCGGTTACATCATTACCATCTTCAGATTTTCCAAACTTACTTGTCTTCCCCTAGCACCACACCAAATCCAGCATGGGACACTCGAGTTACTTTAGGATCATACCAACCGATCATCTGAGCAGCAGCAAAGATTGCCTGGAAGTGCACAGACTGCAAAGCAACAAAAATAGAAAGTTACTAGCCAGTCTTCTAATAATAATAAAAAGACTTAAGGCTCTTGTGCTTGGGACTAAAAATGTGTAAAATTCAAATCTTGTGAGGCCAAGTATTATTATAAAAGCTCTTCTATTATTCCCTACATAGAAACAGTTAAGAGCAAGACTATTATACTTTCTACTATGCTCAAAGGTTTTTAAATAACATCAATTACATTTTAGGTCTCACAACAACTCCATTAATAGGAACAATGGCTGAGGTTCTGAGAAGTATCATTTTCCAATTTGTGGAGACAAGCTGAAAAGTTGAGAAGTGCCCAGGTCTGGCTGGCTCCAAATCCTGTTCTCTCTCCTGTTACATTTATGTTCTGAATCGTAGTCTTGGAGAAAATTTACAGTCTTCTAGCACCAAATGCCAACAACCTCACCGTATTGTCTTACCTCCAATCAGGCAATGTTAAAACATAAAAAAATCTACAAACTCACTTGTCCACTGTCCACCACATAGATAACCATATCTGCTTTTTCCTCAAACAGCCTTTGCTTAAGAGCAGCCAGGTCAGATGTATCATAGGTATACCCTCCATCTGATTTCACTATGGTTAATGGTATGGAACACCCTGGGACAAACACAATCTTTCGGCCATCATCAACTTGCACAAATCCTAGAAAAAAAAAAAAAAATCAATAATGTTAAAAGAACCCTGAAGGAATATAAATGCTTAACCATTTTAGAAATATTTTAGAAAATATTCATGAGAGAGCTGAAGAAATCACATAATTTTTTTCTCGCCATGATCTAAGAGAAGCCTTGGAAAATAGCTAATTTCAAGGTTGTCTAGGCACCCAGGGTGCTGTGAGGGAAAGGTCCGACATTCTGGCAGTTCTCTGGACTCATGCTACACTTGGCTCCCAAACCCTTTTGGCAGTACCTCACTGAAGCCCACCTGCTCAGCAGGTCTAGACCATGAAAATCTGTGCTTTGCTTTCAAGCTGGAGCCCTAACTCTCCTCTTGGAGAAAGAAGCAATTCCCATACTGACTTTTAACTATATGCTGTAAAGAAGCTAACACTGTCCCAGGGTTCAGCAAACAAACATGGCAGAATTTAGCATTTGGAATGAGAAGTGAAAAGGAAAAAAATCATGTTCACATACTCATGATGAAAAAGGCAAAATTCTTGAATGCAAGAAGGGACAGAAAAGACCATGATGACAATAAAAACAGTTGTATATTTGAGTGCTACTATGTCCCCAATATTAAGTCTTACCTTTAACCTTCACAATAACTCTATATGGTAAATAACTTTGTGGTTTCTCAGTTTAGAAAACTGAGTCTTGGTAAGGTAACGGCAGTATAAACTAGGGCTAAAAACTGAAGCTCTGAAGCCAGACTGCCTAGGTTTGAATCTCAGACTTATGCCTTATAAGCTATGTGATCTTGGGAACTTATTCACTTCTCTTGTGCTGTTTTCTCATAAAATAAACATCTTTAAAATTTTATTATCTTGGCCAGGTGCGGTGGCTCACGCCTGTAATCCTAGCACTCTGGGAGGCCGAAGCGGGTGGACCACTCCAGGTCAGGAGTTCGAGACCAACCTGAGCAAGAGCGAGACCCCGTCTCTACTAAAAATAGAAAGAAATTATCTGGCCAACTAAAAAATACATATAGAAAAAATTAGCCAGGCATGGTGGCGCATGCCTGTAGTCCCAGCTACTCGGGAGGCTGAGGCAGTAGGATTGCTTGAGCCCAGGAGTTTGAGGTTGCCTTGAGCTAGGCTGATGCCACGGCACTTGCTCTAGCCCGGGCAACAGAGTGAGACTCTGTCCCAAAAAAAAAAAAAAAAAAAAAAAAATTTTATTATTTTAAAAATATGGTCCCTAGGCCCTAGAGACTAATAAATATTATTTTTCATTCAAGGAACTTGGCTTCCTTGGAGCTCTGACTGATCCCAGATCTGAGGCAGGATTTGTACAAAATGAGCCTGGATTATTATATACCATAAAGCAATTAAACTATCAAAGACGGGCAGGTGTGGTGGCTCACGCCTATAATCCTAGCACCCTGGGAGTCCGAGGCCGGAGGATTGCTCGAGGTCAGGAGTTTAAGACCAGCCTGAGCAAGAGCAAGACCCTGTCTCTACTAAAAATAGAAAGAAATGACCTGGACAGCTAAAAATATATATAGAAAAAAATTAGCTGGGCATGGTGGCACATGCCTGTAGTCCCAGCTATTCGGGAGGCTGAGGCAGGAGGATTGCTTAAGCCCAGGAGTTTGAGCTTATTGTGAACTAGGCTGATGCCACGGCACTCTAGCCCAGGCAAGAGAGCCAGACTCTGTCTCAAAAAAAAAAAAAAAACCAAAAATACCCCCACAAAACTATCAAAAACTACAGGGGTTGACAAAAACAAAAACAAAAATACAACATAAAATAGAAAAGCCAATTTGAAGAGGCTATCATTAGCCAAAATTGGGATAATTTGTGCATACAAAGAATAAAGGTAATTGAAAAATATAACCCATTCACAGTAATGCTAAAATCAACTCACTTGTCATATCTGGAAGATGCTAAGAAACACATGACAACTAATAGAGAAAAAAAGAATTAAGCACTTACAAGCCTGTTGTACATGAACTGCACCTCAAGGTAACCAAAATAATTATATGACAAAGTTCTGCATAAGAGATCCCAGGTGACAAATGGAGAAGGAATGACAGAACACTACCATTTTCCAATCTCTAATGAGGTAGTGGATCAAAGTCATTATCAATAACCGTTAAAACCACTAGGGAAGGCCAGGCACGGTGGTTCACACCTGTAATCCCAGCACTTTGAGAGGCCAAGGTGGGAGGATTGCTTGAGGTCAGGAGTTCGAGACCAGTCTGAGCAAAACTGAGACCCCATCTCTACGAAAAACAGAAAAATCAGCTGGGTGTGGTGGTGTGTGCCTGTAGTCCCACCTGCTGGGGAGGCTGAGGCAGGAGGACCGCTTGAGCCAGGAGTTTGAGATTGTAGTAAGCTGTGATGACACCACTGCACTCTAGCCAGGATGACAGAGGAGGACTCTGTCTCAAAAAGAAGAAGAAAAACAAAAAAAACCCCCACTACCAGGGAAAAGTCTGATAGGGAAATTTATGGAATAGACTGGATTGACAACACCTAAACCATTAAACAATCATCACAAAAAGAAAGCCAAAAAGACTGCTTGTATTTTTTTTTTTTTTTGAGACAGAGTCTCACTCTGTTGCCCAGGCTAGAGTGAGTGCCGTGGCGTCAGCCTCGCTCACAGCAACCTCAAACTCCTGAGCTCAAGCGATCCTCCTGCCTCAGCCTCCCGAGTAGCTGGGACTACAAGCATGAGCCACCATGCCCGGCTAATTTTTTTGTATATATATATTTTAGTTGTCCATATAATTTCTTTCTATTTTTAGTAGAGACGGGGTCTCGCTCTTGCTCAGGCTGGTCTCGAACTCCTGACCTCGAGCGATCCACCCGCCCGGCCTCCCAGAGTGCTAGGATTACAGGCGTGAGCCACCACGCCCGGCCTGTATTCTTGTAAATAAAAGAAAACCAAAACAAAAAGAAAATGCAAATCAGAATCTAATGAAGCTCCTTTAAAAAATACAGATAGAGAAATTATGTTAAATAACACCACATGGGAAATTCTATAGGACAGATGGCCCAATTTCTTCAACAATAAAACAAAAAAGAGGGATTACAGGCGTGAGCCACTGCACCTGGCCATCTTTGATAGTTTATAATTGCTTTATGGTATATAATAATCCAGGCTCATTTTGTACAAATCCTACTTCAGATCTGGCATCAGTCAGATCTCCAAGGATGCCAAGTCCAGAAATGGACTTACGGAACTTAAGCTACATTTCGAATGTAAAAAGTGCACACTGTGAAAAAACCAATGATTAAAAAAGTTATAGGCCGGGCGCGGTGACTCATGCCTGTAATCCTAGCACTCTGGGAGGCCGAGGCGGATGGATTGCTCGAGGTCAGGAGTTCGAGACCAGCCTGAGCAAGAGTGAGACCCTGTCTCTACTAAAAATAGAAAGAAATTATCTGGCCAACTAAAAATATATATAGAGGAAAAAAAAAATAGCCAGACATGGTGGCGCATGCCTGTAGTCCCAGCTACTTGGGAGGCTGAGGCAGAAGGATTGCTTGAGCCCAGGAGTTTGAGGTTGCTGTGAGCTAGGCTGACGCCATGGCACTCACTCTAGCCTGGGCAACAAAGCGAAACTCTGTCTCAAAAAAAAAAAAAAAGAAAAGAAAAAAAGTTATGAATCGATTTGGGAAATCTGAACTCTAACAGTATTAAGAAATTATTATTAATTTTCTTGATGTGATAATAGTGCAGTCGTTCCTCAGTATATGCAAGGGATTGGTTGCATGACCCCCACATATACCAAAATGCGTGCCTACCCAAACCCCCCAGTTGGTCCTGCAGAACCCACGTATGTGAGAAGTCAGCCCTCCAACATCCAACATAATGTGGATTTCAGAGAATATTATATTTTTGATCTGTGTCTGGTTGGAAAAAAAATCCATGTATAAGTGGATCAGTGCGGTTCAAGCCTGTATTGTTCCAGGGTCAACTATATCGTGGTTTCAGGGCAGGAGAAAGGGCCTGTTTTTTCAGAAACACATACGAAAGCACTTATATATGAAATTACGTGTAACCAGTATGTATAAGAAGAAACAGATACAATAAGGTTGGCCAGTGTTTGTAATTGTTGAAGCTGGGTGATGGGTATGTGAAGTTGGGGGTTATTATAAATTTTCTCCACTTTTGCCTATGTTTCAAAATTTCTATAATAAAAGTTAAGGGAAAAAAAGCAGAGAACCTACCTTTATTTTCAAATTCCTTTACAACATCATCCATCCTATCTTGATAGAAGGATTCCCCTCTCTCTATTAAAGAGATGTCCAATGCCTCGTAGATTTTATTAAACTCTAGGAAAAAAATGCCACCAAATAAGGAAAATGCACAAGAATTTAAAGAGGAAACACGTACTTTACATTTAAAGAAATTTATTGAAATGTGGAAGAAAATTAATTACATAAAAATGTACAGAACACTTACATATATACTGTCATTTTTAAAAAGTGGAAAGAATATGGTAACATACATCAAAATATTAGCAGTGGGTGGGACTATAATTTAATTTTTCATAAGGAACATGTACTTCTTGCATAACTTTTAACAAACCATTTCTTAGGCCGGGCACAGTGGCTCATGCCTGTAATCCTAGCACTCTGGGAGGCTGAGGTGGGTGGATTGTTTGAGCTCAGGAGTTCGAGACCAGTCTGAGCAAGAGCGAGACCCCGTCTCTACTAAAAATAGAAAGAAATTATATGGACAGCTAAAAATATACATAGAGAAAAAATTAGCCGGGCATGGTAGCACATGCCTGTAGTCCCAGCTACTCGGGAGGCTGAGGCAGGAGGATTGCTCAAGCCCAGGAGTTTGAGGTTGCTATGAGCCAGGCTGACACCACGGCACTCTAGCCTGGGCAATAGAGTGAGACTCTGTCTCTAAATAAATAAATAAATAAATAAAAAATAAATACCATTTCTTAAAAAATATAAATGAGAGAGCTGGGCACAGTGGCTCATGCCTATAATCCTAGCACTCTGGGAGGCCGAGGTGGGTGGATTATTTGAGCTCAGGAGTTTGAGACCAGCCTGAGCAAGAGTGAGACCCCATCTCTACTAAAAAAAAAAATAGAAAGAAATTAGCGGGACAACTAAAAATATATAGAAAACATTAGCAGGCCATGGTGGTGCATGCCTGTAGTCTCAGCTACTCAGGAGACTAAGGCAGGGTGGATTGCTTGAGCCCAGGAGTCTGAGGCTGCTGTGAGCTAGGCTAACGCCATGGCACTCTAGCTCAGGCAACAGAATGAGACTCTGTATGTATGTATGAATGAATGAATGAATAAATAAATAGGAAAAAAAAAAGCATTTACTATTTAGTGATCAAATATTTACTGAATTTTCTTAAAGTTTTTCCTGATTTGTACCACTTACCTGTCTGTCTATCCATGCATTAGTGACACAGAATTACCTACTGTACCACTGTAAAATATTTTACTACCCAGCACTGCAAACCAGTCATCATTAGTCTTCTTTCTCAAAGATCTACTGGCTATTCTTATCCATTTACTCTTCAAAGTAACCGTAAAAACTATTTTTCCAGGTTTGAAAACTTGAAATTCCCTTAAAATTATAAATGATATTTGGAGAACTAGGAAACACTTGGCATGGCACTTTATTCAAAACATTCTATTACATCCTGCTGTGTATTTCTCTTCTTTTGGTCCTATACATTTTTGGATAAATTCATTCCTAAGTATTTTAGAACTTTGGTTGCCACTGTGAATAGGATCTTTTCTTTTTCTTTTCCACTTTATTTTGTGATTAATTTTTGCTGACTTCTAAGAAAGTTAAATTTTATACCTGCTTATCTTATTAAACTTTCTTATTAGTTGTTGTAGTCTCAAAAAGATATTTAAGAAAAAAATCTATCTGCCCATCCTCAAAGGTTTAAAATGTCATTCAAGGTCAAATCTGAATAAAGACTCAGGAAACTGTATGCATAGTATTTGCCAGATAAATAAATGAAGACCAGAAACTCACCCTGGCGGGAGACATCACAGATAAGCTTCCAAGCCTTTATCATATCTGGATTTTTACTCTGGAGCAGAACTACACACTGATATGCTCGCTTCTTAAATTCCTCCTCAGTATCAAACCTCTTCTTAGATTCCTGTGTTTAAGAACAAAAAAAAAAAAAAAAAGTAAAGTTTGAAAAATGATCCAATCCTGATTTCTAGAAATAGAATTTATTCATTTCTAAACATACACACACACACACACACACACACACGCACAAAGTGAAAATTCAGAACACCAGACCAAGTGCTCTATTTTAATAGTCAATATTGTTACAAATGAAGATGCCAAAGAACCCTATTCTTTTGAAATAATTTTTCTTAAAAATACAAAAATCTCACCACAGTCCTCCCTCCACTTTTCTAATTCACAAAAGCCTACTTTACACCAATACTTCTGTGTCTAAAGAGAGTTAATGTATAGCTAACAGGTAGGACTGAATTTTTTGTGTCCCATTTTCCATTTTGGATTTGGTCCTGAATGAATCACTTATTTTTTTTTTTAAATAAAAAGATAGTTGCTTTATTTTATTATTTATTGTTTTATTTCAATTTAAAAAGCAATAAATGCTTACTATTAAAAAAATTACTGTTAATGCTACCCCAGGCTAACCAGTGATATGTGGTGTATAATTCCAGATATTTTATTTGCAAATACACATATTTTAATAAAAATTAGAAATGGTTTTTCCTTACTGCGGTTGGTAAATTTTAGCAATGTAGTTATTATAATTTATAATACATTGCCTCATATTTCAATTAATAGATTAATTGATTTGCCTCATTATACTCAAATTACAGAACCCCAATAAATGACCGTAACAGCTATTTTACCAGTCTCGTATCAGTAAACATTTAGTTTATTTTCAATAGAAAACACTTACCAGGAGACAAAAAAACAAAAAAATCCCTTCAAATGTTTACTTTTTAATGACGTAATCCCATTTTTGAGAAGTTGTCTACCACATGGAAAGAATTTTAAAAAGGGGAAAAAAATCTACATATACAAAGCTATTTACTGGATAACAGCCTCCCCAAAATGGAAAAGAAAATTCAATAGGGGATTAACATAAACATGGTACACCAATCCAACAAAATGTGCAGTCACACCATAAAGTAACATGCAAAGGTTTATAATACAATGTTAAACATAATACAAAAACTATATTATAATGGTGTACATGGATAAGTTAACGAGTCAAAGAAAGTTGACCACAGTGGGTGATTTAAAATTACAGATGATGTGAAAATTTGTCTTTTAAAAAACTGCTCTTCCATATACTTAATGTTTTCAAAATACATAAAATTGAGAATAGCACCAAAAAATTTAAATACTAAAATGTATTTTGATTAATAAGCCCCTAAATTCATTTAACAACAGGTAATGTGGTACAATCCAATTTTCAACATACACCAATAAACAAGGCAAAGAAGATACGTTAAGGGTTGGAGAGATGGCTGTTTCTACACATAAAACCAAATGCAATGGATCCAGCTGTGTTTCTTTTTTTTTTTTTTGAGACAGAGTCTCGCTTTGTTGCCCGGGCTAGAGTGAGTGCCGTGGCGTCAGCCTAGCTCACAGCAACCTCAAACTCCTGGACTTAAGCGATCCTACTGCCTCAGCCTCCCGAGTAGCTGGGACTACAGGCATGTGCCACCATGCCCGGCTCATTTTTTGTATATATATTTATTTTAGTTGGCCAGATAATTTCTTTCTATTTTTAGTATAGACGGGGGTCTCACTCTTGCTCAGGCTGGTCTCGAACTCCTGACCTCGAGCGATCCACCCACCTCGGCCTCCCAGAGTGCTAGGATTACAGGCGTGAGCCACCACACCCGGCCCAGCTGTGTTTCTATATACACAACCAAATGCAATGAATCCAGGGGTGAGGGATGGGTGTTTCTAGATACCTAACCAAATGCAATTGATCTAGGAATAAAAAAAAATCAGTTTTTCAAAGTAGGTGAACTCAATGAAATGGCTTTTACTTTCACTCCTGTGATGCCATATCATTATGGCTAGGCCAGTGTATGTGAACAAAGTTTATATGTTTATCAGGTAATTAAGTTCAAGGGTGTGTCATTTATACAGATAGAACAGGACAAAGTTGAAACCATGACCTTCAGAAGGTTTAGCAACTTTCATTTAACTCCACACTAGCTTTAAAACTATTTTGAACTCCCGAAGGAAAAAGGATAAGTATGATGAACGGTAAAGAAACAATAAAGCAATAAATGGTATCAAACCTTATAAAAGGCCTGAAGATCCCCAATAGGAGGTGAAACTGTTAGATAATCTGGAAATTTATCTTGCAGGTGAGCGATGAGCATGCCAAACTGGGTGCCCCAATCTCCTACATGATTTAACCTAATACCAATCAGAGAATATAAAATCATTTTTAAAATGATAAAGAAGTTTAAATTAAATTAGAAGAATTATGTTCCATTAGAAACCACTAACATTTAATTGCCAATACATCACCATTTAGTAATATCTGTTTACTTGGTTGTTTCTTCAACTGGTCTGCAAACTCCATGAAAGACAAACACTATGTCTGGCTGCACATAGCGGGCATTCAGGATTTGCTAAATGAATTTCCTATCAATGGACTATAATCTATTTATCATGTAGCTAACTGGGACAATGACAGCTAAAGCTAATGTTGGTCATTCCCACAATTTTATGAAAATTTAACTTTTTACCAATTATCTTAAGTGTAATTTAGACCAATGGTTCCCAAATGTCAATGGACAAAATTCTTGAAAACATGTCAATCCAGTCACTTCTCTCTGCTTTTATCTAATCCCACCCCACCAGATCACCTCTCATGTGGATTATGATAGCCTCCTCACTTATCACGACAGACTCCCCTCTCTGCCCAGCTTCTTCAAAGCAGCCAAAATAATCTTTAGCTTAATCACATCAATCTCCTAATTAAAACTCTCCAGTGGCTCCCCATTACACTTAGAATAAAATCCCCATTTCCTCCCATGGCCTACAAGGCCAAAAGTAATCTGTACCTTGCCTGCCTCTCCCCTCTACTAGGATATAAACCCCTGGTATACAAGTGGTCCTCAAGAAATATTTGTAGAAACAATGAAGGTGCTTTATCCTTGGTTCCATCTCTAGGTTTAAAAAAAGTAAATAAGTTAAAAGTTCAGAGGAGAGGCCCAGGACATACTTAAAAAGCTTACTGGATGATTATAAAGCAGAACTAAGCTTATGATCCATTGATTTAGTCAAACATTCTTTCTCAAGTATGTGGTTCATGTTCTATAGAATTTGCCAAACAAGAAAACAAGGCAAGAGAAAAGAAAATGACAGTAAGGCAAGAGCACATACCTGAGCACGTCATATCCTGCAAATTCAAAGAGGCGGCACATACTCTCTCCTATGATAGTTGATCTGAGGTGCCCTACATGCATCTCTTTGGCTATATTGGGAGAGGAAAAGTCAACGACAACCTGGAAAAGGCAGTAAAGAGATTTTAAAGAGCGGCATAAACATTTTATTGTTAATATATTCGTTAATAACATAATAAACAACTCAGACATTAACTTGGGTTGTAATTCAACTATGTTAAATTTTCTAATGGATCTACTTGCACATGATTAACTGAAAAAGAAACCAAACTAATTTACACAAATTATCCATCTTCTATTTCAGCAACCCTGCATAAATATCAGTTGGCTACCTCAAATTCCTTGTGGAATGAAGTGAAAAAACATCATATAACATATCAGACCCAGGATAAAGACTACTTCACAGCCATGTTTATAATCCCAAATATTAATGATTAAATCTCAACATAAAAAGCAAAAGCCAGCTGGGTATGGTGGCATGTGGCTGTCATGCCAGCTACTTGGGAGGCTTGAGCCCAAGGGTTCCAGCCTGGGTGACATAGCGATACTCTGTCTCTAAAACAAACAAACAAACAACAAAAAAGAAATGTGAAAGCCATTCCCAGTTATAGCACTTTCCATGCAGTTCTTTTTTTTTTTTTTTTTTTTTTTGAGACAGAGTCTCACTCTGTTGCCCAGGCTAGAGTGAGTGCCGTGGCGTCAGCCTAGCTCACAGCAACCTCAAACTCCTGAGCTCAAGGGATCCTCCTGTCTCAGCCTCCCGAGTAGCTGGGACTACAGGCATGCACCACCATGCCCGGCTAATTTTTTCTATATATATTTTTAGCTGTCCATATAATTTCTTTCTATTTTTAGTAGAGATGGGGTCTCGCTCTTGCTCAGGCTGGTCTCGAACTCCTGAGCTCAAACGATCCGCCCACCTCGGCCTCCCAGAGTGCTAGGATTACAGGCGTGAGCCACCGCGCCCGGCCTCCATGCAGTTCTTTTAAAAAAAATTTTTAGGCCGGGCGCGGTGGCTCACGCCTGTAATCCTAGCACTCTGGGAGGCCGAGGCGGGTGGATTGCTCAAGGTCAGGAGTTCGAGACCAGCCTGAGCGAGACCCCGTCTCTACTAAAAAAATAGAAAGACATTATATGGACACCTAAAAATCTATATAGAAAAAATTAGCCGGGCATAGTGGCGCATGCCTGTAGTCCCAGCTACTCGGGAGGCTGAGGCAGTAGGATCGCTTGAGCCCAGGAGTTTGAGGTTGCTGTGAGCTAAGCTGACGCCACGGCACTCACTCTAGCCTGGGCAACAAAGTGAGACTCTGTCTCAACAAAAAAAAAAAAAAAAAAAAAAAAAAAAAAAAAAAATTTTTGACATGGGGTCTTGCTATATTGCCCAGGCTGGAGTGCAGTGGCTATTCATAGACTCAATCATGGCCCATGACAGCCTGCCTCGAACTGCTGGGCTCAAGCAATCCTCCTGCCTTGGTCTTCCAAGTAGCTGGTACTAAAGGCACATGCCATCGTGCCTGGCTTCATGCAGTTCTAAGACACTAATATATCACTAGAAAACTGTACACGTACCTTTTTATTCTCTCCAAGAGCAGGTAGTTGAACTCCATTCACCAGGAGATTAGTCAGCTGTTCTGACACAAAATCCTTTCTCAAGTGGACATTAATAAAACCTAATGGACAGTAGAAGAAAAAAGTATCAGGTAGTCTCTTATCTTCAATGAATGCTCACTCCCAAGGACTTGCTGCAGATACTGATCTGGCTCTGGTAAACTCTCCAGCATTCCAATACCACTTGAGGCCTTGACTTGAGCCCTCCTGTAAGCTCCTGTCTCAGCATCTATTTCAAACCTCACCACTTTCCTGAAAGCTTCCTACTTAACTCAAGGCCCTTTCACTTTCAGCAAACAATTTGTTCGCTTCTTGAAACAGAGAGCCCTTTCACCACAGACTTATCTGACATTATCTATCCTCTTTTTGCTTATGAACAACTGAATCACAGGGACGCAAAGTAATTCATCCAAGATCAGGTAGCTAACCCTATATTTAAAATGGTTCTGTTCTTTTTTATTTCAGAAAGGACCCATTATCAATACAGCTATTAAGAAGGATGATATTATGTCATACCAGGACCAGCAATTTCAACTTTTTCAATACTTTCATTGTCTGGGAGGTGTTTGGTAATGTTTTCGGCAATTTCTCTTGGATTAACTTTCTGCTCCTTGGTTTTGAGCATCTATAACACAATATAAGATGATTCATTACACAGCAGGTTTCAGCAAGTTACTCGGGAACACAACTGACAAAGCAAGAGACGCATTTTACATAAGACCTATAAAAAGGCAGAAGCAGAGAAGTCCAACCATCTTGTGAACGGATTAAAGCATCAATAGTGCCAAGAGGAATAGAAAAGTGCTAAGACCACATGATCTCCATTTCCAAATGAGTTGTACACACATACCTACAACTTTTTAATGAAGATGTAATAATATCCATCATACTTACATTTCTAATTTTCATTTTCAAGTAATGAAAGTGTCTAATATTTAGACTTGAAAAATAAATAACACCCTTACTGAAAAAGATCTGGACTGTTTCGAGCAATGCTTTCCTGCTCAGCAAAGAAAGGAAAGCAAAAAGATCCAAGCCAGGTGCAGTTAACCACAAGCACATCAGACAATGTAGCTATTAAAAATAGGGAATTCCTCTGCTTGTAAATAAAATATGTAAGCCTGCCTTGAAGACACCACAGGTACATCAAATATTTGATGGGGATGATGGCTGGCAAATGGCTAACTTTTAATTTCTCCCCTTCCAACACTCATCATCAACACTACACAGCAATCCTGGACAGAGCAGGAAGAAAGTACGGAAACAAAACAGTACCAACTATTGCCTTAAATATTGAGGATACACATAAAATTTAACCAAAATTTAAAACTTGTGCTTTTCAAAAAACTTAAAACATATGTCATTCTTTTTTAAGTTTTTCAAATTCTCCTTTTCATTACAGATATAACAATGCGCTATTATTTATGTAAATAGTAATGATGATGATAATACTTAATAAAATCAAACAGCCAAGAGTGAGTCATAATGATACACCACCTGAGAAATACCCATAGCACTGTTACACTGATAGTCCCCAAACTTGGGCTGCTGACTTGGTGTCACTAACAGAGGAGGATTTTCCAAATCTGGATATGCAGCCCTAATGGCACAACCGAAGACCTCCTGTAGGCGGCTATTGATGTTAATCATATTTTTAGTCGGTCTGTTCTTTTCTGCCTGAAGACTCTGCAGGAAAAGAATGGAAATATGTCAATAAAGTACATCATCATATAAAATTTCCTCAAATATTTTGCAAAAACTTCAAATATCTTGATAAGAACCAAAAGGAAACATGCACTCATAGTGTAATGCTCTCATATCTGGTATTTGCTGAAACGTGCAGTAGGACGATGTCCCATGGCATCTAAGACATGTGGGAAATGCCCTGTGGTCTTACTATACTTTTCTACATTTGTTTTAGCAGAAGAGAAACTGGGAGGTGGGAGTAAAAAGAACTGATTGAATTCTCGACTCTGAGAAAATAACAGTATAAAAATCAATACTAAATAACTTCACATCAAATACTAGAAGTGAAAACTCAATGAACAAGAAAAAAATGCATTCTATCAATCAAAATGTTGACCTCTTCAAAGCATAAAAGGGAACAAAATAGGTAATATTAATATGCCAGAAAAATAAGTAGTTTTGTCTTACTGTTAATCTCATCCCCCTTTCCCAAACGAAAAAATTACACTTTTTTTTTTTTTTTTTTGAGACAGTCTTACTCTGTCACCCAGGTAGAGTGCAGTGGCACCATCATAGCTCACTGCACCCTCAAATTCCTGGGATCAAGTGATCCTCCTACTTCAGTGTCACTAGTAGCGGGGACTACAGGCATGCACCGCCATCTGCCCGGCTAATTAAGAAATTATATTCTTAAGTTTACTAAAAAACTTGATTTTAAATTTTTAATCAATAATGGACTCTTCTCTCTGGTGACATACTCAAAAAAGAAAAATATGCTTTTCACAATCTAAAGATTTCCAAATACTAAAGTTACTTAGATATCATCTTAAGACCCAAAACCTACCACAATAAATTTGCATTTTTATTTTTAAAGGATAGAGGTGCTGGTATGTATGTATGTTTGTGTGTGTGACACACACAAAATCTACTGCACTTGATTTCTGCACCATAAAAACTAGTATAATTATAATCAATTTAACACTTTTTCTCTACCTGTTTCAAATATGATGCTTCCAAGTCAGAGCATAGCATGTGGCCAACATGAGCCACAGAAAGAAGGTAGAGTGAATGGCCATCGCACACAGCACTCTATTCCTCTGTGGCTTGCTGTTTTTAGTTGTGTCGTACACCTTGTGTTTAGCTGCTCTCTCAGCAAAGTATTTGTGAGAGAACCAATGTGCCTTCCATATTACACTGACAGCGTTCTCTTACCTACACATAAGAGCTAATCGGCATTACAGAAACATGTGTATTAGAATACACTGTTATTTCTTTTTGTATCTTTTCCCTTAGTAGTCTCTAGCACTTATTAGGCTTTTAATACTTTTGAATTAAAATAAATATAACAGAGAATTAAGTATAAGTGCTGAATGCATGACATAACCAGAAAAGTGAGATTCTTTCTGGAAGATTCCATGGAAAAGGAATTTTGTGATTTTAGAAGACTCAGACTCAAAGATAAAGCTCTTTCAAGCACAGCAGATTACAAGTAAGTAATAACAGAGACTTTGTGGGGGTGGGGCAGACAGGGTCTAGGACGAGTAAATGAAGTCAGCTTTGGGAAAAAGATGTAATGCCAGTGCAGTCTGCCTAATAGTAGTATATACATAGAGGAGAGTAATTATGAGAATGAGGTCACACTCTGGGATATGTCATTAGCAAACCTGAAAGACAGGACAAAAGACTGAAGCAAGCTCATTTTTTGACAAAACTGATAAACATTGTTAGATTATGAGGATATTTAATAGATTCAGCACAAGCTTCATAGAAAAGAAATGTTCTGAAACATTAAGTGGAAAAAACACAAACGATGCTATGAAATATAAAACATAAAAATAAAATTGTAAAATAACCATCTTAAGGGAGGGAAGATATGTATGCGTATTTCAGGTATTTCCTTTATGACAGAGTCAGTGATTTAAAAATCAAGAATGTGTTTTATTTTTTTGAGACAGAGTCTCACTTTGTTGCCCTGGCTAGAGTGAGTGCTGTGGCGTCAGCCTAGCTCACAGCAACCTCAAACTCCTGGGCTCAAGTGATCCTACTGCCTCAGTCTCCCGAGTAGCTGGGACTACAGGCATGCGCCACCATGCCTGGCTAAATTTTTTTTTTTTTTCCTATATATATTTTAGTTGGCCAGATAATTTCTGTCTATTTTTTGTAGAGACGGGGTCTTGCTCTTGCTCAGGCTGGTCTCGAACTCCTGAGCTCAAACAATCCGCCCGCCTCGGCATCCCAGAGTGCTAGGATTACAGGCCAAAAATGTACTTTTAAAAAGGCACGGGCATAAGCTGTTGAAACATTTCAAAGGGTCCTGGAAGGATAGAACACCAGCCTCTCCCCTATTTGCACCAACTAACTCAGTCCTAATTTGTCTAACACAGGGAAAAGGATCAGGTTTCTATCCTCCTTTTCCCAAATTCCACAGGGTATACTTTCAGAATCATTGGTAACAAAGGTTTTAAAAAAGACATAATTCAAACTGGAGAATAAAACTGAAATTCAGAGTACTCACCCTTCGAAGAATATTCAGTCGATACTTTAATTTTAAATTTTCTTCTCGCAACTGCTCCAAATTTGGAGAAGCCTCTAAACATCCACAGTTTTTCAGCTGGTCAATTTCAGCAGTCAGAGACTTAATTTCTCTTTCCTATAAAAGGAAAAGCACTTTGTTCAGTCCAGTAGTATCGATGACTTCCAAGATATGATAAATTGTACCATAAACTAATTTCCTCATTGCCTCGCTCTGCTAGGGCATGGCAGAGGCCATGGGAAGGATGGACTTTCCCTTTCACAAGTTGTAATTTTTCCTCCTCTGAGACTTTTGCTGACATTCGTATATTCTCTTTAATAAGAGAAAATTAAGCACATGTGTGTGCTCACATGCGTGTAGGGGGTGTGTCTGTTGGGAAAAAGAAATAGTAGTGATAACTGTATAATAGGATAAGTTTCATATTGTTTCGTCTTTGGCTCAATAAATCACTCAGATTTAGAGAAAGCACAAGTTTCAGGGTGACCAACCTGCTTTTATTCCCAAATTTTATGCTTTGGGACTCTTAAAAATCAAATGTCTTCTGTGATATTCAAAATAGCTCAAAGGTCTGCCTTTTACCCTTTCTAAGACAAAACAATTTTCCCAGTTCTTCCAATTTCCAGTCCAGTGCCTTAGGTCCTAGACCAGGCTTTGTAGTTTAATACCTCAAACTAAAGACATGTCAATTCAGAAAGAAAACTTCTGACTTAACTGCAAAACTCAGGGGGAGATTCCTCACCTGAAACTTCAGAATACTTAGCAGGAGAAAGCCACAGACAAAACCAAGTTGCCATCAATGAGCATACATTGTGTTCCAGGTGCTACACGTTTCACAAATTATCTTCTTAAGCATTACAAGCCAGTGAGGCAGTCCTTACTATCCCCACACTGATAAGGAATACATGGCTCACAGCAGTAAAGAACTTGCCAATTTACTCGACCAACTTGTACTTTGTGATTGCTGACTTAACATAAAGCAGTTCCCTTAACAGGATAGAGTACTGTCAACTGTTTTCCTATCGCTCCTCCCCACCTGGGCATAAGGGGTAATAGAGCCGTCCCACTTCCACTTTTAGAGGTTGTGACTGTTGTTTCCCCACGAATGCTCAAGGCAGAGAGCAAACTCCCGTTTGTCTGATAATGAGCCACTCCTGGGGCTCAGGGGCTTATTAGGAAGCCTCTTGCTCAGTATCACAGAGAAAAGGGCAAGGCCACGTGTGGTGGCTCATGCCTGTAATCCTAGCTCCCTGGGAGGCCGAGGCGCAGATCATTTGAGTTCAGGAGTTCGAGACCAGCCTGAGCAAGAGTGAGACCCTGTCTCTACTAAAAAAGATAGTAAGAAATTAGCTGGACAACTAAAAATATATATACATAAAAAATTAGTCGACCATGGTGCCGCATGCCTGTAGTCCCAGCTACTCGGGAGGCTGAGGCAGGAGGATTGCTTGAGCCCAGGAGTTTGAGGTTGCTGTGAGCGAGGCTGACGCCACGGCACTGTAGCCCGGGCAACAGAGTGAAACTCTGTCTCAAAAAAAAAGAAAAAAGAGAGAGAGAGAAAACGGCGGCTGAGCTGCAAATCAGGACCCAGGGGTTCCTAATCTTATTGCATCTTGCCTACCCCGCTGCATCCCCCAAAAGAGCACTCGTGTGCGCGGGAGAGGGCTTGTACTGAACATGCCAGGCTCCGGCCCACCGGAGACGCTGGCTTGAAGAGGTCTGGGAGAAGCTGGGATTCTCCACTCCGCCCAGTGTCACAGTCACAAGGGCCTTGGAATGACGGGCTCTTCCTTTCCCACCCTTTCCTGCTCCAACAGAAGAGGACCGAGTTCTCCAAAGCAGCGCACGCCGAGGTCTCGGGACCCAGCTGCCGCGTCTGAGGCGAGCAGCGTGGTCCTCGTCTCGCCGCCCCACCCCTGACGCTGCTCCGGCGGGAGCCGGGGCCTCGCCCCTCCCCGCCAAGCCTTGCCGCTGGTCCCACGTGGCCCTACCTGCTGCAACAGCCGCGCGGAGCACTGAGCCACCAGCCCGTCCATCCTCCCGTCAGCGCCTCACACGCCAAGTGGCCGGAAGCGGAAACAGCCAGTCGCTCCCGGAAGCGGAACCCCCCGCCGACCCCGTGCCTCGGTCAGACTAGACGCCGCTGCCTCTGCTGCCTCCTGGCGGGATCCAGGCGACGCTGCGAGGAAAACCCACGGGAAAGTCGGCCCTAAGGGAGACTGCAGTCCTGGGATATTGGGACGAGCGGAGAGGAACTGAGTGGATTTGGACCAGAGCTGCCCTATACTTGGATTGACTTGTATCGACGCACTTACCTAGAGCCCCTGTCTCTCAACGGCCTCAGTTTGCCCCTCTGTGAAATGGGCGTAAAAGTACCGATCCATTCATTTGTTCAACAAACATTTATTGTGTATATTAATATGCCAGTCACTCTTCCAGGCTCTGGGGATACAGAGAAAACAGGATAGACTAGGTCTCCGTTCCCATAGTGGCTACATTTTAGAGTGGAGAAATATACTAGAAAAAAAAAAATAAGGGAAATAACAATCTCAAAGGAGTTTTGATGGCCAGGAAGGTAATGTGATAGAGTTACTGGGTCAGAGTAGGCATCTCTGAGCAGGTGACATTTCAGTTAAAATCTTATTTATTATCCCAGCTTTACTGAGGTATAATTGGCAAATAAAAATTGTATATAATAATGGTGTACAATGTAATGTTGTGATATATTAATACATTCTGAAATGATTACCACAATCAAGATAATTAACATCACCATCTCTTCACATAGTTATCATTTGTGTGTGTGTGTGGTGTGAACATTTAAGATCTATCAGCAAATTTCAAGAATACGATACAGTATTATTCATAGTCACCATGCTATCCATTAGATCTTCAGAATTTGTTCATTCTGCCTAACTGAAACTTTGTTGACCAACATCTCCCCATTTTCCGTAGCCCCCTGCCCAGTCTCTGGAAACCAACATTCTACTCTCTAATTATCTGAGTTTGACTGTTTTAGATTCCTCATATAAGGGAGATAATGGTATTTGGCTTTCTGTGTTTGGCTTATTGCACTTAGCATAATGTCCTCCAGGTTTATCCATGTTGCCACTTACAATAGGATTTCCTCCTTCCTTAAGGCTGAGTACTATTCCATTATATAAATACTTAGTTAAAATCTGTCAACTGAAGAATCATGAGGTCCCGAAATTTAGAACGGAGAGCTTTATTTCTTATGAAGGGTTGCACCCTACAGGCTGCCCATCTGCAGGCTTGGAGTGCGGGCTCTGGCAAAAGCTGGAAGGAAAGCATTTCAAGGGAGGGAAGAGCAAGACAGGAATTTATGCTGAACAGGTTGGCTAAGCGTACACATTCAACATTATAGGAAAAGGTATGAATATTCATGAAGGGGATCTTAACACATGCATATTGAACAAACATGTATGTTACATACGACCTACATTCACTTTGAAGTGGAGGCATTTAAATGCATTAAAGTCAGGCTCTATACGTCCAAAGGTGAAGCAGAGGTCACGAAGGCACTCAGTGCACAGCCCCTGTAAACTGGCCAGGACCACTCCACAGTTGGTGGTCTCCTATAAGGAATGCCGGTCAGCAGCTGTATTGAAACCACAAAAAGGGAAGAGAGTCCAGCAAGTCTTTGGAAAGGGCTGGTTTCTGTTTAAGCCTTAGAAAAGTAAATCTAATGGCTGTTAGTGAGGGAGAGGGTATAATGACGCAACATCTGACTTCTTGTCCCATCAGGACCGAAACTCAAGCTTTTAAGGCATCGCTGGGATCCCCTTGGCCAAAAGGGGGGGTACATTCAGTCCACTGGGGGACTTAGGATTTTAATTTTATTGCTCAAATCTTAAACAGATAATCTGGGATATACATTCTAAGAGGGCAGGCACTTATTCACTTTTTCCTATGGTCCCAGTTTAGAGCAGCAGTCTCTCAACTTTTTTGCTTGTATGCCTCATAAAAGAATTTTTAAGGCCGGGCGCGGTGGCTCACGCCTGTAATCCTAGCACTCTGGGAGGCCGAGGTGGGTGGATCGCTCAAGGTTAGGAGTTCGAGACCAGCCTGAGCAAGAGTGAGACCCCGCCTCTACTAAAAATAGAAAGAAATTATCTGGCCAACTAAAATATATATAGAAAAAAATTAGCCGGGCATGGTGGCGCATGCCTGTAGTCCCAGCTACACGGGAGGCTGAGGCAGGAGGATCGCTTAAGCCCAGGAGTTTGAGGTTGCTGTGAGCTAGGCTGATGCCACAGCACTCACTCTAGCCAGGGCAACAAAGCGACACTCCGTCTCCAAAAAAAAAAAAAAAAAAAGAATTTTTAAAATTCATACTGAAGTGTAGATTTTTAAAAGTTGACATCTAAAAACTCTTATCACAGCTTTAAATTGTGGCAATAAATTATTTTTTGGAATGATGTTTCTCAATAAGTGCTCTCACTGTACTTTCATTAAACTGTGGATGTGTAAATTTAGCTTGTCCAATTTATGGAAAGTGTCTACCATATTAATTTACTGGCAAAGCCAGTCCTTTTTGTCAAATCAAATAATCCAAATTATATTACTTTATTTTTTTAAAGTTTGCCTTTATTTTTCAAATCAAAGTGTTAAAATGGTAGTCCTCCCGCTTATCTTTGGGGATAACTTCCAAGAATCCCAGTGGATGTCTGAAACTACATATAGTACCAAGCCCTATATAAACTATGCTTTTTTGATCCAATAACTGAGATGGCTACTAAGTGACTAACAGGCCGTAGCACAGACAGCATGGATTCGCTGGACGAAGGGAGGATTCGTCCCACCCAGGCAGACTGGAGCAGGATGGTGGAGATTTCATCATGCTACCAATAAAAGTGTGCAATTTAAAACTTATGAATTATTTATTTCCAGCATTTTCCACTAAATATTTTTCAGACTTTGGTTGACAATGGGTAACAAACCTCGGGAAAGCAGACTTTTCACGTCATTCATTCATCCCACAAGTATTTATTAAGGACCCACTCTGCATCCGACGTAGCAGAAAACAAGGCAAACAGGTCCCTGTTTTAGGAGATTATGTTCTAGAGGGGAGAGACAGATGGGACGTAAGAAGACTCTGCAGAGAGGAACAGTGCTCTGAGACAAACGGGTTACTGTGTCAGAGAGTGACTTGTGGGAGGGCGGCTTTGGATAGGGTGGCCAGGGTGGAGAGGGCGCTCTGAGCCGTGAGGCTTGAGCTGAGATCTGACGGGTGAGAAGGAACGGCTGTGAAAGGTCACTGTGAAGACATGGAGGAAATGGACCAGGCAGAAGGAACTGGGACTGCGAAACCCCGGTGGTGGGAAGGAGACACGAAAGTTCAGTATGGCTGCAGTCAGGTTAGCAGGGGTTCCCTGGAAGAATCTTAGTTGTTAGCCTTCTGGAGAGGCAGAAAGCACAGGCATTGCCAATGTGCATATTGCAAAAGATCCGCAGTCAAAAAGGCAACCACTGGCTTTAGCAATGGGGCCATGAGACCAGTGAGGTTTGCTGAGTCTTTCTGCAGGTGCGTATCCTCGTACTCTACGCACAGGAACCCCGGGATTTCATGACTTCGTTCTTCAAGACCAAGAATTCTAAGTCCCACCCATCAGTCCCACTCATGTGGCCCGGTAATGCCACCATGAAACAGAAACTGGAGCTGAAGGAAAATAAACATTTTGGAGTCAAAAGATGGGATTTACATTAACCTCGCTCTGGCCATTTATATCGGTGTGACCTTGAGCAGGTCATTTCAGATCTCTGGACTTTTGTTTCCTGAAGCTTCTGGAAAAGACACATGCACAATGGTGAGTGGACATTTATTTATTGATTTCTCTCTGGGCAAAAAGCTGAACGTACTGGTGGTTTGCCAGTGAACCGCTCACAGAGATCAGCACCAGGGCTGGAAGAGGGTCAGCCCGCTTGTGCCGAGGTAGTCTGGTTCTCTCCAAGTGCCGCGTCAGCTGAAGCGACACCGAGACACACTTCTCCCGTCAGGAGGATTTGCTCCACATCACTTTTGCCACACACGAGCAGCTGATGCTGCGGGGCTGTGAGGGGCTGACCCTTGCTGGGGAAGCGGAACACAGGTGAACATGTGACTGAGAGAAGGAATTCCACAGCATCTTGACTTGGCTCACCAAAGAGACTAGAAATAGAGCGAGGCTGCTGCAGCCTCTAGGGTCAGCAAATTCCAGCCCCAGTGTCCCCGGGACACCCTCATTCTTTCCTCTCCTCTCGCATCTGCTTCTCTCTGCAAGTTGGCCTCACTTTCCTAATCCCATTGGCCTCATGAAGCGGAAACCACGGCCAGAAGTAGCTTTGGGAAGAGCTGATCTACTCTCCAGCCTTCAGGTGGAAAATGTGAGGGACGGCCTGTGGTTAGCTCAGCTGGGGCCCTACACCTATCCCTGGTCCAGTCGTGGTAGCCAAGGGATGGTTCGCTTTGACCGTCGGGTCCTCTGCCCAATCGCTGTGGCCAGTGCCCTTAAGAGAAGGGCAGAAAACCACGTGGCCGGACGCGGTGGCTCATGCCTGTAATCCCAGCACTCTGGGAGGCTCAGGTGGGAGGATCGCTTGAGGTCAGGACTTCGAGACCAGCCTGAGCAAGAGCAAGACCTCCATCTCTACTAAAAATAGAAAGAAATGGTTTGGACAGCTAAAAAATACATACAGAGAAAAAATTAGACGGGCATGGTGGCGCATGCCTGTAGTCCCAGCTACTCGGGAGGCTGAGGCAGTAGGATCACTTGAGCCCAGGAGTTTGAGATTGCTGTGAGCTAGGCTGACACCACAGCACTGTAGCCCTGCAACAGAGCAAGACTCTGTCTCAAAAAAAAAAAAAAAAAAAAAAAAGAAAAGAAAAGGAAAAAAGAAGGGCAGAAAAGCCCACGTGGTCAGCAAGTACAGCAGCCTTCTCCAAGCTCTGAGCTGTGTAGGAATTAAGGGGCCATGGGCGCAGCAAGAGACACAGTCCTTGTGCTCTGGGACCTACCGCAACTGAGCTGGGGACAACAGGGATTGATGCTCCTAGGAAGAAATTCTGAAGTCACCTCTCAACATGTGGGGTGGAAGTCCACGGAAGGAGAGAGCACAGAGAGCATCAATCTAAATCGGGAATATAGATTCCGGATGAGCTTAGAAGTTGTTTTAATTTAATGAACAAATGAGCACAATGCACAAAAGAAAAAAAATGTTTCCAGGCACAGTGGCTCATGCCTATAATCCCAGCACTTTTCGAGGCTGAGGCAGGAAGATAACTTGAACCCAGGAGTTTGAGACCAGCTGGGCAATATAGTGAGACCCTATCTCTTCAAAAAAAGAAAAAATTAGCTGGGCATGGTGATGTGTACCTGTAGTCCCCAGCTACTCAGAAGCCTGAGGCAGAAGGATTGCTTGAGCCCAGGAGTTTGAGGTTGCAGTGAGCTATGCTGATGCCACGGCACTCCAGGCTGGGCAACAGAGGGAGACCCTGTCTCAAAAAAAAAAAAAAAAAAAATTTTTTAGGACTGGGTGGCCAAAAATCAGGGAAATGCAGACGGAGTGGGAGGGGTGGGAGAGAAAAAGAGAGCGAGAGGAAGTTCTTTTTGAAAGGCCACTTTATTGATGGAGATAAAACTGAACGGAGTTCCCTGCAGCCCTCCCCTCACTCATGTCAGTGGCTTCACTGGGCGTCTGAGACCGGCGTGGCCTGTCGCCAGCGCAGGCGGGCTGCTCGGCCAGCTTGGCACTGCCCCTCCAAGTCAGGCGGCCATGTAGAAACACATCACAGCTCATAAAGATTCGTGGATGCACCTCTGAATCCCCCCGACGGTTTCTGTGCATTTTTTTTAATATTGTACAAAATATGTTAACTAGGAAAGGTTAGCTGTACTGTGACATCCGCAGGACGTCCTTTTAGGATTACCGTCCCCCAAACATTATTCTTATTGCAGTAAGACCTCTAAAAGGTAGAGCTGTACAAACAAACAAACAAACAAACAAACAAAAAATCTAAATGATTTTAAGAAAAGCAGTAACTCAACACTGCTTTAAGTTCATTTAAATTTTCTTTCCCAAAAATACATTCCTAAATATACAAACTATACAATCTTGTCATTTTAATGCTGGTTTTTTTGTTTCTGTTTTTGGTGGGCTTTTTTTTTCCTCTCTCTTTTTTTTAAATAATAACAATAGAACCCACAATAAAAAAAACCTGTTCGTCTTCAATCCAACAAGAGCGCTAGAGGACTCGTGACTCAGTACCTTCATATAACACCACATAAATAACTTTAGCCACAGGCAACGTTCACAGCGTGGTCAGTGGAACAAAGGAAATACTTTTCTGGTGATTAGACGTCATCTGCAGAGAGGGTTGGAATATTCATCCGAGGCCGGGTGAAAAATGCCATCTTCTCCCTATAAAAGAGGCCATTCCTTTAGAGTAGGGTGTTTCAACCTTGCTCTATAGCTATTTCGGGCAGGATAATACTTTGTTGTGGGGGCTGTCCTGTGGATTAACTGCAGGATGTTTGGCAACATCCTTGGCTATCTACCAGATGCTAGTAGGCAACCCTGGCCTGCAGTTATGGCAACCAAAGATGTACGGTCATTGCCAAATGCTGGAGGAGGGGGGAAGCGTCCTGGCTGAGAACCACTGTTTTAGAAGACCTATTAGCATGACCAATTATCTTCAGTTCAAATCAGAGAACTCTCAGAGTTCAAGAGGGCCTTAGGAGCCAGGCACGGTGGCCCATGCCCGTAATCCTAGCACTCTGGGAGCCCAAGACAGGAGGATTACTTGAGCTCAGGAGTTTGAGGTTACTGTGAGCTAGGCTGATGCTATGGCACTCTAGCCTGGGTGACAAAGCGAGACTGTGTCTCAGATTTAAAAAAAAAAAAAAAAAAAAAAGGGCCCTTGGGCCACTTCTAGTATTTGTTGGTTTTAGTTCTCAATTTGTTAAAAAATTAAGGCCAGGAATTTGAGACCAGCTTGGGCAACACAGTGAAACCCCGTCTCTTAAAAAAAAAAAAAAAAAGAAAGAAAGAAAAATTAGCCAGGCATGGTGGCACATGGTGGCATGCACCTGTAGTCCTAGCTACTCAGGTGGGAGGATTGCTTGAGCCCAGGAGTCCAAGGCTGCAGTGAGCTATGATTGCACACACACAAACATTACCTTATCTGAGAGGATATCATGAAGTCTAAATGTTAGCAGGGGAGGCTCAGGCCGAATGGCATTTGGGGCCTTCCTGGGATAAGCCTGGGTCCGGTTCGGCAAGAAGGCACCTCCCTGAGATCCTGGCAGGCAGCAGCAGAGGGAGGGAGGCCCAGTGGGCATCCATCACCCCCAGTGTATTTATCATTCAGCCAACCCTCCGCAATTACCAGCGATGGAAACACTAAGAGGGAGGATGGAGCAGGTGGCTCATTCATTAAACAAGAGGATCTAACAAATGAGCTCAAGTTGTGCGGGGACTGATAAAGACGGCCAAGGGAAGAGCACTGCAGAGCTGAGAGATCGCCAGGGACGCCTTGGCGGAGGAGCAACATCTGTTGCAGAGAAAGCTGGTGCTCTCTGAGCAAGGGACGGGAGCAGTGAGAGCATGAAAAGACGACCTAGGCAGGTGGGCTGGCCGTGCCTTCTGCTTACCTGAAAGACTGAACCTCGGGGGGCTCCTGGCAGCTCTGGCCTCGAAGCCTGTGCACATCCTTGGCGACCGCCCTCATCATCTTGTCTGTCTGGAGCTCACCCTTGTGCTCTGCTCGGTCCATCTGCAGGGCAAGGCAAAGCAAGGCGCTGAGGTGGTAGAGGGGCCTCTAGAACGGGGCAGCCACGGAAAACCCACTGGCACAAACCAGGAGGCTGCTGGAGCAAGGGCACCCTCGTGCTTCCTGCTCCACCATGGGGTCCGCTTCATTCAGGATGACAGTGGGAAGTGAGCACATCATCTGTCCCAGTGGCCAGATTCTGGGGGCCAGGGAGCTGAACACCTGTGTGGATCTGAGGAAGTGAAGAGATGAGGGCTGCCTGGTGGAGAAGCAGTGGTGGAAACCCAACTGCAAGTCATGCAGTGGTGCCTACGAGCCCCTTCCTCCTGATGTAAACCTACGCAAGCACTATGAGAACAAACCAGAGCGCTGGAAAATATCCATGTCCTATATACTTGAACACGTTGCACAAAGACAGAATTTTGGTCAATAAAGCCATCATTCAAATGGTTTTTTTGGTAGAAGTCATAGATGTACTATTTTTTTTTTTTTTTACTATGTGAAAGGTCAAGTTTTCTTAGTTCGTGTTTTCTTTTATTTATTTATTTTTTTTGAGACAGAGTCTCACTCTGTTGCCCAGGCTAGAGTGAGTGCCGTGGCGTCAGCCTAGCTCACAGCAACCTCAAACTCCTGAGCTCAAGCGATCCTCCTGTCTCAGCCTCCCGAGTAGCTGGGACTACAGGCATGCACCACCATGCCCGGCTCATTTTTTCTATATATATTTTTAGCTGTCCATATAATTTCTTTCTATTTTTAGTAGAGATGGGGTCTCGCTCTTGCTCAGGCTGGTCTCGAACTCCTGAGCTCAAACGATCCGCCCACCTCGGCCTCCCAGAGTGCTAGGATTACAGGCGTGAGCCACCGCGCCCGGCCAAGTTCGTGTTTTCTTAAGGCAGAGCACATATCGCTGCTTTTGGCCAAATCAAGTGTGAAGGCAGGGTACTTAGGCACTTGTTTTCTTACCTCTTTTTGCCTTGACTACCAGTATGCTCAAAGATAAATAGCCAACTACAGTTAGGTTTGGGATATATTTATTTCCTTCTCCTTAAAGTTTTCTAATTTTCTATTTTCCCTTAATGGTCTTTTTATAACCCTGTTTATAAGTACACAGGCTATTAGTAGTAAATGAGATGGCTGGGTGCGGTGGCTCACACCTGTAATCCTAGCACTCTGGGAGGCCGAGGCGGGAGGATCGCTTGAGCTCAGGAGTTCAAGACCAGCCCAAGCAAGAGCGAGACCCTGTCTCTACTAAAAATAGAAAAATTAGCCAGGAGTCGTGGTGTGTGCTTGTAGTCCCAGCTACTTGGGAGGTTAAGGCAAAAGGATCGCTTGAGCCCAGCAGTTTGAGGTTGCAGTGAGCTGTGATGATGCCACTGCACTCTAGTCTAGGCTACAGAGTGAGACTGTCTCAAAAAAAAAAAAAAAAAAAAAAAAAAATTAGTAATAAATGAGAAAGAAACATTTCTGGAATTTCTGAATCGCTAGAGTCAGTTTGAAGCTCCCACTCTCGCCAGGCCTGAGAAGCCCAGCATCATCTTCCTGCCCAAAGGCATCACTCTGCACTAGGCTGGGATTTCAGCTGATGGCCTCCCAGTAACCCAGGCAGCAGCCCCTGTAAGGTGTCAGGGACCTCTTGGCTCAAAAGCCCACTGGTGCCAAACTCGAATTTTTAACATTTCAATTGTTTTAAATATAGTGCAAATAAGCAGTTTTTTTTTTTTTAAAGCCTTTTAGAACCTTCCTGCTTTGCATAACCTGTGAAACTGTACCCAACATTTGCTAGCCACAGATAAGATAAAACCTGGGCTTACAAGAGACCCCATGCTGCTGTTGTTGGGCTTTGGGGTTTTCTGACTCAGAGACTCCCCACTGTGGAGCTGATTGACATCATCTAGATGTACAAGCCCCCTCTCCGCTACCCCTCCCCGCTGGGAGTTCCCCTGCTCTCCTCCCCACTGGGCAACGGCCCCAGTACCTTTGGAAGGACACATGCTCTGAGGGACTCCCCCTGTATGCAAACCTGCCAAAGCACAGCCCACATAAAACTCACTGTGTGTTCCTGTACTTTGTGGTTCTATTTTTCTCCTGGATCAACCCTGCGATCCCTCAGACTCACTGCAGCAGGGCAGAGGGCCAGCAGGCTGGCACTCCAGAGCAATCCCTGGCAGCACAAAGGCCCCCTGGCGATCAACCCTTCTCTCCTTTGGAGAAAGCTGCCCTGTGGGACTGCGTGGGCTGGCATTGGGCGGTCAGTGTCCTATCTTCGCTCTGTTGCAGTTTGTGCCCAGCGATATGTGTGATGAAGAAGTGCACGAGGAATAAATGTGTGAGCGATAGGGCCTGCGTGCACAAATATGTCAATGGATGCAGTGAATGGGCCTTGCAGCTGGGTGGAGGGTCACTAAGGTAGCATGGGCAGAGGGACACCTGGATCCCTCTGCTAACGGGAACGAGGGGCGCTTGGAGCACTCAGTGGGCCTGTGGTGGGAACCACAGGGCCTGTCTTCCTTGTGGTCCCCCCACCCCCGGGGGCACTCACCCGCTTCTCCAGCATTCTTAGCAGCAGGCGGAAGCGCTCGTCCTCACGCAGCCACTGCGGCAGCTCCTTCTCCCCTTGGCTCTTGGCCTGCTCCAGCTGCTCCTTGAGCTCCTTCAGCACCGAGATCTCCTGGGTCAGCTGGCTGTGCCAGGTCCTCGTTGCCTGCAGGTCTAACTCGAGGTCCAGCGAGGTGCGGATCAGGCGCTCAGAGCGCAGGGCTTTGACCGAGGCAGGCTGTAGGGGTGGGGATGGCATGAGACGGCCCCGGCAGGGGGCCACACAACCCCTTCTCTGAACCCCAAACACCCACTTCATTTCTCTGTAGGCTTCCACTCCTTCAAAATGGGGCCTTCCCTCCCCCAGAAGCCTGTCTTGAATTCTCCAACTTAAACAGCTCACAGTTATCGGGCATGACCTCATTTCATTTTCACAAGAACCCTAAGGGGTCCCAACTGTTACGTGCACAGGCTCGCAGAGGTCAAATCACAGAGCATGCAGGGCAAGGCCGAGACTCCCCCCGGTAGTCGGCTGCAGGCCCCGCTAGGCTGACCACGCACTGTGCTGGTGGCCCCCCATGTACCCTCTCCGTGGTGGGCCAGCCACCATCCTGTCCTGAAGCCGTTTCCTCAGTGCAGGTCTGTCCCCCTTTGGGAGTAGAAGCCACGTCTCTTGCCTTTGTGACCCTGCAGTGGACATCTGTGTTTCTGCCCGTGCGGCACGCAGTTCCCCAGCGTGGCAGGCAGGGCACCCTCCTCTGCCCCGGGAGACACGCTGCTCCTCGCCCACCCGCCTGGCGCGGGGCATCGGGGACAGGAATGCGACTTAGCCCGGCCAGTCAGCATCTCGGCAATGTATTCAGGGGTGACAACGTTATCTGAGCCCTGCCAACAATACTCAATTCTGGCACTCTGTTGAACCTCTCGGAAACAAGGCTGTATCTTTATGTCTTTACGTGGAGGTTGCTAAGCCAGCAAGATACAAACCTGGGGCTGACCACGGTCATATTTACCATCAGATGGGGTGACCCTGTTCAAGAATTAAGCTACATGGATGGGGCAGTGCCGTGAGACGGGGACTGAGGCCTAATGACTTTGTCACAACCCCTGGATTGATCTGTGCCTGAAGGTAGCCCAACGTCCTGGGCTTTTCCATTAAGTGGGACAATACATTCCCTCTTTCGTTTCTAAGCTGTGTTTGGGTTAGGTTCTTCAGTTATTTGTATGTAAAAGATCCTGATTAAAACAATCATTAACTCCCCTCCCATCAAAACCCACTAATGATTAAAAATCAATAACTAAATGACTAAGGAGCCAGAATGCTACGATGGCCCCCCAGATTCCCACCCCTAATAGACACGCCCTGCACAATCTCCTCCCTTTCAGCATGGATGGGATCTGTGACTAGGAGATGTCATTCCCATGATTAGGTCACAGATCAACTGACTTTGAATTAAAAGAAAGATTGTCCTGGGTGGACCTGACCTACTCAGGTGAGCCTTTATAGCAGCAGTCTCCAACCTTTTTGGCACCAGGGACTGGTTTCATGGAAGACAATTTTTCCATGGACCGGGGGTCAGTCCCCAACCTTTTTGGCACCAGGGACTGGTTTCATGGAAGACAATTTTTCCATGGATCGAGGGTGGGGGGATGGTTTGGGGATGATGCAATCGCATTACATTTACTATGCACTTTATTTCTATTATTATTACATTGTCATTTGCCACTCACTGATAGAGTTTTTATGAATCTGCAAGCAGTTGATTTACTATGGTCTCTGTGCAGTCAAACCTCTCTGCTAATGACGGTCTGTATTTGCAGCCACTCCCTAGCACTAGCGTAACCGCCTCAGCTCCACCTCAGATCACCAGGCAATACATTCTCATAAGGAGGGTGCAACCTCGATCCCTCACACGTGCAGTTTACAATGGAGTTCGGGCTCCTGTGAGAATCTAATGCCACTGCTGATCTGACAGGAGGGAGAGCTCAG
Source organism: Eulemur rufifrons (assembly GCF_041146395.1). Taxonomy (NCBI): domain Eukaryota; kingdom Metazoa; phylum Chordata; class Mammalia; order Primates; family Lemuridae; genus Eulemur; species Eulemur rufifrons. Next base: position 17,403,788 of record NC_090992.1, read on the forward strand.
GCGGTGATGTGAGCGATGGGGAACAGCTGTAAATACAGATGAAGCTTCGCTTGCTTGCCCGCCACTCACCCCCTGCTGTGTGGCCCGGTTCCTAACAGGCCACAGACCGATAGTGGTCCATGGCCTGGGGGTTGGGGACCACAGCTTTAAAGGATGGATTGGCCAGGCTTTGCTTCTGCTGGCCTTGAAGAAGCAATGCACATTGTAGAGAGAGTCATACGGCAAGGACCACTAGGAGCTGAGAATGGACCCCCGGCCGGCAGCTAGCAAAAAAACACAAGGGAATAAATTCTGCCGACAAATTGGAGGGAGCTTGGAAGCGGTCAAATTTCCAGATGAGGATGATGCAGCCAGTCAACACTTAGATTTCTGCCGGCTAAGACCCTGAGCAGAGGATTCAGCTAACCTATGCCTGAGCCCCTGACCGGCAGAAACTGTGAGATAATGAATTTGTGATATTTTAGGCTGCTAAGTTGTTGGTGATTTGTTCTGCAGCAATAGAAAACAAACACAATGACTGATGAAGACAGCTGAGACATGACCTAAGAAACATTACTATGAGACCTATCCTCACTTTGCAAGGCTGGTGAGCACACTATTAAGAATATGAAACAGTTCAATGCAGAAGTTCTAGAATGCTCTTCTAGGGTGAACATCATCTGATCTGTGAGTAGAAATGGGCAGGGCCAAGGAAAAGTAGCTCAGTGATCTATGAGGTTCAACTTCTCAGAGCAACAAATGAAGATTCTTTTGCTTTCTCTGAGCTTAGGAATTTGCCGGGCAGGCTGCAGGACAGAGAGCACATCTCAGGCTGCTCAGGCAGCAAGAGGAGGCAAGGACTGCCGTGCACAGGGGCCACGGCCCAGCCTCTGGACTCTCCTGTTGCTCACACCCAGCAACAGGGGATCCCTTAGTCCATCGTTGGCCAAGGGGAAAGGGGGGCAGTGGAGGGGAACTTCCGTGGGCCCCACCTCGGAAGGGAACAGTAGGAAATGCAGGGGGAGCAAGCAGGAGCTCCGAGTGGCATCTCTGCAGAAGTGGGTCATGGAACACCTGCTCCAGAATCCCCTGGGAGCTTGTTATTACAAAATTTACAGTTATTATAAAATGACAGCGCATGAGACTGTCTGGGAGTGTGGCCTTATAATCTGCATTGTCCATAAGCCCCCTGGGTGACTGTTGGTGCTCTAGAGACTGTAGTACCAGCGGCTACAGCACATGGGGTGGGGGTAGGAGTCCCAGAAAAGGCAGTCAGTCGCCCACAGCCTGTCCTCTGAGGCCACGTCCACAGTCTCCTACAGCCAGCACACTGCCCCTTCCCTGTGCACCCTCCCCTGCACTGCTCCCTCTCTCCCGCTCTCTCTGGTTCCCTCTGCACACTTGCTGGGGGGTGGAGGGTGGGGGATGGGGTGTGAGGCCAGGGACCAGGCCCAGACCCCAGCAGTCAGCAGGCGGGCTGCGGGAGGTGGGGCCTTCCCCTAACGGGGCTGTCAGCACTCTCTCTCCCCCTCCATACTCTCTTTCCCTTTGCTTTCTCTCTCTGCGTTTTCTTTTTCTGACATTCTGGTTCCTGAGTCTCTTCTGGTTCTGCAAATTCACCAGACAGAACTGCTTTAAAGTCTCCTGGAAAGCCCAGAGTGTGGAGGGCACTTCTGCCTCTCCTGCAGTCCTGAGCGGTCCAAGTCCTGACCAGGAGTGGCGCCTTTGCCTACTGACACCCCCCCACCTGGACCCCTCAGCCCGGCAGGAAAGGCGAGGCCTCTCTACAGGGCAGCCTGTGGCCTCCTCCCCGTGTGTGTCCAGCTGGCCCGAGAGAAGTGAGTTGGCACTTGGAGGCGCTCGGCTTCTCTGCCAGCAGGGAGGGCCGCCAGAACCTATATGCTGCATCCTCGGGATGACGGGACACGCTGAGCAGAGCCTTGCATGAGGCAGGCGCCCATCGGATCACGCTCTCTGGTGACTGTGACGTCTTGGTTTGGTTTGATTTCTACCCAGGAAGACCAGCACAAGTGTGCACACTCCTCATCTAACCTATTTGTCACAATAGGGTTACATTTACCCTTTGGCACCTTCCCTAGTGCCAACACAACTTCTGTTTGCAAATACCATCACGCTCGCAAGGGTAACATTTCTTCAAACCAGCGACGAGGAGAAGTGGCCAGACACCGGGGATGCGTGTGCAGGACACAGGGCTTGGGGAAACGCAGGAGGGGCGGCACATAAAACCTTCGAGGTGACTCTCTTACCCGCTTCATCCGGACGCTGCGCCGCTCCAGGGAGTTTCGAACAAAAGGTGGCTTTTTAGAGAGAGTGGAGCTGTCACTGTCACTCCGATTCAGCTGCAGGAGAAAAGTCACGGGATGTGAAGCGTGGTCAGAGTGCATCCTGGAAGGAGCACCGAGGCCTGGAGGGAGGTCAGGTTCCCCCACTCAGCCTGGTCCTTCCTTTCTGGTTCTAGGCTTCATCCTGACCTTCCTTCTCTTTGTAAGCAAACGTTCATCGAGCATGTACTACGCATGATGCACGCTGCTGTATCTCTGTGTGAGTCTCTGTGTGATGCTAAATGAGATGCAATACCCCACTGAATCCCCCAGCAACCCTGTGCGATGGGAGCATCACCATTTCACAAACAAGGGGACAGAGGCTCAAGGGTTACAGAACTTGTCCAGGGCCGGCCAGGTGGTCAGCAGCACAGCAGGGCTTGACACCAGGCAGTGTGGCTCCAGGGTATACGACCCCCTTGACCTTGTACACAAAGGGGTGTTTGCATCGACTCTTCCCTGGTGCCCACAGAGCCCGCCTTTACTGGCTCCAATGGAGCCACTGTCAAGATTGATACATTTAAAAAAAACAAAAAGGCAGCTCAAAGGCGAAGCCTCAGGGACTGCATCATCCTTGGAGAAGATGGAGCAGACAGGCTTGGGGATGGCTGTGCTGACCCCGCCTCTCCCTGCCAGCATCCCTGCAGTCACGGAGTTATTGCGACTCCCCCAGAGGGCTAACAGTCCCTGTCTAAGGCCAGAAATCAGGCCATGGTCCAGGTGGGATGCTGTTCTACTGAGAGTGTGTCCCACCTTCCGAGAAGCATGGCAAAGAGGGGCTGGGGTGACCACACACCCTGGGAGGTGAGTGAGGGTGGGAGCTTCCCCTGAGAGTCCTAGTTCCAAAGTCAGTGGGGTCGCCACAGGCCAGCATTACGGTGCCTGTTTGTCTGGCAGCTGTCAGTTCACAGCTGCAGGTCTCTCCTGAGAAGCTGTTAGTGTTATCATTGCTGTGGTTATTAACTATTATTAATGATAATGATATTCATCCAAAGGTGGCACCTGCAGAATATGTGTCCTACCAACCAGAGGCAGATATTGGACAACTGATCCTTAAGTTGTAATTGTTTAAGCATTAAATACTGTGTCATAAAACAGTGATGAAAGCTACATTAAGTCCTTGAATTGAACCTTCTCTAACATAAAGATATTTTAATGCATTTCATCTCAGACATGGCAGAGAATATTGTTGTCTTGTTATTACTTCCATTCAATAGCTGGGGAAACTGATGCAGAGAGTAGGGAAATAATATCGACTCCCACGGAGCAAGTTCAGGAATGAGGATTTTGGAAGAACCGCATCTATTTGGTCAAAGTGGGTCAGCCCACAAGTGCGGCGGCACTGCAGATGAACACACAGGCGCTGAGGAGAGCTGCAGGGCGTGCAACGCATTGTCCCTGCCTCACGGACGTACAGTTCCGTGGCGATGCCCACACCGGGGAAACTAACCAAGTGACACAGGGAGCCACCCAACAGAGGGCACTTTTTGTGCAGAGGTGTGAAATCAGGCCAGCAGAAGTCAAAGCAAAGCGCTTTGACTTTTTAAATTTCGGTTTCTGCATCTATGAAATGGGGTGAACACAACTCACCTTGCAGGGTTGTGTGTAAGAATAGATGACATAGAAAACATGGGTTTTGGGGATTTTCTTTGTAGGGGGAAAGAATGTTGCTGATTAGCATTTGAAATCCCATTGTCTGGGTGGGGGAACCCACCTTATGACTCTTGGTGGGAAGCAAAGCCCACCTCCCACTGTGAAGCTGAAAGTAGCAGAGCCCTGCTTTCACAGCCGCCCCTACAGCTGGAGACAGGCACAGGACTAGGCTCTGGCAATTGGAGGCAACTGCCAAGCTCTGAAGCACAACCTGGTTAGTTAGACCCAATCCTCTGTTCCTGTGCATCTTGGGTTTAAATAGGCCACTCTCTCTTTTGTTCCACAAATGTACCGTGTCTGTTGGTATCTCGGGGAAAAACTATTAATGAGTAGTGGTAGTAGCAGCAGCAGCCACCAGAGATTCCGTGGCTATCAGCGGCAGGAACCTGGTAGAGGCACCAGGATTGCACACCGGAGCCAGTGGCGGGGCCAGCTGGGGGCCACATCCTACAGCAGCATCCGTAGTGGTGGCCCCTGATTGGGGCTGTGGTATGATTTCGGCTGTGCTGTGGCCTCCCTCATTCCTACCTGACTTCTGAGGCTGGTTCTACATCCTTCCAATGATACATGAGCTACTTCAATTTCCTTTCCAAAAATTTCTTTCCTGCATATGCTGCTCACATTGTTTCTGTTGCTTGCGAAGAGAAACCCTGATGGGTACAGGCAGGGAGTGGAGTGTTGTCAGTCAGACTGGAACGCATAGAGCTGGCTGTGTGGTGGAGGAGGGGTGGAGACACAACACAGCCCCAATATTCCCTGCTCATTTTGTGGGTGCAAAACAGAGGGTTAAATTGTTGCTTGGTGTACCTTGGGAGACAGACTGCAGAGTTATAGGGGGAAATGACAGGAAAACATTCAGGATGTTATACTGTTGGCTACTTCCTATAGCCTTCAGTAAGATTTCGTAAGAAAGAGATGAGCTTGGGCTACATGGGCCAGTTAGAAATCAAAGACAAAAAAATATATATGACTTTGCTAAGAAAGGCCCTTTTTACATCTGGCACGTGATCCCCATTGACTGGGAATCTCTTAATTTGTAGGCTTGCAGGGTTGGAAACTTGATGCAGACAATAAAATATGGAAAGTGCCCAGCATGGTGCTTGGTGTGTTACAGACGCTTAATGAGTGGGACTGGAGCTTCTTGCTATTTGAAGATGCCAATTCCAGAAAAGGACTTAAAGTAAATCCATCTAAACAGGGGACCAGGATTTTATAGTAAACATTGGGGAAGAACATTCAAGTCTTTAGTTGGAAAAGAGAAACACTTCACCAAAGTTATCCTATTGTATATCTCTCATTTAACAAAATGACAACTGCATTCTAGTCCTGATTTTAAAAAAAGAATGAATGAAACACTAATTTCTTTTGGTGTGATTTTTCTGATGAGTGACATTCTTCTTTTTGTGTTTGATTTCCACTGCACGTTCATAAAGGCAGTAATTTTGCAGAAAACAGAGGGTTTTATCCATTATCTTAAGGGCTTTTCTAAATCCTTCAAATTATTCAGGTAAGAAAGGGCTGACTGGATATTTCTCTGCTGCAGCTGTGAGCTGGCTTAATTGCAGGATCCTTCACCTGTGATTTAGGAATCAATCCCCCAACATCACATTCAGTGACTTCAGGAAATCCTGTACCCTTTGCAAGATTGCCAACACGCACTATGTCTGCATTATCTTTTCAAATGCTTACAAGCTCAAATAATTAGCTAGAGATTTAACACAGACGGGAGGGGTTTATGTTAGTCCTGGGAGGGACTGCAGGGGATGTTTTCACAGGGACTAATTTGATAAATAGCCAGTAAATGAGTAAAATTTTCATGTTATGAAGAAATGAGCTTCTCTACTCAATCTTATAATTGTGGGCCTTGAAAGCCGAACACTCAGATATTAAGAGTCCCCCATCCTCTTCCCCTCCCTCCCTAACAATAGTCAGGTACTTGCAGGTGGGTGATGTAGGATGGGTCCCACTGGCCTCTCCTTCTGTGACAACTTATTGGAACATTAGCCAGGGAGATTCTGTTTATGCCCCTAGTTATTGTTCAATGGCTCTACAAGGTGGAGGGGAAGGAAGGCTTTGACAAATCACTTGAGCCCAGGACTCAGGTAAGGCATACCCACGTCTCATCCATGCCATCCCGTGCAAAGGCAGGAGCAGGGACTAGTCCTGTAGCCCCGGCAACCAGCACAGCCCCTGAGACTCTGTAAGTCCTCAGACCCTCTGTGCATGCAGAAGGCGGGCTGGCCTAGGAAGGGGCAGGCAAACTGGACAGCAAGGTGAGGGTGTGAAGAAACAAAGGCCACTGCAGGGCTTGTAAAGAGCAGGTGGCCCACTGGGACAAATGAAGAGGGCCAGGTGGAGGGCAGAGTGGATTGGAAAGCCCACCATCTCCCAGCATCTAAGGGCAGCCGCCCGCACTGTTCAGCGCCAGCCAGTGGCTCCCATGAGAGAATGTGTGGCCCCTGGTGGCAGACAGTCTCTCTGTTCCAAGAGGAACTAGAAATTTATGTTAAACTTCTCCATTTTAATTGCCTTTTAAAATGTTAAATGTTACAAGTTCAATTAAAAAAAACCTGAAGCCAAATAAAACATAGGTCTGTTGCCATTCTGCAACCTCAGGCTGCACACTGGAGTTGCCCTGGAGATGGGGAAGACATGCCTACACTTGCCTGGGGACACGGAGGGGTCCATCTGATCTCAGCAAGTGGCTACAGAAGCGAAAAGCAGGGTGTGACCAAGGAGGAAGAGAGTTGGTTGGAATTATAGTATTGACCAAGTACTCATTACTGAGCCTTTTCCTTTTTTTTTGAGACAGAGTCTTGCTCTGCCACTGAGGCTAGAATGCAGTGACATCATGATAGCTCACTGCAACCTCACACTCCCAGGCTCAAGTGATCTTCCTGTCTTAGCCTCCCGAATAGCTGGGACTACAGGTGTGCAACACCATGCCAGCTTATTGTTCTATTTTTTTTGTAGAGACAGGGTCTTGGTCTTGCTCAGGCTGGTCTCAAACTCCTGACCTCAAGCGATCCTCCCGCCTCAGCCTTCCAGAGTGCTAGGATTACAGGCGCGAGCCACTGCGCCCGGCCCTTTTCTTTATTTAAAACAATCCTATGAAGTGAGTCTGTGAACTCCACCTGAGGAAATCCAGGCTCCGCAGCGTTAACTTGCCAGGGTTACCCAATGACGTGAGAGTAATCCGGATTTGCACCCAGATCTGTGAGAGGCTCTCAGTGACCCCGGGGAGGAGGAAGGTGCCACGCACTCGCTTACCCGGCACACGTACTGGCTCTGGGGTCCAGGGGAGAAGGTCTTAGAGCGGATGATGGTGCTCCCTCGGAGGAACGGCCCTGGGGATGGGGCACCCACTCGCCGGTCCTTGGGCCGCACCACCGTGGGGGATGGGGCCGGGGTCTCGGTGTTGGTCTCTTTGTCCACCTGAGGAAGAAGTCACGGCCTTGAGACCACCGGTGCCCACCCCGAGACCACTCAGCTCCTCCCCACTCCTGTCACCTCGCCATTTGCCCACAGACACAGCTAGGGCTTCCTCAGCTCCCACCCTGCCAGATTAACCCAGCCTGGTGCAGCCCGGATAGAACCCAGGCCGGGAGGGCCGACCCCATTCCTCCATGGCCCGTGTGCTTGGGGGAGCGGGAACACATTCAGTGCCTAAACAACGCACGTCGGCAGTAGAGGCCCCTCAGGCACCAACACTTTGACCAGCTACACCCCAGGTCTCCACTGCCCTGGCCAAGAACTACAGATGCTTTCTTGGAAAGATGGAGACAGCCAGCAAGTCTTGTTTTTAAAACTAGGCCACTGGGTTTTCAACTGTCCATGCACAAGAGTCACCAGTAAAAGATAAACAAAAATACCTAAACGCAGGACCTTTGTTAGCCTAAATAGTGCCTTTGTGTGATTTTGAGAAAAGATGCCCCCACAGCCCCGGCTGGAGAAATTCCAAAGTGCTGCCCGCTTGGTGTGGAAGAGTAAGAAGGACCCAGACTGTACCGAGCCCCCCTTGTGCGATGGCCACCTGCAGCTGCACCCCAGGTGCCCTGCTCACACATGACAGGTGCTGTAGTTCCAGGAGTCCTGGATCTAGATGTCCACAGAGAATAAACCCTGTTACGACATGTAACCTTAGTGCAGCAGGGAAGCAGGGGTTGAGAGGAACTTTACTGGACTCCGCAAATGAAAACTCGCATTATTTTGAGCCTTGAACCCGTCTGCAAGGCTGGTATTATTGTGCCCAGGTTAGAGATGAGGGAGTGGAGGCTGGAGAGGGATGAAGTCATCTGACTACAGACTACACATGTGGGGAGTAGCAGAGCCAGGACTTGAACCAAAACCCATCTCACTGCGAGGCTTGAGTTCTGTCCAGAGAAAACAGGGAAATCGCAGAGGGCAGAAGAGAGGAGAGGGGTGAGTCAGCCTCTCCTGGTTTACTGTCACCAAGATGACCCAAAGTCCAGGCGGGGACCCTCCTGTACAACCCACTGCGGGTCACTCCATTCCCAGGGTTTGTCCCTGGATGCCGGAGGACGGGACTTATCTCCCAGCCTGTCTGACGGCAGCAGCTCAAGGAGTGACGGCTATTTCCCCAAGACAGACCTTCCGTCTCCCCAGCCCTCCCTACCTTTAATGCTGGGTACCCGTCCACGTCAGGTGAGGCTTTCTCGGTGAAAACTTCCTCTTCGACCTCCTCCTCCTCCTCCTCCTCCTCCTCTCCCTCTTCAGCTGCTGCCTCATTCTCGCTGGCCTCCTCATACCTCCTGTGATGACAAAGCGCTTTGGCTGCCCACCCAGAAACTACTCTGCGCCTGCTCACCTGCCTTTAAGGGCATCCAAGGCAGGCCTTCCAGGCCTTTTCTCCATGGACGACACGTTTTTTAAAAAACCAACAATTTTAGTGAAGTATAATTTATACACAAGATGTGTTTTCAGGGTATAGTTTTACATTTTGACCAATGTATCCACCTGTGTAACCACTACCATATTTGAGATATAGAACATTCCAGTACCCCCCAAAATTCCTTCATACCCTTTCCCAGTAAACCTCCCCCCACCCCCAGGCAGCCACTGATCAGCTGTCATTACAGATTAGATTTGATTTTTCTAGAGTTTCATATAACTGGAATCAGACAGTATATGCTCTTTCGTATCTGGCTTCTGTCAGCATAGCTGGGTTTGTTTCTGTGTTGCCCGGGCTAGAGTGCAGTGGAGTCATCCCTGCTCACCACAACCTCAAACCCCTGGGCTCAAGCAATCCTCCTGCCTTGGCTTCCTAGGGTGCTAGGGTTACAGGCTGAGCCACCACACCTGGCCAGCATAACGTTTTTGAAGTTCATCCATCATGCTGCATGTATCAGTTGTTCATGCCTTTTTATCCCCAATATTCCACTGGATGGAGATATTGCAACTTGTTTAGCTACTTATCAGTTGATGAACGTTTGGGTTGCTTCCATTTCTTAGCAATTATGAATAAAACTTCCATGAACATTCATGTACAAGTTTTTATATGGATATAGGTTTTCATTTCTCTTGGATATTGCATTTGTCTGCTAAGGGCTGCCAAAACAAAATACCACAGGCTGGGTGGCTTAAACAACAGAAATGTATTTTTCACGTTCTGGAGGCTGGAAGCCCAAGATCAAGGTGTCAGCAGGTGGTTTCTCCGGGGGCCTCTCACCTTGGCTAGCAGATGGCTGCCTTCTCACTGTTCTCACGTGGTCTTCTCTGTGCACACGCCCCAGGGGTCCCTTTGTGTGTCCAAAGTTCCTCTTCTTATAAGGACGCCAGGCAGGTTCTATTAGGGCTCATTCTAACTTCAATCGCTTCGTGTTAACTTAATCACCTCTTCAAAGACCCTGTCCCCAAATACAGTCACATTCTGAGGTACTGGGGGTTAGGGCTTCAACATACGGATTTTGGGGGCAGGAGGACACAATGCAGCCCATCACAGACATATACAGTAGAATTGCTGGGTCATATAATATATACAAACTTACCCTTTTAAGAAACTGACAAGCTGTTTCTGCAAAGTGGTTGACATTTTACATCCCCACCAGCAAGGCAGTGAGAGCTCCAGTTCCTCATGCACACTTGGTATTGTCAGTCTTTATAATTAGTTACTCTACTGGCTGTGCACTTGTATCTTATTGTGGCTTTAATTTGCATTTTCTTTCTTTCTTCCTTCTTTTCTTTCTTTCTTTTTTTGATACAGGGGCTCACTCTGTTGCCTCGGCTGGAGTGCAAAGGCGTCATCATAGCTCACTGCAACCTCAAACTCCTGGGCTCAAGTGATCCTCCCTCTTCAGCTCCCAAAGTGCTGGGATTACATGCGCGAGCCATTGCACCCGGCGTAGTTTGCATTTTCTTGTTGAGAAACTCTCCATGCATTTATTGACTATTTTCTTTTGTGAAGTGTCTGTTAGAATCTTCAGCCCCTCAAAAATTGAGTCGTCTTTTTATTATTGAGTTGTAGGAGATGGTGATATAGTCTGGATAGGAATCCTTTGTCAAGGATGCATAATGCAATGATTTTCTCTAAGTTTGTGGCTTGCCTTTGGTGTTATCTTCCAAAGAATAGCAGTTTCTGATTGTGATAGAGTCCAATTTATTAATTTTTCCTTTTATAGTTTATGCTTTTTATGTCCTACCTAAGAAATCTTTGCTTACCCCAAAGTTGCAAAGAATTTCTTGAAAGGGGCAGCCTTGCAAAAACAACAGGAAAATACCTAATGCCACAATTTCCCCCGTAACAGTTAAAGATCAATCCTATGAATTGTCCTACAGCAAGGGACCCTGCAGGAGTTCTGTTTTGCACAATTTCTGAAAAAGCTGAATGGACAGAAAAGAGATGTAAATCTCTCTCTTTCAGAATTGCTTTTTGAGAATTTGCTTTTACAGATTCCTGCGTAAACAGCAGAAGGAGCCACAGCCTCAACCATATCTCGAGGACAGAGTCACATCTCCTGTGATGACCCCTTCTCCAAGGAAAGGCAGGAAACCAACTCCTGGACTTTGACATCCTTGCAGTTTTTGTTATCTACCTGCTGCTGCTTTTGTGATCAACTGATAGCCGTCACTATTTTTTTTCTTTTTGTCCCCCCTTAAAATCAGCCAGCCACTTGGCCTCGCTGCTGACACCCCCTTCGCTTTCTTTGGGATGCCACGCCATTTCCCTGCTCTCCCTGTCTTTCCTAAGAAAGATAACACAAACACTTTTACTTTTTATATCTTAATCTCTGCATCAGAAATCTTTTTCCCCCGTGCCATGAGCACCTACGAGGCTTCCCCCCTAACATTTCTCTTACACTGTCTTTCAGAAGTTTCATAGTGTCAGTTTTTATGCTTAGCTCTATGACCCACTTCACATTAATTTTTGTACATAAAGTAAGTGTCCAAGTTTATTTTTTTCATGTGGATGTCCAATTGTTCCAGCACCATTTGTTGAGGAGACTTTACTTTTGCTAATATTATTTGAAACTATCCTTTTCCCTGGGACCCCAGAGTTGGAAGGATTTGGTGTGACAAATGGACCGCATTTGTTAAGCAGTAATTTATCTCTACTCGCATCTTGACTTCTCAAAGACATACGCAACTGCCAGGCTTCTCGGTCAGCACGAGACGGTGTTACCACACTGAGCAGGAAGAATTCTAGCCAAAAGCGGAGAATCTGACATCTAGTTAGCCGGCTGGTGGAAACTGCGGGTAAACATAAAATCCCCAGGAGGATTTTCCCAGCGGGGAGAGTAAATCTTGGATCTCTACTCCCAACCTGCAGTGAGAACCCCCCTGTACTTAGATGGGGACAGTTGCTACGGAGGGGCCTTTTCTTTCCCGCCCCAGCCCCCTCTCTACCTACTAATAAAACAGCCGTGAAACACGTGATCAAACAGGGAGTCCCTCTGCAAAGAACTCTGCAGAAGCCACATGGACCAGCGTTTACTGAGGGCTGAATGAGCTCCAGGTGCTGAAAGAAAGTGTCTCCATTTGACAGACTGGAAGAGTGAGGAGCAGGGGCCCCACGGGCCTTGTCCTGTGCCACAGGCTCGGCGGCGGCACAGCCAGGTTTCGGGCCCCGGTTGGTCCAGCTCCGCCCAGCACTCCACTGCTGTGGAAGCCTCTTCTCCTTGACTGTGCATCTGATCTAAATATTCCGAGACAGGAAGAAACCCCCACCCAGTCTCACTTGTAAAGAGAAAAATAATTAAAATAGACAATATCTTTCCACCCATTGGAATGGCAAAAACAAAAACAATAAAACTCTGATGATATCAAGTGCTTATAGAGGTAGGAGACACGCATATCCCTGCAGGGAGTGTAAATTACAGCAGCCAAATTACACTGAAGGCAATTTCGCCTTATCTGTTAAAATAAAAAATGTACATATTCTTGATTAAGTACAGTAGTTTGATTATATGGAGTGTAGGTTAGAAAGGGTGTACTCTTTCTAATTAAGGGTACTCTTAATCATTGCTGGTGGGAGCATTTACTTAAAAAATATTATTTGAGAACTACTCTATAATGTCTATTAAAATGTAAAACACACAGGCCCTGGGACCCAGCGATGCCACTTCTCCACATCTGCCCTAGACAAACACACACAAGTTCCCAAGGAAGCAAACACAAGGATTTTTCCCTACATTTTCTAATACTCTTATTAATAGTTTTGTTTTGCTTTTGGATTAAAAAAAAATCCAGTCTTCTGATTGTACACACGAATACACTAAAGACACCTAAACAGATAAAAAGAGGGAGCACAGTGGCATGTGGGCCTCAGGTCCTGAAGGAGGACTACAAATTAGAACGGAAGCCCCGTCTGTTGGGGCCCTCCACCCGTGACGCCAGAGCTGAGCAGGCCCAGCAAGACCAGTTCACATCCCAGGACCAGAAGCAGCCTCCAGTCTTGGAGGAGGGGCTGCAGATGGAATCACCCCACTACAGCAGCTGGAGGGGTGGGGGGGGGGGGGATCCCGGTCCTCTTTGTAAGTCAGGTTCTGGGGAAGTTTGAATGGCAGGGGGTGGGGAGAGAAGGGGCCACAAAGGGAGAAGGAACAGAAGGCGGTTGCTAGGAGACGGCTTGAAAAGTCTCAGCACAAGCTTGGAATTTGGTGGAAGCCATTGATCTTGTGCCAGGCTTTTGGGAGATAGGTCCTGGGTCTATTTCTGGCATCGGACCCTTCCCTGTGTGATCCACAGTACAGCACAGCACAGAGTGTGTCAGAGAGAGGAGTGGGGGAGAGAAGGAGAGAGGAAGGGGGAGAGATGGGGAGGAGATAGGTGAGAGGGGGTAGAGAGAGAGGGAAAGGAGAGAGAGAGAGAGAAATTGAGACAATTCAGAGAGAACCCTAAAACAAACAAAGGAACATACAAAAATTCCAGGAATGCTGCCACAAGGATCAGCACACTACAGCCCACAGGCCAAATCCAGCCCATAGGCCAAATCCAGTGTGCTGAATTGTTTTGGACACTCCAAGCTATGAATGGTTTTTATATTTTTAAATGCCTGAAAAATCAAAAGGAGAATGATATTTCACGACACGTGCAAATTATATAAAATGCAAATTTCAGTGCCCATAAATGAAGTTTCAAGAGAACACAGACACTCGCTGGTTTACATATTGTCTATGGCTACTTTCCCCCCACCACAGCAGAGGCGAGCAGATGCCACAGAATTCATACAGCCCACAAAGCAGACTGCATTTACCATCTGGCCCTTTCCAGACATCGTTTGCTGACCCCTGGAGTCAAAGATATTAAGGGAGGGTGCCTTCTGAGACCAAGCCTGTAATTTGGGGCTATAATAAAACAATAATGCAGAAGTTACTGAATGCTCCCTCTGGGTCAGGGTGTGTGTTAAGTGCTTATCATGCTTAACTGAAAAAAAAACTTTTTTAACCTCCATTATGTGCCAACATGCATCATTTTATTGAATCTACAAAATATCCCATGACATAGTGGCTACTTTTAAAATCTCTAGATGAGGAAACGGAAGTTGAGAGCGGTGGTTCTCAGCCCAGGCTGCACGCTGGAATGATCCAAGGAGCTCTGACAACTTGCCGATGCTCCGTAAGGTCTCATAGATCCAACGCGGGATCCCTCAAGGAGGCTGGCTGAGTGAGACTCTGAATCCACATCTGTCTGAATTGAAAGCAATGCACTTAAGACCGACTTATACTTCCTTCCAAATGGTGAGAGTCATAGGCTGCAGCCACTTCTGAGACGAGGTTTACTTTTTCTTTCCAGCTAGCAGTTAGCAATGTTCCTTCTCTTTCTCCTGATACTAGTTTCCACTACTTACTGTTTACTACGGGCTTTGTACTTTATCCTCATTACTGTCTTCTTCTTTAGGGTTTTCCAGTAACCCCTGCAGAGTTGATATCATTTCCCCAGGTTTCAGTAGAGGCTCAGATGAAGTTAGGGTGACGTGCCTACCAGTGACACGAGGCGTGAGCTCGTGTTGGTGACGCTCTGCTTCTTGGTCTTGGTGCTAGTCGCACAGGAAGTCTGGTTGCTGAAAATTCACTGAGTTGTACACTTAGGTGGACTTTTCCGTATGTATGTTATACTACAATAGAAAGTTTAAAAAGCGCTTTGCCTAAGGTTACACAAAAAAAATGAAGAAGCCAAGATTCAAACCCCACTCCATGTCACTGTTTCTTACAGTGTGATAAGACCTTTCTCATAATACAAGGAATTAAACAGCACTGAATCACGCAGTGAGGAAGTTGTCCCCTTTTCAATTTTTGTTCAGACATTCTGACGACACCAAGGAGAAAGTCTCTCTCTGGCAGGAGCATGTCTTTAACATTGATGGAACACTTGCTAACCTTCCGTGTTAATAACGGAGAGAAGACCTCGGGCTTAGCAAGCAGTATGTCTATCTAGCTAGACTTTAATAACATTGCTTTATCTTCGTTACATTGAGTTTTCCTCAGTTACTTTCCGAAGCAGACTTGGCTCATGGCCTACACAACATCCATTTCCACTTTTTCTCTTAGTAACAGAAACTTGACTTTCGTGCTCTACTAGCAGACGTCATTCCCCAGTCCCTTGCAGTTAGGTAGGCCAAGTGGCAAAGCTTGGCCAATGAGAGTTAAGCAGAAGTTGCTGTGTGGTGTCTTCAGGACTGGTCCTTGGTTAAAAGGTATATAGGCTCACTTTTTTGTCTCTCCTCTTTCCAGGTTGATGCCAGCCTGAGGGCTGGCAATCCAGCAGCCATCCTGGGCAATGGAGGTCACATAGTAAAGAAAACAAAGCAGACAGAGAAGGATACTGGGTTCCTAGTAACACCACGGAGTTGATGGAATTGCATTGCCTTTGATTGCTTCCTCCCATTCTTTTTAAAATTTTTTGAGAAAGGGTCTCACTATGTTGCCCAGAGTGGGCTTGAATTCCTGGGCTCAAGCGATCCCCCCGCCTCAGTCTCCTAAGTAGCTGGGATTATAGTCATGCACCACTGTGCCTGACTCCATTCTTCTTTTCAAGTAAGGAAAAAATAAACTTTTATCTTACTTATGCCTAATATTTCTGCTCTCCATTCTTAGACATCAAATGCAGTTTCTTACTGAGGGCTCTAATTTATGGCAAACTACACAAATTTTCCATTTATAGTAACATAAAATGTCTTCAATTGTTTTTACACCAAAATAAATGTCAGTGTATTAAGATAAAAAACAATTAGATGTGAAATTGGTTTCACTGATCATCACCCAAGAGCACATTTAGGAATAACACTGATCGGGTGTCGGGCAGATATGGGGGGGGGATGGGTGTATATAAACATAACGAGTGTGATGTGCACCGTCTAGGGCATGGACACGTTTGAAGCTCTGACTCGGGGGAGGGGGGAGGCCTATGGGGGCAAGGGCAATATACGTAACCTAAACTTTTGTACTCCCACAATATGCTGAAATAAGAATAAAAAGAAATTAGATGTGTCCTAGCACTCTGGGAGGCCGAGGCGGGTGGATCGCTCAAGGTCAGGAGTTCGAGGCCAGCCTGAGCAAGAGCGAGACCCCGTCTCTACTAAAAATAGAAAAAAATTATATGGACAACTAAAAATATATATATAGAAAAATTAGCCGGGCATGGTAGCGCATGCCTGTAGTCCCAGCTACTCGGGAGGCTGAGGCAGGAGGATCGCTTGAGCCCAGGAGTTTGAGGTTGCTGTGAGCTAGGCTGACACCACGGCACTCACTGTAGCCTGGGCAACAAAGTGAGACTCTGTCTCAAAAAAAAAAAAAAAAAAAAGAAATTAGATGTGAACTAGCATGGATGATTCATGGGACACAAAGTGACAAATTGGGAAGGGATTTTGGAAACCATTGTACTAGGTTATTTTGCCCTGTTATCAGTAGAGAACCCATAGGAGAGAGGTTCTCAGTTTTCCCAGGGGAACCCTTCTCTTGGTTGCCCTGGTGTTTGGGGATCTCATCCCGGGGCCTACGTCCAGGCCAGGGCAGCTCCTGAGGCCCACATGTGTCTCACTTACCAGCTGTCTTCCAGCGTCTGTGTGCTGCCCCTTCCCTCCTGCCTCTTCTCCAGCTCCACCGCTGTCTGTTCCAACAGCGCAGACACAGCGTCCTGTGGAGACAAAGGCTGCTGGGGCATTGGGTGCACTGTGGGTGCTGCCCTACCTGCCGGGAATCAGAGCATCTCAGAGCTGTGACCCTTCCAATGACCCGATAGTCAAACCGAAGACCAGAGTGGCAAGGGTCTTGCCCAAGGTCACTGATAAACTGGAAATACAGTCCTTAGTTCCCGTAACCAGCAGTTCTCCAGAGAATAACCCGTGTGTGTGTATGTGTGTGTGGACCTACGCAGCAGAGCTGTGGAAGACAGCCAGGTTTAGCAGTTAAGTGAGAATGAATTACAGGTCTCTGCCTGTAAGGAGCTCCTAGCATTGTCAGAGAGACCAACAACGTGAACCATCAAGAACAAAACAACGTGATGAAGACTAGAAGAGAGGGACGTACTGAACATTTGGGAACAGAAGCAGCAGCACAGTTTGGAAGCTGCAATCAGGGAGGGCTTCCTGGAAGGAGAACAGCTATACTGAATGGTATCTACAGTGCAACAGCCTGTGCGACTTGAGGAAATTATTTAACCTCTCTGAAACTCAGTTTCTTCTGCTAAAGACTAGAAAAGCTTGCTAGGAAGATGGAGGACACAGAAGAGCACCTAGCACAAAATTGGCATCCAGCAAATGGCTGCTCACACTAAAGCAAAAATTAGAACTTGCAGTTTATTTTCCAAGCACATGGTTAATGTGCAACTACCCTTGTAGTGTGGGCCAGAGGCTGGCTAATCCCTGCAATTTTCTTTTGGGGAAGGAAAGAGGGAACTAAAATCAATCGAAGGCCAGGGTATATGCCCAGCACTGTGAAGATGGCTTGATGGTTTAGGTGTAGCATCTTCTTTAATCTTTACAACCACACTGATAGCAGGCATTAGTGTGACTCAGCTGAGAAATGGGACTGAGGGAGCTGGTGCAGCTAGGGTTGATGGTTGATGTTACTTAACTCTAGAAAGATGAGATGCCGCTCACTCTCCCCTTTGCAGAGGGAGAGAGACCTGGGTTTGGGACCCAGCTTTGCTGCTTACTAAGTGTGTATCTTAATGTCATTTGGTTCATCTTTCTGAGCCGTGGTAAACTGCACATGATGAATAGGACAGTGCCTGATACAAAAGGAAGTGCAGAAAATAATGATGATAATGACGAAACGGAGGGGGGCAGGGGAAAGGAAAAAAGAAAGTAAATTTAATCCTCACTCTTATTTTCACCTGTGGGATCCGATCCATCGAAATTCCGGGCAGTGACTAAGGAATGAAGGACCGACAGAGGGAAGGGTCACTGGGAGAATCGCAGACGACCTGAGCGGCAGACACCCTCAATGCTTGGATCCCACAGGATTCCCGTGCCCTACCTGCAAGGGGAACCTCACTGCCCAGCCGAGGCCCGGCCAGCCCACCTGCCCAGTCGGGGTGGGCTCTCCGAGTGTGGGCAACAGTTTAAGTTTATTTTAATAGGTTAAAATGTACTGCGCTAAAATGAAGACAATTCATTTTTGTAACCAAAAACAGGCTGTTGTAAGCTCTTCAAGTGATTCAAAATAATCACAGAACAGTTGCCATTTATCAAGCCCTTACCCAGTGCTCTTTACGTGCATTTCTTCACAGCTTCGTAACAGCCTCTTTAGGCTCATGTTAGAGCTGGAAAAATGGAGGCTCAGAGAGTCGATGTGAGCGACCTGTCACCCAACTACAAAACCCAGTCTTCTGACTCTCCTTCCCCTGACTTCCTGCTGCCGCTTATAAAAAGTGTCCATTATGGACCCTGAATACAGTAGGTGCTCAATTCAGGTGCTTAATTTTCTACCTTCCACAGTTTTCTCTTTCTCCATTTCATTTTTTAGAAATCATGAATTAAGGCTTTTGTCAGGCAAGAGATACTAGGCAAAGCACGGTACAGAAGAGGAAGCACAAAGGCAGAAGGCAGCAAGCTGAGAAGGGGGCTACCTGCCCCCTAGCAGAGAATGCTCCTTCCTCGTCTCCTTTTCCTGCTCCCTCCGCTCCATTTTCGCCACCCTTGGGAGAGGCTTTCCCTTCTGCCGTGCAGGGGCTTCCGTGCGGGAGGGCAGTGCACGCCCGGTCCCTCCTCACCTTGCTTGTAGGCCCTGGGGTGGGGGCCGTGGCTCCCCCTGGCTTGGGTTCCCTGCTCTGTTTCTTCAAGTATTTGTAGCTCAGGAGGTTGTACCAGCGAGTCGATCTCTCCCCAGACCGGCAGACCTCAGCCAGGCTAATCTGGGCACCTCCCTGTTGGGGTGGAATAAAGGAGAGCATAAGCAGAGGTGACAAGGTGCTCTGGGAATCTGGCTCCCGGGGACAGTATGGAAAACACCACTCTAGGCGAGATGGAGGCATCCTGGGAGGAAGAAAGGCTTAATGTTTCCAATAGCGCACTTGTTCACTCACCTGTTCACTCATTGGGTTAATCATCTGTTGCATCTTTGTCGAGGACCTATCTTAATATTTTCTTGGAAACAGGGTCTTGCTCTGTTGTCCTGGCTAGAGTGCAGTGGTGTCATCATAGCTCACTGCAACCTCCAACTCTTGGGCTCAAGCGATCCTCCTGTCTCGGCCTCCTGAGCTGGGACTATAGGCGCACACCACCAAGCCCAGGTAATTTTTCTATTTTTAGTGGAGATGGGGTCTTGCTCAGGCTGAACTCCTGAACTCAAGCAATCCTCCCACCTCTGCCTCCCAGAGTGCTAGGATTATAGGTGTGAGCCACTGTGCCCAGCCTATCCAATCTATATCTATATCTATATATAGAGATATACATTTTATTGTGCTTAAAAAAAGCACCTAATATAAAACTTACCATCTTTACTGTTTTTAAGTGTACAGTTTGGTGGTGTTAAGCATATTCATGTGGTTGTAAAACAGATCTCCCAAACCTTCTTATCTTGCAAATCTGAAACTCTGTACTTGTTAAACAACAACTCCCCTTTTCCCCTTCCCCACAACCCTTGGGAACCACCATTCTATTTCGTTTCTATGAATTTGATGACTTTAGATACCTCATATAAGTGGAGCCATACAGTATGTGTCTTTTTGTGACTGGCTTATTTCACTTAATAACATTTTCAAGGCCCATTTGCACTGTGGCTTTTTAGGGACTTTTAGGGCTGAATAATATTTAATATACTATTCCACTGTATGTATACACTGCATTTTGCTTATTCATTTATCCACTGATGGACATCTGGGTTACCTTGACCTCCACTACTGTGCATAGTACTGCTATGAACACGGGTGTGCAGATAACTCTTTAAGACCCCGCTTTCCATTCTTTTGGGTATATACCCAGAAATGGGATTGCTGGATCAGACAGTAGTTCCATTTTTAATTTTTTGAGGAGCCACTATACTGTTTTCCTTTGCACTTGCACTATTTTATAATCCCAACAATGCACAAGAGTGCCAATTTCTCTACATTTTCACCAACACTTGCTATTGTGTGTTTTTTGACAGCCACTATCCTAGTGGGTGGTGATCTCTCATCGTGGTTTTGATTTGCCTTTCTCTGATGATTTGTGATGCTGAGCATCTTTTCATATGTACATTGGCCATTTGCATGTTATCTTTGGAGAAATAGCTATGCAAGTTGTTCTTGCATTTTTAAATTGGGTTATTTGATTTGCTGTTATTGAATACCCTCTTATGTCAGTCATATTAATTACCAGGTTGTTAGACATTAAGGACAATGCTGGTCCCCACATGGTCCCACCTTCCAAGAGCCCAACAGTCTCCCAAGGAACTCAGACATTGAACAAGTAATTACTTACAAGTGAGGTGAAAAACTTCATATTATTTTTCCTCTACCAAATTTGCAAAACTAAAAAAAATTGACAACACATGCTATTGATGAGGCTAAGGGGAAAGAGGCACTCTCTCTCCTTGCTGGTGGGAACATAAAATGATAGAAACCTTACAACAGGAATTTGACCATATCTAGCAAAAACATGGATTCACGTTACCCTTTGACCTAGCAATTCCCACAGATGTCTGTCCCACAGATACACCTGCACAAGTACAAAATAACCCACAAATAGGAGTCTTCATTCTAGCTCGCTTTTTAATTGCAAAAGATTTTAAACAACTCAAAGGTTCAGCAACAGGGGACTGGTTGGATAAACTATAGTCTATCTATGCAATGGAATGTTATGTAGCTGTGTAAAAAAAAAATGAGGAAGCTCTCTTTGTACTGATGCAGAGAGATCTCCAGGCTATATTGCGAAAGTAAAAAATAGCACGGTGCAGAACAGAATATATACGATGTCACTTTTTGTACAAGAAATGATGAGAGGGATAAGGACATATTTTTTTTCTATCTATACATTGCACCACGTTTGAGGTACAAGGGGAGTGGACATGATCATATGTGTAATAAGAAATGATGGAAAGACAAAGAAGAAACTAATCAAAGTGGTTACCCACATAGGATAGGAGGCAGGATCGGGGTGAGGGAGGGCAGGATTTCTCTTCCGTACACCTTTCTATACAATTTCTCTTCGAGTCATGTAAATGCATCCCTGAAGATGAAAACAGACCACAAAAACAACAAAAAACCCTAACGGAATATAAGCTCACAGAGAAAGGAATTATTTCAAGTGACTTAACATTTTTACTGCAGTTTCACCACACATCCTTAACGGAAAGGACTCTAGAATAACTTTAATCATCCCGCAGAGGTTGTATAGTCTCGACATGTCCCTGTTTGATGAGCCCGGGTCAGGTGTGGGAAGGGGGTCAGCTCGCCCACCTTCCCCTGCCCCAGAGACACCGGTGGCTGTGCCAACAGGCGGCAGAAACACCAACAGCCAGTTTGCAAAGTGGGGCCTGGAACCAAGCAGTGGCACAGGATGATGCCCAGGATGAGGAGGGAGCTCCTTCATCCACCTGGGATCCTTCTGGTTTTTCCTGCCATCAGGACGTACCGCCAGAACGTGGCATGGACTGCGCCACGGAAGTCGTGGGAGGAGGGTGGTGAGCAGAGAGGGGAGGCAGACACAATGCTGACGACTTCACTTGTGTGGCACCAGCTTCCTCATCTGGAAGACGGGAAAATATCTCCCACCCACAGGGATCTTGGGAGGATCAGAGTCAATGAACATTATTGCACGCTTGGCACATCTTAGGTACCCAAAATAAATGTAAATATAGATGAATACATGTGTATTGCTCACTTATTCATTCAACAAATATTCCCTGAGCGCTTTGAAGACTCTGGAGCCACAGAAACATGTAAGACACGATTCTTCCCCCGAGCAGCTTGTGGTTTCATGGCGAGACGGACGAGCGTGTCAGATATTGCTGTTCAGAACATGCCAGGTCCAAGGGGGAGGAATGTGATACAGTTTTGAGGTGTGACACCTCCATGAGATGATTATTAATTCTAACGAGATGCACCATATATTCAGGGCTGCCTTATTGGTGTGAATATTGTCTACTTCAGTGAACTGGATGCACTTGAGGGCACTTACGTAGTCCTTCATTCACTTATTCAACACACAAAGATTTGCTGCGAAGCCTCTATGTGCCAGGCATTGTTCTGGGTGCTGGGGACGCAGAAGGATTTAAGGCCGATAAATATCTAACCCTTATGAACTTATATTTGAACCTGGGGGAATCAGATAAACAATTCAATAGTAAACTCCATACTATGTTTCATTGACTCTAAGATGTCACTGATTATAAAGTGTACTATTATGTTATGCACCACTATGAAAGAAAAACAGTTGCCAATTAAACTATAACCTGTCACATACTATAAATTGCACTATGATTTCAGGGAGGATAAACTGTGAAAATAACGTGCACCCTAAAGTCTACAAGCTATAGCGAAACGTTAGGTGATGAAAAGTGCTGGAGAGAAAAATATACGGAAATGGGCTAGGATAGCATAACAGAGTGGAGAGGGTACTGGGATTTTAACTGGGGTGGAAGGAGGACCTCACTGAGAAGGTGATGTTGGTGTGAAGTCCAGAAGGCAGAGAGGGAGCAAGTCTTGCCCATGGACATCTGGGAGAAGAGAATTCAAGTCAAGTGCAGGGGGAGCGTGCTGGTGTTTTCAGGGAACACAAAGAGGCTGGAGGAAGAGCTCTGGGGATGAAATCCCAGAGATAAGAAGGGGCCAGATCTCTTGGGCCCTCGGAGGCCAGGCAAAGGACCCAGGTGTGGACTCTAGGTGGAGACAGAAGCCTTCCTAAGGTTTCAGCAGAGGAATGGCATGCAGTCATTTACATTTAAATAGAATGACTCTGGCGACTGTGTACAAGAGAAGATGAAGGAGGGAGGAGGGACAGAATGGGGGAGACTCAGTAGGAGAAGCCTGCAGTCACTAGGTGGGAGGATAGTGGCTAGAGTTGGGAAGTGGTGAGAAATGGCAGGAGTCTGGGGGTCTTCTGAAGGTGGAGCTAAGAGGATGGGGTGTGGGCAGGGCATGGGTCAAGGATGTCTCCAAGGTGTCTGGCCTGAGCTGACACAGTGGAGACACAGGGTGCAAGGCTAGGGGCCCTCTTGCAGCCATGTTAGCTGAAGATGTGCGTATCTGATGCGTAAGAGAAGGTGCAGGAAAGGCCGTGGAGATGTGACATTAGAGACGAGTGGAGAGGCCTGGGCTGGAGTCAGTTACCTGGGATAGCCTTTGCAGCCAGGAGATAAAATGAGACTCTGACTACAGAGGTCAGGGAGAGGAGGAAGAGCCAGCAAAGCAGCCCGAGAGAAGCCGGCAACTCAGGAAGAGCACCAGGAGCGCCAGGTGTCTGGGAAGCGAGCAATGGATGCTGAGAGCCTGCAGCGGGTGCAGCCAACGGGCCGAGAGGGGGACGGATGGAGAACTGGCCACCGATCTAGCGACAAGGAGCTCACTACAACCACAACGATGGCAAACGCCCACAGGGATTGGCTTACAGAGAGAACGTGACCCACCTCTTTCGAGTTTTGCAGTAAAGAAAGAAAAAGAAACAATGTAATAGTTGGAGGTGGAAATGGGGTGGAAAGGTTTTTGTTTTTTTGTTTTAAGCGTGGGAGACATAACAGCCTGTTAGGTCCAGTTGAGGAGGGAAAATTGAAGCTAGAGCGCGCAGAATGGCAGCTGGGATGATGTCCTTGAGCGGGGTGTGGGGCAGGCCACAGACAGGAGAGCCGAAGGCCCATCTTCAAAACCCCAGAGAACAGCTACTGCTCTAGCCATGGGAGCTCTCTCCTCATTGCTCTATTCTCTCCTCTGGAGAGAAGTATGAATTAGTCATTGTGCTGAGTGGGAGTCAACGGTCCAGGGCACATGGAGTAATTGCTGGGCAGCACGCAGGGCTCATGGGAAGTTCGCAATCACAGTTTTCAAATGACACCACGCAGTGTGGCTCTCTGCATTTTCCCCCTAGTTGCATGGGTGGAGAGGAGGAGGAGGAGGAGGAGAGTTCACTTCGACAGGGCTGGGGTTGTGCCAAGTGAGCATGGCAACGTGAGAAAGGTGCAAGAAAGCCGTTACGGTGGTTACTATTGTGTGTAAGTGGGACCTGGGAAGCAGGCTGCCTCGACAGAACCTGGGCTGGGTGGTGGTGAACTTGCCAGTTGAGCAGCAGGCAACTCGGACCCCTGTGATGCTACGCTAGGGCATTTGGTGGGACTGGTGCCTGTGATGTTGGGGCAGGCAGGCCGTGTATTCCCCAAACCCATAACCCAGTCTGGGGACGTGAGAGACGCCCACGATAACCCCCAGAGAGGTAGCAGAGTGCCACGGCTGCACACGAGGAAGCTGGAGGCCGTGTTCAAATCCAGGCTTTGCCATCTTCTCTCTGGATGACCTGGGCAGGTCACTTAGCCTTTCTGGGTCTTGATCCCTTATTTTCCCAGGGGCCTCATAAGGTTTAAATGAGATACTGCAGCAGAGTGCTCAGCCCACGGTAGGCACACAGGCATGGCTGTGTGCGATCCTATTGTCGCCTTGGCCGGCTTAACGGCTTAGGACAGACTGGGGATTCCACGGAGCCAGCAGTGCAGGGAGTCTCTGTGTGGAGACAGATAAGCCCTTTCTCCTCCCGTCTCATTGCTGTCCTCCTCCAGCCACCAAAACACGACAGCCTGACACTCCACGTCCCCACCGCATACGGGAAAGGAGGTTTCCCATTGGCCACAGATGGAGACAAGCCACGGTGAGATGAGTGCTTTGGCTGCTGCCATGGCAACCAGCAATGACCAGACTTCAATTAGGAAGGAGGAATAAAAGGCATCCAATTAGGAGAAGAAAACAGGACTGAGTCTCTTCTTGTTTCGGAATGCCCACGGCCGAGGAAACGTTTCACTGGGGGAGCCCGGGTTTGGAAAAGCGTTCTGCGTGGTTGCTTGGCGTTCACCACGCTTGCCAAGCCCTTCCAGCGCCAGCCCCACCTCGGGGCTGCAGGGAGCCCTGCGCTGGCAAAGAGATAACACAGAGGGGCCGACGGGTGCCCACCTCAGAGGAGGACCCGCTTGGGTTCAAACATGGCTTGTGCCACTTTCTGACTGTGTGACCTTAGGAAAGGTGTTTCACCTCTTTGTGCCTCAGTTTCCTCACTGGTTTACGGTACCTATTTCATAAGACTGGAGTGAGAATCGATGGAGATAATGCAGGTGAGGAGCTTAGCCCAGTGCCTGCCGCATAAATCGCAGCCTGTTGACTTCAGCTATCGCAGGACTGTCAGGAGAAACAACACAAACGGCAGTGACGTTCCCCAGCTGAGGAGGAAAGAGCTAGGCACTGACATCCCGGGAGCACCAAGCATGTGCACTTTGTCGCTCTACATCCTTGCTACTCAAAGTGTGGTCCAGGGGTCAGCAGCAGCATGAGCATCACCAGGGAACTTGTTAGAAATGCAGACCCCCAGGATCCGCCCCAGACTTGCTGAATCAAAATCTGCATACACAACTCCAGGTAAAGCAGCCTCATTTAACCCTCAGAGGACCAATTTTGAGGCAGGCAGTAGGAGCCAGATTTTACAGATAAAGGAACCAAAGACTCTTAGATGACACAGCTGGGCAGGGCAAGTCTGGCGACTTAGTCTCAGCGCAATCCTATGGCAGAGAAGGGTTTTACAGCACCGGCAGATCCAGGCGGGGTGGAGAGTAAAAGGTCCCTCACTCCAGGCGAAGGCCTGTGGTCACAGCAGGAGAAAGACCAACCCACCGCTCTCCCAGCTGCCAGACTCGGAGGCAGGGAGAGGCGCAGGAGGCACACACACCCCGTTTCTTTCCCCTGCATGTGCCCCACATTTCCCGTCACTTCAACCCGTACATTTCCAGCACAGCCCCCACCACAATTGTTTCCGTGTTAGCCATCAAAGCTGGCTCCTTGATGGGTTAGTTCCACGCTGAATCCCCAGCACAGGGGTGGGCACGTACCGGGCTCTCAGTGAACATCTGAGCATGAATAGAGCTGTGTTCTAGGTGTCATGTCCACGTGTGGGCCCCTCTGTGCCCACAATTGACTTTTTTTTTTTTTTTTTTTTTTTTGAGACAGAGTCTCACTTTGTTGCCCAGGCTAGAGTGAGCGCCGTGGCGTCAGCCTAGCTCACAGCAACCTCAAACTCCTGGGCTCAAGCGATCCTCCTGCCTCAGCCTCCCGAGTAGCTGGGACTACAGGCATGCGCCACTATGCCCGGCTAATTTTTCTGTATATATATTTTTAGTTGTCCATATAATTTTTTTTTTTCTATTTTTAGTAGAGACGGGGTCTCGCTCTTGCTCAGGCTGGTCTCGAACTCCTGACCTTGAGCAATCCACCCGCCTCGGCCTCCCAGAGTGCTAGGATTACAGGCGTGAGCCACCGCGCCCGGCCCACAATTGACTTTTTATTAAAATACTCTAACATCGAAGGGGCATCAGGGTTAATGAAGCCCTTTACTTCTTTTAATGCACCTGTACATCACACGCCCCTGAGTTGGCTATACATGCCCCTTTTACAGATGAGAAAGCTGCACTTGGGTCAGCCTGTCTCTAAGGGTGAGGCTTTCTCAGGACACCAGTGTACCCAGAGCTACTTCGTCTCCAGTCCTGACTCCTCTGCCAATGGCAGTGAGGAGGAGGAGGAGGTCACAGGAGCTCTGATCCAGGGAGGGGACTAGCAACATCCCACCCACAAGAACCTAGTGTGTTTTGGACACTTGAGTAGGTGCTCTACACGTACTTGTAACTTGCCTGAGGTCACCCAGCTATATAGCAAGTGGTAGAGCTGGGATTTCAGTGCCTGTCTGCTTGTTCTCATTCTTCTGTGCTGCTTGTCTACACTGACGCGGTACAGAAACGCTGCGGGATATGGCTGGCACCTCCCAGGCTCTGACGGTTTAGAAAGTACCTCCAGGTCAATCACTCTTGTGAAAAGAGCGCCTCCCTGCCCTTCCACAGGTCTGAGAACAACGTTCGCCTGCCGAAGCATCTCTGCCTGGGATCCAGGATGAGCCTGACTGGTACCTCAGCCTGCATCTCCTTCAAGCCTCCTCCCCAAAGCTCAGGGTGGACCCATCCCCAGAAGGACGGCAAGGCCAGCTGGACGGACGGACGGACAGACGCAGCCCTTACCAGGCACTCCTCCAGATGGCTCCTGTCAGTGGTACAGACATCGACTCTTAAGGTCTTCTGGTGAAGGGCTGGGTAGGACATGGACACCCAGAACACCTCATTGAATACGAGGGTGTCCGAGGCGTCCAGGGGCCGGGTCCGGAACAGGCAGGTGGTGCTTTCGGAGCAAGGAAGGACAGCCACGCGAATGTTCCTAGAAGGAGACAGAACCACGGTGCTTGACTCAGCCCAGGGCTGGACTCGTGTGTTGGGCTAAACGGCTGCTGAAATCCCTAAGAAAACAGCAGTGGACAAGAGCTTGTGGAACTGAGGAATCTGGGGAACCAGGCCCCTCGTACACCGCAAGGCAAAACGCAGCCACCCTCGTGGAGGGGAATCTGACAATTCTAACAAAATCCCGGGTGCACCTGTCCTTTGACCCAGACCCCTCACTTCCAGGCATTAGCCCAGACACCCCTGCACAAGCCCCCGGGAGACGGAGAAAAGCTATTTCCCCGGCACTGTCTGTGTGGGCGAAAGACTGAAAAAAACCCGCGCGTCCCTCTCGTGGCCCTTCTGTTTCGTCTGCCTTCCTGCCTTCTTTCCTTCTTCCCACATGTCCCACCCCCGTCTGCCGGCGGGAGCAGACCACGGAAATATAAGCTCCTGTTGCTGCGTTCAAGGCCTCACAGTCTAGTTACAGGAGAGAAACACGTCGGCAGGTGAGTGCCTTAAAGCACAAACCCGGTCCACTGCGGGAAGAGTGCACGTGCCGCCCTGGCAGCCTCACTACCTGGCCACACCCTCCCGGGAGCAGCACAGCGACTGGTGCTGACTCTTGAAAACAGAGGCCTGGACTCTTTCGGCATGAAACACTTAAGCTTAGAGGAGACAAAATGGACTGCGACCATTCTTCTTCACGAGGCTGAAAGTCGGGGAGGACAGGGTCCACGAAGGATTTATGCACCGCCGCACTCCCAGCGCTGGCACGCGGCAGGTGCTCAGGACATGCTGGTGAAAGAACTGAAACTGTCTAGGGTGCCCCTCTTCATAATCGTCGTGACTGTACCCACAGGAAGAGGACTGACGTTGAGCATTATTGCAATACACATTAAAAACCCACAGTGGGGTGACAAGCCCTACGATTGGTCCAGGACAGAGCGGGAAAGTGCCCCCAGGGTGCGCTGCGGAGCACAGGGTCACACACACCTGTCCAGCTACATACTCACACTTTCTGGTCTTGTGGCAGCAACAGAGCAGAAAGGTTACTCAGCTGGATGATGAATATTGCAAATTGCTTATTCTTCTCATCGTACCTGAAATGAAAAGAGGCCCACGGAACACCCCTCAGCAACACACGTCTCTCCCCCATTCTGTCTTCCTCTCAATAATCACAGGGCACGGCTGGAGGCTGTGCTGAGGCCTGTGCTGAGCCGGAGGGCACAGGCCCAGTGTTTTGTTGCTACGCTGGATGTAGGTCCAGAGCTGTCGCTTGTCTGAATTTTTAGAGAGAACTCAGAAGTTTGGGTGAAATTTTCTTATATTGAAATGTGGGCAATCCACTCCTATTAAAACAAATACTGAGGTCATCCCTCAGCAAAAGAAAACACCAGCACATGTATCGGCCAAATCTGGGCTGCAGCCCCCTGTGGTCGACTTGGGTCCAATCACCGAATCCTGGATGGGATGGGAAGACAAAAGCCACAGCAACAGGGACAAACACACTGATAGGGAGGAAGTCTCAGCCCGGTCCTGGCTCTGCCACCCGCCAGCTCTAAGAGTAGAGCAAGTCACAGGTCTTTCAAAACCTCACTTTTTTTTTTTTTTTTTTGTTGAGACAGAGTCTCGCTCTGTTGCCCAGGCTAGAGTGCCGTGGCATCAGCCTAGCTCACAGCAACCTCAAACTCCTGGGCTCAAGTGATCCTCCTGCCTCATCCTCCTCCCGAGTAGCTGGGACTACAGGCATGTGCCACTATGCCTGGCTATTTTTTCTATGTATTTTTAGTTGTCCATATAATTTCTTTCTATTTTTTTAGTAGAGATGGGGTCTCGCTCTTGCTCAGGCTGGTCTCGAACTCTTGACCTCGAGCGATCCTCCTGCCTCGGCCTCCCAGAGTGCTAGTATTACAGGCGTGAGCCACCGCGCCCGGCCTAAAACCTCACTTTTCACATCTGCAAAATGGGGAGCCAGGAGGTGGGGAAGGAGTTGGCACCCTTTTAGTTAGAGGAGCGCAGTGGCCAGCCGAGGAGATAAGTGCCAGTAAATTGCTGCTGACAAACAAGGGACCCGCACAGACCGCTCCCTCCGTCCTTGTCTTCCCTGTCACTTACTTCAGGGCAATCTGAACTCGGGTTGCACCCACTGCTTCCGATTCATCACTGTCGAACGCAGCGGCTTCCGAAGCACCTAGTCTAAAAGACAACAGAAGGGAGGGGAGTCAGGCCTCCCTGCGGCGACCTACTCTGGGAGGCGGCGGGTGGATCCTCAAGGAGGAAAGTCTGGGCCTGCTCAGCCTCCCTGCAGACCCCTCTCCTGAAGGGGGGTCTGCCTAGTGCTTGCTTCCCAGCCTTGCACTGGCTCCCGCAGAGCCAGCACTCTCCCACCTGGAAGTGTCTACAGCCCTGGGAGAAGCCAGTGCTGTCTGTGTCTTGGGCTGCCAAGGGGAAGCTGGGGTCATCCGTGCCCTCCTGGGGGCCCCCCCACACCCATGGAGACTAACACTCCACCACCCCGCAGGCCTGGGCTCTGCGTACACACAGTTCCCAGACTGCACAGCCACAGCGAGAGCCAGCACTCAGGCACTCACCTCTGCACAGAGGCCTCGTACACACCACTGTCCCCTGCCACTGACTCGTCCGACACTGCAGCCAAGACACAGGCCACTTTCAGGCCACACCCCTGGGTCGTGCTCACAGCTAGAGGAAGACAGAGGAAACAGGAAGGATGCAAAAAGGCAGATTCAGAAACCAGGGTCCTGTCTTTGTCTTTACAACACCCAATTTTGATCCCCTCTCTGTCATAAGATGGTCCCGCCAAACCCCAACCCCCTCTGAATCTAAAGCAAGGTCCTGCTCTGCTCGGGCTAATGGAAGGGGTCGCATATGATTGTGTGTTTAACATCCAGGCTCTGGAGTCAAACAGCCTGGGTGCGAATCCCAGCTCCACCTCTTACTGCTCCACAACCTTGAGACACTGATTTAAGGCTCTGAAGCCCCAGGGGATAATGATTTGTAAATAGAGAATAATAATACCTACCTTACAGGGCTGTTGGGAGGACTCAGGGAGACATTATAAGAGAAGCCCTTAGAGACTGGTGCATGCAAAGTGCTCTGCAAAACTCATTACTGCTATCCTTATTGCCACTGGTGTCTGTATCACCATGGTGATGCCTTCTAGATCCATCCCCACACACCTGGGGCAACATAACCGCCCCTGAACCCTCATCAGGAGGGGAGAGGGTGGGGAGTAAGCACCTGTTCTCCCACCTGGCCTATCCCATTCCACCTCTAACTCAGCTCCTCCTCTCCCCTACCCTCAACAGAGGTCCTTGAAGGTCTCTGGCCCGGGGCTCTGACTGGGCACTCAGCACATATTGCAGGTTCCTTCCTTGCCCAAGTAATAAGCACCTACTGTGTGCCAGGCCCACTGCCAGGCTCAGAGCCACTGTGATGACTAAGACAGTCCCTGCCCTCCACGCGGCAGGGAAGGCCAGAGCCAGATCTTGCCACCCCCCAGCTGACACTTCCGAGCACCTGCTGTACGGAGGGGCACAGAGACGGGCGTGGCAGGCTGGGGGAGCGGGCGGGTGACCCAAGCCTGAGAGGCTGCAGGTGCCGCGATGGGGAAGCCAAGCCTGTCCCACACCCGCTGAGCCCGTGGAGACCTCCCACCTTCAGACCCAGCATCTCCACCCTCCGCAAAACCACTTAAGGAGATTAACTCGTCTGCTGACTGAACAGCAGCTCTAATTGCATAACCTGCTTAGCGTCCCAGCGCTGCCCGGCATCACTGGCGGCAGGGGAGGCTTCCGGAGATGGCGCGAAGGAAATGCCATCCTGGGCCTGTGTGTGCCCAGCCTCGAGTGCTATCTCTGGCCCACGAGCCCCAAGGACACTGTCGGGGAGGGGAGTCACCTGTACCTCCTCCTTTCCAGGGAACAATTTTCTGAAGTCTGCCACCTGCTGTAGTGGGAAGCTTGTTTTTGTTTTCATTTGAGAGTACTCGGCAAGACTCCCTGACGAGGGAACCCCAGGAATCTCTCAGTTCCTCTTCTAAGGAAGACACTGGCACTCAGAGCCTTGTTACCCAGGAAGCCGCATCTCTCCCACGCTCCCCCGGGCCCCTGCATGCCAGCAGACAGTTCTGGGCACAGCCTGGAGCTGCAGGGCCAGGGTGGGTCCCGCTGCGCTAACTGGCCTCCCAGGGAGCCAGGAGCAGGAGCCCTTTGCAGACAGAGCTGGGCACAGGGACACTGTGCATTCTGGGCAGGTAGTCCTGGTACCAATCTGCAGCTTGTTGTGTCCATTGTGTGGGACTAACCTGACACATGTCTTTTAACCTCACTTTGGCCTTATGTTTTTGATCTGTAAGATGACGGGGATTAAAAAAAAAGAACCCACTTTGGATGTTTTGAGGCTTACGTGAGTATTTATTCATGCACAACAGTACCTGAATCCTGGACACCTACAGTCAATAAATCATAGCTCTTATTACTTTGTGTTGGGGGGGAGGGGGATGCCAGGAAAGCCAAGGAGCCCCAGGTGAGCTCACTGAGCACCTGCTCAGTCCTGACCTTCGCACCCACAGCCAGACGGGCGGCGGAGCCCGCAAGCACCCGGAGTGCTGCACGAACAGGTACACGGAGCTGACTCCCATCCTAGGGGCAGGGAGACAATGAAGGACTTGGGTCCTGGGGTCACAAAGACCCCTTGTCACTTGGAGACTGGGTGACCTAAGGCAAGTGACGTCATCACTCTGAACCTCCAATTCCTCATCTGTGAAATGGACAGAAGTAACCTATTTCACCATACAGAGCACATTGCCCAACACATAATGCGTCCTGATAAATGTTATCTAGCATGATTTGTCACGTGATGGCTGCTAAAACGAAAAAGGTTTTCTCCTAATAAATCTTAGCTGTCGATGTTTGCATCATGTTGTCTTTTGAAGATTCCAACTCGAATCTTGACACCAGCATGTTCCTTTTGACCCCACGCTGAACGGGAGTCAGACCAATATCATTTCTGGCTTCAAATGGTCACTTGCAGTCAGGATAAAATCCAACTCCTTGCCACAGCCCACCCCGCCTTACAGGATCTGGGTTTTGCCTAATTCTCCAGCCCTGACGGTGACGCCCTTCCTCTGACTTGTGGCTTCCTGGCCCCTCTGACTCCAGAGATTTTGCTCACGTCACCTTCCTTCACAGCCCGCTCTGAGCTGGCAGTCCCACCTCCAGCCGGAAAGGCTCTGCCACATCCCGGGTTTTATTTGCTCCATAGTGCATCCGTCTAGCTGCACATGTATTGCCTGTGCCTCCATTTGAACATAAGCTTCATGAGAACAGGGACCCTGTCTGTTGTCAACATGGTGTCCTTAGTGACCAACCCAGTGCCTGGCACATGGCATGTCTGTTGAACGAATGAATCCACCAGGGAACCCCTTAGCACGGGACCTAGAGCATAATGAGTTAATAGCTACTGAATAAATAAACACATAAACCTACCACGTAAAGACCTGGCCCACAGAAAGCCGTCAGTAATGTCGACCGTCATGATCCCTGGGGTTCTGGGCACCAAGTGTCTCGCTCCCTCCTCCCTTTCCCAGCCCCTGGGCGCGGTGCTCTACCTTGGCCGGGCTGCTTGCCCTCCGTTCCCGCTTCCTCCAGCCGGTATCTTTCCCGCGTGCCGCTGCCGAGGCTCAGTTCACAAAGAGTGGCGCTCAGCTCTGGGTCTTCAAACTCCAGGGGGTTGAGGAAGGCATCTCCAGCCAGGAGGGGGTCGGTGATGAGAGGGGAGCAGGGCGGGGATGGGGAGGAGAGGGAGGAGCGCGGGGACAGGGAGGTCATGGACTTCGGGGTGCCAGACAGGGAGCGCAGGGCCTGCAGGCGGCCGCCTCCCTCCGCCTTCTGGGTCTTGGCCACCTCGTCCTCGTGGATGGTGGTGATGCAGCCCGACGGCCGGAAGCCCGTGGCCCCCTCCAGGAGCAGGAGCTCCACCTTGCTCTGCAGCTCCGAGTCCAGCTGCTCGAAGGGGTCATAGTAGAGGTCAGTGAAGCTGGCCGAGGTGGAGGAGTCCAGGCTGGATGCGGCCAGGGAGCCCCGGCTGGAGGTGAGGGAGCCAGGGCTGCTGCCTGAGGACAGGGACTGCGTGCTGCTGGAGAGGCTGGGGCACAGGGAGAGGGTGGGTGAGACGCACACAGAGTGAGGTGGGCCCCCGCGGGCTCTCTGCCCAGCTCTGGAAAGCACCATGGTCTCACTGGACCCACTTGACAGTCTCTAGGGTAGAGTATTCACCTCCTTCTAACCGGAAACAAAAAATTGACACCCCAAGAAACCCAGACAGTGGCAGAGCTGGGATGTGAACCCCAGTCAGCTGCCTCAAAAGTCCACTTTTCCCTTTGCATCTGTTTCCCAACCCCCCACCAGCCACACTGTATTTTCACGATACTTTTCCTTATTTGAATCCAGCCCAAAATAATACTTCTTAATCTCTTTCTTGAAGTTAACGCCTTTTTATACTTTAAAACATTTATCTTAAAAGGAAACTTTACATCCTAGTGTAATTTGAAAAGCAGTATCACCTGCTATAAATAGAAGGCAACCATTATAAAAAATCTGATGAAAACAAAATGTTGTTATTAAATTCCAGTGATGCATTGTTGCCCATGAAGGAAGGCACAGGCCTTTCCCTGTGCCATACAGGTGAGCTGGCAGGTATAAGAGCTGTGTCCTAAGACACAGCAGCCTTCACCTCCGGCCCTCTCCTCTGTGTTGTCAGTCTGGGGAGGTGAAGGGTCCTGCCCCTGGCCACACCAGGCCAAGCCCAAGTCTGCCAGACTAACCACCTGCTGTGCTTCTAACTGTCCACGCTAAAGCCATGGAGTACAAGGGAAGGGGAGAGCCTGGGCTGGGACACTGGGCACACCTGTGTCTCGCCTTCCCCATGGGACGGCAGTGACCCCACCACCCGCCACTCACCTTTTCAGCTGGGAGTGCAGAGTTGCCACCTGCCGAGTGGCTTCCTCCAGTTCTCTCACAAGCTGGCTCCTCTTGCTGTTTAATTTCAACCTAGAGGGAGAGCAGGCATGAGGGGGATGCCCCAGAGAATCCAGCCTCCACGTCCCCTTCCGCTCCCCAGAAGGAAGCACAGGCATATACTCTTACAGATGTACATACAGACACATACACAAGAACCTTCTGGAAGCATTTTACTATGGTGTTTGGGGAGATATGGTCTCCACATGCTATAATCCTACAGTAATTGCTGTATCTCTCCCCCCCTATATTTCAGGCACGTGCTGGCACCTTATGACACTGCCTTAGTTCAGTCGAACAATAAATCTAAGAATGATTCTTACCACTCTACAAGCGAGGAAATTGAGGCTCTTAGAGTTATAAATAATTTACTTAAAGCTATGGAATTAGTGGCAGAATTAGGCTTCCACCCAACTACTCCTCCCTCCCTCCCTCAGCTGCTATTTACTGAGTGCCCACCTCATGCGAGACCCCGTCCTTGGCACTGTGGGCAAAGCAGTGTGCAAAGCAGAACTTGCTTCTGCTCTTACGGAGCTGACATTCTACTGGGGAGGGCAGGGGAGAACAGAAATGAAATACTCAATATACCTAATTAACACTGTGTGACAAGGTACACAACGGTAGGAAAGAACATAAAAGGAGAGACCCAATTTACACTGGCCGGTGAGCCTCTCTGAGCAAGTGACTTCGCTGCTGAGATTGGTGACGCTCAGCCTTGTCTGTGCCCTCCACCGCCTGTGGCTCCCGCTGGTCTGCCTTCCCAGCCTCCCTTGCAGCTGGGTGGGTGGGGACTATGACCAAGTTCTGGCCAACGGGGTGTGAGCAGAAGCGATGCACATCAGCCTGGAG
The DNA here is from genome assembly GCF_041146395.1 of Eulemur rufifrons. Taxonomy (NCBI): domain Eukaryota; kingdom Metazoa; phylum Chordata; class Mammalia; order Primates; family Lemuridae; genus Eulemur; species Eulemur rufifrons. The sequence continues at coordinate 17,438,972 of NC_090992.1, forward strand.
TGGTTAAGGCAAGTGGGGTTGTCTGCCACGCCATCTCTTGGGCGGACTCTGTGGTCTCAAAGGGAAGTGCCACAGATGGAAAGAGCCTGGGTTCCTGAAGGACCACATGGAAGGCTGCCTGTTCATTGGGAATACCTAATTAGGCATTTTTTTTTTTTTTTGAGGCAGGGTCTTGCCCTGTTGCCCAGGCTGGAGTATAGTGGCATCATCATAGCTCACTGCAACCTCAAACTCCTGGGCCCAAGTGGATCCTCCTGCCTCAGCCTCTGGAGTAGCTGGGATTACAGGCACATGCCACCATGCCTGGCTAATTTCTCTATTTTTTGTATAGACAGGGTCTCAAACTCCTGGCCTCAAACAATCCTCCCACCTGGGCCTCCTAAACTGCTAGGATTACAGGTGTGAGCCACCACAGCTGGCCCCTAATTAGACATTATATGAGCAAGAAATAAACTTCTATTGTGTGAAGCCACAGAGATTTTGGGGGCTGTTTCTTACAGCAGTTAGATTTCCGACTAATAGCGAGCTAAATTTAAGCTGATATAATAAGGACGGGAGTTGGTTAGGAAAAGTGCAGGGGGAAAGAACATTCCAAGCAGGGGCCTGAGCAGAGACTTTCATCTTGAGGTCATTACAGCTGCTGTGAGGACAATGGACAGAAGAAAACCAAGGCCAGGGAGGAGTCTGCGGTGGTGGAACTGAGATGGTGGGGACGCGTGTGACGCTGGAGGAGACGGAGACAGAGCACAGGCTGGACGAGGGGGCGGGGCGGAGGGAGCAAAGGAGGACGACTGCGAGGTCACTGCCAGGAGCAGCTGAACAGCCCTGGGGATGGCATCTGCTGAGACGGGAAGGCTGAGGGGGGCGCCCAGGGAGGAGAAGAGTTCTGTTCCAGATACGTGGACACGAATGCTGAACAGGTGGGCTGCTACAGAGGTGGGTCACCATCATCTGGACCACCACACGAATGAGATTAACATCTGTTCTGAGCGGATTTTTGTTCCCCCCAGATGCATGTGTTGAACTCCCAACTCTCAGTAGCTCAGAATGGGACAGTATTTGGAGATAGGCCTTTTAAGAAGCACTTAAGGTGAAATGAGGTCATTAGAGTGGATTCTGATCCAATATGACTGGTGTTCTTACAAGAGGAGGTTAGGACACAGACACAGAGAGAAGACCCTGTGAGGACAGAGGGCGATGATGGTGTCTACAAGCCAAGGACAGAGGCCTCAGAAGAAACCAACCCTGTTGACACCTTGATCTTGGACTTCTAGCTCCCAGAACTGTGAGAAAATAAATTTCTGTTGTTTAATCCACCCAGTCAGTCTGTGGTACTTGTTACGGCAGCCCTAGAAGCCTAAAACAGCATCTCAGGGTAAAATATAGAGGGGGACACATGGAGGCCTAGAACCAAGTTCTGAGTGTGTACAAATTCCAAGGTTGAATAGACGAGCAACTGGCAGCCCAGGAGCTGGGCAGCTGGAGGAAGAGGTTGGCGAACGTGCTGGAACGTCAAAGCAAAGGTCTGTACGTACCCAGGCACGCCTGATACTAAAGTCCAATTCAGTCACTACCTCCCTGGAGGCAAAATGCTCATATTTGGAAGAGAGCTTGGGATATAGGCCCATATCCCAGCCCCCCAGCCTCTCTCGGAATCCCCCATGGAGGGCAGGTTGGGTGGGCTCCAGGGAGTGTGCTGGCCCTTGGAATGGCTGTCCTGACCCTTGCAGTGGGCCCACTCCAAGATCCCAGGGTCTGACAGGGAAGAGGCCCCATGAAGCAAGCATGTACCCTCCCAAATCCACAACTTGGGTTCTCTCATGTACCCACTAGTCTAGTGGTTCTGAGCTTTGACCTACAGACCACCGGCATCAGAAAGGGAGGCATGCTTATTAAAATGCACATTCCTAGGTCCCACTGCTGAATCAAAAAACCCAGGGGCAGGGCCCGGGAATCTGCCTTTTCATTAAGCCTCCCAGGTGATCTTTTGGCGCACTAAGGTTTAGGAGCTGCTGCACCGACTGGGGATTGCAGAGGCAGAGGCCGGGTCTTGGTCCCCTAGCACCACAAGGACGTGCTAAATATCTGCAGAATGGCCGATGTTTATCCCAGATGAAGCAGGTAGGGTTCACGAGCTCTGCTGAAAGACCTGCACCTTGGATCTCCCATGGACACATGTGTTCTACTGCCGGCCCCTTGTCCCCTCATGCCATCCTGTTGGAGGGGGACTGACTCCCTGCTCCCTGGACTGGGGAGTGCACCCAGGGCATGGCCTACCCAGCCTGGGGCCTGGAAGAAGGGGCTTGTTTCCATAGCAAATCAAGCCATGCAGTGCCTCTACCAACACAACACCGAGCTTGCTCTAGATGCAACTGAAACGTGTTGAGGGATGGGCGGGGCTCATAACTGGGCAACCGCACCGGTGACATTACAGCACCGACAACAGGAGCAGCAAGCAGAGTGGCCTTGGCATGGCTCTCAGCCAGCTCAATCCCTGGCCCTATTCTTCCAGAGTTTTCCCTGAGGCTGGGAGGAGGGTGGGCAGGCAGCAGGCTGGCAGATGGAGCCTGCAAGGAACAAAATCCTTGACTCCCAGTGGCATGGACAAGGCTGGTGACCCTTGGTTAAAGTAAAACCCAGAAAGGGTGTAAGGTCTGGGGTCAAGGAGCAGCTGGGGCTGGCCGTTTCTACCTTTGTTTTCCTCTTCTCTGTGGGACAAAAGCCACAGAGGTGTGCTCTGGGAGTAAAAGCAAGTCCCCAGTGGGGCTTCGACGGGATGGTAGGAGAACTGGAGTCGGGCGGCCCTGACTTCCTGAGCACGGGGAGGGGGCTAGCCACTGGCAGCGACACGCAGGTGCCAAGGCCACCCCCCAGTGGTGCTGGGCTTAGCTGGCCAGATGGCGTGTGTGCGGTGCCTGGCACATGCTGGGAGGCTAAGGACACATCAAGCGTGGAGGCAGGCAGAGGGTCCAGAAGGTGGGGCTGGGATCCCCACAGGCTGTAGCTCAGCACCTGGGGCACTCATTAAAAATGCAAGAGCCTGGACTGCAGCTCAGGCCAAAGAATTGGTCCCTGGGCTGGGGCCAGAGAGCCCACATGTTAGCAAGCATCCTGCATGACTGCACACCAGCTCTGGGAGTGGGGGGCCCTCGGGAATGGCGGTGGGGGGAGGCAGAGGGTGGGACGAGGTTCGCTAGGATGCTGTGATTCTGACTGACTTGTGATCGGGCTTTGGCAGGGCCCGCAGGCTGCCTTTCCTGGTTGTGTCTATTCCTGTCCTCAAAGGCACCTTGAATAGGAGAGGCCGTTGTGTGAAGGTGAGGAGCATAATAAACCCATTTTGAGAGAGACAGAGAGAAAAGGCAGGGGAGGGAGAGAAACAGACACTAAAAATAAAGATACACACACGTGTGGGCACACACACACACGAGACAAAGAAACCTAGAGAGAAGGCAAGAGAACACCAGAGCCAGAGGGATGAACGCAGACGGGCAAATGTGGAGCTCTAAGGAAACACCTGACAGCTGGGGTGGGCTCCCCTCTCTACTGTGGGAGGCTCCCAGCCATCAGCAAGGTACCCCCACTCCCAGTTTCCGTGGGCTCCCTCCTTAGACTCCCTTTAGGGTCCGCAGGGCTTTCTGCCCACATGCCCCTGGCTCCCCTGCTACTGCACTTGCCCAGAGGACCCTGCCCTTGAGGGCCTCGAGTTGCCTGTGCAGCCCCTGTGGCGGAGGGGAGATTCCGGCCCCCGTGGACCGGCTGTGTGAACTCACTGCTCCAGGGGAGCCATCAGACCTTTGAAAGATGGGGCTGAAGGCTATTGATAATAAAAGCCGCCTGCATGGGCAGCAGCATGAAGCGAGCATGGGCTCTGGAGCCAGCAAGCCTGGGCCTTCTCATCGCAGCTCTGCCACTCAGTGATGTGAGGTGAGCCTCAGTTTCCTCATCTGTAAAGTGGGGATTAGCCTCAGGGTTACTAGGAGGTTCAAACGAGATGACATATGTTACAGAGTCTGGCAGGTGATGCTAGCTTTCATGTGTCATATGTTTTAGGGGTCCCTAAGAGAGCCTCCAATCCTACTTTCAAGAAGGCAAAATTTTTATAGCAGGGAAGAGCCTTAATTCACAGCGCAGTCCAATGGCTTGCCTTCAGACTGTATAGGTATTCAGTGTAAATAATTAACATCATCAACAGGTTCTTAGAAACTGTGACTTTTAGCAAAACGACAAATAGCAGGTTCTCAAATAACATCACTTCCAGGGAAAGCAGGACAGAGAGTCTTGGTGCTACAGGTGACTTCTAGCAGGTGCTTCCAAGGGCTGCAAAACACCAATTATCCAAGCTCTATCCATTTCCTCCTTCTCCTGCCTACCTGGTGGTAGGTCAGGGCCAATCACCATTCCTGCCAGTGGAGGATGGAGGAGAGGAAATGGATACACTGCAGACACCCATCGTAGGCATTCTGATAAAGTGCTTGGTGGGGAGAGATTCCCACCACTGACCAGTCAAGGGAGTCTGTGAACCCACGAGAGGCCACGCAGAGAGGCTGCTCAACTTGGGCACCAGGCCACATGCAAGAGGGGCTGACTCAGTCGCTAGGCTGATACCAAGCCGGGGCCTTAGAGTGGGAAGGCTCCCTCAAGGGCCACCATGGGGTGACATAGGGAGCACATATAGGTGTCTAGGACTCCTGGGCTGCTTTAACTGAGGCACAGGCACGTTTACCAGTTTTACAAAATGGGCTTCTGCTTCTGATTTCATCAAAAACAGGTATTCCCCTTGCTCATTCCTGGCCCCAAACACACATACAAACATTTGAGAATCACTAACTTTAATTCTGAGCTCCTTAAGGGCAAGGACCTTGCTGAATAAAGTCTGCTGCAGGGGGAAAAAAAAAAAAAAGAAAAAAAAAAAATAACTAGAAAGAATTGATTTAAAGGTCATGGGGCCAGAGACCATGTCTTATTAATTCTGAATCCCTCAAATTGCATTGTACCCACAAAATGTGCAACAAAACGTCCCTTAAGTAAACAAATAAGCACTGGCTAACAGACAGAGGAACGAATGAATGAATGTGAAGCTGGGGTGGTGGCACCCCCTGCGGTCACAGCTGCATTCTGTGCCATGTGGGTGTGCAGGCTGGTGGGACACCGAAGGAAATAAGGACAAAGTCTGTTTCAAGGTCTGGACCAGAGAATGTGAACCAGCAGCTTTTAGGTTTTATCAAGTCCACAGATGAAACTGACTCACAGTATTTTTTTTTTGTTAAATTTTGATTAGATGCTAATATTTAAAAATTAAAAATCCAAACACTTCTTTTGCTTGAAATATAGGGACCTCTGGCAGCCCAGGACCTGCACTCTCGTTCGTTGGAGCAGGAAGACTGCCCCTTGCTTTGGTCCGGTGGGGTCTGTGCACTCCAGTCTGACACGGGCCACCTCCAGGTGGGTCTCTAGCATTTCCATGACCTGCTTGGCCACCATCAGCATGCCGGTCTGCAACCCCCATCCACACCAGTGTTTTGCAAACTGCAAACTTCAGCCCCTTAGCACACAGTGAAATCAATTTGGTGGGCACGAAAAGAACAGTGTGAAAAGAAAGGCAAGATGTCAGATGTAAAGAGTATGCACTGTTTGGTGAACCCAGTATTAGGTCACAATATAACATGCGCATCACTGTCAGAAGGTTGGAAAACAATTGCCCCAGCCCCACCTCTCCGTCAGCGCCTTGCTCTGGGTGTCCCGGGCTGCCTGCAGGTCCTTCTCCAGCCGCTTCCGGGCCACCTCCAGCTGCTCCACCTCCTCCTGGGTCCACTTCCGGGGGCTGATGAAGCGCATCTCCTTCAGCAGCTCCTCCTTCTCATTGATGAGGATCAGCCGGTCCCTCTCCGAGTCCAGAACTCCAGGCCAGGCCTCACTGTCGAGCTTGGCCAGCTGGATCTTCAGGTTGGCAATCCTGGGGGCCAAGAAGGCAGGCATGACTGGCGTGCCCAGTGGCATTGTGGGACAGGGAAATAGAATTCGTGTGCAAGGTCATAAGGTCCGAGGAACCACAACAGCTTCAGAGCAATCTGTGATAGTTACTGTCTTCTTTCTGGTCAGCTTGTCAGTAGCAAGGAACCTGTTTTTATCTAAACAAATACATGTGGGTGCCTACTATGTACCAACAATGAGGGTGGCTCTGCAGGGATGCGGTACAGACACGAGCAAGGCAATGACCTTGTCCTGAGAGACACTAAGCCTGGTTCAACAGGGACTTGGATTCATCACCAGGCAATAACCTCTTACCCCCAGCTACAGTGTGACTCTGGGCAAGTCGCTCATCCCCCTGAAGGGAATAACAAAACTTCCTTCCCCATGGGGTTGTGAAAGGTTTTATGACAGAATTTATAACCCTCAAATCACAGTATCTGGCATAGTAAGCCCCCAATAAATATTTCCGTTGCTGCCATTGTTATTACCCGGTTTGACTACTTACTAGGAATGTAACATTGGGCAAACTCCAGGGGCCTTGAAGATAAGAAAAACAATTACTTATCAGTCAGAATGGTTGTGAAAATCAGCAATAATGTATTCCTGGTGTCCAGCACATAACAGGTACTGAATCAGTGGCAGTCCTGGACCGCTAGGACTGCAATTACTGACCATGTGCTCTCAGATCAGAGAGAGGTGGTAGTGCTACGTTTACAGCTGTAGATCTGGGGTCAGAGGCCTGCAGTTGGAGTCCTGACTCTGGCCTTCTTCATGCAAGTGACCATTTCTTAAGAAATCATTTTGGTATCGTGAGACTCTACTATAGTGTCTGGTATACTGCAGGCACTTAATAAAGGTTAAAGTAAGGAGCTGGCAGCCCTATCTCTTAATTTCTCTAAGACTCAATATCCTCTCATCTGTAAGGTGGGGATGATGATGGTACCTACAGGGTGGGTTATGAGGACCAAATGAGAACATGGCACTTAGACCTCTTTACACCTTGCCGAATGTTATATAGATATTAAGTATTAGTATCACTGGGCCAAAATAAGACTCACAATATAACTAAGAATATGAATATTGCTACAAATATCTAAAAGCAATCATGATGTGATCCTTTAGGACTTGGCCTCTGCAAAATGCTATCCGCTCTCATGCCCTGGCCTGACCCCATCCCTAAAGGGTGGATAAGATAGGGGTCGTAGGCCGGCCACAGTGGCTCATGCCTGTAATCCTAGCACTTTGGGAGGCTGAAGCGGGAGGATTGCTTGAGGCCAGGAGTTTGAGACCAGCCTAAGCAAGAGTGAGACCCTGACTCCATAAAAAATAGAAAAATTAGCCAGGCATGGTGGCACGTGTCTGTAGTCTCAGCTACTTAGGAGGCTGAGGCAGGAGGATTGCCTCAGCCCAGGTGCTTGAGGTTGCAGTGAGCTATGATGATGCCACTGCACTCTAGCCTGGGCGACAGAGTTAGACCTTGTCAAAAGGAAAAGAAAAAAAAGAAGGAGAAAAAAAGAAGATAGGAGTCAACTACATTGGACAGATGCCCAGGGAGGATGTGGTACACCTAAGACTGCAGATCATAAACACGGCCAGTCCTTGTTGAGAGCCCTAGGCCCCTGTACTCCCAGTTCAACCTTACCTGCAGACAACGCGGCCAAACTCTTGTTTTGTCAAAGCCTTGCTGGAGACAAGATTACCCACGATGTGTAGCAAAAATTCCATATAGAGAAACACATCTAGGTTTGTCCACTCCCCAGCCAAGTGTCCCAGCAGGAATTCTTACACAGTCAACCCCAGGTATCCATAGGGATTGGTTCCAGGACCCCTTCGGGTACCAAAATCCACAGATGCTCAAGTCCCTTATATAAAATGACATAGTATTATAGAAAAAATTAGCCGGGCGTGGTGGCATGCACCTGTAGTCCCAGCTACTCGGGAGGCTGAGGCAGGAGGATCACTTGAGCCCAGGAGTTTGAGGTTGCTGTGAACTAGGCTGACGCCACGGCACTCTAGCCCGGGCAACAGAGCGAGAGACTGTCTCAAAAAAAAAAAGTAAAATGGCATAGTATTTGCATATAACCTATGCACATCCTCCAGTCATCTCTAGATTACTTATAATACCTAATACAATGTAAATGCTATGTAAATAGTTATATTGTATTTAAAAATTTGTATTACTTTTTATTATTGCATTATTTTTTATTGTTTCTTTTCTCCCTGAATATTTTCAATCCTTGGCTGGTTGAATCCACAAATATGGAAATTACCGATACAGAGGGTCAACTGTAGTTAATTATTCAAATTTCATATTCACGTACACAGTAATCCACAAGACTGGCTCTGGGACAACTTTGTAACTGTTGTTCTCCAGCAGTTTGAGAACAGAATGGCATGGTAAGGTCTGGCAGGGGCTCTACCACACACAGGACACTGAGGGCTGGAGTAGATCCAAGGTTCAGAGTGGTCTCCTTCAGAGAGAGTGGCAAGCAGCGGCCGTCCAAATACAGAAGTCCTGCTGTTTTGCTGGGCCCCTAGGGGGAGCTGCAATAGTACATAGGACATCTCTTTCTTTCTACCACGCCACTATCCAATTCCTCCTCCTTTTGTTAATAATATTCCAATTTATCTTTGGGAAACCAGTCACTTGGTTCCCACAAAGCTGACCATTCCCAGCGTTGGGCACATGATCCATGCCTGGACCTTCAGAGAATTCTAATTCCCTCTACCCCCTACCGTCCTGCAACAATGATTGGGCTTGAGACACACTAGTTTTTTTGAGTAAACCAAAACCACTGAGTCTATGTAAAATCATTTGAGTCCCTGGATCCAGCTATGCCTGAAGCTAGATAACCCCAGGACTTTGAAGTTAAATAAGCCAGTAAGTTCCCTTTTTTGCTTCTTCTAGTTTCTATCAGATTTTTGTCATTGCTGCAAAGAGTTCTGCTATTTAGAGTTGGCAGAGGGGCAGAGCTGGGCACTGCCACACTCCACACAGCCTGGCTGAGAGGTTCCACAGGCCAGGCAACTTAATCTAAAGAGGAATGGATGCAATGTGCCTGGCACACTGCCCAGGGGGTTCTTCCCCAGTAAGGCTGGCTCAGTGTATAGGAAGATCATGAACTTGAAACCAGATTGTCCAGGGTTCAAATCTGCCTCTACCACCTGGAAAAGTCACGAAACATCTTGGGTCTTACCTCCTCTCTAACATGGCAATAATAAGCTAGAAGCTGTGCTATAAGGTTGCTTTTAAAATTAAACAAGAAGATATACGTACAAATGTTTTAGTGCAATAAATAATCTGTTTAGGCCTACAACAGATGTTCTAAAAATGTCAGCTTTAATTATTATTTTAATTTTGTGGTAGTGGAACCCAACTGCTCAAGATTCTGTGAAGCCACAGAACATCTAAATCCCTACAGTCTCTCCACTGTTTAAAAGCATCGCTTGCTCCCAGTCGTACAGGAGACGCTGAAGCGGGTAGCGCCCACCGTCTTTGTAGCCTGTTGCTGAAACTCCAGTTGTGGTCCCTCAAACGAAACTGCTCACAGGATCACTGGATAACCTCAGCTGTAGAAACCAAGACAGGCAGGTGGAAAGATAACTAGGCTTTGAGGTTAAACAAATCTCCGTTCAAAGCATAGTTCCATTCTCCATCCAGTGAAGTGTCCTGGGTGAGTCATTTCCTCTCTGAATTTCAGAGAGGATTAAAATATAAAAATGGTAATACCTGTCTTCATAATCTTTGTGAGGATTAAACAGGACGAGGTATGCAGAGGCGCAGAGCAGGTATTCCATTAATGCAATAGTGGTTGTGATTATTGGAACCATCCCGGCCCTAGTCCCAAGCCCTAATTACCTTCTCTTAGCCTCTTCGTATCGAAGGCGCAATCTGACCTTCTCCGCCAGCTGATTGTTGCTGCTGGTGCTGAACTGGAAGAGAAGAACAAAGTCGGGAATTATACTGTTGCGGCGGTGCTGAGTTGGGTTTCAAGAGCTCACGAGAGACTTGACAGCTTGCGTGGGCGGTAGCCAAGAATAGCCCCTGGTGACGGACCGGCTGTGCGGATCTCAGGGATGCTGGTTAAGCAAAAGCCCTTTCCTTCCTTCAGGCCGTGGGGAGAGCCCCGAACTCAGACATCTATCACTTTGAAAACAGAAGCCAGGGGCCCAGAATATCATTTTGCAGCTCCAAATGGCTTGGAGCCAATTCAAGCCACAGAAGCGTGGGGGACAGTTGGTGAGGAGGAAATGGGGACAGCCAACACACAAGAAAGCCATTCTGGGGCGCTGGGGAGGGGCTCGCTGCAAAACTCAGAGAGGCTGCAGTCAAAAGTGAGACGCTGGGCCGGGCACGGTGGCTCACGCCTGTAATCCTAGCACTTGGGAGGCCGAGGCGGGCGGATCGTTTGAGCTCAGGAGTTCGAGACCAGCCTAAGCAAGAGCGAGACCCCGTCTCTACTAAAAAAAAAAAAAAATAGAAAGAAATTACCTGGATAACTAAAAATGTATAGAAAAAATTAGCTGAGCATGGTGGCGCATGCCTGTAGTCCCAGCTACTCAGGAGACTGAGACAGAAGGATTGCTTGAGCCCAGGAGTTTGAGGTTGCTGTGAGCTAGGCTGATGCCATGGCACTCTAGCCTGGGCAACAGAGTGAGACTCTGTCTCAAAAAAAAAAAGTGAGACGCCAGGTGAGCAGGTAGAAGACCCTAGAACTCAGAAGGAGGCACAGAGTTTCTTCACAAATACTTCAGCCTGCAGGCAGCTTGTAGCTGGACACATGGGTAGTGTGGGGAAGGAAGGGACAGCCCCTCTCACAATGCTAGTTTGTCAAGAGCAGCAAGAAGCTACTACAAGGCTCACCAGATCACACACGGATATAGCTTCTCTTCACAAGTGGGAAGACAGCTATGGAAATCAGACATGAACAGCATTCAGCCACAGAGGCTGGGAGGCAGATTTATTCAATGTCTCCTGCTCTAGGAAGACAAAAGTACTCCAAAAATTATGGATCACCGTGGGTCAGCCCTACTCTCATGCTTTCCCCGAGCTACATCTGGACAGCACTTTCACTGTTCATAACTAGGACGGGACTGAGCTTTGGAACTTGGAGTCAAGCAGCTGTCTGAAAGCTACATGCATTGTTTTGGGACCAACAGGAGGAAAATATCCTTTGCTTTCCAGCTGGTGAAAGAAAAATGGAATGAAATTGCAAAATAATATTTTAAAAAAAAACAGAGAAAGACACTTCGTCCTTTAAAAATGCTTTCTGTGCAGCATCTAGAGATGCCAGCACCTGGCCAGGCAATACTCAGGGCTGTGGCATCTGTCCGTGCTGGGTTTTCCTCCACACCATCATGTCATGTCCTTCTGGGACCAGGAGGACTGCAAGGAACAGAGCTCCAGAGGGCTGAGATAGCAGCAGCCCCACAGGGAGCCCCTGGCAGGTTTCTCAGGTGAGCAAGGAGAAGGCCGCTGCCCACCGCAGCAGTCTCCTGGCTGCTGCTCCCCTGCCGCGCCCCCCGCAGCACGCGCTGCCTACTCACGCTTCCCGAGATGTCCGTCTGAGAGCTCACATCCAGGTACTGTTTTGGCAGAGGGAAACCTGAACTCTCCAGAGAGCTGCTGCTGGACCACAGGTCTGAGTGAGACCCTCTGTCAGTGCGGAAGTCGTCCTTCAGCATGGCGAGGCTCTGCGGACGGGGAGGGCAGGGTTGGCGATGCTCCTTCCCAGGAGGGAGTGCTGGGTCTGCCACGCCCCCTCTCTAGCTTCCCTAACGTTAGGAACCCGTGTTTGTCCAGATGTCCTGCTGGTCCGTGGTGGAGAGCTGGCAGCGAGCAGGTCCTCACTGGGTAGCAGGCTCTGTGCTGGGCCCTTTGCAGGGGAGAGCCTGGCGTGGGTGCCGACTCTGAGTTGGAAGCCCTGCTCTATTCCTAGCTGTGTGATCTGAGCTAGCCAATTAAACTCTCTGTGCCTCAATTTCTTCTCCCCGAAAATGGGAATAATCACATATCCTATCTCACAGGGTTATCATGTTGATTAAACGAGGTGACAAGTGTAAAACACTAGCTACTACAGCCAATACTCGGTACCTGTCAGCTTTACCATGACCTTACCGAGTCCGACAGTCCTGTGAGGAGTGACCTATGACTATCCCCATTTTATGGAAGAGAAGCTGGCAACTGACAGAGCCAGGACTTGGACCTGGTCTGTCTGCCTTAAGGCTCTGTGCCCTCAACTGCCAATCACAACAGGAACACGCCTCACTGCCCACAGGTGCCTCGTCCGAATGTTCTCACCGGGCTGCTGTCCTGGGCAGGAGCTTTGAAACTGTCCTGCCCTAGAGCACACAGCTTCCTTCTCTAAGTCACTTGCAGCATCCCTGAGTCTCAGACTCCTAATCCGCCAATGGGAACCATAATAAATATCTCAGAGGCCAGGGGAGTTCCTGGGAGGAGAGGAGGTATGTGCAGGGTTAAGGCAATGGGGTCCACCACTTACTCTCTGTACAGTCTCTGTCTGCATAATGGAGATGAACCGGAGTTGATGCAAGAGACAGGTGAGACACGATGCATGCAAAGTGCTTGTCACAACTGCCTGGCACATTAAGCAGGAGCTATTATAACTTGTTCAGTTCCCAGCACAGATGCAGAACATACAATGAAACGATTATAGAGACGCTACATTTTGATGTCAAAACCAGTTCCCTACATTTGGTTGTTTGAACAGCAAGCTAGGTGGCTAAGCTAGTGGCTAGGCCCTGGCCTTTGGACTAGGCCAGACGGCCTCCATTCCAACCCTGCCATTTACACTAGCTGTGTGACCTTAGGCAAGTCACTTAATGCTTCTGAGCCTCCATTTCCTCCTCTATAAAATGAACCAAAACCCCAAGAAGACTGGTAACCAGAACGGGGTGCAGCACGTGGACACAGCCTGCTGAGCGCCAGCACGCGGGGTACTCAGCAGAAACTGAGCCAGGGACGTGCGTACCTTAATGAGATCTTGCTTCTCCTTTTCCCCACAGGTGATGGCCTTTTTGATGGCTTTTGTTTCTCTCAAGACAGCCTGAGCTTCGTCCAATTTGTAGCTGCCCTGAGTATCGGACATTTTCTTATCGATTCTAGGAGACAGTTAATGGGAAAGGTCAGACTTAGGGTGAGGGACAGGGTTTCGTCAGGGGAAAAGCACACACCACCGTACTTTAGTCGATTAAGAAGGCACCTCTCTCTGTCCTGCACACTCATCCTCCCTGGGTTGCACTTGTGGGATGAGGCACAGAAGGTCCCTGTTAAACTGCAAGTGTCTCACAGCTGCGGGAGCAACACTGCTCTTGAGGTCGAGGTTCCTCTGAACATCAGCTCTTACGGAAGCCGACCCTCATCACCTCCCTGGGTCCTCCAGCCTGGGGAGGGGCTTCCCATACACGCTGCATACAGTTGTGACACTGCAGTCATTATGTTGTGTGATAATTGATAGCTTATGTGGTGGCATCTTTGACTCCACTCTGGCAGGCCTGGGAGCAGGGGGCAGCATTGAACACGTTTATTTTAGTGCCTGGCATAGAACAGTTCTTGAATCTGAGCCTCTCAACCTTAGCACTCAGGACACTGGGGCTGGATCATTCTTTGTTGTGCGGAGGGTGGGCTGTCCTGTGCATGGTAGCATGTTTAGCAGCGACCCTGGCCTGCAGTTGTGACAACCGAAACTGTCTCCATGTATTCCCTGAGGTCCCGTGGGAGAGAGGGAGTACAGCCCTCCCGTCAGGAACCACAGTCTCTAATCAGCACGTGTTGAGTTAATGAACACGTGAAGAAAAGGACAGACTGCCTATTAGTCGCGTGACCTTGGGCATGTCTCTCCAGCAGGCGGAGCCTCAGTTTCCTCCTCTAAAAAAACCTGGCTGATGTTATCTGCCTTGGCCTGTGTTCAAGGAGTCGTTAGGAATGTCAAATGAGGTAAAGGATGGAAAATTTTGTGGTGAACTAAGAACTACTGTACAAATATAAGAGATTAAAACACTTCTAGCCCAGAGAGCTTATTGGCTTATCCCGGCCCTACCTATTGGGTCATTCTGATGGCAGGAAAGGATTAAAAAAAAAAAACAAAAAAAAAACCTAAGGGTCTTGATGTAGTTTTCAGACCAAACCAGAGCCGGGGGCTGGGGGCTGAGCTGGTGGAGAAGGCGGGCTGTGGTGTGGGAAGGGTTCCCAGGGCAGAGACATTTTAACTGCTTCATGTTTTTGCCAAAGGCTAGGCCTGAGGTTTCAATCCAAGGTGGAGAAAAAGAAGTTTCACAGGCAGGCACGGCGGCTCACGCCTGTAATCCTAGCACTCTGGGAGGCCGAGGCGGGCGGATCGTTTGTGCTCAGAAGTTCGAGACCAGCCTGAGCAAGAGCGAGACCCCATCTCTACTAAAAAAATAGAAAGAAATTAGCTGGACAACTAAAAATATATATAGAAAAATTAGCCGGGCGTGGTGGTGCATGCCTGTAGTCCCAGCTACTCGGGAGGCTGAGGCAGGAGAATCACTTGAGCCCAGGAGTTTGAGGTTGTTGTGAGCGAGGCTGACGCCACGGCACTCTAGACTGGGCAACAGATTGAGACTCTGTCTTAAAAAAAAAAAAAAAAAAAGTTTCACAGTCTGAGGGAACACCACAAACCCATTCTTTCAGGACGAGAAGCGCTCACAGGCATTCCTTTGTGGTTACCTGCCGCAGGCCGCACTGCCCCGGGCTCAGAATAACCCGAGTGGGGAATCACTCGAGCAGCTTTCGCCCGGCCCCACGTCTGCCCAGCGGGCAGGAGAGGGAGGCGGGCGGCGGTCTCAACACCCCCTCCGTCCCCACGGGCACCTCAGCCTCCGCAGGGAGAAGACAAAGCCCCATTTGTGTCTCCTCACTAAAAATAGCCCGTCTATTCCTTTCGAGGACTTAGGCCTGGGCAGGCCTGCCAGGTCGGCTAAGACTGGTCACAGATTTAGTCCGAAGAATTAGTCTAAAGGCGCTTTCCCAGCACAGCCCTGCCCAGATGTCCCGTGGCAAGGTGGCGCCCCCAGAGCGAGCGAGCGTCCAGGACTGGAGGTGGCCCTGCCCCTGCCGCAGATGTGGGGTGGCGGCGGCGCAGGGGAGACGCTGTTTGTTGGAGTGTGTCCCAGGGCTGGGGGCTCCGAGGAGGGGGCTGTGCCCACCGTCCTCTGCCAACAGGGCGAGAGCGGCTTTGAATCCCCAGCAGGATGGGACAGAAGCGGTTTGTCTGCTGGGCCTCTGACAGCCTCTACCTGACTCCTTCAAGGGCCTTAGCAACCCAGGCTCTGGAATTTGGCTCCAGAGAGTGGCTCTGGGAGGGAACACTCTCAGGATGAAGCTGGGGTGGGGGCGGGTGGGGGGAGAACAAAGGGTCACCATTATGTACTCAGTGAATGAAGTTTTTTTTTTTTTTTTTAGGGGAAAGAAAAGTTGTGTGTGTGCGCGCGGGGATGCATGTGTTTTAGGATTTCCAAATCCCTCAGCTGTCCTTTCTCTCAGGCCTTTAGAGATTCACACACCCGACAGCCACAGAGCGGTGGGACGGCAGCCCACTCTTCCCGGCCCTGTCCAAACAACCCCTACCTGGGCACAGCGGCCCCTGGGACGTGCAGAGAGGCTGCACTGCCCTCCCACAGGGACGCGAGGCCTGGTCTCCGTTCTTTCCTATCCACAAGGGCTCAAGGGGGCTGACAGGCCAACGTCCCAAGCTTTTCTCTTGATTTTTCTTTCAATCTCCTCTAAGAGGCATCCTTCAGTTCTCATGAACACCTTCTTTCTTGTTAAAACTAGGGTTGCTGACTATGAATTGAACAAATGGATTCATACCACGAAGTGACTCGGCCAGTATGATCACAGTCCTGACGGGTGACACAACTGCTCTGAAGAAACAACAGAGCTGTATCCTCCTAGCTGCAAGTCAGCTGCTAGGAGTGAAAACTACATTTGGTCAAAGTTATCCTGGCAACTCCTTACGGATGAGTTTTACCTTCCCTCATATTCTGCTGAGAGGAGGCTAAGAAGTAGAAGCGACCAGATAGTTCCCTGTTAGACCCTGAAAAGGATTCCAAGGGAGCTAGAAAAGGGCCTTACACTTTTCAGGTATGGGGAGAGGGTATATTGGGGATGATGCCAGGAAGGGAGGTATTAAGACATGAGCTTCAAAGTCCAATAGTTCTGGTTCCAGACCCAGCTCGGACATTTGCTAGGTGGGTGGCCTTGGGTATATTTTGAACACTGTCAGTGCCCTCATCTGTAAAACAGGGCAGAACAAAAACTCTCAAGCATGGGTAAAGAGAATGATGAGGTAGAGAATCTAAAGTGTTTACCCAGCACAGTGTCTAGCCCAGGGTGGACAGACGTAGAGTTCCTGGATTTCCCATCCAAGCAGGCAACCAGCTAGAGGTCACCGCCCCACCCCCTCTCACTGAGCCCTTCCCCCGTGCCAGGGACCATCCCATACTTGACGTGGATTATCCAACTCAATATTTACAACCACTAGTTTTTCAAATAAAGAAAATGAAGCTCAGAGGAATTAAGTCACTTTTCTAAGGAACCAGGGAACTGCGATTTGAACCTGGGCCATCTGCCTCTTAAAGATACATTCCTAACCGTACAAACTAAAGCAGAGGCCTTCCTCCACACTGGATGCTGAGCCAGGCTCCCAGCGAGGGAGTCTTATCTGGGCCTGATATCAAACATGGGGCAGAAGGGTGGGGGAAAAAAAGGAGGCTTGTCTTCGGGGTTTCAGCATCAGCTTACCAAACGACAAGAATTTTCAATGCTGCTACAGGGTGACAAAGCGGTAAAACAGGTTTGCGGTGGCTCGGAGAATAATGGGAAGTGTTCTAACCAGAAGCTCCTGAGGATTGCAGGAGCAGGAGGCGGGGAGGGCACATTCGGTAGGCTGATGTGGGAGTGAGTAGCTCTTAAACTATGTGCTCAGAAGCCGCTCCGCTGAAAGTGGAGGACTGAGGCTATTGCTTTAACAGGTCAAAAAGAGGAATTTTCTAAGCTCACACTATTGTTCCAAACTGTCACTGGTGCTACTGAAGATTTCCAAGAAGCATAAAGCATGGTCCCTGGCTCTGACAAGTTTAGAATCTGGTTTGAGAAATAGGATTGGCATATGTATACATATCTATCTCATAAACAGATATATATACAGTATGTATGTATGTATGTATGTATGGCTGTATTTATTGATTTATGAGATAGAGTCTTGCTCTGTTGCCTGGGTATGAGGGCAGTGGCATGATCACAGCTCACTGCAACCTCAAACTCCTGGGCTCCAGTGATCCTCCTGCCTCAGCCTCCTAAGTAGCTGGGACTACAGGCAGGTGCCACCACACCCAGTTAATGTTTTCTTATTTTTTGTAGAGATGGGATCTTGCTCTTGCTTATGCTGGCCTCGAACCCCTGGCCTCAAGCAATCCTCCCACCTTTGGCTTCCCAGAGTGCTAGGCCTAAGCCATCATTTATGATAATTTGTAAAACAAAAGAATTATACACAATTTATAATACAAAACCATTCTTTCTTATACCATGTGTTGTGCTGGATTCATGGTGGCTCACCCCAGGCAGTGGGGACTTGGAAGGCGGGAAGATATGAATAAGAACCAACCAGCCCCTCAATGGAAGGACACAGGTCCCTCAGTTAATAGGGCTTGGAGGCAGACCTCCAAAGGCTTGGGGTGATGGCCATAGAATGGTGCGGGTGGACTTGAAGTTCAGGGAATGAGGAAAAGATATAATAGTCAGGGAGAAAGAGAGAGAGAGCAAGTGACCACAGAAACAGCCATCCATACAGCTGTGGTCTCCCGGGGAATCTAAGTGAGATGCCCCTGAGAGGGAAAAATCTACCAGATGTCCTAACTAGAGCTTCTGAGAGGGCTACCAGACAACCTTTGTAACGATTGTCCAATCGATCCATCAGATATACTGAACACAATTCCATGAATGAGTCTCGGTTACATGTTGTGGTTAATAACAACAATAAGCTAACATTTCTTGAGCACTTGCTATGTGACTTAGTTTCCTCACCTAGAAAATTAGCTAGAAGAACATTCCTCATAGAGTTGCCATGAGGATCAAATGAGCATACCCACGTAGAAACACGGAAAGAGTTTCTAGGCACTGAAGAAACAAATGTCAAATCTCAGCTAGTCTAAACATAATTGTGACAGTTAAGACAACTGCTCGTAAGAAACACAGAGCTGTATCTTCTTTGGTTGCCAGTCAGCTTCTAAAAGTGAAAATTACATTTGGTCAAAGTTAACCCTGGAAACTCCTTAAGTCGCCCATAGAGTAAAGTATACATGGCACCGTGTATACTTTTCCACTAATTTATTTTGGCTGGAAGAGATCGTTGTTCCTTCAGTGGAGCACTGGGTGAAGTAGCTGCTCACTTTTAGGGGCCGTGGAAAAAAAGAATGTGCTCTGATTGTGCGCCCATGAGACTGTACAGGATCTATTAGAGGAGATGAGACCTGTTAACAGACATGCCCAACAACACTTGTTTCCATGCCTGGATAGTAAAACTCAGCTGAACGGAACAGACCTTAACAGCTTTGGGAGTTCAGAGGACGATGAGAGCTCTGTGGTCTGAACGATTTCCCTTTCCTCTTTCCAAAACCCACCCTTGGATGATGGTATCTTTAGGAAGTGCCAGTGGAACAGAATTTGAATGATCAGAGAGCCACATTTTGAGAAGGGAGAGAGGGACCAAAGGAGGGAGAGACAAGAGAGGGCAAGAGGGACGCTGGGTGGGGGTGGCCCCACCTCTGCATGGCTGGGTGCACTTACTTCTTCAAGGTTTGAAAGCCACGCTCTTTGAACTGCAGCTCATGCTGGAGGTGAACCATCTCTCTCTTCAGCTTGTTGACCTGTGGGGCAGAAGGCCACACACACGAGCTGGGTCAGAGGCTGACCTCAAGCTGCAGCTGCCTTTCCCCAAAGGGGAACCCTGATCCCCTCACTGTGCCTGCACGATGACTCAGGTCAGCATCCCGAGGAGCACCTTTGTCACAACCCCGTGCCCTCACCGGTATTGGTCTTGGTCTCTGCAGCTGTGCCCTCAGTCAGCATCCCAGCCAGTTTTCCTGTGGGTAACACCTAGCCAGCTCTTGCTTCCGGGAAACAGGAAGTGGACAGGAGCAGACTGAGTGGGACAGAGCTGGGCCTTCCCACTTCCTCACTGTGTGACCTCTCTCAAGCCACCTTGCCATCTTGGGCCTCCCTTTCCTGTTCTGGTAGACCAGGATAATAGCAATTCCCAGGGCCGTGCACTACGTAAAGCAGGTAAAGGATCTAAGAGTGCTTCGCATGAGATTAAGAGGCAACACAGTAACTTTAGAAGCAAGACGTGCTCTAGGAGCTAGATCCAGCCTGCAGTCTTGTTTGGCCTGCATGGTACTATTAAACTTTCAAAATAAGTTGCTAATAATTAAATCTTGAGAAATTTTATATAATAAACCTAGATATATAGAAATACTCTCTAAAAATACCTGAAGATCTGGCAACATTGAGCCCACATTCCAGCACGGGCATAATAGACTAGAGCTGAAATTCTATTATCTCTTTAGACATGGCATAGCTCTCTAGGTTACACAGTCCCCACTACTCCCTACTGCCTCACCCCGAGCCCCAATACCCCCATTTATGTCTTCTTGTAAGCATCTGAGCTTGTAAACTATTTTGAGTTTAACCAATCAATCCATGTTTAAAATACTGACTTTACCATGAGCAGGTCATTTAACTGCTGTGCCTCAGTTTCCCTATCAATAAAATGGGAATAATATTATTTATCCTTTAAGATAATAATGAGGTAATTAAATAAGATAATGTAGAATAATGTAGAATAATCAGTAGCTAGGAAGACAGCATTAAGAACTTTGGAGTAAGACTTGAGTCTCTTATGACCTTGGGCAATTGCTTAGCTCCCCTAAGACTCTGTTTGCTCATCTTTAAAATGCAGCTAATGACAGGGGGTTGTTGCAAGGACATAGATAATACACGTGAAGCATTTAACACTATGCCTGGTATACGGTGATTGCTTGTGCAATGGCAGCTTCGGTTACCATTACTAGGACTATGACTACTGCTTCACTGTTACTAGTTAGGCCCTGTTAGTCAGCACTGGCTGCCAGGGCCTGGCTGAAGCATCTACTCTGGCCTTGTGGGTGGGCTAGTGGCCTAAGACCTCGGTGACCCCCACCAATGGCATAGGCAAAGAGGTCCTACCCGGGATTTTGCAGTGGCAATTTCAGCTTTCAGGATCTCAGGGTCATACTTAGAGCTGGATGATGAACCAGAGATCACTGTAAAGAAAAAAAAAAGAATTTCAGTAGAAGAAATACAGTTCAGCAAAGTTGGCTTATTTAGCCATCTAAATAAACCCAAAAGGAGGACTAAAAGTAAACAACCTAGATGTCCAACAAAGGGGGAGTTGTTAAATAAATATAGTGCATGCATAAAATGGGGACTATGCAACTTATGCAATTTAAAGAATAATTAAAATTTGGAAAATATACAGAGTGTACAAATATAAACACGCACATATGCATCTAAAAAAGACTGGAAAAGAATATACCAGAAAGATAACACTGGTATCTAAAGAGTTGAATAATGAATGATATCAATTTTCATCTCTGTATTTTTCTCTCTTCCATATTTTCTAACGTAAGTGTATATTTTTGTGATCAGAAAAACTGAAAGTTTATTCTACTTTATAGTATTAATGTACATTTGCAAACAAAAATAAATTACCCAAATCCTACCACCCCAATATAATTATCTTTTTCCCAGTTTACCTTCCAATGTTTAACCATAGTTCTATCATGTAGTTGTAATCTTACTGCATTTTAAAAATAGTATTTATGTCTTGGAAAAGGATTTTGAGGCCTATGGAAATGAACACTATGGTGTAAAATACATTTAAGGAATGTATGAGTCAAAGAGAAAAGAAGGGCGAGGAAGCAAACTGGTGACAGGCATGAGATTAGAGCTCCTCACATATTATGAGATTCTGCTTCCTAACCAGAGTCACTACAAACCTGGCTCTGAGCTTCCTAGCTAGTGATGTGAAGAGGGAAACAGGGTCAGATATAAGATCCATGGTGTCCTTAAGATAAACACAATCCCACTGTTCATAAAAGAACAGTTATTCTTGGCAGGGAGGCCAGAGAAGTATTTCTCCCCTGAGTCCTTAATCACACTGAGCAATCATCTCCCCTGTCCACCTCCCATCACCTGAATGCTCTGCCTATTCACACCTACCCAGGTCACCCGCAGAGACATGGATTGGTCTGGGGATAGAGAAGCTCCTTTGGCGATGGATGGCAGTTTTCAGTGTCTGGAGGTAGAAGCGACAGTCACGAGGGGGATGGTGCTCTTTGGATTTGGTTAAAATCATTTGATTATGCATGAGGGAAGTTAAAATGTGATGGCTGAAGTTTGGGGAAAGAGAAAAATGTTCCGCATAACAACATAAAAAGTGTTTTACACCATAGGCAGCAGTACGAGTTTACAATGATCATGGTGGTGGCAGTGGTGGCGGCGGCTGGAGTCTACCAGGAGAGATGAGTAGGGGCAACATCGGGGTGGGGAACAGGGAATCCAGGTACAGAGATGTTTCATTTCCAATTTGAACTTTTCACTTCCTATCTTCGAAATCTTCTGGTTTTTGCTGGACTTGCAGATTTCAGGGAAAACCCTAGTTGGGTAGTTACCTGGAAGCACTGCCTTACGCATACAGTAAGTCCTCACTTAACACTGACAATAGGTTCTTAGAAACTGCGACTTTAAGCAAACTGTGTACATGGAAACCAATTTGACCCTACTAATTGACATAAACAAGAGTTAAGTTCCTGTGGCATATTTCTGGTCACAAAACATCACCAAACTTCTAAATAAAGACCAAAACGCTTTTAATATTAAACATTGAAATAAACATGAACTATATGTATATATATTTAAGAAATAGTGATAAAACAGCAAGATAATTATTTACTCGATTATTCCAGTTCAGGGTGGCAGGTGGTGGGTGGCCACAGCCCACCCCTGTAGCTCAGGGTGCCAGGCGGGAACCCCCCTGCACAGGACGCCATCCCGTCGCAGGGCGCACTCACACCACACTCAGACGGGGACCACGCAGTCGTGCCAGCAAACCTACTGTGCACAGCTTTGGGACGTTAGGTCCCAAAGTACCTGGAGAAAACCCACACAGACGTGGGGAGAACGGACACGCTCCACACGGGCAGTGGCCCCGGTTAGGAAGCAATTTTTTTTTCTCATCAATGTTATGACAAAACCACATTGAGGGAAATGACGTTATTCAGGGACCTGTTGTATTCCCCGAACAGGCACTTTTCAACAAAACGTTAAGGGAATTAACACTTTTCGTCACCCACTGATCAACAGTAAGAACAGAGAGATAAGAGCAGTTAGTGCGGCATTAAGACGGGACACACACAGACAGGTTCTCGAAGCAGGGCGCCTGGTCTGTGGGCACCTGGTCCTGCCAAGCACCTTGCTGATCAGGATGTGCCTCTGGACACGGGTCTGCGCTCTGGGTGACTGTCCAGGCGAATGTGCCTGGAAGAGCGTGTTAAAAATGGCAGCACCTGACCTGGACAGGGAGAGATTTGCTCTGGGGACCGGTCACACCAGGGCTGACTTAGGGATGCATAAGTGCTCTTTGGGCACGCTCAGAGATGTGTTATTTATTATTTTTTTAAGTAAACTTTTAATTGAAGTTAAAAAAATACATACATAAAAGTGCACAAATCCCACGTATACAGTCTGATGAGTTTTCACAAAAGGAACATACTCAAGTAGTCAGCACTCCCATCAGGAAAACTGGTCATCGGCCTCCTCTTGGCACCTGCATCCCTTCACTACCTTCTACCAAAAGAACTTTATAGCAAACAAGACCTTAAAGACTGTCTTGTCCCAGTTTTCAATAGTTTTACGTTTAAGTTATATATGAACACAGTGTAACAGTCCAACATAGTGCGAGGTTTGCTATAGAAAGAGTATTCCTCAGCTCCCTACCCCCGTAACCCACACCCCAAAAGGGAACCACTTTCGACGTGTTCGGCCAGAGTCTGCGGGAGTGTCCTCTGTGTCCGCTAACACGCATGCATTGGCCGCCTCTTGATCTTTTCCGTCTGGAGCACAATACGTTCACTTCTCTCCGGAGGGAGGGGACTTAGCTCCCTTCTTTCCCCAGCACCTACGCCACACACACACCCCTCTCCCTCCTCCCCGGCCTCCTAAAAGCATACTTTCGGTGAAAGCAATCTTCAGTATTTGCATTCTTTTTACTCTGCAAACACTAGTCAGGGTGGAATCAGCTAGCTGACCTTACTTTTCCTTTCCAGCACTTTTGGTTTTTTCTCCTAGAGTTAATAATTGTCATTTTTATGTTTGCTCAGTTTCTACAGTCTTATCACTAATTCAGCCTCACATTCTGCCAGTTATCCAAATCTCCTGTCACGGAGTCCAGACCAACACACATTCAGCCAGTTCCTTTTTTTTTTTTTTTTTTGAGACAGAGTCTCACTGTGTTGCCCAGGCTAGAGTGCTGTGGCGTCAGCCCAGCTCACAGCAGCCTCAAACTCCTGGGCTCAAGTGATCCTATTGCCTCAGCCTCCCGAGTAGCTGGGACTACAGGCATGCGCCACCATGCCCTGCTAATTTTCTCTATATGTTTTTAGTTGTCTAGCTAATTTCTTTCTATTTTTTTTAGTAGAGATGGGGTCTTGCTCTTGCTCAGGCTGGTCTTGAACTCCCGAGCTCAAACAATCTGCCCACCTCAGCCTCCCAGAGTGCTAGGATTACAGGTGTGAACCACCACGCCTGGCCTCGGCCAGTTTCTTCTTTTTGGATCTCTCTTGCCCAGGGTTCTCCCCGGCTGCGGTGGGAGCTGGCTGCTCTCTGCCCACTTGGCATCCTGAGATTCTCCGGCACGTTACTCTGGGAATCTCCTCACCACTCTCCTCCTTCCTGTACCACGTCTTCCTCTTTGTGGTCTATCCCTTCCGTTTGGGAGAACACTACCTCCAGTAGCTTCCTGAGTAAGAAACTGTGAGGGAAATAAACTTTCTGAAATCTTCCATGTCTAAAAATATCGTTATTCTACTCTATGCCGGATTAGAGGTAGTTTTGCTGGATACAGAATTCTGGGTCAGAAATAATTTTCCTTGAAGTGTGGAAGGCGTTGCGCCATTGTCCTTTAGGTTCCCAGTGTGACTGGTGAGAAGTCTGGAGCTATTCTGAGTCCTGATCGTTTCTGTGTGACCTGCTTTTTCTCTCTGAAAGCTTTGAGAATCTTGAACTGTCCCCGTGTTTGAAGTTCCACAATGACATATCATGGTGGGAGGTGACTTTCATCCGCTGTGTTGGATACTCAGCGAACCCTTTCAGGCTAAAAACGCTCCCTCGGTTCTGGGAAAGGTCTCTGCGTTATTTCGAGGATGCTGTTTCTCCTGTTTCCTCTGCTCTATCTGGAACATTTTTCCCTCAGATGGTAGATTTCCTGGCCGAGTGCGCTATTTTTTCCTCCTGTTTTCCACCTCATTGTATTTTTGCTCTGCTTTTTAGAAGATTTCCTCAGTTTTATTTCCCAGTCTTCCTGCGGAGTTTTCGTTTCTACTCTCATATTTTAATTCCCAAAGGCTTTTTGTTCTCTGAAGGTTCCTTTTTAAAAAATGGAGCACCTGTTCTTGTTGCCCAGCTATGCAGCTTCTCTTGAGGTTTCCTTCTCCATGCACATTCCCTGACCCCTCCGAACATGCCCCTCCACCATGCCTTGGTTTGAGTCTCTGTTCTCCATATTAGAGGCTTTCCTCGGATACCTGGAATCTAAGCTGTTTGCTCACATTTTAGGATGGGAGCCCAAAATGCAATTGGAGTGGAGCCTGTAGGTTGCATGGCACGTGATTTGGCTGGACTGTTTCACCCAGGACTCCTTGTTATCAGTGTCCTTACAGCTTTTCTCCTTATATCCGTTTGCTCTGGTCAGATTTCCATAGACTTTTCTACTGTCCAGCCTAGACGGTAATGGCTGGGCACCAACTGGGATGAGGGCTGAGGTCTCAAAACCCTGTATTCCCATGTTGATCCACTCACTGTGATCTCAGTCTGGTGCACCCCGGCTCTGAGTGTGCCTGGTGTTCTTGAGTTCAGAAACTCCGTTTTACCTGCTCCGAAAAATAAACCTACAGTATTTTGTCAGGTTGGAGATGGTAGTTGCCTGGCTGTATTGGTTTAGGGAGGGGATCTGATGGTTTAATTGACTCAGAAACAATTTCCGCCAAGTTCTCTTCATTTGAGACCCTCCTCCCTTGACTCCTACTTCCACAGACAGCTGCTGTCACCGACTCCCAAGGCTTCTGCCAAGTGCCCTGGAGAACAGTGCTGGCAGTTTCCCCCACTGTCAGCCCGCTGTCTGCTTTCTCAGGTCTACGTAGGACGCTGTCACCTGTCTGTCTACTTTCCAGCTTCCAAATTTTAATGCTGCTCTTTCTCCTTCAATTCTCCGTGTCCTTGGATATGTATACCTTTAAAAAAAAAAAAATCTCTTATCTGATATTTCCTTTGTTTTAGGAATATGAAATCAGGTGGGTGGCTCAACTGGCTTTTTTATTTATTTATTTAATTAATTAATTTATTTTTTTGAGACAGAGTCTCACTCTGTTGCCTGGGCTAGAGTGCCGTGGCATCAATCTAGTTCACAGCAACCTCAAACTCCTGGGCTCAAGCAATCCTCCTGCCTCAGCCTCCCGAGTAGCTGGGACTACAGGCATGCGCCACCATGCTCGGCTAACTTTTTATATATGTATATATTTTTAGTTGTCCGGCTAATTTCTTTCTATTTTTAGGCTGGTCTTGAACTCCTGAGCTCAAACGATCTGCCCGCCTAGGCCTCCCAGAGTGCTACGATTACAGGTGTGAGCCACCACACCCGGCCTCAAATGGCTTTTTAAATGGCATGGCTCCTGATGATTTATTTTCAAATGGGAGACCAAGGCCTAAAAATGGGAAAAAGCATGGTGAGGTTCCAAAGAACCCAGCTCTCCTGAGTCCTCACTTTTTAAAGGATGGGAGGAACCAAGTGTAGCCCCAAAACCTTAGCATCTGACTGGCTGACTTGGATTAAATTAAGAAAATTGGTTTTGAGGTCAGATACATCTGCCACTTTTTACCAATGTGACTTTGGGGAAGCCACTTCCTCTTCTGGGGCCTCAGTTTCCTTGTCTGTAGAATGGGAACAGCTCTACCTTGCAGGATTGTATGTATGAGTGGGGAGGGAGGTTACCTATATGAAGTGCCTAGCATATTGCCCTGCAGGCATACAACAGGTGCACATTAAACATCAGTTCCTTTCTCCCTCCCCATGAAAGTAGAGATTATACCATAGAGTTGACAACAAAGTCTCCACCCCCAGGGCAGGGCCCCACATGTGTCTGGGACCCACAGTCGCCAAGGCTGGGTGGCAAAACCCTCACAAGCCCCGGCAAGCCATCTGCATTAAAAGACAGGCATGTGACCTCACCTGTCTGTCACGCCTTGAGAGCTGGACTTGGAAGGCAAATCTGGCTTATAAAACCCGAAGAAAGAGGCTTGAGTCATGCCTCGTTTAACTGCTTGGACTGGGAGGTCCCCCAATTCCTATTTGGTTTGGATCCCAGATCCAGTTGCCTGAAATGACCCCACTCCTTTCAGATGGAAGATCTTTGACATCCAAAATGGTGGTGCCTTTGAGGCCGGTGGAGCTCTTGCGAGTGCCTGGAAGTCGCAGGACAAGGCAGAGGAACTGCATCATTTATTTCCTACCTTTGATCATGCATTTATTCTTGTTAGTTCCATGGATCTGTAAAAACTCTTTTTCATTTACAATGCCAATTAATTAATAATGTTATTTACTGAGAGCTCAAGAGTGTGATGAGTACTACTCTGAGTACTTTATATTTGTTAACTAATTTAAGCTGCCTACCACTCCTATGAAGGTGATCCCATTATTAGACCGGCTTTATAAATGAAGAAAGCTGAGTCACAGAAGTGGTGTAACATGTACAAGGTTACAACTGCCGGTGATTTGCACATCTTGGATTTGAACCCAGGCAGTCGGGCTCCAAAGTCCACACTCTCAAAATATTATGTGTTTCCTGTCAATAAGACTGTGTATTGAGCCATTAATATGTTCTAAAGAAATTGTGCCAGGTGTTTTAGCTAGACTAGTGGTTTTCGACTGGGGGCAATTTTACCCCCTTGGACACATTGGGCAATGTCTGGAGTCATTTTTCGTTGCCACAACTTGCAGTGGGGGGATGTTACTGGCGTCTAGTGGGTATAGAACAGGGATGTGGCTAAACATCCTATAATACACAGCTCCCACAAAGATTTACCCAAGCCAAACTGTTAATGGTGCTGAGGTTGAGAAACCTAGACACGGACCCGTGAGATGAAGGTGCTATTAACTTTTCCATAGCTAAAGATAAGGAATTAGAGACTTGAAGAGGAGTACATTCTCCCAGAGAATACCCAGGCCTCTAACTTCAGCATCCAATGGCTGCCACCTCCCAATACAGTGCTTCTCATAGGAATGCTTCATTCCTGCAGCATTTGACTCTTTTAATTTTGGAAACTTTGTATCTATAGACAATTTGAAAGAAAAGTATAATGAATACTGATATATCCTTCACCTAGATCCACCCGTGTGTAAACATTTTCCTGCATCTGTTCTTGCCATCCCTCTTCCCACCCCAATTCTTTCTTTCTTTCAGTAGGGTGTCTGCTTCATAGTTAGCCCTCCACAAATGATTATTAGAAATGGTGGCAAAACACCAAAACCTGGGCATATTCCAAGTCATAAGTGCATCAGTTGGCCTGACACCAGCTTTTTCCTTTACTTTTTCTTTCCTTTTTCTTTTTCTTTTTCCTTTCCTGGACCTTTTTTGGAATAAGTTGCAGATATGATGTCACATGTATCTTCTAAAAACAAGGACATTCTGCTACATATCCATAATGCCATTATCACACCTAAGAAAAGTCTCCAATTGTCTGGGAATGTCTTTTATGGCTGCTTTCTCCCCCAGTTCAGGTCTAATTCAAGGTACAAACATTTCATTTGGTTGGTCCGCCTTTTTAGGCTTTCAAAAAAATCCTATAGAATGTTCCACATTATGGGTTTGTCTGGCTGTCTCATGATTCGGTTCAGATTAAACATTTCTGCGAGGGATCTTTCCATGACGTTTTTATTGCATCCCATCGGAAGGTACATGTTGGTACCTGCTCTCATTATTAGTGATGCTAATTTTAGCGCCTGTTTAAAGTGGTGGCTGAGCATCTCTCTCATGCAAAAGCACGTTTTACCTTCTGGAATTAATAAGTGAATTGTGGGGCAATACTTTGGGTCCATGTAAATAACCTGTCCCCCAAAACAGGTGTTTTTACATATATCTGCCACTTTTTAAAACTGTGGGACTTTAGAGAGAGATAAGAAATAATCACTTCACTTTTTCAAACCTGAGTTTCAATAAGGACAATAACACCTCACTTCTAGGACCGTGTTAAGGATCAGGTTATGGACCGAACTGTGTCTCTCCAAAATTCTTAAGTTGAAGCCCTGATCCCCAAAGTGATGGCATTTGGAGATGAGGCGTTTGGGAGATTATTAGGTTTAAATGAGGTCACGAAGGTGGGTACCTCATGATGAGATTAGCGCAGTTATAGGAAGGGACACCCCCACCAGAGACCCCTCTCTCTCTCTCTCTGCCATGTGAGGACACAGTGAGAAGCTGCCGTCTGCAAACCAGTGAGAGGCCCTCATCGGACCCTGACCATGCTGGCACCCTGATCTTGGACTTACAGCCTCCAGAACTGTGAGAAAATAAATGTCTGTTGTTTAAGCTACCCAGTCTATGGTATTTTGCTAAGGCAGCCTGAATTGACCAAACAGATTAAGTGCTAAAACCCTCATGACAGTCTCTAGAAAATTACCTGACAAGAAATAGCTAACAACTGTAATACAGCTCTTTTCTATAATCTCTGAGATTCTGGGGGTTGTCCTGAGTTGCCAAGGAAAAGGGCAGGGCTGTGACAGTGAGTAACCGACAGGGTTTGCCCCATCCTGCCAGCAGACTGAATATCTCAAAGGGAGAAAGAGTGAGGAGTGTCGGTGGCCCAACCAGCCACGGTCACCTCCACACCATGGCCCGATCCTGGTCCCCATGGCCCGGCCCACACTGAGAATGTTGAGGGGCTGACAGAATGGGTTTCAACGTATTATTCTTACCAGCTGTAAGGCCTTGGGCATGTTGCTGTTCCTAAGCCTCAGTTTCCTTATCTGTTAAAGGGGGATGTTAATTGTTATGAAGATTAACTGAAAGAGCAGATTCAGACCATAGCACAGTGCTTGGCAGGTAATAAGCACTCAATAAACTAGGCAAAGATTTGGTTACTAGGAATAGTGGTAAAGGAAAAAAAAAAAACCCTCAATGTATTGGCAAAGGTCTGTGGGCTCCCTGACAGCTACTGATCTACATGGCACTGGCAATGAAAGATGGGGACTCTGGCGTGCCCACTGCCCTCCTGCGGGTACCAGGAAAGAGGACAGGAGCCCTGTCCTTACCAAGTTTATATTCTAGTGGAGAAAATACCGAGATATAAAAAGGTGTACTGTGGGCTATGAAGAAAACAAAGAGAGAGGCAGAGGCTACTGCTGGGGAAGGGAGGCTTTTGGTAGAACCGTCAGAGCAAGCCTCTCAGAGGCGATGACCAGAAGGATGATACTTGAAGGATGGGAAGGAGTGAGCCTTTCAAATGGATGGGTGGAAAAGCATTCTAGGAAGGGGAACAGCAAAGACAAAAGCCCTGATGTGGAAAAGTACAGGGCAGGCTGAGGGTGCAGAATGGGGATGGGGGGACTCTGTATCTGGACCTCATGAGTGACAGCAGGCGAGGAGGCAGGAGCCGCTGGCAGGGGCCTGATCACAGAGGGCTGCGTGGGCCGTGGGAAGAGTGATGGGAAGCCACTGAAGGCTGCTTGTTTTTATTTTTTAATTAATTTATTTTTATTATTATTTTTTATTTTGCTTGTTTTTAAATAGACATAGCATAAAATTTACCATCTTAACCATTTTTAAGTGTGCTGTTCAGTGGTATTAAGTACGTTCACATTGTTGTACTACCATCCATCTCCAGAACCTTTTCATCTTCCCAAACTGAAACTCTGTACCCATTAAACAAGAACTCCCTACTTCCACTTCCCCCAACCACTGAGGGTTTTAAACAAGGAGATACAAAATCCAACTGGCATTCTGTGATGATTACAAATGAAATGAAATGCAAAGGGCAAATGAATCACTGCAAGGCCCAGGTAGGAGTAAAATGAGCAGTAGACAGCATGGTACTTTGGACAAGGAGTGGAGATGGAGAAAAATGGGCAGATCTGAGAAGCACTATTGGCAGGACTCAATGTGTCCATTCCCTGCTGGTGCTGGTGGGGGTGCTGGCGGTGGGAGGTACTCACAGCTGACCTGGGAGCCCAGCTTGTGCTCCCAGACGGCATGCAGTTGCTGATACTCCTGCTGTGCGAGCTCCAGGCGCTGCTGCTTCACCTGGTAGATCTCCTTTTGTGCACTCAGAGCCTCCTGGGCCACCACCAGGTAATCCTTCAGCATGTGTTCCTGCTCCCGCCGCCATTGTACCCGGGGATCCTCAATCTGGGTGGTTTCTGGAACAGACCCCA
This sequence comes from Eulemur rufifrons, assembly GCF_041146395.1. Taxonomy (NCBI): domain Eukaryota; kingdom Metazoa; phylum Chordata; class Mammalia; order Primates; family Lemuridae; genus Eulemur; species Eulemur rufifrons. Next base: position 17,469,724 of record NC_090992.1, read on the forward strand.
GAGACCCTTGGTCAGCATCTCACAAATATTTGTTGAGTTGGTGGCCTGTGGGATCTACTACCAGAAAACAAAAAGTAAAATCCACAGAAAATCACAAAAAATATAAATGGGTTAAATTCACTTACTAAATGACAGAGATTCTCCATTTGGATTAGTCAAACAAAAAACAAATGAAGATCAATTTCCAAACCCTTCACTTTCAAGTCATAAAAAAGAAAATCCAAACCCAAAGTCAATTTCTATCTGAGAACAGCCAGAAGAAGGACCAGGTTTGAGTTCCAATCTAGAGAGGGCAGCTCAAGGACATTAAAGATGTGCAAGATAATCTGTTTTGGTGAAGAATAAAGAAAAGGAAAATAACTAATGTTTCAGAGGATATGGAGAAATAGGCATCCCATACTCTGCTGGAAATATAAAATATTAATAGAACAGCCTTACTAGAGGACTATCTGACCGTGCAAATTAAGAGCCTTAAAATATTAATACCCTTTGACCAATAATCTCCTCTGTAGTAATTTATTATAAAAAGTAATATAAAAATTCAGGCAAATATGCATTTGTACAAAACCATGATAACAAATAGCAAGCACATATTTAATGTTTACTCTCTGACTAGAACTATTCTAAGTACTTTACTTCTTCAATCCTACACTAACCTTATAAAGCAGATTCCATTACTATCCCCATTACACTAAAGAGAAAACTGAGATATAGAGAGGTTAAATAATTAGCTCAAGGTCACACAGCAAACAACTGCTCAAATGAGTATGCTACATTTACGTAATGCACCATTATACAACCATTAAAAAGTCTTTGAAGAAAAATTAATAAATGGAAAGAAGCTTAGGACATAAAAGTGATTGAAAAATGCAGGTTGTAAAACTAAATAATTTTGAATTTATCAGAACATATATGTACATTCTCAAAGTGATTAGGAGGAAACAGCAAAATATGAACAACCGAGTGGCAGGATATTTTTTTCTTCATTATTTTTCTATTTGTTTTTAAACTATGTGCACAATAAACACGTATAATGATAATCTGAAAACAAAACAAAACAAAATAAAAAGATAGATATTTTCAAAAATGCAGCTGAGGAGATGTAGAAGAGGTCAAAGTAATGTCAAAGAATCAATGCTCATGGACACTCCTCAGTCACCTCAAAGTTACTTGGTCAGGTTAGGGGTGATTGACAAACCAGAAATGGTTGAATCATGGCCATGTGGTGAATCCAGCCTGCAGACAGGTTTTGCTTAGCTCAAAGTGTTTTAATAATTTTAAACCGATTACTGGTATGTAAAAATAGAGAGATTTACCCATTAAGATTCTGTTTTATGGCTTTTTTTTTTTTTTTTTTTGATCATTCCTAAGATCTGGCCACTTGGGTTCACAATTTGCCACAGACCCCAGCACTCCATCCATCAAAACCTGGTCTTCATTCATTTATGTCATGTTCCTGGCCCTTGGGGACATTTGAGTTTGTGCCTCCTAACCTAGGCCCCTTAGCTCCCATTCCTCCTAAATAGGTTCAATGGGCATCTCCAAAGAAAGAAAGATCTAAGCAGCAGCAGGGCCAAGTTCTCACCCCTGCCAATAATTGCTGTGTTACAACAGACAGGCTGTTTGACCTCTCTGAATATATTTTCTTTTTTTTTTTTTTTTTTGAGACAGAGTCTCACTCTGTTGCCCAGGCTAGAGTGAGTGCCGTGGCGTCAGCCTAGCTCACAGCAACCTCAAACTCCTGAGCTCAAGCGATCCTCCTGTCTCAGCCTCCCGAGTACCTGGGACTACAGGCATGCGCCACCATGCCCGGCTAATTTTTTCTATATATATTTTTAGCTGTCCGTATAATTTCTTTCTATTTTTAGTAGAGGTGGGGTCTCGCTCTTGCTCAGGCTGGTCTCGAACTCCTGAGCTCAAACGATCCGCCCACCTCGGCCTCCCAGAGTGCTAGGATTACAGGCGTGAGCCACCGCGCCCGGCCTGAATATACTTTTATATCTGTTAAAGAGGACAACAGACACTGCATCATTACCTCCTGGGAAACTAAAGCACTTGTGCCCAGGTAAAGAAAACAAATGATGGTGAATGTAAAAACCAAAACTATTGCCTAGAGCCAGTTTTTGAATTGTCTGTGAATAGCAATTCTTCAAGCTTTTCCTCCACCCTCCTTCTGAGAAAGAAAACAAGGTCTGAAGATGCTGACAGTGGCCACAAAATTGCTTCCCCATGAGGAAAGCTACACTCTTTAACCAAGCAAGCAAGAGGGAGGAATAATTGCAAGAGAAGGGGAAAAAGGGTGGGGGGCAGAATTTATAAATCTGGCTCAAGAACAGCTGCTGTGGGACCCCATCTCCCATCAGAGGTGTGGGTTCTCCTTGGGGTCCACCCTATACCTCCAGGTGGCACAGGCCACAGAAAAGAGGCTCGGCCTGTCTTGGCCTGCCTGCAGTTGTTTCTGAAAGTCTGTAACTTTTTAAAACTTAATTTTTCAGTGAAGAATAATGAAAAATACCAAAAAGAAAAAGAAAAATCCCACAATTCCACCATTACAAATTTGTAAAATAAGAGGTGAGTTTCTGTCTACCCAATCCTCCTACCCAGAGGTAAGTGTTGACAGGAGTCTCACACAGAACAGAAATCACCCTCTGATTATATGCAAATCTTTATTTATCTATATATTCATGTCTATAAACATGAAGTTATTTTTAAAGCAACAGGGACTGTAAGCCTCAGACTCCTGGGCTCAAGTGATCCTCCTGCCTTGGCCTCCCCAGTAGCTGGGACCACAGGTGCACGCCACCACACCAGGCTAATTTTTCTATTTTCTGTAGAGACGGGGTCTCGTTATGTTGCCCAGGCTGTTCTCGAACTCCTGGCCTCAAGTGATTTTCCCACCTTGGGCTCCCAAAGTGTTGAAATTACAGGTGGGAGCCACTGTGCCCACCCAGCCTTTTTTTTTTTTTTTTTTTTTAAAGTTAGTGCCTCATCCAATGATTTTGAGCCTTTGCTACACATTAGAATCAACTGAGAAGCTTCAAAAAACAAAAACAAGAAAAGGCCTGAACTCTGCCCCAGAACACTTAAATCAGAATTTCTAGGAGTAGGGCCCAGGTATTGACAGTTTTAAAAGCTTCCTTAGGTGACTCTGGTGTACAGACATGCCTGAGCCCGGCCCCCCCCCCCCCCCCCCCCCCGCCCCCGAACATTACAATCACCTGGGAAAAATTTTTTAAATCCTGATGCCGAGGCCCCACCCCTGGACCAATTAAATCAGAATCTCTGGCAGTGGCTCAAGGCAACGGTGGCTTACAAAGCTCCCCACACAATTCCAATGTGCCCCCAAAGGTGAGAACCAGTGTGTCGCACACACCAGGGCTGAGCAGTCATTTCGGCGGCGACAGGCAGGGCTGGCAGGAGCAGAACGGAGCTCCAGGTGGCATCACCTGCCGGAGGGCTGGCTGAAACGCTGGGCCCTCGGCAAGTGCCCGCAGCCACACCTGGATGGATCCTCCCTGCGGTGTCCGGATTTAGTCTGGGACGGGCACACTCCTTTTGGCCTCAGGCCTCAGGCCTCAGCCCTGCTCCATGGAATACTGTATAAAAGTATGTGAGAGCCTTAACTGAACACCTGGCTGCCATTTTTGTTGGCCCAGTGCTCTTTTGTAGCACAAACCAGTATGAACAGATGAGCACACAAGCAGATAAACACAACGCACAAGCTCACACCAGAACACTGGTTCTCAACCGGGCTGCACACTGGGGAGATTTCCATTTAATTGGTCTGCAGTATGAAGTGAGAGCATCAATATGTTTTTAAAATCAACTTGATTAAGGCATAATTTATTACTTATTTATTTATTTTTGAGACAGAGTCTCGCTGTGTTACCCTGGCTAGGGTGCAGTGGCATCATCATAACTCACTGCAACCTCCAACCCCTGGGCTCAAGCCCCTGAGTAGCTGGGACTACAGGCCCTGGCCACCACGCCCGGCTAATTTTTCTATTTTTAGTAGAGACAGGGTCTCACTCTTGCTCAGGCTAGTCTGGAACTCCTGAGCTCAAGTGATCCCGGAGTGCTAGGATTATAGGCATGAGCCACCTCACCCGGCCAAGGCATAATTTAAATACAGTAAGGTGCAGCCATTTAAAGTGTACAGTTTGACAAATGTATATACCATGACCAACCACTTCAATCACTGGTACATTTCCTTTCACCCAATGATCCCTTGGACTCTTTCCCAGGCAATCTCCTCCACCCACCCCCTCTCGCCCAGTTTTGCCTGTTTTAGAACTTCAGATACACAGAATCATACAGTATATACGCTTTGGGTCTTTCTTCGTCGGCTAAGCATAAGGTTTCTGAGACTCATTCACACTGTTCTATCAGTTGTCTTGTTTCTTGTTACTGTTGAATAATATTCTATTGTATGAATATATGACAGTCCACTTTTTGATAAATGCTGTCTTTTGAAGAATAGAGGTTTTAATTTCATGAAATCCAATTTAATAATTTTTCTTTTATGGTTAGTGGTTTTTGTGACTTGTCAAAAAAAATCTTTACCTACTAGAAAATCTTGCAGGTTTTCTCCTATGTTTTCTTCTAGATGTTTTATAGTTTTAGCTTTATGTTTAGGTCGATGGTACATTTTTAGTTCATTTTTACATATGGTATGAGGCAAAGGTAGAAGTGGAGGTTTGTTTTTTTCCCATATGGATACCAGTTGTACCAGCAATTGTGGAAAAGACTATCCCCTTTAGGGGCACTGGGCTTTTTCAAAGCTCCCCAGATCAGGGGTCCCCAACCTATGGTGAGTTGTATAAGTATTTCATTATATATTACACAGTGTAATAATGGGAGTAAGTGCACAATAAATGTAATGCACTTGAATCATCCCCACACCACCTCCCCAACCCCTGGTCTGTGGAAAAATTGTCTTCCATGAAAACAGTCCCTGGTGCCAAAAAGGCTGGGGACCACTGCCCTAGATGATTCTAAGGAGCTGTGTTAAATGTTGTTAGTTCTAAACTGGTCACACTCTGAGGGGGTCTTCCCACAGCCCAGCTCTTCTGCTGACACCACTGTTCCTCAAGTCCATCTCGCCAAAATAGATCACTTTATACCTGAGCAGGCCCTCAGAGATCACCTTGGCCAACTATTTTTTAGTTCTTGTTTTCATTAAAAGTATACACGGACACAGTTTAATAATTCAGCATACTACAAAGTTTGCTACATAAAACATCTCCCTCAGTTCTCTCTCTGCAGAAGGCAACTGCTTTTAGCTGATCTAGTGCAGCCATCAATGAGAACCACTTCTCCACTCCTGCTGCCCCTACTCCAAGCCTCTTCCTGCAAACACATTCCACGTACATCTCCACACCGCATACACGGGGCAGCACACTCAGGCGCTCTCTATACATCCTACCTCCTTCCCACACACGCCACATACCTGCTGTCCACACACTGCGCACACACTCACACAGCTAACAATGCTGCATTTTCCAAGAGCGTTAACAACAATAACAACAAAAGTAATTCTCTAAAAAAACAGCTGACCATCCAGAGAACATTCAACCGTGTTACTATGCAAAGGAATAGAAATTAAAACCAATGAAGTAACAGTTTCAACCTAGGATCAATTTATCAAAAATCAAAAGAAATGATCATAGCCCTGTGCTGAAGCTATGAGGAAAACAGCACTCTAATGGCTCGTGGCAATACAGACTGATACAGTCTTTGGGAAATACTCATCAATCTAGGTGTGCTAAAAGGTCCCACAGTGTTTATAACTTTTGACTTAATAATCCCGTACTTGGTGGCTGGGCGTGGTGGTTCACGCCTGTGATCCTAGCACTCTGGGAGGCCAAGGTGGGAGGATCAGTTTGAGGTCAGGAGTTCGAGACCAGCCTATGCAAGAGCAAGACCCCATCTCTACTAAAAATAAAAATAAATTAGCTGAACAACTAAAAATACATATGGAAAAAATTAGCCGGGCATGGTGGTGCATGCCTGTAGTCCCAGCTACTCAGGAGGCTGAGGCAGGAGGATGGCTTGAGCCCAGGAGTTCGAGGTTGCTATGAGCTAGGCTGACGCAATAGCACTCTATGCCAGGCAACAGAGCGAGATTCTGTCAAAAAAAAAAAAAAAAAAAATCCTATACTTGGAAATGCACGTTCAGGAAATTATCACGAAGAAAGCAACATGCATAAAGACTCTCCCCCTCGTGTTATTTAAAATAATAAATAAATGGAAATGACCCAAAAGGTCAGCAATAGGAGCACGATGGTACTTTTGTTATGTGTTAAAATGTATTGACACATCCTTTTGATGTATTTAAAATGACAAATATGAAGAAATAGTAGCATCCCTCAAATATTCATGATATAGAATGAAGAGAAAACAGCAGAATATAATTGAGACCATCTAACCATGACATGGGGGACACTGAACACCGACATACGAAATTACGCAAATAGGGGATGTTTTGGACAGAGCTGTCTATACTTGCTGCTTCTAATCCCTTCCCCTCCATTTATTTTCTTTAGACTCATTCTAGTCAGGCTTTTGTCCCCAGTCCTTGTCCAAAGCTGCCTTCCAAAGTCAGGGTCACCAGCATCACCCAGGTTGCTAAATCCAGAGTCAATTCTTGGTCCTCTTTGAACCCACACCGTCAGAAGCTCCCAAGACACTCTGGCTTTCCTCCCTCCTTTCTGACTGCTCCTCTCAGCATCACTGCTGGTCTTCCTCTTCCTCCCACCCTCTGCTGTCTGAGGACTTCTGGCACTTTCTTTAGTCCTCTTTTCAGCCTTCATTTCTTTGGTAATCTCATCCCACTTCGTGGCTTTACATGCTATCTTTTTTTTTTTGTTTTTTTAGAGACAGGGTCTTGCTGTGTCACCCAAGCTGGAGTGCAGTGGCACAATCACAGCTCACTGCAACCTCAAACTTCTGGGCTCAAATGATCCTTCTGCCTCAGTCTCCTGAGCAGCTGGGATCACAGGCACATGTCACCATGCCTGGCTCATTTTTAAAAAATTCTTTGTAGAGACAGGGTCTTGCTATGTTGTCCAGGCTGTTCTCAAACTCCTGACCTCAAGCGATCCTCCTATCTGGGCCTCCCAGAATGCTGGGGGCATCTACAATGAAAGGAATTTCAGTCCCTGAGAAACACACAGCATGGGATTGGCCTGAGGCCATGGCTCTGAATGCTGGGGCCTTGATGGCTATATTCGTACTATATTGGTAGGATAAAACTACCAGGTGGAATTCTTCCTGTCTTTCCATCACATCTTCCTGCTGTGGCCCAACTTAATCACCCCTATATACTCCATTTCTGCCATCATTCCCTTAAGAATAAACTCTGCCACGGCCTGCTACTCCTTTCTTCCTTCCATTTCTCCAGCAACTCCCAGAAGTACCTTAAAATCCCACTCCTGCCATGAGATGTTAATGAGGGGGATGCACTCAGCAATTAGAAACAGGAAAGGACTGATTAGGGTTCCTGTACATCAGTGTTTAACCCAGCATCCCATGCAGCCCTCCAAACATTAACCTCATTCCCCATACACACTCAATTAGGCATATTTACTTCTCATTACCCAGTACGCAATCATGAGTGCTAATAAAAACCTTTGCTACCCCCAACAATGCAATTAATGCCATTAGCTGTCTCTCAAAAACTCTTCTCCACTGCGGTGCCAACAGTCCGCTCATTCATCCATTTACTCATGCATTCATGCACGTATGCCCTTTTCTATTGAGCAGACTTAAGTGCACACCTACTATGTGCCTCACCAGGCAAAGGCCTGCGACTGAGAGATGAATTAGACACAGTCTCTTCTGTAGAAGGACTTGCAACCCCAGGTAAGTAATTATGACACAAAGTGATGAGAGGCACGGCAGAGGTGTGGCCAGGGTGCTAACGAAACCCGGAGGAGGAAGTGGATGGAGAAGCACAACTCCACTCCCCAGTGCTAGTTCAAATCCCAGCTCTGCCGTGTTCTAGCCGTGAGTCTTGAACAGTCAATCACTACCTCTAAATCCCACTTATAAGGTGGACATAATCATCGTAACGCCCCACCAGGTAGCTGGGAGGACTGAAGGAGATAATGCCTATGAAATGCCCAGCACAGCATATGGCACGGAGTGTGTGCAGTGAACAGAGGCCATCAGGACCTGGCGCCCTGTTCTCAGCCTGCAGACTTTGCCAGGCACACGCCATTTCATTCCATTCACTTCTTGCTTGAAGAGTTAAAGGGAATCCTACAGTTCAGAAGGCTGATAGTGAGACAGAAAAATCCCTTTCCTCTGTACACATGGACAAATAGGGCAGCAAATTTCAGGGGACAGGAAAAGTCTTGGCCCAGAGGGTGCACAATGGATGAGGCACAAACACACATCCCCTCTCCCCAGCTGGGGGACCTGTTGCCTGGGCTCCCCCACCTGCCAGACAACAGGCTTCTCCCTTTCTCAGCTGATTCCTCCCTCACTGTCCCAGAGACTGAGATACTAGGAACCTCCGTACAGGATCCCAGGTACAAGGCATGGGTGGGCTGATGGTTACAGTGGGCCAGAGACACATTCATACCAATCCACTATGGACACATGTGTGCTATGCTGCTGGGGGCCTGCTAGGGCTCTGGCTGCTCCAAGATGGTGTGGTAATGACAATGACATGACTTTCTTTTATAGAAAAAAAAAAAAAAGCTGTATACACATAAATCTATACATGCAAAAAAGAATATATGCATATATACATGTACACACGCAAACACACGATTGGAAAATTTCTGGAATGATATACAAGAAACTTAGCAATGGCTGCCTCTGTAAAATTGGGGAGCTAGATTGTGAGAGGAGGAGTTTTATAATAGATTCTATTAAAAACCCTTCCAAACTGTTATTTTTACATGAGCCTACATTATCTATCTATATCTACACTGACATCTCTATCTAAATCTATATAAAACAAAATACAATCTGGCTCCAGGAGTCTCTGCTGGTGATTCTTCCAGACTTGCAGGGAGGATGGGCACGGAGGTAGAGGGATGGAGAGGGAGCACGGGGGAGGGAGGACCGCCAGGAACTTACGGGTGTTGTGGTCTATGAAGTAATCTCCAACCTGTGGGTCATACGCCTCTTCCCATCCTAGCGGCAACTCATCACTAATGCAGTCAGCAAAGGTGAGCGGTTTGGTGTACCTGGCAAGGGAGAGGAGAAACACACCCCATCAGCCTACAGTCCCCAAGCTCCTGCAACTTGCTACTTCTCTGGGCCTCCTGCTCCTCTGGGCTGGCCCGACAGATCCGGGAGTTTTGAACGGCAGCACCAGCTTTGCTGTCGCCTTTGCTCCCAGGAAGGTGAAGGCATGCCTGCAGCAGCAGGGTAAGATCACCCTGGGAGGGAGGCAAGGAATCCGTGTTCCGGTCCCAACTTGGCCACTCACTCAACAGTGACCTGAGCAAGTCACCTTCCTTCTCCAGGCTTCTGTTTCTGCATCTCTGAGGGTTTGCAGGAAAGGGCTGTAAGGCCAAGTCTTGCTTCCTGACTTGGACTCCGGCCCTCTCTGGCTTCTCTACCTGTAACTTACTTGCCCACCCCACATCCAATCTGTATTCCTGGCTCTCGCCCATGTTTGTCATGCCCACTTGCCCTTTGGAAAGCTGGCTTATTGCAACATCTAGGATAGCAGATGTTCCGTCCCTGTGAGTTTGGCCAACGAGCAGTATTTATTTGCCTCTTGAGCTGATTCCCAAATGCCTGCGCCCATGGCTGCCCTTCCCTAGACAAGTCAGGCCAAACCGACCTTTCAGCAATAACTGCTGTCTAAGTCCCCGTCTTCCGGGGAGTGAAGTGGTGGTAATCACCAAGTCTTGCTGGCTAAATCAAACAAACAAATCACCCAACTAAACTAACAACGGCTCGTCAAGGCTGGAAATACACACAGGTATCACAAACCATTTGTCAAGTATTTTAGCCAGTGTGGGGAGCCAGCAATCTAGGCCTATGAGACTCAGCCTGAGGGCCCCCAACCCCAGTCACTGTGGTTTCTTCCCATTGCTGCCTACAATATATATCCTAATAATACCACCACCACCGCCCCTGTCTGTTTCCCACCTGCTCCCGATTCTGGAAGCCCAGGAGGCTCTGCTCCAGACCCTGCCTAGAGACTGGAAAACTAATACACAATGGGACAGGAAGGGAGATGACTGGGATGGGTCTTGGATTTCTGATCCAGGGCTCCCAAGTCACAGAAAACTGCCCTCTCTTGTCCCATACGCTCTCCTTCTCTCTAAAACCCACTCTAGATTCAACTTAGAGAGAAATGGGGAAGAACAGACACTGAAAGAGCACCTGGCAGAGAGGACCTGGTGTGTTCCCGCACCACGCACACCCAGGGTCTGGCAGGCTGTGGAAAGCATCTGTCCATTGAATGAATGGAGAACCCCAAAGCTGCTGTTGGCAATTTACTGCTGCACTGTAGGAGATTACTGGGTCCATGAGGGTGAGGCCAGAGGTACGCCATATGCAACGGACTACACACTACCAAATAAGGATTCAAAAGCATCACTTATTAGCTGTGTGAGTTAGGCAACTTACTCTACCTCTCTGAGCCTTAGTATTTTTATCTGTAAAATGGAGATAAACAAGAACTCTCCAGGCTGTCGGGTGGTTAAATAAAGTCATGTCTGTGAGTGCATTTAGCACAGGTGCTGGTACGAATGAGCACTCAAAAAACATCAGTTATTCTTAGCTCCATTTACCAGAAGGGGAAACTGAGGCTAAGAAAGACTAAATAACATTCTCAGTGTCAACAATAAAGCTGGGATTTCAGGTGAGGTGGTCTGTTTCCAGGGTTCCTGCCGTGAGCTACTAGGTTTTCTTGAAAGCTGACATCGTCAACGTATCTCCTAAGCCCCGTGGAAAATCACGAGCCACCCCTTTGGAGTAAAAGGAGGGAAATGGGTAAAACACAGGTGATGGAGACTTTCTGCAGCTCAGGATGCCCTTCATTCGGGAGTACCCGCTCCCGACAATCTGGAGAAAGTTTCCGCAAAGCCATCTGCGGCCTGCCAACCACGACCCCCACGCTCTGCCCAGATGCCAGAAACAAAAGGCTGCTTCCCTCAGTGCCTTCCTTGCCCAGAGTTCTCCAAGTGCTGTGCTCCCTCTCCCTCGTGGAGAATGAAGACCTTGATCAAGAGCCAAGTCTCCCCCAACATCATCTTATGTGAGAAATCTGTGAAACGGTCTCCGAGGAAAAGCTCCACACACAGGTCTGCCCTCCACGGTGAGTTACTCTCTTACTGATGACAAATAAATCTGTGAGGGGACAGGAATGCTCCAGCCACCAGGCTCGTTTGTCTCCCTGCTCTGAGGAGCCCCACCTGCCAGCGGAGACACTAATTTGATACAGACATCGTCTCTGGACAGCTCCCCTGAATCTATGTGCAGATCATCAGCTTCCAAAATCTCTCCTTGGGGATTAAAGAAATGAGTTTAATCCATGGCGCATCCAAGCAACAGAATGCTATGTCTAGCACAGTGGTGCTCAATACATGTTTGTGGAATGGGTGAATAATGCAATGCATATGTAGGAACAAAAAAATGATGTAGTGTTCTATATTTTGCTAACATGGGAGGATGTTCTGAATATACTGTGAAAAAAACAACATTGTTGAAAGGTAAAAGCTACAGGATACTGTTTTGCCTAAAACATGTGAGAGAGAGAGAAAGAGAGAAAGTGTGTGTGTGTGTGTTTGTGTGTGAAGAGAAATTGGAAAGATATACAGCAAAATGTTATTTGGGTATAGGGATTTCAAGGTAATTATAATTTTTTTCTTTTCTTTTTTTTAAACTGATTTCTCCATAATTTCATGTATTAATTATACTTAAAATATTTAATAATGGCTAACTCTAGGCCTAGAAAGCAAGTTATGTCTACTATCTCCCCTCTCTGGGTAGCAAGTGCTCTTACTCCATTTTACAAATAAGAAAACACGCTTGACATCACGTAGTTAGTAAACACCAAATGTAACCTGACGCTCCACCACTGGGTTTCTAAACCTGAGCTCTGCTAGTAAAAATTCCCAAGACCAAGTGAGTCTCAGAATGATCCTGAACCCAGAGCAAGCTGCACTAGATGGTGAAACTGGACCAGAGGGACATCTGAAGCAGGCACGAGGCCCCGGAACTTCAGCACATTGGGACCTTCCGTTATCTATGTCTTGGTGCAAAGATGTTCAATAGACCTGGAAAATCCATGGCTGCATAATGAAAACGCGATTAAATGTTTCAAAGTCAGCAAAGTCATCAATACAAATGATTTCACTGAGCTCTCTGGGTGTGAGGATAGGGATGGGTGTAGGAGGACAGGACTGAAATACCAAAAATGCATCACTTTTCCGGAAAGCCATGAACTCCACTGATTTCTTCCAGCCTTGCACACTGAGAAGTCAGAGCCCACATAAGTTTGTTAGCTCCAAGCATCAGTGAGGTGACAGACATGTGGATATCCTACCAGGGCTGAGATGCTGATCTCCACCTGCATGGAACACAGACACTGGTCCCCACAGGGATGAAGGACAGTGAGGTGAGAGGACCCAAAGCTAGAAGGGGAAGGCAAGAAGAGGCTTTGGGTTTGATACTCGGGCTCCCCTTCGAAGCAATCACTGGGAGGCAAAGCTCCCAGAGCTCTTCCATGGGAAAGAGGGAAGCTTCTATGAGAAGGCTCTGCAACTTACAAGCAATCTGGACAGCAAGATTCTCTCTGGAACAAATGCCAAGGGGGAGATGAATTATTCAGTGTGTGGAGACGTGTCATTCAGAGAATCAGGATTTGAAGAGGAGTGTTTTTGGCTGCACAAGGATTTAAACACACACACACACACACACATTCACTCTTCCTGCCAGTAAGAGAGGAATTGTCCGTTAAACCAGTCCCCCTGGGAAACTCTGGGTGCTTCTCTGGCCTGCAACGTTTCACCTTGGGCAAGTGCCAAAAATGTGAGCTGGGAAGAGATGTCTGCTTTCAGATGTGGCCAGGACTTGGGGGCCTGCCTGGAACTCCCAGCCCCCACCCTCAGAAGCAGCGAGATTCACCCCCACTCAGCCTGGCCCGGTTGGTCCCTGCCTCCAGCCTCCATGTCCTGAGCTACCAAAAATCCCAATTGTGAAATCAAATGACCCAGATGCTGGAGGGGCGCGAGGGAGGGAGGAGAGAGTGCCAGGCAAGAACGGGTTCTGCCTCTTCTTAATTACAAAGCTGACGGAGCACAACATTCCTGAATGTTTCCCAACAGGCCCTTCTAGAAGAAGGGCCAGATATGTCTCCCGGGAGACAGGTAGGTTCTGCCAGGAGCACCCTGCAAAGAGCACACGGGCACACCTGTTGGGGAAAGCTGCCTCGGGGGCTGGAAGCCCCCAAAAGATGCCTTCTCAGGGGCAACCACCAAGTGTGCGGCTGCTTTGCTGTGGGCCCGTGGGCGAGGCTGCGCGGACACGCAGCCACCGTGGGCATTCCGTATTCAGATAGTGTGTCTTTTCTAAGGAGGCGGCTCCGAGGAGCAGAAAGCCTTTTGCCAAGCTGAACGCTGGGTGGTGATTCTCTTGGGACTGAAGAATGTGTAACCTATCTTTCATGTTCCCAGTGCCTCCCGAGCAAGCCCGGGCTTCCCACAGCAACCTCTTTATCACCGTCCAGCGGGATGCTGGCCCCGCTCCCTCCCAGGGCTGACTGGGCGGGATCACTTTCTAAAGGGCCCTCCAGACTCCCAGCCAAGAACTGTCCAAACCTTCAGCGAACCTCTCCTCCCCGGCCAGGCACAATGGCCAGGCCACTTCCTCCTGCCCAGGGCTGTTTCACACGCATAGTTCCCATAGCTTAGATTTCACAACTCCTGATAACACCATTTCTAAGCAGCCCCTTCACCTTTCTGGCACCTGGGAAGCTGGAGTGAGCAGGAAGAAAAGGACAATGTTTGAAGTTCTTCTTTCATTTGGTTAGGTTCAGGCACCTCTATTCATTGTCTAACCAGTCTAAGGATGATAGAAACAGCCATCTTGTAAGTTTGTTAGGAGGGGGAGATGCACCCCAACCAGAAGCAGCAAGTCAGAGAGACTCAGGAGATTCAGAAAAGACAGCAGGGGGCTAGGGTCAAGAGTAGAGGCAGGTGGGCCATCAAATGGGAGCCTGGCTGAGAAGGTGGTGTTTAAGGGGAGACAGGTGGCAGGAAGCAGCTGGCTGTGCGAAGATCTGGGGGCAAGGCAACAGAGCAGCAAGTACAAAGGCACTGGGGCACGGCGATGTTGGTGAGTTCAAGGAACAGAAAAGAAGGTTGGCACGGCTGGAGTGGAGTCCCCCTGGTGAGGGATGAGTGATGGGGAGGAGGCGGAGACCTGGCTTTGGGGCCTGTGGGGCCCCTGGTATGGACTTTGGATTGCACTCCTCTGAGCGCCTCCCCTGTGCCAAGCTGCGGAGGGTGACCTGGAGAAGCTCCCTGCCTCCCTGTCTGTTCTCCTTTTACGCTCATTGCAATCAACCCACCAAGTAACAACAGTTTACCACGTGGGCGCGGCAGCCCGTGCTAGGCACAGGGAGGGCTCAGACATTGCAGAAGCCTTGTTTCTGCCTTCAGCAGCAGAGGGTCTGACGAGCCAGACAAGGCTTCCTTACACTTCAAACAGGCAGCAGTCATGCCCACAACAGCCCGAGACAGCGTATGTGGCTTGTGAACCACAGATGATGAGAGGATGCAGGGGTATTTAACGAGGTGCTCAGTCAGCAGTGTAGACGGAAAGGCCACGGGGCTGGGAGCGGGAGAGACTGCAGCAACGGGGTGCAGTCAGGGAAGGCTGGAGAAGGGAGGAGCGCAGGGAGCAGGGGGGAGAGCAGCGGTCAGCTTCCCGGTTAATGAAGAGGCAGGATAGATATGACTCGCAAAGGCTCAGGGATCGGATGCTGGGCTGAACCCTAGGCCCCGCGTCCTCCAAAGCTATGGGTGTGTTACGTAACCTCCTCAAGGGGAGTTTCCTTGTCTGTGAAACTAACGAGGAGTCCGAATCTCGGAAGGGTGCGGTGGGGATGAAACGAGAGGACCCCTGTAAAGCGCCCAGCACGGGCCTGGCACGTCAGCAGCGCCCCCCGCCGCACCCCCCACAGACGCGAGCTGTTAACGCGATCGCTGGAGAGACCTCTGTGCGCCCTGAGAGTCACGTCCCCCTTCCTCGTAAACCCACCATGTTCGCCATCACCACCACGTCTTCGCCCCATGATACACGCGGTGGTAGCGAAACTCACAGGCTCTCGAGTCGGCGGTCTGGGTTCCAACGCAGGCACTGCCACTCACGGCTCTGCTTCCGGGGCCGTGAACTCTAACCTCTCTGACTCCGCCTCCTCGTCTCTACCCCGGGGATGCTCAGAGCCACCACCCCGCTGAAAGGAGCTGTGCTGAGCACACGGCACCCAGGGCTCCACCAATACTGGCTTTTATGATGAGTTAGATTTTTATACTCCTATTTTCGTGATGGGGAAACTGAGGCAAAATATTTGTCCTGGCTTGCACAGCTAGAAAGCCTTGCACCGCATTTCATTGCCTCCTTTCCTGGAGGAGGTGAGACTGCATAAGCTCTCTCTTCTTAGAAATTTAAACTGGAGAAGGTAGGAGCTGGCAGCTGAATTGGATTTGGTTCTCAAAATCTGCTCTCTGAAGGAGGAATTTACACCTGGAATTCCCCAGTTCTCCTTTCTCTTAAACGCTCCCCTCCCCTCCCTCTCATTCTCCACTGTCGAAACACCTGTCTCAACCTCCTTGCTTCCAGCCTTTGCTGGTTTATCCTGAAGCTTCCTTGGCCTAGTCACTCCCATTCCTGGAATTCTTCCATGGGGAAAAGAAAAGGAGGGAGAGCTGGAGGAAAGATTCCAGGCTGCTCCCAGCCCCACCCCAAACCCTCCCTGCCTTCAGACTGGGGCCCCACAAACCACTGGCTCACCTCCCCCTGCCAAATCCTGGGTGCTGTCCTCACTCTGCCCCTGCTGAGTTCTTGGGGTCACACACCTGCCACACCTACGCCCTTGGGCCATTCCCCTTGTCACCTCTGTGGACTGTGCCTATTCACTTGAGATTTCTCCCAGCGCACTAAGAATTTGTGTGACTATTCCTGTATCACCTGCTGGAATTTAAGGACACAGTTCTGGGAGCCAGATCATGGATTAGAGTAGGTACGGGCAGCTGACCGCCTGGGGGTCAAATTCAGCCTTCAGACAAGTTTGCTGATCTACTACAGTGCTATATTTAAAAAATGGAATTGGCCTGCCTTTGGGGGCAGGCACTCTCTTGCTGTACTCAGTCCCCGTTGCTCTCTAACGTGTTATTCCTGACTCTTTAACAGGAGGCAGTGCAGAGCAGTGGTCCAGAGTACAGACTCCCTGGGTTCGAATCCAGTCTCTGCCATTTTCTAGCTGTGTGACCTTGGGCAAGTTATTTAAACTCTCTGTGGCTTACTTTTCACACGTGCAAAACAGGAAAAATAGTAACACATTTATTGAGCATTCACTCTGCACTGCTAACTGTTCCAAGCACTCTATATACACATATTTACTCACCTGGCCTTTGTAATAACTCTTTCAGGTAGGCACCATTCAGACATGGCCCACAGTGCTCTTTGAAGATTAAATGAAATAATGTGTGAAAAAGCACTTGAGTACACAGTGAGCGCCTGATAAATGCGAGTGATTCATTATTTACCCTGCAGTCCAAATGAGGCCCCTGATGTAGAGATATTAAAGAATATTAAAAGGAATCTGACAAATCAATCCCCTTGCTTTACTGATGAGGAAACTGAGGCATGGAGAGAAAAGACTGGCCTAGAGCCACCCAAGAACCCAGTGGCAGGGCTGAGGCTAAAACCTGAGGACCGACCATAGCCCTATATCACACTGTTAACACCAAGACAGCAAGTCAGCCTGGTGCTGGGTTTGGCTCCATCTGAAATCCAACAAGTGTCTGAACAGCCTCCAAGAAACAGTTACTGACAGCATTTTCCCCGGGATAACTAACCCTATTATGCTGGAAGAAGAATTACCACTGGGTGAGAACCAAGATGGAACTATGAAGCTCCCATTCATGGA
The DNA here is from genome assembly GCF_041146395.1 of Eulemur rufifrons. NCBI lineage: Eukaryota > Metazoa > Chordata > Mammalia > Primates > Lemuridae > Eulemur > Eulemur rufifrons. Next base: position 17,486,852 of record NC_090992.1, read on the forward strand.
GAGACAAGGGTGAGAGATGGGCCCTTCGTTTTGCTTGTTACCTCCGTGGAGGGTAATTTCCTAAAAGCCCAACACCAGGGCAGGATGGAGCCCTTGGTGTACCTGCTTGTCCCTTACCCAGCTCAACCCCAGCTTCATCCTCATTCCTGAGTTAGGAGTTAGGTGACAGAAGTTCCATGCTCTAAAGAAAAGGCCAACAGGACCAGACAGATTTCCCAGTTCAATACTTCCTAGTTGTGTGATCTTAGCTCCTTCCTGCCCAAACTCTCAGCCTCAGTTTCCCAACAGGTCAAGAAAGTCATAGGTCAAAGCAGTCAAGAAAACCTGCCTCCCAGGGTTCTTGCAGAGATTAAATGAACTAGTACATGAGAACGACTCAACACGGCACCTGGCATGTGGCACCAGGCTGGCCTTCTGCCCTCCTCCTTTCTGTATTTGGGACTCTGAGGACACTCAACCCCCAGCTTTATTCCTTCCCATCCCACAAGCTGGGTTTCCAAGGGCTCTCTGCCCAGGTGCCTCCTCGGCAACAAGAGCAGAGGCAGCAGTCCACCCTGTCCTGGAATTCAGCCATTCCAGAATCTTCTGTGCCTTGAGGTCTTGCCCTCACCACAGAGCCTGAGTAGCTGGTCCTTCTAGAAATGGAATGAGCCTGTGAAACCTTCTCTGGGATCTGTCTGACTTAGAGCCCTCCCCTGACAGCATGGTTTAGGCAGAGCACCAGAAGGGGAGCTGTGAGACCTGGGTTGGAATCCTGTCGCTGCCCTTGGGCAGGCACCTCCCCTTTCCGGGCCTCAGCTTCCCACCTGCAAAGCGAGGCAGCAGGACGATAATGTCTCCAAGGCCCCCTCTGCAGCATTAGCTTCCATAAGTCTAATATCTGGCTCACCTGTCCCGAAGGTCAAAGGCATCTTCCACTTAAGTACTAGGGACTGGACCATATGCTGAACATAAAACCAATCATTTCCTTTATCCTCACAATACTTCTTTGAGGCAGGTACCACCACCCCTGTTTAACCTATAGGAAACTGATGTTTAATAGTAATAGAAATAATAATAATAAAAGCAAAATTTCATTATTTGCAAAATGCCAGACACTGTCCAAGGTCCCTTACATAGACTCCATTTCACTAATTCTAAGATGCACATTTTTAAACACATTCAGCATCTCTGAAATTGTGATGTATGTTACCACTGCTGACATCTTACAACCACTGTCAGCCAGGCTGCAGTCCTGACACAGCTGCCACTGCCTGTGTGTGCACAGATATCAAAGGCACTAGCATTGTGACTGCTGAAATGGGTGTCACAGGCTTGGGATAAAGTCCCAGAGACAAGAGTAGAGCACTTTTAACCCCTAGGAATGAGTAGCTGGGGAGAGGTGTGGAGGAGGCAGTGAACAGACCTGTTTAGCAGCATTCCAAAAGGAGCAGGCTGGCTTCAGAGCCCAGCAGCAAAAGCTTTGTGTTTCTTTATGGGTCCTTATAACAAGGCTGCAAGACTAACACTCTTTAGGGTGCCAAAGGACAATATTAAAAGCATAGACATCAATAACTCAGTTGAAAAGAGACTCCAAAGAACTGGATTCTGAATGGGAGGATATTTTAGGAACACCAGAGTTTTATTTTGCTTATTTTTTTTTTTTTTTTTTTTTTTTTTTTGTTGAGACAGAGTCTCACTGTTGCCCAGGCTAGAGTGAGTGCCGTGGCGTCAGCTTAGCTCACAGCAACCTCAAACTCCTGAGCTCAAGCGATCCTACTGCCTCAGCCTCCCGAGTAGCTGGGACTACAGGCATGCGCCACTATGCCGGGCTAATTTTTTCTATATAGATTTTTAGGTGTCCATATAATGTCTTTCTATTTTTAGTAGAGACGGGGTCTCGCTCAGGCTGGTCTCGAACTCCTGACCCTGAGCAATCCACCAGCCTCGGCCTCCCAGAGTGCTAGGATTACAGGCGTGAGCCACCGCGCCCGGCCTATTTTGCTTATTTTTTATATGCATAAAAGTGATATGTGAGTAAGAAAAAATCTAAGTTTGAAAGATTTATTTCAACAAATATGAAATAGACATCCTAGTTAATTAAAACACATTGGGTCATCATTCAATTGGTACCATTTTCCCTTTCTCATGGCACATAAGATAATGGTGCTTCTTAAAATCAATTTTTTATTTATTTGTAATAACCCAAATGTCCCTCAATAGGAAAATGGACAAATGTGGTATATTCACACCACGGAATACTACTCAGGACTAAAAGGGAACAAACTATTAACACGTGCAACAATGTAGGTGAATCTCAGACACATATTAGGTAAGAGAAACAGGGAAAGAGGAGACTATACTCTATGATTCCATTTATGTAAAATTCTAGAAGATACAAGCTAACCAACCTACAGGGACAGAAAGCAGACCACGGGTTGCCTGGGGATGAGGGTAGAGGAGGGAGGGAGAGAAGGCTTACAAGGGGAGTTTTGGAGGAGACAGGAATGTTTGTTATTCTGATTATAAGGATGGGTTCATACATGCATTATATGTATGTTAAAAGTCATCAAATTGCACCCTTTAAATATAATACAAACAGTTTAGTGGACTTCAGTAATTCTTCAATAAAGTTGTAAAAAAAAAAAAGGAAAACTTCATATGCAGTGTAATATATTAACTTGTTTAAAATAATTTTGTAAGTACTGTTATTAGCACCATTTTACAGATGTGCAAACTGAGGCACAGAGGTTAACCAATTCAACCAAGGACACTCAGCTAGTTGAAAGGCAAATCCAACTGGCTTCAGTTCTCGGCGGTACCACTGAGTGATTGTACCTTCTTCTCCCTGGGCTGCTAGTCTCCCGTCTCCACTGTGGGAAGATGACACAGTGATTGCTAAGGGATCTTTCAGTACTGAGTTTCCATGCCTGTGTCCCAGGGACTTGCCCAGGTTCACGCAGCCACAGACGAGTGGATCCCGGGCACTAAGGCTGCCTGACGCCTCACCTAGTTCTCCTTGCCCATACTCACTCAAGTCTCTGAACACACCTCCTGGCATTTCCTTACTGTACAGGGCAGGTCGTTCCTCTAGGACCACTGAGCTGTGCATTGACATTGGAAGCGTCCTGCCAGAGTTCCAGGGAGATAAGACGCTGGTCTCCTGGGTGGCCCACCCAGGTAGGTGGGGCCTTCCTGACCCCTGTCCTAGATGCTGCACCTGGTATTTCTGGAAAGCCCAAACCAGCACAGCCCAGCCACATGCAAGGACCTGAAGTCTGTAGACTCCCCGAGTGTTTGCTGATTGCATCATGGTGGGCAGACTGATCCAGCCAGAAGCTCGCCTTGTCTGTCCATCCAACTGCTACTTCTTTGTTTCTCAAGACCACGGAGGCCTACAGTGACTGATTACAAAGGAACTCTGCACAAGAGTTGAAAAGAAAATGATTTTCAACTCTGAAAAGTATGACTTTCTTTATGAGTTTATTTTTCTCCCATCATTTCTTTTTAAAGAAGACTATAAATAGCAAGTTGTTCCCTGAAGGGAAGCCCTACCTGCAAGTCAACATGAAACACCAAAGTGTTCTGAGCTGAAGGCGGCTGGATTAAAGTCAGCAGCGAAACAAATATGCAATTAAAACAGCTATTTTGGGAAGCCCTGGAAAGAGGCAGATACAATATGAATTATTCATTCACACTGCTAGGATGACTTCTGGGCATTGTCCTCCTAGCCTCTGCTCTCTTTCTCTTGTTCATTCAGCCGCTCAAGCACAGAAAGGGAACACAATACCCTGGCTCCTGTGGGTGTGTGCACACACACACACACACACACACGCGCGCGCGCACACACACAGAGGCCAGGTTGCCACTCCAGATGGTGAACCACATGGAAAAGAAACCCACAGGTTGGCAGACGCTTTCGGCTCCGGTGCCAGGGGAGAATGTACGAATCTCCAATTGGCCCTAGAAAAGCGTGTGTGTGTGTGTGTGTGTGTGTGTAACAAAGACAAAGACAGTATCTTAGTATCCTATTAATAGCTGTAACCTCAGCATCTTCTATGAGTGGGCACCCAGTGAATGTTCACTGAATGAATAAATGAACTCACAAAAGAACAAAGAAAGAAATATTTCATTGGAATTCTCGGCAAGGTTCACAGCTAGGCCCTCTACCTTCCAAGTTTTGCTTGTCCCAACAAAGAGGAATCTGTGATTGAAGGGACACTTTAGGGTCCTCAAAGTGCTTTAGGATTCCTGACCTTATTAGATTCTCCAATCACTGCCACGATGGCAGCATCATGCTCGTCATCATTACTCCCCCGTCTTACAGACACGCAAACGGACACTCAGAGACCTTCCCACCTGACCAGGCTGGCAGGTCCCGGTTGGGCCAGGATTATTGGACATGGGCCACCTGAGCCCTGGCCCACTGCCCGATCCCCTCCACCATGAACTATCTCCATGGGCCGCCCCCTGGCTCCCCGCTAGTAACTGGAGAAGTACGGCAACAGCCAATTCTCCCTCCCCTGGGAATGGGGAACCCACTGGGGAGACAACAGAGTCTCCGACTCCGGTTTCTTTTTCATTAGTATAATCATCATCTCACAGAAGCAGACTCTCTTTGGCATGTGCATTCTGCAACCCTCGGATAGCTCCGCTTCCCTGGGGGAAGGAGGTAATGCCCGAGGACAGAAAGGATCCTTGTGGATTGTCTGTAAGTTTCAGTTATTTGGGAGGCAAGGTTGACTCCATCACCACATGTGACTCCCAGATCAGAGCAGGGTGTGGGCTGCAGAGTTCTCCCAGCTCAGCTGCCCTGGAAGACCCTTGCCCAGCACTGATGTACTGTGGCTTCTCTCCCACGGACACCAACACACAGGAGCCCAGAGGTCAGGGGATTGGCAAAGGCGGTGCAGCCACAGGTACCCCGGTTCCCAGCCGCGAGAGCCTGGCCGGACCCTTTGCCTCTGTGGGCCTCCTGCAGCTTGTGCCCAGGCATAGAGCAGGGCTCAGGAAGCGTGCGCTCCTTTGCTTCCTTCTACTTTCTCTCCAGAATAAAGCCTTCCAATAAACGTGCTCTTCAGCCATGTATCCAATTAGCAGATACCGTGTGGCAAGACTTCACAGTGGGAAAAAGCATATTTGGGTGTAACGCCAGCTCATGACCCACGACTTCCCTTGTTGCTCACTCCCCACGCCCTACATGGATGGGGAACTGATCCCCGAGCTCCGAGCTTTTGCAGGCCACGGCCCAGACTTTCACCTGGTGGATTTCTGGAAGCCCCTAGATTGTTCCCAGTTCTTCCCATCATGATCCCCAAGGGAATCGTTGACATCTCTCGCTCCCTGGCTCCCTCTATCTCCCCCGACCCACCTCAGCCCTTCCCTCTCTGCCTGGCTCCCTCCCAGCCCCGCCCCACGTTGCTGCCCCCCTCCTCCCTTCTCCAGCTGTTTCCTCTCTCTGTTCTTCTGCCCATCCTCTCTGTTCACTCCCTGGCCCTGCTCCCCATACAAACAATAACAACGTGTAAGTCCGATCTTGTCACTCTCTTTCTTCAACCCCTTCAAGGTCTTCCCACCAAAAGCAGACGAAATCACACTCCTTGTGGGCCCACGCAGGGCCTCTGTGACCAAGCCCCTGCCTGCCTCTCCAGCCTCTTTACCTCAATTCCCAGAGCACAGCAGCTTCTGCCCACAAGGGCCCCTCTGCCCCGGATGCTGGCACCTGTCCCTGTCCACACACCTGCCCACTTTTGCACGGCTGGCTCCTACTGTCTTTCAGGTCCCTGCTGAAATGCCATTTTCAAGAGTCCTTCCTGGCAGCCCTACCTGAGCGTACCCCATTGCTTTCTGCCACTGTATTTGTTTGTGGACATGTTGCCTGCCTGTCTGTCCCACTCAAACGGAGCTGTGCCCACACAGGCCACCGCTGTCTAAGATCAAACACAGGGCTTGGCACTGAATCAGTTGATGCTGCCTCGTATCTGCTGAATGAATGAGAGTAGAGAACTGGTGGGCATCCCTTCCTCTCCAAGGGAAAAGATTTGGGGGTTTTTGGTCTTTTTTCCCCCCCTTGTCTCCCTAAAATAAAAGCCCTGAGCCCAACACCTATGTAGGCAGCACTAGACTCCTATAAAGACTTCCAGGGACACAAGGTGCACAGGGACACAAGGCCACGGACCTGGAGCTCAGTCCTCCCCACATACCCCATGGCAAACTGGAAACCACCAAAGAACAAGCCCAGAGAACCTTCCCTGGGAAGACTGGAATGACAGAACCAAAACAGGTCCACAAAGGAGGAACTCCCCAATGGAGTGGGTGTCCAGAAACCTTTTTCCAGAGACTGCCTAAAGTCAGAGCCTAGAATTGGGTTCATGACAAACACTTAGGGGTCTCACAAGCTTCAGGAATATTCATTTTTGTACCTAGGACAGTGCTGGTGCTAGGCACAGCCCCAAAAAGGTGGAATGGAGGAACGAAAGAATTTTCTTAAAGCAAGCTAAGATATATTTGAAAAATTTATCCAGATAGTTTAAATGTTGCTTTCCCTTAGAGAAAATGCAAGCCAATAAGAAAGAAATGTCTGGTCCAGTGTATCAATATTAAAAAACAAAAGATGAAAATCATTCATTTTGGGAAGAGCCTAAGCTAATTACCAAGTATCTTTTGCGTAGCTCCTATTTGCCCAGAACCAAGTTCTATCTATGAGCTTAAAACCAGCTGGAAATAAATACCCAAATGTATTCATTCACCCATGACCACATATATGGAGGAATGCAAGCAACAAAGACATCATTCAAGATGAAACTTTCATGAAAGGTGGCACAGGATTCCCAGAAAGGCAAGATCCTTGCATGCTGGACTACTTCCAGGAGGTTCCATTTAGGAAGCAGGAAGTATCTTGGGTCCTGATTTGGCAGTGACCAAGCCAAGTAAATAATGCCATGTATTTAACCTTCACAACTATGCACTATGCACTAGAGGAAACAAAGGCTTTGCCGGGTGCCTGATTGGCCCGGTGGCACACAGTTTTGGAGGAACAGCCCCCATGGTGCAGGTGCAAAGGAGGTCAGGCTCCCTGGGTGTGGGGCGGGGGAAAGGCAGCAACTCTGACTCTCTGGGGTGGTGGACAAGAAGGACGGGCCTTCAGGGGCAGCTGGGCAGAGGCTCGGCAAGACCACAGCAGGCTGATGCCAGGAGCAGGGCTGTGGCATGTTTGCATATTAGCAGCATCTTGTGTATTTACTTAAGAACTTCATATGTAAAGGGCATGAACTGCCTCAGGGTCTGGAAGGATAGCATGAGACTGGACGAAAAGTCTGGAAGGAAGGAGCCAGGACTGTCACGGGTACCTCCAGGGAAGCCCAGGGAGGAGGGAGGAAGGCCTGTGTGGCCTCCTTTTAAAGAATCCAGAAGGCGGAGGTGGGAGGGTGGGAGCACCCTGCAGAGGGGGCTCTGGGAGGGCCTAGGGACAAGAATCACATGGGAAGGGCTGTCCCGGGCCCCTTAAAAGGGCCCAAAATACACAGAAGGGGGTTCAGAGTGGGAAGGAGGCTGCCAGTGGGTGGAAGGAATGTGGGCTCTAGAGCAGACAGGTCTGGGTTCAAATCTGACTTCAGTCAATTACCACGGGAGTAACCTTACCTCTTTAGTAACCAGTAACGGTAGCAATCACAGTTCTTATTTATAGGGCATTACTGTGAGCCAGGCATTGACCTGAGAGTCACCCATGTTAACTCTGCCCAATCCTCACTGTAATCCCCTGAGAAGGTACTATTTTGTAAAATTAACAATTACTATCTGCATTTTAGATGCAAACCGAGGCATGGAGAGATTAAGCCAGTTGCGCAAGGCCCTACGGCTGGAAGGTGGTAGAGCTGGGGTTCGAACCCAGGGCAGGTAGGTTGTGGGTCCTGAGCTCTTAACCACCACGTACCACGCAATTAGTACAGCGGGAACAGCATCAGTACCTTACAGGGCTATTTTGACAATCGGGGGTAAAAAGGGGACAGACAGCTCTGATACCACCTTGGAGCTCAATGAGTGATGCTTGAATAATTACTGGATAAACCCAAAACAAAGCAGAAACCACCCAGGCAAAGGAAGTATTTGCTGCGGGCATACTATGTGGTTTTTACTTCGCAAATGTTATTTGACCACCTGAAATGGATAGCCCATTTTTCAGATGATGAAACCAAGTCTCAACTTGCTTAAAGGAACGTAGTTGGGAAGCCGAAGGGGCCTCAACTGTAAGAACTCCATAAGCATGTGTGGAGGGATGTTTGAAAACGCGTGCTCATTAATGTTTAGCAAGCTCCTGCCCTGTGCCAGGCCTTGTCCCACTGGATGCTCCCAGCCGTCCTGGGAGGTAGGTGCTCGGATTACCTCAGATGAACAGGACAGTGGGTCCTGTGGCTGGTGAAGAGCAGCTCTAAGATCTGAACCCCAACTGGCCCGACTCCAGAGCCTGTGCTCCTTCTACCACGCCAGCTGCCACTGCAGGGTCCCTGCAGAGAATGCAGAGCAAACGTGTGCCCTGGTGGAGAAAATGCAGGGAAGCAGCCAGTTCCTGGGCAGACACCCCATCTCGATTCTCGGTGGAGAGTCTAGCCACCGACATCATGAGGACCTGAGGGTAAACAGGACACCCAGAGTGGGCAGGTGGCAACTGGCAAGGGGGCAGCCTAGCTGCGGCAGGCGTCCTCGCTGTTCTCCAACTCCCCCCCCACCCCAAACCAACCTGTCTTTCCTGTTTCCCCCTTGCCTGGGATGCCCAACGCCCTTCTCTGGAAGTCAAGATCCAGGCCCATGGCAAACACCGTCTTCTCCCTGCAGCCTTCGCCAGGCCAAGGGGAGCGCCTCTTCTGATCTCCCACACCCTGCATCTGCACCCCGCCTGTGGCCACATCCTACCACCTGGCACTTTAATTTGTGTCCCGCTCTTCTCTCTCCTATTACAGTGGAAGCTGCTTCGAGGCAAGGTCTGTGTTGGATTCATTTAAGAATCCCATCAGCATTTTGTGTTTCCTGTGTGTGTACATGATGCCTCTAGGTGGCACACAGGATGACTTTATGGGGTGCACATACTAGGCAGGAACAAGCACTGGCTCTCTTAGTGAGCACACTACTCTCTTTTGAATCCCCTTTCCGCTTTTCAGATTCAATCAAGAGTGGGGCCTCGGTCTGGAGCTACTGTGTCACCTCCAACATTTGCAGGCCCCTTGCTTAGTTAAGGGAGATCAGACTCCAGACTCATAGCCTTCCCACAAGCTATCTAGCAAGGAATTGGTATCATAATTCTGCTTCTGTTGGCAAAAATTGGGAAGAGGGTGCACGAGTGACTGAAGTTTAGGAAGCTGTAATGTAACGCATTGCTTGCAATATCTTAGATGGTCAGTAAACATTTGTTGAGCACGTAGGTGAGCAGAATGAGTGAATGAATGATCATGATAATGACAGGCTCTCCTCCACTTTCTTTCCCTCCTGTCCTGCCCTTGGCTCTTCATTTTGAGGTAGAGAAAAACAGAACATTCTTAGAAGTAGGGAACCAAGGGAGAGTCAGTGCACAAGAGCTCTGACTTCTGTCCAAGTCCCCTCTGGCCGACGCTGGGCAGCCTCCTGGACAGGACCTAGGGACCAGCAGGGGAAGGCGTGGAAGACAGTTGTTCGGCTTTACCACCAAGCACCCATTTCTGCCTCTTTTGGTGACAGCTCTGCAAATATCCTGGGAAAGCCACCTCTCTAAGATTCTCCATCTACGTGCTTTGTGGGGAGTTAATTTCACTCCAGCTCTAAAGGTGGGCAGGTGATACACGCCTGACCACACCCCACTCTATGCCCCTGAACTCCAGCTTCTGGTTCACGGGCAGGCAAGTGACCCAATGTGGGCTACTGAGGGTCAACCTCAGGACTTCTCTCCAAGCTATGAATAAAAGAGATCTCTTTCTGCATTTTTCTTCAGCCCTAAAAGATCATCATGTGCAAACTGAGAATGAAGCCAATACAGCAGCAGAGTCAGGAGATGGAACGAAACGAAGTCCTGATGATATAATTGGAGCTCTGGATCTAACAGCTACTCCTAACAACTATGACTTTTCCAGTGTGTGAACCAATATATTCCTCTAGTATCTAATGTCCCACTTGCCCGAGGGCTTTTCCATGAGATCCCAGAGGAAAGAGCGGGGGCTGGAAGGTGGAGCAGGTGTTTTAGGCAGCAAAGGTGGAGAGAGCTCACATTTGGAGGGCCCAGGAAGACGGCACCCACGTAGATGACCACCCTTTTTGCTGGGCAAAATGTTGAGTGTTACTTTAAGGAAATAAAGGGTTACTAGGGAGCTACTGTTGGTTGTAGAGTTGGGGCTGGTGGAGCTGCCAGTCCAGACCAAATCCTCTAAAAGCTGGAGGACTGGGGAGGCCCCTGCCCCGTGGACTAGAGGCAACCAACCCTGCCCCCAGCCCTGCTCTGCCTTCTGTCAACAAACAGAAGCAAAGGGAAGAGCCAGTCGACGAGGCGGAAGGAAAGTCCATTCCTAAGGGCCCACCACGTGCTGACCAGCAGACCTGGCTGTAGGTCCGAGCTTGGCGTGACCACTTGGTCAGGACCGAGCCCTGCGGAGTGGGGTGCGAGGCAGAAAGCTTTTACAGAGAAGGAAAAAGGGAATTTCTTGAGCCTAATGTCAGAAAACTTTAAAAAACAAACCAGAAAACCTCTCTCCAGCTGTAAGGTAGGGATGCTGTGTACAAAAGGAGCTTTCGGGACACCTGCTCAGCACAGGTGCCCAGGAAGTCCCACCTCTCTGTGGCTGAAGGACCCTGCAGGTCCCTGGGACACAATCGCGGGAACTCAGTACTGAAAGGACTTTTAGAGATCACTGTGTCCAGTCATCTCCCTGTGGAGATGGGGAAACTGAGGCACGGGGCGAGGAAGGGACTTGGCCATAATCACTCAACAACTTGCTCTGCCATTTACCAGCTCTAGAACCTTGGGCATGTTAGGTAACCTTGTTGTGTCTCAGTTTCCTACTCTGTAAAATGGGAACAGTAACAACCTCCACCTGACAGAGCTGTCGGGAGGTTTACAGAACGACGTGTGCACGACACTGGGCGTTACGCCTGGCACACAGAAAGCAGTCGAGGTATGTTAGCTGTGGAATTTTCAGAGTCGGGAACTTTTCCACCAGGAGAGGAACCCCCTTCTTCCCACAGCCCCAAGCAAAGAACCCAGACTGCAGTTCGGGGGCTGGACACCCCCAGCCCCACCCCAACCAAATTCCTTCCAGGCCACCTTCAGCAAGGGCTCCATGAAGGCCCTTTCCTGGGTCGATCGTTTCTTTCTTTGTATTTCTCCAGCGGACCCTGCCCCTTCAACGACTCCCGATCCTTTCCGGATGCGGCCTTTGTATCCTCCTTGGAGAAGTCCTTGTTTGTGATGGCCGTCACCCCCGGCTGGCGATACCGTGCAGCTCCCCTCCGGCCGGCCGAGGTCGAGGTGGGATAAAGGCAGGCCTGTGCTCACGGCCAAGCTCCCACCCCACCCCGGAACTTCTTGCGAGGTGTGCTTCAGTGAAAGGGACAATGACGTGTGGCCCTTCCTTCTGCCAGCAGCTCTTCCCATCCGGCCGTGGATTAAAGGAGCCTGGGTCACTGCCCAGGCGGAATAAAGCCTGCAAACATCCTGGGGACGTGCCCTTCCTTGGCAGGAAAACGGTAGAGAGGGTGAGGGTGACGGCTCGGATCTCCCCCTACCTGCGCTCGTGCACACGCCCATGCACACGCACACGCCCATGCACACGCACACGCGTGGCAGCCTCATCCCTGAGCTCCGGAGTCGGCTCTGCCACTTGCCAGCTGTGTGCCCCGTGCACGTCACTTCTCCTGGTGCCGCATCCCCCCGCCTGTCAGATGGGGCTGACAGTAACATCCATCTCTTTGGGGCTTGGGGGAGTGAAGGAGCTCAAGTATGCCAGGCGTTTGCACAGTGCCTGGATACAGAAGGTGCTCAATACTGTTATCATGGTAGGTATATCTAAGAATTAAATCACTATGTTCTGAGCCACACTCCTCTGACCCTCCAGACCAGGTTAGATCCCAGCTCAATAAGCACACGGCACCTCTGCTTCTCCTTCCCAACTCTTCACGGAAGCTTCCAATCTTAGACAGTGACCTCCACGAGGGCAGGGGACAGCACTGTTTAGGTCACTGCAGTATCCCCAGTGGAGAGGGCACAGAATCATTCTTGGTGCATCAGACTCTTTCTGGACTGACTCTGCTTGACAATGACACTGTAAAACAAAAAAAAAAATCATCCTTTTCCACCCAGGCTAATAAACGAACTAGATCCTCACGCAGACTCCTCTCTGCCTCCTCCAGGGCTCTGCTTGGCACCGAGGGTGACGAATGTGAGGGCTGTGCCCAGGTCACGAGCTCACAGAATGGCAAAAACAGGGTTTCGGCTCCACCTTAGCAGGGGACCCACAAACAGGTCCTAACAGAATAAGCAGGAACGTCACACAACCTTGTCCTCAACACGAGCATCTCAACGAAAGGTCAGAGATGCTGGAGCGACAGCCGGGACCTGGGGCCCAGGATTCCACGCCCCCGTCCAGGCGAGGCCAGCGTGAGCACCGGCAGGCGGACCCCTCAGAGCGTGGTGGGCTGGATGAGCAGCACCCTTTGAGCTGCCTCCCTCCTGGGGTCTGCCCTGGAGGGCGTGTGACCAAAGCCAGTTAAATCAAGTACTCACAGTGTCCCAGGCCCCGGGACACAGTGCCCAGGTACTCCCAAGTCAGCGCAGCTGAACTGGAGGGACCCCAGACTTTGAGGAGGACCCTCGTGACTCAGTGGATTGGGGGCATCGCCAATGGTGGGAGGTGATGTCTGAGGACCCTATCAGGAAAGGAGGGGGAGCCCAGGGGACAAGCTCAGTGTCACGGATTCAGAATGATCTAGGAATTATCCAGGGAAACAATGTCTGCAGAAGACAGAGGGCTGCAGGCATATTTCCTACTCTGTTCAGCTCCTCTAACCCTCAAGAGACCTTCATAACATCTATCGAGTGCCTCAATGACAGAAGGAAGGCATCTGGGGACAGAGTGGAACACAGTGCCTGACACTAACCAAGTGGCTCCTACTCCAATCCACACAGAACCAAACATCCATTGTAGCATTGAAAACTAAGGCATGTCTGGAAATCATTTCTAAACAGCCACCAACTTACAGAACAATCTCACTCCAAGCGCATACCAAACGTGGGCCCTGGGAGGTCCCTGGCTTTTACTTTTTAACTCATTCTAACTAGTTACACAGGTTTCTCAACAATGGCTCACCTGAATTCCTCTGCTCCTGCCTAGCCAAACAGGAGGTATTCAAATGAGTTGTGTATTCTGCATGCATTTATTTGCCGGGCAAGCATTTCAGGCATGCCTGCTAAGTGCATGGTGTGTGCTAAGTATCTCACTACAGTGTTTTTGTACCTGCAAAACACAGATTTCTAGTCTAACTCCAGATCTGCTGACATCGGTCTGCAAGAACCTGCCCTCCCAACACCCTTCTGCTCCCTTTTGACATCAGACACAAGGCACCCAATTACTCTCAGGCAGCAGTGGGCTTCAGATGGCAGGAGAGCCAGGGCTGGGCGTCTGAAAAGCTCTTGTAGGTGCCTTCTAAGCCATCTGATTCTGCTATGAAATGGGGCCAGTCATTTCTCCATGCCCAGCTACTGTTGGAGAGAGCATCTCTCACCACAAAGTCCTTGCATGCTGGCAGTACTCTTACTCCCAAACTTGACATGGTTCTGAGGTGCCTCCTTCCTGCTGTAGACCTTGGACTTGCATGTAGCGTGGCATTGAGTTATGAATTGCCGCTCCATAGGGCCACAGATGAGTAAAAAAATATTGTGGTGAAAACCACAAACAGCACCACTTGGTATTATAATAACAACGATTAACACTCGCTGAGGGTGTGCTACGCTCCTGGAACTAAGCTAAGCTCTTTGCCTGAACTACCTCATTTAATCCTCCTGAAGAACCCCAGGAGTTAGTAAGTAACATCACCCCCTTTATATAAGTGGGGAAACTGAGACTCCAATAATTTCATGATCTTATCAAGGGTCACACAGACTGTACAAGTAGAAGCTCAGATGCAAACCCAGCCGCTCCGACTCCATGGTCTGCTTTCCTAATCACGGGAAACTCAGTAACTGCAGATTTATCATCTTGATCCTTGTACTCAGAAGATCACTTAGCGAAGCAAGAGTCATCAAAATATGAAAACTTACCCCTGAATTGAGCACTTGTAAAATCAGCACTTACACAAATATCACTCCCCCTTTACAATCCCACCAGTGCCAAGCTCAACCCATCAATGTTTCCGGTCACCATTTTTACAGGTTGCTTGGATGTCTTAGCATCAGACAAAGCAATGCAAGCACAACACAAGGTCAATTGAAAGGGAAATAGCTAATATTCTAAAAGAGGCAGGATTTCAGGAAGTTGGTGAAGTGATGTTGAAGAACTACTCAAATCACAACCAAAGACCGTGAGGGGAAAAAAACCACCAATATGAACTAGAGACAAAAGGCCCCTCAAAAGAGAAGGATTTCAATGATAATGAGGGATTAAATGAACCCATTTAGGAAAACCGATGAAGCCCTTTCCAATATTTTGCAAAAATAACCTTCCTTAGCCTGCTGGGAAAGTCAAATGAGAAAACTGTCCCTTTTTTACTATGGTTGTGCAAAATAATTATGCAAAAAATAAATCAACACTTTGTTCAAACTAAGAACAAGGGCATCGTTGCAACTACCACTTAAATTTTGTTAAGTACAAGATAAATACACTTATAATTTTTAGTTTTGTCTTTTGTCATTAAATCTTTGCCCCTCAATATTTACTAGAAATGCTTGGCTTCTATGTTGGGCCATTTCTCTTATTAAATGAAAGCTCTCCTTGGGACAGGGACCTTGTGCACTGCTTTGTCAAGCAGTCCCTGTTTCCTGCTAGGGGCAGCACATTGCTAAGCCCTCAGCTCTGACACCACCACAGAACTTTCCTGTCTGCTGCTTCATCTGCTGCCTGCAAGAACTCCAGGAGTTAGTTCAGGGAACTGTGTGCTATTATTTCAGGCACACACATCTCACTTTGTAGTTTTCGAAGCTCTTACCCCATGGGCCATTCCACCTTGACCCACAGGACAATTCTGTAAGACAAAAGTAACACTCACATTTCACAGATGAGAAAACCGAGGCTGAAATGTACGAAGCATGGCTAAGGCCTCATAACTCACTGCTGAAAGCTTTAGGACCAGAACTCAGGTTTTAACTGTGTAATCTTTCCCCATGGGATATCCAACTCTCTCAACCTTAGGGAAGACAAATGCAAGTTCTGCAGGCTAGTAAACATTTTTTTAGGCTGGTGAATTCTTTTTCAGAGCTATCTGCAAGGCTGCCTTAAAACACCCAAACTTATCTTCTTTCCTTTCACAGATATAGTCCAAAGTCTTTAGGCAAAAAATTTATTTCCACTGCCCTATTACAACTGCTCTCGGTGGAAGATAAGCATCAGAAGAGCTCTAGTCCAAACGCTCAGAATTGACAGGGCTTGCAAGCCACTGTCTGCTGTGCTGCAGGATCGCTTCCTGCGGTTCAGGTGTAGCAGTGTCCTCTAAGGCCTGAGCCAAGGGAGCAGCACATGAATTAGCAAGAAATGTCACCAGTGGAAGTCTCAGTGGAGGTGCTGGGAAAATCAACCTCTGGGAGGCCGGAACCTGAGGACTCAGAAAAAACACCCCTAGAAGCAAAAGTTCAATTCAAAGTATACGTCAGCCAGTCCTCTGCACCAGCTGCGTGTGCTGCCGCTGACAAGCAGTAAGGTGTGGTGGAGGCAGGGGACCTTCTGAAGTCCGGCCCACCCGAGCTGTGTCACCTTGGGCAAGTTATTTCCCCTCTTCGAGGCTCGTTTTTCCTCACCTGGAAAATGGGGTTATCACTTCCACCTGTTGTGAAGAGTACATGAGATAAGGTGGATGCACAGTTAGCACGGGCCTGCCTCACAGCAGCACTCAAAACACCCAGGCTATCAGGAATAAATTCAAGTGCAGGAGCCTGAGCAAGAGCTCTATAAAAAATTTTTAAAAAATAGCTGGGAGCGGTGGCGCACGCCTGTAGTCCCAGCTACTTGGGAGGCTGAGGTAGGAGGATTACTTGAGCCCAGGAGTTTGAGTTTGCTGTGAGCTATGATCACACCACTGCACTCTAGCCTGGGCAACAGAGTGAGACCTTGGCTCAAAAAAAAAAAAAAAAAAATTCAAGTTCAGGGCACATGAAAGCATTTCAGTAAACCTTAGGCCCCTTCATCAAGAAAGTATTTCTGTATCACCCAGAGCAGGAGACTTCATGACCTTCAAAACCAGGACTATAGGTTTGTGCAAACAGAAAAGAGAAGTTGGGAAAATCGGTGGGGGGGGGGGGGGTGCGGTAATCTGTGCAATGGGAATGCATGCACACCCCACACTCTGAGGGCTGGGGTGGTGGTCATAAAATAAGAACTCCAATTTTCTGGGAGCCCAGTCATTCCTTGGAGGGTATAAACAGGAAGGAATTGCTTAACACTGGAATTGGAAACACACTTTGCCCCCTGCCTGGTGCCCAGACACTTGGCAGTGGGCACTTAGATAAGCCCTACTGTCCAAAGGGTGCAAATGCTCAGAAGCCCCACCCCTGTGTCCTTGATCCAGCTACAGTAGGGTCTGTTTTCTGCAGCACTTTCATCCTCTTGTTCCCTGCTCAAGAATTTCCAGTGGCTCCCATTTACGGGTTTCCTTAGCTGGGTCTTCAAAGCTCTTCCTCAACTACCTTTTGGGAGTTCTCTTCCCTTCCACGAACCCCCTCCTCCATACAGCATGGTCTGGTCACGGTGCCCCTCCCCACCTCCATGTCTCACTGTGCGAGTCTCCCTCCACCCCCCAGTGCACCCCGACCACATCAGTGTCTGCCTTTTTAAACCCTACAAAGCCTTCAGGGCCTCCACTAAGTCTGCAGGAATCTCTCTGCTTGAACCCCATCAGCATGAATTCAACCTCATATCTAATGCCACTCACTGCTTCAAACTTCTACACATGCAGCACTGGCTGAGCTGTAAGCTCCTGGGGGACAGGGGTTGTGCATACACCTGTGGGCCACATTCACTCACAGCACCTAACACGGCGACCTGGATCCGGCCAAGTGCCTGCCCGGCTGCCGAGGGCCTGATCTTCGCTCAAAAGCTCAACCTTCCATGGTCTCTCCCCTGTTCAGCTCCATCAGCCCCCAGAACCTACTGCTCTGATCTTTATGTGTTCCCTCTCCCTTCCTCCGCTCCGCACAGTACAGAAACAACCAGGCCAGCTGGACACGAGCTGTGTGGAAGCCTCCCAGTATCCGGAAGGCTTTCATCACTCCCACTCTCCTCCGCCGAAACCTCCCCGTGCCGAGGGTGTAAGTTGCAGTGTCTGAGGAAGCTCTTGGAACCAGGGCCCTGGGCACCACACATGCTGGTGTCTGACACAGGCCGCAGACTTGACTCTGGGCACTGAAGCCCCCTGGCAGGGGGCAGAGGGCAGCAGCGATCACAATTTGCTAACAATGCCTGCTCCTGGCCCACCTGGGGAAACGGGCTGGGCTCAAAAGCTGCTATCAAGAGATAACAGAGCTTTCTTCTGTTGTCCACGGGTGAATCACCAGGTCCTTTTCATGGCTCACGTAAGAAGGGGCCAGGGAAGGACCTGGCTGTCCAAACACCTGGCATGTGTGTATCTGGCGACCAGGACCTCACTTTTCCCCAAATTCATTTTTCATTAGCAAACGACACCTGCACTCCTTTGAACAGGCACGGATATTCTCCCCCATTTGAAAGGCCAGTTACCTGGAGGGAAGGAGATGAAAAATGCCATCCCGGGTTTAGATCTGAAGCATCCAGCCTTTTGATGTTTAAGATGAGAGGTGGGGATGGGAATCTGGGTTTCTCAGACATCAGTAATAGCTGACAGCAACATGTGTTCCTGCCAGGTGCTGGAGCTGGGGAGATTTTTCTCAGCTAGCACTGTCCCCAGGACTCCTATCTCCGGAGCCCTGTGCCTACTGCGGGTGCTAAGTCAATGCTTGGCCTCAGAAGGCTGCATACTACACTGACCCTACCCTCGAGGTCTTGCACCCATTCAAGGCTGCTGGTTTCCTCCATCTCTGCCTGGTTAGCACTTCTGTGTCCTGAAGATCTTAGTGCAGGCACCTCCTCTCCAGGGAAGCCTTCCTTCCCTGGCTGCTTTGACGATGACAAGTCCCAGGGCCCGCCAGCCCATCTGCTGGAAACTGAGGTGTAACCCTTAATACAGACAGCCATCACATTAGGGTTCCCTGTGTCTTTGATTGCTGCACTGTGGTCTCCCCAAAAGCTTCACAAGGACAGGGACATGTCTGCTTTGCTCTCCATGGTCCTCTGCCTCCTTGCACAGTAGCTGCCGTGTAAGGTGCTCGCAGGAGAGGAACTGAGTAAGAGCAGACTCTGCAGGCAGAGTGCCTGAAGGCTAATTATGGCTCTGTCACTTGCTACGTGACCCAGGCAAATAACTTAACCTTTCTGTGCCTCAGTGTCCTTACTTATAAGGATAAGAATAATACCTACCAGATATCCAAGAGAAATGAAAACGTATGTACACACAAAAGCTTGTCTATGAATGTTCATACCCGTGTTAGTTCATAATAGCTAAAAAGAAAAATAACCCAAATATCCATCAACTGAGGAACGGATAAACAAAATGTGGCATATCCACACAATAGAACATTATTTGGTAATAAAAAGGGAATGAAGTACTGACATATGCTACAACACAGGTCAAAGTTGAAAACATTATGCTAACCAAAAGAAGCCAGACAAAAAGTCACATATTGTCTGATTGCATTTATAGAAAATGTCCAGAACAGGCAAAGTAAAAGAGACAGAAAGTAGATAAATGGTTGCCATGGGCTGGGAGGAAGAGCCATGGGGGGTGACAGCTAAGGGATGCAGGGGTTTTTTTGGGATGACGAAAAGGTTTGGAACGTGATCATGGCGATGGTTGCACAGTTCTGATATACTAAATGCTGCTTAATTGTAAGCTTTGGGCCAGACATGGTGGCTCACGCCTATAATCCCAGCACTCTGGGAGGCCAAGGCGAGAGGATCAATTAAGGTCAGGAGTTCAAGACCAGGCTGAGCAAGAGCGAGACCCCATCTCTACAAAAAATACAAAAATTGGCTGGGCATGGTGGCACATGCCTATAGTCTCAGCTACTCAGGAGGCTGAGGCAGAAGGATCTCTTGAGCCCAGGAGTGTGAGGTTCCAGTGAGCTCTGATGACGCCACTGCACTCCAGCTGGGGAGACAGAGCGAGACCTTGGTGGGGGCGGGTTGTGTAAGCTTTGAATAAGTGAATTGTGTGGCATGCGATTCCTATCTCAATAACGTTGCTTAAAAACAAAAAGAATAGTATTTAAAGTGTCGTTATGAGGATTAAGTTTAAATGTATTATTATTTGTAAGAGTGCTTGTCACTTAAACTAACTACATAAGCAATTAATACTCATTAAACCTTGATTATGTGCTGGGACTCTACTAAGCAGTTTATAAGTAGCACTTTATTTCACCCTCCTAGCCCAGGGAGGAGGTACTCTAGGTTTCCCACTCTACAGATGAAGAAACTGGGGCTTACAGAGGTTGAGTAACTCACCTAAAGTGACAGGCTGCTAAGTGGAAAGCTAGCAGTGCCCTAAGCCGTCACATAGAGACAGAACAAACTCACAGGTCTCTTGACTTGAAGTAGGAACCACTTGGCAACAACAAACAAAACATTCTCCTTAACATCAGTGACAGCAGCCCCCACAGGCCACTTACATTCTCTCCCCCTGGTGACCACCTGTGGGGCAGCTCCCTCCCTCCCCAAGTTCCAGGACTCCTGCCCTCACCCCTCTGCCCTCCAGGAGTCTGGTTTCTACAAGGAATCCAGCTGAAAAAGCTCCTTGTCATGTAATTGTCCTTGTTCCAAAGCCCCTTGTCATGTAGTCCATGTGTCCTCACACCTGCCAAGGGATTGGTGGCTTCCCTGGGGCCCTGGTCCCTACAATGGCCAGGTCTGGTTTCTTAGCACTTCCCAACATTTTTAATATAGGGAAAAAAATCCCTTCCAATTCATACTTTTCAAATCTTATAAAAAAGTAAATGTGATCCCATCACTTCCTGGTTAAAGGCTTCCCAGTGGTTTCCCACTATATCTAGAACAAAATCCACACTCTTGCCCAGGCCTAACCACCCCGTGCCAGCCTTCCAGCCTCCTTCAGTGGCCCCTGTCATCTCCAGGCCTCACTCTACTCCAGCACGTGGCCCTTCTCTCTCCTTGTCCCAGCATACTGTCACCCACGCCAGGAAAGCCACCTCTCTCTGCCCGGCCAGCTCCTGGGTTTTCAGATCCCAGGTTACCTGTCTTATCTGACTGAGCCATCATAATTAGTCTCCCCCTTGTCTGTTCTCCACCATGGCATCATTTTATTTCCTTCTCGGAACTTAGGATAATTGGCAAATGTGTGTTTCTTTCTTTGTTTGGTCGTTTAGTTTCTGCCTTCCTTGCCTCTGCGACACACAAGACTAGACTATAAGATCCGTGCGAGCAGGAACCATGTCTGTCTCATTCATCACCAGGCCCACGTGGTGGGTGCCCAGTATATATTTCAGGGTTTCTCGACCTTGGTCTTCAGAGTGAGGCTACTGACATTTCGGGCTGGATCCTTCTTTGTGGTGGGGGCCTGTCCTATGCATTGTAGTATGTTTAGCAACATTCCTGGCCTGAAACCATTAGGTGCACCTCCCAGTTGTGACAACCAAAAATGTCTCCAGACACTGCCAAATGTTTCTAGGGGGAGGGAGGGAGGAGAGGGAGGAGGTGTCAAAATCTTCCCTAGTTAAGAACCACTGATGTAGTTTTTGAAAGACTGAGTAAGCCAAAAGTGACAAAAAAAAAAAAAAAAAGAATTCATCCGAAGTACCATACAGTTTGAGTACGGTATGTGACCACTAAAAGTGCTGCTCCACCCCATGCGTGATGGAGGAGGGGGGAGGAGAGTTACGAGACCAGGTCTTTGAAGGACCCCAACAATTCTGCCACCGTCAGCTGGCGTAGATGGCTGGGTGGCTGGTGAGAAGAATATGGGACAATGCCCCTTTTTCTTGGAATATCACCCTGATCTTTATATATAACCCAAGGTTGTTAAGCTCAGTGCCAATTTCTAACTGTGGTCATTGTACATTAAAAATAGCAGGCACTCTGCAATCAATAATAACCGCTAATATTTCTAATACTTGCTCAGCTCATACACCACCTAGTTTAAAAGTCGGAACCGAGGTAGATACCATCACCTTCTTCTCCACACACAGGAGAAACTAAGTCACAGGCGGTAAAGCGAAGGTGCAGAGATTTACAACAACTCAGTTTAACTCTAGCTGCCCTGCATTAACTACTGATTTATACAGATTTACTAGAAAGTCAGAACGGCAGCCACACAAGGAAAGTGACTAAATTTTCATCTTTCTTCCCTACGGTTAAGCCAGTATCTAAACACACAGGAAGGACGTTCTGGGGCACAGGCTCAGATCCTTCTGGGGACCTGAGGAGGTTAGAGAATGCAAGATACTGTTTTTAAAAAGGAAAGCATGCCCTGGCTCCGTTACGGGGCCCAAAATCAGAGAAGTAAAGATGGTTGATCACACTGGAAAGGCCTTTGGAAATCACCTACAGCTGGGGTTTTCAAACTGGGTTCTGCGGGACCCAAATACCCAGCAGAGAGTGGGAGGCAAAGGGAGGGGTTCGAGCGCCAAGGTGGAACCCCGATGTTAAGACCCCATTTCAAGAAGTGGCTGCATTGCTAAAAAAACACCTGGAAACCCCTGATGGCATCTAATGTCCTCATTTCATAGATGAGGAAACCAAGGACCAGAGAGGAAAAGCCATCTGCTCTAAAGCGACACAGACTCCCCTGTTCCCGTAGGGGGAGGAAAGCAAGGGCTTTGTGAGCAGATGGAGCTGTGTTTGAACCCTGGTTCTGCTACTGCATTTCTCTAAGCCTCAGTTTAGTAACTTGAGAAATGACAGTAATCTCAAGTAATCTCATCTTCCTCATCAAGTTTTATAAACAATTTAATGAGCTAATGAACGGGAAGTGCTAGGAAGACTGGAGCTGGTCGTGTGCTATTAGGGTACCTGGAGGTGGCACAGTCATAAGAAGAGAGGTTGGGAGCGACTAGCTGGATGGATCTTTGCCCAAATGTAAGCATCTCCACCCCCAGCTGCGTGAGTATGGGCAGGTCGGTTCAATTCTTTGAGTCCTAATTCCCCTTTGGTTTAATGGCATACTAATTCCTTGTGTACAAGTGCGCCGGGAGGCCTGGCTCCTTTGAAGTGCACAGAGTGCTTGGCACATTGCCTGGGACATACTAGATGCTCAATAAGCACTTGCTATTATCATCAAACCACTTCTTAACTTCTGTGACACCTCATTAGGAGACCTGCTGCTGGGCTGCTGCTGCCAGTGCCCAGGGAGCACCCACAGGAGCGTCGCCTCCTCCAGGGCGTGCAATGCTGAGGAATCTTGGAAGATGCACCTGTACCAGCAAAAAGCAGATCCAGGTGATGGATGAGTTGAGTGTGACTTAGAGGCCCTCACCTCACAGCTCTCACAGAAAGAATGTGTTGCATGATTGCACCTTTTATCTTGATTTTTTTTTTTTTTTTAAGAGGGGGGAAAAAAAATAAAGGCAAGAACTTCAAGGTCAGGTTCACTTCCCTGCAGGCTCCTCCTGGGCTGCAGTGAAATTTCAAGAATGCAGCCTCTGGGCCCAGTTTACATTCCCACCCTCTCCGTATCCAGGATACCAGAGGGACCTGCGGCATTCCCTCCCACCAATCAGCTTCCTCAGCTGGTCTCCAGGCACTCAGTCACATCCTCGGCTGCCGGGTCCCTGACGGGGGCTGGGCCGGCCACTTACTCTCGGGAGAAGCATTACTACTTAGCAGGAGGGCCACTCATTCACACAGCATATATATTCAGAGCTCACTGGAGTCAGGCCCCGGGGATACAGTTCTGTGGCCAAGGCGCCAGAGCCCCGTCCTTTGGGAGCTTGCAGTGCAGAAGACAGACACAGAAATAATTTGAGCAATTTCACGAAGCAGCAGCACACAGTGGCAATGAGACTGTAAATGGGTTGGGAGTGGGGTGGGGGCCTGACCTACTCCTCAAGGTTAGGGAAGGCTTCCCGAGTGATGATTAAACTCAGGGCCGAAGGATGAGTAGGTGTAAATAGGCGAAGGAGAAAAAACAAAATTCCAGGAGGAGGGACCAGCATTTGCAAGGCTGTGTAATGCACAAGACTGCAAGGCCTCTGTAGACCAGCTGCCAGATGGCAGTGAGGGCAGGGCGGGGTGGGGGTGGGGCTGGGCAGGGGAACAGGTTGGGGCTGGAGAGGCAAAACCAGAGTAAGCTCTAAATTGAGTGTCCTGTGGGCCATGTGAGGGAGAGTAGACTTGAAGAGCCATGACAGAGCATGAAAGTGTTTTATGCCAGGGGATGGCATGATTAGATCGTGTTTCTGTAAGAAACTTGCAATAAGACCATCTTGGAGAATGCAATGGAGGGAGAGGCTAAGGTTTTTTAAAAAGCAAGGAAATCAGCTAGGGAACTTTAGTGGCAGTTTGCAAGTCCCCAGGATGATGGACCTGGGCTGACGGGGGTCGGGGAAGCTGTGCAGGTGGAGCCTGGCAGGTGGAGGGCTGGCCTCTTTCCAATGTCCCTCTCCTGCACCCTGTCCTCAGGGCAGCCCTGCAGCCACACCAGCACACCACACTCAGCTTTTGTGGACCAACAGCTCTGGGTTGCAAAGTTCACAGAGGTGCTGCCCGTCATTAGGAACCTGCTAAAGCAACACCTGGTCTCCCAACAAGACCCTGCCAGCCAGGGGAAGCCACAGCAGGGAGGGCACACTCGCAGGCCTAAGGGCTATGAAGAGATGGTGGAGGATCCTAAGGATACAAGTTTTCCAGACACCTCTAGTGCAAAATGGTCCCCCCCCCCCCGCAACTCCCCAGTGCCAGAAGGGAAAGGAAGGTTATGTAGATGCTCCCATGACACTATGCACAGAGGAGGAGCTCAAAAAATGTCTGAGGAAGGAGGGGAGAAAGGGAGGGAGGAGGGCAAGAAGATAGTTAATTGGTTAGCTAATTAGTCAGTAGTTTCTTTGAAACCCTGATGAGCTTCTTGGTCCTCTGGAGCTGCTGGCTGGCGTCCAGCCTGCTTAGATGGAGAACCAAACCCAGCTGCCCAGCACCCGGGGTCCCATCCCCAGAGATGCTGAAGGCACAAAGTCTGAGGTGGGGCTTCAGACCAGACAGGTTCCCCCACCCCACCCTACTTTTTTTTTTTTTTTTTTTTTTACGAAAGTAAAAGAAAAAAACAAAAACATACAAAAATAACCCACAAATACAAGCAACAAAAAACTTTCCCCTCCTCACCTACCAATACAGGCCCCTAAACTAAAAGGAAAGTTAAAATTTCCTGTGTGTCCTTCCAGAAATGTTTTCGTACACATGCCAGCATGTATGAACCCGGTGCATTTGCACATGCATATACATATATATACATATACACGCCAATCAAATACATTCTACCTCAGCGCTAAGAAAGCATCACTTATAAACAGGATTATTCCATGTAAAAGAAAGAAAAACTGCCAATAAGCTATGACCCAGTGAGTTCTTTACCTTAGAATATTTGTATGTGTTGAGAACATTCCTCTAGACTTATTTAGACATGGATTTTATTACATGATTCTGTTTTCCACATGTGAAAAGAAAGCTGTAAGTGAAATAAACGAGCTAAGGTATTCTTAGAAGGCAGCCCCTTCCCAGCTCTGAGTCATCGGCACCTGTGTGGTTCTCACAGTGTCATTCTTTGTGCCTCGGAATGTTGAGGCAGCATTTCTTAAAAGGGAACCCTGATAACATCTCTGCGATTTTCTTCCGAGCCACTCACAATTACTTTGAGTTTTGATTCTGGTGCCTTCTTGATTTTATCAGCTGATGTCAAAGAAAGTTTTTCAATAAGGTTCTTCCATGGTTTTTGATTAAAACACAGAGGGGTCACAGCCACCCACAATAGCATTCATGGCTGTGTCAGCAATGATGGTGACGGTCAAGAGCATTTATGAGATGCACCCCTCATTTGAAGACTTTAACAAGTAAAACAAACAAAACTGATTAATGACATTATAGGACATACACCATCTCCCTCAAGTCACTCTCAGTAGACCTGGCGTTGCAAACTCAAATCCCAACACAGCCCAGGCAGGTAACCAAGGGACGCGGGAGAGGTGTGCTGTAGTGAACACAAGCTTTCAAAGGGTGGCCCTGGACCAGCAGCTATTTTAATACTGTGTGCGCCAAACACTTCTATGGAATAGATATTAATAATTTCTTGGAGCCCCACTATAAAAACTCTAGTTGATGTGAATGTGTATTTTTAACCCCATTTTTTTTTTTTTTTTTTTTTTGAGACAGAGTCTCACTCTGTTGCCCAGGCTAGAGTGAGTGCCGTGGCGTCAGTCTAGCTCACAGCAACCTCAAACTCCTGGGCTTAAGCGATCCTCCTGCCTCAGCCTCCCGAGTAGCTGGGACTACAGGCATGCGCCACCATGCCCGGCTAATTTTTTTTTGTATATATATATTTTAGTTGTCCATATAATTTCTTTCTATTTTTAGTAGAGACGGGGTCTCGCTCTTGCTCAGGCTGGTCTCGAACTCCTGACCTCGAGCGATCCACCCGCCTCGGCCTCCCAGAGTGCTAGGATTACAGGCGTGAGCCACCGCGCCCGGCCTAACCCCATTTTTTAAAACAAAACATACTCTTCTTAATCTCGCTGTCTGCTCCATCATATCTCTGGGACTTCTTTCCCTAAGAGCACCTGCAGCTCTGCCTTAGTCTTGTCTATGTCTACACGGCACTCCATGGCCTGGGTGCCCCATAACTTGTCTACACAGCTCCCAGGGAGAGTTATTTCGGCCGTTTGCTGGTTTTGTTGCCCTTGCCTGCAAGGCTGCATTGAGGAAGAGGCAGAGCTGGGGTTCTCAAGTGTCCCCCCCACCAGGGGTGTGTGCAGGAGTGGGAGCTCTGACACGGGGGGGGGGGGGGGGGGGGGATGGCTGTGTGAGTCACCAGCTCACTCCTTGGCCGCTCTGGGGATGGAGGCTTCTAGGGAGGAGAGGGGAGGGACTGGTTGTAGAGGATTCTGGATGTACCAGCTGCTTCTTCAGAAGATTCAGCAGCTTTAGAGAGGACGACAGTGAGGAGGAGCCAACGCTACCCCCATCCCTGGCTGCCTCAATCAGACTCCAACTGCTGCCGGCCACCTGTTGGGGCCACCCTCACCCTCGCAGCATCCTCCCTCTGCTCCCCCATCAGCCCAACCCCTTCCAGAGGAGCAGAGGACAGGGAAAGTCAGAAGGGGCCTCTGTGAGTGAGTGTCTGTGGGGTGGAGGGAGGTCTTAGGATCACTTCCCACAACCCCCTCACCCTTCTAGCACATTCCATACGCACATCACAGAAATGGAGGTAACAACAGTGCCCTCAGGAGTGATAACCACAGTGCCGAGCAAACACAACCCCAATTAATCCACATAATTCTGAAAGTGCCTATTGTCAGCTCCATTTCATTGATAAGAAAATCGAGGCTCAGAGAAGGTGAATGGCTTTGCCCAAGTTACACAACCCACAAGTGGCCTCGCTCTACAGAATGTCCCAGTATTTCAAGGATTTCTTCCAAGGGAGGGTTTCTAAGGCAGCAAGTTGAAACTCAGAAGTCTTTTTCCTAGAGAGTGTGGGTCCCAGGCCAACCCTGGAGACCCCAGTGTGTCGCATTATGTTCCTGGGTTCGGTACAGGCGCCCAGCTGAGCGAGGGCAGCAGGGGAATGGAAACTTCTCTTTCAGTCATCTTTTTCAGGATTTACATTTTTAACTAAAGCCACGGTTTTTAAATAATATTGTTTTACATCATTTCACTTTCCCCTTTGTTTATCTTTCCGCCCTTGTAATTATTGTTTCGCTCATCCTCATTTTCACGCACTGACCTCCTCAACAGAAGCAGCGAGGTGGCTTTTCCTAAAGGTTCTGTCTTTCCAGGGGGTCCAGGAATTCGCAGAACCTGGCAGAAAGGTTCTGATTCCAGGGTCATTAGCATGGCTCATTAATCATAAACACTCCCCTCCCCCTAAACACCCCAAACAGCAGATTAGGTTTTAACTTTTGCTGGCAGGACACCTGCTTCTGACATTCCTCCTCCCCCACCTCCCCACCTCCCCACCTCCCAGGATTTACAACACAAAAGTAAACATTTACACTGGTTAAGGTTTACCAAAAGGAAGTGTGGCCTGGAATGCTTCCTTTGAAGTTCTGCCTCACAAGAAGGAGTCCTTTCAAATATGGAAAATAAGAAAATAAGCTCATGTTGGAAGAGAAAAACCTCAAAGCCTTCTAGGTGATGTCCAACTCGGGCTCAGCATAGCCAGGTTTTCACGGTTTTTCTCTGGAGCCATGAGGCCAGCGTACGTTAAATCCTAAGTATAACACGGAACGGTAGGTCTCTGCTCCAGGGTCAGTTGGGTTATCGGCTAGCAATGCAATCAAGTGGCCTCCTGGAAACTCTTGGCTGGAACTTTCTTCCTGACAGAGGTAGCACCAAGGGGGAGGGAAGAAACCAGTACCTTCCCAAGGGGGAGCCAGAGGGCAAGGCCAACTTACCAGGAGGGAAAGAGCGGGACGTCCACCTGTCGCCCAGCCTAAGCTGATTTGCTCAAGGAGGGATGTCCGCTTTACTGGAGGTGGGTGAGGGGTGGAGCCCAGCCAGCCCGGGGGGATGCAGGCTGGGCTGACAGACGGGGTAGCAGGCGCCACGGCAGAGTCACCAGACACTGAGGTCATGCAAGTACTTTGGGGGGAAAAGGAAGTGAAAAAAATCCCCACACCCACCCCAAGATCGCAGGACAATGGAAATGCTCTAATAGGAAAAGAAAGGGTTGTGTGGCATTCATGTCTAATCAGACCCTGCCACTCTTCTGGGGTGACGGCACCTCCATCACTATAGCCTCTAGCGGTCAAGATCAAGCAAGAGTCTTGACCATGTGGGGCAAGTCCCAAGCACCACGAATTGAAGGAAGGACTCCCCAGGAAACAGCATCGTTCACGACCACCTCTTTCTAGCCCCTGCTGACTGCTTGACCCAACTGGCTCACCAGTCTTCATGACAGCCCAGTGAGGCATGCATTACTGTGCACACTCTGCACGTGGGATCACTGAGGCCAGCTAACCCGGCCCGAGTTGCAAACGATGCCAAAGCGGAAGGAGTCCATGCTCTTCCTACTGCACTACGTGGCCTCCGAATGGCAGATGTGTCGGAAGAAGCGCTGAACTGGGACTAAATTGGGCGAGGCCCAGCCCAGCTTTTTGTCGCCTGGGTGACCCTGAGCAAGTTCGTCAACCCTTTGCAGGTGTTTCTGATCCCACTGTTTTCAGCTGCAGCGCTTCAGTGGGCTGCACGCTCCAGGAAGGAGTCCACCTCCACCCATTTGCTCTAACTCCCAACCCACCCAGCTGAGTATTCAGAATTTACCAGCATGGATACAACGTGTTTTGGTAAGGCTTTCCCCTCACTCCTGGGTTCTCTATAACATGGGAAGCGTGGTCCTTCCAACACGAGCTTGTATTTTCACCACACATCCTTCCAGAAAGGAGAAAGCAGCCAGCTTACTGCTACACCACCTCATTTTACACCCAGACTTCCACCAAGGGAGTATCTACAAAGTCTGGCCTTTCATGGTTCTTCCGTCAAACTCAGCCCCAGCAGGGTCCCCCGCCCCCTTTACCTACATAGAGAAAGCAGACCCAGAGCCCCTGGGCATTAATTCCTGCCACCTCCAGCTGCCTGGCGATCTCACTCCAAGAAACACTCCAGTTCTGGTTCTGAATTTGATCCAAGGACGCTAATTACAGACCCGTTTCTCTGAACTTCGGAAGCTCAATTTCCTAACTTGTCAATTGGGGATGAAACAATTTACCTCACAAAGTTGCCATGAAGAGCTAGGGGAACCCCAAAAGGTAAAACTTTTCTGATCATAAACATTCCTTGTGCTTACACATGCTGGGCCCTTGAGCGCACTATCCGAGTGAGTCAGTATCAGACAAGCACAAAAACACAGGACCTGGGGACAAACGAACCAATCAGTAAATGAAGGAATGGAGGGAAGGAGAGGGAGAGGGACAGGGAAGGCCAGTGGGGGCCCTGAGTCATGTAAAAGGTTTCGGGGTTTTCTGTGGGCCTTGGAGAACCATGAGCAATTTCGGAGAAGGGGAGCACTTTGGACTGGAAAGCCCTGCAGAAGAAAATTCCTGAAGTAGTTGCACCACGAGATTGCTGGAAAATCATCTTGGAGTCTGGCCACCCTGTTAGTTGACGGTTGCAACAGCCAGAGCAAGAAATGGCACCTTCATTCCAACAGTGGCCTTGTGGACCACAAAGGGCAAAGGATGGGTAGAGGGTAGGAATGAGTCCAAAGAACTCAACTCCCAAAGGCTCCTGGCAGCTCTGTCCCTTCAGATTTGCAAGGATACACTTTCCCAGATGCTTATTTTCATCCTAGGTCTCTAGAAATGTGAAGTGTAGATGTCCTGAACCACTAATTCCTACCCCCATATTCACCTCGCTGCCTTAAAAGAAGAAGAAATCACTGCTGTACACAGCGGCATGACTCACAATGGCCAGAAGGTGAGAGCAACCCGAGCGTCCATGGACAGATGAATGGAAAAACAAAATGTGATATAAGCACACGGTGGAATAGTACTCGGCCTTAAAAAGGAAATTCTGACACGTGCTACGACATGGATGAGCCCTGAGAACATTATGCTGAAATAAGCCAGTCACAAAAAATCAAATCTCATATGATTTCACTTATTTGAGGCACCTAGAGTACTCAAATTCTTAGAGCCAGAAGGTAAAAAAAGTGGTTGTTAGGAGCTGCAGGAGGGAGGGAGAGGGAGGCATTGTGTAAGGGGTGCAGAGCTCCAGTTTAGGAAGATGAAACGTTCTGGAGAGGGATGGGGTGATGGTTCCACAACAACGTGAACGTACTCAGCACCACTCAACGGGACCCTTGAAAATGGTTAAGATGGTACATTTTGTGTTATGTGTCTTTTGCACAATTTTTTAAGAAGTAAAAAGAGAAAAAAAATCATTGCTCACATGGATTGTCGGTGCAAATGGGACTGCCCAAAAACAATGGAATTCTTTGCCAACCAGACACACCCTATCCGGGAACCTTCTCCTCCTCCTCCTCCTCCTCCTCTTCCAGGCAACTTTTCATTATTGCTTAAAAATTCCCCTCCCCCTGACCCTCCCCCACCTGGAGCTGACTCAGCTCCTTTCAGCATCTGAATGGCAGGCCCCAGCCAAAGACTGACACTGCCACCTTCTCCTGTGTCCTAGGGCACCTGGAGTTCCTGGTGACCAACACACATCCCACCCATCCATCATTCCAGGACTCCAGCGGTCTCCAGCCTTGCAAATGTGACCCCAATCCTGAGTGGCATCCCACGTGAGCTTGGCAGGTTCCAGAAAATTCTCTTCCTGGCAAAAAGCACTGGGGATAGAGTACCCTGTAGGAACTGTTTGTAAGGGCTCCTCCCCAGGGTCAGAGGGCCCCAGGGCCTGCCATCTTAGAGGCACACATGGTCTCAATGCTGAGCACGAATGAGGCCATGGAGTCCAGCCTGCTTCTCTACCCACTTCAGTCTTTGCCGCTGACTCAAAGGAGATTGGGACTGGAATGAGGAAATGGCTCCCTCGGTCCTGCCCCCTGCGAAGAGCTACAAAGCCTGCTCTACTGGATCCGGTCACTTACTCATGCACTTGAACTCAGGTACTAGGTGCCTACGCATTTAGGACTGTTATGTCTTTTGATGAATCAGCCTATTTTTATAAAAGCTCTCTCTTTGTATGACATTACGATAGCCATTCCAGTTTCCTTTTGATTAGTATTTATATGGTATATCTTTCCTATTCTTTTACTTTTAACCTACCTGTGTATTTATGTTTAAAATGAATCTCTTATAGGCAGCCTATATCCTTGAGTCTTGGTCTTTTTTTTTCTACTTTTTAATTAAAGCGTTTAGTGCATTTACTTTTAACGAATTATTGATATAGTTACATTTAAGTCTACCAACTTGCCATTTGTTTTCTATTTGTCTCATCTATTTGATTCTTTTTTCTTCCTTTTCTGCTTTTTAAAAAAATTCATCCACAGTGTACCATTATTATGTTTGCTCTGAACAGTCAATTATCTTTCAAAGAAATGAAGACATTTTAAAAAGGCTTTTATATTTCTGTTGCTCTTAATTTTTCATGTAGATCTAAGTTTCCACCTGATAGCATTTTCCGGCAGCCTGAAAAATTTCTTTTAACATTTCTTATTGTGTAACTCTGCTGGTGATACTTTCTCTCAGCTTTTATTTTACCAGAAAATGTTTAGATTTTACCTTTATGTTTTCAGGACATTTTTGGTCGGATATAGAATTGTAGGGTGACAGTACTTTTCCCTTTCAGCACCTTAAAGATATAATTCAATTATATTTTGGCTTGCACTGTTTCTGCTGAGAAGTCAGCGGTATTCTTATTGTTCTCCTTATGTAACCCTTATTGTTCCCCTGTACGTTATTCTCTAGATGATTTCAAGATTTCCTCATCTTTTGTTTTCAGCAATTTGATTATGACGGGTCTAGGTGCGGTTTTCCATTGGGTTATCCTATGTTTGTTGAGCTTCTTGGATCTGTTGGTTGATATTTTCTTCATTTTTGGAATTTTTCAGCCATATATCTTCAAATGTATTTTCTTCCCCAATCTCTCTTTCTCCTTTCCTTTTGAGAATGCAAATACAGATTTCTTGGAGTGCTTAATAATGTCCCATAAATCACCGAGGTTCTGACCTTTTGTTTTTCAGCTTTTTTTCTTTCTTTGCTTCAGTTTGGATACTTTCTATTGTCCTGACATCATGTTCGCTGATCTTTTTTTTTCCTGTAGCATCTCATCTACTGTTATGTTAGACTCAACTAGCAAATTTTTCATCTGAGATATTGCAGTTTTCATCTAGAATTTATTTTGTGCCACTTCCCTACTGATTTCTTCTCCTTTAAATCCTTAAACATATCTCTAATAATTGTTTTAAAGCCATCTTCAGCTAATTCCAACATCTCTGCCATCTCTGGGTCTGTTTCTGTTGACTGTCTTCCTTCATAAGACAATTACCTTTTCTAGTCTGTGCTGGACAAAGTGAATACTAAGTTGTTGAGAATCTAAATCTTGCATTATTTCTTTAAAGAATCTGAAGTTTTGTTCTGATGGGCAGTTAATGTATTGGCTTGATCAGCTTAATCCCCTTGAGGCTTGTTTTTAAGCTTTGTTAGGCCATGAGGTGAGTTTAAGGATGGAAGTCATGTGCTAAGAATGGTGGAGCAGAAAGGCATACAGGACCTGGGTCCCTGATGACAATGTGGTGCCACCACCCTGGCCCTGCCTGGCCTGTCTCTGGATTTTTTCTTTATGTGACAAAGAAGTAACATCTATCTTGAGGTTAAGCCACTGTTATTTATGACCTGTACTACCGGCATCTAAAAATTATTTCTATTAATATTATCAAGCATTTGCTAAGCAGCAGGTCTGTGCTCAGTGCTAGGCATAAAGCAATCTACAAGATAATGCAGCTCCTACCCTCTTAAAGCTTATATTGTCTAGAGCAGGGTTTTCATCAACTTTAGAATTTTTCAGCCATATGTCTTCAAATATATTTTCTTCCTTAATCTTTCTCCTTTCCTTGTGGGAATGCAAATACATATTTCTTAGACTGCTTAATAATGCTCCATAAATTGCTGAGGTTCTGACCATTTTTTTCAGCTTTTTTTTCTTTCTTTGCTTCAGTTTGAATACTTTTTATTGTCCTGACTTCATGTTCACTGATCTTTTTTTTTCTGTAGCATTTCATCTACTGTTATGTTAAACTCAACTTTGGCAAACTATGGCCTGCAGGCCAAATCCATTCCTTGCCCATTCCTGTAAATACAGTTTTTACTGAGACACAGCTACACTCATGTGTTAACACAAATTATCTATGGCTGCTTCATTCTACAGAGTTAAATAGTTAAGACAGAGAGGGCATGGTCCACAAAGCTTAAAATATTTACTGTCTAGTCCTAGACAAAGTTTCTGACCACTTTTCTAGGAGGATAGCAGTTCTCAAACTTTTAAAATATTTTCCAATGGCCCCCCCGCAAAATTAGTGAGAAAGTGGCATTATTTTACATCTTTGCCAATCTCCTTAATGTATGGCTTAATAAAAGACAGCTGAGTCCTAAGAGCTGCTTTTACATCAGTCTGTTGCAAAATCACATGCCATGTAGTCTCTGGACTCTCATGAGGTTGAAAGTAAAAAAGGCAAATAACTTCTTAGTAGTATTATGGAGTTTTGACCTTGTAGGTCTCCTGAGAGGATTGCAGGGACTTCCAGGGACCACAGTTTGAGAAATGCTGGTCTAGACAAGTCCTGGGCTGACATTACACAGAAATAACATGAGGTATTAACCAATTACAATTGAAAAATCAAAAATTCAAAGGAATAGTATTGCACTATAAGACAATATAAACACTGAACCTGGCCCCATTCAGGGAGGTGGGGAAATGATTCCTTAGGGAACTGACTTTTAAGCTGGGCCCTGGGAAGGAAGTGAACCGGGTGAAGGTGGGAAGAGGAGGAAGTTCTCCCTCCCTTCAGTACATCTGCTTTTCCTGCCTTGCTGAGGAAATTGGGTTAGGATATAAAGAAGGATCAGAGATGGGGATGTCTTTCTCCCATGACGTCTTCCTTAGGGGAGAGTGACCACTTTGGAAATCGGCTCTGGGAAGCAAAAGGGAAGCTGTAGCCCAGGGTCCTGCTGATGGTCCTGGAGTTAACCGCAGGGACAGGGAAACCCCGATCTCTCTGGGATGAGGGTGCTGTCCCACCAGGTGGGGCACTCTGTGGAGGCCCTCGTGCTGAGACTCAGGGCACTGGGGCCCGAGGACAGTCATCCAAGCCCACAGGATGCAGTATCCTGTGGTAACACATGTAGGAACATAAACCCTTCGCTAACAGCCGCAACTTAAGGCAATTAGGAGCCATTCAGCACCCAGATGGTTATTTGCTCTAACTGTTACTGGTTGAGGGAGCAGCTAGCTACCTTTCCACTCCTTTCCCAGGCCTTGCTCCCATCTTGCGGCTGCCAGCTCTGTAGACACTCACTCTCCAAACCAGACACTACCAAGTTTCGGGAGGGACACAGAGGCTGGCCCTGATCTTCTTCCCCTGACACGGCCACCCTTGGGGTGTGAAAAACCACCAGGTTCCAGCCACCGTCTCACTTCAACCTCCCTAGGCCTTTGCCCCACTTGAAAAAGACTAGGCAGAGAAGAAAACCATCCCCAGAAAAGGGAAGGCACCAGATGCTGGCTGTCCACTGGCTGCACCAATGTCCAGCACTCACCTAGCCCAATGAGATCAGGTCACTTACTGCATTTTTAAGGGTGGGGAACTGAAGCACAGTGAACTGTCGGAACTGACTCAAAGTCACAAAGTCACAAAGTCGATGAGACAGGATTTAGCTTCTAAGATTCAGCTCCTTGAACATCACACTCTATTGCTCTCTAGCTTTGAAATGACAGGAGGAAGTGGCTTTTAAAAACGTGTATGTACAGATGCTCACCGTCATTAATTTTTAGGGAAATGCAATCAAAACCACAATGAGATACTAATTCACACCCCTTGTGATGGCTACTATTGGAAAAAACAAAAACAAACATAAGCATTTTTTGTGAGGATGTGGAGAAACTGAAACCCTTGTGTATTCCCGGTGGGAACCGAAAACAGTGCAGCCATTGTGGAAAACAGCAGGGCAGGTCCTCAAAAATAAACATAGTTACCATTTGATCCAGCAATTCTTCCTTTGGGTATATACCTAAAAGAAATGAAAGCAGGGTCTTCAAGAGATACTAGTGTATCCATGATCATAGCAGCATTACTCACGATAGTCAAAATGTGGAAACAACCCCAGTGTCCACTGATGGATGAATGCATAAGCAGAATGTGGAATGTGGTCTGTCCACGCCATGGAATATGATTCAGCCTTAAAAAGTATAAGGTGCCGTTACACGCTGCAACACGGATGAACTTTGAGGATATTACGCTAACTGAAATAGCCAGTCACAAAAAGACAAATATATAAGATTTCACGTATATTAAGTACTTAGAATAGTCAAAATCATAGCTAGAGACAGAAAGTAGAACAGCGGTTGCTAGGGGGTAGGGGTGGGAGGAGGGGTGGGGAATTGCTATCTAATGGGTATAGAGCCTTGCAGGATGAAAAGAGTTCTAGAGATGGGTGATCGTGGTGATTGCACGATAATATGAATGTACTTAACGCCACTGAACCATACATTTAAAAATGGTTAAAATGGAGAAGTTTATGTCATGTATATTTTACCACAATTAAAAATAAATTAAGTTTTTAAAAAGTAAACAGGAAAAATATCTGTGTAATAAACCTCAGAATCTTTATTATTGTAATTACAGTAGGAATTATCCTGAATAACAATCTAATAAAAAAAATTGGGGGCTGGTTACATTTCTGGACTTCTGGGACCGAGAGAACACTTGCAAATGGATTAAATGCCGTGGACTTTTCCTTGGTCTGTATGCCAAGCCAAAGAGGTGATTAGCAGGCCTCAACTACCGATTTCTAATCAGAAAGTTAAAAAAAAAAAATCAGCCTTGGTCAAAGAGAAAAGGAACAAAGGGCCAATAAACCCAGGGGTGATACAATAAAAGCTGGGTTGTGCTGCGTACGGAGCCCTTGGAGCTCTCCAGCGCCGCATTCTTGCCCGTGAACGTGTTCTCAGAAAGCGAGGGTTTTCATGACGTCATCGGGCTATTGCATTGCACTGATAACGCATCATTCAACGCCGTAGGGTCCCTCACAAAGGCAGGCAGTGCCTCTGAAGGAAAACGGGGACATTTGGGAGGACATATTCCAGGAGTCATTAGCAATTAGATCTGAACTGTCCTGGTACACTGGCCTCTCCTTCCCACGTAATCTGGCCTTTTTATCTCTCCAGTGAGCTAGGATACTGGGAATGCTGGACAGTGGGACTCTTTCTTTCTTGAAAAGGCCTCTGTGCTCACATTCCCAAATAGCTACAGATCCTAAGAGGGCAGGAGGCAAAGAGGAAACTGGAGAGGAGGCCTTGGCAGGGGGAGGTCTGGGTTCAGTGCCTGGGAGCTGCCCGGGAGCATGTGCCTGGTGGGTCACCGCAACCCTGCCTGCTCTGCAGGCCTTGGCCCGGCTGCTGACCCCCCGGGCCACACCTCCTGTCCCCACCGCCCTACAGAGCAGGTCTGTGGGATCCGGCTGTGGGCTCCAGGAAGGAGGCAGGAACTTCCTCCAGCGCCTGAATTCCAGCCGCTGCACCCTGGAGAGTGCGAGAGCTTAACTAATTCTCAAATCAGGACACGCAGACAAATGCTCTGAGAAATGGCAGGGAACCCAACGAGCGTTAGTGATGTTACATCAACACGCGCCAACTACCTCAAAGAGACCATGCAGCCCTGGCAAGCGCTAGCCTGTGGAGCCAAGAGAGCTCCGGGACTGAAACCTCAGCCCTCTTGCCAGCTTCCTGTGTGACCTTGGTAAGTTCCCTAACCTCTCTGGGCCTCAGCTGCCTCCTCTGGGAGGTGAGGACAAGGAAACAAGTAAATGTACGTAAAACCCCTCAGTCCACTGTGGCTGTCACTACTGCCGGCTGAGGTTTCCACAGCCCGACAAGATTTTTGAACTTTATTGTCACTTCATTACTGTTTGAATATGAAATCGTAACCAAATGATAACATTGTAGTGTCTTCCTCCTGGAGGCAAATCAAGAGGAATTTGGGGAGAAGGGAAGGGACAGGGAGTGGGTTCAGAAATAACATCCTTACATAAAAAGCATGAAAGAAAACTCCGTGACTGCCTAAAATCTCACAAGCACAGCAAAGGTCTGAAGGGCTTTAAGACAGTCGGCGTCCAATGTAAGCGGGACGTCCCTTTCGCCAACTCGAGAAGCCCCCAGCTGCTCTGCCCTGCTGCCCATAATTCCCTCCTTCCTTTTCAAGGTACCAGGGAAGGTGCTGAGCCTACTACGGACTGAGAAGGCAGACCGCCCTCACCCTGACCTGCGGGGCTGAATCCCCTGCTGTCACAGCAGTCTGGCCTAACCTTAGAGTCCCAAAGCCACTCTGCCCTCAGCCAGCTCCCGAAGGCCCAGATGCACTCAGATACGGGAACCAGCTCCAGGAGGCAGCCAGGACTGGTACAGCAGGTTTCTGGCGCTCAAGCTGTTAGCAATACGGAAACACATTTTGTTTTTCAGAGCTAGGTGATGGGCAGCGTCCTTGCAATCTCCCCGGGGCACCTGGCTCTCCCTTTACCAACGGGATGAAGACAGTCTGTCTAGGGCTTCTGGAATCTTTGTTTGGTTTCTGTTGGGTCAACACTT
Organism: Eulemur rufifrons; assembly: GCF_041146395.1. Classification (NCBI taxonomy): domain Eukaryota; kingdom Metazoa; phylum Chordata; class Mammalia; order Primates; family Lemuridae; genus Eulemur; species Eulemur rufifrons. The sequence continues at coordinate 17,524,531 of NC_090992.1, forward strand.
GCTGGTTTGGCAAATAGCAATCGAGCCTCGCACGGAAAATCACGGTAGCAAACCCTGAGAAACGCTGAGGGAAAGGACTCTTGGCCGTTTCATGGTCCAGTAGTTCTATTCTCTAACGCCTCCTGCCTGAAAAGAGGGAGGCCTGAGCATTCCAGCTGCCCTGGGTTTGGGGTCAGGCCTGAGGCTGGAAAACTGTCCTTTAAGCTGTTTCTCTACAGCAGGAGGAATCACAGGCTGTGGAGTCCTCCTGGGACAGACAGGGAGCTGCCCTTCCACTGGCAACACCTCGGCCCCAAGCAGGCGGACTGTGCCTGCTGCCGGTCAGAGCCTTGGCCTCTCCCTGGGTCTAACGTTTCCCCTCTGGCTGCAAACTTGACCTAGGGGTTCATATTGACCAGGAGAAGAGTCAGAAGGTGGCAGCTTCTTCGTGGGAAGCATCCATTCACCACCCCTACTCTGTGGCTTTCCCATCGCTGCTCGGGCCCCTTCCCCTGTACTCATCATTTATTAGTACGGACCTCAGGCAAAACTCCGTGCTGGGCCTGGGGAGCCTGGACAGGATGCCTCGCCATTCCGCGGAGCCATCAGATAGGAAAACACACTGCTACGTGGCAGATTCGCATGAGGATGCACAGAGGCCCCTACACAGGCTGGGATGAAGAAGCCAGGAAGGCTGCTAGGAAGAGGTGGCCATTTAGCCAGAGTTGGCCAGGGTGGCAGCACAGGGAGGGAGGGTCAGCAGGTGAGGGCACAGGGGGCTTATGCAAAGGCAAGAGAGCCGGGGAGCGGGGAGGGAAGTGAGAGGTTTTCAAGAGTAAAGTATACTAGGATCACTGGGGCAGTGTATTAAACGTGCAGATTCCCCACTTAGGTGATGATTCAGTAGGTGTAAGGCGGGGGCCCAGGAATCTGCATTTTATAAGCTCCTTGGGGGAGTCTAACGCAGGAGGTCTGTGGACCACACAGAAACCCTGCTTTGAAGGAATGGAAAAAAAAAGAAGCTATTTGTGGCTTTGATGGAATATTGGTTTATTTTCCTGGAATGCTCCCAAAGGGACTTTGGACAGCTCACTAATGACTCGTTCTTCAGTCATGTTACACAGACATACATACCAACATCAAACAAGCTGGAAGCGAACGCAGGGAGGGCATCAGCAGCCTCACCCACACCGATGGACTGGACGGACTGTCTCCCGAGCTGGCTGGTGAGGGCGCGTTATCTCAGGAATGCGCTGGGGCAAGGTCCGTCCTTGCCGAAACGCTGTGCACAGGTGAACCGCGGACTGGCGAGGGCAGTGTCCTAACCTCTGATGGGAAAGCCCTCTGGAATCTGGCCACACCTCCTCGCCACCCGCATGCCAGGAAAGGTGAGGCGTTTCACAGGCCTCTCACGGGCTCTGCCTGCAGCCATGGCTGGCTCCCTGCCCGTCCCGTCCTCAGTCCTGCACCTGAAGCCCACCTCTGCTATCCCCAGGACTGCCCCAGGCTGAGGCTCCCACCCCCTGCCCAGCCTTGACCCAAGGCATCATTCCGCCTGTCCCCTGGCAGCGACATTTCTGCTCTGTTCAAAGCTATCCCAGGGAGCCTCCAACTTACTTGGCTGGCCCAAGTCCCTGCAGGAAGTTTACTGGGGACCCCAGCTCCTCCTTGACTTGTTCCCTGAGGACTGGAATCCAGCCTGTGTGATCTCTGCTGGGTGTCTGCTGGGCCACCCTCATTACTTATTAGACCACCAAGCTCTACCAAGAGGGTCCCCACCTCTGACTGCCCCATGTCCCCGGAATTCCATGTTCTGCAGCCCTGGTAGGCTTCCTGCATAGCCTGCCTCTGCCCTGACCTTTGGCACCTGACCCTGCCAGTGGACCCACTGTGGCCTCAGGACCTTGCATTTTCTCAGCAGGTGTGCAGCCCTAGCAACTGAGCTCCATCGCCCCACCCGGCCTCAATTCCTTGTCCCACGTGGGGCTCTGGGAATGAGCTGAGAAGCTCCTTTCTTTAGATAGTGTTTATAACTGGTTGTAAAAACCCACTGTTTATTGATACCACAAGTATGTGGTGTGCCCTAGATTGGAACGAGAATGAGGCACAGGCAGCCACAAAAGAAAAAAAGAAAAACAGGCTACGCAAACAGAAGCATTGCTGAGTGGTGAGTGCCACTCCAGTGCTAACTCGTGCGAGTGCCCCTGGGGATCTGGGTGAAATGCATGTTCTGATTTGGGGGTCTGGGGTGCAGCCTGGGAGCCTGCATTTCTCACAGACATTGCAGGAGCAAGAGGGCAGGAGTCACACAAATGAATAGGGGTTTGCCACAGGGGTTTGAGGGCAGCAGCGGAGATCAGAACAGAACACGTGCTCAGATACAGGAGCCACCGGGCCCTGCTAATTGCCACGAGCATGCAGAACACTTTACTCTGGAAGTTCTGAGAAAGAATGTCCTAAGGATGCCAAGTGCCCATGACCACTTGGGTCACCTGCTAACTAACGCTGTTGACAGTATAATAACTATTAACACTTTTGAGTCTTTATTATGAGCCTTACTCTCTGTTAAGTGCCTTGAATGAGACAATCCATGCTTAATCCTCACAATAACCCTTCCAAGTAGATGGCTGTTTTAAGTGCACGAGCCACACAACCCAAGCCTGAATCCTGGCTTTGCCCCTCTCTAGCTGTGTGACCTTGGGGAAATGACTTAGCCTCTCTGTGCCTCCACACTCTCATCTCTACATGGGGATAGTAATAGTACCTCTCTCAGAAGGTTGGTGTGATGGTTAGTTGAGCTAATAAATATAAAACACTTAAAGCAGTGCTTGGCATTCAATAAAGCCTTGGTTATTGTTTTATTACTCTTAGCCTTATTTGCATAAAGGAAACCAAGGCTCAGAAAAAATTAAGCAGCTCACCCAAAATCACACAGCTGGTAAGAGGCAGAATTGACTCATAAACGAGGGTTTCAGGAGGGAGCAGAAACCATGCAGTGGGTGGGCAGACAGAGGGATAGAGGGAGGTGCAGGGAGAGGCTGCTGCCTCACTTCCTCCCGGCCTCCCAGCAGCTCCCACCTGCCCCGTAGCAGGTGCCACTATGCCTTTCCTCAGATTCCTTTGAACTCTCTAACCTCTTTGGAGAGCCACCCTGAATGGGCCTCTGGTGGTTTTGACCAGAAACAGGCCTGACTTAACTGCAGACCCCTTCCTGCTGGGAGCAGGGAGGGAGACGGATGACGGATGCCTCGCGGAGCAAGTGGCATACGTGCTGCCTGGGAGGGGAGGTGGGCTGTCAACACGGGTGGGGCCGGGGATCGCAGTTTAGCGGGCAGAATTGCAAAGTGCAAGTGTGCTTGGGAATTGCCACCAACCCAGGCAGGCTAGAAGCAGAGGACCAATGAAGACAGCTCAGTAACCATGGCTGACAATTACTGGCACCTACAAGGGCGTTGGGCACACGTGTTTTACACTGTTTATTCAGTTTAATCCTTATAAAAACTGCATGTAGTAGCGATGTTATGTAAGGGGACAGCTTTGGTTCTTAGGATATTCACACTAAAGTATTTAGCATTAAAAAGACACAAAATCTCCAACTTACGTTCGTTCATTTGTTCTTTTTTTTTTTTTTTTTTTTTTGAGACAGGGTCTCACTCTGTTGCCCAGGCTGGAGTTCAGTGGCCCAAACATAGCTCACGGTAACCTCAAACGCCAAGGCACAAGCAATCCTCCCACCTCAGCCTCCCAAGGAGCCGGGACTGTAGGCGGGTGCCACCATACCCAGGTAATTTTTTAAAAATTTAGTTTGTAGAGACAGAGTCTTGCTGTGTTGCTCAGGCTAGTCTTGAACTCCTGGGTTCAAGCAACCCTCCCAAAGTGCTGGGATACAGGCGTAAGCCACCGCACCCAGCCCCAACTTACTCGTAAATGGTATGTGCATATATATGCACACACACATATATGTATACATAAATATATCTACATAATTTATAAATCCTATAAATTATGTGTATAATTTATATATCTCTGAATATATAAAATATACTCAGATATATAAATGGCATATATACATATATATACACCTTAAATGGTTTATATATATTATATTTATTAAATATATTCAGACATAGAATAAGAATATAAAGTAAATGGGTAATACATAAAAATTGGTAATAAACTGATAAAAATATTCTAAAATATAATCTGGTGGTATATATAAAAATCTAAATGTGCATACACTTCAGCTTATCATTTTCTTTCTATATTATCCAAAGCATTAACCAGAGACTGCACAAGAAGTCTTGTGCAAAGATATTCATCACTGTGTTTTCATAATAGCAAAATATTGGCAAACAAGTTAAATATTTTTTATTTATTTTTTTTTTTTGAGACAGAGTCTCACTTTGTTGCCCAGGCTAGAGTGAGTGCCGTGGCATCAGCCTAGCTCACAGCAACCTCAAACTCCTGGGCTCAGGCGATCCTACTGCCTCAGCCTCCTGGGTAGCTGGGACTACAGGCATGCGCCACCATGCCTGGCTAATTTTTTCTATATATATTTTAGTTGGCCAGATAATTTCTTTCTATTTTTAGTAGAGACGGGGTCTCGCTCTTGCTCAGGCTGGTCTCGAACTCCTGACCTTGACTGATCCACCCGCCTCGGCCTCCCAGAGTGCTAGGATTACAGGCGTGAGCCACTGCGCCCGGCCAACAAGTTAAATTTTTAACATGAGAAGATTCTTTGTGTGAATGTCATGTTATATCAGTTTGATGAACTATTATATATCAATTAAAATTAAAAAGTCAAGAGTGATTTAAAAAAATTGGTAATTCTGGATATAGGGTATATGGGAACTTTTTGTACTACTCTTGCAACTTTCCTGCAAGTTTAAAGTTATACCAAAATTAAAAAATATGCATGGGAAAGGTCTTTTTTAAACACTTAAAAATAGTATGACGTAAACACTATTATCCCCATCCTATAGATGAAGAAAGTGAGGAAAGAATGAGAGACTTAGAAAATGCGAGTGGGACCAGCTTTGAGAAGCTCAGAAGGGTGTCCCTCGGCACCCGGGGGAGTTACTCTCTGAAGGGTGAGAGGAGAGGGGTGGTCAGCGCTGGGTTACGTGAGACTGGTCCCAAATCAGACCATAAGTTGGCCAACAGAGGGAAAGGCCTGTCATTTGGTCTCTGTTTTCCACTAAGCCTCTGTAGGAATACACAGGAAAGCAATGAGGTGTCAGAGGCCACAAAAGAAAGGGCAGCAGAACTTGGCAGTTAGATGGGGGAAGGAAGAACTGAGAGGGATGTTTCTGGAAACAGGGGCTGACTATGGGGAGATGGGGAGGGGATGGGTAGGCGGGGACCAGGTGGGAGGAAGACCTACATTTCACTATGTACCTGCCAGACCTTAAGACTGTGAATCACGCATATGTCATGGTCCTTACAGAGGCACTTTCTTGTGGTAATGGCAAAAAAAGGCAAGAGACAAAGGTGTTTGAGACTAGAACTGGATCCAGTTTTCAACCTGCTGTTGTTTGCAGTGCTTGCCTAGACACAGAAGTGATGTCCAGCAGGTACCTGGAAACGGCGCCTGAGGCTTCACGGCAGAGGTGGTGATTGAAGGCTTGGGGACATGGGACACTACTGGGGAAGAGCAAAGAGGGAGAAGAATGCGAAGTGCCTTCCCCTTCCCTGGATAAGAATGGACACCATAATGGAAGAGGGCTGCCAACACTGCCAGACGCTACAGGGAGGCCAAGGAAGACACCACTGTGTGGCTCCGGGTGACACTTCGGGAACTTTCCTCTGAGGCTGGGATGGGAGAAGGAGGGAGGGAAGGTATGAGGCATGAATGAAGGGTGGAGGCGGTGGGCATGGAACTCTTCTATGTCCTTCAGGTGAAGGGGCATACAGATTAAGACTTATTCTTGGAGAGGGAACACCTGAGCGTGCTGGAGACCGGTCCATGAAATCCGAGGGGAGAGATTTTTTGATACGAGGACCCAGAATTAGACCAGGTTGTGGCAGAGGCTGAAGGGACTCTAGTTGAGTCTCTAGAATGATTTGCAATTTGGGACAACAAATCCATTCCCTTGATCAATGGTTCCCAAACCTAAGATTCCATCAAACTCCCTTGGGGGTTCTTTTTACAAATGTGGAGTCTGGTTCCACATCCAGGATCTGCAGTTGAGTCACCCTCTTTAGAGGTTCAGATGCATGTGGTCAAGAGAGCCCACTGCCTCAGGGGGAAAAAAAAAGAGCCCCTCGGCCAAAGTCAAGAAAAAACACTGCTTGTTGCCAATATAGTGCCACAAACCCCTGCCTGGAATTATGAAAAGACAGTCGAAGAGGCAGAGAGATGATCACTATAGATGTATCTTATTTAAAGCTAAAAGCAAAAGTTTTTCTGACTACAGAACTGCGTAACTTTATCCTTTAACCTTTGAAGTCACTTATAAGGCCTGTTATTTCCTAATCCAGTCCCCTCTTTATTTTCCTAATCTGTAATTATTTTTCTAATGTTTTTTATTATTTGTCTGTAAGCTCCACGTGAGACAGTGTAAGTCTCTGTTCACTGCTGTACCTTTTCTTAGCGCAGTTCCCAGCAGGAACCAAACACACAAAGGTAATGACACCCTTTGGTTTCAATTCTACCCAACATGCGGCAGAAGTAGAAGGTAAGGCTGGGTGCCTGGTGGAGCGAGTGGAATCACACCCCAGGACCCCAACTTTACTTACTTACTAAATAAACAAACAAATTAGAAGTGAAAAGTAATCCATGCATGGCTAGAGCCTCTTCCTGCTCAGCAAAGCTCAGCCCGAGAGGACCCACTTGCCTTCTTATGAACCCAACACACACATTGGACCAGCAAGAATGCCGAAGACCAAGCCCAAGTTCAGGCACCAAAGAGCCCCAGGGGAACCTGGTTCTCGCTAAGGCTTTCAAACCAAAGTAACAAGATGGAGCTCCCCTAGAACACAGCCCACAGGAAGGGAGAAGCAAAGATGTTGATCGACACCCCAGACAGGAGCATTTGGTCAAGGAAATCATTTCCTGGAGAGACTCTGAAAAAGCAAATGTACTCAGAAAAAGTGCTCACTCACCTTGCTCACTTACAGGGGGACATCTGCTAGACCAATAGAGCAAGCAAAGGCCTGGTTCTCCAGACGGACTCGAAACAATGGGGAGAAGGTGCCGCTGAAGGAACCAGAGGAGTGAAAGGGGCTCTAGTCTAAATGCCCAGGACGGATTCAGTGTCGCTTTCTTTGACGGCCTGGCCTGATCTGTGGGATGGCCAAGAACATCTGCAGGGGCAGACGGGGCTCTGCACGCCAGTTCTTCCACTTAGTAGCTCTGCCATGGTAGGCAAGTTTTCGATCTCCTAAGCCTCAGTTTCCCTTCTGCAGAATGGAGATAACAGCTCTTACCTCATAAAGTTATGAGAATGAAACTGATGTTGCATTCAAAGCACACAGCTCAGAGCTTGGCACAATCTACAGTCTTAATAAATGTTTGCTATTACTACTAGTTCCTGTCCACCAGCTGTGATCTATATGGTCCCACTTTCTTGGCGACTCAGTGATGCAGGTATGTGCATGAAATCCAAACCAGGTTCAGCAGATGAAAGGGAAGCCCAGCCCTCAGGCTTACAACTCTAAAATAACTTAGGCTAATTTATCTAAATGCATTAGTGCTGCAATGGGAGTTGAAGATTTTCACATTAAGGGGGAAAAAAAGCTCAAATCTCTGATTTTTAACCCATTAGGAAAGAAAAAAGAAGACAGGTAGAGAAAAGGGTCAATTGCCAAACATCAAGGTACCTGACATTCCCCCAAATATCTACTTTTCCACCTCCTGCAACTGCTTTTTTAATACTTCCTGAATCATCTCAATTTTTCCAAGTAGAATTGTATAAATGCTAAGTTTTAAAATGAAATCTGACATTCCGATGGCACTTGTGCCCTTTGCAAAGTATTTTCACTTAATCTCACTTTCAACTCTATAAGTGCCTGTGAGGAAGGCAGATGTTTACCTACAGCTGTGGTTCTCCAATCTGGCTGTAACCTAGAATCAACTGGAGACTGTCTATGGCCCAGGCCATAACCCAGACCAATTAAGCCAGCATCTCTGGGGGTGGGCTCGAGCATTTTTAGCACACCTCTCCGGTGATCTGATACTTCCAACATGTAGCAGAAGTTGGGAGCCTCTAGCTGTTCCTATTGTTCCTCCAGCTCCAAAGATGCCTTCTCATTCTCTGTTGGAGAAAGGAGATCAAGGGTCCTTGTTCCCCCACTGCAGAGCACTAGAGACCAGGGCTCAGGAAGGGTAAGTGACTTGCTAAGTAAGAGGAAAGGCCAGAAACAGAATCGAAAACTCCTGACTGGGGAGCACTCCATCCTGGCTGTGTGCTTCCGCTTCATGCCGGCCTCCGAGCTACCCACTAACCCAGAATGGAGAAGCTGAGCTGCTCTTCTGCAGCGTAAGGTGCTGTGGAGCCTAGGCCAGAGGCGGGGGGGGGGGGGGGGCATTTCTAAACTTCATTTGTGAGCTGAATTTCGATGCCAGAAGGATGGCAAGCAATGGTGGGGGCCAAGAGAAGGGAGTGCGGAGGTTCAGTGTGGCCAATAAGGATTTGGCAATAATATCGAAATGCTCATAAGCCAATGAAGACCATTTCAGCTGGCTACATATACCTGTGCTCAGAAGGTTCTTCAATCTTGGCCGGTTTCTGCTATCCAACCACGAACGAAATAGCTCAGGTCATTCTTGCTACAAACACTTGGCCAGCAGTTCACAGACATGCATGGGCAGCAGCGTCACCTGGAAGGCTTATTAAAACACAGATTGCTGGGCTCCACCCCCTGACTTTCTGACTCAGTAGGTCTGACGTGGGACATGAGAATCTGTGTTTCTAACAGGTTCTCAGGTGTGGCTGATATACTGGTCTGGAACCACATTTTAAAAACCATTGTACCAGGGCACAAACCGTGGAGGGCCTGGTGACCAGTAAAAACCCAGGGTCTTCCATTGGCTGTTGGCAATGTTTGTTTCATGCTAGCAATAGAAATAAACCACTTAAGCTGGTTTTGAAACTCCTTGAGCTATAAAGAGACCTCTTAATATTCCTGGCTAGCAAAAGTAATTGTCCACTGGGAAGAAGTCTATCTTCTAAGGCATGACCAGTTTTTCTAAGAAACATTTTTCTCATAGAGAAACAAGAAGACAGTGGTTTATGTCCAAAAAATCTGGTCCTCAAAATCTATGAACTGAGCTAACTATGTAACTATAGAGAAAGCTATAAAATGTACTAGGGAGGGTGTAACTGCTGCAGTTAGAACTGCCAGGTCAGTGGAACTTGAATACAATGAGACCTCTAATGTGATTCTCACTAACCCCAGGAGGTAGATTCTAATTTATTCTCATTTTGCAAATGAAGAAATGGAGGCTTGGGAGGGCTTCAGTAACTTGACCAAGGTCACAGAACTAGCAAGTGACAAAAGTATGTAACATTCAAGTAGTGGTCAAGGGGAACAGCCATGGATAAGGGCTCCCTTTGAGAGTGGTTGCGAGGATTCCAGGAGAGGAAGGATTTGCCCTTCCCCATGCCTCCCTCCCTGCACTTCCTAGAGCTGAAGTCGAGAAAGTTCCCAGGGGTATAGGGCAGCTCAGGGAGGGTGTCCTGGCTCAGTTCCATTGAGAAACAGGGTTATTTCCTCTACTCCTGCCATGGCCATGGACATATAAATTCTATCAATACATTCTAATTAAAGGAAAGTCCCTTCTGGCTTCTGGAATCCCCTCACACCACCTGCTTCCCTGTGCTTTATTTCTTAGGGAAAAAAAGAAAAACCCTATAGGATTTTGCTACCACTTAGGCTTTGGTCAGCAAAAGAACAGAACAATGATAGGTTCCTAGCAACGGTGTTTATGCACGGGACCGTTTCCTTTAGCCCTCTTAGCATAGGGAAGACCAAGTTACCTCACCTGTCTTCAGTTTCCTCACCTGTAAAACAGGGACAATATAGTACCCCCTCCCACACTATTGTGAGGATTCAGTGAGTCAGTATATCAGCTGGTTTTGAAAGTGGCGGGCACAGACCAGCAGCATCACCTGGGGACCTGTTGGAAATGCACATTCTCAGGCCACCCCTGGATTCACTGACTCAGACTCCAGATGTTTAACAAGCCCTCCAGGTTCTGGTGCTTCCTCAAGTTTGACAGCCGCTCCTGTTGAATGCAAGCCCTATGAGGACAAGGATTTTTGTTGATTAATTTTCGTTGGATTAATCACTGTGGAATCCCCTGTGCCAGAACAATGCCTGGGGCATTAGAGGCATGCCATCCGGGAAGTATTTGTTGCATGAATAAATGTATCCAGATGAAACAGGAGAGGAAGGAAACCGAGGCTCCAAGGGCCTGGTACGTCTACTATATCAGCAGTGTGATGACTAGCTGTGTCTCTCACTAATCTGTAGGAAAGTCTGACTTGGAGACTGTTGTTTTCACCGTTGTATTCCCAGCACTGAACCCAGCTCATCACAGCAACCTCTTCATGACACAAAGGTCTCCCAGCTCCAAATCTAGGTTCACACCACCATTGTCAACAGGTGTCATAGACAAATCTGTCCCCCATCTTCCTAAGATGGGTAAGAGAATTCCAGAGAACACCAAGACCCTGGTCATAATGCAATTTATCTGTTTAACTATTTGCCAGTCTCCATCACCCATATGTACACCCCACTGCAGCAGGGACTTTGCTCTTTGGTGCACAACGGAGTACAGGAGCCACTCCATAAATACCTGCTAAGTGAACCGGCAACCCCTGGCTGGGTGGGACGTGATAAATACCAATGCCCTTCTGCACCACCACCATGCTCAACTCAGCAGGTCCTCAAACAGCTCTCCAGCCGTGCAAAAGGGAAGACCGAGTGAAGGGACATGGTGTCAAAGCAGTTACAAATGAATTCCAGAGACCTCCGGTTCCTGCCTCAGCTCTTTTAGCTCTGCCATGACAACTGCAATTCATTAACCCTGATTCACACACAGCCCTGAGCTGGCAAGAGTCACTGCTTCACTCTAGAAATTCCAAAGAAGGGCTTGCCTCCGATAAGGCGGGGGGAGTTTATTGATTTATGTAATGAGTGCTGCCAAGGTGGTTTGCAAGCTCTAATATCAACGTGGCTCAGGTGAGCCATGGCCCATCAGGAAGAGACTTGAGTTGGCAAGGAAGAAACAAGGGTTTTAGTTCCTCTGCCTGCGTAGAGGAGGGTAAGTTAGCCTTACTAGCAAGAGCTCCCATTTGAAAGCATGATATGCACTGGGCATGTTGCTAAGACGCGCCATGTCCGGAGTCATCTCGTCCTAACCACAACCTTCGGAGTAGGTCGGTCCTACACTCATCCTTGTTTTACAGCTGAGGAGAAAGAACTGGTTCAAGGTCACTTACTATTTGTAAGAGACAGGGCCAGACTTGACTCAGTGTCCTCTGATGATCGTCATGAAGGTCTTATCTACTGCAGGGAATGGTGTGATGTGTCAAACCAATGTTTGGCTGGAACCACACACACTTTTTTCTCCGAGTGTATAAGGTACATACACCGGATAGGTGTTTCTGATTTTTTTTCTCTGTAGTTAAAAGTTCTCTTTCCTTTTGGCTTCCCCCCCCCCCCCCCCGCCTCCTTTCCTCCTCTCTCCAAACTCACTGAAAGAGACTACGGTGGTGACAGGAGCAAGGCTTTGAAATCAGATCTAGATTCAGATTCCAACTCTACCCCTTTCTACCTGTGTGACCTTGAGTTTGTCGCTTCTCTCAGCCTGTTTCCCCATTTGCAAAATGCCAGAAAAATTACGGACGAGCAACAGTACTTAGCACATGGCAGTCACTGGCTAAAAAACCATTAAAAGTCACCATGATTATTTACCATCATTTTCTCCAGGTGCCAGTGATTGCTGTTAGTGATGCAAAGACAGACAATGGACTTGTAAGAAATTCCTGGAATACACAGGGAAATGCTCAGGGCCCCAACTATCTAAGAACAGCCGCGACAGATGCGGGATCCAAAGGCTGTCCCAGAGTCGTCTCATCCTAGCAGCCACCTGATGCTCGTATCTTGACATTTTATCCCTCCAAGCCCGTTACCCGTCAGTGGGTCCCAGGGGCTGCCCAGTGACTAATGGAACAAGGAACCGCCACTGGGCGGGGAGGAAGGCAGCGTGGGGGCCGCCCCCAAAACAGGCCCGGGCAACAGCAGGCAGCCGACTGGGGAAAGTCAGCAGCTGCTGTTGGCCTGGTGTCCTCACTGCCAGAGAGTGATGAATGGAGCAAGAGAAGGAAAAAAAAGCCAACAAAGGTGTCCCTAATCTTGATGCAGCTTCATTTTTTTTTTTTTTCTGGCTGACCATTGAGCAAGAACCTAAGCCTCCTTCCCTTTTCTTTGGCAGACATTTGAAACTGAAAGATCCCATTTCTTCCTAACAGCAAGATGTCATGGGTAGAAGCATTGAGGTGGTGATTGGGGGGTGGCATGTGACCCACCACCCTTGTCCCTTTTTCTTCCCCTCCTCCCCCACTCTCCAGTTCACCCCCTCATCTCTGTCCAGCATCTTTATGGGACGTTCTCCCTACACGACGACAGTTAATGCCTGCCCCCTACCCCCACTACTTTGGTGAGAAGTTTTCTGCTTAGGAGCTAGAGGTTACACAGCCCGCTTGATGGTGGTTTAATAACAAAATGCTGCTGTATCCAGTTTCTTGCTTTTTTCTTCCTTTATCTGACTCTGAAACAGGGATTCGAGGCAGCTGAGAGGTTTGGCAGCCACAGGAACCAGAGCCTTTTGCTGTTCTGCCTAACGGTGTGCAGGCGGCTGCCCTCTCCGTGCTGGGAGAGGCATGGCGAGAGTTTTTCACACGGACGCAGCCCAGATCCAGCCCTCAGCCCTGTCCAAGTGGGAGTGCTTTCCTCACAAATAGTGAGGAGCTGGTGACAGAGATGTCACTGAGCCACTTCTCCAAGTGAAGTGGATCCCTCTTATCCAGGGCCTCTCGCTGAGCTGGAGGCTGCAGATCCTCACCACCTAGAGCTAGATGTGGCTGCAAAGAGCTCTTGATACGCAGGACGGACAGCCACCTGCCAAGAGGTTGGCACCCCGTGTAAATGCCACCAGAACCTGATCAAGGCTTCTTCCATCCAGGGAGCTCTGCGGCAACATGGTGGTCACCTCCAACTCTCACTTATTCTAGCCCTGTCTCTCCTTACCTGCACCTGAACTTGGCGTGCCAACCTTCCCGGTAACTAAGGCAACCTGATTCTCTTCCCTTCAAAAGGGCAGTGTTGCTTTCACAGCTACCTGGGACCCCAGGGAATTGGAAAATCAGGTCAGTCTGGCTAAGCCCTCTCCCGGGAAGGGGGAGGCACGGTGACAGAGAGTAGCTGCCCTGGCTTCTCACTCCCTGGCTGTTGGGAGCACTTACCCAAGCGACTTGGGAAGGACTGTGAACTCCCTTACACACACTGCATCCTTCAGAGTTCCTTTGCCTCCATCTCTATTCTCTTGTCCCCAGAGCTCAGGTTAGTCGGCTGCTCACAGAAGGTAGAGTTTATGCCAAACAGTCTCCTGCCACGAGGATCTCACGGGCTTCTCCAGTTAGGGCTCCTTAGTAACATCTCTCCCTGAGATCCACATTAGGTTCGCCCATTGCAAAAAGAAATGTTAACTCTCGGCCGGGCGCGGTGGCTCATGTCTGTAATCCTAGCACTCTGGGAGGCCAAGGCAGGAGGATCGCTCGAGGTCAGGAGTTTGAGACCAGCCTGAGCAAGAGCGAGACCCCATCTCTACTAAAAATAGAAAGAAATGTTCTGGACAGCTAAAAATATACACAGAAAAAAATTAGCCAGGCATGGTGGCACATGCCTGTAGTCCCAGCTACTCAGGAGGCTGAGGCAGAAGGATTGCTTGAACCCACGAGTTTGAGGTTGCTGTGAGCTAGGATGACACCACGGCACTCTAGCCTGGGCAACAGAGCGAGACTCTGTCTAAAAAAAAGGAAATGTTAACTCTCAAGCCCAACTGTCAATAGGGTTCTCTGGGGCCCTGAAATGGATTAGTAAGCCAGGGCAGAGCCAGACCAGTTCCTTTACCTTTCTTAATTTCCTCATCCGAAGATGGACTTACCCCCCATAGTTGTTGAAAGGATGAAATGAGATCATAACATAAAATGCTTAGCCCAGGGAACAGAAGAGAGTAAACATTCAATAGATGTTAGCCTTTTTTATTCTTTGATTCATTTGTGGGTTCCCAAATCTCTTATTTCTTCCTGTTATCTTTACTAGTGCTTTTAAACCTCATTTCTTGCTTAATAAGTGACGCAGGATGCTCCCATACATGATAGATTCCCATGGAATGTGTGGATCTCAAACTCAAGCCTTGGACAAGCCCTCTAAGAACTTGTATATAGATATTAGCATTATAGATCATAGGTATTAGTGGATCATTCAGAGAAAAATCATGGACAATAGAGGCTTTGGATAAATTCTCTGGCAGGCCAGTTATAACTCCCACTTAAGAAAGTGTGTTGGAATACAAATTGGTGGAAAGTGACATTAGTCTGACAATAACCCTAAATCCATTTTAAGTGATTATAAATAGTAATTCACTTACAATCACTGCTACTTTAATCATCCAACATATAGCAAATTCCTATGACATGATCCACAAATGATTGTGACGCCACAAATAAAACTTGCTGGTCTACACAGTCAAAAAGGATTACGAATAATAACTCAGCCACAAGCCTAAAACATACCCGAATTACTACCATTGATCAGGAGAACCTGGATCTGAATTTTAGGGAACAGTTTACATAAGAGGAAAGAAGATCTTTACTAGACTCAAGATTGGCATTTACTTGCTGTGTGACCTTGTCCAGTCACTTGTCTCTGCACCTCCATTTCATTGGCGATATGAGAGCCTTGGATTTCATGACCAAAAAGGTCCATTCCAGCTTCAAAGCTGGATGGAGTTGTAGCTGCCACTCGACACAGGTGTTTCACAGGTCCTTTCTAATAAAAGTTAAAAGAACTGGCATTCCTAAGGGCCCCCTGTGTGTCAGACCATGCCAGCTGCCCTACCCGTTTTCACTTATTTAATGCTCATAACTATCCCCGATGATTTATATGCATTTCCCCATCCATTAGAAGACAAAACCAAGGTTCAAAGAGAATATGTCACTTCCCAGGGTCACTCAGGTAGCAAGAGACAGATCCAAGATTCCAGTATCCACACTTGCCCTCTGGTTGCCCATGACCTGGCCACACCAAAATAGTTACAAGTAAGGGAAATCACGTCTGTCCCAGCGCCATATCCCAAAGTCAAATTCCTTAGGCAGTGGAGCAGAGGTCTTGAGTCTGCAACTAATTCAGCAGGAAGTTGAATGGGGCAGTGGTTAGAAACATGGGTTCTGCAGTCAGCCTGCCTGGTGTTCACATCGCAGCTCCATGAAAGTTGAGGAGCTTCACCGAACTTGGCCTCCCTGAGCCTCGGGTAATTCAGGTACCTAGTCCCAGGGCTGTCAGGAGGATTTAAAGAAGTAATTCGTATAGCCCAATCTTGTCTGATCTTGGAAGAAGTAACCCACCTAAAGCTTTCAGCAGAGCACCTGAATATAGTAAATGCTCAATCATTATCTGCTACCTAAACAGGAGGGCTATGGATGGTGACCAGCAGTCTCCAAGCTAATCTATGGCAGGAGTTATGAACCTTGGGTTCATGAGGCCCCTGAAATTATGTGCAGCAACCTTTGCTTACACCGTTCTCTGGGAAGAGTCCTGAACCTCTATCAGAGTCTCATAAAGGTCTGTGACCTGAAGGAGGTTGAGATCTTTTGACTGCTGTAGACCCAACTTCCTACCATACAAATTATTTCTGAAATAATAGGGTTAGCAGATCTTCTTGATCATGAGAGAATTTGCTGGGTCCTCTCATCATGGCCTCTCTAGCCCCGTGGGCCTCCATCCAGTACTTATCACACAGAGCCAGAAACTGCCCAGAATTCCCAGGTAGTTGCTACAAGAAGGTCCACAGAACAAACAGGAATCAGGCTGCAGGAACCTTCTCTGGGAGGGTTAGTCCCAATAATACATTCTTCCTCAGACAGCAATTGGTACATTTATTTTTGCATACCACGAAGTTAAATGCACAAGACGCTGGCCCTTTGCTGGGAGCTTCCAGAAGCACCCAGAGTTATTCTGCAAAAGAAGCACAGCTCCAAGGGCTGTTCAGGCCTGAGCCACAGCACCTGATTCCAAAGGACCCGTCATCTTCCCAGGCTGGCCTTGACCCAGGAAGAGCCTGTGGAGCGCTGAAGTCTTTAGTCCAGTGGGCAGGGCCCAAGCTGCCCACTGGACCCTCTCCGGTTGTTGGGACAACCATCCTCAGGAATTTCGGCCTCCCAGCCTTCCCCTGGGTGAGAAGGGGAGAGGGTTGGCAAGGCGGGCTGCTTGGCTGCTCTTCCAACCCCCTGGTGAAAGGGGAAGCTGAAAACTGGATTCCCTACCCCCAGCAGCTCCAGGCCGGACAGCACACAAAATAGCTCAGCCCCAGAGGGAGGAATGTGCCAAGACATTCTTTAGGGTTGGTAACCGGAGACGCTATTTTGTCCTCAGTGGCTAAGAAATCACTTTTCTAACCGAAGGACCATTTGGCTTACTTCTTTTAAATTCAGGGGAATAGGCGGGCATCCCCATGATTCAGGTAAGGAAAAAGCCAAGGCAAACACAAACACACAAACATACACACACTCAAGGAGTGGAGGTTTTTTTTTTTAATGATTTTTTTGTTCCACAGCATTAACCAGTGGCAGGAATGTAACTACCTTGGCAGTTATCACCCCACCCTACAACACTCAAAAGTAAGTTTGGTTGTTTTTAGCTTTGTTAAATGTTTTCCTCCTCTTCCTTACAGCCCACCTCCATCTCCCCCTCTGCCCCCATGGAGTCAGGAGGGATAAGGAGAGGTAGAGGGCCTGAAATCGTATCTGAGAGCTGACAGGTACTTGGATACCATCTAACCAATCCTCATCTCTCATCCATGGAGCGCTCAAACTTCAGAGAGGTCAAGTGATTTGCTCAAGGCCACACAGGCAGGACTAAAAGGCTGAAATCCCTAATGGTGTGTGTTGGAGGGAAATTCCAGAGAACCACAAGCGAATGTCCTTTGCTCAGCTCTTTTCCAAAACGTTCAAAGCTGGCAGTGACCCCAAGGGTTGCACTGAGAGCCTCAAGGCTCCAAGTTCAGGGACCCCACGCCAGCCCAGTGCAGGTGGGAAAACACAGAGGTTCAAAGATGAAGCCTTAAAAACCAATGACTTCCGAGGTAAAGAAGGTGAGGAGCTCAGTCAAGTGCCTGGGTGTTTCTGATGCCTCTCCACTGCCTGCCACTCTGCCGCAAAACAAAGGCTGGGGCCTCAGGCTGGCCACAGTAACTAGCTAATTTATGACACTGGGTTTCCCCCCACTTTGCTGTATTTTTTAAGGACATCTGCTGTTTATATCAATAAATATAACTAGTTTCCCATTTTGAAAATAGTACAAAAATTTTAAAAGTGAGTTGACCTAAAATCAAGCATTAAATAAGGAATAGGTGGATATAGCAAAAAATCATGAAGGGGGTCCACATAAAACTATAATTGGGGAGAGTGTGTTGTCAGTTCTCTATAGAAGCTACACGCTTGCCCTCTTCCAATTACTGTTGTTTGAGAGAGGCTTCCTATCTAGGTATCATCCCCTCAGAGCCCTAGAGAAGTCCCTAGATGCATGATTATCAGTGCAGGTGGGAGCTGTCCTAGCCTTTCGACATGACATCCAATCCAACCGCTAACAGCACACCGGCCTCAGTAAGCTACAGGGACCTAAACTGGGGGAGGACATCTAAGCTTGAACTTGTGGTTGCTCTGAAGAGAGGACAAGGAAAGGGGCTACCAAGTTCACCAACACTGTAACAGAGCTCCGGGGAGTGGGGGAGAAGTGTGTCTGGATGACAAGTTTGGAGGTCAGACCTGTAAAGAACTTGGTGTATGCAGAGTGGCAGAAATATCAAAATACTTGAGCAAATCACACTTCGGGGCTTCAAATCTTCTCTTATGTTTTAAAATGCGAGTAGGACTCTGATCTCCTAAGTGTCTTCTAACTTTTAAGGAGTCCCACTATTACTCCTTCCCTTCCAAGCAAACCGTGCGTCTAACAAATACGGAAACTGAGGTTGAGAGGTTAAAGCAGCTTGCCTAAGAGACGTTCCCTAGCATTAAAAATTTCTCTTCCCAATTACATTAATGAGACATTCAGCATGGTGCTGAGCAGACTAGGCACCTGGGAAATATTGAATGAACCAAGGAGCATAACTGCTCACAAAACCTGCTGGGACTCTCAACTCTCATTTTCTTTCTGCCTTTTTTTTTTTTTTTTTTAAACCCACATCTTGTACACTTCCGGGACTCCCCCATCCCAACCCCACAAGATGAAGAGTCCAAGAATTTCACTCAGGTTGCTTTACAGGGAAGCGACCCCCAAGGTCACAGACCAGGTGAAAAGTCCACATTCCTGAGCCACTTTGACCACAGATGTGTCAACAAAGAACAACAAAGTGGTCTGGGGGTGGAGAGGTGTTCCCTCTCAGGTGGTAACATGGTGAGGGGGTGTGTGTGTGTGTGTGTGTGTGTGCGCGCGCGCGCGCGCAAAGAAATGCCAGGCAGTCAAAGCCAGGAGAAAGTCTGGAGAGCTAAGAGCCACACCGAGCCATCTCAGGCTCCACCTGCCTCAGCAAAATCATCTCATGCTGCGGCCAGCCTGGTGCCCACCAAGGTCAGGACGCGCCGGTGCAGGGCTGAGGAGTCTCGGCCCCCAGAGAGAAGAAAGGGAGGAGAAAGAGGCGAGGGGCAGGGCTTTACCGGAGGCCTCTCATCTGCATCTGCATCCTAACAGCTTCCAAGTTGCTGCAGGATTCCTGGAGAACCCGTCTCCCTCATCTGCCCTCCCCGTCCTTCATTTCCTCCCCACCCCCGCGCTCCAGGACCACCCCCCCACCCCCACGCTGCTCCCGGGCTCTTCTCGGGAGCTACCGAGGCACCTGTCAAAAAACACACCCCAAGCTGCCTTCCCCTCCGCTGAGTGCCCTTCCAGGAGTCTCCCACGGAATCCTGGGTCCCTACCACCCCCTCCAAGCCAGACGCCTCCCCCTCCCCCTCCCCCCATGCTGGGGAAAGCCTCCCCGGGAAGACGCGCTTCACCCTGCCAGGTCGCTCCCCAGCCCCCTCCCGACCTCTCCTCCTAAAGGGGGCGGGGGGCGGGGCTAGAGCTTAAGGTCAAAACTCTGGGCAGGTGCTGGCTGGGGCCTAAGTCCTGCCTCTGGGGATGGTGCTGGGGGCAGCCTGGGCCAGCTCACCCGTGGTCCCCTCGTCTCTGCAGCCCACTGGGGCAGGAGCAGCGCTCCAGGAGGTGGCGGGGGTGGGGGCGCTGAAGACAGGGCAAGAGGCGCGCTGAGCTCCCGCGCCCCCTACCCAGTCCCGGCCCGGTGGCCCCAGGGGCAGGCGGGGGCCCAAGCCGGGGTGTAGGGGCAGAGGGGTTCCCGGGGTCTTACCTGTCCCGCGGGTCGATCCAGCTGGTGGTGCGGTTCGTGTGGTCTATGTAGTAGACCTTGCCGTCGAAGTCGCGCGCCTCCTCCCAGCCCTCCGGCAGGGGCAGCTCCGGCCGGGGCATCTTCCCGAGCGCGGCCCGCGCTCCCCCATGCAGCTCCCGGCCGCCGCGGGGGCTCAGCGGCTCCAGCCCGCCGCTTTCAGTCCGGGCGGCCGCCGAGGCACCATGATCCAGGGGGCGGGGGGGTGGCGCCCGCGGATTGGGGGCCCTAGTGGGGGCCGGCCGGGGTGGCGCCGCTGTCCATGCGGCCCTGCGGCCCCGGCCTGGCGCCGCCCGCTCCTCCCGCCGCCGGCCTCTCACGCTGCCATGTGCGCCCGCAGCGGCGCGGTGCGGGCCCGGGTGCGCGCCCAGCCGGCCGGGCAGAGCGAGCCGAGCGCTGCCGCCGCCTGCCCTCCTCCACGGCGCGGCGCGCTGCGCCCTCCACGCCGCCGCCTGCCGCCGCCGCCTCCTTCTCCTCCCCCGCGCCGGGCGCCGTCCCTCCTCTCCGCTCCGCGCTTCTGCGCTCGCGGGGTTTGCGACTTCTGCCTCCGCCAGGTGCGGCTCGGGCGGTGCAGGTAGCCGCGCTGCCCCGGAAACGGGAGGCGGAGCGCCGGCAGCCTGGGTTCCCGGCTCCCCTCCCCGCGCCCAGCGCACGAGGGCGGGTCCTCGGGCCCGAGACGCGCCCCCTCGTGGGACAGTCCCAATCGCCGGCCACCCCTACGCTGGCCCTGCCAGGGGAAACGGACCGCCCCTTACCTGGGTCCCAGGCCCAGGAGGCTAGGCCAAAACCCGCCGTGCCTCTGCTTCCCAATGCTCCTGTATCTCTCCACCCCGAGTCTCCGGGACCTTGGCACAGGTGGCCCAAATCTTAAAACTCCCTGCTTTTCTGTTATATGCAATGAGGAGTCAGTCAAGAAGTGGTTAAGTGGAAACATTCTTGCGAATTTGGGAACATAAGTTTTCCAGGATTTCTGGTCCCTTCCCCCAACACACGCACCATCTGTCTCCCTATTCAATTCTCCCCACGTTGTTTCGCCGTTTCGCCTACCCTCCACCACCACCCCATTTGCAAATGTAGCTGTCTCTTCTTAAAGTCCCTAAAATTAGGAGTGCTGTGGATCCGTTTCCCGGGGAGGACTTCTAGAGGGTGTCAGGGAAGCACTTTGTAAAAGTAATAGTAATGATGTTGTTGTTGTTGGCTAAATTGAGTTTTTCCCTGTGACAGGATGTGAGCTAGCAGCTTCACCGTGTGTTCTTTGCTGTGCTACTCCGAGGTAGATACGTTATGGATTTGGGGGAAGGGGATTATGAAAAGAAGAAAAAATTAAAAAGAAATCTTGAAAAAAATTAAAAAGAAGAAATTAAAACAATCAGATAATGGTTTCTTGAGAAATTAAAAACTGTGGATTAAATACAAAAAAGGTAGCATGTGCAGCAAGTAGCTCAGATAAAAAAAAAAAAAAGTAGCATGATTAAGGATCAACTGGCTTTGCACTTGCACCCCTCCTCTTATGTCTGTTTACTGATTAAGAGTTTAACCATTTTTCGCCCTGGACATGTGGCAGGAAGCTGGGCTGGAGGAATGAAGCCCAGTGCAGTATACCCTCTTGTCTGAGCCCCACAGTCTTGCTGAGAAGCCAGCACCCTGTCCTGTGTGGGCCAGGGTGTTGCTGAGCAAGGAGGGAGTCCCATGTTTGTGGTCTCACCTCCTCTGGATAAAAAAGACCCACCATAGTAAGCCTCACCTCCAAATGCCTTCCCGTAGTTAATGACTTCCCTGAGGCCAGACGCTGGGGGTCAGTGTTTGGCCCTCCCTTCCCTCCTTCATTCCATAAATGCCAGGTACCAGAGTCGGGGAAATCCTGCCTCAGGCTGGCCCTCAACACTCAAAAGTAAGAATTTCCCATTCCTCATTGGGGGAATTCCCAGAGCCCTCCACACTTCCTCTGCTTGAGCCAAAACTACACGATATGAAAACCTCCAATTATTGATTAGCCCAGTCGCCCAACAGTGACCCAAAATGGTGCTAGGCACCTCTCACACACCATCTCATTTAAACTTCACAGCAACCCTCTGGAGTAGAGAAAGGTATTTAGTATACCCATTTTACAGATGAGAAAATTTAGGCTCCAAGATGCTAGGTTCTTGGCCGGGGATATAGAACTAACAGGACAGACCAAGGTCTGCCTGACGCCAGTGCCATGTTCTCAATCATTAACCTATGCTTTCTTTCTTTTTTTAATTACCCTACACCCCAGGACCTCCCCATGGTCTGCATCTGGAACACTATGGATGCTGACAAATGTTTGTCTCTGTTGCTTCACAGTTTTTTTGGCTGAGAAGCCAGAGCTCTGGAATCAAGCTGTTTGGGTCCACCCTATTTTCTAGCCGTGTGACCTTGGGCAACTTGCTTAATGGGCAGTCTCAGTCTTTGATCTGAAAAAAAATCACATAATAATATAGATTCCTTGGGGCGTGTTGTAAGGGCAAAGTGAGATGAGACACGTGAGGGCTTGGCACTCGCGGTGAGCCTTCATCTCAGGGGCTGCCGGGTGGTGCATTTGGAGCACCGTGCCTCTATGAAATGCGGATCAATTGAAGTATTTTCTGTTCAAACACAAGTGCGTGAACTTTCCCCTCCTGAAAATTCTGCCTGGTGGCTGTGACAATCCTAATGGCTGATTTTTTTTTTTTTTTTTTTTTGGCCTCATTTTCTAACCAAGCCTTCCTATTGGCGTTGATCGTGAAGAGAAAACACCTTTTAGGCTGCCAAGTGCAACTTTCTTTGTAGTCCAGCTGCCGCAACCCTGGCATTTTCCAAATGGCTTGCTCCTTTGGACCTTTAGACCTGGCCTGGGAAAGCAGGAAATAGAGACCAGAGCAGGAATTGACTCCTTAAGGCTTGGTCTGTCCAAGCTTCTTACCTCCCACCCACCCCCAACAAAAGAATGCCAGGTTATCTCCTGAAGCTGCAAACAGGGTGAGGTAATAAAACAGATGATTGCCTGCCCCATGTGATGGCGGGTGAATCATCCCCAGGCATTCTGCGAGGCTGAGGGCAAACGTGAAAGGGATTAAAGGTAAAACCGGCTCAGCCACGTGATAGGCCGAATTGGCCATTATTCTACAGGTGACTGAACTGCAGGAATCTGCACTGAAGACAAGAAGCCCAGGCCTCTCCCCGCCTCCCTCCTGGGGCTCTGTCTCGCTGCCCTCACGCTGAGTTAAAGGAGACAGGCACGGCCAGTGTTGGGCACAGCAGAAGTGACCACAGAGCAGGCTTTTCTATCAAAGAAGGCCACATCCAGATGGCCCAGAGGAATCAATCACCTGAGCCCGGGACAGGTTGTCTTGTTTTCTTTAAAACAACGCCCATTCCAATCCTTTCCCCCACTGCAACTGCGGAGAAGAAAGGCCATTTCCCACACACATGTTTTAGAACGTTGCAGAGAGGCAGGGTAATCTATTCCATGAAGGTGGTAAAAAGGAGAAATTAAATGTTAAAAGAGAGGAACAGACATGTCGGCAGCAGAGTTTCCTGTTAGCATCTGCATTCTTCCTGGGAACGGAGGCTTTGAGGACCTGTGCCGAGATGTTTCTTCCTGCTCCTTGCATATGTGTACTCCCTACCTCGTGCCCGCCTCCCACACGGCCCGGGGGATGCACGCAGTAATGGTGTACGACGGAGCCAATAATGCCCCCTTTCTTTAGTCATGCACTGAGGTTCATAATTGTGCCGTGGACTGCTTTTTGTTTTTTTTTTTTTCAATGATGGAAAAACATGTCCTAAGCCAGAGAAAATGAGGGTGGTAGAAACCTTGGCAACATGCGAGCCAAGGCAGAAAAGATGGGGTTTTTTTTTATTTACCTCTGGGTCTCCAGGGCTTAATACAGTGCTGGAAAATAAATGGAAGTAAGTCTGGCACAGCCTACTCATTTCACAAACAGGGAACTGGAGTTTCTATGAATAATGACTTACTGTCCTGGTTCTTATGGGTCCCATTTTATAATGAGAAAACTGAGATCTCAGAAAGGCAAAGTGACGGTCCTATCGTCACAGAGTCAATAATAGAGCTCAGATTCCAACCTACCTGTTTCCAGTGGGTTTTTACTTCCGGACACCCAGCCTATGAAGGAGAAACTTCGGGGCAACGGTCTGCATGGAAGGGACAGCCCAGAGACGCATTTTGAACTCCTGCTTTCATTTGGGTTGCATGTCTATGTGGAGTGGTTGGAGGAGGCTATGGGGACTGGGGAGGGCGCGCCAGAGCAGGTCATACCTGAGCTTCAGGGAGAGGGCAGAGTTGGTGGGAGCGTGGGGGCAACTTCTGAATTCTAAGGGGAAAATAGACCAACCTGATCCTCGACTCCCTGCCTAGTGCTATCAACAAGACCCACCTGGGGCATAGATATCAGGGCTTGAACAGACTCAGCTGTCTCTATGGAAAGAGGGGGCGCTGCTCTCCCTGTGTTGCCTGTCTGCCCCTCCTTTTTTCCTTGCTGGTTCATGTATTAACTGAACTGGATTTCTCCTAGACGAGTGGCTGTCCTGGGCGGGCAGGAGGGGTTCAGTTCTCTGGGGAGTGGGGACTGGGAGCTGTTGTGTCTTTCACCGAGGAGGAAATGAATTATGCACTGAATGAGGAGGTGGAGATGAAATCTCAGTTTCAAGGGTGGGGGTGTGGAGAGGGAGAAAAAGTGTGTGAGCAGAGGGCGGGGGGTTCTTGCAAAGCAGTGCTTTCCTCCACGCCCACCTCCACAGCAGAGGCAGAGCCCTGGTGGGAAATGGGGGTGGGGGCGCAGGAGCGGTAGCTAGCAGCCTGGCTGGAAGAAGCCACTCTCTCGGGTATTTATAGAGCTTGCATCGCCATGGTACCCAGGCGCATAAATTAAACTCCAGCCCAACTGCTTAGAGACACAAATGAAATGCACTTTACCTGTCCGCTGGGCAGGTCCGACCCCTTCCTCCCAGAACTTCGCTTTAAAGATAAGCAAACTGAGTGAATTTTACAAATCACCCAGCAGGCAGGGTGTAGGGTCGGGGCTTAAGCCCAGAGAACCTGCCTCAACAGAGTGGCTGAGGAGAGTAGTAGGAAAAACATGAACAGAAAAAAAAAAATCTGTATCTGAAACTTGGCTCTGCATCTTGGTTGATGTGTCACTTTGGGCGTGAGACTGTGTCTCTCTGAGCCTCAGTTTCCTCACCTGGGGAATGAGAGCACAGATCCTCACCTCAGTATTGACTTATGACAACTGAAAGAGACAATGTGGATGAAGTGCTTAGCTCAGCTTCTGAAACACAGAATTTATTTTAAAGATACGTTCCTTTCCCTTCTCGGCTCTTTTATTCATTTTTTTCAACACGATTTTTTTTTTGTCTGCCTATTGTGTGCCAGATAAGGGTGGTTTCTGGTCTCATGGAGCTTATGGTTTAGTAGCAGAGACATGCAATTAACAAGTCAACAAATAAATAAGTAGTGGTGTGTTGTTATCCATAAACAAAGGAAATGGTGTGCTATGAAGAATTTGGTAGGGTGGGATTGGATGGGAGTCTACACCAGAGGCCATTCTGAGGAGGTGACATTTAAGCGGAGACCTCAAGTAGCAGCAACATGAAGAACCAGAGAACATGCATTCCAGGCTAAGGAACAGCAGGTGCAAAGACCCCAAAGATAAAGTGTGTGCAACACACCAAAATATCCCTATTTCCCTGCCACTGAAAAACCACAGGAGGCTGCTCTCCATGGGGACTACCCAAGCTAGAAAGTGGTAGCCCTAAAATCCCACAAGATTCTCTGACCCAACTCCCTGGCTTCCTGTACTGTCATCTCTGTCCTGATCCAGGTAAACAGGGTCCCTGCTCCACAGCCCTGGTTACTCAGCTGCGGTTGCCTCAAGGTCCAATAAAGCCTAGTAAAGGTTGGATCCTTCATGTGCCCTGTCTTTAGTTCTCAGAAGTTTAAATATTTACCTTGTCATGGATTTCTGTGGGTTTTTCTTGCTGGGATTAGCTTAGCTTCTTGAATCAGTACTTTTATGCTTCCAAAATTTGGACGTGTTCAGCCATTATTCCTTTGAGTCTTTGTATAGTTCCATCCTCTTTCTCCTCTGGGGCTCTCATCTGATTATAGTTCCACAGGGCCCCGGGGCTCTGTTCATTTGCTTTCAGTCTGTTCTCTGTGTTGTCCAGATTGGGTAATTTCTGTCGTTCCATCTTCCAGTTCACTGATTCTTTCCTCAGCCCCCTCCATTCCACTCTCAAGCACCTCCGTGTGGCTTTTTATTTCAATAGTTATATTTTCCAGTTCAAATATTTCCATTTCATTCTCCTTTATGTCATTTATTTCTTTGCTGAGACTTTCTGTTTCTTTGCTGAGACTTTCTGGTTTTTAATTATATCAAGTATGTTCATAATCATTCACTGAAGCATTTTGTCGTGACGGCTTTGAAAATCTTTGTCAAATAACATCTCTGTCATCTTGGTGCTGGCATATGTTGTTTTTAAAATTTGGTTTCAGATATGCCTGGTTCTTGGTATGTCTAGTGATTTTCTTTTGAAACCTGGACATTTCCATATTGTGTTCTGAGACTCTAGATCAGGGTGGTTATTGCCTAAAAGCTTTCTGTTTGCTAGCCTGCCTCTTTCCTGGTCCTTTGGATAGTGAGAGCAGGCTTTTGTTGTGGAATTTTTTTTTGGGGGGGGGGCATGGGCCATGGGCATGTCTAGTTTATCCAGGCCACCACCGCTGGCACCTCATGCAGCCTCCTGACTGGGCTTCCTCTTCCCACACGCCCCATCATTCCACACAGTGCTGGCATGTCTTTGTAAATGAACATCCAATCATGTACCCCCTCAATGGTCTTCCCAGGATGAAGTCCAAGCACCTCACCAGGTGTTGTAAGGTCCAGGGTGGGCTGGCCCTGGCCCAGCCTTCCAGTCTAGATTTCATGCCTTTCCTCCCAATCAAACTCAATGCACGACTGGTTTGCACACACTCAGTCCTTCTCACCTCTGGACCAGCCCATGGACTGTTTCTCCTGTGGAGAATACTCCTTCACTGACAGTATAGACGTGGTTTCTTCCCTTGCTCCCAAGGTTGGTTGACATGCCCCTGCACCTGCTTTATCCTTCAGCCTCTAGCCTTATTTTAGTTCTCTGTTTCTCTCTCTCTCTCTCCTTTTTTCCCCCAACTAGATTGTAAACCCTGTGAGGGTAGATTTTTCAATTTTTGTTTTTTTCCCCCTTTTCTCCACATCTCCAGTGCCCAAATCAGGCCCGGCACAGATTGGCCCCAGAGGACATGGCTGTATGTCAGAGGACATGGCCAGACCCTGCTCAGGGCCCAAGGCCACCTGGACACCACCTTCTCACTGTTTTCCCTTCATATGGGGAGCAGATGGCATGATTCTGTTGGAATAATTAGAAGCCCACATGCCCCTCTAAGAAATAATTTGCCCATCTGTAGCGAGGAATGAGAATTGTACAGCATCCAAGGGTCCTTTTTTGGAAAGATTTTTCCTTTTTAGTTTGAGTCTGGAAGTTCTTTCTCAAATGTCTTTGAGAGCTCTGTATCTTTCTTATAGAACTCTGTCTATCAGAACATTAGGCAGAAGCTAAATGGGGACAATTGGGAAAATGTGAGTATGGAATGCATTGTAGATAGTATTATTGTGTCAGTGTTAAATATCTCAGGATTGATAGTGGTACAGTAATAATGTAGGAGAGTGATCCTTGTCCTTAGAAGATATAAGCTAAAGAATTTAGGAGTAAAGTGTCATGATGCCTCTAACTTACATTTTTTTTTTTTTTTTTTTTTGAGACAAAGTCTCACTCTGTTACCCAGGCTAGAGTGCCATAGCATCAGCTTAGCTCACAGCAACCTCAAACTCCTGGGCTCAGGCAATCCTCCTGCCTCAGCCTCCCGAGTAGCTGGGACTACAGGCATGCGCCACCATGCCCGGCTAATTTTTTCTATATTTTTAGTTGTTCACATAATTTCTTTCTATTTTTAGTAGAGATGGGGTCTCGCTCTTGCTCAGGCTGGTCTCAAACTCCTGAGCTCAAAGGATCCACCTGCCTTGGCCTCCCAGAGTGCTAGGATTACAGGCATGAGCCACCTCACCCGGCCTGCAACTTACATTTTAGAGGGAAGAAGGGAGAGAGCGTGCGTTTGGCAAAGCTGTTAACAACCAGTAAATAATAATTAAAAAGGTATTTGATATTTTATTCAACTCAACTATCAGAGTGTCTCACATGGAATATGCCTCAATAAACATTGGCTGAACTACAACAATAACAATAGTTACTAGGTTGCCTAAAATTGTGCATTGAATTGCTTAAGATGATCTATTGACTTCCTATCTATTAACTTCTGATATTGGGCTTTCAGCAGCTTTTTAACCAAAGAGCCTAGAAAACAGCTCTCTTTTTCCTGGTGAGCCATATGGCCTGAGTTCCAAATACATTTCATTGAGCTTATATTTCATGTAGCTTAACATTTTTATAGCAACAGTCTTCATGAAGGAAAACAAAGATAGGGGAGAAACTTGATAGATTCAAAATAAGGTAAAAAAGTTTGGATGTGCTCATGAGTCACAATTTCTGGGCTGATCCAGAATAGGAAGGACGGAGACAATCTCGTTCGTCTTCCTGGACAGCTCCCTCGATGTGCCTGCAAGAGCTCAGCTGCAGGGCGCTGATGTCCATCCGCCCCCTCATCTGGCTCCAGGACCAGCATTGCCTGGAAGGCTGAAGACTTGCACCTGCCTGGAATTAGAGGCATTCATGGGCAAGTGGAACCCTTTTCCCAGCCTCTGTCTCTTGCTGTCTTATGTTCCCATTTCATTGTGATCATAGTCGACATAATGTCTGACATAGAAAAGGAGGCTCTTGCATTTGGCACCCCTTAACGCAGTGGGCTGGGCCTTCAGAGATTGCCTGCCCTCTGACATGGACCGTGAGCCAGAGGACGGGACTTGATAGAGAAGGCATTTGCTGGGTTTGCTCACTGCTGTAAGCAGGGGCTTCCCTGGAGGCAGAAATGAGGTGACAACAGTGGCTGATGAGTGAGCATTTACCCCATGCACCCAGCTGGCACTTCCCATGTGCAGTACACATTGCAGTCGCAAAATGTCAGGGGCCTTGGGGATCCCGTCCTGGGCCTGCTTGGCATTAAAGTCCAGGGTGCAGGGTGGCTGGTGTAGCGAGACTAAGCCCCACCCCTGGGAATATAGAAGATTTCACGGGCCCATGAGATCTTGCATCTGAGTGTTTGGTAAAGTTCTAGATAAATCCCAATGGTGATCAGCATTACTGTTATTCTGAGGGTACAAAGACCAGGAACCCCTCCCCTCCAGAGGTTCTCATGCTCAACTCTGGTGCCTCTGAAGAAAAACCAATTTCCAATCAGCAAGTTAAGAAGTAACATGGCTGTCCCCAAGAGGGGCACGGATCGCCAGTGTGCTACCAGTCTCTAGATTGAGCAGGGGAATCACTGGAGGAGGTGGGAGGCAAGTCCTGCCTTCACTTGGAACCCCTGGCATGGACACAGTCCACTGCCTGGAGCTTGTTCAGCAAAGTGCTCTCACTGGTGGGGTGGCCGGGAACTCCCGCGTCCAGGTGGTGGGGAAGCTCGCCATCTGTGCAGCGTCCCCTGGGGAAGAGGGAGCCGGGGCTCAGATCACAAATGGAGCTTCCGAGCCAGAAAGACGGCAAACAGGATGAAGTCATTTGCTGGGGCGGAGGCCAACCAGTCCCTCCATCGCGGGCCCTGGTTTGCCCTCTGGAACACACAATGAGGTCCGGTGGGACCAGCATGAACTAGAAGTCAAAGGATGGGCTGCGTGTGAGTCTAGCACCCGGTGCAGTGAGCGTACGTCCCAGCCCCGTGGAGGAGTGTTTGAGGAACGCGTGAACGTGCTTTGTGAACTCTGAAGGGTCTTGCGTAGGTGAGAGACACAGGCTGGAGGCCAGGATTCCGCCATGTCCGGGAGCTGACGCCAGGGTCAGCGTTGCCTCTTCCACTAAAGGTCAGCCAGGCCAAGTTTCCCCATCCCCGCTCAACAACCCGGACCTGGAATGTGGGCTGTGTGTTTGGGACAGCGTGTGTTTTGTGCCTGGAGGTAGAGAGGATGTGTGTATCTGCACGCTCACATCTCTGTGTAGCCAACAGAGCAGGTGGCTTCTGCCGCAGAGGGCCTGTGTGTTGCTAAATCCAACAAGCAGGTGACATTCTTTTGTCTCCCTCCCCTTGCTGTGCCCTTCAACAGGGATGCCGGCCTGGAACACAAACACCAGTTTTCACACACACACACACACACACACACACACATACACACTCTTCATTGTGTTTTTCCCTGTCCTCTCCCACCTCCATCCTAGATGGCTGGAAACCTCCCCGTGGCAAAACACACTGGGTCACACCAGTTCAGAGGAAGTGCCCTGCACTGGCTCTCTGCAGGTACCCAGCATGTCGCAGAGCACACACACACCCACTGTAGAGAACGACGTGGCGCGGAGGGTGGGTGGGCAATAGTCTCCGGGGCAGTGGTCTCTGCGGCACAGTCTCCAACCGAGATCACTTTCCCTCTTTACAGGGGTGGGGGAGGGGCTGTTCTGGGTTCTCCTGGAGAGAGACTCTGGGGGGAGGTTTGTGTGCAGCGTGTTCCTTGCAGTATCACAGACAGCACCTGGGCGAGAGCGAGGGCTGCAGGAAGGGGCAGAGGGAGACGCTGAGCTGTGATGATGCAGGGACAATAACAGCTCGTCCCGTCGCGAGCTCTGGAGCTGGGACAGCTCTTCCGAGATGCCACTCACCAGGCAAACAGCCCAGTCTTTGCGCCCTGCACCGCCCAGTCACTGGATGTGGCTTCCCTTGGCGGGGGGGCTGTCACTTTGCCCCGGGCAACTCCCCTCAGGGAGGGCGACATGGGAAGTGTCAGCCACTGATGGGGGGGGTCGATCGCCTAGGTGGTGCCTGAGAGGGGGGGGTCTGCATCCCTTCCAGGGGACAGTCCTTGCTGTGTCCCCAACAGTCTACTGTGAACTGCTCAGACACACCTCAGAGTCTAGAAGAGTCTAGAAGAATGTAGAAAATGTTCTCTTGCTGATTCTACCTCAGTTTTTGTGGAGATTTTTGGTTTTGCTTTTTTTGTCTGTTTGTTTGTTTTTGTTTTGAATGGTGCAGGCCTGAGCTCTCAACCCTTAGGAGTCACGGTGCCTGCACTCTTGAGGCCAAGAGTTGTACTCTTTTTTTTTTTTTTTTTGAGACAGTGTCTCACTCTGTTGCTCAGGCTAGAGTGAGTGCCATGGCGTCAGCCTAGCTCACAGCAACCTCAAACTCCTGAGCTCAAGTGATCCTCCTGTCTCAGCCTCCCGAGTAGTTGGGACTACAGGCATGCACCACCATGCCCAGCTAATTTTTTCTATATATATTTTTAGCTGTCCATATAATTTCTTTCTATTTTTAGTAGAGATGGGGTCTCGCTCTTGCTCAGGCTGGTCTCGAACTCCTGAGCTCAAACGATCCGCCTACCTCGGCCTCCCAGAGTGCTAGGATTACAGGCGTGAGCCACCGCGCCCGGCCTGTTGTACTCTTATATACATAGTGCTGTGGCTTGAATGTGTCCCTCAAAAGTTCACGTGTTGGAAGCTTAATTGCCATTATGATGCTTTTAAGACGTAGGACCTTTAAGAGGTGATTAGGCCATGAGGGCTCTGCCCCCCACGGACAGATTAGTGCTGCTGTGGTAGGAGTGGGCTCCTGAGAAAGGTTGAGTTTGGCCCCGTTTCTCTCTCTGTCTCTGACATGTACGTTTCCTTGCCATATGACATGTGATAGCTCCCTCCATGGGGCAGCTCCCCACCCCACCCCCCGCCCCAGATGCCCGTGCCGTGCTCTTAGACTTCCCAGTACTGTGAACCAAATAAACATATTTTCTTTATAAATTATTTAGTCTGTGGTATTCTGTTATAGCAGCAGACAATGAACTAAGACACGGTGTGATATCACATGCTAAGTGTTATTCTACCCTAACTTCCTGTCTCTTTTTGGCAGAGAGAGACCCGTGTGTGAACGGTGACAGTGGCGGAAACCTCCACTCAGCACTTGCTGCAGTATCTGCTGCAGGTCCTGTACACACATCCTTTGCACGTTCCATTGTTCCCGCATTTCCTCCAGTCACACACCACACACTGCCCCTGCCCCAGTGTCCGTCTTTGCTCCTCACAGTCTGTGTTACGCCTTCAGTGACACCTAGTGTCTTTGCACCGCATGCATCTCCTTGAAGCCTGCGCTATACGTTACCCTTGGTACTTGCAATGTCTTACACATACACACACGTGTTTTCCCTCCATGGAGCCCATGCTGTGACTCGTGCGTGTGCGTGTGTGTGTATGTATGCTTGCAAACCAGCATACACCACCTGCTGGGCATACACCACCTGCTTCCCTACGCGTGGGCAAACGCATGCTGTGTATTCAATTCTACGTGCACCTGCAGGACGTCTCACCCGGTGCAGACCTTGTGCATTTACACCCCACAGAACCCAGTCTGCAGCACATTCCTGGGCTCCCTCCGTAGGCTACACCTTTTCCTGGCCTGTGCTCTCTCTCCACACCCCTGTGGCATTGGCCTCAGGATGTCCAGCACACCCCGTGCGCTACGAGAACCAACACACAGTGAACGCGTGGGGGTTTCAGCTGTGAAGGAAGGAAGGAGGGAAGACTGCCTGGCAGCTTTGTGCTCCTGACAACACCACCTCCTCCAAGCAGCGCCTTGAAGCCTAACCAGCTGGGGGCTGATGGACATCAACTCACACTCTCTCCAGAGATGCTATAGAGTTCCGTTCCACAACTGCATCCCAGCACCTGCCTAGAGAATATTACGTGGGCGTCACTAGTTACCATCAAGATACTGTTTCCAAGGGCTATGTGACCCCTGGCATACGGACAGGACAGGAAGGAGGAAATAAAAGGTTGCTTTGTCATCTCAGGCCCTAGCATCCCTCCCCCAGCCCCGAGGGAAGGTGCTTAGAAGGCCCTGGCTCCTCTCCACTTGTCATTTTCTCGTTTGGATTGCTCGACCTCTGTTTAACATTCTAGGACCCCTGGCTTGGGGAGCGTTGCTTGGGTCAACATAGGCAAGCAGGGATAGATGCCTCCTTATGGAGGAGCCTGGCTAGCCAGAGGAGGGGAGGGGAGGAATGAGGGAGAAGGGGGTAGGGAGAGAATGCACTGGAGCAGTGGCTCTCGACTGGGCGCGATTTTACCTTCCAAAAGGACATTTGGTGATGTCTGAGAGGTTGTCACACCTAGGCAGGGGTGGGGTATGGGGTGGGTGCTACTGGCATCTAATGGGTAGAGGCCAGGGATGCTGTTAAGCGTCCTACTATGCACAGGACAGCCCCCACAACATAGTCCCCTGGTCCAAATGTCCGAGATTGAGAAACCCCGTACTACAACACAGGCCCAGTGGGCAGAACAACCTCTGCAGACAGTGCAGGGCAGTCCTGCTCCCCACGTGTGGGAGGGAGGGAGCAGGGGACTTCCAGCCCAGAGGACAGGCTGGGGGTGGCTGGAGTCTTCCTGCCTTCCCAGAGGAAGGGGAGGGTCATAGCGTCCTCAGGGTGGGTGGGCAAGAACCCTGGTGGAAAGCCCTGAGGGGCACTCTTTAAAGCCCTGGAAGATCTTCAGGAGTTTGGGCCAGTTCATGTCTTCTGTGTGGTAGAGGGAGGGTCGCTCTGTCGGTCCCATGGGTGCTGCAGGGACGTAGGTTTGGGGCCGATAGTGACCATCTTTCCCACACATGGAGTAAACCTATCTGAAAATAAGGCCACATCCCAGGGAAGCAGAACTGAAAAGTGGAACAAAGACAGCCCCTTGCGGACACCCTTTGAGCCCCAGGGTCCAACTATGTCTGAAGTCAGTCATGCCTGTGGACTTCCTGGTTTTTGCTTTGAGCTGGGGTTCTGTCACTCACCCCTGCAGGTCTCTGATTAATACAGTGATGGGCTCGGGGGCAGAAGCCAGCCTGTGTTGGCCTCTACTTCCTCTCTGCTCCAGCCTCCCACATAATGACCGTTCACAAAACACCCATGGTAATGGGCAGATTCCTTTTGGCCAGTGGCTCCTGCCTTAGAATAAAATCTGCATGCATTCGGCTGAGACTGAGATAAGGGGTTGTGGAGGGAGTGGCCTGGGAATGGAAATGATGAAATAGTAGAATTTCCAGCCACTAGGAGGTGCCTGCTCTGTTGTGTGACTTGATCTGTGACGTGACCTCTCTAAGCCTCAGTTTTCGCATCTGCTTTTGACCATCTCACCGAGTGGTTGGGAAGTTCAAATAAGAGCGATTAACTTGGGCAAAGGGGTTTTATGAACGTCAAAGTATGAGGAGATTCCTCCTACTGCCCCTGGGATTGGGCTGGGGAGGAGAAGGGGACCAGAGAGGAGAGACATTGGAAGGGGTGGGGATCACCTCTGGGAGGATGGCCCCTGGGGGGATGGCCCCTGGCGGGCTGTCCCTGAGCCGGTGTAGGCATTGCTTTCGGCAGAGCAAGGCCCCAGGCTGTGGCAGCTTGTGCAGCTCTTTACAGCTTACCAGGTCCAGCGTCCAGACAGGGGCCCTGCCCAGGGCAAGTCTGGGGCAGGGGCCCTGAGAATAGCAATGGTGGATCAACAGCCATTCCCTCAGGCAGGCTGAGTGTTTATTTCAGCGCCCCTGCAAGACGGCATGATCACATCCATTTCACAGGGGAGGACATTGAAGCTACAGAGGTGAAAGAGCCCAGGCTAAGCTAGAAAGGGGAGCAGTTACGATTTAAGCGAAGGGTTTTTTTGTTTGTTTTTTTACTCCAAAGACCATAACCCAAAAATATTCCACTATTTCCCTTTAACAATAGCTTACCATTTAATACGAAATTTTTAAGTGCTGGGCACTTGCCAAGCACTTTACATATATTATTTTCTTAGTCTTTCCAAATAATCCTATACAGTAGGTATTTTTATTCCTATTTTACGAAAGGCAAGAGAGGCTCAGGAAGGTGAAGGTCTGGGTGGAACTTTACCTGGGTAGCTCAGGCTCACAATCCAGTCTGGCTGGTCCCCTGGCTGATCTTCGGAATCTTGTTTCCTGGAACCAGTTCCAGGGGCCTCTTTCGGGAGCGCCTCCCTGGGCCCGGGGTGCTCCCCGCCGCCGCTTGCTGCCTGGCGTCTTCCCTGCGGCAGCCCCGGCGCCCGCGCCGCTCCGGGAAGATTGTGTGGGAAAGGCTGCCACCTTGTGGCCAAATGGCAAACCTAACGTTTGCCAGGAGGAGCTGATGGCGGGGGGTGGGGTGGGGGGAGGTGGCTTTGTGCAACTGCCCGTGCAGCCTTGCTTTTGGAGGGCCGCCCAGCAGCCAGCGTGCCAGCGGGGGGTGCTGGGGGTGGGAGGTGGTGCGAGGCTGCCCTGCTGCCTCGGAGGGTCTAAGGTATGAGACAAACTCACAAGCCGGTCATGGGGACACAGTGGGGTCACAGCGGGCACTGGGTGCCGAGCAAACACGTGCTCTCTCCGTGAGCATCTGAGCTGGCACCGACAGGGAAGAGAACGCCAGGCAGACAAGGTGGGAGAGGGCGCTCTGGCCTGAGAGAGGAGCAGGTGCCACCAGAATGAGAAGAAATACGCGAGGAGGCTGAGAAGATGGAAGGTGGGGCTTGGGCGTGGTGGATCGGAACTTGCCTGGAAGGTTTCCGCTGGGACCGGTCTGAGGATCCCTGAAGTGAGCCCAGGTGAAACTTCTCCTTAAACCCTCCTCCCCGGATGGGTTTCACCTGGGCGGTGGTGGGAGGAGAGGGCTGCTGGTGCACGAGCTGGAGCCAGGCCCCCGCAGCTTCTCGGCCAGGACGCTGCCCTTGCTGCTCCATGCTGTGTAGACACTGTCTCCACTCTGGAGAAGCTGCAGGATCTCGTCCTCACTTCCCAGACCCTAACTGTCTGAGCAGCTCTTCCTGTTGTCACGGTCCCAGCCTCAGCTCAGGCCCTCTGGCTGGCCTTTCTGCCCTCTTCTCTTTCTGCTTTGCTAACCAAAAAATCCCCACGTGTTTGTCCCCAGGTACCAGAACCCCACTCAGGTTCCTCATGGCCTCTCAGGAGGACGTGCAGCTCCCTGGCCTGCTGCTCATTCCTGCCTCGATTTCCCCCACAGGCCTCATCTCCTCCCGCTGGGCTCCAGGGCTGGCTGCATGGGGAAATCACCCCGGAGCTTTAACACCTAAGGCATCGGACTGCTCTCCCAGAGATCTGGATTTAACTGGCCTGGAGCCCGTGTCTGGAGAGGCCTCCAGGTGGTCCTAATACTCCAGGGCGAGCTCCACCTGCTCCGGCCTCGCTGAACTTCTCCCCAGTCAGCCTCCTCGTGTATTTCTTCTCATCCCTGTGGCACCTGCTCCGCTCTCAGGCCAGAGCGCCCTCTCCCACCTTGTCTACCTGGCGTTCTCTTCCCTGTCGGTGCCAGCTCAGATGCTCACGGAGAGAGTACGTGTTTGCTCGGCACCCAGTGCCCGCTGTGACCCCACTGTGTCCCCATGACCGGCTTGTGCGTTTGTCTCACACCTTAGAACTTGAGATGTTTGACCACGTTTCATTTATCTCTGTATTCCCAGTTTTTTTTTTTTTTTTTGAGACAGTCTCGCTCTGTTGCCCAGGCTAGAGTGAGTGCCATGGCGTCGGCCTCGCTCACAGCAACCTCAATCTCCTGGGCTTAAGCGATCCTACTGCCTCAGCCTCCCGAGTAGCTGGGACCACAGGCATGTGCCACCATGCCCAGCTAATCTTTTCTATATGTATTTTTAGTTGGCCAGATAATTTGTTTCTATTTTTTAGTAGAGACAGGGGTGGGGTGGGGGGGGGGTCTTGCTCTTGCTCAGGCTGGTCTCGAACTCCTGACCTCGAGCGATCCACCCACCTTGGCCTCCCAGAGTGCTAGGATTACAGGTGTGAGCCACGACGCCCGGCCTGTATTCCCAGCTTTTGACAGTGCCGGAGACAAAGTTGTGCTTGGGGACTATAAACATAGAATGCCCGAATGAATGTCCCTGGCTCAGATGGCCGGTATTCATGTTGCCGAGACCCTCAACCCTTTCTGAAAAGCCCCTGAAGCCAAGAACAAGGGTCGCACCCTGAGAGCACTTGTTCAGGTAACACGGAGGTGGCAGAGACCACCCCTGAGGAGGTGGGATTTGAGGGAAGGTTCTTCCTCCGTCTTCCCCAGTCCCTGCATAAAAATCTCTCCCCCTGTGATGAATGGGTAACGCCTCAATTTCCACTGTTTGAATATCTGTCTTTGGAACACAGATTTAAAAATAATAAAAAATGAACATTTATTGAGTACTTACCACGTGTCAATGATACGGGTACTATCTCGTTTAATCAGAGCAGCCATCCTCATCCCTGAGCCACAGTGGACTATTATGTGCTTGAGAAACCTTTCTCCTGCTAACTTATACTGGGTTTATCGTTTCTGAAATGAAAACTCATGGCTTCCTGTTGCTTTGAATGTTAAAGGAAGAAATCAAATCTCTGACCTGTGGGTCTTCTGAGCCCTGCCAGCCTCTCCGTGCTCCCGTCTAACCAACCCTCTTCCGTTTCCCCGCCCCAGCTCTGCTCCTCCCGGGTTCCTTGGCCTTGCGGCCCCCCGGGTCTGGGATGCGTTTCTTCCCGTCACCTGCCCAATCCCACGTCACTCTCAGACCTCAGCAACTTCTGTGGCATCCTCCGTCTGCATCGCGTCTCCAGGCATGTGCTTCCGTCGCTTTATAAATCTGTCCTTCTTGGCACTTAAAACCCCTGCCGTGTTCACTTCTCAGTGTCATTCTTTGCCTGTTGTCTGTCCACTCTCCCGCCCGTGAGTGTCACACAGCCAGGGCCGATGTTTGGCCTCTCACCTCTCACCCCCAGAGTTCAGCCAGGGCCTGGGACGAGGCAAGCTCTCAATAAAATGTTCAGCGAATGAATGAAAGCTGAGGATTCAGTGAAAATATTGCACGCAGAGCACTTAGCACTGTGCCTGGCACCAACTAAGCACCAATAAATATTAGCAATTAATGACCAAATTATTATTCCAACTGTAGGGTGTGATGTAAAGCAAAAATTCATCCACACCCACAGTGCTTTTCTTACTGGGTTTTCCCAAGTGTGCAAGATTTGGGGGGAAATTGATCTAGTCTGGAAGAGAATATGAACACACACACACACACACACACACACACACACACGAGCCTGAAGTCAGCGTGCTCCCTTCATTTCCTGCTGGAACTAGAATGTGGCTGCAGGGAGGAGCCTGAATGTCCCCGGAGGGCCGGAGAGACCCACCCACACATGGGCGGGCCTGAGGGTCCTCACCGCCCACCTGCACCAGGTCCAGACTCTGCTTTCCACCTCTGCCCCGTGCAGAGAGGAGGCTGCAGATTCGGGCAGAGCAGGGTCTGGGATTATTAGAGCTCTTTGAGGAGCACTGAGATGCTCCTTCGAATGTTCCAAACACCGGCCCGGCCTCTGTGCGTCCGGGCAGCTCCCCTTTTCTCCGGCAGGGCTCGCCTCTCCCTCACCTCAAAGCACTTCCACAGAACACCAGTGTCCACAGGAGTTTTAGAGACTTTATTTATGTATAAACAATTTAAACACTTTGCCATAAATTATCTTTGCCTGTCCCTAGTCTTTGCTTAGCAGCAAATTAAAATTAATATAAAAACTCGATGAACAATTCATACATGTATATTACAAAAAAGTTCCTGTACCAAAGTTCTTATTAGACTTTTTTTTTGTTTTGTGTTTGTTTTTTAAATTTTTAAAATTTTTTTTGTTTTTATTTTATTTTTTTTTTTAATTTTCTCTCCTCGTGGTGACTGTCATGTGATTGTCTCAGTTTCTGGACCAAACAAACACACTAATAATTTTAAATCTGAAACAGTGATTGTGCCTTGCGGCTTATGTATGTACAGGGTGATCGGAAGTGGTACCTGTTAGCAAAAGAGTGTCACGATGCTGCACCTCTACCGCGACTGATACCCACGGACTACGGAATCTAAACAGACTACACCCTGTAACTGCGTATAACTGTCCACAATGGAATCTCCAAAGACAAAAGAGTATGAAATTTATCTGTAGTGATTATAGCCACCCTTTTGAATTAAATTTTACACTCTGCGCTCAAATAAATCAGCTCAGGCCAGACTTAGTTGGGACCTGAGAGTTAAGTGCTGGATGGTACTATTTCGCTTTGATTTTTGATAAGAATTTCTTTTTTTTCCTCTTGGTTTTTTTTTTTTTTTTCTTTCAAAAGTATTTCCAGTGCTCACTCCTCCACATTTATCCCCCCCCACCCAGGCGCTACACACAAATCACCCCCAAAGTCGTGTTTTAAATGCACCTGTATTTGCTTAAACGAAAACGTCTGAAGTATTTGTCCAGCGAGCACAGTCTGAATTGCTGTCCTCAGCTGGTCTGGTGACGCCGGCCCTCGCGGATGTCTGCATGTCGCTCACGTGTGAATGAGTGAGGTAATTGGATACGAGGCCTTCTCGTCTGTCTTCATCGCTTTGTTTTTCGGTCCCGTGTGTGTTTGTTTTGTTTTCTTGTTTGCTTTTTGTTTTTTGTTCTTTTGTTCCTCTCGGACACTTCGCGTCTCTTTTCTGCGTAGTAGACCCAGAACAAGTGGGTCATAGTTTAGGGGAACTTGGAACGTGTCGTGTGTTTGTTCATTCATTCGTTTGTTTTGTTTTCCTCCGAATTCTCAGCCGGGCTTTAGTCTACTTCAGGATGTGGGACTTTGCGCTTGGACAGTAGCATTTGAACTCAAAAAATGTGAGCTGTCTTGCCACTTGGTACCTAAAGCAGCCCAGCCGCTGTGGCCCTGTTAGATCGTCATCTCCTTAGGAGAGGAGAGAACAGTTACGCCTGCTGAGCCATCCAGACGAGGGATGGCAGCAGATGATTTTGTTACCTCTTGCCCATCTCATTCTGTCTTAAGAACTGGATGTTGCTGCTACTGTCTGCGAGCTCTGGGTACTGCTCCACGGGCAGCACGTAATAGCCCTCGTACCCTTGCACGCGCCCGCTGCTCAGAAGCTGCTGCTTCTCGCCCTCAGTCCACAGGCGGCTGCCCTCTCTCCCGTCCCTGGCTTTCTGCTGCTCCTTGGCCCAGGCGGTGCCCAGGGCCCTCTGCCGCGCCTGGTCCAGGACTCGCGCCTTCTCTTCGTCCAGGGTGTCGGGGGTGAGGCCATAGCGGATGCTGAGAAGCAGCGTGGAGTACTGGAACTCAATGTTCGTGAACCTTCGAGTCCTGCCGTTGACCAGCAGCGTGGGCTGCGACACGGTCACGTTCACCCCGCTCTCCAGCACCTTGCGGCCGATGGTGGTGCCCAGCGTGACCAGGTCACTGTCGGCCGCACCGATCTTCACAAAGTAGTGTGTGTCCTTGCCCTCGATGCTGTAGTGCATCTTGTCCAGGTAGTAGGCGTTGTTCAGCACGGACGCCACCTTGCGGCTGTCCTCGCTGGCGATGCTGGACACGCCCGTGGTCACCCGCCCTTCTTTGATGGCGAACATGATGCCTTTGCCGATGATGGGCGTGGTGGTGGCGAACCAGTGGCCTGCTTTCTCCCGGATGCTGGCGTGGAGCTTTTTAGAGATGACCTGGCCTTCCAGAGCCATGAAGGCCTGATTGTGTCTCTCCGTTGTCTGTTGGACACCTGTGATCAGCTGTGGGCATAAGAAAACAGAGAAAGCTGAGAGGATGGGCTGGGCAGAGCATTCGAAAAGAGCAAGACAGAGAAATGCTTGCAACTCCCCAGCAAGAACTAGTGTTGGGTCTGTACGGACGTGAGCTCATAGAGGCTTATCTTTTGGAACTATGGACGGCTGGCTGGTGACCAGAGCTTTGATGGTGTGGCCTGTCCACCTTGTAACTGTGCCACTAAAAAGACAGTGAGAGAGGCTTGCCCCCTTGCTGGTGCAGGTACTCTGGCCTACGAACTTACCACATCTTGCCATTGTCGGATAACAGCGTCACTTGGTGCGCTGAGGCTTTGGCAGCTGCCTTGCACCCTTCAGACCCAGGAATGTCCTGGTCTGGAGGGCAGGATGTTTGTTTGAACAGCTGTGAACACCACCTCTGTAACCTAGACTTCTCTGAGGCCAATGATCTGGATATTCATTAACTTCCTTGGGCTAAGACCTTGCTATTCAAAGTGTGGCCAGCAGGAGATGACCCACCAGGATCCGCCCTGTTTGAAAAGCAGGATCTCAGGCTCCATTCCAGAATCCCTGAGTCAGAAGCTGCATGTTAACAGGATACCCCGGGTGCTCTGTGTGCCTGTTAATGTCGGAGAAGCACAAGGTGGCCAAGAGATTCGGGCTCTGAGGGCCAGAGGGAATATGTCTCCGCTTCGAGTCAGTGGCTTTGGATCCTAGCCCTGGCTCCGCGGAGGGATGAAATCGCCATTATCTCCTTGGCCTTGAGTTTTCCACTCGCAAATTACAACTTGTCTCAATTGGCGGTTGGGGGACAGGCTGGGATAATGGGAGAGGCTGTGTTGGGGCGGTAACGGCACTTAGATAAATGAGGGGAATGACGGCTATTCAGCCACTGAGTGGTCCCCAAGGGGCAGGACCGAGAGAACGTCGTTCTCAATTACCCAGCAGCTCCTCCTTGCCGCTCTACAGTTTGACAATCTGGACAATTATTCAGAGCAGCTGAGACCTTTCAGACAGTGCTGAACACCGGCGCTGCAGTGGGGTTATCTGAACGCTGACGCCTGCGCCTCCCACCCCGTTGTCACAGAGGTCTCCGCTGCACCCAGACTGAAACTGACCACCCCTCGGTCATCCTGGAAAGACCCAAGTGCAAATTATGTTCTGAAAACTCAATCTGTATACGTTTGGGCCATAAAGCACCGAGGTTTTATGTGGGGCATAAAAATGTTCTTTAATGGGACAGAAACTGCAAACCACGGTTTTATTACATCCCATAAAAGCCAAAAGGGTTATGATCTTATAGGCAGTGCAGATGGTAGGTTGCTGCTAGATTTCTCTGCGCTGTTGTTAATCAAGGAGCGACTCAAGGGTATACGCTGAACGGATAACGATACCACAATTAAGGTAATAATTGAGGTTGAGAAGAAATACGTGCTGTGCCAGACAGGTGACAGCACTGTCATTTGCTTTTCCTGGGAAGTCTCAATGTTTCCTGCACCTTTTATACCCAGCTCCAGTGTTTTCCTCGACTGGCATGGCCCCTGGCTCCCAGGCGGGTCTGTGTACAAATGGGAACGATGGCAACGATTTGGATTCTTGGCAGGAACCTCCGCTTACCTGTCCATTCTCGCTCGCCTGACTCTCCGACAGTTCGTAAGGAGGAGGCACGAAGTACATTTTGGCTCTTGGGAAGCCAGGAATTATGTTGCTAAGCTGAAATCCAAACATCACAAGCCAGCTTTTCACATCTATGGTGGAAACAAAAATAAAGATTTCTGAAATCATGACGGATAGAGAGCAGCAGTGGATCTTGCAGAGAGAACAAAATCAAATGGGTGGTTGGGCATGGGGTCCAACAGGAGAGGGAGACAAGAGCTCGCGAATGTCTCCCGGGTCCAGACCCAGAGCTTCTTTCCATGGGTTCTAGAAGTCCTTCTAGACATGGCCAGTTGATAACCACCATGCAGAGAGTAAGAAGGCCCGTGCTGGAGTAAGATGCATCTGGCTGTGTGACCTTCGGCAAATTCCTGCCCCTCTCTGAGCCTCAGGTTCCTCAGATATGAACTGGGATAATAACTGTACCAGTCTCCTTGGGTCGTTGTGAGGATCAAAGGAGAAAATCCATGTAAAGAGCTTCTCAGAGTGCCTGGAACATGGATCGTTCAATAAATACAAACTCTTTCATTTGGCAAGTATTTAAGGAGCATCTGTTATGGACCAGGTGATGTGTTAGAAGCTAGAAGATACAGAGACCGACTGGAGGGATAAGTGAGGACGACTGTCACTATGCAGGGCATTGGCGGAGCTGTATGAGGCTGGCTCACCGTGGAAAGGGCTTTCCACAAGCTGCACGTAGGCAGAACGCACGGAGTCCTCTGACCCGGGTCCCCAGGCTTCCTACTCTGCGGGGAGGGGCTCAGAGAGGGCACGGCATGCTCAGGGTGAGATGCCCTCCCAGAAGTCAGGGTCAAGTCCTTGCATTGGGAATTATACCACCTGCCCCAAG
Source organism: Eulemur rufifrons (assembly GCF_041146395.1). Lineage (NCBI taxonomy): Eukaryota > Metazoa > Chordata > Mammalia > Primates > Lemuridae > Eulemur > Eulemur rufifrons. Next base: position 17,567,413 of record NC_090992.1, read on the forward strand.
CGTCCTGCCTTCGCTGAATGGTCCAGGTTCTCCGAATAAGACTCCTTGCTCAGTGACCAAGAGGGAGCCCTGGACGGCCGTCCCTCAAAACACTGACATCACCACCACCATTGGCCCAGAGTCCCCCAGGACTAACCTCATTGTATCTTTGTTTCTGTTTATGACGGGCACCCCAAGATCATGCCTGACACCCTGCGTTCCACTCCCCTTCCTGCCCTGTCACCACCCCTCACCAGCCCCCTCAAATGCTTCCCTTGGGCCCTCTGCAATTCACATTTGTCACCCAAAGACACACTCCTAATGACTTCAGTCTCTCCTCTAACGGTTCCTTTCCCCGCTGGCTCTCACTGAAGCTCTCTTTCCCCAAGAACACTGGTCTCCCTGCTTAGTCTCCTACAATCACTGGACCTGGAGGGACAAGTGCTCCTTGTTGCAGTCGCCAGTGACCCTTGGCCACTCCCCTGAATTTCTTGAAGATTTCAGCTTCTGCTGCACTGTGGTCCCCTCCCTCTCTGTTCCCGAGTCAATTCTTAGTGACTACATTACACAGCAGCTGATGCTCCCATCATCCTGGCCTCTTGGTCCCTTGGCCCCTCCCCGCTGATGGTCTGCCCCTCTCACTCGTGCCCACGCCCTGGACCTTGTCATCCCCGATCATTCTGATCGCTTCCTCACCTCAGTCCCACGCACGCCCCCCTCGGACCCCTGTCTCAACTCTTTCTAATGACCTGACACCCACGATCCCTTAATGCCCCTCCCCACACCTTCCGTCCACCCTAAACTCCTTTTCCTTCACTCTTAGCATCCTGGCTTCTCTTCTCTTCTCTTCTTACCTAGCTAGGACTCCGCCATGGCCAGTCCTTGGCACCATTCCCTTGGGTACCTTCTCAGACCCCCTGCCCCTTTTCCATTTCGTCACCCTTGCTCAGTGGAATCACCATACTGGTCAGCTCCAAGTCTTTGCCTGCTACAGGTTTGCGCCTGTGCAGCTGAATGCGGCTCGGGGAAAAAAACCATAACCGTGCTGCCTGGTGTCACTCTGCGTTCCCGATCACAGAGCGCAGGCCTGCCTTCCTGCCGCCTGGTCATCTCAACCACACGCCTTTACTCCGTTCAGTCATTCTCTCATTCTCCTGGGCCATTTTATTTCTTTCTATTTCCTAAAACCGCCAATACCCACTTTCTCTTCCTCCCACGATGGTTTACAGTCTGTCTCCCTCACTCCTAAGGGAAACTCCCACCAGGTCAGAGAGTTTAAAAACCTGTTTTCTTCACTGATGTCCCCCCAGGCCCTAAAACAATGCACTGGCACAAAATAGGTGCTCCATGAGTATCTTCAGAATGAATGAATGAATGAATGAACGAACACTGAACATACGTGGCAAACCTACCCCGACTCCTCTCCGTGTGGCAGAGGGTCCACCTGTACTCGCCTGAGAACACGCTCTGAAAAGCGAGCGTATAACCACCTCCTGCCCTGGGACTGGCGTGCAGGATTTCACGTTGACTTTGCTACCAAACATAGAGGTAGGTAAGAACCCTCTAATGAGGACGAATCTGGGATCCACGGTCCATCCGTCTTCGCTGGGCACAGACTAGTTCCTTGAATGACTTGGCATCTACACGCGTTAGCCATAGCCCACTGAAGAGTCATTTAAGAACGCAGGTTTGAAACTACTTTAAAAAGTGTGTCAGTGTCAAGCCGAGAGAAGCCTAGTCATCCAGCAGTGACCAGAGCACCTACTATGTGCCAGCTGGGTGCTCGGTGTTACAGAGCATTCGTTTCCCAAATTCGGGTATTCACGGTTTCCCATGATCATTTTTCTTTTTTGGGACATATTCAGGCACCACCTGTACTGTTATTTACTCACTGACTAAGAGAATAATAAATTTGCCTTTTCCATTTGGGTAAATCCATTTTAAAAAAGAAACTTCATATCACTGCCATAAATGGCAAAGCAGGCTCACTTGACGTAAACAGAAAATCACTGTAAAATTTAAACAAAGAAAACAAAGTCAATGCAATTAAATTAGAGCAGGATTTTGTTACCTGCTACTGAGGGAGACGTAGACCTGCTCTCTCTGTTGAAAGGGAGATTAGAAGTGTTAATGAGGTGTTAAACACACACCAGCATCAAGTGGAGACTTTCTCCTTGACTGAACTGGAAGAATTAAGAGAGCATTGAAAAGGGACTGACTTGGCCCATCTGTGTTTCCATGTTATCTAATATTTCACGAGCATTCACATAAACCCGTCCCGTCTTCCGCCAGCGGTGCGTGGGATATGTGGGCCATGCCCAGGAAAGCTAGGCAAATCCCTGTCCTCAGAAGACCCTCCGTCACCATCCTGTCCCTGCGGAATCTCTCTCTCTAGCTCTGGACCCTCTAGCGGGAAGGCAAAGGTGACCTGAAGAACCCCCGGCCTGTGAGAACCAGAATTTTAATGGCCGCTCCCATGAGCAGTGATAGTTCTGTCCTTGTCCTTGTTGTTGTTCTTCTTCCTCTTCCTCTCCCTCCTCTTCCTCCTCGTCTTCTTTAAAGTTTCTAACACAGTTTGGTTTCTGAGCCTCAACCTCTTCTGCAATGTTGGACTCAAGTGGCTGGACCTCTCCTCCATTCTGCAGAAGGCACTTCTGGACCCCCCCCCCCCCGCCCCCTCCTTTTGCAGTCACCAGGCCACAGGCTCCCTACACAATCTGCCAAGGGGAGTCCTTTCCGCAGGAGCTGGGAGGGGCCCCGCCTAACAGCTCATTACTCCCTTTTCTCACGTTCTTCACGGCCTGTGATTATCCTCCCCAGCGTCTCCCTCTGAAAGCACAGCGTCTTCAGGTGTGAAGTGTAAATATGAGAAGAGGATAATGCGAGGAGGAGGTGGTGCCTTCCTCCTCTCTTGGAGAAATTCAACTCCACAAAATCAGACTTTACGCTGCCGTGTGCCCGGGGTTTGTAAGCCCAGAGACCCGCCAGGGAGGAAGAGATGGGGGAAAAATACGTGTCATCACAGGCTGCGTCTAGGAGGTTCACTTTTCTCAAATTTTGTCTGGGGTTTCCGGTTTGCTAAAGCAAAGCCACTCAGAGCAGAGTCTGAATCTATTTCAAGGTGAATCTGGAGACCCCTCCCCACATTCCCCAGGAATTCCCTTTTCACTCTTCATCTGTACACTCCCTACCTCCGCGTCCATAGCTGCTTACAAATAACGAATGCATTTAGTAGCCTTCACTCCGTGCCGGGCACTTTACACATCGTGATCATTTAATTTTCACAGCCTCACGAGGTGAGCGCTACTATTACCACCATTTTGCAGATGTAGAAACTACGGCTCAGAAAGGTTAAGACGTTTGTCCAAGTCACACAGCAAGAGATTAGCAAGGCCAGGATTGGTGTTTGCAGATGAACCCAGGTTCTCACACCAGAGGGAACTGGCCGGAGGACAGGGCAGAGTCCGGGCTGGGTGTAGGTCCCGGTATGTTCAAGACTGAGGCATTTCCTGGGATGCTAAAATTGGAAAAGTCCAGGGTGCCGCAGGGTATTGGGAGGGAGCCTGTTTCCCAGTCTTTCTTTTACACCCTTTCCTCTCCTGTCTTCTCACCACAGATGTGTCAATCATTGATATATTACCTTAAACAATAATTGTTGAAAACGGTGCTGCGCTGGAGCCCTGGGTGGGGAAGGAACCACTTCCCGCTCTCTCCACCCACCCCGGCAGCTACACTTGTGCTCCTGCCCAGGTGTCTCTGCGCCCAGTCCGTGCCCCGCGCTGCTCCCCTTGGTCTCCGCATTCTTTGGTGCCAACAGAACCTCCTCCCCCCGCTGGGGCTGCCGCTTGCATTCAAAGGGCTCTGTTTCCAAACAGCCACCATTCTTTTGCTTCTTTTGGATACCGCAGAGAGAAGGTTCTGTTCTTTGCGTTCCCCTCGACTACATCTTAATTACCTCTTCTGCTTAAATTGTGAGCAGCAAGTTCAACCACTCTGCTAGTCTCCTAAGTGGCAAATTAAGACTAATTTAGATGGGGTTTACAGATGAGCCAACATGTGAACAGTGGAGAATGAATCGGTGTTCTCCGCTCGGATCCACTCCCCGAGGGTCACCGCCTGCCGGACGGGCAGCGGGCATGGGTGGTGCCTGGTTTGGCCCCTTCTCTCCCTGGGCCCCCTGCCCTCAGCTGCGCCTGCGGACACCCACCCGTGCACGCTGCTTCTCTGACACCGCCCTTTATGGCAGACTCTTTCTAATGGTTTCTGGATTCAATTTTGTTGGACGTAGTTCAACTTGATTTGATTCCCATTTATGGAGTCTTCATAAAGCATTGGAAGGAGGAAAGCCACCCTGCTATGCAGAAAACCCTGTATGAATATATATATATATGTCTCTGTGTGTGTGTATATATATATATATTTTGCCTTTTCCAGGGAACCAGGAAAGTAGCTGCTGGGGGTCAGTGAGGTTGACGGTGCCTTGTGGATGACTTTGCTTGGGCCTTGGCAGCGGTAGGTGTCTGTTCAGCCCACTCTGCAGGTTTCTCTTTACTTGCCTCTGGCTGACTCATTCCTAAGGCAACCAGTGCCAAGCCAGGCAGGCTCTGGGAAGGACATTCTGCATGGAGCAGGAGTCCCTCCTATGGCTAAGGTAGGCATGGCCTGCCTCCCATTCACGCTGTCTCCTCTCCCTGCCCCAGGGCCACCTGTTCAGAGAGGCCTTCATGAACACCTTAAATAAAGGAGACACTTCCCATCCCTCTATAAGCCCTTATCCTATCTTATTTATCTTTGGTTCACTTATCATTACCTGATACTATATGTGTGTGTGTGTGTGTGTGTGTGTGTGCTTTTCTGAGATGTACTTTAATTTGAAACTGCAGTGAACTGGGACAAAAGTCACGCTAACCCATCGGGTAAGCGAGGAAGCCCTGGCAGGGCCTCCTGAGGAAACGCAGGGGGAGGAGAGGAGGGTTTGCAGATGGTGGCCTCGTTAACATGGCCATAGCTCCTGGGCTCGCAAGGTAGCAGCTGCTTCTGTGTGTGGGGATGCTGGGTTCAGCTTCAGAAGGTCTGGAGCTCTTTAATGAAGCATCCCATGGCCACGAGCTGATCTGTAAGGTTGCCTGTTTATTTCTGCAGCATGGCACACTGAGGGCAGCACTGTGCTCCAGGTAGCTGCTGCCTCCTCTCCTGCCTTGCAGGATGGACAAGTGACCCTTGGTCATGTGAGTGTTGACGCCTCTGTGGCTGGCCTGTGGCCAAGAGCTGTGAGGTTTCTGGAACTTGGAGGGCTTTGGTCTTAGGGTCCCCATTATTGCTCCTCTATACAATGCATGGACAGGTGAGATGGCCCTGGCCTGCTTGCTGAAAGTTGGCCCTTTGGGGTCTGGTCACTCTGGCTCAATCTACCTTTCCTCTATAATCTCTCATCTATCTATCCTGATTTCCTTGCTTACTTTCCTGAGGACATGGAAAATCTTGCTTCCCATTGCAAGAATCCCAGTATGTAGTACGTGTTAGATACTCTATAAATATTTGTTAAATGGGTGAATGGATGGATGGATGGACAGGGACCCTCATTTCACCAATTTCTCACTTATCATGGGGAAGCAGACCATCTTCCCTTCTTGGCCCCTCCTCTATGCCCCTCTCCAAAGTCTCTCTGTCCTCTGGCTTTTGCTCACAGCCTCCTTCAGGCTTAAGCCCCCTTCTGCCAACCAAGATCCCATTAAATCTCCAGGTCCAGTTTCACATGGGCCCTTCTGCATTGCGTCCAATCTTGCAAATCTGAATCAATCTACACACACACACACACACACACACACACATATGCACATGCACACACCCTTGAGAGAATGGTGTGTGTCTTCTTTACCACTGAATCCCCAGGATCTAGCATGGTTCTGGGGTGCCACTCCATAACTGTGCAGACACCTGTGCGGTAGCAGACTTAATTCTGCTTTGTACTATCATTGGGTATTTTTATCTGTCTCTCACCAGATGAGCCTCCGTAGGTAAAAAACTGGGTCACAGTCATTTCAGTACCTATGCTAGCTCATTGCTCCACTAGCAGTGACAGTGACATGTGCAGATGCCCCTTCATGAACACCCACGCTCTACTCGCTAGGCACTGGACTTCACCTACAGAAGTTCATTTACTTCTCACGGTCGCTCTATGGGATGGTTTTATCAGTGCCTTTTCACAGAGAAGGAAACTACAGTTTAGAGAGATCGGACAACTAGCCCAAGGTCCTTTGGCTTATAAATAGAAGAGAGAGAATTTGAACCAGGTATTTCTGACACCAGAGCCCCATTTTTGGGACTTCTTAGGCTGCTCTCCTCTGCTGGGGTAGGAAGGGCTCTCGCAAAGTTATTTCAACTGAACAGACTTGAAAGCAGTCAGGACGTCTTCAAACGGCCCTGGTGACTGCTCTGTGCTGATGTCCCTCACTTTTCTAGACACTGCACAGCTGCCGGCTGCACTGCCTGGGCTTGGCAGCTCCCTGGGACTCTCCTACCATCAGAGGACGGACCTTCCTTTCAAGTCCCCCACAATCTGCTGGGACAACCACCCCACAGGGAACCACTGCCCACGTGTGGCAGCCACGTCCTCACCTGTCACGTAATTCTTCAAATCCAGCTCATTGCTGAGGGGATTGTTGCTCTTGAACATATACAGGTTAAAGGGGGCCGGCTCCTTGCCCACGTTTTTCCACATAGTATAGTCTGGAGAGGTCCACCGTCCCGCCAGCACGTCGTAGTCACGCTGGGTGAAGTGGACCAGCTTGGTCAGAGGGTCGTAGAGTCCCCCGTGGAAGCCAATGACCATCTGGAAGTCAGGGTTGGAGTCAAAATAAATCTCCCCATAGGCCGTGTACTGCAGCTGTTTGATCATGAGACCGTTGATGCTAAACACAGCCAGAGGAGTCCCTGTGTTGTCCGAGGCGACATAGTATTCCTCCCCGCTGCTGCTCTCCATGGCAAAGAGGTGGCCCTGGAGGTCGTAGTACAGCGAGGTGATCTCCGAATTGGAGTGATTGTAGACGTGGGTGATGCGGGTCGGGTTGTGCAGGTCAGAGTAGAAGTACTGCAGGTGGTGGCCCAGGTTGGTCTTGTAGGAAGCCCGCCGTCCTACGCCGTCGTAGCGGTACTGCACGCTCCACCCACTGGCCTTGTTGTAGGCTCTCGTGAGGAGGCCTTTGGAGTTGTACTCGAAGATGTCAGACCCGCGCTGGCACAGGTAGCCGTCGTCGTCGATTTTGTACTGCACGTCGCCGAGTCTGGTTATCCGATCCCGGAGGTCGTAGCGCAAGGGCATGAGGCGCACGTTATTGCCTGGGTTCAGTAAGTGGAGGTTCCCGTTGAGGTCGTAGCTGTAGCGCCAGGTCGGCCGGTCATTGACGGCCACACTCTGGAGCTGGCCATCCCCGTCATAGTCATAGGTGTACTTGGTGGTGTTGGCGTAGGGCCCCAGCTTCAGCTCCCTCTTGATCACCCTGCCCATGCTGTCGTACTGCACCGTCATCCAGTACATCAGGGACCGGAACATCTCATATTGGACTTCCTTGATCCGCCCGTGGGTGTCAAAGTGCTTGCTGAGCGTCATCACCGCAGTGGTGATGATCTGGTTGATGTCGTAATAGATGACTCCGAACTTGCCAAAGTGCTCCACCTTGCCGGAAATCTCGTCGTAGCGGTAGAGGTCAACGGGAAGGGGGGTCTCGCTTATGACGGGCTTGATGCTTGCGATCCGGAAGCTGTTGTCGTGATAGGTGTAGTCGAACCTGGCGTTGACCATGCCTTCCTCGGAGAACCTGTAGATCTGCTTGTCCACGAGGGGCCCGATCTTCCGGTACCTGATGGTGCAGGAGAAACCCCCGCTTTGGAGGTTGACCATCTTCAAAACACCGGTGGTCTCATCGTACCCGAAGGTGACGGCGGTACTGTCGTAGACGATCTCCGATAACTTGGAGAGCTTCCCATACTTGTAGAACACCTGGCGCCCGGTGCCCAAAAAGGACGTCTTCAGGATGCGGCCGTCGTCGCTGTAGTCGAAGATGACGGAAGCATTGCTTTCGGGTGGATTGTAGATGTTGCGGATGTAGCCGATGGAGGTGTGTGTGGACATGCTGTGCCGGGCGACGCTGGGCATGGTGACGGCGTGGAGACGGTCGGAGGAGTCATACTCAAATATATACTGACGCTGGCTCTGGAGCAGGAGGACCATGGACTGCAGAAAGGAAAGGGGGAGGGGAACACATGAGTTGGCTCGTAAGGACCAAGCACTCAGATGGACAGAATTTGTTCCATTCCACCAAATGTCAATTCGAAAGCCACAAAGAATGGGAAGCTTAGGCCAGAGATTAAATAGATTTATTTCCCCGGGCTTGCCTATTCTGACGGATCATGGTGGTTGCCTAGATCATAGCTTCCCAAACTTTAATATGCTTCAAAATACCCAGGGATCTTATAAACAGGCAGAGTCCGATTCAGTAGGTTTGGGGCAGGGCCTGAGCATCTGCATTTGCAACCAGCTCCTGGGCGAAGCTGATGTTGCTACGACCATGCTTTGAGTATCAAGACCGTGCTTGGAGGGCTCATGTGAGAGGCACGGAGTTTGCCTCTGGGCTCAGTAACAAGGAGTCCTGCGACTGGGTACAAATGACTGCCGCTGGCCCCGCAGGGGAGAGGTGTGACACACATACTATGTTTTTTGCCACCCTGACGATATCTACAGAGAGAGCACGTCCTCCATTCAAAGCTACCACAAAGATGAAATAACCCAGAATCACTGATTGTTCGGAAAGAAACAAATGGCCTCCACTAGAGGCAAGTGGGAGAGTCCTGCCTCCCCTGGTCAACCCAACATAATGGACTTGGTTTGAAAGATTCCGGTATTTTACGGCATAATGAGAGCAGTATGCAGGATTCAGTGTTCTTGCAGAAGGGGAACGGCGCTGCCTGCGAGCTCCCATTGTAATGAGTGCGCGAGAAAGGGAGGAAGGGGTCTGGCCCGAGGGCAGTGCAGGTGAGAGGCCCAGGCTGACCAAGAACTTGTCTAATGACTAGATGGCCAGGGCAGCCTTCAAAAATCTGGACATGTGCCCAAAGGGACCTTTTATTTTTTTCTTTTTTAACTGCCATTCCACCCTGACCTTTCTCCAGCACAGAGACCTGATTTTGGCACTTTCAGACATAGGGAATTATGTAGAGAGACTCTGTTGGCTGTTTCAGCCAACAGGCCAAGTAGGAGGGTGTTGCTGTGTGTGCTTGAGTTTTAGGCAAAATTCCCTATCCTGATGGCTTAATTTAGGGCAAGGCAGAAATGAATCACTGCATTTCCAATTCCTAAGCAATGATTAGCCGTGCTGCCGTGGGATGATTCTGTCCGCTTCAACAGCGCTTTTTTCTTTTTCTGGCATAAAATCAGACAATTCGTCCTTTTTGCCATTACCGAGTGTCTAGCGTTTTTTTTTTTTCCCCCCTCTTAATGGTAATAGTGCTGAGCTATGAATAACATTTCCCTTCGGATTTTCTTCCTCCCAGTGCTGGTAGGAGCATGGGGGGGGGGCAGCTCGTAGAGTCGGAGTAAAGATGTTAAAATGTCTTAGGGCAAAGTGGCTCAGGCCGGTCTGCAGAGAGCAGCGGGGACAGCAGACAGCCCCACCGACAGGGCAGCACGTTCACGCACCTTGTCGAGGTAGGAGTAGCTCCACACCTTCCCGTCGGCGAACATGCGGGACACGATCCGGCCTTGCTTGTCAATGTCTGTCCTCTCGCTCATGGCCCCGCGCTGCAGGCCGGCCAGGCGCCCGTTGAAGAAGTACGAGACATTGACGGCCGCCAGCCCGCTGCTGGGGAGCCAGAGGAAGGGGCGGCCCACCTGGTCATAAATTATCCTCAGGGTGAACTTGCGGTGATCATCATAGATCTTTTCCGTCCGAATATTCCGGTCATAGTCGATGGACAAGAGATTTCTTCCATGGACCTAGGAAAACATAATGGGCTTGGTTTGAAAGATACCGCCCAGGCATGCCGGCTCGAGCTTCTGTAGGGGGCATGGCTGGCATGGCCAGGAAATAAATATGCATTGGAGGAAGAAAAAGAAATAACCCGGAAGTGATTTACAGTAGTGCTTTCTGAACTCCTTACTATCATGGCACACATAGAAAAAGGTAATATTTTGGGGGATGGGCACGCTTGAAGCTCTGACTCGGGTGGGGCAAAGGCAATATATGTAACCTAAACATTTGTATCCCCGTAATATGCTGAAATAAAAAAAAAAGTAATATTTGTATGGTGTGTTAGAATACAGAAATGAGGCTGCTGATGGTTGGAGATGATCCATTTGGGTATGGCTGCCACGGGCAGTTAGGTAGGCTGTGCACTGCACAATTACAAAGGGTGCCATCACATTGTAGAAAGTATGAATGGTGAAAAATTGTGCAGTGCACAAATTATACAGCCATATACAATCGTCCTGGACCCTGGGGGTTTGACTGCCCTGCCTGGCCACCCTGGGGGTGAGAGAATTTGTATATCTGCACCGTTAACACCCTTTTTTGGCACATCATCAGCTGAGAAGCTAATGATCTTTAAGAACAGTGGCCATGATTTCTTATGAAATCTCAAGTGAAGGTACCTAGAATGGTGGAGAGGAGAGCTTAGAAATCCATTATTTTACAAAGATCTGGGAATATGAAGGCTCACTTCTATGTGAACTTCTTAACTTCTAAAATCTAGAGAAAGATCTTGCTGCTGTCAAGAACACAAGCCATCAGTGGGGAGACCTCAGCAGGGCTGGGGGAGTTCCAACAAAGGGCAGAACAGATTGACTTAGATTTGAAAGGAATAGTGGAGTACATCAGACGTAATTCAATATTTGTTTGGAAGTTGATCTGATCAGAGAAGAAAGCCTGTCCCAGAAGGCAGAACTGAGAGACCAGACTCTGGTTAGGGGCAAGGGACAGGGACCCCTGAGACTCAGCCAGCCCTGGCTGGACGGCCGGAAGTGAATGGAAGGAGGCAGACTCGGCGCGGACTCTAACAACATAATTGACTGCACATTCAGACGTCCCCGGGGGGCTGCTGAAGGCAGGGAAGATGTAAACAGGCGGGAGGAAGAGACTCCAGAGATGCCTTGTATCTCTTCACTTTAACCTAATAATTTAACAGCACTAAATGACAATGATGATGATGACTATGATGGTAATGATAACTTTAGTATACGCTGAAGCTAATACATACGGGCATTGTATTAGGTCGCATCCATCGTTTGAGTTGATGCTCACAAAGATCATTTCACAAACGAGGAACTAGCTTGAAACAGAGACGTTACATAACTTGCTCAAGGTCACACAGCAACGGAGTAGTAGGGTTGATCTGGAACTTAAGTCTGATTCAGACTTCAACCAATTAGCCTCTTATACATTGAATTAGCTTTACCGCTTCCTGCGTTGTACATTCATTCAATGCTCTGAAATGTGTCAAGTGCTGAAGGACTGGGACGCATTTCCATACCCCTGAGGGTTCCACGTTGCAGCTTTTGTGGGGAGCCCAGGAATAATTCTAATACCACAGACACCTGCATTCTGGGGGACTGCTTGGTGTCCAGGTAAAGAACTATATTTTGCAGCCTCCTTTGGAGATAGCAGAGGCCAAGATGTAAGTGGCAGTTGTTGGCTGGGTCTTCTGGGAAATATCCTTAAAGGAAGCTGACTCAGGTGAGAAGTAGGCGACCTTTTGTTCATCCTGCTTTCCTCCTTTTCCTAAGTGAAATGTGTACATGATGGCTGGAGCTCCAGCACTCACCCTGTGAATATGAGGTGACTCTAAGGACGGAAACCTCCAGGATGATTGCTCAACCTCAGGAAAAGAGTCTAGATCCCAGTTGACCTAGGTATCTTCCATGTTTATCCATACAGCCACGGACTGCTTTCCTCTAGGCTTCTTTCAGGCCATAAGAGAATAATAAGCCCATATCCTGTTTAAGTCTTTGTTATTTCTTGTCTCTGTTATAAGCAGTTGAATCTACTCTAAATGGCTACAAGCCCCGGGTACTTTGACAGATACTATGCTAGGTACCTTACACACCTGATCCCATTTTAATTCTCACGACATAGGTAGAAATTATTTTACATAAAGGCAATTGAGCTCACAGGGGTCACACAGCAAGACGAGTGGCAGGGGTGGGATTTGAACCCAGCACTACCAGATTCCCCAAACTACTGCTGTTTCCGTAGAGTCATCCCAGAGAAAAGAGGACAGAAAAATTGTGATAGAACAATTAGAACAGCAAATGCATCAAAGCACAGAGATAGGAATAGAGGTGCTGAGTTCTTGGGATTATAAGGAAACCCAACTTCAAGTGGAAGATTCATACCAAGAAACTTGCAGCCATTGGGAAGAAAAGCCGAAAAGGCAAAGGGTGAGTGGCAGGATTATTTTTTAACAGGTTCAAAAGTTAATGCTGAATCATTGGGGATTAGTCGTCATTTTCAGAGCATAGCACAGAAAGGGTTGGAAAGATGATGTCCTCTGGAAACAGAAGCTCAGCCCTAATGGGTTGCTTCATTTGGGACATCTGCAGGCAGCCACCAAGATTCTCAAACTTATGTGTTTCAGAATTTCAGTTCAAAACCCCTCCTACGTTTTATTAGTGGGATGAAGGATGTGGCAACAATAAGGAAGGATTTTCAGGGTCCCCACACTTCCCACTGTCCCCGCTTACTCCCCCTTCCCTCGCCATCCTCCTCCTCTCCTTCTCCTTCCCTTTCCTTCCCTTGTTTTCCTTTTTGTTTCTCTTTGCTCATATCACAGGGGCCCCGATGCATTTATTAATCATTGACCATCAAATCTCCGCTAATACCAGCTTTGGTGCCTGCTCTGATATAGAGGACAAACGACGACACCAACAGCAATGCGTCCCGAGTGGGCTTGGTGTTGTTGTCAGCCCTTGGTTTGTCTCCATGACACAACACCACTCTCAGGCGAGCACTGCTGCCAGCCCCACTGTACACCCGAGGTGCAGACAGGTTAACGTGACCTGCTCAAGGTTACATGAATGGTAAGGGGCAGAGCGGATCCCAGCCCAGGGCTCGCTGTCTTCACCCCTAGGCTGTGCCGCCTCTAGGACCGGGGGGTGTCGGACCAGGGTCTCTCCATCAAGTGTGCAATCCTGAACCACCTGGGATGTCTCACTGCCGAGCCGCCTCCGCACCTGCTGAATCAGCCCCTCCGGGAATAGGGGGGCTTAGTGCTTTTTAAAAGCTCCCCAGGTGATTCCAGTGTGTACTCTGGTTAAAATACCACCCATGTGACATAAGGCCCTGGCCTCAGCTCCCTCGTAAATCAACATATACAACCAAAATATGTATTTACCAACAGGTAAATCACATCTATAACCATGTGTGCATATATGTACATGTATGTGTATATAACAAAGACCAACACGTAAATCACATATTTAATCACGACTATCATTGTAACAACTATATTAGTGTGTGAGGGTGCCAAGGTCACAGAAAGAACTAAACACTGGCAAGCAAAGAAGTGGGGTCCTCAACCTCTGGCTGCCACCGTTTGGGTGCGCTGCTATTACTGACAGCTCACGAGGCCCAGCTCTGCCCAGGTGCACCAACCATAAAGAAGTAATAACAGCGCCAGGTGCGGTGGCTCACGCCTGTAATCCCAGCACTCTGGGAGGCCGAGGCAGGAGGATCGTTTGGGCTCAGGAGTTCGAGACCAGCCTGAGCAAGAGCGAGACCCTGTCTCTACTAAAAATAGAAAGAAATGATCTGGACAGCTAAAAATATATATAGAAAAAATTAGCCAGGCATGGTGGCGCATGCCTGTAGTCCCAGCTACTCGGGAGGCTGAGGCAGGAGGATCTCTTGAGCCCAGGAGTTTGAGGTTGCTGTGAGCTAGGCTGACGCCACGGCACTCTAGCCTGGGCAACAGAGCGAGACTCTGTCAAAAAAAAAAAAAAAAAAGAAGTAATAACAGGCGCCGACCATTAGCCATTGATAATTTGGGGTGGGGTTTTTACTTGCAAATTTACCATGTCCCCGGGAATGGGATTGTTGCAAAAGCACTGGTTTGAGTTAACTTCTGAAATGTGAAATTTCTACTAAAAATGCCCAAATCTTCTAATAATTAAATCTGATAGATTCACTGGAAGGTTGAGCCAAGGAGTTCAGGCCAGCCGTGTCATCTAACCACACATCTTTAATGAGGAGGGTGCCATTTATAAAGGGGAGGCACCTTCGGCTGTGGGGTGGGGGTTGCTGGAGGGTCCACCAGGCAAGCTCGGCCCTTTGTGGGCACCTGCCCCCCAGTCTGGAGGGTGTAGGAGCTTTAATTTAGCCACACTGTTTTCTTATTCCAAATTAAATTACCCGTCTAGCAATATTTAAATTAACCTTGAGGCTTCCTGGAGAACATAAAAGTTATTTTGAATTATTTTCACCGCCAGGATCAGCACAATTCCCTTCCCAGTCGGCTCGGTAGGAATTCAGTGATAGAGAAACCAATTTTTAAATTAATATAATTTTGTGTTTGTAAGGAAGCCATTATTTTTAATTATCGGGCATTTGCCTCAGCCTGGCTTCCCCAGTTAATAAAACTCAGCTATTTAGCATGATTTTTTATTTTTGCAGAGGGCAGACTTTGGGAAGTAGCTTCCCCTGTGGAATTTTCCCCCAGAATGTTTTGATCTCACCAAGCATACGCCTGTCACAAGGAGGCTCGTAAAAAACCCGGAGAAAAGGAAACGCTGTCGTCAAAATGGCCCTGCTGGGCCTATAACCGGTGACTCTAACTTGGCTCTAGGGGCGATGACGGGAGCTGGTGATTTGAGAAACATGAGGGAGGAAATTACACAGGGCTGGATCCTCTCCAGGAAATGGAATTGTAATGCAGCAGGAGAGATTTCAGTTAGACATGCAGAAGAACCCTTTGCCCATTCGGCTTTGAGTATGGGAAACATAAAAATGATTATCGAGGGACGTCATGGGATTCTTCATGTCTGGTGATGTTTAAAAGCAGAAATGCTCTTTCTCTATCCGTTTACTTCTAATAAAAAAATATAAAATAAAAGCAGAAGTGCCTGCCTCGGAGAGTTTGGTTATTTATTAATACCTCCCCAGAGGAAAAACCTGGCCTAGATGACATCTTCATTTCCTTTCTGGGTCAGTCCTCTGGGATTTAAAAATCAGCTCTCCCCGGCTCCCATACAAGAAGACTCAATGCTACGTTGGGATCAGTGCTGTGCAGACAAAACAACTTGCTATAAATTTAATATTAGCTTAAATAATGCATCATTAGAAGGGTAAGCCTCTGCAAATACATTAAATAATGCATTCCCCAAGCAAACATTATTTTTGGATGACTTGCTGTTTTGGATGGAGGTAAAGTGGAAAGGTGGAAAGACCTGAATTTGAGTTGCAGTTTTGACACTGATTAGCTTTGTCATTCCAAAGCCATACCTTTGCCATTCCTGCCTCAGTTTCCTTATCTGTAATGGCCTGTGAGCTCCTGGTGGGTAGGGACTTTATCTTATTTTCCTTAGTGTCTTTATTGTTTTGGAAAGTGCTTGGTGCTCAATGAACATTTGTGAATAAGGAGATCGAATTAGACTGGGTATAAGAATCCTGCCAACTCTAGATGATCTAAAGTTCTAACGTGGAAAACCGAGAATAGAAAATATGACTAGGACATCTGTGATCTCCAAATATCTGAAAGGCTTCATTCCAAAGAGCAATGAGAATCATTCTGGAAGCCTCCCGGGATCTGGAATTAATAGACAGAAGTGGGAAGGAGTGGATTTTCATGACGTCAACTTAAAATCCCATTCATTCATTCAGTATTTACTGAGCACTTACTATATGCTTGTTACTGTGATCGGCACTTAAGATAGAGCAAGATTGGTATGGCCCCTGCCCTAGTGGCACTTACGGGCCAGAGGAGGATAAAGACAGGTGAACCAACAACTAAAAACATTAGTGTGACCTATTTGGTACAGTGTACGCCGTGCTGGTGATGGGTACAGTAAAAGCCCGGATTTCAGCGTGATACAATTCATCCGTGTAACAAAAAATACTTGTAGCCCCTAGATATATTGAAATAAAAAAAATAGTGTGATTATGACAGTAAACATAGGGAAGGAACCATGGGAACGAAGGAGGGACACGAGACCAGACTTGGGGCTGACAAGGACTTTCCCAGAGAAAGCGCTGTCTCAGTGGGGGCTGAAAGTATGAGCGAGACTTGGACAGGTGAGGGTTGGAGAAGAGTCAGCGAGTGAAAGCCTGGGTGCTGAGCGAGGCGGCGGACTTCGGTTTGCAGGCGGTGCTGGGAGGATTCCAGTGGAGGCAGATGGTCCCTTGGGAAGGGGGTGGCAGAGAAGGGAGGTGTCTGGTGTGGAGACTCAGCCCAGATGACCTGAAGGGGCTGTGCTTGTTATCCTTCGGCCTGAACTTTCAGAGGTCAGATATGCTGTGTGTTTCCTAGCCGCCAAGCAGGAGGGTCTGACGGGTGCTCCTCCGCATGCAGCGGCGGGGGCGGGGAGGGGTGTAAATCTGCAAACACTCCTGTATTTCTAAGACCATTACCAGTGCCAAGAGGGCTCCACTCGCTCAACCTCACCCTCGGCTAGTTTACTCCTCTCATTCTGGTCAGGATACAGGCAACAATGTCTTCTGCCTCAGGGCCTTTGCACATGCTGCTGCCCTAGCATAGAAGGCTTTCTTTCCACCCCAAACCTAGAAAATTCCTGCCTACTTTTCATTCAGTGTTCAGCTCAACTGTCATGTTCTCAGGGTGGCCTTAACCTAAACCATATATTCCCTATTATCCTCACCCTATATTTTTCTTCACAACACCCATCACAATTTCTTGATATTATTTATACATTTACCTATTATCCGTTTCCCCTTGCTAAGGTGTAAGCTCCGTTAGGGGTTTTCCACTTTTCCACCTCACCATCCAAAACAGAAATCATGCAAAAGTAATGTTTGCTTGGGAATACGTTATTTAATGTGTTTGCAGAGGCTTGCCCTTCTAATTATGTGTTATTTAAGCTAATATTAAGTTTATCATAAGTTGTTCCGTCTACACAAGTGCTGCTTACAACGTAAGGTTGAATCTTTTGTATGTTTTGTTCACCAGTGCACACTGAGTGCCTAGTATAGTATCAAGAACATAGTAGGTGTTTGAAAAATAAAATATTGGTCAGGTGAAGCATGAATGTACTGATTCAGACTTGCATGATGACGTGCGCGCGCTAACAGATCTGCCTGAGTGGACTCCTTGCAGAACTGAGTTCACGTGTGTGTTTACACACACACGCGTGCACGTCAGTCCCCCACCTCTCTCCTGTGTCACTGTGATTTGCCACAAAAGTAAAAGTAACACATGCCAACGTGTAATTGCAATGTCATATTAATTATATGGAAACCAAAACAAAATTACTAACTCCCACCTCTTCTTGGAATACTAATAACACTAATACCAATATCACGATGGAAGATTATCTTGGAAGCAATTTTTCTTTTGTTCTGCTACCTACACACGTAGCTGTGTCTTGCTTTTGCAATCTCTATGTAAAAATCATGATCAGGAAGAAATATCCTAGAGGGTGGTGATGTACCTTCCTTCTCAAAGAGAATCAGGCACAAAACCCATTTTAGGAAAGAACAGAAGTTTTAAATCTTAATAGAAGAGGTCAATTTCAGTTCTGTCTTCTAAAAGCCTAGGAAAGAAAAGGCTTACTCGGGTGAGGGGAAACACTGCACTGACAGATCCTCGGGGTCAGCGGTTTGCTTTGTCTTTAGGCTTCGGAGGACGGAAGAGGTCGCATGTATCTGGAGTGTTCGTGTTTTAACCTAGTGTCCCTTCCTCTGTGGGTGCAGCACCTCCTTTCTCTAAGGTTTCCCTGACTAGGTGGTTTTACTGAGCTGTCCATCATGGGACACAGGTGTGGCATGCGACCTGCGACCTGTGCCCGGCCGATCACGATCCCCATCTCTCTGACCAGTGCCTGGCCTGGGGATGGGAAGCCCATCTCTGCCAGGCGAGTCGTTCTTCCATGAGATTTTTTTTAAAAAAAATAGAAGTGCTGGGGGAATCCCTTCCTCTTTCCTCTGAGTTCTCTAAACGGAGATGATGTAAGCCTGGAGTCAACTTCCGCCCAGTCCGCCCCACCCCCCAAGGTGAAGGGAACGTCAGTGTACTGCAGGAGGAAATCGGGCCCCTTGGCGAGAGCAACACTGCCATGGGGTGGGAGCGGGCTGTGAGAAGCAGAGAAGCAGAGAGAGTCCATCTGATGGCCGTCCTGGAGTCTAAGGCCAGCTCCTCTCTTGTGGCAGCCCGTTGGGGAGACAGTGCGTGCCCTTTCTCATGAAGCTAATTTGAGTGAGCTTCCTGTCTTTTGCAGTGGAAAGGTTCTGGTCAGACGGGGCAATGTGTGAACTTATACCTGCCTTGGTGGGGGAGCATTCACACACTGAGCACTTTCAAAGAGGAGCCCAAAGAAGGCACAGTTATCATGTCTTCCTTTGTCACCTGCTGTCTGACATGTGGCACTTGTCACCAGGGATACAGTAGTGAGATGGTCGCTGTGCTCAGCGAGCTTACAGATGCTGTGTGCTTCATGTGTCTTTGAAAGGCCAGAGAGAGTAGAGAAAGGAGTGGAGGCCGGGAAGTGGGGAGCAAAAAGGTCCCTTTCGAAGGAGATTCCTTGAGGAGTCCGTGAGGGGCACAATGAAAATCTTCCTGTGCTGAGTTTGGGCAGAGAGGAAGAGACTGACATTCCATTGCAAAGCTTTTGGTGAGAGGGTGTGGTCTTGGCCCTTCCATCTGCCACCTTATAGTCCCTCAGCCTGTGAGGAAGAGCCACTGACACTTTCCTTCACTAAGAGATGTCCCTGACTGGAGGCTCGTGGGAAGAAGGGTACCCAGGCGGGCTGGGGTTTCACTGGGCACTGCTCTATCATGGCCGCCTCCCTGAGATGTTTGGTCTTCTCTGAGCTCCATGGGTGCTCGGGGCCCTGGGACCTCAACCCCTCAACTGGCCGGAGTCCCCAGAGCTTCCCAGTCCCTGGGAAAGGTCAGGCCATTTGCTCCCATACATGGACCCTCAATTGCTGCCCCACAGATTGTCCCCAAATTCCTTGCTTTCCGCAGGAGCGATGATGTCATGGTGCTGGTTAAATGATGTATCTGAAACTTCTTTCAGTTTCTTCCCATTCTGAGAGGCAGAGTTGGGGCCACCAGAACCTTGCATCTCCGTCTTGGATTCCAGCTCCCAGCTTCTCCCCGTCACACAGCCCGCAGAGTGCGGAGGGCCACCCGGCCTTCCAGTCTCTGTGACCACGGGCAAGGCTCCTCGGGAGGTCAGCATGACACAGCAGCCCTGCTAGCTGCACAGTCCTCTCCACTGCACGTGCTAAATCTCTCCGATCTCTCTCTCCCCTTCTTCCTCTCTCCACTGCTGGCGACTTGGTTTCTTGTTTGGATTAATGCAACGCCCTTGCCGTTCCTCTCCTCCTGTCTTGTCCCCTTCCAAGCTGTCTTCCTCCGTACCTGAGGAAGTGGGGAGATCTCCCTAACGCTGCTCACCCCAGCACAATGCTCTTCCAGTGAGGCCGGGCCAGAGCTCCATGTCGCCCTCGGGGTAAACACAACCCTGGCATCACGCTTCCCTCCGTGTGACGTCCCTGGCCACGCGCTGTGTTCTGCCCCGAGCTATAGCACGTGCACCTTCTCTCCAACCATATCCAGTGAAAGTTTTCTCAAATGTCTTCCCCTTTTTGGCGTTTTGGACTTTTCACAGGGGATACTCTGTGTCCGATCACCTTTTTCCAGAATCTTCCCCCTGGCTAATTCCTACTGCTCTTCAGAACTGACTCCAGCTCTTCTGTGAGGCCCCTCCTGATCCCGTGTCAACCCCGAGACCTGATCAGGGTGGCAGAGACTCTGCTGTGTGTTCACCAAGTCTTCTTTCATCTTCCTCCTCTAAGGCGTTCAGAAAAGACGACGTTTTCCAGGCTTCCTCGCAGTTCAGTTGTGGTCCCCTGACGGTGTTTTCACCAGGGTCGGGGGAGGTGAGGCCTGCCGTGCCCAGGCCTGCTCTCCAAGCCCCCGAGAACCACCCGGCTCTCTCCCGCCTCTGCAGCCACGCGGAGGTCGTGTGCCTAAGAGGGCAGGGTCACAAGACAGAGCGACTGGAGCGAGTCACCGTTGAGAAGAGCCGCCTGACGCACTCGTACTGCGGTGTGTGAAGCCCCTGAGGTTTCAGGGTCAATTTGCTACCTGGCCCCAGCCTGTCCTCTTCTGACTGGTGCAATTAAGTGTCCTTTTCCTTGTGGTACTGGCCTCTATTACAGCCTCCACCACATTACTTATATCACGTTCTCCCTGAGACTGTTTGATCCTTGCTGGCACGGACTCAGTTTCCTTTCTCTGTCTCTGGTCTACTCATTCCACGCACTGTGCTGGACATGAACTTGGCACTTAGTAAACATCTTTGGAATGAATGAAGAATTTCACGGCCCCATTCGACGGTGCAGCAGGAGTGTAGAGACATGGCAAGATGGGAGCCAGGGAGGGAAGGCCCAAGTGCTGTTGGCCGAGATCTCTGTTGGCCTTTGCCTTTTGGGAGCCAAGAAGATATCTTTGCTTTAGATAAACTCCCTGCCGTGGGCTCCTGAAGCATCCGAGGGGAAGGCCACCCCCAGTTCCCTTAACTCACATCACACCCAACCTTCCCCTTACACCTTCTTTCAACTGCTCCCCTGCAATTTCCAGGAGTTGCTTTTATTTCATTCACTAAACAGTTTATGAACTGAATTAAAATAAATGAGATGCAAATAAATTCCAGGCTTTCTCCCTCATTTTCAAATTACATTTTCAGTCCACTCAACCTGTTATAATCTCATAGTGATTTTCATTTAAGAGAGCTAAATGGATATGTGATTGTTGTTACAGGAACTAACACCAGACAATTAAATGTTGAGGTGTTGATAGATAAAGCTGTGTTTTGATTTGCATAAACATGATGCCAGCAAATCTAACCCTGGCAGAAATTCAGTTATAAGACTTGCGTGCCTAACTTCTGCTAATTACCACAAGTACCATTATTAAGATTTTTAATATTCAGAGTTTGGGATTATAGCCATTTTATTTTAGGGCCACATTTATCTTTATTTTGAAAACTTAGTCAAAATGCATAACTGATTTATCAGAGAAAAGGCACGATTACTACTTATAATCAACTTCTACAGTGCAGCGTATCAAAAATCAATTACACAGTCCTGAAATCCAGTCATTAAGGATTTAGCTACTAATCTCATTCCATTTTTGTCTTTAAGAAGATACTGCAGCTTGCAACTTTGCAGATACCAGCAGAGGAAGACAAACATGGGAGACTGCTGATAACCTAATGTGGAGACAAACTCCAGCCAGACAAAGGCAGAATCTTAATACGGAGGGGCCTGGCTCTGCAGGGAGGTCACCTGGGCTGGCTGGATTTCAATCCAGTCACATGGCAAAAGTTATGACCCAAATTTTGCTTATGCTGGGCCTTCTACTCTCAGGAATTCCACAGCATTTGTTAAACTCTGCCTTGTTCTGTTGTTTCATGCCTTCCTAGTGCTTGTCTTGATCTGCAATTATTTTACTTTATTAGTTTCCTTATTATCTGCTCCTCTCTCCCATCTGCCCCAGCCCCCGAATGGAAGCTGCAGGAGGGCAGAGGCTTTGCTTTGTGTGCATGGCACAGTGCCTGGCTCACAGTAGGTGTTCATTAAACATGTGCTGAATTTGATGAAGACTGGGATCCCCAGGGCTCCTCCCTTTCCCCCCAGGGAAAGTGTTAGCGCAATGGCAGGAATTGGACCCTCTCGGTGAAAGGTAAGATACTACAGCAGGATCCCCCAGCACCGAGACAACCCGCATGACCACGAGTCTAAATGGAAGCTGTGTGGCCTGCGGGTTAGGAATACTGGCAAACGTGCCAGAAAGAAAGACGGAGCTGGGGCCGAGTCCTGGCTTCGCCCTTTCTGGCCGTGGTGTCCTTGGATGGGTTATTTAGCTGCTCTGAGCCTGTGTTTTCTCATTGGGAAAAGGGAGTTCATAGTAACCACCCCCA
This sequence comes from Eulemur rufifrons, assembly GCF_041146395.1. Lineage (NCBI taxonomy): Eukaryota > Metazoa > Chordata > Mammalia > Primates > Lemuridae > Eulemur > Eulemur rufifrons. The sequence goes on from NC_090992.1 coordinate 17,589,542, forward strand.
CGGGGCTGTTGCAAAGATTAAAATAAGATAATTATGAGTAAAGTGTTTAACATAGTGCTTGTATCACGAAACTCCTCAATAAATGTTATGTATTGGTTTTTAGAAAATGTAATGTGGGGCAAGTTCCCTAGTCTGGGGAAGCTGGGGGTGGCTAAAACTCCCTGCTGAGGTTTGGTGGCTACTGGCGCCCCCCTCCCCCCGGGAGCCTTCCCTGAGCCCCTCAGCTGAGTGACGTCTCCTCCTCTGTGATCACCCTGGACCCCGGGCATCCTGCTGTCTTTCTCTTAACCTGGGATTATCTTGGTCTGCATAGTCTATCACCCTGTCAACTCCTTGAGTATAAAGACTTTCCTTTTAAATTTTTGATCTTCTAGTATTTAGCAAATTACACAGCACCCAGTAGTCACTGGTACCCATTCATTTGTTGCACTGGCCACATAGTGAAAATGGAGGGAGAAGATGGCCAGTGTGGAAAGAAGACCAAAGCCATCTCCACATTATGCTACAGCACAATGTTAATCCCTGAGCAGGAAATAACCGCTTTTTTTTTTTTTTTTTTTTTTTATGAGACAGAGTCTCACTCTGTTGTCCAGGCTAGAGTGAGTGCCGTGGCGTCAGCCTAGCTCACAGCAACCTCAAACTCCTGAACTCAAGCGATCCTCCTGTCTCAGCCTCCCGAGTAGCTGGGACTACAGGCATGCACCACCATGCCCGGCTAATTTTTTCTATATATATTTTTAGCTGTCTATATAATTTCTTTCTATTTTTAGTAGAGATGGGGTCTCGCTCTTGCTCAGGCTGGTCTCGAACTCCTGAGCTCAAACGATCCGCCCACCTCGGCCTCCCAGAGTGTTAGGATTACAGGCGTGAGCCACCGCGCCCGGCCATAACCGCTTTTTTAATCCAGTTCTTTAGAAATGGAGAACATTTTCCCTAAGGTATGAGCCCCAAAGGGATACGGCTTCTACCTCCTGAGAGAAGAACTTGCCTTTTCCAGGGAAGAAAGGAGTAACGGAGGCTTGGCAGCTGGATCTCAGCTCTGTGTGGGAAGAGTGTGTCCCTTCCCCCTTCGTGGCAACACACGGGGTGGAACCACTTACCCGGAGCTTCCTGCCAAAGATGGTGACTTTGCCTTTAATCTGTTCCTTTCGTAGGCGCCACTCGATGGAGTTTAAGCCATTCTCCATGGGCAGGGAGATGTTGCAGCGCCCGATGGTGGGGGTGATGGTGCCTGCCAGGACGTGGGGCTCGCTGTGGAAACTGACACCCATCCCGTTCGCGTACATCACCCTCAGGGTCCCGTTATTACAGAGCTGGTAGCTGTTCCGCACTTGATCTGGAAAAATGCAAGTAGGGGTGGGGAGAGGGAAAGAAATTATCTACTCTATTAGGCAGAAGAGAATAGAACCCCTATTTTTATAGGTTTCCATGGTACTTTGCAGCCATCGGTCTAAGGCTGCCTTCGATTCGCACGCATATGATGTGAATGTGAGTAGCAGCGATACTACCGATCCATGTAAAGAGAAACATCATATGTGGCACTCCAGAAGTAATTGTGCCGTGATATTTTTCTTTTACTCACTGAAGACTATTAATAGTGCATTTAAACATTTAAAGATGTCTATTGCCTACACAATTTGCGTCAATCAAATTCCTGAACTTTAACATATATATATTTTAGCTTATATGAAAAAGAAATAAATGAAAGGAAAACTACTTCAATTTTTTTCCCCCTTTTGCCTACCATCTAACCCGAGGGTGATGGTCTGACCACAGGTCAGATCCACCGCAAAGCAAGTCCAGGATTCTTCAAGAAAACCAAGACAGAAAACAACCTTCCCTCCCCTCCTGCTTTTGCTCTGATTCACCATGATGCCACCTCCCCTCAAGAGAACCCTGAAGAGACTCCACCAGCATGGGCAGCCCGAGCGGAGGGTGCGGATGATAATGCGTGTTTCTTCCTGAACAGAATCTGCACGAGTCAATCAGACTTCTGACCTTTTCCTTTATCGGAAAGTTACAGGAAGGAAATGTGAGTCAGAGACTGTTTTTACAGATCTATTGCTTCCTGATTGTCTGGGCAAACGGGCTGGGCTGGGCTGGCCTCCAAGATGTCAGCGTCTGGGGTAGTGAGCAAGCGTGTACCTGTCGCTCCCGCGACTCCAGCCATCACGCGGGACAGAATCTACATCATTAATCATTTGGCAGAGCAGAAATAGAGTCATTGAAACAGGCTCTGTCATGGGATAATAGTCCAGAAATGTCACCATTTATCTACTGAGAGGACACTTTTATCCTCCGACAACGGGCGAGCCCACCGACATTATATCTTAATTAAAAGAAAAATTAATCTGCACAATTCATTTCCCTGCCAGCCCCTGTGCATGCCCCGGGCTGCACAGCATGTCTAATAGCAACAATAACAGCGGGGTGGTCAGAAACCTTTGGGATCTCAGTTTTGGCAAGAGATCGTGCAAGAGCTCTGATCCCAGGGCGACCAACTTGACAAACAAATGCTTAAAAGAGAGACTCAGGGTGGAACAGCAAGGTACAAACTCCAGTGGTGGGACCAAGAGAATCCACGGCCTTTGAGAAGATAACCATGTGTGCTGGTTTGGTCGGAGCAGTGGCGATTGGAGGTAGGAGGCAGGGAGAGAGTATGTGGTGATGAAGACAGGCATTTTCAGATGACCACGTAGGCATTTCCAAATACCTTGACATTTGGTCAGGTGGAGATGACCTTCTGCTGTGCCTGATCTATCATTTTCTACAAGGTGGACCTCTTATAGATTCAGTTTGCTGCGGACATTTGAATAAAACAGGAAGCCCAGGTGTACTCTAGGTCTCTGGATGTCTTCCCAGGCTAGGTAGCTCACACACCTGGGCTTGGTTCTGGGTCTGGGGTGAGTTTAGGGGTAGGAGGGTCAGGAGTGGGGGTGCTCACCTTGTACCACCGTGTAGGAGGCCTCCACTGAAGACAGGTTGGTGATGACAGTGACGTCATCATCACGGTTGGAGTTCTCAATGTCAATGGTGATAGATTTCTCCATTTCCCGGTGCAGACTGGTCACCACTCCCGTGGGGCGTGTCACATTGGTCAGGCGGCCCTCGTGGTCATAGCTGGAGGAAAAGAAAGATTGTTTGGGAGCATAGTCACTGGGGCTGAAGGCTTTCCCAACCTTCAGAACCACACAAGGGACAGACTCACAGGCCAGAGAAAGAGAGATGGGAAGGTGGGAGGGTGGTACAATACACGGAGGCCCCTTGTCACGATCAAAACTCCAACCTGCCCTGAGAAGCAGTGGTGACGCTTTCTACCACTCACTGACATGGCAGACTTCAGCTCAGTGAAAACATTTCATTAATGATGCTTTCTCCAGTTAGAGAGAACAGTTAAGCATCTGTTGGTGAGCATCTTTTGTTTTTTTTTTTTCTTCTGGAGACAGAGTCTTGCTCTGTTGCCCTGGCTAGAGTGCAGTGCCATCATCATAGCTCACTGCAACCTCAAACTCCTGAGCTCTAGTGATCCTCCTGCCTCAGCCTCCCAAGTAGCTGGGACTACAGGCATGTGCCACCATACCTGGCTAATGTTTTCTATTTTTAGGGGTCTTGCTCTTGCTCAGGCTGGTCTCGAACTCCTGACCTCAAGTGATCCACCCGCCTCGGCCTCCCAGAGTGCTAGGATTACAGGCATGAGCCACCATGCTTGGTCCATCTTTTGCTTTTTAATTTATGTGTTCCACAAAGCCATCAAATTAATCTTCCAAAAATATCAATGTCACAATATCACTTCTTTTACCGAACAAACCACACTCTTTTCCCACTGGTTGCTCAATCAAATGAAAATCTGGCATTTGGGACCATCCATGTCCTGAGCCCTCCGCAGGGGTATGACCTTGTCCTACTTGTCATAGACCTCATAGACCTCTGGACAGTCAGCCTGGGTCAAAGGCCACCTCCATACGTTGGCTTATGCACTGAAAGCCTGGCTGCAGGCAACCTATCCTTTGGCCCTATATCTCCAAACCAACGATGGCTCAGCTCCCCAAGCAGCCTTCTTAGACAGTTTCCCCAAAGACTCGTTTGACGTCAGTTGTCCTCACCCCCCAAGTCTAGGTACACCAGTGACCACGCCCTGCTGCCTGCAGATGGTCTGAAATTGGGCCCCCTTCTTTCTGTCTAGGGGTCATCTTTACCCTTTTCTCAAGGTATGGAGTTTTTCTCCCCCACCTCCTTTAGCAAGAAGCCTCGCTCCGGTTGGGAGAGCCTTTCTCCACCCTGAAAGACCCGCTGTGCTCTGACAGCCGGGCCCTCCTGCACCTGACGAGAGGAAAGCAGGCTCTTTCCAAGGTCTGAACGCAGAGCTGGTTGAGGCCAGGTGAGCCCTGTTACTGGAGGAGGAGCAAGGAAGGCATTTTGCCCGGAGGGTGGAAAAGAAGGGAAAATGGCTTGACCTCTGGGGGTGACTCCCTCCGTACTGGGGAGAGGGACAAAGCTGGCAGGCTCTGAGCAATGGAAACTGGAGCTTGTACAGCACACAGGGTCTGCAGAGCAGGGTTTTGTGGGGAAGGCTCGTGAACAGAGGAAAGAACTACAGTGGCCTATTTGACTTTGTCACTTAGTGTGCAAGACTACAAAATCAAAGACGGAGGGTGCTCACTTTTATTTGGAATAACAGTGATCTGAGAAACTTTGCCTCTGGGGACAATTGGAAATAGTCAAGCTCTGCGGATGGCTGAAAGCTGAGAGCGGAACCACATTAAGCTGGACAGCCGGCTGCGAAAAGGTGTTGGGGGAGCCGGGCAGGGGGATGTTGAAGCGGGAAGCCTGGTGAGCTCAGGGGCCTGGCCCTTTGGTTCCACCCACATCACAGGCCCAGGGCACCAGGCGGTGTGGGGAACAGACGGTGCATTCCCTGGAAAGCCCTCGTGCTGTAAGTAGGAACGGGACTCGGGCCTTCTAAGTCAAAGGGGCTCCTTGGTGCTTTCTTACCTGCCAAAGAAACCGCCTCTCTGACGGGTACGAAGATGCTATTTACAATAGTGACAAATTAGAACAACCTAAATGTTCATATATTGAAGATTCATTAAACAACTGATGACCTATCCATAAAGTAGACACATACGAAGCCATCGAGATTGATGACATGAATTTCTATTTAGCGGCGTGGACAAATGTATGTTATCGCCGAGTAGAAGAGTAGAGTACAAAATACACTCCTTGAAAGTATACTTTTTTCGAGGGAGGGTTAAAAAATATGAGAAATGCAAGAGAAATGCTCGGAAAATATAGACATATCAAAATGTTAATGGTAGTTATTTTTGTGTGGGATCTTGACTAATCTTTGTTTTCTTCTTTGTATGTGCCCATAATTTAGGAATTATTTGTAATCAGTATGCCTTATGTTCATATTTTACAAGCAGAAACAAAAGGGTTTTAAAAACAAGAAAATAAAGCACTTCTAAGCGTTTGGGTGTGCGGTGTCTAGTGTAGTACTCAGCAACACGCAGTTCCTTCCTTTTGCTGCCAAGCAGGGACTGCGTGAGGAGTTCATTCTGTGGGGCCCAGGCAGGCAAGGATTTTAATTGCAATCCACCGTAGTTTTGGGACACCTGCAATGTCTAGGCTGCTCTCCTTCCTTAGGTGACAAGTAGTAGCGGAACTGGAGTTTCTACTTGCGGGGAACAGAGCACTGGGGTGGAGACCAGAATCTCATGGGCAACAGCGAGAAATTTTCTTTAGCTTTCAAGATTCAGCTGCCTACGGCTCTGCTTACTTCCCCCAAGGGGTATCTTCAGATTTAGATCTCTTTGCAAATAACTCTGCATGCAGGAGCAAGAAGCTATGAGTTCCAGTGATGGGACCCAATGCTGACCCAATGACACCGGCCCGGCCTTGGTCAGGGTGGTGCTGGGGGCTGCCTTTGACTCATTTAGTCAATGAATATTCATCGAGCACCTGTTACGTGCCAAGCACTGTTCAAGGCACTGGGGATATGGCTGGGAACGAAAGGGACAAAAATCCTTGCACTCATGTTAGATGAAGAGGGTGAGACTAAACCAAGATTGAAAATGCAGAGCGTGTCAGATGGTGAGTGATAAGTGCTTAGGACTAAAATAAAGAAGGGAGAGAGAGGAGAAAGAGAGAGAGTGTGAAAGGGTGGTTGTCATTTTAAGTCCAGTCCTGTGCCTTTCGGAGATACAGGCTGCTCTTCCCCAGTCTGGGAATTCAGCAGGCACAGTGGGAATTCCAACGGGTAGTCCCATGTCCATTCCAGTCCTGCTCAGCTCTCCCAAAGCCACTTCTTGACACAAAGAGGAGAGAGAAGGGTAAAGTGCTTTGCTAATTTCTAAAAATGTGTTATCTCAGTGGATTAGCACCACACCCCTGTGTGGTTTGCATTATTTTCCCCACGTGACCAATGTGGACATTGAGGCTCAGAGAGGTTAAACCACTTGTCCAAGGTCGGTCAGTAAGTATTTGGCAAAGCTGCTGTCCACACCCCTGTTGTCCCAACACCAAGATCCAGAAGCTTCCTGGTATACCACGCTGTCTTTTACAGAAGGCTGTGAAAATCTGTGTTCCTTCAGGGATATAACTAAACCAGGATACTTCTTCCACTGGGACCCAGTGGCCTACATCTGGGGAAACCTTAATACCAAGGCTGGGGCTTCCTGGAACTTTCTGGAACTGGCTGATTATAAAATGGGGCCAGCGTGATTCATTAGTGTTCTTCCCCCCCACCTCTCTCTCCTGCTCCCAGAGTCATCGATGGGCTGGCCTTATTGAGCTACATCTTCCCCAAAATTCAGGGACAGGTCCCAGGTGGAGCCTGAAGGTAGAGTTCCAAATCCTATTCCCAGCCCTGCTTTGGGACACTGGTGTGTCATGCAAAGAATGCTAGACTTGGACATCTGGATTCCAGTCCTGCCTCACTACTGACTCCCTGTGTGGCCTTGGGGGAACAGCCTCACTTCTCTGAGCCTCAAATTCTTTAACCCTAAAATTGGGACAATCAATCCTATACTTCGAAGGTCATTGTGACAACTGAGCAGATAAGCAACATCTCTACCTATAAAGTTTTTTTTTTTATTTTTTGTTTTTGAGACAGGGTCTTGCTCTGTCACCCAGCCTGGAGTGCAGTGGCATCATCATAGCTCACTGTGACCTCACACTCCTGGGCTCAAGTGTTCCTCCCATCTCAGCCTCCCAAAGTGCTGGGATTATAGGCATATGCCACCGCACCTGGCCTCTACCCATAAAGTTCTATGCAGAGAGAAGATATTGCTGCTCTTCTCACCATGGGGGGATTTGCATGCTGCCCCATGTGTCAGGGTGGGGAGCACGGACCCTACTAAGGAAGCTGTCTGTGAAGGACAGACTGGTTTCTAGTAGCCTCACGGCCTCTGTGCAGTTTTCTTCCTTACTCTCCCCGTTAACTCCTTTCTCTGAAGTTTTGGCTAAGGCTATGCAGTATTGGTCTTGACCTCATGTCCTCATGCTGACAGCAAGGGGTGTGTGCGTCTGATTTTTAAACTGCCAATTTGCTGACCATGTGTAAAAAGTGCCATAAAACAAAAAGAGCTCACCTTCTTTTTATGAGGGAAAGGAAGACCTTATACATGTGAACCTCTGCACGGAGGATTTGTGATCATTGGATTTACCCACATTATGGGGAAAGAAAAAGCAGCTTGTCAAATTAGGAGAGAGAAAAAATTATTCAGCTTTAGTGTAACTTTTGAACAAACATTTAAAAAATGTATGACTCATGCCTGTAGGGTCATTAATCTAGGGACCCCTCCTGGAAAATATTTTCCCTTTTAGATGGAGTTCATGTCTGTGGATGCACTTAAACCTGAGCATCTTTACTATATATAGTCTGTAAGTTAGGCCTAATTCAGGCCTGTCTCCCTGAGAGTGACATTTCTTCCTCTCATTCAGGAGAGCCAACAAATTATTTCTGAAATGCGTTGAGTCTTTAGGTGAAACTGCCAGAAGGGAAAGGAAAATCCCAGAGGTTTTGGGTTAATGCATAGCTTTAACCTAACTTGGTGTGAAAGCCAGAGATGGCACTCAGGCGGTACCCGCAAGGGCAGAGTCACTAGCTGGTAAAGTCTGATCCTCGAAGGCTGTCAGGATGCTTCAGAAGTCGGAGAAAGTGCTTTGCCCAGAGAAGCAAGCTAGAACCCGGGATAGCAATTCTGCAATGCAGTAAATGTCCAGCAGGTGGCAACAGCTTCCTTTTAGTAATACAGTCTCTCCCCAGCCCATCGGAAAACAAACAGGGAGTGAACATTCCTGGATTTAGGAGTGCTCAGCAATGAGGTCTTCTTTCTCTTGTGCCCTTTTCTCTCTGTGAAAACTCCTAACTTACTAAATTCTCAGGTAGCAGCAACATCCAGACAGAAAGCAAGCAAGGACTCCAAGTATATAGGGGTTAATGCGCTCTTTCACGACCAAGGAGAGCTGGATACCATAAATGCTATTCCAGCCTCGGCCACTTCCTCCAGCCAGCACCCCACTCGTCAATGCCCGCAGCAGCAGGCAGTTTGACCAAGAGCTGCCTGGTGGAGCTAGGGAACACAGCTTCTTGGCAAAACAAGCGGCAGGACTATTAAGTATGAGATAATTGTTAGGGGAAATATGACCAGCTCTCACATCTTTTAATATACCTAGCACTTTATCTGTATTGATCTGCTTCTGCTAAAGAGGAAATTCAGAGTTTATCTACCTGTCTGTGCAATCAAGTGTGTTGCTGGACCTATTGGCAAATTACAAGAGCCCCACTGGGACCTTGCCTTTTAGGTTCTAATTTCCGCACCCATGGCAAACATGAGTAATCAGCAAAGTTAATCAACGCTTTATCTCCCAGGTGCTGTGCGTGTCCAGTATCCTGAAATCTGAATGGCGAGCACAGGCAACGGGAATTCCCAACTCTAGCAGGGAGGATGTTCAATACCAGAGACCCAAAAGAGCAAATCATTTAAGAGTCAGGGAGACGGAACATGAATATCTGGAGGCCATAGGAAATCATTAAAGTTGGGAAGACTATGTCACTAAGCAATTTAAAAAGTTACATGAATGGCCAATCCTGATGCCAGCTTGGGCATGGTAGGTGCTCTTCAGAGATACTTTACAAACACACTTACTCATAGAAAGTCGTCCATCCCGTTTCGTCACTCTTGGTGGCGAGGAGCCCAGTGTTCCCATCATAGGTCATGAGGCCGATCTCCAGGTTCTGTGTGGACACAACTTTGAGGCCTCCATTGGTGCCGACGGTGAGGGTGATGATCTGGTTGTCGGGCATGAGCAGGTGACGGGGCATGCCACTGCTGTCCCGGCGGATCTTCAGGGAATTTCCATTATTGTCAATCAGTTCAGTGACGTCATTGTCAGCACTATATGTGAAATTGTACAAGTACTCCCCTGTCACCAGGCTCACAGTGTACTGGTGGATGCCATCGGCATTGAAGACATACAGCTCCTGCTCTCCGGGGGACGCGGCCTCATACTGGTTGAAGGCATTAAGAACGGGCTTGTTCTTGCTGACCGCCCTGATCCGAATATTTCCAAGGTCCGCGATGTAGATGGTACCATCTGGAGCTACAGCTAAGGATGATGGGGAATTCAGGATGGCATCAGTCGCGTAGGCATCATCTCCCGAGTAGCAGTTGCAATTGACGTCGTTTTTGCAGTCACAGTCTGAGGCTGCCCCGGCTAAAAGGCAGATCTCCCCGTTGGTTGTTACCTGGCGGAGACGGTTAATCTTCTTTTCATCTGTCTCAGTGATATAGAGGACCCCAGTGTGAGAAATGGCAATGGCACTGGCCGACTCCAGAGCAGAGTGAATGGCTAGTTTGCTGAGCGAGTAGTCAATGCCGGGAACCTGGCAGTGCATGGGGCGTCCCGCAATGATGCTCACTTGGTGGTTCTCGGTGATTCGAAGGATGACGTTGTTCTCTAGAACGTACAGGGAGTTATCCATGGGGTTGACAGCAAGGTCTGTTGGCCATTCCAGGCGAACCTGTGGATGATGTGGTACCAGATTAAAGAACAGCCTTGAACATGTCCAACATTCAACTGTAGGTTCTATGCAGCTAGGAAAGAAGACTTAGCTTTTCACTAACACATTGTACTAGAAATGCTCATCACTGAACTAGCTGCCCATCACCCATGCTGAGTGTGCATAACAGAGAAGAAGAGATTATGTGTAAAACATCTCCTACTACGTCATCTGCCACGACTAGAGTAGGCCATCAGCTCTACCTATGATGCTGTCTCTCAGCTCTAGATGATTGGACCAAGCATCAGAGCTGTCCTATACGGTTGTTTAGGTAGTTTGCTGCACAAGGGACCAGTGCAATCCAACCCACACTCTGCTTCCCAAGTCAAGGGCCCGAGGAGGCTACATTCGTTTAGAGCAGGCACCTGTATCTAATTCATAAAAAAGGAGCCATGTGGCTTGGAAAGTGACCCTGTCCCAAGGGCAGCCACAGTGCAGGCTGGCCAGCAAACTACAACTTGAGTGTTTGCTTGAAAAAATGAACTGCACCAGACACATTTTTCCTCTGTGGGATTTGAAATAAAAATCTCAGTAGCAAGTTGTCAGTTTGTTGTGGAATTTGAGCTGAAATTTATGAGCTTGACCAAGGGTTGAAAAGGCTGTTATGGGAAGGGTGAGCATATAGTCCAGGTTGTTTGAGAACAAATGCTGTACATTTGAGTAAGCCTTTGTTCTCTGCTCCCTTAAGAGCCCGGACTAAACAGGCACTTTTGGGAATATCGTAGCGGGCTCTGCTCTAGTTACTACTGCACAAAGTAAAGGTTTATATAGTGAGCATGCAATCATTTCAGATTAACAGGGAAGTTCTGATTGACATGTAACACTGTACGGTACATTCTCAAACCTGCAATAATGATGGAGACGAGAGGTAATTACACAGCAACTCCTACCCTGTAATCTGCCATGGCTGGAGTGTGTCACCAGCTCCTCTTTTCTGAACAGAATTTCTCTCTCTCTCTCTCTCTCTCTCTCATTCCTATCTGACATTTTCCATTCCGTCTTGCTGTCTAGTTCATCTCGGGCCGTCTCCAAACAAACGTGGGATCTGTATCTATATCTCCCCCTCCCATTCCAGTTCCACCCCAAACAGGAAGCCCATGAGAACGTCAGGCCAAGAAGCAGGTGTTGCTCAGTGGTGAGAAACAAGAGAAAGTCCCACCTGGGCTACGTCCATGCTGGAATCACAGCTCAGTGGCCGGACGGCAGTGAGGTCATTGGAGCCCAGCAGGGTAGAGATGATTCCATTCTGGTCGACCTTCCGGATCATGGTGGCGTCGACAAAGTACATGAGCCCATTCTTGTCTACTGCAATACCTGAGCAAGACAAATGGTAGGAATGTATCTCTTGGGAAGGAGTAGGGTTCGAGGGTGGAGGTGGGGGTTGCCTTGCTGGGCACTTTCTGCTTAGACCAGGGACCTTGCTGGGATGGATTAGCACACTGAGAGCAGTGCTTCCCAGCCTTTTAAGGCAAGACCCTTTCTCATGGGCACTGCACTGAGATTCGTATAGTTCCTGGGGTGCTGGCTGTATCACCACCCATGTCCCTCCAGCTGAAGAAAGCACCTTGGGCTGCAAATAAATGAACCAAGGCTGCAAATGAACAAATGAGAAAATAACCTTGCATCTGCTCTCTTTAGAAAGGAAGTTATTTCCAAAGTTCATTGCTCTAAAAATTATTAGTAGTAAATTACTTGAATACCCTTCACAACCGATTGCAACAATAAGGTTGCAAAACAATGATTCTTGCAGTCAGAAACTCTCAATTCCAAATGTATCCTCCAGGAAGCATTCCCAATTACGCCTTGGCTCCAATTAGCACTTCAATCCCCTGGGGGGACCCACGGCCCTAGCATTCCCTTGTCGCAGCAGGGCTGGGAAGCCACAGAGAGTGGCTTCTATTTCTTTTGCATCTTCATTTCTCCAGTGTCCAAGTATAAGGCTTTGGCCTCCTTAATCCGTGCTGCCCGCTGCTTTCATGGGAGCTGAAAATGCTAACAAGAATTGGACCCTCAAATGACTGCTTCTTAACCGTAAGTATTTTTAGTCCTTTTGAAATAGAGATCCGTGGGTTCCAATAACTCCCCCATCTTGGACCCTTGGAAATTATACCCATTCTTAATTGCTACCATTTATTGGGCATTTGCAATGTCAGGCACTATGCTTTAGACTCTGTATACATTATTGACTATCATGAAAGTCTGGAGTGGTCAGAGGGACCCGCTGGGCTTGGCTCTGCCCACAGCCCCTGCAGCTGGCGCTGCCCCGTGGAGCTCACGGTCCCCCCGACTGACTCTCTGTGACTGGCAGCGTCAGAAACCCCCAGGGCAATGCACTCCACTTTCCATTTGTAGCATCATAAGTGGGTTTGCTTCACGTAAATAAGTAAGTTTTCCTTTTTAAACACCCACCCACACCCCCAAACAATCTACCCGAGTTAGATCATTGTAGGGAAAGCTGTGTTTTGGACTGCTGGGCTTAGTTCAGTTCCAGCACGAGGGAAGCCAAGCTGGCGGCAGGCTCCGTCTGGGGCGGGGGCTCTTCCTCGGGGCCTTTACCTCGAGGGCTCATCAGGGTGGCATCTACAGCCTTCCCTCCGTCCCCACAGCGGGCTTCATCGAAGGGCAGACACTGCTCTCCTGTCCCTGCCACGACTTCCGAATTTCCGGCCAGGTCTTTGGCTCCGCTCAGAGACTTGACACGGTAGATTCTGCGACTGTTGGTGTCGGACACGTACAGCGACCCCGACACAGGGTCCACGGCCAGGTAGTACTTGTGCGCTGGGTTGTTGCTTTAGTAGAGGAAGCACAAAGAGAAATGAGGGGGAGGGGGGCTGTGCAGCTGGCCTCCTGGATCACAGAGATGACCACAGCCCTGGCAAGATGCTCGTCTTCCCTACCGTCCTTCCACTTTAGTGAACTGGAAAGAATCTACCGTCAAACTTAGTGTTCTAACACATCATGACTCTTAGCTACTTGCAATTTACTTAAGCTCCTCATGCTGTTATAGGACTCATTGTTTCCCATCATGCCAAACAAGTGCTGCCTCATTTTAGCCAGAACTGAAGATCCCACTCCCATCCTGTCTTGGGAGCAGGTTGATTATCCAACACCAATGACAGAGCACGTGTGTGCAGCTTCCTTTATTTCCCCTGTGGGCTTAGTGTATTCTCAGGTAGGATGGAGGAACACTTCCCTGTGATAATCTCTGCCTCCTTAATGCCTCCAAGATACCAGATCATTAATACTGGGCTGACCTGGAGTTTCCTTTTTTTTTTTTTTTGAGACAGAGTCTCACTCTGTTGCCCGGGCTAGAGGGCCGTGGCGTCAGCCTAGCTCACAGCAACCTCAAACTCCTGGGCTCAGGAGATCCTCCTGCCTCAGCCTCCCGAGTAGCTGGGACCACAGGCACGTGCCACCATGCCCGGCTAAAGTTTCCCTAACTTTTAATGGGAAGCTCTCGAGAGCCATCCCTAGTCCTCAGCCTCAGATTTTCTTTACTGTTCCTCAGTGTGAATATGAATAAAGTCGGCATTTAATGTCAAGAACTGTGGATATGTTGCTAATATCACATCCAGAATCTGAATTACCAAGAGAGGAGATGCAGTTTTCAAATCTTGGGTAACAGCGAGGTTGCGGGTGTGAGCCTAGATCTGCCAGGGCCCTGAGCCACACCAGGAGACTGACGTCTCTGTGTGTGTGAAGTGTATCAGGAGGGCACAAGCCCAGGGACCTGACCGCTTCCTCTGCCATGTGTCTAGTTGTCCTTGGTGAGGCTAACTAGAACGGAGTGAGACTTGCAGAACTGACTCAGGACTCAGACACAGAAAACTCTGAACTCAACTTGGACGCAGCTGATGACCTTGAGTCTTTCGGCTGTGTTGGGCCTTCGCTTTCCTATTCGGGAAATGAAGAAATCAAATTGCATCATAGCTAATGTTCTTCCTGGCTCAAAACCCCGTAGTCCTTCTCTTAGGTGTGTCTGCCACTCGTTGGAGGTTGGGAGGGACATGGGCGCTCACACGGTTCCTACACGGGTTATTAAAATCACCACCTCTAGAAGCAAGCAGTGATTGCTGTCTGCCCCAGTGTGGTAGGCTAGATTTTGGTGCCACGTGTCTAAAATGAGCACGGGCCTTTTTTTCCTGTCAGTTTTCAACTGTACTTTGGAATGGCGGGAAGAGAAGGGCTGGGCGAGGGGAAGGGAGGGTGAGGATAGTGCTGGATGCATTGTCCTGCAGACATTAGCCGGTGAATTCCTAATTAAAACACTACTATTTGGAGTCTTCCCTGATCAAAGGGAAAAAAGAACTAGGGAGCTATTTTTGGGAACACTTTGTAAGTCGAAGCTATCTTTAATTCCAGTTTCTTCTCAGGTTGCTATGAACACACATAAATGAGCTAGAAGTCAAGGTCTTTCTAAAATTCTAGCTTAGACAGCTAGTTTGAAAGAGTAGACTGCCTGGGTCCCTTCCCTTCCCTTTCCTTTCCTTTCCTTTTCCTTCTCCTCCTTCTTCCTCTTCTTCTTTTTCTTCTTTTTGGCAATTAAGTCATTAGAGAATATCCATGTACGCAAAACAATTTAGGACAGAAAGGGGAAATTCATGCCATTTCTTAATGAGACGCTGCACTCTGTTCCTGAATGAACAGTAGCTGGCACGACCCACAGAAGGATCAAGGCGTTGCACATCTGTGCCTATCTCTGAGCAAGATAATTAATTTTGGATTTCTAGGGAGGCTCATTGGAGAAGGAGTTTCGCAGTCTCTGTCAGAAGAGCAGGCAGTGGAGGTCAGTTCTCGCTGGGGGGATCGTCCTTCCCATGGGCTCCCACTCATTCTAACCAAGACTCTTGCAGGGAAGCTCAGCGCAGATGGACAGCCACGCTTCCACATCCGTGGAGAAGATCAAATGAGGCATGTGAGCTTCCTGGAAAAATGTCCTTCCAGGGCATTTCTGCTTCTTTTAAAAATCTGGCTCAAACGGGGCCAATTTTGGGGTGCCTGAGAAGAAGAAGGCAGAAGACTTTTTCTATGCTGGGCCTTTCCACTAACTGTGATGATCTTGTACAATTTGACTGTACTCTTCGTCTAAGTTTGACCTAATGTCATAAAGGAGCCCATTCCATGTCAAGAAATGAGGAGAAGCATTCCTTTGAAAAGTGGTATAAATTCCTTTGTTTTCTTCTCCTCTTACAAATAAAAATAAGGTCACTTTTCTTCAGGAAAGTTCATGCTATATCCATTTCAGTGCAGTGTATGTGTGTAGGTACATATATGTGTCTTTTACACTTTATCTGTGAATTGCACCGGTATGGTTTTAAATGATAGCCTTGGATCAAGGGAATGACCAAGGCAGTTTAGATAAAAAGTACCTGGTCTACACCCTCCATACTATTCAAAAGTGATTTAACTCCCTGAAAATTCTCAATGCATCTGACTGTTGGATTCATTCTGACCAGCAGATTGGCAATTAACTTTTTTTTTTTTAAAAGACCATATATCCAGGGGAAAAAATCATTAATGAGTTGAAAATGAGTTTTTGACCCGTTTCCAGTTCATTAAAGCTTTTGTGAACCCAGTCCAGCATTTACAAAAGCCAGAAGTTTGCCTCAACTGTTTAGCCCAATTATGGACTGCACAGAACAGTCGGGATAAAAGTTCGCTGAGGGTTCATTATCTTGCACTTGCATCTCCCGGAAATTCTAATTACTGTCAGCTTATTTGGTTGCTTTTTGACTGCATTTCATAATTGCTAAAGCTTATCAGATCCACAACACACAATTAGCACATAAAAAAGTTACTATATTTGGTACATAAAAATATACAACATTACACAAGAAGCACAAAACAAAAAAAGCAAACACAAGGAAGCAAACGAACCATATCAAATTATATGGGAAAGAGTTCTTCATCTTACCTATGTTTAAACTCTTTATTTCTTTATAGAAAGAAAACAGAAAAGAAAAAAGAACAAACAGTTAGCGGAAGAATATGATAAAGAAAACATAACATTTTTGTTTCTTGTATAAAGGGCCCCAAAGGGGCAATAATTTAATTTTTTCCCTTGTTTCTGACAGCTCCTGGCTCAATAACTTGAGAAACACCCCGGATTTTGGACTCCTCTTGGAAAACCTGGACAAGAATGCTTGGATTCTCTGATCAGCAATGTGTCTGCCACACGACACAGGTGGCAACAGGTGAAATAGGCTTTCTGGCTAATGAAGGGATGGCGAATAGGCTGCATCTTGGGTACCAGTACCTATCGCCCAGTAATGACTGTTGGGAATTTGGTCATAGTAGAATTTTGAAGCAAAATTTAAATTCAGCTATAAAGAGTAGTTGACTCATTTGTGATGTCTGCCTTGGGTGTGAGAGGGAGCGTGGTAGCACCTGTCCCATCTATTTGCCATTGGTTCATTCGAGAGAGAGACCCTGCCCACACCCTACTGCAGTCTGGTGAAGGCTCTGTTGAACTCTCAGAGTCTGAACCATTTCCTGTCTCTGCTCTGTGCCACCTTCCTTCTCCCATCTCACTTGGATCTCAAATATGCGTTCTTTGTCACAGGTAGTACCCAATATTGTGATAACGTCCATAAATGAAATTCACAGATAGTAACACCCACTTGCAATTAGAGCCAAAGACTCCAGTTACCAATCCTTTTTGGAGAACTAGTAAAAGTTTTGTTGTTTTTTAATTTTAAGAGTGAAAATATATTTCCATTTCAACAGGAGAATAGCTGAAAGTTAACATTAGGGAGATGAGAAGATGCTAATGCCTCAAGTGAGAAGAATTGCTCCTCATTCTTGAGGCCTCTAGGCCAAAGTGGAAGAAGTCTCTGAACCCTCTTTCCCTTCCAGCTGGGGAAGAGGCTTCGGGGAAGGGACAAAGAGAGTTTAATGCCCTGATTCCTGCTCAGGTGTAGCTCAGGTCTCTGCCGGGGGCCATCATTAGTGTTGGGTTTGCACAGGGATTACATTTTTATATTTTATTCCGATGTGTTAGTTTTTGCAAAAAAAAAAAGTTAATTAAATGATGCTGATAACTCTTGAGCTCTGACTGACATAGTGCAATTTAAGATTCATTCTGCAAAGCCTGGTGTGTCAGGGTGGCAGCCGGGAATTCTCGCATCTATTTTATATTGCTTAATGAAAGTGAAATGTTATCTGCCACCAGTGGTAGTCATATTTGGCTCTTAATTATTGCAATATCAATTTCACCTTTTTTTTTTAAGTCAAGATTTTGTAAAAAGACTGGATGGGATTTGGGTCTGCAGACCTGACCTACTTCTTTCTTAAGAACATCTGCTTTAAGTTGATTAATATAATATCTATGTTGGGGGAAGGAGAAGGGCAGGGATGAGGGATCAAGTCATTGGAGACTGGAGAGTCCAAATGATCACATGGACATGCGCTTTGGAGAAAGGCTGAGGTCGTGGCTATTCCAGTCCAGGGTCATAGCAGGCTGGGTGCTTAGCAGGCAACAAACCAAAATGACAGCGTCATTGAGTCAGTCTGTGCAGACGAGTCCAGATGCCCTACATGCAAGGGACAGGCCTAGGCTCTGTGTGCGTGGCCTCAATAACATACACTCTTTAGGTGAGCCCTTGGAGGACAAAGTGGCATCTCAGAGTTAAGCATTGAGATGGATTAGCTCTTCACACTGCAGAGTCTCAGCGATTCCTCTGCGAAGCCTTCAGGGTCTCTCCTAGCATTCTCAGCCTGTCTTGCAGAGCTGTCATCGGGCTGTCTTGTGATTTATGTGTGTGTGCTTGTCTTCCTCACTTCTTTGTGAACAGGACATGACTTACTCATCTTTGCATTGCAGATACTTAGGAGAGAGCCCAGGAGAGAGTGAGGGCTGGGAAAATGGGTTCTTGAGTGAAGGAAGCAAGGAATGAGGCTGCTTCTCTTAGTGCTGGGCAGACCCTGCCTTGGACTAACTCCAAGCCCTCATGTTCTGCTCAGAATTCCAAAGCTACAGTCACTCGAGACTTGTCTCTTTCCTTTCCAACTCCCTCTGTGTCACATTTTCCCCTTGGGGAGGGTGGAGCTGGAGTAGTCACAGGTTCATTATTTTTTTGTTCTAACTAAGGGGAAGTTGACTTGGGAGGCATCAAAGCTTGTCCTTGGTGACGCTGACTTCCAGCGCCTGCTGCTTTGCCCGCCTTCCCAGGCCTCCGCTTCTGCACGTCTCCACCCCTCCAGCACCGTCACATCTGGGTGGGACAATTCCCTTCTCTGAAGTCTTCCCTGATGCAGAGATGCCCTTGACCCGCCCCCAAAGCACTATCGGAACGTCAGCATGGAGAAGTGGTCTAGTTAGAAAAAAGTGTATCGGCCGGGTGCGGTGGCTCATGCTTATAATCCTAGCACTCTGGGAGGCCGAGGCAGGCGGATCGTTTGAGCTCAGGAGTTCAAAACCAGCCTGAGCAAGAGTGAAACCCCCGTCTCTACTAAAAAATAAAAAGAAATTAGCTGGACAACTAAAAATGTATAGGAAAATATTATCTGTGCATGGTGGTGCATGCCTGTAGTCCCAGCTACTTGGGAGGCTGAGGCAGGAGGATTGCTTGAGCCCAGGAGTTTGAGGTTGCTGTGAGCTAGGCTGACACCATGGTGCTCTAGCCAGGGTGATAGAGCGGGACGCTGCCTCAAAAAAAAAAAAAAAAAAAAAAAAAAGAAAAAAGTTTATTTAGTATTGTAATATTAGTTTATGTTTTAAAAAAGAAAGAATATCTTTTTTTTTTTTAGAGCTTCAAACATTAAGGAAGGTGTGAGAATCTTATGTTCATCAAGAGGGACCAACGAAGAACATGTAGAGACATGGCCTCATCTCTTATCATTTACTGCCTTGTATCAGTTGGGGTCTAATTCCTGAGATGTTCTTAAATCGGGGAGGGAGGAAGGATTTTTTTAAGAGAGAAATTCCCCCTAAGATGTTAGTGACTGACAGATCTACTGTGCTCCAGAGGGCTCGGGTTTTCCAAAGACAACTTGCAGAGGGTGATAATTTTAGGAAAGGCAATGGAAGACTGAAGATGGGATATGAGGCTTTTTGGGGGGAAACAGGTATTGAAAATGTCCCGAACGTCAGCTTAGTCAGAGCACACAGGTGACGGCCATTTTACCTGAGAGCAGGCTTTTTGCAGCATGGGCAGGTACTTAGATGTATAGAAGTCTGCCCTGCATGTTTTGGATAAGCAAAGAAGGGAGGAAGGGAGAAGGGTGGTGTGGGGACCGTGGGGACGTTTAAATAGGATTCCAATTCAAGGCTCGGCTCTGGGACGGGTAAGCGAGATAGGGACGGGCACTGACGCCCGAAACGGAATCACTCAGCTGCCAACGCACAATGGAGAGAAGACACAAGCGAGACAGGTCTCTTCCTCTCTCCTCCCTCCCTTTGCTGGTTGCTGTTTTGCAGAGAGGGGATTGACAGCCCTTTGTTTTCAGGTATGTAGTAGGAAGAAAAGAAGAATCAAACCAGTGTTCTTGTAAAAGCTTAACTTTTAATCGGCTCTGGGTACCTGGCTGATAAAAGCAAGAACATATCTAAAGGCAGTTGAAAAAGGAGGAAAAAAAAAAAAAAAAAAGAAAATCACACGGCTGTCAAGGGAAATTGGGAGCCATTCTCCCTCAAGCTGTCCTCACTGTCCCCACGTGGGTGTGGTGTGGCTTGCTCTGATTGGGCCCTTAGCTTGTGCCAGGGATGTTGTGGCCTCTACAACTTGAGAGGCATGGAGTTGAGGACCAATTGTACCAAAAGGGAAGAGACTGTTTTCTTCAATGCAAGCAGCCTATCCTGAGCACCTGGTGTGGGCCAGGCCCTGCTCTGGGCATTAAGGGACAAAGACGACCAAGAGGTCTTCCCTATAGAAGTTCACATACTTGGGCCCTAAAGACTTCCACCGAAATAGCTGCACAATAAGGCAGTGAGTGGTGTCAGCTCCGGTGGAAAATCAGAGAGTTAAGCGGACGCAGAGGAGAGCGAGAATTATTTCCGCTAGGGAGCTAAAGCTTCATGGGAGAGGAGGCCCTCAAGCTGGGCTTGCAGGGGGTGCTATGCGGTGGGTTAGGTAGAGAAGGTGTTTGAGCAGAGCCAGCGGCACTCGCCAAGGTTTGGAGCTGGGAATGTACCAGGCAAGGGCTGACGAGGCTGTGAGCCGGGGGAGCGGTGACAGCGGAGGAGGGACCGACGTGGAGGGTTACGGAGGCCAGATGAGACGATTTGACCCTTTGCCCTGTCTTTCCTGGAAAAGCAGGTGCTACCTCCACCCCCTTCCCTGCCTCCTCCCGCGGCTCTCCATTGCCCACGTGGCACCTGGGAAGAGGCGGCTTTCCCAGGATAGAAAAGAACAAAACATCTCGGGAAGGGACCTGTCTGACTGCCAGTTTGACAGCCCGGGGGCTCGGCCTGCTCCTGGTGTGTCCTTCTGATCTCCGGCTCCTCTTCTTCGCTGCTGCAGCCTCTTCCTCCCCCCCGTGCCCGCTCTGCGTTTCCCAGACGGTTGGCCGTCCGCGCTTCTGCGCAGCCTGAATCGTGCTGACTCCTCTCTTTTCACCCCTCCTGGTGCCTGGCACAGTCTCAGCCCCCAAGGATACTTAGCAGCAGTATTCTTGGTCAGGGCGCTGGGATTTCTCCCCAAGGGGCCTCAAAGACACTGAAACCCAAGTGCAACATGCGCTCCTTATACGACCCTCACGTGGTGGCTGAGGCGGCCTCGGAAGGCGCCATTGTCCACCCAGTTGCTCAAGCCGAAATCCTATGCATCACCCTTGATTCATTCTCTCTCTCTATTCCTCACCCCTGATCCATCAGCAAATTCTATTATATTTACCTTGACAATATAACCTCATGGGAGCACTTCCCGTCTCTTCTGCTACCATCCTGGTCCCAGTGACCACCTAGACAATCATGGCCCCTCCCGGTGGGTGTTCTGCCTTGGCCCCTGCACGCTGACAGCCCACTCTTTATACGATCTCCCCACAACCACCTTTACAAAACGCAAATCAGACTGTATCAACTCCACTCACTTCCCCCTTGAACTCTGATGGCTGTCCATGGCGACAGGAAGACAATTAGTACTTGTCTACGTGGTCAAGACTCTGACGCATCGGTCCCTTACCTACCTCTCCCACCTCCTCGGGGGCACCCCCAGCCCCCAGCTCCCCACCCTCCAGCCACATTGGGCTTCCGGCAATCCTAAATGAGCCAGGGTACTGGGAGGTACCAGGGCTTTTGCACAGCCTCTCTCTGCCTGGAATGCCTTCCCCAGATCTTCCCACGGGTGACCTCATCACTCAGTTCTCAGCTCAAATGTCACCTGGTACAAGAGGTTTCTCTGACTATCATGTGTAGCCTCCCTACCTCTCCTCCGCCCACCCTAGGTCCTATTTCTTACCCTGTTAGATTTTCCTTAAAGCATTTAATGCTACTTGAAATGACTTTTTTCTTCGTTCAAACGATGCGGTCTGCAGCTCCCTATCAGGACACAAACACAACTGGGGACTTGTGTGTTGCCTACTCTGGTTTTTCCCTAGCCAGTCAGTCCCTGGCACATGGTATATGTTCACCAAATATTTGTCGAATAACATTTTCTCCCTTACTGATAGACCTTATTTCTCCCTCTGCTTATATACAGATCTCCTGTGGGTTCAGGATCTGGAATCAACTTTTCTGGGAGGAGCATTTTCCAGAGCTTTTAGGATCGGTATTTTCCCAGCACAGAGGGGTCTGGACTTCAGACTTAGTAGCAAGTAATGGACAGGAGGAATCTACCAGGGGTGGCCAGGTACGACCTATTGTGGCCTGTTCGGTAAAGCTAAGTCATATCCTAATGGATGCACAAACACCCAGAGAATCTGTAGAGATCCAGCACACAGACATGCTCAGTACAAAGTTTTGACTTTGTAAATGAACTTCAGTGGTTCTCAAACTTTGATGTGCATCAGAATCTTCTACAGAGCTTTTCCAGAATAAAAGATGCCTTGGCCCTTCTCCAGTCCTCTGTTTGTAAGGCAGCTTCTGACAGTTGTATAAATATGTGCGTGGCATTTTATAGACACACAGAGCACGTCCCCACAGCCTTACTGGATTCCGGGCCTAGGCTTTGGGTCACGCAGACCACACATTCTCTGGAGAACCCCAAATGCAGCCCCGTTTGCCAGTGGCGCTCAGGAGCAGTAGGGGAAAGAGAGCGAGAGGAGGCTGCCCAGGTGGCCATTTACCGTAACTCCAAGATGCTGGTCACGTTTCGAGATGGAAAGATGCGCCGGATGTAGTTGAAGTCACCCACGTAGAGGCTCCCGTCGATCCCAACGGCCAGAGCCACCGGGGCCAGTAGCTTATTGCCTTCGGCGAGGCCATTGCAGCTGGGGCAGGAGATGCTCCGGCGGCGGCCGTTGCCCATGATGCTGGTGATGATGGCGGGCTGCTGCGTCAGGAACTGGTTCTCCCCGGTGCCCTTGTGCAGGATTCCTGGGGGAGGGGTAGACGGGAGGGTTACTGCGGCTTCTGGGGAGGACACTCCATTGGCCTCCTGGGGTGAGGGGGAGTGACAGGGAGGAGAGAGAAACGAAGACGCTTCAACTTTTGGGGAACTCTCCAATTTCTTTATGGTGTGGGGAGAGCCCAGTGCTGTAGCTTTGGGCAAGAAGACATTCGTGGGGATAACTGGAGAAGAATTGTGGGGTACACTAAGGCTGATGCTCTGGGAAAACCCACCCAATCTTTTTGACATTTAAAAGGCGAAGGTGGGAAAACCGACAGGTATTTGGAGCACTTGGTGAGAAATGGCTGAAGGAAGGGGGAAGGGTGGCTACGCAAATGTCAGGGCTGGAAAGAAGGTCCTGGACAGGTGACCCGGCCACCCGTGGGAAAGGACACGTGTTCACGTACCACTCTTAACGTTGAGGATGTGGTGCTTGTCCAGGGACCAGCCACCCAGGTTGGAGGGGTCCAGCTCGAATCCCTGCAGGAGGGCCGTCCTTTTCTCCCAGAGAATCAGACTGGGGCAGGTCTCATACTCAAACCCGACAGACACTGGAAGATAAACGGGGGTGGGGCGGAGTGGGAGACAAGAGGGAGTTTACTTGATTACTCCAGAGCTCTCCAGCAAGAATGAGAGACACGTGTTCACAGTGATAACAGATTCTGTTCCAGAAACTCGCTCAAAGAGGCGGGCTGATTGCTTTTCTCCTTGTGATTCCACAATATTAAATTCAGATTTGGAGCCGAACTCGACCTTCAAACTTTTCCCAGTAGTACTCTGCGTGGATGGAAAGATCTTTCCAAGGAACTACGGGCTTTTAAAAAGGACCCCAGTGGCGTGGAGGGAGAAAAGGGATCCCTTACAGACCTAACACCACTCCCCTTTACAGACGGACAGGACACGGTTTGTCTCAGCCTGCTGTTTACAGCGCATGCATTTATCATATTTTGCGTTATTATTTCCACGCGCTAGGAGGAAGGCCTTTGGAAGCTTAGTGGCTCATTGACGAGGATATTTGGGGAGCGATCGCTTGTATAAGTAAAGGCACTTTGTATGTTTACTGAGGATTCCAGAAAGTGCCAGGAGAGGCAGGCACCAACAGGGAAGCAGGCTGCCAGTTATGTGGCGATTTAGTGGGGAACAAACCCCAAAGCTGTTTGTAAAAGCCCTCCGTTAGCCACGTGCATAAGGGGGAGAGCGAGCCGGGAGGTGAAGCACATTAGTCCTCGCTCGGCTCCTGCTGCACTTCATGGGGGCTCCATGCTCCTCACGTCTACAATAGGGTAAGTGAAGCCTCCGTGTCTCAGCGGTGCAGTGAGAATAGATGAGGCACAATGCAGAGATACCGTGCATTTTTAATTGGAACACAGCTCTGGAAATACGAGGCATTGTTATTATTGCTGTTCCTACTGCATTACACTCTTAACTATGTGTGTCACCTTTGGGGATTCTCCATAGCTTTATAAAATTCCTGAGATATAGACGTGTTATGAACGAAGGATGCATTTTATCTTGGAAAAAAAAAACACTCATATATTTCCTAACTTGTCCTCTGAAAATGCCAAGAAACAATGACCAAATGACCAATCCAGTAGCAGAGAATTGCTAGTGTCCGGCTTTTGGTCTTGATATATTATTTCTCATTAAAAGGAATCAGGGCTCCTTGAAGAAATGGCTGGAGCAAGAAATGAACAAGCTGAGACCGGGCCATTTTATCATACTGGATGGCGAGGAAGGCATCAAAATCTATTAGCACCATGTCAAAAGGACTTGGGCATCAGCTTGAAAAGGCTCCTACTGACCAAAGATGGGGCCATTTGACCATTAGTAAGGATAATAATTTCAGTGGATTGAAACACACTGGATATATTCCAATCCATGAGTTCATAATCGTACTTAAAACACGTTAATTTGTCACCCTTGGATGATGAATCAACCTATTATATTAAAAACTAGTAAATACAGAGAAATAATCAAGCACTTGTCCTTTCTTCTTTGAACTATACCTCAAATAATTAAGCAGTTAATGAGAAAGTATCTCTATGTGAAGGTATTCCAGCCAATAGATGAAGAAACAATGACAGGATTAAAACATCATTTTGGTATCCCCAAGGACCTGATGGACTAGGCAATGAGCATCAGTGACAACTAAAGTCACCAAAAACCACACAGCTTGACATTAAGCGCCTCCTGATAGATGAACACAGCCCCACCTACCAAGTCATTTTGCCAAAACCAAAAATCAAACCTTAAACCTGAGAAAGCTTCAAGATCTAATTATCAATTTTTGGGAGATACGGGGAACAGAGGAACATGTTAAATAGCCACAAGTATGCAGTCAGAAGACAAACTAACCAACTAGATTATGGGAAATTCTACAAGCAAATAACCCAGGTTCTTCAACAAATAAATCATAAAGGTCAAAGACAGAGAAAGAGAGAGAGAAAAGAAGATTTAAAAACTTAAAAAAAAAAAATTAAGAGAAATTAACCAGTGGAAAAGGTGACTCTTAATGGGACCTTCAGTCAAACAAATAAAATATTAATAATTTATGATATTTATGAGACAATTGAAATACTGAGCAATAGATTATGTGATAATATTAAGAAATTATTGCTTTTTTGTTGTGTTAATGATATTGTTGTTATGTTTTAAAAGCGTTTTTTAGAGCTACATTCTGAAATATTACAGATAAAGTGATGTGACATCTGGGAATTGCTTCAGAAAAACACAGGAGGCAGGGGAGTAGATGAGAATGGAAAAACAAGATTCATCTTGAGTTGATAATGGTAGGAGCTGGAGGACGTGGGTCCTCGTTATAATATTTGGTCTATTTTTCGATACTGGCTACCATTTTGATATTGGCTAAAGCCAGATATAATATTTTTTTTGATTAGCCAATGTTTTATATGAAATGCACTAGTTACTCCAGTAACTAATTGCTAACTTGATTAAGTCATTAACTCCAGTCACTGGTGCAGGAGACCATCAAGGCCATATCCCAAGCACGTGCCACCAGCTGGTTGCACGTCCCAGGCAACTGCCTTACTCACTCCCTCCTGCCCCTCTGCACAGAGGGGAGTGTGGGAGGGCCTGCTTGGTAGGGTTATGAGAGGTTACCCAAGACAAAGGATTTAGCACAACGTTCTCTAAACAAAGGGAATGTCTGATAAACACTGGCTGCCAATTATAGTGAAAATTTCTGAGTTTGCTGGTTTCTTATTTTGATAACTTATCTTTACCCACAGTTCTACTACCAGCCTATTGGTGAAGAGAATATAGGATTCTGGATTTTAATGCACCCCCAGATAACTTTCCACAAGTAGGAAGATACCAGGTAGGTTGAGATTAATCCATAGCTCACAACTGATAACTGTAGGACCCTTCTCTTAGGATGATCTTCCATAACAGGGAACCATGCGATTCCTTTAAGACAAAGCCCTGAACCATGACATGTGGCTTTCAGAGCTCCTTGAACCCTGTTTTCTGATTCTCGGGGTGCATTCTGTGCCATTTGCCAATGCTCCCTCTAGAACATGAACCAGCCCTGCCCACTCCTCTCCCTTCATCCGGAATCTGCTCCTTTTCCAGTACACTTCAGCTACGTTAGGCTTCTCTCTGTCCTTCAAAGTCACCTTGCTCTTCTCTCTGCCTGGAATGCTCTTTTTCTGATTTTCATGTGGTTCTTTCTTGTCATTCCAGTCTCTGCTTAAATGTCACCCTGCTGGGTAGCCTTCCCTGAATGCCCATCTACAGCTGCCCCTCCTCCCCAGCATATATCACTTATGTGAATTTTCTTATTAGCACTTATCACTGCTGGATGATTTCCTTGTTCAGTGCAAATTTATTACCTCAATCCCCTATTAGAACGTAAGGCCCACAGAAGAGGAATCTTGTTTGTCTTACTGACCCTTGTATCTTAATCTACTAGGACAGTACTTGACATATACTAGGAACTCAGGTAGTATTGGTTGAATTAAGGCATGAGTGAATACATGACTCAATAAGTGACTGGAATTAGAACATACCAACAGCATCCGAGAGTCCATACACTCGTTGGCCATAAGCATCCGTCTTGTCCCAGACGAAGGTGTAGGCCAGGTTGGGAGAAGCCTGGAACGACTTCTGGAAGAGATGCCCCTCTACGGCTACCATCAGGTGGACTCTGATCAGGTTCAGGGGCACCGTGGACTGGGTCATGGTGATCTTTAGCAGCGACTTGTACCCTGCGGTTCTGGAGCTCAGGTAGCGAAGCTTCACGTTGGAACCAGGGAGCTCAAGTTCTTCATGAAGAACCTGGAGGAGAAACACGTGGTAGACATACACCTCACATGCACCCCTGGAGGTGGGCCATTTGCAACCCCAGGGCTGCCTGGCCGCTGCCCCCAGCACTGAAGCATCACTTGCCATGGCTGAGTAAGGAAAAAAAAAAAACCAAAAAAAAAAAACCCACCAAAACTTTATCCTACACCACAGAGTGAAGGGGCTGAGGTTATGATTTTTGGATTAATAATTATTCTTGGTCACTGTTGTGTTTCTTTTTAAAAACCACACTGTTGGCAAAAGATGTAAATAAGAACAGCAGGCTTTATTGCTAGCTGCGTGCAAGGAGGCCACGAGAGGCTGTAATTATATGAACCTACAACTTCCACTGACAATTGGTATAAAGCAACAGGGAGGCAATAATGTAATATGCCCTCTGTCGTAACACCGATGTAGATCATTAAAGCGCCTCTTATCATGTATCTCTGTGACTAACAGGAATAAAAAGCAATTTGCAGGTGGGTTGCACATATGTATAGTGTTTTTATTTTATTAAAAGCTCCGGTGACTGCCAAAGTCTTGAACGACGACCTGCAACCATCCAGAATGTTCAGGAGGGATTCAAACTTTCCTCTCCAGTGACTATAAATTCTACTCTACTCCTCTTTTTTGTTTCTCCCTTTTAATATTAGTTTCTGGCTCATTCAAGGAGAGATGTGCCAGCAGGAAGCTGGCCAATGGCTTTTGCTCAGGGAAGTATTGAGAGTCCCACTCTGGTTCCCACCGTTCCTACCTGGGTCTCAGGCACGATCGGATTCTGTCCAGGGGCGGCACTGAAGAAGGTGGACAGAGGGGAGGAGATGATGATTGGATCGGGTCGGACGAAGCCACTGAGGTCACAGCTGGGGATGGAGTTCTCCTCTGTCTTCATCACCAGGGTGTCCATGGCGTAAAAGCTGTTCCACGGCAGCCACACGGTGCGCTCCTGGCTCATGAACGGGGCTCGCTCAAAGTGCAGAGTCAAGGAAGCGCCCCCATTGGCGATCAGGTCAAACCTGGGGGGGAGGTGAACGGGCTCCATGAGAGGGCTGGACTCACCTTCAGACAAGGTAGGATGCTCTGGCCTCCTCCCCTGCGGGCAGTGGCAGGGGAAGAGCACAGAGGAGAGGAGTGTGGCTTTGGAGGCAGACGGGTGGGCGTGGAATCCAAACTCTATCACTAATTGTGTGGCGATGGGCTAGTTACTAACTCTCTTTATCTGTAAAATGAAAATAATGATGCCGACACACACGGTGTGGCTGAGAGAAGGAAATATGACGGGTGCAGAGCAGAGGTCAGGAAACTGCGGCCCGTGGGCTAAATCCGGCCCACCACTTGTTTTGGTAAATAAAGTTTTTATTGGCACACAGCTACACCCATTTGTGTATGTGTCCTCTATGGCTGCTTTCCTGCTGCAATGGCAGAGCTGAGTCGTTGCAACAGAAACCACATGGCCAGCAAAGCCTGAACTATTTACTATGCGGCCCTTTAGAGAACACGTTTGCTGACCCCTGGTATAAAGCACTTAGCACAGTCCTAGGTAGATAGAAACGTTCAATAAATAGTGTAGTTATAATGATAGGACGTGAGGACACAGAGGCACTCAATACAGCATTCTAATCAGCCTCTGCTCTGTAAGTGGTATCTTTAATAATGGTTCTTAAACTATATTCCTGTTTGATTCTCAAGAGCTAGACGGAGGCGTATCACCTATAAAGTAAAATAAAGGTAGCTCTTTCCCAATTAACAGAAAAGAAGGAGGTTAACAGGAGTTTCTCAATTTTAAACTTTACTCCTCCACTAGAATCTCAGCTCCTGGCGGGCAGTGGTGGTGTCTGTCTTAGTCACTTCAGAATATCCAGCAGCTAACAGGGTGCTGGATCACAGTAAAAGCTCTGGTAACACAGTGGTATTTTCAGTAGATGTGAAATGAATGATCAGGAGCACATGAATATTAAGGTACACATTCGAGCTCGCACAGGACACCAGTGTATTAATTACTTTGTTTGTTTATGTGTTTATTTATTGGGCAGGCAGGCCGTGGGGATGGTTTTGCATAGGACACAGAAGAGAGTCAAATGTCTGGAAGCAGAATCGTTCCTAGCTGGCAGTGCCAGAACCAACACGAACGTCTGTGGCACACACCAGTGTACAACAGATTGCGGGATTCCTCGGAGCTTTCCCAAACTCAACCTGTGACTTCCGTGGCTGTGCAACCTGAACTAGCTGAACAGTCCCCGATCCAGGAGGTTGGATGGATGATCTGGGAAGTGGATTTGGGCCACAATTAGTCAGGGAACAGTGGAGAGGAATGAGGTGGCACAAGGAGAGGCCAGATATCAGACCCAGGACTCAGAAACGTCTTCTTGTGTTGACTTTATAGGAACTAACTCAAAGATGTTAGCTCTTCAAGAACACTCGCTTCCAAGACGAACAAGGGCAAGAGTGGCCCCACATGGTACATGCATGTCTGCTATCCTTGGGCTTTAAAGTAATTAGCTTTGGCTACAGAAATGCATAAGTGAAATATAAGGAATACTGAAGATTTGGTAGGAATCAGTAGACCCCTTGTTTGGGTTTCCGAGGTGGGAATACGAGGGTAGCTAACTGGGGGCTGGTAATTGCTGGAGCTGCTTGCAAGGCTACCTTAGGACATTAGACCACATGGTCAGACTCCTCACCAGAGAAAGGTGAGAACCCCAGTTCTTACCTCTGCCGTGCGTCTGTGACTGTCCACAGTCCGTGTTTTAGGGAAATGTGTTGTATCAGATTTATGGCGACAGCCCCCTCTTCCATTTGAACTAGAATGCCACAGTCTGTGTGTGTGTGTGTGTGTGTGTGTGTGTGTCTGTGTTTTTCTTAGCCCAGAGTGAGGAGTGAGTGTTTTCATCTTTCCAGAGATTTCTTTTCTTCTTCTCATCTTTTTCTTTAAGTTTCTACTCTGTGCCCAAACGGATTAAGGAAATGACAGAGCTTCATCTTGATGGGGGCTGAGCGGCGCATGTTCCCAATCAGAAGATAATAGGGAAAGGTCGCCTCCTTCACACAGCAGGGTGACTGCTAAATGTATTTAATTAGACTTCTCTGATTACATGCCACCCCTTCAAAACAGTAGTGAAAACAACACAACTCCTAAAGCCACAGATGAAAGCAGAAGGGGATCACCACAAGACACTATGTCATGTGGATTGTTGTCACCCTGCACTGCCTTTGATTTAAAATAGGAGTTAGTTTCTAAGAACTACCTTGCCTTCTCCTTTCTAGAATCTGCCCCCACCCCTGACACTCACACACAGCCTGTGCCTGACACGGGGAAAGGAGGGTGGTGGCTGTCAGCCGACCTGGACGGGCTGGCCTTCCTGTTCAGTTTCTGCTTTTGACACCACCCCAGAAAGCATGGACTGTCTTTGGGGGGGATCCTCCGTGGAGGGCTGGCGTGGTGGGCACTCCAATCCAGGAGGGGGACCACGTGGTTCCAAGGCAATAGACCATCTGTCCCTTCCCGTGCACACTCCGCCCTGAGTAGGTACGAGCCCCGCAGAGCTACTCACGTGCCGTCCTGGCGGGTGATGGTGTAGCCGTATTTTGGGTACTTGACAAAAGACACGTTCACACCGACCAGGGGAGTTCCATCTGTGGTTACGACTTGGCCTCGGATGAGGGAAACCAAGCTGGGGGAGAAAGAAACACAGGGCTTTGAGCCACACGCGGCAGAGCAAAGAGACAGTTCCCCCGTCTCTGCTCCCGCATCCTCATCTGGTCCCTAAGGCAGGGAGGGGACTTTCAACGTTAACTTCTGGCTTCACCTGATCACACCTCACAGAGAAAGATGCACCACAGGGAGGTCTAAGTGCTTTGCTTTGCCTTAGGAACAAAACTTGTGATATCTTGGGGTAAACTCCAGGGGCAGCATCCCCTGTCACTCAGTGGGCAGTGGGGTCTCCTGTGCACCTTCTACCTTGGCCTCGCTCCATCCTTGACATCATTTGGCTTTTGCCTGGCTGCCCCTCGTCACTCGCGAGTGTGCCTTAGCCTGGCGCAGAGAGGAGCATGCTCGGGCCAGAGCTTCCCCATCTGGCGACTTATTTCCCTCTTTTGGCTTTGGAGGAAGGCCAGGTTACTCTCCTCCTCGAGGCTAGGATGTCAGAGGGGTGCAGGGGAGCACGCAGAGGTTTTTATGAGGCTGGGACAGACACAGACATGGTTTTTGCTGCCCTCTAAGAGCAACATTTTTCATAATTCATGAGAGCCTGAGAACAAGAGAACGCTGTGGATTTTTTTTTTTTTTTCTGGTAGAAATATCTTAGATTCTGGACTCCATGTAACTACATGTTTCTCTTATGTCACATTCCTGCTGTCTTGGGGAGGGACGGTTGAAATCCTCCCCAGTGTGTGTCCTTCCAGAGTCGGGGAAAGCCCCCCTCTCTCCAGGCCATAGTAACTAGAACGTTCCAAAGAATGCCAGTGTCCAACCAGCTACCTCTGGGAAATCCTATAAAGCCATGGAGATGCTACAGTGTTCTATGCAAAGTCCATGGAGGGAGAATGTACATGTCTCCTCTCACCTGAATTTTCTGGAATTATGGAGAAACGGGACAATGAGAAGCTGCATTTCTGCACTGAGCCCCTAGTGGACCAGACGTGTCTGCAGCTTTAAGACATCGGGCAATTTGGCGAAAGCAGAGAGGTTCTTGGGCTCCCCGGTTCCTGGACACATTCCCGATTTCTGGACTAGGTAATCAACTGACCTTTCCTTTGCCAGAATCTTGTCAAAGTCTGCTTGAATTTTGGAATGCACTTACTTTTGCAATCCTGGGTGTCCTGAAAAGTGGAGGGAGGCTGTCTCCAGGCATCTCTCTTTTTATTAGCAATACCCCCAACTGTTCAACTCCAACCCTTTGATGATCTCAGGAGTGTTTAGACTGTTCCACTGACAGCTCTAATTGTTTGCTACTGGCTGCCTCACAAATGAATACCATTTTTAGCTGGTTCCAACCACAATGCTAGAATCTTTTGAAAGTGGAAAACTAATTTATGAAAATAATCCTTTTGTTCAATTCCATTCTCTTATCTTAGCTCAGACTAAGATTTCTTTAAGACCTTACCAGACACTATTTTAAAATCAATGATGTGTGTTGACGACCATAAGGTACACTGTGCTCGTGATGAGAAAACAAGATTGGGAGTACATTCCACAATGGGTTTTTTCCCCTCTTCTTTTTTTCTACAACTGCTATTTCTTTTAAGTCATTCCTGTAGCATAAGACTTTGCAGAGTCCCATCAGAATAAAAGGGGCTGGGTTGCCTGTGATTTCTACCTTCTGTTTTTCTAAATCTTCATTGCTGCTGGCTACCGATGATTTCCAGGCAGTCAATTTGCAGAAAAGATTCGGCTAAGACACGCTATCAATTCATTTCTATTTATGATTATTGATGTGTAACAATTATCGCATTATCTAGATAGTGAGATCTGCTGTATAAATTATAGTGGTGGAGTCAAGGCATTTTAGTTATTTTTGTACGCCATTATCTAGGGGAACGCCTTTTGCGAAGTCTTGAATTAAGTTCTTTTTTACCCCTTGCTTTGTCCTTCATTATTTGTCAGACGATAATGCACTGAAATTCACATGCTCACTGAACTCCAACCTGTGTCTTGGAGTAGCATTTTGCATTTCTGAATTATGTATCCATGCAGACATGCTGGAGAGTGCGGGCTCATTTGGGTGCTGCTGTTTGTTGCGATGTTCACAGCTTCAGAGAAGCTTTCTCTAAAGCCATGTTCTTTCTTTCAGGTATCTTGGGCTGCTGTAGTCCACTGCCTAGTCTGGGGTTCCTGCCTGCTCACCTATACCTTGGCTCTAGCTCAAGACGCCTTCTGGACGTGGTAACAATTAGTGAGGATGATAAGATTAAATCAGAAGGGACAGGTGAAGAAAGAGTGTGAAAGGGAGAGTATCAGGAAATGTCTGCATTTGGGGTAGAATTAATGAAATACTAATTAGGAAGCAGATTGAAACAGATCACGGACCTTCAGAGGATGCACTTACAGCATAAGCAAACCATATGCGAACCCCACCTCAATGCTCCTGGCCCAGTGCAAGCCCTGCCTGCTCACGACTCTCTGCAAGACGAATCACGTTCATAATTGCAAGGAAGCACTTTGCACAGAAACCGTTCCACACTAGGATCTAGTAAGCAGGAAAGTATATATACTTTTTTGGTCAGAGATTTGTGGCTTCTTTTTTTTTTTTTTGAGAGTTTCATCTACTGAAATAAATAACAACAATAATAATGTTACTGTGTGTTGTATGTGTCAAAGTCAAATCAAATAAAAAGACACATCTCTAAATTTAAAATGTTTTCTTTGAGAAGCAAGAATTGCAATTCAGACCAGGTGGTCTTCGGTATGTCTGAAGAACAAAGAGAAGCTTGGAGGTTTTATAAGAAGGAGAATGCTGCATATTGTTTTGAACAAAAAGCTCAGTGGCACTAGTAAAGTTCTGGGGAGCCGGCAAGCTCTGACCGGTGAGGGATGGTGGTGGGTAAAACTGGTCTTAGAGTTACAGCAGGTCGTTTCAGCAGTTATTAGATAAAACTGGTTTCAGGTTACTGCAGGCAGTTCTGGGCAGCCAGGCTCCCAGAAAGTTACGTTCTTGGAGCAATGGTATGTGCCCTGAGTGCTTTCTTCCCCCTGGCCCTTTCCCCCCCTGTTATAGTTGAGTAGGACAAGAATGACTCAATTTGTATGATCAACTTTCACATATATAATGATATTATTATAATTTTACTAATCAAGAAAATGAGGTGTATGAGCCCAATATGACAGAGCTGGGAGGTGCCGGGGCTGAAATAGATGAGGGCTGAGATTAATTTTCCCTTTCTATTATTATTTCTTTTTCTATTTTATTTTTAATAAAACCAGAACAGAGAGAAGCTAAAGTTATTGGCCTAAGGTAACCTTGTTAAGAACCCTCATATTCAAAAGAGCGGCCAGGAACGGGGCTGTACCACTTTCCAGAGAGCTCTAAGAGGCTGTAGAATGGGCTGTGCCGCTGCCCACTGCTTTTCCGTCCTGCCCTGGCTGGGCTTTCTCACGGAGGAGTGAAGTCCGAGTTGCGCCCCGACAATGTCCCCTCCCCAAAGTCTCACGGTGGAATCGGGTGGGTGGGGGGGGAGCCCCAGGAGAACCACTTGTAAAGTTAGGGGCTCCTGTAAAGGGTGAAGTCTGGTATTTCCTCCCCTGGCTGGAAGCCTGGGGGGGGCGGGCAGCATACTTCCCGAGGTGCTCCTGGGCCTACCTGAGCGAGGGAGGATGAAGATGAAGGTGGCACCGTGGGGGCTGCCAGAGGGGCAAAAGCGCCAGAACCATCCTGCTCAAGTTCCTAGTCCCTAGAGGTTTTGTGAAAAAGGCCCCAACCGGCAGTTTTTATTTCTCCATGTGAAGGAGCACAGAGACAGAGTGGGGTCCCCCCGTCCCCACATCAGCATGCACCACTGACATCTGCACTGGCCCAAGTGAGGGTGAGATCAGTCATGTGCAGCCAGGTCAGAGGAAGAGCCCCTGCCCCTCCTACTCCTCCTCTCCACCCTCAGCATCAGAAACGGTGTCTAGAAGAGAGAAGGGGATACGGTGGTGGGGGAGGGGGAGGGTCTCAAAACCAGACCTTCCCTTTGCTCTCTTCTCCAGGAGAAGCACAGTTCTAAACTGTCTTCAGCCAAAGGGAGGGCCAAGGTGGAGACGAAATAAATCCAGAACTTGGCCCTAGGATATTCACCAGCCTCAAGTAAGACAGAGAGCAAAAATGAACTTGACCAAATGAGGAGTGAAATGCAGTGGCACAATGCTTTGCACAAGTAGGTAATTAGGAGATCAACAGATGAGATTGCTACGAGGATTACAGATAATCTACAGAAAGTCTCCGGTTCATCCTAGGTGCTCAATAAATTCTTGCAACTGGCATCATCTTGACTGTAAGATGCCATGAATGATAGGTTGTGTTATCAAGGTAATAACAGCTTTCAAAAATACTCTACTGAATGAATGATTTCAGCAATGTTCAAACAAAAGCCACCATCACAGGCATTATAAAGGGAGATTTAACGTGATGACAATAATGTCATAAAATAACAGATCATAAAAATGATTTAAAAACCAGGGAATCAACAGGTGTCTCCAGCAGGTTCTGGGTGGAAGGTTGTCAAATCCTGCAGAGAGACCAGGACTCTGTTCTGGAGCCCGACTCGCAGTGAGGGAAGGGGCCCCTATGAGCTGTCTCCAGGGGGCGGTTAGTTTCCGAGCCAACTGGGTCCATGGAAAAGCTGGAGCACTTCCTCCTGCTCCAACAGGAAGAAAGCCAGTGACTTCAGCTGCTTGCAGGGACAGAGGGTGCCTACCTGCTGTTGAAGGGGTTCTCTCCAGGAATGATGTGGGTGCTGTCCTTGCCTGCCAAGAGCTTGATGCGGTCGTAGAAAGACTTCACCGCAGGCCAGTCCGTCTGGCCCTGTTGAATGATGTCCAGGGGGTCCCGGGACCCCCGGCAGAGCAGGCTGTTCTGACAGGCTGACTGCAGGCAGCAGTCAGGGTCCAGGCAATCCACCAGGCCATCTGGAAGGGCAGAGGCAGAGCCAGGGTCAGCGGATTTTCACGGCACAAAGCTGCTTGGAGTTGCTAACACCTTTGTTACCAGCGCAGGCCTGAGCAGCATCAAACCTTCCCAAGGGCCTGAGGTGGCAGGTTGCACACAGCAAGCCTCGTATAATTCCAATCTATACGCACAGAAAATAAAAGACTGAAAGGAAATAACTCAAAATGTTGACAAATGGTTATCCCCAGCTAGTATAATAGATCTCTTTGTTTTCTTCATAATGCTTTTTTTTTTTGAATTTCTACATTTTCTACTATGAACAAGTACTATTTGAGTGGTTGGAAATAAAAACAAACACTTTGCTTTTAGGAAAACACAGCATAAAATATTACCCATAGCCAGTTCCTGGGGCCTGTGCTAATGGGTGTATAAGTCATCAAAACGCATGGCATCTCTTAAATCTCGCTTTAATGGAGAAAAGCATTTCATCCCTGCTCCCTCTAACCCAGGGAGGGGACTGCTGACCAGTTGAAAACCAGGGGCTGTGAGTTTTACATTTTCTAGGAAATGCAGAGAAATAAATGGCTTTAGCTTGGGAATGCACAAGTTAAAGCCATCAGTTTACCCAATTGTTTTTGGTTCTCCCTTCCCTGTATGCCTGCAGGGCTTAGAACACCCTGATTCCTGCCTAGATTCCTGCCCCTTCATCCCTTTTCCTAGGCTGATTCCTATTCATTCGTCTCCATTCAACAAATACCGGAGTGTTGTCCACATGCTGGAAATAAAACAGTGAGCAAAGAACCATGGATGTCTGTCCTTAAGGAGCTGACAGTACATTGGGGGAAACAGACATGACTGATTCATGCTTTAAGGCTCAGTGTAGGTGTGGCCTCCTCCTCCAGGAAGACTTCCTGATGATGCCCTGGACAGGTTATTGTTCCGGACTGAGTGTTTGTGTTCCTCCAAAATTCCCAAGTTGAAATCCTAATCCCCAATGTGACGGTATTAGGAGGTGGGGCCTTTGGGAAGGAGTTACATTATAAGGGTGTAGCTGTCATTAAAGGATTAGTGACCTTATAAAAGAGATCCCAGAGAGTGCTCTGGCTCTCTTTCTGCCATGTGAGGACACAGCATCTATGAACCAGGCTGCCATCTATGAACCAGGCAACGGACCCTCACCAGACACTGGCGATCTGCTGGAGCCTTGATCTTGGACTTCCCAGCCTCCAGAACTGTGAGAAATAAATGTTTATTGTTTAAGCCACCTAGGCTATGGTATTTTTTGTTATCGAAGCCCAAACTGACCAAGGCAGAACAGGCATTCCTGTTCTGTACATTCCTGAATGAGAGGTTCTCAAAGAATGGTTCTGCATCAAAATCCTGAGAGGAGAATCCTATGGGCAGGATCTGGCCCACCCCAGAACTCCCCAGGGAGAGCCTCCAGGAGCAGGTCCTGGAATCAGCATTTTAACCAGGATCCTCAGGTGATTCTAATGCACAATAAATTTTAGAAATTGCTGTTAACGCCAACTTCCTTGGACTGGAATTAATTATCTCTTTATGCTTGCCTCCCTATCTGGAAAATGAGCTCTTTGAATAGAAGAACAGTGTCTGATCAATTTCTATATTCATGTCTCACTTAGTGCCAAGCACAGAATTGGGCACTCAACAAATGTTTGTTGAATGAATAAACAACTGTGTCCCATTCTCCACATGTCTGTGAGGGCTGAGGACGAGAATGTTTAGGGTAGTGTTTGTTTGGTGGAATGTTCTATTAGAATGGATTAGTTGGCCAACCCTTACTCTTCTGGAAATTGATTGAACATAGAGTGGAGAAGCTTGCAGAATAACTTGCTTGTACCTCCTGGATTTGGTAGAAAAGCATTTTTTGGGCCATAATTATAACACAGAAACATGTACTCAAACCCTAGGCTTTGCCTTGACAAACACTTGTATTGGAAAGCTGAATCACAGGCCTGGCTGGGTGCTTTAAATTTACTACAATGTAATTTTTTGGCATTACCCTTTTTGTTCGGTTCCGCTAATGAAATTGAAATATGTAATTTCACCAAAGTTCCACTGTAATTTCGCAATTAATGTACAATTATTTTAATGCATTACTTTCTTTTTAGCAAACAAACAAATTAGGAGGTTGCATGTTTTGCTTGGCTTTAAATTACTGAAACTAGCCTCTCATTTTCCACATGGGCAAATGTTGCTCATGTGCCTCATAACACATTTAGATTTACAAAATTTCCTAGAAATGCAGACACAGGAGGGTGAGCAGGCACACACACTTTAAATTTAGAGACTTTTGAAATCAAGGCTCTGAACATCTCAGGCTGACGTGCTGGCTGAACCTCCGACCCTAGAAACAGCGCTGGAGAGTGTATCTCGGTAGCAGGACGATACTGAGACATTGTTCCAGATCCAGACTCAGATTGTCCAATCTGGATCGGGGGTGGGGGTGGGGGTGGGTATTGACAAAATAATGCAAAGAAACAAAGAGCGCATAGGATTCTGCTTCGACTATCACCTTGCACGGACTGCCTGAACTGCACAGATGGGATCTACCATGGACTGCCTGCTTCAGATGTTAAAAATAACCACGGAGATACGTTGGCAGCGCTTCGTTCAGCAGCCGCAGAAGCTTCTCAGGTGAGAAGAAACCCGCTGTTGTTAGCATTATAGATTTCTTTCAGGTCGCCGGCCTCTTCCGATTAGGAGTGCCATCCATCTCTGGTGGCCTTTCTGTCCGGAAGCCGGCAAAGTGTTTCCTCCCCCTCCAACCCATTCATTTTTGAGGACCTCTTTGGGCTCAAAGAATAACTTAAGACAGTTTTCCTATTAAGCAACTGAACATTTTTCTCCTCCGACCCCTCCAGCCTGCCACTCTTCCTGGGCTTGTGACTGCTTCAAACCTGTGCGCCTCAAACGTCCCCACTGTTTCGTTGATCCTGGGCTTTTTACTCAAGAGCCTGTGTGGCAGGAGATGGCCTAAACACAGAAGCAACAGCAGACGATAAATGCTAAAAAGGAAAAAAATAAAAACCCGGATATAAATGATGTCTTCCTACATATGTATGTCTACCTGCTCCGGGGACCCGTTATGAAGTGCGGGCATACGTTATGCCTGTAATGACCTCATCATGCCGCGTGATTGTGGGCTGCGGCCGCCGGCCACTTTCAGACAACACCGTGAACTTTAAATTGGCACTCCAATCTCCCGGTGGCCTGTCAGTCATGAGAATCGCGTCTTTATGCCAGCAAGCCCCTTGGATGGAGTCTGACATTGCAATCTTCAGTAAATTACCCTGTCACTGACAATCTTGCAGTTATCTCGCAAACAATCAAGCAGGCAATCAAACTGCTCTGAATTGCCAGTTCAGGACCTGAGAGGCAGCCGATGTCTCCATTCGGCGGCGGCGGGAAAGTGGCTCAGCCCCCCATGACATTGGATGACTTATTTATTTATTTGTTCGTCTGTCTGTTTATTTATTTATTTATTTACCTACCTACTTGTTTGTTTGTCTGGTTGGCTTTTGGCTGGTGAGGGTGGTGGGGGAGGTCTGCAGAGTCCTTGAAAAAGCGCCCGATTCTGACTCAGCAGTTATGGGACAGCGACTTAGGCCATCCCAGTCGGGCCCAAGGAGGTGGCACACGTCTGCTTAATCTTCACTTCGTGAAACGGGGCCAAGGAGAATTTCCGTTAGAGCGGAGGCTAAATCACAGCTCTGGCTATATTCTACACACACACACACGTCATATGCTAATTGTCACGGCAGTTTCAGAGAAATGTGGACGCGGAGGAACTTTCTGGGAACAATGCTGAGGTATTCTTTTCATTGCTTTTGATAAAGAAAATCAGAGATACTTTTCCGTGCAGTTCTGGCAACGTAAAGCAGAAATCGTTTTAAAGAATGCTGAATTGAATCCTTTGGATTAGAAGTCCCCAAGGTAAAAAGCCAAAAAGTCTACACAGCAACAAAAGTGAGAGCCTGGTCTCTGGAATCAGATGGATTTGGGTCTGAAGCTCATCTCTCCTAGTTCCCGGCTGCGTGAGCTTGGGAAGGTAATCAACCTCGCTGAGCCTCAGTTTCCCTGCCTTTCAAACTAAGTTATAACAGTGCATACGCCACGGGGTTATGTGATGGAGAATAAATGAACTGGTATCAATATATATATAAATAATGTCAGTCTGGCGTATGTATGTGTTCAATGAACTACAGGTATTACTATAACCAGATATTCTCAGAAGTTTTCAACTTTTTCATTTTATAAAAACTGGACATGAAAATAAATGAAACTAATATCCCTTTATATTTAGAGTCATTTACTGGTATGTGCTCTGGGCTGGTTGAATCTTGGCAAGAATCCAGGTTTCCAAACAGTGATTGGTTCATAAAATTAATACTAATAATAGATGCTATAGATTGAGCAGAATTTACATATATTATTGATTTAAATCTTCATGGCAACCCTACAAAGGAGAAAGACATAACCTTTTAAACTTCAGACTCTGGAAGAGGGTGTCTGGGTTTGAATCTCCTCAACTATTACCTAGCTGTTGACCTTGGGCAACTAACTGTTCTGTGCCTCAGTTTCCCTGATGATCATGATGTTAGAAAGTGCTGCTGGGAGGATTAAAGCAGTTATTATATGCACAGTACTCAGAGCAGTGCTTGGTATAGTGAGTGCTCAGTAAATTGTATTATCGCCATTGTCACCATATCACCCACCCCACAGACGACGAAACGGAGGCTTGGAGAAGCTGCCGGAAGTTATCCAAGCGGCTAAGAAGCAGCTATGGGTAAACAGTAGAGAAAGACAACCAATGACATTGCCACCCTTTGCCTTTATTATTGGAAGGAGGAGACACTTCCTCGCCAAAGGGAGACTGAAGACAGGGCAGTGGACACCCATCACCTGGGGAAGGTGTGGGGTGTGGGCTGTGTGAGATTGAATCCCTTCAGAAGGCCTGTCTACTCCTGCAGCTGGGAAAGAATTTGGCTGGTTGAAATGAGCATCTGAAAAGGAATCAGCATGAGAAACAAGACGCCTGGGAATTCATTCCTGGCAAGTAGGCTGCTGAGGACCACGCTATTTACCTGGGAGATTCAAAGCCCCCGTCAGCTGTTTACCACGGGTACAAGGTGGCACTTAGCTTCTGTGTCGCGTATACATTTGTGTCAGCCATTTCCAGCCCCTGTCTAGTTTGTTCTGCTAGATTTTAAAAGGAAAGGAGCTCCTAAATAGCCAGGCGATTACGCTCCAAGCTTTAGTTGAACGCTTACTAGCAAAGCCGTGCTGGGTGGGGAGGAGGCCCATGTCATCAGAGAGGCCGTGAGGCAGCTGCAGTGCACATCTGGATATTCCAGAGTCGCTGCCACGCTGCCCGGAAGAGGCTGCCTGAGTCCTGGCATCACAGCTCTTACAGGGAAGGGCTCTGGGACTGAGAGGACACGTATGTCACTCATTTTCCCCTTTGGTCTTTGTAAACTGGGCAGCTTATGGAGAATTCGAATGGAAGCATTTTGCTCAATTAATTTTTGGTACCTTTCGGTAGCTTGCTATGCAAGTGACTCCCTTTCCAACCTGCATGACCTCCGTGGCTTTCTTAAAGGCTTCAGGGAAACACCTAAATTTACTGTTCTCAGTTTCATCTCGTGACAGGGTGGCACACGTGGACTCCGACAATTCACGGCAGGTCCCGTGGGTGGCTCTGCTAGTGTCTGGTCAGGAACTGGTCAGAAGCTCAGATTCTAAAAAGGAACAACCCTCTTTCCAGACTATGGTTTGATGGTACCACCAACCACCAAATCTACCTTCCCTACTAATTGGGCCAGGAGGCCATAGCATGGGTTGGTTAAAAACATGAGCTTTCAAGAGCATATTCTGAGCTATTTATAGGTTGTTTGAGAACAGGCAAAGTTAATCAATGATGCTAGAAAGTTAGAAATTGTAGTTTCCTCTGTGGGGTGGTATTGGCTGGGAAAGGGCACAGGGAAACTCTCTGGGTGCTGGGCGTGGTCTTGATCTTCATCTTAAGTCACCTGTCTACACAGGTGAATTTACAAAGTGGGGTAATCATGATGATGCCTCAGGGGAGATAATCATGTAAGGTACTTAGGACAGTTGCGAGCACCTGGTTACCTACTAGGTGCCTCTGAGTCATCTCTACTTATTTTTTGTGATAAGTTTTCTTGGCATCATGTATGTTTGTTTACCCATCGAGAACTAGGTAATTGCCAAGTTCTTATTCTCCCAAGAAAAATACAGGTAGTCCAGGTGGTAAACCCAATAAATCTGAGGGCCATGTTTGAGATCAGCAAGTGAAGAGGAGGTGGGCGTTAACGAAGCCATGGAAAGAAGGGAAGAGGCAACAAGCTGGGGCAAGAGAGAAACATGGCGCTGTTTGCTCTTCACGGTGGGAAGGAGGAAGCGGCAGAGTCCCGGGCACCGGTGCTGGCTGGCAAAGGCCAAAGGCTGCTGTTGGGTTTTGGTTAGAGACAGAAAGGGGTTCTTGAGTAAAAAGAAAGATGACAACCATAGGATTGGCCTGTGCCTTGGGCGTTATTTTGTTTTAAGGTAAGCCCTGGCAAGGCATGCCTAGGGTGGGTGGGACCCTGGGAAAATATAAAATATTTTTGCTAGGACCCTGTCTATATAAATAATTTGAGTCACCCCAAATCATCAGGTAAGCACCATTCTGGCAGCCTGATCTCGCGTGACCTTGCAAAAGACATACCTCTCTGGCCAGCAGGAGCAATCTGCTCACCAGGCTGCCCTCTGGACCGGGGGCTGGCCATTGGACTATCCCACAGATGCAAATCCCAAAACAACTCGGGGCATCTGGCTGACCCCACATGCAGAGGGTTGAACAGCACCCTGAAGGGGATAAACAGGGACCAGCGTTCATGTGGGTTCTAGTCTGGCCTGGGGTGCTCCTCCCAGCTGGCACTGCTGACCCTGGCTAGTCCCTAACCCTGGAGGAGCACTTAGAACACTTCAAGGAAGTCACTCCAAAGCTCAGGGCCTGCTAAGATGCTGGGCTTGGCCCTCGGCCCTACTCCACTTGCCCAGGTGACCCTGGGCTCGTGGCCCAGTTAGAAAAATAGCAAATGAATATGGTCTTTTGAATCAGAATGGTTTGGTTTTCAACCTGGTCTATTACTCATCAGCTATGTAACCTTGGCAAGTGACTGAACTCCTGTGGCTCAGTTTTCCAATCTGTAGAATGGACTTAATAGCACCTACTACACCGAAGTGCACAGAGATGCTAGAAGACAGTGCATATGAAATGAGATGATGAACGTGTCACACTTAAGACGGAGGAAGGGCTCAATACATGAAGGCGACTCTCGCTGATAGTTCCTGCTCTCCACCAGGGAAGGGCACTGTTTCATTTGCATTTTACCCAATGCCTGCTGACAAGTTGGAAGTGAGGGATAATTGAAAGTATTCTGGCTTGATGTAACTAAGAAGTGAAAGGAGCGGGCAGGGCTGACTTGATTTAACCTGGCAATATGAGATTAGTTCTTCATTGCCTCTGTTAGGTCTCCCGCATTGCCAACCTTTTAAAGCAATAGATGGGCTGACAGGGTGCTCATTTGGAAGGTTTCACCTGCCATTAATACCCCGGCTGCCTGATGAACCGTCGTTCCTCAGGCATCTCCCTCCCCCCTACCCGGAGCAAAACGGCCATTCTTAAATATTGCAAGAAGTGAAACTGTATTTGTGCTCTCTCCGGAAGGCCTGTTGGAAGTTTTCCTATTACTTCTTGCCAATTCTTTTTGTCAGTCTCTGGGTTCCAAGGCCAGAGATCCTTGCCCCAAAGCCCCTTCTGGCCCTTCTTATGACTTAGCAATGGAAGATCAATCAGGTCTGACCAGAGATCTGGCGGAGCGGAGGCCCCACTGAACGCTGATTGCGGGCTTTTCTACGCCTCAGGATGCAGGTGGGAAAGGAAGCAAAGACAGCTTAGGAACACCAAGGCTCTGTTACCAAAGGCAGGGATATGATCCAGGTAAGATCTCTTTTTTAATAGGACTCTGGCTGTATCTTGAAGCCATTGGCAAAAATTTTTGACAATGAGCTTGCTGTGTTTGTCCAGCAAGCTCATTTATTTTTAAGTGATTCTTCACCAAAAACTGAACAAATGGACAAAAACCAAAACCAAATGTCATCAACAAAAGTATTTTAAACCAGTGCTTCTCAAATTCTAATCAGCATCTGAATCACTCAGGGATCATGACAGAAGGAAGGTTCTAGTCCTGTGGTCGTAGGGTGGGGTTTGAGAGCCTGCGTTACTTACAAGCACCAGGGGACGCCAACGCTGCTATTCCAGGCACCGTATTTCCAGTGGCCGGGCTCCAAGCCAGCGTTGCGCAGGGTGTGCTCCCTGACCACCTGCCCTGGAAGGAGGTTGAAATGCAGATTCCTCTGTCACCCCAGCTTGCTGAATTCCTGAGAGAGGAGACTAGGCATCTACATTTTAAATAAGATTCCCAGCCGGGCGCTGTGGCTCACGCCTGTAATCCTAGCACTCTGGGAGGCCGAGGCGGGTGGCTCTGTTTGAGCTCAGGAGTTTGAGACCAGCCTGAGCAAGAGTGAGACCCCTGTCTCTACTGAAAAATATAAAGAAATTATATGGACAGCTAAAAATATATATGTAAAAAATTAGCCAAGCATGGTGGCGCATGCCTGTAGTCCCAGCTACTCAGGAGGCTGAGGCAGAAGGATCGCTTGAGCCCAGGAGTTTGAGGTTGCTGTGAGCTAGGCTGATGCCACGGCACTCTAGCCTGGGCAACAGGGTGAGACTCTGTCTCAAAAAAATAAAAAAATAAAAAAAAATAAGATTCCCAAGATGATTCTTTTGCTCATGAGAATTACTGAAATTACT
Organism: Eulemur rufifrons; assembly: GCF_041146395.1. NCBI lineage: Eukaryota > Metazoa > Chordata > Mammalia > Primates > Lemuridae > Eulemur > Eulemur rufifrons. The sequence continues at coordinate 17,633,879 of NC_090992.1, forward strand.
GAGTTACTGAAAATACCTTTCAAATATTGACGGCAGTACATCTGAATCTGAGGGACTAGAGCAGCTTTTGCAAACTCTATCTCCTATGGCAGGTTAATAGGGGTTCCCTGAAGCACAGAAGTGGCAGTGGGACCAGGGTATCTATGCTCAAATACAATTTGGGAGTCATCAGTTTAACAAAGTTAAACTGGTTTCTTTATGACAGGTCTTCTTGGAGCCTTGGATATATGAATATGCATTATGAGTCTTTAATATTGTGACGGAACAGGCAGCATTTCCTGACCATGGACCCATTTTGGCTCAGAGCATCTCCCTGCAATTGTATCTAGTGCAAAATGCACTTCATGAGAACACAGGGCTCTAGGTTTGGAGGCTCTGTCTTTGGAAGGACCCGCCAAGCCTTAGCTAATCAGCAGTCAGGAGGCAGCCCCTTCCTTGACCGACTTTTCATAAAATGCTGACCTTTGGGTGATCAGCCCAACACCAGCCACACCACACTACTGGCACAGCAGCTCCAAGCCCCCGTGCTCTGGGGTCCCAGGGCCTCTCAAGGCCAACGCATTTCAGAGCAGGGAACCTGTGCTAGGGGACAATTTCCGGGGTGCGGTAGGATGGAAGTGTTAATGGTGACCATGTGATGGCGGGTGCTCAGAAAGAGCTTCCTAAGTGCCAGGCACTGGGCTAAGTCCTTTACATGCATCCCTTTATTAAGTCACCACCAGAACCCTGGGCATTATCAACATCCTCATTTATAGATGGGGGATGGGAGATTTATGCAGAGATAATAACTTGCCTGTGACCACGCTGCTTCTTAGTGGTGGGGCTGGGTTTTGAACCCCGTTTGCTGCACTCTGAAGCCACATCCTGCCCAAAGCTGCCATGTAAGGTTGTGTGACTGTTAAACACTCTGAGTGTCCAACACACAGGAGCCCATTGTGCCCTCCGTCATGACATGCTCGGTGCCTACACGAGCTCTTTTGTCTAAAGCAGGACTAAGTCAAAGCGAAGAGTAAAAATACATACTGGGGGTGATTTATTTTTCAGAAGACTGGGATGCAGAGTGTTTTAGTGGACCCTCTGCCCAGCTCCTAGCTTCCCCTAGCTCTGACTCAGGTGGGTCCCGACAGGGCTGGCCCTCCGCCAGCTGCTAAAGGCCCCGGTGCTTTCCCAGTGTGCGCTGGGCACCCTCCACCCAGCCATCACCCAGCCACGCTCGCAGGAACCCTTTGAGGTGGAGTCTATGATCTCCATTTTGCAGATGAAGAAACTGAGGCTCAGAGGGCTTAAGGGTCTTGCCCAAGGTCACCAAGTTAGTAAATGATGGAGGAAGGATGGACAACTGCCGTTGTCTATCCCCAAAGTCTCTCGACTTCTGCTCTCCATTCTTCACAGGAGGCTGTGAGTAGTCACAGCCATACAAAGGTGTTCCCTGAATGTCACAGGCCTTCGCAGGAGAAATGCTGAGGCTTCAGGAAACATGTTCATTTTCTAGTTGTTCTCTCTCCCTCTCTCCCTCTCTCCCCACTCCCTCCTTCCTTCCATCCTTTTCTGCCTCCCTTGCTCTGCTGCTCCCAACCCAGAAAGGGCCCCCGGGGATGATCTCACGTGATTGGAAATTTCCTACCTTGGACAGCCCCGACAGGCCTCTCTGGCACGGTCTCGCCCTTGTTAGCCCAGCGCCGGTTTTTATACCGGGGGGATTTCTATGCTGGCTGCTGCTGTCTCCCCACTTTACTGTAACAAAAACCTTTGGCAACAGAGAGCAAGGGCCTCTGCTCTCAGCCTCTGATCTCCCCAAATGCTCGCCCTCTGCCTGCTGCTCCCAGCCTCTCGCTGCCCCCTCTCCCCTGCTCTGCTCCTCATCAACCTCCATTTCAGAGAGTCCACTGACAGGTCAGACAGAACAGAGCCCGCGGCTGGCGAAGCCCAGGCCCGGCAGGGGGTGGCAGCCTGGTGCCAGACAGTGACCTGCTGGGTCCCTCAGAAAGAAAAGGGGCTGTCACCGCCGACACCTCAGCGCAACAAGCCGGAACAGTTACTCGCTGCCTGAGGGGAGACCTTGTCTCTGGGGGGCGGTGGGAGGACTGGCCCTCGAGCTGAGGAATTAGCACGGGGCCCTGATGCTCCTCCTCCCGCTGCAGAGAGAAAGGCCCTCAGTCTAACTGCCAGTCGGGAGAAGCGCCCAGACTCAGCTACTGCGCAAGCTTCCTGCTGGATTATGGAAATTGGAAGTACGAATTCCTAAACTGTGTCATTCCTAAACGTGGCCACGGCCATGCTTTGCACTCCCTGGAGATCTTCACATCTCCTCTGTGGGACAGGTGTGGCATCCAGCATTGCACTGCCGACTCTGACCACAGGATCCCACGTGCAGCAGATGGCCCGGGTTCGACCCCAGGTCTGCAGCATCCTCGCTGTGTGGCCTTGGGCTAGTCACTTTACCTCTCTGCGCCTCAGTTTCTTCATCCGAAGAATGAAAATAACAATCACACCAGCAGGGCAAAGGGGTGGAGGGTGACGAGGCAGGGATTTGTTGCTTGAGCCAGGGGAACCAGGGAGGGCTTCTCTGAAGAGGTGACGTTTGTGTAGAAATATAAATGTAATGAGGAAATGAATCACAGAAACATCTGGAAGAAGAGCATTCTGGGCTCCCTTCTGGGCAGAGCGGGCATCAAGTCCCGGGTGAAGATGTGTTTGGGAGTTGTAGGAACGACAGGTGGCAGGCATGGGTCAGAATGAGGGAGAGGAGCAGAGGGGAGGAAGGAGATCAGAGTGGAAGCAGGGACCTGCTTACGCAGAGCACGGGGAGCCACTGCCACAGCCCGGCTGCCGTCCTATGGGAGCTGGGAGGCCCTGGCAGGGTCTGAGCAGGAGTGGGCTATGATCTGACTTCTGAAAGGATTCTTCTGAGTGCTCTGTGTGGAACCGGAAGCTGGAGGACCAACAGTTCAGCCCAGCAACGTTGGCAGCATGATCTGGGTGGAGTGGTGGGGGTGGAAAGATGTCAAGAAGCCATGGCCTGAGTGATTAGGAACAGAGGACAGAGATCCAGGCAAAGCAGCATCCCAAAACCTGCATGGCAACATGCATGTCAAGGACCAACAGAATGGCCACCCTGGCGGACAGTGTGATGGCTGGGAAGTGATGACATTAGTGTTGCTCATCAAAGGGCCGAGACTTTGGGCGATGGGCCAGGTGGGCTGGGGTTTTCTCCCTGGCTCTGCCCTCCCCGAGCCACATGCTTCCTGAGCGAGCGTGGCAGAAGTAAGGACAGGAGAGGCTCACCCTGGGGCTGCAGCTTCCCTTGTCTGTACCTGTCTTCTCCTTGGACTCCCCCTTTCCCTTCCTGACCCCAGATGCCCAGAGGTTTTGGACTCTCTGGCACACCCTGGTATACGGCTACTTTCAGAAGCAGGGTCTGAGAGAAGAGGGCACAAGATATTCAGAGTCAGGAGCACGGGACTCCAATCCCAGCTCTTCCACTGTCAGACTTTGGGCAAGTTAACCTCTCCCCTCACTTTCTTTGCTGGTTAAATGAAATCCTCTAAATATCGGCAACCTATTCAAAGATTCCTGTAACTCCAGGCAGGCCGGCAGCACATGGCATTGAGCCACCCTGCTTAGGGGAACAGTGTCACCCCTTCCAGAGCCAGTGGGGATGGGATTGAGGGCATGTATTATAACAGGGACACAAAGATGGGTTCCTGATTTTGAAATGTGCGCATTACTCAACGGGATTCACTTTTGATTGGGGGGCAGTGTATGTTTTTAGAACCTCTGAAGTCACATCATGCAGGGAGATAGGAATCCTTAGAGCTGCCATGTACTAAGGTGGCATTAAGGCGTTTCCTAGGAACTTTCTAGTCCAACTTCACACCAGGCCTGTGAGGTTGGTATCATTGTTCCCAGTTTACAGATGAGAGAACTGAGGACCAGAGAGGTTATGTTCTTTGCTCACAGAAGCACAGTTAGTAAAAACCAGCGCCAGAATTTACAGCCAGGTCTGTCTGACTCACAGCCTGTGGACCCCGGTGGTAAATGGCACAGCTTCACCTGCTGGCCCAGGCAAGCGCTGTCCTAAGGAGGGCAAGGGAGAGGGCACAGAATGCCACAAAGGCCAAGGGACCAGGGCGAGCGATCACCGCCCTCTCCACGTTTGCCTTTTATTCTAACACTCTTGGAAGAGGAAGATGGATCCCAGGAAGCTGGGGCTCTGAGCCCCCTCTGTTGACAAGCCTCTGTGGTAAGGAGCTGGGTGAGCACAGCGATGTCCCCAGGGCCCATATGCTAATCAAGTCCCCAGCGCCTCAGGATGCAGAGCTGCTTGGCCTGTCTTTCCGCCAGGCTTGGAGGAATCCTTCTCTGCCAGCACTCGGGCTCCCCTTAAAAAGGCACATACTATGCTAAGTCAGTGGTTCTCCAAGTGGCAGCATCATCTGGGCACTTGTTAGAAACGCACGTTCTTGGGCTTCATGCCAGACCTACTGAATCTGCAACTCGGGTGCGGCCCAGCCATCTGTGCACGAAGCCTTCCAGGTGATTCTGTTGCTCAGCCGACGTATGGGAACCCTCGTGCTATTCTGGATATAGCAACTCATCTAGGCCTCACAGTATCCTGTGAGGTAGGAACTAGCCTCAGCCCCACTTTACAGAGGACAAAACTGAGGCTCAAAACTTGCTCCAGCTCCTTCGCACCATGAGTGAGGGGAGAAGCTGGGACCTGGCCTCCGGCCTCCTGACCACCCTGCCAGGCTGTCTCCTTCCCCTGGGGGAAATGTCCACGTGCAATGGAGGAAACATAACAAGAGGCCACATGTTTCTCTTGGCTGTGGCACGTGTTTCATAGTAACTCAAGCAGATACATCAGCCTTCTGTCTGAGGGCACACAAGCCCCATCCCCAGCTGTCCCTGGCCCGAGTCAATATCCTCCTCCATCCGCCACATGGACTTTGTGTCCCAATGTATCGACTCTCGGAAGTCTCCACCTATGCATTGCTGTTTCTTGCCTCTGTGCCTCTGCATTTGCTGTTCCCTTCACCCACTTCACCCACAATGCTTTTCCCTCCTTCCTTGTCTGATTTTTCCATATCTTTTAAAATCAAGCTTTACCTTCTCTGGAAGTCTTTGATGCCCCTCCTTTGGGTGGCCATGGTCTCTTGGCTTTACCTCTACTGTGGACCCTTAAAACACAGCTCTGTCATGACTGGTTTAACATATACTTTACCCACCACCAGACTGTGGATGCTCTGCAGGCAGAGTCTGAGTCTCATTCATTCGTGTGCCCTGGCATAGGGTAGGGGCTCAGTATGTGTTTGTTGAATGAATAAACGAGTTCCAAGGGGCTCTGTCCGGGAGTGTGGCTGGTGTGGGGGAAATTGTGTGCTATCATCGCCACCAGTGACGGATGGTCTGAGCAGGGCTGTGACCAGGGTGAGGTGAGTGAGGGGCCTGGGGGCAAAGGTGAAGAAGGCACTCACTGCTATGCGCCTGGGTACCGCTGCTCATCCTAGGCTAGGTCCGAGGTCTGAGATGGACCTTGGCTCAAACCAGCAGTGGCAGACACCCATTCTCCTGAGGGTCACGGGGTCCTTTTGGTGGCAACAAAACATGGAGAAAGTCATCCTGGATTCTGAGCCAGGGAACCAGGGCTCCAGGGTCAAGTCTCCCCTGCCTACTTTCTGCCCTTGAAGAAGTTACTTTCCCTCTCTGGGCTTGGTAGTGCCAGGGACTCTATATTTTAGCCTTTTTGCATCCGACATTCGCCGACTCTCACAGATGAAATCATTCTGTGATTCCCATAAATGACATGGTAGCATCCTTCAGTGCGCGTGGCCCAGAGTTCCAGGAAACTGGAGGCGGGGGCCAGCGCAGCGCTGACATACCTTGAAGACAGGCAGAGGGAGAGAATCACCTTGGAAAGGTCTGGTCTTTGTTGTGAGCGGGCGGGAAGAACAGTGCTGGGCGCAGAGGTTTGGGGAACACCTTGCAGTTTTCTTTGGATTTGCATTTGGCCACAGAGTTCTGGCCCCGCTCCAATCCCCCAGCGCTCTTGGCCGAGAAGATAGAAAGTCAAAGAAAAGAGCACAGGCCTTGGGCAGCTGCTCTTGCTGTGCTGCGGAGAACGCCTCGCTATTTAAAGTCCAACTGCTCCACTTTCCCCTGCTCGCCCCTGGCATTCCAGTGCCTAAGCACTTTGTGGCAAAAATGCCAAATCCAAGACTGGGGGGCGGGGGGAAGCTAACGCCAATGGTACTTTTCAGCAGGCTGCAGAACTCACATTTCTGAGGGGCTGAGGTTCAAACACTCATAGTCTATCTACCCAGACACCACACTCAGGTGCTCTGAGGGCCCAGCCGAGGGCTCTTGACCTGGGTTCTGAGTCCCGGTGTGGCTACGTTTTAGCTGTGGGCGCTTGGGTAAGCCACTTCCCCTCCCCGGCTCTTACTTTCTGCTTCCACTTGAAGGATAATGGGAGGCTCTTAGTGCTCTTTGGGCATTGTCATGATTTATTTGGGCAACGTGGGTAAAGTCTTAGCACAGGCCTGGCCCCTGGTGAGGACTCAGTGTCTCAGCCTGACATATCTTGTTCTTTGACATTGGGCCAAAGGACAGTCCCTGCTTTTGGACCATCCGATCCCTCAGATGGAATGTGTTCCTGGGAGATGTTAATGTCTACACTAGATTTCTTTCTTTCTTTCTTTTTTTTTTTTTTTTTAAGGCTGGTCAAGTGAAACAGTGGGAGTGGAGAAGGAACAAAGGAATCTGTAATTGGTTGTGATCAATTAGTTGTAAACACCACCGCACTCGGACCAACCTACACTAGATTTCTCAACCTCAGCATTATTGACATTTGGGGCTGGATCATTCTTTGTTGTGGGGGTTTTCTTATGCATGTAGGATATTTAGCAGCTGCCCTGGCCTCCACCCACTAGACGCCAGTAGCAACCCCCAACTGCTCCACTGTCATGACGCACGAAATGCCTCTAGATATTGCCAGATGTCCCCTGGAGAACGAAGTTGCCCTTGGTAAAGAACCTCTGGGCTGGGCTGCGGCGAGGATTATGGGAGCACAGGGCCTTGACTCTTGATTCAAATGCTGGTCACAGACACCAGGAGAGCACTTGCTACCACCTAGGCAGAGACTCCGGCCAAGACACAAACACAGGAAGCCAACACAATGATACCAACGTTACCTCCTTGTCACTAGTTAAATCTGTGTCTCAATCTCTTCATTCCCTAAAATAAGTCCATAGTGATTTAAATGATTAACAATTTTTCCAGATTATGCATTTTCATCACAATTTTATAATGAATATTTGATTTGTCATCTAATCAGGGAAAAAGTATAATCCCTTAAGAGACACTTAGTAACCATTTAAACTACTAAAGACTTGATTAGAAAAGACTGAAGGTGCTGTGTTGGGTAAACTCATGAACTTTAAATATCTTTTTTTTTTTTTTTAAATTCAATGGTCAAATAAATGTACCAGGAAAAGATTTTTAATGGGAAAATTTTATCTTTGAGGTGATTTCCCCTGGGGCCTCTTTGCAACAACACAAACTCTGTACTTGTTTGAACCTTCTTCAGAAACACTGTCTAAATTTTATTAGTGTTTCATAAGAAGTGAGACCATGGCCTGAAGGAGAAAAGCCATACATCCCAGTGGGTAGCTGAGAGGCCCTTGTGAGTCTCACTTTCTTGAGCCTCCGTGTCCTCATCTGTAAAATGGAAACAATGTGATGAGATAGACTCATTCTGGTGGGAAGAAACAGACAACCTACAAGAGAAATATGTACAGGAAAATTAGGGAGTGTGACGTTTCTATAAAGGAAACCCGAATGGGTGATGGGAGAGAGACAGAGGGGGACTTCCTAGAGTCAACACAGCCCTCCCTGGGAGGGGGCATTCGAGCTGAGAAGTGAATGACCAGAAGGAGACAGTGGTGCAAAGGCCCTGGGGACACTGAGCTTAGCGTGTGTGGCACCGAGAGGGCTGGCCGGGTGGCTGCAGCAGAGCTTCTGCAGAGGGTGGTAGAGGACAGGTCAGAGACAAGGCGGGGAACACACAGAGGACCCTCTGGGCCAAGGCGAAACAAACATCTATTTTTAATTCTAACTAGATGAGAAGTCCTTTGGGGGCATGGAATGACCAGGTTTACAGTTTAAAACCATCCCTCTGGCTGCCGTGCGGAGGAACAAAGAGCAGCCAAGAGCAGCAGCAGAGAGACCTGCCGGGAGCTGCTCCCACTCCCCAGGTGCACAGAAAGCTCGGCACAGTTCTTGTCTCATATGAGCTTTCCAACGTCTTACTGACTATAATTTTTATGTGCAGTGGAAAATGGGTTCTATCTCTCTTTTTTAACCTCAGTGGAATAAAAGAAAACCGACCCCCTACCTTCAGTTTCCTAAACAGAAGGTTCTCTAGTCAAATATGTTCAGGAAGTCAAAGACCTTACTCCCCTGGAAGATCCAGAGTGATTACAGACCTCTGTTGCTATGTGTGCCTCTAGGATCTCAGCTGGGGCTAGTTCTGCTTCCCTCCCAAGGAAGAAAGACACAGCACTTGGCCAGCTGGCAATGGCCTCAAGGCCAAGTTTTTTTCCTGAGCATTAGATATATTGCTTTCCTCTCTGGGAGCTGGTCGGGGACTCTGTTTATGGCTCCAGCTACATTTGCCACAAGGTCTTTGGACTGCAAGGGGAACTGTCATCCAACCCAATTAATAGAGACATGTTGCACTTTTTAGCTGTCCCCCACCCACCCAATCCATCAACATGATTAGCACACATTAATCAAGGCATTTACAATGGGTTCACCAAGCTTTGTCTCTCACTGGGGGAAGAAACTGGGCTATTTGGACATGAGAACCACAACCCTTCCAGAGTCCCTGAAGTCTCTAGCTTGGCTCTGCTAAATGCACAGACAAGGTGAGTTATTAATTAACAAGTGAGATAAATGCCGGAATAGCATCCCTGAATCATGTCAAACCAATTTGGATGGTTATGGGATGGGGAGGGAGGGGAAGGAGGCAGTGGGCGAGGGGTGGGTTTCATCTGTTCCAAGCGCTCTGGACAGACTCCAGTGTTATTTCTCCTCATTTAGACCTGGCTAGAGTGCCTTGGACGGCGTGCCCGGAGCCCCGGCCAGCATCCACAACTCCTCACCCAAGGCAGCCCACTTTGGAGCAGAGCGAGGAACCAAGCCTTGCAGATAGAGGTGGGGTGGGAAATACTGCTGCGAAGAGAAGCCAGGGTGGAGCCCTTAATTTAGGGCGGGAAATGGAGAAGAGCCCCTACCAGGGGTTACTGATCACACAGATCTGTGGCCTTGAGGACTCTCCATGGAGACAGGCTGAAGCCCCTGGGCATACACTGTGCTGGGCTTCCTCTCACGTCTGGAGGCTAATGTCCACACTCCACTGCAGTCCCTTTGCTGTGTTCCTGCTGATCCAAGGGAGTCCCTCCCCGTCACCCCGCACATGCTGGATTATATTAATAATCATAACAACATGTTTATACATCTTTTCAGATGAATGGTGAGCTCTTGGTGGACACATGTCACATTTTTTTTTTTTTAGTATTTCCAGAAGCCTATTTCCAGTGTCTAATATTTAGTAGACCCTTAACAAATGTTTGTTAAACCACAAATGAATAAGTCAATGGATGGATGGATGGGTGGGTGGGTGGATGAATGGATGAATGGGTGGATGGACGAACTCACACCCTAATGACAGAGAGTTAAAGACTTTTAAATTTTGAAACAAACATCAGTCACCTCTCCAATTAGGGATGGAAGAGTACTTCTAAAACATACTGAAGTTATTCACTAAGAAACTAAACATGAAGATGTGTTTGTGTCTTTTCAATTACTTATTTCTTCTTGGAATAAAATTCCTTTCTTTTTACTTCATTCTTCTTGTGTTCTGGGGATATGAGGGATAGGGGGTTTGGGGTATAGACTCTGTATCACTGGGCCGGGTCAGCCCACTCAGGAGAAACCATAATTTAAAAAAGTTTTTCTCCAAATGTGGTCTGCAGAGCATTGTGTCAGATGCTTTAGGGTGCCTGGTTAAAGTGCAGGTTCCTGGATCCTATATCTAACTTAACAAATCAGAATCTCAAAAGTGGGGGCCTAGAAATCTGACTTTTAAACAAACTCTCCATGCAGTTACAGAGCACTGAAGCACAGGGTTACAACCTTTTGTGGTTCTATACTGGAAAAATCATTGGTTGTGTTTCATCTACACATACATTGTCTCCATTCTAGAAAATAACATTAAATATTAATAACATTCATGCTAGTAGCAACCAATACGTGAGGGCATTCTATGAGCCAGGTAGCTCATAAAATACCATATATTTTCTCACTTACACTTCACACCAGCTAATGGTGTTGGCATTATCATACCTATTTTGCAGATAAGAAAACTGAGACTTTGAGAAGCGAAGTGACTTGCAGAGTTGAGACACAAAAGCCAACTCCGAAGCCCAGGCTCTTAGCCATTACAATGGTCCAGTGTCACCTATTCAGAAACCGGAGATGTTAGGAAGCAGCAAAATGTTTTTCAGTGCTGTGCTTAAAATGGAACAGAAGGGAAAAAAGACGTCTCCGCTAGCGTAGTAAGGAAGGAAGTGATGTACGGTGACTGCAGACAAGCTCAGAGGGGTAGGAAGGCTTCCTCCTACCCTTCTGTGTCCAGGCCCATGGCACTGCCTTGCCCGGAGCCACCGGCCACCGGAGCTTCGGACAGACTCCCCTGCTGGCTTGAAATGATGGGAGTTGGGCTTTGTGCGGAGAGAGGACCGGGGCTCCTGACTCTAAGTTCTGGGTGATAAAAGGGAGTTAGGGAGAAGTAAGGGCTGTCTCACCAGGCCAGACGGTCTAACAACGCCTCCTCACCTTGCGGTTCCCACTTTTAGAGGAAATCTACACCCTCTCTCCTACCCCTGGCTGTGATGAACTAAATCTCGCACCTCTGTCTGGGTGGTGATAATTAAATATTATCTGCCTGTCACTTGGCGCACATGTTGTGTGTATTCTCAGACTTTAATGAGCTGGTATTTGTCTTCTGTAAGCAAAAATATTTCTTTGAGTCTCTTCTTTTTCAAATTGGGGTGAGCAGTTCAAGTGAAGATCTCTCACTATTAAAAAGACAGTCCGCTGGCTGGCATGTCTGTCTGAACCGTTCCCACTTCTTTTCAGTGGCAATGGCAGGTAAAGCCTGTCCCCGCAGAATCAGCCATGGCTTTCTGAGGTTACGCTGGTGGTCACCTAGCTGCGGGGGTTTGGAGACTTTGAAAGCCGTGGGAGTGAGCAGGTAGGGGAGTTGGCATGAACTGTTTTTGTGGGGGATATTCTAAGGCAACCTTTTCCAGCAGGGTTTGAAAATACTTGAGTGAAAATTTTCTCAACTCTTCAAAGAAAGTACTTTTGCCGGTACCACTCTAGATGCATAGGTGAGAAGTTAACTCATTGCATAGTGATTATCTTAGGATGGTGGCTCTCAAGAGGACCTGCATCAGTGTCACCTAGGTATTTACTAGAAGTTCAAATTCTTGCACCCCACCCTAGACCTACAGGATCAGAAACACTAGGGGTAGGACTCAGTACTCTGTTTAATCAAGCCCTTCAGATGGTTTTGCTGCAAGCTGAAGTTTCAGAGGAACCCAGCTTGAAAAAGGCTAATAAGGGCTTCAAATATCTCTATCTGTATTTGTATCTTTATCTGTCTCAGTTTAAAATAAAGAATGTATATCACTTTAAATTGAGTTTTTTTTTTTTTTTTTTTTTTAAAGTAGAGTCTTTCGAGATGGAAAAGTGATTTGCCTTTTCCAGTCTGCTTTGGAAGATTGCTCTATTATTTCCCCCATTCATGAGATTTATAACAAATGTGTCCATTGCAGCTGCTCCCCCGGCCTGCATTCATGTTCTGCCTGGTTGCCTCTCTGACCCACTGCCAGGTTGTAAACCACACGGCACAGCCGGCCCTGAGAACTCTCAAAGCGGGACCCAGCCTGGGGCAGAACTCCCACCCCCACCCAAAACAAACAAAAGGAGTGGTGTAATTAGTGTGCTGCAGGATGGGATCTGGAGTTGATGAGCAACAACTTTAATATTTATCAATAAACAGCAAAGTGCTTAGCACATCTCCTAGGGAAGTAATTAACCATAAAAAGGATACTCTACACCGAGGAATCTCCTCCAAAAAAAGAACTCAGTTAATTGTGAATTGCTTGCGCCAGGTGAGAGAGAATTGGTGTCTACATCTCTTACCTGACATAAGCAACTCTGAATTAACTGGGAGTTTCTTTTTATAAACACCGTGCGGTGCCTTTTTTTTCTTTGTGGTTAATTACTTCCTTGGGAGGTTCATTTTAATAGTTCCCATAACAAGGCCGTTATTGTCTTTAGCATAATCACTGCCTCATTTACTTTTGTGGCCTGCCTTTCGGACGCTTTGCCTCTGCCTGCCAGGAGGAACCCTGAATTGTGACCACTGGGAAGTCCCTAGTCCCAGACGGGACTCCGAGTCTCCCGAGTCTCCGGAGTGCCCTCTCTCCCCTACGTGCGGCATCCCAGCCATTTGCTACGCGTTCAGCCGCTGACACCCGGAACAGGGAAGCGAGCCAGCAACGCAGCTCCTTTCTGGAAGGAGAAGCTGATCTGTAAGCAACCGCTGTGCTCAGCGAAATCACTGGGGAGGCAGAAGCAAAAACAGTGAACCCTACCAGCAAAAGCAGTAGGATTCTGACTCTCTCTCTCTCCAAAAATGCATTATGTAGTTATGCCTCACCTCGTTAAAAAATGAGTTAAAGTGGCTTCTATTTTGGCTGTTTCAGGAAACAGAAAATGAATGAATGAGAGCCCTGTGTACATTGCACCAGGGCTGTAAATGGTTTTGATTACGTACTCCTATCAATGTATGTATACCTGTTCATTTAGAAATTAAATATATGTACGATGGCGGTCATAGATTATGGAAACTGCAAGAAGTCCATTAAGAGGATGAGGAAAAATAAAAATAGAATGTCTAATACTCTCATCCATCACCCCGATGGTTTGCACCCCACTCTGGAGACCACTGAAGCTGGCCCAGTGGGCCATGAGGCAGGGGCTGACTTTGACCTGGTCGCTGATATTCCTAGACTGGCACATATCGGGGCTGTATACATTTTTGTGAAATCAAATAATCAGACTCATGGATCCTCTTACGCTCTGAAACAACTTCTGCGCCCCCACGTCGCCCCGTGAATTCTGGGCAGTTAATGATTTTGGCGGGGGTGGATCACACACCGGTACTAACATTACACAGTACTCTCGGGCCATCCAGTGGCCCTTGTGCTAACATTACCCCATGTAGCCCTGGAATCTTAGCATCCCGTGGGGGAGTAGTACAGGAAAACTCAGCTCAGAAGTTTAGAATCAGGGTTGGAAAACTTTTCCTGTGAAGGGCCAGAGAGTAAACACATTAGGCGTTGACAGCCACGTGGTCTCTGTTGCAACTTACTCTGCAGTTGGGGGTGAAAGGAACCAGAGACACAACCTAAACAAATGGGCGTGGCTATATTCCAATAAATGGAGAGGTGTTGGCTAAAGGATACGAAGTTTCAGTTACGCAAGATAAATTCTACCATATAGCATCGTGTCTATAGCTAACAATATTGTATATTTAAAATATTTGCTAAGAGAGGTAGATCTTACGTTAAGTGTTCTTACCACCAAAAAACCCCCAAACCAAAAGAACCCCCTGAAACAATAATGATAATAAAAGAGGTAGGAAGAAACTTGGGGAGGTGACAGTTATGTTTATGGCCTTGTGGTGGGGATGGTTTCACAGGTGTACACTTATCCCTAAATTCATCAAGATGTACACAGTAGTCCTCCCTCTCATCTGCAGTTTTGTTTTTGGCAGTCAACCACGGTCTGAAATATTAGGTGGAAAATTCCAGAAATAAACAATTCATAAGTCTTAAATTGCACACTCTTCAGAGTGGTGTGCTAAAATCTCTTGCCATACTGCTCCGTCCCCCCCCTCCCCCCCGGGGACGTGAATCACCCCTTTGTCCAGCTTGTCCACACTAGAGGCTTCCTACCCATTAGTCAGTAATGGCTCGGTCATCAGATGGAAAAACCCAGAGTATTTGTAGAGCTCAGTACAATCCTCAGTTTCAGGCGTCTGCTGGGGGTCTTAGAACCTATGTCAGCCAACAAAGGGGACTTACTGTGAATTAAATATGTACGGCTTCTTATATGTCAAGTATACATCAATAAAGTGGTTTAAAAGAACTTTATGGACACTGAAATTTGAGCTCCACGTAATTTTCACTGGTCATGAAATATTTTTCCCTTTTAGATTTTTTTTCCTCTAGCCATTAAAAATATGAAAACCATTTTGAGCTCACAGGCCAGACTTGGAGTTTGCCTACAACCGGTTAGAACATGGCCTTAGGAGCCACAGCTGGGCTTGGGTCGCAATTTTACTAGCGGTGGTTGGATTATCTTGAAAAAGTTACTTAACCATTCTCCAGGCCTTGGTCTTCTCATCTGTAAAGTGACAGCTCAAAGGGCCGCAAGGATGAAGGCACGCGTTGCTTATGACATCTTAGCGCAGTGTGCAGCGCACATTGTCATCACCATTGTCACCGACTGTAACTCCCAGGCCTGAAAGGTCTGGCAGGACCAGTGACCCCAGGGCCCAGCCACCTTTCTGTGGCAGTGGGTACTTGAGAGTTCCAAGCCAACACCAAACCCCGGAGCCTCCAGCCCCCGGATCCGGGAGTCCCCCCGCCTGTTCTCTGCTGCATTTGCCTCAAAGGAAATGTTACAACGGCGTTTGACAATAGTGCAGGGGACGTCTTTGAGGAGAAGCATGAGTCATGACGAAAGCATAGACAACGCGGTGCTCTTGAGGGGCTGGGAATTAGAAGACGCTTGCTTACCTCCCTCATTATCCTTGTTATCTGCACAGGAGGTTTCCATGGCAACGTTGCATCCGGGCCCTCTCCAGCCGGTCTGGCAGACACACTGCCAGCTGTTCTGACCCAGTGTGCATCTCCCGTTACCGTTGCACAAATCAGGGCAGCCATCTGGTGGGAGAAATGGAGAGGATGAGGAGGAGGGACGCGGGGCCGAGCCGGGAGGCAGGGGGGCCATGCAGAGGGAAGCAAGGCCGCAGGGCAGCCACGGGGCCAGCCTCACAGTGGGGCCCGCGCCTGCCTTCCAGAGAGTCGGGGGAGCAGGCGACACATGCAGGTGCAAGACAGCGGGGCCACAGATGCAGGGGGTCCCCAGTGACAGCAGACCTGGGTGAAGGGGTCAGAGGCAGCCTTCCCAAAGCGGGGAGTTCAGTGACTTCTCAGGCAACTAAACCAGCGCCGAGCTGACTAGCTAGGCTGGGATTGCCAGTCCGTAGCTCAGGATGGTGCTGCCTCAAAACAAGCTTTTCGTTTTCCTTCCTCCTTCCTTCCTTCCTTCCTTTCTTCCTTCCTTCCTTCCTCTCTCTCTCTCTCTTCCTTCCTTCCTTCTCTTTCTTCCCTCCCTCCCTCTCTCTCTCTCTCTCTCTTTCTTTCTTTCTTTCTTTTTTCTCTCTTTCTCTCTTTCCTTCTCTCTTTCTTTCTCTTTCCTTTTTCTAGAAGTGCCTTTTGTAGAAGAGAACAAATTCCCTATCAACCCAGGATGGAGGCAAAGTGCCCGCCATCTTTCAGAGTTTTAAAGCTATATTTACATATGATTATCAGGAGCGTTCCACGACTGACGATCTGCTGGGCTATTTTCATATTCTCGTACAGGTAATATTTAGGTTTAAGGGGGCACTTAAAAATGCTGGCTGCTTATCACTCAATCCATGTATGGTACAACTTAAAAATGCTGCCAGAGTTGAAGGCTGTGAAAGGAATAGGCTCTGGGTGCCATGAATTGGGAAAAGATAGAGGAATATACATGTACGTGGGGGAAGCGCGGTAGGGTATGGGTAATTCTTATTTTTTGACTTTCTTTTCGTTCTTTTCTGTGCATGTGTGTGCGTGTGTGTGAGAAATCAGCAGCCTACCTGATTCCCTACTTGCTCCAGCACCCAAAATGACCATAGCTACCACTCTCCCAGCCTGAGATTGGACAAAGGGAGCCTGGGGGAGGAAAGGAGAAACGGGGGGGGGGGGGACTGAAGAGGGATGGGAGAGGTCCCTTAACAAGATGTAGAGAAAAGCAGAGAATTGGTAGGATGTGGCCACACCCACAGAACCTACTTACTGGTAAGAATTCCTAGAAATGTTTTCATTTTTCTTTAACAGCTTTATTGGGGCATAATTTACATACCATAAAATTCACCTGTTTTAAGTGTACGATGCAATGACTTCTAGTAAATTTATAGAGTTGTACACTCTAGGCATGTTTTCTTACTTCATTTAAATATACTCCAATGACCACTAATTTAACTGTCCCCACAAAGTAACTTCCATGAATAACTATCTCTATCTTGAATCTTATCTCTCTACCTCTGCCACCATTTCTATTCCCATCTTTTTCTATTTTTAAATGGCACAAAGTGCAGGCTGGATTGGGCCGTGGCAGAGACAGGAAGAGCTTTATAATGAAGGAGGTAATTGATTTGAAACCTTCCTGGCCCAAATCTTGTGCATCCAATGCGGGCATCTCCCTTGCTTCTCTCTCCGGCCTTCCAGAGGCCTTTGTCTAGTGTCTTCCCTCTCTTCTCTTGAGTGTCCCCTATGAGGATGCTGATGAACCTAATTTGCACGTGTGACAGTGGTGGGAATTTAAAGGACTCCTCCTAAGAAGAAAGGTCTCGAGGATCTGCAACTGAGTTTTACTTCTTTAAGAAGAGGAGTTTTGCTCCTCAGTGCTTGTTGCCTCTCATGCTTTCCAGATTGTGCTATGGCTTAGGCCCTGCGAGAAGAGGGTATGCAACAGAGGAGATCTGTGTGGGGCGGTCTGTAGTGAAGCTGAGCTGTCTTGAGAGGGCAGACCAAGAGACCGTCAGCAGGGAATCTGTTTGCTTTATTTGCTGCACAGCCTAGCACTAAATCCAGCATGCAAATGAAGCACCAGTGTTTGCACACCTCGAAAGGCTTGTTTGGTCTCCACACCCATCCTCACAAAGCCCAGATTTAGGTTTCCATAGTTTTCCTTACCAACAAGGTGACCGTGGCCCTGCCTGGAAAGCCCTTGTGTTTGTTGTGAGAGAGAGCTCGGAGGGGAAGCCACCCTCAGACTCAGAGAAATGCCACAAACGTTTCTGCAGGAGCAAAATAGAACTCGGTAGGAAAAGCCCAAAAGACATTTCACAGGTTCCCAAGGAAAAGAGAGTAACTCCAACCTCCAGCCACCTCCAGCTTTACAATTTCCCCCAGTGGAGTTTTGGGGACAGGATCACAGAGAACACACTAAATGACAGACCTACCAACGTTCACTCGGCAGGGAATCTATTTGTTGGTGCTTTGTTATTTAGCTACTTTGAGGTCTCATGTCTCACTACAATCATGCCCAAAGTCTCAACAGAAGCCTCATTGTATAGGAAACCCACGTCCACTACATAAAAATCTAAATTTGCAAAGAATGCTAGCATGTCAGGCAGAGATACACACTCAAAATACGTATGTTCCTAGATCGAAGGAGGCTTTTCCCCCCCATTCACTTTCTCTCCTGATTTCCCTTCCCCGCCGGCCCCTGCCGACCAACTGAAGTGAGATAAACAGACCACAGTCGCGGGTTTTCTCCACATCATATGAAGAAGATGAAAACACGAACAGTAGGAAGCTGGCAAATCTCTGAGAAGTTTCAGGGCAGCTGGGAATTAATGGACAGGACTTTGCTTTTAGCTTGAAGGGAAGAAAGCAGCCCTGGTAGGTGCGTGGCGTTGCTAAGCAACCCCAAGCTACCCCCAGCACAAGTTCATCCTACGGGTGGCCTTCTGAGGAGGTGACTCTTTGTGTTTGTAAAGTGCAAAGCCAGCTTCTGATTGAGGAAAAACAAAACATAGGAAGTCATTAGTCCGGAGGGCAAACGGGTACCAGGTGGCGGCTATTCTCTGGAAAGGATGCGATGACTGAAGTCGGATCGGGCTTATGGGCTCACACTCGGGCGTCCGATAAGTCTCCTGTGTGAGGTCTCTGGATTCCAGGCTAGCACTGCTGACCCCTGGAGTGCCTACCTCCAAGACCACTGAAATAGGGTCCCTTGGGGCACACCTGTTTGGTTCCTTGTTTATGCAGCTGGAGCAAGCTGGCTGCTTGGAGGCTTCAGGTTCTCTCATGACCCTAGATAATTGAGTCGCCCTTCCTCTCTCCAGAGGACAGATAGCATTGTCACAGTTTGAGGAGGATGCTACTGACCTCTATTGGGTAGAGGACAGAGGTGCTGCTCAACACCCTACAGCGTTCAGGACAGCCCCCCCCCCCCCCAATGAAGAATGAGGTTGAGAAACCTTGTCCTAGACATACAGCCCCATGAGCTCTGAGACATGGTGGTTTGCTGTTGGATCCCAGAGCCTGGTCCGGTTTCAGGCACACAGTAGGTGCTTGAATGAATGGAAAACAACTCAGTGGTGTGGTATCATTTTACTCTCGCCTGTATCTATAAACTCTTCTGAGAGTCATGAGAAGATATTAGAGAACTTTTCTAGGTCAAAAATTCCCTTCCCAGGGAGAAATTTCAAGGGCACCAGCAAGATTTTGGTCTGGGTTTTTTTTTTTTTTTTTTTTTTTTTCAATCATATCCCAACCTATAGACAGCTGATGCAGAAATTGGGGATTAAAAAAACAAACCCCCAAACATCCCCTCGGATTCTGATGCTCCTGAATCTTCAACTGCAGTCTTCTGACCTCCAGGCCTAGACTCCAACTTGCACCTGGACATCCCCATCTGTTCACCCATAAGCATCTCAAACTCAACAGAATCTGGCCTCTTTACCCTCCTTCCCCGCATACTCCGATCCCTTGATCAGTGAATGGTACCTCCATATGCCCCATTGCCCAAGAATGAAACTTCCTCCCACCTCCTACCTTTCTCTCACCTCTTGTATCTAATCCCAGCCACATCTTGCCTAATTTTCCTCTTAACTGTAACTAGTCCTACCTGTCCTTCCTCCTAAATATCTCAGAGTCTGCCTTCTACTCCTACCCCTACTGCCCTTACAGTAACTCTAGCCATCCTCATCTTTGGTCTGGACTCTTGTCAAAGCCTCCTACCCCTCCTCCCTGCCTCCAGTCTTGCACCAGCCTCCATTTCTCTCCATTCTGGACACTGTGGGAACACTTCAGTAGCTTTCCATTGAGCCCTGAGCAAAGTCCGAAGTCCTTAACTTGGCTTGCAGACCTCACATGAACTGGCTCTTACCACATCAGCATATCTCAGTACCATTTTAGGCTTTGGTCCAACTTAAGCCACTTGTCCTTTCCTTACCTCCCTAACTGCAACCCATCCTTCAGATCCCCATTCAGAAGTCATCTCCTCCTGGAAGCTTTTCCAAAACTCCCAAGCTCAGGCGAGATGCACTTGCCGAGACAGCTTTATCATTTCCTTTATGCCACCCTATCCACCCTACTATATCACAACTGTCTGGCACCTCCTTGATTCTTGCTAGGCCATGTGGCAGCCCTTCCTTAAGACATTTTACTGTCATCTGCTAGAAAATTACCATAATAAATGTGCATATTGTCATTGCCTACAATTTGAATGGTGCCCCTAGAATTGTGCAATGTACAACTGAGCGGCTGCCCTGGGCACTCCTGCTATGGTGTAAACCCATCAGGGGAGGGACTATGTCTAGTTTGTTTACTTTTGGATTGCCAGTACTCAATAAATAGTTGTGGGGAATGATGAATGAATAACTTCTAACTGAAATCAGCATCTCCAATGCCTTTGGCAGAGAGGAAATGGAATAGTTTCCAAGACTTTCTACATATAAATTCCAACCCTTAAAAAAAAAGTCTGTCGACACAGTTACCAGGTAGACAGGCTTTTTGCCTTAACAAAAATTAGGCATGAGCAAAATAATGTCTACGGTACAGTAAAAAGGGGAGCATAAATGCACTTGAAGAAAGCTATAATTACCATAAAAGGCTTTTCTAAAAAAGCATCAAGAAATGTTCTGCCATGTGTGGCAATTTAGAGGTAGAAATAAATGGCTAATATTGCATAGGGGGTATGGAGAGAGAAACAGGATTTTAATATTCAACGTCAAACAAACCTAAGAAAAGCATAGAAGGCAACACCCTCCCCAGACGGAAATGCAAGTGCAAACACAAAACGGGCTGCATGTCAACGCAGCAGATGACAAGAAACGCCAAAGAGGTGACACAGCCCCGTTCGGTTCAGGAGACCATTAGGAGAGCTACTCCTGGGCTAAACCCTTGTGGAAAAAAATTTTTTTTTTTTCCAATTAGGGAGAAAACCTTAACCTGGTTTAGAATCAGAGCTCTGGAAGTGAAACCTAAATCTGTCTCTTGCTGTCTGTGTGAACTTGGGCCAGCAGATTTACCTCTCTGAGCCTCAGCCTGTTTGTAAAACTATATATTTTACCAATTAATCTTATTTGTTGGCCCTCCCAATAGAATACAACCTCCAGGAAGGCAGAGATTTTTGCCTCGTTTGTTCATTGAGATAGTCTCAGTGGTAAGAAAAATGGTTGGCATATAGTAGACACTCAATAAATGTTTGTTGATTGAATAGCTTAACAGGGATGATGACAATACTGTACTTCTTTTTTTCACAGATGACAGAGGTATTAAATAAAATGCCAAAGGCAAAGATTTTAGCAGAGCTGGGCAC
Source organism: Eulemur rufifrons (assembly GCF_041146395.1). Taxonomy (NCBI): domain Eukaryota; kingdom Metazoa; phylum Chordata; class Mammalia; order Primates; family Lemuridae; genus Eulemur; species Eulemur rufifrons. Next base: position 17,654,663 of record NC_090992.1, read on the forward strand.
ATTGTAAGTGCTCGATAGTAACGCTTATTTTTATTAGTGTTGATATCGTTGTTGTTATTACAAATATTGTCATTAGTGGTAGACTTTCTCTTCGTGGCATAGCCCGAAGTGCAGGTCACTCCCAGATCAGGAAGAAAGCAAGAGCCTGTCCTGTTTCAAGTTAGTAAGTGGGGTTTCTCTGGTGTCCTCAGTGTGTGACTGTGTCGTGTCCTAGGAAATCCTCATTCCCTTAACGACCACCAGCCCCAAATCCAACAATGCCACGGTGGTCTGGCTGAGTGGGAAGAAAACCCAGTGAAGCTAGAAGCAATTATGAGGCTCAGGAGAGTTGAAGACACAATAAATGGGGGCTTTTTCTCCCCTGGGAAGAATTGTACTCCTGAATATTAACTTAATTAGGAACAGCTCCCTACCACCTCCCCCCACCCCCTGCAACTGTTTTAAATATCAGTGTTTTCCCGGAGTTGTGCATTGTTGGTATTAAGAAGCACACACCGGAAATTATTTAATAATAGCATTTGTCATTACATTCCAGAGCTCTTTATAGTTGAAAACAGCTGAGGTGTTGGGGCTCGAGGATCATCAGGGGTTCAGTAGCCATTTATACTAAACAGCAGTGGCAAATGCTCAGAAAATTAATCCAATGCTTCGAGACACCCTGGGGAAAACCTCCAAGTAATTTTGGAAGACTGGCTGCCAGAGAAACACCCTGGTCTCTGGAAAACGGCAGGGCTTGTCCCTGTTGCTCACCCGTGTGTGCAGGAGGGAGCTGTGTGCGGACTCTGTTTCCAGGCACGCATTGGCATGGACACGCAGCTATGAACCTGCCCTTACACAGCTGTCCCTGCTTTGTTAGAAAAGACGTGGGACAAAGAGAGAGGCAGATGTTTCCCTTTGTTTCAAGTGTCTGCCTGTCTTAAGGGTTCGTGGAGATGCAAGCGTTGGGGATGCCGGGCTGGGGGCGCTGGGAAGGCCAGTGATCCTTCCCACGGTCTGCTGCTTGTCTTTGGCTCCAAAGGCAGGAATCACTCCCCGCCTCCCAGCAGCAACAGAAACAGCAGAGCCTGCGTGAGACCATATACATTTGGATCCAGCTGTCTGTGCCGCGCGTTTCCTGGGTGCACCTGGATCCTCACTCAGCTGCATCATCTCTGCCTGTGCGGAAAAGGAGGGCAGTCGGCTCAGCCTTGGCTGCGAGCAAAAGAAGGAAAAACGATCCTTTCACCATTTGAAAAAAAAGGAGAAAGGAAGATGCATCTTATTTTGGACCGTTTTGATGTTTCAAGCTCTTATTAATACTTTCCTTTTCCAAGTAGACTATTATGGGAGGGGGAGACTGAAGGTTTGGGCAGCAGTGACTGCAAACAGCTTTTCCCGAGAGGGAAACCCCGTGTCAGTTACTTAGTGAATTCAAAGTGAATCACCATTATCACCCAGATGCGCTGGGATCCAACGCGGCCTGTGCTTTCCTTGCGGTGCCTGCTTGGGTCCCTTGGAACATCACTTTCTTTATTCCACTTCACCTAATCAAAAGAGCATGTAGTGGGCTAGTTACGAGAGTGAATATCACTATGTTGCTAAAGGACACACGAATTCGTGCCATGCACCTGCTGAAAATCCTCTAGGCGTTTCTCCCATTGCTTTACATTAGGGCAATGCTTCTCAAAGTATGGTCCTGGGACCAGCGGTAGCATCACCTGGGAACTTGTTAGAAATGCACATTCTTGAGCTCCATCCTGGACCTACTGAATCAGAACCTCGGGGTAGGGCCCAGGTACCTGCATTTTAACAAGCTCTCTGGGGGATCCAGATGCCTGTTCAGGGTGAGAGTCACTGCTTTAGGATTAAGTCCTAACCCTCTAAAACAGCCTCGAAGGCCCTGCATTATCTGGCTTTGCCCTTTTTTCCCTTCTCATCTCATGTCACTTCCATCTCTGCTCTCTGGGCTTTAGCCACATCGCCCTGCCATGTTCTAGAACACAGCCTAGATCCTTCATTGGGGTTTTGCAGGTCCCTCTCCCTGAACTACGCTCCCTGCACTCTCCCTAGCTAAAGCCATTCACCCTGGGCTCAGCTGGCCCTTGCTTGGGGACAGCTTTCCTGACCTGCAGCTCGGGGTTCCTCTCCATTACACGCTTTCACTGCACCCTCTCCTCCTCCTCCACAGCACTCACCATGCTTCTAGTTAATCCTTTGTTTAAAGCAGAGGGTCTCAACTGGGCTGTGCATTCAACTGGGAGCCTCGAAAAATCCCGGTGTTAGGCTGCAGCCCCATTAAATTAGAATCTCTGTGGATAAGACACCCAGGCATCAGATTCTCCCCACCCTTTTTTTTGATAGCTACCATGTGATTCTTACATGCAGCAGAGGCTGAGAACCATTGGTTTAATGTCCATCTTCTTGGGAGCCTCTAAACCTCGAGAGTGTCAAGACTTTGGCTCAGCTGCTTATGGCTGTTTTCCCAATGCTCACCCTAGTGCATTAAAGATATCTGTTGAATGGATGCATTAAAAAAACTGTGTGGTGTTTCTTTGCTGCTTCATTAGATCCTTAATTCAGCAGCCAGGTAAAAGGAAAAGCTTCCTGCAGGCCACACCTCTAGCTTCTGGAAGGATGACACGTTCCCAAGCAAAAGCAGCAGCTGGCTGCAGCACAGGGGCCCAAACCAAGCTGACAACAGGGGCTGTGTGTGAGCGTGGATCCCTGCCTTTCAACTTGCAAGAAGTAGATACCTCCAGACTGGAAGAGACAGATCAGAGCACCCAGTGAGCAGAAGAGAAGGCACACTGGTAGATGAAGAGCGTGACAACAGTCACACAAAGGCGGGGATAACAATAATAAGAAAGCCCAATGGTTTAATTTGGTTCTTGGAGGATAATCAAGTTGTTGTACCTTGCACGGCTTATTCCCACAGCTGTCCAGCAAATAATGAATGTGGCACCTACTGGTATGGAAATAGGGACAAGGTGCGACTTTGATTTCTTATTTGTTATTTTTAAATATCCAATTTCTGCACCCACTGAGCATTCTTATAGCCACAGGAGGATCGTAAAAATACAAATAACACCTAAGAGGCTTGTGGGCACGGACTTGTTACTTCTGCAGGGCCGACGGCTCTCTTTTAACTAATGTAAAATCAGGCCAACAATAAATTGGCATTTTTTGTTGTTGTTGGTGGTGGTGCTCCTAGCACAACTTTAGGAAATGTAAGGAAATCACTAAATGTTTTTTAATAGATGTTAAAAAAGAGCTAGGCAAAGAATCTGCCCCAGGATTGAAATTCTGGATTTTAGGGAGCTCTTTAATAACAACAATAATAGCAAACCCTCATAGAGACATTTCTGTGTGCTGGCACGCATGCGTACCTTTCATGCATTAGCTCATCTAATTGTCACAACAACCCTGTGGTGCGGGTACTATAATTATTCCCATTTTATAGGTGAGGAATTGGAGGCACAGAGAAGTTAAGTAACTTGGCTAAAGGAAAGAGGCTGTTAGTGATGGGGCCGGATTTGACACCAGGCAGATGGCTCCTTAGTCCCTGTTCTTAAACAGGGTGACCAACCATGCCAGTCTGCCTGGCACTGTCCAGGTTTTAGCACTGGGAGTCTGGTGTCCCAGGAGACTCCCGAGTCCCAGGCAGCCTGGGATCATTGCTCATCATCGAGGACCAGAGTGAGGACTGGGCTCTTTTCATTGGCTGTCATGGAGGCAGAAGGTGAGGACAGAGGTGGCGATCCCCAAGGGCAAGAAAGAGACCACAGGCTTTTATACTGAGTTACTTGTTTTAGTATGTTGGGTTCTGCAACAGATTCTGCGGCCTCCTGGGGCCAAAGTGTCAGGTCAGCTCAGTGACAATGTGGCAGTACTTAGAGTCATGAAGGCAGTGGGCTCTGAATCCAGGCTGCCTGGGTTCCTAGCTCAGCTCCACCCTTTGGCTGCACGATCTTGGGCGAAAATCATAAGATCTTTAATGCCTTAGTTTCTTCCTCTATAAAGCCCAAGCAATAAAAGTCCCTATCCCAGAGGGTTGTTGAGGTTTAAATGAGAGAATAATACATCATGCACGGCACATAGTAAATGTTCCACAACAGAGAGCTATTATTACTATCGTTATTGTTACAAGTATCCTGGGACGGTGGCAGAAAGGTCTGTGTGGTTTTGGAAAGCCTTTGATTTGCACTTGAATTGGCGATGGGAAGGGACTGTATGCTATTATTTAAAATAGGATCGGTGTAGTCTGTAGAGCAAAGACCCCAGAAAGGTGCCCTCCAAAGACCTAAGTGAAAATGAGAAAAACGAGGTAATTTCCCGAGAGTTGCATGAGTAAGATCTGTACATAATGGATGCGATAAATTATCCGTAAGATTCCCCTTAAAAACATAAGAGGTGTGTGAGGTGACACTATCTAGGATCTCAGGGCTTAGAATGCTCAACCTGGCTCAGAAAAGGATGTTAACAGAAAGGGGTGGTCTGCTGGGGTGTGGAGAGGGAGCCAGTGCTGGTGTGACTAGGGTTGGGGGGCAGGCAACAGAGCCCGCCGTCTGTGAGGGCATGCCTGGTGCTCAGCAATTCACACCCTGATTATTCCACTGAGCCCTTTCAAGGGCCACGTGAAGTTCGTACTGTGATCAGCATTCGTGGTACTATGATCAACATTTGTGGTTGACAAAGCTGCCGCTCAGAGAAGTTGAAGAACTTGCCTAGAGCCAGAACCACTGCAAGGGGTCGGTGGGAGGGTTTGACCCCAGGCCCCTCCGACTCTGAGCCCGTGCACTTTGCTCCCCTCTGTTGTACAGGGAGAAGGCAACCTCAGACTAGCATGCTGCTTGTTCCCCAAGCAATCTGCTTTTAACGCCATTTCCCATAAGGAGATGTGGAGTTTCTTCACTGTGGGTTACAGAATAGCCATTTTGGGTTTAGATGTGAATTTGGGTAGCATTCAGGGCAGCAGTCTGGGGCTTGGCCCACTCTGTTAACACAAACGATGCAGGGTTTCTGAAGCTGAGAACCAGACCATGCACCATGAGGACCCTGCTTGGGGAAGTCCCCTCTGGCATCCTGCTGGAGTGGTGTGGTGGTCACCCTATCAGGAGTGTTGGCGTTGTCTCCTCCTTCCTCCTTAGCCTTTGTCCTCAGGGACAAAAGGACCCCTAAAGAAGAGATACCACTCCCATATGGACCATTTACTGAGTGACTACAATATGGCGATTTCTGCAGTAGACCTTTCATTCATCCAGTAAATGTTCATTGAGCATGTCTCATGCACCAGGCACGTTCTAGACAGGGGCATACAGTGGCCAATCAAAGAGACAGCCTTGTTCTCAAAGATCTTACATTCTACTGGGAGGAGAATCACGATAAACAAATACAAAAATTACTGTGGCATGTCAGATGGTGATGATTGCTCTAGGACAAAATAGGGAAAGTGGATTGTAGTGGGGCAGTGCGTGATGTTGTTGCTGAAGACAGGGGTGGCCAGGGAAGCCCTGGCTGATGAGGTGATGTTCTCACAATAAACCTAAAGGACAGAGGGAGCAAATGATGCCAGTATTTGGGAGACAGCAGTCCAGGCAGAGGAAACTGTAGGTACCAGAGTGCTTGGGGTGTTGGAGGCAGGGGGAGGTGGCGGTGTGGCAGGGGCAAGTGAGTGAGGTGTAGGGCCTTGTAGTCCACCTGGCTTTATTCTGACAAGACACCAGCTTTATTCTGCATTAAGTGAGTGGGGAGTTTTGAGCAGAGGTGTGGTCTGATCTGGCATGAATTTTTAAAGGATCCTCTGTGCTGGGTGGAGAACAGATGGAGGATGGGGCAAGGGCAGAATCTGGTGGCCTGGCTGGGGGGAGGCCATTGGGATCTATTGGGTAGGTCATGGGGGAGGCTTGGGCAGGGCACGGGTTTGCCCTGCTCTGTGACCCTAGGTGGCACGTCTAATGCTGGATGTGTTTAGGTTTCCCTACATGTCCCTCTTGAAGGGAAGGCGTTTGAGACACAGAAACAGAGGATAAAATACACGGCCCATAAAACAGCGTGCAAACAAGCCAAACTCAGTTAGGAACTAGCAGGCAGATGAGGTTGTGGAGGCTAGCTTTTGCGGTGATTCCGCCCTCCTCTCCGAGTGGCCTTTCCAAATTACAGAAAACACATGGAGGGGAAGAGCAGCATGGGACCATCATGGTGCCCAAAGAACGAAGAAAGCCATCAAGTCGCAGGGGCTGTGTCTGCAGGGCCAGGGCTGATTGAGCCCACATGGAACAGCTCCAGCAAGGGAATGCCCAGCCCTTCTTAATACAGTGACTTCAGCCCTCGAGGCGACATTCATTCTTCCAGCTTCATCTAGTTCTTGTTGGCAACAGGGCCTCCTTGCACTAGCACAAGCACCCTCCCAGTTATTACTTCCAGAATTTTCATTCCTTCTGTCCCTATAGGCTGGCTTGACCCATCTGAGTGTGGCACTCAGACACACCTAAAAAGCTCTTTCTAGCTATCTGTCTACATATATATATTTATATTTCTGTATTAATCCATCAAGCTTTCCTTACCAATAATCCTTCCAAATCCTCTGAAGAAGTGTGGTCACTAAATAGTTAAGTGTCAAATAACCTTATACAGTAGCCCATGTTTTATCTCGTTTTATGGCACTTTTTTACCTTGTACAGAAGCAATAAAAACGCTCCAATCTCTCCTCTGCTTTCTCACCCTCTTTCTTTCCTCTCGCTGGCATGGGTGTCTCCCACACCCACCCTCAGTCATGAATTCAGAGCCATCTGTCACTCACCCTTCCCATCCATGTGACCCAGGTAACTCTGGAGCATCACGAACTTCTTATCCTGCTCTCTGCAACTCTTTTTTCTTAAACATAGTGTTTAGCTGATCAAGGACTTGGTGGGGAGGCCACTGACCAGGACAGGGTCTTTATCTGCAAATTTCACCATAGCTGCTATCCGGAGGTGCATTTACGTGTGGTGCGGTTTGAGGAATAAGGAGACTTTTGTTTCCTGAAAGAGCATCGAATGGTAGTCAGAATTCCAACAATCTGGCCAATGCTATTGTTAGGTGCTATTCTCTAGTTTTGCATAATGAGTGTGCCCTTAGGAAGGCAAGAGCTTCCTCTTCAAAATCCTCTCATTTACAGAGAAACAAAAATCCCTCCTTTAGAACACATTTTAAACATGCAAAACGGCAGTCTGTTTCTGCTAAGTCACATTCCAGCTAAATGGATAATTGAACGGTGAATGGGAGCTGCTACTCAGCTGCTAACCTGCAGAGCTGCCACATAACACACTCCCAAACTGCAGCAGAGCAATCCCCAGGAGGCAGAAAGCATGACTGAGTTTTCCAATAAAGCTACGGAAATCAATAATCCTCGTAGATGGAACGCTTGCATCTCTAACCATCTCAGAGTTTCATCTGCCTCTGCTATTCCTCCCAAACAAGCCACTATCTTTACCTTGGTTCCCGGTTCCATACCACCAGCATTTAGCGTGAGTTCTATTCCAGTTCTGCTGAACGTACCTTTAAGAGGCCCTGCAATGCGTCTTGATTTAGAGATGCTTGGGTTTTATGTGGCTGTGGGAAGGAAATGTTGCTTAGCTTTTCTGGAGCTCCAATAAGTTCTGATGTACGGCTGTGCATGCCTGCATGATTAATGGCACGTGCAAGGACTTGGAGCTTTCAGAGGTCACCCTGTGTGTACTGAATAATACAGCAGCGATCCAGACATACCCTTGGATGGGAATCCTGGCTGCACACAAAAGCAATGGCACCGCCTGCTTTAGATGACATTGCCAGAGACTCGGTGCTGCTAAGGAAAGCCACTTCCCTAAAACAGACGATTTCAAGATAAAAGGGGAATCATTTTGGTTTCTCGCCTGTTTCTCTGTATAGTGTCATAGCTGCCAGGATAAGTCAGAAGGCTGAGAGAACTAGAAGGTTGCAATGTTCATTTCTGACAGGGCTTCCAAGTTCAGGGTAGCCGCCAGACCATGGTGTGAGGCAAATTAAACGTCCGTGCAAAATATGCTACCGTGTGCAGTGCTGTGCTTGAGAATTTAAATGCACCAAAGTCAAGAGATTCGAAATGATGGTTCCCACAGCAACTATAACTCAGTTCTCTGGTGAATATAAAATTAACTTTATTGCAAAACATGCTGTTCAATTTACGCCTTAATCTAGTCATGGCAGAGTTACAGTTGCTGTGAGAACGCTAACTCTGAATTGTTTTGAATAATTAATTTAATGAAAAGTTGGTGGAAACGTGAACTCTGATAGAAAGTCAACCTAAATTTAGGGAAGTTGGCCAGTTATGCCCATGCAGAGTGGCAATGAGTCATTTTTGGAATCTGGGATGACTTAGTGTCCTCTTTGGCCTGGGGGACGCTGGTGAAGCTAACAGGGGGACTGTATTATCTCCCATCACGAAGGCACTCTCCTGCAGGTGACGGCCTCACCGACAGGTAAGGGCGGCTCCCTGGTGCCCATATGCTCTGATTTCATTGCTGGGCTCCCAAGAAACCCTCCTGCTGCGACCACCTGGGGAGAAATCAGGTGATCAAAATAGTGCAGTGATCAGGCCTGGGCTCTGCCAAGTAAACCGGGATGCAGAGCTCACTTCCTCGCTCACGGACAGTTAAGCCCTTCACACATTGCTTAACCTCTGAGCCAGTTTTTTCACCTGTAAAATGCTAACAGTATCCACGTCACAAAATTGACATGAGAATTAGATGAGAGAAGGCATAGGAGAACTTAGCACTGGGACTGGCTAGTTTTGTGGTAGGTACTCAGCAATGTTAGCTGCTAGTCACTGAAAATGGAATTCAGTAAGTCAATAAATTAAAAACATGTAAAAAATCTATTACTTGGCCTCTCTGGTTATTTAAGTCCAAACTGATCTGGTATAAAACTGAGTCAGCAGACAGACAGGGGGTGATAAAGACAGAAACATGAGTTGGCAGAAAAATCTCCTAAGCAACAGCGTGTTTTCCCTAAGGATGCTCGAAGCCACTACTATTGAATTTCTAGAAATGAATCAATTTATCATCTCTTCTACCAGATTAATATTTCTCAACTTTTTCTTATCTCCTTCCCCAGGAACATTTTGAGATCTTTATTCCCTAATTCCTCTCCCCATGATGAAATTTTAATGCCACAGATATACCGTATAGCTGTTTGTGTCTTGCATACATACGTATTTTATACATACAAAGAGTTAAGATTTTTCACCCCCTCCAACCCTTTTTCACTCTGTTGGGGGTGATGTTACCCCCACTGCAAATGCATACACTAGGTCACAAGCAAAAAAAAAAATCCCTTGTTCAATATTGAATGCTCCCAAACTCAGGAGAAACCTCTTATTTACTCAGCGAGAATCTTGGCTATTCCTTCTTTGCACCCAGCTCTTGACTTCTAACAAATGGGCTATTTTGGCAGCTTAAGAAACAGTATTTTCGATGCTAACGCATAGTGGGTTCTCATTATCAGCTCCCCCCCCCCAACTGTTCTTCTTAGATATAATGTGTTTTTTCTTTTCCTCTGTCTTAAATGACTTGGGCAATGGAGGCAGGGAGGGAGGGCTCACACTCAGGGGACCTCAAGCCAGCCAGCACTTACTGAGCACCTGCTGTATTTCCAGGCTCTAAGGCAGGGGACAACTTATGTTCTTTCTGAATAGTATGTTTTGCTCCTAGGTGCCAGGGTTGGCCAAACCAAAAGAATTGGCTCTGCCAGAGACTACCTTTCTTGGGAGGTATTGTCAAGATTTTAATAGAAAGGGGTACAGCCATAGCCCGGGAGGAAAAACAAATTAAAATGCACTCTCCCCCTACACCCCAGCAATGTGCGTTTCTAGCTTCTGAAGCTATTCCCGGCTTGGCTTTAACTACCGTCTTTGTGTATTCGCTTCGTGGTGCGTTCAGGGCCTCTGCCTCCACCCCCTCAAAGTCTTAGCTTGCGGCTGGGTACCTCACTGCGATCAGTATGAGTAACATTTTAATGTCTCCTAAAAGACACGAGTTTATAACACTGCAATTGTTTGTTTTACTCTTTGTGTTACTGCTCAGAAAATATTTTAAAGTTGTATTGCTTAGCCTAACCCAATCTCACTGGCAATGGAAGCAGAAATTTAAATGTCAAGGGAAAGCCATCCCAGGAATGCTGAGATCAGTAGGACAGACACAACTTAGAGTGACCTGTGGGTCCAGCCAGGTGCAATTAGCTAAACTGAAATCTCACCTCCGCACCTTCTGAAGTGTGGGCTGGCCTGGAATTGTAAACTCTCGTGGCGGAACTCTCTAGTGACCAGTGTTTCTGCCTGCCTGGGGCTCTCTGAGTTTCACCGTTTGGCTTCAGGAGTCAGTTTAACCTGACGGCTAGTGCACCCCGGAGGGCCTGAGCGGCCATTCTCTCTCCAGGCTGTCTGTAAACCGCGCAACCCGGTTCTTTGCACTTTGCTGGATTTGGCAACACTGGGGATGTGTGTGTATTCCCTGACTTTTTCAAATGGCTAGAATGTGGGCACCCTCAGCTATTAAGACAGAGATGTGTCGGACACAGTGTCCCATTAACTCCCAAGAAGGCATGTTTGTGTATGGGTGCAAAAAATACACATTATGATCGATCCATCTGATGCTTTGAGAGGCATGATGGATGAAGATACAGAGAAGCCTCAGCTGACCTTTGAAAGCCTGCAGAGTTTTCATTTTGCATAGCCAAGTGGAAAGCACAAGTTGATTTCTGCAAAAGCAGCAAAAAAGGTGATTTTTCCCTATATACTTAGGAATACAGGAAAGTGGCTTTTTTTCATCTATATACCTTTTAAATATTCAATATTGATTTGGATCTACTGGGAAGAGCTGAAACATCATGCTTGATTCTGGGTACTCAGTCAATTCCTGGTTCAAGCTAGATCAAGGAGACATTTCCCATGTTTTTCTGCTGGATCTTTAAAGTTTTCATCCCTGGAAAAGGCAAGTTTCCTTTGACTCTAAAGAGGAGTGTCCTGATTTGTGGGATCAGATGGGAATCTGGTGGCTATGTCAGCCTTTGTAGTTCCAATGCCAGTAAGTCTAGTAATCTCTCCAACACGTGCATTTAAAATGGCCAGGTGTTTCCCTGGTTTTGCATCTGCCTCTGAAGGATGTTTATGGCATAGCTTCATGCAGAGAATGCGAATGATTATAGTAGAATATCATGCTGGGAACTGTTCCCTGGAATCTGTAGCCTGATCTCAGGCAATTTAGAAGGAAGAGCAACGCAATCTAGAAAATTCAGGATACTTGTGCTGTGCTGTCCTGTCCTGGGAAAAAGATCAACAGGTTTACATTGCTGAACTGGGGTCGTCTCTCTGGGTCATGCCTGCAATGCCCAAGGAATTTCCCTGAGTAGAGCAGGACACAGAGCACATATGCCCAGGAAGCAGAAGGGACGGTGCAGCCCCAGGGGACAGCCCTTGAACCCAGCCATAGAGGGGGAAATGATGATTATGGAAGAGCCCCAGTCGCGGCTGGTCCGTCTGACTTTCTTGGGTGCTCAATCCAAGCCTACTCAGAGAAGACTCTTGTTCCTGGCCTCCACTAGACTGCTCTGGCCCTGATCCCTATTTTACATGGCCACTCCTGCTAACCCATGTAGCCCAAGAGAGGGCTGTATGCCAGCCCTGTAGGGGGAAGCTTCATAGCTGTCCTTGTATCAGTCTAAGGAAGAGAAAGGGACAGAGGATTCCCAAGCAGCACAAGTTATTACGCACTGTTAGCAAAGTACAAGTATCCAGAGTCCTGAAAATACCCGTTTAGAGTTTCTAGATCTTGAACATTTGCAAAAGTAGCATTTCAGAGCATGGTGGCATTAGACCAATGACCCATGCAAAGACGTGTTGTAATGGGTGCGGATGTACCATGCCGGGCCTGCCGAGAAGTCAGGTGGGCGCACACACATGCATGCACACACAGACGTGTACACACTCACAACACACAACAGGAACCAGTCACTGGCTTGGCTTGCTGGTATTTATTATTGAGATTTGGGGCTTAGCTGTCAATTGAAGCAGATGGAAAGAAGAAGCCAAAAAAGGCGGCTGAGGAGGCAGCAATGGGAAACTCTGCCCATGCTTCTTTTTTTTTTTTTTTTTTTTTTTTTGTTGAGACAGAGTCTCACTTTGTTGCCCAGGCTAGGGTGAGTGCCGTGGCGTCAGCTTAGCTCACAGCAACCTCAGACTCCTCGGCTTAAGCGATCCTACTGCCTCAGCCTCCCGAGTAGCTGGGACTACAGGCATGCGCCACTATGCCCGGCTAATTTTTTCTATATAGATTTTTAGTTGTCCATATAATGTCTTTCTATTTTTAGTAGAGACGGGGTCTCGCTCAGGCTGGTCTCGAACTCCTGACCTTGAGCAATCCACCCGCCTCGGCCTCCCAGAGTGCTAGGATTACAGGCGTGAGCCACCGCGCCCGGCCATGCCCATGCTTCTTGAATGCTGTATTTGCCAATTGTGTAGACCATGGACTTATGCCAATGAGTCTACCTAGCTGCCTTGCGTAAAATGTTTGCTGTCACTGCTCATATTGTGTTTTGGGGCAATAGCTACCTGCCTGCCTCACAAGCTTGCTATGAAGTTGACTGAGGCAACACAAAGTCTTTTGAGCTCCTTGGAGAAAATTCACCATGCAAGTGCAAAGTATCACCATTGTACCATGGTAAGGAGACTCCCACCAGCTTAAACCAGTCACCAAGGAGAGTTGGGGCATCAAACAAAAGAAGCCAAACCTGTCCCAGTCTCAATCCAGGCAAATGATGTTTCCTCATTCAATACTAACCCTGCCCTAGAGGTAAGTGTCAGTGGTCCATTTGGCCTCCTAGTCTTATTTGAATGGACTGTGTAACATTTTAATAAATTTTGAATTGCTTGCCAACATTTGAAAATTGGGAGAGTATGCATAACAATCCCGATTTCTGGCCTCTATTGAAAAATTGGAAATGTTGGAAAACCGAGGCTTGCATTTCTACATGGCAATGTTCAGTGGCAGCTGGGTCATGTCTGCCCTCCATAGATGGGGCGTTCACTTTCTAGCTTGTTACATCTTTTCTCTCTTACACCCTGTTTAATGCACTCACTTAACATTGTTCTTGCCTCACACATGTAGGGGTATGTGAGTTTACAACTCTTTCTATAGGTTCTGCCCTCCTTCCCTTTCATAAGTCAACAAAGGTCCTGAATTCATAGTGCCCTCATTATCCAAATGCAGGTCAATTCCCCTTACAGAGGAAAGGTCTGCCCAACCACCTCTGCCAAGTGGAAATGAGAAGAGAACTTGGTTTCTCCCACTCCCTCCCCTTGCCAGTAATTCCACCTTAAAAGCTCAGTTTTCTTACTTAGAGATGTCCAAGCAGTAATCCAACTAAATTAGATTATAAGCATCTGAAGGTTTTCATAATAAATAAAAATATAGGTATAGCTAAGAGAAGATGAGATTTAATTAATGCGTGTTATTTAACAGAACAAGTCGTGCCATATATGGAGGATTAAAAGATAAAAAAGGACAGGAGGGAAAATCAAATTTTAATGAGTTCCCATCTTCGTTTGATTTAACTAAGTTTCCTCCATTGTTGGAAATATTAACACTTATGAGGGCATCATTTGTGTGTATCCACACGGTTCGATACCTGATTACTTTCTCTTATGCAATTACATTGTGTCACAAATGACTTTAAACTACTCTTTGAAGGTAAAGGCCTCCATCCTTGAGTTGATCTCCTTGGGAAGGTGTGAGAAAGGGACATTGTTGAAAATAAACCCAAAATTATTGGCAGAAACACCAGGAAGCATGTCTTAGGCTGGAAAACAACAAAGTCTCAACAAGGCAAAAAGAAAGCTGCGGTCTGAAGTTGCTCAGACTGCCACCCTCTGCAACCATCTCTTCCTTGCCCTGCTGCCCTGGTGACATTCACACACAGGGGGCTCGGGTGTCACACCCAGTATGGTGCCAGCACATGTTAGGTGCTCAAAAATTGTTCCATGATTGGTTGAGTGTATTGTCATTGCTCATGGGGAACCAGACAGGGGAAATAGGGACCCCAGCCATGGCATGGATGATAGCTGCATGGCTTTCTTGTGGGTGTTTGGAACACCTGTGTTCCTGCAACGGGCAGCCAGATCCTAACGGGGCCATTTCTATATCTCTTCCTGCTTCCCTCTCACTCGCAGTGTTCTCCCTTCCTAAAGGAACAGAAGCCACCTGTCCCAATGAGCTCAGCCACCTGGGTGGACACATGAGGTGTAGCTCCCCTGGCCTCTCTTTCTGGAAGTTTGGGCCCTTTACCATGGATGGTTGTATGCTATCTATACTGATTCCTTAACCATTCACTCTGTGAAGACACGTGGGAAACTATGGTGGGTATGAAGGTGTGGCATTAATGATTTTTAAGTGAACATTTATGGAGTATCAGGCACTGTGTTAAGCGCTTCCCAAAAGGGAAGTTTTCATAATAATGGGACATAGATATTATTATCTCCAATTAATGGCTAGGAAAAACTGGCTTATGGAAGATACATAACTTATCAAGGTCACCCAACTTGCAAGTGATGGAGGCTGTTTGACTCTAAATCTCATCCATTTAGTCCTGACGCTTCCCATTCCCCACACTGCCCTGACCTTGGGATGCACAGAAATGACAGGAGTAAAGGGTTGGCAAAGTGCGTTATAGATACCAAAGATGAAAGATGTTACATTCTGTGATATAAACATAATGTGGGAGACAATCGAGCTTTTGGAGTGGGCTTTTAGTATGCATTTCGAACTGTTTAATTCTGGGTAGACTGTTTTCCGTGCTCGGCTTCTCCAGGATGTGATAACATTCCTGCACCAGACCCCCAGGGGGCAGGTCTTTAAGTGAATGGATACAGATCTTTCTTGGCCCCATTAAATGGAAATAAAAAGTTAAATCAGTTCATATTCAAACTATAGTGAGAAGTTGATAGCAACATGCTTACGGGACCCACTCGACTTGCCTGCAGTCCCTGGATTAATAGGAAAAAGCTAGTTTCTCACACCGCCTCCAATATCTTCAATCTCTTTTTCTATTCATGGGAATTGCAATCATCGGTAACATTTGGGCTTCCTGGGCTCTCATACACCCAACACAGAGAAACAATCTCATTGCCCTGTTGCCGGGACGCTCTCTCCAAAGCAGCAGCCACGGCTTTGAGTTTCGTGTCATTTGAGAGAGTGTGTTTCAGATGCAGGAGCGTGGCTGGGGATCGACAGCCTGCTAACTTGTTGGAATAGAATCGGGTACAGACATTTCCTCTGTGCTTGTGATGTGGCTATTTTATCATCTTTGGGGCTCCCCGCCCCCAGCATTGTTTCTAGACACCTAGACAGGGCTGTCTGGCAATCCCTCTTGAAGTTAAAGTCTAATTTTTGATATAAAGAAATGCAATTCACACTTATCAGAGCCCGCCACTCTGCTTACAGCTGTAGACAGATGACCTGTCTGGGCCAAGCTCTAACCAACTTCATTGCTAATTTGACCAGGTGCCGCTAAACTTGGAATTCGTAGCCCAGGATTCTCAGCTCTTTGAATTCCTCCCGGACAGCAATTATGTGGGGCCTTCTGTCTCTAGACCATTGGTTAACCCTTCCTTTCTCTGGGGTCTGGCAGGATGTAGTTTTTGTGATACTGAGTCTGCACTGCGTGGTGCTGGGTCTCACGCATGATTAGAGGAGCAGCCTCAAAGAGCCGTGCCAGAAACCGCTTGGAACCTGGAGTCCAGGGGATATACAAGCAGTTCCCTCCCCATTCCAACTGTGACTCGACTATGATGAAGGAGGGAGATCACAGGGGCTCTGGTATTTGCAGTTGAGCTGGCTGAAAATGAAGGCAACCCTTCACCTAAATGAGGAGAAAAGGAATTTTCTTACAGAGCTGCGTGTCAAAATGGTAGAGGTCCTGACTCAGTCTAAACTGGGATTCAGAGACTGGCTGGGCATGGAGAACCTGCAAGCAACCTCCACTCCCTGCGGGGAGGGATCACGTCAGAGGGTGAGGAGCACGGAGAGAACACAGGGAGTCTGCGGTGTCTGTTCCGCAGCCCAGCCCTGGGACGGGAGAAGCATACAGGTAAAAAGTGATGACTTGTTTTCTCAAAGAACCTTTGGCCCAGCCCACACAGTGGGAATGTGTGCACTCGCCTTCACTGTGCAAACACAGCAGGGCTCAGGGGTGGGCACCAAGGGTGCCGGCTGGCACTAGATACTGCACCCCGGGCATGGACCCTGGCTGTGGGGGAAGTGCCGTAGGAGTCCCCTTAAGTGGATTTTGCAGGCAGTATGTTTCAACGAAGGAATCACACTTGAAGAATAAACACGAGCATTTGAGACACCCTTGGAAAGGTCTAGAAACCCCTGGGGTGAGAGTGGGGAGCAAGCTTTGCAGTTGGGATGAGCCACAGCTGATGTGAGTGATTCCTTATTTGCGAGACAGACTTGTAGGCTTAGAGTGATTCGGGTTCTATCTATCTTAGACTAGATCTTCTGAAGGGCTGGAGTGGTCTCTGTTCTAGCTTGAAAATTTCTTATGTTACCTGCTAGTCTCATTTTGACTCTTATCCCAGCTCACTGGAAAAGTATATAAAACTCTGCTGAATTAACCTTCTCACTTGATGCTTGCTGGAGTCAACCACATCTCCAGTGACCTGAGAACAGAAAGAAACTAATGCCACTACCCTTGGTGACAGCCATGGGAAAAGACTGGACTCACTCCTTAAGGCCTTAGTAATAATAACAACAACAAAAACGAACACTGGCTGGTAGCTTTTCATTACTTTGCAGATGTTTCATCCTATCATCGAGGACCAAAGAAGTCTCTCCCTTACCGATTACAATGAAAATGTGTTTTTAAAAACAAACACTTTACTTAAAACTAGGGATATTTTTTTAATTAGAGGAAAGATTAACTAAATGCATTTTCTCTTGTAATTTAATCCATTCTAATTATCCTGAGACTGTTTATGATGAAATACTTAAATTTCGCCTAGCTGCTATCTTGTGTAGTTTCTTTATTACTCACAAATGGAAAAGTTCAACAATGGCCAATGACGTGGTTGCCTGATTATAACCACACACAGACGTGCACGATAGAAAGCTTAAGAAGGAAGGCCATAAACCCCAATTTTGACTGGCAGGTTTTCAAAATGACGGCATCCTATTTTCCAAAGGCAATAAAGGCAAGCCTTTTAAAAAGAGCTCGTGAAATAGAATGCTAGGAAAGAAGAGGGTGGATAAAGATTGAATGAACCCCATTAGGCAGAAATCTTGGGAGGAAATGCAAAAGCTGTTTCTTACATGAACATCTGGGATATCCTGTGTGGTTCCTGATAACCCAGGAGATGAGCCAAGGAATTTCAAAGAATCCCCAGATGTTACACACGGGCCATGCTCTGAGGAGTCAAGCAATTGCAGTGTGGGAGGAATGAGGGTAATTGTGAAGTTTATCGGGTTGAATGGGGACAGAGAATCAATGAGAATCTTGATTTTCCAGAAGGCACGCGTGTCATTTGATAGAGTCAGAGTTGGGTCTCCTGGGTTATTCCTAGATGTATGAGCCAGTGCAAATATAATCTTGGAACCCACAGTCATGAGGAATGCAAAGGGGTAAGAAAAGGAGTAAGCAGGACAATGTGTTCCAAGACACTGCCTAAGTGGCATCCTCAACCTTGAGAAATGCCAGCTTCCTTCTTCCATGTATAATCGTGCTGTTTGGTAAAAAAAATAAGCAGATCCAATTCCAGGTAAGAGAGACAGTTCATGTTTGTAAGAACCAGATGCCAGCAGGTTGCAGAGCCAATTTTTGTTTGGAAAATGGATAGTGTGTAGGTGCTATTTTTGACATGTAACTAACTGCTTGATGGATTGGAGGCAGATTTGTGGGGGAGGTTGAAGGTAGAAGAAATGTTGTAATGAGAATTTTATTTTGAAGATCCTCCCTTGCCCTTTAATTTGTCTTACATGGATACTAGACATCGATGGTGATGATGATAATAGTTTACATTTATTTGGCTCTTATTTTATGGTAGGCAACGTGCCAAGTTCTTTATTTACATGCCAGTGAGATAGGTACTATTTGATATCCCCATTTTACAGACAAAGAAACCGAGGCAAATAAAGCTGCCAGGATTTGATCTCAGGTAGACTGACATGAAAGTCTGTGTTCTTAAGCACTTTGGTATCATGCCTGAACTTCTCCAAATCCAAGTGAAGTAGACATAGATGGATAGACCATCTGTTTTCTTTGTATTAAAAACCATAAATGGATAAAGTGTGGCCTGATGACTCAACTTACGCAAGGAAATTTTTCAGTGTACACAGAGATTCCCTATAGGTGAACTGGATATAAATTGGAGCTGAGGTTAGCAGATAAACAAAGTAACAAAAAAGCACCATTCACTACCCTCAAGAATTCAACAATGCTTCATCAGCTGGGCAACACTCTGCTGTATCCATCCCTTGAATATAAAGTCTTCAGTGTGTATTACAGTGGCCTACACTGAAAACCCGCCTTACAGAAGAGAGAAAGGCTTGATTGTATTAGAATGGCCCATTCATATGATCCTGCATCAAAAGTAATGGAAACCTAGAAATGGGCAGGTCCTTACAGATCAGCTCATTCAAGTGTGTTCCAAATTCAGTCAATCACCCGCTGCATTCGTGATATTTGCAATATCTGCACTATTTACTTAATATTTTTCTTTAAATTTACTCACGCCTAATATCACTACCGACTTTTGCCACATCTCTAAGCAATAATACCTGCATAACAATGAATTTGATGTGCTAGTTATAGTTTTCCTAATACTGGACTTATTTTTAAAAGCTCTACATAACTATTCAATAAGGTATGTTTGTACATCAATGAAAAGCATCTCAGTTTGTGTATCATGCCCTGGGAGGCCACTATGTGGTCCAACCCTTTCATTTGCCACTTGAAGACACTGGGATCAGGCAGGCTTGGTGACTTGCTGTAGGACATGCAGAAGGTTTGTGGCAGAGTCAAGCCTAGAAGACAGATGTCCTTCTACGTGGCCAATCTATTTTTCATACCGCCATGCATCAGATACCGAGTGATGAGAAGGGTGTCCAACACGAATCTCTAGAGGAGCTCTCTAGGGCCCTCTTCATTTTCCCTGACCCTTTAATGCAGAGTCTTTAGTACATATTGAGGGATTTGAGACTCATACTCTTGGAAGGATTCTCTGTAAAAGCCCGAGCACAGAGCATTCACTATACACTAGGGCAATGTGTTCCATTCTTTTCAAGAGCTCTTATTCTTACACGTTTTCTTTCCTTTTAAGTCTGGAATCTTCCTTACGTTAACTCTCACCCATGGGTTTACGTTCCAAGACTTCCAAACTGTTTTTTGTTCTTTGCTCGTGGGAAGTCAAGAATACCTTACATAAAGCTATTGACTTGTTGAGACTGGCCTTGCCACTATGGGCCACAAGCTCGTACACCAAACCAGTACAGAGGACGATCCAAATCACTGTGTCCTCACAGGGCCAAAACAACAAGAATTCTTCCCCCTTTTTCCTTTTCACTGGGAGCCCATTGCATGGGCAGATATTACTAAATCATATAGGCAGCAATGCAAAAAAAGCTTCCCCTTACACTCTAGCACGTACAGTTGAGTCGCAAAGCTGGATCTAGTTTGTGTCTATATTGTCTATTTTCCAACTGATGCAGAAAGCCCTTCTCCAACATCTAGGACAAGAAAGCAAATGTTTTCAGTGATAAGAATCTCACTACTTGTAAAGCAGTTATTTCCTTCCTTTTATTTTATTTTATTTTTTTTGCAGTGATGTGAAAATGTATTCCTGTAATTTCTGCCTCCCAGCACTTGTTCTGGGTTTGGATAGGAAACCTCAGGCAGACTGACTGACCCAGACTTAAAGAGAATTTCTGAGCATGTGATGACCCTTGTTCTGCCCTGAGAAGGCTCACATTTTGGCCAAATTGTGGGAGGACAAATCAGCACTGAACCACCTTTTGCATTCTGCTAAAGTCTGTCCGTAACTCTAACAGTGAAAGGCCATCGCTTCAGGTTTCATTTAAGAACACCACCAGAAAAGGTACTCTAAGGACAGTTCCAGTAACAGCCCCTGGAGGAATATGTCAACTAACCAATCAGAGAATTAGCTGCTTCCAGGGACCTGGAGGTAAGGATGGCTCCACGGTGGCTAATTTCATCTCAACCTGATCTCATTGTAGCGCCATGAAAGCTCAAATGTTCAAGGACAATAGCTACAAGAAAAAGTTTCTAGAACTTAGAATGAAACTGGAATGAGATGCAGCTGTCTTCAGTTTGAAGCTGGTTAATTCTGACTGTCACTTTCTTCCCAACCGCTCCCTATTGTTCCGAAGCTCGCTCGCTCTCGCGCGCGCGCGCGCGCGCGCGCTCTCTTTCTCTCTCTCTCTCTCTCGGACTGTGACCCTGTCTACTTCTGATGACAATCACTTAATCAGCACATCAGATTGTCACACGGCTGGTTTTACCTTGGGTAAAGATTCATTTTCCTTATTAACATCACAAGAACCTATTTCTTTCCCCAACCAATTAAAGAGGAAAAATAGAAGGGCCCAGTGCGATAGAGGGAAAAGAAAACCGTTCTGACTTGTGGCACCTGGGCAGGTCACTCAGCCCCACACGGTCCTAGGAATCAGGCCCTCATGATTCTGAAATGCAGCTGGAGGTCAGCACCACATAGATAAAATACACAAGTTGGAATAACTGGTGCAGACGTTACTCACTACCCAGATATCAAACAGTTCACCCAGGGTCACAACGTGCCCAGTGTTGGTAGATTTAGTCCGTGGGTTAGTTTGTGTTATTCAAAGTGAATGTCTGGGTAGCCCATATTCAGGAGATAATCCTATCGGTCCACAATTAACGTTTAGCTTCCCTCTGCGCATTCCCTGGCAATAAGAACGTTGGTTTCTCCTTGTATTTTGCCCAACTATTTTGCTCACAAAACACACTGACATCTACCTTATCTCTTTAGGACATGAGATGCTTACCTAAGTTTACTATAGTTCATAGTGATTTTGACCTAAAGAAAATTCTATAGTTCCTTCATGCCCTGGTGTTATAGCCTTTGTATGGCCTTCTGCCATTAGTCCTCAGTATTAATAAAGGGTGGTGGTGGCGGCATATGATACAAACAACTCATTTTAAGATTATGTTTAAAGAATAAAACTCTTCTAACCACACAATGTGTCTTCTGATTTATTCATAAGAGTAAACGTAGCCTATCCAAATAATGCTAATATATTCCGAGGATACACATGAATTGTGGTTGATTTTGATTCAAAGTATATTTCTTATCTACACAGTTCTGTAGATTTTAGCCATACCTTGTATTTAACTTGTTAGAGAGAGGTGATGTAAAAATCACTGCTTGGTAGAATCCAATCTACCAATATCCTAGCTCTGACAGTTAACATCAAAATGTTATACCTTATATTTAAATCTTTAGCAATCTGTGCTACATTTCCAAATAGAAATAATTTGGTTGCAAATTCCATAAAGACATTTGACCAAACATGGATAGATCCAGGTGCTCTATAAAAATAAACTGCAGCCTGTGCAAATAATGCTAATATATTCCAAGGATACACATAAACTGTGGCATTTGACCTAACATGGACAGGTCCCGGGGCTTCCACTTGGCGGACTGTTAGAAGTCTGTGCTTTTATCCTTATCCTTTCCTCCTCTGTCTTCCCGTTTCCTTCAGTACCGTAAACGGAGTCCACAAGTGCTGATGTGAATTGTTCAGCTGACTATTTGCAATGGCCCCAAGAAAACTACCTCACTCACTATGACCTTTTGAAAATAGGCCACAGACAACCCAAGTACTTAACACTAAGCACCCCCAATTCTGCCTTACTCCAAATTTCCCCATGCATCGTTTGCTGACTGGGTGCCATTTCATTTTTATTTATTTCCATTTTCAAAATAGAGCATTTGAGGCTCTGCTTGGAAAGGACCAAAGAGTATCCCTTTCCTTTCTGCCAGTATCCCCAAGGAGAAGGACTGATTCTGGGCTTGTAAATTGTGGCATTTACTTTAAATAAAATGACATGAATGTCTGCTCAAACTAAAAGACTAAAACTCCAGGAAACAGCTCTGGGAGCCAGAGGTTGAAAAGCAAAAGCAGCAATTATGCGCATGCAAACATCTCTCTAGTTTCCGACTAGCAAATCTCACCAATCCAGGCATGTTTGGCTTTTTTTGCTGTTGTTGAGAAAAGCACAGTGAGCATAACCATGAGGAGATGGCACATATCCTACTAATAAAACTACAGAGCCCTAATTTCTCCCAAGAAAAGGCTTCGCTGATAAAGATCTTTATAGCTTACGTAGCACGACTGACCGCTAAAGTCACAGGGGATTGTAGTTCTGAATAGGAGGCTCTGCCGGACCAGAGCCCTCTTCATTTTGGGAGCTGTACCTGGCATATCAATTTGCACTTTCTCTGTGTCTCTCCAGAACGCATGTATGTCAGCTCACAGACATGTGAAACTCAAACAGAACACTTCACGTAGCAGAAACGTCTTTTCCCAATTCATCTCACCCAAAGGGCTAGTTTGACCAAAATATCCATGTTCTCTTAGTGGCCATATCCTCACCATTCTCTACTGAGACCAAAGTTGACATCTTCCCATCTCATTTTCAAAGGTGCCGGAAACATTTCAACTCATCTACTGCCTTCTCTCCACTCCCACTCTGTGATACCTGGAGTGGGCCCCTGATAACCGCCACGCCACAATTGGTGTCCTTTTCTTAACGCGGTATTGACCTGCCTCCCTTTTCTCCCCTCTCTCCATTAAGACTCGTGCTACTCTGTAATTCAGGGTTCAGCCAGTTGTTTTCTATAAAGGGCCGATAACACATGGCTTTGCAGCCACGTAGGCTCTGTCGTAATTATTCTATGCTGAGACGCAGCATGGAAGCCGCCAGGACATCAACGGATGGGTGTGGCTGTCCTCGAGTAACACTTTGTTTATGGACACTGACATTGGAATTTCACACAGTTGTCACGTGTCAGGAAATATTTTTTCTTTGGCTTTTTCTCCTACCTTTAATAAAACGTAAAAGCTTTTCTTAGCTTGTAAGCCATAGGAAACAGGCAGCAGGCCAGATTTGGCCCCCTGGCCGTAGTTTGCCGACTCCTGCTCTAATCCGTCTGGACTGCCCTCTTGGGAGCTGTTTCCAGAGTAAAGATGGGTTGTAGTTAGGAGAGAGCCAGCAGGCATCGCTGTGGGAACACTAGCCCGGGCCCCCTGCCCTCCAGGTGTGGGAAGCGGGGAGCAGAGGGGAGGTGAGGTTGGAGTGTATGAATTGAGAGAAAGCAGGATTCTCTACATCAAGGTTGTTGATTGGCAAGAGCTTTTGAGGGGGGAGGACTGGGGGCAATGGAGATATTGGGGAGGGGGAGACGTCTCTATTGAAATCACACCGGGCATGCAATAGAACATCAAGAGGAACGCCCCTGATGAGGGAAGCTATTGTAAGAACTGTCTTGGTATTGGGCTGTGCACAGCCCTCCCTTGAAAATCTTCTGAATTATCCCTCAGACTCTGCAGGGAACTGAAGATAAAAGCGGCTGCAGGGGAGCAGGACCTGGAGCGTCATCGAGAGATTGCAAAAACAATTCACTGCCAACAGACTGTCCCAGCAGGGTCCCAGTGCTATGGTTGTGGCCCTGATTGGTACGCTGCCCCTCGGATGCCCAATTAGATGGCGCTGGGGGAAATCTAACGCAGAGGCAGTCCACTTTGTCTCTGCTTAACCACCCAAATGAACAGCATGGGAAACTGAGTCTGATCTCGTGAGTCAGCCCTGGGCAAGCTCCTAACCCCGTCTCTCACACCAGGTGGACCATCTGTAGCTGGGGTTTCTTTGGGCTAGGACAGAGGGAAGGATCCCAAACTTGATGGCTGCAATCAGAGGTACCTTCAAGAGGGCACACAGTTTAGTTGGAAACTTCCCTGAGAGTTTCCACGCAGGCAAGTGGATTAGCCAGCTTGGTATATAATGGATCCTAGGTTTGACCCAATTAAGCAATGAAAGCAAAAACCAGAAGCAAAATGATGCTTATGGAGACTGCTCTGTAATCCCAACTGTCTAAGAAATGGGGAAAGCCAAAGCGTGTCGGCTCTCAACTCTCTGTCAAAGGGATAATCAAGAATATTCAATCCAGCGCTGTCCTCCCCCAAGTCACAGTCATGACAAAAACCAATCAAAAACAGAAATGAGGGAGCTTCAAAACTATTTCTTCTTAACAAAAAGATGACCTTTAAAAAATATGCTTGGAAGCTTATATAGAGAGGTGGCCACGTGAGAATGAAATGGGACCAGAGAAGGAGACATTTAGTGATCATGGTGGGGACAGAGAGGGTCGGGAGTCCAACGATAAAGCCTGGGCCAGCAAGAAGATGCTCAAACCTCTATTGGGGGTACCTGGCTACCCAGGACACCTGGGAGTCCTGCCTGCATCCGACCTGGTCTACAGTGAGTTCACATTGTTGCCGGCAAGCAGGGACCCCGTGATCAAGCCAGCTGGGAGAGGACGTGAAAAGAGGAGAGTTGCAGACCACAGTGATTTGGGGTGATTGCAACCTCCAGGCACTGACAATTTCCCATGCGTGTGCATTTCTCCCTCCCCAAGACTGGTCGTTTGGATGGGTTTGGGTTTTCTTATCTGCTCCGGTCCCTCTCCTCCCAACCTGGAATCCTGGAAAGAAGGGAAAGGTCTTTCCAATTAGGGATCTCATTCTTCCCTTTCCCTGTCCCCTGGGAGATTTGGAGGGGCAGCAGAAATGTTGGAGAGCACTTGTGTCCCTGAAGGAACAGCCAGTTGCAATGCGCGAGCGTCACTATAGATCTACGATTTATGAAAATAAAGCAATATGTGCCTGTTTCGGTGCCTGCCGTTTGCCTACCAATGGTGCAGTGTTCACCATTCCAGCCCTCTCGGCATTCACATTTGCCATCTTTACAGGTCCCGTGCTCAATGCAGCGGGGGTGGCACACGCGCTGGTCACACGCTGCGCCTGTCCAGCCCTCTTCACAGCGGCAGGCTCCCCCGATGCAGACGCCGTGAGTGCCACAGTCTACTGAGCACACTTCTGGAAGAAAAACAATGATTACAGCTCAACACCACAGCTGGCGAAACCCTCCGTGGAGGCCAGACTACACGCACGGCCTCGAGGCCCCGCGGCTCTGCCACCTTTGGAGGCTTGTCTCTCCATGGGCCGGGTGTTCATTCAGCGTGACGTCTTTTTTTCTAGAGCAGTGGTTCTCAAAGCGTGGCCCCTGGTGCCGGTAGCGCCAGCACCGCCGGGGAACTTATTAGAAACGTAAAGTCTTGTGCCCTGGTTGGACCCAGTGAATTAGAAACAACGGAGTAGGGCTCCGACACTGTGTTAGAACCAGTCCCCTGGGCGGCTTTGCGACTCACTGGAGTGTGAGAACCACTCTTCTAGAGATCGACACCGTCGCGAGAGGAGGTCAGGCAGCGGCTCCAGCTTGGCAAAGCTAGCCGGGAGGTGCCCACCTGAAAAGACGTATCTGGTGGCCCCTGACTCCCTAGCCAGCCGAGAGTCCTCCCGCCCTGGACAGCCTGAACTGACCAAGCCCGAGAGGCCAGTTGGGGGCCGGGCTGCTCCATGCCCGTGATGACTGCGGACCCACCCGTGACCCAGACTGGCACCTTGGCGGTGTAATAATGACCGCTGTAATTGTGCTGCATTTACACAGCCTCTTTCTCAAAGGAGCTCAAAGTCTTTTGTGCTTGGGGAGGAGACAGACAGACAGATATGCACGCTCTGGCGTTCCAGACCTCTCACGCGAGGACAAGCACGTGCCAGACATTCATCCTTACGACAGTCTACTGAGGGAGGCATGGCTCGCCATGCCAGGGGAGGGGAAATCAGATGGGGGAGGGGGTAGGTGACTCACTCAAGGTCACACAGCATGTCCCTAGCACAACTGGGCCTTGGATCCAGGACCGCTGCCTCCTCCCACCCCCTGCAGAGCTTTGCCAGGACCACCGGCATCAGAGTTGAAGCCAGAGTCGAGTGGGCTGAGAAGACATCCCAAAATAGCCCGTTTTAACTGACTCTTTTTTTTCTTTTGGAATGAAATATTCATTTCTTTCCCATTGTAGGCAAAGCTTCACATCCATTCCCTTCCCAATTGCCATGGCAATCTGACAGCTGTCTCACTACCCAGAGGAAGGGGGCGGAATTATGATGGCTTGCTTGGAGAGGCACTTGTCAGCGTGAGCAGAACCTTGCTCAGAGGGGTTGGGGCTGGCTTGAACTGTTGAACCGTTCCAGTTTTAAGGTCACTCGGGAGGTAAGACACATACTCTTAATTTTAGGAAAATAAAGTGTACAGCACAACTTCATTATTTTCCTGTCACTGGAGTATCGCAGAGCTTTAGAACACGTTCACGCAGCACCCCGAGGGAGCCCCTTTTCTGTTTTATAGGACGTTCCATTCAGTGTGTCTGGGACTGAATTGTTCTGTTTTGTTTTCTGGTACCTTTGGGGAGTGTACACGAGAAAACCTATAATGCAAATGGAAGCTTCCCTCCTGGGCCCCTTATCTGTTTGCAGTGATGGAATCAACAAGGCCTGAGGACCAACACGGTGTTGTTTTTTTTCCCTCAGAGATCACAGACTCCACGACTGAGGAGAAGAGAGTGAGAAAGGCACTATGTGACCGACCGAAGTCCCCCTATCCCAGGCTAAATGTTCAGTGTAGATTCCCATCCCCCTGGGGATGCGATGGGACACAGGTGCGCGGTGCTGGGAAAGGCAGGAGGAAGCCTCTGGGCTTACCAACAGAGCAGTCGGGACCCATCCAGTTGGGATCGCAGCTGCAGAGGCCTGTGTCGGGGAGGTAAGTGCCGTGCCCGCTGCACTGGTCTGGGCACTGCACCCTCGCCAGCTCACAGTTGAGACCACCCCAGCCGGGGCTGCAGAGGCATTCTCCGTGCACACAGACCCCGTGGCTGGAGCAGGTAGGATCCAAGCAATCAACTGAAAAACACAAAGAGTGAAAGTATTGATCACCCATGGGGGACAGGCCGTGAGACACAGGCTTACTGCCGAGAGGCTCCGCTGCTCACAGTTCCTGTCCTCTCGCACGCAAACGGAGCAGCCCAGGTATAACACTTACGAGGTCTCTTGAAGAACACCCATAAAACCACAAACCTTATTTGTGAAGATACCAAATTGCAAACTTGAAGAAGACGCAGGAAAAAGAAAAGGGGGATTTCTCAAGCAGAATTGGGCAAACCAGATACGGAGGTGTGTCGTTCTGCCTTTAGAATCTTGTACTTACCAACATCAGCACCTCGACTGAATCGCTTCTGCAGTCGGAATGTGAGTACCTGTCATGTCTCTACAGGTACCGGCAAACCCGATTACCCCCCACGAGAAGGGAGAAAAGTAGAGAGGCTCATTCTAACTTTACTAATACTTGACTTCAAAAGGTAACAAAAGATTAAAAAGAAAACCAATGAAACTTATAAATGAGTCACTTTCCTAATTAAGTTTCACTTAGGCGAAGTCTAAAATTAGTTTTCATTCTCTGAGCACACACCTACTGAAGGAGTTAGCAAATGTGCAGGATAGAACAGGTGAAGTCAGGTGTGGAAATGGTCCAAAGGGGATAAGCTTCCATAGGTAATTATTTCATATGAGTAGACTGGATGGGTATCTTTGGCCATGGCACTGACCTTCCACCAGACAGTCCCTCAGATGGGTTAATGGTTAGATTCCAGTCACTGTGGTTCTTGCTTGTTTCACAGTCTGAAACATCAGAGTGGTTATATACCCAGTAGCTAACCTGAAGATTATTACTCAGGAATCAACTCAAGGTGAGGAGAGAAGGGAGTTGCAAAGGCCAGTTCTTGAGGACAGGACTTTTTGCATGAGAATGTGATCTCACGCCTCGGGCCCCCATTCAACCCAAGGGCTGGATAAACAGGGGGAGCTTCCCTCGTGTTCTCAGGAAATGATGCGATGGCATTTGGAGAAGAAGGCTCTGTGAAGTACGGGGTTTGAGTGAGGAACGGTGCTCTTGCAGAGGGCTCAGATGCTGCTTTGTGGATCAGAGACATGTGACGTCTTGTCACCTTATTTGATTAAGACATACATTTCCCTCATTTTGACAGCTTTGGAATCAGGCCTGTTGGCTTAGATTAGAGCATTGCTACCTCCATTCCCTGGAGGCACGGCTAGCTTGAGACCACTTTAAACTCCTGTCTTGAGGTGTTTTGGACCACAGTGACCATGTAATTCAATCCCTCGTGTATATCTGTGCCATCTCATGGGTCAAATTCTCAGAGAAAATTTCGTTTTCACTCCTTGCCTAATGCCAAGATTGAAATGTGCAAGACTTTGGTCTTTAAAGAATTTACACTGAGATGGTAACCCCTTGGAGTGCCCGCTTTTTCTAGAGTCTCCTGTTACATTCTCCATGTTGGGTGTTTTTTCTTTTCTTTAAGGTAGAGCAGAAAATAATAATGTATTTTAATACTGATAATACACTGGCTCTAAATATGACATTATTTATATTATCCATGTCACAAACTAGCTAGTCCTAGGGGGCACCAGACGTAAGGAATATGCACTTATGAGAAATCACAATATTCCACGAAGCTTCCAAAAAGCCTTCCTTTGACTCAAAAATAATAATTTTCAGTGTTAAGAGATGTTTCTCAGGATCTCATTGGGATATTCTCAGGAAGATATCATTTATGGAAGTCAGTTCCAAACTGTTTCAGCCATGGGAAAAAAGTGATATTTTTTCATGTAATCAAGAGTACACTCCCAGAAAGGTGAATTTTAGTGACTTATTATTAGTCGGAGATGTTTATGATGATGTTACATGACTTGGTTACGTCAAAGTTGAATTCACTGTCTTGGGGAATATAACTCCTGGTGATATAAACCCTCCTGATATCTTCACAGTTGCTCCACTACGGATGATAGAGCACATCTGGGTGTAAAATTGAGCTCAAAGTTTCAATCGCGTAGGAGATATTTGCGAAGGGGCTGTGCAGTGCCTTCGTGTCTCGTGCCCGGCACAGGGAAGGGAATACAGCAGGTATTGAAGACACAGTGGCAGCGAGAGTGAAGGACAGACTGTGCTGTGAGCATTTGTCATTCGTGGGACAAACTTCCAGTGGGAAGGGCTGATAGGAAAAAGAAGTGGTGCTAACATTTCTTATTTCTGGAAAAAAAAATCCATATTTTGGGACCTGCAAATTATGAACTAACATTCCGAATCAATCACGATCATATTTTTCTAATAAAAGAAATCCTGAAATTCTAGTTTTTTACTCTGTCCCCATTTTTAAAATAGCAAAATCAAAATATGTGTTATTGCTTCAAAAATTGCTCTCAACCTATAATTAGCCATTTAAAATGTTTGGTGAGGTGCCAACAGCTAGGAGCTTTCAAAAAATATATCATACTCTTTTTCTTAGAAGGATGAAATAATAAAGAGTAATATACTAAAAAAATGAAAATGGCATTTTTCTTCCAGATAAATTAGCTCTCTCTTCTCTACCCTGAATTATGGTATGAAGGAAGGAGAAAAATCCACGGAGATTTATTAGCCCAGTACTAGAATGCCATCAAAGGAACCATTTATTGTATCTAAAAATATAAGCTAACCCTTTCTCTGGTCAGTGATACCAGTAAATATGCCCTTTGTGCTATATAATTACAGCAGCTGATGGAATAACTAAATTCAAACTTGAAGAGGAGCAATTTCACTATGAATTTTAAATTTGGTTCCAGTTTCATAAGATGGTCTTGTGGCCACGTCCTTAGAGTCATTAGCAGGCAGGAGACACTATGGCATTTTACGAAGCCTTATAAATAGAAGCAGTGTTATACTTAAAAGGGGGACAGTGGCCTTTACCAGCTAAGTACCATGTGCCGCGAAACACCAGCCCCCTGGCAGCTGAAATCATTAGAACTCATTTAGTCTTGGGCCCTCTGTAGGTTTGACAAAAAAGGGTTGTGAATGCAATTTCCATCCCTAAGGATAAAAAAGGAGGTCAAGGAGTTTTACAAACAATATGTACTATAAACCCCTGAAGAACCATGAATTACATTTATGAAGTTAAATGTCATTGAAAAATGACTCAACCATGAAACTGACATGAAAACATGGCTGACTTAAACCAATACGTCAATGCCTGTCTCGTCACCTTCCCTCTCCCCCAGACACCACCGGAGGGAACCTCATGGATGCATCCTTTCATTTTCTTGTGCAAATTCGTTAATAGTACAACGTTTATGCAGCAAAAACGAAGGATGGCAACAATTGATTTCCTTGCCATGGCCATTTCAGGTAAATTGTTTGAACGTTATGATTATGATGAATATCAAAAATAAAAAAAGCTAAATGGAAGAAAAAGTGCTGATCTGGACTTTCTGATCCCATTTCCTATTTTGAAAACAGCATATGAATCACCTCGGTTCATTCCTTTTGGGTAGCAGAAATCAATAGGGAGATTTCATCCTTTCCTAATGACCCACGTGGCTTGCTTATTTTGGTGGATGGCTAATCCACTCTGAACATTTAAATAAGACTGGGTGGGACAGTGAGAAAGTTAAGAAATCGCTTGAAATTCTACTCATCCAGCTGGGCACAATCTTTATGGGAGAGAAAGAAATTGTGAGACTGGCAATGTCACTGCCCTGGCACTCTCCTCTCTCCGAATGATGTATGCAAAAGGTCGTTCTAACCTTTCTTGTCATGTTATTGGTCTCTCCCATGTTTTCAGTGAATGCAGCTTTGCCTCCTGCAATCCATTTATCTTTAAGAACTTTAACCTTTCAAACAGGGTTATTAAATCAGTATTTCCTCCATCCAAACTCCCAATTTGGTTTTATGATGCAGACATAGGGAGGCTACCTTTTATAATAGAGGAAAAAATATATAGAAAATTGAGTAACTGAAGATCTGGGGGTCAGACTTCTAGGCCCCATTAGGGACATTACCGCTGATATATTGAAAAATCCTAGAAGAATAAGGTCATAAAAGCTGACTCTTTGTAGCCATAGTTCTAAAAACTATGGGATGGGAGATTTCATGAGGGAAGCCCCTGTGGGTGTCTCTAAGGCACGACTTTGTGGTGAGGGCTGTAGTGATAGGTGATTTTGTATAGAACTCTGGGAATCCACAAATTAATGGGTGGAGAGTGGATCCACTAGCATGGAAGAGTGGATCCACTAGCACAAGAATCTCACAGATCCCAAGGTCCCTCATTAGCAACCTGGCCATGAGGACCTGGGAGAGAACACAGATCACCTGTGGCGTCCAACGGGACCTCTTCTACAGGGACATCCTGCGTGGTCATCTCAACTGTGTCACGCAGAGCGGCCAGGGACTTTCCTTTTCCCTTAGTCCGTTGGGCAAGTTGACACTTCTATTTCCATTGGGAACGTGGGAGGGAATGGGGCTGTTTGGGTTGCATGGGGACATTTCACTGGGAGAGGGACCTAGAGAAGAACAGCACTGCTGGAGAACGATGACGGCGACGAAGCCAAGGTTGGGGAGTGGGCACAGGGCTGGGAGGGCCTACGCTCTTGCCTTCCGACCAGCCGCCGTCGATGCTTCATTTGGTGAGAAGCAATGGAAGGGCAGTGGGAGAGCACACCCTGCAAGGGCGAGGCTGACCGGCGGCTCTCCTGAGCTCTCTCGCCTTCGAGGAGCGGAAAGTCGGCCCCAGTACGTTATCACCAAATGACTCCTCTGAACTAACTCACCACAGGAACTAGGACTCCTTAGCGCTGCTTTTGGAACAGCTCCAGGGAGGTGCTCTTCCTCCCTTTCCTGCATTCCCTGCTGCAGGTTCCCCTCTCCTGCCCCCAAGCCTGACCTCTGGCCATATTTTGTCAGATTGGATTTAGCTTTGACATCCTGATTTTTACCCATGTGTGCTAAAGGCCCTTAAACGTCTGTATTGTGAGCTCTTCAGAATTTATCAACTCCCAGCCCTCTCCTACAACCCATTCTCCTCTAATTCTGTGTGATTGTAGGGAACCAGGTAATTTGCCCTGCATGGATGGCATTTCTAAATGACGTAGATACCTCCAGTCTTCCAAGACTGGCTGCTCTCTCTTGATACTAATTTTTGTGGAAATATGTACACGGATGTACATGGGTCTTACATTACCAGGAAGGGTTAACAACAACAACTACAACTACAAGCTAGCTCTGAGGAAGACAGGGGCTTAGGGATCCTTGTTCCTATTCTCTGCATAGCTTTAGTCATTCCCAATTCAGACGATTTTAAATAAAGCAGAGGAAAAGAGGGAGGAAGATGGGGGAGGGGAAGGAAGAAAAAGAAGAAAAGAAGGAAGGGGTTAGAGGAGGAGTAGAAGGAAAGAGAAGACAGAGAGACAAAGACAGAGAGAGAAATTTAAAGAGGAAAAACAAGGGAGAAAGAGAAAAGAACCTAATTTCTATAAAGTAGGGTAAAAAAAAAACATTCTTTCCAGAACCATCCTCATAGGCCTTTCCTGTTCTACAACTAAAGAAGTTCATCAAAGCCAAGGGGTTTGAAGTCTTCTGCACAAAATGTAGAGGCTTCCTTTGCAAAACTGTTGAAACTTCCCTTGCAAAACACGGAGTGGAGTGTGGGACTGGGCTCCTTAGCAAAGGCCAGGCCCTGCGAACACCTCCCTCCACGCTGCCCAGCCTGGGCCCCGCGGGCTCACCTTCCTCACAGTGCTCGCCTTTGTAGCCGGCGGAGCAAACACAGTTGCCATCAATGCAGGAGCCGTGGCCCCCGCAGGAAGGATCGATGCACTGATTCGTGGGCACGTCGCACTCCGCGCCTTTCCAGCCGCTGTAGCACTGGCACGTCCCTTTAGAATATTGTCCATTCCCGCTGCACAGGACAGGGCAGGCGGCTGCACAAAGCAAAGACAGAGCACCAGGTCACGAGGGGCCAATATCTGAGGCGCTGCGGCAGTCTAAGCAGGTGGAGCTACCTGGCCTCGTGGCTCTGCTCACAAAGTTCTAGGCTGGGGACTCTGGCCGTGGAGGTGCAGAGCCATCTTCAGATACACAACAAAAATGCTATTCACAACAGCGGCTACCGCCAGTTAAATGCCTATTATGTGCCAGGGACAGTACAGAAGGCTTTGCACATAATTTCTGACTTAATCTTCACAATCACCTTGTGAGACGAAGGCTGCAATCACGACCCCCAGTTTATGGGTGAGTCCCAGACTGGGGAAGTGGCTTGGCTGCAGCCGCACAGCTCACCAGCAGGAGAGCCCAGCTGGAGACCAGGGTGGCCCAACTCCATTGACTTCCTTGTTGTTTTTGGTGGTGGTGGTATTGGGGATTAGGATCCAGTGTGCTGATTATTTTACCCCTTAAATTGGTCGGCTCCTATTCCTGATAAGTTTATGTCTATTGAAAAGGAAGGTGAACAGGACACAGTTGAGCCACTTCATCTCTCTGTTCCTCCATTTCCCTATCTACACCGGGAAGAAACATAGTCCCCCATTGGCCACAGTTTTGCTTTCCCAGGTTTCAGTTACCTGTGGTCAGCTGCTCTGAACGTAGGTGAGGACACCACAGTAAGGTATTTTGAGAAAGAGGGTGACCACATTCATATAGCTTTTATCACAGTTGTTATAATTGTTCTATTTTGTTATTACTTACGGTTGTTAAGCTCTTACTCTGCCTAATTTATAAATTAAACTTTATCATAGGTATGTATGCATAGGAAAACACATTGCATATACAGGGGTCAGTATTATCTGAGGTTTTAGGCACCCACTGGGGGTCTTGGAATGTATCTCCTGCAGATAAACAGGGACCCCTCTAACTGTGCCCACTTCACAGTGTAGCATGTGTAATAAAGTATAAAGATTAAATATTCCTGGCCTATTGAAAAAGTGGGGGCAGGCTGACGACATGAAATGTCTAGCAGTTCACATCTCAGCCGGGCCCTCTTGTATCTGTTGGTGGGAAGAAGGTAAGAAAATCAGTGGGGACTGTCTGGAGATTACCCACAGTTTTCATCAGTCTGGCCTCAAGCGTGCCAATGTCCCCCTTTTAAAGTTCATCAAGCGTGGGATTTCAGCGGTCTCCTTCAGGCCTGGGATTTCTCACTTCTGCAACAGCTTGTAAAGAACCTAACTTTCCAACCTGCCTTCTCATTTGGGCCTAAAATGGGAGTACTGCCCCAGCTATGAAACTGGCATTTAGAGACCTTCAGAAAGGAACAACACAGACGTTTCAATGACTCCTGGTGTTATCCGTGATTTGAAATGCATGGGTGCCAAGAATTCTACGTGTGTGTACACACATGCACAACCCGGCCAACCTCCCTGTGCCACTCAGCGATGGCATATCTAATCACACCACTTCCCAGTCAACTGCCCCACCCTGCCTTATTAATCCTTTCTTATTGTCATGCTTCTATTTAGTTTTTATAGTAATTAGCTTTCCTCTGTGAGTGTCTAATTTCTCAAAGATAAAGCAAGCTACTAGGGGACAGTAACTGTGTTTGTCATTGTTGATTTCCTTCCAGGGCTGCGTTCACCAGTGTTGGTTTGATTAGGTAAATATTTCTCCTGTGTTCCTGGTATTCAAAGATTCCCAAATGCTGGGATCATGGACAAGCACTAAGCGGCCCCTTAGGAAAGACATGGAAAGAACAGTTCCTGGAGTGGACCTCATGTTGCACACACAGTGCTTTTTCCTAGGGAAGTGCATGTTTTATTTTAATTGTAAGCTGACTTGAAATAGAAATGTCTCAGTAGTTGACAAATGATTAAGGGGATATTTTCCCTCAAAATGATATTTCATAGGACAGTTGTGAAAACTATTGGGCACTATTTTCAATAGAGCTCTTATCCTTATGAGTCTACCAGAGGAGAAGAATGAGTTCAAAAATGGGAGTGTCAAAGCCACATAAGGAATTCAGGTGACCTCTCTAAATGTAGGGAGCACACTTTCTGTTTCCAGGATGCTTCCAGAGAAGGATCTGTACAGAGCTGCTACACATGCTGATTGTCTAAGAGAGGGCAGAAGAAAGAGCTCTGAACCCAGGTGCTCAAGATTCAAATTAGGGAATGTGCAAATACGAACTAGCATAAGAAATTGTGGGCTTTCTCGAAGTTTTGAGAGGGATTGAAGACAGTGTAAGTTTGTTCCATGTTGAGTTCCTCATGAGACTCATGCTAAACTCTAAGTTGGGGATGGCAAATGCATTCACATGAACTGAAGTCCTGTTCTTCCTTCTCACACTTCTGCAGACATCATTAATTGATCACGGCATCTTGTTTCCCTGAGCCTGGGCAGAGCCTCAAAACCTTCAATGCAGTGCCCAGGCGGAGACTGGCAAGCAGGAGAGCTGGCATTTAAGAGAAAACCTACTTGTCATGTCTGATCTAGGTAACATTGAATGTATCTCCTGGTGGGAAGACAACACCCTTTCTTTCCACCCCCGTGCACTGAAATAAGAAAACACTGAGAAGTGTGGCTACACAATGTGTAGTGAGATGAGCTTCCAAGGGCTGTTTCTGACCTGAGGGTTATAAATTGGATGAGTTGTCATGCAGGGCAGGGAAAGTTACATCAAGTCACCAACACTGGTCTCCTATTGCCCTCTCTTTCCTCCCCAAAGGTGGAAGAGGGTAGAAAGCAAGGAGCAAGGAACTATGGACTTTATTAATTGATAAAATATAGTTAGGATTATTTTCTTTATTCACTGTGGCACTGTTTCTCTTCTACATGAATTCCAAGTGGAAAAAAATAGGATTGTCTGGAAGGTAAGAATGGGTTTTTATTTAAAACCAGGTGCCTGGGAAATCAAATATAAAATGTGACCTACTTAAATTGCTCAGGGAAAAAAAAAATAGTCAGGTCAGAGAGTTCTCCACATTCTAAATGCAGCCTTCCTTCAATATGTTTGCACGCTTGCTGGGAGTGTGGTCAAAATGCAAAACACTGTGATGTTTGCCGGAAAGCAGGGAGCTCCATGGGCTTGGCTTATGCCACCCCAAAAAATGGAAGGTGGGCTAATGGGAGGAGTGAAACTCTAGTAATCATTTTTGCCATCCTGGCAAAGAGTGTGCAAACAAATGCCAAATGAGCACCCTCCAGTGGTCATTGGGCTGTCCTGCATGGAGAGCACCTTCCTTCTGGCGTAAACGATTCATTCTCAGACATAACTCAACCCAGAGCATCGCAATATCTAAGGCTGAGCCTTATTTGAGAGGTTACATGTGAAGTGGGGAACCTCCTGTATTCATAACTCTTCTTATATTTTTACCATCATGGAATCTACATTGTTTTTGAACACTAGGTTATAGAGAAATTAATCTGACTGCACACCCATGCCAAGAAGTAGAACGGCATACAAGCGGAAAAAGCAGGGGTTTTGGTGCCAGAAAGATGTGGGCTGTCCTTGTACCTTACCAGCTGTGCGATTTTGGCAACATTATTGCACCTCTCAGAGACTCAATTTCCCCTTCAGAAAATTGTCTCTCAGCATTGATGGCAGGGTTAAGGAAGGTAACACGTACGACTCACAGCAATAGCTTACACTTGGTAGGCAATTACCAGATGCTCTCTCGTGAAATTTCAAACTGAATCTCTAATCTGACTTCAAGGGTTAATAAAATAAAAAAAAAATGCAGTAGGTCTCAAATGCATAAGCGCAACCTCCCCTCCCCAATATGTCGGATAAGACTAATGGAAAGAGTTCGTCTTTTTCTCCTCCCAGTCTTCTCTGGTGTGGGTGGAAGTTGGTTCTGATTGGTCGGGAATCTCACGTGGAGTGCTTCAGGTCCCTGTGTCTCTCTCTTCTTCCTAAGGCTTACAGGAGCAGAACATTGCGCATTCAAGCTTCTATTTAAAATTAATTAAAATGTTTGTACAAATTGACTATTTCTGTTTTACTAAATCTAGTAAATGGAAGCTCTAAGACTCCTGCAGAAGAAAAATAAATTACTGCTGCCACTAACAACTGACAAGTTAACAGGCTGATGACAAAAAATGACACAATTTAAATTCACCTAAATGGTATGAAGCTCATTTTAATGATCAAGCTGGAGCTCCCCTCCCCAAAGTTCTCTGCAAGGGATTAGATGAATTATCCGTGTTATTTACTTGGTGGGAAGTAACAGGACAAACCATCTGTCCACTTGGAGCTTGCAATAGAGAGGATACCTGGAGAAAAGTTAGAGGTTATTGGAGAGACTCAGTAAAGGGAAAATGGCTAGATGTGGAGAGGGAATTTGAACTTATGTATCTTTTAAAAATTATTTGAAATCTGATTCAAAATCCCTTTGGAAAGAGATTTGAGAATACTTGAATGTAGTACCACAGGTAAATTGTCAAAATAGCACTGATAATTGGTTGCTTTATATCCAGTTACTCAATAAATGGTGATGAATCACCTCCATGTGTTTGCAGTCGGGTTAGGTGCTAGGGAAAAAGCCACAGGGAGAAGAAGATGTCTTGATCCCCTGAAGCAATTGAGGCTGTAATATTTGGGTCACTAAACAAAGTTTAGTGTCTCTCAAACCAACACTGCTATCTCATGGCCATTTGAGGCTGTGGACTTATCTTGATGCTAGGCAAAAACTGTTAGGAAAGTTGAATTTTGCTTCTGGCTAGATCCCCACAATTGGCAGTCCATTTGGTAGACAATAAAGTTTGCTCCCCCCCCCCACCAACCACTGCACACTATAATCAAAAATAAACTCCATACAGATTAAAGATCTAAACAGCAAAACAAAAATTACAAAAGCATTAGAAAAAATATTGAAGGCATTTTATCTGGGAGGGAGACATAAGACATAAATTCTAGAATCCATGAAGGGAAAAGAAGAAAGGTCAGATTTGATTATATAAAATTCAAATCTTCTACGTGACAAAGGACACCCTAAACAAAATTAAGGGGCAAGCAACACCGAGAAGAAATATTTTTAACATGTGTTAAAATGTTAATAAACTTCGATAACTGAAATACACCAAGAGCCCTTGCAAATCAATGAAAAGAGATGAATGAAGACCTGAGTGAAGGACATACCAGAAATAATATACATTGCCAGTAAAAGTATGACAAGATACCCAGCTGCATTAACAATTAAATAAGCATAGAGAGAAATATTTCCGGGCTTATCAGATTGGAAAAAAATAAAAGGCTGCTCATACCCAGTGTTGCTGTGGCTGAGGGGACAGGGTCTGTCAAACCCAGTTGCTAGGAACAGAAATCCAGACTGACTTTGGGGGAAATAATTTGTCACTCGATGGACAGCTCCCTGGCTCACCGTGCCCAATTGTGAAGCCTGTTGACCTTGGTGCCTCAGTTTCCCTACCTATTAAATGGGCAGAGCAGTAAGGCCTGGTGCATATGGGGAGGGAGAGTGAGGAAGTCGGAAGGCAGAGCTACGGGGTGATTATGAAAGTACAAATGCAAAGCTCACCAGCCATTCCGACTGCAGTGGTCACCTCTGACCTGAGCAGCCCCCCACCTTCCAGCCCAGGATTCTGAGACACTTTAGTTGGTCTCAGCGGGGGCAAGATGTAGCAGGACGCCCCGTGAAGAGAGGAAACCAGAGGACGTGTCTGACAGCCAGGGTCAGAGTCCCCGGCTCAGAGGGCCGGAGTTCACCTGCACCAACTTCCTCATTCCCATCCTGTCAAACGGCACATTAATAAGCAAGACGGTGATTCAGGGAAGAATTTCCAGAAGGACAAAAAACTCATCAGGTGTGTCAAATCTCTGACATTCAGGAGCCATGTGGGGAAAGAAGCACATGCTGACTTAAGCACGAAAGTATGGATGCTTTAATTAATCCGGGGTGAATTTAATTGCTTTAGTTAAGTGGAAATCGGGTTAAAAATGATGCAGAGCATGCTGGGGTGTGTTAAAAACATGACATATGAGTTGGATGAATCGATAAATTAAAAGTGCACAGATGTTTTAATTAAACCCAGGGAAGTTAACGAAGATCGCAAGAGACTTTTAAGCCTATGATTAATTCAATTCATTTAAAATACCTGTAGAGATAGGGGATGCCTCCATTTTGAGAGTTATAAAAGTTCTCAATCGATAAGTACTTAAGCGGTTCTTAAAAAAGTCTAAGTTTTTTTCGCGTGTGTGTGTCTGAACAGCATTAATTACATAATGAATATTTAAATTCTTTGGAGTACACAGTAAGCTTTTCTGCGGCTCCAGTCCAGACGGAAGTAGCTTTGCACTTCTGCTGTGACTCCAGCCTCAGGAGGAATTTGCAAATTACTGGCGTCTCCTTATCTACCGGCATGGAAGCCCCTCCAAGCCATGGACAGTCCGTTTTATTCACCGTGTCTCCTCGGCAGGTGGGAAAGCACTGGGCATGGAGCAGGCTTGTGAGTTACACAGCCTGAATTTCCTGTCTTTTTTCCTCTGTTTCTACCAGTTGGGTGACTACGGACACTTTACCTTGAGCCTCGGTTGCTTGATTTTTTGACGTGGGACGAGAATTCTGGAGTACCCGCCCACAGTGTTTGTGAGGGGACGAACTGAGATAACGCATGTAAAACGCTCTGGACGGTGCCTGGCACATCGTAAGAAATCAATAGATATGATTTTATTATCACTATTTTCGTTAGGAAAAACATTGTTCCAATTAGCCACATTGCAAAGCGACAAGACAGGGTGAAGCACCCTCCTTCCCGCCTCCCATCCCAGCTGCTTTGGTCCCCAGAACTCTCCTGACTCTGCAGGATTTCCCCAGCTCCGCGCATGGCGTCTGCAAGTTCTTCTGGGGTTAGGCATTCTGCCTTCTAGAGGCGCTCTGCTACTTCTCTAGCAGTTTAAAAGGAAACAAAGGTTTTTAATCCTAGAAACAATTTAACTCGGGGGAGGGCTGACTGTGAAGTGATTTCTGTTTGGTGAGGCAATAGCGTGAGAATATCACGAGGAGCCAAGTTTTGGAGGTTGCAGGCGTGGACGCACCAAACGACGTGCACTGAAACCTCCAGAGTGGGGAGGCAGGGGCTCCTCCACGCCTGCTCAGCGAGCAGGGGGAACGGAAGGTAAACAGTGATGTCACTGGCTCGATCACAGTTCTCTTTGGGCAGCCTTAGCAGAGCTCGAGGGCAATGTTACCCCGACTCCTTGAACGTGCACGGGCGTCATCTGGGGATCCCGTCAGATTCTGATTGAGAAGGTCTGGCATGGGGACCAAGAGTTTGGCTATTTAACAAACTCCCGAGGCTGATGCTAGTTCCCCACACCTCCTGAATCAGAAATTCTGCGTGGAGCCAAGCAATCTACAGTGATCTATGTGTTAACAGATGATTCTCATGAGTGCTCAAACGTGGGTATCTATAATCTAGTGGTTAGGAATAGACTTCGAAAACTAGATGTGGACCAGTGCCTTAACTTTTCTGAGATTCAGTTTCTTTAGCTGCGTAATGAAATGATGTGAGGATGAAATGAGAGAATTCATATAAAACCCTTCGCACAGTGCCTGGCATTGTACCTGATCTTCAATAGGTAGTAGCGATTCTTTTTTCTTTTTTTTTTTTTCTTTTTTGAGAGAGTCTCACTCCGTTGTTCTGGGTAGAGTGTAGTGGCATTATCATATTATAGCTCACTGCAACCTCAAACTCCTGGGCTCAAGCCATCCTCCTGTCTCAGCCTCCTGAGTAGCTGGGACTACAAGGCATGTGCCACCATGCCCGGTTAATTTTTCTATTTTTTGTAGAGATGGGGTCTCACTCTTGTTCAGGCTGATCTGGAACTCCTGACTTCAAGTGATCCTCTCTCCTTGGGCTTCCAGAGTGCTGGGATTACAGGCATGAGCCACAGATCCCGACCAGTAGTGATTCTTCTTATGCTGTTTTCACAAATGCGACTTTGCCAAGTGCATCTGCTCAGTCACTTTCCGCAAAGCATATACCAAATGCAGCTGTTTCAAGCCCCTCCTCCTGGGCCTTTGCTGCCAAGGAAGCCCTGCGTGTTTCCTCAGGCCAGGAATGGGAGGAAGGAGAGGTAGGATCCAGACACCAGACTGCAGTGGCCTGTGGAACATTCCTGTGGGCAGCAGCACTGCCCCTGGCCCGTCTGCATTCATGGGGACTGTGGGACGAGTTGGGGTGGCAGACGGGGACAAGTGTGACAGTTGGAGGGTCCAAAGGAGCTAGGATGCAGCCCCGGCTGTCTCAGGAAGGACAGCTGGGATCTGAGCACCTTTCATGGAGAGAGAAGGAGGCGCTGAGGGAGGCGTTCCTGGGTTAGTGGGGAGGGGCCCTCTACCCTGGGGAGGGGACTAAGAGCTTTGTCGCTGCTCCCTGGTGTGCAGAGGGAGACAGGAAAACAGATTGTGAGGCAGAGCCAGCAAGGCAGTGGGACAGCCCAAGCTGTTGGAGTACTTATTGTTGGGGACTTTGAGAGTGGTCACTGCCCTCGATTCGGGAGGTCTCTCTCCTGTGTCAACAAGGGCCATGAGCTCCAGGATCAGGCAGACGCAGCCGAAAAATCTGGCACTGCTATGTGACCCTTAGGCAAGTAGCCTACTTTCTCTAAGACTTTGTTTCTCTCATTGTAAAACAGGAATAATAACAAGGATTTCAAAGGCTTGTTTTGTTTAATACTAGTCAACATTTAATACATACCAAACACGGTCCTACAAAATTTCTACATATTTACTTTTTACTTCTTATAGTAAAGCAATAGGTGCTACTGCTATTGTCCCCATTTTACAGATGAGAAAATTGAGGCTCGGAGAGGTTAAGTAATTCTCTAAAATGGGTTCTGTTAAGTAGAGGAGTGTGGAGTCAGATCTAGCAAATTCAAACTCCACAGCTTTCCTCCTTAGTCACTTTTCTACTCTGAGATAATGCCCATAAACTGTGGAATAAATGGCATTTCTTTTCTGTACACTCTTTTTCTCTTCTTCTGTCCTTCTTTTTTCATGCCTCCCTTTTCCCTCTTTTGCACATACCCTCCCTCCTTCCCTTTAAAT
The DNA here is from genome assembly GCF_041146395.1 of Eulemur rufifrons. Lineage (NCBI taxonomy): Eukaryota > Metazoa > Chordata > Mammalia > Primates > Lemuridae > Eulemur > Eulemur rufifrons. The sequence continues at coordinate 17,696,734 of NC_090992.1, forward strand.
CTGCGCCTCAAAGGTGGCTGATTTATCCCTGCACGATTGATCTAACAAATTAGAAACTTGTTCTCTATCACTTGCTTTAGTTCTTTACAACGCTTTCTGGCCATGTTTCATCTTTGTAAGCCATGCCCCCTAAATTCAAGTCCTGGGTACCAGACTAGGTACAGAAAGGTACAACGAAGGCCGGGCGAGGTGGCTCACGCCTGTAATCCTAGCACTCTGGGAGGCCGAGGTGGGCGGATCGTTTGAGCTCAGGAGTTCGAGACCAGCCTGAGCAAGAGCGAGACCCCACCTCTACTAAAAATAGAAAGAAATTATATGGACAGCTAAAAATATATATAGAAAAAATTAGCCGGGCATGGTGGCGCATGCCTGCAGTCCCAGCTACTCGGGAGGCTGAGACAGGAGGATCCCTTGAGCTCAGGAGTTTGAGGTTGCTGTGAGCGAGGCTGATGCCACGGCACTCACTCTAGCCTGGGCAACAGAGTGAGACTCTGTCTCAAAAAAAAAAAAAAAAAAAGAAAGGTACAACGAGGACTGCTGGGAGCTTGTTACCAGCAGAGGAAACTGATGGCATGGCATGTAGTTGGGGCCACCACCGAGGTGTTGCCAAGCCCAAGTGACCGCGGGGCTGTGTCTGAGGGCACTTCAGGTGACTTGTGAGCTTGGCCTTCAAGGACAAGCAGCAGTTTCACAGGAAAGTCTGGACTTGACAAGAACATTCCAGCCAACAAAACAGCATGAGCAAAGTGGAATTAGGTCGCCCTCACTTTATGAGGGGTAAGTGTCTGGAACCTACAGTGTACGGGTGTTAGTGGGAGGTGATGGAACAAGAGTGGCTTAGATCATGGACAACCCTGAACATCATTCTAAGAAATGTGATCTTTATTCTCAGAACGTGGCCCCTGACTAAAGACATCAGGGGAGCCTTGTCAAAAGGTGTGTGAACCACACACCAGTCCTACGAGTCAGAATCAACTAGCATGGGGGAAGAACCTGGGGAAATGCATTTCTAACAAGCTCCCCAGATACTAGTCTTTAAGCCAAAGCGTGATGACCACTGAAGGTATTCGAGGAGGGTAGTGACATGCCGGTGAGAGGAGAACCCTGGAGGTGGTGAGGGGGAGGGATTCCATCAGGGGGAGGCTGGAGGCCAAGTGAACAGCAGTGGCTGTGGGGACAGAGAGGAAAAAGGGAGCAGAGAACCCTGGCGATCAATGCAGTAAGAGTCAGTGAACGACGGGGCGAGGAAGGTGGTGGAATGTGCCTGGTAGCTGGGAGGAGAGGGGTTAAGAGCCACAGGCTCTGAAGTCACATGGACTTTGTTTCAAACTCTGGCTCTGCCACTTTCTCTCTAGGAAACCCTCTTTTCCTCTCTTGAAAAAGTTTTCTTGGGTTCAAACCCAGAATTCTAGTGTGCACCACCACGCAAACTGCCTGCAAAGCTGCATCTCCTGTGTGGCTCACGGCTGGTCTAGCGTTCCAAGTCGAGGCAGGACTGCTTGGTTTGAATCCTAGCGATGCCACTTATGAGCTAAGTGATCTTGAGCAAGTTGCTTGGCCTCTCGGTGCCTCATTTTCCTCATCTATAAAAGGGGACGATAACCATGTACAAAATAGGGCCACTGAGGATTAAAGATCATTACGCTCAGGACAGTGGTTGCACGTAGTAAGAACTCAGTCACAGCTCTGATGATGATGATGATGATGATGATTTGATTTTAGTGCTAGCACGTGGCCATGAAGGACAGGTAGTGGGTACATTTGCCAGTTAACAGTAGAAAAATGGCAAGATTCCCGTTCTCTTGTTTCAAGGCTCCCAGAACCTGGGTAGGAGCTGAAACCAACCCCTAGAGAGAAGACTTTATGTTCCCGTGGTTGTGGCATTTCTGGGCCTGCACTAACAGCTGTTTGGCAGCAGGAGTTGTCATTTCTAATAGCTATTAAATATGTGCTACCTAACAACCCAGGTGCGGGTGTGTTCAGTTTCTGCTGCAGGTGGGGGCCTCAAGCTCACCCAAACGAAGCCAGCCGAGGAGCCACAGCAGAGACACCAGAAGCCCCGGCTGTCTTCGGAAGCACAAGGCTGCTTTACAAACAGCTCTAGGAAGCCTCTGAAGTTAAGGCCTTCAGAGAAAAGCAAATAAAAGGAATAATAATTAAAAAACCTCTAGCTTACAACCAATAGCATTAAAGTAAAGTAATGAGAAAGCCACGCAAGGAGAAGAGTAATAACAAAAAACTGTAGAATAAACAATAACTTGAATAATCAACAGTTACTGCTGGACAGGAGAGGCACCGGATGGAAAATGGTACGAATTGCCAGGAAAGAAATGCCATTTTTCCTCATGCTCTGGATCTGAACAGATTGCTTATTATGTTGCTGAATTAATGAAATTCTATACTGAAACACGCTCTTCAGCGTGGTTCCTTCGCTAGAATCTTTCGCCCTAGAATTTTCTCCACATTCCCTGATACGCATTGGCTATTTCCAAAGATCCACATTACTGTGAATCTTTAAAAACTTTGAAAAGTTTGAATTTTCCTGGTATCGACATCCTGGTGAACAGGCCTAGGCGACCAGGTGGGGCTCGGTCATAAAGCCAGCCCCAGCCACAAGTTCCCGGTCTTGACTTCCCCTGGCTGTGACCTGGTATCATTTGAACACACCAGAAAATTCCCCTCATGTGTTTTGTTCCACACTGGTTTCCAATAAAGGCACTTGTACACAGGTCCTCGCTTTCCATCTTGGCTTCCCAAATGCCTGGTTCAGCCTGATCCCTGGGAGCTGCTGGCCTGTGGCCCCGTGTGTGCACTGTGTCTTCCTCTCTAAATTGCATACGCCTCCCCCAGCGTGATTTCCACAGCTGGAGTGATCCTTAAAGACCCCAGCAGGGGGACTTCCACCCCCATTCATAACGCACACACTTCACTGCTTCATGAACTTCCTTGTCTTCTCCTTAGTGATGTCCACAGCATTCAAAGTCTGCATTTTGGACTTCAATTTACATTACGCACTTGCTCTCCATGTGCGTGGATCAGACTGGAAGCTCTCCGAAGGCAGGGCCCGTGGCTCCCTTGTTCATCTTTGTATCTGGCTCTTAGCGCAGTGCCTGTCTCATAAGCAGGCACATCATAAGCATTTGCTGAATGTGCAAAGTTCTTTCCTCCCAACTGACTCTGAACAATGTGTTAGAACCATTATATGTTCTTTCAGTGTGAGGGTCAGTTCCATTTTGCCTGCAGAGCCTCTCGGGGCCCCAGCGTGGCGGGGGCTGTGGGATGGCTGCCCTGCAAATGCACGCTGATGGAGTCCTCCGCGCTCTGCAAGGATGTCCTCAGACGCCTGATGCAGACTGGCAGGTTTATAAGAAGACAAGGAGCTGCCGTTTGCACCGCACATCTGAGGGCACAGGAGGCGCAGTGTGAGGTCAAGAGAGTAAATCCGTATTTCTGTCACTTGGACACATACCCGGTTGCTTGGATGTGATGGGAGTCTCGCTTGCTAACGTGGCAAATTCTCCCCCTAGCAGGAGGGCCTGAGTCTGCCGGCTGCCGGCAGTCGCAGAAACTGGCAGAACTCGAGGCATCCTATCCTGGGCGCAGCTGTCAGCGCAGGAACAAAGGTGAGTGTGGATTTGTGATGAGGAAGGACCTTTTGCTCTCAGCCTCTTAAAGGTTTTATCAAGAAAAAAGGGAAATGATCGTGGGCCACAGCTGGGAGATGGGCAGCACTGCCCTGGGTTGCAGGAGTTCCAGGCCCAGCTGCCTCTCTGCACTCGCTGGCCCATCGCTTCCTTCTGCCTCTTCCACGCTGTTCCCTGCTAACACTTGGAGCTTCCTGGGCTCAAAAGTTGTTTGCAAGTGGCAACTTGTCATAGCCACCGACAAGCTGTGCAGGACCAATGGGACAGAGCCTTCTAGCCTCTCAGCCTTACGTGTAAGGGAGAACAAAGGCATGTACACACGCACACACACACACACACACACATACACACAACCACATTTTAATTTTCTTTGTTATTCAAATGGGAGGTGCATCTTTGATAGGATGCACTGAGGAGGGCATGGCATCTTGCTAAAGATGCATAAGCTCAATCGCATCACGAGAAAATATCAGACAAACCCAAATGGAGAGACATACTATAAAATATCTGCCCAGTACTCTTCAAAAGGGTCAAAGTCATGAACGACAAGGAAAGACTGAGGAACTGTCACCAACTGGACAGGCTGGAGGGACTAAGGAGACAGGGCAACTAAATTGCAATGTGGGATCTGAGACCTGAAAGAAAGGGCGAAATTACGAAAAAGTCGGTAGATTAGCTAATAGCATCATATGTATGTTAATTTCTTGGTTTTAATCATCAAACTATGGACATTTATGATGTTGATAAGGGGAATCATGTACTCTTTCTGTATGGAAACTCTATGCCCATATTTGCAACTCGTCTGAAAGTCTGAAATGAGCTCAGGCTGGCCATGGGTAGTGGCTCACACCTATAATCCCGGCACTCTGGGAGGCCAATGCCCGGCAGGGGGTTGGGAGATTGCTCGAGACCAAGAGTTTGAGACCAGCCTGAGCAGGAGCAAGACCCAGTCCCTGCAAAGAATGAAAAAATTAGCCAGGCATAGTGTTGCATGCCTGTAGTCCCAGCTACTTGGGAGGCTGAGTCAGGGGGATCGTTTGAGCCCAAGAGTTTGAGGTTGCAGTGAGCTGTGACGATGCCACTGCACTCTAGCCCAGGTGACAGGGTGAAACTCTTCTCAAAAAAATATGTAAATACATAAATAAATAAAATAAAATAAATGAGCCCAATATAAAAAGTTTAGAAAACTGGTGGGGGAGGATTGGTTAAAATAGGATTTACCTCATATTGTTGATACGAAGATGAGTAGGACAGTATGTATTAAGTATTTTGCACAGTGCCTGGTACATATTTAGTACTTAATAGCTCTTAGTTGTTATTTTAAAACAATTAGAAGCACAGGCTTAACATTTCAGAAGAAAATCAAGTCTTAATCATTCGATTTCCCTACTTGGAGCTAGTGCAGTTAATGTGTTCCTCTTTTTATTTTCTCACGTCCTCCCCCTGGTGTAGTCAGGGAATTCTGTTATTTTCAGGAGCCAGTACTTATGAAGTGAGGTGTTCGAGGCTTGAGTCTGTCTCATGTGTGCTCAAGTCCTCTTTTGTGATTCTTGATGTGAAATAAGTGTGTTAGAAGCTGACTTGGCTTGGATGCCCATCACAGTGAAAATATTACTCTCTGGAGAGGGCTAAAGGTGGCACTGACATTTCATATTATGATTATGGCAATTGATTCCAGTTTTCTGTTTTTCAATTTCTGGTATTGACATTGTGCCTTTAAAATAAATTTATCTATGTAACCATAATGTGTTAACTTAAAGGAATATGTTAATGGATGGGGGTGGGGGGAGGGGATGGGGGCATAACTACATGATGAGTGCAATGCGCACTGTCTGGGGAATGGACACGCTCGAAGTTCTGACTCGGGGGGATGGGCGGGACATGGGCAATATATATAACCTGAACTTTTGTACCCCCATAATAAGATGAAATAAAAACAAACAAAAAAAATAAACAAAAAATAATACTTATGGACCATGAACTTGGCAAAAATAATAAAGGTGGTGCATGCAAGATTAAAGGTCAGGATACAGGGTTTCAGAATAAGGGGGAAGTTAGCTTTGTGAACAACCAAGTAGCTTAAACTGTGGCCATTTAAAAAAAAAAAAACTAAGGGAGAAACATCTTTAGGGCAAAGAGGTAGAAGCTCATTCCTAACCCTCTTAAGCCAACTTTGCCCAGAATAGAGAAACAAGGGAAAGCAATTTTATTCTTCAAATACTTCAATTTTGTCCACTGTGTGCATCAACAGCTAAATTAAAATATACACGTTCAAAGCCCGATTTCAGGAACAGCAACTGAGCATGGAGGAGTAACTACTCTCAACAGCCACTCAATATTTGTTTCGCGAGGATCAATTATATACCATGGCTAATGCACACTCGGAGTGTGCACCCGGCCACAGTGCAGGTGGTGAATGCAAAACACACACCGAGAGTCCTTTTAAGCAGCTAAATGCACACCCCATTACAGATCCATAATGCAGAATGGACGCTCATCTGCAAATGGATTTAGAGCGAAGAGTTCTTAAATGGCCAGGGTACTTAGGTTTAAAAGGCCAGTAACTGGATGTGCAGTCAGAGCACACATGGTTTTTAGGATTAATAATACATCGATGTGTGTCAGTGTTAATATACATTTACAGCTCACAGGCCATGCGGCTGAGTGTTCAGCCCATTTGCAGCCACATATAAAAGGACTACTCTGTCCTTCCTCTCATTAATGCCTTCACTCCCAGGAAAATTAGATTACACCAGGAAAGCCATTCAAACGACCCTGAGGTTTTGCTTCCAAGCCTCCTCCAGGAAAAGCGCTTGGCTTGGTGATGCATGTGCCGTTCCCCTTGGTCCGTCAGGGCCGTGCAGAGCCTGGGCAAGGTGCTGGGAGAAACTCCAGTCACTGTTTTGCACTTTGCTAGTGTGTCTCCACGCCATGAGCAGACTGTGCTAAGCCTGACACACAGCCCAGAGAATTGTTGAATTGTTTCGTGGCTTCTTGCTTTCTTTGCAAGTGTACCCAACATTTCCCTGTATTGTGTGATAGAGGAGATGTCTGTAAGCGGTGTCATTTAGGGATTAGTCTCATGCACGTGTCACCCATCCAGAACTTCAAGCACAAAAAATCCCTGCTCACATACTGGTTAGCATTGGTAAGGATGGGAGTCTCACATCTTAGAAATACTAAGACTAGTGGAAATGCTGTTTTTCCAAGCAATTACGGTAAGAGTGGGAAAAGGAGTGGCCCCATTCAGCATTCATAGAGCAGCTTTGTTAGTAATTGCCTCTCTCAGCATGTCAAGGCAGGAGGGGCTTTTAATGAAGCGCACATAAAAATAATGGGAAGATTATTTAAATATATAAATAAATAAAATATAAATAAATAAATCAGAATATCAAACTCTCTGAGGCCTTACAACATGCCCTGCGAAGAGCTGTGTGTGTGTGTTATCTTACACTATCCTCATGATAAACTTAGGAAGTTTAACCCTTCACTTTTCCCAATGAGGACACCAAGGTTCAGAAATGTTCAATCACTCGCTCAAGGTCAGAGAGACACTCAGTGGCAGAGCTGGGATTGGAACCCAGGACGGCCTGTCTCTTCTGCAAGGGCTCTTCATCTGCCCATCACTGGTTTTTAGACTGGGGTATGACCTACCGGCGTGTGGGGAATCAGTGTAGTGGATCATAACCAGCATTAAAAAAAAAAAAAAAAGAATAGAATATAAAAAAATGGACTAAGGGTAAGTATCGTTTTGTGAAAGTTTTGTTTTAATTTTCTATTTGCGTTTATCTATTATCTATTTGCACTTGTGTGTGTGTGTTTGTCACATGTCTAAAAAGTGTGAGACTCCCTGCTCTCCGCTACACGTGCCTCTGATAGAGCCTCTTGAAGGTCACGCTGAAGGTCTCTTGCAAGCTGGGTGTGCAGCCCCTAAATTCTCTGTTCTTGTGAGAGTCATTTTCTTTCTTATATTACCTTTCCCCCAAGAATCCCAGGGCCCCAGCCATTCTGTGCAAAGCAGTGTAGATAAATTAATAATACAATTTAAAACCGATTCCGCCAAGATAAATAGCACTTCCTAGATTAAGAGCATAGCTGGCCAGAATGAATGAAATTTACTAACCCTGAGATGCTTAATCTTCCATTACATAGAAGTTAATGATTATAAGAAAGGAGTGATGGTAATTCACTTCTGCTTTTACAGGAAATTCGACCGTCTCATTTTTAGCAAATCTTTCTTCTCAGCACACCTCGGTGCCAAGGATAACTGCCCTGCTCCTATAGGTACGTTGGCCAACGGTCATATATCAAAGCCTCCTCTTTGCCAAAGGCCATCTAGCATGTGTGGGTTTACAAGGTGTCCCAGTGGAATTTGTTGGGAAGGCTGCTTGGGTGCCCTTTCTGTCATCCCCTCGGGGAATCCCATGGTCTGTTTTCTAATCACATACCTTTACTGCAGTCTGCTCCCAAAAATCCTGGAAAGCAGTGACACAGCCCAGACACACATTCGCCATTCCCGTGGCAGTTGCGTGGACAGTCCTGCACTGAATCTGAAAGAGAGAAGTTTAGCAATTACCTTTTCCTCTGCCTGCTGGGGCGGTACTTTCATAATCACTCACCCACCATTTTTAAAGACCAGTGGTAGTAACCGCAGATGACTCCAGGGGACCTTTAGGGGGCCTCAATGAGTGAGGTAAGGACACAGGGAGTGATGGGGACCAGGACAGCATGGACAATGTGTGGAAGTAACCACCACGCTCCATCTGATGAACCTGGGCAGGAACGCAGCACTAGTATTGCTGAAACTTTTGCTTTTTTTAGTAGAAACTACCGATCTGGACTTAAAAACTGTGAAAGCTCTCACGGTGAAATGTTGACATGTTTTTAAACAGTATAACCACACTCCCTCCAATTATCCCAACCGAGATTTGACATTTGGTCTGACATGTGGGGTATCAGTTTTTAGCCTCAGGTATAGAGAGTGATTCTGCAAAACAGGAGTTGTTCCTACTCTCAGGTTTGTAGAGTAAAAATATATTTCCTGCTTTAAGGAATTTTAATAAAAGAAAAATCCAAAGACACAAGACTGATTAATTTAGGCATGATTTGGGGTTCTTTAAGTAGTAGGATTTTTTAAAGTTACATGAAAGTCCTTTTATGCTTAGCTTTTGCAGATCTTATTTTTCATGAAAATCAATTAGTTCACATTTTCTCTAACCTGCATAACCATCTTATTTGATGATTTACACCTTTCTATGTATACTCTCAAGTAATACCTTCAAAGGCATCATTTTGGAACTTTTTTCATGTTGATTTGGGTCTGCACAGAAATAGTCATATTCTTTAAAAATGATTATTATTATCCTCATTTTTGCCTTAAATTAAAACAAATTTAGATTTTTAGTTTCCAAATAATTACGATGATGAAAAGCAAAGCACAGGCCACTATGCCCGAAATGTGGCATTACACCACTCTTGGAGAGTTGGGGACATTGACTCAGTGATGTGGTATGAAAGACTGAAAAGTCTAATTGTTCCTGATGGAGTCACCTGAGAGTGGTGAAGGCCGCGTTGCCTTTAAACCTAGTAACCCATTTACTCCCACTCTAGATTGAAAAACCAAACCATGCAACTTTGCCTTCTTTCTGCAGTGTTTCACTTCACAGTTCTCTTCTTCCAGAGCCAGACTGTAGTTGGTTTCTGGTGTTCTGAGAACTCAGTGAGTGTACTTGCTTTTTCAAAATCAGGCAAAAGACTATAGACTCTATCAAGCCGGTTTCCTTAATGTCTAACAATTAACATTTTAGGCTGAAACTCCTTGAGGTTGGCTCCATAAATGTGGGCTGAGAAGCATCCAAGTGGCTACCTATTTGTTTCATCTATTCAACATTCATTCAAAAAGCTAATTATTTCTGCAAACCAAAAATCAGTAATTTTGCATGGGGACATTCTCCCTGGGTCTCTTTGTGTTTCCGAATATCTTATGAGAACAGGCACCAACTGCCTTAGCTCTGAACTATCTTTTCAAGGCAATGAGTATGGGGAACAGCCTTGGGAAACAGAGATTGTATCTCTCTCCACAGCAAAGGCAGGTTTACTTATTATCCAGTAGAGTAAAGATAAGGTCTCCCTCTGGAGCAATGGGCAAGCATGCTCACTGCCCACTACGAGAGACTCAGGTTCAGTAAACTCAGGGTTTCTCTCCTGCAATGCACCCACCACATGTGCAAGTAGCACCTGACCCTCTGTGTTACCCTGAGGGAACTGGGGCTTGAGGAATCGGCACACTGGCTGATTCTCCGCATAGTGCATTGCTCTGAGTAATAAAGTCCCTTGTCTGTGACCTAGGAGTTTTATGTCTTCTGACAGCATCTATGAAACTGCGGCAGGCTAACATGTTAGCTTGCAATTAGGGTAAGATCTCAGACCTGTCACATTCTTGACCTATGATTGAATCTATTAACTGAGCACCTATTATATGCAAGGCACTATACGAGGCATTGGAATAAGATGGACTTGGTGAATAAGTTACCTGCCCTAATAGAACTTTCCACTGTCATAGAGAATAGGACACTGGGATGGGGTAACAGGGGGAAGCTATTTAGAAAGGATGGTCAGGGAAGGCCTCTCTATTCCATGCAGGTGACACTGGAGGGTGAGCTGGAACTGGCAGGTGAAGAGCTGGGAGAAAGGGTATTCCAGGTGGGAGGAACAGCTTAGGTAAAGGCCTGAGGTGAGAATTCGAGGTGGCTGGAGGGTAGCGAACAAGGGAGAGAGTGACATACACTGATTTTGGAGAGATACAGGCAGAGGGACAGGTCACCCAGGGCCCTGCAGGCCATTGCAGATGAGTTGGATTTTACTCTGGAACCGCTTGGAACAAATGAAAAATTTAAACAGAGGAGCAGCATTATCCAGCTTGCATTTTTAGAGGAAGTCACTGCTACAGTGAAGCAGCGATTGCTTCTCATTGAACATCTGCGGCTGGGGACGGTTTGGTGGAAATCAACATTCCTGAGGCCAGAGCTCCTGATTTGCAAACCTTACATCTTCAGAAATCGAGCAGTGAAGGCCCAGGGACTCCTTGTCACCACCGTCCCACGGAAAAGGACTCCGGTGTTTGCACAGTCTCTTCCCTCTGCTGAAAGTCTTTATACCTGACATATTTATCCTTATGTCTCAGTTTAGAAAACATTTAGTTCCTGGCTGTCTTCCTCCCTCACTTTCCTCAATCTGGGTTTTGTGCCACTTCCTCTCTGTTGCTGTGATTCCTATAATTCCCTTTTTGCATGTCTGTATCACGCTGCCTGACGAAGAGACCAGATCTGAATTGTTCACCGGGGTATTCTAAATGCCTAGTATACAGTAGGTCCTTGGTAAACAGTTGTCAAAGTGTGCATATATGTGTGTGTGCTTGTGTGCATGTGTGTGTAGGAGGGCAGAAAAATCCAAAATAAAGCCTGTAAGAAAGAGTATTTTTCATTTAATTTTCCCAAGGTCTCCTATGTGAAGTATTTGGACAGTTTTTGAGGGAAAAACCAATTGCGTGGCACTGCTGAGATGTAAAAGAACCCGCCTTTCTGTCCCCTTTCTTTAACATTCACTACATATTACTACGGAGATACTATCACTTTGCCTTTTTGTCAACTTGGTTTAAATTTTCTTAGGAAAAAATGGCCGGAGACGGGAGTGAGCCCAGGAAACAGGATTTTACACGCGTGGAGGCTTGCACCGAGCTTCGAGAGAGCCACCCCTTTGTCCCCGAGATGAAACTCAGTCCTGGAAGCAGGCCGCTTCTCTCCCAAACGTATCAAAGGGCTTCCCTGAGTCAGAGGTGTATTTAGTGCGATCGCTGGCTGACACCGTCTAACATCTCCCCTTGTGTTTCCTACCGCGGGGTTTTCAGCGCGCCCGGCCGCGCTTGCTGGAGAATGTTCTGATGATAGGTCTGTGTGGGACAACCTCTGACCACACAAAACACTGTGCTTTCCCTGCGTTTCAGGACAATTACTATCATTGCTCCGTCAGGATGTCTGCCCAGCTATTAGGCCGATTACCTTTGACTTTCTCTCTGAGCTACAGTCCAGACGAGAGAAACCCTCTGGGAGGACTGCGATTCCCGGCCCTGATGACCAGGGCAGGGAGTGGCCCCAGGGGATGGGGGGGAGGGAATCTCACTACCCCAACGTCTGCGTCTGTGCGGAAAAAGGGAAAGGAGGTCAGAGCCGTTATTGGTCATCGGGCTCCCAGAAAGCTTGCCGTTCCGAGGGGAAGGAATTTATTTGGCTAGAATCCAAAGAAATCCAGTGGTGAAGAGCCCAGGCTTTGGAAAGGTTAAATCCTGACTTCACCTCTTCTTGGCTGTGTGTGACCTCGGGCAAGTTGTTTAGCTTCTCTCAGCCTTGGTTTCCCCAGCTGGAAGATGGAAACAATAGTGACAGCACCTACCTCGTAAGGCTACTCTATGGGTAGGGACACAAAGGGCGTATTACAGGGCCGGGCTCATAGTCAACACTGTAAACGCGCGCCTGTCACTGCTGTTATTAACCATTTCACTGAGTGCTCGTAGACCCCAGCTGAGCCAGCCGCCGTGTGTGGTGTGTGCTGTCAGGTACGTGTCAAGCCTTCTGAGTTTAAACACAAAGTGACAAAAAGGAAGTCATTTCTCATCATGTTCTTAAACTAAAGAATTTAAAAAAATCTCAACATCTCAAACTATTTCCAAACTTGTTCTAGCGTCTTCCTTTTGTGAACGAGTCTCTATGCTTTTATTTTTTTTTCTCACTGGTACATAACCTGATCCCGGAAATTTGCCCTCTGTGGAACGCTTCTCTGGTGACTTTCATCAGGCAAAGTTTAAGACATTACTTCAGAGTGCGGATTGGCAACCTTTTTCTGTAAAGGGACAGACAGCAACTATTCCGGCTTTGTGGGCCATATGGTCTCTGTTGCAGCTCCTCAACTCTGCTGTCACGGTGGGGAAGCTGCCACAGACAATATGTAAACAGATGAATGTGGCTGTGCTCCAATAAAACTTTATTCATAAAAACAGGCCGTGGGCCAGGTTTGGCCCTGGGGCTGTAGGGTGCCAACGCCTGCTTTAGAGCATTTGGCTAGCCTTCGTAGGGTCAATCCTTCCTTAGCAGAGGGAATAAAGACTGACCTCAATCCTTTGGTCAATACCAAAACTCTATGTGATTTTACACCATTCTGAAGTCGTGGCCACTGACGAAGAGCTGCCATCTGAATTTCAGGTTGGATTACAAAGCTCTTTCAAGAATCAGGGAGCCCCTCAGAAGAATATGTGGGGCCACTAGAAAAATTCCTAAAATGCAGTCAAGAGAAAAACACCTCTGCAAGATGTATTCCTAAAAATAACATCAGCTCTCATTTAGAGGTGGTGACTACCAAGTCCACGCCAGACACGTTCCCCTTGTCATGATATTCACATCACCCTGCACTTCATGGACATGGTCATTACCTATTCATGGATGATGAAACTGAGGCTCAAGGAGATGAATGACTTGTCAAGATGTGGGAAAGAAAACCTGGGATTTAATCCTGGAGCTCCCAGGCCTTTCCTCCTGAAACCGCCCTATCTAGGCTTCCCCCGTGAACACTGAGCTCCCACAACCCAAAGCTGTCCGGACACGTGATGCTGCAAAAAGGCAACGGACGAGGCCCAGCAAACCACGCCATTCCCATTATTTCCATATCCGGGGACTTTGAGGGACTCAGCTTTCTGAACCTCCGTGAAATGGGTCGAATAATCTGTCCTGATTCATGATGTTCTACCCAGAATCAATTATTAGTATCAGAAGGAAGATTCAAACCCAAAGACAAAACAACTTTAATGAAAATATCTGCAGCTTCTCTGTTCAAATTCTTAGGGTTTGTTGTAGAAAACTTCATGAAATCTTCTCAAGCTAATGACCCTTTTAGGGGGGGTTGTATGTGCATAAAAGAGGAAATTCTGGGTAAAACCTTAGCTTTTCCCTTGATATCTAATAAAAAGCAGGATTAAAACATGCCAAAAATGACAAGTATTTAAGTAAAGCATTTTGAGATTTACTTGCTTGGGAATAAAGACATGATTTTTCATGTCTATATATCCTTACCCTGATTTATTTCTAAGGTTTGAAAACCTTTTCATTTTGGGATTTCCTCCATTTTTTCAGAGAAATTCTGAGCTGATGTGAATGGCTGGTGTTTATTGGCTCTACTACATGCTTAGAGATTTATATATTTATTTTACTTAATCCTCGTAATAGTCCTATGAGGTGGGCAGTAGTGTTAGTTTTATTTTACTGTAAGGAAACCGAGGCTTATAAAATCCAGTGATTTGCTTAGGTTGTATGGTCAGAACTTGACCCAGGCAGTCTGACCCAAACTCTTAAGCACAGTTGAATCCCTGGGACCAAGGGTGGCTCTTTCGTGGTTTAGGCAGCTTTCCCATTTTAATCAGAGCCAGTTTTAGGTGGCTGATCCTAAGAGACCCAGTTGAAGGATTCTGGTTTGGTCTCATCTGCGGTAGAAACCACCTAAGAAGATGTGTCTTCTACAGAGAAGCCCCAAACATTTCCATCTTCCCTGCATGGCGTATCGTCTCAGAGACTCCACACCTACCTAAGACAACAGTATTGAAGGAAACCATCTCTTTGTCTTTGCCGTCATTGTAGAAGGCCAAGTGCCACAGGCCCACGTCCAGGTACTGCACAAACACGGCTTCATTCTGCACCAAGGTCTGTATGCTCCGGCGCTCCCGGGGCGACTCAACCACACTCCACTTCTCCTTGCCGTCCAGACGCTCCATGAAGTCATACTGGGGAAAGGAGAGAGCACCGCGTGAGACGCAAAGTGCGGACCTGGTCTCATGCCCAGCATCTTCCCCTCCCACCATTCGTGACCAGAGAAAGACTTGTTAGTACATTTTACTATGAACTCACCCAGTAAAACGAGAGTCACAAAAGTTGTAACATTAATAGCCACGCTTTATTATGCTTATAATTATTCTTACTGGTTTTCTTACTATAAGCCACCATCTCTTATCTGTAGTTCTGAAACCCAAAAAACTTTAACCCAAAGTGGTTTTTTCTTTTTGTTTGTATGTACGTGTGTGTGTGTGTGTGTGTGTGTGTGAGATATGAGTTGTTGCTTTAGTTCCCGCTGGGGTGTTATATAATACATTGTATGTGCCAAGTGTAACTTTCCTGTAACTCTCCAAATTCTGAATTCCAAAATGTATCTGGCACCACAAGAATTTCAATAAGGAATCAGGGAACCATGTTTCCAGCTACCATTTATTGATCATCTATGAGAAGAAGGTGGTCCTGCAGAGTGGCAGAGAGTGAGCGATGTGAAGCCAGGGAGCCTTGGCTGAGAATCCCGGCTGTGGCACTTATTGGCTTCACCTCAGTTTCCCCATCAGCACAACTGTGAAAATAATAGTATCTATGTTGTAGGGTTGTGGTGAGGATTAAGATAATACTTAGAACAGTACCTGGCATAGAGCAAACACAAAATACACGTTGGTTGTTGTTATCACCCTCCTCCTCCTCATCATCATTTTGTTCAATTCTTGAAAGAACTCTATCTTGGTAGCTATCTTCGTACTATTCATATCCATATTTTACAGATAAGGAGACTGAGGCTCAGAGAAGTCAAGCAACTTGACCAAAGTCACACAGCTCCTAAGTGGCCAAATGAGAATTTGGACATAGGTCTGTTCAGCCACATTGTCCATGCCCTCAAACTGCCTGGCCTTGGATAAAACAAGAATTAAACGTTAAACTCTGTTTCAATGAAAACCAGGTTCAGAATTGGAAGCAACGAGTGAGAGACACAGTGGTCAGCTAAGGCTACCGAATGAGGGGATGCGGGAAGGAAAGTGTGACCTGAGAGAGGCCTGTTTTAAATGACAGGTAAGATTCTGTGGTGGGCAAGTGGGAGCCACTGAATACTCTTGAGCAGTGACTGATGTGATGAAAGAGATGTATTGAGGAATTAGTTTGTAAGCAGGACATGAGATATCCAAAAGGGGAGAATGAGATGAAGCAGGAAGACCAGTTAGGAAGTGACTGGGGAAACCCAAGTATGAGGTGACAAGGGTTTGATTGGGACAGTGAATGAGGAGTCAACTTTGGAGGAGCATTTCCAAGGGAGAGAGGACAGGGCTCAACCAGGGGCGGGACAGAGAGGATGGGGAGAAGGCAAAGAGGACACCAGCATTTCTTACCATATGCAACGAAAATGGATAAAACCCCAGTAACAATGGACTAATCTTGCGAACTCTTTCAAAATTACTGCATAGCAAAGTCACTTGCATGCTGACTTCTAGAGAACAAAGTATAGATTTTAGCTGATAAAAACCACCACAGTGGGATTAAGCAATCTCTCCACTTTCCCTTCCACGAAAAGGTTTTGATGGGTTACAGACATCAACCATAACCCCTTTCACGAACTTCACAGAATGAAACTCCAGGAATCTCCTAATGTGCCTTCCCCGTCGTCAGCGTTGCCAGTTTTCCCATCTGAAACGTGATAATTGAAAACAAAAGACTCTATAATCTTAAGCACAAAGCCTTTGCCATCAGACAGACTTGGGTTTGAATTCTGACTCTGCCACTTGCTATTCTTTGATGTTGAGCGAATCTACTTTTACCTTCTTCCCGGTTTTCGTACCGGGGAACAATAGCACCTAACATTCGGGGAGGTTATAAGGATGACATGAGATAATGCTTAGGGCAGTGCCTGGAAGATAATAACCATTTTATTAAGTGCCGAGTGACCGTGATTCACCTACTTGCAAATCATAATGATCATAGGAGAGAAGTGAGTGGTTCTAGCATGCGGGGAGCTGGAGATAGTCACTGCTCAGGAGTAGAAACTTCCCCTGTATCTCAGGAAATGAGCGTTTGTGTTTAGCTTCCCTCTACCCCATGTCCCATGGTCACACCTGTCTTTGTGGGCTAAAATCGATGATTTGAAGTGATATGACAAACTGATGCTGCTTTCAGAGACCTTTCCAACTAAAGCATTTGTTCCTTAGCAACCTCGTAAATGTCTAACTACAAAGACCCCTGTCTACAAATTGCTGACAGCTAAAGGAATGGCTGTCACTTCCTTGGTGCCAAGGTGAGGAGAGTGTACTTCATTTGGGGTCCAAGTTATCACCCCCGTGAGGAAGAGTTTGGGGAAGGTGATTACTTGTGTGGGGCCGTCGCTCCTTACAGGGCATCCGTCATCTCCCGCTGCCCTGGCCCACCAGCAAGGGACACAGACACAGCTGAGGACTAGTGGCGGTGCTCCCCGTCCAACCAAGCAAATTACACCAAGAGAAGGCATTTTTCAGAGGAGAGAGAAGACATCTCTTTTGGCTGGCTCTGGAGAAGCACGGAGAGCAGTTTTCATTTAAGGAAGAACCTGCTAGCCGGGGGCTCTCGAATAAGGTATTGGCTATGACACGATGTAGTGTCTGGTGTGTCTCTGTCCTGTATCCCTTTATTGAGCTTTATTGTTTTCAAAGGATTTATCACCCCCTAAAATGATATAATTTGCTTTTAGGTGTATTGTCAGCCTACTCAGAAGAATGCAAACGCCAGGACAGGAGTTCTCCACTCTGCACGGCAGGGTGGTTAAAAGTGAGGACTTCAGAGCTTGATTACCTGAAGACTGAGGCGCAGAAAACTCAAATAGCTTAAACAGCATGGTGATGCTTGCCTAAGCTATTTAAATTCTCCGTGCCTCAGTCTCTTTATCTTTAAAATGGGGATAATAACAGTATCTATATCAGAATGTTGCTATGATGATTAAATGAGTCAGTACGTGTAAAGTGCTTAGAACAGTAAGTACTTTGTGTGTGGTTAATGCACCTTAAACATTTCAGCTGTCATTATTAAAATTCACTGTCGTATCAAGTTCACCTGGAGCAGAGTCTGATCAATACCTATTTGTTAAATATCAAATGAATAAAATACAGAATTTGTAAATGAATTCCACTGAAAGGAAACTAAATTGAATGTATAACAATCATTTCCACTCCCTTGCCTTCTAATGTGCTTTCTTGAATGGGAAAGAAAAGGGCAGAATTATAGTCAGCAAGGTAGGAATTGTGTACCACCTAGAGCAGAACATGCGCATGTGGGACACTGTGGCCCAGGTGTTTTCAAATTCATATATAACTTCAAGACTTGACAGTTGCCTGTATAAGGCCTCTATGACTTCACCTTCCCAATCCTCACTAGGAATGTGTGCAATCAGTGTTTTTTTATTTGCACTGTCTTTGTTTCTTCTTGTGTCTTCCTTCCCCTCCTCCCTTGACACCGTTCCTTAGTGACCTCTGTGGTGGAGATTGAAAGTCATTGCCCCATCAGGATCTTGCTCCTTCCCAGCCCCTTTGTGGTGAGAAGGGGGCGTGTACCAGTGTGCTGGCCCAGGGGGTGTGAGCCTTGGGAAGCGCTCCCCTCTAGAGCCTGCCCTCACACGCCCCCTGCAACCTCCTTTCACCTCTTCTCCCTCCCTTCCCATCTTCCCCTGGAGGGTGCCAGGGAACCCTCAAAGCCCAAGGTGGTGTAGCCCCCAGATAGGAGTGGCCTGGATCCTAGAATTAGCACTTGCGGGAGAGCCTGAAATGATGACATGAGTGAGCAATAAACGCTTATTAAATTAAGCCACTGAAGTGTTGGGGCTTGGTCATTACTTTGGCATAGCCATCACAGATAACTTCATGCCTCTCTGCCTTCCCAGTCTGCTCTTCAAGGTCACAGCAAGTTCTAGCATATTTTCCATTTCTTACAGGGCAGTAGGAGAGAATCACCCAGGAAAAAATGGCAGTGTGTTCTGCTGGTCTAATTCCAACTCTATTATGTGTAAGATGTCTCTTTATTCCAGTTGCCCAAGAATGTCCTGGTCTAACCCCTTCATTCCTTCTCTCCATCTCAAAAGTGCCCTAGAGTGGGGTCCATGGTTATCCCTATCACAGATTAACGTACACCAAGCAGTGTCATGTAGCATCACTCCTGCCGCTGTAACTTGGGGTAGGGCTGCAGACTAGGAAGGCAGGGTGGACCAGCCGAGCCAGATGTGGAGACTGCCTTCCCAGGCAGGGAGACCAGGAGCCAGAGAGAAGCTGGTTAGCAGGGAAGCCATCTGGTTCAGGGGAGCCTCTGCTCTCTAGGATTCTGCAGCGTGGTCAGGTTGGCAGACCGGCTGCCCCTGGAGGGAGGCCATTTTTCAAGAGCCCAGGCCCCGGCCAGAGTTTCCTTTCCACACCCTGCGCCGGGAATCGATACCTCAGTCTTAACATTGGGGACATCTGACTCCTCTGTTCCAAGACCCCATTGTGATCAGCGCAGGACATGGGGATGCTTGGGAGCCTGCTCTGCGCTTGGCTGACTAAAGAGATTACTCCATAGCACGTTCTATCTCATAGGTCCGCAAAAGCCCTGGAAGGTGTTTGGGAGGCAGGTGGCCAAACCCGATAGAAGGATGTATTTCATGTTTGTGCATGGGTTGTCTGTGGGTGGACGTTTCTCTCAAAGTAGCTTGTGTCTCTTGCAGCCACCCGGAGGGTGATCGCACAATAACCCAAAATATACACCGCTCCTCCCTACCAAGTTCTCTCTTCCTCCCTGGCCTCCAAAAAATAACCCGCGCTGGCATGGGACACGAGGGCCGTGCCTGGGCGTCATCAGTCATACTCCGAAGTGGCATGGAAATGCAACTTTTCCTAGAGCTCGAGAGGCAGAGAAATAAACCACAGCAAATACCTGACTGATTCAATCATAAATCTCTCCACTTCTTGGCAGAGGCCGAGAAGGAACGGTAATTAAGATAACTTCGAGGTTTCCAGAGGAGCTGGAGGGGAGCAGAGGCTGGGCCACTGAGCGGGGCCTGTCGCTTTCCCAGAAGAGAAGGCGTCCCCAGGCTGGGAGCCCGCAGCCCAGAGACGCTCCTGGAAGCCCCGCGGACGCACACCTGCCAGGGAGGTCAAGGTTAAAGACAGACGCATCACCCTTCAGGAAGATGTTATTACCGGGCCCAGGACCCCGGGAAAGGGGGAAAATAACTTTATTGCTCTTTGGAACGTCTGCTCGAGGAGGGTCGACACGAACGGGAAAAGCAATAAATGCTGACATTTCCCTCAGACGCCTGCTGCTCCCCTGGCTCTGCGCTGGCAGCTCCGCCGGCCTCCCGGCGACGTCTGATGTTGATTGTCGCTCAGATGGCCGGGCACGCGCAGCGGTCGGTGGGATCGCGGGGAAGCGGCACGTGTGAGCTAGGGCTGCTTGAAGCCACATGACCACGGGGTCTCTGGTAGCATCCGGTGACGGCAGGAACGACTTAGCGGTGGTGGGTCACTCTCGGGGCATTCATCTCCCTCTGCCTCCAGCCAGGCCCGTGGCAAAGTGCGCCTGGCTGATTCCTCATTAAAGCTCAGCACAGTTTCTTTGCTCTTTCAAAGGGGCTGAGCGCTCAGGGAAGGGGGGCGGGATGGCGGCCGTGCTCCAGTGGGGACTGGCTTCCCCCAGAGTGGCCTCGCCTGTCTTTTTTCAGGACTCCCCGCTCAGTTCCTACTTCCAGTCTCTGAGTCACTTAACTAGACGTGACTGGCCCAGCTGCAGGCACTGCTTGGGCCGCTACGAGAACGAGCCCCCGAGCTTCCGGACAGGAAACGGCATCTGCATTTCCAGACGGGAACAGCTCATCGTGCTGGCTCCGCAGGCAAGAATCAAGCAGATGGCAGCTAGAAAGGAACCAAACAGGGTTCCCTAAAATCAGGAGCTGGGGAGAATTCATCTACGAAGGTGGCATTCTTGATTTTTTCATTACATGTCCTCTCCCAGCAGTGGAAGAAGTAATCATCAAAAATAAGAAAAGCTTATTCTTGCCTAGGCACTTGCTATGCACCAGGCATAATGGCAAATGCTGACACGTGCTGTCTCATTTCCTCCTCCCAGTCTCATCCCTATATCTTGGGAGAGAACAATGGCTCCTAGACACGTTAAGGAATGTGCCCAGTACCAATGAGCATGGTTAGTAGCCAAGACAGCTCCACGTTTTCCAAGAACCTGGCTGTACCTGGCCAGCGTGTCTGGTGGCTGGCCTGGGTTGTAAGTCCCCTCCAGATGCCACTGAGCAGAGAAGCAGGAAGGAAGAGCTTAGCAGTGCTGGGGTCAGACCCTGGCAGTGCAGGTTGGCTGCCTGAGGGTGAGGAACCACCCCACTAGAGCAGACAAAAAAGGACTCCCGGAAAACTCTGGATGGCTTTGCCGGGTGTTGGCCACACCTGGTTTATAAGCATATTTGGGAGCCGGCCCCTTGCCAACTCCCCAACTGCTCTTTTCCTGTGTTCCAGCCTCACTGCTCTTATCTCTCTTATTCCTGGAACATGCTGAACTCATCCCAGCCCCAGGGCCCTTGCCCCGGCTGCTCCCTCTGTCTGGCCTAATCTTTCTCCTGATCTTCTCACAGCCACCTACTTCCTGTCAATCCTGCCTTGGCCTAAACATCACGACCTCACAAAGGGCTTCCCTGACCATTCTAAAACCCCTCTGTCACCTCTTGTTTCCATCCTCAGTAAAGATTCATCACTCTTTGAACAACACTTGCTGCTTGTCTACTAATTTGTAGTCCATCTCCCTCTTCTTAAATAGGAACCCCTTGAAAGTGGGAGACTTGCCTGTTTCATGTGACACAGTGTCCCAGTGCCTGGAACAGTGCCTGGCATATAGTGGGGACTCACTAAAGATCAGGACTGAATGAATGGAAAAGATTTAGGCCCAAAGGAACTAATGTCTGGAGTGAAGTAGATAGCAACAACGGGAGTGTTGGTGGCACAACCACTTACAGGATATGCTGTGGTTTCAATGTTTGTCTTTCCAAACCTCATGTTGAAATTTGGTCCCCAGTGTTAGAGGTGGGGCCTAACGGGAGGTGTTTAGGTCCTGGGAGCGGATCCTGCAGGAATGGCTTGGTGCCTGTGGTCTGGTGTGTTCTCCTCGTAGTGAGTGAGCTCTCACTCTCACCAGACTGGGTTGGTTTTGGGGGAATGGAACAGTGCCCACTAGAGTGGGTTGTTAGGAAGCTGGGACACCCCTCAGATTTGGTCTCTCTCCCCCTTTAACCTTTGCCATGCTTAGACATAGCACAAAAGCCCTCGTTCGAAGCCAGGCGGATATCAGTATCCTGATTCTTGGACAGCCTGCAGAACTGTCAGCTAAATAAACCTCCTTTCTTTATACATTACCCAGCCTTCACTGTTCCTTTACAGTAACATAAAACAGACTAAGACATGGCCTAATCTCTTTAGGAAATGTTTTCAGGAAATTTGAGTAAACACCATGCAGTTTTCCCTTATTTTTGTTTGCTAACTACTCAGATGATACCGTGAGCTAACATTTAATGAGGCTAGTCACTGTTATAAGAGATTAACATCTACTATCTTATTTAATGCTCGTAGTAACTCTATTGAATACAAATTATTGCCATTTTGCATGAGGAAACTGAGGCACAGAGAGGTTACATAACTTGCCCAAGAGTTAGTACAAGGTGGAGCTGAGATTCACACCCATGCCTAATAATTAGGCAGCCAGTATGGGGTGCTGGCCAGCCTCTCTCATTTGCATGTGTTTGTGTGTGTGCGCGTGTGCATGCGTTTATGTGCGTGTGTGTGTGTGTGTGTGTGTGTGTGTATTCACAGGATCCCGGGTGCAGGCACACTTCGCCCAGTCTTTGATGGGGAAAGGAACTCTAGCTAACTAACACCTGGTTTCACTTTGAAGGCCCAAAGGTCTACATTGAGGTTCATAGAAAAGAAATGCAAAAATATTCATTCCTTCAGCAAACACCGAACAGCTACTGTGTGCCTGGCTCTGCTCTAGGTACTGGGGATACGACAGTGAATGACACGGACAAGGGTCCTGTCCTCCTGGAGCTGGCATTCCCTGGGGCAATAGGATGTCAGAGAGTGATGAGGGCTATGAATGAAGAAGAAAGCAAACCAGACACCCCAAATGTCCATCCACAGTGAACGGACAAATTGTAGAACATCTGTACAACTGCGGATCTGTTCAGTAATGAAAGGAATGAGCCCCGGAGACACACGACGACCTGGGTGAATCTCGCTGATGTTCTGCTGAGTGAGACAAGCCTGACACTAAGCAGCACAGGACTCCCTCGGTGTGACACTCCAGGGGAGACAAAGCCAATAGCTAGTGACAGGAAGCAGACCAGTGGGTGCCTAGGCTGGGGGTGAGGCTGGGATAGGGCGCAGAGCAGCTCTTGAGGGTGGCAATGTCCTTGTCATGGCTGTGGTGGCGCTTCCTCAGGTGGGTATGGTTTTCAAATTTTAGGAGTCCAAGTGGACACTTAAAAAAATGTGTGCATTGGGTAGTTTGAAAATTATAACCTAAGTAAAGTTGATATAAGAAAAATAAAGTGGGACAGGGTGATAAAATGTAAAAGAATATCCTGTTTTAGATTCGCTCATCAGGAAAGCGCCACCGAGGGCAGAGGCCTGAAAAAAGTCAGGGCGGATCCATGTGACTGTCTGGGGGCCACTCCAGGAAGGGAGGACGTCCACCCGGCATGAGCAGCTCAGCAGGCACGGCTGAGAGCAGGAAGTGGGCCGACGTGGGGTCCAGCGAGTCAGGGGCAGACTGCTGGTCCCCCACACTGCAGAGGGACCGGCGAGCCACGGAGACGGAGCTGTTCACGGAGCACCTGCTGTGCACAGCCCCGGCTGCGAGCGGCACAGCTGTGGCCCGTCCCGAGCTTACACTCTAGAACAACTTCGGATTCCCGCTTTGTGCAGCGGGAGGCCGGTGGAGGGTTTCAGAGACTGGCTGCTCTGAGAAGTGGTTACAAGAGAGGAGACCGGAGCCTTTTTTGTAGTAATAAGAAAGCTGCTCGCCGGGCGCGTTTGCTGAGCCCGGTTCTCAGAAGGGCCCTCTGGGGTTTGCTGGCTGAAGATAAGCAGATTACGAGTTCTGCCAAGTTTGCCCCTCCATATATCAAGCCTAAAATTGTGCTTTTCCAGTCCCAAAGGAGTATATTTTGAATGTCTCGGGGGTGGGGGTGATGTAGGGGGAATGAAAAATGAATAGAAAAGGATGAAGTATCACTGCTCAGGGATAAGGCAGCTCTAGCCCTACTAACACACCGCCCGTCCCCGCAGCCCTGCTCAGAGCTGTTCACAGTGGGAGTCCCAGCAGAAACAGCACCGAGGCCAGGCAGGGACAACACATTCCCTAGCAGGCGGATGAATTCCCCGGGAATTCTTAGAGGGGCATCAGAACCAGTGTCCACCAGCCACACGGGGGCAGGGCCAGCTCTGCCTGTCTACTGCGGCAGCCCCTTGACACGAGGCACGTAGTAAGTGACAAACGCTGGCTGCACACAATGTTACGGTCTGCCTCTGGCAGAATGACAGGGTTTTTCCTAAAGACAGGGTTTCCTCCAGGGAGTGTTTCCCCTCTCACCTGAAATTTCTGTGAACAGGTAGAAACCGCTGAAAGCTGTGAGTCCTGGTCTCCTATTTGCAACAAGACTTTCCCTGAAGTACATAAAAGTGTGCATTCCCAGTTAGAAGGGTAACTCATGGTTTTACGATGTCTGGCCACTTTTTCCTTTTATTTAACGTGTGTTCCTTGCTGGGGTTGGGAACACAGCCGTAAATCTGCAACAACTCAACACAGGGGTGCACCATTAAACCTCCGGAGGGGCTGCCCGCCCCAGGTCACTCCTGGCCTGCAAGAGCCACCTCTAAAAGGAAAAGTTATGTCCTCAGGGGTGAGGAACGGCCAAAAAAAGTCACAGTTTCTAAAAAAAGGACAACCATTATGTGAAGCTTTGAAACAGCCTACACAACAAGCAGTATCTTCATTTGCCCCTGCTTAGAGAAATCTTTCCCTCTCTCCTCTTTCTTTCTACCTGCTTACCTCATCCTCCAAGATGCACTTGGGTAGTCTCTCCTCCAGGAAGCTGCCCTGCAATCCCTCAGAGTTTAGAAGTAATGGCCTACTTTTAAGCTTCCAAATTTCCAATATCCAACCCTTTAGTAATAATAATAGCTGAAAGTTGTCGAATATGTTACATAAGGAATGGGAACAAATCCTGCAAATGGTATATGGCAGCCGCTCCAAGAAACACACAAGAGCATAGTGCTAGCATGATGTATATTGTTCACCCCTCTCTCGTCCCAGGGAGAGCAGTGCTTGGGCAGGACACAGCTGGATGCAGTGTGCATTGTGCCCCAGGAGAGCTACCCCAAACCTCTGCCACCTGTCATATTTATGAAAGGATGGGGAGGAGAGAGGACTCACTTGACTGGGTAGGAAGATCCTGAGCTTTGCAATCTAGATTAGAGTCCTGATGACCAGCCACACCTCAGTTTTTGTGTCAGCAGGGGTATCCGCCAGCTTCCTCCCCGCTGTCCCTGGAGAGCCCCCTTGTTGCTAGGCTACCTGCCAGTGAGCCGTGAGGGCTGCAGACCAGTTAGATTGATTGATTGATCTCCATGGGGTGCTTACTATTTCCTCGGCATTATCTCATTTATTCTCGCAACAACCTGATGAGGTATAGCCCTCATTTTCTGGATATTGAAACTGAATCCAGAGAGATTCATCTATAGACACTTTAGCTACTTCATAACTGAGATCAGAGTCAAGCCCAGACCAGGATGACTGCAGAGTGTCAGTTCTGACCCTCTGCCCTGCACGTGGCCTCTCTCCTCTTTCTCCTTCCCTGCTTAACTCATCCTCCAAGATGCACTTGGGTAGTCTTCCTCTGGGAAGCTCCCTACTTCGCCCTCCCTACTTGATGTTGCCATCTTTTCTTAACTTGTCACGTCCCCAACTCCTTAAAGGTAGGCCGATGCTCTTCACCTCTGCATCCTTAGCATGGACAGACATTCAGTGAGTATTTGCTGAGCTCATGAATGGATTGATTTTACATTTCATCTTCCACAAGGTCCAGCCCTCATCATGCTGCCTTTGGATCCAACAAGGAGAAGCGTATAGCACATGCTCCTCTGAAGACCAAGTGAGCCACAGTGTTGACCCCGTAGAGCCTCGGGGGTCAAAGTCAGTGAAATTGATGAGTGTCTCCAGATGTATAAAGATGTCCCAAGATGTACAAAGGCTGTACCATGTGAATGGCTGTCTGACCTCCCAGTGTCTTGCTGGTGTGATTTCTCATTCACTGCACGTTCCTATCCAGTTGTCTTTAGCCAATGGTTTATCAAAAATGTCACTTTTGGCTCCCTGCCTCCCCAAATCAATAGGAGGGTCTCATGTGGGCTGGCTGTGAAAATATATCAAACACATCACCAAGGAGAGGGAGGTGCACTGGGACTGTGACCAGTCACAAAATGACATCCTAAGCACTACAGAGGGACAGATTCACAAGCGTGGGACGGCTGCTCTCAGGGAATGGCCCGAACCTTTCACCAGGCAGGAGGGTGACTCTGGGCAGGTTTCTTCAGTTCCCTGTGTCTCTCATCCCCAAGGGGGGGTGGATAATAAAAGTATCTGTCTGGAGGGACATTGTGAGTTTGGCCCGGCTCATGGTAAACACTCAATTAACATTAGCTATTCTCATGCTTCTTCTTATTGTTATAAAAGCTTGATGTGTCGTAAATCCTTTGAGCTAGCAATTCCACTCTAAGAATTCATCACAAGGATATTATTAAAAAATACATGAACACATACCTGCAAGAATGTTTACTGTAGAATGATTTAAAATATTGAAAAAGGAGGATTGGTTAAAAAAAATTTCATTCAAGCCAATGTACTATTTCTGAGTCATTTAAAATGAGTTTGTGGAAAAATATTCAGATTTGGAAAGATGTTCTCTACCTACTATAAAGCAAAGACTCAAGGTGAAAACAGTGTGTATGATATGATCCTATATTTGTAAAAATGATTACTACATATAAACAGAGACCTGTCTAAAAAATATACTAAAAAATGTTAATGTTTTCTGTTTTTCCTATAATCACCATATAATACTTCATAATGAGAAAAACACAATTAAAGTTACCTTTAAAAAACTGAAATTTGTTTTGTTTGGGGGCTTGTGCCATGAATGCTTTGAAAAACATAATAATAGTTCCCACCATTTCTATGTGCCAGCGTGATTCTAAGTGCTTTATAAAGATTACCTCATTTACATCTTCTAACATGAGTATGAGTATCTAATATTATTATCCCCATTTTACAGATGAGGTAACTGAGGCACAGAGAGGGTGAGTGACTTGCCCAAGGTCACGCAGCTTGGAAATGCTGGAGGTAAGAATTCAATGCTAGGCAGTCTGAACTGGTCCATGCTCCTTCTGCTCAAGCTCTCCCTACAGAATGCTTATTTAAAATTTATTTTCTAAATATATATTTTAAAAATTATAATTAAACCCCACACCGACTCTATTTCTACAGTAGGATTTAGTTATCTGAGAATATTTGGAATTAGTAAGAGGCCACTTAAAATGAATACACTAAACAAATGGAAAAATGTTTGGTTAGGACTTTTATCTTAAAAAAGGAAACTCTAGTTATGGGAAAGTTTATTTTGTCTCATATTTGGGACATTTCAGGTTATACTTGCAACTCTGCTCTAGTTGTTGGAATGAACATTGAGTTTTCGTACATACACAAAAACGTGACACCAGACATTTCTTTCTATCTCAGCTTCATCGATTGCAAAACACATCCTGTTTTCAGAGATGTCAAAAGATGAGTATTTGTGCATTTTAGAATCAATGAAATGCGCGAGGACAATACAACATCACTTTAGTTTGACGGTGCAACATAATCAAAAAGGACGTTTCTGTAAGCATGTTGGACGTCTTCGTCAAATTTCCCCAGATCTCTCTTTACGTTTTCATAATCACCCTCTTTGAAGTGCCGATCTTATCGCCTTCTTTGTTAATTTTCTCTGCCTCGGTGTCTCACTGTGCTGCCTCGCCCAGATCCGTATTTACCAAGGCTTTCCTCTGCCGCATTCAGGATCTCCACCCCATTTTCACCGACTTGATAGAATTCCTGGTTTTGGCATTTTACTCTGTAAACGATCACTTTTACATTGTACTGCAGATGCTTCTAGAAATGACTGAGCACCAGTGAGGAGGAGGAAGAGGAGGGTGTCTGACTACTATGTCCAATACATACCAACTCTGTGACCCTAAATTCTGTCTCAGTTCTTCCATCTGTAAAAGGGGGGTGCTACTCATCGGAGCTACCTCCTAGGGTGCTGTGAGGATAAACTAAGATAACGCATGTGAAACAGTCCTTGGTGCATTGCAGCCCTCGGCTAGCGCCGGCTGTTATTAGGAGTGGGTAGAGACGCTTGAGTTAAAAGGAGAAGGATCTCTGAGTGGAGAACATTTTTATAAGTGACCAGATGAATGATTAATGAATATTGTTGTCTTACAACAACATTTGCTTCCCTAGAAAGAGTCCTCACTGAGAGGGGCTTCAGTGACCATTTTAGAAGCCAGTAATTTTTGCGAAGATCTTGGAATAAAGCTTTTCCTTATATCTCTGAGCAAGACTTGAGCTTCTGTAACTGACGTTTATTAGGAAGCTTGAAGATCTGTACTGAGCTTTCTTTGCATCCAGGCTGATGTGTGTCTGCTCAGATAAAGCTGTACAAGCAGCCGCGCTGGTGAGTCCTGTTCAACTGAATGCCAGGCCGAGCAGAGGCACACGTCTGTGTCAGGATGTAAAATCCAGAGCAGAATTCCAAATGAACGTGTAACATGTCCGTAATGGGGAATTTTTTTTTTTTTTTTTTTTAAATCAAGAGAGTTTCAAAGCTTGAGTGCAATTCCTCTACTTTTATATCTAAGGCAAGGGATGTGAGTAGATATTTTAAGTGATTTAATCTTGAAATAATTATTTCCTCTTACTCCTCTTTCAAGCTTGTGGATCAATTTAATTTAATCCACAGCCTGTAAGAGGAGCCATTAAAGAAAATACTGTTGCTATTCGCAGCTCCCTATATAGATTCATTATGATTTTTCTCAAAATTCCAAACAAAACAAGGTACCTAAATAAGTGGAATCTTGAGAGTGATTGAGATTACAGTCATAATCTACATCCCCTCAATGCTTCTTTTGCTTGAAATAGATTCAAAGTGGTCACTGATTTCTTTTTACTAAATGGAGAGAGAGATTACAAAAATTAAGAGAAATATAAAGAATATGGTAACAAATGTTCATATTTCAATCATTCAAATGAATAAATGTTAAGATTTTGTTGTATTTATTTCCAGTCTGTGTGTACTTGTGCATGGGTTGGAGATGGGTGTGTCTATGTTACCTTTAATATTTTATTATGAATAAAAATAAGTACTTTTTGAGATTCTATTAAAAAGACATCTGCACTAGAATGTTTTTTTGTTTTTTTTTTTTTTTTGAGACAAAGTCTCACTCTGTTGCCCAGGCTAGAGTGAGTGCCGTGGCCTCAGCCTAGCTCACAGCAACCTCAAACTCCTGAGCTCAAGCGATCCTCCTGTCTCAGCCTCCCGAGTAGCTGGGACTACAGGCATGCGCCACCATGCCCGGCTAATTTTTTCTATGTATATTTTTAGCTGTCCATATAATTTCTTTCTATTTTTAGTAGAGATGGGGTCTCGCTCTTGCTCAGGCTGGTCTCGAACTCCTGAGCTCAAACGATCCGCCCACCTCGGCCTCCCAGAGTGCTAGGATTACAGGCGTGAGCCACCGCGCCCGGCCTGCACTAGAATGTTTATAGCCGCACAATTCACAACGGCAAAGATGTGGAAACAACCCAAGTGCCCATCAATACTTGAGTGGATTAAGAAAATGTGGTATGTGTATACTATGGAGTTCTACTCAGCCATAAAAAACAACGGTGATCAAGCACCTTGTATTATCCTGGATGGAGCTGGAGCCCATTCTACTAAGTGAAGTATCACCAGAATGGAAAAACAAGCACCACATGTACTCACCATCAAATTGACATTAATTGATCAACACTTATGTGCACATATAGTAGTAACATTCATCGAGTGTCAGGCAGGTGGGAGGGGAGGGGGGATGGGTATATTCACATCTAATGGGTGCGGTATGCACCGTCTGGGGGATGGACACGCTTGAAGCTCTGACTTAGGCAGGGTAAAGGCAATATATGTAACCTAAACATTTGTACCTCCGTAATATTCTGAAATAAAAAAAAAACCCTAATATTTCAAAAGATCATGTTGTACACCATAAATACATACAATGTTATCTGTCAATTTTAAAAAAAGAATAAACATAAGGACTTTTAAAACCTATTCCTAGAGGTGACCACTCTCATTAGTTTAGTCTCTCTCTCTCTCTCTCTCTGGATATATTAATATATCCACACACATATATTTACATATGTGATATACATAGACATATATATGCAAAACACATATACAGAGATTAACATTATAATAATAAATGTAGGTTTTAACTATATATTTATGCTAAGAAAGCTGTCACTTTTATCTGTTTTATATATGGGGTTCTATATTAGATCTCACTTGATAGATAAAGTTTCTTTGCTTAGAAAATTTGCAAACTCCTGAATTACAGCACCTCCAAGACTCTCCTCAGTCTAAATATGGGATTTGATGCTGCCCCTTTTAACTCATCCCCGTTTTGTTTCTGTCTTTCTCTCTGAGTTCCATGAACTTAAGTCTTGTCCTTCTAGAAAAATATCCACATTGCTCTTCCATGCCCTCCCCTCCACATCATCTCTCCTGTCAAACTCAAGTGCCCCACGAGATTTCTCCTTGCTTTGCTCGGTTGCTGCCCAGGAGGGGGTCCACCAGTTCAGACGGCAGTTTTGGCTCCTGTTAGGATGCCACCAATTAATCAGAACGGGTCTCCTGAGAAAGCCCTCTCCCAAAGCACTTTCAGTCCAACACAAAAGCAGCCAAGGTTCTCATGGTTTCCCCAAATCTTTCTCTATACCTCAAGCACTTTTGGAAACAAAGGTTCTGAAAAACATGCCTAGAAAAATATACCTCCCTCCAAAAGGAAATGAAAGATCTTATTAGGGGCTTCTGCAAAGCGCAATGTGCTGCGCAAATGGACAGCCAAAGCCTGGCTCCGCCTCCACATTCCAGCTCCGCGGGAAGGGCCAGGCCCAGGTGAGCCGATCTGAGTGGCAGACAGGCCCTGCGGGGCAGACACAGCAGCACGGCACAGAGCCAGGGTGACAGTAGGGCACCCCCACGTCCCGGGAACCTGGTTAGTCCCACCTCTAATTAAAACCGTTTGGACCAAGAAAGAAGGGAACAAGAGAAGAGAGAGTTCATTGTCAAAAAAGGATCTGAAACGGAAAGGGATAAACCCGAGCTGGCAAAAACTAATACCACTAATCACCATCTATAAATCTGCTTTTAAAACATGTCATTAGGGGAATCCTGCTGATGAGGACAAATAGAAACGTTTGCTCAGCTCATTTTATCTTGGTCCACATGTGCCCAATCGGCCATATTTGCATTTATTCGGTATGATCATGGGGCAATTTGTGGTCTTTTAAACAGTTCCCTTCTATTGGCTGATGAGTTTGATGTGTGGATAATTTTATTTCCCATCCTGTAGATACATCTCAGCGCAAAGCACCAGGGGTTGACAGCGTCTGTTCCCGTTTTCCTGCCATTCAATCCCTAGTATCTGCCTTTAATCAACCCGCTGGAGCTGCGAGCCCACCCTGTGCTTCTAAGTTGCCTCGGGAAGTCACCGGGCTCGCGGCTCCATCAGTCTGAGTGATGAAATAGGCATTTTTAATATTTGCTAAACAGGATTGTGGAGAAGGTGAAGTCCCGGCAGGGCTCCCAAGCAGTTACTGCATCTTGTTGTCTCAGGTTAATCATGTACCTAATTTGCCGATTATTGACTTGTTCTCGCAAAGGATTTTACTTGGCCTGACATATCGGTAGCCATCAGTGATGAGCTGTCAAGCAAACTTGCTCACTGCCCTAACCACCCAAGATCCTGACTCGCAGCAACTGCCTTTGAGATTTCCTTTGATGCCTAGCGCTGTAGCCAGGTCAGATTATTATTCTATTTTTCAGTCTGATCTGTTTCCTTCCTAGAACTGAGGCTGAGCAAATCTGACACAGTTTGTGGGATTTCAGATATTTGGCAAGATCGCTAGGTTTCTGCTCTACACACACCGTCCCCATAAGAATTTGAGTTGGTAGGTTAAGAAAGGCTTAGATTGATTTTTATTTTCCTATCAGTGTCTTTAAAAATGCAGTGCAAGGTGTCAAAAATGCTACATTTAAAACACAATATAGTATCTCCCTTTCAAACCGACAAAGCTTAAAAATTGACAATATCCAATTTATGCAAGGGTTCAAATAAATAGAATGGGCACATATACAGTGCTGGTGGGGAGGAGTGGAACTGGCACAAACTTGCAGAAGGACAATTTGGCAGTGTGAATAAAACCCTCAAGGGCTTATTTTTAGGAAAAAGATTAAGGGTGCTCCCAAAGACTAGCCACCAGGACAGGCATCATAACATTTTATGTGTCAGTGATTAGGGCTTTTCGTTGATATTTCTGGTGCTCTTCCTTCCAGAGACATCATCAGATTGTACTTCATCCTCCACTGAAGTTAGGATGTGACTTGCTTTTATCGATATGAGAAGGGCTTAAGTGATAATGTGACCACTCCCAAGCAGAATTCTTTAGGAACAGGCGCATAATTCCCCACCTTCTCCTTTCTTTGTTCCTGATAGTGGAAGCTCCACAGGTCCATGTCCTCGAATGAGGTGGACATTAAACAAAGTCCTCGTTAACCCAAGATGGACATATGAAGTAGAGTTTCCCAACCTCAGCCCTTCTGACATTTGGGGCCAGGGAATTCTTTGTTAGGGCCGTCCTGTGCATGGTAGGGTGTTTAACTGCATCTCTGGCCTCTAGCCTAGTAACTCGATACTAGCAACGGCCTCCTTCCAGTTGTGACAACCAGAAATATTTCCAGGCATTGTTAAATGTTCCCAGTGTGGCAGTGGGGGAAGGGCAGAATCGACCCCGTCTGAGAAACACTGATGGTGTAGCATAAACAAGAAATAGCCTTTGCTCTTTAAAGTCGCTAAGATTCTGAGGTTGGTGGTTTTTTGTTTTTTTTTTTTTTTTCCCCCACAATGGATATATTTTGTTATAGCATAAATAGTATATAAAACATTTAGCAAAAACAAACTGTTTCAAATTATGGACGTTACTACTTTCTTCCATTTGTTTTTCTGTGTCTCTAAATTTTTTTTTGGTAATGAAATATGTTTGTTCTTTAGTAAGAAGAAAAAACTAGGACGTTAATTTTATTTTTTAAACAATCTATATTTGCATAATTGTCTGTCTATATACAGGATTTGTTAGGGCTATGCAGAATTTCCAAGAATAATGAACAGCGGTATGCAATCTCTACATCTTTCTATTGTGCTCTAGTTTACAACGTGTCTTCCCATCCTGCCTTTGCTGTTGTTGTGTAATCACAACACTGTGAGGCAGGTGGCACAGGTAGGAAGGACACCGAAGCTAAGGGAAGTTAAGGGACGTGTTTAAGGCCACTTGGTTACTCTGTGGCAGGGCCCACATTCTGGACTTTCTCTCCTACACCATGTTGCCTCTGTATCTCTGTAAAAAGCCAGTACCAAAAAGTCAACTGGGACAGACTCCGATTCTTGAGAAATTTAAACAAGTATTTAATATCCTTGGACAAGGATACTAAACTTTGTAGGCTCTTGGTCAGAGCATGGTACTCAATAAAATTTAAACAACCATTTCATGCAACACAGCCAATAGAATTTCATATTCTCCACAGCCCCCACCTCTTTCTTTTTCTCTTTTTTCCAGCTCAAATGAGTCACCTTGGCTAGACTGCCAATCCCCAAAGAACTTATGTTCCTTGATAGGATATACCAATAGAAGTGAGAAATTCTATAATGGTTTGAGATGTGAGTTAGTCACCTATCCCTGCAAAGAGCTCAGCACCGTCTCCTTGAGGAAATGTAGCTCATCAAATGGACATGGATGCACGTAATGACAGCGAATGAATGTGAGAATGTGTAGGGAGTCTTTTTCTTCCTTTCTTCCTCTTTTTAAACAGCACCCCTGCATTGTACCTGTCTTGTGCGTTCCTAAGCATCCACACGGAGCCTTGCTTACCTGACCCTCCCGTACACACTGAACTCCCAAACTGGCAGCTGGACTGAAACCTCAGCACACATCACCGGCCCATGCCTATTCATTTTCCTTCCCTTGATATGTGTGAGGGGGCTGTCCCTGCAGTGTAGCTATTTTGAGATGACGATCACTAGAACAATCACAGGCTAGGCAGGAGATGGACAGTGCAGTGTAGCCACAAAAGAAGAAAAGACAATGTCGTTGAGGATTTGAGTCCTGAATGTCAGAACGGCAGGGAAACTGGGTGGAGTATGTTTCTGCCTATTGTCCATTATCACTCAGTTACAACCAGTTACTGACTTGACTTGCCACGATCGTCAGCTTTTCCATGGTTCTAGTTGCCCAGAGCATGCAAGGGAAGGGGGCTAATAGCGCTTTGGAACTACGTGGGGAAGAAGTGTTTCCTTAGCAAATCTCCTTGCATCCAACTGGCTGAGAGGAAAGTTATGCTCAGCTGTGCCCAGAGGCATGTTCATACTTTCTCAAATAATGCCAGTAAGCAGATTTCACTACTGTAAATCCTTCATTATGCTACAGTAGAATCAGTGCAGCCTGAAGGTCAAGGAGATCACCTAACAATGTGCACGACCTCCCAGAGCCGCACGCTGCCTCCTGGCCAGGAGCTACAGAATTGCACTGAATTCTTCTCTTTCTCTTGATGAGAATCTCTTTGAAAAGCAGATGTGATTTCTGTATCAGGAGTTCTGCTTGGTCAGGGGCCATGTTAACTCATCTCTAGATAATCAGTACCTAGGCCAATAAATATTTTTTTGGACGGATGGATGGAGGACTTATTGATTACCACATTACATATGGGTCCCTGTAGCATGGGCTGTGTGTGGTAATAAAAACCTACATAGCCTTCTCTGCTCAAAAAAGAAATAGTCCTTTTAGTCCTTATATTGATCATTTTAGGCTGTAAAGATGGGATTGCAAATAAGTTTCATCTTGAGCACCAACACTGGTCGATTGGTAGTGGCTGCCTTGAGAGTTATGCTGGAGGGATGTGTGCACTGGGCTCAGTAAGGAAAAGTGCTGTCATTGATTAGTCATGTCTGCCATGAGCTAAAGGCGAGGAAATGGTGGCCCGACCACCTTGCATTTGCCAATGGGTTTTAAAGCTTTAAATTCTTCCAATTGAATTTTCTAGATGAATACCTTCCCAACATATTTCAAAGTCAGCTTTGATTGGATACATGTGTGTTTCCCCACCACTGGCATTTTTTGCTAATGTCCTTTTTATTCTGGCTGGATTTGAGGGCAAATGAGGCAAGAAAACCCCACTTGGTTTTTCTCAGGATTTTCAATTCCTATTGGAAAAGAAAATCAAGCTAGGTAGGTGTTAATTCACCCCAAGTGGCATGCATAATAAAACTGCTAGGACAAATTAAAGGAAGGAGAGGAAACACATTGAGATCCTTAATATAATTCAATCTCTTCATTCCAAGCACTGGGAATAATCTCACTTTCATGGTGCCAAGCTCTTCCCAAGGAACTTAGTCCAGGGAAGCCACAGAGAAATAGCTGCTGAATTTTGGATTACATCACTCTTATCATATATAGTAAGATGCCACCTTTTAAAGTAACCCCATAACCAGAACACCGGGATAGAAAGTACCCAACGATTAACCTCCAGGTCTAGCAAAGTTTCATCAGGTAGAGATATTACCTTTTTGGGGGGAGATAAAATTCATATGACATTTTAATAGTCTTTGCTATTTTATAATTCAGTGGTTTTAGTATATTCTCTATGTTGTGCAAACCATCACAACTATCTAATTTCAGACCATTTTTTCACCCCCCTGAAAAAAAAACCCACAGCAGTTATTTCTGATTCACAGTTCTCAGCAACCATTAATCTACGTTGTCTCTCTATGGATTTGTCTATTTCTCTATTCTGGACAATTCATATAAATGGAATCATGCAATCTGTGGCCTTTTGTGTCTGGCTTCTTTCATACACCATAGTGTTGCCAAAGTCCGTCCATGCTGCAGTATGTAGTGGTAATTCATTCCTTTCTATGTCTGAATAATATTCCATCATACGGGTATATTACATTTTGGTTATCCATTCATCAGTTGGATGTTTGGAGTATTTCCACTTTTTGGCTTTAATGAATAATGCTGCAGTGAACATTGGTGTTTATGTTTTTATAAGAAAATAATGTTTTCAGTTCTCTTTGAGTATATATATACCTAGTAGTGGAATTGCTGGGCTATATAGGCAATTCTATCTTTAACTTTTGGAAAAATTGTCAAACTCTTTTCCACAGTGGCTGTGTCATTTTACGTTCTTGCCAGCAATGTACAAGGGTCCTAATTTCTCCACATTCTCACCAGCAATTTTTATTGTCCCTCTTTTAATTATAGGCATCTTACTGGCTATAAAGTAGTATGCACATATTTTTAAACATTGGGTCACATCAAACATGGTCATACCTGGGCATGAGATGGTGGAAGTCCCCTTCTTATGTAAACACCAAAGAGAGCGTCCTTCCCGAGGGAGATGTTGAACTTTAAGAACTGGGGCTGACTGATGTGAATCTGTGACCTCCAAAACACGCCTGGTGGGACTTCTTGTGTCACCCGCCGACCAACTTCTGCTTCGCCACTGTCTATGCTGCTGTTTTTCAATGACCAGGGCACTAGAAAAAAGGAATAGATGCCAAGTCAGTGACATTTGTATACACAGTTGTCTCTATATTTCTGTTTAATTACATGCCAAGAGTCTTCTTTTGTTTTAACATTAAGATTAAAGTCATGGCATTTTTTTTTTTTAAGTCACAGCTAAAACATTTAGGTTTTAAATAACAAAGCTATAAATTCATGGCCCAGGGCATCTGTAATCTTGGCACAATGCTTTCTAAAAATTCTGTGATTATCCTTTACTAATCAAATATAATAAGACCCGGAGTCTGATAAGTACATGTAAAGCTTCTAACCACCCCAAATGTGACTGTGATGTAAAAATTATCAGCAGGTGAGGGGAGGGTGATGTTAATTTGGCACAAAATTTAATTCTTGTAGCCTTTCATTAGTTTCAGACACAAATAAGTCCAATATACTCTGACATTTTGAACAAAAATCAGTTCAGAATAAACACAACAACTCAGTAGAAAATGAGGACTTGATCTCAGGCAGATCTAATATTAGGTTAGGTCCTTCCTTGAGTTAGAGGGAGGGGTCTGAGAACCACGGAGAAATCACACCTTTCTCTCTTGGTGATACTAATGCATCTTTGCTACGTGATTTTGAAATTGCTTATGTTGAAAACATCGTTTGCCCACACTCAGCATCCTTTAGGACTTTAAAAATAGGAGCTCCAGAAATGCCTATTTTTAAAGAGGATTTCTTAATAACAGTGAACCAGTCAGCACTTCCTATGCTTCCAAGAGTTGTTTCCTTTGCAACCACTCTTGCGACTATTCTTAAGGAAAAACTCAGAGTTATCAGTAGTTGCTCAAGAAAAACAAGCTCATCATTGTCTCTGAGCCTCATTTTCCTTAGCTCTAAAAGGAACAAAAAACCTAGTTGAAACCTCATTGTATAAAGGTCACTTGTGATTCCTTCAAATGGATTCTGAACTCAGCAGGACATAGAAAATCACATCTCATCATCCTCCTATCTTCTTAAGAACTTCTGAACCAAGTCATCCCAAGCACAGAAAGAATTGAAGTCATTTCTGTTTTGAGGGTCTTTTCACTTCTGA
Source organism: Eulemur rufifrons (assembly GCF_041146395.1). Classification (NCBI taxonomy): domain Eukaryota; kingdom Metazoa; phylum Chordata; class Mammalia; order Primates; family Lemuridae; genus Eulemur; species Eulemur rufifrons. The sequence goes on from NC_090992.1 coordinate 17,734,275, forward strand.
GGCCACTGGTCACTTTAGTGACCCTACAGATCTGAAAACTTCTTCAGCCTGATGGGCAAAGGCTGGGAAACAAGCACCCCCTACATTCTGCCATGGATGGACTCTTCTGAAAATATTTATCCATATTTGTCCACATACATTGCGAAGAGTTTGAACAGTCAGGAGAAATTGCAAAATTGCTGAAGACTGGCACGAACAGTGAGCGAGTCTACCCGACTCAGCAGAGATGGCTCTGCTGCTGTGTAGCTACTACAGCGAGACAAGACTCAGAAGGGATCTTGGTCCTCGTTTTCCTATCTGTAAAATAGAGAGGTGACATTTTTGGGTCTCTGATGGCCTTCCATGTCTAAATTAAAAAAAGAAAACCACAGAGTGACTTGAGGATATAAAGGATTTTCCTGTCCCTTTTTCTTTAACATGTGAGATGATGATTGATTTTTATTCAGCTCAATAGTAGATCAAATCAAAAGTTGACAGCGGCTTAAAATAAAGCAGGAGAAACACTGGTTTGGATCTTAAGAAGAACTCTTTAACCTCTAGGATAATACAACTAGGGAATGGGCTCCTAAGGGAAGTTTGGAAGCCTGTATCACATAACATCTTTAAAAAGAAAATAGACAACTGGAAGTCCTAAGTGGATCAGGCCATTAGATGGGGATGAGATGGTTTGCTTGTCAAACATTCTGAACTTTTTTATGTTGGCTACATATCCAATGGACACTGCATACTTGCCTGCAGGCGGAGGAAGACAGCGTCCTGTTTCAGATCAAACACTCTGGGCTGAAACTGCCTTGGTTCAAATCCTAGCTTTGATACTTGCTAAGTGTGTCAACTCGCTGTGCCTCAGTTTCTTCATATGTACAGTTGGAACACTATTAGTAATATTTATTTCATAGAGTTGTTGAGGTTTTAATGAGTTAATCCATGCAAAGCTCTTAGAATAATTTCTAGCACAAAATAAGTATTATTAGCATCATCTGTAAGGCCCTACGCCTAAATTGAGTGTTGTTTATTTGGGGGTTTTGCTGAAATAATGGCATGTCCAGGGAGAAACATTTGTTATCACAAGTTGATTAGAAGCTCCGATTACTATAAACTGGAAACTAATTTTTACTTTAAAATGCTGCTTTTGACAGATTTCCCCCAACCAGATAAAGTCTTTTGGTGAAGGATAATAATAAAAGGACCCAGTAAGGAAGAGATGTTAAAAAAAAAAAAAAAAAAAAAAGCCCCTGGAGAAGAATAGTTTGGTGGCCTCTGATAGAGACCAAAAGCAACCCCGGTGATCATAATGTGGCAACAAGTTACAGAAATGCATTAAAAATAAAAAAGAACTTTAAAGACATGATTTCTCTTTAAACTTAATAAGATGGGCTTTGCTTTACATCTGTTGGGCTTTCAGGGGTTGCTGGGTTAATGACAGGATATGAAAAAGAGGCAGGAAATCAGCACCCATGAGCGCTCTAATCTACTGTGGAAACTTAAATGGATTTCGATAATGTCAAGCCAAATGCAGATGCCGGAGACGTGCAAGGAAGCGGCCTCTTAGCGAGTGGTTGCCGGGAGGAATTCAGACTCGGAGCCTCAAAGGTTTGGTTCTTACAGTAGTGGGATCCCGCTGCCTTTCTGAGACCTCCACTTCGGGACATTGAGCTCAGGAAATTAGCTGCTACTACCAATGAGTACAGGCTACCTTCTCAGTAGCCACACCGTCCTCTAGGGTTTTAGATGCGCCCCTCCTCATGTTCCATCCACTAAATAAGGCAGTGATCCTGGGTGATGAAGTACAAGTTTTGGAGCCAGATAGAACTGGGTTCAGTTCCTGATTCTGGTTCTTCCATGCTGTGTGACCTCTAGCAATTTGCTTTACCTCTCTGGGACTCCAGTCCATTTTTTGTAAAATGAGAGAAATAAAACTAACTTACCTCATGTGAGTAACAAGTGGAAGTACACAAAGAAGAGTTAGCACATAATAACAGCAAAATAGTTGCTAGCTTCTTACATGGAATGAAATAAAAGAATGAACAACTCTAAGGGAATGCATCTGGCTTTCTTTTCAGAGTAAAGAATTTTCTAAAAGTCAAAAAAATTGTGTGTGTACATGTAATATATAGGCATGTATATATGTGCATACATATGTATATATCTCTCTTTCTATCAAGAGCCTAATTCTTCTAGAATAGACTTAACTGTGGGAACAGGCTTAAAGTTGGGAGTCAGGGCGTGATCCAGGTCAAGTGCACCTTCACACTGAAGTTCACTTCCTTTACAACACCATCCCTAACCCCCATCTGCACCCAGATAAATAGTTCTTTCTCTGTGTTTTCATAGCATTTACATTTAACTCTACTGCAGCCTTTAGCAGCTGTCGTTAGGTACAGTAACTGACTCTCACTAGCTAGCCACTGTGCTCCCTGAGGTTAGGCAGAGCTGTGGACTCACCTCCAGGTTCTCTAAGCTTTGCACCTGGTGATCATGTGTGATCCATAAATGCTTACTGAACTGGATCAGACTCTACCAGCCCATCTGGTGGGCTATTTCAGCTACCCCTCCCCCCAACCCCGTGATGACTGGGTGAAATGAGAGCCTTAAGGAAGATTTACTTTGAAAAGCTGCATATAAACAGAGCTTTTGTTTTTTAAATAAAATAACCTTTTGAAAGTACTATTATGAAATTTACTATCTAAAGAACCTTCCTTGTGGATCCTTTTGAAGAGTCATGAGTAAATGCTTAATTTATCTTTTGTGCACAATCTTACAAGTAAACAAACCAACCAACCAGGAGAGGTAGAATGCAGTGGAAAAGTCTTTAGATTGAGAGCCAAAAGTCAGGGGTCCTTGTCCTGATACTTAATGACCCTGGACCTTTTGTGGAAGGAACAGGTATAAAAAGACCATTCTGTTGATGAACTTCCATCCTTGTTACTAAGCAGCTCCCTAGGTTTAGGCAGGTCTAGCTCTTGAAGTCTCAACATCCTAAGCTACATAAGAGTGGTTTGGACCCAAAGATATCTTAAATGGCATTTCACTCTAGCCTATTGTGGTCTCAGAGGGGGTAAAGAGGGTCATCTCTGGGTATATGCTATGGAGAATGTGTGTGTGGCAGTGGGGAGGGGGGGTGTCAGCGGGAAGGAGGAGAGGTTACCAGGAAGCATTTACGGTTGATTAATTTACAGGTGACTTCACTTGTAACAAACTTGATTTATTTAACATAAGAAATCCATACTGTTAAACAGCTAGTGACTGCTTTCCAACTAAACTTTCCAGGTGTGTAACTGAATTATGCTTTTTTATAGAGGGTTTTTCAATTTTCCCCATATATGTTATGTGAGCGTGTGTGACACACAGTCATGCATCACTTAACAACAGGGATACATTCTGAGAAATACATTCGTAGGTGGTGATTTTGTCATTGTGCAAACATCACAGAGTGCACTTAGACAAACGTAGATGGCAGAGCCTGCTACACCCCCAGTCTGTACGGTATGGTCCATTGCTGCTAGGCTGCAAACCTGGATTGTGTGGTGTTGACTGAATACTGCAGGCAACTGCAACACAATGGTGAATACTTGTGTATCTAAACATAGAAAAGCTACAGGAAATATACTTTATGAAAGCTAAAACATGGTACACATGCAGAGGGCACTTTACCAGGAATGGAACTTTTCAGGGCTGGAAGTTGCTCTGGCTGAGTCAGTGAGTGAGTGGTGAGTCAATGTGAAGGCCTAGGGCATTACCCTACACTCTTGTAGACTTTGTAAACACTGTACACTTACACTACATTGAATTTGTTTTAAAAAAGTAATTGTGCTATAACGTCATGACGACTATGTCACTAGGTGACAGGAATTTTTCAGTTCCATTACAATCTTATGGGACCACAGTCATATATTGTGTCAAGTGTTGACTGAAATGTCCTTACGCACAGCATGACTGTATTTAATTTATAGACCTCATTCAAATTTGTCAATTGCTGCACTAATATTCCTTACAGTAAAAGAAAAAAGGGTTTTTGCCTATATACTTTTAAAAAATCTTGAAAATGTGTATAACTTTTGTAATTTTAAAAACAATGAAAAAGAGGAAAATGTGCAACTACTGCCGCCAAAGAGATAAAAAGAAATTGCTTCGGCCAGCGTGGAACTCTATCCCTGGAGGTCGAGTCCCTGGGCTGGTGTCCAGGAGTATAGATCTCTGCTGTTCTCTACGGCCGAACAACAGCATCAAAGCCAGGCTGTCCCACAGATGAGGACTTGAACCTGGGCTCACCCCTGCCATGCCTGCTGTTCTAGGGCCACCAAAATGGCTAGTCCCTAACACGACACCACTGAGAGGCAGATAGCAAGGAAACAGTAATTAAGGTTTCTAACTTTACCCACAGGTTGGGTATCCTTACGCTGAGAAGTTCAGAGACCTCAAGGAGACAATATTGCACAGTAGAGCTGGTCAGTCCCGGGTTTGAATCTTGGCTCTGATGAACTGACAGCTGTGTGCCTTTGGGTTAAATGCCGCCCTCTCTGAGTCTGTCTACTCATCTGTATAATGGAGGTGCTTCTGAGGATTAAACCAATGGCACGTTGTACCTGACTTGTAGGTGCTTCCACATCTTTCTATCCTCTCTGTGGCAGTGCCACCCAAAATCAGCTGTAACTTCTTTTGTTAGATGTGGAGGGTAAATTTATGATGGTCTATTTGAAAATATAGGCTACCTAGTATAGGCACTAAAGAAGGCCAGGAGGTGCCGTGGGCCTTAATGAAATAGGCATTTTCCAGAGCAGCTGAAAGCAATACACAACGAAGGGTCGGTACGTCCACAGATAGGGGGAGGGCAGTGCAGGTCACATGTGTTAAGATATGACGGCCAGAGAAAACGAAGTCACAAGTTCATTCACTCCAAATTGCTGGTGTTGATGTGTGCTCCAGCTCTGTGGTCCCCAGCCCCCAGGCCACGGACAGGTACTGTCAGGAACCAGGACGCACAGGGAGGTGAGCAGGGGGTGAGTGAGCGAAGCTTCATCTGTATTTTCAGCTGCTCCCCATCGCTCCAATCACTGTCTGAGCTCTGCCTTCTGTCAGATCAGTGGCTATATTAGATTCTCATAGGAGCATGAACCCCACTGTAAATTGCACACGTGAGGGATCTAGGTTGTGGCTCCTTATGAGACTCTGATGCCCGATGATCTGAGGTGGAGCTGAGGTGGTGATGCTAGCGCTGGGGAGCAGCTGCAAATACAGATTATCATTGGCAGAGACGTTTGGCTGCACAATACATGTAATGCACTTGAATCATCCTGAAACCATTTCCTCCTGCCCGGTCTGTGGAAAAATTGTCTTCCATGAAACTGGTCCCTGGTGCCAAAAAGGTTGGGGACCGCTGCTCTAGCTGCTTCTCATGTGAGCAACTCTGTGCAGCCTGCTCTAGTGAAAAGCAACCAGATTGTATTGATTTGACAATGATCAATGAATGTCCTAAGCAATGTTGGGTGTATTCATACTTTCATGCAATGAATATTTATCAAGCATCTACTCCACTACTAGGTGATCTCTGGTCAACACCAGAGCTGGGGTATATGTCATATTCTCATCATCCCTTATCCAGGCAGTGTACAGCCCAGGGTCCTATGGCCTCAGTTTGGGATTGAATTTGGGGCATCAGGAGAAGACACATAAATGGCATCCTGTGTTCATTCTGTGAAAGCCTGGCCAGTATGGTTGGGTGCCGGGCAATGCCGGACATGGCATCCTGGCACGCAGGACCAAGTCCAGCCCACATCTCCCAGAGCCGGGGTTTCCATGGCAAACGTTTCTGTCTATCCATGAGCTGCACAATGAAAAGTGGAGATGATCATTTTGCCCTGAGAAGCAGATCCTTAAGACACAATGGTTCATCTCTAGCTTAAAGATGAGATTTCTGAGCTTTTAGAGGCAACACTCTAAAGATCAATTTTACAGGACAGTCCAACTCTGTAACTCCATGGAAGATTGCTCATGCAAATGTGAAAGTATTGCCTATTTCTGAAACAGGTACCTAAAATTTCAACCAGTTAAATAAGATGGATGTCGGGCAAAACGACAGCCTTCCATATCCACATTAGGGGCTAATCATTTCAGAAAATGTTGCCATAATTCATTTATGGAAACAGCAAAACTATTCCCCAAACAAGTGATAAAGGGAATGGACTCATAGTCATATCGGGGAAATGAAACCTCATATTAATACTTTCTAACTCAACCGAACTCCGGAGGCCTCAGCATAAATCTGCCTTGCAGATTATCCTGCCTCACATATTTTTATCTATTGCAAATAAAGTTGAATCCAGAATATTGCCACAGTCATTACACCTCGTTTCCATTTATTTGGGAATCAGGACAACCATCTGAGGGTTCTGTTTAACCAACAGATAAGTGAAAAGATTCTTCTAAGGACCTTAGAGGCACTGACCAAGAACATAGCTCATCCGAGACAGCGGCAGCTCCGCAGCTCTCCCCTGCTGGTGGCTGCTATGCTGCAGGGACAGAGCACCATCCCGAAGTCACTGCACCTGTGACGGTGTTCACGTCATCACACAGCAATGATGCTTTTTATAAAATCCTTCAGCTCTTGGGACTATACGTGGCCTTTGCATCTTTTGAAACCTCAATTTGTTGCCTTAGATAAAAACAGTCAACTCTTTGCCACTAGGAGTGTTAACAAATATTTATAGCTCTGTTCGGGTGAACTTGCTTCTACATTAATACGTAGTTTAGTTTACTAATAATGTTGATAGTAGCTACAATGTATTGAGTGGTTATTACTAGCCACATCATCTCCTGGTACCTTTATAATTTTTCCCATTTTTCAGATGAAAAGACTGAGGTTCATGGAAGGTAAGTGACTTGCCTAGGGTCACACAGCTCTTTAGTGGTGGATCTGGGATCAAAAGCCACGTTTGATGAATTCTGAAACCCACATATCTAACCACTATGCTGACTGCATTTCAGATCCTGTGCTATGCACAGTCGTCCCTTGCAGTCCGCAGGGGATGGGTTCCAGGACCCCTGTGGATACCAAGATGTGTGGGTGCTCAAGTCCTTTATATAAAATGGTACAGTGTTTGCTTATAACCTATGCATATCCTCCCATATATTTTAAATCATCTCTGGATTACTTATAGTACCTAATACAATGTACATGCTATGTAAATAATGTTTATACTGTATTGATTTTTATTGTTTTTTTCCCCCAAATATTTTACTTACTTACTTTCTTTCTTTTTTTTTTTTTTTTTTGAGACAGAGTCTCACTCTGTTGCCCAGGCTAGAGTGCCATGGCATCAGCCTAGCTCACAGCAACCTCAAACTCCTGTGCTCAAGCAATCCTCCTGCCTCAGCCTCCCGAGTAGCTGGGACTACAGGCATGCGCCACCATGCCCGGCTAATTTTTCTATATATATTTTTAGTTGTCCATATAATTTCTTTCTATTTTTAGTAGAGACGGGGTCTCGCTCTTGCTCAGGCTGGTCTCGAACTTCTGAGCTCAAACAATCTGTCCACCTCGGCCTCCCAGAGTGCTAGGATTACAGGCGTGAGCCACTGCGCCCGGCTCCCAAATATTTTCACCCTGAGTTTGGCTGAGTCTGTGGATGTGAAACCTGTGGCTACGAAGGGCTGACTGTACATAGGATACACAGAGGGAAGTATTCAGAGAGCGGAGCCCAGATCTCTGGGTGTACCAGTTAACTCTGAGAGTGTGGCAAGTGCAGAGGGGGGCATATTGGATCTCTTTATCAAAGCCCATGTAAAGCCACCATGACGCTGTGTGCAACGGAAACCATGCAACTTAGAATGGGGCTGTGGGTGGCCATCAGATGCAAAACTCCACCAATGTGGTAGACATAAGTGGCAGCCATCTGTAACAATGCAGAATAACATGGCCTCCAAAATGAGGGAGTTGCTGTGTCGGTGGTAGGTAGGTTGGTGTATTTGCCAGCAGACATGCAGTAATGGGATGTTTGGCTCAAATATAATGACCCTTAGCCCTTCTGGGAACTTCACCGACTTTGGAAAAGCCCCATGTAGGGAAGTGATCATTCTGAAACCCTGGGCTGTGTTCATTGAGAGGCTGATGAGAGCCAGAGGAAGAATTTACCAACCTCCCTGCTAATCTGGCTCCTACTACCATGCATTAAGCCAACTAGTAAAAATCATTATGAAGTTTTTGCTGAAAGGGCAAGTGTAGAAAAACATGTTTCTAAACAGAATAACAGTCTTTGCCATTTTTTTCCAACTTGCATACCATCTGGAAATTCTGATTTTTTTTTTCAAAGGGTAGGAAAGAAATGTGCTCCAGGCACAAATAAATGTTTACAGCTGAGTTATAAACCGAGAATGGTAGGGCTTAAAACAGACAGGCTGGCAGTGATGGAACTCAAGCTGCAATGAGACAAGTAGGCTGTGGGGAGGAGGCCAGCTTGTTTGACATACCGGCCTTTCGAATAGGAAGTCCTGCTTCCCACTGACCTCATCAAGCAAATGTTTGGGAAGAAATTCTAATCTGGGTTTTTTTTTTAATCTTTAGAAGGTAAAGGAAAAAGGTAAAGTCGTATTACTGTCTATCATGACATTCTGAAGGCAGTCTTCGCCTTTGGAAAATACAGCATCCCCTAAGAAGTGGAAGGATGTTTGTTAAATGGACCAGCTGAGAGGTGGAATGATGACATCAGTGACAATAACCGAGATTCGTTAATCACTTGTTAAGTGCCTGATACTACATGCAATGTTTTACAAGGGTTATCTCATTTATGCTGGACAGCAAGCTTATAAAGGACTTCCTTTTCACAGATGAGGAATTAGAAGCTGAGAGAGGATAAATGACCTGCTCATGGTCATGCAGTTGCTAAATGATGGAGTTGGTGTTTGTATCCAGACCAGCTCCAGAATCCTATATTACAGACAATGTCTTAATGCAAAGCTACCGAGAATATATTATAACCAGTGCTTGGTCAAGAAGGAAAAACTGATGTATTGGGAGTTTGGTCTTTCTCTCTGGTCTCCTAAAATTCGGGTAGTTAGAGAAAAAGTTCTAGAAAAGTAGAAATGGGTTTGGGAATGATCTAGAGTAATCATAAAACTTTTGTTGTTGTTGCTGTTAAGGGCCAGATTGTGAATATTTTAGGCTTTGTGGGCCATGTAGTCTCTGTTGCAACTACTCAACTCCACCATTGTATTCTGAGAGCAGCCACAGACAACAGGCAAGTGAATAGGCATGGCTGTGCTCTAATAAAACTTTATTTACAATAACTGGCAGCTGGCCAGATTTGGTCCATGAGATGTAGTTTGCTGACCCTTGATAGAGAGGACACCTTGAATTTAAAATGAGTGATAGGTTTTAAGAATGATCCAAGCAATTCTACTTGGGAGTTTATTCTTTCTTAAAATTTATGCACAAATTGGGTGCATACAATGTGCCTTTGCAATTCCTTGTATACCCTGTCTCTGGGCCTAGCCAGTCAAACTGGCTTCCCTTATGTTATCCGACCAGGTCAGAATACCATATTGAATCTTCATTCTCAAGGCTTATCTAATCCCAGATCTATAGAAAAAGTGCCCCATGCCTTTGTAATGAAGATATATGAGTTCATTCCTTTGAACATAGAAATACACACAAGATGGTGAGTGATTCTGGCAGGCTGTGTGCTCCCTCTTCTTTTTGTGAAACCCAACAACCGTCCACGTTAAGGTTTAATTGAAGGAGAGTGGGGAAAAAAAAAAAACCCTGGACAACAACAAATGGAAAAGGGAAAGGAAGACAAAGCCCAAAGAACACACACTCCCAACTAATTAATCAAGTGCTTTGTTTCCACTAACATATCAGAGTGTGTAGGCTGCCCTGTCTATTAGATTCGTTTCCAAACCTGAAGAGTGTAAATACTCCTAAAGACCAGGTAATGAAATCTCTATTGATGGGCTACCTTAGATGGGACTCGCATGCCTGTGTTTTGCTTACATTTTAATTTGCTCCTGTTGGATACTCACCCAGTAATTGCTTAATAAGATTAACCTCCTTGGCAATGTGTTGTGTATCTTGATTAAAACATTATTGGAGTGAAAGATTATTGTATACTGCAAAAAAATGGAGGGGGTGTTATTTAATTAACTTATTGCCAATATATCTTGATTGTCTCTTTGAAACACTGGAAAAGTAGTCGATTGGAATTGATTCGGGTTGTCTAAATGTATAGAATTGGGTGGAGGGGAGCTGGGAGGTCACTGGGCACAGAAATTCAAACTCAAGGTCACTTTGGACAAAAGAGATAGGTGTGTAGGAGAAAACTGCAGCCTTTCTAGTCATTGTATAAGTCATGCTTTAAAATAACTTAGGAAGAGATCTGATTATCTTCAGTCATCTGCTGAGTACCATTTCGGTGTTCAGAAAGGAAGTGTTTTGAGTTTTATTTCATCTTTAAGCAACTTTAAATTTTCACACTTTTCTGTAAGTATCCTATTGACAAAATTCATTGGACAGTGATTTGGCAAACATTTTGTCTGTCTTATAACTCATTTGGAAAATATCTGAACTTGCGATGCTATGCGACTCACACGATATTTCCAAAAACATGTTGCACACGAGGGAAAAATTTCTGGTCTTTCCAAAGACACAATGGAAAGTGTTTCTTCATTTGTTAATTTACAGACACGTCCTCTTAGGACTTATTCTCCAGGCGAAAGTTTTCTTCTGCCTCCTGCCTAGGCTGGTGCGGGATGCAAAAGCGTGGTGGGGAATGGAGCTTAATCACAAATGGGAGGGGATCTGATCTTTACCGATGGGGACCAGGGCAGGCCAGTGATTCCCATGTGTGAAGGACATGATTTAAAAAGCATTTGTATATAACATGTAACCAATGTATACACACATAAAATATATCCCTGAGCCCGCTGACAGAATATGCATATTCACTTCAAATGTGCATTCTGCATTCTCCTGAAGGGGTGGGGTGCTGACTTGTAGATTAAAGGACACTCATGGATACAACATATCAGAGACTCCCTAAAGCAGGTTTTCCAAAGGCGGCACCGTTGTCATTTTGGACAGAGATAATTCTTCATCAGAGGGGGCTGATCTATGTATTGTAGGATTTTCACAGCATCTCTGACCTCTACCCATTAGATGCCAGTCACACCCACTTCCAGTTGTGACAATCAAAAACGTCTTCAGACATTGCCAAATGCCCAGGCTAAGAATCACCGCCTTAGAGAAAACTGAAAGAGTGGATGCGGTCAGGAACTGGAGGTGAACAGATTTCAAACCTGAGGCTAATAAATTTGGCTCTGGGCTTTTTGGTCAGTTAAGGCAAAATGTACTTTTCATATTTCGGTCTAGTTTTACTTACCCAGTAATGGAAAGCATATAATTTCATCCTCAGATAAAACTTTTTCATGCTTACTTAAAGGTAATTTAGTACTATGATCATGACAGATGAGTAGAGCGATTCTTAAAGACGGGATAAAAAGACAAAAAAGTCATACTCGAAGCATTAGGACAGCTCTGGGGAGAATAATTTAAGCAGCATTAGCATCTCAGGATGACTAATGTACATCTCTGAGGGCGGATGAATTCCAGAATCTTCTCTCTGGAAAATGACTGATCTAAGGAAAACCCCAGCATCCTGCCCAAAGATGCACAGGGAATCCGAGTTCAAATTTGTACCTGCTCACTTGTTTGCTTTTGGATAAGTTTCTAGAACATTCTGGGCCTCAGAATCTCAGAGATAAATTCCGTTAGAGTTGCTGAAGTTACACAATGCTATGCCTGGCACAGAATAGCTACCTAAGAAATGCTGCTTCCTTTTATCTTCTTTGAAATATCCCTGTGGGGTAGTTTGAGAAGTGTGGGGCTGAACTGGCTGTATATGCTAAGAGGCAGGGTGGAAGACCGCGTGTTTGGAGAAACCCTTCAATACAATCTCTCCCGTTTGCGACTTCCATCCTGAAGTGAGCACACCCTGCCATGTGCCAGCCTGGCTAACTGTGCCATTGGCTGTGCTTGTCGTTTAATTGCTCCATGTCCCCACCTCCCCACAGTTCTGTTTTCTCTCCCCCTTCTTAGCACCTTGTTAGCACTTATTTCTTTTTCCTGCAAGTATACAGTTGCCTGATTGCTTCAATAAACATTTCTATTGTCCCCTTCACTGTTCCGAGAAGAGAAGCTTTGTTGCCGAGTTGTCAAAACTCCTTTCTATTCCCCCTGAAAGCAGAACAGCTCCACAGCTCTGAGCCTTTCTCTTTCATGCCAAGCCAGGCACGCTCCCTCCCCAGGGAGGCTGGATCTCTCCTCCTGGGAGAGGGACCCAGTCTAGTGGCATGTGCTGCCTGCTGCTCTCTGCCTTCTGATTAGGCAGGACTTTCTCCTGCTGCTGCTGCTGCTGCCGCTCCAGCTGCTGCTGTTGCTGCCGTGGCTGCTGCTTCTGCCCAGGCCCTGGGATGCTTTCAAGTAGCTCAAGACGGTGCCAGTTGCTGCAGATAGCATAGGTATGCACATTGCTCCGAGCAGGCCCCGTGCCAGCTCCGAGTGATCCAGCCAAACACAGCTAACAGACAGGAACAGCAAACAGCTTTTAACGGGGGCACCTAAGAAAGGCAACGATTTTTTTCCCCCTTTCTTTTTCTTTTTGCATACCTTCCAAGATTTGGATTAGAAAGCCTGAACCAGCTGGTGAGAGCTCTGAATTTTCCTGTGACCTCAAGAGGGCAAGCAGCAGCTGTAACCTCACCTTTGCCTCCAGATGGCATTGTTGCCACATCATCGTTTCCTGGTAAGCCGGTCCTTATCCCATTGTTAAAGGTGTGTCCATCTGCCGGCTGGAGTTGCCAATTGAGTCCGAGCAGATGCATTGCTGCAGGAGAGACAAAGTAATGAAAATATGAATAGATAATTCAGCAATGCAAATGTCAAGGGGGAGGGCCAGGTGCCTTTTTCCAAGAGATTGCCTTTTAAGGAAGCTGCAGTTCAAAAAAGGCTTGCCCCAGGCCGCAGGGATTAGCTAAATACAGAAAGGCTGTGGATCTGGGTGGTGAGGTCTCCTCCTTTAGTGCTTCTGCTCAAAGTCTTAGGGGGAGATCTCTCCTGGTGGGTGGAGGAGGGAGGAGAAAACTTTGCCCAGCTCTTCCAAATGGTGCCACCGCAGAGGGGAAAGGGCCCCCCTAGAATCAGGGAACAGAGGAGAGGACTGCTCCATCACATCCATCCTTTCCCGCACTCTGGACACAGCTGCTTTCAGACAGCGGGTCCAGGGGCACTGGCAAGATGGGTTTCCCCAAACTACGCACTCAAAATGTCAATCAGCTTCAAAGGCGGCTACCCAAAGGGTACCTGCCTGTTGGTCTACTCTACCTGCTTTGCAATATCAGCGCAGCTAGGGTATCTGCAGTGCTATGGGCCCATTGTAAAGCCTACCTCCCTGACTATTTCAGACTCTAAAAATGTCTTTCCTTCCCACCCCTCTTCATGATAAGTGGATACCTTTTAGCACATTGTGGAAAAGCTTAGGGTGGGAGTAGTGGTAGTGGAATGGTGTCCTTTCCTGAAAATATTATTAATACTGTTCCTTCTCTCTCTCTCTGTCTCTGCCTCTCACTTTACCAGAGACATATACTAAAATTGGAACGATACAGAGAAGATTAGCATGGCCCCTGCGCAAGGATGACACGCAAATCCGTGAAGCGTTCCATATAAAAAAAAAAAAAAAAAAGAAAGGAATGAGACAAGGAGTTCTGACGCACTGCCTCTTCCTTGCTAAGGAAGCGAGCATATCTGCAGAAGTCTTTACCTCCGTGTGCACCTCAAAGCTCCCAACAAACTTGTGGTCTTCCTTGTCACTCTGCCTGTGCCAACTGCCCACACGGGATTAGCAAACTCAACACATACTTATTCCTGATGGCTCTCGTCTTTACGAAGTGCAACAAAAGGCAAACCCCAACACCTGTATTCTTACAAAGCCCTTATGTCAGAAATGCTCCATTTGCGAATAAATAAGGAATTCATTGCCTTGCACGTTTCCCGTCCAAACAATACCCGGGCCACGTCTGGCATTGCAAGTGGACACAGGTCGACGCCGTCGCTGCGTTTCCGTCACCGCAGGAGAGAAAGGGCTGTTGACAGGGAAAGGTTTGGAGTTTGACGCGGGGATGGGAGAAACAATTAACCACAGGAAACACAATTAACAATGCTTAGGAAATTGTTCACACAGCAATTAATTCTGCATGCTTACTACCACTTAAAGTCAGGCTGCGTTCTATTCGGGTTAAAAACCCATCTTCAAACCGTGCGACTCAGACGGATGGCTGCAGATGGAGGTGGCGAGGTGGCCCCGTGTGTGTTTGTGCTTCCCACGCACACTCTCCTCCACCCTAGACCCGTGGCTCCCTTCTATACCTTCCTCTGACGGAGGGGGCCCACAGTCGCGACTTCCCGAGATGATAAACACTCATAAGCATAAGTGACATTTCCTGTACACTTTCTGTCAGGGTAACACCTAATTTTCTCCTGTAGTTTATCTGTTATATTTAGGTCACTTACTTGAAGAGACCAGATTCCACTGCCTCAAATAATGACATATTTTCACTGTACAGAGGTCAGGAAATGAGAACTAATCGTGGCGGCTTCGAGATAAGGATAGCTTCTGATTTGTAATTACCAGGTGAAGAGAGCCAAGGAATTAGCTATTTTTAAATGATTTTTTTCTTAAAAAATGTGATACTATTAGGTTAGCGGGGTTTGCCTCGAGCCAGCAGCTGTGGCGCTGGAGATTCTGTTCTTCCGAGGAGGGTCTCTCTGTGTTTTAAGACAGACGCCGACAGCTACTGCAGGTGCAGCCGAGGCCCACGCCTAACAAAGCTTTGATTTCTACGTCTGTGGTAGGAAGCGGTGGGTCCTGTCAGGCGAAGATGACAACCTCCCCAATGCCCCATGCATGTGAAAACTCTTGTCAAAACCGCTCTGCTCTTACAGTGCTCTGTCTTGTCACTCCAAGGTGCAGAACATATTGCAGCCGTCAGCTCTGGGGGAGCAGCAGGGAAACAATACCCCGACGTCACCGAACCTCACGGGGACATTCGTGCGACTGCGCTCCGTTTGCAAGCATGCCTTCCCACCTGACCCCCCCAACCCTTTTTTTGTTTTGGGTTCCGTGGCATCTCCTTATTAAAAGAAATGTATTCTGAAAGGAAGAAAACTACAGATGAGGTGAACAGAGTGAGGGTCAGAGCATACCAGTAACTTCTCAGCCAACTCCCAGCAGGGAAAAGAAAAAAAGAAAGCGAGATGGAGACGGGAGAAGGGGAAGAGCCAGATCTGCCGAGCGTGAGACCTGTCCTCCCAGCAGGAGCAATGCGACAAAAATGAAACTCAAGTTTGGGCATATTTTCTGTTGTTGCATTGAACGTTAAGTAAATAAGTGAGAATTATATCAGGGGTATAACCACCTTCTCTTGTTTTCTAGGGGTGTCTGAAATAGGTTTTTATTGGCACTTCTGGTTTTGTTTTTTCTCCCTTGATCAGCTATTCCTTCTCTCTTACTTGAGTAAGAAGATGAGACTATATCTTTGGCCTACAGGGAGGGACTACAGTGTCCTAAGGACGGAGACCCAGGGGACCTGTGAAGTAAATGAGCTTCCTGACTAATGAGAACCCATTTCTTATTCTGCCACTGATTTGCTCTATGGCTCGGGCTGATAAATCAGTCTCTCGATCAGTCTCTCCCTTCACCTTTTGTAAAGGTTTCCCTCTGCAGGTAGAATAACGTCTCCTCAAGGGCCAGGGAGAGGTTATGCATTTGCAACCCCCAGAAGGTCAGCCGGAGAGTCTTGAATATAAAAGGCACTCCCCCGATGTTTATTAGAATAGATAATGATACCTGTGGGCAGATTCAGGGGGCTGGATTGAAGGACATTATGCACTTCTAGATAAAAGAGGACACAGTGCCGAGGTGTCAAGGATGGAATGAAATGGTGCTGGTAGCCATGTGGACTCGTCTGCAAAGGGAAGGCTATTTTGATTATCAGTATATCCATACCTGCTGCCAATCATTGGACCTCTTCTATAGCCAGGTACCATAGCAGACATTCTACAGATACCTCAAGAGTCTCATCTTGGGCCAGGAGCAGCGGCTCATGCCAGTAATCCCAGCACTTTGGGAGGCCAAGGACGGAGGATCACAAGAGTCCAGGAGTGTGAGCTTGCGGTGAGCTATGATGATTGCACTGTAGCCCAGGCAACAGAGCAAGACCTTGTCTCCAAAAATCAAACCAAAAAAAGAGTCTTATTTTAAGACTCACAGGGAGGTACTACCCAAACCCCCATTTCACAGATGAGGAAACAGTTGACTGTGAAGTTTGACCACAGGGGGATTTCAGAATCAGAAGGGAATTACAGTGGGAGGTAGTTATCTGCTTCATACTTCGTAGTGATCCGGTTACCAATTCTATGGACAATAGAGTCCCCCCCCCACTGACCTTGACCTTGGCTGATACATTTATTCATAAGGAAAGTAGGAAATGCCATTTTTATACAACAGATCTGTGCATTCCTTTAAGTTTTACTGGGTTAGGATCCTTTCTGAAATCCAGCCAGAAAGAACTAGCATGTATTTTGGGCTACTATATTTGTTTCTATGAACAACAAAAAATAGCTCTTTAAACATTATGTCATAATACTTCCAATTTTAATCTACTCTCAGAGCCGACTTGGAAAGCCAAGAAACCTCAGAGTAGCCAGTTATTGCTGCTTCATATTAAGATTTCATGTAAATGCTGGACCCAGCAAGAGATCTTGGATGTACTGAGATGGTTCCCTCCCTGCCCGCCCCCCCGAATGCTCCAGCAGGTCACCCCAAAAGGCCTGGTTCAGACCATCTTAGGATCAAAAGTGAAATGAGTTTGGGAGGCCCTCCCTCTAACGTTACTCCCCCACCATGGACGGCCACAGTGCACAATTCATCATGATTTGACAGGCTCCGCTCCAGAGAGACCCTCGGATGAACACGGGGGCTCCTCGGGTCAGCAAGGATGGGACGGAGAAGGGCTCCAAGTGGAAGCTCGTGGAATCCAGGTGGCAGCTGGGAAACCAGCCACTGAAAACACAACAGGCAGCCAAACTCTGCACGTCTCCCTCTGGCTAATTGGAGAAAACTTTCATCAAGTGCTGACAAGGAGCTGAGGCGGGATGGCCGGACCACACACAGATCCCCGGTTTCGGGATTTCAGTAAGAATAATAAACAGCCCTACCTGGCCTATTAGGGTGTGATGTTTTCTTATAGAAGTTGCTGCCGTTTTTGTGCCAGATGGGCCCCAAAAGAAGTACTCAGAGGGAGCCAACAGCAAGAGCAAGGTCGTGGGTGGGGTTGGTTGCAGGCCACTGAGAATTCTCCAGCCACCACGGTGACAGGGAGATTCCAGGCCCGGGAAAGTGGCAGCTTGGAATGGGGGTTGTCTGAACTGGCAATCAGGGTATGTGTGGGCCCTGCTGGGTGCCACTTAGAACCTTCCATGTTCCCTGGCTGGCAGAGGACCAACCTGACAAGAGAGTCAATCAATATGTCAGCGATACTTCCCAGCGAGCGGCTCAGCCCCTGCTTGTCAAAGAGGGCAAACATGGAGGCCACGGCTGCTCTGTGTTTGCTGAGCAGGCCCCCAGGAGCAGGGGTATCTTTAAAGATCAGGCTTGTCGATACATAACCCGAGGAGGAGATTGGGCTTTCCCTTTGAAAATGGAAGACCTCGGGCCAGGCAGAGCTTAGGGAGCGGGAGGAGGGAGCCAAGCCTGCTGGGTCTTGGGGCTCAGCGTGCCGTCAGATTCACGAGGGCCTTGGAGACGATGGCAACGCTCGTTCAGAGACCAAGTAGGACGACGGGAAGGGTCAGGGCTGGGTCTCCCTGCCTTTGCACCAGCCAATTAAGTCAACAGTGCCAGGGCTCCTGTGGGAAATGCAGCCAATTCCAAAAGTGCCACCGCCGAGAGGAGAGAACCACAGTGGAATAATCAGGGCTAACATGCGCAACTGCTAACCGTGAGCTTGCACAGGCAGCCGTAAAGGCCCCTTCGCAATCAGCGGTGAAAATCAACACATGCAAACGAGTCTCCTCAATGATGCCGGTGACATTTGTTCTGACAGTGTGCCGTGTATCGGGCTAATTACTTTAAAGGCAGCGTTTATTCATTTTACATCATTCGGCAAATATTTATTGAGCACCCACTGTGTGTTAGGGGTGTCCTAGGTACCAGGAACAAAGCAGTTAATAAAAAATCTTTGCTGTCATGGAACTTAAATTCTAGTGGGAGATGAAACATGTAAGTGAAAAGCAGTAATAGGGGGCGGAGAATTGAAAGTAATTTTTTTTCCTCTCTAGCATAGATTGGTCAAGGATGGCATCTGTGATAGGGACCATTTGAGCAAAGACCTAAAGGAAGTAGGAAAGCAGTTCCTGCTGACGTCTGGGGAAGAGCGTTCCAAGTTGGAGTGGAGTTAGCAGGAAAGGAGAATGGAGGATGGAGGGTGGGCAGAGTGGTGGGAGTGGGCACCTTTGGGGGACCTTTGCCTTTTGTTGGGTGAGATGGGATGACACTGGAGGATTTTGAGGAGGTTGAAAGTTCATTTTTCCCCCATTCTTACCCCATGCGGTGGTAATATAATCCAGATTTTATGGATAAATTAGGCCTACAGAGGTTAAGTGACTTTCCCAAGGCCACACAGCCAGTAAATGGGAAATCTGGGATTTGGACCCAGACACGGGTCAGAGTCAGCACTCGGAACTCCCATGTTGTCCTGCTAAGAACTCACTCGGAGTCCTCACTGGAGGATGTCAGCCATTCAAGTTTTCCAAGTGAACCGCTACTCAGCCAAGACGGAACAGAGCAGGGAGGCTACAGAATTACTCACTAAATATTGTCCGGGCTCACTCAGGAATAGCCACTTCCCTTTGTGAGCAGTCATTAGCCTCGATGAATATACCCGTGGTCAACACCCAGTTTGTTATTTAACTTCAAAGAACCACCATTGTCAATATAAAATAAATCTGCTTGGCAACTTCAATTGCTAGCCAGGCTGGCCAACAATCAATACATTTGGCAACATTTTCCTTGGTCAGTTTGCTCATCGTCTTTTGGGGATGCAGCTGAGCACACTGCTTCCTCCTCAAGAGGAGGGGCCCATTGCAAAGTATCCACGACATCCTTTTTAGGGATGCTGTCAGTGCCAAAATTACCTTCTGCCTAGGAGAAGAGATGCCAACAGGACCATGAGGGATCACATTCTTGGAAATACCTTAAGACTTAAAAGGAGTTTAAAAATTTAAGTCTTAAAGGGTTATCCCCTTCCCCCCCAAAAAATCCCTTTCTAGCCTTGGTGAAGTGAATTCTCTGATTTTTTTTTCCCAGACAGTGTTGCAATACACTGAATGGAATGAATTTTCAAAGCACTGCATGGAAGTTACACCCACAAATCCCTTTACCAGTAATGGGATTTGTGCATCTATCTCCCAAGAATGCTCTGAAAACTTACCAGCCTCTGTCCAACTTCCAGCTTGCAGCTTCTAAACGGTGGCAAAGCTCAGAGCCCAGGAATTACAGAGAAGAAGAAGGATGAGGGTAGGGAGGTAAAGAGGATCCTAGAAGCCCTGCAGGACCTCCTGGAATGAAATTTGCCTGCACCTGCATCCCTCCAGGTGCTCCCCTCTTCCAGCCACAGTCCTAAAATGGTCCTCGGCAGGGATTTTGTCTTCTGCCTTCCTAATTCTAGTCTCCCACAAAAGTAGGGAGGCTTTCTGTCCCCTCTTGCATATCTGCCGTGAGAACAAGGTGACAGTTGCATGCGGCAGCTCTGGGCCCCGGGAGCAGTGTATTCCTGAGACAAGAAGAATCCACACGGAAGGACCAGCACATTAATCTATCCTCATGACAGGCTCAGGATGGGACAGCGAGTGGGAGGTGGCAAAATATTAATCAATAGCTGTGTTTGGAGGAAACAAATGTGGCTCCTTGCAGCTTCAGGGTGCGTGGGGGACCTTGACGGGTGTCATCCCTACCCCGTCCCCTTGAACCTGCTGCTG
This sequence comes from Eulemur rufifrons, assembly GCF_041146395.1. NCBI lineage: Eukaryota > Metazoa > Chordata > Mammalia > Primates > Lemuridae > Eulemur > Eulemur rufifrons. Next base: position 17,754,355 of record NC_090992.1, read on the forward strand.
CAGGTGCACGGCAGGTGGCTGCTGTTGACATTGTGCGTGTGTGGTGTCTTGTGTGCTGAGGTGACCTCTAACCACACCCCTTTGCTCTCAGCGTCACCGGGCAGATCAATACTGAAGACAGACACACGTGCCCACAGCCACTTTCTTTTCCTTGGGCGGAGTGTCCAGGAATGTGCCCGACTGGCGACACCGGTCAGGTCTCCATTGTCCACAGAGCCGGCTCATCCTCATGCAGATAAACACACGCCTGGAGCCATTAGCCGCCCGGGTGCCATTTCCCACCCCAGACCACCCCGTTCTCGCTGCAATTTTTTCCTGGGAAAGAAATAAAAGCCCTTTCTTTCTCCAAGAAAAGGCCCATGTGATCAAAATACCTTTAGAGAATGATAATATCGGTAGGTTTTATTCACCAAATAAATCATGGTCTGGGATTTTAAGTGCTTTTTTGATAACAAAACACATCCCCACATATACACCTAGGTGCATCTTTCTCCCCCCTGAGCTTGTCATTCGGTGTTGACAACCCGAGGAATATCTGTGTTTCTTTAAAGAACAGCAACCAGCAGCCCTGATAAAGAGGGGGCCTGTCCGCAAGACCACCAACTACAAAGGAAAGGCGACGCGGGCTGCACGTGGCACGTGGCCACGGGAACCCTAGGAAGCAGACATTATGAATGTTTTAGAGGATAAGATGTCGTATCGATCGCGAGATGTGCAGTGTGTGCTGGAACAAAGAGGGAGAACTCTCCCATGAAAAATAGCCTTCTGCAAGAAGGGGTGGCGAGGGGGTCAGGAATGTGCCAATTAGGGCGTCTGCGACACTCTGTTCTGAGGGCGTGCTGCCTCCCTCAGCCGCAGCCAGCAAGGGGAGGGAGGGGAAGGGCTCATTTCTCTTCCCGAGTCCCTAACACCCCCCAACACACTGCGCCCAGTGAACCCTCTTTTCTGAACCCCGGAGCCCGGAGCCCACAGCCAGGCAGCCTGACCCTGGGCAGAAAGGCCAGGAGGGGCCTCAGGAATCAAGAGAACACGGAACTACCTCCCTTCCTGGGTCCCTGGGATATGCCAGGTTCATGCCTATCAGGGTTCAAATTCCTGCACTACAACTCATAAGCAGATGACCCTGGGCAAACAAAACATATTTACCTCTCTGAGCTTCACTTTCCTTAGCTGTAATAAAAACTAACGTTTTGGAGAAGTACTGACTCAGTGTCAAGCACTATTCTAAGCCCTTTATACGCATTACCTCATTGACTCTTACAGTAAGCCTGGAGGTGAGCACTATTACTGTTCCCATTTTATAAAGGAAGGCAAAAGGCGCAGAGGTGTTGGCAGGGCTGAGAGGTGGGGCAGCTGGTTTTAGAGCCAAGCACGTACTCTTAGCCACATTTTCTTGCCCTGAAATTATTAATGTAACTCTATAGGGAGAGGGACGATCAAACTGTCTCAGTCTGTGTTGCTATAAAGGAATACCTGAGGCTGGGTAATTTATAAAGAAAAGAGGTTATTTGGCTCAGAGTTCTGCAGGCTGTGCAAGAAGCATGGTGCCAGCACGCAAGAAGCTTCCACTCAGGGTGGAAGGTGAAGGGGAGACACATGTGCAGATTTCATGGTGAGAGAGGACGCAAGAGAGAGGAGGAGGTGCCAGGCTCTTTGCAACAGCCAGTTCTTGCGGGAACCAAGAGAGCTCATTCGCTCCCCTAAGAATGGCACCAAGACATTTATGAGGGATCTGCCCCCACGACACAACCCCTGTTACCAGGCCCCACCTCTAACACTGGGGATCATATTTCAACATGAGACTTGGCAGAGCCAAGCAAACCATATCCAAACCACAGCCCTGACCGGATAGGCTGTCGTGGGCACAAAGGAAGTGAGGATCTGGGGGATTGGGCACATGGGAGATGTTCCAGAAACGTCTCACTTCCTGCTGGGCTTTGGGTTGTTCTGACATTACAACAACGGCGATTTTGGCTAATTTTTATTGCGTGCTTAGCATGTGCCAGTCTCTGTGCTAAGCAGTTGTTACCAATTTCATGAGGTGTATGGATTGCTGTCCCATTTTGCAGATGAAGAAATGGAGGCTCAGAAAGCTGAAGAAACATGCAGGTGGTTAGTGGTGGAGGTGGGATTTGAACATGAACTATGTGACACGTAAGGCCCGAGCTCTCGAGCACCTCACTACCCACCTCACGCAGGACAACTGTCATCTCCACTCCAACCAACAGGGAAGACTGGGGTTATATTCATCTAGGGATTCTCCCATTTACCTGAACCCCCTTTTAGAGAGACCTCTATGGTTTCCTTTTCTGCATCTCATTAGAATGGTAGAGCAACTATTAAGATGCGTCTCAAAGGTCATCTGGTCCAGACCTTCGCTGTGTAAACAGATGGCAACCCTGGGCCCTGCTCAGGCGAAATGACTTGATGAAGGTCATGCAGCCAATGACTCACTGAGCCGGGATTTGAACCTTGGTCTCTTGACTCTGTCTAGCGCTCCCTGTGTTGTCCTCTTCCATCTCCTCAAAGAAAGACAGAGAATCCTGATGCTAGGTGTGACACAATGCCTTATGAAAGAGACAACGAGGGGACTTCAGAGAAGCCTCCTCCTCTTCCCTGCTTAAGATTTTTATTACTACTATTTGCAAGGTAGGGCCTGAGCAAAAATAACCTGTTAATAAAATTAGTCAATAATAGGGCCCTATGGTCTTTTCTGATCCTAAATTCATTAAATTGAGTTTCTATGACAAATTACTTCTGCAGAAGTTCATTCACAACCAGAATCTAAAATCCCCAGTTTTCTATTTCTACCTGGTCAGACGACGCCGTGGTCGATATAGACGCATTCCCTCCTGCATGTGAACTTGGTACTTTTTCGAGAGTGAGAAATGAGTTGAAGAAATAAGGATGTTGAGCAAATCCTGCATGTAATTCTCATCTCAATTTGGTCATTTGTTCAGCGAAGCCAAATTAGGCACACGGGGAGGCCGCCAGTGTCCTTTTCAATTTTTAATTTTTGACATGGTTAGCTCAAGGATTTTTTTTTTTTTTAACTCAGAAATAAAAAATCCTGTGTTAGCAAATTGGGCTTGATCTTTCTCTTAAATGGTTTTTAGTTAAGTAGATTTCACATGGCTAACCTGAAACATTTAAAACCTGATTCTGATGGAAAGGAACATCATGTTAAAAAAAAAAAAAAAAGAGTTCTGTCTCCCAGGGCCTGACTGGCAGTAGGGAATGAAAACCTGAGAAGTGAGGCAGTGTTGCTCACCTCTCTCATCCTTAATATCATCAACACAGTCAGCTTCTATTTTGTTTTTGGAGACAGAGTCTCGCTCTGTCACCCTGGCTAGAGTTCAGTGGCATCATCATAGCTCACTGCAACCTCAAACCCTTGGGCTCAGGTCATCCTCCTTCCTCAGCCTCCCAAGTGGCTGGGACTACAGGTGAGCACCATGACACTGGCTAAGTTTCTCTATTTTTAGTAGAGACAGGGTCTCACTGTTGCTCAGGCTGGTCTCGAACTCCTGAGCTCAAGCAATCCTCCCTCCTTGGCCTCCCAGAGTATTAGGGTTACAAGCGTGAGCCACTGCGCCCGGCCAACATGGTCAACTTTTTATGAGGAGAAAGCTAATCTAGGGAGGGGGGAAAAAAGGATAATTTCTTTTTGGAATATAAACTACTTGTACCTATAAAAAAGAACTACATTTTCAGCCGCAATTAGATAAATGACACAATTAGACTTATTTTGAGTTTCTGACAATTTACTTAATAGACTTAATTTCAAGGGTTTTATGTGACACTCAAGTCGCACACGTTTCTTTGGTGCTAAAGGCACACATTTCTCTCAACAGACAGCGGCACTGCAGACTGCGGTGGCGTTTTTGGCTTATACAAAGCATGGCAATGACGGCGGACAGACATTCGACCTGGTCAAACTGAACCCCCTCCTCCTGGGTTTTATTTCCCATCCCCCATCCCAACCCTACAGAAGACCCCAAGCCGGGCATAGCCCGGTACACCTCCAGGTGGGGGTGGCGTCTCCTCGAGTACCAGCCTGGGAGCGATCGCCCTCACTCACGTGTTCAGAGCTAAAGGAAGATGATCATGTTTGTAAAGGTCCCCACTTGTTTTCATTGCTTAGCTCTTTTAGGCTAAACTTTCTCAATGTATCTCCTATTAGTCTCCTTTGATTTCACTTTAGCTTTACGAGACACTCCTGAGGTAGGGATTAATCCCTGTTTTATAGATGAAGAGACCAGGGCTTGTTGTACCTAGTTATACAACATACCTGCGTCTGGGGTTGCCAGATTTTATTTTCTAAATTTGCTAAATCTGGCAACTCCGCCAAGGTACCGTCGTTAGGACTAAAACTCAGAAGCACCTCTGTTCTCCTGCAGCCCCAGAAGCAGCCCTTGAATCAGTGCCCTTAGATCCTCTAAGCTTTGCTTTCCATCTGTCACAAAGACTTGTCCAAGGCAACCGAAGTTGGGTCTCTCCTCTGAAATGTCCACGTTTTGTGGAGATCTCTACCCTTAGCGTCACATTCTACTCTGGATCAGTCTGCCCAATCTATGGAAACATGGCACCATTGATTGCTTATGAACTTGCTTATGAAATTTTCTAATAACCACATCAAGTAATTAACAACAAATTTAATAATATATTTAAACTCAATATATCCAAAATGTTATCAGTTCAACACGTAATCGACATGAAAATCATTAATGAGTTGTATTACTTTTTTTGTACTCAAAGTCTCCCAAATCTGACTTCATTTTACGCTTAACAGCATATCTCAATCCAGATGCTTAATTTTCAACGGTTAAAGTGAAATGTGATCCTGCCCAAACTATAAAAGGATGCTGCACAAAAATATTTTATAATATTTCAGTTTTTAAATTTAAATGAGGCCGGGCGCGGTGGCTCACGCCTGTAATCCTAGCACTCTGGGAGGCCGAGATGGGCGGATCGTTTGAGCTCAGGAGTTCGAGACCAGCCTGAGCAAGAGCGAGACCCCATCTCTACTAAAAATAGAAAGACATTATATGGACAGCTAAAAAATATATATAGAAAAAATTAGCCGGGCATGGTGGTGCATGCCTGTAGTCCCAGCTACTCGGGAGGCTGAGACAGGAGGATCGCCTGAGCTCAGGAGTTTGAGGTTGCTGTGAGCTAGGCTGACGCCACGGCACTCACTCTAGCCTGGGCAACAGAGTGAGACTCTGTCTCAAAAAAAAAAAAAAAAATTAAAAAAAAAGTAAAAAAATTAAAAAAAAAAAATTTAAATGAATTCAGTTCTTTGGTTGCACTGCACACATTTCACATGCCTGATAGCCGCATTTTCCTCTTGGACAGAGGAGGTCCTAGACCACTGTGGCTATCACGGTTCTCCTAGGCTGATTTCCTCTCCCAGGATATTTTATACCAACACTTCTCACAGTCTTTATGGCTTTACATGTTAATCACTTAGTTACTGATCATCTTCCCTCCTCACAAGTTTGAGCCATGAGCACTCGGAGAGGTGAGAGTAAGTCTTCCCTGCCCTCTTTCGAGTCCCCACCCCTCCCCAGCAACCAGCATAACCTTTAGAACACAGTGGTGTTTAGGAAGTCTTTTTTTGGATGAAAGAATGGTTTGAAAACTTGGGTTTAAAAAAATATAATTTATTGAAGTCTTACAGTGTGCCAGGCTATGAATATTAATGGCAATAGTCATAAACAATATCTATGAAATTTTTATGTTGTGCCAGGCTCTCAATTACCAACTGCTTTTAAGGCATTTCTCATTTCATCATCCAAACAAATTTGGAGGTAGCAATTATTCCCATTTTACACATGAGAAAACTGAGGCTCAGGGAGATTAAATAACTTGCCCACTCTCACCCAGCTACTAAGAGCCAGACTCAGGAAGACACAGTCCTAACCATCCAGTGTTTCTTTAATTGTTGACTATGTTCATGGTTTTTACTAAATCTGAGCTCCACTTACACTATTTTTTTTCCTGTCTACATTTTAAAATCAATTCCCTGCCGGTGTGGTGGCTTATGTCTGTAATCCTAGCACTCTGGGAGGCCAAGGTGGGAGGATCGCTTGAGCTCAGGAGGTCAAGACCAGCCTGAGCAAGAGCCAGACTCCGGCTTTACTAAAAACAGAAAAGTTAGCCAGGTCTGGTGGCACATGTCTGTAGTCCCAGCTACTTGGGAGGTGGAGGCAGGAGGATTTCTTGAGCCCAGGAGTTTGAGGTTGCTGTGAGCTAGGCTGATGCCACGGCACTTCTAGCCTGGGGCGGCAGAGTAAGACTTTGTCTCAAAAAATAAAAAACATGGCCGGGCGCGGTGGCTCACGCCTGTAATCCTAGCACTCTGGGAGGCCGAGGTGGGCAGATAGTTTGAGCTCAGGAGTTCGAGACCAGCCTGAGCAAGAGCGAGACCCCATCTCTACTAAAAATGGAAAGAAATTATATGGACAGCTAAAAATATATATAGAAAAAATGAGCCGGGCATGGTGGTGGATGCCTGTAGTCCTAGCTACTCGGGAGGCTGAGACAGGAGGATCGCTTGAGCTTAGGAGTTTGAGGTTGCTGTGAGCTAGGCTGATGCCATGGCACTCACTCTAGCCTGGGCAACAGAGTGAGACTCTGTCTCAAAAAAAAAAAACAAAAAAAAAACAAACATTAAAATAAATAAAATCAATCTCCTTTTTAGCACTTGTGTTTGTTTTTGTTTAACTTGTAGACAAAGACTTATAGGCAACTCAGAACTCGGTACAAGTCTTGATACATATAAGAAAGTATTATGGAAAAAAAAGAAGGAACAAAATCAATCTCCTTTTAAAAAACTTACATCAGTTTGGCCTCATTCCAAAATAATATCTGTGAAATAAAAAGCTTGCTGTACTAGTTATAAGGTTTTGTGACACATTAAAATAAACACGTAACTACTGCAATACAGAAGTTTGTCCACACTGCACAAAGCCATGCTGGGTACTACCAGTGGTATCACCACCACACCTGGGCAAACATTACCCCCTGCTAGGTGGCATCTGACCTTTAACATTGGTCTTTCTGTTCCCAGAGACCCACCATTGTTTCTGTACTTTCCCAACCCTCTCACACCGTGGCCTAAGAAGGAAAAATACCAGCAGCAGAGGAACAGGCTGGAAGGGAGGCTCTCCCTAGCCTGTCTTTTCTCATTATTTCTAGCTGTAAGAAAAGCAAAACACAAGCGAACCAGAAGACCTGACTCCCCACCCCCTTTGCCTTAGGGATTTTCCTGTGCGTCTTCAGAGACTGAGGATAAAACCGCTTCGGGGTGGCTGCATCCATGGGGCCAGTCCTTCCAGCTGCAGGCTTCCCTGGCTCTTGCCAGGGCACTACCAAGAGAGTCTCAACTCTGTTAGAATTTGAGAGCTTCTAGTCTCCTCGCCCAATACCACCTGCGTTCCTTCCAGCCCTGGGGGTCTCCTGGACCAGACCACCCCAGACGTGTTCCTGGGCAGCCCAGTTTCTACTTAATAAATTCACCAGCAATCACTGTGCACCTACTATATACCCCAGATACTGCAAACCCTCAATGCAGTTCTCAATAAGAATAACAGCCAACACATATTAGTGCTTACTGTGTACCAGACTCTGTTCTAAGCACTTTAAATATTTACAGTGAAATATTTAAATGAAATTGCCATTTTTGTAGATCAAACATGGTAGAAAACGACCAATTTCACATGGTTCGACTTAACATATGAATAACTTAATAGCTCTAGAGGCAGATACTTTGATTATACCCATTTATAGCTGAAGAAATTATAAGAGAGAGATTAAGTACCTTGCCCAAGGTCATTCTGTCAGTAGGGGCAGAGCTGGGCTTCGAACCTGGGGACTTTGGCTCAGAACACTTGCCTATAATGCTCTCTGTCTCTTACAGTAAAAGCGCTAGAAAAAGAAAGCGTACTTCTAGCTAAAGCACAGACTCTACATTTCAGGTGCATTGTGAGTAAAATGGGAACAGTAGAATGCAGTGGTCACAGTAGCTTTGGGATCAGGCAGACCTGGCTTCAGATCCAGGTCCCAGCCCTGGCTCTCAGCAGCTGTGAGGCTCTGGGAAAGTTTCTCTTCTCTTTCTTTTCCTCTTAGACCCTCAGTTTCTTCATCTGTAAAATGGGAATCTTAAAACTCCCTACCTCCCAGGAGGGGCTGCCACATTAAATGAAATAAAGCATGCAAAGCACTTGGCTCCGTGCTTGACACAGAGTTAGGAAACCAGCAAAGAGCGGTTACTGTGTGGACTGGTCAGAAGCAATATGGTCTGTCTGGAGAAACATCTCTTGCAAATCCCAAACAGCGAGGTTATAAGCACACAGCCCATTTTACAATTGGAGATTCTAATCTGTGAATTAGAATCACAGAAAATAAGAAATATAGGAAAATACTTAGAGATCATCTCCTCCAGACTCAGCTTACAGATGGGGTCGCAGGACCCAGAAGGGTTAGACACCCGGGCAGAGAGGCCACTCACGTCTACTGAAAGCACAGTCCTTGATCTCATTTGCTTCCAACTTCCTGCACTGACTCTCGAAGCTGTGCTGTTGGAGTTACGCTTTACGGAGGAAACTCAGTCTACTGACCCGGCACATGTATTTTATGCACGTGTGAAATCAGTGGCAACCCTAAGAAGTGGTTGAGAAGGGCAGCTGTGGTGGGAAAGGGAGGTGAGTAGGGAAATGCTAAATGATTTCCACCAACCTTCTCTAAAGCTACCACAAATGTTTTCTCCATGAAAACAGTTTCCTATGCAACTGGAGCTTCAAGGCAAGCCCCCAACCTCCCCTTTTCCACCCAGATTGATGGCACCCCTAATCCCTTCCTATGTATATATTTTGGAGATGTCTCTGTGTAAAAAACACATTAGATAGCAATAGTATTTTCTGCTTTTAATCTTATATCTGCAAATTCAGAGTGCTTGAATGATTAGCTTGGATACCGCAACAGAGCAAAGGCTCATGTAGCGTGGTAGAGCTCAGTTAACCAGCATTTCCTGACCTTGGACTCTGCTAGGGACCGAGCTGGGCTCTGGGGGTACAATGACATGGAAGACACTGCTCCTGCCCTCAAAGAGCTCACAGTCTAGGCCAGTGGTTTCAGGCTGTGGTTCCCAGACCAGCAGAACCAGCCATCACCTGAGAACTTGTTAGAAATGCAAATTACTGGGCCCCACTCCAGACTTACCAATCAGACACTCAGGGGTGGGGCCCAGGTCTCTATGTATTAACGAGCCCTGCAGGTGATTGTGATGAATGCTCAAGTTTGATAACCACAGGTGTTGCACAAGGCCGGGCAGGCCGCCATTAGTGAAAGAGAACAGGAAGGGAAGGAACAAGCTCCTCTTGTCTACTTCGATGAAGGTGGAGGAGGTGAAATATCCCAAACACTTACTCCAGGTCTAGGCAGTAGGTCTTTGCCTATAGAGGCAGCATGTCTAAAGCAGCTGGGAAGATGCAATATGGAAAAGAGATGTTCAACCCAGGGTGGAAAGATGAGGAATAAATGCCAGAACCAGACCTGGGCCCAAGTGAAATGATGACATGGGGAGCATGCCTCCTCTCCACCCAGCACCTGCCTTGTGTCCACTCTGCCTGCCCAAGATGACCAGTGATCAGAGAGACCCACTGCCCACCTCCAAACTCAGCAGTGCCACCTGCATGACTGCTTTCCCATCACATCAGAGGTTTGCAGACTCCCGTCCAACTCGCCCATAATTCTGCTTTCTATACTACCAGCCACTTCAATGGAATTAAAAAAAAAATCAGTTGGAACTTGATATTAATTATTAATTCATCCACAGCCCTTCCCACGATAACGTCACATATTCTACCATTAATGGATGTGCGATTATAGGGAGGATTAATGATTTAAGTCAAACATATAAACTCTAAGGGTGGAAATTTTAGGCTTGGTGCCAGTTAGGAGGAGAGATATTTTTAGACGGAAGATATTTTTGACAGTGGCTCTGAAATGGCATGATGAGAAGGCTCCCTCCTCTATGCTCTGATCAGCCCTGACTGTGGAGGTACTGACCTGAGGCAGGTGCACCTTAGGGGGGGGTCTGTGCTCTGTTTGGTGGAGTGATTGCAACCCCCTCCCCACCATCAGGCACATGGATGCCCAAAGCCAGATGTTCCATGAGGGATAGTTGGGGCTGGGGATCTGATTGCAAACACCCATCTGTAAGCATTCCTGGGCAAATTCCCTTTTCTATAGTCCATCATGCCCAACTCAGGAGTTTGGGATGAGTAGCTATGTATCTGCTTAGGATCCTCAGAGTTCAGCTTAACTAGATTTAAGTAGAAAACGGGGATTTTTTTTTCAAAGGCTGTGAATGTTGCTCATGAAAGTGATGGAGTAGCTGGCCACTCAGGAGCTGTCTTTATTCTCTGTCAATAAGCTTTGCTACGGTCTGAACGTCTGTCCCCCAGAAATTCGTATGTTGAAATCCTACCCCAAAGGGATGGTATTAGGGGGTGGGGCCCTTGGGCGGTGATCAGGTCATGAGTGGGGTTAGCATCCTTATAAAAGAGGACCCAGAGAGCTACTAGTTCCTTCCACCATGTGAGGACACAGCAAGAAGGTGCCACCTAGGAACCAGAGAGCAGACCCTCACCAGCACCGCGTCTACTGGTGCTTGATCTTGGACTTCCCAGCCTCCACAACCATGAGAAATAAATTTCTGTTGTTTAAAAGCTAGTTAGCTTCTGGAATTTTCTTATAGCCACCTGAAGGGACTGAGAGCAGCTTTATCTCCGAGGGGAGGACCATAGGCACGGAGTGTGCTAGACTCTCTTTCCCACCCCTTGGCTACCAGAAGAAAAGAGAGCTTCACTTTTCCCATTCTACCATTAGACATCACAGGTTAGGACTCTAACTGGCTCGGCTGAAGTCACATGCCCTTTCCTTGGGCCAGTCGCTATGGCGAGGAAAGTGAGATAATACTGCTTACCTTGTTTAGGTTCAGGGACCTGAAGAGGGTGTTGAGGACAGACATGGTCACCAAGTAAAGTTGCTAGACTTAGCAAATAAAAATACAGGACACCAGTTAAATTTGAATTTCCCACGCAATATTTGGGACATACTTCCATTAAAAGCATTTTTTTGTTGTTTATCTGAAATTCAGATTTAACTGGGCATCATACATTTAGCCTGACAATTCTGTCACCAGGCAGACTCCTCATTTTGTGTTGACTGCAACTTGTTTACAAGCATGGGGAGGTATGGAGTCTTTTGTGGAAGAAAGCACCACCCAATCCCAGAATCGTCTGTGAGCATGGATCATTCTCTGCCCAGATGAGAATCTATAACACGCATCTACACTTTCCACAAAGTGTCAAAACTGCCTGGCTGTCTGGTGTGTAAAGCATATGGACTACTCCTTTTACCAACCACCGTGATTCCTGGGTGGGACCTGAGGATTTATCAGAAAATTCAGTTAGGATCCAATTGTGATTCCACCCTTGCCGAAGCTCCTTAGAGACATGTGATACGGAGAGAGTCAGCAGAAGGCTGACTAGCTGGTCCAACCCTGTCCCCTAGGCTGGGTGCTAATGCCCTCCCTGCAGGTGGCACACAAGAGCCACATTCTAAGGTCTGTTCTTTTCTAGCGTGGGCAGAAGATTGGGAACTTAAAGATGTCTGCAGCTCCATTTCTGCCGATGGTGTTGATTTCTGCAAATATTTACTAAACTTACTCTGCAGGCAGGGCACAGGCCATTTTTCCCTCTTCCTTGTGCAAGGAAGTTTATTACACAAAGTAATAGGTGGATGTCTTCTTACTACCACATAAATCTGCTATAGTACCTGTGTGCTGTAGTTCTTAGACAGCAAGAACAAACAGTTGTTACTAGAACATTCCACACAGAGGAAAACAATAAAACCAGAAGCAAAAGCAAAACAGCAAACAAAACTTATATAGAGATTTATTCCGTTAGAATATTTAACACAAGATAGAGCTGCTCAAAGCTGAAGTTCCATTATATTTTCTAAAGTAGGGAAACCAAACAGTTCAACTGTATTTTTCTTTACACGACACCTTTTCATTCTGAGGAGTGACTTTTTTTTTTTTTTAGCACCAAGCATCCGAGGAAGAACCCTGAGCACACACAGGGCCCAGAACCTGCCACCAGGAAGCTATGGGGTAAAGTACTGAGCTCAAATTTTGGATACACAGAAGTCAGTCTAGGGGCAAGGTCAGTTCCAGGCAAGATTCTGAGCTGAGCAATTTTTCCTTTGTGTATTCCAGTCTTCTAGCAGAAGTGAGGATGCCTGAAAAACCCTGGGTGAATTATCTGATAGTTTTAGTGAAACAAAACAAAACAAAAAAACCAGTCTAGGGGCTTCTGGGGAGCATGTTTGGATTTAAGGAGAAGGCTGTATTTATTCTTCTGGGAAAGCTCTGTGCACTTAGAGCTGACTTCTTAATGAAGTGCCAATGATCTCAGAGTTGACCTCCAATGTCCTTGCCCCACAGCCCTGTGCACAGTGTCACAGTCAGGAGCCAAGTCTCACTGGGTGAGGGTGACTCAGCTCTCTGCAGTCTGGGAAATGTGCTTCCGGGTCATTGTGTTGTGTATGTGTGTGTGTGTGTGTAGCTAATTTCCAACTGCCTTGTCCATGTGGAGGGATTATCATTTTAATAAGTGGCTTTAGCTAATTAGTTTATTCTTGCTGAGATGGTCCCATTCCTCCTAATTTGATATTCTTATTTCATATAGAAATTGGAAGGCTGACTGACCCTTGAATGGTTGTGAAGTGGTTCGTTTCCCTGGGTTCTATCTGTGCACGCTGCTCTGTCCTCTGGAAGGGCAGTAACTGTGTCTGCCCAGCTCACTATGCATACCCGGAACCCATCATGGTAAAAGTAGACTATTCAGTGCTTTCCTTTTGGCAAGTACTGTGCTAAGGGCTATTCAAGAACTATCTTGTTGAATCTTTACAAAACCCTATGAGATAGGTGTTATTATTTGTGTCCATTTCACAGGGGGAAAACTGAGTCACAGGGAGGCTGAGTGATATAGCTGTGCTCACGTAGCTAGTAAGCAGAAAAGCTAGATGTGATCCTAGGCTGTGGGGATTCTACAGCCTGTTGTCTTACTTTGTACCAGAAAGCATTTGTTTTATACATTAATGAACACATGGCTGACTTACTAAGTATGATTTAAGTGCTGCTGATGACAAACCCAGTGGTTTACACCCTTAGTTATCAGGCCCAGAATTGACATAACAATCTCTAAAGGTACTGCCTGTGTCCAGATTTCTCTCTGCTTTCTCTAGCCTCCACCTTCTCTGCTGTTCCTCCTGACTTTACCCTTCGGAATGTGTGCTGTTCCCACCATGCTGTTAAATTAATCCCCTGCCAGGGGATTGCTCCTTGCTAATCCCCATGCCAGTGGATGGATGTGTAGGAGGACACTGCTTCTGCTTGTTATTTGCACCATGGGAGGGGTCCCCAACACTCAAAGCAATGGTGGGTCAAACCTCTTTATAGCTTCTTGTGACTACAGTTGCCCCCTGGTAGACCAAGAAGAGGCCCACCTTATGTCACACCTTGAGAAGAGCAAAGAAACATAAGAGCCCCAAACTATGATCTTCTCTGGACAATTGAAAACACACACACACACACACACACACACACACAATACTGAGTTAGAAGTTGTGTTTTTCTCAGTTCCCCATCACAGGTGAGCCCCATCATAGCCTGGGGTGTTATATCCTCTGAGCTCAGATGGCAGCTGTCCCAAGCAGAGAGATCAAATTCCAATCTCAGGACTCACTGGCCAATGAAGCTTTTATTGCTGGCCAGGTGACTCATGTGGCAGTTATTTTCAACAACTTTTCGGTGGTCTTTTTATGTTCAAAACTTTGCCTCCATCTTTTCACTTACCACTTATACAAACAAATCTCTGAAGGTGGCATTTCTGGCACCCTCCCAGGGCACCTGCTCCTCTAATCTCACACTTATTCCTCAAGGCTGTGTTTGGTCTTTGGAACTCACACCCAGGTAATAGACAAGAGAATATGGAAGAAAACTCTACCTGTATCCTACTCTGCTCCCCACTGAAGCCACATAAACCTAATACTTGAGACTTCTTGCTACTCGGATTCCAATTTTCAATTTCTGTTGGAGATATTCAGTGTTTTTGCTATCACATCATCTGTTAATGTCCATTGTCAACGGAGAAAAATTACCCAACACTAAAACTTATGAAGAAAAAAAGGATTCTACTTTCCAAAGCAATTTCTAAGAATTGCTACTAAAAAGAAGTGTCAAACACTTTTCCACTTTAACCACTTTCAAAACTTTTAATGAATCTTTTCTTTTAAACAAATAATGCCATTAGCATGGATGCTATGCAAATGAAATGCAGGGTCTGTATTTGTTTGGCTTCCTCAAAATTGTTTCAGAAATCTGATCACATCAAATATTTTTCAGTTTATGCAAAACAGAACCTCTCAATACATTTTTTTGAAGAGTATGTAGTCTTCCATTTGCATGTTAGTCCCAAGTGGTAAATTTACACTTTGAATGTGGGATTAACAAATTTTCATGTCTGTACTGCATTTTGAGATTTAAATCATAAAGAAGTTACTTTCATATACCAAGGGCCTTAAGAGTCTAAAATCAAATGACCTTATAAACACCTGGATGCTGAAATTTAGCACAGAAATAACAAGGAAGAGACCTGTTTTCCTATAGTGACATTATCTTTGCAGTGTACCTGTTTTGTACAGTGTGCTTTCTAAACCTGATCGCAGGTCATCCTGGAGAATTCATGGACAAGAACACACTTTCTGCAGCTAAGAAATCATGCAGACCCAGGGACTTGCAAATGTGCACCTAAAACCCTTTTGCAAACTGCTCTTTCCCAGCTTGGCAAGCGGGCCCTGGCAGTGCCCCTTTCGTACTGTCAGGGAACAATGTTACGGCCTGAGAGAGCCATGCATGATCACACTCACTGTAGCATCAACTATTTTTTTCTTAATTGTCCTGAGATCCTAGAAAGGAAACAAGCGTCTGTGCTGACAGAGGAGCTCAGCGTGAACTCTCATTTTTCACATGGAGCTAATTAAAAACTGAAATTAGTTAAATATGGAAATGACACTTGCAAGCACTTTAGTAGAATTCTGGCAAAATCCCTCCGGAGTACTGTGACATTACCTGCTGCTTCGAAACTCCCCAACTGAATTTCACAGTTAAAAGGCTGAGCAAAGGGAAAGTTATTATTGAGATTTCGGATTCAGAACGTGTCTGTAAAACTCCAAATTAAATTTCATGGCTGGCCCTTGAGTGGCTGGCGATATATAAGGCAGGCCAGTGGAGCGGGCCGCTCACAATGTCCCTGCACGCAGGAGCGCCAATTACCCCTCTTTAGGTATGGTACTGTGGGTGGCAGAGGTGCGACAATCAGTAGGTTAACGGATGTATTTCCTGGAATCTGACTCCAGGCAGTTCACACGTGCACAGATTCCAACAAAGAAAAGAGCCTGAACTCACACACGGGGCGTGATGGGCCCAGTTATGAAGACTGAGGTTGGTTGGGCGGTGGCGAGACATACTTCTCACCTGTGGAGTCTATCTCTAGAGGTGGTCTATCCATCTATCTACCCATCTATAAATGCATATGTATTTATGTATATCTCCCTCTATACATGTGTATATCTTATAGGTATTTCACGGTTTTTATGCATAATTGTGATATCCTACGGTGAAGCAGGGAGATCAAACAGCTTGGGTCTTAGGGGAAAGTGAGAATGGCCTTCTCTTAGCAAACCCTGGCAGAATAGCCTTTCAAGATAGAAAATGAAGAAGAGGGACCTTCCACGGCAGGTGGCAAGAGACCACCCTCCGGGATGTCATGTCCCCCTTTCTAGGCAAAAGCAATAGCCTGTGTTCAAGGGCAAATTATGATGTTTGCTTGCATCTGCATACAATTTAATTACACCCGCCTACACGTCTGACGGCTGTGGATCTGTGGCAGAGTATTGGGAAGTACAGCCGCTCTCCAAACAACTGGAGTGTTGTGATTTTATTGTTTTTCCTACACCCCATCCATTTGCCCTTGAGGCATTCCCTCCCCCTGGACCCTGGCCACGACTGAGGCAGGCCTTGCGTCCCCGCCTGGGCAGGCCGGCGAGAGGAGCCACTCGGTGCCAGAGCCAGCCCCGTGCCACGAGTCTGCTGGCAGGGAGCCGGCGGCGGCCGGGCTGCCAGGGAGAGTTCTCTGGCAGCCCGGGCGCTCGTCTTCCCATCACGCCCGGGCTTTGCTAGTCTGCGGCCTGGAAATTGCCGAGGCTCACCCAGCTGGATGGGCGCAGCGCTGCAGCTGTACCATCAGGCTGGCTTATTTTTATTGAATTTTGAATATCCAATTTCAAAGCAATTCAAATGAATTTGCCCAAGGCCTCGGATCAGCGTGGCTGCCGACACTCTCTGCAGTAGGCTTTCGAAGTTCATATTTCTAAACAAAGGCAAGATTACAGAAGCTTTCCTTGTCAGAACCAGTGCCTCTAAAGAACCCTCTCTACCAACTCTATTAGGCCACATGCTGACAGTAGCGGAAAGCTGTTGTGCTAATCCCAGCCCCTCACCACCCGAGCTGTGGTGGCCAAGCAAACTTCTTCCACTGCTGAAAGGAAGACGGAGGAGTGGGGTGCGGGCTGTTTTTTAGGTTGGGAAACGAGCCATTGCTTACAGAGTGCAGGCGGGGTGGACGAGGTGCACAGGGGTGAGGGGCATGGCTGTCCCCTAAGCTGGCCCCAATCTCAGAGCCAGAAAACAGCCATTCAGAAAATTAGGCACAATGCTAAACTTGTTCTGTAACATTTGTTCCCTGTCCCCTCCCAACAAGATTGAAAGCAAAAAGAAACACCGCACATGCTTTGGTATAACTGGACTGAGTTTGGTACAACGCTTTATTTCATGGTGTGTTTCTACCTGGTCCCTAAAATCTGTTTTCCCTCATCTGCATTATTATTTTATTCTAATCATGCAACATTCATGCCTGGCAGGCATTTATTTTAAATGCTCAAAGCAAAACTTCACCCAAGTAGTAGAAGGCTGAAGAGTTGGGGAGAAAACCTGGTGGGCCTCCTAAGAAAAAAGCCCGGCACAGTGTCTCGTGGCCGAGGGTGGCCAGACAAGGAAAATACAACCTGCTCTGATTTCTTTCAGGAGGACTTGGGAGACATTTGGGGCTTGGCACTCATTGAGAACTGTTCTTAAGAAGCCTCGGGATAAAACCAATTCAGTAACTATTGATGTTCACAATCTGTCAACTTCTCCACCAGGGGTTAAAAAAACCCCCAAAACCTCAGAGCAGAGAGCACATCGGGCTATGGAGACTGTCACAGTGATGGTGCCCAGGAGGCCCCAGAGCAGCAGAGCTCCTGGCAGCTCTTCCCAGCACTGTCTCTGCGGCCCCCAGCATCAAGTCGCACCCCCAGGAGTATGACAGAATGAATATTTGGGGAAGGAAGGAAGGAAGGAAGGAATAAACAACCACATGTTGAGTACAAAATGGATTTTAGAGTCAGAAAGACTCCTAAAAAGACCACTTAATTGTCACATGCCATGAGACTATCTCTAGGCCTCAGTTTTCCCATCTCGAAAATGTGGTTGGTGACGGTACCTGAGTACATAGGACTGTTTTGAAGATTAGATGGAAAGATGAACAGAAAGGGCCTGTTATCACTTATGAGGGGGTAGATCTCACTCCTTCCCTCCCGCTTTTGTTCAACTGGATAAGTCACGACTCGTTGTTCCTGATCATTTATGTTCCCTTGGCATCATTCCATGGAGTCTGCCTTGAAAATGGGAAAAAGATTTCCTATAAGTAGGAGAGCCTCTGCTTTTCAAAAAGTTTTATAGTCCTTCAACCATGACTATTTATAGCCCTTAAAGCATCACTATTACCTGCTCACTGCAGTCAGTGTTGGGGATCTCTCGTGATCCTCAAGTGTACACCACAACCGAGGGAGCCACGATTTTCCTGACAGCAGGATAAAGCAGAAACTCCAAACACAGAGGTAAAGGGAGGCGGTGGGTGCCAAGAACCTGATGGCTTGAGGAGCCTGGGGGAACTGTGTAGATGCCTCTAGAAACCAGAGGTAGGAACAGCTACCCATGGGTCACTCTGCTGTAGCGTGCAACCCCATTGGTTTTAAATCATTTGCTCCTTTAAGCAAACAGTGCTGCTGGTTAGTTATCCAGCACATGTTTTTAATTACAAGCTGAAAAAGTCATTCTGTAGCCCTGAAACCAGTGCCCTCATGCCTAAGAAGTGCTTTTTAATATTTATACATCTAAAGAGGGTTTGCCCTTCCAGACATAGAAAATCATTAGGAAGCCTTCTCAGGAGGATATAACTTTGGTCAAGGTCAAACACAAATCTAAACTTCAAATTTAAGCCAAGGCTTGCCAGTAGGTGCCACTTTTGTGCCACAAACGATTCCCAGCCCGCTCCTGACTTTCTTTCTAGGTTATCAATTTTTAAATAGAGGAAAGGAACAAAAATATGCTTGTGAGACAATTCTGAGCATATAAAAGTTGAAGAAACTTTTCTTTTTTTCCTCGTTTCTTGGCACATCTATTTAATAGAGCTTTTTTGATTCGGCTTTTTTTTCTTCCAGCACAGCAGATGAATGAGCGCACCAAGAAAACTTCACTCAGAGAAATGTCTTGTAACGGCTCTAACTTTGGTTTGGCATGTCACCTATCCAACGATATCACGGAGAGGAAATATTCCGTCAAAGCTGTGAGTGTGGAAGGAAACAGCCTGGAAAGTGTCCAAAGACATACAGTATCTTAGCAACTTTTGAGGTGCAGAAAAGCCAACATTTCAGTTTAGGGAGGCAGTGGGTGGGGGTTCCGTTGCTGAAAGACACGTTCCAAGGTGAAGCGGCCACCATTCCAGGACCTGCTATCTGAGCCGCTGTAAATCAAGCGGCTGTCAGCATGTGGGTGATGATAGTCTCAAGAAAACAAAACAAAGTGATGGCATCAAAAATCCAAAAACCAAAAGCAGGAAACAGTGACAACCAGGTATGGTCAAACATATCACGACTGAAAAATGCCTTGTAGCAGTCTGTTGGATTAAAAGTTTTTGAAAAGCATAAAATCAACCTCCACAGGAAGAAGAGGAGAGCTGGAATCGGGTTCCATCTATTCCAAGACCTTCTCCTGAGGTCTAAGGATTGGGGTTTGTGTCTTTGCCTTTTGAAGAAAGGGCTTTTGGAGAATCCTTCTTTTTGATTTTTGGAGAATTGCAGAGACTCCAAACACCCATTAAAGGGGTCTTAGGAGTCACCTTGCAGCCCCTAGCTCTGTCTTTTGTAGCTGAGGGGTGACTGTGATTTAGGGTTGCGGTAGGTCTAAGTTAACTGGACAAGTCAGTCTAGCTATATCCTCAACTTTATCTCCCAGATCTGATGCTGATTGTTAATCCTGACGATCCAATCCCTGACCACTCTAAGCACAGTCCTCAAGCCCAGTACGGATCCTAACCTTCAGAGAACCCAGTAGATAATTGCCACATAAGAAGAAATTCATTTCCCTCTCTAAGCCCAGCCCAGGTCAGCTGTAGCTCGGCTGTTCCTTACTCTCAGGCAATTAAATCACCAGGCAGGTGAAACATCTCTTCCAGTGAAGAGAAGTGGCGAGTGCTTTTAAAACCTTTTCTTTGCTCTAACACCTATTGTCCATAAAACATCACTCAGTGACAATTAAAATAGCAAAGTTTGTTACACTCAATTCTGCTGTCTTCCAACTTTTTCATTACATGTGTGAAAATAACTGAGGAAGTCCATCCTCTGTCTCAGAACCTCCGGCATCATCTAGCCCAGCTGGCAAGCGCTGGAATTGTAACTAATCAGCCTCCCACTGTGAGTAGAAAAAAATTTCTTTAAACTCCTCCTCACCCTCGTCATTTCCCCATTTCCAGGGCCTGGTCCCAGGTGACTCTGTCCAGGACAGAGCCAAAGTTTGATCAATGTGACCAAATTATGCATGATTCCCTTCCCACCCGATTCAGTCCTTGGCTAAACCTGGGCATTCAGCCTGTGTCATGTCTCTCTCCTGGCTACCCTCCTCCCTGCCTGCCCTGCCACTCTCCTTGTTCTGCTCACATTCGCTTTTTCCTGGGTTTCTGAATAGCCTCCTCAGCTCTTCCTGCCGCTAGTCGTGACTCACCCGCTTCATTTTGCAGGGGGCCGCCAGACTGCTCCACGCCCTCCTCTGCTCAGAATTCTTGGCAGCTTTTGCATCACTTACGAATCAAATCCAAATACACGTTTGTAAGGCACGAAGGCTCGTTGTCATGTGGTCCTTCTCTCCAGCACCTCCTCCATCAATGCCCTGGCTCCCTGCATACTTTTGTTCCTGTGTTGTGCTGCGTGGTCCCCTACCCACCAGGCTTCCCAGGCTTTAGTCACTGCGCCTGCTGTTCTTTATTTTTGAAATGTACTTCTCAGACCCTGCCCTCCTGCCAAACTCCTATGCACCCTTCTAGCTAGCTGTCACATGCCACCTCCTCTCTGAAGTACTCCCTGATACCTTCAGACAAAGCAGTCTTTTTCCTCTCCCTACTCTCACTTCCTGCCTAGCACCTGGCCACCTTAGTCTTGTGCTGTGAGTGACTGTGCTCATCGGTTTTCCTGATCTCCTTGGGGGCAGGGACCTCAGTCACCCATTTCTGTGTCATCAGGGTCTTCAAGAGAAGGAAGGACTTAGTAAATGTTTGCTGAGTGAATGGATACAGGAAAGATAAATCTGTCCTCAGGAGGTACCCTAGAATCAACCCAAACTTGAGAATAAGCCTTAAAATTAAAATACTGATACATGGAATCTCTCACTTAAAAAGTCCTTGGTTGCCAGACTAGCTCTATTTTCTGAACTCTTTTGCTTCCTCCTCTCCCCTTCTATCCTGTTCCTTTCTGGGACTTCCTGGGCAGGGGTCTGAATAACACTGTCCCCCTCCTTCCTCCACCACAGGGTGTTGACAAGTCCCTATCTGCAGTCACTTGAAATTGTCATCAGTGGAAGGGGACCCAGGAAGAGAGCAATCCAGTCCCTGTTTCCCCAGGTTCTATTTCCCTGGAAATACTTATTTCCTTGTGAAAAAAAAAAAGAGGAGAAAAAAAAAAAAAAAAAAAAAAGCTCACAAGACCATGTTAAAGCAAATGCTTAGAAAATATTTTTGAAACATTTGGAAGTAATTTCTATTCACAAATTATCTCCATTCACAAAATGAAAAGGCAAATTATGTGAGCTGGATAAATTCAGAGAGAGAAAAAAATCAGACTTCATGCTGGGAGGAGAAGAGGAGTAGGGAGAAAGGGAAAGGGAGAAAGACCAGCAATTCTTGCATTGCTGTAGTAAATGGAATTTTTAAAACAATTAATGTGTATGAACCTATGACCCCTACAACCAATTCCAAGATGCTGGTGGGCAGTTAGTTTGTCCATATGGCAGAAGAGAAGGTCTAAGCTTAAACCAAGACAGGTCTTCTGTCGCCCAACAGCAGAAGAGCTGAGGTTAGGAAGTATGGGGTATAGAAGAGGGAGAAAGGAGAAAGGACAGAAGAAAGCTAATGTGTCAAGAAGAAAGTGAAAGGAGATGAGGGCCTGAAGATTCACCCAATGCCAGCAGTGCCATGGAGAACTTTGAAGCTATCCTTTGCTGTGTTCCTCCCCTACAGTGACCCTTCCTCAAATAGCCACAACTGAAAAAACAATGAGAATAATCATTAAGTTAATTGAGCCCCTTTATTCTCAGGAAGGTGAATCCACGATGACCCAGTGGCTCCAGCCCTAGGCTGAGTACAAGGAAACTTTGGGCTTCCGAACGTCCGGTGGGACATGCAGCTTTCCCGGTAAGACTTCTTTCTCTACTCCGTACAAATTAAGTAGCCACAGATGTTATTCAAAAGCAACCTGCTGGCCACATGCTACAAGAGACCCACTAGCCACACAGCCAGAGTGGGAAAAGTTCAGAATACAAACAATACCAAATAAAATGAGCAGAGAACATCTGTGGAACTGAGAATGCTCCTCCTCAATGGCCAGCTACAAAGTGCCCCATGCAAACGAGTTGGCCAATCTAAAAATAATAGCCGTTGTCCTACGGCATGCCAAAGCACCTTATAATATTGTCCTATTTGGTCTTAATGATAACTCCGCAAAGGTGGGCATTATTATCCTCATGTCAGAATGATAATCTGAAGCTCAGGGAGGGTTAAATGACATCCTAAAGCAACCCATGCTGGGCTGGCTCAGTCTGGCGATCCTATGAGATCTAATCCCTTCTAACAATTATTGAGCGCTTACTTTATACCAAGCACCGTGCACAAAGATGTGCATGCAACATCTAATTCAATCATCACAGCAACTCTCGGAGGTAGGCACATTTATTGTGACCACTTCATAGATGACAAAACTATCTCAGAGAAGTGAAGTAACTTGGTCAAAGCCATACAATTAGTAAGTAGAAGAGTGGGGATTCCAGCCCTATTCTATCTGATTCCAGAGGGTCTGCTGTTGGCAGTAAGAAACTGCCTTCTTCACCTGCCACTGAGAAGATGGTCTTCACTGCTCACGTAAGGTCAAGGCTAGGAGGCAGTAAACATGGTTTCTAGGTGTCGGGCTCCAAAGCATTTATGTGAACATGGGTGTCGGCATTTGGTGGGCCTGACTTTGAAGTCACTCTTGCCCTTCACTAATTGTTTTACTTCAAGCAAGTTATTTGATTTGCACCTCAGTTTATCCATCTGTAAAGTGGGAATGAAATGAAGATAATGTATGTTCCTTGAAATGTTGCAGGAACTCACGATAGAGCTGCCACCTTTGGGAAGAGAAATATATACTAAGTTTATGTCAGATAAAATACTGGGATGACAGTCAGTCAGAGTTGCAGAGCCTTGGGGATTGCTCATGAGAGGCCACAGAGCACTATGGTTTGGTGCATGGGTGTTCTGTTAGGGTGGCTCTTGGCTGTGTGACCCTGGACAAGGTACTTAATGTCTCTAAGCCTCAGTTTCCTCATCTATGAAATGGAGATAAAAATACTACAACCCCATACGTTGTTGAGAGGATTAAAGGTGATGACGCAGGCAAAGCCTAATGACCAGAACAGAATGAGTGTTGCACGAATGCTGTGATTGTCACCACGGGGAAACCAAGGCCCTGGAAAGGTAAATGCTTGTCCATGGTTGCATCTCTAGTTACCAGTGAGGGAGGGGCAGAATACGGACCTCTTGATTGCTACTTCGTGCTGCTTCTCCCCAGCTGTGCAACCTTGGGCAAGTTATTGCAGCTTCTTAAGACATAGCTCCCGCATCCATCAAATGGGGACAATTCGTCTTCCCCCTGCCAATATGCCAACAAGGATACGGAGAGAGTTAAAGGAATGATCCAAGTAAAGCCCTTGACCTGAAGCACCGTTACTGCTCACTCAGTGTTGGCTGCTATAATTATTCCTTCCCTTCTGATTTGAAAGAGAGTAAACTTTATCCTCAGGAATGAGGATGAGAAAAATGGGGAGAAACTTTCACCACAGCTGTTCGCTGACTCAGAGAACGGGTGGGAAACGCCCACCTCAGAAAAGAAGCCCTTGTGAAGTAGACAAGTGTCAAACCAAAGCAAGCCACCTAGGAGAAGTCACTTGAAGCACTCTTGTCTTCCAAACTAAACAGGTTTCTCCTTGAGGCACAGTGCCCAGAATTAAGTGCCTTAGTCCTCTATGTGGAATTCTTTCTCTCTCTGATTCTAGAAGCTTCTGTCAGTTTCCATCAGAAGCACTTGCCTCCAGTTCTCTGCTGCAGTGCCGAACGCTACTGTGGAAAGAGCACATAGTTTGGAGTCTGTCTACCTGGGTACGAGCCCCTGACCTGCTATTTACCAGCTGTGTGTCTTGAACGAGTCCTTTACCCCACCTGAGCCTGTTTCTGTGGCTGCAAAATGTGAATAGTGACGCCTGCTGTTGGCGACACCGAATCATGAGGTGCCCCCAAGCGTCAAGCATTCCCTGCCTTTCACTATCGCTTCCTTCATAATCTGCCCCTGGCCAGGAGGAAACGAGGAAACAGTGCTATTGCCGACAAAATAGCAAAATTTCCCTCTAAGTTTTCAGTCCTTTATTTAAGAGGAAGCAGCTTTGCTTTCCACGTGTGGTCCTGTTGCAGAAGGCGGGTGACAGCAGAGAGCTGGGTGAGCGTAGGAGACTAGAACGCTGTTTCACGACAAGAAGGATCAGTTACGGGGTTGTTTAGCCAAAGCGATGCCCGTAAAGCAGGTGAGGCTTCGCCAGTCTACACAGATCAATGCCAGGCTGATAAGGGCCAGAGGACAGCGTGGAAACAGCACTTCAGCCTCACGAACTGCCTGGCTGTAAACGGCGCCGTTTTCTCCTTGCTCCTCTTCCTCCCTGGCGCTGTCACGGGGGCAGAACCACTGTCACCCACAAGACTCTGGGCAGAGGTGGTGGGCAGGAACCTGAGCCCTTCATTTTCAAGTCATTTGCCTTCAGTTTGGGAATCCTTCCATTTCATTGTTCCGTTAAGGGTGATTTCATCTTTTAAGTGAACTTCAATGAATGATGAAATAAAATACTTCGCAGAGATGGTCTGGCATTTGAATAAGAGAAAACCATTATGCCTAGTGTAGAATGAAGTGCTTTATTTGTGTTTCTAAGGCAGCAAAGAAAACCTTTGCTGCCTTAGGAAAAAAAAAAAAAACTTTTTTAAGCTTTAAGGAAATCAATGTGTCTACCTATATTTGGCATTTCTGAGCAGGAAACTTATCACCCCAGAGATGAAGACAGCTGTGGTTAAGATAGTTTAGATGGTAATTAAATGCAAGAACTCAGACTGCTTGGGGTTGAGACCTGGCCCTATTACCTACTAGTTATGTAATTTGGGGGAGGTTCCCTAATATTTTTGTGCCTCAGTTTCCTATTCTGTGAGACAAAAATAATAACATCTATCTCATGTGTTGGTCGTAAGAATTAAATGAGAAAATCTATATGATCTGCTTAGCATACAGTAAATGCTCTAAAATATTAAATATCGTCATTACTATTAAGGATTCAGAAAAACCTGTGTTATGAGTGGACTTGTGCCTCCCTTCCCCACACATAATGGTGAAGTTCTAACTCTCAATACCTGTGAATGGGACCTTACTGGGAATAGGATCTTTGTGGATAACTGAGTTAAGGTGAGCTCATTAGGGCGAGCCCTAATCCAATGTGACTGGTGTCCTTATAAAAGGAAAAATTTAGACACAGAGACAGACGTAACAAGGGGAACAGCATGTGAAGACTGGAGCTGTGCTGCCCCAAGCCAGGAGCTCCCAGAAGACAGGAGCGAGGCCTGGAACACACCCTTCCCTGGCGCCTCCAGAGAGAGCATGGCCCTGCTGACACCGTGCTCAGAGACTCTGGTGTCAGAACCACGAGACAATACGTTTTGTTGTAAGCGACTCAGCGTGTAGTACTTTGATATGGCAGCCCTGGCAACTACTACACCCACCCTTTCAGAGTGCCACATTGAACAAGCACGTAAGAGAGATTTCTTAGAAGTAGCTGTTGCATCTATTTCCAGAAAAGCAGAAACTTGGCTTTTGAGTGTAGAATTACTCTAACTCAGACACTGCTGATTTTTGGACGCCTCAGACAATTCCTACCTTCTTCTCCCTTGTCACTTTCAACCAAAGGGTCTAGAAAAGCTTTTTTAGCCTCTCTTGAAACAAGGGACAGATATGTGACCCAGTTCTGACTAATCACATACAAGTAAAATTTTGCTGAGATGTTTGTGTGTGTGTTGGGGCAGGAGTGGTTTAGGCCTTTCCTGATAAAAAGGGTGGAGAACTTGAATCCTTCTTTTCCTCTTTCTTCCCCCCTTGAAAGTGAATGTGATGTCTGGAGCTGCATCAGCCATCCTGTGACAGTGAGGCAGCAAACCCCAGGATAGAAAACCAAACTGCTGGGAATGGCAAAGTGGAGAAATAGAAAGCGCCTGTGTCCTGGATGGCATCACTGAGTGGCATAAATGCTGCCGGGTACTGTCAACCTTGGATATCTAGCTAGCTCTGTGAGCACATAGAGCCTCAATATGAGCCCCTGTTAGGGATGTTTGTTTTTGATACCTTGCAGCTGAAAGCATTCCTAACTGTAACACTGCCTTGACTGATCATCCCGACCAGGACTCTGGAGTCTCTTCCTCACTTTCAGTTTTGAAGTCTGTTTCATTTTATCTGCCATTTCCTTCTGCCTGTCCCTCATCTTCCCATGTGCCCTGACTTGGATTGTTTTGTAAAAGAGTACTGCCTGAGGAACGTGCCATCTTTCCACTCTCAGGACAAGGCCGAAGTGGAGCTGATCAGCCTTTATTTGATGAGAGGGACACTATTTTCTCCTTTCTTGGAAGCATTGTCATTAAGGGTGGTTTGGAGGACTTCTGGGGGGATGGGAGCACATACAGTCAAAGTCACTCAAGCACTTATCTATAAGTTGATGGCAATGCACACAGTGGTCAGAGCATGGACTTTGGGGTTAAATAGACCCATGTTTTGAATTCCAAACCTCAACCTCTGACACTGCATGATCTTTGGCAAGTTCTTTAACCTCTCTGAATCTCTTTCCCTAATTATAAATAGGAAAATTGAGTCATTGGGAAGATTAGGTTAGATATTGAATGTGAAATTTCTGTACATAGTAGGTCTTTAATAAATGGTTGACCTTATTAGCCTTTTCATGGAGAGAAAACCTGCAATGATGCTTTAGGGAAGATCTACATTTAGAAGCACTTTTCATTACACCTCTTCAGCCAAACCCTGTTTTCATAGCTCAGAGCTGACCAGTTCAATCAAATAACTTCTTGGAACTTCACAGCTCTGAAGGGGGCCGAGAACCATGAATGTAAAAAGTATGGAATAAGAGACACAGAGCCAAAGATGAGCACGATACACAGGTCTGAGCACCTATTTTAGTTCTGGTGGTAAATGAGAAAAAAAAAATACATTTGAAGATGTGATTATAAATCAATTAGAGCAGGATTTTTCAACCTTGGCACTACTGACATTTTGGGGCAGATAAGACTTTGTCATAAGGGGCTGTCCCATGCCATGTAAGATGTTTAGCAACATCTCTAGTCTTTACCACTAAATACCAGTAACATCTCCCAGTTGTGACAACCCAAAATGTCTCCAGACACTGCCAAATGTCCCCAGGGGTGGTGTGGGGGGCACTGCGAACACAGGGTAATAGAGGTCCTGATGTACAAAAAGGATCTCACTGGGTGACTCTCACTGGGGACGACCTGCAAGTGGTCCCCAATGCACTGGAACTCTGTGTGCAAAATAGCAAGAGAGGAAAAGAAATAACTTTGCACGTCTTTGGGCCCTGACCACCTCGTTAATGAGCAAAGGCTGGGGCGAACTGGTTATTACTCTATCCGGACTGCAGAACAAGGAGTGATAATATTTGGACTATTTCATCAATCTGTGCCAAGGACCTCTTCAAATCAAGTCAGCTTAATGGGCAAAATGTTTGATATTCTGTAAAAAGACCTAGCGGGTTCTCATCCATCCTTTTCACACAAAGCGCTATTACAGCCGAAAGGATCACTGCAAGAGCAGTTATGAAAAGGAAGTAGAGCCTGCAAAGGAGCCTCATTCCAGTTTTTAATAATGCCCCCAAATTGAATATGCGGAGGGGCGTTCGTTCCTCTTACACGGACAGTGTTTGCCAAGCCCTTGCTCGCCTCACGCACAGACTAGAAAAAATCTGCACATCGGTGTGGCTGCAGAACAGGAGTGTTTGCATTCTTCTCTCATTCTCTCCTATTTCCAATAATTTCCAAAGGCTTCTTCCCCATGAACTTCTATCTTTATCCTTCATCGTCATTTACTTACAAAAATGCGGTCTTAGGGAGAGTTGCTACTCATCTACGCTTCTTGCAGATTCTTTCTGGGAGCCCTTGGTCTTGAGATTGTAAAATGCTGTTCTAAAAGACTCTGTTGTGTATATTATAGAGCACAGAAGAGGGCAAAACTTGAGGGCGAGGCTGAGCTGCATGAAAATATTCATACACATTATTTCATTATACACTTGAGAAATGACAAGTTGGTTTGCAAGAACAGCGAAAGCCGTTCTCTTACAATTTTACCCATGGTTAAGAGCCTGTTCACTTTACTCCAAACTCCACTTGAAACTTCTCCTGGATGTCTTACGACTCTCACGCAATCTTTGCATTCCCAAGAGCAGGTTTCCTTTGTATTTTAAAGAGCCTTTCAGAGTGTAGTCAGCTACAGGACCATGACCAGACAATACCACCATAGCTATCCTGTGATTATTGTAGCCTGGCTGATAAGTCAACTAAGTCTGAATGCCACTGAAAATAACTCTTCACTATTTATGATTGAGCTATGGACTTGGGAATGCACGCCACCATTAATTCGCACACAAGACATGACATCCAACTCCAGTAACTTCTCTCTCATGGGGCTTGGTGATGCTGCAGGCCTCAGGGGTGAGTGTACACAACGCCACGGTACTGCCTCTTTCATGGGGTGAAGTGCAGAAGGCAAGGGTCTGACTTTGGTCTTAACCCAACCGAGCTTGGAAGTGGTGACTGATTTAGGACTCCGTAAAGACAAGTATCATGGCACAGGGTCAAAAACTGCACAGAAATGGGATGTCTGGCTTCATGGCCAAGCCTTAGCTCCTGCTCTTATGCAGCAGAAAGGAGACTTGAAAAGATGAGAGGAAAGATGAAGGCAAACAGAAAGTATGGGGACATAATTATCTGCTAAATTTAGGAACATCCACACAGTCAATCCAGACAGCATGAACGAAAGTGCCTTTGGGGCCTACATCACCTTGGTTAGTTTGGAGGCTAATTCTCAAATTCCCCAGGTAAGCACGCTGTTTGATGCTTTACTTTGGGCGCCTAGCATCCAAGAGGGTATTTCATGCACTTCAGTCAAATGCTAAAACATAGAAAATAAATCGAAACTTCAGCGTGGTGCAGAGAGAGGGTGGGGGGAGGAGGGCAGGTCTCGTTCCCTGACGCCTAGCCCTTTCTGCCTGGATCCATAAACCCATAACCAACTTCATCCATCTCACCCTTCAGCCTGGGACCGTGAGTCAGCCTCATCTGCAGACACACTGGCAGATGCATTAGAGTTTAAACCTGCTCATACTGTGAGCATGTAGCAGATTTATCATAATTTCAAACCTGCCTCTAACCAGCTGATCAAAAGGCAAGTTTCTTCTCTTAAGATTTTCATTTGTAAGCTTCACCGCCCCAAATCAAAAGGTGCAATGGTACGGACTCCCAGGACCATATTCTACCTTTGTAAAGGCAGGTGCCTTCAAGTCCTGGAGTGTGTTTTTCTTTTCATAAATGGGTATGCTGAGTTTTCATGTCTACCCTGATGCCTCTTCTTGGTTCACAAAATTTTCACTACATATAAGCACTCTGTTATGGAGGAATTTTGTTAGCCTTTTAGAGTTTAGTTTTAACCCAATTCTGCTCTCCTTTTTCTCTACAGACTTTCATACAAAATCCAAAGTGAATGCCTCCAAAGGGGTCTTGATGGGTTTTATTGGATCAAAGGGCCCTCTCATAATAAAGAAACCGCACAGAGATTTACTGAGTGCATTAAAAAAGAATGGCTTCTAGCCAGCCTTGGTAGAATTACACACCCATAAAAAGATGTTTTGGCCAGCCATGTTTTAGCAAAGTGAGTAGTGATTTAAAGATGCTGGGTTAATTTTTAATTTTTCAGTTCCCCCATTCTGACAATATAGAAACCTTAAGGCTATTTTAGACACTTTCGTCTTCTTCATCTTCATGATCAACATAATGTAAACTGCACCATGAATCTGTCTTTTCTCATTTGGAAGAAGCCTCTCTCCGATTCACTCTGAAGTTCTGTTTCTCCTCCTCTCATCTGGGCCTCAACAACACACACCCACCGATGATGGCCAGAGCCTCCCTGTCTCCTGTCCCATTTCTCGATCTATACTGAATCCTCAATCAATTAACAAATAAATATTTATGGGGCACCTACTAGGTAATTGACATGATATCATGTCATAATTTTATCCTATTACACTCCCGCTTATGAGCTTAAAGCACCTCCCTATTGCCAAATTAATCAAATTAAACCTCCTGCCAGATTTCAAGGTCATCTATCATCTGGTCTTGCTCTGCCTCCTCTACTATTTTCCCCCCGCTGTGAGCAGGCATCCCTCTGCTCATGACACCCTATTAATTCAGGCCCCCTCTCTCACCTTCCCTGCTGCTGGTTCCTCTGTCTGGAATGCTGCTCGCCCCATTCCTAGTTCAATGTCTACCCATCTTCCCAGGACTGGGTCAGCCTTGAACTTCTTCCACCCAATTATCATCAACTACTCTGGCCCTTGGGAATTTCTCCCTTCTCCGAACTCCGAAATTGCAGATTGCACTTTAGCATCTGTGTGTGTTTTCTCTTGAATGAATGCACAAAGAACAATAGTAATAATAATAAAAAAAATACCTACTTTAAACTTTACATGGAATGACTATGACAAAGGTATCATTATCATTATAACTGTTATCAATCATTTCTATCGTTGAGAAAATCAAGGCTTAGGGAATTTCATTGGCTTTCCCGGGAGCACTCAGTCAGAAGGGGTTGAGATTTGAACCTAGCTTCCTAAACCAAATCCAGGCTCTGTTCACTGGACAAGTCCAATATCCAGCTGGCCCCCACGCGAACATCCCATTTCTGGTAAGACTACAAATCAGGGCTTCGGATCTGGGTGAACAACCATTCTAGAAATATATAGTTTCAGCGAGTCATTCTTTGGTCTAGAAGGGGATTCTGGGTTAAGGTATGGAAAAGAAAACCTATCCCAAATGGATAATCACCTCTTCTCATGGTGGGTGCCCTTCTATACCGGGCCCCCAAAGCTTTCTGAAATCACTATGGAATCTCATCTTTGAAGACCCCATCATCTCCTTGGTCGCCAAGAGGCAGGCGGGGTAGCACGGGGCTCACGTCCGCTTCTCCACTACATAGCTCAGTCCTGAGAAAAAGGGAGGCCCGGGGTACACACCCTGACCTGTGACTTCCTGAATCGGGAAAAGCTCCGCGGGATCGCTGAGCTCGCCGGAAACTAAACAACAAAACTTTGTAGGATCTTCAAAAAAAATCTGCATGTTGCGTGTGCTGGGGAGCATGGGTGAGTGAAAATGCAACGCCACAACCGCCACCCCGAGCCCCCCTGATGTCCCCGCCTGGGCTTGCTCGCAGATTTCAGCAGGCGCCCAGGTGGAACCCGACTCAAACTGCAGCTCATTAGCGCAAACGAAATCGAAGTTTAAGGAAAAACGTGTAGTAAACAATGGTAATCCCGACTTAAGCAGGAGAAAGTGACCTTTCTCTCTTCCCTAAAAACAAATGGCTGTTGGGGGCAGCGCGTCACCGTTTTACTATTACTGGTTAATACAGCCGCGGGCGGCAGAGGCAGCTGCGGCTCCACGCACGGGCTCCGCAGTCGGGCTGAACATAATCCCTCATGTAATGAAAAACCTATTTCTATTTCTGAGGCCTCACTACTCTTCATACTGAAGAGCCTTGTGCCTGTCACACATTTATTGAAGCTTATTACTCATCTAGGCAGCAGGGCCCAGTTAGTATTTGGAATTATATTTTAAATCACAATTTTTCTATTATTTATTTTAGGATTCCAAGGCTACGGTGAAAGCATGTCAGTGTTATTCTTGATAGGCATTCAAAGGCATCAAAGCCCCAAATCAAAATTCTTTTCTACGTGGAGAATCTTTACGCACACGTGGAAAACCTTCCGCCAAGGCACACGGCGACGCATGCGTGCTAGCACCGCAGGGCTCTTCCACGATCACGTGGTTCAGGGCAGAGATGTTAAGTCTCCCCGTTCAGCATTAGGGGAATGTTTCCGGGGCCATCAGCTCTATTTCTCCCTGTGACATCGTGCTCTTTCCTTTGGATTTTGAAGATAAATGGGTAGAGTCTCTTAGGATGCCGGAGATGGGGCTGGAAACAGATGGGCTAACATGGCAGCTTCATCATCTGCTGGAAAAATAAGAACTGGTTTGGTCTAAGTCAGAGGATTTTCTAAACTGATCGGGAAGCTTGAGCTTCTGTTTATCCATGTAGTGAGCATGTGGTTCTTTCCTGTTCTAGAGAAGACAGAGAAAACTATAATTCTCTCTGGCTATCCATTGGCCTCCCTCTCATTCTACATGAACGGGAGTGTATACATACCATATACCCCACACCAGTGGTCCCTAACCTTTTTGGCACCAGGGACCAGTTTCATGGAAGACAAGACTGGGGTGTGGGGGAGGGATGGTGATGGGGAGCAGCTGTAAATACAGATGAAGTTTCACTCGCCCGCCCACTGATGCTCACCTCCTGCTGTGTGGCCCAGTTCCTAACAGGCCACAGACCCGTACTTACTGGTCCATGGCCTGGAGGCTGGGGACTGCAGTCCTACAGTTACTCAAAGGAATGTTTTCTCATATTTTTTTCCCTCTCTTTTGCATACGTGCTTTTTCTTATGGTATTTACTTTATTTTTCCCACTGCACAGAAAATATTCTCTGTCATTAAGGTCTGCACCCTACTTGGCCTATTCACATGGATGAAAAATCAGCCAAAATTTGACAGCATTTGTTGGGAGTCTCTGTCACCATCTTCACCGAGAGAGATTCTAGACCGGCTCTTCCAACAAAACCCCTCTTGCATAACCTTCCTGGTAAGTGGTTTTTGCAGGGCATGACGACAAGCCAAGGACCACTTCAGTCCACTCTGGGTATCACCTCAATCGGCCAGTTCTTTGGTTTTGTTGTTTTGTTTTGTGGTGCTGTGAAATACACAGGCACAGTAAAGTTTTGGGGTAGGGGAGAGGCGGCAGCAATGTGTAACGAGGAAAGTATTTCAAAGGGCGTGGGCAAAATTAGCAAGGGTATTCAGACGTGCAAGTTCAAGAAGATTTCAGGCTTGGCTTTCATGTAATCTTTTTTTTTCCATGTTTTGACAGTATTCTCACTGGGTGGGGTACACAGCTCGTTAAATAAATCCCTTAGTCATACAAACACGACAGACAATTCTTTTTCTTCCTTCTAGATTAATTGAGTCACAGATCATTTCGCCGGGTCCACTCTCCTGTTTGCCTCTGACATTAAAACAAGCCATCGGTGCTTCACTACAACATGGATATCACTGCCAGGTCAGATGACCTTTCCAAAAGGCTGAATTTTTGTCAGTTTTGAAAAGAAGATTAAAACACTATGCAATCAGCATTCACCTCCCCATAAAAGAAATAGAGACATTTTCTCCCAGACAGGGCCAAGTCCACGAGACCTGAGACAGCACCTTCACCCCAGTGACCTTCCAGTGAAAGAACCCAAGGAGGAGGTGGGGGAGAGGGCGCCAAGACGAGAGTCTGGAAAAAGCCGCAGATGGGCAGACTGGTATATTTTTAAAAAGCCTAAAATGAAATTAACTGTATTGTCATTTCATATTGTGTATATTGCTTTTAAAAAATTAAACTTGACAGAGCAGGATAAACCTGGACTTCGCCCAAGGATATTTAAAGGTGGAATGTATAGCGTAGGGAAGAGGAGGAAAAGGAAACAGGGCATCCATATCAGTGCAAATGAAAATAAATATTGCAAAAGATGAAACCTTTGGAAGCAGGACTGGAAGTTGGTTTTCTGAAAGCCGAACCACATCCAGTGGTCAAAATAGCTCATGAAACTGTGCACAGATTCAAAGATGCTTCTGACCAGAGTATTTGAAGCAGGGTCTGTGGGAATAGTGGGTGGTGTGTGCACCCTTTGCACACATCCCTTCCCTCCCCTGTCACCACTCCACTCTCCTGTCCTCACCAGTAGCCGTGACCTGGACATATCCATGTCCTGGTGGAGACTTTCCTGAGTGCCGGCAGTTCATAAATCCATAAAACTTGGGAGCTAAAATTGTCGGGTAACCTCAAATATCTCTACTGGACCTTTCTTCACACCACTGACATAAACAACATAAGGCAGGGAAAGGATCTGGTATAAAATAATTCTCTTCTGTCATGCAGATTTTTGATCAGGATTGACAAGAAGACCTTCAAGAATGCCCTTGGCTTGATTAAAAAACAAATCTACTTGCTCTCCGGCATCAAGGGTCATTCCAATGACAACGCCTTTGAAGACAAAGGTGATGTGGAACCCCCAACTTTTGGTGCTATCTTGGGAACCAATGGCTGCATTCATTCTCTCTATCTCTTACATCATTTTCAGTAGTAACGATTATAGCCGAATCACACGGGTATTAATTAGACACAACAGAAGATAAACCACCTCTAGTACAAAATGATTTTGTAGGATAAGTTATTTTTTGAGGCCCTCCTTTATACTATATTTGAAATATAGATTGATGTTCAACATTAGACACATTACTCTCATCTATTAGGCAAGAGTCCGCTGTGTCTATAAACTCAATTTCCTTTATTGTGGTAGCTTTCTGGTTTATTTGGATAAATGTTGAGCTGTCCACTATTGTTTATCTAAGTACTTCATGAAGGAACCAAAAGTTTAATGATGTAAGATGAGGTAGTAAAACAGCACCTCCAAGCAATTCTCAACAATTGTTTTTCATCTTATTACCTAGGTTGGACTTGGACTTTCTGGTTCAAGAAATTGTGCAGAAGATTATGTGTCATTTGGCATGTGCTGGCTGTCATTTCCCCCCATACATTTGTCTTTTAATTGTTCCATGTTTTATCCTGATTAATGTATGGCATGTCATAGTTTGTGTTGCCAGTTAATATTTCTAATTATTCTATTCACAATGTTTTATGCCTTTTTCTTACTTCTTGTCTTAATTTCATCCCACTCTTTCTGGTATTAATTCCCCTTTCTTAGGCCCTTGACTTTTCATTGCTGTCAATGTAAGTGTAAGCTAATTGTAGGCCAGCTTTTTTGTTTTTTTCTTAAAACCTTTACAGTTTTTAAATTTGGTAGAATATGTCTTCATCTGATAAAAACAGACTGGATAAAAATAGACCCAAATGTCTTCAATATCTTATTATATGGTGGTTAAACCACTCCACATTTCTAGGGAACAAAAATGATGATTGACCATTGATTCATATCAATGAGTTAATAAAAAACATTTTAGTATAAAAGCTTCTGTTCCCTGATGGTCCTGGGAAAAGTAAAACTCAGGTCATGGCTGTGTGTATCTGATTAACACCACAGCATGAGTTGTTTATGCAAAACATAACTTACTCCGGGCTCTTCAAACTTTCCTATTAACTGTACTATTTTATGGGGTTGCTTATTAGACTCTAGGACCAGGAAAAAATTTCAATAAAAACATCTTGAATTCTGAGGTTGGGCAGCAGATTCCAGCACATGAAATGACCAGCCAATCACTTGTCAAAGTGAAATTCCTTGCCCAGTGGGAAAGCATAACATTAATATACATAAATCTAAACATGTAAATTTAATAAATTTTAAATTAAAATGAAATTAGTAACACAAAATTAATATGCAGAGTTAACAAGAAGTTTTTTCATGGGAAGAAAGAGTCTTAACCCATAATTCTCTCAAGATTCAGGAAGTCTACAAATCTTGTTATTTAAAGAAAGCTTAAACATACAACATTTAGCTAATTCCCCCAGAAGTCTATGTTTGTAAAATTTGGGGCATAAGGCAATGTTAAAAGCAGTTTTGAAAATGCATCTAATTGAAAGGCACACAGAACTTCCTTGAAAGATGTCATCTTGTTTATGATGGCCTGAAGAACAGAATGCATTTGACATACTGCCACTTACCTTTCCCTGCGGTGCATAGGCAAGTCTAATCTAAACTTCATTAACGTGACTTTAAAATGCTCATGGTGTAATATAAGTAAGCAAACGGAGAGAACTGCATCATGACTGCAGAGGCAAAGCACGGTAATATGCCCCTCCTCTATAAAGATCAGAGTCCCTGGGGGAGTGCCGAACATGTTTGCACAAATCTTCCCACAAATGACCTAACTCAACGGAAAACCCGTCCCAAGGGAAGGGCCTTCCCTAACAGCTGCGAAGAAAATCGTGATGAAAGAAAAGCAAAGGTTGGAGGCAAAGTTTCTCCTCCCTTCTCATCCATAGCTTTGGTTTTTAGGAAAAAAAATGCCTTTGAAAGATGATACATATTATGTTTCTTATACATTGTTTTTCTCTTTCCAAGAAGGGAGGACAATATTTTCTTCAGCAAAGCTGTTTCCTTACCAACACGTATCTCAGTGCTGGTACATTTTCTGATACATTGTGATATTTACCTATTAAGGCCAGAAGGTTGAGAATATAAAAAGCGAAATTAGCAGAACATGCAATGCATTATTGTCTTTTTTATGGTAACATTAAATGTGTTAATATAGTTGATGGACTATTTGTTCTCTGAATACAGAGGATCTTATTATAAAACATCAATTTGATAAATGACTTGCCTCATAAGAAAAGGGCTCAGACAAAAATTCTGGGTGTCTATTCTGAACAATCAAATTATGAATTTTCTATAAAGGAATTTTCAGTGGAGGACACAAAGAAGTCTGGTTTAAGGTGACCTTAAGAGAAAGTTTGCTGTGGGTCAAGTTTCTGTCATATGAGGCTACACAGCTAAGCAAGGCATTTCGGAGCACAAAAGATTCTGTATGGCTTGTGTACACAGACCTAATTCACCATATAATAGTTCTTTTCTCTACTTGGTGCCTTGTAGTGATTGCTTTCATTTCTTAGCACATACTCATTTACAGAGAAACAGCCAACAGACTTTCAGATTTATGCCATTATTTGCTTCTTCACCTTGAACTCCAACTAAATTCTGCTACACTTTTGTCATCTGAGTGCCAAAGGGTGGCTGCACGCCAGACACATACACTTCCCAGTCTCACTCAGCCAGTTCTCTCGATTCAGGGAAGCACAGATTCCTGCTAGGGGGCTGAAAAGTGGTGCTTACCCGGCCCTCCTAACTATTCCTTTGCCTAAATGCTTTCTAACTTGGAAATGCAATTTGGGAACAGAGGCAATTACAGCATCAGGGAACCACACGTTTCCCTTTGCATGGAGGAATGAGGGAAAGTAGGGATCACGATTCTGGTTATTTGGAAAATATCTTCAACAAATGGTCCAACTCCTATGTAACCCTGGTCAGCATTCATTAAATTCAACAAATATTTATTGATTGCCTACAAGGTGCTAGGCAGTGCTAGTCACTATTCTGGGGATACTATAGCCCAAGAACCTGTTTATTTTTCTCATTGGACCTGGCCTAGGAGTGTGGTAGCTAAGATAATAATCACAATAACTCCATTTAGTTGAGCTTCTATTTTGTGCCAGGTGCGACCATGTTCCACTGATTCTAAGACTCAGATTTTTTTTTGTATTTTCACAAGTCTGAAATCAGAATTTACCTTATAGATGTCTTACAAGGACTTTGTCACTATGAACCTATCTTTTCTCATGGTTGTTCCATCAATTCAGGTGGTCTGTGTCTATCTCTTTCCAAGTATATACAATAAAAATTATAAATGCTAAGAAATCATGTCACAGTTTAATAGATGCCTTTCCCCCCATAGGGATGCACAATAATGGCACTTGTCATAATTGACATCATATTGGATTTGAAGAAGAGTTATACGCATCTGCCATTTCAATGAACACTTGAAGCATCTTTACAAAGTAGGAATTATCCGCATTTTTAGGATGAGGAAACTAAGGTACAGCTCGTAGTCACACGCCTTTTAGGTATATAGGTCAGAATTCAAACCCAGGACTCTCTGACATCAAAGTTCATGCATGTGCTTTCTATTAATATTACATCAAGCTGCTTCTTGTCTAACCACCAAGGCAAGGTAAGAACTTCTGCAATTGTGTTACAGATAAAATGCAGAATGAAATAAAACTTATTTACAGTATGTCAGAAGCTGTGCCAAGAATCCTAAACACAAATAAATGAACAAATGAAAGACCTAGAAAATAGGGAATTTTAAAAGCTTTCTAGTGGAAACTGAAGGGTCTGTTGACTTGGGCAGCCCCTTAAGGGGGGCAGTCAAATAAACAGGGTGTGTGGAGAAAGCAACAATGTTACAGCCTCCTGTTACTACTTCTGGTCTGATGACTGCTCCAGAGAGAACTGCTAGAGAGCTGAGATCCAGGACAAAGGCCTGAATGGTGGTTCAAGGGAGAACAGGTGGCAAACACTCCACACTCGTTCACTCAACACGTACTCTGTGGATGCCCAAAGTCCTGCCTGGCAGACAAACACCCCTATCATTTCCTTGTGGTTCTTGAGGTGCCCAGGGTTAGGGTTGTAGCACCTACTCACTCCTCTCTGGCTCTGTATTAAGATGTTCTACAAAGCCAGGACTCAAAATCGCTTCTTGGTCTCATCCCCAGTGTTTGCCCGTGAGGGTGGGAGAGCCCTGTGTTGGCCCACCCTCCTGACTCGTGGCAGGTATTTCAGGGAGGGAAGCAAAGACTTCTCACCACAGCTGCCGACCATCTCGAACCATTGCAAAGTCCCCCAAGGTTGCACAAGTATGTTTTAAAAGAGGCCATACCCTTTTCTGAAGTAGAGGATTTCCTCTTTTCTCAATGTGAAACATGAGATGCAAACATTGCCACACAGCTTCCAGGTGATGGGGACCTAGCTAATGACTGATTTCATTAACTTTCCATAAATTGACAGGCCCCTAAAGTCAGGTGTACAGTTAAGCAATGGCAGTCCCACTGCCAAAGACTCACCAGTGTGTAAGCGCTGACGGGACTTTATTACCAGGTTAAAAGCACATTAGCATATCTATTAGATAAAACGTCCCATTATTAACATCGGCACAGATAATGTAACCAGGTCCTCTGACTTGTTTGTGGGCAGCCCTCTTTTCTCAGTTTGACCATCTGGGGCCCGGGAGATGAGCGGAAATGTTATTTGCTGGGCTGTCCAGATGTAATCATTAGCATTTTGCCCTTTAGATTTGGGAGGTAAATACTCAATTCGGCATGCACACAGGAGGCTGAGGGCTCCCACCTCTCCCGACAGCCAAAGAGCAGCGAGTTTCAACGAGAGGACCGACATTGTTCCTAGACTACACCTTCACAAAGGATGCCAGGCAAGTGTACCGTTCCCATCATTTTCTGTCATTTTCTTTATGTTTTTCCCAAACCTGCTCTGTTCAGTGAGATGAGAATACACAAAATAGCAGCCGAGAACGCAGGATTCATCAGTATGAGTCTCAACATATCAATTTTCAAGTGTAGCAACTTTAAACACATGGTAGGCTTTTAGTTTCCATAGAAAATAATCTCTCATTGTTTTCAAAAGAAACTGAAAGCACCCCAAATTACCACACTTTTAACATCCTGACATGTTGATGGCCCGCGTTCTTTCCAGATCAAAGTCAGAGTGGCAGAAGACAGAGCGTTGAGCAGCTTGCTTAAAACATAGTATTTCATATTTGGCAGGAATTACTGTAGTGAAAAAAGACAAGGTGACTTTCTAATATATATATATGTATTTTAGTTTGGCAGAGATCTGAAGAGCTAAGAACTAATTTCAGATGACATAAATGCTCTTATCTTTCTCTCTACCTCATTCCTTCCCAACCACGTGAAGAGTCTTTGACAAAAGCTCGGTGTATGTTATGTATTGTTTTTCACTCAGGGTGACAGTCTGAGTCCTATGTCATGCTGAACGGTTCTGTTGACTCTCGTCTTAGACTTTCTAGGCTTATCCAGATTTAAACAACAAAGTCATACGTCAGAAGCATCTTTCTTCCTTGACGTGGGGTAGCCCTGCAAGAACTTCTATGCCTTTTAAGGAAACTAGATCTAGTCCAATGTTAACTAGGACAAGAAAGCAATGCTGTCACGCCTTGACCCAGCACTGTTATATATTCAGTTGGGAAAATCTCAACAAAGAAGGCGTCAGGAGCCTAGTAACTTTTACAAACAGGCAATGCTTTTGCAGAGGAACCTGGGATAACCAAAGATTAAGGACAAGTGAGTAGTAGGAAAAATGACTAGGCAGTTCCACTCTAGACATGGGTTGGAGCACTGTTTCGAGCAGTCTAGTTGAAAGCTATGCTATTAAAATGGAAAGTTTTATGCTATAGAAAGTTTTTAACCAAAGAGAGAAGTGGCTTTCTCTGTCTACTTTTTGGTTTGGGCCAGAAAGTCAGATGAAATTACTCATTATGAAATGGGATCGCAGTATCAGGAAATGTCGACTGCCTGCTTCACTGACAGTGGACATATGGCTGGACTCTTAGCCAGTTGGAAGCAATTTTTCTCATAAAGATGGAAACGCCCTGAAAGGTATTCTTGGGACATGAGCAGCAACACAGTCGAATAGGCGTTGACAAACTATGGCCTGTTGACCAAATCTAGTCTGCCACCTCTTTTATTATGACGCATGACCTAAGGAATAGGTTTACATTTTAAATGGTTGAAAAAAAAAATCAAAAGAAAAATAATATTTCATGACACTTGAAAATTACATAAACGATGAATTCCAGCGTCCATAATTAAAGTTTTATAGGCACGCAGTTATGCCTGTTTGTTTACATCTACGGCTGCTTTTGAGTTACAACAGCAGAGCTGAGTTGTAACTCTGTGGAACATGAACCCAAAATATTTACTATCTGGCTTTTTGTAGGAAAAGTTTGCAGAATGTAGTTGGGAAAGCAGAAATATGAGGACAGGTTGGGAGACTGAGGAGGAGGAATGGTTTGTATCTGCTATGCTGAAGATGATTCAGGAAGGTTCCTCAACCAACTGCTCTCCCCTGCTAATGAGGACAGACCCAGATAAGGCGAGTTAATGCCACCAAAGGGGTCACTTAAATTTCAAACAGTATCTGAGAAGTTAGCTAACTAACTGCAATCTTGAGGAGGGAGGGGTCAAGGGAAAGACCTTTATAGGCATCAGGGGACCAAGAGCCTGGTCTTGGCCCTGCCACTACTTAGCCAGGTGACTTTAGACTCTCTGGGCCTCAGCAGTGATGTTTGTCCAGTGGTCTTAACATGCCAATTTATTTTCTGCTAGAGCATAGGTTGGTGACTGGGGATATAATTCAAATTGAATAATTATATAAAAGTGCTTTAAGGGAAATGCTTCCAGTTCTCAGCAGGTAGATGGTTCTAACTAGTTACTGTTATCTACACTATGAAGATAAAAACACAGTACGTTTGGCATAAAACAGGTGAGAAAATCTATGTTGGTTACGTGATTCAGAAGCTTAGGGCGATACAGGGCCTTGTGGCATTACAGACAATGGAAGTACTTGAGCTGCCCGAGGAAGAAAGACACTTCCTGAGACGGAAACTCTCCTGCGTTCCACAGCCAAAGTCTCCTAAACCAGTGTTCCCTGGGATGCTGATTCCCATTTGGGTCAGGGAGGGGCTGGGTGACACATGAAGTGGTCCCCTGGTGGTTTATGCAGATTTTCAGAGTAATTTATTCCGGGACGTTTGTACACCGGGAGGATCTGGTACAGAGAGGATCTCATGGGAGAGCTCATAAAAGTTCTCTGACCCCAGCTGTGCGAGTAGGGACTGGGCATCTTCCCGGAGTTGGTTAAGGCCCACCCACATCTTCCCAGCTGCGCAAGGGCTGGCATCCGCCTCACATCCACCCACAGGCCTGGATCTATGGAAGAGCGTGTCAGGGGCTGCACTATTCCAAATGGCTCATTTCTGGAAAGTCTTCCCTCTGCGGGTTTGAACATGCAAGGAAGATAATTTGACTTATTTGTCACTGTGCCTGGCAGGCCTGAACCTACTGCCTGTCCACAAATGTCCTGGGGCTGATGCCTCAATTTCAGGACCTGTCATGTTGCAGTGGAACGCGGAGTCATGTGTGAAGCAGAATGGACTCAGGTCTTAAAAGCATGGTTCTCTTCAACAGGAGGCCTTGGTTTTTACGTTGCCTTCCTGCCCTTCCCCAATGGCTTGTTTTCCAGGTGGGTGCAATCCCTTTCCTCTGTGTTTGCAATGCACTGTTTATGCCCCCGCAGCTTTGTAATTAATAATATACTGCTTTTCATCTTCAAAGTGATTTATACACATTAATTAATCCTCACCGTACTTCAGAGTTTCTGCACGTAAATAACCATCCTAAACTTGAGAAACCAAGACCCGAGAAGGCAAACAACTTTGCCCAGGCCCAGACGGGCACTCAGGATCCTGACCCCACACCGTGTGTGCGGCCCTGTGGTCACTTCTGAAAGCAGTCCTGTAGCTCCATGCTCACCACCATCGCTGCCGGGTAAATTGGCCCATTACCTCACTCATTTTGAGTCATAAACTATTCTTCGATATGCCAGGGTCAAAGCATAATCTTACCTAAAGCATACATAATAGAAAATGATGTATTATAAACTAATAAACCATCCTGAGATGCTCGGGTCCACCGTCCAGTAGCCTCCAGACTGAAAATAAATATATTTCCTAATCCATCACTTACCAGTTATGCACCCTATTAAAACATTAAACTCTCACTATACAGTTTCCCATTTATATGATCGCCCTTACAGAAAGCTATTATATTTTAACTATCAAGCCCAGTAAATCAGACAGTCGCCATCCATCTCTTTCCTTCAAGTGAGCAGGCGGCGCACTGGGGATGTTATCAACGGAGGCAGGCAGTGCCTCGATTTCTCTGTCTGCACTCCCCGTGGTGCCCGCTGGCCCCACAGAGCATTAAGCCTGAGAAGTGAGCCCATGGAACCTTTTTGAAGTTTCTGACACGAAGCCAAATCATGCAAAGACCCCAAAGGCACATTCAATCTGCTTCCACCGAGCCCCAGAACAGCTACCTGGGGAAGCTCACGAAGCTGCCTCTAACAACACAAAAGAGTCTACTCAAGTGACTGACGGGGACAACAGACATCCTTCCCCCTTTCTCAAGCCAGTCTGTTACCCCATCTTTCATCAAGAGGTAAGAGAGCAGCAGATATGACTTGAAATTAGGGGCACTCGGGTCTCAGACCTCAGTTGTCATGTAGAGCTGGAGTTTAGAGCACAAAGAATATTGCAAAACCCTAGATGAACACGGCGGCTCCTTTCCCTGCATGTTCTCGCTCTGGGAGGGCATTCCTGACAAATGCAACTGGTAAGGAATATAAATACTTATTTTTCCACATTAAGACAAGCATAGCTGGATTATGGACGAGTGTGAAAAAATTCACATCAGTTGTTGGCTCCTACTGGTCTGCCTTGGGCAGGGCCCCAGATCTCTGGGAGTGTCCTCGGCCACAGGCAAGCTTAGGTGCAATGGCGTAGGAAGTGCCGGCCAGTCCTTCTCTGGCAGGCAGCAGGGCAGTGTGTGAGCCCCTGCTGCTGAGAGAAGGGAGGGCTTACGTTGGGGGCGGAGGCAAAGCCGACATGGTCAGGGTTGCCTTTTCTTTTCTCTTAAACGGGAGGAGTTTTCGCACACATGTTGGGAACTGCTTCAGAGTCGGCCTCTTTTCGCTGCTGTTTTACAGGTTTGCTTTGCAACGGGGCACGGCCACACTGGGTGGGTCTGCCATCGCTACCCTGAAACCAAGCCAGAACCGTCAAGGGTTTCAAATAAACTGTCACAAACATCCCCACAGCCTCTGCCTGGGCCAGGAGATCTGCCTTTGGCAAGCTTGGCTGACAGAGCAGCAGCATCGGGGCCCTTCTTCGGGGCCAGGAGCTGCGAGCAGGCTTTGTGTCCAGCCTGCGATGCTCATCTGCGTGTGGCACCCTGCCCCTGAGCTCTCGGCATCTGCTGCTTTCCACAGTTACGTGGCTACACCCCATGGATGCAAGCTGGCATCCTGGCGTGGGAAGACAGGAACTCCAGCGACTTCGCCAACCCACTACCCTAAGTCATACACTGAGTCACCTGAAGCACAGCCACCAGCAGAGGTGAACCTGATCCAGACCCAGTGGCACATGGAGAGATGAGAGCTGGGGCTGAGAGCACAGAAGCAAGAGAAGGGACGTGGGCAAGGTCAACTGCACCTGGAAGATCTGATTCTGTACAAAGTCCAGCCTCTCAATCCTGTTTCTGTCCTGCAGCTCTGAAAATAAGCTGGCTGCTCTGTCTTTCCCTCGAACCAAGATGTTCTCAGGCACACTGACCACTGTTCTATTTGGTTTGTGGCTGAAGTTGGCCAATATTACATGCATTGCAGAGCACGGACCCGGGTTAAAATCCAAGCATGGCCAAGACTAAGGCTACTTTGCGAGTGAGGGATGGATGTGCGGGAATGACAGTTCTCAGTTCATCTCCGAGAGAGGAATACAATGAGGATGCTTAATTTCCTTTCTGATAAATGTCATTTAGAAACATGAAGGAGAAACTCATCAGATTTAAATGGATTTCGGGAGGGAGAAATCACT
This sequence comes from Eulemur rufifrons, assembly GCF_041146395.1. Lineage (NCBI taxonomy): Eukaryota > Metazoa > Chordata > Mammalia > Primates > Lemuridae > Eulemur > Eulemur rufifrons. Next base: position 17,798,832 of record NC_090992.1, read on the forward strand.
CCCATCCATCACTCATTATTATGTCTTTCAGGAGCCAAGAAGCAAATTGTACAGGCAACCGAGGTCCTCTGGATTCACAAGTCCACGGCCTCCTCCCCACGCTTACACACCCGGGACTGATGAACGAGGCTGCCCTGACTTACCTATGAAATACGCCAGCAGGATAGCCAAGAGGAGGGCGGCGGCGATGGCGGAGAGGGCGGCGCATTTCCAGCTGCAGTATTTGGAGGGCTTCTTCAGCTTGAAGGCCTTCCTGGAGAAGGTATTCCTGGGCAGCAGCCGGGGCGGTGGTGTGTAAACGGTTCCTGAGGTCAGAGGGTACCCCGGGGAAGAGCTGCTAAACAGGGGTGTGCTCCCCGAGGAGGTCTTGAAGAGGAAGTGCCTGCCAGGAAAAAAGAAAAAGTCAGAGTGGCCGTGGGGAGCTAAGGAGCAACAGTTTGCTGTTCCCCGCCCCCCACTCTGATTTGCGTAATCCCAGTATGGTCCTTGTTAAACACCCCTGCCTCAGAGTGGAGGAAGGGGCAACCATTACATTTGATGGTGACATAAATTCATGCCATAAACTTGCACACTTTTCTGCTTCCACACGTGCATCTAGATGTTATCTCCCACAACAATCCTGCAAAGTATTCAAAGCACATATGAAGATTCAGTGACTGTCACTCACTCGGAGATGAAGAGGATGAGGAGGAGGATGCTAAGTGTTATCATGTATGAGGTACCTACTATTGAAAGGCACTTGAAATACATTGTTATGACTATTTATCAACTAAATGTTATAATATCTCTATTTTTAGATAGGAGACATTAAGCTTGGAGCAGTCAAGCAACTGTCTGAGGATTTAAACCCAGAGCTCCGTCTTTTGATAAAGTCTGTGTTCTTGCCTGTTACCCCAAATTCTCTGTCTTTGCCCTTGTTCATGTGCTATTTTCACCTCCCCCTCAATCCTGCCTCCTGTTCTGAGCCGGCTTCTCTAGGTCACGTGCTCTTGGTTATTTCTTTGGAATCACCTTTGCCTGTCAATTGAACAAGGTGCCCTTCGTAGCCAGAGCTATGGTGTGACAGCCACGTAGTAGAACCAAATAGTATCACATACAGTCTAGAAGGGGATATAACGCCTCCTCAGGGGTCAGGAGACTGTCACTCTAAGGACATGTCAAGGAGCATCAGTTCTTTGATAGATTATTTTCTCACTCATACATGCTATTTGTAAGACTTCAAATGTGACTTGCTCTACCTTGTTTGAAACGATGACTTGTCTTCCAGGAAATACAGAGCGGACTTTAAGGCGTGGGTTCAGTAGATGCTAGAATCTGAGCAGCTGGGGGCCAGGGGCTGTGTGTTATTTTGTGCCTTGTTCATTCTTAAGTTCTTAGGACCCAACTCAAAGCCCAATATGCAGGGGAGACGTTAGTAAATGATGAATGAATGAATAAATGTGGTCCTCTCATTCTTTTGCAGTTTCAAAATGTTAATATAGGTATTTCCTTTCTCTTCACACCTTCAGCAGGTGCAACTGTATTTATTGACTGCTCACAATGTGTTAGTTACAATGCTAAATATTTTACTTTCAACTAAACCTCACATTAACCCTATGATTAACACTATTATTCTCCCAATTTTACAGATGAGAAAACCGAATCTCAGAGTTAGTTAGCAAGCACGACCGTTGGGCTTAAACTCCAGTCTGCCTGACTTTTCTTTTTACATCTCTAAGCTTTTAGAAGCTCTAACCAGACCTACTACACCACATTGCCCTGGCCTCTGGGGGTCAGTGGGCTTTCCCACCAGGATTCTAAGGTGGGATTGCTGTCATTACGTATGTTGGTATCTTGGCTGCTTCCAGATAAAACCTTGAAAAATATTTTAATCCTTGACAGAGATCAAAGGAGCCCAATATGACTGATAATCATGTCAGAAAATGAGTATGTGATTAGGGAATTGTTTAACACAGATAACACGAAAATAAACAACTGATATTTAGTCTTTATTCATACTATAAGTATGTTCAGTGATCTCAATAAAACCTAGATGTTTGATTCCACAAATAAGGCTTTGGATTCCTTGTCTAATAGCTCTCTTTTAATGCTCCAGATCACGAGAATCTTGGAAGAGGAGTTGGTAGACGTGGCGTTTAAAGCAGCGTTTTGGAGCAAGGCAGATCTAGATCGGAGTCCTGGTGGTGCCATTTCTGGACAAGGGAGCTCACATAAGTTACATAATGTTGTTCTTCAGAACCTCCATCTCCTCCTCTTTATCAGCTGGGTAATAAGAATGCAGGTACCTTATATCTGGTTGTCGTGAGGATTATACAAGATTATGTAAGAAAAGCACTTAACCAAGGTGTGTCTCATAGTAAGTGCTCAGCCCATTATGAGCAGCTGTCATTATTATTCTTCAGAGCTACTCTATGAGAAGCCTGAATCGTGTGTTGTAATTTAAAGCTTGTCAAATGTTGAACAAATACCTGAGGAGTTTTCCAAATCACTAAATAATAGTCCACTGCCTTCTTTTTTTTTTTTTTTTTTTTTAATTTTTTTGTTTTTTGAGACAGAGTCTCACTCTCTTGTCTGGGCTAGAGTGCCGTGGCGTCAGCCTAGCTCACAGCAACCTCAAACTCCTGGGCTCAAGTGATCCTCCTGCCTCTGCCTCCCTAATAGCTGGGACTACAGGCACACGCCAGCATGCCCAACTAATTTTTTCTATTTTTCAGTTGTTTGGCTAATTTCTTTCTATTTATAGTAGAGACGGGGTCTCGCTCTTGCTCAGGCTGGAACTCCTGAGCTCAAGCGATCCTCCCGCCTTGGCCTCCCAGAGTGCTGGGCTTACAGGTGTGAGCCACCGCGCCCGGCCGGTCCACTGCCTTCTAATGAAGCTAGAACATATGTGCAGCAGAAAGTCAGGGTGATGAGGAAACTCTGGGATTCGATTCAGAGCTCCTTCTAATTTATTTCTTGAACAGTTCTCCAAGAGTGGGTAGTGAACACAGGAAATAAAAGTAAAACGAGGGAATTTAAAGACATGGCAAGGAGTCATTAAAAATCTAGGAACACCAGATCTTGCTTCCTTAGTGACCTTGCCCATTGCCAGGGCTCCGGCTGTCACTGACACATCCGAAGTGGCTGGATCTCCATTCCTTGTTCTACTTCTTCCCTGAGCTCCAGCCCACATTCCTGCTGTGTCTTCGACATCACGTCGTCTACATTTCGTGGTTGTCTTGAACAAGTCACAACCAAACTCAGACTGTTTTCCTTTACCTCCCCAAATCCACTCTTCCTGCGCTCCGACTACTCTCAGTTACCTAAGACACTGTGGTCATTGTCACCTCCTCCCTTTCCCTGGCCTTCTTCCATCCAATAGGTTAAAGAATCCCGTCAATTTCATTTCTGAAAACCTCCCCCACCAACCCTCCCCGCTAGCCCTCCTGCGGCGCCCTTGCTTCTCAGCCACGATGCCACTGTGCCCTGGGCTTCCAATCCCTGCTTATCCTCCCATGCCTGAAAGAGGAAACCTAGATTTCAACATGGGACCAGCTCTCTACAACCATGACCCAGCTTTCTATGCTCATCTCTAACCGTGCGCTCCCAGCTCCCATGCACTCCATGCTTCAGACACCCCGACAGACACGTTTTCCCCAACAAGCCCGGTCCTGCCGCCGGGCCTTTGTGAACACTATGCAATGCTCTGTCCAACAGCCCTTCCCGCTCTGCCCCCACCCAACACGGTCTAACCAACTCCCACTCACCTTCCCACTGCCTACCTGGGAAGCCTATTCTAACATCTCCCCTATCACTTTGTGCACTCACACATCTATTTATACACTTGGTTTATATATATATAAACTTATATATATATATATATATATAAATTTTTTAATGTGTCTGCCCCCAACCAGCATGTGAACTCTGGAATGCTGGTACTGGTAGATATTAATCTTGGTATCTCTAGAGTCTAATCATCAGTCCCTGGACATGAGTCATATTTGTGGACAGAATCAATAAACTGAAATTAGGAAGGTTTTAGCAACATGAGAGCAACAAGATGAAGATTAAGAACTTTAAATTGGCTTTAATGTCATTTTTAATACACTCATTTACTAACAAAAGAAAGGATGGGATGACTATATCTTACAAATGGGATTGCTTCATAAGATCCTAAGATCATCCCCTTGACAATTTATTTTCTATACTTTTCCTTCTGCAAAGGATATTGGATTATGTCCCATGTCACCAAGATCCCCCCTCGCCCGCTCCACCCCTTATAGCCTTCCGATAACATTTAGAATAAACTCAGAAGACTTTTTCCATGGCTTACAACACCCTGCGTGATCTGCCCTCCAGCCACTTCTGCAACTGAATCTTCTGCCACTGTTATGTTTCCTTATTCCTTCTGTCACATCGTCAGTTTACTATTTCTCATCCTATCACATCTTCTTGCCTCAGGGCCTTTGCACTTGCTGTTCCCTCTGCCTGGAAATATCTGCACAGCTTGTTCCTTCACGTCATTCAACCCTCTGCTCCAATATCGCTTTCTGGGAGAGAACTTCCCTGGCCCCCTTTCCTTCTCCGTTAGTTTGTGTCCTGTTATAACTGCTTTGTTTTTCTTCATTATATGTATGTATCTTTGTGTATTATGTATCCTCTATCTCCATGATTAGAACTGAATTTCTACAAAGTTTAAAATAATCAGGAATTGAGTCTGATTTGTTCACACTGTATTCTAACATCCAGAATAAAGCCTGGCGCATAGTGGGCACCAAATCTTTGTTAAATGATCTACAACCTCTTCCAAGGCTAAAGCAACGCATGCTAAAAGAACAACACGGTGAACATTTTAAATTTTAAAACTCAGGTTTCTTCGGCTATGTTGACTCCTGTTTTCCCAACAGATTTACAAGTTTGCATATGCATGCAGGCAAGTGTCTCTGTTTATACATACAAGGCCAGATCCCTCCACAGAAAGCCACCTGCATGGTTTTCGGTGCCGCATTAACCCTCGAAGGATGTAGCTCTCAGGCCACTCACTGGCATCGTGGTGTCTGTGATGATCGCAGCTCAGTGAAACTCAGTTATCACATTATTTCTTTCTACTTTCTGCTGCTTTAAATGCTTAAACAAAAATATCAATGACATGTAGAATCCTCTTTCTCTCATGAAACAGTTACACCCTGGTGTTACTAATCTTTATAGGATTAAACTCGGTACACAAATAGAAAAAGAAGGGTTTTAAAGAAGTCATCTTCAGATTATGTCCCATAAATACCTGCTTTGGCCTCACTTGGGTGCTTTGTTAAGAACAGTACACATTCCCGGGCCCCATCCCGATCCTAGGATGGGGTCTGGGAGCTTATCAGTTAGGAAGCTTCCCAGGTGGCTCTAATGCTAGGAAAAACTTAGGAAATGCTACCCTAATCATTTTTGCACCTTCCAAATGCATCTGTCTTACAGAGAACACACTAGATTGTTAGTGTGTGTGTGTATATTTTTAAGTACAAGCTTTGAATATGGATATCTTTAGGGTGAGGGGTCCTGAAGTCTGCAACTCACTTTCACATGATTCCACAAGATCTCGATCTTTCCATCTTTATAAAAGTAAGGTAAATGTGGCAAAATGATAGCAATTGTTGAAACTAGGTGGTTATCCTTACATTGTACTATTTTCCAACTTTTCCCTATGTTTGAAAATTTTCCTAACAAAAAGTTGAAAAAAATTGTAAGTTTTGATTCACTCAAGGATTGCAGTCACATGCTGCAGGAAAATAAAATAAAATGAAGCAAGACCCACAAGGTAATGGTCTGGCCAGATGGTCACAGGGAGGACCAAGAAGGCTTAGGGGACGTCTCCTGATTTTTCCCTGAACCGGCTATTAAGACAGCTTTTCCCCCTCAGGGGCCTGCTCAGTGTGTTCGGATGAATCATTTGTGATGCCCCAACTGAACCTCTTCCCAGCAGTCGGTCATGGAAGTGGCTCGGCTCAGGACTCCAGGCATCAGCAAAAATGTGTAGTTTCCAAATGCACTTGACATTTTTCAAGCACAACTCAATTGCTCTCAGAATTGGCCACTTGTGCCTCGGGAAGGAAAGGCAAATGAGAAGCTCCCAAAGTGCCGTCCTTGGAGCCTGCTAACACTCCAAGAGACAGAGAAAACCAGTCCTTGATGCCTTACAAAAAATAAAAGAGGAGCTCACACACTTCTTCCCCTTCCTTTCCACGTGGGGGATCGGGGGCTTCGGTCCTGGCGCCCAGCATTCTGCGAGCACAGGTTCAGCGCTTCGGATTGAATAGTTAAGGCGAAGGGAAAGTGGTTTCTCTGTGCGCTCAGCTCTTAAGGAAGCGTTCTTAAGAACTCAGTGATCATCGCTTCACCCTAAACTATCAATCTTTTTGGTAAATGTCATCACTTTTCCTCATGTGAAAACAAAACCATTTAATAAAATCTAAGAGAGCGTACCTAACTGCCTAACAGCCATCCCCCCATGTGTGTTCCATGACAGCAAAGACGTGGATTTGGGGCGGAATCTCTGCAAACCAGGCTTCTGTTTCAAATTGGCTTAGAAAATTAAGGACATGCATTGTCTCTGATTAAACAACCGTGGAAGATTTTACAAAGAAGTCTAACAAACAAAAAACTCATGCATAACATCCATGCACGAAGAGCCCCACCAATTCAAAATGCTGTGGATTTTTATTTTATTCTTAGGATACAGAAGGAGCTCGAATAATCCACAGCACAAGCTTTGAGAAGTGGCAGCTGGCTAGAGTACCTGAGGCCCCAAGGAAAGATTTCTTTTCTCTTTTTTTTTTTTTCCTCTGAGACACGTAAACTCAGTCATTAACCTCAAACCCTACCAAAGAAACAAACAAATACGGAAAATTCCTTAACAGCAAGTTCCATTTTTCAGCTTGCAACCAGTGGGCTCGCCCCCTATTTTCTGTTGGGTTGGCTTTATTCCCAGGGGAAAATCCCAGCAGGGCTGAGCAACGGAAATGCACTACACAAATAATTGTGCTGCCTCCACTCCAAAGGTCAAGGCGCGCTCTCTCTCTCTCTCTCTCTCTCTCTCCCCACCTCTCTCTCTGTATCCCACTATCTCATCACACGGTAGCATTCAGCTAACCAGGACAACTAATGACTAACAGTGCGGACGTGGTGTTCTCCTTGGCTCATGAAGTCTGCTGCAGCAAATGTTCTTCCTGAAACACAGCAGAAATCCTGAATGGTCTCAACGTAACGCCGTGTGCAAAAAAAAAAAAAAAGCAACTCCGGTTATCAGGGAAACCAGGTGTCGACTGTTGTTCTACCGAGAAAATTGACCTCCCCAGTAAATAAACTCATGGGTATTCAGAGGAGCGGATGAAAATATTGACACACAGCCCATTAATCCAGAAAATAGTTTTAATGTCATACATTCAGTGGCTGAAATTTGATAAAAAGCGAGAGAAAGAAATAGAGGCAGAAACACCCCAGGAATGGGGGCGTGGTGCTCAGCGAGGGAGATCAGGTGTGCGCTGGAAAACTCCAGATTTCATCACATTTCACTGGTCCTGGCCATGCCCTTTGAAGCATCAGGTTTATTGTCTCTAAAAGAGTAAGTTTAATAAAGAGGCAGCCCATAAAGGGTACTGTAGCATGTAAAGTTACTGTAATTGGGTTTTCAGGAGTTATAATAAAACACTTAGCTGGAGAGAGGTTAAATAACCACCACACTCTCTGGCATCATTATTAAGCTCTCCAATATGGAGAAAGAATGGTGATGGCTGAGGGAAAATGTGACGGGTAGGTTCCCGAGAGAGACAGAGACATGGGGCACAGAGGGAAAGAGAGAGAGAGAGAGGAACAAGAGAAACAGGTAATGAGAAAGATGCTGCCGGATACTGCACTGCTGAGCCCTACTCCAATAGCAAAATTAGGTGATCTTTTAAGTGTTCCAACTTTATGTTCCCATCTGCAAATGCAACGTGGGCACATTATACAAAAAATCAAGTATATAACTTTTTAAAAATAGACAGCAAAAATCTCCTACGCTCTTGAGAAACAGACTGGTAAACATTTGATGTTTATAGCCAGACTTTTTTTTCCTACATGTAAACATTCCTTTATTATTAATTAATTAATTTAAAAAAACCAATAGGATCATACCAAGAAGGCAGTTTTAAGCCTGCAAATTCTGGACTCCGATAACCAGGGTTTGAATCCTTTACTTATCACTGTGTGACCTTGGGCAAATTACTTAAACCTCCATAGGAGGCTGAGAATGATATATAATACCTACTTCATGGGCTCGTTAGGGGGATTGGTGAGTTTATTCACATGAAATGCTTAGCATTGAGATTTGACATCCAGTGACTGGTCAATAAATACAGCTATTAATCGTTTGAGGGCAGGAACCAAGTACAGTGTGTCTTGCTTTTTACTGAATCTACCTGACCTAGCCTAGCGCCCAGCTCATTTAAGATATTTGTTGAATGAATGAGTTGTTCTAATTAGCACGGTGACTGCAGAATTGTCGGCAATCCCGCCCTCCCTCCCCCACTAAATTTTAGTAGGAAAAGAAGGGACTGGAGATATTACTAATGTGCTTGTTCTCTTCTTCCAGTTGGGAATTTATGCTTGAGTTGAGAAGTGAACTGTTGCTTTTAAAATAGAACTTAGTTTTTTTTTTTTTTTTTAATTTTTACTTCCCGAATTTAAAAAACAAGAAGCCAGCAACCCAATTAGTACAGTTAAAAGTCTATTTCACATCAAGGTTCTCTAAGCTGAGACTCAAACCAATTCTGATTCAAGAAAAAATAGGCTTTCAAGGTTTCTCATCCCTGAACCTTTCAGCTCATAGGGGACTGCCACTACATTTGCATATGCCACGAACAACAGGAAAATCCTTTATTTTGTCCTCTTCAAAATTTGCAGCCGTACCCAAAATACTCACAGCTGGAATAATTAGCAACTCAATTTATTGCCTTCCGTTTTCTAAATAGAAGCGTCGACTCTTGATATTTAAATAGTGTCACAGTGTGATATAACATAGCATTTTTCATGGTAAAACTTTTTTTTTTTCCCCCCTTCATGAGATGATATACTGCTCAGTGTGACAGGCAAGGTCTCTGGAGGTCACTAAAGAAACCTGGTGTTTTGTGAGCAAATCCATTTCAGAGTCTTTGGGATGAGATGAGGAGTCTTTTTTTTTTCCCCCTGGAGTTGTTAACTTGGTGACTTTTTTCAAGTTAATTGGTTAGAGTCTTGATGTAGTAGGAGGAAAAAACAAAGACTTCTGACTTTGACTTCAAATTTGACCTTGAATTCGCCGCACACTATCGTATGGGAGTGCAGAGACAGCTGTTTCAAATGGACTCACACTCGCCTTCCCTGGCAGCCGGAGGAGGAGGAGGATGAGGAGAGAACACAGGCCCTCAGATACAGGCAGTGCACAGGAGGTCTCCCACCGTGTGTAGCGCCTGTCCCATTCAGACAGGTGGAGAATACTCGAGCTGGAAGGACCCGTAGGGTACATCCCTTTATCATACTCTGCTTCATGCTACTGCATTTGTTTTGCATGTCTGTCTTGTCTCTTCAAACCACAAAGGCAGGCCCTCTCTTTTGCTTCCTGGTATCTTTCACTGTTCGTAGTAGGTGCTCAAAAGGTCTGCTGAAGGGACTCACCAACGATGGTACAGGGTCAAGTGTACAGGCTTTGGGGCCAGGCACGCTTGGACTCAAACCTCCACTCCACTGGGAATTGCATGATTGCTATTGGGCCTCAGAAGCCTCCTTTAAAACAATGGAGATGATAACAATATTTATATCACAGAATTGTTGGAAGGGCTGAAAGAGAACATGAAAGCAATCCGTGAGCACAGAAAGTGCCCCACAGGCAGTGTCGTACCAGTGGGGAACCTGCGGCCTCAAGGCCACATGTGGCCCCCCCAGATCCCCGAGTGTGTCCCCTCGACAGAATCCAACCTTCACAGAACAAATCCCAAAATTTGGATTCAGTCAAAAGGCCGCACTCAAGGATCCGGAGGGCCACATGCGGCTCCAAGGCCACAAGTCACAAGTGAGCCAATATTTACTGAGCATGGAATACGCATCACATGATGCTAGATGCTTTGGATACAATGTCGAAGAAGTCCCTATGCTTACAGGGAATTTATAATTGGAGAGATAGAACAAATAAATAAAACTCAAGTCCAGGTAAACAACAAATACATGAAGTAATTATAAAATGTGGGAAGTGCCATGGAAAAAACGCACGACTACGTTAGTGTGATCACTCATCTCTCAGCAGAGGATCGGGGATGTGTGAGTATAAGAAGCAGCTACCCATTCGGGGAGTGATGAAAAGGGCATCCCAGGCAGAGGAAACAGCATGTGCAAAGGCCCGGAGGTGGGAAAGACCTGATTTTTGAGAATGTGAAAGGAGGACAATGTAGATGGAACACAGTGATCCAGGGGCCAGTGGCAGGAAGAGGAGGCCGGCAGGATGAGGCACATTATACATGGCTTGAGGGCATGGGGTTTGGATTTTAGATCAAGTACAAAGGGTATTAGCCATGTCTTCTCTTTGAGTTAAGAAGGCACATTTAGGAGCATTCCTTCTGAAAAATGACTAGGGGAGAAGAGACTCATGGGGAATTCAGGCCTCTGTGATTACAAAAAAAAAAAAAAAAAGAAAAAAAAAAGAGCTTGGCTGTTTCCTTTGACCTCTGCCTTGAGGGTTTTGGTTTTTGTCCAGAATATTCTGGCCAGCTCTCAATATTGCACCTATTCCTCTAACTACATTTGGATATAGTTAGGCATCACGAGTTTGGCATGACCAAAACACAACTTTCAAATTTCACTCCAAACTTCCCTTCTCTTCCAGGCTTTGCCTGTTATCAGTGAAAGAAGCCGTCATCCTCCAGCTGTGCTGGGGCCATCCCGGGAAGCAGACTCTGTGGGAAGAAATGCACACGCAGGATGTGTATCAGAAAGTGCTCGTGGGAGCACCGCTTGTGATGGAGTGAGGGAGGAAGGCTGCCGGAGCGGGAAGCTGAATGGCGATACCGTTGCGAAGGGGCCTTGGTTAATCTCAGGGGCTGGGCTGGCTCTGCCAGGCTGTTCCAATCTGGGCTGAGGAGGTTGGGCCTTCACACTTGCACCGGGACCCGTCATTGGATGTGCGCTCTTCCCAGAGGAATTCCTTGCAAGACGTGGCTGTCTTCCACTGAAGGCCAAGGTCAGAGAGGGACTTGGCTGAGATCTGTTGGCTCCTAACATTCCCAGCATCTGGGGGGAGTGTGAGCTTCAGCCATGGAGGGTGGCATCCAGGTGGGCGCCATGCCGTCTACCTCAATGGGCTTTGCCATGGTTCCTGTCCTTCCCTCACCCCCAGCCATCACCAGTTGCTTTCCTCTCTGCCTTCCACACATCCCCGTCCTTTCCTTCCCACTCACACCTCTACCTCACCGTGCTCCTGGCCTGCTGCATACGCCAGCCGCTAAACAAGTCTCTGTTTCCACCTTGCCCAACACATCCCTTCCCCTCTCAGGAGTTGTCCATTATCTGCAAACACAAATCCAATCCTACTACTCCCCTGCTTAAAATCTTCCCAGTCCTTACACTCAGAAGAAATCCAGCTCCTCTTTGTGGCCTCTAGGACATCTCATTATGGTCTAAACCATCTCTTCCCAACTCCACCTGCTCTGCCCCTGAGGTGCCCGCCACACTTTCTGTTGTTCCTCAAAGAGGCCAAGCACTTCCCCACATCCAGGTCATCACCCTGTGTTTCCCTTGTTCTGGAAAGTTCTTTCCTCAGATCCTTGCCCGGCCCCTCTTTCTCAGGTCTGTCAAGTCTCTCCTCGAAGCTCACCTCCTCAGAAACTCTGTCTTGATCAGCCCTTCCCACACCAGCCTTTCGTCACCCCACCTTGCCCACGGCTGCAGCGTGGGAACTGTGGTGGGAAGGCCCATCCCCCACCCCACATTGGGACCGCTCTGTGAACACGAATCCCTTTGAGCAGCCGCCTCATCCCTTCCTTGCTTATCCTCCGCTTTCCCTAATGTGTGCTCATCCTGTGGGGGTCAGGATTCCGGCATCTTCGTCACCATGGACCCCAGCCCCTGGAAGAATTCCTAGCACGTGCTTGGTGCGCCATCAATTTCTAGTAAATGAGTAAAAACATGAACCAATTCAGGTCTTGAAAAGATCTTGAAAGGTCATTTTCTACTGCCTGTAGGAGGTGATGGATTTGAAAGGTTCTCCATCTGCACTCAGGTGCGATGCTTCTATTTATTCGTCCTCTTCGAGGATCCCCTCTTCTCTGGCTTTCAAGATTGCGGTAAACAAGATCGTGTTCTTGTTATTCCTGCACATAGTTATTTTAAATTCTTTGAGAAACCTTTACCTTTCTATTCTGAGAAGCTTTTCGTTGCGTTTCATGAGAGCCTCTCCATTCTCCTGATCTTGTAAATTGGAATCCTCAACTTTTCTGTCGTTCTTGAGGGATGCCAGCCTTGATCATGCTCATTATTTCCACTTGGACACCCAGTGGCTTTGGCAAATAGTGGGATGATGCATTTTTGATTAATTTCTACTATTCTACTTATCGATCCTGTTCATTTTGCAGTCCTATAGCCTCCTTTCTTTCCACAGCAACCCAGCGGATGTACTTAATATATTCAGGCATTAGGTTACATAAATCTCCAGGCCATTTCCTGGATCGTAACTGGGACCTCAGAGATAATCTTGCTATAAGTCTGGAAGAATTTTTGGTAAATGTACTTGCTCCTTATCTGTCATTTCTCTGCCCACCTACAGAGCAGTTTATCTTCATAGGTTTGATATCTCTGCAAACATGAAGATTTCATGGTGCATTTTCTCTCCAAACCACTTTTAATAGAATATGATCAGAACGGTTTTCATCTTGGAAAAATCCTATGTTTACCGTCTTCCACCCAGAGAAGAATCCATTTGTCTTTCTCCTTTTCCCCCACCTCGCTAAGGAAGGGGTCCTGCCGATACACCTTTCTTTATTTCCTTATCTCTGGGGCTTCAATCCCTACGCGACAGTCTGAAGAGTTGCATTTGCCGTCGTGCTGAATGGGGATCGTGCTGACGATCTTTCAGATGTTAACGTGTTACACACTTGGATTCATTTACGGTACTAATCAAGCCACACGTACCGATATTTTGTGTTGTGACTTCAAAACTACCCACTTCAAAACATGTTTTGGGAACAGATTTTTTTTCCTAGCACCTTTCTTGCTTGGAAAAGACTGGAGCAGCAGACTGATTCTCCAGCTTAACTGTCTCCTTGTCTCTCCCTTGAGAAGACCTTTCATCCTGAGTGGGATACATTGATTCTCTAGCTGTTTTCTCTAATCGATTAATTAAAATATTTTTCATTGATGCAAAATTCACATAATATAACATTAGCCATTTTCAAATATACAATTCAGTGGCAGTTAGCGCATTCACAATGTTGTACAATGACCACCTATATTTAGTTCCAAGACATTTTCATTACCCCGCAAAAAACCTCATCCCCATTAAGCAGTAATTCCCGATTCCCCCATTCTCTCACCTCCAGCTCTTGGCAACCACTACTCTGGTTTCTGTCTCTATGGATTTTCCTGTTCTGGATATTTCATGTAAATTGACTCGTGGAATATGAAACCTTTTGTGTCTGGCTTCTTTTCATTCAGCATAATATTTTCAAGTTAGTCCCCACTGTAGCATGTATTTAGTATAAGTACTTCATTCCATTTTATGGCTGAATAACATTCCATTGTGTGTGTGTGTGTGTGTGTGTGTGTGTGTATGTGTTGAGTGTGTGTGTCCATGTCCCACTTTTTGTTTATTCATTCATCCACTGATGAATATTTGAGTTATCTCCACCGTTTGGCCATTGTGCATAGGCTGCTATGAACATTGGTGTGCAAGTGTCTGTCTGAGTACCTGTTTTCAAGTCTTTGGGGGATCTACCTAGGAGAGGACTTGCTGGATCATATGGTAATTTTATGTTTAACTTTTTGAGGAACTGTGTAGCTGGTTTCTAAATGTAGAAAATGACAATCACCATTGAACTCCTCAGAAAGGTCAAATTCTGCTTGGCAGTAAACATTTTGCCAGTTTTCTTGTATCCTACCCATGTCTTGAGCTTGTTTTTGAAAACTTTTAATGAATTACAAAAATAAGCAGTATCACCAAAGAGCATTACCACCAAAGTAGCAGCAGTAGCAGAAAGAGTAAAAATACTTTATACCTTACAAAATGCTTGAATATACCCACCTCAGCAGGCTCCCATTTCAGGAAGGAGGTTTTAGTGACAGCCTAGTAGGGTTTATATTCGAGGAAAGCTATCCATGACATTTTTTATTAAGAAGGTTTTATTGTCACCACATACCCTGAGCACTATATTATAAACAGTACTTATTCACCAGACCCAATACAGCCTAACTTGATGAATGAGTCTAGGTATGCATGAATTTAAAAAGTTTAGGCTAAGAGAGAAATTATATTTTATTTTAGACAACAAAATCACGAAGTCCTTCCTAGCCACGGTTTGAAGAAATTCTAGCCTTCTTATAATATTTCTGCCATGAGATCAGAGAGGATCTGAAATACAACATCTTAAAGTGTGTTTTTTGGATCACCAAATGTATTTGTATATTACTAGCTTTAAGTAAAGAAGAAGTTCCATGATATTTAGGAAATAATGGAGTAAATAGAATTAAGGAGATTACTGCAGATCTTCACAAGCCTTTGATACTTAAATATCCTAAATATCCCAGTATTCTACAATATTTATCATTCCACTTATTTGCCCACATTCCATGGTTTTCTTCATGTCAGAAATGAAGTTCTAATTCATTTCTATTTCTAAATGCGTACACTAAGGCTTAGAAAGAAGCAAAAAACCAACCAACCAACCCAAAATCCATAATGGTTATTTTTGTAGGTGCTCAAGACCCATTTTCTGGGTGGATAAAGGAAGGAAGGAAGGAACAAAGGAAGGAAGGACAGAAGAGAAGAAGGAAGGTGTATCCATGGAATAAAAATTAAAGGGGACAGAGTAAGTATTTTACGGAATTTGTTCAAGGCCTGGAGAGGGAAACAAAATGGGTTTCTCTGAATTCCTGCATAGCTACCAACAATCCTCAAGTCATCAAAGCAATCTTAGATACAGGGGCTGGGAGAGGTGAAAGAAAACAAAAGAAAAAGAAAGAAAACTGCTACTCATTTTTGTGTCTTGTAGATTTGCTTCTTCCACATCAACAGAGTGTAGAGATTTCTAGCATTTCAGTTTGAGGCACTGTTGCTTCTTTTTAACCCTCAAATAAAAGATGGTTATCTTTAATACAATTTATTTTCCCATTTGAATTTACATCAGACCCTTCGAGGCCTGAGCAAACATAAGAAGGCCTATCCGCATATTTACCCACATTTCTTTATATGTGCAGCAGCCACAGGTACATTATTTTCTTCCTATTTAGCACTCTTCATGAAATGATATAAGAGCTCTTCAGGGATATTAATTAAGCTTTAGAGCAACCCCTGTGACACGTCTGCCTGCCTACATATATCTGTTGGACACTCAGAAAGGAGTGCTTTGCAGAAGTGTGCCATTTAAGTGTGTTTGTAGGCCAGCCACATACCCACCCACAATGCACAGAACAGACCCATACATTTCAGTCATCAAGAAAAAAATGCCATTAGAAAGGGCAACCATCATTTAGCATCGACACATAAATATTGCCATGCCACTTAATATGCTCCCACGCAGATCCTACGGCAGCATCCCTAGCACAAAACCAGTCCCAGGGAAGCAGGCTCTGAAAGCTTGGCTTCCTTGAAAGGTTCCTGGTTTCTTAAATGCTGGGTTTCCTAGGGCCCCAGGCAAGGCTTTTTAAAAATGCAAGTGTCAAGGAAAACTGTCATGCATGTTTGCCTTAAGTACCCGAAAAGCTTGTCACTGCCATCTTGGAAGTCTTGACGAAGATGCAGTTGGACATGCCGAGGCATGGTAAATTGAAAACTGCCTGACAGGGAGGCGGTGTGTTAGACTAAAAGGCAGGTGCCCGCCTTCAGGCATTTTCTTTGCAAGTTGCAGAATTAAACAAAACCTAAAGGCGAGTCGGATGGGGGGAGGCGGCCTTTGCAGACTTCTCGAAGGCTTGGACTCGAACTGGGCTCCTTTCTGGCTCTTCGGTTTTGCTTGACAAGAGGTTCAGTGGTTACATGAAGAACAAAGTAATGTCTGCATTTCAGTGGAGGGAAGTGAGGAAGAGCAGAGATAGGGAGGGGAGGATCAAGGGAGAAAGAGGAGAGTCAGGGGCAGGGGCAGGCTGGGACGGCACCTGCTGCCTCCAGGAAGTGGGATGGGGGTGGCTAATGGCCACCTGCTGGCAGCACGTGGGGCTCAGAGCCCGGCTGCCCCACCTGCACCCTGTGCAGCCTCAGGGAAATGACTTGTCATGGTTAGAGCTTCGTTTCCTCATATGGAAATGATGAAAATGATCGCAAGTATTTCTTGGGAATACTGTGTGGATTACATGAGCAGCTCAGTGCATACTTAACACTGAGCAGACCCTCAATAAATGTTGGCTATTACTGTTATGAAGATAATTATCAATGAATTCCATATACTGCCTGCTTTAAGTACATATCTCTTTCCTTTTATTTCCTCTTCCTTCTTTCTTTCTATCTTCCCTTCCTCCCTTCCTCCCCCTGTTTCTCTCTTCCTTAAATATAAGATCCACTGGTTGACCTCAGTGTGCTTTTAGTCCCTCCCTTTCTGAGGTGTAAACCAAGGCCTTTCATCCTCCTCGTGGCAAATTCAACCTTAGCATCCTTTCGCATCGATTTTTTATCAGGCTTCCAGCCCACACAGAATAAACCTTAGAGTGCATGGCTGAGCCTAGAAGGTGTCCCTGACCTGGTTCATGAGACCTTCCAGCACGGTCTCCTGAGGCTCAGCCCGGCTGACCCAGAATGCTTGCACATCCTTTCTGGCCTTTTCTTATTCCCTTGCCTTTGCCTGGAACGCCCTTTTGATGGGGTGACTCTCCCTGTCCTGTCCGGATGGAACTCAGACACCATTCCAGCCACCCAGGCTTCCCTGACCAGGTGGGTATGGGTGTCCCCAGCTCTCCTTCTCCCACAGAGTCCCCCCCAAGCTTACGTCCAGCTCACAACATTCTGCATCCGCGTAAATGATCTGCTCTGTGGCCTTCCTCCCTCTGGACTGTCATTCCCAGAGGGCACTGGGCCACGTCTTTTCCATCCTTTACCCTCGGTGCCATGGTGCTCAGACACTAGTAGGACCCCCTCCAATGTTGGCTGAATTAAACTAAAGTCCTATGAACACAGCTGGTAATGGGATTACCAGCGGGAGGTGGGAAATACAAAAATCTTTATTTAGCATAAAATCAGAGTTTCAGATAAAGTAACTATATAAGTTTGGCCTGAGGGCCTCTTATTGACAGAGCCCTCACATACTTATTGCACAAAAGAGGCTGTCTTCCTTGCCGGATTTTCTAGCCCAGAACGCTCTTCTGTAATAGTTGTTCGAACAATAATACTGCTGTACCAGGCATTCCTCTTGGGACTCAGAAACTTGACTGAGTCATCTTAGACATTCGTATAATATCCCCGTTAGGTAGATGGAGGCAAAGGAGACAAGGAGAAGAGGCAGATTCAAACGTTGCCAAATTATAAATGAGAAAAGAACAGGCAGCAGAGGTTATGTGTTTTGAATCACGTAGGCCATGCCGAGGCACAGTTTAGGAGCAGAGAGAAAGGGCCCTACAGCTAGAACCAAGGGAAGCAAGTGAATCAGATTTTCCCTACAGCGATGCTTCTATCTTAGGCTATGCCTGGCATGTGAGAAGGGGTGTCGGCATTTCTAGGGTATTTGAGTATCTAGTATGTTATTCCTTGAGAAAGAAAATCCTCTCAATTCTGTCTAAAATCTGACACTATCAACTTCAGGACTCTTATTTTAAACCAACAAAAGAAATTCAGGCCATTAAAGACAGAGGAATAAAAAGAGATCGTAACATTTGAATTGAGATGAACATAATTTGGTACAATCTATCAAAACTCAAAATGCACATTACACATAACCTTTGCTCTAGGAATTTCACTTCCAGGAATTTAACTTTTGAATATAATCATATAAGTATGCAAAGAAAGATATCTACACAAAACTTTTCATTACAGTTTTGTTTGTAATAGCAAAAATCTGAAAGCAATCTAAATGTCCATCAAGAAGAGACGGGTTAAATAAATTATGGCATTATGGAATATTACATAGACTTTAAAAAAGAATGAGGTAGGTCTACATTAAATTACCTGAAAAGATTCCCACAATATCTTATTAAGTTAAAAAAGGAAGTTGCCAAATAGTATATATATGATTCCATTTACATAAAACTTTAAAAAAAATGCTCAGATATCCATAAACATGTTTGAAAGCCTAAAATAATAAACCTTCAAGCGAAATTTCCTTATAAATAGAAATTCAGAAGCAGAGACTACTTTTTACTTTCTATCTTTCTAATTACTGAGAATTATAGATTCTCAACAATTCTCTCTTACCAAGAGAATGTGTATGTTTTGTAATAAAATAACTGAAAAAACTAAATCTGTTGCACTATGTGCTCTAATTCTTTGCCTTAAATTCTTGAACTTTCCTTTGCAGAGAGAAAAGGAGGTAAAAGTTTCTGTGCAGGATTAAGTAGGCACCCAAATCCCCTCATCATGAAGGAAATAGTTCAAGGTGCTGGGAGAATCTTGAGCCCGAGGCCTGCCTTGCAGCCCCACGTGGACATTTGGAGCAGGAGGCCTTGGTGAGCTGTGGAACATGCTGAGCCTCACGCTCCTTGTCTGTAAAATAGACATTTGACTACAGTAGGTGATCGTCACATGGGTTCCAGTTTGAAAACTCCGCCTCTGTGCAGCCAAATGATGCTTCTTTGTCTGAAATGATTGGGGCTCAGTTTTAACCATCCCCGATCATGTTGACCTTGATGGCATCTTCTGCTCAGGCTTCTGATGTAGTGATCAGATCACGGGGCCAACCTCCAAGAAGAGGGCATCTGCTTGTTTCCACATTCTCACCAGCAGACCTTTTTT
This sequence comes from Eulemur rufifrons, assembly GCF_041146395.1. Classification (NCBI taxonomy): domain Eukaryota; kingdom Metazoa; phylum Chordata; class Mammalia; order Primates; family Lemuridae; genus Eulemur; species Eulemur rufifrons. Next base: position 17,817,949 of record NC_090992.1, read on the forward strand.
TTTCTCTCGACATGTCTTCTCTGTCTCTATCTCCATCTCTGTCTCTGTCTCTGGCTCTGTCCATCTCTATCTGTCTCTCATTCTCTGCCTGAAATAGCCCTTTGGCTTTAGCTCAGTGAAGAATGCCACACTTCTCCCCTTTCCCTAAACTGAATGGTATGATGACTTTGAAGGTGGACACTACAGTCAGGATGTGAGGAGGTCCCCGTCTTAACGCTGCTTCCATATTTCCAAAGACCAGGCAAACAATGGCAAAAACTCAGAAAACAAAGACATGTGGAATATGCCCTTCCCACCTTGTTAGCACACCCACCCCAGTGCCACCACACATACATTATATTGAAATTCCAGGTGGGTTTAAATGTCTGTGTGCTGCATTTCCCCTCTGCTCCACTGAGCCTCACTACTTCTAGCAATATTGACTTCATTCAGAGGAGTATAAATGGCAATGGGCATCATTGTTAACACAAGCATATGTCGCATTTTAGGACAAAAACCATTCTGATGTTACCTATATTCATTAAGGAGCTGACTGACCCCCGCAAAACATCCCACCTAGACATACCACAACAAAGAGGATAGGATGCATGGCTGAGAACATTATGAACGTGAAGCATGGAGTTAAATGTTTACCATTTATGGTCTTATTAAAAAGCAAAACCAAAAATTCTTCAAAGTACTTCAACTTTATAAAGGTAAAATTGCTTCTCCAGCCATTTCCAAGAGATGGGAAATGTATCGAGATGTTTTGAGTTAACTTGCTCATCATGAGCCCTCGTAAAGAGCACTGGTTAGTAAGACAATAAATGAGCATGTTTTAATTAGAAAATGTGTAATCCAAGCACTTTTGCAGGAAAGAAGATGATAGCTTAAAAGAGATGTCAGGGGACTAATAAAAGTTAAAATGCATTAAGTGGCCACAGTGAACTCAAAGGTAAAGTCTTGGGATGTTTCAGAAGTGAACCAGAGAGGGTAATGAATCAGAAGGGGCTGGGAGTCAGTCAGTGAAACTTATTCTTTCGACTTCATATTGGAATAAGCTGTGAACCTCCTCTGTGCCCAGGCAAGTGAGATAACTCCATGGCCTGAAACTTCCCCACCCCAGCCAGGGCTGTGTCTGCCCAGAGGAGAAAATCATTACAATCAGGCAATATGAGAAGGCAGCTGGGCTGTGGTCAAAGTAGCATTGAATCTGACCTGGGTTGGTCTGTGGCTCGTGCACCATATTTGGCTATGGGCCATGCTCCTTCCTCACCGCCATCAGGCCCTATGTGGACATGTGATCCAGGCCTGGCCAATTAATGTGGGCTGTTCACCAACTGACCTCGAGGCTTGGGGTCAATGGTGGGCACGTGACCCTAGCTGGGTTCCGTGGGACTCAATTAAGGGAGTGTGGTTGGAATATGAGCAAGAAGAGCTTCTCTTTCTGTTAGGTGTTTAAGCTATGAGAGCACAGCCTGTAGTTCCCATAAGGATCTCACAAAAGGAAGCCTGTTTAAGAACGATGTTGGAAAGCAGAGAGAGGCAAGGCTGAGATCCAAACTCCTAACGCCTGAGTTAAGTACTACCTGAATCCAGCTCTGCCAGGACCTTGGCTCTGTCCCAAACCCTCCACCTTCCCAAGTTTCATCTTCCTGACATGTCAAAAGGGGACAGTAACATCTATCCCCCAGGGCTCCAATTCAGATAACAGGATGTAAAGTATCTATTACTCTACTTAGCACAAAGTAAGTATTTCAGAGATGATTATGTCCTTTAAAAAAAAAAAACAAAACAAAAACCCCAAACCCAAAAAGAGTGTTCAGTGGTTTCCAGAAAGTGAAAAGATTTTTAATGGGGCCACAATCTCTCCTCTTGTGGATTCTGAAGTTTAGAAGCTGGAAAAGATGTTCTTTGCAGCTCCCTACCTTCAGCATACTGCTGTCGGACACAGGAAGAAAGAAGAGCCCTAAACAGAGCACAGGAACATCCAGAGAACACACATGTGCATAGCACCGTCCTTGCTTGGAGGGCTTGTGAATTTGCGCCTTCATTTTACTGAATGGGCAAGAGTGGGGCTAGGGCAGAGTAGGTCTCCCCAGGGTCCCACCACATGCTTAGCCTAATACCTCCCTATGCCTTCTCATCACATGTTCCCAAGTACAGTAGAGAGGATCTGGCTTGATAAGAAATTAAAAAGCCACTAAGATTAAGATTTTCATTTTAAATTCTTATCTAAGCAAGAAAGGCAATATTTTCTATCTTCCTTTCAGGGCAGGATTCTTAATCCATTTGTTCAAATAATTAAAAAAATAAGATTTTAAATCTCATATCTTTGGTGTGCAACATCTTTATAGGAGTACTAATTGTTGAGAAAACTCATGAATGCTTTACCCAATTGAAGTTTTAATAAATTGAAATACAATTTCAATACAATTTAACAAATAGAAAAGAATTGCTATTCATTCTCTTCTGAAACATAAGGCACACACAGTTTAAGTACTGATGACAGAAATTGGGGACATTTGCTGACTCTTAAACAGTTACTCTGAGAAGAAATGGTCCTAGGAGGGTTTTTAAAAATACACAATTTTGAGGTATAGCACTGCTGTAGCCTTTAAAAATGAATATTTACAAACAAGATTCAGAGAATAGCCCCAGATTGTTTGGTGGGTTTTGGAGACAAAAAAGCTATCGGAGAAAGTTTTCTTAAACACTCCCATATAATCTAAAGGATGCAGCTTCAGCCGAGCAAATTGGCTGAGTATCTTGTGACAGTTTGCAATTCTGGGGACACAAGATCCCAACTCACAAAAGCAAGTGAGGCCAAGACTAATAAATCAAGGGAACCTTCAGAAAAGTTGCAGAGCCTCCTTCTCCGGCCTGGGAGAAACGCCGAGGCCTTATCTGGCTTCTGTGAAAAGAAAAGGATCATTGGGGCGCCAGAATTAGAAGGGACTTGCACTTCATCAAGTTTCTCCCTGTCTGAGCCAGATAAAATATCCCCTGGGAAGACTTCAGGAAATGCCCCAAGGGAATGACAGTTGATATTAGCTGAATGGGTGAAAGAGCACAGACAGAGATGGAAATACGGGGCTTTTTTCAACTATGAACTTAACCCAAGAGTTGTCCACATTTACGCAGACTCGGGGCAGAGTCCTGCTCTTACGATGCATGACCACGAGGTGGCCTCAATTCGTAATTGGGTCCCCATGGTTCCAGGCTCCTGAAGGATGATTTTTTTTTTTTTTTTTTTTTTAAGTTTTTTCTACCTAGAGGCTTAGCTGCGGCACCTTGCAAGCAAGAAGTCCAAGTCCTCAATAGGTTTTTAATTTTACAGAAGGGGCCAAATTTTAAAAGGACAGCTTCTCCTTGGGTACCTCCACTTTCAAGATGCTTCCAAGTTTGCAAACCATGCTGAGGGGAGGCTGGAGCGGTCGGTCTTGAGTAAGATGTAATGCTTGTTTCTTTTTTAATGCACCTTGTAATTTGCACACGTGCCACGACACTTTATTTATTTTCTTATTAATGGGTTTGAGTGTGTTTAACACCACAAGCCATAAATTGCGGAGCAGTGGATTAGACCAGGCTCTCTTTATTTTCCTGCCAATTGTCAGAAAGCAACATGGGGGACGAGGTGCCCTTCCTGACTAGCTTTTTCTCTACCACCACCCTTCCCTCCATCCAACAACCAACCCCCTTGTTTCCATCTGCCAAGGGGAAAAAAAAAAGAAAGACACAGGCTGGTTTCTCATTGGTGAGCTTGCCTATTGAGTAGCTCTGTTATTGAGATTAATAAGCTGCCAGTTTCCAAGGAAGACTAAGAAAACTGCAAAATTAAAGTGCACTGCAACGTGAAATGCTGCTGGTGGCCAGGCGGGATCATGGTGTCAAAAAGGCAAGGTAAAGCTATAAAATAAGGCTGAGCTTGAAAGGCTAACCTAAAGGTCTCATTAATTTCCATGTTGCCTCTGATGAGAATTTAGAGGGGGCATAATGTTTTGCAATACGGAGCAGCCAAGCTGCCTATTGATCTGAAAGTGCTTCAGTGCATTTGGTTCACCCGGAATGAATTCTTATTTTAAACCTCACTCAAAAACATTAAAAAACAAACCGAAAAAAGCAAACAAGTTGCCTTGGTTTAATATTCTAAAGATCAAGCTTGTCAGTGAGTCTGTCAGAAAATTAATCCTTAGGTAGAAAAATCAATCTGAGAACAAGTTTGGAATAGTCTTTGGACTCAGCGTGGTGAAGATGTTTCAACAACCTCGTCTCTTCTCTGTGAAAACCTTATTTACTAAAGGTCTTCAATCTCAGTTCCCAAATATGCACTACCGTTAAAGCATCCAGATTAGGCTAAGACGACATCGTCTTGATGACAAAAAGTATGTTTTTAAAAAAATTCGGATATCAAAATTAGATTCCCTAGATACCACTCATCAAGCCCAACAGTCTCAATTCTTTTTCAGAGCGTTTGCCTCGCTTCCTGCTAACAGGAGCAACCATGGTATTCAAGGATGACCAAATGGCCAGCCACGGTGCCCCCAGCTGTGTGGCTTTCTCCTGCCAATCTGCCAGTGCCCTGTTTGGAAGAAAAAAAACCCCTACAAATCACAGAGCTAAAAAAGTAGCTGCGGCGTCTCATTTCTTCGGTGTCGATCTGCACTCAACATTTTATAATATGCAGAGCACTAAATCTCTCCCTGTAAATCAGCTCACGCACATCCCCTGCTGCGCCACCACGGAGCAGCGAGGCCTCAGATTTACCATCCTGGGTTGTCGACAATTCCTCGGGGCTGCAGAGAAGGGTCCCTTACATCTTGCCTGGCTTACGATTTTGACAATGACTAATTCTACGTCCGGTAACAGGCTGAGGTTAGTCCCATAGATCATTTTGCGCCTCGTGTCACTGATAACACATTGACTTCATTTTCACGGCCTAGGTAAATTAATTTGTTGTTTGCCATCAGAATATGCATAGCTTTTCTTTTTCTTCCTACTTCCAAAGGCTCTTAACCACCATATGGTGGTTAAGAGCAGGGGATTTGGAGTCAGGGAGACCCAGGTTCAAATCCCAGCTCTGCCACTTATTAACTGGGTGATGTGTAAGTAACTTAATCTCCCCAAGCCTTAGTTTCCTTCTATTTTAAATAGGGAGAGCAACATACACCTAAAAGAAGGGTTTAAGGGATTACATGGGATCCTGCATGCAAAGCTAAGTGCCAAGCAAAAAGTATTTGACAAAGATTCACAGACCTATATAATTATGTAGAATAAATTTAACAAAATTTCTGGAGAGTTTTTTTTTAAAGAGAAAAATCAATTGCTGAGAGCTTTGGATACACTAAATATGCTATTATCTATAAATGGATGATTTTCTGTGTTATAAATATATGATTTTAGAATCAAAATAAGTCCGGGCAATAACTATACTGAATTCTTTTGTTGCATCATAAAGTCAACATGTCCCAAGCTGAAGTTTTTGTTTTCTGTCACAAAACTTATTCCTTCTTTAGTAAATGGTATCACTATTCACCCAGACATCTGACTCAAAAATTTCATGAAGAATCCTAACCTCTATCTTTGTATTGTGGCAATCATTAATTTCTGCTGATTCTACTTTCAGGGTATACCAGGCATCTTTGGATATTAAGCACCATCACCCTAATCAAAGTCATACTGTTCATCTTAACTATTAAATAGTCTCCAAACTGGACCTTTGGTCTTGCATACCCTTCCACCCTACCTTGCCCCCCCAATCCATTTATCATATGGTAGCTCCATTGTTAAAAACAAAACAAAACAAATAATATATCCTATTATTTTACTCTCCTGTTTAAAATGCTTCAGTGACTTTTCTGTTCTTGGGGAAGAGTCTAAAACCTTTAACAGAGCTCAGAGCCTTGTCCCATTGTGCCCTTGCCTACCTTTCTAGTTTGCCTTCTCTTCCTGGTACCTTACTGTTTTTTCTCCCATCTGGTCATTGTTTTTGCCACCTGGAACACTCTTTAAGTCTGATTAATGCCTACTTATCCTCAGGGCTCAGCTTAACTGTCAATTTCTCAGGGGTCTGGCTTCTCTCTACGTCTTACGGCACTTTCTATATTTGTCATGGAGTAAGGGGCATTGGTATAACCATTTGTTCATATTCTGTCTACATCCAGCCTAGAGTCTCTGTTAAGAGCAGAGATTTTGTGTTTCTCCTTCTTGCTGAATCCCCAGTGCCCGGCACGTGGCAGGTTCTCATAGACATTCCCAGAATGAATAATGGATGACCAGTTTGAAAAGCAACTTGCAAACTTGTTTGCAGCTTAAGGAGCTTGATGACTAAAATTAGGGCTTCTTATATTTCAGGACAAAAGTAAACTCAGAAGTTTTGTACTGCTTAGGGATTCTCTTTGGTGACTTGTGGCCCAGATAGATTCAGAGAGAGAGAGAAGCTTGCTTCAGCAAAACACACAAAGGAAAGTTAGGTTCTGTCATTGAGCTACTTTCTACTGTTTTAGACAAGAGAAGCTGACTTCAGGAACTCCCAAAGAAGCAGCCGACCAGGAAGATTCCTCACCTTGTCACTTTCAGTGGCAGAAGGAGTAGATAGGTGATATCAACCAAGAATCGCAAGTGGACTTTGTTCAAGACCTTCTGTGAATAGGCTGGAGGAAGATGGTGGGCGGTGTTATTTTTGTAACCCACTACTTTAGAAAAGACAGTAGACACTGCTTGCAGTTAGTTCCTCTGCTTTCTGTTTGGTTTTTCTTGGATTATGATTTATACAAGAATTGACTGCTTTTGGTGCCATAAATTTATATGCATTGTTCTTTTATTTAACATTGATACAGACCTTCCTTTATATGCCTTTTTGTCTTTTGCTAAATTTCAGATTTGGACAGTCCTATTTTCTGACTATGCCTCCTTAATCAGCCCCTCCAATTTTACTTGTCATAGAAAAAAATGGAAAAAAACAGTTTGGAGAAGATCTAACATGCCTCGTTAAGACTGATGGGGACATCAAAAAAGCAATGCAGAGAGGCCAGGGCCTACTTCCCATTAGTGTAAAGAAACACACTGGACTTGACTTAGCATCCTGGCGGAGGCAGAATGCCTGCTTATGACCTCCCAGAGTTAAGAAATTCTTCCATCCTGCCCAGAAATCTGAATCAATGAGAGTAAGGGTGGTGAAAATCTTTGTAAATTCCCACTGCATTTTCAGAATTGGTGACTAAATCACGATCAGCCTACAGAATGTCTTACTTTTAATGGTTCTCTCTCCTGGATGTGATCAACCCGTTCCTATCTGGTGTGATAGATAGAAATGGGAATCCTAGTATGGTATTATGTCCCTAAAAAGAACTCCCACACATACCCTCCCTTGTGGCTAAGAAAATGACACCATTAAACTCACAATACTTTAGCATTTTAATGAATAAATTTGTTCAGTTCTCTATTGGCAAGACTACATGAGAAAAGAGTGAGGAATAAGAACAAATAATATGCTATAGTCTTTGACTTTACTTATCTACTAGGTGAACTCCTATTTATCTTTCGAAACCCAGCTCAAGCAGCCCTTCAGCTGTGAAACATTTCCTGTTCTTTCTGGGAGAGTTAATCACTTCTTCCACAATATAATCACTGTAACTTTTAGACTTCCATTATTGTATACGCTGTATATTGTACGACATTTTTGTTTGAGTGCCTACCTTCTCCTTTGGGTTGGGTGAACTTTAAGGGGAGGACACATGTTTTAATCATTATATCCCCAGTACCTAATATAGCCCTTGGCATACACAAGTGACTCAGTAAATATATACTAATAAGAGACTGAATTAATAATATTTAAAAGAGAGTCATAAATTTCAACAATTCTATGGACTACTGCTGAAGTTTTCATATACGAGTCTAGTTGCACCTTCAGGTTCTACGTGCCCAGTTCCATGAAAGGAGTTTCAAATATTTGCCAATGTCACCCTGTACTTGATTTCTTGTAATTGCTCCATCCCAAGGCCTTACGTTCTCTGATCCTTGGCTCTTGAATGTACTGATCAAAGAACAGGCAGATGTTGTCTCACTTGCTTTTTCCTTCTGATAGACTTCAAGGTTTTGGCAATCCTATCTATGCACCAAATGTTGTCTTTAACTTGCTGCTTCTAAAATCATCACTAAGAAGTCCTCATCCTTGGATAAATGCCAGAATCCAAAGGATTGGAAGAAGGACTCTACAGATCAGAAAGTAAGTTCAGGAAGAGCTTAGTTCAGGAAAGCAGAAAAGTGATCTGCTTGGTTTTTTTGGTCCTGTCTAGCAGAAGTTTGTCAAGAGGATATACTTTATTGCAAATGGTTGTTCAAAATAAATCTCCTGGAAAACTTGATAACATCAGAGATGAGAGATAAGTTTGTGTGTTACATGTGTCCTTATCACCAAGGGAAGATTTTTTGCAAAGAATACTCTGATGGGTCTGGCCCTGTAAATGTAAAAATTGGGTCAATAAATGTAGGTTTTGGTTGTTCACCCATCAGACATTTCACCACCTTATTTTGTGTGTAGGAGCTGTCAGCATGCTGTCCGGTGCTGTTCCTAATTTACCATCTCCCTGAAGTTGTAGACTCCTTGCAGGTTACTGTGTCCCTCTGTACCTAGATTCTGCATCTTTAAAATGGCAATAACAGAAGTCTCTTCCTATCTCATTGGATTGCTTTCAGGCTTGAATGAGATAATGCAAGTAAAGTATGAATGTTTGGCACAAAGTACAACATGAAAACTGTGAATGGTGGTAGAGGTCCTCCTCTTTTCTACTTTCCTTCTCTTTATACAACAGCCACTCCACTTCCTCTTCCCTTTCTTTTCTTTCTTCTCCTCCTTCTTCATCCAGTCCTCTTAATGTAGCCTTTCTGTCCAGAAACTATTTTTCAGATAATAGTCTGTTAATGTAAAAATAGGCTGACTAGTGCCCAACAAACTTTATGGCAGTTCATAAATATGGGGAGGAAAAAGACAGAAAATTTTATCCAGCCTTTAAGCCCATCATCAACTATGACAATACCCTGAGTCAAGCCTGGCTGATCGGTCAGCTTCCAGCAAAGCTGGAAGTGGATTAGTGGATTGCTGTAACAGTGCAGATGTTTAAATGTATTTGTTATATATCATATATATTTATAATTTTTATTGACTTTACATATTTCAAGCTTTAGAGATTAAGGTGGTAGGCATGGTTAAAAATAACCTATAATTGTCAGAAAATAAAATTAAGTAACGTTTGGAGCAATTACAGCGACAAGGGTGGACAACTTATTCATGTTCAAGATCTCAAAAAAAAAACCAAAAAACATTACAGATAAGAAACAACTCCAAATGCTATGGCTTTCAAAATTGCTTCCAGCTGTATGCAAACAAAATTCACCGGCCATTATCAGAAAGATTACAGATTATTCTTGTCTTTCCTCAAACCTAAGTTACTAGAGTTTAAAACGTATTTGAGAACTTTTTGAAGGGTCAGTATGAATTAACGCCTCTCTGTGTTTAGTCTCCACGGCTCTTCCGGACAAGGAAACAATCGCTATTGGAGCACACAGGCCAGGAGAGCGTCTGGGGAAGGAGCAGCAAGGCTGTTTCAATATCTGGCCAACCCGCTCACAGCCTTGGCTGTCAATTGCATCCCAACTCGCCACGCCATGACCGATGGGTCTTTTTTTCCGATCATTAAGGAGTGCATGGTTTTGCAAGAGCAGAAGTGAAGGTGAAAAAAGGACAGACACAGAGGCAAGACGACACAGAGCCAGACCTGGAGATCATTTGCAAACTCTTCCCTCCTCACCCAAGTGCTGCCCCTTTTCTCCTGTTTGTTTTTGTACATTCCTGTTCGCCCCACAGGCATCAAGCTGTTAGTGTGTACAGGAGGGATTAAAGTGAGACTGCATGTTGGCTGAAATATAAATTAAAATTATACTTCTGTCAGTTTGGAATCAGGGATTGTTTCTCAAGGTCTCCCCAAACACTTAATTTCAAATGAGCCTTCATTTATTACTTCAAGAAAGGCCAAATGCATAATTTATCAGTGGCTTTCAGTCAATATACCCTTATAAGCATGTTTCCCATGAGCCTTTGAGTAAAAATATGTTATGCTAATTCTATTAGTTGGGTACACAAGAGCTGTCTAAGAAAGTAAACAAGCATTAAAAGGAGACACATGTGAACAAAGAAATACCTGTCAACCTACTGTCCAGGGTCAAATTACCAGGAGGGCAGGGAGGTGGTAGACTTGTCTCATTACTTATGCCCGGAATGTCTCTCCGACCGGAAAGGAGACACCCAGCGGCCCTGCGCGGTGACTCCGGGGAGGGCGACGGCAGAGCGTGACTCTGTGAGTCCGGGATGGGGGGACTTACCGGGTCTCCAGCGGCACGTTGCTGTTTAGCACCCAGCTGTCCTGAAGCTGAACGGACTCCGGCGTGGTGGCCAGGTCATTGGGCGCGGGGGCCGGGGCGTGGATCTGGCTCCGCCGGTTGGTCAGCGAGTTCCTGTTGAGGGAGTTGGCGGACGAGTGGTGATGCGACAGCGTGTGGTTGTGCGGCGGCGGGAGCGGGGGCCGCAGGGTCGACTGGCTGTGGTGGTTTGGAGGCCCTGAAACAAGAGGAACGAGAAAGGCCGTCAGCATCCCGGATTCCAGCCGCAGGCGCTCCGCACACCTTCGGAGGAGGGTTCGGAACCCACGTCTCCATGTTGACAACTGCTGAAAGCCACAAGCTAGGGAGACACATGAGATGGCAGAAAGAATCCCAGAGTTAGCTACGAATAAATAATAGGCTTTAATTTGCACATCTCCACGAACGTCAGATGAAGAATAAGGAGAAACTGGTTTAACAAAACCAGGTTGCTGAGGGCTGACCAGAGGAGTTATTTGAAACACATTAATACCACCATGAGAGCAACATGACGTTCAAAGCTGGTCATTGCTGTAACAGGTCCCCATTGCATTGCCTGGTAAACAAGGACAATGCACAAGTTCTTTAAAAAAAAATTTCACCTTTTAAAAGTAATAAGAATACGGGTACAATCTAGGTCAGGGAGTAGCAAATTTAAATACCTGGAGGGGCCTCAGCCAGGAAGGAGAGTGGAGTGGGCCAATTTCAGGCTGAACCGAGCTGGAGAGGGCAGGGGGCAGCCCCTGCTCCGCACCGGGCCAATTAGGCCGAGCAGGAATGCGTGAGGGCTCAGGGCAGCCATATCTTCTAGTTTTTCTAGAAAAGCTGAAGATCTGGATTTTAGATAAAATTTCCTGGTTTATAAAATGTTGACAATCAACTCAAAATAAATATATATGAGCTTGTGTGCACACATACATATGTTTATATACATGTATGTGTATATGTGCAAAATATATATACACACATGCATTTTTTTTAAATGAGAGTCAACAAAGCACACCTGCGAGCCCGCTCAGATCAGCAGGTTGCCAAATTCTCTCCCCTGAGAGATGAACCCTGAGGACTCAATCTTTGGAGAAAGTCAGGACGGATGTTTTCAAACCATGACCCTTACTCCAAATTGCATTTTTTTAAATGCTAAAATCTTCTCTCCTTGCAGGAAAAAAACGAACAAAGGAGAACTCTTCGCCTATAAATATCCCCTTGTAAATATCACTATCTATGACGACTCCACACAAGGTTTTCCTAGCAACAGATTCTCAATCTACGAAATGAAATATTGTAAGCATAATGAAAATGAAAGTAGTTCACTATGCCATGTGAGCCTATAATTTCGTTTAAATGGATGCTGAAACATGACTTTTAATTTGTGTCCTTTGAGAAAGTTTATTTTTTGAAGCTTCCAGGCAGGGTTGGCAGCTCACCGGGTGACTGCTGAGCCTAGTCATTTTGGCCCCTGCCAACTTTTAAAATCCTCAGCCCCTGCTGTCCTGGCTTTAAGAAGTTGGCTCAAGTCATTTATACAAGCAATTTGACACAAATTTCAACTACTTGTCTCCTTATGTGGCCGAGGCTACATCTCCAAAAGGTGTAATCTACATTCTGGGGTTCCCGTGAGGGCTACAGAAACATTCCGAGGGAAAGACAACATGGCAAGAAGATACTAGGGTTGGAGAGCATCATGACCAACAAAAACAAGACGGAAAAATATGGAGGAAATGAATTCTTTGAAGTTTGCATCTCTGGGATGAAATTACTTGGGATTTTTTTTTTTTTAATGTTCAGAAAAGGACAGCTAAAACCAAAACCCAGTGTGAAATGCCACTGTACAGTGGTGTAGATTTTAAATCGTGTCCTCCAAATGAACCTGTAATTCCTATTTTACATTATGCATCAGTGACATTTTAAATATATCTTTGGGGGAGTTTCATAACTGTAGCAGGCTATTATATTTTCTGGCATTGTTGTCTGTCTAGTAATGTATTATTACATAGTTATTTACCATTTGTCTGTCTCATATTAGTGGAAAGAGGTGGGAAGGGGGGTGAAATGATGTAATAATGATCCTTCAGAGATGCTATCCAAGCCCCTCGCACCCAGTTAATGAATTCTCATGCCTTTCTTTCCCCCTTAACGCCCATCCAAGTGGTGTTATTATTTCCTATTAGTTAGGTAATTATGACACTTGCCTTGAAAAGACGAGGTGAGTCAGTACACAAGTGAAAACCTGCCCTCCCCAGCCTCAAGCCCTAACTTTCCATCTCCCTCTGCCCCTCTGCCCGGGCCCCCCACCCTCAGCTCTCCAGACCACACATGCAAAGCACTTAATTCCCTAAATGAGATACCAGATCCTCCTGCTTCCTGCCTGTTCACCCTGAGCTAAGTTCTCCTTGCCGACTCCAGCTTGTGTGGCCCTGCCCTGTCCATCCGTGTCATGCGTGGGCAGAATTCCTGCGGTTGCCTGTGTGCTCATGGTACGCAGGGGTGCTCCTCAGGGGGACTGGAAGCACCGATGTGGGTGTTATGTGGTATGTTCCAAATAAAATGGACCGTGAGTTTTCCAAAGAGAGGTCAAGTTCTCTCTCCATTTCTCCCGAAGAGAAGGCCTAGATCTTCCTGGGGGAAATGGAAGAGTTGGGGAAGATGGAAGAATACTAAATTCTCCACTCACTCTGCTCTACTATAAAGCAACATGCTATTTAGCTGCAAATAAATCAAATTATCGATAGTAACAAAAACAAAAATTATCCAGCATCCTCAGTATTGGAAGACATTCTCCTCATTACTGTTGCTCATTTCCACTGTGGCATTGATCATATTTGCTCATTTATCTATCTATCCAACGGTCGTATTTTTCAGTGAGGAGCAGGAAATAGAAGGAAACACAATTACCATAGAGAGTGGTAAGTGATACCACTGGGGTGTATACAAAGTGATGTGGGAGCATCCAGCAAGGGCATGTAGCTGGAGGTTAGGAGAAGAGAATCTAAAGAACCGGGTTCAAGGATTGAGTCTGCCACTTTCTAGTTGGGTGAACCTGGGCACACTACCTCGTTTCTTTAATTCTCAGCTTACTCATCTGCCAAATGGTGAGAACAGCAGTAACTACCCGCTAAGGTTGCTGTGAAAGTTAGAGAGGAAGGATGAATGTAAAGTGCTAAACATGCTACCTGATGGCTGGCAGGTCCCCAACACACTATGTGCACAGAACACTGTTTGCTTCGTTCACGGATAAAAGGATGGGTAAGACATAATTACAACTCTCAGGGAGCCCAGATTTATGTGGGGGAAATAAATCTAGACTTCATCTAACTAGGCAGAAGTCACAGACTGACAATCCTCAAGCTGAATAGTATCAAAAATTTGAAGATTTTGTACAGTGTTTCAGATTCCTGATGTCTCTTGGAAGCAAATAAAAGAATGGAGTCTGTATCCCCACACAACAACTGGGTAGAGACGAATGCTGTTGGGTAGTTTCTCTGGTCTGTCATCAACCCGAACAACTCTGTTCTCTTAACCTTGCTGGATGTACGCATTTATGTTACTGACTCCCTATGTTACATTTTGGACTCCTAGCTTAACTCAGGGTACCCTGGCATTCAGCGTGGGTAATGCATCTCTGACATGAAATACCCCTTCCGCACTGATGATCTCAAACCCCTTTTGCATTTATCAGTTTTCATTACAGTCATCCAATGTACTTGCTGGGTGGGAAGGTTTTCTATTTCAAAAATCCAAACAATGGCTGACAACATGCCTTCCTGCTTTCCAAAAAGCCAAAATACATGAAAAGCCCTTTTCCAAAGCAACTGAGTCTTCAATCTACTGTGAAACAGAAATGAATAACTCAGCTTGATGAAAGAACCCTAATGTCCACTCTTAAGTTTCACACATTCACTAGGTTTAATTAATGTGCATATTATGAACAGCACTTCTATTACATAAATATGAAATCACATAATAATGCAATTTAACCACAAATAACTATGCAATATAAATGCTTATACAGTATCAACCTAATATGCTATTAGTAGGCAAAAGGCAACTGTCATTAAAATATTGGTGCTGATGTATTATATTGCCCCTGATTTACCTTGAGCTGAAAACCTGGAATTTATTTTTAGGTACCATGTGGCTTTTAGTTGTAGGAAAAAGGAGCTGTTTTATGATTTTTTTACTAAAAGCTAGAGAAGGTATAGGTAAGGCTCCTAGAAAAGGTAGGTGAATTTACAGAGAAGGTGCTTCCTGTATGTTCAAAAACTAAGTCCTTGAGTGAGCTTTACTGTTGTCCTGCTGCAGGACAGTCCCTGCTTCTGTGTTTCTAGATGTTCTGTAGGATAGTTGTTTCCAGTTGACTTTGATAGGGATGCCATTCACATATTCTGTCCTTCCTAAATGCCTGTTGGTTGACAGTGGAAACTTAAGAAAAACAAAACAGTGGGCTGGGCGTGGTGGCTCAAGCCTGTAATCCCAGCACTCTGGGAGGTCGAGGCAGGAGAGGATTACTTAAGCTCAGGAGATGGAGATCAACCTGAGCAAGAGCGAGACCCCATCTCTACTGAAAATAGAAAAATTAGCCGGGTGTGGTGGTGCACGCCCGTAGTCCCAGCTACTGAGGAGGCTGAGGCAGGAGGATCGCTTGAGCCCAGGAGTTTGAGGTTGCAATGAGCTCTGATGACACCACCGCACTCTAGCCCAGGTGACACAGTGAGACTCTGTCTCAAAAACAACAACTAAAAAACTGACAAAAAAAAAAACAAAACAAAACACAAAAAAGCAGTGCTTCTTTGTTGGGTAACCATAGCAATTCCAACTAAGTTCGATGTGGTAACTGCAAAACCCTGGATTATCAACTCTTGCATTGACTACATTAGAGTTGCTCAGACAGCATGTGGAGACCACTGATCCCCGCATTTTAAATAACATGTAAAGAAAGAATTTTGAGGGGAGCTAAGGAAGTACATTGTTAACAATTGGCTATTGCTGTTGCAGTCTGCCTAAATAAACAGCTGGAGGAAGCATTTAGGTTGGGTCTACTCTTGCCAAGGGTGGGGGGGATGGATGGGAGGGGAGACACACTAAGACAGCCTTGTCTTGCGCTATAGTCTTCACCAATTTTTCCTGGTGATTAAAAATGGTGACACAATATATGAAAGAAAAAAAAATAAAAGTAGGGGCCGGCCTAACTGCTAATAAATCACTCATTCCTGGAGATGGCATGCCAATTTTTGGTCTTTAAAAATATCACCCCCTCAGACCCCAAGATGATCAACTGGCCACAAATACCCTGCCTTCTTCTACCGAACCACCTCTTTGGAGCAAGTTACATCTTGATAGCAATTTAAAGATGCTAAAAGTGGAGATGGTGGAGTCTCTGGTTGATGAAAACTGTCACCAGGTCACCCTGTTCAAATTTGACCTTGAATGAGAGCCAGGAGGAATTAGGGGTGAGGATTTTCAAGAATAACAGCCTCTGGTTAGAACTATGGAGGACAGAGTCTGTTGCAGATGGCCAAGCTGGTGGCTGGCTTTGAACCCCTGGCCTGGCCACTTATTAGATGTGTGACCACTGGAAAGCTACATATATATTTTTTTCTGTGTCTGTTTCTTCATCTGCAAAGTGGGTATAGTAATTGTACTTCTCACATATGGTTGTTCGGAGAATCAAATGAGAATATATCTATAAGGAGCCTAACACAATTCTTGGCACACAGCAAGCTATTAACAAATATTATTATGATGTGTTATTATTTGGTATAATTAATCAGGCTGATAGTAGCCACAGAAGCTATGACTCTGAGGACAATGATGAGTACCTCCTGGGATGCTGTGGGCCCCAGTGTCCCTATTGCTTTGAGATATTAATAGCAGTTTATGGAGGGAAATATCCAGGCAAAATTACCAACTTCGGACCCCACCACCTTCCAATTCCGGCTGCACAAGGGCAGAGTGACTAAGTGACATGGCCAGGGGCATTCATACAGGCAGTCTCAAGAGCATCTAAGAGCTCAGAAAAGTGAAACTCAGAATTCAGACTTCCATTTCCATAAACAAAACGATCGATGTTGATGAAAACCAAACAGTAATACTGACCACAGCTGCCGTGAGTTCAGTTCTCCCTGTGTGTCTGCAACTGTGTGAAGTGCTTTACTTAAGTGATCTCGGTGTGTTCCCACTCCCTCCTATGGGGTAGGTCACTTATCAGGCCCATTTCCCAGGTCCAGCAAGTGAGGTTCAGAGAAGTAACGAACCAAAGGCCACACAGCTGAGCAGGTGGTAGAGCGGGTGCTGGCTCCCAGGGTGTCTTCCCTTCCCAGCCATATTCAAAGGAACCCCAGGCCAGAACACACACAGGGAGGGAACAGGCCTGCCGCCCTGCCAGATGGACACCTAGCAAATGCAGAGGAAAACTGGCTGGACTCATTTCTTTGCATGTTTGCTTAAATGGCAGAATCGAATCTTGTGAGAAGTTGGAGGGAATCACCTACCCCAAACCTCTGCGCAGCCTCATGATACCGCTTGGATCAGGAGAAATAGGCCAGAACAGCAAACTGCAGTGCAATCGCTTTTCTGTGCCTGCCCCAAAGGCCCTCCCCAACCTTCCTCCTCTGTGCTGCACCCCCAGCTCTTGTAATTTTGTATTTAACCAGTGGCATGAGGGATGAGCAGCAGTTAGGTTTGTTGGGGCAGGACCAAGGGCACACTCCGTCCCAGCTTGTCTTGTCCTGCTCTGACCAGAGGTACTTTGCCAACAGCCCGGGGATGGAGGAATGGAGGGAATGGGTCCAAATCCAGCCTCCTCTTGTGTTTAAAAAGATTTTCTCTAAGTAATGGGCACTTTTGACATTGAGCTTGCTCCCTCCTTCCTTGCTTTAACATTTACTGAATGATTTGTTACCCAAAGAATGGACTTTCATTTTTTGTTACTGACCCACATATGGTATTGCTGGCTCTGCAGGGCAGTTGACCTGTCTGCAGCACTTCTTGGATCAGCCGCTGTGGGAGCAGGCTGCAGCTGCGGTCTCTCTCCACATCTCAGAGTGGAGGAGAAAGAAGAAGGAAGAATGAAGCCGTGAGCCGAGTTACGTCCTCTGTCTCAGCCCCCAGCGCTCGGCTCCAGCTCTGGCCGGTGCCTCCGGGCCTGGTTTGCACAGTCCTGTTTGGGGGGGCCTGTCCTTGATGGAAGAGCCCCACTCAGCCTAAACAGAGGGCCAGAGAAGGAAAGGGCTGTGCTCACTCGTAAGGGATGATTTCTAGTTCTGCTTACACAAAATATATGACCTCAGAGAAAGACATTCCAGTGCATTTGCAATGACACACAGATTGTTCCTAAGGAACAATCATTTGCAGGCTTAGAAACCAAAGTTTCGTCAGCTCTACCGACACTCAGAAAGGACTAGCGTTTGGAGGAACATCCAGAGATCATCTAAGAACAATAGCTCCCATTTAATAAGCACATGATAAGCGCTCTACATATTTCATCTTATTTAAAACTTTCAATAACCTTCAACATAGATATTGTTCTCCATTTTAACGATGACGACGAGGAAACTGAGGTGTAGAGAAGTTAAGCGACACAAATCTCCCTCCTTTAATTTCGTATCAAACTGTAATACTTGTGTGCCCCTCCGGGTGCTTGCTTTGCTCATTGCGTGCATCTCTTTTGTAACCCTCGGCACGTGGTTTATGTTAGTTTTGGACTCTCCTGTTCTCTCCACTAGATCATGAGCTCCTCCAGTGAAAAGAGCCCGTCTCTCCCGTTTTTGCCTCCCAGCACCAGGCAGTAGTGCCTAGGAGACAACCGGTGCTGAATGAATGAATGAGTGGACAATTCATGTCTCTGCGGGGTTGTATTTGGAGAGTCTCAGTGGAGAAGGATCAGAGCAGATTTCTGCCTCTGTCCTTTGAGTGTTCCCTCTGACTGCTGGAATCGATGACGGGCCCTCCTCTAATTCCCTAATTCTTATTGCCCTCAGAGAGTCCATTGGCAGGGAGACAGCCAGATACAGGGGGAAGGTGACTTTGAACCCCGCTGTCTCTGTTTGTTTTTTGGTTGTTTGTTCCTGGCTCTGTCTTACCATCTCTTGTTCTTCTTCTTGTTCTTAAATAACAGTTTTTTTTTTTTTGAGATATAATAAAATTCAGCTTTTTAAAGTATACATTTCAGTGTTTCCTTAGTATCTAATTTTAGGACATTTTCATCATCCCCAAAGGAAACGCTGTACCCATGAGCAGTCGCTCCCCAGTCTCTCGCCCCCCACCCCCACCCCAGCCTCTGGCAAATGCTAAACTACTTTCTGCTCCTATGGATTTGCCTATTTGGGACATTTCATTGAAATGGTAATTCCCTCTGCTTTTTTTATAACATGACATCTGTCTATCACAGAGCTCCGTTGGATCCCATCAAAGTTAGCTCTCAGATGGGGCACACTTCATGCCACTTAAAAATATCTTTTCCTGGGGACCTGAAGCAGGTGCTCCACACGCACTTTTTTTGGCTGGGGTCCTGCTGCTGTTGATAATTTGCAGATGGAGGTTGTTAGGTGATGAAATTTGAGAGCAAGTTGGATACATGAGGGTCTGAGGGGAAGCCTGGAATTTGTTCTAGCGGTTCAGGCATGGCTATGATCAGAGCCGAGGGCCCTTTCTGCTCGGCTAAAACCCAGCTGGGCACAGGCAAGAACTCTGGTGGGGAAGGGGAAAGAAGAAGGGGACTCTTGAATTGGGTGCGGAATCAGAAGCTGCCCTTGGGTTTAGAGCTTAATAGCGATTGTGGGTCTGGGATCATCTCACCCAAACAGGACAACTTCTTACACATGAGGGGTTAGAAAGGGATTTTAAGCATAGGTGCCACATCATTTTACCATGCCGCTATATTCATTCTTTGCTTTCCTAAATCATCAGGAAAGTATTTCTTGAGATCAATGTCAACTCTATTAGCTACTTTCTAAGTGACAAAGACAAGAAAAAAAAAAAAGACCACTTGAAATACTTGAGACGAACCCTTCTAAAGAGAAGATATTATTGCAAAGTTACATCTGAGCAGTGCCTATCTGAGCATTTCAATAAATCTACATTACCCTAGGTATTTTGACATCCTCTGGGAGAGGAAAGCCTATCAGTAGAAAGTAATGATTTTGGGTTTTTCAATTGCCCTAAGGATCTTGACAATACTATTAAGACCCATGCGCTCCCTGTCGAGAAGTTTAGGAGTGAAATTATTAATACGCCCAGACGTTATGTTGATTGTTGTGCTATAGCAGAAAATACTCTCTCTGTTATTTGAGCTGCATTATCACTTTCCCAAGCAGAGAATTGCATCAAAAATTTAAACTCCTCTCATTCCAGCTCATCACATAGCTTTTCAAGGTCTTATTATAAAATAGGCTGGGTGAAATTTGGATATTTCCCTACCCATGAAAGATAATATGTTTTTCAAAGACCAGACTATGTTTTTTTTGAAGAAGAAGAAAAGAAAAAACCTCACAGTGGAATTCTCTTCCATCAAGATGCCATTTTTTAGGTCTTTTACTAGGCTTTCCTTCGGTATATTTCATTCTTTTTCTTTTCTTTTCCTTTTCTGAGATGTTCATAATGCTTTCCCCTGAACATAAGAAGAGGATCAAAACAAAGAGAAAATACGATTTTGATTTCAGATTGAACCTCTGTTGAACAGAATGATGGGAACACACTCTGATCTACACCACTCATTAATACCAAGTGTGACTGAAGCACACCAGTTAAATGGCAAGGATAGGAGAAAGGTTCCCAGAGCATTTTCACTTCAAAGCTCGGCAGAATTATTTACTATCTGGGTGACCTTTTCCCAAAATCTCTCCTGGTACATGCCTTATAGGGCAAGGGAACAAAAGTTTCTCCATACTATATAAACAGAAGTCAGCTGAATGTCAGACCTTGAAGTGCATCTGGTTTCAGGTCAAGTGACAGCTGATGTAATGGGATGTATAGGACACTTTGCTGTCGATATCTTCAGAACCCCCTTTCTGCCTTTGGAACACACACACACACAAGCAAGTAATTACCCAAGAAAAACAAATATCCACTGCCCGGGGTTACATGGCTCAAGCACTGTCAGAAAGAGCACCCTTCTGGTTTTCTTCATAATTGTTTATTGGCCTCTTTCAAATTTTTCTGTTCTGGGGTTGCTGTTATCTCCCAGTTAAAGTAGATCAGACCTCTCATCGTGCTCATGGCCCTTCCTACCAGGTAGCATGGACCATGCATAGAAGCTTCTAGCTGCTGAGAGGAAGATGAGAACCACCCACCACCCACACACACTGAAGACCCTCAGCATGCAAACAACTTCCAGAAAAGACTGGGACCAATGGGAGGCCAGTGTGCTCTGCAGCTCTCAGCTTTGTGGTGGGAGGAGGAGTCAATGCCATTAAAACCCCTGGCTCCCACTGTGCTCCACTGGGAACAAAGGTTTCCTCCTAGCCAGGGTTCATGTTGCCATTTTTTAGGTCTCTTTTGGTCTTTAAGACATTGATCTCTCCAGTTTTGCCTGGGGGACTTCTGGACTTAGGCAACCAAAGTTTTGAGGTATTTGACCTCTGTTTCCTCCTCCATAAAAGGAGTTTGTACTTGGTAAACAGAGTTAAATGAGAGAGTTAAATGTAATGCACTTAACACAGACAATGCATTGCAAATAAGAAGTACCCAGGAAATGTCAGTATTTATTAATATTTTGTCTGAATAGGCTAATTCTTTTTTTGAGGTGGTAGAGAGAGGGGTGACACAGACTCCGGGATTCCAAGATTATTATAATATTTTGATGACTTGAAAAACTTTCTGTTGCCAGATACCTTTAAGGTAAATACAACCATTAAGAATCAGGGTTTCTTTTTCCTACTAATGAGTTATAGTAGCTCTAGGTCTTACAGAATCCCACAGTAATCAGAACACTTATTTTTCACATTTGCAGCTTCATTAAAATAAAACCATCTGATGATGGACAATTTGAAGTGCCTTGGAGGAGCTTTTATTCCTACGATAGATTCTTTTATTAATCAGCACAAAGAAGGCCTAGGTTTTCTTGAGCACTGGCGGTCCTCTTTAGCAGGAGACCCCATTTTGCATGAAAATCCTATGATAAAAATCAAGGTTTTAAAGTTTCTTCGGCTCATTTCTGAGCCGTGCAGGTTGCTCTATCATTACAATCCACCGTTGCCACTGGTGAACAAAGCTCCGACATCCCGAGTTGTTCATCACAGTTACATGGTTTAAGTCATGAATTAGCAATTTGCTTCTCAGGGCTTCTTGGGTTACTGAAACATTCCAGTATTTATCATCTAAAATGGGATCATTCTTAATCCCATAATGCAGAGAAGGAGCCATCTCTCACGTGAAATAATCAGATTTGGTGGAGAAAACAATTTCCATTTCTAACACTGCCTATCTGACACTTCAACGGTGTGGTCTAGGAAGCCTTCTCGATAAGATGATATTTGATCAGAGACCTGAAGGAAACAGGGAGAGAGCCATTCTAATGTCTGAGGGAACAATGTTTCAGGTAGAAGGCAAAGCAACAATAGAGGCATTTTAAATCTGGGAGGTGTGTAAGGATTGCCCAGAATATCCACCAAGGTTTGTCTATTCCATTCAGCTTCCAGCCTAGTTCTTGAAGAAAATACTGAAGTAAATCAGAAAGGCCCTGACGTGGATCCTCACTGGCCTGTGCCTGATGTGGGAACCACCGAAGGAGGCTTCTGCCTCAGGCCCTTTGCACGTGCTATACCCTTGGCCGGGGGATACAGGTCATTGAGTAGCTTACTCCTCCAGTATCTGCAGGTCTCAGCTCAAAAGTCATGTTCTAAGACATGCCTTCCAAGACAACTTCAGCTATCTTATCCTCCTTACTTTGTTTTCTTTTTTTTTTCTAAAGCACCTATTGGTATCCTTTTTTTTTTTTTTAATTGTCTATCTTTCTGCACTCTATAGTAAGCATCTTAAAGGCAAAGATGATATTTTATGTTATTCTCCTCTGAATCTCTGGCTCCTGGAACACTTGGTAGACACAATAAAATGGGTTTTGAATTAATTAATTAATTACACACTGTCAAGTATGGCAACAACAAAGAAGTTGGAAGGATATTCCAAATTCCAACAGAAATGAAAGTATCTCAAAGAGGCTCTTGGATGGTCTCACTGGAGACAAATCTCAAAAGCTTGAGCTCAACAAAATTTCAAGGAAAAAATTATCGTGGGCTTCCTTGCCAAAACACAGCTCTATCTCACGCAAACCACAGCAATTTTTTCTGTTCCTGAAGCAACCCAAACATAACAAATGCCTCGCAAGCAGAAATCCCCACGGAACGAACGGGGGCAGAGGCCTCCCACACACCCCAAGTGGGAATATACACATTTCACTTCCAAACTCTGACTAACTGGATCTCCTGTGGCTTCTTCTGCCGCTGAAAATGTTCACTTTCCATCATGAATTCATTGTATTAAAGAATCTTTGCTAAAGGCCTCTGACTCACCTCGGCAGGGCGAACCCTGATTCATCTGGGTAGTTGGTGATACAAAAAGCAATTGAATGTGGCAAAGAAAAAGGATGGTGTTGCTAAGAGTTTGCAAATCAAAAACAAGATACAGGGAATGCTACCTCCTTCAGGAAGCCTTTTCAGAGTGGTGCAGATGAAATCCCATGGCTTCCTCAACCCTGTGTCGATGACAGTAAGACATTTTATGATTGTTCTCTCCTAGGTCTAACATTGGAGCTGATACTGACATTGAATGACTCTGTTTGGTCATATTTAGCCCACTAAATCTTCATAAAGCCTCTCTGGCATTTACATGGCATGTAATTGGAGAGTTTTCATTCTGTGGGTTTCTTTTTGTACAGAGCCTAGCAACGTCATGTTCAAGTAGCCACTTGATAAAGTCTTTTATATCCTCTGAGAGAAATCTAAAGAAATGACAGGTCTGTCCATAAGCTTTCTTTTGCCTTTTCTCTAATTACATGCCTTACACAGGAGCAGTGACACATGCTAAGCTCATTTATGACAAACCATTTTCAATCACTTATTTGTTTGTTTATTCCTTCTTTTTCATTCATGTCTTCATCTGTTCACGTGTTCCTTCGGGCTACAATCAATTACTGAGTACCTGCCCTGGGTCTGAGAGCTTTTGGAGGCACAGAGTCCCCGGCCCAGAGGAAGGTAAAGAGACATGTCCTATGCTGACCTTTTGGGTATGCCACAAAATTACACCTTAACTCTTTTTTTAAATTGCTTGTGGTGGTTACCCACCAAAGTGCTTTACTTTTCCATCTATGTTTTTATTCATGTGTCAGCTTATGTCTGAAAATTTTGTAAAGGCCATTATGACATATTGCTCTGAAAAAAGTTCGTATGTGCGTATCATTAAACTATACAGGAACGCCTTCCTCCTCTCCTCACCCCAGTCTTATCTCTTAAGGCTAACTTACTATTCTGTTGGGTCTACATTCATGCATGTCCCAATGGGCAAGGTTTTTGCTAGCGTACCATTTAAAGGATGCTCCATAGCACACGGAGAAATTCACAGGAATGTTAATTATTACCTGTGGAGAGAAACTATAACATTTTGATCCATTTGTGCTTTCAACTGAACATGGTATTTATCAACTGTCTTTTATGTTTAATTCTAGATAATAGAGCATGGCAAATTGGAGTCTTCAGTAAAGCACAAGGACTACATGGGCTATATTGCTTTCTTCGCCAAGTTCAGGGTCAGAAACCCTGCCCTGGGTTCTGAATTGCTGAGTGGAGTCTATGCTGGGGAACAGTAGGAGCCACGTGACCTTCGGGCTGGCTACTCTTTGCACACATAAAGTGGAGCAAGACAGCTGGATTTACGAAGGGAAAATGGAAGTGGAGGCTGTAAGGCGGTTTCACCACCTGGGTTTCCTCCACTTGTCCAGTCCCCATCTATCCGCACATCTTCGCGTACGCTGAGAACCCTCATGCCGATTCCACAGACAATACAGATACCTTTCACTTCGGTGTTTTTCTAATTAAAACACACGCAGTCTGACTCAAACGAGAAACCATAAACAGAATTAAGAAAAGCCAGCAAACTCACTTTGTGCTTCTTTTTTAAAAAAGAGTTAACTGGTTGAAAATGTGAGCACTGTTTCATTAAGGAACAAAAAAAATTAATGACATAAAATGAAACCAGAGGAGCACACGGCAAAAGAGTATCATGCTGGAAACACACGCTTCACTTTTGACAGACGTGAAAGCCATCTGAAACACCATGATGGGAACTTTCACGCATTGCTCAGGGGGATGCAAAACGATACAGCCACCCTGGAAAACAGTTTGCCAATTTCCCACGATGTTACCCTTACCACAGTGCTTAATAATCCCAATCCTAGGTATTTACCCTAGGAAAATGAAAACTTAATGTTCATCCAAAAAACTGCACATGAAAATTTATAGACACTCTCTTCATAGTCTCTAAAAAGTGAAAACAACCAGATGTCCTACAAGTGAAGGAATAAACAAAGCAATTCATACCAGGGAACACTACGCAGCGATGTTGATACATGCACCCACTTGGGTACATCTCAAAGGCTCCATGCTAAACCACAGAAATTAGTTTCAAAAGGTTACATACTATGTAATTCCACTTTTATATGACATTCTCAAAAAGACAAAACTGTAATGACTGGGAACAGATCAGTGACTAAGAGGTGTCGAGTCTGGGGAAGTGTGTGACTACAAAAGGTGACACAAGGGAAGTTTTTGGGGTGAAAGGGCAGTTCTGTGTCCCTATATAGTTGTGGTGGTTCCAGAAATCTATACATGTGTTAAAACTTATAGGACTGGACACAGTAAAGCCAATTTTACTGTATGTTAATTTTAAAAATATAATAAAACATTAATATAATTAAATACCATGATGACTGCTAAAAATAAAATAGAATTATTTGGGTCTATGGAGAAAAGTCTTGCTTCAGAGCAGGAACAATTTCAGGCAGAGAAGTTGAGGCTATTCTCTGAAAAACAAGGGAGCAAATCAACCTGAAAACTTGGAAATATATTTCTAACATATTTGTCACATCCTTAAAAAAAAGCACGCCGGAAAAAAACAAAAACAGAATCGACATCTGTGTAAAAGTCCTCTTGGCGTATCGCTAATAGTTTTTGCATTTGAATTCATTTACATTTATTGTTTGCTAAAGCTTCTGTGTCTATTGCAGGCTGTTGAAGAAACTCCACTGTGTAAAACGGAGAAAGAATGGCTTTGCGGCACGAAGTCGTCGCTTCTCTACTGACACTCAGCACAATCTCTAACCTTGTTGAAACATTAACAGTACTACATTATTCATCACAATAAGATTATTAGTTCATGGGAAACAAATTACAGAGCCTCACAACCTGCTCTACTTCTTGACTGCATACAAGGCGATTTTTCATGAATGGAAATTGCTACCCAGGAGGAGAAACTTGTTTGTCTTAGGAAATTTCCAACAGTTAGAAAAGGGTCAATTCTGAGAAGGCAAAAGTGCAAAATGATAAAAGAAGGAAAAAAAGTTTAGAAATTATTTCGAAAGAAGCCTAAGAGCTCAGCAACACAGGTAGAGCTACAGAACATGAGCTGGGAGCAATGGAGAAAATCAGACCTGCTTTGTTTAGCATGATGGTACGGCTCTGCGTGTTGCCATGGATTTATTGGGAAAACACCTTTAGGAATGTAGGGAATGCCAAACACATAAAATGCTGGCAATTTATGTAGACGTTGAGAATGACTTGGTCTGTTTTAGTCCCTGTGCCGTGAATGCCAGCAACTAGCAAATGCTGTCTCAGATCCTCCCGGAATACTTTCCTGGACCACTCTCTTCTCCTGCGGGCAGAACTGACTTCTCTCCTTCACGACTTTCAGGAACCACGTACAGATGCTATTTTCCCACCCACCACTCTCACTCGTTACTGTCCTTATCCTCTTGCATGAGGGACTGAGCCCCAAGTCCAGGGGCTCAACTGGGGTTGAGGGGTAGCAATAACTCCTTGATAGATCACGGTTTCCAATAGCAACAGCTTAACCTGGGGAAACAGGTGTGGTGTAATTAGCATAGCTCTCTGCACGGCTCCGGCACCTGTGACCCACATCGGCCCTGTCCATCAGAGCCCGTGGGGATCCTAAATGACGGGGCCGGGAGCTCACAGAAAGGAGAGGGATGTACAGAAAATGACACTGCCTGGGCTCACAATAGGGACTTTGGCTCACAAGGGCTAATCCCAGGAAACAGACCAGGGCAAATGTGAGAAGTGCGAGGATTCTAGCAAGGGTACCCTAGGTGCTGACAATTTAGGAAGCTCCATTGCCCTTGCAGCTCTTCACCCCTCCTCAGTTTCCCTCTCAGCGTGGGGAGCAGTGCATGTCCTGCTGTCTTCCCTCTTCTCCACTCTTTCCCCGACTCTGTCCTTATCCCTTACTTGTTCTGACCTTTCCCATAAACACTCCTGAGGACACAACTAAAATGCCATCTATTGTTTTGTTTCTTCCCACCCCTCTTCGTTGCTGCCAGTCTCAGAGGAAGTCAGTGAAAAGCCATCATTCTGCCTACCTGGATAATTCAAGAGCAGAGCAGCCTGCACAACCGTCCCGGCGAACGCGCGTTAAGCTAAGCCTCCTCCGCTGCACTGGGCTCTGCCAGCTCGCCGTGACACTGGGCACACAAGTGCTAGGCCCCGGAAAGCCGCCGCGGCATGGGCTGCAGTCACGTCCCCCACCCAGCGGAGATCAGTGTCTTGAACAAGCAAAACCTTGCGGGAGCACAGGAAGGTTCCAGCGTTGTGGGCCAGCCCTGAGTCAGACAGGCCGGTGCTATCTTTGTCTTCCCTCCCAGGGATCACACTGCCAGTCTGGTTAATACCCAAAGGCTCTCGACATCTCTCATTGCTCCAGCCAAACTCCCTCGTCCCAATTTCTTCCTCTGAAGCAGCCCTTTCTCCGTGTTACATCAGTGGCTAGACTTGTCATCAGTTCTTGTTTTCCAGGGGGAAGCAGCACTTTTTAGGTACTTGCTTCTAAAGATGACAACGAATGTGGATGGCTACACACCCACATTTTGATCATAAAATGTGGTATAATTTGAAGCCAGAACAGTTTTAAAGAAAATTTCAGGAGAGAAAATTGGAATCGTTCCCCTTTCAAGGGGAGGGAGACCTGGTGTCTGAGTGCAATGCAATTGTTCCGCCCCATTACCATGCCCCTTTCTCCCATCGTTTAGGGACAAAACAATTAATAGGATAGGGTGCTACACATTCAAAACATTTGCAAGTTTATGATAGGATCTGATGTAATATTACGTGGGCAGATTTTACTCTTCTAGAAAATAGCCTAACCAAAGAAAGTGGTCCAAGGGGTAGTACATGTCCAGGGGGTTGGGGAGATTTAATCCAAGTTTAACCTGATTTCTAAAATTGATTTGATAGTTCCAGATCCAGTAGCACCTCCAATAAGGTGTAATCCCAGATGTCTTCACCATATTTATACTCTTTTGCCATCTCCTTTAGTATATTCTATGTGTCAAATTCGTGTCCATGCTTATTCATTAACAATATTGATGTTAATAATTACAATAACAATAGCTAATGTTTTTGAGCACTTACTACCTGATAGGTTTGGTGTTAAGAACTTTACGTAGATGATCTTACTGAATCGTCACAATGACCGTTTATGGGG
The DNA here is from genome assembly GCF_041146395.1 of Eulemur rufifrons. Taxonomy (NCBI): domain Eukaryota; kingdom Metazoa; phylum Chordata; class Mammalia; order Primates; family Lemuridae; genus Eulemur; species Eulemur rufifrons. The sequence goes on from NC_090992.1 coordinate 17,846,047, forward strand.
ATACCCATTATACAGATTGGGAGACTGAGGTTTAGAGGTTAAGTAACTTGTATCAGGTGGGAAGTGGGAACCAGCCCAGGCCATCTGAGCCTACAGCCCTGGCTCCTCACACTAGGTGGTCCTGGGTCACGAATGTGTCTTTCTTTGCACATTGTTCATAAAGGTAGTAGTCCAAATGAGTGAGTTTTCTAGACAACTAAAACGTACTATCTGCAAGTGCTTGATATTTTTATTTTAACCATGCTGTGTGGATATAATAAGTCAAAATTGGAAGCTAAATTTGGCTGCATTTTTAAAGAGAGCATAATGAGCATAATTCAACGTTTAATTGATGACTGAAAACCTATTAAGAGCAAACGTAATTGTACTGTGCAGTCATATAGCGACGCGTCTTCCTTTGATTTATTCTGTCTCCTTCCTTGAGGTCAGGCTGTCAATCTTTGGGCTGCTTCTGGGCCTGCCGTTCACACCACTGTACACCCCTCTCCATTTCTGCCATTTATCTCTGAAGTTCTTGTTTTTTAAAAAATATTAAATTTGTTAAAAATCGCATGTTAACAAAGAACAAATAAGACCCGAGATGCAGGCCTAACGGGGTACAGAGCAAAGGCTTTCTAAAAGCTATCCTGAGAACTTAAGAGGGAGTTTTTAAAACTGATTTCTCTACTTGGGGTTATAGTCCAGAAAGCCACGGTGGCCAAGGGCCTGTCAAGAACGCTCACTGTACTCTGAATTGTCACTTAACTGGTTTCTGCACATGACCTGGTTTTCCCAGCTGGACTGTAAGACGGGAAGGTGGAGATCACCTTATATTTAGCAAATGAGCCCGTGCCAGTGCTTAGGCCTGCAGGGCTGCAAAGATAAGAATCCCCTTTTCAGGAGTTTAGAGTTTAGCTCTTTTTGACACAATGCAAAGGCTGCTATGGTGGTGGGTAAAACAAGGGACACTTGGTTTGGTTTTGGAGTCAGCAAACTATGGCCCATGGACCATATTTAGCTCCTGAGCTAAGAACATTTTGTACATTTTTGCAGGGTTGTAAAAAAGAAGAATACGTGATATAGACCATATGTGGCTCACAATGTGAAACCTAAAATATTTACTATCTGGACGTTTACAGAAAAAAATTGCCAACGCTTGGCTAGTAGATGAGGGAGGGCTTCCTGGAGGAAGAGGTGCACGAGCTGTCTCATTGTAAATTCATCAGGGTCTACTGTGGTCTTACACATATATGCATATATACTTATATGTATATTATATGTGTATGAATGAATGATGAAACAAACAGGCATAATTGGTAGGTTGCATTAGGGTTGATCACAGACTATGATTCCGGCTCATTCTACTGGGCTGATTGTTGCCTTAAGCAAATACAGACTCTCTCTAAATCAGCACATTCACTTTAGCTCACTGGAGAAACAACTGAGGGGGAAAAATGTTTTTAAAAAAAGGAAACGACCAAATTTCCTTTCTCAGGTTCCACGTTATATTCATTCACAGTCGATCTGTACAGGATCGAGACATTCAAACATGGAATTACAGCAAGAGGCACGCAGCTAAGCGTCCAATGAACGACACAGAAGTTAACACTCTCTCCCTTCCCTCCCCGACCTGCAACCAGCCTCCCACCTTGCGGCTGTTCACCTAGGCAGCTCAATATGGCCGATGGTAAAATCTGCAAACATGTCTTTTTTTCTTCTGTGGTGTTTTATATCTCACCTACTCTTTGGGCTTTATTGAAACAGAAATGTCACACTGCTATCTTTAGAACACTCAGAGAGTTTGAGCTCAGAACACTGTAGCTGATGCCCTACACGAGAAAGTGAGGGGATGCAGATTTCATCTCTGCAACAGCAAAAGCAGACACAGTTTCAAAACAGCTATTAATCTGCGATAAGGGAAAAGGCATAAGGCCTCAAGATCTTCCTTCCAACCACCATCAAAACCAAAGTTAAATAATCCAGCTATTTCTGAAGCAATTAGCAGTATATATTATTTCCCAACACTCATGAATGAAATCATTTTGGAAACCAGTGCTCTTGACACGTTTCACTATAAAATCAATTACTTTTAAAGGCAAGAAGCTCATTCTCCACCCGGGGAACATATGATACACCACCTGCCTACTCCGAGAGACGCTTCGTGTTTTTGAAAAAAAAAATGGGTTTATGGGATTGGGGTGCTCTCCCTTCTGGTATTATCTGCACATTTCTGCAATAAGGAATTTCAAACATATCCCAATACTTCTATAGCCATTATGTGGTCCAATTTAGAAGCATTCTGAGTCTACACCATCAGGAAACTGTTATCTTCTGTTAGGAATTAGGCTTTCCCAACCTGATATGATCTTAATTATCAGAAGTGCATGCTCACCCAAGTTCAATCTCTGACATCATAATAAAGTACAGTAGCTCCATTTCCGATGAGAAAAAGCTGATTCAGGGAGATACTGTATATATCTGTTTGCATAGCAGGAATCAGGCCTGAATTTATTTTCCTAGAGATGTTTCACGGATAACATTTTCATTTTCATCAAACGCAAGCAATTTAAAAGTTCTCCTGGCTGTTGACAATCTCTACAGCAGGGAACCTGGGGTGATTACACATGGCGATGCTTTTCAAGGGACAAAGGGTGCTATTTTATTTCCAGAGCATATAACATGAGGCATGGTCAGAATGGTATTGCATTAGTTTGGGATCTTTTGCTTTTTGCAGAAATCAAAGGCAAATAACTGCTCCCAGCCAAAGTTGGGACTGACAAAGTTGTAAGCCTCATGCAACTGTACGGTGTGTATACATTTCTCAATAAGTGCTTGAAATTGGCTATTTTTTTTTTATCAGAGCAAAAAAAGTAACTCTTTTTGAACCTTGTTAAATATCCATTTCATGAATTTCTAGTTTCGTTCAATTAATGGTATCTTGAAAAGAAATTATGCTTTTTTTAAAAAAATTTTTTTCTTCCCCAGAAACTGGCCAATCATAAAAATTTTAAAAAATGTCTCAGTCAATTCAAACTAAGCCACAAGTCAATTGTCAATAGACATTAAAACCTAGGATTTCGGAGGGGGCCTGGAGTCCATGCCAAAAACCAAAAAATAAATTCCTTTTTTTTTTTTTTTGATCCTTTTATACAAAGTCACTAGCTTATTTATTCCTAAAACAAACTGAGACTTTTGTGTCTAAACAGTCATAAGAACCCTGATAAAAACTAATGTTAAGAAATCTGCATTCATGGGGATGCGTCTCAGACCATGTCAAGATTGCCATTTAAGTTACCTCTGGAAAAAGCCCCCTCTGTCTGAGATAGGCCAAACTCAATTGATCTTTTTATGTCTCTGGTCTTCTCTGGAAGAAAGTAAAAATTGCTATTTCCCTAGAGCACCGTAAAGAGATCTGAGCATGCCTCTTCTTTAAGCAATAACCATTAATATGGGTTCCGCTTGTACCAGACATCTGTAATGCTTTGGGCTGTATTTTCTGGCAAGATAACAGTGTCGTCTTGAGAATTGGTGCATGAAGAGGACAGAAGGCAGAGAGGCAGAGCTGAACTGCTCACTTGTGCTCCTATCTGAGGGACAACAACTCTTATCTTGCATGAAAACCTAGCCCTGAGTCACAAAGAAATGTTCATAAATCTTCCCCCACCAATTTTGTCAGTCTCTATGCTTGCTTAGGGCTCACGATGACCTTGGTTAGAATCCACTCTCCCCTGGCAGGATTCAAAGGGATACGAAATAAGATCACTGAAGAACATCTCTTAGACTTTTCCAGGTCCAGATTCCAACTTCTTTGACAACCCATTTCAAGGGTAGTCTTTCTTGAAAATGAGGCAGAAATCATGTTCAATAAATTCAGTAGCCATTTATTGAGCATCTATTGTGTGCCTGGATCTGAGCCTGATGCCAAGAACATAGTGGTGTCTAAGATATAGCCCCTACCCCCAAGGAGTTTGTAGTGCAAAAGGAGAGACAGGAACTTGACAAGTGGAAAGAAAGGGGAAAGTGTAAGGTATTCTGAAATTACCTTCTTCTGATGATAACATGATGAAAACTCAGATGACTTTTACACAGACTCAGAATTTTCCAGATAAGGCAATTTCATTGGCAAGCCAAGCAGGCTCTAACATACTTTTAGAGGCATTTCTCAAATGCTCTTAGACAAGTCTAAGAATTATCTTGTGCTTCTACACATTCTTTCAACAAATATTTTGGTGTCTCTCATGTGTCGGGCGATGATATGGACATATTGCCCCACCTTCGTTAATTGCTAAATTATTAAATGTTCTGCTCTTCCCACTGGATGAAAGTTTGGAAATGCAGAAGCTGTAACAGCTTTATCGTGGTGCCTGGGATTGTACCAGGAATATCCTTTATGGGCCTACAGGAAATGAATGCCTTCAAACTTGCTAAAGCTTCAGGTGATTCAATTAATCTAATTATTATTCAATGTCCTATCAAGACAGGATTTTGAGGGACTGGGAAATAGAGCTGGTAGGTTTTGACATTAGAGAATGAGATAGGAACCACAGACATTTAGGGGGTTCCTAGAGAGGCTAAGGAAATGCTAATAGGAGAGATGAGAAATGACCAAGATAACTTTCACATTCGCCTGAGGATTCTTACTGTGCCTCTTACCCTAGACAAGAAGGAAGAAGAGGAGGAAGGGGAGGAGAAGACAAGAGGACGAAGGAGGAGGAGGAATCATGATTAATTGATTTTCCTTTCTGCTAGATGAAATAAATCATATCAACCCAACTCCTGGACATCATTAGGTATATTGGGATAATGTTGGAGACATCCCTGCCAAAATTTTAAAATAGTATTTAGCCTTCCTAAAGCACACCTTTATAATCATTGACATTTGTAATTCAGAACGTCAGCCTCACTATAGCAGAAACCACCAGGCTGGGTCTGTGTTAGCGTGAGGTGGGCAGGCTCCCAGGAGACGGGCCAGCAGTGGAGACTCAGGGATGGCATCCCGCATCCCCAGGCAAGCCAAGGCAGGCATCCTGTTTCTGTCCTGACTGACACCAACCTCACTCTGGCTAATGAATCCCCTCACTCTGAGTTCTGTCCAAGCCAGAGCCGCCTTCCTAGGGGGTTTAAATAAAGAAGCAAGAATACCCTCTAAACTAGGTTCCAGCATTGCTTGCTTTCTTCATATGCAAACCATTTGCACAAGGAAGCATCCTGTACCCCTTCCCTCTGTGCAGCACACACAAGGAAGCCTTCCTTATGGACTGGCATAAAAATAAGGATTGATTTATGCATGTAAGTCCACCAATGGAGTGACATAAACCCAGTTGGTGTCTCTGCATCCAGGAGACTACATTAGCACCACTGCATTACCCGGGAGATGTGCAAAATCACATGTGGCTGACATCTCCCCCCACTCAGCAGCAAAGATGCTCACAGGCCCTATTCCCTCCACTATGTCCGTGGAATAATGTAATGTTCAAAAAAGATGCTCCTAGGATTGCAAGGCACCTTTGTCATTATAAAACACTGGGCAGAAGTGGAAAGTGGTGTAGAGATTTTTGACCTTAGACTGATGAACTCAGCACCACTGAAAAGGTAGGGTTTAAATCATAAGCCCACAAGACATCTGTGGAGAAATCAAAATAAAAATTAAAAAAATACTTTAAAATCCTCTTTTTTCTCTCTCAAAAAACATGCATGTACACACACAAACACACCCACACACCCACACACACAGACATAGTGGGTTACTTACAAGAAGGCAAAATTCAAACCCCAACCTGTTAATACCAAGTTTTGTTTTGTTTTAATTAAACTTTTAAATGTGAGATAGTTGTAGAGTCACATGCAGTTGTAATAAATAATGCAGAGAGATGCCAAGTAAGTCCAGTTTCCCCCAATGTTAACATTTTGTAAAACAATAATATAATATCATAACTAAGATATTGACACTGAGATTGTCAACATACAGAATGTTTCCATTACTAAGAAGGTCCTTAATGCTGCTCTTTTATGGCCACACCCATTTCTCTCCCCCTTTCCTTTTTAAAAATTGAGGTGAAGTTTATATATATAAATGTTAAGCATATAATTTGAAAAGTTTTGATAAACATATATACCCACGTAACTGTAAGCTTTCTCAAGATAGAGAATATTTCCATCATATCAGAAAGTTCCCTGGTGCCCCCTTTCCACGCCATCTCCAACTACCTAGAGGCCATACTTATGATTTCCATCATCATCAATTAGTTTGACATGTTTTGATCCAAGTTGTTGAGTTCTTAGCAGCCCATCCCTTTGTACTGCTGGCGAGTATTCCACTGTATGATGCTATCAGAGTTTGTTTATTCACTCATCTGTGAATAGGCATTTGATTTGTTTTCAGTTTGGAGTTATTGAGAGTCAAAGCTGCCAATACCATTCAGGCATAAATCTACATTTGGACACATATTTTTATTTAGGGGGTTTAATACTTAGGAGGGGGATTGTTGGGTACACGTTTAACTATATAAGAGAATGCCAAACAATTTTCCAAAATGATTATACCAGCCTGCTCTCCACCACCATATGTGAGGTGCTCCACATCCTTGCCACTATTTGGTGCTGTCAGTCTTTTTAATCTTAGCCATTCTAGTGGTTATGAAATGATACCTACGTGTTTTATTCCTTCCACCTAAAGCCGGGGTAGAAAGGGGGTCTGGTGGCAAACTTTATAATCCAATATGGATTCGACTTGGTTTCAGATCTCAGTTAAAGCCCCAGGGTTTGCACCCAGCCGGCAACCTTAGATGAGACATGCAATCTCAAGCTCTCCAGGTGCTTCTAATGCAGGTGGTCCTCCGACTTCACTTTGACATATAGTGCTGGGGAATAAGTTTCGTGTGTTTCTGATGCATCCATATCAGTGGAATCCCTTTGGTTCTGATGAATACTTTCTTCATGCTTTTGTCACCTTGAGTTGAAAGAAGTGTTAACCTATGTCATGAACTCGAAATATTTTACCATTTTTAAGCTATTTCCTGGAGAGATAAAAATTGGCTGACAGGTCAGACTCAGCCAGTTGGACATACTTGGTTACTCTGCATGCTCCTGTCGAGGAAAAACAACGTTTGGCCCATCAATGGGCATCCCATTGACTCGCCTGAATGGTTCCTGGCAAGCGCTCATGGACAGAAACGGATCAGAGCCGGTCCCCACGACACCGACAGAGGAGTCAGCAAGAGCGCCTCGCCTGTCATCCGTGCTCAGCTAACTGGGCCTGAGAGCCAAGAACTGCACCTGATTCTGCTTACCTGTAAGGAATATGTATAAAGACAGATGTAGGACTAATGGTTTTTTTTTTTAGCTCACAATGTTGACAAAGGGTTCACTGCCTTAATACATAAAGTTTTCCTATACATTGATATGTCAAAATCTAACAATCCAATCGAAAGTTGGACAAAGTTGACAGAAAATACAAATGGCTCTTAACATATGAAAAGCTGCTCAACCTTGGTTATAATAAGAGAAATTCAAATGAAAATACACAATGAATTTTTTTCACTCTTCCAATAGGTAAAAATAGTAAAATTAATCCATTAGAAGCATATGTGGAAACTCTCACACATTCCTGTTGGGAGTGCAGAGAAATTTAGCGATATCAGTTATAACTTCATATATATATATGTGTAGGACTCTGTTTTGATGTGGGGAGATAATGCACCCAGATTCCTGAGCTAAAATAAAGCATCCTTTCCTCCATCTGGTGCAGCTCAGAGATAAAACAGAAATGTGGGGACCCGGGACTTGGACACACTTTGTCAGCACCTACAATTTGCCACACGTGTAAACACAAAGCCGCACTCACACCATGGCATGACTGTGAAGCATTAAAATGGGCTTTCATGCGTGTTTTACTGTGGCATCTTTCTGCTTTACAGCCACACTTTGTCTCTTTACATGGATACACGTGCACCCTGAGTATGTTTGCTAGAATGGTGGTGGCCGGTAAAGAGAGAGAACTGTGGCTCCCAACTTCACCACTTAACAAACCGTGGGAGGGAGCTGTGTGTGCAAAATATTCAACTTGTCCAGGGCTCTGATTTCCTCATCTGTAAAATGGAAGTTATAACACTTATTTTACAGGGCTACTATGAAAAATAAATAAGCTAATACATGTGGCGGTCATTTATCACGCAGCCCAGACATTACTAGGACCTCAAGTGTGGGCTGAATCTGACGGCCTACTCCCTAGGACATAATTCTGATCGGGCGGGGGGCCTAAGTTGTCTTTCCACCTCCCCAGCAGTGGTTCGGAGATGATACAGGTAATTTAAGTTATTTATGCATCAATTAATCCTATTTCTATTCAGATGCAAACAAGGCTGTTGACAAAGAGGCGGCAGGTAGAGCAGCTAGTGTCCTCAGATCATAAATTAAAGCCTGAAAACATCCACACCCTCTTCACATAGCTTTGGTTGGAGTATAAGAGACAGGGCCTTTGGGCTGGGGGTAGGGGGTGCATCTAAATTGTCTTAAACTCAAAAACAGGTTTCAAAGTCCAGGTTTTGGACTCGTAAGCCATTCTACAATCTCCTCAACCTTTCTTCACTCCAGGGACACTGTGGGAATACAAATCTTGATCTCAGAGGGGCAGTAAACAAGTAAGAACAAAGCTGATGGATCTCAAAGCGGCATAAGCAAAGGGGGTGAGTGAGTATTTATGCAGAAGTCAGGCTGAGAAAGAGGCTTCTCAGAGGAGGGCACAGCTGCGCTGGCTCTCACAGGATGCTTTGGAGTTCACCAGATAATCGAGGAGGATAGAGTGCCCTGGGCAGTGGAAAGAGTGTGACTGAGGAGAAGCTGAGGGTGGCTGGATGCTGAGTGCAGGCAGAGAGAGAGGGAAATGAGATCAGAGGGGTAGACCCGGTAGGCTGTGTCCCTGCACTTGTCACTTCCTGGACAGCAGGATACATGTTTTCTTAGCCCTTCTGTTTTAAGCATCTAGCACAGAGTCAGGCAGCGAAAGAACATGGTGGGCTGGGTTTTAGGAAGATAGTAGACACCAAGAGCAGTATGGTGGGGGGACTGGAAGAGGGAGTAGGCTGGACGTGCAGAGGCCAATTTGGAGAATGTTGCTTTAGACCCAGCTACAGATGATGAGGCCTGAACCAGGGCAGTGGCGTGGAATTCAAGAACCAGGGCCACAGTCAGGAGATACTAAGGACGGAATGTGACAGAAACAGAGGTCTCATGGATGTGGGCCACGTGGACAGAGGAACAATAAAGGATGACTATAGGTTTCTACCTGCGGGTCTCAAAGGAAGAAAAGCTAGTTTTTGGTTCTAGTAGAACCTAAAAGACCATTTTGCTGGTTTTTCCTTTTCTCCTTCCCTATAAAGACAGTTCCCACTTCATGACTTATTTCTTTTTCAGTATTCCAATACTTCTCTCCAATATGGCCAACACTTTTCTGACTCATGAGACCTACTGAAGTGCTTAAGAAATCAGACAGATGTGCATGTCCATCCTGGCTTTGCTACTTACACCTTTTGATGCCCAAAGAAACTTCTTTAATCTTCTCAGCCTTCATTTCTCCATTTACAAAGAAGGGATAATATTACTTTTCCCAAAGGGTTGCCTAGAAGGGATAATATTACTTTTCCCAAAGGGTTGCCTTCATGAATGTTACATGAGCACAATGTCTTGTTTCTAAGTGCCCAATAAATATTAACCACAATTCTTGTTTTGTTATTTTTGTTTATTATTTTTTTTGTCATGTCTCCCCTTTGGCACCCTCTCTGAGGCACATTAAAACTTCCCTCCTGTATGGCTTCCTGTCCATGATAGCATGATTTGCCTGTGGACAGCACATCTCAAACAGTCATGTACACACAAATCACCTGAGGAATCTTGTTAAGAGGTGGATTCTAATTCAGGGAGTCTGCATTTCTCAAAATCTCCCAGGGACTGCCAATGTGCACTAGACCATGGACCACACTTTAAGGAATAAGGATCTAGACTCTCTAGACAATTCTGGAGATTTGCAGATTGCAACAAATTCTGATCTAGTGCGTATCCTTCATGTTGGCCAGGAAACTCTTTCTTTTAGAACAAATCATTTCATTGCAATTGCTACACTGTTTTCCTACATATACATTTCATTCCTGTGAATGGCACCAACCAAAAGATCAGCTAGTCTTTTGAGACTCTAAAATATTTGGAACCAAAGTGGGCATTAAAAAATAAACTCTCTTTATTCTGTACACAGAGTGAAATCCTTGCACATCCAAATGTAATAAATATATTTTTCAATGTCTGTTCCATAATTTATCACACAATTTCTCTCTCTGCTTACTGTAGCTTATCATCAAGACAACTCCAATTGGATAAGATGAAGACGCTGCCAGTAATTTTTAATATTATGGTGCAATCATATATTTTCTTAGATGGTTGATTTGATATAAGGCCTAAGCCTCAGTCCATAAATCTTTGGGTGCTTGAGATTTGTGGTAATTTCATATTTAATCTATAGCCTATCAATATATCATCAGGACCTGAGAAATGATTAAGCAGAACTTGGGAGATAAGCATGGGAGATAGCGGATAATAACCTAATTCCCAAAACATTTATAGACAGAGGACCCTAGAATGGGCAAAATATGTCAGGTGTTTGTTTTTACAGTTAATTTTTACTTAACTCTTAACACTTCCTGGGCTCCTCTGGGATGTTTTCTCAGTCACTGTGGATGCTGTCATGCTGTGAATGGCACTAAATACAAAGAAAACTGTTCCTTTTTTCTGAGCTTATTACCTGCATAATCCTTATAGTCATGTTTCAAGATCTCCCTCAATTATTTGTCTCCTTATAGTTTAGATTTTGCCAAGGGCTGGGTATGAGAAGGTAAAAGTGTCCTAAAGTCTGTGACTTGGCTTTATTCACTGTACTTATAATAGTACTGGGCCCATAACAAAAATATTTTTTGAGTAATTGAATTTTGGTGTTTAATTCTTATTCATTTATTGGAAGTCACCAATAGGGCCACTTTTAAAATGTAGCATTTTTGCTTCTTTAGTCTAGGCATCTACTTGAATTGTTAGTCCTGTAGCCTCCCCCATCTCCCTTCCTGCCAGATGGACCCATCCCAGAACAGTCCTGAGGCGCTCTGAAATGCAGACACCCTGATGTTATCACTCTTACTTCCACCACATTGCAAATGAAGAAAATGCTTCTACTTTTGTAACTCAACCGCAAGCCGAGGTGAGCATGCTCAGAAAGTACAGCGCTATTTCACATTTGCCTTGTCTCGGCCGAAAAAAAGAATGTCTTGATTTATTCTATTTCGAGTTGCCATGCTCTTGGGGGAATTTAGGAAATGCAAATAAACTCGACACAGCAGTGGTTGTAATCCTGTCTCCCTCCAAGAATCTTTGCTGGCTCTCTTGCCAATGCACTCCGATAGGCACCCAAACATTTTCAGTTGACTTCCCGTAAATTCTTTACCATGTGCTATTCGCTATGCTTTCTGCAAAGGGATCTCAGGAAGTGAGACCTAGAAACACAGCTTCTTTCCAAACAAAACGCGTCCCCTGTAAGTTTCAGACCAAAGCTGCTCACAGAAAGCATGTTCTCTCTCTGGCCAAGACATCACCTGTCTGCCCCCCTCCCCGCCCCCCCTCCCCCGAAACTCAAGGAAACCTGAGCTCTTTTCCCTCATTTAGAATAAAAGCCAAGGAATAATATGTCCTTAAACTATAATTTGCTTGCATTCGAAGGCTTCCTATCCAACCCCACAATAGTCCTCTACATAAATCAGATTTATTTATTCATAGGCACTAGCATTCCATTACTTTCATCAAAACCAGTCAAGCTGCATTCAGCGGTTGCTGCAGTCTTATAAACTAACTGGAAAAGCAATTAACATTCGCCAGCACTTTAGACAGTGGGGAGAGGGCGAGGGACCCCACCACACTCTTGATAACACAACCTCTGTAGGCGGATGGCGGTGCAAAATGACTGCTCCTCTGTGTCGAGGGAGATAAGAGAAGTGACACAGATTAAAACAAATTGTTGATCCATACCAGGGAGAAGCTAGGGAAACAATAGAAGTAAAAGCATAAATGTCAATTTGGGATGATAAAGGATACAATCTAAATGTAATATGAGAGGCCCCCAGACAAAAGCAAGAAATAGAGATTGCACATTAGTGAAGTATCAAAGTACTGGAGCATTATAATACACACACGCGCGCACACGGCGTCATATGCTCCCAGCATATGAAAATACAAGCAACACATTGTTGATTGCTCAGCAAACCCAATTATGAATTAACTCGCTATTGCAGAAATTCTCCAAAATTATGCTCATTTCAAGCTGCTCTGAAGAACATTTCGTCCCCGTGGTAACTTTGCTTCCCATATTGGCTTCGTTCTCCTGCTTTTTCTTCTAAGTGCCTACAGGCTACAGGAAAAAAAAAAAAAACCAAAAAACAGAAAAGAACAAACTGCTCTCGTTGTCAGCCTAACAGAGGTTCTGGCCAAATGCTTACTAGTCTGATAGAAAGATTAAGAGTGAGGTCAGCACCCAAGGTCACCATCTCAGCTTCCAAAACACTGCTGCACGGCTCCTGCCTCCCTCCTTGGCAATGAGCTTGATAAGTCAAGATCTGAGAATTCATTCCTAATTACTCTAGTGTCAATTCTAGTCCTGCCTTTATGGTGACAAAAATCAGACTGCGGCTCAGCTGCGGCTGTGTCTAATATAATAGCTGCAGCTTGCTAACGTGGTGGGCAGAGCTTACAGGGAGGTGTGCAGGGGGTAAGGTGTCCCATCGTCCTCCCAGACCAGGGTGGCATCTCACTCCTGATGGGCAGAATGGTTATTAATTACCAGTGGGTCCCAGGAAATCGGCCATCAGCCACATCCTCAAAATGTTCTGTGTTTGCTCAATACACATCTCAGAGCTTCTTTTTAAGGACGAGTAGTAACTGTTTTTATTCACTCAACATAACTGCTATGCTTTCATAAAAAAGAGAAATATAAATAAACCCTTCTTGATCTCATCGATGTGATGCCAAAAATGCCTATAGAAATCAATGTCTCCAAAGGCAGGCAATGAGGCGTCTTACTACTGTTTAACCCTCACTGAGCACTAACTTTGTGCTAAGTATTGTACTAAATGGTATAAATCAATAAACAGAGGTTGTCATTATTATTGCCCTCCATGGCTAATAATAGTAATACCACCGATAATAGTAATAATAAAAACAGAATAATATTGGGGTGGTTACAGAGAGATTCTTTACTTTACAAAATAATTTGTTGCAAGATTCCCTTAGAGAAGCTTTCTTCAACATACTGAAATCTTATTTATCTTTAAAGTCAACTAAGTCTGGTCAATGCACGTGAAATGCAAGGCCACCTATTTGGCGAGGGAGACAGCCAAGAGTGAGCGACACCTTACAGCGAAGCCTTCTTTTTTCCTCCCACTGAACTATGAACTTGTGGGGCAAGAACTGTGTCACCTACCAGACGAAAGGCTTTACATTTTATCATTTTTCCTGACCACAGCATCCTCGCTTTATAGGGCGAGACCCTAAGGCTCAGACAGGTGAGGTCTGGCAGCACTTTGCTCCTCCTCAAGTCTGTTACGCGTCGTTCCTCCTACTCCCTTATCTGAGGGAGAAATAAATTCCTTAAACTTGGTGGCTATTATTTTTAAAAATCCCCACCTAGGGACAGCCCAAGGTTCCCAATTCACAAACGAAGGCAATGCTACGTATCTACTGGCTTGGGGCACTGACTGCTCACACCAAGGGCTCATCAAGGGACAAAGCATTTGCATCAAATGGCCCCGTTTTGGGGACCTGGGGGGATTTTCTTGTGGGTTAGAACTGGGATTTGCAAATCACCCCAGAGCCCACAGGCAACCCGGTGGGGAAGCAAGTCTCTCGCTCTGCCTCAGTTTCCCCAGGAGTGAGGGGAAGGGAGTGGCAGAGGAGGAGGAAAAATAAGCTGCTATGAGAATTCCTCCTTCCAAAAATTATCAGGTGTCACTGATCACCGTCAGTATCAGAGAAGGGCTGCTCTCTGCTGGCAAGGCGGCGGGACGCTATTCCTCCTTCAGGGGAAGCTTTTCCTCTCTGTCCCCTCCCAACCCTGTGTTGGGGTTACGCTCCTCCGAACACAGGCACCGAGTGAGCAACCAGAGCAGCTCCTTGTCTAAGCGACAACACCCAAAACAGGCGGGGGCTGTGACGCTGCCATCAGTCGCGGGGTCTGGGCTGGTGGCTTTGCTCACCCTGAGAAGAAACTGAGCAGGGCAGTGGGCCACGGAGAATAAGTGAGGCCTCCCACGGGCTTCCTTCTCTCTCTCTCTTTCTTTTTTTTCCTTTGGTCCTGAGGCCTCCCTCCCTTCCTCTCTTGCGGGCACCCCAGCCTTTCAAGGCGAACTCTACTCCTGGAGTACTCCTGGAGACGGCTCCTCCTCGGCAAAGGCTGGGGGAGAGGGGAGGGAGGGGGCCGGATCAAAGCTGGCTTTGAAGTGAGTATAATTTTTGGAATGTTGCTAAGAGTGTAACACACAGTTCAGCAGGAAATTGGCTCTGGAAACAGCTTTGTAGTTGCTCCCCAGGACTGATGATTTCCCTGACCTGGTGGCAAAGGTGCGGCGCCGAGCAGTAGGGGAGATGGAGATTGCTGCCTCTCGCCCATCTGATTTAAATTTTGCACCAACCAAGTCCTTTGGCTCTGACTCGCCGAACAAAAATGGAGCGCGGTAGTGTCCGAAACAAACCCCCCGGAGAAACTGCGGGGCTTTCAACGGACCCCGAGCTGGTTCCAAGACTGAACATAAAGGACAATGAGAATATTAATACTTCGCTTCCTGCCAGATTGGATAAAGCAAGCCATGTAGTGACAAAAGCAGTGACCCTTCATTGACTGTTTGTGATGTGTCAGACCCCGGGCTGAGTGACATTACACAGTATCATGTGATAATCCCTGAAAAGTGTTTCACACAGTGCCTGGCACATGGCAAGTGCTCAATATCTGTTACAGCTTCTTTAATTCTCATTCCAAACCTACAAATTAGGTATTTTCTTAAAAAAAAAATCCAAATTTAAAAAATTTTTTTAAATTCCCAGATAATTTGGCAGTGCAGATAATCAAACGCACATATAGCAGAATCCAAGCCCACATTTCTTCCTCATGGACCATGTCACTTGCACAGAGAGGATTAATTAACAGCAAAGTCCATTTTGGAGCAATTAATACCCCTCAAATCAAGGAAATGCAGTCTTTTCATGCAATCAAATTCTGAGTGTTTTCTTATAGAAAAAGAAATAGAGAACAGATAGTTTTTCTTGTTAGTACGTAAGTTTTCTCTCTCAGGGATGCTGTGCAGGCTGAAGGTGTTCTGTTCTTCTGGTTTATGCCTTTAATTTCTGCTGTTTTTGTTGTAAGGGGAGGGATTAGAGAGTGGGGATTAGGTGGATAATTGGTGAATCGATCCGGGGCACAGAAAGATTTTGCTGGGAAAGTGAGATCCAGCCGCATGCTTCAAATATCAGCAGAGGAACAGGGGCCAGCGCCAGCAGAAGGGAGCTGGGAGCTGGGGGGTGTGTAGGGAGAAAAGCAATTCAATATGGAATGAACTTCAGCGAACAGGAGGGGAAAAGACACTTCCAAGAACGGATTCAGACACCTTACGTGAAAGCTCTGTTGGGATGAGATCTGACCATATGTTGTCAGGGATTTAATTTTTTCTTTTTTCTCCTGTCTCTCCGTCTCCCATCCCTACTGCTGTGGACTAAAACCCCTTTTGCCAACACTGTGTCTAGCTATGCTTCATGTGTCATTTGTCTACCTCTTGCTGTAGTACTGGACCTTGAGAAGCTAGCAGCTGAGGCTGGGGAAACAACAGGTTCCTTACCCCACTCACTCTACACTGATGTCTCCTCATCTCCATCAGGAACGAGGGGGGACTTGGGGGCAGGTGGGGTGGTTGGGATGACAGCCTCCTAAAGATGTCCACATCTTCATCAGAACTTGTGAATATGTTGAGTTACGTGATGTTATGGGTTAAATTATGTCCACCCCCAAAAAGGTATGTTGATGCCTAACCCCCAGTACCTCAGAATGTGACCTTATTTGAAAATAGGGTCACTGCAGATATAACTAGTTAAGATAAAGTCATACTGGAGCAGGGTGGCCTCTAATCCCAAATGACCGTTGTCCTTATAGGAAGATGGCCACGTGGGAACAGAGAGAGACGCAGGGAGAGTGACATGTGACCGTGCAGGCAGAGACTGGAGTGCTGCAGCCACCAGCCAAGGACTCCAGAGATTGCCGGCAAGCCACCAGGAGCTAGGGAGAGGCAAGGAAGATTCCCCTCCAGGTTTCAGAGGAAGCATGGCCTTGCTGACCCTCGATTTTGGGTTTCTAGACTCTAGCACTGTGAGACAATACGTATCTGCTGTTTTAAGCAACTCCCTTTGCGGTACCTTGTTATTGCAGACCTAGGAAACAAATAGCTGGCAAGAGAAATGAAGGTTACAAATGGAATTACTGTTGCCAATCAGCTGATTTTGAGAAGGAGAAAATTATCCTGGATTATCTGGGTGGGGCCCAGTATAATCTAAAGGGTCCTTATGAAGGACAGAGGGAGGCAGAAGAGAGAGAACCGGAGAGACAGCAGCATAGGAACGACTCAGCCTAATGGTGTTGGCTTTGAATACAAAGGAGGGGCATGAACCAGGGAGTGCAGGCGACCTCCCAAATCTGGAAAAGGCAAGGAAACGTATTCCTCCCAGAGAAAAGAATGCAGCCCTACGGACACCTTGACTGTGGCCTAAATTAAGCCATGTTGTAGTTCTGACTTTCAGAACGCTAAGATAATAAATGTGTGTTGTATTAAGCCGCTAAATGGGGGGAAATTTACTACAGTAGCCATAAAAAACTATAACAGGCAAGTAATGCCAAACCTGCACAAGTAAAACTCAGAGAGGCAGGGGTCCCCCAAGCCCAGTGCAATATAAGAGGAAGACTCTCGTTTCCTCCTGTTCCCACCTTTCTGGCCCTTCAATTTACAGCACACAAATGACTGTCTCTTCTATACACACATAACAATAAGAGTAGTAATAATAATACTACCTGCTAACAGTTACTGATTGCTCACCAGATACAAGCACCATTTTTAGCAGCACTTAACATACAGGATCTCTTTTAATCCTTACAATAATCATAGGTATTAGGCTCTGCTCTTATCTCCATTTTACTGATAAGAAGACAGAGGCGATAAAGATTAAATAACCTGACCTAGATTACAAAGCTAGTCAGTGGTGCAGGCTTGTTGGACAGAAATGGCAGCTGGGTGGGTATCACAGACGTTCCTGGAATGAATGGGCTTCCTGGGGATGGGATGGCCAGACCGAGCTGGACAACAAGGTACAATCCCTTTCTCCTTCCTGCCTGTGAAAACATCAGGAGAGGAAATGCACATTGCAAGTTGCTGTCTATCTCAGTTTAAGAATTCTATTGTTTCAATTTCCCCACCACAAACTAGCAGTACATCAATGCTGAAGATATTCACAATCTTGAAGATACTCTCAATTCAAAGTTGGCAGTAAAGGGATTGAGAAATGGGAACATGTTGCTTTTTTCTCCCTATTTCAAATGTGGTGCCAATATCCTGTCGAGAAAAGGATAAAAAGAGCGTCTGCATAAATAAATATGCTTTGTAACACCACTTAAACTTATTCTTCTTGCCCAATATGAAAACATGATTGGTGACAGTTTGTGAAACTTGCTTCTTCTACCGCTTTATCAAAGTTTATAAAACCCACTGATCTTTGGCACGAAGTCAACACACTGAAATCCCATGCAAAGGAGATGTAGTCAGCCCATCCGAGCGTAGTCAATGACTCCAGGTTGTGCTAGAAAAAGAGGCAGGAGGATGCACAGTTAAAGTAGCCCCCCAGCCAGAGGCAGGGGAGCTCTGGCAAGTGCCCCATGGTTTTCAGCATCGTGGTGGTACAGTTCTGTCTTGCTGAGGTTGCTGCATAGCGTTGCAGGAATGCAGGGGTGCTAAGGAATAAACATGTCCAGGCCTTTTAGGAGATATCCCCTCATTCATCACTTCACGCCTGCCCGAACCTTTCTTGCTGCTTGGCTGGTCCTGTTCCACCTGGGAATGCCTTTTCTTTTCCCTGCCTTTTCCCAAGGGGTACCAGTGGCTGGCACAAGGAATAATGATGAACAGAATGTGTACACCAAGTAAATCACCCCCACCCTCCACTTGCTCTTGAGAGAAGGAAAGGTACTATGAATTTCTATATTCAGAATCACCGTGTTCTAAAATCAGAAGGCTTTAGCCCCTCCCTTTGCTTCACACCCTAACATCTGACTTACCTCTAATTTGTTCCTTTGTTACCTCTGAAATTTTTTTCATACCCATGAGATGCTAGGATCTCAGAACTTGGAGATGGCAGACTTGTGCCCTGGCCTCTGGGAGTTTATTGTCTGCAAAAGGAATGTGCAGAATCACATCTCACTCACCCACTGCCTCTTCCCACTCCCTTTGGATAACTGATTCACTCAACGTGTGTTTAGTGAGCGCTTACTATGTGCTAGCACTGTACTAGTTGCTGGGGATCAACAATGACCTAGAGAAGCATGGTCCCTGCTCCCAAAGAATTTCAGTCAAGAGAAATCTACGTGTCCATCAATGGATGAATGGATAAAGAAAATGTGGTGTATATACACAATAGAATACTATTTAGCCTTTAGAGAGAAGGAAATCCTGTCATTCGTGACTTGAATGAACCTGGAGGATATTATGCTAAGTGAAATAAGACAGGCACAGAAAGACAAATACTGTGCATCTCACTTATGCATGGAATCTAAAAAAGTTGAACTCACAGAAGCAGAGAGTAGAATGGTGGTTACCAGGGTTGAGCAGGGCGGGGTAGGGGGAGGAGACTGGGGAGATGTTGGTCAAAGGATACAAAATTTCAGTTAGAAGGAAGAATAAGCTCAAGATATCTATTGTGCAACATGGCGATCATAGTTAATAACAATGTATTATGTACTTGAAAATTACTGAGTAGATTTTAAGTGTTCTTACTACAAAAAAATGATAAATATGCAAAGTAATAGATATGTCAATTAGCTTGATTTGGCCATTCCACAATGTGTGTGTATGTGTGTGTGTATGTGTGTATAAACATCATGTTATACACCATAAATATATATAATTTTTATTTGTCAATTTAAAAAATAAATAAAAGCCTGTTGAAAAGAAAAGAGAAACGTAAAATGAATCATTCATAGGTTGTAAGCCACCATCCCTGGTTGTACATATTTCTGTAGTCTGATAGTGCCCCTGGAGGACAAGGACACTGCCTGGCACACAGCAAACATCAATAAATATGCACTGCATGAGTGACTTGGAATTGACTTACTGCACCCCATCATGGGTACTCCTGCCCCAGTGCTCCTGGGACCAAGCAAGACCACTGCAGGTGCATTTTCAATGCCTAACCCAGAGTAGGTGCCCAACAGATATTTGTTAATTTCATTTGGGTTTCTCACCTCGCTACGCACTCTACCGCATGCATTGTCATTTTTGTGAAACAATTCTACTCTACAGTAACAATTAAAGCCATAGGCAGTTATATTCATCTCAAGTAAAACCTGATATGATTGTACCTTACCACAAAAGAAAACATAAAATCACTCTTAATCTAGAGATTGTTGCAGTTGGAAAAAAATTCAAATCTTCTAATAAGAAGTTTACATTTCGAGCTCTTAATAACAGGTTTTCGATGCATAAACATGCTTTTTCCTAGGGTTTGTTTAACCAAAAAAATATGTATTCATAAATTGCATAGTCCTCAATTTAGCAGAGATCCAAAGAGAATCAGAGTAATGATAGGTTCTTGCTCTTATGAATTTAACTGTGCTGCCATGGATTTACTTATTTTAATGTAACTCAGGATAAATTATTCCTCTATAAATATAACTCCTTCAAGATTAAGAATATTTCATTCTGTGGAATGACACTATTTAGCATCAGTATTCAAGACAAAGGATGCCAAGCATTCAGAACTATCTGCCCCATGGAAGAGTGATTTAATGATAGTAAAATTGTACTATGAAGGTTGTATTTTCCTTTTTGGGGGGGGAAATAAATATAAACTGAGCTATAAGTTAGTGAATTTTAATGATGGCTCCTTTTGTGGAAGAACAGTTTGGAACTTGGAGCCACAAAGAAATGCAAAGATTTTAGAAGATTTTTTTTTCCCCAAACAGAACCTACTTTGCATGACTTTATTCTTTTTGTTTGTAATAGAGGGAAAGAGAATATTAAATACATATTTTGAAGAGGCAATTATAATAGGTTTTGGCATTTTTGGTTACCCCAGGGACTCACATCTGTGAGATTGCCATTTTATGTGATATTGCCCTGAGTGGCAAGGGTAGTTCATCTTGCATGCCAATTCTGATTGATTAGTAGTGGCTGCTTGGAGAACTGTTGAGAAGTATTGGCAGGCTGCATCTGTTCCCAGTGGGAAAGAGGGCTGTGATCGATTAGCAATGTCTGCCCTGGGTGCAAAATGAGAAGTGGTGGCACATGTGCTCAGTATCTGCCAAAATGGAGACAATTCCAAAACTAAGAGAGAAAATTTTCATTGTGTTGGCATTGCAGATAGATAAATTAAGCCACACATCCAAATGGGCCAGATTTTTATAGAAGTCAAAATCTAGTCTTGTGGGAGGCCTAGAAGATAAAGTCATAGGTGAGTAATTGTATAATAGTAAGCCAATCTGCCCTTCAAAATAAAAAAAAAAATTGACACAAAGTCTTACATTTTGTACAAATGTATTCATGCTGGGAAAAAAAGCCTTACTCACAATTTCAAAGCCAGGTGTTAACTTCAGAAGGCTTAATTTTTCCGTAACCATGTGACTTCAATAGTCTATCCTTTGTTCTATAGTGATATAGGTGCTATCCTAAACTTATCTTTTTCCTCTTTGAAATAAAGCTACTTGTTCAAAATTCTATTTCTGGTTTACATGTTAAAATCTAGACATTTGGGTGATAATAAAACACTTTAATCTTTGGGTTCAAATCCCAAATATTTTGGTTTTTTTTTTAATATAAAATGAGATTTCTAATCTTTGCAAATGCAGATTTGTTGACTGATTGTTAAATAAAGATTATCCCTTAAGGCTCTAGGAGAACTTTTAACCTAAAGTGTACTGACAAATAAGAATTAGTGACAACACAATTATAAATGAAGGCAATAGCTGAGTCCTGAAAACACAGATTTCTCTATGAGTAATTTTACGTGGCCATTGCAACAATGCTTTGATAATCCTTCATTCCCTTAAGAAGGGAGATTAAACACAAGTGATTACATTATGCAGCAGGACAAAGGCAATGTAGTTAATATTTTGAAAGTACAGCAATAATCACACATTCGGTGCACTTCCCTTTCAAAAGTCCACCTATAAACTTTGACACAGGATAAATTAAAAAAAAAACAAAAACAAAAAAAACCTTCTGTGTGCCATTCAAGATTTCAAAATTATGTTGTGAGGTTCCAGTTTGTTTCCTTTTCTTCTTTTAGAAAAGGGAACTCTCTCTTTTGGAAAAGAATAAAACTGTTTCAATTTTTATTTTAAAAAGAGAGAAAAGAAAACGAAAATATAAAACTCAGCAGAAATGTCACAGTGAGGAATCATAATGAGCATTAAATATTATTTAAGTCATGCATAACCACTAAAATATATGAACCCTTTTCATAAATTGAAAGGCACTGTATTCAGCAGATTATGGGCCTCAAATGCTGAACCAAGGAAAGCCCCTATGATGCCAGCGTCATGTGGCCCTAAAGATTAACTCTGATCTGGGGTAGTGTCCTCTCCAAGCAAGCAATGTACTCCACCTGTGGAACTGCAAGGCCGGGCTTCCTTTTCTCTCTCCTCAGGGCATATTTGTTGAGAACCTATATGCTGAGGACTGTGTTAAGGAGAGCGAGGGAGTGAGAAATTGAAAGAGAGAGGGAAGGAGAAAGAAGACAGAAAAAAGAGAAGGAGAGAGAGGGAGAGAAAGGAAGAGAAGAGAATCCTTGTCTTCCAAGGACGTATAGCCTGCTGAGGCCCTGCCAGTAGTCTACAGACATTTTTAGGCTCATCTGTTGATGACAGAATGTGTGGTTCTAACAAGAGAAAGCCTAGAACAGAGCGATTCTGAAAACCAAGAACTGGCCAGAAATATTACACCTACAAGCAGAGAAAATGCTCCAGCCAAAAGCTAACTTTAGGTTACAGGCAGACAGAGATCATCGAGTTGAACGTCCTCATTTTACAAATGAGGAAACTGAGGCATATGGACAAATGACTTGTTCTTTTACAGTTGTCTTTCTATAAGACATGGAGTGTCTTTATGAACCAGAGAACTTCATGTCTTCCTAAGAGCTTCAATGTTATCGACTCCCGGATTTAATTAAGTTAGGGCAGCATCATTTTAAAAAATTGTTGGTATGGCCATTAATGCAAAGTTGGTGATACTGTGATCTCTGTGGTGTGGGTGCACGAGAGAGGATGGAATAACATCTCTTCCTAAACTCTTAGTTCATATAAATATACTCTAAGAATTTACAAAAGTGCATATTTTCATTTTTAGGATGATCTAAACAAAATTACTAAAGGCTGAAGAATCATCTTGACCAAAAAGGTTTTTTTCTTTGACTGCTATTATTTATACTTCTTTTTACTGAGTTGGTGTCATAAATGACAACATTTAATGTGATGATGCACACCTTTCAATGCAATATTTTGCAAATTAGGGTCTGTGAGTTTTTAAAATTGAGATATAAAGAAAGGAAGTGTAGTATTTCAGATTCATGCTCTTTGAAGTTTAGATTTCACTTGCTGCGTCCTCTAGGATACACGTTGCCTTTCGATTGGATTCTAAGTCAGGTCTCAAAAATATCTGCTCCCCCTCTACCTCCCTCCTTTTTCTAACTTTCCCTTCTTTCTTTTTTAATCAAAGGAATGTAATGTAGCCAATCAGCAGAGAGCCTAAAAAGAGAAATAAGAAGCAACAGGGGGCACCATTCACATTGTTCACCCCTAATGCACAACTTTACATAAAAAACAATGTGAATGGAGCTCCCTGGAGTTGTGTACCCACTGCGCTGAGTACACTCCTGCCTGCATCAGATGGCCCACGTGGAGTCAAGATTCTGACTCTTAAGCCTCATTACAGACAGGCTGAGGCCAGAGTGGGTAGGAGGTGCAGATGATTGCTTCGAAATGTTGACCTTGAGTAGTTTTGTCAAAGAAGAAATTGAGGGGTTTGATCGCGGCCACTGAGTTCAGGGTTGGTGGGTAGTGGCGCCTTTCTCAGAAAATCAGGGGCTGCACTTGGGCAAACAGGTGCACAGGCTAATTGTCAGCTCCCTGGCGGGGCTTGCTAGTCACTGGAGAGCAGGCTTGCACCTTAGGAGCTCTTTGAAATGTTCACTGATTTGATTGTTTAGCACCACCCACAAGAGGTTCTTAATTGCATTCCTAGAGCACTGGCTTTCTATGGAAATTACTTAAAACACAGCTTAAGTGTTAAATCTGAACTGTGTAATGTGCAATTGAGGGTTTTTATTTTATTTTATTTTAAATAACCTCACTCCTGGCTGCCTCCTTGTAGGAAGCTCTGACAGGTTCAGTGGGAAATCTTGGGGCTGGCGCACATTATAAGTTATCTCCTGCAGGGTTGGCAGGTGTGAGCTATGTCAAATAAATTTATTACAGTCTGTGCTAATAATGAAAATTATAGAAAAGCTAGATGAAAGTGCTCTACAGCCAGCTAATTTGAAGCTACCTTACTAGACAATAACAAGCTCCTAACAGTTTTTCCTTTTTTTAAAAAACACTAATTATGCTTAATGTTCCCTGTCGCATTAGCTTTCATGGTAATTATATTTCAAAACTTTTGCAATTAGGGTGCAGTTAATATTGTGGAATATTGCAATTATTTTTCATTGTGACACCTCTATTGAAAGCTGGTGGCATAATGATCACATTGTTCAACTAAATCAGAACTGTAGAAATATGGCAAATGAACCAATTACACATTATTATTTCTAATTACAGATAATGTCATTTTCTCCACTTTTGTCCAAAAGAATTTCTCAAACACAGATATCCCAAATTCTCCTATTTGTAAAGCCTCCCTCGTTTTCTCATCCACACATTGGTATATTCTTATATTAGTGCCTTGAGTGCTAAATTTAAAACGGTCTCACGGGGATTTCTTGACTTTTCTTCTTCCATCTCCAGCCCCCTCCTGTGGAGTTTTTAAGCCAGATGCTCGCATCAAAAACTCTCAGCCTTGGCCCGGCTACTGACAGCATGCCACCATTATGAGCTGGTGTGAACTTAGCTTCTCATAATCATCTTTCATGATGGCTCATTTTTATTCATTCAACAGGTCTAACCTCTCATCCCAATGAAGATTCATTAGTAGTGACTGGATGTATCTCAAATACCTTCTAAATAGCACCTTTGCCCCTTTCCACCACAAAACCATGAGGTTGAAAGTTGAATTTTCAGACTATGTATTTCTAACTGTCTAGAAACGGAATAGACACTGACAGTGTTTCTAGGAAGCAGTTATGTTTAGATTTGGGGATTTTCTTTCCTTTTTACTTCTAGTTTTCCCACACATGACCACCCTGATAATAATGATTGAGACCATGACATCATTTATGGACTCGACATTTCTGATTCCATGTGGTATGAAATGCTGTTCAACTTTATCCTACAACCATGTCTTGAAATATACACACTGGGTATTAATATCTAGTTTCACAGACAAGGAACCTGACTGAAGCTTAGAGAGTTGTCCAAGATGTTACATCTAGTCTGTGGCTACTAAACGGAGAGAAGGAAGCTTCTTTGCCTCTTAACCACAAACCCTATAGTCAAAGTGACCAACTGTCCCTTTTGCGTGGGACTGAAGGGTTTTTAGGGTAAAGCATTTTCAGTGCTAGCACCAGGATAGTCCCTGGCAAACTGGGACCATTGGTCAACCTACCTACAGTTTAGGTTACCTTGTCTGTGAACTGGGAAACATAAATGATGCTTTCTACAGTGGGCTCCCTTTAAATTCTGAGTTTTCTGAATACAAGGCAGAGACACAATGAGAAAGGAGAAAAATAAATAAAAATGGTCCTAAAGCTGGACTTAATCATTTTCTGATGCTGTTTTCTGATTAGCCCATAATCTCTGCGTGGGGCAGGGCTGGGCGTTGTCCCTCACACAAGTGCCAGCACCTTGGTCGTAGTATCCAGGCTATGGTAGGGACTTGATGCATATTTGTGAAATATTACTGATAGTAAGAGCTTGCATTTCTAAAGTCCTTATTAAATGACTTTGCTAATGCTTAAGTGTATTTTCTCATTTAATAAACACATCAATATGCTAAGGAAAAAGCATTGTACTACTTTTATCCCTTCTGTACCAATGAGGAAACCAAGACATAGAGTCTAGGTGACTTGTTCACCATCGTCTGGGCAGGATGTGGGGGAGGCAATGGGGACACAGGTCTGGTGATCCTATAACCCATGCTCTTAGCCACATAGTGGCACTTTGGAAAGAGGATCACTATGGCTAATCTAACCCCTTGGTGGTTTTGACTGTCTCAGAATTATAAGATAAAGCATCTAATTTAGGGGAAACAATTTTCTGTTTTCCTGCCTGGTGGACAGAAATAGGCGTATTTTTTCCTGCTTGCCCATATTCACAGGATAGCAGACAAGCTTCCCAGGTACATAGCAATGCTTGGAATTCCTCTGTAATCTAGTCTAGATTAAAGTCACCTCTCAAATGAACTACTACAACAGCCTCCTAATTAGTTCCCCTGTTTCAATTCTTGCCACGCTCCAATCCTCTGTTCAGCCAGAGTGATCCGTAAATACTTAAGTTTGAGCATGCCCCACCTTGTTTAAAAACTCACCAATAACTTCCCATTGCAACGAAAACAAAACCTCTTACCATTGCTTGTTTCAACACTTATCAAACATTAATGTACATTTCCACAAATCACCTGAGCATCAAAATTCAGAAGGTCTTGATGCAGAAGGTTCTGTATTTCCAAGAAGCTCCCAGCTGCTGCTGCTGATCTGACCCATCCCTAATTTTCTGTCTCCTTTAGGACTTCTCTCCCCTGCCCGGTCACCTCCAGGTTGTAGTTCTTCTAGTTCCTCAATATAACCAAGAACTTTCCTATCTTAGAATCTTTTCCTTGAGTCCTTTACCTGAAAGGACCCCTACCCACACCCTAGCAACTCAAACCTTGTCACGTGGTTACCAGAATGTTACTTTTCAAGTTGCAGTCAAAGGCCTTTCTTTTCTCTATTCTATTGAAGTAGGTGTCTTCGTGTGATTTTCTATCTTAGCACCCTGTGTGTTTCTGGCATGGTACTCACACTGATAATCATTGTATTTTTATCAATCCAAAATTTTAAATTCTTCTTTAGAACAAACACTTCATGAGACCAGAGGTCACATCTTCCTTGGTACCATTGAGCCCACAGTGCTTAGAAAGGTGCTGGCTTAGGGCAGTGTGCAATGATTATTAGCTTAAGGGATGTACTATTTAGTTGAATAGCAGATTTACTCTTGTTTTTGCATTAAGGCATCTTGATTTTATATATATCTTTTTCTAGTCTCAGAAATTTTATTGAATATTGACAAGGTACAACTGTATATGTTTATGGGGCAGAAAGTCATGCTGTGATATATGTATACAATGTGACATGATTGGATCAAGCTAATTAACATATCCATCATCTCAAATACTTATCATTTATGGTAGATCTACTTAAAAGTGCAACAAAACATTCATGGGGAATCGCTACTGTTTGAACTGCATTTCCCTTAGGCTGTCAAAGCTATTTTTCCCAGGAGTACAAAATAATATGTAAAAATGCCAGATTTGTTTTCCTGTTCGGAACAAATACAGCCAACCTAAATGCCCTGCTCTTTTTATATAAAGTGGAGGAGTACAAAGGCAAACTGTCACACACCATCACTTTCCAGGCAGAGCTGAAGCATTGCAATATGAAAACAGGTTCCCCTTCATAAGATACAGAGAGTGCCAAAACATTTAAGTGACATCAGGTCTCATTCTCGATGAGTCGACTGCCATAACACTTTATTTATACAACTCATTCCATTTCTCCCAGGAGTTCTACAACCATCTTATCAGTTTTCCTCTTGAGGAGGTAACTCCGTAGGAGGGATTAATCCTCTTATGCTGGGGCAGCCCCAGGAAGTGAGTTATATTATCTGTGTCACGGAGGCAGGAGCTGGGGGCCAGAGGAGGCTGGTATGGCTTTGAATCTGATATCCTGAGAAGGGGAAGGTAATTAGAATGACAGAGCAACCAGCTGCACCACCTGTGGAAGCAGAGTTCTCTCCTCCAGCCAGCCTTCAAGATTCCAACCCCAGACTACACCCTTGAGAAGACAGTTCCAAACCCTTTGTAATATTTGCATACTATTTGTATAGTAGTTAGGTTTATTGAAGGTGACAGTCTGGTATATCTTCCATACTCATTGCAGCTTCTTGGGACAAAGCGTACATGCCCACGCACCCCACCCCACTCCCTACCACCCCACTCACATGCACAACCACCCAGAACCTGCTCCTAAAAAAGCTATTGCTTATTGACAAGAGTTCCTCCTCAGCCAAATTCAAGATGGCCTGAAGACGTGGAAGGGAATTTGTTTTTCAGAATGAACCTCCATCGGCGGTATAGAGGAAGCAATATCCCTGGTTAGTAAGGATATGGGTAAACAGGCTCATTTGTACACTGTTGGTTTCTACGCTGCTATCACATTTTGTTGGCAATATATTATAGAAAGCTATAGAAAGATTAATTGCCTATAACCTTATATTTTTATTAATACTTCTATAATTTTATTTTAAGGAATTAATTATAGATACACAAATTTTTTTTTATTTTGAGGAGAAGGAGAGAGGAGTTTGTTAACTTGCTGGCAAATGAGGAGGTTGACAGACTCCTGTCTGCAAAGTAACTTTTATATAAGGATAATCTTTGCAGTGATTTTTTTTAATAACAAAAAATTAAAACAGCAAAAATGCTTAAAAAAAGACAGTAGGTGTAAACAAATTGTGACATATCACATCAATGGAAGAACATTAATATGGTGCTCTAGAATAATATTTAATAACATACTATAATATTAGTAACTATTATTTACCAAGCAATTGTGACTGTAGCAGGTACATCAAATGCACATTAAACACATGAATTTATTTTCCTTCACAAGGACATTATGAGATGGGTACTACTATTGCACCCATTTTACAGAATAAGAAACCGAGGCTAGAGAGATCAAGTATTAATAACTACTTGAGGTCACACTGCTAGTAAGCGGTAGTCTGGTTTCTGACCCAGTGCCCAAACTCCTGACCACAGCACCAGTGTGTGCTGGTTCATAGTGCCGTATATTGCCACATGAAAAAGGAGTCCATAGAGTACTTGAAAGCCTGATATTTGATAACTGTGAAAATATGTAATTATATAGAATTATATAATACATATTGTATAATTATATATGATAAATAATAAATATGATGTATTTTTCTCTTCATCCTTACATCAACAAATACTTGTTGAGTGTCTAGCCTGTGCTAGGAACAGTTCTAAGTGCTAGCAATCCAGTCGTGGACAGTTATGACAAACTGAATAAAAGAGAGAGAGAAAAGAAAGCTATGTGTCAAAGGGTAACAGTGACAATCACTGGGAGTGCAATTTTGTCTCCTTAAACCCTGTGTGCATATTCCAGTTGTTCTCCCACGTTTGTACACTGCGGAGAAGCAGCATAGCTAAGACTAGGGTGACTATACTTAGCAACGATACTATGTATTTTTCAAAGTAACTGGAAGAGCAGACTTACAATGATACCAACACGTAAAAATGATAAACACTCAAGGTGACAGATACCCTAATTGCCCTGAGTTGATCATTACACATTCTCTGCATGTAACAAACACTCACATGTACGCCATAAATATATAAATTAATATTTATCAATAAAAGGAGGAAAAAAGGGGGAAAAAGCATATCTAAATCATGTCATTAATGAGAAAAACATAAAGGAATTAAAAGGCACACACATTTCAAAAAAAGGCATCTCAGGCCCTTTTTTACACTCTTGTCCTCCCCTGGGGAGGGTCCCCACGACTAGGTCCAGTGCTGCCAATCTCTGACAGAAGAGTCCCCTGGGCTGTCACCGCTGTCTCCTCTCACTCAAGTCCCGCTCCACTCACCCCTCCCACTGTGCAGTCCTCCTGGCTCCTGAGCCTTCCGTCAGGACGGGACACGCCACGCTGGCCGAAGGCTTGACCTGTTTCAGACGATCTTTGTCCGTGGTCCTCACCAGGTAGTTGTTAACCAACCCAGTCATTAACAAGAAAATGAACAGTTTGCAAACAGGGCCCCTCCTCCAATCCTTCCACTTCAAAAACGAAACTATGTCAGCCTCATCCGCCAGTGCTCATTTGTGATGAATTCTCACAGCCAACTTTCACTTCCAAACAGGGGAAATGATGTTTTCAAAACCTCGCATTTATAAATCATGACCCCAATTCCCAACTTTCACTTTGGATCATCAGAGTAGCCCTCAGGAGAAAACATACACAAATATAAGAAGTTTTCATGTCAGGCCTGGAAAAGTTTTTTCTCCTGCCTGCTGGGAATATCATTTAACCTCTCAGTACCGCAATTTCCACCTTCATGATACACAGATGATAATTCCTCCCCCACATAAGTGCCGGTGGTTTCATGTATGGAAAGTGCTTTGATGATTTTTTAAAAATTGCAAGGGAAGTCCCAGTGCTCTTTCATAGCTCACTAGCTCCTCACATCTAAGGGCTTCCTAATGCACCAAAGGGAAATGATTGCCTTGGTCTGATGTTTCCAGAGAAAGATATCATTCCTTCCCCCACCCCCATCTTCTTTTTTCAGTGGGTTGAGGGCGCAGACGGAGAGCCACTGTAAGAAACGGTGTGCGGTCTAACCATTTCAGGTGTGAAATGAATTTTTCCTGGCATCACCCGCAATGTGCTCTGAGCTGCCGCGCTAACTAACTAAGCTTAGGGAGGTGGGCCAAGGATAGAATAAAAGCCTTAATTGAGAACGCCTTTGCGTGTGTGGATTTAAACAAGACCTTTCAAATTAATTTAACATACTTGCTTTTATTTAATTCTCTTTGTTCAAATGTCCACTTTTTGTCAGAATCGGGCGCAGTGCTTTCGCTCCATCCTGATGGGCACTTGTGCATTTGCCCGGCGGCATTCCCTCCGTAAAGGGAATCTGCTTTCTGTGCTACAGGACTCTGCCTGGGCCAGGGGCGGTGGCTCACGCCTGTAATCCCAGCACTTTGGGAGGCCGAAGTGGGAGGATCACTTGACGCCAGGAGTTCGAGACCAGCCTGAGCACCGTAATGAGACCCTGTCTCTGCAAACGAAACAAAACAGAACAAAAACAACTCTGTCTGAAGCCACCTGGGAGATGTTTTCATCTACCTGGACAGAGACCTCTGGCCCCTGCTGGTTTTTCTGCCCATTCTAAGGGTTACCCTCTAAATGGGTCATTCTGGTTTCCACAAAGAGTTCGGATGTCTCTCAGTAGCTGGACTGCCTGAGTTCTCTGGAGGCTCCATTGCCTTTTCTCTTTGTAACCTCGTGCAAGGTACTTACCAGCTCTGTTTCCTCATCTGCAAAATGGGGATACCTAATACTACAAGGGTTGCCGTTGAATTCACGTAAAGCACTTGGCCAAGAGCCTGGCACATGATAAACCCATTGTGAGCACAGTGTGCTACTGTGATGACTTTGCAAGCTCTCTTCTTCCCTGAAATATCTCACCCTCCTCTCCTGTCTTTGGCCTTGGACACTGCTGGCAACGCCGTTCCCTGCAGCCACCTTCCAACCCACTCTCTCTTTAACCTTCATGATGCTACATTAATGTGACTCTTCTAACTCTTGCCCCTTCTGCTTTCTTTCTTTTTTCTTTTTTTCCTGAACTGTCCTCAGACCTCTTTTTTCCTATCAGCAAATGCTCAATGCTCTTCTCTCAGCAATGGCATTCTCTCCATGGGCTTCCAACATGCAAAACCTCCCCCAGTTCCCCAATATCCCTCAGCATTTCTCATTGTCTCTTCTTCCCTGTCACCTTCATTCCTCCCTTCTCTTCTCGTCTCTTCCATTCTTCCCTCCCCCCCATTTCTCCTCCCTAAACTTCAGACCCAAACTTTCAGCCATCTGGCCGGTCCACACCTTTTTCAGAGTCAAATTTATTTTCTACCCTCCAAAAAAAGATCTCCTTTCCTTCCAAGCCCCATTCTTGCTTTTCCTAAGAAGAGTTTCACCATTCTCCTGGCCGTGCTCAACAGCTCAGAGCCATCACTGACTCCTCCTCCTCATTTCCCTCCACGTTGATCCGGTGTACAGGTTCTATAGCTTCTTTCCTGCCCAAGTCCCTGGCACCTCCTCCCCACAGGGACTCAGGCTCAGGTGAGCTTCTCCTCACTTCTGAGAGCGGGTTTACATCTTGCAATAATCAGCTACTCTCTACACATCTCCAGCCTCTCCCTCCTCTCCACCTCCCCCAGCTTGTCTTACACCTGCTTCCGTGTGAACTCTTCCTCAAGAGCATCTGGGCAGCTCTGAAACACCCTGGTGCCCGGGCTGCTGCCTGGGACTATTGCATCAGAATCTCTGGGTTGGCACCCAGGCATCCACATTATTTCAGACTCCTGAGGTGACTCCAGCATGTGGCCCAGGCTGCCAACTACAGCTTAAAGAGATAGCTAAGCAAGTCCAAGCTACTAGACCAGTGCTTCCCAAAGTTCACCTACGTTATACTCACAGGAGAGCTCATTGAACCATAGCTTGCTGGGCCCCAAGCTTAGAGTTTCGAACTCCCTAGATCTGGGGAAGGGCGAGTGCAGAGAATTCCCATTTCTAATGTTCCCAGGAGCTGCTGGTGCTCCTGGTCTGTGGGGACCAAATTTTGAGAACCATGGCTTTAAATTATTCTCCTTATTGGAGGCGTCTGAAGGTGGGTCACTGAGAGGAAGACTACACTTCATCAGGTCTGGGTACACGAAGGAGGCCTAAGTAATACTTTGGCAAAGGGCTCTCGGAAGACAACACAGACCAGCAGGGGGTGGGAGGAAGTCATGCCTTCTGTGTGCCAAGCCCTTGCCTCTCCCACACTTTGCCCACTATGAAGGAGCTGGAGTTAACTCCGACTCCGCATGCAATGTTTAGGGCGGTGCCAGGTGCCCAAGAGATGCAGGGGGGGAAAAAAAAAAAAGACCATGGATTGCCCAACTCAAATTCCTAAGGAATTTTCCAGGCTCATATATTTAGTTCTGTGTCTCCATTTCTCTCTCTACACACCATCCCACCTATATCTCTCTACCTAGCTCCAATCTACGTATCTATCTGTCTGTATATCTGCACATGTTGCTTCTAAAATAAGGACCCTCGGACTAACACGAGGCAGCCCTCACAAATGGGTCAAAGATTGCGGATGCCATTAAAACTATCACTGGAATATCCCATTACTGGGGAAAAATGGGGTTTCTCTTCATTCATTTCATTTAGATTTTAAAGGTAATTGTGACCTGGCAGGCAGATAAATCTGTATTCAACATCTACTGACAGGGATCATTGTAAATAGCATTTCTATCCCAATTCTCCAGAGTTTATAGCAAGAAAGGAAGATGATGAATATAATCTGGAATGGGGTTTATAAATCTTTTTAAGACCTGATTTTTCCCTGCTTCTCTAAGCATCTGCATTACAACCAGCTCTTTAGCTAATATTGCTTTTGGGCCAAAAAGCAAAGTTTACCAGGGCTGTCTTGATTGTGAGCACTTTATAATTACAAGAGAAGGACAAGACTCTGAATTCTGAGCAGGGGAGAGGAAAAAAAAAAAAGGTACTAGTTCAGCTAATGGCACAAATGAGACTTAAGAGCCAAATGAAAGAGTAGAAATAGTCCTCATTGCTTGCTAAATTGGAGGAAAAATCCTACAAAGCTAAACCAAACCAGCTCATCAGTCAGTCCTTACTCATATTCTAAAAGTGTGGATTAATCAGGGAGGGAGGGGAGAGGAGAACAGGGCCGCTGCCTCCCATTCTTTGAAGCATGGTAGAGTGATGAGCCTCACATTATCAGCCTTCCTGCCACCGTACACCAACCGAGTTAAGCTCATTTCGCGTGGTTATAAAGATTCATGCAGCAATTATTTAGAGACTTGCACATCCACCCTTTAATCAGGCTGGTGAAACGCACATGCTAGCTATTTTCTGGATGTTTAGCTAGGAGGAAAAAGCAGGCGTGCTTCTAAAGGCATTTCCTCTCTAACAGCTTTTGGAGTTTCCACCTCCCAGCTTCTATCCCTACCCGCTTTGAGGTGACTGAGACAGCCGTCTATAAAAATATCCATAAAGGTATTGAGAGGTTCATGACAGGGCCCTGCTTTGCCGTCCATCTTCAACTCTCTCACCGGAGTTATCACCAGTGCGGCGACCTTTCCCTCTGTGCTGTTTCAGGACTTCAGTTCTGTGCCTCTATGCTTTTTAATAAGGGCACACTTCTACCTTTGTATTGGATTTTAGATTGTAAATGTTTTATTTCTCTTCCTAGAGGGCAGATTCAGAGTTTCAGTTCTCTTTGCACAACCTGCAGTTGCAAAACTATTTACAGAAGGAATGCATGCCCGAGGAATGGAAGGTATCAGGTGTTTTGGTTAGGAGCCACGTGCCTCAGGGATGGGCTCCGTTAGAAATGCTCTGACTTCTGTCTGGAACCCACGGCAGGCAGATGTCCCACTGCAGCCAGATTCCAGCCTCCATCCAGTGGTTCCCTGCTCCTCGCCTGAATCCAGACACATCTGCGCGCCGGCCTTTCCTTTAGCGTTCGGGCTTTCCCCAAAGGCACCATGTTTTTTCATCTCTCCATGTCTTTGCCCTTGCTGTTGGCATTTCCTGAAATCCCGTCCACCCCAGCTGACTACTGATCATGATTTAGGACCCCAGTCAGGTGCCAGCTCTGTAGGAAGCCTTCCCTGAGTCCCAGCTCTAGCCCCTGTGGGGAGGGCTGCCTCGTGCCATTCGGGCATCGCATTTACATCAGAGCGTCTGACCTCCTGTATCACAGCCATCTGTTTGCTCTTGTTCCTAATGCCTCACCTGCCCTGTGCAGCCACCGACTAGCCTAGAGTCTCCCTAAGGCCAAGTGCCTGGTCTTAGTGATTTCTGGTTTTCTATGTCTTGTATAATGTCTGTAACAGTAGATGCTTGATAAATATTTGTGGAAGTGAAATGAATTGTTTGTATCCCTTGAAGCCAGTAAAAACTACCCGGAAGAGTGTTCAGCTTCTTATGCCTCTCCTAACATTACAAAAAGCATTAGACAGTGATAGTGGAACTTTAAGTCAGTGGTTCTCAAAATGTGGGCCACAGGACAGAGTAGCAGGTATCACCTGGGAACCTGTTAGAAATGCAAATTTTCAGATCCCAGCCCAGACCTACTGACTCAAAAAATCTTATTTAGAGACCAGAAATCTGTATTTTATAGCTGCTTGCTAGTGAGAACCTCTGATTTAAGTCATTAGAAGCAATATTTTGAGAAATAGTATATAGCAGTGAGAAGGTCAAGGCCATAGGGATCAATGGTTCAAATCCCAGCTGCTATGCTTGATTTGTGGGTGATGTTTGGTCAAGTTAGGTCAACACTGTGAGGCTCATTTCCCTCACTAATTAAAGGTGGAGGGACCAAAGCAAGTGACAAACTTAAAATGCCTAGTACAGTGTCCAGGCTACAGAAAATGTTCAGCAGATGGTGGTACCTATTTTACTATTTCCCAAAATGCATGACATAAGTTTCAAAAGCATTAATCTCAAAAGTATTCAGAGAAAGGAGGAGGAGGAAGAGGAGGAAGAAGGGGAGAGGGAGGAGGGGGAGGAAGAAGAGAAGTGGAGGAGAGAGAGGAGAAGGGAAAAGCTGCCTGGTCAAAGAACTTTGGGAAACAAAGCTTCTATTCTCTTGGAAAGTCTCAGTTCACATAAGCATATTAAAGCCTATGTGAAGTCTTACAACTTTTTTTATTTTTAAACTTTAATTCAGTTTTTCCTAAACTCTCCCCTCCCTTTCTTCCTTCCTTCCATCCAGGGTGAGTAGAGAGAAAGCAAGAGTTTATCTTCTGGTTACTTAGGAGAACAAAATAAAAGTTTTCACTGTGGCTTTGAGTTTCTGATTGTTTGCTTTTTAATTGGATCTGGGGAAGAAGAATAACTTCAAGAATTTTCCTATAGTAACACAACAAATATTCGCAAAATATGTGTAATGACTTGTCAATCACCCAGCAGATATTTACTGAATGCATGCTAAGTGTGAGGAGGCCTAGACCAGGCATTCTTTTGGGCATTGAGGATACTGAAAGAAGGGGAGGAAATTTGGATGGAGAAGGGATGTCTGAGGAGATGATATTTGAGTCAAGTGAATGCCTGGGTCAGCCTTGCAGAGATCTGGGGAAACAATGTGGGCAGATGGAGCAGGAAGTACAAGGCTGTCACAGGAAAGAGCTTAGTGTTTTTAAAGAATGCAAAGAAGTCTAGTAGGCTGTCACAGGAAAGAGCTTAGTGTTTTTAAAGAATGCAAAGAAGTCTAGTGATTTACATCATGCTAGCCACAATGAATGATCTTGATTTTATTCTAAGGGCAATGAAAATATATTTTACTAAACATGCTGGTTTGGGCTGATATTTAGGTATGAGAACTTTGCTCTATATTCAATATCTTCCTTAGTGATACACAGAAATTTCCAAGACCAAGAAAGCCAAGTATTTTTTCTCCATCCATCATCCATTTATCCATTAATCATCTGTGGTTTCTGATGTGCCAAGCATGGTGCTTAATAGGTAACAAAGATACAAAGATAAGACAAAGCTTCTGCCTTCAAAAAACACCCTGATTATCTAGTAAAGCACCTCCAGTGTGAAAGAGGCTTGGTAGATGTACAGGTGATTACACCGGCTGCATTGAATTACCTGGCCGTATTTCTTATTTCTTAGGGAGTCATTCTTCATAAGGGGACTAAGTCTTTGAATGGAAAGAAACACTGCAGTACTTTGATTACTGACTACATAAAATGCATTATTTCATCACACTCAAAAGCATACTATGCATAATCATTTGGATCCTGAATTTGGATGGAGTGCAGGAACAAGGGTAACAAGAATTCAAAGCTGACACACAAAACTTAGTTCCTCTGTCACCCATAAGACCTAATTTTGCTTAAGCGTGCATCCCATTCTTGAATGATTGTCCTACTACATAGTTTTAAAAGCCTTCGGAAATTATTTTCTTCTTTATTTCACTAGCCAACATTTTTTTCCCCTCTCTAACATCTTCTTGAAATGTCTCTTATAAAGAAGTCTTCTTTTTTTTTAATTTCCTGTGGCAAAGGAAAAAAAGAAAAATACTAGCAACAAAACATATGCTAAGGTAATTTAAGAGTTGTGATAAGCCAAAAGGAAACGATAAACAGCCCCCAGAAACTCACAAAGTTAAAGAGGTTGTTCCTTTTTAAAGAAGTCTAATTGGACACAGCAGGGGTCTGGATCCATGTGCCTAACTGTTTTACAAGAAGAATTTTCTACTAGGATGTGGGAAGTTAAAGTCTGTGCTCAACTTCTCTGAAACTGATTTGTTCGCATCTATCATCCAATCCAGAACTGGTAGGACCAATTCTGGAGTGAGTAGGACCATGGAAATACATGTATAAATGCTGAACGTGAATTATATGATAGTTTCTATGATCTGCCACCTCTTTGGCCTGAGTAGCTATGGAGTTACCATTCCATCCCTGTTTATTACAGACAGGGAGTTCTGAGTGGCCCAATCCCAATTGTTTACTGGAATAAAAAGACCATAAGAGAAGAAGAAACCCAGGAAAGAGGTAATGCTCTCCCACTGCAGAGCCTGGGGCGAAACCTCAGACTTTATGTCAATTGTCATGAGTTAATCTGGACGAAGGTTCTGAGTTTTATGGGGAAGAGTGCTGATTCTACCGTCCACTTGAGGTGGCATTATTATTAATAAACAATAATGATAACTGGCATGCATGTCTGCCTCTCACTGTGCAACAGAGAGGCATTTTTTCCCACACATTATCTTGAAGCATAATTATCCCTGTGTTATAAATGGTGAAACTAAAACACAGAGAAGTTAATTAAAGAACTTGCCCAGGGTAACAATAGTCCAAATAGGAAAGGAAATAAGGCATAGACTTTGGAGCTCTTAAGAGAGGGTTTTTGCAGAACTGTGATGGGACACATTTTTAAGGACACAGGCTCCCACCTTTTCCCTAAGCCTGCTGAGTACATACCTCTCAAGGTCTTTTGCTAGGCTTGACTCTGAAACTGAATAGGTTTTAAAAGCAGAAACACCCCTATCCCCAAGTAGCTGCACAATGGACTCTGGATGGCAGGTGCCACATCATGTTGTGTAAGGTGTCTCCACACACTCTCTGCTTTGGTGCTGCACCTGGATAACCAGGAGTGCTGCATTTTTGGTCCTTTACCACAGAAAGGAAAAGCACTCCTCTGTCTAGATGTCCCATCAAAGCTTGCTTGCATTGTAATGTGGGAATGTGTTTTAGAAGACCAACCTAATTTGATCCACATTGTTCAAAATGTATAACTCCAGGCATGGATCTGAGCTGGGCATATATTCTCTCTCTCTCTCTCTCTCTCTCTCTACATATAAAGAACTGTATTTGGCTCATAAGAACCTATGTGTTCTATTTTCTCCATTCTGGAAAATACTTTGTTCACAATGAATTTTCCTAAGATTAGGAGCTTTATAAATAATGTACATGTTTAATGTAGCATTCCTTTTTTCCTTTTGTGAAATGCTATAATTAAGTCCATAGCGTGCTTACCATCAATGTGGTGTTACAGTCAGAAATATATCATATTTGCTTATTCCTATCACAAAGGACCTGTGGCATCTGACAACAGAATACAATGAAACATAAACAGAATTTACTTAGCATGGGAAATTTCATTTTGTAAAAGTCTGAATCTTTTCCAAAGCAAGCCAGAGTCCAATCAAGCCCTAGATGCTTCTGGGTTATTTTTCAAAGAGGGATCTCACACTGAGCTTGTGCTGCTTGTGAGGAAATGGGCAAGTTAGGGCCAGTAGAACCGCAGAACTCATCAGTGTGAGACAGAATGCCAGGAGGAAGCCAAGGACCTGGCTCAGGTGTGATGATGGCTCTACAAACCCAGGCAATGCCCAGCACCTGTGGCATGGTGGACACAGTATGGGTATTTAATCAAAACATGCTGACAGTCCACAGCTTCTGAGTAGCAACCTCAGAACCCGAGGTGAGGCAATCTTCCGTGTTGTATCCTGCAGTATCTATCGTAATTAACGGCAATGACAAAAACTTAAATTTGAATTCTGCTTCTAACTGCCTTAGCACTGACCTTAGCCGCTCAGCATAAAGCCCAACTATGTTTTAAGGATATTTAATCCAGGCTCCCTAAAACTCACATAACCTTTTCATGACCCATTTAAGCTTTCTTTCCTCCTAACTGTGCATACTTGTCAATAGGTCTAGCTAGGAAAGCACAGAAATCAAGAATAATTGTGCAAAGGAACCAAAGAATTTGTCCATTAGCAAAGTTAAAATTTTACTTGGTAAATAAACTCATCACTGAGAGCAGAGGTTAGATGTGAGTTGAAATGCAGCTGAAAAAGCTACTGGGAGCTAAGGCGAAACAAGGGAGATCAGTCATGAGGGCAAAAGCATATTTCAAGGGTAGTGTAAGTCCAAGGTGTAAAAATTCTATTTTTGGTGTGGTAGAATAAATCAATGGTTTGAAACACACAAACACCACACACACACACACACACACACACACACACAATCTGTCTTCATGTAACACAAAATAAATAAGCAACCCTTGACTTAATATATGTGACTAGGTAGACAAAGTCCTACAAACCATAGAGTACCTGGGGGAAAGCAATGAAGA
Source organism: Eulemur rufifrons (assembly GCF_041146395.1). Classification (NCBI taxonomy): domain Eukaryota; kingdom Metazoa; phylum Chordata; class Mammalia; order Primates; family Lemuridae; genus Eulemur; species Eulemur rufifrons. The sequence goes on from NC_090992.1 coordinate 17,885,165, forward strand.
GACCTTAGGGTGGGAAGTTTGAGAACATTTCACTAAATATGGCCCTTTGGGGAAGTCACTTGAAATTTCTGACCCTAACATGTCTTATCTGTTAAGTAGAGACCATAATACCCTTTATATCCTCTTCACCACACGGTTGTAGTGAGGATGTTAATAATGATAAAAGTGAAAAACATGATGGTGTTATTTAAAAGTGAAAATGGTATATCAACATGGAGATTATTATTGATGACAATACTGGTGATATCATCATCATCATTATTGTCATCATCATCATTGATGTCAACAAACTAGATAACTGGGATTGCAAGTTCAATGCTACAGAAGCCAGGCAAGTCACATAAAAGAGAAAATGGAAAAATCGTGCACCATCTAAATTGGGCAGCCTCTACTTGACTCTAGCTATTTGTTGTCATGATGTAATGTAGGTGGGTATTTCTACGTATGCTGTTATTTCAAGAAAGATAGAATTGTGAACGTTTATATAAAATCTCTTGGTTTTTCAAAATTGCCACCTAAATAAAAACATTAAAAAAAAAAAACAAAAACCAAGAAGGACAAATCAAATAGGTTTGCAAGCTCCTCTGACCAAGGGCCAGATGTTTGCAACCTGAGATAAAGTACATGAGCTTATTCCTTGAAATAGAAAATGTTACACAAACATAAGTGATGATGATGATGATTATTTAATATCATCATCATCATCATCATGTCAACATCCTCATCAATCTAGAAATGGGCAACAACTCTGGTTTCCTTTGGGAGGAAAAAGTTGTTTCTGTGTTGTTAAAGAGAGGGGACAGCCTCGGCAACTCAACACATCGTTGGAAGGGGAGTAAACGTGTTATGCCTTGTTCTCAGTCTTTTCATAGAATTGTGACATTTGAAAGTTGGAAGAGAACTTTCAAAACATCTGACTCAAATCCTCCCAGCACTACAAAAGACAAGAGAGAGGGTCCAAGAAGAGAAAGGACTGCCCCAGGTGACACTGTGAGTTCTGGGTGGAATTAGGACTCAAACAGATTCTCTGGCAGCCACATCTCCTGGGCTCTTTCTTTCTTCACCATGATTTTCTTTCTTTGTTTCACAGATTCTTTTTATCTTCTGAGCCCTTTCAGCAATTTGAGATCAATAAATAGAGGCAGAAAAGGCCAAGTCTGCCCAGTGTAATATGACTTTTTCCCCTCCCTGTGAATTATTTTCACAACAGATCCTCCGTCTCTTATATTCTAACTAGTTTTTAGTCTTCACGAGAAGGTACACAGGTTAGCAAAAGAAAACATAAAACTAGCATCCTAATAATATCTTAAATAGGTGGTGTCCCATTCTATCTCTTTCTATTTTTTAAAGCAAATTGCTTGACCTGACCGGGAAGACCATGCGAATAAACTACAGAGAAATAGGGAGAGGCATAAACTAGTAAGGATCACTGCTCCTTCACAGCAACAAAATCGCTCATGGAAATGTATCAAAGACAACAGTTACTGCAGAGAAAGCAACATGCAAAGCGCTATCCTAAGCAGGCACAGTAAAAGTCTGTGTGTGTGTGTGTGTGTGTGTGTGTGTATTTTGTGGGGCTGGGTAATGGTGAGGCACCCTGGGGAGATGCAAAAGGTCATGCAGATGAAAATAACCTTGGATCCTGGGAACGAGTGCTCCATTACCACAGACGGGAAGAAAACACAGTATCCAATCAGATGGAACAGATTGAAATGCGATTCCAGTCAAGTGTGAATGCCACCGATTGCATTGTGGAACTATTTGGGGAGCGGGCATGAAGGAAAAGAGTCCTGTGCCCCACCCCTCGGTCCACATTGGACATCCACACAATTCAAAAATGGATTTGTAAGGCCGTAAGTTGCACGAAAGCATCTCCGTAAATCCTAAGTGAGGGTGGGGGTGGGAAAGTGTGATAAAGATAAATTAGGGGGTCTTTTTCTATAGGGGCTCTGACTGTTCTGCTGAGGTGTTAAAAAGATGCTATATCATCAGTTTCTTTTCTTTTCTTTTTCTTTTTTTTAAAGAGAAGGGATGCAAAGTCTGCCTTTGGGGTGGAAAAGGAAAAAAAAGAGCGATTGATCATTGCCTTTTATTGTTAGCTTCCCATGGTTCAGTGTTCACTGATAGAATTGGTTCAACTCCAAGATGCTGTCTTAGAAACAATTATTGTTTTCCACTAAAATACAACTCTAGCAGAAAACATTAATTTAAGTGATAACTGCCTAAATGCTTCCGTACCAAGAATGCACGTGCCCCCTCATCTTTGGCTTTACAAGCACCAGAAAGGAATAAGGATAATAAGCAACAGAAATGGTAAAACAAAAGCTTTGATGGAAAGTGACAAAAGGGAGAGCTGGTATTGGCCCTGGGGGAATCAAAGGGAAGGCTGGCGCTGGAATTTTAAAGCACCACAAAAAATAGTTTTTCTATACTTTACTAGTTTATTTGGATGTTAGAGTTTAAATATTAACTGCATTGCTTTTCTTTGCTTGCATGTGGCTTTCTTTGCCATTCATGTTGCACTATGCCCTCATCCAGAAATGCCTTCTTCATTCTGTCTGTCCTTCTGCAGAATGAGGGAGTAGGCTGGGGGCCACAATCTGCCCCTTACTATTTCCTTAAACCATTCTTTGGAGATTGAAAATACCCTTGCACACTTTTCCTCCATCCTTTGACTTCATATACTATTTGTTCATTCACCTAATATTTATTGAGCATCTGCTGCATATGAGGCCCAGTGTCAGCTAAATGCATAGAATAAAATGCATTCTATTTTGGGAGATATGATTTGTGTCTTCAAAGAACTTAAATCTAGTGGTGAAAGCAATCAAAGAGCATGGTGGGATCAATAATAGAGGTGACATAGGAAGCCACATCTAGTAGCTCTATTCTGCTAAGTATTCAGTTGGATGCTGTTCTGAGTTGAATTGTGTCCCCCCCAGAAGGTATGAATTCCTAAGCCCTGGTACCGCTGAGTGTGACCTTATTTGGATTTTGTGACCTATTTGCAGATCTAATTCAAATGAATTTATCCTGGATGACAGTGAGCCCTAAATCCAATGACTAGTACCCTTATAAGGAGAGGCAGATTTGGGACCCACAGATACACAAAGAGAAAAGATGGCCATGTGAAGATAGAGGCAGGAATTAGAGTCACGCTGCCACACCAGGCAATGCCAAGGATTGCCAGCAACCACCAGAACTAGGAGTGGCAAGGAAGCATTCTTCCTCAGAGCATTTGCAGAGAGCGTGGGTTGGCCAACACCTTGATTTTGGACTTCTAATCTCTGTAGCGGTGAGAGAATACATTTCTGCTGTTTTAACCCATCTAGTTTGTGGTACCTTGTTAAGGCAGCCCTAGGAAACCAATACAGGTGCTAAGCCCATGCATTCCCTAGGTAGTTCCCCTGATTTAGGGCTGCACCCCTATAAACATATCAATGGAGGCAACTATCTCAAAGGCACCATCAACTCAGGAGAGCAGCTACTAAAAGAATGAAGAGAGAACTATTCCCTTGGATCTAGGTCACTCTGTCCCTTCTAAGGAAGACAGTAGATTAGATAAACACATCTTTTCTCACCATGCCCTCTGGTACCTTTTCTGTTCTTTCTAAAAGCAATCAAGCTCACACACACAATCACAGATGGTCTCAGATCTAAAAGCTTTACAATGACCTACTGTCACCAGGCCCAAGTCAAAAAGCCTTAGTGGGGACAGTCACCTTTTTGTTGCCCTGGTCTACCATGGTCTTTTTAAAGCTAGATCAATAAGGATGTGTCTTGAGCTTATCTCAACCTGAACCACGTGCTAAGTGATGCAAAATGACTAAAGAAATGACCCTTGTCTTTAAGTGGTGACAATTTAATGTTGACACAAGTGACTTATATGCATGAAACACCAAGAGAATATTACAAATCAGAAAGTAATGAGGTGCTAAATTGAATAAGGCAGTCTATAAGACTGTTCTGCAATATTGAAAAGAGAAAGCTCTGGTTGGGCTGAGTTGGTTGGGAAAGCTTTGGAGAAAAGATGAGACCTGTGCTTAGCTGGATACTGGATTAGTGGGGAGGGACAGTAATCAGGGGCATCTTCTGTGTTCTCATGCCATCCTAAGCTGGGCTGGAATAAAGAGCTAAAGCCCCCACAACTCCACAGGGCTTGCTAATCAACAGAGGCAGATATAGATAAATCTATGGATTTGAGGCAAACGCCCCAGTGCTTAGCTATTCGAGTTCACAGCACCTGATGTCATTTCAAACACATTGTCCCTGATCAATACGTATTTGTTGAATAAAATATATATTTGAGAAGATTAAACTCCATTTGGGGGTTCTAACATCGTATTAAGTGTTTTGCATGTCCAATCTTGTAACTTTCTTTTAAAATGTTTTCATCAAAAGAAAAAAAAAATGCACGTAGTTTGAAGAATCAACTAGTTCTACAAGGTTTGGTTCAAAAATAGCAATCTTTTTTCATCACCACCAATTTCTTTCTCCTCAGCAGCAACCACATTTACCTTTTTTAGCTGATTATTTTGGTATTTATCGCCTGTTCTATAAATAGCATGCTTTGCTTCTATTTCTTGCGTTTTCAATTTTAAGCACTATCGAGTAACTTCTAGCTACGAAATTTATAGATCCAGGCTTTTTCCTCTATATGCCCAGGCTACATATGTCCCCTTTTCATCCCCCAGCCTTCTGATATAACACTTAGATTATTACTCAATGTTTATTATTGCCATGTAAATACGATTCAGAGCTGAGCCATGTTACTACTTTCATTTCTTGAATGTATTTTGCTCCTGGAATTGACTTTTTAAAGTTTACTTAAATTTTTAGTAATATATACTTATCACTCTGGAGACTAATTTCTTTGGGTCAAGTTCTTGTTGTACTGCTCGCAAGTCACTTAACCGCTCTGTGCCACAGTTTTCCCATCTGTAAAATAGGAATACTAATAATCCAACTCACAGCATAATGTGTTAACGTCCTCCAGACGAAACATTACCAGAAGGAGCAGGCTGTGGCCAAGCAAAGTTTATTAACCCATTGCAACGAGGGAGAAGACACAATGGGAGTCATGGGGTGCTTCAGTAAAGGAGTGTTAAAAAGGGCTTGTGTTAAGTGATTTTTAGGGAAAGTGCAAGGGAACAGGTTCACTCTGTATTTGGTTCTATCAGAGAGTGCGTATGATTCTATGATCTGTTATCTCAATATATTTGCTCTATAAAGAGAGCTGACTAGAAAAGGCTAAAACTGTAAATAGCAGAGAAACAGCACTCACTCATTTTAGCCTGGAGAGGGGGATGTTTTGTATTTTGTGGTTTGGACAATGACTGTCTGTTTTTATTATTAGGTAAAATCATGATGCCATCTTATTGGCATTTTACCTCACTTCATCATAGTCAGGGAGTGGCCTCAGTGAGTGTCGGTATTTTGTAAGATTTTATGTTCAATGAGAGAACACCGTGGCCTACCTGTGAGTGACAGTCTAGCTCCTAACAGCACCTAAACCTAGCTGTTAGTGTCAGGCCTGTTCCCAGCATCAAGGGTTGCCTTTCTCTTTCTCAGTGGTGAGGATTCAATGAATTACTATTTGTAAAAATCATAAAAACAATGGTTATCATAGAAGAAGTCCTTAAAAGTGTTTTTTTTTTTTTTTTTTTTTTTATTACAGCACAAGCAACAAAAGAAAAAAAGAGAAGTTGGACCACACCAAAATTAAAGACTTTTGCATATCAAAGGACACCATCAACAGAATGAAAAGGCAACCCAGTTCATGGGAGAAAACATTTGCAAATCATATATCTGATAAGTAATTGATATCCAGAATATATAAAGAACTCCTACAATTGGAGAACTATAAAACAAATAATGAAAGAAATCAGAGATGACACAAACAAATGGAAAAACATCCATGCTCATGGATTGGAAGAATCAACATTGTTAAAATGTCCATACTGCCCAAAGTGATTTACAGATTCAACACAATTCCCATCAAAATTTCAACATCATTTCTCAAAGATCTAGAAACAATAATATAAAAACATTATATGGAACCAAAAAAGACCCCAAATAGTCAAAGCAATCCTAGGCAAAAAGAACAAATCTGGAGGCATCACATTACCTGACTTCAAATTATTCTACAAGGCCATGGTAACCAAAAGAGCATGGTACTGGTATAAATGAAGACACACAGATCAATGGAATAGAATAGAGAACCCAGAAATAAAACCATATATCTAAGACCATCTGATCTTTGACAAAGCAGATAACAATATACACTGGGGAAAGGAAGCCCTATTCAATAAATGGTGCTGGGATAACTAGATAACTACATGCAAAAGAATGAAACTAAATAGCTATCTCTCAATATATACAAAAAATTAAGTCAACGTAGATTAAAGAGTTAAATGTAAGACCTAAAATCATAAAAATTCTAGGAAAAGATGTAGAAAAAACTCTTCTAGACATTGGCTTAGGTGAAGAATTTATGAGTAAGACCCCAAAAGCAAATATAGTAACAACAAAAATAAATAAATGGGACTTAATTAAACTAAAAAAGTTTCTGCAAAGCAAAAGAAATAATCAATAGAGTAAATAGACAACCTACAAAATGGGAGAAAATATTCACAAACTATATATCTGACAAAGGGTTAATATTCAGAATCTACAAAGAACCCAAACAATTCAGGAAGATAAAACAAAACAACCCCATGGAAAACTGGGCAAAAGACATGAACAGACTCTTCTCAAAAGAATATAGACAAATGGCCAACAAACATAAGAAAAAAATGCTAAACTTCACTAGTAATCAGAGAAATGCAAATTAAAACAATAATGAGATACCCCCTTATTCCTGTCAGAATCACCATTATTAAAAAGTCAAAAAATAATAGATGTTGGTGTGGTTGTGGTGAAAAGGGAATGCTTATACACTGTTGGTAGAATGTAAACTTGTACAACTACTATAGAAAGCAGTATAAAGATTCCTCAAAGAACTAAAAGTAAACCTACCATTTGTACCAGCAGTTCTACTACTGAGTATATACCCAAAGGAAAAGAAGTCATTATAACCAGAATGTTTATCACAGCACAATTCACAATAGCAAAGATATGAAATCAACCTAAGTGCCTATCAACTGATGACTGGATAAACAAAATGCAGTATCTATCTATCTATCTATCTATCTATCATGGAGTACTACTCAGCCATAAAAAGGAATGAAATAATGTCTTTTGCAGCAACTTGGATGGAACTGGAGATCATTATGCTAAGTGAAGTATCTCAGAAATGGAAAAGCAGACACTACATGTTCTCACTTATAAGTGGGAGCTAAACAAAAGACATATATGGTCATAAAGAGCAGTAATGGACATTGGAAACTAAGAAGGGGGGATGGTGGGGGAGTGAGGGATAAAAATCCACCTACCAAGTTCAATGTACACTATTCTGTTGATGGAGACCTGAAAGCCCTGACTTCAGTATGATATAATTTATCCATATAACAAAAAACACTTATACCCTCTAAATTTATCAAAAGAAGTCCTACAACTCAACAATAACAATAAAAAATAAATGATCCAATAAAAAATAAATGATCCACAATCCGATTAAAAATTGGGCAAAGAACTTGAATAGACATTTCTTCAAAGAAGATATACAAATGGCCAGCAAGCACATGAAAAGATGCTCACCATCACTAATCATCAGAGAAATGCAAATTAAAACCACAATGAGATACCACTTCACACTGATTAGGATGGATGTTATCAGAAAACCAGAAAATAACAAATGTTGGGGAGGTTAGAGAAACTGGAACACTTGTGCATTGCTGGTGGGAATGCAAAGTGGTACAGCCACTGTAGAAAATGGTATGATGATTCCTCAAAAAATTAAGCATAGAATTACTATATGATTCAGTGATTCCATATATATTCTTCTGGATATATATTCAAAAGAAGTCAAAGCAGGTGCTAGAACAGAGATTTGTACTCCAATGTTCATAGCAGCATTATTTACAATAGCTAAAAGGTAGAAACAACACAAGTGTCTAATGATGGATGAGTGAATAAACAAAATGTGGTATATACATAACATGAAATATTACTCAGCCTTAAAAGGAAAGAAATTTTGACACATACTACAACATGGATGAAACTTGAGGACATCATGCTGAGTGAAATAAGCCCATCACAAAAGGACACATATTGTATGAGTCCACTTATGCGAGGTATCCAGAGTAATCAAATTCATAGAGACAGAAATAAAATAGTGGTTGCTAGGGGCTGAGAGGAAAGGAGTTAGTGCTTCATGGGTATAGAGTTTCTGTAGGAGACGATGAACATGCTCTGTAGATGGATGGACAACAATGTGAATGTATTTAATGCCATAGAATGGTACACGTAAAAATATTAGTAATAAAAATGGTAAATTTCATGTTATGTATATTTTACAAAATAAAAAATTGTTAAATTAAAAAGTAAGTAATATCAAACCCAATCTTTGGTCCAATTGTGGAAAGCCTGTTTTTAAGACATTTAGGTGCATCAGAATGTCCTTTAATATTCATAACAACTTCAAGACTTGTAGATATTTATTACTGTTTTACAGATAAAAGTATTGAGACAGATTAAGTAAGTTGTTCAAGATCATAGTGTTACAAAGTGTCACTATGATTTGAATCTAAGTAGTGTGGACTTCAGAGTCCACACTCTTAAGAATGTGTCCTTCATTATTATTTTTGGGATGGGTCTAAGAGATTTATCCAGGGCTGGGGCTGTAATTTTTGTTCAAATTGCCCATTGGTAAAATAAATGCATCTTTTGACTCAGCAGAGAATTGATATATCTCTAACTACGACTGGAGACACTTTTAAAAATGACTACTGAATATTACACAAGTAGCTAGTTAGAATTAAATGTAGTCTTTAAGGGAATTTAGGAGAAGCTGCAGTCCTGCGTAATAATTATTAGGGCAGGAGACTGTTAAGATATTGCATGTAGCTCTGGACTTGCCTAGGATATCTTTTTGTGTGTATCAAGAAGCCAGGGACAGAGATGGAGAGGTGTAATGTACACAATGCCTATCGACTCTGGGGTTTTTGTCAATATCAAGACTATTTGCCGAAGAGGAGCAGTTCTCTGCCGTCTGTCACTTCCATGCTTCAGCATCTCCGAAGGAATTACCTGTCCATCTTGATTGTGTGCTCATTTGTACCACGGTGCAGAAGAGCAAGCCCCACCCTAGCTAGACTGGAAATTGCTGGACCTACAGAATACATATGTAAGTATGGGTGTGTGTATGTGCTGCAGGAAGACACAAAGGAAAAGAAGGAAAGGTCTCATCTCTGTTTGCACACTGCTGGGCACATTAACAGTGCTTATTTGTTCCCAATTCTTAAGGTGGGAGACCTTAAAAGGCCAAAGCTGAAGTGAGTGTCTTTGGGAACCCAGGTTCATGTTGGCGGAGCTGTGCTCTCTCCCTGTCATGGGAATGACATCAAAATTTTCAACCAAGTGTCACAGTACCCCAAACCACTCTCCTCACCTTCTGCAGGTAAGCTGTGAGGATCTGCCCAGCATGACTGTGTAGGTCTTAGTTTTGTCAACATCCCAGATGGAGGGGTGGAACCCATACTACCCAGGGGAGAGGCCGGGGAGCCCCTAACATTGGGACAGCTGGATCCCACTGGACTCAAGGACTTACAAACACAGAACATTTGAGCAAGAAGGAAGCCTAGAGAAAGCCAAAGCTTGATCTTGACAGGTAGGGAAACCGAGGCCAAGAGTGTTTGAATGACTTGCCAAAAATCATGCTGTGAAGCAGGGAAAACCCAAGTTTTCCAATTTCCACTTCAGAACTGTCCCCTTACATTAATGCTTCCCAAACTTGCTAGATGACAAGAATCACCTGAAAGGAACAGCAAAAACAGAGTTCCTTAGCCCCTCCTGAACTTATCGAATCAGAATCTTCAGGGGAAGCGTCTAGGGAGCTGTGTGCTCGCCAAGCAGTGGGTATTTGGTGACGCTGCATTTAGTTTTTCTCAAACTTTAAAAAAAATTGTAACCCGTGCTCTTTCATACAAGGCTTTGCTTTAATACAATACACTGTTGTTTATCTCAATAAGCCACACAAATATTTTGAGGTTAACATTTAACAGAGGAGCGAGGAGCAAAGTCTCTGCCATGAGGAAGGTTGGGTTTGACTCCTAGGTCCTTCACTTCCCAACTTTGTGACTTCAGTAAGTGACTTCACCTCTTTGTGCCACAGTTTTCTCATCTATAAAATGGGTATGATGATAATCCTTACTGCACTGGGATGTGGTGGGGATTAAATAAAAGTAAATGAAGAAAGGTATATTAAGTGCTTAGCACAATAGCTAGCGCTGAGGGAGGAAAAGTGCCGTGAGCTGAGAGGCAGGTCCTCAGTGGCTCTGCATTTGGAGCATGAGTCAGGGCTGTTTCTGTGCCCTGCACAGACTGAAGACGGCAGCCTGGACTCAGCCTGCACTGCTCGGTGTGCTAAGACTAGGGAGGAGACGCAGCCGGGACCAAACCTACCTGGGTGCCAGGAAGTTGCTGCAGGTATCTCTGAACATCGGACGCAGACAGACATCCAAGGGACTTAGGGAAGACTGTGGAACCAGGAGGCTTATGCACAAAACAAATCTGACTTGGGAAAGTGAATGATATTTGAACTTGATTTCCTGACCCCCAAATCAGGGGTGGAAAATAAAGGTGGTTACTCTAGACATCAATTCATTTATTATTTAAGAAATACTTATTGAGCATCTACTGCGAATCTGCCACCAGGGACACTATAGCGGAGGTCCCCGCCGAAGGGGGGAAAGCTGAGAGGAGAAAGCAAAGCCTATAAAGAGAACAATCAGAAGTTAAAATGCAGAACATTAGGAGAAGTGGGATAAACAACCACATAACGGTACAAAGACTTTTGAAAAAAAGAGATAGTATTATCAGCACAGTACAATCATCATGTGCATAATAATTGCTGTGAGCTATTCAGGGGATCCTAAATTAAATTAAATTACAATGGGCGTAATCTGCTTAGGAAGGCAAGAAAATTTATAACATATCAGACAAAAATTTCTTTCTAAAACCTAAGATATATAAGGGGAAGAAATTTCATTCTTTCATGTCTACTTCTGTGAGCTCCCTTCTTCTTCACCCTAAATCTAGCCCCACGGAGAGTAGTAGGGGCCTAGGGAGGGAGAGGTGCCTTAGTTTTCATGAGAGGATATCAATTTTAACCTCTATATGGGTGTCAAGACAAATCTGTGACACAGAACACCTGCTTTTCAGGTTCCAGATAGTGACCATAACCTCGAAGTCTGCTAATTCCCACTGAATCCAGTTATGAGCAATAATATTTAAGGTCTATCACCTACAGGACATACAGTTTACATGGTCCTTTCATAGAACTAAGGTTTATCTATGGATCAAGTCCAGTTTTACCCTTGGACTGTGCAATGTTTAGATCTTTGTAGGACTGTTTTTTAACTGAAAGTGCTCTCTATTGCTTACCTGGAGGTTATAAGAAATTTTGACAGGAAATTAGCATATGTGTTATATGATGTCACTGAGAATTCAGTCATCTGGATACACACATGACCTCTTTCATGAGAAATTTCTTTCTGGCCTCATTTGGAGGTTTCACAGAATTTTCCTGAAGCATTGACTTATTTTTCTCTCATGGGTGTATGCATCTTGTTCTTTCTGTGTTTCCCTTTTTGCTTTGATTGCTAGGAAGCTCTGAATCAAGTTTTCTGTCTATCTTAAATAAAGGAACAGGACTTTACTTATCTGAGCATATATGCATGTTTTCCACGTAGATTTTTTTTTCTTTACCCTTATTGTATCACTTAATTATAGTTTTTGAGTATTTTATTTATTTTACTTTTATTTTGTTAAGTTTTTATTTTAATTTTTTATTTCAGCATATTATGGGGGCACAAATGTTTAGGTTACATATATTGCCTTTGCTCCACCTGAGTCAGAGCTTCAAGTGTATCCAACCCCCAGACAGAATTTTCTTTTTAAAACAATGGTTATAAGCTGTCACAAATTATGGAGGAGGTGCAAGAAAAAAAATGAATGAATGAATGAATAAAGCCCTTTTGCTTTATAATGCCAGATAAATATGACAACATTTACTTAACATTAAATTATTAAGTTAGCCAGGCAACTGAATTCTTGGACCACCCTTGCTTGCTGATTTTGATGTACTATTTCCATTTAGAATTAGTGAAGGCATTGCTTTCTAAAAAAGGGTTAGGGCACCTCCAGTGTGCTCAGTTACAAATGGAGACTCTCTCGTCGGGACAACTTCTTTGCCACATAGGACCTCCTGAAAGTCCTGGCAGAGGACTATTTCTTATATAGAGTTTGGTGTTATGAATGAATGTTCCACGCCCTTTTATTTAGACTTTAAAGAAAACTAAATTTCAACCTTTTCTAGGGAGAAAGTAATCCACTGCTTTTAGATATACTATGGCTGCCCCTATATTTTCTGCATCATATGTTGATAGCGAACTGCAAACTCTGCTCTGATTTGGAAGGGAGTCTCATTCTTCCGTCTGTGGGAGCCTCCATTATGTGGCCTCTGGGATCCAGATGCGTTATTTCATGGGATTTGAAATTATGCTTCTGTCTACAAGAAACATCTCTGGAGCTAACCTGTTCTGGCGGCAGGTCAGAACACAGCATAAGCCAGGAGCTGGAGCTCAGCTATCTAAAAGAAGATGCTTCGGGGGGAGAGAAACGCCCCTCGTAAGCATCTCACTAACTGTACCTGGGTATCTGCTCGATTGGCATAGATGGAGGGTTAGAGCAATTTGGCTTCAAAGGTGGCGAGGTTTTAGTACTGTCCACTAAAGAATACACTATAGTCATAGAAAATAATGACAGTCAAGCCATAAAGGTGAAGCTTTGTTGTTGCTTTCAGGAGGTTTTCATGTTGGGCAAAAACATTTTAGTTCCTATAGTTTATGTCCAGTTTGTCTCTTTAGAAAAGGGGCTCCTTGGGCAGGAATTGTGTGCTGTGGCTCTCCTAATGATGGGCTTCACCAACATCAAATAACAACGGCAACAATAACAGGAGAGGAAGAAATAATTTTTTACTGTCGTGTATGGGCTGAACCTGTTAGAAGGTGTTTTATTTCACCTAAGAAAGAGACAAAGACCAATCTGGTACCTGATCCTCAGAACATAAGGTTATTGCCAAGAGACCAATGTAAAAGACTCTGTGTAATTAACCAGCTAAACACAACACACCCAAACACATGGGCGCTTTGTTTGTGCTGTGACACCTCCTGAAAAATTCAGCCCCTTTCATCAAACTCAATTCAGAGCACTCAGGCACAGCTCTGCACTTTGCATCTTCTGTGTCAAACTCTATTTTCAATCCTTTATGTCAAATTTAAATTCATGGCAACTGCATTCAGATCTTGATAGAATCCCCAATTTGCCCTGGACCCCAAATCCATTCCACAAGAAACACACGCACACACACAGAGACACGCAGATATGCAGAGACGTGAGCACACACATACTTGTACTTAATTTGCTCTCATTTTAGCTAAACCAGAGTCAAGAATTTTGAATGATCGCCTGTTGGCTGGAGCTTTAACAAATTCTTAGGTAAATACCCCTTGAAAACAAGGGTATTGCAAAACTGGGTCTTTATCCCTTCGTTGGAAAAAAAAATCATATCAGCACCACCCTTGTTGGGGATGAAAATGGACCCTTAAATTTTCTGTGGTATTTTCTCCTGTTACTGAAGCTTAAATTGCTATCAGTCTTAAGCGAGCTGAACAAATTGGTATGAGTGACGAAAAATGGATGTTTGACTCTGAACACACAGATCTGTTGTGTCCACCAAAATGAGGTCTTGATTAGACATAACACTAACAAAAATACCCTACCAACAAGTTACAATCTGATGCACTGCCCGAAAGAAAGGAAATCACGCACTGCATTATCACTAAGAAAACATTCTAGATGGCCCCAAGATATGAACTGACCTCTCTTATGGAAATCATCTTTGCTTGGGTATCCATATATGCATAAAAGGATATAGTTTTTAAAAGCTCATTTTCTCTCTAATAATTGTCTGTTTTTAAAAAGCTATCAGCAGGTGCACCTCATTTCAAAAGCCTCTTGTCCTTCATAATACAATATTCATCACGATTACATAGTATGAAATAAAAAGCAGCAAAACATAAGTGAAGGTAGTTCAATTAAATGCAACACAATCTCAGCAGCAAAAAAAATGGCTCTGTAGCTAAAATCAGGTTCTGATGAAAGAAAAAAGGGAATATATTTCCACATATTTTTAATTATATAGAATTTCCTCAAACATGATTTTTCATAATATATTCCATTAAGTTAACATCATATTTGAAGAAAGAGCATTTTCCGATTTCATTTTAAGCCTGATTTTGAGCAATTACAGTGTCATTGTTCCGCGGTAGAAAGGTTGAATTCATTTACTGTGTGGTTATGCTAGTTATGATTGATGTCTCTTCTCCAAATGATAAACCAATCACCCCAATGATGTAATGTCATTTTAAGAGTGCCATAATCACATTTCTCTCAAACTAGAAGCTCTGATGAGTTCTAATAAAGATTTATGGTAGATTAAAGGCCTTCATAATATCAACAATGGATTGCTCATTTGATGAGAGATTTGATTAGGTAATTTTTTTTGAAAAAGAATATGAGTTTACTAAATATATCAGGCTTGGCTTTGAAGAAGGGCATGGGCCATCATAAGTAGCAGTCCATCATTCCATTTCCAGAATGAGTCATCTTAAATGTATTTGGGAGGTCCTCTCTAATTGGAGAGGTTGAGGCCAGCAGTGGGTGGCATATACTCATGGATGGAGCCAAAACACAACCTCATCAAGGAACACTCTTGGCATGGAAAACTTTGTACTGCTTTTGATGGGATATGTTAATGAACATCATGAGTGGCCAATTCAGAAGATAACTCCAAAGCCTTTGGGTCAGGAGCAATTAATTTCGGCAAATATCTCTCCTTGGGCCATGGATACTTAAACCCTAGATATTGCCCACTCCTACATTCACACATTCATGTGACCATATCACCAACAGGAGACATCAAACTAAGGCACGATTATTGCTGGGCCCAGAGCAATCCCCCCTAAGATATAGAGATTGAGAGTTGAGACAGCGGCCACAAAATCCTCAAAAGTGGAACAGAACCTTGTGTCCAGTCCTTCTGTTCCATGAATGTGAAAACTAAAATGAAAAGCATGGATTTAGAGGCAGTATTTACCATAGTACCACATGGTCAGCTTGTTAAATTCAAGCAAAGCCGCACAAGTGGAGGGTTATGGGAGAGGTCAGCCCCCAAACATCTCAGACTTGGCAAGACATTTGGTATTCATGTTATGGGAACACATTTTAATCGAAAAATCATCTAAACAAGCAAGGAAGAAGTCAGAAGCCAACTTTTGAAAAACAAGGGATCTGACACACACAAATCAGGTGTGTGAGGGTGTCCAGGGTCACCCGCCTATGACCAGAACCACAGTAATACAAAATTCAACATTCCAGTGTCTCTCTGCACTTCGCCTTTGAGACCAGCGTGCTCACACACATAGCAGTGGGCAAATTCCTTCCACCGAAGGAGGCCCAAACCCTGTTAAGATAAGCAAAACCTCTTCAGTAACTGTGACCTCCAGCAAATGTATCTTGGAACTGCCACGCCACAAAACGACAAATGCGTTTCACCGTGACGCTCCCCACACCACCTTCTCCCCAGCCCTTGTTTCCGAGTTGTCGTTTCGCTGGAGAATTGAGAATGGCACTCACGCAACAGCACACATTGAGACACCACGGAGTTTCCTTACCACTGCTGGAGGCTTGCTGGGGCCCTGAGCATGCTCTGAGCAGGTATGAATTGGGGGAGAATTCCTCATCGGGGTTGGTGTCCATGATTTGATGGGAGGTGTTGCTGTCTAGCAATGGCATCTGGCAGCTAACTGGTGGAGGATTATGTGAGCTAGGCAGCTGAGCAGATGGGAGGAGGCTAGACGAGGATGTAGGTGGAATGGGACGACCTGGGAAAGAGGACAGAGGGGTCAAAGGTCAGCAATGAGTGTCATGAGAGCATCCCAAGAAAGTTACATTGAAACCAGCTCACAATACAAATATTAAAAAAAAAAAAAAAAAAAAAAATGAAATGCTCCGGATATGTGTGTTTTTTTTTTCTTTTTTTGAGTGGTTTGATGTTTCTCCAAAAATCCAAATTCATACTATAGGTAGTCGCATATTTTAGAAAAAGGGCCTGAGCCGTCTACATAGCCGAAATGGAATTTGCCTGGAAACCATCCAGTTCTCTCCATTTCCCCTGCTACAGTCCTAATCTAAGTCCCCACCACCTCTCCCTGAACTAGCTCCTTGCTGGTCCCCTGCTTCCACTCTTGACACAGTCCCTGTCTATTCCACATTGTCCCCATACTTCCTCCACAGCAGCCAGAAGGAAAATTTAAAGACAAGAATCAGGTTGTGTCACTTGCCTGCCCAGCACCCCCCAGTGGCTTCCCATGATTTGTAGAAAGATCTCCAAGCTCCTTGCGATGACATACCTGTCTTGCCCACTCTGGCTCACAGCTGCCTCTCTTACCTCACTTCTCCTAGCGGTTATTCCAAGACTCCACGTGGCCCCTTACTCTCTAGCCAGCAAGGCCTTCTTTATTTCCAGGCTGGAACACGCCAAGCCATTGCGCCTTCAGAGTCCTGATATTTCCTGTCCCCGCTATGTGGGATATCACCCCTTGTCCCTACCACCTTGCCAGTATTTACAAACCTGCTTCTTCTCTTCAGTCAACCTTCCATGTTTTCCTTCTTGAAGGCTGCCCAACTACCCGCTCTAGCCTATTAGCCTGTTTCAGTTTCTTAATAGCTCTCGTTACCAGCTGAAGGCAGGCATCTTTTCTGTTCCATTCACCCTGACATCCCCAATGTCTTCCTAAAGAATAGCACCTGCTGAATGAATGAACATATAAATAAGGTAGGCTAAAAGCAAATTAATTAGTTTGGGGTAGAAGAGGAAGAGAAGTGGAAAGGGTGACATATCTGCATCCTAAAGAGTTGGCCAATACCCTCACGCTCTCCATCACATGGTTTTTTTGGGACACCATGGGAGAATTTCTGCAAAGAGAAGCACAGCCACTCCAGCCAGGAGGAGCAGCCGCCAGTCTGTTAGATGTTGGGCCGTGGCTTGGAGCTGCCCTTGGGTCAGGAAGTTCTTCTCCAACCCAGAGGCTGCAGCAACCTCTTTTTCTCATGGCAGGGAGCTCCTGGCAGCCAAACTGCGAGGTGAGGATAATCACCCTTTGTACTCTCGCCTGCTGCATCTTTACGTCTTGGGGCCTTTGCAATGCTGGCCTGCTGGTTTGTTCATCGAGGAAGCGCAGGAAAATGAGCCCACAGGGTATGCCCTGAACTGGGGGTATGGAGGGAAGGGTGGGATATTGGGAAAACAAACTTGAGAATCAGTTTAGCATTTCAACTCAGGTAAGAAGTGCCTGAGTCTAAAGAAATGTGTTTTCCTGCTTTTAGATGTACTACATGGATACAGGCATTTTCAGATATCTCCAATGGATGTCAATATTTGTTGTCACATTTATATTTGCATTTCCCGATTTATTATTCAGTGCATTAAATGCTACTTATAGGCCAGTTTGGTTCAATAAAAGGTATGTGCACTTTGCTAGACACTGAGGATACAAAAATAAATGACACATTCTCCCTGCCTTCAGAGAGATCACAGCCCAGCCCATTGTACAGAAATGGTAAATACTCCATTTCTGTACAATGTGACAAAGAGCCAGATCGTGACGTGTGATGACATGATTTTGTGGGGGAAGAGAAAAGGGACACTGGTCTAGCCTGGCCTATTGCCCCTTGAGCATGGGAGTGGCAGAAAGAGACAGGAGACAAGATGCTGTTGAAGCTTAAACGCTAGGGGTGCCTGTCCAGTAACACAATAACAATGAAGACAAGTCATCTCTAAGATTGATCAAGGGGTAAATGGAGTTTGATTTGAAAAATTAAATTCATTTGCAGCTGCTTGGGAGTCACATAAGGCATGACAGTCTTGCCAGATGCTCGGGCAAAGGTAGACTGAACACATCAGAGTTTCAACACAATCAGTGCTAACATCTAATCAATACCTTCTCCCACAGCTCTCCTGATAACGATTGTTATTATTTATATTTTAAGTGCTGGTGTTTATTATACCATAACTTTTTGCCACTCACTGTGCTAGTCCCATTACATGTGTTATCTCATTTAATCCTCAAAACAACCCTACGAGGGTAGAATTATTATATGTTCTCATAAAATGAGATAATACATTCCCATTTCATAGATGAAGAAACTGAGACACGGAGAGGTTAAGCTGTGTAGCTACTTGAGCGCCAGGGGCCGGGAGCCAGACTTGGGTTTGTCTATTCCAAAATTCACCCTCTAGCCACTCTACATGGTGCTTGCCCAAATGACATGGTGCTTGCCCAACCGACATGGTGACAAAAAGGGAAGAAGTGACATAAAAATAGGGGGATGGTTTATGGGAGAGCATGTTTTCAGGTTCCCATCTCCCAATTCCAAGGAACTCTTCAGATTTCAAATAGGAAACATATCCTTGAATAACCATTTACAGCAGCTATCGTCTGACAGAGTTCAAAGTTTGTCTCGTAATTTTGTTATGGAGTTCAAAGTGGTTCCTTCATAGCAATTTTACCCTCTGTCTTCTTCAAGGCTCCTGAACACAGAGGAATCCTGACCAAGGCACTGTGAAGTCGGTACTGACGTCCACTTAGCAGCAAGGCTCGGGTAGGGGCAGATTTTAACTCACGATCAATAGGCTTTAAAGTTTGTGTTATTGAGGCATATCTGAAACTGCATGTTGGAGAACAAGGATGGCTGGAAGCCAATTTTTAAATTCCTTTGAGTGACTGAGGTGGAACTGAAGTTCAAGTGCAATTTTCCAGGAGCCTGATATGATAGTTGCTGTGAAATCATTCTTTACGTGAACTTTTTGAAATTTTGTTCAGCATGAATTCATTTCATATAGTACAGACAGAACTGCTTTTTAATTTATACAAATACAGACAATGGAAGAGCAGTCATAACACAATGAAAGCACTGGGGTTACTTCAGTGCATTGAGAATACACATCACAGAATTGTTGGATTCCTGTTATTTCCCTGCTCCTAAGAAGTCCATGCTTTTGGTAGCTCCTTCAACTCTGCTTGCTGGGACCCCCCATTACTTGGGAAATTTCAGACTTCCTAGATCTGCCCCCAATCAAGTGCTATGCTGTTCTCTATTTGCTTTGTCATTTGCTAATTTTGTTCACTTATGCTCCACTTTCCCCCCTGACTATTCCTACTGACAGAGACCATCTGTACAGACACAAACAGGTTCCAAAGTACAGGGGAGAAAGCTGGAACTTATACAGGCTCACTTTATAGACCGAGATTTCTTGCAGAAATACATAGTGTGGAATGGGCATGTGACCAGGTGATAGGCACTTACCTGGTTCCCACTTTATATACTACAGAAGTCCCCTGACCCTAAAACCATGCTGGAAGTTCCATTTTTAATGGTTTTAGAGTCTCCAGCAAATATACAGAAAACCAGGTTTGATCGATCTGTTAGAAAGCAAAAGGAAACATGCAAAGGCAGCAATATGCCATTCATTAAACTTATACGGTCCTGTGTGTATGTGGTTGTGTATGTGTGTGTTTTCCAAGGTTCCCATGTAAATCGAAGTCTAACTAAACTTATCTGTGTGATTGGATTCCCCATGACCTCAAACGTGGCAGGTAATACAAATTTTGCTAATTTATATGTTGACAAATGAATAAGATTCAATGGCAGTTTTAACTCATGAAATTTTTCTGATTAAAGGACCCGTAGCCAGGCAAAGCAGTTTCATGCTAACTCTGACAGACTGGTACTGGCTGTTTGGAACGCTGTGTTGAGAAGAATTTCAAGGAAGCCCTGGATTCAGTGGGAAACAGTGACATCATCCATTAGAAATGTCGTGGAGATGGAAGTGGGTGGGGAGGTGGCAGACGAGTAGTGCTTATTTGACACACATGCCGCAGGTCCTCACTCATCACTGTTCCAGTCTCACCTGAAAACTTTGTCCTCTACCATCTGTGGTTGAAGCCACATTGCTCTACCTCCCGTTGACTCAATCAATTATGGCACCATTTTGCTCCTTAAATTGATCTGGATCCAGACTTAGTTCCCCAAGTTCAAAGGGCCACAGTCTCCTTTCCATCCCCAGGGCAGTAAATATCAGTGAAATTGCAGCTCTGCCCAACCATTGTTAATATAGTCACTAATGTATGATAGAGGGCATGTTGCAGATCAATCCCCAGAATTCACTTAAAGCAACTGGTTCTTTTTCACTCAACAGATTAATAGCAAGCAGATATTAAAACGTTCGGTGTAGGCAACACATAATTGATTTATGTAGTGACAGGATGTCAGGATATTGGTGGAGCAGAGAGGCATGCTCAGAAGACATTAAAAAAAACAGTACTAAGAATAATTGCCTCCAAAATAATAAGTTCAACGACCTCATTACCAGTTATATATGTGATCTTTCTTTGTGCTAAGAACTAACTAAATATTTTACATATATTTTTCTCTTTTAACATTGACTTTTCTATGAATTAAGTAATATCATCAGCCCCATTTATTGTTAAAGAAACTGAGAATTAGTCGAACTAACTTTCCTAACATCCTACTGTTAGCAAGTAACAGAGGAGGATTTGAACCCAGGTCACACAACTCCAAAGCTCAAGCCTTGAATGGCTCATTCTACTATTTCCTACATTACACAAGAGTGATGGTTAACAAATGAACAAGATGTGAATCCCAAACTCATGGGTCCTTTTCTGGAATACACCATGGAAATCATCCTAGTGGAGGTAATTAGTTATGGGCAGAAACAGGGCTTCTCCTGGAAATAGCCACAGTGCCAGCTCACACACAATAAGTGATTTGTAAGGACAGAAAGAAATTCTTGAGTCAAAAATTGAAAATCCTCTGTGGCTTCATAAGTTTAAGAACTTAATAAAAATATGGCTTTTGTGTTAAAGCTGAGCATTGCAAAAGGACTGTATCAACAAAGGCAAAGGGATTTAAACAACTTAACTTTAAATTCAAACAAGAGGATTTAAACAATTGTCCTGATGATAATTCCTAATACCTGCTATTTATTCAGATGCTTGATGAAATGATCCACTTTCCCCTACATGTTTGGGGTTTATGAAGCCCCTATTTTCGAAGGAATTGAAAAGGGAGAAAAACTTACATTACTTTTAAAAATAATTTCAGTCCCTGAGATATTGCTCTCCTTTTGTTTGCATTCAATGATTTTTTTTTTTTTTTTTTTGAGGATGGTTCTACTTGCCATTAAGTTTCATAGGAGTATTTTTCAGGAAAGTGCATCAGATTGTTCAAGCCCTGCCTAGTTTGCAGAGGGCTGTGTGACAGGACAGTCTTCGTTAAGGTACGATGGGCTTCAGGGGGGCACTGGGGCATGGCAGCCATGGCTACTCTGCAGCAGGGTGCCCTGACAACCGCAGCCGGACTCCCTGCCTCCAGCTGATCTTATGCACCACAACAGGGAAAGTGGGTGAAGCCACAGCACAGCTGCTTAGTCTATTTTATGTGCTAAACACCAGCTTCGGTGACGTCACTTATGCCCCTTGCGCAATTACCACAAGAGCACTGTCCGTTATTCAACAGGACCAGAGACTCAGGGATGTGAATGATACACCCAATGCTCCGAAGCAAGATCTGGACTCAGGTTTGTGTATTGTCACCAACTACGATGGGCTATTCCTAAACCTAGAGTTGCCTTATACTCAAATTCACCTATTGGATGGTTTTGTCATACCAACCCAACTCATTCTCATTTTCTCCTCTGCCCCAAATAAAGGGCTCCAATGCATGTGATCACCTACTTCTCTTTTGCAAATGTTCATTTCTGTCGTCATGCCTACCTTATTTCTGTCTTTGTGCTATGCATTCCATTCCTGACTTCGTAGCCTATCCGATTTTATCTGTCCTTCAAAGCCTGAAGCAACCCTGGCCCTGAATCTTTCAATACATGAACAATTTATTTTCCATCCCATCCTCTTTTTTGTTTGTTTTTTCTTTAAGCCAGTTTGAGTTGGTTCTTGTCACTTAAAACCAAAAGTATCCTCCTTAAAACTGACCACCTAGCCCAAGTGGGAAAATGACTTGACCAATGCCACACAGTTATTTAGTACAAAAACTGGAAATAGATTCCAGGTCTTCTGCCTCTTGAATCATAAAATTCTTATGTTGCTTAAGGTGACTCACTTCCTACTAAATCATGAGAAATCAAACCTGTGGGGTCCCAGAGAAACCATTTATGATGGAAAGTATTTAATCTATTTATAAGATTATTGTGGGCATCAAAGAGTGGGGAAGAGATGCAGGCAGATGGCTGTCTACTTGTTACCAATCAAGCATATGCTATAAGCAGTTCTCTGTCCTCAGCATTAGAAGGAACTCAGAGCACCTTCTAACTGGCACTGGGCCTTACATAACCATATTTATCTTGGGGAGCTCAATTTCTTGCCTTCATCTTAAAAGAAAAAAGAACAAAGTCAGTAGTTTCAATCATAATTGTACAATGCAAAATTACCCCCAATAAATATAACATCTTAAAATTAAAATACATATACATTTATATTTTATATTTATATCATAATATATTTATATAAACCTATGTATCTAACTACCTATGCATGTTCCTGGTAGCAGACTGCTAATACTTAGTGCTAATGTTAGACCAGATCAGTCATCCTCAGCTGGGACAATTTTGCTCCCCAGGGGACATTTGGCAATGTCGGGGGAGATTTTGGTTGGGGGCGCTACTGGCATCTAGTGGGCAGAGGTCGGTGATGCTGCAAAACATCCCACAATGCCCAGGACAGTCCCTCACAGCAGAGAATCACCCACCCCAAATGTCAACTGTGCTGAGGCTGAGAAACCCTGGGTTAGTATGCGTGAAGGCTTTAAGTGAATATTCTTCATGTTCCATGGTCAAATTCTAAGTAACTTCTTTTTTTCTCCAATTTATAAGCATTGAGCAGGTATTGGAAGTAAAAAATTTGATCTAGTCAGTTCTTTCCCCTCACCCAAGAAAACACTAAGCAAATAAACTTAACCGCCACTGGGAAATGTAAGTTAGAGAGAGGATAATTTCCTCCAAGTGAGTCAAATTGTCACTGAGGGAAGTCACAGCACACTTTTCTCCGGAGAGGGGAGAGACCTGTTTGTCAAGAGACAGTCGGGCCTCCTCTGTGGAGGCAGAAGATTCAGGGGAGAATGTTCCCTCTCAGTTTTAGGTTATTTAACCTCACCTGAGGAATTTTCATTATGCCCTCTTATGTCTTCTCAATGAGGCAGTATCAGCCTGACTGGCTTTGCTCTATTCCACATCACCCCGCGTAAAGTTTTTATTTTTACAGCAGAAGACCTAATTGCCCTCTTCACTCACACTTCACTGAACTCACTAAAGCCCAGTTAAGCATTTTCTTGAAAACAAATCGCTTTCAGATGGCCCTGGCAAAACTATCCTGATTGCACAGGAGCTATTATGCAGAATTTATTGGGAGGGCGGCGTGCCGTTGGACTCGCCCCAGTCAAAGGGCCTCTTGCTGGAACTCAAGCATGAACTGTCTTCACAGTCTGGGGCCCTCTACACTGGGTACTGTTACTGTATCTCCCGAGCACCCCGCGTGTTTGTATCTCACACTTCCCAGCAGCACTGCACTTTGGAAGGTGTCAAACATAGATCAGGCTGTAGATGGAGAGTAGAGTTTATTTCTGAAATAATATGATTTCTGTAATTTCAGCTAATGCTGGCCCTTTCGTCTTCATGAGGCGAAGTGCAGTGAGTCTGTGCAGCTTCCTCTCAGGAAGACACAAACCCACTATAACTACAGTGACGTAACTGTTTATCAGAAGGCAACGGATTCTCAAATATCTTCTGACCAGAAATTCCCGGTTGCTTGACAGACGCCTTAAGTACACCTCCCAGCTCCTCTAAGCTGAAACGGCATTATCATTTTGGTGATGTGCTCTGGTCAATGCCATCCAGAACTTTCTGTGTTGAGGAGCATGTTCTATGACAGCAATTTTGAATGCATGGGGCCAGTGAATACTTGAAATGTGGCGAGTGCAACTGAGGATTGAATTTTTGATTTTATTGAACTTTAATCAACTTCAATTTAAATACCCACATGTGGCTAGTGGCTACCACATTGGACAGCACTGTCTCGGCTACGGTTCTAGCTTTCTAGTTACTTTATCCTTCGTTAGCGTGTTTCTCCCTTTCATACAAGAATCAACATCTTTCTGAATGCACTAATTCACTCGGGCCGTGCTCCTTCTTCTCAACCCTCCCAAGACTCTCCACTGCCTACATAGTACAGTTCAAATTCTTGCATGGCAATTACCCCTTGCCAGACCCCCTCATTCTCTGTACTCTAACCACACCAAAGCAACTGTCGAGTATGTATAGAATGTGAATTTTTCCCTCCTCCTATCCCTCCCTGTGTATGGAAGGTGTGCCCCCCACCCCCAACAGGTAGTCTCAACCTCCTCCTAAAGACCTTCAATACTTGGCTCAAGAACCACTTTCTTCATAAGAACCCCTGTGTAAGATGTGATTCTACTCTAATTATGAAAATTTCTCACCCTAGAGAGCTCCTTGGGAGATGTGACCCAACACTATCTAAAACCTGCAGATGAAAGTGCTAAGCTGTGTGGACAATGTAGTCACCTACTGAGTTGTCTCTGTTCTGAGTAACATGCCCAAGACACTCTGGACTGCTTCCTTGCCCTCCTGAGACCTATACTATAAGAGCTTCGTTGGGGGAAAACCGCTAGAGACAGATTTAAAGAAACTATATTCCCATGCCAAAACTTAATTTTCAAAGGGCTCCCTTGGAAAAATTATCTTCTGTGATGCAAGGGAATGTATCCTACTCATTTTTATGTTCACTTCTTGCGATTTCGGGTACATGGAAGCAACCATATTGCCACTTGGTCAGATTGACTGAGCCCTTCTGAGGCACCAAGAATTATTTCCAAGCCATTTGCATAAATCATTACATTTAATCCCCCAAGAACTCTTTGGGGTAGGTTATATAATATTATCCCCATTTTAAAGATGAGGAAACTGAACTACAGAGGGGATAAGTTGGTTGGGAGGAAGATTTTGAACCCAAGCATTTTGGCTCTAGAGTTCATACCACACTGCACAGAAAATGAAGACAGAATTTAATTACATTTGGAATGACGAGGTACCAATTGATGCTATGACAATGTGATTGGTATTGATACCAGAATAAATTTCATATCTTGGTTCTGTCATTGATTTGCTGGGTGACCTTGAGCAAGTCATCTAACTTTTCTGTGTTCAACTCTTTAATAAGTGAAATGCACATAAATATACTTCACTGGTTATTATAAGTATTAAATGACACATTTATATGAACTTTCTGAAGCAAATGGTAAGCATTATTATCATGCACAAAAATGGTAAGAGATAAGTGTCCTATTCTCCTTCCAGGACCTTTTGAGGATTAAATAATAACATAGATGAAAGTGCATTGCAAATGGTAAAGTGCTCTACAAATGGCAATTGTTTTCATTCTCGTTACTGGAAGCTTTCCTTTCAAAGGCTTTGTCTGCAGATAGCAAATAGTTCTCAATTGTAAGGCTGTGTTTTCCTATGTGCTTTAGGGACCGCAAAGATAAAACATGGGCTCTAGGCAGCAGATGCCTGAACTATTTCTCCTCTTTGCTGGCCACACTCACGGTACCCCATCATTCTTCACTGAGTGGTCCTTGATAAGATGCTCAAGATTAGATGCCTTGGGAGTCTACCCACCATGAGCCAATATAAAGCCTGAAAAGCTCCCCCTCAAATATGTAGAAATGTTTTGAAACTAGATTGAAAATATAAATTAGACTGGTACCAGGCTTAGTTTGACACGGATGTCAGGACGTGGATGGCATATGCATTGGTTTACTCCTCCCCCGAACAGATGTTTGAAAATCATTGCCTTATATCTGAATAATCCCCACGGGTAGTATAACTAGAAAGAGTACCAGCCTAGGAGTTAGGCCATCAGGATTCTTTTTTGTGGCTACTTAGCCGCTAGCTATCTGTGTCACTTACCAGCAAACTTCCTGTCCTCTCAAGGCCTCAGTCGGCACATGCAATGCTATTGAACTATGGCGTGACAGCACCTAGTACTTGTAAGAAATGTGATGACATGGTCTCAGCCACAATGGGGCCCCTATTGTGGTGGAAGAGACTGATATTCATGCACATTCTCAAGCACTCATGATGATCTAGGCAGTGTACTTAGCACATTTCATGGTGACTAATGTATATAGTCCTTCCAACAATACTATCGGGCAAGTATTATTATTATCCTTATTTGACAGATGAGTAAACTGAAGCTTGCAGAGATCAACGGCCTTGACAAAGGTCACACAGTAAGTAACGGGCAAAGTCAAGACACTGATTCAGATCTCTCTGATTAAGCATTGCGTGGCCACAGAGCGTCATGATGACGTTAGCGACGCAGAGAGAGAAGAGGAACCGACTCTAACTAGGGTAAGGCAGGAAGGCTACCTGGAAAGGGCAGGTCTAGCTGGAGGTTGCTAGATAATCTGGAGTGAGCTCTCTTTTTCAGCCTGAAATTTCTAAGTATATCCCGTTCTCATGACAAGTATGGAGATTCATAACTGGGCCAAGATGACATGGGAGGTTGTATCCTAGCAGAAATTCACAACCTGACTTGCACCTTCCCCACCTTTGCCAAGTCTTGGGTACTTTCTTCATGGAGGTCAGAGTGAACCTTCCAATTTCTCTCTTTAGGCCCCGAAGACGCAGGTGCTTGCAGAGCACGGTTCTCTGAAGGCTCACTTACAGCGCTCTCCAGGGAAAACTATGCATTGATGCACACACAACACACACACACACACACACACACACACACACACACAATGTCCTTAGTGGGCATGAGAAAGTATTAAAGGAGAAAAAGGAGGAGAATGAACTCCACACCTGGGAGCATGACAATCTTGCTGACTATATACATCAGCCACGTGCTTACTCAGCCTCGGGACTGGCTGTGAAGTGACTGATTTATGTCTGAAACTGCGCATTCCTTAGTTGTGGCTGAAAAACTGTGGACAAAGGGATGTTTCAGAAGTTCCCGTGATATCCACGCAGCCTCGTTGTCTGCCGGACAATGAAGCTGTCTTAGTTCAGCTCACAAGAAGTTTTTTTTTATGTGTGTCCACACACATGTGCTCATGTACATACATACACATGCTAAATTGACTAGAGTCAGCAAAATTAATACACACCTACAGGGCACTGTTGGCCAAGTTTCTATTTTCATAAATAATGCCTTCCTCGCCTTTTACAAGCCTGTTTGAAGACCTGCAGTGAATCCTGGCTACAATTCAAAGCCCATCTAATGAAAGTACCTCCAGTGTCAGCAATGTTAACGTCACTTTAAAGAGTGTGAAATGTTGCTAAATGTGTCAGGAAACAATTAGATAACATAAGAGGCATGTTTTCTCAGTGCACAGAGAAATATATTATGCAGGCAGGAGATAAACGCAAAGTTTTCTGAGCTCCAGCATATTCAGCACTCTCCCTTGCTCGCTCTTTTTAATCCAACAGAGAAATTGTTTGGCAAGAGTAAGCCCTGTTTCAAACACTTGGAGAAGGGAGAAAGGCCCGCATTGCCTCTGACTGCTGTCGCTTGAGCCCTGTGCTATCAGGCTCAGCGAGATACAAATAGTCTTCCACTCAAATTAAATGTGTGCCCTTCTAATTAGCATTATAAATATAGGTTTCTCTGAGCCAGAGTTGATAAAATTACAGCGTTGGGCTGGAAAGGAACCGGCAGCTCTCCCATGCTGACACAATGGCCACGGCGTTTGCACGGTTAGAACAATGCCCCAGAGCCTGCCCCATCTTCATGGGTCAGCCTGGGAAAGGAAGGTAAATGCCAAGCCGGCTGACATTAGGACAGGCACCCGGGCCCAGATGCAATCTGTTCTTTGTATGTGACGATGTAAGGCTTGGCTCCCAAGCTCTGGCGAGGACGGTTCTTACTGCAAAGCTTCTTTGTAGAGTTGTCATCTCCCCCACAGGACCAAATGGGGCCCCCAAACCACAGGTGATGGATGAGTAAATGGATTTTCCCAGGTCTCCACACGTGGTACCGCTCTCCGTGGTTCTGAAACATCACCATGCGCTAGGAGCCAGTTCTTTCTCCTCCCACTCCCTCCAACCCTGAAATGCCTCTGCCCAACTTCTTGAGGGCATTTTCAATTAGGCAAGGGATGCCATGGAGGAGAGAGAGGAAGGAAGGTGGGAGTAAATAAAGACAGACACCGGCAGAGACTCCGGAATAGACATACCACTGAGTGATTGTCAGGAGGTGAAAAGGGAAAGGATTTGTTTTGACATTGTTTCCACATAATCATAGTTGCCAAGAAAGAAGTCACTATCAACCAGGGTTGAAATGCTGAAAGACTTAAGGTGAGTGAGGAAATTTGCATGTCAGGTGATGCAATGATGTGTCATTTCGAGCATGAACAAACAGGTTCGTGTGGGCAACTCACAAATGCAATCATGGTGGAAGCGGTATGACTGAAGTGTCGGCATCAATTGACACATGCAAAAATGCTCAGTCTTTTTCTCTTCTTATGAAAACTTGCCACATTGTGCAGATGTGGAACAGAGACAATTGTGGCTCTCAGCTCATTTGTTTCACAATTTATGCAGTTCTCACATGCCAGATACATCTTGGAAGTTGGAGCTGGGGTTGTCCTGCTGCTTATTGCTTTTGCCACGCTTCTATTTAGAATAGCGTTCTGGTTATCACTTTGCTCTTTTCCTGAGTTTACCAAAAGTCATAGAATGATCCAGATAAAGTTAACGAAAGCTATGGATAAAATCCATTGCATGCTAGCTCTGGGGAACCCTAGATAATATCACTAACCAACCACTTCACTTTGCAGATGACACACTTAACATTAGACTTTTGTTTTCCAGACTATGTTCTTTGAAACACTGGGTTTTCTCAAGATGCAAAGATGGGTCCCAGGAGAGAAGGGGTCCATGAGCAAATAGTTAATGCAGGATGAGATAGTATGAGAAGCATGTCCAGGTCAGAGGAAAGAGAGACCTAATGTACTCTCTGCTGGGGTGAGCACATCTGGATTGGTTGTTCCATTCCATTCTAGGCTGGCCTCTTAAGAGCCTAGTTGAGATACTGAGTTGCCCAATGGAGGAAATTCAGATTGACATATGCACTAGAAATAACAGGTTCAAGGCCCTGCAACTCTTAGCCTGGAAAAGAGGTAAAGGAAGTTGTAGCAATCCTCACATAATTGAGCCACAACCCATGGAAGAAGAAATGGACTTTTATAAGTTGGTTCAGATGTCAGTACTAGCAAAAGGAGGCAAATTCAGCTTGATATTTATTGCATTTATCTATGCCTTTCCTTTACACACCTTCTACCTGGTATTATATTTCCTTAGGCATGTACTTTATTGTTTTCTAGAGTGTAATCTACTCTTTCATTCATTCACTCACCACACGTTTATTGAATAACCACTACATTTCAGGTTCTCTCCTAGGCTAGGGCATTGCTCTAGGTGGTTGTTGAGTCTGCATCATTGTCGTTTTTAATCTCAACATCTCCCAAAGCCCCTAACAAAGCACTTGTACACAGAAAATGATTAATAAATATTTGTTGACAAAGTGGATAAACATGCAAAGAGATTTATAACAACAGTTGTTGAATAACATCAGAATCAGCATCCTTGCAAGATAACAAGCTCCTCAGCACAGGGATTATTTTTCCAGTCTTGTGTGGCCCTTGTCAGCAAGGCAGTAGGAGATGTTTTGGCATTCAATGAGAAGTAGGATTATAGGCCCTTTAAATTCAGTTCCAGCTCTAAATCCCCATAATTTTGTGAGCATTCTTGACACAGTCCCATGGGGTAAAGGAGACAAGGATTATGAAGAAGATGTCTCAGAAGTAAGCAGTTGCCCAGATATTCTCTCTGCCTCACCAGAAGTCAGAGACACATTTGCCTCCCTGCCTTCTGCACATCTGAAAAATTTTAGTTCCCAGCTGGAAATTAAGACCCATATAGATTCATGCATCCTTAGAGGACTTAACTTTATTTAAAGGAAACATGTCACTGTGTTGAAGCTTAAGCTCAAATTAATTATAACAAGTGTAATATTTGGCCAACCTTAGTCTCATGATTCAACATTCCCGCTTGATCGGTTTCCAGAGCTAAATGAGAGTCTATAACCATTCCCAATGTAATAACACTTTTTGCTTTTATGACTGCTTTCATCTGTGGATCTCAAAGCATGTTGCAAACAGTAATTAATGTTCACTTGGGAGGTAAGGATGCATTTCCTCGACTCATTTGGCAAAGTGGGGCTGGAGGGAGTGACCAGTCAGTGTCCAGGCAGAAACTGGAATGGTGGGTTCTCTGGTCCCATTTATTTTTTCTATGATCTTGAAAACTAGTCACATTGTTTGTTTAAGCAAAGAGTTGGCACATGTGTACCTAAACTAACATAGTTTCTATCCAGCATAAGAGAAGTCAAAATAAATGATTGCGTGAAAGGTAAAAAGACTAGTAGGGAATTTCCATCAGAGTTCCTAGACCAGCCTTAAAAAGAGATTCTCGAACCAACCCTCCTTCCCTCCCTTCTACTCTCCCTCTCTCCCTCATTCCTGTGCTTCCTTCCTTCCTTCCTTCTTTCCATTTCCAACATACATTCTGAGAGTGTCTAATACATGTCTGGCTTTATTGTATAGACTGGGGCTATGAAGCAGGAAGCCAAAATCCTTGCCTTCTTGGAGCTCATATTTTAGAGGGGAGAGAGGATAACCAATACATAAATAATGGCAAAAATAACAACAAATAACAAAACCACAAAATAAATATTTACAGACCAGACACACATATACAAACATACACAAATACGTATGTACACATATATGCATATGTAAACACAAGCTACATTTGTGCATGTTTCTAGGGAAAAGCAGAGAAAGGTGAGGGGGCTAGGGAACGGCAAGAGGTGGGTGGTGCTGAGCATAAGGTCATCAGGGAAGACCTCCCAGGTAGGATAACATTGGAGCAGGGAGCCGATGGAAATGAGGGAGGGGGCCGTGCTGACGTCTGGGGGAGGCACATTCTGGACACTGTGAACAGCACAAACACAGGCTCCAGGTTGGCTGCATGCTTTGTGCATTCCAGGAATAGCAAGCAGGTCAGTGAGCCTGGAATGGAATGAGAGACAGGGAAGAGGGGGGGCTCTCAAGGCGCTGCGAGGTCTTTGGCTTTCACTCTGGGCAAGACGGAAAGCTGCTGGAGGACTCTGAGGGAGGAGTGACATGACCTGATGTACGGTTTAGCAAGATCGCTTTATTAATAGTCGCTGTGTTGAGAACAGACCCAAGGGAGGCAAGGGCAGAAGCAGAGAGATCCATTAGAAGGAGGTTGCAATAACCCAAGTCAGAGGTGCCTGGGGCTTAGGCTGGGGTGACAGTGGTGGTGAAAAAAGTGACAAAGATCAGAATCTGGTTGCATTTCAAAGGTAAAGCCAATATCTTTTGGGGATGGATTAATGCAGGTGTGAGAGAAAGGCGCCAACAGTGATTCACGAATACACATGGTTAAAGAATCATCGGTCCTACTGTATTTACATATATATGCTATGTGCTTGCCTTAACACATAGCATAACATAAAAGACATCACTGGATTTCAAACCATTCTAAACATTTGAAAATGATCCTAATTGTTGCCTACAAAACCCTTCTCAGACAGGTAGGCAAATCACAGTTTTATTCACGATTTTACTTCTAGGAAGAAAGAGGTGCAAAAGGGGCTGTTAGATGTTTTGGAACAGAACTGACAAGGCAGGCAGCTCTCTTTTATCTGACTTAATGAAATTTAATAAAATCTAAGCTGAGAGAGTTGAACTTTCATTTCTGTCCAGGCTAGACGAGGCTGTGCGTACCTCAGAGTTAAAAGCTCTCAACATAACACAGGGATAGGAATGGTCCCCCAAATAAGCCATTTTTCCCCCTGCAAACTCGTATTCACATGTGGCATAGAGTAGTAAATTAATTTTGGTCTTGTTCTCTGATTTCTCCTTTAGCTTGACCTGATTTTCTTGCAAGCCCCAGGCACAGTTAATTTGTAGGGAGGGGTGTGCGTATATATTAGAGAGTATGTATTTATGAGTGTGACTAGGTGGAGATCTTTGCTGAAATATTAATACAGTGCCTCTTTATTATTATTTATAGGAGAACTATATCTTCAGGGCTTTTAAAATAAAAAGAAATAGAAGATAGGTGATCTGAAATTATTTTTTAGTGTTCATACCCTTCGGTTGATATATAAATAATACAAATGAAATGGTAAATAGCATAACGGGTACAATTATTGAATAAGTAGAAATGTAGATTCACAACAGTACAACATCCCCAGTTGTTATCATGACAGGGAAATGCCTATTTATGTAAAGCTTAATAAGGTTTTTGTTTTGGAGGGGTGGGGATCTTATTTGAATTCTGTTGTTGTTGAGTTATTTTATCACAAAACCGGAAGAAGTATTTCTATCTATAAAGTTGAAAATCTAAAGTTTGGTTAGGAAATGGCCACAAATATACAACTTTAGTCTGCACAGAATAAGTGGAAAGCAAATTGCAATAGTCTGTGGAATGGAATAGTTGCTTAATTGGTTCTTAGTGGCCCACCCTTCTAGAAAGGCATGCAGTATTAATGGTGGAGAAACTGCTTCAACCATTCCAGGAAAATATGCCAAGTCCTGTAAAGAAAAGCAAACATTTGCCTTAAAACAGCAGCAAAGGAACAACCCTGCAAAATCACACTGTAGCCATCTACTTAAAAGTATGTTATGAGTGAAATTTCCTCCTCTCAAACTAAGCCTCGATTAAAATGGATGTCTCATCCCTGTAAACTCCCATAGGGTTATGGAACCTTATTTATTTAAATTGGTTGGCTGTCCCCCGAGAGTTCTACCAATGGAGTGATGCGAAAACTCATTAGTGCCATTTTATTTTTAAATTCCACAGAACAGTCTCAAACAGAGCATGATCACTTTCTTAAGAATCAAAAATTGTGTCCCACTGCGGAGCATCATTTGCAGCAAGACGTGCTCCAGTAAATCATAATACCCATCACACAGAGGGGTCCAACTTCTGACTTTCCTCTACCACTTTGTGGGTAACAAATCCAGTTTGTAATGACACCCACTATCAAAATTTCACTTACAACAGGACACTTGTGTTCCTTTTTGTCCAATTTTGCAATTTATTAAACTCTACAAAGAGCACACACAGCTACACTTTTCTTGCTACAGAGGGATAGAGTCCATCATGTGGATTTGTCTTCTGAAGATTCATATTCAGCTTACACAGTACATAGATGCATGGAAAGCAAAAAAAAAAAAACAAACAAAAAAAACCCACCAATTACCATTAAGCCCAGATCTAAACAGATCAATGCATGGGCTAACAATTGGGCGCTGTCAAATGTTAAAACCACTAAATTCTTGTCTTGTTAAATCATCTGATGGCCGTTTCTTCTTTAGTTAAATAGGGATAAATAATAAAAAACAATTTACAACTAAAAGATGCTAGCATTTTGCAGCTGCTGAATGTCTTTTGGGGAGATTAGATTCTATAATGAGAAGATATAACCATCATTTTATAAAAGCTGTTGCTGTCTTGGGAAAAACACCACTGAATACGATTAGAAAAAGCCTTTCCTTCATGAACCTATTACAGTCATGTGCTGATTGCTTGGCATATGCTTAATGATATCTTCATAGCTGAAAAACAATAATTTGTTACTGTAAATCTTGACATAATATATTAAGTTCAATTGAGCTTTTATTAGTTCGACTTTCGACTTAAACTCGCAAAACCCTATGAAAGTTGAAAAGCAAGTCACCTACCTACAATTTAAAACAAACACATATACACATTTCTCAATAGCTTAATTGGAAGCCTTTCTGAAGTAATTTAAATATCATTTCAAGCATCCCCTGCTGCTGGTTCTCCATTAAGTTTATCAAAGATATGGTGGGGGGGGAGGGGTGAGAATCATGGCATGGATACATTCTGTGCACGGTAGACACAGGCAATACACTGCCAATATTAGTATTCTTCTCCCTATTTTTTAAAAGCATAGAGTTAATTAAGGCAGTATCAATTGATGGAACTCTAACAGTTTGAGATATTTCTAAAAGAGACGATAACTCCTTGGCTTCATTTTGAAATGAAGGGAGGAGGAAGGAACACAGAGTTCCTATTCCCATCTCCTCCTCCCCTTCTCCCTCCCAAGCAAGGGAGCCTGCAGGAGTCTCCAGCTGTCCCAAGCAGAAAAACCCAAGCAAGTCTCCACCAGAGGATTTCTTTTTTGCGGTTTCAGTTCCCACAAAGACAGAGATGTCCTCAATCAAAGCTTAAGCCCCAGAACTTTTTTATTCTTTATAGTCAAAAGTCTACCCTCGAGCTCTGGTATTGTTACATCCAAAGCCAAAACCGAAAGGCTTTCAGGGAAACTTTTTATACCCTAAAACAAGATGATGGATAATATCTAGAAGAGAAATAGATAACAGGTTTGCTCACCTTAACAAATATTTCTATAGCGCTTGGAACTATAAAAATTCTCGTCTCGAATCCTTGGTGATTATGATAAATTTGGATATAGACATATACAGACATATATGAAATGTATGCTTTGTAATTTTATTTTTCAAAAAATACATCAATGACTCTGCACACAAGCAGCCCTCTAGCTTCTCTTCCAAGACAAAGAACTTCATTGCGGGACTCAGAATTCCTGGGTCAGAGGACAAACTGAGATAAAACTGGCTCTCACAGAGGTTATCCCTCCTCCCTACCCGGCACTGATCCCACTGATCAACACCCCCCAGTGAAACTTCCACTTACTCCACTCAACATGATTTTCAGTTTGGGAACTGAAAATCTCTATGAAGACTGACACATTTCTTCCTAAGTAGGTTTCAAGGCTTTGCCCTTTGCTCTTTCCTTGGAGAAATTTACCTCCTGGGATTAGGGTAACAATTAGTGATTCATGCACCCCAGCAGTGATAGCACTAGGTGGGAAAGATCACACCTTCGTGAATGAACATGAGAAAATTCAGAGTTGTAATTATTTAGCATTTTTAATGCCAAATCTCATCTACGTCACACGCATCCCTGAATCCAGCACCACAGAGCTACTATTAACTCCTTGCAAGCTAATTGGGAAAAAACCAAAAGGAAGCCAGCCCTTGGATACTGGCTGAGGGTCCTGCCTTCTCTTCACAGCCCAGGTGCTTCGGAGAAGTGTTTCTCTCGAAGTAACAAGAAAGTCTTAGCCTTGCAGCTCCCGTCCTACAGAGTGGCCCCCAGGAACTGATTTACCAGGCTTTTCCTGTTTTGTATTTATTGCTTTGCTTGCTCTCAGTTGGGTTAGATCATTTCAGGGTTAAATGTGGGAGGAGGAAAGACAGACTTTTCTTATTTTAAATTTTGAACTCAGGGGAGGGGGCTCCATCTTCGGTCTCTGCCTTCTATTCCAGTACCGCGGGGAGAATGGGACTGTCACCTACGTCCTAGTGGAATGCCCCTTCTCAATGAAACACCCTCCCACACTCACCACCCCAGCCTCCTGGGCCAGTTAGAATGAGGGTTACACAGTAGAGTACTTCTTCCCTCCACCTGGTCTTGGGTGACGCAGAATGCGTGTGCTGAGCACAATAATGGCCTCCAAAGCATCCACGTCCTGATTCCTAGAACCTTGGACTATGTTACCATGATGCTATGAAATATATATTTAGTTTTCATCCTATTTCCTGGCATACCCTTGGGTATCTAAAACCCTTGGGCTCTCTGGGTTCTAATGGGATGACTGGTGGCTGGAGGCCCCTCCATGGCTTCAGAAGACTGGTCACCAGAAGACTAAGGCATGATTAGAGGATAGGGACTCTCAGTCCCATCCCCAATCCTCCAGGGAGGAGAGAGGAGCTGAAGTTTGGGTTGATCACCAATGAGCAATGATGCAATCATTCATGCCTCCATAAAAACCCAAAGAACAGGGTTTGGGGAGCTTCCGGAGGTCATGGTAGCTCCATGCCCCTTCTCTCATACGTTGGCATATGCGTCTCTTCCATCTGGCTGTTCATCTGTATGCTTTGTAATATCTTTTATAATAAATGGGTAAATGTAAGTAAAATATTTCTGAGTTCTGTGAACCCCTCTAGCAAACTAATCAAACCCATGGAGGGGATCATGGAAACCCTCATTGATAGCCAGTTGGTCAGAAGCCCAGGTCACAATCTGGTACTTGCGATTGGCATATGAAGTGAGGGGCAGTCATGGGAAAAAATTGGCTTTTTTTTTTTTTTTTTTTTTTTTTTTTACATCAGAATCTGATGTCAGAGTGTTGTGTTCATTGTGTGAGAGTAGGAAAAACACCTGGGATTTTTTTCCTATCTCTATTAGTTACCTTACATGGTAAAAGGAAATTTGCAGATGTTATTAAGTTAAAGATCTTGAGATGGGCAGGGAGATCTGAGTCCAAGGAGGAGACGTGACCGCAGAAGCAGAGGGTGCCATGCTGTGAGGAAGGGGCCAGGGGCCAAGGAATACAGGCAGCCTATAAAAGCTAGAAAAGGCCAGGGAACAGATTTTCCCCTGGAGTCTCCAGAGGAATGCGGCCCTGCCCACACCTTCATTTTAGTCCACTGAGACTGCTTTTGCACTTCTCACCGCCGGAGCTGTAAGAATAAATTTGTGCTGTCTTAAGCCACCAAATTTCTGGTAATTTGTTACACCAGCAATAGGAAACTAGCACAATGTACAATACGGCCTTAGAGAAAGCCAGATCTAAGTGGTCCATCTTGTCCAGTACCGGGATCACCCACAGCAGGTTGCTGGGGATGGGGGGAAGAGGGAAAGAAGTCTAGTCTGCTCCCAGAGTCCTCAGCCAGGAAACGGAGCTGTCTGAGTATTTACATCAACAATAAATGGAAATAACAGTGACACTGTCAGCTCCAACAAGAAGTCACCAATTAGTAAACCAATGTCCTACCAACCAGCCAAAGAGGAAAAGTGCTCAGTTCTGCTTTACGGAGGTGATTATCCAAGAAATCTTTAGGCGAAGGGGGTTGCTGTCTGCAGAGGAGGAATATATAAGTGCATTTCTTGGTCTAACGCTGCTTTCTGGTGCAGAGTTGGCTCAGGGGCAGCCCGCTGTCCTCATTTGACATACAGAGACATACATTATTTTGAACAAAATGGTGTCTTTCCTTTTTATTGAATTTTAATGCTTTTGATTCAAATATGCACTTTCCACTTTACCACAAGCCCCGCTATTCCCCCTTACTAACCCTTGGCTACCTCATTCATTCATATTGCCTAACTGGTCATTATGGGCCCTTGAGTTTGCAATCTCAGGGTAAGATCTATGGTGACACTGTTATGCATTTACTGTTTTTTTTTTTTTTTTTGAGACAGTCTCACTCTGTTGCCCAGGCTAGAGTGAGTGCCGTGGCGTTAGCCTAGCTCACAGCAACCTCAAACTCCTGGGCTCAAGCAATCCTCCTGTCTCAGCCTCCCAAGTAGCTGGGACTACAGGCATGCACCACCATGCCCGGCTAATTTTTTCTATATATATTTTTAGCTGTCCATATAATTTCTTTCTATTTTTAGTAGAGATGGGGTCTCGCTCTTGCTCAGGCTGGTCTCGAACTCCTGAGCTCAAACGATCCGCCCACCTCAGCCTCCCAGAGTGCTAGGATTACAGGCGTGAGCCACCGCGCCCGGCCTACTGTTTAACACTAAAGCAACTCTCATAACCCACTCAGCCATTCATCGCAGCCCACTGAAGTCTATTCTTCTGCATATTCCTAATGATATATCACAGGGCTCTGTTCCTGGGCATGCTCAGCATGTGCACTGAGAAAACACATGAGAATGAGCATAGAAACAGTCATCTTTTATCATATCTGTAGAGAACATAAAGCTAGGAGAATGAGCTTATATTCTGGAAAAGAGAATGAAGATCCAAAAAATATCCAAAGGACCCAAACTGAAATCTAAAGGGTAAGTGTAAAGTTCTACACTTAGGTTGAAAGAAAAAAAACCAATTAGTACTAGATGGGGAGATATTATTTCACAGAAGTACATATAAAAAAGGCTTCGGGAGTTTCACGTCAGTATAAGCTCTGCATGAGACACTAGTGGATGTGTTTGGTCCGAATGAACCACTAATGGAAGTCCAAGTTCTGATCCAGAGAAGCTATACTTCTTCAATTTCTACTTTAAAAAATATAGTCAGAACGTACTCATAGATGCAGTAACATTTCAAGATGCACATCTGTATTGAAGGCATTCAGAAGTAAATGGGTGAGGTGGTGGGAAGGTGTTAAATTTGAGTCAGGCAAACGTCTGAAGGAAACTAGGATTCTCAGGAGAGTTGGAAACTTGTACAGGCAGGGTCTGGTGTGCACAGGGGCAGACTCAACCCAGTCTACACAGTCCAGTCCTGCAGGAGGACGTTGGCATATATTTTGTTTGTTTGCAGAGGGAAGAACAGGGGCCAAGGAATAGAAGAGATAGAAAAAACAGTCTGGGTGAATAGAAGGGTAGAATTTCTAGTGTTGTGGCCAGTACACAAATGAAATGGGCTTTATTGTGTAGGAGTGAGTTTCCTGTAGGTAGTGGCATTCAAGCAG
The DNA here is from genome assembly GCF_041146395.1 of Eulemur rufifrons. Lineage (NCBI taxonomy): Eukaryota > Metazoa > Chordata > Mammalia > Primates > Lemuridae > Eulemur > Eulemur rufifrons. The sequence goes on from NC_090992.1 coordinate 17,924,129, forward strand.
ATGTTACATGGTCCTTGGAGGGGATGCTAGAGAAGAAATCCACATGTGGATAAATATAAGATGAAATGACTTGTGCCATTCATTCCAACATGAGATGCTCTGAGGTTGCACCTTTACTGCCCTCAAGATAAGGCACAATTGTCTTTAGAAAGTGATTCTGTGGATTTTAATTCATATAATCTTGTTCTGGAGGAGGTGGAAGGAGAGAAACCAAGTTTATTTATGTGAAGCAAAAGATGCCACTTAGGGAGCATCCAAAGAGACTGTCTCTCTTCCAATAAATTGGTCCCTGGTGAATCTTAGCCTTGGGAATGTGGTCCATATGCACATCCCAGGCTATTAATTGTTAATCAAAGAAATCCCAAATATTCTAGCATTTAAGTTTTCAATGTTATTTGTAGCATTTTTCTCTGTGGCTTCATCTCTTTTCAACCTTTTAAAAGATGCTTGGCACCACATAAACAACACCTGAGTGTTCTAAAAAAGACTCCCCAGCACTTTTATGTTACCTGGCATGCACATTTTCTAGCAACCTAAGTGCTGCTGACAGGCCAGAGCTTCTCTTACCCTTTCTTTTCCGACTCAGGATAATTCTAACATCAAATGACTTGCCAATCAGGCACTGTGGATGCATGCAGATGGAGAAAGCATTTAGCATGGGGATGTTGGCTCTAACACTTCTCTGTGTTGCTGTGTTGTGTGTGTGTGTGTGTGTCTGTGTGTGTGTGGGTGCACACTAACATTTCAAATTCATTCAAGCAGTATTCACTGGGGGCTGACCACATGGCAGGAGCTAAGATAGACAAAAGGAACGTGACATGGAGCCAGACACAGCCTCTGCCCTTGAGGAATTCACACTTCAGTGAGGGAGACAGACATGCAAATAGGTGGCTCTAGTGTCAACCTGGTAGCTGCTATTAAAGGGGTCTGCTCTCCGTTGCACGGGAACCCAGAAGGAGGCGCTGAACTTTGCCTGGGGAAGTGGAGCTCAGCAGCAACTGGAGAGAGAAGATGGTTTTGGATTAGGCATTGCTGAGAAGATGGGGTGCAAGGATGATGTTGGAAGGAGGTTTTGGGTGCCATACAGTGGGTGAGAAAGCAGTAAATGGAAAGGCCAGTGGAGGAACAGCCAGGACCGGTGGTCCAGGACCCTTTCCCTGGCTCCGTCTAACAAGTTAAGTTGAATTTTTAATGCTCGTTTCCAATGTGAAGTGGGGAAAATGGAGTCCCATGTACCTACCCTTCCAGGGCTATTATGAAGGCAAAGATGAGATAATCAAGGGAGAAGGTTTTGGGGAAAAAAAAGACTAAAAATAAGTTGAGGCTGGAGATCACAAACCCTACAGCTCTACACCATGCAGAACACTATGTCTGTCTGTCTGTCCATCTCTCTGTCTATAGTATAACACTGAATGCCTTCAGTGGGGCACATATTCTCTAGTTCAATTTCAGCCCCACCACTCCCTTCTTATTCCATATGCCAGGCTGCTTCACACTTCCATGGGACCTGCCAAACACAGGGACAACTTAATGTTACTTGGGTCTGCACAAAGTAATATGGGAATCAGAAATATTTTTGGATATGGAAAAATGATAGTAATACATTGTTCTGAGCTGCAACATGAATGAGGGTGATCAAGAACAGGTCTTGGAGGTTAGAGTTAGTTTCCATACAGCCCACCTAAATGAAAATAAATATTCCTGCCCAATCAAAGATGCATTAACGGTTTGAAAAATTCCAGGGGGAACTGAAAGTTGACTTCAGGATAGATCTCTCTGGCATCCTGCCTCCTATCTGGCCCCAAATATAGTTCATTTTATAGACAAAGTAGTAGGAAGGTAGATCCAGACATAGACTAATTCAGCAGGGCGGAAGGAGGGGTGAGAGAAGAGGAAATAGGATGCTAGAGAAGTAATGAGAAGACTAAAAGAGAAAGATAGCAGTAATGAAGGAGTGAAGGTAGAAACATCTATGAAGGGTTTTTTGGCCACTACCAAACCACGAAAATGAAATTTGCATACTGGAAAACCGCAAACTCCAACCTGAGTCGAAATAAAGAAAATTAGATCCAGTACGGCAGAAGCGAGTCGTGACACATGGATGGAAGGAGAGCTTATGCACATGAGTTTGTTTGAAATCTATTGTTAAATGGAAAATGTCTGCCAAGTAATTTGCTATATTTCAGTCGAAAATGCCAACTCAAAGCAGGTGCACCGCTTCCTTTTTTTCTCCCCCAATTCAAAAGCCATTTACAAATGCATCCTGGTGATTCAGACCAAAAAATTACCAAACCCAATAACAGAACAAGGCTGCGTAGGAATCTGAACTTTGTTTACACAATTAGGAGACACTCACGTGCACATTCCGTAAATGACAAGGTTCCTGAAGCAAATTAACAAGAACAATTTTCCCATCTCAGGAGCTGTCAAGATGGGCCCTGTTGGCCAATTTATCTTACTCTAGCACATCTCTGGTGCTTGTCAATCAATATGTGAAACATTTGGTGCTGATTGCCATTTTTCTCTCCACTTCCTCTTGCCTCTTGTACCAGGCAATTTACTGCAAGTCAATCAAGGTCGAAGCCGACCTTGTTTAAATAAAACACTGTTGAGCTCTTTTCACACCAACAATTTCAAAGACAGAATGGAGCTGTATCTTTTGCATTTACATTTATACTACCTTTTTTTCCACTGGTTCTCCTAAAATGCCATCCTTGAGTTACAAGTCATAACGAGAGCCACCTAGAGACTAAGAAAACTAAGTTGAGCAAGTGGTAAGAAAACGTACACTTTCAATCTATGTTTTCAATATAAGAGTCACTCGGCCAACCGAGATGTCTCACCAATGAAGGCTGCTTCTGATCGTTTTGCCTACCATTATTCAGCCCTAATTTGAGGCAGAACCACACAGAACAAACAATAGGCCCCAATTCATCAGAACTTGATAACACAAAGTAAGCAATTTCAAATGTTTGCCCTGAAGATCAGGTCCTGAGGCTGAAAGAGAGGTTTAGAATATTTTGGTGATAGTCCCTATTGTTATAATGGGTCAAGTATAAACCTTTATCATCGTTATTATTATACTTATGAGAAAAAAAGCGGAGGAGAGGAAGAAGCTAAGCCTATTGAAGTTCATGAAAACAATCTGCTCACAGGTTTTGTTTTCAAGCCTTTTTTCCTGTAAACCATCTATAATCTCTATTTTCCTTAATAAATCAGGCTCTAGTTGTATAGTAAAATATTACTTTGCTTCTCTACCCCCACAAATGTTAGGGATACACAGCGAAATGAGCCCCGGCTAAATGTGACTCTCAAAGAAAGAAAAAAATACATTTGGGAAAATATAGACTTTCCTGAAAATGGTAATAGGCAGCTTAGTTGCCAAGGTAGTGCTACACTTTCAAAATAATTGATTAGAAATGGATGCTTTTTAAGTGCCAGCTATGTATATATATAAGAACCAATTTGGTGCTTTCAAAAGTGTGATTTCCCTCATTTCAACCTAAAACAAACACAAACCAACAAGAGGCCTTCATATTCTTGGAGCAAGAATGATTCCTATCCTTCTATGCCCAATGTAATTTCATTGGGTTTCAACATATTTTGGGTTAGCCCATGGTCCTATTTTGTTTCCTCCTTTGCTAGAAGTCACTACTGACGTATCAGTCTTCCATTAGACAGTTATTTATTGAGCGTCCACCCTGCACCAGGGACCCAGATCTCAACGGTGGGCAGACCCAAGGGAGTCCATTTCACGGAATGCAGGGTTGGGTCAGGGTCATAGGCACTAATGAAACCATCTCCAAAATAACAGTGGGGGTTAAAAATTGAGCTATGCAGGAGGCATTTAATGGTGGCCTCATTAGGGTGGACAATTAGGACTGGGCTGAATTCTGACTGATAGGAGTTAATTGAGCAAGCCTCCGGATGCTCGAAGTATAGTTCACTGTCTCATCCAATCAGCACCTGATAAGATGAATACAGAAGATGAAAGCAAAAGGTTAGAAACTTTTATGGCAACTTGATGTTGCTGAAAAGAAGCACTTGGTCAGTAGACTCAGCTCCTTGAATGATGTAGACATCAGTTTGGGTGATGTCATCCTTCTATGGGGAGTGACTTTGGGGTGCAAACTACATATGGGCCATAAATAAACAGTCCCTGAAGTTATGCTCTGAGGATGTAAACAATATTATCCCACTATCATGTCCATTAAGCCAAATGCTTGGCTTCTTTTAGGTTACTGCAGATGCCAGTGACCCCAGGCTCTTGGTATGAGATGGTAGCAAGGTGTCTGGGCAGGCAGGACAGTGAGACTTGGGGCCGTAATCATGAGCTGTTCTAGGATGATAATGGTAGGGTTGTATCTGGTCAAAAAAATTCACGTTTCTTTTGACTGTACAACGTGTACAATAACAAAATTCAATGGACTGTGCATTTGTGGTGTGTGTGTGTGTGTGTTTGTGTGTGTGTGTGTGTGTGTATGTGTACATTACATGCTAATAAATAGTTTATAAAATGTCATGGTCAAAAAGACAAAGAAAGGCAAAGGAACTGTTTCAGATTAAGGAAGACTCAAGAGACAAGATAACTAAGTGCAAAGCGTGATCCTGAAATGAACACTGGGCTGGAAAAGAAGAGCTATCCAAGTCACTACTGGGGCAAGTGACGAAAGTTGAATACGGGCTAAGATTGGACAATATTTGTTATATCAATGGTAACGTTCTCGGTTTTGGTAATTTTACTGTGGTTATGTAAGAGAATGTCCTTGTCTTGGGAAAGACACAGTGACACACTCTGGGGTAAAGGGGCATGATGTGGTAGGCGTCTTACTCTGAATTGGTTCAGAAAAACATGATATGTCCATGTGTGGAGGGCGGGGAGAGGATGACACAGCAAATGACACTGGGGCAAATACACACGATTGGCGAATCTGGGTGAAGGGTACAGGGGTGTTCTTTCCACTATTTGTGTATAAAAATGAAGATGACAATTTTTAAATAAAAATGAACTGTTTTTCAAATGAGTGGGCAGCCAGACTAGGTGGCACATGGTTGCTCCAACCAATTGGGTCTTTTGTGCAAAGAAAAGTGATGTCGCAAGGTCTCTCTAGGCACTCAGAGTCACTGGCACAATTACCCCTCAAATGGAGGGTCGGGAGCGCTGCACAGTTCCCTGGGCAGCTGCGATTTTCAACCCAGTCTGACAGCCCTTACAAACCAAACACTCTTTTTTTGACATTAATTCATTTGTGATCTTTACTGCCATGCTGAGTGTCTTATCTCGAGGTGGTCCTTAATGGTGCATGGTATATTTTATTGATGTTTCCTTTATTCTGCTGTTTTTCTTTCTCATGATTATATCTGTTGTTGCTCTCTGTCTCCTTCAAAATGCTATTCTCTTGTGAGACCCGGCACTGCTTGGAGGCTTAATGAGGCTTCTATATTGTTTGCTGATTTATCAGCTTCTCAGTTAACATGGGGGCTGGGGATGGGGGAGGAAGGAGAGGAGACGAGGGAAGGTGCTCCAGGATGAACTTAGTTAATCCATTTTGTACCAAGTTCATTTTTAAGTCTGTAGAATTTGCCAAAGAGCGACATTCAGTTATAACACAATCCGTATGGGAGAAATACACACGTCTTTCTTTAATTTCTCCCATCATTTCTCTCTCATAATATTGTTTTAAAGTATAATTATTAGATCCATGTGTCACATTACATAGTAGAATTTCAAAGCCATTTGTTAGGTTGACATTAAAGTCAGGGTCCAAACTATTTTTTTTTTTTTTTTTTTGGCTCTTAACTCTCTGTCAACATTAAACTTTTCTTTCTTCGCAATCAATTCTCAGATCCAAATGCTTAGCTATTGCTATGTTTAGCACTTCCTGATGGCCAAAGCATTTGCTGGATTGGCCTTAAATAAGGACACCTTGCGAATCAGGTAGATAATTCAATTTCTTACCTAACATTGGATAATCTTTCTGTCATTAAAAACAAAACAAAATAAATAAAAAAACCAAGATATTCCTTCTTAAGAGAAACTGCAAACACTGCATGTGCTCATTGCTAATAAGGAGTATATTTTCAATATTAGTGGAAATTAGGTCATCATGTTGGAGGCATGGCATTACAATCACTTTACATTTTGGTCTCAATTCCTTAAACACAGACACACACACACGCCCCTCACAGTCCTCCATTTCTAAAATAAAAACCAGTTTAAACAATCCATATAGCAGGTTCTATCTAACCCTTTCATTTTTCTTTTCTAAAAGCTATGATGCCTTGGCTTTCAATGCTAACAAATGTTATATGACAAGTTCACCGATTTACTGTTCTGCATCCTTTTTAATTATGGATGTATGAAGGAAAATTTCACTGAGGAAGACAATAAATCACCAGTGAAATTATTTGTTAGTTGAATGAGCTGAATAAACACTTGGCTTCGGGGCAAAGATTCATCTGGCGTCTTTCAAGTAGTCCCATATTTTTCCTTTCCATTTTCACAAAAAGCAGGCCTGGGCCTATAGGAATCAATTGGGTATGTAGATGTCACCGAGACAGAGAAGAAACAGAGGAACACCTGACCACAGATGTTCTGAGTACTGAATAAAATAATTTTTGTCTGTCACGTTTTAATAAAAATAATGACAACCCTTATGAACACTTACTCAGAGTGTTTTGTGTATCTGTGTCATTTTGTTTGAGGCCAAGAAGAACCTTATTTGCCTCCACCCATTTAACTCAAAAAGCTAGAAAACAGCAAACCCAAAACTGGGTTTGGGTTAGGGTTAGGGTTAGGTTTCTGACTCCAGATCTGAGCTCTCAGCCATCAGGTGTCTATACATTTCCTCAAAGGAAACTGCACTTCCTCAAAGAAGTCCTCATGTATTATTTAAGCTTTAAAAAGAAATAGCCCAAATTAACGGTTGAAACCCTGATCCATAATTTTGCTTTAAACTTACATAGACCTCTTTGTCCCTGTTTAGGTGATGAACAAAGCAGATTTTCCAGCGCCTCCTCTCAGAAAACCAAGTTTGATCAAAGCATGAAAAATATGCAAAGAATCAGCTGAGATGGGAATCATAGAAAAATATGCTATCATTGGAGTTTCTTGGGGGGTGGTGGCGAAGGAAATAAAAGTAATAAGATTATTAGTTTCAATTTGAAAGCATGGACTGCATCAGCAAGGATAACTAACTGTTGCTATTTTTATAATAAATGTCTCCTTCAGAGTCACAAGCAGACATTAAGCAATGGAAACTCCCATGTAGGAATTAGTTTAGCGTCCTTCCTTGATGTCCCTGTTGAACTCATCCAAACAGTTATGAAGAAACGTGACCACTTTGAATGCACTCGTGCAAACAGTACGAGAGATTTCAAGCTGGGACAAATACCGCAGCTTTAGGACTTGCTCCAACACCGGCAAGTCAGCTGCTTGTAGCGAATCCCCCAAATATTTCAGCTGGAAGATCTGTTTAACACCTTGACTGCCACACTGGAAAAAAAGTTTTTTTTTTTTTTTCCTTAGGGCCACAGTGTTTAATCAAAAAAATAGAATAAAAATTTTGAAAACAAAATGATCCTTTCCAATTTATGAAAAATTTGTTATTTTTAATTGTTTTCTGAGCATGAGTTATAAGCAACTTGAAAAATAGTTCCCGTGGCTTCCAAGGTGAAGAGACACGTGTGAGTTACATATGCTTCATGAGGCCCCGGGGCTCAAAACTAGCTTGAGTTAAATACAACTCACATGGCAGTTAATGTGTTAAAGGTACTTAAATGGAGCCTGGAGCTCCCAACCTCGAAAACAGATTTGAGCCAGGTAATCCGATATTCATGTTGGAATTACCAATCATTTATGTGGCTCCTGCTGTATCACTAAGGTTCAGCTTCCTCACAGATATATTGACTAGACATTGCTTTATGTCAGATGCTACAAACTGGTGTGGAAAGAGTCGCTTATGATTTAGTATTTCAGACTAGTAGCTCAAATCTTATTTCTTCTGGGCATTTCCTATTTGCCTCAGTAGTAAGCCAGGTTCCCAAGGGGTTTCACTGGGACTTTTCGAGGGGAACTAAGACAGGGATCAAGGGACCTTGGGAAGCAGAAGACAGCCACAGAGGCCCCTGGGACAGTTTTGCTTATGGTTTCGTATGTTGCACTGAGAGATAAGCTATCTCTCCCACCTACCGCAAATGTGTAGAGTGTGAAGGTGGCAGAAAAAAAAAAACAAAAAAAACAACAACAAGCCCTCCTCAGGTAGCACATTAGGAACTAGCTGCGTGGTCAGTCCATTGTTCTTTGGCACTGACCACCTGGTGACTTTGAGACAGAGCAATCTCCAGAGATTTAAAAACGCAGAGACTTCAAAATCTTGACTGCGTCAATAAGAAAAAGACGTACACTTTAATAGAAAAATGGGTGGGCTGTTGGTGAGCATGTCATTCACAAATGTATACCTATGCACACACTAATTAAAAAGATGTTTGTCTTTACCATTGATTAAATAAATGCAAATTTTAAAAATAAATGGATGTTACTTTTTAAATGTAGCAACTAAACCAGCATTTTACTAAATGTTAATATCTAATGCTGGGAAAAGTATGGGAAATCAGCACTCTTATATACTGATGTCAGAGTATATATTGACATACAACTGTTTTGGAGGGTGATTCTACAGTATGTTCATATTCTTGAATCACTCATCTTCCAGGACATGTTCTTGATGTAATTATCAGAGATGTATACAAAATATTCAAGGTGGCTCACTATTTCACATTTTTGTAATGGTAAAAAAACTAAGAAATTTAAAATCCAAGAGAGCAGCATGAGTAAATAACCAATGGTGAATCCATACTTTGAATCATATGTAGTCCTTAAAAATAATATTTTAGAATATTAAATCATGTGAGAAAATATATTATAAAACACTATACACAAATATAGTATATATTACTGGTGGGATCATAGGGAATTTTTTTCTTTGCATTTTAATTTGTACCTTTCTGACTTTACCCAACTCAGAAAAATGATCATAAAGAGCTTCTGTAGTTTATACATATATATAAGCATATATACATATGCTTTTATATATATGTACACATATGTATATTAAGATACATATGCATCTTTACTGGTAATCCAATCCCTTTCTGATGTCACTGATTTAATTATACCACCAGTCCTATAGGAGATGGACACTTGGCACGTGTACTTCTCTTCTAAAATATTCACACTTAAACCACAATGCAACAGATAGGGCATTGTGATAAAAGTCCTGGTTAACACTGTAAAAAGTGTGCCTTTCTTCCTGTTTTTAGGTGAGGTAGCTTCAAAGCAAAGTGAGCGAACTCAATGATGCAGGAGTCCAGACATATATTATCCCATAGCTGGGTGGGTCCTTGAAATGATGTCACATTTGTCACAGTGCCACCTGAACTTGACCATCCACAAAGTCCTAATAGTGTCCTAAGCGGTCTTAGATGTTTCCAGTGTGAGTTCCCTGGGGGTATGTCCTGTTCGGAAACCCTTTGGTGAATGGGACTGTTTGTTAACTCCAATAGACAATCATGAAGGGCAATTAAAAATTTAAATTATGTTAATAGGCCAGAGAAAAATGACTGTTTGCAGAAATCAGTGGCAATTACCAGACATAATGGTTCTCAATTAGGCTGGAGGGGATTTTCAGTCATTCATAATTCACTATCTTAAATGTATCATAAAAAAGTAATTGTCACTTGTTAATAAAACTTAAAAACAACGTAGCTATCTTGTATAGAAAGTAACTCTTTCTTCCCTCTCCCACAACAGTTTTAAAAAATGTGTATTCTTAATTTAAAAATGTAGTGTAGGCTGGTTCAAAATACAACCAAACAATGTGAATGTGTGTAAGAAAAATACAGCCCTTTCTAGCCTTCTACTTGTGCTTCCCAAGGGTAACCATTGTTTTACCAATTCAGTGAGTGTTCTTGATCGTCCAAGGAATATGTTGTATTGATATTTTTAGTCAATTAAAGGTGAAAACATAAAAACATTATCTTGCTTCTTCTGCCATGTTTATCTTTCCAAGGTTTTTGATTTCTTATAATTTTTATATTCATATGCAGCTTCCATTACCCCTAGGAATACAGTCAGCATTCATGCACATCCTCACAATTCTATTCTCAGGCAATGCAGTTTACTGCATAAATTGCATTGCATATGTGATGTGATTCAACGACTCTGTCCAGTTGGCTGTAAGCTTTGTTTCTGGTGTCCCAGGGAGAACCAAAAAAAAAAAAAAAAAAAAACAAAAACAACAAAAAACCCCCCAAAAAACCCCCCTAAACCGGACTAAAAGAAGCAAGAGGGAAGGAGAAGGGGTTAGGAGAAGGATAGAGAGCAACTCCTAAATAAGTAGAGGATTAAATGAATGGGTTTATCTCCCACTGAGAATCCACCAGATAATGCCTCTTGTGTCTTCTGTTATGGATCACGCTAAAAGAATGACAGCTGTGGTCTCAATTTTCTTGCCCAATCAGAAAACCTTTCCTGCAACTTCAAGTCCCAAATTGCAGCTCTGCACCCAACACAAAGGCTGAAACAAAGATCAAAGAGTTCTCTTTGTCCCCGTGCAATGCTAGTCTCACTCTGGTGAGTCACAGTTCAGCTACATTTTCAGAAACTTCTCTAAGAGGATGCTCTAGGCCACTCTGAGCCAGGCACTTTATAGATATGACCTTATTTAATTTAATTTTCACCATTACGCTGTGATGTGGGCATTTTTATAACCCCCCCCCATTACAGTTGAGGGCACTCAATGCTCAGAGATGGTCAAATACTATGCTCAGGGTGACACTAAGTGGCAGTGCTGGGATTTGAACCCAAATATTTCTGGATCCAAAGTCTATAATACCTTTTTCTCCAACACACTGTCTCTTGGTTGAAATTATACAGACACAGCTGTGAGATGTCACAGTTTATGACAGTTGAACTTATGACTGTCCTATTTTTCTTTCCCGAAAATGACGCTACACATCACACTGACCAATAAACAACCTTCGAAGTATTTAAGCACATGAAATCAGCTACAAATACACAACTGATCTCAATTTTGAACATTTTTCAAAAGTACTTGCAAGCAGTGAAGACTGCCTAAACTTGCTTTGAAACTGTCATCATGAAAGCAAGCAAGCAAGCAAGCAAGCAAGCATCTACAGTCTGTACCTCATTGGACCTGTGTCTTAAAAGGTCTCAGTGGGTACAGAAAAATCCCCATAAAGAGCATTTAGGACATAGATTATGTAATAAGACCTATGCATGGCTGGCTTCTTCCTGTCATTTACATCTCAATTCAAAGTTTGCCTCCTCGGATATGTTACCCCTTCTAGCCTCTCTAAAGCAGAGATGCAAAGCACTGGTTACTCTTTGTCCCATCTCTCGATTTCATGTTTTTCAAATGTTGCTCACGCTCTGATATTTTTAATTGGTTTACCTCTTTATGTTTGGCTAACCTACTGGAATGTCAGCTCCATGAACACAAGGTCCTTCTCTGATATGTTTACTACTGTATCCTCATATCTAACCCAGGGCCTGACATCTAGAGGTATTTGTTGAATGAATGATTAGATGTTTGTAAAATCAAGCCCCTGTTTTCATTAACAGTTCAGGCATGGGCCTTTCATTTACAAGTCTATAGGAAACAATTAGGTCGTAAGTAGAACATCACCTGGAGTTGGTGGCCACCATGGAGACAGAATAGCTGAGATAAGTGACAAGGGGTTGGAAAGGAGGGGGAAACAGTGAACCTTCTTTACTCTGCCCCCATTTGAGGCTAATTTGAGATCACAGCATCTCAAAGTGGCAAAAAGGAAGTGTCAATATTTCTTCACTTGGTGATAGACTGGCTGGACACAAGGATGAGGCATTTTCAGTGGCATGGGGCTCTATTATCTGGCATGGCGTGCTTTCATCTTCATTAGAGATGTTTCACACTGCCAACTCCAGGCTGCTGGTTAGGCAAAGACTGTGGTAAGGTTGGTCCTCCAATGAGCATGAGAAGATGAGCTTCGCAGGAACCATGTGACTTTCTTCACTAGAATTTGCTGTAGGATGGGATTCTGACTGTAAACATTCCACTCCTCTGGACTGATCTATGTTAACCATCCCCCACCCCCACCCCCCCCTTTTTTTTTGCTCTGGAAGATTGAGGACGTTTTCACCATAAAAGGACACACTTTTGGTTGAGTCTTAAGTCCCTTTGACCATTTGATTCTATCACTTGTCTAAATTTTTTTTTCCTTGTACAAATGATTTGTACCTGATTCATAATGTAAAAGGGATTGATTCTACTAGTGTTTTAAAAAGTTTGAATCATGTTTGTGGACTAATTTTAATAAGGTAAAATGTTTGTTTTCATTATAAATTAAGCAATGCCTAATAAAAACTTCAAATAAGAAATGTATAAAATCAAGAGGAAAAATGTCCTATTTCCCATACCCAACCCTCTTACTTCATTTACCTTTCCTTTTGCTAGTAAACCTTCTTTCTAGAGATAACCACTCTGCACGATTTGGTATGTGTCCAGGGATGTGCTGAGAAAGGCTTAGCAACTATTTCTCCAGAAAAGAAAAAGCCCTGATTTTTAGCATTTGCTGATTTCTATGGAGTAAATACTTTCACAATCTACAATTTTAAGTTAAGAATACGAGGGAATTGAGAAGGCATATTGCATAATAAGCCTTTACCAGCCAGTGCAGACTGGCTCTAGCACACCACTGTGCATATCCTTCCAAATTATCTATATTTCTATGTTTCTTTTTCTTCCTCCCTCCCTCCCTTACTTTCCTTCCTTCTCTCTCTTCCTTCCATCCATCCTTCCTTTACGTACATCCATCCATCCACCCATCCAGCCACACTGGCATATACACCTTTACATATACAGACACACGAATTAACATCTTACATAAACATCGTGCTTTTGTTCTGCAACTTTTCCTTTTTTTCCACATAAAGTATTGCAGCTCTGTATTCTGAAAATTCCTTTATGCTCATTGTAACTGGGAACATCCCATGCTAGCTCAACAGCAGAGCTGGGAATCTTTCACTTGGTCTACACAAACAAGCCTGTGGGCCTGTGAGCACGTGTGTGCACACCCTTGCCATAGACTATCTATTGTAAAAAGGGAGTAATTCATCATTGGGCAGCAGGTTCTGCTCAGATGGTTTATTGTCCTGACCTCATTAAAAGCATGTAATCCACACAGTGCCGTAAATCTATGCCCCTAAATACTTTCCTCTTTAATTTTTTAATACTGCACACATGAAGGGAAAGGTTAAAGCCAATTAAAAGAGATACAAATACCATTATTACTGCCCTGACAAACAGTTAGTTATTGGATTTGGTCGTTTCAGTTTAGAAAGCCATTATTTTTGTTCCTGAATGAATTAGTAATCAAGCTGTTTATTGACTTGTCTCATCTCAGAGATGCTAAATATTTCTTTTGGTCCATTCTCCCTCTCAATTGGCATCATTCCTACACACATAAAAATTACAGACAACTTAAGGTCTAAGTGCAAAGAATAACTGCACAGCTGCATGTGGGAACCCACATATGGACAGGATCGTCATTTTCACTGTGGTGCAGGAGGAAGAGAGCCACTCACTCATTTCATTCTTATGCAGCAAATAGTTGTCATTGTTGTTGGTGGTGTTTTCCTCTCCCATTAAGGCTATTTAGATGATACTGACAGATGCTTAAAAGCATTCAGAGCTGAAAGAACTGTTGGGAAAATTGCTGCAAAAGGACTAACAAATGATGATCTTTCTGTCCACAAGGTTCTTATTTCCTGTGCAAAATGGACCGAAAGAATAAAGGAAAAGAGAAAGAGTCATTAATGCAGGAACTTGGTATTGTTTTCTGACATGAGTTCATAGTTTTCATTGCATTTGGTCAGAAACGTGACTGTGTTTAAGAAAAGGCTGCAGCAATGTGAAATGCAGCAATTAACGGTTTTGCAATGGATTTAGGCTTGCTTGGTGCTCTGTTCTCTCCAGACTTGCTCTTCACTCCACTGGGAATAGAACATGGGCCCTGTAAGCCCCGAGAGGATCCTTGGATATGTAGGAGAGGATCTTCTGTTTGGCTACTTTGTTTATTTAATTGTCCTCTCATTGGTCCAGAGTGTTTTGTGAGACATGATAAATTGTGAGGGACAATGCTGACCACAGTGTTGGCTTCAGAATAAACTCATCATCACAGATCCACATTTATAAAAATTTCTACAACTCGTAATTCATATGAGTGGCATATCATTTTTCTTAGTACCCTGTCATTTCTACCCAACAGAGGTCATAGTCAGGCATGAAGAAGAAGAAAAAGAAGGGGGAGGGGAGAAGGAGGTGTAGGGGGTGGGGAGGAGGAGAGGGAGAAGAACAGGAGAAGGAGGAAGAAAGAGAAAGCCTGCAGGAAAACACGGATCTACACTTGGTGCAAAGAGAACTGACTCCCGAATATTTATAAGGAAACTCACAACATAAAGCAAGACAGAGGGTGAAATTAACTACTTTAAAATTAAGGGGATAAAAAGCTGGAAACAACACGAACATTTTCTGTATTATCTTTCCCCTGGGAAACTAGAACAGTGGTCCTCAGAGTGAATCAGCTGCATCACCACCCTCTGAGAACTTGTTAGAAATGCAAATTTCAGAACACACTCTGGCCAAACCGAGTCAGAAACTGGGCTTGGGACCCACCAATTTGTGTGTTGATAAGCCCTCTAGAGGATTCTGATGCCCACTCAAGTTTGAGAACCCCTATTCTAAGGAATGCAGTTTTCTTAACTGCTTCTCTAAGTCTACCCTTGCAGCCAGTCATCAACTTTTGAACCTGAGCCGACCACTGTCTTTTTTGTCTGTCTGCTGTACTGTCTGCCTCCTCTGCCACACCCCAAGGCACATGACACAGACTTGTTTCCACGTCCTGCTCTCTTGCTAGACTGTACACTCCTTGAGGCCAGTAGTGATTCCCTTCATTATTCTCCGTGCCCAGCCAGGGTCCTAGACCCAAGAAGGTACTTAGGATACTAATTATAAGATAAAGTGGATAATAATAAAGTCTAATGAATACAAAAGGAAACATTTAGAAGTATTCAACTCTGATAAAGTTATCCGTTTTAACTTGATAAATAAGTCCTATTCCTAAGTAAAAATGACTTCTGCTTCCTTTAAAAAAGAAAGAAGAAGAAAAAAAATGATCAAAAGAACATTCTTAAGCAACTTTTAATAGGTTCTGTCTATTCTCTTAAGGAATGAAAGAAATAATTAAACACACTAATACCCTCTTATAAACTGTGTTAATAATCCAGTTAGTTCTGAATATTCCTAAAATGGTTTCACATTCAGATAAGACCCATCTGCCCATTTTATGACAGACATTCTTAAATCAAAAGTATTCTGAATATGGGTTCAGTAAACTCCAAGGACTGCCAGCACCAGCCCAATGGGTTAAGGATGTGAAGCCACTTTGACAGAATTTTTTCCAGTCCCTCAATATGTAGGAGAATAGAGGGCAGTGCTTGGACAGAAAAGGTATCCTGAGACCATCCCAACTGCCTGTGTGCAAGTTTCTGAAAAACCTGGAATACAGAGTCATTAGCCCTTTGTGGCCTTCACTGACTCCCTGAAGGTGTTCTGCTTAGCTTCCCTTTTCCACCATGGGATTCATCATGGCAACACATGCAACCTGGGGAAGGTCTACTTTATACCTGCCTTTGTGAGGTTTTAGCATCAGATCACCTGGATTCTAATTCAGGCTCTAACACTTTCAGGTTTATTTAGCTTTTCTGAGTGAGACTCAGTTTTCTCATCTGCAAAATGGGAACAATTGTTATATTGAAAAAATATATATAATTATTACTGATGTGTCAAGTGTTTGACAAATAATAAGAGCTTAACAAATATTAGCTATAATTAACTAATATTACCATATGCTGTGTGATACCAAGGCTTCTTAAACTGGAATTTATGGGCCTCCAGAGATCTGTGAAATGGACAAAAAGGTGTCCACAAGCTCCCTGAAACAATTTGCAAATTGTTTCCTGTTTGCACACATTTGTTTTCTCTAGGCATAGAGCCCCAAACTTTAATGAGATGCTCAATGTGGTTTATATCTTTTATATGGTAAATAATTATGAGTTGAAGATTTTAGTAGCCTGAATGTGTCCTCAACAAGCTGAAAAACCAGGAAAATGAGGAAGTCTCTCTAAGGCTGGTGGCTCACTGTAGGTATGATGTGCAGCTCTGGGACCTCCATTTTTAATTCCACACTATGAGTGTTTGTTTATTTTTCTTCCTCTACCTCCTAACAGGAAATAGCATTTTGAATGCATTCCGCCATGAGGATAGGCAGTTAATTTTCACCTCGAACACCCCCAAGATTTAAGAAAATAAGAGCGCTTCAATCCACTGCTCCCAACCTGCCAAGCACAACGTTCTCAGTAGCAGCACGAGTTGGTCTGAAAAAACTCCTCTGTGTTTCTGATGGGCTTCTGCAGATGCTATCAACACCAGCGGCGACTATATGAGCAAGGCAGATGGACAGAAACAACTTTGACCTCGGAGCCAGAGACGAGGTTTTGCTCTTGCAACTGTCCTAACCTGCTCCATACCTAGAGCACGGGCTTCCCTCTCAGGTGCTCTGAATCCTTCTCTGCCAAATAAAAGTTATCCCCAATCATTAATTCCCAACCTTTTATGTAAAAGAGCCCCCAGATTTAATATAGAAATGGTTACACTAGGCTGTCATTTTGATATCAATTAACTAAGAAAATATTTAATCACAAAAGGAGAATCATCCTTTCTAATAAAATTATATTAATATTTTCTCCATCAGGTCATTCAAAAATATATATGATTTTTTTGGCCTGTCTATGTAGATAGATGAAAGATATCATTTATTCTGGCTATAGATAGCAAATGGTGAATGAATTAAAAAATCTATTAAACAAATATGTATTCGGTATTTACTGAGCATCAGTTACTTTAACAGAGCCGGGGGTACAAAGAAAAACACTTGCTGCTTTCATAGGCGTGGCCACAGTGCAAAAGAAAGGCAATGATAACCAAAAATACATGTACAAACAATCATTTTAAATGGTGCTCATAGGTTCTGCAAAGGATAAGCTGGACCTGAAAGAGAGAAATTACGGTGGAGGGGGTCTGTAGGTAACCGGCGGGGAACAGCATCTGAGCTGAGATCTGGGATGGTCACAGCTGGTCCTACAAAGAGGCAGCAGACCTTTGTGGTGAAGAGCAGAACTTCAAGTCAGCAGAGCCCAGGGCAAGCCCCTTCCCCGTCTCTGACTCCTTTCCTCATCGGTAAAGTAGGGATGATAGTGGGATCCAATCTACAAGGCTGTTCAGAGGTGAGGATTAAATTAGCTAATATTAACATTTGTTTAGGACAAAGCCTGGCAAAGTGCTATCAAAGTGATTGCAAAATAAATGTCATCCGGTTGCAAAAGTACGTGCTGAGGCCCTGAGGTGGGAAAGAGCTGGGTGTGTTTGAGAAACTGCAGGGAGGGTGTGGCTCTGCGGGGGAGCATGAGTGGGAAGCTGGTAAAGTGGCCCTGCCAGGCACAGCAAGGACAGGGCAGTCCCATGCTAAGTTCAATGGGAAGAAGGTGGAGGATTTTGCGATGTCTGAAGTTCCCTGCCCAGACGTTGGGAAATTATACCCAAATTTTACTTTTTGTCTAGTTCTTTCATTCAACGATTTCGTGAAATAACTCAACTCCTTAAAAGGAACAGTTTCTTTAGGTAAGAAGTTTTCAGTAAAGAACCCTTGTTTCATTCATGCTCATTAAACTGTTCCCCCCCCCACCTAGATCCTTGCAATAATAAATATAATTATATCCATCTTTAATGACTTTGGTTCCTTGAGCTGCAGGTGCTGGAATACTGTATTTATTAACATATTTTAAGCCCTTTAAAAAGACTGCATTAATTCCTATGATAATTTAGTACCCATAATACATTCTCTGTTCTGAATAGATGTTAATCACCACAGAATGACTGATTTGCCCATGTAGGAGCAAAGCCATGCTCTAACTAGTAGCTAGTAACTTTTTAATTCAATATTGTTACTGAAACAGTGGATTAAAATTGAGTTGCAATAATTGTTCCTTGTCCACCCCTAGCCCCACTCTCTGAGGACTCAGACTAAGAGGGAACCATTGGGTTTGGTTCCACTGAAGATGAGAGTGTCCATTCTGAGTGATTGTTTTTCTAGTAACACTCTGCTTGGAAAAAAGTTCTGCTAACGCCAGTTACTGTGAACCCCCTGGGGTTTGTTGGCAGCCTGGTTAAAAGAGCAGCGGGGAGAGAGGTCGCTACAGAGAAAGGGAGGCTAAACTGAAAGGCTGGTTAGGGGAAGGCTGCAGGCCACTCAGCCTCAGTGATCTTGAGGATGGAGGGTGGATCCAGAGTCAATCTCTACACAGCGAGGTGAGGTGTGATCGGGCCTATGCCAGAATTCCAGCACTCTATCAATTTAAACCGAAATTATTTTGCAAATAGAGGAAAAATCCCATCATAAAATTTGTATCAGAATACAATGCTGGCATTGAGTACAAAGGCAATAACAACTGCCTGTCCCAGGTTGTGGGATAAGCACCTTCACACGCGTGGTCTCACTTAACCACATAACAAGCCTATGGAGGTACCGTGACTGTCTCTCATTTAAGATCAGAGAACTTAAGTCACTTGCTTGGACTCACACAGCTAGTAAGCAGCAGAGCGCGAGTCGGTGCCCGCGTAACCTTTGGCCACACTGCCTCTTTAATTGATCCCTCGATCAATCAATCAGTCAATCATCCGTGTGGGAAGGATATCAAAAAGCATAATGAAATACATAATAAATTATCATATGTCAGAAAACTGTTACTTAAGCAAAAATGTAACAACTTTTCCTTCTAGGCTTGAAGGCTGGTGATGGGAAACGGTACTATTCGTAACTGTGGGGAAATAAATTTCTATACGATGGGCTTCCTCTTGCGGAGTCTGCTCAGGAGTCTATTGATGAAGGGGAAAGCCCGGTGTCCCGGCAGGACATGGACTCTGGGGGCGGAGGTGGCGAGTGCCGAGCTGCTCTGCACACATCCCATGGGATACACGTGCATTTCTGGCCAATCAGAAGAGACAGAGACGCAGTAGGGACCTGGGCAGGGAGCTGGGGCCCCAAGTGCGTAGCACTGACCCTGGGTGATTTTGTCTGTCTGTGGGTTTGTTTACTGGTTTGTTTTTCACACGTGCTAGGGGGACAGGGCCGAGTTCCGCACCTGGATCAGCGTGGGGTGCAGAGAAAGGAACAGGCACAGGACGGGCTAGGCCATTAGGCCAGGCAAGCGACAAGGGCTGCAGGAAGGAACAAGCACTGAGAGGCAACTGCGAGCCCCAGCGCAGGAGCCCAGATTCGCACAGAAAGCGTGGCGTGTTTGTGGAATTGTGGTTTGAGCTGATACCTTGGCCACAGTTTTTTTTTTTTTTTTTTAATCATCGTTAACATTATTCCCATAGACTTAGGAAGTCTTACTATCCACTGTTCAGACAGATAAACTAGAGAACTGAGAACTCAGTCACTCCACCAAATGCTAAATGCCCAGCACTCGGACCCAATACCAGCAGGGCAGCCAGGCCCAATCCCAGGTTTCCCATGACCGGCCCAGCACTTAACTCTCAGGGGAGAAATCTGGGAGGGCAGAGCCCATGGGATAACGGGCCAGATTCTTCTCACCATTTTTCCCCCCAGAGGTGCTGCAGACAGACCTCCCTGCCTGGAGCCAAAGGAGGGTCAGATGGTGGCAGATGAGTCAAGGTCTAGGAGATGGAGATTAAAAGGTGGTGGCTCCTACATCATCCTCAGCCTCCCTTCTGCAGTTCCAAGTAAACACTGAGTGGGTCTGCACTCCCCAAATCCACGCGTGGAACCTGCTAGGGTCCTCTCACAGCAGTGGGGGCAGCTCTGCTATCAGCATATGGCAAAAAGTTGAATGGCTGGTGAGAAAATCCAAAAATAAAAAACTCCAAGAACCCCCCAACCCCTCCATGCACCCCAAACCACACACTACATGGGCTATGCAAGCAGCACTCAGTAGCTGTGATGTGCTGCATTCTGTGTGTCTTTATCTGCAGAGTCAGCGTTTGGACCTGCATTTCTGATTCCACCTCCAGAAGCTTCGACTATATGAAGGAATCCGAACGCACTCACCAATACATAAATATATGCAAATATAAATCCAGATAGAAACAGGGACATATATATTTTCTCCCTTCCCAACCAGATTTCCTAATAGGGACACTGGAAAATTTGTCTCCACACACACTGTTTCTGCCTTTGGAAAAGCTCAACTCTAAAATCAGTTAGGATCTGAAGCAAGTTAGCCGTAGGATGAGATCCCTTCCCAGGCGCCTGCTGCCTGTTCACAGAGGTCGCTAACTAGTAGTCCCCAGGCTCCATCCGGGACATTCACAGGTGGTTAGTTTGTCTCACACAAGGGTAGCCGAGCCAGCACTTTTGTGTGTGTGTTGTTTTCACATAAACTGCCTGTACTGTTGTTTTTTGATATGCTCAGCCCTTGCTTTGCTTAGGCTATGAGCTGTCTGGCTGCTTTAGACTTCCGAGAATGTGGTAAGACAGGACTCAGACTTGAGGGTACGGAAAGCCATTCATCACGGGGCTTTGCTTATCTTTCTAGCACAATCTCATGCCTTCCTCGTGCCCTGGGTGCCAACCTTACTAAACTCAGTACCTGAAGTTCGCTGATCTGCTAAGTGTCTGCCATGTTCTGGGCATGGAAGGTCCTGTCCTGTGTCTTCTAGGAGAACCTTCCAGGCTACTTCTCTTGATGAACTGCTTCTATGAAGCTTTTCCTGAACTTCCCTCTGAGGACTGCCTGCTCTCTGCTCAGTAGCCATATGGTTCCTGTGGCCACGCAAAGCTTTCCTGTCTTAGCCCTCATGGTACTGAAGACAGTGCTTTACTGCATTTTTGTTAACAGGTCTTCCCCATTACACTAGGAGCTCCTTGCTGGGCAGGAAGGCACATGTCACGATTGCTTTTCTTTCCAGGGTCTATCAGAGTGTCAGGAACATAGATGGGGTTCAAAAGAGGCTTTCTGAAGTGAACAGACCTTTTCGACAACCTCTGTCACTTCTGTGCCACCTGGGGTCAGGATGGTGGCCAATGAGGGGTCACAAAAGCAGCAAGCGATGCTCAAGGGCAGTCAGGAGTGCCTCTGGCACCCAGGGTCAGCACGCAGGGGTCAGCTTTGCTCAGCTGAGTTGGGGACGGCAGGGGAGGCATTGCAAGCCTGTCCCAGTGAAGCCGGATGGCACCCTGCTGGAGCTCAGGCCTTCGACCCACAGGCTGCGAGAACGAGTCTAATGTAGTCCTCGAGAGCAGCCCGTGAGTGGGAGCCTGCCATCCATCTGCCATGGCCAGAGTGGCTTTCCCATTGTCCCTGGCCCCCACCTACACCTACAGTGGCTCTCTTGGAGTCCAGGCCACTCTTTTGCATTTTTTCCCCCCAGAATGCAACATACAGGAGATTTAGAAAATTGTTTAGCTAAATAAAGTATCTGCAGCTACTTAGGATGGGGTTAAAAACATTTTTTTTTAAAGGTTAAAAAAGCTACTTGCTCTTCAGGTCAGTAACTGTCACAATGATTTTTCTCTTGCCATATGCTCCTCTGAATTGCATGAATATGACATCTCTCTCTGAAGCATCTGGTCTCAGCCACTTCAAGGTACACAAGGAAGCCGCACGTTCGGGCTGAGCATATAACATCACGGAGAGGTATTCGCACTCCTGTCATCACAAAATACTGCACTTGCATAAAATAAATTTCTGTTGTGTTTTACACAGCATTCTAGAAATGGTGCAGGAGAGTGCAGGCAGAATCTGGGGGGCTTTTGTATGCTGTACGTTGTGTGTGTGTGTATATGTACAAACACATATGTGCACACCATACATGCATGTTTTATGAATTGGTTATTTCCTTCATTGCTCAAACATAAATTCTTGTTTTTCATCGAAAGGAGCTAACCATTCTAAGCACCGTATGAAAATAGAGCCCCACCAATCTGCAAAATATGGACAGAGAGGTAAGGCTTATCTCTATTTCAGCACTTTGAAATACAAAAAAGGAAATTTTCTGTTACAAGCCAAAGGCAAAGTAGCACTATCAACCTCCAGCCACATTTTCTAGACTAAGAAAAAATCTGGCAAGCGACGCAGTACAAAGGGCTGCCTCTCTCACATTGTAACAATAATCTTTATCAAAAGGATACATTTACTTATTTTTTTCCAAAGATCTCACCCAACCTTCTTAAATAGTTCATTAAAAGATCCAAACAGTTAAATAAAAAGTTTACCACCTAACAAATGGTTCCAATGTCCATCCTTTTCTTGTCCTGAAGATCCTTGTTCTTATTTTGTCAGAAGCACAAAAAGTAGAAGTGCAATTGCATTTGTGCTGATGCTAAATGTTAATAGATTTGCCTAAATGCCTACTAATAGTCCCCCTAAAATTAGCTAAGCTAGTAGTGCATGCCTAATGTGTTGTTGTTTTTGTTGTTTTACTTGCTTTTCCTTTTATCACAGGGGGAAAAAAGGACCCCTAGAAAAAAAGCATAGGTCTTTGGATGTGAAACATTTCCAGTGTTATATGTGAATTCTGCAGAAAGAACATATAGTCTGAAACTATCTCACAGTTCTGACATTCCGTCAGGAAGGTGACAAATCCTAGTGCTCTAATGTTTCATTAAATTAAACATGAAATGTTTAATGTTTTGTTAAATTAAACATGAAGCTGTGACTTTGCACCCGAGAACCGCAGCCTTCTAACAATTCCTCACATTCCTTCAGGTCACTTCTTGGGTTATAAAAACTAAGTTTTGTTTATTAGAAGTATTGTGTTTCTCTCTGCAGTTAAAATGTACTTTCTTCTAATGTACTTATAAATAAAAACCAACAAGCAACCTAGTTTTGGGATACTTAAAACATTTTTCAACTCAGTCCTACAGAGAACAGCTTGCAGAAAACGCCCATAGCCAATTCTCTAATCATTTTTTTCCTTTCAAATATTCACAATTGTGACTGAGAGGCTTGCAAAGAGCAGAGGTGTTATATTTTTTATCAAATCTCAAGCCCATTTCACAGATGGGCATACTGTTTTCTAAAATGTTGATGGCTTACTGGAAAACTGTCCAAACAGATTCCTTAGACCAGCAGTCCCCAACCTTTTTGGCACCAGGGACCGGTTTCATGGAAGACAGTTTTTCCATGGGGGAGGGGGTGGCGCAGAGCTCAGGCGGTGATGCCAGAGATGGATGGGGAGCAGTTGTATAGAAGCTTCCTCGCTCTCCTGCCACTCACCTTCTACTGCGCAGCCCCTTGGTTCCTAAGTTTCACGGAAGACAATTTTTTCACAGATTGGGGGAGGGGGAGGTGGTGCAGCTCTGTGGCCCGGTCCCTAACAGGCCACACGCACCAGTACCCGTCCGCGGCCCGGAGGTTGGGGACTACATGCAGCCTTAGACTAAAGATTAAATCTCACCTGCTTCAATAAAAAGAAAACCCTCCTGTGTCCTTACCCAGGAAGACAGAACTTGGCAGGCAAAACAAAACAAGACAAAACCACAGCTCTGATTTGGGAAGGCATCTGCGCAACCAGAGAGGAGCACTCTGGACTCTCGAGACCGTGGAATAAAAAGTTTCAGTGGAACCATTTAAAGCAGCAGGTAAACAAAGCACGGGCACTGTCGGGAGAGGATGAAATGCAACGCACAGAAACGTGCTCCTTTTTCAACACTTCAATGAGATCGTTAAAAGGGACTTGTGGAGTTCTTAGTAATACATCCATGAGCTCACAAGACAAACAAAATTTCCAAATAACTATTTTATAAAAGACATTTGAAGGGTATCACTTTTTAAATGGAGAAAAAACAAAACAACAAATCTGTAGCAAATTAAAAGGGAAAAAATTACTCCTGTTCCATAGTGGAAGTATCACATCATTTTTACATTTTTCATGTGAATTTAAGTGGGCTGTAGCTGGTTTCCAAATGAGTTCCCATAATCGTCAAACCAGCACAGCAGAGAGGAACATCCTCCAGGAGGCTAGGTCGCACAAAACCTTCCCTTCCAACCACACTTGTCGTCTGTGGTTTTTCTGTGTTGACACATCAGCTTCTCTTACTGGCCAAAACCGATAAAACAGCCTGGATTTGGTAACAGATCCTAGCTCGGCAAGAACCCACTCCCAGCTAGTTACCCAAACCGGTAGGAAAGTAATTGACACTTACCATTCTGAAGCTTCATGTCTGTGAGGCAAACTAAATAAATTAAACGGATCCTGCTTTAATCTTCTTTTCTAGACCCCAAATGCCTTAATCAAAAGGAAAACAAAACAAAACAAATGTTCCCTGAGGTCCTTTTCTAAACCACCAGAGTATAAGCAAAGGAATCGCTGTCTCTTTCACTGAATGCCCAGAGCCTATCCCTTAACATCATCAACCCCAGAGAATTATTTCTAACATCCCTCTCTTCCATCTCCCCCACTCCCACATTCTCCTTCACTCCTGTCTTTTGTGGCCAAGACTAGGCTTAAGTTACACTTTAAGTCAAAATCTGGAAGATGCTTCAATTGGATATTTGGCTTGGCAGACCTCCTGTACAAATCCCACGTGAAGACACATTTGTTTCCTTCCTGCAAATGAACTGTGGCGTTTGTGGTCCCTCTCCCGCTCCCCAATGCACACTTCGCCTTTAAATGAGCTTAAGCTGCAGGACTTCATTTGGGGTTAGCTGTCCCAAAAAGCTCATTTGGCTCTTCCCATTAAGGCAAGAGGCTCTAAAAGGCTAGCAAGATGCTTTTAACCATGTTTGAGGTGCCAGTCATATCTTGTTAGCAACAGCTGCACACTTACCCGGCTTTCAGGGCCTTGACAGAGCTGTCCTATTCTTTGTGGCATTAGGAACACAAAATGAAATTAACCAATTGTGAGCTGGAACCATCCAGACCGCACCAGATTCTCAGTCTCCAAAAACCAAGTGAGGCAGCCTCCTCTAAAATTCCTCCTCTGTTGGCTTCTCCCTGGCACATGCAGCCCGCCAAGGCCCTGGCTGCAGTTTCAGAAGTACTACTCAATAAAAGGATTTTAAAGGCAGTGCCGGGAGCCGGGAGCTTCAGATCCCAGTTTGGCTTTTTCTCCATCAGCATTCCTCAGCAAGCCTGCACAGAGCGAGTACGCTACATTATTTATGTCAGCTCTAGGCTCTGGAAAACACAGACTGGCATCCTGATTACTAAGAACCCTCATGGATACAATTAAACTGTTCTCACCTATATTTCTCCACCCTCTCTTCCCTGATTCGACCTCTTTCAGAGGAAACAAAAACACTTCGAGGCATGTCCCAACTCCTCTATGAGAAGCCAAGAGAGCATTAGAATATGGCCACCACGGCATGTGAGCCCAGGGAAAAGGGCTCTCCCTGCAGTGGGCAGGAGACACTGCAGGAAGGAAGGTTCACGTAACAGTTTGGGAAAGGCCCTTCAAGTGGCCTCCCTGGGTTGGGGACATTGACAAGCAGTAGCAATGTCGAGGCACCGCAAAAACCATTTTGACGAATTCACGGAAGATTGATTTAGAATGGGCTGTTAAGGGAAGTAAGGGATATTTGGCAACTTGACTAACCTTCCAAGCTGGATGAGGAACAATTATGCTCACCCAGCAAAATGCTCCTTGGTGCCCCATGGAAGTCACAGCACTAGATGGGAAGACCACAGATTTAGGCAAGTAGAGCAATGATTCTGTCCTCAGGTCTTCTCTTCGGCAAAACAAACAATTCTCCAAGTTTCAGTCCACCATTTCCCTTCTCGTTAGAGCTCAACAACACATTCTACGCAGGCATATTAGCCACGGGCAGAACAAACTGTACGCTGGCACGGCGAAGGCAAGATGATGACAGGAACTTCCTCCTTTGGAGGAGTAGTGAGAAGGCTATGAAATTCCCCTGGTGTCTAGCTAGAGAGTCCCCGCTTGGCAGGCAGAGGTGACTTCACTTTGCGAAAGCCCCAGGCACCGCTTAGTGAAACAACCTTTGGCAGGACCTCACAGTGAAGTCAGTTCGTCTAAGCAAGAAGTCAGCTTGGGGAGAGTCAATTGTCTCATCCAAGAACACAAGGAGGCAAGAGCAGCCTGCTTCTTTCAAAGGCTTCCCTAGAATGTGCATTCCTGTGTTTTGCCAGTTTTTTTTTTTTTTAAAGTGACTGTCATTTCCAATGACTTAGTCCAACCCAACTCAGATATCTTGGGAGGAAAATTGCTGTCTGAGATGGAAGCAATGGATACAGAACACAGTGCAGGTCTGTGGGGCAGGGCCTGGCGGTGGGGAACCCCAGTCTCTGATGCACACATTGGCGAAGCATGAGAATGATGCTCCAATGCCAGAAGCAGCAGCACTTTCCTCAACAGTAGACACATGAAGGTAGCATTCTAGAAAACACACACACACACACACACACACACACACGCACACACACTCTCTATCTCTCTCTCACACACCACACAGTGATATAGCCAGGTACCCAAAGATCAGATAAATGGAAAAGCAAAGGATACAAACTGCCCTGTGGGATGATTTTAAGTTAGCACATTGGCTCCTGAGGCCCAAAACGCTGGGTCATGCAGCCCACTGACCCTTAAGGAGGCCCTGGCCACATGCGGGCACAACTGTGCTCTCAGCTTGAAGTGGTTCTTCTCATCCTTTCCACCAATGAATCCAACCCATCTTGTAATTTTTCTCGAATAGGACTTAGAAGCAACTAACTAGAGCGATGAGAACAGAGACTATTCCTTGGGTGGAAGATTATTCAAGACTATTATTTATTCTTCCAAGAACTAAGTCACAATCAACTTCAAAGCTGACCTCAGGCTAAAAGTCTTGACAAGGATCCTTTGAGTACCCCCTTGTGGCCTTGGACAAGTTGTTCATCTTCCTTGAGCCTCACTTTTCTTAACTGGAACTACGGGAAATGAGATCATATTATTTTGAGGATTCAGTGAGAAATGTAAAGTACTTAGCTGGGTCCTGGCATCTTGTGAGCTTATTATAACCCTTGGCTGTTATGAGTTTTCAAAATGTTATCAGCTAAATAGCACAAAGCTTACACTGAGCCGCTTCTCACACACCTGAACCACATCTCTAAGTGCTCCCCGAGCCATCAGCTTGTTATTGACAATCTGTGCGCGAAGAACTGTAGTCATCACTATCATTTGCCTTCAATAAACTTATCCAGATGAGTTACCCCATGACAGAGATGTCAATAAAAACTAGAGAGAGTGAGAAAACTGAGAGTATTAAGAGGAGGATCATGAAAGTTTCCTTTTTAATAAGGGGATTCCAAAGTTTCCAACTCATAAGTTGGGACTCACTCAATTTCATGCTACCCAGAGCAGCTGGGCTGGAACCCACACGACTGACTATCCCCATCAAATGCTCTTTCCATCCCCCTACAAGGTCAAAGGTAAAACCAGTGGAACTGGCAGCCAGATTTTCATTTCACTGTCCAAC
Source organism: Eulemur rufifrons (assembly GCF_041146395.1). NCBI lineage: Eukaryota > Metazoa > Chordata > Mammalia > Primates > Lemuridae > Eulemur > Eulemur rufifrons. The sequence continues at coordinate 17,951,745 of NC_090992.1, forward strand.
AAACTGGTTTCAATTCAGTCCAGTCTCTTTGCCTGAATACTGAGCATACATGCCTAGTACGTAGCTTCCTGCTGAATACAATTTTTTTTTTCAGAAAGAAATTGCTTTCAATTTTGATTTTAAGGTTCTGCATAAATGAGGTTCCACAGTTTCTGTTAAGCCATCTGACTGCCTAAGAGTCTTGATAGCCATTTCTAAATCTTTTTAATAACAAAAACAATACTTCACACTCTTTATATTGTGTAAAGGCTGCCTTTTCATAAGACAACATCACACATATAAGTCTTTAGTATCTTCGAAGAATACAGAAGTTTTTTCCAGATATCTTTTCTCTAATGATATAGGTAATGGATAATTACACCCTTTTCTGTATAAACAAACACAAGAAGTCTCGAACTTGCAGATATTTGAAGTACTTATTATGCTTCTTGCTTACATAAAAAAGTCTATAAAATTATAAATCTTCAAAAGAAACTGATTCTACACCTTTTTCCCTGCTAGAAAATACTGGCACACTGTATCCCTACAAATAGCTGGATGGCATGAACATCATTAAGGTGCTTTTCTCAATTAGAGGTTCAAACAACTCTATCTTTTGCTTCCTGTCAAACCACCTGAACAAAAATATGATATGTTGCATCATTCGCTGAAGCTATTTCTCCAGTTGAAACATGAATTACGAGTCCCTCTGAAACACATCAGCCAAATCAAGTTGTAACACGGACCTGCTTTGTTCACTGCACAGATCATAGCTAATCACCTTCTAATGCAAGTCATGATTTTGCTTCATTAAGTTAACATTTCTCTTATTTTCCCCTTATTTAATAAGTACCTCAATGGTACATACTAATGGTATGGCCAGCATTAAGTTGAACATTTCTTCTCTTACAAGGTGTACTTCATCTGAGGGTAATTCTGACTTTGCTGGGACATTTGTACTTTTACAATGTGTGGGGTTAAGAAAGCTAGTTAAAACACAGGGCTTTCTTTGTCTCTACAAATAATATGTAGACACTCTTGGTGGTATTGAAATTCTAGATTTTTTCCCATGTGAAATCTCCACCTCAATTTCTCATGAAGAAAGTCCCTAAATATTCCCTGCTGAGGCATAGGTGTGTCTCACTGGAAGAAGAATTGAGAAACTATCATTGCTTCCAACATGACACAGGTAACTGCCTGAGGCACCTACTTAGGGGCAGAACAATTGTTTAACTTGCTGGCTTAAAAAAATTACAGTGGCAGATGAGGTTTAGAAACTATAAATCATCATCGAACAACTTTCCTTTTTTTTTTTTTTTTTGAGACAGAGTCTCACCCTGTTGCCCGGGCTAGAGTGCCGTGGCATCAGCCTAGCTCACAGCAACCTCAAACTCCTAGGCTCAAATGATCCTTCTGACTCAGCCTCCCTAGTAGCTCGGACTACAGGCATGTGCCACCATGCCCGGCTAATTTTTTTAATATATTTTTAGTTGTCCAGATAATTTTTTTCTATTTTTTTTTTTAGTAGAGACGGGGGTCTCACTCTTGCTCAGACTGGTCTCGAACTCCTGAGCTCAAACTATCAGCCCGCTTCGGCCTCCCAACAGTGCTAGGATTATAGGCATGAGCCACCGCGCCGAGCCTGAACAACTTTCTTAAATGAAGCAAAAGAAAAGCAGTCATCTCATTTCCTGAAGTTAAAGTTGAGCTCTTTAGGAAGAGAACACATAACATGTTATCATCTGCACAAGCTGATTCACAAATTTGGTTGATTCTACAACATTCAAAGTTGTGGTTGTGCAAGAAGGCGGCAGGGCTTTTGGTAGAGAGCTCGAAGAGAAAGTTCAGGGATGGGCTAGAAAGTTCAGCTGCATGTCCCTTGCAAAATCCCCACCCTTCTGCGCCAGAAAGAGATGTTTTCCATGTCACTTCTTGGGATCCTTTATGATAATGCAGCTCTAGTGCCCTTTCTTAGACTGAGTCACCAGTAAGCTTTTCCTATTGTTTTAGCTACCACTCTCCAGGGCAACTCTCTCTTTCTGAGCTATTCTACATCAAAGGGGGAAAAAAAAGTCTTAATGTGACTTTAATGGCCATTTAGGCCAAATCCCTCATACTATAGATGAGAAAAAAGGTCAGGGAGAATTGGTGATTTTCCCAATGTCGTATAGTGGCTCACTATGGAGCTGGTGAAAAAATTCTGATGTATAAATTATTCTCATCTACATGGATTCACTATTTTCTTTTCCCTCTCATTCTCTCATATCAACCACCCCTCCACTCTCTTACCCTTTTCCATGAAAAAAGTTCACGGTCAGTGTTTCCTTATTCTGTGATTCCCTGTTGACAGGGAGGAAGTTTAAGTCTGGGCACTATTCTACACACGGCTTGTTGTAGGCAGAGCCACAGCCGTAGGAGTGGCCGCTCCCTGAACATGTTCACAGCTGGAGCATGGCCTCTTATTTTTGAGTTGTGAAGGAGTCCACCTTCTTAGACACAACTGGATTTGAATCTCCTCGCTGAGTAAGCCTGTAACTTTAGCTTTCCTAAACATACGATGAGGACACTAATGGTGCCCAGTTCACTTAGCTCTTCTGAAGGTTAGACTTAAAATGTCATGCCTGGAAGTATTGAAGAGTCAGTAGCTAGGAGCTGCTATCATCTTTCCATCGTGGGCTTTGGATATATCATAGCATAGTTACAAATTCTCCCCTTGCACTTGAGAATCCAGTGCAGAGTCCACTCACTTGGGGGACTCCCTCTCTGAAAGTCATGTCTCCTGAGTGACCTGCCATATCCTGTCTCACATCATGTCACTGTGAAGAGGGTTGATAGGACTTGTCAGATTGAGGTGTCATGAACACGTGCAATTTTCTGCTTAAAACCACAGAGAAAACAGGACTTCAGACGACAGAGCAATACGCCGAGGAGCCCCAGGGAACGTGTCGTGGTTGATGTCTGTCTCTGTGGGCGGCCATACCGCGGGAGAGATTCACGCGCATCACCACTGACCAGGGAAGGGCAGAGCTGGCTCCGACTCCTCTATTAACACTTGGGGAATTTCTCTAGATCAGCATTTCCTAAACATTAGTCATTTCCTAACACCTCCTGGATTTTTGTTCTATCCAATCTTTCCCAGCAGCTGCTGCAGCTAGACTTTGACTCTTTCCTTTACTTAATATTTTTCTTCAAATTGACTTATGGTTTCTGATTTTAGTCTCATCCTAGCCAGTAATATCCATCAAATCTACAGCTTGGATGTGCTAACTACACATACAGACATATCTATATGTGTTGGTAGATATATTTTCTAACATGCCTTACAATAAATAAATATTAAAAATAAAAATATTCAACCATGTGCCTCTTAAGGACATCTTGCATACTTACACCATAGGGTACTCATACATGTGTTCAGAAATACTGTCCTAGATAAAATTTTATTCTTTTTTCTTTTAAGCAGAATGTCTACTTTGTGCCTTTCCCCTTTCAGAATGCAATGCCTCTGAGTGAAATGTCACCAGGAAAAAGAAATGCTCTAAAAATGAAGTTTTCATTATGTGCTATAACCCAGCTAGAAAATTCAGAGAAGAGCCCACGTGCTACTTTTCATCCCGGGGACTGATGCTTGAATGTGTTAAAATGCTATTTATTTTCTGACAGGCTACTTGGGCTTGGCACCATGTAAACCCAAAGTGTTTGTAGAGATTCCCTTGGGGACAAAGGAAAAATCATCTGTATAGATCAAACGTGTATTAGCTGCATTAGCAATTGGTCCCTGGAGACTGATAAAGACCTTTTTAGACAGATTTCATTGCACAGCTCTTTAAGAGCTTTCATTGAACTAGCCTTGGGTATCACGGGTTTGGGGTTTTCTTCACGTCCTAAGTGTCAGAAGAGAAAGGTGGAAAATGAGAATCCGGGGTGAGAACCACTACCTTCATTGTAAATGAACCTTAACACCAAGTCTACGCTCCTATCCCCATCAATATTTCATGTTGCCATAGTCATAAGAAAACACATCTGTTGTCTTCCTGCATGGTAATGTGTAGGATGGTGGGAAGATTATTACAGCACAGGTTCAAGAATTTAAAAATTCATCACTTTTTCAATTTAGAAAGCTGATCTTGGTTAGGACTTATGAAGGCTCCACAGGCCTGAAATGGTCAAGGCGGGCAGAGCAATCTGGGGTGTGGGGGATGCAATGAGAGGCAGGGGCATGGTTGGAACTGGCATTGCTTGGGCTGCAGATGGAGCCAGTGTTAGAGGCCCCAGTCCTCCAGCTTGTAGTCAATGGAAGGTTTGCTTTGTACCATGGCACTGTATGGGGGATAGAGAGAGATCAAATGCTGCCATGGTTGCAAGCTGAGAAGCAAAACCCAGGTTTTCAAGAGGCATGTATCTGCCTGCTCCTCCAACACTGCAATGCTCTTTCCACCATAGCGTAGTGGTTTCCAGTGCTTAGCTCTGTTCCATGAATGAGTGAGAGTGTGTGTGTGTGTGTGTGTGTGTATATATATGTGCGTGCAGAAGTGGTAAGCTCTCCAACAAACCGACCATCTTTTACAAATCTAGGCAGACACGTAATATTCCTCCTTCCTCTGAAGGTCTTCCAAATCATTAATCTGGGTTGGTTTGACTCCTTTCCTGGACACCTTTCAGATACTTATACAATCTCACAACATTGTCTTCGCCTGCACTAACTGGGATGCACACAGCCGGCCTCAGCACGCAGTGGTCCAGCCCCTGCTTGTGAAGAAATGGGAGGTACTGACCCCAGCAAGGGTCACCAGGAAAGTCTGACGCTTTCCAATGCGGATGCAAACCTTTGTGTCTCTAGCAGCTGCCTTACAGAAGCATGGAGGAGCATTTAACCTGCAGCAAAATGGTTAAAGAGGAAATGAGCATAACTTCCTGGCCTGATAGATTATCTCATAACCTTATTCCCCATAGCCTGCATTTTTTGCAGTGCTAAGTCTCCGTGGAATGAATCCCAGGGACACCACCACCAGGCTGTGTGGCATCCCTGATGACTCGTGGTTCACAAGCACATGATCGCTCCTCCTCTGCCCTCTCCCCTCTCACTGCCTTGTCCCTTGTCATGTCACTGGGCCATCAAAGATAGGCATTTCTCAGAAAGATGGCTTTCCCTGGCCTGTAAGTATGAGACACAGATGTCCTCAGACACAAGCTGCTGGAAAAGGCAGCTACGAGTTAACGTCTGCTCCAGCCAACCGTCCACAGAGCCTCTTTCCCACAGACATAGATGGACACTAGCGGGATACACTGAGGCTGCTGCTTAAAGAATGCAACTCTTTCTAAGAAACTGTAGGGCATTCAATTTGATATGGAAGCACTAAGTTTCCATGAACAGCGTTCATCAATCTATAAAAAAAATAAACATCTTCATTCTCCCCATGTTAAGTCAACAAATAGAAGCCACGTCTGGTTCCTGAGGGTCCTACACAGGCAGGGGCAGTTCCCACCCTCAGAGGCTGGGTTGTTTTCAAGGGAGGTCTACAGGACAAACTTGCACGGTGCTAAGCAGGACAGAATTAATTTTATAGGATGGTCTTTCTCAAGTGGGTATCTGAACATCACCCCTACTTAAAAATCCTTCCTTGGCCCCATCGCCTACAGGACAAAGACTCCATTCCATTCCATTATCTTCAGCCCCTTCTCCACCACCTGCCTTTTGCTTTATGCTGCATTTCTTGGATGATCTCAGCTTATGTAGCACTTTGAGTCTTTATTTATGAGGTTTGCCCTATTTAGAAAGGTTTTTGTCAACTCCACTATTTCTTAAACATAGCATATAATTCCTATACACCCTTCAAGTCCCATTCAAATCCCTTATTTCAGGGAACTTTCTGTGTCCTCTACCTTCCACAGCTGAGATAATGCCCCTGGCCTTTGCTGTCCAGCACAACAGCCTAACCTTTACATTAAATCAGTTGTTCCCTGCAAAGCACTTAGACCAGTGACCTGCACATAGTAGGTGCTCAATAATTTTAACAGCTATTAATATTATATCATCTCATCCATACAATATTTGCCCACCTGCCTTAAAGCCCCTATAGCATAGAAAGCCCTATTCATGACTTCTTTGAACCACTAATGTCTTGCCCAATTTTTGTCGCATGGTAAGTCTCAGGTAGGATTTGCTGAACCAAAATGGACTAAAATAGTTTCAATCTCTGGGAATTCTACACAGTACCATTTTTTTCACTGCAGGGATCCGTCAAGTAAAAATTTGGAGTAAGGCTCTTCTCAGTTCTGTTCCCAGTAGAATAAGTCTCATAGTCTCATGCTTTTTCTTTTTTTCCCCATCCTATTTGGTCACTACTGTCTGGTTGTATTTCATACCAGGACGGTATCCAGAAGCCACACATCGCAGGAGCCAAAGGAGCAGATGCAAGAAAGAAGCTTGCTCTCCTCTTTCCAGTACTCTCATCAAGCTATATGTTACAGCGCCTTTCCTTAATTTGATTTCAGAAGGGCCTTAATAGCAGGGTAAAAGCAAAGAATGAAGCCAGTCCTTCAAGGAGCCGCTCACTTTAATGGCAATTTCTTTGTTGTCCACTGTGACAAGTGCGGCCCCTGACCGGGGCCAATTGTTGCACTTGGATCCAAGCATGAGGCTCTGCCTGAAGTTGCATGCATTTCTTAGGGCACAAGTCAGCCCTTCCTGATTTTATTAGAGTTTTTTTTCTCTCTCCACCTCTCTTGACCTTCCGCTTGATTATGTAGTGAAGTATTCCTGGAGAGCAATAATCCTGTAAGCTCGACATCAACCTTCACAGCTATGAAAATGACAAAGCTGTCAAAATTTCAGCCTTACAACTTCCAGATGGGGTCAGTACGAGGATGTCATGGCAGAGAAACTGAAGGACCAGGATCCATTAAGAGGAAAAAACAAAGAAATAAAAGGACCCAAACAATGACAACTGGAAGCTTTACATTTCAGGTTACACTGGAAACTTTTGCCTTTCTGTATGTGCCAGTAAGCCAGTGATTTGGTAATTTCTGTGGGAGCTGCTATCCCCTCGGAAAGCTATTAGTGTCACAGTCAGGGAAAATGAGGAAGTCATTTTTTCTCCCAGAGTATGCAAACAGAAGCTTAGAAACATGTTTGCATTTGGATTGGATGATCTAAACCAACAAAGTTCAACCTTTTCACTAGGAGCTGTGAGCTGTTTGACAAGACCTACTTTTTATCAGGCAGGTTCAAAGTCTACACACTGCAGAGGCTTCCTTAATAAGAGGGACTAATAAGATTATTTCCTTAAAGATCTAACCTTGGCACCCATCCTCCTACCAGACAGCAGAGCAGATTCATTCTCTAAATTGCTTACCTTCAAAAGAAAAACTCTATTGACTGGAGCATGGTCCCAGCATGGCACACCAAAATGCTATTAGTAGGATTCTCATTTGGATTTGAAGTGGCTGTTATCTCTAGTCTCTCTCTCTTTTTCTCTCTCTCTCTTTGGAATATTTTTTCCTGTCACCAAAAAATTATTTCCCCAAACTAAATACAAAGATTGCATTTCAATAGGACAGTTTGAATCAGTGATGGTTCACTTGTTCCTAAAATTTTTCCCCAAAATATCTAGCTTCCACTCAGGGACTTATATTACCAACTACTTACAAAAACTTAGCCGATATAGGCACATTTCTAGCCAAGCAGGCTTTAAGGTGAGGAGAGAGAAATGGGGCATATCTGTATTAAGTATATATAGAATAGAGAAAGACTATTTAGAAAATTTTTCCGAGCTTGTATTTTGACCCATTTGGGATCACAACACAAAATCTTCAGTTGAAATGAGGAGGTCTGGGAAGGAAGAAAGATCATGTGATCATCAAATTGAATCCCCTCTGCCCTCCCACCTCCTGGTTTCCTGCAGTATAGCTTATGTGATCTGCCAAAATAATGAGAACCATTTTCACTCTCCCATCCATGGGTGGGATGACATACAGCCATTTAAAACGGGCTCTGTCTGAAGAAAAGTGATTTTAAAATGGGACCATTTAAACAGGTCACTGTATTTCTCAAAGGTGAAACAGGGATCAGTGTATAACATTTAATGATCTAAAAGGGACATGAAAAATAATTTTCTCTGGATGAAACTGGAGTTGACTCTCTTCTCAGGAGAGGAAGGATTGAAGCCAATGGTAGATCTTGGTCCTTTCCAGCTTCCAATGGCTGAAACAGTGTCTTGTATAACTTTGTGTTCTAAGGCCTGGCATCCTGGAAGATTCCACACTAACCTCATTTCTCTGACTCTATCTTGCACATTTCTTTGCTCATCTTAAGATTTCTGAAATGGAAATTCCGCTTGCAACTGATGTTGTGGTATAGTTTAACTGGCTGAGTTTTTCTCTTTTTTATTTGTGCATAAAATAATGGTACATCTTACAAGTGAGTGTATATTAGGATTGATGAAATATTGTCATAGATACTTAATAAATCTTTCTTGTATAAATGACTGGCCACCTTCTCATGGGGTTCCCAATACTTAAGAGAACAAATGCGTTTAATAACAGCAACAAAAAAACCTTCAAACTTTTGCAGCACTGACTGATATAATTTTTTTTTATCCCATATAGACATGGTAAAAATAAAACAAAACAATACATCACAAAGTAACAAAGACTGAAAGGCAAGGAAAAAGACAAGGGGTTTCTATCTCTGTTATAATAAATATTGTAAAGAAGGGAACTAACATGTGCTATTCCACCCACTTTCTACATATTTACTTTCAGAAGTTCCATGTCAGAGATGACCAGTTGTTTCACAGATGAAGAAACTGAAACTTAAAATGGTTAAGTCACTTCCTCAAGGTCCAACTAGTAATGTAAACGTAATATAAAAGTAAAATGTAAAAGCCATGGTTTGAACCAATATTTCTCCAACTCAGATTTTTCACGACACCCTGTTGAGACTTAAGAGTAGTTCTTCCCATGGTGGCTGGGCAGTGTACATCCAATTAGGTCAATTTAGCCATACTGGAAACCAGTCTACAAATCAATAGTGTTTGCTGTTGCTTCAACACTCTGCTATAGCAGTTTCCAAACTGTTGAAAACTGTAATCTCCTGAGGATCTTTAAAAAATGTGGATGCCTGGATCCCATACCTAGACATTCTGATTTCATTAGTATAGGTGTGACTTGGGCATCAGGATTTCAAAAGTCCCCCAGATGTTTCTAATGCACTACAAGTTTGGAAACCTTTGCTCTAGGAAGTTTTCATGCTGCCCTAGGGAAATGACATAGACAACTCATTCCTGGTGAAAAATTTGCATAAGTGATCACATATAGAGCCTCTTCATCAACTTGCTATTATTATTCCTCTTCCCTAAGTCACACATGTCATATTTTAAGAGGTTCTGTCTCTTTTTAAAGAATGGCATTTATTAAGTCACTTTCAGTTCATTTTCCCATGGACTTGCTAACGATATCACATCAAATCAAAATAAAAGGAATTTGGTGTTTATTTCCTCTATGTAGTCTTCCCATGAATTAACAGACCTTTGTGTTTCGTATTTACTACTAAAAATAGCTTAATAGCTTGATCAATGTCCATTTTTCTTGGAGAATCACCACTCCTTGTTCTTGAGCTATGTGGAGGGCAAGGCCAATGGCCCCATGCTTAGGCATATCCATTTCCATGTCAAGGTAATTGGTGCAGGGATGGGTACAGGACCCAGTGGAGGCCAAGGCTTTTATTAAACTATTGGGGAGGTGTGTTAAAGAATTAACCACACCCAAAGAGGGTCTAGCCTTTGCCCTTGGCTCCTGGGAAATGACCTCAAAGCACTTAGAATGTCCTGATAAGAGTGTCTTTGTTTACCTGGGAGGTTTGGGCCATGGATAGTCTAACAATATGACTTAGAAGGGGGTTTTTGAACCACATGGTATCAGCTTGACCTCTGGAGAAAGTGGAGACTAAAGGTCAGCTACATGGGTGGACAACCATGTCTACATGACTGAGCCCCAAATAAAAACTGTGGACTGCAAGTCTCAAGGAAGATTCCCTGGGTGGCAATACTGTGTGTATTGTCACAACTGTTGCTGGGGAAAATTAGCGTACCTATGACTACATTGAGAGATAACTGAAAGCTTTGCTTTTGCAACTTCCCTGGACTCTGTTCCATGAGTCTCTTCTCTTGGCTGATTTTAATATGTATCCTTTCACTGATAGAAGCCGTAACTGTGAGTAGGACAGTTCTCAGTGAGTTCTGTGAGGGATTCTGCTGAATTATTGACACTGAGAGTGATCTTGGGGACCTCACACCTGCAACTGGTATCAGAAGTAAGGGTGGTCTTGGGGGACCCCAAATTTTGCAGTTGATGTCCCAAGTAAGGGTTATTTTATGGATTTCCCTGACTCTGAAGGAAGAGAATATTCTTTTTCACTGGGGACTTGATCTTCAGAGAATAAGTTGGGGTTGCTGGTGGCTGTGTTTATTACCACACAGTGAAAGGCGACAGTGAAGTGAAGGGGGTTGTGACATTGTCTGAGCCCCTCACATGCCTGAAGCTACTTCAGACTTCTTTTCAGATCCATAAGCATCAATCATCATCATTTTTTTTTTTTCTTAAAGCCAATCTTATTTGAGATGCTCTCACTTGTAAGACGCTACACTACTTCATGGGTTCTCTAAAGCAGCAAGTAGGCAACATGATATGCGAAAGAGCTTAGAGTAACTCCCGATACCCAGTCAGGGGCTTGACAAATGCTAGCCCATTAATTATTATTATCACTGTCATTTGAATTTTTAATATTCTCCTACAACAGATTTGTTTTAAATCTCAAGCCTAAAATTTGACAATGGCGTGCCGGATACGCAGACTCCAAGTGACACAGTCCCACCTCTGCCTTCAGGCCTCTCACAGCAAGTTTGGCATCGCTTGGCTCAGCCAACTGCCTGCACCGGCCCCTCTTAACTCCCCAGTTGCAGATACACTTGCGAGCACACTTTGGACTGTCTGTGATAAAATATGCATATTTCCTGAAACCCAAAGTATTCTCACTGAATGCAATAAGTGGAAAGTTATTTTACAGGAAATGAAAATCTAAGATTAATATTCGCCGATGCCATCTAGTCCCCTCAGGACAATTATTCACTGTACTACAGCAAAATAAACTTGCAAAATATGGGAATTGGTTTTCTCCTCGGATTTCTAGGATAAATAAACTTCTGAAACTACTCAAAATCAGTTCCTGGATGCTATACGCACCACCTCACCTCACTAAATAGGCATCAGGCCTTTTAGAACACAAGATTTTATTCAAGCAATTTTCCCAGAGCCAAACAAAGGTATAGAAAAAAAATAATAAAATATCGATCTAAAACTAATCAATCATTAAACAGTAATTGAGCACTATTTACTAGCATTGTGGGAGGTGAGTTTCATCATCGCTGACCTACAATATTCCTATAGGGAACTTACAATATTCATTCATTGTATTCAATGAATATTCATTCATTCCCTCCTTTCTTCAGCAAATATCTACTCTTATTCTGTGAGATGCTGGGAAACAAAATGCGCTTACGGACTTATACATTTAAAGAGTAGCAAATCCTAACTTTGGTTCATTCCAAGAATTTCAGGAAAGTGTTATAAAAATACAGGTTTCTAAGTCTTTACTTAGGACTATTGGATCAAAGATTTCTCAGGGGAGCAGAAACCTATTCTTTTAATAAGTGCCTCCCACGATTGTTGTACACAACCAAATTCGAGAACCACTGGGATGGATGATAAAGTGCACACATGAAATCAATCTAATACAAGGCCATGTTTATGTGTTAAGTGGCTAATGAGTGCTACGCCAAGGAGTTAGCTAAGGGACAGATCCCTTCAGACAATGTCCCTCTTACACCCTCCAAACTGCTAATATAACAGTGACCCATTCTGAGTTTATTCAAGCAGCCAAAGCAGGATGCCTCCCCCACACATTACCGCAGATCCCTGCTGAAGTTCATTCCCAGGTGGAGTGTCACCACGGCTGAATCCAGCAGTGGCTTGTCCATGCACTGTCTCACCCTCTCATTTAGCCTTAAACACAAGCACAGTTGAAAGGATGTCTCAAAACTTCCAGAGTCATAAACATCCTTGCCTTAAACTATTTTGTTTATTCCCACCATTTGGGGGTGGCTGTGAAATATGATGTTAGCTTACCTTTTTCCCCAGGGCCTCATATTTTCTTTCTAGTTATAGGGCCTCTGACAATTAAGCTGCCCTTTGATTGCTGTGCCTTGATTCATTCATCTAGAAATTTATTTGATCTATCCGAGCCTCAGTTTCCTAAATCTACATAAAGGGAGAGAGCCCATGGTGAGGCTTAAATGAGATAATGCACATAAAGGGGATAAAATAGAATATATGGTCTGGAAGCAGCAGAAATTATTACCATTATTGTTCCAAGTTACTGACAACTAAAGGCTTAACAACTACAGTTTAAGATGTGTGCGACCCAAAAAACAGATTCTCCTTTCTCTACCACCCACCACATGCTCTACTTCCTCAGATCTCAGCATAGAATATCAAGCTACTGGGAAGTGAAGCAGCTCTTGCAAACTGGGCCTCACAGCTCTAAAAGATCATCTTTTTTTCTGTTCCTCTATTTATTCTCATGCCATACCAATTTTATTATCATAGAAACTAGAAACAAGTCAATTTAAATACATTTTTAGAATAAAAGATTGCAAAAACATGGTTTCTTAGTGTTCAAATAAAAGAATATTATATACAGGTTAAGTATCCCTTATTTGAAATGCTTGGGACCAGGAGTGTTTTAGATTTTGAATTTTTTTGGATTTTGGAATATTTGCATTATACCTGTTGACCATCTCAAATCTGAAAATACGAAATCTCTCTGAAATACGCCAATGAGCATTTTCTTTGAATCTTATGTCAGCACTCAAAATGTTTTGGATTTTGAAGCATTTTTGATTTTGGATTTTCAGATTTGGGATGCTCAACCTGTAACAGCCAATGTTAAAAGTTTTTTTCTGTGAGAATTATAAATAAATTAGGCAGGCAAGAGAGACTTTTTGAAACTAGATTTGGGGGATTATTGTGTAACTATAAATTTGCTAAAAATCACTAAACTGTATACTTAGAGTTGATGAATTTTTCGTATGTAAATAGACCTCCATAAAGAGATCTGGCAACTAAAAATAAAAATAAAAAAATAAAGAAAGAAAGAGAGGAAGAAATGAATGTACACCAATCAGTACCATTTCTCTATACCAATTACAGTCAAGCTGAGAATTAAATCAAAGACTCAATACCCTTCACAATAGCTACAAAGACAATAAAATACCTAGGAATATACTTAACCAAGGAGGTGAAAGATATCTTCAAGAAGACTATAGAACACTTTTTTCACTGAGGAAAAATATCGTAGACGGATACAAACAAATGGAAAAACATATCATGCTCATGGATCAGTAGAATTGACATTGTTAAAATGTCCATACTATCCAACTTGATTTACAGATTCAATGCAAACCCATCAAAATACCAACATTGTATTTTACAGATCTAGAAAAAATAATTCTACACTTAGTGTGAAATCAAAAAAGAGCCCAAATAGCCAAAGCAATGTTGGGGAAAAAGAAAAAATCTGGAGACATCACATTACTAGACTTCAAGCTATACTGCAAGGCTATAGTAACCAAAACAGCATGGTATTGGCACAAAAATAGAGACATAGACCAATGGAACAGAACAAAGAACCCAGATATAAAACCATCTACATACAGCCTACTGATTTTCGACAAAGCAGACAACATACACTGGGAAAAAGAAGCCCTATTCAATAAACGGTGCTGGGAAAATTGGATAGCCACATGCAGAAGAATGAAACAGGACCCCTATCTTTTACCACTCACAAATATTAAGTCAATATGGATAAAAGACTTAAATGTATGGCATAAAACTGTAAGAATTCTAGAAGAAAATGTGGGAAAAACTCTTTTAGATATTGGCCTAGGCAAAGAATTTATGACTAAGGCAATCACAGCAACAACCAAAAATAAATAAATGGGACTTGATTAAATTAAAAGCTTCTGCACAGATAAGGAAATAATCAACAGAGCAAATAACCTACAGAATGGGAGAAATATTCACAAACTATACATCCAATAAAGGACTAATATCCAGAATCTACAAAGAACTCAAACAAATCAGCAACCCCCCCCCGCCCCCACCCTGCAAAAACTCATTAAAAAGAGCGCAAAAGACAGGAACAGAAGCTTTTCAAAAGAAGATAAACAAATGGTCAAAAACACAAGAAAACAATTCTCAATTCTCGATGTTACTAATTATCAGGGAAATGCAAATTAAAACCATAATGCGATATCATCTTACCCCTGTTAGAGTGGCTTTTATTAAAAAGTCTAAAAACAATAGATGCTGGTGTGGATGCAGAGAGAAAGGAATGCTTATACACTATTAGTGGGACTGCAAGTTAGTACAACCTCTATGGAAAACAGTATGGAGATTTCTCAAAGAGCTGAAAGTAGACCTACCATTTGATCCAGCAATCCCACTACTGGGTACCTACCCAAAGAAAAAGAAGCCATTTTTATCAAAAAGACACCAGCATTTGAATGTTTATTGCGGCACAATCCACAATTGCAAAGATGTGGAATCAACCTAAGTGCCCATCAATTTATGAGTGGATTAACAAAATATGGTATATGGACACCAAGGAGTACTATACAGCCATAAAAAGGATGAATTAATGCCTTTTGCAATGAGACCATTATCCTAAGTGAAATATCTCAAGAATGAAAAAACAAACACCATATGTGCTGTCTAATAAACTGGAACTAACCAAGGGGCACACATGTGCACAGAGGGAAGTAAAAGTCATTGGAAATCAAGCAGGGGGGAGGGGGAGGAAAAGAGGGACAAAAACCCATCTAACATGTACAATGAGCACTATCTGGGTGATAGGCACACTTAAAGTCCTGACTCAAGCATTACAAAAGTGATCCATGTAACCAAAAACATTTGTAACCCCTTAATATTTTGAAATTAAAGAAAATGAAAGAAAGGAATGAAGAAAGTATGAGGTCTAACATCTGAATCACAAGTATTTATGCCTCTGTTCTAAATAATAACATTACTCCCACAAATCCTAAAGTATCAGATGCTGGTAATGGAAAATTTGTATCTCCAAGAAGCGTTCCAGGTCTGGTGGGTTTATAACTCATGGTCTAATATCAACACAGAAAGCAGAGCTGCTCCCGGAAATAAATAAAAGTTAAGAACAGGAAACCTGCCACTGGTTCACTTCTGTCTCCACTGAAGACCCTCCGTCTCCCTGGTTCACTGCTGTAGGGTGCCCTAACGCTGTCTAAAACCTCCTATTTACCAAAACCTACTCTCAAATTTTTATCTGTGCAAAGGAACTGAGAAAGCAAGTGAGGCAGAGGCACACAGAGCTGAATATGTTTAGGATGTCATTCCTCCCTGGAGGACCCTTGATTGGTGGAATATTAGGTGCTAGCCCACAGGTACTTGGGGCAATTGGGCATTCTTTAGCCCTCTGTATCCTCCCATGTATTAATAGATGACCACCAAAGAGAAATCTGGTCCAGGCAGGCAGATTTGATGTTCACCGTGTAGAAGGTAAAGAATTTAACAAACTCAGAGAAGTGATTGATTAATTATTGATTTGCCATATTTCCTCTCTGTGCCTGGGGCTCTTCCTGGTGCCTCATATATCAAGCATTTAGCTTTTTCTGCACTCACATGTCTGCTGGTATCTACCTGTAGTCAGCAATTGTTCCTGCAAACACTCATTTGATTTTCTTTGAATATACAGGGTCAACCAACATGCCATCATTTCTAGGACCCACACAAGTTAATATCTGGCATCCCAGGAAATAACTGCTAGTCTCACAATGAAAGAATGAAGGTTGACAGGTGTGAACCTTGTTCAGACATCATTAGTTGCACTACAATGCACCTACACTTAACTCAAGCCCACGTGAGTGCTTTATCACTTTGATGGGAATCATGAAGAATCCACCTCAATCATCAGAAGATGCAATAGAGAAGTCTACTTTTAGAAGTTTCAAAAAATGTGTACACTGCCCAAGGCATAACTAGCTTAATCACCTAAAGCTGTAAGGAACATCTTGGGTACCCCTTAACAAAATATTCTGACATGCCTAAAGGAAGAAGATATTCTTTTCAGGTCTAAAGCTCAATTTATTCTTAACTAAGATCACACATTTTAAGGAACTAGATGGATTCAAATAATTTAGGTCACTGTGAATAAATTCTTTTACATCCTAGGCTCTCAGCTGGGTTATTCTACATCATCATCTCATTTAATGCTCCTGGTAACCTACAGGAAAAATAGGTATTATTATGGCTGAGTCACAGAAGTGTCAAGAAATGTGTCAGAAGAAATGAGTTAAGTGTGAAAATACAAATAGTCTCGATGCCCACTTCCCGCTAAAGTTTCAAGGCTCTTAAACAATGAAAGGTCCTACATTTGCTGCTATGGTTTGAAAGTTTGTGTCCCCTCCACAATTCATGTTGAAACTTAATTCCCAATGTAAAAGTATTAATGGGTGGGGCCTTTAGGAGGGTGATTAGGCTATGAGTGCTGTGTCCTCATGAAAGGATTAATTATCTCATAAAAGAGGTACAAGAGAGCTGTTCATTCTTTTTGTACTTCTGCTCTTCCACCATTTGAGGACACCCGGAAGGCACCATCTATGAGGAATGGGCCTTCACCAGACACCAAACCTGCCAGCGCAGGTTTGATCTTGGACTTTCCAGTCTCCAGAACCGTGAGAAAATACATTTCTGTTCTTATAAATTACCCAGTCTGTGGTATTTTGTTTTAGCAGCACCAGTGGACTAAAACACTTACTGTGGCCCAACCTCTACAGCTTAATTACTCTCACCCATTCCCTACCTATTAGCTCCGCCCAGCTCTCTGAGCCAGGCCAATGTGCCCAAGCGTCACACCCCTACAGGTCCATACATACAAATCTCAAATACGAGCCTGCATTCCCAGCCGTCCCCTGCCCCTGCCGATACTTGGTTGTAACCTGCCTTCCTTCTCTCATTTCCTGGGATCTCTGATTGTCCCTCAAATTCAATCCGAGCTCTCCTCGAGTCTCCCCCACACGAGGCCTCATTTATCTGTCAAGTCTTTGTGTTAGTTTCCTGTCTCTATCCTGCAACTTCTGTTCACAGCCCTGTTAATGCCACCCACCTTGCCCATTGTACTCATCTGTTTAGAAGGATGCATTCCTCAAACTGTTAGTTTCATTAGGGAATAAAACAGGCATTACTTATCTCTACTTTTGTGGACTAACGTCCTGCCAGGCACATTCCACACACTGACTTACCGACTAAGGAACGAACACATGCTGCCCTTCATAAGCAGCCACCAAGAAATTTTAAAAAATAATAAAAAATAAATTTTGCCTTCAGTAGCCAAAAATCATTTCTTTACGAAATATGAAATTGTCAAAATATCCTCAGTCCCGACGGCACTGGGACACTTTAACTCTGGGGAAAGAGAACATTTTCCCCCAAATACAGCTTTTTTTGAAGAATGTAAAAAAAGCACTGTACTTAGTTGATCAAAGGCCTTGATTTTAAAACTGATAATTTGGAATTAGAGCACAGTTTTTCAAGGCAGTGACTTTGAGACATAGAAATGAGGTCTAGAACAAAGAAAGATCTAATAAACTCCAGAAATCAGCCTATTCATCCACTGGGACGACTGGGTATATCTTTTGCATTGTCTTCTAAAATTAATTTGGTTCCTGAAGGAATTTGTTCACTAGGGGATCAAGAAAGGCTCTGGGATAATTGAAGGGACCCTCAGACAAAGAGTGACTGGAGACACAAATAGAGTAGGTGTGTCATTTTACAGTCAGCACGGCCTTGTGGAAAACACTCATAAAGACAGCAGCCCTCGGCAAAGCCCACGGGGCTGCCGGTGCTCCTCTGCCGATGCCCAGCAGAACTGAAATCCAGTGGAAATCAAGTAGCACATTATGTGTGCTGCAAGACTTGAAAACTAACGCGCGGCCTAATGAGCATATTATAACTGCAGGCTCTGCTTGTTAACTGTTGAAAATATTTTCACAAGGCTTTGGGTATGGCAGGATCGTGCCAGTTATGAAACGTCGGTGCTGAAAGGGAACCCTGTGCAAGCCAGGCTCAAGCAAGTCACCTGGATAATGTCAGTGATTAGAAGTGAATCACATCACATCTGGACTTGGGTGTTCCGTGACAAACTCCGTCGGTTTTCTCAAAGACCAGAAGATAAATGGCGTCATCACGCTCAACAAAGACAAGGGCTGTCAAGCTACTCCTACTAGAGGGACTCGTGACGCTCCTCTGATCTGTTAAATAAAACCCAGTTGCAGACTTGCCTCTAACAGGAACGAGGCAAGTTCTCAGACGACATCCGTAGCATTCTGTAAGAGCAAGTTTTTAAGGGATTACTTTGGGCTTAGAGACGTGCCCACACGTCATGCAGACAAAAAGGACCTCGATGGATTGTCCGGCTAGAAATGCTATCCTCATACAAGTAAAATATTATCTTCCAGTTTTCCAGAAAAAGTTCCTGAGGTCAGGAGAGGCCAAAGGAATTGACAAACTACTTAGCTGTTTGGTGAACTTGGGGCTACATGAACTGGAAAGTTATTTTAGACACTGACTTTTGCAAGTAATAATACTGTTATGCACCTTATGTTGGTGTGGGCTCTTTACACTGAATGGCTTTATGATTGCCATTTATATTTCCTCCTTTTGATCTGCACACAACACAGAGTGGGAACATTGGCCAAATCCCATCAGTGGTGAATCTCAGTTGGGCATGCTCATCTAAGAGCTGGGATAGTTATCAAAATGCACATACGTAGGTCCCACCCCAGACCTACTGAGGCAGAATCTCTAAAGGTGGGGCCCACGTATATGAATTTTGGTAAAGAAAAACAAAGCCAACATCTGCCATGAGTCTGATACCCGTCAAACCACTGTTATCATAGATTATATACTTAGACTGGGGACGGACAGGCCCAACCCAAAGTATCTTCCTTTCGATCTTGCCTTTAGGGACCTGAAATTGTTGTTAGACCTAACTCATCATTCTATGTTAAGGATCTGCCACAGTTTTCAAGACCGTCTAAAAACACACACGTCTGGGAGGAGATCTGCATGAACGACACAGATCGGCTCGCAGCCTCAGTCAGAGCGAAGCCTAGAGCAGGGCCTCTTGATTAGAGCTTTCTCCAAAAGTTAGTGCTTATACCTCTCACAGTTTTCACTGTATCAGGTACTATTATTTACTTAACTGTTTTTCTTTAAGCACATTCACTTCCCCCACCCAACATAAATGCGTTTATTTAAAAAGGAAGTTTTGGCCGGGCGCGGTGGCTCACGCCTGTAATCCTAGCACTCTGGGAGGCCGAGGCGGGTGGATCGCTCAAGGTCAGGAGTTCGAGACCAGCCTGAGCGAGACCCCGTCTCTACTAAAAATAGAAAGACATTATATGGACAACTAAAAATCTATATATAGAAAAAATTAGCCGGGCATAGTGGCGCATGCCTGTAGTCCCAGCTACTCGGGAGGCTGAGGCAGTAGGATCGCTTGAGCCCAGGAGTCTGAGGTTGCTGTGAGCTAAGCTGACGCCACGGCACTCACTCTAGCCTGGGCAGCAAAGTGAGACTCTGTCTCAACAAAAAAAAAAAAAAAAAAATAATAATAATAAAAAGGAAGTTTTATGTCACCGCAAGAAATGTCAAAATATCATCTGCCATGAATAGAAGGCAAAGGTCAAAATATTAATAAATACAGTGAAAAGAAAGTAAGATAATGAAAACACTCAACCAAAGATGTTCTCCTTGATTTAATCAGAAGAATTAAAAGAGAGTTAGAAAGGGAATGACATCCTCATTGTGTGATTCAAAGCTGTTTAACGCACATTGCTGTGCATCTAAAATCTGAAGTCCCCCCCATTTATATACTCATCAGTGGAAGGCTCCCCATGCTCACCCCAGTGGGAGGAGAGTTAGGTGCCTCCCTCAGAAAGTCTGGGTCTTGAGCTCTGCAGAAGGAGGCTTGGACAGCAGATGCAGGGGGCCTGGAGCAGGCGGTCACTAAAGGGGTTGGATGTGGAAGGCCCATGCAGCCCCCTTGGACTTGACAGTTTTCTTCCGGGCCACCTGGGCGCTGCCTACTCCTAACACCGCCAAAGCCTCCTCGTTAGGTGTTCATGGACGGCAGCACGGAGGTGGGGACAATTGGGAAGGAGCGAGAGAAATGTTCTTTTATTCCAGGTTTGAAGCTCATCAAGGGTAGGGTTCAGCATACTAAGTCTTTTTCTGACTGTAAAGATAAAAAGATAAAATAGCTCCCTCAACCACAGTGGAGTTTAGTGTGTCTTTGACAAGCAGCATAATTAAGATCTAGCATAAACACAGAGCCTCCGAGGACAGTAAAAGCTGACTAAATGGGAATTTGTTCTGTTTGGCTTTTCTTTCCTTTATTTAGTTTTCCTGTGGAAGTTTCACTTTGAAGCAGGGCCGGCCCTAGGCAAAACTGCGGCGTCTGCGATCTGCCGGAACATTCCCTGCACCCCTCTCGCTCCTTGGGGGGCTCCAGCCCCATGTCAGTCAATGCCACCCACAGAAGGGGTTCCCGGGCACCGCACAGACCCTGGGCAGTCTGCTCCGCCCGCTCCCACCGTCTTCCCTAAAGAGATGCCAAGTGCCTGGTGCTGTGCTGGCCGGTACCGTGCCTGCCTCTGCGGAAAAGGAGGTTCTCATCCCCTGCTCAGACACCACTGTGTCCTAGTCCACCTGTACGCTGGCTCTGCACTGTGAGCTGATCGGAGCGGGAGTAGATGGCTGGCAGTCGTTTCTTTGTTGTTTTACAAGGTCTTTCCAAAGCAGTGACCCACTTGGAATCTTTATAGAAGCTGGTGGTGATGGGACTTGGGAGGAGGAGGAGGCCTGGGCTTGCCGTGCTGGTAAAGCTGGCATCTGTGTGGTCGGGGGGTCCAAACTCTGGCCTGGAGTTGGCCAGCTTGGCTGCAAATCCCGGCTCTTCCACTTTTAGCTGAATAAACTCAAATAAGCAGAATCTTTCTAAGTACCAATTCTTTCATCAGCAAAGAGGACTGATGGGATGAGTAAATGAAATAGATTATGAAAAACACTTCGCGTGGGCCCTGGAATTGAATGACCGCTCACTAATATGTATTGTTATTATTATCCATATTGTCAAAATGCCGTCAGAACCACGTGTTTGTCAGGATGACCCAATTCAAGCACATGTAGCTTTGGGGGAGTCATAAACACATTATGTAGGATCTATGTTTCTCCCTTAAACTAACTCAAAAGATTTTTCCTGCAGCTGTCAGTCAGCAACAAGTTTCCTCTGCTTCCCTTTTCTGACGCAGTACTCATTTTTGACACATAGCTTCACTCTTCATTTCATTTCCTAGACAGTGGCCAAAAGGCAGTGATCTCGAAGGTAATAAGAGAATTAATTATAACATGCAAAGTATACTCAACCTTCGGATCTGAAATGACAGGTAAATAGCACAATTTGAAAGCAACATATTCTTTGTCCTCATACATATTTACTTTTTTTTTTTTTTTTTTGGTCTTTTTGTTTGTCTTTTTTCTGTTTGGTAGAGATGGGGTCTCACTGTTGCTCAGACTCGTGTCGAACTCCTGAGTGCCAGCGATCCTTCCGCTTTGGCCTCCCAGAGAGGTAGGATCACAGGCGTGATTCACCACGCCTGGCCAGAAATGCTTATATGTTAAAGGGGTTTTTATTTACCCACCATTCATATCATGATGGATATACGATGACTTAGAATAATGCTGCTATTAGCCCCAATGCCACAAATGCTTGCAGGTGCTATCATAGGAAAAATGAGCATCTATCTTCCAGTTTCAGATTGGTCCATAATGGGTAATTTGATGCAGATATTATTTCTAAACAAGAAATTCCCTAAATGCTAATTGCTTCTAAGAGCTGTTCAGTTAAAGGGGATGAATATTTCCG
Organism: Eulemur rufifrons; assembly: GCF_041146395.1. Classification (NCBI taxonomy): domain Eukaryota; kingdom Metazoa; phylum Chordata; class Mammalia; order Primates; family Lemuridae; genus Eulemur; species Eulemur rufifrons. Next base: position 17,973,799 of record NC_090992.1, read on the forward strand.
CTCATTAAAGAGGATGCCATTTAGAACAGGTCCCAGTTAATGCGAGGAAGCTTTAAGTGGGAAGCCGTAAGAGAAAGGAGGTCAGGACTCCAGGGACCATGTGACACCTCCCACACACTGAGGTGTCAGACTGGAGGGCTTCAAGATGAATTTGGCTCAAAAATCAGTAGATCTGACAACACTGAGTGCATATTTCTCCATGTCAACAATTGCTAAGTCCTCACCACAGCAAAACGGTCAAACAACTGTCAACGTTAGCCTAAGATTAATAACAAGGAGAGATTCCACTTCCTTATTACCACTAATCACTTCTCTGCATGGCCTTCAATAGGGGATTGTGGAAAACTGGAGAGCAGATCCCTGTCTGCCTCCTGTGGGGAGTAGAGTTTATGACTCCCGGCCGCAAATGCCGTATTGATAATATGAATTAGAAAAGAACGAGGGAAAACATTATCCTTGAGGAGGACATGGCTGACTCACACTGCACCGGGAACTTGAAAAACAGCTAGAGAGAATTTCAGAGATGCCACAGAAACACTTGAACATGGACAGCCCTTCACAAGAACAACTTCCGGTAGATATGCAACTTTCCTATTTGAGTTGCTATTTCCAGGCTACAGAGAGGGAATGAAGCAGGTATGGCAACGCTACAGCCTTGAGCCACTCTCAACTACATGGAGGAGACAAATGTTTATCAAATAATTCTGCACATGCATACACACTACACACACATACACACGCCAAATGAACTGTGATAAGGAGGAAAGGAGATGCTGTAAGTGTGTGTAAATGGGAGCATTGAGTTAGACAGGAAGATGGTGGAAAGAGCCATTCAGGTATTGATAAATGAGCTCAGAGCTGCAGAACGAGGAGACGGAAATAGAAAAAAAGAACAGGAAGATTAAGCAGTGTGCACAAAGACGCTGAGGCAGAAGAGCTCACAGTGATTTAAGGAACCAGAAAGCAAGCCGGTGTGCTTGGAGCCCAAGCACATGGAGAGATGGTGTGAGATAAAGCCAGAGAGTCAGACAGGAGTGTAGATCATGCAGCTCTTTGTAGGATTTGCATCTGGAGCCAAAGAACAATGGTACAAAGGGTTTTGTTTGATAAGATTCTAGTTGAACTGGGGAGAACCCTCTGGGGGGACCAAGAGTGGATGTGAATAGATGCTGTAGGCGCCCGTCATGTCTAGGGTGAGACAAGACAGTGGTGTCAGTCGGGACATAACCAACCCCTTTCTACGTGCCCTTGTTTCTCTCTTTCTAGTTTCTGGAGGTCACTGCTTCCTTTCTATTACCTTCTCCAGCATCCATAGTCTCTCCTCCTCCTTTCTCCTCTGATTTTATAAAATCATCTTCTCTGTCTTTAAGAATAATACAGTAACAACAACAACAACAAAATGCACTCTTACTCATACTGATGTCTCCATCAATTGGCAACTGATTTCTCTCCTTATTTCTAAAGAAACCGTTTCTTATGCCTCTATTTCTTCTCTCCTCACCCTTTTGAACATCTGGCTTTTGTCCTCATCACTTGGGTGACACAGCCCCCTCAGTAGTCATTGGTTACCTCCCCGCTTTTACCTCTATGGTCCCCATTTACCTTGATGTATTTTGCTATGTATTATGCTGAACGACGTTGTCCACATTCATCTTTTTAAAATTCTTTCCTCCCACTACTTCTGGGGCCCTGGTACCCTCATAGTTCTTCCCTCAGCTCCTCCCCCTCATCAATCTCAGTTGCCTTCAAGATTTTTTCTATCCTTTGTAATCCTCACTCTGGATTTCTCCTAGAGGGAGGTCCTTAGATGGTGGTTCTCTGGGTCACTCCCTTGCAGAATCTCACACAACTCAATGTGGATGTCTCCCTTGACTTCTCTTCTAAAATCCACTCCTAAGCCTCAAACCACTTGGGCGACATAGTTGATTTTATGTACCGCCATTGCCGCAGTCTCAAAATGTTAGGGGGGAAAAGCAAGCATCAAATAGTATCTTCCCCCAAAACACTTCCCCACAAAAGAGCTTTCCAATTTGTCCATCTGCACTAATTTCACTTGCTTACCTGTTTTTCTTGTACCCTTCTACCAGGTTAATCTTTCTAAGACTGTATTTCAGGGGGATTATGACTTTGCTTAAAAACAAAACCATAATATGTCCCTACTAGGGTAGGGATTCTCCTGCCTGGCATTCAAGTCCCCTCTAATCTGACCCCAACTCTCCTCTCCATCCCAGCTGCAGTTTTCATTCACCTGCCCAAACTTCAGGTCAGCTTAATAAATTGCTCTATTCAGTATCCCTCATCCCTGATTTTCTTTTGCAAAATAAACTTATTTTGGAATAATTTTAGAGCTACATAAAAATTACAAAACTAATCCAGTGAGTTGTCCTACGACCTTCACCCAGTTTTTCCAATGCTATTCTCTTACCTAATCAGGGTACATTTGTAGAAAGTAAGAAATTAACATTGGCACATGACTAGCAACTAACCTCCAGATATCATTTTTTTCTGTCCCAGGAGTCAATCCAGAACACCGTATTGCATTTAGTATCATTGCTTTTTAAGTTCCCATCACCATGGCTTTGCCTAAATGTCCCTTCCGTTCACTAATGATCTCTCAAAGACTTTGCATCGTTTTCATTTCCATAGTGTTTCTAATTTTCTGCCACAGATCTAACTCCCACTTACCTCTCCTGGGAAACATCCCCGCAACGACAGTTGCCTGTTTCTTTCTCTTTCCTCCAAACTCTTCCAGAGAGTGCCCTTTATTCCACTACTTTGACCCTTGTTGTGTATACCTGTATCAATTGCTGGAACAGGAATACAGAAGGAATCAACAAACACTGGCTCATTTCCAACCAAGAGCACAGCCAGTGCGTGCTATGAAGGAGTCACTGCAAATGTAACTTTTTCCCAAAAGTTCCCCACTTCAGGAATTACTGATTTGACCTTCTTAACAGCCAACCTTCAGCTGCCAGGATCAAAACAACTTATTTCCCTTTCAAGTTCACCAGCAGAAGCGATAGTTTTGAAACAAACATGTGTAATTTGTCATGCCCAAAGAAAATGTTTGTTTTCCTCAAACAAGTGTTTTATTTGGCAAACATGTGCCACCTGTAGCATTCGTGTAATGGGTATTTGTAGAAGCAGCTTTAGATTTTATCTGGGTTCTGAGTGGACTGGTGGGTGACAGATCTACTCTAATATATTCTTCAATTAAATAGGTGGATAGAAATAGAATTTAAATATTCAGGAATAATAATTGTTGGGGAGAGGAGCCCTAAGCGATATTCCTCGCTGTCTATCATTTTTCTATTCTTACTTCTCAAATTTAGGGCTTATTAACATTTTTCTAATATTTCTCTCCGAGCAAGCAGAAAGGTGCACACAGAAGTGAAACTGAAGAGTAATAGAAAGTTTGCTACGCTGCCGTATTGTAACACTTCGTACTCTAGTTGGGCACGTTTACTTACTTCTTGATGTTTCTTAAGAATAAACTACAATTTGAGAGATAATACGTTATTTACACCTGGCTTTACCAACGTGAAAGGGAGGAAAAGATAAAAGAATGGTTAAGAAGAGGTAGAAGTTGAAAAATAATATCAGTAGGTATTTATTAATCATTTGCTATAATCTATTACATATGGTGATATAATGATTCATTATTTTCTCCTTTAATCCTCAAAAAACCTTAGAGCAGTCTGGATTTGAACTTGGTTTTCCCTTGATTTCAAAGCCCAGCTTGCACATCACCTCATGAGAGAAGGTGAGGCTGTTTAATTTTAGGCCACAACTTAATTCTACCTATCAGCAAAGCTCTACAGAGGTGGTAACAGCAAGGAGAGGCTCTTTCAACAGATCCTACTTCCAAAATCCAGTAGGAACATTTATGTATTTGATAATGGTCCCAGAGAATCCAGGAAGTATGTGTGTACAAAAATAAAAGATTTTCTTCCCCAGTACTCTTTCTGTGCAGCAGGGTGGGGAGAAGGTGGAAGGGGACAAATTGGAAAGCTAAATCAGGGACAGAAACCTCAGAGGAGAAAGCTCCTGCAGAAACCGTGAAAATGTTGCTGGATGCATAGCAAAACTCTTTCATAACACTGCACATGCTGACATCGATATTATCATGTAAATGTGTGTTAACAGAACAATACCTCGTGGGGGGGGGAATGAGTCACCTTTTAAAATAAAGGCAGCACAGACCTCCCTGCAGATTTATACGACCTCTGGTAACTGTTCCCAGGGAGCCATTATGTTCTACTGTGTGAAACGCTAACTCTGGAGGAAGTCCTTAAACTTAAGGATGTATACAACTGCTCTTTGTGGCTCCCAAGGAACTATTAGAGTCAGTGAGGTGGACAGAACACATTGTCTTCCAGTCCTGAGCAACCCTCTGGAGCAACACGTGAACCGTCTCATCTCCTGACACATGCTTCTGGTTGGGAAGAGTTCCAAACACCTTTCTACACCTGCGCTACAAACAATGATGGGGAAATTGGTCCCGAGTAGAGAGTCTCCTCCCAACATGTGCCACCAGGCTCTGCCTTTATCCCCAGGCTGTCCCAGGCTATACACAATGACCTTTAAGCCAGAGGCAATGGGTGACCCTAGGTAGGTTATAATGACATCATCATGGCCATTACCATATTTTTCCTGTTTTGCTTCAGACAGGGTTTGCAAATTCCCTTGTCTAGAAGACTCAGGAAGATCCCATTAATGAGCGAGGCTGGCTATGTGAAATTGCGGCCCCAGGATTTTCAATTGTCCACCTCTGATAGAGGTGTGGGAATAAGAAATAGCTCATGCTCCTCTTTACCGTAAGAAAAACAATATTTGAAGCTTGATGGTTAATGGCAAGAGACACTCATCCTCACTGTTGGAAGTGACAATATGGAGAGTTGGGGACTATGGCTCCCTGGAAGGTGTGTGTTCCATCTGAAGGGTCAGCTGCCCTCACACTCCACATAACTCCTAGACACAGGGACGTGGCTCAGAGGTCGGGCTGTCTGATGTTTCAAGAGCAGTTGGAAATCTAGATGTTTGTTTTGTTTTGAATCATAGCTCACTCATTCCAAACTTTTTAAGCACTGCGCAGGTCACACAAGTCAGGTTTGCTCTCTTAAACAGTAAGGGACAGCAGAAATTAAGACGAGAATGCTTTCTGATCTTAACTGCAGAATTTGGGACTCATTGATCAATTGTTTTCCCTGAATGCTATGCAATCCTCATTCATTTACTCAATACATATTTACGAGAATTTATTATGTATAAAGCACTCTGCCATGCACTCTATGGAAAATTTATGTATTTCCATATGTAAGGTGCACATATATGTATTACATTATACATAAAATACACAGATATATAAAAATATACACATATACACATAAACAATGCAGTCCCTGTTTTTAGGAGTTTATAATGTATGAAAGAGAAAAAGTATGCAAAAAAACTGAAATGTGATGGCTAAAACAGCACTAGAGTTCTTTTGTTAAAGATAGGGTGCATTGCTAGATAAATTCTAAGAATATTACAGAGACATTTGCGGTTTACAATCTAAGCCAAATGCATCTGTGTGGGCAGTTATCGATAAGGTACAGACACAGAGAAATATTATAGAAATCTTTGGCAGAGATATGAATGAACACGAGATTTTGAGTCATAGTCTCAGAGTTGGGGTGAGAAACAAAAGGCAAAGGTACATTTTTCACTGGATTCCAAATAAGGGAGAATCAATGTGGTCACTGAATGGCTGCCCTTCCAGTGATGGAAAAAGCTTTTGTGTTCAGTATAGAAAGCATTTGATGGAGAAGCCGTGTTTTCAGAGAATGCTGGCCTCATGAGAATATGAGCTCTTGGGGGCTTAGGGCAAAGGTCTTTGTAGGGATCTGATGAGGAGAAGGTTCGAAAGAGGAGTGCTGAAAAGTAACTTGAAAACAGAGGGCCTCCTCTTTTCACAGCCGTCACCTCTCTGCTGGAATTCATCTTGCTAATGACCCTGGTTTCCAAAGGGATGGTGCGACATGGCAGAGAGGCCCCTCTGGGATAGCGGGGTTACAGGACCTGCTCCCCTCTTTCATACTCTGAAGAGTCCAGGCACTTCAGCGTTTATGTTTCCAGGTTTGCTTCTGGGCACAGACTATCTGAAAGCCCATTATTCCTCTCTCTATTTTGGTTCTTCTGTGTTAAAAAATGATGTTCTGGCAGTTGGAGAAGGCAAGCGTGTGCATTTTCTAAGCAGGAAGCATGCAGAGTCGAACATCGCTTTACCCAAATAAAACTTTTGCTTTCAGACTTTCAGTGGGCATGTTCCTTTTTTTAGCTTAAAAATTTTCTGGTCTGTATTAACAGCTTCTTTCACCAGCTCAGTCTCTCCCATTTTGCCAGCTGTGGACCCAGCCAGTGTGATTTCTTTTGTGCCCTGCTTTAAACAGTCTTAGAAACAGACCGTATTCTGCCATCCATCCATGCAGAGAAATCGCACTGACACGAACGGAGGCTCTGTGTAGGAATCAAAGCCGGGGCATGGCTTCATCATATCTTTAAAAAAAAAAAAGTCTGCTTTTTATTTTGTCTGTTAATAACAAAAAATACACTCAAACATCTGAGATAGAGGTTAAATCAAGAAACCAGGCAATGGGAAACTCGACTTTCTTGATGTTATTTTTTTTATCAGTAAACTATAATAAAATCATGCCCCCTTTTAAAAATTTGCGAAGCATGAATACCTGGAAAATTTTAATAAAAATAATGTTGGTTAACATTTATAATTAAGTACGCATTATATCTTGGACACTGTGCTTAGTTTTTTTTTTTTTTTTATAAGCTTCTAGAGAAGGAACTCTTATTAAAGTCTCATTTTATTCTGCTGGGAGTAGCTGAGACAGGACTTGAACTAAGGCAGTCTGATTGCAGGTAGTATATTCTGAACTACTTCTCAAAAGTGCAAGTGAGGAAGACACACCAAAGGATATTGAAGACAAACAAATGAAAGCACACACTAGGTTGGTTTATTAAAGGTAGCTGGCTGGAATCTAAACAACACAATCAAAAAAGAAACAAAGGCAACCCAAATGAGTTCACGTGGATGCTACAATAATCATTAATAATGGGAAATTCAAATGTCTGGAAGAAGATAGATCCATGGACCATGGGCAGCCAAAATTGGCTGGGCTGGCCAGAGGAGAAATGCTGGAATCTGGCCTTCCATTAACTTAGTGTTAGCTCCAGCTCCTCTCCCACAGCCCAAGGAATGAGGTGAGCTTGGTTTTGTGTAGAGGCCAGGAATGGGGATGAGAGTGAAGCAGCCACCAACCTACAACTGGTTCTGGCTTCCTACAATGTGGAGCTCTTCGTAAAGGAATCAGATACCACTAGGGTTATATTACTTTTACTTCCACACCTGACAGGTTGGACAGAGACCAGGGAAAGAAAAATATGGATTTCAAATATGGTTGCAAATGTTTTGCTTAGAAATTATTTTTGAGGGCTAACCTGATGATCTGGGAGTTTGCTTTATTAATGCCTTTATTCAATTAGGAAAACTTTATGAACCAGATATTATGCCAGGCATCAGATGAAATGCTAAATGAGACACAGTGGTCTTCTCAATATACTCACAGGTTCATTTATCACAGGAACGTGCAGTAGGATCTGGGCATTAGAGCTATGACAGGTATGGACAGCTTGACCCACGGAATTTGCTCCTCCATTGTGCAGAGCTGTGGTTAGGACTTCATTTCCCAGCTCTACCTGCATCTAGGAGGGGCCACTTGACCATTAATGGAAAAGGAGTGAGGTATGTCATTTCCTAGCTCAGTAATTGAGAAACAACAGTATCTCTGCCATGGCTGAACCTACAGGATGCTGATGAGCTAAAGGAAGACAGAGCCCAGAGTAGTTATGGGGAAGACTGACCTTTGGCCAGTGGACCATGATGGAAGTGAGATGTACATTCTTCTTCTAAGTTAAGTCACCAGAAATCTAGGTTTTTTTTTGTTATTGCAGCTAGCATTGCCTTAAATAATACATGATCTATAAAAAAAGTGTTGTTGAAGACGCATTCTGTGATGAGTTTTAAATTTCCCTTATTTCCAAGATCTTGTTCAGGATTTCACTGTGGCTTGCATGTGCTGCCAACAATTACTAATAACATTTTCATCACAATAATGAGTTGTAAAGCAGGCACCTTTTCCTTTATGTAATAGATTTAATCAAAGAAATGTTTTTACTGATTCCTTTAGTGTAAATTAATCTATGCTTCACATAGATAAATTTTCAAGGAATTTGATAATTTAAAGGATCCTTGGGGGTAAAATCAGTCGAGAAAGAGAAAAGCAACAGTTTTCATGAGTCAGGAACTGTGCTAAGACCTCTTTATATTTCATATGCGTTCAATCATTTCTCACGAAGGCAGGAACTAGAGTAAAACAATTGGTCCAAGGTCACACAAAGTTACTCAGTAGTGACCAGGATCTGAAACCCATCATCTGATGTCAAAACTAGGGCCTGTAACCAGTACACATGTGTTTTCTTAAATAGTGTAGTCAATAAGAGTGCTCCCACTCACTTCTGGCAAACAAAACTCCTTGCAGCACTCATCCACCACTAATTGCCATGGTAAAATAAAAAGAATTCGACAAATAATATAGAAGCTATTATTTCTAAAGGCATATCAAGGACAAAAGAGAGGCAACATGATATATCGGAAAGAGCATTCATTTGAAATTAAAGATCTATTCCACAATTCAGCTCTACCTGAATCATGGTGAGCATGTAGACTCTCACCTACTTCCTTCTACCCTCACTGAAAATCCTCTGGTTTTCCTTTTGGGGCCATCTCACCCACACTGTCACCCCATGTGGCTTGTAAGGGGTTGTTTTTATTCCCAGGTACACAGTGGGCGCCTGATTCCACCTCAGCCAAGCAAAGCATGGTGTTCCTCTGGCCACAGAGGCCAGGAATAGGCACAGCATGTAGGCTAGGCCAAACAGATCTAGTAAGACTCCATGACAGGGCATTTGTTGGAACTACTGCTAAGTGATTTTCAGAAAAATAAAAAGAATTTAAACACCAATGCCTTTAAAAAAAATTAGTACACCAAACTTAAAAATGTAAGACCAAGAAAAGAACTTCTCCGGTTGAGACAGGACCTGGCCTAGTGATCTACCGTTTCTATTCTCCGGGTCCCTCTCTCCCATATGTGGAGCCTCACGGCTCACCAGAACACAATTTAGAACCTCCAACAGCAGATGCTTCCTATCTGCCCCCTGGGGATAATCGTCTCTGCCTTGCAAAAGATTGCTGTATGAATAAAATAAAGCATGTTGCCAAGTGCCTGGTATTATTGAGTAAGTGCTTAGTAAGATATGTTAAAGAAAGGACTGTAGAAAAATAGAAAGAAGGGGTTATCCTTTTGCATTTAAGTCACTGAAAATTCTATTGATTCCAGCATGTGCCTTTCTGATAGTTTCTGGGGAATCTGAGACATTGTCCTACAAACTGCAAACACCTAAGCCCTAAGCAAAAGCTCCTGGGTGGGAGAGACAGGCTCTGAACAGAGTATGACGGGAAAGCACGATCGATATCTGTTGTTTTTGCCTGCCTAGTTCGCATCCCCTTCTTTTAGAAGAGTGTCCCAATCTTTTCTTTTTATTCCCAGGCCAGGAGGCTCAGTGGTGAGAGTCCATCTCATGGCCAATGAATTTGTTCCTTTCTCTTGGCTATAACAATTGGTTCAGGAAGAGGCATGTGACCCATGTTATTCCAGTGAGACTCAATCTTAGGAATGTGTTGTTTGTCTTCATTAGCAAAGAGAAGCTCTACTTTAATTTGGTTGTGTTCCTGAAACAGGGAGATATGTCAGCCTCCATCTACTGGAACTTATCTTGTCATTACAACGGGGGTGTCTTCCTAAGAATAAGGCCAAGAGAGAAAACGAAGCCAAGAGATGGAGAGAGTGTGCCTTGTTGAACCCATCTGAGCATGTAGATTCAGCCACCCCTTTAGCTAGAATTTCTCTGTTTATCTCACTTATGTGTGGCAATGAACTCCTCTTTAATTTCTGTGGAAGCCAGTTGGAGTTCAGCTGTTATCATTTAGAAGACAGAGAATCCTGTCTAATACTGTAAACAACAGCATTCCATTATAATGCCTCAGCATACCTGAGGAATTAGAGACTGGTTTTCCAAACTAGAAATTGAACTTTAAAGCATAGCACCAGGAACAAAAATGTAAAAAGTCAGGAAAATTCTAAGTGTGACACATTGGGTAAAGGGGTTTCACTTCTCACATCGCAAGTTTATTCTTCTGTAAAACAAGGATTGGGAGTAATTCAGGAATCACAAATGGCAGATTGTAGGAAAAAGATGACCCATGGATAGGGTCTGCTTGGCTATTTTTCCCTCCTAATCTATAGCATGCTTTAGAACACAAGAAAGTGGGCAGGTGCTATGCTTAGGTATGAACAAAAGTAATTTAGCATTTATTGTCTTACATCAGCTTACCTGGTACTTGTAGACATTGAGTTTGCAAGCCCTTGACTAACACTCTCTTAGGGAACTTCAGTACTACCATTCAATGTTTCTACCTCTGATTTGCCGATTTCTAAGCCTGAATGTGTAAATTTGGCGGTTTATTATGGCAGTGCAGACCTGAAGAGGGATGAACCACAGGCTAGCACACCTGCCTACCTGAAACTGCTATCAGGACCCTATGAAGTTCCTATCCTGGGGATTTTCCTATTGATGAGAGGATTGTGCATATACATTCAAAACATGGAAGATAGTGAAGCATCCCACAGGGCTTGTATCTCAGCGATCAATCCACCCGACTTCTCTACTGCTTTCCCTTCTCCTACGGGACTGGAAATCAATCGTGCGTTAGCTACTCTGTAGGTCTGAATCCAGGGAGCCTTGGAATTGAAATGCATATTGTTTCATTAGCTATATCAGCAAGGAAGAAAAAAGGGAAAGAAAGAAACTCCCCTAAAACAACTTCACCAAACGAAGTGCATATTAATGGGTGGTTGATTTATCTTCTCATGGCTCTGAGGAAGAAAAAAAAAAAAAAACCCAGAAGAAATAAAGAAAATTCAGTGACTACATTAAATCACATCATGTGATATCCAGAAATGAGGGTGGTTGGGATAAATCAGGACAGGAGAATGGGAGAGAAAAACTCTCTATGTACATAAAATCTCTACACATATATGCCTTGGCAGACTATGTAGTAGGAAAAAAAAAAAGAATTTCTGTCTATTTTAAGAATTAGATATGTGAAAAATTTTACTGTTAGTTCAGATTGGCTCAAAATACCATGCAGAGCTGCGTTAATGAAGATTAAATATATTTAGAGAGAATAATTCAAAAGACTTTATCAATTTGGCACCATTTCCTTCAAAATACAAAAAAAAAAAATCCCTTAATTTAACAGGATTTAGATGAATTCCCAGACTTATTGAAATAGTTTGGAGTTGAATAAATTGAGTAGGAGTCACAAATCATTTGTCGCTGGTATTTTTGATTCTCTACCCTGAATTGAAACCCAAATAACACAAATTCTCAATTCTGTGTGATATTCTGATGAGATACTGGTACACATTTTGATATTTCTTTCCAATGGATGACATTCCTTTTAACCTTTTGTTCACCCCTTTTTGGAACAAAAGAATTACAATGACAAATGCAAATGTGTCAAGTCTTATAGTCACTGGCTGGTTGAGAGGAAAACATGGTTTTATATATCTGGTACCCAAAAGCCACATAAGTCCTCAGGCTGGAGAAGGTTAAAAGCAGGTGAGCAGAGACTGCTAGGAATATAAACTCCCAGAAGGCAGGAACTACGTCTTCCTTTGGCTTATGTCTCTATGCGGGATCACAGCGAAGGTTCACATTGCTTTAGTATGCATCTTAGCCTAAAATGGAGAAGTGGATGATTTCTATAAAAACCATTATCTTGTTTCAAATAATTTAACCACGGGAAGAGAGGGAGGAAGAAGGGAGATGAGAAGAGGGAGGAGAGGCAGCAGCAAGCATTGAGCTTTTACTGTGTATGTGCTCTGGGCCCTGTGTTCCTCATATGCACACACATTGTTTTATTTATTTCCTTACCAAAAACAAGAGGCAAAACACCCTTGGGGTCGTCACTATTTTTCCCCATTTTACAGAAGAGGAAATGAAGGCTATAGAGATTAATCTGTCCAAAGCCTAAAAGCTGACAAATGACAGAGCCAGAATCTGAATTAGACGGTGATTCTAGCACTCATGCTTACAACTGGGGTTGCAACTATGGCACTGCCGGGGTCCGGGTCCATCTTTCTCAATTGAATTAACCCTAATTTGGTTGCAAAACAACTTCACAAAGTTATCAATACACAGGCCAGTTAGCTTTGCCTTCCAGATTACTTGGTTACTCCTAGAATCCATCTATCTCCTTATTATCGAGTAACAGACATTGCCTGATATTCCTCACATGCCGGGTTAGTCTTTGGGGTATACTGCACTCGTAAGCTTGACCAAGACCTTGCTAACTCTGTATTATTTCTCACCAGGACCAAGTGATTTGTTGGTAGGCAAAGAACCCTTTGGGTCCTGGTTGATGGTTTTGTAACATTAAAAACAACACGGTGATTTGGAATCAGGCCTCTGCTAGTTCTCCTAAGGCCAGAGCATCTCCGTGAGGACCGTGCGGAGGACGAGCCTGGGCTAATGAATGGAGGAGCTGCTTTGGCATCCGCGGAGCTGAAGAGCGGCTGCACTTCTTCCCTGTCTTAAGTGCACGCTGCCGTGGCATCTAACTGATCTAACTGCATTAACGAGTTTCCTGGGGATTGCAACAGGAGCTGCGGAGGGCTTGTTAAACCGGGGTTCAGAAACCCTTCTTTCTGAAACGTTGTACTCTGGTTTCCCAGTGGTGAAATCTGCCGCCAGTGCCACGTGGGTCTGGTCCGCAGCGTCCAGCCATCGTCCACAAACATGCTGACTCCCGCCCTGCCCTGCCCAGGCCTGGCCCTCACCACCTCCCAGACGAACGTGACCCTTTCTCCTGGACTTGCTGGGTGGGCTGAACCCGGTGTGTGCTCATGAACACAACCCTCCTGGGGGAACAAGGAAAAAAGAAACAAACAGAAACAAAAGACACAGAGAAAAAAATACCCTGTTTCTAGTTGGAGCTGATCAATGTTTCATCTTGCATGGTGAGAACAGGACCTGAGCTTTCACTCAAGTTCAAAAGCACTGTCCTTTCACCACGCTTTGAAAATTAAGCAACTGCTTCTCCATTTTTAAGTGGCAGAAGCAGCAAGTCGGTCAGATGATCACAAAAAATGTGCAGCCAAGTGGAGGCTTGCATCTGATGATTAGAAATAAGGCCAACGAAAGTCGCTGCTGCGAGACTGGGGACTGGCCTTGTCCCACAATAACCTGGCCGCCGCGCTGGGCAAGCAGGCCTGTGTTCCTAAGTCTGACAGCCACCCGATTGACTCACCTACGTTTGCTTTTTGATCCAAAGCAGCTTCTCGTAATGTTCTTTTCTTTTCTGCCAGCAGTATTTTAAGCTGAGGTGGGGAAAATTAAAAGCTACTAATTCCTTGGTGAAAAGATCAAAAAAATACCCAAAAGGCAGCTAAGGGGACTTTTTGTCTCTTTAATTGCTCTCTTTTCAGTTTCACCGCTCCCTTGTACTTTTTTGTTTTTACATCTTTTGCTCCAAGTGCCCAAACCTCCCTTCTCTTATATTACAATAAAGCAGGTTGAAGGACCGTGTGATGCGAAGAGCCAAACCGAGAAAGATCCCAGTGACGTTCCGAGGGCTGGTGGGAGCATCTTCTGTCCCTCCCTTCCAGGGCTGCACAGGGGGCACCTCTGCCAGATGCGGGAGAGCCAGCTCGCTCAGGCCCTTGGCCAAATCCTATTTCAAAGGCCAAGTCTGATGAGCTATGTTATTAATAGTAATTCAGAAACCTGCTGTTAATTCTAAGGAAATTTAGGACCAATATAGAAAACTAATCTTTTCTAATGATTTTCATAAATTCTGCCTAAGATTTCCAAGGTCCTATAGCTTAAGTTTACAACGGCCACACACACTCATCTGATTGCTTTCATTTAGCCTTTGTCTCTCTCAGTGACCTCACGGTGCCTCCGTTAAACCCGCTCTCAGCGGCAGAGCTTGACTCTCAGGCGGCAGTTAGAAAGGGGAAGAACAATTTTTCCAATCCCAGGGTTCACAAACATTCCTCGCCTACCTCCTTCACATAGTATTTTGGCTTTAATACATCGTCCCTGTATTATAATTGACGTAATATTTATCCTTTAAATTAACTCATTTCACTCCAGTAAGTGTATTTGAAAACTTTGCATCGTGACTTCATAACACAAGGAAACTTTAAATGCTACTCAGGCCACAAATAGAAGGCAACAGCGAAAACAAATAACAAAAATACGAAAATCAAATCAATAAGTAGGAACAAAAGTGTGTATAAATTCATGCCAAAATACTACTGCTGGCTAATTATAAGCACAGTTGGTTCTCGTTATTCGTGGTCCTTACGTTTTAGAATGTCACTGAGCGTGAACACCGAATTAGGGAGCACTACATCAGTGCTCCTAGGGGAAACACGGGGTAAGGTTCCTGTGAGCCTCTGGTCACAAGATTGTCATCAATTGATCAATACATAGCTTTGTTTTGTGTGTGTTTCTGCTTAAAGACACCTGATGTAATATCTAGTGCCGATTCATTAACACCAAACTCGAGGCCGGCAACACCTTAGCTCATGCCTGAACCGAAGCTCATCTCACACACATGGATTTCCTCCGCAAGGCACATCACAGCCTTCCCGTGCTTAGGGTCACTAGGCAGCACTTAAGCAATAGGCTCAGGGGCCACTTTCAACAGCGAAATCACCAAGAAAGAGCACAGAAATGTGGAAAACCCGGCACTGAATAGACAGTGATAGGACACTTGTTTACAGTGCGAGAGCTGAAACAATAGGCAGCGAGTTGCCTGGCTTGGCTTCCGCTGGGGACGTGCACACTGAGTGACTCACATTTTTCACTGCTCTGCACGTGTCTGCGAATGATTGTGGAAGCACGGTGGGTTTTGACTTTGGGGTTACAAATAAATTTTAGTGAGTTGGCAAATTTGCAAATATGGGATCCCAGCATAGTGAGGATTGATGGTATTATGAAGTTAAGACACACTAGGATGAAATGGAAGCTTTCTCTTTGATGTGATAGAAAGGATTGAAAGCAAAAACAGCAAACGGTGTTCTTGCTATGTGATTCAATGTTACTTAATGCCAACTATGGGCACCACCTAGACTCACCTGGAGTATCACCAGTGGTATTTGTTCCATGCTTTGGGAGATTCTCCCTCGTCTGTATAAATTGGGATATTTGAGATTTGCCATGAGGCAAAATGGAACTTGGCCCTGGCCTTTTTGGAACACTGAAGGATGGCTCAGCTGTTCATGGCAAAGTATAAACGTGGCTGTGTTTCCTTCCTCCCACCCTGCCCTCCTCCTCTACCCAGTTGGTTGTGGCCCTGTAGAGTTGTGCTGGGAACGGAACAGAATTTGTGAGCAGCATAGCCACATTTGTTTTGATATGTCACATAACTCCAATGTGAAGAGGAGGGCCACTGACCCATGCATCTACTAAAACTCAGTTATTCAGATGGTTTTGCCCTACTTGATGTTACTCTAAGTCTATGGGTGCCAAAACTGCAAAGGAAAAATAAGTCCTAATAAAGTCACGATAAATAGGACAATAGGAAGTAGTATGTTCTCATTTTTTTTTTTTTTTAAAGAGTTGGCATTATAAGCGCCCATCTAATTTTGTGAAATTTTAGACACCATGAAAGTGCATTTGGGGATCTCACAATGTGTGGTCTATTCTACTAAGGAACATCCCCACCCCACTGAATTCTAGATAGGCTCTTGTTTGGTAGGACAATGAACATCTCTTCTAATATTATCTCTGCTATTGGGTTGTTTCTTGACTGCAAGTTGCTAAGGAACTTTTGTCAGTGGAGGCTCTAGCCATTAACAGAAGGCTTGGAAGAAGCTGTGCAAAATGCCTTCCAGGCAGCCGGCAGAGCTGCTGCTTCCTACTGCTGGTCTGTTTAGTTTTTCAAGGTTGTATGCTGCAATCTTTTCTTTTCACCTTATGTTTGGGATGAAAACTTTCTTCCTTCCATCTCATTACCATGATGATGTTCTGTAGCACAATAAAGGATTCTAAAGAAACCCTAAGCTCTAGGTGACAGCCCAATACGTGTTAATGCTGCTCACACCATTAGCCAAGGGCTAAGTTGAGAGTCAGATCAGATGTTGACAACTGGCAGGGTAAGATCTTACCATCTCAGAAGGAATTCAGGTGGAATAAGATGATTTTAAAGTTGCTTCCCCAAACTAAAGCTTGTGCAGCCCATATATACGAGTATATGTTAATATATATATGTGTGTGTGTGTGTATATGTATGTGACTTTTAAAGAAAGGCATCATGAACCTATTCTAGGCTTCTACCCAGATTAAGCATCCCATTTTGGAGTTATTATTTTAATTCCTTTTGTAAAATAGACTGTACTATTCTGTTAATGCTGATAACTTCTGCTGTTGACTATATACTACTGTGCTTGTTTCCAGGGAAGAAACCCAAGTGTTTCCTTTGTGAGAATGAGGGAAATAATCCTTATAAGGATCAGAGGACTGTATGAAACTTAATTTCCTATTCCCCCCACAACCACTCTTGCTAGGACTCTATTTCCTTACAACCACGCTACTGTAATAGGTACCTATTTGCTGTCCAGTTACGGGTTTACCTTCTGCAATCCCTGCATGTACCACTGTCAGATAATTTCCTTTAAGCCATGCTAAGTGTGTGTTTGTCCTCCTCAACAGCCTGGAACAGCTCCCTTGCTGCCCAACACACTAGACCTAAAATGCCTATGTTGCTGTTGACAAAGATCTTCAAATTGGTTCCTACCTTACTGCACCAAACTTTTTTTGCTTTTGGAAACCTTCTCCTCTGCATAAACAGTTCTTGCTAGTTTTAGCAGAATCCTTGCATACATGACGTGGGTTCGTATCTGAGAACTTTCTCATCTTTCTTTTCACCTCTCCAAATTTTCTTTCTGGCTCACCAAACCTTCTCTTTTTACTCCAGCCTACGAGGAGACTACCTCTATGGAGCTGCTACAGCAGGGGTCAGCACACTTTTTCTATAAAAGGCTAGATAATAAATATTTCACCCTTTGCAGTCCACGTGGTCTCTGCTGTGACTACTCACCTTTGTCTACTGCTGCAGCATGGAAACAGCCAAGGCCAATAAATAAATCAACAGCATAGCTGTCTTCCAGGAAAACTTTATTTACAAAAGCAGACAAGATCTGGCCCATGGCCATAATTTGCTAACCCCCATCCTACAGTGTCAAGAAAAACACAAACATGCTGTCATTTAATAATTTACTTACTTGCATTGTTTTTTCTGTGAATGATATGCAGAGTTAAGCTTTGGCTCACAATTTAGAAATTAAGCCCCTTGATAATATAAGAAAAACAATAGTAAACAAGACCTACCTCACATATAAGCAGTTAACATATCAAACACTGGATCTTTATATACTATATTTGATCTTCACAACAACCCTGGCTGTTAGATTCTATTACCACTATATCTATTTTGCAGTTACATAAAATGGGGCACTACAGAGGGTTTCAAGTGAACTTTCCCAAAATCACACATATAAAACATGGCAGAGCTGAGATTCAAAGCCGGGAAGCCCAAGTGCAAAAGATGGTGTTACTAACAAATTTGTCATACCACCTCTAAAACACTGATTGTCTCAGATAGCACAGTGCTAGGCCCATTGCATCTTTTATTTTTAATATTTACTTAAAAATAAGCAAACTAATTAAATGAATAATTTGCTCATAAAAATCTACTTACTCATTGTAAAGAGTCTGAATAATACAGGAAAGGAGAAAAGGAATACAGATCGATCATAATAATTTGCCCTTCTAAACACCATGAACATCGTGGTACCTGTTCTTTCAGTTACTCTCTTCTCTTTCCCTGCTAATGTACACACCCAAATCTCCCTCAGCTGACTTTCATTTGACTAATTTGTAGGATTAGCTCCTACTTTATACCCCCTCTGTAAAACATATAAACACATTCATAACATGCAGCTTGCAGGCTACTCTTTAATAATCCTCCCTCTTCTGCGCCTGAAAATTGTGTTTGTCTCAAACCTATTTATGCCAGTTGTATTTTAATCTAATTTCCCAATTCAGTTAAATATAGCATGAACCAATAAAACAGTGAAAAAACAAAATGTTTTCTTAAGTTCAGTCCTTTGAAAAAAATTCAACACATGCAAATTGCTACTAACAATGCTGTCAAATTAGGTATGGATACAACTGGAAAAAATTGATGAGGAACATATAAACATCTAAAAGGATTCAGGATTCAGAATTCTTTGTAAGCCTTTAATTTCTTGTTCTATTTTAAAGAACTGAAATAGGAAATCATAGATGCTGCCTAACGGGAGTGGTTTATGCAAGAAAGAACCCCACACTCAAGAAAAAAGGTTGGTCTTGTCCCTTAAAATCAGTGCACTGGAAAAAAAAATACTTTCCTATATTTAAGTTAAAACAATATATTTGGATACGTATGGCTTGATTTTTATGACTTCTTTACTTTTTTTGTTAAACCATCAATCACTCGGTTTAAGTTAGGTAGGATAAGAATGTTTCTCTTCTGTGTATGTGTGAAGTTTTTTTTCTTTTCACAAATCTAAATCCATATTACATATATTACTTTGTAAGCTGCTTTCTCTTAACAATATATTTAGAAAATCTTTCTTCATAAAATTTTATTCCTCCAAAATGTTTTAATTTATAGAGATCATATTTAGCCAATCCTATTTGTTGAACATTTAGAATTTCCCATTTCTGTTCTTGTACATGGTTCATATTAATATTTATTTATTCAATAAATAGTCACTGAGTACCTACTTAGCTGTCAGTCACCACGATACAATTAATATGCACTTAAACACAATTTTGCACACTGTTTTCTTTGAATAAATTCCTAGAAATAAATCTGCTGGGTCTAAGGTAACAGAATTTTAAGCTACACACTACTACACTGCATTGAACTCACCTGGATATACCTGTTTCTCTCCCAGTCCCTGAGAATAGGGACTGTGTCTTGTTTTCCTATTTAATCCCAGAGCACTGAACACAGAATGTGCCCAGAGTAGGTACTCAAAAAATGTTTATTGAATCTTGAATAATGAATAGTCCTTGACTGAAGTACTTATTTACTAGAATTACAGATTTTTTTTTCCTAAACACTCCTAGTAAAGTCAATTAAAAATCATAACTGGCATTTGTCACAGAAGACAGGGGAGCAGGGAATATCCAAAAGTGAAGGTTGCTTTTGTCAGGGAGCATCTGAGAGCCCTAGTTAGACACAGTTCTGTATTACCAGCAGTCAGAAGACTTACTAATCTACACCAAATCTCAGATTTTTTTTTCAACTGTGGTTGGAAATTCTTAGGAGAGAAATTCCATCTGCCAAGGGTCACACAACTTGGTTTCCTGCTGCTTACTTCTCCTTGTAAGGTGGCCTTTTGAGATCTCACGCCCAAAGAAGCCCCAGCACACCCCCTGGGGTGCTTGCTAATTGGACATTCATTCTCTCAATAGACGTACTGGAGACCATCTATAATGGACATAGACCATTTTAAGGATACATTTTAAAAATAATTTCAGAGAAAATCATGGGTATAGGGACTCATAGGTTTGCCAACTGCTGTCAACAGTCCTCAACGCTCCTACCCACCAACCATGCTGTGCAGAAGACATTGGTGTGGCATCTGAAACTTTGTACGCCCTCTTGATCCAATGAGTGGATGTTATCTACAGTTTCTTCTCACTGCCTTGGAATTCCCAAATTCCCTTTAATAAACCATGTTAGGCAACCGGGGAGTATCCATGTATGAATTAATTGAGTGTCTGTCTATTAGATATTTTTGTACCTTTTCTGGAAATGACTATAAGAAAGACTCTCCCTGATGTAGCTGTTGAGATGGTAAACGATGAGATGAAAAAGACAGCCCAGTTAGCACTCGGTTCGATGCATCCATGTCTAGGTCTAAAGAAGACCATGGAGGAAGTTAGGTGAGCAGAACTTTGGGCAAATTTGGCAATGCAAGTAATCTCCAATGTGTGCTAACCATGATCTTGAGAATTGTCAGGTAGATATGTATATACATCACACTGTCTGAAGAAGCTGCCCTCACGATGTCTCATCCACTTGATAATTTCCTTCCTTCCTTCCTTCCTTCCATCCTTTTTTATTAATGAGATGGCAATTGTTTCTGATTGGCAACTGGGGCATCCCTGTCTCGCAGCAATGTAGGAACCAAGCTTTTGTCATTGGCATGTGGGTCACCTGCATCTTCTAGGCATGCCCTTATATTAGTTAATTTGTTAGCTTGCTTGAATCACAGTCGAGAACACTTCAGCTTTGGTTTGCAGCAATAAATTCAACTGACAGCTGAAATTTGGAACGCTCACTTAATATTGATTCTGAATGTAATAACAAGCGACATGACCTTTTGGATGGTGTAAAATATGGCCGCCACAACATCTGTGCCACATTTCTTGCTGTTTAGTAATATGCTGTAACAGCATGGAGCTGGCATTAAAGCTAAGCTTTATTATCAAGCAGATCACTCCATCTCTCTGGCTTCATTTAAAAAAAAAATGCTTTCAGCTTCTGGAGCTGATATTGTGTCTAATACTCGTCGCTGTTTTCGAGACCTAATTTACCCGGCAGTAAGATAGAGAAAGATATCTGATGACCAAATAGGAAGGCAGGAAAGAACAGCAGGGGTAAGATAGGCCACCTAACATCCCAAATTCCAAGAGACCAGAAACTGACACAATTATCCATGACAGTTACAAGGGCACTAAGAATTTTTAATTATATCCTTAGAAAATATCTATGAAGATGATGTGATTTAGTGATTCCTACCAGATATGAAAATATTTTTTCTTTTCTCAGCCACCCCTCATAATAAAAAAGATGATTACCAGTGGTACTTGCCCTGATGCCCGAACATCATTCTAATTTAGCATTGCCCTAGGAAATCCTAAACTAATTTTGCTAGGATGGATACAGGGATGTTTGCATCTGATTTACTCTCACTGTTTTTCTTTGAAGTCTCAGTATCTTTAAAACATTCTCCAAGTAGGCAGAACATCAATTTGTGCACTTTAAAAAATCCAATTTAAGCAGGTTAAAAATTGTCAAAATAGTCTAACCATATTTCTCCAACAGAATTTCCAACCATGGAGCACACACAAAAAAATGCTAAACTTGAAAGCATTCTATCATTTCAATGTATTCCATGGCTCAGATTGGCTCTCACTCGGTGAATAGTAAGAATTTAAATCTCTTTATCACAAGAGACAGATCTTGAGTCTGAAACAATATAGCATCTTTTTTCACTGCTGTGATATTTTGACTCTGTTTGGTTGAGCCATTTCTGGAGGGTACAACCACAAGTTTTAAATCCTATTTCTCTGGAGGGAAGAAAAGAATTAAATCATATTTAGGAAGTCTTCTTTCCTGTAAAATATACTTCCAAAATAAAAGACCTGTCAGTAGTTTCAAGGAGGTTAAACATATAGAAAATGGAGAATAGTTTTATTTGTTTTTCTGGTTGATAGAATACTGATTCTATTTAACATGCAAGCCTGGCTATTGTAGGTGCTTCCACTTGTCATGGTGGCAAACTATATGAAGCAAACTATTAATAGGGTGCTTTTTGTATTAGGAACTGCAGAAAAGTGGGTCTGATACTTGGTAAGTGTTTTATTCAAAGAAAATGCCAGGCCTGGTAGGTAATTGAAAACGTCAGACTTCAAAGTCCTAACATAAAATGAGAGACGTTGGCCTGTACCCTCTCTCCAGGGAGACCTAGGAGAATGCCTACTGGGATAACTTCCAAAATGAATAGAGAGCCATGCTGCCTAAAAAAAGCTAATCAAGCCATAAGTGAGATGTCCTGACAGTGAGACATTGGTCAGGGAAAAAAGCTCACCCAACTGACATGCTTTTAGGTAGATTTCCAAGACTGCCTGGCAGCCATCACCAGTAATCTCTGCCACTTTTTCCCATTAGATTCCAGCAATTATTAGGATATTTTTTGATCTATTATTTGCTCAAGTGGTATTTCATCTCAGGAAAGTTCAGAAGTACTGGACGCCACTCCTATATTCCAGGGAACACACATGAATTTGTAAAGACCAAGTTCATTATTCATGCAGAATAATGTGGGGAAAATGTGATTGGATTCTTTTATTGACAGCCGCCTACGACAGATGGCTGAAATGCCACTTTCACTTCAGGAAGAAAGGAATCCTTCACAGAGAAAAGGAAGCCTGGAGTTGCACGGTAAGATCGTTCTTAATTATCAGTCCCAGAGACTATATGGCCACCACCATATTTATATAATTAGAAAGGGAATTTCACATGAGAGCGTTCAGATACATAGTTCACAGTTAATAGCAAAATACAAATGACACTGGGTCAGAGGGTCCATGAAGGGGAGCTGGGCCCAGCTAATCACAAATATTTCAGCTTTAAGATGAGTTTTGGGCTGTGAGTTTAGAATGAATCAATTCTCAAACTTGGCAAGCAATGATTAATTCCAGTAGTGTATCACTCATCTGTGCAGTGGCTGCCCCCTCAAATAGAGATCTTCTAAAACTCTCCCTGGTGAAATCAGCGAAGCCATCAGACACAGCCATATGTTCAAAGCTCAGAGAGGATTGGTCATGAGACAGTTGTCTATGAATTGAGATGTTAACTGCCCAACAAAATTTTAGTAGCATAGGATGAGAGCCATAGAGTTGTTTCAGCTGTTATCAAGAAGGCAAACAAACAAGCAAAAACAAAAAACTAACAAACGCCATTCCTCTTCAAACATTTAAATCTACTCCTTTTCTTTTTGAACTGGTACTTGACTTGTTCTCTAAGATAATGGAATAGCTTTGTTGATAGCGCCCATTGAAGCTAACAGAAAGAATAAAATGATTGGGGAAAAAAGTGAACACATAGACAAGGTAAACAGGCACGAATTGGATTAATCCAACATCCTCTGCTGAGGTAGGATTCAAAACTAATCTGATTATATGAATATTATGAGTCACTAAGTATCTTTCTGCAGCAATTACCAAGCTTTCACACATAAAAGAGGGCATTTTCTTCAGTGCTGGGCTAATCTATCAAGTGTTTAGCTTCAAAGTAAAAGTTGAAAGAGAAAGACTGAAGTAGCCTTACAGTGTCGCAATGTCTCCTCCTCTCCCCTCCTCTCCCCCTTCCCTCCCTTCTCTCACCCCTCTTCTCCTCCTTGCATTGAACCTCAGAGGATGACTTTTATTCTTTAAGTACATTGAAACTATTCCTGACTATAACACAACTTTTGCTCTCTTCAAACTTTATTTTTGGGCTTTACAACTTGGTATCTGCTAAGAAAGCCATACTGTCCTCTCCCAGCTATGGTACTGTGCAATGAGACCAACAGCACGCGGATCCTGATTTGTGAGCCTCCCTCCGAGTCGTATACACCGAGGATGCCGTGTAAAGGTAACCATGGCTGTGTAAAAGCTCATCTGTGTACCCTGTTTAGTCTTCCAGCAGTTAGCTTCATTCCTTTTTGATGAAAAGCAAACCAATGGCAGACTTATATGACAGACTCTATAGAAAGACCACATTGACACTGGGTAATGACTTTGTAAGTCAAAACTCTGTAAAAATGTCTGGGATGCATCTTAGAGAGGAAGTACCACATGATGATTACAAGCTCAAGTTCTGGTTCAAATCCCACATCTGCCCCCTCCTAGGCGGAAAGTGAGTTTCGTTCACCATTTTTGCCAAAACATTGGGAAGATAATATCAGTAGTACCTACTATTGTACTAAGGTTGGTATTCAAAGTGGAGACAACTCCTAATATAGCCTAGATGGTTCTCACCATTTCTCTAGCATCATTTTGGACCTGCTTTCCCTGGCTCCAGCCACCCAGAAAGAACTCTCAGTCCCTCACCTGTCCATGGTCCTACTTGCCATAGAGCCATACATGTCCCTCTCCCCTTGCCTGCAATACTCATTGCTAGTCACCAAGCTCTCATCACTCTGTCCTGTTGATTCCCATGATTATATCAGCTTCTCCCCTAATCCCTAGAATGGATGCTCCTTGAGGAAGGGGCTGTGGTTGCCTTTGGTCATTGTTCTATCCCCAGCCAGGATCGGAGGGACTGACACATAGTAAGAACTCAACAAATATTAGTCATTATCATGATGCAATGCGTTAGGTCCTTGGAACACAGTTGGGAAAACTAACCTCCAGCCTATGGGGATCACTAGGCCCTGGAAGGCAGAAAGTGGTATAGTTTTGGTGGCTTTGAATTTCCTATGTGGATATGATAGCAATCACTTTGTGATTTTAATAAACAACACTCTGTGTTTGCAGACAACACCTAGCGAACTCTAGCTGTAGACCTGCACCAGGCTGTAATCCTCCCCCCGGCTTCCTGAGTTCACTGTCCATTGTCTTGAAAGCCATCCCTCAATGGGCACCATGCTCGTATTCATAGGCAACAGCCCAGGTATTAGTATTCAAGTTTGATCATTTCTCTGAAAATCCAGTGGCAAACACATGTTTTAATTGAGCCCAGGAGTGTTGACTTGCAGACACAGTGTAGAAAAAAAAAAAAAAAAAAATCACAAGAAAAATGGCAAGTGGAAGCAGCCTTTTACCTTTGAATGGCATATCATACTTACAAAACATCAATAACAATTTTCTGTTGGGGAAAAGCCTACGGCACAAATAACCAGTTTAGTTTTTAAGTGGCAACTGCACAAAAAATTAGTGTTTCCTGTTCTTTAGAAAACAAAACTGCCATAGTAAGCCAGGTAAGGTAATTTAACTGGATGAAAAATAATGCAGTTTGTTCGTGTGATTTAAGATACGAAAATTATCATTAGCCAATGAAAAGGCTCCAATGTCCAAAATGATATTAAGCATGGTCACAGTGATTAAAATGGGCAACACAAATTCAGTAAGAAATGGAATGACCGGAGTGAGTCATTCAAACGTGCCTTTGAAATAACATCAAACTAGTTAGGAACCAAGATTTGCAATCTGTGTTGTACAAGGCGAAACACTGCCAAACCTTCATTACGAACACAAAGCACTGCACGAACTGTGAAGCACTCTCCACACTCATTTCACTGCCATATGTAAATATTCACATAAATAACGACCTCCATGTGTATATTTCTCTCTTTATGTTTTTATATAATGTCTTTACATGTATCTTTATTTTCATATATAATGTCTTTCTTATGGGAACGTTATTTGCAGTTCACTGATGATAATAACAGCTAACATTTATTGAGCACTTACTCCAAGATTGGCACTGTTGCAAGTGCCTATCTTAGAGTAAGCTTATCATCTTACTTAATCATCACAAGAACCGCATGAGAAAGGCATGACTGCTGTCCCCATTTTGCAGAAGAGGACATGGAGGCTCAAGAACTTATATAAACCATCCAAGATCACACAGTCAGTGGCTTTACTGGGTTACAAACTCGAGTGGTCTAACTTAAGAGGTCCACATGCTGGCCACTACTCTCTACCACTTTATAACCATTATGTGCTCCTGATGGTTCAGACCATACTGGAAAGATCCCAAATAAATAAAACAAGACTTCTGGGGGCTTAGGAGGCTCCCCAGGAAGCCCAAATGTGGCCCTTTCACAGATCATTAAGTCTTATACGGAGTGTTTGCTTATAACACACATTTTCTTAATAATCTATATTATTTTTTTAAATTCCAAGGCACTAATGTGAGATGTCACTAAAATTTGTTGGATTTTCATGTTTTTCAACATAAACCTTACCAACATTCTTAACCTTTCCAGTGAGTGGGCTTTCCCCTTGCTTGTTTCCGTACCACATAATTATCACATAAAGAACTACCTGCTTATGCGGAAGCAAGAAAGAAAACAAAGCGAATGGAAAACACAAACACAGGCATGTTTGTTGTTTCATATTGAGGGTTATTTAGCTTGGATAATAAATCATTACAATGAATGTCAACACTGCACAGGGGAAAGGGAGTAGTTAGTTGCATATGCTAATGGAAGATGTGCATTACTAATAAGGAGGAGAATGAACAACTCTAGCCACATGCTAGTTATCACTGCAAATCTCCAGACAAGTCATGTTCACACTGAGCATATGACTGCTGTATGACAGTGCGGGCAAATATTCACGTGTCAACAGCAATTGCTCCCATACTCCATCCAAGAGTACCGAAGAGTTTAAAAATAAAACTCTCCTTGTCATGCACAAAGACACCAAGTTTAAACACTTCTGCCAGTCAGAGGGATTTTGCCAGTCTTTGCCCGCCCACAAGTGTGGTCTACAGGCTTCAAGTGTATCAGTGCATCGGAGTTCAAATTACAAAGAACTGTGATGTTATCCATAAACAAGTCCTGTGAGTTTTTCATCTAAAATATGTCTCAAATCCAGAGATTCTCTGCCTGTCTGTTGCCACTGGGCCACCATTGTCTTGACACTGGACTAGAGCAGTAGCCTCTTCTCTATCTTCCCTATTATACTTTTGCTTCCTTTCTATCTAGCCTAAAATAGAGTGATTTTTTATTGTGTTAAAATATAAGATTTACCTTACTAATCATGTGTAGGGGTGCAGTACAGTGGCATTAAGTACATTGATGCTATTGCACAACTATTCTCACCATCCATTTCCAGAACTTTTTCATCTTTCCAAACCAGAACTCCGTACCCATTAAACAATAACTCCCTAGTCCCTCCTCCCTCCAGTCCTTGGCAACCACCATTATACTTTGTCTCAATGAGTGTGACTACTCTAGGTACCTACTATTAATGGACTCACACAGTATTTGTCCTTCTGTATCTGGCTCATTTTACTTAGCATAGTATCTTCAAGGTTCATCCATGTCATTGCATGTGTCAGAATTTCCTTACTTTTTAAGACTGAACAAATGTGGCAATGAAATATTATTTATTCATTCATCTGCTGTCAGACACTTGGGATGTTTCTACCTTTGAGCTATTGTGAATAAAGCCACTATGAACACATGTGTACTAAATATCTGCATTCAGTTTTTATGTGTATGTACTCAGAAGTGGAATTGGATCATACGGTAATTCTGTGTTTAATTTTTTGAGGAACCACCATCCTGTTTTCCACAGCATCTGTATCATTTTGCATTCTACCAGCTATGCACAAGGGTTTCAATTTCTCCACACCCTTGCCAACACTTGTTATTTCCCATTTTTTATTTTTTTTATAATAGTCATTCTAATGGATGTGAAAAATATACTTAGTAAAGATATAAACTGAACTGAGAAACACCCTTCTATGGCTTCTAACTGCACTTAGGATAGAAAAACAAACTCTTTGCCATGGCTGCAAAGCGTGGCATGATCTGCTTCTGTGGGAACCTCTGTAATTCCATCTCACCCCACTCTGTCCCTTTGTTTTACACTAGACCTCCATTTAATTCTTCACACATGTCAAACTCTTTCCCAATTTAGGGCCTTTGCACATGTTAATCCCATTGCTGTGAAAGCTCTTTCTCCCTCTGTTTTCAAAGTGGGCTTGGCCCCATCCTGCATCAGCTTAAAGACCACCTGGTCATCGCCTGATCTAGGGGATCCCCTCACCGTAATTCCCTCTTCTCTCCCTACTCCTTTCCCACATCACACTGATGTGAATGTGTGGTTATAATGGTTTTGCTTGTTCATTTATTTTATTGTCCCTCTCTGTACGTAGGGACAGATCCTACGAGAGAAGAGCCCAGATCCTGGTGGTCACTATTGCAACAGTGTTTACTTGATTCCCAGAATCAAGCAAAGTGCCTGGCACATAGTAGGTTCTCAGTAAATATCAATTAAATTTATTAATGATTTGCAGGAACATGCAGACCTACGAACAGAATATGGTGGCAGGCACCATGATAACCTCATTCGATTCTGAGAAAAGGTTGGAAAGAACGTGTCCCGTGCAGATATTCATCAGCCCTGGCAACAGGCTCTGTGCATCTCCGGCCTGAAAAAAATCACACATCTCAATAACAATGGGATCAATTTTGACATTAACACGAATATTACCAAAGCCCAAGAGATACATTTAAATTCACCAAGCTCCGCGGCAGATAATATAAAAGCTCTAACTTGCTCTCTAGAAACAAGAAACTTTCATTTATGGCTTCCCAGCTCGTGCTAATCCTGCCCATTAGGCCAAAATATTGCATTTTGCACAGGATGCAAGATCATACAAGAGACTGATGTAATACTTAGGCACAAAACCAGCTGGCAGATTTAACACTGAAATCCCCTTTATTCAGAAGGCACAAATCAAGCCCATGATGCCTTTTTGACAGATTCCTGCATGTTCCTCATTATGGATAGATGAAAGAAGACAACTCCACATTCAGGGGCACAACTCTAACCCCCTGCATTTGCATACCCAGTCATTTGTAAACGGAAAGAAACACATCCCCGCATTTGCCCAGAGGTAAATGTTTACTCAGAAAGGTGACTTCTGACATTGACAATAATGTCAGTTTTCCATCTGCATATTTTAAGGTAATGCATCCTTCCTTTAAGTGCTTTCAGTTCAGCTTCTTGATTTTGCTCTTTCAATGAGCACAGTGACACCCAGACCTCTAGGTCTCAATTTGAATAACTTTCTGGGAGGAGTGAAATATGCAATAAGGCTTCTAACGCCAACCCAAGGACAGGCACTTGGGTTGCCGGAAAGTGAGCGCTGAGACTGTAGTCCTTTCATCTTCCTCGCCCACCATACTCAACTAGCTGAGGGCTAAAAGGCTCACCCCAGGCTGTGGATGAATCCTTCTCTAAAATGTGGTATATCCCTGGAGATCTCTCTGGAACGTTTGCTCAGGTAGCTGAGCAGTTCATCAGCATAGCAATTTGCCCGGTCAGCTCCATCCATCAGAGCAGAGAAGTGTGGCTGGCGGAGGAGAGGCTCAGGGGAGAGCTCCCCGTGGGCAGGTAGGGAAGGCACATTCATCCAGAGATCATAAATATGCATCTTGGCCCTGATAGTCTCTGCATGAGGGTGAGAGACTGGAGCCGGCGAAGAGTCAATCCTCACTGGCCCACCGTCTCCAGGTGCCCCTGTTCCGCCTAAGAACGCGCTCTATTTAGATCTAAAGAGGCAGGCACATTTGCCACATGCGACTCGATGGCCTGTCTGAAACACAAAGGCGAGAGCGGGAGCTCTCTCTAGCTTCCAGATCACAGAGCTTACAAATCACATTCAATAGAGGTCTCTTTCTTGAGAAGCTACTATTTTGCCAGGTGGGATACGACAATGAGTAAGACAGGCTCTCGCTCCTTGGAGAGCTGACAATCTAGTCAATTTAAATTAAATTGCTAAGTTAATTTAAATAGGATATAAGATGCACTATGATGGAAAAAACAGATGGTGCTCTGAGAGCAGGGAAGAGGAACCTTACTTAACTGTGGGTGGCACGGGGGGGGAGGTCCCTGAAAATTTCTCAGGAGAAGCAAAATCTGGACTGAGACATAAAGAACCAGATAGAAGAACGCAGTTTGAAATCAGGATATAAGCAGTAGGAAGAAGACTCAGCAGTCCCCCAAACTTACCCCCAACAATAATTTTTTTTCTTGTCGCCACAGCTGGAATGTTGAGAACTTTTCACCGTCTCCCTGTCTGCCAGATACTAGCTAAAGATGCTAAGAAGCCAAACTAAAGAGCCGAGACATAGACTATCAGCAGGAGTGACTTGGAGATTCTGACTTGTATTGATCGAGACACCTTCCCACGAAGGAAGCGGGATTAGCAATATGTTGCTTGTCAGTTGCTCATTGGCTTCTTTGCCAGGCAAGGAAGAGATGGCTCAAGTTAAAAAAAAAAAAAAAAAGTAAATAAAAATTAAAAAAAAGAAAAAAGAAAGAAAGAAAAAAAATGCTCACTGTAAATTAATACTTGTCAAGCTCAATAAGGTGGAGAGCCCGGGGAAGGCTTAATTAAAGTAAACAGACAATTTAAAGTGAGGGAAAGTTCAGCCTACACGGGAGAAAAATTCTAGGTATTAAAACAAATTCATGAACAATTAGAAGCACGCAACGCCATTTATCATTTATTCAAGGCACGGGTGGTAATGAAGTTAGCAAACTCCCCCCGAATTGAGTGTTAGAATGACTTCGGTGATTAGATGATGTTGGGCAATTGAAGACAATGTGCTTGTGTCTGTGCAAGGTATCTTTTTTTTTTTCCCTGTTCTTTTACTTTCCTATTCCCCACCCGCCCCACCAGAAACATTATAATAATAATAATACAATCTCCATTCAGCACGCAGTGCCTCAGTATCTCAGCTGGTTGCTGTGCTTGGGGACATTTGACATTTGCTGATTGCTTGGGAGCTTGAGGCTGCAATTTTAAACTCTCAGCAGAAGGAATCTAAAGCAAGGAACAAAATGACAGACTTGTGAGCAGGGAAAAGCTTGTTGGTAAAAGTTGTGCTTTCTGTGGTCCACGTAGGTAAGAAAAAAGAGCACACCAGACAGGAGGGAACATGAACCGCCGTACCCCAAAAAGGACCACTTAAAAGAGCTTTTAAAACATTCACTTGCTTTGACCATATTTATCTCTAAGCAGTGAGGCTTGCACGGGCTGCCCTCACAGAGAGAGGCGGAACACACACTCTTGTGACTTGGAGTGCCGGTATTTTAGTAGTGTGTGCCCTAGGGCCACAGTCCTGGTTTCCGGAATTGCTCTGCGGGGAGAAG
Source organism: Eulemur rufifrons (assembly GCF_041146395.1). Classification (NCBI taxonomy): domain Eukaryota; kingdom Metazoa; phylum Chordata; class Mammalia; order Primates; family Lemuridae; genus Eulemur; species Eulemur rufifrons. The sequence goes on from NC_090992.1 coordinate 18,004,711, forward strand.
GCAGGCCAAAGAGAAAGTGTGAACGTGGAATTTATAAGCTGGATAATCAGTGATAACAGAAAAGGAATAAAGGAAGGGAGAAAAAAAAACTGAACGTCTGACAGTTCAATTGGATTTTGGTAAAGTATTTCTTGCATGACATTCGTTCTGTAGCCCAAAAGACAGAAGTGTTTGGAGGGTAAGATGTAGAGGCCTTACAATAATTCTTCTGGTAACAACTGTAGGAGGAATTTTGATTGCCTTGCAACCTCTGTGTAAACTTAATGAAGCATTTTTAGTTGGATGTTTTTAAAACTGGGTCAAAGAAAGGAGGCAAACAACCTGTTACTTTGTAATAGATCGAGCAAGTCATGGCGGTAAATCTGTAAGAGCCTTTGCCTAAGCACAGAAGCGAACCGGCGCAGCAAAAGCCTTTCTGATAAACGGAGATCAATACCAGGAGAATATCTAAAATTGGCTTTTCATCCCTAACCTCACCACTGCCCACTGACAACCAGAACACCGCAGATTGGAGCACCCACTTAAATCACCCAGGGTTTCGCACAGGCGAGATAAATGTACAAAGAGGAGAGGAAGGCAGGCAGCTCTCTGGGAAAATTATTGGCCGTCACACACCTTACGTGCTCTTTTTGATCTTTATTGTAATGTCTTCTGCCTGGTAAAGAAGCTCTGAAACTTTATGCAGACGACAAACAGATGATTAGACATAGATAAGCTCTCCCACACCTAAGAGTCAAATCAAAGTGTTTGCAGGTGTACAGGGGAGGACCTTTTTCCTTCCTGAAAAGGTGGGCATTTTCTTAGCTCACTTGCAGAATACCTTTAGAGCTGTGTATGCATGTGTGTGCACATGCGTGTTTATATGTGTGTATGCATGAGAAAGAGAGGGAGAGACACAGAGAGAGAAAGAGAGACTGAAAATCAGTGACTTTGATTCCCATCTAAAAAGCCATCGGAGAATCCAGAACGAGTTCCCCAGGCCAGCCCCAAGTCAGGCAGTGTTTCTGCGTCTGCTTCATTCTTTCTAGCTGAGGAGCTGGTTCCTATGGTGCTCAGGGCTCACTGGTGGAAGCATATTGATGATTCAAAGTTGATGAAACTTTTCCAATCAGCGATCTTGCTGGGTGTGGCCCTTCTGGCACTATCTCTGTTTCCCTCTCTGGCCCAGCAGATACATGATAATTGCTGGATGCGTCTACAGTGGGAGGGCTAAAGGCAAGGCCACAAGAACTTTGTACAGCTGCTCAGAAGCTTGGGAGCAAAGTGAGAAGCTCTAGTTGCCTCGGAGGGCCCTGGGATGAAGTCTGATTCTTCCATCAGGCTGATGGTCCTCAATTTGTGGTCTGCAGAGCCATTTGTGATTTGTGCAAGTGCCACTCGATGGCTTTAATGTTGTGTTTTCAACTTAATCAAAAACTAAAACACTAGCCAGTTATAAAGACAAAACTTTCCTTTTGCATTGATACTGATTTTTTGTAAAATATGTTTTAGGATGATTTTTTTTTCCTAATAGCAGTCCATATTTCTTAAAGTGGAGAAACATAGCATTGGGCATTTTTCTGGAGTTAAGGAATTTCTTGGAGTGTCCTCTTTGGAACATTTGTTTGTTCATTCATTCTTCAAAATATTGGCAGAGAGCCTACCATGGAGGCACCCTTTTGGGTCCAAGTGATGTATCGATGAACAAGGCAGACCAAGTTTCCTGCCCTGGAAGAACTTATGTGTTAGTGGGCGGAGGCAAACAAACAATAACATAATCAATAATTACATAGCATGTTAGAAATTCATAAGTGCCATGAAAAACTCAGAAGTAAAAGTTCCAAAACGTAAGCAGGGCAAGGGTAGTTGACAGCGAAGAGAGTGGCTGGGAGAGAGGGTGATTTTTACTTTTAAACAGCATATTCAGTGTGGGGTTCATTTTTTAAAAAAGATTTAGAAGTAGTAAAGCAGAGAGTTTAGAAGGGAGAACGTATTCATTCATTATCTCAGTCATCTATAGGCCTGGACGTTTGTGCCACAGGGGGTCACTTGTTGGGTGGGGTGTGGATGCTGCAGTGTGGACAGAGCAACAAGAAGGCAGCTTCAGGGTGGAACCTACTTGCTAGGTAGCGACACTCGTCTATTCACAGGTCTCACGTCTCCCTAAACTCAAACTGGCTGTCAGCTCTAGGGATAACTATCTTCCGGACCAATAATCAAAATTCTAATAAAAGCAAAAGAGAAAATAAAAAGACAGGAAACAACGTGGGAGAAGCTTGGGCTGCCTGAAATTAGAGCCCATGTGTAACTCATAGATACCACGGAGCACCACACATTTCCTCCCATGTTCCCACACCCTCCAACAGTGTATTAAATTCTTCCCTTGTTTGACATAAAGTAATAACAGAGTTGTCACTGTTCTGAACAACAAAAGATGGGATGACTTAATTTCTCTTTCTTTCAGAGGCATGTCACAGGCTCCTATTTAATGATAGCAGAGGAGAAACTGGACTTCGGCAAGACAAGTCACAATTTACTGCACCCTTAGGGAGACAAGGAGTAAAGCCTTTGAGGATAAAATGCACCATATGGAGTTTTAATCAATGAAGAGCTAGGTGTTGCATTCTACCTGAATAAGTCACTTTAGAACTTGAGCTCCTTTCTCCAAATACCCACAGCTACTGTCCAGGGAGAGTAGAGTTTAAGTAAGCCCAAGTAAAACCATACTGAAGTCTAATCAATTTCACATTTCTGAATATTCATCAAATATGCAAAAGAAAAAAATCTGAAAAAACAATTTTTTTTTTTTTCAAAAACAATACGACACTTTATTTTATACTCAGAAACTAAAGAAATACTGTCTCCAGGCGGGGGCTTGTCAGCTCCTTTGTAAACTGGCCCTTGCATCATTATTGTGTAGCAACATCCAGGCTCACGGCTGTTTCTCTGACTGATAGAATAATGCGGCAACAGACTCCATGGCCCACACCCAGGCCAGCCAGCCAGGAACTGGACACCCAGCCTGCAGCAAGGAGCTGATTCACATCCCTCCCAGGTGGATGAGAGCTTCCCGGCACATCCAGGCTTGTCCATCATGGTGTTGTCTACGTTCCTGTCCCATCTGTCCTCACATCCCTGTGACTCACATCCCACTCACCCTCACCTTCCCACCTCCCCATCACTCTTCAGCGTTCCCGAAAACTGATGACTTTATCCTCATGAAATTTCATGACAGTGTGCAAGGCTCAGGAAAATCTGCAAATTTTTCCATTTACACAATCAGAGTCCCAATAAATGCTTCCATGTACAGAATGTCAGTCCTAACAAATAGCAAATGATAATAAAAGCTAACATTTATGAAGCACTTACCATGTGCTGGGCACTTATGAACATTTAATATGGAACACTTACATCCACTAAGTTCTTTAAATGAATTGATATCATTTAATTTTTACAACAGCCTTATTGTTAGGAAAGAGGATACCGAGACACAGAGAGATTAAGCAACTTGCTAGTTAAGTAACAGCTAGTAAGTGGCAGGACTTGGATATGAACCCAAGACTTTGAGTCTCTCCTTTTAATCACTGCACGCCTTTGCTATTCGCTATGAAAAGTATTATGCATTATAAAACTATTATGTATTTATGCAAAGTATTAAGCTATCCATAGTAAAAGCCACGTGATGGAAAGCTGAGTAGAGTAGGGTTCAGACGACAGACAACTAGCTGGCCTGTGGCTTTTGCTTTAGCTGTTATTGTGTCTGGCAAGGTCCTAGCATGAAAGCAGCTGACACATGAACTTGGCGATGTGAAGAGAGTTCTATAAGGAGATGATTTAAACAGTTGTGGTCAAGGTTTAGGGAAACTAGATGGGATGGGGCAATGTTCTAAGGCTAAGAAAAGTGGGATTGATCAGAAGGAAAACAGGGAAATTGGTGTGTGTGTGTGTGTGTATGTGTGTGTCTGTGTGTGTATTAATATTAATATATATATATATATAAAACAGACAACATGGAAGTAGCAACTTCTGTTTGTGTGGTTGAGTCTACACCACCTACGGTTCACATGTATAAGAAAGCAAAGGCTTGAGATGTGAAATGGGTTGAAATCTCAACATGTCCACTTACTAATCGTGTGGCCTTGATGAATCTTCTGCTTTTAGTTTCCTCATTTAAAAAATGGAGCTAATAACAATAGGAATACCTACCACATGGGGTTGATGTAACAACAAAATGAGATCCATTTAATAAGTAAAAGCACTTTACAAAATATAAGTTGCCCTAAAATGTAAGGGTTATTATTACCCCATTTAAATTGACAAGACAGCAGCACACCACTGGAAGGCAAACGGTACCCTGAAGATCTGTCAACAAACCCAGCCACCTGCAGCAGCAGACACCAGGAGATTCACAAAAATCTGTTTGGCATACTAAATATTAAGGTACTAACAGCAAGACGAATCCACGATTCGAAGGAAATTCGGTTAATAGAATGGATCATTTCCCCTCTCTTCCTTTTGCCTATTTTAAAAATGTCTTAACACAGAGCTACAATAAAGGGTAAAGCCAATCACACATTTTCATTAGTACACAGAGAAACTACAGCAAATAGGTCTCTGGAGGGTGAAAAAATGTGACAGATGTAGACAGAGTAACTTGAAAGAGTATTTTAGCAATAGATACAGGATGCTTGACTTAACAGATGTTTACAGTTAATAAATTCCATTTTATATCTGTTTTCACAGAATATCTCTCTGATGTTATACCTGGCAGACATCACGAAGGTAGCAGAAAAAAAATTCAGATCCACAGCCTGATAGGAATTAGAAATTATACTCGGGGAGAATTCCCGACCCCTGTAAGACAACTGCGGTGCAAAGTCAAACAGTTTCACTGCCAAGTCCCCATGTCTCCCTGGGTACCCGCAGAAGGGTTAAAGTAAATACTCTAACCACTCTGTCAATGAGGAAAGGTCCTGGTAAAGCCCCATCTGCACGCATGTCCGGCATCCTTACCCAGAGACTCCATCGCAACCTTCCCATGGAAAGAACTCCCAGGCTGAGGTGAGGCGCTGCGGAGCCTCCATGAGAGGCGGTCGGGCTTGCGCTCCACGGTGCCAGCGACGCTAATGATCAGGAGAGCTTGGCTCACCATCGGCAGGAGCTGGGACTGGGATGCCCGGCCTTTTGTGTTCCCGTCTAACTACAGAAAATCACCAGCAGTCCCAGCCTGGCACAGCTGAGGCCTTCTCCAGCTGGGAAGGGAAAACATAATAGGCAATATCTGCTCTCCCCCGCCTTCCTTTCTGCTCCCTTCCCTGTAGACAGTCTCAGCATGAGGTTCCTGAGGAATTAGTTGCGGGAGGACGCCTCCCCCGCTGACAGCCAAATGCCAACCGCAAGTCCTGCCCATGTAATGTGTCTGACATTTCTGCATCTCTCCGGGTTAACATTGTTTGACACAGACTTTTTTGGAAATATCTCTTAGAAAGGTTTGCACGTGTGTGTGTGTGTGTGTGTGTGTGCGCGCACTTGCGTATGCATACACAATTTCTGTTGTTTCACAGCATCATTGTGTATATTTAATTTTTTAAAAAAATTATTTTGTTAGTTGCTGACACATCTCTGCATTGGCATTTCCACTTAGGCAGAAGTAATTGGTTTCAGAAGGCTGAAAACCCTTATTTGAAACCATGTGCACATTCTTGTTGATGGATGCCATGGAATGTTCAAATATCATCTTCCCTCAAGTAAAACAAGCCTTAAAATCCAGAAGGATGAAATGTGATTGACAGCGTGGCATACTTACATTTTAACTACCTGTTGTCAAATTATTTTAAAGCACTCGTATATGAAATTGGATCAGTTCTCCTTCCTGGTTAGTTACCTTTAGATAGATCTTCACAACTTTGAAAGGGATTCTTTCTCTGTTCCTGTCCTGGAAAGTACTTTCCATTCTTTATTGTGTTTCGTAATGTGCAAAGGACCAATCAAACGGAAATGTCTCTCAAACATTCACACAAGGTGCAGTCTGCGATGGAGAAGAAGAGAAACAGCTATCCATCATGTCCGGAAGGAAAGTCTAGTTGTAGCCTATATACTCAAAAAGTGGGGCTTTGGGATGTTTCTGTGATTTATTTTTAAAGGAATGCTATAGCATAGCTGCTGAATATGGCAGACAAAGAAAATCCTACCAAGAAACAACGAACCCCAACTCCAGATGATATGGGGAAGGCAATTGGATGACCATGCATGGCTGCAGCAGAACGACTGGGCACAAAGACTCAAGTTTTGGGACACTGGGTGTACCTACAGAAAGGCACCTCCGCGTGTTGTGTACTGCCGTAAAATCTGTGTCTATTAGGCACCACTATTGGTGATCTCTTTAAAGACCACCCAGGAAACTCAGGGCAGAAATAGTACCTACAACATCTCTACATCGTGGCCACCTAGAAACAACATGGCAGCACGTTTAAACCTGCAGACTCTACAATAGGACGGCACGTGTCCAAATCCCAGCTTTGTCATCTACTAACTGTCTGATTTCAGGCAAGTGGCTTTACCAGACTGTGCCTCAGTTTTTTCATCTGTAGTATGGAAATATTAATAGACATTATATTAATGGGTCATCATGAGGATTGAGTTAAATACATGTAAAAACATGAGTCCTTGCTTCTCACAATCAATATTATTAATATCCCGTCTCTTCCTGATTGCTCCCTACACAAGGGGAACTAGGTCCCATTCTATTCTTGGTTATATGCTATTGTCGGAAATTTCTTCTCCACAGAGTCCAAATTAAGCTCCCTGCAATGTCAATTGATTTACCCCAGGTCTATTAGGAGATACAGAGCCAGGATAAGTCTCATATTTCTTCCCCTGGCAGTTCTTCACAATATCCAAGACAGCTGTGACGTATCCCTAAGTCTGCTTCAGACCAAGCCTTCCCTGTTTTTAGCAACTTTACTGTATGTGGCAATTTTCCCAGATTTTTCTTCATCTTTATCACCTTCCTTTGGATGTATGCAGATCTGTCAACATCCTTAAATTGTATAATCAGAAAATGGAACAGAATTTTATGGGTGTGGTCTAAGAATGCAAACTATGGGAGACTAGTGTCTTTCTTCATACACAGATACCATTTTTTTTCAATTGTAGAAACTACTGAGTATAGTCAAAATTCATATTCAAATAGCCACCCATCCCCTTGGCCCCAAATGCGTTTCTTAGATACTTAGAGGAATAAAGGAGTTCTATTTTTTCCCCCTCCCATCAGTATGAAGGACACAGTCCTCTCTTGTGTATAGACCTATATAACTGAATACTTACAATACTGGGCTAAACTGTCTGAAAAATCAATTCACAGCTCTCCTAGATGGAAATCTGTATCTGGAGCTAAGTTTGCAAAACACCTGGGTGATCAGTCACCCTGACCACCTTACTCTTCCAGAGAAACTCAGAGACCTTAAGTAACTTACCCAAGTTCACATACAGTTGGTATTGAGAGTTGAACCAATGAAATCATGGGCTAGAACGTTCTCAATGCCTCCCACCATGGCCAACAGGACAGTTTTCTTGCTCATAATCTCTGTACAACCCAGCCTAATTCTCTTTTCAAAGGAGAATCAACAGAGGAGCTTGGTAGGTTTTGTGTCACAGCAAACCAGTGCACTTGACTGGCCACGCCCACTGAAACAGAGCCATATGCAGGTACGATCAGCGGTAAATGATAAATAGAGTCCCCACACAGGAGTTTCAAGAACGGGCTTCAAGAGTTGTAGGAGAACTTTGTATAAGTCTTTCTAAAAGCAATTAATTCCAGATTTCTTAGGATAAAGGCATCATACCCATCTTCATTTTCAGTCATTTGTGTGTGTCTGTGTCTGAAACATTTATACAGCAATGGTACGTCCTTTGGAGAAGAGACTTGTCTCTAAGCCCTTCCTAGCCATATTGACTGATAGAGGATCGGGAACAGAAATGGGAGAAATCCCTTACTCCACTCTAAAAGGAAGTTTAAAAACAAAACAGAAAACCTGCTTTCTACTTCCCTGACAAAGATAATATGAATCTGAGTATAAAATGTGTAGCATTAAAAAAAAACAAAAAACAGTGGAAAAGCTACTTTTAAAGCAATTTCTTAATCTGGGAGCAGTTGTATCTAACATTGAAATAACAACAAATAAGACCAAAAAAAAAAAAGCCTCAGGCCCCTTAATTCATTGGATCCTGCTTGTCGAGTAAGAAGATATTTCTCTGATTTTCTCTGCTAAAAGTGACCTCTCTCTTTCTCACTTTATTTTGCTTAATTCTCATGGCACTATCACATATGACACTTAATAATTCTGTGCACATATGTCCATTCCCTTACTAGTTGTAAACTTCTGAAAGACAAGGATGAATTGTCACGCTATTCTTTGCCATCATGCTTTCTACAGTGTGACAACCTCCTATCAGTTCTCTCGACATCACTCCTCTCTTCTCGCTAATCCCTTATCCACGTGCCAGGCAAGATGATCTTTTAAAAACAAATCTGGTCATTGCACCCTCTTCTCAAAAATCCTTCACTGGCTTCCTGTTTTGCTAAGGTAGAGTACATAGAGTCCATGCCCCATGAAACCTTGCCAGTTCTGGTCCTTGCCTATGTCTTACCATCTATTCCCTCCTCTCCCCTGCTCCCTCTCTCTGCCCCAGCAACCTGGATCTTTCAGTCCCCGGAACACACTGTTTTCCTCCCAGTTCACCTACCTTCCTCTCTCTGCCCACTCAACCGCTTCCTTTACTTCCCACGAATCAGCTTCTTCCTTTAGGGAAACCTTTCCTGATACCATATTCAAGTCAGGTACTCTTGATGTTGCCTGCTGTGGTCCTAACCTATAAATTTTCTTCAAGACCTTCCCAGAGACTATTTCCTGATACACTGGTAGAATATGATATATCCACACCAGAAAAATGTTAAGTTCTAAGTTCTCAGAAGCCTTCAGAAGAGCCATGTCACTGAAGGAGGATTTCTGTCCCCCTTCTAGAAATAAAATCTTGGTCCAGTAGTATTTCTGGAGGTGTGGAGGTAGGGGGAGAAGCTATCCCAATGCTGAATCAACCCATCCACATCATTTTTGGAAAAAAAAAAAAAAAAAAAAGCCCCAGGCTGGAATATGAACTTTAATTGCACACTGGTTTCTTTGGTTAATGAGTTTAATATTCAAAAGGACTCCCAGAGGTCTAGAGAAAGGATCAAAGTATAGGTGTATTACTGCTGTGCATTTTGGGAGTCCTGTTGGCCAACCTTGATTAACCGCCTCTGTGATATACGAATCACCCCAGCAGAAGATGCCAGGTCACCATGAATGCACCACACCTGGACTCATGCCCTTAATGACCCAGCTCACAACTCCAGAAAGAGGACCATTGCATTAATCACAAGGCTACTACCCTTGTCAGGATCTACTCAGAACATCAGAAATCAATGAGAGAGATGTGGACTCTGACAACCAGACTCGTGGAGCACTTATGTGGACAGCAGCTGCCACACACAGGGTGTAGGGGTCACCTGTCCTGGAGCAGGACAGGGGAAGGGCGGTGGAGAAGTGTTGCTCGCTGGGCCCCTACTCTGTGGCAGTTCCTCTGCTGTGGGCTTCACGCCCAGATTATCATTTCATCCCATTTGTCATTGGCTTATTTGTTCTTTTGTCAGAGTCCTCCAGGTAGGCCATTAACATTCCCCCTAGATAAGGAGCCAATTCTGCAATTCACCCCTTTAGGCTTTCTTTCCTTAAGAAAAGATTATCTCCATTACTTTCGACAGTGTCTAATATGCCTGGTCAGAACCAAAGGAGACGGTTATTCTTATTCTTATTATCAAAGTGGGCAGTGTAGCTAGAGATCAAACCAGCTCCAGATCTCAAGTTCCTCCCTAGTTCTCCTCCCTCAGAAAAAAGGGGATCTCTTTATTGATAAAATACACACGGTTTAAGAGATTTGGGATGAAAAGCAAAGATATGCATTAAAAAAATACAGATTTCAAATGCCAAGGCATAGTCCCTGACTGAACTGCACCCCCATTCCTCCCATGCTGACCTCACAGACGTGGGTCTCAGGACTCAGTATTGAATCTGCAAAACTACTCAGCCTATTACAAATCTCTGTCTCCTCCCCTTGAACTTTTATTCCCTTATGTTCATCTTATTATGGATATCTGAACATTCTTTTTTTTTTTCCTTAACCTACTAAAGTGTAAGTCTTTTAAAGGCGGAAATCATGTTTAATTTATCCTCTGTTCTAAATAATGATGTCTTTATTCTAAATAACATTTTTTCACTTTTGCCTCAGTTTTTCTACTGTAAGGGTAAGAATAATCATTATTCCAACAGATATGTAATAAAATCAGTATTGTTTAATTTGTTTTTAAAAATGAAGGTACATAGGCAAAAAATATTAATTGTTCTTGTGTTAATGAAAAACCAGCAGCTTTCACAGAAATATTTTGCACATCGATACATTTAGTATGGGTCAGTGAAACATAGTAGAATTATAAAAGCTTTTTAATTCATGCCATGAAATAATTTAACCAACGTATGGGATGAGGGCAATTCACATACTTTTCTTACCAGTGGAGAGAAATAAAGAAAAATTTGAGATTGACAGATGGGAAAAATTTCTGTTAATGACTATAAGTGACTGGGACGAAAATGGACAACTAGTTCTTTGGTAGGAAGTGGAACAGGATAGCACATTTTCAAAAAGCAAATGTGATAGGATGTGGAGATTATGAAAGGTAAAACTCGACTTTTATCCTAGAGATCTTTCAGGAAAAATGAGCAGACAACTAAAGGTTTCTGACAACTGGAAAGTCACAAGAATTAACCAGGGAACCTTCATGAGGAACCGTGCAAAGAATTCAGAAAATACAGAGAGGAGCTGAAATATAATAAAATCTAGGTGCCATTTAAGATAATAAAAAATAGAGATAAGGACAGGAAGATACATAATACACTTATTCAAAGAAACTTTAGAACGAAGAGTATCTGTTGTTTTTCTAATTCATTAAATAATTGGGGGAAAAACGTCATTGACATTGAAGATCAAATCCATGGCAAGTACCAAAAAAGCAAATTCAGTCCTTAGTCCCTTCAAATGAAAGGGCTGGCATCTTTTCATTCCCCACAAAGGGAAGACATCCTCACGGTCCCTGTGATCAACTACATCAGAAAAAGCTCAATCAGTGTTACTGAAATTTGGCAAAAGTATTCACATTTCAGCTGAGTATAAGCTTGAGGTATTACAGCCCAGAGGCATATCTTTAAGAAAGTTATAGGGGAACATAAATAGATTCTTAGAATAGAAATGGCTTTTTCAGCATAGGTTAATGGAAGATATGTTATCACAAACTTGGGCAGGGAAAATGGAGAATTGATATATGAGGTTACCCAGCCTTGATACAGAAATTGCCAATCTTTATGGAAGATTTGCAGAATATTTTAAAAAGACACAGAAGGAAGAGCTTTCCATTTATAAATGTATCTATTTCTCTCTATCTATCCTGCCAGCCCCCTTACTCTAAGTCCCAGGTATATATCACTTGCCTCATGGGAATTCCTCCTCCACACATTGGCTTGAGAGGTTCTGATTTTACCTTTTTTTTGGCTTTAGTTTGTTTTGTTTTGATGCAAAGCTGAGCATCAGCCACTCGCCTTCTGCCCCTGACAGATGTGTAAATGCAAAGGTCCCCTTGACAAACTATTTCTTCATAGCACTTCTCACAATTTCAATGATTTATCTCTTCATCTAATACTGTAAGCTCCCTGAAACTGTAAGCGCCATGTTCTCCACGAAACTGTAAGCTCCAGGAGGGCAGGGAACTCCATTTTGCTCCCTGCTGAAGCCTTGCATTATACCTGGAAATAGGTGATTAATAAAGGTTTGTGGGATTTATGAATGAAACAACATGCATAAACCTCCAAGGAAATCTTATATATGCACACATACATATATACATATATAGGAAGTGGAAGAGTACCCAGATACTACCTGAGAAATATGAAGAAATAAACTGCATTAAATAATGTGAACATCTCCTGAATTTTTCCACAGAAGACCTGAGTAGCTCACTAATTGTGTAGATTCCAGCTCTCTCCCTCTCTCTATTAGTGATTTAGCTCCACGGAGACCACATAACTCAGGAGGGACATAGGCAGGTGCCAGGGGAGTTGTGAGGGTTCTGGTTTCTGCAGAGGTCTTTAAAATAATCAAAGCTCTCATTATACGTGTAGTTGGTGCCATGTAATGCAGACACATGTGTGAGAGCCTTGTCTTCCCATCGTACTGCCCTCTGGGGCCATGGCTGTTGGCCATTCACCCTGTGTTTCCTCACGGTGTTCATCCTGGTGCTGAGCATAAAGTGCATAATTGATACAGTTGCACTGGTCTACGTATCGGTGTTAAAACTGGGTTTGCAGTGACCACTGGGGCTGCTACAATTTTGTGGAGACTATTTGTACCTAGGGCAGATTTGTAAACCTCCAATCCATCTAAAGTGGCCACCCTGGGGACTTTTGAGATGGCTGAAGGGTAGACAATGGGCTTGCTTTGGAAACTCCGTGGAAATGCCTGCTTTTCTGTTAGGGAGTTACAGAAGCTGCCCGGAACAATGCAAAGAGCATGGGCTTGAATTTGGGCCCCAGAAACATTTCTTCAGGTCAATTGCTTTTTTGTAAGCCTCGGTTTCCTGATCGAATTTCCTACTTCAGCTTGTTGCGAAGGCTGGAAATGATGCATTGAAAGTGATTAGCATAGTTCAGGGCGTAGGAGTATCTCAGAAGTAGCAGTTAAGACGTTTGTTAGAAAACATGTTCATACAAAGAAATGTATGTGAATGTTCATGGCGGGGTAGGAGCTCCAAATGGAAGCAACCCAGACGTCCATCAGCTGGTGGGTGGATACAGAAAATGTGTACGTGTGTCAGTGGGATACTGTTCAACACAAAGGAACGGACTACTGATACATGCTACAACATAGAAGAACCTCAAAAACATGCTACATATTATATACATAACTCCAGGGATAAGCAAATGCTGAGAAAAGATACATTAAGATGCAAAAAGTAGATCAGTGGTAGCCTAAGGCTGGGGGTGGGAGCAGAGATTCACCGCAAGTGGCCAGTAGGGAATTTGGGGATGATGGAAATGTTCTAAAAGTGGAGGATGCTGATGGCTGTACAACTCTTTAAATTTGCTAAAAATCATAGCATTGTACACTTACAATGGGTGGATTTTATGGTACGTGAATTGTACATCAAACCAAGCTGCTTTTGTTAAAAAAAAAAGTCTATTAGAAAGCTGAGGGAAATGCTGGTAGTAAGAGATCTCCCTACATTTCATACTGGGAGAAGCATCTGAAGGCTCTACACCAAGGGACTGGTTCTCTGGGCAGAGGAGTGGCAGAGCCAGCATTCTCTAAGGCTCTTAGGCAGTAACTTGCTGCCTTCACAGAGCTGGCAAGAAGCCAGAATTATCTGGGCTGACTCGTGCAGCCAGTGCCCAGGGAACTACTGGCCCAGGGGATGCTGCCTCCTTTGGGGGTACCCCTACCTGGATTATTTTAAAATTAGAAATTTTACATTCCCACTTTTTGGCCTCACTTTCCAATTCCAACTCATTGTAATTATAAACCAACAGTCAGGCAGCTCGTTTGAGAAGAAATTCTATGACTTTCTGTTCTGATGAGAATCTATACAGGGGTTGCTGGTTGTTCCCTGCTTAGAAAGTTTATTCAAAGGGAGACAGGATATATTGACACTTGGTGCTCAGTGTCACACGGAGACAAAAAGGTACTAGAAGACCATCAGTCAGCCACAAACTTAGAAGTTCCAATAAAAGGGGAATAATTGACATATTAAAATCTATAGGTCCTAGGAGGATACTAAACCCATCATAATTTTTTTTTAAAGAGAGAGAGCGTGTGCAAGCACAGTGCCCACAATACATCAATTAAAACCTGCCACTTCCCCGAAGCTGCCAGCTGCAGAGAGGCGGCCAGAAGTCCCCCTTCTCTGAGGGCGTCTTGGAAATGAGCACCTGGGGCAGCCAGAGCTATTAATAGGTGGGAGGAATGATATAAAATGCCACAATGCACCTTTCCAAATAAAAACGTGTCCAGACTTCTCCAGGAGGGAAGCAAGAGAGGAAAATGGCCCAAAGTACTTAAAAAATTATTGCATTTTCCTTTCTCTGAACTCCTACTATATATTATAAGGGAGAGTTTGTCACTTCCAAGGTGTCTGGCCTCCCTCACTGCAGTCCTGGAGAGTCGCATAATTCACTCATGGCTAGGAGGGTCTTCTGGCTTCATTCTTTTCACAACAGGGGCCAGAGAGGCACTGTTCCTGTTCCAACGAGGAGAGGATGTGGGTAAAAGGTGTTGACTGTCGCCAAGGTACAGCAGGGAGGAAGGATGGGGATCTCCTGACAGTTTTTCTTCACCTGCCTGATGCCTAGTCTGGACAGGGCAGAGGAACTTGGGATCCTGAATTCCTGAGAGCCTAGCAAGTATACTCAGAATCCCCAAATGCGTTTCTAAATAGCTTTTAGAATCATCACCATGAATTTGTTTTTAACATGATGATTTCATCATAAGGCTGAATAAACAGATTCCATCTCTGGAGAAACTAATTTTCAGTTCCTGCTGGTTTCTAGAATTTAACCTTGCAATTCCAAAACTGGGTGAGCATAAGTCAGTCACTTAACTGCCTTAGACATCAGTTCCACCAATTATAAAATGAGAGACTCCAGCATAATGATTATTCAAGTTCACTTCTAGTTTTAAAATTCCTGAATTGTATCAATGAGGTAAGAATTTCGCCCCTGGAACAGATTCAAGAATGCTCTCAACGAGGGTAAGGTCAGTAGTCACTGCTTCAGTAGGGGCTGATTAAAAGATCTACTTTTTCTTTCTTCTCTTTAATAGCAATGGTTTCCCTATTTCCCTCCAACCAAACGATCAAGCTTATAGTTGCTATAATTTAACTTTATTACTCTTTTGTCTCGTCAATAAGAACATAATAGTGTCCTTAAAGACAATGACAGCTTTTTTCTTTCTCTTTGAGGTTTATTTCAAACAATTTTCTTTCTTCCTAATGAGGCCGAGCCATGTTTGCCGTTGCATATTGTGTTCTCTTAATGGGAAGGTTTTCAAACACAGGGAAGAAAAAGAAAAGACTGCTTTAAAAAAAAAAAAAAAACCTCATTTATTTATTTATTTGCTAGACTTTTTGTCAGTTTGAATAGTTACCTTAAACATCCTTTAGGAATAGTTTACCTTAAATATCATTTAAGACTCACAGTCTCTTTGCAACGCGGTACATTTTGAGGACAACGCCTCTTTTTGTCTTTGTGCAAACAAGGTCTTCTTGCCCAGTCATTCAGTGTGCCCACGTGGCCCCTCCTTCTGCGGCCCTCAGTCCCCATGTTTTCCTCTGCAAACAGTAGGGGCCGGGCAGCTTTAAAGCTTTTTGATCAGGTTTCACGCGGGGAGACATTATGCATTAACTGGCATATTGGAACTACCACTGAGGCACTATTAGCCCACGACTATTGGACTTTTAAACTCTAGCTCAGCTGTTTCCCCAATAAGTGTACTCCCAGCCTTATGCTAAAAGACAACAACAAACAGTCATGTGTGAGTGTTTTTCTTCTTTAGTGTTGAGATGAATTCAAGGAGTTAGACTCCTAAAGATATAGCAGCTCAAAATAGGTGTCTTATACCCTTAAAGACTCGGATGGCAAATGCAATGAACAGGAGAACAGAGACACTCAAACCTGCAAACACGATTCCTTTTAGCCCAACGCCGCCTTCTCCTTTTTATTCCTGTTTCCTTTTCCCTAGTTCACTCAACAAAACCTCTCTCTTAATTTCACTTGAGGCCGGGCGCAGTGGCTCATGCCCGTAATCCTAGCACTCTGGGAGGCCGAGGTGGGTGAATTGTTTGAGCTCAGGAGTTCGAGACCAGCCTGAGCAAGAGCGAGACCCTGTCTCTACTAAAAATAGACAGAAATTATCTGGACAACTAAAAATATATAGAAAAAATTAGCCAGGCATGTCGGCGTATGCCTGTAGTCCCAGCTACTCGGGAGGCTGAGGCAGGAGGATCGCTTGAGCCCAGGAGTTTGAGGTTGCTGTGAGCTAGGCTGATGCCACGGCACTCTAGCCCAGGCAACAGAGTGAGACTGTCTCAAAAACAAACAAACAAACAAAAAAAACAATTTCACTTGAGTCGAGAGCTTTAACTGGGCTCTGATAGTAGCTACTACCATACTAGCCATGCGGACATATACACAGCAAACAAAAGTGATTACGCATTGAGTAAAGAAACTTCAAACTCAGGAAATATTTTTAGAACTAGCTTTCTGACTTTAAGCCCCTGAACTTCAGGTTAGTTTTTCTAATATTATGAAAGATTTGATCCAAATAATTGGTAAGGCTTCATCCAAGTCTAAATTTTATAGTAGGGGGATGAAGAGAGGTTGATTAATGGGTACAAATGCACAGTTTGAGAGAAAAAATAAGATCTATTGTTTGACAGATCAGGAGGGTGATTACAGTTTACAATAATCTATTCTATATTTATAAGTAGCTAGAAAAGAATAATTTGAATGTTTATAGCATAAAGAAAAGACAAATATTTAAGGTGATGATATACTAATCACACTGATTTGATCTTTATAAATTATATGAATGTATTAAATTATCACATGTACCCTAATATGTACATCTATTATGTATCAATAAAAATATAATTATAACAAAATAGATTCTAAGGTAGATATTATAGGAATAAAAATGAAAGTTAAGGGAACAGTGAGGTAAATGGTTTGGCTGAAAAAGAGATGATTATTGGAGAAATATAGAAATTAATAAGAACAAAGCTCAGATTTTAAGGAGGTTCAAAATCTCAGCATAAGAAAACTCTAGGCTTAAAACGGAGTTAGTTTAGGTTCCTGAAGAGAAAGTAAAATGATTAATTGATACTTAGGATATTTATTTTGGCAACAATCTTCAAAATATACTTGGGAGACTGTCCTTGAAGAAAGAGGGACTTAGTGATGAGGGCTGAACCCTGGGAGGGGCTGGACCCTGGGCGTGATGTCCGCTGTCTGTTCTTTCATCCAGTTAAAACAGACAAGGGTGGCTCCAAATTCTATGAGAACCAGGCGCCTGTTTGTTCACAGGGCTGTGAACTGTTAGCACAGTTTCCAGAAGTCATAACAGGTGCTGAATGAATGAAGGAATGAATTCATGATTGTTTAGTTTTGTAAAAAGTGAGAGAGCTCCTTTTTGATACATTGGGAGTGAGGGGCTAGAAATAGGAAGAGTCAGTGATGTCTGATCTTTTTCTTCTTGACAAGAAAAGGAAGAAGATGGGGGGTCCCTTAACAACGTAATTGACAAGGCAGACTGAGTCGCGGAGCCAGAATAAAAGATAGTATTTTCAATACGTTGGATCTGAGGTGCTGGTAGAGTCTGGAAATGGGGGGAGATGCTGTGATCAGGTGGCAAACATCCACCATGCAGATCTGAGAGTCACCTGTGCAGAGGTGAGAGCTAAAGACTTTGTGTGAAGCCCTAGCAGGTTGGCTACAGCACTGTCACTTCTCAGAGGTCACCCATGATCCGAAAATTCAAAGGAACTACAAACCTAAGTGCTAAAACCTGAACCAACAAGGCGGTTTCTCTACTGATTCCTTTTTGGAGATGATTAATTGTATTTTCCTTTACAATTCATCCTTCTTGAACCCCATTCTCCTAAATCTATTCATTCAACATATACTCATTGAGTATCTAATCTGGGACAGGCACAGTTTAAGGAGAAAACGGAGGCCACAGAAAAGTCCCAACCTTCATGGAGCTTCTGGTTGACAGGAAGAAGGTTAAGAAGGCTAGGGAGAGAAGAGAATATCACAGTGGAAAATAGGGTGCCTGGGTGGAGGTGGTGAAGTTGCTTCAGCTTCAGGGAAGGCTTCTCCAGGGAGGTAACATTGGAGCTTACACTGAGCTTCTCAGATGGATGAGAAGGACACGATACAACTACAGGGAAAAAGTGTGCAAGTGCCAAGGTTCTCAGATGGGAATGAACTTGGCATATTTGCAGGGTTGAAAGAAAACTGGTGTGGCTGGAGCCTGGTGGGGGAAGGAAGAAATGGGAGCATCCAGGAGGGATGTAGGGATCACCAAGAGGGAAGTAAAAAATCAAGTTAGGGATACATTTTCTTAGTAAGAGGAGGTCAAGATTGTCCTGATCCTCAACCTTCCAGAATAAAGCAGAGAGCTACCTTCTGGTTGAACTATATCAGATCCCTTTCATAGGTCCCAGGGCCCAGTAACTGATGCTAAAGGGCTGTTCTTATCTTGGCCATGGTCCAGTTGTGTTTGCACAGGTAAGATAGGAATCAGGTAGGATATGGAATAGAAAAGAACTAAGGGAGAGGCATGGTATTTTTTCTCGAAGATTGGCTGAGTCGAGGTGTAAAGCCACCGGGAATAGCAATGGGAAATCCTAGCAGAAGGAGAATTGAAGTTATATAGAAAGGGAGATTGAAGGGAAGTAGAGTCAACAAAATGTCAATTGACTACACAATCCAAGAGCAGGCAGGAGAAGCATTCTATCAGCTGTGAGTGTACAAGGTTTCCCAAGATCCATTCAATGTGTTTCAGAAGCTGCCGTATTATGCTGAAATGCAAACACCCTTGAATTTCCGAGATCATGATTATTTGGGCAAGTTTCTGCATTCGTGTTCCCATAACCTGATGTGACTGGGTAAATGAAGAGAAGGCAGTAACTGGAAAGGCAAAGATATATAGATTTTGAAAGTCACTGTTGATTCAGAGGTGATTTCTTGGGCAGAGGGGCGGTAAATGAAAATGGGAAGAACATGTGCAAATGCAAACAAAGGCAGCTACAACCCTGCTTTTGGAGTGCACTAAGCAAGCTGGCCGACTTCTTAGACCAGCACAGCTCACTAATGAAACATTTCAGAAACCCCGGCATCTGCTAATTATCCTAGGGATTTTATTTTAGTAGCATCTGTAGCAAGTTCTTATACAGAAAAACAATTATTTCCAGGAGATAACAAGGGGAAGAGAGGGTCACAAATCATTAGTTATTACACACTGCCGGAGAGCGACACCGGGGATGAGGAGAAAATTCCACACATGTTTCTACTGTGTCATTTCACTGCTCAAGATGATTTTTCCACTAAGCACTGGAAAGAGGAGAGAACAGGAAACATCAGTGGGATGGGGTGAGAAGTCCTCTGTGGGATTTCACCAGTTAGGTATTCTGAGCTTTGGGGCAGGCTTGTGGGGGAACAAAGGTTTAACTTTTAGTTTGGTGGAAACATGGCTTTGACTACACGGTTCCCTGAAGTCAGCATCTCCAAGATAGGAGAAGAGGGACAGAAGAGTCGCTCCCGGTCAGCAAGATGGGAGCTGGGAGCACTTGCCTACCTTTCTCCTGCTTAGGGAGCTGCCTGTTGCTTCCTGGGCTAGACGCTTATGCTTCCCCAGGAGTCTGACGTACACATAACTGAAATTCCACTAAGGAAAAGACAGGGTAGACTTCCGGTCCCTGCTTTCTGTGCATGAGCCTTGGAGGAGTGAAAATTACGTTAGTCAAACAGAAAAGCCGTAAGGAGTATTTCCATTCTGGTCTGCTTTTCACAGAGTCAGAGTGACTCATTGAGTCCAAGCCTTTCATTTTGTAGATTAAAGAACTAAAGCCCAGAAATAGCAATAGACCAGCCCCAAATTACAGACCTAATCTCTGCCCAGCTACAGCTAGTCATGCACCATTCCTGGCCTGCTGGCTATAAAGCCCCCTGTCCTTTCCTACTCAAGGGAGCGTATGAGGGAGAGGGACACTGTCACAAGGTATAACCTTAACTCCTTTTAAGTGATATTATGTGCTTTATTTCTCTAATTTCTCCATTTCAATATGAAGGGGTTTTCTGTGATGGACTTCATTACACTCCAATCTGTTTCTAGTGTTCATCCTCGTTATAGACTGAATTGAGTGTCCTACCCCAATTCATACGTTGAAGCCTTAACCTCCAATACTGCAGAAAGTAACTATATCTGGAGACAGGGCCTGTGAAGAGGTGATTAAGTTAAAATGATGCCTTTAGGGTGGGCCCTAATCCAATCTGACTGGTGTCCTTTTAAGAGGAAATTTGGGCGCAGAGAGAGACACACAGCTGCGCGTGCACAGAGGAAAGACCAAGGAGGACATGGCGAGAAGGCGGCCGTCTGCAAGCCAAGGAGAGAGGCCTCCGGAGAAGCCACAAATGCCGACACCTTGATCTTGGACTTGCAGCCCCCCGAACTGTGAGGAAATACGTTTCTGTTGCTCACGTCAAATAAATTTCTGTGGTATTTTGTTATGGCAACCCTAGGAAACTAATACAATCCCTTTAATAAATATTTATCAAGTGCTTCCTGTCAAATCTGTTCAAGACCCCAGGGCCACGATGATGAAGGATCCACATTTTGTCAGCGCCTTCCTAGACATTGCGGCTTGGCAAGGGGGAAAAGGCATCTAACAAATTATTTTACCAATAATTACTTAATTAGACTTACAATAAGTCTTCTAAAGCAAGTCAGTTAGTTCCAGAAGTCACTCTTCTAGGAGGTGAGAGGGTACCAGTGGTGTGAGACATCAGGTCTGACACAGCGTAAGCTCAAGCCCAACACCTCACTGTGTTCCAACAGCCCGAATCTACTTTCTTATTGTATAAACAGTGGGAATTAACACAGCCGGAGACTTCCTCCACGCTGCCGCCTTGCCAGGTACTAAGCAGCCACGCACAGCAACCTGTCCTGTGCGCTACGAATCTGCTGCCACGCAGGCATTTGCCAGAGTGCCAGGAACCCTGCGGGTGCTCAGCGAATGCTGAAAAGCAAGCATGAAATAATGCGAGTTCAGAACAAGCAAAAGGAGGGAAATTGGAGCCGGGAGTTTAGGATGGAAGGGTTGATTAGCAACGGCAGCCACGACAGCCGGGGCCAAGTTCAGCTTCCCTTTGACCTGAGTGATACGGCTCGGCTCGGTGTCCCCATGGAACTGTCTGGAAAAGAATCTTATGTGTCCGAGGCAGCCCCATTCGTTTTTAGGAGCTCTCCTTTCAGTGGAGGCCTCGTTTTGTCTTATTTGTTGCTTATATCCTAACGTGATACCCAGAACCCTGACAGGGGCAGGGACATTTTCTTTGGATCTCTACTAAATGCTGCCAGGGGTCCTTTTGCAGGGGCAGTGCTGCGACAGGAGCCCGGAACGATCCCTGCATTCCTGTAGACGTGACTGTGGAGCTCTTAATTATGTAGAGCCTGGATGTGTCATCTGGTTGCCTCCCGCTCGTGTCTGGACTCCCCAGCGTGATTGTAGACCTCCAGAGGGCTGCATACCCCAGAGGACCGGGCCCCCAGCAGGCGCGCATTAAATACTTGTTGAGTTGAAATGAAGGGGAAGATTGCCTGCAACTGGCAGCTTCCCAGCTGGGTTCTCTCTTCCTGGGAGGTACCAGCATGGACCTTCGAAAGCAGCAGCCAAGCGGTTAAGCCTCTGCCAGAAGACAGATTTTGGGCTCTCAGGCTGGGGCAGCGGCTCTTTCCGAGCAGGCGCCGCTCGGTAGCCGCCGGCGCTCTGTGACAGGCATGTTCTGATCAGAGGAGAGATGCTCCCCGCCTCCCAGGGAAACTTGTTGATGAGCAGCCTGCCTCGGTACGAACCGCAGAACCTTTGCAGGGGCTCAGAGGATGAGCCGGGCAACGAGACGACGATCACTTTAGGCTCGTCCATTTAAAACGCTTTGACGCACTGGCTCTTGAAACTGGCTAAGTACCCAGAGGTTAACTAATGAACTTAAAAATAGGACATGATCGGGAGTGACAGGAGTTGTCTTTCTGGAAGGCAGAAAGATCTGAATCCCAATCCCAGGTGTGCCGCGGACTGCTTATCTGGCCTTGGGCAAATCTCACAAACTCTGCTTCATTTTCGCTCCCATTCAGTAGGGAGGCTTGGGCTGATCCGCAGCCGGGTCGAACGGAGGTTTAGCCAGCCTCGCTCACCGTGGCTGGGGAAGGCCGGCTGCCCCATCAGAACTGGGTGGCGGGGCTGCCGCAGCCCCTTGGTGGGATGTCCTTTCAACATCTCTATCAGCCTCAGCTCTTCGGATGGGGACAAGACTCCTCAAGTTCCCTCGCCTGGCAGTCTGCATTTCAGGGAAGGGTCCTCTCCTAACCCCTGTCTTCAGGACCTTGGGGGTTTACTGCCTGGGCCCTGCTTCTGTAGACGTGTTAGGTGACCGGCTGCTGGTCCTACACATTTAGCAGAGCAGAGTTTTTAAGGCTTCCTAATGGCTTTACATCATTTTCTCAAAGCAGATGGCATCTTTTACTGAGACCTTAAATACCTTAACCCAAAGAAGTGAGTGGTACAGAATTTGTAAACTGGGTTTGCCAGAATAGATAATTTTGAGAATATTGCATTGTTGGCCTCTATAAAAATCACTGACTATAGGCAGATGGCTCTTTCTGTCAAATTCCTTTTGGTTAGAAGCAGAAATTCTAGAAATGGATATCGCTAAATCTTTTTAGTAACATTCATCAAATTTGTAAAACTTCCTTTTCCTCCCTCCTCTTCCCCGCTAGACTGTAAGCACCATGAGCATGATCTTGGTCTCACTGCTGCATGGCACACAGTTGGTGGCCAGCGAGTCACTGCTGAATTGATACAGACTGCTCAGGGAACGTCTTTGGTCAACAGTTCTCATATCAAGTCCAGCCTCCTTTTAAAACAATCTGCTAAGTCTTTCTAGTTGTAAAAGGTTTTGCTTACCAAATTACATTTATTTAGTATAGACCGATTAGTTCCCCAGATTATCACGGGGCTAAATTTCTGATTTTCTAATGAAAAGAAGCTTGGCATTTTAGTTAGCCTGTACCAAGCAGCACGCTACTTCCATTTGGCTTTTTGAAATACTGAATTGACCTTAATATAGTATTGCTCATCTGTAAATTTTGAGAATCTGGCATGGGAACCAGTGGGAATGATCTGTTATCATAAATCTTATAGCAAATTGGACCACAATTTTCAGACCCATTGGATGTGGCTGCGAGACATCCAACAGTACGATTGCAATGGAACTTGAAAACAATTGTTTCTTTCTAGTATTGTTTTCCTCTTTATATATAGATATTTGTTGTTTCTACAGGACTCCAAAAAGAGCCAGAGGCACAATGGAAGCATCTGGTTAATTTGTCTTCACCATCCTAAACATCCAGATTCTTAGACATTTGGAGACCCTGTTTGACTGGCATTTTCAATTTTCACCAAGATAGCCTGACACCACTTAGAAGGAGACAGAATGAGTCAGTTTCCCACCCATATTGAAGGGTAAAAATTGGGTGTGTACAGTGTGGAGAAAGAGAGATGAAAGGAGGGAGGGGAGCACGATGGAGGAAGAATGAACAGAATTGATTTTCACAACCTCGTCCGCTGTACAGGATCTTCTCTGTCCTACAAAAGAGGGCAGCAGGTCAAGCTCAATGTTTAATTGCCCCCATATTCTTAAGGGTGCAGTATAGATTATGCTAATCATCCCGCTTAAATAATTCAGACCACAGTATTGAAAGCTGCAGAGTCACTCCAAATAATGCAGACAGAACACACTGGCAAACTGAGAATCAACATGAGTGGTATTTATCTGGCACAAGGAGGAGGAAATAGAGCAGCCTTTTGTTTAACCAGCCTAGTTGTTATGAACTATATTTATTGATACTTATTTAAAATATGCAACCCTTTCGCTTGCTTTTTAGATTTTAACTACTGATGGCGCACAATTAGTTCTAGAAGTAGATGAATATTTCTCATGCTATTTTTAAAAGGACCTTCAAGACCAGACATGGGTCCTCTCATGTGAGTTCTCACAAGGTAGCTCGACCAAATATCAAAGATGAGATGAGAGATTAGGTAGCAGGGAAAATAACAAAAACTATGATAAGAACCCCAAAGGGCCATGAATACTATTATCTACCTACTTGTTCATCAAACACTGGATTCCATCTGCATTTTATTTGGTATGGTGATTTGCTCCCCCTTCCCCCCATAAGTGTTTTCTAAATTAAAAAAATATCTACAAAGCCCATCAGCACATAGTGGAAATAGACCTCTCTGGAACAATACATCAAGTGCAAGGCAGTCAAAATGTAGATGTGCCAGATTATAACGAACTGCTCCTGAAATGTGCGGCCTTGAAATGGAAGATGTTTCCTTGCTCATTTTTAGATATGTAAGGTTACAGTTAACCGAACATTAACAATGCCATGTGTTTTCACTTTTCATTAAGTAGCAGTGTGTATGGTCAATAGAGAACACTCTGTTAGTCTGAATTTTTTGACACTGGATTTTTATTTTGCCATCAGGAAATATTTTTCTGGAGCAGAAAGGGCAAAGTAGTTTTCTCCATTTTCTCTAGTGCCAGCATCTCCTCAATAGGATTCCTTAAATTGGCTTGCTGGTGTTAAAGAAAAAGCCATATTCCCATGCAGAAGTGGATGCTTGTTGTCACCTAGTCCTCACCTCCCACAATATCCATATCTTATCATTCTCTTCCCAATAGGGCCCAGTTTCTGCTTGGGGCTCCAGGAAAGGACCTCAAGATTTAGGCTAAGCCTATCAATCGATTCTGTCCTTCTAGAGACTGTAGACACATGGGAATGTGGCCTAAGCCAGACCAACTAGAAAGTCTCTTGGAACTGTTCATTAAAACTCTGAGATTAAGCAGTTTGGGATGTGAGTTGGTGTGGCATAAAGATGTGAGAACAGAAACTGCTACAGCCTGTTTTAGTTGCTAAGAGAGAAGGTGGCCTGAAGGTAAAGTAGACTCTCACAAAAGGGTAGAGCTAAAAGTATCTCATAGAAATAAGGAGAGCCCTGAACCTTTGAAATTAAACTGTCCGTGAGTCCTGTCCTATTTCTAGATTTTTCAGTATCATAACCCAAAACATTTTCTTTTATTATGCACGCCCATTGAGTGGAGTTTTCCATTGTTTGCAATCAGAAGGTGCCAACTGGTGAAACCACTCAGCCATTGTTTTTGATTACCTGGTACATTATAAAAACTGCAAGCCATGCAAATTAGTATGAGATCAAGGAAGTAAATGTACTTAGTTCTGATAGAATCGACAGTCATTGCAGTGCTGGTTGATGGTTAATAACAGCTCTGAGAGCCTGACTGGGGACTGGTTTGTAGCATTTGATCACTCTATTTCCATGGTGTAGATATTCTCACCATGGCTGATATCAAGCCACTGATGTGACACTGAATGTGGAATTAAGAAAAGATACTAACAATTGGATCCCTCAAGCCCAGCATACCACTACCTCTATCCCAAAGCAACTATTTTACATACAAGAAAACTACGATCTAAAGGACTTAACAAGCATTCTCAAGATCACATAAATAGAGGTACAGCTTGAGCTGGAGTGCATATCCCCAACTTCTGAAGTCCAGTTTTTAATAATCTGATGATCTGAGTCACATATGTTCACATATGTAGCTGCTAATTTAAGCACATTTATTCATTTTAAACAGAAGGGTCTATGGTTCTCTGCTTAAGACTAGAGAACTATCCAAATTTTCACAAAGTCAGTATTTCAGATTCTGCTGTGCAGCTCATCAATAAGAATCCCAGTGTATCTTAATGGAAGTGGATACCACATGTTACTCACTTATATGCCCGTCACCCCACGTGCCTAGCTCCATGGAAACTGCAGGGAAGGCATCATCTTTCTTTTCATTTTATATATGATGAAACTGAGGTTAAGAGAGACAGAAATTTGCCCAAGGTCACGTCTCATACACAGTAAGGGATAGAGTGAGAACTTGACTCCAGGTTTGTTTGTCTTCATCTACTTCTGCATGGGAATATGACTTTTGCTTTGACACCAGCAAGCCAATTTAAGGAATCCTATTGAGGAGATGCTGGCACTAGAGAAAATGGAGAAAACTACTTTGCCCTCTCTGCTCCTGAAAAATATTTCCTGATGGCAAAATAAAAATCCAGTGTCAAAAAATTCAGACTAACAGAGTGTTCTCTATTGACCATACACACCGCTACTTAATGAAAAGTGAAAACATGGCATTGTTAATGTGTCCAGTTACCTGTAACCTTACATATCCAAAAATGAGCAGGGAAACATCTTCCATTTCAAGGCCACACATTTCAGTATCAGTTCGTCATATCTGGCACATCTACAGCCTGTTTGTAAATCGGAAAGATTGGTTCAGAGCTTCCCCATTCAATGATGGAATAACATTTTCTTGGAAACTTGAACCATGTCATCTATCTCTGTCAGAAAATCGTCCGTGCACAATAAAGTGAAGTGCCACTACATGTCACTAATGAGAAATCTTCTTGTCCTTCCAACACTTCTAGCCAGAGCACAGTAAGAGAATGGCAGAAGTAGCTCTGACCAGCAACTCTAAAACTCAACCGAAATTCAAAAAAAGCAAACTGCCAACCATTTGGCAGTGAGGAAAAAATATTTGCTTATCATTTTTTAGAGTTTCTTGAAAACAATAATGTATCTAGCTCTTTTTTTCCCCTTATAATTGATCTTAAATCTTATCACATTGACTAAACAGGGCCCTAAGTATAAATTTTACACTCCCCAAACCCTCAGATGCACTTAAGTTTTACATAATGGACATTGCATTCACAAGGGACACACATCTCCCTGGACAGCTTAAAAAAAAAAAAAAAAAATCTAAAAGAAATCTAATTAAAATAAGCACAAACACAGTAATGGCCTAGTGATTTCTATATAGCCTGCTTCTGGCAGTACTCCTAGGTGTTGGTAATGACCATTTGAAGGAAACTAAATACAAGAATACCTCACCTATTTTGAATTCAACAATTTCACAATTGTGTGGACCTCAGAGCTCGTTTGCAAATCACAAAGCAAGTTTTAAAAGTGAGCTCTTAGTAGGTGAAATAGATGTCACAAAATCAGCATCACAAAAAAATGCTAGCTTTTTTTTACTTCCCAAGGGAATAAAGTCCTCATTTATATACTGTTTAATCTTGATTTACTCACAATAGTATGTTTGGCTATCTGATTTCCAAAACCTGAACAAATTAGAAGTAGGAAATTAGAAAAGGGAAGAGGAAAAACTATAACTAGATATGCTACAATAGAAGTGAAAAGTGACAATTGTTTAGCCATTTAACAAATATTTAATGAGCACCTACTATTCACCAGGTATTGTGATAAGGTAACAGCATAAAAGAAACACATGAGAAGGTGATACTATTTAAAAAAAGACATAAAAACTCAACAAACAAAGTAGTCTGGGACCATTTAGGAGGCAAGCAAATAGCCTTAAATATCTCAAAAAAGCTCTGAGAAATTGATGCTTTAGTGACCACCCAGAGTCCATGAAGAGAGATTCAATTATACCAAACACATTCTAGGAAGGCAGAAACAAAACAGTATATTTTCAAGTGATAAAATAGGTTAAGTAAAAAGGTGCTTTTGTTACCAAAAAAACTAAACTACCAACAGGATGACTTTCTTCCTGAAGGTCTGGAGGACTGAGATTTACCCTCTTCTGACCGGGTTCAACCATTAGGAAGTTCAGAGTAAGATGAAGATCAAAGAATGACCTGGTTTAGATCTCAAAAAGCTGGATAAATGATCATGTATACTTGATAAAAGATGTTCTCAGAGCACAGGCCAGAAAAATCACACTCAGCAGGTGCCAGCAAAATTCAGCTCCATGCAACGCCTGAAATTTCCTCCATAACACAGGTGAACATTCCATCTCACTCAAAACTCTATTGATACAGCTAAAAATTGAACTTTTTTCTCTTAGAGCTGGAAAAAAAAAATGGCTGGAGGGTAAAAACCCATTTTAGTCAATTGATATGGGGTTTTTATCTGATGTTTTAATATCAAAAGTGAAAGATTATTTGCATCTTTCAAGGGTGAAATAATCAGGTGCCTATTGCCCTTGTTCATGGAAACTACGGATGTGTTTCTATCAAAAGAATCCTTGTATCCATACAGAAATCTGAGTGAAGCTAGGTAGCTACCAGGTGGTATTTCAACAGTGCATGTGGTGTATTATAACTGAGCAGACAATTTCACTGTGAGGAGCATTATGTTGAAACTGTTAGGAATCTGACTATATTGGCATGCTTATTATTCTGCAGTTCATGTTGCATAAATTTAGTAGAGGAGAGAATAAATGTAACAGTTTGGTAAATTCCTCTGGGGAAGATAAGAGTTTACTCTGTTAAGATATCAGAATTTATGTCACGAATTTTCAGTTCCAACAATTAATAAAAAAAGTCAGCTTTTGTTCACAAACAATTGGATTAATAAAATCAATACTCTTAGTCTTAGTCATAAGACATCTATAGAACAAACCCAAAACATATCCAATGAGAACAAAGAAAATGGAAATACAGTAAACCCTCTGATGATTTGGTTCCAGGATTATGGGGGAGTGGATCGGGAGGGACAGGGGAGAGCTGTGTCTTACTGTAAAATAAAGGAGTACTTTTACCATTTAGTCATCACAAAAAGCCCGAGAAATCATGCACGATCCACCACCTACAATGATTCCTTTCAAATGGTGGATGACACCAAAGAACTGGTGTTTTCAAAGAAATTCAAATGTGGGGCTCTCCCCTGGTTTTCAAAGCCAGTGACTCACAAACAATGTGCAATAGGAAATGAGCTTAGAGATCTAGAGTATTACTCATACCTTTGTTTCCACGGCCTCTGTCAGAGCTATCCCAACATCCTCAATTGACCTCGATTCTGTAAATTGCATAAGTGACCAAAAATTCCCTTCCCTACAACTATTTGGAAACCGCAAGGTATTTTCATAAATAGGTTTCTGTAGCATGCTCCAATGAGAACGTTGGCACGGCAAGAACAGAGTTGCCAGCGGTTCCATTGAAGGCTATTGTGAAGACGATGGATTTTAAGATGGTTTCATGGCGACTGCTATTATCTCCATTGAAAAGCTAAAAAATTAAGACCCATAATAAAAACTCTCAATATCTTACAAAAGGAATGATTCTTCTTATCAAGAGCAGAGAGATAGATATCTTTATAATTTCAAAATCCTTTTCTAAGAAAAAGGAAAACTATCTCAGGAAAAAGGAATTACATATCTCTAAATATTTCAACAAGTACCCACAGAGTGGTGGCAAAGGTGCCATGGGGCCGTTTATTGCCAGCTAGAAAATGACCTTCACAGAGAAGAAATATCCTGAATACAATTTCCTATAAACTGATAAATTCAAATTTCTATTACTAAACAAAACCTAATTTTGTAAAACCAAAAAGAAAGTCCAACAGACCCAAAAACAGGACAGAACAAAATACCTCCTAAACCGTCCTTCGGGCCTCAGACAGTCATTATTAACTTTACCAAGCCTATTTTCCAAACTGCAAGAGAAAATTGATTGTTTAAACAATATTATTTAACAATCTCTCATTAATTGACATTTCCCAGTTGCTGAGTTCACCCAATTACATTAGCCTTTAAACAGCCAGCACACTTCCATAATTTTTAATAAAAATGGCCATTTTGTGAGGTTTAACTTGCTAAATAAGGGTATTAATTTCAATAAAGCAATTAGCACATTTACATAATTTGATATTGTTATTTTAATAGAACACAAGAGCTTTAAAAAGCAGTTACTAATACAGGAAGGAGAATAGTGGCCTATTCACATGCAAAAACTAAACTTTAGCTCCCTGAAAAAAACTTAATAACAATAGCTCTTTATATTTTAGAAATAAGCAGAATTCAAGACTTAAGGGCTTGAAAGTTGACATTCAATATGCTTCAACATTAACATCTGGACAAGAAGCAATGTGGGAATAGAAGGGAAAGAGAAGGTTCCGTTTAGGAATACTACTACATGGCTACTTATAGGTGGAAAGTGGTGCCTAGGTTTTTGATGATGCTATTGTGATGGAGCGGTTTGGTGGACATGGTGTGCTGTAAGGATGCCCAGAGAACCGGGGAAAGAGAAAGAAAAGAACATAAAACAAAACTGGGTTATCACTAGAAACGTGCAATCATATTTAGATGCTTCTTGAAAGGGTAAGCATTTGCCTTCTTGGTGAGTACGTCCACATTTGAACATAACAAGTATCTCCTCCTGACAACTGTCTGGCAGTAACATATGGCCAGTCTGGCCTTGGCTGCATCTATTTATTTTGTTCAATTGCATTTCCTCTGCAGTGCCAGAGATTGGGTGTTCTGGGCAGCCCTGTGGTTCCCACCTACATTGTCTCCAGCAGCTATTTTGAGGCTCACTTTCTGGGGAGTGGGGGGGTTCCAGGCTTCCAAGACTGTGGATGAAACATAAAATGAAGCACACTCTCCCTCAGCCCCTCTACTTAAAATTAGGGAGACTTATCGAATACTTGTGCACAGATGGGACTGAGATTCCTCTGCAAAATAAAGGGAGGGAGGGGAGATAGCTTGAGTACATCTTCCCACGCTACCTGGAGATAAATTTTGCCAAAAACAATGGGTAGGGGGGGTGGAGGAAAAGAATTTCGAGACTAGGAATAGCATGTTCTTCCATCATAGCTCCCACCAGCCTACCCAGCCTTCTCCTTTGCAAGTAATCCAGGCTTGAGCCTGTTACCTGGCATGTTACCTGGGGCTGGAATGTTGACACAGCCTGAGTCACACCTGGATAAGCTGATGACACCCTCAGGATCTCACAGTGAGCTCCCAATGAGCAACAGAGACCATAAAAATAACAGTAATATCTGCACCAAAAAGGCAAAGGCAAAGGATAGCTGAGATTTATTGGGTAGCACAATACAAAGGAAAGAGTTTGTTTTTAAGTTGGAAGGATTTAGACTTTTCTTGCTAGCTGTGTGGCCTTAAATGTTTGAATCTCTCTGGGCCTCAATGTCTTTTTCTG
Source organism: Eulemur rufifrons (assembly GCF_041146395.1). Taxonomy (NCBI): domain Eukaryota; kingdom Metazoa; phylum Chordata; class Mammalia; order Primates; family Lemuridae; genus Eulemur; species Eulemur rufifrons. The sequence goes on from NC_090992.1 coordinate 18,035,701, forward strand.
CATAATGATGCTACAGTACCTTTTACCCTGAGTTGCAAAGATTTACAGAGAAAATACATGTGAAGTATCCAGCACCATTCTTAGCACAAAGTGTGTGCACAAAATGTTAGATGAATCCATATTTAAACCTTGGTCAGTGATGTCAAAAAGTAGATGAGGGTAAATATGAACAAACGCATATCTACATTACGAGAATTGAGAACTTCTCCATTTCTCCACCCCAGCTGAAAAACTGCCAATGTATTAAGTAGTCTTTGACTTAGGTGGGACTCAGCAGATGCCTATAGGAGTCACCACAAGATACACAAAAAACGATGTCAAGAAATTAATGGATTCGTTACTGATTCTGCAAGTACTACTTTGGGTAGAGTTGGAGGCTTCATTTTGATAACCATTTAAAATTTAAAACACTCAAGTTTTGCATTTGCACTGCTGGGATTTCTTCCATAAAACATATTTATTGACCTATCATGAAGACTTATTCTTTCAATTAATTACTAACAATAGAAATTCAAAGCAATCAATTCTACAGTATAAAATTGAAAGCTAGGGGAGTTTAGGACTGTTGCAGGCGTCCACGGTCATTAGCAAGCTTGAGGAATGAAAGTCACAGTTTGGGTACAGATTTCCAGAGTTTAGAATGCTATTTAAAAAAAAAAAAAAAAAAAAGGAAGAGGAAAACAAAGGAAGGGAAAAGAAGGGAAAGGACGAAAAGAAGCCTGTTTGTGTTTGTTTATGAATAGTGGTATGACAAAACTGGATTTTTCTGATTCTAGATCATGAGGTGAAACTTCAAGCAGTGAGATGTCTTGTCTACTACTTTTTCAGAAGCATTTGATTTAAAGCTACCTTTTAAATTCAAGAAGCACGGCTTGAGTACTTGCTTGTATGCCATGCAGTGTGCCCAACACTGGGGATTTAAGAGGAACCTCATAGTCGTGGCACCTGCCCCCACCCAATCTAGCTGGATGGCTAGACAGACAATAGGGACAATGGGGTGGGACAATTCCGATACATCCCGAAGGTGGTGAGCGCGTGAGAGGGCACGTAAGGAGACATGGAAATGGGGTGGTCATGAAATGCAGCTCTTGGGAGAGGACCGGAGCTGGGGCTCAGTGGATAAGGAGAAATAGTCTGGCAACAGTGGAGGGGCTGAAGCAGGGTGGAGGGAGGGAATTTCAGACAAAAGCGACAGGATGAGAGCAAGGCTGAGGAATAGAAGGAAATTTGGTGTGAACTTGACCGGTAAGAAGTGGCAAGGGATGCACTTAGAAAGGTAAGTAAGGGGTAAAAGTCAAGAACCCCTAGCCCACTCAGGGCACTGAGAAACCAAGGGTAGGTTTTAAAGTAGAGAACAAAGGATCCGATTTGCATGTAAGAAGGTCTAATTGGGAATCTGCTGCAGAAATGCTAGTGAGGGGTGTGGGAGTCTGACAAACGGTGGTATTTGTAGAGATGAAAATAAGTAAATGTGCATTAGAAGTGTTTAGCCTGTAAAATCCACAGAATTTGGTGACTAATTAAGTAAGCATTTAGCATGAGACATAGCATGGAGTTGCCGGCATCCGGTCAGTATTCCTTGGGTGAACAAACACGCCAGATTGATGAAAACAGACTTACTACTTAAAAATTTCCAAAGAAAACTTTTAGATCCCTCTGTACTCAACATAGGCTTCAAGGATATATATATGTGTACATATATATCTATTTTCTTTGAACTTTTCTCAAAATACGTTTTTCTTGAAGATATCCAAATCAAAATATCTTTTCCAATAGCATGATTCATTTTATACCGTATCATAGGAGCTATGCTTGCATTAATCCAAGGGGACATACTTGATCACGTTTTGGATAAAAAATTATCGAATTTTAATAAGAATCAATTTTCCATGCCTTTAATGAAAATTGTGATTTGTGATAAATGTAAATTAGCACAAACACAGCAAACTATTTGAACATAACTTTGCTTATGCCCTTTACTTTACTGGGGAATAGTTACAGTCCTTCTACGTGGAAAAATTGACATTTGAAAGAGAAAGAAAATTTAAATTTATTGGACAATCATGGGGCTCCAGGAATAGTGGTGAGATGACTCTTGCAAGAACCTTTCTGCATGGCTCATCCAACGTGCTCCAGCCTTTACTTGTCCCCGAGCTCATTTAGTACCACTCTTTACCGCTGCAGCCACAGCAGTCTTCCTTTTGCTCTGTAAACATCAAGCTACTGTGCATCTCAGGGACTTTGAACTTACTGTTTTCCTTTCCTGGAACCTTATTCCCTAGGGTCTTTGTGTATTTGGTTCCATCTCAGCATTTAGATTTCAGCACAAAAAAAACGAAGTTTTTCCTGATACCTCTAACCCAGTGGTGTCCCCATCTACCTCTTCCCATTTTGTTCTGTCACCCTGGGTTTATTTCTGTGACAACACTCATTACTCATCGAAAATATCTTACTGAATTAGTTATCTCCTTCCTGCCCTGCTGTCTGCATCCCTCCCCCAATATAATGCAAGTTAGGCATCTTATTTGTCTTGTATATCATTCATTCCCTAGCTCCTAGGTAATGTCTGGACCATAGTAGGTGCTTACTAAAATATTTATTAAATGAATGAGAACTTCACAAGGTGGAGCTTTTAAAAACCTGTTTTAAGGCCAGGCAAGGTGGCTTACGCCTGTAATCTAATCCCAGCACTTTGGGAGGCTGATGTGAGAGGATCGCTTGAGGCCAGGAGTCTGAGACCAGCCTGGGCAACATAACGAGACCCTGCCTTTACAAAATATAAAAAAATTAGCTGGGTGTGGTGGTGTGTGCCTGAAGTCCTAGCTACTTGGGAGGCTAAAGATGGAAGGATCATTTGAGCCCAGAAGTTTGAGGTTACAGGGAGATATGACTAGACCACTGCACTCCAGCCTTGGTGACACAACGAGATCCTGTCTCTTAAAAAACAAATAAATAAAAAATAAAAATAAAATAAAACCGTTTTTTTATATAGGAGGAGATTCAGAGAGGTTCAGGAACTTGTTCCATGTCACACAGCAAGTAAACGGAAAAATTAGCATTTTGTTCTCAGAATGTCTTTTCCAAAACCATTTCCAGGGCTGCTGCCAGAGAGGAAGAAAAGCCACACTGAGCCTAACAGGTGTGCTATATATAAAGTTTGCTATTTTTATTAATATTTACTGATACTGTACTGTTATAAGACACAATGTGATGTATAAAGCAAGAATGGACAAAAGTAAAGGAAACAGTCTCTGGTCTCACTGCACCAACTGTGCTGGGTAAATTACAGAATGCCCGGGAAATTTGCTTCTAATTAAGCAGATACTGCCAACAGCAGAGGAAGTTGGAAGGGCTGTAGAATTCGTGTTTTATACCTCCGTAGGTCTGAACAGTAACGTTTCCAGCCTTCCTAGACATCACCTTTTGATTCATGTCCCTGCCTGGTGGGGTGTATATCCAATTTTGGTAAATGAAGGCTTGTTTTCTTTGGACTTATTCATCAAATACTTACTGAGCCCTGACTATGTGGCAGCATTGTGCTAAGTGCTGGGGACACAGCAATGAAGCAGTTAGTCATGGTCCTTGCTCCTAGGAGCTAACTTTTCAATAAGAGAGAAAACCAAAACCAACAAACAAAAAAACCAAAAAAACAACACGTAGGATAAGTGCTATGAAGGAAATAAATAGGGCAATGAGTTATGGAATGCAGAAAGTACCAAACCAGGTTGTCAGCAAGGGCCCCATGCACAGGGATGCTTGCTTTTGTTCGTTCAGTTCTCTAACAGATATTTACTGAGCACCTACTATATGCTTGGTCTAGAACCTGAGGTACAGTGGGGACGAAGGAAGGTTTCTAGGGGAAGACCATTAAGACACAGGGACCTGCCTTGAGTAACACAGAGAGGTGCAGGGGTGCAACCAAAGGGTAGTGTGCAGAAGAAGAGGTAAGACGAGTAACTGAGTTCAGCTCTTGGAAGTCCTGCGGAGGTCAGAGTCAGGACCTTGGCTGTTATCTGAAGTTATTAATAGAAAGGAGGCGGTTGGAAGACAAGAGCAGAGCAACGGCGCGTCAGGCTGCAGCTGGCGCCCTCTGCTGGCTGTGCTGAGAACGCACTGATGAGCGAAGCGGGAGAGAAGGATGAGATGAGGCCTCCCGGGCCAGTCACAGGCGCCTGCATTTCATTCTGAACGTGGAGAAAGCCACGGATGCGAGGATCTTCCCATAAAACCAGCCAGGCGCCTTGGGCAGAGGATCACCTTCTAATGCTTTTCTGTGCATAGGTGGCCTTAACCAACAATGGGACGTAAAAGTGTGGCTTTCAAGCAGTGACTTTAAAAACCCTTAATTTTTTAAAAAGCGTGTCAATAGAGTTATAATTACTGAACACACAACCTCGTGAGTATATAATGACGGATGCAATGATTACTGCGTTCAAGTCCTTCAGGGATAAAGAAATCAAATACTTTCATTCTAGCTCCAAAGAGGGTTTTTCTAGTTGCCCGCCCCTCACATGCTCACTACGAACAGGCTGGTTCATTTCTCCAGGGCTACCCGGATTGGGAAAAGGTATCTTCCGAAATTTAGGAGAAAAATCTCTAAGGTCTTAGTAGAAACATATTTAAGAACTTAGTTAGAAAGTTGTTTTTTTTTTTTTTTTTTTTAACTCTTCCAGACATATCCCTTCTCCTTTTTCACCCACAACAAGGGTCTATGAATTCTTTGTCCAAAAAAAAAAAAAAAAAAAAAAAAAAAAATCTACTTCTATATATCTGTATCTAAATCTATATCTGTATCTCTCTCTCTCTCAAAATGAGCAACACTTTATTCTGACTGCACATCCTTAACATCAGAAAGCCAGGTTTGATGTGCTCAAAGAACAATTTATCTCTGATGGATACCCTGATGGAGTTCAAACAATTCCTTTTTACCAAATATTAACAGCTAATCATGCAGCCAGCCATAACCACATGCTTGCTGACACCGGTAATCGTCTGCTCATAGGAATCGGTGCTCGAGGGAAGTCAGAGTGACTCGGTTAAGCTTCTCTGAGCGAGGCATGCAGGCTGCAGGGAGGACCCGTGGGGATTAACAGCTGAACGTGGAGAGGGGAGATGTTCCACCAAGCCCTGCTTGTCCTCACTGGTCCTGGGGCAGATCCGATTCAGCATCTCTGGGAGCGTTATTTCTAGAGTGTGAGTGGAAAGAAAACGGAGCTGAGGATCTCATGTCTGGGTTAGTCTAATGCCAAAGCTGAAGAAATAACAATTCATGCTCTTATTAATAAAAACACTTCAAACTACGTTTTTCTGATTTCTGAGAAATCGTTTGGAATTTCTCTGAAATCCTATTGGAAAAGGGGAAGTAAGTTATGGCAGGCAGAATAATGGACTCCCAACAATTCTACATCCTGATCCCCAGAACTTCTCAATAAATTACTTTCCATGGTGAAAGGGACTTTGCAGATAAGATTAAGGACCCTGAGATGGGAGAATATTTTGGATTATACAAGTTAGCTCAAAGAATCCATGTATTCTTCTAAGTGGAGAAACTTTCCTGGCCTGGTCAGAGGGACATGTGACAACCAAGGCTGGATCAAAGAGATGCTACATTGTTGGTTTTGCAGATGGAGCAAGGGGCCACAAACCAAGGACTACAGACAGCCTCTTGAAGCTAGAACAAGTGAGGAAACAGAATCTTTCCTAGAGGCTCCAGAAAGAAATGAAACTCACTGACACCTTTATTTTAGCCCAATGAAATTCCAGTGGAACCTGTCACCTACAGAATTGTAAGATAATAAACGTATGCTATTTTCAGCCACTGTTTGTGGTAATCTGTTACCACAACAATAGAAAAAAGAACACACACAAGGTTTTTAGTTGCATCTGATACAAAATTAAACCACTCAAAAAATTATTTTTTTCCAAGTGATGTTTTTAAAAACCTGCTAAATAATGATAGCTGATTATATTAAGTGACTTCTCTGCAAATGGAAATGGGGATTACGTACAGTATCAAATTAATGAATGATCGAAGGAAAAAAGGTCTTAAGGCTATGAAATCCATTAATATTATACTAAGTAGGATCAAAAGAGAGATGGGATATAAGTTTTCTTTTAGAAAATTAAGTAATTAGACAACTGGAATGCAAGAATTTATTATGCTAAATACACATGCCTATTTCCTAATAAATGGCCATTTGCAATACATTACTGCAGGTTTCATTCCAGTACAACACACACCCGATTTCTTTTTCTGCATAGAGCTCATTCCAGATCCTCTTCTGAGTAAATACACATTATGCTCAAGTAGTAACTAAGGGAACTTAAAGCTGCAGTACAGTATGGAAACATAATAAATTGTCCTTTTCCTTCCTCTCGGCTTCTACTGTCACTCAGAAGCTCTATGTTAGCCCAACACCTCTATTTAAATTATGGCTTCGCATTCAACCAGGGAGTATACATTTTTCTTGCTCTCTCTTGAATACATCTAAGAAGATGTACTGAAATAAATAAATGCAATATTTCAGATAAAAGATGCAAGTGCACAGAATCCTTTTACAAACACAGCAATCAGATGTGAGCATCTGCTATAACGACTCACTTATAAATGGGGGTGGGGAGAATCACTTAAGCATCAACAATAAATTCAATTCAGCAAATGTATTGAGTGCCTCGTAGGGAAAAGGTTGTATTAGCATCTTAGTATATTGATGAGAAGGAACTATGAACTAGAACATTCTTGTTTCATCACCGCCCCAGCCATCCAGATGATATGGTCTTTGTCAGCATGCAATATTTTGTGCTTTCATATTTTTTTCTATAAGCATGGCTAGGTTTTATGTTTGTTTTTAACAATTTAAAGTCAATGAAATCTACTCTTTTTCAAGTTGGTAATTAATAATATCCCACCAAAAAGTAATTAATATGGAATTCTAGATTAGTGTTTCCCATACTATGTTTTGTGGAACATTTGTGACTTACAAAATTATTTCTTCACAAATTGTTTTTGGAGATGCTTTCCTTTTTGATTAAATACTCAGAAACATTCTGTGATAAAGAAACCAATTTAAGCTAACTGGACACAGAGCTTCCTCAACGTATTGGAACTTAGAACTTCCATTCTCAATCCCTTTTCGCCCCACAGAATATATACTATTGTCCTGTGGTATACCAATGGAATGCTGTTTGAAAAATGCTATTCTAGGGGGGGCTGCCTCAACCCCAACACTTTTGACATCTTGGGCCAGGTAATTCTTTGTTGTGTGTGTGTGGGTGTCTTGTGCATTTCAGGGTGTTTAGCAGTACTCCTGGATTCTATCAACCAGATGCCAGTAGCTCTCTCCCACTTGTGTGCAACAAAAATGTCTCCAGACATGGCCAAATTCTTTCACAATGACTGCCGTAGAGGATTTGCTCAGTCACGGGGAAGACTCTCTTTTGTGTACTTTATTGCAAATATTCTGGCTATTTAGACTTTACTTCCTTCTTGCCTATAGTCCTATGCCTAAACTTCTTCCACAGCTTGGGCAATGTATTGTCTGTCATTCTGCACTCATTCTCAGTTCATCAAACATTCAGTGCACCCTTCACCTCCTCAGAAACACATTCTTTCCCTGTGGAAACCAAACTCCAGCTGTTCAAAGTACCCCTCTAGTCTCCAGGATTCTCTGAACTCACACCCTGAGCAGTTTTTCTCACATCCTAGTGCTGTCCTAAAATCTCAATTCTGGTCACCAAAGAGACCTGTCTTCTCCATCCAGTCCTCTGTGATATGTCATTGAAACCAGGGGTATTGACCCAAGCAAAGAACGTGGTCCAGTGGGGACTTCACAAGCATGTAGACCCATCCATTTCAAAAAGTGTCGCTATTCCAAAATTTCCCTTGAGTCGCTATGCATGTTTTATTAGGAATGGGATCCCCAATGTGAAGCAGAATTCTCTTCTTCTCTTCTACTTTAACTTCATGGCAAACCTGTCTTTTCTTTTTTTAATTTAATTCTTTTCATCCTTCTTTTACTTATATATAAAATCAGAATAATGTTTCACACCTAAAAAAGCATTATGAACATATGGATTGAGTTCAACATCAGGTTTAATCGTATACCTGCAAGACATAAAAGCTAGAAACAATAATGTAGATTGTTTGGGGCATGTGTGTCTTCAGGATTTTGCTCAATGCTTTCTTTATGTATTTTGTTTATAATTCACAAACAAAAAGCTAAAAAATGGGTATTAGTATCACCATTGTGTAGATAAGAACACTGAGGCTCAGGGAGGTTAAATGATACGTCAGAAATAACGAAACTGGTGTATGTTTAAGGAAAGAAGAAAAAAATGAAACCAAACTATTGATTAAATTTAGACTTTCTTAACTACAGCCTGCTTTGTTGTGCTTAGAAATTGACTTCTTTTTAATTTGTATGAATCCTGATCTATAAAATGACCTCAAAACCCACATTCTTTCTGCCATACAATGGATAAAATAATTCAGATATCAAGCCTCACTCAACGTGTTTTGAACTATATATTTGACTTCGGCCCCTTTTAGTGCCAGAGGGTCATGTGGGACCTATGCTTTTCAATACTACCAGTGGTTTGGCCTGAACTTGTTCATCCCAGGAGCTATTCCACAGCGCTTTCACGCACATTGTCTCTGGCGGGGCAGAGAAGACAGTGGTGATTACCCTGTTTTAGAGACGCAGACACTGAACCACAGAGAAGCTGTGACTTGCCCTGGTCACCGGCTTTTCTGTGAGTGGCCCAGGAACAGGACCCAATTTGTCAGACAATCAATAAGCCCAGCAACGATTTTTTCCACACCACACAGCTTCAAGGGAGGTCCCCAACACAGGGCCAGTACTGCAGTAACAGGATGGGAGATAGAAGCAATTATGAGGACATTTAAAAAAAAAAAAAAAAAATACTAAAACTGGATGATAGCTTCCCTAAGCTCGACACTGCAAAGGGAGTTGAAATTCCCCAAGTTACGTTGGAGAAAGGCACTATGCCCCTTTGATTCAGGAAATAACTATGATAAATGTCTAAAATCCAATTCATACATGAGTGCTAGATATTCAGAATTTCAGTACAGTGAAGACCTTAAAAGATCACCTATTTAAAACAAAAGCTCCTTTGGGAATTAGCAGTGCTAAAATCTCAGATGAGGGGAAGTCAGAGTATTTGACAAACATTGTACAACTAACTTTTAATTCCAACTTCAAGCACACCGTGATGGTTTCGACAGAGTTCTGCTTTGCCCATATATCCCCTTTCCGGTAGTACCTGTGAGCAAAGAGATACAGTTTCTGCCCCATAGAGATAACAGTTCTCATTTTAATACCCATTTTGCAGATTCAAAAACTGAATCTCAGAGAGGCAGATCAAGGGGACACAGCCTCTCATTGATGCAGTTTTGATATAACTGAGAGATGATTCCAAAGGTCATGCTCTTTTTCTTTGCTATAAAGTCCACCAATCAGAAAGGGAAAATAGTGCCTACTCAAAAAGCAAGAAAAAAGCCTTCATATTTTAAACATTAATAACATTTCAAAAGAGATGGATAGTATAAAACCTATAGAATTCTAGCACAAATTAATAAGCATTTATTTAAGGAGGCAAAGAATTCAGATTATAAGGTGTGTGTTCACAAAATATTTGCATGCTATATATCCAGTAAAGGGCTGATAACTACAATCTATAAAGAACTCAAGCAAATCAAGAAAAAAAAAAAAATCAAACAACCCCATTAAAAAGTGGGCAAAAGACATGAACAGAAACTTTTCAAAAGAAGATAGACTAACGGCTAACAAACATATGAAAAAATGCTCAGCATCTCTAATCATCAGGGAAATGCAAATCAAAACCACAATTAGCTATCACTTAACTCCAGTGAGAATGTCTTTTATCAAAAAGTCTGAAACAACAAACGTTGGCATAGATGCATAGAGATAGGAATGCTCTTACACTGCTGGTGGGACTGCAAACTAGTACAACCTCTATGGAAATTAATATGCAGATACTTCAAAGAATTCAAAGTAGAACTACCATTTGATCCAGCAATTCCACTACTGGGTATTTACCCAAAGGAAAAAAAGACATTCTTTAAAAAAGATATCTGTACTCAAATGTTTATAGCAGTACAATTCACAATTGCAAAGATGTGGAAACCACCCAAGTGCCCAGGAATATATGAGTGGATTAATAAAATGTGGTATGTGTATACCATGGAGTACTATTCTGCCATAAAAAATGGTGAACTAAGACCTCTTATATTAACCTGGATGTAACTGGAGGCCATTCAAACAGGTGGGAGCAGGGAGGAGAGGAGGGTAAATTCATACCTAATGGGTACAATGTACACTCTCTGTGGGATGGGCACACTTTGACTAAAACACTACAAAAGCAACTTATATAACCAAAAGTTTTGTACTCCCGTAATATTCTGAAATAAATAAAACAAAACAAATAAAAAAACCAAATACAACTTGGGTTACTTTAGGACATTTGAAAGCACTTAACCCATTTCTAAGTCATCTCATTTTGAGAATTTAAAATAGGGGGGTGGGGTGAGTTTATAGTTGCAGATGAAGCATTCAAAATACTGAGTTGGATGTCAAGTTGAGGAAGGCAGGTTTAGTCCAGTCTTTGTAGTGCTAGAAAATGGACCCAAGCTGGGCAAAGATGCCTTTATGTACATTTTACTCACTTGAATTAAAAGTAACAAAAAAGACTTAAAGTTGATTGTTTTCTCCTCAAGATTTCTGTAGTATAGACACAGTAAATGTTGCCTTAAAAAGTCCCATTGACCCTGTTCCCAAATACTCCTGCTTACTATCTATTTGGATGCCCAAGACTTGCTTAAAGCCAAGCCTTATGTTTTATTTTTGGCTATCTTATTGGAAGCCATTCAACTCATTTTATTTATTAAAAACAAATAAAATACAACCTTTTTTTTTTTGAAAGAAGCAACTCTCTCAGTTTCTTGACATTGGCTCATTCTGCATTCCACTAGTCTCCCTACCCAAAGGCCACAATCTGGAAGTTATGTAAATATTAACAATATAAGCCAATGAGTGAAACTGCTGTTAATTCCAACTGACATGAACCCATTGCCGATGAAAACTTGAATCTTGGTGTAAAGTCTCAGATGAAAGGCACGGGAGTGATGCGCATTTCACAGACATGACACAATAGCGAGAACCGGGTGGTGTTCAAGAAGATGAAAGCTGAAGTCGACAGACCAGCAGATTGCTGGAGAAGGCATGAATGTTAAAGAGACGCCTTGGGATCCTTCAAAAATAGTTTGCCAGTCGTCAACAACACCCAAGTGACTTGTTTTCAAGCCTTCATGACAGGAGTCACTGTCTCCACTACAAAGGACCTCTCCACTTCCCTGTGCTCCTGAGCTAATGTGGGTGGAACGGGGCACCATGTTCCTCGGTGGCCTCGAAGAGCCCGGGGCTCCTACCACACTGGCAGCTGCCTGTGGTTCGTGCAATGGCTGGAGGGAGTATACCTGCACTCCAAGCTCCGCCTCTTTCAGAGTACGAGCAGCAAGGAAAGTGTCCCTAATTGCCAGACTTTCACTTTCCCTCTTCTGAAAAGTCCCATTTGAAACATACTCAGTTGCTTAAAAGAATAGAGAGAGGTTAAAAAATAAATTAAAAATCCCTAATACTGGAAACATTCTAAAATAAGTGAATCCTCAAATTGAAATGGATGACTCAAGCATCACAAATAAATACTAGTATGTGGCAGGCATGTATTTTACATTCAGCAGCTTGTGTGACCTATATAAAATGAGAACCCAATGAGAGAAGTTTTGAATCCACCACTTTGCTATTTTGAGTTTTTTCCTCTGTTGTTTTGACTCCAAAGAAAATCTGACCTTATCATTTATTCCAGGTAAATGGGCTCTATATGGAAATGTATATGAAATTGATTGCAAAATGAAATTGGCTTAATCTCATTGTTCCTAGGAAATACTTTCTCAATAATAGTTCGTTAACTTTGGTAGGAGTCTGTTGAAAATATCTGTGTTCATAACCATAAAGTCAAAACATTGTAGGGATCAAAACAATTGAAAATAGTATTTTAATTCCATTGCTTTAAATTCTTCCATGATTCATTTTGGATTAAACAGGTTGACATGGACTCTCTGACCCCTTCTCCACCGAGGCCTCTGCAAGTAACACATGCTTCCCACCCCCAAGCTGCAGACCTCCTGAAAAATCTCCAAAGAAACCAGTTGGTTACTATTAATACTTTTCATAGGTATTTTCTCCTCTGCTTGGATTCTAAATTATTTTGACTAACTCTACTCTTTCACCTAAGATAGAGTTTAAAATATATCTCCTCTGGCCTAACAAGCCAAGCAAGCCTCCGCAGTCATTTGTCCATTGATTATATGCTCCGGATATGCTGTGATATTAATTTTCCTGTCTCCTCCTTCCAAGACCAAGAGATCTTTGAGGTCACGGGCTATGCCCTGTGTGCCTTGGCATCCTCAGAGCCTCACACTAAGATCAGTATGAAATGGATACTCTAACTTCTATTAACAAGACAAAGAGAGTATTCTGTTTAGAGAATCTGAAAACAGCGTTAGAAAGTGCTTTACTAATGATGTACATCAGTACCTCAAGCTTTCTGAGCTAACATTTGGAAGCCATTTCCTCACCTATGATGCGTTTCCAGGCCCCACCACCAATCCTGGGGACAAATGCTACAATGTGGGGCTGTGGACATAGCCACATGGCTTGAGTTTGGAGGCAGAGTCTGGGTTGGGGTGCTACACAAAAGAGTGGCAAAATATCACAAGACTCTCATCGGATTTGAGCTGGTAGAGATTTCCCAAGTCTGGCTAATAAATCCTTCTAATAAGTCTTTTTCATTTGTTTGTCTGATTTTGCTAGAAAAGCCAGTGCTCGTTACTTCTCTATTATTCAGGGGCTTCCACAACAGTGGTTTGTTGGACCACACGCTGACAGATCCGAGAATCTTGGACTCAGCAGCCTGGGAAGCCCCAGTGCACCCAAAACAAGGAGGCAGAACTCAGCGAAGTTGGGTGATTCAACTACGAGACACAACCTTCCCCTTGCTCTTGTTTCCAACTGTTCCCATGGAGCCTTGGCAGAGATCACGCCCAGCAACGGCCCAATAGCAGAGACAAGATCCACAGTGAGGGATGAAGCCTATCCCCAGTCCGCACCGCTTCTTGCCACAGCAGCCATAGCAGCAGCAACTTTAAAAATCTCTTCCCTCAGTCTAATGCAAAGAAAACTGCAGCGTGGGGGAAGTGCTAGAACATGAAAATCAAGATACCTCCACAAAGGAGTAATAGAGAAAATGTGTTAGAAAACACATGGAAATCCCTACGTGTGATCACACTCCTGGCTAGAGAGAAGAAGGTTTTGAGAAGTGCTCAATTCCGTGTCCTCACTTATTACAACATGGACAGCCCCAGTCAGAAGGCCAGGCCGAAGTGACCCTCACTTCTTTAGGGTTAAGCTTCAATGATTTGATGTTCCGTCTACTCAGGCAGCTTATGAAAACTTCCATAGCTGGAGCACAGGGCTGTTCAATGATCTTGCAGAAAGATAAATCCAGGCCTTGTCAGTAGAGATATCATATTTTTAACAGTGTGATGAACTAACCTTAAAAGAATCTCAGTATTTGGAATGTTGAAGGGAAAATGGGAAATGAGAAAATGGGAGCAAAGAAAAAAGTTTAGGTGTTAAAGGTAAGAGGAAAAGAGCATCGGGTCTGTGTGCATACGTGTGTGCATAACAGTACATGAGTACACATGTGTGGGTGTGTACACCTGCATATGCATCTGTGCCTGTATGTGCATGTGTCATTTTGTGCATATGCGTGTATAAACATGTATGTGCGTGCACATGGGTGCTCATTCATGTCTGTTCTTGCATATGCACGTGCAGGTGGGTGTGCATTCATGTGTGTGTCTGAGTTTGTGTGTGTGCACAGTGTGTGTTTACTTGTGTGTTTGATATACGAGCTCAGTACCCGTGCCCAAACTAGTAAAATGATTCACCAGGAAGGTAGTACAAGCCAAATTAAATAGGAAGCTGCAACTAGAGCGCTCTCAGCCAGCTTTGGCACAGAAGTCCAAGGGGAGTACTATGGGATGACAGTTAAAAAGTAGCTTCCTGATTTCTGGGCTGTTGATTTGGCACCTCTCACCAGTGTTATATTTTAGAAGAAGGGAAAACAGAAACTTCCCAAGGGGGTAGGAAACATGGCAGAGGCTCAGGGAATTTAGTACATTCTAATAAACATAGATCAGGAACTGGCATGCTTGCTGAAAAACACAAACACTCTTGTCTACTTTCCAAAAATGCCATTAAATGTATGTATGTGTGTACATATATACTATACACACACACACATATATACACACATACATGTATGTTGCACACATACATATGGCAGCACAAACTGGGAGCCCATAAAGCAGGGAAATACTCCTGTCCAGACTGTCTTAGGCTTGATATGTACAATTAGATGCTTCCAGCAATTACACACTAAAATTTAGATCTAGAATGATTTTATCATTTAATAAGGAAAACATGCATACAACTAACACATATGGATATTTACTGAAAGAAACATTCTGTCATTTTAGAGCAAGTAATTGTTTTCTTCACTGAACTTCTACTGGGGTAGAACACTGAAAATTTTTGCTCATGTCTAGATTCAGGTTTCATTTCATGTTCAAAAAAAGTCTCCTCAGTTAGGGGTTTTACTTTCCTTTTGATGTTTCAACCTTTACTGAATGAAGCTATGCTTGTATTTCTGAATAAGACCATTGAGCAAAGACATTTGAAAGTCAATCCCTAAATTAAGAAAGTAACGTGTACCAGGGGTCTCAGATACTTCTTCCCTGCAAGGCAAAAAACAAAGCAAAACTTTTTACAGACGAGATTGTGGCATGAATAGGAATTTCGTAACATTACCAATTGGACAGCTACATACTAGATAAAGAGAAGCATAATTCTAGGGTGAAAACTTAGTATATTGTCTTAATTATAAGATCTGGTTTGTTTTCTTCACATTTTCATATTCACATTTCTGAACTCAGGATTAAATTTGCATTTGTACTTTTAATTTTTCCCCAAATCCTCTTATTAAAAAATCCCTTACAATCGATAACATCTTAAAACTTGTTAATGTAATATATAGTAAAAGACCTACTTTTTTGAGATATTAATGACTTTTGCCTTTCTTTACTTGTTAAACTTTTTTTTTAAATCCAGTAATTCACTAGCTAAAGCTCAGAAATGGAAGTGAAGCATCATTTGGGGGCTAATTAAGATCTAGTTGATTGGAGCTTAACCCACCTCATCCTGTCCTGAGGTAAAGATGAGGAGAGACCAGCCCTTCTCATAGTTTATTTTGGGATGATGAATGCTCTGCTAACAAAGACAACACTATTTTTCATAGATATGAGAAAGAATACAACATAACTTTAACTGAATTTGCACCGTGAATCAGTTTTAAACAATATATTAAAGATAATTTGCACACAATGGATGGTGGAAAGAAAAGAAACACCTCTTACTCTGAAATGAGGGTAAAAAGGGAAGAATGGGAAGGACAGAGAGAAATGTGGAGAGGAGGCAGCCAAGTCGAGAGCCCTCAGCTGGCAGGACCTTGATATTCCAAGTCACGCTGCAAAGAGCACAGAGCTGGTGAAGATCTAAGGACATGGGTGCAGAGCAACACAGGCGGGGGAGGCTGATGGGGGAAGAGGGAAAAGACGAGGTTTATCAAAAGCACTTGGACCCAGCTGATTTTTATAGATATCGTTGACTGGCTGCCTGGGAGCTGGCACAGAGGAAACAGTTGGTTTGATGCAAGGGATGGGATTGGCAAGGTGGGTATGGTGAAAGGTCATGGGACAAAGAGACTGAAGTCACTGTAAAACAGACTGCTGGAAATATTGGCCAAGGGGCCCAGGCCAAAACGGATGGAGAGACTGACTAGCCACACAATGTGGAAAGGCCAACAGCCTACAGAGGGATGTTGCCAAATGACTGGTTTTCCAGGTGAGGCGTTCAATTGCAATGAATGTCAAAGACCCTTTTCAAGTATGGATAAAACTTTCTTTTTCTGCATTTACTATCCCAGACTCCCATGCTTAAAATACAAGAGTTATCCTTGGTGCATTCTTCTCTCTTATTCCCTGAAGCTGGCCAGTCCCTACCTTAGCTAATTTTATCTCCTAAATATTTCTAATCTGTAGTCCTTCTTTTCATGTCTATTATTACTATTGGACTGGTGGGTAATCACCAAGTTTGTTGTCAGACTTGAATTTGCATACTGCAGTACTGCCTTTGTCACTTATTAGCTATGGGATCTTTGGCCACAATTCATCTCTCTGACCCCAGTTTTCTCATCAACACCAGTATCTGGCATCACAGCCCTGGAGGAATTGAGCAAGACGGTCCACATAAAATACCTAGCACAGTGCACGACCCGTAAGAAATGTTAACGGCTACTTGTGGAATTTATGAATAATGGGTAGCTATATCGCTATTACTTCTGTTTTAGTTCAGATCTCCGTAATCTTTCCCCTAGATGACTGGAGTAGCTACTTAACTAATTTCCCTGTCTCCCAGTTTAGCTTCATCTTATCCATTCTACTCATTTCTACTACAGTGATCTATAGAAAATATAAGTTTGACCAGGTCATTCCTTTGCTTAAAACCTTTCACTAGTTTCCCAGTGCCCTTAGGTTAACGTTTGGATTTATTAACATGGCCAAGAAGACTCTTTAGAATCTGCCCTTTCCTTTCTCCTTAATGCTTTTTCTATCCTTACTTCCTAATTTATGCCATAGCAAGTCTGGGCTGACCCTTTCCAGAAGACATCATACTAATTCTCATTGTCGTGCCTCCATTCATGTTATCCCTTTGGCCTTGAATGGCTACTTCCTCTTCTGCCTCCCATAGCCAGCTCAGGCATTTGCCCCTTTGGGAAGACTTCCTGTCATTCTCCTTTCCCCAGGCTAAATAAGCGTTCCTTGGACTCTTGTAGCCACCAGACACATGAGTGTAACTTCTGTTTATATGTTTCTCTTTCCAACAAGATTGAAAGCTGCTTGAAAACAAGGGCTACTTCAGAACCTGGCATAGTGCATGGCATAGTATGTATTCCCTCAATCTATGCATGTGTGTGTATATGCACGTGTGCATGTAGATATATGCATACACACACACATCCCTACATGTAGTTGAACAGAATGCCACAGAATATGTTAACAACATGGCTATTCTCACAGAGTGATTATTACCGGTAAATTGCGGGCTCAAAAGAAGTTAAATTATAATGTTTCTCTCACTTCTTTCTCTTCCTTTGTTTAGCTACCTCTTTATGTCCCTTTACCACTCAGGTCCACCACTGGTAGATCTTTTGGGGGTTGTGATGATGCAGAATGAGTCCTCTTAACTTATGCCCAAGTTTGGCACTCTGACGGCCTCATTTTTACTACATAACTTTGCTCTCTTTTCTAGAATTTATTAGACCAGATATGGATGCTTGACTACATTAGACCAAAAGGAGTCAATCCCAATCTTTCTCTCATTCTTGTTTTTGCTCTCTCTCATATTTTTGAAGTACTCCTAAAAGTCAACTTCTTGAACAGAGGAGATGTAAAACTTAGGGATATCAACAGCTATGTTCTGCCATGTGGCCTATGGATCAAGGAAAGTAGGTCTTAGGAGACAGACGATTAAGGAAGACATGCAGAGACAAAGATATCCTGGGACTGAGAGGCAGACAGCATGTCCTAAATGTCAGTTTTCCATTCGCTCTTGCTGCTCTGTTGCAAGAACAAGTGCCAACTGGACTAGCCTTGTGGACAGCTATCATCTCTTCTCCTCTCACTCTAGCTTTACTGTTGTAAGTGTTGTGGACATTGGAGTTAAGTATATATTTGTACTCTACAATGAATACCCAGCTGTCAGGGCAGAGACAACACGTTTAGAATCCAAAGTGGCCCACATGCACTGGAGGGATTACATGAAATGAAATTCAAATAAGATAGATACAAAAATTACACTTAGGAAAGGAAAAATAAATTCTATAAAAACTAAATAGAAAAGTGCTGGTGAGAAAATTACAGTAGACGATCAAATAACCTGAGATAAGAGAAGACCACACAGCGAACTCAGGTTAGAAGAGACAGGACTACAAAGCAGGAAACAGACTCAGTCCAGGATGCACGTGACTGGGTGGGGGATGGTGGGGAAGGAGTGTCCCTTTCTGCCCACCCACGAGATTCTGTCCAGGGCTCTGGTGTACTTCTGGGGACTATGCTCAAATTCAGATGTTGACACTGTCACGATCAGGTAGGACTGTTCTCAATAGACAGTTTGAGGCTAAGTCTGATTTATGCAGGGGGGAGGGAAACACCAGACTTACTCCTTTAGAGAAAGGGAAAGAATGTTTAGGGGAGGCTTCTTAGCAGACATAACAATGTAGGATTTGTATGGAAATAAAAATTGTGTTTTTGCTTTTTTGTATTTACAATCTATGCTTCCATTGTGTTTTGTGTTTTATATTTTATGCTTTAGCATACATAGTTTTAGTTCATGAGGGAAAACAACCCAAATTCTGTGGCACTGCACAGTAAAAAGCATATTTCTTGTTCATCGTATGACAATTCAGGCTGGCAGGCAAAAGGGGGCATGGCTGGGGGGAAGCCTTGGATCCACACAGTCATTCAGGGACTCAGGCTCCTTCTTGTGGCTACACTCTCTTTTCTGTCCTCTACCATGTCTTCTCCATTCCTTCTGCCAATGCATGGAACAATGGAATTGAGAATTGCACGTGGAAAGATTTATTTTCCATGTCTGGAAGTGATGAATGTCATTTTCACACATGCCTTCCATTGGTGGGAAATCAGGAACATGGCCACACCTAACTTCAAGAGGTTGAAATCGTAGTCTAGCTGTCTTGTCTGCCCAAGAGGACAGGGGAAATGATTTGGTGAACAACTAGACAGTATCTGCCATCTGTATTGTGCAATTTCACCCCGACAATGACTCTCTCAATATCAAAAGTGTGCATTTTATTTTGATATTACAGTATAAATATGTATAAGTATGTATATATAATATAGTCCATCTATCTATCTCCACCACTTGCTTCCCTGTGGCTGAAAGCACTCTTCAATTATGATAATAACTCTTTATTTTTTTGTTGCTGAGCCCAGATGACATGATATCATCATCTTCTTAAATCAATATCTTAGGCAGCCACTACACCAATCCATAGGAATCAGAATTTGAGATAATATCTACTTGTCTTTTCAACACTAAATTGTATCTCAATATCAGTGAATTAAAACATATCAAGACAGAAAGGAAGTCCTCATCACTCACTCTCATTGAGCAAACAAAAGCTTGGACCAGAAAACTCTGACCACCGCTCCATTCCTTTTCACTGTGGTAAACTGTACTCATAGTCTGACTTTTTTCATGTCATGGACTCCATTTCCCTAAGTTATGGGGAGTCTCTAACTAATCAGAACTACTTAAAGACCCCTATATTAAAGCTGGAGTATCATGGTGTCCACCAAACAGATAATGCAGTTCTCAGATGCTCACATATATCTTTAGTCTCTTTTGGGACCTGACACCAAAGCCTAATGGAGCACAGCAGTTAGGCTGCCCAGGATTCTAGGTAGCATTCTGGCGGGTTCTAGGATTTCTAGAAGCATACCATATACAATTCAGGCTGTTATTATTGGTGCATTTTAAAAACCACTTTATTGAGGTATGATGAATATGCAAAAAGCTCCACACATATAATATATACAACTTGATGAGTTTGGAGGCAAGTATATACCCATAAAACCATTACTGCAATCCACACCATAAACATTGGCAATGAATTCTTGGCTATGACACCAAAAACATAGTCAAAAAAGCAAAAATAACAAGTCAGATAACAATAAACTAAAAAAGCTTCTTTGCAGCAAAGGAAACAATGAAAAAAATGAAAAGGCAACCTACCAAATGGAAGAAAATATTAGTTAACCATATATCTGATAAAGGGTTAATATCCAAAATATAGAAGGAACTCCTACAACTCAACATCAAAACAAATTCTAACAATCTGGTTTAAAAATGAGGAAAGGAACTGAGTAGACATTTCTCCAAACAAGACTTACAAATGAAAAACAGGTATACGAAAATGTGCTCAACATCACTAATCATCATAGAACTACAAATAAAAACCACAATGAGATATCACCTTACACCTGTTAGGATGGCTATTACCAAAAAAAAAAAAAAAAAGGTAAATTTTGAGGAGAATGTGGAGAAAAGGGAACCCTTGAACACTATTGGTGGGAATGTAAATTGGTGCAACCATTATGAAAAACAGAATATAGTTTCTTCAAACTTTGGATTACTGATCCAGCAATCCCACCTCTGGGTAAATATCCAGAGGAATTAAAATTTGGCCCTTGAAGATACATTTGTGCTCCCATGTTCATTGCCGCATTATTCACAACAGCCAAGACAGTGTAGACAACCTAATTGTCCATTATGAATGAATGGATAGAGAAAATGTGGTACTGTATGTACATACAATGAAATATTACCCAGCCTTCAAAAAGGAAGGAAATCCTGCCATTTGTGTCAGCATGGAAGAACTTGGAGAATATCATGCTAAGGGAAATAAGTCAGGCACAGAAGGACAAATACTACACGACCCCAATTATGATAAATCTAAAATAGTCAAACTCATGGAAGCAGAGAGTAGAATGGTGGATGCCAGGGGCTGGGGACAGGAGAAAACAAAGTATTGGTCAAAGGGTACAAAGCATCCACTATGAAACTTGGTGTATTTTTCGCATCACCTCTTAGTATTATAAGCCTAAATTATTGCTAAGTGTAGAGCAGAGGAAGCACTGGAGAACTACCCTGAACAGCGTGTAACTCTAATTGCTAGGATAATCTCTACTTCTCCTCCCCACTGCAACCCATGGACAAAAATGTGTACTGTTCATCCTGTTTTAGCTTTACATTCAGAAACAAGTAAAAGAAGTAGAAAATTGTAAGGAGGATGACAATGGTAGAGCCAAAGCATAGATCAAGAACTTATTCTGAAGTTCCATCCGGAACCACCAAGGGGTGGGCAGTGAGGGGGTAGATAAAACAGGCACGATCAGATTTCTACCAATTATTCTACATTTTTGAGAAATATAAGAAGTCAAAATCTTAATAATTATTCTGTTTCACTAAAGTATTTGTTCATCTATTAACTAGTTTTATATCACTACTAACTGCTAACTGATCACCTAGTTTGAGCTCAGCAGAGTTCCACTCACACACAACAGGAATATGACAACCGTATTTGCTAAAAGCATCAGTATGGGGGCAAATTTTCCCTTTAAATGTTTACCCTTAAAAAGGTTCACATTGTCTATTACTTTTCACAGTCCACTGCACACAAGCCCAGAAGCGATCAGAGCACAACAAGAGGTTCATCTTCCTCAGGTGTTTCTGCAAACTCAAAGCAACACATGGTTTCTTGACAGTGACTTTTTACCAACACAAAATACTATTCAATCTCCACCGCTGGTAATGCACCCCACAGAACTGACTTGAAATAAAGAATCGATACGCTCCAGCCCCACCTACCATCATTACATACATTCCCCACCAGACCTAACACATGCTCTCTGCTTAGACCCGAGGTGTCACTCTTTGGCATCCTAGAGAAAAACCTAGAAGACATATTTCTTTCAACATCGAGTCTCATAGCCTGGAGATAATGCACAAAAATTTAAAGTACTCAAGTAAAAAGGGCTGATTCTTTCAACTCCAACAACACAGCCTCAAGAAGCAAAACCAGTTAACCCACTGAAGGTTACTTAAGGTTGCTGCAATTCAAAGTCACTCTCCGCAGTTCTTACTCAAAGCCTTTTTTTCCTTGATTTTTCTGCCCCTCACTGCCCTCTTCCTTCTTGTCATTGCTGTTTCTGTACGCAGTCACATACTACATAATATTGGTATTTAACTCTGAATATATTTTATCTTCCTATTTATGGTGATGGGTGAGCGTAGAACATTATTTTATTGCTCTTTCTCATAAGGAGTGACTTCACCTAACATACTAATTTTTGTCTTATGGGTTTCGTATTAATTAGTAGGATGGCTCCTGTTGGGTGGGATAGGCTTAGGTTATAGCTCTCAGAAAAATAAAATTGTTAAAGTTACAAGTATGGGCTCAGATTGCACTGAGAGGAATTATTGGTAGTGACAAATAGAAGTCATCTGTCCAGACGAAGACTTAGAGTGCAAAGAGACCCAGGAAGGTAAGCGTAGCATCATCCTCTCTCTATCTGCCTTCCAACATCTCGTACCATGGCGACACTCCAGTGAGGAGCTAAAAGCCTCGCACAACCCAATCCCAGACAGCGCCAATTTCCACCACACAGTTCTCTGAGGGAACCAAGTTCAGAACTGCCTGGAAATAATTTTGCACCCTCAAAAAATGCCTTCTCTTATTCTGCCAAACAGTTCGTTTTTGCCTTTCACCTTTTCTTCAGGCTAAGAGAAGGGGCTGGAAAGAGAAGATAAACAACAACAACAAAAACCAGAACACACACCTTTCACAGAGAAAAACATATCCTTGCTTCTTTGTATTTTCCTTCTAAGTACAGGAGAAAATTATTTGCTCCATCACAGAAAAGACCTAAATTGTTGACATAATTTTTCTGAAATAAATGCATCGATGTAAATTTCTTGAGGACTAGTACTCATATACTACTTGTTGGGTCGTACTGAACATTTTTGAAAACAAAATAAAAACTGTCTTTTCCTAAATGATATAAAATAATCCTATGATGACTCTTGTTGAACAAGTATACCCAATTTATTTATTGCTTAAATCAGGATCAACTGTGGCCTTTTTAAAGCTGTATGCCCCTTATTGTAGGTGTCATTTAGCAAAGCAGTCCCCAACCTTTGCACCAGGGACTGGTTTCATGGAAGGCAGTTTTTCCATGCAGGGGGTGGGAAGGCAGAGCTCAGGTGGTGATGTGAGTGATGGGGAGCGGCTGTAAATACAGACGAAGCTTCACTCCCTGGACCACAGATTCAGCATACATTATGCATGGCTTTGGATTGGAAATTTTGGGACTAACTGTAGCCCAGGCAATTGTGCTGTATGTCAGGACACTGAGAGAAGGAAGACTAAGGTCTGTATGAATGTGGGGATATGTTCCTGAGCTTGTGCATACATGGAAGAGAGAAACAGAAATAGACCAACAGGGAAAGAGAGAGAGAGAGAGTGTGTGTGTGTGTGTGTGTGTGTGTGCGCAAACAAAGACTTTTTTTTTTTTTAATTTCAAAGTATTACAAATGTTTTTGGATATATGGATCGCTTTTGTAATGCTTGAGTCAGGATTAAAAGTGTGCCCGTCACCCAGATAGCGTTCACTGTACTCGTTAGGTAGGTTTTTGTCCATTCCCTCCCCTCCTTCCCCTGCTTGATTTCCTTTGAATTTTACTTCCTTCTATGCACATGTGTGCTCATCAGTTAGTTTCAATTTAATAGTGAGTACATGTGGTGTTTGTTTTTCCAATCTTTAGATACTTCACTTAGGATAATGGTCTTCTGAACAGCCAAGGAAATAATTAACAGAGCAAATAGACAACCTGCGGAATGGGAGAAAATATTCACAAGCTGTACATCTGATAAAGGACTAATAACCAGAATCTACAAAGAACTCAAGCAAATCAGCAAAAAAAAAAAAAAAAAAAAAAAAAAAAAAAATCAAACAACCCTATTAAAAAGTGGGAAAAAACATGAACAGAAGCTTCTCAAAAGAACACAGACAAAGACTTCTGAAGAAAATAAAAATAGCAATTTTTGGAAAAATATTTATTGTTTAAAGGATCCCCCTTGTGGAAAAACTAGCCCTTTCTTTATTAAAGTGAAATTCAGTGAGTACCATGACGCCACAGAGAGAAGCAAGACCCAAACCAGAGTATCGACACATACACAAGTATGTTGGCAAGGCAGAGATAGACTCAGCCACTGAAGAGAGGACATGGAAACATGTGGAAGGCAGAGCTTTCCCATGGAAAGATGTGACATTAAAACCCAAGTGTTCTATCCTTGTGTGGGGTTTGGGCACCCATGCATGGAAGTTCAGATGTTATTTCATTTGTGTAACTCAATGAATGGGTGGGCAACAGTTAATAGGATTTTCTCATTAAATACTTAAATCAGCATGTCATCAGTTACCATATGTGATTTAAACCTTTCTTTGGTATTTCAAGGTGATTCCTCTTCTATGTAAAAAGATGTCAATAATCCTTTTCCAGCTCCCTTCAAAGGCAGGAAGCACACTTTTTAGTTTTTTGGAACTGTTGCAATCTTCAAAGTGGTGTGAAAATTCCTTGAATTTAATAAGCCTGATGGGTTGATTAAAGGAGGATGTACCTTTCCTTGCCAAAACAAATATTCTCTAGAAGGGACTGATAGAACATAACGTTTTTAGGAAAAACCTATTTACTTTTAGTGTAATTCAAATTTATTACAACATGCACATGAATACTAGTAAGGAAAAGTCACCTGAAACTTTAGTGACTATCATTAAAATAACAAGATATTTACACACTGATGCAGGCAGATCCTTTCTCAGAGCAAAGCAGAGAACAACAAGACAATCATAATGATAATAGCTACAGTTTAGAGTCCCACTAACTAGGAATCAGGAACTTTGCCAAACACTTTATGTATGTATCAATTTAATGAACCCTTAGAACAATCTATGGAGGTAGAGACATTGTCATTCCTGTTTTCCAAAGTAAGACATAGAACCAGTGCTTAAGTGACTTGCTCAAGGTCTCACATGCAATTAGTAAGGACCAAAGCCAATGGTCTCAAACATTACATGTCAGCAATTTATGTTGTTTTTTCCTTCTTCTCATGAGGAACATTAGAAGACACACAGAGTAAGAATGAGTAATTGCTATCCTAGGCTAATTTCATGCACAGTAATTTGAAACTGATATTTTAAAAAATCATGATGATGACGCCAACAATATATGGTTCTGCCTTTCAAACCAGTTCAGAGCATTCCTAACTTCATGTTTATACAGGTTTAGCCAAACCAAAAATGTGCCTCATTTAACTGTGAATTGCAACTCATGCAAAAACCCCACGTCCTATGAGAGTTGGGGGGAGATGTAATGATTGGGGGCGAGAAACTTAATAGCTAGAATACAAAAATGACATTTTCCGTAGACCTGACACATTTCTTGTGTATATTTCTCTAGCAGCTGTTGTTTAGAAAGTGCTACTGGTCACACATATACAATGTGGCAGTTGCATCATATTAACATAAATATTTTTACCTGAATAATTCCTGCTGTTCTTTTGAAACTAAAATTAATTCACGTGTTGTTTTCCCTGGAGTTCCCCAAAAACTTGCTAGTTTTTCTTTTTTCTTTTTTTTTTTTTTTAAGATAGGGAACAACTGTGTGTACTGGGGCTGAACCAAGCATTATTTCTGAACAGCAATTTTATTTTTCCAGTGTACGCTAGACTAAGAGAAAGGATAGAGTCTGAATATAGAATCGATGCATTCAAATGGAATCAATTTATCAAAACACATCCCTTCAAGATAGACTGAATTCTGATATCCACACTCAGCTGCTAATAGTACCAAATCATTAATGGCTGGCTTTGAGCCTCCTGTAAAGACTGATTTCTTATAACCCAGGCAAACATAGCCATGCTGATTGAATCAGCCAGCTTCTCTGCCCTGAAAGATGCTGCTTACAGGAGCATTGGTGTATCAAGAGCAGCAAGGAGCAAGGACTCTGCAGTAGGATGCTCTGGGTTCAAACCTCAGCTCAGCCCCTTCGTGGCTACGTGAAATCTGAACTAACCACCAAACCTCAACATTCCCCCACTCAAGTGGGACAATATTAACAACTTCATAGGTAGGACCACTGCAGTGCCCCACACCCAAAGCCACCACGCATGTTATAGTTTATATGAATGGTGCCCTTTGGGGTTGTGCAGTGCACAACCTGAACGTGCAGGCTCTGCCCAACGGTCATGCAGATTCAAGTGATTATGTCTGTAAAACACTTGGCCCAGCTCCTAGCACTTAGTAGGTCCCCCAGAGAATGCCAGCTCTTAATTATTTTTACCTTACCATGTGTCATATATGGCCTCTATCTTCACATTTTAATTTTTAGAAGACTTTTAAGAAAGTACTTTATTCCATATCCCATCTGATTTCTCTGTCAAGCGAGCAATGGGACTTTGTAAATTTTCTGAGTCACATGCTCTTTCGTCTTGTTCTATCTTTTTCGAGAAACTACGTGTCTTTGCAGATTTCGTTCTGCTTCTATGATATAGTATGTGAAGAGGTCCGAAGAACTCAAGATGTCCTCAAAGGTGCTATGTAAAGTTTTCCCCAAACCCCAATCTATTGTTGCATTTACAGAGGCGAGTTCAGAGACAGACTGGATCAAATTCTAGCTCTCCCCATTTCCAGCTATGTGATTTCTCCAAGTTAATCTTTCAAGCTTTAGTTTCCTCATTTGTATATCGGGGATACTAGTAATTTCTACTACATAGCATTGTTGGGACATGTGGGGAAGATGTCACACAGCAAACTGTTCCTCAAAAGCCTGGCTCATAGTTGATACTAAATAAATCATTGCTGCATTATTACTGGTTTCTAGCCTGTGTCTCTCAACCACTGGCAGAGGGATGTTAGATTCAGAAGCCACTTAAGCTCCAAGCCATGCCACAGGAATGTTGCCCCATAAACTCAGCAGGGTTCACAGTTCTTACAAAGGTAATCAGCAGGGCATTGTTCTAGTTCTATCTGTGCTGCTGTAGAGACCTGCTCAGCATACTTATTCTACGAACCTTAGGTGCTTCACCTGTAAAGTAAGGTGATTAGACTTGGGGATGTGTAAAGAGTTCTTTTTGAGTACACAATTCCCTGATTTGAAAATAAGATAAAATAAGCAGAATTTTTGTTTGGGTTTTTCTTTTACTTTTTACTCATCCTTTTGCTTTTAGAGGTTAAGCCTGTGGCCCTCACTACCTGAAACTCATAGTACACTTTGCCGATGGATGAAATTATTCTTTTTACTGAGCTTAGACGAGTCCTCAGAATACTACTTAACACAGTATTCCAGGGTGTTGAGCCACTATCAATCCTTCCAAATTTTGATTGAAACATTCTCCATCTCTGTTTTGAAACATCTCAAGTACTTACGACTGTCTTCTGCTACAGTCACATATATTTCTTTTCACGAATCCAAACCAAAAAATGTGGCTGTCTCATTTTCCATTTTTCTCTGGAGTTCTATAGCTACCTGTAAAATTGATTTTCAGTTTCAGGGAGTTCACGCTTTACAAAGAACTTCATTAATTCTTTGAAGAGTATTTATGGAAGCCCTTCTCCGTTCTGCCCAGTATGCATTTTCAAGCACTGGAGGGGACGGCCAAGGAAGCAGGCGACGGTAGCACAGTGGGCCAAGGGCAGTGGGTGGGCGAGTTGGAAAGACATCAAGTCAGTCCTGGGGATGGAGAGGGTTTCTAGGAGACAGTTATGGTGAGAACGTTCTAGCACAGGGAACAGTACAGCCAAAGCCTGGTGGAGAGAGAGATCCATGGTCTCATGCCAGGTCACTCGGAACCGAAAGCGCAGTCTCTGGGGGGGCCGGGCTTATGGGAAAACGGGAGACACATTTGAAAATGGACGAGAGAAAAATGAGAAGGTGATCCGAAGCCATCATCTTCCAGAAAGAAAGACACTGCTTTGACCCGAGAGATGATTCCAAAGGTCAAAACAGAGAGGGAGGTGCTGGGAAAGGGAATATTAAGCAGCAGAGGACCTTTTTATGTAGCTCAAGTTACTGCACTTAGCGACTGCCTGTTACGGTTAATCTGACCTGGGTACAAAACCCGCTCCGACAAGCAAAAAAGGGGAGAAGGGGAAATTTCTCTCAATGGCATTTGGAGATAGGTTTATTTTATTTTCTTGTCAACAGTAAAGGCAAGTAGCAGAGCACTTGTTGGAACCCTAATAGAACAGAAATTTAGTCACTTAGAGGGATACTTTGTTAGACTCATATTTAGAACTTCTGCCAAGTGTAGCAGCTAATAACATAGTACCAAGTACATAGGATTATGAAAAGAAAATTGGACTTAAAATTGATTTTTCTTTCAAAATGTATTTATTAGTACACTGCAATCTTCCAGGCACTGTGCTAAGTGCCGAAAATATAGCAGTGAACAAATTAGCATGACTTCAAAGACCTCATAGTCTAATGAGAGACATTAAACTAATAAACATGGGATACATGTATGATCACATAGAATGAAAGGTTCAGATCAAAGGAATCATTTTTAAAAGTGGGAGCAAGGAGGGCTTCTCTACAGAAGTGCAATCTGTGCCGAGCTCTAAATGATGGAAAGGAGCGCTAAGGGGACAGTGTTCCAGAGAGAGCAGCAGTTCTCACACAGAGGCCAATTTTGCCTTCCAGGGGACATTTGGCAATGTCCCAGGCATTTCTGGTTGTCACAACAGGGGGTGGTGGTGGTGCTATTGACATCTAAGTGAGTCAAGGCCAGGGATGATGCTAAAGAGCCTACGATGCCCAAGTCAACCTCCCAGGACCAAGGATCATGTGTCCCAAATGTCACTAGTGCTGAGGTCGAGAGACCCTGAAGTAGAGGGAATAGCAGCTCTGCCGTAAGCCCCAAGGCAGGCAGGAGCCACGCAAGCGTGAGAAACCGGAGCAAGGTCAGGCCTGGATCAAAGAGGGAGCGTGAGCAGAGGCCCCAGCATGGCAGGCTCTGGTTCACTGCTAGCCTTGCAGACTTCAGACACTTGTCTTCCCAAGCATGGCAATGCTGCTTCCTGAGATTTCTAAGGAGGTTGGTCACAGGTTGATTTACTTTCTAAGATGACCTTACTGGCTGCAGGTGAGGAAGAAAGGTGGGGGAGGCAGGGAGTGAGCCCTGGGAGGCGGCAAGAGGAGAAGCTGGGAGAGCACTTAGGAGGCAGCCACAGGTGCTGAAGATAAGCAAAGCCTTTGCGCTCGTGCACACGTGAGTAACCAGAGAGCAATCAGTCATTTTAGCTTAGAAAACATAGTCCACTCTCTTTTGAAAGAATACCTCCTAATCCTTTCACCCTCTGTTTTCCTATTTCCGTTTATTTGTTTAAACATTTACTGAGTACTTGCATACAAAAAGGGAGGCTCACGACTTTGTATAAGGCTGCTCCTGATTATGGTAAAACTATGTTAAGCTGGCGAGATAAAAGGTATAGCAGGGAGCTACACGAGATCCACAGACCGTTAAGGGAGGCGATGAAACTGCTAGTGCTCTGTGTATTTCAAGAGCCATCTCAAGTTTTAACATGACTTTACTGTGGTTTTCACGCCGGCTGGCTCTGATGCCAGAGGGTTGGATGGGGGACTTGTGTGTTTCATCGGGGGCTCTTTAAAAAAATTTTTTTTAATATCATGATTTGTGGTAAAACATAATCTGTTTTTTTTTTCAGAACTACAGGTGTTCATGCCAAGAACAAAACATTCACAGGTAATCAAATCTAGATAGTAATTTCCCAAGTACCAACCCTTCAAATACCCATCTCATGATTTTTGTCACATCCACACATCACCTGGACCCTTTTTAATATTTCTTGTTTGTAAATCAACTCTTTTTTTTTTAAATCACTGTTCATGAAAAAATTGTTTAACCATAAATAGAAGGTAATATTTAAAATAAAATTTGAGGCACAGAGCACAATGCGGTTAAATTCTAGCTAACTGCTTGTATCTGATACAGAGAGAAACCTGAAGCTTCTCACTCTGTTAAAATGTGAAATTCACAAGTTTTACAGAAGCATCATAAAACCTAGTATCAAACTGAGGCTTCTCCTACATGAGGAGTCTGCAAACTAGCCCCACAGTTGTTTTTGTACAAACTAAAGAATGATCTTTACATTTTTAATGGCTGAAAAATATCAAAGAATATTCCATATGTAAAAATTATAGGCAATTTAAATATCACTGTCCATAAAAAAGGGGTTTTTTTTTTTTGAGCCACACCCATCATGTATGTTTACTCTATAGCTGCTTTGGTGCTAAAATGGCCGAGTTAAGTAGCAACAGAGACCTCATGGCCTGCAAGCCCAAGGTATTTACTATCTGCCTCTTTAGATGGAGTTTGCCCACTCCTCATTACGTGATCCAACTAACTTAATGTCACCACAGGTTCTGTACCTATGGTATATGTAGCTTCTATACTCTGGAAAATTCTGTTCTGTGAATAAGCACAGCTAAAAATGGGGGTTCTGATTCCACAAAGAAGCAATAAAGTTTCAGAGTACTATTTATCTCTTCAGGAAATGACAATATCAGAAGCAAGGGTAGATGAATATTGTACAATAATATACAGGCTACATCCCAATGTCTCTTACCTTTAGCTCAACTGGAACGTCAACAGAAGTTTGGTGGCTGTTTGCTCCTGCTTGTACTGACCTAAGTGTAAAAGAATGGGCTATTTATCTACTTGTGATGATAATTTTTTTTTCTGCATGTAAACATTAAAATCCCTTCTGATGAACAATGTGATTACACGGTCCAGTTTCAGCCAGCTTCTATATAGTTAGTTTCACTTAACACACTTACCACAACTAATGAGAACTATTCATGCACACCCAGAGATTACAAGCCGGGGCCCAATTCTCAAACGTACAGGGAAGGAAAGAAATGATTAGCAGGCTCAGTCTGCACCAACAAGACTTCATCCACTAAGCTCATTTAAAAGACAACATACGAAGGAAGCAAAGCAAAGAAATGACAGAGTGAATAGGCTCATCATGAAGGCATCTCCCATGAAAACAAGACTGTGTTAATTGTTATGTAAAGGCAGTCAGGAGCATAATTTGTAACTAATTTGTCAAAGGCAGGCACAGAAAATACAGCTGAGTCACCTCTAGTCCTGGGGAAACGGACGCTCTTCTATTTTTCAAGTGGTGGTTTGGAATCCCAGCTGTGCAGGAAACACCCAGGGAGCTTTTAAAAGCCTGACCTCCCAGGCCACATCCCGGGGACCAACTCAATCAGGATCTGACTTTAGTAGAGAGCCCCAGGTGATTCCAACATGAAGCCACAGCTGAGAACCAGCCCTCTCCTACCCTGAAAGCTGACACTCACGAGATATTAAATGGGCTCATGTGGGACGAGAATTTGAGTTGGGTAAGTACAGAACAGGTGGAGTGAATAGGAAGGCTAATGATTTTCGTACATCTCTGATAATACTAAAAATCTCAACTCGAGGTTTCTGGTGCCTTTCTAGAATTCTTAAATAAAATAAATTGTAAAAAGTGCATTCAATCAATTAGTCTGTTGTGCTTCCACAATCTAAGTTATTTTTAATAGTTAATAGGAATGATTATGCTAGGTTCCTGGAGTCCTACCCTTAAGCTAAATCTTTGGGGAATACTTACACCCAGTAAAAAGTAGTCCCATAAGTAATTAGCCTTCATATATGGTGATGATAGCACCATTACAACAGCTTGGACGTGCCAGGCAATATACCAGGAGATATAAGTCAAACTTAGTATTAAGATCTATCTGCATATTGATTTTGCTTCTGGGTATGGAGTCATTCAAGCTATATTGTTTCTGCCATCAGCCCCAGGTGCTTTCCATTCTTACCGATGTTTAATAACCTTTGCATTAATCGCCTTTTTTTTTTTTTTTTTGGCCTGGAAATTTCTTAAAAGGTAGGTAGGTGACAGTAAGGGGAAAGGCACCAGTTGATGACATGTGACAATCCTCCAGGAACAACTCCTCAGTTTATCCATTGAGACTATTCCTTAGGAAATAAATCTTGAGTAGTCTGAATCGAGCTGTAATTGAAACAACCCCAATATTTTTCTGGAACCCCAATCCATCTTTTAGGAAAATTACATAACTCTATAAAATAAATCATTCATTAAAATGCTAACTATTCTTATAGCAAGTCTCAAATGAAATTTGAAGGAGGGATTCTTTTTAATATGTTAAAGTTCCATCATTCTCCATTTCTCCATGCCCACCTTTGCCTGGTGCCTCCCTTGACCAATGGAAACAAGCTTTCTTAGACTTTGGAGACTTGGTAGGACAATTTCTGGCAGTGGAATGGTATGAGCCAGTCTTCTCAGAGGTTATGATATTTGCCTTTATTGAGCATTATATATAAAAAATGCCAGCACACTGTACTAATAGCTCATCACAGACGCCCGAGTTAGGCAACACCATCCGTAATTACAGATGAAAGATCTGAGACTCTCACAACGATGTTAAATGCCCCGTGTCACGGTTTCATCAGTGACTGTTCTGTGATTCAGACCCAGGGCTGTCTGTCTCTACAGCTTGGGCTCTCGATGTCTACTCCATTCTGCCAACTTGCACCATCACGCCAACCAGGCAGGCCTCTGGGGGACCAATGGAAGAACTCGCAATGGCCTCGTTCTCAGCGTGAGCACATATGCAACGCTATCGTCCATCTGCCACAATTCTCCAGTATAGTGATGCCATTCTAGAAGAAAGCCCAAAGGCCATTTGGGCAACCTCAGCAGTTCACCACTTTATTTGTTAATATAATTGATCTATATTTTTCTTGGGAAGGAGGCACCTGCCTGGACAGCTGGCCTCTACCTTATTGCATACAAAATATGAATAAATACAATTGTTTCTGCTGGAAACACATACACAAACGAGGTAAGACTTGGAGGTATATATTTTTTAAATCATAGATATGCATTTACCGAATAGTCTGAAACACAGGAAATGTGTTGTAGGCGATGCTGACAATGAAGTTCTGTCTTTAGTAATATTGCCCATGGGGGTGATTCCCACAAACCAGTCCAGGCTCTGGCTGTGTCCAAATCACCTGAGATGTTAATTAAAAATACAGATTCCTAAGCTTCACCCAAGACAAACAGAATGAGACTATCCAGGGGTGACGATCTGGAAACTGTGTTTCCAGCCAAGTCCCGGGTGATAGTAGTGCACAGCCAGAATTAGGAACTAATTCACTAAGCTCGAGTGAATGGGGGCAATTGCTTTGGGTAAACTCATTTGACTTTTTAATATTTATTGACCTAACCCTTCTTGCCAGCACTATGCTAGCCCCCAAGAACAAACTGTAAACAGGACAGACAAGGGCCATCACGTGGGGTTTACAGTCTAGTGAGGGGAGACCAGCAGTAAGCAAGTAGACACGTGCAGAAATAAGATCATTTCAGGTGGTGGTATTCCAGAGTGGTAAAGAGGGCAGGAGGAGAAAGAGGACTATGGAGTGATGATTCAGGGAAGCAGATGGTTGGGCAGTAAGGCAGAGGGTCCAGAAGGAGGTACTCCTTTCCCGGAAATGGTGCTAATAAAATAGTTGAGGCTTTAACCACGCTGTCAGTTTCAGATTTCAGACCCGCAGTAGTTAGGGAAGATAGTTCATTGTATATCATGTAACTACCGTAACATCTCAGGGATGACTTGTTTAGCACCAGGGCTAGGATGTCCTCAGACTCTCTTTCCCCTACCTGTGAGACTCCCTCACCCATCAATTCCCCAAAGATGTGCCCTGGAGAACTTCTAGTTCTCCCAACTACCAGGAGCCACTGCATCTACTCCCTGGTGTTGGGGAGAGTTGAGATTTGAACAAAGTTCAGTTTGGTTGCAATGGCTGTGCTCTTTCTAATATACCATAAGGTAAAATGTAGTCAAGGGCTGTTTTCCAGGTGGTTGCTGGGGCCCAGTCCAACAGGAATGGAGAGATGGGATATAACAGAAAGCTCCATCTTCACTCACACACTATTCAATTTAAACTGATCTCAACTGGGTAAAATACCTGCTGCTGGAGGACTCAGCGTGACTCACCTGAGGCTCTGCCCTGCCAGTCTGGCTCTGCTTCCTCTCCTTGAACCATCTCAGAACAAGGAATTGTTCTTATTTGTTCTAGGTCTTATTTTTTTCCACTTATGAGCCAAGATGCAGAGAGAGTATTTCTGCAGTCAAAGGAGTGATGGGCCTTACAAATTTTGCAATTGGAAAGATAAGGAGAAATGAGCCCAAAGATAGGCGAAGGTGTGGGAGAAGGGAAATGACAGGTGTGTGAGATGAAATGGACGTTACAAATCATTTTTTTCCAGTATAGGCCACAGTATAGGACATTGGTCACCCACAAAATGATATTAGGGTGCAACAAAGTGTCAAACAACATCTGGTCTCCAGAACACTCTTACTAGAAATACTTTGTGTTCAATTTGTCCTCCAAGTTTCTGATTACATCAGTGAGAAAGTCTCCGTTTTTTGCTAGCATTTCTTTAACACTTTATATTCCTCTCTCTATATATGAATATGCAAATATATATAAATATGAATATACACATATACAATATACATTATACACATAATATATATTGTATATGTGTATATACATACACATATGTATGTGTATATGTGTATATATATGTAATTTTACTTGTTACTTCATACTGGCATTTCCTTCTATACAGGGATAAAATGGTTTTTTAAAAATATATTTAGGTTAAAAGGAAGAACTTCTCTAAATCAAATAAATTACAGGTGGCATTATAGATGTGGCAGAAATCATGGTATAAAAAATGGAAAACAGCTGAAGTTTGGTAAACACTATGTAACCTAATCGCCTTTCTTTACAGATGGAAAAAACCTGAGGCCCAGGGAACACTAATTCACAGCCACACAACTATTTTGTAGCAAAAATGGTAATAGCATGCAGCTCTCTCTGTTCCGTGCCCTTTTCAGGATGTAAAGAAAGATCTCTGTACAAATATTAGAATTCCTTCCCAAATAAGTAAAGTAACTGGCATAACAGAAACTCCTTGGCAAATCTATTCTGGGGAAATAAAAACGGGGGGAAAAAAACAGGTTTCAACCCCCGATCTGTCCTTTATAGCTGTGTGCTAATGAAAAGTCACCAGATCTTTCTGAATGTCTCTTTCTTCTGCTGTTAAAAAGCCAAGAAATAAATTCATCAACACAAATCAAAACATAACCCTACTTAACTCAAAAGGTTGTAAGAACTAAGGAAGGTAACAATGTAACGGCTTGGCATATAGGAAGTGATCATATAATACATTCATTTTTTTTCCTTCTGCCCCTCAAAATATGTTTTAGGTTTTCAGTTACTAAAAACATATGTTCTTTCCTCAGTTATTCCTTTTCCATTCCCAGATTATTTTTCTATTCAAATAGGAGGTGGGGTTCTCACATTCATGAGCCAAGAATTATGGCAAACCTAAGGAACACTTCCCACCAAGAGCAAAGTTAGTAGCAGCAGTAAGGTCCCTGAGAGGTTTTTAAGAGCAGATGAAGAGGTAAGAAGTGTCTTCAGTTCCCTTCCCTTAGCTGGTAGAATTGAACAAAAACAGAACCTACCGCTCCAGCAATGCTAGTCTTTTCTACAAGGCTGCATCACTGCTACTGCTAGAGACCAAGGGAGACACTAGGGGAGGAGACGCCTTTTAAAATATTGCGTTTTCTTCTTTAAAAAGACATGCAGAGGTAAATAAAAGCAGGGATCATCTCATCTCTCTCTCTCTCTTTCTCTCTCTGTCACTGCCTGTGACAGAGCTACTTGTGGTGACCATGGAAATGCACCCCTCAGATCTCCTGCTGTGGGAACAGAGTGGATGGAGGGCCACACTTGCTGTCCCCCTTTGGACCCATCACTGTATTACTGCTGAAGTTCCCAGGGACTGCTCTCAGCTAATGACTGAGCACAGGGAAGAAACTGATTCATGCCATTTCTGTGAGATGCAGAAAAGCTCTGATGGGTGAGTCGGGCTCCGGCTGACACTGTTTTAGAATGTGCTGCAGTCCGGGGGTCTTTCTGTCCAATGCCCCTTCCTCTCCGCTCTCCCTTCTCCAGGGTCAGACTCACACTGCCATCTGAAAGCTCTCCTTACCTTCTCCCGAACCTTCGCTTTAGTCTTCACAAGTGTTTTCTCTAATAAATTTCTTGCATCTCTGATCCTCTCTTGGTATCTGCTTCTCAGAAGATCCCAAATAACATACCATTGTTCCAAAAGTTCAACCATCACCAAGCAGATAATTCTACATAAGGTTTAAATTGAGTAGCTAGCCAGGCACTCAGATGTGCCCCATTGGTTATAATGGAAAAGAAAAAAAAATGTTCTGTCAGCATTTTGTGTAAACTTATGACCACATTTAATCACCCAGAGTGTACCTTTACTGACTACCAGATGTGTCATTAACCATTTCTGAAAAAAGTGAAATAAAATCACCCAGCATGAGAATGCTGTGGAATAAGTCAATACTAACAGATGGTGTTTATTTTGTCACTGCTTGTGTTAAAAAATTACCACCTAGTCCCATCAAATCCATTTCTTTAAGGTGGAAGCTTTATGTAAAAACTGCTACAGAAAATGCAATATTTTATCAGCTGTCATTGAGTTCCTTAAAATATGAGCACTTGTTTTCATGGTTTTCAGTTTTCTAGGACATGGTGCAATACACAGGAGATGGGTTTGTATAAATCTGACACGATGGAGTATTTTGCCAGCAGCTCTGTCTTGCAACATGCAATCTGTTTTGTTTTTCAAACAAAGTTGGTACATGAGTTAGTTGGAACACTGGTGTTTGAGGATGAAGACAGAGATTCCTCAATTAAACAACCTCTGCAATGTGGTACCCTCTATATGTTCAACAATAGGGGGTCATTTAAATACATTATCCATGCTCTTTGAGATGAAATCACAAGGAGAATCATGGAAGACGATGCCGTAGGAGAATACATAAAAACATGGGGAAAAGTTCACAATACAGTAAGTAAAAAAAAACATAGGACAATAAGTAAACTATAATGTCATTTCTGTTTCAAAATGCACACACTGAGACAGTATAACAGAGTAGTAGGAGCAAGCAGTCTTGAGCCAGACTGCCTGAGAACAAATCTGGGCTCTGCCATTCATTCTCACAGCTTTTATAACCTTACGGAAGTCACTTGGTCTGTCCCTGCCTCAGTTTCTCCGTAAATCAGGAAAGATAACGATCGACCTAGTTTCGTTCATGGAGCATTAAATGTAAAGTGTTTCTCAAAGTGCCTGGCACAGAGTAAGCACTCTATAGAGAGCATTATTATTGTTTTAAGTTTTATTACATGTCAATGCAGAGAAAGCCCTGGAAGCTTATTTCTTACAATATTATAGTGATTCTTGCCAAGTGGTAAGATTGTAGGTGATTTTCAAGTGGTTTTTCCTTGTTTATTTGTTTATTCTGATGTTTTCTCACACATACCAAAACGTACCATTTAAAAAGAAGAAGGGAAGGGAGAGAAAAGGGAGGGAAACTAGAAAATTCTCACTTGCCTTTGCTGTACCAAGTTCTGCTACTATAAATAGGGTGTAATTGGCTGGATAAAGTGGCTTAATTTTTTTTTAAGTTTTAAACTCAAAGTACCTTGATCATTTAGAATTTCTTTTAAAATACCTCAACTAATACATCTGTGAACTCTCAACCTCAGAGCTAGCACAGTAATGAACAAGACTGCATATCAATCAATGTGAGGCTGGAACAAAGTGAAAACATTACGTATGTGGAGAAATAGTTTTTCCCTGATAAATATGTTGGGAACATAATGTGCTCACTTTCCCAATGCTTCCATTTCACCCTCCCCTCCTTGGTGATGAAAACTGAGCCACTTTTTGTTTCCTTCAGAATAATTGTCTCCATAACCTTTTTGCATATGCATAATTAAAAAAAAACATACTGACAATTATACTGAATACATATATAAATCATATACGTATTTATGCTGTAAATATGCAAATAAGTCAAATGTGACATGGGTGTCATTTTGATTTAAAATCATTGACTTAAAGAAATCAAACTTAAATTGTTTCTTGGCACCCTATAATACAGCCCGAGTCAATTTTCTCTGACATTACCAGAGAACATGTCACAAAAGGAATAACAAAACACCAATGATCAAATTAGAGCAGAGATGTAATTTCCCCCGTATTCTAGATATCCTTTTTGTTAACTACACATATTTGCAGTGTGTTTTTAAAAATCTGACCAAAGATTTTTCAACAGGTAGGAGTCGGGTAAAGAGGCTAAGACTGCTCTGGACTACTAAGCTGAGGGAGCCCCCGTGTACCAAGGTGTGTCATAAGCTTAATTTCTGGAGATTCCTCACTCTTTAATACCTAAGGCAGCACCTTCTCTAACAGCTCCAGGCATCTCAGCAAAGCTCAAATGGTCTTACCATCCTTTTTTTTTTTTTTTTTAAATCCCAAATAGGGTGGCCATTAGGAAAATTCCAGAACATATCTTTGGACATCATCACATTCTATGAGATTGACCCTTGTGATAGTGAATGAGGTTACCATAGAAACATGTCAGGCCTCCCTTAATGCTGAGACCTACCTGCTTTTCTACTTTGTAAACATGTTTCCATTTTTAAAGCCCTCAGTGAATCACAGTGACTGCCATGCAGATGCTGCCTGGAGAAAACGGGCCCTCCAAGTTAACACACAGCAACCTTTGGGTTGGGGAGTAAATGTCTGAGAGGAAGTGAATCTTAACAAATGTGCTACGGCTCCTTTAAACACTTAAGTCATAAAGACATGCATCATTATTCACCCAAGATAGCAGAGTTTTCCATCTCTAATCTAAAGCATTAAGGATAGGAAAAGTCATAGGCTCCACATCAAATGATCATTTTGGTCATTAAGCATGAATATGCATTGCTTAAACACTTAAAAAGGAAATGGCCTACCCTTTGCACATGCATATACTCAATGAGTCCTTACGAAGATGTCCTTTGTCACAGGAGAGGTACTGTGGATCTTGGCAAATATTGGTAAGTGATCAATAAATTCTAAGTCTTACTATGGGTATGGCACTATTATAAGGTTTTCAATGCATTATTTTATTTAATGTGTATATCAATCTTATGAGAAACATACTTTTATTATTCCCATTTTACAGATGAGAAAGTTAAGTGACTTGCTCACAAGGTAACAACACCACTAGGGGCAGTGCTAGATTTGCACTCAGGTAATCTTGTTCCACAACTGATAACTATCTGATTCTACAAACTGGTAACCCAACATAACACTGCCGAAAAACCCTTTGGGTCCTTCTCTTACCCACCTTTGGTGTTTCATCCCCTCTATACCCTTTAATCATTTTTGGAAAGGCAAATATGCCCTGTATTTAGCAACAGGGACACAGCTTATTTTTTTTTTAATCTTCTATCACAGACTATTATGTATTACTATGGATAATCTATCTACCTTGAATTGCCTCAACTACATGGTTCTCTCGATGATGCCTAGAATAAACCATTATAAAGATTTTGATCTAAAAAGGCTTTGATGTTTTCACAATACTTTTACAAGCATTGGGAACAGGTAGACACTTCTATGTGCAAGGTAGGAGTAAACATTCTCTGAGAAGGAATTACTGATACAGCAGTGTGTCAACCACAGTGGTACGACCTGCAGTACCAACCACGGAGATACTGAAAATACTTGTCCTCCCAACAGCGTGTGAAAGATCACCTAGAGATTCCCTAAGGAAAAGTACAATTGAACAGACAGGGAAAAAGGAGGGAGAGATGGGGAGAGGGGAAGAATAGGAGGATATTGTTCTCTCGCTTGCTTGATTATGTATCGGTTGATTGATTCAGGATGGAATGTGAAAATCCAGTTTCATGTGCTTGGGGTCTGAAAACAGGACAGAGTTTACTTTGGCAAGGCAGATACGGAAATAAAAGGAAGAGATAACTTTTAATTTTCACAGATGGTTTCATTTTCTCCCGTAAACTATATACTTGAGTCACTTTTCAAAAATATCACTTATATCCAATGGTGCAAACATTCCACAATTCTCTTTTCATGTTGCTTTCTGAAGCTGTGAAGTTTACCAGTAATGAGATGAAAGGCTTAGCTATTGATGGCTAACAATTCCACAGGAGGTCTTCAGAGTCTATTTCTAAAATATGACACTAAGACAGGAGCCACCAAGACAGCACTGAGTACCAACTGACAGCTGGTGGTCTGAATTCCATAAAATCTTATTTGAGTTCCAGTTTGGCCTGTCCACTTCTAAGCCATATATCCCCGAGCTAATGGTTTTTGCTATATATGTTGCAGTTTTTCTCATCTATAATATAGTGATATTGATAGAACATGAATATTGATTAACAAAACTTGCATGGATTAACTGAGATAATGCATGTGAACAAGGTTTAATATAGTCGGTGCTCAATAAGGGTGGGTATTCTTGTTAGGACTGTCATAACAACTACTACTATTCTTATTATGAATGGGAAAAGGACTCCTGGTAATGGAAGAAAATAATTGAATGTCCTTAAGATAGCATATAACATCCTTTATTCTATCAACAACATATTTCAATTATTTAATAAATTCTTCCTTTGTTTCCCGACTAGCAAATGTGGAACAATGGACGAGAGTTTTAGTTTGAAAAATCTTTCCTTACATATTACTCAAGTTCTGTCTGAGGACACAAGATTTCTCTATTTGATGCATGACTCATTCTTCCAGCAAACTTACTCATTTACACCGTAGAACAAATGTCAGTGTGTGCCCTTAATCTCGATCAGGTAGACACAGAGCAGTGCATTTTGGATGCTGAAGGCACAGGAGAATGAACTGAGAGTTTCCAGAATGCAAAAGCCTCCTGCTTTTGCACCAGTGCTCACCCACATGAGAACCCAGAGCCAGGTGGCATCATTTGGAAGGGCCATCAACCCACTGGGACAGGTAGCCAAGGCTGAGGCCATCTGTCTCATGCAGGAACATCCAGTGAGTGTTAAAGTCCTCATCAGAGAAACCTGGGTGTGTACTTTGTTTTTCCTCATCAGAATAAATTTGCATGTTTGTCAGGATCCTTTTACAGAATGACAACTGGAGAAGAGGAGCTGGCACCGGTGGTCCATTTGCCAGCTGCAGGAGTAGACCCTCTGGCTAGTCCCACTGCCACAACGACACGGAGTGTGCAATTTGTCCTTTTCTAAAGCTTGGAAGCCATAGGCAAGCACAATGACCACCCAACCACCTAAGAAGTATTTTTTGAATCCAAGTACTACATGCATTTTTAATTGAAAAATACTTCCAATTACATTAGAGTCATCATAAATAAGAGTACAATGTGTTGGAGAGTGAAGCTGGCAGGCCATTCATAGATTGATTGTTATTAAAATTAGCATTATTATGATTCCATCAATTATTTCTACACTTTGGAACATTTTGTTTTCTTCCAAACCTCTTTACATGCTTCTGTGAGTTTCATTATAATGTCAGGTGCCCCTTTCATAGGAACATAAATTTCACATCTGACAAATACGGTTTTCCCTATCTCAGGAAACCATGCTATTTGGGGCATGGGCAAAATGACAACGTTATTTCTAATGCAGCCTATGTTTACGCTCTCACATAAACCCAATTATAAGCAGCCTTTGGGAATTCATTACATTCAACCAGATGTTTATATAACAACAACAACAACAACACACTCTAGTTTTTAATGATAAGCATAATGGACATTCTATTTCACATGAAAGGCATTCTTCTCCTAAGAGGTTAGTGATCTTTGCACAAACAGGAAGTACGATGACATCACAGGAACCATCTTTCTTCTGAGCAACTAGGAAGAAGTAATATTAAAGATGGCAGCCAGGGCCATGTCTATTTTCTTGAATTTTCTATTTCTGATGCCCAGTGAATACTAAGACATGGTCCTGCTTATACAGAGCTACTGGAGGAGACAGGCAATAAATATTCAACCAAACAAATATACACAATTAGTACAGATTATGATCACTGCCAAGGAAAAATTAAGTGTGGTTGCTATTATGACAATCCATTCATACAGGAGACTGTGGTAACAGACAAATCCAACACATTCAAAAGATGTCTGTTTCAATAGCAGTAAGGTCTTGATATATATATATTTTTAAGAAAGTCTCATTACAGATAATTTGAAAGTTTTCACTGGGGAAAAAAGGTATCATTTTCTTTCCTCTTTGTTAATATTTTTTCTCCCTACTAATAAAACAACAAAGGGTAAAGCATAAGTAAAATTATTCTCTGTAATATAAGCTATGAACAAAGTCTGATTACATTTTATCAAGTATCTAATATCATGAGTCTTGCTGTTACACCCAGGGTCCCCGGCTTGCCTGACAGTTTTGCACATTTGCCATCTAAAGGGTATAGACATCACTCATCTCTCAGCCACTGAGCACCGGAGTTAGCACTGCCC
This sequence comes from Eulemur rufifrons, assembly GCF_041146395.1. Lineage (NCBI taxonomy): Eukaryota > Metazoa > Chordata > Mammalia > Primates > Lemuridae > Eulemur > Eulemur rufifrons. Next base: position 18,078,078 of record NC_090992.1, read on the forward strand.
TGCTAGGGAGATGCTGATGACGACTGTGTTAGGTCTTGGCATTGATCAAGCAAGACCTGTGTATGTAAATATGAATGGTTAACAAGGAATATCATATATAAGGAACACCAATATTATGAACGAAGAGAAACACCTGTCTCAGAGCTGAGTTTGCCAGAATCCAAAAAGCATTATTTTTCAAAATTGTCAAAAATTATTAACCACAGAGAGATGCAAGAGAGTATTGCACCTAGAATGATAGGCTTCTATGAAATAGCATCTCTCTTTGTGTGTGCTTTCTTTCTCAACACAAACAGCACGTGTCTGTACACACATACACATGCATGCAAACACACACACCTCTAAGAGAAGGGCTGAATAAGAGAATGGCAGAATGAACATAGCTAAAGAGTGAATAAGTAATTTGGAAGTAAAGTCTAGAAATCCCCTAGACATATGACAAAATTGAAAGAGATGAAAATGCTTCTCCTTCATTTTGGCCATTTTTGATGAGGATATGGAAAACTGGGTACTCTTATACTACTGGGGGAAGAATAAATTGGCACAACCTTTTGGAGGGCAATTTGGCCATATTTATAATTTATATGCATTATGCAAATATGTATGCATATATATATATATATATACCTATATACATAATTAAAATATGGGTATATGTATATAAACACATACATAGTTAGAATATGAATACATATATACATACACGCACACATAATTTTAATATGCATATATCCTTTGATTCTGCAATCCTAATTCTAGGTATCTGTCCTATAAAAATTAAGTATAAGCACAAAGATACCCATCTCAGTACTGTATATGAAATCAAATAAAATAGATATAACTTAAATGCCTATTTGTATGGGGAATGATAAAATCATTGTACTTCCATCTCTGCAATAAGCTATAGCTATTAAATGAGCTAGGATATATGTTCCAAATGGAAAGGTATCCATGATGTACTATTAGAATAAGGAAAGTTGCACAGCTATATGTAGTTCATAATCACCTTTATATTAAAAAAGAAGAAAAAGAAAGTGTGTGTGTTTGTGTGTGCATAAATGCTAGAAAAGTTAGGAAATAATTTAAACAATAATATAGGAAATATGGTTTGGACTATGGGGACTTATCAAACAATTCATAAGCACATATAATTATACAGTAAAAACTTTTGAAGTTTGACTTCATTATTGTTTTAAAACGTAAAAACAGAAAATTAAATTTGAAAAACCATTACATAGTCAGCAACTGAAATCACAACTTCATTTGTCTCATAATTTCAGTGAAACTGTTTTCTAGAGGCACGGATATACTAACAACAACATCATTCAAAGACAGTTTACGACATAGAATCAATCAAGGTTTATTCCTTAATGTGTACCAAGCACTTAAAATGTGTTAAACAGTGAGTTAGGTTTCAGATTTATAAAAATGCCTGTAAAAAACCTCCCATTTACACAGGGGCTATAGCAAAACAAGCAGTTGTAATTTAGAATGACAAAGGGGTGTGGCAGATACATGCTTTGATCTCAAAATCCTACCATTTCTATCTCCTAAGCATTCCTGGCTTTTCTCCAGAACTCCACATTTCCACACTCTTTTTCTGGTCCAGGCCCCCATACTCTTTCATCTTGTTTACAGTGTCTACAACTTCTTAACTCCTACCTGTTCTCCTGTTTTGCACACCTTGTGCAGACTAAGCTTTCTAAACTATGCATCTCCTCATGTCACTCCCTGCTTAAGATAACTTCCTGATTGTAACTTAGAGGACTTTCCAATATTTCACCCTATTAAGCCCCCACATCATTTCTGGCTTTCTCCCTCTTGCCCATACCTTTTGGGGTTTGAACCACCATTCCCTTGTTTGCCCCAAACCTTTAGAATGCCTCTTTGCCTGCAAAGCTTTCCCCCAACTCTTTCTCAGGGAATTTTTTAAACCTATTCTAAGTCAGAGGACCCCCCTACATGTTTTTCCCCCCAAAACCTTACTTGTACCTGTTTTCTCTGTAAGTCTGCAAGCAATATAAAGGCAGGGACCATTCCTTTATCGCCATCCCTAGCACCTAGTACTGTATCTGGCATAAAATAGGCTCAACTTGGTTGGAAGAATGGAGGGATTGATTAAATAATCAGCTGCAAAGCCTATGGGAGCACTGAGAAGGAAAGTCATTGGGGGATCCTTTCTCCAAAGCCTGTGTCTTGAAGACACGGGACAAAGAAACGACAAGGATAAGAGAAAGGCAATGCAGAGACAGACTCGTGACACTTAACCAGTTGGTTATGAAAGTGTATTCACTTAAAAATAAAGACCGTCTTGGCCAATAAAAAGAGTTGTTTTTAAAAAAGCCCTGCCACCATGATGGAGCATAAGCCATAAAAACTATTTATTCTAGAAAAGCCCCCAGACTACCCCAGGTGACCATTGCAAAAGTGTCAGCTTTCTTTTTTCTACATGTAGGGACAGGGACGACACTTTAGATTCTTCATCAATATAATCAAATTCTTTCCCCAGAATATTGATTCAAAATAAAAATCCATACTGCTGTGTCAGTGAGTATCAATTTCTAACAACACATTTCAGGAAAACTGCCTAAGAAATTAGTTTCTAAGGTTTCCTACTAAATTACCCTTTCTAACATAAAAATTTGCATGCAGCACTAAAAGAAAACTGGCTAAGAGTGGAATTATGAATATAATCTATTGAAATTAATCATGACCACATACCCCCTTAACTTTAAATAAATCACATTACTCCTAATCTAAACTGAATAAAAATAATGTACCTATTTTTAAAAGAAATACATCTATAGTGCTTGCTGATAACATATGAATTCGTGCCAGGCTTCCTAAATTGAGAAAATGCTTTTATTTTAACAGCCAGAGCTTTGCAATCTAATGAATTACCTATTTTATTTTTATCATTTGGATTTTACCATATGAATGTGGAAAAATGAGAATCTTACAGCAGTACAGTTTAACATATTATTAATACTATTTATTCCTAGGTAGATCTTGAAGGCTGTATAAGTAGATGATAACAGGGTAAATCACATTTTAAAGTTAAAGAGAAGTCAGAAAGTCCTGTGGCAGCTGATATGAAATTATGGGTACTTCATCAAAACCCAGCCAGCCACAGCTACCTCATAACTCATGCTTAGAGCTTCATAATGCGATTAGGTTTTCAAGAGGGTGCATTTGTGTTTTGGTTTTCTTTTAATCACTTTATGTTCAGCTTGGCTTCCAACTGACTTCTGATTGACTATAGTCATCATGGCGAGCATAAAGAGATCGTCAACTTTGCCGAAGAAAAGTTATTAAATTTTAGTTTTCCTAAAGGGAAACCTTCTCTGCAATAGTAATTGAAAAAAAAAATAAAATCTTTATTGACATTCTTTGAGGGAAAATACAATATTCAACATTTAGGCTGAAGCTAGATAGGTAGAGAAAATACAGATTTGAAGCAATTATACAGACAAAGTCAGCCAAGAAAATTGGCTGTGAGAGAAGGCGTCTTGTCTGCAGCTATTCTGGCCGGATTGGCACCGAAGGTTTCTTCTTTTTTTACTTTCACTCACTCACATGCTCACTCTACAAACATTTATGGAATGCCTAAAAATATGATTCATCTTTACCCTCAAATGAGATGCAGTCTAATGGATAGCTCGGGTTGGAATTAAAGGCTAGTAAGCAAATAACTGGACTTCAAGATAACAGGTGCTGTTACAGAAATACAGACGGCGGTGGGAGGATAGAGGGGAAAAAGGATAAATCTGCATGCAGAATCTGCTTATTAGCTATTTTTACCAATCTCTAGGCACTATACCATTGCCATTGAAGTGGAAAAGGCCCCACATTGAATATATATATAGGAAGCCTTTTCAATGGCCTATTTTGAGAAGCAGGACTAATTTGCTCTATGAGATAATAATAAGTGTTTCATATCTGGCTTTTTAAGACATTTACTTTTCCCTGCTTAGAAATATAACACATGCTCATTGTAGATAATTTAGAAAATGCAAAATAAAAATCACAAAAATGAAAGAAATGAAAAGTCATCAGTAACGTCATTATCTGGAGATAGTCGTAATTTTATTGCAGACATTTTTAATCTTTTGTGTCTGTGTAGGTGTGTGTTTGTATATGTGTTAAAACCTATTCTTTTCCCTAACAGGAACAGTCTTAGACTATTTCGGTATCTGCAGTTTTAAATTTTACAACATACCACAAGTATTATTCCATGTCTTTAAATATTATTCTACGTCATGACTATAGCAATCATATATTATTGTATTGCACCAACACATCAATTTATTTAACCAGTTGTCTATCAGTAAACATTTTGAGTATTTCCTATTCTTCTATATTATAAGCCATGTAGTAGCTTAGATCTGTTACATTTGGGGAAGAGAGATTAGTAATTTGAACCATATTATATTCAAATTTATCTTAAATTCGCTGATATTTTAAATAAATAGGTTTATAGTATTTTCTTTAATTATTATTATATTTGAAACCATATTTTGGAACTATATGGTCCCACAAAACACTTGAAACTTTCTGTAGAGCTTTATATTGAAAGCAAAATTTTAAAATGATGATGCTTTATGGGCAACAAATAAGGATAAAAAAACATGAAGAAAACAGAGGTAAGGTTAGTACACAGAATACATGCCATAAATATCTATAGATTTGGTGAAGTGGAGTAAACATTTAGCTCTGATTTGCCTATTAACCAACAGAAACAGAAAACTACTATCATTCATAAAAGTAATAATGTCTGAAAAAGAAAATAAAAAAGCAGTTGCTCTTTAACCCATCTATTCCAGGACTAGGACATAAGAAATGTTTTATTGGCCAGGTATGGTAGCTCATGCCTGTAATCCCAGCACTTTGAGAGGCCAAGGTGAGAGGATCATGTGAGACCAGGAGTTCGAGATCAGCCTGGGCAACATAGCAAGATCCTGTCTCTACAAAAAATAAAAAAATCAGCCAGCTGAGGTGGTGTAACCCTGTAGTCCCAGCTACTCAGGGAGCTGAGGCAGAAGAATCACTTGAGCCCAAGAGTTTGAGGCTGCAATGAGCTATGATCATGCCACTGCTCTCCAGCCTTTTTAAGACCTCATCTCTTAAAAAGAAATAAAGATATGTTTTCTTATAGATATTCATAAAGAAGATCATTATGTGTGGTGTAACAAGCATATTCTTGTTTAAATAGTCAAAGTAAATGCAATTATTTGTTTTATAGAATTGTTTGGTAAAATTTTACTTATTAAGAACAATTAAAAACAGTTTAGGGAATAACGTCAGGTTATAATATGCCCTTGAGGTAACTGGGAACACGGAGATATTACTAAACAAGTGCTGAGAGTTCTTAGAGCAGGAACTGAAGAAGATGATATTCGTTTGTCCTCCACACGTTGAAAGGCAGATAGAAGAGTCTGAATGGAGCACCAAGGGAGAGGCCACTGACCGCCTAGTGCCCTTATTGTACGACATGCATACATTTAGTTGAGAGAATTACCTACAGACATCAGCTGACTTTAGGGGGTCATTTTCAGGTGCTCTGTTCTCATATAGTTTAATTAGCTTGACTTTTTCCTGATGACAGAAAACATTAGAGTCACACAAAAGACCTCGTATAATCACAACTTTTTCAAGGGCATTTAAGGAGTGAGGAAAATGTACGTTAAATCACATGAAGCATTGTTCTAGCAAAGGACACAGTGTATTAATGAAAACATATTGTTTATGAGATATGCATGCAGAATAAAGCTGCAGGTAGCAGCAGTCACTTTGCATAAAAACTGTCATCCTAAACCTGCCTTTTTAGCTTCTGAAACAGAATCATTTGCTATTTTTCTATGAAGGCTTGTCTGACCAATACTCCTCAACCACGATCTCCTGGGCAGACACAAATGTTCATACACTATGTGTAGCAGAATAGTTTTCTCCTTGCCATATTGCTTTGTACACATTTTCAAATTCATCTATTGATTTGTCAAAGTACTCTTGAGTACTAGGCATGAGAAATAAATATAAAGAACAGGTGTACTGAGTCTTCCCTTTTCACCTAGAATGCATATTTTTAAATAAACCAGGAATCATGTCTTGTAATTTTATTTTTGAAAGTCAGTTTATGGGATAATTTTTTAGCACTGCGTAAAATAGAATGAGTAAAGAAGGAGGGTAGTGAGTAAGATAAAGACTTTTAATTTTAAAGCCCCCAAAATTTTGGATTAAAAAGAAAAAGCCTGCAGTATAAATTAAAGATAGCAGAGGTGGAAAAATACAAATATGCAAAGATTAATAGAATAGATCTGCCTCTCAAACACTGATACTTATAATATCTGTATTCTGGAAAATTTGTCCATGTATAGAATGAATGTGCTGTGTAAGCATATATAAACAGTTGTTATAGTGATACAAGGTTTAGATGATATGATTTTTTAAAGACATCTGACTCCTTGAATGAGCTTGAGACTTTACATTGTCTGTTCCAGGTTACTGTCAAGCTTCATGAGGTCAGTACTCCTAAATATTTTGAAAAGTCAGACCAATCTCAGACATTTCTATATTACCTGGGTAACCTAAGGAGTGTACTATAACTGGGATAATAGGGGAAGGTGGAGGGAAGAAGAGTTTCCTGCATAAGTACTATTTGGACCTAACAATATTTTTCTGGTACTCTCTATATGAAAATGTGACTCTAAGGCTTAACATATCAATTGCCGCTGTTTATTGAAAACTGGACATAATTTAATTTACTCCCCTTGATCTAGATACTATTATTTTCCTCCTAGACAGATACAAACCCTGAAATACGGTCACCAAATTTTAAGTAGCAGAGCTGAGATTCTAACCCTCTTAACCACTGTGCTAGACTGTCTCTCATATACAGTCATTAAATGATGTAGTCAATACAATGGCCAAAGATTCTGTAAACATGATTGTCTTCAAATGACCCTAAGGATGCCATGCTTAAAGGTGGGCAGTTCTGGTGGTACTTGAATAGAGCAATAGCAAGTAGTTGAACACTAAAGCCTGACCCTGTAAGGTGCATATAAACCACATGGCACAGAGATGTGGGTACATACAATTTTATAAAGTCAAAGATTATTAGTGGAAACATAGGATCACTGTTGTCTGAACATAGATTCCTTTCTCTCTTCTTGAGAACTTCATTGGCAATTTACTATCAAATTCTACATCTTTGCATTTATTTAAATAGTAGCAAACATGCAAAAGTCTTTGTGTATCACACCAAAGAATCGAAAAAAAGATACTTTATCTTCCCAATTCAAAAAAGGCACAGCCCATTAATAAACCATGCCAATCTTGTTAGACTATAACCGCTTAAAAAATCTCATTATATCATACTGGCGTTGGGTTTACTTGATATTTTCAGAGAGCTCACACATTCCTGGGGTGATGTGTTTCTTTTTTCCCCACCATTCCTTTGACAGGATGGGTATTCTAAGTTGAAGATTTACTTTCTTGCACTTGTTTTGTGAGACAGTGAGGAGAATGCAAATATGGGGAATGCAAATTTGGAGTTGTCTGGGGCTAGAGTTTAAACAGAGCCCAACAACATAAAAATTGTGGTGTTTTGATAAGGAGACATTTATAAAAGCTTCAGTGCTGACAATGTGACCAGCTAGTACATAAACACAATCTAAATTCTGGGTTTAGAAAGATTACATTTCTAACTGATGCTCCTCTGATGAAATTCCAGATACAGTTACTCCTGCACCTGCATTTGTCAATGTGCTACCACCACTTTATGAGTACTTTCTAAATGTTTTACATATTTATCTCGCTTAATCCACCCCAAGAGGGAGGTTCTACTAAAGTCCTCACTTTACAGACGAAAAAACTGAGATACACAGAGATGTTACAACTTCCTCAAAGTCGAGTTATAAGCAATAGAACCTTAGTCTCAAATTTTTAATGTCTTTAAAAAAATTATTATTTTCACCTACTGCAATGCTGCCTTTCAAATAAATGTTTTGGACTGTCAGCTTTAGGCATCTGCCTCCACAGGAAAGGTTTTGAATGTTACAGTCGTCAGCTGTGAGTTTCTGTATTTGACTTGCATATGTACTTTCAGAGGAATACACATCTGGGGGCACCAATCAAAGGTGAGGACCTAAAGAATAAACGTGCAAAGGTATCCAGGTAGAACAAAGGTGATGGCATGACTGAATAATCAGTTTTTGACCTCAGGTGACCTGACCTGCATAATCGTGGAAATTCATTTGTTTCCATCGAAAGGGCAGCTGAGTTGACTAAACTGCGCGCAAGAAGGTCAGACGGTTTCAGCAGAGTTACTGGAGGCGCAGATATTCAATGTCAATACCCATGCACAGCTATACACCCTGGAGTTTATTCCTCTTTTAAAGAGAACGTAATGGAGAAATTCTAGTCAGCAATAAGTTTGCCTGTTCAGGAGTCTAATGACATCATTATAGAACATTCTAACTTTGCTCTGTGGATACAATGTCATTACTGCCCCTGGGGTTTAGCCCATGCTATCTCAGTTATTCCATACAGCCTTTCTCCATGTTGTATCCTCTCCCATATGTCGAAAAATAAGAGCTTTTATAGACACAAAGGGGTCTGCAATAGCCCCAAGAGCACACAGTATTATTTTATTCATTAGTCGTCAAGTGCCTGCAGGGTTCAAAGAGACAGGTCAGTAGAAGGGTGTATATAATATGAATTGTTCTACTCTTAAAAAAAAATAAAGTATTTGCTGGAAGTTCTCCCTAGGGTTCAAATTTAATAGAAGCTGCAGATTCAATTGAAGTGTCTCAACTTTACCCCTTTGCTGAGGCCACCAAGCTGAAAGTCAGTATTTGAACTCCAATTTGGATTTTCTTTTCAATGATTGACTATTATCCTCCAATGCTCCCATAAGCACCCTATATGCTAAACACTGAGGCCTGACCATCACATTCTTGCCAACAATCTCAAGTACTTGACATATAGTTCACATAGTGAATGCTTAATATATCTTAGTTCAAGGGACAAACATCAGGGGCTTAGTAAAGACAAACGGTATTTCAAAGAACTTCTCCAATGGGCAACTGTAAGGACCAGGACCCTTCTCAATCAGTAGTGAGCAAACTGATTTTGGCACAGGGGGTCACATAAAAGTATTAATGGGAACCATCTTTTATTCCAAAATTAGAATCATTATTTTTATGATTATTAAAATAGTATACACACATGTTGCAATAATTGAAACAATACCGAAAAATAAATAATAGAATTTTCTATCACCCAAAACCAGAAAGATTTTAAATAATAAAATACAATTTAAATTACTTTATGAAGTCTTATCTATGGGTGTATGTATAGAAATGGCTGTACAATAAGTGGCATCTACACATTGGTGACACTGCTATAAGTCATAACAGACATGATTGTTTAATGCTTTTTATATTAATATGAAGTCTTGAAGACACTGTATAATATCTTTTAGAATTCTGTCTGTGTGTGTCAGGAGACAGAGGGGTAGGCTGGGCTTGTATCTCCTGAGAAACTGGCGTGGCTCCTTATGGCTCCTTTTATGAGATGGTAAGAGTTAGGCAAATCTTTTTTTGTTTTTGTTTTTGTTTTTTTGCTTTGCCTGCTAGAGAGGGTAGAACTCATTTTTGGCTTACTTTTTAGTAGCTTTCTTTAGCAACGTTTTTCTGTCTGAATGATTTGTCATGCCATTCTTGTTCTTTTGTCCTTGAGTCAATCATTTGCCTAAAGTTCTTTCCTGAAAGAAATAGCTGCCTGGGCGTATACCTATACTAACATCTGTGACGGTCAACTTTCATTTAGGAATCAAACATATTAGCATCTGGTTTGATTTTCAGATTACCCAGATCTATTTTCAAAATATACAATATTCAATATGTTACGTGAGAGCAGGAATGGAAGCACGGGGTTCACAGGTTTGTTGTGAGGATTAGATAAGATAATGCATGCAAAACACTTATCCCACACACTGCACATAGACAGCAAAGTTCAGTAAAGGATAATTGTCCTGACTGTTGAAATGTTTCTATCTCAGAGAAGTCATAACTTCTATATGACAAGCAGAGTGTATAGATCAAGACTTGTGCATAATTTTGGGGGAAATATTTGTGGCCATTCTGCCTATAATATCCGTGGGTATGCATATCTGTAGCTAAAGATTAGATTTATATATAATGAACATGTATTATAGATGTTCCAAAGAAATTAACGTATGATGACGAGTGGGTATCTATAAATATAATAGATAAATACACACACATACTCATATAGACACAAGTGAAAACATCAACATAAAATGCGATATTTATTCACATAAATCTAGTTCCTTGGTTCTTAAGCCTAACCAGACGCCAAGATCATTTGGGAAACTTAAAAAATATATACTAGCTGGGGCTCTACCCAGGCTGCTGATGAGGCCTGTGATGGGATCCAGCCGGTATAGTTCAATAAAACTCTCTGGATGACTCCGACTTTACCTGGGCTTGATAAAAAATTTAAAACATTAGGCTATAAAATTCCCTCTTCGTAAAATAATAGAGTGAGTGGCGGATACCTAACCAGTGTGGTGACTATGCTAAGTAAATATGAGCTTCCTCATTGGCTGACGGACTCTCAAATGCTTCTCCATTTATGTCAGGGCTACTATGAAACAATAAAATGGTCTCCACATAAATTTCATTTTAATTCAGATTACCTTTATAAAGCAAATGTCTATTGGTCACTGCTACAGAACTATGGGGTGGCGTACGTACGTGTGTGTGTGAGACCAAATCATATTAGTGATGTCTTGCTTCTAGACCCTCTATACTTTGATAACTATGAGGCCAAAGGCTTAATTCAAAAGGTGGAAAAATGTTACAATGTTCCCATTTATTGTCATGTTTGGATGGGTGTAGACGGGCAAATGAAAAAGTCCCTTTAATGAATTTGGAGACAAGGGATTTCATAAATCTACATGCTTGGGACCGTGCTAGGTTTCTCAGTCTCTTCTAGCCAACCAAGACTGACCTTCTGCAAGAATGCAACGGCTTGGGAGGCAACAAAGGAGTGTGGATGCACAGGAAAGGGAAAGCACCAAGGAAGAATGGCAAAGCAGACTGCCCAGGGGCTTCTTTGCAACATGACAGAGTTGCCCAGCAGGTGACTAGAGCGTACTGACATAGGAAAAAAAAAAAAAAAGCCTTTCAAGGAAGAAACAGAAGTGTGGACATGGATAGTGGAGGGCAGTCCCCCTATGAATGTTCATGTCCTAGGAGGTGATGAGGAACATCAGTATTGACTGTGTTACCCTGTCTAGAGGTTTTGCTTGGGTAGTAACATCCACTACAACTTAAATGATCGAGTCTGTGAGTGAGTTTTTGCTCAGTCTCATACACGTCTTTTAGTACACAGAGAGAATTATAGAGACAGAAAGAGAGAAAGAGAGAAAGAATGAATCAATATCTGGCCAGAAGAATGGAATTAATAAAATGAACACAGAGGACAGGATGTGGATACACCTTCATTGACATTGGATCACATTGCCCTTTATAATGTGTATATGTTTAGTAAAATTGCACAGCTCCTTTTGTCCTTATCTCTGGCCACCTTGGGAGTTTTGATCCTTAAAATTACAAAGAGGACACAGAAGGATCACAAGGCACTCCCTCTTGGATGCATTGCCATCCATCTTTTTGATGTGAAACATCTAAAACCAAATTCTCAAAAATAATTTTCCACTGAGCATTTATTCAGAGCTCTGTTTCTCTGGTGATTCTTAACAAAGGTTTTGTTGCTGGAGCCCAGAGGAAAGACTAATTTAAATGTAGAAAGAGACACTTAAAAAATAATGTCATCTGTTGGCAAAATCTCTGAGGGTATTACCTTCCTTTCACACAGGCAGGGAGCTAAACCTGATTGCATTTAGGGTTATCTTTAGCAGCTATACTCAGAATCAAAACATTCTCATGAGGACTATTGTTCTAACTAATCTACTTATTAAGCTTTTATTCCATTTTAATAGCCTTTTATTTAAAAAAAAACTCAAAGGGGGCAGCAATGGATTTTGCAATTATTAGCAAGGAAAGAGCAGCCTATGACCTACAACCACCAGTTTGTCTCAGAATGTTCGTCTTTTGAAAGCTATACTTTAAACCATTGTGCTTAATTACAGGCACTCACTCCCCCATCAGCCTGCTCTCCAGCCCCAACAACAAAGGCACAACCAGTCTGAAGCCCAATTGCCTTGGATTTGGAGGTGAAAAAGCTCAGGAATGAGCTGAAACAGCTGAGGGTGGCATACCAGAAAAATAGCCCACTGTACCATAATATTTGTGAGTGGGGTGTTCAAAGCTTTGTTTAAACCAGTCCTTTGTGCTGTCTAATATGAATTTGTGTCTTTCTTTTTCTTTATGCTTCCTCTGCCTTAACTGTCTTCAAGGGATAGAATAAATAAGGCTGATGAATCTCCCTGTTCTTTAAGTGTTTTCCTTGGGCACGAGATGTTCACATATTTCTTTTGACTGAAAGCCGTATTTGCCAAACCAATTAAGTGAAAATTTTCTAATTTTTTACTTCTTAATAAGAAATTTCTCTACACTCTACAAACTGTATAATCTTAGAGTAGATAACACTTTGTTCCCCACATCTAAATAAATTACTCACTGTGCATCTGAACACAAACACAAACCACAAACTGCTAGAGAAATGTATCAAGCTAAATGCCAAAGTATCCATGAAAACGCTGAGAACCATGACCCCACTGAAATCATACTTTATTCCCTGGAATCCCTGCTATTTTATTTGTTTAAATTTAGTTTGGAAGTTCCAAACGAAAGGATCTGCCTATGGTTATGTTAAATGTATGCTCAGTTGAAATGCAGCATTGTATACTGCTAATTAATTCTTTGATTCCTGATCACATGTTTTATACATTGCCTTTACTGTCAGAAGTTTTCCAGATCATTCTCACTCAAGGTCTCTCAGCAAGGTTTTAAGAATCATCTAAAAGCAAAAAGGAAAATTAAACCTCACTCTGCACTGGCATCTGTTTCTAAGTAGCCAGAGAATGCTCCAGGAGTTTACTCCCCTATTAGAATTTGCGAATGATGCTAGAAGTTATATTAATGCAAATGGGGAATGACCCAAGGGATAATAGCATTTAACATTTGTGGAACATTTCTAAAAAGTATTAAAATCCATAATCATCAGCTAATGAAATCTCGTAACACCCTCATAGACATACCTGGTATAAAGGAGACAACAAACCTTCATATCACAAAGTAAGTCCTGTTAAACAAGGATTTGATCATTTACACAAGAGCTGGATTTCTGTTTTTACATAAAGAGGTCTTCATGGAGCTGAGAAACATTTGCTTCCATGACCTTGAACTCTCATCCTTAAATAAACAAGGCATCCCCAGGAAGGAGAGAAGGGTATAAACATTCAGCTCACATAGAGGGTGCAACTTGGGAAGTGGAGAAGGATTTTCAAAGGTGAGAAAACCAGATCATATTTTCTTTGTTGGGGACTTTGTTATGAGAATTGTGGCATCAAAGGGCCAATGAAAGACTTTCTCCTGAAATGAAAGATCAATATCTTATTTGATTTGCAGGCAAGAAATAAACTTCAAATGGAGAGTTTCTTACTGTGTTTTCCTTAGTTAGACTCCTCTTCTAGTTTACAAGGCTGCTGGCCATATCTTAAGTTCTCAGATAGAGAAACTGAGATGTGTGGAGGTTTCATATGAATTCCCTGGACCTCACGATCAACACCACTCAATAGAGACGGTGCACGTGCCACATTCCTACTATACTCAGGCACCTGGGAAATCAACAGCAAGAGGCCCTCATATCGGTGACATAAATGGCTGACTAAAGAACAAGAGTGGATATTAAAGAGATAGTCTGTCTCCTCCTGTCCACAGCAGCTCTTACACTATTTGCCTACTCGATAGCCAATGGTTGTTTCTCCAACCTCTCTCCTTTGTTCCTAACCAAATCCCATTTTTGCTCATGTTAACAGGTGCTCAGAGAAGCCGGGCCCCTTTCTTAGCCCAGAGAATACCTATGGTTTGTCTAATTATCTAGAAATTCCATGCACTTGCTTAATTGACTGATGGGCAGGAAGATGACCCAGCCCTATGCAATGAAAGATGAGGGAAAGTAGACTGAGCGATTCTTAAAATGATTTTAGTCCCTGATGAAAAAGAGAGATGCTGGAGGTAGGCCTTCCCCTATGCTTGCCTTTCCTGGTTTGAATATTATTGTGGCAGAGTAGGATGCTTGAAGGTGAAGCCCTACGTGACTTCAAAGGCGAATATGGCCAACACCAATATAAAGATTCTTCAGTTCTCAAAGGCATTGTTAAACTACTGAACCAATCCAGAAAACATCTATCTCCAGACTCGAGTACCTTATTTTTAAGCCTCACTTTAGTTTGGTATTGAGTTATTTTTGCAACTGAAAGCAACTATAAGGATATATCCTCCTCCCCTTTCTCCACTGAAGGAATTTTTGCATTTACAAAAGACCTGTGTATTCTTAAAAGCTCATTACATTTGAGTGCCTTATGGTATTTACCAGAGCTATAATGTATAGGGTGAGTAATTCAGTTTGCCTGGGACTGTCCTAGTTATAGCTCTGAAAAGTGCCACATCCCAGAAAGCCCTTTAGTCTCAGGCAAACCTGGATGGTTTGACACCTTAAACAAATAAAATGAAATAAAAAAAAAAAACCATCATATTTATTCTCTGCCAAATTAAGAAATTATCCAGATAATTCAATGTTTTTTTTCCCCTAAACATCTGGGTATATCAAGTGCAAATAGAATTTGGACTGAATTTAAAATAATGTTTTCAATTGCCCACTTTACTTTCCAGATACAGAATGGAGATCTCAGACCATTTGTGAAAAAGAAAAACCTTGCATATGTTTACATTAAGATTAATATTATGAAAAGCTAATAGTAAATACAGAGAACATAAAAATGTGCCAGGCACTCTGAGTACTATCCTTGAAGTATCTCATTTAAATACCAAAAAATTCTAAAAATATCAATATTTAATATTAGTAATAGTGATATTTTAATTTAGCACATGTGATAATGTAATATTTTATTTTAATAGTTCATATTTATCAATATAATATTTGTTCCCATATTACAGATGAGGCAATTGAGGCTTAGAGAGATTAAGTAACCTGCTGAAGATCACTCATATGGTAAGTGCTCGAAAAACCATTCCTAATTTTTACCAGCAAACGTAAATAGATTTAGTGTGGAGTTGAAAGTGTCACGAAACACATTTAACACTTATGTGAACTGAATTAGAACATCCTAAATGCTCATTACTGTTTCTTAGAAGTTTCACTTCAGTTCCTTCCAACCTACAGATTTAAGCACAAGCCCCTGGGGAAAATGATAAATGTGTGCCTGGGAGGGTCCCTGCTGGCACAGACTCCAGTTGGTGCAAGCTATCTTCAGGGACCCAGCCATTCACAGAGTCCCTGTACCCAGCAGGAGGAAAGTCCAATTAAAGGCAAATGCCACGTCTTGCATCTTTGCTGGTGGGAATCACCTGTTTTACACGAATACCTCTGACTCTGGTCCAGTGGAAAACCACACAGAGCATGTCAAGTAGTGGAATCAGAGGTTACTGAAGCGAAAATTGTCAGCTAGACCCTGTCCTGTACTATCTGCTTACAGGAGAGGAATGAGAATGATGTTGGCAATTTTTGATCTGATTGTATTTAGAAGATAATGTCAATGAAAATGGAGTGTTGTGACTAGTGCAAAGTAAATGTCGGGGCAGACTGAGACATTTAAGAAAGAGTGGAGAGGCCACTTTCCAGGAAAAGGCATTTAATTTTATTAACATTAGAGCTGTTACATGCCACATTGTTTTTGTTTTGTGTTTTGGCAAAAATAAAATAATTGAGGGAACCCAATGACCAAATATCAGAGTCAATTTATGTAGGGATAAAATCCAGAATGGAACCACAAGTGACCTTATTTACTTGGGTAGTTTATATCTCTCTTTTTTAAAATACAGGACTCCCATAATGACACATCCAAACATATTTTAATGATTGTGTTCTGAAAGGTTGGTGATTTATTTAGTATATACCAGTACCCACAAAATTTTAAATAGTTTGAAGGCATAAGCATTAATTTTCTCCCTCTTATATCCTACTCTGCTGCTCTCCATGTAGCTGTTTTAAAAAATATGAAATGGGGTTGTATGCACTTTTTTGATGATGTATATGACCACAATGAAGATATTCATCTACAGACAATAATAACAATACCACTAACAGTAATACTAGGAATCATTTCACTGGACTGTTTACTATAATATATGCCAAACCTTGTGCTAAGTAATTTTATATACATTATATTATTCATTTTTCACAGTAACACTATGATAACTCTAGTCACTGCCCTTGTCCAGAAAAAGAAACAGAGGTCCAGAGTAGCAAAAGATTTTGCCCAAGGTGACATAGTTAGGACATAAGGATAAAGCCTGTATTTGAACATAGGCTGTGTTGGACTTCTGAGTCCATGCTCTGTATAACTCTACTATATTCCGTTTGGTTGCAGAATCTACTTACACAACAAGATTTATGATACTTGAAATCATATTTTAAAAGAACTTCAGGGTTATTTAGCCCATGTCCTGACTGGTATAAGATCAATTCCATATAAAGCAGTGCCTTAAAGTTGTACAACCAAAAATATAATGAGAGTTCAAGAAGGCTTTAGAGAAATTGTTGGATGATAGATCTCTCCCAGTTAGGGATGCCCCCTCTGAGGACAATATCACGAAGGGCAACTATCATCGTGTCACACCAATGTCCCTTGGTGCTACTAAAAAAGACAAAATACTGAATAGTGTGGACTATAAGTCTTAGCTCATATGACTTTTTTATGTTCTTATGATTCTTAAAATATATCTAAGTAACCTATTTCTATAATTCATCAAACTTAACCATGAGGAATAACTGAATCTTGCTGTTACTTGTCCAACTAAAGGCAAAGGTGAAGCCATTCTTATTAGAAGAAGGTGATACTATTTTTGTAGCTTGTTTTCTTGGGACAAAACAATCGGACTAAGATGATATGGGTCCCGTTTTCATTTCTGCCTCTGAGATGCTGTGTGACCCTGAGCAAGTTGAACTCTGAGCCTTGCTTCCCTCATTATCAAAGGGAACAACTCAAAGCCGGGCACTTCCCTTCGGGGAAAGGTTGCACTGGAAAAAATTCAACAATCCTCAAAGAGCCAGAGATGAGGGAATTTTGTTTATCTAATGTTGATTTCTAGAAGGAAAAAAAAAATCTCTCCTGAAAAATACATAACCACAGGCTTGCCCTCCAGGCAAAGGAGATTCAAAATTTGCATAACCAGCATATTTAAGGAAACCCCAAGATAAAAAGTCAAAGTGGTCTTGACTTGGTTGTACTTTATAGAGCCTGACAGAAGCCAACATAAATTTCTCTACAAGGACAGAATTCACCCTCAACTCAAGCCTCACAAAATAGCCACAGATCAATTCCAGATAAACTCACTCTCCAAAACTGCGAAACAAACAAGGAAACAGGTGTTTCTAGGCAGTAGTCAGCAGAAACAGCAGAACATAACTTTAGATAGCAGAATTATGAGATTCAAGTTGTAACATAATTATATTTAAATATTTTTAAGAAATTGAAAAAGTGAACAAGGGGCAGAACACTTTCAAAGAAAGACCAGTTAGGTTATGAAAAGAACTTCTAGAAATGATACATTCTAAACGGAAATTCAAGAAACGAGAAAATAAAATCATGAAAAAAACTCAGTGTATATATATTCACTAACAGATTAGCATTTAATGGTATAAATAATTTATTCACAATGCCGAAGAGACACAGAGATTAAAATATGAGAGAATAAGAGACATAGAGCAATATAAAATGAAATTATCTTGCATAAGTACAACTAATATTCCAGAAAAAAAGAAGGTATAATATATAGAATAATATGGCTAATAATTTTTCAAAAGTTTTGAGAAACCTGAATCTTCAGATTTAGAAAACACAAAACAATCCTAAATATGATAATGAATAAGAAATACATATCTAGTCACCATGGAGGAAAGCTGCACAACATCAAAGACAACGAGAAGATCTTAACAGCAACCAGAAATTTAAACTCAGATTGCCTACAAAGAAAAAAGAGTTTATTCTCAATGGACTTCTCAGCAACAACAATTAAAGACAGAAAAAAAGTAAAATCTTTTAAGTCTTTAAAGCACTGAGAAAAAATAAATGTCAACCCAGAATTGTATAACTGGCTAAACTATTCTTCAATAATGAACAATAATTATTTTTCAGACAAAGATAAAAATGAGAATAGTAGATAGTAGAATTATGAGATAGGGGATTTGTGTCACCAATAAATCCTAACTAAAAGAACTCTTGGAGGAGTGGTCCCATGCCCAGAGATTCTAATTTAATTTGTCTGAGGAGGGGCTTGGGCATCTCTCTCTCTCTCTCTCTTAAAATATATACATATACTGATACTTAGATTTTTAAGCCACCCAGAGTACTGTAATGAGCAGCTAATGTGGAGAATCACTGTTCTCAAATGGGGCTTCTCCAACTTTAACGTTTACACAAATCACTTGGGCATCTTCTTAAACCTGAGAATCTGATTCAGTGAGCCCCAGAGTCTGCATAAGCTCCCAGGTGATGCTGACAATGCCAGTCTGCAGACAGCACTTTGAGTTGAAAGCTTCCACATAGTTCAGAAAGGCGAAAATTTATCTCGGACGAAAGATTGACATTTAAGAAACAACGATGAACAAAAAATTTGTTAAATGTGAGTACCTATAAACAAATACTGACTTTATAAAATGATAATAATGAACTTTAATTTTGTATGGGAAACAAGTAGAATGGGAGGAGACGGTAAGAATTAAACTGTTCTACTGTGTTTTATTCAGATGAAACATAGAGGTACAATTTATCCAAATGAATGCCTTGGTCTAGATCAAGAGTTTTACAAGTGGGTTGAGTAAACAACTAATAAAGCTCAGAGAATCTCCAAGATCTAGTGACCATAAAATCTATCAAGCAAACCAGGACACTTTTGAAAGTAAAAGGGGTGCTATTAATAATTTCTCTGGGCCGGGCGAGGTGGCTCACGCCTGTAATCCTAGCACTCTGGGAGGCCGAGGTGGGTGGATCGTTTGAGCTCAGGAGTTCGAGACCAGCCTGAGCAAGAGCGAGACCCCATCTCTACTAAAAATAGAAAGAAATTATATGGACAGCTAAAAATATATATAGAAAAAATTAGCCGGGCATGGTGGTGCATGCCTGTAGTCCCAGCTACTCGGGAGGCTGAGACAGGAGGATCCCTTGAGTTCAGGAGTTTGAGGTTGCTGTGAGCTAGGCTGACGCCATGGCACTCACTCTAGCCTGGGCAACAGAGTGAGACTCTGTCTCAAAAAAAAAAAAAAAATAATAATAATTTCTCTGGACAACACACATAATAAACCAGGTTGATTCCCGGCAAACCAAGACAGAGGGTTGGCTTCTCTCCAGAGCTGAGAGGTGCGGCTGCATGAGCAGATCTCTGAATCTCCCCCGCCCCACATCTAGTG
The DNA here is from genome assembly GCF_041146395.1 of Eulemur rufifrons. NCBI lineage: Eukaryota > Metazoa > Chordata > Mammalia > Primates > Lemuridae > Eulemur > Eulemur rufifrons. The sequence continues at coordinate 18,097,719 of NC_090992.1, forward strand.
AGAAACTCCTCTTTTTGTTTACTTTATGTTTCACAGAAAAAATAAATATTAATATAGTGGGTATCTGTGGATTTCATCTGCTTAGCATCAATTCTCCCTTCTTTTGGCCGCTAGCTGCACCTCAGTTTGCTTTTGGGAAGACCACACCGTCCATGCTCTAGCCTTTGTCATCAGTCTGTGCCACCTCCAGGAAGAGATACATCTTCCAAGCCTGGCCAGGCTGTCGTATTCTTTAGACCACATTGGTTGCGGCACAAACACAAGAGTCATGACAGCCCAGTGAGAGTCAATCCTGAGAATAATTAAGAAGGAGACAGCTCTTTCTACTGCAATCTCTAATTGTAAAGATTATATAAGCCTGCAACGGCTGAACCAGTGGGCGAGGGGCCGAGACCCATGCCAGACCAGAGGGAGAGACATGCACACACATAAGGTCTTGATGACATAGTTTGCACCATTCAATCTAGTCAAGCCTGAAGCAAATTATACCGCTGCACTCTAAGGTGAAGTGAGACAACATCTCCTAAACCATTTTTGGGTACGTATTTATTATTTCTGTTGTTCTTATTTACTTAAGCCTGTTTGAACTGGGTTTAAACCAGCAAATGAAAGGAATAATTAATAAGATGTAGAGTTTGTGAAAGCCACTTGACAAAATTAACTTGGCAATCCCTTTCAGCTCTGGTGACATCACTCAAGTGGCACCAGCTCTGTAAGAATGAGAATGAGAATGACTTTCTTCCAAGTGCTATTATTCAAATCTGTGGCTTGAAGCTGCTCTGAACTTTTTAAGTGCTTACTACTTCTCCTAAAAATAGATTTTATAACCTAACTCACCTTTCAATTGGAAAAATGGGCCAGGTTAGTGTAATTCTAAATTCATATTCCAATATAGGAAGCTTATAAAATGTTGTTTATGATCTGATTTTCAAAACATTTGAAGAGACTGGTTTACATAATAGAAATTCAGCTAAAGCAAGAGGCGAGAATTAATGCTTTCGAATTTATTTGCTTCTGATTCTAAAACTCATAACCATAAGCTATTTAAATGCATCATTGTTAGTATTCCAGGGAGAGTCACAGCAATAAATAAGGTACGTGCTCTGTTCAAGGTGCCCTAATGGCAACTAAGAAAAAATATTATTTTGCATTTCTTCTGAATGCTTGACTTAAGGTCCTAAAAGAGTCTATGTTCAATGTACTGCAATACTCTTATTTTTATATAATTTGTTATTTACTTTAGCAACTAAGTTTTTAATATATTTTGAAAATAAAATAACATTCTTGAAAAGATGTGTCCTCAGAACCCAGTAGTTCCTGGCACAGAGAAGTTCCTCAGATACTTGCTGGATGAATAATAAATGCATAAATATGAATGACATATAATGTATTAAGGAATATAAAATATATAATAAAGACAGGAGAATGTACTTTCTGCCAGTTACTAGTCACTACTTAGATACGATCTTTGGAACATGGATTCCCAGAAATACAAATTCCAATGCCAGTTAGATTTAAAAGAAAAAAAAGTCACTCAGGAAAATGTTTAGAAAAACAAAGCTATAGCCATGTTTTTCTTATAGGACTTCTTAGAGCCTTAATATGCCAGTATACCTTGCAAATATCCAAGAAGGAAGATAAAGGAAGCAGAGGTTTTTAGAAATAATTCTCATAATTTGACAACTGTATTTAATTTTGGAGTACTATTTCTTACTAAGGGTATTCTACAGACCTCACTTTCAGGAATGCTCCCAGAATCTCACAGCCAACATTCATAAGAGGGCTTGACTAATCCTATTCCCTTTGAGAAAGACACTGTGAAGCATAGTTCAGTCAGAGAAAATTTTGTTTATGAGTTCATATACATTATATAACTAACTGTTGTCATTGAATTGTTAATTTTTATTTTCAGGTGTATTTATAGAAATGAGTGTGATTTTTCAAATAATGGCTTAAATAAGTTCTGAGGATTGATATACAACTTAATAGCTTGGGAGGAGGAGGTGACATTTTCTCCTTCTAGAATTCATTATGGCAAACACACCCTATGGGGAGACATGTGCATTTCTTGCATAGGTAGAGGAACCCAACATCCACTTACTAGGATGTACAATCGAACTCTACAAAAAGATTTTTTCCTTGGATCCCAGCAAAAGAGAGAGCTTAGAGGGGCAGAAAGTATCAACCTGCACGTAAAAATGATCTGCATAAACTCATCAAAAGATCATGCTGTGGATGCACAGATTATTTGCAAGAGGAAACGTATCAAGCAATGCTTTAAAAAAAGAATGCCTGAAATAAAAGAGATAGTGTTTCAAAACTCCAATGCAGTTCTACATTTCTTATGTATCAATAAAATGTGGATAAATGCATAAAAGAGAATATTGAGTATTTCATTTGCTTCTTGTATTCAACCACACTTTCAGGGTTTTTTATTGATTTATGATTTTATTAAAGCCTCAGGGATACGTTTTCCTGCATATTTCTGGTTGATGATTGAATATGTACCTCATATTTTGTAAAGAACATGTGGAATGCTCCCTTGCAAAGCTTCACCCTCTTTTAAAGCAATACTTATAATAGGAGTTCAATACAACAACAAATAAGCATCATTTGTTTTCCTCTTTATCTTATCTTTGTTCCACAGGAATTTAAATGCAAATGTGAAATAGAATGAACACCAACAAATGCATCAACTGCTCCCGCAATATAATCATTGCAATCTATAAAGCATAACAGGCTTTCTTGCGCTGGCTGCTTACTGTCACAGTATTTTGTGGTTGGAAATACATTCTGTGGGTGTTATTTGCAACCAAATTTGAATAGGAATACTCTAAGGAATCATCCCAGTGTTTATGTGAAAAGAGTGTAATGTTTGCCTGTGCATGTATGGAACAGCTTTATTCTTTATTTAACTTATTTTCACAAAACAATTAAGGGAAATGTATTTTTAGCATCAATAATTAAAACCAGGGAACTCAAAGGGAGGGTTGATGTGCTCAGCCTTATCTAAGCAGAACTTTCTCCCCTTGCTACTAGCAAAATGGCCTTCCTCATAGTCTCCTGGAACAATCTATTCTGATTTGTTGGCCAGTTCTTACAACCTGCCTCTTGCTCTTAACCAAATACACAGCAACCCAAACATCAGTCCTTCTGCCCTGAGAAATTACCCCATGTGCTAACCTAGGTCAATCATTGCATTTCCTAGGTTGCATTTTTTAGGACCTTAGAAATGGTCCAAGGGGAATGGACTAGGTTTCTAGATCAGCGTTTATGAAATTTGGCATTGCTATGGTCTGACTGCTCCCAAAATTCATGTTTTGAAACTTAATCACCAACGTGATAGTATTAAGAAGTAGAGCCTTTAGCAGGTGATTAAGTAATGAGGGAAGAGCCTTCATGAATGGGATTAAGGTCTTTATAAAAGAGCATTTGGGCCTTTGTGCCCTTTTGCCTTCTGCCAGGTGAGGCTGCAGCAAGAAGGTCCTCATCACACCCTGAATGCTGACTCCTTGGTTTTGGATTACCCAGCCTCCAGAACTGTGAGAAATAAATTTCTCTTCTTTAGAAATTACCTAATCTCAGGTATTTTATTATAGCAGCACTAATAGACTAAGAAAAGCATGCATAAAATTCTAGATGGCAACTTGTTAAACCCAGGCTTTCAGACATCAAACCCAGAGATTCAGGTTCAGTGTGTCCAGAGGGGGTCACAGGAATCTGCATGTTTAATATGCATCCCAGGTAATATAGATGCATGTGGCCCCATATTCTACTAGATTAGGGATTAGCAAACTATGGCTCATGGGCCAAATCTGGCCTACTGTCTGTTTTTCCCAGTAAAGACTTATTGTAACACAGCAACATCTAATTGTTTAAGATTGTCTATGGCTACTTTCACTCAAAGCAGTATCTATGGTCACCCAATAAGAGAGTTGAGCAGTTTTAACAGAGATGGTATGGTCTGCAAAGGCTAAAACATTTATTATCTAGTCTTTTAGAGCAGTGGTCCCCAACTTTTTTGGCACCAGGGACCAGTTTCATGGAAGACAATTTTTCCAAGGACCAGGGGCTGGGGGGTGGGGTCGGGGGTGAAGGGGGAGGTGTAGGGCGGAGGAACTCTGTAGCCCAGGGCTTGGGGACCTCAGCTTTAGAGAAAATGTTGGACCACTTCTGTTCTAAATGGTATTGTACTAAGTTTTATGCTTCAACAGCCACAATAGAGAATAGTATGGAGGTTCCTCAAAAAACTATCAGTAGAACTACCATACAAACCAGCAATCTTATTACTGGGCATTTATCCAAAGGAAAGTAAATCAGTATATGTTAATAGAAGCTACATCTACACCCCCATGTTTATTGCAGTGCTATTCACAATAGCCAAGACGTGGAATCAACCTAGGTATCTAAGCACAGATGAATGGATACAGTATGCAGTACTATATAGAGTGGAGTACTATTCAGTCATAAAAAAGAATGAAAGCCCGTTACTAGCCGCAACATGGATGGAACTGAAGGACATTATTTAAGTTAAATAAGCCAGGAACAGAAATTAAACACCACATGTTTTCATTCATATGTGGAAGCTAAAAAAAGTTGATCTCATGGAAGTTAAAAGTAGAACAGAGGATACAAAGGGCTGAGAAGGGTAGTGGGAAGTGAGGGATAGGGAGAGATTTGTTAAAGGATACAAAATTATAGCTAGATAGGAGGAATAAATTCTAGCATTCTATGCCACTGTAAAATGACTACAGTTAACAATAATATATAATATAGTTTCAAATAGCTATAAGGAGGATGTTGAATGTTACCAACACACAGAAATGATAAATGTTTGAGAGGACAGATATACAAATTACCCTGCTCTGATTATTATAGATTATGTGTATCAAAACATCACTATATACCCCATAAATACATATAATTATTATGTCTGTTAAAAAAATAAACTAAAATGAAATAAAAGGCTAAAAAGAAAGGCTTTTGACATTAAAGAAAAAGGCTGTTGGCATAAAATGTAATCCAATTAATTAGGATCTGCTTAATTTGGAATCTGTAACAGAGTAAAGATGAAATGTGTTTTCTTTCTTATAACTTATTTTTAAAAACCCACATATTGAATAAGAATATATTTAAAATGAGAAGAGGATAAAATTTTTAAAAATGCATTATGCTTCAGACTTAAATTAATATACCAAAATATTGTGGTGTCTTAATACGTGTGTCATCTTCAGAACATCCTTCAACAACTTAAAACTTTCAATGGCTTCCCATTTATTGTACTTACTTTCTCACCCAGGCCTACTAGGCCTTACCTGACATAGTTCCTGTGTCCTTCATAAACTTCATCCTTTCCTTCTGCTAAGCCCTTGCTCACTGTGCCCCAGGCATACTGGCCTTCTTTCTGGTCCTCAGACATGCCACAGTTGACACCTCAGGGTCTTTGCATTTGATGCCACTTTGCAAACAGGGCATGTACTTTCATGGTTTTTTTTTCTTTAAATTCAGAGTATATTTATGCAACATTCACTACGTGCTTAGGAGCCATGCTAAGTCTTTGGCATCTACTGGAGGGAAAGAGAGGTTTGGTTCTTTCCTTTAAGCTTACAGTCTAATAGAGGAAAGAAACATCAAATATCGAAATACACCAAATCTGCAGTGAAATATCATGAAAAGTGTTATAATGTTAAACAACAGATGCTCTAACAGAGAGTAACAAGAGAGTCCTGATTTGGTTTAGGAAGTCAAGGAAAGCCTCTCTTAGCAAGTGACATTTATACCAAGATCTAAATATGACTAGGCCTTATTCAGGAATTTTTATTTCATTTTCATCGAACTTTCTACAATGGGAATCTGTTGAAGGATTTTAAGCAGATGAATAATATGTTCCCATATCTGGCTTTAAAAGAGTTCTACTCTGCTCTAAGAATCCAGCATTCTTTTCTTATCCATATTGAAAGTCAACCTTCAATGACTGATTTAATGTTACATTTTCTCTCGAACCAACAAATACTCTGTATGTTTTTTTGGTAACAAATAGCTGAATAAACTTAAAACAAAGATTATTTTTATAAACAACAATAAAGTCAACTCTTCCAGAGTTAATACATACCCATGGAGAATAATCAATTTTAAATATATTTTATATTTCAGAGCTTCGACTGGCGGGGGGGCAAGGGCAATATACGTAACCTAAACTTTTGTACCCCCATAATATGCTGAAATAAAAAAAATAAATAAAATATATTTTATATTTCAATTTTTCCAGAAAAAAAAAAGATCAGTTTCTGATAAATAAACATATCTGAGGTCCCGTTACAAAAATTGCAGGGTAAGCACCGGATTCTAATGGTAGAAACACTATGGTTCTTCTCTGCTATTTTTGCCCATCCCTTACCCTTGCTGCCCTTTCTAAGAAGAAAGGATGTTGAATATGGATTGCACAAATTCTAGGATTTTTGCATGTGGCCAGAATGTTAAGAGATGGCATTTGTTTAAAGACATTCAAAGTTGTAGCACTTTGTGGCCTGGGCGTTCCCACTAGCAAGCTATTCTGGCTTTCTTTGTTTTTGTCTCTCTCAGGATTTGGCTGCATAATATACAAGGCCTAGTGCAAAATGAATATGCAGGCCTTTAAAAAAATTATTCACAATTTCAAGAGAGGACAGGAGTATGTTAAGCCAAGTAGGGGGCCCTTCTGACCACAGGCAACTGATAAGGCATGTATCAATGAAAGTGGCCCTACAGAGGACAGAGGGCTAGTTTAGGACAGGATTTGGGGCTTAATATCTATGTCTTGGATACTCACTCTCCATATCTATTGGCAAAAACATTTCCACACAACTCACAATAAGTCTGATTCATTTGCTGATAGATGGCACCATATTTCTTGATTAGCCAAATAACTGAACAAAAATACAGTAAGACCAATTTTTTTTTCTACCAAGTTCACCTATACATTTATAGACATTTTGGAAGCTTCATGCTTCCAAAATCTGAGCAAATGTGATGTGACATGATAAAATGATTGTGCTCATGTTCAACACAGGTTGGCAATTGGCCCAGAATATGTGTAAGTAGAACAGCGAAGCCTTTCACATTCTAACTGAACCAAAGTAATGGACATCTGTTGTTTGTGTTGGTAGGACTCTCAGTCAAAGTGCCTTGCTTTCTCTTGGTCAAGGGGTGAAAATATGTATGATCACAACCAGGAAGTAAACTTACTGTCCTAGGATTTAGTCTTAATTAGAATAATGCACAGATAAAAATTGGACTGAATCATGCAAGGAAAAATTGTTGGTGTAGATGCATTTTATTTATGCCTTGAAGAGATTACTTCAAGATATAGTCTTGCTACCCAGTTCTCTGGAGCTGTCTTGCTTCTGGCCTGTTCCAATGCTTTTCTTTTAAATCTGTTCATTTGTTTAATTCTGATATTCCTTTTTAAAACATTTTCTTCATTTGAAGTCAGTTCCTGTTGCTTACAACACTAGCACAAACACAAAGTGCCTATTGATCTTCCATAATATTAAATAACTAATAAAATTGCTTGTATAATGAAGATAAAATGTTTATAACCAATTGAGCTTATCGTGTAGGCTTCGTTACTTTAATTATTTCTATAATTTATTTATTTAACACTTTTATTAATAATAGGTGCCAGCTTGGAAGCAACTTTACCACTGAGAATTCTAGTGCAAAAGTAGCACATCTGTGCTGACAGGATGGCTTACTAGAGTGACCTAGATAATAAGTTGTACAATTCTGGCTCCACAACAGACACTGAACTATGAAAACAGAAGTAAATGAGTGAAAATTGAATCCTCTACCCTCTATTCCATGTTATTTCTGGATGCATTGCTTAGCAGAGTTATGACTTTGTCTTCTCACTTGGAAAGGTGATTTAGACGTTTTTATCATCATGTCATTAGCAAACTCTCCCAGTAATCACTGTATATTGATGGATGAGTTCAAAATGAAGAAGGTAAATGTAAAAAAAGAGTATGTCAAATGAGTATAATACTAAAGAAAATACAATACTGGATAATTCCCACCCTCATGCAAAATGTGGAATTCTCTTGAATTTGCCCAAGCTTACTGAGTAGTTAGTTACCCTGCTAGCAGGGCTAGAAATGGATGGGTGAGTGAGGTGCACAGGGAGCAATATTTAAGGAGGCCCTCACTCTCCAGATAGTGTAAGTGCAGAGTCGGCACCTGAAAGTGAGGGCCTCCTTAAATGTTGAACCCAAGGCACCTCACTGGTCTCACTTTTATTCAGGCCCTTTCCGCTAAGCCAACCAACCAAGAGCTTTAAAGAGAAATGTTCATCCTTTCAAATGTGGTAGGGGACAAGTTCATAAAAACTCTAAAATAAGGCTGAACAGCATATTCACCATAACTGAGATACAAAATGATTGATGGTAGAGAGAAACTACATTCAACTGGGAGTACCAACCAGGGTTTAGAGAAAGTACTACTATTTGAAATTGGTTCACTGTATTTGTTTCCTTTCTTATAAAACACCACTCAGACCTGACACATGGGAAAAGGAAAATTATTGATTTAGGTAACTAAAAATTTCAGGGGTGTGGTGTGACTTGATTTGGGGGGTGGGGGTGACTCAAGAATTGGTTTCTTTTTCTCTATATTTTTCCAGGTTGACTCTATTCTCCAACAGACAAGATTGGTGTGGCCACTCCAGACCTTCCATTCTCTTAGCTCCAAGTGCAACAGGAGAAAATAAAAACATCTTTACATTGATCTCTTCACAAGCCCTCAGATTAGCTGTCTGCCTAGCTTAGGTCATATGCCACTCCAGAACAAATCCCTATGGTCAGAGAGTGTAGTGTGCTAATTGGCTTAGCCCTAGCCACACCATCCACTCCTGGAAGAAGGGCCGGATTCCCATTCAGACTACTTTGGTTGAGGGCTTGCAATGGGGTGAGCCAGGAAGAGTGGACACTGTGGAGGCCAAAAATAAGGGTTTAATAATTATGCCTTTAAATATGGACCAGATATTGACTACTAGAGCCTAGGACATTCTGGAAAGGAGAAGGAGGAACATAAGCAAAGAAAGATAGGTAGAAAAATGCTAGGCAGTATTCAGAATTAATAAGCTATCCAACTTATGACAAGTGTACTTAAATATATAGACTTATTTCCCTGTTACTCTATTTTTCATCACATTCTTTGTTTCTATTTATATTATGCCACTTGTGTGTGTGAGTGTATGCCTGTGTGTGTGTATGTGTTTGGCCTCTCTTCATTATAAAAAGTTTCATGTTTAGAGTGTTTAATGTTGTGTCCCTGGGATCTTGCATATTGTTGGCCTTCAATCAATTTTTGTTGAAAAAAAAATAAAGGGATGTAAGAGCAGAATAACATGTGCAAAGCAGGAAGCTAGCCTAGAAAAGTAGTGAGGATCATATTGCATAAGACTTTGAAAGTCAAGCTGAAGAGTTTAGACTTTATGATATAGTTAATAAATGTTTGGGAGCACAGACATCAAATGATCACAGCGGTACTCCGGAAAATTAATCTTGCAGCTTTATAACCTGGGGTAAAAGAGAGAGAAGGAGAGGTTGGATGACCCATTGGGAAGTCATTTCACAATTTCAGGTCTGGAGCATCTGATGTGAGTGACAACAGTAGCAGTAGGAATGGAAAGGGAAGTACAAATACAGGTATAAATAGAAGAGATAGTGAGCAATTGCAGGGATGGAGAGGTGGAGAGGAGTCAAAAGGAATGAGACTGTGAGGGTGGTTGCCTGCAACAAGGAAGCCATTAACAGAGGTTGGAAGCCATAGTTGCTTGGTGCTTTGGGGAAAGGATATGACAAGTTCCAACTTGGACATGCTGACCAGGAATGTGAGGGGTTGTGTTCCACTAGCTATTACAAATGCAAGTATGGGCTGAGCACACATTTGAGGCTAGAGATTTCTCCTCCTGAAGGAGGAGGTATGGAAGAGAATAAAAATGATGAGGAAGAGAAAGGATGGAAGGAGTCCAAAGCCAAGAATTACTGTTAAATATGGCAAAGAGTTTGCATTTTATTCCAATTATAGTACAGTGAGAAACCATCAATAGTTTTTAAACAAAGGAATGATGTGATTTGATTTACATTTTAAGAAGATGGCTTTGGAGGCTATAGAGAAAGTACATGTAAGGTCAAGTTATTTCCAGTCCCAAAGATGGATCCATAATCCATGAATCCCCACTCTCAGCCTAGTCTAGTTTATCGAGCTTCTCCTTCTAGACCTTTAAGACCAAACAAAACCCTACTATTATGAACTGAAAGGGGGAGGAAAGATAGCAAAGGGATGAGAAAGGATTAGTGAATGGGATCTTTACTCCATGTCACAGCTGCAGAAATCGAGGCAAAGATAATTACGTAGTTGGGGAGAGGTGACAGATACAACATCTGCATTCTGTGCTCCTAACCATTGTGCCATACTCGCTCTTGGTGGGTTCAGGCTAATTTTACAAGAAGCTGGACTGACCAGGATTTCTTTGGGCAACACATGTGTTAGATAAAAATTTGGAAGCTAATTGTGCTCAGAACAGAGTGGAACTCCTTGACCTATATTGGACCAAAGTGCTTAGATAATTTGTTCAAGGTCACACAGGCACTTAGAGTTAGAAGTGGACACAGAGACCAGGCCTGCGGAGCCCTATGGGGCAGAGTGATTTTCCCATTCTCTCATGGTGGTCTCTTTCTGTGCTGATGCATAACAGGATCGTAAGAGTTACACATTGTCACTGTAAACTGGGAACTTTTATAGTAGAGATCCTAAGTCAGTAGTTACAGGAAGCCAGTAGGTAACATAAAGGGTGAAACAGGCCAGGAGTCACACAAATATTTTTTTCTGAGGTTGAATATCACTTACCTAATATATTCAGCCTTATACTTTGTTCTTACAGTTTTTGCTGGCCATGGCATATACCTGAATGGCAAACTCAAATGAGGATATTGATATGCAACAGAAATTAGCATAAGAGGTGGTTCTTATTTGGAGGCTGCTGAGGAATACATATTTTTTTTTGAGCAAAATTTCCAGTGAATTTCCTATAAAGTGAGGATGCCCTTTTGACAAAGTCCAATATCAATGTCTATTCTCCTTGCACATGTTCTACTTGGTACCTATAGTAATAAGTAACAAGACCCAAGATATATGTAAAAGCTGTGACTCTTGGACTTAGTTTTGACTTCCAAGTCTAATGGCTAGCTTTATCATTCAATTTTTGTGCTGAAATCAAGCAAGTAGAATATTTAGGTGGATTTGCCTACACTGGCTAGCCTTCGCGGATTAGAGAATGGTAGAACCAGAGACTCAATTGTTCTACCTGTGGGAATCTTCATGGCAAGTCACAGAAAATCCAGGTGACAGACTCTTGCAGCCGCATACCTGAGCCAGTTCTACTTGTATATTCACAGTAAAAATATTAGCCTTTTAATCTTCAGGGTCACCTCTGCTTCTCAAGCGTCAATTCAATATTATTTTGCCTCCCAGCATCGTATGGCTTTACCTTCTGTGGTTGTTGTGGCTCTTAGTTTTCTAAACACCCTTCACGTTGCAAAAGAAATGGCTTCATTTTCTTTGAGCAACTATTACAAATAAAATCAACTGTATCATAATGAGTCTTAAAGCCTTAGTTAGCACCCTCCTAACAACCTTTCAAAGGTAGATCAGCATTAAAGATGTATTACCGGGATCTCATAAAAGTTAAATGTATTTCCTAGGAACCTTAGCTGAATTAGGGGCAAAGCCAGAAAAAAGAATTATTACCTCTACTTTAGCCTTTAGGCCATGCTATAAGAACAGACACCCCATCAAACAACTTCATAAATGTGAGGAACCTAATTAGAAAATTAATTCCCAATTATGCATGTAGAACAGAGTCTGCTAAATAAGGACAGGACCACAGCAGGGAAAGTCAAAGCAATGTGGAAATTCTTTCAGTTGGGAAACATGTTTCCTACAGAGGGGTATAGATATTGAGACCAAGGGGAAACATTTTTATTTTATGGAAAAAGATCTTGTGGCTTTATTTCTCTGTCCTTGGAAGTTACATTTTTACTTACAGAAGGTCAGAAAGTCCTAAAACTCTTTGAGGTATGGGCCATCTATCTCCCAAGGTGAGGGTTGGAATAGTAGAACAATAACAACAAAAATAACCTTATCAACCATCCTTTTCAATAAGTAATTCCAGAATCTCAATGTATGCATGTTTTATCTATATGGCTCAATTTCCGTTTGAAAAATGAGAAAATGTACATGCATAAGAATGCATATTTGATCTTTGAAATACTGAGCAGTACTCTGTTACGTGAGATACTTTGATATGAATCTACTACTTATAGGAGGAGGATAGGGATTCATATACAAGAGGATCAAATATATTACATTTGCTTAGATACTTAATACTTGTTGCCACCCTTAAGGTATATGATGATGACAGCCTGAGTAACTAACAGACTCCTCGAAGATGCATCCATACTGCTCCTGTCTGTTTTCCAAGGGAACAGTCACATTATACCACCTCTTTAAATGGGTTTCACATGCAATTAAAATGAAAATGCCATAATGGGCCATGACATAAGAACAAAACACACTCTCAGAAGGCTTCCTTGTGTTTTTTTTTTCTTTCTGAGCACAGAAAATTATCTCTTTGTCAGCCCTGTGGCATGGTCACAATGCAGGGCCTCAGACTAGGAAAACGTGTTCATTAGGAGAATTGCATTACCAGGCAAGGTGCCAGGTTGTGTTGCCTTGTTTGGAAGAGAAAAGAGAGCTGACTTCTCCAGCACCACCTGCCCATCAAACCCGCGAGCATTTCTTAGCCTTTCAGGTCAACTTGGGGGATGTTAACTTGCATCAACATAGGAAAGGGCAGGAAATTTGACTTCAAACCCATTAATTTAATATACTGTCTCACAAATCAAGGTTGTGTTGCAAGAGATATTCACAGTAGTGTTAATCAGCAGTTGCTCAGGAAAAAAAAGGGACGGCAGTTTCAAATTAAGATCTAAGGTGGGAATTATCAAGTTGCATGCTCTTTGTGGTGCGAAAGATGTTTTATGATCTGATCCTAAAAGTCATCATTTCACTACCAACGAAACCACAAGGGCTCTGAACAGAGAAGTGCACTAAATCTGGATGCGCCATGGCAGAACAGGAGGATCAAAACCTGAGCTGCCGCTGGGGAGGGGCCACAGACTGAGCCCTTCCCATTTGCCTGAGATGCTTCAGAAAGTTGCCCTAAAAGTTCCTCAGATCAAAGTACAGGCAGTTTGAGAACAGAGCCTTCAGACTGCTTCCTAGTCCCTCAAACCAATTTCCACGAATAATTAACTGATTCCCAACATCAAAAGGTGAGATATCCCAGGAGGAGTCAAGGAAGATCAAAGCCTGTGATGAGGGGTCCCTCTGCATCCCTCCCACCCTCCGCCCTCTTTCCCAGACAGACATCCATCCCACCGCAGCGAGTGAACAGTCGCATCGCTTCTCACCAGAGACCGACATCAAACAGACTTCCAAATAACTTGCTGGAGTTTCCAGGCTCTATTAGGAGAAAACAAGGAAGGTACAGGTATGTGACCATATGGTCCAGATTTTCTGGGATGATCTAGGTTTCTAATATTCAGTCCTATTGTTCCCACCACTGGAACAGATCCCAAAACAGGGCTACCAGGATAAAGAAAAGCTGGGCAATGCCTGACGTATAGTGAGCAAATAATAATTCTCTTCTTTTGCATATCAACCAATAGTAGAATTCCTAATTATTATATTTTTTCAAATATATTTTGTGCATGTGTATTTTTGCAATATTAAAAAAAACATTGCACATTGTCTTTCCATAATGACAAATATCCACTGAATATCCACTTTGGGATATTTGTCACTCTGAGACTTTGTCTAAGCCAGGTGCTGGGCGTAAGCCTCACAAAGCTGGCCCGTCTCTGTGCAGAATGGGCTATTTCCCATAGTGGTCTTACTAAGGCATGTTAGCATGTCATTCTAAAATGCGCTTGATCGGTTCAGCTCCCCGTGCTTTCATTCATACCGCTGCTTGGCTTCTGTGGCTTTCCACAAAGATGTGTGCACATAGGAATGCACCTTCGCAGGTCCCGAGGTCCTAAGCATTGCTTTTTGGGCAGAGAAAATGTGCAGCCAAAGCTTTTACAGATTTTGTGCTCCCGGCACTCTTTGAAACCAAACTTCAGGGTGACTTGCAGTCAAACCGTACCAAAATATTAAACATAGGAGGAGGTAAGTGAGAGGGAAAGTCAAGATAGGGCCCATGTTTCTAAATTGGGAAGGGTTCTGCCAGTATCTCGAGCTCAAAATATTAATGTCTAAAACCGAACCTACAAGCACCTCCTACAGGTGGGGGTCAGACCGTGCGGCACCTTCAGGGTAGTGTGCATTATTTATTTCCCTGTTCCTTGGGAATTTCTACCCATGTGAAATAATTCAGCAAATGCTGAATGAACGCAGTACCTTCCCTTTGCAACAGCCTCCTTTTCTTATGGTCCTGTTTTGTCAGTGGGGCCATTTTTCTTGACGGTCTCTGTCAATGGCTATTTTCTCAGATCTTTAACCCCATCTTGGATCCATCATCTCCACTAACCTCTCATCTGTCTGGTAGTTTCCGATGCTACTATGCTAACTCCAGTCTTCACGACTCTTCTGTAGACTGCTGCAATGCCTCAGGACTGGTTTCCTTATTCCAAACCACCTAGCATAGCACTGTCAGAGTAGTTTCTCAAAATCACATCTTTGATATCGTCACACTCCAACCCCTGGAGCCCATCAGAGTTCAACATTATGTATAAGAAATAAACTAGAGAAATTATCCCATATCTCCAAGTCCCATCCAGGTATCAAAGGGCTTTTCAACTGATGCCTTCTCTCAACTACAATCTTTATCCTCCTCTGGATTTTGACCGAAACTTTCAGAAGAGATGAAAGGAACAATTGGCCTGGGTTGAAGTATAGCTGTGCCCTTTTCATGAGCCACCTACCTTGCAATACCCTTCCACTCCCAACTATATGCCTGGCACTGGGGCTGCATGTCTGCTAGTTTTTACATGTGCATTTGTGCTACTGTTTTTCTTATCATAAGATGAGGGAAATAGGGAATTTTCTCTTTGTTCCCAGGTCTCTAGCACCAGCCAGTCTGGTTCACTCATTTATGTTACCTGCTTAGCTCCAGGATGCACTTGAACTTGTGTCTCCTTCCCCATAACACTGTGTAACTGAAACAGAGAAGACTAACCCCTAAGAAGTTAGCCCCACCTCAAACTTTTCATACCAATTGTCTCATTTTCTGAGGTTCAGCTTGGTTTCCCCAGAACTCCCTCTTGTATTTTTACGTTCCTCCTTTCTTTTGGTATTTTCATGGAAATAATCATACCTCCACAGCATTTAATAACATCTTCCAGAAATAGGCCAGCTCTTCTAGAATGACCCATTACACTGATACCATCAGAAAATAATACCCAAGGATAATAACATAAACCTTTTGCAGAAAAGAATAGCTACGAGGTGAAGCCCATTACTTGGAATGAATACAGGAAAGGATTTTTTGCTGTAATATATATGTATTTGCTTCTTGTTTTTCTTTTTACATATGGCTCCTTCAGGAATAACCTTTGTGAAAAGATAAAGATATCAAAGTTTAACTTTTTGACCTTTCCTGCTCCAAACTAACATTGATAACATACTGCGAAACTCACATTTCCTGGCTAACACCCGCTGAAGGGTTTGTGAAAGCATTCTTTAAAAGTGCTGTTGTCTTTCCTTTTAATCCTTTATGTTTACTTAAAAAAAAGGGGGGGGGGGAAGGAAAGAAAGATAGAAAAAAAATCTCTGCTTTCTAGATAACATGTCCCTGACAAAAGGAAAAAAACATACAAGTGTTTCTTATGAAGAGCATCAAAGAAGCCTCCGAGATTGAGAGGGATTTTCTAGTTGATTCTAAGCTGGATTTTACTGTTGCTGGCAATGGGTCCCTGTGGCAACTCACGTCTTTCCTCCTCTCCACTCTTCCCCAGTGTTTGAACATCGCTTTTTCCTCACCACTAGCACCTATTTCCATCCCAACAAGCAATTTACACGGATGCCTCTTTCACCCCAGCGACGAGTCAGTCATTTTAAGAGATTAGGGAAATGAAAATTTGATTGTGCTCAAGAAAAGACTCCTGAAGTGGAATGAACCTCTCATCCTTTAGATTAATAGACTAAGACCTTAGAGGTCACTTGACTTGTTAACGTACAGTCCTGTGCCACATAACTACATTTCAGTCAACCACGGGCTGCAAACACGACGGTGGTCCCATAAGATAACAATGCCGTAGTTTGACTGTACCTTTTCTATGTTTAGATGTGCTGAGACACACAAGTACTTGCCAATGTGTTCCAGCTGTCTACAGTATTCAGTACAGTCACACGCTGTGCAGGTTTGTAGCCTAGGAGCACCAGGCCACACCGCAGAGCAGGGGTGTGGAGGACACTCTATGATGTTACAGGACAATGAAACTGCCCGGAGACGCCAATCTCAGAGTGTGTCCGTGACGTTGAAAGACAAATGACTGTCTGTGGTTGAGCACTGGCAGGTGTGGGAGGGGAGGTCTCCTACCTGCCATTTTAAGAGACAGTGTAGCATGATTGTTAAAAACAGGGGCTTTAAGATTAGACGAAAGTAGAGTTAAGTCCTGACTCTGATACTTATTAGCTGTGTGATTTCGGACAAGTTACTTGACTTCTTTGAGCCTCAGTTTCTTCATCTGCCAAATGGGAACAATGATAAAAGTTAGATCATAAGGCATGTATCTGCCTGAAGGCTTGCAATGTCTGCAGCAAAGTGCCCGATCCCCTTATGGAGTGCGTAATATGCCCCGACTATTATTGCTTTGTCACCACAAATCCAACGACTGAGCCTTTTTCAATGCTCTGTAACTGCCTGAGTCTTGAAATCTATGCTATGCTTGGAGGGACTTCTCCCACCCCAAGGAAAGGAAGAGAGCATTTGCCCCACTTAGAAGAGAAACTGGGAAAAGAGAAAAAGCCAAATGTTATGTAAGAAAAACATGAGCTGCAACCTCAGGTTGCAAAGTACATTTATGCTACTTCAAGAACTTCATGAGAAACACCCATTACCAAGCAGGTTTAATTTGTTTAGTTAATAAACTTTATATGACCCATTTTTATTTAGCATGTGTACTGGAAGCTTTTTTATATAATTTCTGAGTCCACAGTGGCATGCTTTCCCTGAACATTTATGACATTCCACAACTCAACTTCCAAAGAAACCCATTATGAAATTAAATGGATCCAGGTGGATAATTTGAGAGGGTAACTATATTGCATGCAGCAAAGACAATATGTAAATATTGCAGCAATCTCTCTGACACGATATTAGAATATGAAAGAATATGAAATCAACAAACCTATGAGATACTGAATTAATTTACTTTCAAATATTAAAAGTAATGAATCTTCTACTTATTTTCAGATTTCTATGACTCATCTTAATACTATGATAATTTCTAACTCCATTATATTACTTAACACATATTTGCATCATAGCACTCTCCAAATGAATGCCTAGCACTTTTTTTCAACCAGCATTTGCCAGTAATTGCTTTTGTATTTTCACCATTCTGGGTTTGAATAGCCTGTTGTGAAATTTTTTTTTAGAAAGCGAAATAAAGAAGCCAACACTTGACATGACAAGATGCACAAATAAACAAGAAAGAGAATAAAACTCTGTTTTGAATCTGGAACTCTCTTACTCTTCACTGGGAATGTGCCTCCCTTCAGTATTTATAAATATATAAATAAGTGAATATGGTCTTTTTTCGTTTTTGATAGAAGCTGTTGGAATAGTATTCAGCAATGAAAAGGAGTATACTACTGATGGAGGTTGCATCATGGATAAACCCCAAAAAGATTGTGCGGAGTGAAAGAATCTAGACACAAAAGACCACATATTGTATGATTCCACTGGCAGGAAATGTCCAGAAAAAAGCAAAATTATAGAGGCAGAAAATAGATTTAGTCATTGCCTGGGGCTGGGTGTGGGAATGGGGGTTACCTATATAAGCAGACATGAAGGATCTGCCTAGGGGGATAAAAATGTTCTAAAACTGATTTGTGGCTATGGTGTCTCAGTAAAGTTACTAAAAATTCTTGAATTGTATGCTCAAATGGAATAATTTTATGATATATAAAATATACCTCTATAAATCTGTTTTAAAAAGAAAACCTGGAAGCTGTAATTAATAACGTAGATGATTTATAAATATTTGTAGGGCAGGCTGCTGGAGAGAGCAGCTTTCTGCAGTGGTGTTATTTCAAAGTCAAATCCCACTTTGCAGTGATACATGGGAACATCTTCTGTGGGAACCCCAAAGGCTTAAGTTTGCCCACGGAGCACTGTGGCATTGCTGCGTCACCTACAACACCCTGTGGTGCACTTGCAGAGGCAGTTTCCAACATTCTCCTCCGCAGAAGACATGATCCCTCCACTGCACCCTTCTCTCACGTACTATATCCACACAACAAGCGGAGGCGGGCTTGATACCCATAAACTCAGTGTGCAGACTCAAGAGATATCAAGATTAGTCCTGGATTCCTTTTTTGAGTTCACTGACCTTTGCCAAGCATTGTTATTTCCTCCACCAAACAATGTGAAACGGTGCCCAATCCTTTTACAGTTCTATTGCACTTATTTTTTGTCTTAAATTTTTTGATTTTAAGCTCTGGTATGATACTTGTATTGTAATTCACATGATAAGAAATGAATATGTGATAACAAATGATGGTTTTATATCATATAGGTAATAAAGGCTCACAATGTATTCAATTTAGTGTACGTGTGTGTATAAACACACACATATATATACATTTGTGTGTAGGAAGATGAGAAGTAGGAATGAAAAAGAGTTCACCTGTGCATCTAATACACGTCAGAATAGCTACTTAAGTCTTTCTGACAACTGTGTCCAGTTGTCTCGGTAGAAAAGAGCTCATTTTGTAAATACCATATATGCTGACTCCTAAGTGACTGTATTTTGAGATCACGTCCCCCTTCTCACATCCACTGTCTCTTTCTCATTTCCTCAATTCCTGATATTTTGGAAATTTGGAAAGTGCCAAAGAGAAAAAGTGTGGAGCCTAAAAAAGACCTATTTGCTGGAGGAGGAAAGTGGGAAGCCACCAGTGAGTGTGCGTCATTTCTGTGCCAGACACGGTGGTATGCTAGCGGGTCCTTTAAATACATGATTTTATTTAGTCCTTGCAACAACTCTCTGAAGCAGGTTGTATTATTCCCTTTTCACTGGTGAGGAAGCTGAAGCTTAGAGAAAGTTAACTAACTAGCCCAGGTTCGCTGAGCTATAAGTGAAGCAGACAGATTTGACTCTGATGCCTATTTGTTTCCTGATTAAAATTGATTTTGATGCTCAGTACCTTTTACTACCTCAGTAAGATTTAGTAAAGCATTTCAGCAGTATATTCTGCTCCCTTATCAATCCCAAGAGGGCCGTTTGAGAGATGAAACTCCAAGAATTCTGGGAGAAAAAGCCTCTGACCATCTTTTCAAGAAAACCAAATGTGATTTTTGTTGTTGTTGTTGTGTTTCCTGAACCATCCTGATAAATTCCTTACTTCCTCATTGAACTGCCTAATTAGAAGGGGTGTCTCTGTAATTATAATGACCTCCTTCTGCAATCAACCATGATGTATAGGTGATAAACTACTGGTCTCCTATCTCATTATGGGCAACTATTCTCCATGGTTTGTTTGGTTCTGGGAGCCGTCTGTCATGGAAATGAGTAGGTGACACCCTTCAATGCAATTTTAACTTTTTAGGTTTCGATGCAATATTGACTTTGAGGTTTTGCAATGAATTTCTATAGATGTATTCACAAACACAGTAAGGCTTCATAATTATGAAAGTTATCATCTTGTTTACCTTATTAAATCATATAAGGCAAAGGCTCTCAAACTTGAGTGGGCATCAAAATTCCCTGGAGGGCTTGATAAAACACAAATTGTTTGGCTAACTCCCAGGGTTTCCACTTCAGTAGGTCTGAGGTCTGCCAGGCATTTTGCATTTCTGACAAGTTTACAGGTGACGGTGATATGCTGATTTGGGGACCACTCTTTGAGAACCACAACGCTTAAGGAAAAGAAGATTTTATATATACATATATACAGCTCTTGCTTTCCTCTGTAGGCTAGAATGCCTTTTTGTGATTACGGAATTTCAATGTCTGAACCCACTGAAAAGTGGACATACCAAGAATTCAGTTCTGCTTTATACTGTGTTACTAAGTGGCATCTAGGTTTTGATTATTATCATTTCAAACTATATTTTTTCAATTTACAAAACAATTTGTTTTATTACTTGGTTCTCATAACCACTTGCCTGATTGGGCATGGCTAGTATATTATGACTATTATAGATGAGATAACCAAAGCCCAGGGAGGTTAAGTGACTTGTCTGTGTAGCTAGAGAGGATTAAAGTGGGTGTGATTTTGATTCAAAATCTCAAAGACTTTAAATTTTTACTAGTACACACATCATGTGCATAAATATATATCTCAACAAACAAAACCAGACTGATGAACGTGAAGACAGGTAGCGACACTGGGCCAGGAATCAGGAAGCTTGGGATTTAATTTCTTGCGTCTGCTCTATTTTTTAGGTGACAAATCATGGATGCAAATATACCAGTTATTCATCTATAAAATGAGAGGTAGATAGGAGAGCTGAGAGTCTTTCCTGTTTCAGCTCACTATTGATCTAATCATTCATTGAACAAGTATTCATTAAGAATTTACCATGCCTCAGGCACTGTTTTAGGCTCAGAAGATAAAGAGAGAAATGAAAGAGATATCACATGACATTTTTACACATCGGGAAGCTTAGATTCTAGGTTTAGGAGAGAAAAGTAAATAAACCAACTAGCTCATTTAAAAGAGTGATGAGATTTTTTTAAAAATTAAAATTAGGTGAGACCATAGAGAATGGCTAGAGTGCTGTTGTAGCTAAAAGTCAAGGTTCTCCCCAATGAAGTGATATCTGAGTGGACCCTTGGATGACAAAAGTGAGCCATCCATATAAAGTATGGGGAGAGGATATTCCAAAGCACAACTGTACCAAGTTCAAAGACCCTGTGGTATTAATATAAACCAGCTTTGCTTTTTTTGACAAACGGAAGTAGGTCAGTATTCTGGAGCTGACTGAGCAAGCAAGTGGTAAGAGACAAAGTCAGAATGGTGGGTGGCACCTGGTCCTTCAGGGTCCTGAAGACCGTGATAGAAACTTGGAGTTCTTTAAGCAGGGAAAGACATGACTTGATTCAGGCTAAAACGACTCATTCATTCCATGGGAATTGAATAAGTGTATAAAAATGAGCATACACACACATAAAATCCAATTTCAAAAAGTTTGACCTTTAAATAAATGTTTTCCCTTAGTTTATTTAGCATATGAATGAGAAAATACAAATTATTAAATAATACACCAGCCAAAATTGTGTCTTCACCATTGATACTTTAAGGATATTACTAAGTATTATAAACATGGGCAACTCAAATAATAATTAGGAGGAAAATCATATGGAAATTACTAACAAACTCATTAGAGTGTACTTAATTATTGCAGTGAAGGGTTAGCAAGAGGATTGGAGCTTACCGAATAAATCTGTTTGCACATGGATTGATATGCTTGTATCATAATTACTCACAGCTGTTGGACTTTCTAAGTTTATTAGGAACTTAATTCCAAAACTTTCATGCTGAAAAGATTTTCTAAGAGAGAAGTGTTAGCCCAGTGCCAGAGATGTGAGCAAGGAGCATTTTTCTAGCAATTCTTTTCAATGATTACATACAGAGTAACTACAGATCTCCTCATTATACATAATGAAGTGGATCTGCTCATTTTTGATTTTCACACACTTTGCAGAAAGAGCAAATCCTCCTGATTGAAACTGCTTGAGTTCTGTGATGAGAAGTTGTGTGTAATATGTATTCCAATTACAAAACGATCTTACAAAAAAGGCTTGATGCCTGATGTATTCATTTGAAAGCAATTCTTGGCTAAATTGATCTTTAAATAATCTATCTATATGCTTGTTAATTTAATAGATCAACTGACATCAGGGGAATACAGGAGTGCTTCATCCTTCACACTCTGTCTTAGAGCTGACAACTAATCCTTCTTGGTGATTCATTTATTATACTTTATAAATTAGAAGAAATGTACAGGTTCCCTGAAATACAGCTGAAGCTATGCCCAATAGTTTTTTCTTACTCACCATCAATCAGAAAATTAATACTGTGCTTGGGCTAGTAATTTTGATCTCAGTCTAATTTTTAGTCTATTTAACTGATGGCTGCTGTCCTGACTTAGGGTGCTATTAACATAATGAAGTGATTATTTGCGACTAAGTGAGATATCCTTTGGTCCTAAAGCTCCTTTTCAGATCAGCCTTTGATAAGTGCTTATTGTGGACTAAATAAAGGAAATAATAACTTGAGAGCAAAACTGTTATCACAGTCAATGAATTTTCCAGTGTGAATGCATGCATACACACACACACACACACACACACACACCTGTTCTATCTATATAGACCAAATCATAGTACTTTATAATATGCCCTTTTAAATCTTGTTTGCCATATACCATAAATCCAAGACTCCCAAATTTCTCATTTTTTTTCCTCAAACATACTTCGGACTATCATATATCTATACCTACACCCATTTCATTCCTCCTCCCTGGAATGTCCTTCCTTACTTTAATTAATATCCCACCCAAACTTCAAGGACCAAATCAACATCTCTTTCTATGAGAAGGCTTGCCTTACTTCATCCTAGGCAAAATCAGTGTGTAAATAAACTCCCTTTTTAGTACTAGTATACTATTTCTTATCAATGATAATACACACAGTAACAGTAACTATCATAGTGATAGCAAACACATTGTTCTTACTGTGTGTCAGGCACTGTTCCAAATTCTTTGCATATTATCAATTCATTTAATTTTTACAATAGCCCTATGTAAATGACATATAATTTTATTTCCCCCATTTTGTACATGAGCAACAGTGGCAGTAAGACATTAAATAATTTGTTCTGGGTCACTCAGGATGTCTAGAGGGCTGAGCTAGTTTGGACCCAAACAATGTGGATTCTGAGTCCAGGTTCTTAGCTCCTACACTGTGCCACATGCCAACCTACAGAGTAGTCAAAAGCGTGAGAGAGAATCTTAAGTCCCTAGCACAGTACCTGAAACGCAGTTCAAGAAGCAGTGATTATTTTATTATTGCATGCGATAAAATTATCATAAAACAAATTATAACAAATGATTAATAAATATTACATATCTTAATTGTTCTTTTCATTTATCAAATGTTAGTATATCATTTTAGACTGATGCTCTTTAATTCAGCAATCACAACTTTTCTACATGAGTCCGTAACTCACATACTTGACTGTGGAGCAAAATAAGCATTAAGTAAATGAATGAATGAAGTGAATGAACAAACTAATCCAAGAAGCTTCTGGATGGGCTTTTCCCTGTCCTCCGTGGTTCTCTGAGGAACAGTGCTCAATCCTTCAAAAATCAGACAAATATTAAGCCATTGAAGCATGGATTAAGTCCACTTTTTCCCTTCCATTTCAATGAGTTATTATTTAAAATAAAACTCAGAAAGCAATATTTTTAAAAGTCTACATCCTGAAGTAAAACATGGAAATTATCTGATTAATGCAGATAGCCACTCACCAATTTATATTCTTGAACTCAAGAGAATCATTTAGCTAATTGTATAGGTGATTATTATGCTTTTCACATAAGTGTGTATCATGCATTTAGAATTTTTAAATTGCATCTCCAAAAGAATCCTCTTAAATCTAATTATTGTATACTTAGAATGTTCCACAATCAGCTAAAAGATTTATTTATTTCTTTAAAGATAAAAAGCTTTTAAATATGTGGAAATCCTCTTGTGAGAAGGTGAATTAAATATTTTAAAAATAAGACTTTTTTTTTTAAGGTAGGCTCATACATACATTAAGATAACTAGTCAGTGATAAAAAAACCAAAAAAAAAAAAAAAAAAAAACCCCAAAAACTCTTCCTTATATATTTCTTGCCCAGCATATAAAGTTAAGTATGTGATTATCAAAAAAAGAAAAAAGAAAGGAAGAAAAGAAAAGATTGTATGAATAATACAATTCTTATACTTAGGGAAATTAGGATGATGTTTCAGAGAATATTTTGAGACAACGCACTGATACAACTAATGAGTTTGGCTAGCAGCTGAAATGCTTAGTTACTATTGGGACTGGTGATTGGTTCAACTTTGTAACTGCTGTTTCTTTGAGTTTGGTCTATTGAGAATGCAGATATGCCCTTAGAGAACATCTCAGAAAAAAATAAATAAATAAGAAAGAGAGACAGAGAGGAGGAGGGAAGGAGGGAGATTGGGAGAGAGGAAAGAAACTGTGGTGGTTTGTTTCTCTTAGTGGTCTTGGGGAGAAACAAAAGAAAAATTAGTTTTCAGAACTATATCATAAGTGGTCTGAAATTTATACTGTTATATGTTCATATTAGTTTTTAAAAAGGGCACACATCCCCATTTTATGTATACTTATTTATAAGTTACATACTTCTGTATATAAACTATGTATCTGCTATTGCATATGCTATTAAATGTACACAGCATTTTACAACGATGTGATCAAATAAGTGAAAAGAAGTTCAATAGCTCCTTCCTGCACCACATTTGAGAAACACTGCTCTAAAATAGTGACAAAGTCAATACTTAAAAGTATAGCATTTCCCAATTGGGACTTCAACATGCTAGTATCTTGTAACATTCTGATTGGTCAAAAATTCAACCATGGACTCATCGACCGCAATCAATGCCTAACATTTTAGTTAGGTTCATAAAAATCACTCTTCGGTGCTCATCTCTATGATTGTAGCCAGAAACAAAAAGTTAAATAAAAGGTTTCTGAGGACAAATGAATGGCTGCTTTGGAGCGGTTTTTAATATACTAAAGGTTTAACAGTTACTCCCTGGCTGAGTAAGTTGGGGAACTTGGGGAATTCAGGTGGGATTGCTTTAACTTAAGTACATGGCAAAAGAACTATATTTACAGAGCCATCAGTTTTCAGGAGGGTACAGTATCCAGATTATATAAGGTGATTAGTTAATATTCTTACAAAGATGGAGGGAAAGAAAGAAGAGAGAGAAAGAAGAGAGGGAGGACAGGAAGAGAGGGTAGCTAATCTGGTAGGACTGTATTTTGAGGAGCCAAGCTAAACCATACAATGGTTAGGTTGATTGGCACCACCAATTCAGTTATGCTTTAGAAAGATCCCTTAAGCTAACACTTGGAGAGCTTCAAATGAAACTCTACCTGATGTTCTGAAGTAAAATTTGCTTGGATTAAAGCCAGCATTTGCCATGTGTTTTCAAGAATATTTTGACTGATTTGCTCTAATTATCCCTGAATGTCTTCTAAAAACTTTCCTCTCCAAATTCCACTCAAGTTTTCAAGGGCTAATTCAAGCCTTAACTTTTTTTTCTGGAAGCTCATGCCAACTATTCCAGCCCTAAACATTTATTCTTGGCAAAACTTTTCAAACTTGTGAGTGTTGACAAGTATATCTTGTCAACCTGAAAGGAATGTAAACTCCTTGAACAGAGGGGCCCTGTCTCATAAACCTACATACCTCCAAATTGCTTGGAGAACCCCGTCAGTTTCTACATCATCTTTTGTATGGCTGTGGGTATTCACTAAACATGCTGAATCCCAGCCTCTAACTTGAGCCAGTGCCTCCCAGACATCTCCATATAGATATGTCACCAATATTTCAAACTCAAAAATATCCAATATTATACTTTTATCTCCTCCTAAATTTGCTCTTTCACTGCCGTTCTTTATTACACAACCTAGAAACCTTGCAAGCATCCTTAATTTCTCCCTCTACTAGCTCCTTACTCATAACGTGTCTACTGTCAATTGTACTTCAGAAAGTGATACAGGATAATGACAGAGAAATCGCACTTTAAAGCAATAAAATATGCTTGTCAGGTCATATGAACATCTGTTTGTTTTTTAATTTTTGTCAACGTGATTAAGACTAGGGCATTTCCTTTCATGGGGCATTTTTAAAAAATCTATAAAAACAGCGGGATATTGCTACATTGTGCTAGACGCTGGGCGGGGTACTTAATCTACCTTATATACACACATGTGCATGTTGTGTGTGTGTGTGTGTGTGTGTACCAGTCACCTATACTGGTATGTTCCAAAGTCCAAAGTAAACAAAGTAAAGGGACTGCTTTGACAATGAAAGGTAAAAAAGCTTAATCACTTCAGGATTCATAATGGATTTATCTCTCTCAACTGGGCAGTTTTAAATATGGCTGCCGTGGCTGCTTACAAATATGTATTAAAGATCTGATTCCGTATGCAGTGCTGAGTGGATTTATTGAGTCTCTTCTCTAGTGCCACTTTGACATCTTATTACATTTACATGTATTCACCATACTCTGTAACAGGCCAATTTATTCACAAAGAATGTGGAACAATTTTCTCCAAGAACTTCCTCTTCCTCGAGGAGTTACCTGGAATCCTGGGATCCGGGATGCTTTACTGCACAGACGCTGCCATGAGCAGTGGAACTCGTACCTCTCATTTCCACTTCAGGTCCTCCTCGACAGGAAGCCTCTAGAGCCCTCTCAAGCGGGCCCGGCGTGGGGGCTGAGAGTGCGGGGAAGGCAACATCTACAGGTGCTGTTTAAAAGCCCCGCTTGATGGCTGCAGATGTGAGATGGCAGAATTAGACGCATTTACAGCCACTCCCTCTGGGCAGCGAACATACTGCCAGGGTCAACAGGGACAGTATCTGCTGAGTATGCTCTATGTGCTGGGCATCGTGGCACGTGCTGAGAGGACAACGGTGAGCAAAACTGATCAGTTCCTGGCCTCACGGTGCTCACAACCAAGGGAGAGGGGCACATAAATAATCAAAGACATAATTACAATCCACCATGCGGGTTAGGAATAAAAAGGCCAAAGTGTTTATGAGGGTGCCTGACAGGTGTTTTGACCTAGCGCGGGCTGGGAGGAGTTAAGGGGTCAGGGAAGGCTATTCCGGCGAAGTGATGTTTCAAGCAAAATTTGAAAAGGGAGCAGAAGTTAACAGGGAAAGGCTATGGGCTAGGATATAAGGAAAGCATTCTTAGGTAAAGTGAGATGAGTCTAGTTTGGAACAATAGTAAAAATACGGATAGTGCTCACTGAAAGCTCATTTCTACACCTTCGAAGACTCCCCTTTGGAGGGGCAGAGCTGAGCTCCATCAAACTCCATGCTGGAAACTACAGGACATACGCGAGCTGGCCTTCACCTACCCTCTCCTCTTTACCCCCTACTCTTCAGCCATGTCCAGGTTCTTTCCACCTCTGAACACACTCCACAGGGTTCTATCTTAGGACCTTTGTTGTAGCTGTGTTCTCTGCCTGGACTTCCAGATCTTTCCATAGCTGGTACCTTCTCAATGTTCTAGTGTCAGCTCAAATGTCACACTCTCAGTGAGCCATGCCTGGACCACCCTCTATGAAATAGCCTCTTTGCCTGCCACTCCATTTTGTATTTCATTATCTTTTCTTTATAGCCCAAATCGCTATGGGAAGTTACTGTGTTTATTTATTTCCAAGCTTACTGACTGTCTTTCTCAACTACAATGCAAGCAACAAAAGCGTAGGGATCTCGTCTGCCTTAAATCCCGAAAAGCCACAACAAGGCATATACACAGGAGGCACTCAATGAACAACTATTGCATGAGTGAATGAGCATGTAACAACCACAAAAACTATGCTAGGGGAGCAGTCTCTGCCAGTGGTCCAAAGCCCTGCTGACTATAGGAAGACACTGGGGAGCACTTTCCCGGGTGGACTGAAAATGAATCAATCTTCTTCATAATTTTGCCTCAGGTGACAATTTCCCACTCTGGGGCCTTCCCAGTAGAGAACTACTCACAAATATAGCTCCATGCATCTCTGCCTTGTTAATTTCCCTTCTGAGCAGTGACACTCTTAGATGTTACATTCCTAATATACTGTTCCAATTTGGCTTTAAATATATTATAAATGGTTATTATATTTTAAGGAATAAAAGTTTTGGGAAATGTGAGGGTTTCACCAGAAATGTTTTTATGATCAACAGTTACCGAAATCGCCACATATTGCCTAGAGACCCTTGAAACCCCCCCAAAGGAGTGTGCAGTATGCCGCCCCCCTTATCCATGATGGTTTCTCTTTCCACAGTTTCAGTTACCCATGATCAACTGTGGTCTGAAAATATTAAATGGGAAATTCCAAAAATAAAAAATTTATAAGTTTTAAATTGTGTGCCATTCTAAGTAGTGTGATGAAATCTCACGCTGTCCCACTGCATCCCGCCCGGGGTCTGAGTCACGCCTTTGTCCAGGGTATCCATGCTGTAGATGCTCCCCACCCATCAGTCACTTCTAGCGGCTCGGTTATTAGATCTACTGTCAGGTATCACAGTGCTTTGTGTTCAAGTCACCCTTATTTTACCTAATAGTGGCCCCAAAGCACAAGAGCCATGATACTGGCAATTCGAATATGTGAAAGAGGAGCCATAAACTGCTTCCTTTAAGTGAAAAAGTAAAATTTCTCGACTTAATAAGGAAAGAAAAAGATTATATGCTGAGGTTGCTAAGAACTACGGTAAGAATGAATCTTCTGTCTGTGATACTGTGAAGAAGAAAAAAGAAATCTGTGCATTTTATATATAGGGTTTGGTACTATTCATGGTTTCAGCCACTGTCTGAGGGTCTTGAAAGGTATCCCCATTGGGTAAAGGGGACTGCTACACTTGGATTTCCCACAGTGTAGTCCTATTTCCCCCTCCTCCTCCCCCCGCTCCTCCTCCTCCTCCTCCTCTCCTCTTCCTCCTCCTCCTCCTCCTCTTCTCTTCCTCCTCGTCCTACTTCTCCTCCTTCTTCTTCTCTTCCTACATGGAGACTGAATCACAGCAAGACACAACAAGCACTGTCTTTCTGGGTGATTATAACACATCCAGGGTGGTGTCATAAGGCACAGGAAGTGCAATAATTTCCCCAAATCCCAGAGATTTTTATGCTTTAAGTGCGGTTGACTTTCTATATAACAATGAGAAAACCAGACGTGTATTTACTGGACGCTGCAAAGGTGTGTATGGAATGTTATTATCACTCCATCAGTAAGCCTTGAAAGTGTTCAGAGTCTGAAACACACCATCCAGGTTTATGTTCTAGTTTGAAGTCAATTCTTGTACCTGCTCAGTCCTAGATTTTCTATGACTTATTTCAACTATTTTGGTCCAGAGAGACTGTGATATGAAAACAATAAATTGAATAATATGTACCAAAAAGGCATTATATATAAGATTTAGGTGAACAAGTTATACAGGCATAATTATTAGATATTAATAGTTAACATTTATAGAGCCTTTAGGTACTTTAAAGGCTCATGCCAGGTACTTTACATATATTATCTCATTTAATCTTCAGAATAACTATAAGGTAAATACTATTAATATCCTTATTTTACAGATAAGGAAACTGAGGCCTGTGGAGATTAGGAAATTCACCCAATGTCACACATCTAGAAAGTGGCAAACCAGGAATTGAACCTAGGTCTCCCTCTCTCTCTCTCTCTCTCTCAGTCCCTCTTTCTCTCTCTTCTAGAAGTCAAAAATTTTAATCTTTTGGCCTTGTTCAGCATCTTGCTCTACCACTTACATGCTATGAGACCTTGGAGCTCTAAGTCCAACTTTTCTAATGTGAAAAATCATGATAATAGGATTTACTTCATACATTGTTTTGGGGGTTAATATAGCAGAGTACTTGACTTACTATAAATGTTTAATAAATTATGATAATTATCCATTATCATTACTTTATGCAAAACTCTATTGCAGATTCAACAGTAGAACATCCAAAGACACAAGCTTTTTTTAGGTGATTGGCAATATATTTGGAAGACAATGCGAGCAATGCACAGTTAAAAGGTCAATGAGTAATATAAGAGTGTAAGAGTAAATGGTCAACTGCAGAATATCAGCAACAGTAACACTATGCCAAAGGCTTTCTTTATCCTCACTTAATTGTACCATATTTTTAAAAGGTGGTATTATTACCTCATTACACATGAATCTGCGGCCAGAGAGGTTATCTGTTCAAGTTTATACCATTCATAAATGTTATAGGCAGAATTTGAACCCAGGCCAACTTACCCTAGAGCCTACATTCTCTATACCACCTTATGCTCTGCCCTACTGCTTCCCACTGCCATAGACACTCCAAGGTGGCAGGGATTAGTGGGTATGAAAAGAGAAGAACGTTTTAGAAAGGAAGAGGAATTGACCAGGACCTACAGTGTAGTTTCAGGAGGTGGGACTCTATCATAGTATTAGAAATCTCAGATCGTGAACAAGGAAGAAGGAACATCCAAGGCATAATACCATGTGGGAAGATAATAGAAGCCAATGAAAATGTGAAGAAAACTAGACCAGTGAGGGCCTTAAATGTTAAGTTGTGGCCTTTGGGTCACACCTATAAGTAATTGAAACAACTGGAGATTTTTGAACACGGCAGGGAGAAAATTACAACACCATCTTTCAACACAATCCATAGAACAGAAATATGCAAGACAGAAGAGAAGTCACTTAGGAGCTTTCTGAAGAAACAAATAAGAAGCAAAAAAGAGGGACAAAGACCTGAATACAGGGGTAGGAATAAGAACTAAAAGATAAATGCAGATGAGCTTCTAGAAATCAAGTTCCAAGTTGGCAGCCTTTTGAGGCCTAGGGCTATGTGTTAAACTTCTTCTAAAGCCTGGGCACAAAGATTTGATATGTACAGAGCGATTTCTAAAGCATGTCTTTTCTTCTGCAAAGTCATTTACAAATATAGGACATTCTTGTAATTGTCCTTATTTTGTGTGATAACTATAGAAATTTTCCCTTTAGCAGTTTATTCAAAATAATATAGATCTCTTTATAAGTAACTGAGACAAATTAATATAGAGTAAAGTTGGAACAAGGATGAGCTTCCTGTCTTAGGGAATCAAAGCTTTAATTTATAAAGATTTACTGAGGAATATCAAATACACATCATAAATATCTTAAGGTTGTTGGACAAATGGTTGTCAGAATTACTGTTTTATTGTCTTTTTCTACAGTGTAATATCAACAGGTGAACTCCAGCATCTGGGAGCTACATTGATAATAGGACCTCACATTCTCTCTTTTCAAAGGGAACTCATATACTGAATTATCAGAGCCCAGATGAAATCCAGTTAATAGCTGAAATTGCTGTTTTCTTTAGTGTGTTGCCTTATCTCTTTTTAACAAGCCTTACTTACTAGGGTAATTGCGCTGAATTCAATCCATTATCTATGGATTAATTCATTAGGGTGGTTTAAACTTTGGGAAAATGGATGGGTTTTAACAGTCCTCCCCTCTGTTCCACAAATTGACACTGTAAAACAAGTCTGTGCCATTTTTATAGAGGCTCCCATTCATGAAATAAAAATCAATGAAGACATTTCCTTTCCAAGCCCTCCTGTCATTGTTATGCTCTCTTGGTTGCATGGAAAGCCTTTGGGTAAAAGGAGGACAACTCCAATCGGAAAGAGAGTCATTGTCTTCGGGAAGGCGTGAACAATGCATTTCTGGGCCAGTGCCCTCACCACTGTGGCGGCCCCTAGTGTGACTGCCTTTGGGGATGCAGTGACAGAACCAGACAGTCCTTGTCCATCAAGGGGCGGGTGTGCGGAAAGTGCCTGGAAACCCAGACCGAGTCTTTTCTGAAAGCAAAATGAGGTTGATTATCATGAGAGTGCCAATGATTTCCCTTTCGCCGGATGTCATCCTTTTCAAGTGATTTTAGTTGGTGGATAGATTTAGTCATGTATGGCAGTGGTTCCAAAACACTGTCCTAACTGGCTACATCAGAATCAACTGAAGCTTTTAAAAAAATAACAATCCCCAGGGCTCCATTCCCTAGAGCTTATGATTTAGTAAATCTGGGCTGGTGCCCAGGAATCTTTGTAAAAAGCTTCAGGTGAGTTATATGCAGAATTCATGTTTATATGCCACTGACTTAGTCATGTATCTGTTTTCTTTTTTAAAAATGGCCACATAACCAAATGAATAGGGAAGCCTGGAATTGTTTTATGTAGGACAGCAACCAATGGTTTCAGTGTTATTAAATATATCAACCAATCTTTGAAAAGCCATGACAGAAATACACAGCATGAAAGCCCACATGACATTGTCTAACCTGAGACCATTCTGTGTACCTGAAGAACCCTGCCTCCCACGGTGGCCTTCAGATCACATTTTGAGAATGGCAAAGACAAATATTGACAAGCTACCTCAACTTATGGAATATATGGGTATTATGAAAGTTAACAATCACAGATTTTGTTGTGGTAGTTTTAGAATATGCTCACAAATTCTTTGCCACTTTCTCCTTCCCAAACAGAGCCTAATCTATCTCTTCTTTAATGTGGCTAGACTCAGTGACTCACTTCTGATGAGCAGAACGTGGCATAAATAAAAGTGGGTCTTACCAATGAGTCCCAAGGCTGGATCGCAATAGAGATTCCTTCTTCCTCTCTCTTGACTCTCCTGCTTTGAGGGGACGCAAGCTGCCATGTCACAAAGACACTCAAGCAACTTGTGGATTTTCCAGCAGGGAAAATCTTAGGATTCTCACCAACAGCCAGCCAGCACCAACTTGCCAGCTAGTTTAATTCAGCTAACCAGGAAAAAGATCATTTTTCTCCAATCAAGACTTAGATGACCCCAGTTGGGGCAGACATTTAGACTGCAACCTCTTGAGAGGTCTTGTACCAGAGCTGCCCAATTAATCCACTCCCAAATTTCTGATCCACAAAAACTGTGGGTTTTAAACCAGCAAGTTTTGGGGTAATTTGTTACACAGCAATAGATAACTGATACACCCAAGAAGACTTTCCTTATCTAACTTATAGTTGTTTTTACCTCTGTCTTTATTTATTCCTTATCTGAGACACACAGACATATAAAAATAATCACACATACACATCAGTAAATATTTCATAATTCATAAACATGGTTGTAAGTATAGTCCCTAAAAAACTCCATAAGTAATGGTTAAATAATAGCAATAACATTTTGGATGGCTTCAGTTAGGTGGTATGTGATAATAAAAGAATTATGTTAAACATGGACTAAAAAATAAATCTGAATAGTAGGGATGACTGCAACCAGGAAATGGTCTTGTATTTTACAAAGTCACGTCATTGCACAAGGAATTCAACTTATTGGTAATAACAGGAAGTTGTGTAGGCGGTAGGCAAAATCATCGTCGTCCTAGCTTTACAAACACTTTTCAAAAAGCAAATTCAGAACAGCAGTTGCTAGGACTAGAACACAGGTGATGAAGACGAGTGTGAAAGTCTGGACCTGCATTTACTGTGAAAAGGTGATGTGAGAGTTGTCTGTTTTTGGTAAACCAGTCAAGATTTAAGGAAGTGATTTGCTAAACGGGGCCTCAGGGATTGGAACACTGAAGATCAGCAAATAACTCACAACGAGGTGATGAAAGAAGAGGATGTGGAAATAGTTAACAGGGTGAATAGTTTCTTAATGAAACAGAATGGTGTTAATGCAAGAAGCACCTTTTTTATAGCTCTCTATATTGTGTATCTGCAGATACACACTTCGGTAAGTGTTTGGTAAGCATATTACCGAATATATTTTGTCGTTCCCAACAAATCGTCTTGTTATGAAGTCTTAAGTTAAAAGAATACCATCAGCTCTTGTTAAGGAAAAGTTCCTAAATCCCAAGGTCCTACATGGCAGAGTCAAAATATCAGGGGCTCAGAACACTCTTTTTACCTGGATGAGTAACTTGTTATATTATCAGGAAGTTTGTCTTTGGGAGGGTAAGAAGCAGTACATGAGTTAGATGGTACATATTGGCAAATAAAACATGAAAACCACCTAACTTTTAAATAATTATTGAAATCTCCCAAAGAAGATAGATTCTATATGACTATACATGGGAAAAAATTAAAAAAAAAAAGCAAAACCAGAACAAAAACAATCTGCTGCTCCACTAGCATCCTGCACACTCCCCAAAACTTAGCAGTTGTACAAGCAGAAGAAAAGACGAAGGTGCTACAAAGGAGACCAGCACAAGACTTGGTCTTGCAAGGATTCCTTCTAAGGCCGCATGTGAGGCTGCCAGGTATGAGGGACTTGAAGATAGGGTCACTGTGAGGAGCTCACTCATCTAAAGGCATTCGAATTCAGTAATAATAATAATAATAAACAAAATCACTGTGCTGGCTAAACAAATTCCTATTGGTCTCCAGGTAGCCTGCAGACTGCCAGGTTGTAAAAATGTCTGGTTTGGTGGTAAGCTTAAGGTTAAGAAGAAAAGTGAAATTGCACTGGCTGAATTGACTCAAGGTGGTGAATCTGAAAGAATGTTAAAAAACAAAACAAAACACAAACCCATGTGTTCTTTGAAATGATAAAGAAAAACCAGACAAGTTGGGAAAAAGGGATACAGTTTTCTGTATCCTAGTAATTTTCTGTAGAAATCATGCCACTGAATAAAACAGAATAAAAAATTAGATGAAACTCAGTGTTAGAAAAGAAAACAAATGTCTCCCTTTTTTTTTAAGATGAGGAGGATGGGACCTTATTAAATGATCTACATTCAAAGTACTTGGCTCTGGAACAAAAAATAGCAGCCCTATTTCTTGGGCTGGGAGCCCTAAAGCAAAGCTTACCTTTCTGCCATGTCATGCAGTAACTTACTGTGTCATTTTATTTTTAGGAGGACAAGATCCAAGAGATATTTAAAAAATGCTTAAAAAACATTTGCTTTTCCTGTTTTCCCTGCCACAAGAACAAACAGTTGCATATTTTGTTAAGACACATATAGCAGGAAGAGAAAATTGATGAGAACACATGATGTAGCTTTGGCAAGTCAGCGAGAGAGAGGGAAACATCGGAGAGGAGCAAATGAAACAAAAACTCTGAAGATGACAGGAAGGAATTCCCACCCTCTGGCCTCCTCTGTGGCTGTTTGAATTGGAACATACAGATAGCAAGATAGCTCTTAAACCACCTCCCTCCTTCCAGCTGAGGGTCTGTCATTTTCATGCCTGGAAACACTACTTTAAGCAATTTCCATGTCTACAGCGTTTGAGGGATTTTTTAAAAACACAATGTACTTGGAATGGGAACAATACTCACATTTGAACCTTGTGGTGTGACTTAATGCTCAATCGTTTCCTCTGATGTCTTTCTAAAAACTGAACAGGGGCAAAGAGGAACCTAAATCTTTGCCGACATTTGCACAGCATGTGCCCAGAGGTAGAAGTCTACTCCGAAGCTCAAGTCATTGTTTTATCTAGTTCTTCTTCTTTTTAAAAAATTAGTTCATTAAGGCAATATAGGTGTTTAAACCATGACATTTTTATATTGCTCTGCTTTTTTGTGGAATTTCTAGTCCTGAGCTCTCAGATTTCAGAGGTTTGCTGGTATGAACAGCCCAGAGGGTTACTTTTCAACACATGTCTCCCTCAGCCAAGCTTCTGTTTACTTTTCGATAATAAAATCAAATAAACCAAATATTACAAAAGTGGAAAGATAATTAATTTCCCAATTCTACTCATTTTGCTTGAATTAATAAAGATAAATTGCAAATATGTGAAAAATGGAGACACTTATGTAATCTTATTAAGATCCGGTATATAAAATAGTGTAAACACATGCAGCTGTCAGCAGGAGACTCATGAATATGTACTCACCTCAGCCTAACCATTTTGGCCTTAGAGATTTTTACAATATAGTAGGAGCTTCTTAAGAGGAGTGAAAATGCAGCCAATTCTTAAATTTCCTGTGCCTAAGAGTTTGTTGAAAAATGTAGATTAACAGCTCCACTCTCAGAAATTCGGAATTCATAAGCTTGCAGTGGGACCTCGGAATTGTCATGTGAAATAAGCACCCCTAGATGACTTTGATGCAGGTGGGCCATGAACACAATTAGAAACACTCCAGCTCAGTCTTTCCAACATGTTTGCTAATTGCATAC
The DNA here is from genome assembly GCF_041146395.1 of Eulemur rufifrons. Lineage (NCBI taxonomy): Eukaryota > Metazoa > Chordata > Mammalia > Primates > Lemuridae > Eulemur > Eulemur rufifrons. Next base: position 18,133,924 of record NC_090992.1, read on the forward strand.
CTATGTTAGGTATGCTACAGTGAAATAATGGCTCTGAATTAATATCCTTGACGTGGCATAGGAGGTTCTAAATGACCTGGCCCCTGCTTACCTTTCCCTGTATCTCCTGCCATTCTCCCCAGTCCACTAGTCTTCTCACCTGATGGGCTTTGAATTTGATTGACTTTCTTCCCCAAGATCTCACCATGGCTTTTCTTAAGTCATTTAGATTGCAGCTCAAATGTCCTCACCCCTGCACAGCTTTCTCTGACAACCCAATCTCAAGCAACAATGGTAGGTATTCTCCAAAGACATCCTGTTTTATTCTCTTCAGAGCAAATATCATTATTTGAAATGATCTTATTCATTCATTGATGTGATTATTGCCTGATCCTCCCAGTAAAATGCATTGAGACCTTGTCTTTTTCATGTTGTAGATTTTACTCCCAGAACAATATCTAGCACACATAATTACTTCTTAAAAATTTGTTGAATGGATGAGGAAATCAAAGGATAAATAAATGTCCAAAGTCTTTTCCATCCTGTCTTTCTTCTTCCTTTTTAGGTTGATATTGGGATCAAAAAGAAAATGGATGTAAAAGGGAAATCTAAAGCAGTCATAAATGTGAAACATTCTCACGTCATTATCATCATTAATTATTCAGAGCTGGTTGTGAACTGAGACATTATGTTTTTTATGGGGAGAATCCAGAGAACTCTTCTCTGTTACTTAGGGGTTAGGGAAAGTGAACAATGGGAAGACCAAAAAATAACCTGGGACATGAAGTGGGCCCAGACCTCTAAATCTCTTTCAAAATCAAAGATGAGTAAAAACGTTTCTTCTCTGAAGATTGCTTCTCTTAAGAACTGAAAGAGGAGAGGAGGACTGTAATTCTAGCATGGTAGCTCTCTCATTTACAAATATCAGCATTTCAAGTGGCACAAAGCTGAACTGATATATGTTCTCAAGAGACAGCTTTTCTATAGCACATTTTGAGCTCACTTCTTGAGGAAAAAAAAAAACAGTAAGAGCCAAAGAGCAAAGTTTTCTCCAATAGAGTTTGAGTTAAATATTTAAATCCACAATGGCATTATTAAAAAGGAAGATCCATAATCCCAAACCATTCATAAATTGGCAGAAAAAAAGAGGGCCATGAACACTTTTTGACCTAAGAGTCGTATACTTATTTTTAAAATGCTTTTCAATAAACTATGATCAAGAGGGAATTGAAAGCTACTGCAGACTTATACTGAAAAAGGATAGCTTGAGGCTTGCTTCTTGGGAATGTATGAATCGTTCTGATTCCTCTCTCCACATGCTTCCCACAGCTGTGCCCTGTCCTCTTGGTTTACACCGATTACCATTATTACAGAGACATTTTCCTAATTGCATGTACCATTGTCAGATCCAAGGGCAGGTCTGAATTAGACTGCAGATGCTCAGGCTGCAGAACCAACCACTCGGCCGACTATTGACCTCTGAGAAGGTTAACAGGCATTTATTGACTCTTCACATTTTAACACAACCCTACTCTTAAAATACATACATATATTCATTATTAATCACACTTTGCTTCTAATCATCCCAAGGAGATTTCCTCTGGTTCTACAGGCATAACCTCCAGATCAGTATGGACTATATTAGAGGGGTAGAAAGGAGTTAGACAACTTGGATTTTGTCCCTCACCATAGAGCTGTCAGTCCTACTAATTTTTGAAAAGGACTAACAGGAAAAGGTCTTGAAGTAGCAATAAAAGGAGTAGCAAAATCGGAGTGAGCATGTTTACCCAACACAATGCTCAGGGCCAACCAGAGCAATGGGACAAAGTCATGGGCAATGGTTTGCCTGATTTTAGGCTATTAAAAACATTGCTCTCATTAAATATATCTTTTATTATTAGTAGAGCCAGTGCTTCGCTAGGTCTAAGCACTTTGCATGCACAATTTATTTTAATACTCAGGACAACCATGAGAGTCGGTTATCTTATGTCTCCATTTTACAGATGAGGGCATATAGGCTCAGTGCTAAATAACTCATTAAAATTCACAGAGCTGGTAAGTAGCAGCACAAGGATCCCATCCAATCCATACCAGTCTTACTTCAGAGATCACGCCTTTACCAAACCCTCTAATTCTATACTGCCCTCCTCTAGGTTCAATTTCACAGAAGAGGAAACAGAGCCCACTAAATACTTTGCCTTATCTAAAGCCAGAGTGCCAATCTCTGATGAAGATTGGGCCCTGGCTCACTTGGTAGTTAGTGAGAAAAGATCAAGAATTTATTTAAAAATGCAAAAAAAAAAAAAAAGTATTTACATAAAGGTGCTACTTTCCCTAAGCTATGTACACGTCCTTTCACATTGTTACTGGTGACATAATATTGACCCATACAGTACAGAAAAGAAAACAGATGGGACTATCTGTCAAGTCATTTCACAATAGAAAAACAAAACAAAACCAAGCAAAACAAATGAAAACTTAGATTTCTGTAGTGTCCTGGAAAACTGGAAGATCTAGACTATTGGGCAGTATTTCTATGTGCTTACCTTATGGGATTTGAGTAGTGAGTGCCCCCCACAATGGGACATACACTCCCCAGTGTGCCCTAGTGACAACCGTCCATCCCAATTGTCTTTTACAAAGGGGATGTTCAGTACTTGATGATCTGTTCTCTTCACTGATTTACCTGAAATGTCTCAATAAACCCCCTAGGTAATTTTTAGGACTTTTGGTTTAGAACCTGTTTTTCTTGGAGTAGGGGGGAATAGACACCATTATACAGGTAAAATGCTATTAAAATGAACATCCGTGACAGATGGTGCAGGGCCGAGATGGAAAGCCTCTAGCTGAGAATATAGAAAGCAGGTTGCTTAACAACATGTGGGGAGATTTACTGCAAAGAAGGTGAACGGGCTCCCAGCTCCATCTCTCCAAATGGCTGGGACAACTACTCTGCTTTGCTATAGCTGTGCACGGACTTAATGAACTTAGAAGTAGAATAAGTAGCTTCCACTATTCACAGACATCGAACCGAGTTCTGACATTCAGCTAAGCCAATGATGCTCACCGTGGTTGCACAATAGAATCACCTCAGAAGTTTAACAAAATGCCCAGCCCAGACAAAATAAATAAATAAGTGTAACTGGGAGTAGGTCCAGGAAGAGGTCCCCAGAAAGTTCTCATACATCTCCAGTGTTGACAACCACTCACCATTGAAGAGGATAAAAGCATATGCATGGAAGGGAGACCCTATAGGTGATGGTTAAGAGCATATCCCCTGAAGTCAGGCTTCCTGGGTTCAAGCCCCAGTTCTGCTACTCACAAGCCAACTTCGGGTGACCCTGGACAAATGGTTTTTCTAAACTCTAAGCTAGCAATGGAGTAAAATTAAAGTGAGGGAAACATGTATAATGCTTAGAATACTAATCACTTGATAAATGATAACCATTATTATCACCATTGAATGCTGCTGATGGCATTGATTCCCATTTGAGGGGCAGGTAATTAGTGATAAATTTTGTCATAGTCCTCCTAAATTAGGTATCACCTCAAGACCTCCAATCCCAAGCACAGAACCACACTGAAGCAATGACAATTAATGAGCGATCTCAGAATCGGAGTCCATCACAAAGTACTCAAGAGAACAGATGGCTCAGCAGTCACTGGGTCCTATCTTGCTAAGGTATGAAATTCACATGTAAACAAAATTGATTAAGTAACTTATTCCTTCATTCAGAATATGTACATAAAGTTTACTATGCAGCAAGCATTGTGATAGTATAGTGGTTCTTTACTCAGCCATCCTTCCATGACTCCCTTGCTATTTAAATATTTAACAATTAAATGCACTACCAGTAAAACTATGTCCAGAGCACAGTGTTAGGCTCTGTGGCTACAAAGGCATTCAAATATGGACCCTATACTAAGGGGCACTAGAATTGAGTGGGTAGGAAATGCAACGTACCCAGAGGTAGAAGAAGAGAATTATGAGTCTTCAAAAGGCTGGTGATATCTGAGTGTCAGTTATTAAAACAAAATTAATTTAATATAGATCAAGTAGGGATCAATATTTGCTCATAGCAGTTTAGTAGTCAATGGGCTAAAACTATACATTGAATTTTTAAACTTTTTATTTTGAAATAATTTAAGTTGACAAAATAGTACAAAGAGTTCTCGTGTAGCCTTCACTCAGTTTTCTCCAAGATCATCTTACGTAACTATAGTACAGTATCAAAACCAGGAAATTAACACTGGTATAATACTATTAAGTAAACCACAGACCTTATTTGAACTTCACCAGTTTTTACATGCACTCATTTGCGTGTGTGCACGCACACACAGTACTATGAAATTTTTATCACCTGACTACACAGTAATTTTAAAATGCAGAGAAAATATGTAAAATATAGTATCTCAAGGTGACAACGTTTAGAGGGGGAAAAACAATAATAAATTAAAACTAGGGCACCTACTGGAAACAAAATAAAGCACCAGTTTCCAACATAGCAGCTCTGTTCCACCTGGAGTTCAAAGCAATATGTGTGTAATGTTTATAACAGATCATAATGCAAAACTTTAAACTGAAAGTTGCATTTGTATAGGCACATGGGAGAGGTGGATATGCAAAATGCAAAACCAGGTAATCATCCTGGAAGATTTCCCATAGAACCAATACTCAATCTAAGTCACAAGTATAAGAAACCAACATGTTCCACTATTTCAGGTGTGGAAGTAAATTAAAAGAGCAAACGTATCTGGAAAAATTCTTGGTTCATATAAGTATGCATTGCCCTTTTTATGTTTGAGCAAATCAAAAGGAGAAGAAAACAATTACATCATTTGTTTCCTCATGTTTTTCATCACAGCAAAAAGAAATGTAGCCCTCCATCCCCTCTCTCCCTCCCTTTCTTCCTTCCTTCCCTTATTTCTTCAGAAATAATTTTGAAGAAAATTGAAGATCTGATTTTCCTAATACTCTTACAGCCCTTTAAATGAATGCATACATGCTCATAATTACAAGGAAGGCATTTGCTATTTTGCATCAGTGGAATTTAAGAAATTAAAAACCAAAAGGGGGTTTTCAGGAACACAGCAGAATTGCCTTTTTAATAATAGATTTGGCTCCTCTAATCCATTCTTAATCTAATTAAGACAATGAAAAGGATTGGGCTGCCATCTCAGAAAATGGCAGGATGCTATAAACAGAGTGCAATAAAGTGATCAGTTCACACCCCATCAAATTTACTCACAGTCTGAATAACTGCTCTTATTTTCTGTTACATTTTTACAATTTAACAAATGTTTTCATTTGATTTCCACCACTTCATCTTTAGATCAAGCACAGGCTGTTAGAACTTCTAGTTCTGGAAAGCCATGTTGTATCTGGCGAAGCAAGACACAGTGTGTGATTACGGAACCTTACAAATTGATGCTAACATCTCCAATAAGCAAAGATAATAATTAAGTGGTAAACCTTTGGCATTAAAAACAGCAACGGTGTTATTAATACCCAAATGGGCACCAAAACAAACAGCATTGACAGAATTTAATTAAATGATTTTATGATTGTGTATTCTTTGCAAGCCCAGCTGATTACACTGGTTATCCTTCGATGAGCATTTAAACTGGAAGTAAGATTCTAATGGCCATTCATTCAAATATTTCTTAGGGAAAAAAAATAAGTATTTTTTTTTTTTTCTGTCTTAAGTAGAAATGGAGTAATGGAGAAAAAAATGAATTGGTTTTGGTCTCTATTCTCACCACTAACATAAAGGATATTAAAGGGAGGAAAGTTTGAACTAATTGGAGAGTTTGCTTGCCTTTCTTTTTGTTTTAAATAACGAGTAACTCTGGAGGAAAAGGGGCTGTTGTTTCCCTTAATTATAATTAAGATATTTTGACTGTTTATTCAATGATGGTACTAAAGTCTCAAAAAAATTTGCCATTTCACACATCTGAATCTGTGGCACGCCAACTTGAACATTTATTGTATTCTGAAATCATAACACAACTGAAGAAGTACACTTACTATTTATTTTTGCAGAGGTGAGCAAAGAATACAATAAATAACAACAGTAGAGACCAAATGAGTCAAGGAGTCTTAATCTCAGTATCAAGGATCTACAAGTTGCTGATTACTTTGTCAAAAACAAAACAAAACAAAAACATCCAACCAACAACAAAAATAACCTCTGGGTTTCAAAGATACTGGTAGTCAATTTCCCAACCAATGAGACTTGATACGGATAATACTTAATGCCCACCAATCCTTGAGGAAGAATTACAGTGAACAAATACTTCTAAGCAGGTAGAAAAAAAAAATCACCCCACCCCACTTGGTATTGTTCACTGTAACAGGGCAGTCCAGAATAGAAATCATGTTATAATAAAAATGCTTATTAGGTGACAAAAATGTATGTTCTGTTCTGCAACAAGATACAGTTGTTTAGAATGTTTATGAGTATTGTCAGAAGCTCCATGCAGTTCTCATAAATTATAATTTCACCCTTAGATTCCTCGTTTACATAAACATAACTAATATAAAGGATGCTGAACCCCCACGGTGAGATAAAGGGAACATGTGCTTTCATTTGGAGCCATCGATGAGGATGAAGTGCAGAGGAGCGAGATCCCCCCTCATACTTCATGAGGGCTTTATGCTCACTCTAAGGAGAATGGGATGGAAAGAATGAGAGCTTTGAGAAACTGACTGCTGGGGAATGTCGACTGCACGGACTGGAAGTGGCTTGCCAGGATTCTCCCAGCAATCCCCACTTCTCCTTGTTTATTCACCCATCCCTTAGGTAGACCACATATCCCTGTGGATGGTGATGTGTTTCTCTCCTCCTCACGCAACCAGAAAACCAGGCTGGAAAATCTCCCTTTGTTTTCCCACAGTCCTTAGCCCATGAATTCAACTTGAAAGTGGTTTTCACTTCCCAAATACAAAAGCAAAATAATATTTCCTCTCTCGTGTTAGTTAACAGACAACACTTTACCTTTGTCTTATAACAAGTGAAAATGGCAGGATAATGTAGTAAAACTAACCAAGGCCTGGGGGGCTGGGTTCTCCTATATTACTCTTAAATCCTGCATGACCCTGAAGAGGTCAAGAGGTGACCCTGACCTTCCCATGGGGTGAAGGAAAAGTTTCTAAGCAAAATGTGGGGAACTGGATTAGACCAAAGAGACAAAATGGCCCACTATGGGCCAGAAATGGCCTGAAAACAGGGATTGTTGATCACATAATAGTGTCCATACATTGTTTTTGAATTGAAGACATTGGAAAGATACGAAATTTCTGATGGATGTCATAAACAATGTATCTTTGTTTCTCCCTTTGTTTTAAAGCAGATTGGCAGGAGCTGAGTAGCAGCATGTGCTGTCTCCCAGCCTGCTCTGATTTTGTCATTTATTTGTCCAGACATAAACAAGTATCTCTGGGTGACCTGGAAACTTGACAGTACTCCGGATGCAATGCTCTCTAAAGATTCCTAAAATCTTTAAAATCTGGTTTATTATTGGTAGATTTGCAAACACTTTTCTATGTTAAAACCAAGATAAAGTAAAAGAAAATAAATAATAAACATTAACCATTTATTCAGAGCAATATAGGATTTTAAAATTAGTGATATCTCCGTAAAACTTCTTCCACAGTTGCATTTTAAAAACATACTTGGCAGATTCTTTACTTATTGGCCTTTTCCTTATAGCCACATTAAAAGTACGGCATTAACATTCTTATATACACCTAAAGCCTGACTTTGTTTTTTAAAAAGGGAGCAAATGTAAGGATGTGCATGTTTTAAAAACCAGCTGGCCAGTCCTGGCCAGACATGAACTTGGCTTTCTGTGACCTGGGGCTTGGGTTTATGGAGGTCATCTTTCTCAATGAGTGATAGAGAGCTGGCTCCTACTGTCACTGCATCCAGTAACAGTTGATGACAAGAGACCTTCAAGTTCAATGATCACCTTTTACAGATGAACAAACTGACCTAAAAGGTGTCTTCAGTTAGCTGACTCCCTTCCTTTACCACCTAGTAGGTGGAGAACTCAGGACAAATAAACATCCCTTGTTGTCTTCATTTCTTCATTTGCAAATGAACAACGAACGCTACTGGTAATATCCACCTCACAGGGCGGCTGGAAAATTAAATGCAAAGTGCCTAGTACAGCCCTGACATATAATAATAACAGCCACCATTCATGGAATGAAGATTATCCTCATAGTAAATCCCAAGAGGTAAGTAATGTTATTATCCTGAATTTACAAATTAGAAAATTGAGGCATCTAGATGTTAAGTGACTCGCCCAGGGTTACAGACAGAGTAAAGTGGTAGAGTCTGCATTTGAACTTACACAATCTGACACCGGAACATGGGTTTTTAAGCACAATGTTCTATGGATCATGCTCTTCATATAGCACTTAATAGTTGGTAATTGCTATTAATTTTAATAATGATAGTATTTTTATAACCAGACCTGACTCTTCCTTCACGTCTCCACCTGCTCAGATCTGCCAACAGGAAATCTTTATTCACAACCCCCTTTCCTTAGCTGTAGTCCAAATTTTGCAATTTTGCACTTAGAGAAAATGTGTCTATTTTTGTTATCGGAAACTCTCCAGTGGACACTTCCATTTCTGAACAAGCCTCTTGAAGATTTTCCAAATGCCACCATTTGGAAAACCTTAGAGTTGAATGCTGCCACACTTGTCATTTGATAGTCTCATGTCATCTAGGAGGTCAAAGAGAAGTCATATATTAAAGTTCCCCTCAAAACATTCCGTATGTCAGGAATGTGCTACATAAATGTAGCATGCTTGTAGTCAATGTATGATAACAGTTTGTCAAATACAATTCACTGAGTCCAATTGAAATTAATGAAGGGTGTAAAAATGACAGCTATCTGACATATTTCAAATCTCAATTTGACATTTACAACCTTTTAAAGTTATTTTTAAATGCAGCAGTGTTTAAAATGTATTGAATATATCATATGCCACTAAGCCACTGTTGGATGATTGGGGATGTAGCCATGGAAATTAACACAGGGTCACATTTCCTAGCCTTTAAAAAATCATGCAGTATGCCTAGACGCAAAGAAAATAAGGCAATGTATCTTATGAAAATTAAATAAATGCCACGTTCTACTTCTATGTTTTGGGGGGGTAATTTCATTTCCATGGAGATGCGTGCCTTGATTAACACTCTGCTACAGGTAGAAATGTGCATGTGTAAGCTTAGTCATGGGGGTGGAAGCAGAACGCCATGGGTGGTGAGGACCAGCTCTATGTAGGATTCCACTGTGCTGCCATGAGCTGGGGGTAGGGGGTTGTAAAAGAAGGTAGCAGTGCCAGATGCTGAGAACTCATGTTCCAGTCCTGGCTCCAGTAATAATTTGCTGAATTCTTACGTTGGGCACAACATTGTGATTTCTTTTTTTTTTAATTTGTAAAGTAAAATAAGCACTGGAAGAAACTCATGGGGTGGAAATATGGATCAATAGAGGTAAATGTGTATGAAATTAGAGTATTTGGAACATGAAACAAAATGTAAGTTGCTCTCGCTTCCTATGGTCTGAATGTTTGTGTCCCTCCAAAATTCATAGTTGAATCCCAATCCTAATGTGCTAGTATTAAGTCATGAGAAAGAAGCCCTCATGAATGGAATTAATGCCCTTATAAAAGAAGCCCAGAGAGCTGCCTTGTTCCTTCCATCATGTAAGACACAGTGACAGGGTGCCATCTATGAATCAGAAAGTGGGCCCTCACCAGACACCAAAAATGACTTGATCTTGTACTTTCCAGTCTCCAGAACTGTGAAAACCAAATGCCTGTGGTTTATAAGCTACCTAGTTTATGATATTTTGTTACAGCAGCCATCATTCAATCTACATGTTAAATCTCCTCAAACTACCGCCCTATCTAAACTTCCTTGATGAACACTTCCTTCCTCCTGGCACGAACCTCCCAACCTATCATGGTTGCTTGAGTAGCCATCCAAACAGAGAAGATGGAGGTCCAGAAAGGTACACAACCTTCTTCTGTGGCACTATCTGGATGCAACGCTAGACCAAGGTTTTCTTCATCTCTTCTCTCAGGACTCTACACTCTAAGGAGGTGCCCAGGGTAGCCACACCTCCCGTTCCAACCATAATTGCTCCTCCTTGATCAGTTTTATAACACTGCAGCATGAACGAAAACCTGCCACTAATGAAAAAAAAAAGTAGAAATATTGAAAATGTTAAATGCCACTCCGATGTGAAAAGAAAGAGTTACACTGTAATAGCTCATTGAGAATAAGAGTGGGAAATGAGTGGAATCAAGTAATGCAAAGCCCTGAAGAGGAGTCAGAAGGTTATGAAGGTGGGCATTTTGGGAAGGTCTACAGTTATGATGGGCATGCCCAAAGCCCACTACCATTTCTGCTTGTAAGATAATCTATATTAAGCCAGCAGGAGACCCCTTGGTTTTCCCAGGTCTTAGTCCAGTACTGGGTGCAGAGTAAGTTTGTAATAAAATTTGATGAATGAATGCACTTATGAGGGATTGTCTCCTTTTGATTCAAAGAGAGTTTCATACATTGAGACTTCCTGGCTTAGGGATATGAGAAGGTTGAAATGAAGAGCCACTCACAGATCATATATTTTTCCATGAAAAGAAATTTATGGTAACTAAAATATCCAATGGAGATAAACCAACATGGTAATCCAGAAACATTGATCTAAGACTTGTGGAATAAAATAAGAAAGGAATCAAACACTTTAACAAGTTCTTTATTCAAGTTATCCCATCTCAAGCGTATCACTCCAGCTTATTACATCATTTAAAAGAGTGAATTCACAAAAAGCCCATGATACTGTGATACAACAAGAAATATATATTTTGTCTCTGTTCTTGGTTCCTGAAACACAGCTTTTAAAACCCTCTGTATCTCTGGAATGATAAGAGTGTCTTTTGTATGCTAATGAGATGACTGGTGGCTAGGGGCCCCTAGATAGCTTCAGAATGGGACCGGTCACCAGAAAGACTAAGGCATGATTAGAGTGTTGGGACTCTGAGCTCTACTACCCAACCTCTAGAGAGAGGAGAAGAGCTGAAGGTTGAGTGGATCACCAATGGCCAATGGTGTAGTCAATCAAGCCTACATTATAAAGCCCCCATAAAAACCCAAATGGACAGGGTTTGGGAGCTTCTCGATATCTGAACACATGGAGGTTCCTGGAGGGTGGTGCAGCCAGGGACGGCCTGAAGCCCTGCAACCCTTCCCTCCTATTCTTTGCCCTTTGCATCTCTTCCATCTGGCTATTGATCTGTATCCTTTATAATATCCTTTATAGTAAGTGGGTACATTCAAGTAAAGTATCTCCAAGAGTTCTGTGAGCTACTCTAGCAAATTAATTGAATCCAAGGGAGAAGGTTGTAGGAATCCCAATTTATAGCAAATCAGAAGTATAGGTCACAACCTGGGTCTTGTGATTGGCAGCTGAAGTGGGGGCAGCCTTGTGAGACTGAGCCCTTAATCAGTGGAATCTAGATCTGGGTTGATAGTGTCAGAATTGAATTATAGAACACCCAGCTGGTGTCCCCTGGAGTACTGATTGGTCGCTGGTGGGGAGGAATCCCCACACATTTTGGAGACAAGAGGTATAATCGTCTGTGTTGAGTGTGTGAATAGGAAAAACAGTTTGTTTTTTCCTAACTTTTCAAAAGTCAAAGGGGCCTCTCATTGGCCCACAAAAGACAGAATGTAGTATAGCAAGGATTCTCAAATTCTAGCACAACAATCCCCTCTGTTTACAGTACCAAAATCACTCCCTCAAACAATGACTTAGAGTAGTGACTCTACCTTAGAAAGCCCAATCAGACGAAAGTTTGCAACCCAGTTCTCTTCCTTTACTTTCACTTTTCTTTCCCTAATTTCGAAATAAAGCTTTTTGCATCTTCAGGCAAAAAAAGAAGGCAGAAATCGAATTCATACTGACTAGTGAGGAGGACTTGGGGAGAAGGATGACTTGGAAACAGAAGGATGAACAGCAATATGTGCCAACAGAGGAATCATTCAAGTAAGTTGCATGATCTTTACTGGATATGCAAATACAATGGATGTGGTGAACTGGAGTCAACTGGCATGGACTACAAATGTGACTATGCCTGTGTAATCCTTGGCAGCAAGCTTTCTGATTCTCAGTTTTCCACCTCTAAAATGGGAATAGTAGTGTGTGACTGGCCTGACTTATAGCCGGACTATGAAACAAAGTGTATAAATGACACATGAAGCACGATGGAAAGCATGGCACCTATGATGACAAGGACAAGATGACAGAAGGAAACAAGCTCATCCTCTACCTCCTTCAAATAATTTCATAAAATTTAAAGACAAAGGGAACTAATGAATAGCAAAGAATTGCTCCATTTATGTTTTTTACTAATTTAATTAAAGTGTATAGGGTATAGATTTCCTCTACTGAAAAACTTGCTATTGCCTGTTTGACCACAAAGAAATGACAGCAGTCACTAAACAACAAAGTCACTTAAAAATTAGAATCTGTTTCCCCCTCCAAGAGAAGGCATTCGGGTGTCCCATCTGACAAGCTTTCAATACCTCTCTCTATCAAAGCACAAAAGCATTTTCAAGAAACACTGGACAACCTTGCAAAAAAATTATGTTTTGTTTTTTGCAAATCTGTAGGCTCCTGTGAGACACAAAGCAACAAGCTCTAGTCCATTAGTATGACAGGTAGCGCTCTTACTAACAACTGCTTTTTACTCCCTGTGACAAATGTGCTTGGTGCCATGGTTGACGTTTGTGTGGTAATCAGGAGTGATGGAGAGGGGACGTCGGCGCTGCCGAAAGTGCCCCCCAATTTAATGTGAACGATTTGTCAAACGTGCTGTGATAGCAATGCTGTCAGACCCGGGCAGGGAAGCACTCTGTCATCTTTGCGCCAACCAAGGTCACTTTGGCAAGGAGAGGAGGGCTCTCGCCAATGAAATTTTCGTGTTTATCGGTGATGCGCATGGCCTACTTTCACAACTTGTTTTTCCTTCTATTAACAGATAACCATCTCAAGGTTTGGGAGACACTCCCCTGGAGAGAAGCTTGCTACAAGAAACAGTCCCCAAGGTGAGCCACTCAGTGTCATTGAGTGCCAAAAACCAGGATAAAAAATGTGAAAGCGAGGGCCCCGCGTGGACCAAACACACCCAGGTAGCTTTGTTTCTGGCTGAATACAACTATCACACATGCATTTCCAATGCAATGTTGACAATATTAGGTATCAGTGCTGTAGTGGGTGGTATGACTTTTAGTTTTATACCATGACATCAAATATTTCCTAAGCATCAAAAAGGCAAAGGTTAGATGTGGTCTTCACACAGTGGGCTCACTATGTTGACCAAATGTTTAAAAAAAAAAAAAAAAAAAGGAGGAGGGAAAAGTGGGTAAAAGAAAAACGAGGGCATTTGCTGTTATTAATCAAAAGAACCAAAAGAAATGAGCTATCTACAGGAGGTTGGGTTGGACATCTTTGTTCCGTATTCCCATCATATTCTTTCTGGCCTCAATCATTGCACTGGGCACATTGCCTAGACTAGACTGGAAGCAACACAGGGCAAGGACTATGTCTTTTGGAATTTTGCATCCTTATCATCTAGCACAGTATCTGCCCAGTAACTATTGATAGCATAAATGAATATAATCCATAGAAATAAATGCAAGAAAATTCAGTGAAAGGAAATGAGGATCCATGTCAGAGATCGCCAACTGGGCTACAGCTCAGTGATGAATTTTATTTGTGGATAAACAATATGTTTAAAAAACAATGGTTAGTTGATGGACAAGATGGAGTGCATGGCCTAAAGAAAGGGTTATCCACTGAGAGTGTGCAGCCCAAATTGGGCACAGGCAAAATTCAGACTGCACATATATTTTATTTATACCAGTCAGCGTTAGCCTATGCAATGCTTACTGTTTTGTTTTTGTTTTTTTGAATTAGTTACTAGCACTTAAACATTAGGAGCATTACGTAAAAGCTTGGATTTTGGATTCTCGGGGGGAAAAAACCTGGACAATCTGGCAATGCTGGGCTGAGTATAAACAGCTGCCCCTTTCCGTTGGACATTCACTCCCTAGTTCCCCCAAGCCTGAGAGTCTAACGCCGGCTGCCATTTGTCACCGGGTCTGCACTATTACTTTTCTAATAGCAGAGACATTTCTTTCTGCCGTGTCTCAAAGTGGCTCTGAGTGCTGACTGAAGCGCCCAAGGATTTTTCTGCAGCCAGCCCTCTCTTCCCTCATTTACATGACCTGCCTGGGCCCTGTAGATATTTGAATTTGTGACCCCTCAGCGAGGCCCTCCTGCTGCGTGGCCTTCCTGATATATTCAGGGGACAGCAGTTCCAATTCAGGCCTACTAGGAAACCTGGCCTTAAAAACTCTGATATAGAAAACTTAAAATACTGACATTTCATCTGAAACTGCTCATCGATGAAAGGAAGTGGGTTAATTAAGATGAAAATGATATTTTTATAATGCTTTGGAGATGACCAACAATTTTGATATCTGTAATCTCATGTAATCTTTAGGATAGATTGTAGCGTCATTCCCATTTTGCAGGTGAGAAAATTTTAGGCTTTCAGTGAAATTACTTCACTAGCTGGATGAAGAGTTAGGCCTGACAAACACATTAAATCCAAATGTCATGGGCTAGGACCAGAACACTGGTATTTTAGTGAAAGTCCCCAAGTGACTTTAATGCACAGCTGGAACCAGTCTCTTGGTGTTACAGACTGAATTCTGTTTCCCTAAAGTTCATACATTGAAGACCTAATCCCCAATGTGATGGTATTAGGAGGTGGGGCCTTTAGGAGGTAATTAGGTTTAGATGAGGTCGTGAGGGTGGGGTCCTGGTGATGAGATTAGCGCCCTTACAGGAAGTGACACTAGACAGCTAACATTCACTCTCACTCTTTCTCTCTCTCCTTCTCCTTCCTTTTCTTCCTCCTTCTCCCTTTCCTCTCCATCCCCTTCACATGTCCACTTCTCTCCCCACCCCCTTGCCATTTGAGAATGGGAGGGCTCTCATCAAGAAGCCAACCATGCCGATACTCTGATCTTGGACTTCCAGCTTCCAGAACTGTGAGAAATAAATGTCTGTTGTTTAAACCACCAAGTCCATGGTATTTTGTTACAGCAGTTTGAGCTGACTAATGCACTTAGATTGCAGGTTTCCTCCTGCCATATTTCCCAGATAAAAGCAGTGCAAACACAGACATCTTGTCTCAAGGCCCAGGGCAGGCTGGAAGAATACAGGTGCAATAGAAATTGCTCTGGGCTGGGCCTCAGGGAATCGTACTTTTAGGCTGGGCTCTAACAAGCTATGCCTTGGCTGTGTTGTAAGGGATATCTGATTAGCCTTAGTGGCTGTCCAAGGGGGTGAATGCATGAGAATGAGAAAAATCCCCTGGGGAAGCTTTTAACACTACAAGTTTCCCTGTGCTCTCTAGCCCCATCCCTGGAACCAGAATTTCCTGGGTGACGCCTAAATATGCATAATTAAAAAAAAAAAAAAAAACTCCTCCCATGATCCTGAGATCCTGATGTGCATTCCCACTTCAAGCGATGATAAGGACTCTCCAGTACTCATAATCTAGGAGAAACAGCGAGGGGAAAATGGACAATCGATACGCCTGGTACCTGATCAGACGCAATCACACTAAGAGAGTGTGGTTTTGCCAAACATGTATTTACGTGCAGTTCAAAATTGAGTTCCCATTACAGAGTTACACTGGATTTGATGCAGAAATTGGTTACCAGATGACACCTGTTCTACCCAATGAGGAGAAGGAACTGTACAGCACATAATCCTCGAATTCACATGCAAGTGGCCTAATTATTCTCAGCAGTGCTGACTCCAGGGGAACACTTCTCAATGGGAACATAAGGCTTTATTTCAAGGGAGCACTGTGGGATGAGCAGTTATTCGCTGGCCCTATTTAGATAATGCGACTTACTTTATCTGATGCCTCTGAGACTCATGGTGTGTTCAAAACTGAATGTTTACTCTTTGTTCATGTCCCTATATCATGCATATAGACAAAAGCTGATTCATAGTGGGTTCTTAATAGTCAGTGATGAATGAATATAAAAAGAATTTTAAAAGTTGACTATTGCTATTTCCATGCTACAGTTTATCAAAATGGTCTTTAAAAAATAAAAATGAACATAGAGTCATGATGTTCTCCTGCTTAAAGTCCTTTAATGACTTTCCATGACCTGCAGCACAAAGTGGAAAGTGCTCAGTAAATCTTAGGAGCCCATGCATGACCTGGCCTGGCCAGCATCTTAGATTTCATCTCTCACTGCACTGACAAGGGATGACCTTGTCATTAGTTGCAGTTCACGGAATGTACCTTCTCACACACCTCTAAGACTTGGATCAAACTGCTTTCCTTTGCCTGGAATATCATCTTCCTACTTGTTTCCACAATGTCTTTCAAGGTTTGGTTCTGTGAAGTCTTTCTTAATCTGTTCAAGTATAATTAATCATTCCTTTTTCCGTTGCATCCTTCACAGACATTTCATTCATGATGTCTTCACCACTGTACACTACTTACTGGTTGTGAGTCTTTCCTCCTAATTGTCTGCAAACCGCTAGATGCTTGGTCCTAGGTTTGCTTATAGCTCTGGCATCTGCCAAAAGACCTGGGTCACTGCACGTGCCCACCAATGACAGCCTGAAGAAATACACTGATGTGTCTCATTTGCATCCTGACACACTCCTGATGCCCCAGGTCCCAGAAACATACGCTAGAGAACTTACTCTTTCCCAGACAGGGAAAATAGTAGGGAACTGTTCAACGCAAAATCTTACAGAAACTCTAATCCTGCATAAGAAGTTATTTGTAGACATGGAGACCTACTAGATACTCAGATCACAAGAAAATTATCCCAAAAGATTAACAATAATTAAACCACTTAAAATAAAGCCTCATGATGATGATCCAAACCAACATCGATCTTCAGTATTGATTTATAATACAAAGGAAGAGATTGAAAAAATGCCCTGTTGCTCCATTTTGTCAATGAAATGGTAATTCACTAATTAACTATTCAATCTGAGTTTCACGGCTAAAAGTGAAAGCTTACGCTATGTTACCTGCTGCAGTTTTAATTACAGAGTATGGACTCATTTCCTACTTCTACCTTCTACCATCCTTGATGAATATTTCTTGAGCACCTACTACACATCAGACATTACTTTAATAGGAAACAAGATTGACAGATCTTGCTCTCATGTTTCATATTTTTATTTTCCTTTTACTATCATTTACCTTTTTTCATCTTTTTAATTTTGGTATTTTAAGAAAATCAGAAATGAGTTTAGTATTATCTTATCTCACCCTAATTAGGAGTCTCAATTATGTGTGCTCTGCTACAGCACACAACTGGTCATAAAATGAGGAACTTCCTACCTTATCCCTAAAGCACACTCTAAAACACACAGACATATGCTACATGAAACTCTAAATCAATTAAATGAGGTACTTAATGGAAAATAAAGTACTTCTGTAAATTTGTTTTTTATTTTTTAATTTTTTTCTCTAGAAATAGCAGGAAAGAAATTATTTTTCATTTTCACTCTGTGATGTTATCACTCCTTCTGTCTCTTACTGGCAGGTGCTCTGTTCTTGGCATGGCTTGAAGATACAGGTGCTTCCTGTCTCCTCTTTAGCACCACTGAGGAGGAAGAGACAATGGTACAAGTTCAACTTCATTCTCATTCGTCAAACTGATTCTATGATCTGTGATCTTAAAGTATACTTTTTTAAGTATTCTATAAGTAACTTTTAACCCAGGCATTATTTTTAACCCCCAGAAATTGTCTGTGATATCGAAAGGCCAACATGGACTTCCTCCCAAAATAAATGACATTAAACAATTCAAGGAGACCCCTCTGGGTTTCACCAATAAAACTTGAACTAATATTAGCATTTTGCCATATCTAATGGAATTTAAGAAACTCTATGGCCTATTACTAATTGATGACTAACCCTTAACAAGGGCAAATGACATTCCACGTGGTTGAGGATCTAGTGATACCTGTGTTTCTACAACCTTCTTTCACATCACTCTTCCTCTTCTTGTCACTTGAGCCAACTGGTTCTCTTTGTGTTGTTCTAAATCTGGGATTATAAAGTAAGAGAGTCATATCCATTTCATGACACTTGTTCCTGATGTTCCTTGGAAAGTCCTGGCACAGCTATTTGTATGGCAAGCTCCTTCTATTACCCAAATGTCAGTTCAAATGTCCCTGTTTTTAAGAGGACTTCCATGACCATCCTGTTTAAGGGAGCCCTTTTGTGACCAGTTGCTATCATTATCGTTCTGTATTTATTTTTTGGTCTTTGTCTTGACAAAGTTTTCTTTTGTCTCTTGTTTATGTATTTATTTTCTGTCTCCTTCCATGCCCTGTTGTCTGACAAAATGCAAATGCCATTTATGGAAGTTGCCTTGTCTGTCTTGTTCCCTTTCTCTCTTTCCCTATATCAACAGAATCTAGAAAAACCAGTGCATAGGATGCATTCAATTTACATCAGTTGAAAGAATATATGGATTCATATTAGTTTAAATGCATTCATGAAGAGGTAGTTTCCTCTTCAATGGACTTGAGCAAGTCATCCAAAATAATCTTAACAACATATACACTTCCCTCCCCCCTCAAAGCTTGCTTGACCTAAACCATGACCCAGAACACTCAATCTTCAGCAGAAATTGATAGAGAAATATTTTTTCTTTGCTCTGCCCTCATCAATAAAAAAATACAGATGGTGAGACAATATGAAGGCGTGAACCCCGAGAGGAGAGGTGACACGCACACGTCATCATTCTTTCTTACAGATGGCCAGCAGTGGGTTTCATCCGAGGCACTGAGTTAAAAGGTCTTGGCTATCAATCGGAAAGGGGAAGGAGCAGAAAATTGTTTGGCTCATTTTTCCTCCTTTGGCAAGAAATAGAATGAGAAACAAACAAGCAGCAGCTGAGGAATGCAGGGTCTAAAAACACTCTATTATTCTCAATACTACGAAACTGTAGGGGAAAGGAATCCAGAGATTAAAATGCTAAAGGAAAGAAATCTGACAGCAACGGTAATGATCATAGCAGTATTCATGGCCAAAGCATTCCCACGTTTCCTGGCAACAAAGGCTACCTTCCCTGTGTTATTTTAATCCAGTAACATCCTTTTCTTCTTCTACCTCCTCCCC
Source organism: Eulemur rufifrons (assembly GCF_041146395.1). Taxonomy (NCBI): domain Eukaryota; kingdom Metazoa; phylum Chordata; class Mammalia; order Primates; family Lemuridae; genus Eulemur; species Eulemur rufifrons. The sequence continues at coordinate 18,153,170 of NC_090992.1, forward strand.
TCTCCCTTTTCTCACTTTCCCTTTCTATTCTTTTTTTAATCCTTCACCACCCCAAGTTCCTTTGCTCTCTCTCAATTCTCATTAATAAGCAGTATGGATACCCATACAGTAGGAAATGAGAATGAGAGATTGGTTGCAATAGGAAGACACTGAATCCAACTCTGAGGAAAATGTGTTTGCAATTTTTACGAAGCACTAGCATAAGCTCGAGGAGAAGATTTATAGCAATAAAGTATATTAATCAACTAAATTAATATATTATCTCAGTGACTCATAGGGTAACAATAACAAACAAGAAATTGGACTTTAAAAATATCCTAACTAGGTACAAGATTCCAGACATAAAGATTAATTTGGTATCTATTCGCCTACTGAAATCAAGGACATTATTTCATCATTTCTTATCAAACTTGCAAAAAAATAGTCATTCCTTCATGGATCCTTTAGCTTTTTGAAAGCACTCCTTGTAGCTCATGCAGTAAATGATAAATTAAACTTGTATATACCTCATCCTGTTTTTATGCTGTCCAAGTGCTATTTTCAGGAGTAAAAGAAGATAGAAGTAATAATGTGATAAATTTCAGACCAGCATTGCCTAATCATGGTAGTCACTAGTCATGTGTGGCTGTTTAAATTTAGATGTAAATTAATAAAAATTAAAGAAAATTAAAAATTCAATTCCTCAATCACACTAACCACATTTCAAGTTTTCAATAGCTAAATGTGGCTAGTGCATGCTGTCTTGGATAATGTGGATTTAGAATATGTGCATCATTGTGGGAAGTTCTACTGAACACACTTCAATGGCAGGCAGCTATTATACCAGAGGTAAAGAATGAGTTACCAGCATCATGCACATTATCTAGTTGTTTTTTCACGTATTTCTGTTAATTAGGTATATAGATACAATTATTTAATAATGTCTTTCTCCTTAAGTGAATTGAAAACTTCACAAGGGCAGAGCTTTTCTGCTTTGCTCTCACTGTAACCTCAAAGCCTGGCAAAAGGTCTTGTACAAAGCTGGCACTCGATAAATATTTGATGAGTGACAAAATGATGGCATGAATGTCAAATGGCAATGCCAAATAATCAAAACAAAGGCATATCTAGGGATGAACCAAAAAAGAGAGAAAATGCCATTTAGTTACATGTAAAGACAAATGTCTATTTCCTCAATGTCTCATCTGCCTGGGAAGAACCCAGAAATCAATTCCACCCTTAACATATGTGGATCTTCTTGCCTAGATGAGCAAATGAACCCTAACTGTATCAGTTGAGGAAACTGTGAAATTAATTGTGTTGACATCTACTTGGGCAGAAAACAGTTAACCCAGCGTGACAGGGTTATGATAGTGACTGAAAATTCCTCTGAGGCCCTCAAGAAAGAGTTGTTTTCATCTCATTATGTCTGCCTTGATAATTATAACCAACTCATCAGCCCTGAGTTGAACACCACATATAATCACTTTCCTGCATATTTTTTGAAGGAGGAAGCATAATAAGGTAAAATCTGCAGACTAATTTATGACATTTGTGGATCTATTTTCAGGAAAAGAAAAACTACAACGCAGTGGGGGGGATGTTAAAATTCTCTTTTTAAGTAGTGTAGATTTTATTTAGAACTGTGCTTAAAATCAAGAAAAAAATTCTACCCTATATAAAAACAAATAAGCATATAACACTTCACGCTTGCTCTATTGACACAAAAGTTTCTCTCTTGCTGCCCCAATCTTCTTTAATTTTAAGAATATATTACTAAGAAAAGGTAAAAATCCTATATCTGGTTTAATGCATGGACTAAAACACTAAACACAGGAACAAACCATTAGAGAGAACATCTAAGGAAAAAGTTAACAGCCTAGTCTGAGCATTAACATATTTATGCCATAAAATAGCCTTGGGAGGACTTTTTTCTCTGGGTTCCATGTCTATCGTAAATGAAAACAAAATAATAAAGCTCTTAATGCTCTTCTTAGTCACCTTACTAGCTTTTATGCTCAGCAAGTCATCTGTCAGCAATCATAAGGACATTTCACTAATCAAAAAACAGTGAACAATTTTTTTAAAAATCGCCGAATCTCTGTGTTAAACACAACATAAAATCAATCAAACAAACAAATAAAAAACCCCAACAAAACCATCTGGCTATTCTATTTCAGGTCATAGCAGCTAAAAATGGCATTAAATAAGATTATGAGCAACATGATAACTGCTCTTACCCAGGGGGGTTCAAAACGAGAAAACAGGTTTCTAAGTTTTGCCATGGGGGCCAACGAACTAGTCTTGTTGGCAGTATTTTCCCTATGGAATCAAACTGATCCATAGAAAATGCTTAACTTCCAGTTGGTGATGTGTTTATATATAATCAGATTTGACTTTTGTGGGAGAGTTAACTTTAGAGTTAAATGGTTTATTTTTGACTATGAAACATTAGGTGGTAGGTGGTTTCGTAAAACAAACAAAAAAATCAATTAAAATGCTCATCTGCAAATTGGGAATCTGCATTTGTTTGTGAAGTTCCTAATCAAACAGGATTGTTCCATCCCTTCTCTTTCTTTGTCTTTGAAGATTTGATTCCCTAATAGAGCAACACACACTCACACACACACAAAAAAATCCCCAAATCCTAACTTAGACAGCTGATCACTTTCCAGTATAAATGCTATGCACAAAGTTATACACAAATAAAGGACCAAGAAGGCACTTTCTTTCCACTAGCCTGGATTTCTCTACAGTGTATTTTTTGCCTTTTTCTGTTTGCTTCTATGTTCATGTATTCCAAGCATTTATTTTATAGCTCAAAAGAATGCCTAAAAAAATTTCAACTGTCTTCTCGAGTGAAACAAAGCCCTTTAATCTTGGAGGCTTTTCTAGGAGAGCGCAGTTGCTCAAATGAAGTTCAAAAGAACTTTTAATGTAAGAACTTTCGTGATGGGGGAGGGAGTGATTAACCTGCAGTATGAATTATGCTTGTCTCACTTAATTTCTGGCTTAAGGAATCACTTTTTCCCCCTTTACTTTGATAACTGCCAACATTTACATATACTATACACTGCCTCTACCATTAAAAAACTCTGACAATCGTACCTTTAGCTCTTAAGTTAAAATGCTAGCGACTCCAGGAAAAAGAATACCTATTGGTAGGAAGCTTGTGATTAGATGTACTTAAGTTCTACAGTAGGGTTCTGAATCGCCATAAATACCCCATACATAACTTTCATGATGCTTTTCATCTTCTAGCATGGGGTCACCCACCTAATAAAGCACAATAACATGCTTCCTCTCTAGACATCATTTTCTATCCGTATTTGCCCATGCTGGCAAGATGCAGAAAGATTATTTCTTCCAGACTTTTTAATTACCAAAATTCAAGTTGCTTTTAAAATATCATAGTCCCCCTTGAGATTTCAGGAGAGCTGGAGATCACCATGGCAATAAGAAAGTGGTGCCAGCATCATGTTGGCACGACTCGCTACACATCTCAGGAGACTTTTGCATGGGAGAGAATTGAACTTGTGTAAGAACCAGGCGCTCTCCCTTCAATCCTTTATTTTGGGAATAAAATGACAAATTTCATGTTACAGAAGGTAAATAAGAGAATGTTGTAACCATATGCCTTCCTCTAATATACACAATTAAAATGCAATATCAATCTGCTCTCCTGGTATGTAAAGTAAAAATGGAAAGTTAACAGACAGTGGCCCACATGTGATGTCCATGTGCCAGATTTCCTTCACTCCTTCAGGCTTTACTGATCTCTCAGGCACCAATCTCTTCCGACTCCAAAAGGGTGAATGCGTCTCGACTCACGGGATGTGGGTGTGATCTCGTTGTATCCTGTTATTCACAGGTTTGTTCATTCATTCTTTCAGTCAGCATTTCCTGTCTACTCAGAATATGCCAGGCAATAAAGAACTAGAGGTGGGTAGCACAGGATAGCAAGCACTCAGCCGAGTGGGAGCAGTGGGGGTGTGTGTGCATGTGTGCATGTGTGTCTGTGTGTGTGTGTATAACTGTAAGAGAACATAGTAAGTATGGTGGGAGAGATTTGTACAGATTACTATAGAAATATGGAAATATAGTATTCATGTATAACCTTAAAAGTAATACTATTGCATTATGATATTAAACTGTAACAAAAATATTAATTATGATGTAATAACATGCAATTACATATATATTAGTAGCACTGTCATATTATTTATTATTTCTAACTATCTCCTCTGTCCTCTCAACTGCTTTCCCACTCCATGGTGTCAAATGCCTATTTTATCTGTTCTAAGTGAACCATTTCTAGTACCCAAGGGACATTTTAAGGGTTCTCATAAGCTTCATAAAAGTTACATGTATGGGGTATTTATGGCAAGTGGGTCCCAGCAACATTTGTCCCAGTCTCAGCACTTCAGACACAAGAAATTCTCATAACCCCAATTGGGTGGGCGGGGGCTGAAAAATGGAGGGTTAAGTTCATGAACTTTTCCCTTAAAAAGTTGGATTTGGAAAAGCTGGGCTCTGAGCTGGCCCCTTCATGTGCTCTTGGGAACTCCAGTTCTAGCAGGACTTTGTCCTTTGAAGGTGAACTGATTGCTGGAGAGAACCATGGACCTGTTCCTCTAAACCTAACACAGGCATCTTGATGGAACAAGAGATATTTCTTGATGCCTCTGAATGCTCTTTTTTTTTCTTCCATTAACACAGAAAATTCATTGAACAAACAATAGAAAGTAGTTCAATGAAATCAATGGGAACTGGCCCAAGAAGTTCTTGGAACTGAGGGTCTCTGGAGGAGTCCTTGGAGGGGACAGTCCAGTGGATGGGAGCAGAGGGGTTGGACAGAGTCAAAGCCAAGTTTCCTGCTTCCCAGCTGTGGGGGATCATGGAAACTATTTAGGCTTTTGGCGCCTCAGTTTCCTCATTTAGAAAATGGGAGCAATATTTACTTTTTGGAGTTGTTGAGGTTTACTAAAAATAACGGCAGTAAGCTCTCTGGCACGTAATCAGCACTTAATCAGCATTACTCTCCTCTCTCACCTCCAGTGGCTGTTGGGTCATCTAGCATGAAACTTGCCAGCATATATAGGAGCCGACTGGGGGATACTCAGAAAAATAGCATTAAGAGAAAAATTCACATCAAAAGGGGAAATCGCACAAGGGTGGGAGGTTTTGCTTCCATTAACAATACCCTTTGGTAGATGTGAACATTTACACACTGAAATTGCACTGAAACCAAACAGTCATTCTGACTTTCTAATAATCCCTGTGCTTAGTGACTGCGATGAAGTCTTTCTGCCTTTATTTTACAGGGAGGAGAGAGAAGGAAGACACGGTGAATAAAGCTTTACACAAGGCTGTTCTTGCTGAGGATTTAAACAAGGATCTATTTGTACATTACAAACATTAAGTGCAAACACTCTTACCAACCCTAGATCTGAAGTTCAATGTCAAAACCAGCAGTTAGTTTATATGTCATGTTTTGATATAAGAGGCTTCCTTCCTCAGACACAAATAAGTCTGAAATTGCTAAAGGAATACTAAGCAACTGAAGAAATCCACATGGCCCCTGTTTATTCTCCTCAATACGAACAGCAACACGAGAAATAGTTCAGGAAAGCTTGAGGGCGAGTATTTTTTGAAAAAGTAATTGGTTTGAAAAGTAACCTCTTGTTTCAGAATGGGTCTGTTTGCTGTGGATCTTGGCGATGTTAGATTTCACATCATAAATCCTCATCATGGGATAAAATCTCATCAGTTGCATCTCCTCCATAGCCCCAATTTTCTGAGTTAGTCATTTTCATCCTTGGGGTCTCAGTTTCTCTGTATTTCAAAAGTAGGCTTTGGGCTAGATATTTCTTGACACTTAGAGTTTCTGTGATCCTAGGTGACTAACAAATACTAAAAAGTAATTTAATTTTGTATAGCCTTTTGATTCAGTTTTACTAGTTTCTCTTTTGATTGCCTTCTCTCCTGGAAGCCTTTCTCTCCTTTCCACCCCCCCCCTTTTTTTTTTTTTTTAATAAGTGAAAGGCTATCTTGAGAGATAGTAGCTGCTCATGTAAAAGAAGATTTATCTGATAATAAGGTGAGGTGATTATCTTAAATCCTTGAAATTGATGTTCTCCAAATGAAGGACTCAGAAAGAGCTTCTTGATTTTACGCTGATCAGTCCTGGCAGTTTCAAATGAGTAATTTTAGTTGCTGGACCATTCCAAGGTTTGAAACCATTCTATTTTCATTTGAGCTGGGGTCAGAACAAATATAATGCATTTCAAACTGCCAGAGACAATCAACCTTTCATTTCCTAATCTGTATTTGTAAGTAAAATTGCAAGGGCTTTGATGTATCAAAACTAGTGTGACATAGGTGAACGGATCAGATTTTCTTCTCAGTCATCCAGGATAACATATGATCGAAGACAGACAATCTCTGCTTGAGGTTAGTTCTATTTGAAAAGACACTGAAGTGCACAATTCTCTCTCTTCTTACTATCTGAATCATTGACCCCACAAAAAGAAATAATGAAGCATGCCACAAAATCACAATTACTTTAAGAGCATTCAATTCTGATTCTAGGCTTTAAAGATTGCTCCTTTTAATGAATGAAAACATTGCAATGTATTATTAAACAAAACACATGAAAATTATGTATCTGTACAGGAGGATGATTGTGAAATGAAATGCAAAGACCTACAATGGTAGTTTATCTGTAAACCACCATTGGTTGGATACAAATACTACTTTTAAATTGAATATATTGATAGAGCCCAATTTCCAATGTCTAGAAGAAAGAGATTTGTTTCATGACAACCCACATTTCTAGAGCCATATTCAGTTAGTTACTATACTGCCATGTGGGTTAGACTAAGCATTATATTTTTGTAGATTATATATTTTAAAGATTAAAATAAAATACCATGTGCTTTCTCAAATTTGCATCTCACATGTTGCATTTAGGTGCAAAGTGTGATGTTATCTATCAATGGGAAATACAACTTCTATGGCTAAAGACAGAAGGAACAGAAAGCTGACACCTGGCATTGTATGATATGATCGTAATACAATTTAATTTTAGTAGTGGATGCATCAAGCCAGATTTCCAATCCACTAGCAGATTTAAGGAATTTGAGTTTTTCTTAAATACTGTATATTTTAAAATTGTTTCAATTTTATACAATGTTTCTTTTCTATCCGGCAGGGAACATATAACTTAAAGAATGTACATGGAAGTCTAGATATGCATGAGAAAAGTCACATTTCAGCAAAAACAGATACCCCAGTCGTCTGTAAATCTACATGTGGTTGTCACTCAAGGACATCTGCATGGTATTACTAGCATGGTTTGGCAACAACGTGGGTATTTTGCTTGGGTGAAAGAGAAAAAAGAAACATGCACTCCTGTTAAACAAGGACTCATGCCAGAAACACTTACAAAATGAAGTGCAAAGACCTACAATGGTGGTTTGTCTCTGACACCTAGAAGAAATGGCTGTAACTAGGGACATCTTTTCAATTTCAGGAATATTTCTATTAACAGTGGACAGACCCAAAGAATATAGTGCATATGTTACCATCTAAAAGCAAATCCAGAACTTAGAGTGAAGATGAGAATAAATATTTACAGCTTTAATTTAACTCTCAATTCCCAACTTCTCTTCTCAGATAGGCAGAAGCCTAGAGCAATAGAACACTGACCAGAGGCCCACCGCCTTGGGCTAGACTCATGGCTAAATGAGATTTGGCAAAGGGCATAGTGCCTTTGCCTAACCTCCAAATGCAGTTCAATTTCAGTTCTCATTTTACAGGGTTCAAGAGGAGAGGCAGAATTTATGTCCATAAGAAAATGATCAAGCTAGGGTACATGACTAGAAGAAGAAGGTCTATGAAAGAGGGCAGATCATGGAAAGTTTCTCCAAGGCTATGACCCTTTCAGAAAAACACTTGTATTCTTCGCATGAATAGACAGAGAGGGCAAGATCAAATATTCTTGAGTGATTTAATTAAGTTTCAAAGTTATCATTTTTTATAATAGCTTCAAAATGAGAGAAGCTCCAAACTCCAACAGTAGATAGTTAATTCCACAGCGGCATGGGCTGTGTCTATCTTTCTCTGTAACTATATTTCCAGAAGCTACTGGCAGGATCATGTAAAGAGTGAACACCTACTGAATATTAGGAATAATTGCTAAATGAATTAAATAAATCACAAACTTCATAGGATGAAATATTGGGCAATTATTAAAAGAAAGCTTTTTTTTTTTTTTTTTTTTTTTTTTTTGAGACAGAGTCTCACTCTGTTGCCCAGGCTAGAGTGAGTGCCGTGGCATTAGCCTAGCTCACAGCAACCTCAAACTCCTGAGCTCAAGGGATCCTCCTGTCTCAGCCTCCCGAGTAGCTGGGACTACAGGCATGCACCACCATGCCCGGCTAATTTTTTCTATATATATTTTTAGCTGTCCATATAATTTCTTTCTATTTTTAGTAGAGATGGGGTCTCGCTCTTGCTCAGGCTGGTCTCGAACTCCTGAGCTCAAACGATCCGCCCACCTCGGCTTCCCAGAGTGCTAGGATTACAGGCGTGAGCCACCACGCCCGGCCCTAAAAGAAAGTTTTTAAGCATAGAAAAAGACCACAAGAACATCCATTTTAAATGTAGCTTATTAAACAACTATGATATAAATCTTATTATATTAAACATTTTATAGTATGTGCCTAGAAAAATATTTGAACTCATAGTATAGGATGTAATGAATATGACAGAAAAAAGTAAAAAATAAAATTTATATTTTTCCTATCAATAAAGAATATATATTTTGTTGAAGTAAAAAAGAGTTTATCTTTAAAAATACAATCAAAGCTAAAACTAGTCCACGTAACTTTGAATATACCCACCCTCAAGCTCAGGGCACAATATCCAAAGCTTTTAAATTTAAGTCTTTAAAAGTGACGAGGGTCTGTGAAAGAAAAAAAAAAACCATGAGACAGGCAGAATGAAACCACATTTCAGAGGCACCATTTGTGTGATCAATGTAAAATTTTATGGGTAGCCGATACAAGGATGGAATTGACGGTTCTAAATATGCTGAGGTGACAAAATGCCAGGAAGGATCTGGGCTGCCTTATACTCTTCAGTTGCATCTATAAATAACATAGTTTCAAAGACCCACAAATGGAGAGTTATGGTAGTCTAGACTTAAAGTAATAAAGGGGTTTACCAACATTTCCACATTGTTCTTGCTGAGCTGGGGCTTCACTTCCAGGACAAAAGGATGCTCCAGTAACAATCACAGGATGGTTTACTCATTGATGAATCAGATGTCAACAGGACAAAAAGGCACTTACAACTTTAGGATGCTTTTAAAAATCACATTCCATAAAAGGGTTACCAGAGAAGAAGCCTAACTCACTAAGCACTTGGAGCTGAGGAACTGAAGTTTCATACGATTTTGATTCGGTTCTATCCAAATATGTGAAAGCCTTCAGTGCCCAACCTAGGTAAAGTCCTCCTGTAGAAGGGATAAGTGTTTGTCCTGATTCTGTATTGGCATATGCTGCGGCATGGAATAACCACCTCCTGGCAACCACTGTAACACCTGATCTTAGCTCCCTCACTGCATTTTCCTGTTCTTCTACTTTATTTGGATGCTTATCCTCTCAACGGTATACATAAAAATATATGTATATTGCAAAGCATTATGAAATTGTTACTTCTTATTGCACCACTGTTAAGGTGTATCAGAGCAGGGAATATGTCCTGTTAATTCTTCTTGTCAATGACTATTAGGAATAATGCCAACTATCATTTTGTGAGTGGCTATTCTATGTAGAAATAGGGTTAAGGGCTTTATATACATCTTTCTGCTGTTCACAATATCCTGCAAGATACTGTCCCCATTTTACAAACAAAACTAATATGCGAAAAGTTTAATATATTTACAAAATGTTGTAGAGCTACTAAGCATGAGGATTGTATAATATAGCCTACTTCAACTACAACTACTACTGGTTATAAAATAAATAGATAATGAGTGAAATGTTTTGAGAACTGTTTCTTAAGATCTGATTAGAATTATCTTCATTATATACCTTAAAGAAACAAGACTCACTGGACATTAAAATTAATTGGAATGTCTGGCCAATTTGAATACCCAGTATAAGTTCCTTGGTTAAGTAATAGATTATATGTTTACCCCACAACAAAACACAGACCATTAAATCAAATAATCTTCCCCTGCATCCAAAAAATCGCAAATGTGTATGTCATTGATTACATCTGGGAGAAGATGGGTCCAAACAAACCAAACATGCTTTTATTGTAGAACTTGTCAGAGCATTTAATATGATAATAGTTATTGTGAAGTACCAAGAAAAGGCTACTATATGAAATATTTCTCAAATATACTCCACCAAGGAACCCTTTCTTTACAGAACTTCACACTAGCCTGGTTTTGTATGGGTTACATCCTAGAAAATTTCACCCTTGGGGAAGCTAGAGCCATCAGAACTCTCTGTCCTCTTAGGGCACTTACTGACACAAATGGATAAAGACCAACCACATTAGATCAGCATTTTATTATGTGCAGCTATGTTTCAAAAGATCTAACTTTCTTGGCCCATGGTAGACTAATTGGCACTTTTTAATAGACATACATTGTTTTCTCAAGAAGAAAAGAAAGCAGAAGTAGGAGACATTTTTTACCTCATTGTATGCAAATACATAGGTATTTTTAATGAAATTTCAGAAAATATTGCCTGGTTAAGACAAATCTAAGAGAAAAACCAAAACAACAAACTCACATATTCAAAAGGGAAGAAGTGTTTTACTGGAGAAAAAGCAAACAAACAAAACAAAACAAAACTCCCACTAAATTAAAGAGTCAAAGAGAAAAAAATACTGTTAAGGCATGGCACTATTTTTTCTATTTGTCTATATACACATATAGATACAAATGAATAATTAAGATAAAAATTTAAGCAAGACATTCACAAGAGAAGAAAAATAAAGATGAGAGCCTCCCCTATTAAACTTCCTATAAACTTATTATACAATAAAATGGTGTAGTAACAGTGTGAAATATATATATGTGCTATACACACACACACATACACACAAGCACGTTGTATAGATCAGAAATCCCTGTAATATACCTTACTGAATAAAAAATTTAATATAGAACTAGATCCTCATATCTCACACACACACATTTCTAAAGAATTCTCTTGCATAATAATGAATGCAAGAAACAAAAGCTCAAATTTATAAAATGCTTAAGTAGGTTAATAAAAACAGATTTGTATGGGATTATGGATGATTTTTATTTTCTTTAATTTTTCTCTGAATTTTCCAAATTTCCTGCAAGGACTATTCTAGTTTTATAGTTAAAAATATACATTTAAATAAAATATACTAATTTCTGTTGCTATCATAAACTTATAGCAAATATTTCCCTAAAAGCATTGAATGGAAAATGGCATAAATGTGATATTCAGTATTCTTGTGTATTCGACACAATTCACATTTATTTTTGAATTTGGGTAGTAGTTTAAAAACTAAAACTACCAGTCTTATGAACAGTCAAATTTCATTACTGGTTTAATTATATTCAATAATTGTTAAATATTTTGTATGTTGTGCACTAAGGGAACACTGTACAGAGACAACAAATGACAGGTCTGTGGCTTTGTGACAATGGTAAATATAATACATCATTCCTCATGGAAAGAAACATTAGTATCATCTGATTTTTATGTTTCTTGGAGATTTGAAGGAAAGTTCCAAGAACAAAGGGACAAGATGAATTAAATGGGACTCAACCATAAATGAAAAACAGAGGGCCACACTTTACTTGTTGAATAACCAGCATCCCTCACATTGTCCTTTGCAAAACAGCAAGTAATTCTACATAAGTTCTATCTATGTATCTCTTCCATGCATTCAGTAATACTCTGCAAATGGTCTTGTGTATGCATGCTGGTTTTTTAAGGATTAAATATTACATCAGTACATACTTATAGTAGCTTTTATTTCTTTTTTTGTTGCTGTTATTTTGTTTGAGCATCCCAAGTGATTGTGGGAACAGAAATGGATGGGAAAGGTAGTCTATAAATAAGAATCAGAAGGAAATAACCTTTTATAATGCTTATTCAGATCAGTTCATTTGAATGAAAACTAATTGTATCAGTAGCTACATAATGAATTTCACTCAATACACCGAATTGATGGAAAGAAATACTATCACAGTCTGTCTAGAAATATGATCTGATATCTCAAAGAGAAACTTGATGCATGAATATTCAATGCAAATACGCAAATTATTGTATCTATACCTAAGCACCATTAGCAGAGTTAGCCTCTTAGCTACAACCAGGTGGGCAATGAAGATATTTAGAATACGAAGCCAAGAAGAATTCCCTGCCCAGCCTTCTGCCTCCCCCATCCCCTGCAACACCAGTTTTCTACTGCATCATCCAGTGGACATTTTCATATTGCAATTATGTTGCACACTCATTTCATTTATGATGAAACATATGGAAACTTAATTCTCTGCGAAGATGAACAATAAGCCCTGGGAATATCACTCACTTTCAACAGATTGAAATGGTCTGATCACCTCCTGCCATTTCCAGCCTTTTTCTGAGCGTGTTTGCCTCTTTGGATCTCAGCATGTGATTCCCATTAATGGCAGTAGAGGGAGGTGCTCGAGCTCTGGGTGCCCATGCTTGTGAATTAAACCAGACCTTTGCAAACCACCAGGCTCATGGGCTAAGAGGGGAAAAAGTAGGAATTTCCCAGTCCCCGTAATGCTTTCTGACATATAAAAAGGAAAAATAGTTACACCTTTCATTGCATCACTGTAGGAAACTAATTTGTTTTGACATACTGAGGAGTAATCTGATGTTCGTATTTATTCCGAAAAAAGCTGTATTAGCTAAAAACAAATTTCATGAATAAAACCACAGATATATAATCAGACATGTACAACTACTGAGCATGTCGGAGATGTAGGGAATAAACTATTACTCATAAACTTCCCTTTAAAGGAATCTAATTTCTATCACTTTGAAATCTTTTCCAATTCTCTCTAGCACCACCAGCACCCAGGACACAGCTGTCTCCAGGAACACATGGAAACATTATATCCAAAACACTAGCGCATTGATCTGACCCACTGGTATCATGCTTCTCCTTCCAAAAGGCTTTATAAATGATCTTGATTGAAGAGCTATTTCAATACTATTCTTGGCACAAGGACAGTCACTGAAAACCTTTCTGAGCTACAGCCTGTTTCACAACAAGCTGACGTACCACCTTATTTATTTATCTTCAGTTTATGAAAAGCCAATATTGAAAATCTGATTTAAACCTAAGAATCACCAATATACTCCCCCAAATTCTTCTGGTTAGAAGAGGCATATAGAAATATTTGGGGCTTTAAAGATACAGAAAAAAAGGCAAAAAAAAAAAAAAAATCCTAATGAAACCACAGTGAGTGATAAGGGACTTGGAGTTACAAGTATTGAAAGAGATGAATTGCATTAACCCCTGCCCTTCCCCCATTATATTCACTGCCCACTGGAAACAACAACAGAATTACTAAAAATCCCACACTCTCTAATGGGATGGTAATAGGATTCAGAGGCCATTAGGGTAAAGGCAATCCATATTTTACACTGTAATAAGCTCAGACTGAAGATGTTGCACCCCCCTCAGAGCTCAACAATTATCAATTTAACATTAACAATCCACAGGCACTTTCAAAATTGCAAAATAAACCCAAGTTAAAAGCCAAAGATCTATTTTTTAACAACTGTATACATTTTTGTGAGCTAAAATCATCTAACTAAATTGAAAGAATTTTTTTTCTTTACTCAGATATTGATGATTACTCATTCTAGAATGCTTTGGAAATGAGGGATACTGTGATTGGTATAAGGTGGTTGTAATTCTCTACAAATAGAATATATTTGCTCATGGCAAGCACATTCCATTTTTTAAAGAATTACTCTCTTTTTTTTTTCCTAAAAGCATGTCCTTATGCAAGAAGAAATATAATAAACCATCCTGGATATTAAGAGTTTCCACATAAGAGGTAGGAGTGGATTTAAAAGGATACCCTTTAGACAAGGAAAGGGAGAGTGAGGCAGAAATTTACATTTTGGTAGCATTCTCATGGAACCAATGAAGGGGTATGTTTCTAAAATTAAAACATATATTACAATTGTGAACTCAAATAATTTAATATACATGTTGTCAGAGGAAAGTAAACTGACAAGCTTTTATGTTTATTAGTGCAGTCATCCCTTGGTATCCACAGGAGATATAACATATGCCTTATATAAATGCCACAATATTTTCACATAACTCATGTACATCCTCCATATATTTTAAATAATCTCTAGATTACTTATTATAACTAATACAATGAAATACTATGTACATAGCTGTTATACTGCATTGTTTTTTATTTGTATTATTGTATTTTTTTCAATATTTTCCATCTGAGGTTGGTTGAATCCACAGATGGGGCCCTTTGTGGGGCCAACTGTATAACTCAAATAATAATCTTCTTATTTGCTTAACATTTGTATTATATTGTCATCTAAATAACTTCTAGGATGGCTGTAAGGTTGTTTATGTCTTTATGTAATATAAAAACACAATGGATTTTTAGGAAAATATTTTGATTGATGAGCTCTTAAATTTTCACCAGAGATGAAGCAAATGATTTGTTTATTATTAATCTCCACATGTTCCTCTGTTTAACTTGCCTGGCACAATATTAAAAAATAAAATCCCTGATGCTAACAGCAAATATTCCCAATCTATAGAAGAATCGCCCACCCCTCCCTCACCCCATGCCTTATAAGGTATGCTCCAGTTCTTCCTGAGTAATACCATTCCAGTGCTGCCTTCGTCATTTAATATATGGGAATAATCCCATTTTATACTGCTCATGAAATATTCACTTCCCCCTTTGGACACAAGAAACAACAATAAGCAAAGAGTTAGATGATTAAGGCAGAAGGTAATTAAAAGTAACAATAATAAAGAGATGAAGG
Source organism: Eulemur rufifrons (assembly GCF_041146395.1). Lineage (NCBI taxonomy): Eukaryota > Metazoa > Chordata > Mammalia > Primates > Lemuridae > Eulemur > Eulemur rufifrons. Next base: position 18,168,223 of record NC_090992.1, read on the forward strand.
TACCATATCTGAACACTCTTTCCACATCATTCCTCAGGCCTCTCTCCAAACTCATCATACATTTGTGAATTAAGCGGTAGTAATATCTGGAATATAGCTGGGTGTAAATCATAAAAGATTAAAATTGTCCACTCCTTAATTCTAAATCTATTCTTAACTATATGTCAGGGTGCTATGAGAATAAGTTTTCTACTTTGAGAGTATGGCTTTTCCAAATAGCCAATATTTAAAAAGCAAATAGAAGTCGAATGAGAACTCTGACAACAGCTACATGCCCATCAGCACAGGATGATAGTGTGGGCACCTCGGAAATCTCATGCTAAGAATGCAAACTTAACTAACATGGTATTTAAAGAAGGAGGATTGGCACCTAGTAGTGTCTTTCAATTATAAGCAACTAGGGGCAGCTCGACTTTATCAAACAAGGAGAAATCAAAGAACTTATTGAAACATTTAAGGCGAAGGGTTGGAAAAGAAAGCAGAGGAGTATGATTTGGGGGGACAAGAGCCTCACATAAAGTGATCTGGTCCCAAAGACCCAACTAAAAATAAATCAATACATATTTATTCTGCAGCATCGTTTCTGAATCTCCAGTTCCTAGCAAAGTGCCTGATATTGAGTAGCCACTTAATACATATTCGTGATTGCGCTTCCTAGAGTCCATGTTCTTTTTAAGCAATCCTGATATCTTGAGACCCATCACTAGAGAGGGAGTCACCGCTTTACGCCACCCCCCAAACAACTCTACCTTCCAAAATAAGTTACATGATCAGACTAAAGAGAAAACAACTAAAAAGTGTACAATCTGCTCCAACTAAAATGATGATTCTGTTCTGGAACTTAGGAACCTGGATCTACTTCAGGTTGGTAAGTAGAGGCAGAAGAAAGGTAACACCTTGGGATACATTGAACCTGCCTAGAGTAAGGCTTGAGAGCAAACACAAGGTTAATGCTTTCCAGTTCCCTGAAGATGTGATATCTCCTTTTTAATTTATCAATGCATGGTAAGTATTTATGTATTTACACACTCATTCAAGAGTTCTTGATGAAATAGTCATTATGCTGCCAGGTATTTTTCTAGGCATCAGTGATTCAGAAATGTTGTCCACAAATGGTTCCTGTCCTCACTGAGCTTAAAACCTTATATAAACTATGGACAATTAAAGCAGCAGTTATTAAAGTGAGGATAGTGTTACAATAAGGTAAATGCATTGTCATAGGTTGACAAAGTGGGAGCCTCTAATTTAGACTTAAGGAAGGTAGTCAAGGAAAACTTCTGGGAGGAAGTGACATTTAAACTGAGACTTAAAAAACGAATAGGATTTAGCCAGAGGAAGCCAGAGTGTTGATGAAGACAAAAAGGATGGGCATCTGCAAAGGCACAGTCGCAAAAGCTGAAAAGGCTGAAAAGAGTTCTGTAGGGATGGAGCTGAGAATGTAGGAGTTTGGGAGAGCAGATATGGGGGCTCAGAGGCAGGGAAGATGATGTGCTGGAGGCATCCAATTCCATAGTAAACTCCCTGAGGACAGGACATGTATCGTATCTTCCTTGTTTAATAATTGGCAACAAAGTAGATTAGCCATTGGAAGTGCTCCACTGATATTTATTGACTATCTACTGGTAATCTCTTGGTGATGATTGAAGCCACTCTCAATCTAAAGTTCTTTTAAATTGTCCACAGAGTCACTCTCTAAAAATGCTGAGTAGGTTTTGTTTTGTTTTATTTTGTTTTAAGGCAGTATAGGTTTGGGGGGTTTGGGGTGTGGGGGTGTGTGTGTGTGCGTGTGTGTGTAATTGTAATGCCTCTTCACTGCTCCATAGATTCCCATCACCTCTTATGATTTTATTTCTGACTACTCCCCTTTAGGCATTTGTGTTTGCAACCCCTGGTTTAGGATTTATCGTAAAGGAAACTGAGCTAAAACTCAATCCACAGTAATGTAAATAAACAAATATGGGGATAGTTTATTGATAGGTTAGTTTCAAGTGTGAATGACATTAACATGTGTGAGGCCTATTAATTCTAAACCAAGGCATGCAACCTCAACTTAAAAGATTATCATTCATCCCCAAATTCAGATGGAATCTAAGTCCCTGCTGTGCTGTTGTTCCTTGCATGGAATGGTATATAAAAGGCACCAACAACTCCACTGTCAAATAGTTCACAGCTACATGCTGTCATTTTGTACACTTTTGGTGCATGAATTTTCCAGAGAAAAACTTGAGAAACATGCTCAACTCTGCAGCAATAGGCTGGACTATCAACAATTTTAGCTTAATATATAAAATAAATCACAATTTTCTAATACATTTTGCCAACATCAGGGACATTTAGTTCATGAGAACAAATACAGTTGAAACATATAAATCATTAACTCATTCATTTCTAAGAGTCAAGGAGACTGAACTGGCAGCTAAAATAGAAACAGTGTTTTGGATGTAATAGTCAAGTGTTTAAAAACAAATTACCTTTTTGTTCTGGTAACATTAAAAAAAATCCTCAAAAATGCTTCTGCAGAATCACAGTCTGTTATAATAAACCATAATACAGTAATTACAGCCTGGGTTTCTGTAAAGGTTCTTGCCATGTAAATGTTCATTTATCTGAAATTTGCTTAAAACAAATAGATTAGATTCATTTCAGGAACAAGAATGACATGACTTTTTTGTTAACACTGATTAATGATTTCAGTTCCTAATATCATTAGTCGACTATCATCATTTTACCATTTGAAAAATGGTCTCCAGAATCTCTGGGTCTCATCTAGACATGAATTTTGCCCATTTCTTATATTCTACTGACCTCTAGAGACTATATGTGTGTGTATATAAATCACATACGGTATGTGATTATAAACACATAAAACATATACATCATAAAGATCATACAGATCAAGAATAAAAGGATCTTAATCATATAAGCCCATTTCATTTTAGAAAAATATGCACAATTTCATCCTTTTCAAATAAAACCTTATTTATACATGTTTAATACCAAGCACATTGACACCTTCCCTTGTGTTCCTCATATAGGTGAATGGTGTATACAGCTCAGAGAATAGTGAATGTCAGACAAACGGATCCTATCTTTGCTTTGTGAACTGTATCAGCAGTAAGTGGTGACACAGAATTCAGAAACTCTGGCCTGGCTTTTCCATAAAGCCAGATTTATTTTTAGTTGGGACAAGCTTATGTTATGGGAAGATCTCCCCTCAAATCATACCTGCCTGTGTTTCTCTTCCAACTCTCCCCGTGACCAGGCAAAGCATACAAAGTGTAGAGGTACCCAGTGAGAGCTCAGATGGCTTTGTAGTCCTGGCTTTTTTTCCTCTGTCAGTGTTTCCAATTACTAAACATATCCATGACTGAAAATTCAACATTCAAATAATTTCTAATTTCAGATTAGATCATGAACTCCTAAAGAGTTATGTCTTGTTCATCTTGGCATCCCTGGTACCTTAGCACACTGTGTGTCAGGTTGCGGGAAATTAATAATGTCAGCTGGGAAAAAAAAACACAGTATCTTACCAGAAATAACACACCCATTCATTCTCTCTCTCTCTCTTTGGCTCTCTCTTGCTCTGGAGATAGATATAGATATGGATATAGAAACGGATATATGCACATACATATATTCTCTATTCATATGTGTGCATATACATATGTATGCAAATGGATACACAAATTTAAATGCTAAGAGGCATCATCTATATACATAACTTGTGACCAGACGTGTCAATGATATTTCTAACAGTTGTTTTACGTTTTCAGCTTTATGTACTATACTACTGTTTAAATTCTTGTTTAAAAGATGGATTGAAAACTATTGGTCTGGTATTAACTGATCAACACTTAAGTGCACATATAGTAATAACACTCATGGGTGTCGGGCAGCTGGGAGGGGGATGGGGGGATTGGTATATACATACCAAATGGGTGCGGTGCACACCGTCTGGGGGATGGACACGCTTGAAGCTCTGACTCAGGTGGGGCAAAGGCAATATACATAACCTAAACATTTGTACCCCCATAATATGCTGAAATAAAAGAAAACTATTGGTCATTATACTACATCACCTCCTACACCTGGATATTTAAAAATTTCAAGTAATTTCTTTCTAACAGAATCAGTTTTAGTCTAGTGATAAAAATATTTTTTAAAGTACCATGGGGGCAACTTTTGTTGCCACTTTTTTCTCTTTAGCATATTGTGTCAATTACATTACATATATTTTATCACTTCACATCATATATTTAGAAAAGGAAACATCTTATGAATTTAGGCACCTCAAACTGCTACCAAGTATTAATAAAAACATGTTTGTAAAATGGAGACAATGTGAGAGCAGAGTGCATTATTTGATGAGATATTGTTACTAAGTGGCAGAGATGACCACAAGATTTTGAAAATATCCAAGCCACAACTGATATACAATAGGATAGAAAATCAAATTTTGATTCTATAGTAATACCCAGTAGAGAGAATCCTGCTCCCTGGTCTGCAGACTTGGAAGGTGGCTGGTGACTTCTGCACTTATTATATGATAACAACCTCTCTGAAAATGCTATCTCTACTTCCTCTCCTTTCACCATTTCAGCCAAATTTTGGTATCAAAAATAAATAATTTAACAAGGATTACCTGCCACCCAGCTAAGGAGGGAAATGTGATAGGACTAATGTTAGAGAGTTACTAACTGGGGCTTGGGTACCAATAACCTACTTCTGAACTTAACGCTAGAGGGATACACTAATCAGAACCCTAATCCACGGCAGAAGGTACACTTGCTTCATCCATGCGGCCTCTGCTGTCTTTTAAAATTCTAGCTAGGCCCAGTTCCCAAACAGGTAATTAAAATTGGTAGCTGGTCTAGTGGGAGGGGAGAAAAATGATACAAGTCAGAACAATGAAACCATTATTTGGCATCGTTGATTTACTTTTTTGCTCCTTAAACAGGTTGGTGTGATATTGACATAGAAGTAGCTACAGTAAGCCATTATTTGTAAATAGAATGATACCGCTCCCTGCCACAACTGAAATTTAGCCAGTCAATTTTAGTGAATAGTTACAAAAACCAGACTTTTTACATAATTAGCTCTTCCGAATGATAATTCACTGGTTTGGATTTTGCTGCTCAAATATGCCCGTCCATAGCATTAGCAGAGGTGCCAATGATTAGGGAAATGATTCACATCAGGTAGTTAGAAAGAAGACAGGGGAGTCAGAGAAGAAATCTGGATAATCCCCAGGCTGGAAATTCAAACCCTGGATAATCAGGACCGTACTATATAGGCAATTATGATTCTGTCCAGTTAAGAGAAATTTGTAATCCATTCAGTTTCAAGCCTATAAAGTCACATTTCTCAAAAACTTGTATTTCGGCCTCCAATGGCTTAAAAAGTTCTCCTTCCCAGATTGTCTCCAATTACAGAAATCCTTCCCAAGTACAAGGCTGCAGAAGTATATTAAACCTGCAGGATTCCATGTAGCTGGCTGTTTTACAGAGCTTTACAGCGCACGCCATCTCGATGCATGATGTAATACTACTGAAGCAATTCACCACAATCTGATAACTCTGTTTGTTCAGGTCACAAGTGTTGTCTTACATAGGAGGGGTGAGTAAATTGTCTTGGAATAGAAAGTTCAGAATAGTAAGCAAAAGGAGGTACAGATAAATTTATACTAAATTTAAAAATCCCCCAAACACACACACACACACACACACACACACACCCCGCACACACAGAGATCAGGGCTACTGTGGATTCCAATAAATCTCTGGCCTCCTTCCCCAGCAATAATGGAGAAACTTCAGTGACCACAGATCTGTGAATCAGGACAGGGTTTGGCCACAACTGCCGTATTGTCAGAAGAATTGAAATCAACAGTGAAAAGGCAGCTCCAGTGCAAGGCTCAACTTTGGTACTGTATCAAAAAGTGGCTGGTGCCTAGCAAATGACAGATAATAATAGCATAGTTGTAAATTTCCATTATATTGAGACACATACCTCCAGTGAATACAAGGATGTGTACGTTATGGATTTGTGAGTGCTGATTTTTCCAGGGTTTTAAGAACCCTCTGCAAACACACAGAAGCAAAACAGTCAAATGAGACAGGCTGGAGGAAACAGAAAAAAAAAAAAATCCACCTACATTCAAGGTACGAGACAATAATTTCTAAGCCTCTGGGATCTATTTTTTTCCTTGCATTGTAATGCAGTCAAGTGTATGAGTGATGCCTTTTGTGTTTGATAATGTCAAGTGTGAATGTCATGGGCAGCCCCCCATCTCTGATGGTATTAAAATGGTGGGAAGACGAAAAGCTTGGAAAAGTAAATGGAACAAATTAAATTAAAGTGGTTGGAGGACAAGGAAAGTCACTCATCTATAGTTTGGTTCGGAGGTGATATTGGTGACCCAGTCCACCTGAATAGGCTGGTAAAATCGGTGTTGCTGAGGAAAAGCATGACACTTAACTTAATTGTGCTAATAATTATTTTCGTTCCATCTCACTGTGAAGTCTATTGAATACAAGAAAACATCTTATACATTCACATATAAACTTTCATTATATAGTTAGTCGCCACAGCTGAGCTTGTCAGTCAAACACTCTAGACGTCAAAGAGTTCAAGGCAAGTTAGTCAAGGTTTATAGAAAGTAACTGACAACACAGGTAATTCAGAGAGGCAATTAATTCTAATAAATAAAGTATATACCTTTTTAGATAGATGAAAACCCTCAACGATCATAAAAATCCATCCTCATCAATGTCAGGGAACAGGAAACAAACATAACACTAATTGATTATACCCAAATAGCATTGAGAGAACGCCACACCTTCTAAACTACGGGTCTCATCTCTGACGGATGGTGAAGGTTTTTCTTACGAAAACATGAAAACAAATGCGTATACACAAAATTCCTGCCTAATGAGGCCATGACATCTACAGTACAAACAAGAAATTGCAATAATTATAATAGCAAGGCGTTTCTCAAAGCCACTCTCCCTCCCCTCAACAATGTTTCTCAACCTTACCACCTATGTCCAGGCTAATGCAATAATAGATTATTCATTGGCCTCCGGCCTCTAGACTACAACATTGGTAAAAGGTATAAACAATACCCTACTAGTAGCAATAGCTCCTTAAGGCTGCAATTTAATAGATTAGCTGCCCCTTAGACAGGTGTTCCAGAATCTCCTAGGGAGAGCGTGTGGGACAGTGTGGACCCACTATTCCAGCCCTTCCCCATACTGACCCTCAACTCCTCTAAAAGCTGCCAGATCACACCTCTCCCATGGCTATCAGATACCTTGCACTGCCATTCAAGGCCTTCATCAGACTGGCGTCAGTCACTCTTTTTGGCACCACATCGCACATCATCCCTCTGATTTTGCTGATGAGGATTATTCTGTGTTTTCACCTTCCACTCCTAATTCAGACGCTACCATCCTCAGGATCCCCTCAATCCGCAGCGATCTTTTTTCTCCTGCTCTCCTAAGGTAGGGAGTTAGGACCTGGCCAGTAGGTGGTTCTCCAGGTACGGCTCCTATCTTTCGTCTTCCTAAGATCCTCAGTGAGAGGACAGACATTGCTTGTTGTTGTTAGGGGTACCATTTGGCACATTTAACTCATAGTGCTTTCGATACAGCCAGTGCTTGATAACGACTATCATAAAAAAGAACAGGAGGCAAACAGCAAACAAACTAGAACTAGAAAGTAAAATCTCCTGCCAAATTGTGAAGCTTTTCTTATTTAAAGACAGAAGGAAAAAAAACAAAACAAAACAACAACAACAAAAAAAACCCACTATGGGTCAAGCACAAAAATTGTATTTGAATCAAAGCAAAAAAAAAAAAAAAAAAAAAAAAAATCTGGAGCATCCTTACCCCAGTGGACTTACAGTGCTAATTACAAAATAGAAGTAGCTGACACTCATGCCTTCTAAATATAAGCTTTTTCCTCCCAGAAAAAAAGAAATGAATGGGTGTTGAATCAAAACATCCTATGGAGCATTTCACACCTCAGGAATGAAAACTGACAAAGAAGTGCTTCCATGCAAAACAAAAACCCACCAGCAAAGGGCTAGGTCTGCTTGAGGTAGGAAACACCGAAAGCTCTCCAACTCGGGTTATTCCCTTGTCCTATCTGTAAGGGCTTTTCTAATGCCCAATACCCCCCTCACATTGGAAAAAAATAGATACACTTCTCTTTCACAATTGAAATCGGTTAATTGATCATTTCCAAAAATAAATATTCCCACAGATAGAGGTCATTGGTTGCCTGAAATTGCATCAGTTCGTGTCTGGATACTAGAATCCAGGGCTCCTCTGGGACGTCTTTGTCATTTTATCAGAGTGATTACCAGTAGAGTAGTTCCAGCGTGGGTCCCTTCAGCTTCTAGCACTTATGTTTGCTCTCTGCATTTCTATTTTCTCCATCAAGCCTTGTGGCTTTTGCTTTGGAAATCTGGCACTTAATATCCAATGTTAATTACATTTCCTATTCTGAGGAAAATCCTATTGGGCTAATTTTTCAAAATCATATAATGAAAGAACTTCAGTGACAAACCATGTAGGTTTTCGATTGTTTTTTATGGGTAGATCTATTAAGCACTTAATATTCAGTGGGAAAACAGTCTCAGAGCAATGAAATTCTATTACTTTAGAGGTTGCATGCTTTTAATTTCTTAATATTTCATTACATGTTGGCAACTGGTGCATATTTTTATAATGCGTTTGATCATTACTCTTCTCAGGGTATTCTATTTCAGTTCTTCCTCTGACATCATATTTGCATGTTAAAGGGTTTTAGCATTCAGGGATGAAATGTTCTGAATAGTAATGTGCAGTTAACTTGATTTTTTTAAAAATGAAAAACAGCAAACAGACATTATATATAGGGACTGAAGAGAACAATCACGTAATTTTAAAATCGAAATCAAGTTTTAATAGCTTTCTATAGAACATCATAAACGGTAATGATTCAATATAATTCATTAATTAGGAAATTATGCAAAATGCTATCAGCAGAGTTTGGGGAGAAGGATCTTTTTCCTTGGCTTTTATAAGTCTACTGCATTTCTTTTCTTCCTGTAAAAAAATGATCTTTTCTTTGCTCTCCAGCAACATCTACTGGAAAATTCAGAAAAATGCTATTTATATGAATCAGTTTGAGTAAGAATAGCATTGATTACCATCTGCCTAAAAAGTGCATGCCGAACTACCACCCAGTTTACAACGGAATTATTTCCACTCACTTTAGTTCTATTTCGTTCCCTAGGAGGAGGATAGTGGTTCAGTGATGCAAATGGCCAAGCCGTAACTTCAAATTTATCATCACCTCACCTTGAAGAAGTCATTTTCATAAATGCAAGAAAAAGCATATATGATACAGACAAGATATTTTTCCGGGCCCATCCTCGCAACATTTGCCACTTATTTGAGAAATAATCATCATTATCAGCAGCAAAATAATAGCCCTCAATAGTTAGCTAAGGCTAGAGTTAGAGGAAAGATTGCATGCAAGAAAGCAACGTAGAAAAACAAGATTGAATTTGAGAAAAGCTACTTCAAGATTTGGCAAAGTTTCTTAAGTTGAAAAAAAGAAGATTACACGTGATGTGATTTAAAAAAACTCACTAGGATGCCACCAGCATGATTACATCAAACACGCTGCAGCAATTCCTTTCTCCCTTGTCCACATCTTTCTCTGTTCTTTTAACCGGGAGGAAAAATTAAGTTTCCCCACACCTGTATCGGGGGCTTCCCAGGGAACTTCTGGCGGAGATTATCTTGGGATGATGAAGTGTGATCAGAGCACAGTTCGCTTGGTCTCCACTCCCCAGTGTTCAGCAGTTTCTGATGTCCTCAGAAAATTCCATTCACAGGCTGCACCCACAAGATGTCATTAGATTGTCTGGCAAACATGAGCTATGCCAGAGCACGGTATTGAGGAGCAAGTCCAGTTTGGAAACTTGAGAAGAAAAAAACCTTATCACCAACCAAATATATAAAACATCCTCCCGTACGTAGTTGCTGAACTCAACAATGCCACAGTGTAACAGTTCTTTCTAGGACCAAACCTTGTGAAGGCAGTGAAGTCACCTTTCTATGTATCATTCCGGAGAAGCATTCTTTTAATAGAATTTTGTACTTTTAGTATTCAGATTTTCCCATCCAAAAAAATTTTTTAAATGAATTGAAACATTTTAGGTAAAATCCTAGGTATAATCTGGATTTCTGTTATCCTAAATGAAAAACTTGGCTAATTAGAAGTGGGTTTTTTTTTTTTTTTGTATTCTCAAATCTCAGTTTATTCATGCCAGCAATAAATTTTTGCAGCAGAAGCGATGCACACAAAATTGACCGAGACTGAGGTGAAAAACGAATAATCAAAACTTTAAAACAACAGAAGCAGAGACAAAAATCAAGTACTGGGAGATTGGAGTGTATCGCATTTTGTGTTTGTTCAATGTTAAAATAGATGTGAGCCTTTTACGCTTCATCCCAAAGCTCTTTAAAGGAGAAATGCCATCAAATATAATCCACAACTCCCATTCATAGCACACAAAAGGGACATATTCCTAAAAGCTACCTACAGTGGAAATCCACATGTATTCTACATTTAGGATTCTAATGCAAACTTCCGTCTTGAGACTGATAATTAGCCCTTCCATTATTGAGCTGCTTAGAATCCAGAAAGGTTTATCAAACAGCACCTCCAGAGTTAACTCCCATTCCAAACTGTCATAATTCAGTTATCCCAGTTATTTACTGGATCCATTTCTAAAACCTGCCCTACCCTGATGTTTTAACTTCATATTTCATTTGGGACAATACTTAATCTCCATTTATGAAACATCAACCTGACACAGGTTAAGAAGATACAAGAAACGCTTCACCCACAAGCTCCAAGCCAAACAAACCCCAGCAGCTAGACTTAAATAAACTCTACCCTTGCTTAAACCTCCAGTGAAAAATTATTATAACACACCCGAAGTTCAGTTAGAAGAAAAATTTCAAATGCCAGCTGTCTCCTAGGGTTTAAGTCCCAAAGTTCAAAAGCAGTATCAATTGAATAATTTTTTTTCTGTTAGCTGTTTAGAATTTAACGTAATGCAAAGTGCTATTCTGATCAAAATCATCTTTCTCATCTCTCTCCTTAAATAAAACGGAGGAGAAATCATTCAGTATAAATGCATTTACTATACAAATCTATTTTCAATTGAATTTGCTGCATGCTCTAATTCATCAAAATTAATACAGGTACTTTCTATGTTAAACAAAAGGAAGCCGACTGAAAAATCGGCTTCTGATGCGGATGCCTTTCTCAATTACAAAACGGTGAAAACAGAGATTTAACTAAAACACTCGGTCAAACCCTCCGATCGGCGCTCTTACCTGCCTCAGCTGAAGGCTTCCTTCCCTTGTTAGCAGCGTGCAGCATCTCTAGCTCGCTCCAATCCTCACCACCGGTCTCAAATTACACCGCTAAGTCCACCCCCCGCCTTTTTTTCCTTTTTTTCTTTCTTTTTTTTTTCCTCTCTCTCTCTCTCTTTTTTTTTTTTCCAGCAAGAAAATGCTTATTGAAAGTGATTAGTTTTTGTTGTCCCTTTTAAGTCCCTCCTGCGGGAAGGAACAGGGGAGCAATGTGACGCCACCTTTTAATCTTTTGTAAGAGTGAAAAGGCAGAAAAGGAACGCTCGATCAAACTGAGCTGCACACATGCCTAAAACTCGCAGGAGAGGCTGCTGCTGCCTGGCGAAAGCACCGCTAGGCTTGAGTGTAAGAACAGAGAAGAGAGGAGAGTCAATGGATTGTGACAACGTATGTGCATCAAAGGCAGGAGGAGAGAGAGAACAATGAGCGAGGGAAAGACAGCGAGGAGAGAGGGAGAGAAGCAGAGAGAGAGGGAGAGAGAGGGAGAGAGAGAGACACGGAGAAAAGATAGAGCGGGTTTCAGGCAAAGGATTCTCAGAATAAAGCCACAGTGCAGTGTCTGGCAGCTTCTGTTTTTATCTCAGCGAGCATGATACACTGCCTCTCTCATTTAGAAACACATTCGTGTATCTTCCAGGTTTGAAAACTGAGATAATCGCAATGTGTCTCTGGTTTTTGTCTGATTGGCATTTAACTGTGCGGTGTACCTGTGATTTTTTAGGATGCATTTATGTGCAATTTATTTCGCATATTTATTTATGTAGGCAAAAATGAAAGCTGCTAATTTCTACGGCAATTTGCAATGTAGTTTTACTGGCAGATGGAACTCTACTTATCATAACTGCTGACAAACTGCCATGGGTAAACAAAAGAAGAAACAAATGCTTCGTCTTGATAATTGTCTTAAAAAAAAAAAAAAAAGCCCACACCAAAATATTAGCACTTGCAAAACCTGTGTTTCCTGGTTCAAGTTTAAAAGGCGTTTCTTTCCATTAGTTTTATTAATAACGGCAAAATAAAAGAGAGGGCATGGTGTTTGAAGGAAAGGTGTTGGAAAAGTATCTATTAGGACAGTAAAAACCTAAATTCTTTCTGGTTCCCTCCAATTGTGACAACAGGATTGCTTTCTTGAGTCCTGGAACGGAGTTTTTGAGTCACTATTTCTACAGACTTTAACTGCATCCTTCTCCCTTCCTGTACCATTTTAAAGTAGATTCCATTTTTAAAACAAAGTCGAAAAGAAATGATTTCCCAATTCAAATTGTTTCAAATGATGTCTCACCAGCTTTGTTCCATTTCTACTCATCTCCTGCCACATGGGGGCTAGGATTACACAGTTAAATTCCCTAAGTGACCTCTTTTATAAGGATGTAAATCGCTGATTCCAAGGTCAAGTATTTGGTATAAGTTAAGTTATTGGTGAAAATGACTGCTTGCTTTCCATGGAAACCTGAGCTAAAACCGTAGTAAGCCAACGAGAAGAGGAGACACCCAAGCTTTTGACAGGCCATCTTTTTGAAATTAAGCAATTTCAACATCGGGAGGTAAATTCTACGTGCCCTACTTATAACAATTATCATTTTGGAAAAACTGAAAAAAAAAAAAAAAAAAACCCAAACCCAAAATCAGTCATTTCAACTATAGTATATCCCAACAATATATCCCCTGGACCTTAGGCATCTTGTATTTTGGAAGTCCTGTGTAAGCCACCAGATACAGAATGAGAATTGGTCCAAGAAGAAAAACACTCTCTTCCCCCACGCTGGCCACACTGCTGTACCCAAAGAAGGATTGCTTAATCTTATTAAACTCAAAGTGTCATACTTTTCATGGTTTGCCAATAGAAGGGTATGTTTTTCGCTTGGACCCAAATAAAGAAGTAACCCCCACCTCCACCCTGATGTGCTCAGGATGAAACTCTACTTATCATTAAGGCAGAGCAGAGAATGGAGAACACACAGGGGCTGAACAGAAGGCAGCTGGCCAGAGAACAGAGAGTGCTCAGATGTAGCAGGGAAAGGAAGCTGCAAGGCCCGGCTAGCAGCAAGGGAAGTGGTGATAGTAAATCCGGAATTCTCTGCAGACATTTTGCACAGTGTATTCGAAGCAGCCTCCTTTAAACGGCATTATTGATATAGGTTCTATAGTTAAATTAACTTTATACAAGGGAATAAGTGGCCTGAGAATTTTCTGCCGATAAAAATAAAGACCCAGTTACAAGGATGCAACTATTTCACACAATAAAAGCAGGGGACGGGGCCTGGGGTTTATTGAACAGGATCAGCAAAACATAGTCAATGAAAGATTAAAAGAAATCAAGGCTAGACAAAAAGAGAGATTTTTTTTTTAAAAGCTATAAACGGCTATCAGTGTTGCTTACTTTCACCACTTCCTTGGTGAGGAGGTGGGTACCCTGAGTGGATATCATTTATAGTTTGATATATATGATTTAGTCTTAAGATATCTTGAGTGAGGGGGGCTATCTGATTATACTGGGGTTGCCAAGTCATGTTAATACCTCTTACTGGAATGTGACTTTTACATGACTGATTTCCCTGTGGGAGAGCTTTATATTCATGTGCTTATATTGTGGAGTATGAAATGGTAGTTAAGTGCTCAGTTTTTGGAACCAGCCTGCCTGGGAAAGAATCCCAGCTCTACCACCTGCTTGCTGTGTGGCCGTGACTGAGCTATTTTGCCTCTCTGTGGCTGTTTCCTCATCTTAAAATGTGTATAATACTACTTGCCTCATGGGCTGTCATTAAGAATAAATGATGTATGTGCTATTTTGAGTTCCGTTCCTAGCACATAGCAAGTGCTTCATAAATGTTAACTTCTATTGTTAGGAAACCCACTCAACAGCCTTTAAAAAATTTTAAAATTGGTAACATAGACAATATTTCATCACCTCAAAATGGATGACTCACAAAGCCTTCTTTCCACTCTGACCTTCCTTACAAGCTCTAGTTATTCAAACTGCCCTCTGGGTTTTTCCACTTGGATAACATGCTTAAAATTCAACAAGTTCTACAACCAAACTCATGAACTCACCCTCAAAGCAAAGCAAGCTTTCTCCAAATTCTCTCACTAGTCTCAAATATAAAAATCTTTGAGTCATTCAGGCCTCATTTCTTTCCTTTTTTTTTTCTGATCATCCAAATATCAATAACTAGCAAATACCACTCCCAAATCTCTTACAGTTGTTCCATTTCCAGACCCCTGACACCTTCTTCATCTGTGTTCATTTGCCTGGACTGTTGCAACAATCCGTTGATGGTTAATGTAGCACTTCAAGCTTTTCTGTGCCAAAACACATGGAGGGTGGTATTGCAGTACCCATTCCTGGGGACATTCCTAGGGGCCTGGCAAGGGCTGCACCAGATCGTAACACCATCTTTCCCCTTCTCAAGAAGGCACTTGGGATCTGAGTGAAGGAGAGTGACATTATTCTAGGTATGACCTTGAATCTGCTCTAATGTATAAAGCAGCTAATCTTTGGCAAACCAATACTTTACTATTAGTGACTTGTTAGTTGTGACACTTCTCCCAATGGTCATGACACAGTTATTGAAAACAACCATTTTAAGAGGTTTTTTTTTTTTTTTCTTCTTCTCCAATTCATCTTTCATAAGCTGGAATAACCTTCTTAAAATGCCACTCTGAATGACATCCGTTCCCAATAGCTATTGATTGGTCAATTGAAAGTCTGTTTTATTCCATTATCTTATGCATCGGCTTAAAAATCATCAAAGGTGCACAATTCCTTAGAGAATAAAGTGCAGATTTCTTTGCCTCATATTCAATCACCTCTGCAGTTTGACGCCAAACTCTCCTTGCAAACATTCACTCTATCACCACTGCACGGGAGCTCACTGCTCTCCCAGCCTGATCTGTGTGCCTCCCCCCTAGAGCCTCACGTGCATTTTTTTAATTCTCTTTAGAGTGTCCTTTTCTTCTTCATCTCAACATATTTAGCTCCAATTTCTTTATCAAAGAGCAGGACAAGTTACATGGCCTCCACGAAAATGTTCCTGACCTTCCTGGTTTGTGGTGATGAAATTGTTTTAATCCTATTAGCTATCCAAGTGCTCCAGGAAATGTGGCAGTACCCTAATTAGGAGCTTGGATTTCGGCTTGGCCCTAGGTTCAAATCCTGACCCTGACATTTGCTTCCTAACCGTGGGACATTGGTCAAGTTCCTTTCCTCTCCAAACCTTATTCTCCTCATCTATAAAATATCGTGAAAACTTAATTAGCTAGTAATGTAAAGCAATTAGCACAAGAGCTAGTATACAGTTATTTAATAACACCTACACAATAAAGTTAGTAATGATGTAAATGCTTCTTACATGACAGGGACTTACTGCCTTTAATTTCTAAACCTTATAACAACCCACAAAATGGCTGTTATTAGAACCATTTTACAGAAGACAAAATGGAGGTTTAGCAAAATTAACTTACCGGATGTCACATAAGGAAAAAAAGGCGCACCAGGATATAAACACTTGTCTTTCTATTTTCCAGTTATTTTTATCCACGTCAACCATCGAGAATTGAGTCTATGTCATATTGGTTTATTATCATTAATATTTGGGTCTTGGGTTTGTGCTCCATTTTCCCAATTATATTATAAACTAAATGGGAGCAATATATATGATTTAAACATCTCTACTTCTTTAGTACGTTCCACAAATCTATTTAAAAAATAGCTTGTTTACATGGTAAGTGTTTGTTGACTGCTTGATCATCTGTGCCCATGGGGAATAAAATTTTTAACCACATTTAAATTTAGTGATACTGTTTTGGGTTTTTTTTTTGTTTTGCTTTGTTTTTTAGAAAATAGTTTTATCATCCTTTCTATGAAAACTGTTGTAATTATACAAAATAATATAAAAGACAAATATTACATATGAATGAGCCATGCAGACAGAAACGAATAAAGTTCTCTGCAAAAAAGCTGTAGGAAAGTGATACTCATTGATTTGGTTTCTTATACTTGGCATTTATATTCTGCTTGGAGATGGGCCCCTCAGGCCACCCATTCCATGCATGGAAAAGGGAAAGTTATTAACTGAAAGTCATCCGCTTAAGGTTACACAGAAAGGCAGAAATAACCACTCAAATACCCACAGTGTTTAGTCACTTTTAATTCTTTCTCTTTAAGTAAATGCGATAATTATGTTCTCATTTATTTTTTCTCTGGCTAAGTCTATATAATATTAAAGCAACCCAGAACAATGTAAAACATTCAGTCATCCAATGTCATATTTTTCTATGTGCATGGTGATGAACAATATTGTTAAATTTTCAACAAGTGGAATGGATGCTTTTATTTTAAATATATATTATGGTTTCTGCCTGTCTGTGCACAAGTGAAAAGCAACAGAACCAGGAAGATAAATGCCTTATATTTCCCACAAAGGGTATTCAGTGGTATCAAGCGCTTACTGTCTAACACCTGCCTTACAATATTTGCATAAACTTCACGGTCAGGGTATTTTTTTTTGTTGTGGTTATTGTTCACTGCTGTATTCTTAGTACCTAAGTGTATACCTAACATAGGATGATTGCTCAACATATGTGTGTTTGATAAATGAACATGTGGTTAAATTTTGCCTAAATCCCTCTATTTCCAGCAATGTTTTAGAATTCCCACACAATTGGTTATATACAGCCAAGCACTTTCTGTACCCTGCTAGCTCCCCATCTTCTCCTTTCACATGGAATTTGTTTAGTTAAATGTTTGCTACCTTTATTGTTCAATATAAAATATTTCTTCATCCACAAAGAATCCTTTCTAGATTATAGGATCTCATAGCAAATGCTCTTTTCTCCCATTTCAAAGCCGCCATTGCCTGGAACATTTTATTGCATATAATTTAATTAATCTTGTCCTGCCTTTGGACATCTCATACTGTTGGTGAACTGTTATTCTAATATTACTAGGTCACTTTTACTGGATTCATATCTTACTTTATCACATAGATTTTAAGTATACTGAAGGTTGCAAGAACTAATTGTTTATATTTTGTTATATTTATATATTTATATTTGTTATATTTATATAATATATATATCGCTATTCCTTTGAGTACTACCTAGCACAAAACATAAAAACAAACTGATTTGATGTTTATACTGAAAGTGCTTATGGGTATACAATTTTATCATTCAGAAATTATGTGAAAGAGTTTATAATACAGTCCCTGGCCTTTAAAAAACCGTTGTTAAAATACAGCCAGAACAGTGATCAAAGTACATAATTTTTTTCTATCTTTTTTCACCCCTGAGGTAGCATGAAAGGCCATTCCTTTATTTACTTTGGTATATATATTTTTGGAGCATATGCTATGCATTAACCCTTGTTCAAGTTAGTGTCAAATTTAGCTCATCCCAACAAATTGAGATTCTCATAGTAGGAAGAATTAACAACTGCCCTCTGGAAGAATATTGTTTCCCCCGATCATTTACACATTAGTTAAAAGTCAGCTTGCGTTGACCCATGGGCAGCTAATCCTTCGAGAGAGCATTTCTCCATTCTATAGGGTCTCTTCTACAGGGTCATTTCAGGCCCAATTATACATCTATCTCTTCTAGGAGATTTGTTTTTCCTTAGGGTGAATAGGACAGGAAAGAACATTGCAGAAGACACCTCATCCTAATCAGCCTTTCTCCTTGGACAAAAGAAGCTTTTTTAGGAAAGATTTTTCACCCTCATAATGCTTCTGTCTGGATTCACTAGAGATTCACACTCCTGGAATTGTCTATAAATTACTGTTTTTCAAAAAGAAAAAACAAGAAAAGAATATAACCTTTGAAGTTTTGAAAAAGCCCTTAATGTATCTTTCTTATTTGTAAAGATGAGATAATTCAGGTCCATTTTCATATCCGTTTCCAAAATTGCAATGAGCATATAATATGATTAAAGGTTTGTGATATAAATAGTTATCTGAAATTAGTTTATTGACTATTATAATTATATCAGATCTGATTTAGCCAATTAAAACAAATTATTTTGCTTATAAAATTGCTAACATTAATTACCATGTTCTTGCATTTTGGTTTTTGTCTGCTGAACAGAAGTCGGTCCTGTCTGTTTTCCATTTCTGTTTTGCATAGTGATTTGAACAACCCCTTAAGTGAAAACCAAAGTAGCAGCCGCCTCATCATGAAGTAAAAATGGAAAGCAAATCAAGAGAGAACCTCAGATCTCTACTTCCCATGGTGGACCGAATAGAGTTGGCCTCAATGAAACTCTAAGTAAGAATTTACCTTCCTCTCCATTGAGTTGAATACAGGCTTTGGTGGACTATTTGGTTCTTGTTACCGATGTTTTTCAATATGGAACATTTGAAAGCATCCAACCAGAAGTTGCACAATGATCACAGCCTTGAACATATTCATCAGAAAAACACATTCACTGCTACAGGTTTTATTTCTACAGTAACCAGTATGCTGTACTGTTTGCCAGTTTCTTCAATACACTTACCCATGACAATCACAAAAGCAATTCACAACCTTACTTATCAGATAGTTCTGTTTTACAATAATCTGGTTGCTATTTGTAAAATCCAGGATAAAACAGTGCAATTTCTGATGCTGAATATCTGAAAAGCTCTGGAAGCTGCTAGGAGGAGATATGCACTAAAATATGTAATGCGATGGAATTACAACAAACAGACATTCTGGAGGGTGCACACTCTAGTGCATCTCAGAGTGCATGACATTTAATGGTGTGACTTTCAAGATTTGCAAATAAATTCTGCATTTACACTGCCCCCCTTCCACGCACAGTTTTTCTTAGCTCCAAATTTAACTCTTGCATTTATAAACGGTAGAACTCTCTCAAAAAGAATGATCGATCAAAACAATTGGCATTAAATAACGGTTTCCAGAACAAAATGAAAGTAGGGATCTCAATTAAACAGTTTATTTCATGAGCTGGTTCCTAAATCTCTAGACACACTTTGAAAGCAACAACATTTTTCTGATGAGAATTTAACTAACACAAAAAAGTGGTGATTTCAACAGCTGACAAATCCCCTATAATAAGGGGCTTAAACAACAACAACAAACAAACCACTTTTCTAGTGATTAGGCTGTGCAGATGTCAAAGAAAAGTGTCATGCACTCTTTTAAAGAGCACAGACACCGGTTAAATCTTTTTGGGTGTTTTTGTGACCATATGTTAGTGTGAGAGAGAATGCACCACTGAGAGGCAGTATAGTGCAATCGAAAAAGTTACTGTATTTCAATCCCAGACCTGCCACCATTTCAGTACATGGTATTAGCCAAATTACTTAACTACTATCTGCCTCAACTTCTCCATCCACTAAATGGGACCAGTATCTCCCAGTTTCTGTTAATAAGGTTAATAAAAAAGCACTAGCGTACTTACAAAGGCAGAGACCCATATCATTTCTTTGTGCAGTCAGATGCTACCAAAGCTAGATCTACTCCAAGGGAATAAGGAATTATGTTCTGGAAGCTGAATGCTGTTCTGGATGCTGCTAGGGCACCAATTAATAGAGTGATGTAATAAACCACTCGATAATCCTGCATTGGCTGAAGCAATTAATGCAGCTCACCTCTGTTGCTGTGAGTGCAATACCATGTTCTCAGAGGATGCTCAATAAATATTAGCTGATGATGATATTGACAGGGTGCCGTGTACAGTCACTAAGTGAATTACTAAGTTTACAGTTGTTCAGAAAACTCATTGAATAATTATCGGCAATAAAAGAAACCTATACCTGACCTCATTTACTTGATTATGACATCATCTCATGCATAATGAGAACATCACCAATCCCTGGAAGCTTAATAGACTTGTCCTAGTGGCTTGGAAGAATAAAAATAAGGTCATCCTTTAAAATATATTCAGAATCTGGGCACTTCTCAAAACTTCCACTGTTATCACTCTAGTGCAATCTAGCTCACATCTTTTCTGGATTGTTGTAGGGCCCCCAAATGACTTTCTGTGATTTGTACTTTTGGCCCCTGCGGCCCCTGTTTTCTTAAGGACAACCAATGTACCCATGGTCTTATATAGCCCTCTCCTGCACTGGCTCTGGGATTAGCCTGGTGGAAGCTAACATGATACAAAGAAAGCCCTGGTACACTCTTGAGCACTGGGTCTTGCTATGTTGGAAGAGTGCCAACCCCATTAAAGAAAGCCTTTCCTGGCCTCCTAGAAGACACAAAACCATGTGGAGGGAGAGGCTGAGCCATTTCACCAAGTCCAGCCCCCACCTGACCCACCAGCTGGGTGCAACCACGCAAGCGAGTACGGACAAGCCTAGCAAAAGAGCTGCCCGGTAGACACCGAAATTTGAGAAATAATAAATTACTCTTGTTTCAAGACATCAAGTTCTAGTGTAGTTTGTTATCTAGTAATAAGTAACTTATACAGCCACTACTTATTATTCTCAGTTCTGCAATCATTTGTACTATAACCCAGACCATGTTACTCTTGCTCAGGACCATCCAAGAGCTCTTTATGGTGGAGGAGCCAAGCCTTTCTAACATTCTAAGGGCTTGGCATGCTCTGCCCTCCCCTCAGTGTATCAGATGTCAACTCCTGCTGACCGTCCCCCTCACTTTCTTCTTTTCAGCTGCGTAGACCCCTGACTCAAATATTCATCCTTGTTAACGTGGATTACTCTCACACCCCATTTGGGCGTTTCTTCCAACATCATTTTTTTTTTTTTTTTCAGCAAGTCCTACCCTGATCACCTTATTTCAAACTGTATCACCCTCTTTTCCCATTTCCCCATTCCCCCTTTATGTTCTCACTTCCTTGCGCTTAACATCTCTAAATCACTATATAGTTTACTTATTTTGGTCCTTGTGTGATCCTTTTTATCAGAATGTAAGTTCCAGGAGGCCGAGGAGTTGTCTTTTTGGTTCCCACACCTAAAACCATGGCTGGGACACAGGGCAGACTTCATAGGTACAGTCGTGCATTGCTTAGCGACGGGAATACGTTCTGAGAAATGTGTCATTAGGCAATTTTGTCGTTGTGCAAACATCATAGAGTGTACTCACACAAACTCGGATGGTAGAGCCTACTACCCACCTAGGCTATATAGTATGACCTATTGCCCCTGAGCTACAAAGCTGTATAGTATGCTACTGTACTGAATATTACAGGGATTGGAACACAATTCTAAGAATTTGTGTAGCTAAACATATCTAAAGGCACAGTAAAAATGTATAAAAGACAAAAATGGTACACCTCTATAGCGCAATTCCATTATAACATCAGGGGACCACTATTGTACATGCAGCCCGTCCCTGACCGAAATGTCATTATTCAATGCATGACAGTATCTGCTAAATTACAAAATTAATCCTCTGGTTAAGGAGCCCAGAGCTACAGATTGGGTTCTACATTTAATGGTGATGCTGAGAGTGAGTACAGTCTGCAAGGGCACACGGCTGGTGCTACTTACAAAGATGTGTAAGACATCATTTGACAGAACACAGAAGTAGCCTTGTGGTCAAGGAAAAGAGAAGGTCAAGAAGGTTCTCTGGGAAGTGTTTTATCAGGAGATCTTTTCGTGGGTGGTGAGAACCACAATCAGAAGCAAAGGAGGTGACTCTGCACCAGAATAGCCATCCTGGAAAGGCTAAGGAGGAACCAAGTCTGCCCGAATCGAAAAAGCAAGTGGCACAAGGAGAAAGATGCCTCCAAAGGGTAAATCTGATCTTTTCTTGGAACACAAAGTTTGTGATGTGTTTGTACCTTTTCCAGGAAAAGCCTAAAAATAAAGAGAAATATATCTGAGGCTTTGTCTTTTCATGCTGATATCAGGGCGGAGAATGCACATCGAGCCCACGCAGTTACAACACCTACGCATGTGCCCAAGGATGGGACACCCTGGCATTTACGCTCTATAAATGTGTGTCTCCAGTCTTGCCACCATTTTCTTAAAAAACAGGCACCTCATTTGACTGATCATGCTGGCCAAGCACCAGTCACAGCCTTCCATTTGAATACTCCACTTAGTGAGCTGTTCACGGGAGAAAAAGTCCGTCTTACAAAGGCTCAGCCTGGGCTGGCGGTGTGGCCTCCAGCTTGCAGCACAGGTGTGCAGCCAATAATTTACCTTAGTTAGTGCAGAACAGATGTGACCTGGGATGGCTTAACTTCACCTCACTGACTCAATCTCTGTGCAAATCTCATCCGAAACCATCCATTTTCCTTCCTTGCCCGCACCTCATTCTCCCTGTTGTCCTGCAATTATTTATTATCTGTGTCCATAATTGCATTGTTTATAGCAGCCATGCAAACTCTATTGTTATGAGAAAAAAAAATGCCTCTTTGCCCAACTAGATTCTCTTGCGTGGGGAATAAGGGTTGTTAGAGCTCTTAACGTACAGCTTTCTGTGTTCAATTTTCCTAAAAATGAAAATTGCCAAAAAGCCAAGTATGCAGGAGACATACGGTTGGATGCTATTGTAGTGTCGCATTCCTGCTGATGGGAGGCACCCCCTGAATACTGGGGGCGCTTGCTAACTCACTGCCCTGGCTCCTGACTTCAGAGAAGCTGGCAACAACCAGCCCGTCCCAAGAGCGAACCCCTCCCTGCTCACCATCTCTTTAACTGCTTCTGTTAGTCATTCGTGGCCTTTTCTGAAACCAAAACACCAACAGGCACAGATTAATATCCCAGCCCAGCAGATGATGAGGCTGAAAGGTGACTCTAGGACTCGGTCTCATTTTTTTTTTTAATGGCTCTAATGTATATATTTTAGCATTTGATCCCACTTAACATACAATATTTACTTCCTGGTTTGCAGTGGGGGAAATGTCATTTAAAAAAAAAAATTCCTTTAGCTTAATTACAAAAGATGTAAATGTGGTCTCACTTGTAGAAAAGAAGTTACTCTTAACAATGAGGTGTAAATTGGTGTCTGCTTAATCTGTTCACAGTAGGAATAAAGCCTAACACTCGCCTCCTCGCCCTTATTTTTGCAGTAGTACCTGGGAAACTAATATATTCTTGGGAGCTCTTGCAGCATCTCTGCTTTCTTTAAAAAAAGAAAGAGAGAGAGGAGTTTCATGCTTGATTCTTCTACCAGCTGTAAGGACATTTATTTTGCCCCATTTTCAGCATCTATTTTGAACCATGGACCAACAGCTACATTGTCTGACCACAGTCATGGGCAGCAAAAGTCCAGTTTCCTCTGGCCTCTCCCTGTCCCCTCTGATAATTGTGGCCTCCTGCACATCCCGGGATGGAGCGAATTAATAGGGGAGCCAGAGTGTGATTTATACAGTGACCTTGGGCTCCTGGGGGAATTGCAGGCGTTATTCTTTCGCTTATGATGTTTTACATTTCAAAGAGCCTAGCTCTCTTTGATATTAAAGAATGAAATGTGCGATGTAATTGTTATTGTTTTATGACCTTTAGTAGGTTAATCAGGCTGCATCAGGTTTTGCAGTGTGTGGTTCTGTTCCAGAGGAAATGACTGGCCTCACAGTAGATGAATTCTGACAAAGGGTCTCAGCATTAATATTTGAGAGAGTGCATATACCAAGGTACCTAAATCCTCAAGAAAAAAATTGGTTATTTTGCTTACCTCAGTGCCTCTGTGGGTAATAGGGGGTTTCTCAGCATTGGCACTATTGACATTTTGGGCTGGGTTGTGCTTTGCTGTGGGGGCTGTCTTGAGTGTCATGGGATGTTTAGCAGCATCGCTAGACTCTACCCACTAGATGCCAGCAGCACCCTTCTCCGCCATTTATGACAAGCAGACTCCAGACGATGCCAAATGTCCCCTGGGGAGCAAAATCACCCCTGGTTGAGAACTAGAAGGGTAATTTAAAAAAGTTAGGGAGGTGTTATTTTTGGAATTATGGTATGTATAGAAGCTACAGGCTTAAATGATAACATAATAGTAGCTAACATTTCTTGAGAACCCACTATGAGCCAATTAACAGCATTGATGGCTTTATATGTTTGAGCTCGTTTGCTCCTTAAAACAAAGCTATGAAATAGTGATTATGATCTGTATTTTACAGTTAAGGAAACTGCCCCTTGGAAGAGTTAACTAATTTGCTTAAGGCTATCTAGCTAGAAAGAGGAAGAGTTTAATATGTCTAAATCCAGAGCTCCACCTCCTTTGCCCCTCTTCCCTTTCTGCCACTCTTTTTGTGGTTACTATCATCTGAGTCTCTAAATTAAATTCAGGAGTTGAGTAAGCACCACTATGCTTAGGAAATGCACCTACATGCTAAATAGATATTAAAAAAAAAAAAATAAGACAATGCTTGCCCCAACTAATGTCTGCAAAATAGAAAGTATAATGCAGAAATAGATAATACAAGGAAAACATGGGAAGAGCCCATAAAGAGATTAGAGGACAGAGTGTTCTGGGATCAGTGCTTCTCAGACTTCAGTGTATATAAGAATCATCGGGGGTCTCATTAAAGTGCAGGTTCCGACTGAGCAGGTGTGGACTGGAGCCTGGGGGTCTGTATCTCTAGCCAGCTCCTGGGCGATGAGGAGGCTTGGTCTGAGGACCTCGCTTTAAGCAGGTAGCCGTTATTGTGCCGGGAAATGTAGCTTCAATGCATTTGAGAAGGGAGGCACAACAGCTTGTATCTGAGATGCCAAGAAAGCATCGCCACAGAGTGGAAGGGGTAGGAGGAGGGGGCGGGGATTGCCTTGGCCGTGAGAGCCACACTTGTCTCTCAGCCCTTCGCTTGGAACACCGGCGGTGTGCCTGCTCTTGTCGACTGCCTACATATACAGCTAAACATCTGCTATTTTAAAGGACAAATATTAATTTGAAGCACGAAAACACCTACCCATCGAACATAACTGGTTTCTGCAAACACATTACAGTCTTATGACCAATTTTGTACTTTTGGAAGAGAATGCTTCTCTCTCTTCAACATACGATGATATGGGCTACCTAAGAAATATTTTCATTTCTCCTCCTTCCCACCCTCTACAGACATTGTGACTTGAATGATTGCTAAGCTGCAACTAGCCAAGTATCTATATAAAAGCAACAACAACAACAACAACAATACACGTGGGAGGTCAAAAACCAAAAGAGGTCTTTTTCAACCCAGTGAAAGTCACAATTAAAATGACAGTTATGAGGACTGTAAACTGCATTACCATTTATTTAGCTGTACTCAGAAAGACAGAAATCGAGTCCTATAACAAACATCCACAAAGAAATGGTTTGGGAACTGATCTCCACTAATGGTTGTGGCCTCTTCACCCAAACCACAGTGACCGCAGCAGATCACAAATTGTTTTGTGACATCTGGATTTGACCGAGGTCATAATGAAGGGGATGAATTTTGAGTCATTTGGCTTTCTGAACACATTCAGTTAATTCTCCGCCCACGTTGCAGGGAGACACCACAGAGGAATGATTTGCTGGGATGTAGAGATGGACCCTAGTTAATGCAAAGGCTGAGAGGCTGAGAAGTGGAACCAACCAATTATTGCTAATATTCTGCTCAGAGATAAAGTGGGAGGTCTCAAATGGAAAAGGGTTTTATATACATTTGAGGTTACAGGTGTCACCACCTTCAAACCGCATTGTACTAATGGAGTAAGATGGCAAATTTAGGTTCATTCATTAAGCACCCTGGGATATGTAAATGAGCACCCTGTTGCTCCTGTCCTCAAGGGTTATCTGGAATAAAATGTTTCCCATTCATGAGTTCCTTGTGTCACACCTTCATGATTTTTACCATACCCACTGCTGACTGTACTGATATTTACTCAATATTTTTTCTTTAGAAAATCTCAGTTTTTACCCTTTTGACGTGGCCTCATCTTAAGTAACAATATCTATGAAATCATGAGTTTAAAGTGCTTCTCAGGGCTGACCAAACCAGTTGTTAAAAAATTATTAATAAAATATACTTCTTTGACTATAGGAAGACGAAGCCTGGTCCAGCTTTGGAAGTGTCTACCACCACCCTGGCCACTCTGGCCAACCCCCCTGGACTTCCTCACGATCCAGAAAATTCAAAGAAGTCAGATCCGGCACAGGATGGGGCTTCTAGCGGCCTCATACTGTACTCCAGGCAATGTCTGTTCTGACTGTCCTAAACTCATTGCTTAACCATTCTGCTTCTACAAAGCACTCAAGCTTTCTGTTCTAGAGTTTTTAGAGGGTCTTATAGGCAGTTATGTTAAAAGCAAAACAAACCTTTCTGTTCCAAATGCCCATTGCACTGTGATTATAAGTACTGAGTGTGCAGTATAAGTCATACTTTCTCCAAGCTTCAGATTCTCTCCTCTATAAAGTGAGCGTAATGTAAATCATTCCTACTTCATGGATTAGATCAAGATTTTTCAGCCTCAGCACTATTGGCATCTTGGGCCAGATAATTCTCTCATGTGAGTGGGCTGTCCTGTGCGTTCTATGACATGTAGCAGCATCCCTGGTCTCTATCCACTAGATGCTAGTAGCACCCCCAAGTCGTGGCAACCAAAAATGTCTCTAGACTTTATCTAGTGTCCTCTGGAGGGCAGGAGCCCCTGCACCCCCTGTGCGTGTGACTGGAGTAAGTGACATAAGCCACGTACAGTGTCCAGCCTGGTATCTGGCACATATTGTAACCCCAGCAGTATTCAGGGCACTTATTAAGCATTTCCTACATGCTTGACATTCTTCTAAGCACTTTAAACTTACTGCCTCATTGAACTCTCCCGTAATCCTGTGAGCTAGGCCCTGTTGTTATTCCCATTTTATAGCTGAGGAAAATAAATGCCAGAGAGGAAAAGTAACTTGTCTGAAGTTCCACAATCAGTCATTGGCAGAGCCAGGATTCTAGCCACAGCTCACCTGTCTCCAGAGTTCATGCTCGTGGCCTTTTTGCTTTCTCAACTTTGTACGGGAGGAAGTCGTCACAAAAATAGGCATCACAGTGACAATCATGATGATGATGATGGTAGTCATGATGATGAAAAATTGTAGATCACACAATAGGCTAAGATTTTCATCTTAAAAATTATATTCTAAATAAAGAAACTGACAAAGAAGTATATGAGATACTTGATAAGGAAATTTAAATGCGGATCATCTATAATTAACTTTTCGTATGCCAGTGGTTTGTGTATGCTCACACAAGTAGAGTTTTCTCAAAATGATTAGAAAATCTTAAATTTCCCAAAGATGATAGAGATTTTAAGAAAGAAAAACAATGAAAAAAACTTAATATGTCAAATAAGGAGTTCAGGGAATTCAGAAACTGCAAAGATGCAGAGCTGCTCCAGTACTATGGGAGGGCATTTTGGAAAATCCGATGCTGTAGTCAGTATGGGCACCTAACATCGGAGTGATGATCGAGAGGTGGGGGCACACACTGCAGTCCCCATTGGTGACTGACCCTGGCATGTTTCCCAAGGGATCCTTCTCACCCCGGTGTCCTAGGAGGCCAGTGTACATCATAGGCGTTGACTGGATTCCTCCAAAGGAGCCCAGAAAGGCCCATCCACCTACCATGGTTGCTAGAGAAATAACTCTCTTAACTGTCTTTCCACTTACCAGTGACAAAAGGAAACATTTCGTGGCATTAAATGTCCCCAGAAGCAAAGTGTAGGTTTACATAAGTACGCATATATTGTTCCCTCTGACAAATCAAAGTTCATACACAAAAATCAAAACCAACATAACTAGAATAAGCAAATGTAAACACAGGATTTTGACATAAGATATATATGTGTGTGTGTGTGTGTGTGTGTGTGTGTATGCAATATGTATGAAAGTGAAACTGAAATATAGACTAACAATAACAATTCTGAAAGATACTGCTATTTCCTTCCTCTAAAGTTTTAGAATCCAGGCTAACATTGAATTATTAAGTTTGTCATTGTTGAACACAGAAAAATGAGAGCTTTTCTGCATTTGACTGAAAATCTTTGCATTTCTACCATTCCGAAATAGAAACTTGCAATTAAATCAATTAAGCAATGAAAATCAAATATTCCATTAAAATCTAATTTTCCTCATATCTGATTGGTTGTAACTCAACTGAGCTGGAAACAGATGAGAGAAGGAAAATGACTTGAAGTCTGAGACATGGAGACAGGAGAAAGAGAAAATGTTTAACATGTTCATAGAAAATTTAATAAAGGCATTTTATTTTCCCTCTGCTTGTGTAAGTTTAGCCATTAGGGGTTCCCCAAACATAGGATTTCAGAACTAATGCTGTAGATCGAAATGAAAACAGCAAGATTCCTTTCTTCTCTGTCTTCTTTTTGCAATCATGTCCTTGAAGTTTCTTTTTACCCTTGTGAAATTTGAAAAGGCTAGCCCAAGCTTCTATTCAGACGGTGTTGTGTGGCTTTGTGCACTCCAACAGGTCTGGAATTTAGTTGCTACGACCAACAGTTAGATTGGAATTGGTTATATTTGTTGATTGGAGGATTTAGAAACCCAGTATGTCAAGGAGGAAGGTATTCTTTTTCTTAGCAGCAAAATGGAGGCGTTGTCTCTTAGGGATTTGGGGAAAGAACATGCCAACTGACTTAAACATTATTTCCTTCTCAATCTTAGGTGACATAAGCTAGCTACTTCTATACCAGGAATCACCTCGTGCATAAGACGATAACTTACAAGTAAGTCCCCTTTCCGAGGTTTGGCAGACATCCGGATACACAATCAAGTCTGAATTAAACATAGTATTGAAAGCAGATTTTTAAAATACAATATGTAAATGAGCAAAAAGAAAAGAGAAAAATAACATATCATGGACCATAGTGCACTTCAAATTTTAAACACAAAGGTGCAGTTGGTCAGTATTTCTCAGATGTTTTTTTAAAATTCAATTGTCAGAAGTATTTTTAAGGATAAACTGTTGAGATCTTCCAGAAAGCTACTCGTGGATCTGGTTGTCATAGCCAGCCCCAAATTAGGTGACTCTGAGGAAGCAGAGTGAGCCACAGAAGAAGCTTTTCCAAGAGCCGCTGGAAACAAGTGCGTGTCTATGCGTGTGTGTGCTCGTGTGTCCCCACGGCTATGCGCTGGGACAGAAAGAGAAGTGTTTGATTGAATTGGTACCATTATTATCCAGAAAGATGAATAATGGGAAATGTGTTTTTCATCCTGAAAATTAGAAAAAATAATTTATAAGGATTTTTCTTGCTTTGCTACTCACACTCCCCCCAAGCATCTGTCTTCTCTGAGCAGTTGGAACAGGTTGGAGGAGGAGGAGGAGGAGCAGGGAAAGAGAAGTTCCTTTGAAAGTAAACAACTGCTCTTGAGTTTCTCATCTCTGCTACCTTCTTAGTCCAATCCATTGCTTGATCGTATGGGTAGTGGTTAGCAATACAGGCTCTGGAGTCAGCCCCTGTGTTTACCAGCTTAGTGACCTTGGGAAAATCACTGAACTTCTCCAGTTCCCTCAACTCTAAAATGCACAAAAAAAAAAAAAAAATACCAGTACACATGTCCTAGGGATGCTACGAGAATTGCACATGACAGTCACTCAGAAGGGTGACCGATATAGGTGCCTTTTTTCCTCAGCTAGGTATCCACAGCTCTGAATGTGCCTATCAGGGCTGCATCCACCCTCATGACAGCTCTATAACCCACAATCTCCTTTGTCATTGGATTCATGTACATGATGGACACCGTACAGTGAGGTCATTGAATCTAAGGATCTGATCAGAACAACTGTCAGAAAACTAATAAAAATAATCATCGCTCCCTTTAAAAACACATACGCTT
Organism: Eulemur rufifrons; assembly: GCF_041146395.1. Lineage (NCBI taxonomy): Eukaryota > Metazoa > Chordata > Mammalia > Primates > Lemuridae > Eulemur > Eulemur rufifrons. The sequence goes on from NC_090992.1 coordinate 18,198,378, forward strand.
GAGTCTTTCCAAGGAGTTTGGTGGGGTTATTCTCTTTTCTATTTAGAGTATCATACATCCAGCTATTGTGCCTTCCTTACTTCAGTTTAACCATTGCTCTGATCCGGAGCAATGTCATTCCTATTTTGGAATTTATTGCCATAAAGTGGGAGGGCAGTACCACAAAGATGAGTGAGAAAATGGATATTGCTGTGGGGGTAATTCTGGATAAAAAATTAAATTGTGCCAGGGGAAAGCACATTTGAATGACTCCCAGCAGCTGCTTCCCACGAGAATCAAGCCCTGTTTGAGGAAGTCCCCCCCCCGAGGGCCACACTGTTGTCAGCCCTGAAGAGGACCCTTCCACTCTGACAGGACACCCCCACCTCAGCCTACTCCTCCCCCTCTCAGGGAGACACTGGGCTCTGTCCAGCCTGCCCTGCCCACCTGGAATCTTCTAGGTCTTTCCATCACAATACTGCTTTAGAAAAGTCTGTGTGAAGGGGTGACTCTGGTATTTAACTCCATCCATCAATGTCAACCCCTCTTTCCCCTCTACCCCAACAGCTTGGTCCATTTACCTAAAAGCTGAATAGCCTAAATGGACGGATTTTGTGCTAGTCTCATTAGAAAGGGAAATTAGCCAGGCACCGTTCAGCTGTGCAGAAGGCATGCTGATCTTGAAAGCCCTTTCCAAGCCCCGCCCCCAATCTTTTCTTCATCACATACGACGTCCATGATTCCCTTACCATTTCTTAAAGGTTTCATTATCCCCCACTCTAGTTTGCAATGAATACAGAGCTCCTAGTTTCCATCTCCTTCTCTCAGGACCCAGACCAGGACTAGGCTCGGATCTGGATGCTGTGTGAGAGTCGATGATTCCAAGTGCTGTCATGCTCTTTGACACCTGTTCAAACATTCAGAGTTTGCTTTTGAAAAACCGAGGCTATTCACTGATGTAGTACTATCAAAATTTTCAGTTCCTGCATGCCTCTCCAGCCCAGTTTATGCTACCCTCCTGCCAGCCCCGTGTTCCAGCCACACTGGTCCCTGGTCAGCTCTCGGGGACTGTGGGCTCCTTGCCACCACTGGGCCAATGCTCATACCTTTTGTGTGTCTGGAATGGTCTCCCCTGCTCTTCACATAGTTTAATACTCTTCATCCTTTAGGAGTTTCAGCTCATGACTCACTTCCTCAGAGAAACCTTCTCTGATTCCATCAAGTTTTGTCAGCTACCTTTGCCATGTGTCCTCCAGAACCATGTTTCTGTCTTTCAAAGCTTTTTCCCTGGCTTGTAATTATATATTTATTGGTTGCTTATTTGATTAATATCTTGTTTCTCTACTAGACTGTTCCATGGGGCAGGAACAATGTTTTTATTCATTTGTTCTTTCATTCATTCAATCGTCAACTGACCACCAGCACACCAGCACCTACCACAGTGCCTGGCAACTAGTAGGTATTTACTAAGTATGTGTCAAATGAATAAATTTCATGCAACCATGAGGGGCTATTCTCTTAGGATGTTTAAGAATGTAATTCTCCTGTTTATCTATCACTTTTTATCTCCCTAGAGGGAGGAAGATAAGAAATCTGTCTTATATGCAACAAATATTTATGCAACACCTAGTATGGACCAGGCTTTGCAGACAAGCCAGTCATCTTGCACACCCCAAGCAGCAAACTCCTGCAATGCTAATGGGCATTACAAGGTTAAGATGTCAATAGATTTCTGCACAATGCTAACATAGGCCCTTTGTTTTGTAGGGAAAAGCGAGAAGAGCTCATCTATGGTTCCTAGTAATCTTCGTAGCATTCAGCTTTGACTAATATGGTGGCTTCCTAAGTAGTGCTTCCAAAATATTAGACTAATATTCAAGGTTCTGGAGAATCAAGGTAAAAATCATGGGAAAGAATTGACATTCTCAAAAATAATACTAAAATAAAAAGACAAATGATGACAATTGACCTTTTCTGATGTACTGAAAAGGAATACCATATCCTCTTGAAGTGCACCTAAGTATATTTACACTGCTCAAACTTTAGGACCTTATGGAGCTCTGATTAATAACACAGCTATTCCAGGCTATTTGGTACAAGTGGACCAAGGATTTTGCCGCCTTGCCTAGCTCATTCATTTGTGATAGCCCTGCACTGACAATGGCCTAGAGATACTTTCTAGGGCACTTGAGAATTTTGATTAATAAGTAATAGACTTAAGTGATTTATTGCAGGCATTATGCTTTTTCTCCCCAGAAAACCCCAACGTAGCTGTTCACCAAAAGAACTATTGGAGAGCCATCACCAAGGAGCTGTTACCTTCTGTGCCTTGCATAAAGGGATTCTGCCTCACCATGCTGTTCCCTCACCATGGCTTAGACAGCAACCTCAACTTGAGAGCACTCACATTCACACCAGTCCCCCTAAGGTAGCTATTAGCAGTCCTAATAAAGAGTAACTGGGACCTTTCAAACTACATAGAAATGAATATACATTCTGCCCCTCAAAGAAGGTACACAGTGGAATAGGTTTGCTTCACCATTTAACTTACACAAAAGTGCTTTTTGTTTGTTTTTTAGAAACAGGCTCTCACTCTGTTGCCCAGGCTGGAGTGCAGGAGTGCAGTGGCATCATCACTGCTCACTGTAACCTCCAACTCCGGTACTCAAGAGATCCTTCCACCTCAGTCTCCCAAGTAGCTGGGACTACAAGCATGCACCACCATGCCCAGCTAATTTTTTTCTTTTTTTTTTTTCCATAGAGATGGGTCTGACTATGTTGCTCAGGCTGGTCTCCAACTCCTGGCCTCAAGCAATCCTCTTGCCTTGGCCTCCCAAAGTGCTGAGATTATAGGCATGAGCCACCATGCCCAGCTTTAATTTACACAAAATTTATGACAAACCTTTGGCAAAAATGAACTAATGGATAGACAGACAGATTAAATAATCTTGAACTTTATATTTTATGGGTTTATTTTTTCACTGTTTATACATATATACACACACATACATATATATCTCCATATAGAGAGATTTGTTAATTGTTATGGAGAGATAAAAATAATCTATAACCTTATATTTTGCTTATTGATTCACTTATTAGTTCATTGTAAAAGATATATACTTACAAAAATATTTGTTTATTGTTTACTGTTGGACAGATGTGGAGATAGATGAATGTATGGATAAATGGAAGAGTGGATGGATAGGTAGATAAAATAATCTATAGCCTTGTATTTTGCCTACAGGTTGATTATTGCTCATGTGTTTATTGCATCTCTTTTCATGGGATTGTGAGTGCACTGAGAATAGCAATCTTGTGTTTCATTACTTCATTCTCAAAGCCTAGAAAAAGGACACATAGTAAGCACTATTTGCTGAAGTATAAGCACTTTACGTTTTACCATATATAAATACACATGCATTACTATATAAGGAGGTACACACACCTCATGGATGGCTCAATTGATCTTGTAAGCAATTTTGATCATGTTTAATCTTTGTTCTCCATGGTGACAGTGACTTTAGAATCTTCTCCCCCCAAAATAAGACAACTCCTCTGAATAAGGAGGTTACTTGTGTAGAAATCACTCCAGCCTGCAGGGATGCGCTGGTTCCACATGGTGTTCTGAGTGTTGTCACTGTGTTAAAGATTCAGCCCCTCTAGGACATAATGCCAGGTCACAGATCAGCTTGCCGCTATTAACAAATCCCTAGGAGGGGTGTGCAAAGAGGTATGCATAATGAGGTTACTCTTTCTCCCTCGCTGAAACTGTTAGAGCCATAAATGACCACCTCTTAACCAAAAATTGAAAGCAATTTCTAACTCTTTGGTGGAACGCAAATATTTGTACTAATATTTTGATCCTAAAAAGCAAGAGTTGCGAGAGACCCTGGCAATAATGTAAATCAACTTGGCACAGAGAATCCGGCACCGTAATAAAATCTACGCTGGGCACAATATGCTTCAGTAGTACAGCAAACCAGCAGTATGTACGTTCGCCTGCAGCCCATCGCTAGGTATATTCACTGCACCATATGCTGGTTTCTTTAAGTAACCCATTACACAGAAATTAAATATCTTGTGACAGATTGTTTTGACAGTGGAAAAAAAAAAGAAAGCAAGAGAGAGTGGGAGAGATTTAATTTTTTTTAAAAAATGCATTTGACTGAAGGCAAAACGTTAGGTAGATGTTAATTTAACAGATGTCTAGTTTTGCATCATCAGCCTGAAACGGGCAATTTCTGGCAAGCCTTCTCACCACATCACAACACAAAATCCTCTCAATTCCACATGGATATGCCTTTCACAACCTTCCAAGTGAGCCATTTTCATTCAAAGGAAAATGCCTGAAATTACTCAGGGAAGATGCTAACACCTGGCAATAGTTTTGAAGGAGGAGTCCATGAATGCACTGAGGTATAATGGAACCAAAGGCAGCTTACAGCAACTTTTTAGTTGATAGAGAAAGCAGAAGGAAATGCATTCACACTGGAAAAACAGCTAACACATCACAAAGTTACTGTGTATGATAAAATACCCCCCCATGGTGTTAACTGGTAGAGAGTTCTTTTTGTAAATCTATCATACAAGTACATCAAATCTCAGAAGGCATTATTGAGACGTTGTTTGAAAACAAAAGTCATCCGAAGAGGGACAATTTAGGTCCTCATTGTTCTCAGGCTGCTGATTTTGGAAATGCCTCACCCCTGTCTAGTAGGTCAATACATAAATTTAATAGAAGTTCTGTAAGTATCTGATGTACATATACCTGCAAAAAGCGGACTTGGATAGCAGTTCACTAGCTGACACAATGTTAGGTTTGGTATTCAGCAGACATTTAATTAATTTGGATTTTGCAATTTTATTTTCATTTTGGAGCCAATGCACTTTATTTTTAGGACACAGATATTTTCATAAGCCTTGTAAAGTTTAAGCATACTAGATAAGGTACCTATAGTGACTAAGAGGGAAAATATCCTTTTATATAAAATAAAACAAAGCTTATAGATTTGGGATTGGTGTTATCTTCCATATTTTTGCACCAAAGATATGTTGATATTCATTCCTCAGTGGAGTCTGTAAGATTTCTCTGCTATTATTGGCTGAGTTGTAACACCACCATAAACACAGTCCCCAGCACAATTCTTATTGTGATAGATACTTCTAAAAAAAAGGAACAGAGGCATGAAATGAGGAAGGGAGAGAGAAAGGAAAGGGAGAATTTTACTACAAAGGATTAAGAATCTATTCTTATAGTTCAAAGGCTGCTCTACCATTCTGCAGGATTATTAATTAGCACTACTTATTTTAATAGCAAAGAACATTTTACAACTAATGCAATAAAAATTTCACTCTCAATAAACTGCAAGTTCTATTGCTCCCCCCACCCAATGCACACAGATTTCCAACAATTGGGAAATATATTAGACAGCTCTGTGTGTGTGTGCATGTGTGTGTCTGTGTAACCATTTGATTCAGCATTTTTATTTTTAGGTATTTAAAGTAAATGGTCTATATCTTGTTTTTTGACAGAATATGGCAAGAGGCCATCTTTAAGGGCTGAGAGAGATTAATGATATTATGGAAACCTTTGTAGAATGAAAAAAAAATTGGTCTGGTCTCCAAACAATTCAATACAGGGAAGTGTGTGTGTCTGTGTGTGTTGTGTGTGTCCGTGTGTGCTTCTGTGACATGTAATAAATACTGAGTTACAGAACACCATCCCCAGGTGATTCCATTTTACTTTACAAACATCACAACCATGGGAAACGAGAAAAATTAGCCCTGTGAATTCAAAGATGCTTAAATGCATATTAGAAAAAAAAATCCAAAAGGGAGCTAGACAGTTTACACCAACATTCCTCCTCATGAGAGCAGTACCAAGTCAAGGACATGATCTGAAATTGAAGAAATTGGTAGGGCAAAAAAAAAATTTTTTAAACCACCATAGGACTGCAAAAAGAATAAGAAAAAATCTGTCAACACAAAAGACTCCTTTCTCACTCTCTGAAATTCTAATCCAGTAATCATGTCTGCCTTCTAAAGCACCTTTCATCTGACTATCTCAAAGTCCTTTATATGGTATTAAACACTCACTGAATCCCTGAGGTGGGTAAAATTATTCTAGTCATTTTACAAATGTATCTATTCTCTCAAACCTCTCATCCTGGGGAATGATAAGTCTGGGAATAAAAATCAGGAATCGATGAATGACCAGAGTCCTTATTCCTTTGGCCTGTTTTATAATTACTTAAGGGAAAATTCCTTGATTTGCTATGGGAAAGTGCCGTGATGAATTGAATGCAAGTTTTTGATTTGGTGTAAATGATCTTAATAGATGTCAGTGTGTTCTCACTCCTATCCTTGTCTCTTCCTTTCCCCTTGTCCCTTCAGTTGGAAGGATTGAAGAATATGTTGGAAATGTGATAAAACAGAAAAATAGAAATAATTAAAAGTGAAAAAAGAACATGAGCTCAGTGGATATTTCCATATTGTCAGTTCTTTGGGAATATCGAGAGACTATAATTAGCTGGCCATGTGACCTTGGACTAGGCATAAGACCTCTCTGGATCTCCGTTTACACATCTGTAGAGAGAAGGTTAAATTATGTAAATGCTAAGGTCCCTGAAAGCTCGATTATTTATTGTGCAGTTCCACATTTGTAGCCAGGATAGTTTCTGCGTTTTGGCATGAATCTCCATTATGATTTAAAAGGGGGGAAAAAAATCTCAGATAAATATTTCAAAATATTTCCCAAAACTAAAGTGTGGTTCAGAAGCATTTATAACGCCAAAACCATTTCTTTTCCTTCATATGCCACTACTGCTAATGGATCCTGAAGAGTAAATATCCCTGTTCAGACCCTACTGCCAGATAGGTGCTGGTCTACCAAGAGCAGTGGACTTCAAGTTTAAGTGCCACTAGAATGATCCTGCACTTTGGACTGACATGTTAGGAATGTAACAAGTGCAGGCAATGTGACTGCCCCTTTGAAGGTGAGATAAATGGTGTCTCTGTACCCAGAGTACCCAGGAGAGGAGGCCAGTATAATGACTGAGGTGTCAATTATGGGGAAGGGGACAGAAATATGGCCTAAGAGCATTAAGTTTAAATTAGCACATTAAAGTTGACAGAGAGGTGAGCTCAGTTTTTGAGTGTGGAAGAAAGCCAACAGACCATGGAATGTCTGATGCTTAGTTGTCATTATTTCTGTCTTGACGAGTGTCCCCTCCCTTTTTAACCAGAGTCCCTGCCAACATCTCTCCATAGGACACCTAAATCATGAGACACTCAAATGTAGGCACCCATTCACGATCAATCCTACCCGCTCCTTCCTAATTTAGGCTTACATCTCAAAGAATATTTACCTTCTGTGCAACCTTCTGTCACTTAAATGTTCAGTTCAGCAGTTAGCAAAGACGTAGCGTTAGTCATTGAGAGGAGGGCTGAGCTCACGGAGCACAAGGCTCCATTTCTCCTGTAAAGATTTCCTTTCAGGTCCGAGATTGAAACCTCAGCGGTATAAAGTTCACATTCTAAGGTTCCTAGGCAGATCATGCCATTTATGGGAGATAATTCCAGTAGACAATGACTCATTTAACATAGGAATATTTTAAAAAGTCAAGTGCTAGCTTCGGATCGTTAATAAAAAATAAAACAAATAAATAAAAAAGAAGACATTTCATGCCTAGTCCTACAGCAAGTGATACGAATCACTTAGCCCCCACATGCTCTCCATCAGGTAGTCTAAACAGTGTGGCAACGAAGTGTATAAACTCTGGAGGAAGAATAATCAAGTTCAAATCTCTGCTTCACCACTTTCTAGCCCATGAATTTGAATAAGTTATTTAATTCCTCTAGATCTCACGTACCCCATCTGCAAAATGTCAATGATATTTCCCAACCCATGGGAGTGTTCTGAACATTAAGCGAGCTGTTTCTTATGTAATAAGCACCCAATATTTTTTCTAACAATGTTATTATTTGCAAATCGTTATGACTACACTTTGAGATGCATCCTATGTGACAATACTAAGTTTGTTCCTTTCCAATATTCCTGCTGTCATTGGTATGTATGACCTCTCAAGTCCATACGTATGGTCCAAATTTCCTCATGGAGGGCACGAGAAGGAGCCTTGTTCAGCAGCCTGTGCTGTAGATATAATTAAGATTATTACACCCAAATTAGGAGGATAAAAGGCAGTCTTAGTGCAGAGTATTTAAACAGAGTTTTGTAAAGGTTCACAAACTTTGGATGTACCCATAAAAGCAGAGAACCATAAATATTTTGTGAAAGCGTGAATCAGATTTTAATGTAAATGGTTTTTGTTAATGTCCTTTTATTGTATTTGATGTATAATGCACCATCAGAAAGTCATACATGTTTAACTATGATTGTTTGCTTTATCTGGGAACCATAATACTTAAATCTTTTTGAAAATAATTTTGTGCTACTTAATGTGTGCCAATGCTTGAGTGATATCATTTTAGAGATGAGGATCTCTGACTTATCTGTCCTGATAAGACTATTTTTATAAGTGACTATTTTAAAAGGCCATTAAAATGACCAAATTGCTGGAATGAAATTATAGAAAAAAACATGTACCACGATGTGCTGAGCACTTCTCTACAGAGGTTGTTATTGGTAGTGTCACGTATATCAGCTCATGTAAACTATAGAACAACCTAAAAACTAGGCATCATTATATTCATTGAGTGGGGACATTTACTAAGCTCAGAGAGAGTAGATGACCATGCCACTGATCCTCACTTCACACCCAGGTTTCTCAGGACCTAAAACCTATGCTCCTTACACAGCATAACAACAGTCACAAGTTCAATTATTGAACTTGATCAGCAGCAATTACAAAATATTTCCAATGACTTGAAAAGGGGCACTGAATGATGATTGTATCTTTGTTGGGGATGGTAGACTAGATATTTGGATGCTACTATCTTTAAAAAAAAACAAAAAAAAAAACCCAAGCCTTTATTAAACATACTTTCACATGCTGCCTAGAGTTTTTTGGATAAATGTTAATTCTATCCCCCATTTACATACACATTCCTTCATAGCACATTTTCCTGTTTGAAATTGTATTTTATGCTGCATTTTTATTTTAAAATTTTATGGCTTCCTCTAGAATATCAGCTCCATGAGAGTAGGGATTAGTTTTATTATTTCCTGATTCCCCAGTGCCTGTCTCCCAGGAAGCATCCAATACACATTTGTTGAATGTAATCACAAATGATGAATGAATAAATGAATGAATGTGTAAATATAGCTAGATATAAACTATACATAGATAGATAGGTCTAAATGTTCCAAAAGCCCAAGTCTTATTACACAAGAGATATAAAAGAATAAAAGTATTCCTGTGAAGTTCCTGGGCAGATGATGTAAAAACATCCCTTTACACAATTGAAACCCCATTGTAGCTATCAATATTTCCAAGCTATAACATGATATTTTAAATGTGCCCCTGGTATTATTATGTTAAACGGCAGCATTGATTTCCATGGTATGTAATAGGATACTTTAAGATGCACCATTCAGGAAGATACCATCCTCTGTGGCTTTTCCATCATAGCATACATAAGTATCACATTACACGCTGACAACTCTCTCCTGGGCTCCATGTCTAGAAGATTACTAAACCATCAAACATTTATGTATCTATTCACACTAGAGGGTCAAGTAGACACAACCATGTGGGTACTTCAGAGGCAAATTAAGCTCCTGGAATCCACCCCTCCTCCCAGTACAGAATTACTCCTTGATTTTAAATATTGTGAAACATAGTCAGCCATATGATTGAAACCTATGTAGATGTTATGGATTGACTTGTGCCCACCAAAACAACAAATTGAAGTCCTAACCCTTGCACCCGAGAAAGTGACCTTATTTGGAAATAAGGTTGTTGCAGATGTAATTAGTTCAATTAAGGTAAGGTCATAGTGGATTGGGATGGCCCCTTAATCCAACATGATTAGTGTTCTCCTAGGAAGACGATGTGAAGACACGGAGAGTCACACAGAGACACACAGGGAGAATCACCACGTGACAAAAGAGGCAGAGATGGGTGGTGCAACTACAAGCCAGAAAAACACCAAGAATTGCTGGCAAATCACCGGAAGCTAGAAAGAGGCAAGGAAGGATTTTCTCTTACAAATTTCAAAGGGAGCATAGACCCATTGACACCTTAATTTTGGACTTCTATCCTCCAGGACTATTAGAAAATAAATTTTTGTTATTTTAAGCCACACAGTTTGTGTTACTTTGGTATGGTTGCCCTGTGAAACTGATACAATAGGCATTGTATTTTGCATAGAAGAGAAACATCCATTAGGAAAATATTGGGGAATCTTGGTGAAAATAAGACATTAAGTCCATTATATTATTACTCAATGTGGTAGCTTGTTAGCCAAGATGACCACAACAGTTATTCCTATTCATGCATTCATGCATCTTTGCTATGTGACTGCCATTCCTCTCAACAGGAGAACATCTACTTTCCTTGCCATTGAATTTGGACTGACTTTGTGATTTGCTTTGACCAATGCAATGTGTCACAAATGACATTGGGCAGCTTCTGAGCCGAGGCCTCAAGAAGCCTCTCAACTTCTGTTTTCACCCCACTGGAATGTGGTAGCACCATCTGAGGAAGCTCAGGCCTGGAGCAGAGAGGAGTCCTCCCATCTGATGCTCCCTAAACTGGAGCTCTTAAGCTTGAGTGAGCACTGGAATCCCCTGGAGAGCTTACTAAAGCCGATCGCCGAGCCTCAGCTCTAACATTTTTGGTTCAGTAGTCCTGGGATAGCATCTGAGAACTTGAATTTCTAACAATTTCCCTGGGGATGCTGACGGTGCTGGCCCAGTGACTACACTTTGAGAACCATTGCTCTACACTAACCAGCCTCCATTGAAGCTTGAAGATGACTATAGTCATAGGATTGGTCCCAGGTGAGTCAGCAGAACTGCTCAGTTGACCCACAAGCTCCTGAGTTTTGGGGTGGTTTGGTCCATAGCAAGAAATAACACCAAGTTGTTCAGGTCAACTTGCGTGGCTGACTCCTAATTCATTACTGGTTTTATAAAATCTTCTAAATTTCCACTACAAAACCCCTTTAAGGTTGACAGAAAGAAACCAGAGAATATAATGGTAGGCAAAGGTACAGTTCTTATTTGGGGAAAAACAAAAACAAAAACTTTATGAGAGATGGCTTTATGTATGTAGGAACAGGTAAAGACAATGCAAAACATATGCAGAACAAACAACTTATTATTTTTCATATTTGGCAACGACCCAGGGATATTTTTCTCAAATTTTAAGGTACTTAAAAATCACTTGAGTAGTTCACTAGCATTCATATTCCTGGGCTTCATCCCTGAGAAATTCAGATGGAGGCAGACAGAGGGATAACCTAGTAATCTATATTGTGTAAATAACACCCCCATTTCTGGTGATTCTTATTCAGTACAGATACACCAAGGAAATACCTGATGGTAAGCCCCTGGGGGCCAAACCATGTTTATAAATTTCCATGAAGTTCACATGTAGAGAGGCTCATGAAAATATGTGTTAAACCATCTGCTTGGTTGGCAACATCTTCTCTTCAACATGAAGAACCTTCCTTGGGACCGATTTCCTCTATTTGTAGTTACAATCACTTTCCTTCTTCCTTCTCTGTTTGGCTTTTAGGAGATGGTGGGAAAACCTCCTGGTCAGAGAGCTCAAGGGCTTCTGGCTTCCCTCATGCATAGGGGGCAGATCCTACCATTTGCTTCCAGGACATTTGCCCCTGCACCTTTTCTAAATACAACTCTCCCACTGCCCAAGCTTCTTCCAGACTGAGTAGGTAAGTGGAGTACATAGATTGACCATTGACTCACGTGGCAGCATTTCAGGACACCGGCTTTTCCTGTTCTCTCCCAACTATGACAATTGCCTGAAGCAATTCCGATTCGTATTTCAGGGGATGTGATTATATGCTCCCTGTGATTGTGATTCCATTTCTCAAATTATTGACTTATGTATCCATCATGTAAAATCAATGTAATTTCAAAATATTTTCCTAATGCACATTGTTTCAGAGAAAATGTATTAATGTTGCTTGCAGCCATCAGACAGATTAAATGGAAGCCATTATATCCTCAGTTTAAACCTCACTTTAAAACCTGTTAGCAGTCCGTAGTCTTGTTTCCCAAGAACATGTAAAGCAATTTGAATTATGACCAAATTTCAATGCGGATATATTGATTCTAGAAGCCAATCTTACTATTTACATCACTGAAGTTTGAGAGCTCTGTATGTGTGTGCCTGTGCCTGTGTGTCTTGATTAAAATTCCTGCTGCTCTGAAACATTGAGAGTTTTCAGCTTGGAGAATGATTTTTAAAGTTTTCAATTGATGCCAAATTCCTCTCCCAAAAAACACCTCACCCTCTAAAACAAAATTTTAAAAAACCAACAAACAAATTTTACTTATAAAAGACAGGCTCCCCGTGGCATTTAATGAGTTACCCATCATTAACTCCGTAGGATATAGTCAATAAATTTAATATGTATGTACTTAAGTGAAAGATCTGACAGCTATGAATTGTAGATAGAAATTTGGCATGAACAGAGATTTTTATGAGTAAAAAAATAAGAAAACAACATTGGAACTCACTTTAACAATAAACTTTTCCTGGCTACTTCTTTCCTTCAGGTTTTATTAGAAGAAAGAATTGATGCTGAAGGGCATTTGGGGACAAGATGGGGACAAAGTACTACAATATCAGAAGCACAAATCTCCAGCAAGATCATTTTTAGTTGAGTATCTATACTGTTTTCCACCTATTCATGAAATAGGTGGTTTGGAGCCCAATTCTGGGCCACTCATACCTTCCATTTAGAAACCTTGCTAAGGAGAGTGAGAAGGAGAATTCAGAAGGAAACCTAACTTTATTATGCATCTAGAAGGGATGGGGGCCAGGGCAGTAACTTCCACTGCTTATCTACTATGAGTCAGACAACAGGCGAGGTACTTTATGTAAGTAATTCCATTTAATTCTTTAAAGCCTCAGTTTCCATTATCTAGGAAGAGATTCATAATTCCTATATTACAAATGGAGGCTTCAACATTATAAATCACCTACCAAAGTCACACAGGTAACAAACCGTGGACCTGATATTGGTCTACTTGACTCCCTACACTACTCTGTTATATCAAGATATTTAGCTTGAATTCAGGGCTGGGCAAACTTTTCCTTTAAAGGGCCGGAGAATAAATATTTTAGGCTTTGTGGGCCATATGGTCTCTGTTGCAACTACTCAACTCTGTCGTTGTAGTGTGAAAGCAGCCACAGACAGTACATAAACGAATGAGCGTGGCTATGTGCCAATAAACCTTTTTTTTTTTTTTTTATGGACACTGAAATTTGAATTTCATTTAATTTTCATGTGTCGTGAAATATCATTCTTTGTTCATTTTTTCCCCAACCATTTAAAAATGTAAAAACTGTTCTAAGATTACAGCTGTCTGGCCGAATTTGTCCTGGAAATCCTTGGGTTTTGAAACTCTGCTATAATTCCTTAAGTAACTGGAAGTCAGGGGCTGCATTTGATGATTCTGTAAATCCCATGAGAGTCTCTTACAGTGCCTAAAACAGAGCAGGCCCTTGCCTACCATTTGGTGATTTGATTGAATACGTGGCTCTCAACGGTGCCATTTTTATCTTTTCAATTGTGTGTTCCTTGCTCTGTTTTCACTTGAGCCTCAATTTACTCCATTGCTGTGCTTTAAAATTTTTTCAAAGAAAAAGAAAAGTTGTATCACTTAAAGTTACTGTACCTTAACAAATGCACCTAAAGTGGCACTGTTTTTGCATGCATGAAAGCCCAAAGCCTCAACAACTCCCATGAGCGATTAATCTTCTAACACTAATTAGATATTTGCTAATTAGCGTCTGATGTGTGAAATGAAAAAACATTTTGAAGCTGAAATGAATAGGGTCTAGAAAGATAGGGCTGTATTCCAGTTCCCCCTTTTCCATATTATTATCATATTTCATAAATATTAATAAGATCACATGATACCAGCCGCTCTATAAAATTATCTCTCTGAATGGAGGCTTTTGTTTGATATAATAGGGATGTGTCAATATTTTGCATATGGAAGAAAGCACTCAATGAAGGAAAACATTTTTTTCCTCAATGTTAAAGAGATGTCATATTTCATAAATCACTTTTATGCTTGATCAACCAGTCCAACGTTTTAACCCAGGCCTCCTCTTCCCACAAGAGAAGGTAGAAAACTTTTCTCCAAAGCACCACTTTTCTTCCCCTCTTACACCTTAATCTTATTTTGGTTTAAAAGAAAACTTAACAGGATGGAAAGTATTTTAAACCTGTGCTTCTGTGCAGTGAAAGAGTAGAAATCATTACAGAATGGTCAATTTCTATAAGCAATTTGCCTAGTAAAAGAGAGACATTTGAATTTCATTAATTGCATGCATGAGGACAAGCTTAAAAAACCTCTATACGCCATCTTAATAAAAAAATTTATAGAGAATGGGATAGAGATTTCAGTGCTTTAGACTCACACATAGGCTATAATATTCAAGTCATAAATATTAAGTCATTTATTCTTAAAATGTTACATTTTGATTTGAAATATTTCTCACATGAAAGCACACATTAAACATACTTGGTTCTGAAAGAAAAGACCTATAATAATAAACTATTTCAGTTGGTGTGAGATTTTTTTTTAAAAACTACTCACCTGTGAATGCTGGTCATATCACAAATTATATCTAATTACAGCATTGATACAGTAATTTGAAGTGATAGCTAAGCACAAGTTGACAAAGGTGACATTGAAACATAATGACGGTGAGATGATCGTTTTCTTAGGCTGACATTTTGTGATTATAATAATGCTGATCGAGATGATTAAAACCATAATGAAGGGAAAGCTCCGAGAACCAGAACAAAACATACTGAGACTAGAGAGAGCCTAACTATCATTTTGTCTCCTGCTTCCTCGATGTGGTTTCTCCTTTCAGTGTAAAATTAGGCACGTGTGCTAGTCCCAGAGACCTGTGGAAACTGCAACTGATAGACAGCTTATTCTACCTGCTCACAAAAGGTTCTGTTTTTCAAAGCTGGAATGAGAGAAGAAGGTCATCTATGCCAATTTACCCATTTACACTGGGGACTGTTTTCCGATTGGCTTTGAGGTTGATAGTCAGCTCCCAGATGCAGAACACCAACACGCTATCTGGACTGATAGTTACCAAGACTTTCAGCTTAAAATTCACGGTGAGCCCAAGGTTCTCAACGGTCGCAAATATAAAGTGAATGGGAAAAGTCTGGCAGACATTACCCTTTCACTTATCATTAAATGAGAATAAAACCAGACAATTTTTAATTACCAACAACAGAGAAATGAGTCAAGTGGTATCAGACCCAATCAATCCATCACCAGTCAGTCCAGTACACTGACTGGCTGAATCTGGGAAATGAAGGATGTTCTGTACTTTGCTCAGATGAACCTATTTAAACTGTGTTAAGTTCAAAGTATCTGGTGAGGCTTGGCATTCTAGCTGAATTCTGAACCTCATTTTAAATATGGAGGATAAATGTGTCTCAAGTATCTGAAAACGCCTTCCCAACTATACATGTGTTTTCAAATTTGGTTTTCATTTTTCTGTGGGATTCAGTGCCTCAAAGTATCATAATAGATTCATGGATATTCACCTGGAAGCAATTTGCAAAAAATCTCTTGCCACCAGCTATGTTGGGTTGAATTGTCCAATTTTGCCTGTGAGGACTGATAGGTTTGGACTGGATGTGCTACCTCTTCCTTGGAAACGTCCCATTATCCTGCAGCGTCCCACATTCTGCAACATTTGAAAAGTTTCTTTCCTCCCTTGAAGTGTAAGCTGACTGTCTTCCAGCTCAAATATTATTGCTTTGTAATCACCACTTATTTTCTACACGAAGTACACTGAAGAAATACCTTACCACATGATTCGCCTGATGCCCACATGGATTCCATTCCTTAATAAAGTCTCTATTTTATTTGAGCATAGAGCATCTGTGACTATATTCCTGGGAAGATGGAAGAGGACAAAGGTCACAGGTGCTAGTGGAGGCTCATACTTGTTCACAGTCAGCCTCAGAGGTAGAAAGCCATGGCTTTTGCTGAAGGTCTTATTGTTTGGTTTCAAAAAGAATAAATTACCATCATTCTGAGAAAACTATATTCTTCCTGATGGACTAGGCTCGTGTTTCTCCACTTTTCATCAGCCTCTCCTTAGAACTTTTCATCTCTCCTTTCACATCAAATGCTAACTATTGATACAATAATCTGAAATGATAGCTAAGCACATTTTGACAAAGGTGACATTGAAACATAATGATGATGACATTATCGTCACTATGTGACTGGCGCTGTATAAATACATTTTATATAGCATTTCATCTACTCTTGACATTGTTCTCTGCATTTTGCAGATGAAGAAATCTGGCTCAAAGGACTTTAAGTCATTTCAATTCATTCCCTCAAAATTATCTATTGAGCACATACAATATGCTGAACATTGTGTTGGGACTGGACATCTAATCTTGAGCCAGACTTCTTAAGAGTTTAGGCTCCCACAAACCCTACATCTAAGGTCTTAGGGTACACAAGGAATGAGTTCTATCTATCTGTTGCCTGGCTCCATGATACATCCCAAATTTTCAAAATCATAGACCACTGTGCTCTTTGAGTTCTTTACTGTCAGCAGGATTAAGCAAAGTATTAATACAGTCCATGAAACAAATCTGGTCTGCAACCTGCTTTTGTATTGCCCACAATAAAAAATGGCTGTTTTTGCCATTTTTAAAGGGCTGTTTAAAATAATAGAATATGTAACAGACACATTATGGCCCCAAAAGCCTTCAATATTTACTGTTTGCCCCTTTATAGAAAAAGTTTGCTAACCCTTGATCTTTATAAAGTAAAGTTAAATCTGCCTTCAAGGCCTTTTACGTGACTTCTAAATGGCTTTGTACAAACAGTATGTTTTGTTGGCTTTAGGGTTTGTGTGGTAGTGGCTATTATTTATTTGTGGCTATATGCCAGTGATTGTGATAAAATTTTTATATATTTTAGCTCGTCAATCCTGTGAATCCTCAAAATGAGCCTAAGTGGGTATTGCTATCATACCATGTACAGGTGAAATCACTCAAGCTCAGGATGGTGGAGCATCAGAACACAGGACCAATTATAGGCCAGGATTCAGACCCTACTTTGTCCAATTCCACCGCTGGCCTAGAGAGAGCACCTTTAGGCTAAGAAAACAAAGCTGTCCATTTTTATTGGCTGCAGCTATGCAGACTGCTTGGCAGAGGGAACCTGAGCTAGATTTCAGCCATTCTGCCCCCTTGACCAAGGCCCTGCACAACTATCAGCAGGTTGAGCTTATGAGGCACGCTGATTTCTTGCCTCTCATTTGTGAGCTCTAATTCCTATGGCTTGTCTTAGTCCACTTGGGTTGCTATAACAGAATACCTGAGACTGGGTAATTTATAAAGAATAGAACCTTATTTCTGGAGAACGGAAAGTCCAAAATCAAGCCACTAGTAAGTTCAGTTTCTGGTGAGGGCCTTATTCTCTGGTTCTAAGATGACATCTTGCTCCTGCATACTCTGGAGGGGACAAATGCTATGTCCCTGCATGGCAAAAAGTGGAAGGGCAAAAGGGCCTAAACTATTAATAGTTTCCTTTTATAAGGCACTAATCTATTTACGGGGGTGGAACCATCATGACCCAATCACTGTCCCAAAGCCCCTACCTCTTAATACTTCCACAATGGGGATTAAGTTTCAACATGAATTTCTGAGGGGACGTGGTGAAATCGTGGCTTAACCTCAGTCTTCAGTGAGCCTCCCCGTGCTTTGTACCTTTCTCCTTGGCACTGTTTGCTCACCTATGACTTTGGCTCTTCCTCAAGCAGCGTTGGGGTTTCCTTCAAGCATTGTCACTTTTGCTAGACTTCTCCTCATCTCTCAGGTCCCCAATCGCCCCAGCCTCTGATACTCATGCCACCCCTTTGAGGTGCTGAAGAGGGACAAAGAGGGGAGACTGAGTAACTCTACTCTCCTTCCTTAGCCACAGAACAGCCAGAGTGTCAGCTGAGTGGATACTTCCCCACCCCAAATGGCTAATAACAGGTGGTAGACCCTGTGGATTCCTTGCTGGAACCTTCTGAAGAGACACATTGAGAGGTTCAGGCAGAAAAGGAGACTGCAAAGTTAACTGATCTTGGAGTTTACAAGTTTTACACCTTTGTTTGAAAAGAAAATAGACAACTATTTTCATCTCCAAGAAGTGACGATTTCACTTAACCTACAGCTGCCATGTTAACAACATGCTGCTAATTGACAAAGATAGAAAAAAAAAAAAAAAAAAGAAAGGAAAGAAGGAATCATATTAGGGAGAAATTTTAATGTCAAGAAATAGAAAATGCTAGGTTCAAGGGACTCTTGCTTGGGTCATCGAGGGTTCTGCAGAAGGTGTGGGTGACATCAGGAATGAGGAACAACTGGAGTGACAGGGCAGCATGGAAGCACACATTGAGAGAAGATGGGAGCAAGGGGAATTCTCATGCGCTCTCACCCGCATTATCACTAGACCATCACACTAGTCCACTATATTCGAGGTCTCTCCTCCTCTGTCCTGCACACCAAATTAATTACCCTAAGAATTATTTTATTATGTCACTTCATTGCTCAGATACTATTCAAATGGTTCTCACTGACAATTAGTAAAGTCCAATAGCTTTCCTGTGGCACTCAACATAAAGTTGCCAGATAAAATATAGGACACCCAGTTAAATTTGAATCTCAGAAGAATAATGGATAATTTTCTTATGGTATACTTATGCTAAAAAATTATTTGTTCATCTGAAATTCAAACTTAACTGGGTATCCTGTATTTTTATTTGCTAAATCTACAAATTCAAAGCCATCTAGAATAGGGCCCCAACTTCCCTTTGGAGCTTTATCTACTCAGTCTATTAAAGTGGTTTTCATGCTCCTTTGAAATATAAAATGAGCATTCTTATCTCCCAGCCTGACTCACATTGGCACCTTCCCCTGGAATGCCTATTTGATTTTTCTCTGTGTCCCCAGCTAAGTACTACCCACAGTCCCCTATGCATATTCTTAGCCTCTGAGAACTTATATGTATGAGACATCTATATAATCCTCATTTGACACTTAGTAAATAACTGTTACTAGTTTTATCAACATTTGTCACCACTGGTTGGTAGGGTGGCATCATTTGTTATTTTGCTTATGACTGCTCTGCCATGTTTCAAATGTGTCTTTCCTTATGGACACACTCATCCACCCAGTATGGCCTAAACCTCAAGCCTGTTGCTCCGTGGAAACTCAGAGGTTCAATTGCTTGTCTAAGACCACAAGCCTGGCAAGTGGCAAAAGTAGGGTTTGAGTACTAGGTAAGAACTGGTATGTTTGACTCCAATATCATGCTGTCAGTATTTGTTGATCTTGCCCCTGCATGTATCACACATCTAAATCTTCCTTTCCATTCCTATGTCCTCCACTCTACGCTGTGCTTCCTACTTGCTGTTCAAGAATGATAGCCTCCTGGCTGGTTTCTTTACAAGCAGTGTCTCTTCCAAGCTTCTGCCCTAACCTATCATACTCAAATCTGTCAAACAAATCTTCCTAAAACCACTAGGAACATTCATTCCTACCAAGTGCATTGGCTTATTTTTCTTTGTCCATTTCCTCACCCCAATATACTGTATCTCTTTACCTCTTCCTAAACCCTTTCATGCACATTTTTCACCTAAGCGATATCTTCTTTAAATATTTCCATTTTTCTGCTTTCCTGTCCTTTCTCCTGGAATCTTCTACTTTCCCGTCTCTCACAGGTTCTTCAAGTTTCTGCTCACATCCTACCTCCTTCAAGCAGCTTTCCTTAACCATCCTAATTAGAAGTCATGGAACTTTAGCTTTAGAAGGAAGACCTCAGAGTTCATTTTATATCACATTCTAGTTTGTACACTCATTTATCGGATACATATTTATCTTCCTACTGGATACACACTTTATAAAAGTTGGGGATCATAGTGCAATGTCTTACTTCTATCATATCATCTAGATTAGATTATCCACAAGTATACAGGATATTTTATATAAAATTCGAATGAGTTGTAAACTTTTTGCATAACTTTCCTAACTAATAAAAGGTTAAATATCCCATTAAAGACAAAGAACAACTTTTTTTTTTCATGGTCTTAAAATCTGGGCAAGTTACTTAGCTTTTCTAATAATCAGTTTCCTCATCTGGAAATGGGGAAAAATGTAGCTCCTACCTTGTGGTGTGGCCATGAGATTGAATGAGACCACCCTGACCACTCAGGGCAGATTAACGGCTGTGTTTGAAGAAAATTCTAAGTAAAGATGTGCTAAATAAATGAATGCTATTAAGAGACACCCTTTTCCCCACTATACCTAGCAAACAACCTAATTCACATCATAAATGAGGCTGCAGAAAGACAATATGCTGGGTAATAATGTTTACTGGAGTTCAACTACAGAGGGAGAAATGTCTGAGTTATAATACCCATGACTGCATAGCTTACTGGCCATTATTTATTATGATAAAATTACAACAAAAAAATCCAATGGCTCTGAAGCTTAGTTTATTTACTAAGAAGCTAAATAAGCCATGCACAGAAAGACAAATACCACATGATCTTACTTATATGTGGAATCTAAAAATGATGAATTCATATAATCAGAGAGTGGAAAGGTGGTTGCCAGGGACTGGTGAGAGGTAGGGGGTGTGAATGCAGAAATATTGATCAAAGGGTACAAAGTTTCAGTTAGATAGGATGAACCAGTTCTGGAAATCTATTGTACAGTATGGTCATTGAAGGTGGTAATGATGCTTTGTGTATTTGAACATTGCTAAGAGAGTAGATCTTAAATGTTCCCATCACATATACCAAAAAAAACAAAAAACAAAAAAAAAGACAACTATGTTAGGTGATGGATGTATTAATTTGCCTAATGTAATCATATCACACTATATACATGTATCAAAATATGGTTAGACACTGTAAATATATACAATTTTATTTGTTAATTATAGCTTAACACTGCATAAATAAAATAAAGTGAAATAAAATAATAAAATGATAGGGTATCCTCATTTTAAAAAAAGAAGAAATTGTAGACTGTGGCTTTTGAAAATAATAGAAAGAAAGCCTACAGTTCTTGGCCTAGAACTTTGAAATCACCAGCAGAAATGCTTGCGCAGGGTATTCCTAGCTGTAAAAGAACCAGCATCCATAGCTCTAAGAGGTAGAGGTGGGGAAAACATTAGAAGCCCCTCAAAAATAAAGGAAGCCACTGTTTCAGCCACTTCCAATGTTTAACAAGATTTGTAATCAGAATATCAGAAGTCCTGTGACACTCCGGTGTCATTTATTTGAAGACAGTAAGTGAAACCTCTTTAGGCGCCGGTGCCGCTTGCAGTCCTGGACTCGTGTATTGCTGTTTCCTTCACTTCGGCTCAGTCGAGCCATGTACCCTCTTCAGCCTCCTCCACTCAGACGGAAGAGTTAATGCAGTTAGATTGCTCCCGGGCTTCTAGCGGGACTACTTCAAACGATATTACTTCCATTTGCGACGTGCATCACCGGCAGTGAGCACATTTGAGGGAAACAGTAAACAGACATCTAAGTCCGCTTGCTGGAAGAGAAGCCGCGCTTCCCCACTGAAAGGGAGGCAGCGACAGGGCCATAAATTTGTCAATTTCCGAAACAGCGCGGCTGCGCTGCCCGGGCTCCACCTGAATGGGCCTCTTGAGCGAGGCGCCGGGTTGCTCCGTGCTCCCGGGATCTGCAGGGAAACTTGTTCGGATCAGGAGCCCATTTGGACGACACCGGATCGATGCAAGGAGAGTGAAATCTTAAATCGGAGCTTTCTGCTGATAACTACCATTTTGTGAGAAAATCCACTCTGGACCAAACAGAAGGGCATAGAAAGCACCCACCATACAGAGAGTTCCTCGAGGATTAGAAGATATAATGGAAGGGAAGTCTTAAGCCCAGGGCCTGCCGCACAGCCAGAACTAAAATGTGGGTGCCTGAAGTTCTTGGCACAAATACATTCATACATACAGATATTGACATGCAAACTCTTGGGCAGCCCTTCCCAGTTTTATTCCTTGTTGTTTTATTCATTTATTTATTTTTTTAAATTTATTCCTTCTAGCACAGTGTTTCTCAAGTTATTGCTTAGTACAAAGGGCTTTTTTCACAACGATGGTCACGGAATATATACGATTTTTCTTTGTGATAGATAATGCATATGACAGACTTGGTATATTACTACCTCCCAATTAATTCAATTTCAGAAGCGTAGCCATTCCTTTCTTCTCTGTTCCACCTGTCTGCTTCAAGCATGTTGTTTCCGGGTCTCCAGAGGACCCCTAAATGCTGGGCACCACGAATGCTGAAACCTTTGTCACGCGTGTTCCCTATCACTTCAAAAGGCATTTGGGAGTTTAAAGGAGTTAAGAGAATATATCATAGAATTTGGAAAATTTAACTTTAAATGTGTTATTTGTGCCATCCTAAGCTAAACCCATTCCCATGTTTCTGTCCTAATTAACAGAACCCAGTCAACGGTTTATGTGAGTGTACATGTCTATCCACTGTTTTCAAGGTTTAGAGGCTCTCCCTGTGACTACAGTCCTTCACCTCAGTTCTCTCTCCACATTTACCCCATGTGTTCAGACATTCTGGGCCTGTGCTGGGTACACCACAAAAGACGTGAAAGTTTTTCCTAAGTGCAGACAGTGAGCACGTTAAGTTGCAATATAGAAGAGACGATATTAAATCAAGAAGGATGGCAGTGGATTCTCGTTATAGCAACATTACTTAAAGTCGTAAGATTACAGAATGTTCAAGGGCTTTTAGTAACTCCTGGAGATCACACTTCAATCTCCTTATTTATAAATGTGAAAACTAGAACAGGGACTTAAGAGTGGTTGGTCTGCAGCAGAGCCAAGAGTCTAGCTGACATGGCAAAGCAGGTTGTAACTGAAGAGAAAACATTGCTGACTGATTTGCTGTCTCTTGACCTAAGATTCCAAGTTATAAAATGGAAAAAAATGTATGTTTCATTCATTGTCTCAGTTACTAAGGCCTACAATGTATAATACTGTATGAAGGAGAGACAAGAGTTCTCCAGATAAGGGGAGAGAAGCCAAGCCAAAAC
The DNA here is from genome assembly GCF_041146395.1 of Eulemur rufifrons. NCBI lineage: Eukaryota > Metazoa > Chordata > Mammalia > Primates > Lemuridae > Eulemur > Eulemur rufifrons. Next base: position 18,221,655 of record NC_090992.1, read on the forward strand.
TTCCTTATTGATTATTATCTTTACCATTATTAGATAAAAGTAGACCACTGGAGAAATCTTTTTCTATTTCCTTTGATCTTTCTACTTCTACCACTCCCACAATCCTTACTCAAATAAACTAAAATTAAAGAAAAAGCATGTAGGGATATATAATATAGAATTTCAAAAAGTCTAAAGATAGTTCCTAGTGACAAAAGACCACCAATAGGGGACTACTGTGTTTCTAACAAACACACAGTAGGGAGAGACAAGGATGTGAAGAGGTTATGGGAATTCATTCCAATGAGTTCAACAGAGATTATTTTAAGATATGAGTAGTATCAGTCATTGAACAGCCACAAGTGCTGGACACTTAAACATCATCATATTTTTGCCAAGCACTATATAGTGTAAGGTAAGTTAGAAGAACAAAATTCAGCAAAGTTAGAAAATTTTTCTCTATTTATACAGCTAGACAGACAAAAAAGGGGCTTAAATCCCAGCTCAGTTGGTATGTGGCAGGTACCGTGGTAAGAATTTTATGTACATGGTTTTCTTTAATCCTCCCAATGAACTTCTAAAGTAAGTACTATTGCACCTCTAGTTTAAAGATGAAATTACCCAAACTCAGATTAAGAAATTAAGCTAAACTCACACAATGAATGAGGGACAGAGCTGGGATTCTGAATGTACTACCCAGACTTTATTCACGACAGGACACTAGCCCTCCATACCCTCTCCCACCCGGCAGCAAGAGAGAGAGTATTCAGCCAGATACGGCACACCCCTAGCCCATGAAATCCTGCAGTCCATTTTGACTTCCAAATGAGCGAGGGGCACTGGAAGGAGTGACCTTTCTTATCTAAGATGAATACATTTCCCATTATTGCACAGTACTGTCACATTGTATCATTCAGCATCGCTCCCTAATTCGCAGCCCTCCAAATTGTCAGGCTTTCACTGGACACTTTAATAATTAAAATTTATCTTTAAAAAAGGCAATATGAAATTTGTCAGAAGACTGACTTTATACAGCTATCAAAGCAAAATACTGAATACCGTGTAAGGGCTTATTAAAAAGTATTTAATGGACTTGAGCTCAAACTTTTTTTATCCTGGCCCTCCCCAGAACTAAATTTCTTTAGAGGCTTCAGAAAAGCTACAAGGTGTCTAGATGCAGCCACTTTGATAGAGCAGAAGATAGACTCTTGGCCTCCTTGGCACATTGGAGATGAACTCTACCTGTTTGTCTTCCTCTCCTCAGAGCAAGGACCCCCTAAGTCTATGTCATCTGATTTAGCTTTCATTCAATAAACATCTATTGAGTGCCTATTGTGTGCTGTTGTTGAAATACAAGGATTCACAGTCTCCACCCTTGCAGAATTCTGAATTTACAATTCACAAGGCACAAATAATTTATTCAACGGAAAAAATAACTTTAAGAGAAGTATGCACAGAATATTATGAGATCGCAGGTGAATAGGTGATTATTTCTACCCTGGGGTCGAGGAATACTCTGAGGAAAAGGGACCATTTTCTCCTGTCTTTGGAGTATTAGCATCAGTTTACAAAGTGGGACAAGGGGCAGGACAATCTAGGCAGAGGGACCAGTACGGATATAGACAGAGTTCAGAACATACAAGGCATGGGGAATGAAATGGTGGACTTGAAAGAATGGCATAAAATTATATGAAAAAGGAAAAAAAATTATAACATGAAATTCTAATTGCTCAAATATTTGATATCTTGTACATATAATTGGTAAGAGTCTGCTGAATTTTTTTATTTTGGAGGGGGAGGCCACACTTTGTTAAATCTTTAGGTCTAGCAAACAATTCTTTGGGCTTGCCTGTGCATGAGGGCCTATGTAATATTTCAGATATATCCTTTTGCATCAAAAAGTTAAATTCAAGAATGTTTTTTTTCTATGTGGGAATGTAAAGTTTCAGTTGTTCATCTTTGTAAGTAAGAATTTTCTCCCTGCATCTGGGATACAGGGGAGTGAGAGTGGATAAGAAGGGAGTGTGGTGGGGAGAGTGGGAGGTTCCTGATCATAGATCCTTTATTTCCAGAGAGTTCATTCTTAATTTCAGGAGATGCAGATTGATTGTATTAGAATCCAAGTGGACTCCATGCTTTTTTGATGTATGTGTGGGTCAGGTAAGAGTATATATAGCATGTGCCCTCAGAAATACAAACATTTCAGCAAGATTCCATAATCTCACTACTCTACTTGAAAGATCTACACACATCTCAGGAGCAGATTTCCACAGACACTGAATGAGATTTTATTCAAGAAATACAAAGGCTCCTAATATATGCTAATGGAGAAGGCATTATCTATGGTAGAGGGCACAAATCAGCCAATTAACCAATGAATAGGAATAAGAAAGAAGGAAATTTAACTTCCTAGAGATAAATATCCATGGAATTTTTTTTAAAAAGTATATTGGTATTTATAAAATAACTTTTGAAAAAGAGCTGTAAAAGCAACACATATTGACTCCAAAGTAATCACAAAGTGCAAACAAGCCCAAAGAAGAAAAACAAAATGCATCCACTTCTAAAGCAATCAACAGTTGTTATTGTTTTCTGATTATATAAGTAGTAATAGAGGCTTGTTATGAAACATTAAAAAAAATAGAGAACCACATATTGTCACTACCCCACTGTTAGCAATCTGTTGCAGAATATTTCACCCTTTTCTAGATGTGTGTTTGTATGTGTATGTGTTATTTCTTAAATAGATAGTGACAGATAGTTTTTGATATTGGTAGCTGACTGTATGCATGAACATCTTGGATACTTTTTCAGAGATGACCTCTACTTACCTAATTATCTGTTTTGTCATTTTTAATATCTGGATCCTGCAATAGAGGTCTCTTTTTGTTATTAAGAAAGACACTAGACACTGCTATGTTAATATTTGGGACTGTTTATGTTTTCTTCTTGTTTTGATGGCCATGAATATATTTCTTGTATTCCTTCCTTATGTAGGTCTTTGTTCCTTTGTTAAGTGGGTTGGCCATTTACAAGTAGACTGGTTTCTGAATATGCATAGAGACTTATTTACTCCTTAATTCTTTGCCCTGATAATTGGGAGATAACAGAGATGCCTTAAAGTATATAATCATGGTAATAATATTGGTAAAAAAAAATAGTATAAACCATATTCCTCTAATAGTGTCAACTAAGTCACATAACAAAGATAGTCGCTAGGAACTTAAGCAGGTTTTTTTAGTTGCTTCTCTATTTACCCTTCATACTTCTCAAAGAGGGCTATAACTTGCTAAAAAATTCAAATCTACGGTGATTTCTACAGTAGAGTCCCTGATCTGAGAATAGAAAAGGATCTCAGTTTAAAAGTAGATACCTGGTAAGAAATCACCCTGGGAGCACACAGAAATGGAAGAATTGGTCCTCTAGGTCCCAGGTCAATGGGACTTTAGTGATACCCAGAGTGTCTTCTACACAGAGGCGTTGACAATGTGGAAGTTTCCATGTTATCAGAATCTCCTTTTCCTTAATCTTTTGTTAAGGAAGTACCAGTACACTCATGCATTCTTTTTGATAGCAAATCTCAGTAGAGCTGAGCCATATGTTACTCCTTGGTTCTTGGAATAGAGTGCTTAGGTTGGTACTTTGAGGCTCAAGACCTATAAATAACTCCTCTAGGAAACACCATTATATAAAGAGAACCTGACCTAAAAAAAAAAAAAAAAAAAAAGACTGGCATTTGGATATTGGTCAAAATATTACTCCGTGACATTAAAATATGTCATCACAGTGTCATAATATTGTGACACATGATGGTGTCACATCAGACCAACACCCACAAAGTATCAGTCTAAGCAGTCCGCTTATACAGATTTGCACATTCAAAGGAAATCCTTTCTGATGTTCTGCAGGGTGGGGAGCAGCTTGGAGAGAGGGCAGTGTGTAATTTATGCACTTGATTTGGAAACTGGCCAATGCAGTTTGGGAAGATCGACACAGAAACTGCTCATCAAGCTGATTAACAAACACAAACAAGGAATGATTCTTGTTAACAGCACCAGGTTGGGAAATACCAAAATATTGTGTTTCCCATAAGATGCTTGCAAGACTAGCTGTGTGTACCACTTCAGATGTGTTATTTGTTTATGCTGCTAGCTTCTTCCAGGTGGGATGTAGGTTTAATTTATAATAGAGAGACCTGGAATTTCTTTTTACCCCATTGTTTGTGAGGGTGTGAAAATTCTTACAGAGTAAGAGAGTGGGTCTTAATCCTGGCTGTATATTAGATTTCCTTGGGGAGCAGTTACAAAAATATCAGTAACTTGGGTTCCCAGCGTCAGTGATTTTGATTTAATTGGTCTGAAGGGGCCGGGTATGTTTATGCATTAGTATTTTTTGAAAGCTTTCCAGGTGATCATAATGTGCACCCAGTTTCATAGGCCATCTTGCTACCTAAAGTACAATCTTCACAAAGGCAGCACAGGCCTCACTTGGGAGCTTGTTAAAAATGCAGAATTAGGCCCCACCCAGACCTAACGAATCAGAATCTGCATTTGAACATGACTTTCAGGTGAGTCATACACACATTACATTTTGAGAAGCACTGCCATAGGGAAAGGACATAGAATAATATATTTACCAATGTTGGGTAAAATAAAGATAATACGTATGAAAATAATAGTCATAGCTAATGCTTACTGGGTGTTCACTGTATGCCAGACATTCTTCTAAACACTTCACATGCATTAACTCCGTTAATTTTCAAAACAACATAGGGAAGTAGGTCCTGTTATTTTTCCCATTTTCCAGATGAGAAAATTGACGTCTTTGAACTTGTACAAAGTCTCACAGCTACTGATGGCAAATTGGGCATTTGCAACAACTTTCACCATTTGTTACTAGCCAATGATAAATGGAATTGAAGGGTGTGGCATTCTGACATGCTGGTCCAATTCAGAGATGCTGACTCAGTAGGCATGAGGGTCTGTGTGGAATCTGAGTGGCCTTGCCTGCCTCACATATAAGGAATCATAGTTGAGATAACTGAGATGAATACTCAGTAACTGTGAGATATTAGGTAACCTAGGGGCACCATTATCTCCCAAGGTACTCAAAGATCAGACCACATTTAAGACTTTGAATTTGGATCTTAACTTTATTCCAGGATCATGTAACCCTGGTGATCTCAATGAAGGGCACAGAGTCATAGGTAACATTTTCAGAAGGGAAATATTGAACTAATTAACGCTTTCTTTTCTTCTTACGAAAAACTATGAGAGTTGCATTTTGGGAGATATTTTCTGAAAGCAGCAAGGTCTTCCCTGGTCAATCTAAAATAAATATTATTCTATTAGGTGCTAAAGAAATATTTGTTGAGTTAATGAATATGGATACAAAGTGCTCTCTCAAAGGTAATTTTGTTCTGTTTTTCTGAGATTGCACAATGGAAGCCCTTGCAGTGAATATGGCCGATAGATGACTTTGATTTGTCACAAGTAGACTTTTCTTTTCCCCCATGAGCCAACATCAACTATCAGGAGATTTTACTTATAGACATATGGACACAAAATCCACATTTCTAGCTTTACCTTTAAAATTGGCATATCTGGCAACACTGAGCCTACATGCCTATGTGCACCAGTCGGCCCACACTGCATGGCACTGTCTACAGAAATGAGGGACATGCTTGCTGTTACCTGCTTATCCCACCCACAGTGGGCTAATAGTGGCCCCCAGAAATATAGATCTATATGCTAATCCCTGGAACCTGCAAATATACCGTATATGACAACAGAATGACTATAATATTATATAGCAAAGGATGTGATTAAGTATGATCTTGAGAGGAGGAGCTTATTGTGGGTTATCTGGGTGGGGCCCTAAATGCCATCACATGTATCCCTACATGAGAGAGTCAGAGGGAGATTGAGACAGACACACAGAGGAGAAGGTGATGTGAAGAGTGAGCAGAGGGAGAGTGGCCACAAGCCAAGGAATGCCCACAGCCTTTAGAAGCTGGAAGAGGCAAGGAACAGATGCTCCCCTGGAGCCTCCAGAGGGAGTGAAGTCCTGTGGACACCTTGATTTTTGGCTTCTGGACTCCAGAACTGTGAAAGAATAAATTTTTGTGGTTTTAAGCACTCGGTTTATGCTAATTTGTTCAGGCCCTAGGAAACCAGCATACTACTCATTCACACATAGATGCCTCTGCATTTGCACAGGAAGAGTCACTCATTTTTTAATAGGGCAGAGGCATATTTATAGTGGGGTAAAGTGAACAAAGCAGGACATGGTAGTAACAACTCTCATCTCCCAGGGCTTGCTACTCCCTAAACCCAGGCATTATCTCTTAGAATGGATCTGGTTGAGATTCACTCATTTTTGTTCTCCGTTGGGACATTGCTATCTTAATATAAAAAGCATGGCTTTTAGATAGATTTCTAGTTTTATGTCCCAACTTTATGAAATGCCATAAAGAATGTATTTCCCATCAGGTATGAAATAAATAATATAGGCAAAATATCCTAAAAGATTGAATACTCCATAGTCTTCATCTCACAAGTGGGAAAACTAGATGCAGAGAAAGAAAAGGAGGTGCCCAAGATCATACCGATGATTGGGCAGAGTTCAGAATAGACTTTCTCACTATTGGTTCATTGCTCTTTTTATATCCCACTCCCTTTCCTAATTGTCAGAGCTTTACTCTTACTTATTTGATTATTGAAATAAGGCTGACTGTGAGATCCATTTAATAAAGTGCCATTTTTGTTCAAAAGTAGTATAGTCATACCCTCAATCTATCAAAAGAAATGCTTTAAGTCAATCTCCAAATAGGACTTTTTCTAAGCAAACTAATTTATCCAGAACATTTAAGTCATCTCATGTTTAACTATAAAAAGGTCTTGTCATGATATAAGTAAGTAGTGTTTAATGCACTAAAGAGTAGGGATATTAAAAAAATTGGACAGGAACAACTCAACTGGTAACTTTTTAAAGGGAAGGGAGAAATTAAAGAGAATGTATCTTAACCCATTTATTAGAAACATTTGAAAGGTCTTAAGAAAACCTGAAAAATATAATTGTGCTATATAAATTGAGGATTAATATAGAGAGTTCAGTGCTCAAAGGATACCATAAATTAATATTGTGCACCAATGTTCTTTTTGGTGAGAGAGAGAGATGGAGAGAGCACATGTGTCCACGTAAAGAACCTTTTAATTAAATTTTATTTCTAAAGGTAATTTTTTACAGTGATCACAGACACTCCAATAAGGGAAGAGCCTACTGATACAGTGTTGCATTAGCTAACTTTTACACCTTTCTAAGCCTCAGGTGGTCAAGTCACATTTGGACTCTATTCTGCATAAATTTCACACTCCAACACAGCAGCAATATTTTCCTTAATGCTGATCCCAGAACTCCCTAAAAGCACATGGAGTCTGAATTGCTGGAACTAATTCATGAAATAATAAGGATTTCTGCAACCAGTCAGAAGGCACATTAAAATGCCATGTCAATATTTGGCTGTGCCAAGAACCCACCATACACAGTGATAAGCTTGATTCCCCAATGCCCCAAATAAACCTATATGTGATGAATGTTTATGCAGAGTTCCTGGGTAAATTCAGTGGTTTTCAACACGTCTAATTCCAGCTATGCCTTAGTTTGTTTGTTCAAAGTCAATGGACATATCCTGATTCAAAATTTGACTCACATTTACATTTTTCTCTTCTAGTAGGCAGAGATGCTAGAAATAAAACTAATCTATCCTGTCTCAAGGAAAAAAGTCCAAATATTTAAGTAGGGATGTATTACACTTGCCTTTTATTGGTGTAAGGAATAGATCCAACTTAGTTCACTTAATCTGAGATACAGAAAGTTAAGTTTTTACAAACTTTGTCTCTGGATATGAATAGCCTGGATGTTATTTATTTCTGAGACCTGTGTGTCATGGCACGTGATTGCTGTCAGTACCCTCTGCAATACCAACCATGACCTTCATCCCTCCAGAATGGTCAGTTCTGTATGACCATGTTGTTGGGCACGTGACTCATCGGTTACTTCCATCTCACCAAGTCTTGGCTAATTAACTAGGAATGAGCCCTGATTTATAGGTAGTTTGTAGTAAATATGATCTTGTTAAAAAAAACACAACAAAGGAAAGAAGACAAGAAGGCAGGAAGGATGGAAGGAAAAGAGTTGAACTGAGCCAATATTACAGCATTTCGAGTTGGTACTAGGAAAGAATTAATAGTTAAGAATTGGAACTGAAGATGAAAGATCAAACTGAGAGACAGATCAGACAGGCCATAATAGGCCATATGGAAGTAGAGTTATGAGGAAGTAGGAATAGTGAGTAAGCAAGGCCACGATGCGGGGAAAAGATGACAAGTAGAGAGAACACACAAACAGAATCTAAGCCACACATACCATGGACAGAGCAACAGAATGATGCACCATGAACTGTATTCTGCAGAGGTCTCTTGAACCTTTTTGCATCTGGAGCAATCTATCTCTAGAAAAGTCTACTTGCAATCCAAAACAGCTCTCTCTTTTTTCATCTTCCCTGGACATAATGGTCCACCTTCCCATAGGTTTCTATGCATTACTATCCTCATACAAAACTTTACCCTCCGACCCCCTACTAAAAGAACATGAATGAGCCTGTTTCTGGCAAGCAAAAGAAAGAGTAAATGAAAACAATATGTAAACCTAACCATTCATCTGAAGATGTTATGCAATTTGCCAGGTTTGATTATATACTACTGGAGATATCTCTTTGCTTCCTGCAGAGATCCTGCTGTTTCCCAACCACTCTGTTTGATGTTATATGGCCATGTACAGCTCAGGCATCTTGATATGCATTGCTCAATGAGACCTAGATGAACACAGACACACACATATTGGCTACAGAGAATATCAAAATACTTTAAAACTCAAATGTGCACTTTCTCAACTGGTTCTTGCTGGGTATTTTAATGCATTGGTTGATTAAATATCTGGTATCATTAACTCTAATTTTAACTTCAATTAAATGTTTAGGCTCCATTTAGCCTATACTCACAAAATGGTGAATCAAGGTTCTAACTTACAACATTTTATAACATGATTCTTCAGTTTTAGAATGTTTTCCGTGTTGTTTTATACACCTTAAAGTACTCATTTAGTATGTGTTAAATGATTCATCTCGTAAACATCACATTAAAGTTAAAACTAACATTAAATTAAAATTTAATTTGACATGTTTCTTGGAATACCTATATAAATCCAAACTGATTGTGTGTGTATAGATGTGTGCATATGTTTTAAAAACAATAACCTTTTGATTATGAATTGTAGGTCAAAAATCATTTCTAAGAAATAATGAATTCAATTTTGACATCTAGCTGAATTGGTTACATTTTTCAGAATCTCCATTGCCTTCTCTTAGTGAACTGTAATTTCATGCTTTAGTTAGAGATATATGAGATGAAACAGTGATCTTTAGACACCTTGAATTTTTCCTTTCTTTTGAAAATAATGCAGGTACGACAATTTTAGCTGTTGAGCTGTTGGCTCTGAGAGATAATACATGTGTATTACACATCTAGAATCCTTATTTAAGCAAATGCATGGCTTGGGCATAACCAATGATGTTTTTAGTTGAAGGATTCAATGTCTTAGAAAGAACTTCTGTCAGTGTTTAGCGTCCCTGATATCCCTAGCATATAAAGGGATCAATGGTAGACCTGGAAGTGAAATTCAGAATCAAAGACCTTAATTGATCAACCAGTCAACACATATTTAAGGACCTGTTATGGGCCCAGTGCTGGGATAAACCCTGTAGGAAATGTAAAATAAAAACAAGATATTGATGGTTTCTGTCTTGGAAGAGGTTCTGGCCTGGATGTGAAGAATATTTAAGCATAAGAAGCTATGAGGCAACCACACAGGATAAAATATAATGAAACAAATGTTTGGTTGGTTGTTACAGACCGTTGGATGTCAGAGCAGGAAAAATACCATGATCTACAGTAGAGGGGAAAACCATTATGGATTTGAACTCTGTACTGAAAGAGAAAAGGATGTGTACTAGGTAAAGCTCTGTTCTCTCCACACTCTCTTTACAGAAACATTGCTGCATAAAATTTACAAAAACTGAGTCACCATAGTAGGTCATCTGACGACTTCTTTCCAAGGCTGAGTCTAAACACAAGCAGCCTAGATACTGCCTACACTAAAAGTTTCAAGGCTAAAAAAGCCTCTCTCCCCTCATCCTCCCAATGGTTTCTACTGCTGACCCCATCTGAATTAAGCACATCAGTCAACATTTGGGCCCTTTTGAAGGCAGTATATAAAGAACATGGTCTTTAAAGTCATAAAAATTTTAGCCCAGTATTGATCTGGTCCTTTCACTGTCACTATGCGACCCTTGATTGATTAGACAGTCTGTTTTCATGTTGATAATAGGATTGTTAGAAGATTAAATAACAGAGTACACAACAAGCAAGTGACTGGCACATACATGCAATGTAAAAAGTGCCTGAACAGTCACATGATCATCATATGTTATCAACTCCTGTCCTTATCATTAGAACCTCAGTTAGTCTCTATACATTATCTGAACATTTCAGATTGAGCCATATGAAATTTTCAACATTCAACTGTTTTGACTTACAAAAATGCCACTTTTATGTGATTCAACCTTACTAATATTAGTACCTTATTCTATTTCCAGTCATTAACATACTTTCTCTAATCTTATCATCAAAAGAGTTAGAGATCTATCGGAACCCGGAGGAACGGACATAAAACATGCAAGTTTTGATTTAGGGGTGGGGTAGAGAGAAATCCACGTTTTAGAGGTCATATTTATTGGCACGTATAATGGCATCATTAGACAGAAAGCGAATGTCATTCCTTAGTGTCTGGACTTGAACAAGAGACAGAGAGGAGACATGCACGTAGATCTGTTCAATACTTTTGCATAAGGCAGATCCAACTCTCTCCCTCTCCTCCCCTCAGACCCTTCTCCACCACGTGCACACAATTATCTCTTTGGGGGGCGCAGCAAAAGTCAGTTGACTGCTAGGTTGAACAGTCTCGGCCTTTGCAAGATAGCACAAATCCAGTAAAGGACTCAAGCTAAGCAAGAAACTATAGGTTTGTTTACTGTATATGCTTTTAAATGTTCCCAGATAAAACCTCCATTTGTCAATGACCCAGCAGGGAGTAAATGAAAATACTTATTCAGCCCCCTCAGTTGAGAGAGCTTCCTTAATCCACTCACTGATGAGATAACACTGTAGGATTACGATAATCAACTTGCAGCATGTCCTCTATTAGCGCTTAAAACTATAGCAGTTCATAAGCACTAGGAGATGTTTCTTCATTTACATAATATAGTGACAGACTTTCACCCTTCTGAGACCATCCATTATCTCCCTATCCCTCCCCTGAAGTATTTCAAATGGATACAATTATACTGAGGACCATTTAACAATTGCATTTCTAAATGCCCAAACTTTAAAGAGAAAAAAAAACATAGGCAGTGCCCATCACTGACTTATGTCACTAAACTATAAACGTATCTAGATATTAACAGTGACATTAAGCCTCTCAGCTTCCTCTTAAAGTGAGAATTACAATGAAGTGTCTGTGAGACTGGTATGTAAATAGGGAAAGTAATAATGCACAGAATTTTCTTAAAATACTTTCTATATCACTATTAGTTTACGCACTGACATTTTAAAGTTATTTCCCTCTGCATCCTTTCCTAGTTAGCCAATGTAAGGCCCACTGACAAAGAGAGGAGGCACTTTCTGATACACATTTTTTTAAAAGTTGGTTAAAATTCACGTTATGAAATTGCAAAAGTTTAGATAATTCATTCAAACTTGGCTTTTTTCCATGCACTTTTCTAAAGAAAATTTAAAGTGTCAAAAATACATATCTTGTGCTCATTATTAAATGCTAAATACCACAGTGTTTTGAGCTGCCTCGTGGCCATTGTAAAGAAAACAGGTGTTCTGATAGATTATAAAGTGTGAGTCAGATGATGTGTAGGACAGAATTTTAATGAGGCTGCAAGCACAGAACTCTGACTGGCCTCTTGAATATGATGCTAAAACCCTGAAAGTAGTCTTAAAGACAAAATAGCAGGAACACAACTCAGGAAGCATTCATTAATAATCAACAAGTAAATGGGATATGCAAAATCATTACATTGAGGTGGCTTTTGCATTTCAATGCAATTTAATATAGCATTAGCCTAAGGAGAAGGTGGGTATAATTTGAAAGGACATCCATGTCTTTGTATATATGCAAATATACGAAGAATGTGTCTTAATTGCCACATGAAGTTACTAGTCAAGACCACATGCAAAAGCCACAATTCTTCTAGGTGCAAAGATTCCATTAGAGATGGGAAAAGGCACATGAGCATGGCATCAAAGAAAAATTATTAATATCCTTAATTAGTTTTCTATTTAGAAATCTTCTCTGAAACCTAACTTTTCTACCTTTATCTACAGAAGACACATAAGTGAAAACACCCTTGAAATTTTAAGAATGTGATGGAATTTTGAAAGAAAGATTGGTGCTACAAATCTGGAAGCTTTTATAATGTCAAGACGTAAAAACTATGCTTTAAATTAGATGATATCTTTCATTAACAAGTATTAAATTTGGGCTAACTATTCCCTTTTACAGAAATCTAGATCATATCTTATTATCCTAATATTTTTCCCTCTACATTTTCCCCTATATTTAGAGATGTTTATATATATTTATGTTGTTTAATATATATATATATTTTTATATAGTTTAGATATAAAAATTAGCATTTTGGTAATATATATGATATGGTTATAGATATTATATATTGAATAGTTTAGATATAAAAATTAGCATCTTGGTATGTTTTCTGGCACTCATGTATAATCATTATCAAGCGAAATTTCTGAAAACAATCTATATCCTCAGGCTAATATTTTAGTTACTTCACAGAAAAGACTATTAGAGAATTCATCAAATGGGCAGAACTTTCGCATGAATAAAATTTTCTTTAACTAAATAAATTTAATTAACAAGAAAACTGAAAAATAAACTTATTTTCATTTGCCCCAAATATTTATAAAGTAAATTAAATATTGCCCTATGATTCATTTATCTACCTTCTTCAATTGAGTTTAGGCTCTTTGAGGGCAGGGCTCTGAAGAGTTCAACCTTGGCATTCCAGGACTTAGCACAGTGTCTGTCTCTATAGCCACTGGAAATACTCCATTGAGATTTACTTGCATGAATAAAAGAGCTAAAAGTCTGTACATGATATATAATTCTGAAAAAATATTAAGACTACATGAAAACAGAGTCTACAAAATGCTTTCTAAATTATATATCTCTGGGTTTAAAAATCATATAAACTCTTTGAGTGAAACAACGCTGTATTTAACCTATGAGATTTGTTGTGATATAAACAATGCTACTTTCCTATTATTAGTGTTAAAGAGACACACATACACTGCACTTGCAGTCTACATTCAGTGGAACCTTTGCAACTTTCCCAATTATGTTTATGTCCATGTAATCTGAAGCACATATGGCTGTTAGGTTTCATGCTTAAATGCACTTTGCCAATGACATCATCTATCACACTGAAAAGGAACTATGCGTCATGTAGACAGGAACCAAAATAACTTTACAACTCTTACTCTCAGTATTTACCTTCAAGAACTTGCTGGCCCAGACAGTTTTCCTTACCGTCCCATACAAGCAGTTTAACATTTCCACCTCTGCACACATTGTCCCTTTTGTAGGGAATGCCCTTCCTTGCTCACTACCTAGATAAGTTCTACCTGTCAGTCATTTAGGCCCTGCACCTCCACTAAGAAGCACTTAGAAACTTCCAATGAGATCCCTAATTCCTCTGGAATCTCTAGCACTCACTTTCTAACAATTACTTGCCAATTTTTATTTAATGGATAGAGCCATTATTTATTTTTATGGGAATCCTGGTGTGTCTAACCAAGTTTCAAACCCTGAAGGCATCCTTGTGAGTTCCTCTTGGATGAACACGGTTATTGGGCAGAACCCTATTAGTAACCCTACTGACACAGCCTTTCCTGAAATTCATGTGGCAGTAGAAAGCTTAGAAAGCACTGACCCGTGTATGGTCTCATTTGCCTCACAGTTCCACCAGGAAGTTGATGAGTTCAGGGTCGTAATTGGCTGTTCACTTCCCTGTCTTCTCTGCAAGATGGCGAGCTCCTCAAGGGTAGGGTAGGGGTGCCGTGCTTGTATCTCCAGTGCTTTAAATAATACCTAGTAAACACGGATTGATAGCTTTTGGAATGACTCAAAGGGAATCTTGAGATTCGGTGAGTTAAAATGTCCTGTGCGAGGTCATGGGGCCACTGAGTTGAAGAGAAGAGGAAGAACTGCAAAGCGCACGCCCTCTGGTCCACGCAGCCCTGCAGCCTAAATCACCGGTAATCTGGGCATTTAAAGAAACAGCTAAGAGAATAGAAGGCTAAACAGGAGACACTATGAGATGCCTTATCATTCTTCCTTTGCAGAGACTGTGGCATCGATTTGACCACGGTGAGACCCAAGAGAATGGGATCTTAGTCAGCAGGACGATGACTGTCCGCCAACTCAATAGCACGGCTAACAATAGGATGTCAGCAAAGGATAAACTGCTTTTCCTCTCACAGAAGTGGCTCCTGAATGTCTAGGGTGAGGTATTTTGAGAAACAGGAAAGCTTCTGCTGAATGGATATGGAGGAATCACAGAACATCACCGACTCTACCCCGGGCTAAGAATAAGTGCGCTTCATTAGAGCAGATAATATGTGTGTTCGGTCCACCCTGTCAAACGCGCCTGCTCTAAAGTGGCCATTCCAGTGGATTCCACAAAAGATGGAGCACACAACATGCCAGAACAGACATTTAGAAACATAAGTAATGAGGCTTCACAGAGGATCTACATATTTAAGTGTTTTCTACCAAACAGGCTCATAAGGCATTTATATGCCTACCATAAAACCGAGCACTTTAACTTCTGGGAAGCAGGCTTTACTTCATTACCCATTTCAGCCTGTATTTACTGTTTACTTTCCTTTCACTGTATTTTACTCTATTATTAAAATGATATTCTATATTTTACTGCCTCTGAACATTTCTGAGTAAAACATATTTTAGTGCCCAAATAAGTGCAAGAAGACTGTAAAGAGGCCTTTACAAAAACCCTCCCAGAGTCTGTGGGTCATGTAAGTGACATGTTACTAAGGAAGATAAAAGAGAGCTCAAAGTAAACCATTATTCCTTACTTTCTAGCCAATTAAATTAAAGCCAACAAATGGCCTAAACCCCACTGGAATGAGAGTTACAGATTTTATCTCATGTCTATGAAAAATGAGACTTTGGGGAAACCTTTGTGTTTCAGCCCTTCCACAATAAAATCATATCTTCAAACCAGTTACACCTCGTCCCATTTTCTTTCAAAATCCAATCCCCTATCACTTCTTTATTCGTGTACTAATCAATTATAATTTAAGGGCACTGACAACTAGAAATACTCTGCGATTGCTCTTATCATCCTTGCTTCAACGAAAGATACAATACTGCAACTTATCCATTTAAAAATTATAAAAGGAGGAAAAAAAAACACAAGAAAACTACTTCATAAAAATAGACACCACAAAGACCCAGACATGGGAAAAATTAAATTGCTTTTCCTGGAGTTTCATTGGTAATTCTGACATTTGTGTCACTTGAAGGCAATGGACAAGCCATATTTTAAAAATAATTTTGTAATAAATCTCAGCTCTCTTCCAAATCTAAGAGGTATAGTTAGGAGGCTAAATATAATGCCAAAGAAGCATCAGTAAAAGAAAAACAAACATACAAAAGATGCTATTCGTTTTTGCTGTTTAGAGGAACTGATTGCACTCATGCTATAAATCCATTACCGCCAGTGATCCCTAATGCATCCCTAAGAGCACGGGGATTGTAATCTGTATAATGTAAAATAAAAATTATGCTTATTATGCACTTTCATGCACCTCAGCATCCAGTGTTAGGGTATCAAATTCAAATCAACTATTTTGAAACAGTGCTGATGAAACTCAATTTAAATAAGCAAGAATCAGAATTGCCCCTTAACAGCTGTGTGGGCCATGCCAAATTATTTTAGCAACTAAGGCATATTATTCAGTTTATATCAGAGCTCTCTTACTGGATACATTTAATCATCTAAACATGCAATTTATATGCCATTTTCAAATGTTCTTCATGAATCTGCATGTCACATTCCTTATATTACCTTGGTCTGCAATTCCCAACCCCTGGGCCACGGACCGGTACTGGTCCATGGCTTGTAAGGAACTGGGCTGCACAGCAGGAGGTGAGTGGTGGGCACTGTGGACAAGTGAGAAAAGCTTCATCTGTGTTTATGGCCAATCCCCACTGCTCGCATCACTGCCTAAGCTCTGCCTCCTGTGAGATCCCACCCCTCATCCATGGAAAAATTGTCTTCCATGAAACCGGTCTCTGGTGCCAAGAATGTTGGAGACCACTGACCTAGGTAATCCAGTTATCAATTTAAGGTATCTTTTTAATTTATTTGTAGCCAGCTCCCACTGACATTCAACTGCTTTCACGCCTAGAGCATCCCAATCCAATTCTGAGGTTGCTTGTATGCTCAAACAATCCTTAAAACAGAACATCACATGACTCTCATGCTCAGGGTTAAAGCTTTGCATTAAAATCCACGTGTGTTGCCTATAAAAGCTGACAATAACTTTCTAAATTTGCTTCTACAAATAGCTTACACTGAGAAATTCTACCTCAAATTCCACCCATCTTAGAGAAATAAAGGCATTCCTTGGTATTTAGTGACCTAACATGTGGAATCTTGCCTTAACTGAACTGATTAAATGCATCCTTGTAAATATTCCACAAGTGTACCCTCACTCCTTATGTTTATGCCTGTGACAGACATAATTAATTGATCACCAATGTCTCTCTACTTAGTTCAGGCTTGTCCTTGCAATGCTCATGGCACAGCCTACCATGCATACCAGACAGTCATGACCAATGGATTGCAGCTTGCAATCACAATTCTAGATATTTCTTTTATTCATAGAGAAGGAAATTGAAATTTAACAAGAAGTGAATTCCTCTCTGGCACAAACCTAGTTAACAGTAGCGTCCTGATGATTGTGTTTAGGGCAAGTGGTCTTACAACAAAAGAATGCAAATTCCTTATCTCTTGTAGACATTGGTAACAAAGAAGCATTAACGTTGATTAGTGCTTGGTGTGGTTAGAAGGAGGCTGGTTCTGTTCTAGAGAGGAGAAGGAGAAATGTACCTGTGTGTAACTGTTCCTGGCATCTCTGTCTCAGAAGTAGCTGAATCCCATTTCTTCCTAAAGGCCCAACTCACATTTTACTTGCTCAGTGAATTTTCTTCTTACCCTGTGGGCCTCTCCAAAACCAGAGACAATCACTTTTACTCTCACTTGCCAGTCTTTTATCTGTCCTCCTTGGAGGACAATCAACATTGTCTTTGTGCCTGTTTTATCTTTTCTCCACTAGATTGTGGGTTAGTTAAGGACATAGAGCTATTCTTATTTATCTTTGAATTTATGCTAATCCCTTACCCCAGTGCTTTATCCATAGAAGGTCTGTCATAAATGTGAGATGAACAGCACAGAACAAAATGTAGAAGAGGGTAGGGATGGCACTAAGAAGGGGTTGATGCCAGGTTCAAACACGATCTCACTTAGCTCCTTCCTCAAGTCCATTTCTCTTTATTTTTTTATTATCCCACAGTGTACTTTTCTTGGAATCTACCTCATAATAAAATATGAAATGAAGAAAAGCTATGATTTAATATTAGTATATAGAAACACAATGGTACTGAAAATTTTACATGTTATATGCAACAAAATGTCAGAAGTATTACAATTGCAATTTAAGTGATGATGTAGATATAATCATAGGTGGAGTTTCAAACAAAACAAAATAATAAACTAAATTCACCCAAAATGTCAACATCTTTCTTTTTTTTCTTTCTTTCTTCTTTTTATAACAAGCATTGATTTTTTTTTCTCTATAATAACAACTTGGGAAAATAATTACCAAAAAATATTTCTGATGTAAAACAAAATGCTGATCCTCTACATCTATTTCCCTTTTCATTCAAAGTGTTCTTCCAAGAGCAATGGCATTTTCAGATGGAGCAGGTGAGCTCTACAAATTAGTGATAGCTTTCATCTATACAGACTAGAAATTCACTGGATGCATCATGAGGTGTCACAGGTATGGTTGCAGACATTATTTCAGGAAAATTCATGTTAGTGGGCATGTGGCAAACTGCCTTAGTGATGTTAGCAAGCATAGTGTTACACTTGGAAGACACAATAAAAAGGAAGTTACTTATA
Source organism: Eulemur rufifrons (assembly GCF_041146395.1). Classification (NCBI taxonomy): domain Eukaryota; kingdom Metazoa; phylum Chordata; class Mammalia; order Primates; family Lemuridae; genus Eulemur; species Eulemur rufifrons. The sequence goes on from NC_090992.1 coordinate 18,240,055, forward strand.
AACTTGAAAACTTTAAAGGTTAAATTACATGCATTAATATGGTCACATTCCAAACTGAGCAAATACATTTCATATTTCAGTACATTTTAAAAACAAACATCAATTAAATTGAACACATATCTATAGAGAGCCTATTTGTGCCAAGCGCTGTGCTAGGCTCTGGATGCTAATCCAGACATATGACACATTGATTTGCTCTTAAGAATTTAGTGAATAGTAAATTGATTGTGAAAAGACAGCCAGATATGATGTTAGTTAAAAATCATTCTTTAGTCATCCTCATTTGTATTTTAGGTTTAACTCTGTCTGATACATGGTTCTATCATTCTATTTATCCCAGCCGTATGAGCTTGGAAGTCACACAGACATGGGCCCAAAACCTGGCTCTGCCACTTAATAGCTTTTAAACTTCATTGGGTAACTCAGCATTCCTAGGCCGAGAATGGAATAATAAATAATGAGAATATCTTCACTTAATAGCATTATTGTTAAAATTATGTGAGGCAATGCCTAGGAAGTGCTTAGCATGGTTCCTGGCACATGATAAGTGCTCAATAAATGTTCATTCTTATTACTATTATCACTAATAATAATGACCTCTGCTAGAAAAGTCGAATAGCTTTAATTACCCATTAAATCCCAAATTATTAGATTCTCAACTGTGTAATTGTTACAAACCAAAATATCACAATTGGGATAAGAAATATAATTCCAAGAAATAATCGGCCAAAAGTAAATGTGTTAATTAAGTGTTGATTAAAGTCATCTACCTTAAAACTTGTGCATGAAATAAATCTGCAGGGTAAATGCAACTTTTCAAGTTAATTCAATAACTTTGGCATTCTGAATGTCCTCAATTATTTCAAGTGAAGTAAAACTATCTCTAAATAAATCTCCCATGTGAGGAAACTGATTCAACAATGACTCAAGGGGAAATACAGCATTGCTTCTTACCACAATTAGAAATTTTAATATATTTAATTTAAGGGCAATTAGTCTACCGTCAACAGAGCTTACACAATCAGACAGTTACGGATAATCCCCTTAGGTAGCAAAAATAAAGACAAGAAGAATGACCTTTATTTGTCACAAAGAGAAACAATACACCCTAAAATATTAAAAGATATGTCAGATATTAGGGAAAAATTGAGCTTGAGGTTCTACTTCATACATAATTTTGAGAGGGTTATGAAACTACTATTTGTTTAGTGAAATGGACAAAATAAAAAGCTTCTACTATAACCTTTTATTAATTTTGTGATAAATAGTTCCTAACATTGGCATATTTCTGTTGCACAATGACAGGCTACAAAAAAGCATAAACTGCACTTGGAGTGTTTGCCTCATAGTGTCATATTTGGGATGACAACATAGGAAAGACAGTTGAGGTACTCTTTCGTCCTATCTGTATTCTTTTTTTTTTTTTTTTTCCCTTCAAAGACTGTGAATGTGTGGAGCCACCAGGATCTGGTTTATAATTTAATTGAGCTGAGGTTTACACTCATAACTAAACAATAAAGTTAAAGTAATGAGTTTCAATCACAGGACTGTGGCACATAGTTTAATTTACATAGATAATTAAAATCACCACCCCTCCTGTCCTTTCTTTGTGCTTGGTGCTGTACTAGCAAGATAGCTGGATATTACCAGGATCCCTTTTCCATTAAAAGGAGAGATGGAGGGTAGGAAGGGGGGTGGGGGAGCCATTTTAATGTAATTCACCAACCCCCTTTCAAAGCTGAAAATGCTTAAAGTGAAATATGTGTGGGCCAATTGATTTTAAGGCTCAAGTGAAAATTATTCTGATCATTAAGGGCAGTTTAACAAACTGGCTGGGTGCTCAAATAGATAGCATTACTTCTGCCGTCGAATTTCCGCATACTGGGTGGGGTTCCCTTGGTAAACTTGAGTTGCGTATCTCTATCTGCTGAGTCACAGAGCTCTTCTGTGGGCAGTCATTTCTCATTCTACTAATCATTTGCAAACTATTATTTAACTGTCAGAGCCCCATAGTGCAGTGACAAGTCCTAATTTTATAGTAGAAAGAAAAATAATCTACAGAGAAAGAACCTCTATAGATTTCATTAAAAAAAGAAAACAAAACAGAACAACAACATAAAAATTTCAGACTCATGGTACTTCCCATGGTAACTGTTATTTATCAGCTAACCGCTTTACCATCCCATCCGCAGCAACCTGGTAACTGTTTTATGTTTTTTTGCTTTTGGTTTTCATTGAGCTCTGCAACAAAAGTTAGAGCTTAGCAACCTGATATTGCTTGACAGGGTTGAAGGAAGGAGAAGTCATTATTACTAGTGACACTAATGCCACCATTTGCATGATGTCACTTGGCCCAGGCCAGGGACGTTATGCCTACATTCATCTTGAATTGAAGGTGCGTGACAGTGTCGGATATTTCTGAGAGCAATGTACAATCTATGTCCTAATTTTTCTAGAGGTTGGGAATTTTATATGAAAGATATATACTCAGCCATATGTGTCTTAGGTGTCTTTGCTAGATTACATGGCATTTTTATTAAATACATTATCCTTTGATGTTGACAAAGTACTATCAAAGAATGAGAAATCCTCTTTTTAACGAAGAGTACCACAGAGAGTTGATTCCATATCCATGGCTAATGAGATGCTTTCTCGAAAAAATTAAGCTTCCTTGTGAGTAATACAGTTTAAAAATAAGGCTGAATTAAAAATAATTCTTTCTTTTGATTTCTTGAGGTAGCTACTATTCAATTTATCTTAAATCAAGGCATATTTAACAGGATTACAATTAGCTGATCATTATAAAAGTTGATAGTTGAGTCCTTATGCTTAAGAACAACATACAGAAATCCAATTACAAATTTAAAAAAATGCTTCTGGCCACTTTTTTTGCTTTAATAATATGTATTAATAATTAACTGACATTTTGCATCAGAAAAGTTGTTTAAGTCTGATGGATAATTATGTGAATGAAGTTGGAACTTTAGCAAACAAACTAATTTGGATTTATTTAATTGAGACATGTTTAAAAAATAAGCTCAAGGTGATGGATAATTTTCAAGTCCAGAAAATCACGTCGAGAAATATCTTCAAATATGATACTACACAGCAAATACATCTATGTGCTATTTATGAATGATCCTAAAAACAATCCCTCATACTCTGCAATGAGAAATTAAATAAGAATTCAATGAAATGAAACTGTTAAACTGATAGTTTTTAAAGACCTATCCTTTTTTTCCCCACACTCTTGTACCTTAATAATGAGCTTGGACATCAGGAAATGGAATAGAAGTCAAGTAACCCTTAAGTGTCATTATACCAAATGAATTCTATGCCAGCAAATCTGACTCGATTGCTGACTCTTATTTACTAAAAATAGCATTAAATATAACTTCTGACATCAGCATATTTGTAACAGTGAGATACTAAATTATTTTCCTTTTCTGAAAAGTATTGACATGTGGTTTCTTATTTTTTTTCCCCGGGTCTGGCCTGAAAACCAAGTTTCATGAAGTTAGCTGTAGTTAAAGCAATTTTCTTCATGTTATTCATAGTGCAACCTTCTTAGAAGAATCATAAAGGTGTTCAGAAATAAAGTGCAATTGCATGAAATTACTTGCACATTTCTCATTGTTCTGACCATATAATAATCAATTCAGTAATTGCATGGATTCTAAAAAACTTTGTTAGAGCTTCTGTATGATATATTATATGCTAATGCAGAAACACAATGAACGAGTACTAAATAAAAAGTGAGCATTTTTTAAGGTACTTCTATCACAGCAAGTCACTGCCATGCTGTCATTTCTGTCTGAGAGGCTCTTCTTTTCGCTTGCCCCCTGGTCAATTCCTACTCATGTTTTAGGCTTGAGCTCAAACATCAATGCCTTAGAACAGATTTCCTTTGCCCAAGGTCATCAAGATTATGATCCGTCTAATATTTTCTCACCACTGCATTTTCCTTCATAGAACCTGTCACAACTAGTGAGTGTGCATCTTATGTGGCTTTTCAATTCATGCCTGTCTCTCCTAACTCCGTGAAGGCAAAACCTGTTTCTATGTTGTGCATTGCTACATTTTCTTAGTAAATAAATATTTTCTGAAGGAATGAATGAATGGAAATTCAGTTTGTACCACTCCTATCTCCTGCATGCTATGCAAACTATCCAAACTCCATACAAATGGACTTTTTTCAAACAACAAGTTTACTTGCATTTTTCAATTTCCCTCTTATTTCCATTAACTTTTGTATCATAACAACAGTTCGGCTGACAAAGCCAGACTTTCCTTGTATTCACATATATCCCTTGTTTTTCTAGGGTCTCTGTGCTTTAAATATTTATATTCTAAATAAGTAAGTGGCAGTTAAAACCAACAGATATTCTTCTGCTCTTGTGTGAAGCCCCCAAAAATAATATAAATGGAGGAATAATAACCATGAATATTATAAACATGTTTTGCATTTGACTAATTTGCACATGTTAAAGATTTGATGTAACTAATAATTCATCAGTCTTTTCCACATGCAAACCAAGAAAATGATAACATCAGTTTGAATATCAAACATAATGATACTGAGGCAGCCTTCAATCATTACTAAGAAAATGATAGCATCAGTTTGAATATCAAACACAATGATACGGAGGCAGTGTTCAATCATCCATGTTAATGGAATAGATACAATCCATCCCCACCAATAAATGCGCAGCCTCACTTTACCCCTGATTTATTTTTCTATTTAACCCTTTTAAGATCTGATAAGAGGTAGACAGACAGAAACCACTACTTTCTTTTTTTGCCTATGCCCAACACTTTGAGTGGTGGTAACTCAAAGCAGTATACTACCCTTTAGGATAAAAGAGAAGGAGGAGGAGAAGGAGAAGAAGAAGAAAGAGAAGAAGAGAAAGGAGTGATGGATAATTCACAAAGAGAATAATAGGTCCCTAGATATTTTGTGAGGAATTATATTTCGGAAGACATTCTGTATGACCTCTTACCAATAGCAAGAAAAGTAAAGTAAAAAAAAAAAAAATGGGAAGTGACATTAATTCTGGATCAAAAGTAAACAGCTAAAGACAGGTTTAACCCCAGTACTATTGGAGGCATAACCAAAGTTCAGTGAAGTTATCAGAATTTCATGTACACAACCCCCATCTGCAGAGTCGCTCAGTTCTTCCTGGTCTTCTACCTCGAAGTGGTTCAAGTAATATTTCTTCCAATGAGATGCATGTAATTTTTCATTATATGGTTTCAAATCAAGCTCTAGTCTTAGAAAACAGAAACAGAAAATCAACATTGTGAAGTATTATAGATTTTGCATGTCTAAACAGCTGTGATGAATTAGTCACAGTTACAATGAACTGTAGGAAAAAATCTACAGGCAATATATTGTTTTTGCAAGTTTTATATTAAAGTAAAAGAAAACCCTCAAGTAATATTATATAATAAATTATTGTAACAGTGGTTGGCAGTAGGAGTAATTTAAATAAGATTAATTTAACAACCTTTAAATATCAATAAGTAATAAATATCTTCATGCATGGGGGTCCATGTTTCACTTTATTTAGAAATAATGAATAATGCCTGTTGCCTAATATAACCCTAATAACAGAATAGGAATACTTGGCACTTTAACAATTTTCATTAGAAGAGCCCAAGTATCATTTCCATGGGACAGAAAGTGCATCTGTTCCATATTAGGCATGTAAAAAAGACAAGTTCTGTGAAGAAGTTCTCAACTTTGCAAAGGAAAAGCAGAATGAACCCAAACACTAAACTATCTTATGTGGTGAAATTCACTGCCCCTACTTTTGCAATGACCTGCTTTTAACTCTTGAAGTATCTGGTGTCTCCGATAATCTATTAAAGAGTTTTTCAAGTTATTTCCAACCACAAAAAAAAAAAAAAAAAAAAAGCTATTATTCTGACATATGCATTCAGATCAATTTTAAAATTGCCATCATTATTCTCATCTTCCTCTTCCTTTTCCTTCTGCATGCTCCCATACTACTTCTTATTCTCCTCTTCCCTAAAATCTGCATTTCCACAGAGGCCCTGTCTTGGGTAAGCATGAGATGTGTTAAGTGAGAAAAAAGGAATGTGAAAAACTGCATATACAGTGTGTTCTTAAAGTTTTTTGTTTATGGGGTTTCAATTTTTAAAAAATATAATTGTAAAGATTTTGCATTGTAGGATATTATTTTCAACTCTTAATTATTCACTGTATTTGCAAATTTTCCACAATAAAATGTATTACTTCAATTAGTAAAAATATAACAATATAACTTAAATAACAATATAACATAAAAAATAATAATATATAACCTAAACTAGCTATGGCTCTGCCTGAAAGAATTTATGGAGACAAGAGTCTTAAATATCTTAAATGCAAATGCATGTGTAAAGTACTGAGTGTTCATTCAGGGAGTGGAGAAGATGAAGTAGGGTTGGTGGGTCTGCATTAATCAGACAGCTGGACATTTGATCAGAAGAAAACAGAGGAGACACAGAATGGCTTCAAAGAGAAAAACAGCACAGCTGAAATCAAAGGAGGCTAAACAGGTTTAGGGACCAAGTCCATAGGAGCTGGGTGTGAGGAGGAGTCTAAAATAGATCCTCCAAACTTAGAAACGGAGGTTTGCTTGGATTTGCCTTAGTCTGTTTTCTGTTGCTTATAAAAGGATACCTGAAACTGGGTAATTTATAAAGAAAAGGAATTTATTCCTTACAGTTAGAGAGGCTGAGAAGTCCAAATCAAGGGGCTGCATCTGATGAGAGCCTTCTTGCTGGTGAGGACCCTGGAGTCCCGAGGTGGCTCAGGGTGTCACATGGCGAGGGGCTGAGCATGCTCATGTGCCAGCTCAGATCCCTCTTTCTCTACTTGTAAAGCCACCAGTTCCCCTCTCATGATAACCTGTTAATCCATTAACCCATTAATCCATTAACTCACCAATAGAGAGTCCTCTTGACCCAATCACCTCTTAAAGGACCCTCTTCTCAATATTGCCTCATTGGGGATTAAATTTCAACATGAATTTTAGAGGGAACAAATATTCCAACTATAAAAGATTGGCTAATTAAAATTAAAGAAGGTAAAATTGAACCTTTAAAGCAGTACAATTAACTGAATAAATAAGATATAATTCCTAGGGTGATATTAGGGGATCGAGGGTATGTTGATGATTTTTAAAACGTGCTTCTTATTTCTTAGCTAAATTATGTGCTAATATTACAGTCAATGCTTAGATTAGCAGTTCTCAAAAGTTGGTGTATACAGATTCTTCTGGAAGGTTGTTAAAAATGCAGATCTTGGTTTACTAGTGTACATTTTGATGTGTTTGGTCTTAGAATTGACACAGGCGTGTATGTTTTCAGCATGAATCTCTACCTAAAACTGATACACTTATCCAAAAGCCACACTTTGTAAAACAGTGTATCCCAATGGGGATTCAGTGATTTTGACTAAAATCAACCATTTAACCAGCATGTTTTTCTAGCTTGGTATTCTTAGACATCTTGAAAAGAAGAGAAATAACTTAACCATGCAAAATGTGGTGTCCTATTATAACTAAATACTCCATTATATGCAGTGAAATATAAAAATAAGTTGGAAGGAGCTCAACGAAGATTTGAAAATAACCAAGCTTTTCTGTATTGTTTATCCAATGAATATTAAAAGTTGTAGTTGAGTGAAATAGCAGTTAAAGAAAATGAAGCAAATAAATAGATTGGAAAAACTGTAATCTAAAAGTGGCATTTTATTTGTGTCTTGAGCATATAACACATTTTTCTTTCATTAAATTGTTGCATGCTGTTTTCTTGCATCTATTCGTCCTATTAGCTCCTGATTTGTAATTTGACTGCTTATAGTGCTGATTCTTAAACAAAAAAGAAGAAACGGGTCACTCAAGTTCATTTCCCACAGGCCACAGATGCGCTCGGCTCAAATAAGTCAGTCGAATTGTTAATATGGTCATGGTGCATCACACTTATTGTTATCACAAACCCCTCCTGTCCTGGGTAAGTATGTGCATTCTGGCCATATTAAAAGTGAAAAGTGGTCGGAGTTCATGTCAAAATGAAATATTCCTAGCACATCATAGCCATGCCAGAAATACCTAGAGCAAGCAACATGACCTGGTACCCTTTATTTTTCATTTTTGCTTCCAAGTTCTCTACTATCTTTGTCAAATGTAAAGTTTGGAAAAATAGTTTCTTTTTAGGGTTGTGGCAATTACACAAGTACTAGCAAAAAACCAAGCTTTCTCTTGGCATATTTCTACTTCACCTTCTTTTTTTCTCCTTTTGCTGTACTATTATTGCAATACTTAATTGATTAACTCAATAAATATTTATTTCTAAGACTGCCACTAAAACCCCAAATAAGGTGAGGATGGTGTGGCTAAGTTCAGCTCCCTGCAGTGTCCCCAAATCTTTCTAACTAAGGACAAAGGGATCAATGGAGTTAACAAGTCCTCATTGCATCTTACCACACCCCTGAAGGCTCCCATTTTCTTCCAGAACTTTCCACTCATCTTTTAAATATAGCTAGAAATCAAGCAGAAAAACAAGCTAGTTTCATCAGACACTGCCTTCTTGGACTTTGGACTTCAGTTCAGTGATAGAGACAAAAATCAGCTAGGTGTTCATTTTCCCGGTAGTTCCCTAACCAATAGTTCTTCACCTTGTCACTATTTTCTCTATTCCTGCTTCCTAACCATCTAGGTCACCTTGGTTCCTGCCTATTTCTTTTTATTTAAAAAAAATTTTTGAGACATAATGTGGAAAATTTATTGACATCAAGCTACATTGCAGATTATATTTTTACATTACACTGCACTGATTGAGAGCATACAAATAATGTCTTAACAGTGATAAAGCATCCTCAGTTTGGGGAAAAGGACATTTATATTTTGAGGTTAGTATTCACTGGACAGAAATCTCAAAGGCTGAAGTGCTTATCAAACAGGACAGTTGTCAACTAAATATGGGAAGAACTTGCTGCAGAGGACAAGGGCACTTCAACTCTGTCACCCGTGTTCTCAGGCTTCACACATTGCCAGATCTATTTCTCTCTCTCTTTCTCTCTCTCTCTCTCTCTCTCACACACACACACACACAGAGTCATATACCCACACAGCCATAGAGCACAGGCACTCATATACTTGCATACACACACATCTCATAGACCACACACATACACAGATACATGTCATAGAACACAGGTGCTTATATACCTTAAAACACACACACCCATTTCACAGAACACACATTCATATATATACACACACATACATACACACTTTCACACATATACTCCTTGGCTGGATCACGGCAGAGCAAATACCTATAAACCAAGTGCAACTCAGGTCTACTCAGGAGTCACCATACCCATCTCTGCTAATACAAAATAGTGGGACGCTGTCAGGAGTACCAGCCTTGAATACAACCTTCAATTTGACTTTTTTTTCCCATGGGAATTTCAAACATGTCCAAAAGTATGGGGGACAGTAAATGAACTCAAATGTACCCATCATCCAGCTACAAAACTCATTACCTCATGACTGTTCTTGTTTCTTTTATAGTCCCATCTACCCTCATCCTACACTGGAGCAAATTCTAGAAAAAAGCGTCATTTTAGTCATAAATATTTCAGTATGCATCTCTAAAACAGAAGGACTTTTTTGGGAAACATTCCCCATGCCCATTTTTAGCGCTGGTGCTCCAGCCTGCCTAGAGATTCTCTGAGCTCCCACTCTCCTTCCACTGAGTTCCCCTTTGCTCAAGTTTCCCAGAGTTGTCGATGCTGCTTGCAACCGAGGAGCCATACCGATACAGCGCGTGGTGGAAGTCCTCTTATGGTGGGGCAGTGAAGGACACTCTCTAAGATATTGCTGAGGATACCAGGTTCTGCCACAGCAGTAGAAAAAGGTCCCCTGGGATTCAGAGGAAGGACCGGAAGGAGGTGGCAGGATGAAGACAGATGAAAAGAAATGAGCTGAATGGAAGGAAGGGTGTTGAGAGTGCGGGAAAAAGCACGTATTAATAGAACGCAAGTCCCTGGATTCTGGCAGCCATTGTACATTTGGGTGTCCTTTAGGATTTTTAAAAGCTAAACCTGATTACAACCGTTGTAAATGAAGTTCTCAACCTTGGTTTTGTAACAAAATACAAGCAACTGCACGTTTTGGTAACTCCCCAATACAAAGAATACTGTCATCATCTCAATAATGAATAATGCTCCCCCACACACCACCCTCTGCTGAAATCAAAGAGGAAGGTGGTGAGACATTTGAAAATTTGAAACGAAATTTTTGAAAAAAAACATAAAAAGTGTCATTTTTCTTATTTCATGTTTTGTCATCATCCTTGAGAGAATGCAAGGGCTCTCTAGTTAGTGGAGAACACAACGCCTGAAGAGCAAGGGCTTTGTTCAGTCCTTGCCTTTCTCCCCAGCACCTGCGCTCAGGATGCGTTAGTGTGCAGCTGTACGGCACAAAATGTTTAGGCCAGAGGGTCAGGGGTGATGTCTCAGGTAGAGGAATGAGCCCTCTGTGGTTAAATAGGTCACCCCTGAAATATGTATTTCTCACGGCACTATCACACCTTTTTAGAAGTTATGTCATAAAATATGAAATCTTGAGAATCTGAGCATAGTGGGCACAGGGCAAGAAGGAAGTGCAATTGCTGAAGTAAGAAGTCGTTCACTAGACAGATCTCAAATCACTCTGCAGATCAGGACGATGTCTGGAGAAAGATGGAAAGGAAACACGAAACCTGGCTCTTTCTAAGAGTTTTCAGTGTCTCTGCATCCTACAAAACAGAGCTAGATAGCAAAAGAGAAGAGCAGATGGCGCAGACGACAATGTAAACCTAGAAACACAAAGGTCTTGTTTCAACATTAAAGGCATGCTGCTCATTAGGACAACAAACTCGCCCCCTCTCCACCCCGCAGAAGAGCAGATATTTGTAATTTGCAATTGGCCGGAACTGAAAGGCCAGCTCCCACTCTTTGGTCAGTCCCCACAAAGAGCTTTTCCACGTAACTCTGAGGCTATTAGGATCCAATAATGTGAAAAACATTTTTGATTAGAGGTGTACCAGATGGACAGATATCAGAAGAGAGCAAGGTAGCACGGTATCACAAGGATAGATGCTGCTTCTGCGATAATGAATACACTGTTCAAACTTTGGTCCTCCACATTCATTTTCAGAGGGGACAACTGGTGCTCGGGAACACTTAATTACCAAGTTACCCCGTCCCGAGCCGCTCACCCTGTGGGTGCCCAATAAATATTAATTAATGAGTGATGATAAAGAGCAGCTCCTTCCGGAGTGAGACGAGTTTGCTGTTTAGCAGTGCGGTATCCACCCTTCCACAACACCACAGGTAGGAGAGTGAGGCAAAGCGATTTTTCTAATTGAAACTGCAGGGGGTCTTTAGGTAACAGAATGTAATTACCTAACCTGGAATTTGGCCAGAGCAATGGGGTGTGTACCTCATGTTTTCAAAGAGAAGGTCATGATTGTGCAAAAGCCGGAGATCTTCAAACCACATTGACATTAAGTGACAAAACTGACCATGGTGAATGTCAGATTGTCAAAGGCAAATGATTGCGCTGCTACGATAATGCATTACTGAGGTACCTTAGTAAGGATCTGTTTTGTCTGAGAACATCTATTTAGAATAACTCATGAAAAGAGTCTCAGAAATTCAACCCTGCTGCAAGCCAGGTATCTTTCCTGTTCTGCGGCTTCACCGCAAAAAGTTGCTCTGTATTGGGGGTATCAGTAGTTATCTGGCACTAGGACAGAAGGAAATAGGGGAGGTTGCATTCTTCCTCTCCTGAATGTCCCGTTAGAATGAGCTTGCCACTTATGCATCTTGTTCACCTGGGGGAGTTTTAGCCCCTTTGATTTTATCATTATTTTTAGTCACTCCCATCTTACAACATTGTAACACTGTCTTCCATTTAACCAGAGAAAAACATTTTGACGTGAGAATCCAGCACCATTTCTGATTTTATTCTTCTTCAGATATAGTGACCACCTAGCATGATTAAAATACCCAGAGATTCTAATTATGCAAACACTTTTGATAGAGTCTTTCAAATTTAAATTTTATGCTGTCCTTGTTTTTAAACCTGCAACTGATGTGCTTATGTGCTTATTTTATTTTGTAAGTCTCTCTAGGAGTACTGATTTAAATTGCTCCATTTTTTGAGGACAACGAGGGGGAAAAAAATCAAATCTACAGATGGCTAGCATCTGTGGTTCTACAGTGTTAACATGTACAATAATACACAGTCCCTAATTGAATACAAGAATGTAACTCAATCGAGGGTCTGTGCTAACATCATCAACCATGACAGTGCAGCCCAAGCAATTAATAAATAGCAATAGCATCTCTCTATTGAATTCTGTCAGAAAGGGACATTGTAATGGAGGTTTCTACAGTATACTTTTCTTGAATTACACCTGCTAATAAAAGAAAAGTGGATACTCTTCTAAAATCATGTCACAGCCATCAATTTTTAAAATGTATCACTAAAGAAGGAAATAACACCAACAAATAAAAGGAAGATGTGCAATAGACAAAGAGAAAAGGATTTAATAACTGATTGTTGTTGTTCAGGGAGAATTTTGGTCTCTGTGACATTGAGTTTCTCCTACCAAAATCCATCTGAACCTACAGATCCTCTTGCTGCCATTTTAAAAATCGAAGTAAACATCAGAGTTGAAAGAAGTAATGTAAAGAGACAGGGCAATCTTCTAAAGCTACCAGGCATTTCTTCCTGCCGCTGATAAACATATCCTTGAACAGTTCAGAGAACTAAATGAGGAAGAAAAATTTTGTGAATATTTCCAGCAATGGGCTGAAATGAATCACATCAAGATCACAACGCTACCCCAAAAGTACCATTTTCTGCCCTAACTTCATTTCTAAATGACTTGTCCTAGTTCTGTTTTAAAATCCATTCCAATTGATTTAGAGTTCAAGATCATCTATATTTGTGGCTGCATTTCCTTCGGTTGCACTAGGAATTCTCTTTATTCTGGGTCTGTTAGTGGTAGAGGGAAGTACGCGAGAACCCACAGAATCTCTTGCAGAGTCTTAAAATCACCGTAAAATTAAATGTGGCTTTGAAGTCACGAGAATCAGTTTTTAACAATAACTTATAATTTCTTGAGCTAAAAAATATTTCATACTGACTATATAATATTAGAGTAATTTTTAAAATTCAAATCTTTATTGATTGTAATTGTAGAAAAACTGTACAGATTAAGGTATTTTTTGTTTTGTTTTATTTTTAGGTTGTGAACAATGAACACTAATTTAAATTAAGCTACATAAGACAGGAATTTTATTGCAATGATACTGAATCCACTAAGGGAGGAACAATCAGAACCTCAGGAAGAACAGAAACCAAGACGTTTCCATAGTATATCGCGAACAATTTTTTATTCTGGGACCTTCCTTAACATGCATTACTTCCCACCTCCTATTACCCAGACTTCCAGAAGAAAATCTGCTAGAATTTGCTAAATCAGGCTTGGGTCATGCATCTTGCTCCTGCTATAATCATCTTTGGCTGCGTGAGGGGTAGGGTCATAAAATACACCTGACTACTTTTGTTCAACCCTTGTGAGTCTACGTTAAGGAAGGGGTTGCCAAGCAGGCTGAGGAAACACTCGCAAAGAATTTTCAAGCACAACTCCCAGGTGGCTATCACTGACTTTGTCTTCATATTTGTGTCAATCCTGGCTACCTATACTTTCCATTATGTAAAAATTTAATTATGTTAAAGGAACTTTACATTGTTTTGTGGTCTTAAAAAGAAAGCAGCATGATTTCTTACCAGTTTTTTTAACTATGAGTTTGCATAAGCATACAAAACTGATGGTGGCATTTGAAAATTTTGACCTTGAGGCCTTCTCAACAAATGTGTGTGGTGTTCATTTTAAATTATTACAAAAAAACTTTATATTAAAAAGTTCCACCATTAGAAAGATTGTATATCATCTAAATACATTCATTTGCCTTTGTGAATTGAAAATGTCATCTAACTAGAGTTCATAAATTTTAGGGGCCGTATATTAAAATTATTCATAATAGTCTAAATGAAATCTTAAAAATATGAATTATTGCAGTTGGTTGAATATATTAGGTTTTTCTTATCCTAGTGTTTTTATCTGGGGTCATCTGTTCAGTCCAACTTTAAGTCTTGCTCATAACAGACTAAGGTAGACAGTTAGAAAAATGGCATAATTGGAATTTTTAAAAGAATCTTCTATTTTTCTAACAAAGAATAGAGAAAACACATTTACAGTTATTTCTTTAAACTTTTACTTTACTTGAAATCATAGTCCTCTTCATGTGTTGGCTTCAAATAGGTCTGTTTTATACCTGTTTGTATATGTCACTGTCTTTTTTCTATTTCCCCTACTAATCCCCTTGCTTTGGATAGGACACATAGGGTCAGTACTTGTTTAATGAATGAATGAGCAAATGAATGAATGAGCAGGCAATTGTATAATATCACACCTAAGCACTGAAAGAGTTTCCTGGCTGCCTTTGGGCTGCCTTTGGGTTGATTTTTATAAACATTCAATCATGTTACCTCCTTGTCCAAAAGACTTTTTAGCAACTCCCGATTGTCTACTGAGCAAAGTCTCATGTCCTCAGCCTAGAAATTTTAAACCTTTCCAAACTTTAGATAAATTCACTTTCCTAGCCTTTTCTCCCACTAATTGAGTGTTATATTTTTCTGCAAGAAGTATGCTTTCTTACCTTTGGTTCTACTATTATTGTCCTCCATCTGATCGAGACGGCTGCTGATTCTCCATCATATGTTCCATGAGATTGTGCTCGCTCGAGTTTCCAGCACTGTTTACAGTGACTATCACATGCTCATTAAATACTGGTGGGGCGAATCAAGTCATGGATGGATCATTAAATTCCACCCTTGAAGAATGAACTGTAATATCATTTTTCCCCATGAGGGTTACCCTAATGATTCCATCTGGAAATTGTCTTTCCTCCCTCTGGACTCCTTTCCATCACCCAAGGATCAGATCATGTGACCTCCAAGCCAGGTGTGTCCTGACCACACTTGCTACCCCCATGTAAGTCTCTATGCCTACTATTCTATTTTGTATTGTTTGTTTGTTTGACATTCTTCTTCCAGTACGACTACAACATCACACCAGCTCCATGACGTCAAAGACCTTCTCTTTCCTGTTTATAGATATATAAACATATATGCTAAATAAATAAGATCCTCACTGAAACATGTGCATATATTATTCACTACCTTGGATTCTAGATATGTGTGCATAATACTTTCTTTTTTTTTTTTTTTTTTTTTTTTTTTTTTTGAGACAGAGTCTCACTCTGTTGCCCAGGCTAGAGTGAGTGCCGTGGCGTCAGCCTAGCTCACAGCAACCTCAAACTCCTGAGCTCAAGCGATCCTCCTGTCTCAGCCTCCCGAGTAGCTGGGACTACAGGCATGCGCCACCATGCCCGGCTAATTTTTTCTATATATATTTTTAGCTGTCCATATAATTTCTTTCTATTTTTAGTAGAGGTGGGGTCTCGCTCTTGCTCAGGCTGGTCTCGAACTCCTGAGCTCAAACGATCCGCCCACCTCGGCCTCCCAGAGTGCTAGGATTACAGGCGTGAGCCACCACGCCCGGCCGATAATACTTTCTCACTGATTAAATTCTCAAAAGCTAAGATAGCGGGTAATTCACTTTTGACCTTCCCTATCTCAGAACTTTCATTCATTCAATATTAATACTAATCATGGCAAACATTTGTTGAGTGCTTACTAGATGCCAGGAACTGTGCTAAGGTTATTCCATTCTCTATTTTATTTGGTATCCATAAGAATCCTAAGAGGGAGAAAGCATAATTACTTCCATTTTCATATGAATAACTGAAGGCTTCAGAGAAGTTAAATCATTTGCCTAATATCACAATACACCAAATGCCAAGGCCAGGGTTGAACACAGGCATATCAGACTCCACGGCTGTGCTCTTAATAAACACACTCCCATGGTATTTCCCGTTGTACTGATAAAGGTTTCTTGAATGAACAAACTTGTCAGGGACAAAAAAAATCTAACTTTCACTTACAAATAAGAACTATGTAATCCCACAGAAGGAAAAGCTCCTATCAATCTCCTTACCTGATCCACATTCAATTCCTATTCTGCAAATGCATCTCTATGATTTCCCGGCTAAGATTTTGCCCAGCCTCTGCTTGGAAACTCCCAGAGAAAGGAGCTGATTTTTGTCTAACAGTAGACCATAGCATTGTAGAACAGTTCTGAATTTTACTGAGTCACTCATTTTATCATGAGTCAAAATCTGCCTTCCTGAACATTCCATTCACACGTCTATTTCTATTCCCTGTGACCACACAGGATAAGTGTAACCTCTTCCTCACAATGGCCAGCACCATGTCTCCACAGAGCCTGTCTTCCATATGCTAAGTGTTTCCAGGTTTTTTGACTGCTTTTTTTTCCTTTTTCTTTTTTAACCTTTGCATGGCACCAGGCATAGAGCATTAGAAATATGTAAGGCTTTATAAAAAGTATTAAAAATAGCCATATGAATTTTATAAAATTACAGGAGCTTAAATATAAAGTAAAAGGAATTATTTGCTCACAACCTCCTTAATAACATTATGTATTATTTAACAAATGCTAACATACATTGATTCTTTCTTACTTTGTGCAAAGTCTGTACTCAGCCCATTGCATGCATTATCTCATTATATCCTTTCCAGATGCCATGATACAGGTGCTATTATTAATAATTTTAATAATTTCATTTTATAGATCATGAAACTGAGTCCCAGATAGGGTTATGCACTTGTCAAGGACATTTAAGTAGTAAGCAAGAATGATGATAATCATTATCGTATCTCTTTTTTACTCCAAAACCTGTGCACTTAACCACTACCCTATACTGCCTCATAAATTTAAAGTTATCTATATAAAAATAGACATTTATAAGTATGTAATGTAATTATATTTCAAGTATTTCTATAATTTTATAATGATATAAAGGCTTTTCTGCTTATCTCAACAACTTCTCTCTTGCTCTACATAAAGCAATAAGTTTTACATTGAAAACACTCTTTTAACCTTTAAAATAGTAATAATGCAATAGTCATAAAATTGAAAAACTGTTCATCTATCCCTTGTGCTCTCCTTTTATTTACATCTTTTCAATCTGGGTTTATTCTGCTTTGTTAGGACAGCAATTACTCGAGATAACATTGCCATAGCTATTATGTGATACATAGAGATCCCAAGTATTTTGTTCATTCTCTTGATGACTTCTGACCCCTTGGTATTTTTTAGATCAGGTAGTTGGTTGTGTGTGGGTGGGCGAGGGAGTAAAGAGATGAATGTACAGGTGAATGGCTGTACACATTTAATTGGGACTTTTAATAGAACACCTTGTGGACTGTTCAAACAAGAGAGTTGAGAGCTGGGTATCCTTGACAACAGTGTAGGTATATAGCAAAACAAAAGAAAAACCAGAAGATTCACAGTAGGAGATCTAAGCAGTAGATCATTGGGTAACAGCTGACAGCCTTTTGGTGAAAGCCTTAAAAATGTTCAAATGTGTTTGTGAAATGTACTGTGGATAGTAGGTCATTAGAACATTTGAACAAAGGGCATTAATAATTGGCATAGTGGCTGATGGACCACTGTAAAAACTGATGTTGAGTGTTAAATTTTCTGTGTGGCTACAAGTAATGGTTATAAGTAATGCAGTTATGGATGGAAAGAATGGTCAGTGACTAAGGATAAGAACTAGCTATCAGTACCAGTTAATTGGGTATCATAGAGCTGAATTTCCCCCTGGGTAAAATAGGGTAAAAATATTTATCTTATTTATCTCACAGATAATGGAAACAATACTCCAGTCAGTTGTGGGATATTGTATGGCTTCATATGACATTAAAATGGATTTCTTAATGATGGTGTGTGAAATCTAACAATAGTAGCTATTTATGGCCTGCCTCCATGAAATTTATGCCTGACTCCAGTAACAGCTCCCAATTTTAATCTAGAGATATACTTTCTCCCAGTTTCAGTACAGGAGATTCCATCTATCTGTAAGAGTGGACACTTGCCTCTGGAAAAGGCCAATCAGCATAGCTTATTCCTTGTGTCACTGTGATTGATTCAGAGACAAATAAATGATCCATGAGGTTTTTACTAGAAGCTCTTTTTACCATCATGCAGATCCTGATAAATGAGGTCAATGTGCAGACTTGAGAAACAGAGAGGCCAATGCCTAAGGACAACATTGGATTCCTGAAACTAACTACCTTACCTTGGGAATTCTCATTCCATCACACAATTCATCACCATTTGCAGTTAAGCAAGTTGAGTTAGACTTTCAGTCACTTGCAATAGAGAGGCTTAACTAATAAATCAAGAAATAACTTGAATTTAATTAATCTTGGTTAAAAAGTCATGCTTGTCCTATATTATATATCAATGTTTCTCAAATATTTATGATGATGCGATCTTTTTGTCATATAACCATCTACTAATTTTGGAAGAATTATCAATAATATGATAGATATTTTGAGACATGTGGGTATGAATTATTGCTTCCTTTAGTAGATATTTGTCTACCGTATTTAAAACAGACAATATTAATTCATCAAAAATTCCATAAAAATCCTGGCATACAACATACAAGTACATCTCATGAAAGAAGACATACAAATGACAAATGGGGAGGGGGAGATTCAGTCAGGAAAAAATATGTAAATCAAAACATTATTAGATGGAGTTAGTTAATAGTAACATACTAATGTTAATTTCTTAGTTTTGAAAAATGTATGAAAGTTATGTAAGATGTTAACATTAGGGAAGACTCTATATTATCTTTGCAACTTTTATAAATCTAAAATTATTTAAAAATAAGTTTTACTTTAAACATTATATGCACTATGTATAACAAGTTGGCAAGATTTTTTAACAGGAATATAGAATATGGCTCAGTGTGCTGGGAAAAGAGTACTCTTATAGTACTGTGATGGTTGAGAAAATCCATGCCAACTTTCATTTGGTTAATTTGGTAATATATATCTAAATTCTGTAAAATCAGCATACACTTTGGTTCAAATTTACCTCTTCTGGAAAAATAATGCTAAGGGAATAATCCAAAGGGCGTACAAATATTTCTGTAGGTGAATATTTATGTAGGTAGAAGTTTTTTATTAGCTAAAAATTCAAGTTATGGATATTTTCAGTAATAGGGAGGTAATAAATGATGGAATATTAATTCTATTGAAATGGAATACTATTATCCCAGAAAAAATTATGCTGTAGTAAGTAAAAATACCTAACAAAATGGGAACTTTCTCAGGTATTATCACCTGGTCAAGAAAAAGCATGTCAACATGTTTTATATATATATATATATATAGTACAATGCCAATCATATCATTCATTCATTTATGAAAAGAGTGTTTAGTACTTACTGTGTTTAGCACTGGGAATATAGATAGCAGTGAACAAAATGCACACAAATCCCTGCTTTAATGAGGCATAGAGTCTAGAGTACAATAAGAGCAATAAACTGGTATATTGTATAGTATTTTAGATGGTCCTAAGTGATATAGAAAAAGCTAAAGCAGGGCCAGATATGGGGAGTGTGGGAATGTTGGAGAGTGGTGTTGCAATTTTAAATCAGTGACGTTGGGAAGGTTATCTGGAAAAAGAATACATGAGCAAAGACCTAAAGACAGTGAGAGTGTGAGCTTTGTGTCTTCCTGGGAGGAGGAGTATTTCAGAAATAGAGAATAGAAAGTAACATAGTACCAGAGGTGAGGGCATGCGTAGGGATTTCTAGGACGAGCTCAGAGCCCAGTGTACTGGAGTGTAGAGGGAATATGAAAGAAGAGCAAAAAATCAGCAGAAGCAGATTGCCTAGGTCATTGCAAGGAGTTGGACCTTTACTTAGAGTGAAACAGAGAGCCACTGCAGGGATTTGAAATGAAGGCCAACATGGTTTGGTTTATCTTTTAAAAAGATCACTGGGGCTGCCATTTTTGAGAATGGAGATTGTAGGGACAAGGATCAAAGCAGGACAAACTGTTAAGAAGGTCAATGCCATGATCCCAAGAAGTGACAGTGGGAGCTTAGACCAGAGTAAGAGTAAAGGGCATGGCAGCTCTTTAGATGACTGGAATATTTCTAAAATATAATAACTGAGAGAATTGGATATGGAATGGTGGCTGGGAGACAGGGCACAAATCAAGGAGTATTCCAAAGGTTATGACCTGAAAAAATGAAGGATGGGGAAGGAATTAACTGAAATAGGCAAGCTGATAGCTGGGGCAAGTTGGGAGGTAAAACTTGGAATTCCATTTTGGACGTGCCAAACTTGGGATATTTATTAGACTGCCAATTGGACATATGAAGCAAGAAGTTGTATATTTAAGTCTGGCATTCAGGGGAAATTTTACAGAAAGTTGAGTTTCATAAAAATAGAGATGTAAGACTGAGTGTGAACACCTTGGTTGGGAGGGGAGATTTTACACAGTGAAGAGGAAGTGTCCAATGAGTGAGCCTTGGTGACTAAGAGGTCAAAGAGAAGAAGAGGAATGAGCAAAGGAGACTGACAAAGAGCAGTTAGTGAGTCAGGAGCAAAACCATCCTGAAAAGCAAGGGAACTGAATATTTCAAAGGGGAGGGAGTGATCTGTAGGGTCACATGGACTTATAAGTCCAGTAAGATGAGACTGAGAATGAACAATCAGAGTTAGTGATGTGGAAGTCATGAATGATCTTGATAAGGTCAGTTTTAGTGGAACGGTGGAGTCTAAAGTTTTATCACAGTGTGTTTCAAGAGACAGTGAATGTAGACAATGATTTCAAGACATTGTTCTATAAAAAGAAAGGAAGAATTAGGGCATTGCTAGAAGGGAAAGTGGGATCAAGAATAGATATTTTAAAAATAATATGCTATATAGCAGCAAATATTATACTTACAGTTAAGATCCAAGAAAGAGACCAGTAACTGTATGAAGGAGAAAAAGAGTAGAATTCCTGGAGTGACACCTTAGAGCAGGAGAAAGAGTGTTTTGTACTCTAATATTAAATTCATATTGATGTATGTGCAGTTCTCTC
Organism: Eulemur rufifrons; assembly: GCF_041146395.1. Classification (NCBI taxonomy): domain Eukaryota; kingdom Metazoa; phylum Chordata; class Mammalia; order Primates; family Lemuridae; genus Eulemur; species Eulemur rufifrons. The sequence continues at coordinate 18,261,228 of NC_090992.1, forward strand.
TACCTATTCAAATATTATCTGCAGATTCTATGGGGTTTCAGGTAATCTTCATTTTCTCTATTTTTCAAAATATTTTTATAATGATTTTACAAATTATACCTTTTGTGACCAGAAAATATTAGGTTAACAATTTGTAAGGAAGCATTGAACATGTCTTTAAATTTTGCATAATACGTTGTCACAATAGATGTGGAAGAAAAAAGACTAAGCACAAAATTGGCAACTCAGGCTTGGGAGCAGTTTTCCACCTGAGTTTTCAAGAGTGACACAACTAAAAAAATGGTCCTGTGCTTTTGTGTAGCATTTTAGTTTAATTTATGCTCTTTATTTGATACCTAACCAGCCAAAAGATTTAATAGAATTGATTAGTGAAAGTAGATATTTCATTAGTTAATTAAAAGGAAAGACCAAAAAAAAAAAGAAAAGAAAAAACAAAAACCAACCTTTGAGAACTGGTTTAAAAGGCATGAAACCATATTCATACATAGAAAGTTCACAAACATGTACACGTCAAACACACACATAGCATATACATAAACACACACAATCACATGCATATATATAAGACATACACAAAACACATTTATATGTATAAACATATATAAACATACACATGAATATACACATGCACAAGAAAACACACATGGGTGCATATTCATGTACACAAATACATGCGTATCTGTCTAGTTCTGGTTTAGGTTCAAGGCCTTTGGTTTTCTCTAGTGCTTCTTCTTCCTACAGATAATTCCTTTCATGATTGTGCAAATTCAGATATCATCCTGGAAAACCAAAGTTTTACAGACAACTTCTTAAAATGACACAAACACCCAGGCCCTAAACCAAAGATAACTGGAATTAGACTAGACCCTTGTGTCCTCAAAGAAAATCTCTCCACAGACCACTACCCTGCACCACTGTGTAAAACAAGATGACTTCAGGTCCTTCTAACAGAAGTTTAATCTAACTCATATGTTACTCTGCTCCCCCACTGAGATAATACAAGAAACTCTTTATATTTGTGTATATACATGTGTGTATTTTCCTGAACTTTTACATAAAACCTTTATCTTATTCATAGATGTGAAGCGTAATTGCTCATTTGATTTTTTTCTCCCCACCCATTTTGAATTATGGAAAATATAAAAAGGTGTTCACAGAGCCCAGAGTTGGTCTTTTGATTCAAGTTCATCTTGCCGGGCAAAGCATGGAGGTGATGGAGTTGCCACCTCCAATTTGTACAGGCTCCTCAACCAAATGTCATGCAGTAGTCGAGTGACAGAAGGAAAAAAATCATTACATTGCCTTCTTCTCTCTAGTGATGTGTTCTTTTAGCATATATACAAGCACTGGTAACTTGTACTAGATATTATTTAAGGAACAGTAAAAACAATAACAATAATAGTAATAATAATCAGACTGTGAGCTCCCCGAGGACAGGAGCAAAGTCCTATGAGTTTATTTTTATTCCTAACACAAGCATAACTTCTGGATTATGGTAGAAGCCTTATATATGTTTATATTTATTCAACCTTTGAGTAGAATTACCTTTCTATTAGCTATCACTATACTGTACCGGGCTCTCTGTAAAATCGTTCCGAAAATATAATTTCATCCTTGTTTTTCTCAGAAACTTGGAGGATGCTTATAGAAGAGAATATTAGGGGGAGACATTTCTACTAGACTCTGGGAAAAATTTTAATATGAGTGTGTGTTTACAAGTGTGTATATATAGTTTGTGTGTGTGCACACTGATGAAGGAAGTGGTCTTATCCAATTCCATATATGTGTGCTTACATGCATACATGGGTATATGCGTGCCTATTTTAAGGTGATGATACTATACATCAAAACAGAGCAGCATCTTGAATCAGAAATCAGCTTTATGCAGCCAAAGAGGTACCAAGATACAAAATTGTGTATCTTGTGCCACCTTCAATTTGCTCTTCTCTTTCTCCTGAAACTTGTTAGAGTATTTAGGCATTTGGTGTCATAGTGACATAGTTCTTTATAAGGATTGCTGTTTTGTTCTTCAACCCACTGCACTCTGGAAGTGACAAAAGCCACTTCCCAGGGAGCTGTGAGACAGTCTCTCAGTAGCGAAGGTATATTTCCCTGCCCCCCTCCTGCCCCAAATTCCATACTCATGACACAGAAGCACAGTTAGAGATGAAAAATATGGTTCATTATCTTGGTAGTGCAGAGAAAAATGTTATGGCTTTATTTAGCAGTTGCTTTTATGCTTTTAAAAACATGTTAATTTTATTTTTTATGTAATTGTACATTAAATCATCTCAGACAATTGTGTGATTTGGAAATAAAAGTCCAACAAAATAAGTAAAAGCTATAATGTGGTTTTTTCCTTACTGCTTTTTGTAGTCTGTTTTTATGTTTCTCAAGCATTAGTGTCTCCGCTCCTTCCTGGGAAGATTAATCTGAAGGCTCCTAGAGCCTTTGCCTTCCTTCCTGTCTTCAGTTCTCCCGGCGGTCTGAGACTTTCCCTGTGGTTTCTGCATCTACTACTCATGAATTACCAGCCCCAACAACATTAGGACTTATAAAACCTTATAATCCTTTAGTCTACTCCTGAATAGGGCCACCAGCTGGATGAAGACCTCAACCCTGGGGGAGATATTTTAAGAGACCTAAGCTGCCTAAAGTAAAATTATGAATCCTGGGCTACAGAATACCACCGTACTCACACATAATACTGGTGACAGATTTTTTTTTTTGCTAGAATATATGCAATGGAATGTATGTAATATAATTCAGCATGTCTAAGAGAGAGGCTTTTTGTTTCATTTAATGATGAGTTGGGCCACTTAACATGTGGTATCTTTCACATCTCCCATCTTAAGCATTTTAGGAGGAATTGGACTTTCTGATGGCTGTTAGCAATGTACTGGGATTCTTGAGAGGGGCCTCTGTGTTATGAGTTGATTCAAGACTAATTTCATATGTATTAGATTTTTTCAAATGTCCCTCCATATATATATTAATAATTAATATCTCTTTTCTGGTCTTTCTTTAGTGTGTTTTAATATAGTTTATTGTTATGAGGCATTTGTAAGTCCTTCCTTTAAGGAAATGTGTACTGGTGTGTACAAATTTGATAAGGCTGTTGTAACCACAGACCGGTGGTTTAAACGACAGAAATGCATTGTCTTACAGTTCTAGAGGCTAAAAGTCCAAAGTCAAGGTGGGTTATAAACTGAGTTGGTTCATTCTGAGGACTGTGAAAGAAGGATCTGTCCCAGGCCTCTCTTTGACTTATCCCTTTGCACCTCTCTGTGCTCAAGTTTCCCATTTTTATAAGGACAGCAATCATATTAGATTAAGTACCACTCTAATGACTTCACTGTAATTTGATCACCAGTGTAAAGACCCGATCTCCAAATAAGGCTGTACTCTGAAGTAATGAGGGTTTAGATTTCAACATTTGAACTATAGCAGGACACAATTCAACATATAACAGAATATGAAAAGTTTATTCTGTTTTCTAATGGTCTTCACCCAATGTAAAAATACACTGCTTTCCAAGGATTGACAGTCTAAAAAAAATCACTAAAGATTAATTTCTTTCAGAATTCTAAAACGAATGTTTATGATCCGGCATGAGTATATACAAAAAACAAACAAAATCACTCTTAATTTAGTTGTAGTGTAACCCTCAAGACTGATATATGTATATGTATGTACATATGTACATAACCTATACAACAACCAAAGTGTGTATACAGAACTAGCATTGAAATTAACTTCTGCCTGAGGCTACTATAAAATGTCAATTAAACTGCCAAACTTTCAGAGCTTGGTACTCTGTCTTCCTGCCTTGGGGAGCTTTAGTATTCAATTTATTGTTAAATAAAACAGCCAACTTGGCAGCAGAGTTAGCTTAACAAATTATAATGAATTTTTTTTTTTTTTGCTTAAAAAAATAAGGTGAGCTAATTTTTCTGAAGAATAGACTCCAGAGAGATTAAAAATTTTGAGAGAGGTTATTTGTTTGTAACCATTTCAAGTTGCGCAGAAGAAAAAAAAAAGGTGCCCACTAGCTTGTTTGAATTACAGAGAAGTACAAATGGAATTTGACTAAAAACTAATAGAGGCTTTGTTTAAACATTTCTTTTATTAACATTTAATATTTTAATGTGAGGAACTAATGTCAGAAGCCAAGAGGAGCCACGGAACAGCTGTGGGCCTCAAATTTAAATGTCTTCCCTTTGACCTATTCAAATTTCTTTTCTCACTTTTTAAAATACACACACACTCACACGCACACACACACACAGGCACATGTATAAATTAACCAGCTTGTCTGCTTGGTTCATTCATCTGATTACGCAGCTTAGACTACCCTCTCTCCAGTAAAAAGGAATGACCCTCTTATCCAGAGGAGGGTGAGTGAAATTTTTGAAAGGCTATCAAGGGCAGGAAGCATCTTTTATCTAACCATAGATTTTCAATGTTTGTTATTATTGGAGCACGCAATAAGATATTGGTGGGTTAACTCTGTACAGAGGCTGTACTAACTATTTTGCATGTACTATCTAATTTAATCCTTACAACAATCCAATAAAGTAGGTGATTTCGATCTCCTATGTTACAAGTAAGGAATAGGAGAATTCAATAGAGCATAAGTGACTAGGTCAAGGACATAAATATCCTAAGTGGTACAGCTGCAGCTTTTGAAAATTTGATATTGTGAAAAGTAGAAGAAGCTGAATTTAATGTAGTGGAAGAAACATTTTTTTTTGCAAAGTCACATAGGTACTTCTGGAGTAACGGATATTCCTCAATTGGAGTGAGAGAAGAGGGCTGGATATTTCTATTTTATTAGATTGTCTCTAACGTTTATTAATCTCTTACTAGTTTCCAGATACTGATCTAAGCACTTTATGTATATTACCTCACTTAATTTAACTGTTACCCTACGATAGTTTCTACTGCTATTTCTAATTTCCAGAGCTTAATGACTTAAGTCATACCGTTAGGATTTAAAGCCTCCACACTTGCTCTAGAGCCCGTGACATAAATACTGTTTTACTGTTAGCCTGTCATAAGATAAAGCAACATCTGTTTTATTAAGCAGCTAATGGGTAGCTTGACGTACCCATAAGAATGTGTTTATAAAAATCAGGATGTGTTATCTAAACTTCTCAACTGAACTACATTCCAAATGAAAGCAGTCTATTGATTACAAGAATTCTGAAAAATAAAAAATCTGAAGTTTGAGCAAACATTGAGTAAATTATTTAGCATAAAGTTTTTTAATATTAAAAAAAGGGAGAAAGTCAAAACCAAAAAATTGTAATGATCCTACCAAAGGAGAATCAGATTATGGCATATCCATATGAATTAATAATATTCAACCCTAAAAATAACATTTACAAAGATTTGTGAATAACATGGGAGATTACTCCTCAAAGTTTAAGTGATACTGAATATAGTTTTTACAGTGAGGTTTTCAATATATAAAAATATTAGAAAAAAGGCATAGAAAAAATACATTGACATGCTAGCAGAGTTCCTTCATACCCAGGTGGTAAAAAATAAGGAAGGTTTCCATTTATGTCTTGCAGCCAATTTTTTTTGAGACAGAGTCTCACTCTTGTTGCCCGGCCTAGAGTGCCGTGGCATCAGCCTATCTCACAGCAACCTCAAACTCCTGGGCTTAAGTGATCCTACTGCCTCAGCCTCCATTGTAGCTGGGACTACAGGCATGCGCCACCATACCCGGCTAATTTTTTCTATACATATTTTTAGTTGGCCAGATAATTTCTTTCAATTTTTAGTAGATGCGGGGGTCTCGCTCTTACTCAGGATGGTCTCGAACTCCTGACCTTGAGCGATCCACCTGCCTCGGCCTCCCAGAGTGCTAGGATTACAGGTGTGAGCCACCGCGCCTGGCCTTGCAGCCATTTTTTTAACATTTTGTATCAGTAGTACCTATTACTTTTGTAATCAGGTAAAAATTCTATTTTTGAAAGATGACTGTATAGCAAGGAAATATTTTTCACAACTGATTTACCATCTAATGATTTATGTGCACTCAATGCTCCATAGCAGGGATCAGCAAACTTTTTCTGTAAAGGTCTAGATAATAAATATTTTAGACTTTGCAAGCCAAGCCATGAAATTGAGGATATTATATGCATACTCACATAACAAGAAAGAACATTTTCAATGAAATTCAAAATATAATACTAATAATTGAGCATAAGTTTTTGTAATATATATCTACAATGAAACGACTGAAATTCTTTTTGTATGTGTGTGCAAACATTTTGCTTAATTGGGGTTCAAAGTATCCCCTATCATCAAAATTTATTGCAAATGTTCATCTGTTAATACTGATCTAGAATGAGCTTTTACTTATTTCATCTTTGAAAATGGTTTTCACACAGGTAGATGACACATGTGGCACTTGAAACACTGTCAAGTTATAACTGCTTTGCTGCAATTCATAGTGCACCATGCAGGGAGCGTCACATATGGTCTCTGCTGCAACTACAGAACCGAGCCTTTGTAGTGTGAAAGCAGCCACAGACAATGCGGATGGCACGGCTGTGTGCCAATAAAACTTTATTTACGGAACACTAAAATTTCAATTTCAAATAATTTTCAGGTGTCACAAAATATTATTCTGCTTTTGATTTTTCAACCATTTTAAAATGTAGAAGCTTAAAAATTTTCAAAATAAAATATTCTAAAAAAGAGGTAAATCCATTTCCAGCTAATAGGCCATACTAGAATAGGTGGCAGGCTGTACTTGGTTTGTGGGCTGTAGTTTGCCTCCCTGATCTGGAGGCAAGCACGTCTCTTATAGACTTCATTTAGCAACCATGTTGGATAGCTCTGGAGAGGGGAAGTGAGCTGTCAGTTAGGAGAGGTATCAGGGAAAGCTCTGGGTTGGGGTAGACACAAATGACTGACTACTGGATCAAGTGTTCCAAATAAAAACTTACCTATAAAGAGTGGAGATTCAAATGTGCAAAACAGAGGAAGCACAAATCAGAACCATCCTCAATTACTTTTTAAAATTGTAAACAATTCAATCACATTCCTTGAAGTGTGGTCTGAAATGCCTCAGGTGCTTTTTGGAAATACAGATTTCTGGACCCATCCAAGACCTATTGACTTAGAATCTCTGTGGTGTATCCAGAAATCTGTACTTTGAACCATCTGGACAGCCATGCATTAAAATGTGTTAAAATGGCCCACTCCCTAGGCACACAGTTCCATTCTTCCTTTTGAATTGTTAAAAGTCTTTAATTTATTCATTTCAACAAACATCTTACCTATCTTATTACAGTTCAGGATTCCACAAACCAGGGAACGCATTTGCAATGGTGGCTTCGAGAAGTTTGTAGTCTTATAAGGGAATGCAAGCAAATAGGCTACCACAGTGCAGAGTAAAGAACACAATACCAGTAAGTCCGAGATGCTATGAAAACGTTGAAAAATGAAGATGAAAACTTTATGTGCAAGTAAAGAGCCCATTTTTTCCTTTGAGATGTTATTATCTACTTATTTTAAGATGATTTTCTAGGTAATGATATTTATAATCCTAAATTATTTATTCATGATTAAAATCTAACTGCTTTGACCATAAACTTAACACTGTTTCTAAAAAGTTATCTATGAACCATGTACATCAAAATAATCTGGATGCAAATGAGTCTGTCCTTTGATTCTTAGTTTGAAGATGTAATCTATTCTAGGCTGTTCCTCACGAATTTCTGCTATTAGATAGTTTGAGCTAGAAGAACTCCAAACCTCATACTTTTATATTTAATTGGGTTCAGACCAATAACACATGAAAAAATTTCTCCCTAAGGTTTTGCTCTTCCAAATTTGGGTGCATGCAATTTAATTGAGTGGTTTAGGGGTTGAGTAGAATGAAACATGGCAAAAGTTTGTATTTCCAAATATTCTGGTCTAGAAGAAAATCCGTGATAACTCAGAGGTTTAGATAAATCTGGGTTTGATCCAAGGTCTAATTTTCTAGCTGTGTGCCCTCGGACAACTTACACAAGTCACCAAGTTTGTTTCCACTCATGTCTAGGGTACCAGTTTATTTACAAACTGGCAATGTCAATACCACACATCTATGATGCACACACATATACACATGTTCACAAGTAGTCATATGTAATCATGCTTATTTCGTAATATTGTGAAGATTAAATAAAGCAGTGCATACAAAGTGATTAGCATAGAACATGGCCCAGTGAACACTAGGGGTAGAAACAAAAGAAAGAGAGAAGGAGTACAGGGAAGCCGAGGTTGGAGCAAAGAAAAAAACAAAACTGAGGAGTCATATCATAAAAGCAAGAGAGGAAGATAAAAAAGTTTTTTAAGAAACATTTACTTCTAATATTTTCAATAGCTTTGGTTTTTTTTGTAATTAGACATAATTTTTCTTCTGTGCTATTTAAAATAGTAGCCATGCCAACCTCTCGTTGACTGAATGGACATCATTAGAATAAGTACAATATAGAATAACCCCAGAAAGGTTACTAGTATTTCCTCTGAACTCTGAAAATGTCAAGCCATATTGGGCTGGTGGACGGTGATAGGAAACCCATTTTCAGTTATCATATGTTAATGAAGGGAAACAATGCACGATCTACAAGGAGAGGGAAATACCCAGAATGAGCAGAGTCCAGAGTCTATGCAGTTTCTACATTTCCAGCCTCATTAAAATATGCAGATCGTATCATTAGGAGACAGTTTCCTGGCAGAGTTTTCTCCTGGAGTTCAGTTATAGGCACATGTTTGGCAGCTGCTGTTACAATGAGTTAAACCACAGCTATATTCTTCAAGGTGAAAACAAACAGAGAAGATGAAGAGGCAGAAGCAGCTTATGCAAGCCATATTTTCATTTGGGTTTTTTATTTTTCTTGTGCGAGTCTGTATTTTTTTTTTTTTAAATGGCCAATGATGCTTGTTTGTTTTGTTTCTCCAACAACATACAAGAATCTCATACGGCAACTTCCTATTTTTTCCAAAGTTTTGCCCTTCCAAGTTTGGGTGCATGTGAAAATCTATGTAATACAATAATGCACATGACACCTGGGTTTAATTCAGCCAGGTGATTAGAGTAGCCACTAAATGGAACAAATAGTAATTCAGACTTTCCTTAACTAAACGTCAGCTTCAAGCCGGATAAGAAGCATTTTAGTTCATCTCAATCCCTTCTACTATATCTTATTTCTTATTTTCTTCACTAGTTTCTTGGTTTGTTCCTTTTTTTCTTCTTCCTCCTTTTCCCTCCTTCCTTCTTTGCTTTCTTATTGCTTTTCTTTCCTCTTTCCATCTTGACTTCCTATCCCATCCATCTATCATCTTTCTATTTTTTTTTCCAGTGGTGAAGGTGGAGAGGGAAGAAAAAGAGTGATATTTTAAAAAAATATCTTACCAACAAGCCTGTAGAACCTCATCAATAAACACTTTTGACGTGAAGGCCCAGTGCAGATCACCACTTTGAGAAAACTAGCGACTGAATAGGAATTCAGAATGATAACGAGGAGACCAGGAAATCAAAATTATTTTGTAGACATTAACATTTAACAATGCAAAACTATGAAAGTGTTGATAAACAGTAGATGTCAGCTATAATTATTACATACAAATACCATTTATTTAGTTTCTTCCATTAGTGGTTCTCCAAGTATAATCTGAGAATCCTGCAGGGTCCCTGAGGTCGACACTATTTTCTAATAATGTTTACACATGACTGTTTTATTCGCTGTGATGACACAAGCACTGCTGACTCCTTGGTGGGAGCGAAGGCCATGGCACTAAACTGTGTTAGCAGTCACTGTATTTTTCACCATTATTCATTCATGGGGAAAAAGCAAATATGAGTTTCACTGAAAAATACTCTTGATGAAACAGTAAAAATTATTAAGTCTATTAAATCTTGTCCCTTGAGTACATTTTTAAAAAATATTCTGGGTGATGAAATGGGAAGTGTGCCTGAAGCATTTAAGTCTATAAACCAAAGTATGATAGTTGTCTTGAGAAAAAGCACTTGTGTGATTATTCAGTTGTGAGTTGGACCATCCACTTTTTTTTAAAGGACCATTATTTTTATTTGTGATAATCACTGAAAGACAACTGTGGCTATTCAGACTGGAGTATTTAACAATTTCTGGAAAATAATGAAGTGACTTAGTCCCTTCAAAGAAATCGGCTATAACAGTATTTGTTGCCAATGACAAAAATCAAGCTTTCAAGAAAAATTAGTCTTTGTGTAAAACTTGAATTCACCACCATGAGCACAAGACCTTTCTGATAAGGTTGATGGTGAACTACAAATGTGACTTTTTTTTTTGACATTTTATGATGAAAATGTGGAAGATCTGCATATCTCAGTGAACCAATATTTTCCAAATGACCAAGGTATGATGTTACAAAATCATGCATCAAGAAAGAGACCCATTTAAATTGCAAGAAAGGCCAGTAGATTTTAATTTTAGTACAAAAAAATTATTGACATGGTTTTTAAAAGATCCTACACTGTAAATAAACTATCACTTATTGAGTTTTTATAAAGACTCAAATGAGAATATCCATAATTACCTGAAAACACTATTAAAATAATCTCCATTTTTCAATCTATATATCTGTGTGAGGCAGGATTTTCTTCATATACTTCAACCAAAACAACAAACCCAGTTGTATTAAGTCAGAAATTAAAGATGTTTGGAAAGAATAAAATTATGTTATTCTTCTCATTAAATACTTTACAAAGATTTTTGCAATGTATACTTGTTTTTCATAAAATGTGTTATTCACGTTAATGTGTAATGGGTTTATGGCTATTTTAAAATAAACGAATAAAATATTTTCAAGATTTATCAGTTTTAATTTTTAAAAAGTAAATGTTAGTAGGTATAATATACATTAAAAAATTTCTTTGACTCAGTAATTTTTAAGAGTGTAAAGGTATCTTACAACCTAAATTTTGAAAAAGGATGTTTTAGGTACAAGTGATATTCTTCTACATATTGAATTCTTTAGCAGTCTAGGTGTTATTCAAGAATTTTAAGCATAAGTTTTGTTACCTGCATTAAATATATTTCCATATACACTTAAGTATAAGCTAAGTCCTTTAAAAAAAATATATCCCTTAGAAAACAGATGCTGTGTATATTTGTGTTTTCAGTTTTTATGGTGTGCTCTATTATATTTTTTTCCACAACATAATATGCTTGGATAAAATACAGTAGTTGCAACATTTCAAATAATGTCAGGTTTGCAAACTTTTGGATGTCCACTGATTAAACTGAAATCAGCTGCAAAAAAAGATGGAAGGAGGGAAAGTTTAAAAACAATGCAAATTTTGCCATTTTTCTAGGATTTATACAGCTTTCGAAAAGCATGTCAATAAATCTTTTAAATACCTATTTTAAAAAACAATGTGTAGTAACTGTTTACTGTGTAGATTAATATTTGCCTATTGGATAAATGGGAAAAGTGTTGTAATAGGTTCTTGTGGCCCGGAATAAAATTGACACCATACATGAATTAATGAACTGCTGTATCCCCAAATCCCCAGATGAAGTGAAGAGGAAAGCTATGAACACCAGAATTAGGTAAAAGCATCTATATTTAATATGAATATGAAATTAAACAAAAGTGTCTCATTAAATTTGTGTTAAAGTTTGAGCAAATATGTAGTTAAAATTCTATGTAATTGCCCTAATTAGGGTACAAACACTTGACTTCTTTACCTACATCTCTAAAAATTTTCATAATGGACTTGGCCAAAAACATTTTCATTTTTAAACTTTCATCATTTGGCAAATGGGGCGGGCTTTTCCTTGAAATTGCTGTATATGCAGGATAGATGAGATTTCCAATCCTATCATTCCTGCTAAAAAAATAAATTTGCAGATGGGAAACTGAGAATCAGAGAGTTTGAGAACCTGCTCACACTTGCATAGTTAGTAAGCATGCTAATTGGGGTTTGAATCCAGGCCCATTGCAAAGTCCAAGATTTTTCCTTATGCATTAAAAATGGCCTATAGTCCAGAGACTATTCTCATAGTCATAGAATAGTCCCTGGATCACAAATTCTCACATCATTTAATTCTTACCTCAACCTGTAAAATAGGTACCATTTGGCACAATATTCTAAATAAGGAAACTGATGTGTTCAAGATCACATGGTTAGTAACTAGCAGCACTAACATTTAAACCTGGTCTGGATTCAGAGTCCTTATTCTTACTCCCTAGTATATACCGTCTCTCAGTCTACAATAATGCTTCTACAATCCATTTGATCTCACCATCATATAGGCATTTATATGAAGCAAGTATCAGATCAGAAATTATAAGCCATTATTTCCTTTTGAAAGATTCAGGTATAATATACCTCTATAAAAGTATAGCTGAAAAGACATTTTGAAATATTAAAAAAAAATTAAGATTGAGAATGAGCTGTCCTTGGTTTTTGGCTCTTTAAAGAAATTTGATGTTTAGCTCAAATTGGGAAAATACACCTGAAGAAAAAAGTTATATGATGCTGAAAATGCCCAAGTCATGGCTGGAATTAAGAGATTCCCTTCTCCTCATGTATATAAGTAGCAAAAAAATAAAAAAGATATCACTAACAACAACAATATTAATAGAGTCATTATGTTTGTCAAATAATTTGGGTAGGGTGGACATTCATACCTTGATAATTTCCACCCCAATTTGTTTTATTGTCCAGTGGGGACATAGAAAAATTATTAAATTCCTCAAGGTCACACAGAAAGTCATGGCTGTTCTTGGCAAAGGGGCTTATATATTCCTGAATCCCAGCTAGGTCCTATTGCTTCCTGCAGCGCATGGGTCCATGAGGAATGAAAGAATGCTCTTAAGCAAATTCCAATTATGGTTTATTAACTTCACACGTAGCATTATCTTCCAGTTTCCAAAAATAGCGGAACCAATTAAACTATCTGTTTAGCAAGAAGTTTTTTTTTTTTTACTTTTAACTTTTTTTCAGATAAAGCCTCTATATAAAGATAAATGGAACATTTATCAGAGATAAGAGGGGAAGGGAAGAAGTCACTACTTCCCTGTCACTACCACCATTTTCTTTCACCATGACAGTAAGGGAACCAAAGCAAGACCTCGTCTGTCCCTGAACTGACGGTACCAACATCCTCAGTCAAGCAAACCAGCCCGTTTTAGGCATGATGGATAGCAGTGAAAATTAGTTATTCAGGGTAGTTGCTAATTTGAAATAAAAGCCCAACAAATTCTAGTGTTCTATCCACTGTCAAAACAAGATTAAACAATTGCAGTCAGAAGAATAGTAGGTTTGTGAAAGGAGGCTTAAGAACAGTATTTTACTTTACACTCAGAACACTGGCTATAATTTGCAATCAAAGGTATAAAAGGGAAACTTAACTTGGCGAAAACCCTTCAGGGATCTAACTTTTAAGATGTTCCCTTTAAGGTTCTCTTTAACAACTTTTCTATTTAAAAAGCACACGCCCAAATGAGGGCTACAGAGAGTTGGAATTGAAACTTTCACATTGGATATCTTCAGTGGGGGAAAAAATAAATGCAGGAAGTGTCTGCTCTGGAAGTTACAGGGAGAATAGCAAAACAGGAGCCTCCACTCTCAATTTGGCTGGATTACCATCAACTTCCAGAAACCACGAATGGTCCAAAGAGCAAAAGATAGAGTAAGCAGAGCCTTAAACCCACTTAACTGGGAAGGGACTTGCATGTCAAGGAAGAGATTCTCCGAAACGGAGGCTCAGAGAAAGAAAAGGATTTACCTTATACCGCACTGCCAGGACTCAATCCACAGCTTCTTGACACTTAATCTAGTTCTTTTTCCACTGTATCACAACGCTGTGAATTGGAGATTACATTTTCCTCCTCTAGGTTTTCAACATAAAACCTGTCTTGACTTTTTCACTGTTATAGGTACTATACCTGTGTGTCTGTCACCACACATCTACCTGTCTAACAAGAGCTGTGGGGAATGTCACAGGGCACATTCATGCTATATAGTCTGCTGCTCTGTTCTTGTTGAATGTGTAGGGTAATTATTTGACACTTCTAAGAGGTGACAACTATCTTGAAATAATAAAATTACAATTATCTTATCAAACTTAATATTCTGTATTCTTCAGAACTGAATTTTTTTAATTGGAGATTGCCACTTCAGTATAGCTGATTGAACTTGAATTCTCATATTAATATACCTTTCGTTATTTTTATTCTTAAGAGTTTTGTCACTACATTAACTCCTTCTTTCCCATTACCATGCTTTGTATTTTTATTTTATTCTTCTTTAGGCAAGCACTATAGATTCATTCCTTCTTTATAAATGTTCAGAACACTCTACTTAATTACACAGCCATAGCTTGGGAAAAGATGAGAGCTGATACCTGAAGGGAAACAATCTATGATTGTACATGTAAGTCTGACTTGCAAGCACCCTAGTCACCTTAGATCTGTACAACATAGCAAGAAAGAATCTCATCAGTATGTAGCATTGGGAAGCAAGGCCATGCCAGGAAGTAGTATCTTCATAATATGAACTACATATTTTCCGGGTTAGGGGATCCTTACCAGAGAAACCAAAGTCTTGTAGATCCTGACTTCAGACTTTTATAACCCTCTTCCTTTATTTGACAGATGAGAAAACTAAGGCCTAGATAGTCTAAAGGAGTTGTTCAAAATCACTCCGTTATCTAATGATGCCGAGAGAAAGAACACAGACACTTTGGCTATTATTCAGTTGCTCTTTCATCAGATGTCCATATTAAGCTGCCAAACCCTTTACAGATGATAGACATCCTTCAATGGGTCTCTATAAATTATTTTTTAAAAATTAATAGTTTATAAAGTTTATCGTAGGATGCTTTTCTTCTCAATTGTGAATGGCTACCTAGCCTGTGTTGCTCCTGGGTTGCTACATAATGAGCCATGTGATATTGATGACAGCACACCAGGGTGCTGATGGGGCCTCATTCAGAGCACCGAGTAAAGGAGGAACTCCTCCACGCCTCTCCTCCATGGAATACACCATCATTCCTACAAATATATCCTGATCAGATTAGTCAGAAAATATTGGAATAGGTTCCTTAATCCTACAATTGGGAAAGAAAGAAACTTCTTCTTAATTAAAAAGCAAAAAGAAAAACCAAACCAAATTAATTTCAGATAGGCTTTCAGGAAGATAGCTCCCCAACAGCAAAAACCAAGCATTGGCCATACATCTCTGAAGGTTTGAATGCACTGTAGCATAGCATTTCAGAACCATGCTAGAATTTCAAAGATTTTACTGACATATTAGGAAGTACAATGTTGATCTATAATTGCATTGGTGGCACATAAAATAAACAATTATAGTTAACCATTTAGATAAATATAATTTCTCTGTTTAAGATCTAGTATCATTATTTATGTGTTAGTGATCATCTACTGATACAAAACCTTCTATTACTGGCTTATTAAAACATCAGTATAGTAGAAAGCATGAATGCCTAAAATGATTCCATTCCACACAGAAAACTTTGTATTCAGAAATGATTGACACAAGTGATCTTTTTCTGGTAAACTATTTGGGGCTCACTGATCATTGCAGCATTTTATTGTGGATTTAACAGGACTTTATTTAACTTGTAAAGATCACTTATTTAAACAGTCATATTTGTAAAATCTTTTAAATGCATAGAAAGAAGTATGAAGGAAGATAGTGAACATTGCAAATATGATAAATTTATAAGATTATGATGAAACAAAACTCATTTGCAACTTTTTTGAAATAAAAGTTAAGGAATTTCTTGTTTAGGAGAATAAACATAAGATTTAAAGTGTGATTGCTCCCATACTAAGTTTCTATTTTTTATGGTTTCTTTTAATAAACATACGCAGCTAAAAAAATCCTGATGTCATATTTTGCTGAAATAATCTCGGTTTTGAATTGCTAATAAAAATTTATTATATCTAAAAATGTAAAGGGCCAAGAATTAAATAAAAACTGGCAATCAGAAAAATAATCACAGAAGTGATATGTTAATGGCTAATGACTCATTAAACCAAACACTTGCATCATAAATCTTGTAAGCACTTTAAAAACTGTAGCCCCAATTAAAAGGTTACACACAATAACAAATATTCTAGAAAATGCTGGAAAAACCATAATTTACTAGAGCAGACATCCAGAGTTGTGTCTAACATATTGCATTTGAGCCTCAAATTTAGAAAATTGATTTATAACATTAATTTAATCTTTACTTGGGAAAATAACAAATGCTTATCATAATCAGACTGTAATTAAAAAGCAAATAGTCTTGAAAAAGTCTCTTTATCCTGTAGTTTACAAGTTGCCATTTCTGCATTGAAAAATAAGTTTTTTTAAGTAACCATCAAACATGTTTATTAAAACCTAATTACACAGGCATGAAAATGTGCATTTTGATGCAGCATTAGGACTAATCCCCAGTTTGATGATCTTCCTATCAGCCTAACTTTAGATTAGAAAAAAACAGCAACACAAACTTTTACTTTTTATCTGTTGTCAAGATTAAACACTCCTTATAGAGTATCTGACAGAATAATTTTATTAGGTCAGTGTTTAAAGTTCCTATGCAAATCTAAATGTACTTCTTTTTAATACAGGAAAACAGAAAGTCAAAATTAAAACATATTTAATTATGCATCATTTGGAGGCCAGAGATGTTTATAAGTGGCATCATTTAAATATGGGAAAGTTAGACCATTCAACTGAGTACAACAGAAATGTTTTCTATCACAGAAGAGTCACAATTTTTAAAGATAATTTGTTTTCTCTTCTTGTGCATATCAGATGTTAAAACTGTTAAATTATTTGAGTACTACAAAAAAAAAGTTGGGATGCATACAGCACATACTTCCTTTGAGAATCAATGATTCAATAGACAGGTTCCTATAAATTGACAAAGTGGTAATAGAGTAGTACATATCTGTATTTGATGGGCAAGTCCATCACAAAGAGAGAATTGCTAGAAATTTTAGCATAGGATTAAATACAACTTTTCCTGATAGTTTTCTAAGCTTGATAGATTTTAGGTTTCCTCTTTCTAAGAATTATGAAAAAAATAATGATGCCCTGATAGGCAAATTATTCTAGCTTGCAAAAATATATGTAAATGTATTACAGAGAGCTTCATTATTTCATTCACATTTCAACACATGACGGACAGTTTCTGAACACACAAAGTTTTATTTTTTCCCCTTCTCCCTTTTCAAATATTTGAGAGTTCACCTTATGCTTAACTTCTGAGAATAGCATGCATAAACATTCTAACGTTGCAAGGTAGAGTAGTAGCATTATTTCTGAAGATTAAGGAACTCCTAGAAGCCCTTGTTGTACTCATCATGGGCCATCCTTCCAGAAAAATGTCTCTGATGAAATGTGAATAGAATAGATGTCAGTTTATGGGTTTATGTTTTTGGTCAAGGTGCTAGTGAGCATTATTACCCCAGAAACAAATATAAGATTTGACCAAATATTAATCAACTGTAAAGTAAATACCTAAATTTTATATTGTATGAAAACTTCCACCATATCCATAAATCAAACAGGGCCAGTAGAATAATCTACCACATAAAATTTTAATTCAGCTGATTCAGTATCACAGTGTTCTATAAAATATGTTCTTATCTTCATAATTCCAGCCTTATTTTCACTGTAACAAGTATGAAAAGGAATAAATACCTTCTTCTGGGTCCATAAAATTTAGAAGCAGATCTATGGTGGGGGGGGGGGGGGGAGTCATTTAAAAGGCAACTTTGAAGACCCCTCTGAAAAATCATAGGATCACCTCTTTTTCCCCTTAAACAATAACAATGGATCTTACCTTTGTTTCTTATTGTTAATTTCATTTTACCTATGGTGAGCAGAACTTTAGGGATCAAGTTATTCAACTTACTGCTGAATCCAAAATTAGGATTCATTTCCTCAAAACTGGCCAGGCAACTTATGTTTTGTGGTGTGCTGTGTGCCTTGATTATAGCATATAACACACGGCTAAAATCGGCAAAGGACCCTAAGTCTCATCCACTTCACATGAATCACTGTGCAATTGAGGCCTCCTTGTACACAGTAATGGTGGACGGGGAGACTTTTCTCAAATAAGGAAAGTAATTAGTGACAATTTATAAACTAAGTCAGAATATGGCCAAAACATGAATCAATAATTTTATGTTCCTACAAGAGAAAGTTAATGATATACTTTCGAAAAATCATTTTCTTTAAAAACAGTATTTTTAGACTACTGAAAGTCAACACATTTATAAATTAAAATTTCCACATATATTTATTTATTTTTATATCACGGGAATAGTAAAATATATTTAGTTATCAGTAAATATATATTCCCTAAAAGATGTTATCATGATGCAAGATATTAATGACTACCATAGTTACAATAAATGAGAAACCCCCAAAACAACAGCACACAGGAATTTGTTACATTGTATGTATTGAGATACATGCAGATTTTGGGACTGTACTAATTCAATTCATTTTTTTCTGTTATGGATATCAGACACTGTAGGACTGTGAGGTTGGATATGGATGTGATGTGTCTTTCCAACAATTGCACTTGAAGCAGTGGGGCTGTGTTATGAAGACACAAGTAGGGAGAGGGTTCTTGGGCCCACCCCCACGAAGTCTGCTATAGAAGTGTTAGCAGGGGAGGTGGAGGAGTTCCTCTGGCTCTGGACACTGAAATATTAAACTATCTTCAGAGACATTTCAGAGCCCAGAGGATCATTTAAAGGAATCCATATTGGTAGGAAATAGTTTTATAACCTCTTCAAGGATATTTTAGTGTTTTATAGTCTAAAGAATAGAGCATATAGCCAGAGTAGGGGTCTAGACCTGAAATCAGTCACCATTAGATCCTCCTTTTCTTAAGGGAGATAGCATTTAGATCAATGTCACTAAGAACCAGCGTCTTTATTTAGTCATATGCCCTGGACATTCATGGACTTTAGGTTAAGGTAGATACTGATAAATCCCAGCTTGGTCATAGAGTAGCTCTGTGACCTTGAGTTATGTTCCTCATCCACGCTGAGCCTCATCTGTCAAATGGGAATAACAACATTTTCATAGGGTGGTTGTGAAGTGCAAGTAAAATCATGCAGATTGCGGAGCATGGTGGTTGGTGCAAAGTGGGAGTTCAGCTCATGCTTCTCCTTTTCAACATCTCTCTCCCTCACTTAACAATAGGGAAAAAATGGTGCCTTGGAGAGAAACTTTGAGCTGTTGGTTTTTTTTTTATTGAACAAAGCAAGATGTATCCATCTTCAATAAATTCTCACACTATTTCAGCAACTCTGCTATGTGAAATGAGTTACATAGAGTGCTTAAATAATCTTACATGTAAACATACACCAAACTAGAGTGCTGGCTATATATTAGCATCTAACATCAAATGTGCAGAAAAACCTCTGCTTAGAACTGATATCAGTGAAATTGTGTTTGACATCATCTGCAACTTAAGCACCTCTAGTAATGCGTGATTATCCAAACTGGAGAGATGTAAAATATTTTTCAAGAACTATGTTTTAAAAATTTTCCCATGGTAATCACATCAATGTCACAAGGTAAGTTTGAGACACTTTACTGGGAAAGTTATGGATCATAAATTAAACTCAACAGTACATACTATGCATGTTGATTATCTAAATTAAACTTGGCTAGTTCAGCACATTTCCAGTAAATGCATAGTTATGTGCTTTCTTTTTCAGAGAATTTACTTAGAGAGAAATGAGACTCTTGTTAATACTAATAAAAAGGATTTGAGAGCTGAAACAATATCCAATTTGTCCTACCAAGGCAATTGACCATAATCTCCTATAAGTTAATATAGTCAGGCCTGTTGTGAAGGGCCAGGGGTTTGTCTTCAATTTCTGCAGAACATGTTTATAAATGCTCTGGTCTCCGCTGACGTGAGCACATTTATGGCTCTTCACCTTTTTAATGAAAATTCAAAGCCTTCCATCAGTAATACGAAATAACAAGAAACATTCTAAAAACTCCTAATATGATATTCATGATACAGACTCACATCAGCGATTCATCATTAAGGGATTTTACGTTCGCCCTTTGCCCCCCGCTATAAAAACTGTGTACGCAGATAGATGATTAGATTACAACAGATGTTAACTTCCATATTACTCACATGTGGAAAGAGGATTCATTCTTATCAAAGATATGCTTTTCAGTAATATTAGGTTGCAGATGGCATTAGGGTTTACCTGCCTAACACCACACTATTCCCTTTACGGGAGGGGGAAAAAAGAAGAGAAAACAATGTATATTTTCTCTCTGAGGCACTTTTTCTTCGGATCACTTGTACTTTCTCTTACAGCTGGAACTCTTCACTCATTCCTGATAAGCAAGTCTACCACCACCCCAGAAAATTTCCCTGAGCCAGCAATTAAATCTGACACATGCAATGAAGATGAAAAATTGCCATTGAGTCCTCTGGAGCCGTTTTGTTCCCCATTTATGCAGCAGTGAACTGGAGCCTCTCCCTTGAACTTTATACACAGCCATCTTCGTCCTCTCATTTAAGATTTCAGTGAGATTCAAACTCAGGGCTCCCATGTACCTGCCCAATTCCTTATCAGCCCTGTAAACATTCTGGATTCACACTATAAATTTTTCCTTTTATGAAGTAAAACTCTGAAGAAAATCTAAGAACGGGGTTTGTGCATGTGTATGTATGTGCGTGTGAAATTGATCATCCAACTGGCTCTTAAACTTGATTGTCATATCTGTCTCTCGAAGACCCACAGTTTTTGAGCTATGTAACTTATTTCCATCTCTATCTTACAGTCATTATGTTTTTTCACAAGCCATTAATCCCTCAAATCTGTTAAGCTTAAATTAGAATCGAGCATATGGTAAAACACTATATGATCAATAGGTAATAAGTATCTGAAATTACCAAGAACATTAACTTCTAGGTGAAACAAGCAAACAAAATACTCACTCACAAATTAGAATCATATTACCAGAAAGTTATATTAATTAATATATACTTTACAATAGTGATGCATTTGCTTATATTTTATACCATATGTTTAATTCTCTGATATAGAGCCTTGGCTGCTGATTTTGGTACATTGTACTTAAGACATAATTAAGGCACATGCAAAACAAGGACATCATTTATTTATAAAATATTTACTGAGTGCCCATTATATAGATATGTCACTAAATAACCAACGTTCAGGACAGTATATTATCTCTAACAAACATTAAATAAAATATCTATGAAAGGCTGTTTGCTAGAAGGCAACAAGTACATTGGTATCACAATGTCACACCATTCTCCATTGACAGTGCACTTCAGTGAGTCTTGGGGGCGGGCGGTGGAGGAGGGAACAGTGCACAGTTAATTTAACTGTGGAAGAGCCTGGGGGGTGGTGTTTCTTGAGGCCATCTAGTACATGAACCTCAAGGAAGGAATTATAATGTGGTTTCTATAAAGGAAAGAGTCCTTGTCTCTTTTACCCCCTTCCAAAAGTGTGAAAAGAACAAGAATATCCCTGAAGGAATTCCAAGTGTCCTGAAAAAGAAAGTTAAAAAAAACCTCTTTCTCGACTTCTATATATGCTAATATTTTTAAAAAATCCACCACAACATGTATGCATATGAACTAAGGAATGTTATACCCTCCTCACTAAAAATAAAACAACCAAAAACTCAAAAAACCAATATTGACATTTAATGCTTAAAATAGTACTATGAGTCAGTTAGGATTCTCATGTCACAGGACCAACACGTTGCACTCTGCCTGGGCTCTCCTCCTACCCAAAGTGCCCTGTGAAAACTTACTAGTCGCTTATTTGTGGTTTGAAACTAAAGTGGAGTTTACAATTTCATTTCTTTGTGAGTAGATAAGCAACTGCCATTTATTTCAGCAATGATAGTTGCACAAATCACACAATCTCAAAGTGATGAATTTGGAAAACAAAAGGGATTAAAATAAAAGAAGTACCCTCAAAGCCCAGCCTGGAGGCAAATGAAATAGACACTTACCCAACTGAAATTCAATGGATTTTTTTTTTTTAAAGCACATTTTTCAGTGGTTTAGGGAAACTGACATTGTCTTTGTTAGTGTTTTACAGAGGCATTTATTTTTAGTTATACAGCTGAAACTCTCCAGCCCAATGAACTGTGGCTGTCTATGTTGTATTCAGCAGAAGGGGAAAAAAAAGACGCTTTGCCATTAGTTCTAAAAATACCAGTGACATGTCAGGGTCATCATCTCTATGTTAAGAACTGTGGAGAGTTAGAGAGAGATGAACTTATGTCTTTCACACTCAGCATCTTCAGTGCAAATGAAATTTTAAAAGAACCTTTAACAGTTTTTAAGCTGAATACACATCTCAATTCAAAATCTTAATACAAATCTACCTAAAACAAATAGTACAGCTGGAAAAATGGTGGGAGATGGCTCACACTTGAACTCCATACAGAGGATGAAAATGGTTTTAAACTAACGGTATCTTATTAATATCTATAATGTTATACATAATGCTATTGATTGCAGATATCATAAGATATACATATAATAGCTTATAGGCATTGGATAGCACCTTTTAGAAATTGGATAGGGCGCTAGATTGAGAGGAATTCCAGGCTGGATCTGGCTCTAACTATATTTGCAACTTGGGACCAATCTCTCTACCTGTCTGAACCTCAGTTTTCTCAGCTTTGACATGAGAGGGTATAATCTCTATGGCTCCTTCCAAATTGAAAATTCCACAGTTCGGAAGTGAGAGATGAACTATATGCTCTCTGCACTACTAAGTTTGTCCTGTTTTCCATAAAAGTCACAAAAGTCTTTTATGTCTGCATATACACATGTTTATCTTTACATACAGGGAAATGCAGAGTGATCTGAGTGCCTATGTAATTTATCAGAGATTTGCCAACTATAGACAAAAAGTAAGCAAATATTTAGGAAACTTACTTTGGAGTGACATTGATTATGTTCTCAGTGTGTGTGTATCAGTTTACATAACTGATTTAAAAAGAAAGTTGGCCATCTCACACCCATTAAGATGGCTACTATTTGAAAAAAATAATAACAAGTGTTGGTGAGAATGTGGAGAGGTTGAACTACTTATGCATTGTTGATGGGAATGGAAAATGGTAAGGCCACCATGTAAGAAAGTATGATGGTTCCTCAAAAAATTTAACATAGAATTACCATATGATCTAGCAATTCCACTTCCAAAGGTACTCGCCCAAAAGAATTAAAACAGGGTCTCAAATAGAAATTTGTACAACCATAGTTATAGCAGCATTATTCATAATGGCCAAAAAGGTCAAAGCAACCCCAGTGTCCATCAAGGAATGATTAGATAAACAAAATGTGGTATGTACATACAGTGGTATATTATTCAGCCTTCAAAAGGAAGGAAATTCTGACACATCCCATAATCCCATAACATGGATGAACCTTGAGAACATTATACTCAGTAAAATATGCTTAGACACAAAAGGACAGATATTGTATGATTCAATTTATATGAGATACCTGGAATAGTCAAATTCATAGAAACAGAAAGCAGATAATAGTTGCCAGAAACTGTGGAAAGGGGAAATGGGCAGTTGTGGTTTGCTGAGTGTAGAGTTTGAGTTTTTGAAGATGAAAACTTTTCTGGAGATGGATGGTGGTGATGGCAGTGCAACAGTGTGAATATACTTAATGCTACTGAACTGGACACTTAAAAATAGTTAAGATGGTGAATTTGGTTATGTGTATTTTACCATGTTAAAGAAAAGAAAGAAAATTGGACTTGAACTTGAATGTATTCGTTATTTTTAATGCAAACAGCATTTCATAGCAGATAAGAGAACAGATTCTAGAACTAGATTGCCTGCCTTTGGATCCTGGCTCCTGCTTTTCACCCACAGTGTGCTACTTTGGACCAGTTACTTAAACTGTCTGCGATTCCTTTATATCATCAGTGAATTCAGGATAAGAATAGCATTCTCTTCATAGAGTTGGTGTAAGGATAAAATGTGTTTATATTGTAAAGCATTTAGAAAGATATCTGGAAAATAATAAGCACGATGTTAGTGTTACCTTTTATTATTATTATCAGTGTTTTTACTACTAATAAATTTATGCTGAGATGTCTTCCATATATTATGCCAGCTTTATCTTCTTAGATATAACAATAAAATCCTTGTAACTTGCTTGACATTTTGAAAACATTCACACTTATAACCAAAAAGGTTGATTGGTATTAAAGGAATGGGAAAAATTAAAATTTTTATTTTCTTATTTATTGTGGTGAACAAATACTTATTTTCAAATACTTTTCAAAATTGGGAATGTAAATGGTCACTGCAGAGGACAAATACTTTGACCTCTGTGACCTGAAGAACTAGCTGTATCATCAAGTCCAAGACAATTAGTGAAATGATATATCATATTAAAAAATTCAAGATGCCTTAGCTGTTTCTGTTTTATTTTTCAATGATTGCATTTGAAAATGCTTATAGTTATTGGCACATGCTTAGTAAATATTTTGCCTGAACATTTCTTGGAAAGTAGGAACTCTTGTAATGACTTAGGGGAGGGGTGTTACACTAACTCAGAAAAAAACTCGAAAGCGAATATTTATTTGATTGACAGATAAAGAAAAATAAGTGGTTTTTTTTTCGTGTGTATGGCATAAAATAGGTTGTTTTCAAAGTTACTGAAGAGTGGGTTCTTTAAAGAAGTATTTAATCATTTTGCATAGGGTTTGGGGAGGCAGAGAAGAGCCTTTAAAAGCAGGAGGCAAATGAACTGGAATTATCTAAATCTTACAAGCTTTTGCCTTTTTGGAGTGATTAGAATGCTACTAACTGAATCACTTGCTAATGCAACTGAGGCTTTCTACTTCTTCACCATTATCACAGTGAACTGATGGAGATATCACAGGAGAGACATGAGAGCTTTCCAAGATGGCTCTAAGACTAAGGGGAAAAGAAGCTATCATAATAATTTTTACATTTTTGCCTAAGGAAAGAAAGGCCCATGAGAAGAAGCCATCTGCTTCAAACCACAACTGGAAACTGCAGAGGGGACCGAGGAACGCTCACTCTTGTATTTAGCTGTGGTAACACGATTCTCCTTGAGAGCAGCCTAAGTCAACCACAGTGCTTCTCTGAGATGCAGCATGACTTATGAATGTGGATATTCAGATACTGGAGAATATATACCTTTAATATTATCTGCCTGAACCTGATGAACAGATGGCGTAAACTAAAATCAGCTTACCACAAATAATTATACAAAATGAAAATTAGATGGATGAAACCTAAAATTTGATGCTTTTTATATTAAGTCAAAATTAGAAATAGATAAGCTCATTTATGTAGCTAATAAATTGAAAGCAGAACATCCATCTTGTGTAAAAAGAAATACTCTGAAATGGAAATTAATATCCTAGTGCATAAACTCTTTGAAGCGCAGTTACCTCTATCTGGTCTACAATTTGTCTGAAAATGATGTTTTTACTAAAATACACAGTAAAAAATCTAGAACAAAGTCATGGTACATAAAAAAAGAAGATCACAGATGTATTCATAGTAACTAGAAATTGACTTAGTAAAAATAATAGACTTGGAAAATAATTGGAGGTTGGATTTATTTAATTTGCACTCATCAGTACTTATAGGCACCTACTACATGTAAATTCCTTTTATAGAATAAAACATGGAGATCATGGTCTATTTGTGGGATTACGTAAAGTCATTTAAAGAATTAAGTCCTCCTTCCTATTCCCAGGATGCTCAAAGTTGTTTGGTGTCTCCATTTGACTAGAACGTTAATAAAAAAGTAAACACAGAGCATCATCTCTTCCAAGGACATGCTATATCCCAAACTGCCAATTTTGAGATTTTTAGACTTGCCAACCAAGAGTGCACACCACTGGCCCCTTCTGTCCAGAGATCACCGTAGGAACTACCAGAGATGTCTCCAAAATTTAGGGCATGATGGTCCCACTTAAGGATAGTCAATGAGAAAAAATTAGTAAGACCACTCAAAATTCATTCAAAATTCATGAATCAGTTGCTCTTTCTAACCTCATAAGGACAATAAATTGGTGCCCTCTCATCATCTTGCTACCAGAAACACTCTAGATTATTTTATGGAGAATCTATGAAATCGATTTATAATAAATGTCTGTTGGAGGTCAAGGTGCAGCTAAAAACATCTGGGTGCCTTTTGAAAAAGGTCATGGCTGTTGCATACAAACAAGCTTGAAAACTATAATCACCCTTGAATGGTCTCCTGGGTCAATGACAACCTAAAAGCTATATAAACCCAAGGAGATTGGGGGAGGCACAGAACGGCCTTTAAAAGCAAGAGCCAAATGAACTTGAATTATCAAAGATAACTGGGACAGCAGATTTAGTTAACTTCTTTATCAACTAAAATTAATGTACTGACAAATTAAAAGCAACAGTGAATTACATGCATTCCATATCTGGCGGAGACATCACTTGGAAAAAAAATAAAAAGAAGATGGATAATGAAATGTTTTATTTTAATGTTCCCAGGAGATATATTTGGAAAAATATACACATATATCAGCAACCAGGGGATAAGCCAGGCCTATAACACATAGAAATGAAGCATTTTAACATATAACCTTTTTCAGGAAATTTGATATTTTGTTTGGATTGAGACAAGATACCTGTTTTAAAGAAGAGCTATATTTTAATTTCAAAGCTCAGAATAGAACATAAATGATGAACTACATGTTTTGGATTTGACTACTTAGAAATGTCATTGTTCCAGTGTGTACTCAGTGAACAAGAAACTGTATAAGAGAGAATTTCTTCTGCTTCTCAAAAGAAAAAAATCAACATTAATTGGTCTATGTAATGCTTGGAAGAATGGAAGATGGGAAGAATAGAAAAAAATTGAAAGTTAGATCAGAAGGGGACTTACGGATTAATTCATGATCGTATATTGCTTTGCTTTACAACCGTATGGACCAAAAACACAATTTCCATTTTTTTTGTTGGGGGTGGAGAATAATTGTAGTTGACATATGCATTTTTTCACTATTCTCTTCTTCATTTCTGGAAACTGCATTCCAATTCTCCTTGAAGAATCATCCCCTTTCCTTGGGGAAGGCATAAATCCATTGCCAGCTCCCATCAAGCACATGTCAAGCAGGCTTGAATAATCATAATCATAGTCCATAGTGATTCAGGAAGGAACAATCCCTAAAACCAAGCCAATAAGCATGCCAGAACTTTTTCTGGAACTATGGTACAATGCAGATCTGATGTTACTGTTAGCTAAAGTTCCTGAGGAAGGCCAGCCTGAAAGCAAAGGTAACCTAAAGGAAAATAGGATCAGTGGTGGAGTGAGCGGGAAAGAGGTGGGGTGGAGGGAGAAGAGACAGACAGACAGAGAGGTGGGGTGAGGGAAGAGAAAGAGAGAGAGAGAGAGAGACAGACAGACAGACAGACTGGGGGGAGTGGGGAGAACAAGAGAACTTTCTAGTGACTTTGTTCTTTGAACCTTGTATTTGGCCATGCCTCAAGCCATCCATATTCATCCCTTGATCTTCCTAATTACATAAGCCAACATACTCCCTTTCATGTCTATGTTGGTTTGAGCTACTCTCCTCATTAAAACAGTAAACATCCTGATAGTATACCTGTACAGGTTTGAGAATGAGCTGTATGTCTGCTGGAAAGGAAAGAGAAACACTCCCAACCTCACAAGCTTTCCAAGAACAAATTCTGTTCTTATATTACCATATTACGGAGAGGAAGGAATGCCTCAAGGGTATTGCACTTACTCCTCTGCTATTCCTTTAATATACCTTTCTTGGTGATCCCCTGTGACCCCGTAATATGATTAAATATGATTATACACATTGATGATTTACAAGAAATGAAAATTCAATTGGAACGATTCAAAGTGACTTTGATAAACTACAATCTGGGGGACATACGTATTTTTGAAATACACATTTTCATTGATTACCTATGTCCCCTAAGCAGTGAAGAGATGGCAAATTATAAAGCTTAAAACCATTACAGTCAGGAATGCAGGAAGACTTTAAAACATGTTAGTAATTGGCTGGAACAAGATTCACCTAGTGAATTATTCCAAAGTGAATCTGAGTTCCTACATACCAAAATATCCATATCTCTTTTGAAATTTACACAGAAGAAAATTGAATGCTTAGATGAGTGGATTTTTGAACTGAGTTTGATGTCTTTGCATTGGCTAAATTTATCGTTCATGACTCTAGTTCCTAAATTATCCATTCTTTTGACCCTAAATTAAGGGAAAATTTGGACTCCAGGGCCTGTTCTCTCCCTGGCCTATGAACTACATGAGGATAAAAGAAATAAAAGAAACCTTGACAAGTTTCTAATTTAATGACTTGTCTTAGAAATGAAGAAACTGAAGTATGGAAAGGTTCGATATGATTTGTCCTAAGTCACACAACCAGCTAATGATAGAGTCACTCAGAAATTTCCTGTCTCTTATTTTGATAATGAGACTCACAGATGTTCAGAATGCTATGTATTCTTTTTTTAATTTTTTTTTTATTTCAGCATATTACGGGGGTACAAATGTTTAGGTTACATATATTGCCTTTGCCCCACCTGAGTCAGAGCTTCAAGCGTGTCTATTCTTATCAAGGGAAAAGGGTAGATATGTCTTTTTTACTCAAA
The DNA here is from genome assembly GCF_041146395.1 of Eulemur rufifrons. NCBI lineage: Eukaryota > Metazoa > Chordata > Mammalia > Primates > Lemuridae > Eulemur > Eulemur rufifrons. The sequence continues at coordinate 18,289,969 of NC_090992.1, forward strand.
CAATAGTTATTGGGCATGCTTAACCATTTCTTTCTTCAATTAGAAGAGATGACAGATAGTTGGAAGGTGAGTTTTTGAGACAAAAAAAGTGGGCAAACAATTGCATTAGAAAGAGGATTTTTCAGTCTCTACATGCACTGGAAAGCTTTTAAAACTCTATTTAAAAAAATCATTTAACCTGTTGTTCCTAGCTTCTGTTTTCCCGAGTTATGTACGGATCTGAAGCTTCCCAAGGAAGTTACAATATATTATCAAATTCTCTCTCTGGCCTATTTTCAATTTCTCAGCCCACTTTTCTCGTGCTCTTTATCTCTCTTCCTTCATCCATGGAAATCTGACATGCTGTCAAAAACCTCACCTTCCCATTCAACTACCCACTCAGCAACAGAAACTCATTTACATTTCTACAGCTTCCATGTTGGTCTTTGACAATAAAAATCAAACTCATTATCAGAGAATTTGATTTAATACCAGCACAGAGGTGTTAAACTAAATGCACCCATGCATCCGTGTTCTAAGTAACCCAGGAAGATGATTTTGAGAAAAGCATACAGCCAGCTCTCCTTTCCAATTCTCAAAACACCACAGTTTGACCACATAACAGTTGTCATTGGTACAGTTGGAAACCACAGCACACCTGGGTTCTAGTCTCCTCTTAGCCACAAGCTGGCTCTTTCACTTTGGCCAACCCATACCTTTCTTCTGGGCTTCTGTTCTCAACCATAAGAGAAGAGGTTAAATTGGGCATTTATTTACTCATGAATCTGACAACTATTTGATGAATTCCTACTATGTCCCGGACTTGTGTAATGTACTAGCGAGAGAAGAGAGCCAAAATGGACCCTTTCCTCATGGAACCTTCTGGTCTAGGACCACGTTGATCTCTAACATTCAATGCATATATATTCATAAAGAGTCAACTCTTCAGGGAATGTCTAAAAAAAGTTTTCCACCACCTTACCCATCAGCCAGAATCAAGTACATAACTAATTTGAGTAATTTGAGCCAATATTTCCAATTCTATTAGATCGTTTCTTAAACCCAAGCTTCAGTTTTCCGTAAGTCATTATTATTCATCTCCAAAGAACTCTGTAGGCAATGTTTTACACACTGATTTAATTCTTTTTAAGTCAAGTAAAAATCCATCAGCCCCCACCACAAATTTTGAGGAAAACTTCACTCACTGCAACCTTAGAAAAATCATTTGCTATCTGGCACCTGCTCCTGAAAACACCCTTGAGATAAGAAATGTCATCCTAGAGATCTCGGACAAGTGTGGAAACTAAAGGGGAAAAGTATGACAGGACTGGGATTGTGACCTGGGCTGTCCTTTTCAGTTCCTCATATTTCAACACAGAATCTGTAACTTTAGAGATGGGGCCTTCACACAAATAAAATAAACGTTACTAGTAATAAGTAGAACAAGATCCTGAAAGCAGAGGCCCAAATATCTGAAGCGTGAAGACAAGGACCCTTTGAATGGTTTTCAATAATTCCTCCCTGGCACCACACTGTCTAGTCATAGGAAGCCGTAATTGAAAACATGTGGTGTGTTCAGGGGGCTCATTACAGCCTCCTCCTGAGTAATGTCATGGCTGCATCCTATGAGAACTCTTGGACAATCTTGGGGTCAAGACATCATCGCTTAAATATGAGACACTACAAACCAACTTGCCTCCTCGGGGAAAACAACACAAGTTTGAATTTAGTGTGTATGGATAAATACTTCTTTGACCACGTACATGTTTATTATTTTATTGATATCCTCTGTAGAAGAGGAAATACGTTTGATGGAACAGTTTAGTGATTCATTTTGTAATATAAAGGTGGCAGTGATAACAATTTTTAAGATAGCGATTCTTATAAAAAAATAATAGACTGTATATTCTTGCAAAATATTACATTAACAACGGATATCAACACATTAAAGAGTCAGAATAGTGAAATACGATGTGATATTAATAGTAATATCCCACAGAGAAACATCCTTAGCTTTTGACTAATAAGTCATACCACCCAGGAAGGTGTCTAATTTAGCACAGAGTGAAAGTCGTGAAAACTAAACCGAGTTAATGCCGACTGAGAATGAGGGGAAAGTTGAGAACATACATTCTGATTTGAACCTGAGCCTTCCTTGTGAGCTGAGATCATTTGGGGCCCCAGAAGTCCTTTCTTTTTTGTTTGCTAACCCTCCCTCTATCAGTTCTTTCTTAAAAATAACCAACTTAGAAGAATCCATGGAACTCAGAATGTAAGTACACACATATGGAAAAATCAAAGAAAAAACTTTTGGTTCAGATAGTCCTACTTCCTACACACAACCATCATACATTAAAGAATATTTACTGAGCATCAAATAAAAGACATAGTTCTTGTTGCAGGTGAAATAACAGGAAATTGGATAAAGTCCTTGTTCTTACAGGGCTTATATTCTAGAAGCAGAAAGATCATTTACAGGCAAACAAACAAATAAGGTATGTTCTGAAAATACCAAGCAACAGGGGAAATATGATTGCATGTGTTAAGGGATGCATTGACATGGAGGAAGAGACATTTGGACTGCAAGCTCAGTGGCTAGCAAAACATACCTCATGAAAAGCTGGGCAAGAATATTCTAGTCACAGGGGAAAGCCAGTATAAAGGCCCTTGAGCTAAAAATGAGCTTGCATTTTTGAGGAAAATAAAAATAGTTTTTAAGTAGAGAGGATTAAAAAGAGATATAGTATTTAAAGTTAGAGAAGTAGGCAGGGGACAGAACATGAAGATATTTGAAAGCTATGTGAACCACTTTTCCCATCATCCATCCATCCATCCATCCATCCACCAACTTTATGCCTTATATTCAACAAAGAGAATGCTTTATTTCTTCTTTTTTCATGACGAAATTCTAGTTCCACCAAGTGTACATCTGAAATTGGAAAGTGCCAAACTATAAGAGAATACAATTATTTTTAAATCTATCTATCTATGTATCTATCAATCATCTATCTACCTGTGCATATTTAGTGTGTGTGTGCACGCACTCAGCCATAAGCGTAACCAGGCTCAGTTGCTGTTGCAATCCAGAAGGTAACCTTCACTCCTGTTGAGGCGATGTGTGTGCAGAGGGCCTGGAGCCATCACACATGGGGGCCTTGGAGCATCCCACCCACCTTCACCTCCTCCTCACCATAAATCCTCATTATCGGGCTGTCAGCACTGGAGCCTGTTAACCTCTTCGGTGCCCAGCCTGTCAGGTAGGATCTGCTTATTAATTTGCCGATGCTTAATTTCATTGTTGTCTAAAATACCAAACCATATTTTTTCTCATCCCAAGGACTAGTGCTAAGTATCCAGGAAAAGCAGTGAGCAAACACCATAGCTGCCTACATTCTTGAGCTTTTACCTCTAAATTGGCCAGATAGCAATTTTAGTCGAGAAATTAATTTAAAATTTTTTATTTTCCCACACCAAATTTTTTACAGTCAACCTTTAGAAACATATGAATGCTTTATCACAGATATAAGAAGGCACAAATAAAATGCCTCTATAGGTTTAAAACAATTAGAACACATGTGAAAGTAAAGCATCTTTACAAGTGGTAGTGTTTTTCCTTTATATTTTTGCATTGTTCTGCTACTCGGAATAGGCCAAGAACCACAAGAACTTGGCTTAGTAAATCTTCTTAGAGTCATCCTTTAGCTTCCATGGAAACTTGTATGCAAGTTTACCACCCTGCATTATAAAGTGATATTATTGAAATTAAAGAATTCTAGTTCCTATTTATTTGAGCATGTAAACTTTCTTGGTTATGTTTCTGCAAAACTGGTTTCTTTGATAATAAATGCATTTAATTTTCATTCTAACATGGTATGTATTGCTCCCTGGTGCTATGTGTTGGCTGACAGCATCAAATTTTATCTAACAAAAAGCTGAACTAAGCATATTTGTTTTCCTATTTATAGCAGCATGTGCTTACATAACATATGAGATAGCAAGATTTTTTTTTTTAAAAACTGATCCAAATCTTAAAATGCATCCGTTATGTTTAGTTTAAATAAAAGCTATGTTCTCCCATTAAACAAGAATATTAAAAACAATTGGAGACAGACAGAAGCTTATTGCTTATTTTCCAACCAGTATAATCACTGTGTTCAGCCATAATAAAATAGAACAGCAGGCGGAAATTTATTGCTCGTGGGGAAAATTTTCTTCCACCACCCTCCCCATTTGCACAATTGCCCTGGCACTAACTCCCCTCTCACATGTACAGTGTCTTTGGTCGCACTAGTACAGTAATGAATTATTACAATGCAGCCAGTGGGGGCGGGGGGACATGCCATTGTGCTGCATATAAGTAGCAATTTTGCCATATCAATAATTCTGACTGCCACTGGGAACCACTGTAGCTGAAACAGATGTTTCATGTTGATAAGTAGAGACTGGGAAAGGAATTTTTATCCCACTGTTCATTTTTCTCTATTTCCACTACCCATACCTGGCAGCAGCTCCTCCAGTACAGCTGTCTCTTGCAAGCCAATCTGTTCAATCCAGGCTCCTAGGTCTCATTTCATAAATCAAACTCAGCCCTGGACAAGCCCACAATTTCAGAGTACCCTTGCTGCTTTCCTCGGTGGAAACGCCTCTGTCACAATGAGAGACGCTGGGCCAATTGTGCTTAAATTAGTGCATTGTCACAATTCATTACGAAAGACAGCATGGGCAGAGGGATCTTTTTCGGTATTCTACATTAACTGTTTAGTAGAGAAAGAGTCACATATGTGGCATTTTTTATAAGGCTTTCACCTTCAAATGAAGCATTTGGGAGAAAGCCCAGAATTTCTATGGGGAAGCAGTGCCCTGTGATGTGAGCCGGGTCAGATGCGACTCTTCATGTTTGCAAAGCACTCTCAGGTCCATTTTACTGGATATAAAACTTTACTGGCTGACCCTCAAGTAAGAGATGCTCACTCAAGTCTAAGTTGTAATAACTTAGTAATTCTACAAAAATCAAGAAAAATTGTTGTTAAATTCTCTGGGGAAAAAAAGCAAAGCAAAAACAACAACAACACAAAACAAACTAAACCAAACTAAAACAAAAAATAAACCAAAAGAGAAATAAACAAACAAACAAAACAACTCAGGTCCAAACTATTTTAACATGCTTTAATGTAGGTTAATTTAAATGCAATTTTAATCTACTTAAAAACTAAGTACATGTCACGTAGTAATAATTTGAAACAGCTACCATTTATTAAGTACCAGGGTGAGGGATTGGGCCAGATTCTTAACAAATGTTGCTTTATTTCACCCACACGATAATCTTTGGAATGATATGCTATCCTCATTTTATGGAGTAGAAAATTAAGGCTGAGAGAGGTTCTAAGACTTACCTGGAGGTCCACAGTAAGCTTCAGACCCAGGTCTAATGGATTCTAAAGCCCACACACCTGTGCATTTGTTATACAGGTTAAGCATCCCAAATCCAAAAATCCAAAATTGAAATGCTCTAAAATATAAAACTTTTTGAGCACCAACACTATGCTCAGAGGAAACATTCACTGGATCATTTCAGATCTGAGATTTTTCAGATTTGGGACACTCAACTGGATTAATGCAAATATTCTAAAATCCGAAAAAATCCAAAATCGGAAACACTTCCTCTCCAAAGCATTTTGGATAAGGGATACTCAACCTGTATCTAATCCCTAGTAAGTATCTGTGTGTGTGTGTGCGTGTGCATGCCTGTGTTTCAAAGAATGAGATGGAGTGAGTGAAAAATGAGGGTGCTAACTAGGTCACAAAAGTTAGATAGCAAACAGGTATCAACTTTCCAAAAAGAAGTTAGGTGTACACAGCATAATTTTTTACAACTTCATTGCATGTTTGAAGATAGGTATAATAAAATGTTGAGGAAAAAATTAGGGATAAAAGTTCAGACAAACTATGATTAAAAGAAGGTGAAGGTAGGTTTCTGTACTTCTTGAAACACTACAGATGCATATCAGTGGATCAGTCCCAAGTCATATATTTAGAATGGTATAAGAATTTAACACACTTTAACTGGCCCAGGGGATGTGTGGATAGAGCTTTAAATGATAAACTTTCCAAATGGGATGAAGGAATGATTTAATCAATGCCACACTAACAGAGGGAACGGGGTGATGGGCCACTGTTTGTATTTGTAGATCTCTTCCAGGCTTTACAGGTAGAGGGCCAGGAGGGAATGAATGCTCATGTGCACTAGTCAGAATGTTTTTCAATCTGATCTGGATGGATTTCATCAATAGCGAGAAATGAAGTAGAAAGTCTTTCAATGTTCACTCAATTTTCAGAGTCAAGAGGGAAAAAAACTTCCATAAAAATTTGAATGCAAACTGTTTATAAATATTTTTCCATCTCAATTCAAATCATTTTAATTTAAATGTCATTATTTAATGTTTTTGTCAACGAGTGATTACACAAAAACAAGAAGATATTTTTTTAAGCAGAGCAGCCACCCTCCCATTGCCAACTTATCACGAGACCAAGAGCTAAAGATGGCCAGGGAATAATCCCAGGGAAGATTAAATGTTCACCACAGCATTATTATTTACAATGACACCATTTAGCCACGGCAGTTAGCATGTACATATGCACCAAGAGGAAACCAGGCCAGACTGAATAGACTGCAGTCAAGAGTCCTAAAATGAAATGGCTTCTCTCCCTTTCTCTTTCTGCTTTATTTGTGGTGTCTAGATGAGGGGCAGTTTGGCAGCCATACCATGGAGTAAGTGATGTCCCAGCTGACACTCGCCATCTCCCAGATGAGAATCCCAGCTGACACTCACCATCTCCCAGGTGAGAAAAGTAGTGCTGAGGGATTGGAAAACCACAGGCTGTGGGTTCCGAAGACCTGGTTCAATTCTGCCCTTGCCATGCCCTGCCTGCGGGATTCTAGGCTTGTGACTGGACCTCCATTTTGGCATGCATGAAATGGGAATGGTCAGACTGACCTTGCAGAGCCCTTGGGAGGATAAAATGTAGGTAGATGGCTATTAAAAACAGCTTTTAGTTATTTGCTGCTGAATTCTTGTGGTTGTTACCTCTTGGGTAGAACTGCTAAATGACTTGCTTGTGTTGTTTCCCCCTTGGGGCTGCATGCTCACCGTTTACTCATCTCCAATCTACCTGCTCAGAGGCAGGATAAAACCTGACATATGACATATAATAAATTATGATATACAATAAGCCTAACATATAATAAATGTCTCCAGAATGAACAAATGATTGGCTTATGCTTGTCACTGATGATGAAGACTCTAGACAATGCATTTGCTAATATTGGTATTATTTATTTACACTTTAGGAAATATGTGGGTATCGAAAGATGCTTTTGAATACTACTACTATAACACTACTACTACAACTGTTGCTACTAATACTACAAGCAGGTACTATTGATAGAGCACATGCTATATACCAGGCTGCTCTAAGTGCTTTATGTATAATAACTCTTAATGCTCACACCAACCCTATAAAGTAGATGACATTATTGTACCTTTTTGTCCAAATGGGGAAACAGGCACAGAGATGTCCCTGTGATCACTTAAACATAAATGAGGAAAATGTGTATGATAAAGTGTCTATATTGAGTTTGATCATGCTCATTTTGTGGCTATTTTCCTAGAAACATATTCAGTGTAATAATGTGGTTTAATACTTGCCCACATGCTCATTTATTGCAAAGTTTACTGAGCTTTTACCAAATGCCAGGTATGGAGGCTAGAGATTAGAAAAGACACTGAGTTCTGATCCTATTTTCTGGTCAGCATAAACTCTTACTAGTGTGTTTTCTGCATAAAATTACTGCAAACAATACGACAGCAGCCAGGAGCTGGAGAATTGCAGCACTTTTTGGAAGAGACATCTGGTTTTATTTATTTAGGGTCAGTAACCTACTTCTGCAGGTTCTTTCTCTACCTGCAGTATAAGAAGGGATGCTTCTTTTAGCTTGCATTCGTTTCAGGTGTGATTTCTGTTTTTATTTTACATATTTGCTAACAGTAATTTCTGATTTTTCTCCAGACAATTCATTAGTTTTATACTGAAGCTAATTGTCCCCAAATGTGTGAATTTTCTTGGTTAAGAGTTTGTTCATTTGTGACATATGAAAGTCACCAATGTAATTTTTTCCCATGACAGACTTAAGAACTATTTGTATTTATATGTGTGTGTGTGTGTGTGTGTGTGTGTGTGCATGACTTTAAAACAGGTCTACTGGACACTGTATATGTAAAAATATAAAGGAAAGTTAATATTATGTTTCTTGAGACTTTGATTGTGGCTCCCCTTTATGACTAAGACATGCTGTTAAAATAGGAGGCTGGTAGTATTTTCTTGAATTAGTAGAATCTCCTGAGACTATCTTACTTATCTACTACCATAATACCAGTCACTATGAATTAAGGAAATATAAAATATAATTATTAAACATTTATGTGCCAATGAATATGCTAATATTTTAATGCTATTTTAAGTAAGTCTTTTTGAACTTAATGAATTAACTTACTGGGATAAAAAGACAGATGTTTTGAGTAATCATAAGACAGATTTCTTACTATTAAATTAAACACTACAAAAATCCATAAACCATAATTTAACTGTCTTTTTTTATTTTAAAAGTTAAAGAGTTACTTGTAAAATAAGCTCTTTTTTAAGTTAAAGGAGATATTATTTTAATAATAAATTAGAAAATATAAAAAAACAAAATACATGGTTTAAATGAATGTTTTCTGCCAGGCAAAATATTTTTCAGAAGTACTTGTACTATGATCCTCATCTCTTTTAGGATAAACAAAAATATTTCATAAACTTGGAATTTCATTATAGGCTGCCTATCATTATAATCCATCTGCTAAGATAATTATTAAAGGTTCTTTAAATGTTTCAAGGTAATAAAAACACAGATTCCATGTATATATTCACAAACTAGTTATCAAACTTTTAAAATGAAGTCTACTGTAGGTTTCGTATGTAATACACCAGGGATCAATAACTGTTTTAATGTAAAGGGCTACATAGTAATAATTTTAAGCTTTGCATGAAATGGTCTCTGTTAAAACTTCTCAACTCTGCCTTTTTAGGGAAAGCAGCCATAGATAATATGTAAACTAATGGGATTTTCTTTGTTCTAATAAAGCTTTATTTGCAAAAATAGGCATTAAGCTGAATTTTGTGCTCAGACACTAATTTACCAACCACTGCTAGACCAGCATCACCAAATCTGTGTGGAAGCCAGCCATACTTCATGCAGACTCACTTTTTTGGGTTTCGTGACTCATTATTTCAAAGGATAGAACAGATGGAGAAATGTTGTGCTATTGAGATGTCCTCACCCCTTGGAAGACTCTTTCACAGAATAATAAACCTTATCATCATCTCCTTCTTGACATAAATGGCCAGTTTCAAAGGCCATCAGTCAGTGTGACCTTTTGTGCATTTGCAAACTTCTGTGCGCACTGTAACTTCATTTTTAGCTCAGAAAGGATAATGTTTAACAACTTTTTCCATATAAGCTAATTGAGCAACTCCATCAATGACATTTGAATAATTGGGGCAGGGTTCCTGTGTCTTCATAACTGACCCATGATAAATTCAGCAGAGATGCTCACATAAATAGCAGACCCCATGCACTAAGGGGGCGAGGGGTGAGAGCTCTCATTGAAAATTTTACCAATTATGCAATTCTTCTTTTTACTCATCTAATAATCCCAAGACATAGGCAAATAATGCTATTTTTGAAAAATGCTTCAGAGAACTCTTAAATCTCTAACACATCTTAAGCTCTTTTTAAAATTAATTTTTATTATTTTTGTTAGAAAAGTTAACTTCCTAATTTTATATGTTTAAATAAAAATGGAAGCAAAAAATACTTGTTAAAAGAATATAATTTTTCTGTTAATTTTTCTAATTTTTCTAATTGACAAAAAATTTAAACTTCCCTATCAATAACATATCAAATATTGGTAAGATTGTGAGGAAATAGACATTTCCTATGGTGTTGGTGGAAGTTTGAGTGATACCACCACTTTAAAGGCAATTAGGCAATGTATATTAAAATTAAAAACTGACATTTTTATAATTTAGCAAATCCATTTCTAGTTATTAACCTTAGCCCATTCACACGTGTATAAGAATGTTCAACATAGCCCATTCACACATGTGTGCAAAAATGTTCATTATAGTATTTTGTGTAATAATGAAATATTGCAAGTAATAGAACATTTATCAATAGTAATTAGTTAAATAAAACATCATTCATGTAATATAATGCTATTAATATAAATAATTAAAAGTAATGAAACTTAGTTATGTGTCAACATGGCATGGACAGATCTCAGAAGACATCATCTGCTTAAAATATGAGCCAAAGAAGGATATGAATTTATAAAAATAATATCCTGGAGGGAGGTGAGGAAGGAGGTGGGTTTGCATATGAAGGGTTTTCAGAGTGGAGGAATTTATTTAACAACATCCATATTTTTTAAAGAAGAATGCATTCTTTTTCTTTTCTCTTCTTTTTATTTCTTTTCCTTTCTTCTATATAACAAAATTTTTAAAGCGAAAACCTGAGGCCCAGAAAGCTTAAGAGATTTACCCGAGGACACATGTCAAGTAAGTGGCAAAGAAGGCACCAGATTCTAGGCAAACTCCATGAGCGAGTCTCCAGCTGTGACCCCTCTGTAGCTGCACAGCCTTCCAAGAGAAAATACACTGACTCTCTCGCACCACCTTGTCCATCATCACAAGAGAAGCATAGACATTCATTTCCAGAAGCGGAAAAATAAAATTATTGTGAAGTAGAAAACAGTGAAAAAAACTATTCATTGGAGAAAGCCTTCTCATTCCTTCCATCAACACAACATATGAAAGGTGGAGATAATTTTCCTCCCTCTCATTTCTACCCAAGAGGAAGGGTGAAGACCATACTACAGGACTACACACCAGCAACAGCAACTTATCTGCAGACGAAATAGGGAGAAAAATTACTTTGCAATTGATTTTCTTCATTGGAATATGATAAAAGGAGATTTCTGGGGTTCAGGTGATAGAAAAGTGGAAAAATAGCAGAATAAACCCAAATTACATTTAATGAAGCACATGCTGATAAAGTGTGTAAGATATTTGATGAGTGGCTTCCAAAAACATACATCAATAGCGTTATATAGTAGTTTTACTTGGACAATGAAGCATTGAGGGGATCCAAAGGATAGAAAATTATCATCAGCTTCGGCTAATGTAGAGACAGGTAACAGCCAGTGGTTAATGCTAAATTTCATTAGTATACTACTTTGTCTTCCCACAAACCGGTATAAACGTTACTTTTTAGCATATGGTCAGTATTCTGGCAAAAGTTGCCTTTAGCTGGGTTTGGAAAATGTTAATATTCAGGTAAACATTAGATTAATATCCAGGAAACCCAAGGGGCAATTAACTCTCCATGAATAAGAGCAGTCCTGGAAAGACTGTATGCATGAGTAAGCATGCAAGCATTTCAAAGCAGCCTGCTCTCCATTCATTACCTTTAAGAGTGGGGTGGGAAATAGATGCCTCCTGGATCATTAGCTTGCTGGGAATCTGGGAAGGGGGTTAGCAAATAGCAGTTTGGAACATTCATGTGCAGGTCAGGAGATGCCATCTGGGGTCCTCTATGTGATCAGGACTAATTACAAATGACCGATTGGATACAACCAAACCATGCTGCCATGCTAATATGCCCCAGCCTGTAGACTTACCTGTGTTCCTAGCTTGATATCTAAGCATGCTATAGATGCTCAAAGTGTTAGAAAAAGGAAGGAAAAAGAAAGAAGAGGAGAAAAGAAAAAGATACAAAAACAGAGCAGGAGAAGCAAAGAGAAGGGAGAATGAGAGAGGATGAAGACAGAAGGCATAAGAAGAAAATAAAATAAAATAAAATAAGGACCAAAGGTGGTCCAGGATTAATATTACATAGTGCCTTTTTATTGTCAGGATGCTTAATAGTCACTATAATATTGAGAGGAAATTATTCTAGATACTTTTTTTTGTTTTCATTCCCCAGTAATTATAGACGTTATATACGTGTTTCATTTGAACAGAAATAATAGGTACTCAAGACTCCCATATTCCACTCCTATATTCATAACCAATGTGACACTCTTTGTTTCTAAGCCTGGATGATACTTTATAATCCTTTTCAACGCAGGGATCTAGGAAATCATTTTCAATGGGCTGGAATGGGCACACTAGATGAACACTATATGCCTTCTCTCTATTAGGATCATTGTCCTAGTTCTACATTTCACTTAGCATTAAAGCTTTTATCTCAGGAAACTCATTGTATTATGGAAATTCTATTCAATAACCAAAAAATTTATTTTCATTAAATTGTTATAAATAGAATGATCTCAATATATTATTTAAGAGACACAAAATTATGACCATGTTATCTATAGTTATCTCATTAAAACAGGATCTGGTTATAACATATAAAGACCTGGGTAGACTTTTTTTTTTTTTTTAATAAAATCTATTTACTGCAAATAAATTATGTCTGAAAACATCAGACTGTGGTAATTGGGGAAAGGTTAGAGCTACCATGTAAAACAGGCCATTTTTCCAGCTACAAGAGATGGTCAAAGGTATAAATTAAATTATGTAATGCCTTTATACTGTAACTGAATTTGAATTGGCAATAATGCATTAGAGATAAGAAATGTTCTATCTTTTTAAATGTGGCCTTGGTAATGATTTAGAATTTTATACTTCTTAAGAAAAATATAGATAGTTAAGAATCCTTTATGACTGTTAAATATTATTATTCTAGTTTTCAGAGGTAGAAGTCAACCTAGGAAGGTTAAGTAAGTTTCTTAATATCACAATAAGAAGATGCAGAATTCAATTCAAGGTGTTTTCACCATTGAATTTGGTACTCTCAACAGTTGTTGAATCATTGAAACATAGCTTAAGAAGCAACCTATAGACTTTTGTATTTCTTAGCCACAAAAGAAAGTTGAACATCTCTACAAAGCAAACCGTCTCCTTTCCAAATCTTCCCACTCGGAGCAAGGAGGTGTCCTATGATTTTAGGGTTTCTAATCATATTTGAAAAACCTTATCAACCTACATTATTTCATCAAGATATAATGTAGGTCCTACCCTTTCCATAAAAGCTAACCTGATCACCTCTGCCTCCTTTGAAAAACTCAGTGTTGACTCTCTCATGTAGTACATGTATAAAACCTTGCTTGGTTGTTTTCCTCCTAGTAATACCTGACATAATATGTTTTGCACGAAAGCCATTAAAAAGCTTTTCTTCACTTGCTATGTCGATTGCATAGTGGCACACCTAGAAGATCACCATTTTGTAAGCAAATTGTTCATGTATCATATTCTCAAGGCACCTTTATGCAGTTGGTTAAGAAGGGGGAGGCAATGGACACTCCATAAAAAGGAAAAAACATGAGCAAAAAGAGGCAAGGCAGAGGAATGATTTAGGGATTCATGCAGGGAAAAGTACATAGTTCATGCTTGCTGACTGGAGTATAGATTTCCTAATAAAATTAAAATTGAAAGGATAAATTAAAGGTAGATTATCAATAACCTGGTTTATCAGGTAGTTAGTAGTAGGCTATAAATTATATGGAGGAATCTTGCACACTGTATTATTCTGTGGGATATTAATGAGTAATGATTGGTAAATGGTATTTTGGGAGACCCTGTGTCAAACAGATGTCTTCTCTGTTGGAACTCGGAGAACTTCAGTGTATTGAAGAAATTGACTATGTAGCATGCTCCAAACCTCTCTGATATATTATCCCTTTTTTCCCCCATGAAACAATTGATATAACATATAATGGGAAACTACCCTGCTTAATGGACAATTATATATAAAAATAAGTGATCCATAAATGAGGTAAAGAAAATTAATCTAGATTGGAATGCCTATGTATACGGGCATCATGTTGGCATTTAACTATTAAGTTTCTCCGGTCATGCGGTTCTATCTGCTAGCTTGCTGATGTTTGAACAAGGAGGTAATTGAGTTAGTTATGTGGCATATTCAACCCAATCTTGAAATTAATCTAAATCTGGATCTGTAATTTTCTATCTTGTTTTTTCCCCTGCCGTAAGGTCAAAGAAACTCACAGATATTGAACTGGCCATGTATTATCATCTTTGTGCATGAGTAGATACTGCCAATAAATAATAATATGTTATGGCTGCATATTCTAATATTTTAAACTTCAGCTACTTTATTAACATGGACTCATAATTCAATGTCCTGCCAAATGCTTCTAGAGTGTTCATTATACTAAATCTGGGCAAAATTCAGGGATAGGAGGTAGTATTGTGTTGCTGATTCCTTAATCACGTTTCATGATATTTTTATAACTAATGTATGAAGTTTAGAAGTTCAATAATTGAACTAAAATTAATTTTTGGAAATTATATCTGAAATATGAAATAATAACTTATTTTTAAAACAATTTGACTTGGGTATTTTGAAAATAAATCATTAATGAAAAAATTACATCTTTTAGTTTAAAAATGTTTTCACATATTACTAAATGGTTTAATTATCTTAATATATTAATATAATTTCAAATATGTACTTATTTAATAACAGTTTATATTAAGATAGAATATCTGAAGGTAAGCTGTCCATCATGTTAATTAAACTAATGTTCATATTACTATTATTATCATTTTTGGTAAAGAGAGAAAGGGATTCCAAGGCAAAATAAATCAAAGGTATTTTATATTGATTATTTTGTAGTTATATTATCTTTTTACTTTTTAAAAAATATATTTGCATTACCCCTGGATGGTTCAAAGATCTGTGTACTTTTGGGATACATATTGATTTAAAGACTAGGAATTTTTTTATAGTAAGGTAATATCATAACGTCTACTATGATATTTCATACCAGAATATTTCTTAGAGTTTATCATTATTTTTTGAATTACATAAATATTCATATGTTTTCACTTTAGGAGATAAAAATAAATATGGAAATGAATATACAGATTATATATTTGCCCTGACGATATCAGTAGTACAAATGTCACATTGCTTTATGTTCAGGTTTTAACTATGTTGAGGCTTTAAGTCAAGCAAAAAATAAATTTAGTAAAATACATTCCTTAAATTGCTTCACCTTAGCTTACAAAGCTCAAAAAATTTAAGAACAACAATCAGAAGCATAAATGGAGAAAAAAATCCTCAGAAGAGAATAACATAAACAGAGGGTATAAACAGAGTCTAAATCTTAGTCTGAATCTCAACCTGCCACTGTTACCCTTCTCGAATCTAAGTTCTGAAATTAATTTCAAAATCTTTTTTTGGTTATTTCCTTAGAATCTAATGTAATGTAAGGTGCATAGAAGCCATTAAGAAATGTTGATTGAAGTACCTACACTGAGTTGAGAACTCACAGTTTATGGAACATGGTCACAATATTTAATCTGTATTAAAATTGACTTGAAACCAATAGATGTTTCATAAATTTACTTTTAGGGCAAAATCTATGAGTCACCTGCTGTTAATAAATTTTGTTAAGGAGGAAACATAGAAATGCATATGCCTATTATTCAAAATGTATTCAGTGTTTATTACCAAAATTCAATTAATACTTTGGTAAGTGAAACAACAATGAATTGTTTTCTCTTGCAGAACAAAACCCAGAAATTTAATAATCTAAATGTTGTATTTTAAAACACTCTACTAAGTTCTCACATTTTCCTTAGAACATTAAGGTATTAATTTGTATTTATTTCATTTATTGACAGTCTCACACAAGATTTAATCTTTGTCCAAAAGCTCACAATAAATTGCAGGGCTGGGGTGTGGAGTTGTCAAGGATTATACTCTGTCTAACCACCTTGCCATTTGCTGAATACAAAGTTTGACTTTTTTCCCTCCTTTATAAATAATTCTCAGAAGTGTGGAGGAAATGAGGGAGAAAGGTAGCATTTAAAAGTTAACCGGAATAGAAAGGAAAAAATGTTTTTCACTTATGAAAAACAGCACCAATAATTATTCAATGAATTTGGAAATCAACTCCAGCAGAGAAGTATATGAGATTCCTGCTGATATTGGTCATCTGAGAAATAATGATTTATTGCTGTTTGGTATATGCTTACTTATATGAATACAATTTTCCACTGTGGAATCAAAATAAAATAAGTATTCCAACTGCTTGCAAGGTTTCTTCAAAGAGATGAAGAGAAACAAATTGGGCACTAATGAGTGCGTTTAGCAAAGCTGATTCACTCTGTGACTGTGAAGTGTACAACAAGCAGAAGAAAAATATGCAGTGGGGTTACCTTAACCAGTTTTTATTTTTTCCAGTATGGAGAAGAAATGATCAAGGCTATATCTATGGAAATGATAATTTAGAACAACATTAGAAACCATTGCTTTTCAATCTTTTGCTGCTTCATGCTGAAAAACTCACATGCTGGTAATTCAGATTTAAATGCGACAAGTTCACATTGATGATGAGCTGTTTTATGGGCATAAACCACTCACTGTGCTTCCCCAAATTGGGAATCTCTCATAAAAATCTATGGTGGCAAGTGAATAACTGAACAGGGCTAAGAGTTTATTTCCAGGGAAGGTTTTAGTGCATTAGAGTTTAACTTCTATATATTTTCTCTTATCTTGGCCATTATTTTCCTCAAGTGTACACATACACTTAAAATTCCAGTTAACAGAAAGAACTGAAACTTCCTTTCATATAATGAAAAAATATCTCAGAATCATAAGTTAAGTGTAAAGTGATAATGATTCTCACTGTAAGTACATAAATGATTAAAATTCTTATTTTACTCATGACATAATAGTGAAAATATCATTTGCAGGATTCTGTATGAACAGATAATGTCCTTTTACAAACAGTAGGTGGTAGGAAAAATGAGTTTATCTTGTCCTTTCTAAGCTATGATAAATATGTACATGGATATATAAATTGATAAATGTTGTGTAGAGGGATAGAAGGGTGTAGGTAAGTATACACACATATTTCAAGACTGAATGCAATTTGTTTTGTAGAAAACACTAGGTAGGCAAGGAGAGAGGAGAGATGTGATAATGTAATGCAAAACAATTACCTTAAATGTCCTTCCGTTGTTTAAACTTTTCCTGAATCTTGGGTTTGTTAAGATGTAGTCTTCATTTTTAAAGTAATTTTCTTCACTTTCTATCAAATATTTTTAATCCTTTTCCCACTTGTTTTTCTGAATGCCTGGGATACATTTTTGTCCCAGGTTTAACATTCCATAGAAATTTTCCTGCTTTCTTTGTCATCAAGTTAAATATGGGGAAACAATCTAAGCTGTTTTATAATTCTCTTCTGAAAATACCCTTCTTTTTCAAAGGCTGATATTAACCAAGCAATGAAATAAGGTATATCATTTGCCTCCATATGTTATGGTTCAGATAAAAAGAAATTAGTAATTGTCTTAATGACCTGCAATCTAAATGTTATGCCCTCACTATGAAAATTTCATAGGAATATTATGACTAGGCTAACAATAAAGATTCGTAGTTCATTTGTTTTATATTTAAAGGTTTAACTCCTTTCTTTATATAAGATTTTAGGTTTGGGACTCCTCAAATAAAAGAGAAGATCAGAAGACTACCAACCATCCAACTAGATATTTTGAATCATTAAAATTCTTAAACTTTTCAGGTTGCACGAAGTGATTGGTTTGTGCAGAGACAACGGAAATATGACATGGCAGCATGTTATTAATTTCTATTTGCTATTAGCTGTACCCTCGAAAACTGTGGACCAAATGGTCTGCTGGGTGCTGTTTGGCTCTGACAATTGCAGGCAAAATGAATGATTTTGGATTAGAAATGGTTTTATTAGAAGAAACTTTTTGAGAGCTGTCACAGGTAGAGTTTAACAGATATGTTATTAATGGGGAAAATGTCCATTTTTAAAACCCCTAAAGCCCAAACCTGTTTTGGGATTCTGTTTGTTTGTTTTGTTTTTTGCTGCTGGGGCAGCCCCATGGGGCCACTTAATAGGCTGCACCACCTCCCTTTCTCTCTGGTTGTTCTAGTTGTGATGGCACGTCCAGCGGAGAACAGCTAAAATTAACAGACAGGAAACCAGACCCCCTGCCATCTCCAGAGGCCCAAGTGCCAGAAATCTCAGAGAAAATTGTCAAAAATTTCAGAATATTAAGGGAGAGGAAGAGAGTACAAAATAAACTAATGAATGGCCCAGCCTGGAGAACCAATAAGAAAGACCTAAATGAATGTCTCCATCTGTTGAATGCTTACTGCGGACAGAGCAGTTTCTGTTGATTATTTTATATACTCTCTACCATATAAGTTATGATGATCAGAATCATGGCCATTTTACAGATAACAAAACTGTGGCTTAGGGAAGTAAGTGGCAGAATCAGGATTCCATCTTGGTAGTTTTCTACCTACATTATTGTTATTTTTCAATATAAATTACACCATGTTAATTTCCATTCCAAAAACTTTCCCATGGTTCCTCTTCAACTTAAAGTAAAATCAAAACTCCTTGTACAGCAAGGCCCTAGATGATATTGCCCCTGGCTCCTCATTTCTCATCCCCTCCATCTCAGCCATCTAAGGCATTATGGAGTTTCCCTTTCCTTCCACCAACATGCAACATTCATTCTTCTCAGGACATGCTGTTTTCTCTCAGGTTTCCACATGGCTGTCTCCTTTTTGTAATTCTCCTCTTGGCTCACATGACCTATTTTCAGAGAGAATTTCCCTGCCCTTCCTGAAGATCTCCACTGCTCTCCTCACACGTCATCGTATTTTAATTTTTGTTCCTCTGTCTTCACTTGGAATTTTGTCTTGTTCATTTTCAGGCTCTGCCCTGACCCCTAGAATTAAATTCCATGAACAGAGGGACCATCTTGTTTACACCGATATCTGCAATACCCATAGTGGGGCCTGGCACGGAGGAGATGTGCACTAAGTAATTTTGGATGGATTAATTTAGTCCTCACAACAATCTTTTGAAAAACATAGAAGGCAAGCTTACAAATGAATTCTCTACTACTCAAACCACAGAGCTTGCTGCATGGAGAGGAACAATTAAAACAAACCCAGAGGCAAAATCATGACCACTTTTCTATAAACTAATGCTAGACCCTCATCCCTGCCAGAAGTTATCTTAATGAAAGGCATTGATTTTGAAGGGAAAATGGCTCATTGCAAAGCAGGTAGAACCATGAGAAAGCTTTAAAAGATATTTATATCATAGGATTCCATTCAAAAATTCCATTTATAGATTTGCCAGGAGAGAGAAGAAAAACATACATGTGTATAAAAATACTTTGTGGGAATGCAGAAAGTGATGGGTTTAACACTTAGAGGACATTAGGACATTACTGATGAAGAAGGATATTAATTTTAATAGTGATGGAACATGTTCTCAGGGAATTACCATGGGCCTAGGAAGCCCAAAGGAACAAAACATGAAAACTACCTTGTGTGAGGCCCTGACCACTCTTAAGAAAGAGAAGAAATTTCTTCTTCTCTATGCACTGTGCTCAGCTCCGATTGAACAATTATTCAAGGTGGATATCATTTATAAAAGCAACCAGGGATAAAGAAAATGCTTTTTTTTTCATTGTTCAGTTTTATACTAAAACAAGGCTACTCAATTTTGAGATAAGATCAAACACATCCTTCAAGCCTTCAATATGACACACCAGAAAAGCATCCCGGGTAAATTAATCATTTTTCTCTTTTGCAAAAGCACATGTGAAATTTCAAATTCTTTTTTCTCAATTTCAAAACTTCTTTCTTTGAAGCAATGAAATTTGGATAAGCATATTTAATATAAAAAAGGATAAAAGAAGTTCACAGTTCTTTCCACTAGCACATTTTATGTGGACAATAAGTGCCACTGATGAACATATTTGAAGACCAAAATATTATTTTTAAAAATAGAGGCAATAGTGTTCTTTGAGAATTTCAATAACCTGTAAAAGTTTGCAAAAATATATATATTACTGAACTGAAATTGGTTGCACCTACCCAAAGGATGGAGTTACAGAGGCACTTAAACCTTATTGCTTTAGAAGCAGTTTGGATCTGTTTCCTACTAATCATTTCTATGTAGCCATAATAGTAAGAGTAATTACTTTTTTAAAAAAATCCTCACAATCTATTGGGGAGACAGCATTATCTCTTTTTCTATACCATCTTGTCTTCTGCAGGAGGAGAGTATTTACTTCAAATTCAGATATTAAAAGACTTTCAAAAATTAATAGCAACAGGAAAAAAAAGGAGCACAGGGAAAATTCTGAACTAGTGAATGTGAAAGGAAAAATACAACAGACCATCAGGTAATGAAAACAGGGATTGCTATTGCTGACTTATTTCCTTTCTTTCTTTCTCTGTTTCTTTCTGTTTTTTTTTTTTCCTTGCTCTGTTTGTTTCTCTTTCTTTTGTCCTTCCTCTCATCCTTCTTCCTTTACTTCTTTCCTTTTATCTTTTCTCTTGAAAATAAAAATTGAACACACGAACACTTCCTGACCAAAGGCTGTTCTCTCACCGCTCTCGTGTTGCTCACAGTATTCCAGCTGGGAAATTACAACTAGAACACATCTGTCCTTTTGGTTTTTATTCTAGGATCTTGAAAGGACAAGCTATTTATGTGACTCTTGGAGCTTTTTGTAGTGAAAATAATGTTTGAGATGATCAATTATGTATCAAAATAAATCTACAGCATATGTTATTTTGTTTTTTTTTTTCTTCTTCTAGGATTCAACTTGCTGCTAGCTCTCCAAATTTTTGAGAAACATTTGCTGAAAAACTCTTAAAGTAAACACTAATAGGTATGATGAACAAATAGCTCCAATTCTATCAACAGCTACCAATGTTTTGATAAAGTTAACAGATTGGTTCAGTTAAACATCAAATTAGTAAAATACAAAATGGATCCTAATCACACCAAAGCAGTTATGAGAGAAACTGTGAAATAAAAGCATTACCAAAATGCTTAAATCTAGATTTTTCTTTCTTTTTTTTTTTTTAGAGATAGGGTCTTACTATGTTGCCCAGGTTGACCTTAAACTCCTGGGCTCAAGGGATTCTCCCATCTTAGCCTCCCGACTAGCTGGGACTACAGGTGCATGCCACTGAGCCCAGCATGATATTTTTTAATAAAACATTTTGAAGATTATTTAAAAATTATTATCATGGCTAGAAATGCACATATTTGAAATGCACATATAAAATGTTATAGTGCCATTTTATATGGCATGGCTAATATTAGAATTGAAGAAAAAATATATGATTAAAAAGCTTTTTAACACAGATTAATTAGCATTTCAAAGAGAGACTGACAGTGGGGTACTCCTCTGAGGCCTGGTGTCTAGGGCCAGTGTCAGAACCAAGGGAACCCTAGTTCTCAAGTTTATTTTGAAGCCCATTCCATTCTTAACAATGGAAGGGTGGGGAAAGCAAAGACAAATCTATTGTTATCCAAGTAAGAAGGACTTTTAAGGGTTTTCGGTAGCAAGGCTAGGGGAAGACAGGCTGGCTCATCTCTCTGTTACTCTGGACTTTCTCTGTTCCTCACAATATGAAAGGTAAAGTGTTAAGATTGGAAGTCCAAGAAAAAGAAATATAAGAGGAATGTGATATACACAAAAATAGCCTCAAAACATTTCCAATTCCTTCACCTGACCCTCATATGTATGGCAGGGTTTCTAAAAATCACACTATCCTTAATAACAGCAAATATAATGCTACAGACAGTACTGTTAATACTCGCAATAATCATGGGTGATTGAGCGCGCACTAAGTATCGGGCACTCTGAGGAGTAGTTAACAGGGATTACGTCCCTTAATCTTTGCAACAGCCCTGTGAAATAGGTATCATCATCTTCTTTATCATCATCATCATCATCATCATCATCGTTATCATCTTTGTTTTATAGCTGAGGAAACGGAGACACAGACAGTAAATAAATTTCCCAAATTCATACAGTTATTAAGTTGCAGAATTAGGGACTAATAGGATATAATACCTTGTACTTTAACTTATACCTACATAAAAATCACAGATTCTCAGAAGGATTATCTAAAATCATCTAACAGAAAAACATAAGAAAACATATCAAACATCAAAAGCTGCACATTATAGACAGATTAAAATTTAGAAATGGAATTGCGCATTAGAATAGTGCCTGGCACATAGTGAGCACTCAGAGAGGGCTACTTATTTGTTATCACTAAGCCATTATTTAATCCACAGGGTCATCTTAGGAGTGGGGTATTATCTCCACCACTTACAGACTAAGGTGCCAAAAGGTCAAGACACTTGTTGACCCCAGAACTCAAGCTCTTACCAACATGCTCTCCTGCTTCTCAAAAGACCAATTCACATTTTTCTTTCAGTTGATTGGATTATTTCCTTTGATAGCCCAGCTTGTTTTATCAGTCACCAGAATTGCGGTTTTATACTACCCTCATCTGTCTTGGGAGGAGTTAAGTGGTATTTAGAAATAACTCACAGATACTTGGAACTCTCATATTTACATTTTCAACACTTACAAATAAATTTTTCAAACTGCAGAGCAGGTGCTATAACCAAACATATAAAGCCATCTATATTCCACTTGGACATTAACATGAAATTGCACTGTGCAAAACCTTATGATAACTACATTTCATTGGCAAATATTTATTGCATTTCTGATATACTTATAATAAAACAGCTTAATCCATCATTTCAACTAGATATGAATGCATGATTTTTTCTGTAGATTATGATACTTCCTTTATGAAACATTATAACTCCCAGAGCTGAGAGTATGAGGTTAAAAAAAACCTGCAAGAATAATATTTTTGATAATTTCAGAATAAGTAATATTCTAACAAGAGCACAAACCTTCATGCTTCAAGCTGAACAGAAGATTTTTTTTTACATAAAATACCAATTTTGTATAATCAAAACATGACTTCTACAAAACAAAACAAGATGTAATTTCACATATCTGGGGGGAATATTAAGAGCCTTTAAAAGATTTCTACTTTAATTGTGCTGAGAGGTGAAGCATTCTTCAAGGATTGCTCTCCTGTAATAACTACCTGGATGCAATTCTGATCATAACAATTAAAAATAAAAGTGATGAGACTGCAGTAAAATTATTATACTCCTAAATATTGGGAACCATTTAATAACCTTAGTTTTATTATAAAACATAAGTCTGAGCAGAATTTCTTCAAACGTGTCAGGAGGTGGCTATTTTCTGCCATTGAGTACCATGATTCTTTAAGATGAACACCAGTCAGGCCATGCTCTGAACGAGCTCACCATTTCTGTATGTGCGTGTGGAATTGGGGAGGAGGGCATTGGAATATATTTAACTTGTTTAAAGTGCTCTGGAGATGCTGCAAAATGGAACCGATTTATTCTGCTTGTGAGGGGGAGCAGGAAGAAGTAGAGAATGAAGCAGTTGTACAGGTCCTTGAAGGATGTGGGGGTGCCCGTTAGGTCAACAAATTCAAGGACATATGAAATGAAAAAAGAAATTAACCAAGATAGAAAATGAGTGGATTTTCTGGCCACTGGCAGGGTATTTCTGGTGGGATATAGGCAGAGAAGCAGATTTTTAAAAGAAATATTTCCAGTTTGACAATTTATAACCACACAAAGGATGGGTACTAAAGAGATAATCTGGGGTACTACAAAGAGACATGGGATTTGGGACAGCTAACATTACCATGGGACATCTGAGAGGCTGGGGAGGATTTTTCACCATGGTAGATGGTCTGTAGTGGGAAGAAAGGCGAAAATGGATGCCCCACACGAGAGTCATAAAACAGTTAATTGTGAATTTCAGAACACTTAAAGTTGAACTTCCCTTATGGCTGAGGGTAAATGAAAATGATTTCAGAATTGCTAACATAAAGCAAAATACATCGTAGAGATAGATAGATGTGTCTTGTTCCGTCTGCACAACACTTAAAATCTGAGCTGTTGTTTTCTGAGCTGCACATCATGGAAAGGGGTCAGTGGCAAAGCTGAGCAAGTGTTTAAGGACAGTCATTAAAAGAGGAATTATTTACTTTGTGATGTTTCAAGGAGGCATTTTTAACTCTAGGCACATCAATCCTTCAATGTCTCTTTCCTTAATTTGCATAAACACCCTAATTGACAGCTTGTTAACAGTTCATTAAGAACACTAAAACCTTGTGATAAACAACAGTCTGCCAACAGCACAGTGGACAGAATATCTAGCCATGCATTTATCTACCTCCAAAATCAACCCAGTTTACCAACATTAAGTCCAAAAGGTGGCTTTTGCTAATCGATACTCTCATACAGACAAGCACTCAACCTGGTGCTGCAAAGCACTCATTAAGTACTGATTAGCAGTTAATCTGTGTCTTTCAGCTAGCTGACTTTCTGAGTAAATGTACCTATGACCCCTAAAAATGTTGAAATAATTTTATTTAAATAATTTCAAGTGTTAAGAACACCTCTAAATCATAAAAAGAATGAAAAAAATAAAAGAGAATCGCTGACACTAACGATCTGTATTTTTTGTCCATTACTAAAAAAATAAAATTAAAGGTCCCGTATCTAGTATCATATGTGGTTTTTTTTCTTCTTAGTGGTCTGAGATGGAACATTTTCATGATTGCAGTTTGAAATATGCTACACAGGAGTCAACGCTGCACAAAACAGAATGAAATCTATTTGTGTTTTCTTGGTAAGAGTGTATCATAAAACTACTGGATGTTGTCTTTCCTTATCTTTGGATGAAAGCCTGATTATTAGCTCATTTCAGTTGAACAAATCTTTCTGGACTTCCTGCTGAGCAGGGCATTTAAACTTTAAAGCAGAAAGGTCTTCATTTTCTGTACCCTGACAGTGTGCTTCCTGCAGCACTGACATCGGGATTTATGTAGAAGTACTAGAATTCGTAGGGACATCTTCTGTTAAGGCATAAGACACTTAAATTTACATTTTTCTTTTGGAAACATGCATGACAGACTATTGCTACAAGTGGTGTGCATCATAGTAACTTCCTATTCTCCCTACCTGAAGTTGCCTTCTTATAGGAAAGAGAAATGTGAAATAAACATAGAACCATTCTAGAGGACACTACAATACAGGCAGAAAGGCTGCCTAATAAATTATTGCTGCAAAACTCTTTTGAAATATAAGATGTTAAGCGTTGGAAATCCCTTGAAATGTTAGGTCTGTATCTTTCCACCCATTAGCTCTGGGCCATTGAAGTTCCTAAAGGCTCACAGCTTATGTAGTGGATATGTTGATTTGCTTGAATAAATAGATCTCCTGGGATGCTGATTGGAGAAAATGAGAAATTATTATGGTGAATTGCATATTGTGGATTTCTAAAGTATTTTGAACATTATGAAATTGCTAGCCATAAATTTATTTTTTGACTAGGAAATTAGGTTACATCCAATTGGAACAGAATAGTTGTTTGATTAGTCCAACTACCATCACCAGTATTACAAATGCCAAACAAATAAGATGTTTACTTATAGAAGTCATGAGTAAATCCTATTAATGGAGAGGGCAAGAATAACATTTCTTAAGAATACTACCAAAAGAACATTGTGGTAAGGAAGTTTATATGAGCTCATGTAATTTTTGCAATAATCTTAGGCAGTAGATTTTCCTATTATCTCTATTTTGTAGATGAGGATATTGAATTTCATGGTGAACTGTCTAGGATTTCATAGAGCTAGTGAAAGTGGAAGAACTGTCTCAGGGGCAAGTGGAAGAACTATCTTAAATCCTGTTTATTGGTCTCCAATGTCCATACTCTAGACCACCACATTAAACCTCCCGTCGAACATATCTCCACATATTCTTTGGAGCTCTCACTAGAAGTTCAAAAGAGGGGCCACCTGTTGAGTAGAAGCTTGACTCTCTTTAAACACCTCAAAGACAACACCCATATCAAGGCTGGTCTGATCTTTAGTTAAATAGAGCTATAATAAACAGTTAATTTAAATTAGTTGATTGACTGAGGACAAGGTTAATGTGTGTACAATGGAAATGTTAATTTTCATGTAAGTGACGACTCTGTTAGAACAATGTTTTCCAAAATAACCATTAACATTCAAATATAATTATCTTTATTGCTATTGTCAGGAAAACAAAACTAACTGGTATGGATCAGTGGCCTAAATAAAGACTAATGTTTCTTTTGAGATGTCAACAATCTTTTTTTTTTTTTTTTAATGTGGGCTTACTTATTTAGAGGTGTGGTCTCCAACCCCCGGCCATGGACCATTACTGAGGTCTGCCCCACCCCACTCCATCCGTGGAAAAATTGTTTTCCAGGAAACTGGTCCATGGTGCTGAAAAGGTTGGGGACCACTGATTTAGAGAATACTTTTTAAGTTTTAGCATAGACATATTACTGTTTAACTATGACCTGAAAATACTTTTACAATTTCATAAGCCTTTACCAATTCTTGGCACACTGGTCTCTCCAATCCTAAATTTGAAAGTCCTCTCTTTTCTCATGAGTTTAGTTTAATCTTGTGCTTCAAAAATATATGCTTACATTTTCTACGGTGGTCTTTAAACCATAAATGAATTAATGCCGTCCTTCATTTATTTCTTTATGCAACAAATATTTTGAGTGTGTACAGCATATCAGGCTTAGTTCTAGGCATATTACTAGTATAATAATAAATAAAACAAAGAGCCTACTACCCTGAAACTAACATTCCAGTGGTGGGAAACAGATAATAAAGAAAAGTTGTGATAAATGAATAAATTATGTAGCATGTTAGAGGGTTATGGTACTACGGAAAAAGACAAGGAATATCATGGTAAAGCAGGGGTTGGAAGGAGATTGCAATTTTACATAATGGTCAGGGCAGGCCTTATTGAGAGGGTGACATTGGAACTTGAAGGAGACAGTGCTAGACATGAAAATATCTGAGGGCAGAGCGTTCCGGGCAGGAAGAACATTTCATGCAAAATTCCCTAAGTTGAGAAGTGGGCCTGGTTTAGAGATAACATGGCCATAGAGGAGTGAGTGGATGGAAGACTGGGAGGAGGTGAGGTCATAGAACTTCCTGGGTGTCCCTGCTGAAAAAGTGTGAAGACAGCTACACTACACTGGCTATCAAACTGATTAACCAGGCAAACAAAGTGCTCATGGCAAAGAGAAGCCATCACCCAGCAATCCATGTGATTCATCTGGTCCCAAAATACTTTAACAATTTTGTTAGCATTATTTAAAAATCAGAGGATTTATCAAAAATTGGATTTCCAGATCTCTAGAAAAATCAGAAGATCTGATTCCTTACAATTTCATTCGCATAGGGTAACAATACGCTCTCCACTTTTCATGGACATGTGCATTCCAGGCTGTGAAATACACTTGCTTCTGGCTCCCTTATTTACATCATGCAACTGGCCACCAGGGATTTTGGTGACCCTTTGCAGAGTATGAAATGCTGTACCTGTTTACATCCTTTTTCTTTATCTTCTTTTCTTCTCCTATTGTGACTATTAATCTTCCTTCAAAGTTCAAATTAATTCCAACCTTCTCCAAGAAAAAAAAAAATTGAATGAAAATATTCCAAGCATCCTCTCTGCTGCTGTAAAAGCCTGGAGTGCTTACCAATGGTGGAGCTTGGAAGGTGGAACTTGCATACCATTGGGAGTCCCCTCTTGTTACTTGTAACTTGTCTTTTACCCTGATTTTAGCTCTAACGAGGGCTGTGTTTTTCCTTCTTAGATCATCTTATCCTCATAACATAGGTATTTTTATACTTAGTTTACTGAAGAGAAATTGCATAACTCATTCAAAGACACAAAGAAAGTGATGAGTAACTTCAGGATTGTAAGTTAGGCCTGTCTGGCTCTGGAATAGATGTACTTTTCATAACGTTAGCTGAGGGATGTGTTGAAAATATCTAATGTAACTTTAAAAAAGGCTATATATTTGTTTCAATCATTCTGACTGAGTAGGGCTTTTTAGAAGCCTAAGCAAAATGGGAAATGATGCTAACATTTTATCTTTCTAGGTACCCAGCCATCAATATATTTAAATAATTATATGCATATATATAATCTTTCATGTGTATAGAGATATAATGTGTTGTATTTAATAATATAAAATATATACATAAACATATGTATAGTTTTAAGTTTTGACTGCTTAATATGGTTATCCACATTACTTGAATTATTTAATTTACCAAAATGCTTTTATTTGATGTTTAAACTACCTTGAAGCAATTATAATCTTTTTTTAAAAATGACATAAGTATATTTTTGTATATGATAATGATTAATATTTATTCTTGATATCAATGGACAGTATATATTCCCCATCCCAATGCTCATCACCAATTGCTTTTGTCAATGTTGATTTTTCCCACCTTGACCTTTCAAAATAAAATGAAACAAATCCTAAGAATAATTAATTTTTTTTCCTTCTCCCAGAAAACACACTCTTGGAATTTTTTATGGAATAAAATGTTATGAAAAAAGAAAAGATTGAATTCAATATTAATCACATGAAGTTTTGAAAGTATCCAAATCTCCATGTTTTCTAATCGGTCAGATTCTTTATTATTCATACCCTGTTCCTTGTTCTGGATATGGCTGGATGGTCAGCAGTTTGTTTGAAATACTTTGCTTTTCTCAAGTTTCCTAATGGAAGATAGTATAATTTTCTTGTGGTTTTTACTAAATTTGAAAATATTACAATACAATATAGCAACAAAGCCGTCCTTCCAAAGTGGCACAATTGGTAAGTTGGATGTTCACCTTCATTAGGGAATATAAGTCCAAAGTATTGTACTAAAGAATGGAAAGTATTTTGATTCTACATGTTTCTCCAAAGCAGTTTAATTTGATTAGGGTCTGTGTGAGGATACACATGTACAAGCCTAAATATTGAGTGACACTGTATTCAGTGCAAATTGATGCAGTAAAAATGAATACAGAAATGCCAAATGAAAGATGGGGTCAGTCTTCAAATGTACACAAAGGGAATAAGGAACACAGATTATCAGAAAAATTAATATTGAGTGCAAATTCACACAAGGGTAATACCAATCCATACAACCACATCCAGTCAGGGTGCCGATGTTGCAAGGTGGTTGACTGCATCATCATAAAGTAAGACAGACCTACTTTTGGACCCTGGCTCTCTCTCCCTTACAACTTCACATTGCTGGGCAAGTTGTTTCACACCTCTGTTTCTTTAACTATAAAAAGGGAATCATGCCACTTACCGCGTAGGAATGCCTTGATGCTTAAACTAGATAATGTATGGAAAAGCACTTAGCACAGTGCCTGGCACAAAAATTTATAAATGACAATTATAATTTGCCAATTTTGTGTGCTAGGGAAAGGGTATGAGAGAGGAGGGAAAAAAGCGCATACGTTCTGTAGGCTGAAATAAGAATAAGCAAAAGCCCCCATGCCACGATGAGGCAATATGAAGGGACATAGTCGAAATTTAAGAGATCCATCTGGCTGCTTGGTATATATAGGCTCCACTGGCCTGGGGAGGGCTGGCAGAGAGATGGACTAGTGGAGCAGTACCATGCTCCAGACACAGAGAGATGGGAGCAGCCAGGGAGGGAGGCTGCAGAAATGGAAAAGAAGAGGTGATCTAAGAGATTGCACTGAGAAGGAATCAGCAGGTGTTGGTGATAAATTGCACGTGGAAGGTGAAGAAGGAGAGTCAAAAATAACTCCCAGATAAGAGCTTTGGGAGCTGGAAGGACACTGGTGACAGTGACAGAAAGGAGAGAATGATAGGTACCCTCCTATTACCTTCAAAGTGAAATGCCCAACGACGGAGTTACCGAAGAAGCTCTTCTAAATTTGTAATTCGGAGTAATTAAGATTAGGGACAAGTGGAAGGGGCTAAGACATAAATTAAGATCTTAAGAAGATATTTTCTTACAGATTCTCTTTGAAATGTTGGCATTGATTTATCAACTGATGAAAACAATGACTACAATAAGAGAAGAAAACAAAAACAAAAAGAAAACACCTCTATGCTTGTGGTCAAATGACAATCCTGCTTGAGAAATGAAAGGGATTAATTATATACAGCAATTTTATAACTGGCTAAAAGAAAAAGACTGCTGTTTTCTGCATGAATCTGGTTTGGAGTCAGAATGTCAGTACACATGTTCATTTTACTGCTGAATATGACCAGAGCCCAGTAATCATTAAAAAACAAAAACAAAAACAAAAACAGCAAGGGAGTAATTCTCATATAATAGTAGTACTGAGGTGACTTCAAGTTATATATGTTTTGGTAATTCTGCAATAAATTTGCCCTAATGTGGTGTTGTGCCAGTATTTGCATTGCCAATTGCTGTCATCATAAGACTTTTAGAGGCATCTGACAGTCTGTTTATCTTGCAAATAGTTGCAAATCAAAAAAAAAAAAAAGGTAATTTTATATTTTAAGTTGTTTAAAAACTACTTGCAATTAGGAGCCCCACATGTACCTAAATCAAAACAACCCCAGCAATGTTTTCAGAATGGCTATAAAGGCAATACTTGGATGAAAATTTACAGTGCTCCATAACCAGGGAAATCGTGATACCAGATTGCATTTACTTTTATCTTACCCAAAGTAACATTATCTTCTGCAACCATAAAGAAACGGCACTATCATATAAATCTATTTAAAGGAATTGGCATCGTTAGAATAAAGGCATCCATTCACTGTGGCTTATTCCCTGAAAATCATCCAAAGGCCAGTGGTTAAGAAGAGAGACTTTTGATTTCTTCCTGAATTACCACTAAGCGCCCCCTTCACTCTTACACACATATTCCTCAAACTATGTCAAAAGCAGGAACAAATTTCCTAACCCAAACTGAAAAGTCCTTGGCTCTCCAAATGACTATAAATTGCATGGCTAAGTGCATATGGCCACAGGGCTGTCACAATTACTTCTCCTGACAATTCATCATAGCATACTAATTCTATAATATCATTACTGCGTCTCTTCTCACTGTACTGATCCAGCCAGCTAATTTAATCAACTAATAATAGATTCAGAAATGGATGCAAGGGGCCCTAGCACTTCAAATTATATTACTAGAGATGTACCATGGTGAAGAGGATACATTCCTCACCATTCAACATAACCTCCAGAAGTTAGGCTTTCCTAATAAGATAGGTGAGATTACCTCTGAACGTTTCAGGTGGAAAATTACAACAGAATTTTCTTTCAAAATCAGTACTTTTTTTTCTCCTAAAATATATTAACCATGTCAACAGAAGGAAAAAAACAACTAACTCTTTTTCTAAGTGCAGGGTTCATTATGGATATTAATAAGACATACGAAACTCAGAAGTTTTCATATGAGTAGGAGAAATCAGAGTTCTATGATTAACTGTGAAGTGAGCCATTCAAGGATGGACAATTAATTTTATTAAATTTTAATCTTCTCTGCAAATGTCAATGATAATTAGAAAACATTATTCTTTAACATCACAGTCCATCTTGCACGTCATGAAGAGTAATAAGTTAATTTATTATGAAGACAAAACAGCCTGAAAATATAATGCTAGAAAGTACACAAGAGGCAAAATAAATGCCACAAATATGCATATACAATTTATTTGAAAGTAAAGTTAAAGCTGTAGTATTTTTTTAAGGAGTCACTTATTTGAAAGAACACTTATGATTTCCTTTCAGGATCTTTCTATTAAAAAAGACTTACCTATCTATTCTAGAGTTGAAACACTGACAGATAGAAAATTTGGTATGGTGAACCCGTTAGCCAACTTTGTATCTAAATTTGCTTTGTGATTAACATGAAAATTAATTAATGCTACTCACTGAGTCTTTACCTGTAGGATTTGTGAGGAAAGAGAACTAGCTCACCAAGGAGCTTTTCTCACCAGAATGTTGAAGTCACCATCCACCCAATGGAAACTTACACAGGGTCCATTTAGTAAAATATTAACTGATGTTTTATCAAAGTGATATTTCCCAGGTAAATTAAGCAAATTTAAATGTCTGATCCTTCCGCTGATTTTTCCACCAAAAGAAAGGATAACTCTTGCTCCTCTGTCTGGACCAATGTTCGCAGAGGCCCAGGAATGAGCAGTCTTTAACCAGCAGTAAAAGTGCTGAAAATGGAGTACACCTACGTCACATTTAAATTGACTGTTAATGTTTTAAAAAGAGGAGATGTCATATAAAAATCTGTATTTTTGTCTTTTACTGCAGATCACAAGATCTGGCATTTTCGTCCACCCAGATGCAACAATTAGATAGATGAAGCTGAGAATGGGGTGCATACTCTCCAGCCAAACAGGGTCCCTAGCACTCCATAAATCACTGGCTGAGTGTTAGCTTCCATTTTTCACTCATACGGAATCAACTTTATCCATTTTGTTATGTGTATTACCTGGACGCTTGTAGCTATTAGAATTTCCAAATTCTCCTCAATCCAAATTTTTTTAAACATAAAGATTCTTCTATTGTAAGGATTTCTGTAAAACACATGTTTACCATGAGATGATTATTTCTTTTAAAGATGCTTTTAGATTTCTGGAATATGATGAAAATTTTACAAGATCGCCTCATGCATTTAAAGATATCAACCTCAAAACTCCGTGTGGAATTGCTTTTATCAGAAAATTTACAGTAAAATATATTTCTATAAAAAATCAGTATCTACCTGGTATGAATCTTTCCTCTGTTAAAAAAGAGAGAAAACTGTCATCGTGATAATGCTTCTGTGTAGTTATTTTGAGAAACAAGTGTAAATTCAGTAAAATGTCCATCCAATGTGACCCTTAGCTAAATATGATTCAAACCATGTTTGCCTAGCCTAAATGCAAGGCATCTCCATGAGCACTGTAATATAACAAAACAAATAATTTTCCTTTCATCAATATACAACAGCTTTGTTCATTATTGAGAAACGTTAGGTGGTAAAGTATTGAGTGCTATGCATTTTATGCTTAAATCAATGTACTGTCTTGCAGTTATGCCACCTAATGTGTTTTTAAGTCATCCGCTACAGAGATCAATGTGATTCTTATTTGATATTCAGTGTTAAGTTCAGCCTCATAAATTTAGAATTGCACTCTGTTATTTTGATGGTTATATATTAACCACGTACTGAAAGTTTTATGATTTTATACTCAGCCTGGCTGTAAATCATACGGGTTCTATACGTAAGGCATAGGGTCTGGCTTGATTTTTATTGCTCTGCTCAGAAGGAAACGGATGGATGGCTAGATATTTGAGGGAGGTAAACCTACAATATGTTTGGATAAATACCTCAGGTATGTGAGCATTAAAGGCATGGTTCAGAAAATTCAAATTAGACAACACATTGCAACCAGCCTTGTAGGCATGGAGAATAATGAAATAGCAAGGTGTCACAAATTGGCAATCTTTTATATTAAGACCCTCAGTGGCATGGGCCTTGACCTCGTACAAGTTTATTCATGCTCACTCTGTGGGCTAAATATAAAAGTAGTGACCTCGGAGAGACAGTGAGAAAAAATAAAGCAAATAAATTGTATATCATTACTCAATCTGAGGCCTGTATATTATGTCTGAGATTTAAAAACAATAAACACAAATACTAACATCATCTCCTTGAAACAATAAACTCAGTTGTGACACTGCAATAGATTGGTGCCCCAACTGAACAACTTAATTATGTAGAAAACAAATAGAATTGAACTAATACTGATTATCAGAGCCAAGAAGACAAAAAACTCAGGGTAAAGTCTTTTGAAAATGATGCCAAAATGGTACAAAATTAGATACAATAACAAAAATGACTATATAACTGGTATTCCTCAGTTGAACTACAGATATCAGGCCAGTATAGATGTCTAATCCTTGGTTCCATTGAAAGGGATGTACATTTGGCAGGGTTTCAAATACTCATGCTCTCTGACGATTCCAATTTAGTCCCTTTACCATATTTTTTGTCATAAATTGAAGTCACTTTTTTTCCTTTAGATGACATATTTTCAGACTCTGCACTCATCTCCCTAAGTTAAACATGTAACATTTTAAACTGTGACTAAACTGACAGACGTGACAAAACATTTCAAAGGGAATTATGCTAGGCTGGGCCAGAAGTTTGATCAATTTTGATTTAACAGCATTTAGCAGAAATGCAACAGCCACTGTTTTTTTTCAAACTGTTGGGAAGTATAAATTGCCTACCCTTGCTAATTTCCCCAGTATAGTATTTCCTTGTTTACTGATTCAAAGGAGAAATATAACTTAAAAACCATTCCATAATTTCTATCACAACTAAGATTGAGTAATAAATAATCTCATCATGGCAAAAAAGTGACTTTGCAAACCTAGGAGGTAACACGTCCTCCAGTAATCATTTTTCTCAATGAAAGGGTACCTGTGAAAGTTATTGTGGGACTCTCTTTCAAATATTTCTGGAAAAAAATTTTAAGTGCACAGGTTGCAGTTGGTTCACAAGATTGACATTACTCTAAATCAGTGGTTCTCAAACTTGTAGCGAGTGTCAGAATCACCTGGAGAGCTTGGTGACACACAGATTGGTAACCCTGGTTTCTGAATCGGGAATTCTATAGAGGGGACTGAATTTGCCTATCTAACAGGTCACCCCTTTGTCCCCTGAGACAGTGCTGCTGCAGCTCTGGGGACCACTTTTTAGGGACCCATTGCTAAAAACACTTCCTAGCCACTTCCCTTCTTCTTTCTCCCTGAGTCTGTTTTACAAAACAAAATTTGGTCTAGATTTAAAAGTTTTGTAGATTCTAAAAGCCCACGGGAACCAGAGAGATTCAGGTGGCCACCTGGGGCTAAGTGAAGTTTCCACATAGCTTCTAGGTGAGTCCTTCAAATGCCACTACACTCACTTTGGTAGTTAGAGAATTCTGTACCAATCAAGCACGCACAAAACGTTTCCTTAGTGAGCTCACTGATAATGTCTCTTATGAAAATACACTTAAGTAGTAAATGTTTTTCTGGCATTTACATTTCTATTTTTTGTCCTTCTCCACACATATATATAGTTTGATCAACAGTCATTTGGTCAAAACAGATGTATTTAGACATGAATGTGATATTGCAAGTATGTGGATCTTGTAAGCAAAGCATCTAATAACTGAAAGATGGAAAAGTTAATTCCTGATAGTTTCAGGTGTATTCTATGCACTGAGATTATTCTTCTCCAAATTGTTTGTGTTTTAATAATATGATTTTGCAATCTAACATAGGGAGTTATTGATGTTTTCTAGACTACTTTATAACTTAACTTCTTCAAATCTCCTGGAATCCCGTAGAGATATTTTAAACTAAGTCATTCAATTGTTTCTCATTATCACACTGACATAAGCACACGGATGCACACACAGACACACACACCCTTGGACAGCAAATATTATAGCTTTTGAAAACTGATAATTTAGACCAGGTTTTTGATCTTGCCTCTGAGAATAACAGTCTCTTTCAGTTAGATTGGATATACTCCGGAAAGGTTAGGTTTTTGTTTATGTTACACAACTAAAGTCCAAGGGAACATTTTCTCAAACATTATGTGTTTTTAGGGCAAAGGGATTAATAATTGATCTAATTTGAAATCTAATTCCTCAGACCATTAGAAATAGTCACATTTATGTAAGGATAGTAACCCATGCAAGAGTCAAGCATAATTTATTTTTAAATTTTACTTTAGTTTTGATTACTTACATCCCCATGCTCTCCTACTCCCTCTCAGCCTCAGAGGGTTTAGGTAGCTTGCCCAACATCACCTGGTTAAGCAAATGGTGACCCAGGTTTGGAATTGATCTATATCTAATGACAAAGCTCCCTCATCTCACAATGTTTTCCTAAACTGACCAAATAAGTTCTTCTTTTAATGAAATTTATACTTGTAAATAATTTTTTTTCTGTGGAATACAATATTTAAAACAGAGGAATGTCTATTTAACTTTGTGTTCCAAGTTTTGGGTCATTTGGATGTGGCTAGAGGTTAATAAGTGGGATCTCCATTCAATTACACCCACAAGTAGCTGCCTATTTTGATAGAATATTCTTTGCAATACTAAAGACAATGCATTCAAGTATGCCTTAAAATACTTAAAATTAAAAATTAAATGAATTCCCTTGCTTAAGGATCCAGAAACATTATAAATTTCTTCTAAGCCCATGGTCAATCTCTAAGTTAAATAAATAAGTATGACAGGGAAGTTGCATTAGTCTGAGGGATTCTTTCTGGAATAATTTTAGACCTGCTTTATGTATCAGGGAAGCTGTCAGTTTATTTGATCTTCAAATTCACTGTGAACTTTATGGAAAGAATCTTTGACAAATCAGAAACTGTTCACTTAGATACATTTAATTTTTTTTAATACAAAAGCTGAATTCTCTATAACAATTTACTCCTTATTTGGAAGCTTTGTTAATTTTTATAAATGAGTTGCAGAGAATGAAGATATGATAAAGACATTGCAAAGAAGAGTCTTATGTCTGTCTATACCCCAGAATGAAATAAATCAATTGATTGAGCATATGGCTTATTAGGCTTAAATAGTTCTTTTCCAAGATGATTCTGAGCACCATATTTTGAAAGATAAGGTAGTGGGTTGTTGGTTTTGGATATTTGCCTTTATAAAAATAGGCCATCTGTCTCAACAAGTGAAAAGAGTCTAATGCTTTGATTGCTATTTTCCTAATCAAGACAAATTCTAATATATTTTCACATACTGATTAACCAGATCTGACATTATATCTTGGAGGTGTTCACCGTAAGAATTTCATGCCATCCACAGATATTTCTACACTCTCCATGCTGAAGATGCAGGGATTTTATTTTCTGATAGTAGAGAGAAGTTCATGCTAAACCAATGTAGCTATGTCACAATGAAACCATAGAATTTCTACTTTGTTTAGCTGGATGATAAAATTAATAATAATTACAAAATTCTGTCCCAAATTTTTCTTTGATATTTTCCTTATGACATAATCTTTTATGTCAAAAAAAAGAAAGAAAGAAACCAAAACTAACATAAGTAAAACCCTACAAGAAAATTCCACTGTGAAATATCATCATCAGTCTTAAACATTCCACCATGAATCACTGATACAACTGGTATTTATTATCAATGTGCTAAAAGAAACTCCACAAAGACCTACTTTAATAAAGATTGCTTAAGTACATTTAATACTATTAATATAATTTTCCTTAAAATGTCTTCTCCATATAAAGCAATTATATTTTTTATTATTTAACACATCAGAAAAATAGAACAACACAGGCAAAATCATCTATAATCCTATTATGTACACATTCTGCTATTAATATTTTTGGGCACATGCTTCCAGTCTGCTTTCTATGTGACTTTATCTGTGTTTGTTTTAAGCTTAATTGGTTCTATAATGTGTAGGCTAACTTTTAGACTGCTTATTAACTTAACAATAGATGAATGGGAACTTCCCTATGTTATTAAAATTTCACAATTACTTTCAAAATTGTCCCTTCAGGATATGGAAGTTTCTTGTTCTGTTTTTATAACTTTCTTGTAAGTTTATCCATTCTGTTTTCCCTAGACATTCTCGTCACTTTTTCTTGAACCTTGATAGCTAAGAGAAAACAAATTTCTGTTTTTGGTTAATATATGTCCCTCTTTACCACACACAATTGTTATTCTTTGTTGTAAGAATAAATCTTTTTAGAATACAGAATTGGTTTTGTTTCTTATTTGTACTGCCTGATTCCTTTCAAATGTCATTGCTGATTCGTAGGCAGGTAGATTTGATTTCATTTTTGTGAATAGCATGACGACTTATATATTTCCCAAATGACTCAGAGTTATCTTTCAAGTTCTAATCAATGAGCTAACTTCAGTATACTAAGTGATAACACACCCTATCAAATTATTGTGCATATGTTTGTGTTTTTTTAATTGTATATACATTAGATTTTGGAGGAAAATACATAGAAAGCATACAGGTCTAAAAATATGCTATTTCTTGGCTGATACCTGGCCCAAAAGTAAGTACTTTAGCACATATCTAATACACTCAATAAGCTTGCTATTATTAACTAAAGACTGCATTTCAAGTACATTATGGCATCACTTGAAGTAATAGCAACTGAAATGTACCTACTTAATGGAATCGATCTTTCATAAAGACCGCAGTAAAGTATTATCAGAAGTCACTTATTGAACTTTATTTCTCAATGATATAATAAAAAGTAGCATGTCAGGAATAAAAATGTCATTTATCACCTGAATCTCTGGCACCTCCGAATTGTTATCAAGAAGTAGGGGGTACTCCTTGAGCAATACAATGAAAGTAAGCATTAGTCATCTGCTAGAGCTTCTTGGCAAAAGATCCCAAGTTCATTCAACACCCAGACCCAAACACCGAAGTAAGTCAAACATATATATTCTTGAGAAAGAGCATTATCTATCGCATTGCTTTTTCCAAGTAAACTCCTTAACACCTCCTGTTCCAAGCTTCTCCATGCTTTTGGGAGTTGAAATGATTTGAGAGATTATACTTTGGCAGAGACCAATTTATTTTCTCTATCATGTTTCTCCAGTTTGTCTTCAATATGTGTGGTTTTCAGGGTAAATTCGCTAGATTTGATGTCTTCAAGTATAACACAAAATCCACAATGGGCCACAATGGAATGAGTAAAGAAATGCAATGGGATTTAAGCGTTTCCCCAGAAAAAGAACGAGAGTTTGGTAAAGTCTGATTCATTGCATGAATTTCTGAGTACTGATGTGATCAGAATGTAAATCGTGACAACTCTTTTCACTTTTAGCCCCTCAATATTAAATAGGGTTGCTTTTGCTCTAGAAGGGAAAAAGCACTAAGTGAAAGTTGAAAATAAATGGCCTGTGGGCCAATTCCTGCCAGCTTGTGCTTTTTGTTTGCCCTACAAAGGATTTTCTTTAATTAAATTCAATTAATTCAAATATTAAGAGTCATCATAACTTTAAAAAATTATATTGACTTCTGGCCTCACTTAGAAAATCAGAAGAAATGGGAAAATCCTGTGCTAATTTCAAGATAACAACCGCCAACCAGAACCTAGTATGGCTCTTTTAATTGGTTCCTATCACTTGTAGAACACAGGCCCATGCATCTGCAACCACCATATACCCAGTCATTTCTAGTTTCTGCCTGGTTCTTGTAGTCATTTGAGTTTGAGATCACTGTTCACAAGGTCCCTATAGCTCTACAAACCATAGTAATAATCCAACACAATGACAATAATGCCAGAAAAGAAAATGATGAACTTGAATGTTCCAGCAGCAAGGCCAAAGCAGGTGGTACATTTCAAATGCGTATAGAATTAACCTATCCTCACTTCTTTTGTTTTCCTGTTTGCATTCAGTATTTTCTCATATGAATTGCTGGTGTGTGTTTTCCTTGAATTTTTAATCAATACTGTAAACATACACCTTATTTTTTATTAAATTATTAATCAAGAATTACATTTACTCTGGCATCTGTAAATGTGGCATTCTGTCCACTATCAAATGTCCATGGGGTTCAGTGGCCTGGTAATTAAAATGACGACACCATGACATATACACAAGCTAAAATAAAAAAGGAGAAAGGTAGGTACTTTCAAACATACAGAAAACAAGTCACTCCACAGGGAAGCATTAGGATGCAGAAAATGTATTAAAGAAGTAGAAGTCAGAAATGTCTAGATTCTAGTCTTGCTTGAGTACTTACCAACTGCATGATCTTAGATAAGAGATTCTTCTTGGGTGGCGATCAGTTTCCTTATCTGTGAAATGCTTTTTGTTCACAGAATTTTGTGTGGAAAAAAAAAACTGTGCTCATTCTAATTGAAGACATTTTGTGAACTATGAATCAAGGGATAATATTGATGGTAATTGTCTTAAAAATCCTACTAATAAAGCAAGGCTGGTGGTTTCCTGCTGATATTCATTCACATTTATATTTCAAGGATTTGGCCAGGCCCTGAAATATTCAATCTACTCTACTTCAGCATATGCAACTGAGCATGCAATTGCAAAAAATAATTGAGCTCTTTAAGTCCATTGATAATACTTAATTCTATGAATATGCATGTGGAGAATAATGCAATTTCCACAGGGTGCCTAATGTCAGGCTGCAAAGAAGGAGAAGCTGATTTTGATTTGGAAACTAAAGCAAACCCATCATTAAACATCCTGGATGAGAACTGACAAGGTGAATTACTACAAACTCTAAGCAAACTTTACAAGTACATTTAATTAAACAAGAGTCTATTCGTTCTCTGCAATCTCATTTAGAAGCATTTATTTAGGTGTAGCATTTTACTTAAAGACTTGGCTAGCCACTCTCTGACTCCATTACCAAAGAAACTCTAGGCATGCTCCCTGACTTCCCTAAGAAGCCCTGTTCATGTTCTGCATATTCTTCTCTGGTTGAAATTAAAATGAGAATGTTTTAAGAGGACACAATAAGCAACACCATGAGTCTAAAGATGTAAAAAGACTGAGCTTTTAGGTTTTTGAAATCCTGTATTACCTGGCAAATCAATTTCATCATGTTTGCCTCAATAGATAATGCTATAAAATGGGAAGACTCCTGCTAGTTCTGCTGTGGGGATGGTTGCCAGGATCGATTTGTTTTATATCTAAGGTAAAGGTTTGTGGGGTTTACTTCCTGGGATTACAGGGTGGTGCTGAGTGAGGAAAAGATGAACAGAAACAATTCTCATGGAGCTTTGCTGAATCTTTTGCAGAGCACACCATCAATACAAGGAGATGTCTCTGAAGTCTTCACTTGCTCGACTTAAAATTAAAATCTTGGCTTTATCCAGATTACTTTTACAAATAATATATAAGATCTCTTTGGAAAGGTAGGCTCATATTATATGATCATGTATTCAAGAAATAAAAAATTATTTAATAGTTATCTCATTTAATCCTTATATCAAGCCAATGGGACAATATAGGATGCCCATTTATATAAAATGAGGAAATAAAGGATCACAAAAGCTCTATAACTTGACCAGAGTTCCATAGCTTATCAGCAGAACTGGGGTTTGCACCCAGATACAGGTAACTCCAAAGCCTGTGATCTTTGCACCATAACATTTGGAAATCATACATGATGCCAAGGATCAAAAATCAAAGGAATAGCCAATAATGGAAACAACCCAAATATTCATCAACTGAGGAATGCAAAAATCAACATGGTATATCCATACAATGAAATATTTGTTAATAAAAAGGAATGAAAAACTGTGGCATGGATGAACTTTGAGAACAACGTGCTAAGTGGAAGAAGCCAGTAACAAAAGATGACATATTACAGGATTCCATTTATATGAAATGTTCGGAATAGGCAAATCCATAGAGACAAAGTAGACTGATGGTTGCTGCATGGGGCTGTGGGCTGTCAGGGGAGGGGAACGGAGAATGACTGCTGAGTGTTCTGGGAAATGTTCTGAAATTGATTGTGCTGAAGGTTCCACAATCCTGTGAATATACTAGAACCCACTCAATTGTATATTTCATACGGGCAAATTGCATGTTATATGAATTATATCTCAATCACACTGTCACCAAAAAAAAAAAAAAAAGTCAAGGAGCAACTTGAAGAAGCATGAGCAAGGGCTAAAGGGCATCAAGAAGTGAAAGGCGGTAACCAACGCCCACAGAGTGGGTCTGTGTAGATTTCCATAGTCAGTGGCAATGGGTTTAACTTTATTGGAAAATGTGGTGGAAAATACAGTTTCAAGCAAAAGCAATCATGATAAACTTCCAAGGGAGTCCACGGTGGCCTTACAGCTGAAAGTGGTTAAAAGGGCTTCCTTCAGAGCTTTAACTCTCTTGAAGGGGCCACACCAGAGCCTTACCATTTTCACTAGGTTGAACTCACCTTGAGTGAGCCCCACGTGACAGTCAATCATATCATTTGCCGTCGGGAATCCGGCACCTACTGTAATGAAGGATCTTCTGATCTTAGCCCATGTGGATGGATAGTCAGCCATTTTTCATAACCCCAGATCACCACCGTTAGTGCTTTCTCAGGGAAATGCACCAGGAAATTCTCCAATTTCATAGGCCTTTCATCTCCCCTGGAGCCTCTCAAACACTCCAGTGTCTCTTTCTGCTACTCTCCTTTTCTCTACCCATCCTTGAGTTTAATGACACTCTCTTGGCCTAGAGACAAGAGGAGAGCAGCACAGATGGCACATCTTGGGAGTTAAATTGGTTTAAAATTTAGGTGTCACTTTCTTCATGAAAGTTAAGTAAAGAATAGAAATAATTTACAATTCTCAATGAAACCATTATTTTTATGTAGAGGGAAACTCGGTGAGGTCATCGTGCTTCGCATGTTTTAGAACATGCAGCTGTTCTTACGCATGGCCCTTAAAAATGAAAGGAAAATGTTTTAACGATAAGAAAATTACTTTTCTAAAAAATAGTAGTCGTGTCACGCTATAAACAAACTTGACCAAGGCTGGAAGGAGGTTAGTATTACGTCTATACTAATTTCAAAGTTACCACCAACTTTCTGTGTTATTCCCTAGTGTCAAGCTTGTACATCTTTATAATGCCTTCAGAATAATTTATCACATAGTAAAGATTTTAAAAAATCATTATCCTTTTGATCTAAAAATCCTTATACTTCAACTTTAATATGTTCTTTCTGAAGAAGTTGCCACGTGTGTTTTACTCCTTGGAGAAATCAACAGCAGAGCACTCGAGCAAGATTTTAGGATCTTCCGATCCCATTTTTAAAAATTTCATAAAAGTTTTTTGTTGTGTCTGTCTACCATGACCCATACTTTCAGGTGGAAGATATGAAGACCTGTGAAACATCAAGACAAAGTCTAAGCTGGTGAAATTATTAGAAGGAATATACAGACATTTCAACTCATGATTTAAAGTTAGTTTAATATTTAGAAGTGCTTCTTGCCCATGGCAAATATATTAGCATAGCATAAGTAAGCTATGGATAACATTGACTTATGTTTTGTCTTCAGGCTACTTCAAACTGTTCTTATTCCACTACCGAAAATCAAGGATGGCAGACATTTCAGTTCGGTTTGGCATCCCAAAAATCATCTTTGAGGAAGCAGTCACAAACCATCCAAATGTACGCCCAACATCAAGGATCAATGAAGGCAATTTTGTTTATTAACCAAAATTAAAAACCATCGCACACACATACACACACACACTTGCACATGTGCACACACACAGATTCCTAAGCTGATAAATCTTCATCGAGGAAAGCAACTAGAACCATAACCAAACCCATTCTCCCTTGTTCCTTGAGAAGGGTTGACCTCAAATCCACCAAAAGCTTCACAATTTGGAGCTTTTGGGCCTTCCTGTGCATTAGCTATAAGCATATGTTCCTTTCATAAGGCTCCCGGAAGACTACAGAGAGACAAAAGTTAACTCAAATGATCACAGTGCAGCCCGTCACACCCCGATCATTGCATCATCTAAGTCTGGTCACCCACACGTGAATTAGGCAAAAAGGCTGCGAGTCTCATGGTTCTGATGCTGCTGGCTCTGAAGAAGGCTCTTCAGACTCTTCTAAAGCTATACAGCCATTTTTGCTTGAAAATCTTTTCTATTAGGAGAACAAAATACATTAAAAATACTATTAGCTATTTATTGAGTGTTTGTTATGGGCTAGGAACCACAGTATACCTTTGGCTTAGCGTGATATTCCATTCTGGCGCACGGGAGGACTCTCTCATGTTAGGGAATGGAGGAAGGAGAGAAAGAGAATCTATGCTCGTTCAGCAGGGTGGGGCAGAAGATGTGAATCTGTTCATAAGTCAGGCATGTTGTTTCCCCTCACTCTCACAGGGTGTGCACCTCAGAACACCAAATCAATACATCCACATTTGGTGCACGTTCACATTATTATATTCTGTGTACTATTGTAAGCATTAAACCTTTATACATACTTGTCACTGTGTAGCGTTGTATGCATAAAACTATACTTTTTCTACTTTAGAACCAGTTTAAGGGATTTTTCAGGGGTAATTGTTTCTAGCTATAATTATGATGTTACCCCTTGGTTGAGAATAGAGCATAAGGAAGATACAATACCAACATAATGTATTAGCTCAAGTAATCCCCACAACAACCTTGGAGAATGGGTATCTATATTCTGTTTTGTCATTTTACTGTTGACAAAAGAGAATCTCAGGAACTTTAAGAAATTGGTGGACCATCGGGCTTTTAAGTAGAAGAGATGGGATTCAAATCCAGGTCTGTCTGAAGCCAAAACCTAAGCTTTAACTGCTTCTCTTATTTTGAAATATGGTACTGCCAATCTTGCCTCATTTTAAAGGGATTATTAAAAAGCTACAGGATTATACTAACAATTAAAGAATCAAAAGAAAGAAGGGAAGGGTCATTAACTGTGCATTTGCTGGTTGAGGGTGTGAAATGGAGTGGGAAGGAGAATAAACCCTCTAATCAGTTCTGTTCTTCCCCTTACTTTCCTCTACTAAAGATAGGCTGACGTTACAACTGACAACCCAAACTACAAAAACAAACAAACAAAAAAACCAACTAATTTTGTCAGTGGCTTTTATGTCATTTCTCAAAATTTGGAATATCAGTGTTCTGATAGGAAAATTCACACCCACATCTAAATCTTGAAAGTCAGGGTTTTCTCCAT
The DNA here is from genome assembly GCF_041146395.1 of Eulemur rufifrons. Taxonomy (NCBI): domain Eukaryota; kingdom Metazoa; phylum Chordata; class Mammalia; order Primates; family Lemuridae; genus Eulemur; species Eulemur rufifrons. Next base: position 18,334,634 of record NC_090992.1, read on the forward strand.
TAAAAAAAAAATTATTATTTAGTTTAAAATAGATCACCGAAGCCTATTTATTATCCACAGTCTTGTGCAACTTCTGAGTAACTACATCAGAGAGGGCAGTGCTTTTGATTAACATTAACTTGTAAACTTGCAGAGGAGCTACATTTTTAAGTAAAACGCTTTACTTAAAATTATTCAGAACATTTTCTACTCTGTCCTTTAAAAAATTAAGGACTTCCTGTTTTATAATAATCTTTAAATGCTACATAGATTATGAGAATAATCTTCCTGACTGCACATGGTTCTCAGCAGACACAATTTTTAGAATTCTAATTTGAGTAATTCCAAGCATCAGCTCCTCTCCATAAGCATCCTTGATCTAGATCAAGGTCCTCTTGGACAGAATATGGTGAATATTGTCATTTAGCGTCACTCCTTTAAGTTGAAAACTTCAAACTAGATACAGCAAGAGACAAGATTATCTACTGCAATGAGGCACTAGTACAGGAGATGCGGGGTGTTCACCTACGTCCAGGACATAACGGCTACTCTCTGCTTCCATTTCCTTGACACCCTCCTTGTCATTAGCCCTTTCAATCAGACATCTGCAACTGACTCACTCCAGAATGTTCCATCAAATCTTACCAATGTCAAATCCAAAGGCCTTTCCTCATTCTTCATCCTAATTAAATTTTTTTGTGGCTTCTGGCATAGTTGATCTTTCCTTTCTTGATAGTCTCTTCTTCCAAGAAGAGGACAGATTCACCTCTCTTGTCTCTGAGTATCCTTTCTTCATCTCTTTTGCTGACTCATCTTCCTTGCCTTGTCCCCTAAGAGGCAGTATTTCTAGGATTTTGTCCTTGTGCTGGGTCTCTCAATGTTCCCTCTGCCAGACATGTCACCCCCAATGTAGCCCCAAGTATAACCTATGGATGATCCTTTCCTTATCTTTAGCCCCAGGTTCGCACTCTGTCTTATTTCCCTTAAAGCATTTTCAAGTGCCTATTTAACATCCTTACACAGAAGTCCGAGAAAATCTATACTCAATATTTTCTAAAACCAAACTTCTTGTTTGTCAAGCAAATGTTCTCCTCCTAGCCTCTATCTCATTTGCTGACCTTCTCCTAACCTCATGCTCCTTAAAATCACCCTGGAATCTTCTTTCTCCTTATGAATCCTCCTCTGCCCACTCAGACCAGTTGCTAAGCCCTGTCCAGTGGCTTCTAAAACCTCCCTTTATTGTGCTCCTTCCCACCACCCTCACTGCCCAAATGGGACCATTACCAGCTCTTAGCCTTTGAAATCATCTTTCTGACTCAAGTCCCCCTTCTCCCAATAGAGATTCCATATTAAGAATGACTTTTCTAAATGTAAATTTAATCAAGTCACTCCTTTGTTAATAACCTTCGGTGGACTCCATTTGCTTACTTGGTAAAGTCGAAATGCTTAAAAGCTGGCAAAGGGTGAACTTTCCAATTTTCTCCTTATTCACTTCCAATTTCTCTCCCACCCCACCACTCCTTCCTCTCTGATGGGATTGTTCTTTATTTCCCAACCATTCCAGTACATGAATTCACCATGTCATTGTAGCCTCAGCTTATAATTTCATCTATTCTGCTTCCTACCTGATACGATCTTCCTCTAGCTGAAAGACCAGCCTGAACAGTAACTTCTCTGTGCAACATTTAGTGATGAAATAACATGTAAAATGTTGCCTATACTAGGTAGTCAGTATTACATGGAGCCCATTTCAAACATTTTACTCATTTACTCTTCGCAACAAATCTGTAAGTAGGTACTTCCCTTTTACCAGGGAAGAAAACTCAGGCTCAGAAAGATGAAGTCATTTGCTACGTTCCAAAAGCTAGGATGTGACAGAACTCAGCTTTAACAGTCTCATTCCAAAGAAACGTGCTTAATTACTGCGCTATTCTACCTCCTGTCTCCATTTAGGTCTCTTTCCTCCTGCCAGGATGTGAGTTATGTGAGCGCAGGGATTATATGAAATTTATCTTGGTATTTCCAGTTCTCAGCATGTAGTAGACATTCAATAAATGTTTGATGACTTGTGTTCAGAATGAGTGACGCTGCTGCCTTCTCCTGTAGTTAAAGGCCCTCTGCTCTGCGGCCTGCAATCGGCCTTCTTGCATATTTTGATCCTGCGTCTCTCGCTCGGCGCCTCACTCTGCTCATCTGAGCTTATTAATGGCTTTGATCCCTTTCACGGCTCCTTTTATCATAAACTCTGTAAGTCTAGGATGGCTGCATCTCTATATTTACTGGATTAGACTTCTTAATTAATATTTAACTCCTTTTCCTTGAAGAACAAAATGAAAGCAAAAAATGAAATCACCTTCTAGAATTCTTTTCTGATATACAAGGCAGACCTCCCGTTTGTGACAGGTTCCCAGAAAAAGAAGGTGGCCACTCTAAGTGAAAATTATCCAATCCCCATTGCCTTTACCATAGCATCAATTCTGCGCAAGGACCTGATAGCTAAGAGTTATGAAGGAGACACAGTAATCACATTTAATCATTTGCATGCGATAAATCTAGGAACCTTAAAAGCAGTCTAAGTTGATTAAATGCAGCAAAAAAGAAAATTATTTTAACAACAGTTATATGAAAAATAATCGGTATTGTGCGTGGACTATTTGCCACATGCCAGGTACTTTGCTAAGAGCTGATATACTATCTCAACTCATTTAATAATCACAACAAGAATAAAGGAGAAGTACAACTTATTAACCCCATTTGACAGAAGAAACCAGGGTTTTGAGAGCTTAGTGGTAACTTGCTACTGTCATGGAGCTGATACAGGACAGAACTAAGACTCAAACACTTGTCTATCTGACTCCAGAATCCCCACACTTAATACCCATGCCACCCTGCCTCTATTGTGTTCATATTAAAAATAATGATATTGACACCTAGAAAGATGAGGTCTGTTGCCTTCAGCCACATGGCTAGTTAGTGCAAGAGCTAGGACAAGAACCCAGGTCTCTAGACTTTTTTCTACTAAGCCCCTGGCCTCTCCCATTATAGTGCATGGAGTGTATATAGTTATTGAATTTTCTTCATAAAAACATATTGGAAGTTGAAAGAAGGTCATAGTCATGGATACAGGCACAGTTTACCTAGGGGAGATAGTGATAGAAATCTTTGATATTTTTAAAGCATTGAAGCCCACTTAGTGGATTCTACAGAAAATGATCCTGAGTTATGTTTTAGAGCCTGCTCTTTCTTGACTCAACTTTCACAGAAGCAAACAAAGGTATATAAGATCAAGTTGTCATTATGATACCTTCAAAGTACAGATACCATTTTTTAACCTACTATTTCAGCAGGAATAGAAACAGTATCTTGCACCGTTATACAAGATATGTCTTTTTTTTTTTTTTTTTTTTTTTAGAACATATGAAATGCTTTTGCCATTGTTCTCTGCATCCCTTCCTCATTGGGTTGTTAATTCCCCAGGTTATTCACCTCTTCAAAGTGAGAAGGTTATTACTCTTTATAATGAGAAGGGTCAGTTGCACATCAAACCATGGCTACACACACACTTAATGCTGTTTGCAATAAAACGTATCTTTCATGGTTTCCATACATTGCTTTATAAAGTGGATTGCTATGATCTCTAAAACACTGTCATTTTCTTTTATTAGTTAATTTTCAGGCTTACAATATGCTTTGTGATTATTTTGAGACAAACTTTGTTAAATCAAATGAACGAGGACTTAGGTCTCTTACTGAGTGTGGTTTTTACAAATGCATATTTTGTAATCTTTCGTCTTTTTGAATTTGCCTTTCTATTTTACTTTCTTTTTTCTTCCTTCATTGTCCTATCTTCTCTCTTATTCTCCCTTCCTCCTCCCAGAATTTCGTGACTCATTCTGACAAGCAATGTGCTAGACATTAGAACACACATGAGTAAGATGTGATGCTTATACTTAAGATTTCTCACAGTGTATTGGAAAATGTTTCTCCTTTCTTTCCACACCGCCCAAGGACACACAATTCTTTATACTAAAGGAAGATTCCATAACTTCTCCAGCATCGTAAGTGGATCATTGCCTTAGCTGAGAAATAGACTAGGACTGTTTCTCCTGGATCAATAATGAAGCAGTCCACCAGGACTGAACCATACCTTCGCTGTCCTCCTAATCCCATCATCAGTGATTAAGAGAGGTTCCAGAGATCCATCCCTCCCTACCTCTTAACATTCAAAGCCTGGACTTCACTATCTGTTTTCATCCTTATTATGTCTATTATACCTCTGTATTTCAATCATTGAAAAGAATCTCAAACACTTCTCCAAATGCTCATTTCACATTTTTACTTCAGTGGAAATCTTGATCTTTGCGAGGACACTACTTGCCCTGAAGTAGTCAAAAGTGGGGGCAGTTTTTCTTCCTTTCACCCTCATGCCACTGGCACTGAAGATGTGAAAGAGGAACATACTGCTCTTTGTCACTGGTAGACCACGGTTCCTCAATGTTCTGTAGACATCCTCAGCTTTACATCTCTTGCCGTCAGATTATATCACACATCAACTGCCATTCTCACTATCATTCACTGACAACCCTATTTCACTCCCAATTCTCCATTTCTGGATAATGTCGACTCCTGGCTCTCTGTCACTTACCCAGCACTCCACAGGCATGGACAGGTCAGTTTACACATAGGCAATTCTTTAAAAACCTTGACTTTCATTTCTTTGAATTGGTTTGCCACTGACCTTTTCTTGCCTCCAACCTGAGCAACTCATGCTCATGACGATAACACGATAACTACAACTTGTCCTCAACCTCAGTTTCATACCACCCACTCTCTAATCACCATGGCTCACCCTCCTAGCTCACATCTCTCCCATACCCTGACTTCAGGGTTTTTTGACACCCATTGGCAGCCAACTGATTCTACGATTCTATGATGTTCTCATCTTCATCCTTGGCTTAACTTTCATGCTGAATCATTATAATCCTTATAATTAGCCCCTGTACTCACTTCCCCTTTTATTGCACCATTGTATTTGGTACTGGCTTGGTAAAACCAGAGTTGTAGTTAAATCAAACTCTACTTATTTTATGCCTGCACTTGTTAGTAGAGCATGAATCAAAAAAAAAAAAAAAAAAAAAACAACAACAAAAAAACAAACCCACACATACACGTACACCTAACCCTGAAAAATAGCACCTCCACTCTCTTACACAACTTATTCACACTTCTCTTCTTTCTTTAAATCTCTAACACCTCCCCCTCTGTCCTCTTTCTCAGCTGATGACAATAATTCCCACTTCACTAAGAAAACTGAAGCAGTCAATGAAGAAATTCCACAGACTTCCCCAACATACTTGCCCTCTCCCTTTGCCATAGATGAACTTCCCACTCTTGAATTTGGAAAAATAGATTCCCTTCCTTTGCCTATCATCAACTGATCTTTCCTTCTCTATCGGATCATTATCACCAGCATACGAACACACAGTTCTCTTTTTTTAAAAAAGTTCTCTTCCTGCATTTGCAGTCAAATTCATGGAAAGAGTTTTCTTTGATTTTGTCTCTGGATCTTGCTATCTCATTCTCCATTAATCTCCCCACAATTTAGCTTTTAGCATCTTCTACTCCATAATTTGTTCCACTGCAGTTTCAGTTGATGTAACTTAACATTTCAGTTGGAGGAAAATTCATACCTTCAGAGGCTCAGATGAAAGTCTTGGGAGTCTTTTTCTTTTTTTTTAAGGTGTGTCAAAAACAGAAAACATTAGACCTATTCTCTTAACAAATTGTTACCTTACAGTATGCATTGTTAAATTTAAGCACAATGTTGTACAACATATCTCTAAAACTCATTTATCTTGCATAACTAAACTTTACACTTACTTAACAACTTCCCATTCCCCACCCAACTCCTGGCAAACATCATTCTATTTCCTGATTGTATGAATTTGACTATTTTAGATACTTCCTATAATTGGAATCATGCAGTGTATGTGCTTTTGAGATTGGCTTATTTCACTTAGCATAATGCTCTTGGGGTTCATCCTGGTTATCATGTGGCAGGATTTCCTTCTCTTATGGCTAAGTGATATTCCATTGTATGTATATACCAGGTTTTCTTTATCCACTCATCTGTGGATGGAAATTTAGTTTCTTCCCACATCTTGGTTATTGTGAATAATGCTGCAATAAACATGGGAGTGCATATATCCCTTTGAGATCTTGATTTTAATTCTTTTGGATAAATACCCAGAAATGAAATTGTGAGATCATATGGTAATTCTATTTTTAGTTATATTCATATAGTTTTTCATAGTGTTTGTACCATTTTACATTCCCATCTACAGTATATAAGGGCCCCAGTTTCTCCACATCCTTGCCAATGCTTATCTTTTTTGTTGTTTTGATAATGGCCATCCCAACAGTTGTGTAAGATGATATCTCCCTATGGTTTTGAGTTTTATTTCTCTGATTTTCAATGATGATGTTAAGTCCTCACTTAACATTGTTGATGGGTTTCTGGATACTGCAACTTTAAGCAAAACAATAATAAAACCATTTTTTTTTTCTCATCAACTTTATAATGAAAGGACATTGAACAAAACAATGTTATTCAAGGGCAGGTCTACATAGTTTTGCTTAATGTCACAGTTTCCTACGACCTGTTAATGATATATCTCCTTTGGGGAAACTAAAAGCCTTTCTTTTAAGATCAACAACAAGACAAAGAAACATGCTCTTATCATTTCTATTCAACATAGTACTACTGGAAGTTCTAGCAAAGCAATTAGGCAAGAAAAGGGAACACAAGGGTCCCAAATCAGAAAGGAAGAAGTAAAATTATCTCTGTTTGCAGGTGATACGATCTTATTGTAGAAAACCCTAACGACTCTATAAAACAACCTAAAAGACTCCACCAAAAAAACTGTTAGAACTAATAAACAAATTCGATAAAGTTGCAGGATACAAACTCAACATAGAAAAATTAGTCAGATTTCTACATACTAACAATGAGCTATCTGAAAAGAAGATTAAGAAAACAATCTCATTTCCAATAGTATCAAAAAATTTCTTAGGAATAAACTTAACTCAGGAAGTGAGAAGACTTGTACACTGAAAACTACAAAATTTTCATGAAAGAAATTTAAAAAGACACAAATGAATGGAAAGACATCTTGTGTTCATGGATTAGAAGACTTAATATTGTTAAAATGTCCACGATATCTACAGCAATCTACAGATTTAATGCAATCCCTATCAAAATCACAATGACATTTTTTACAGAAATAGAAAAAAATTCTAAAATTCATATAGAAACATGATCTTGGTTCAAAGCCAAAGCAATCTTGAGAAAGAACAAAGCTAAAGATAGCACGCTTGCTGATTTTAAAATATATCACAAAGTGATAGTAATCAAAACAGCATGGTACTGGCATAAAAACAGACACATAGACCAAGGGAACAGAATGGTGTCAGAAGAACTAGATATTTTCATGTAATAGAATAAAACTGGATCTTTATCTTATACCATACACAAAAACAAACTCAAAACGGATTAAGAACTTAAATGGAAGATGTCAAACTGTAAAATTATTTAAAAAAAAACATTGAGGAAAACCTTCATGACATTGGTTGTGGCAATGATTTCTTGGTTAAGACACCCAAAGTACAAGCAATAAAAGCAAAAATAAACAGGTGGGACTACATCAACTAAAATGCTTCTGCACAGCAAAGGAAACTATCAACAGAATGAAAAGACAACCTAAGGAATGGGAGAAAATATTTGCATAACATATATCTGATAAGGGGTTAATACACAAAATATATAAGGAACTCCTGCAACTCAATAGCTAAAACCAAATAACCAGATTTAAAAATGTGCAAATGATTTGAGAATCATTTTTGAGGTCTCTTTTTTCACATACCTCTCAGCCAATACATCTAGAAATAGTACCTTCAAAATATATTGAAAATTAGACCGCTTCTCACCACCCCCATTGTCCAGACATTGTAATCTCTCATCTTGATTACTGCAATAGCCTCCTGTCCTCCCTACCCTTACCTTCTTCCACTACATTCTCAACACAATAGCCACAGTGCTCTTTTGACATGGGAAGTGAGATCATGCTATTCCTATGCTCAAAACTCTGTGTGGGCATTTATTTTCCTGAAAAGAAAAGTCAATATTTTAAATAGTCTATGACCCAACTCAGCTTCACTTTTACCTCTCTGTTCTCATTTCTTATTATTCTTTCCAATTTGCATCCTGCTGTAATCACATTGACTTCCTTGAATATACCAGGAATATGCCTGCATTAAAGTTGTAGTACTAGCTTGTCCATCTGACTGGAATAGCATATACCTCCATACTTGCCCCCTTTAAGTTTTCCTTCAAATGTCAGCTTTTCAATGAAGCCTTCCCTGGCCCCTTCACCCCTATTTATTACTGCAAAACTCCCACAATCACATATTTTAACTATTTTTACCCTCTTTTCTTTTTCTCATACCATTTATCATTAGGTAGCATAGTTTTTTATTTCCTTCCTTCCTCCCTCCCTCCTTCTCTCTTTCTTTTCCTTCCTTCCTTCCTTCCTTCCTTCCTTTCTTCCTTAGTCTCTTCCTCCTTCCCTCCCTTCCTTTCTTTCTTTCTTTCATTCATTTTTTCTTTCATGTTTATTATATAGTGCCCAATAGAATTTGAATTTCAAGAGGACAGGAATCTGTTTCCAGTTTTTCACTAATATACTCTAAGCATAATACATAATAGATGTTCAAAAAATATTTTGAGTGCAATAAAAATTTAGAGTTAAATGTTGTTGCCACTAATTACTCAATATATTTTGAAGTTATTCTAGAGACCAGTTGTATTAGTCAGTTCTCCAGGGAAATAGAACTAATAGGATATACATATATAGTTATATATGAAGACATTTATTATAAGATACTGGCCCATGCGATTATGGAGGCTGAGAAGTGACCACAGTCTGACATCTGCAAGCTGGAGAAAACCAGTGGCATAGTTCAAAGGCCTGAGAGCTGGAGAGCTTATAGTACAGGTTCTAGTTCAGGTCTAAAAGCCTGAGAACCAGAAATGGTGAGGGCAGGAGAAAATGTCCTAGTTCCAGTTTAAATACTTACACAACTACCCACATTGCCTTTCTACTCGGTTGTCTTCCTTACCACGTCTAAAATGCATATACCCCCAAATCCTATCTCCTGCAATTATTTACCATTTTAATACTTAGGAATCCATCCAATTGCTAAAGCTAGAAATCCTTTTATAGCTCTTTTATTTTAATCAGCTATTGCATTGAAACCGTCATCAAATTCCCCATATTCTATCTCCAAAATTCACCATAAATTACTTATTTCTGTACAATGGTGAAGGCTGCACCATTTTCCCAAAGTTCTAGAAGAAAGAGATAAATAAAATGCTAAAAAATTCAAAGGAGTAGGAGTTCACATGTAGTTAAAGAGAACAGGAGGATTTCCTAGAGGACTTGGTGTCTTAGATAATTCTTCGATGATGGGTGGGGATGTGAAAGGTAGGTGGGTTTGGGGAAAACAATGAAAACAAAGGGAACAGGATGGACAAAGACACAGAGGAGGAAGGAATGTTCTCTGGAAAAATAAGTAGCCCAGTTGGGCTGGAGCTGAAAATATATTTAGAGGAGAAGTGGGAGCAAGGGCTAAAAACATAAAATTGGACTATATTGTGGAGGGCCTGAAATACCACAGTGGGACAGATTAAGTTGATTTGTATACTTCCTGCCTTCCCAATGTGCCTTGTTATTCATAGCCATAAATGTGTATCAGCGGAAATGGAAGACAACCTGTATTCTCTTAATTGTTCTGCATTTCACTGGGGTCTTTTCCATTCTAAATGTACAAGGGGATGCCCCAGAATACAGAAATTTTTCCATTGTTTTTTTTTCTATGACATCAATTATTAAGCAACACTGTATATTAGCAGAACCATGTGCTTATTATAATAGTAATTGCTTCCACATGATTATTTTCAGAGTATTTCCTTATGTGCTGAGATATTTATCTTGCAGGCAGAACTACCTATTTTGTGAAAATACCAATAGCAGGGATACCACTGTGTTTATGATTACTAACCTCATTGAATCAAAGGCACCATAGATGGAGGAAGTTTTAAGAATATTTAATACATAATTTACTCGATTCTATCTCCTCAAGGTGCCTTGCAGATTGTCTTAGTAGATGTGAATTTCCTTTCATCATGTGGAATGCAATTCTATCCTTGGCTTGTTATAAATTAACAATCTGAAATAAAGTCCTGCATTCTGAATAACAGCTGACATACTTAATATGGAAAAAAATTCTCTACTCAGCGCTAGCATTTCTTCTTTGGTTAGTGCAACCATTTTAAATGGCTTTCCAGCTAGCTCTGATTTCTGATATACCCAAATCAACATTTTATATATCTATATACATAGATATATAAATATAAATATATATAAATACATGTTGTTCCAGCCCATAGAAAGTGAGTCATATGCTTTTGAAAATATAGCTAAGTGATTTTCACACCTGTAAATGAACATTTTAAATCATCTTTATGAATAACAAGGTACAATAGGACTTTCTCTGAGATCACTGTAGACATTGTAAAAAGTTAATACAAACTAAAAAATGAGATGAATCATTTTCATATCTTTTCATCTAAGGAAGAAATACAAATCATAAAATAACAAATATACGTAGACAATGAAAACATGCAGAGTTGCTCATATTAAAATAAATAACAACTGGAATAAAACTATTTTTATCTCTAACCTGGAAAAGCATTAATGACAATGTCCAGTAACTCCTGAGCACAGAGAGCCGCTGTGCCTATTGACGCTCATATCATGCTAGTGCAAGAGTATACATCCCTATTAGGAAACTGTTGAAAAGATTTCAATTTTGCATAACTATGTATGTTCTAACTCTTCCAGGAATCCATCCTAAGAAAATAATTAGGGATGTGCACAGGAATTTAGCTATAAGGATTTTATTCATCACACAACTCTTTACTGCATCTAATTTTTTTTTTAATTCTGCACTCGAATGTTTATAGCAGCACAATTCACAATTGCAAAGATGTGGAAACAACTCAAGTGCCCATCAATACATGAGTGGATTAATAAAATGTGGTATATGTGTACCATGGTATACTACTCAACTACAAAAAACAATGGTGAACTAGCTCCTCTTATATTATCCTGGATAGAGATTGAGCCCATCCTTTGAAGTGAGGTATCACAAGGGTGGAAAATTTGCATCTAAAATTTCTAAAGTTAAATGTCCAATGAAAGGAAATTGAGGAACTGTATTAAGCTAAAGGAGTAGTATGCACCCCTTAAATATTGCAGAAAATACTTAATACCATGGGAAAGTGTTCATGGTATAGTTACTGAAAAAAGTAAGGCTATGTAGGGTTTATAAATCATGATGTCAACACTGTAAAAATATTAATATATCTCTCTCACTTTCTCTCACACAGAAACACAAAGACTGAAAACTATATGAATCAAAATATTAAGCATTATTATTTCTGGTATCAAATTACAGGTGACTTTTATTCCTTTTCATAAATATATATGTATATCTCATATATCCATACACAATGTATATATACACCTTATATATATTTTTGGATACTTACAGATATGTTATATAATTTTACACATATATACTTATATATAATACATATAAACTTCTATGTATCTTACTTTGCACATCATAAAGAATCAACAAAAAAAATCGCCCTTTTTAAAACGTGAAAAAGTGGTAGCATTAGGATTCTATTTTATTTTGGGAGTCCAGATGCACTGAGACCCTTTAGAAAGCAATGAAGAGGACATTTCTTGTCAAATCTTACAGGACCTGGTAAATATATTTACTTTTATAAAATAAGGAAGACTGAAAGTACCAAAACTTAGTACCCATCTTAAAAAGTCAGAAAAAGAATATATTCCAAAAGTTAAAGTGAAGAAATTAAAAAGAAGCCCACAATAAAATTAATGAAAAAGAAAAATTAGAGTAAATAATAAAGACAAACAGAAAGCTTGAAAGAGGAAATAAGACCTGGTGTTCTATAGATTAGTAAGGTGACCACATATAACATTGATCAATTCCACATTTCAAGATAACTAGAAGAGATTAATTTGAATTTTCCTAGTGTAAAGAAAAGGTAAATATTTAAGGGCAGGGATATCCCAATTTCCCTGATTTGATTATAAGAATGTATCAAATTATCACATATACCCTGAAAATATGTACATTGAATATGTATCAATAAAATTTTTTTAAAAAGAAAGATTGAAAGGAACATAAATAGATCCCTTTCAAGCCTGATTAAAAAACATGAGAGATAAAAATGTAAAAGATTAGGGATGAGGAGGGAGACATAACTATACTTATAGGAGCAATTAAACAAATTACATGAGAATATGACTCATGAAGAAGCAGCAAGGATATAGAAGCAGAAATAATCTTCAAGAAACTATTAATCAACCTGGAATAGTTCTAGCTGAAGTTTGCCTACAACACAGTAGCTGTGCTTTTAAAAATAATATTATGACTGCTTTTCTTGCACAGGCAATATTTGATGTTATTTTATTATTAATCATTTGATTAAGTATTGTAAATGCTGGAGTCTAGCTATTGTAAGACTGTATTCTATATGTAAGCAGAGCAGATCACACTGTAAGGAACACTCCCCGTACTGCATGAGTGTGGAATCATGTACTTACTCCTATTTTCTTGCTATTCATCTTAAAATTAGATGCTTTTAAAATGTTAATATCTTAATTACAAATATTCAGCATTCATATGCTGGTCAGGGGTTAATTTCTCCTACTGAAACATCAAGAAGCAGAAGACTCTTTTTAGTCTAAGGGTTTCTTACGTCCTTCTACCTGGATTACTATTTCTCTCTCTGTTGTCACTGCTTCTAATTTTGTTACCTTCCTATCCAAACACTTGTTTATGTGTATGTGTGTGTGTGCATGTGTATGGGGTGTGTGTGTGAGTATGTGTGCGTCTGTATGTATTTTAATTTAGATGCTTCCTAAAACACAACAGTCTCTGCTCAAATAAACTTTCAGTAGTTTGATAATGTCTACTTGGTCAGACTTTAACTCCTTGGGATGAAACTCAAAGATTTTGGTCATCTGATTGCTATACATCTGTTGATATATTTCTACTACTGCTCAATAAAATCACTGTGTTCTAATTAGTCTGACTGCAGTTTGAATTTTTTGGAAGACAGTATCTCCTGAAAAATCATCATCACTTCCACCCCACTGCCCATTCTCCAATCACTGTACGCACTGGCTTTTCTTCATTTGGAATATCTATCATCTCATTTCTACTCATATAAACCCAGACCCTCCTTTACAACCTAATTAAAACTGTACCCCCTCAAAGCTGCCCTCACTGTACCAGTTTGCTGACATATAGAATGTCTATTTTCTTATGTCTCTATTGCAAGTAGATAGGAATTGCTCTTTAAATGCACAGGGGTGCTTGGTTTCTTCAATAAACAACAAAATCACTATTTTTGTCTATTTAAATAAGAAGTGAAAGTCAGCACAGAGAATTGACAAAAGAAATAGGAATTGTACCAAAAAGTATTTAGGTACCATTAGCACAGATGGCTGTGAACAATAAGAAAGACAATCGAACAGGGTTGCCACAAAATAATAGATAATCCAAATATTCTGAGGAATGAGTGGCTACTGGGAAATAAAATGTCTAAAACAATAGTCATTTAATATTTTGTCATATAACTGTATCAACATAAACATTTGGACACACTTCCAATGTATACATTCTTGTATCTATGTAACCTCTCAAATATGTGTGTGTGCATGTGTATGTAGACATATAGCAATGTATTACATGCCTCATAAAACATACTCAAAAGTTAAAATTTTAAAGAAAAGATTAAAATAAAGGTAAATATACAGAGAAGTTTTAATTTTTTTTGCCTGCACCAGTGAATCATGATGCCCAAACCATATCTTAGAGACATGATCCCACTAATTATAATAGGGTAGAATGAAATAATTAAGAAATTAGTTCACCAAAGATATGATCAGGCTTTGCTGGATGCAGGGTGAGGAGGGAAAGTCCTGGGGGAAAAGATGGGGGCTTGGAAGAGCAGAACAACATAGAAGAATACGTCTGTACATTGCAAAGAAATCAGGCTCCCCACTAACTCGGATATTATTTCTCTGACACTCAAACTCATTTAGGGCTCTGTGCCAGCAAGAATTTTTACATGGGACTTGAGAGAAAGTGGACCCTTTCCTGTGGATTGTGGCTTACATGGATGAGAGAGCATAATTGGTTTTAGGGTTATGAGGCTTTAAAGAGCATACTGCTTCGTGTGAGATGACCAGCGGAGTTCAAGACAAAAGAAAGTCAACACAGGTTTCTCTTCTCTCCTTCCCCTGAAACTCCACACTAGAACATGTCTACAGTATTCATTTTGGCATTTTCAGATATGGCCTGACTCTACCATCTCCCTGGAATATGGTCAGTTTGTGTTTCTTGATATCTATTCCTCTCAATAACATCCTTGTTCCCAATGGAACCCCTTTGTGCACACACAACACAGACACACACACACAAAGAGGCACACACACACACACACACAACGGCTTTGTATGGTGCTGAGCAATTAGCAACCATGCCTTAAATCTTTTCAGAAATAAAATAAGAATTTCCCAGATTAAATCACCTCCTCATCTGAGATTACTATTATTCTCCTTCAATATTAAACAAAACAGTTTTATCTTTATCATATTTGAGTCTGTATTACAATATGTTGACTTAAACAATGTGTGTTACCTTCCAAATACCAATTTTCTTTTTTTAAAATTCATTTCAAAGATTATTTTGGATGAGTGAATGTGAGATAGTGTGTTTCCTGCATGAGATACACTACAGAGAAATGCTTCGCAAACCTCCTCCAAGCCCCAGCTCTCTCAGTGTAAGTTCAGGCTCCTTTTCTTAGGTTTAATGCAAGTGGAAATACTGCTGTAGTGTTGATCTCTTCTATCCCCTCACAACAGTATAAACCTCCACAAAGTTACCTCTTAACCTAGTCTTTTCCAAAGAATGCTCAAATATTTCAGCTTCTCCACATTAGTGAACATGCTTGTACTTCAGTTACCTTTTCTTCCTCCAAAAATATCCCTTGAATGGCAAGACAACTGGTAGTATATTGCATCGTGAGTGAGAATCATTGCTGAAGTGGATAAGTGGGTATCCTACTTATCCACTGGCTTGTGTAACACTGTTTCTAACTCTTTCTGGTTCCCAACTCTTGGCCTGCTGGAGGTCTTCATCTGTCACTGCATTTTCCTCTTCTGGCCTTGGTTTTACTGTCTTTCCCTTTATTGTAACAGACTCCATGAACCTTTTGCTGGATCAAAACTGAACACAATTAGTACTAAGTCATTTTCCTCCTTTTTAAATGGCTTCCTCCTGAAAATCCCTGGGGTTTTCCTTAATCAGCTGAAGTAGCTAAAGTTTTAAAAGTAGGTTTTCCCTCCACCTATTTCCAAAAAGTCCACCTCGACATTTTACATTAAATTAGCTTTAATTATAAGTGTTAAATCAAAGATTCTAACCTTAATTTTTCAGCACTTTGGAGCATCTACTTCAGAAGATGGGGATGACATGTTACCCACTTAATCTCCCCACGCTTACACAATTATTTTATTATTTTCCAAATTAAATTCATTTTCATTTGATTAAATTTTATCTGAAGCATTTAAATCTAAATGCCTTAAAACTCTTTTAGAAATTTGGTATAGAAAAATTAAACCCACTTTGCAGATGAGTTCAACTTGCAAAAAAGAAGTAACATCATCATTCTAAATATGTATTCAATTAAGATAAAATTGCTGGGTTCTAGCTGTCTTTCCACAATTTCAATCTCTGATTTCCTTAAAGTCTATATGTAGGTCAGGGTTGGTAACTCAAGTGCTTACCAAAGCTAAATCAGACCTTAAACTAAAAGAGCAACCTGAAGGGAGCTTAGGTACCCCAAAGGACACAGGCCCCATATCTACAATTGCTACTGCTACTGCTTCTAACCTAATTTGTCCAGAGCAAAACTCCCACCAGTGTTACTGGCTTCCTCATGTTTTAAAAGGAGGCAGCAAAAATTTCTAATGAAATCTCCCACTTTTAAAATGTTGGTTAGTAATCTAAAACGTTTTAAACACTGCAGGAATCAAAGAAAACAACTTAAGCTGGATTCAGCCCGTGGACTATAATTCGTAACTTCTGTTCTTGGTGACTATCCATTGAACCTCTTGGCCCCATCTTCAACTCATTTACCATTCCTCAAACTGAATTTAGGAAAACAGAGAAAGAATAATTTTCTGGGCAGTTCTTTCGGCTCGCATTACATAATACTCAAAATTAAATCACAAGTAACACTTTTACCTTCATGTATGAGGATATATACATAATACCTACATATCTGAAATCTCTATCCTCTTTCCTTCCACTTACTGTGTCCCAGTTTTAGAACAGCTAAGTGAAGTGTCCCATTACATCTCATATATTCTTCTCAAACCCTTTGCAGTGTGATATTATTTTCTGTACAGGTTCATCCTGATTCAATTGTCTGTAGAAAATTTATACTATCAACTTCCTTAGCTTTAACTCATTTTATTTATGACCTTAATTCTTGATTCATGGTCCATATCTCCCATTTATTATATACATTTAATTTGATCCCGGACAAACAACTAAACTAAAAAAAAAGACTGCACAATAAGCAAAAAATGTTAAGAGTTTTCTGACTGAAAGAGGCTCCCAATTGTGAACTGACAAAAACATTTTGCTTCTTACCCTTTTACCGCCTTTGCTACTCAACTGAAGTTAAAGTACTGATATCAGGAACTCAGCAGCTTAAAACCAAATGATTATCCACCAAGCCCAATGTCTCCCCGAAGGCCTAGAGATTACACATGTAATAATCAGGCTGCCCTTGCCAAAAGTAAGGCTTAGTGCTTCATTTTATTTATTGTATTTATTGGATGGAGCCATTACTTGATAGCTCCTGGGAGCATTAACAAACATGAAAGAAACCACCACAGGAAAGAAGGAAATATATAAATAACTAAAGACCATACCACTAAAGTTTATAATCTGGAACGTGCAATACTGCAATAAGGCACATACTCTTCCCCTCCTCCAAGTACTTTGTTCTACTTTAAAGTAATGTGAGCGTTGCTTAATTTGCCAAAACCCTAAACCTCTAAAGTATTGTACAGGTCCATTTGCAAACATCAATCCTTTCACCTCTAGTTTATGTATCATGCCATGTGACAATGTGATATTCCTAAATTTTGTCTCTGGTTCTGTATTATTTATTATCAGCTGTGTTTTAGCATTGTGGCAATCTTATATTTGACTCCCATTAATAAACTTTTTAAAAATAAGGTGTCTCTATAGCCTTTGATACCTGGATTTTTAGAGAATTGAATCAGATATATTAAAATGAGATCGTCTTTTCATTTAGGAATAGACTAGACTAAGAACCTATGACAATTCGTTCCTATGTCCTTTATTTTTTTCAATCCATGATAGCTCATTTCACACTCTTCTTTATAAATGTTACTCTTTCAAATTTGCAAGCATAAAAAAATAAAGCTGAAAAACACAATTTGAAATAATTGTCATCAAAATGGCTTGACAATTTGTTCTGTTTCTTTTTGTGTGTGTGTGTGTGTGTGTGCACGTGTGTGTGTGTTGTTTTGTTTTTAAGGAATTGAGACAATAGTTTCTTTAGGTTTCATAGAAAGTCTTTCCGTAAGATTTGGCAGGGAAAGAAATCATTCTGTATCAGTACCAAAAGTACAGTCCAATATGAATGTATGCTTTGTGTATCTACACTCTTTTACTATTCTTAATCCTGATTTTTTTTTTCTTTTCTTAACGGCGAAATTATGAGTCCTTGGCTATGTCTGTGGCCAATAGTAACTTTTTATGTCTGTTCCAGCCATTCTCTATAATTTTTAGGTGTGGGATGAAGTATAAGAAAGGAGTAGAGTGGATTATAAAACACAAAATAAATTTAAGAGTATGTAAGAGAAATAAAGTGGGGCAGAAACAGAAATTCACTAGCAGGTCTTGTATGGGTTTACCTAAGAGACGCTCTAATGCTCAATTTATTGAAGAGCTGCTTTTTGAAGAGAAAGGAGGCAGACTTAAGAAACTGTCCTCATATTACAAATTAATGCAGCTTGGTTGGCAGTAGCAGTCTACAGACTTTGTCCCTGGTACTAAGGAAACTCCTTCCTTCCCTCTGGGTTCATTCCTCATGTTTCAGTTAACAGGCAGTGAATACCTGGGTATGCTGAAACTCTGCTGAGGACACAGATACACTACAGACCTCTGCCAAAAGGACTCACAATCTAATAGAATTTGTGTTCCACAAATACACTTTACACAAATCCATTATGTGCCCAGAGCCAGCTTGTTTTATAAATGCATTTTGTGAAATGCAATGGAATTAACCCAACATTTATATTTCAACCTCAAAGTACATTATGAGGATTGTAAATTTCCCAAATGACAACAGATGAAAATGAACATTGTCCTTATTTACTTTGGGTGGAAATGGAGTGGGGAGGGGAAAAATAATTTTCTTATAGTTTTAACCAATACCGGATTTAGTTTTTCTGTAATTTCTGGCTTCTTATCCCCTGGCCAAGCTTATTTTGTCTTTTTTTTTCCCCTTTCTTTCTGGATTTCTAATAAAATAACTGAAACTAGAATTATTCTGGGAAAAAATAAAAATTCTCCAGGATATTTTTAAGTCCCCAGGGTGAAGAAACTGCCTAAGGGAGTCAAGAGTACACAGACGAGATTTTTATAGTTTGTGCTACTTCGTATCTATACGGAGACAATTAGTTATTCTTGTGTATTAGTGACTATCCCATTTTCTCCATAACTCAGGTGATACAAAGAGCCTCAGAGAGGATATATTTTAAATGAGACATTTATTACTGAAGAAAGGTATGGATTCTAATTTAAAGTCCCTGGGAAAGCCCTTTCTATAGATGTAGTCAAATTACATGGCAGCAAAATGTTGGCCTAGTTGTTCTCAACTCTCATTGCCATTTCTAGCCAAGCCATTAAGATAGAGTTAAAGCACCTGGTAAGATAACTTGAACCTGAGAGTTTTATACATGTAAAGCAACCCAGCCGAGGCCAGCACAATGTTAATTTAGTGGACATACAGGGAGTGTAAGATGCAGAACTGTGAGTGGTAATAACTCTGAAGTGTCTATGCTGCAAAAAATTTTTTTAAAAATTTAAAAAGACAAGTTCCTCTGTGTGTTCGGTGTGATAGGATGTTCAAGTTACTTAGTGGGTTGTTTTTGTCACAGCGGCATGTAGGAAGCCCAATCAACATTGATCTAGAAAGAGCTGTTGGCAGAGTCAGGGATTTTATAACATGATTTTGAAGGCTGGATACATGCTTCAGACTATAGAAAGGAAAGTTGGTTGCTGAGATCTGTCTTCACTTGCTAACTATGCTTAGCAAAATCACATTCAGAATTTTTTAAGGGAGATTTTAAATAAACACTGTGAAAAATCCATGCACCCCCAAAATCCCACCATAAAGATGAAATAAAAACATATGGAATCCCACAAAAAAAGATTCATTTTATAATCATGTATCTTTAAAATCTAAAATTGAATTGGAGAGCTCCTTTCTCAAAGTATAGATTCTTGTTACTTCCTCTTCAAGAGAGGCATACCTAAAAGGTTATTGATTTGGTTTTGAAAGACACAGTGTTTATTATGGAGGAAGCCATGGCTGGGTACAAGTGTGAGAAATTAATGATGGCTTTGTAAGTGTCCACGCTGTGGTGTGGAACCAGTGGGGCAACTGTCAATCTATATGATAATACATTCCCAAACTTCATAAAATCAGTGATGTGAAAAAGCATTGATTTCTTTGTGAGCTAAACAGAATTTGTCAGAGAGAAAGAGCAAGAAGTTTACTGAAGTTAACACCTCTGCCTGCAGAGTTGCTTGCACCTCACTTTTTATTTTCTTAAAGAGTTTATGATGTGATGTGTAAAATTTCTTATTTTTATTTCTGGCCAAAAACACAAACAGGATATGCATTATGTACATCTTTTGAATATGTGAAATATTGAACAATTTTAAAAAAGAGAAAAGGAAAGACATTCTACCTGTACATTTTCAAATAACCATCTCTTACCTAGCTTAAACTCTGGCTTCAGTACCTCCTTTGCGATTTATAAGACACACTCACATACGGAGTTGCTTAGTGCTTCTAAGCACATTTCTCCTTACGCAATTCTGACTGCATTTGAACTAGCATTATAGGAAAAAATCAGGATGCTGTATCTAAGGGTTTATTTCTCATAAGAACGCAGGGATTTACACAGACTCCCACAAAGCGAAAATTGTTCAAATATAATGTTTCAAATAATACTAGAAAAAAGAGACTACCATTGGTCTACCAAACATGATTAATTATAAAATTTTCCCATCTATTATAATTCTGGGTAAATTCAAGGCAAGTATTTTTTACTTCCTTGGCTTCCCTGGAAATCTCCCCTTATGAACTGAGTTTTTAACATGTATATAACTCAAAAAGGAGAGGGTGCAGATCTATAATGTATAAATAACCCTGTTAGATGGTTCCCTGTATAGACGTGAGAATACCAACCATGAGAGATTTACTAAAAGACCTTGTTTAAAATTTGCTGTAAATTCTTGGGTTACATGTGATTTTATTTGTTATGCAATCAAACTGCCTCCGTTTCAACAGTATCTGACACACACCGAAGTTGAAAAAGGACATCAGTAAATGGATTCAATGTATGCTTTTATGGAAACTTCTAAAAGTAATTTCCTATCAAATAAGGATGTTAGAGTGTTGAATGTGCCAAGTGTCAGAATTTTGTTAAAATTCAAAAGGAGTCAAGTGCAGATTTTTCCTTAAGAGTACACCTTGATTAGCTACATGAATGGAGGCATAAGATCCATCCATCCCCTTGTCCCCACTGTAGAATAAATTATTTCAGAATTAAACATAAATTTAAATCCAAAAAAGTGACATCTTTTTGAATATATGCGACTTACCCAGGAAATAATGCATTTCCAACACAGTTTTGAGCTTAAATGATATTTAGCTGTGCTTTTGCATTCACAACAAGCTGTCTGCCGGCAAATTTCTTTTTCTTTTTTAAATGAAAGAAAATACGTAAAGCTGCTCTGGCAGAAGTTTATAATATTTTATATAAACATTCTAAACTGATCTATTTGTAAACATTTTAATGGTGATGGTAATTCTTTTAGCAAACATGCAATCTATTCATGACAAACCACACAGCATTTGATGTTTTCTTCATAAATGAGCTGTAACCTAATGCAATTTATCTTTTAAAAAAATTTTTAAAAAAGGTTTCTGACTCAACATAGTTCTGAGTTGCTCAGAAATCCACAAATAAGCACCTTATCTCTTTAATGACTTGTTTAGGCTTCCCCATATTTACTGCTTAATGATTGGAAGGATTTAATTTTCAAAGTTTCATTAAAAGCCACCCAGAAAGCTGATGGATAGGCAGTACCGATTTGTGATAGAAGATGCGGGAAACCATTAACCTACGTAGGTGCCAAGGGGAAACGCAAACATATAAGAGAATACTTTTTTGAAGACAAGTCTCTCCCTATTTGTCATTATTAAACTCCAGAGCATCTGTTCCAAGTTTGATCTTCAATACGGATATGAGGCATTGCCGCCTGGAAATGAAAGTCTAAGATAAGGTAGGATTCTTAAGAGATCGTCATGAAAAAAAATAACCTAGGTTGCCATTTCCTGGGAAGGGGAAATCAATACAAAGACCTAGAAACTTGCACAGAGAGGACACTTTCTAGATGTGGGTCATAGTTTATCAAGCTGCTTCTTTTGCAATGTAATTTATTTGCTAATCAGACCCACTGACTCTACCTGAATACTGTGTTATCATCAAAAGGTGATTTTAAAATTCTCTTCTCATTTCTGGTGTACCTGAGGGTAGCTGGTTGATTTTCCCCCAGCTCACACTAGGTAGACAAGGTCGATTTAAAAGAAAATGAACGGTCTTATGACACCTCGTTATTAAAAAAAAACAAAAGCATCCCAAGCCCCAGGCAGAAGAGTGGGCAGAACGTGGAAAGATATTTGAGAAGCAGGCCTACCGTTCTCATCGTCTGACTTGTTTTCGTTGTCGGAGTCAGTCAGGGTGAGGGCCGAGTTTTCACGACTGGACAGGCCGGAACTGCGCCTGGACTTTATCCCTCTCCCCCACAGTCTGATGGCGTGCTCTGGGGACATCCCTCCCTCGGTGTCCGAGTCGGCGTCGGACCCTGTGCTCAGGGAGTAGCCCTGGTGCAGGATCCCCATGTCGGAGCAGTAGCCACTCCGGTGTGGGGAGGGCTCACAGATGCCCAGTTCCGCAAGGGTGAAGTTGGTTCCTAGGGCGACAGTGACAGGGACGCTGGTTACAACTTGTGACATGCATTATAAAGTCAAAATTTATTCACACAAAAAAGTGCACGCTCTCCCCTTCTGACGAATATATCAAACACCCCGTGGCGTACAGAAACAGGTCTTGGGGGGGATAAGAGTATTCTTTGGAAAACAAACAAAGAAAAAGAAAGTAAGTATCAGTCCCAGAACACAATGCTCAGATTTTATTTCAGAGATTTTTAGGCATTCTGACACGGTTGTGTAGGTAGCACCATGTATCTGAAAAAACCCTGAACTTATCAAAATAGCTAAAATATACCAAGCACTTACTTGGGCATCTTTGATTCTGCAACTTTTATTTTACATTTTAAAATATTTTGCAACTTTATGAAAATGATAATATTATTGTACTCATTTTATAGATGAGGAAAGTGAGGGCCAGAGAATTTATGTGATTTACCCGAGGTCAAGCATCCTGATGGTAGCAAAACCTGGATCTGATCCCTACAAAGTCTGTGTTCATGTCACTCCACCTTAACCCTCTAATAAATATGAGTGGCAGCTAGAAGACCTGGGTGCCCACCCAAGCTTTCCACTGGTAACAGCCTCATTTGAGGCAAGTCTCTCAACTCTGAAAGCCCCAGTTTTCTCATCTGTAAAATCTGGGTATTAATCTCTTAAATTTCTCTTGGGATCATTGTGTGCCTCCTATGATAATATTTGACGAACTGTTTTTTAAAAATGAATGCAGTCATGCATCATTTAACGAGGGGGGAGACATCTTTTGGGAAATATTAGGTGATGTTCATTGTGTGAGCATCATAGGGTGCACTTACACAAACCTAGATGGCATAGCCTGCTATGCAACTAGGCTGTGTGGTACAGACTGCTGCTCCTAGGTTAGAAACCCGTACAGCATGCTATTGTACTGAACATTGCAGGCCACTGTGACACAATGGTAAGTATTCATGTACCTGAACATATAACAGGTACAGTAAAAATATGGTATTATAATTTTACAAGACCACTTATATATGCCTTCTGTCCTTGACAAAAACATTGTTATGCTGAGCATGACTGCATATGTAATGTGTTACTGAAATCGGCATCCTAGGGATGAAGAACTAGTTCTTTTGTCTCTAAATGATGTCAAATAATCTCTGCTAACACAAATTAAAACCACAAGTAGTCTTCACCTATGATAAGTAAACGTGTGCACATGGGGACGTGTAGAGGTGGACTCATGGTTGGATGGGAAGCAAAGAGAATAGGCATTCAGTGAACACTTATTTTACCATGTATGGGGCATTGGGACAGGCACTTCATAGGCTTTATGTCATTTAAATTTCATAATAGCCCAGCCGTTTGGGTGTTGATATTACCACTTTACAAAGAGAGGTTAGATATTGTGTCCCATGTCATAGCTGGGCAAGTGGCTGTCCCATGTCCTAGCTGGGCAGAATTCACCTCTCCATCTGCAGACCCCAAGCCTGTGATCTTTCCACAGCGTCAAGCAGGCTCAATCAAGAGAGAACCTGGCAGCATTTTTGCGCAGTTTATTTATGTGTGTCCTTAACTATTCCGATTCTTCAGGGAAATTTTAAGCTTTCAATGCAAAATAGGTGGAATCATGATGTCCACTCTAATTATTGACATGTAAAGCAGATTTCTTTTGTCTTTAAGCAATTTACGGCAATGAAAAGCAGTGAAGAAATGCACTTCTATGCTACGAAGAGTGGAGCAAATACCAAAGCCAGGCATTTGCTCACTCTAAGAATATTTATTACATTACGGCCATTCTCTACCACTCATGTCTCCAAACTCTTGATGTAACTTGACACTCTATGATAGTTTACATACATGGTATCATTTTCCAGCTTTTGCTTTAAAAAGCACCAAACTGTTTATATTAACCTAGTGTGACTTTAATTTGTAATAGACAGATGCCTTTTTATTCTGAGTTTTTACTTCCCTGTCTTCACTGCACGTTGAACTTCCACAGCCTAATTTGGCTGTGTAAATGGCATCAAACCCGATTCTATACATAATCATCTCTTCACAGTGAAACTTATTCACTGGAGAGCTCACCCGAGCACAGATTCCCGTGAGCAGGGGGTGATTACCCACTACCTGTGCAGTGAAGAGGGAAGTCCCCTCTGCCATCAGCACTGTGCTAAGGGTTGCTGTTTACTCCCTGGGCACAGTTTGTCATGCTGTCTGAGATTCCCTGCCTGGTGTACCCTATTCCAGTTTGCACCTTGTAATTAGATATTGTCTCATAATTGTATAATAAATGTATATTTCAGTCTCGGTAGTCTATAAAAATGAAGGTACTGAGCTCATATATATACATATATACAAGACCTTTCTCTCTATTGTTGCTTTTCTTATTCTTAATTGGAAAATGTCATTTTATATTAGTATTCTTCCATCTTGTCTTTAGAGTTCAAGTTCTTTCTGGGCAGAGTCATGAAATATGGTACTTCATTTTGCCTCAATAAATGAAAATAACCCAAACTAAAACACAGACGTTTTTATTCCACGTGTGAGCATGTTTAGCTATATAATCCCATTTAAAATGGAGTGGGTATGTATGAAGGCGATGTTCCTCATGGTTTTCCTATGTCTCACTATCTAGAACCAGCTTTGAAGATCTCCTCAGGGCAGAAGCAGCTGCTGAGTGAGGAAAGGACCCTCAGTGTTCACAGCAGCCTGTGTGGGCCCTGGGACGCCATGGAATAAATATGTACCCATTCTTTGGTTAACAAATTTACTTACCTATAAGAAGTAAGAATATTATTTTTATGTAATAATATTTGTATACATTGTAAAATTTGTATAAGGTAAAATTTGTATACATTGTAAAAGTAACACAAATGTTAGAGAAGGAGGAGTGCACGTCAAGAGTTTCAAATTCAAACGTATAAGCACCCAATCCACAAAGAAGCAGCGTTGTAAAGGACATGGAAAGTACTGTACTGAATACACCAGGAAAAGGTAAATCAGTAAGTTCACATTGGATCATATATTAAAAAAAAGATTTTCCTTTAAAATCAAAATTGATTTCTCAAAAAGTTATCTTTGAAACTCATCTTCCTCTTCCAAAAGGATCATCCCTCCCCAATGCCACCTTTTCCCCACCATTCCTAGTTTGGTGTCTTTCTGTCCTCTACTAACTCAAAGAATAGGAAACTCAATCTCAGTACCTGGGACAGGTTTTGGACCAAGCCTTTCCCAGGTTTGATGGCTTAACATATGAAGCTGGTGAGCTATATACACAGAAGAAAGGAAAAAAAACTGGTCCATCATATGTTAAATCATTCAACAGATATTTATCGTTCCTAGTGCTGTGCTAGGCATTGGGGATATAACAGTGAGCATTATAAAAATGTAGTCCATGACATTTACAATCTAATCGGGAGAAAGACATTAATCAAAGAATCACATAAACAAGGTACAATCTATACAGTGGTAAATACTGCATAGGAGAAGGACAGGGAGCCATAAAAGGTCATCTAGTGATCCAACCCTTCACGCTTTCACAGCTTTTTCACCAGATGTTCATCTGGGGTGGGGTGAATACTTTGAGGGACTGGGAGTTCACCCCACTGAGAAGCTATCATACCCTTCTCAGTTTGCTTGCACCATACCCAGTTTTCCCAAACAGTCCTCTATCTGAATTGATTTCTGACATCATTTTCCATGTAGTTTATCTCGCAGCATGAAGCCCCATGTTATATATACACTTCTGCTCAGCATATTAAAATAATACAGGGGAATTTTTAATACAAGGTCAACTTATTGTTTTGCACTTACTTTGCTCTTTGATGGAAGACTGACTTTGCTCTAATTCATCTTGTATAATTATGTCTTTATTAAACTCCATGGCAGCTTTGAATGGAAGAGAGACACTAGTCATTGTGTGATTCTCCAAGCTAAGATTTCTAGAGGAAAGCAGTCAACACTTCATTCCTTCTTTACTATCTTGCAGAAAGATAAAGAGGAGGCACAATATTTTAGTATTCAAGGAACAAAAATTTATTATTATTATTATTATTTTTTTTTTTTTGAGACAGAGTCTTACTTTGTTGCCCGGGCTAGAGTGAGTGCCGTGGAGTCACCCTAGCTCACAGCAATCTCAAACTCCTGGGCTTAAGCGATCCTACTGCCTCAGCCTCCCGAGTGGCTGGGACTACAGACATGCACCACCATGCCCGGCTAATTTTTTCTCTATATATTTTTAGTTGGCCATATAATTTCTTTCTATTTTTAGTAGAGATGGGGTCTCGCTCTTGCTCAGGCTGGTCTCGAACTCCTGACCTCGAGCGATCCACCGGCCTCGGCCTCCCAGAGTGCTAGGATTACAGGCGTGAGCCACCGCGCCTGGCCAGAAATTTATTATTAATACTTATCCTCTATCTGCCTCCAACTTCCCTATCGTTGATGAAAGTGAATGTGGATGATGTGCCAAACTCATTTCATTTCAGGTATGTGTTTTATGGATGTTGCCAATAAGTCACCTACTGTGGCCCCATATTATGTTATCAAGGCCAAAGTCAATATTTTTATAGATAAATGATTACACAAAATCTATAATATTTACATCATATGATTTTAGTATAATTTAAGGTTGGAAAAGAATGTTAGTGTCTAAAAACTGTTAGATGACCAGGATGGGTAAACACAAGTCTTTGAAAACAACTCTTTAATAAATCTTTAAGTTGTCTTTTCCTTGATCATAACTCCAGTGCATAATCCAGATCTTCTCCATAACTTTTTTATAGAAATTTTGCAATAGATATCAAGATCATCCTTTGACTCACTAATTCTATTCAGGATGCAATTCTAAGGAAAGATATGTCCATGAATTGTGATCATGGCTTTATTTTCTAAGTTTTTACCAACTTCTCACACTTTGAAATAACCTTTAACTAGGAGAAGTGCATATGTAGTTAAGTCAGAATTATCATGTCATGGTATTACCAGGATATACAAATAGCACTGAAAATGTCAGCACTTGAACAGATTTTCTACTATGAGGGCAAGAAGATAAAAGTTAACAGTAGTAAAGAGAGAGTGCAATACAGAAAACTTTCATTATCTAAATGTTTACTACCCAAGTCCCCTAAATTTAAGATAAAATATTTTATACAAGGAAGTAAAAATTGTTATAACTTGAAAATAGTCACTAATGACCACTTATAAAATTAATCCCCACCCATCGGTAGCTACTTACTACTAGTGTCTCTTCTCATATCAACCACTGGATCAATGTCAACTTCATCAATTACTTGCTGATAGCAGAAAGTAATATGGTGCCAATCTCAGATTACACTGTAAAGCTTATGAAGATGCAGATTTTTATAAAGTCAAGAAAAGTGATGTGCAAAAAGCACTAGGATCACATGAGGCCACAAAATTATGAAGATCTAACAGAATTAAGCCAGTTAACAAAAGAAAGTAGAAATGGTTGTTGCCATAATCATGGGAACTTCAAAAGATATTTTGATTGACTTCTGGTTCTAGCCACTTCTCTCTACTCCTCCCACTAAGTACAGCTAAAAACCCTGAACATTACATATAAGAAAAACCACATAAGAAGATTCTGAAAATGGGAGAGGAGGCAGCAAACCTATTAGGGTCCTGGAACCTGAGAACTACATGGTAGTGAGTTCCCTGGGTTTTATTTTTGCTTCATGCATTCCAGATCTGGTGCTAGAGAAACTTGCAAATTGGAAATACCAACAGACAAAATAAGCCCAAAGTACATCCTGCTCTAACAAGAGTTCCTACCCCTACACCTCCACAAACACACCAGGATAAAATCAAAAAAGATCAAGTAGTGAGCCAGAGCTTTCCTGCCTCCCACACCATGTTGTGAGTGGAGGCCACAAGGGGATCCTGGACCTCTATCACTGCCCCTCCCTCTCCGTGCTTGTGTCAGAGGAGGCTGGATGTTAAATACAACTTCACCACCACTGTCAGAAGAGGACTTCTGGGGAACTGTAAGGAAGCGCTCCTCTCTCTTTCAGCCAGGTTGGGATCTGCCGAGGCCTATTGAAGAGTCTGAAAACCCACCTCCACCCAGCAGCAATGGAGCAATCAATCCTCTGTCACCCCACCCTCGCCCCACTGCTCCCACTTGTCAGTGGAGCCCAAGTGGACTTCCACCTTCATCCAGCATGCAAGTCACACTGCCCCACTTTTTTCCAGTGGTGCCATGTCAGAAGAGGTCTACTAAAACAGAAGACTTAAATAAGATACAGAGTTTCATAACCTTGATACTAAAATTAGCCAGGAAACAGGAAAAAAAAAAGAATATATCACTGGTCATACCATGTGCTAGGAAAATCTCAACTTGAATGAGGAATGATAATTATTTAAATAAAAGGTTAATGAGAAGCACTTAGGAAAATTAATGAACCCATCAAATAATTTTTGCAAAAAGTGACCCTCTATGATTATGCTGCAAAATGTAAGCCTATAATCACACAATTTTGTCATAAAATGTACATTATACCCCAGCCCAAAGTTGTTATTTTTTTATCCTTTTGAAAAAATATGCATATATGAAATGGTACATAGTGTTAAACATAAACTAAAATGTAATCTTGATAATCAGGATTTTTTTAAAAGATAAAGTTGCAATAAATTATTTTTAGTATTTAATGTGCAATATTGGTTCTTTTAAACATTAATTCCTTTTCTAAGTGGCCTTTTTCTAGGATCATTTATACTAAAACAAAGAGAATCTCTTGTAAACAAACATGGGTCATTTTTCTTGAGCAAATGTTAGAGCCTACATTTTAAAGTCAGGAATGAATATGGAGTCCAAATTTTTCTAACAGGTATTTAAGATAAAGACAGAAATTATAATATTACAGTTCTTTTTATCATAGTAATTTGAACTGATACCTTAATCTTTTGCCAAATAGAATGTTATCAAGAAAAATACGGCAATTATAAGTGATAAAATGTAATTTTATTTCTGTTTGATTAATTAAAATGCAATGCCAAATTGGTCCCTCCCATTTAATATATCTTATATTTAAATATTGAGCAATTATAGATTTGTGTGAGCTATACAAAGTAATCAGTCCAAAACAATTACCAACATTATCTAAAACATTGTTTTTGTACAAATATAAAAAATATTTGTATATGCAATGATTACAATTTTGAAAGCCACTGAAGGAAATCCTTATGAATTCTAATGTTTTATGCTTGCATATACTAAATTTCTCCACATAAACTCTCTCTTAATGCCCTTTTAAAGTTCATCTGTTTTTACATATTCAGATATTTTCCCAAATGTTGATAAAACTGTTCACCAAAAATCCCTGGCTTAAAACAACAGAGTAGGTGTACATGCATTATTATTCATAAAAACTTAAGTCAAATACTTATATTTCAAAAATACATTTTAAAAATCATAATTTTCTCTTATGTGTGACATACAAAATGTAAATATTCGATGTTCCTAAACTTTTAGACTAATTATTTTAATCTATATGCATGCCTGATGTGTCAAAACTTTTACAATTTGTAAGTAGAACCATTCCAATGTAAATAAACACATTCTAAATCAAGAAAATACTAAAATAGCTAGAGAAGACAGGAGAATTTCCAATTTCCTAGGTTTTCTTATAAGCTCTATAACTTTCAAAGAGAAAGATAAATGTGGCATTCTCCTCTGATGTGGTGGCATTTTCCCTTTCCAACCTGAACAAAGCCCAATTTGGAAAACCCAAAAGCAGCCACAACAAAAGGTTCTGCTGAACAACTGGCAGTTCATAAATAAAAATGAAATGTCCAGGAACCTAGCTAGCTGGAGCCTCTTTGCGGCTGATGAAAATTCTAACAAGATTGAAAATCAATGCCAGTATTAAAAACTATACCAATCAGTTATCCTATGTGAGAGCATTACAAATGGGTATATTTATCTGGCCATGTGAGACTCTGCCTCTCCAAACAATTTTTTGAATCAGAGAAAGAGATAAAAGGACAGCAGTGAGTTAGTGGTATAGCTGTTCAGTTTGCAAAAGGCTACTAGATTAGCTTACATTTACTGAGGGTTTCATAATGTGGCAGGCACTGTCCCAAATGCCTTTATAGTTTTCTAATTAACGAGAGCAGCAGCCCTATAAAAGAGTCACCATATAGCCTAGAGTTAAGAAAGCAGGAGTTAAGAGTGTTTTAAAAATACTTGTTAACCATATAGTCCTAGAATTAATTACTTCTGCTGAATTCATTTACTTATTTATAAAAATGGACATAAAAATATCACCTACCTTCACAGGATTGTTGTGAGCACTGACTTAGATGAAGCAGATAAAAATGTTTAGAACACTACCTACCACAGAGTAAACACACAAGTGTAGCTGTTACAGTGATAGTTTACAGAGGAAGAAACTTGCCTCATTTCTTTATTATAAGATTATTAATGCTTTCTATTTTTTTTCTTGAGTTGATTTAGAAAGTTTTGGGACAGTAAATTTTCCTAGGAATGTGCCCATTTCATCTATGCTTTTCATATAGGTTGGCACGTATACAATTGGTTATCCATGTATTTTTAAGTCTTAAAATTTTTGCTAGATTTGTAGAATGCTGTCTATTTTCATTCTTCATATTATTTATTTATGCCTTCTTTTTTTATCAGATTGGTTCTACCAATAATTGTTTTTGTCTTTCAAAAAAAAAAAAAAAAAACCAAAGATCTGCTTTTCTGACTCTATCTACTGTCAGAAATATATATGTGCTTTTTTTATTTATTAATTTCTACCCTTGTGTATACAAATTATTTTTGAGTTCATTCAATTGTTCTTGCCTAAACCTTTAAAATTTGATCCTTTATGTCTTTAATGTCCAGCCATTCTTCTTTTTAATTATAAGCATTTCAGGTTATACATTTTATGAATTGCTACTAACTTGCTGTTTGCTTCTCTATCAATAATTAAAAAATATTTGTTGAAATTTCTTACTATGATGAATGTTTCTCACTATAGTTTTATAAATGTTTGATCTATGTCTAAGGTTATTTTCTAGGTGCATGTAGGTTTAGTGTGATAGTTTTTCTGATGGATTGAACATTTTCAACAATATATGGTGACTGTATCTTTAATATGGACTTTTGAGATAATAGATGCTTTCTTAATTGTATTTTACATGGAATTTGTCCATTTCATCTAACTTGTCATAAGTTTATGACATTATCCTTTGAATATGTGTAAGATCTGTAACTATATCCTTTCTTTCCTTCCTGATTTGGGACATTTGTATATGCTGTCTTTTTTTCTTGATCATTCTTATAGGGAGTATATCAGTTTTATCCCAGTTTTTGGCTTTATTTTCTTTTATTGCTTATCTTCCATTTCTCTAATTTCTGCTCTTATCGTGCTTATCTACTTATCTCTACTTACTTTGGGTTTTGTTTGCTCATCCTCTTCTAGGTTCTTGAGGTACAAATGTAGATCACTGATTTGAAAACAACTTTTCTTTATTTCTTAAATAAATATGCAAACCTAAAATCATTTCCTCTTTATCTGTATCCCACAAGTTTGGATATATTGTAAATTCACAATTGTTCATTTCAAAGATTTTCTAACTTCTCATGTACTTCTTTGACCAATGAGTTACTGAGAAGTGTGTAATTTTATTTCCAAATATTTGGCACTTGTCTAATTGTTACTGATTTCTAACCTAAATACTTTATGGACAGAAAACAAACTCTACAGGATTTACATCTTGAAATTTATTGAGATGTATTTTATAGTCCAGCATATAGTACATATTGTAGAATGTTCCCTTGAAAAATAGTGTGATTCTGTAGTTCCTATATGTAATGTTCTATAGATGTCTATTAGGTCAAGGTAATTGATAATTTTGTTCAAATTCTCTATACACTTAATAGTATTTTTGGCCTAGATGTTCTATCAGTTACTGAGAAGAGAGTTAAATCTGTACTTACGGGTTTTCTTTTTCCTTTTTCCCCTTTATTTTTGTCAAGTTTGCTGCTTCTTGTTCTCCCTCTCTCTCTCTCCACCCCCTCACAGGAGGTTTTAAGTGGGGGCTTAAAACTGTTTTAAGCACATAGATGTTTATGTCTCTAGGGTGAATTGACTCTTTTATCAAATTTAAATGTCCATCTTTCTCTGGTAATACTCATGGTCTTAAAGTCTACTTTGCCTAACATGAAATAATCAAGTCAGCGTTCTTATTTTTACTGTAAACAATAAACATATAATACATCTATTTCCCTTCACTTACTTTCAACTTTCCTGTGTCTTTATATTTATCATATGCTTTTTGTGGATGGCATATAATTAGGACTTGCTATTCAAGTGACCTAACAATCTCTGTCTTTTAATTGGTGTGATAGCATTCATATTTAATGTAACTATTAGTATGGTTGGATTTAGGGTTATCATTTCTTATGTTTTTTTCTGTTTGTCCTTGCCACCCCTTGTATATCCTTTCCTAATTTCTTGTAGGTTAATAATGTTTTTTAAAATATCATTTAAATTTTTTATGGGCTTTTTGTCAATCTCTTCCCATATGTTCTAGTGGTGCTCTAGGGACCACAACACATATGTTTTATCAGTCTGTTTAGAGTTCTCATCTTGATATATGTTGTGCCTCCAATTTGTGTAAATTTATGATTTCTTAATTCTATTAAATTTATCAGCCATTGCCTCTTTTATATATTTACTCACTTCCATACTCTTTATTCTCTTCACTAATTAAATTAAGTAGATCTTATGGTATCCTTTTTCTTTCTTAATGTCTCTATTATATTTTAATCTCTTTTTTCTCTGTGCTACCATTGCATATTTCTTATGATTATTTTTATAGTTGACCAATTCTCTTTATTTATGCCTGATCCCATTCACTGCATGTACTAAACTTTAAAAAATTTTAACAATCAATTTGCATTTAATTTGTAAAATTGATACTGCTTTTCAAGTGTCGCTGTTCAGGTTTTCTATTATATATAGTAAGTTGACAGGATATATCTGACAAATTCTAATGTTTTAGAACTTTAAAGCTCAAAGTCAATTGTTTATTGAATTACCCTTAATTATGAAAGCTTGTTTTCTTACATATGTAAATATATTTAATTTTAGATCATGTTGGTTTAATTTTCAAAAATCACAATGGCCTAAATTGGGATTTCTTTCCTTCTGCAAAGATTTGTATTTGCTTCTGTTCAGATCATGTGGTTCTATTAACCACACACCTCTTTTTGGGTTTCCTGGCTTACTGTGGGATTTTCAATTTCATGTCTTCCTTAATTCAAGCCCAATGTCCAGTTTCCCATTTGTAGCTCTGATAGTCGTCTTTGCTGTAGATGAAAACCTATTGTGGTCTTGCAATTCAATGGTCAGATTTCTGACATTAGCTTATTTTAACCTCTTTTCTTTTTATTCTGTTGTAGCTGCCTATAGGTTTTTCCTAATTACGGTGAGGACTATTTTGCTGTTGTTGTTCTTATCAAGCTATTTAATATTCCCGTTTCAATTTTTTCACCTGTGAAATGGGGAAACAGCACTACTTGCCTCATATGGTCATTGTGTCAATGAATATGTGTGGAGAGGTGTGTGTGTGTTATAAAACAAGAAGTCAATAAATATTAGCTATTCTTAATATTACTATTATTATTTTAATACTAAGTATAAAACTACAATATGATAAGCAGTGAATGGGATTCCATTTTCAAATTAATTCTACCATAATATAAATGAAATGCAGTTTCTAATTAAGCTGCATATATTTAGATATATTTAGTGTTTATTCCATTAAGTAATGTAATATCTTACTTTCTCATAATCCAAAAAACATAATATACCAGCTGAGTAGCTACCAACATTAACTGAAATTAACTGAAAAGCACATGACATTTGCATTTATTTGCAGCACTCTTCAAGGTCCCTGTTTCCATCATGCACTTGATGTTTTGAAAACACTTTGACTTTCCCATCACAGAAGGATTATTCTAGATCTCAAGAGTTAATTAACTCATCTACAGTCTGACATCTTGTGAGATGGATGGATCACAGTCTATCACCAGGTGAATATTTATATAGCAGATATTTTGTCTCAGTAACTAATCAGACTTTATATTATGACCACAAATATTTGGGGGGGGAATGTTAATGAAATACTCTTGTTTGTAAAATAATTATTTTAAATCAACTGCTTTATCACCAATTATTGTGAGGATTTAGATACTTGTTTAAAACCATATTAAGCATCCAGCCATTGAGCTTATGGAAAATGGCAAGACCATAGTTTCCTAGTGCCTGTTAGCATCCGTTAAACAGGGAGAGGATAATTGAAACTGAGTCAAGAGTTTTCCTTTTCTTCCTTTCCCACCTTGCTTCCTGTGTTCCAAACACATGTCGTAGGTTACAAATACATGTAAAGCCTTAATTACACTTAGCATCTGGCAGCTGTTGACTTACAGAGAGTTGTTGAGTCACACACAGCCAAAGTCAAAATGGAGTTCAGGAATAGAAGGCAGAAGCTGGCTCAATAGGGTACAAAAAAAAATCTTATGTCATCACAGCTGAAATACTACACCATCAGCACTGTTATATACATGGTGTGAGTGATGCTCTAACTAATCAGTTTCAGCAATGCCAGAGACTAATTCTCCACTAAAATACATCATTCCCAACATGGTTAGAGCCGTAAAACAAAGGATCTTACAACCATTACTATCAACACATGATGGATGTATTCACATATAATAGAGACAACAGCTTCACAAGGATTTCAGCATATCCAGAGGCATCAACTGAGGACTTTTTAAAAAATAAGGTCTTCACATTTTCCACTCAAATTTGTTAACAAAGTTAGATGTGTTAAGTAATTTCATCATATATTGCTTACCACAAGATTTTTTTGGAAGAAATGAAGTCTCCTGAGAAAGTGACAAAAAGAACTATAAACCTTTAACACTGGCCACTGTTAGGCACACAATGGCAATTTTATGATCAGAGAATGATTAGAAATAACAGCTTTGGTCTTAATAGGGATAGATGTCAAATTACAAATGTCAAGTTACAAAAGCACAGTAAGCAAAATATAATGGGTGCTACATGTTAGTTATAGATGTATATATTAACAGGATAAATTTGGACAAGAAATATATACACAAAATTCTTAACAGCAATTATTTCTGGAGATGGAGGGAGAAGAATGCAATTAGGGAGAAAAAAAGTATTTGAGGCAAATTTGACAAAATATTAACACTTGTTAATTGCAAGTGATGAGCATTACTTACTTCCTTCTCTGTAGGTTTCTGTAATTTCAACTTTTTTTTAATTAAAGTAATTTTAAAAATTTAAAAATAAAAGCTTTCAATAAGTCTATCTCTATTCCATACTTTAGAATATTTGAGATATCATAATTTTCTACTGTGTCATATCGTTCTACATTTTCCTATGCATATGTTAAATTAAACTACATAGAAACACCTCCATTTGTATGTCTTTTTAAGTTCCAGTCACTCTGGAATAAAGTTATGAAGCAAAAGTACATGTAACCAAATCATGATATGACTGACATACTATC
Source organism: Eulemur rufifrons (assembly GCF_041146395.1). NCBI lineage: Eukaryota > Metazoa > Chordata > Mammalia > Primates > Lemuridae > Eulemur > Eulemur rufifrons. Next base: position 18,370,722 of record NC_090992.1, read on the forward strand.
AGTAAACCCGTGCACTTTTCTTTCTAGGCAAGAGACTCTGTGGTTAAGAATATTTTAGATGCAGATAACACAGAGTTTGAGTTCCTATTCCACCATTTACGGTTGATCATGTTCAATTTAATTAAAGCCCCACTCCCAATCTTCAGTCTTCTCATCTATAAAATAAGTTTAATAATATCTATGTCCATAAAGCTAGAGAGAGATAAAAGTTATCTATGATCAGAAAACACTTAACAATGTAACTAAAATATGAGGTACTGAATAAAATGTTTTAGAAAATAATATGAAGTAGTAGTCACAGAGGTAGAAATTTTCAAGCCCTCATTCCTGTAATCAATATTCACTCATAACATACATTGTTATCTCATTACCCCACACCATAGATGAGAGATAACATAAGCAGAAAGACAGCTGGCTCTATGGGAGCAGACACATAATACATAAAAGAAGATATAAAACCTAAAAGAATGGGACTCTAGGGCTAGCAGAACAAAGGTAAAAAACCCAATTCATCCAAGCATGCATTCATTCATTTGACCAATATTTATTGGTACTTACTAAGTGCTAAGCCTTGTTCTAAGGGCTTGGAATGTATCAGTAAGCAAAGTAGATAAAGATCTCTACCTTTATACAGCTTATATTTTAGCTGACGTAGAGAGACAATAAACAGTTAACATAATAAATAAGTATGTAGTATCTTAAACGATAAGTGCCATGAAAAAGGAAAAAAAGAGAAAGTAATGTAGCGCAAGATCATTTGTAAGTATTTTGAATAATTTGATCCGGGAAAATTCACTGAGAAGGTGACATTCAAGTAAAGACTTAATGAAGTGGAGGGAGTTAGCCTTTCCAATAGCTGGGGCATGAGGAAACCAACAGTACAAAGGCCCAAGGAAGGAGTACGCCTGGCATGTTCCAGGAGCAAGAAGGAGTTTGTGGCTGGAATAAAGTGAGCAAAGGTACAACCTTAAGAGAAGGCATCAGACAGTTAATGAGAGAGCTGGGTCCTGTAGGGCTTTGGGGTTGATTTTAAGGACCTTGGTTTTTACTCAGAGTGAAATAGAAAGCCCTTGCATTGTTTGGGGGGAGAGAGATGACATCATCTAATTTACATTTTTAATTTTTTAAAATTTTTAATTACTATGGGTACATAATAGCTGTATATATGTATAAGTTGCATGTGCTGTTTTGATACAGGCATACAATGTGTATTAATCAAATAAGGGTAATTGGGGTATCCATCACCTCAAGCATTTATCATTTCTTTGTGTTTAATTTACATTTTAAAAGGATTGCTCTGACTATGGTGTTAGACTATTGGGGGAGGAGGAGCAGGAATAGAATTAAGGAGACCACTTAGAAAGCATTTATGAAAGACGATTACAGCCCATCTGGATGGAAACAGTGGAGCAGCGGGCAGTCCTGGATTTGCTGATGGATTGAACGTAGGGTGTGGTAGGAGAAGGGTCAGAAATGACATCAATGTTTTTGCACTGAAAACTAGGAGCGAGTTACCATCTATTGAGATGGAGAAGGTTATAAGAAGAGCAGGTGTGTGGAGTCTGTGTGTGTGTGTGTGTGTGTGTGTGCAGAAGATTAGGATTTTAGTATTAAACATATTGAATCTGACTTGTGTACTTGACTTACAAGTGGAGACACTGTGATCAGGTAGCTGAATATATGACAGAAAGATCCTACATAAGAGCTATAGATTTGGGAGTCAGCAGCCTATATTAATAGGTGCCATTTATTGTCATGGAACTGTACAAGATCACCAGTTTAGAATAACTGCAAATATTAACAGAAGACAATATCAAGGACTCAGCCCTAAGTCACTGTCACATGAAGAGTCTGGAGCAAAGAGGAGAAAGCCATGAAGGAATATGAAAAAAGCAACCAATGTGGTGAGAGAAAAGCCACAAGTTCACGGTGGAATAGAATCTAGGGTTGGGGGTGGGTAAACTCACAACTAATGGATGCGGTGAGTGTTGTAGGGGGGTAAGGGCACGCCTCAAATCATGGCTTGGATGTGGCAAAGTCATAACATGTAACCAAAATATCTGTACCCCCATAATATCCTGAAATTTAAAAAAAAGTGTTTCAAAGAGGAAGGAGTTCTCAACTGCTTCTAATGCTGCTGACAGGTCATTAAGATGAGAATGAGGAATGGACAATTATGATGTAGCAACAAAGTGATTGTTGGGGACCCCAGCAAGAGCAATTATGTGAAGAGGGGTATGTGATAGTCTGGACTGTGTTTATGGGAAAATGAGGGAGAGGAATCAGAGGCAGTAAGATGGACAACTCTTCCGAGCTTTGTTGCAAGAGTAGTAAAGGAATGTGGTAGTAACTGGTAGAAGAAGTAGATGAATAGAAGTTAGGGAAAGTAACAGCGTGTTTGTGTACTGGTAGGAATCAAAGAATGGCTCATTTAGGAGAGGGAGGACAAAGAATTCCTGGAGCAACCTCGAGTACACCAGGACTGATCTTGCACACAAGTGGGAGTTTCACCTGGGATAACAGTAGCAATTGTTAATTCATAGTGACGGACAGCAGGCAGAGTATGTGGGTACAAAGGCTGAGGAATGTATAGATGGTAGATGTGGTTTGGGAATTGACTTTTGATTGAGGATGAGGAGGAGGTACTCGAGGTTTAGGAGCTAGCAGAGGGATTGAGATTGACATCTAGAAGAGTGAGAGAATGCATAGACCAGACAGTTTAGTATAATCACAGAGCAGAATTAAGGGACTACTTGAAATCTAATAAACTTCAGAAACTTATGGGAACAAATTTATTACAGTGCACATATAACATGAACTCATCATTCACTAGGCCTGCCTAAATTCATATGAAAAAAAATTGAATCACAGTGACTATACTGAGTTTTTAAAAATAAGACAACATGAAATGCAATGTGGATACACTATCCTTTAAAAGGATGGCTCTTGTGTTAGGGGAAAAATTAGAGCAATTAGAACTATGCGTTATATGTGCACCATATTATTCTTGAAGTGTTCTAACTATGAATTCTGAATCCAGACTAATTCATTAATATTATATCACAAACTTCTACTTTTCATCAGATAAAAGCACCATGTTTAAGACAATATGTATTTGTCTCAAAGCACTGAAACTCACATTTTTAGATCCATCAGTGAATGCAACAAAAAGCATGTCAATTTCAACAGGGCTTTCTTTCCACAGCCAACTCATCCACTGGGCACAACAGGCACAGTATTATAGGACCCATAATACTTTTAGGACCCCATGAAAAAGCTTTAATTTCTTTTAAAATCATAAAAAATAAACTTTTACATCATAGAGAATGTTTTAATACAGAACAGTAATGTATCTGTCTTTATACCAGTGCAGTTGCAAATATAATTTTAAATATTTTTTTATGGAGGAAGGGGCTGATAAAGGCAAAAATGCCTAGGGCAAGAGTTGTAATGCAGCCCTTCTTTCTCCCTGAAATCCCACATGTAAGCAAAGTCAAAATCACTATGAACCAAAACACCAACCTCCTCAAAGGATTTTAAAAAGAAATTTGTATCATATTCTATTACTGTTATCATCCTGAAATGCACAAATAAAATGTACTTCCCTACTTAAACATCAGGTGCTCTGGCCATTTGGCTTTTTTTAGAGGCATAGGAATAGTGCCTGGTCTGTTTTCAGGTGTTCTGGCAAGGCATGCCCAGTGTTAATGTCATCCTGCCTGTTCTAATTAGTGGAACAACTGTGTAGTCATTACAAGCAACTTCCTTGGCCATTCCCAAAATACATTTCCCTAAATATCTCTCACAATGCGGCGACTCTGCTATCTCCTACTATTTGATATTCAGAGAAGACGTTTATCAAAGATTTTTTCAAAGCGTCCTGCCTTAGGACTCAACATCATCCGTGGAAAGTGGCAAGAAGTACCTCCCCTGAGAAGCAGAGAAACAGGGAGGTTCCTGGGCTTTCCAGAAGCCACAAAGCATCACTCTGACAGAGCTGAGAATTGAGATGCGTCTCCCTCACATCTTGCAGCCTTTTTTTTTTTTTTTTAAATTAAGGGTCACTTCTGGTAGAATGCTTCTTTCTTAAAATGCCAACTTTTCCCAGCAAAATTGCTACCTCTCTGGAATGACGGGCAATTAAATCCAGTGTGACAATTGTTCTCTATCGAGATGTTTCTCTTTGCTGAGGTTTTCCAGGTGCTTTATGAAAAACATTTGCACTATCTGGCACTTTCTGAGCCTTCATCTGAGAGGCAACATTTCCCTTATTAAGATAACTTGGCTTTCCAAAGGGGACAGCGGTTTTGTTTGCTCCCTGGTAGCACATGATCCGACCACCAGGGAAATTGCTGTGTCACGGTACAAGTCTGATATTCCTATGTCACGGGGGGTTAGCTGTCTCATTAATTCCTGTGCTCTCATTTCAGATTATTTAGGGATCAGCAGCAGATTATTATTTCAAACACTTACTTCTTGCTTCAATTTCCTCTCTCTTAGAATTGGCTCCAAATCACTTTCTCTTGTGTGCCGTGTGTTCAATCTCCATCCGGATAAGAAAATCAGAATAGTCCTTTCAGAAAACCTATCCATCAGCATTATCAGGAACACACCCCACAAAGGCTTTGGTTGACTTTCCTGCATATCTGGCAGGTTTAATGCTTCTTTGTACTTAAGTCCCCCCAAGAATAGTTGCCATTATACTGCACACACAGACCCAAGGGCAGCCACTGTTCAGGTTTCAAACTGATTACTTCAATTCGGTTCTACAAATAGACAAAAAAGTGTGCTAGGAACCAACTAGGGATATGGAGAAGGAAAAGCTGTTTTTTTGCTTTTGGGGATCTCACAAGCTACTAAGTAAGATAAATATATAAATATATAATTACAGTATCATATCTTATTCCTGATAAGGTTGTTTTCTATGCTACCTACATTGGCAGAAGTGGGAGGGCAGATGCAGGGGAGAGGTAAATATTCCTTTGTCCTTTAGCAAAAACTGATGCTAGGTGGCAAGCACGTGTCCTTGGGTAAGCCCCTTGGCCCCCGAGTCTTCAGGTTCTTCTGGAAATGAAAGGACGATGGGATGAGAACAGTTGGCATCATTCATTCACTCAACAAATATTTATGGTGCAATATTTATTAATTGTGTGCTATGAATCAAGACTGGGTTATAAATACTTTACATGCAAAATCTCACATAATCCTCAGAACAAAAATATGAGGAAGGCATGAGGCTCAAAAGAAAGAAATAATATTCCTAAGGCCACATAAAGAGTAGGTGGAGAAGCCTGAATTCAAATACGTCTCTTTTTTGACTTCAAAGGCTGCCTACTCTCTCACGAGCCACGCTTTCTAGTTGGGTATAAAGAATTTCAGCTTTAAATTTCTGAGATTATGTTTTTCTAGCCAGGGACCAGACATAGAGCCACTTTTCCCAATCAGGATACTGGAAGGTGGGATGGGGGCCAGGGGAGGGCTGAAGGGGAGGCTTTTTAGGGAATTTGTAGAAAAATGGGCAAAACAGAAATGAAACCCTTTTTATGAGAGATTGGCTTATGGACTCCTAAACTTTGTTTTCTCCCAACTGTTCAAATCAAAGAAATAATTTGTGGATTATCAAAGTGAATTAGGTTTATTTCTTTAAACACTCTTTTTTTTTTTTTTTAACACTCTTTTTGCTATAATTCAGGGAGAAATGAGCACAGACACATGGGATCCAATTTGTAGAAGTAGAGCACTGAGCATCCCAGGGTCTCAGTAACTGCGTCGTGACACAGACATAGACTTATTGACTTGTCAGCCACCCCCCCAACCACACCAGATCACCCTTGGTAGCTCTGGCTGGTCTCTACCATTGTGAACCCAGGATCTAGTATAGTAGATTGCTCGATGTGTGCACAGGTAAGCTGAAAACAGAGAAAATGTCCCAGGTCCATTCATCAAGAATGTACACTTTATTTTATTCTATGTTTCTCTCCTCTTCGTCTTCCCTGACTTTTGCTTCCACATGTTTATTGATCTTGAAATAGGCATGCTGTACTAATGCAGATTTTTAAAAATGTAAACCAGCTTTAAACTCAGTGGTTTCAACACCTTGGCAGTGCCATCTCCCCAACCCTTCTGGGAATTACGTCTTTGAAAAAATACATTTTTTAAAATACAGCACCCTGTACTATTCACTGCCATCATGTGGTCACTCAGACGGACCCAAACCTTATGAAAAGTATCTGTGAATATTTGTAGTTCTTGTTTCTCTGCATTCTACCAGGTTTTATTTCAAGCAAAAAATTATCTGCCCCCTCCCCAGCACATTACAGAGCCAAGTTTCCTGTGTTAACGCTGATTTCAAAACGTTCAGCACCATTTATCCCTTTTTTATAGTTCGTATAAAGACATGGCTCCAAGACCTCCAATAACAAAAAGTTTATTTATGTATTTATTTTTGCATGGCATGCACTGATGAGCCAGTCTGCTCAGAAAGCATTTCACAGATTAGACGCATGAGTATGGTTTCGGGCAAGCCTCCCTCATGTTTCTGCGCATTGGCTGATAAACACTTCAAAGTAAACCGCTCATAAATATGAAATGAAAAGCCGAGGAGTCGTTACGCGCAGCTTTGAGATACAAATCTCTTTATTCCCTTCTGAAGTGGGGTTTGATTGACATAATGAGTCATAGATCCTGTCCAGGGACACACTGCCTTTTCCCCTTTTTCTCTGGAGACACGGAGACTTTAAAGAAATCCACTTCAGAACTTGGTGATAGACAGCTTACTTGAAAAAATAATAAAGTCGAATCCTATATTAAATAACTTATTATTTTGCATTAATGCCGACTTTGACAACCATGACATATGTCAGAGTTTGACTACACAGCCTCACAAAGACATTATTAGCTACAACTCTAAGAAGAAGATTGCCAAATTAAAAAAAAAAATTGTGCCATCATCTTTTCTCATATGTACTGTTGCTCTGTGGATCCTTTGTCTGGTGAGAAAAAAATCACTACTTAAATTAATTCAGAGCAGATGCCTAAAATCTTGTAAGCCAAAAGGAGTAGCACAGGCAATGGAAAAATAATTATTGTGGAAAATTCATTTTATAAATAAACATCTTCCAAAAAGGAGAGGATCACATGGCAAAATTTTCTATGAAAAATAGAAGAACAACTCAACATTCAATTTATTCTTACATATGTTTTTAATAATTATGTGCTTACCTGAAAAAGGTAAAAATTTCAGCAATTTTCCAGTACATCACATTTTGCAAATTCACATGACTTATAGACACATGGCAGTTAACACGAAAGAGCTGAGTTAGCAGCGGGAAGGGCAATAAGGAGTAGTGAGAGGCTGTGGAAAAATGGAAAACATCGCAGGTCCCCTTTGAAAAGGCATCTGCTATTCAGTTCCAGCAGATTTCCGCCATTTAAGAAGGTAAAATTTATATTGCCAGATCTTACAATTTTTCTAGAAAAGCCTAAAAATCTGAATTTTATGTGCTAGTTAATGATTTACAAATGTGGGTCAAAAAGACAATTTTAAAAAAGTACTGTCCAGATAAAAGTAGATCTTTCAGTTGCCAGTCTTTGCTCTAAATTTCCTGCAGTGATCATGTGAATAAGTTTTTATTTAAAAAAAAAATAAAAGCGGGCCGGGCGAGGTGGCTCACATCTATAATCCTAGCACTCTGGGAGGCCAAGGAGGGTGGATCGTTTGACCTCAGGAGTTCGAGACCAGCCTGAGCAAGAGCGAGACCCTGTCTCTACTAAAAATAGAAAGAAATTAGCTGGACAACTAAAAATATATAGAAAAAATTAGCTGGGCCTGGTGGTGCGTGCCTGGAGTCCCAGCTACTCGGGAGGCTGAGGCAGGAGGATTGCTTGAGCCCAGGAGTTTGAGGTTGCTGTGAGCCTGGCTGATGCCACAGCACTCTAGCCCAGGGAAACAGAGTGAGACTCTGTCTCCAAAAAATAAATAAATAAATAAATAAATAAATAAAAGAGGAGGGAGAGAGAATAAAGACCTTAAATCAGAGAATGTTGAGAGAAGAAGGAATCCTAAAATAATCTACTCCGGTGCCTTTAATATGTTCTTCCAGGATTCCTGGGGATTTTCTGAGGGCTTGTAGTGGGTGAGTGGGGTCTGATTAGAGCTGCCCCTCTCCAAAACCCCTTCAATCAGAGCAATTATGCTTTTTTATTTAAATAACGACTGTGGGCTAATTGCCACGATCCCCTTATTTAAAGGTTAGGAAACCAAATTATTCACCATCCACCCACCCTAACGCCTAATTGGCCCAAGCTCCAAGACTCCATTAAGTTTCACATTCAGATCACCTCTAATCTGCTACCCAGAGACTTAGCCTGAGTGTCCGAAAGAACTAACTGTCAACCAAAATTAGCGTTTTTCTCTTCCACGGCATAGAACTGCCACTACCAAATGGCTGCCCAGCCAGGATCTATCACTCCCTGTTCTCATTGTGTCTAGGTCAGGCCACATGTCTAGTTCTCGTGAAGCAGAAGTGATGCGTGTCATCTAAAAACTAGAGGACTTTAAAAGCAAGTGAAAGTTCTTCATGTTCTCTTTCCCTTAAGATGCAATCATGGCTTCCAGACAGCAGTGTCACCAGAAGAAAGAAGCCTTATTCCCAGAGTCACCATCTGGAGGAGATGCACCTAGTCATTAGCATTACTGATTTCAAACTTCATGGCAATAAGAAATTCATTTTGATTGTGTTCGATTCTTTATACATGTTAATATATATATATACATACACATAAAAGGGTTTCCTTGTTCCATCATTTAAATTTATCCCAAATAATGCAGAAAATATGGAACTGTTTTAAGTTGTGTTTTATAGGAAAGGTACACAACTAAGTGACTCAAAAGGTAAAACATTGATTTCCTATTGTGACCTTGCTAATGCCAATAACTGCCATTTAGTCAGGTTCATTTTATATCTAATAATGAGGACCAGGGAATTTAAGGGACCCACTAAAGGACATAAAAGTGCAGAGACTCAAACTCAGATTTTCACAGCTCCACAAACGTTCTCACTGCCTCATTCTACCTTTTGTTGCAGTATCATGAATTGGCAACTGAGTTTTTATTAAAATCCTTACTGGTCCATCTTGATAAAATTGAGCACCATTCTCCGATGTTAGAACTCTGATTATTTGTACTACAGATTTAAAAAAAAAACTCTGAAAAATACAAGTACCCTCAAATACACATTTTTGTCATAAAGAATTAGCTGCTCAATATGTTAAAATTATAATATTGTCTTCCAGGATAAACATTATTTCTTTCAATACAGCAAATATTTTGTAAGATGTTTTCATACATATGAGAAAAGAGATGATGGCATAATTATTTTAATATGAAAGAAAATTAACTTATTACTTAAGCTAGTATTAGAAAACTGTTAGCCATCCAACACTAACACAATCACCAAAATAAAAAAAAGAGACAGGCCATATATATATATTTATTTGTGTGTATATATAGTAATAACAATGAGAGTATTGAGAAATGAGAAAAGAGAAATGCTACATGTATGTATGTATACATACACACAAATAACAGTAATAATTTTTGAGTAACATACAATTTCTATTAAGATCCATAACCAGCTCACTTTCAGACTAGGAAGGATTACAAGGCAGAGTGAAAAGGAGCCTTGGGGTCAGACTAAAATAAGTTCAAATTCTGCAGCTTCTTAGCTCTGGGACCTTGGATAAATTTCTTGGCCTCTCTGAATCTCAATTTCCTCATTTATAAAATAAAAATAATATTCACTATATTAAAACATACGGACTATAGCTCACATCAGAAGAAAGTAAGCCTAGATGCATTAGGTGGGGTGTATAAACCATTATAATATGAGGTTGAAATTAAACTAGTTGTTGCCTGGAGCTGAAGGCGGAGCAAAGAGCATGAGTAATCTTTTTGGGGTGACAGAATGTTCTAAAATTGGATCATGGTGGGGGTGCAACAACTGGGAAATTTGCTAAAATTCATTCAATTGCACACTAGAAGTGGGGGAATTTTATGATTTGTAAATTATACCTCAATAAAGCTGTTAAAAAATTAAACCAGTTGCATGTAAGTATTTTTCTGTATGTAGGTGAAAACTGCACCTGTCAAAACCAGAAAACAACAACAGGGTCAACACTGACGATTTCTAGAACGTGGAACAAGCCAGTTGAAGGTAATCTACTTGTCTGGTATCATGAATTGAAAGGAAGTGGGAAATCTGACGATGCCAAAAAGGCAGTATTATTGTAACGGCATGACTTTCATTTTGATTCCATCACCAATTTTAGTGGCTAAAGTATTCCTAGAATAATAGTTACTCATTAATGTTGCTTTGAAAATCACGAAGACACAAGTCCCCTGGGATTAAAACACTCTACGTTAACCATTAGGGTAAAAAGAATAGCCTCTCTAAGAATAAATCTATATCAGAATACTTTTCCATCTCGAGGTTTTTTAATCCTCTAGACTGAAATAGTTTGATTAAACAGGCTGCACAGGGATCATGTATTCTGTCTCCATCCAGGAAGAAACAGCTGTCAGTCACCTCGCTGTCCTCCTCCCACAGTCCCTGGAGGACAACCTAAGCAAACTGTCGCCAGGATAAGCGTCCCTCTGAGAATTGCCGGCTAGTCATGGCCTGCAGCTAAAACCAGCCATTCTCCTCACTCAGTCTATTAGCCCTTTGACTTCCTTCCTTCATGCACAAATATAAATATAACGCTTAAGTGAATGATTACTACTGTCCCAAAAGAAATTTCAATTAAACACTTGGAATCCTTAGGAATGGTACCTAGGGGGATTCCCAAACAGAGCCGCAATTCATTATGTATTATAATATGAAGTCTGGCCTCGGATTGTAAATCTGTTTTCTCTTTTAATGTTAGCTGGGGCTTTCAAAGAACTGCCTCCCATATGATTTGAACAATTCTTTCCCAGACTCTAAGCAGGCCCCGTATAATGGAGATGTTCCTGAACAACAAGGCTTCTGGGCCAGTTTAAAAACAGATGTGAACACTCCGTCGCCTGTTACCAGAGTTCTGGATGCGATCACCTTTCCTCTCTTCTCAAAGGGAGGGGAGGGCACTAGGGAACGTTTGGTGGTTGCCCCTGCAGATTCTTTCCTGTAGTCCTTGGTGTTTCAATCCACCACAGTCCTGTGACGTTACCTGTGTGAAAGCTAATGACCAGGATTCAATCTCCTCGAAGTGAAGTATTTATATTAATACTTGGTCTGTGTTTTTAGCATGTACAGCACTGCTGGGTATATAGATACAAGGTTTTTCATAAATAAATGTAAATGGATTCATAGAGGGAAGGGAGGGAGGGAGGGAAGGAGGGATTTAGACATAGATAAAAGTTTATTTTAACTTTTCTTTGTACCCCATTAGATTGTCCGTTGTGCTCTCCCCATTGCAACTCCAGCACCTAGTACAGTAGCCCCATCATAATAGCTGATAAATATATTATTTTGAAAGCCATTTCCTCAGTAACAAAAACTAACATATTTCCTATGTGTATGAAAAGATTTCCCAATGTAAATTAAATTTATTGATAAGAACCTGTCGGTAGACAATTCTCTAGGGGTCTCTTGTGTTTCTTCACATCTTGCAAACAGAAGCACTGACTGCCTTTGTTCTAGACTATCTTTTCATAGATGTTTGCATAGCAAACAGGCTTAGAAGATAGAGATAGTGCCTTCTACTACAGCAAAGAACTGGTTTTATTACAGCGGATGATAAAGATAATATCTCCTCCTAGAGTAGAGGAGTAGGAGGCCTTACTACCCATTATAAAAGATTCCATCTCCCTGCGCTTAGGGCTCCTAGGTAATTCCCCCCACTACACATGCAGGAATGATCTGGCCGTCCTCATGGTTTTCTATAAAAACTGCGGTTTGGAGAACTAGCACAAATGCTGATATTCTGCCTATATCTACTGTTGGGAGTAAAAAACTTTCCTTTGCCTCTGACTCAGGAGTCTCATGACTTCTGTTAGCATCCATGAAACTGTTGCAGACTTGTTAGCTTATAAGTAGGATGAAATCTCAGAACCTTCACAGTTCTTGGCAGAAACTACAACAATTTATCATTGAAAATCAGAGTAAGAAATGATCTCAGAGACCTCCATTTTGCCCATTTTCCAATCTGTGGCATGAGAGCAAATGTTAATGTCCCAAAAAGTCTAACAGAAAACATTTGTACATTTCAAACAGATTTCATGGATAAATCATAGGTTTATTAATAAAAATAACTAAGCAGACTAAATAAAGTAGCTTATTACTTTCCTTGCTCTCATCTGGAATTAAAGCAACTCCATGTGTGAACATAAGCTATCTCATGCTGATAAGAAATTCTGGTTGACAGTTACATTTACCTACCATTGATAACTTAAAATGAGAAAATTAACTAAGCATAATTTAATAAATGCATTTTGTTTGATAGTCATTTTTCAAAGCATTTGATTCAAGAAAGGAAAAAAGAAAATGAGAACCTTTCCTTTAGTCCAACATCCTCTTTTAACCGAAAGATGAAAACATTTCGTCCTCAAATGACTTCAAGGTAACTTGGCTATTTGGCATGTTTGGGTGGAGAACTGTTGACAAATAGGCCAGGTCTTTCTGTCTCACCCCTTGGGAAGATTTCACAAAATATGTCCTTAGGCCACATTTTCTACTGTATTATTTTAGCAGAATTTATTTAAGAACTAGATATTTGGTAAAACTCATGTTATGCTTTCCTTTTACTGATTACTTGTTTTTTGCTCTGTGTTATTCAGCTGAATTAAATGATCAGAGCTAATCAGATTATATTCAGGGATAAGAAGAAAAAATCTTTCTTCTCAAAAAAAATAAAAGAAAAATTCACCAGGGTCAGCGGGTTACCAAATAACACTCCCTCCTATATTGAGATTCTATGATTCATCCTCTTTTCATTTGTCCAAATATAGTTCTTAAAGAAATCAGGAATATTTTTTCCTTTCCAGTAGTGGGACCTTTGTCAGTTACTTAAAATAGTATTAATAAAAAATTTTAAATGCCACTAAAAAACCTTATTTTTACCAAAGTGATGTCTGTATTAATCTCTCTCTTCAAGCATTCATTCTTCCACTAATGAAGCACTTTCGACTCTTCAGCAAAGGGAAAAAACATAATTTAAATAAAATCCTCTCTTTCTGATACCAATTTTCTTTCTGTCGTCCCTGTATGGTCATGGCCCCCCAAACTCAACACATTTGATGCATAAATGATAAATGATTAAAGGTGAGTTTAACACATTTTTGATGACACTTTTGTCTCTAATGAAAGCTAAATGCTCCCTCAGGCCCAGCCGTGGACACTTAACAGCCACTAAAACTGGGATGGAGGGAGGGCCGAGAGATCTGCCTTCCTCACGCAGTAGTGATGTGAAGCTTGCTCAGTGCGGGGCACACTGCAAGTTCTCTGCCTCCTAAGCTTTCGTGGGCTCTCCTTCTGGGGTTCTTAGTGTTGCCTGTTTCGAATAACTGACTCCAAAGCCAAGAGAAACAACTCAGACTAGGCAAACTGGGGAGGGAGGGATTGGGTCTTTACGTCCTCTATAAAATTCTGATCAACAATGAAGCAGGAAGAGGTTGAAGAAAACAGAGATTCTCTCTCCACCTCAACATAAAACACTGTATTTTCTTTCCTTCTGTCTCTCTGCGCACGTATTTCAGGGCCTGGAACACCAGGAGGACAAAGGAGACTTGTGACGGGGTGCTGGTGGAAGCTCCAAATGGGCATTTGGTACCCACCTTTCACCTTCATATAAAGGGGTCGCCAGGGGGCTGCCACAGTTTTCTCTGCCAGCTCTAGGAGGTGAGGAATGCTGCTCCAAGGAATTAAAGAACAGTTATGACATCTCAATCTCCTTTAAGTTTCTGGTGTGCCCTAACTTCCGTGAGGTCTTTCTCTGTCACCAATCCCAAGAATCAGAAAGAGGGAACAAGAATAAGAAACTGAGTCACGAGATCCAAAGTTCCTGGCTGATTGCTAGAAAGGGTAAAGGCAACACACCCATACTGAAGGCTTTCTTCAGGGAAACTTTATTTTCATTTTTAGTATTATTCAAAGGGATGTATTCTTGGTGAGTCATCAAAAGCAGCCTAGTTAGCTGTGTGTTTTTTTTTTTTTCTCCCCTTAAATAAGTTAATTTCTCCCTGGTACATTTGGTTCTAAGCAGAGATGGGTTCCTTTCAAAATTTCTTGGTTCTAGTCAGTGAATATAGGTAAAAATAGCAAATGCAATTCGGATGGTCATGTCCTCAGCCACCAAAATGCTTTACTGAATCAACGTTTTATCTCTCTGTTTGTATTAATATATATATATATATATATATTATATACATATAACTTATATATAAATTCTTGAAGGAGTATAAAATTTTTCTAGTCTGGGTGGACTCTCTCATCTCAGGACACTTGAAATCTGCCCCTGTTTGGCAGTTAGATAAATGAATAAGCTTAGGCAAGTCAATTTATTCTAAATTAAGATAATCCAGTTAAAGGAGATAGTTTTTAAGACTTCTTCTAGCTCTAAAATTAATACATTTTATGATGAAGGTAATTTTTTCAATATAATAATTATAGTTTTTCCAGTGAAATTGCCCATCCCATGCCTACTGTCTTTCACTGTGATATGACGTTTCTCAGACAGCTGCCAAAAGGTAGGTCATCATAACTTAGGGTTTCAAGAAAAGAAACCAAAATATAATTGTCTCAGAACAAGTAATTTAATTAATAATAATCTTAAATTAAGGAACAAATTTCTTTTGTCAATTCATTTTTTAAAATACAGTACAAGCATTTAGTTATCAATACCAGTTTGATTTCTGATATTTTCCTCATGCCTGGGTAGACCACAGAAGAAAGCTATGTTCTCTTGAACTAAAACAAAAGCATGGCCTATTTAATACAGTCAAGTGAGTCTGATTTTAGAGGTGCTGGTAGGTAAAGAAAAACATCCAGAAGCAAAACCTAAAGTTTATAAATGGGAATAAAACAAAACATTCCTTCTCCATGTTGCATAGAAGAAATATCAAGTGCTCAATGGCAAGCCAATATTAAAGCTAAATGGAACAGAAAATGGGAAATATCACATCAAAATTGGTCTAAGTGGAGCACATCTCGCACCCAGATCTGGGTTTCTATTAATAATACAATTCTCAAAAAGAACAAAAAAAAACAAAAGAACCAGGGCCCTTTGGAGAAATGGCTGATTATTTGAGGGCTGGGGATGAGAAATATAGGAGGTGAGCCTGGTGCATCTTAAAGTGCCAGAAAGTAAAAAAGTGCTAAAAAAAAGCAAAACAAAACAAACCCACAATGATGGGTATATATATATCAAAGTGAAAGAATTCCCAATGGCTAAAGCTAGAAACAGTTCAGCAACAAAATAAATAAAATAGCATTGGCTTAGAACCCAAAATATAGAATAAATATCCTTGACTATACTGATATAAATAAATAATTGAATATATAAATAAATGGGGGAGAAGAACAACTCTCCAATATGGAAGAATTCCAAATCATTTATGTAGATAGTGTGCCTTCCTTGAAGTGGAACATAACTTCTCACTCCTTAGTGTGAGTTGCATATAATGACTTTCTTCTAAAAAATGCATCATAGACCGGGTGCAGTGGCTCACGCCTATAATCCTAGCACTCTGGGAGGCTGAGGCAGGAGGACTGCTTGAGGTCAGGAGTTCAAGACCAGCCTGAGCAAGAGGAAGATCTCCTAGTCTCTACTAAAAATAGAAAAAATTAGCCGGATGTGATGGTGTATGTCTGTAGTCACAGCTACTTAGGAGGCTGAGGCAGGAGAATTTCTTGAGCCCAGGAATTTAAGACAGAGGGAGGCTCTGTCTGAAAAAATAAATAAAAATAAATTAGTTAATTAAAAATGTATTATGGAAAAAGAAGATAGGAAGAGTAACTTTACAGTGAAGAAATCTGAAAAGCACTGTCTCAGTCAGATGACCAGGGATACTATCAAAAGTGATAAGTCATATTGATAGAATGTACCCTTGATATGACCTTTGTAGATCTCCTCTCCCAAACCCATTACTCTACTCTGATCAAGAAAAAAGTATCAGGCAAATCTCAGCTGTGGGACATTCTATAAAATACCCCATCAGTACTCCTCAAAACTGCCAAGGTCATCAAAAAACAAAGAAAGCTTGAGAAACTGCCCCAACCAAGAGGAGCCTGAGGAGACTTCAATACTAAATGTGATATATTATCCTGGATGGGATTCTGGAACAGAAAAAGGACATTAGGGAAAAACAGGAATTCTGAATAAAGCATGAGCTTTCATTAATAATAACGTATCCTTATTTGTTCATTAATTGTGACACCATACCTTTGCGAGATGTTAATAACATGAAAAATTGGGCACAGGATATACAGAAACTCTCTGTACTATCTTTGCCATAATTCTCTACCTCTTAAACTTTTTGAAATTTAAATGTGTTCTAAAATAAAAAGTTTATCGTAAAAATGCAATCCAAATGTCTTCAACAACCTCACTCCATTCAGAGAGAAAAAAGTGATAGAAAGGGAAAAATGATCAGTATTTAGGGAGACAAATTGGGGAAATTATTTGGTGAGATATAAATTTTGTTTTTTTTCCTTTCCTCAACCACAGCTAAACTGACCAAATAACGTCCCAACTGTTACTTTGTCCCAGGAATGAGAGCCATCCATCATTGAGAGTAAGAGATCTACCCATAATTATGTATGATTATAATTTGAAAAATATGTATATGTAAATGAAAATGTCAAATGAATGAACCAGGAGAAAAAGAAATCCACAATCTCATCTTCAACAATAACACACAGACATTTAAGACAGAAGTTTTTTTTTCAATCATCTCAAATGTGAAGTACTTCATAAAAAGTCATGCACCGACTCCAAATGAATCATTAGCCACATATAGAAACCAGCTAACTGAAATACTCACAGAAAAACGAAGAAATAATCAGAAAAAATAAAAAGAAAAAAGAGTGAAATTTGTTCTTTACTAAAATAGCTAGATAATTCAGTTTAAACATAAAATAAATAAACAAATCTATCGATGAACTTTGACTGACTTTCTCACCAGATAGCCTGCCATTTGGGGGGAAAAAAAAACTAAAAAGATCCATCAGCAGCAGAAAGAAAAGGAAGAAAATTTATCTTTAGTACAAACCAATGACTAATAGCTTGGTGTTGAGCTAAAAATAAAATAAAATAAAATCCCCTTTTCTAATTTTAATCACACAATTAAACTAGAACAACTCACAGGGAGCCAGACATGACCTGTTTTTGAAGAAATGGTGGCACACCTATCACTTAATCTAAAGTTAGACCCAAACAGGAATAGCAGGGACCTGGGAAAGAACACTGACAACATCTTCGGGGATGGCCTCGCGTGAAATAAGAATCTGTAGTGTGTCAGCAGAGCTGCCTCCACTCCACGGATGGAGAGGGCAGAGAGGATATATGAGAAGTGACAACTGAGCAAGCTCCCATTTCTACTCCATCTTTTTTAGAATCCTGGTGAAATAACTAAAAAAACAAATAAACAAAAACCAAAAACTTAAACATGAATATTTTAGGGTATAAATCTTGACTCTACTAACAATTTTTAGAGCACATACGTAATATTTTGTTTATATAATTAACATGATTTGTTATTATAGCACCCATCCCGCTTTGATATGCACCAAATAACTTTGATAGTGTCATTTCCAAAGTTCATATTCAATCAAACTTTATAAAAATATATTATTACATCTCCCCCAAATGTATATGCCGAAGCCCTGAATCCTCATAGAACTATAGTGGAGATAGGGCCTTTAAGGAGGTGATTAAAGTCACATTTGAGAGTAAAGCCCTGATCCAATAGAACTGGTACACCAGACCTCTCTCTGTTATTTGAGGACACAGCAAGAAAGGGGCCAATTTCATGTCAGGGAGACCAGAACTCAATCATGCTGGCACCCTGATCTTGTATTTTCAGCCTCTGGGATAGTTAGAAAATAAATTCCTGTTGTTTAAGCCATCCAGTCTATGGTATTTTGTTATGGCAGCCTCAGCTGACAAACAGATTTTAGTACTAAGAAGTGGAGTGTTGTCTTAACAAATACCTAAACATGTGGAAGCAACTTTGGAACAACATAATAGGTAGAGGCTGGAACAGTTTTGAGGTGCGTGCTAGAAACGTGGTTGTTAGGGACAATACTGATGAGGTTTCAGGTGGAAATATTAGAAACTGGAGGAAAGGTGTCCTTGTTATAAAGTAGCAAAGAACTCTGCTGAACTGTGTTTTAGTGTTTTGTGGAAGGTAGAAATTGTAAGGGATGAAACTGGATGTTTTGCTAAGAAGATTTCTATGCAAAGTGTTAAAGGAATGTAACTTAGTATGTTTCGTGTTGCTATAACAAAATACCTGAGACTGGGTAATTTATAAAGGACAGAAATTTATTTCTCGGAGTTCTGGTTGCTGGGAAGTCCAAGATCAAAGTGTTGGCTTTTCATGTCTGGTGAGAGTCTCTCTGCTCCTAAGATGGATCCTCTAGAGGGGAGGAACATTGAGTCCTCACATGATGGAAAGAGAAAGGGACAAAAAAGGGGACAAACTCCCTTTGTCAAGCCCTTTTACAATGGCATTACTGCGTTCATGAAGGCAAAGCTCTAATGATGTAAACACCTCCTAAAAGGCCCCACCTGTCAACACTGTTGCACTGGGGATTAAGTTTCCAACACAAGAATCTGGGAGTCACAAGCAGACCATAGCGGAATGGCTCGGTTCCTCCTGTTTATAGTAAAATGCAAAAGGAGAAAAATGAATTGAATGTGGAATTTTTAAGCATAACAAAATCAGAATTTGAAGATTTGGAAAATTCTCAGACTACCTACATTGCAAAAAATGAGAAAGCTTGTTATCTTTGGGGGTGGCTGAAGAAGCATTTATTTCAGCAGCCCCCAACCTTTTTGGCACCAGTGACTGGTTTCATGGAACACAGTTTTTCCATGGACGGGGAATGGGGTAGTGGGTGAGGGGTTGGGGGGTTGGACAGGGGATAGTTTTGGGATGTTCAAGTGCATTACCTTTATTGTGCACTTTATTTCTATTATTATTACATTGTAATATATAATGAAATAATTATACAACTCACCATAATGCAGAATCAGTGGGAGCCCTGAGCTTGTTTTCCTGCAACTAGACAGTCCCATCTGGGGGTGATGGGAGACACTGACACACAAAGTGTGTTGCTTATGCACAGTCTACTGAGTAATCTTGTTTTGGTTGCTGTCACTGCAGAAAAACTCTGCTTCACAAAGATAGGATGTTGGAAATGGCAGAAGGCTTTTCAGAACTTTTGTGGCAATCTCAGGATATTCTGCCTTGACTTTAATCCAGAACATATGGAGATTTGAAGTTTTCTCAAACACACTTTTGAGCCCACCATCATTTGTGATCTCAAGCAGTTGATCCTCTTCTAGCACAGACAAAGCTGAGTCACCTGGCTTAATCACAAATGGGTCTCTTGGATCCATTCCTTCCCAGTTCAGGAGTCTTTTGTGGTTAGGAAGTAATGCTGGAACTCTTTTGAAAACTGAGATAGGTGATCATGCACCAGCTGGGAGAAAGAAGGCCGTGGCTCAGTCGCTTTCAAAATCTGCTGATGTTTGTAACATGTCAAAAATCCCAATGTTCACTCATTGCTCCCATAATTCCAGGTTGGCCTTGAATGCAGCCACTTTGTCTCCCGATTTGACCACAGTTGTTTTTCTCCCCTGAAGTGACTGAGTTCGCTGAGCAGGATGAATACATCACACAAGTAAGCAAGTTTTGTGACCCATTCTGTGTCACTGAAATGTGCTGCCAGTGATGACTGTTTCCTAAAAGAAATCTGTGAAGTGGCTCTCATAACTCGAAAACTCTGGCCAATGATCTACCTTTGGAAAGCCATCCTACTTCTGTGTATAAGAGAAGACGTGTGTGCTCTGCATGCATCTCCTCACAGAGCTGCACGAACAGATGTGAGTTAAGGGCATGCACTTTAATGTGGTTGATAATTTTAATCACATTCTGCAAAACACTGTTTAGTTTAGGTGACAGTTTCTGGCTAGCCAGCATTTCTCTATGGATGACACAGCGCATAGACTCACATCCAGAAGCGACCTCCTGATCCAAGCAGTGAAACCAGAAAGCCGTCCAGTCGTGGCAGCTGGCTCCATCCATGGATATACTAACACAAAATGACCAATTCAGTTTTCCTGATACGTAATCACTCAAAGACTTGAATAGTTCTACAGCTGTGGTATTGGTTGGCAACAAAAATGCACACAACATATCCTCATGTGCATCCTCCTGAAAAATATGTCCCACAAAAACAAGCATTGTTGCCTTGTTGTCAACATTAGTAGACTCTCAACCTGGATTATGAACCACGTTGTCTCATTAATCCTCTCTAACAGTTGTGCCTCAATATCCTCTGCTATCTCATCAATTCGTCTAGTTATAGTGCTAGCCGAAAGAGGAACACGTGCCACTTTTTGAACTGCAGCCTCTCCTAAAAGTTCACGGCAAATGTCCTTAGCCGCAGGACATTTCCTTTCACCAATAATAAAGGATTTCTTAGCTTTAGCAATGCGGTTAGCCATTAAGAGTGATGCTCTCAGTGTAGGTACTTTTGATGAAATGGTGGCCTTCAATAATTGCTTTTGTTTTTCATGTTCACATTTTGTTCTTTTGAGGAACTCCAAAGGCTTATATTTTAATGTATCGTGCTTGGTCTCCATGTGCTGAAGTGGTCTTGAAGGTTTCATGGCTTCATTGGATAGCTGGTTGCCACATATTATACAAAGCGGGCTTGGAGAATGCGAATCACCTGTTGCAATCAACCTATAATTTAAGTAGGACTCTTGGTATTCTCTTTTAAATGCAGCTTTCATTTTGTTGGCAGTCTTAGAGTTTTCTGCTGTCTCATCATTAGGTTTTTCCCCCTTTTCAAAGAAGCTCTCCAGTGATTTTTTTTTCCCTCATTTTCACTACAGTTAGCTTGTGGGCTTACCAAAACTATGCCTGAGACAAGTGCGCAGTGTGGGAAAGAGGTGCGGATGGAAGTGATAAATAAAATAATGGGTGGGCCACATGTGGACTAAAATAACTGTTGGATTCTGACTTAAAGCCTGCTACCAGTCACAGCTGTACAACTGAAGTGCATCAACTCACTTGCCACCATAAAGCCTACCACCAGATGCAACTTAATTGTCACTTGCCACTCATTGATAGAGTTTTGATATGAATCTGTAAGCAATTGATTTATTATGGTCTCTGTGCAGTCAAACCTCTTTGCTAATGATAACCTGTATTTGCAGCTGCTCCCCAGCACTAGCATCACCACCTCAGCTCCACCTCAGATCATCAGGCATCAGATTCTCATAAGGAGTTGCAACCTAGATCCCTCGCAGTAGGGATCACAGTAGGGTTTGAGCTCCTATGAGAATTTAATGCCTCCCTGATCTCACAGGAGCAGAGCTTAGGCAGTGATGGAAGTGATGGGGAGCAGCTGTAAATACAGATGAAGCTTTGCTTGCTTGCCCACCACTCACCTCCTGCTGTGTGACTGGGTTCCTAATAGGCTACGGACTGGTACTGGTCCACAGCCCAGGGGTTGGAGATGGCAGATTTATTTGATCAAGAGAGCATGAGTGTGAGTCATGGACTTAATCAGCCATCTCAGCAGAAGCCAGGAATAGAGATGGCATTATACCATTAACAACACTGCCAGTTTAAACTAAAGAGGACAAAGAAAGCAGGAAAGAATGAAGGAAGGCTCCCAGACTTCTTGAATTCTGCAGACCAGACCATAGAGCTATTCTGCTGCCAATGTGCACTGTTTTTCAAGAAAAGGGGAGAATGATCCCAGTGGAATTCAGATATCAGGGCTGCCTGTTCCACCATAGGTCCAGGGGGCAAGGCTCCTTCCTCCTCACTTTGAGAGGACTAGGCTACCTCTCCAGTTTTGGTTGGCCAGGATAACCCCACCCAGTGCCTCAGGGGCCAGGCCTCCCAGGCATGCATGTGGGCTGGGCCTTCCAAGAGCACTGAGGGGCAAGGCCATCCCGCATAGCCATGTGTGATGCTACTAGCCCAGTGAGCCTGAAGCACAGAATATTTAGCCAAAGAAGATTATTCTTGAGCTTTAAGATATAGTAGAATTTACCCTGCTACGTTTTGGATTTGCTTAGGACCTGTCAACCCTTCCTTCTTTTAGAATGGGAATTTTTATCCTATGCCTGTCTACCACTGTATTTTGGGAGGACATAATTTGTCTGGTTTCACAGGGTTACAACTAGAGAGGAATTTTGCAGGATGAATCATATTTGAGTCTTATCCAGATTTGATTGAGATGAAATTTAGATAAGACTTTGGACTTTAGAGTTGATGCTGGAATGAGTTAAGACTTTTGAGAATGTTGGGATGAAATGAATGTATTTTACATGCAAGGACATGAATTTGGGGGGATCAGTGGTAGAATGCGATGGACTGAATTTTATCTCCCGTAAATTCATATGTTGAAGCCCTATCCCCCCATATGATTACATTGTAAATAGGGGGTGATTAAGGTTAAATGAGGTCATCAGGTTGGAGCCCTCATCTGATAGAACTAATGCCCTTAAAACAAGAGAAAGAGATACCAGAGCTCTCTCTTTCTGTTATGTGAGAACACAGCAATAAGAGGGCCATCTGCAAGCCAGGAAGAGGCCCTCACCAGAACCTGACCTTGCTGGCACCCTGACCTCAGACTTCTGCCCTGCAGAACTTTGGAAAAATAAATTTCTGTTATTTAGGCCACCCAGCCTATGGTATTTGGTTACGGTAGCCCAAACTGACTAACACATAGAAAGCAACTTATTGTAGTCCCCAAATAATTGGAGTTCTCTCCCTTTAAGATATATGATAGGACTGTACCTCCTTAACCTCTTTTAAAGGAAAGGAAAACCACATTATATATTTTAGTCAAAGAAATATCAGCAAGGGTGACATTTGTTACTTTTATTGCTAGTCTTTAATAGGAGAGATCTTGATTCTCTATATGTTTTGTTTTTCTTGCCTTTGCAACCTACGGTGGGGTGGTCTAGATGGTAAAGTCTTCATCAGCCTATGTGTCTGAGTGAAGACAAGGGGAACAAAGTTCCTAGCTAAGCCACAAGGGATATGTAACGTGAATGAGAAATAAACATGTGTTGTTTAAGTCACTGAGACTTTACATTGTTAAGGTTGATATAGCAACCTTAGTCCCATAGGGAGAAAAAAGAAACAAACAAAACAATAAAGCAAGCAAGCAAACAAAAACCTGTAGTCCTATGGAGGGAGCAGGGGAAGAAAAGCAGAAACAAACAACAAGAACGACAACAATGAACTTTGTAACGCTCTGCTATAGCTCACTGAATAACCACAGTGGGCATATATTATAGATGCCATAGTAAGTAAAAACATGTCAACCCTTGTAACAACATAGACATTGTAATTATACGATTGCCCAACTGACTTAGTAATCTAATGAGAAATCACAAAATTTCATTTTATGCTTTTAAGATTTTGTTAAAGATATCTACTCAGATCCAAGATAATTTTGGAATGGCCTTTTGATTTCACCTAACCTTGTATAACACTATTTGCAAAGTCTTTACTATTCATAAAGATGAACAACAGAATACTAATCTTACTTGATTTACAATAAAACACCCCAACACATACTGATATTGGGATTTGAAAAAGGTCATATTTTGATATGAACCCTTTATAATCTCAACTACACTCCCAAGGCTAACAGTCTCCTTTGTCATAGTTCTCCATGATGTCACCCTACTGCTTGGAACAATCCACCTTTCCTTCCGTGGGCCATGTCTTTTTGCGACATCAAGCCTTCACACGTGGTTTTCCTCTGCTTTGGGGGTCTCCACACCCCATCCTTCTCCCCTACTAACCAACTGAAAGATGACTACTCATTCCACAAAACTCATCTCAACTGTCAATTGCTCTGCAAACTCTTGGCAAACATCTCCAGGGAACAAGTATTTCCTCCTTTAGATTTCCAAATTACTTTATGGATATCTTTATTATAGCACTAATTCCCCTTAATTATAATTTAACTTTTAACATGTCTGTTCATTGTATTGTGAATTCTAAGTGGGCTGAAAACATCCCTTACTTATTGTGTCATGTAACTACAATACACTTGTTGAATGACTGGATGAAAATGTCAAATTACAAAGTATTTTGCCTGAAAATGTTGGATACTTAACAAGGTGAATAATTATGTTCATAATGCTTAATTTTTTTTCTCAATTATCAAGGGGAAACAAATTATAAACTCACTTGCTTTCATTTTCCTTGTTCCTGCTCTGTGCGTTATATATGCTACAGGCTGAGTATTCCTTATCTGAAATGCTTGGTACCAGGAGTGTTTCACATTTTGGATTCTGTTGGATTTCAGAATATTTGCTTTATACTTACTGGTTGAGCATTCCTAATCTGCAAATCCAAAATCCAAAATAATCTAATGAGCATTTCCTTCGAGTGTCATGTCAGTGCTCAAAAAGTTGTAGATTCCAGAGCATTTCAGATTTCAGATTTTTAGATGAGGGATGCTCAACCCGTATTACAACACAGGGAGCTTTGGTGTACTGTTATTTAAGTTTGCTGGACTATGCTTTGTAACAGCTGATTAGAAAGAATATAAGGAGCCTTGGAATTGTCTACAGTTTTGTCCAAATTTCCTTTTGCAAACTTCTGACATGTGCTTTATATTCCTTAGGTAATAGAGGGGCTTTCTTCAACTTTCTTCACAGCCAGCCTACTGAGCCTCTTCAGTCTCCATCTCTACCACTCCTGTGGACAAGAACAAAAGCAGAAAAAAACGCGAGGCCCAGAGATGCCTTTTTATGCTCTTAATCAAAGGCTACGGCCGCCTGAGCTTGGCACATCCTCCACGCAGCTCTCTCAGCTAGGGCTGGTCCAGACCAGCTCTCTTCAGCATGTGGCCAGCAAAAACAGAGAAACTACAAATTACTGCACCCACCCTTCATTCTGGACCCCTACTCTGACAGAAAAAGGAGAAATCAAAAGGACTAACATCAGATGAGACAGTGGATGGATCATGGTGGGTGTGCAAGGACATTTTTGCATATGTTCTGGCTTGGGACGGGGGAGGAATGGACTGACAGCGCCTCGGGAGGCAGCATTATGTAGATATTGGCATCAGTAAGGCATGGGATTGAAAGGTAAACTCCATCACTCACGGTTGTGATTTTGGATAGTTACGTAACCTGATAAGCTTCAGTTTCTTAATTTATAAAGAAGGGGGTTATGATAGTAGCCCTAATTGGGCTGCTGAGAGGAGCCTGTAGGAAGTGCTGAACACAGCCCAGGACTCCTAGCTAATCATATCTCGCTCTCACTGAGAGCGAACTGTTTCATTCATTAGGTCCCTGAGAAGAATACACAGGATGAGAGACTTCCTTATTAATAACTACTAGCATTATACTAGCAACTGGCAATAGTTTGATTAGTTTGATTTGTTGGGATAATATAGGGGAAATAGCTGAGATGGAATTCAAAAGACTAGAATTTGAAGCTTTGTGAACGTCTAAGTAGTTGTATCACCTTTTAGCTTCAATTTCCTCTTTAAAACTTCTATTAGCTTCTTTTAGCTTCAGTTTCCTCTTTAAAACAATGGAGTTTTAAAAAGGTAGGTCTCAACTAGTGTTAATGTGGAATCCCTGTGATAAACTAGGCTTTCTTATTTTGTATGTAAAATGAAGTGGTAATAGTGATAGAAGCGAAAGTGTGTGCGTTGCAGGGGGGTGTTTATAAAACAGACATCCTGTCTGAGGGCGGTGGCTCATGCCTGTAATCCCAGAACTTTGGGAGGCTGAGGCGGGAGGATTGCTTGAGGCCAGAAGTTGGAAAACTGGTATCCTAAAAAGCCATGGAGCAAAAGGTTGCTAGCCAAGCAAGTTAAAGTAATCAAGCCCTATTTATGATAACATAAGAGGCTCCAATCTGGTAACATACGAGTTATTTCCAATATAATTTGAGTTGAATTTCTACCATCAATGGATTTTGTCACCTTCTTCTCCTTTTATATTTTAAACTTCCAAGTCCTCCACAAATTTTGATTTCAAAAGACAAATATGACGTAGTGACAATTGCACAATGCTTGCAAATCAGAGCGTCAATTCTGGGTCAGTTTTAAGAGATTAGCAGAACTTGCTACTTCAAACAATCTGACCTGCAAACCAAATAATGTATTGTACCATTACCAGCAACACACAATGTGCCATACCATGCTAACACAAAGTCTACAGGCCTGAATTAAATTATAAGAACAAAGGAAGAAAGAAAGAAAGAAAAGAAGAGAGGAAGGAAAGGGAAGGGAGCGAAGAAAATGAAAAGAAAGAAAAATGCATTACTGAATGAGAATTCTCAGAATAGCAAATACATTGCCTGCCTGGTCAAGTTTTAAAATGCCACTTAACTCCAATTATCAGAGAAAGAGGTAGGGCGTGCGCAGATGTCACTTAATGATTTTATACCATTAAGTGTTTCTGGAAACAAATTATTTTATTTTCAAAAGGCAAATTCTTTTAGTATTAACATTGAAGGTATATTTTAAAGGATTTTAATGAAATTCTACTGTCCTTCAACCAAATCTACATGGTGACCATTGATCTGCCTAAGGTCAGTTTTTAAGTTTGGTTAAGATCATGGGATTCTATAATTCTAGAGGCAGTGGGAAATTTAAAAAAATTATAACAAAAAAGATCATGGAGCCAATGCTAGACATCCTGGGCTAGAACCCAACTCTACTCTTTCCTACCTGTGTGAACCTCAGCAAGCTACTTAACCTCTCTTCATCTCAATTTCCCTATTGCCAAAATTGAGGTAATGAAAATATTCTACATTTTCAGGGCTTGGTGGAACAATAAATAAAACAATACATAAAAGCACTTAGTAAAAATCCAGTAAATATAATTATTAGTATGCTCTTATTTAAATGTTTTTAAATGCTATATATTTAGTTACAACATACATACATATATCAGCTCTTACTTTGATGTAGGCAAGGTAACCTATACCATTGACTAAATGTTTTCCTTATAATTCCATTGAAACTATTTTCTCCAATACTGCTGTCATAAAGAATGAAACCAAGGTAACCACTGGATTCATGAGCCTAGAAGGAGTATTTTGAAAGGTCGACATAGATTTTCTGAATCTCCTTGATTTTTTAAGAGGGCAAGTTTATTCCTTACTTGCTGTTTAGAGACCTATGCTTAAAGACATACCTTTCCTCTCATGTCAGTTGATCTATATCCCTCACCCTGAACAAAGAGGCAAGAACACCAAGTAGATCTCTATCAACCACAAACTAGAAAGCAACAGCAACTCTAGGCTCTCTTCCGTTCCTCTGGAAGTACTTTACTCAGTTGCATCCCCCAAAGAACACACTCTAAATTAGCTGGCCCAAGAACATATAATTTCTTTGCAAGTATTTTTGAGTTGAAAGACTTTATGGAAGGACATGGCTCGCTGATGAGGTTGTCTAGAACTGTGGTCCCCAAGTCCCAGGCCTCAGACCAGTACCAGTCTGGGGCCTGTTAGGAAATGGGCCACACAGCAGGGGTGAGCCGTGGGTGAGCAAGCTCACATCATGGCATAAACTTTGCCACCTGTCAGATCATCAGCAGCATTAGATTCTCATAGGAGCATGAACCCTACTGTAAACTGCATATGTGAGGGATCTAGGTTGCGGCTCCTTATGAGAATCAAATGCCTGATGATCTGAGATGCAGCTGAGGCATTGATGCTAGTGCTGGGGAGCAGCTGCAAATATATAATGTCATTAGTAGAGAGGTTTGACTGCACAATAAATACAATGTGCTTGAATCATCCGGAAACCATCCCCCCTCTTATCCCGATCCATGGAAAAATTGTCTTCCATGAAACTGGTCCCTGGTGCCAAAAAGGTTGGGGACTACTGGTCTAGAATACTTATTTTTCTAATACTAATAGCAACAATAATAGCTACCACTTAAGATATATTAGGCCTTGCTTTAAGAACTTTATGTGAACATTATCTCATTAAACAACACTATGAGAGGTGATATCATTATTCTCACTTTACACATGAGGAAACCGAGGCAAAAAGGTGAAGCACGTAGTTCAAGGGATTTCACAGCCAGAAAGGGGTGAAACTGGGGCCCTGAAGCAATGAGAAAAACCCCATTTTCTTTAATTTTTGCCGTAATAACCCATTAGGAATTCAGCCTAGTTTTCCTGGTCTTCTGGAAAGGCTTCCTCCAATTATTGCTTCTCTTCATCCATTTTACTTAATACTGATAACAGTGTTATAATATTTCTTTTATCTTGTTTAATGGCTTATGGATTCATTTTGAAATTTCCATTACATGCACTATTGTTTCTGGGGTTGAAATTCACATCCATTTCTTCTTTAATCTTCTACTACCTTTTAAACAAACTCCTTACCTGGTTTTGCACTTGTACTTGCATGTGACTCTAAGGATCAGTTTACCTCCTCAATTTAGGACTCGGCCATAATACCTATATTCCAGGACCTTCTATTCCTGGCTTCCTTGATAAGTGTGTCTCTATAGAATATTATTATTTTACCATAATATCTAGGACATAAAATATACAGGATAACTAACTGAATCAACAATCCTGAAAGACTATTTGTAAATGCTCAGATGTTTAGTGCCTCCGTTCTCATTGTTGAACTAATTCATTTTTTTTGTATGTGATTAGTGTTTACGAACTCAACCCAGCACAAGTAAATAAAATACTGCACAGGATATTCCTGTAGCGATAGGTCACATTAAGAATCCCAAGGAATGAATTACCCGCTTCTCATGGGGATGAAACTGGGGCCAAGCCAAGTGTCCAGCGCCAAACAAAATGAATTCTCATCTTCGGACCCCTCCCCTGCAATACAGAAGCTTCTGGTTCAGTTGTCACAAAGCTGTTCTCCAGGGAACAAAGCCTGTTTCTGTTGAGGCGGGTGCAGCTACCAGCAAAGAAACCTTCATCAAGATCCAACTGTAGTTCGGAGGAACGTAAGGCAAAGGAAGCAATTTTGACAAAGAATAGCAAGAGCTATCCATACAAATGTAGAACAAAAACACAAAAAGGCATAAAAGGTATTGATAATTAATTTAAAATACCGTAAGGAAACCATAGCTAAAGCGAGGGGGAAAATAGGGCCTCAACAAAGACAAACGGAACTGCTGAGGCTAAGAAAGCGAATGCCCCAACACTTTGGACTACAATCGCAACACCCAAATTTTTTCCTGTAATTATGGTTCTACTTATCCCATCTTAGATTCATTAAAAAAAAAAACGTCAGTGGATAGGGGATTATTTCATGCTGGGAATATAGAAATAAGTTTGTACAAATTGCCCATTTGTGATTATTTAAATAAAACATCATAATTGGAATATGTTGGTCGATAAAGGCAATTTTTTTCCTTCTCTCTCTTTTGTATAAGAACAATACACTAAATGCTATCTTGATTTTTTTTACTGCATTTTCGTAAATGCCAGGTGCCCCCTCAATTTTACATTGTGACAGTCTACACAAAAGGAGGAGTAAATGCACTCTCAGTTGTTTCCATGCCACTCGGCTCCGACAAATCATTAACAACATTCTCTGCTTTGGTATTGTCTTCTATGATAATTATATTCAGCTTGACTCAGTGGTGCTCACATCTAATGGGTCTCACTTTTACCACTTTTATTCCAACGATGGCTCTCTCATAGAGTTACATTTGCATCACTGTTTTCAGACTCTTTCAAAATATATCTTTCCAATGGAAGAGTTTCTCCTTCTTCTCTTTTGCTACAGAAGGAAATTTGGAATATTTTACTGCAAAATATGACATTTTGACATGCTGGACTGACTAAAGAAATCTCAAGGTCTCTGAGACCTCCACTCCACCCTACCATCAGCTCTCCCAAAAAGTTGAACTTTCTTTATCTGCCTAATATCCAGACACAACTAGGAAAACAATTGTTCTTTTCTTCCCCTCCTTATAAGATCAGGAATGTGACCACACCTGAATAGACCCTTTAGGAAGATAATGCCCTGCCTCTCAAACTCATTCCGATTCCAAAGAGAACTATTTACCAGTTAATCTTTGCTCCCCATCCATCCATTTACTCTAGTAATCCTTTATTACAGAATTCCTCCTCCCCCCCCCCCAACCCTGCTCCTATAACCCATTTTACCAGAAAGGCATAAAAGCTTCTAAACTTCCTTGGGGAGTTCAATCTTCATTCGGAGTGTTCTCCTGTGTACACGTTAAATACATTTGTGTCTTTTTCCTCCTATTACTCAATCTAGGTCATGTCAGTGATCTTTTTCAGTTAACCTTGGAGGGGCAAAAGCCTTGCTCCCTACACTACCAACAAAGAAAAAGCTAGTTTTTGATTATCTTCAGATGGCAGCATTAGGTAGTCAGTGAGGGATTCCGGGTCTCCTAGGGACAAATGCCCCCATGTTGGTCCTGCTCCACCCTAATCCTGTTCCGAGCTACTGCCATACCTGGGGGAGGAGGAAACACCCTACAAATATGCCAATCAGAATTTAACACGCCAGCTGCAAAAGAATGCAGAGGACTCTGGCCCACTGGGCCAAGCAGCACAGATACCATAGAGTCCAGAAAATGACCTACAACAACCCACATGGGTAGTAAGACAGGTCACGCAACTCCCAAGTGTCTAATCAAAGTGGTTCTATGGTGACCTCTGAACCGCAAGGGAGGTCCCAATCTGGTGACTATAAAACAAGATGCAGACCATAACCACTCCCTTTTTTGCACCCTTCCTTTTGCTCTCCCTTTGCTGCGACAGTGGGTCCGGTTGTCATTTGTGGCGTATGTATCATGCTCTGTAAACCTATATCTTGCTTTTGCCTTAAAATACCATATCTTTCTCTCCTCAATAAACCCCATTTCCATGCTTGCCTGACTTTGGTGTGTCTGGTCATTCTTTGGCCATGAGCACGTCAAGAACCGACATTTCAGACTGAAACCTGACAGCAGAATTTCCTGCACTGAAAATAAAATCTTTCTCAGGTAGGATAAGGGGCTTAGGCTTCCCATGTCCTGACTTCTGTAGGCACACTCATGCATTGAGGCCAGTCAAGGGGCCATGGTTTTATTTCCATAGGCACTATCTATCCATCTTCGGATATTCAGAGAGTTGCTAGTTGATCAGACTTTTCAGGTTTTAGATACACATTTTTGAAATAATTTCTTATTTCAAATGGCATTTAAATAAAATTGAACAAACTACTTTTTCATAATATATTTCAATAGATAATAAATATTACTTAAATGCTTATTGTGAGCAAAGCTTAAGTCTATACATCAGAGAAGACCTGGAAGAATGAAACAAAATTGAGGTGAAGGAGTAAGATACAAACATATGAATGTTAAATGAGAAATGCCAGAAAGCTTCTGTGGACCCCACATGCCACAGCAAATAAGAGGAAATAGAAATGACAGTGCTTTAGTAGAAAATTGCATGGTTGTTGACTCCTGGGTTCTCAGATCTAAGAGCATCTAATGTAAAGCATGAAGGAATTCAAAGCCATCTAATTCAGCTACCATTTTAGGTCTTGGATCTCCTTGCCAAACATGTGGTGAGTGGATGGCCATAGATACCCAGTCTCTGCCTGGACCTCTCTTATGACAGGGAGATCATTTCCTGTCAAAACAGCTCATTCTGTCTCTGCATTTTGAAAGTACTTCTCTATATTCAGTTGGAACTGCTGCAAGCATTCTACCCCAGGGAGTATGTAGCATAAAAGCATGGTATCCAGAGTCAGACAGACTAGATCCATCTCCAGACTTCACAAATAACTGGGTGCCCTTAGGTAAACAGAATACCTTCTCTAAACCTCAGTTTCCTCAACCATAAATCAGGAATATTTTACCAATAGTACCAAACTCAGAGTATTACGTGAGAATTTGATAAGCACAGGGCCCGTCATTCTATCAAGGACTCAGTTAAGGTTGGCTGTTATGATAATGACAGCACTTTAGTAGAAGACAGCTCTCTGGTGTTCTCTTCCCATGGTGTTGTTTTATACTATAAGGTGCCAACATTTAGAGAAGTTCAGTGACATGTTCAAGGTCACATGTCTGTTAGGTGACAGAAACATAACAAAAACTGAGATTTTCTAAAAATCCAGTGACTTTGCTATTACGAAACATTTCAGGAAAGTTTCAGATACTTTAACCAGGATAATAACATAATTTCTTCTATAATAAAGGATACCAGAATATGGAAGGTAGAGTCCAATATTCTAGACATCAACTGACCCTAATGGTTCACGAGGAATTGGGAATACAAAAAACTAGAGAAATTGTCTTAAAGAGAAACAAGCTCATTAAAACAAACAATGATCACTACTATAAGTAAGAAGCCATAATTTCCATCCTCCCTGTCTTGTCCTCTTCTATTTCTATTTTCAAAACTGAAAAGTTTGGACATTTTTCCTACACTAGATTAATTCAATAATATCCTGACAGATTTTTCCTAATTCCCATGTCTACACACTCATGCTTCTTCCTTCACACTATTCTCAAAATTGCTAACATACAACATAAGAAGGGTATGCCACCTCTCTCTTTAAAATCTTCTAATGAATCCTTATCTATAGGACCATGTCCAAAGTTCTTGGCAAGCTATTCAAGATTTTTCCAAAGACTCTAGCCCAAGTCTACCTACCCCTCAGCTTCATCTCATACTGACGGTTGCTGTTCATGAAACTGGTAACTCAATGCCTGACATTTTCTAAATGGTCAATGAACTTTATTTTGGAACGTTTATTCTGGAAGGTACTACCTCCCTTCTCCAAGTATTGTCATTTATTTATTCATTCAACCAATATGTACTGATCATTATTTTAGACACCATATATATGACAATAAAAAAATAAAAATAAGACCAGTTCTTATGCATTTATTTTAGTGGAAAGGTAAGCAAAAAAAAAAAAAATTAAAAAAAATATATATTTTGTTAGATACTGATAAACACCAAGAAGAAAGAAAGCAGAAAAAGAGGATAGGTTTATTGAGGAGAGTCTGAACATTTAGACAGGTGACTAGGGAGGACCTCACTGTTTAGGTGATATTTGAGACAAGAGCTAAAGAAAGTGAAAGATTTAAGTGTCTGTCTAGGGAATGAGCATTCAGCTAGAGTGAACAAGCTATGGCAAATTCCATGAGATAGTGTGATTGTTGTATTTGAATAAAGCAAGAAGGCCAGTAAAGCCAGCACAGATTAAGGAAAGAGGACACTAGTAGGAGAATGATTCAGAAATCTAACAAGAGGGAAGAGCATTTAGGGACTTGAGGATTTCAATTCTTCAAAAGACCTGGGAAACCACTGGAATGGCTTATGAGCAGAGAAATAAGAAAACTGATTTTTTTTAAACAAGTTCACATTTTATGCTGTGATAAGTTAAAGATAACTCCAAGTTTTTAGCTTGAACAACTGGAAGAAGGAAAATGGATCCTTCTGCTTTATCTAGTAACTTTATCTGCAAAACCTTTGGATCTATCCACTTTTTACCATCCTCACTCTGTCTTAGCCTCAACCATCACCATTTTTTACATA
This sequence comes from Eulemur rufifrons, assembly GCF_041146395.1. NCBI lineage: Eukaryota > Metazoa > Chordata > Mammalia > Primates > Lemuridae > Eulemur > Eulemur rufifrons. The sequence goes on from NC_090992.1 coordinate 18,404,488, forward strand.
GTTTAACACAGTCATCATGAACATCATCTCCAGTCCCCACCTAGTTAATTTGTTTTGCAGACATTAGGATGATGTTTTAAACATAAGAAATTCTACAGTGGCTTACCCATGGACCAACCATTCATTCAACCATTCATTTATTCAACTGATATTTATTGCTTATGTGCTAGATATTGTCTTAAAAGGCCATTCTTTCCTGCTTATTGCATTTATTCCAAAGTGTGACTACATTTCATATTTAATTTCTGCCTCCCCAATTGGACCCTAGATCAACAGTCATGTGGTTCTGTTCACCATTGTATCCTTTCTGATGTGTAGCAGGCAATCAAAAAGTATTTGTGGAATAAATGTTTAACGTTATTCTGAATTTGCTGATTTTCCTTTAGGCTTCCAATATCGAATTTATTTCATTAAAGACTTTTATCCTAGGTAATTATAAATAGCTCCTTGCTATAGTAGCATGCAGCTTACTTGAAACAGAAGCTATTTCTTCATCATTATTATGTCTTTCAAAAGGCCTGGCTAAGGAGTTTTGTAACTACAAATGCTCCTTGAATTACACCAATGACTGAGTATAACTTTGGGGTTTTCCCCAGTATCTAAACTGAATGTGTCCTAGGAGACTTGACTTTATTCTGCTTTAAAAGAGTATGTATACAATTACTAAGATTCTTGGCCATTTCCAGAAATCTAACAGCAAAGTAGATGTACTTCTCATGCTTCAGGTCTGATGGCTTTCCACTACAATATCAGGAAATATCAAATGATGCTTCCAGAAACCCATAGAATATGCCCTGCTCTCCTCACCCAACTCCTCTTGTAGGACAGTTTCTCTGTCTCATCCATGAAGGTCCAGCCCCACTGACCTTTCTCTAATCCTGCACTGCTCTGAACACCTCTCCCCTTCAGGCCTGTGCACTGATGGCCCCATACCCAGAATGCCCTTCACCCCGATGGCCACCACTCTGGCTTCTGCCCCTCCTCTGTTCCAATTCAAATGCCACCTTTTCAATGAGGTCTTTTTAGAATGCTCTGTGTAAAGAGTCCTTTCCTCATCCTTCTCCAAATTTACCCTCTCTATGTCATTGCCTTATTTTTTTTTTTCTTAACAATTTACCACTAACTGAAATCACCTTATTTACTTATTTACACATTCATGGTTGGTCTTCCCACTATGGAATATAAGTTCAGTGCAGCACAGATCTTGGTTTGTTCACTGCTACTATCTCCTATGCCTAGAACAATGTCTGGAATATAGTAGAACATGCATAGTAAATATTTGTGGAATGAATGAATTAATGCAGACATAATTAAAATATACCACTGGCATTTATTATAAAACATTGACCAGCATAACACTCTTGAACTGTATGTAAGACAAAATCCACAAGATATAATTGAAAGCATTTCTAAATTCTAACTTGGAAGTCATATAAGTCTCCTTGTATGGGAAGTTAGATAAGGAAGAAAGGAGGTTTTCTAGGGTAAAGGGTGTTAGATTCTAACATGGGCATGAATTACTACATTTCCAGAACTGGGCTCTTCTCTGTGGGTCTCCAGGAACTACCATACATCCCAGCTCACAGGAAATCTATAATGGATGCTTGTTGACTTGATCTGAAATTAGAACAAAAACCTACACTAGAATATTTGCTGCTATAAACTCCAGCATCACTCAAACTATATTTAAACCATATTTACTTATTTATAAGTATCATTTAAATAGATGAATATAAATTCTTGTTGGCTAATTTTCAGTGATTTACTGAAATGCTCTGTTTAAAAATGTCAAGTGGCCATTAGCAGTAAACCTCCAAGAATTTATCTGCCATAATATTCCCACTTAAATATTGTCATTGCGTTATTCTATTTTATTGGTTTTATTTTTTAAAAAAAATCTTTCTGAAATCACTGAAAGTTTTTAATAGCAATTCATTCTCAATTTAAGGCGATTAAAATATATGGAGCAGAGACGGAAGAGGAAGCAACGCTCCATAGACTTGATGTAGTATCACTACACCGAGTAGCCAATGGGGGCTGCTAGAGCTTGCACTTGAGTTAGACAGAAAGTCAGAGTTGCTTGAAATTTTCCTCTCTGGGCCAGGTTAAGCCAAATTCACTCCATATGAACACCTGGTAGACATAGGGGAGGTTGCCTGGTGCCTTACTAAGTTCGCCACATTTCTTTTATCCCACAATCATGATTTCAATCGTCATCTTTAATCTCAATGTACCTGAATGCAGAGTACTAATATGATTAATCTCATATTATTATTATCTTAAGGCATTACAAATAAAACTAAACACACTTAGAGTCATATTTATTTCTATTTCATACTTATTTCTATAGTTTTTTTTTTTTTCCTTTGGTTCTCTCCAAATGCATTGTGGTCCCCATAACTGTTAATCCTCCTTCAAGGAGGGACTTAACTATCTGGGTCAGTTTAGGTTTTTCCCATATAAGAGAAGTGTGGAATTCCATATACTCTCACATTTGCAGTTCAGAGTTTTGTGATCAAAACAGAGCTTTCCTTGGAGAATCTCATGTTCAGAATTATTAGCTCAAATTATATAGGTTAAAATATTTTGAAAAATATTATCTACCCTTCTTTGGAAAGAGACCTACTCAGCAACGAAGAACCATATGTTGTTTCTGAGGAATACAAATTCTGAAACAGACAGGATCACATTTCTCTGGCTGCAATGCTATTTGAAAATTTTAAATATTAACAACAGTGTGTTTCTCTCCTAGAGAGCATGCTACTACATCTCTCAAAAATGAGTTGTACAACTGAACTGCTGATGAAAGCTATGATGGCTTCATATAATGACTTTCATCGATTGAGCTCCTACAATGGGCTAGTCACTGTATTTAATACTTCACATAATTTACGCTTAAGCTTTAAGGTAGCAGTGCTTTATGGTGAATATTTTCTTCATTTCACCATGAGGAACCCAGGGCTCACAGGTGGATGATTAACTTACTCAAGGTCACAATCTAATGAGGGTCACGGCTAAGATGAATTCAAACTCAAACTCTTCAGACTATAAATTATGCTAAAGGTTCTCTAACTTGATTTTACATCAGAATAGTCTGGTGAGCTTGTGGAAACTCAGATCACTAGGTTCCACCTCTAGAGTTTCTAATTCAGTTAAGTCTTGGGTAGGGCTGACCTACGACATTTGTCTCAAGTTCACAGGTAAGGCTGATGGTGCCGTTCCTGAAGCACAGATTGAGCGGCTATTATTATTATTATTGTCCTGCACCATGCTCTTGGTTAGAGTGTAAGTCCTGGTAGTAGGACCAACTGAACATTGATTTTTCTCCAGGAGTTTTATGTATGCTTTTATGAAATTTGAAATATATCAATGTTAATATTTATCAAAATATTTATAGACATTTCAAGAATTTCAGGCAATTTTCATTTTCCTTATGCTCTTCTGAATTGTTTGACTTTTAAAATATGAGCACATATAATTTTTATTATCAGTGAGTAAAAAGCTGATTGCATTTAGGGAAAAATAAAAAAAATTCAGAAGTGTTACATTTACGGAGGTTACAGCTCAGCACTTCTTTCAGGGAAGGGAATACACACACACACACACACACACACACACATACACACACATACACATATATTTATCTACAAAACAAAGACAAAGGCCTTATTTCTCAGCCTAACCTAGGTTAGTTAGGAAGATGTGAGTTCAAATTCTGAACCTTGCCACCCACTCAGCCATGCCAAATAAATTCACTGCTTTAAGTCTCAGTGTCTTTGTACATTTAGTAGATTAAGCTAGACTAATACATCTCATAGTTAAAGGACTTTTAAAAGACCAGTCTCAAAAGTTCAGTTAAGCTGTCTATACTATACTAGTATAAATCCTCCTTTCAGGATTTGAAGGAGAAAAAGACCAAATATCAGGCACTTTATGCTGTGAGGGTCATTTAAATGAGACCGGAACAAACTGAAAGGTGGGTAAAGGTGCCGGGCCACTTGGTCAAAATGCCCCTGTGACAGTTTTACATCTTTAAGTGATATCATGTTACATAATGATAGCACATGACCATTTCTATTCTGCGAATTATAATTGCTGAAGGAAATACCCCAGTATTTACGAGATGCTTAGTGCATCTGTCACCATGGCCTTATGGCCCAAATCAAAGTGATCGGAGCTATTAAGATGATTTCCCTATTTGGCTGGGTTTTAAAGACTATAGTTTTGAAGTCAGTGGCAGATGACCTACTAATGGTGTTTAATGGTTCTCTCAACAAATTGTGAAGTACCTTGAATGACCCACTGGTTAAGTACGTAAAAGGAAAATTCCAGCTTTAATCATTTAATCTTGATTCCCTCCTGTTTTCTTTTGGACAGTGATGTTTTATTTTCACCTTCAAGGAAGAATGAGGAGAGTAAGAAAAGGGAGGGAAAAGGGAATTAAGAGCTCTGGGCCCTGGGCTAAACATTTAATATGAGCCATCTCATTTGATCTCCACAACCCTATAGAAGAGGGAAATATTTTCTACATTTTGCAACTGAGCAAATGCTACAGAGAAGTTGTTGAGGTCACACAGTCAGGGAGCAATGCAGTTGGATGTGAATGTGATCTATGCGAATCTAGAGCCCAAGTATTCTGGTGATGTTTCCCAGAGAGAGAAATGCAGGGATTATCTCTCCATGGTGTGATTGGCTAAAAGAGACAGAAAGAGACTCCACGTCCATTGAAGGCTGAGATAGGACACTCAGGGGGCCCTTGATAGATGTTCTTGTTTTTTTTTTAAACAATTTTTTTCAGCACTTAAATAAATGAGCATCATAAACAGGCAAATCAAAGAGTGTTAGAAAACATAAAAACCAAGGCAGCAAGGCAAGAGATTCAAGGTCCAGGCAGGCATTAAGAGGAAACAAAGAAAAGATTGAGCAGGTGGAAGCAACCTAGAGCTCATCCGCAGAGAAAGCACCACACAGAGCAGGTGTGGACAACTGAGTAATGTGGCCATCCCAGCCTAACCTGCCCTTCTTCCCTCCTACTTTAGCAAACCACCTAACCATTGGCCTGGAAACAGGGACAAGCTATAGGCGAGAGAGTGAAGCCAAGGAAAGTTAGAACAGACAAATTCATGACAAAAAAAAGTTTCTTACCTTGGAGCTGGTGATCAATCCTACAATGCTCATGTCTGCAGAAGGGGAAAAATATCTCCATTCCACATAAAATTAACTCAAAATCACTTCTGGGTGATTTCTGCCTGTCAGCCTCCAGATAGAAAAGGAAAGAGCAAGCTGGAGAGGGAGAAGTTTAAGGAGTGACACCCATTTCCTTTCCTATTCTGGCCTGAACATCCCCCAAATGCTCTATTTTTCTTTGCCTATTTTCATACATTGGTCAAATAAAAGAATTTAGGTCTTACTCCTGGATTAAAATTTCTTTATTTTGTGAATATGCATCACTGCTAGAACTGTAATATAATTTCCAGCAGAGAGCATCAATTTTTCAACACAAAAATCTTTTTTGACTTACCTAGCAATTTTCCAGTCCCTTTTTACTTGCAAGCAAGGTCATTTGAAAATGGAGAATTTATTTCAGGGGCCCTAAATACTCAGAGAGTAGGTGATCTTTATCCTAAGGAAGTGAGATGAAAGAGCGAAACAGGAAATCAGCATTGCAGGTATGTTTCAGATGTTTTATTGTCTTTATAGGAAGAGACTCCTCTAAAAATAAAAGGGATACTTGAAAATGAAGATCTGAACAACCAGAGAAAATAAGTTGTTTCTTGTCTTGGTCTGTTTTGTGGTGCTATAACAGAATGCCTGAGACTGGGTAATGTATACTAAGCAGAAATTTATTGGCTCAGAGTTCTGGAGGCTGGAAAGTCCAACATTAAAGTGCCAGGATCTGATAAGGGCCTTCTGGCCATGTCATCACAGGGTGGAAGGCAAGAGGGCAAGTGAATAAGAAAGGGCTGAATTTGCCCTTTTGTAATAATCCCACCCAGGAAGGCGGAGCCCTCATAGCTTAATCTCGCCTTAAAGGCCCGACCTCTTAGTACAGTTACAATGGCAATTAAATTTCAACATTGAGTTTTTCAGGAAACAAACATTCAAACCATAGCATTCCTAGATGGGTAGGCCTTAAATGACCTGTTCTTTGTCCATGAAAAGAAAAGAAGCCCTGAATTCTGAGTTGTCCTTTAAGTCAGGATTCACCTGCATATTTAAAAATCTACCTATTTGGATCTTTCCTGAATTAGCCCATTTTCTTTTCTGAGCCATAACTATTACTATATTTCAGTATGTTGGTTTTTCTACTGCACTGAGCAGTTTTATTGCAGTTTTATTCCGTACTTACTTCATTTCCACTAGACTGTATGCCTACCCATTGAACAAATATTTTATTGAGCATCAGCTGTGTGCCAGAAGACAAAAGCTATTCTTGTGCTAGAGGCTATAGTTCAGCAGGTCATCTGCTAAGATAGAATAAGGACTTGTACCTTATTTGATTGTGATTTTTCTTCATGTCATAAAATGGGACTCATAGTAGTACTTATTTTATAAGGTTTCTGTTAGAATCAAATTAGACTACACAAGCAAAGTTCTTAGCCTATGGCCTGAAATGCCATAAGTGTTCAACACATATTAACTATCATTACTGCTAGCAGAGTACCTGACATACACCAGAGGTTTAATAAGTATTTGCAGAATGAATGGTCAAAGATTTGTTGCATATAGTGTTTAACTTGGTAGTGACCTTGCTTATTACAAGTGGTTATATCATACATACTAACTGGTCCCTTGGTTCCAACCATTTAATACGTTCTAGATAGGTTTGAATACAAAGTGAAGTTAACACGGAAGTAATTCTCTTTTTCAGAGACAAGAAGTCCAGTTAATTTTTAAGCCATAGGCATAGCAGAAATCACACCAGATTGGAGAAAACCTAGCACCCTGACATGGTTTCTTCCTCCAAATAGATGCATGTCATTGGAGTAGTCACTTCCTAGACTTTTCTGGGAGTTTTTTTTTTTTTTTTTTCTCAACTGTAAAATGAGGAGGGTTATACTAAATCTTGTTGCTCTCCTTCTAGCATTAACCATCTGTAATTCTAAATCATTTTCACAGTAAGATTCTGAAAGGCCTTTTAAAAATGCAGATGGGTAAATAAAGTTGGCTTTTGGTTTTCTGTCTATGGCTTTCCTAGGTTGTATGGGTAAATGTAATTAACATAATAAGGATCATTGCTAACACTGTCTGAGGATTTCTAAATGCCAGGCAACTTGTTAAGTGCCTTTCCATGGCTTTTCCCATTTAATACACAAAACAAGCCAAAATAAAGCAGTATTAACTCTATTTAAAACAAAAATAAAACAACAGCAACAACAAAAAAAGCATGCAACTAAGAGAAATGTATTAACTTGTCCAAGGTCATGTAACTAAAAAGCAGAATTAGGATATGCAATCCTTAACTACAGTATACTCTACATATATTCTACGTTCTATAACAGTGAAACAGGTAAAATTCTGCCTATCCCCCCAAATTGTTAATGGTCTTAAACTACTTTCACCAATGGGTCCCTAGTGAGGTAAAGTCATTGTTTTAAATTGGCCAAGTATATTTGGATAAATAGACAGATTTTTAAAAAAAAAAATCTCTAAATTTCCCATACAAGAAAACGTTAATTGACAAGTTGCTTTTGTAAAACATAATTAATCATTTGCTAAGAAAGTCTGATTTTGTTGCCTTTCCTATTGCTCTCCTTTTCCTTAACTTAGTAGAAGACAATGCTAAGCTGGTGGTCTCAAAAATGTAATTTACAAACATTTTTTAAAAGTGTACTTTTTAAATAAGTCTCACATATATAGATCCCACTTGTTAGCTTTGAGACACCAGGAAGAACATGAGCTATTGCAAATGGTCAGAGACCTAATTCTCTCAACTGGCCAGTGAGGCTGTGTATTGGGAAAGAAGGCTCCTTAGAGAAGCCTCTAAGCCTGATTTTAAATGAAAACTATTCTGCCATTGGAATAGTTAGGCTCTATCCTGATAGTACATCAGTGAAGGCCTTAAAGTTAATCACAGCCTTGTATTTATTCTCACTCTATTATCTGATATTTATAGATGAAAAGGAGATGGTTTAATCACTGGGCTGGTTATAATGTGCACTTATCTAGTGTGAACTAAAATAAAATCTTAAGGCTCACCCCCTATCAGCTGACTGAATGGACCCCCTCTTGGCCAAGGGAATATCCTAAAACTAAATTGCCTGCCAGGAGGAGGGAGGTCAGACATGCCTCATCATGCCCACCTCCCTTCTTGGAGACATCCTTTGTAACCCATTAACAGGCCTAAGGGTATGCAAGACAAACCTGTAGGTCCTCAATTTACACTACAAATATATGTCCAGTGGTTTGTCTCTGATAAACAGCTCCTTATCTTAAAACATTCCAAGCCTTTAGACAAAGCTTCATGTCTTCAACCAATTACAAGTCAAAGAATCCTTAAACCCACCTATAACCTGTAAGTGCCCCCCTTCCATATGGCCCACGTTTCCAGGCCAAACCAAGGTATGCCTCCCATATATTGATTTATGACTTTACCTGTAACCCCTGTCTCCCTGAAATGTATAAAACCAAGCTGTAACCCAGCCACACTGAGTCCACGTGCTCAAGGCTTCTTGGGTGTGGCTCCGGGTCATGGTCCTCAAATTTGGCTCAGAATAAATCTCTATAAAATTATTTTAAAGAGTTTGGCTTTTTTTCCCATTGACACTAGTTTTATTTATACTGTGGGGAAACCCAGGTATTTGTGTAAAAAAAAAAAAAAGAAAAAGAAAAAAGAACAAACAATTTCATCTATTCTTAAATTCCATAACATACATTAGGTAAACTCCAGTTATTGTAGTAACCTAACATACCTAGTGCACCAGGCATTTTATTTATCTAACATGAAACATATTTAAAACACTCTTCCATTCTGAAATGGTTAATTTCAAATTTTCCCAAGGTATTCTCCGCTGAGCCCCATTACCAACACATGATTGTCACTGCAACATGGCTTTACTGACACATTGGTGTTAAAAGGCAGTGACAGAGCCAACAGGAGTGAACCGAAGCCATTTATATATACTGTAGAACTACACTGACAATCCAAAGGAACACGCCATCTGCATTCTGTGTTGCTGCAACCTACTGAACTGTGGGTTTGCAATTTCAAAATTCAGAATGTCATGCCTGGCTCCACTTTAGGGAGCTCCCACAGCTGCTACTTCTGCTTCCCTGCCTTCAGAATTCTGATGCTGAAGTTAATCTAGGAGGACATCCTTGTGTAGTGATGGAGATGTGGCAGTAGGGCATGCTAGAGCACCATATATTTTCATGCATTTATTTATTCAAGCTGTGTGGCCTTTTTTCCCCCCTTTTCCTTTGCAACTTATCAACCTGAGCCCTCAGACACTCACACCCACACAATGATCTCAGCAGGCAAGGAAGAAAAGCAAAAGCAAATGCACTTTAGGAAAAAAACAGGAAACTGACACTGAAACGGCCATTACCGGGCATTTCAATTTTACCTGTGGTTTCAGCTTCTGCTCCAAGTGCATGCAATGAATGTGGCCTGATTACCTTAATTCAGTGATATTGGCAATAATCACAATGGCAGGCAGTGCCTAAAAGATTGCCCCTGACAGCAGAGTCGCAGAGATGGAGATATGGAAAATTTCCGTTGAGCACAACACACAAAAGGAATAATAGAGAGTTGCTCGGAGATCCATTTCTTGGTAGAAAGGTAGATGGCAAAAGAGCTGAATTCTCTCAGTGATTAACTGTAGGGTTGATGAGTTGGTCTTTTCCTGGTCCCTTCTAGCACTATGATTCTCAATTCTATGGGAGAATAAAAGACGAACTGAGAAATATAACTACCACAGAGACAGCTCGGTGCAGATTTGATTTAGAACAAAGAAAAGAAAAATTTTAAAAATGAATAAGAGCTAATTATAAAAATAAAATCAATTTATTTCAAAGGCAAAACACCAAAGGCCATTCCTTGAATAAGGAGAGTCACGAGCCTATTGAAGGGATCCTTTCTAGTGGCATTATTGACTGCTGAGACTTTCTGCCTTTGATGACCATGGCCATTTCAAATTGGGGCAGTCTCCTGGTTTAGGGGAACTGTAGATGGAATGAAAGTTAGGGTTAGTGATACTAAAAATCATCAATATGATAAGAAAAAAAAAGCTGAAAAGTGACCAAGGAGAAGACTGTGACATAAGAAGACACTGGTATTGTGTGTGTGCGGAGGAAGGCTGCAGCATTACTGACTGTGTGCTCTTTTTGTGCAACACTCTTAGAAAAGCACAACTAGCCATAATAAAGCATAACTCTTTTTAGAAAGCCTTACTTCTGTCCTATGTAATAGGAGCATTAGAATTCTAACTGTAATTATCAATGGAAATTCACTTATTTCACCTTACCCCAGTCAGAATAGCCTCTATCAAAAAGTTCAAAAATAATAGATGTTGGCATGGATGGGTATTTACTCAAAGGAAAAGAAGACATTTTATCAAAAAGACACCTGCACTTGAATGTTTATCGCAGTACAAATCACAATTGCAAAGATGTGGAATCAACCCAAATGCCCATCAATTCATGAGTGGATTAACAAAATGTGGTATGTGTACATCATGGAGTACTACTCAACCTTGAAGAAGGACAGCTTAAAGCCTTTTGCAACAATTTGGATGGAACTGGAGACCATTATCCTAAGTATCTAAAGAATGGAAAAACAAACACCACATGTACTGACTATTAAATTGTAACTAACAGATGAGTACACATGTGCATATAGGGAAGTAAAATTCAACGGAAATCAATGGGGGTGGGGGTGGGGGGGGATGGGTGAAAACCTACCTAATGGGTACAATGAGCACTATCTGGGTGACAGGCACACTTATAACCCTGACTCAAGCATTATAAAAGCAACCCATATAACCAAAAACATATGTACCCCTGTAATATTTTGAAATAAAAAAGTAACATACAAGCATCAGATTCATTACAATATGTAATTAGAAAATTAGTCAATTATTCAGTGAGGTACTGAGCAATAGTGAAGTGCAAAGCTGTCAAGAGTGCAGGCTCCACAATGGGTACTTGGTAAGAATAAAGGAACAAAAGCGGGGTGGGGGGGCACTCAATATTTTCTCCATATCTCAAAAAATTCTTAACAAGCTTTAAAAAGATAGAAAAATATTAGTTGACATTATCTAACTCTACTGACTACTCACTGGAATGCCCTCTACAGAGATTACTAAAGTACACTTAAACCATATATACATACAAGTATACACGTGTGGGTGGGTGCGTGTATGTGTATATATATATTTGTACTTATGTGTAGTCATAGATATATACACCTGTATATGTGAATATATAGGTATGATCACACTTAACTGAAAATAATATACAGTGAGCTTCTGGAATCTACCTTTAATCTCTCTTCATAAAGAAATGAAGAAACACTTAGGCAAATGTGACTACAAAAAGGGTTTGATTCCAGATCCAGTCTTACACAGTCTCTTGGTCCCCAAACTGCATTAGCTTATGTACAACTCTATACTGGAATGGCCATTCATTTGTATATGGTTGCATGTCTCAACCAGAGTTTGGGTAGTTTCTCCATCTGTGCTTTTCCATAATTCATTGAACCATTCCTTCACTGAACAAATATTTATGACTCATCTATTACATGCCAGGCATTGCTCTATCAGGCTCTAAGGATGCAGTAGTGAGCAAGAGATAGAAAAAAATGTCCCTGCCCTCATAGGACTTAAAATCTTGCAGTTTATAGACAAGTATAAGCAAATAAGCAAATGACAGATTGTGAAGCATGAAGCACGATAAAGAAGAATAAGGAGTGAATGTCAAGTGGGGTATACAGAGCTTCTATATTTTGTGGAGAGTAGTCAGGGAGAGATAATGTTTGAGCAGAGACCTGAAGGCGCTGAGGGAATGAGCCATGCTAACACAAGGCAAGGAACAGTGAAATGCAAATAGAGACTTGAACACAAGGTCTCTGTTTCACAAAGTGCATTTCTAGAGCTTCAGCTACAGTTGTTCCTAATTTTCTCTTTGACCTAACAAAGGTGGAAAATGTAAAAAGGTCTGTTTATCCCCACTGTTTGCACTCTGTAGAATGCCCACTGCCATATATCCAGGCACAGCCCGTCCACTTCAGCTATTTCTTCTGTTCGTTTTCTCTGTCCTTCCCTGTTTCTCCTTCATTTTTGCTTTAGGACTAAAAGGGATGTTATAGGTCCTGAAATACTCATAGAAAGGGTCAATTTTCAAGTTCAGTAGCACTTGAAAAAAAACCATCCTCACTATGCCTGTTATTGACTCTATAACACTTCTCTAAACACTTTCTGTCTTACTATATATTAAATATTATTTCTGGCGACAGAGGCCTATTCATTCCATGGGTACCTTTGAACTAAACTTAATCTCAATTCGATGACTATCTCAAAAATCTGCTAAAAGAAAATTATGGCATCCTATGTGGGCCGTCCTTCGTATTACCACTTGTCAAAGAATAAAATATAGAAATCCAAATTAATAGAGAAAAATGGTCATGTTATCTAATTATTTGTAAATTCTTGAGGCACTTTGGTTAAAAATAAGTTAACAACCATATGGTGCCAACTTACCTATTAATTTTGCAAAAATTATAAAATAATGATGTAATCCAATGCTGTACACCTTGTAGTTGAATTACAACTGTAGTTAAATCACTGGTGTTTGTGTAAAATGATAAAAGTCATTTGATAAGCAGTCTGATAATGTTTAAAGAGCCACAAAAGTGTTAATACTTTTTGACCCAGTAATCCCATTTCTATAACCTTACTCTAAATGTATATGAAATTGTATATTGAATCTTATTTATTATAGTAAAAAATAGAAGGGATTTAATTACTTAACATCAAGGGAATGGCCAAGGAAAATGTATCTCATCAATCCAATTAATGGTAGTCAGTGGTTAAAAAGCAAAACACTGACGATATGTAAGACTAAAGTATAAAAAAAAGTGTAACTATATTATGTAAAAATGTATTCAGATAGATGAAAGCTACAATGAAAATGGAAAAATAAAAATAAAAACTTGATTTGTTAGCAATGGGTAATATGTAAACGTATATGTTATTAATATATATTGATTTTATGTGTATAATATGCATTTAATAATATATTGTATATTAAAATATTATTGTTGCTATAATGTTGGTTCTATAATTAAAAAATATAATTTTAATGTTTTAGGCAAGCAAATTATTGACCAAGTCTGTGAAATTGTGTTAGATAGTGATATCCCACTTTTTAAAAAATGTGTCATGGTATCTTTAAGATGACATCCATCTCATCTTATGTAAATATTCCAGAGCTCCTAACTATATTAAATCACATATTAAACATATTTTCTCATTTCTCCAAATTCAAGATTTTAATTCTCTTTAATGCCCTATTTTAATTGGAATGTTGCTAAATCCGTTGACAGTCTTACCAACTACTTTAACAGCCTTTTAATTTGTCGTCTAGAAAATTATAACTCTTCATTAACTTTGGGAGACACAGCATTGCAGTTGTGATATATCATTCCTCATTTTATTAACAATCTACTTAATGAAATTCAGGCTTCGAGCAGATGATGGTGATAATGTAAGCACTTGCCCTGGATTTTTTTTTCTTTAACAAAATTAAGAATTTACTGATAAGCATAATAGGAGAACAAACATTCAATTCTTCAGGAGTACAGAAAGAAAAAAACCTAAAGAAAGAGATTTTGGAGGCCCACATTTGTATAATTAAAATCCATATGAATCTTTTCCAAAACGCCCAGGCTCTTTACAACACTGTTAGCCACTGTAAGGCAATACTGAGAGGCTGTGTCAGTCATTCAACATTTATAAACATAACCCACTTGAAGCTGGGATTGGGGATGACATAATCTGATAGACAATCTTGGTGAGCAAGAAACTGATACTCTGCAGAGGGAATAGGGGCAGTAGAAGGGACACTCCTTTTGGAGACATCTAGAGCCTCTTTACTCCAAATGGGATTCACCTATATTTGTACATTTAAATGCAGTTGTGGTTCTCTCTCACCAGATTTCTCACACTTTGGTATTAATTATGTGGAATTAAAATGATTAGACATATGCAAGAATCTACCAGGTCTCCTGAAGAGGTGGAACTGAGTCTACCTGGAAGCAGAGATGGAGTGAGTGATCTGAGAAGGATCTTAAAGATCATTATGCCTCTCTTGGCTTTATTTTAGGGGAGAGAGTTGAGTCTTAAAGTGGGTAAGTGACTTGCCAAAGTGATGAAATAAATCACTATCAGTCTTAACAAATACTGTAGTCCATATAGACATCTGGTCTACTATTAGTCTCTACTCTCCCTAGCTGTAAAAGTACTGCTCAGAGATGATCTCACAAGGAACTCTTGCAGCATAGCCTGAAGCACAGAGATGCCCAGAACAGAAAAAATGGAGTCAAGAGTAAAGGTCCAGGGTTCCTGAGGACAGGGCTGTCCTCACACTTGACTCTGCTTCACCAGGGTCCTGTCTGACAGAATGTGTGCTGTCTACTCAGCTGCTGAGCCACCTGAGAACATCATGGTTTAGAGAGGATCATTTGCGCAGCACCGCACAAAACTAAAGAGATGGTTATGAAAGATAACTGCATGGGAAAAAGCACCTTCTCACAATTTTTTTTTTTCTTTTGTTCACGTGTATGTAGCAAATGTTATAACACAGAGAGATTAATTTTCACATAAGACCTATTTTTCCCATGGGATTCAGACATCATTTCATTTTTTGTTCCTTTCTCATATCATCACACTGCCCTCCCTAGGGATTATTTGTTGTATAGGTGGAAAGCTTCCCACAGACACATAGAAAATGAGACAGAAAAATCCAGCAAGCCCTGTCTTTGTCTCTTGACTCCATTTTTTCTGTTCTGGGCATCTGTGTGCTTCAGACCACAATGCAGGAGTTCCTTTTAAGATAAATTCTAAGCAATACTTTATAGCTAGGGCAAGTGGAGACTAATGGTAGACCAGATGGCTATATGGCCTACTGTATTTATTATTAATTGTTCTAATCATTGTCTGATTAAAACACATCACAGTCAAATCACTTGACTCTGCGCACAAACTCTGTGAATAAATGTTTAATATTGTGAATTGTATATATGTTCATGAACATAAATATATAAGTACATATTTTAATGTGTTTAATATGTGTAATATATTACATGTGATTTATATAATATGCATGTGTAACTTGTATGTTTATGCACATATGTATACATATATAACAATACATGTATATCGTTAAGTGAAAAAAATTAAAACTGTGTTTATGGTACCATTCCCAATTTCCTAGGATTTAGCAATTATAATGACATTGCAAAGAAACTGAGGTTTGAAAGGTAGTCATATGACCTTAAATAATTCCCTCCTTAACTGGGCTCCAGAGAAATATCACATAGGATCCCTACATTCTTGTAATTTAAAATTTAACAAAATATCATTACAACACAAATGATACATTTCAGAATATGATGTAAAGAGATTGTTGCGTATGTGGCTGAAAATCTTAGGATATGATTTGTAAGTAGAATTTAAGTTTTTTCTTTAAAAGCATTTTTGATTTTAGATGGGTGCCCTAAACATTTAGACCTATATCAAAACCTAGCCTACTTGTTCTTTTTTTGCCTCTATATTAGCATAATTTATAATACAAATTTATTCTGAGGAAATGAGTGACATGTACAAAGATTTATGTCGAATGATGTTCACTGAAGTATTATAATAACAAAAAATGTACAGAAACTAAAATTCTTTAGGAAAAAAAGATTAGACGGAAAGTACAGTGTGATACATCATATGACAATGCTACATAGTTAAAGAAATCATATTTCAGAAGACTATGTTTAGAAAAGGAAAACATTCATGACAGAAGTAAAATGAGCAGGGTAGTATATAAATAGAACATATAAGTCCAATTTTGGAAACGCCTTCCACATACACACAAACAACTAAAAGGCTAGGAAATAAATATACCAAAATTATAGTAACAATTGTTGTTGAGAGGTACAACAAGACGTTGTTTTAATTTCTTCTTTATATATTTGTTATTTTTAAATTCTTTACAAAGGTTGTGAATTACTTTTACAACCAGAAAAAAAAGTCCAATGCAAGTAATTTAAAAGACTCTTTAAAGACTGAATCTTCCAATTACCTAAAACCCCATCCAGCACCTGTGTCCTCTACTCCTCTTCTCACTGCAGCCTGGCTCTGCAGTCATTTTCAAATATCCAGTGTCCCACACACCCTGGGCCAAGCCAAGCTCTAATGAACACACTATTTTCCAAAAATAAATAGTGAGATGAGGAACAGCTCTGAGTAATGAGCACTGCATGTTAAATATTTATTGTAATTATTAATATCACAATTAATTCTATTTAAAGCATGCTTAATAAAATAAGAATAAACTGTGTTCATACTAAGTCCCTAGCTGTCTGAGGTTCATTCAGGTCCCAGCTTAACAATTATTTACATTTAGTATAAACTAATTTACTGTTATTGTCATTTTTATTAACGTCATCAATTTCTCTGATTCACTTTCAAACATTCAAGGGGAATCAACAACACTAATTTTCCAGCCTATAATTTGTATGTAACAACGAAGCCTGGCGAACATCTCTCATACGAAATTAATTCTTTCTTATTTTAGTTGTTTCGGGTTCAATCCTGACCAAATGAAATTTAAAACTCTATTTGTGTGGGTTTCTTCCCTCTAAAACACAAAACCTCCTACTCAGGAGTCACTGCAACTGTATCAAATGAGAGGCTAATTAATGTATTTATAATTTTTCCCTGAAATAAAAGGATTATCTCCAAGAGTGAAAATGCTTCTTTTCCTTTTCTCTTTTTTTTTTTTTTTTAAATAAGTGCCAGGTGATAACATCCATAAACACTAACCCTGCATACTCTAAGGAGGACTTTTGACAAATATTTTTAAAGGCTCCTTTTGGCTCTGAATACAGCAGTACACTGGGATTGCCACAGGAGCATGAGCCGAGCTGTGAGAAGCCATAATCCGAATATGCTAAGAAAATGTAAGCAAAAAATTGCAAATAAAACTGCTTATATTCATGTAACTTGTTTGGCGACAGCCGTAGAGCATAAGGAAAGCTGCTATAACTCATAACAGCATCTTGTAATAAAACAGCTCTATGCATCCCTCTCAAACTGCTCAGCGCTCACATCTCATCAGATGGCTGAGTAAGCACTACGCTTTGGGACAGTAAATCTGTTTCCAATATGGTCTACATTCACAGATACGAGCTTTAGTATTCATCCTAAGACACTTCCAGCTAAGTACTTATAAAGAAAGGGTAATCATATATTTAAATATCGGGATGCTATTTTCCCTGTCTATTTTAGTAATCTAGTTCACACTGGAGCAAACCTAAACGGATCTCAGGAAACCTTCAGCAAACTCAACTCTGACTGGCAGCACAGAATCTCTCTACGGCAGTCTCCAGGAAGCGGGCCTTCTGCTCCTGTGATTCTATGCTTCCGTCTACCAGCTCTTTCTAGATGGTGTTAGCATTATAAGGCTCCTTGCCTCCCCAGCACTAGCCTGTGGGTTTCCTGAGAGCATGGACTGTGCTTTCTTAGGTCTGTATTTCCAGCTTCCAAACTAGAGACAAAAACCAGCCTTAGGTTAAGTGTTTGTTGACAGAGTGATCCCCTAGGCTTAGACAGGAGCCCGGATTTGCAGTTCAGAAGACTTTCCACAGCCCTACGGTTTGAATTTGAATGGGGGTGAGGAGAAAGCAAATAGCAGATGAGGTTTTCAAGCTGTTTGCAGACATTCCTTTTCTGAGGGGTCCATCCTGGTTTGACCTTTGGAAGAGATCACTTCTATTCTACAGATGTTCCTTGACTTACTGTAGGGTTACATCCCCAGTAATCCATCATAATGTGAAAGTACAGTAAGTCAAAAGTGCATTTTTGACTTCCAATATTTTCAATTTACGATGGCTTAACCAGAAGTAATCCTATCCTAAATCAAGAGGGGTACTGAACGCATACCACTTTCTCATCATCGGGAAGTTGAGAAATTGTGAATTGGGGACCCTCTGTAGTGACAGCCCACTGGGATCAGAGAGAGGGAGAGTAGTGGTCTTTGTTTTTCCTTTTTTACTTTGTACTACGACATCCAGAGCAAGCTTACCTGTTTGGTGCAGGGAAACAAAATAGGAGACTTATTAGAGGAGACAAGGAACATGCTATAGGAAGGTTTATTTTATTTAATTTATTTATTTTTTTAACTTAAACACCTCCCACATAAAGATTTAACCCCAAAGTTAGATAATTCAACCCCCCAGGCAATCTTAATGGTACTTTAATTGTCCACATCTGTCTGTAGGTCTTAGATGAGGCTGAGCTCTGAGTGAGCAGGAATCCCCTTACCCCACCCCCTCAATGGTCTCCCTTTGTTTGTCTTTAAGGTGGTACTTTTGCGTGTTTCTCCCCAGGTTAGAAACTAGAGAAATGGGAACACTGTGGTCTCAATTCCAAGCCTAATTCTTGTCAGACTTCATCTCTTAGAGAACACAAAGGCAGACTGTAGGGAGGGACTGTTTGAGATCCAAGCCTAAAGCGGTGCTGCATCGCTGCCAAGCGATAAGTGGAATTCGGAGTGGGAAAGATGTTGACCCTGTTTCTGGGTGAACCAAGATGGCTCTGGGGGCAGTGTGGTCTGAGGGGAACATGGTACTCTTGGGGGCTGCTGGGCTCAGTCTTCTGGGCTGGGACAGAAGATCCCAAAGGAAGTCAGTGTCAACACATGATTGTGTCTGAGCACGTGGTGATTTTCAAGGAAAGTGGTGGAGTCTGCAAAGTAATTTAGGCATTTCACTCACAATCTGGTGGTAATACTCTTGACAAAGTATTTTGTCATTATTCTTCATCCACAGAATAACACTCTGTGTAGGGCAGCGATTTTACAGAAAACAACTCTGGCCCAGAGAGACTTGATAAACACATGCCCGACATCACATGGCTCACCATGGTCAGGTATAGGCTTAAAGCCCGGTCTCTCTGGTTCTTGTATTGATTTCAAAGAATTCAGAAAATCTGAGTTGCTGGAAAATCTGCTCAGGGAAACAAGTGAGAAAGGAGTCGTGAGATGGAGAGACGGTGCGTGGGTTTCTCAGCAGGCTGGAACTCTGACTTGCTCTGATCCTATTTGCACAGGAAACAGCAGGAGAGGAACGGGGCTGTAGAGGTGTAGGTAAGGATGGGTAAGGACACAGAATGGAGCCGGTAGCTACAGCAGGCAGAGAATGGCCCACCCCATTGCTTAACAAGGGTGAGGAGCTAAGAAGGGTCTCCTTTTGCTCAATGAAGGGAAAGAGCTAGCTACAAAAGATAACAGCATCAAAGAGAGCTAAAGATCACAGTCTTGGTGCTAAAATATTACTTGTGTGGATACAGGAAAGCAAAGGAAAGAATTTCCAGCTTGCACTTCCTAATTTTCTTTACCCTTCTTGAAATAAAAACAGATTCTTTACTTAATGTAAATCTCAACTCTATGAATTTAGGGGAAGGGACAATGGACTTAGCCAGTGGGGTGATATAGCTGAATGAATTCTGAACTGGGAGGTGGGACTAGGGTTCTAGCTCTACACTTAGAAGCTTGTGTCACCTGGGCAGCCACATAAGCTCTCAGAGTCTTAGGTTCCTCGTCTGTCAAATGGGTGGCTGGAAATAGATGGTCCCTACGAGTCTGTGAGGTTCTGATATTCTCTGGTCGTGGCATTTTTGAGAGTTTCCGTACCCTCATCGTCTATGGTTTCTAGAGAAATAGCATGTGTCATGTCAATAACACAGCATTTGTATCCCTCCCTTTATTTTTCTCCTGCTAAGGTGTTTTAATCCTGACAGTATAATAGAATAAATCACAGCCATCAGAGATGGGAGTGACACTGGCCACACACATTAGAGATAAATAGTCAAAAATCACTCACCCATGCCTTCCCCTTTGCCCGCAGCCTCTGCTGTCTGACAACACTAAGCTTGAACTACGATTTCCATCTGGCTGCACAGATCTGAGCACCAAAATAGCCCTCTGCATTGTCTTAATAGCTGTAATGATACTCTGCTCTCCAGCAGCCTGCCTGTCCGAACCATCTCAACATATGGGTTTGATTTTTTTCCCTCTGGCAAGTGTTGGGGGAAGTACAGTTGTTACATAGTCAGTCAACAGACATTTTCCAGCCCCAACAAGCAGCAGCCACTGGAGTCGGGTTGCTTAGGTCTGGTTCTCTTTCTACCCTTTCTGTGCAAGTTATCCACCCTTGGTTGAATAATTGACCTCTCTAAACCTTGGCTGTCCTTAAGCATAGTGATGATTTTCACGTACCAACTTCATAGGGTATAATGAGGCACATAGCTATTGTTCAGTAAATTTAAGCTATTACTATGATTGCGACAACGCTTTTGTCTCTGTGTTATATAAGAGAAAGGCTGGTGTACGGTGCTGCAGAATTGGGAAAATGGATAAGGTGACAGAAATTTCCAAAAAGACAGAGTTTGCAGAGTAATTGGCCTGGAGGCTATATAAGTGATATCAATGACTGATTTTTAAGATGGGTTCTTATCCACGTCTTTGTTTTGTGTCCTCAACACTTGGCTTAGTTGGCATCCCTGCATCTACCTGTTAAAGCCACCTGTGAACAAGAAGCTGCAAAGTTCCATACAATCAGGGATGGGTAGGTTTGTGCAGGACAGAGGATTTTCTAGTCGTTTTTTTTTTTTTTAAAGATTCTTCCTTTTTACAAAAAAAAAGGGCTGTGATACACCTGAATTAAATCACCTTTCAGAAGCCAAGGAATGAATCATTGTTCACAAAGGATGACTGAAGAGCAAGAAGCTAATACTTACTGTGTGTCTAAGGCAAGGGAGTAGAAACTAGAGGAGGCCACCTGGTTTTAGATACAGTGCAAAAGAGTGGGACCCACTGCTTTGCTCCTGAAAGGAGGGCTTTGGAAAAGGGCCAGACTTGGTGGAAAAGCGCTTGCTTTGTGCTCCACAAAGCAACCATTTCTAGTAGCTATTAATATAATTCTTACCAAATCCAACACAACGAAGAGTGGGCTTACTGCCTTCAGTGTATAATGAACTTGGAGTCTCCAAACTTCTGTCAGATACACCTAATCCCCCACTAGGACTTGGGATGCTGTTTCTCCTTAAGCAATCCTGGGTGGGTTTTACCTGCTGTTCCTGCTTCCACTCTCACTACTTTGCATCTGTTCCCCACTGAAAAGCCAGCGACATCTTCATAATGTACATGATATTATCTTGTTCTTCAGCTAAAAATCCTCCAATGAATTCCCACTGTCCCATTAGCTCTGATTATCTATGAAATCTGTACCTCAGTTTTTACTTTTTAAAATGGGGGTGATATTGAATTGATACATACAGGTGCACTGAAGAATACTTGGCACTCAGTGAAGTACTCAATGTAAAGTGTTGTTGTTATCATTAAAAACAAAAACAAAAAAACAAAGACCTCTATGAAAGAAACTGCCTGCTGTTCATTTCGCCTCCCCTGAGCCAGTCCCTTTGTAAAATGTGCTGTATCCCTTCTGTAAAGGACAGAAAGCAAGGAGCTTACAAGATCAAGTTACCACATAATTTAAAGTTCTGTGCGTAATCATCCTCCGGAGAGATGAGATATAAGCTAAGGTTGAACAAAAGTAGTTGTTCACACATATACTAATTCAAGCTTTTATGGCTTTGTAAGTAAGCTGTCCGAGTTTCCTGAGAAGGGTTAATAAAAAGCCCTTGCAAAGATCTTCTGAGATCTAAGGCTAAAATTACAGCACACCAAGTTGTTATTACTGTTTTTGTTAGCCACCCAGTAAATGAGCAAGGTGTGTGCTTAGAGGATCCAGAAGAGAAACAAAATGCATGTTGGCTTTCACTGAGGGTTTGGCTAAAAATACATTGTGACGTGCAGTGCACAGGTATGTCCTAGAAAGCTCTCACAGTGTCCAGGAGGCCAAAGCGCAACTCTGGCTTTGTTTGGCAACAAAGATCGCTGGATCACATGAGAGAGAGTGGGTGATTCAGGCAGACTGGAATGAAAGACCTTACCTTCCCGTGTCCCCTCCCAATCTGCCTTGGGGAACAGAAATAACACAGGGCAAAAGGTTGCCTTTTGGAGGGAAGGAAAAAGGGGAAGTTGGGGGCGAGAACAGGGTGGTGGTGCTGTAGGGGAGAGCTTTGGGACTAGCTGTGATGCCTCTCTCCAGATTCTAACGTGTCATGGGAATCCCCTGTTCAACACATATTTATTAAATGCCCCTGTGCATGGCACAATGGCTAGTTCTAAGGGTGACGGAAAGATGAGTGAAGCACTCACCATCTCTGCCTTCAAGGAATTTATGGGATATGTTCAAGCTTCTTATTCTGCACTTTCTGAGATCTGAACAAACGGCAACAAAAAAATCCAACCAGGGTACTCTATAATATTTTTGCAAATTTTGCGTAAATCTAAAACTATTCTAAGATGAAGAGTTTATTAAAGTTCTTTAAGAAAAAAACAACTGACCAAATAAGCAAACAAGAAATCATGAAGTTTCTACTGTGAAATGAATCAAAAAAAGGATTACAAACCTTCTAACATTTAGTAAGTAGCAAATCATGTTTGTGACTCAAGCTCAGTGCCTCCTCTTAAAACCCACCATTTCCTAACTAAGACCTACGCTATACATCTGCCCTATAGATAGTTTTCTTTTGACCTACGCAGTGACTTTTAAAACAAATTAGCTGCCCAATGTCTTAACCTAATTTGCACTGAGAGCAGAGGCTGAGACCAAGGCTTGTGAACAAGTAGTTTATTTGGGAAGTGATCCAAAGGAGCAAGAGTGAGCAGAAACACAAGCAGAAGGAAAGGCAATACAAGGATGAGTTCGAGTTAGCCAATGCCCTGGATGCCTAAGGGTGATGGTGCTGGCACCTTTTCAGGAGCCTCAGCCTGTGCATCTCAGCATGAAGGGAAGAGGCATTTATCATCAGTTTCTTATCTTTTGGCTTCTGAACCCATTGGTCAAGGGAGACCCACAGCTGCTAACTCACTGCACTTCTAGGGTTGCATATGCCTGATTATTCAGGCCCTCGGGGCATTTAGAACCTCATTATCAGAAAAGTCCAGGGCCAGGATGTTGTACAATGCCCACTTAAACTGCTCTACTAGTGATCAGTGCAGAAACATTTAAAACCAGGGAATTTTATGAAAAAATCCAAATCTCTCAACTTTCTTTAGAAGTTGAGAGATCTCAAAACACTAGACCTGAATTCCCCAGTGGCACCAACCTGCCAGCCCTTACAGGCACTGAGTGGACATACATACTTCAAATCAGAATAGTCATGACACATAGTTGAAAACCTGGACTATTTCATCCATTCATCTTACCTGCCTGGCCCATGTGAGTATGGGACTTTTACCCTTTATTTGAACCATTCCTAACCTTGACACATATGCACATTGAAAAGGAGGTAGAGGCACACTATGAACATAATCTTTCCTTACTGACTTCACCTTTCAACATAAACATAAACTTGACTGTGTTTCTTCCAATGGTAGGTCCAAATTCATCATTACTGCTTTGACTTTAAAGATGTTGGGTCAATTAACATAATTAATTGATTACGTGCTACATTCCCAAGCAGGTGTTCAAATTAAACCCTCACTTTTAATGTTTAACATAATGTAAGATGAGAAGCAGCGGTGTTAGAAGAACCAGCCCACCTGCTGCTTCTGACTGAAGAACAAAGAGGTGGGCCATGGCAACCAGGGTCCCGCAATATCTAACACACCTGCAAAGGGTTGCTCACCATTGGCTTAGACACACTACATAGTGAAGCTCCTTTTACATAGCATTTATTAACCCAAACATGCTAAGAATTAGGAGACTCTATTAAAGCCATAATCATGAGCTTCTGAGTGAAAAGTGAGATTCTAAGTTGCTATGCTAAGCATGA
Source organism: Eulemur rufifrons (assembly GCF_041146395.1). NCBI lineage: Eukaryota > Metazoa > Chordata > Mammalia > Primates > Lemuridae > Eulemur > Eulemur rufifrons. Next base: position 18,428,601 of record NC_090992.1, read on the forward strand.
GACCCTGTAAGCTTGAAATGCTATCAGTTATTGAGAAAATAGTTCTATTCTGTAGTGTGCCCTTTTATTCTCAAATCTCTTGCTACATTTTATTTATATGAAAATATAGATTTTAAAAATGCTGATGCCTTAGTCTTCCCTGCCAGACATTGGGATTTAATTAGTCTTGGGTGGAGCTTGGAACTGGGAACTTTTCAAAACTCCCCAGGAGAGTCCAATGAGTCACCAATGGTCCAGAGACAGAAATGGCATAAACTGCAGCCACCTTAGCGGCCCCCTCACTGCTCAGCTAGGACAGCTCAGCACTTTGCTGTAGCCTCCCTGCTGTTCAATCTCTGGGTTGTAAAACAGAAAGTGTTAACTGGGTCATCTCTGTGTAGAGCTTTTGCAATGCATACAAATGGGGGTCAGAGTATAAGCATTAACTGAAATGTCATTGGAAACTAAGAAGAATTTGAACCCAAAGCTGCCTAGCAAACAGGGGTCTTTTTAAAACCATTGGTGCCACCTGAATTTACAGTCATTTTGAGAAGGATTTGTTTGGCCTATGGATATTTATCCTGCACTTGACTGGATTTTTTTTTTTTTTTTTGAGGACATTAAAGTAATATGCCTCCCTTCTATCAATGCTCCAGCTGCAACAAATAGATCCATAGAAACAAATTCAATCCACTGGAATTACTCTCTAAATAAATTCACCATTTTGGTTCAAAGTGCTACAAATAAATTCAGTGCTTTAATTCCGCGTACGTGGATCAGACCTTAACTATACAAGGACAGACTGAGAAGCACGTATTACATAGCCAAGGTGGCAGTGGACATGGGGGAATTTAAAAGAAAGTGCTTCAAACTATTTTTAAAATGAAATGCATCCCACTGGGACAGCAATTGCCCAATGCCTACTATTCATAAATCAAGGTGAACAAAGAGAGGCTTCACATTTTTGTGGCTCTGGCCAAAGAAAAAGATTTGGAAAAGGAATGAGAATAACAGGTTCAGTGGAGAATGCAACAGAACCCATCTGATTTTTCTCTGGGTTTTCTTTTTTTTTTCCCCATTCTTGAAAAGATCTTTCTGTCTTGGAGAAAATGCATTAAACATAATGCCTACAGTAACTTTGGTAAAATATTCCAAATATTATAAAAGGCTGTTGGACATTATTAAATAAGTCTGTGTTGCACTTATTCGTCATGTCTTTGTGCACACTCAGTATTTGTTCTGATCGCTCCCAGCAGAGATTTATTACTAAAGTAGATCTGACTTGAGGTTGAGTGGAAAGGAAAGCAGTCAGTGCAGGAGGAATATTGAGTAACTTGGTGGTGTGATAGAGTTTGGCTGCAGCAGAGAGAGAGGGAGGTTGTGAGATGTGCATGCCAATTAAGGTGCTCAAGAAATGAACATGAATTCATCTCGAGTGCCCACCAGCCCCCTCCTCTTCATGTGTCCCTAGGGATGCTTCTGGAATTGCCAGAGCTGAAAATTAAATTATAAACCTAAAACATGACATTGAAAATGTAATGTCTCCTTTGATAATATCAGAGTGATGATTCATCAGTGGGTGGGGCAGCACTGCTCCTGGACCCAGACTGCCAGGCCTGGTGAGGCAGACACTGGTGATTCCTCCGTCTCTCCCAGTGCACTTGTCCCACAGGTTCTGGGACAATTCCCACAGAATTGTATCCTTTCATGGATCTCATATACACCAAAGATCTACACATACGACAGACATAGTAGGTCCCCACAGAAGCACAACTGCAACATGTGGCACCAGCCTAGAAAAGCCGATAGTATTATTGCATTACCCATCGTCAGAAAAAGCAAACGTTAGTGCAATGCAACATGTGAGTGTTAGGGTGTGTTGCAGAAAACTTGCAAGTTGCAATGTGGGATTTGGTATTATCATGCTGGACAAACATACCATCCACATTTTCTAAGTGGAGTCCTTTTCAGAGCTGTGCTTTAAATTCTTCTCATTAGAACAGGAAACAAGCCACTAATAAGAACAAATTCTCTTATAGCTGCATCCATGAGTCAGAGCACAAAACTGCTGAGCACTTTATGCATCTCCTTATTCATAGGAGCCACGGACTACACGTGCCGAGTAACTCATAAAGAGAATGAGAACAACAATAACTACCCATTGGGGCTGTAGGAATTCAGAGGGCAGAAAGCTTCACCAGAGAGCTGAGTCATAGGCTAAGCCTTGTGGGATAAATAGGTTTGGAAGAGGCAGAGAGGGATTCTATAAGAAAGGAATAGACTTGGGAATGTCTGTGATTTTTTGCAATTGCAAGAGCCTTCAGGGGCTTGGCGTATAAAATAAATGACTGAAGAACAGGACTGGGATAAGACAAAGAGCAGGGATGGGACCTGTGACAAATTGGAACTTGAATGGACTAACGCTTGATTCGAAATTTCCAAAGCAATCTGTAGGCCAAGCAAAACATATGTGGGGGCCAAATATGGCCTGTGTACATGAACTTTCTGACTTCTGATTTAGGGGATGAAAAAGGAGGCCAACTCTGAGTAGTGGGATGGGAAATAAAACTAGCACTATGTTTGGGATAGTAAGTCAAGTTTGGACTGCCTGAGTAGCTACATAAAGGAAAACAAAGTTTTTTCCCAATCTCTTTGCAGGATCTTCTTCTTCCTGTCCCTTGATTATCTGCATTCTCGGGTGAGCTCCTTATGTCTTTTCCTTGTGCATTTTTCATGGATGATAACACCAAGTCCCATAAAATTATCATCTGTCAGCTTGTAAATATTTATCCAGCTTGAGCCTCTCTTTGGAATTTCAAAACTGTACAGCCAGATGCCTATTAGACATCTGCTCGTGGATGGCCTAAGGACACCCCAAATTCAAAAGGTCCACACTTACACATATCCTCTTTCCTCACAAACCAGGTCATCCTCTGTTTCAAGCCCTGGTGATTGGCACTAACATCTAGTCAGTTGCCACAACCAGAAACTTCAGCAACGTGCTTGACTCTTCTTTTCTCCTGTACCCTGTTTGTCCCATTGGTTGCTGGAAAGTATTGATTCTACTGTGTAAACATCCTTAGCTTTGCAAGTAAAGTTACCAACTGGCAGGAGCAAAGCACACACTCATACACACACACACACACAACTCACATCTGCTTTGAGCCTCTGATTTATTTATTCCATGACAGGAGATGAACATGGTCCACACTGAGGAGGGGTGAATGCAACGTAATCGTTTCCCTATGATTCCCTTGCCCGGGATTCATATGAGATGCTCTGTTGCTGGCGCTACTCTTTGCATAGGCAGAAACAAGGTTGAGGAAAAAAAATCCAAATTCTTGTTACAACACTACATTTTTAGATTCAGGTTTATGTCCTCCATTCCAGAAGAACTTGAAGTAACAATCTACGTATTTTCACTTAAGGGGTTATTTACAAGCATTGACCTTTCCTGGCTCTTTAAGTAAACTCAGCACCAGAAAGGCAATATTCTTTTTGCAGGAGAAGAAAGCAGTCAATGCCCAAGAGTCCCAGAACAATATATCTGTCTTCATTTTTAAACTGTCCTAAAAAGCCAACAACTGTTGTTTGCCAACATTTCTCAAACCATCTCCACTATGCTAGTTCAGGCCACTAGGATCACTTGCTTCGATGAAGATACAACCTCCTAACTCACTCCACTGACCAGCTCACCTCCCTCCATAAACAGAAGCCAGCATTATCTCCCTGAAATGCCTTCATGACTCAGTTTCTCCCTACCACTCTAGCTTATGTGTCCCTACTCCTCATTCAGCCACCCTAAACTTATTTAGACCCTTGGAACAACCAACCATGGTCACCTCAGGACCTCTGCACACGCTATACCTGTTGCCTCTTTGATTGTCAGTCTCCTCTCCATCCCTCAGGTGTATGCGAGGATGCCACAATTTCTGAGATGCCATCCCTGATGCACAATTCTGGGTTAGATGCCTTTCCAAAAACATCTAATATTTTCCCTTTCATAGTGTTTATCATACAGTACCTAGTTCTGCATCTATTATGTCTTGCTTCCTTAAAACTGCCATGCTATTTGAGGTGAGGGACCATGTTTTCCTTATTTATTATTGTGTCCCACAGCTCACAATTGCCCCGTGGGAACCTCCAAAATGTTTTAGAATTAATTTAAGGGAAGTAGAAAAAACAGGGCAGTATATAAAAAACTCCAAGCTATCCATGCTATGGAATACACGCCAGGGGAAAGACTCAGGGAAGGAGGCAATTTACGTGGTGAAGCAGTGGTACAGTGTTGAAGGGCTAGAAGTTTCCCACAGAATGAGAAACTTGGGAATAAGATAAATGAAGCAGAAATAACAGGTATAATTTGGTAAACATCAACATAAAGAATGAAGAAAAAACACAGTCTTAGAAGACTTCCTAAGATACAAGGTTGTGATGCCATTCCCCAAAGCTGGGAGATAAAGTACGGAAACAAATTTTGAGGGAAAGACAATGACGTTTGCTACTTGAGTACCTTGAGAAGAAATAGTCCGAGGGCCACTAGGGAAGTGAGTGTGAAGCTTGGAAAGACCACACAGGGGAGGCCTTACCCTCAGTCTTACCAGTATCGGGTGGGATGTGTTATTGGGCCAGTTAGTGTTCCTCAGCTACTTCCTGCATGGACCCCATTGCATTAGGTTAGGAGGCACTCACCACAAGCTATCTCCAAGCACAGGGTAAACCTATGGCCAGGACAGGACCAACTGAAGTCATAAAGTGATGGATACAGGTGTCAGCACGTGTCCTATGCCAGGCCTCTCTGAATCTTTCTTAAGAATGTTCTGTGAACTATTTCCAATGGTATTATCAAGGGAGAATGTGAGAGTGGGGTTATCACCAGATATCTTCAAATAGCTGTCTCTGCAGAATAAAGCCAAATAATGAGAACGAGAATCTTGTTAGAGAGGATAAACGTGAGGCCACCTGTATTGCCGGATTCTCTAGCAACGTCAAGCAAAACATTAGCTTTTCACGTAAGCTAATTCGAGTTGAGATACTATCATTTGTCACTGAAAAAGTCTTGAGAAGTAGAAACATCAGCCCTTGAAGTCATATGAATAAGAGTGTCCTAAAGAAAGGGCCACGGAGAAGAAAGAGTAGAGGATTTGGGGGAAGCTCTGGAGAATTACTACCGAAAAAGAGCAGGAAAAGGAAGATGGTTCAAAGAAAGTTAGATCAAAGTAGAATGCAGAATTGACAATAATTACTTGAAGGCTAATGACTGGGCAAACATGAAAATTGTTGCCCTGTGGCTAAAGTTATTGAAAAATATAGATATATTTACTCTTGAAGTAACACAGACTGTAAATTATTAGATGTAGAGTGATGAGAATGGATTAATTTTCATCCAGGGTTTATGTGGATTAAGTCTTCTCTTAATTAAACCCATTCTAAAATATGTATTTATTTTCATGCCATAAAACACACATCTCTAAAAATAGTGTTTGTTTCTAATGACATTACCTTAGAGCATTTATTCCAATTTTTTTTACTTGTAAAATTGTCTGACTAGCAACTCTTTTACAGTGTGTTGGCATCAGCTGACAGTTGCTAGATGGTATCTTTCATTCCTTCCTAAAAATAAGGAAATAATGTGTGAGTTATGCTCATCTTTGGGAGCAAAAGTTTTGGCATTAGAGGGAATCAGACACACTCTATCAACAAGCTGGAAGAGAAATTCTGGGTTTGAAGATGTCAAAATTTTTTGCAAGTCATGGGAAATAAATCAAGAGAAAAAAAATTCTGCTGCACAAAAATATTATGAGGGTTGGAGAGCAAGTGATCTCTTTTGCTGGCAATAGGGTTAAAATTACAGTAATTATAATTATAAGCACTAACATTTGTTCAGCACTTATTAAAAGAAAGACGATGTCTGTATCTGTGACCAATGTATAATTGTAAGAAATGATTACAATAACTGTATGTGGTGGGAACTTTTACAGACAGAGAAAATAAGACTTAATCTATATTATGGAGTTTGGTCAAGGTCACTCTGATAGTACACATCAGCACTGGGATACAGACACAGTTTAACCATAGGGTCTATGTTCACAACTCTTATACTATATGTCTCTCATATGAAGCAATAAGGGTTCAAGTTAGCTAGCAAGAAGGTAACACAGATCATGTAACAGTGAAAGGTTGTGCGTTTTCTTTTTCTAAAGATTTATTTTCAGTAACAACACAACCAAAGACTAGCAGGCACTGTGTTATTGTCAGTTGAGTTATGAAAAGAAGTCCTACCTACAGGTAGGAGAATAAATTACAAGCAATCTTCTCAAGGTACATTTCAGCCTCCCAAATAGCTACCAAAGTCTTGAACTTTATTAAAACTTGCAAGTTGTTTTTTGTAGGTAAATTAATGTGCTGAGATTTTCAAAAAAGAACCTTTTGACTATTACTTGGGTATAGTGGAAAAAAACTATTTTAAGACAAGGGTATAGAAATAAATATTTACAAGTTTCCAAAGTATTTCAATAATTATTATATACATTAATTGAAATAATACAGGCAACCCTCTATCTTACTATGGTTCATGAATTTTCAGCTCATTAACATGGATTAAATCTATACTGTGCCAAATTGCACAGAGCAAAATTATTGCCCAAACTAAAGATCATAGGAACAAGAATTAGTTTATGAAGTACCAAAACCAAATCTAGCTTAAAATGTATACATTGCATGTTTGTTTATGTATTTTTTTAACGTGTATCAAAGACTCGGTGAAATGTATTTCTTTGTTAGAACTGATTGAGAGAACTGATGTAAGCATGCTTTCAAAAATCCAATCTTTCCCCAATTCTTTCTTCAACCTTGACCCAAACCGCCAGCCTGAGGTACAAAGAAAGAATTTAATCTTGGCCCCTCTCAAGAGACTTGAACCACTAACTGGAAAGAAGGGCTTTTGGAGGAATAAGAAGCCTGGCTGAACTCTCTGGCCCACTGGGCCTTGGATAGCACAGAAACCAGCCAGTTCTGCTTACCTGAGCAATACCATTTAGATAGCAACACCTTCCTTGGTTAGTGCTCCAGGTTGAGAGGTTGTGCAAAAAGGTGATGACTACGCAGGAGGGCAACAGGATCAGTGCTGACAGCCTGGCACATGTTCCTACTGTAGGAACTTTTTCCTCCAGTGGTGATTGGTGGAGAGATACTGTAGGAAGGAATGTTCCCAGAGAGTCTGGGTTGTGCCAATGGAGAGGAATAAGAATCTAGACCAGCAGGGCTGGGAGCTGGTGGTGAACATTATGTGTTCAATCAATGTTAGTGACTATAGTTTCTATACTATTAAGAAAGATTTCAAGGTGCTGATCTTTAAAAGTCTTAGAACTTTATAGGCCCTCCCCAGTCTTTGACTGAGGGTTGAATGATTTTTTTGTTTGTGCACTTATGTATGGGGGAATTGATCAAATACGTTAGTTTAAAACACAACTCTTGAATCCAATCCCCTGGATTTGAAACCTGTCTCCAACTCTTCCCATGTTTTCCACTTCTGATAATTTATTTAATCTCTCTATGACTCAGTTTCCTAATCTGTAAAAAGGAGAATAATAATAGTACTCACTTCCCAACATTGTTGTGAGCCTTAACTGTGGGAATGCAAGCAAAATATTTACATTGGCTCCTGATACAAAGAAAGTACTCTACATACGTTAGCCACTAGTCTTTTGCTATAGTTATTTTTGTTGTTTAATATACCTGAAAACTGTGTGCTCAGCTGGGTGGAACAGAGAATGCAGACTGGAGTCACAGGCTTATAAACATGCAAAGGCAGTCTAACTTTAGTCAGCAGAGAGTGCCTTGTATATCGCACTGTTCTACACCCTAACTTCAGGGTCCAGAAAAACAAGCTGGTACAACCTGCCTGGGAACTTGGGTGACCTTCATTATTCCAAGTGGCAGCTACTTCACAGGTTGGGCTGGGGCTGAGTTTGACCAGGGATCAGACTGCTGCTCACTTTTGCCAGGTGCATTAACTCTCGGACCACTAGGCTGCTATTTAGTGCAGGATTAGTCATTTACTAATTACTAATTACTCCAGTGGCCACAGACCTAAGGTCAGCAATTTCCTCCCTTCACACCAGGAGGATCCGGCATAATAGAGGCCAGACAGGTAATTTGCATACTTAAGAGAAGAAGCCACAATAGAAGAAGGCAGAGGAGGATTCCGTGCTGAAAATTAGCAAAGACGGCACAATTTGATGGGAGCTTCCATAAGCTTCTCATGGGAACACCTGGCCCATTTCTCCTGCTGGGAGATGGCAGCTTCTCACATTTGATACTTCAAAAGGCCAGCTGGGGTAACCCGACAAGGTCTGATTGTGGGCCCCACGTCACTTTTACTGGTTTTACTGGCTGGCAATTCTTTTCCACTCTGAGTACCTGGAGAGTCATCCATCCAACTGTGTTTGCCAAACTTGCTTGTATGTGAGAAGTGTGTTTGTTTTATGATCAGCGTCTTGAGTTTTAAATAAGAATACCGCGGGAGATGATCCCACTATGATCCTTGTTAATGTACCTCTAGGCTAATAAGTACTGAGATGATCCTGCTCTTTGATTTCATGAATAAGAAAATAAAATGGGAAATGCATGACATTTAAAAAATATATTGTTATTACTGAGTGTAAAATTTATTTTAACCCTCTCTATAGTGGCTAAGTTTCAAGTTGAATGTGCTGCTTGCCAGATTGTATCTCCTGTTCCTTCTCTCCTTAAATATGTGCTTATTTACTTCCTGCGGAGTTCAATTTTAGAACCCATCAAAGTAGATCCACTCAGACTCTGACTACATTTTCATGCATAAATTCATAGATGTCTTCAGAAGGAATTGCACTTGCATATGCAAATACTTTCCCATGCCTTTTCATTTCTACTTTTGGCCTGCACAGTTTTTAATTCATGCAAACACATTACACAAACAAATATGGGCTCAATAACAACACACGGCATGTGTGAATTGTTAATTGCAAAGCTATGAGTTTGATATGGCCAAGCAACTTCCATTATTATCAATGGAGGGGAACAAAATTAAACAGGAAGAATAAAGGTATATTTGAAAATAAAATTCTAGCCCTTGGTTTCACTTTATGTAAATATTAATAAGAGAAAAGGCGACAGGCCAATCCACAATTCAACAATGACCTGGAATCTACAGCTCAGTGTGCACAATGATCCAAAAGCCAGGATGCACCTTTAATGAGAGTTAGGAAGAAAAGTGTACATTTCAGCACAGAACCAGGAGAAACAAAACATATGCAGCAACACTGTAAATGAAACAAAAACTACAGCAGAAAATGAAAGGCTTTTAACCACGTTGGATGTGCATCACCTTTCAAAATGTTTGAGTCTCCTATTAGTGGCGCTCTTGGAACTAACAGATATATGTTCTGATTTTTTTTATATTGGAAATTTAAGCTCTCTCTTAATTAAGCCATGATTCTTCATATTTTCTTTTTTTCCAATTCCCACTACCTGCAGTTTGGGATCAGGTAAGAATTTAACAAAGTAAAACACTTGAAGTTACTCACAAATCAAAAGCTTTTTATCCAGAGCAATTTTTAAGCAGCTCCTGCCCCTGTTTACTCATGGAAGAAGATCAGCATGTGTTTCATTTACATGACGATAACTCAGAAAATAAGAGCAAAGATTAAATAAAAATTGTACCCTGCAAGGGTTACGGTGGCAACAGAAACACAATTTTAACTGTTTCTCTATTGATTTTTTTCAACATTCTGTGAAATATAAAAGCTGGAGCTAGGCTAAACTGGTAGTATATGAAAATATGTTTTTAAATAAACCTGTGGATTGTAGATGTATAAATCTTGGTCATAATGCTAATTAATATCGTGTGCACACATACACACGTTGTCTAAGAAATAAAAAAAAGTAAAAATAATTTTAGGAAGCTAAGAAACGAGGACTGGAATTCCAAGCTCATTGCAACATTTACTGCCAAGGACATGGAATGAGAAAGAAAGAATCAGTGCTATCAAACAAATGATACAATGACCTAGCAGAGCAGGGCTTAGATCCTTGGCCCTGGCAGAGGGACCCTTTCCCGTGCATTCGCTGCAGTTTTGTGCATTCGCTTGTAATTTCGCTAAGCCATTAATATAAATTGCACACACGGTGAGGCTGAGACCCAGTGCGCAAGACATGGAGTTAGTGAGTGAACTTCGCCACGCTGCCTCTCAGCACTGCTTTGTTTTAGTCTACATGTTGATGCATTTACAACAACCTTGGACAAGTGATAACAGAATTCTTCATAAATATTGGACATGAAGAGAATGCCAACTGTTAGCGTTTGGAAGAAAAATATTCCCTTCCCCAAAGAAATCAAAATACTATAAGAAAATTAAAGTTTGGTGAAAGTAGGAGAGAGAACTATATCAGTGGAATTGGAAAATAACATACGTGTGCCCACCTATACTCTAAAATGCAAAAAGAAAAATGTATAATAACTCACAATTAACACCATGCTTTGGTTGAGGAAGAAGTGATATATTATTATACAGAAGGGTTTCAAATATGTTTTAACTAACATACACCATTTGTTCAAAGAGAATTTAACTGAGAAGCCCAATGTCTAAAGCAGTAGAAATTTGAGGCTTGTGAGTGGGCTTCATGGAGAAAAGTTTAAAAACCACAGATAATCTCATGTTCCTCAGGATAGGAATTCTGTGTGGTTTCAGAAATACCCTTTATGGGCCAAGAGTCTGCTATATGTTAAAACTGTTAAAACCCACGACACTATGGGTCTCTAATAACAACCACCAACCATGCAAGTTAAGAACATGAGACAGCTTGGAGCAAGTCAATGGAGATAGCTCTACAAACCTTGTCTAGGAAACTCATCAGATTCCCGGTGAACGAGATCTGTGACTCGGTTTCCATAGTGCATCCTGCTGTCATGGTCATAGGCCTTCAGAGTCTCGCTGGAGCTGTAGGACTTCTGTGTGGGCACACGGCAGTCTTCGCTGTCCAAGGAGGAGCTTGTGTAGCGACACTCTTTGCCACACCGTCCTCTGGTCAAAGAGCGGTGTCGCCGGTCCTTTACATCCATTATTGCAAATTCAGCAGAACACCAACACTTTCAGAAAAGTCAAGCCTGAGTTTTGGCACTTGTCACTTTGCCACCTAAAAACATCAAAGAAAAAAGAACCAAGACTGTGATTACAAGAAATGTTGCCTTCAGTTCTGATTCACGCTCTGACTCAGATGAAAACATGAAAAGGCAAACTTGGTCAGCTCTGCACAATCTCTTTTGCAAAAGCTTAATGTATACTAAACAATCAGCCTAAATAGAAGAACTCGATACAGTAAATTAATTTTCTTGCTGTTTAATTTAATAGATTTAGGGAAAAAGAAGTAATAATAAAAAAAAAACCCTCATCTTTTGATTTTTTATATATGCACAGATGACTTGATAAGTCTGTCACTCTAATGCAAGATCTTACTAGGAAGCAGTTCAAAGCTAAATTGATCTTATCCTTCTTTAATTACATTCTCTTTTTGCTATAGAAGGGTTGGGAAGAAAACAAATACCAAAAAAAAAAAAAAAAAAACAAAAACTGGAAAGAAAGGTGCAGCAGGAGATTTGAGCATGAGACATAAATATGTGCTATTAATGCTTTGCAATGGTACCAAGTCACATTCAACTAACAAAAAATTTCCTAGACAGGTCTGGAGAATAATAATATAAGGCATTGTTGGCATGCAAACAATCTTCCTCTGATTTCTTTAACGAGCCTTCAGCAAACTCCCAGTTTTCTCTCCTTTGCAAATCTGTGTCTTGGATACACCTGGTCACTTCTGCCTAGTCACCTGCCAACAGGAGACCTTGTTGACAAGAAATCTGACTGGCACAACCCCCTGATCATCAGCCTAAGCTCATACCGTCACCTTCCTTGTTGAAATGCTCACTGCAGAAAAGAGAAAATGGGAAAGAATCCTGAATCCCATAGAAAAGCTGACGGGAACCTCTCTAACACATGAACTGGCAACCAGGGATCCCTACAGTCTGTGTCATTTGACACCCTCGGCCTGGAAGTGTATGCCAAACATCACTCAGAAAACACTAGCCTTCTGCCTAGCAAATATGACAAAAAACGCTTAGGAGCCTCCAAGTTCCAAATGATAGGCTCTTATTGATTTCCTTTGCCATGCAAAATAGCATGGACCACAGGGCCAGGGCCTGGACAGAATGGACAAATACGAATTTTAATTAAAAGGGAACGTACAAGGCAGAGCCAGGGTAATGATTTTTCTCCAGGCTACTGTTGCTCACTGCCTCCTCAATATGTCAGGAAATACTTGGGGAGCAGGTCTGGAGTTTGGAACCCCTCTGCTCTTCCTTGGCTATTTACCACACTGTGATGAGATGCCAGCGCACACGGAAGGGCTAGCCTGTGTGCACAGTGATGTGGAACGCATCTGCCGCAAGGCACCAGGAGCTAACTAGCCCCTCCTTTGTCTTTGCACACCAAGGAACCCTTCTAGATCTCAGGGACCCTTCTCATCTACACTGTTTGTACAATTTATCCAATATTGCCTGTGATTGTGAACAGTTTTGTTTGGCAATTGGCAATGAAAAACAGAGTACACCTATTAGGAACTTCAAACACAGTCATGTTGCTGCCGCAGTCGCTTATAAAAAAACAAATATAGTAGTTACTTTCCTGGCGACTAAGTTCCTGACTCAGAAAGTTGAGAAGGACCTTTCAGAGTCTCTAATCAAGACCCCGGGACCTGCTTGGGGGACACAAATAGTGTTGGTCTGGAAGTTTCTGCTGCTGCATGGTCAATTCAGATGTCTCCACAGTGATGCAATATCCAGATGCCAAAACTCCCCTTCGTTAATTTCCAACATGTGATTTCCACATTTCAGGATCCATATTACTGGCTATTTAAGAGTACGGGCATTGAGCTTTTGATTGGGTGTCAGTCCTGTGGTGACCACTGATTAGCCAGAGCCCTTGTCAGCAATTACTCCCGGCCTTTTAAACTCAGTTCCTCAATCAGTGAAAATGGAAAATAATAGTATCTACTTTACAGGATTTTAGTAAAAATTAAACCAGATATTACGGTAATGTTTCTAATATTCTGTCTAATACATCATAGGGGCTCAATAAGAATTAGTTTTTTTCTGCTCTGAATGATTAAAAAAATCTTTTTTCTTGGCTAAGTAGTTACAGACTTGAAAAAGACAGAGGAGGACGACCATAATATAAATCCCCGAAACTCACAGTTCTAATTGTAAATCCCAATGCTTAAACTAGGCACCAGTAAAGGAGGACCTTCAGCGTCTACTGAAAGAATATAAGACTGTTGGTATCAACACTGAAGAGCCACAAGTGGTTTTATTGGGGGCTGCATGTTTCGAGTCGATTTGATAATTTCCTTCTTTCTTGCTTCACTGTTAGTTTTTACTTTGTGATATTTTCAGTGTTCCTGTTTCATAAAATCCTATCTTCTCTAATTTGTATTGTGCTTGGGAAAACAGGCTGACTTTCTATGTGTGTATGTATGTATGTATGTGTGCACTTTATTTTTTAAATCATGGTCAGAGTGGGATCCTAAAGGTTTATTACCTACTAATAAAGTATAAGAACTTTAATGTTTGGACATTTTGATGTCTAATTTGGTTGCCGAGAGATCTTTTCCTGATAAATTTCTCTTTCTTGGCTCTGCCCTGGATAGTTAAGTTTGTCAGCAATGTTACCTCTGAGTAAGTAATGAAAATTTATATATAATGAGGTAAAAATTGACAAATCTTAAGGAAACCTAATTTCTTAAGGAACTAAGCAGAGTTCACAGATTTGTCGGCAAATACACATTTTACGTTTAACTCTCTTGTTATTTAAAAATTTTCAACATTAAAAGACAAAAGAGAAGAATTTATGTTAAAATATAGATCTCCAGCTTATCTTGAAAAATTAGGAAGTCTAGAAATTTCTGCTTTCAGAAAGATAATATAGACATACATTTCCCTATTCTTCCCACAGGGTCCAGCTAAAAACTCTAGACATTATATGTAAAACAAATGTGAGTATGAAAGGTGGAAAAAAGATGCAGATCAAATAGAGTGGCGAGTTCCCTGGGGTTTCTTTTTGCCCTATATATCCCAGACGTGGCGCTAAAGAAGTCGGCAACCCAGAAACATCAATGGGCACAGACAACAAAAGCAAGCCCCCTCTAGCCTATGGACCATGAACATGGCAGCCTGACAAGCAAGAAAATGTTTAGACAATAAATGCCCTACTCCAGCCAAAGAATGTGGAAAAGTACTGTGGCCCCACCCCTATTAGCAAAGGCCCAGTGTGAAGCCTACACTTCCATGCTACTTCCAGGCTGCAAAAAGCTGCCCCAATCCCAAGCAGAGTAGATTGACAAAATGCCAAGAAGGGAACCAGGACTTTCATCCCTTCTAGGAAATAATGAAGCTCCTCTCCTCATAGGACCCCTTGTCTTCCACCCCCACTGGGCACTAACACGGTGTCCCTCCCCTTCTCCACTGGGGTGGTGTAGAAGGAGGTCTAGAGAAAAGTCAGGTGGTTTTCACTATCTCCCAGTGCCAATGGGTCTTCCCACCCCCTTGTGGTGTCAGTGGATGCCACATGGGGAGTCAGAACTTCCATTCCTCCACCTCCCAGCTTAGCTTTCCCCTCAGTATATAACAAGGAATCCCCTGCCTTTGGGTGTTGACCAAGCTTGAGTGAAGAACATGGCAGTAATGAGGCAGGGTTCACCTTCCTCTGCAAAAGCAAAGTCAGAGGAAACCAGCTGAAACATTTAATAGAAGATTTTAAAAAGATCCAGAATCTCATAATATAATATCCCAAATGTCCATGTTTCAATCAAAAATCACTTACTTGCTATGCCAAGAACTAGGCAGATCTTAAACCGAATGAAAAAATCCATTTAGTAGAGGCCAACACTGAGATGACCAAGATGTTAGAATTATATGACATGCCTTTTGAAGAAAGAAGCCATCATGAAATTGCTTCAACTAGCAAATTATAGGCAAACTTGAAACAAATGAAAAAAATGGAAGGTCTCATCAAAGAAATAGATATTCTCAGCAAACAAGTAGAAGATGCAAAGAAGACCCCATGGAAATTTTAGAACTGAAAAATCCTATAATCACAATAAAAAACTCAATAGATGGGCTCAATAGCACAATGAAGGAACATAGGAAAGAATGAGAGAACGTGAAAATAATTGACCAGTAGAAATTACCCAACATATTTAACAGGAGGAAAAAAAAAAAAAAAAAAAGACTGAACAAATGAACAAAGCCTCAGGGATCTATAAGGTGATAACAAAATATTTAATTTTCATGTCATCAGAGTCCCAGGAGGAGAAGGAGGGAGAGGCTGAAAAAGTGCAGCTGAATATATCCCAAATTTGTGAAAAACAGAAAGTCCACATTCAAAACACTGAGTGAATCCCAGACAGAATAAATCTAAATGCATCCATAGCAAGACATATGATAATTGTCAAACTTCTAAAAGTAAAGACAAAGAAAAAAGCCTTGAAAGTAGTGAGAAAAAGAATTATATCTCACTAAAAAAAAAAAAAAAAAAAAAGCGCAATTTGAATGAAAGTGGATTTCTCATCAAAAACCATGGAGGCTATAAGAAAGTAGCATATTTTTCATGTAGTGAAAGAAAAGAAACTTCAACCCGGAATTCTATATCCAGTGAAAATATCCCTCTGGAATGAAGGAAAAATCAAGAGATTCTTAGATGAAGGAAAACTAAGAGAATTTTTCACAAGTAGACCCATTCAAAAGAATGGCTAGACAGCTCTTTAAACACAAAAAGGAAACAATATAAGGAAGAATCTCAGAACATGAAGAAGGAAGAAAGAGCATGGTAAGCAAAAATTTGGGCATTTGTAATAGACCTTTTTTCTCCTTTTGAGTTTTCAAAAAAAAAAATTTAATGGTTGAAACAAAAATTACAATACTCTCTGATACAATTCTAAAAGTGTATAGAGAACATATTTTAAAAGTTATATGGGGGAAAGTAAGACAATGCAAAGGTAGGTAAGGTTTCACACTTCACTAAAACTGGTAAAATGATGGGAGCAGTAGACTGTGATAAGATATGTATATGTAATGTAATAACTATCATGTTACACAAAGAGATGCACTCAAAATCACTACGGATGAAAACAAAATGAAGTTGTAGAAAGTGTTCAGTAATCTACAAGAAAGTAAGAAGAAGAAAACAGAAATGAAAAACATAGAAAATGAGAGAAGAAGAAAATAAAAAAGAAAATGACAACTCAAGCCCTTTAATGTAATTTAATTTGTAATTTACAGCTCTCTCTCTCCTTCTCTCTCTTTCTCACACACGTGCGCGCGCGCACACACACACACACACACACAAATAAATAAGCAGGACTTGATGGTTTCACTGGAGAATGTTACCGAATGTTTAAAGAAGAATTAACACCAATTCTACAACATCTCTTCCAGAAAATTGAAGAGAAGAGTGCATATTCCAATTAATTTTATAAAGCTACCATTACCCTGATGCCAAAATTAGACAAAGATAGTACAAAAAAAAGGAAAAAGAAAACTAAAGACCAATATCCTTCATAAATATAAATGCAATAATCTTTATATTAGCAAATAGAATTCATAATACAGCAAAACATAAAAATAATTATATACCATAACCAAAAGGGGTTTATTCTGGGATGCAAGGCTGGCTCAATATTTAAAAATCAAAGAATGTGATCTCTCATATTAATGGGCTAAAAAATACTAATCACAGGATAATATCAATCAATGCAGAAAAGGTATTGGCAAAAATCCAAATCCACTCAAAACATTAAAGTTGTCAAAAAATGGGAATAAAGGGAATTTCTTTAATTTGATAAAGAGCATCAACAAAATATATCCAGCTAACATTATACTTAACGGTGAAAGAATGCTTCTCTCCTAAGCATGGGAGCAGGATGGATATCTGCTCTTACCAGTCTTATTCAACACAGTGCTGGAACTCCTAAACAATGTAATAACACAAGAAAGGGAAATAAAAGTC
Source organism: Eulemur rufifrons (assembly GCF_041146395.1). Classification (NCBI taxonomy): domain Eukaryota; kingdom Metazoa; phylum Chordata; class Mammalia; order Primates; family Lemuridae; genus Eulemur; species Eulemur rufifrons. The sequence goes on from NC_090992.1 coordinate 18,445,673, forward strand.
ATACCCATCAGAAAGAAAGAAACATTTTACCTGTTTACAGATGACATGATTGTATATGCAGAAAATTTCAAGGAATCTACAAGAAGACTTCTAGAGCTAACATAAGTGAGTTCATCCAAGTCATAGGATACAAGATAAGCATGCAAAAATTGATTGCATTTCAATACACTAGCAATGAACACATGGGCATTGGAAATCGAAATACAATACCATTTATAATCACTCAAAAATGAAATACTTAGATGTAAGTCTATTGAAACATGTACAGAAATTATATGTTGAAAACTGCATAACACTGATGAAAAAAATTAAAGATCTACATGGAGTCACATATTGTGTCATGGATTGGAAGACTCAACAGAGTAAAAATATCAATTCTCCCTAAATTTTTATGTAGGTTGAATGAAATTCCTACCCAGTCCCACCAAAACCTTTTGTAGCTATAGACAACATTATTCTAAAGCTTATATAGAAAGATGCAGGAACTAGCATAGCTAAAACAATTTTTTAGAAAAGAAGAAAGTGGGAGGAGTGAGTCTACCCAATTTTAAGAACTTATAGAGCTACAATAATCAATACTGTGTGGTGTTAGCAAAGGAATAGACACATAAATTAAGGGAACAGAACAGAGAACCCGGTTACAGGCCCCCACACAAATAAGTCCAACTGATTTTTAAGAAAGGTGCTAAAGCAATTCAATGGAGGTAAGACAGCATTTTCAAAAAAAGGGGGCTGGAGCAATTGGACATCCATAGTCCAAAAATTAATAAATAAATAAAATCCTAGATTTGGTTTTATATACTTTATACAAATAACAACCCATAATGGATCACTGATTTAGATATGAAACATAGGACTTTTAGCAAGTTTTTAAAAACAATATAAAACTTTTATGTAAAAAGAAAAAAAGATCTCTAGACTTGACACCAAATGCATAATCCACAAAAGGGAAAATTAATAAATTGCACTTCATCCAATTTAAAAAAATGTGCTCTGCAAAGGATCCTGGTAAGAGGATAAAAAGACTATCTACAGACTGAAAGAACATTATTTACAACCCACACATGTGCTAAAAGACAAATATCTAGAATATATAAATATCTCTCAAAACTCAACTGTAAAAAATCCAAATAATCTCATTAGGAAATTGGCAAAAGACATAGAATGACATTTCACCAAATGGGACATATAAATTACATGCACGAACACACACACACATGCACGCACACACACGAAAACATGTTCACCATTAGCCATGAAGAAAATGCAAATCAATATGACGATGAGACATTACTACAAATCTATCAGAATAGCTAAAATTTTTTAAAATAATGATAACACTAAGTGCTGACAAGGATGTGGAACAACTGGATCACTCATACATTATTGGCCGGAATATACGATGGTATAACTACTCTGCAAAAGAGATTAGCAGTTTCTTTAAAAAAAAAAACAAAAAACAAAACATGGCAAAAACAAAACAAAAACAAAACTAAATGTGTAAATGCCATACAGCCCAGTAATTGCACTCCTGGGCATTTATCCCAGAGAAATGAAAACTTATGTTCACACAAAGACTGGTACACAAACGTTTATAGCAAAATGTTCATTCGTAAGAGCCCCAAACCGGAAACAACCCAGATGTTCTTCAAGGGGTGACTGGTTAAACAAACTGTGGTACACCCATGCCACGAAATACTGCTCAGTAATAAAAAAAAATGCACTATTGATACACACAACAGCCAGGATGAATCTATAGAGAATAATGCTGAGTGGAAAAAAAAAAAAAAAGAAAAGAAAAGAAATCCGGAAGGTTACCTATTGATTCTATGGCTTCATTTACAGAACAATCATGAAATGAGAAAATTTCAGAAATGGAGAACAGATTAATTGCCACTGGGTTATCAAGTCAGTATGGCTATAAATGGGCAACGTGACAAAGCCTGTGGTGATAGACATGGTTTGGATCTTGGATATATCAATGTCAATATCCTGGTTATGTTATTGGTCCTACACTTTGCAAGATCCTGCCATTGGTAGAAATTGATTGAAGAGTCCAGGGGATGTGTTTGTATTACTTCTGACTGCATATAATTTGACAGTTATAGCAAAATAAAAAACATGTTAAGAAAATCAGTCAATGCAGTATACCTGGGCCCAAACTCTATCATGAAAATAAATTCCTATTCTAGAAGGTTACTCACAATTTTAAACTGGGTACACAGGCTCCATTTTTTTAAAAATTATTATTATCATTTTATCACTCCTTTCAAATTTAAAGCCAGTTTGCTTCATTTATTTGAACCTCCTCCTTGGCCAGTATAATTTTTATATTTGTAACTTTTGGTACAAGAGAAACAGAAATACTTTTGTAGCCCCTGGAAAGGATCACAAAGAGCCAGTTAGTATATACAAAACAGCATTTGCTGATGTGTTTTCTTCTTTTTAAGACAATTCTAAAATGATAGGATATTACTGTTAACCCTAATATGGTTGAATATCCATCTTTTAATAAAATGCATTTATTGCCTACTATGGTAAGCACTCTCAGCATAGTTGTCCTTGAAAGTAAAGGTCAACAATTCATGTGGGGAAATGCAAGTTTAGAGACTGCTTTTAAAAAGTAATTAAAATTGCCTTGAAGCGGTAGGAAAGATGGTAACCAAAATTATGAATCTTTTCCCCAAGCCTCCACCTTTTCCGCCACTGACAAATGGCAATCACTGAATGGCAATACCTCTGCCAGCTCGTTACTGCTATGCTGAGGCTTTATTCTGTTACATTCCACATTTCCTCCCTTGAAGAGTGTTCACATTGCTTTTTTCATCAGTTGCCTAAGTGGGTTCCATCACTTTAACAGAACAGACTGCAGAGATCTTGCCTGCAAGCCTTTGTCTAATTAACTAATTCTATGAGCTGTAACACTGTTCACTATTAACTTTTCAGAATATCCTACTACTTAAGGGGGTTGACTTGTTAATCACTGACAGCCCATTTGAGATTGTGTGTGTGTGTGTGTGTGTGTGTGTGCACGCGCGTATGTGTGTGTGTGTGTGTAAAAATGTGTGCATGAATGACGCACAGGTGAAGTTTAGGTGCATCCAAGGGAGAGCTACTTTTTCCCTGTCATGACAAATACTGTGGGCAGGTGTTTAAACTTGCCTCACCCACTTCATTGGTCTTTGATCACACCCTGGGCATTGTTTCATTGTGCTTGAATACTTGTATCTTATAAAATGACTGTAGATCTTTGGGAGGTGTCATATCAGCCTAGTCAGCCATTTCCAAATGCCTATATGTTAACTCTGTTAACTCTAAATAGAAATCAATGTGACCACCTTTTTTCCCCCACCTAAAAATTACAATACACCATTGAAGAAGTTTATCTAGAAGGGAGTGGGGCAGAATCAGTACGTGTGAACCAAATTTCCTTGTTTCCTAACTGAACTGATGTCACAGACATTTCAGAAATCTAATAAAAAGTTTTACTACAAAGTGAAAAATATATATTTTAAAAGCTCAATCAGGAAACTTTTATAGTAAATCTTTCTTCCTTCTGATAACTTGTTAATTGGACTGCCAACTTGTTTCTTAAATATTGCAGGTGCCGCATTTTTCTGTTTAAAAAGATGTAATGGATAATGCATGGTCCCTTTACCCGTTATTCCTCTGCAAATTTTGCCTACTATCCAAAAGCAGAAATGCTAAGTCGACCTAAAAACAGTGCATTCACAGATTCCTTTCTTGTGTGTTAGAACTCCTCCATGAAAGTGGTTTATTTAAAAATCTTTAAAGTACCAAGTGAAATGTAATAAATAGCCCCACACATAAGAGAGGAGGAGCTGAGATGGAGAAGGAGTCTGTCTCACTCTGCCTTCTTCCATCCCCAAGTGGGGCTCTGACAGACATTAAGTGTGAAAACTGGTACTTGAAGATCTACAGCCTCTTCACTTAGAAATGCTTAAGAACAATTCTGAACATAGATACACTCCAAAATATTTAGAGACCAAATATCCCTGTGACCTCTGGGTGGACCAAGTAAAATCTGATTTGAAATCTACAAAAGTGGAAGATAGTGGCCTAGTAATTTAATGCACTAGTAAATAAGAGGTCAAAGGCAATTTGCTTCCTGTTCCCCTGTGCCATTGTATTGATATGGCTGAGGATAAAAAGCCAACTCTGGTTAATGTTCAGAGCAAGAAGAATAAGCAAATTCACAGTTGTGTTTTGCTCTCTGGTTTCAGAGCTATATGTTGCTGCCTTTTAGAATCTGCTGGTGTCCCTGGAGCCACTCGCACAGGAAATGGTGAGAGCAGAGCCAGGATCTGCTGTCGATGAATTTTATGAATTGTGAAATGCAAAGACATTTTTACATACTAGCAGTCCTAATCAACAAAAGCCACAAAGGGATAACACGCACCCCATAAGTCTAGATATTTGCCGTGATAGTGCAAGCTTGTATGTTTGTGTATAGTCTTATTTGAATAGCAATGGAAAGGCAAACATCTACATCAGATTGGTATTTAATCTAATTCTGTGCCTTCTCCCTACCCCCGGTCCAAACTGTTTAACATTCAAGAAAGTCAGCATGATTACACCTCCTGCAAAAATTTCACCGTGAAATGTGGAAGTTTACTGAAGCCTTTGCCTCCTCAGCTCCACCTTCCCCACATGCAGGCCCGTCAGCTCTCCTCCCATTCTCCTATGTGCCTCCTGAGATCAGGAGCCGAACAGATGGCTGTACCTTAGGCACTGGCTAAGCTACCGTAACCGGAAAGACAGTCCCTCCTCACTCCTCCTCCCCGCCATGCAGAGCTCAGAGAGGCAGCAGAGCAAGCCCATGAGCCTGCAGCCTCAAAACCTAATGAAGGAAAGAATTGAACACCCTCTTCCCATCTCGTTGAGCGCGCCCTTCTCTGTGCATGAGGCTGACTCAAGGAAGCACCAGATAATCGTGGTGAGCAGAGGGCATAGCTTCAAAGCCCTTGTCAAGTCAAGCTCCCACTTTGTGAATGCCTACCAATCGCCAGGCCTTGAGTCAGCCTCCCAAGGTAAGTTTTCACTGAGTGCACAATCCTGCAGCATAAATATCCTTAGCTGTGTTTTAGAGATGGAGAAATGCAGGCTCTGCGAGGTTAAGTGACCTGCTAATTCTAACCCATGTAAAAAGTGTTCATGCCAAGATTGGGACTGATTTGGCTTCCTGACTCCAAGGCCTGCCTTTTACAAAAATAGTAACTTAAAGAAAAGGGCAGTCTTAGAGCATTCTCTCATGAAAGTCACTAGCTGCATTGCAATTTTGATGGGCTCAAAAAAGAAAACATCTCATGGAACAGTATATGCAAGCATCCAGTGAAAACAAAGGAAAGATATCATGCGAAAGAGTCAAAGAAGAGTTGAAAGGTATAGGCCTCAATTTTCATATCTGGAAAATAGGGATGGGATACCTTTTTGAAGGCATTGTGAGAATGTCAAATTGCCACATGCGAGTCTTCTTATAACAGGTTTTCAAATAGTGACAGACTCTGCCACCATGGCCACCGCCACCATCCTCATCATTGCCATCAATTATTTTCAATTTCATCTGGCCATAAACAATAGCATTAGCTATTCCTTAGTGACCTGCAAAGTCCGAGTTAAGCACCAGTATTCTAAATGATATCTGTTTGGTTGCTGTGTTTCTGAGCTCTGAAGGGTTAGCAGCATAGCATTATCTTAGGATGGAAACACAAATATTAATAGCCCCATTTGGTATTCTACTTTTGCTGCCTGAAACAGTTCCACTAACACTGAAAATCTGAAACTGAGAACATCATTTGTTCTTAATCAGATCAGAAACACTTTATGTTGTTGTATTTTAAATATACCATATTAAGTTCATCATAAATAACACATATGATAAAGAAAAATGCCATGAAAAAGATCAGTTGCTTATAATTAACTCACTACCTGTTGAGGAAGGTAAATCCTGGTAACTGGAAATCCTTGTTGTTTATTGTACCTAAACAATGGATGTGAATATGTAGAATTGGAGGAACTGGGATGGGTCTAAATTACTCTGCACAAAGAAGAGACAGGTAGAAAGGTCTTAAGAGAGTAGGTAAGCGCAGAGACTGGAACCAGGGCGATTTAGAGATCTTGTGGGGAAGGATGTAAAAGAGGTACATCTGGAGAAGGAGAAAGAGAATGAATGAAGAATGGAGAGATTCTCTGGAGACTCTCAAAGTAGAATGCAAGGTACCGAGTGTTATAAACCCTTTGTGCTCTACCCCCTAACCAAAAAGTTGGGTGGAGGGGATGGTTACAATGTGTATATTACGCATAGTATAATATACATTCATCATTTTTGTTATGAATCTGATTGTGTATATGTGTCAGGGTAGAGTCAATATTCTCTATTATTTTACTCTTATGAAAAAAGCAGATAACATTCATTAAAGCCTTGCTTCCATGAAGACATAATGCAAGAACTAAGATGTAAAATCCAGAAAGAAATGGTGACATTTTGTTCTGTGTACGAGATTTTCTGTGAGGCCAGGGACCTTTTCTCTTGCTAGTAAATCTACCTCCAGTAGCTGGCAGAGAACCCACCATTAAAGAGCAGCCAATAAAGCTTTGTTAAAAATAGCCATGTGTTTACAAGAGGCATCTCAAGAAAATGATGGGAAAAATGTTTAAAAGGGCTGAGAGCCATTGTTGTCTTTCATAGTGATTAACTGTCCCGAACACATATTTCAGGTCTATTGTTAATTTGCAGCATTTACATAAGAATTTTCGTACAAATTTTGTGACATATTTCTTTCCTGCTTTGTCAAACAAATACAACGTAAGTGTTCTCTTTCAAGGTAGCTCCTGCTTCCTTAATTTGGAAACAAAGCATAAATAGTGCTAACTGCTTGGAAAATTTTAAAATAGTACTCAAAGAGGAGGAGCTGGCCCCTGATGTAATGTGAAGTCAGAATCAACATTCTACCTTTAAATTATCTTTCTATTTTGGAAAGCATGTGCTGAGGTCTAGCAATGCTATACCTCAAACAAACATTTTTCTATAAAGATCCAGATAGTAATGGGGGGGCTGGGGGGGCCGGGGTGGGGTGTGGGGGGATGTCATAGGGTCTGTGGCAGTTTCTTGAGTCCGCCATTGTAACACAAAAGCAGTCACTGATGATACTTAAATGAATGGGTGTGTCTGTGTTTCAATAAAACTTTATCTACAAAAACATCCAGCAAGTTGGATTTGACCCTCGGGCCACAAGATGCCAACCTCTGCTATTATATACGTAGGGAGAGACCAAAACAAGAAGTTTAGAATTTGGCCAAAGGTTAGCTTCCCATTAAACATGCCTCACAAAGGCTCTTTCAGAAGATGAGGACGTCCTTACCAGAAACTTTGGGACAATGTTTAATTAAAACAATCAAGACATTTATAGTGGGGGCAATAACTAATACAATGTAACTAGAGGAAATTAGTTGTATTTAGGAGGTTGTTGCTTTGAGATTGATACATTTGCTTAGCCTACAAGCCAAAGTTGTGCTTCTCTTGAGAAGATATAGTTGTATTTAATAGATCTTGTGACAACAGTTTGAAATTTGACCTTTCTGTATAATATGTGTTTAGCCCTTGCCTGACTGCTCCTGCTAATTATTATTTTGCCAATTATTTTCTGGCATCAGGGTTTGTCAGTGAATATCAGAAGCGGCAATGATGATATCAAATTATTTTCTTATCTCCCTCTGCCATTTTTATATCTCTATATTGCACTCATGGAGAAGAAGAAGATCCTCCATTTACCAACTGACCAAAAATGTCGATAGTTCAAGTTGCAAGATGCAGAACAACACAAATGCAGAGAAACAAGCTCTTACCCATTCTGGCTAAAAAGGGTATTTATTAAGAAGTAAGGAGTAAGAATTTGGGTAGCCGCTTAAGAGTTCCTTTATACAAACCTGTATTAAAAGGACTCTTTGTAGCCTGTGCTTACTATTGTAGCTTAGTTGTAAATCAATAGGTGATATGAAAGAGAAGATTAAAAAAGGTACAGCCCAATAGAAAATTTCGTGCAAATTTAAAAATAACTCAATAACATCAATCTCAAAATTATGTACTTGCATCCCTGTATTTCCTAAGGATCCCTCAAGGTATACTATTATATTTTTACAGCTATTAGCACTGCCATTCACCAGAAACATAATGCTGTAATCACTCAGAGGTTCAAGGAAATGAAAGTCACTCACATTTGCCTACTACCCTCTGTTGTCTAATATCGTATCAAATGTTACAAAAGTGTAAACTCTTCCATACATGCAGATAAAAGGCTCTGTGGGAGACAGCTGTGATGAACTGCCTGAAATATAGAGGTAGCTTCTGATTTTTGAGAGGGGAATGTTCCCTCCCAAAGCAATTACCAACATCTCTCTCGTGCTATGAATTGTTTGTGTTCTAGTACAACTGCCTGGAAAGTGAATCTGGCTTCTTCATTGCCTTTGATTATAAAAATAAAGGGCCACTCTAGTGGGGGAAAAAAATAAAGCCTCAGAGAGGTCATCAAAACCTCACTTTCATAAGATATACACTCTTGAAATCCTGGAAATGGAAAAGAAAGCCATGCTTGATACATTAATATTGGTCCTCAAAAGAAGTCGCTAGGAACCTGAAGTAGTAAGAATTGTTAGGAACAACAATGAAGGACCCAAAGGACAAAGGGACATGCAAACAAAAGAAGGGCACACACCAGAATCAAATGTCACACAGATTCTATCAAATGCCTTCCCAGATTCACCAGCAGGATAACACACCATTCTCTATGGCGACTCGAATACACCTTCATAACACTTTATGGAAGCAGCAGGATTTTAAAAAGTAACAGGTTGATTTGGCCGGCAGGACCGATTAATGACACAGAGCAGAGGCAATAGCTCAAAATATATTGAGGGATGAGCAAATAGAGCCACATATTTCCTGTATGCCACAATTGCAGGGACAGCAGATGGGGTTACATTACATTGTCCCTACTTATGAAAAGTGATTCATCTATCATGAGACATTCACATTTTATGATTTGGAATGAGTTTTATCTATATTATCATTAGTCTGTTTACCTGGGTATCTGAATCTCTTATATAAATGGAAATGTTGCAATTACTGCACCACAATAGGGATTTGATATTTGCTATCTCTTTAAACAACACAGCAACCACTTTATTTAGATGCCCCATCCCTATTTTACAGATAAGAAATAAAATAAAGAAATTTGGCTTCAGATTACATAAAAGCATTAAAAAAAAAAAAAAAAGGATTACATAAAAGCAGCAGAGCCAAGATTTGAATCCAGATATCTGGCTTTGAATCCAGATTTCACCAATACACGCCATCTCCTTATGTTTCTCTTCCATGTGTTCTCTTATTTTTTTAAACAGCATATTAAATTTCTACCATTCAAAACAAAACTCAGATTTCAAGAACATAGAAAGCACTCTATGTACCACTATCTCTCCTTATTATCTAAATTTTGGAAAGTTAAATTTTATCTCCAGTAATAAGACATTTCAAAAATAAATGAACGAATCTGCAACTCCTAATCAAGGTTAGATTTTATGACCTCTCTTTCTGTGCTAACCCCCTTTTCCTTATACCCAGGTTTTTTTACGTGATTTGATAAAAATTAAATTTGAATTAAAATTCATTCTAGGGGAATTTTGCACCTTTCTTTAAGATGATTAGTGATAATTTGCAATCTCATAATCATGATAAATGATTATTGTAATAAAGAAACACTGAAAGGAGCGGCTCAATTGGTTGAAGTAGGAAAGGAGTTACACATTCCGTAACCAGGACTTGACTTCATTCAGTCCCTGTGTTTTTTCACTTAACAAGCACTTCCTGTGCACTTTCAAAGTAGTAGGAACTATGCTGAATGTGGTGGACTTTGTTCCAAGGATCTCGCCCCCTCCTCGGAAGCCAGACCCAAGCACAGATAATTAATATAAACTCATTGCAATGGCAGTGCCATGAGTGAGACCTCTTGGCTACCATATTGTAAACTTTTGATTGGAACAAGAGTGAGCACATGACCTGGGTTAGGCCAATCAGAATATTTTCTCCAGGAATACGAGGATATGAAAAAAGGAGAGAGCAATTAAGATTCATTGTCTTCTGGTAGCTGGATTTGTAACATGCATGTTTGAAAAATCTGAGGTCAGCAGAAACCCCTGGCCATAATCAGAAAAGCAGATGTAGGAGAAGCCAATTTGCAGGGTAAGAAGAGAATAAAGCAGTTGTTCAGAGATGAAGGATGGAGAAAGAGTCTGTACAAATTTCCAATCCCTAGTTCTAGTACCTTCCAGAGACCAGGGCATAATTATGCACTTGTAGTCACAAAAAAATCCCTATGCTTTTAGAATAAATTTTCCATTTCAAGTTAAACTCACTTGAGTTAGTTTCACATACTTGGAATCTAGAAAGCTCAATTTCAGAAGCCATAACTTGAACTTACAGTAAAATTATTTGATGATACTATCCCCAGGCCTGCATCTCCAATATCCCAGCACCCATCTCGCACAAACCCTTTAAAATGGCCAACATGCCCACCCTTCCTTTGCTTAATCCACATGGCTTTACCTTCTCAGGAAGTTCTCTTCAGCTATTTTACTCTGTATTTGGCTCACACAAGAGTTAGCTGTTTTAGATAATAAAATCTTAGGCTGAAAAAGCTATTCAGTTCATTTTGTGTCTGACCCTGCACATATCCTGGGCATCCAGATACCTAGGTAAAATTTGATGATGCTAACACATCAATCTGCCAGTTTAACTTGCTAAGCAAACGTTGGCAGCATTAAATGCCTGAGGTGTGTAAACTGCTGAAGAAATAATATAATTCGGATGGAAAAAGGTACATGGCCTGATGACAAAACTACTGCTCTGTTTTCCAGGAGGGGAAGACATATAAGAAGTGTACAGGTCAAAGTATCTTGACATGGTGACTGCCTGGGAAATTATGGGAAAGATACTACAGCGCAGCCCAGTGAGGACTTGTGCGTCTTTGCAGCTGCTGGGGAGGGGGCGGGGGGCGAAGGATGTGAAACACACTCCAAGGGAAAACAGCCAGAGTTTGGGAACAAAACACACACTACTCAACTGTCTCATTTCCTAAATCACTCATTAATATATTTCCATACGCAATAACAGCCAAATTATTTCAAGTATGCCCCATCTTGTCTACCATATCAGAATTTATTAAAAAAAAACGAGAAGCTGAGGATTGTGTGAAGGTGAGGGAGAGAACATGACCACCAGGGTGAGTAGTATCAATTCACAAGTTTAAAGCTCTCATGCTAGCCCTACAGTCAAATATCAGTCTTTTGCTTCCTTCTGCAGAATAAATAACAATATCTAAAATAGAAAAACACAGCCTTTTCATTTTCACATCAATCTCTCAGCAAAATCAACCTTTGGGAGAACATGAGACCTTCCACAATAGGCATCTCAACTACCAAGAATTCTTTGATCTCGTTCCAGCCACTGTAGATGCTACACGAGCTGAAAAATGTGGGTTTTTGTTTTGTTTTGTTTTCACTTTTTGCTGAAGAAGGAGCAGTACTGCCTAGCATTTCTGAAGGTTTTAGAATTTGAGGGGGCAGATACCAGAAGAGTGAAGGCTGGCACCTAAAAGGGCATTGTAGAAATATTAAAAAATTAGAAATAAGGACAAACATTATTTTAGCATGTGGGGAACTGCCAGAATGGAGATTAAAATCCAAGTAGAATCTAGCATGTGGGGAACTGCCAGAATGGAGATTAAAATCCAAGTAGAATCTATAAAGGATGCTGGATAGGTGGAATCCATAGAATCTATCTAGCCTGAGATGAAAACACACTTAATTCTCTGCTTTATCTGCTCATTCTCCCACCCCGCCTCCTCGCCAGAATAATATTCAAGAACTGGGCTTCTAGGTATACTCCCATGACTTTGAATTCCAGCTTGAGCTCCCTTTGCCATCTGTGAGACCCTGAACAAATTCCTAATCTGTTTTACTCTTCATTTACTCCACTGTGAAATGAGATTAATAATCCTTCCCTTACAAGGCTGGTATTGTAAGGACTAAAAGTGACTGTTTATATAAAACATTAATACAGTGCTTAACAGAGTAAGTACTAACACATTCATCTATTCATTTACTTAATACAAAATGGTAGACGGAAGTTGCTGTGGTCTGAATACGTGTGTCCCTTCCCAAATCCATATGTTGAAACTTAACCCCTGAGCTGATGGTATTAAGAGGTGGGGACTTTGGAACGTGATGCATGAATGTAATTGGGCCCTTATAAAAGAGGTCTGAGGGCACTTATTTGTCCCTTCCACCTTGAGAGGATGCAGCAAGGAGTTGCCATCTATGAGAAATAGGCCCTCACTAGACACTAAATCTGCCAGTGCCTTGATCTTGGATTTCCCAGCCTCCATAACTGTGAGAAATAAATGCTTGTTGTTTATAAGGCAGCCACTTGATGGTGTTTTTGTTATGGCAGCCTTAATAGACCAAAACATAAATGAAAATGATTTGCCCAAATTCGTATCACTGGATTGTAACAGAAGTGAGTTTAGATGTACTAACACTCATGGAGCCACAGCCTTGCACTGTACTCAGAAAGGTTCCAGGAATATTTTCCCTGGTGCATATTTGAGACCAGAAAATATATCTCCTTGTGTAGCTCACTGTGCACCAAAACAAAGGGGTCAGGAGCATCTTTATTCAACTTTATTGTAAGCTTCTTACCTTCCAGGCAATGTGATCAAGAGTGTTCCTGGTATCATCTCTGCCAAATAGCCCAACAATCCTACCTGAAGCTCCTCCTATTTTAAATTTAAAAATTAAATGGAATATCTGTTTTTTAAAACACACATTGAAATTAACAACTCCATTTTAAAGATGAAGATACTGGGACCACTGGGCCAAAGTCAAACAACTCATGAGTGGTGACGCCTGGTTTTGACTCCAGTCTGATCCCAAACTGGAGCTTAGAGTTGCCCCCTGGAGTACACTAAAGAAACAGCAAACCCAGGGGACCTGAATGTCTATTCCAGGGAGATACAATGTGCATCTTATAAATTAGAGCAATTAGAGGGTAACATAAAAAAAGTAAGGATTTATTTGGCATAGGCTCTAGCCATACATGTTCAAGGGAAGCACAGCAAGGAAAAGATCCCTGTGGGGTAAGGTTAATCAAACATATTTTTTTGAAGGATATAAATATTGAGGCTTTAATATTTCAATTACTTATTTGTGACCTGCTTCTGTCACAGAAGAGAAATGGTCCCCTTAACCTTCCACCTAGGAAAAGCTCCCTCCTCCCTGACTTAATTCACCTGGAGAGGATGACAGTGATGATGTTGATGATGGTGATGAGGATGTTAGTGATGACAAACACTATTAACAAATCCACCATTTATTGAAGGTTTACTTTGTGTCACAACCTGTGTTAAAAGTTTTACATTCATGATCTCATTTAATCCTCAAAACAGCCAAGAGGAGTCATGGCAACTATGCTTCCCACTTCATAGATGATGAAGTGAGATTTAAAGAGGTTAAGTAATGAATTCAAGGTTGCACAAGTAGTAAGTGGCAAAAGTGGGACCAAGACCCAAATGTCGGAACCTCTGTGTCATGTGTTATTACCTTCTCTGTCCTTTTTCTCTCCACCTAAAGCTGCAGTACTTGAATGCTAGTGACCGTCAGAATCACCTGGACAGTCTGTTAAAGCCAGACTGCTGTCACACTCCCAGTTTCTTATTCCCTAATTCACAGGAGGGGAGGGCACAGATGTGCATTTCTAACAAGTTCCCAAGTAACGCTGCTGGCCCTGGGACCACACTTTGAGCACCGATGACCCAAAAGTATCTTCTGTGTTTTTTTCACCTGTGAAATAGGATAATTCTCGTACCAAACGTGTAGAGATCTTGTGAGGATTGAATGACTTAGTGCATGTAAAGCTCTCAGGACTAGCATCCCAGGCAGAGTAAACAATCAACATACTGTGCTGTTGGTCATTATTGTTGTTATCTTTATTGTTGGAGGCCAAGCTCAAATTTTAATAAACCATCTAGTCAGAATAATTTTCCTTTCCATATCCTAATGCGGCCGTCCCACCACCACATCTATGATTACATTCTGCTCTGTGTTACTTATAGAAGTGCCTAACTCTCGTGGTAAATTGTCAACACTACAGGGCAGAAAATAAACGTTCATTGAGAATGGGCTCCTGTCTTCCACAGTGCCCAGCACAGTGCTCCATGAGCATTTATTGAATTGTTTATTGCTTAATAATGAAATAATTCAAAAGCAGAGAGGGAAACTAGAGGAGATTTAAATTATACTATTAGATTCAATTTAGCAGAAGACTTAGTAAGATCCCTTAGGTCTCCTGATTCAGAGTCAAATGCCAGCTCTCAGTTTGTCGCACAGACCTAGATATAGCCATGGAAGAAGAGATAAACAGCCGATGTAATTACAGTGACATAATGGTTAAACTTTTATAGCTGAGGGGATCAGCAAATAGGATTTTAAAAATCAAATTAAAACTGTCATTCCACAACATTAAGTTTCCAGAATTTTCATTTTTTAATATTAATGATTTTTTTCCTCCAAAAAGGAACAAACAATGCTAATTCTACTGCTACAATACTGTTAATGAAGAAATAAAGAATAATTTATCATTGCATAATTAACACAGTACAGTTAAGCATGTTTTAATGATTTTGTATAATGGCCTCTCATAACTAGATGATACTTGTTAGTCATAGTGGAAAAAAAAAAAAGAGAAAGAACTATGCTAGGAATTATTAATGAAGATAGATAAACTGACCAAGGTTTTATCTTATTCTTTTATATGAAGTGTTTACAAGATTACTTGGTGTGTTTTGGCACTGGTTCATTCCTGAATCTTTAGGTGACCAGATGGTTAGTAAAATACTTTAACTGATTCAAGAAATGAAAGGCTAGGAAATAAAAGGCTAAGAATGCAACCCATGCAAATTAGCAGGCTTTCTTCTTTTCTGCTTCCAAATGGAATGAACTCTTAACTTTATTGGTGCATTAGACATTGAAGGAAGTAGAATATTGTTATCTTTAGCCATTTATAACACCTTATGTTTATCAGAATTTATTGGAATTTTCTGTTCAAAATTTCTTAGGGGCCAGGAGGAGAGAAAAAAAAAATCAGAGGAAAAGATGAATTAAAGTGGTAATAAAACATGATCTTATAGATAATATTTCTTTTAATGCTATTACCAAAATTAGATGTATAGGTGACTAAATATTGTAACTATAGTTGATGCTGCAAAGACTTCAACATCTACACTCAGTTAAAGCATGTGTATATTTAAGTCTGAGTTTGAGAGAAGGGATGGCCAGAATTATCATTTTTGCCTATTGGAGATGTTTTGACAGGTGACCCCCTCAAACCAGAGCTAGGCTGAAGACACATTTATTTGACTGATATGTTATTTAAATACCATTTTTAATAGTTAGGGTTCAATATATGCAAATTAGGAAATTACACATGAAATATATATTTCCAGCTGCTCTTTAGAAATCAGATCATCCTGCAACACTGAATCCGTGGCATGTAATGTTACAGAAGATAGGTGGGCAGTATCTCCTTTCAGAAGAAAGATGTGTCTGCAGATCTCTAGCCTTCAATCTCTCCTGTTGCCTGACAGTCAACCCTGTTCCACCATTTACATTACCTGCTTATCTCCTGTTGACATTTATATTTTGACCGTGGTCTACTATATCTCTAGCACAGTGGTTCTCAAAGTGTGGTCCCCTCACTAGTAGCACCAGCATTGCCTGTGAATTTGTAAGAAGTACAGATTATCAGCCCCATCTCAGGCCTATTGAATCAGAAACTCTGGGAGTGAAACCCTGCACTCTGCATTCAACAAACTTTCAGATGATTCTGATGCACATTCAAGTTTGAGAACCACTGATGTAGCACATTTTTCTTCCAGACACACAAGCCTTAAGATGCTGTTTCTGGCTTGCTTTCATTTCCAGAAATCTGTGAAGGATCCCTAATAGTGGGGGCATTAATAAAACCCTTTTTGCCTTGTGAACTGTAGCATAATGTTTCTTATACAAATTGAAACAGAGGGGCAAAGAGTGATCTCGTGAGGAAAGCCACAGCCCTCTCTATTAGGCTTCCTGTATTCAACTTGAAGTTTTAACAGAGAGTTACGAATATCAAGTTTTATCCAAGTCTATGCATATTTCTAAATAGCAAAGTGGGCCAGGCTTTCATGATAGAAGCTAAGGGAGAAAGGAGAGCCTGTGTTTTTCCTCGAAGAAATGATGTCATGGAATTCCAAATAAGAATGTTCAAAACAAAAATGTTTTCCCTCCCACATCACTTCCTCTACATTACTTTTTCCCACAGGCTAAGCACAGATCTAAGGGGAGGGACTGCACAAGACCATGAGACCAGAAGGGTGCTTCCTTTGGCACCAACAATGCAACAGTCTACCAAGATATCTGGTGACATCTCTGAGCAGCTGACAGACATCCAAAGCCACGTTTCGTAGACTTTCTGTTATATGAAAATTTTACCCTTTATATTTTTAAGTTCCTCTTAGCTGAGTTTTCGATTACTTCTTGCAACTTAACACACTGCTAACTGATATGGACCCTGCACCATATATATGAAAAAAGACAATTTTGCATAAAAAGAAAAATATAAAACATGCTATCTTCAGATTATGGTTGGAAAAAGACCATATTTCTTCCTTCTTTTCTTAAGCTATCATTATGAAGTTTCAAAAGGTGTTTCTTGCCTTATGAAATTTGGAAAACAAATGGATGCATATCTTCCCTACTTCATGATTTTATTAACTGAGACTGGTCTTTTTTTAGTCTTCATTTCATTTTAAACATGAAAGTATAGTCTTTGGAACCCATTCTCATATAAAATTAATTCTCTTGGATCTTACCTATTGTCCTTCTTTTTGATCTTTTCTATCTCCTTTTTGTCATTCTTGACATATTTTAATTACATTAGTTTTCACTTATGTGTACTATAAATAAGTATATTTTCTATTTCACTTCTGACATGTTTGCAACACCTCACTCGCCCATTTAACTATAGTACAGACTTCAGAAGAGAGTTTGTATCCATTGTGGACCCTTTCCTGATTCATTTTGTAATGCTTTTCTGGATTTTCATTGCTTGATTTTCACTTTTTCATGCTTAAGCTTTCTAGTTTTTTTAGTTTCCTCTCTGCTTTGCTTCAATTATCTTTGCATTTCATTCCCAGAAGATATTAGGTGCCTCTTATTATTTGGTCCTTTTTTCCCCAAATGATTTATTCTTCCTCAATTCTTGTCCCAGTAAAATGAATTAGGATATACTCAAAGATTTAGCTACACAGATATTTGTTACAGTACCACTGATAACAACCAAACGTATGGAAACAATTGGCTGTCTAAAAGTAGGAGAATGAATTAATCAATTGTAGTACCTCACACAATGAAATATTTTATAACCTTCAAATGGAATTATATCATATATATCAGTATGTAAATATATCTAGTGGAAAAAGAAAGTAACAAAGCGTTATATAGGGTATGACCTTATTTTACAGTGGAGTAATAGAGGAAAGTTGTATTCTCTTTTTTGCATATTCTATTTTATCTGTATAACCTAATTTATTGATATAGTGCCTTAAGCTCTTCCATCAAAATCTTGATCTATAAGCCTGTCAAATAGAAAGATCCCATCTCAGCATGGTGATGCATGAGAAAGAAGCACAATTTTAACTCCCAGAGTATTGAAGAAAAATGTAGATATTTTTACTGAAATATTTTTCAGAGTATACAGAGGGATTAATGGAAAATTGTATCTCACAATATTCAGCAAAACCCCTTATCTTTTTACACAGCAAAACCTCCTAAAAGTTGTTTTACCACTTGATCTTCACCAAATCTCAGGCCACAAAGCAGCTACTTCTACTTCACTTTCTCATTTCTTTTTCCCAAAGCCTTCCAAAACTTCTCTCTTTATTAGTTTGTCTGTTTTTTAAAGTTTCCTTTCCCTTTCCAGCTGCTTTTTCACTAAGTAAATCAATCTTAATATATTATCCTCTTTCAGGTTACTTGACTTACATTTCCATATATTTTGACAGATAAGCAGCCAAACAGAAGACCCTCCTTAAAAATATGACAGGAAGCGGTTGGGGGAAAGAGGATAAATTGCATAGATTTTTCAATACTCATATTATAGTTTACTAATGGTCTTTATATTACATTAGACTTTGAGGTTAATACTATACTTTTAGTCCCAATTACATCTGCTATAAGCACTATTATCTTTATAACCAGTAAAAACCAAAAAAAAAAAAAAAAAAAAAAAAAGAATCCCAGCAGAAAGCCCTGGTGGATCTCACTATTCTCATTGCTCCATTAAGAAACGTGTCCATCATTTCTACCCCTCGCTTCTTTGCTTTGGACCAGTTACTCATGACAAAGCATGGCTTAACCAATGTATTTTATTTGTCATAGGGGTAACAAATACAGAGCTTCCACTTACTCCCCAAAGTTTTAACCTCCCTCATTGTCAAGGGTTGCTAACCCTGAAAGCTCGCTTTCATTTGTAGCCAGGGACTATGGGAATCCCAAAACTCCATAGACAATATCAAGCTCATTCACTTGCATCACATGAAATGCCAGTGGGCCAGCTCCAGAAAACATACCCAAAGGCACTTCATCACTTACAGGGTGGGCACCACTTAGTGTAGGATCACATCCAAAACCCAAAAACCAAAGCCAAAACCAGAGCCAAAAGAATGCATAATGAATGGGAATAAAGAGCTTTTAACAAAACAGCAATCACAAGCCTCATCAAGTTCCCCAAGACATTTTACAAACCACCATCAAAAACTCATTGTTTCCAAACATCTCTTTAATAATCCTGACTTCCAAACAATTCTGGGGAGAAAACAAACTGTGGTAGTATGTGTTCCAGTGGCATCACCATATATCTGATGAAAAGCAGGCAGAGCAGGAAGTAAAAATAAAACCTAAATCACACCAAATCCCAACTTTGGAACACATGCATCACAAAGCTACTGTTTCATGTAAACCAACATTGACATATTTTCTTTATTTTTTAGTTGGAGGTTTTATATATTAACTGAAATAGCCTACAATTTCCTATTCTCTCACAACTTTTACTTAATACTGAAAAAATGTAGCTGTAAAAATCAGGGCCACAAAAAATTGAAATCTATGTTTTTATACACAGGAAAGCATTTACGCCAATATTTTGTATAAAATCCACAGAAAACAAAACAAGAAGAAAAAAAAAGGGCAGGAGTTTATAGTCAGCTTGTCATTTCTAATTAGCACCAATTACCTTAACTATTTCATTCATTTTTTTCAAGGATAAGTGCTTTTAAATGAGAAACATGTCTTAAAGAAAGAACATGGCTTTTAGCAATCACCCTTTGGAAATAGGACCTTCATAATGGTGTAATTTCTGATACATTAAACAAAAGTCTTCATTACAATCCTCTAAAAAAAGAGGATTTTACCCTTTACTCTATCCTAAATGTAAAAGAAATTACAAAGAAATAAAGTTCGCCATTCAAGAGTTCACAAATTGAAAGTGTCAATAAATCTTATTAAAATTCTTTTTATGATTCTTCATTTCCCTTGTAATTTGACAGACTTAGGGACTGAGATTTTGACTGCAGAGCTTAAGACACCAGACAAAGAACTTTCAGTAGCATAGAATATTTAACCACACAGAGCAAACAAAATCAAATAAATCCTCAGTAGGTCCAAATGGTTTCTTATCACATTTAGGATAAAATCTAAACTCATTCATTCTCATGGCCTATAAGGAATTAATTGATCTGGCATCTTCTGTTATCACACCTTCAGCCTTACTGGCTCCATTTTAAATACAAGGGTCTTCTTTCTCTTCTTTGAATTAGCCAAGAACATTCCCACATAGTGCCTTAGCACTCAATTGCTTCCTAAAAGGGTTCTGTCCTCAGAGTTACATATGGCAGCTTCGTTGACCCCAACTCACAATTCAAGTGTCAAGTCACATGACTTCTACACAAAAAGACCTCTCTAATCTCCTTATCTAAGCTTAACATTCATCCTTTCCATCCTATCAGATATCCTTTTATATTCATAGCAATCATCACTCTCCCTAAAAATCTAGTTCCTTTTTTCTCTTATTTATTGTGAAGAATCCTCCTCCCTTCTTTTTAATACAAGCTCCATGAGAGGAAGAGTACTACATTTCTAGAATCCAACAAATACTTGCAGCCTGCAAGAGAGAAGTTGAAGAAATTTAAGACAAGGGCTGGTTAATCGGCTGACCCAGATAGAATCTACGGTGCCTTGGAAGTAGGGTAGCTGGGTGAAGGACCGACTTTGGCACAAACGCATAATAGAGAGCTAACATTTTATCTCCATGTGGCACACAGCAGGGAGGAGAGTGCTTTCTCCAGGCATTTAGCACTAGACATGCTTCTGACACAAATGCCTTTCTTCCTGGGCTTTGTTTGAAGACTTTGAATGAGGCGATCCCTAGGTGGGAAAGGTCTCAAGAAGGCAGCTGTTCCTGAAACTGCCCTTTCTCTTTTCACCCTTTCTCTCCCTGGTTCTGCACACTTTTGCTGTAATCCTTGGAAGCTCAGAAGGCCGTGGTCACTATGCCAGCTGGTCTCTATGAGGGTAAAGGGTTCTCTTGTTAATCCTTGCTGAAGTGGAGAAAATGCCTTTTCTTTTTCCTTATAAGTCAGCCAAGCAACTTGTACTAAACATCTCAGTGAAAGGAAAACCAAGAAATAAAAGAATTTATCAACTTTACTTCAGATTGGCTTGGCAGGCAAGCCTTATATGCACTTAGTCAAGTAACTTTTCCTTGTATCAATCCCATCTGAGATAGGAAAAAAATGAATGTCATAGTCAGAGCGGAACCTTCAGAGTTTTAGCTTGCAACAAAATTTAGGTTGTTGTTCCCAAAGACCAGTGTGTTAGGCAACAATAGTAAAATAATAAAAAAGAAAAAAAAATTTAGGTTGTTGTTAATTCTAAGCCATTGATTTGAGGATAGTCAGGCATTCAACAAGTATTTATAAACCAATGATGCCCTAAATATTATCCTAATACTGCACAATTGGTAGAATTTTATGGGGGGGAGAAATAGAACTGATTTTTAGTATGCTTATCATCTTATTGTATAAAGGAGAAAATATTGCTGTCTTCATAGGGATTAAAACATCATTTCAGAAATCTCAACCTACATTCTTGGCTTTTAAAAAGAAATTATTTGAGAAATAGGAATTCACAGCTATTCTAACACATAAAGAAATTGGGACTCTGCTAAGATTTTAAATTTTTGATTATTTTTATGTTTTTAAAAATTACTTGTCATGACAACTTCGGATGTTAGGGTGTTTTTTCTTTTTTCCCCTCATTAAAATGTTGAATCTGAGACTAAGAGAGGTTAAGACACTTACCAAGAGCCACAAAGCTATCAAAGTCAAGAACAAGGACTCAAAGTCATATCTATTTGACTCCAAAACAAATGGTCTTTGCGTTCATCACGTTGTCTACATAGTCACAAGATGAACAAGGTGATCTAATATTACACTTCATTTCACTTCTTGCCAGAGAGCTATGACATATGAGGTCAGAGTCAAGCATCCAGGTGAGCATATATATGATATTTTGGAAAAACTGAAATGTTACAAGTATTGGCTTGGCTTGGGGTATTGTGTTAATGCCACTCAGAAGTGACCTAAACCCCAAAATCACATTGTGTTAAGGGTGCACAGGATCCGTGGTTAGTTGAATCAATCTAGCAGAGATCACTAGTGGCTGACCTAACTTCATTGTCCTCTTTTTCTCGGTGCTCATCCAGACAGACTATGTTTCACAGCATTCTTTGCAATTAGCTGTGGCTGACATCTACCAGTGAAAAAGGAGAAGAAATATTGTGTGCCATTTCCAGGCACAACACATAAAAATCTCCTAGATGCTTCATTGTGCTCCTTTCCCTACATAGCTGGCCAAAATGGAGATAACTGTGGAAAATACATGGAGAAGATGGCAGAGTCTCTACCATCCTGAGTCCCCTCCTCCTATAAATGACAGTCTGAAAGAGAACTACCCAACAGCTTAAAGGAGCTCAGGATATTTCACCCCAAAATATGATGCCTTGGTATAAAGAATATTTTGAATCAAAGGCCATTCAAGATTAATAAAAAGCACTGGAAGGGGATTTCCTCTATCTGCATAAACCGACTGACCTGATCAAAAGATCAAAGGTGGCAACTGACTTCCCTTCCTCTCCCTGTCATCTCACAGCATTGCAGGAAAGATCAAGAAAGCAAGCAGACCTGGCTCAAATTATTTTAAACACAGTATCTCTCTCACAGGTTAATTTAATTTGCAAAGAGACTCATTTAGAAGTCAATCTGTCTCCCCCATACATTTGTCCTCCCTACCACCAATTGTCACCCCTAAACAGAATGACCTGTGCTCCTCATTTCCTCTGCCCTCCAAAAAGACAGGTATGAAAATATGTGAACTTCACTGGGATATTGGGTAATCACCATGTGATCCTCTCCATGTGCATGGTATTGGTAAATAAACCTTTCTCTTATTAATCTGGCTTAATTGTGTGTTGATCTTTCAGTGAACTTTTGGGGAAAGTTCACTCACCCCTACAGTTTGGCATAGCCGGTGGGATCTCAAAGCCACTCTGCTCTCCTGAAAGCCACAGTTAAGAAAAATCGGAACCCCGCCTGGCCGGCAGCATGGTAAGATACCTTACTTACCTGTTAGACTCCTGCTTTCCCTCTTCCTAGGCTCTGTTTGAGCACATGGTAAAAGACTATTGTCTTTTCCAAATTTAAAATTAATGAGAGAAAAGACTATGTGAGTGACCAGTCTTGTGAGTCACTCTGGTATTGGTACACTTTTAGGTATTTTGTGACATGAATATTCATATTGTTTGATTCCCTCTCCTCTCAGAAATAGCTTTTATTGTTGTTTTTATTGTTTAGTGTTGTTCTTTTTTGTGTCAATTGTCTTTCTGTGTTTTTGTCACAAAGAGGGTCACCACAGGTAGAACTCGGGCCTAGCACCCCATAAGCCTGACGTTTGCACTGGCCCTGCACACCAGCCGGTTACGCGGTTCTGGCTAGACCCGCATCCATAAAGACAAACATTGCTCCAGGTCCCCCAAAACAAACTAAGCAGCATATTCTTTGTACCGAATGTATCAAGCTCTGGGGGAAGTCTTTGTCTTAAAATGTCCTATCGTGTGTATTTCAGAGATTGAATTTTTGGGAATCCTAGAAACGACCTTTTCTCTGCCTGCTCCAGGCTAACCCTAAAAAATTACCACCTGGATTTTCCATGAAGAGGCACTGGATTGAGTTGCTTTTGGAATAAAATATACCATTGAGATTAATGGCCAAAAAATGGATCCTTTAAATTAAAAGACTTCTAAGTTTTCTTTAAAAAAATAAATTTTAGAGCTCTCTTATTCGAAACAATTGTCTTATTTGTATTAATAGAGACATCAGATTAAAAGAAATACACATAATGTTGTGGTTAGCCTTAAAGATTCTCTTGACAAAATTGAAAAACAAATATCTGATTTAAAACAAAGATAAAAATCCTTCGAACACTAGGCCTGTGGAAATAATAGCTGTGGCCAATTTGCCTTGTAGTCTAATGGTTAAAGCTCTGCACTTTCACCTTAGCAGCCTAAGTTTGACTCCCAGACAGGGAATAAGCCTGTTGTGGTTTGATATTTGTGTAACTTTCTTCACTCACTGATTTTCTACTTTTCTGTGCACAGTTTTTGCTTTCCTGTATTCCGTAGAGACATATGGGGCTTTTAGATATTTATGTGTAAACAGTCAGCTGAGACTCTAGAAAATACGGCTGGACAAAATTTGGGGTTACACCTCATCTGTGGCTATTGAGGCTTTTCTTTAAGCTGTTTTTATGTGGTTTTTCTGGGTTTTGTAAAAACTGTTCTCTTCTCCTTGATTAAATTATAACCTTGGTTAAGACTTATTGGTTTCACTTAAAAGTATATGTTAGTTTAATAGTTCAAGAGCAAAATATTGGCTGTTTGTCCCTGCTAAGGTTTGCTCCATTCATCTTCACTCCTTTCTAC
Organism: Eulemur rufifrons; assembly: GCF_041146395.1. Classification (NCBI taxonomy): domain Eukaryota; kingdom Metazoa; phylum Chordata; class Mammalia; order Primates; family Lemuridae; genus Eulemur; species Eulemur rufifrons. Next base: position 18,469,875 of record NC_090992.1, read on the forward strand.
ACCTTCCTCTTTGCTGATCGTGGAGTTTTGGCCAATCAAAGGTGGCCAAATGTTCAAACTATATTTAAGTAAGACAAACGCTGAGCTGTAAGCAATCCAGTTGTTCCTATATCTCATTTCCATTTTCTGTACTCACTTCCTCTTTTCTGTCCACGAATCTTCTTCAACCACGCTATAGCATCAGAGTCTCTCAGAACCTGTGCTGGTTCAGCTGCCCAATTTGTGAATTGCTCTTTGCTTAATTAAACTGCTAATTTAAGTTTTACCAAAGTGGGTTCTGAGATAGAGCTCCCGGAGACCCCCAGGAGCACCGAGAGCCCAAGCGAGGTACCCGCTGGCCCTGTGGTCCTTCGCTCTCTCGGTGCAGAGGCTCATGGGTAAGTTCTCTCTTGGATTCCCAAGTGCCACAGATTTGTGTTTTGAGCTCTCTGAGTTTGTTTGAGCAAATTTTGATGCTAACTGGATGCAGAAGTCATGAAAACTAAACTAGGCCTGGGATCGGATTGGATCTGATAATTAATTAGCTTAAATCCAGTTAGAGGGCTTAAATATGTGACTGAGTCAGGCAGAAACTTAATAGTAAATGGCAACACTACAGAGGGTGTGGACTCCAGCTTTCAGGAATTCATGGAGATTTATGTTTTCAATCTTTTTGTTCCTTTTCCTTGTGTGCTTGGGTTGGGAAAAATCATTGCCTAAGCTGATCATAGTAAAAATGGGATCATTAATTTCTGAAGAACTGAGTACTCTACTTTCTGGCTATACCTACCTACACATGTATAAATATTAGGCCCTGGAAGCAACAAACACTTACTGAAATGGCAAAATCTTACTAAAGGTATAATTGTTGCCTAGCTAGTAATTGCTTAAAATAATAAAATAGGTAATTAAAATATTGATAGTCTAAATAAAAAATGATAGCAATATGTAAGAGCTGGCAAATAAAAATTCTTTGTAAGAGCTATTAGAACTGCTTGTCTGTATGCCTTTATGTCTGTGTCTATATATGTCATTTGTATGTGATATTTCACTACCAAATTATGTAAAAAAGCTCTAATTAATTAGCTTTAAAAAATAATAGGCACTTAAATCAATATTTTATCAAGAAGATAGAAACTAACTCAAATACTTTTTAGTTCATGTGACTTTAAGAATACAGTGATTGACCTCTGGGTAAGTGGGTAAGTTCTCTCTCGGAGAAACTTTCTTTTCAATTCTGTTACACCCTGATTCACAATTTCTCTTTGCATTCTCCTTCAGAGGGAGAAAGTTAATACCTTTCAGATCACAAAGTGGATCTGAATACCTCAGAGATACTGTGAATTTCCTTCCATATTCTCTCATTCTCTAAGCTGATGTAGACTCTATAACCTTTACCCAGAGATCCACTCTTGTTGAGTACTTGTTCAATATGTTAATAATCTTCTACTCTGTAAATAGGGATGCTCTCTTAGACTCATTCTGTTAAAGACTCTAGCTGAATGGGGCCATAAAGCTCTAAGTCTGGACTCCAGTTGGTATAGACAACTGTTACTTAGGACATGAAATATCTCAGGGCACTCAAGCTCATCCCAAAATGCCTTGAGTCAATTTTGCTATAGCCCTCACTTGAGCCTGCACATTGGCAAAAGGAAAAGCTGCTCCAAACATGCCTTTGGAGTCTGCCATGCAGTTGGCACAATGTGGAAATCTCTTTTCTTAATTTCTGTTGACACTCCTATTGCCAATAGACATATAATATCAAATAGATTATATATTGGGCCAAACAGACTCCCCGTGGCCCCTTTTCTTTTAAGTTTTTGACTTGCACTTATCTCCCATCACATGGGACATATGTGCAAATGGGGGATAATTAAGAAAAAAAAAATATATATATAGTTGGTATTGCCCTGGGATGTACAGTATCTCTGACCAAATGATTTCCCAGTGCACCATTTGTAAATCTCACCAAATCTCTGGAGGAAACCAACACTCTCCAGGAAGCCCCCAAAGGCACAGACTATAACTTTTGGCATTCCAGATTGACTTTATGGAGTTATCTCCAGCGTTAGGCTTTTCTCACTGTTTGGTTATTGTTTATATGATTTGTGGATAGACGGAATACTACCCAACTAGGTGTGCTGATGCTACAACAGTGGAAGAGAAATTAGTAACTGAGACTGTTCCTTGTTTTGGTATTCCTTTGTGGAATGAGTCAGATCAAGGGACTCATTGTAAACCACTTGCTTACAAAGGCTCTGGGGTACTCATTAAAATTTCATACCCTATATCATGCCCAATCCTCAGGGCAAGTGGAACGTAAAAATCTAGAAATAAAAAGGACTTTAAAGAAGTCTATCAAGACACTGGACTTAAATGGCGAGAAGCATTACCTTTGGCCCTTAGAAAAATCCAGAATGCTCCAATTGGGAAACATGGTTTAACCCCTTTTGAAATAGTGTTCTGTCACCCCATACCAAGTGACACCTATAAATCTTCTATTCCTGGACTGAACACTAAGAGGATTTGAGTGAACAATTTGATACCATGACCAGCTGTACACAGGCAGTAACTATGCTTGGAGCAGATCATTGACAGGTGAAAGCAGCATGGCCTCCACCAACTGTCAGGACTTGTCATCCTGTTTGACCACAAGATCATGCGCACATCACAGTTTTTAGAAGAAGATATGCACTATCACCTTGCTAGGAAGGCCCTTATGAAGTACAGTTTACCACCTACACTGCCATAAAAATAATAGAAAAGTCCTCGTGGATTCATGTGAGCCACACCAAACTACACCGAGACAACTGGAGGATGACCCCTGCAGGTGACCTGAAAGTAAAGATTTCCAGGGTCGGTTCCCAGGCCCCTGAAGCAGACGTCTTCAAGAATTAGACAGCTTTTTTCCAAGATCGTGGAACAAGAAACCCCATTTTTCAGCCATAAATTTCTTTCTGTCTTTTAAGTGCCCCCAAATGGTCCTTTTTAAACACTTCTTTTAAGCCTTCCCCTTTGAGTATTGCACATTGGAAACTGAGTGGTGTTTGCCTCCACCTGTCCCATTTTCCCTTTTATCTCCCACTGTGACTTTTCTTTCAAATTATGCCTTGCTCTTACTAACCCTTATTGTTTTTCCAGCAGGTCAGGCACAGACCCAGCATCCCTTTGCACCAGTCTTTCAAACCCTGGCCACACAGACTCATCAGTCTAGTTTCTGGTTATGCCAACGCCTAGACTGTGCAAAGGAACCTGAACTCATTTCTATTTCTGCCAATGTCAGTGCCTGGTGGAACCAGTTCGGAAGATGGATGTATGACAACATGTGGCATTCACAACCAGAGAAGAAACATCATGCTGCTGCTTCTGTTGGTGAGTCAGCTGGACACAGAAAAACCTCGGTGGAAGCTTAAGAAACTATCTTTTGCTCAGGTAGTCACTAAAAAGGATTTTTTCCCTCTGCATTAAAAATAGGGATGATGTTGGATCTTTTTTGGGTGACATGCTAGGGAAATATTGTGATCAGATGCTATGGTTTGATTCCACAGATGGCATTCTTGCACCTCTTAGATGGTGCTGACACTAATCCTCATGATGTCAACAACTGTCAAATCACCAGATGTTATGAACTATTCTGTTCCCATAGACTGGCAGGGACACATGGACATTGGAGATACAGAAGTGCCAATGAAGAAGAAGAGGCACAGCAAACTCCAGACTGGGAGGTCATAGGTTCCAACCTGACCTTATCTGTAAATTACACTGGTCTTTTTATTATGTATGATGATGAAGTATACAAGTGGTTCCCACCTAGCTGGTCAGGACGCTTTGGACTTGGTTATCTGACACCGTCTGTTACTAGATACTCCACTTTAAATGCCAGCCAAATCACAAACTTAGGGTCTTTTGTTCATAAAGTAGTACCAAGCAAGTACTAGACCATTTTTTATAATATTCACCCACCTACTACTATTACTGAGAAATAAATATTCTCTTTGAGCTATTGTACAGAATAGCTCTAGTAAAGACCCACTTGTATATCACAATTGTAAGTGGGTTTTTTTTTTTTTTTTTGCTCAGCACTCTTTGCCTGGCATTTAGAACTCATGAGATTGAAAAGGCAGTTTTGAATCTTTCCATGGTAATGGAACAAGAGTTCGATATCACTATATAAGCATTGGGAGCACTTCAGTTGGAAGTCAACAGCTCAGCCTCTGTTGTATTTGAAAACCGCTGCCCCCTGGATGCCCTGACAGCCCAATGGGGAGGAGCTTGCGCGATTATTGGAGAAAATTCTTGCCACTCAGGGCGAGTAGAGACTGTGATCTACACTTGTTAAAAGACAAGATAAATATTCTCCATCAGATTAATGAAGATCTATTTCCAAGAATGGGAAACTAGTTTAGGGGGATGTGGGGAAATGTGCTTAGATCTGTTCTTTTCTACTTATTTATTCTCATTCTAATCTATGTTCTTGTCTTCCTTTTCAGATCTTTGGTTACTAGATTATTACTACTGATCTCTCTCTCCACAGCTACCCATTCAGCTTTTAATGTGTGAAACTTCTAGGGAAGTTCCAGACAGGGAGAATGAAGAAGCTAAGGAACTTTCATCCCAAAATGTGACTTCTTGGTATAAACAATGTTTTGAATTAAAGACCATTTGAGGGGAAAAAAAAAAAAAAGGCACTGGAAGAGGCTTTCCCTCTGCATAAACCATAGACTGGACTGACCTGATTAAAAGATCAAAATGGGCGATTGACTTCCCTTCCTCTCCCTGTTATCTCAATATATTGCAGGAAAGAAGATCAAGAATGCAAGCAGACCTGGCTCAAATTCTTTTAAACACAATATCTGCCTCTCAGGTTAATTTGCAAAGGTAATCATTTACAGGTCAATCTGTCTGTCCATCCGTTTGTCCTCCCTAACACATTTGTCACCCCTAAACAGAATGACCTGTGCTCCTCATTTCTCCTGCCCTCCAAAAAGACAGGTAGGAAAATATGTGAACTTTACTGGGATATTGGGTAATCATTCTTGTGATTCTCCCCATTTGTATGGTATTGGTAAATAAACCTTTCTCTTATTAATTTGCCTTAATTGTGAGTTGATCTTTCAGTGAACTTTTGGGAAAAAGGGCAAGTTTCCCCTCACCCCTACAAGCTATTCACCCACCTACTACTATTACTGAGAAATAAATATTCTCTTTGAACCATTGTACAACAGTGGTTGGCCTACATTAATAAACAAGATTCCATCATACTTGTTGAACTTTACTAAAAGCTAACATTCCCCAAGTTTGAGTTTAGCATCTCCACCCCATCAATCTCTCTCTTTGTCACCTTTGGCACTTCTATTCTGTGGCTTTCTTAGTTTCTGCAAAGTTTTCCTTAACCCCAGAGAGGATCTTTCATAACCCTCTAAACTTTTCTCTTTTGGGTTTCAGAAACATAGAACAAATTAACCTTATGAACTCTTACTTGAGCAGATGCCAGGAAAATTCTATCACATTAGGTCCCTCCCAGAAGACCTGACCTTGGCCCTGAATGCATTTCTCTACCTTGTTTAGTTTTCCCGAGCAATCTTTGGTAAAAATTTTTCTATACCTCAAGTGTGGAGGATGCTTCATCTCTAGTATTGCTGAACCGAGACCTATCTTGGCACATAATAGGCATTCAACAAATATTTATCCTATGTTTTCTATCCTTCAGACCTTTAAGAAAATTGAGCTAGAATCTCATCACTCTAACTTGGCGTATCAAAACATTATGCCAAAAGTAAAACTAACAGGCAAAATTTCCACAAATGGCAAAGATGCACTGTTGCCTTACTGAACACAGGTCTAAAGTCAATTTGGTTCTTTCTTAATCAAGTTGAAAAATTTCATAGACAAAATTCAGAGGATCAGTGAAATGTCCTTCATCTTTTATTAGGATGAGATGGGACCAGACACATGGCCATTTTCCAGCTCATGTATGGGATATAACTTGTATGTCTTACGTTTGCCCAGATTGGTTTGTCTGAAAGCAGCAAGAGTGCCTTAGCTTGTGTCTGTTCCTTGGCAAGAAAATCAAGAGAAATACTGCTGCTTGGCCCTGCCTAATTCCAAGTGAAAGAAAGAATAAGACAACAAAAATATTATCTAAAAGTATACTAGATTTGTAAGCATTAGGCATTAGCATGCATTTTAATTTTTTTGAACCTCCGTCATTATTGTTAATGTTCGGGTTTATAGATTTTCCTAAGGAAGGGTGTTGTTTTGTTTTGTTTTTATAGCTTTGTGTGCTATCACTCTACTTGAATTTAGTTATTTGTTTGCAACCAAAGAGCCCCCTCAGCTGAAAGCAACTGCAATTACGAAGCCAATTCTCATGCTTCCAAGTGCTTTATGTGCACACAAAGCTGGACCTAGAAATCAACTTTTACAACACATTCCTTTTCTTTCCAGATGCCACAATCCCTCTGAATGTATTCAGAATATAAAGAGTCTAATCATTAGCACTTTCTTCTATTCAGGGATTTGAAACACCTACAAGCTGAAGTTGTATCTGTAGAGAATGGTTCTACTTTACTTCCATTTCTCACAGTTTATTCTTTCTTGAAAGAGAGAACTAGTTTGCCTCAATATATCACCCCTTCACCAAATAAAACCAAAAACCTTCCAATCAAAATAACCTCTCTTGAGCAAACAAACTAGGAATGGGACTCATGAAAGAAACAGGGTTGGCATTTACATCAATTGCCTCACTTTTCAGAAGCTGGTCACTAAATCTATTCACTTGGCAGCACTCTTAGATACTAAAATTTTTGTATTGAGATGCACAATACGACAATAAAATAATAGGTCAAAACAGTATGTTTTTATAACATAACAGCATTTCAGCAGGATGTATGTTTCTCTCCGAAGAGACTTGCAACAGTGCAGGAACAAACGGGATGCAATGCTCTGGGATTTCAGATCAGAGAGCAATCAAATTGTGCAATAAAAATATAATGTAAATACACTTTCTAGTAGCCACATGAAAAATTTTAAAGAAGCAGGTGGAATTAATTTTCATAGAATATTTTATTTAACCCAGTATATCCAAAATGCAATAATTTCAACATGTAACTGATACTTTAAAATTTATTAATGGGCTATGTTACATTCCTTTTTCCTACTAAGTCTTCAAAACCTGTTGTGTATTTGACATGTATAGAACATCTCAATTTGGACTAGCCATCCTTCAAGTGCTTAAGAGCCACATGTGGCTAGTGGTATCACATTGGACAGGCAAGTTCCATATACTTTATATTTGGGCACAACAACATCATGTTTCACCTTCCTGGAATGCTCCCACTATCATTTCATTCTTCACTTAGCTAGCCCTGTTCACAGTCAGAGCTCAGGATTCTGAATTCCATACAAATGTACTATCAGTGGTGGTCCAGGCAGTGTTCTAGGGGCAGAGGATAAGAAGTGGACAAGGCCAACTCCCTGTCCTCCAAAACACAGCAAATCTGAACATAGTTTATCCAGAGAAGCCTGCCTTGATTCCTGGATAGGACCAGTCTCTCTGACATATGCTTTCAAGGTACATACTGCTACTTCATACGACCTTTCCTTGTTAAATTATTTGCTTACTATCCAGCTTCCTTAAATGACTACATGATCCATGCAGGTAAAGACAACATCTGTCTGAATCATTGCAGCATCCTCAAAGCCTACCTAGCACAGTCAGTGCCTAGTACAGGGTAGGGGTGCAAAAATACTTGTTGAATATAAGGAAGGAGTGAGGGAATGTAAGGAGGAAGAGAAGGACAGAGGGAAGGAGAAAGGAAGAGAGAAAGAAAAGAAGGAATGGGAAAAATGGGCACTGAAGAAAGGTGTGACAACGCTGTCTAAATACCAGTGATGTTCATTAGCTAAACGGCATAGTCAGCTGCCACAGTTTACCACTCTCTGCCTTATTTATATGCGGCCTTTTCTGAATTCTTCCATGCTCCATAGAATTGGTACTTGGTACCTTGTATGTCATTTGCTCTTTTCCTGGATTTACTTCAACAATGTTTCAATTCTGGATATGACCTAAAGGTATGGATGCAAGGGCTATGTATATTACAGCCACTCAGTAAATTTTGAAAACTCTTCTATCCAGTTTATATTGTGTCATACACACTGAAAAGAAGCTGGCTAGGCTTTCCCATGTCATCTTGCCGAGGACTGACAGGGTGGTTATATGTTGCTCACTCCTGGCACTAATTATAGAGATATGCAGATATTTCCCTTTTAGTGGCCTAGTCACTCTTTACTGATTTAATTAGTGGGTCATCTGAACTTCTTTTTTTGGGCTAGCAGGTTTTATTTTTGTTTTTGTTTTTAACATCTTCTATAACACATTGCATACACATATGTGGTATTCTCAAATTTATGTTTCAGTCAAGAACATTGTAATGTTTTATTATATATTAGTATATTGGTCTTATCAATCTCTTTCCTCCAAAATCCATAATTTACTAATTCTTTCATTTATTTTGTCGACCTATGGATTCCCCCAATGCTGAAACTGTTTGCAGCTCCTCACCCCACCCCACCACTAATACACAACATCGATCCAGATTTTATTGACACTGAAATTCATGAAGACGTGTGGAAGCAATAGGCAAATGTTTAGCTTCTTCTTCCTCTAGCAAGGTCAGGAATTTTCAAAGCATGGTTCAGGTACCAGCAGCATGGATATTACCTGGGAACTCCATAGAAATACAGATTCTCAGGCCATTCCCCAGGCATACTAAATCAGTATCTGTGTTTTATAGAACCCTCCCGGGGATTCTGATGCACAATAAAGTTTGAGAACCACAGCTCTTAGCCAAAAGTGAATTTGCCCATTGAGCACTTAACGTTTGGAAGGAAGCTCAATATGTTACCATGATAGAGAAACATATTTAGAGAGCACATTTACATCTTAGGATGATCAAATATATATATAAACTAAAATAAAATTTACAAAGAGTGGCACGAGTATTTTTTTTTAAAAAACCAACTCTTACAGCGAAAATCCGTCAAATTTCATTGTAAAGGGGAAAAGAAGTCACTGGTGCTATTTTAAAATCTACAACATTTCTGAAGTGAAATTCCAAGTTGTCTTTCAGTTTTTGTTTACAGTATTTTTAGATCTCCCTCTGTATGCTAGGTTTTCTTTTAGACATACTGCCAACTTTTTGTATCTGTCATCTGGCTTCGAAAATGAGGTTTCTCATCATTTTTTAAGCATTTCACCATTTCAGTTGTCACACTAATGCTTGATACATCTGGAAGTTCCTGTGATAGGATGGATTTAAAGTCTACATTTAAAAGCGTATCAAATAATTACCGATATTTAATTTCATGTTCCTTCAGAAAAAAAAAATCCATTAGAGGTTCTATAGCTCTTCTTCCATGCCATCCCCTAAATTAAATTTCATATTAAAAAGACTAGATTCTAGGATTTCTCAGGCTTCACATTTTCAAATTTAAATTCAAAAAAGCAGTAAGAAATGATGTGGAATGAAATGATTTCTCCCAGGGGTTTGTTCTTTTTAACTAGAAGATAAACTGAGATGAGGAGAGAGGAGCGAGTTATATGAGTCAAGCAGCCACCCTCGTCTTATTTTATGTGATTACGTATTGCTTTGGGGTTTCTGTTTCAAGCACCAGTCATTTATTTATCTTTTTCCTCCAACACAAATGTGTTCTTGATGACTGGGATATTGTTTTAATTATTTTTAATAAAACTCATTTGACAGCCTTAAACTTTGATCGTGTTTCTCCAAAAGGTTCAAAATATAAAACGAAAGTATCCTCCTGTTCCAAAACTGCAACATGCCTTCAGAAAGTTAATTAATGTCACCTTCAGAAGAATCAGGCCGTGAAGGCTGTTGGGGACGGCAGGAAAGAGCATGAACTCAGGAGTCAAATGGCTCAGGTATGAATTCAGCTATGTCATTCACTCACTGGCCGACCTTAAACTCTGTGTGTCGGAGCCTTCTTGTCTACAGAAAGGGCATCAGAAATGTACTTAGCTCTTGGGTTGTTGCTTGAGAAGGCCAAATTATACATTGCATGCAAAGGGTCTAGCACGGTGCCTGATACATAATATCAAATATTTATTGACAATTATACCTTGTTAAGAAGTTTCTTTCAGTTAGGGACAAGCATTTTAATACTTTCTATCCTGGTGTTTGCTGATTTTCTATAAACTTGTCAAAATTCATGATGAAGAGATGACCAGACAGATGAGTGGCTGAGTCCAAAGGAAGATTAAATGCTAGTAGGCGCTTTCTTGGGAAGCTGGGAATACAAAGCACCGCTTTCCCCACCATCGCTCATCCTTACCTACAAGTGCCTCCTGCCTGCTCCTCCCCTCCCCAGTCCACGCCTGTCATAGACACATGCAAGCAAGCAGAAGTACCCTCACTGCTCATGTGTCTGTGGGCAACAGGCAGTTCCCCTTGACAACTGCCCCCACCTGATGGAGAAAGGGTGCCTTGTCATACTGTATGCAATCCTTGTCTTTGCTTGTTTCAAATCACACAGAGAATTTTAGGACATGAATATGCATCGGGTCAATTCAATTGCGACATCTTTCAATTTTCTTTTAAAATATAGAGATATTTAGATAAATATTTATTATAGTGACATATAAATATTAATATACATAAATACAGAGATGCAATAAATATTCTTTTTCCTTTATATTTCTATATATATACATACATACAGGCACATATATATTAAAATGTATTTTATAAAAATAGTGAATGCTGACAGTAGAACATAGTTTGCGTGGGTGCATGGGTAATTCCAGCCATTTTATATATATGGTATATACACACAAATTTGGTAGCCCACTATACGTATCTATTTGGCTTTAGAGAGGTGACAGTGACAACAACCCTGTCTTCTTCTCCTGCATCCTAAACTAATTAAGAAGCAGTCAAAAGCTGCAGAGTATTAAATGCCAAAGCTTTTGTCCCTACTCCTTGCTTGCCATAGAAGGGAAGAAACTTCCATCCGTAAATGGAAAAGGCACAGGAATTGGTTCCATCCTTTTACAACCGAGTCCTTACTTATTATGAAGAGAGGAGGAGGAACTTTCCTCCTTGGTGACAATGGAAAATGAAACTGAATGGGGGCTGGGGAAAGAGCCCCCTTCCAGCCATGGGGAGGATGCTACCGTCCTCTGGGTCTACCTGTTTAGTGGAAGGGGCTTAAGCTCAAGGGGTGACAAAGAGTGTTAGGAAGCTGCTGTTTTGACCTCCAATATCTGGCTCTCCCTCTGCTGGTTTCTGCTTCTGGTTAGTAAGAAAGTGGGGTTATTCTTAAATCCCTTGTTGTCCTTTGTAAGAACCAATTTACCATTTTATAATTTGCTGTTGCTCCTGAACATATTGAGAATATTTTCCCCTGCCATTAAATACTCTTTCTTCCATAACACTATTTTTAATAGTCATTCAGCATTGCCATTGATATTCCACACCTCACTGAACCACTTTCCTATAGCAGATAATCATGTTTGTGAAAAATTATTGTTACTGTAAATAATACAAACATATAGCATTTTTTTGCTCTGTTCACTTCCTGAGGATGAATTTCTAAAGGGAGACTAGCTGCATTAACATATATGAACATTTTCAATTTTTTTCGTATATAGTTCAAAATTGTCTTCAAGAAAGTTTGCCACATTTTTGCTTCCCCTGGAAGTATATGAGAGCGCCTGTTTCTTTGGACCCTTGCTAGAATTTAGAAGCTAAATTAAAATGCTGTGTCACATTTGACTTCCTAGGATTTTATATGCTTTAGGTAGTGGGAAAGAGCCATGGTGCATCCTTTGTTTGGGAGGCATTATTTCACTGCCTTGTGCCCAAGTATGAAATGTCATCTTTCCTTAATTCAAGTTACATACTCTCTCGACATTACAAATATTAGCATTTTAAAACCTGTTTTGAAATTAAGACAAAAGCAAACATCATTGCTAATGTACATTTGACGGAGGAGGGGAAAAGAAACCATGGAAACCAGCAGAGGAATTAAAATGGCAACGAAGAATTAGACACGAGAATAGAACCAGCAACGGGCCAAACGAGGATCCGAACTGGAACCAATTTGGAGGATACTGTAAGGTATTCCTGTGGATTTTTCTTTTTGTTTTTCCTTTTGGTAACACTTTTAGGGAGGCTTGGTAAATCGTACTTCCATTATACTTTTGCTCCTTTTAAAACTCCTTTGAAATACCACAGGCTGTCACAACTACACACAAACACAGCTCATTTTAGGCCACAGGATGGCACTCTGGGCGCATACAAGTAAGGCAGTGCCACACTCCCCCTGGAAGTAAGGCTCTCTGTCCCTTGGGAGAATCTGAGGGACACTACTGACAGCCCCAACTAAAAGCCCAGCATTTACCCGTCGGACGTTACACTGACCAGCATTTTATGCATTCTGAGTGCCCAGGGCTTCTCACTTGTGTCTCTCCCTACGTGTCAAACACTGGTGAGGGTCTTCCTGCAACACCTGGCCTTTTGGTTTCCTTACTTCCTTGGAGGTTACACTTACTTGTGGAAAGCTAGAATATTCTTATTGTTTCATGGAAAGCAGTTATCTCCCTGGGACAACTACATCGGAAAATACAGCCACTTAACTGCTTGTGGATCTCATGGTGAGAATGCATTTCCATGTTGTTGATACTCCCAAATACAAAATACCAGGGCTGTTTTTCTTTAAATATAATTCATAATCTATTGTGTGGGAGTGAGGTTAACATGTATTAAAATGAAGTGGTATGTAAATTATATCGAAACCCTGCTTTTTTCCACATTTAGACAATTGAGTTTGTCATTATTATCATTATAATGATTTACCACTAAAATGTGAGGCAAAAAGAAGAGTATCCTTATGCTTAAATGTGAAGGCCTCTAATGTAAGCATCCTAACATTGAAAGAAGACATGAAGGATGATATAAGTCCTTAGCAGAACAAGGTATGCTTGACTTAATCTTTAGTAAACTATACATAATAGTAAAAAGGATTTAGATTAAAACCACAATAATGATTTTCAGTGATAGAAAGAGAGAGGAAGGAGTTTCCAGCAAAAACATGGGAGAAATGATCAGGAGACAATGTGGGTACAAATGAACTCCTGTCAAGGAAGTACCAGAAAACAATTCAATAAAGTCTAGCAAAATAATAGAAAGCCTTGAAGGCCAAGCTAAGGCTTTTAGACTTGCCTCAGACACAGAGTAAAGATTTCCAGCAAGGATACTGTGTGATGGAGATGCTGCTTTTTTTTGTGTGTGTGTGTGTGTGTGTGTGTGTGTGTGTGTGAGATTGGGTCTTGCTATGTTGCCCAGTCTGAACATGAACTCCTGTCTTTCTACCTCAGCATTCAGAGTAACTGGAAGTACAGGCATGTGCCACCACACCTGGCCAGACACTGTTTCTGAGATGATCTATCAGATATCAATGCAGATGACATTGGATCAAGAAAAAAAGTGAGAGGAGAGGAGAAAAGACCAAAGTTAGGAGGATATTGCAGCAGACTAATGTGATGAAGACTCAAAGGCAGGAGACAGAGGAAATGGAGAAAAATTTAAAGATTAGAGAGATAGTAGGAGAAATATAGACTGTTTAGACAAGCTGGCTAAGTCAAACTAGTAATACAGCCTTCAAATTCAGAGCTTCCCATATCCCAGTACCTGAGCACAACCTCCCTCCCCATCAGCTAACTACAACAATTTTTTGAGCTCATCTCCAAGGACTCATTTTTCTTTTTCTGTAGTCCCCACCAGTCTTCACTTCATTCCTTTTCCTGCTCCACCAGAATAATGTCATTGGAAATATCCTCAGTTCCCTTGGCCCTCAATTTACATGAAGTATAACCATGAAGAACCCAACCAGCCCTCAAATCACCACCCCTACGACACTCATGCAGATTAACAGTGATGAGGATTAGCCAACAAGACAGAGGGTGTAGATGTAAATTCCTAAGACCTGGACTTAAATAGCCCAGAAATCTTACTCCCTTTCTGTACTATTTCCTCTCTGCTCCCAACAATGGCACAAGCTCCTCCCTTTCATCTGACTCCTCAAAAACTTAACTAGTATTAGCCTTCTGTTGATTGGAAACCTTGCTGATAATATAAACAGTCAATTAACATACATTGTGTACATTATATGTGTAATATATTGTATTTTTTCTATAAAGTAAGCTAGAGAAAAGAAAATGTTATTGAGAAAATCATAAGAAACAGAAAATATATTAACTGTTCATTAAGTGGAAGTGGATCGTCATAAAGGTCTTCATCCTCATCGTCTTCACATTGAGTCGGCGGAGGAGGAGGAGGAGGAGGAGGAGAAGGAGGAGGAGGAGGAAAAAAGGTTGGTTTTGTTTTCTCTGGGTGGCCAGAGGCAGAAGAAAATCCACCATATAAGTGGACCCGGAGGTTCAAATCTGTGTTGTTCAAGGGTCACCTCTATATCTCATTCATTTAATCATCAGAGGTTTAATCAGTATTTACTCTGTATCAGGTGTTTTCCTACGAGTTATGGAAACATCAATTAGAAAACCAAAACAAATAAGCAAACAAATCAGACAGAAAAATCTCAGCCCTCATGGAGTTATAGAATGTGTGAGAATTTTAGTCTTATCACAAAACAAACAAAAATAAAAATAAACAATCCACTTCCATCACAACACAGTCTTCTTCAGCTGTCAACCGTTACTCTGTTCCACTTCATAGAAAAACGTCTTCGAAGAGTTGTGTACTCATAATGTCTCCACTTTGTCATCTTGCAATCATTTTTCAAACCACTCCAATCTCGCTCCTGTTCCCATCACTCCACTAAAACTGCTCCAGCTCGGGTCTCAAAAGATATCCATGTTGCCAAATCCAACAATTGCTCTTCAGTCCTCGTCTCATTCAACTCCTAGGCAACGTTGAGCCGTGTCATCAATCCTTTCTTTGTGAAGCACTCTTCTCTTGACTTGTGTTATACCACACTCTTGCTGCAATCCTTTCAGTTCCTTGATTATACCATTGTACGTGACTCTCACTGTGTGCAGTGCTCATCCTCTCTCTTTGCCTGTCTGCCTGTCTGCCTCCTTCTACTCTTCAGGACTTAGCTCAAGTGTCACTTCTTCAGAGAAGTCTTTCCTATCCTCCCAATTTAATGTGAACTCCATTTTTGCTCCTCCTTCCATCCTGCCCTATTTTTTGTCTCCAGAGCATTTGTCATAATTTGTAATCCTATAGGTATATACAAATTTGCTTAGTGTTTATAAGGAGCAAGACTTACTATTTTCTAGCATTATGGCCAGTTTTATATTTCTGATCTGTTTAGCAATGCTTTACATACAATTGTATACCTAGTGCTCAGTATATATTAATGGTAAAGACTCCATCAAAAGTAGCCAAATGAATGTTTGGGGGTGAATGAGACGGATCAAAAGTAACATCTGTCTGATGGAGTGCATAATAAGGAAAATGTCAATGACATTTACAGTGAAGGAACATTTGGAACTGGACTTGCTCTAAGAGGCAAAGTGGTGATCTATTTTGGGACGTATTAGTTTGAGCTGTCATTAGACTGTTAAGAGAAAAGATATAGCATACTGAGGGAGATGCATTTTGGTAGACACTATGGCTACTTCTCATCATCCACCCTACCTCTCTTCCACTGTGTGGAAGCCACGCTAATTTGTGGCTTGGCTTCACCTCCACTAAAGTAGTAAGCTGTTTGTGCTACCATCATCGTCCTTTCACAGGAATTTGCTTGTGAACCCAGTTCTCAGCCAATTGGCACATAACATTCCAGCAACAATAGGGATTGGCTCAGGAGGGGGCAGGGAACTCAACCCAGTGCAAGGAGACATGAGAAGAAGATTTCTTAAGATATCTGGGAAAAGTTTTCTTGTTCTAAGAATAAAAGAAGAAACAACGTATCCTCTCTCCTGCTGAACACAAAGAAGGTAACAGGTATTCCCGACAGCTGTCGTGGGCTATGCACGCACTGCCAAAGTAAACCCATCATGCGATAAAGCCAATGTGTGGACAGAAAAACCAAAAGATGGAAGGAACCTGGGTCCCTGCTGACATTATGAATGGCTCAGTCAACAAACTCTGAAGCCCCTGAACTCTGCTCTTTCCCATTAAGGGCCAGTAAATCTACTGCTAGACTATGTAGAGTTGACTGTTTTCTTTTTCCTTTTTCCTTTTTCCTAGTGGAAAACTTCTTAACTCATAAACATGAGACAAGAGCCTGGGAGAATGAGCGGAAGTAAAACAAAACAAAACAGCCCACTGAGGGAGCTACTAAAGAGAAGTGGGGTGGGGGGAGTCAAGCAACAACAATAGGTGGCCAAATATTATGGCTAAAGACATAGTTAATAGAAACAATCAGTATAAATAGGGACAAATAGTGTAAAAAAAAGGCCACTTACTAAAGTCACTTAGTTATCTATTCCTCCTTTTTAGAGGAGTGATGCTGGCCATATTATTCTGTCCTATCAGTACAATAGTACTTAAAAGAAGCCCCAGTACCAGAAAATAAGAGTTTATATAAAAGTATTTTTAGGGAAAAACTTCACTGAAATTCCAGTAAAGAATATCATATCCTATGTATAATTAATATAAGTCTATTAATTTGTTCATGGATAAATGTAATATAATTTTACATGTATGTATCAATTGTTTCATCATTTATTGAGAGCGATCCTTTATTCTAGCCATTGTCCTAGTACTGGGTACAAGTAAATACATCTGTCTTCAAACTGCCCACAGACTACTAGTAAGGCAGGCAGACTAGTAAAAGGTAACCACAGTATGGCTAATTCTTGGATAAATGTAGACACCTGTACCAGCATTATGACAACCCTGTAATCCGAAGTTAATAGAGGCAGGAGTTTGTAGTGAATGGGCTATTAGGAGTCTTGAAGGAAATAGTGCCTGAAATTTATATTTACTAAAGAGTGGGAGGAGTCAGGAAAAGGAGAAAACAAGCTGTTGGCAGAAAGAACAGACTCAGAGAAATAAGGAATGTATAACATTGCTCTGGAGTCAGAAGTGTGATTCTTGTGTCTTGAACTATATGATAGCTCTCTGAGACTGACTGATCTCACATATTGTCTCATCAGTCTACCAAAAGCCAAATCAGCCCGTCCAAATTAGGAATTAAATGAAAAGTGTCTATTAGCCATGGCATTCTACATTGTTACTTACGGTTATTTAAATGAACATGACAAGATGAGCATGACATCTTCAAAGATGTCTTGGAGATACCAGCTCCTTCTGTAGTGATTTTAAAAGATGAATCAGATCCTGCTTTCTCTGGGATTTATTCCATCTTCTTATATGAAGACCTTAGACACAACCACATAAGGACCTTGCTCTGTTTATGAACCGAGTATGCAAATACTGCTGTCTAATTACATTTTATACACCTCAATACAATGCACAGTGGACCCCAGGAAAGGCTTCTCTCAAATAATATCTGATCATAAGCAAATAGCTGTCTCTTATTTTCTAAAATAGAAACTGAAGCAACTTTTATCTGTGATCAAGAACATCTCTTCCTAATCAGCAGAGTGTGAGTCCATACAACTTTTTGTTCTTCACAGCCTTCTGATATGTTGATTAAGACAATCTACTAAGTCCCATTTCTTACTTTTTTTTTTTCTTCCTTTCTTGTACTGTTTGTATTCAGGACAGAAGGCCAACTTGCCTAGTCATTCAACAGAAGGATGCATACATTTAAAAGGGCATCTGCTCTGTGCACACAAACTTAAGCAGAACTTAGCCATCATGTCACAGAAAACAATATCTCTCACAAATCTCAGAGCCTGAAGAACTCACAACCTCCCTCAATAGCCACTTCTCGTCTTTCAGGAAACTCTCTCCAAGCCTATCTTCAGGGAGAGTAACTTAATTTAGTTTCAGGGGAGAAGCAAAAAATATTCTATGTGGCAAGATTTGAAGCATGATAACTAGTTCCTTGGCCCAGAAATATCTCTCCCACTGATATTACAGTATGTCATAAGACCTCAAATCTATTGATTGTAGGATATATCATTACTTTATAAATGACTAAATAATAACAGATGTTACCAATCAAATTATAGTCTAATGCTTATCATTTAAAAACTTTTAACTTATTGAAAGAGCTTGTGAGACTCATTTAGATAGAAGCTTTAATTGTATAATGCTCTATGGAAAATATAAACAAAATAAATTCCTAATGCTTATTCATATTTGGAATCCAACTCTGCTGAATCCTTTTTTTGACTCAGAGTCATCAATGTCTATGCTTTTCCATACATGAAAGCTCTCTGTGCTGGAGAGTTGGTGATGCAGCATTTCTTAAAATAGTGTTTGTTTTGCTATCGTCTTGGTGATTTTCTTCCAAGCTGTTGACATCCTTTCTGCATGTTTTGTTGGTGGTGCTTTCTTGATCTTACGAGAAGGCTTAAATGGAAGCTTATCAGACAAATAGAACAATATTCTTTCTTTAAGTGTTCATTAAATGAAACAGAGTTGTTGCATTTAAAAGCAAATGGCATTTAAATTCAACATATATTACCAATAATACACATGACTCGGTTGGAGTTCTGACCATGTGCAGATATGTGTAGACATGACACATGTGCATTATAGACAATGACGACTCCATCACAATGGTCTCTAGACAACAGTGATTAAATGTTGCCATAGATGTTAAAATGTGAAAAATACATGATCTGACTTAAAATTGATGAAGTATGGACATTGCAAATGTAAGGCATTTATGTATTTATTTTTTATTTATTCAGTTATAAAAAATCATATTAATTGAGTGCCTACTATGTGGCAGGCACCTGGATAAGGCTCATGAAATAATAAAGTGGATGGACTGGTTTTTACAATCGCAGACATCCAGGCTTATGGATCCAAAATTACATACTGTTGCAGAGTTTATGGCCTGATAGGAAACACAGGTTCCTAGTTTCTCACAAGATATTGGTCAATCAAGAAAAATCCCAGGAATTGCAAGAGAAACTTTTGCTATTTGGCCAAGATGTCATCTGCCCCTAACAGGAGAGGTTTCTGGAAATAAAAACAGACATTAATCTTGGATAATATTTACTTAGGGAAGAGAAAGAACAGACACAAGCCAAGTGGAACAAGGCATTTCTATGTCTGGATTGGGTAAAAAGTATAGACGTAGAGGCAGGCTGAGTGGAAGGGACATGGCCAGCCAGTCAGGGGTATGGAAAAGGACAGAAGGCAAACATATACTCTTGTTAGAGCTTTGCTCCCCTTTGACATTTGTGGATTCACCTAGTGGATATTCTTATGACTCCTGTGAGCTTCCCAGTTGTACAACTTGTTTCCCTAGATCCAGGGTATGGACCACCCAACGCCCACCCCTGTATATGTGCATTCCTGTATTCAGCCTTCTGCCTGCCTCCTTGTATAGCCCACTTTTTTTTTTTTTTTTTTTTTTTTTGCCAGAGAATCATCAAATGAAACCATTCAAAGGACCTTGAAGATTTCTAAAATTTAATCTAAACATCAGGTTGTTTTAGAAACAGGGAAATAAGAACCCAGAGACAGAATGCTAATTGCCTAGGAACACTCAGCTTTCTGCCTGTGATATATTCTCCTCTGACAATGGAACCATTCAGTGATTATATCTTCAGTGACTTGCAGCCTCTGGCCTCATGAGAGGCTTCCCTGTCTCAGAGGTTCCCATAAGCTGGATCCTTTTTGTTGTTTACACTACGAATAATAGTAGCTGCCCATGGAAGAAATAACTTCCAGAAATTGTGGTTTCGTGAGTTGAGCAGCTTGAAACACATGCACATACACACACAGAGACATGTAAAAGAGTCCTATGTACCCGGCATTATACTTGGCACGTGTATGAAAGACAAAATCATGACTCTTCCTCTCAAGAGGTGTCATGGCTCATTGAGACAGGAAGGCATATCAAAAGTTCCTGCAATAACAAAGATATGGACAAAGTACTGTGCTGTGCCCTCTACTGAAGGGCATCAGAGATATCTCAGAGAGAAGGAGCTGCCCGAAGAGAGATTTGAGAAATAATTGTGAGGTGGGAGGGAAGAAAGTGGGTGGAGTGAACATCCATTGACTTTGGCCTATCCAGCCACCCTTCCTCCTGCCTCTGATAATAACCACTTCAATTGTCTGAGGGACCTGACCTCTCCCTAACTCTTGTTCCATGGGATTCACTCCACCCCGGACTCAGGGATATCCATGTGACCCAGGTCTCACCCACCAATTACAGGATTGACTTCATGATGAACGCAAGACTTAAACCAAGCTAATGAGACCTGAATCTGGGACTTTTATTACAACAGTTTTCTGCTGGAGTTGCCCATAGGCTGGAGTGTAGTTTGGCGAATTGGCAGCCATCTTGTGACCATGAGGGAGCCTGTCTGAGAAAAGAACCAATCACAGAGGAAAGCAGAACTGGCAATGGAGAATGTGTGATCAATACCTGATATAATTACCATAGCATCTGGATCCAGCTGTGCCTAAAGATGTGATAAATTTACCCTGAAGTTCTCAGTAATGTGAGTCAAAAATTTTCCTTTCTTTTTAACTAAAGCCAGATTGAATTATTTTCTGTTGTCTGCATTTAAAGAATTCCTATTGGTGGGGGTTGGTGAGCTGTGCATGCAAGAAGGATATGAATTTTGGGGAGCCAAAGGGTGGAGTGTTACGGGCTGAATTGTGTTTCCCTCAAATCCATATGTTGAAATCCTAGACCCTACTACCTAAGAATGTGGTCTATTTGGAGATAGGGTCTTTAAAGAGGTAATCAAGGTTAACTGAGACTATTAGGATGGACTCTAATCCAACAGGACCTGACGTCCTTATAAAAAGAGGAGATTAGAACACAGGCAAGCACAGAAGGATTACCACGGGAGACACATAAAGAGATAGCTGTTTACAAGCCAAGGAGAGGGACCCTCAGAAGAAACCAATCCTGCTTACTCCTTGATCTGGAACTTCTAGTTTCTGGAATGGTGAGGAAATACATCCCTGTTGTTTAAGCCACTCATTCTGTGGTACTTTGTTATGACAACCCTACAAAACTAGTATATACAGGCATTCAGGAAGAAAAACTGTCAGGGATAAAGGAAAAGAGTTGGCAAAATGGGTACATTTAGAAGCAGTAATACATGGAAAACCATATGAGATAAAGAGGAAATAGCATAGAGTATGTTCAAATGGATACAAAAAGTAGAAGGAGGATATGTCATCTTCATCACATTTTTTTTTTTAAGTTTCATTCTTTGTTCCATTACATATAATCTCTTTGTCCATGGTGGAAGGCAAGCCACAGTGCTTAGTTTTTCAACATTGTGACTCAAGTCTTCAAATTCCTATTTGTTTTGAAATGTCTCAGAGCCGCACATGTGCTAAATCAATCTTTCCTGCTAAGTTTATGGAATAATCATCACCCACAAGAGTCCCACAGTTGTGAAGTGCAGAGTCTGATAAAAGTCTGGCATTTTCAAGTTGGTCTCTTCAAGTAGCCTGGCTTCTAGAAAATGGGGTTTTTGTTGATTTTTACTTCAAAATGGTATGTGGCTCTTATTTAGTCTGTGTACAGCAGAGTCCTGATGAAACAAAGTATAGTCTGGCCTTTAAACAATGATGACAAAAAAGCCTCAATTGCTGAACTTTCAAAAACTTCCCAGCCTCAAGGATAGAGTCTTCACTGCTACCATAATGAAGTTCTTTAGCTCTGGGAGTTAGAGAGAAAAAGAGTAAAAATGAAGGAAGAGCCAAAAGCTAGAGGAAGAGGGAAAAAGAATTTCTGTTTGAAAAAGAATTTTTAAAAATTGGATTTGTTTGCCCTTAGCCTGGGTGTGAGGACTCATTACTGAATAAATTCTTCATGTTTCATCTGGATACACAAAGACAGAGCTAGAGTTGGTAACTCTGGGGAAACCAGTCTCCTATGTTATTTCTAACTCTCCTCTTATTAAAGTTAGACCAATGCTATTTTCTCTGTACCGAGTTCTATCAGAGACATTTTAAAGTGCTCCTTGCTGGCTTGATAGCAAGCATCTGGGCATTGTTGAGTGTTTTCATGGATTTTACCCATGCTCATAAAAAAACTACACGGTTCTTTTTTTTCTTTCCTTTCTTTTTTTTAAAGCACCATTTCACTTCCAGCTGTAATTGTTTTTTAATTTTCAGAGCACACCATAAATCCTGTCCTCCATATCAGCCTGTCATACACATATTGAGAATTCTGTGGAATAAAAAAAAAAATGAGAAATTATGCTCTCTTCTCATACTCACTGACGCTAGCTTTCAATTTTGGCTGAGATACTTTTTGTTGAGTCACTATAAAAACAACTCCTTCTAAATGGCTTTTATATGTAGGGGAAAAATGAAATCAAGTGCTTTTCTTATCATATTAAGTGAATACATTATATGTTAACAAGCATTTTCTTATTCTTATAATGGAAAAATTGTTAAGCACAATTTCACTCTCCCTAATTGTAATAAAGCAGATTTGCTTTTAGACTGAAATACAATAAACTTGCAGCTAAACAGCAGTCAAGCAAAGGTGGGCTGAAACCTAGTGAAAATACTGACCGCCCTCATAAATGGATGTAATTTTATAGGTAGGATAGGGCTTTTTGCCCTCCCCACATATATAGAAATACGTATTTCTAACTGGTTTCCTGCTTTATAGTTGTACCCATTGAGCTATAAATTAAAAAAAAATTTTTAAAGGAGGGGGGCATTTATTTTCCTAAAACCCCTAGTTATCCATACAGTGATAAAGCCTTCTATTTTAAAACAAACTTTGAGTAAATACATGCATGAGCAGCCAGTCAGCTGTAGTTACACTTCTAGAAAAACTGACTTTTAGAAAAATATTTCTCTAATTCCTACACAAACAGCAAGGTCAGATTTTACATTCCACTTCCTCTAGCAACCCCAGAGCTCTCAGTGATGGGCTCCCTCCCCGAAACTCATAGAGTATTTATTGTTGGCGCCACTGATTTGGCACTTAGCATATGCCACCTGGTATTGTTAATTATCTTTTTTATGTACATGTCCTGTCTGTCCAAGTAGCTGACTCTCCTTGACTGTAAGGGCACCATCTTAGAGCACTTTGTGTCTCTAGCACACAGGAAAGTGTTTTGCTAGAGTAAGTTGCACCATATGTTTTTGGGTGATGGTGGTGATGATGCAGTAAAGGAGATCCATTATTCAATTCACCCAGTGACACTAAGGCAACTTGAAAATTCTCTGTTGTAACCTGCCATTGAGCTTTGTATATATATAGTAGGAACTCAGTACATGTTTGGTAAATTTTAAGCAATTTTTTTTTTTTCAGTCCAAGTAAGCTGATACTCAGCTTTTGAACTGATTCACATTGCATATCTTCTTCTTCTTTTTTTTTTTTTTTGAGAGAGAGTCATGCTCTGTTGCGCTAGGCAGAGTGGAGGGGCATCATCAGAGCTCACTGCAACCTCAAACTCCTGGGCTCAAACGATCCCCCTGCCTCAGACTCCCAGATAGCTGGGATTATAGGCACGTGCCACCCTGCCCGGCTAATTTTTTCTATTTTTAGTAGAGATAGGGTCTTGCTCTTGCTCAGGCTAGTCTTGAACTCCTGACTTCAAGCAATCCTCCTTGCTCAGCCTCCCAAAGTGCTAGGATTACAGGTGTGAGCCACTAGGTCCAGCCCACATTGCATTTCTAATATACATTTTTTTCTTTTAGCAGGTTCTTACTCATTAAGTACTTTTGTCAGTGCTTTATATTAATATTCACATTGCCTCCAAAGCTTTACAAAATGAAGAGGCCAGGGCCCCATCCAAGATCTAAAATCCCAAACTCTTTGGAGATGGGATCCAATACTCTGCATTTAAAAAAACATCTTTACTGATGATTCTGATACGCAACTAGATTTGAAAGCCATTAAAAATTCTACTTAAAGACTAATATCTTGCTAATGTCTAGCCTTATTTTTCCCTTTTCTAAACTTTTTCCAGAATTCACATATTATTTAAATCACACATGAAATAATCATATGCACAGAGAAAAGACAGGAAATGGCTATAACTTATATGTGTGCTTATATGTGTACCTATTTCTTCATTTCTTATTTGTTTTAAGAAAAATTCAAAGCAGCTTTAAAAATGTTTTTGGAATACAATAAACAATTGGGGGAATTGAAGTTGAAAGAAAACAAGAGGGGGAAATAAATAATCCGAGAAAGGCATGAAGGTAATCTTTGCAAACTGGGATGCATCCAGTTGTGGTTAAAGCTTAAGGTTGACTGTAGAATTACTAATTCTATGTTTCCTAGCAGCCAAAGCAAAAAGAGAAACATAGATGCTATACAGTGTCTATAAAATAAAAAACAATTCATTTTTCTAGGCACTGATTAATCCTTACAAAGAAGAAAACTATTATCTCTGATAGACAACATCCTCCCCTGAGTCATTATGTTACATACAATAATGCATTTTATGTCACTATTTCTTAAAGTTTCCACCAGTGTAGTCTCCTAGTATGATGACAAATCACAATTTTGCTACAGCAATTCTACAAAGAACCACAATTATTGTTATTCAGAAATGAAAAGTTTAGAGAATGAATATTCTTCTAGGAGTCTTCCATAAATATTATTTCTTACTACTATGTTTCAGATAATGATTTATTAAAAGTTTAAGACTCTATTCAAATATGAGGGCCTGGTGTGTCAACACCCTCTGCTGCTAATTTACAGGCAGAATCATTTGTTCGGCCACGATCTGTGTAGAAGGATAGTTCTGGTCTTTTTATTAAAAATAAAAATCCAGGCCAGGCATGATGGCTCATGCCTGTCATCCCAGCACTTTAGGAGGCCAAAGTGGGAGGATCACTTCAGGCCAGGAGTTCAAAACCAGCCTGGGCAACATAGTGAGATCCTGTCTCCACAAAAAGATTTTAAAAAGAAAAGAAAAAGAAAAATCCAAATTAAGACACATGCTTGACATGCTGAAACCACCCCAGCTCTAGTGGCAACTGGGAAAAGGAGGTTCCTTTTAGCTGGGCCAACTTTTTTTTTTTTTTCTCAGAAAACAGTTCTTAGGCAGCTTTAACATTGGGATATTATATAGTGTTTATTGTATAATCCTGAACACCCTAAGAGTTGAGCTCTGCACCACATTTTTCCTTAAATATGAAATTTCAGTGAGCATTCCACTGTGTTCATTGTTCTTATCAGCCTTTCAAATAGAAGTCCAGAGATGATGGTCACCTTCAACTTACCTACAATAACCAGTCATGTTTTATATGTCTGTTTTTAATGAATACAGTTAACCTGAGAAATGAAATGAAAA
The DNA here is from genome assembly GCF_041146395.1 of Eulemur rufifrons. Lineage (NCBI taxonomy): Eukaryota > Metazoa > Chordata > Mammalia > Primates > Lemuridae > Eulemur > Eulemur rufifrons. The sequence goes on from NC_090992.1 coordinate 18,495,232, forward strand.
GTACAGAATTTGGATGCAGAGAGAAGTTATAAAGCAGAAGATTCCTGGAGAGCTGAATTTCTCCCTCCTACTCCTCACTGGTTGCATGGACTTGAAAAAATCCGTCTTTCTTCACATGCGAAATTAGGGTTTTACTATATTTCACTGTGTTGCTTAGCATTATTGCTAAAATTGAACTTGAGAATGTCACTAAACTTTTTTAGTACTGTATAAATGGCCTGCTATTTGCAGGTATTTGTTTTTCCTTGGATTCCTTAAAAAGAACACTTAGTAATAGAAGGATTAAAGAGAAAGGCTTGAACTCTCAAACATCAACGGGAAGCAGCCATCCATAGGTTCACACATATGTAGGAGACCTTAACTCCTCTTTACTCACTTCGGCACATGAATATCATTGTAGCTCTATTTTCATAGTCCTTACCTTGCTAGCTCAGTCCTAGGCATAAAGTACAAAAAATATCATTTCATTTATCCTGACTCCAAAACATTCTTTTCATTGCTTTTCTCTTTGTTTGCCAATATCCGGCTCCTGCATGCTTACTATTTAATTTGGGGCTTATAGGCAGTGGCCTTCACTCTTGCCTTCCCAATTCATTCCCGAAACTAGACCATAACCCCAGGAAGGCAGGGATCATGTCCCCCTGGATCATGTCTGCATCCCCAAAGCCTTGTAAAGTGTGTAATACACAGTAGGCATTCCATAAAGGACTGTGGCCAAAGTTGTTATTAATTTGTTCCTATGAGATTAGTCTTATCATCCCCATTATTCAGATGACGAAATCGAGACTCCAAGAGATGATGTCATTTGTCTAAGGTAACAAAGCTAACATGTGGCAGAGCTGAGACTGGCACCCAGTCCTGTCTGGCTTTCATGACCATGTTATCACATGCCCTGTACACACTGCTGAAACTCTCTAAGAACACAGGTGCCCCTGGGCAGCCAGTGCTTCATGTATCACCATTGATTCTTGTTTATGACACAATAACCTAATAGGTTTTATACATGTGAGCAATAAAGGAAAATGAGCTATGTCCAGGGTTTGGTTTATGAAATATATGGTCTTTTTCTAAAATTTTTATTTTACATTGCCTACTATATTCTTACGCACAGTTGTTGAAATGTCCACAAACTTGGTTGTTAACTCTCTTGTGACTATAAAAAAAGAGTCTAACACTATGGGCTATAGGAATCATAGTGTCTACAAGCTCCAAAACAAACAGACATAGTAAAAACCCTGGGTTCTTAAGCATTTATTGTTCAAGGCTCAAGACTCCTTTCTTTTCCCCAAGAGCTTTACTGAAAGGGTGTCATCCAGGGCCTCTTTTGCAGCTCTGATTTTTGGGGAAACAAACATTGGCTTCAGTACTAGTATAGTTCAAAGGCCTCAGCAAGCATCTGACCCAAACCCTTGCATTTCAGAGGTCTGGCCCATAGAGGTACAGTTCTGCATATACACTCAAATCATATCTTCTTTGTGTGGAAAAATAAGATTTCATGCACAATCAAGTTTATCTACCTCAAATCAATAAAAGCATTAAAACAGATATAAAAGAAATACAGTTAACCAATTTAAATATTATTGAAAGTCTTGTAGAACTACAGATATGCTGAATGTGAAATTTCCTAGTTGAAAGGTGTGTTGAAAGCGTTTCAGGCAACACTAGAATGCTTTCAAACGATGCGCAGCCACTTATGAAAACTATTCAGGTGCTTTCCCTAATCTGAAAGGGAGTGCTTTTTCATAGCATTAGTTTTATAATGAGCCTTTTCAGGCAAATTTCAAAGGGTGCATGGTTCACATACTTTAAACTAAATTCACTCATAATTTAGCATCCGACAAAAGCTAATGCTTAATTGTCTCTAAAGAGGCTATAGAAGGAAAACATTTTCCTTATTCACAAACATAGAGCTAAACAGTGGAGCTCCCTCCCATTAACACCCCTCCCTAATTTTCATAAGAACAATGGCTCTGTAAAGAGCTGGCCATGAGGAGACTGGGAAGGCAGAAGGCAGGGTGCACAGGAGGCTAAGACTCCCTGGCTTTGCACAGTGTTACCTGCTACCCCTGGTCTGAACACCCTCAGGGACAGCAACTTCAACATGGAGGCTAGAAGGCATAAAGACTCGTAATCCATGTCAACTTGGGGCGTCCACCAGTTTGCTATTGGCTAAGCCTTACAACAAATCATTTCAATTTGGTGAGCCCCACCCAACTTCCTCAATCTCAGATCTAGGAGGGTGTATTTGACAGATGGTCTCAGGCATCACAGTGGTTAATAGCCAGAGGCTTGGCATTCTCATCTTTGCTCTGCCACTTCCTGTGTGACTTTGGACAAGTAAATTAAGCTCTCTGTGCCTCATCTGCTTCATCTGTAAAATAGGTATAATTATAGTGCAATCCTTCTAATACTGCAATGACTACTGAGTTCATATACATCAAGAACTTAGAATAATACCCTATACACATACACACACACACATATATTAACTGCTGTTATTATTACATTCTTCCAAACTCTCACATTCTGAGTCTCTTGGGAAAACAACAATTTGTTTTCTCACTTTTATTCATTTATTTATTCTTTCTTTTCTTGTGTGTCTTTCAATTAGTAATACCCTTGGTAAAATTTTTGGACACCCTATTTTTCCTTTCACATTAAAACTTTTGCCAAGTTTTTGAGGCATGAATGTCTTCTGAGGTGAGGGGAGTTGGGAAAAGGGAATCCTTTCAAACAACTACATCATGGAAGACAGCAGCTCCCTTGGAAGATAGCAATTAAAATACTGTTTTGAGAAAGCCCTTTTGGAAACACAAAATCTTCTTGAACCTATCTCATCCTGAGAAGACTGCAGAAATAAGCAAACAGTGGTGGGGGTGGGGGAAGTAAAAGAAAGGGAAAAACCCTCATTCTCGTAAAGCTTTTAAATTCTCGAGTAATTTTCATAATTGTGACACTTGGCACAGTCTGATAGTATCTTATATTGATTCTCAGATTTTAAGACAACAATCATTACATTATTATCTGTAGCCTAAGCAGTGCAGCGTAACCTCCTAATTAGGATAAAAAACAGAGCCAGGAGCAGCCCCAGCAAGTCACAACAAGTCAATATTTTTAATAAGGATTAATTAAAAAAAAACCTCTACAAGGTTGTATTAGAGGCAGTTCTGGCATGTCTATTGATTAACAGTTGGCATTACATCTCATAAAGGGCTCATTATGTAAAGCATCAATCTAAGTGTGATGTTTCCCCCCTCTTAAATACTATCGATTTGTTTTGATGCGTTTTGTTAAGCACAGTTTGGGAACTGAGGAGATTGAGACCTGGGTCCTGCAATAGCATTGTCTGTCACATCAAGGGATACCCAATAGAAGCAAAGAGGACTGATGTCTTCTGTTTGTCCTCATAGCTGGCTTCTACGTTTTCCCAGGCTGCCAGAGGAAACCTGGTAATCCACCCTGTCCACCAAAGGGGTTGGTTCCTAGTAGGTGTGCTAACTCCTGGGCAGAGTGTTGGCTCTCACTGGCATTCTCCTGAAAGGGCATGAAGTTTTCTTCTCCCCTGAAATAATTCTATGTGTCTGCATTTCCCATTCACTTCTCTTTCCTTTATATGTATGTGTATGTGTGTGTGTACATACACAAAATATATATGTGCAAATAAACAACAATGCCATTTGGAAACACCTCCATTGCCCTTCTGAACACCACAGCGCTAGGAATCCGCAGACAGACAGCACAACACGGCCACAGGTGCCTGCAGCTCATGAATATGCAGCTTTGACATTTGAAACTCTTCAGTAGATTTCACAACCCCCTTCTTCATTGACACCAATTCACTCCCAATCACAAGGGTTTTCAAGTAAACAGTGTGGTTAGAAGCTGCTGTGAATACTCAGAAGTAATCTCAGTCCATGCTTCTTAAAAGATCGTAGATTGATCTCCTTAATAATATTTTAAAAACTGAGAAACCTCGATTCTTTTTAATAGTAATTTTCTAAAAAGCCTGTGTGGTTGATGCTAGGTGGCAGTGCTGTGTAATTAAAACTCCAAAGGATTCCACTAGAATTTGTGACTCAGGCCACCTACTTTTCTACACACAATCATAAGGTATAATTAAGAAAAAAAAAAAATTAGAAACTCACGGTTCTTTCTTAGAAACTCATTAAGAAGTCATGACAAAGCGTTTACCACTTGAAGGTCAGTAGTTTCCCAAAAGAGCTTAAAATAGGATAAATCCATGTATATATAGTACACATTTTTAAGTGACCAAACTAAGTATTAATAATACCAATATTTTACTAGAAAATGCATTATTTAGGTAAAACAAACTATACTTTTCTGTCTGTGAAATCATGCATATGCAATTTTAGAAAGCTTTTACGAGTAATTTTTTAATCATGAAAAAAGCTAGAATATCTGCTTTCTGGATGCCATATTGTAGCAACACTAGGAAACATTCATTCATTTATTTCTCCCCAATATCAATGGAAACCTAGGACCTAGGCTGAATACAGTGTTAGGCATGATGGGGGAAACAAAGGTGCATAATTTATGGTCCTCATACTCAAGGATATTACATTGTAGAAGAGGAAACTATTAAGTCATTAAATATGAAATGTCCAATTTCAATCAAAAGTGTAGTTTATTATATCTCAAACAAGAAGTAGTACAATTAATGAAAGTATGCACTTAAACTGTCAACACAGTTTTGGCTTCTGAATGGTAGCTTGTTTATGCCAGCAGCAAAGAAGCCTGGAGAGCGAATGGTAACGAAATCGCGAAAGGTGTTTTCCACAGCTTATTGAGAATTGAATATTTTTCCTTGCAAGAAATGGTCTAAAGCCTGGAAGAAGTGGGAGTCAGATGGTGCAAGGTCTGGTGAGTGAATACGGTGGATGACAGAGAGTTTCCAAGTCCAGCCTCTGTAGTTTGAGCAGTGTGAGATGTGGTTGAGCGTTGTCTTGGAGGAGGATTGGCTTGTCTCTATTGACCAGTCTTGGCTGCTTAATCACAAGCATTCTCATCATTTCATCCAGTTGGTTGCAGTAGACATCTGCTGTAATCGACTGACCAGGTTTCATGAAACTGTAGTGGATAACACCAGCGCTGGACCACCAAACAAACACCATTAGCTTTTTTTGATGAATATTTGGTTTTGGACTGTGTTTCGGCACTTCATCTTTGTCTGACCATTGTGCTGAATGATTGCGACTATCAAAAAGAATCCATTTTTCATCACATGTAACAATACAGTGTAGAAATAGTTTGCCTTTATGTCGTGACAGCAAAGAACGGCAAGCTTCAAGACAATTTCTCTTCTGATGCTTGTTTAATTCATGCGGAAACCATCTATCCAGCTTCTTTAGACTTTGCCAATTTGTTTCAAATGGTCCAATATTGTTAGAATAGTAACATCAAACCTTGCTGCTAATTCAGGTGTAGGTTGAGATGGATTCGCTTCCACTACAGTTTTCAGCTCATCATTATTCACCTTTGTCTCAGGTCGCCCACATGGCTCATTTTCAAGATTAAAATTACCAGAACGGAACTTCTCAAACCATCGATGTAAGATGGTCATTGGCCACATCTTCCCAAACACTTTGTTGATATTTCCAGCTGTCTGTGCTGCATTGGTTCCACGACGGAACTCATATTCGAAAATAACACAAATGTTTGACTTATCCATGGTTTCACAAAAACTGCTCTAAAAAACAATTCAAAAGATAATCACAAGCTAAACCATGTATTTGAAAGAACGAGAATGTACCTTCGCAATAGAAATGAAACAAGAAGTGTCAAAATGAAATGTCAGAGATATCAACTGTCAAATTTAGTACTTACAGAAATCGGACATTTCATACTTAATAACCTAAATGACTAGCAGACAGACAATGTAGAACAGAAGCATCAGTCTTGCAAGAGGGCACACAGCAACCTGGACAACACGACTCAATGGGCCAGGGCAAGACTTCAGTGGACTTGCCTCTGTTCCTTCTTTCTACTGGTGAAATCCTTGCCCCATAAATGATCTGTGAAAAAACAAAATCCATCTAATTTTTTTCTGAACTGAATTCCTTCCCAGTGCTGGACTGGCTGTAGTTCCGGGTGGGGACTTTGCAATGTGACTGTCTTAGTTTTCCATCCTGGCTCTACACTTTACTACGTGGGTGACATTGAGCAAGTTACTGAACCCCTCTGTCTTGGTCTTGTCACTAAGCAAAGTAACACAAAACCTACCTCCTATGATTGCTGTGAAGGTGAATGGGTACAAGGCTTCATTTTGAGGTGATAAATGTTCTAAAATTCGATTATAGAGATGATTTTACCACGCTATAGATACACTAAAAATCATTGAATTGTATACTTTAAACAGGTGAACTTTATGATAGGTAAATTTTATATCAATAAAGCTATTAAGAGATTGGAGATAAATCAACTATGATATATATATATATATATATATATACATATAAAACATAGGATACTATTAAATAATAAAAAGGAAGGAAACATTGATACATGAAAATAAAGTTAATACATATAAAATGGTTTGGCTTGAAAAATGCATTCTAAAAATATTAGCTCTCCTTTTGGGCCTTCAACCACAGATTGCGTGATGTTGGAAAGTTACTTGGGACACTAGGGAAGCCCTCCCACAGTACACAGGCTCAGTGCGGTAGCTGCGTGGGCGCTATCTCTCTACCACCTTCAGTTGAATGTACAAGCTATTTTCCACCAAAAGATCCATCCTTATTTTATTCACTTTATGGGGCCTGGACTGCTTGTCTTGTGGAAACAAAGAGAGAATATCATACCATAGAAGAGTTGCTCTCAATCTTGGCTGCACGTTAGAGTCACCAAAAGTACTTTTGGTAAACATACCAAAACCCACACCTCACCCCACATCAATTAATTCTGAATCTCTGGTGGGCCCTGAACAATTATTATTTTCAAAAGCTTCTCAAGTGATTTTTATGCACAATGAAGGTTGTGAAGGTTGTGCTAAGTAAGTCGAGAGCAGAGCGAGATTGTGTTCACCTAGCATCATTGGGGAGGAAAAAAATGCTTATTTGAACTGCATCCTGAAGGGCAGCCTGAGATGGATGTGGAGATGTAATGAGGGAAGAAAATTCCTAAGGAAGGCAGCACCTCTCTGTTCCATCTTGTTCTAGAAGATGAAACATTACTAGAGAGAACTGTATAAATAATCTAGGAGAGAGGCAGAAAGAAATATATTCTGAAGGGATGATAGGTAATCAAAGTCCAGGCCAGGAGACTGGCAAGGGAAGGGACTTATGACTAAAAAAAGGGACAGGAAGAATATACACTGCTGTGGTTACAGTACTGGGCAATACAGGGAAAGCCCCGTGGCTAAGATCTATGTCTGTATGATAAGGTAAATCTGTCTGCTGCTAAGTCAACTTCAGTGAATCCATCTTATTCATTCAGTGGGTCTCCTAGACTTCCTTCCCTGTTCCACGTGACACCATACCTAATGCCAATCTCCCATCCGACCCCAGGGTCCATCATTGCTAATCAAATCAGAGTGTCAATTCTACTTAATTGGAAGCTCCATACCCATTTTTCTTCTGCTTTTAGAGGAATTAAGATAGCTGAAGCATACTGGTTATGTGCAGTGATAGAATACTGTGACAGTGATACTGATGTATTGACAAGGAACAAAGCTGGCTAAGAAAAGAAAGGGGAAAAGTCTTTTATGTAGTACAAAAATGGAGGAGGGTTCTGAATTATAATTTTCATGAGCCCATAAAAGAGTTAACATGCCTCTGGATAATGAAGGACTGTGTATTTTTCTCATGCCTATAGATCTCTTCAGTGGCATGTTACAGACAGCACCAGCTCAGAACTGCTGATTGTTAAATTTTTAGGAATTTGGTGAGCTAATTGACAATCAGCTTGGTAACTTGAAATTGGTAATGGTCGGAGTATTTGTACCAGGAGAATTTGCAAATGCTATAAATCAGGGCTTCCTCAATCCCAGAGTCAATTATTCAACAATTACCAACTACTGCTTCAGGGCCACACCTTTGCCCAACTTAAAGACAGGCCATCCATATAGACTACAGTGTGAATGGTTTACCCTGAGACAATCATATAAATTTTTCCTCCTGAGCTGATCTACATTATAGTCCTGCCTCTCTTTACTCTGATGTTTTTTGCTAGAATAGTGGGCCTGTTATTCCATTTCTGCCTAAATAATCAATGTCCTATGGTGGCCAACTTGGAACAAAATTAGTTGTAAGCTTTGAAGTGGTTTTCAAACTCTAGTGCACAAATAGGTCATTTTTATACAAATTGCAATTCCTGATGACCTCACATATTTCAAAACTCACAAAACTCAAGGCAAATTTTCCTATAGGAATATAGATATGCAACCATTAGTAGCACATATTTGTTTTATTTCTACTTCTTGATATTGTTTCTACTATTTTATAGAGCCACTCTCCTAAATTAGTAATATAGGGTACATTGGTGGTTGTTAGATCCTCTTAACAAAATTATCAACACATTTTGTAACTTCTTTTTTAATGTTAGTGATTTCAAGGAGCATTTTTCAATATAAGCAACAGCTTTATCACCTGTTATAGACTGAATGTTTGTGTCCTTCCCATTCATATGTTGAAACCTAATCCCCCCCCAATGCGTTGGTATTAGTAGGTGGGGACTTTGAGAGGTGATTGGGTCAGGAAGGCAGAGCTCTCAGGAATGGGATTATTGCCCTTATAAAAGAGATCCCAGAGAGCTCCCTCACCCCTTCTGCCTTGTGAGGAGAGAGCAAGAAGATAACTGACTCTGAACCAGGAGACCATCCCCCACCAGACACTGATCTTGGACTTCCCAGCCTCCAGAACTGTGAGAAATAAATTTCTGTTGTTTAGCCACCCAGTCTATGGTATTCTATTACAGCAGCCCAACTAAGACACAATTTATTGACTACTTGGATGACATATATACATAGCAACAGTGAACATAACAATGGCACATCAATAATTATGAACATTATTTGTATGGAAAAAAAATAGCATGGTTCAATGATACAAAAACTAGGTGCTTGAAATTACTAACCAAATTAGCTTAGATGGTGGTAAAGTTTATAATTTATCTGTTCTGCCCATTTTGAAACCGTAAATCTCAACTGCAATTTGGGGGAGTCACGCTATATCAAATTTTGCATATAATATTCATTTATTCTTTATATGTCTACATTGTATTATTTCAAATTCATAGAAAATGTGGCATACTAGTCATAAGAATAACCTGTGATACTTGTTAAAGATGTAGATCCCTGGGCTTTACTCCTGTGTACATATGGAATAGAGAGCACTTTGACAAGCAACCCAGATAACATCAGAAAATTCTGCTGTGGGTGGTATATGTGGTCCAATGAGACACTAATCTAATTCCTCTACCTTTTGCAAATCCAAACTGGAAAATCTTTAAATGAAAGGCTTCAGCTTACATAAAATTAAGCAGACTTATTTTATACAGTTAAGTTTGCCTTTGTATAAACCAAATAGACTATAAATATATTTCATCATCAGGGGCATGGTTAAATAAGCCATGGCACGTCCATAAGCTAGAGGCCAGCTACCACTTTGCATTTTACCAATCTTTTTTTTTTTTCCTGTCGCCCCAGGTAGAGTGCAGTGGCATCATCACAGCTCACTGCAATCTCAAACTCCTGGGCTCAAGCAATCCTCCTGCCTCAGTCTCCCGACAAGCTGAGACTACAGGCATGTGCCACCAAGCCCAGCTAATTTTTCTATTTTTAGTAGAGATGGGGTCTTGCTCTTGCTTGGGCTGATCTCCAACTCTTGAGCTCAAGCAATCCTCCCACCTTGGCCTCCCAGAGTGCTGGGATTACAGGCGTGAGCCACTGCAGCCGGCCTGCATTTTATCAATCTTAAAAAGCTCTATGGGGACAGCACGTTGTATCTGAGAGATTCATGCCACACCTCATTTTAATCATGAACACAATAACCCCCATCTCTTCAAAGTCATTTAGCAGTGAATTTTCAAGAATACATCAAGTAGATTTTCTATGGGCCCATCTGTGCGGCACATTTATTTTCTGTGACTGTTTTGCTGAGCACAATGAAAACCTTGACTACTAATGAACAGGGACCCAGAGAACGGCCGGGCTGCTGCTGCTGCTTGATGCTGATCTTGGTAAGAAAAGACTCCTTTTCACCTGGGGCTGCGACTGCAGGTCTGTCGATCTATAGAAGCTTTTCAAGGAAAGCCTTTTAGTTGAGAGGCTTCTCCTCTCTCCCATTTCTCCACGTGAAGAGTAATTTCAAATGTGTTCTCCCTGGCTAAGAAGCCAAAAAGCTAAAAGCAATCTTCGCTAGTGTGTTTGAATAGACAGAACTTGGGGTTCTAAGGAGACATAAATGTCCAAAATGATTAGAAAGAAGGACTCTGGTATGGAAGCAATATAAATTTAGAGGTTAAGAACTTGGGGTTTAGAGGCATAACTTCTATACTCTCAGTTTTAGCACCTGTAAAATGGGGCAAATAATAAAATTCACCTTATGGAGTTGTTACGAGGAAATTAAGATACAGCAGGTAAAATTCTTAGCAAAGCGATGGCAAATGTTGTAATGTAATGCATGTAATTTGTCAATACAGAATATATATGACATATACTATATATAATAACAGATAACCAATATAATTTATCTATCATTATTAAGAAGAGAAAAATAAACTGTAACGTTCTAGTTGTGATGACCGGTCTGTTTATGCAGAGGGATTCCGATAAGAAATCATTTTTTTGCAAGGTACGAAAATATAGAGGAACACTCACTGCCCCCTAGGACTGTAGTCTTCAGGGTAATTTATTAATTTAGCGCTGGTGCAAAAACATAGTGCTTGCCAGGTTATCATACCGGTGAGAGTGTGAAGAAAACCCATTCCTGAGCCAAGTACACTTCAATATAGCATTGCAAATGATAAATATATTTCTAAGGAAACTCCTACTATGGGCTACTGCATCTGTTATGCCTAAATGCATTATAAATGATTTTGCTCTAAGTCCACATGGTTACCTCAATGATAGAGGATGATCAAATCATCTAATTTTATCAACTCATAAAAATATTTCTGATATTTTATAGAGTCTTATCCTCAGAGTTAGTCTAATATAGAACTTAAAAAATATCACATGTATTTCATCCTATTGGTTGAAATGGTATAGTGTTTTAATGTTCATAAACCTGAGTAGGTTGACGGTAGTTTCAAGTTAGACACAACAGTCACTGATTTTTTTAGAAAGGCCCAAGACACTGGTTTAACAAAAGCAGAATTGTGGAAAAGATGCTGCTTTGAAGAGGAAATAAATCAGGTGACAAGAGATACTATGAAAAGAAAGATCAAAAGTGGAATATTAAAGTTTTCAAAGCTCAAAAGGCCTCGCTGGAACCTCCCCCGAGTCTCTCTTTCACAAAGTTGTCATATTTGTGCATCTACCACTTACCACAGTCTACTTTGTTTTATCTCTATTTACTTCTCCGGGGTTACTAGATGGTAACCTCCTGAAGGGAAGGTAATACATTCTTTCCTCCAAAGTGCCTAGCACAAAACTTTGTTCATAGCAATCATTCAAACCACTGTTGCAAAATTGAAGTGTGAACTGTATCGCTCAAACTTCATGGAAAATGCACGTAGAAGAAGGCATTTAAAAATGCAATAAAAAGTACAAACAGATTTGGCAGTTCAAAGAATGAGTTTTAATTTAGGCAAAGGGAAATTAATTTCTCTTTAGGTAGGACAAATTGTCTAATATTTAGAACTGCTTTGTGGAATATGATTGCTTTCTTCATGTGTGTATTCATTCATTTCACCTCTCAGAAAGAAACATAGCACGGTGCTTAGAAATAGGCTTTGGTGTTCACTGTTTCTGTTCCAGTCTTGTATCAACCACTATCACTGATAAGTGGTCTTAGATAAGTTACATCTCTAAATCTCAGTTTCCTAATATGTAAAACAGGAATAACAACAACAGTAATACCTATTTTACGAAGTTGTCATGTGGGTTAAATGAAAAATGTGCTAAATTAATTTAGCTATCAATTTTTTGAGTCCATTATATTTAAAGCACCGTGCTATTAACTGCATGGAGTTTGCTACTCCTCAAAATTTACGATATACCAGGTGAGCAAGATACAAAGGAAAGAAGTTAATTGTATATGACTAAATGCCTTATTAATTCGGTGGCCACTGAGAGCTTATACAGTTGGAAAAGGGAAGAGAAGCATGTATTTACTGAACATTGTTGGTATTAGAAATTACCCAGAAAAGCTGAGCTTGCTTTGTTTTGTTATTGTTTCTCTTTAGCATTTGGGATTTCCTCTGGACTTTGAGGAATATGGGATTTCAAATTATGGCACTTTAACAGAATTGGGGGAATCATGTGAGAAAAAAATATGGTTTGCCTGGAGCTCTGACTTGGGGGGTAGGCGGTACATGGGCAACGTATGTAACCTGAACTTTTGTACCCCCATAATAAGCTGAAATAAAAAAAAAAAATAGCAGGAAATAGTATAAAAATAAATTATTAGCTGCCTTAAATTAGAAACTTGAATGATTTAGTCAGTATAAGCTAAAAATAACAATATTACTAAAAATAGCTAACACTTTTTGGATGTTTTCCAGATGTCAGGAAAGCTAAGTGCTTCATATGCATTCTTTCATTTATTCCTTACAACAGAGCTATGAAGTAGGTACTATTATTATTTTCATTTTACACATCAGGAAAAGAAAACTTAAAAAACTTAAGCAGTTTGCCCAAGATGCTGAGACAATTAGACTGCCTACCACTTAACCAAGCAAGAAGAAATATGAAGAGTTATGAAGGAAGTTGAGACTGAGGAACACAGCTTCCTGATTCTCTCTGTTGACAGAAGTTAGAAGCTACGTATCCACTCTTTCCTCCTCTCCATGGCTGAAAGAAATCTCCACTGAGTTAACTTTGTTCTTATTTTGACCAATGACTAGAATAGAATGAAAAAGCAAAGCAAAATGGCTTCCAAAATGTGTGTGTGAGAGAAAGTCTGTTCCATTAAATGCTGGCGTGGTCTGATGCGCTTTTGGACATCAGGAACAATACTTATGGGCCAAGAGATCTCCGAAGACATAGAGAAACCTACACAAGATAAAAAACAAAGGCCCCATTAACGTACCTTGAACTACATGGGTCGTAAGAGGCTGTTTGGTTAAGTAAGGAGTGGCAAAATCTGTGTCATTTTACATCTTCTTTTAAAATGAAAACCCTTAAAAGAACTGCAACACATGACAATGTACCAAAATAAACTGACGTACAACCTAAGTCCTAAGATAATATCTGCATTCTCTATGCCTTAAGAAAATATTAATTATGTCCATGTGGTTCTCGTGTTCTCTGGTGCATGCCTGACTTATTTATTTTACAGCAATTCTCACTTCTAAGTTAGCAGTTCAAATTTATGAGAGCATTCGATTGCTTTCTCCCCAGGATGTGGAACCTCAGAGAGAGTATTTTACTGTAAGCTTCTAAAGGCTGAGCCATTTACTATTAGCTTAGAATGATTAAAATAGATATTAAGCTATATCGGTTTATCTTAGACAATCATATCTTTGCAAAGAATAAATGTTTACTTGTCATGGAATATCAGAGACAACATAAAATGCCTGGCAAGAACTAACTGAGAATTTGTGCATCAAATCATCCCTCTTTTTCTCTGCCTCTCTCTTTCTGCCCCTCCCATCTTTCCTAGAATTCACATTTCTCACATAAGTTGATTACGTATTATAAAATGATATTAATTCCTTCTTAAATGCAACAAAAGACTAAAATAAGAATATTCCCCAGTAGCTAATTCTGCAGCCCTTTACGTTTTGGAAAACACTCACATGCATGCTGTCTCATTTTATTGTAAGGAAAGTAAAGCATGAGGAATTTGTGTGGCCAGTGTTGGAGAGGAGTGCCTGGCACAGGGACCATCTAAATAATTGCTAGCCCCTGTATACAACTAACTCCTAACTTCAGGCCTGGCTGCAAACTGGACCTCATTTGGCTTGCAGATGTGGCTTACACGGTCCACACAGGATCTCAAAAAATTGAATTCCTTGCCAATATTTTTAAATGATTCTTTTGTAACATAAATAAAATCCAGATTTCCAGCTTACTTTACAATCAGAAGATCTGATCCCACCAGGCCTGTATTCCCTCAAGACAGTAATTGGCTGGAGCTCAGTAACTGTGTCCATGTGTTCTCTGTCCCACTTCAGACTTGTCCCATTTATTTGTGCTGTCTTCTATAGGCTTCTGAATTTAGACCTCTCATCGTCACACGTGACAAAGCAAAGATTCCCAGTTTATGGAGAAAGTTTCTCCAAGTCTCATCAAGATAATGGAATACAGAGACTGAAATTTAAGAATCAGAATTTTAGAACTAGAATAATCTTGGCGATCAATCAATCTCATGATTCACAATCAGGTGTTGCTGAGTTCCGGGCGAATCTTAAAAACCATTTCCGTAGGTTTTTTCAAACATGAAAATTTAATTACTGATGTTCTGAAGTAAATTGGTTTTCTTTTTCTAATGCAAAATTGCCTTATTTAAAACCTTCTGACAGTAGTGCTCTTCCGTACATGTTTACATCTTCCTTTGAATTGTTTCTTCATTGATTTGTTTGTTTATCATTTATTTGATGTGGTAATTATCTCACATCACAGTCATGGTAACATTAGTTAATGTCACTGCTAATCAAGTGTTTCGATTAGGTGTGCTTTGAAGTAACACATGATTTTGACAGATAAATGTGGGGGAAATTTACTGACTATGGAATAAATATAATTTGGTTTTAAAAATATTTCCAAACTGAGGTCTGCTAGAAGTTAAAAATAAAAGAAATCTGTGATTATAGTGAAAAGATTGGGAAGCATCAACTTATTTTAATGGCATATTTTGAAGAAGAGAAAGCTATGGCCTAAATAAATTAAGTGACTTCTGTAAGATTGCTCAATGGCTAAAGCTTGGAACTAAAATTCTAAGACAGGTGTCTGCTCCATGATATATGACCTGCCTAAGGCATCTTTCATGGGATTTGGGACATACTCAGTTCTCTCTAGTGTAGATTAGAACATTCACTTCCCTACCAAAGGATCGGGAACTATGACAGGCTCTGGGACTCAAAACACTAATAGTTCACAGTCTCTCCCATCATGAGACCTTTTCTAATGAAGAAAGCAGGCTGAGTAATAATAAAATAAGGTGTCAGAGGTAGCATGATAGAAGGGAACAGAAGAGGATAATAAGAGAACGCAAAAGAAGGAACAACTTTGGAGGTGTAGTGAATGATGACAAGTTCAGTTTTCAGGACAAAGGTTGAGGACAGTGAAATCTAGATGAGGTGGCTGGACATCTGGGTAGGCAGAATTTTGTCCTCCATGACCTTCACCCCCTGATGTCATGGCAGTGAATGTGTTTCATGGCAAAAGGGACTTTGCAGATGTTATTAAAATGACTAATCATTTGACCTCCAAATATGGAGATTATCCTGGATTATCCGGGTAGGTCCAATATGACCCCATGAGCTCTTAAAAGCAGAACTTTCTCTTGGCCGAGAGCAGTAGAGAAAGTTTAAAAATGTGGCAGAAGAAGAAGTTGAAGAGATTGCAAGAATGAGAAAAATTCAATGTGCCATTGTGTCAAGGAAATAGGAACTTCTGTCCTACAACCACAAGGAACTAAATTCCACCTGACCGCCTGGATAGGCTTGGCAATGAATCCTTCCTCCAAGCTCCAGAAAGGGATGCATCCTTGCTGGCACCTTGATTTCAGTCCTGTGAACTCTAAACAGAGAACCCTACTTATCTACACTGTACCCAGACTTCTGGCCCCTGGAAACTGTGACATCATAAATAGGCATTGTTTTCAGCCACTACATTTGTGGTAATTTTGTTAAGCAGCAATAGAAAACTAATATGGCATCTTAGATGAGAGAGCTTGAGGGAAGGTGGTGAACAAATTATTTCTCACTCTAACACCTGCAGTTCAGTTTTCCAAATGGAGGCTGTATCCACAGGTAAACCTGACACATCACTGAAAGATCAACATTTGCAGTTAATGTGAATGCAGAAATTAGAACAAGAAAGAACTGTAAAGGAAGCAAAGAAAGAAACACAGTTAGTGGAAAGATTCTTCAAACACCAGGCATTGTGTGAGGTGTTTTGCATTATCATTTAATCATCATACCAAATAAGTGCGCAAATATATTATTGTTCACATTTCCCTGATGAGAAGACAGGCACTCCCTAGATATGAGTGACAGGTCAAAGGCCAACAACTAATTAGTAGCAAAGTCAGGATAAGCTTTCAGATAACCCTGATCTCTCTGATGGGGAATCTTTCCTATGGTTCATATGTAACAGATGCACAAAGTCTGTCGTTGAGAACACAGTTGTCTGTGCTTATGTGTACGGCAAACATGGCTACTTTAGAGGCCCAACTTGGAACAACAGTTCTTAAGATTTTGGCAAATAGGATCCTAATCTGCAGGAGACATAGTTCTCCCAAGTGACTGTTGTATTCTTTCTGACGTCACAACCTCCAGTAAGGACGCCAGGCTTCACTGGCCCTGGCATCACAGTAAATTCTACCACTGAAGCATATGGTGCCTGATGCTGGAAATGTCACCCCTTTGAATTCTAGAATTAAGATTGGCAACCCTAAACAGGATGCCACTGAGGATGTCTATGCATTTCTACTCCCTGCAGTGAGGGGCAAGAATCTGCTGGCATCTGCTCTAGGAAATCTGGTATATGCATTTCATCTGGAGAGCCTAACAGATTTTTCTCACCTCTGGTCTTTCTTGCTCCACTGTGGTTTGTCCACATTAATCTTCCCACTGATTTATCTCTTCTCATTCTGAACAGCTTGGATGCTAGTGCTTCAATTACTTTCTTTGGGAAATGATGCTGTAGTCTAATTGACCCTACTATTAATTTTATTTTCTATTATCTAATTTATTCCAACCTCCTCTTCTCCCCACCCCTAGTTTCAGGCCATTATTCCTTATTTCTTTCAGTTCCAGTCAGTCATCATTTTTTTTTCTTTCTAAGGCCTCTTAATAGTCTCTAACAGCAGCAAATACTCACAGAGACTGGAACATCTGATGCTGGGATGCAAAATCTTCACATTATCCACTCACTCCTTCCATTGCAGGTAATAACTGCTCCCTGTTGTTATTTAGGAATGACAGATTATCTTTTTCTGGGTTTTATAACTGATTACATTTTTATAATGCATGCATGTTTTCTCTCCCTGTATTCCCACCTCTTCTCCTCCCCTCCCCTTTCACCATTCTGCCTTTCCTCTTCCTTCTCTCTGTTTTTTCTTTCTCTCTCTTTCTTTTTTAATTTCTTTCACCCTCATGTAAGATTTCCTTTTTCATCTGGCCTAGAGAAGCAACTTTTTAAAAGTTGATGTATTTTAGAAAATGTAAAAAAAATTGAAAAAGATATAATTATTAACACCAAGATAACCATCAATGGCATTCTGCTCTAGTCCTATCATCACAGCATGACAGATACTAATCCACTGAGGGCTCGATCAAAATTAATGCTTTCTAACCTTTTTTAAAGTAGAACCTCTATTGTTCACTTTCTTAAAATGCAGAGTACTGTCTCTCCTTTCTACCCCAGTTGATACGAAAGAAAGTGATTAAATTTCGACAAGAGTTCAAGGAAGAAAACATGTGCTTCAGTCTGGGGAGATGAGGTCATCCTTCATTAAAGTTGTCATAGTTAAGCTCTACTGCCGAGGAAGGGTGTCAGATCAGGTCTTGAGGTATGTACCATGGAGGGTATAAAGAAGGAGGGTATTACAGAGAGAGATTGTGGTTGGAGAAATAAAGGCAAATATTTTGATCAGCAGGACCCATATTTGAAGAACACTGAGTAGTCCCATGTGCCTGGGCATAACGGGTGACAGAAGTGATGCAGTGAGAATGGAGACCAGGAAGTTACATCTGCCACTGAGGGCCTTGAGTGACAAGGAAGCAGGGAACAAGGAGCTTCTGAAGGTTTCAAGCAGAGAAATGGCAGGATCCAGATGGTGCTTTGGAAAACTATTTAAGTAGATTGGGAGGCAATATTGTAGGCTGGAAAGAATATGTGTTCTGAATTGGATTGGTACAGATTCAAGTTCCAATTTCTCCCTTTATAAGTAAGATGTGTGTGGCATTTGGTGAATTACCTAACATCACTATATCTCAAGTTCCTCATCCACAAAGTATAGATAATAATACTTACCACACAGGCCTTGTCTTAGTTGAAGTCCCCCAGAAGCAGAACCTGAAAGGAAGATTCATGCACAAGTGACTTACTAACGATGCTCTCCCAGTGGAGATCTGTAAGGACATAGGGAAGAGGAAGACAGAGAAAGCCAAGCGAGGGTATGATCTTAGACAGGTCCACAAAGATTAGCTCCAACTTCACCCTCCCAGTTCACTCCAGAGTGTAAGGGATAGCTTGGAGATATCCCGATTTGGAGTAAGGGAAACAGGGGTTTTGTACTCCTAAGAGCCACGCCTTTGTGACTGGGAGGATGGTGGTGTGACTGGCTGGAATACACCTATCAAGAGGTGCAGTTTTGAGAGGGGGAGCAGGAGGATCAATTCCACGGTGGACATGATTATCCAAAAGGCAAAAACCAGCAAATGAAGAAGAGACATTGCTTTCTCCCATAGAATACCTAAACACAAATGCAAGGTTAATTTTAGAGGGACGAGAAATACAATAAACCATTATTAGTCATTTAAATCCCTTCACTTCCCCTGAGGAGGAGAGTGAATTCTAGGGAAGGTAGATTTTTTACTGAGCAAGGTGAAAGGGTGAAGTTGCAAGATGCAAACTGTTATGTCCAGAGAGGGGTAGTAGGTTGACAAAAGAAAAGGAAAGGAAGGGCAGATCCAAGGGAAATGCAGGAGCGAGAACCTGAAAGGATTGGAGAGAGTCTAAGAAGTCTAGGAGTGCTGCATAGAGTGGAAATGTGGGGAACCCAAGAAATCTTTAAGAGAATTGCTCACAGAGTGTGCTATGGATATTTCTTCCCATGGAAAGTCAGTAAAATTTGCATCCTTAGCTGCTGTCTTCAGGAGTGACTGTTAGGGCGCATATGAGTGAGTGCGTGGGTTACAGGGAATGGGCTCTATGTGAGACTATGGGGCCCTCTTTGTGCTTCCAACAATTACCTTCCTTTAAGTTGATTATATTCGGGTTGTACAAGAAACCAGTTTGCTGTAAGAAAATGCCGAACAGCAGCTCTGAAAGCGTGGTCTCCAGGCAGTCAGAAACAACTGAAAACAGAGCAGGGGCCCAAAACAGTGCAGAGAGAAAGGAAACTGCATCTGAACTCAATTATATCAGTCAGCCAATCAGTTCTCCAAGGCACTGCGTATTATTCATAGTAAAAGTTAAAACAAAAAAGAAAATGGAGACTAATCATAAAAAAGCTTAATCATGAAAATAGAGCACACGCATCTCTAAACAAAGAGCTCTTGGAACCAATCACAGCTCAAAATGAAGAGACATACAGTACAGTTGTAAACCGGCTGAAGCATCAGGAAAAAATCCCGAGTTAATCAGAAGGCATTCTTTCCATACAGTAAGCTCA
Organism: Eulemur rufifrons; assembly: GCF_041146395.1. Taxonomy (NCBI): domain Eukaryota; kingdom Metazoa; phylum Chordata; class Mammalia; order Primates; family Lemuridae; genus Eulemur; species Eulemur rufifrons. Next base: position 18,514,917 of record NC_090992.1, read on the forward strand.
TACCCATTCCAATCCACTGTGCTAATGACCATTCCTCAAAATGACAACATCGTAACTAAAATCACCATTTGTTCAAGTTAATTTCTTAAAGATCTGTGATTTTCCTCCATTACATTTAATATTTATGAATCCTAACTCACTGGAACTTCTCTATTTTCTGGTTATTACCATTCATTTTAGCATGTAAAATGAAGGTCATTAAAGTTGGACTTTTCCTTTTCTTTCCCATTTACCTAGCATTACATCTTTAAAAGGCAATATAATTCTAATCAAATGCTTGGCATACAATAACAGTTTTACCTTTACTTGAAGATTATGTTATTGGGGAAAAATATTCAGGTCCCATTAACTTTGTCTGGTACGTGTGTGTGTGTGTATGTATATATATATATATATATATTTCTCACTTTAAGCAATAGCCACTTTCTAACAAATCTGGCTAGAAAGTGAGTACTTTTGGTAGGAAAATCCTGATTTCACTCTGACTTCTATTCTTAAAATAGAGAAAAATTATTTGAAAGGAAGTGAAAACCACTGGCAAAGAAGAGATGATGTTGGCAGGAGGGTTAATGGCACGCTAGGTACAAGGCTTTGTGTTCTCGCTCCCCATTCTTTTCCCTTTCTCTGGAATTTCTCATCTGTTTCAGGACTCCTTTGGGATATGATATTCACGGTTTTTGGAACTTGGTGCCTGTCTAGCTTTTCTGGGTACTTAGAGTGTGTAAATGAAATTGGTTCAGCTTGCCAATGGGTTCTGTAATCAAACAAATGAGATATTCTTTAATTTTACAAATCTTTGTATTCTGAAAAGGAAATGCATGCTCTATGACAGAAATTACCTAATGTAAAATTTCTACAACTTAGGCTACTGGATAAGTGGCTGCTCTACTTAGATTGTCCCACATGCTCATTCTCATGCTGTGCCTCCTGGTGTTCGGTATCACAGGAGATTCCGACTTTTAATTAAATACATTTAACAAAAAGGGAGATTTGAATCTTCTCCATAGGAGCCTATATACTGGTGCAGAATTATCCTTAGACCCCAGTTCCGTATAAAGTTTCCTTGCACCCACTTCTATTCCAAATTTAGAAAATACTTTTCTCAGAGAGAAAATTCCAGAAGAGTTTCTCTACTACTGTCCTTGGGCTCCCCCTGTGCATAGATGGAGGGGGGAGAGGGTGAAGAGAAGGAGAGAGAGACAGAGAGAGAGAACAAAAAAAGTAGAACTTCATGCAATAAAATAGTGACTAAAACAAGGACTAACTGAAAAGTGAAAGGCCTTGTTCAGACTGAACTAACATGGAGTGTCTCTCATGCTGGGAAAATGACTCAAAAGAGGACTCCATGGGAATGAACTCTTACCTTCACCGCAAAATAAATATGAAAGGGAAAAAACCCAGCCAAACTAAATGTTGTTTCAGATTAAATGCTTTGCCTTTGGGGAGTTCTGTCTCATATGTGTGTGCACGCACGCCCAAAGGGGGAAGGCATTTCTGCTTTACTCTCTGAATTAGCAAAAAGGTTCGATCCTCATCTTTGGTTGGCTCATCATCACGGGAGGCAGTGAGTGGTGTGGAAAATGGGGCTTGATGTCCACCAGCCTTGGAAAGGAGTATCCCAAAGTACCAGTCTCTACCCCCTTCTTACTCAGTGTTGGTACAGAGGAAAGACGTGGATACCTCAACTCAAATAGTATTAATACACCGTAGACAAAGTAGGGATAGGGCTATTTTTAGGGCTGCCTAAGAAAAAATAAAACAATTCATCTGCATTTAAAATACTAAAGACATGAGAAAAACATTGTAGTCTATTCTTTCTAGAATCTCAAATTATGACTTAAGGGCTTGTTTGAGAGCCAGTTGGGGAACATGTCAAAAGGAAGTAAGAGACTCTTTCCTATCCCCCGGTGAGCTTATTTAAAAAAAAAAAAAATAGAAAATGTAAAGTGAGAGAAATGACACTGCTTGGAAGATTCAAACAGGCCAGTAGAAATAATAGCAGATGCAGAGAAAGATTACACGAGCAGGTGAGCGCTCGCTGCAGCTGTGCCCCTGGAAATGGAAAAGTCATGTAGGGGGAAGGTGGATTTGGTGAATGAGGGGAGACTGAGAAACATGGAATTCAAAGGCCCCTGAAGGCGATGAGCGTGTGAAACTCAGTGGATCCTGGTAACTGGAACAGTGGCCAAGAAGTTGACCGCGAATTTGATCCTTCCCTCCAGGGAAAAGATGCGAATGCCAGCTACAAGAAGGTATAAATTGAACCACCAGATCGCAGGCCGATTAGAGAAGAAACATATTACTCTCTGTGCAACTGAAAGTATTCACACATCTTTATGTTCACAGTCCTTTAAACACAGAGTAACTCAATAAATTCTTATTTATGTGATGCCATCAGCAGTAGCGGCGCCTACATAGTTTTCCTCTTTTGTTTATAGGCAGAAGGGGATACAATGCTCGCGAATTTTTTTCCCTTTCATATCAGCTAGTGACTGCCCTTGGAGTTGCAGCATTAAGATGGGAATTGAAGAGTTTTGGCAGCTTTACTATACATCTTCTTATTCACAAAGACTTCTAATCTTGAAACTGGTTCTTTGTTTTAAATCAGGCATCTATTGATTAACCGTGAGACCGAGCACGGCTCACCAGGGGCTGAGGTGGGGTATACACTCTGGAATTAGGACAGTTAAACACTGAAATCGATCCTCCCTTTCCCCCCCCCGCCGCTGTTGCTGTAGCAAGCTGTTTCTCTAAGCTATTAATTTTATTATTAGCACACCTGGAGGCATTGCTTCCCTCAGGGAAAAGCAATTCAACTGTGTGTGCTACAGGAGTAGTGGCGGATGATCAATGACACAGCTGGGACCAGACAGAGAGTCACGTCCCATCTCCACCTATCTGAAATTTGGGGATGATCTTTCTTGCAAAGTGAGGGACAGAGAACAAGATGTTGTTTCAGATCTGCTCCCTGCACTCTTTCAGCAACCTTTATTTACCAAGAACTTGTTTTTTTTGTTTTTAAAGGGAATATGTCCTCTAGGTTCTAATCCTAAGTCAGCCACCTCTTCACTTTGTGGCTTCCTGTGAGACATTCTATTTCTTGAGTAAAAATAAAATGGAGAAAGGAAGAAGAGGGGTCAGAGCTAGATCAGAAGTTGTGAACTGGCTGCCAAAGCCTTTACCCTCCTTTGCCAAGCCTAAAGCTGACCTTGTGAATTGCACTCAAATGCATGCACTTTTGGAAATATAAATTAGTGACCAACTTTCAGGAAGCAGGATATTTCATATGAACCTCTGGATATCTGGTTTCTTACTAAAAAGTTAGGTAGAACTCTTGGGCCTATTGTGAAATTGATAGGAATTGAGGGGTGACCGTCCCCTTTACAGAACTCAAGTGTTGTATGGTTTCCTAAATCCTCTCTGGGCTCTCATCCTGTTAATGCTACCTGCTCTGTCCCTGTGCAGTTGAAACTGCAGTCTCTGGTGGAGATGAGCTCCACAATTTAAATTACAAATAATGCCCTTCTTAGATTATGTCAAGTCTGGGTCTTCTCTGATTCTTTTCTTTCTTCCTTTCTCCTTCCTTTTCCTATTTCTCTCTCTCTTTTTGTCCACATATATATGTATATATGCATGCATGCATATGAATATAAGATATATATGTATGCGACATATGAGATATATATGTATGTATATATATGCGGTATATATGTATGCATATATGATATAATATATATGTATGCATATGAGATACAAATGTATATATGTATGCATATATAAGAGATACATAAATATCTCATACTCCAGGAAGAAATGAGTACATATTAAAACAGAGAATAAGAAAAGAAGACCTAGAGTATGTCCAAGCTAATGCTACTGTTTTAAAGACGTCCAGATGATGGAGTTGAGGCTGCCTGATTCATGTAATACATGTAAAAATATGTATTTGTTCTTATGGTGTGCATAGCACTGAATTAGTTGCCGGAGAAGTCCCAGGACACAGCTTATTCATTGTTCTTGTCCATGATCTGATGTTCTATACTGGATGGGTAGCAGGGTAAGTACAGTTTACAGTGAAGAACAGGTTTTGCTCACAAATGGTCAATATATTGAGTTCTGCCTGCCCCAGGCAAAAGTATATAGAAGGCCCTTGGCCCTTATAATCCAATTTCTGCGTCCTCCAAAGACTGTCTCCTCTCTCGTTCTTTTTAACAAATGTTGACTGAGCAAATACTATGTGAAAAGCTCTGTTCTAGGAAGAAGTGATATGGATTAGGTGAGTTCCTTCATCTGGCCTACACTGTCACCATCAGCAATCTATGGAAAGCCACCTCTGACTTGTAGCAAAACATGCTGCAGAAGGAGCACATGCTTTGGACTGAGACAGCTGTGAGTTTGAGCCCTGGCTTTGCCACTTATTGGACTGTGTGTACCTGTCAGGTTACTTAATCTCTGTGAATTTACATACGATCCTTTTACAAAGATCACTAGGGAAAGTAGTCATAATAATGTCTATCTCTCGTAGAACAGTATAAAATGAAGCAATTGTGCCACTTCTCAGTGACTCCAAGTCAGGTCCAGCTGAATTCACTGCCAATCTCAGCATTCGGGATCCCAGAATCAATGAACTACCTCATGAATTATATGGTAAGACACGCTGTAGGCATAAGAGGAGTGGGAGTTAGACAGTCGGTTATACAGAGTCGTCCCTCATTATTCGCCAGGGATTTGTTCCAAGAACACCATACTAAAATCTCCAGATGCTCAAGTCCCTTATATAAAATAATGCGGTATTTGCATATAACCTTGGTATATATTTCAGTCACTTTTAGATTACTTATAATATCTAGTACAATGTAAATGCTATGTAAATAGTTGTTACAGTGCATTTTTTATTTGTAGTTTTGTTATTTTATTGCTTTTTTTTTCCTAAATATTTTTGATCTGGGTTAGCCGAATCCACTGATGCAAACCCAGGAATATGGAGAGCTGACTATACATTGGTCAAAATTTTACAGTTAAGATTTATGCATATATATATAAATTTTACACTAAGAACTATAAATGAATAATAACAATTGTGTGCAAGGGATGCGGAGTGGGTGGAGGTGTAGATGATACAGGAGAATGTTAATACAATAATATGACCCGTAATGACGTTTTGATCAATGACAGACCACATGTAGGACGGTTGGTTATCCCATAAGATGGTAAAACTGTATTTTTACATCGTGTAAAGGCTTGTAGCGTAGGGGCAATAGGTCATACCATATAGCCTAGGTGTGTAGCAGGCTATGCCACCTAGGTTTGCATAAGTACACTCTGTGATGTGTGCATAATAACAAAATCAGCCTAACACCACATTTCTCAGAATGCATCCCTATTGTTAAGCAACACATGATTGTAATTATTAAAGTTGGATAATAATTATGTGTGGCTTCATTACACTATTCTATTTATTTTGAATATATTTCAACTTTTTAACAATAAAAAAATTTAAATGATAAAAAAATTGGTATCCAAATACAGAGTACAGATCAGGCTGTAGAAAAGTAAGAAAAATAAAACATAAAGAGTCTTTTATGAAGTTAAATTTATTCTTTATTTAATTTAAAGAGTTGTCTTTTTTTTTTTGTTTTAGGTGATCTTTCTTATTTTTTAGTATTTAAATATCCATTCTTTTGTAAAATGATAATAATGATAACATTAATAATAACTCTCATTTATCAAAAATAGACCTGCAGCCTGACTCTATAACTAAAGTTTTGTTGGAACACATCCAATAAGTTCTATTTTAAAATAGATGTTTTATTTTAAAATTCACATTTTAAAGTTTTATTAAAACATATCACTCACTTATATATTGTCTATAGCTGCTTTCATTCTACAAACTTGAGTGGAACAGTAGTAATAGCGACCACATTGCCCACATAAACTGAGATGTTTCACAGAAATTTTACAGAAAAAAAATTGTGGATCCCTGATCTACCTTTGTTCCTGATCCATAATATATGCTCAGTAAAAGCTTTCACCTTTTTTGTCTGAAAGACCCATTCCCTCAGGTCTCTTGTAGGTGACTGAGTACAAATTGGACACATTAATTTAAGCTATTAATAGCTGATAATAGCTTAATATGTCACCACTCCCAGATAAGACATGGAAATCCCCCCTTAAAATGCAAATGTTAGCACAAGGACACGGCTAATAAATCAATTCTAGGAACTCAGATTACAGAGCTCTTTTGTGGTGGGGGCACTTTTCCCCACTGAGATTCTTTACTGCCTTCCTCCACACATCCCACTAGCTGCTCTTGGTGGTTATTCTATTTTTATAATTGCATGGATTAGTATAAATATATCATAACCCACTTGGACTAGCCAGTATTCTTTACAATGGTTAAGCCCCTTAGGAAAGAAGTGATAAGGTATAGCATAGTAGTTAAAATGCGATGCTTAGCAACTAACAGATCTCACTCCTTGCTTTGTTAGTAAATAGCTATATAATTTACAACCAAAGGCTTAAGCTCAGTGTCCCCATCCATAAAATGGAGAGGGAAATAGCATCCATCTTTCAGAGGTTTTGTGAGGATTAATGAGAAATTTCGAAGGAAGTGCTTATCACAGCTAACATTTATGGAGTACTTACTATTTTTACACTTTGTGTTGCAAATGTCAGTACCTCCTAGGGATAATGATCTTTGCTAAATTGGGTTTGTCCAGGGACCAAAAGTTAGAGTGTGTGACCTTCAAAACTGCACCCTGTCCCAACTCCCTATTCCTTCTCACCGTCATTAATCCCTGACTCAAAACCCAATTTCAGAGGGGAACAGCTTTCATAAAGTCACAGGTGCCTCACATGCAAATCTCTTCCAAATGTATAATTCTGTAACTCTGCATGCTACCTTAATAGTCTACAGTTCCAGTAATAAAGATAGGTTAATTTTGCATTAGATGAGCTTTAATGTACATTCAGAAATCAGAAACTGGCTTATGTGTTCATTAGTGCAAATCTTGCCTAAAGTGGGTCATGTAGAACTAGAGGAAATTCAGAGACTTTGGGAAGAAAGAAGGCGTTTTGCCTCGTGTGTCATCTTCCATTATTTTTGATGAGTTGAATGGTTGTGAAGCAAATGAATCTGCTATGTTCTCTAATGTATCTCTGGTACGTAACGGTTTGACAGATCACCAGCAAAGTGACTTTTCCCATAATATTGGCATCCTGTGCCCGACTTCAGCAAACAGTGATGGCCTCATTACCAGGGAGGGTCACCTAGTACAAGCTTCTCTTTTGGCCCAGTGGCAGTGAGGCGTCCTTCACAGATATTTAGTCTTCCCTGGAGATGTCATGCAAAGAACCTGGACTTAAGATAAGATAGACCTATGTCTGGCTCCCGGCTTTGCCGTAACCTTAAGTAAAGTGCCTCGCCTTTGAGAGTCTCAGTTTCCTCATCTAAAAAAAATAAAAATACTGATTGCTGGGACAAAGAATGGTGTCTGTAAAGTACATTGTCCAATTTCTGTCACATGAGCTCTAAATAAACTTATCTGTGAAGCTCCTTGAAGTGCACTTTGAACATAGTGAGCGCTCAGTAAATGGTAGTTATTATCATTATTGTCACCATCTTCATTGTCACTGTTGTCATCAAAAGCTGACCGACAAGATCAAAAAATATTTTTATAGATCTCGTATTCTGTAACACCTCAAGTAGAAACAGTAATAGGCTCAAATGACAGTATGAACTTCAAATTTAAACCTACACCTACATAGAGCTACCCCTTCCCTGGGTCTGTGGCTCTGACTGTGGCTGAAGGAACTTGAATGTGAGAATACAGAAGCCATCCTATATGTTGAGAAGAATGCCCCCCTCAGCCTTCTGTCTGATATAAACTGATAGATTCCCCAGGCTGTGTACAAACGAAAGAATTCACAGGCTTCACTTAAAGTGAGCTGAAAACGCCTAAGAAAACACAGGTATCTTCGGTCTAAGTTTCCCCCGTGTACATGGGGAATCAGATTCACACTTCCATTTAACAGTCGCAGGAATTGCACACCTACAGTGATTTCCCAAGAGTGCAATGCTGAAAATGTACCCCGAGGTGTCAAGAACAAATGTGTATAACGATGTCTGTCTTTCCTGACTACAACTGCGGTGTTTAAGTCTTAATGGATTTAAAAGAAATAGGAACTGACACTAAAATGACACTTTTTGTGAACAAGATATATTAGATGTTTTCTACACTCCTCCTTGCCCCCTCCTCCTCATCAGCAGGATTTTCCCCTTTGAGAGAAAAGTGCTCAGTCTGTAGCTCTCTACCGTGGTAGCAAGACAGATTCAAACATAGATGTTTTCCATGACTGATACCAACTCCTGCTTGGAAGGGGAGACAGATCCCATATAGACCACAGGACTCTTTTGCTGTCTCCCTCCTCACACCCACTGCAGGTATTTATGCCCTGTGATTTTTTTTTTGCTTTTCTTTCCTCAACCTCCCATAATGTCAGATTGGTAGAAAAAACGTCATCATCCACCACCTTCATAAATAAAGCTCCACATTTATATTACCTAGAGAGTCAAAAGTCATTCTCCCTATTGCTTCTCAACAAAGGGTCAATGCACTGAGATTTCTCAGCCATGTGAATATGGTTGAAACCAGCAGAAGAGAACTGGGTTCCATCTCTATGATCCTATCTCAGTGATGGGAAGGACCTAATACTTTTCATGAGTTTGGCTCTTACAAGCGTGTGCCATGCTAGAAGCCTGGAGAATCAGTTTCTGCGCTTTGCTATGCCTCTGGTTAGCTATGAACACGTAAGGAATTTTCTTATCCTATTTAGTTCTCAGTTTCTTCACATATAGAGTAAGTTGAGACACAAGAATAGAAAAAAAAGTTTTCATGTCTTTTGCTAACACCAATCCATCGCTTGTAGCTTTGTGGATCACTGTGTGGAATGGATTCTGGTGCTGCAACCTGGACTTAGCAGAAAAGCCATCATGGTTGGATGGGTCCTGTCTATACTCGGGTGAGAGGAAGGAGGTGGAATAGTGAGTACCAGCTTGCTATGCCTAGAGTAGCATTGAATGGTATTTATATAAAAAGTATTATTCAAAGTTAGCATTGAGAATAGCTAAAGAATTTTTCTTGAGAATGAAATTATTCCTTTCAATACTGTGAAGTCAGATATGAAAGTTGCTAATGGATCTGGTGACATGTCAGTATGCCAGCAACATCACCTTCCCTGTCTCTGCTACATTGTCATGGTATTTCTTTGTGAAAGAATTAGGACTTAAATAGTATTTAAGAGGTAAGAGAATCTTTAACAAGTTTTGAGTCTATGTCTTCAAAGTATTATATGCACACCTAAACAAATTGCCTATCTGATCCCATGGGGAATGCACTTTCAAGTTCTTGAAATAAATAGATCAGCCTTATCCAGGGACTTCTTTCAGAGTATCACATCATCTTGTACAAAGATGCCCTGTCTTGCTCTGTGCCTACTTGCCCTATGCTGTATAGAACCTACCTACACTCCTTTCCCCAGTACCAAGATGATCATTTCCTCCTGTTAGTAGTCTGCATGCTTTCCTTCCAAAGAAGGATGACAAGAAAATTCATATGATAGTGCTCATAAAGCTTACCCACACTCAAAGGGAAAGGATCATACATGGTGTGTATACACGTGGGTGGGAATCTTGGTGGCTCTCTGAGAAATTTACCTACTCCAAGTGCACATGGCAGTGCCTGGATGGCTATCCAGAAGAAAGAAATGGGCTACTAAACAAAGAATCCTGGGAATGATCAGAAATAGAGTTTTCAGTTAATCATTCAACCCATTCCGTTCACAAAATAACATATACATATTATTCAATAACATGTTATTTGGTGAATGAAATGTTATTTTGTGAATAACATGTATGTTATATGTAACATATTATATTTATGTATATTCCTAGTTATAATATTAACCTATTGAGTTTTTTATAGCCTTCCTAGAATTTCTTTTCCTGACAGACATGGATATGTATTAATATCTAAGTTTCTTTTTTTCCAAAGGATAAACCAAATGTTCCAGCACCATTCACTTATGTATTAATGTGCTCGAAACACAAACAAAAAAATTAATCAGGCAAATATTTACCAATTATACAACAAAAGGTAACAAAAGTCACGTAAGCATATCTAGACACGAATAAACAAAACAGAAAGCAACCTGTATTTCACCAGTGGTTAATAAGCTCATGCAAAAAATCATCAAGTTTCTTATAATACTATAAAGGAAGTAGGTTGCCCACCTGCTTAATTAGCAATTTTCAAACAATGAATGTGTCCAGGTTGGCATGAGCTGGTGAAATAGGCCCTCCCAAACACTGCTGCCAAGAGTATAGAAGAGAAAAGTGGAGAAAGGAGAAAGCCAGCAGGCCTTAAAAATACTTGACCTAGAAACTGTATTATGGCTGCTTGGCTCCCTCTGCCCCTGATGTCAAGGTCCTTAGAAACCTAGGGTAGAGTAATAATGGGGAAAGAAAAAGTACCTGGATAAATCCTTAGAGATTTTACCAGGCACCTACCTGGTTTACAGCACACTATAAGGATCGAGAGAAATACAGACTCCAGCTTGGCCCAATGGGAAAGGCTTTCACGGGGATTTTCAAAACTCAAAACATACAAGAACATTAAATTTTCCCTCCCACCGATCTCCTTTTTCTTTCACTGCACCTTTGTCATCACTCAGATCTCAGTGGGGCACAGGGAGAGGGGATAGGGCACTTTGTGGAGAGATGGAGAGAAATTTAACCTTCAAAGGAACTATAGTTTTCCGGATCAACCCTGGTCCTGTTGTAGGAAGTATGAGGGTCACACCTGAAGAACCGTAACTTACAGAATGTATGTGTTAGATTGGGGAAACTATCATTATCTTCATTCGTACTCATTATACCCTCATCATTGGAGAGAGGGCTGGAGCACTCCAGCTTCAAGATTTGGGACATTATTAAGAGAGATATTCCAGTTTAACCAGCAAGAAAGGAACAAAAGATGTGCCATCATATAAATATAAGAAATTCAGAGACAATCTGATTTGAAGAATTTAGATGGAAGTTGAATTAGGGGTGCCATATGGGAAGTTTTCTGAGTTTGTTTCAAATAATTTTCTTTTAATTTTAGACTTCCATACGATCAATAGGTCTCAACAAATTCTAATTCAGAGAATTTATGCTAAGCAAATAACTTAAATCTTTAATGAAAAGTTATTTCCCAAGGTACTAGTATTTTTAACAGTGAAAAAAAAAAAAAGAAAAAGAAATATACTTATGCTCCAAAACAGGGAACTTAGTATTTAAATTTTGGTACATATATAATATAATAATATTTATACACTTATAATAATACTATTTTAGGTTGCTGTGACTTGGGAGTGTGCAAATTATAAAATTAAGTTCAAAAATTGCTACAAACTCTAAAATAATAAATTGGATGCCTAATTGTATTCTGTGGCTTTGGGAAACTAAATTCACAAATATTACAACTGCAGATACTTTCTTCCCACAGTATGTAGCAAATATAAATGGAAAATTTAAAATCTCCTTCAGACCATGAGTGATTCCATAAATGACAGTAGTTTATAGACTAGTTCTCTGGCTAGTAATCATCAGTTTATTTAGTTTTTTGACTGCTTGACTATAATGTCACTTCCATCTCAAACTGTAGCAAGTGGCTTTTCCCTGTGGTCATTTTTGGGGGGCAGGGAAGGAATGATTCAAATAACCTTTTTATAGATGTGACTTATTGCATATAGAAAGATGAGTAGACGATAACACAAAAATGTGTTGAAATTGAAAAGCAAATAATTAAGTCTCAGCAGAACAAAAATATCATGGATCTTTGGGTCACTCACAATCTAATCTGCAAAAACGTACAAAAAATGTGCAAAACGTATAAAGGTCATGGAAAGAAATATGTCAAATAATTTCCCCCCGCCCAGCAAGATATCATGGATGACTTTTATCATCTTGTTTATCTCTATCTTCCAAATTTTCAATCATATAGTATTCCTGAAACTTTAAAAACCAAACCTACATAAGAAACAATGTTCAGGGTGCGTGTAAACACGGCTTTCACTACCACCTAAAGATTCCTTGTGGCTGAGCTGAATTCTTTTCATCAGAAATTATTGTTTCAAGGCACACAGAACTGGTCATATTACTCGTCAGAAATTAAAACGCCTGTCAAACTCTTTTCTTGATGGCCTTATAAACAGTTGTCAAAAGTGAGCTGTTCGCAAAAGCAGCATAAAAAGGAAAAAAAAAAATGGTTTCTTTCCCTTTTCTACTAAGTGAAGGGTTTCCTATAATTTTAGCAGTCATTAAGATTTACTAATGAAGACTTGAGATGGAGTCTAAAAAAGGAAATATAAATTTAAGTGGCTCATTTCGTGTTTTGAGAGGTAAAATATTAAGAGGAAAAAGAAGTGCTATCTCATCAATCACAAACCACATAAAGCTGGAAAAGTAATGCAGCTCTTTCCAGCAGTAGCCCGCGCTGAAGAACTGCATCGGCCTAGCGAGACTGCCTTCTAATAGGTGAGAGGCTATTTCAATCTCCATACCCATTTAATCACAGGGCTGTTTGAGCACTGACTGCCAATTATCCTGAATTATGTGTCATATAGTAGGTTTGTGATCTGGGCTATAGTGCATTAGGAACCCAGCAGAGACCACCATGTTGATTTGACAAGGTTCTTAGAGCCAAGATGAATAAATTAACGCAACAGAATGATTCTGATGAAGGGAAGATTGAAGCCAAGCTCCCAGAGATGGAAGATTAGTGACTAATCAGCTCTAACACCTGGTTTCCATAACACTCTAATAACAACTCCTCACGCTGCTGTAACAAAACACAACAGCCTCTGCCAGGGGGGAGAAATGTGAAATAGCCTCAAAAGTTATGGCTTGGGGTGTTTTATTCACGACAGGATGTATTTCACCTGTTCTTGGAAAATTAGAGCAGCGGCAATTCTCTTCCCCCTTTATAATGGGATGGAGGGCGGGAAATGGTTGTGAATTCAAAACAACCAGGTTCCCAGGAGAACAGATTGAATGAGAAATGCACTGCTGCTAACTTTTCAATTCAACTTACATCAGCTGAAAAGAGAAGGAGACGGGAAGGAGGTCGAAACAGCTAACGCTGATCGGACTGTACAGTCACTTAATACAGTGGAGAGCGAGCCCAGGTAACAATCAGCTGTGGCTTCTTACCTTTAGGCTCAGCAGCGACAAAAGCAAATGCCCTCTGGACCCCAAATCTCAATTTTTGGTTAATTCAGAGAAAAATCTGGGGCCCTAACATCTGTCATGTAAAGCTAAGGATGCAAGACCTCCAAATGTCTCATACAAATGCAGTATCTTAAAATATCTAATACAATGCTAATATCTTGAAATACACCTGGTATCGCTGCCCCTAATGAGAGACATGAGGAATAGCTGTTTTGGCCAATGCCCTTATCAGCAAAGAGGGGGCAGCCCTTTGAGGACCAGCATTATCCATTTTCAGTCTTTCCTTTGGCCATCGCTTCTTAAAAGGCAAGTCATGAATTACGACCTGTTTGTTAAATCAGAAAGCATTTAACTGAGAATAGTTGATTCTCGCAAAACATCTGAGATGTATGCTGGAATAGAATTTTGACATCTGCCAGAATTGAGGCATCAAATCATTAGAACCATTCTCTTACGACTGCTTCAAAACAAAGACAAACTATGACAGCGTTTCTGTGCTAACCTGCTTAGGAATCTGAGACTAAGAAAGCCCAATTTAATGACAACGAAGCATTTGAAGACATGGTGGTGAGTGGGTGATATTCACATTACAACACCACCACCACCAGCAAGGATTTGTTTAACAGGCGATGTATGGTAAATTCTCCTGAAATTGTTCAAACATGACTTGATACGCTAGAATGGGAGTGACACCGAACCTTTTAAGGACACAATGCCTTTGTAACGCAGGTTGGCCTTTGTAGCTTCTATTCCCCACTGCAATTCCTATTCACACAACTGGACTTTCTAGTCACAATCTGTTTAATTCTGTAACGTAATCTCTAGCCCAGGGTCAAGTCATCAATTTGGATTTTATGTTTTTTTTTTTTTATTCTGGTTATTTCCCCATATAGGACGCATTGCTGTGCCCCACATTCCGCTCAGCAGCCTGTGAAGACCCACGCTTTCTGCGATGACTGACAGAGAAGCCAAACTACACATTGTCCCAAGGGCTGTTTCCAAATTTGGTCTCCCAAAGGGAAGCTCGCTAAACTCCTCTAGGCGTGCTTTAATTCCGACCCATTTTCACAGTTTCATTTGTTCTAATACCTAATTCTTTGTTTGCCTCAGCAAGCCTCACCAAAAGGGAGATGGGAGGAGGGGAGCTGTTGTTTTATCTGTTTTACACTAGAAATCATTTCCTTCACCCGTTTTCCAGTTTCTCAACCCCAAACTCCAATTTAAGCCTAGGTGTCAGAGGTCAGAAGCACATCTTTCAAACACAGAGTATGTCAAGCAATACATCTATATTCACGTACGTCTAATATTCTCTTTTTATTGTTTTGTTTTATTTTCTCTCTCTCTGTTGAAATAGTTTAGTGAGTATTTAAACTTTCAAAGTGAAATTCAGGGAGGGAAAAAAGGTAAATCTTTAAAAGGGTCGATTGAACTTGTAATCATAAAAGCCACACTCTGGGCCATTTGCTGAATTGTACTCTGTTAAATGTTTTTATCCTCTTACCCTAAATTATAAACGCCCTAAACCATAAAGTAGGAAAAAAGCCAGATATCATCAATGTTCTGCTAAAAAGTTCCCCTGCCATCACCAAAGGGACCTGCAGATATTCAGAGGAGTCAGTGTGGTTTTGGTGGGAACAGCAGGTAGCAGTTTTGTGTGTAGAAAGCTTAGGTGAGAACATAGTTATTATGATAACAAAACCCTCAAATCTGGAGTGAGAGAGGCTTTGTCTCCTGTCTCTTCAAAGACATGCCCAAAGGTTTCTGAGGGCCATGAAAGGAGCATGGAGGCTTACGGTTCATCTGAAAACATATCATTTTTCTAAGGAACTGTAGCCAACAAATGATCTTCAAGAAACGGAACAAAATGATATTCTAGTCCACCAGTGACCTTTGTCTGGATCTACATCATAAAGCTTATATGAGACTAAATAGATAGGAATCTCATGAAAGAACTTGAAATCTAAGACAGTGGGGCTTGTGGGTTATAGATGCTTTTGAGAATCTGGTGAAATATAAACTCCTCACTCCAAAAACATGCAAGTATTTACACATCTATAAAGACTGGCTGACTTGCATGTGAACTACTTACATATAAAATCCACATGTTACAGAATCATAGAATCTGAGTGCTGGCAAAAGTCCTTGAAATAATCTAGTCAATCTCTTATTTTTCAGAAGAAGAAATGTATTCAGGAATTTTATTCAAGGATAAGAATCATTGTAGAAGATACACATAATTTATTTTGGTCATTTATAATATCACACTAGCACCTTAAAATCCACCAAATCAACTAAATTCTTAGCTTCAAAATGCAGAAGGGAAACTGATGTGTTAAACGAGTTACAGTGAGCAAACAAAGAGGCCCTAATTACTGCCCATCTCTCTCCAAAGCTTCAGTCATCTAACACTGAAAGGAGGTTATATTAGAGTTCTTGAGAGAAATGGAACCAAATGGATAAAGCCAGATACATAGATGGATGATAGATAGATGAGAATGTGGGTAGGTAGGTCGGTAGGTGGACAGATAGATAGATATAGACAGATTTATTATGGGAATTGTCTCATGTGATTATGAAGGCCAAGAAGTCCTACCATCTGCCCTCTGCAAGCTGGAGGCCCAAGAGAGCTAGTGGTAATTCATTTGGAGTCTGGAGGCCTGAGAACAGGGCAAGCGTGTGGGTAGGGGGTGGGTACTGGTATGAATTCTGTATTGAGAAGGCCAGGGAACCAGGAGCTCTAATGTCTGAGGTCAGGAGAAGAAGGATGGCCCAGCTTAAGAAGAGAGAGTCAATTTGGCTTTCCTCTACCGTTTTTTGTTCTATTCATGGCTGCAAAGGATTAGATGATGCCTACCAACATTGATAAGGACAAATTTTAGTCTACTGATTCAAATGCTAATCTCTTTTAGAAACACTCTTATGGACACACACAGAAATAATGTTTTATCAGCTTTCTGGGCATCCATGCGTCCAGTCCACTAAATTATCCATATATCAGAGGAGGAAAGGAAAATAGAGAAGCCACCAAAGGAAATATATTGTTTTACTCAATTTGCTATCATTGTAACAAAGTCAACAGGTTATGATCCTTATTTCTGAAAGTTTCAGCGATCAATGGTGATAAAAAGTAAGGCAATGAGATGCCATAGAAAGTGTCTTTTTCATGGGTACTAAAGCCAGAAGCTATTTCATAGAGTGAAGATGCTTCATTTCCTTGTCTACAAAATGAGTATGTTGCGTATACCTAGCTGATAGGCAGATTGGGAGGATTAAATGAGTTAAAGTGTATGAAAGATATTTGCAGACTGTTGGGCACTATATACAAATGTCAGGTATTATTTTTACAAAGGACTGCAGACTTCAGATTGTATAAAAATGCAAAAGGTCCTGGAATCCCTTTTGGTTGCTCTGACATTAACATAATGACCCATGAGCAGAAACTGTGCTTTGAACTCTGTTAGAGCACCAGAGAAGTGGACATACAGTTATTCTACTGTATGTAATTCAGTCTGCAGCTATGCCAAACTAGCTATACACCAATTATAACTTGCATATTACAAATTATGTAAAGCAATGATCTCCAAAGTGAGCTGTGTGGTTCAGGTTAGAGAAACAAGAAAATTCACATGGGTGGGGGCAAGAGAATATGAAAACTACCACTCATTGTTATTTATCTTGTTTTTGAGAAAAATAATCATTTTTATTTAATGGTATGCATCCTATATTAGTACAGTTATACATGATTTAATCTATATGTAAATATACCTATGTTAGAAAGTATGTTTAAGGTTTTTGGTGCTGGGTGTACAGTCTCAAAAATTTTAAAGTATACGGATTCTTTTATATGTACAATATTATTTGATCCTCCAAGCTGTGTTAAGTCATTAATCCCAACGTGGAGTTAAGGAAACCAAGACTGGGAAAAGTTAAGAGTTTTCTGCTGCATCTTATCTAGAAGGATAAAAATGAAATTCCAGGTTTGGGCTCTAAGTCTTGCATTCCACACCTTTACAACAAACTGGGCCTTTCCAAATTTAGCTTTTGGCAGAAGTTACTGAAAGGTAGCCTGAGGACTGTAAACCAGACTAGGGTTATGTTGGAAAGCACAGATGGCATGAGGACATAAAAAGAAGAACTGAGTTGACAGTCTCGGGTAGGTCAGTATAGGGAAGCTCTTTTAACATACAGAGTTGCGTAGCATTCAAACACCTCATTAGAATATATACATATAAGGGTCAGGCATGCGCTGATCCAGAGCCACTGCAAATGGGTCACGGTTACTACCGAAGTGCCCCAACATGATGCTGAAAGATGATACAAAGGAGCCACTTTGCTTCATGCCCCAACCAAAAGATAAAAACGCATTACCATCACTATGTTTATGTATTACTTATAAATGATATTTTCGGTATTTCTTGCATTTTCCTACCTTACTATAAGGCCCGATATAAATGCTAACAATTATTTGCATTTAACAAACCTGTGCCACAGGAAAAATGCGTATCTTGGTTTCTGCAATGAGGGCAAAAAAGGCTGAAGGGAAATGGCCTATTCTGGGTTACAACTACATAAACTTCCTCACCTCACATTTTCCTCCCTGTTTTCTGGTTCAAGAATATGTTCCGAGCTTAGAATTCATTTTCTTGGATATATTCAAAGACTATGTTTTCAACAACAGGAATTAGTATAATTCTTCTTGAAAACACCAAGTAATCTGTTCTTCTGAGTGAATTTTGTATACACAGGTTGAGTGGCCAAAAAGGGATCTAAAAATAACATACTTTTTCTGAATATAGTGGTTTCAAAGGGATGTGTGCTTCTGGGCAAAAATGTTAGAAGATGTACTTTTTTATAAGTCAAAAACAAAATTACAAAATTACTGTTAATGCATAAAATTAGATGTGTACTTAAAATTAATCTACTATACTAGTCGTAGTAAATTAATTATATTAGTGCATTTCCATTTCTGAAATCCATATCTGAAATGTGTCGTAAAAATTCAGCAAGTGGCCATTTTTCCTTTATGGTTCAGGTGGTTCGTACTGCTGATTTTGCAAGTTGGCTGGCTTGTGTGCGAGCCACTTACATACAAAATACATATGTTATGGAATCATAGAATCTGAGGGCTGGCAGAAATCTTTGAAATAATCTGGTTGATCTTTTATCTCTCAGAGAGGAAAGAGTGAGAGTGTCCCCAAATAGAAACTCAAACAGCTGGATCTGTAAATAGCAAAAAACCTAAACATGGTTCATTTATTCAGCAAATATTTACTGGCTTGATTTTGGGTCGATAGTCACATTCAAAGATCATAATGTGGCCACATAAATTATTAAAATGAAAGAAGATACTGGATGTATCATTTAGTTGACAAAATTGATGTTTAACAACATGTTGTTAGCGCTTTTCTATGTAAATACAATATGTTGCTAAAAGGGCAACTTCAACTTAAACATCTGTTTTGCTAATAAACATTGTACCTATCAGATTTGCACATCAGAAAATTGAGGAGATATGACTTCCTACAAACTGTATATTTCAAGGAGGAGGTAGAGTCAGGACCAATATAAATATCAGTTAAAAGAAACTGAATACATCATCAAAACAGCATCATTTTCATGCTTGACCTTCCATACCAGCACTTCTCATCACCTATGTCAATGTGAGGTTTAAAATGAGGGATTATTCACAGAAAATGGTAGTGAAAAATAACATCATGGTCCTTTAAATGCAACTTTGCCTAAATTGCATAAATAATGGTAGTTCTCCTTGCTTGAATTTGTAGGAAAGAGGCAGAAGAACAGAAATGAAGACCTCAGGGAAATAGGCTGTTTTTAAAAACAGAGGAACGCTTAAATGTCAGCATCTCTTCTTGAGTTTAAAAACAACATTAATATTTTTAAAATGGGTTGTAAATATTTAAAATGCATTCATAGTAATAGGAAATGCAAATATTTCATAAACTCTCCCCACAATAATTTTGACCTCAAAATAGCATGAGGTTATTATTATCATTTTTATTTTGGGGGGGTTTCTTTGTAAAAGCAACAGAGGAAGAACGAAATCAGGGATCGCCATATGTCTGAAATGTAAACATATGACATTGGTAGGCTTGTATGGAAACTCTTTTCATTCCCATGCCTCCAACTCAAAAACAAGAAGTTACTACTCTGACAATTTATTTTGAGGTAGGATCCAAAAGGCAAATGGAAAATTAAAACTAATGGATTTTTTAAAAATTTTAGCTACATTTTAAAGTTGTAAAAACAATAAAGAACATAAAAAGTTTAGAAAATATTTTAGAAAGATTACTAAAGTCATTTTTAATTATAAAAAGAAATTCAGCTAATCACTCTTCGTGTTAAAATAACGTAGTGACAAATGGAAGAAAAAAATCAGAATGATGTGACAAATGGAAGAAAAAAATCAGAATGATGTTCCAAATTAAAATACAACTGGGATCAAAGTATACTTTAAAAAAGCAACAAAAGTCTTCCAAGAAAATAAGAAACATTTGTTTAGCGCTTAATGGATGCATTGAACTGCTGTAGCAACCTATTTGAAAAATAATTTCACATTCACTCAATTGGATTTAGAAAAAAATCATTATCAATATATAGATATTAGCAGAGCTTCCCCTCTGCAAGTATTTTTTTAATTTAAATCAATGTCATTAGCAATGCTGTATTCCATCCAAGCATCCAAATAGCAAATGCTAAAATAATGTTTACCTGAAATGTTTTGCTACTGTATTTAAATTTTGATAAGAAAACAAATTACACCTGCATCCTGAATTTGATAGGGATTATTAGTTATTAGAAATTACAAAATCTTCCCTAACTTAACTTGCATTATGGATGAAACCTCAAATAAGATATGCTATTTACAAATGCCTTTGCCATTTTTGTAGAAAAAACAGGGACTACCCATGCGCAGCACCTGGATATGAAAGGTAAAGAAAACTGTTTTAATTCTCAAAACCTTCTAAAGAAATCTAAGATTTCAGGCAAAAATGTGATATGTAGATTTCTTAATTTTTATAATAAACAAAAACAGAAGAGCTGTATATTGTTATAGATGCTGTTTTACAATGAAAAATGACTTTAACATGTTTGTCCATCACTCCACTGAAATTGATATACTTCACAATTTTTATTACATACAGAATTGGCTGTATAGAATTTTAATATTTCCATTAATACATTTACATGCAAAAGTAGGAACACATTTAGATATTTTCTCTTTTATGCAACATTTCTTTTACCCAAGTGGAGCCAAAGGCACATTTAGATATTTTGTGCTTTACGCAACAGTATATCTGTTGGCTCTGTTGAACTAAAGGTGGGATATGTGAACAATAAAATACACACATACACACACACACACACACATACACACACACAAATGAGCTGCCCCTTAGAAAAACCAGAGAACCAAGAAAAGAAAGAGTTTTGAAATGCAAACACTGGTGTTGATTTAAAAGAAAAAAAATGAAGGGAGCGTAAGAAGGAGGAAGAAAATGAATTAAGACAAAGAACAGAGAGGAGTACAGGGTCACCACTGGATGTGTTTCCAAAACAAAGTTAATAGTCTCATTCCAGGGAAAATCAAGCCAACCAGGCCAGCATTTTTACTGTCATAGATTGTAAAATACCCTGGCTTCTGTACCCAAATTTCCTACAAAATCTTTTAGGAAAACCATTGCTCATGTGTAGATTATGATTATTTCTACTTGAGCTCTGTGCTCATGTTTGAAGACTTTCCTTATGTAAGAAAGAAACTCTAGGATTGAGGAATTAAAATACAGTTGGCCCTTGGACAACACAGATTTGAACTGCGCGGGGCCACATACACACAGATCATTTTCAGTAGAAGTTACACCAAGTGTGCCTGCGTCCCCTGTCTCCCCTTTCATCTCCTCAACCTCCTCCCCCCCTGCGGCCCCTGAGACATCAACACCACCCTGCCCTGCCCTCCCCTTCCTCTGCCTACTCAAGGTAAAGATGACCAGGATGAAGAGCTTTATGGTGATCCGCTTCCACTTAATGAATGATAAATATATTTTCTCCTCCTCCTGAGTTTATTTTCTTTAGCGTCCTTTAAGAACATAGTATATAACACATATAACATACAAAATATGTGTCAGTCAATTATTTGTGTTATCAGTAAGGTTTCCAGTCGGCAGGAGGCTATTAGTAAAGTTTTGAAGAAGTCAAAAGTTATATGCAGATTTTTAACCATTGGCGGGGAAGGGGGCTTGGTGCCCCTAACCCTTGCGTTGTTCATCATTCAAGCGTCAACCCTCCCTTCTGGCAGCAAAATTTAGCCTACTGGTAACTGGGAAGATCAGGCTGGGGCAATTTCTTTTTCCAGAGGGAATGAAGAATAGCCAAG
This sequence comes from Eulemur rufifrons, assembly GCF_041146395.1. Lineage (NCBI taxonomy): Eukaryota > Metazoa > Chordata > Mammalia > Primates > Lemuridae > Eulemur > Eulemur rufifrons. The sequence continues at coordinate 18,536,579 of NC_090992.1, forward strand.
AAAAGAAGGGAGAGAAAAGGATTTGTAAACAAGCACTTACTCTGAAAAGAGCTAGGGAAGATGGAAGGTGGGGAGGGCATAGAGAAGATACTGGGTCAGATGTTACCAAGGGGATTGAGCTTTGGCGTGAGCCACCTCCTTCTCCGGCTTTTCCAAGTCCTGCTTTTCCATGAATATCCTTCACGTCTGCTCTGTTGTCTCATTCTTGTTTCCTTATTCTCCCAACTGGGAAGAAAGTTCATCTTTTATTTTAAAACTTTCCATCTGAAGCTGCTATCGGGGTATTCCAGCTCTAAGACTGTGACCCAGTCACAGGGTGACCAACCATCTGGGTTTGCCAGCGACCAAGGAGCTTTCTAGGACCCGAGACTTTCAGTGATAAAACAGGGAGAGTCAAGGACAAACCAGGGTAGGTTGGTCACATGACCTGTGAATTTCTTCTCCTGTCCTCTGGTTCCACCAGTCACATAGACATTTTTAATGAAATCAGGGCAAGAAATAAATTAAAAACTAAAAGTTAGAAGTATATGACCAGAAATTCAGGGGGCCCTCAGGAAGACTATGCCATCAATAAGCCTTATTTACTGAAGGGAAAATAATGTGTACAGTACATAAGTCCTATAGTAACTGTTAATCCTCTCCAGAAAAAAATAAAATAAAATAAAGAATGCGACTGATAAATTACTTACTGAAAATGTAACGCTCAAAGCAGTAACCACAATGCAATAATTATTGGACTTGATTAAACATAAAAATAAATCTGTCTTTTACCTCTCTCTCATCCCATTAGTACGTACAATGAAAGGAAAAGCCTTTTTAAAAGGTACCTCACGGCCAATTTTTCCCCCTTAATTCTGCATTGTAACAAACAAAGGTAAAATCAAAAATCATGCAAGCGGTGAAGTATAAGCTTTTTCCCATTATCCTTGGAAGGACGAGGACAGTGCCAATTAAAAACATGTTCCCATGTAGCTCGCAGAAAACGCTTTTTTCTGTTTAACTCCTTGATAGTGGAATGCCTTATTAAGAGGAAAAGAATCACAAAGTATAATGGCTTAGAAATCATCAATATTTCTGGGGAAATCAATCTATTTGTCTCAATTTAAATGTACAGAACCTCTCCTAACCTGACATAAATAATATTCCCTGTTCATAAAGTCTGAGACTAAAATGAGCATCTAATCTCTAAAAATACTCGCTAATAATGTTGCCTTTCTTAAGGTAACAAGAAAAAGTAGGATCATTCAATAGAACACGGTCAAATTATTTCTGCTTTAAATGGAAGAATGTGGCCCCATTTTATATGCATGTGTGCACGTCTCAATGTGACTTTTTTCCTCTGTTGAGATACTTGACTTTGATTTTATTTTTATCATTTACGCTGTGAAATGCCAACACCACGCCATTCCTACAAAACACGCTTTTATCCGTTTTTTTAAGTCCACGTTCAAGTTAGAAAGTAAGTCATATCTCCAGATCTCGTTTTGTAAAGGTTGTACTCACCACAGGCTTAACACAACGGTGGGAGACAGTGTGGAAGGGATCGATAAAGTAGTATTACCCTTTGTGATGGTGAGTCTCCGCAGGGCGTTCCGGCTTAACTCTGCTGTCCGTGCTCACGCTCCATCCTTACCCACTGGGAGAGGGCACTAAGGCATAGTTACGGACCAAGAGCCCCGACCAGGATGAGAAACTCACTTCCTTCCCCTTGTTCTGCAGCTGCTTTAATAAAGCCAGAGAAAATCTGGATGCCTTAAGACGAAGTTTCCAATTTGAAAGACAAATGTATAAACACCCTGAAGTCTGAGGGCACAGGCCTCGACATTCAGACAGCCGTATGCATTGCCCGGGACGTTACACGTTGACAGAAGGCCTATAAGTGCACCATTTCTTCAACCTCAACTTGTCACTTGTGATTTTTAAAAAGCCAGCTACTGTGGTTGCAGGGATACAACACTGCAACGTAATGAGCTTGTATTAATTGCCTCTTTCACTTGCCAAGTGGACTTAGGGAATAATATGTTAAATTTCCCTCCAAATTAAATGTTTATAATTTCTCATTTGTCACTGTAAGAGTAAAATTACAGCTCTGTAGTTATGAATGTTATAAGGTCTGAGGACATGATCGTGCTGTTACCATTCTCATTAATAGGGAGTAGCTGACGCTATTCATGCCTGAGACACTGAGGCTTGGCATGTTTTACAGAAGGGACCATGTGGATCTTCCGTAGTTCTTTTTTTTCTAATAAGAGTACTGAGACTTTCATTTAATTAAGTAGACCTCACTTTGCTATTCAGGCAAAGCTAATGGTAAGCAATACAAATTCCTTCATAGGGCCTTACGACGATACAACTGATTTAAGTTCTTTTCTATGTCCCTATTACTTTTCAGGCCACATTTCAACCACTTTCCCTGACACAAATATGAGTAGATACCTCCCCCTGGTCCCCTCTCATATCAAATCTCTCATCAGACTTAAACTTTTTTCTGAGTCTCAACTCCCATCCCATCCCTTAGGCTAAGACCAAGGCTCTTCTCGCTAATCTCTTGTTCCTTCTAATACCCGACCCAAGATTTGTCTTTATTTAATAAAGAATGAGACAGAACCTACCATGGAATATATGCAAATAAATAAGAAAAGATCTGCAGAGACCTATGCTTTCTGCCTCTCTAAGCAAATTAACTGCAAGAGACTAAAAACCAGCTTGGCCATGACATTTTTGGGTTCAGACAACTGGCATTCTCCATTCTCAAACGAGATCCTTAAAGAGATAGGCTTGGATTTTGGTATAAATACTATATCCCATACCAGGGTGACTGCCTGTATACTACTATTTTAGTACCGATAGGTACACATGCCTCCAGTGATACTATACTGCATAACTATTATCCACTAAGTGAGGGTACCATCTATTAAATCTTTTAGGCTACCAGGGATAAACTGGAGGGAAAAAAGCACTCTTTATCTTGTAGAACAAATTTATTTCCCCTTTGTCTCGACTTCCCCTGATTAGACTACACTTCGTTCTTATTATTAAAACTAAAAGCATCATTCATGTGATCAACTAAAGAACCAGCTACTGTGGTTTTACACCTCCAGCAACACTAAGAACTCGGAAAAGCTTTGACGGTGCAGTTTTGCTTTGCCACGTCCCAGATAAAATGCTTAGGTCAAGATATCTATGGCCCCTGACAGTGAAAAGGGACAGTATTAAAAATAAAAAATACATCCCCTATCCAGGTTCTCCCATCCAGTTCAAACTGCAGGGATCACACAGAGACTGTTTTCTTTTTCATCTTGATGGAGTTATTTTTCCCTATTTATTACATTGATTTCTTTTTATAGTTTTTAGAAAGAATAAAGCTAGGTATAATGCACCTGACATGGAAGATAAAATTGTGAGTAAGAGTGAACCTCATCCTAAAGGAACATCAAATCTGACACAGCAGAGAAGTCATACATACAAATGATGGTAACTGAGGCTACTGCAAAGTTAGACAAGCATGGTTCTGGAACAGGGTACCTCTGCGCTACTTGGAAGCACAGGGTTAATTCCACTCTCTAAGCTACATTTGTACCATCTCTTCAAAGTTGGTAAAGGAACTGATGAGATCACAATTGCAAGCTCTTGACCAGCTCCCAGATAATACACGTTCGATAAATAGTATCTAGTTCATTAATTAAAATTTCTGTAATGCACAGCCCCATAAGGTAGAATAATAAAATGTTAGAGGAAGCTCAGTGAATTCGGGAGGCAGGAGCATAGTCATACCTGGCTAATGGTTCAAGAGAGACTTCACTGTGACGATTTCCGAATCTTAGCAATAAACAAACAAACAAACAAACAAACAAGAGAGACTTCACAAAAGTGAAACGGCTACAGACAAGAAAAAAAAAAAAAGACATTCAGTAATAACTGGGTTGGGCTAGAATGTCAAGCTTCCATGTTCCCACAGAGAACATTCTAGATGATCAGCTTGGAAAACTAGGAGAAAGCCTCATTGAGGAAATACTACCAGGGATTTTCTACTGATTTGAAATGCATTGATGATCTCTGAATGTTTAGAGATTTACCAGATTTTTATAAAGTAATCTGGCAAATTTGTGTGAGGGTTTTGAAGCAGGAAAGTCCATAGGTAAAGAGATAGAAGTGCTATGAGAGTTTAGGTGAGAGGAAAGGAGGCCTTTTAACCAAATAACGATGGTCACAATGAAAAATAAAAAGGACAGCAGAGAGGAGAAACACTGATGATGTAGGAAGTACAGGAGTTGACAATTTATTGAATGTAGGGTACGACAGAGAAAGGAGAACAAATAAAAAAGGCTCACACATTTCAAGCCCAATGTCCAAGAATGTGAGAAAATGTTACACAGAAAAGAATAATCTGTGTTGGGGGTAATATTAGCTTTTGGATCACATAAATTAGCTTGGTTCTTGCTAAATTTATTATATCATTTTAAAACTTAAAAAGCAAATTGTCAGGCGGGGCGCAGTGGCTCATGCCTGTAATCCTAGCACTCTGGGAGGCCTAGGCAGGAGAATTGCTTGTGGCCAGGAGTTCGAGACCATCCTGAGCAAGAGCAAGACCCTGTCTCTACTAAAAATAGAAAGAATTAACCAGGTGTGGCAGCCCGTGCCTATAGTCCAAGCTACTCAGAAAGCTGAGGCAGGAGGATCCCTTGTGCCCAGGCATTTGAGGTTGCAGTGAGCTATGATGATGCCACTGCACTATAGCCCAGGGAACAGAGCGAGACCCTATCTCATTAAAAAAAAAAAAAAAAAAAAAAAAAAAAAAAAGGCATATTATCTTACCACTGGCCATCTGAAATTAAAATTATTAGTGATGCAAATTTCCAAATACATATAACATCTGTGACATTAACATATCTCAGGCCATATTTAGAATCTAGGAAATAGGGGTCCTATTTCTCAAACAATAGACAAAAATATTTTTAAAATATTTTTAAAGGACAAAAACATTCAGTATGCCATCTTAAATCAGCCCCCTTAGGGATGGATACCTGTTCCCCTGTGTTCATTGCAGCACTATTCACAATAGCCAAGATACAGAAAAAACCCACATGTCCATCGATGGATGAATGGATAAAGAAATCATGGCACATACACTCACATGCACACACACACAGACACACAATTCAGCTTTAAAGAGAAGATACTTACACCTGTGACAACATGGATGAATCTGGAGGACATTATGCAGAGTGCAGTAAACCAGACACAGAAAGAAAAATACTGCATGATCTCACTTTTATGTGGAATCTAAGAAAAAGTTGAATACATAGAAACAGAGTACAAGGTGGTTACCAGGGGCAGGGAGGAGGAGAAACTGAGGAGAAATAGGTCAAAGGATACAAACTTGCGATTATGTAGGATGTATAAGTCTAGAGATCTAACATATACTATGGTGATTATTGTTGATAATATTGCATCGCATAATAAAAATGTGCTAAGAGAATAGATTTGAGGTGCTTTTATCACACACACGCACAGGTATATGCATATCAAAACATCATGTTGTACACCTAAAATATATACAATAAAAAATAAATTTATAAAACCCAAAGCAACAAGGCATCCATAATATTTATATCAGGTACAAAATAAGGCTCTGTCACATGTTAATTCTATTTACTAACGATTGTTCTTCAGTATTTCATGAAAAGTATTTAACAGGGCTAAGAATGTGTCAAAACAGCGATGCAGGAAGTGAGGGCACTGGGAGAGAACCCCCAAACAAATCTGCCAGATCAGAGAAGGTATTTGCTTCGTGTGACAGAGAAAATTAAATCCTCATGCCAACATAAGTGCATAAGAATAAGCGCAAGTCGAAGGTGCATTAATCTCAATCACTGTTTATTTGCGGTGTTTAGACATATTACATGCAGGGTATGTTTCCATTATTGTTGTTTTGAATGAAACACGCAGCAATTCATTGTGAGAAAACCAGGGAAATAATTTTCTCAGCTGCAGAACTCCAATAACAAAGGGAAAACTACAAAACTCCAGTTCACATCACAGCCTTGCATGCTTAGCCCTGTCTTTATTTCAAAGCAGTGGAAAAGGGAAACCAAGGATGAATCATTCCCTGAAATGTTAATAACATAATTTCTCTGCATTATTATATACTTTATGTTAAAAAATCACATATGGATCATTAAAAAAGATTAAGATATGTCTGAAAAGAATTTCAGCAAAAAAGTGGTTAACATTCATCATAGCCTTTCAAAACAAAATTGGATTCTACTTTATCTGAAAACTTTCCAATGCAATATTACTTTTTCTTACATATACAGCCTGCAACTTACCTAGGGCACTATTTATCATTTGGACAACTTAAGTACACCACACACACACACACACACACACACAAATCACCTTGAGACAAACGAGAAATTCTCTCTTGGGAAACTCAAAACTGTATTAAAATGATAAGTAGCAAGTCTTCACTCTTCCTTCATTAACTTAGGCAGACAAGTGTGATGCACACACACCAAAAAAATCAAGGTTCCAACATGCTCCTGGTCATAATAATCATCTTTGCTTCCTCCAGTCCACAAAGTTTGTTCATTTTTACAAAGACATTATAAGCTGTGATGGAAAAAGCTGTACCCAGAGGAGCCTTCCAATTATCCACACAGGTAGCCTAGCCCATCTGGGACCCTTAACAGGTATGGGTCAGGACTTAAGGATTCAAAATAATTATTGCAAAGGAAGTGCTTGAATGAGCAATTTCTCTTTGGTATTCTATCCATCTAGTGTAGTAAAGCAGAGAAAAGGGAAACTGAAAATTGGAGTTTCAAAATGCAGAAATCAGAAATAACACAACACAGTGAATAAGGAAATTCAAGTTTGTTGATTGTTTTATGTAGGTGGTATACAGGTTTTTTTTAAATTCCAAAATTAACTTTATCTTTAGTCTTTTCCAAAGTTCCTTGGAAGTCCATTTATATATATTTTATATTGATGTATAATATTTTGTATACTTAAGGGGTACGTGTGATATTTTGTTATATGCATAGAATGTGTAATGACCCAGTCAGGGTATTTGACGTTTCCATCATTTTGAGTATTTATAATTTCTATGTGATAAGAATAGCTTAAGTTCTCTCTTCTAGCAACTTTGAAAAAAGTGTATTTATTTATTTACTTTTTTTAATTTTAGAGACAGGATCTCATTATGTTGTAGGCTGAACTTGAACTCCTGGGCTCAGGCGATCCTCCCGCCTCAGCCTCCCGAATAGCTGGGACTACAAGAGTACACTGCTATCCCCGGCTGGTATATAGTGTTTAAAAGAGCACATTACAAGGTAAACTCTAGCAATCACACCTCACAGGTATCTATGTCAAAACAGTGTTATGTGCCACCTGCTATAAATATTCACACTTCAGAATTCTCACAGTCAATAACCCAGAAGGAAATCCATTTCGATACCCAACATGTATATTTTAGGTGCCTTTTGTATACAGAGATTGGGGCAATGGATGTGGTCAGGAGGAGAAACACATAGTACCTTTAGACGCTGCTCTAGATTTTAGTCAAATTCAAGAATGAATCCAAATTACTTTTTGAGAAATAAAGTCATATAAGGAATAAAAAGAGACTTCCCTAGGGATTTCTTTTAAAAAAAAAAAACAATCAAAAATCAAAAATGAAAGCTGTAAGTATGCACAGATTTTGCCCTGAAACCGCCACTGTCCCACCTGGGAGGCAGTCCTAATATTAAGAGTTGGGGCTTTGGAGTCAAAAAGTCTGGGTAGCAGTGCCAGCTCCACTGCAGCTATTAATGGATGAGTGGTCTTAGGCAAAATTACCCTTCATTGAGCCTTAGGATTCAAGCCTAACTAAAAATGGAGAAAATGACAAGAACCTACTGAATATGGTTGTGGGAGGTTTAAAGTAGATATTCTTTTCATTGAGTACAGCACACTGCCTATGTTATATAGCATATAAATTCCTGGATATATGACTCAACTTTCCCAAATGTCACCAGAAAAGAAAAGATCTTTTCCTTTAAATATTCACATTATAGCCGTCTTTGCAAAGGCTCCATTTTGAACCGGATGGTATGGTGTTTGCCTATGCTGGGTTGCTGTCCTGATTGTTGAGTGCTGCTGTCACCCTGCTTGTTAAATATTTTGAACATCTCTCCTGCTGTTTGGAGAATACATAATGGCTTGTATGATGTTAGCCAATGTTAGCTTGGATGGTAGAGAGGTCAAACTGTCTAAAAGGAGGCAACAACATTTAATGCTGATTTTGTCATGATTCCGGGGGGGTAAAATTTCACATTTCCAAGTGCCAAGTTCTGAGAATAAGTCTTTTTAAAGAGGCCCAATTAATATGTCTTTGTTCACTCCCTTAGATCCATTTCCTATCTTTCTCTGTTCTGGGTGTATTAAGGCCATTAAATATGAAATGTCCACTTTTGAATCAAAAGTTTAATTTATTATGTTTCAGACAAGAAGCAGTTCAATTAATCAAACTATGTGCCTAAACTATAGACACAGTTTTGCCTTCTTAATGGTAGCTTGTTTATGCCAGCAGAGAAGAAGCCTGGAGAGTGAGTGGCAATAAAATTGCAAAAGGCGTTTGCCACAGCTTGATGAGAATTGAATATTTTTCCTTGCAAAAACTGGTCCAAAGACTGGAAGAAGTGGTAGTCAGCTGGTGCAAGGTCTGGTGAATATGGTGGGTGACAGAGTTTCCAAGTCCAACCAACCTCTGTAGTTTGAGCAACTTTGTTTTTTGTGCGACGCGTGGTTGAGCATTTCCTTGCAAGAGGATTGGCCTGTTTCTATTGACCAATCTCAGCTGCTTAATCGCAAGCATCCTCATTTCATCCAATTGGTTGCAGTAGACATCTGTTGTAATCAATTGACCAGGTTTCATGAAACCTTAGTAGATAATACCAGAGCTGAATCACCAGACACCATTAGCTTTTTCTGATGAATATTTGGTTTTGGACCATGTTTCGGCACTTCATCTTTGTCCAACCATTGTGCCCAATGCTTGCAGTTGCCAAAAAGAATCCATTTTTCATCACACATAATAATATGGTGTAGAAATGGTTCACCTTTATGTCGTGACAGCAAAGAAAGGCAAGCTTCGAGATGATTTCTCTGCTGATGCTCATTTAATTCATTCTATATCCATCTATCTAGCTTCTTTACCTTGCCCATTTGTTTCAAATGGTCCAATGTTGTTGGAGTAGTAACATCAAACTTTGCTGCTAGTTCAGGTGCAGGTTGAGATGGATTTGCTTCCACTATAGCTTTCAGCTCATCATTATCCACCTTGGTCACAGGTCACCCACATAGCTCATTTTCAAGATTAAAAATCACCAGAACTCAACTTCTGAAACCATTGATGTACTATGTGTTCATTAGCCACATCTTTCCCAAAAACTTTGTTGATAATTTGAACAGTCTGTGCTGCATTGGTTCCAGGATGGAACTCATATTCAAAAATAACACGAATTTTTGACTTATCCATGGTTTCACAAAAATTGCTCTAAAAAAATATTTGAAAGATAATCACAAGGAAAGCCATGTGTTTGAAAGACTGAGGATGTACCTTCACAATAAAAATAAGTGTCAAAGTGAAATGTCAGAGATATCAACTGTTAAACTTAGTACTTGAAGAAATTGGACATTTTACAATTAATAACCTTCTGAAAGCTGAACCTGAGAGTTAGCTTCACCTGCCCTGTGGAATCCCATTGGATTCAGCTAATGGGAGGCAACAGAAAGAGTTCAGAAGGCAAGAGAAGACAAATTCCCAGTTGTTTCTTCCCTCCCTGTCTCCCTTGAGTCTTCCTGGTCCTTCCTGGTAGTGGCTGTGCTCTTCTCCAGCTGTATTGCTCTTTAGTAGCTCCTCTTTCATTGTTGCTCCAGGCTGCAAATAGGCTCTGGTAACAAGTCTCCTTCTTGTGTCCCATGTCCCTTCAGTCCTGGGGATGGAAAAGGCTGCCCCAAAGTTGCTCCTCCCTGGGGGGTTCCCCATTCCTTGCTGATTCACTGAATCTGCCTACACCTCCACACATAGTTCCTTTATTAACCTCTCTTCTGCAAAACCCTTTAGAGAGCGCCATCGGTTTCCTATTGGGCCCCTGCCTGATAAAATTGCTTACAGGAGCATTACAGTGAGTGGTTATGTGTGGAGATCACACACATAGGCAGGACAGGCAAAGCTTCGCTTCTAGGCAGTGATAGAGGGAGCCATTCCATTACCAGAGAGAACAACTTTATAGTTACAGTGAGTAGCAAGTGCAAAGGTGGAAGCTTATTTAGGATTTTCAAGGCACAGAAAGAGGCTAGTGTGGCTGGAACAGAGCCAAAGGGGCAGCAGGTCTTAGCATATAGATGGCGTTAAAGACACGGGCTGGGCTGAAATTACCCAGAGAGTGAATGCCAGAAAGAGAGGATACGAAGACCCATAAAAGAGCTGTGGAGGGGAAAGGGATGGGCCAGCAACCAGCAAGGGATATTGAGAAGGAGAAACCAGAGGAGAGCCAAGAGAGAATAGTATCTAAGAGGTCAGATGGAAAAAGGAACTTTAGGAGGAGTGATGAACTGTGTCAAATCCTGGGGTAGATCAAGTAAGACAAGGACTGAGAATAGACCACTGGATATAGCCACGTGGTTCATTGCTGACCTTGACAAAGGCTGCTTGAGTGAAGTGGTTGAAAACAACGTCTAACTAGAGTAGATTCAACAGAAAGCAAAGATAAATTATAGATCAACTCTATAGAGTTTAAATTAAACTAAAATAAAAACAAAACCTGAAACCTGACCTAATGTTATATCAAGGGATTTTTGTGAGTTGGCATAAAATTCCCAATGAGAGTATCATAGAGAAAACACCCTATGTCTCAAACAACTGAGATAGTATGTGATGTGCTGTGCAAAGCTGTTATAAATAAGAGACATATCATTAGGCCAGAAAGTTTGTACACTCAATTTGGCCAAACAACTTTTTGGTCTTCTTATAAAGAACTTTACACACACACACACACACACACACACGCGCACACACAAACACCCTATACCTGGCTAGCATTTACGCAAGAGGCTGAGGTTGCTATGCTGCATGTGAGATTCAAACAAAATCCTGTTTTGAGACTGACCTGCAAACCAATGAGGTTTGACAAGATTGGAAATAGTGGTAACAACTTGATTGTACATGTTTCCCCCAAGAGGGAATTGAAAAGAATCATATTTGTTAATCCTCCTATAAGAACTTCTATTGTATCTTTATCCCTTCTTAAAAAGAGCATGGCCCATTCTCTAGAAAGAAGAAATAGGATTCTATGTAAATATTCCAGCCACTATATGTACTCTTCTGGTGTGAGCAAGAGTGTGTGAGCCCTTGAGTGGGTAGGGGGCATAGGCTCCTGGAGGAAGCATCACGACCAACCACACTTGGGCACATGGGTCACTGGTGTCATGCCACATATCTGCACACTTTCCATGGTATGGTGATAGATGTCCCTATCTTTCAAGAGCCAGGTTAAGCATCAGATCAGATAATCACTTAGACAAGGCTACTCCTTTACAGAGAGCACATTCCTATGAAAACACAACTACATAAAACAAACACACCTGCAGAACAACAAACACCTTTCCTGTTAGTCCACGGCACCAAGAGCAAGGGCCAAAGAAAGATACGAGGAGGCATCTTGGGATTTGCCCTTTGGGATTTTTTTTTTTTTTTAATGTGATGAAGGCTAACATTTCCTCCATGGAAATGTCAGCCTGGGCAAGTGAAATTTCAATTAGCATTGCTGTTGTTGTAAACAAGAATAGCTAATATTTATTGAGTGCTTACTATAGTCTATGCATGGCGTTGACTGCTACACGCAGTCTCATTTATTCCTCAAAATGGCACTGTGAAGGAAGTATTACTGCCTTGCTTATTTTACAAAGAGGGAAACAGCAGTTCAGAGTATCAGGTGACTTTCCCACGGTAAAAAACAATATATAAGTCATACAGCTGGGATGTGAACACTGGAAATTGCACCCTAGAACCTATAAAAGATAAATTACTATAATACTAGCTCATATTTAACAGATGAAGCATGGATTTTATTTCCATGTTTTCCTTCCTTAATTATGACTATCACCTTATTTTACTGATGAGAAAACTGAAGCATAAAGAGTTGAAATAGATCACCCTGGTGAAGGAACACAGTGACAAATTAAACCCAATTCCTCTGACTCCAGGGAAAGCACCGTATCCCACTGTGCGGACACTTCCATTCCAAAGTTTAATTTAATGTTATTATTAAACACAGGCATCATTTTCAAATACTTACTATCACCAAGGCCTTGCTAGCTGCTACAATTGAACACAAAGACGTCATCTTCCCTCCATCAGTAACTGTAAAACAAACTCGGGAAAGCAAGGCACAAAAGCCTATGAAAAATTTAATTCTGTTAAACAATTTTTTTTTACTATACAGAGAGGACAGCACAAATAAGCAAGTAATTATTTGAATGTAAAGGACAATTCATAAGACAAAGACTTCACTGCGACTCGTAGTACCACAAAAGTTTCAGGATGACATGGGTCTTAAAGGAAAGAGGTGGACTTTTGAAATATCCTATCAGAATAAGGAGGAAGATGTATGGACAATTTTAGCTAAGACAGCTAGAGACTATAGGGAATAGTGGATACAAACGGCATCAAGGTGGAATAGAGCTGGGATTCCAGGTAGACCTTGGACTCTCTTTTGTACATGAAGAGATGTTTGACTTCAGGCATGACATGACATAAAACACTGCTTGCAGAAGATAAATTTGCTGTTCTAGATAAGTATAAATAATCTAAACTTATACACAGAAAGTAAATGAGGCTACAGCTAACTTGAGGGTTGATGCAAGGTTTTTCAGAACACCTAGGTGGCATCCACTGTCAGCATGTTTATGCTTGCGCTGAGAAACAGGCAGATTGATTTTCCCTGATTAAGGCTGCTTCAGCCTGGTCTGATGAGTAAATACCCAAAACAGCCACATGCTTAGCTGCCCTCCCTCTGCAATTACTACCTATTTTTTTCCACTCTTGATTCAAAGTGTGAGTCTCAATTTGTAATTGTTAACTTTTTCAGAGTAAGGACACGTACCAGTCACTTGATCTTGTAATTCTCCTGCATTCATGTATTCATTCACTCGCTATGTGTTTCCTGAATACCTACAAAGTGCCAGGCCAGGTGCTAAGCTTTGAGGATGCAAAAATAAAATGTCCTCTCAGTGTTTAAAGAGCCCACAATCTGCCTGTGGCACACAAAAGAGTGGGATAGTCACAGTACGGTGGCTGAAGTGTTATAACCGTCCTACATACGGCATACTGTATGACCACACGTAAGTTCTGCCTGGTGCCTCCTGCTAGGCCTTCCAGAGAAAGGAATTTTTAATCTGAGTTGTGAAAAATGAGTATTCATTTTTCCTAGGTGTCCAGAGAGGCAGACGTATTCCTAAAAGTAGGTGAAGTACGTGGAAATGAGGATCCAGAGCTGAGTTTATGACAGGGGAGGGGCGAAGAGTGAGTAGGACCTGCACACTATTTGAACTTGACTCAGCAATTGCATTTGCAGTTTAGAAACAACCACAGAGGGCAACCTGAGGAGTGGAAGAATGAGGACTGACCATAATAAAATTCACATGCATCTCAGTGCTATTATTACAAAGATCAGCTAATTTTATCTTGTGAATTTCTCTACTGTCTCCTTGATAATTGAAGACACCATGGTTTGTCAGAATGTAGAGGTAGAACTTGCTGATCCAAAAAAAAACTATGCCTTTATATTTCCCCAGCTCTAAGTCAATAATGTCAGCTCAAGAATTGCCATTATACCTCCTTAGATGTTAACTCTGACAACTTGTCGGCCAAGCATTTTTCTGAGACAGTCATCCAGGTGGCCACAGCTTGAAAGTGGAGAATTGAGAAGGAAGGTTTTGTCTTGCCAATTATAGGGATTTTAGGCCAGATACCAAACCATGACCCGGCTTTGATTAATCTAGACCCTGGGATGTATTTTTAAACACATGTCCGTATGGATCCTGTGCTCTGCGGACAAGCTAAGCCAGGTTAGAGATTACTGAGAAATATTCACTACCTGACTCTATGTGTGCTGCATCCCCTAAAAAGAATATGAAATTGTGAGAGAGGAACATTATAATATTATTGAGAACAGGCAACCTTGGTGTTTAGTGATCAGTAAAAGTAAGGTTAACAAAAATAATGGATTCCAGATATTGAATTACTACTCCATTATACTCGCTGCTTTAATGTGTTATTTAAAGCATACAGGATTTTGGATTAAAATTTATATGGTGGTGTGATTTAAATAACTTTTCATACAGGTATCTCAAATTAGCTAAATAGATATTTGTCACTCAAAACAGTTAAAATAATAAACTTCCCTTCTATATATATGTATATATATCCCTGTATAGTTTAAAAACATTTCCATAATTTAATTTTGCCTGAGGCTCCTAATAGTATGAGACAGAAAGGACAAAGATTTCCACATCCAGCCTACTTCAACAGACACAGATAATTGATGGTACTTTCCAAGGACAGGTTACAAAACTGACACAAATGCAAGATGTATTAGTGAACAGGAAAACCAAATATCTGGGCATTTACTCTGAGTTTCATTCTGAAGACCAAAAAAAGTGGAGCATCTGATTCTTTCCTTTCAACCTGAAAGTTTATGTGTATGTGTCTGTGTTTGATGTGTACATGTGTGTCGTATGTGTGTATATAACAAAGTTTTGTAAACATAATTCTGACCTGTGGGCATGAAATTAAAAAAAAATAATAGCAATAACAGCAACAGCTTTAATTTGATATTTGAATGGTCACTCACAAAATGTTTTCCCATTTATTACCTAATGTGAATTTCACTTTCATATCATGACACATACCAACATTATGATATTCATGTTATAGGTGAGAAAGGTAAGGTTCAGAAATTTTGTTCAGGATTTTACAGCAAGCAAATGACAGAGACAGTCTAGAATTCTGAACTTTGAATTTGTAGCCTAATACCAGTATCATCACTTCAAGAAAATTTCCCAATTCTCCTTAATTGTTAGAATTTATCCCTCTTCTAATCAGTATTTATAGCTTTCTGGATGCATAACCATAATCTATCTTTTTTTAATGGCATGATTATTTGCACACCTTACTTGTCTTATTATCTTCACTTGATCCCACAGTTAAGCTCAGAATAAGATTTTTGTGTATTAAGTGCTCACCAAACCTATCTTTAATTAATTTCAATTTGGTGTCTAGATCTTGTGGAAGGAACAGTTAATGCTCATCAATATCTGTGTCTGCTCTTCTTTTGGTCACTCTGCCAGACTACATGCTCTGCCTTCCTTGAGGCTCATGTCAGAGATCCAGCTGATGGAATGTGCATAGCAATGAGGACGACTATTTCCAAACTGAGCCAATTAAAGAAAACCTCCTATTTATAATCCTCACTTCCTTTCCCCAGTCTTCCACTGAACAGAGAAGGGACCTAGAGACGGGTAGAGCCACAATACAGAAGGAGCCTGGGTTGTTACATGACTCTGACGGGCAGATGCTATCTTCTCTCCAACATTCTTCCCTGCCTCCCACTCCCACCCAGTATGCATTTGAACTCTGAGATATGAGTAAGAGACAAACCCTTATTATGTCAAACCACTGGAATTTGGAGGTTATTTATTAAAGCAGTAGCCTACCCAGACTAATACAACTCTCTATTATAATAAGCTAATATCTACAAAGAAGTAATATTCAATAGACTCCAAAAGGGTATACTTTGTAAGGAGATTTTAATAAGTTATTTCATCTTGCTGATTCTCCAAATATTTTTTTAGGGAAAAGAATTAAACACAATGCTAAACTTTCAAACAAAAACATAATCATGATTTTAATGATCAATTGATTTTTCCTATCATAGAAATCTTAGGTCATGATAGATAAATTATGTGAAGTACACAGTGTAATATGAGACTGATATCAAGATATTCAGGACACACTAATAAGCAAAGCTTGGATGGGCAAATCTAATTTCAGTCAGTCCTGCTGAGTCATTCAAGATTTAAGATATATATATATCTATCCAAAATGAACATAATCCATTAGCATCAAAATAACAAAGTCCCCAAAATGCAGAGAAGTCTAGTTCTGCTCATGACTTTTATCAGCATGACACGAGGCTAATATTCATTTATCAAACAGTAAGGGCATTGTTTTGCACGCAAATAATTATCAGTTAATGAAGCTTAAAAAAGGAGTCTCTCACATCTAAATTGAATTATTCTTTCTATGGTATTTACTCTCATATTCCTAAATACTTAAAATGTTCCCATAGTAAATGAGGTCAGCTTATGTAAGCTCAAAAACTATAGAATATTTTAGCCTCAGAACATAATAGCAAAAATATTAGAGCACATTCATTCAATTCAAAAATGGAGTTTAAAATTCCATACGTGGCTACCAGGCTTTTACATCTAAAGTGAAGCTGTATCATTAGATAGTCTCTAATGACTTTTCACAATCAAATTTGACAACTATCTCATTTGACAGAGGTAAAAACTAAGGGTCTGAGAGGCGAAGCAGCTCACCTAGTGCCACACAGTGATCCTGGACTGAGAAAGATGTGTTCCAAGTCCCATTTTGGTGGCTTGTTGTCTCTGTGCCTTTTTGTTCCAGCCCTGTCTCATGAACAGCTGAGAGGAGAAATGTCCTTATTTTAAGCTGGGGTACTTGCTTAAAATACATAGTTTTCTGATTTGGGAAAAAAAAAAAAAAAGGTTTACTTTTTCTAGCACTCTTAATGCAACTGCACTCACATACTAAAGCAGAGGGCAAGTGGATACGCAATTGCAGAAAACCCCTGAAAGTTCTCATAGCTCATAGGCAGAAGGCTCAAGGAGGGCTCTGATATGAGCATCCATTTCACAGAGGATTTGGAGCCTGTACCTTCGTCTCATCTTTCTTTTCCTCCAAGTCTCCAGAGGACTTTGCCTATGGAGGCTGTGTCTACTGAAACCTTCAAAATACCTTTGTTTTGTCTTATTATAGATACAGTAAAATACTCCAGAGACAAGCGACTTGCTGGGAAGCAGCAGCCTGCTGGAATGAATGAAATAGCCAAATCTTCCCTGTAATGTTGTAGTCGGGAGCATCAGTAGCAGAGCCTGTGGTTGCCATAATCAGCAATCCCCACCGCAGAGTTGATATAAAGCAACACTCCAAGTTTCTGGTGGAAGTGTTAAAACTCAGTAAAGCGGAACATCACAGATAAATTGGGAAGTCCAGATAATTCATAAATGAAATATCTTTTATTCCTCTATTATTGAGATTCTTAAGTTTTCTCTTTCCAGAATTTTTTTGGAAGTCTGTTAAAAAGGTGTACATTTCCAGTATGATCTCTTTGTACCTGAGAGGAATGTGTATTCATATTTAGAAGGGCTACCAGAGGTCAAGAGGCCATTCATTCTGTGGTCCCTGTGAATAAAGGGCTACCAGTTTCCAAAACAAATGGGGCCACCACTGCTCTGGGAACTCTGCTCCCAAATGTGAGTTCCATGACTAGACAATGACTTTGTAGCATATCACACCCATTCAATTGACAGGCACACCAGGTCAGCGTTGGATAAAAATGCTTTCCTTTGGCAATTCTTAAAAATCATGCTTGTCAACAGATTGAAACAATCTATTGGCAAGAAAGAGCTGAAATCTATTTTCTGGTCACATAGTTGCACCTTTTTCTGAAATGCACTCTGCTTTGTTTATAATAGGATTGGTCATAAGTATCAGTCTTCTGAAAAAAAAAAAAACAACTTTCTATTTCAATTACCAAAACAATAAAAATAAAAAAATAAGTTTTTGGCTTAGGGTTCCCTTCCCCCACACCCAGGGAAATATTTTTCATAGAGAAATAAACGGGCTTCAGAGAGGTACCAAAGATTCTCTATTTAAAATTCCAAAGTGCTTTGGCTCATCCACCCAGCTCTTGCAAGATTGACCATATGTGAAATTTGAATGTAGATTACAGTGTTTCAATTTAACAAGATTAAGGTGTGATTACATTGGTTATTTTGTAATTTCATACTTTCTCCATTAAGGGATGTCAGCATTTAAGATCACTCTCAGTCATTTTTAATAGCATACTGAAGTGGAAAAAATGCTTGCAGTTTTAAGTTGTTAGCCATTTAACTTTCCTTGGTTTGTATTTTCTAATCTGTTATTTCTTAAAATATGTTCTGATCATATTTTCTCCACAATAAACTACATTACAATCCATTCAACTTTCTTTAATTTCTACATTCTAATCTTGTTTTCTTAAGATATATGCCCCCACCCTATATTCTTAGTGGAAAAGGAGGGCAGAAAGCACAGAACTTTTAAAAAATACTAACATATTTGGACTTAATTTGCAGATAGAAATTTTTATTTATCCACTCCCTAGAGAGAAGCAGTCTGTAATAGAGTAATGCCCACTGTGGCTTCTGCTGAATACTGTTGTCCCACAAGATATTAATTTTGTGTAAAAAAGTAAATCATAGCCAAACACTGGTGAGAAATGCTAAAAACAAAACATACGGGTTTCTTGGAGAGTCACAGTGCACACTTGCACGGTAAAATCCCTGAGTTATCCTGTAGGAAAGAAATATGTTCAATTTTCTTCAAACAATCACATCAGATCCACAATTTATTTGAACACAGATCTGTTTTCATTCTTGGAACATCATTAAGATTCCTCAGGACGCTAGTGTTCAAGGAACACAGTTTGGAAAAACCAATTATTATTGAAAATCCATGGGTTTTAGGGTGTGTGTTTCCCATCTCAAGCTTTGATGCTTTCTAGCTGTGTGACTTTGGACAAGTTACTTAACCTCTCTGAGCTTCATTCTAATTTTGCATTCCAACCAGTACTCATGAGGCATCATTGCTAGTCTAGGCCCTGTGCTAGTTAGGCACAAGGAACACTGCAACACATAAAACAGACATGCCCCACCCTCAGGTAATTTAGGGTCAGGTAGAAGAGCTAGACATTAAACAAATGCATGTATAACTAGAGTGTTGATAAGCGTAAGCAAGGAAAAAGAATAAGTGGAGGAGATAATTACAGGAAAAAGCCTAAGTAGATTGAGTGGGCGGGGAAGTTCTTTGAGGAAGTGACAATTAAGCTGAGGCCGGAAAGAGAGCAAAGCAAAATGTGTCAGCCAAGTGTTCCAGAGAGAGAGGAAAAGGCAAATGCAAAGGGCCCAACAGTGGCCCTGCATGCTGACTTCGCTCAATGGAGAAAACACGAATCTTATAGACTACTTGGCTACATCTTCCTTCATTGTGTTGGAAGAGCTTCTTGTATCTGAGGTGCAGCTAAGAGGCCAGTGTGGCTGGAGCACAGCTAGCCTGAGTGGTGACAGCTGCCAGCTATGACACAGGCAGGGGCAGACCTGGGTCCTGGTGTTCAGGACCCGTGCCAAGTAGTCTGGATTTTACTGTAAGTGCATAGGATGCTGGCAGGGTACTCTCTGATTTAAGTTTATAGAAGATCATACATGGAAACAGGAGACAAGTTAGGAGGTAATTTCTTGGTAAGAAACCGTTTCAGATTCCTCATCTGCAAAACTGGGATATTGACTTTTTAACTCATATTGTTGCAAGAAAGAGTTAAAACTGGTAAAAAGATCTTGGCACCAGAAAAGGTGCCAAAATAGAACGTTCTGCTCCCATTTCTCTCCTGACACACAGAGCCCAATTATCTAGAGACTTCTATATGTCTGAGTTGACTTCCACCCTCCTAACCTTACACAATCCATCCGGCTTTCTGAATTATGACCTCTTGAGACTGTTTGCATGTCAAATGAACCACACTGTGAATAATTTCAGAGAGAACGCCCTCTCTACACTACCTGCCCTCTCGTGACAGGTGAGAGCGAACATCACCAGTCTTTCCTTATGAATTCAGAATTCCATCATCAGCAATGTTTGGATTCAAATGTGCTTGGCTATCCAAGCAGAACTGAAATGTGAAGGTTGTGGGGTATGGGAAGGGCCAGAAACTAAATGAATAATTACAAAGCATCCCCTAGAAAGAAAATACCTTGTGCTGACCATTTGGATACTTTGCCTTTTAATGTTTTTCATTATGTTTTTTCAATTTTAATTTTAATTTATTTTAAGTGATAGATAAAATTGTATAACTCTATCATGTACAATAGGATGCTTTGAAGTATATATACATCATGGGATAGTTAAATCTAGCTAATTAACAAATACATTATCACACATAGTTATCATTTTGTGGTGAGAGCACTTAGCATCCACTCTCTTTACGTTTGTCAAGAATACAATATATCATCGTTAACTCTAGTCACCGTGCTATACAGCAGAGCTCCTGAACTTATTCTTCCTATTTAACTTTGCCTTTTTAAAAAGTCACAATCAAAATAAATGACCCAATTTCTTTAACAAATAAAATGGGTGGAAATAAAAGGATACAGGTGGGAAATGGTGAATTTTAAGAGATTTAAGAGACTGCTTATGGACTGAATGTTTATGTCCCCCACTCTCCAAATTCAGATGTTGGAACCCTAATCCCCAATGGGATGATATTTGGAGAGGAGGCTTTTGGGAGGTAATTAGGTCATGAGGGTGGAGCCCCTCATAGTGCTATTTGTGCCCTTATAAGAAGAGATACAGAGATATGGGAGAACTTTCTCTCTCTCTCTCTCCCTGCCTCCCCCTCCCCCTGCCATCCTGTGAGACTGTAACCAGAAGATTGGCCTTCTACAAACTGGGAAGAAGCTTGCACACCTGCCTGTCATCACCAGCCTGCACGCATCGGCTGGCACGTTGGTCTTAGACTTCCCAGCCACCTCCAGAACTGTGAGAAATAAACGTTTGTTGTTTAAGCCACTCAGTGTACAGTATTCTACTATAGCAGCCTGAACTGACAAAGACAAAGATATAGACCCAAAACAGCCCAATCTAAACTATGATGTCTAGGGATATACCCCGAGTTATAAAGAAAAGCAAAAAAATAACATAAAATATAAAAAACTGGTGACTTTTGGGGAGATGGCAGAGGTATGGGATAGGAAAGGACTTCTAAATAAGAGTGATGAAGGGCTGGCCAAGTTATATGTCTTCACCT
Source organism: Eulemur rufifrons (assembly GCF_041146395.1). NCBI lineage: Eukaryota > Metazoa > Chordata > Mammalia > Primates > Lemuridae > Eulemur > Eulemur rufifrons. Next base: position 18,557,767 of record NC_090992.1, read on the forward strand.
GCTGGTGGTTACAAGTGCACTTGCCTTACAATAATTTACGTTTGTTTTATTTGGTGTTCTGTATCTATGTTTTATTTTAAAATAAAATGATTAAAAAGTAAAGAAATTAAAGAGCAAACAAATAACAAATTTTACACATCGGTTATTTCAATCAAAGTATGGCACAAATTTTCAAAGTAAAAAAAAAAATAGCTTGCAGTTTACAAAATGACTTGATGTATGTGTGCTCCTATAGGAAAAAAATAATCCAAAATGGGAATGATGATAGTTTCATTTTTTCTGCTGAATTTTTCTCTTCTTTCTGATTGTATATCATAAATGACTCACTAAACTGTAATTTCATTACAGAGTTCAATTAATTTGTCTGTTGTTTAGTGGCTCCCATATCATGAAATTATACGACAAAAGTATAAATTAAATGAGCAATAGGAAGGTATTCCTGTTGATAAAATTTTTAACGTAGATTATAAAAAAGTTTACCTCCAGAACAAATTGGACAATTAATTTTTTAATTCTTTATTTTGATCTTTAAGTAGTCATTCTACCACGTAGTTGATGGGCTTAAAATGACAATGAGTAATTGACAATTACAGGTCTTTTGTGCTGATACAGGTATAAAAACATCTTCCTCCCTTAAGCTGCATTTTCTAGCCCAGACATTGGAAAAGAATATAGAATTTTAAAAGTCTTTAACAACTCCAAAATACTCTTCACTTGCGGAAAATTTCTAGGTTCTTTTATCATCTCATCTTTGGTTATTAGAAAACAAACTCTTTTCATAGCCTTATGATCTAATAACATGGTAGAAATTGGAACATTTCACATTTAAGTATGCTAGTGAAAAATGTAAATCATTACTTGGTAAGCAGGAAGCCGACTTATTCTAAACGAGCAGTTTATCAATAAACAGACCACGTTCATTTCCCTTTGATTTACTCTATCTTGGAATCCTGTGGAGTTTTTTGTCCTCATCAAAGAGAGGCCTTCTGAAACCCAAACACTAAAAAACAATACCAGGATGGAAGGCATGCTTTGTACAAGTTACAAGGAACTACTGGGGCTACTATATAAAATATTTTTCCTACTGGAACAGATTGCAAAACTATCACAGCATCAACGGCATGAGCCTACAAAATTGCTTTTTTAACTCAGAATGCTGGGACATTATGAATCACACCTGCATGAAAACAAATGGCAAGGCTTAGTTCATAAAAAACATATATATGTGGGTTTGCAGAAGTTGGAAATACAACAGTGTTCACATACAAACAACACACCACTGTATTTTGCCACTTCTCTTCCTTCAGTTTTAGACCCCCTTAAAATACACCTTCATGAACAGGCATCTTAAATATTTCAGAGACACCAAGTGTTGTCAGGACTAGCCATTTGGATTCAAACTTCTGGTAGTTCAGGCAATTTTTTAAATTGTCATTTTATCCGAGACAAGGGCTTGACAGGGCCAGGTGTGTAACCAGAAAAGCATATTTTGCTCTCTCAATTGCATCCCGCTACCCACAATGCTCTTCTCACCCACCGCCATTTGCAAGCGGCATGAGGGCCCAACCTCTGGCAAGGCTGTCGAAGGTGTGGACACACAGGTAACCTGAGAGCTGCTCTCTGATTTGAAGATCAAGCAGAGCTTGTTAGGAGAAGCAATGACAAAGAAAAACCAAGAAAACTTTCACAGCTTTCACAAAAAGACTTCAAGAGCTCATTTCCATTACAGATTAACCACTGGTTGGGGCAAACACACACACAAAAAAATGCCTCTTTTTTTCTATCCTGTGTGCTTAAGGTTACAGCACTACAACATCTAGAAACCCCCTATGCAATTTAGAATGAATAAGGCCAAAGAGGAGGTGAAGGGACCAGCCTTTGCCAGATGTCATTTGTATAGCGGTCATCAAAGAACAAAGCCTGCAGCTTTCCTTGTGTCTAGGAGCAATATTTGTGCCCACTACCAAGGCAGAGTGAGGCAAGGGCTATCGATAACGATTTTATTTGAGAACTTTCAGGTATGTCCAAAACATATGCATATTTTCCTCTGCAAGCACCTCCTCCAGAAATTTATAAATAGATTGTCAGTAAAGTAATAAAGCCACTTGTTATTTTCATTCCTTAGCAACTAGACAAAACCCACTTGTCCTATCACTTCATTTGCTCACTAACAAGACATCCGAAAGTCATAAAATTAAAATGCTTTGCTCTACCGATACCCAGACACACTCCAGAGGGACAACAGAAGCAGTCAGTGAAATACAAGGCCCAGGGAATCGTTTAGAAGTAAAGAGCGTGCCTGAGGAGTCCAGCGCTGCCCAAGCTCATTGCCATTTTCCACACACGCCGCACGACCGCACACGTGCACCAAAATCCCTGTCAGTTTCCCCGTGCTTCCTGCTTTTCACTTGAGGAGTAAAGGTACTGAAATGCAAATGAACGTCAGTGACAGACTTAGAGGGATACCCTTGAGTTGGCTAGCTTTTATTTCATTTTGTGTAAATATTTCTCAATTTTTAATACTTAATTGGGGAAACCTAGCTCCTACTGCAGAACACTGTGCCACGGCACTCTGAAACGCATCACTGGTGAAGCCCAATATTGTGCTTCTCGTCGTGCTCACAGATGTAGAGCAGCACTTCCCAAATCCTGTTCACTACACTGAGCACAAGGTGCTCTACAGGTTCCCTTCAGAAAAGAGTTCACAGACAAGTTTGAAAACTGTTACTTCCGTTTCTTGAATTATCTCAATGTGTATTAGTGCATTTAAAGGGTATGGGAATTCCTGAATCACGGAGCCTGGTGGTTTAACCTAGGTTCTAAAGATTATTTGACCATGGAATATTTTTGGTGGGGGGGAGCGGGGAAGAGGAAACTTTTTGTTAATATCTTTAGACACAGGATCCCATAAAACACAGCTCGGAAAATTCTGCTCCATAAAGCATAAGGATATTTTTACATGCCATAACAGGGCAAGTTGCTGAATTAGTGAATAATTTTTTTTGTTTCATCTCCTACACTGCTCCTCATGACACAGTAATATCTATGTGCATTTTGGTGCATTCTTAATATAATGCTGGATCCACAAAATGGACCCCATTACACAACAAATTGTGTCTTCGCCAATTCATCAGCAATATTAAAGAAGACTATCACAAAAGCTTTAATATCAAGGTAGTTATGATATAATTAAGTTCATCCAATAAGAAACCATGCAAGAAAGATTACAAGGCAATATGCATGACTTTTATGCTTTTATAAGGCAAACAGGATTGGAATAATTAATAAAAGTGGCTGGTATCTATTGAGTACTTTCTATGTGCCCAATACTCTTCTAATTACTTTATATGCAGTCATTCATTTGTGCCTAAGGGCAAATATACAAATTAGGTTCTAATTTTTACCCATTTTACAAATAAGGCAATTCAGGAACAGAGAAGTTAAGAAACTTGCACAAGGTCAGACACCTAGCAAATGGCACAGTGGGAAAAAGATAATGCAAGACTAGTTTGAATGTGATTTGAATTTGGAAGCATTTTAATGCTAAGGACATTTCTCAACTTTAGTTTAAGTGTCTTCTATTCTTTCTGGGAAACATCATCTGATCTGTCATTGGTTAATCAGAGTGAAGAATTTTTATTCACTATCAATTGAGATATGTCCCAACTATGTTTTATTTTAATATTTAAAAATCAGTATTTTTCAATAATGGATAATTTGGAACTCTTTCTGTTTTGACCCATTTTTCCTTCATTCACCTGTCCAGATTGATGCCAAGTTTGCATCACTCAACAAGGTAATGGAAAGATGTTGTAAATTCTATAAATACCTGTGTGGTTCATGACATGCCATTAAACTATAAAGGTAGAAATATTTTCAGCCCATGGAAAATGCTTGCAAGTTTTAAAATACACGTTCCAAACTAAACCTGTCATTGGTTAAATCACTTCAATAAACATAATTTTTACATACAAAAGAAAGGCCCTATTCTTCAAAACACACACACACACACACACACACACACGCACACACAAGAACAGATCCATTTGTCATCCTTATCATTTAGCTTTAGATCAATTGATTATTGGCAGGCTGTTCCTGGTCTGGACAACATAAACAGAAATATTAATCTCCAGAAGAAAATCATCCTTCAGTCTCATTTCAAGCACAAAGAGACCTTGCCCTTGTATTTCACCAAACTGAAAGCAGCTTTTATTGATTTCACATTGGATTGAATTTGTTACAGTTTCTACAACAGTGGCAGAAACACAATTTGGAGATATTATTAACTTAAAGATAAAAACTGACTTAAAAATAGGAAAGGTGAATATTAGAAAATGCAGTGAGTTTCTAGGCCATCTGATAATTGTGTTAATTGCAACAAAGGTTTTTCTTTTTTGCTTTTTTATTTTGTTTTGTTTTTAGATTTTTAATTAATTGGGTAAGAAGATTAAATGTTTATTTGAATATCTAAAAGAAAACCCTTCTATCTTCATACTTAAAGCCAAATTGATCCAGATTTTGTTATGTTAAAAAAAATCTATATCATGGCTAAAAGGAAGATACATACAATTAACCCTTAAAAAACATGGGTTTGAACTGTGCAGGTCCACTTATACGTGGATTTTTTTTCCAACAAAGGTCACATTGAGTGTGCCAGCCTCTCCTGCCTCGCCTTCCACCTCCTCCACATCTTCCACCTCTGCCACCCCCGAGACAGCAAGACCAACCCTTCTCTTCCTCTTCCTCCTCCTCAGCCAACTGAACCAGTTGAAGACAAGGAGAATGAAGACCTTTATGATGATTCACTTCCACTTAATGAATAGTAAAGGTATTTTCTCTTCCTTATGATCTTCTTAATAACATTTTCTTTTCTCTAGCTTACTTTATAGTAAGAATACAGTATATAATACATATAACATCCAAAATATGTGGTTAATCAACTGTTCATATTATGGGTAAGGCTTTTGGTCAACAGTAGGCTATTAGTAGTTAAGTTTGGGGGCAGTTAAAAGTTACATGTGGATATTCAACTGTGCAGGAGATCAGGTGCCCCTAACACCCGTGTTGTTCAAGGGTCAACTGCATGTGTATACATGTGTATGTGTGTATTCATTGATTGTGATTTCCATATCATTCAAAATAATTAAAACTCCAAAGTAGTCTAAGTCACTGATACCAAGAGTAGGCACACTAACTTCTGGTAACTAGAACACATTATTTGTTTCAGGAGTCCTCCCCTTATCAGAGGTTTCACTTTCTGAGGTTTTAGTTACCCATGGTCAACAGTGATTCAAAAATATTAAATGGAACCTTCCAGAAATAAATAATTCCTAAATTTTCAGTTGCACACTGTTCTGAGTATTGTGATGACATCTCTCGCTGTCTCACTCTGTCCTAACCAGGAGGTTAATCATTGCTTTCTCCAGCGTACCTGTACTGTATATCCTACCTGCCTATTAGTCACTTACGAGCCGTGTTGGTTATGAGATGGAAAAACACAGTATATATAGGGTTAAGTAGTATCCCCTACAGATAAAGGAGGACTACTGTATCTAGAAATGCCTAATGCACATATCCTTATTCTGGACTACATATAAGAGGGCTCCTTTAATGCTATATAACAGCTGAGAAATTGCAGAACTATTTTAAAACTATACTCCTGTTTTGGATCCATAAAACTGAATGTCGAAATTTAATTCCCAGTTTGAAAGACAAGAAAACTTTTCCTCCTACCAGCTTTCACATTACTGTTAAATAAAGTATTTCATATAACAAATCTCAGGATGAATTTGAATCACACATGTGCATAAGCTTATTACTATAACGATATTCCACGTTCGGGCATGCTGCCGTGCTCCAAGTCTTTACTTCTTCAGGTTGTAAAAGTGAATAAACTTGAGAATAAAATTTCTGCCCCATACCATGTAACTTTCCTGGTGAAGAAAAAGAAAATAGAGTGCGTAGTTCATAAATACCTACAAGAAATCAGAACAGCTTGAAAGCCTGTATACTGTCTTGTTTTTCCAATGTGATGATTTCCCTGACAAAAAAGTAGCAAATGTTGTATACAAGTGCCTCCACCAGTGGTTCAGAATTGAGCCCCACACACCACACAGGCTTAACTATTAAGCATCTAAATGGAGCATGCCAAAAAGCCATAGTGTGTGCAATGCCTGGATGGATATGGCGTCTTTCCCTTTCACTCGGAGCTGCTGGATGTAAAGAGAGTCAACGGGGATTTATTGACCTCCCACAGAGTGGAAAACTGCACATTACCAAAGGGTTTAAGGTACATTTTTAAAGAAGAAAAGTGCTTGCTTACTTTGCTACAAATATTTAGGCTTCCAAACATGTACTAAGTTGTGAACGTGGACATTAGGTAGCAGCCTCAGAAGGAATGCTCCAAATGTTGGAAAGCATTACAGGGTCAACTAATGACTGATCTATTGTTATGCTTCACTGTACTCAATGGGCACCTTGTTGAAAGCTGGTGTGTTCACAAAACTTCCCCAACCGGAAAAAAAAAAAAAAAAAAAACTGTAATGTTTCAGAAATTCCATTACTCTTCATTTTTAATTGATCTCCAGTTGGCAAGGAATCCCCAAGATCTCCTTTATTGTTCTCTGTCTTCCCAATATGCTTTCTAGGAATAAAAGACTGGCCAATACTTAATAATCCCTACTGGAGGAGAAGTTTAATAAAATACATTTTAAATTCATAGATTTAGTGGGAAGAGCCAGAAGAAACTGCAAAGGTTGTAGTCCTGGCTCAACCATCTGATGACGTACCTTGAGTTATGAAGCAAGTTTTGGAAAAGATTATCACCAATCTCATAAGAGTGTTGTGGCCAACCTCACCCCATCATTTCCTTGAAAATGAAATTTTAATCATAATACATTAGCTTATTATATTAAACATAATTGTGCTTGCAACCATCACTGTGAAAGAGCTTTTATATTATCCAGGCACCAGGTTGAAATCTTGTGAGAAGTTTTATAGGATTAGCTTTGCATTGAAACTGTCTGGGTTAGAACTGCAACTAAACCTCATGTAAGATGTGTGACCTTGGACACATTACTTAACTTCTATGTACCTTAGTTTCCCCAACTACAAAAAGACAGATACTATTACTGTTTTATTGGGTTGTTATGAGAAGTAAATGTGTTGATCACGTAAAGCACTTAGAATAGTTGCTGGCATAGTAAGCACTATCTATGTATTAGCTGTTATTATGACATCTTGAATAAGTCAATTCATAAACACTTTCAATTCTAGTACAAGAACACTGTTCTTGCCCTTAAGATGTGTTTTGAAAACAAAATGATACACTAATTAAATTTACTTGACCCCAAGCTTGAATATTTAAGCTTCTTACATAGCAATAATTCTTCATTTGCCCATAATGATTTTTTTTTTTTTTTTTTCAGACAATCAGAGGCAGGCTGGTAATGATTCTAGCAGAAACTAAGATTTTAACACAAGTTCAACAATTTAGGTGGCCATTACAATACATTAAAATTGTGATGGTGGCTGCCAAAAGGAACTGAGTAGGCCATAGAGCATGTAGAAGGAAGAGGGTAGTTCCTTTCATATAGATAAAGACTCACATGCCCATAGTAATTTTTCAAAATCCTATATTTTCTTCTCCCTTTTGTAACTTAGGGCTTATTCTCCAGTGGAGACTACTTACTTTATAATAGTCTTTGAGTGTTTTCCTTCTCCCATCCTTCCTTCCTTCCTTTTATCCTTTCATTCTTCCATCCATCCTCCCTCTTATCCTCCCTTCCTTCCTTCTATAAAGCACTGACAATAGCTCACTTTGTACCATGCACTCCATTAGGCATTGGGGATACAACAGTGAATAAAACACAATCTTTGTCCTCAAAATACTCACAAGTCTAGTGGAAGAGACTGGCATATAATCAGATCATAATAGTCAATGAATTAGTACAAAGATAGTCACAGATGGAAGCAAAAATGAGACTAGGGCAGCCTGGGAATCTTTGGAAAAAGAGATAAGGAAGACTTTCTGAAAGAGGAATTGATTGAGTTGTCTTCAAGAATAAGTATAAACAGCTAGAAGAACAGGAGAAAAGAGACCAGGGAGAACAGTACAGGCTATCCATAAAGAAGAAGACTGACAAATATGGTATGGAGAGGTCATGAGATCCATGCAGGGCACTGAGAATCAGGTCTATGTTGCCAGAGTATTAAAGAATGGAGAGAGGGTTTAGGAAGATCAGTGAGTAGAAAGAATTGGCCACATCACTCCCATCTATACTCTGTGTATCTGTCCAAGATCTTAGGAAACGCGTAATCTTTAAAATATTCCTCATAATATGATGTAGAAGCGGAATTGATATCTAATATTTTTGAATGTATACATTTTCCAGATACACCCTATGTCATTTGAGAAGTAATTGGTGCCAGATTCTCCTGGGCACTGGAAATGGGAGTGAACAGGACAGGCCTTCCAGAGCTTGTAACCTAGCAGGGGAGATGAAACACAAACAGTTTTAGTTCAGCAACCTAAAATAAAAATACTCATTTTTGTTTTAAAATAATAAACTAGTCCTAATTTAATTTATGAAGATTAGTGTTTGTTATGAATTAAGTTCCTCTCTGAGCCTTTAGTAATAAATTTTATTGTTAAGAGGGTAAATTCATTCATTTATTCAAGCTACACATATTTACTGAACACATACTATGGTCCGGAATATTGAATTAACTGAGTTTCTTGGACTATATCAGCAGACAAAACAGACAAAGAAAAACTTTCAACCTCCCTTCTCCCCTTTCATCCCTCCAAATACTAGCAGTAGGAAAATAATCTTTTATTCCTTTCTTACCACAAAGATTTCATATCCTTTCTAAGGACACAATTGAATATCAGGAAAATAATGAACTAGAAAATAAGAATTGCAGCAGGCTAGCCATATTCATGGCTTTTTTTCTTAACTAAAATCTACAGATGTTTTAAAAAATGTTAACATTTTAAAAAATATTTCATTTAAATTATCTAAATTAAAAAATGTATATACATGAATATGTACGTAAACATTGGTAGCCCAATGATATTTTTAAAGAAATATATAAACCCATAGTAGGATTGTTAATGGACACAGAAGTCATGAAGCCACCATAAGAAATGTAATGCCAACCACAAGTTATCTAATATTTCAAAAATAACAACATCCTGTAATGTTGTGCAATAATTTTAAAGTAGATTGAACATAGTCTTGCAATTTTCATAGGGGAGAAAAAGTATGCACATTTTGTGATTTTTCTTTTTTGACACATTAATTGCTCTTCCATACACAAGGAGAACAAAAGCAGCAGCATGCCATATTTATTCAATGCAGGGTGAGCCACAGGGGTTGTGGAACATTCTTTCTCCAACACTAGCCAAATTATCTCAGTGCCCAACTTGTAAGAGGCTGCAATAATACTCGATCATTTCAGAGTGCTGGTTGGGTTATGCATCATTTTAACAGCACGATGGCAGATTGTGATCATCTTCATGTTATAGGAATCTAGAGATAAGTGGCAGGCATGGTGAGTCATTTTCATACATCCTCATTGTGCATGGAAACCTTAAAGAGATAGTCAGAAATTGTTCACTTCTGGCATGGAATGCTCATTAACTCCGAGAGTAAGGAGGCTTGTCTATACCTGAAGGGTCACTGGTGAAGTAATCATGGCTTTTGGTGGTCACCTTGAGGAAAAAACCAAGGTAGAGAGTGTACAGTCATTAAAATTGACTATGTGTTATCTAGCTTCTAGACTAGAAGCTTCATCAGGGCAGGAATAACATCAATTGCATTTATTGATGCATATACAGTGCCTAGCACAGTACCAGAAACTTATGGGTGTTTCATAAATATTGGTTTAGTGAATGATTCATAAATGAATGAATGATGTATGTATTATAAATGTTCAATGTTTGTATCTTAGATTGACAGGGAATATTTTATATGCTCAAACCTAAAACTATGAGCATACAAAATATTCCCTGTCAATCTAAGAAGCTGGATATTTGGCCACCAAAATACATCTTAAAAACTAAGATTTTTAAACTTGTCATCATAATGTATTTGTATGCGCTGAACAGCTACTGCTTAACTACTTGAATAAAAAAGACATTCAGCATGTTTATGCCAATTCAACTGCCATCAACATCCGAATACCCACAAAAAATCATCATCAGAGATAATCAGTCCTTTTGGTAAAGGCACAAAGCAGTTTGGAAAAACTTAATTGAAAACTGGACACAACTGCATGATGATTGATGATGAATGCAATGGTGATGAATTAATTTATTTCTTAATGAGCAGCCTCAGATCCTTCATTTCCTCTAAGAGATTAGCATATTTAAATACAATATGTTATGTTTCTCTATATGATTTAATCTTTTAAGCACTATGCTTAGTTCAAAGACTATTTTAATAAAAGGGAAAGGGACAAAAATAATTCTGTGTACAACTAAAGCACAAGCTTTAGGAAAAAGGTGTATCTGTAAATATGTTCTATATTTGTAATACAGATGTTATACTTAGCCCCTGCCAATCAGTACCTCAGAAAATTCAAATTCAAATGATCTGTCACTGAAAATGGGTTCCTCTATTCCTTGTGATGTCCCAAATGTATGATCTCGTGTCCTAAAATAACACCCTATATTTTCTATCAAATCATGATTGTTTCATTTTTCTGTTCATCTCCTCCTAGTGTGGGACTTTCTTTTCTTTCAAGAATTTAATGTCTTTTAGGTTTAATTAGTTTCCTTTCTTTTCAGTGTTCTTCTGAGGTATCTTAAAAGCAGAGATGAGGGATTTGATTTAAAATCAGCGTGACACAAGGGTTAGCGAAGGGTATCGGAGAATAAAGGAGTCACTCCATTGGAATCGGATTTGAGTCCACTTTTAGGCTCAAGGCGGTCAAGCCAGACTCTGTTGATATTTATTTCTCTATCATCTGAGTTGTAAGTATAGATTTGAGTTGGATCGTTCCTCTCATTCAATTATAAGCACTTTATAGGGAGAGGCCAAGTCTTTCATTTCATTTCCACTCCCCATGGTACTTGGTAAACTCCTCTGTCGATAGCAGACTCAGAATGAACACTATTCCCTAACCATTAAGAATGGAACCTGTATTACGCAGAAGCCACAGACACTGAAGTTATCAACAGATCTTCCAGGTCTGGACAGTAAAGGATATTGAAATAGAACTTTCCCCAGGGATCTCATCAACTCACCTGGGGCATCAAGAGATCACCTGGAGCAATGTGAATTAACTCTTATTTAATGGAATTTTTGACCAACCAGAACTCCTGTTGACTTACCATTCAAGATAGCAAAGTTTTTATTGTAATAGTGGCATTCGTAACAAGACGAGTTAGCCCATATTGTCAGCTCCATAAATAATTGGGTCCCAGAAGGACTGGCAGAGAGCTTTGGTGATATATAGCTACCAAGTACACTGACAAATTGTGATCAGGCTGCCTTTGTTCCAAAAGCAGCCCGTCTCAATATAAACTCAGAATGGCAGGGGAATTGTGCAGCATAAAGCAGTCCGATAAATGAAGCTCCCATCTGTCACAGGGAGTTCCACCCCAGGACAGAGGTCACCGGATAATAATAATAATGAAAGCAATAATGTGAATAATGACATCATCATAATAATAGGTGAACTAAGCTGTAAAGAATACAAGCGGTGCCCATTGTCAACTCAGTGGTGCTGAAGGGGAACTTTGACTGTCATCCCAGAAGATGGGCAAATCACATTCAAACTGCTATTGTTCTCAACAGGGGGCAGAATCAGTCACAGGATTTTCAGTCCCGTTGGCATTGTGTGACACCAGGCAGCTGGGTAACAGAAGCATCTGTCAAAAAATCACTGGTACACTTGAACTAATATGGGGAGGTGCAGGCGGAAAATGCCCCAGTTCATAATAATATTAATCAGAGGAGAATGTCCTAAACCCCCATGTGCATCAACACTTCTCTGTAAAGTCCACCAACAGAAGAGGAAGAAAAAAAAAAAAAATAAAGGCAAGACTAGCCATTTATATAGACCAATCACTTGGCCTGATTAGACCTGGAAATATTCCATTCCTTCTACAATTATTTCTTGGAGGTGGGGTGGGTATTAAATTTATCGAACACCTAACTATGTAAAGCCTGTTGCTTTTGATATATTATTTGTGAAGTTGGCAGCATTATCCCATTTTATGGGTGAGAAACTGAAAGGGTTAAGAACTTTCCCAAGGACATGTGGCTGGCAACTGGCAAAGTTAGAATTCACAGATCCATCTTCCTCCAGAGCACAGACCTTGTGTTTGGCTGAATAATGGCCTCCCAAAGATGTCCATGTCCAAATCCTCACAGCAGTGACGATGTTACCTTACATGGTAAAAGGGAGCTTGCAGATGTGCATAAATTAAGGATTTTGAGATGAGGAGATTATTATGGATTAGCCAGGTGTGCTCAATATCACAAGGTCCTTAAGAGAGAGGCAGGAGGAATTTGATTAGAAAAGAGAAGGTGATGGGGAGAATCAGAGATTGGACAGACGATACCATAAACCAAGAACTGCCGGCAGCAGCTGAAAGTTGAAGAGACAAGAAAAAGATCTTCCCCTAAAGCCTCCAGAAGGAAACAGCCATTCTAGCACTTTGATTTTTTACCCCTATAAGACTTATGTTGTACTTCTAACTTCCAGAACTGTAAGAGAAATAAATTTGTGTTTTAATCCACTAAGCTTGTTATAGCAGAAATAAGAAACTAGTGTGTACACTAATGCAATGTTTTCTTAACCAATGACAGAGCACATAGGCTGCTCTTGCATTAAGAGACAAAAGTCATCTCTTCTATCTTTCTTTAGTTAACAGCTCATGGGTGGATGGGCACCAGCTAATAAGCAATATCCTCCCAAAGATAAAGGGAGAGAGAGGAGGTCCTGACGGATCTTGTTGCTCTCTTGCTCTATGGAATATGAGACACCTTGTTGGGAGTGTGAAGTGTTAAGCAAAACATGTCCATCACATAACACTACCCAATGAATTGAGGAGGGAAGCCAGGGAAAAACCAAACCAAACCAAACCAAACCTTTCTGCCCTTTCCAGGTTTAGCTTATTGAAAATTAGAGAAATTTTCACTCAAGAAAATGAAGAGGGGTCAGAACAAAGCACCGGCTTCCCTTCTGAAACAAAAGTCCACGTAATTAGAAGTGATGCAACCGCTGGAATGTTTCTGAGTCTGTTGCCACCTGTAGAGTGGAGCGTCACTCCTCAGATCCCTGATCGTAAGAAGAGTGTAATCTAATGCCGCTCAAGAGTAAAGAGACAGCCTCCTACAATCTTGCACACAAATGCGAACTGCTGCCACCACCGGGGTAGTCATTGCCACTTAAAATATTTTTTTTTTCCAAAATTAAAAATATTTAATGAGATGTTTACGTCACACCCATTTGGGGAAACTAAGCTTTTATTTTAAGTATGAATAATACAGCTGCTTGGGTTTTAAAAACCCCCTCATTTCAATGTGAATACAGCACAGCTGCCTTGATGAGCGATGACAGAAGGGCGGCAACGCCATTGGTCCAAAGTTTGAATATGTAATGACGTCTCATCACCAATGGCTGCTTTTTAAAAAAAAAACAACGCCAGTTTGCTAGCATTTCATTGGTCGGTAAAAGTGTCAGTCAACTGCGTCTTCTATATAAGCCAGGCAAAGCAAAGCAAGTGTGAAATGTGAAGTGTTGAATATATATGTGGATATAATTAGTTCTTTTAAAAGCGCAGTGGTCATCCATCCTCACATGGCTTTGTAAGAATCGGCTTAGTTAGCATCAGCTGCACAAGTTACTCTTGCGTGATGTAAAGCTCCCATCATCTGACATTTTGTTCTAAAAACTATTTTCAAAATGTCAGCAAGTCTCCAGACTTCAACTCAGTGGTTAAGGCCTACTCAAAATCTGCTACTAGCAACCACTTCATGTATTTTTTTTTTCCTCCTCAGTGAATATTCATACAGGAAAGAGTTCACTGTTAAGATAGAAGTGGGAAAAAAAACCAAAAAACTCCACGATGTATGAGACACCGATTCCCGATTCCAGAAAACATCATACACAAAGGTACATTAGACTGAATGAAACTATAATAAAGAAGATAAAATGTAGGTATTCCGATAAATGGTGGTAAAGCAGGAAGACCTATTAATGATCCTCATTGCTGCTAACTATGCATTCTGGGTCAAGGCCAACACAATTAGAAAACTCCATAAATGGTGTTTCTGTGTAGACATTATCACCAAGCAAACCAGTTTGTAGCTATCATCTCAATTACACATATCCATAGTCATATCTAAGCTTCACTGCAGTCATCAGTAAATAAAAGTTCATTCCCATGTCTGTAAGCACAACAGGACTGCATAGAATTGAATCACCCTAATTCACGATTTGAGATTAGTTGATGCAGATAACATTTGCAAATGATCCATGCAAATGGATAGTAAGGCGATACTTATGGGGCCTAGTTTCTAGACTTCCTCCATGTGATTACTAACGCAGTTTCTAGACTTCTGTCATGTGATTACTAACGCTTACACTTTATATCACACATTGTAGAAACGGAAAGCAGGTATCTAGGCTACTCCCAGACTCAACTTTTCCCCAGATGCTCCAGGGCTCCCGTAAGTTCCTCACTCCTTCCCTCCAGCACTCCTCAGATTCGCCAGCTTAAAAATATGGATGAAAGTTGAGGGCCAGCCACGTGGAAAGTGGCAGGATATTGAATAAAGTAGAGTGACAGCGCTCAGGATGGTGGGTGATGAGTCTTAATGACTTGGAAAGCACAAATGTGGAAAAAAAAGAGCCATTATCATAACATAGAAATGAGGATGTACATAGATAGTTCTAGGCCTCTGGGCAGGAGTGACAGCTTGGTGAGCAAGGTGGTAGAGTCCTTCCCCCAAAAAGGTTCTAACAAGGTTAGAACACAACCTCCCAAAATGGTCCCAACATAGAAAAAATCTTATATGAACACATATACATACATACACATGCAACATCCCTATGGGGTTTTCAATTTTTTAACACCAACTCTACTCATGGATTTCAGATGTGCCAGTATGTAAGACATTGTAGGCAACGTTAATACTGCATCATTTTTCCCCCAGAGTTTGCCACTTCATGAAGATATTTTAACTACTTGTCATTGATAATGATTACACACAAGTGACTACTCCTCATTAAAAACTTGGCACTAATACACAAATAATTACTGACACAATTAAGCTTTGACACTGTGCCCATCAAATTCCTTTTGTCCTTGCTATGTATCAGTCCCATATTATTCTTTTTTAAAAAGAGAAAATTATCTGTTTTAATCAGAGCTAAACTCCCTCAAGTTGGTTCACAGTATAAATATAAAGAAATGCTGAATTACTAAAAATAGCCAGTGCTCTACCCAGTATATTATTAGCATTCATAAAGGGGAAATGAAAAAGCAATGTTCAGACATTGAAGGACAGACATCTAATGAAATAAAAAAGAATAATTCAACATGAGAGTCCCAAAATGAGAGAAGTCTGTCATTGGCAATGACTACAAATGAAATGTGGAGATGGTTATTTAAACAATCTATATGTCTGTACTAGCATATAACAGAATATATTATCCACAACCTGTTTAATTTCATTCCCAACTTCTTAGTTGACAAGAGTTATATGTTTGCTAATATAGTCAGTGCATAATTACCCTGGTCAGTATGAATATTTAACAAATGTTGTCAAATAATGATACCCATTTTTCTTTCTAAAATAAAAAATGGTCAAAAAAATGTTAAAGCCCTATGCAATCATTCCCATCAAGAAAGATAATACCATCTACTCTCTTCCAAATATAGTGTAGGCCACATCTGCTATAAGAGAGCTTGAAATATTATCATAGAAATGTTTGGATAATTAGCAATTAATTTCCATTGACTAATATACAATGAAAATAGAGCTGCGTATGCATGAAGCGAATCTCAGCATGTGGTTCTCCTTCCCTCCCAATCACATTTCCACATGGGTAAAATCTGTTTGATACAACTTCGAAAGGCAGTCCGAGTCAACTGAATGAGAAAATGTACAAACTACATTACATAGAAGCTGAAGGGGCACAAAGCAGATAGAACAGATACCCCAATGTAAATATGCAAGAGGGTACTGCTGCTAAGTTCTATATCCCAACTGTGCTCAAGTACCCTCTACAATTCACGTGATTTTTAATGGTAAGTGTATGGTAGAGCCTGCATGATAATTTTAAGTGTTTTTTCTTAGTCTTTATGAAGCCTCGTTGATAATAAATATTTTAACAAGAATTCCCATTGCCCAAATATATATCTTCTCATCTGACGTCACTCAGGCCCTCATCAAACTGATTCCTAAAGAATCAGAAAGCAGAACCCAGGACAGTCATTCTGATTTACGCATACTGCACTCACCCCTACCCTATGTAAGATTCTATACAAAGGTATTTGTTTTACTACAAGACTCCTAAATATTCTCCAACTAAATACAATTTAGCATTATATGAGTCTGGGGGGGAAATCTGAGATTTTATTAATATGACATAATTAGTCACATCTAAGAATGTAAAGAATCGCAAGCTACATAAGGGAGCCATGGTTGAGGGGCAGGTACTAACTGAAGTGTAAAGAAACAAACCAGTTAATAGTTATCAGATAGTGTGTCAAAAGCCAACTCAGCACTGGAATTAGAATTGTGTTCAAATAAGAATTTTGCCACTTTTTAGCTGAGTAACTTTAGACAAATCACTTGACCTCTAGATAAAGAAGTCTCATCATCTGCACAAAACAAAGAGTAAAATCCTTTTCATGATGCCAGTGTTAGAATGAAATGTAAAAATATATGTTAAAATGACTAGCATTTTTCTCTCCAACCAATGATAGTAATACAGAACCAACTGTCAAAAAAGCAAGTAACCATATATCTGAAGTCATTGCAACACTGTTTTGACTTTTCAGTCTTATTTACATTTCTCTAGTCCTGAATCTTTTTTTTTTTTGTATTTATATCTTCTGGTATATGTTCATTTTGTCAGTTTCACTAAATCTTTTGTGGATTATGGAAGTGATAAATTTTATATATATATATATATATAAATTGTACTGAGTATTATAGTAAAATTTTCTTTATAAAAAATAAGCACACAATCATTAATGATTGACTTTTCTTAGAGAAAAGTGTTTCCATTATAATAATATATATGGCAGAAAGGCTCCTAGAATTTATTTTACCACGGTCTTTACAGGTAAACAAGAAAGGGCTTAAGTCCTGAGGTTTATGAATTTGTTTGAAGTTCAGAGTTTTATGTCCTAAACTCTTTTTGACATTTGGTTTTATGCCCAAAATGTGAATCTATCTATCATACAATTTGAGGGAATATAGATCATTAAACAACAGATTTTCACACACACAGGATGTATTCCATAAACCCTTCTTTCAAAACTAAAATGAGGTAGAAGAATTATCCATTTTAATTCTCATCTCCTCCCCCTACGTATCAGTGAAAATGTTGACACATAAGTAGTCTGAGGCAGATTGCATAAAGCAGGAGTGATAAATGAAGAAGAAATGTTCAGGGTCATTGAAATTTGGCCATCGAAGTGTAGTTCTTGGACTATATCTGTGCACTGACTCCCCTTCTCTGACGTTGCTTTATGGCCACGGCAACAGTGACCAAGAAAGTCATACCTTGGTCTTTTCACTGGCTGGGTCTTGCGGGACCTCCACTGTCCTACCCCCATCAGAGAGTAAAATAAAAAAAGAGTGATGGTAACCAGACCTTATGTTAGTGTATGAATCAGCAACTCAGTGTATTTAAAACACAATCACACAGAACATCTCATCAATCTTTCCCAGCAACCATCTAAGATCAGTGAAACAATTGTCATAATCATACCCATTTTATAGATGAAAAAAACTGAGGCTAGATAAAGTTCAATGCCTTGCCTAAGATGAGCATTTCTAAATGACAGACCAGATTTAGAATCTAAGACATTGGTCTGCTATTATAATACTATTTCCAGGCTCTTGCAACCAACCATGTTTAAATAGATGTCAATCATTTCCACAAAGTCATTGAATTCCCTGTCCATTGCTCTAGCTTTGGGTCACTTATGGACTTCCCTAAGAAACTTGTTCTGGGCCCATTTTCAGAATATTCATGAAAATTTTTTTCATTCCATTTTAACTGCTATATCTTGCTCTTAAACAGAAAGATATGCCATTTTATCTACAGCTAGATTCCTCTTTGATTCTTTTTTAGGTAAACATTTGTTTGATTCTTTTCTAAAAAGATTCAAACACTTGTTTGATTGTTTTCTTTGAAAGCAAACATTAGAGATTTGAAGAGACAGTAATGAGGCAGTCTCTGCTGCTGCTTCGCTGTGCCTACCTTTCAAGCAACATTGACTAAATCACTTCATAATCTGACTCTTGAACTAGTTATGCCAGAATTGATAATATAAATATTTTAAGCTGTTAATATAGATAGATTTTTATTTTCTTGACTCTTACCCTTAGAAAATGGATTAGTTGAATTTTCTGGTCAGTTTGCTACCCCATCGAGAAAGCAATGGCATCAAATTTTGAAATGTGAGAATGGCTGATTGGTCTTTAATGAAAGATTCTAATTTATACCAGTTTCTCTGAAAACACATGACTAGTTTCTGTTAATAGCCTAAATGATCACAGTTCCACCAATTAAAGTTAACAAGCCAGTAGCCAGTATAGCTCACATCAAGAAACAAATATATATTACGCACAACTATAAATCTGGACTCAGAAAGGAAAAAGTGATGAAATTAATATGAGCTGCAATTCCTCCTCATTTCCCCTACTCTTGATATGTTCTCAGCTAGATTAAGGTCATTAGTATAGCCATACAGAAAACTCGCAGCTTGAGCCCACTCTCAAGCTATACCAGTACTGGAACTTCTGAGACGCCTGGGGAGATTCCTGAATTTAGAACCTGCCCATATTTTATTTCTTCTTCAAAAGAGGAAGACAGAGAGAGAAATCACCCTCTGTCTCTGCCACGCGATGCTCAAGGAGAAAGTGGCCAGGAGCAAGCCAGGAAGAGGGCCCTCACGGGGAAGCCAATCTGCCATACCTTGGCTCTTGGACTTCCCAGCTTCCAGAGCTATGAGAAATAAATTGTAGTTGTTTAAGTCACCCAGTCTATGGGGTTTTGTTATCGCAGTCCAAATAGACTAATAGAAAACTTAGAGAAACATATGAAGCACCCAACACTCTTGAATAAAAGACACAATATGAAGAAGAGAACTTTTGCCCACTCTGAGATCAGGATCATCAAGAATTTAGCTGGAATTTGATCAAATGGAAGAAGGAGCCTCTGAGGCTACACTTAGCATGCGCCACCCTTGGCCATCGTAGTAGCAGCATCTCCTCCCCATTCTAATGATCTTACAATGAAAAAAGCAATATAGAAGTGAGGAAAAATAGAGGTGGGTCAACATATAATCTAATTAGCTCCATCACAAAGGCATGTCTGAAGAGAAATTTGGGTGAGTGTAAGCAACAAAGCGTAAGTAAGAGGATTTGACAGGGCTGTAGCGTGGAGAATTTCTGAACATTGTGTTCTCCTGTTATTCTTTCCACTGGTTTATTCACAACCAGCACCAATGAACCAACCCCGGCCATTGCCACTACTTCTCATTTATACTATCAGCATCAACGTCTGGGAGGGACTTTGAATTGAAAAGTGGTGGGACTCACTGTCTTGAGGTCCAAGGCTGGGGACTGGAGTGTTAGCAGAAATTTGGCGATCAGTTCGGCCAGTAGTTTCAGTAAGTTTCAGATCACAATGAGGAGAAAGTAAAAATAGAGCCACCGGTCAAAATATAGTAGCCCAATTGGGTTGGTACGCAGATACAGAAAATATTTAAAGAAGTCCATAAAAGACTTCCAGAAAACACATGGTTATGTCAAGCTTTTTAAATATAAAATTCAAGTAATAAATACATTTAAAGGATGATCACCTTGTCTTATTAAATATAGAGCTTAGAAGTTGTCCATATTTGTGTAATATATTAACAAGTGTGGTGGGATATGGGGTTGTATGCTACTTTGTTACCTGTCCCACAAAAAATGGAAAACCCTTATGCATGAGTGTGCTACTGGAAATAAAACCCATGTCTTTACCTTTCTCTTTACGCTACTCTCAATGAGCCAGGGTAGAAAACCAAAATCACTAGACACCTCTGCAAGAATTGTCAAAATACATACCATTTGTTTCTCTTTCTTTTGAGAACCAAGAATATAGGGATTCACAAAAAAAAAAAAAAAAAAAGGAAGAAGAAAGAATTTTGATACTGAGATAGAACAAAATTTTCTATTTATTGGCAAACATTTGCTCTCAGTAACCCTATAATTCTATTGCAAATTTAAAGAATTCTGTTAATAGCTCAGAAATGTTTAGAGGTGCAACTCACTTAATGGTGAAGTATAGTACTGAAATTATTTGATGAAATAAAGTCGTATAGCTTTGCTATTTGAAAAGTCCATGCAAAACTAGGA
The DNA here is from genome assembly GCF_041146395.1 of Eulemur rufifrons. Taxonomy (NCBI): domain Eukaryota; kingdom Metazoa; phylum Chordata; class Mammalia; order Primates; family Lemuridae; genus Eulemur; species Eulemur rufifrons. The sequence goes on from NC_090992.1 coordinate 18,578,373, forward strand.
TCAGTGGTGACAGTCATAGAATGAGATTAATAAATAACAACAATAATAAAAACAGAGCTCTAAACCCCAGAAAACCAATTTTGAAACAATTACAGGCAACTATTATGGGGTGCCTCTGAACGGTTTTAGCAAAATTCCCTCAGCACAGCTCTGATGACAATAATGTGCACTGTGTATGCAATTCACTGCACACACTTGAAAATGTACTCTGCTGTATTTTGTATTAATGAACAAGGCTACCGGCTTAATATACCATTGTTAACAATAGAATTGTTCACAAGCGAGAGGGTACAACAATGTTTCCTCTGTGACTTCACATTTAGGAGCGAGGTAATTTTTTGTGTGGGTGTTTTAAAGTCATTACTGAGACCTCTGCGGCTGGCTATTCGAGTTATACCATTATGCTTAAATTCTAGCTACAAAAAGCCTGGAATCAGGAGGGAAAATATGTAGTAAGACACTAATTTCTTTAGCCAAGCTGGTGATGGCTCTAGCCAACAAGATCTGTGTTTGTCCAATAAAACAGTGGGAAAAATGGGTCAAGGAGAGCTGAATAATGGTAAGTCTCTAACTTCTAAATAAAGGAAATATGCAAAATGAACCAGGCCAGACCAAGCTTCAGTATCTAATTCCACTTTGCCTGGCATTTTGTAAATTTTCCACTTGCTGAATGAAATCAACATTCATAACAAACCTCTCATAAAAATAAAACAAGCACTAGAATGTAACAAGTGTATGTTGTAAAAATCTAGTGCTAATAATGAATACCATGAACAATCAACTAGTTAGAGAAGCCATTCACCTCCACTAATTTTTATCTTTTATCCTTTCGACATTTTACTGGATTTTATACATACATGCCAAAAAAATCAAAATTCATTGCCTAAAGTGATGTCTGTCAATAGTGAAAAAGCTGTCCAATATCTGGCTATGAATGAGTCGTTGACCACATCAACTGACAGTTTCTTTTTAAGTTTCATATTAAAATGTTTCTGCTGTTAAACCAATTATTTTTTTCCAAATCAATAACCATTTCTTCTTTTGATTTTAAGAGTCCCAGCTTTGCTGTTGTTGTTTATTGTGAAGTATGTTATTTAAAATAGCAAAGTTGTAACTGTATTTTGTTAAATTAGCACTATTATGTTTGATAATGATTCTATGGGATTCTATGGATAAATATTCTGCAAAACACATTTCTGTGGAGGATCACAGCTTTTTACCTCTGCAATTTGCTGTGAACACAATGTAGAGGTTTTGGAAGCTCTCAAGTTGATGTCACAATAAAAAAAAAAAAAAAAAAAAAACTTTTGAAGTAAAAAAATGTAATTAAAATTTGTTTTTAACTTTTGCTAGTTTTGTGGCCTTAGGAAAATTACTTAATTTCTGGGCCTTGATTTTTCTCTTCTTTTTCTTTTTTTTTTTTTGTTTTTTGAAACAATAAGAGGACATGTTCCACTGAAATATTGGGGAAATTAAATGCCACACATATTATATTGAGATCACAGGGAGAACGGTGAATGTGTTAAGGGAGGCGGGCATATGAAACTAAGACCCTGAAAACCAAATCTAACGGAAAAGAGATTTTGGCTTTAGCGAGTTAGTTTCTTTTTCTTTGTTTTTAAATTCGAGTGCCTTTAAACAAGACACTCACGTGCAAGTTTATCACAGTCCCCTGAATTTCCTATAATTAATACTTGTCAGCAACACACGTTTTCTATCTGTCTAGTTACACAGGGATTTGAGTTTCTACCTTGGGCAGCAAGGCCTACGTGATCAGGACTCTTCTGTTCTGTTCTATCCTATTCTTTTATGGAGTAATCAGGTATGATGAACCAGGCATACATAAACTGCTAAGGGGCAGGACTGAGCAACACTTCTCTGTGAACAAAATCCCATGGCAGACATACCTCACTCAGAGAATGTCCTGGCAGAGCTGGGCAGGGCTGGGCACGTGGCTCCCTGGATCATAAAAGCAGGAGATGAACAAGGATGCATGCATCTGTCTCAGGACTAACCAGGGAACTTCCTCATTCCTTTGTCCCCTTAGCCATTCTATGTCTTTAGCCTTTGTGGTCTCTCTCTCATTCTCCCTCCCGTCTTCCCTTTTTCCTGCCCATTGATCAACCTATCTCTTTGGCCTTGTGCTGTGTCTGCCTCCGAGGCCACATGACTCTGATACCTGTCTCTCTGATTATCTAGCCCTCTCTTCCTTGTTTTTCAATCTGCTAACATTGCCAAGTTCATGCTGGTGCATTAATAAAGGTTTTATGTGATACGCTCAGTGTCCTGGGAGAGCTTCCAGACTTTTTCCACTGAAGTTACCCTAGGCAGAGAGAAGTGAACATATACCCCTGAGGGACCTGGGGGCTTAGCCCAAAGCAGCCCAAAGTGAGGCTGAAAGAGCTTTAAAGTACTATGTTTTGCTTTAAAAATTCATGTGAATTTTATATTCTGTTCCGTAAATATCTCCATATTTGTGTTACTATTAAAATAACATTTTCCCACAATTTATTGAGTAAAATTGATGTTCCTGGAAGATGTGTCATGTTAATCCTGTGATATTTTGTGCATCTTGTTAGACCATTTTCTACCACCCAGGGATTCACATACCTAATGGAAGTGGAGCGGGGAGGACTTCTCCACTCCTGATATTGCCTCCCAAGTGAAGGTGATCTATTAGCATAACACGCCCGGCCATCCCAAGGCCTCTCTCATTTCTTCCCAGAGGAAGGAGGAGGGACTTAATCTGCTTGGCAAATTTAAAAGGAAAAACTACTCAGCCAAACTTCTACGCTTCTCTCTCTCTCTGTCTCTCTCTGTCAAAAGCTTCTCACAAGATGCGCAAATGCTACTGTTTCCTGTTTTTCTAGATGATAACATTTAAATGGGCCTTTCCAAAATGTTGTATGGTGACAGAGGTCAGAATAGGGGTAATCTTTCAGAGGGAGCCTTCTGGGATTCTGGAAAGCTGCTAAATCTAAGTAGCTGTTACATAGGTGAGTACATACATAAAATTTTATGTAGGTGTAAATGATTTTTGACTTAACTTTTTGTGATTTATATATCACTAAAAAAGCAAAACAGCAGCAATAACAACAAAAATTAAAAAAACAAAAAACAAAAACAGAGAGGGGTTTGATACCCCACGGGGGTCCAATTCTGCCTGTGCCTAGGAGAATACATTTTTCCATTTCCATTTTCTAGTATCAGTTTTATTAGTCAAAAAAAAGGTTATATTTTGCTCTCATATTTCTTACCTTCTTTTTCTTTCTCTACTGGTTGAGAACTCTTAAATGCTATTGATCAGTGCTAGCTCTGGAGTGTCTATTAACTAGACTGGGGGTCCCCTAAGGAAGCAGCTGTCTGGCCTGTAACCCTTTCCTACAGGATAGGGTGCAAGGGATGGTGGTCTAGGAGTCCTAATGCAATCTGAGACATAGCCTCAAGTCAAAGCCATAGGCTCCATCAAAGGGATTAAGACATAGGCTCTCAATCAGGAGTGTCAACCTGGACAGAGAGCAAATCCATCACGTAGTCCTACAGCCAGGAAATAACTTTGCCCTATTAGATACTTCAATGAATGTTATTCCCTTCACCTTTTATACTCTGATTTGAGTTTCTGCATTCCTAAGGAAAATAAGTAATTAATGCATTATAAAGAAACTTTTTTCTCAAGAAGAAATAAAAATGTTTGTAACATGGTAAGAGCATTTTCAGGTCTCCAACCCATCAGAGAATGTTTTAACCTAACCACGGTGAGATATTGCTAAGCCAGGAAGCATTTCGTTGTATGTCATTTTAACAGAAAATATTCAACAGAAATTTGGTGACAGGTTACAAAACTACATATAGACGTGGTCAGAGTTCAAGTTATGTTAATTACAGGCTGTCAGTTAGTAAGTAGGAAGTTCAGAATGCAGCAGCTAACCAACACACATGTTAACCTATTCCGCAAGAAGAAAAGCACTTTTTTCAACAGCATTTAACATTTGCTACAAAGCCCTGGAAAAAAGGAAGAGGAAAAGAAACAATTAAAAGATCATTTCAAATGACAAATCTATGTGTCTGAGTAAATAAAACGATAGGACTAACATTTGGAATGTGTAGGATCCCAAGGAGGGTGGCAATGACAATTTATCAGAGACATTGGAGAGACTTTGCTGACTCATGGTCTCTACTAGGACAGTGGTGGAGGGGCCCACATGTGTCTGTAGACAAACAGGACCTGGGTGTGGACCCACCTGGCTCACTCTGGCTGAGTTAGCAGATGCAGGCAGAGCTTTTCAGATTGCCAGTGAAACAGGAATGCCTGTGCCTTTAGGCTTGAGAGCGTGGACTTGGAGGCCATATTATCTTGGTTTCATGTAGGACCTTTAGTGAATAATCTAACCTCTTCGTGTCTCAGTGACCTCACCCATAATGTAAGAATCATAATAGTACTCACTTCACCTCGTGCTGTTGTTTGGGGGATTACAGGGCTTAATAAATATAAAAGCACTTAGAAGAACTAGGTCTGACATAGTCAACAGTATCAGCTACTATTACCTTTGTCCACCCAAACTGAGATGTTTAGGAAATTTCTTCATTAGCAACACCATTTGAAGATAATCAAAGTACACACATGGACCTGTATTTCTATGTCTATAGAAAACCATTAAGTTTTTGTGTCATTCTTTACATAGCGTTACTGTTTATACATTGAGTTCAAATACTAAATTATTAGTTGTGCCTAAGTCATCTAATTGAGTTTATGCTGTTATATTCTTAAAAGATAAATGCAATATGCAAAGATACACATGGAAACTGACATTCGAGAAAATTCAAAGTCCCAAAGATGTCCTTTTACTCCCATATTTCAACTAATTCTTAACCTCCTCCTCCCCAACTACTACCTAGTTATGGAGTATAATTATTCCCCCAGCACCTCACTCCCTTTTATGAAGTCCAGCCACATTAAAACCTGCACAGGATTATTTCCTTGGTGGTGAATATTAGACAATGTGTAATCAAAGGCTTGAGTGTGGTCAGTTTTTCTTACCCAGCTATTCTGTAAATCCTTTGTGGGTAGAGAAAAAAAAATCATTTACTTTTTGTGTCTATGACACAGCCAGAGCTCATTAAGCACTGACAGTTTAACAGTTATCTTAGATAGCTCTATTTTCTTGCATACTTTCTATATCCCAAGCACTGTGCTAAGTATTTTTACATGCATCATCTCTTTTCATACCTATAGCAATTTATTATTCCCATTTGACAGATAAAGGAAACCAAGGCTTAGAAAGCTTAAGTACAAGATCAGTGGAGAGGCTAGGATTCAGACACAGGTTCCTTTCAGCCCAGAGCCTGAGAGTCAATATTCTAAGTTGGTTAATCTAATGCCTTGCTTTATCAGGTATTCTTTTTCTAACTGGCCTCTCCATTTTGCTCTCAAGTTATTGCTTAGTTTAGGGTTTCATCATATCTTGCTCAGGCTACGGTAGTAGCTTGCTAATTATACTCATTGTCTCTCGTATGGCCTGTACAGTACATGAGAATTGGGATCTGGGAGGTATTTTGGAAAGAAAGGGAGGGGAGAGCCAAGGACACCAGCAATAAATTCAGTCAGCTTCTCGGACTAGGCTGCCTGGCCTCCAGCGTGCTCGGTCAGTGTTCCATCATTCCACACATTTCCCAAGAGTCTCCTAAGTTCCAGCCACTTTAGTAGGTTCTAGGGGCACTGAGATCAATTACAGCATAGTTACTGCCCTAAAAACCTCACCATCAAATGACAGGAAAAAATATGAGCAATGAGTGCCTAGGGGAAGGAGTTAGCGAGTTAGAGAAGGCTTTCTTGATTTAAAAAATTCCAGCACAAGGTCTTGAAGAACAGACCAGGACTCACTATCAGAGCCACTAAATAACTCCATTCTGAAGGATGAAACCACTCTTGCAAAGGAAAGGGAATGAACAAAAGACATGGTGGGGTATGTTTGGGTTGTTCATTTTTTCAAGCAGTTTATTTGGTAGCTACCTTGTGCCAGGCAGCACATATGATGCTAACATTACAAAGATGAACATGATATAATCTCTGCTCTGGAAGAGAGTACGGTGCAGGTGGGTGGACAGGCATGCAGGAAGCAAACTGAACAATTACAATGCCAGATGATCAGTGCTATAGAAGTGAACGAACTAACTGACTTTGTAACAGTACAAAGCACAGAGTAGCCAATTCTGGCTGAAGGGATTAGCAAAGGCTTAGGTGAGGTATCTGTGAGAGGGATCTTGGTATCAACTTTCCAAGTGATAGAAAGAATGGTGGCATTGTTTTCAGAAAGGCTACAGGAGACTAGTGGTTCTGAAGTGTGATCTGTGGACCAGCAGCATCAGTATCACCTGTGAACCTGTTAAAAATGTCAACTTCTGAGCCCCATCCTCACTCCAACCAATCAGAAACTATGGGGGGGGGGAGGTAGGATCCAGCCATCTGTGTTTTAACCAGCACTCCTGGACATTTCTGATGCACAATCAAGTTTAAAACTCCCCTGGGTCAGAACATAAAGGAAGGGGCAAGAAATAACCTTCCAGTGTAAACTGGAGTCAGTTCACGGTGGACTTGTAGGCCATGCTGAGAAATGACTTTTTTTAAACCTATTAATACCTTTTAGTTTTTATTAAGGATAGCCCTATACCAAGCATTTTTGCCTGGGTCACTCAATTCCTTGTAAGAGCACTATGTGTTTGCTCATTTAGCACATAAGGAGTTGCAAGCACAAGAAGGCTCTGCAATTTGCCACAGGTTACACAAGTAGTATTTGTACTCAGCATCACATACTGCAACCTTCAGGATTATCACTTCGCTAAAATACCTTCTATGGAGAAAGACCCTCTGCAGTGGGGCCACAGGGTGAGGGGGTTGAGACATTGGAGGCTTTGAAGTAGACCCATGGTCCTATTAGTGTTTTAGGGAGCTCCTCCAGGCCATGGCTGGAAGGATCCCCTGGATATCATTAGTATTTTGATGGCAAGGTCAACTGCCAAAAAGGTGCCTCATGGAGGAGTTTGGGATATTTCATTGCTTTGTTGAACAAAAAAGCACTAAAATGAAAATTTTAATGTGTTCACACCACCCAGCATTTCACAGTATTAATGCTAGTGAACATCAGCTCTGAGACCAGAGGCTCATTAAAGTAATTATTCATTAGTGGCTTTTTTTTCTTTTCCCTTTTTTTTTTTAAGGTTGTATTCTAAAGGCAGGCCTTTCTTTTTCAAGACCATTACTTTTCAACCCATTTAATGTTTCCTTGTAGGGTCACGATGTTAATTTTAAGGTTATGCTTTAATGGCTTTCTAAATGACACTTTCATTGTAGTAAAATGAATGCATCAAGTCACTCTTGCAGGTGGAGATGTACTATTGACTCATAGTTAGAAGGGTATGAAAATTTCCAAACTATTAATTTGAAAGTGTATTAATAACCTGCATATTTAAAGAAAGTGAATAAAAGCAGTGCTGTTTTCACCAAAGCTATTAGTGTTGGGAAAGCTGCATCTAAATTGCTTTTTGGATCCCCTATAGACAATGGCTTTTGCTCATTTTGAAACCCCTTAATTCTCACTGAGAGCTTAGTTTTTAAAAGGGACAGTTTTTATAGAAGTTACAGATTGGGGAAATATTTCTGCTTCTGCTAAACTAACCAAATTCTTATTTTTGGCCCAAATCAAAATTATTCATCTTTCCTGGCCAAAGATGCCTTTCTGTTGGCCTCATGGGACCCTGCTTGGGCAGCCTTAGGTCCTAGTGTAGTTTTCAAGTAGGTATCAAGGCAGGTAAAAAAAAAAAATGTACCTGTGAATTGACTTCTATATCTAAAAATCTGTGGTTCCACTACAAAGGCACTGATTTTAGAGATTGTCAAAATAACTGTGCATAAAAATATCTGAAAATATTAATAACACAATCTGAAGCCAAACCATTCACAGAAGTTGATCTTATGAACCTAGTTAGTAAACCCAACAACCCAGGAAACTGGGGCTGCATAAATCTTCCTTAAATGTACACTGATGACTTAAAATGATAATCCTTAAAGTTTTCCTTGATAAAATTTTTAAGATAAAATAAAACAGATCTGGTTTAGCTTACAATTTTTTAAAAATCATAATTTGAAAACATTCCAAGAAATTCTATAAGATGACATCATTACAGTTGTGTTTATTTTTATCATTAATGACTATGCCATCAGCATTCTTGCTATTAGAAATAAATGTGTTTCCTTTTGTTTGTTTTTCCTCATTTATAATTCTTCCATCTAAAATAGAAAAGGAGGTTTAGGAATCAGGGAAACATATACCAGGTGTTTTTTCTAGTTTTATTTAGATTATTTATCATCAAGGTGAAATTAACATCAAGGGCATTTAAAGGGACAAAAGACGTCACAAAAGGTCAAGCTAAAGGAAATTTGTGAACATACAGAGGACACCCTAACCATTTGCCAAGAAATGGGGAAGAATTTTGAAGCGAGGGAGGGAAGATGTAGGATAAGTTTAGTGCCAGCTGGTAGAGACACCTCCTTCCTCCCCAGTGGCTGCCTCCCTGAAATATGCCCAATCATCTATTCATATCTCCCCTCCCCAAGCCCACGCTCACATCCTCATATCTATGTCCTGGTTTGCCTTATTTTAGGAATGGCTCAAGTTCTTATATCTATAGAAGTTTGAATTCCCAGCTCCTCTGAATATCTGAATGACATTTTGAAGGTTGCTTCAATCCCAATGAAACATAGCACCTGTTATCTTTCCTTAAAGTCATGAAAAATCTGTGGACATCTAAGAAAAAATACAGATTAGGATGAAATAAAACTTTTTGATGCAGAGCTTCCCTTTTTGTGCACAGACGTTTAATAAGAAATATATTCTATCCCAAGAACTCTTCCTGAAGTGGTTGAGAGAAAGTATTCTAGAGCCAGACTGATTGAATCCTGCTCTGTCACTAGCTGTGTGACCTGGGGTAAGTAACTTAATCTTGCTGAACCACTTTGTTTACCGTAAGTGGAGTTAACAATCGCTACTCGAATAAATCTTATAAGAATTGATTTAGAAGTCATGTACAAAGGACCTAGGGAAGTGTCTAGTACAGTTTCACCTAACCCATGTTAATTGTCTCCCAAAAGTACAAGGCAAGCAAGCTGTGTACTGAGTATTTATAGTCATTGATGAATATTTCTCTATATGTGTGTATACAAACAATACGTATACAGTATTGAATCGGCTTAAGAGAAATCAGAGGATATGGCCGCTAACTCCCAGAAATGTACAAGGGCAAAGAGCTGTACAAAACCATTTTGTTAAATAGGCTCTGTAATGGTCTATCAGAATCAAGCAGATTCAGCGTCTCCTCTTGACACGTACACAGCATCAAAGGTACAATTCTGCTCAAACTCACTCCTCAGCAAGTCTTGCCTGAAACTTACGCTCCCTCAGTTCTTCCTGGTACAGGCCATGATGGCCCCCCCATTCTGGTGTTTATAGAATGCATGGGGTTTCTAATTGTGTAACTTATCTGAATAATCACTTGCTTCCTCAATAGGCTGTAAGACCCTGTGAGAGCAGAGGCTCTGAAATTTTTCTCTTTTCAATAACATTTGGTCTTTGGGCATCTCCTTGCCATACACTCCTCCCCAGGTACCTTCTCTATCGGCATCCTGGACAGTGGCAGTTGTTCTTACACCTTATCACACGTCAGAATCATGCAGAGGGCTTGTTTAAACAGTTTGCTGGATTTCAACACCTGAGTGTCTTATTTGACCTCAAAGAATTTGCATTTCTAACAATTTCCTAGGTGATGCCATCACTGTTGTTCCAGAACCACACTTCACACTGTCCTAGAAGCTGTACAGATATCTAGTTCCACTGTGGGGAAGTACCATATAATTTTCAAAGTACCACCAGCCAGTTTTAACCCAACTCTGATGCCTATAATGAAATCTCAACATTTGAAGCACCACCTCATCACTATAGGGTGCTGCTGCTGCTTCTCTTACATTTACCCATCTTAAATTTTACAAATAATTTAAATAATAACAACACTAGAAGTTATATTTTTAGCCAGTGGAGAAGCCAACCATTTATTGAACACGATTGCCAAGGCCCCTGACTTTGGTGACTCTCTCATCTGCATGGTGTACACATACCCCCACCTTACCAGATTACAAAGTCCCCAGGATAGCAGAGGAAACTTTATAGCTCTCATAGCATCCAGCACAGTGCTTTTTTTATAACAGATAGTCAGGAAAGTTTTACCAAAGGAAGGAGTGAATGGTATACTGGAAAGTAAAAGTAAAGAAATGATCATTTTTATAAGATTTCTACAACCCACACAAGAATATTACATGGGAGGCAACAATTCCACAGAGACATGTGTATTGAATGTCTATAATGGGCAAGGTTTTATATAAAGTCATATTTTATATCAAGTTTGACCTGTAGTCTAGGAGAGGAAGTAAGGCAAGTACCTAAATAATTATATCCCAAGATGGACATAAAATAAAACAATACAGGCAAATTGCTATGGGAGTCACAGCTTAACATTAGGGAGATAGACCCACAATAGTACATTGCAAAATCTCCTTCTGTCTTTATGAAAACTTTTTTGGTTTTGTTTTTATTTCTTAGAATCCTAGAATTATGAAGATGAGAGGTACCCTTAAAAATAACTTTTACCTAACCCTTTCTTTTATGGATAAGGAATCTGAAATCCTGTAAGAAGTAAAGCGCCCGAGATCACTCAGTGAATCTTCCTAGAAAACCCACAGCATTTGACTGCAATAAAAGTGGTAGCATATGAAGCTATTTCCCAGATAGATACTACTGGTCAGTGTTACATATGGAGGCCCAGAAATACTTATTTATATTGAATGATTAAAAATTTAAAATATACTTTTACTAATTCAAGGCTCAAACAAGATTTAGAGTTACATGATCTTTAAAGATCTACCTTTTTCAATGAAATTAGAAAAATCATTATTGACATTAAAAGCTCTGCAAGGTGGTATAACTTATTCTCGATATAAATACAATTTTTCTTTTTTCTTTTCCTGTACTTTTGGCAGAATCATTTCCTTTCTGCATATACCTGCATATACTTTTATATAGAAAGCAGAATTTAAGATGCATTTATCTACTTTTGAGGAAGAAAAAGTTGCCCTGGAAGATTATGAAAGGCAATATTTTTGGAGCATAGTGAAATAGATATATATTTAAAGTGGAATACGAGGCATCCCTTTACACTGGGTCTTCCAAAGCATATCCAACCCCATTCTGTACAACAGAGGATAAACTGCAAAAGGATGTGAGGGTCCATGTCCACTTATTTTGGATTCCTCCCTTACTGAGTCATATCGCTAGCTTATCACAACTTGAAACTGGTCTTTAAGATCATGGTCAAGAAGAGAGAGGAAAAATCAACCAGAATCTGACCTGTTCATAGAAAAGATATGGTAGTGGACAAAAGACTCAAATCAAAAATACAAATATTTTTTGTGAAGCAGAAGAAGAAATGATTCTGTAGATGATAATTGTATTTTTCCTGCCATTCATTTCTTTTCCAAATATTACTTTGCACATCAATATAAATTTGTGAATTTGTCTTGTCAAGAAACATTCCAGATATAGCTCACACCTTCATAGATACACGTCAGAAATGCCCTTTGAGGTCCATGAAGTCCTGTATAACATGGACCCACCTTTTGGGATGAGAGCTGACTCTGGAGGTAAGCAAATTTTAATGATTTGGGGGGCACAGAAAGTCCTTGACTCCCCTCAGATGTATTACTTTCAATTAGCTACAAGGCTGACCTCCAAGTCTACTTGGCTTCCTAATTCTGCCATTAGTCATTCCTTTGAGTTGGGTATTAACCATCAGAGGTCACCATTAAAATGTACACATGCTATGTGGAAGGGGAGTGTGGCCCGTTAACATCCATTTACACATTTACCTGGATTTATTAGGCTCATAAGCTGTCACTTGAGAGCACAGCCTACAAGAAACAGAATGCACTGAACGGGTAAGTCAGCCTGGGAAGGGTGAGAGTCGGGGAGAGAGGGAGGGAAGGAAAAGGACAACGGAGTTAATGGAATATATGCAAATATCAAAGGGGGCAGCCTGCAACTTGGCCACCAGAAACCTTAGCAGGAAATATTTAGGAACAAATTGGCAAATAAAATAAATTTGAACAAGCTCAGCATACTGCTTGAACATATGACTCCTGAAAGGTTTGCTTTATTTTATTTGTTACTTGTAATTATCGAGGTAAACACCCAACTTGGGACCTTAGGACACCCAAATCAAGATTCTAAGGCTGCTTCCCCACAGTTTGTGTTTTGCCCATGGATCTATTTGTAAATTAAGGTGTGTGCAATGTATCCATTAGATTGGATGCAAGACTACGGGCAGAAATCTGAAATCAAATAATTTAATCTCTGTGCCTCATTTTATCCATCTGGAAAAAAAAAAAAAAAAAACCAGCTATAGCTATTTCCTACCAATTCTCACAGGGTTGGTACAAGATTTAAATGAGCTTCGCAATCTTTTTTGAGATTCTCTAGAAGCTGCTTGCAATATATCAAAGTATTTAAACTGTGTTCCCCATTGTATAAATTCAAAGTACTTGTCAGCACCCCATGAATGTTTTACTAAGGTCACTCGAAGGAAACACACTTATTCCAGGTTTCTATTTTCCACTCTAATCTATATAGAGCAAAGTTTTTGATCCTATCAGCTGTTTGATCTTGGCAGTTATAATCAAGGAGTTTCCTATAAAAAGAAAGAAAGGGCTATGTACTCGTAGAGACTTTCAAAAGCACTGCACTAAGAACCTGGGGACTGAGGTTCTAGCCCCCTCACTTTTCGACTGCCTGGGGCCACTGAGCAAGACCCTAAGACTCCCTTCCCTGTGAGATGGGGAAACATCATTTGGCCGGTGCCCAACTCTCCCATCTTCTCAGGCACCGCGGTGCCTCTCTCTCACGGTGCCCTTGCCCTGCAGGCCTTCTTTCTGTTCCTCAAACATTCAAGCTACTTTTAGCTCTAGGGTCTTTACACCTGCTATTCACGCAGTCTGGTGCATTTCTCTGTCAGATCTTGGCCTCGCTGGCTCTTTCTTCTCATTCGAGTTCAGCTAAAACGTCCTGTTTTCTGAGGTGACTCTCCTGACTGGACACCCCACTGCCAGGTTTTATTTGTTTCAGATCACCACACCCTGCTTTTATTGCGTTCATAATCTTCAACCGCTTTCTCTTATTATCTTACTTATCCGTGTCGTTCGGGCCCACCTCCCACTGGAATATGATCTCGGGAAAGCAGGGGACTTGTGTGCACGGTTAAAAGCTAAACATTTAGCACTAAAGACAAAAACATACCAAAATGTGAGATCTGGACACATACGTCCTCTAGGCAAATATTTCTTGAAGAAATGAATGAAGTAGCTTGGCACTGACAGCCAAGTGGTATGGTTTTCTTTGCAGCCATGCCCCTAACTAAATCTGTGACTTCAGTCAAGTCCATTAACATTATGGCTTTGGATTCTTTACCCTAGAAATGGATCTGTGAGGCATAAGTGCTTCAGCTCTGCCCTGCTGCACCCACAACCGGCATCTTTAGTGGATCTCGTCACTCCTTCCCACAGAGCCAGATGGGCCTCATGTTCTTTGTCCACACAGCTCTCCAGGAAGCCACTATTAAGAGTTTGTGGATGACATTGGAAATAAACACTCTTCTGCCTCCATTTTATTAGATGATCTCTAATGATGCTTTTAGGGTCTGCTCAAATATCTATGACTTAAGACAAGGGCCGAAGGAAATCATACATTAAAATCCCTTCTATTTCTGGATCTATGTCAAAAGTAGTATGTTTAAAACTCTCTCAAGTCAAATCCAAAGTGCCCAAACATTAGGTCCACGCACCAGACCTAGAGAGGGGGCAGCAAGAGGTACCACCGAGAAATCTAAGTGTACAAGGTCGTAGGATGGCAGGGATGTGTCAGAAAGACAATTCCTGACGACTACGTACTGATTTTCCTCCTCTTCTGAATTTCTGTAAAAGTCACATGAGACTTTCCAACATTTTGAAGAAGAGTCAACTTCACTTTCCTGCCTTTTCCTCAATTCAAATCCTGTTTAGGAATCACAGCCAGTGGGACTTTGTTGGAGTCCAGCTGGTAAGAATTTCCACACTCATCTCCAACCCACCGCGTCCCCACGGTGTCCTCCCTGTTTCAAGCCTCATCATCTCTCAGTGGAGCTTTTCCAACTTGGCCTTTTAGCCTTTCTAGTTTGGCCTTCTCCCAACTCTGCTGCCACCCAACACAAGACTGCAGTTTGTAAAATAAAATTCCTACCTTTCCATCCGTATCACTCCCCTGCTGAAAATCTTTCAATGACTTCCTTTCTCTAATACCTCAGTCTGCAGAATCCTTCCTCACCTGGGCATCTGTGGCCTTCACCTTCCTCCTCACCATCCTGCCTGCCCTACCTTCCCTCCAGGCCCACTTCTCCTTCTCTGTGTTCTGTGTCATCTGTCCCATCCTAGTTGCTTTGGCTGGTGTGGCTCCACCTCCGAGGCTTGAATCACTCATTACTTCCCCTGAAGATCTTCTCTATCTCCAAGTCCATGCCCAGGTTGGGATGGGAGTTCCTCGATGCAAATATATCACACTGACTCTATACTTATCCCATCACTTGTTACATTATATTTTAATTATATTTCACTTTCCCTCTTCCACCAGAGTTCTTAGAGAACAGAAGTGCTTACTGTTATCTCTGCTTCCTCCATGGCTAGCACAGTGGCCTCCACAAAGCAGGTTGCTATGGTTTAAATGTGACCCCTCCAAAATTCACGAGTTGAAACTTAATGGCCAATGTGATGGTATTAAGAGATGGAGCCTTTAAGAGGTGATTAGTCCTGAGGGCTCCTCCCTTCATGAATAGGATTAAGACCCTTACAAAAGAACATCTTTCCGTGCTTTCCTTACCGCCTTCTGCCACGTGAGGACACAGCATTCCCCCCCTCCAGAAGGTGCAGCCCTCACCACACAACCAAACTGGCTGGCACTTGATCTTGGACTTCCCAGCCTCTAGAACTATGACAAATAAAGTTCTGCTCTTTATAAATTATCTAATCTCAGGAGTTTTGTTGTAGCAGCATAAAATGGACCAAGACACAGGTGTTTAATAAATACACACTGCTAGTAAATTTTTAGAATGTGACCTAGTCCCTGCTTTGAGGATCTGCCCATTTCTGAACCTTTTCTTTCCTATTGTATGAAATAGCCAATGCCTCGCAGAGTGTCCACTATATATTATATACTTAGCATGAATTGTGTGTGTGTGATTTTTATTATAAAACACTTCCATAGTTATTTGGCAAGCACTTCTGTACATACTTTAAAGAACCATTGGCTAATTTTTATCTTTGTTTGAAATAGGTATTGTTAATATCCTCATTTTATAGAAGAAAAGACTGAGGCCGAAAGGGACCAAGTAACTTGCCTTGGGTGACACAGTCAGCAGGGGCTGGAATGGAGGCATGGCCCAGTGTACTCTTGGAATGGATGCGCATGCACCTATACACAGGATCAAATCACGGGTAACCCCCCCCCCGATTATTTTATTAGGTAGAACCAATTATTAGAACTAGCCAACTGCTTGTAAGCTCTGTCTACCTTCACAACAAGACTTGCTTTTCTTATAATACTATCTCCTAGTCCTTCTTCAGAATAAAGAGAAAAGGATGTGAAGTCCCCGGGAAAGGCTGGGAGGGGCAAAACAAAATATGCAGACCTCTATATTGCCCTTGCTAGGTGCCACCTGCTCCCTCCTCTGCTCCTCACTTGTGATATATTGGCACATAAGCAGCACTGATAGTCATGAGAAAAATTACAGTCATCAAGGTTATCTCCCCAAGAAGCAACTCTCTTTCTTTATTAATATGCTTCGGATTGTTGCAACACTACAAAGCCAAAAATAAGTTTTCTTTGATCAATAAATTGTAGGCTGAGAAAGAAAATACTAATTTTCCATTTCTTTGAGACCCAGCACTAATATATAACAGAGCTTTCCAAAAGGGTTCTCAGAAACCTGATATAGAATTATCTGAAATTACACTTGACTATCCCTACGAGATCATTCTGTTCTCTGCCACTTTAGAGGGGTGTCTTCTGGACTTGGCAGGCATTTTTTATAGAAATCTTTGTGTACAGATATATTTTTCTATTTCAGTGCAAGCTGGGTAAAGAAAGCATAATACATCTCTAAGTCAGTTTCTAAGAGAAAGATTGTTGAACTCTCTCTCTCCTCTGTCAGTTTTGGGCTTCAAAACATGCCTCTTTCACCTCCGAGTAGAACTTCATTTTAAATCCAATATAAAAAGGAATATCAGGCTTTGCTTTCCATGCAAAAAAAATGTATATAATTTCAAATAGTTTATAAACTAGAACAATGCTATGAATAAATATGAATAGTCATGATAAAATAATAGCAACTGTACTAGAGGCACATTTAATCATATAAAAGAAAATATATTTTTAAATCAAAGAAGCAGAGTTGGTTAGTAAAAAGAGAACTAAATGGACACTGGGATTAGAGTTGTGACGCTAATTTTGCCAAGGGTTTGGGTGACTCATTTAACTTCTTGAAGCTTCCTTAGTTGCCTAACCTCTAAAACAATGCTGTCAATCAGGGGTGATTTTGTCCCCATGGGGACATTTGGAAATTTTGGACACATTTTCACAAATGAGTCAGGGAGTGGCGGGGGGGGGGTGCTACTAGCATCAAGTGGGTAGAGGCCAAGGATGCAGCCAAACATTCTACAAGCCCTGGGACAGGCACCCCAACAACAAAGAATTATCTGGCCCAAATTGGTAATAATATTGATGTTGAGAAAACCTGCTTTACAATAAGCAAATGGTGCCCTGTAAAGGGTCTGTCATCTCTGTGATCCTAAGAGGTATGATCCAAACACCAGGTCCACTCCTTTCTAATTTCCACAAGCATCAGGGATTTGTGCTTTTCTTATGTTTCCCTCTATGTTTTTAAGTTTAGGCTTCTTAACCCCTATGAAGGAAGATCACGGAGATAAGCCTGAAAAGGGCAAGAAGTTAACCATTTAACAGATATGTATTGAGAGTTTTCAATGTTCTGATCATTTTTCAAAGATACTGCCATGAAGAACTGACACAGCCCTTAGCAGGGTTCCTGAGACCCAATCCACAATATCTTTAAAATAAATTTTTGGATTCAGTGGGTTAAATTCTTCAGGTACCATGAATTGCATACGGAATAAGGGAAACTGATTCACCACCGTGCATACTCACAATGGTTAATCACAGAAAACATGCTGGTGGCAAACTTTAAATTCTTAGTAATTTCAGAGACAAGATAGCCTGAGCATTTGTTTTCACAGACACATGTTGTGAAATTAATTACAATACAGTAAAGTCTTATAAAGTCAGGCTAATTGAAAGGCCAGGCGAGTGGAAAGAAATTTTTGAATTATAAAATATCTGAAGGAAACAGTTTTGTGCTATTTTACATTCCCAAAGCATACTTTTCACTAAATCTTTACATCAGTACCAAAATAAGTGTGCAATGCTTATTTTTTTTACCCACATCATAAGTGAGGAAATTGAGGTTCAGAGATAGGATACCTTGAGCCAAGCTACCCAAAGGTTGGAGTGAAGGACTACTTTAATGAATCTATGCAAATGATTTGTAGCCATTGCACCAAAGCACCAGCTCAAGTAATGGTCCCATGGCAGTCACGTCTCCCACTGCAGGGCGCAATATCCTAGCTGCTGTTTCTCTGGACCTAATACATTCACACAGAATCCTTGCTTCTGGAATGTTCCCAGCCAACGATTATGCAGGCCTCTTCCTGTGGGACGTGGGATTCCTCCAACAGATAACTTTGGCTGGAGGACTCTGCAACAGCCTGGCCCAGACGTTCTTGGAACTGTGCTACAGTCTGAGACTTCCTACTTAATCTGTCTTCCTTCCTCTCCTTCTGTCACAGGTGACAGACCTACATTATGGTCTGAAAGCTTCCCTTGCTGCTCCTGCTTTCATCTGTTTATCCTTCAAAGGCATGTCCCCTTTCTGAATCTCTTGTGTGTATAGTACCATCTTGGCATTTACATCTCAAAGGGTTTGAACTAACCTAGGCCTTTCCTGCCGGAGGCAGTAATAAGCATTCTCAGAGAGCCTACCATGTGCTAGGCAGTGTGCTAATTATAAGGATCTCATTTAATTCTCTCATCACCCCTATTAAGCGTGCATGTATTATTATTCCAATCCCAAGATCTCACAGTCGTTTCTTGGCAAACCTAGGCTTTAAACCTGGGTGGTCTGTTACTGTGGACCCAAGTTCTCCAAACTGCTACTCTATATTGCCCTAACCAATTTTATGTATATTAAAGGTAAACATTACTAGCAAAGCCTATTTAAATTCATTTCCCAATTAAATTTTTTTTCAACATTGCTTATGCTATTTTTTCTTACACTATAATTTCTTTTCTATTTTTAAACTTATTTTTAGATTCCCAAATAATACATGGACGTGTTCTTATTGTAACAGAATCAAACAATACAGAGGCAGGAATACTATTTATAACCAACTAACTACTGACCATAGTTTTTGAGGAGGTGAATTTCAATGAGTAGTTCCCTAATTGAATTATTTTTTTATTCCAAATGAGTCAAGTTTAGTGATATTTGAACCAACAATGTGAATCTTGGTGTTTAGCTAAGAATAAATGATGGGGCTTGCAGGGACCATGGTTGCCTTAGATTTTAAGGAGAAAACTTAGGGGAAAATGTAGCCCTTAGTATAAATTATAAAGAATAAATGCTCATAACTGCAGTGAGGAGCCAACCTTTTAAAAGAGATAAAATGTCAATGTAGGTGCCCTCAGAATTTTTTTTCTTTTTTTTTTTAAGCTGAAGTGGAAGTTGTTCCTCTCTCAGAAATCATTTTATAGACTCAGAGACTAGCCCAGCCTCTTGAATTAGACTCCCACCACCAGCCCAGATAGCCTAACTTCCTCGGAGTCTCCTTCCTGTGATCTTTCCTTTATTGTGCAAATTCAACTTTGGTCACCTACACACTCTTCTTTAACAAAAAAGTTTCTTATTTTTGAGCGTATGATCTTGGATCTCAGCTTCAAGGTCTTCCTGGAGTTTAGCCGAGAGAGATGACTTTGCTATTTGCAAATCCGAGTTGACTCCTGTACTCTCGCTTGATGCTAATGCCCTTTGCTTCTCATTCAGAGTTTCAGAATATCTTCTCTCAGCAAACAGAGAAGGCACGGAGAAGGAGGCATTCCCTTCTCCAGCGCCACATTTCAACTTGATCTTTTCACTCTCTCTGTCAAATTCAAATGTCACTCCACTATTCATGTGTATGTGGAGGGTTCTATAATAATATACACCTCTTTGGCTTCTTTCAAAATTGCTTCAATTTCTCTGAAGTCAAAGGCCTTTTCAACCTTTGGAAATTATCTATGGAATCCATTAACATGACTTACTCGGTACACAATACAGATGCTGTCGAGGGTGCACAAGAAAAGAGAGAAGGTAAAGTTAAAAAAAGAAAGAATGAAAGAAAGCAAATAAAGGTTTAATTAAAAAAAAGCAAAAAGTAAAAATAAAAGAATGATTTAGATGTGTAATTTTTTTCATGAAGAATTCCATCTTATGTGGGTACAACCTGTGAATAATTTTTCCTTCTTGTAGAGATAAACTCTCACAGTTCATTTTAACTGATATCTCCTCTAGCAGATAGTAGTGACTATTTTCCCGAGAATACAAGTGAAAGTTCAGTAAATTTAGCTCTCACAACCCAGCAAGTGAGTTTTTAATCCGGAGAATTTGCTGAATTAACTCCTTTTCATTTTCCACAAATAAATCAAAATCTGACTAGATCCACCATTCCCTCAGTAAAATTAAACAGTATTATATAGTTATGTTTTAAAGACTACGTATCTCTATGAGAAATACTCAAAAATGTTACCAAATGAAAAAGGCAGAGTCCTGCTGTATACACAGTAACAACTCAATTCTGTCAATATAGAAGGACAGAGAGAGAGAAAGAAGAAAAAAGTTTGACAGAAAACAAAACCCAAAAATGGTCTTCCTGGGAACTAAGGTGGCCCTTTGGCGGTTGGTTCCAGAAAGGGGAGGATAATGTTCCTTTGTTTGGGCCTAAGGAAGGCTGGGGATCAGCATTCCTCCTTAGGCCACATCCCCATGAGAAGCACAATGTGGACACCAAGCTTGTCCAAATGTATCCCGTGCAAATGCTTATTTTTACAGCCTTATTTATGTCTCTTAAAGCTTGTAAATAAAACTGACAGTCGTCTATGAGTTTTATTCCCACTATCTTTGAACTCATTCCTGGTCTTGTAGGACCAAGGATAAGGCAGTTAACCCTGGTTATCTTTGGGTGTGGAGAGGAGAAGTACCCCCTTTGGTTTTATAAATTTTCTGCGCATATATATTGTTTTTACAATTAAAATATCATAAGGTAAAATAAAAGCTTACATGAATTTTACATAAGGTTCAAGGAGGTTGACACTTCCTATGTGTTTAACTTCTTAAATGAATGAATACTTTAAGCCTTCAGGGCAATCCTAGAGACATACATGAAACAGGGGTCCCTGGTTCTGCCACTGCCTTCGTATGTGAGCCCCTTTGCCACTCTGACAGCTTTTCTCCAAGGTAGCAGGATTCTACCATTGAATCCCCCTCTTTGGTAATTCTCCATCCTCACCAAACCTTTTGGGTCCCTGGTCCATACCTTGACTCCTAGGCAATGACCTGTCTCTTTTGTGTTTCCCACTGTCCTTGACACCCACACACCCTTACCTGAAACCATGCATTTTTTTCTCAACTCCTCTAATGCTGCTTCCAACTCTCCTATCTATACACCTCTTTTAAAATATGGCTTGGAGATGATGGAATTTAGATGTATACACACTGCTTTCCAAAGAGCAGGATCTCTCTCTCTCTCTTCTACCCTTATTATGATGTGCTAATTTGACTGTGTTGCATTTGGAAAGAGGCCATTGTCATGATGTTATATCTACTTGGCCCACATCTCTCCATGCCACACCTCTACTCTAATTGCTCCATTCATACTGTGAATTTTCCAATCTTCCCTTAGGAAAGCTCCCTGGAATTTCAGAAGAGCAGCATGATGCCAGATTGTATGGATTGGAACATTTTCAATTCGTGAGATTCAACTGGCAATATTAAAGAATTAATTATAATGAAAATGCAAAGAAACAGAATCTTCAGTGAATTCCATCTGGGAACAGTCTTTTCTTAGGCCTCATATGATTTTTTGATTCAACTTAGTCTCCTATTTTCTTTTTTGTCCATGTAATGTGAAATATTGAATACTATAAGATATTGCACCTAAAAATTTGATACAGGCTATCATCAGATTTCAACTTGTTCTCAAAACAATTTATTACCCCCAAATGGTGACTATATATCTAGCCTACATTCCACACATACATGAACATTTTTTTCCCCATGGGCTTGACTTATATTTCAATTACTCTGAGATGTTATTACATACATATAAAAGGACTGAATATGACTCAATAGTAACTAGCCAAAGATTTACACATCCTTTATTGATTTAAAACAGCTATTAATCTCAGTGGGAAGAACCTATTTCCATTTGCCGCAGTGAGTGAAAAGGAGAAAGACTATGGTATTCATGCCCTGCCAAACAAAATTCTTTGCTGTTTACCTAAATGATTTTTTAGGCACATAGGCTCATCTCTCATGTTTAGGAACAATGATGAAGTTGTTTCCAGGAAAACAGCTTCTGTGTGTCATATATGGATTAGCCTCCTCCTTGCCCTGCAAGTTCACTGTCAATCATTTTAATGTCCCAGCCTAACATACATTTTGCAGTGTGTATTTTGGTGTCAAGTCACAATATGGCAGAATAAAGAAAATGTGACAAGGGAATTGATATCCAGTTCATGTCAAGGCATGTACACATATGGCCAAGTGAACAAATTAATAAGTCTAATGCAGAAATAAGGGAACACATCGCCTGTGTTAGTAATTTGGATGAGGCATAATAAAAGGGGATAAAAATAATAATAAAGGACATGGTGCAGACAGGTTAATTCAATAATTTTATTGTACTAGTGTGCAAAATAGTCTCATAAAATTATCATACCTCATCTGCTGTAAACAGATTATATCTGAACATAAAAGTTCACTCAAAAAGTCTGTGTTTTATGATTTCTGTGACTTAAGTGAAGAAAGGAACAGAGCTAAAGTATCAAAATTTGCATTTGTTGTTTGGAGTACAGACTGGATATACATTTTAATAAAAAGAACAATAAACGTGAATACTAAACATTCCGTACATGACAAAACTGAGTGTAGAGAAGGGACTTGGGAAATCCCTTCCTCACAGAGAATGGCTGTGAATCCTGTTGAATTTCCTAGTTCGACTGGCCCTTCCTACATGCAACACAGATCTTTGGATTGAGCTGACACCATAGGACACCAGTTTAGTTTCTTCTTGCTCTTTGTAGTTTAACGAATATACCAGATTTTTCTCATAATAATAACAACTATGTCAGTGAACAAAAGGGTTGGTTATCTCTGGTAAAGATTAAAAATCAACTACTTATATGCATCAGTAGTTAAAACTGGCATCACTGAGACCTTGCTCAAGGTCCAATGTGTAATATTTGGGTCTTCTGGGTTATTAAAAAACTGTAACACACCGATTATTGATTTCATTCATGAATGGAAACCATGTAGATATTCCAAAATAAAACAAAACATAAAGAGGATGTTTGCAGAAACATTCCTTCAAATGTATTTAAAATAATATAATGTATTTAAAAAATTCTATGAAAATATAAGTTCAGTAATTTTTATTAGTCAAAATTCTTTATTTCTTCACATCTTTCCCAAAGAGAAGCCCATTAAAGAAGTTCTCATTTTGAAAGAGAGAGAGAGAGAGAAAGAAAGAAAGAACTGAGAAGAATCTATGCTTGGGCAAAATAACCAATCAAAAGAAAGAATCCATTTGCTACCATAGTTCTCTCTTTTTTTAACAATGTATGGAGGTACAAATTCTGAAATACATGAAAATAAGTGCATGAGAAATAGCCAGACGCAAATGTCCCATTATGTAGATGTTCCCTGTATTCTTCTGAGCCTCCAAAATTGTTTTGATTATAATCAAATAAAACAGTATAGTTTTAGCTCACGAGAACTGAGATTTAAAACAGTGAAAGTCCCAAATGAAAGAACAAAATTAAGAAATGTCTGAGGTAATAAAGCTGGTGAGTGGCGAAGATGGGAGTCCAGTTCTTCTTTCAACTTATTCTGGAAATATTTTTGTTCTGATGCACTTAATACTGCTCAATAAATTCACCCTATAGTCTAGGATATGTATGTTGAATGCCTAAGATATGTACATTGGGTCATAATATAATTCAATCTAATGAGTTCTAGAATGAACAGAGAACTCAGGATGAGGAGGGACGTTTAAAACTTTGGTTCTTCATTGACGGGGATGAATCCTCTCAATATGCAAAATTGCTTTGAATGATAAGACACCTACGTAGTATGTGTCTTCTTTGTTCTCTTTATTTCTAACAAATAGAATTAGACTATTTTTGTTAAAGGAACATGACTCCAGCCTTGTCATCATCCAATAAACAAGGTCAGAGATGAAAAAGGTAAAGAAAAACTGTTTTACCTTTTCTGATATATACAATCTAAAATTTAAGATGTTTGAGATTTATCACCAGATTCCAAGGTGGACAATTTGACATATAAAAGGACTAGCCAAAGGGCAAAGATGGAATAAAAAACCACTTCTCTGTTGGGATCCCTCAGCCTCCTCTCCCCTATACCCTGCCTTGCCAGATGCCTGGTTAGGAATTCTGGTAAAGGCAAAAGAAATTGGCTGGGGACAACTTAGGAAGTTATTTTAATTTGAAACTTATAAAATTCTTTATGTAAGCCACTCTGAAAGGCAAGAAAATAAGACTTTTGCTAATTTCATGGCATGAGGTTATACCATATGGCCAATAAAATTCTCTAATATTTTTCCAGCCAAAAGATTTCTATCTTCATTTCCATTACTCTAAGGCCCTAAGGACAGCACATGTGGCAGGGATAGGAAACATAATAGTTACCAGTTTCTAGGACAAAATTTGAGAAATTCTGGTACCGAAATTAACATTAAAAAACCAAAGAATGGACGGTTCCCTTTTATCATTAGGATTAACATGAGAAATGAGCTGTGTTTTACAGGTTTATAGGATTTGAATTTGGGTAAACCAACATTCATAAGCAATGCTATATTTTTGTACAATGCTCAGGACTGCTCTTCAGTTTTCTTATAAAATGTCAGCTTTCTGCTGTGTGCAAAATTGGTCAAGGAAAAGCTAATACAGAGAAACAAATAATAGTTTCAATAATCTTTTAAGCTAAGTCAAAATTACTGTTTCTTGGTGAACATTGCATTACTCTGTATCCATTTTATCAAATGAGAGCTGCTCAGTTATAATTAGTTCTTTGGGGTTCTGTCCTCTTTACTTAAAAAAAAAAAAAATTAAAAGCCTTTAAAAGTGTTCTATTTGCCCATAAGGTCTAGCTGTATTAAGCAGATAGTGCCTTACCATTTTCTAATATACAGTAAAAATACCATAAAGTTTTGCAATTAGTTAAAAAGTCAAAAACTCAGCAAGAAGTCCGGTTTTCCCTCTTAACTATCTGTTAATGAAGGTTTCAACGTTAATTGCCTTTTCATTAAAAATTCTTTAAAACCCTTCCGTACAAAATCAAATTAGCTACTAAGCTGTGGAACAATCTTGTAATTCTGTTGTGGACTCCCCTGTTCATTATTTGGATTGGTGAGATTAAAGAGTGAGTGTGTGCTTTTTAGATACTCCAAAAGACTGACTTTAAATTTTTTTGAGTTATGGAATTCCTTTATTTAATCCTTCTCTGAAAGGCGTCATATTCGGAAGATTATGCTCATTATCATGAGCACTGATTTTAAAAAGCCTACAGTATCATAGAGTTATGCCCATGCCCCAGAAGTCTTGCCTATGGAAACAGTGCTTTTGTTCATTTGTTCCTGCAAGGATAGAAGCTTACTTGTGCAAAGCTTAAGCACCTACCATTCTTCTTGTTCTAGACAAGGGCTCAGATCCTCATCTCTAACTTAACTCTGCAAATCCTTGGGCAAATTACCAGTGGAGTTACAGACTTTCCTTCTACCAATGGGGATAATTACAGTATAACCTCATTGAATTATAAATGAGGCAATGCAAGCACAGCATTTAGCACAGTGTACAGCCCTGTGCTGCTTGTTGTGGAAAAGGCAGAGATAATCCCTTGCATTCAAAATATCTCCAATCAAGTAGGAGAGAAATAATGGGTATTGATCTCTACAATAAAACCAGAGAGAATGAGGGGTCTTACATGATATCCAGAAGGGGTGCAAGAAGAGTTAAGAGAGAAGGAACGCTAAGGGTGAAAAAAGGACAGAAATAAATATCCACTGGCTGTCTTCTGTGGGTCCAGTCCTCTGCTGGGTACTTTTGAATAACTTCACACTAAAGAAGAGGTTAGGCTATCCATGAAAGCCCTATGGAAGTTGCTATTGTGAATGGGATGCTATGTGGATGAATCAGATTTGAACCATTTTTGTATGGTTACGGTGTAAGAGTTTAGACTTTAGAGATACAAGTATTTGAAGTCTTGTTCTACATGGGACAATTAATTTCATTTCTCTAAGCCTTAGTTTTCTCACTGGAAAATATGAATGATAATATCTATTCCTCTAGGTCTCTCCAAGTTTTTTGATTTAACTGAGATAATTCATGTTAACCTTAACCCCAGAGACAGGAACACTCTCAATAATTATTACTTAGTAAAAATACGAGGAACATCAAAATTAAGCCAAGTTATTTGCCAAATTTCATTCCAATACATCATTTTGAAGATTAATTAAAATTCTTGTAAAGTCATTTTATTTATAATATATATCATGAAAATCACCAAAACAAATAAAGTAATACCCCTCCAAATCTTGATTCTTTCTTATAGTGTCTCTCCTGGACTCAGGATCCACCTTTACAGTATACCTGCTTATTGATCTTGCAGTCTCACATTCCTTATCTTCAAAACCAAATATATCTGTTTTGCCAATAGCAACTTCTTCCTTCCTTCTTCCCTCCCTCCCTTCCTCCCTTCTTTCCTTTCTTTCATTTTAAAATCTGTATCTCAACATTATCTCCTATGTAACTTTGCAATTATTGCCAATTTCTCCCATGCCCTTGTCCACCATAGATGACTGTCCCCTGATCCAAGCTGAGAAATATCTTTTGAATCCCATCCCCACCTTCTTCACCTCTACTGCCAGAGCCTCAGCTCAGGCTATTTTCACCTGGAGGACAGCAGTGATACACCCACATGCACCCTGCCCAGGGTCTGTCCCCAGCTCTAGTTCCCTTTCACACTACCACCAAAGCTAGTGTTCAAAAACATAAGCTAAGTCATGTCAGTCACCTGCTTAAAGCATTTCCAGTAGCTCCCCAGTACCTCTAGAATTAAGGTCCATAAGAGACTTTATGACTCCAAATTACCTTCCGAGCTTCATTTCCCAATAAGCTGTAGCCCTCCTCCTGCAATATAGGTTATCAGCAATACACTCTACATGTCATCTACACTCAACATTCCCACACAGTTCTTGCCTTTTGATTTTCCCTTTATTCTTCAGGACATAGTTAAAATATCATGTGCTCCCTAGATAGATAGCCCCTCTCACTCACTGGTAGAGATTGGTCCCACCTTTGGGATCCATCACTATATGACTCTCTGAACCTGAGTTTACTCTTCCATAAAATGGTAATAAATGATTCCTGTCCTGAAAAGAGAACAGTTTGAGAACCAAATGGAACAATGTTTATTTAATACTGGAAAACCATAAATCAATATAGAAATATTGCCAGGAACAGAGCCAAGAGCTTTATAGACATTATCTCATTCAAGCCTTAAATATTAAGGAGATACCACACCATGAGTGAGAAAGTGTGTTCTTATTAAAAAAAAAAAAAAAAAAAAAAAAAAAAAGGGGGAGAAAGAAAAAAAATCTTCCCATTCACATAATTTCTTATTTTTATTATAATATTTCACTCTTCTCAAAGCTGCTTGCACACATATTACTCCTTTGATCACTTCTTTTAAATTATATTTTATCTTAATAACACTTAATTACTTAACTTCAATTTGTCCACTATAGGCTGTTCACTAGAGATCTAAAATTGTGTTAATCTAGGTATGGTGTTAGAGTCACATTTGAAGGGTTAAACTGTATCAATTAATTATGTAAGTTAAAATTCCTTGGGAGCCTTGGGGCAAAGGACCAATTCACATAGCAGAAGCAGAATGAAGAAAAGAACCTAATTAGGTATGTGATTAACTCTTTCAGTGATGTGGTGATGACATAATATAATAAAAGTGCTATGAATATCCCCAAACCAGCCAGGGTATCACTTGAATGTTTTCGAGAATACAACCCACGCTGAGCCCGAAAATTTAGCCTCTTAAGCCAAAAATTATAGACTCATTTAAAATACATCAGTATGCTACAAACATTTAGTGACCCTCCACAACTGAGCCTACTATTTTTTTCTGATTAGATACATTTTATCTATATACCTTGAAATACAGTGTCTGACAAAACACATTTTCTCCATTGTTTTTGATAGACAGCAAATCTAAAATAATTCAAAGGAGAAACGTGCTTTGTGGAAGTAGCTTATTTCATTCTGGAGACTAAATGCATTTGCAGAAAGGATTACATTTTGTTTGGCAATTTATTTTATTGACAAAACATATTTCATCACATATTCCATCACATTCAGTAGACAAATGCATGTTGTCAAATACCCTATTTCCTGCTTTTGATGAAAAACACATATTTTCCAGATTCCATATTTTTTTAAATGGTGGAGTTCTACAGCTAAACTCCATTTGCTGTAATTTGGCCTGAGGTGTCTAGATTTGGATTCTAGCCAAGGTATATGACTTCTTCTTTCACTATAATGTAA
Source organism: Eulemur rufifrons (assembly GCF_041146395.1). Taxonomy (NCBI): domain Eukaryota; kingdom Metazoa; phylum Chordata; class Mammalia; order Primates; family Lemuridae; genus Eulemur; species Eulemur rufifrons. The sequence goes on from NC_090992.1 coordinate 18,606,512, forward strand.
ATTAACCTCATAGGGAATATTAATGTCCATCTTCATGCATAAAAACATCAAAATTCAGTTTACATTGTAATCATTATGATAGGATCCTATTGTCTAAACATAAAACTCAAATGGTTTCCATATACTCACCGGCCACTAAAATGCAATTACCCTTTACAAGGTAATGCACATACAAAGTAAATATTTAATCTAACCTATTTGTATATCTGTTTAATGTTGGTAATTCAATTATTGTGTGTCCTTTCCATATTTGCCCTCATTCCTGATATATGTATTAAATTATGAATAAGTTCTTAGAGGTCAAGAAGCAGATCTGTGTAATTTGTTCTCAGGAGCATTCAGCACACGCTTTGTGGAAACAAGTGCTTAACAAATTCTCATTTGTGGCACTAGGGTAATGACATTTCCCAGCCAAAAACCTTTTACTGCCAAAATTTGTTGCCTTTTTTCATATCAACAATTATTTAATGTGTACCCACCATGTGGCAAGCACTGTAAAAATTTCAAGGAATTCAGAGACTGACAGTCATGGTTTCTGCTTTCAAGGGGCTTACAATCTAGTAAGCAGAGTAGGTATGAAAAGAAATAATTACAATTCAGGGTGATCCAGGCCAGAATACAGTTTGTACTGGGTCCATACACCGTACAAAGGCTGGGGGATTAACACTGTTGGGGTGGCGGAAAGCTGTTAAGTGTTTTGTAAGTTGTCACAGCCTTCAAAGCCCCTAAACTCTTTCTGTATACAGAATAAGTTCAAGAAACCACCTTAAACCTTATTCATGCTTTCATTTACCCACTAAGGTAAGGTTAGTCCTCAGAGTCAAATACCACAAAATATTCTAAGTGTACAGGGTACTAACAAATATCTGTACTTCTCAGGTTCTCAGAACAGAAAAAACTTCCTACCCAAGTCCAAAATCTATTCAAAAAGTCAGTTGTATACATAGAAATAGCAGTGGACTGTGCAACAAAAGACCTGAGTCCAGAAGGTGCCTGTATCTGCCATGGGATCTTGACAAGGCATTAGACTGCTATGATACTCAGCTACATTATCCATACATAAGACAGCTACTTGTCCTGCATGGCTAACTGACAGTCTTGTAGTGGGCATCGAATAAAACAACTGTATGTTATCTATAGAAAAGTGAAGGACCTTACAGATCTAAGGAAATATAATTATAAAGAACTATGATTGTGTAAGAATCGTCAACTTTTTGCAGTACCGATTTCGATGTAGAGAATTTTTCTACCACACTTCCAAGTTCATTGGCTGGAAACCACTTTCACCACTTCCTATTCTTTCCGCCCTTATGTTCTATCTGTCATTAAGCTTTGTCATTTATTTCTTTGAAATTTCTTTAAATTTGCCTTTACTCTTTGTTATCATTACCACCTGCCAATTTATCTATTGGCTATTAAGAATTAAACAGCATCTCAGCTTTTATTTTTCTTTCAGATTAACCACCTTCAGGCTTCCTAGTCTCCATACTATTGCTAGAGTAACATTCCCCTGAACTATTAGCCTAGACATGCTCCTCACAGGTCAAATGCTCCAGAGCTTTATATTCCTGAAGGAACCCACCCAGCACCCTCTCTCATACCCCTCCCTAATCTCTTTTTACTAGTTTGTTCTCCATCCATGCGCTCATTAATTCGTTTCATACTTCTAACTTTGTTCCCATGGTTACTTCCACATTCAATACCTTCTCTTCTCCTTCTGTGCTCTGCTTATCTAAATCTTACACACATGGCCGGGTTCAGTATAAACTTTATCTCCTCACAAAACCTTATGAAGTCTAAAATCACCCTACCTCAGAGTGACATAGTCTCTGAACTCGTGCACCAGTGCCAGACTGCACATATTAATATTCAGCCCTTAGACACAGCGTCCATCCAAGTAGTTAAGGACAGAGGCTCTACATCCTGCTCCCTCACTTCCTATTTCATCCCTGTGCCTTAGTTCCCTCATCCACCAAATGGGAAGAGCAGCAATGGCTAACTCAGGGTCCTTGTGAGGATTATATAAGCATTAGGTCACAAAACCTGGCACAAAGCAACCAATAAAAGGAAACTTTTATTAGCTGATTACCAGACACATTATTAATAGTATCATCTCTTATTGATATCTGTTTTGCTCAACATTTTATCATCAGCTATGGCAAGACTGAACATTATATACACACATATACATATGCATATAAATGTATATATACATATACATATGTGTATATGTGTGTATATGTATATATGGTGTGTGTATATAAATATCAGCTTTAGTGGTAACATCATATTCTGTGAGCCAAGATTTTGGACTGGGTATAGGGTAATAGACTGTCTCTGTTCTGCAATGTCAAAAGACTAATAAGTCTGGGGTCTGGAATCATCTTCACTGATGACTGACAATTGGGTGGCAACGACTCAAAGGTTGAAATCAGAGCACCTACACATGGCATCTTCATGTGGCCTGGGGTCTCACCGCATGACAGCTGGGCTCCAAGCCAGTGTTCCTAGGAGGAAGTGGAAGCTGCTGGACCTTTTCTGACCTAGCTTCAGAAGTCACACAGTGTCACTCGCACTGCCTTCTATTGGTTACCTGCGAGGCACTAAAAGCAGCCCAGAGCAAGAGGATAGGACATAGACTCCACCTCTTGATGGGAGAGTGGCACAATTATATTGGAGAAGAGCATGTAAGATAGAAGATACTATTGTCGTTATCTTTGCAAAATACAATCCCCCTACAGGTGATATTGTGTAACATTCTTAATTTCTCCAAGACTCAGTTTGATAAATATGTAAATAATGGTAGAACCCTAACTGGAATATAGGTGATGTTCCATAATAATTACTGAATAAATAAGTAAACAATTTCATATTAGTTTCCTCTGAACTAGAGGCTTCTTGAGGACAGGAATTACCATATACTCTTTCTCCCATATACCAAACAGTGCCAAAAAAAAAAAAAAAATAGCTGGAATTACGGTAGCTCGTTTACGACAGCACTGATTATTGTGGGAAGTATAACATAAATCTTGGATTCAGCAACTGTAAAGCAGGAACATTCAAAACTTCAAGCAAGGAGACAGAACCTTTGTATTTTGGTTACAGGTTTCATAAATTTTGGTTATTTTTATATTCCTAGGACTATATATTTGAAAAATGATGTAAGTGACACCTAAACATGTATCTCCAGAATTGCAGCATTACTTCTCTCAATATAAACTAATTAAAGATGAATAACTGCAATTACTGCCTTTTTAATCCTTTCCTACTCGTGCTGAATTTGTGTCACCTTGTAGTATTTAGATCGTGTTCTATTTGCTCTGATTCAGATTCTGAGTCATCAAAATGTCTGAAATAGGTCTGAAAATAGCCTGAATTAATTCTCTGGATTGCTGCTTGTAACAGATACACAAGGGAAGCATTTTATAATTTTAAAGAAAAACTCACTTTGTTACAAAAATCAATCAATAAATAAAAAAACCTAAAACCTGAGAAGTTGCTTCTCAGGCACCAGGTATTTTATAATAAGGTAGCAGGACCAAAGGAGGTGAAGAGAAAGAAAGATGGAAGAAGGGAGAAATGCTCAGCTCTGAAAACAAAAAGAGCAGGGTCTTCAATCCATTTATCAAACACAATTTGGAGGACCTTCTCCGTCTTCTCAAATGTGGCCTCAAGAAAAATGAAAGTGGTCTGGCAGCAACGAGATCAACGTGGAGGGAGGGAAGGGGTGGCTTCCAAGGCAGTCACAGCTAATGTGTGGTGACCAGAGACACAGCGGCCAGTGTGCTCCTGGTGATAACTGCAGGTCTTCTCGGACCAGAAAAGAGAATGAACACCACCTTCTCCCATTGCCCAGGTGCCACTGGCATCCAAACTGCAGGAGTCATGCACACACCTTCTCCATCTGTGCCACCCCCCTTTCAAGTTTCTGCTAGCTGACCAGAGGAAAAACACTGTCATTCACCCAGGCTGTGTAATAGCTGTAATGAAAGCCCTGTAGTCGCCAAAAACCCAGAGCGTGAGAACTGAGCTGAAAACATACACCATGAAACCATAAGGCCCTCTTTACACAGCCAAAGCGAAGGGTGTGTTTTAAACTGCTAGAACTGAATGGCCTTTGGTCTACAGGTGGAGGGTAAAGGCTGCTCACGGGTTTTAACCACTGCCATTAACCAAAGTGAAGGCATTAGGGGGTGAAGAAGTGTCAAAAAAATCTCAAAAGGCTTCAGCCCACAAACAGCACCGTGAGGCTCACTCAGAGACAGTCCAGGCTGCTCATTTCAGAGGCCATTCCAACATTGAGGTGGACAGCCTTCCACAGGGTCCCTTCACCTGGAGCCTGGAGCATCTCAGTCCAGAAAACCCAAGCAGTCAACATATTCACTTTAATTTTTGTAAGCTCCTTTTGAGAGAGAGGGAGCTACAGAGGTCAGAAATGTCTATGTTTCAAAAATATGGGAAACCTCTGTTGCTATTGTTATTCTATAAGTTTGTCACAGGTAATCTGTGATATAATTATTACTGTTATTAGTAAAATGATAAGAACTACTATGAGGACAGTGACAACTACAGTTAACACCTAATGGGATATTCGATATGTATCAAACACTGTGTCAGCTGCTTCACAGGGATGATCTCACTGACGTCCGGAGACAGCCCTAAGCGATGCTATCAGATCTCCCATTTTACAGACAAGAAACTGAGAAGGCAGGTAACTTGGCCAGGGTCACACAGCCAGTGAGTGGAGGAGCTGGGGATACAAAGCCAGTCGGGCAAGCTCCACATCCCATACACTTAACAGTTTTGTATTAACAATATCAAAAACTACACATTTCGGCAAAGATATCTCCCACACAGAAATTTTATTTTTTTAAAAAAAAAATCTGAAGTAACAGCTGGGGTGCTTGTTAAAATGCAGATTGCAGGGCCCTGGCTCCAGAACTGCTGATCCACAGGCTGGTGTGGGCCCACTCATCTCCATTGCAGCAAGGCCCTCAGGCAATGCTAATACGGAGAGACTGGGTGAGGGGAGCGTGGCTAGATGGGTCCTCCTACTTGGTACAGAAGGAAAACAGTTCTGCTTAGTGTTGCTCGCAAGCGATTTGCATCACGTTGGTGACGGTTCCTGTCTCTTCATAGAATAACCTCCCCAGTCACAGGAACTGGGTCTTAGTTACTGCTTGTTTTAAATAAAATGCTTGACCCTTCCCTCCTTAAGGGGCTTCCTTTTTCTCAGTGTGTTTTCAAGTTTTATGTTTTCATATCAAATAAAATCTCAGTTGGGTTCTAACATGGATTTAACAGCTGCTAACCTCTTCTTTAATAAGAAAACAGGGAGAAACAACAGGAATGACAAGCTCTGGGAGACAGGAGGGCAATGCTGGAGTGAGCAATAGAGGTTACACCCCACACGCTGTCACGCTGTAGGGCCCAAAGTTGCAAACTTGGATTCCAAATTTAAATGCTTGCTTGGAAATATCAAGCTTAAAACAGGTGTAAGACTCACTGGTCATTCAAAAGTAGCTTTCCTCTATTGTCAATACAAAAATGGAAAAATCCAATTAGGAACAAGAAGCAAAGAACTAAGTGATTATATGATTATAACCATTCTCTTCTGTTAACGCATCACTTGTGTGACTTGCACTAAAATGTCACAGGGTTCAGTCCATCAGATCAAATACATCTATTTCCACATGTTATTTATCATGATTCTTGTTAAGTGCTTTAAAATTAATGCATTGGAGCAGAAATGATAGCATAAGAAAACTTTGTATTCATTTCCCAAATGGTGGCCATATAAAGGTAGCATATTACAGCATAATTCATTTGCTTGGTATAGAATTCTATGATTAAAATAATAAAAACCAGGAGAAAAAATTTGGCACAGTATTATGTTTATGATAAGTAACATCATTTACTATTGCATGGTAATAGTATTGTCATTGCAGCCATAACACCAGTGAAAGTTAGAAATGACTTGCACAAAGAAAAAAAAAAAAAAAAAGGATACACAGAGAACAGAAAGGAAATAGGAGTAGTTGTGATATGATCTACATTTATGGAGCACTTATCATGTGCCAGGCTCTTTTCTAAGTCTGTTAGTTGAGAAATATGAAAAATAAAATCACATACCACAGAAAAGGGACTTTCAGAAAGGGTCTTTCTTTTTGCCCATAAAATGCCAAATATAGTACTTGCACTAGAAATAAATTTTTCTCTACTTTAGAGTAAATAGATACATCTTTGACATCATTGTCTTGCTGCCAAAAAGCACTATCTAATTCACTGATATTAGACCTCACGCACCTGGAAATGCAAACATCTGATTTTAACTAATGCATTAAAATACACAAAATGGATCATAACCACCACCATTTTTTGTGCACACTACCTGTAGGTGAGTGCCAAGGGATGATACATTGCTTCCATCTCTGACTATCCCTATGCTGGTAATTACATTCCAGGAGCAAAGTGAGGCAGTGAGGACTGCACACCTTCATTATCCATTAACAGCATGCTACATTAAACTTTGAATATTTACCTTGATGCCAATTAAATATTTGTGATGGCAGCATCAATAAAAAGGAAAATCTTGGCCAAGGCCCCATTTGCCCTTGGATTCCCTGCAATTCTTTGTAAATAACATCCTGAATTTTTAACACATCAACCCACACAGAATGCACTCGATCAAATCATCTTTAAAACAAGCAAATCCTGCCGATCCATTACCTCAGTAGGCCACAGGACTAGCACAAGCAAACTTCCACCATTGACAAGCCAACGCCTTGAGCATTTGACTCTCTCGATAAAAGGCATTAGTTAGCATTTAGATGGATGACAAGGCAGCAGACAGTGAAGTCTGAACCTGGCAGAAAGGCATCTAGCATTCTCTGGAGTGTGTAAGCCTTCATGACTGGCTGACTAGATCACGGACAAAAACGACTCACAGCACAAGATAACGAGAAAAACTGAACAGTTTCAGCAGTTTAACCAAACCAAGACTGAAATGTGTTTAGGCCAGGTCTACACATATCTCATAAGACTCCTTTTAAAAATAACAAAGCTACGTCGAGATAGAATGGACCTGCCTCTCCACTCTATATTATCCTCATTATTATTTTCTCTAAGTCATTTAGTATATCCATTCTCATTACTGTCATATATTATCTCTTTACTCCTTCACTTGATAGTATATATCAAAATTCAAGGTGGGAACAACTGATAAATATCGATGGAGTTCAGAGATCATAGACCAGTCTGGAGCGGATTAATTATGTGCTTCAACTGAGGCTGGTCAGATGTTTAGGGTTTGGCCAGGTAGAACACAGGAGGGTCCGAAATCCCACTAGGAAGTGACTCTGAAAATGAAGTACCTGGGAAAATCTGGAAAGAGAGTAATCAGATCAGGTGTGTGGTAAGGAGCTAATCAAGGCCAGAATAAAAGGAAAGTTTACTCTAAAAACGTGTTATGGTCAGAGAGAAGTAAATGAGAATGTTAAGTTGGATAATGAAATGGAGATGAATTCCCTACAAATTTTTTCAACAGTGATCTTTTAAAAAGTGAATCAGAGAAGGGCATTTCAAAATTGCTAAGAGATTTTAAATGTTTACATCACAAGAAAAAAGTATCCTCCTGCTCCAGCCTCCCAAAGTGCTAGGACTACAAGGCATGCGCCACCGTGCCCACCGTGTAATAATTTTATTAATTTTACTGTGTTGACATGTCCTCATTTTAAAAATAAAATTTAAACATAAAACCAAAAATCTCAGATCTTTTCTTCTTGAAATCACTCCAGGGATTCCCTGGGACACATCATAATATCAAAATCCCAAACTCTTGATCAAGGCTGGCAAAGCCTTACCGGATCTGCCCTGGCCCAGCTCTCTACTTCCCCTCAAGTCCCTCTTAACCTGGTCATTCTTCCCAGCCAAGCCCTCCTCCTCTGTGTTCCATAGACCAGGCAAGCTCTGCCCCACATCCGTATTTGTACTTGCAGTTCTCTGCGCTTCCCAGGATGTTCTGGTCCCAACTCCCTTGCTCCTCAACAAAGCTGGCCACGATTCGTTATACAATATGGCCTCCCTCAATTACTCTCTCATCACCCTGTTAGTTTCTATCATAACATTTGTCATTATCTATGCTAATCCTGCTTACTTATGTGCTTAACTGCTCACCATCTATCTCTTCCACTAGAAAGTAAGCGCTGCCATTAGAGAGGGGTGGCCATTTCCACAGAGTCCAGCTCAGGACCTAGTATATCACAGATGCTCAACAAATAGTTCTTTTGTGAATTAATATACATAATTGATGTATATAATTTAGTGCCCCTGTTGCACTAGACATCCCTCAAGGGCAGGAACCATGTCTTCATCATCGCTGTATCTCTGCTACCAAGTTCACTACCTGGCACATAATAGAAACCCATGAAATGTTTTTTGAATTTGTAAAAATGTTTAAATTTAAATCTAAGATACTTTCACTAGTAAATTCCAAGAATATTTCATTTTGCAGAAAAATTCATTTGCCCCTGAGAAATGCACTGACTCACCTAGTTTTAAATCACAGGAACTGAGGGTTGCAAGGACTTTTCCAGCCTGTCAATTAGATTTGGCTCTTGACTCAAGGGGATAAGAAAATCAACCTTCAGTGAACTCACCCAGGTCTTCTCCAGGGTAAGAAGTAGCACAATACTTACTGAAACCATTTCAAAATGACCAATTTTGGAGGACTTTTGTATTTCATTCTCAGTGGACTACAAAAACATATTGAAAAAAATTAGTGATGGATTTTAAACAATGACGAGTGACCTACCTTCCTGTTTCTTTTCTTCTGTAAGAATTATAAACAGCAATGAAAAGATAAAAAATTTATTCACACAATAATATGGGTGAATCTCCTCACAGATTCTCCAAAAAATATATGGAATGATTTCATTCATATAAAATTCTAGAAAAATCCAAATTTATATAGAGTGACAGGAAGCAGAACAGTGGTTTCTTGGGGATGGGGGTGGAGGAAGGTTTGTATTACAAGGGGGCACAAGAAGTTTTAAGGTGATGGAATTGATCAGGATGATGGTTTCATGAGAGTATACATATGTCAAAACTTACCAAATAGTATGCTTTAAAAATGTGCAGTTTGTGGCCGGGCGCGGTGGCTCACGTCTGTAATCCTAGCACTCTGGGAGGCCGAGGCGGGTGGATCGCTCAAGGTCAGGAGTTCGAGACCAGCCTGAGCAAGAGCGAGACCTCGTCTCTACTAAAAATAGAAAGAAATTATCTGGCCAACTAAAATATATATAGAAAAAAAAATTAGCCGGGCATGGTGGCGCATGCCTGTAGTCCCAGCTACTCGGGAGGCTGAGGCAGTAGGATCACCTAAGCCCAGGAGTTTGAGGTTGCTGTGAGCTAGGCTGACGCCATGGCACTCACTCTAGCCCGGGCAACAAAGCGAGACTCTGTCTCAAAAAAAAAAAAAAAAAAAAAAAATGTGCAGTTTGTTACATGTTAATTATACCTCAACAAAGTTGTAATACATAAAAATAAAATAGGAAGTCTCTCCTTGGGACGATGTTTAAAACTTTAGATATGCCATCAAATTAGCAACATTTTTATTTTTGTATTAATACTTGGTATGTGCCCATAGCTCACTCAAATGCAGTATCTCCCCATTACCTGTTCATCCTTATTCATCCTTTGAAACTCAGCTCAGACATCATCATTCTCTACCCCTAGAAAGATAGCAGGGAACATTTCTCATCATCCCCTGGGTCAGCCAGCAATTCCTTGGATCTATGCTCGAGAACCACTCGTGAAAGATTGATGACTATGGATCAGTCTTTTCTAAGGACAGGACTATGAAAATTGTCTTTTCATTCCAAACCCTCTCAGAATATAGTGATTTATTCACTTGCATTTGGTCTACCTATCCAAATCCTCTTTCTCCCACTCTGGAAGCCTAAGGAATCCACAGTCCTGCCTTTCCACACTTGGCTGGTAAGATGAGGCACAAAGTGTAAGACTTGGCTATTTGTATCCAGGGCTGTGAATGTTTGCAAATGACAGAAAGGTGAAGGGAGAGTTCAAAAGTGGATATAGGCAGTGGCATTCAGAAATCTTAATACTAGTGGCATACACTGTCCCAACTAGCCCAGTCCTTTGGCAGGGCTCAGACTATGGTTTTTGTTGCCAAATCTCCTTCTGTTCTTGTCTCCTTTATCAACCTTGTTTTCCTGGCTTCCTAATGATTCTAGAAGCTACCTGACATTCTTCCAATCCATTCCTTTTCTGCTTAGGTTGCTTACAAATTAGAATCCTGGCTCATACAAAGACCACCTGGTACAAAACACAGAACCAAGAAAAACATGTAAGTGAAGAAGGGGCCTAAGATCTTTAGAACCTCTCCACAAACACTTGTATCCATGGAATCCCGGCATATAAAAATGAATCTGGGTTCAATGATTTTTCCCAATGACACAGAACGGTGTCCCAGAGCTACCCAGAACATTTTTTTCCTTGTTATAACAACTTTTTTTTCTCCAATGAATCCTCTTTCCTAGAAAATCCGTTAGAGTAATTCAGGATTCTCCCATACTTTCTAACTAACATAATTAAGTCTAGCCAGTGGAAATGTCAGGGCGGCAATTTGATGGTTGCATTTCAGAAACTCCAGAGACCCCAATAAACCATGGAATATTAACTGTGGTTTGAGGGAAAAAAGAAATCCAAATCTAAGATTCCAAGTCAAAAAACCAGAAGGGGCTTTAGTATTAATAATTCCTGTCATCTTCACTCTTGAATTAACTAACAGTTCTGTTAGAAAGAGGATATTTGTATTTTTTTAATAAGGAAAGGTCTTCTTATTCTTTTGTTCGTTTTCCTAGTGAAGTGCTTGCCTTTTTCCCATCAATCTGTAAGGGCTCATAATTTTAGGAGTGACTCTAGTGCAGTTGTTAAAAGTATGGATTTTGCCCTCAAACAAATGTAGCTCCAAATCCTAACTTCACCACATCTTATTTGTGTGGCTTTGGTCAAGTCTTTACTTTAAGTTTGTTGCCCTATTAAATGGGGATAATAAAAGTACACACATCACAGGACTATTGTAGGAACTTGGGGAGATCACCCATCTAAAATACTAAGCATAATACCTGGCCCATGAGGTTTCTATTGAATGTTAGCTACATGTATTAGCCACTGTAATATGTTGTTATCTGAGTTGCATTTTCTTTTAATTCACACTAACACTATAACTTAAATCTAGAGCTGGTGTCAGAAAACTTTTCTAGAAAGAGCCAGATAGCAATGAATTTTTAATTAATTACTAATGAATTAAAGGAATATTGTAGGCTTCATGGCCCCATCTATCCCTGACACAATTACTCCGCTCTGTCCTTGTAGCATTAAAGTAGTCACAGACCATATGTAAACCAATGAGTGTGCTGTATTTCAATAAAACCTCATTTACGGACACTGAAATTTTAATTTTATATAATTTTGACATGTCACTAAACATTTTTTTTCTTTTGATTTTTTTCAACCATATAAAAATATAAAAAGCAATCCTGAGCTCACAGACCAGACAAAAATAGGCAATGGGTCAAATTTGGCCCATGGGCCCTAGTTTCCCAGCCTTGCGGCTAGAAAAAGAGATGAATCCTGTATATGGCCCCTGTTTGAGACAAATATTCATTTCGAGTCTGCCACCAGAACCTGCTGTTAAATGACATGCTGATAGACAATATGGTAAGACTTGATCAACAAAGCCAGTACTATAACTTTGAGAACCTCAGAGTATGTCATAAATGCCACGTCAAGTGCCAAGATTTTCTTTACACTGCATTTTTTAAACTTTTGATAAAAAGTCACCAACAGCTATTCAAGTCTATTTCTACTTGGTTGTTAGAAAAATTCTTTCTACTTTCATTATATTAGAAGCATCTTGAAAGGAAATTAACAGTTTGTCACCTTAACAGTGTGAAATTATGCAGATGAAAACTGTAATTTTTAAAAGATAATGTCTTTTATTCATTTATATTCATAAGCATTTACTAGAAATATCTGTATTTAGAAGACTTTTAAAGAAAAAAATACTTCACAAATTATAAAAATATCCTTAAACTAAAAGGATTTGCTTAACTATGCCTGCATTTTTATCCAACTCTCAACCAGCAATGCCTTAAGTACTTGTATAATATACCAAACTATATATACCTACAGTTTGACAGGAAACAAATGTCATTGAGAGGTTAAAAACATGTTTTAGTTCCTTTGTTTCTTATCTGTACTACAAGTATATCACAACATGCTATAATAAAAGCAAAATTCTTATTCAAATCTCTACTAAAATTGATATGCATTTAGTATCCATTGTATTGTCCTTGATAGTTATCCATACATATGTAAATTTTACAAACATCCTAATTTTGAAATTAGATTCAGCATTTTTGACACTTCCCATTTGTAATAATCTCTCCCACCCCCAAGAAACTAAAATAGGCTTATGGGGACAATATTGCAATAAGCTATTCCACATCTGGTTATCAGAACCATATTTTGTTATTTAAAAAAAATTCACAAAGAGCAGTTTCTATATGCTTGGTTTCTCCTTCTGTTATTACCCATTTAACAGTAGTTTCACATACAGCCAGGCATGTGCCAAACATAGGGCCAATAATAAAAAATACTGACTTAATATAATTTGCTTCCTTGGCTTCTAAGAAAGCAGAAAGCGTTGAAAAACTGTTTTGTGTTTATTAGTGAAGCTATTGTAGAGGGTGATTGGGGTTTCATTATAAGGAGCCTGCAAACAGTTTTAGCACAAATGCCAATATACATTTTGGAATCGAGTGCAATTTTAAGTATTTTCACTCAAATGTTTTGCAGAATCTACGACACAAATAAGTATATTGTGTTTGAACACCACCACCAACTACCATACTATTTGTTGCATTGATCTTCATTGTGAATGCTTCAAACCTTTCTAGTTTCATGAAATGTAATGGGCAAGTATATTCCCTGGAATCCCGAGGTATGATTAGTTACTAAGCAATCAGAAAAATCACAGCAAGGCATATTTCTGAAAGAAATTAAAAAGAGTAAAGATCACTTCTCTATTTGTGTTACATAGCAAATCACACAATACCTCATCGATGGTACTGTATATATTAGCTAACCACCATGGGCTAGCTGGAAGCTCATACATCAATGAAAAGATCTTTGTCAATTGCTGTATGCCTCATTATCTCACTAAGATTTCTTGGCAACAATTAACAGTTACCCAATTCATAGAAATTGCCTTTATTATTTTTGAAGCAGCTACTTTCTTTGGCTTTAATGACTAAGAGAATAGAGACAGATGTCTCTGTTGCTAGGGAGACTGAATTAAAAAAAAAAAAAAAACCTTTGAAATGAAGTAAATAAGCAACTACCATCTTTTTTTATAAAGGAAAATTCTGTTAGTTTTGAATTAACTATTTGTTTTAAAAACAAACCAGCAGTAGTTCCAATTTTTAAAGAAAATACACTAGCATGGTTTATTACCATTCTTCTCTGACAGTAATAAATCATTAAAAGAAAAAAAGAAAAGGACAGAAAAGAAAAGTAGGCCCACCTGTGCACTCAATATCAATTGAGGCTGTTTATCTGAAACTGGTACTTTCTTTGTACTGGTACCTGAATTCAACAGGAATTACCTTTTTATATCATGTGTCAATCCTCTATAAGTAAAGAGAAAGCAGCTCCTCCTCTGAGCTAGGAACACCTAGGCTTTGCAGATGAGCCCTGCCTGGTGAGTTCTTGGAGCTGACGTCCTCTCCTCACCTAGTTCCTATCTAGCCTGTAGCCCCTTGTCCACATCTCTTGACTCTGGAAAACAAGTGGTCCGGGCCAAGAACCACTTGTCAACTGGGCCTAGCCTAAGTGACATTACTTCCTTAAAATCTCTCTCTGTTCATCCTTTCTCCTTTAATTCCTGATGCTTAATATTATATGTAATGCACTTGCATTTTGGTATAGCTTGGACACACATGGCCTGTTCAGTCACTGCCACCATCCCACTCATAATTTCATTATGCTTAAAGACGAATGATACTGCCACGAGAAAGGGGGAGAAAAAAACCGTTTTAAATGAAATCACATGTAATAACAAACAATTGCAATCCACCTAAATTCTTTGAAAGAGCCCCTAATCTCCTTTGGAATCTATACAAAATCTCCCAGACATCTTTCTTACCCTGTTTCAATTAAACCTTTACCAAGCATCAGCATTCAATTTAAGCATAAACTGAAAATTGAATAGGCATTTGTTTTGCCTATTTTGCTTAAATATTAGTACAGTATGTTAAAACACAGTAAACTGTTTTGTCTCTCTATTTTTAAATGTTATATGCTTTGCTATAATTAAAAATAAACCATAGTATGTAAAATGGCATGTAAATAAAAGTACCTTCCTTTTCTCATTTAAGAAAATGTTCAGAGTTATACCACAATTTTTGGCTTCTGTGGCTTGGGGACCTGAGGACTATTTATAATGTTCTTTGTAACTTTCTTCTTTGTAAAGGCATATTCTTAGCTCCAAATTCTAGGCTGAAAAGTTTACAAGAAATTTTCATTTGAAGATTTTCTGTACTTTTTAAATTAAAATTCTAATTCCATGAGATGCAATTAGTATGGAGAACAGACAACCATCAGGCCACACTGGACAAAACTGGGTCCAAATAAAACAGTACAGCATTTTGGGTAAATGCAGCAACTTTGGGTTTCACAATTCTGGGCCCAAATCTCACTGCAACCACTTACTTGATATGATATTTTAGTCAATTGGTTGGCTTTTCTAAGTCTCACTTTTGTTGATGGTAAACTGAATATTAGTTACCTCATAAGTTTTCTGTGAGGGTTAAAATGATGTAATGAATATAAATATTTGGTCCAATGCCATCAAAGGAAACTCTGAATAAATGGCAGTAGTTATCATCATCACTGGCATTAGCTGCTTTTCAGTTTTCTGTGAATATTAATCGGAAATAGTTTTCAAACTTTTTATGAGAATTGGGGACATTATACTGTTTATGGCTGTTAGGGTCATATTACTTAAGAGATATTTGCTTTAGATCCAATTGTGGTTTATTTCCAAACATCATACTGTTTTCACTTTGGATGATTTTATTTTCTCATGGGATGTATTAATTTTAATAGTCATAGCTTGGTCATCCCAGCCAAGCTAACTAGCTTGCTCTGCTCTTCACACAATCAGCTCTTAAAAGATATTATTCCTCCTACAAAGAACACCCTCCCAATTTCTTGTTAAAGATTCTCTTTATTTGAAATCTACTCAGAATCTTACCTCAGCTATTAAGATTTCTTGATGAACTCCAACTACCTTATATTATGGCAAGAGATTCTCAGATTTGTGTACCACGCACAAAACATTCATTTAACAAATGTTAATTGGGCACCTACTATATATGCAAGTTACTATTCTAGCTCCTAGAAATTTACCACTGAACAATTCAGAGAAAGTCTCTGCTTTCTTGAGATTAGAAATAAAAACAAACCAATAAATAAATTGGTTTCCGTCAGAAACTTGGAGAGGAAAAAATAAAACAAGCAGATCTGAGAATGAGCAGAAGGAGTGCTGAGTGTCAGGGAAGGTAGGGCCACAATTTATGGCCACCTCTCTTGTGCACCTGTACAACTTTCTAGAAGGTTCTGCTTATGTTAATTCTAATAAGGTGACATGTGAGTTGAGAGCTAAATGGCACATAAGAATTGGCCACGCAAAGGTCTAGGTAAAGAGCATTTCTATAGCAGGGGTAAGATAGAACAAAAGCTCTAAAGAAAGAATGAGCTTTGATCCTCTAACAGTAAGAAAGACAGTTGGCCACAGCATTTGAGCATGGGGGCAGGTGCCCTGAGATGAGGTGGAAAGGTGTGTGTGTGTGTTTTAGTTTCCTAAATGATATTAAAGTGCAACCAACACTGAAAGCTACTGATAAAGAGTTTTATAGTCCCTGATAAGGCATTATGATTACTATGTTGTTTTTCAAATTAATGTTCCCGGCTACATTTTAGTGTCTCATCTGCCCATGTAAAGTTTGCATTCCAGGCATTTTCTGATCATTTTATACAACGCAATAGATGCACAATGCAAGGCTGTGATTGTCTTCTGTATGCCTAAATCTGCTTAGAGTGCACTGGAGAAACAGACTCGCTTCCAGGCATGTTCCCAATTACATTTTTAAAAAATAAACAAACAGGTGCGTGCAAACACCAGCACTTAGCAGCTGGCTCCCATGCATTTCCTCAAGGGAAATGGCTAGGCATTCTCCAAAGTCTTTGCAAAGAAGACAAAAGAAGGCTGTTTTTACTTTTCATTTGGACTTGAACAACACCAGGACCTCCAGGCCATGAGAAAGAGAGTCGAGACCCCCACATGCTGACAAACTTTCCCCAAGATACTCATCTCCCCAGAAGCCCAGTGACTTCTCTGAGAGGAATGAACTGTTCTCCCAATTTTGAAAGTCAGAATCAGAGGTACAGCGGAAAGGACTGGCTGTTGAAGGTCACACGGAACACAAGAGGGGAGAACACAGGCAAAAATTGTGGTGTTGGAAAATGGTTGTTGGCACGTGCGGAATTCCAAAGAGTCATTCCAGGATTGTTTGAGGGCGGTCTAGCTGTGACATCTGTCACTGCAACGGCAGCCAGGGTTGGTTTCAATAAATCTCTGTTTCATATTCCCAGTTTATGAGAAGGCCCTTCCTAACTGGAATAGAATCATTCTTCAGTTTCGAGTGCTAGGGATCATCAGAGGTCTAGAGAGGCTTTTTCTAGGTAATATGTGATTGGAAAGAAGTTATGTCCTTAGAAATTTATTTGTGACATTCTCATTGTGGGACACAAAAGTAATGATTGCTGTGAGCATTGCAGACTCACATCAGCAGACTTCCTGATAACTTTGACCTGTATCAGTAAAGCCAATCCTAAAAAGGGGCTTCTAAAATCACAGGTTATTTACATATGTTTTGATACTCTGATTCTAGTTATTTATGATAGGGTTTTCAAATTTGAGCCTGGGTTTGAGTCTTATATCTGCCACTTACTAGCTGTGAGACCTACACAAACCACTAGAGCACAACTCCATGAGGAGGGGGGCTTTTAAATCAGATTTTTTTCCAGTGATGTACCATTATAAAAATGCTTACTATGAATGCATCTGCTTTAGTTTCTGCATCTTTAAAATGGGAATGAATAGTCATACTGTCAACCTCATAGATTTTTGTAAATATTAAATGAAATAATGCATGCAAAGCACTTTGCACATTGCATAGTGAATAGTAAACACTCAATAATGTTAGCACAGGAAGGACCAGTGTGAGCATAATCCTTTTTAGCAGAATATTAATAAGATAACTTTCTAATTATCTATAAATATTTTAACAATAGAAGTGTGCTCTCTCACAGGTTACCTAACAATCATTCTCTTGAGCATCTGATCCCAAATACAGGCTCGAAACTTCAAACTAAGGACTGTATTTCTAATAACAGCTAGAAATTGTATACAGATTTTTGATTCACCTATTTCAGCATCTTTGCTTTAAAAACTCCTCCCCTTTCATTTTGAGCTCCCCTTTCATTTTGAGCTCAGTCTAGGAAAGAATAAAATCACCATGGTGACAACTGCCCCCTCTTCGGAGCATATTCAAATTTATGTTGAGCTTTTCATGAAGCTGCTGCTGTGTCTTGCCTTTACATTGTCTCTGAAAGTCCCTCAAAGGCAGGGGAATTTCTTTATCACTTACGGTCACCTTCAAGGATGCAAAAGGGCATTTTGGAGTTCATTTTGGAGATCTGGAACTGATAAATTTGATAATAAATAATTCTATCATATTTGATTTGGGGGAATTATTTACTAGGGCCCTTATGTTAAAGAAGTTGTAGGTGATGTGAATAACGGCTCTGTACAATAAAAATATATGTATAATACTTTCTTTCCCCTGGTGTATCTGGACAAGATACTCATTGAGTGAGTGTCATTTATTCAGAAAGTTGTCATACTTGCTATCAGCTTGGGCTCTGATACTGACACAAAGAACCAACGGATCAAACAAATTTGGGTCTTTCTGCTTTATAGTAAACAGCATGTTACCTTGAGTTATACTGTGAAATAATTGCTATTTCACTGTTGTGTTCTGCTTTATCGGGAAATAGAAGCTGAGAAAAAAGCCAGGTAAGGCTGGTTGGTTAACAGGTCTTCAAGAGCACAAAAGTTATGACAGGGCTCCATGGAGTGTTGTAGGAATTAAATGAGATAATGTATGATTAATCCCTAGCAGAGCTGGCCCGTGATATTATGTGGTCTCCACATGCTAGCTGTTATTAAGTTCCAGAATTTATTATTACTGCTGTTATGGTTGTTGTTGTTATTGAGTTTCAACATTTAGTGTAAAATATATCCACATTTTGGGAAAATTCTCAATCCAATTTGTATATATAAAGAACTAAAATGGCTCTCCAAAGGAATCCCACAACAGAGAGCTATGAGCCTTCAGAGGCAAAATCCTGGATATTGTGCACCTTCAAAATATTATCTGGTATAGGCAGAGGGGTTTCATTTGACAAAGTAGTCAGAACTTATCCTGTACAAGAAACTTGGGAAAGTGGGATATGGAATTTCTTGTTATCAAATATCTAAAATAGCTTCCCCACTACCCTGCAAAAAAAATGTCACTAGCACTTCTTATACCTGAATTAGGAAGCACAGCAAAAGCAGAATTATCCTCTAAATGGCTAATTTTACATGTCCAAATCTAAACTGATGATCTTCAGTGTGTGATTTATATAAAGAGGAAGCTCCAGAGGGCTAAAATCGAGCCCTCGGGTACCTTTCTGAAAGAATTTCCCATGACATCCTTAACTTTGAACACACACACATGCATGCACACACGCAGTCTGGTACAGAATTATTTGTCTCATGAATCATCCTGCCCTGTGTCCTGTTAAAATACCAATGTCACTATGCAGGAGCATAATCTTTTTGCTTTCAAATTCCCCACTGACACGCTTTTCCCCCCTACAGCCGGCAATCCTTGAAGACCCTTGACGATTCCAACTGATTTGTTCCTTCAAGGAAACTCGGTGGTCGGTAACATTTTTTCTCGTGAAGCCCCTAATAGTCTTCCCAGGAGTGACATCTACATGCACATTGGGCCTCTTGAATCGATTTAATATCTCAATTTGTGCTACCAACATTTCATCTGACAGTGGCAGGTCTCCAAAGCACTTCTACGGTGACACCACTGACCTCGTTTAAGGTCATGCATCTATTACATTTGGAATTAATTCACTTTTTCTCTCTATGCAGGTCCCATCAAAGTTCTCAGATGTAATCACACAAATATAAAGTGAACTCAATGGAGGCCCCAACAGTGGAAAGCATTTACTCATTCATTCAGAAAAAAAGTATTTATTGAATATCTATTATGTCCCAAGCAGTTGATTTGTACTGGGACTTAGTAATAAGGAAACCAGACATGGCTGCTGTCCTCCCAGAGCTTACTCGTAGGTGGAAAGCCTGAATACAAACTGGCTAGTCCAAAAAGATTTCTTCCTTGAATTTCAAGCACAAAGAAAAGTAGCCACAGCCCTCTCCTGAATGCCGTGGTTTAGGGGAGAGGTTCCCCAAAGAACATCCACAGACACACGCTGCCTCGGAGTTCTACATATTGTCACCACTTTCCGGTGAAACAAGAAAAAAAAGAGAGCTTTATCAACATTGTTATCTCCCATGAATTCTCTGTGAAAATCTTTCATTTTGGTGACAGTGGTTACTTGGAGTTTGCTCACATCATTTTTTTTTTTTTATTTTTTGCCAGCTTCATGTAGTGCAATAGTTCCCAACTGTATTTCCAGCGATACCTTCTCAATGGCCACCACCTCGTACCATTGGCATTATTACTTATTATTCTTACTTATATTGCTACATTTTTGTTTCTTAAACTCATTATTTTAAATGTCAATTCTAAAATAGACTTAAACATTTTAAAATATTTAAGCGTGATTTTCTATAAATAGAACGTAAACTGTAAAAATGAATTAAGTTTTGAAATGAGGCTAATTTCAAAGTAGATACCATTGGCTAATGAAAGCCATGTGTCTGAGTCTACTACCTTTTTCCTAAAATAAAGACATTAACAAGTTTAAGAGAATTGTTCAAGTGATAATAGTTGCAGACTAAGATACTTGCCTTGAAGTAATGGATGTATCAGGAGAAATTTGAAAAGAAAATAACTTCTCACTGTTTTAGTAATTACGTAAGTATCTTCCTGTACCACTGGTGATATGCATTTTTGCTCTTTTGGTAACAATGATACAGTAATTCACCTATTAATAATAACAGTAATAACAGTAGTAATAATAATAATAACAACAAAAATCAATAATAGAATGCTCACCATACGCTCAGCCCTGTTTTAAGCACTTTCACACATAATAACTAAGTGACTCTTCCTAGGAACCTATGAGAAAAGCACTTTTACATGTGGGAACCTACAGCCCTAAAATTTGCCCAAGCTCATAGAGCTGTCAAGTTTAAGAGCAGTCACCGATCAAATCTAGGCTCTAAGTCAAACAGACCTTGTTCCCAGATTGACCATTTACTTTGCAACCCTGGGCAAATCACTTTAACACCATTTTGCAGAAGAAACTGAAACTCTAGAAGGTGACAAATAGATAACATCATATGCCTGGCATGCGGACGCAATATTAGAAGGAAGAAGAGAAGAGTGGCATTTGAGTCCTTCTGCTGCCATTCATTAGCTATATAACCTTGGGGAGGTTGTTTAATACCCCTGAGTCGCACTTTCCTTATCTGTAAAATGAGATCACATTAATTCCTGCCTAACATCGTGGAAATGTTTTGAAGTGGTTGTGGCGAAAGTCTAACTCAGTAGTTGGCATGTCATAGGCCCACAACAAGCAGGCCTTATTATACTGCGGCATGCTTAGCAAATTCCTGTCCTTTATTTACAACTCATTCTGCGCCATCCATTCTCTTGGATGCTTTCCCTTTTGCGTTCTGCCTGCAATGATAACTATAATAACTCTTTCCTCTGAATTTCATATCACTGATTTCATTTTTTTAAAGAACCAACTTGTTCTTCCAATGTAATTGAACCTTTTAGAGAGCAAGAAAGACTTATAGACTTTTTTAAACTGCTTATATTATTTAATACACTATGCTCCCCTAAAAGGAACACAAAGAAAACTTAGTAGAATAAGTTTTTAAATTAATAATTATCTGAAATGAGGATTATATCAGCAGTACCTAGGAAGGTGATTTCTGATCCAAGTAAAAGTGAAAACAATGTACTGTCTTTTGTTTTCTGAAGATATGTTTTCCCCTTCATGTTGACTGCCCATAATACTTGATATGAATATCACCATCTTCTGCTGGAAGATATTAAATCCTTCTCATAAAAAAATAAGATATTCACATTTTTGGTAGGAGTAGAATGGCTTAACATCCAAGATGCGCTTCTCAATTTGACCAAAAGAGTGTCACATGCTAATATATGATCAGTTGTCTTCTCCTTTATTTTCTAATTATAAGACTAACACAAAATTATGGTAAAAAGTTTGAAAACTATAGCAAAAAAATAACAATAAAATACAAAAACTCCTCTTTTTCTAGGAAAAAACCACTATTAACTTTCCTTCTCACCATCTATTAAAATGTTCTTTTGGTACACTTTTAAAATAAGTATACTGGGATCAGGCTATACATACTTTAAATATATATATATATATATGGAGAGAGAGAGGTATTTACATATTCTTATACATTTTTGAGGAAATAAATTTTTCAGGGATATCTAGTACTTTAATATTTGGATGTCATTATTTAATCAAACCCTTATTGGTAAACATTTATGGGTTTTCAAATTGCTCATATTTTATTTTTTATTTATTTATTTTAGCCTCCTAAGCAAAGTGCTCCTAACAGAATCACAGGGGCAACTGTTAGAAGCAAAAGAACGCAAAGGTGAAGGAAGGGCACACATACATGGTAACCACTCAGTGCCCAAGGTCAGTGAGTGGAAGAAATTGCTCGTATTTTAAATAATTCTTTAAGTAACATCCTTCTAGATGTATCTTTCTATGCAATGCTGATTCTTCTCTCAGCATAAAAGGTTAAATGTATAATAACAGGTTCAAAAGTTATAAGCCTTTTGAGATCCTTAGCACTTCTCACTTTCATAAACAGTGACCAGTAATCCCCCGTGCTGTACTTTCACCAACATCAAAGACAATTTTTTTTTAAATCTCTGATAATTTGCCTAGAAGTCCAATACTAGTACCTTATAGTTTATGGATTTTTAAAAACATGTTACTTAATTATCAAAAGAAAGTATGAGCACTTTAGAAGCTCATCCCAACTACCTTCTGCTCAGTTTATAAAAATGACTTCTGCATTTATGGAAGATAATGAGAAAGAGATGCAGCATGTGCTTATCTCAGGTTTTAATCTTGGCTCATACAGGACCACTGAAAAGCTGTCTATTTGAACTTCATTTTAGTCCACACATAACTGCGTTCAGCTTACTGTTATCAGGAAAATACTTTAAGATGTGGTTGTAGGAGACCTACTGCTGAATTTAGTTTAAAGATAATATTGATAGTATAGTTAATTACAGTAGCCTTCATATGAAAGCTCATATGAGAAATTTCTATCAGACCTAAACATTAGGAAAATCTTTGTTTCCCCTAAGTAGCAACAGTATTTTCTTTTCAGTTTAGACAACATAGATATTTCAAAGAACACAGTTCAATTTATTTGGGCTTTGTTCATTGTTCAGCAATAAGTTCAGAGATAAAATTTGTAAATCCGCTTCAAAAATTACGCTAAGGGCCGGGCGTGGTGGCTCACGCCTGTAATCCTAGCACTCTGGGAGGCCGAGGCGGGTGGATGGCTCGAGGTCAGGAGTTCGAGACCAGCCTGAGCAAGAGTGAGACCCCGTCTCTACTAAAAATAGAAAGAAATTATATGGACAACTAAAAATATATATAGAAAAAATTAGCCGGGCATGGTGGCGCATGCCTGTAGTCCCAGCTACTCAGGAGGCTGAGGCAGCAGGATCGCTTAAGCCCAGGAGTTTGAGGTTGCTGTGAGCTAGGCTGATGCCACGGCACTCACTCTAGCCTGGGCAACAGAGCGAGACTCTGTCTCAAAAAAAAAAAATAAAAAATTACGCTAAGGCCCTTTCCTCAGCTGTAGCCACGGTGCTCCGTCCTTCCTAGGAAGCTAAGGCTGTGTTGGGGCGAGGCCCTCACTTCATCCAGCCACTAGCACCGTGCCTGGAGGACCAGCCCCCCCACTCTTCTGTGCCATAGTCTCGGTCTCCGAGCTCACCTGCATCTACTAGGTCCTCATTCTGCATGACCATGAGGAGACGGTCACGCAGGGTAAGATCAATGCCCTCGTGAAAGCGGTTGGTGTAAATGTTGAACCTTTTTGGCTTGGCTTGTTTGCAAAGGCCCTGGCCAATGTCAACATCGGGAGCGTCATCTACAATGGAGGCGTTGGTGGGCCTGCTCCAGCCACTGGTGCTGCCCCAGCAGGAGGTCCTGCCCCTCCACCACTGCTGCCCCAGCTGAGGGGAAAGTGGAAGCAAAGAAAGAAGAATCTGAGGAGTCTGATCATGACATGGGCTTTGGTCTTTTTGACTAAATTTCTTTTATAACACATTCAGTAAAAAGTTGAACTCTTAAAAAATTATGTTAAGGCATTTCATAGAGAGAGAGAGAGAGAGAGAGAGAGAAAGAGAGAGAAAATCCTCACTATTAGTGGATTTCTTATTGGCCCATGGACTAAGACTTATCTGCAAACCCAAAATCAAGACTCACAGTACTTTCTTGGTCATTCATGGACATGTGAAGAGGTCAAAAAAAATTTGACCAACATCATCCAACATGCATGTTCCCAGCTGAGGTCCAACAAGGTGATGCTTTGCCTTCTTCAGCTCTCACACTGCAAACAGGTATCCTTTTCTCTATGTAGTTCACGTTTTTCACATTTTTGTGCTTTTTCTTGGTAATTTTGCTGTTTAAAATGGCCCCTAAGCATAGGGGTAAAGTGCTGTCTAGTGTTCCTAAGCACAAGAAGGCTGTGATGTGCCTTACAGACACAGTACATGAGCTCTGTTCAGGCATGAGTTGTAGTGTGTTCCCCATGAGTGCGATGTTAATAAATCAGCAGTATACATTAATAAGGTGTCTTTAAAAAGAAACACACACAAAGCAAGGTTACGTATTGATCTGTTGATTTGTTGATGAAAATGTTGTGACCAGAAGCTTGCCATTTCCTAACCCCATATTTCCCCTAGGAGTGATGGCTCCGTATTCACTAATTCCATGTTCATGGAGACTCTATAGAAGATGACTGTGTGAATAACAAGAATCAACTGAATTTATATATTCTCTATTAACACACCCACTCTTGTAACCCATTTTCTATGGACCTGGGTGTGGTATGTCCACACGCACGTATATGTACACACGCACAAGCAAATACCCAAAGACCTTAACTATAATCTTTTGACTTATATAATTTTTATTATATATAATATTTATTTATATTAAATTGATATTTACAAATATCTTTTAGTATTTCAGTCAAATTAAGCTTATAATTTATTTTTCTCATATTAATATTTTCTCAACATCTTGTTAAAGTGCTTGATTTTACCCAAATTCTGTTCTATTTGCTCTATTCTGTTCTATTTGTTCATGCTGGTTTGCATAGTTCTAATGATACAACAAACATCTATGGACTATTTTGCTTTTTCTGTAACTGTTTTAAAATAGCAAAGTGAGTCATTCAAAAATATTCCCTCTCAATTTTCCCAATGAGGTATTTAAAGTTTTCAATAGTATCTTATAATTACTTTTCTTAGTTCATGATATAAATATCTTATGGATTTATATACTCAGGGGTTTGTAAACCAAAATTTACATCCCAATGATATTTAGCAAACATAGATGAGAACACTATTCTCACTTCAGTATAAGTGACAACAATGGGAATTTAAACAAAACAATGCATA
This sequence comes from Eulemur rufifrons, assembly GCF_041146395.1. Classification (NCBI taxonomy): domain Eukaryota; kingdom Metazoa; phylum Chordata; class Mammalia; order Primates; family Lemuridae; genus Eulemur; species Eulemur rufifrons. The sequence continues at coordinate 18,631,612 of NC_090992.1, forward strand.
ATTTTTTAAAGTATGTAATTAATTTACTAGATATATCATATTATATTCTTTACACTAACATAAATCTTTCTCTAGAATAATTTCATATTTTTGTTTATATAAAAAAATCTAATCAGTGTATTAGTGTCTGGAATAACAGACTGAATGACGAAACATATTTTTCTCCCTCCTAATTGAGCAAACTTGCGCAAGATGTTTAACCTCTTGGGACTTCTGTTTTCAGGATTAAAGAAGACTTAACTTTGATGGTTAAATAAAATAATTTATGTCAAAGAGAAAAAAATTTTAATATGGCATATATTAAATAGCATATATTTAATAATTATTCCTTTCTTTTTTCTTAATAATTGTTATGTTAAAAACACCACATGCTTCATATATTAGTTCTATTTATATAAATTCTGTTTTATTCTTTAAATTGCCAAGAAAATATTCATGAAATATGTAATATTGCATGATTTTATCAGAGAGAATGTGAAATATTTAAAGAAAACCTGTTGTAAATCTCACAATGTTAGGAGGCAACTCAGGCATGTTGTGTAGAATAAAAAAAAAATTTCAACATGCACTCATCTTAAAGGTTAGCTGGTGAGTATTAAAGGGTGTTTCTATGCTAGCAAAAAAAAAATAAGAAAAGGAAAAAAGAGGTCGGTGTAATACTTTCAACAGGGTGCTAATAATTTCATTACTTATATGGAAATGGATTTTATACTAGAGGAAAAAAAGTGTTAATTTTATTTTTTAAAAGAGACTTGGTCAATTATATATTCAGCACACAGTGACTATTATGAACCCTTAAATGGGAAGGAAAGTGAAAATGTCAGCTTGTATTCTACTGATAGGGACTTAAGTCCACCCATCACCCACTGTGGGCTGCATTGCCTAAAAATATATCCTTTATATAGGTCTCCTGATTTTCCCCAAAATTTTTCCTAAAGTATGGTTTCTTTTTCATAACATCATAAATTTAAAAATATTTATAAAGGCGATCTTTAAAAGTATCAAGGCTTTTTCCTATGATTTTTAATTGTCTTTCTTTTTTATCTTCATATTTTAAATAGTAAGAAAGAGTCAAAAATTTTGGTTTTAGTGATAACAGAATCACTTCTTGCATTTCATTCTAATCAGGTTGAAAGCAGGTACGATTACTCTACAACTATCATAAGGATCTACACCTAAATCTAGTGTTTTCTGTGAATCCAACATGGAGTAAAAACCATTTTATACACTGTTTCCAGTTAAGCAAAAGAAGTCACATGCAAATGTTTAAGGTAGATCCCTGGCCAGAAAAGCTGTATACCTTAGGATACTGCCTCTTAAGAGCAAAGAGAATGGCATTTAAAACTTCAGGCATAAGCCTAAATGAAAAGGAAAAAGCCATAGGAGGTCTGGGAAGGAACTGAAAACCTGGGAAAACACTGGCTTACGTTTACGAAGTCTCTTACTGCCTGGCAAAGTCACTCTCATTTATTATATTAGGGCTGAAAATGACACTCTCAATGAACAGCAGAGGGCAGAAGCCTTGCAGAGTCCTTTTCAAAGCAGGTAGATATTTCTTGAAAACAAGTTCAATAAAATGTAAAATGCCAGACGGTTAGCACGAAGAACTTCTTCTAAAAGTTGATAGTAGTGTTCTGCATGCCGGGCCCTGCCTCACTGACTAGCTTGTTATTTAGCCATAATTCAACACATTTTTGGTTGCAACAGTAAATTACAAATTGTTCCCTAATCAAAGGATGGCAGTGTATAATGAAGGCATTGAGGAAACTTAATGAATTTGCAGGCCAGCATGTCAGCTAGATCACTGTAAAACATCTGGGCACTTCAGCAAGGTGTTCAAGCTTTCATCTAAGCTTGAGATTCTGAGATTTGCTTGTGTTATCAAGGAAGTCCCCAAGATCATATAACCTTTTCTCTTTCTTCCCACACTCACATGCCATTCCTCATTATCTTCACTATCCTCTGCCTACTTCCCCAACCACCATGTATTACAAAACCATCTTGTTACCTTTACCAGAAGATTAAATTAGGTGATGAGATTAGGATGATGAACAAGAAAGAGAAAAACAGGGGATGATTGTTAGATATAACAAGGTCAACAAAACCCTCTAGGAATCCTCAGCAAAGGCCTCCTTCTCCATTGGCAAGCTCCATTATTTCAGGTCCTGCCCATGAAACTGTCTTTCCCTAACTCTGCAGTTTTCTGGTCACTTACTGGGAGAAGACAGATGGGTTAGCACAGGATATGCCAGCGTCTTAGGTCTGTTTCACCATACGCCCTCCTATTTCTTCCAAAATTGACAACTCTGCATTTATAATGGATTTCCTAAGCACTTGCTTATATTTCCTTAACAAAAGCAAAGATAGACCCAAGCTTCTATGACAGAAAGCAGTACCAGGGGATGGTTCTCAGAGCAGATGACACCTGATCTGTGAGCTATCTACCTTCAAGTCAGAGACGTGTTCTAACCCAAACAGGCTTGCACAACCAATTTGAATCTGGCCTCCAAGACTCTAGGACCAAGCATGCTTCAGAGAAAGGCAAGCTGTGATGAGCATTGTTTATTAAATTGAATGCCTGTCTCAGAATGAAAGCAAAATTAAATCCAAACAGAACTGGACCACTGTAATAGAAGATTCTTCCTGCTCAGGCCACACACCCATGAAAACATACAGAGACGACAAGAAAAATAGGAAAACTAGCCATACTAGAGAGGTAGATTTCAAACAAGTTGCTTGGACTTTGTTTTTTTTTTTTTTGCCAGCAAAACGGAGCTAGTTAACAGTCATTTATCCCTGAGCATACATCTAAGTACCAGGATATGTGCTATATTGCATCATCTAATTTAATTGTCACTACAACCTCATGAGATTCCCATTCAGGCACTATATAATCTGCTTCATACGTGCTTTCTAAACTGACTGTTCCAACCAGGCTGTCTGATTATTATATTATGCAAACCTCCTTCATAAGAGTATGGACATCATTACCCCTGTCCTGAAGTCCATTCCTACTCTCTCAGCCACTTAAGACCTACTCTTTACTCACTGTTTCATTTTCACAGAAAAACATCTCCTGGCATTGAAAAATTAAAAAGAAGACAAAAGGATTTAATCCAGACACATTTTCCATTTATTTATCTAATCACTAATGTGTCTTTAATATCTCCTCCTACACCTTATCCTTAGCCATAAAGTCTCTATACATACTCAAATTCTATTAATAAAAGTATGCTGTATCTGATGTTTTAACTAGGTTGGATGCCCTATCTCCAAATTAAAATTGTATACTGCATTATTGGTCCCCATAGAACCCTTTAATTGTCCCACCCCCAAAATTAGCCGTCTTGGTAGGATTTGATCTGTAAAAAGATAAAAGCAAGATCTAAAAAGCAAAAGACTAGAAGGAAATGGCTGTAGAAATCCCAAGAAAGAGCCCCAGGGAGACATTTGATATATGGGACTAGATGATGTGGAAATATATCAAGGATGCTAGTTTAGGGGCAATAAAAAGAGAAACGATGTTAACTAGGAACGTAAGGCTTGATGGCTTCCTTTTTGCCTTCTGTCTTATGGCCTATATAGATTAACAACATTAAACAGATCAAGAGGGCCAAGTATTTCCAACCCAAAGGTCTTTACACTCTACAATGCGATGTTATGTGGTCCAGCTAACCACAACCATCACATTTTATTTCCATGCGTACATATCAAATAAGAAATGTATGGTGACCAAATTATTTGGAAGGGGTGAGGGCAGGGGGTGGTTAGGGGCATCTATCCAGGTAGAGACAATGGCAGATGCATGACTGAAGAACTGTAAAGACATTCAATTGGGTTGGGAGAGGGAGAGAAAATAGCAGATTTCAGAGACAGAAAATGGCAGTACAAATTATTTTTGTCCATTACAAAAACAGAAAAGAAAAAGAATGCTTTCCTGCCCAAAGCTGGAAAAACCCTATTTTGTGCCCTGTTTGAAAGCACTTTGATCAGCAATGCAAACACAACTTGAAGCAGAGCAAAACACAAAATTGTAGCTATGATTCCACTCACCAAGAGGGTGGATCTTCGATGTACAATTCAGCTGGCTTTACAGGAGTGCTCCACAGCAGAGTCAAATGACGATGCAAGCTCCAGAATGCTTAGGCAATAAAAAGCTGTATGTAACTGTTAAAATGAAAAAGAAAATAGGTAAGATCCAAATGAGCGCATAAAACAAACCCCAAAAATGCAAATAAATACCACACATCTTCAAAATGAAGGAAAGTCGGAATTAGGAACCAAATGAACTAAATTGCACACCTTAACTCTTTAGAATATCTTTCAGTAAGGGAATATAAAACATATTAATTAGTTCAGTCACTTTAACCATGGCACACCATTACTGTTAAGATACAATATCACCACGATGGTATTATATCTATCTGTCATCCTTCAAAGATGATGCTGTTTATAATATAAATGGTGGACTACACAGTACTAGAATGCTTTAAATGCATCTTTCTAGCAATATACAGGTCTTATGTTTGCTCTTCACATTTACAGATAATTTATTTCATCTTAAAATTTACAGTTTGCACATCCATCCAATTTGAGCATTATTTTACTGACTTGTGAATTCAAATATTTGTTAGCTAGTACCACTGTCCCACTAGTATGTGGGATAATATGACATAACAGGAAGGTCCTAATGATCCCAACACAACTTGTTCTGGAAAAATAACCTAACATTTTGTCATCTAAAAATGGGGATTTAATAGCACCTATTTCATAGAAATGTTGTGAAGATTAAATATAAAACTCCATCAAAAGCACTTGGTACAGTGCCTGGTATGTAGTGCTCTTTCAATACATGTCCGCTGTCATTTTCATTGTGGTTACCAGCAGTCCAATGGTACCTGTCTGAATTTTATCAGCAGAGATGTTGGGCTTACTTCCTGATGACTAACTCTTTTGTACAATGCAAATCCCTCCTCCTCCTCGAAAAGGCTACATGTTAAACTAATCCACCCTAAGACATCTGCGACTCATTTGCTTCCCTCCTGCTCTGGCCAGTAGAATTGGGCAATGAGGAGGTCAGAAGGTGATTTCTTAAATCCACGAAGAGAGTGGTGTCAGTGCAAAAAGAAAACGAGGGGTGCACAAAGAGGGAGTGACAGCCATTGGAAACAAATAGGTCTAATTTCCCAGTTTTATTCAAGTCATTCTCATCTTGGCCACGAACTATGTTCACATGTTTACTGCCCACATGTAAACAGGATGAGCCACTTGTCATTCTGTCTTTCCCAGGCAGGGTGTAAGGTCCTCTAATGAGCTGAGAAGTGCCAGTTTGGCTGAGTCCTGCATAGCCACTGCTGGCTACCACATTCCTAGACACCCTCCTCACAAGGTCAAACAGTAATTTCAAACTAATGACTACATCTTCTTCCCTGACCACTCTGAAAAGTCTTTCTGCCCTCCAGAAAGACTCCTGGCAATCTAGAATTAGACTGTGGAGTGCTAGCATCCCAATCATCCAGACAGTTGGAATGTTTTTGTCAAAATGCAATAGGGAATGTGGAATTTAAATCATAGCAGACCAGGGTTTGAATTTTTTTTTTTATCACTAATAAGCATAACCTCATTCAAGGTTCCTGAGAGTCTCTGAGCCTCAGTCTTCTTATCTGTAAAATGGGGAAGAAAATACCTACCACACAAAATTGAATAATATCAAAAGAAAATGCTTCTGGTGCACAACAAATGATAATTACCTCTTCTGCTTTCCTTTTTAAGCTACCTTCCTTATTAGGGTACCTTGGTTATGTGATTATAAGGGAATGGTGGGTACAGGATTGTCTAATCAAGAGTATGTGTCTTTAAAAGACAAATTGACAAGACTAGACAGAATTCTGAGACCTTGTGTAAATTTTCTTTGTTTTTATTTTGTTTTATTTTTCAAGTCTTCAAGTTGGCAATCAGAGCCCAGTAGAGCAATATGGTTCTTTGATTTCCTCCTTAGAAACACTGCAGCCTTTATTGTCTTTATATCGCACGACTTTAGCACTTAATTATATCCTACCTTGGAATAATTAGGTGTCCTTATAATCAAGTCTGTTTACTCACTTGTGCAGTTCTGATCCTTTAATCTCTCTTGAATATTAGTTTTTAATGCTATTAGGAGCCACAATTTAACAATTTTATTACTAAATAAAATTGCAAGAATATTTTGAAGGAGATTCACCAATGGCTTGAATTGAAAAACTACTTTTATAATTAGGAATAGTACAAAATTATAAAATTATGCCTGAAAGTTAGAAGCACACAGCGCTAGTTTGCCTCTTCACTGACTTGCTGTGCGACCTTGGGCAAGTCCCTGAACTTTATCTGGGACCTGTCTACTGAGGAGCCTGCAGTTGGGTCTGCAGATATGTCTCAGCTAGATCACTAATTTATTCTAAAGATAAGTTAAAATTCTCTATAATAATAAGACTGTAATAAGACAACTGTCAAATTTAGGCAATAAAACATGTTACTTGTTTAGTTATTCCATATAACGTTAATTATAAATTTAAAAAAATGTAAAAGCGTGCTGCTAGAAAGTCAAAGAAAAATAGGCATGATCAGCGTACAGAGTAGACTCGATACATTGTAATGATTAAATCACTGCTCTGCAGTTCAGCTTCCTGGGTTTCACACTTGACAAAAACACTTAATAGCCATGTGATCCTAGACAAGTTATAATCCTCTATGTTCCTTGTATTCCTCCTGGGCAAGATACAGATAATAACAATATCTAATCCATAGGGTTCTTATGAAGATTATATGGATAATTCACTTAACACAATGACTGGAATATAGTAAATATTAGCTATTATTATTATTTATTTTTAGTAGTGAAATCCGCTAATTTCCAAGCTATCAAACTCACCCCACATTTTTCTACATGCCTTATATTTGTCAAATAAATAAATGAGAAAGACTTTTTGACCTGTACATTTTACCCATCAAATATGCAATAAAAAATGGCACATGCTTTAAGAAAATACATTTACCAACTGTTGTTATTTACTAGGTTTTCATCTATGTTAAAATGTATTAGATAAAGCTTATATGTTTATTTAAATTAAATACCTTATTAATTAAATGATAATAAAACTAAGCAAGCTCAAAATTTATATATTTTTCTGGAATATAAATTTCTGCTATCTCAGTTTATGTGCAGAATTTTATATGATACGATCCAATCTGATCTATATTTTCAAATTTTTTTTTTTTAATTTTTTTTAATTTTTTTTCGACCCACCACCCCTATTTTCAAATTTTTTTTGAATATTCTTTTATAGCATCATCATGAAAAATCTAAATAATTCCATCAAATCAAAGCTAGATAAAAGTCATTCAAAAACATATCAGGAGTGGTAACGACTGCTTACGTTTTGTTAAGCATCCTTCTAGACATCTCTTTATAAATAAATTCATCTGGAATAGACAAACTGCACATAAATAGTACAATGCTATATACCGATTTTTATTCCAAAGTCTTTTCTCTACTAGAAATGTACTTTCTAGATTGTTGATGGCAGTTAATCTGGATCCATTTTTGACTAAATAAAATTATTTTAACTTTCCACTTAATGTTTTTAGAAAATTTGAGAAATTTAAATACTCTATTCAAAAGTATTACAAAATAAGCAATTAAAAAACTTAAACATTATTGACATTTGGAGACTAATTTAGGGATGCCTCAATTTGCATCTTGTAGATGGACTTTTCTGCCATTAAACATACAAATCAGAAAAATTAAGCAAACACTAGATTACATATTTTACACAAATGCCACAAAAGAAAGTGATATAGACAAACCTATAAAAAGCCAGACAATAGGAATAATACTTGCAAGATGTTGTTATCTTCATTCAAACTACCAGTTCCCTTAATGGAAATTAAGTTTATAGACTTAAAAGAAATATTAACAATTTTCCCTTTAGATATAAAGAGAATGATATTACAATGTGAGGAATGGGAGATTAGTAAATGCAAATTAATTGACTTCTTTCTAATGAATAAAAATACAGATTTCACAGACATAAAAATATGAGCATATGAGTTTCATTCCACACAGCAGAAGAAAATGAAATGACGAGTTCAAATGAATGAATTTCAGAATACTCAAGCCATTTTGCATTCTACTGTTCATATAACTGTTTAGAAACTTCTGCCTTATTCAAAAAAGGAATATTCTAATTCCAAATAAAAGATCTCTCTATTACTTAATAAGGAAGTTTTATAATGAGGTATTTGGACCTGTAATAAAATCATTTGATAACACAAAAAAATATTATTTGGTCTGGATATACCAAAACCAGTCAACCAGTATTATTCATTTTCTAATTTGACAAATATTTGATTGAGTGTCAATTATCTATCAGATACCATTTCAAGCTCTGGGTCCATACTGTGCAACGAAGTAGCCACTAGGGCCATGTAGGTAGCTCTTAAAAACTTGAAATGTGGCCAATCTGCAGTGACATGTGCTGTAAGGGTAAAAATACACACCTGATTTGACAGATTTAATATTTTAAAAATTGCAATATACCTCAATAACATTTTTACTTTGATTACACATTGAAAATATAAAGTTTGGTATCCTATTAATATATTAATACAATTAATTTCACCAGCTTCTTTTTTATTATTTTTAATGTGCCTATTAAAAAATTTAAATAACACGTTTGGCTTGCATTATATTTCAATCAGACAGCCCTTCCTTGTTTGATACTAGTGGTGAACAAGGAACACAGCTTAGGCCTGTGTATTCATGGAGTTTGCATGATTGTGGCTTGGCAATGATGTTGTTTAAGGACGTGTGTGAGATGCCAAGGAAGGTGCATTAAAGTATTAGCTACAAGCCAACCCCTGTCATTTTGCTGTCTAGTAAATGGCATCAGAAAGACACATCAAAAGTCGTATAACAATGGCGATGCTATTAAATACAAAGAACCTAAAATATAACACTGCTTTATGCAAAGAAATTTCTCTGCCCAAGTTATAGTTGTTCAATGTATCTAACTTCTTTTATCACGAGGAGAGCGTTTGACCAATATCCAGTGCAGAGCCTACCACTGCTGCTGGGGGCGTGGTCCTCCGATTCTGGAGGAAGGAGGAGGTTCTCACATTTTATTTGCTTTCAGTGGCAAATTTGTACAGTGGAGCAAGAGAGTGGCCTCATCACAAATACTATTTGAAATGCACTGATATCCCCCCAAGCTAGCTAAGTTGGATCATAGGAAGAGGGAGCTGGGAAAAAAAATTCAAAAAACATCCAGAGGCCCCCGAAGCCTCCCTCAGGATCTGAAGGCCCATTGTGGTTGTCACAAACAGATTAGAAAATTGTGGAGTATATGTTAGAGATTAATGAGCAGGGTATAATGTCTTTGGTGGTCCTGACCAACACCACAAAAAAATAATGGGTGCCAAAGAATACATGGCAAACCTTGATTTTTTAAATATATAATGTATTTTATTCCCTCCAAAATCACTTCTGGCCAAAGAAGTCTCTTAGTCTTGTTATATGGAACCTTGGCGTTTTCACTCTTTGGGATAGCATTTCAATTAATTTAATTCATCCTCTCTTACACACAGATATTTCCACAATAATTTGTTAAATGCTTGCATGGTTTTGCACAGAATATGTGGCTTCTATCATAAAGATACACCAATGCAATCACAACACAATCATATTTTCAACATTCAAATGCAAGATCTGTGATCCAAAGCTTATGTTCAAAGGCTTCAAAAAAAGGAAAAAAAAAAAACAATTCTACAGAAGTTTAAAAAGATATCCCATGTAATACCAATTCATTAAGCAATTTTGAAAGGGTCAAATCTTATTTTGCTTAAGGGTTATCTGATACAGAAATTACTGGAATTTTATAAAATATGCACTCTCTCCCTGCTCATTTTCTGAATGAATAAATATGAGGCCAATTTTATACAGAATCACTTCAGCTTGAACTAATAATTGTGTATTGCATGCCTAGAATAATGTTTGTTTCAGAGGGATACATATAAAAAGGAATGCAAAAGAAAACATTAAATCAGTCACTAATTATAATTAATTCATAGATAGTTGAGGTTCATTTGCTTTTGCTAAAGTATATAAAATAGTACTCATATGGAGGCCTAGAGTGCAATCAAACGAGTACTAGATCATATAAGGACTGTTTTCATTTACTGAATAGCTTTAGGATACAAAATACCATTTTGGGAGACAAATTGGGATAAGCAGAAACCTGTAGGTCTCACCAGAAACTGCAAATACCTTGCTGATTATTTCCTTTATTTTGAGGGATGTACATGGCTCATTTTCAGGAAATCTGAAATCATTAAGAAAAAGAAAAACTTGCCAAAAACATTGCTTGGGATTTGATTGGCAGTGAAACATTCTGGGAAATTTGATTTGTTAATGAAACATATAAGGAGATTTATAAAATTGTCATCATCTCTTTTGAAATGTAGATGGATGGGGAACTAACCCATGGAATAAGAATGCTTTTCAAATCAACAAAAGGGCTTGACCTTTGTGTATGGAAGCTGGCTTGCCTTAAATGATGCCCCAGCCAACTCCTTGGTTTTGTAATATAGTAATTATCATATTTAATCTCTGTCCATGAGCAAATTAATTGTTGATCTGATCCTCTCAACTGATACCCACAATATCCCTCAAAGGGTTATTCAGTTGTTCATCATATTCACTTTCTAATGTGGAAGCAAATGAACCTCTTCCCCACACGTACCCCGGTGCCCTCTTACCCTCATTCACACCACCCAGGGAGAGTTATTCAAGTGAGCAAGTGAACAGAGATCAAGTGAGCTGACCACTTGCAATAGTACATCGACACAGCCATCCTTGGTGAGAGCATAACAGGAAATACAGACTGACTGTACAATACACAATAACCATCACAGTCCACCAAAAAACTATACATACAACTACAAAAGAAGAAGAAGAAAAAAAATCTTAGGTCATTCAGTTGATAAGGAATTTGGTTTCCAAATACACCAACCCTGACCAGGGCTGGTCTATGATAAATTTTCACAGTAAGGACAGAGTAGAGAATTTTCCACACACACAAAAAAATTAATAGAATCAATACAGTTATCCAATCCATGTACAAAAACTTTTGAAGCACATTTAAATTGCCTCTATGGGCACTCAGTTTGAAATGAACAATTTATCAATAATTATAATTGATTCTCATCTTTGCATTAAGGATAACTTCCCTTGGACTTCTATTTATCACACGGTATTAGCCATCACCATGTTTTATTTGTAGTTGGTTAAAAATAATGAAATTGTATTTCTTTACAAAATAATTCCTATTTCTCTCCCTCACTCACACTACCCTTACTCTCGTGTACGTGCATGCACATACATATTTTCTCCCTCACACATGTATACACAGCAACTTAATACGAGCCATTAAAATTGGAAGGAATGTACTCTATGTTGAATATTTTAGAATATGAGAGTGAAGAAGGGGGTAGAGAAATGTGGTAATAACATGTGTTTGCAATATTTTGAAAATTAAAGATCCCATATACCAAATGTCATATAGATATAATTATACTTTTGGATTTTCTAAAAGTACAATCATTAAACAGACCAAGCTGTTAGAATATTAAAATAAAAGGTTATGTGCTAAATTTTTAAATACAAACAATGCATATTTTAATCGTATTCCTCTCATATCTAATGGCATCAATAAAAATTAGGAATACACATTCAAAATCAATTTCAGAGCTAAATACTCATTGTATGAGGTGCTAGTAGAAATAATGCCACTCTTGCAAAAGAAGAAATAAAAATGACCTGATTATTTACTGTGTTAGTCTTACCAACATGAACTGTACCCTATAAAATACAAATTCTCCAGTAAGAGTAAATATAACCACACTCTAAACAAGAAATCAGCATAATTACTATATTAAAAAAAGAAATATTTCCAGAAGTAGAAAACAAATGCCTTCATCCTTTTCGTTACCCTCCCCCTAATTAATTAACAGATTGGCACAGTCTAAGAATAAAATTTATTTTCAATTAAAATAAGAAGCCCGTATGTCATGATAATTTTTTTTGTTACTATTTCTAATGTGCAAAACAAAGGTTTGCTGTTAGCATTGAACATAGTAATCAAAACAAATCCTTTAATTTTCAATAACTGTAAGGAGACTTCAAGAGTTGTTCTCGTAGCAAGGTACTACCTCAGTGGTTAATCCTATTAAGAACTGAGCCATGCACTGCAACTAAATCCTCTGGGGAATTTGAGGAATCAAAGGCTTACTGCACACTTAGAAGGCAACGACTTTTGTAAAGGGCTCTATTATATGAGGAACAAAAGAATACCACTTGTGTACTTAAATATCATCTGCTTTTCCTTCCAAAATACTCCATTTTTAAGTAAAGATATGTGATTTAAATGTATTTAGAGTTCAGCTTTTGGCACTACTCTCGTTTCTGAGTAGAAGTGCCATCTGCGGGCCCCATGGCTCACGCATAATGATATGCTTACAAGCTGCTTCCCTTTTCTGCACAATGTACCCTTTTCACTTTAACATACATTTTCCATAAATTTTTGAATAACAAATTGGGCTGTGGAAGTTTGTTGAAACGGGACAAGGGAAATGCCTGTAGGCTAGAAAACGGCGATTTTACTTAAGAAATTGGTGCAGTGGAAAATATCCACTCCACCTGCCCTACCCCCCTCACAACCCTCATGCACCTACCCTGAGCTGTAATCCTTTAAAATTGCAGAGGAAACCTCTTCTCCCCTCGATATTTTAGATCTGTACATTAACTTGGGCAAAGAGCCCACATGCCTGCCATCCATTACACCTGCTGGGTGACAAACAGAAGAGAGTCACCACAAAGACTCCCAACGTTTGATCTCCTGATATCGCCAGATGTCTCCCATTCACATCCAAACATCACCACAGTCATTAATGCAACTTGCCTGGCTGGCATTTAATAGGGAGAAAAAGTTGAATTCTAGTCTAAAATCCTAAACTATCTTAGGCTTTCAGGGTATGAATATATAAGCTATTAAATATGCTTTAATTTGTAAACTTTCCAGCTATTAGGAGAACTGATTTCATTGTCGGGATGGGAACTGGTACAGATGGTCAGATTTTGCATTTTCCAAAAGAGAAGACCTGTATCATGCTCATTTGGCTCTTGAATTTTGAATTTAAACGACAAAATTTACCTTTACTTTATTATTGTATGCCTGAACACAATAAGAATAATCTTAATTGTTGGCTCTAGTTCAAATACACCACATACTGAAAAGACAAGTTAGTAAACAAATAACTAAAGTCAAAGAAACTGTGGACAGAGAAAAACTAGGTCCCCTATCCCAGGCCTAATAGCACTCAAAACTATTTACTGATAAGATTCTAGTAGAGAACTTAAAAAAAAAAAATCAGATGCTCAGGTATTATTTCACATCTACTGAATAAGAATCTCCAAGGTGAGGCACGGGAATTTTAAGACTTCTTTGTTAATGCTTTTGAAACCAATCTTAGACCTTGAGCTTGGCAACTTTTGGAGGTATTCATGAGTATATAATTTAGCAGCTTGGCTTGGGGGGATTTTGTTCTTTTCCATTCTTTCTTTTATGAAGGAAATATTTACAGTGTGTCTACTCTGTGCCTGGCACTGGGCACTTGGTCTACATAGAATCTGCAAGACACAAGGTTTACATCTGGAGAGTCAACATGTGGCTTTAGGAACAGACATAAGGGTGCCTAGTATTACGAGGGGAAAAGCAATTCTTATATATGAACTAAAGGAAATGAAAAAGATCTGAGATACTGTCCTGAAACTTATAATGTGTCCACCAATTGGATATTTCTAGAAGATTTGGGAAGGAAGAAACCACTGGACTTACATCAAAAACTCTCAACATCTATGCCTAGGAAGGGCTCTGACTTCTTTAAGAGAAGAAGGTTGAATTTAAGCATTAAGGAGGAAGCCAGAAAGATTGCAGTTTCTTTCTGCATCCTTCCTGTAGTAATGCTCAGACTCATTTAGCTCTTCTTCCCTCCTTCTAGCTTCTTCTCGCTCTGGACCAAAATTATTTTCTGGGCGGAGAGGTTCACATTGATCAGCTGCCCAGGGCCCCAAGTCACACTACCACAATACCCTGCTCTATTTTCTTCATCTCACTTACTGCTATGTGAAATTATTTTCTTCATTTTTCATGCACCTCTTGTCTGTCTCTCTAAATCAGAGGTCTTGCTTGTCTTGTTTACCTGTCCCTGGGACCTAGAACAACACCTGGCATGAAGTGGATATCCAATACGTGTTGAATGAATAAATTAATGAATCAAAAGTAATTACAGAGTACCTACAATTCCTCAATTCCTTCTATTACCAGGCACAGATTGTTTTGCAGTGTGTCTTCTTGGGCATATATTATTGTGAATTTTTCATTTGAAATCCAACTTGATTCCTTTTTATGTTTCCTTTGGCCTATCTGCATTCTAGCTTTTACCCACTGGGGATGCTTGCACTTGAACTCAGTTCAGTAGCAATCCATTTTTACCTAAACCCAATACACCTTTAACCCACATCTCACTGGAGTTTATAAAATATCCCATTATCTTTCAGAAGAGACAGGAATCCAAACATATTCAAATCTTACATTCCATACTAAAGAAGACCAAGAACAACAACAAAAAAATCCCTCAAGGAAAAAATACTCAAGGAATTTCTGCTTCAAGGTCAAGGCAATAAAGGATAAATTCAGACCATCACCTCGTAGAATAAGAGGAATTAAACATTGAAATTACTGCTTTAAGGATTTGGTAACAATTGCAAATATTAAATCAGACTTAAAATTACTAAGCGTTATCAAGCCACATTTATTTTAGTTTTTTCTCTAGCTGCTCAGCACATCTCTGCAATTTCATAGCACCTACTAATGGAAAGTGAGCTCAGATTCTATTGACAGTTTCATGACAAGTCATACTTCACCTTCCATTGTCCAGTCTTCTTAGCTGTTCATTATCTTGACTGCTGTGCCTACGAGATAATGATACACTCTGCTTCTACCCCTGACTGTAACACATTTTTGCTCCAGGGTTCCTTTTAATTGAAACACACTTTCTGTGTTACTGGTTTTGGTGCAAAAGTAAACACATTTAACACAAGAATTTGGTTTGTATTTGCTTTACCAATAGGAATTGTGTAAAAAGTCACCTGCCTCTAGAAGAATCATTGAGTGATCCTTTTGAGACATTAATTTTTTTTTCTTACTCTTTTCTTTTACTTTCATTGCCATTTGTCACTTTTGTGGATGTGATAATCAATTATCTCTGCAAGAAAAAATGTTATAGCCAGCCTTACCATTTCTCTGGGTGTCCCAAACCCATTCAGGAAGTAGTGAGTAATGTTTCACCAACTCTTGAGCATAAAATTGACTGGAAATGCATTTACGCTAAAAAACAGGGATCTAATAAATTGTGCCTATTAAATTATCTGTGTACATTGCAAATTGCATCAATAGAGTAGAACAGAGATGCCCGACTTCAGGATTAGTGGTAGTTGAGTATGGACAAGATGTGGTCCTTGCCTAGAAGACCTTCTCAGAATGTGAACTCTTTCAACAAAAAACACAACTGAATTCTTCCTACCAAAAAATATATTTCAAAAAATGAATACATGTATAAGGAGCATTAGGACTTATTTGAGAAGGAGAATATGGAAGAAAGAGCATTTACTTTCTCTTCCAGGAAAATAGGAGTTATTATAACTAGGATTAACACTGTGTGTGTGTGTGTGTGTGTGTGTGTGTGTGTGTTTGGGGGGAGATTAATCATACACCATATATAGAAGTAGAATGTTCTTAAATGTTAATATGTAGAAGAATCATCTGGTAAAAATGTAAAATTTCAGATCACTAGACCCTCCCTTGGAGGTTCTGATTCAGTGAGTCTGGGCTAAAGTTCAGGAATCTGAAGTTTTCATAAGCAATAACAGGTGATTCCACTATAGACAGTTTATACATGTGGTGCCCAACATGGTAGCCAATGAACATTAAAAATGTGGCTAGTCCAAATTGAGTGTAAAATTGAATGTAAAAAATGCACACTGGATTTTAAAGACTTAATATGAAAACAAGGTTATAAAATACCTTACTAATAATTATTACATTGGTTACATGTTAAAATAATATTTTAGGTATGAGTTTAATAAAATATATATATATTTTAATATTAATTTCATGTATTTCTTTTTTATTTTTTGAATGTGACTACTAGAAAATTTAAAAATATATATGTGGCTTATATTTGTATTTCTTTGAACATTATATTTCTATGTGAACTTATTCTTCTATCATACATCATTGGTTGACACTCATTCCAATGCAGAGATAGTAAAGGAATTCTAATCATAAAACCAGGACACCAAGATGTGTGTAATAAAAATTTTAGGATGCAAGATATCTTTGAATATTTCTATAATATTTGACAAAGATCTATCCATTGAGTAAGTTGCCAAAAGAATAAATTTCTATATAGAGAAGATTTTTTTAATGTACAAAAAAAAATGAAAAATAAAAAACTTGAGGAATCAACTATCCCTAACCAGCTTTCAATGGTTATAAAATCTCATGTATGGCTGGTGCTCAACTTCAATTCTGAATTCCCTTGGGGCAGGACATATGCATGTATGTGTGTGTATGTTAATACTATTTGCTACAAAGAACAATCTTTCATTCAGCACCTCACCTAGGGGGTAGGAGAAACATTCAGCAGGAAAACTGTTAAGAATAATCTAGTATAGTTTTAACTGGCATTAACTATATAATGGATTAAATAGGTTTATTATGGGTGGGTGGGAATACATTCTCTGTATCGGCCAGTGCACTGTGAATTCCTAAAAGCTGACATAAATTGGAGCTTCTAAAATCAACAGGTTCAAAATAACTGCTTATACTCCTAAATTGTCCATTATTATTTTATTTAAGTTAGGTTCATACATTTATTTTCATACTATTTTGTATGTTTTAATGACAATTAGGGAATTCCAATCTTAACTTTTATGATTCATATGTCATATGCTTATATTTAGGTGATGGGTTATGACAGAGATTTGCAACCTTTCTCTATTGACAGTACTTTTAGTGTCTCGGCAATATTTTCATGGCACTTCTAGGGCAAGATATTTACCTAACAGTTCTATTTATTAAGCAGTTAGGGCCAAACAACTTAGTCATAGTAGTTTAGACAGATGTTGCGGTCTTTCCCTTGAATATTTAAGATACCCTGCAGATCCCAAGTGAGTTTGCTGGAGCTCCCCCAGTCACTCAGCCCACAGTTTAAGAACTGTAGGATTAAACAGCTTTAAATTACCTAGAAAGTAAGAAAAAATTGTGTACTTTCTAAGGGACAGAATACACCCAATACCAATAGCTATTTCAACCTTTGTTTCTTTTACCACATTTTAATTATTTGAGTTTATAAAAGTTGTCATATATTGCACCCCTGGTCAACTATCCCCAGATTGACATTTAGCATAGACTATATGAGTTAATCGGTTCATCAGTCAATAAGTAATTATAGAAGGCTTGTTATACGTCCCGATTTCTACTCTCAAATAGCTTATACCCTATGATTCATCTACAGACATATCTTAATTCATGGTTCTCCACATTTTTCTAAGAGAAGACATCCACACAACTCAAATAGGGGAATAAAATGATTATTGCCATCTGGAATTTTAAGTGTATTATTTTTGTTTATTCTGATTATTTTTATTGACCTATGATGTAAAAAATTTGCAAGGGAAAATTTTGCTGGGAACTCTCGTGGAATTCTGAAAAATAATTTGAACAAAATGTTGTTGTCATTTTAAGAACACAAAAATAAGTAGGTACTCAAACAATGATAGACTTAACAAAAATTTAAAACTAACTCCTAACTTTCGTTTTGTAGTCTGGCATACAGGGAGCTGAGAAGTCACCACTCCATCTTAACAACAAGTAAAAAGCTGAGCAAACTGAAAAATCAACTCTTCTTAGATCTGTCAGAGAAGTGAGGTCAGAGGGCAAACTGCTGCCTTCAAAATTTGAAAGACAGATAAGCATATACAGAGAATCACAACTTACTGGAGCAGAAACCCACAAGCAGAAACCTCCACGGTACCAGTGCTGAGGTAAGAAAACCTTAACTGTAATTGACGAATTGCTGGAGGCTCAGTGTAGACAGCTCTAAGAGTTAAAAACTCCAGGGAAATCCAGTCATGGGGGCGCTAAAACACGTCCGTGAGTTTTTCCCCCAGGAGCTCTGCCAAATCCTCACAGTGACTATTGGAGAAAAAAAAAAAATCCCCTTGTTCCTCTGGCAGGGGCAGGGGAAAAGGAACCATTTTGAAATACATCAGAGCATTATGTTTCTAATAAAGTCTGTCCTGAGAAGAAACTATTTCACCAGAGCCTAACTTGCTGAAGATTTATCTGAGCATAACCTACCTGTGGGAAGAGAAATATCAGCTCCAGTCCCTCTAGCCTTCCAGGTGGGGGAAGGGGAGATGCCAACTCTAGCCCTCCTGCCATCCTGTCCTGCCTATGAGGGTGGGGGGACCGAGAAGCACTGGTGAAGTTCACAGTCCAAGTTGACTGAGACATAGTCATAGGACTATAAAACACTTATCTCCTATACTTTCCCACTCCATTACAGAGGGCCTTATATATCACAATTTGCTGGTTTTTGGTTTGTTTTTACCCAGTACACCATGCCAATCTTTTAACAACAACAAAAAAGTTACAAGGCATAATAAAAGGCAAAAACATAGTTGGAAGAGACTGAACAAGCATCAGAACCAGACTCAGATATGGCAGGAATGTTGAAATGATCAGACCAAGAATTTCAAAAACCTATCATTAATATGTTAAGGGCCTCGCAGGAAAACGTAGAGAGCATACAAGAATAGATAAATAATGTAAGCGGAGAGATGGAAATTTTAAGAAAGAAAAAGGAATGCTAAGGATTTTTATTTCTGTAACAGGAATAAAAAATGCCATTCATGGGCTCATTAGTAGACAGGACACAGCTCAGGAAAGAATATCTGAGCTTGAGGATATGGCCATGGAAACTTCCCAAACTAAAAAGCAGTGAGAACAGAGACTTGAAGGGACCAAAAAAAAAAAAAGAAAAAGAAAAAGAAAACAACAGAATAGCTAAGAATTGTGAGGTAAATACTCAAAGTATCATATATATGTGTGATAAAATACCAGAAGAAAAAAGAGAAAGCACCAGAAGCAATATTTGAAGAATTAATGACTGAGAATTTCCCCCAAATTAATGCCAGACATCAAACTACATACCCAGGAAATTTAGAGAACACCAAGCAGGATAAATGCAAAAAAAGAAAGAAAAAAAAAAAAAAGAAATAAAAGACAATAACAAAATTAGAAAACAGAGAAACAGAAAGTATACTTAGGTATATCATATTCAAACTTCAGAAAATCAAAGATAAATAAACAATGTGGAAAGAAGCCAGAGAGTTTTAAAAAATCTTACATATAGACAAAGATAAGATTTACATCTAACTTTGCCTCAGAAAACCATGCAAACAAGAGGAGAAAAAAGAAGGAAATAAAATACTTAAGTTTGAGAGAAAAAAAGACTTTCAGCTGAGAAGTCTATACACTGTGAAATTATTCTTCAAAGTAAAGAAGACATAAAACTTTCTCAGATAAACAAAAATTGAATGTATCCATTGCCAATAGAACTGCCTTGCAAGAAAATTAAAAGAAATTCTTCAGAGAGAAGGAAAATGACATACCTCAGGAACTAGGGGCTACATAAAGAAAGGAAGAACATCAGAATATGAATATGATGGTAAAATGAAAATTTCTTCTTATTCTTAATTGATTTAACATATTACAGTTTGAAATAATAACAGCGTATTCAAATATATATGTTTATGTATATGTATGCAAATACCTGAGTATACTTTTTTGTTGTTATAAGGTACCTGTACTACTCATGAAGCAGTATAGTACTATTTGAAAGTGGACTTGGATTAGTTATAAAAATATATTACAAACTCTAGGGCAGCCACTAAAAGAAAAGCAAAAAAAAAAAAAAAAGTACAATTGACATACTAGGAAAGGAGAAAAATAAATAATAAATAAATAGTACAGAATTCTCAGTTGAAACTACAGAAGGCAGAAAAGTGTGAAAGACAAAAATAGGAGCAATATGCAAAGGCAACAAGTAGAAAACAATAAATACGGTAGATACTAACACAACATATCTATAACTACCTTAAAAGTCAATGGTCTACATGTTCAAATTAAAAAACAGAAATCATCAGAGTGGATGAGAATTGGACAGATCCATCATGTAGAAATTCAGTAAAGACAAATTTGAACTCTACAGCACTATCAATCAGCTGGACATTTATAGGGACTACTCATCTAACAAGAGCAGATCACATATTCTTTTTGAGTTTGCATGGAACATTCACCAAGATAGACCACATGCTGGGCCATGAAACACACCTGAACAAATTTAAAAGAACAGATGTCATATAACATCTTCTCTCAGACCACAATAAAATTAAACTAGAAATCAATAACAAGAAAAAAATAGCCAGAAAATTCCAAAATACTTAGAGATTAAACAACACACTTCTAAATAACATATGGATCAAAAAAGAAATCTCAAGAAAAATTTTAAAATATTTTTAACTAAATGAAAATAAAAATATAACTTATCAAAATTTATGGGATTCAGCAAAAGCAGTGCTTTGAGGGAAATATACAGCATTGAATGCATATATTAGAAAGCAAGAAAGAATTAAAGTCAACCATCTAAGCTTCAGCCTTAGGAAACTGAGAAAATAAAGGCAAATAAAATCCAAAAAGGAAGAAAATAAAAATTAGAGCATAAATCAATGAAATTGAAAACATACTATCAATGAAGAAAATCAAAAACAAGAAAAAGCTGATTCTTTGAAAAGATCATTAAAATCAGGAAGCCTGTAGTCAGGCTAACTAAGGAAAAGAGAGAGAAGACAAAAATTACTAACATCAGAAATGAAAGAGGAGTCATCACTACAGATCATATGGACTTTGAAAAAAGATAATAAAAGAATATTATGACCAACTCTATGTTTGCAAATTTGAAAAACTAGATGACATGGACCACTTCTTTGAAAGACACACTCTGCTAAAATTCACATAAGAAGAAATAGACAATCTGAATAAGTCTATTAAAGAAATTTAATCAATAACTAATAACCTTCCAAAACAGAAAGCACCATACTCAGATGGGTTCACTGGTGAATTCAACCAAATATTTGAAGAAGAAATTATACCAATTTTCTATAGTCTCTTCAAGAAGATAGATAAAAACAGAATACTTTGTAACTTTAATACTTTTTAATTTTGTGAGGCCAGCATTACCCTAATACCAAAACCAAAGACATTATAAGAAAAGGTAACTCCAGGCCAATATGAACATAGATGCAAAAATCCTCAACAAAACATTAGCAAATCAAATATAACAATGTATAAAAATATTATACACAACCAAGTGAGGTTTATCTCAGGTATGCATCCAATTTCATCCAAGCCTAGTTCAACAGTTAAAAAATCAATATAATTCAACAATCAACAGGTTAAAGAACTGAAATCACATGATCCTATCATGTGATTATAAATGCAGAAAAAGCATTTGACAAATCAAACTCTCATTTATAATAAAATCTCTCAGCAAACTAGGAATAGAGGGGAAATGCCTCAGTTTGATAAAGAATATCTATAAAAAACCTACAGCTAACTTAATGCTTAATGGTGAGAGAGATGTCCCCTCTCATCACTTCTCTTCAACATAATACTGGAAGTCCTAGCTAATGCAATAAAAAAGAAAAGTAAAGAAAATATATACGAATTGGGAAGGAAAAAACAAAACTGTCTTTTTTCACAGATGACATTATTGTTTATGTAGAAAATCTTAAAGAACCTATGAAAAAAAGATTTTTTAAATCTCCTGGCACAAATAAGCAATTATAGCAAAGTAAAGGTTAATATGTAAAAGTCAAGCACTTTCATATATATCAGCAATGAATAAACGTAATTTGGAATTAAAAACATAATATCATGTACATTAGCTCTCAAAAAATTTAAATACCTAGGTATAAATCTAACAAAATATGTACAATATCTATATGAGGAAAACTATAAAATTCTGATCAAAGATATCAAAGAAGAACTAAACGAATGAGGAGATATTCCATGTCCATGGATAGAAAGACTCAATGTTGTCTAGATGTCACTTCTCCCCAACTGGATCTATAGATTCAAAACAATTCCAATCAAAATCTTACTATAATGCTACAATAATTGAGACAGTGTGGTGTTGGTGAATGAATAGACAATTAGATCAATATAAAAGAATAGACAGCCCCGAAATAGACCCATATAAATACAGTCAACTGATCTTTGACAAAAGAGCAAAGGCAATGCAATGGAGCAAGGATATAGTCTTTTCAACAAATTGTGCTAGAACTGGACGTCCACATGTAAAAATATGAAGTTAGACAAAGACATAACACCCTTCACAAAAATTATTTCAAAATGGATCAGATATATAAATGCATAATGCAAAACTGTAAAATTTCTAGAAGTAACAATAGGAGAAAACCTAGGTCTTGGATATGGCCATGACTTTTTACATACAACACCAAAGGGATGATCCATGAAAGAAATAATCAATAAGCCAGTGAAGATGTGGAGCAATAGGAAATCTTAATTAATTGTTGGTGGAAATGCAAAATGGTACAGCCACTTTAGAAGACAATTTGGCAGTTTCTTTCAAAACTATATATACTCTTACCATATGATCTGGCATTCACACTCCTTGGTATTTATCCAAAGGAGTTAAAAACTTATGTCCACACAAAAACTTGCACATGGATGTTTATACCAGCTTTATTTAATTGCCAAAACTTGGAAGCAACCAAGGTGTCCTTTAGTGGGTGAGTGGATAAATAAACTGTGGTACATCCAGACAATGGGATACTATTCAGCACCAATAAAGAAATGAACAGTTAAGCCATGAAAAGACACAGAGGAAACTTAAACACATATTACTAAGGGAAAGAAGCAAATTTAAAAAATCTACATACTGTATAATTCCAACTATATGACATCCTGGAAAAGGTGCAACTGTGCAGATAGTAAAAAGATTAGAGATTTCCGAGGATTAGTGGGAGAAAGGGATGAATAGGCAGAGCACAGAGGACTTTCAGGGCAGTGAACCTATTCTGTATGATACTACAATGTTGGACACATGTCGTTATATATTTGCCAAAACCCACAGAATGTGTAACACCACAAGTGGACCCTTATGCAAACTATGGACTTTGGGCAATAATGATGTGTCAACGTAATAGGTTCATCTATTGCCACAAATGCGCTGCTTGAAGGCTGTTCATAGTGGGGGAGATTGTGTATGGGGAGTGATATATGGGAACTCTCTGCACTTGCTCAATTTTTCTGTGAACCTAAAACAGTTCTAAAAAATAAAGTTTATTAATTAAAGAAAAGCAAAACTGATTATTAAAGGGTCATGCCTGGGAATGCCTATGATTAGTCATGCAACCACATAAAATGTCAAGATGATTAACAGTGCAAGATAAATACCCTGTTGCATAAAGTGGATGGAAACATGAATATTTCTGATCAATTAGGAGTTCTTAATGGTGGGAGAGTTCATGGACAGACTCTTTACAGCTGATATTTTGGAGTTTTAATCAGTTTAAATGGAAGCATTCAGTAAAAGTACTCAGAGGCAAGAGGATATGACCAATCAGCACATATAAACATCTGTTTCAAAAGTGAATCTATTCATTACACAAATATTGATTACGTGCATTAAACATGGATCATAGATGGCATCATACAAATGCTTTAGAGGATAAGTGCGATGTAGGCTCTTCTGAAATGGAACTTAACAGGGAGTTAATAAAGTGAACACACATTAATACCACATGCATAAGAAGAAAACACCTTTTGTCAGTCTCAATGTAATAAGTATCATAAAAGGGAAATAAAGCATATAGTAGAGGAAGCCAATACTGGAAAAAATACTTCTGTCTGCGAAAAAGGTAGCATAAGCTCAAATTTGAAAGGTGAAAAAAGGGACCAGGTGGAAATAGGAGAGGGAGAATTCTGCCTGCCGAGCCAAGATGATACAGAGGCAGTAGGGTGAGGGGCCTGCTCTGAGGACTTGAGTTTGGTTGGCATGTCAGGTATGCAAATAGTAGGTAGATGCCAGACTGGAGAATCATAATGGCAGTTTGGACTCAATTTAGTCAACACTGGGGAAGGAGGCGTTGAGCAATTTTAAGCAAAGGAAGATAGCATGACTCTCATTGAGCTTTTAAAAGATTTAATCAACAGGACTTTTGATTTTATATGGGAAGAGGTAAGGAAGTGATAAAAATTATCTTCAAGGGTGTGCAGGAGAATAAAATAATGTTTACTTGAGGGAAAAAAGTCAGAAAACTCATGTGTTGGCTTACAATACCCAGTCTATATTATAGTAACATTGAAATAGCTATAATTCCAAAGGAATGAATATTTCAAAGCCTGATAATCCAGTAACCTAGTATATTAAATCAATCTAGGTGAATTGTAAGAGTTTATTCTCTCTAACAGAAATGAAATAAAATTTAAATAATTCGTCATCTCCCAAAGACTTTTAAAAGCAGCACATTTGGTGTATCATATACTACAATACGTTTTCGAAGCACCATTTGAAATAAAGCATTACCAGATACTCCCCGTATGTGGAACAATGTTAAATTCTAGTTCTGCTCCGAGCATAATTAAGTACCCATAACACCATAAAACTTTTATTAAATTACGGTGTTGGGAATGAAATGTAAATTTGTCTTCCAATATGATGTTAGCATTTCAACCTTTTTTTTCTTTTTGCTGCCTGAATATCATTAATAGTGAAAGTTCAGGGAATAAGTAAAGCTGAAGTCCTGGGTAGAATTCAAGCTGTCACATAATCATAAATGTTAGTACAATTATATTTTTGAGGTATTCTCCATCCCTCCTACTCTTATCTATTTTCTAAATAGCCATCATTGATATAGTTTTTGATTATAAAGGAACTAGTAAGATTGGGTGAAAAGGCAAAATACCTCTTTAAACGAACATTATCTTTTGTCATTATATAGGGAGAACATAAATGGCTTTAGCTGTCAGTTGTTTATACCACAAAATGTAAAAAAGTATAAATATTCAAAAGCATGAAGAAAAGGGTGCAAAGAGAATAGAGATTTCTCTTAACACAAGAGGAGAAATTTATTTAAGCTCTAAATGAATTGAAAAAAATAACAAATATTGATTATCCTTGAACTCTGCAATATGGAAGGGACATGGGCAAAAGTCAGGGAATTCAGCTACCTATAGGGTATAACTGACTACTTTGATTTTTTTTTTTTTGAAAACTAATATATTTTGAGAACATTTCTACCTAAAGAGAGAGATCTTTCCCTTTTAGAAAGGGGAAATAAGTTGATTTCTTTTAAGAAATCTTGCACCAATATAAAAAACTGCCAATGCAAATATTTTCAAGGACAACATCTGTCTCTAGAATATGTCATGAGCAAGCAGAAGTTTCTCTCACTTCCCCCAAGTCTCTGGAGATACGACCCAAACAGAATACGAATAGAGTTTTCCATTTTGTTTCACTTCAGGGTCTCCTTAAGTGAGGAGGATTCTCCTGAGAGGCCTGGGAAATGCTGTAGCCACCACATCCAAAGCAGGGTGATTCAAGCTGATGTCCCAGTAAAGGAAATGTATACTCCAAGCTTTTTTTTTTTTTTCCCCCAACCCACCATTTGCTCCAAATGATAAAATCACAGCCTCAAGGAAAATCACACCTAAAAAAAATTGTATTGGCTGTTCTCTTAGAAAAGTTGAGTTTTCCAAGAAAGTTAACATTCCTTGTCAGAGAGGAAATAAAAAATAAATGTGGCACAAAGATGACGTTTGAATCTAAATCAAAGTTTTCCATTTGCTTTTTTCCCCCCCTTTTCATACAAACCGATGTGCTAAGGAAAACAGTCCCAGTTTAGCCTTCCATAAGCCCTTTGGAGTAGTTCACAGATATAGTCTCTCATAGGAAGGTTCACTTGCAAAATCTTGTCAAAAGGGAACAAATACTCCATGTGAAACTGTGCCTTGGTTAGAGGAAATGGATCAACAGAGAGACCACAGGGCCAGGCGGGGAGTGGGGGGAATGCCAGTGGCTTATGTATTGAATGATTCAACGTTTTACATAAGGAAAGACTGTATCATGCCTCATGAGCTGAAACCACCTTCAGGACGACACACTTCCACCTACAGAACTTAAGAACGTTAGTGTGTGTCACATTATGTTCAGGGTCCAATGATAGGCAACACTGCTACTCCTTGTCCAATTAGCAGTTCCAGACTCCTCACCACAGTGCATCGGTCTATCCACCTTGAATTTACACTGGAAATAGACAAATGCCTACTAGTCACTAACAGCAGCGACACTAAGCACTCCAGAATAAAGAACTATGTAGACACAATATGAGAGAACTTCTGATGCTCCAAGTGTTGAGTTTTGAGCAGTGCCCCCTTCTCCAGCGGATTCCCACAGTGACCTCAATAAGGGGTCTCTCTCAAGAGGCAGTCATGCCTCACACTCATTGTCCACTATGTACACCTTATTCTTCTGTTTAAACTCTTCAATGATTCTTCACTGACCACAGGATGAAATCTAAACTGCCTACCCATAAGATTGTTTAAGATGTAGTTCCTGTCTTCTGGAACTTTGTCTCAACAAGCTCAGATTCTACATCCTAGCCATGATGGCTTCAAATCTCCCATCCTGTCCTTTGTCTCTGGGCATTTGCACGTGCTGTCCCCTCAGCCTGGAGCACTCTTGTCCTCCATCACAACCCCTCTGCCCTCATGACTGGATAACTTTAATTTATTCCCGGCACATCCTGTGCTCACTGTTATTTGGACACAATAGATTAGAGAAAGTTACTCAATTTTTTCTCACATCAGAAAGACTATGAGTCCCTACAGGACTATGTAGTACAGTATCTGGCACAACTGAGAGACTGAAAAAAATTTGTTTTGAATAAAAAAATGACTGAAAAAGAATTCACCCAACTTCTTAGTTAAAATCGAATTGTCACTAAAGCATTCAGTATATTGAAATCCAAATTTGAGCAGATGATAGCAAAATTATGGGTAATTATCATAGTGTCCGAGGGCTTAATAAGCATTCAATAAATGTTAATAGCTACCATTACTGTTTACATTACAAAAGCATTTTTGTTTTAGAAAATCTTTCACAACTACTATTTCTTTTTCACTGCAAACTCATATAAAGGTTTTTGCTTAACAACTTGTTAAAATAAATATAGTTTGATGGATAAAGAGTTCTTCCACAAGTGGTTTTGTTTAAAGTGAAGGAAACCTGTAAAGACAAGAGTACTCCCAGTTAACAAACCATATGAGTGCATACTACACTAAAAAGAAATAATTGAAGTAAAATTAGGTCACTTGTAACTTTAATTACGTAAAAAAATCAGAAAATTTTAGGATAAACCGCGGTGATGAAAACCCTCAAATGCCTCACCAATAACTTAAATAATCCTAGTGGTATGCATACATGTGACATGTGTGTCATTTCAATAAAAGTACCTAGAGGGCACTGATTTGCCACATTTCTAGGAATCTGTGTCACAAGCAAGGCACATGTGTGGGTATTACTCATGGGTAAGCACTATTTACTCTACAAATAAATTACTATGTAGCTTACATTGTTAGGGTCGCATGATAGCCCTATAGCTTAAAAGACTGAAATAACCATGCATTTATCTTGTCAGTACAGGTACTTACAGTGTAATTACAAGGTCAACAGTTACTATGTAATTACGTAGTTTCAACATTGTGATTCTTAAACAACAACAAAAAAAAGTACACTGTTCTCCCAGTACCTGCTGAGAACCCCTCTCTACTCCACCATACTCGTTTGAAAATTTTAAATAGCTGCAATGACATTTTTAAAGGAAAACAAATCAAAGCATCTTTATTGGAATAATAGCTATCTTAGAATTATTAAGACCTGAGACATCTGGTCCAATGCCTTAATTTTCTTAAGAAGATTTTTTAAAATTTTCTTATAGTATTATAACTAATTTAAAAAGTAACTCAAGATAAAAAGTAACACAAATAGGCATTTTATTTACCAGCAATAACTTTATGATGGTTATTCATCATATAAAGTGAGGAGATGTGGCATATTTTTTTAAAGGGCAGATTTCCTGATTTAATGCAATCAGAACAAAATGGTATTAAATCATAACTTACAATTCTCTACCCCTAAAATTTAATTCCTCTGCATTTCAGATTCTAAGTTTATTTCTCTGGGTCTGATTAATATTGGTATCACACTGTATATAATTTTGTGGTTGATTGTGTGTATGAGTGGTGTGACTAAATATCTTACACATTTCTCTTCCAATGTATGGTGATTCTTAAATCACGAGTTCTATTCAAGCCTTATAAAACCCTTCAAATTCTCCCCCCTACTTTATTTGAAGAAGCAGAAGGACACTGCTTTGATAGTCAATATTTGAACAACTCATTCCAAATTTTTTGTAGGTTACTATCATACAGAGAATAATAAAGATTTTTTTTAATTACTTTATCTCATAAGAATGGGCTGATAGATATTCCATCAATGTTATGATTCCCTTGGATGGAGAAATGCTAAATGCTAACCCAAACAGATTTTAAAACCATAATTACTTGGTAAACAAGGGAATCATAGCCAAATAATTATTCATGAGTACAGATTAAATTCATCTACATTTTTTTGTTTTTAAATTTTCTTATTGAATTCTTCTATCTATCTCTGGCAAAACCACTGAGCATAGTAATATCAGAGTGCTGTTACTTCTTCAATATGTTTTGCACAAAAAGAGCAATCCGTATATAGGTTTTGTTTTGTGTTGTTTTTTTGCTATATGGTCTTTCTTTCTTCTGTCTTTCTCCAGTGATGAAGTACAGATAAGGTATCCAATGGTGTGTGTGCACCATTTCAAAAGGGAGTGTTTGTTCCCTCATATGATCGTTCTCTGAAAAGCAAAAACTAGGCAATCGCACAAGGAATATCACCACACAATTAGCTTTCACAATTAGTTAAAGACTTACTATAATAAAAGTCACCACAAGGGTAATCTTACTCTATAAAGACAGATGGGGAAAGGTCCCTTCAAAAGAGAATCTCAGAATAGGAGATTGTCAAAATCTCAAGAGAAAACATAAACTAGCCTCTCTCTTATGACTTAATAAAACCAAGAAGCTCACTTAAATAGTTGCAGGATTTATCTTCTACTGTCTGCTCATGACAGATTTATGTATAAAAGATTTCTTCTTTTCAATAGTTTCAATAGGTCCTATAATTTGGACCTTCATTTGTAATTCTCATATTATAAATTAAGAAAGCAAGATGAGCCATATCAGAAGTTGAAAAGTGCAAGGTACAGAGACAACCTAGAGTATGACACTTTTATGTTAAAAAAAAACAAAAAACAGTTACATATATGCCAAACAGTGTAGAAAAGCTGGTGGGCAGGGGGACCCAGATAGGGGATGAGGGTCAAAGATGACATTAGCCTTCTCTGTGATGTTTCAATATTACTTACAAGAAGAATATTCAGATATTAAGTATAATATAAAAATTTTTAAAGTACAAAAGAAATAAAACCAAACTGTAGTAAAGCATACATAAATAAAAACAAAGTATTCCTCCAAGAGTTTAGAGCACAGTTTTCCACTTTGGTGGCAAGAGGTCTACTGACATGGCTGTTGCAAATCAAAGGGCGGGGTGGGGGGATTCTCCAGGCTGCTTAGTACAGAGATGCATACAGAAAACTACAGGCAGGGACATGCACATTGACCTTGTGGTTGCTGGAAGTGAGAAAAATGTGTATTATTAGCAGCATACTAACCCAGAGAATCTGACCAATAAATGATTCACACCATATTCATTCCACACTTTAAATAGACATGCATTTCAATGACCGTTCCCATTCCATTTTTTGATGGTAATTTTCAGTAAGTAAGAGGCACTGTACCTTTAAGTTTTAAATATAAAAAATGACACTGATTAACCTTTAAAATGGTGCCATTTAATCAAAGCAAGTAGATCTTTAATGGGTTTTAAATGGACTAATAAATCACAAGCTTTTTTTCAACATGGAAATAAACGAAATATTTGAAAAAAAAAATCCCATTATACCTCTCAGAGTGTTTGTGTGTGTGAGGATGGGCATGGGGAGAGGTGACAGAGACCCACATGTCCTTATTCTCCACATGACTATGATTTGGAAGCTAACCACTTTGCCTTTTTTTCTAGTAAGTTCTTAATTTGTTAACATCTTGCTCTACGTGCTCAGGAGCAAGACTGTAAGTGGCTATATTGGTATGTTTTCAGAATCTTGACAAATTTTGTGACTGGGACTAAGAAATATAGTTCAGCATCGTGTAGAAGGCAATTGATCTATCCCTCTAGGAGAAACTGATCAGAGAAAATGAGTATGTTTCACTCTCTCCACTCATCCCCCCTGCCATTACTAATTCTTCTCAGGCACAAATGAAGAACCAAGCAACCCTCAATCTCGTAAAGTGCACACTGGACTCCCTATGTTCAAAGCTCAGTGTTTGAGCAAATAACCCATAGGTTTGCTTCCAGATGCAGCATTCTGTATGCTTCCCGAGGATGGGCAGGTCTGTCTGAACACAGTAACATATCCTCTGCCTGGCTTAGGGTTGCTTAATGCAACCCATTTGAGTGAACAAACGGAATAAAAAGTGACAGCTTGAAAATGATAGACTGGCTGTACTTTTCCTTCCAACCACATACAGACATAGGCACAGGAGAGCAAGATGCCATTCATAATAATTGGTGCTCAACTCTAAACAGCCATCACAGGACTGGCTGAGGAAGGTGCCAGGGTAGAGCTGCAAGTTGGGTTAAGGAGAGGGAATGGAGAGAAGCTGTACCTGAGAAGGGAATAAAAAAATCAGGTAAAGCATAGGAATGAAAGAGCTCTTTAGCTATCCCTTAATGATAGCCATCATTTCTGAACACCTACAATGTGCTAGGTATTAAACTGAGAGTTTTATAAGCACTATCTCATTTAATCTGCATGACAATAATGGTGATTGATGTCACAATTTTACAGAAGAGGAAACTGAACAACAAAGAGATAATAAAACTTGCCCAAGGTCACACAGCTAGTAAGTCAGAATTTAGATTCAGAATAATGCAGTTTTGGTGGGATCCGCATTGCACATCTTCTCCCAACAAACAAGTCTATACCTATATTAACCTTCTTTCTCTCTTTCTTGTCAAAGGCAACCTTCTGTCTGTGCTGCTGATCATATGTCATAGAGGAACTTTCTCCTTTAACTGTGTCCCCTCACCTCTAAGTCCAATCTCTCCATTCTCCAGTCTAGTATCTTCGTCCCCATCAGTATCTAAAAGTGCTCAAATCTAGCCCTACTCCTCAAACATTCCGTGGCCCCTACATTTTGTCTGGACACTATCTCCTGCGCTAGAAGAGTTGTCTATACTTGGCTTTGCCTATTTTCTCTGTTGTGCTTGCAATAGGAACTGCTTCCATTGAAGTCACTTATATTTTACTAATAGACAAATCAAAGGGACACTTTTCAGCACCCATCATACTGTGACCTGAGGCTTCTGGCTCTACTGACCACTGTTGAAACATTACAATCTTGTCTTGTGAAATATCAGTCTTCTGAAATATCTTCTGGTTCTCCGTTCCTTAGCAGGCTTTTACACCAATATCTCTTCTTTTATATGCCTCAAAAATATTGGTTTCACTCAGTGATCTACCTGTGACATTTTTCTACTAACTTTCTATGCACTTGCCGGATGCCCATCATCTCTCATGGTCTTAAATGACACTGTATATACTGATGATCCCTTAACCTATATTGTCCACCTATATTTCTCATCTGAACACCAGAGCTATGTACTTCATTGGGTATTAGACACAATGACCACATGGATGCATGCTATAACCTAAAATTCAACGTATTCTAAACTGAGCTTACTGTATTCTTACCACTCTTCTCCACCCCAAGTCACTTGTCATCTGCATGCCCTTCACAGAAGCCAGAACCCTGGAGTCATATTTGATGCTTCAATCTCCCTGACAGGCTTTTTTTCTTTTTTCCTCTCCTAAATAGCTCTTCAATATGCCAAGTCCTCTCCAATAGACTTTCTCACTTTGCCAGGCCCTTGCCACTCTTGGCCAGGCCCATGAGAGAGCCTAGGCCCTCTAACCTCAGTCCCATGCCTGCCTTCTCTAATGAGCCCTCTGTCCTTAGAACGGTATTTCTGAAACACAAATCGGATTGTGTTGTACACGTGCATAAACCCTTCGCTGGCTTCCCACTCTGACAATTTCCTTTGCCAGATTATGTGAGATTCGGCCACCACCTTCCTCCTCAGTCTTGTCTGCCACCACTTGTCCCATTGTTCCCAGGTCTTCCGCACAACTAAGTATCCTGGACAGTATGTAATTTTTCACCTTTGGATACTTGCACACCCAGTTTTATTTTTCTACCTTGAATGCTCTTTTCTGTCAAGAAAACATCTATTTTCTCTTCAACACCCCACACAGACAGGAAATACCTTCTCCTTGAAACAGCTTTTGGTCTTTCCCAGACAGACATAAACACTCCCTTCTTTGACTGTGTCTGCACGTTGCATGTAGTTTTTTACATTTACATTTTATACTATACTATAATTTTATCTTTATGTGACTCTGTGTACCTCACTAGACTTTGAAATAAAACGCTATCTTTTCAATCATTTTGCTACTTCCAGTACCCAGAATAGGGCCACACAGTAAGTGCTTAATAAATGATGATTGAACTAAACTTGACATTTGATGGATAAGGATTTTTAGTTTTAAGCTTAAGCAAATAAACAGGCAACCTTAATTATTATGAAAATGATCAGAATGACTTAGAAGGAATTTAGCCACAGAACCGGTGAGATTTATTTTGGAGATCAATAAAGTGTTAGTCAGGAATGTATAGCTCCAGAGGCTGTGGTGTCACTTGCCAGCTGGAAGTCCTTGGACAAATCATTTATCCCTGCTGGGTCTAAGCATCCCATCTGTAAAGTGAGGTGAATAAGATAATCTCTAAAATCTCTCTAGCTTTCAAATATCTATTTTATTATGAGGTTATAATGGACCAAATAGGACAACCATTCAAAAGTAAGGAAAAATGTGACTAAACAATTGACTCATCAAAAAAAAAAAAACAAAAAACAAAAAAATCCTATATGTTGTAAATAACCAGAGATATGTGTTAAGTAAAAAGGCATAACAAATACCTTCCACCATATTCCCAGAAGTATTTATATAACTGAACCTTTTCATACTTAGCTCTAAAAAATCCCCACAAAACTGTCTTGGAAAGCAGTCATTTGGCTCGGAAACGGATGTCTTTGTAGACACATCAAAGGCATCTCTCTATCTTTTCCCACACATTTTCAAATGAAGTACACAATCATATTATTATTCATGGTTCTAAGTCTTCCCCCAAAATATCAAATTTGGCTTTGATTCTACAGATCCTGAATATTTATATACCTTTCAAGTCGATGTAGTTTATTGAAGAAAGAACGTGGCCCAGTCGCATCTATTAAATATTAAGTATTTTGCTGCAAAGATAGATACAGGTACACAGCCGTGTGATCACAACCTCCAGAGATACAAACATGATGCTACTCCCCCCTCCCTTTGGTTGCAAATGAGGGAAAAAATGTGCTAAAAGAAAACTGGCTTAAATAACGTGGTGAGCAATAAGGTGGTGTTAAAATGAAATGTGTTTGAAATTGCATATTACATCCAAAGGAACACCACCATAATTCATAGTGATTAATGTTAATGTCAAAAATATTAAAGAAAGTAATAATGATTTGTATCTTCATGTAATGGGCTACCCTTTCTTTGATCTTTTATTCCTTTTGATCAATGAAATTAACGGGCAATAAATTTCAAACCAATAAAGAGGAATTCATCTTCACCCAGCACATTGGTCAGCCTGTAGGAATAACTGCCACAGGAGGTCAGAGAGACAAATGCTAAGGCTGGTGTTAAAAAGGGATCAGATAATTTTATGACCATTAATAACGTTTGTCATGCTGCAAGCTCACACACAGATACAGGGAATCCAGTCATCCTTCTGGGCTCAGACTAATTACCTTCTGGGTCACAAAGACTCTGCTAGGCTAGCACATAGCGTGGGTCACTTGTGTACTTGTGGAGGGGTGCTTTGCTTTCATTTCAGTGGAGAACAAGGCCAGCCAAAGACCCTTAGAGGCCCTAAAATCTGAAAAGATTATGGTACTTCCTCCTTCATTTGTAATTAAAAATAAAACCCACCAAACCATGAAACACATAATTTCATGCATGCACTGAAATTAAAATGGATTGTGTTCTCCAGATTCCTTTGGTTACAAAACTCAAGATTCTTTTTTAAAGCTGAATTGTTCAAAACACTTTGGTGTCCCTGCTTTCCTAGGACCCTGAACACTTCACAGTTTGCCTATGGGACACTTGGTGTTCGGGATGCAGATCATTTACGCTCACAGCCAAGAGAAGGAGTCCCTGTCTCTACTAAACCTGGTCCCCAGCTCAAGTCCAATCCTCTAGCTAGGCATTAGTAGTGGTTGTGGATTTCTGAGATCTTTACTTAGCGCTGGTTGCATAAGTTATGGCCTTTTGGGGGGCATCTTCCCTACCAAAGGTATTAGATCTAACACTCGTTATGTATTATTTCCATACCTCTAATGAGATCTACGTCTGCATTATATACCCAGGGAATGCTCTCAATCAAGGCTGTATGTCACAACTTCAATGCCAATGGCAGAGGTAATCCATAATGTTTACATGATTCACCACCCACATGCACGTGGCCCTTTGTTTACTGTGTTCAGCTTCTTTTTCAGCAAATACCTGAAGTATCATGGAAAAGATAACGCATCTTACTGGTATCTATTAATAATAACCGAGGGTTACTGAAAACTGACCACCACATGGCTAAATCATTCGACTCATAGTTCTCAACAGCAGGCAATCAAGATTCTCTTAATTGACTTGTAATATACAGACACAATTTATTTTCATAAAACTGCAGGGGTATAGTTCTAGTTGGCTTTGGTGTGAGAAAATTCATAATCATCAACAATTTATTTCAAAGATCCATTAAAACTCCATGTATTTATAGCCTTCTAAGTACAGTAAAGCAAAATTAATAACTGTCCATGGGAAAATATTGTTCAAATAATGTTTAGCATTTATTAAAATAAATTGTATGGAAATTTATTCTTTCAGGCCAGATGCAGTGGCTCACGCCTATAATCCTACCACTGGGGGTGGCCGAGGAGGGAGGATCGCTTGAGCTCAGGAATTCGAGATCAGCCTAAGCAAGAAGGAGTCCCTGTCTCTACTAAAAATAGAAAAGTTAGCCCAGAATCATGGCACACACCTGTAGTCCCAGCTGCTGGCGAGGCTGAGGCAAAAGGATAGCTTGAGCCCAGGTTGCAGTGAGCTATGATGATGCCACCTAGGGCAATGGAGCAAGACTCTTGTCTCAAAAAAAAAAAGAAAAACTTATTTCTTCCCTTTGCATGATAGTTCATTTAGACCTCTACAAGAAAAAAGAATTATTGGAAAAGAAGGGTTTTCCAGAACCAGATTCAGACACAAGGTCCATAAGGTATAAATTGATACTTAAGGTCTGAAATAGCTCTCTTAGGTATCTGTTAGTGTGTCTTCTCACAGGAACTCCAGCATCTCACCTCTGTTCTGCCAAGTCTTTTATTGGCTTCTGTGTTCCTGACCTTAACCTCACAAGTTGATTGCTGTTGACACCTGACCTAGGGACTTCCAACTTCATCCTCCTTCTAATCCACTGCCAAAATCGTTAGCTTCAACTGAAAGATTTATATCAAGGCTTACCTCATCCAGGAACCATTTCTGATCCCTGGTTTTGACAGAGGGAAGGTCTGAGATGGTAATATAAATTAGGGAAGATCCTCACTTAAAATCATAAGAATGTTTACAATCACCAAGATGAATACGTTCAATAAAGAATGGAATGAGAGGAAGTGAAGACAACAAGCATAGTGAGCTCTTGAAAAGTTTTAGTATAACGCAGAGTGCAGAGGGTGTTAGCTAGACAGGAGTGTATAACGAAGTGATTCTTTTTTTAGTATAGTAAAAATAATAGCATGTTTCAAAATACTTACAGATGAGTGAATGAATGCTATAAACCTGCAGTCCCCAATCCCCGGGCTGTGGACCAGTACCAGTCCATGGCCTGTTAGGGACTGGGCCACAAAGCTCCACTGCACCCTGCTCCCTGCCTTCCGTGGAAAAATTGTCTTCCATGAAACTGGTCCCTGGTGCCAAAATGGTGGCACTGCTATAGACCCTATTTCTGCTCTATGTTGAACTCCTATTATAAATACCAGAAGCAGAAGATTATTAGAGCCTCAATTTGGGGACTAAACCCCCAAAGGGGCAAATAAAATGCAGCTGCATCTGTAAACACAACAGCTCTCAGGACGCATGTTGGTTAAGTATCGACTGAGGAGGTGAACCCTTGTGCTTTTCTTTTCTTTTCTTTTTTTTAATTTATGATAATAAAACATTAACTTCTTTGTACAGAAAATTCATTTCAGGACGTTTAGTTATTTTGGTTATAGATAAAAGTTTAGAAAAATAAAAATCTTTGAAGTGAAACCAATGCTAACACTGACGTAATGAGGTTTCACACACTGTAGGTGCACAGATGTTTTTGGCAGCACCAAATCAAAATTCAGTGTCACCTCAACCTTCTAATTTTGTAATTGATATTGCATTCATCTTGTTTTGTTTCCGTGTGTTACCGCAACCAGAAAGGAAAACAAAATATGGACATACAACTGCAGTACGGACAGTAGCCATATTTGTCTTGGATGAGCAAACATATTACCACCAGTGCTATGTCTATGAGCATAGATGCCTAACCTACAAAATACAGTGTTAATGGCAGAGGTATGGTGGTCTGAGTTTCTGGTCAGTGCCTCTTCAAGGACAACCTATCAACACTTAGAATCTTAGAACTGGCAAGGGAGCCTGAGGTTATAAAATCTAAGATTCTCCCAAATGCAGGAGTTCACTCCAGCATCCCTTGCATTTTGTCAGTCAGCCTCTGCTTGCAAACATCTGGAGATAGCAGCTCACTTTCACAGTAACACCCAGTTCCAGTATTTAAAAACATCTCTGAACATTAAAGTTGTAATTTAGGTTGGTATACAATCTCCCTCCCTAGAAACCTTCTGGTTTGAATCTAAGAAGACATACGGAATTAAATAGTCTTTCTTCCACAATATATAAAGATAGGCACCAAATTCTCTTTCCAGCTTTTATTTTACAAGCTAAATATGCCCCCTTGCCCCTGTATCTGTTCCTCAGTTGGGAAGGATCTCAGATCCTTCATCATCCTGTCACCTTCTCTTGATGTTTACATTTCCTACGGAATTTCTTTGCAGCCACATTTGGGCTGCATTTCCACAAACCACAAGAGACAAAAAGCAGATCTCAAATAAAAGCTAAGTATACTAGCTTCAAGGAGATTGCGAGCTATTTTGCTGAAAGAAAGTCTCATCACTGACTTTATATTTTTAATAATCTCTAAAAAACAAAAAGGTAAATGTCAGGTTGAAAGAGGAAAATTACACAAGGTGTAAGGTGAAGGGAAAAAAAAGTACCAGTCCTAACCACCACCCTCATTCAAGACCAGTGTTTGGGGGACGGCTATTCTCTGCCCTTTAGGTGCAATCTAGTCTGACTCCATGACTTTTCCACTCTCAGATAAGAAAAGTCCTTAACTGACTTTTGGTTAATGAAAATGTTCTTATCCAATAATTAAAATGTCCAGTCCAAGATATGAATCAAAAACTTCAAAGTTCATTTAGAGTCAAATCATTATGTTGCTCTGCCTCAGCCCTGCTTAAAGCCTAAAATCCATAGTCACAGAAGACGGTCATTGTCCTCTGCATCTCAGTTTATTGCTTTGTACTCCTCTTCCCCCAGTCCCAGTTCTGCTGCCTTGGTCTCTGATGCTTCCAGCATCGGGGCAGAAAAGCAGAGAAGGAATAACAGGTACCAGGTATGAAAGAGCTCGACTGACTAGCACTGACGCCAGCTGACCTTTGGTCATGGGAGACAGTTCATCCCTGACTGTGCAGGGACTGCCCTCCAGTGCCCTCCGCCATTATGAGGACTTCTCAACTGCAGATCCCCTGAGGGAAGCCAATGTCTCTGTTGGCTGCCACTAGGAATGTCCCTCAGTCTTCATCGCACAGATGTCTCCAGTCTCTCTCTCCTGTGCCTATCTTGCCTTCTATGCGGCCGCCTTTGGGAAAGTTTCTCCCACAAAGCTGGCAGCAAACACACACCCTTCCCTTCAGCAGACTTTGGAAGCACAGGCCATTCTCAAAGCAGCCTCTCTTCTTGCTCCCTTATCTTTGCCATGTCGTCTCATCTTCTCTTCTCCAGGAATGGGTCCTGTACCCTCTGTGCCCAGGGGACCGCAGGGGTACTATGTCCATCACTCTCTGAAGACTTAGTGGGCCTGAGGTGACGCCTCTTCACAAGACCCCAGACCTCCTTCCTCACAGTTTCACCTTCCCTTTCCAGTTAGTTCCTGTCTTTGCCTCTCTAACCTGTTTTACAGGAACGAAGTAGGTGGTCATCTAAGGGCAGTCAAAGGAGTTTTCAGGTGTTTATTCTACAAGCCTGCTTGGTTGTGCTAGGACCTTGTGGCAGAATGAAAGTAACTGGGGCCCAAGGTGGAAAAGGGACAGAAAGAGTCTCACTATAACTTCCTGCTACAGTAACAAACTGAAAATAACCAGCCATGAATCCTTAAAACATTATTTTTGTATGTATTTGAACAAGTACCTAAATGAAGAATTTAAGAAGAAAAATCTCCAAATCATAGAACTTAGTGAAAACAACAGTAATAAGTAGAAGTGATTTATAGGACCTGAGGTCAGTCAAGAAACATTTTCTCCTGAAATGATCACATAAGTGCCTTGAGAAATCAATTTATTATAACTAGTATAAAGCTGGCAGAGCAATAATATTGGGATGTTGTTTTCCTAAAGAGTGGCAAATAGGAAGGTCTGTGAAGCAATTAACCAAAATCTTCCTCAAAATGCCCTTACCAGAATTGAAGAAACCAATAAACTTTACATGTATTCATTATGCACCCAATTTTTTAAGAATAGAAACTAAGAATGCACAAATTCTAAATATCCAAACCAAACTCAGATCAAGGGAGAGATATTTTGCTGAAAATGGGATTGAGGATCCCAGAGCAAAATAGAATTTAAATGGCAAAGTATATATTTAGTGTGGGAAGGTCTGTCAAGTCTCACTTAAGTCTTACTTCACATCTTCATTAATGGTCTAGGCCAGAGAAATAAACAAGTTAATTAAACCTACAGGTAGTTTTAAGTCAATAGAACAAGCAAAAACTGGTAAGAGTGAAGAAGACTTTGGAGATTAGGAGTAGAAAAGGAAATAAAAAAGAATTTTAGAAAGTGAATATATTTAGCAGGATAAGGCCCTTGGAAAACAGGACAGCTACAAGCAGATTTAACTGATTATGCAGACCATTATAATATCCTAGATTCAGTGCCTCCAGAAAATAATCACCAACATCATTTAGCCTTCCCACTCAGGGTTATAAAATAATAATAAATAGGAGAAAAAACTTTCCGAAAAGATACCTCAATTCTGGGGGAAAAAATGTTTGCATCTAAACGGAATATAGTAAGAATTCAAAACAAGGATGTTTTATTGATGTAACTTAAGAACCCATAATATACATTAAATGGAGAAGACATAAATATTATCTAAGTGTGATACTTGTTTTATTGGTCTACAGAGCAGAAAAATCAAGATTTTGAAGAATACAACCTATCTGGGAAATGCTTAACAATTAATTATTTCAAGCAAAACAAATGAGCCACAATAAAGAAGAAATGTAGCCTGATATAGTCTGGTCCCCACATACCTGTTGAATTTAATCTCTTTCCAACTTTATTTATGTGATCCAGCTACTGGCTTTCTTTCTGGTCCTTAAAGCTGCAAGCTTGTCTGTCTCAGGACCTTTGTACTTGCTCTTCTTTTGGCCTGGAACACTCTTCCTTTCAGATCTTCCTCAGGCTGCTGTCAGGTCAAATGTATCCTCCTCAGAGAACCTTCTAGACCATCATATCTAAAGTTGACCTTCCTACCAAGCTAGTATTTCATTTTCACCTCATTTAGTTTTCTTTGAAGGACTTACCACTATATGAAACAATCATATCCTCAATTCATTGTTGTTTACTTGCATATTTCTGTCTCTTCTTCCCCACCCATTGAATAGAAGTTCTATGAAGGTGAACTTCTTTCCTCCTTCACTCTTGTATCTGGAGTTTCAATGATAGCTCCTGGAATTTGTCATCCCTCAATATAAATCACTGAATAAATAAATAAATATAATCTGGCCAATAGGAGATTGTGAAAATACTACCAAGGCTAGAAGAAAGTCAATGGAACACAGAAAATGGTGGTGAATGACATCATTACCAATGCCTAACATCAAAGAATCTGAATTTAAAGTTTTAAATAAGCAGAAGCATTGACACAAATTCTTCAGAGTGGTTAAACTTGCCAGCTCTGTAATTACACATTTGGTCATATTAGTCCTCGAATAATGAAATTTCGAGGATCACTCATCTAATAGCATCAAACCAATGTGAATATTAACTCATGAAAATTCATATGAAGTTAACTACCATGTGGTTACTTCTAGTTTTCTTTTTTTTTTCCAATAGAGTGAAATTAATGTGTGCAATCTAATGAAATATGCTGCAATTAAAGAACTACTATGCATAGTAATATCTCTGCTTGTATATGTTTCAAATAAAGTAGAGTCTGTGGTGACATTTCAGGAATGGAAGGAATGAAAAGCAAAATTAAATTTCTATTAGATTTCAAATTGCAGCTGGGCACCTGAATGCAAAGTCAGTGTAATGAAAACTGGTTGTTTAACACACACCTCCACCCATCTTAAAACATTGTTTTATGCATGTAGATTTGCTCTATACTCACGAGGAAATAAATAGGACTTGGCCCCCAAACAAAGAAATATTAGAGTATTTTCATTTATAATAGAACACCACCATCACAAAAGTTTTTAGGCTACTCCAAAAAACATTTTTCCCTTTTAAGGAGGAATGTCTGGAGTTGTAGAAGAGACTAAGAGTCTGTACCTACAAGTCCTTGTGACTAGAGCCTCAAATTAAGTGAAGTAGCCAACTCATGACTTTCAGCCTCAAAGAGACTCAGAAATTATCAACACAGTTAAAAAATCTCTTGGAATGACCACTGGAGGACAATAATAATAATTCAAATCAATTGTCCTGAATGAGTTGAAAATAATTTCACATGTACACCTGCCTTTCTCTTAGCCATCTTTCCCTCTGACCATCAGAAGAAGGAATTCAATGTTGGGACATCAATGCAGGACAATGAATTATTGTATCATCTAACTCTAACATGTACAAGTTAAGTGAACCTATGAAAGGACGAACGGGTCTTTACTTCAGAATCCTCAAGATTGTATTAATATTAGCCAGCAAGAGTCATTAATAGTTGGTAAAGGCATTATGGTTGGTCTGGGGAGTAGGAAGCCACATAGAAATAGCCAATGTCATTCTCCTATTTCCTGATGTAGTCAAGAACTACTCTAGGTTTTCTCCACAGAGTTCAGAGCAGATTTCCCTCACTTTCTTGCACCTTCCCAAGATGCATCAAGCCTCTACTTGCTATATCCAACTCTAAAATATAGCATTTTATCAAAGGGCTAGCCACAATTATGAGCAAATAACTATCTGCATAATTGTCTTGAAGATTTAGGAAAATTAAGATACATTTATGGTCAGAAAAGCCTGGATATTTCCTTGCAGAGTACACATGAAAAAATTGTTCATCCAAAAGATTTTTCCTCTTATTTCTTTAAATATATGTTTCATTTAAAGTGGGAAAAATCATAAAAATCTATGGGTCCTACCACATGGTAGGAATTTCATGTTGTAGAATTATTATGTCTTAAAAATCTGAACACCAAACTCCATCTCTCTCAAAATATATTGAGTTACAAATGTTGAATGACAGTTAGGTGTTGGCAGTATGTCTACTTATATGTGCTAAAAACAGAATGAGAATCAATGTTACCAGAATAATATGGCTAAGTTACTTATGCTCATATGCTTACCTTCTTTCAAATGATGCCATTTTAAAAGTTTCATTGTCATCTCTTTTTAGCATTAGGAACAAAAATTCTATAATATATTTTCATATAAAAGACAGGAAGAGAATGTACAAAATCACTATAAAATAAACTGAAACTGACTAGCTGGTTTTCACTTTTTTAAAATGCACCTTCAACAAAAATAAATAACAAGTGAAATTGCCGACAAATCTTCCAAAGGCCACTCACCAGTACTAAAGACAACAATCAGCTTGTCATAATTAACTTTATAACTAAGGAAGACATACACAAGCAACAGAACAATGTCCAAATCTACAGCTTGGAATTGAGTAAAAACTGAACTTGGGCCAAAACTGCTTTATCCTAGTCACTTCGTTCCATAAATCAAATGGAAGAATATCTGTACATCAGCAATGTTGTATATTAGTTCAGTTTTATTGGACTGAATTGCACTGTTTTATGAAGTGAACTTTCTTCAAAAAATAGGACAAATAAAGAGATGTGAATTATATATGTGCTTCATCACAATATCCTACTGACTCTAACTTTACTGCTGCTCCCGCAGATATTACTAACCTGCATCCTGTCCTTTTGATCTAACACTTGTCTGTCCAGCATGTGACACGCAGAAAATTATTCTGGTAAGCTTATATGTGCTCTCTCCTTTTAACTTGTGTTTGCCACTGAAGCTTGCCCACTGCCCTGCCTACAGGAACCTACTTGGTATTTGCTTCCAATAATTACACCTCAATGTTTGAGCCAAAAAAGAAAGTCGTTCAGGTGAGAATTTCATCTGTAGGAGCCTTGTATTCACCACAGAGAAACTTAAAAAAAAAATAAATATAAGATGGCAAGAATAAAGGTGACAAAATCCTTCAGCTGAATTAGAAAGAAAGTATGTAAATAGCTCTGTAATACCTCACGATTTCTACAAATATCAAATGCAGAAAGAAAAACAAGGATATAGTAACCACAGCTTCGATGCAGTTGGAAGTTGCTGCCTTGGAGTGAGAAGAGAAGCAGGAATACGAGAAGTGCAATCCAGTTCAACTTTTCATTGCATGAATCATGCCCATATATATCAGAATAGTTCTCTTAGCCAAGTATGTATTAAAAATCCTTACTTGGGCTCTTGTCCCTGGTGCCCCAAACCTGGCAAGAGAAGAGGCTGCTTACCCAACTTGCCCCTTCTTCACTGGTCTCAAAATAAGCTCATGGGCCAAATTTACCCTGGAAGTATTTCCCAGTGTGTCTGTAAGGAAGAGAGGTTTGAGAAAAAAGAGAGGAGGGGAAAAATGGCGGAATAGTGGCGACCTTCTGCCTCTCTGCTCCCAGAGTGGGAGGCGAAGAACGTGGACAGCTACACACGAGTGGATCGCTTTCCCACGGGAACAGCATCGTGAATCTGCAGAGAAGCAGCGAGGGACAAGCAACGCTGGGGGGAAAAAAAGGTGAATTGGAGAATCGACCACTAAGTGGGAAGAGTGAGAGATACACAATAGGGAGTAGAGCATGGGACGTGCCCGCTGGCAGAATGGGGCAG
Organism: Eulemur rufifrons; assembly: GCF_041146395.1. Lineage (NCBI taxonomy): Eukaryota > Metazoa > Chordata > Mammalia > Primates > Lemuridae > Eulemur > Eulemur rufifrons. The sequence goes on from NC_090992.1 coordinate 18,675,640, forward strand.
TGTTATCTGACCCACAGGAGCAGGACTCTCCCTCCATCGACCTCCACATCCACTCAGGCAGGGAAGTGTCTGAAGTCAGCGTGAAGTTGAGGCACAAGCTGACAGGTAGTGTGGAGAAGACACAAAGTCAGGGGGCATCTTGAACTTTCCAGTGCGCGGGGCTAGGTCCGCACTGGGCAGGGGAGGGTCCGGTCTGAGCGGACACTTCCCGGACCACTGGAGGGAGCTTGGAGACAGGCTTCTCGCCTCTGGCGCTCGCCGGGTCCAGACCACTGGAGGTGAACACCAAGGTCGAGGCTCTGCCCCGGGAAACCTCTAAGATTCTGCCGGCGCAGGGTGGGATAGAGTTCGTGGGACTCTCTACTGGACGGGCGACAGTCAGTGTGTCAGGGAAGCGGAGGGGACTGCTGGCGGCTCGTTGAGACAGCCTGCCAGGTCCAGCACCCGCTGTCCCCGGAACAGTCAGCTCCATGCTGGCTCTCCGTGGGTGGGCGGCCGCCATTTGGGGGGTCCATAGCCTAGAAACGCTGGGGCGCGTTGCTGAACGGGCCACCGCCCCGTCTCCAGCCCAGCAGGACAGGCCCAGGCAATGGACTCAGGCGGCGCCACTGCCCAGCAGAGCAAGCCCTGCCCTTGGAGGGGCAGAGTAATGAAAAAAGCTGCTTTCCTGGCTGGCTCAGTTTGTCCATGGCTTGGAGGAACTTGTCCCCCCACCCAACCACTTCCACCTCACACCTGCCGAGCTCTGCCCTTGGAGGGGTGGCGTGGTGAGAAACGCCGCTTTCCCGGCGGCGGCCGTGGCCTCCGAAGAACTTCCTCCTCCCCCAGCTGTTTCTACTTCTTGGTGACCAAACTCCGTCCTTAGAGGGGAGAAGAAAGGAGAGAAGCCGCTTTCTTGGCTAAGACCTGCAGTGGCCTGGGGCAGCGCTTCCCCCGCACCCCGCCAGGCTATTTGTACTTGACCTGACTAACCCCGGCATTGGACGGGCGGAGTAAAGAGAGAAGCTGCTTTCTGCCCAGCTGCCTCTGACAAGGCCTCTCCCACCTCTCCCTCAGTTCTGCAGCTAGACTCCCTTGACATCCCCTATGGCAGGGCAGACCTCGCCCCTGGAGGAAGGGAGAAACGAGAGAAGAGGTTCTCTGGACTGGACCTTGTGGCTATACCCTTGGTGGTAGAGACAAAGGAGAAAAGTCGCTTTCTGTGTGTGACTGGGGTGAAATCTGTGGGACCCTGGAGGCAAGCAAAAGGGAACAGGCTCTTTAATCAGGCCAGTGGGTTGGTCTTGATCATGTACTAGGGACATAACACTAGGGCTTGCACTTGGAGCCCAGGCTGCTGCCAGCTCTGGGGCTTGTGGTCCAGGAAAGAAAATCTTGGCCAGAGTCCTCAGCAATTGCACCAATTAACACCCCCCACCTGGGGCTGTCTCACAAGTGTGGCCAAAGAGCTTTGAATAACATACTCGCAGCTCTCCCTTAGCAGCACATCAAGCAACCATAGAAGTATATGCTCTCAGGCTTGCAGGCACCTGTTGCTCTTCTTACCCCACCTAAAGCGGTAATAGGGCTCAAGTAACCCTGAGAGTGACAAGTCATTTCCCAAAGATTGGGGCACTGGTATACCCCATTTGGGGGTTTAGAGCCCAAAACAAAGGTATTGGAATATTTCGATAATCAACTCCTCCATGCAAACTACAAGCAACAAAAGGGAGGGTAACCCCATAGCCCAACACAGTGCCCTTCTTCTCAAACTAGCGGAGGGCCAGCAGAGTGATTCACACAAGATTCACCACTTGGCAGAGTAAGCAAGGGGTCCAAACTTACTAATCTCCTTTGGCAAGAGGTGAAGACAACAGGGCAGAGACAACCCAACAGTGTAAAACACTTCTAAGGCAATACCGGACCAGAGTGCATCTCTCCAGCACTGTAAAGGAACATCCCTTCAGGGTTCCAGAGTTAAAGCCATAACCCAGCCCCAGCACCCCCAGTTCTTGACAAAGTAGCCCGATGAGAACGAGTCAGTGAAAGAACACTGGAAATATGAAGGATCATAGAGAAGAGCCTCCCCCAAAAGAAAATATTTGATCTCCATCAATAGATAACAACTTACATGATATGATTAAATTGAAAGAGGAAGAATTCTGAATATGGATTACAAGAAAATGCAATGGAATTGAAGAGAATATAGAAACTCAACATAAAGAAACCACAAGAACAATATAGGAAATGAATGAAAAATTCTCTAAAGAAATTGAAATACTGCAGAAAAACCAAATAGAAATCTTGGAAATGAAGGAGGCTTTCAAGGAACTTCAAAACACAGTGGGAAGCCTGAAGAACAGAATGGATCATGCAGAGGAAAGAATCTCAGAACTGCAAGATAATGCCTATGTGCTAAACAAATCAGATGAAGAAAAAGAACACAGAAACAAGAGACAAGACCAAAACATAGAAGAAATGTGGAATTATGTAAAGAAGCCAAATATAAGAATCATTGGAAAGAGAAGAAAATATAGAAGGGGTGGAAAACTTATTTCATGGAATACTAGAGGAAAATATGCCTGGCATGGTCAGAAATCTAGACATCCAGATACAAGAAGCACACAGAGCTCCTGGGAGACTCAATGTGAAAAGGCAATCACCACGTCACATAGTTATTAGGCTGACCAAAGTAAACACGAAAGAAGCATTCCTCCAAGCAGTGAGATGAAAGCAGCAAATAATCTACAAAGGAAAACCTATCAGACTAACTGCAGACTTCTCAACTGAAACTTTACAAGCCAGAAGGGACTGGATGCCTATCCTTAATCTTCTAAAGCAGAATAATGGTCAACCTAGAATTCTCTACCTGGCAAAATTAAGCTTCATCTGTGATGGAGAAATAAAGACTTTCCCAAACAAACTCTGATGGAATTTGCGAAGATCAGACCAGCCCTACAGGAAGTACTCAGACTAGCATTACACACGGAACAGCGCACTAGACACTCTCCAAAGTAAAATCACTCAAGAGTTAAAGTCTAGAACCTGGTCCCCAAGATGGCTCAAGGAGTAAAACAATAGGAATTTACCTAACAATATGAATGGAAATCTACCTCAAATATCAATCCTCTCAATAAATGTGAATGGCTTGAATTGTCTTCTGAAGAGACACAGACTGGCAGAGTGGATAAAGATCTACAAGTGTAGTTTCTGCTGTCTACAAGAAACACATCTAACCCACAAACCTGCTTTTAGGCTCAAGGTCAAGGGATAGAAAACAATCCTTCAGGCAAATGGAAGTCAAAAGAAAGCAGGGGTAGCTATACTTATTGCAGATAACATAACCTTTAAAATAGCAAATGTAAGAAAGGACTAAGACAGCCGCTATATAATGGTGAAAGGGAAGATCCAACAAGAAGACTTAACAATTCTTAATATTTATGCACCCAACTCAGCAGTACCCAGATACATAAAGCAAACCCTGTCTGATCTAAATAGCATGATAAACAATAACATCATAATAGCTGGGGACATCAATACCCCACTGAATGAACTGGACAGATCTTCTAAACAGAAAATAAACAGAAAAATAATGGACTTAAACAGAGCTCTAGAACAAAGGGGTCTGACAGACCTCTACAGAGCATTCCACCCAAATAAAGCCAAATATACATTCTTCTCATCAGCTCATGGAACTTTTTCCAAAATCAACTGCATACTAGGCCACAAATCAGACCTCAACAAATTAAAAAAAAAAAAAAAATAGAAATAATACCATGTATCTTCTCAGATGATAATGGTATAAAATTAGGTTCAATTCAAACAAATAGAATCATGAAATCATGAAGATTAAACAGTTTATTGTTGAATGTCTATTGGGTAAAGGAGGAAATACAGAGAGAAATCAAAACATTCTTCGAACTTAATGATAACAGGGACACAAGTTATCAAAATCTGTGGGACTCAGCAAAAGCATTCCTGAGAGGAAAACTAATAGTATTAAATGCTCACATCCAAAAAGCAGAAAGCTCAAATATCAACAATCTAACAAACAATCTCAAGTAATTGGAAAAGGAAGAGCAAATCAATGCCAAACCTAGCAGAAGAAAAGAAATAACAAAGATCAGAGCAGAACTAAATGAAATTGAGAATGAAAGAACTATAAGGAAGATCAACAAAACCAAAATCTGGTTTTTCAGAAAGATAAACAAAATTGACAGCCCTCTTGCCAGATTGACAAGAGCTCAAAGAGAAAGGACTCTAAAAAACTCAATTAGAAATGAAAAGGGAGAGGTCACAACAGACACCATGGAAATACAAAATATTATCTGAAGACTATAGAAACCTATATGCCCCAAAACTACATAATGTGGAGGAAATTGACAAATTTCCTGGAAACATGCAACCTTCCTAAGTTCACCCAGGAGGAAGTAGAATTCCTGAACAGACCAATCTCAAGCACAGAAATCAGAGCAGTAATTAAAAACCTTCCAAAAAGAGAAATTCCTAGACCAGATGGTTTCATGTCCAAGTTCTATCAAACATTCAAAGAACTCATACCTATACTACAGAAATTATTCCACAACATTGAGGAATATGGTATCCTCCCTAACTCATTCTACAAAGCCAACATCACCTTGATACCAAAACCAGGCAAGGGCACAAAAAAAAAGAAAACTACAGACCAATATCTCTCATGAATATTGATGCAAAAATCCTCAACAAAATTTTAGCAAATCAAATCCAACAACATATCAAAAAAATAATTCACCATGACCAGGTGGGCTTTATACTAGAGATGCAAGGCTGGGTCAACATATGCAAATCTATAAATGCGATTCACCTCATAAATAAAGGCAAGAACAAAGGCCATATGATTCTCTCAATTGATGCAGAAAAAGCATTCGACAAAGTGCGGCACACCTTTATGATAAAAACTCTTAGCAAAATAGGCATAGATGGGACATACCTTAAAATTACCAAAGCCATATATGATAAACCCACAGCCAATATCATTCTGAATGGGGAAAAATTGAAACCATTCCCACTTAGATCTGGAACCAGACGAGGATGCCCACTATCCCCACTTCTATTCAACATAGTGCTGGAAGTCCTTGCTTGAGCAATTAGACAAGAAAGGCGAATTAAGGGTGCCCAAATGGGAGCAGAAGAGATCAAACTCTCACTCTTTGCTGATGATAGGATATTATATCTAGAAAACCCCAAGGATTCAACCATGAGACTCCTGGAATTGATAAATGAATTCAGTAAAGTTTCAGGATACAAAATTAATACACACAAATCAGAGGCATTCTTATACACCAATAACAGTCAAGCTGAAACTCAAATAAAAAAAACGCAGTACCTTTTACAATAGCCTCAAAGAAAATCAAATACCTAAGTATATATTTAATGAAAGAGGTGAGAGACTTATACAGGGAGAACTATGAAACACTAAGAAAAGAAATTGTAGAAGATGTAAATAGATGGAAAAATATACCTTGCTCATGGATTGGTAGAATCAACATTGTTAAAATGTCCATACTACCTAAAGTGATCTACAGAATTACAGCAATCCCCTTCAAAGTATCAGCATCATTCTTTATGGATTTAGAAAAAATAATTCTACACTTTGTATAGAACCAGAGAAGACTTCATATAGCCAAAGCAATCTTAAGCAAAAAGAAAAAACTGGCAGGTATCAGTCTACCAAACTTCAAGCTGTACTACAAGGCTATAGTAACTAAAACAGCATGGTACTGGCACAAGAACAGAGATATAAACCTTTGGAACAGGACTGAGAATCCAGAGGTGAAACCATCCGCATATTGTCATCTAATCTTTGACAAAGCAGACAAAAATATATACTGGGGAAAAGGATCCCTTTTCAATAAATGGTGCTGGGAAAACTGGATAGCTACATGCAGAAGATTGAAACTGGATCCCCACCTCTCACCTCTTACAAAAATCAATTCTAGATGGATAACAAACTTAAACCTAAGGCCTGAAACCTTAAGAATCCTAGAAGAAAATACAGGGAAGACTCTTTCAGACATGGGCCTAGGCAAAGAATTTATGAGGAAGACCCCCAAAGCAATTCCAGCAGCTACAAAAATAAATAAATGGGACCTGATCAAATTAAAAAGCTTTTGTATAGCCAAGGAAACTATCATTAGAGTGAATTGACAAACTATAGAATGGGAGAAAATATTTTCTCTCTACACATCCGATAAAGGAATGATAACAAGAATCTATCTAGAACTCAAAAAAATCAACAAGAAAAAAAATCAAACAACCTCATCAATAAATGGGCGAAGGACATGAACAGAAACTTTTCAAAAGAAGACAGAATAATGGCCAGCAAACATATAAAAAAATGCTCAACGTCTCTAATCATTAGGGAAATGCAAATCAAATCCACAATGAGATATCACCTAACTCCAGTATGATTGGCCTGTATCAAACAATCCCAAAGCAACAAATGCTGGCGAGGATGTGGAGAGATAGGAACACTCTTACACTGCTGGTGGGACTACAAATTAGTGCAACTTCCATGGAAGAGAATTTGGAGATACCTCAAAGATCTACAAGTAGAACTACCATTTGTTCTAGCAATACCACTATTAGGCATCTACCCAAAGGAACAAAAGTCATTCTACAATAAAGACATCTGCACTCGAATGTTTATGGCAGCACAATTCACTAGAGCAAGGATGTGAAAACAACCCGAGTGCCTGTCAATCCATGAATGGATTAATAAAATATGGTATATGTATACAATGGAATATTACTCAATTATAAGAAATGATGGTGATCTAGCACCTCATATTTTCCTGGATAGAGCTTGAGCCTATCCTGTGAAGTGAGGCATCACAAGAATGGAAGAATACGCACAAACTGGCACTGACTGATCAACACTAAGGTGCTCACACAGTAGTAATATTCTTAGGGGGTAGAGGGGATGGGGGTGGGTAAACTCACAACTAATGGATGCAGTGAGCATTGTAGGGGGGAAAAGGGTGCGTCTCAAATCATGATTTGGATGTGGCAAAGTCACAACATGTAACCAAAAGGTTTGTACCCCCATAATTTCCTGAAATTAAAAAAAAAAATCCTTACTTGTTCTGCTTATAAACAGTTTGAGAGCTTACACATTACAATATTCATAGCTGCGTTCAAGAAGTGACCTTCGGAGATGACTTTGTTATGAGCTATAAAAAATGCTAGCTAATAAAACACAAGGGCATTTAGTTGATTTCCAAGATTTCACTTTCTAGGCTTCTCACCCCCTTCAAAAATCCCTCCTATCAATGATCAAAGATCTGTTTTGTGATACACCCCCTTCCCCCAACAATACAGAAACCCAAAGGCAAAGGCAGCAAAAACACATCTCCCACTGAATCCTAAGGACAGCATTTAAATCCGAATTTTAAGGACAGATTTTCAGATTGTGCCGCTTATTTTACTGTGGCTTATTTGTTGTTCAATTACATGCATGCAACTTTTCAGTAGTTTTTCCCTGGAGTATGTATTCTACAAAAGCTCATAAAAGTTCCTGAAATTAGCTGTACCTGTAATCTAATAATATTCCCCAGACTGTGAGTAAAATTGTACTTATTCACTTAAAATTAATATCCTTTTCTTGCTTCTCTGTGGAATTCTGACAAAACATTGAATTTAATGTTCACATACCTAGGTGTTTTAATCCAGCAATCATGGCTATCCATCTTCTAACCATGGCAAAGCAAGATTCTAAAATGCCCTGCTGCTCAGAGCCCCGACCTATGAAAATGAACCTGCCCAGAGGTCATTTTGGTAGGACAAAGAACTGAATAACTCCCAACACCTTTATAGAATGCAAAATAGGCAACAGAATAAAAAGAAGGCATGTGGAGGAAGAAACTTTTCCAGTTCTAACAAGCCATTGATTTTGTTCCTGTTATAAGTTTAGTTATATGCATCCTCGAAGTTGTCCTATTTCAGAGTCAACTACTGACTTAGGCACTCAGATGACTGCAAGTTTCCGAACTTGAGTAGTGCTATGTGGGAATCCAGGGTCAGGGGTGTTATTTCTCAAAAATATGAATTTTTTTTTATATGAAACTTCCAAAATTAAAATTCTCTGTAGCTTCGATTGAAATGAAATCTGGCCTAAATTAGATATTGAACTAAAAAACAAATACTTTCTGGTACTTCTAATGAATCTTTATCTAAAGGGGCTTTCTTGGATCCTAGACTTAAGAATTATTCTATAAAATGAGCCTTTTAGACAATCTTGCCCTTTGTCTGGGTTTCTATTTTCCCATGTTCAAAGGGAAGCTTTTATTGGTTTTCAAATGCCTTTCCAGGGACCAGCCCCTCAGAAGACCTGTGTCATTTTTAAAAGCTAGGTATTTCCAGGTCCAATTCCAATGCTATTGACTCCAATTGCCAGGCGCGATGCCCAGGAAACTGTCGGGTCAACAATTCCTAAGGTGATTTTAATGCAAAGCCTACAGGTGGTTCTGCATGGGAGGACTAGGTAAAACTGGATGAAGGCCCTTCAGGTCTAACATCCTATAACATCCCAATGAATCCTGTAGGAAGTGATCTCCTAAGCAAGAGGAAGGCAGAGGTGGTAAACAAAGGGTACCTGGCAGGCATCAGCAATGATTACACATAGGAAGGAAGTGCCATCTCTTCCCACAAAGAAGCTTCTTCTCTTTTCTTCTCAGGACTCTCTCACCCCCTGCTGGCATGACCCAGCCCCACTTATTTCCCCGTATGCTCCTGTTACTATAGAGACAGAAGCCAGGAGAAGCAGTGAAGATGCAAACACAGAACTAGGTCCTGAAAGCAGGGAAGGAAGGAGAAATTTCAGAAGAAAGAGGCAAGAACATGGAAGTTAAGAGAAAATGAGCAAACCCATATGGGCCAGAGGCCACAAGCACACACGTCTTCAGGGGCAAGGAGAGCAATAAAAAATAAAGCTGGATAACTAAAAAAGAGAGAAGGCTAACGATGGGCAGGAATAGGTGATCCACCCAAGGGGGTCACCGACCAACTGCAGGGATGTGAGAATGTGAGACCTGGGGCTGCCATATCTACCCATTTTTTCAGGAAAAGCCAAAAATTTCAAAGTCAGAAATTTCAATTTTATTTTATTTGAAACTCCCAACATTTAAACTCCTACAAATAATTAACACATTAAAAAAAAAAAAAAACTCCACCCACTGAATTGGCCTCCAGCCTGCATCTACTGGCCGAGGAGATGTGTGAGTTATGACAAGATGGTCAGTGAAGAAGAAAGAGCTCAGAAAGAGAAACATGATGTAGAACAGTGAAAAGGAATTAGTTTGCAGTTACTGTTGGGTAGAAGATTAGGAAATTGTTACAGATTAATTAGGATGTTCAGTCAACCCATGACAATCATAGATTTAACTTGTTTGTGTTTGAGAAATCACTGCCTGTTTTTGTCAAAATCAGAACATCCAATGCATGTGGCTGTTTGTAATTTTGTTATGGTGAAGATTCTGTGAGCTGGCTGTAGGGGTCCTCCCAGGAATGAGGGATTCAGGGGGTTATGGGCACAGCCAGCACCCTACTGGGCACCCACTTTACATTCCTCAGAAATGGAAACTGTTACCCAAACTGAATAAAATGTTTCATTTTTTTCACCCATGCAAAATGGTTGTGAAAATAATAAACTCCTACTCCCTGGGGACCAGGTAATGAGTGTGCAAGTGTTGTGATGACCATTCAAAACTCTGACCATAGCCCCTGGCACAGAGCTCTAGACTAATGTCAGCAACTATTCACATCCCAGTTGTTCCTGGCAACAGCCCCGTGAGGAAGGAATTAATGTTATTATGACATTAGAGATGAGGAAACTGAGACTTAAAGAGTTGATAAGCAACTTGCACACATCCCTAGGAAGCAATGGAGCCAGGTTTGGGAGTTTCTACTCAATAGTGTAAACTCCTAGTGCTAAAGGGAGACGTGAAGAGAAAGGGTAGACGTTGAATGCAGTGGTGATGGTGAGCTACACTCCTCTGTCCTTCCAAAATGTTTCAGATTAAACTGAAGCATTGATTTTACTGTTATCTTTTGGATCATTAGAGGCCAAAGGGGACCGAGTAAAATTTTCAGTTGTTCTCTATTACATTTTATGAAGAAAATGGCATGCTTGCTATGTTTATGACCTTGAGAATTGGCAAAGTTCTAGGGTCTGTAGCGTTAGATGGAATATCAGGTAAGAAGCAAGTACTTTCAGCTCAGCCTCCTATGTGGAAAGTTACAATGCATCAAGGAGATTTATTCAATGGGAAACTAATCCTATGGTCACAAATACCCAGCACATATAAGCCATGCAGTTAAAGTGACTTGGCTGGCTTGGAAAAAAAAGGAAAGATCAAAATTAAGCACAATTCTGCTTCACTGATTGAATTAGACTACTGAGTTATAATATTTCATGTCCTGCTACTAAGAAGTTTAAGTAATATTTTTCAGTGCTTCAGTGATAGCACAGAGAAAGCCTAGTAAAACACAAACACAGATTCAAAGAATTTTAGACCTAGAAGAGTCCTTATAAATAATTTCTTATAACTCCCTCATCTAATAAGTTAGGAAATTTAGAGCTGGAAAGAATAAGAACACAAGTCCCAAATCACGTAGCCTCATTAGTGGCAGAGCTTAGACAGCTTGGCACAGATGCTATTGGCCACCTCATAGATAAAACGAACATAGAGTCTTGTTACTTTAATAACTTACCCACTGAATTTGATTTCATTTTCTAAGGAGAAAGTACATAAAAGAAATGTACGCTTATATATAGCATATATAAATATGTTTACTTGATATATATACACAAATATCAAGAAATTTATATATACTGCATATATATGTGTTATTTGATAGAGCTAATATATTGAGTTCTTATACATTTATAAGAAAAATACAAACACCCATCTACAAAAATGAGCAAAAGAAATTTAGAAAAGAAATATTAATCAAAGCTACAAAAATCAAAGTGATACCTTTTTTCAAGTAGATTGGCAAAGAGTAAAAACATGATAAAACACATTGTTGGTAAAGACATAGGTAAATCAACATGAAATGTGCTATTGATATCTCAGGAAAGAAAATTTTTATAATATGTGCCAAAATATATAATGTGCATGTATCCTCTTAGATCCATTAATTCCAATACTAGGGATTCATTTTAAGAAAACAATTAGAGACTTGTCTAAAAAAACATGGATAAGGATGTTCATTTTATGTGTCTAATAAAAAATTACAAACTTAATTTCATATTGATAAAATAAATTATAGTGCATTTATTCTAAGACATTCTCACGCCACCATAAGAATTTACATTGATCTGTATTCATGTGAATCATGGTAAATTTCTATAAATGAGAAGGAAAAAAAAGATGTTTAAAATATAAATATGTGATCCCATTTATGTAAAATTCCATATGGATGTCTGGGACAATATGCATCAAAGCATTAACATTGCTAATCTTTGCATATGAGATTTTAGATGATATTTACATTCTTCTTTATATGTTCCTGAATCTTTTAAATCAAATTGAAATAATTATGCATTCTAATCAGGAAAAAAATCAATAAATATATTTTTAGTTTGAATTCTTTTCCAAAGCAAAGTACTTTTTCTAAAAAAAAAAAAAAATGCACAAGATGATCTATACTAATGGCATAATTTTTCAAAATAACCTATATTATATATAATTTAAAAAGTAAAGAGAATTATCTTTATGATTCTAATATGATTTTAGATATAAAGTAAGTCCTAATAAATAAGCATCTCCAGAGCTTTACCAGGTGAAAGAATATCTGAACACAAATAGAAACTTCATCACTATGTAGCTGGGTGAACTGGGATAAGTCAGAGCACATTCCCCAGACCATTTCCTAAAGCATTAAATAAGAAACTTGAGCTTAATGATCTCTGAAGGCATTTCTACTTCTAAAAAAATACTCTCAAAACTTAAAAATGCAAAATAATTCCTTAGTAATTCAAGCCCCCACCCCCCTTAAAATATCTCCCAGCCCACTGTCTGAATGCAACTGTAGGTTACAAGGGATAAAATCATATTTTAAAGTTTCTCAATGGGGCTACAGAAATTTGAGATTCTTCCAGAAGTCCTTAAGGACTAAACAACATGAAAACTCCCATTTCTGAGGTCTCATTCTAATGACAGAAGTTGATAAGTAATATCTGTTCTTTTGCTTCCTGAGGGCTTTGCTAGCATCTTAGACTTAATCATACATTATCACCAAAATGTTGACTAATCTGAACAAAAAAATCAGTGGGCCTTGCTTCAAGTAGCTCATTCGCTATGTTACTACCATACTCGAGAAAAAACTTGTTGAGAACTGATGCAAATGTGGCTTATCATCTGGGTTTGAAGATCACTCAGTGTGTTGTTTTACCAAAAGTTGAAAAACTTCCACACATTAGTAAGTCAAAAGACACACATTTCAGGACATCCATATATTTCACATTAAATAAAGCACTCAAGCTCCATCTCCAAAAGTCTATAGGCAGCACTGGGAATCAGAGGGAAATGATTTAATGCCTGCACATGTTAAAGACCTTAGTTCCTTTTGGAGGGATGGAGAGGGTGTAGAGTTGCAGGGGGCAGATTTAGCACTGAAAGAGACCAGAAGTCATAAATTCATTGGCATACCTTGGCCAGAGAGGTAAAAATAACAGGTATAGAGTGGTTCCATTGCCCTCTGCCTCTGTGGCAACAGCAGTTTTGCCCTCTGAGTTATTCTTTTTTCTTGAATAGCACACATGTGCAGCTGAATAGCTCTATAAGCCCGTTTCCTGCCTGTAGAATTTTGGGAGTCTGACAACTTTCTTTTCTTTTGTCCAGTCTTGCTCGCTTTCATTCCAAGCTCATCATGTTTTTTCTGGTATAATATTCTCAGATATCTTGTGAGCCTCCAGTGCATGTCAAGGGGATTTACACCATCAGACAATTGGGTTCTTTACAGACCTTCCTGGATACCCTACTCTCTATTCTTGGGTTCTGCTAAGATGGTTGATTGGATCCAGGAGTCACACACCTAATTTCTTTAGCAAAAGGTTGTCTAGCTACACCCTGGGCCTTCTCTTTAGAATAGGCTTTCTTGATAGTGAAGTTCCTAATTTTAACATCTTTTGCAGTATGAACAGGCTAAGAACCTCCAAAGTCATCAAATTCTGGTCCATTTTTGCTTAACTTTTGGCTTCCTCAATTTATCCCTTGACTTTTGCATTTTACTATAAGCAACAAGAAGAAACCAGGCAGCACTTTCACCATTTTGTTTGGAAATGTCCTCACCTAAATTTTCAAGTTCATCTCTTACAAGTTGTGCTTTTCCAATGAAGAACTCAGTTTAGCCAATTTTCTGCCACTTTTAACAAGGTTTACATTTCTTCCAGTTTCCAATCACATGTTCCTCATTTTCTTCTGAGACCGCGTGGGAAGCTCCCTTAGCATCCATATTTCCACTAACCGCCTCCACTAGGCAATCTAGGACTTTCTATCAAGTGCCTCAAAATTCCTTCAGCCTTTACCCAAAGCTCCCCCCACCCCAAAAATGTAACAGGTATAACAAGATTGCTAGTCTAAGAGTGATGATAAACAGCAACAGAAATTCAGCTTCAGAATCAGAAAGACAAGAGGGAATGGTGAAGACTGGGTACCTGGAGAACACCTGTGGGCTAAAGGGGACAATCTCAGCTCAGCTCAGCAGATTATGTGATGCAGAAATGCAGGCCGGCCTTGCGCTGCCAATGCTGCTTTTTATTGTTTTCATGAAAAGCTGCAAATTTAAGTTTTGTGCAAATCTATTTGATTCTTAAATGCTAGCCATCAATTTTTGAAACCTATATGGACCAACACTACATTGGGCAAAATAAAACAGGATTTGGAGCCAGATTTGGCCTGTGGCCTACCCGTGTGCAACTACTGACTCACGGTAAGAATATGCAAAATGTATGCGACCAGCGCCAAAAGTAAAGTATCTTAAAATATATATTAATATATGCATATCATCTTATTTTGTGGGTGTTTCATGAACAAGATGACCAAGAAGAGAAGAAAGAAAAAGGATGAAGGATATGTAGAACGATGATCATAATCAAGTCTTTGTCCTTTTTATTTTATTAGTATTATTTTTCAATATAGAGATTCAACTGAGTTAAAGGATTAGGTAGAGGATAGGTAGAGTGCTGAGGAGCAGAAGAAAGATCTAATTACAAGCCGATTTTTAAAGCAGGTACTATACTAGGTACCTCATCTATGTTTTTATATTTCATTCTAACAATAATATGGTAACAAAATTATTCTTATTTTATAGATGTGAAAAATAAGACTGGCAGACATTAATCAATCTATAATCCCGTAGCATAGAGTTGGGATTGATGTCTGACTACAAAACTGAAGTTTTGTTTTTGTTTTTGTTTTCCCAGGACTCTGTGGTACTGGAAAGTAGGTTGGATTTACAGTCTAGCACTTCACTGTCCATAGGGTGGGTGCTAGCCACATATGGCTAATGAGCACCTGAAACATGGCTAATGTGATTAAGGAAATTAGCTTTTAATTTTATATAATTCTAATTATTTTATATTTAAATTTTAACATGATCAGAGTTTATAATTATTGGGAAACTTTTAAGTATGTGATGAACAATGTGGGTATGGGAATCTACCTTTTTCAACTATAAATTTTATAAAGTCCAAATAAAAATCGAGAATTTCTGATGAACATTTAGCATCAGAATGGAAATGTGCTCTAATACACACTGGATTCCAAAAACTTAGGATGAAAAAAAGAGTGTAAAATATTTTAAATAATTTTTATAGTGATTACATGCTGAAATGGTGATATCTTGGACATGTTGGATTAATAAAATACATTACTAAAATTAACATTACCTGTTTCATTTTACCTTCTTAGTGTAGCTACTAGAACACTTGTAGTTTGTATTATATTTCTACTGGATTGCACAAGTCCAGATCATTGTTTCTCAACTTTGGTTGTACCTTAGAATCAACTGGAAGCTGCATAAAAATATCCATGTCAAGTCTATCATTTAATCAGTTTGGGGTAGGACCTGAGCACTTGTATTTTTGAAAATGTCTCCAGGATTCTAACGTGCATCTGGGACTGAGGTGCCACACTAAAGAGACTGAGCTTCATTTCTCAGGCAGTGGGGCGATGCTGAAGAATTTTGACAGAGGGAGTAACAGATTGCTAGTGGGTGTTAGAGATGAGTGAATCTGCAGTCTTGGGTTGAAAGGGATATGTGACTGAATGTCCCTTCATGGTCCATTCTGCTTACCTCTCAGCTCGATCATCACTATTCTACCCCTGGTTTGCTAGCATCCAGTAACAGTGACTTTCTTTTAGCTCCTTGAACTGCCCAAGTTAGTGCCACTTCAGGGCTTTTATACATGCTGTTGTTTCTGCAAAGCTCTCAGCACAGATCTTTCCATGGACAGCTCTGTTGTTACCAGCATCTCCCAGCCCAAACCTGACTCCCCAGTCTAAAATAGTCTCATCAGCCCTGATCCTTGGTGCCTCTCACTTCCTTTTCCATTTTATTTTGTTCATGACCCCTGATACTGCCTGAAAACCTCTTGTTTATTGCTTACCTTAGGTCTCCCTTACTACAATGTGAGCTCCAGGAAAAGAGATAACTTTTCTCTCTTACTCACTACTCTATTTGCAGTGCTAGAACAGTGATCAGCAAACAGGGGAACTTCAATAACTAACTAATAAAAGAATGCATATCTTATATTTAATAACAAATTGTAACCACAGCACTTTAATTTTATAATAATTTACTAAAATTTTGAGATAATTTTTCCAAAGTCTTAGAGCTAAATACTAAATCCAGAAGAAATAATTAGAGAACTAACATTCATTTTTGCTAAACCTTTATTCTTAAGGCTAATTTGATTGCTTGCTAGTTTGTTTGAATAGTCTATTATCTTAGTTTGAAACATAGATATATTAAAATTTACCTAAATGTGTTTTCATTGAGTAAAATGCTAGACTTGGGAATGTCTTTAAAATCCAATATATAAATATGTATTCATTTGATAATGGTATTTCCCATTAGCAAGATTTCTTGAATAATTTGCTTTTATAAGGAAAGCATTGACCAGAGAATAAGTCACTGTGGAAATTCCGTTTTCTGTCCCAACAGTAGAGCAGAAAAGTGCAGCTGAATTTAGTCTTGTAGACTTATAGTAATATGTGGCTCATTTACTCCCTAATAATAACTTAGACACTTTCATATTGCAATTTCTGTTTTGGACATATAAATGCATTCTCAAAGAATATGTTGGCTTGGGAGTGCATAAAACCGAAAAGATAACAGAGAGTGCTTATGAAAGAGATTATTTTAATTCATTGACTCTCATTCTACTGCCATTCTGGTCAACAATGTAAATATAAACAGTCATCCTTCAGGGATACAGGGACAAAGGAATGACATTTTTATTAGATGCATTTTACCTTTGAAAATTATCTATACTTTTATACTCATATAGTGAGTTTGCAGTATTAATATCACATCTAACTTCTGTGAATCTCAAAAGATTTTCAAACAATCCTCAGATATTTTGTGTCCACACAAACCAATAAAAAGATTACATTCATCCAGGTACAACTTTCTCATCTGCAACAGGTATAACGTGAGCAATACTCTTTATATATGAAGCCAAGCACAATTCAAGAAACTACTAATGTAAGTTAATATTCGCTATTCCATTTTAATAACTTTTGAATATCCATCATTAGAGTATTCAATTTGAACCACCATATTAGAGTTTGTTATTCAATTACTATGTTTCTGTTTCTTTGGGGTCTTGTTTTAACAGGTAGATGTTAAGGTCCCTTGAATGCAAGAACTTCCTCTTCTCTTTCTTTGATAGTAGATCCACAGAGGTTAGTTCAAGAACAGATAAAATGAAGATATATGTAGACCCTTGCATATGAGTGTTGAAGAACGTAAACTTAAGTGAATTTCCATAGTATAAGATAATTGGATAATTTAATCAGAGACAAAACAAGAATAACAATTATAATTAGCATTAAGTACACGCGATGTGCCACGTCTTATTCTGAGCACTTTATATGCATTAAATGACTTGATCTTCTCATTTCTATGAATTGTTGGTACTACCATTATTCCCATTTTCCAGATGAAGTATTGAGGCACAGAGAAGTTAAATACTTTGCCTAGGGCCACAGAGCTAGGATTCTGACCCAGAGCCTATTTATGCTATGATCTTTCAATACAGAGCTAAAATCAGTGAACAGGAGCCTTGTAAGGACAAGCAACTCTAGGCAATATCCCTTAATTTTACAGAAAGCTGAAACAGAGAAGTTTGGTTCAGATTTAGATTCATGAACAAAGATTTGCTAGATACGAAAGAGTAACATATGGTGTAATCTGTGCTGCCCCTTTTAAATGCATGGACAAAAAAACGCTCCTTCAAGATAACCTTTTTTTAAAAAAATTATAACATGAAGGTGAGAGAATAGCCTCACAGTCAGAAGAATAAAGTATAGCACTGGCTTTATGAGTTGTTCTGTGAATTTTATGTTCTGTGCATTCTACAAAGTAATGGGAAATTAAATTAACACAGTTCTTTATAGCATTTTAAATTTTTACCACAATTAATTTCCTGTACTACTGTATTTTGGTTCTGCAGTAATCATTTGAGTAAATTTAACTCAGTATATAATTACTTCCCTCAAATCAAAGAAAGTCATTTTTTCCTGACTAACTTCATAGCAATCCACCTGCCTGCCTTACTTTATGTGAAAGATTGTGAGGCTCAGGCCACTTTTTCCCTTTAAAGGAAGAAGTTTACATCTCCTTCCAAGGGTTCTCTCTATTCCTTTACTATCTCTCTTCAGAAAAGAGCTCTTTATGCAACGAATAAGGCATACTAGAGACATGAGATACATACCAATTTTCATCTCTTTCTGAGTGCCTCCCTAAGGAACCAGCCATGGGCAAACTTTGGTAACAACAAATAGACCTGGTAGGTAATTCACTTGGCCTCCAACTCAAATCAACAAAGGCCTGCACCTCCAAGAGGAAGACTTTAATCAGTCGCACAGAGAGGCCTCTTATAAACCATCTGATCTATACTCTTTATTTTACAGATAAGAAATTCAGGTCCAAAGGGATGAAATGACTAGGATAACCTTTCACTTCGTTTTGGAGAGGTCCCCTAAGGCTTGGTTTGTCCTACCCAATGAGGCACAGAGTACCCATGGACCCAGGATTAGAGAATGCTTGGGCAGATCAAACATGCCCAGGGAATGCACATCTGCAAATCTCTCTTTTATCAGCTGTAAAATAAGAGAAGAGGAGAAAGCATTGGCAAAAACTTGGAAAAGGAAAATTCTAAGTTTCTTCCTAACGCTCTTAATATTCTGTAACTTCCAAAATGATTTTTGATAATTTGAGGCCTGAAACACCTAGAATGTTGACTTTTAGGTCTTTTGATGCAGAGAGCAAAATTCTTCCTGACCTCAAAGCTACTCATACATATGTTATGTTCCAAAAGAGTCTGTGAGCAAAATTTTACTTAGAATAATTTTCCCATAGAAAGCATATTAATATATAGTGGCATGACAGGCCAGGCCAGAAGATAATGAACTTTAATACTAGATGACTGTTTCTCCTTTCAGGGCACAGGGCTGGATCTACATAAAGTTTAGAAATAGGGAAAATCTTTTTAACAGTCTTCCATATTTTATTATTTTCCTTCATTTCCCACTGTTCATTTTTTTTCCCAACCTACACTACCACCCATCCCCAAAGGACTACAATTTGGTAACTTTTTTACTTGCTCTTGGCCCTGAATAGAATTATTTTTCCTTCATCCAGAAGGAAAGCAAGCTTGTTAAATTAATTTGCCCTAATTTTGAGGGCTTGAGAGCCCCCAAATCTTCATAGAAGTTGTCTACACTTTTAGAATGTGTGTTATTTGTTTCCTCCATGAAAAAATCCAAAGTGCCAAGCAGAGTCTTTCACAATTTCTTCACAACCAACCTCACTATCCCATTTTGACATCTTACTCAGTGATCTAACCACACCAAACGATTTGCTAATTATGTTCTTTTTTGACCTTGCCTATACCAATTTCCCTGTTTGGAAAGTCCTTCTCTGCCCGAAAACATCCATCAGGACAGTTCATTGACTGCTACTTTTTTGGAGACTCACTGCAACCCCTCTAGGAAGCAGAAAATGAATATTGAGTGAATAAATGGATGGATGGATGGATGGATGGATGGATAAATAAAAGAGAAATTCCTTAATCTAAATCTGTAATTTGTGGAATTTATGCAAGATATATCATCATAAAGAGATGAATCAGCAAGGTAGCTAAAAACCAGTAAGGCAGAGCTTGCAAATGACTAGACCTCAGAGGGAATCTACGTTGGGCAAGATTTTTTCTAAATCCTCATTTCCATACAACCACATTAGATTACAAAGCGTTTTCACATGTATTGCCTCATTTGATTTTAACAGGCCTCTGAGATAACTACGGAAAGTATTATTTGTTCCATTTTACAAATATGAGAATTGAAGCTGCAAGAACAGAATTGCCTTTTTTCAGGAAAACTCAGCTTGATTGCCTTTTTTCACAATCAAATGTCTCCCACACCTATGTCACCTGGTTGCCCTCTTTAAAAGTTCATCGTCTTAAAATTTTTTTTTCACTTTTGTTTACCTTAGATGCTCTAAATATTTTTTCCAAAATATTTCCACGGCATTAAGGGTGAATGGAGATACAGAGATTAGATATAGGCAGAAGTCTCACATCCTCCCATTTTATTTTTGATTTTTCCACATGTGGACACATGAACAAGACATTACCTGCCTGCATTCCTACAATTAAAATCTTTATTTCTCATGACTTCGTGTTCTTAGTAGAAACAAAGGAATGCACTATGATCATAATGAACCTTCATTAATTTCTTCAGTCTTTGACTCAAATATAATGTATGGTTTATGTTGTTTGTTTGTTTTTTTTAAAGTGGAATTAAAAAAAATAAAAGAAACAGGTTAGATGGCTTTCAGCTATCAAGCTTTTTGATAATTAGTTTTATTGTCTGAATCACAGAGCTAAGTGCCTGCCTCCTAGTTATGGGTGTAACAATGACCCATGACAATGAAATACTTAAACTGATTTATTTTACTTTTGGAGAAACAAGAATTGTGATATATTATTTCAGGGGAAATTGACTGTACAAGTCTTCTCATATGCAATATAGCTCATTTAAGGTTAATGAAGGTGATTGAGTGGCTTGATATACCTTTAATTTACCTGCACATTTTATAATTAAGGAAAGAATATGTTATGAAGAAGATTAAGAGCCTTAAAAGACTATTCAATGTTATTTTCCAACAGTGATTTTTTTTTTTATTAAAGATAGATGACACCTAATAATTATATGTTGACAAATGGTTAAGGATCACTTCCACATTTTCCTAGGCCCTTTCTCCTACCTTTATTTCACTGTTTGTCATCTCTAACAAGTTAGTATGCAAGTGCAGACAAGAATATTACTTCAACAAATAAGTGTCAATACAACCCAGAGAAAAGGTTTTCAGAATGCTATGGCATCACAGACAAGTTCCTTGTATGTATTCCTATCACAGAGAATAAATTTTAAAATTTTATACTAGAAAATATCCAATAAAGGTTTAATAATTATGAATTTTAATATTACTTATATTTATGATATAGGAAATATAGAAATTTAGCTAGAATAAAAGTTCCTGGATGAAAATGCATATTAAAATCGCTACAAATGTGTACACTCAAAAGCCTAGAATCTCTAGTGCCAGGGTTAGCAAACTAGAGCCGGAGCCATGACCTTTGCTGCAAATAAATTTTCACAACACACAGCTACACTCGTTTGTTTACATATCTTCCATGGCTGCTTGTCCTGTTACAATGGCAGAGTGGAGTGGTTAATTGTGACAAAAACCTTGTGGCTCACAAAACCTTAAATATTTAGTTCACTCTTTCTTGGTATGCATAGGGACACTGAGGCCAGGATAGAATCACTTGCCCAAGGTTACACAGATTATTTTTAAAGTTTTATTGAAACTACATTCTCATAAAAAAAAGCCCTGATATTTATCACAAGAGATAATATAGAAGCCTAGGCTTCTGAAATGAAAAAGACCTGAATATAAGTTTAAGGACCACCATTATTAAGGAGTTATAGGCCTTCAGTAGATTACCCTTGTCCCTTCCCAGTGGATAATGATTTTTTTCCTCCTTCCTGAAATCTCAACTGTGTTCAGTTATCTCCTGTACAAATAGCAAAGAAAGGGGAGGGGAAAGCTGATTCCATCCCGCCTTCAGGAATGAGCTGTGATTTGTATAAACTTAGGGTAATTCCCTTTCCTCTTGCAAATGACTGGCTCAGAAATGCTCACGAGTTCAGGAAAGACTGATGCAATTTGGATAAAGGGTTGCTAGAGGTTTCTTGGAGAAGTCTCCCCTTCTCCAGAGACTCACAGGGATCCAGTTTCTGTCTCTACCACCAAACATCATAAGCAAGAAAGCATTTGGCTCCAGTCAACCTCGGCAGCCATTTTCCAACTCTTTTCTAAGTAAGGAAAAATCTGAAGAGAAGCTGACACTGAGATTAAGATAGGTTGAACAGAATGACAAAAAAAGTAAACGGGTACGTGTGTTTCATGCCTGGTTTATTACACTTAGCACAATGCCCTCAAGGTTAATCCATGTTGTCACATGTTGCAGAACTTCCTTCTCTTTTCAGGCTGAATAATATTCCACTGCATGTGTACGTCACATTTTCTTTGTTCAGTCAGACAAGAACTAGCTCAGGTTTATTCAACCCAAAAGTTAGAGAGGAGAAAAACTATTGCTTGCTAATGTAAAGTCAATTCATGTATTCATTTTTATTTTATTCACATAATCAGAGATTCTTTGGGTTTTGGTCTTGTCTCCTTTCTATTATACTCAGAAACAGAAATTAAACAGGGTAGCATGAGAAATGGCATTAATCAACATGAGCAACAGTGTACACTAATGATTTTCCAGGAAAGGACAACACTGGAATTCTCCTCACTTTGTGGGTCTCTGAGGATTACTCAGGGAAGAAAAGGGAAAAGGAAATTGGTACAAGAGAGATAGAAAAATAAATGGCTTTGGTATAATTGGAGTTACTACTATGACAACTCAATATTACAGTCCAGAAAAGCAGTGGCAGTCTATTCAAATCAAAGAAAAATATTTTTATCTTGTCCTTGTAGCATGACTTGATTTACCCACTTGGAATCACTGCGTGATGTTTCACACTGATATCCTTTACCATGAAACACGGTCATTGTGAAATGGCAAGATGTCAAACAAACAAACAAACAAACAAACCACAACTTGTAAATACTTTACAGAAATCATGTATTGTAACAATTTTCTAAGTAATGGGTAAAATTTTTTCAAGTTTCTTTTATAAATAATTCACTAATAAAAAAAGCTATCCAGTAACCTGGGAAGTATATGAATATATAGTAAACACAACACAAAACATATTCTTCTGCAATTTTAATGAAGTTCCATATGCTGTGTGAAGAAATGCCCGTGTTAAAGAGGTGATTTCCGGGTTGCAACCTCAGCCAAACACCAGCATGCTACGATATCATTATGCAAAGAATTTTTACTACCCCTACTTAAATCTAAAAACGATCATAAATGTTCCCCTCTGCAAAGATATAACTAAAAAAGAATTATTACGTTCCCTACACTTCCATCACATTTTAAGAGTGCAGCATTTTGAAGGGGAAAAAAAATGTTTTGTGAACCACTGAAATAACCAAAAATATTTGGATTTTGAAAATATAACAAAAAACAAAAAGATAAATTAGTCATTCATTCTCACATTCACTCTTTAATTAAAAATGTTTATTGAGAACCTAGTATGTGCTAGAAAAACATTTAAACCATCTACACACTTTATATATAATCAGGCAACTGCACCCAAGGAAGCCTTGCGTTAAAGCTAGAGAACAGGTTTGCATGATGGTTTATATAAATTTTTTAGAACCTTTTAACAGGCAGTCGAATCATAAAGCAAAATGACAACAGCTTTTATGTACCCTGTTAAAAGGGGATTAATTTAGGTAGACGCGGCAGAAGCTTCCTAAATTCACAAATGCATTTATTTAGGGCAAAAGGTGAAATGTCACTTGTGGGATTGATGGTGTTTGGTTTCGCCCTGGTCTTCGATGATAACTCTTAGACTTTAAGCAGCACTGTATCTGGAAAGAAGAGTGAGTGTGAGGATACTCAGCGTAATGAAACGCGCCAGGTTTAATTCCCTTAATCGCCTGGTCAGGGCAACTGAATTAACCAGCCACATCTGTTCACTTTGGAGGACCCAGTCTGGGTCCTTTCTTTTACGTAACAGAGTTCTGTAGGGTTATTATACTGTTTAGTCTATTTGATCTATTTGTTTCTTACCTCTCCAAACCTGGAGAGGAGAACGTGAGACAGGGGCAGGGATCTATTAACATTTCATATATAGGCCTGTCCATGCTATTACCTTTCCTGGGTGAATGGGAAACTAATCCTCAAACAGGAATCCTTTATTGGGAAAGATCTGTTACAGTACAGTTGGGAAAGGAAGAGTGGGACATAGAATTGACAACCACTGAATTCAGTAGATGTTTTTGTTTTGTTTTCTTTGTTTTCCATATTCTTCCCTCAGGACTAAGAGCAAATCATTAAAATCTTCTGCTCTGTTGTTAAACCTAAAATACCCTATGTCTCCTTTCACCTTCTCTAAAAACCATCATCAAAATTCTAATGCTGTGACTCTCAGAAACTTTTAAGTCCAAAGAGATCTGTCCCAGTCTTCTCATAAAGCTCATGATCATTTTGGGGAAAAATTATTGGTTTTCTTAGGTGGCACCAAACACCAGTGAATAATCCCTAACTCCTACAATCCACTCCTCCTCTCTTCACAAAATAAACTTCTCTAATGCACTTAATCCTGATCCATTTAGGCCATGACAAGGTACCTGCTCTACTTCAGGCTTCACTGGTGGCTCTGGTGGGTCCCAACACCAGGTACACCAGTTGGCCAACCTGCTGTGCTTTTAAAAGAAGCTTCTCAACATTCCCTTACAAGTGTAATTATATCAGAAAACATTATTATATGCTAGTCTCAACAATGTCTCGAGTTATTAATCTTCCAGACGAACATAAACACAGATTTGGAAGTAAACTTGCTCAGATTATGGCCACACCTACCACCCTTCCTTCAGGCTGGGCCCGAACTTATGAATGTCGGCCTGCGTTCCGGAAAAAGCTGGCCTCCGTTCATTTCTTTCATCTCCGTGGTATCAGAGTTTGGCTGTCACACAAAGGAGCCCTGTGTACAGACTATAAATGGGAAAGGTGGGAAATGGATGTTTCTTGAATACAGAGTCTTGGCATTTTTATTTTTTGACGTGGGCACTGCAGGATTCTAATTGTGGCCTGTTTTGATTACGAGTGGAGAAGTCAAGACCCTCGAAAGTCAGGATCAGAAATCTTTCAGATCAGGATGGTTGAAGGGTACATGAGAGGATGGGATAATTCAGAAATATTTTTTTATCTTGGTAAGGTTCCTTTGTTCACTTTACATGTCAGAATAATCTTTTTAAAACATAGTTACAATTACACTATTCCCCAAATAAGACCCTCCAATGGCTTCTTTGTACTTAGACTATAATCCAAACTTCTTATGAAACCCTGCCCATGTCTTTATCCTCACCTTGTACCATTATACTCCCTGTAGTTCCTACACTCCAGACATTTTGGCTTTCTTTCTGCTCCCCTAACAGGCCAATCTTACACACCTAATTTACTCCAGGCTAATGCCAACCTATAAAGTTGTCTTCACTCAAATTTAAAAAAAAAGAAAGAAAATTACCCACAAACACACACACACACACACATCCCCCTCTAGGGAACCCCCTCTAGGAACATGGATTGGCAAGAGAGACAGGTTTTACTGGGGAGGAGTCCCTCTAATTCTCTGAGAGGATGCAGCTCTGTACCTAATAGCACAGTTTTGGAAGAGGAGCATGAGATTTCAGCCTATACATTTCCTGTTGGCCAGGTGCCTGTGTGCAGTGCACATGCTGTACAACCTTCCATGGCAACTATGGAATCCCTCTGCCTGGAAAGCTCTTCCTCTAGAATTTCCTCATGTGGTTCTTTCTCATCACTCAGATCTCAAGTCAGATGTCACTTTCTCTGACAGTTCTCCCCTGACTACAATATATCCCTTTCCAGGCCGCCTTACTCTCTATGCACACTGTGCTTATATTATCTCTGTATCCATGTTACTATCTGAAATTATCTTGCTTACTGGGTGCTCAAATGTTTGTTATTTGTCTCCTCTTCACAAGACAGTGAGGGGATCTTGTCAGTCTTGGTCAATATGATGTCCCCAGAACCAATGACATCCCTGTAGTGTTGTAGGTCTTCCATAAGTATCTCTTGAACCAACGGGTGGATGCAAGGAGTAGAGTTTAGTGTGAAAGAAGAATGAATTAATGGACATGCTGGGAAGTTACAGTGATAACCTTTGTGAAAGCTTTTCCTTCTGAGTGTGCTTGATCTGGGACATTACAAGACTTCTACAGAATAAGGAATGGAAAAGGGCCAATAAAATCCCTAAGGTTCTGTCAGCCAAACATTTCTGGTCTTCTGTATTTTAATTTTCTGTTTACCAGAGGCCACAACCCCATGAGGAGAACAAGAGCAATCAGTCAGAAAAGGAGACTAAACTGAAAGGGTTTCCTGACCAT
This sequence comes from Eulemur rufifrons, assembly GCF_041146395.1. Classification (NCBI taxonomy): domain Eukaryota; kingdom Metazoa; phylum Chordata; class Mammalia; order Primates; family Lemuridae; genus Eulemur; species Eulemur rufifrons. The sequence continues at coordinate 18,701,488 of NC_090992.1, forward strand.
CCACCTACATGACAAGAAGCCTTAGTTAACTCAAAACCAATAGAGTGATGCACTTTTACAAGTCAATAACCTTCATCTCCACAACAAAGACAGGAGTAATCTAATAACAAATCTTATCCTATGACATAAATCTATACTACTAACATTAGTTTCTCAGATAGCAAATGAAATCATAAAATCATAATATATGTTACCTGCCAAGTGAGTTCACCGAAGAAATCCACATAACTCTCAACTCCTAACAGAGCAGGCGAAGCCTCTAGCTCCTGAATGGCTTCAAATTCTCCTATTAACAGGGACAAAGGGGACTCCCAAATCCTGGCTGCCGAGCAAGTGTATACAGCAAAAAAGGATGACTCCCTCTAACCTGTGCCCTATCTGAGCTCAGGCTCTCAGGTATGAGCAAGGTCCTCACCCTCCCTCATCAAGTGCCCAAAGAACACTGCCACTTAACTGATATTTATATGTAAGTCTCCATTTGTAAACTCACAATGTTGAAACTCTGCACTTGTCCATGCTCCTATGAATAAAACCCAAACGTTTAGGCATTCACATTGGGACTTGTAGGGACTATGGCCCACAGCTTGGCTCCAGTGTAACTTTGTGGGATAAAGACAGGCTTTATTAAATAGGAGTAATAATACAAAGAATTACAGAGGTACAATTCTTAACTTAGAAGTTTGTAGATTTCACCATTTTTTTCCAGTTACAATGGCTCTTGCTCAAAATGGATGGTGTTAACCATTTGCTTCTAAAAAAAAAAAAAAACAGAGGATGTAGTAATTTAACCTGTTAGTTTGACTTACTACAAGGACTAAAAAGCATTAAATTTCATCTTTCCAAAGAATTTATATTTTAGGATATCCTAAATGCCAAATAAGAATTTATGAAATTTTACTTTATTAGTCAAGGTATATTATTGGCCAAGTTACTTAACCTATTTTTGTTTTTGTTTTTTTCCTTCATATCTATAAAACAAGGATAATTGCACTACCTAGTACATATGGGTGCTATAAATGGTGTAATGTTTATAAAGTGCTGAGCAAAACACCAGGCAGGTGTTAACACCTAACATTTGTTGATCATTTGTTATTGTATCATTTTAATCTCATTCATCCAAAAAACTGTGGTCTTCACTGTTGTCACATTAAAACAATAGCCCTAGATTCATAGAGGTTGTACCACACAAAAAGAAAAAAAGTAAAAAGAAATAGAATCAAAACCTTTGCTCCCATTTAAAACAAATACAGAACTCCTTATGGGAAGAATATGAAATACCATGGTGAAATTTTTAAAGGAGGAACTATTAGCTTTAATGAAATAGATTTGCCCAAATCACCATAAAATGGTAGAACAGCCAACTCTATCAGATATCCAAGTAGGAGATCTTTAAATGTCTTTTGAAATAATGAATTATTTGCCAAAATGTAACACTCCAAATGTTCTCACCTAGCACTGCCATCCTCGTTCACATACCCAAGAGACTGTTCATTAAAATGCCAATGAACAGTATCTCTGGGCAAAGGGCTTGACTTCCTAAAAGATCTAGTTCCTTTGTAAAATTTTATTGCTATTTGGGCACCAACTTGTGCCATATTCTTTACTTCCTATGGTTCAGGTCTGAACTGAACAACTAAGAACTATATCCTAAAACCAATAAAAAATTCAATTACATTTTGGGATAAATTCCAGTGATATCTTTAATACTAACTTACCCATTTAAGAAGTGTAGTAGAAATCTTTATGAAAAATGCCCCTAATTCAGATACTTTTCTGGCTGACATTACCAGCAACCTAAAAACCAGTGTGATGGATGGAAAAAGTTAAAAATATTTCACTATGTGGTTCCAACATTTCACAAGTGCAATTGCGGGGAACTAGATTTAAGCTTTAATTAGGAAACGTATATATCACAGGGTTGCTCCTTTCTTGTGATTAGTGGGGAAAAAATTTTTTACGTGCATGAGTTGAAATGCAGAGATCAATAAAAAGCAAGTTTGACAACCCCAAGGCCAAAGAAGCTTTGAGGAATTTGGAGATTAAAAAGATTATCTCCATAAACCTGGGACCATGCCATTTAATGATTCTATCGTTGGGGCTACAAACTAGATACAGGAATCCTTTGCTTAAATAATAATCATTAGACATTTTTAACACTTTATTTCAAAGAGAAAAGTGTACTTCATAAAAAGTCTGTTGATTATGTAGTCATTTATTTGTTTTGAACAGTAAATATTTTTATACTTCTGATTACTGAAAATTAGCCAAGAGGTATAATAATATGGAAAAATTAATGATGGGTCAGAAAGGAAATAAAAGGTGAATAGTGCAAAGCAGCAAGAAGTTCCAGAAAGAAAGTTTCTATTTCTTTGCTCAGATTAACCACGGGAGATAATGGAATAGAGCAGGATGTGTGTGCGTGTGTGTGTCTAATAATTTAATCAATATAAACTATCACAACAGATAACTCAAGCCTAAAATTTAACTTTCGAGCTCACGTCTCTGTTGAAGAGTATAAATAAGTTGATCTGGAAGGCACAATGGAGTTGATCCTCTCACGTTTTCTGGTGGAAGCTCATTTTCTTACAAGTGCTTGCTAACCACACACTTGGCCAGCCAGACCTCTGATCTGTTTCCTCCTCTCATGTCTCCCCGTGGAGCACACAGCTGTAAGTGGGACAGCCTGCAGGACCCATGCTAAAAGCTTTGTTGTGGGAATCCCTAAAGCATATCCCCATAAATAGGACTGTCTGCTCTCACTCAAGTTGTGCGCGCTGACCCAAATAGGAATGATGCATGCGATTCACAAACGTGTACATCAGTACCGCTGTGAACTAAACGGGCAGGCACGGTTCCCAAACTCTGGACGTTTCCTTAGAAACATCCTCAGTATTTCTATCTGCCTCTCTTTCGTAATGATTTTTGAAAGTCCAAACTAACGACAACTGGAAGAAAATAGTTTCAGCATGTATGCAGACAAAGAGTTAAGCTATGCCAATACAAACATATCCTGCAAATTGATAAGAAAAAGGCAACCCACACAATGGGAAAAGGGACAAATGAGAAATAAACTGCCAATTCACAAAGATAAGCCAAGTGGCAAAAGTGAGCACGAACAAAGAGAAAGGAGATTTGAGTTCTCTAGTAATCAGGTAAAGGGAAATTATAGCAGAAACCATTTTGACTCATCAGATTAAGAAAGAATTTAAAGATTGGTAAACCCAGTGCTGTTAAGAGTACAGGAAGACAGGTGGGCACACTCATCCGTTACTAGAAGAAGTATGAATTAACCGCCCCCTTTTGGGATCCTTCTTCGGGATCTAATAAAATTTAAAAACTACTTTAACTACTTTACTCAGCAACATCAATGCTAGGAAGACTCTATCCTACCACAATAAATCTCAGACGTATGTATGAGTTTGAATATTGAAAAACCTTTCGGTTGTTAAAAGTGAAAAAACCTAAACTACTGAAAGGGAAGAAAATTATTATATATACTATGTGTCTTAGATTGAGTTCCCCAGAACCAGGCCCTTAGATGGCATTCCTGTAAAAATGATTTATTCAGAAGTGCTCCCAGGAGAAACAGGTAGGGAGGAGGGATAGGGAAGACAGGGAGGCCACTGTGCCATCTCAAGCAATGTCCCACTATGGGTAACTCTGGCTTGGTCGCACAGGGAAGCTTTGGAGATGGCTCTGGTCACATTCCGTGTTGTCCCAGATAGACCTCTGCCTGTCAGTCCTTTCATCAGGGCTGCCCTCAAGAGAACACAAAGCAAACTCTGCAGCCGCAGCCCAGGCTGGCTGGTGGGGGTGAGCACACCAAAAGCCGTGGGCACAAAAGTGGCGGAAACATCTCACCTCACCTGTGGAACGGTGGTTTACTATGCACTGTTAAAAAGAAAAAATGAGATACATACATTTAACTATAGGGTTGACCATGATGTATAAGCTCAGGTGGCGGGGGCAGCACATCAGAGAATAAAATTAATAGTAACACTTATTTAACTATTTATGTATACAAGCCTACAATACAGTTTGGATGATGTGCATCAAAATGTTAACATAAAAGTTACCACGGGCTGGTGGGAGAAGGGAAGGAAGACTGAAGGAATGGTGAGGGGCTGGAGAGAAATAGTAACTTTTTGCTTTATATTCTTTTGTTTGGCCTATGTGGTACATTGCATTCATAATAATAGCCAATAAGGCAAAATGTTAAATATGCTTTGTCAAAATTAATTGCTATAAACCCCTTTTCTTGGTTGGAGAGACTCAGGTTAAAATATTTCCTCAGAGTTAACAGGCTTGTCCTTTTAGCTGTGAGCTGGGACCTGCCTTTGGGACTTATGTCTATATTTGTGATCCTGAAACTGACAGACAAGCAGGCACAGTCATTCTGGGTTATGGGGGAATAACGCAAAAAGAAATGGAAATAAGTATTTTAAAGAACTGCAATAGCAATATCCAAAATGTAAGTATTTCCATTATTTATAAAATTAGAAGCAATCAGTAGCAGGAGAATGGGTAAATGAATTAAAATGCATTAAACAGAATTATGTACTACACAGGCATTAAATTATGTTTTTGAAAATTTTATTGACAAAGAAGCACACTACAGTGTGAAGTTAAAAATGGAATATGTAGTTCTGCATATATAAGTCATTCTTAATACATAAAGTTAAATATATCATGTACCCATACTCCTATAGGTACACATAATACACACATGCTTTAAAAATGCATTTCTGCAGAAGAATGCATGTCACCTAAATATTAATAGTGGTTAGAGCTAGGATCTGGGAAGATGGCCGATTTTAAATGTTTCTTCTTTTTACTTTTCTACATTGTTTTAATTTAGACAATGCCATGCTTTAGCATCTTCAGCAAGTAAAATCAAATCAAATGATAAAACAATTTACTTCTAAGGAAAAAGATAAGGAAATAGTTCTAAAGAAACTAGTTCCCATTCACTTAACAATTTTGACAGATTAACAGCGGAAAAGGCTATGCACATTGTCTTCTACTGTTGAACTGAACAAATTGAATTCCTTAACAAATATCTGATGTCTGATTATTCTTACATTTTAGCAAAACTCACATTAACCATGTACAACTGATCAGTCTGGTCAAAGAGTGCCTGAGATCTAAGTGTGAAATTTCAGGGCTTCCAGGTTGACTCCAGAGATAAAGTTGGGAGGGGACCCAAAACTGTGAGCCATTTGAGGTTGGCAACGCTAGTCCACAAAGGTCTGTATCTGCATCCTCTCTGTCATGCCCTACCACAGTTCACTTAAAGACTTCAGCAGTTAAAATCAGAATGAGCATTCACTGCCAGCATCTATGGAGATTAAAAATTAACCACATCAGAAACATATCATCGAGTTAAAAGTTCAGTATAGTATACACTATTCATGGCAAGAGATTATCTTCTCTTTTGCACCCTAGGAAATCAAGGAAACCATATTTTTAAAAGTCCAAGATGGTATAAATAGAGCAACATTCTATTATTGTTACTAAATATCAACAGTGCTCCTAAAGAACACTCTACAGATTTTTAGTCAAAAGCTGACATTCCCTTGAATGACAGACTAATGAAATGCATATGTTTGGTACCCAGGTGGGCTCGTAAATCTTTACCTTTTTTAGATGTTGCCTACCCTCAAAAGAGCATTCCCAACATTCGAGAAATCTTTCTGGGCTAGGTGTGGTGGCGTGCACCTGTAGCCGTAGCTACTCAGGAGGCTGAGGCAGGAGGATTATTGAGCCCAGGTGTTTGAGGTTGCAGTGAGCTATCATGATGCCACTGCACTCTACCCCAGGCAATAGAATGAAGCCCTGTCCCCAAAAATAAATGAATTAAATTAAAAAATAACAAAAATAACTAAGAAATCTTTTTATGAATTTGTACACACTGCATGCAGAAACAGTAAAAGACACTAAGAAAGAAAGCCCTTGCTTGAATCCATACTGTATTGCCTTGGAAACAGTGAGGCAGCAGAGACTCACAGAGGTCTAATTGAATGGGAAAAAAATCCTTTCTAGATTTTTTTTTTTATTTAAAACATTTTCCTTGTTTTATTTTTTCTTAATGACTTGCATTGCAGATGTTTTGTCGACCTTTCAAAATTTATTTATTTATTTATCCTGACTCAGGATTTCAATCATGTTAAGAAAACAGCTGGAAAGAAAGGTCAGTTCAAAGGTAAGGCCCGGGTGAATAATATGGTTAGACTGAATTCTTTTTATTTAATTTAAAGTACATCTGACAGGCTTCCTTCCCACGTTCCTTTTTGCACAAGCATGCTGCACAGTTGAAGAAAAGCTCTTCTTTGACATTCAATAACGCAAGGCCCTTCTAACCCAGTGGAGCGTACTGTCTAAAACGCACAAATGCTGCAAGCTGGAAAACTATTAAAAATCTTTTTATATATCAAGTTTTATTTCACCACTAACAAACCTACTCATATCCAAATAATAAGCCATTTACCATCCTTGGTTTTAAACACAAAGATCTCTAAAAAGTATTGCCGATGGGTCTAGCAAATATAATATGAATGTATAGAATATGCCTTTTACTATCTTCTTTTCAACTGTGTTTTCTTCCTGCCTGAAATAAAAATATGCCAGGTTATGTAACACTGCCTCGAATAAATAACTTTTGTAAGTGACGTTTCTCTGTACATCATGCAATAAAATGATACTTTACGGAAGGGTAATGAATGGCTAGCTTAAAGCAAATATGGTATAGTTTATATAAAACATGACTTTTATAACAGATCAGAAACAGAAACTGAACTTTTATTTTGCCAAGATATAATGCAATTCCATAGTGTTCCAATGAAACATAAAAATAAGAATTTTCCTCATCAGTGAAAACTAAGATCAAATGCTTTCTTGAAAAATATTTCAGTGACTAAGTTTTAAATCATCTTTCAATACATCAAACTCGATCTATTATAATGGAGAAGTGCAGCGCTGTGAATTACCCATTATGTTGGAAAATCCAGAAGTTGTTTTAATTGGTTTTGAATGAAAGCATTATTCTGCATTTCTAATCATGTTTCTTCTCCTAAGGCTAATATTAAAAATGAATTACAATTCCTGAGCAGAGGAATTGACTCAGAATCATGGCTGGGATTAACATTTTGTTACAGATAATCCACAAACTAGAGAATCCAAAAGCCTATAACTGAGAGTTGAGTATATTTTCTAAGTAAGAAGCTAAAACGCTCATTAGACACACTCCATGTGAATAATGAACCCACTGAAAAGAGTACATGTGTTATGTAAAGCATTTTACATTCTATTGTACAATGAGTTCCTCTTCCAAAATCATCAGTTTAAGTATTTAGTCACTAAATTTTATTATATATCTAGAAATGAGACACATGAAGTGTTGTCAGATGTCTTTTCCCTGGAATTATACATATCTTCAAATTGCTCTTACAATTTTAATTTACCAACCAGCAATGAACGGTGATTATCAATCACAACTATACACCACAGTTTAAAGTAAACTGACATTGTGGTCACAATAAATTAAATTAATGCTACAAGACAGAAGCTGGTCATTTGAGCCATGCAGTGATTTCAAGTAAAATTTTAAATATTAATGAGGAAATATAAACTGACCTATTCACTGACAATTAAGCGACTCCGATTTGAGCACCAGCAATCATTTGCATAATGAAAATGCCCTTCCCCCAATTATTCAAATTACAGTTTAAAAGGAAAAGAACACTCAAAAAGAGGTTTTTATTTGTAGGGACGTTTTAATGAGGTGATAGGTATCTTAATAAGTGTTCTTGGGTGAAGACACCTGGATTATTAAGCAGAAATTCTGCTGTATCCTATATTAATTCATAGCAAGATTTTATCAAGCCTGTTTAATTTATTAGAGACTTGAAGTACTTGGTATCACTTGCATGGTTTAAAGTAAACCAATTTAAACAAAAGATGAAATAAATGGTAAGTTTTGAAGATTTGAGTTTTTCAGATATTTTTCTTTTAGCTTAACAATAATTCACCACAAGTACAAATCAGGAAGATCTGCATGAAATTAACTTCAAAGCAGCTTTGCAAATGAGTCCTAGAGGGTTTTATGAAAAAATGTCATCAAGCGAAAAGAATTTTAAATATATTAATTGTATTGAATTATTTCTTATGTAAAGGAAACTTAAATTAAAGGGAAAAATTCCCTATCATTGCAAAATGATCTCTTGAGTGTGTAATACTCCTCAAGAGGAAACTCCCACCTGGAATAATTAAAAGACATTATTATTACTCATTGATTATTAACAAATTTTGAATAGCCATAATTTATTTCACTCTAGATTGCTTTAACCCACAGGCAGCTATAATTTTTCTCAAAATGAGACCTTTAAATATAGTGTTAATTTTTCTATTTTAAAAATAAAGAGTTAACATACAACTTAGTATCATATGATGAGTTTCATTTAGGCAATATAACAAGCTTTATAGATGTTTTTTCAAGTTATTTCACTTCTTTAGGCTCAAATTTCCTCCTTGAGGAGGTTAAACTAAATGTTCTCCTTAGTAATTTACAGCTCTGAAATGGCTGTGTTTCTTCAGTGATATTATTCTGAAAAAGACCATTTTTTCCTAGTTCTTTTTCATATGAACTACAGAGTCTGTCCAAAAATATCCCTTGTCATTTTACTGTTACAAGAAGGGTAAAATATTATTGTGAATAATAGAATCAATTTGATATAAGTGCAAAAAGAATTTTTATATGATATGAATTAAATCAACTCAAGCAAGTAACTCTTTCCATAAGTGACTCACTGAATAAGTAAAGGCAGGAGCAGCAGAAAGCAAAATAAAATAAGCATTTGGAGACTCTAAAGAGATTTGTCTACATATAAAAAAAGAGAGAACTTAAAAGGGCACTCAAATTCCAGCTATCAACAAGCTTGTACCATGCCCTTTGCTGTACAAAACAATCATTGCCACTGATACAATATGATTTCTTTTGATCCAATGGGCTGTTCTCATGGATAACATGGAAAGCAACATTTGCAAAAAAAAATTTGACAGGAGGGATTTTGCAGCCTGTTTTGGAAAAGCCTAAAATTTGATTAAATCTAATGGCCGAAGACTGTACATAAGTAAGGAAAATTTAACCCATTTTTGTTATTACTGTTAAATTTTTTTAAATTCCATTTTTGATAGCTCTTGGACAATGCTCTTTTCATGCAATGGAGTATAATGACAGATGTCCATGCACATCATCAAACCTTCTCCAAGTCAGGTTATCCCTGGTCTGTAGAATAAAGAAATAAAGATTCAAGATCCGAGATTACTGACTATATGCTTGAGAATGAGAAATGTGAAATATGACTGCCTCGAGAATGATTTTTCCATAGGCTCTAAGAATAACCCATGGTAGTTTTAATGTTAGGAGGTAATTTCCTTTTCACTATCAAACTTTAGTACCTTTAACAAAGTCTTACACATGAAGGCAACGAGACCAAGTTCTTTTCCATTGAAAACTTACACCTGTAACATTAAAACTTTGGGCCCTCTCATCAAATTCGGACTGTTTTAATTTGGAAATGTGCTACTTCTGGATATTGGAAGAATTTTGAGGTAGCTTCTGCATTAGCCTGTATTCCCATCTCAAAACTTCTACAATACAAACTAATCAATCAATCAACCAGTTAATTAACTAATCAACCAGCCAATGTATTGGCTAAATGACTAACCTGTCATTTTGTACCAGTCAAAATAGAAAGCCTGTAAATAAAAACAGCACCACCACCACCACAAACATGAAGGTCCACTGATCCGAGTGCTTCTACGTGAATGAATTACAAAATGTTTTAAAACACCTGATCAAATTTTTGAAAGAATAACTTTCTATGAAAAGGAACTAGGAGTTCCAATAAGCTCATCTGATACATATAATCACAAATTTAACCACTCATTCTAAAAACAAGCTCTGTACAAGGTACTGGGATATCACCATGTATAAAAATATTCTACTTTAGATTTTCCAATCTGTTTTCTCCATTTTATTAAGTGATTCCTAATCAAGCAATCAGACCAGAATAATTATATGATACACTCAAAAAGCAAGTCTATATTATGACCCAAACATCTGTTATTTTCTGCATAGAGAATTCTTTACCCATTACATTCTTGGAAAGGCTTTTCTTTAAGCAACAAATATGCAAGTAAGTTTAGTATTTAGAGGTTACTTTTGCATTATAAAGGTCTGGCTGCAGATTTCATTCAAATATGTTCCCAATTGTAAATTCTTAAATGTGATTTATAACATAAAACCTTCACATGAATAATCCAATTCCATAAAGCAAACAGAAGTTAAAATCCCTGATTATTAATTGCAATAGAGGAAAACCTCTAACAATAAATACGTTGATATTTGATAATTTTTTTTCTTCTTGATCTTCCTAATTTCTATTTAGTTTTCACCTATTTTTGTCTAGAGTAGGTACCCTTGTCCCCATTTTCTGAACTCCCACTAACTGCTTAATCCAATGCACCCCTGCCTTCCACTGTCCATGACCTTGCTAAAACTTAACAATGGCCTTTTAACTGCCAAATCTGATGGATACTTTCTAATCCAAATCTTACAGACACCCCTGCAATATATAACACCAATCAAAATGTCCTTCATGAAACTCTTTTGAGCCTTAATTTTACAATATTCCTCTTACAGGCATCTCCTCCCTTGTCACTTTTTGATCTTCCCCACACCTTTTCCTAATCCTCTGCTGGAAATGCTGGCACTTCCCAATGCTCCATCTCCAGCCCTATTCACTTCTCTCTTCTTCTTCTTGTAAGTTCCTTGGGCAATTTTTCTCACACTTAACCACCAATGGGCTCTTGTCCACTTCACTCCCTTAAGTTTCAGACTCATATATCTAACTGTACAGGACATCCCTACTAACAGCATCTCAAAATCAAAACTGGACTTTGAATCCTGTCCTTCAAAACTTGTTTAATCCTGACAGATACTGCTCACCATCCACGATATGTCCACCATAACCTAAGGGCACTCAGGGCTCTTCCCCCTTCAGTTAAGTCATGTTGATCCTTCTTCCTAAATATGTTCTAGATCCCTTGTCTTCTCTCCATTCTAACTTTCACCATTTGAGTCAATGTGCTTAGCATCTCTCACCCAAATCGCCACAATGGTCTTTCACTAGACATCCTGACTCCAAGCCTCAACCCCTCTAACCTATCCTTAATCCCACCACCAGACAATCTGCCTTCAGCGTACCTCATTACTTTTAGGTGTGGTTCTGGCACCTGTCCCCCAAAAGATATTCTTTCTCAGCAAATAGCATCACCACTTACTCAATGGTCAAACCAGAACCCTAAAGGTTACCCTTGTTTTTTCTCTTACCTTCACTTCTTGCATCCAATACTTCAGTGAGAGCTATCGACCCTGTCTCCAAAGTATGTACCGTATCCACCTGCATCTTCCTACCTCTACCACTTTCACCTGGGTTCATTACGTCTTGTCCAGAAAACTGAGAGTCTACTAATTGTTCTCCTCTTCCACTTTTGACATTCTATCTTCCAACTCCACAAAACAAATAGGGTTTTTTACATAAAAATTGTTATGGCAAACTCCAAACATATACTGAAATACTAATATAATATATTGTAATGATGTAACATAACATAATAGCACAAAATATAATATTATAGCATTATGAATTCCCACAACTCATTAATTAACTTCAGCATGGCCAATCCTGTTTTCTCTATAACCTCAGCTCCTCCATCTTACTATTATTTTGAAGCAAAATACAGACATACTTCATATGCAAATTTCTCAATATGTATTTCTAAAACATGAGGCCTCCACTTTTTAAACAGACATATATTAATAATATTGTGCCCAAAGAACCAAATTCCTTAATCTCATCTGTGTTCACATTTCTCTAATTGCCCATTTGTTTGTTTATTTAATAACTTGAATCAAGATCCAAACAAGTCCCATACTTTGTGCTGATTAATATGTCTCTTAAGGTTTTTATAATCGGTAAGTTTCTGCTCTAGCAACATTTTTCTTGAAATTTTGTTCAAGAAACTGGATAGTTTTGTCCTGCAGAGTTTCAGGACAAAATTAGAATTGTGCTGATTATATGCCTATGGTGTCATTTAAACATAGTCCGCTTTCCCTCTATTTTCTATAGACTGTTGAAACCGGAAGTTTAATATCTGTTCTTTTAAAGTCAGGTTCAATGGGGTACAATTTAGATACAGTGACAATCAAGGAACGGTGATCATTTTTAAAAACATTACTATGATCATGGCACTCCTATGCTTAAAATCCTCCAATAAATTCTTCCTGCGTGAGAATAAAATCTAAAAAATCCTTACCATGGCCTACAGGGTCCTTCGCGATCTGGTCACTGCCCATTCTCTTCCTCCCTGACCTCAGGTTACCACATCTGGCCTTCTCTCCATTGTGTCAACCTTCCACTTGTATTTCCACCTCAGGGATTTGCAGGTACTGCTCCTTTTGCCTGAAAGGATGCATACCTCTCCAAGGGCCTGATTCCTTATTATTGATGTTTCAGCTCATAACTACCTCTGAGAAGGCTTTTCTGTCCACTCTACCTAAATTAACTGGTGCATGCATGCACATAGATGTTCACTGATGTACCTCTTGTCTTTAAAGTCCTTACCATGTTCTGAAATTATATTCATCTTTTGTTTACTTATCTCTTTGCCTATCTCATCCCACTAGACCATAAACTGAATGTTTACTTACTACCCCAGTGCTGAAATCAGGGCCTAGTACTTAGCATAAGCTCAATAAATGTGTGTTGAGTGAATCAATGACTCAGTGAATGATCTGATTCCTACAGTTTCCGGCACTCTCTTCCCTGATGCTGTTTCTTAGATGTAGTGAATGAAGGCATCTGCTTTTTTTCCAATCCATCATGCTCTCTCTGTTCTCTGCACCTCTGCCTATGATACTTGGGCAAAGTTGTCTAATTTTCTTCTTTCTGTCTCTGTTTTCTGTCTCATTCATTCAAACTCATTCTTTACGTTTTAGTTAAATGTAAGAAGCCATCCATTCATGTCACATCCACAGTACACTACACATATAATACATGCTTCATGTATTTCAGAGAGGGCCCTATAGAATATAATGGCCACAAGTAAGGGTCTGGAGTCTCATGGTCTAGACTCTCATCTCTGATCCATCATTTAAGTATTCAGGTAAATAAACATATTTCATTTCATAAAATCTTTTGGACTCAGTTTCCTCCTCTTAAAAAGAATGGGGTTAGACCAGCCCGAATAAGAACAAGACCCTGCTCTACAAAAAATAGAAAAATTATCCAGGCATGGTGGCGTGTGCCTATAGTCCCAGGTACGGGAGGCTGAGGCAGGAGGATCACTTGAGCTCAGGAGTCTGAGGTTGCAGTGAGCTATGATGATGCCATTGCGCTGTAGCCTGGGCAACAAAGTGAGACCCTGTCTCCACACAAAAAAATAAATAAATAAAATATAAAAAACCCACAAAGAATTGGGTTAATATAATAACCTCATTGAACTCTTTGGGGTATTATATGATAATGATACATGTAAAATGCTTAAAACATTTAATCAATAATATCTGTTCTTTTTCTTGGTAACTATTATGTACTTTAGTCAACATCACATATTGAAGTGATTTGGCTTACTATTGGAGGTCTTGGATGGCTGGTGAGGCTAATGTTTTCTTTCTTTCATTTTTCTAATCCCAGCCCTGGGCGTGGGTTCTGACCCATCATAGTACTCCATGCATGGTTCTAAAGTGACTATAATGAATCTGGTTTCCTTGGGCCAGAAATACCCCCTGGGGTCAGGGGATCAAGAGTGTGTGAATAAAGACTAGTAGTAGATGCCCTAATAATGCAATGATAAAAAAAACCAATCAGGCAGGAATAACTGCTGTTGTGTATGTTTGGAGAGGGGGATGGGATAGCTAGTCCAACTTGCCTCCATGGATCTGAGAAAAGAAAGAATGGAAAGTTCAAATTCCAATCGAAGACTCCATTCTTTGAACATATTTCCTTCCCACCTCAGACGGGAACATTCAGCCTATTCTGCTATAAAGCCAAGAGCTACTTAAGGAATGGAATCATTTCACCCAGGTACAAAATCTTCCCTTGTTTCACATATTCAATAATCCATAAACTTTTTCACAAAGCAGGCCAAACCCCACAACATACAACCCCAGAAAGAAATGAGCACAGGTTTTGGTCACATTGTCCTTTAACCACTGCAAGTCACACACTAGATAAACGCCAGCAAATTTTTTCTGTAAAGGGGCAAATAGTAAATATTAAAATATTTAATAAGCCTAAAGGCTCTGGGCTACACTAATTAACACTGCTGTTGTAGTGGAACAACCATTGAAAACATGCAAGTGAATGGGTATGGTTGTATTCCAATAAACTTTATTTATGGGCACAGACATTTTAATTTTATATAATTGTTAAGTGTCATAAAATATTACTCTTCTTTTGATTATTTTTCAACTGTTTGAAAATATAAAAACAATTCTTAGCTTCCAAGAATTACTTAGTTATGTAAAAATGGGCACCAGGTCAAACTTGGCCCACAAGCCATAGTTTGCTGACCCTTACATTAAACCAATGTTATTAGCTCTTTTTCTAACTTCTAGGAAAACACAATTTTCTTTGTAAATGCAAAGTGGTAATGTCAGATATTCTCATACTAAAAATATTATTCCTACTGTAATTCCTATAAGTAACTACTATAGTAACTCTTTTAGTTAATGTGATACATAAAAAATTTTAAAAAATTATTTAAAGTATCTTCTTATTAAGCATTTGATGAGCAACTAATTCAAGGACGCTATTAATCCTAATTCCTCCAAATACTTATTGTTCTATGCCTGAACCTGTCAGTCTTATTTGTGACAATTTCCTCATTTATAAGAGAATAGAAAATGCAATGATGAAATCCCAATACATATCCATAAAACCAAGATAGCTCATTCAATCAATTATGGTTTAAAAATAATCACATGGTACATTCTTCCTGTGTTTCCAAAGGAAAAGAAATCCATGTTGCTTTTTCACTCAACAGATATTTATCGAGCACATACTACGTAACTACAAGGCAATGTGAAATACAGCAACCTTTCTTAGCATTTGTGCAAGAACCATCCATCTTTTTTGTGCATTTGCAAATAAGTGTCTGAAGTAGTTAAATGAAAAATGTCTCATTATTTTGATAAACCTCAGAAGAAATGCAACCACCTTCGCTCAAGGATCAATATGACCCACTGTTTTCAAGACCCAAAGTTCTCCAGGGAGCTCTACAAATTGACAGGATAGTCTCTTAGTGCTTCATTTGACACGAGATACAGCAAAAGACACGTAAACCTCGAGGTGAAGAGCCTCATCTCAGACAGTTCCATATTGGTCAGACAAGCGGGGTGGCTCAAGAAGGCAAGCTACTTCTTTCACAAGTCAATTGCGAATTACTCGCTCTAAATTGGCTCCACAGCTGTGATTTTTAGTTCTTAGAGTACCCTCCAAATAATTGATCGTAGGAAAAAAAAAAATAAAAGCCTGCTTTTCCTCCAGACCCACACCTTTCGGCGATCTGCCATTCCAACTCACGAAGGACATGCAGATCTAAAAACGGACACTTCTGGGACTCCGTCAGAAAAATGGCATATAAAGAGTTTGGCATAGGGCTGTTTGAGTGCTGTCAGGCACTCAAACACACAACTTATTCCAGTTTTGGAGACCTACAGAATACATCTATGAAGTACTCAGCCCCAAACAAACGAGAATCAGGGAAACAGTGCCAAAGTTTTCTTTTGTTTATTTTCAAAGGAAATGAGAAATCTTAAAAAAAAAAAGGGGGGGGGAATAGAGGAAGCCAAGACACCTACACTATTAGCCCCTTTCTGGGAATTTGAAGGAAACTCAGTATTTGGCAATAAACATGAGTTACAAAAACTGAATTCACTATCTTTCCAACAGCAGATACATGCTTTTATCTAATCCACTGCATGCAGCTAGAGAGTTAGGAGATCTGGAAGGGAATGATAAATGTAGATGCAGGTTGATATTTCAGGGTACAGAGGTAACTTGGCTTAATGTAACATGGCTGTGTGGGCATGATAGGTGCATGTATCTCACACATACAGGCGCGTGCACACACATATGGGGAGAGAGGTGGGGAAAGAAAGAGAAGAAAAAACAGTGAAAAAAAGAACATCTTCCCCATACAAATATTATACGTAAACATACACAGAAATAGAAAGAGAGAACAGAGAACAAACCTATCATGTCTCACAGAAAAATAATTCATGTCCTTTCAATCCTTCAAAAGCATGCTTCCTTTGAGCCTGGATTATTAGATAATTCCTACATTACTATTTTCCACAGATATCCTCCGGAAATTGTGTCAGTTATTTAATGTGCAGGTTAAATTAGACGCCTTTCTCACCTAGCATAACTTTAAAACCCTGCGACTGTCTTTACACCACTTCTGGTTTCATGGAAAGTTCACCGGGTTGACATTTACTTACACGACTGAATTCTAAATAGGGATTAATAAAATGATTAATTTACTCTTTTTTTTTTCTCCCCTCTCTCTCCTGTTTCCCCCGTGAGTCATGGTTGGCCATCTACAAGAACAAAATATCTAACTGAGGAAAACTGTCTTCCAACCGCAGCATCTGTCTCCCTGGCAAGCTCGGCTGACAGTTGGGTCCTGGCTCTGGAACTGTTCAAGAAGCTCTTTGGGGCTGAGCTATTGGTGGGCTCCCGTCCTCCTAGGTGTAGCTTCCTACTGATTCTTCCCAGTTTGAAAGATGGATTTGTGTATATTTATCCCCCTGAGAATCTGCTATTGTGCAAATATCTCCAGTTGAGACCCTAGTGGGAGGGCGCACGTGACACAGGAGAACCCAAGTTCCTTTTCTTGCAAAATATCTATAAAATAGCTCGGCAGTTCCCAAGGGTCTGCTTCTGGGTATTATGTAAGCAGCTTCCCCTTCAGAAAAGGAAAGAGATGCTTCAAGACACAGAACTAAAATTGCCCACAGCTCTCTAAGGGAATTTCAAAATAGCAAGTTGCTTAAATACCAAGGAAAGCACCTGGTTCCTCTCCAAGCCTAAAGATAGTCTGTGATAGTCTGCAGTAGTCTTAAGAAATGTAAGCAGGAGTGGGGGAGGGGAGAAAGCAGTGGGGGAGGGGAGCCAGAAGTGGGGGATCGGAGAGGAAGAGGCCATGGATGGCCCTGGGGAGACTGGAGACCACACAGAATAAATAATCCAGCAATGCACAACAGAGCAAATTCTGTCATTTTTGTAATTCTATTAAAAAAGTACAGCTGAAGAGGAAGTTTTATGTTTTGTTTTTGGAAAAGTGGTTAAGGTGGAGGAACGATATTCCAGTAACAGCACATCTGGCTTGTTTTAATTCAGAGCCTAAAATACTTCTGTCAGGCTCCCCCTTTCTTTCTTAAAAATTTCTTCCCAAATTCACTTTCTTCAAACAATGACTCAACCCATAGACCCCCTGGAGGCTCCTGACTCTTACAGGAATTAGAAGAGATCTCCTGTCATTATTCGATTCCACTTTAGATTGAGAAGAAAGCAGAAAGTGCCCACGATAGGCCCGCCTTTCTGTTGCCTGAGATACTTTTGAAATTTGCCTCATTCAAAAGCTGGAATAGGGCAGAGCACCTTCCAACTAGGAAGGAAAAAGCCTACTGGACCAATTATTTGTAACCCTCTCATTGAAAGTAAAAATAATTTAAACTCCCCAGAAGACCTAAAGGCATTTAAGAAAATCCAAGTAGTTCTGTACATTTAATATTTTCTAAGAATAAATACAGAGAAAAAGATTAAGGCTTCAAAGATCTCACGTATGTAAGTCTGACAACAAAAAATACACAGTGGAAAGGATTAATCTCAAACAAAACTTGGAAAAGAGGCTTTTGCAGACAACTATTCCTCTGGCTAGATCCCCTTTGTTTACAAAAAGAAGTAGAATTTGTACCCATTATATATTCCTTCTTATGGTTTCCCTTGTGAATTGAGGTTGTTAAAGTAACATTGTAATTATCTTTTATCTATAACATGATTTATTTATACTATGAAATCCTTTTTTACATTTTTAGAGTTGTAATAATTGAATGTTCTTCTTAATAGTCGGAAAAAAATAACATTGGAATAGGAAACAAATATTTATTTCACCATTCATTTTCCAGAAAGCTCTGAATGTTACTCCAATAAAAATATAGCTACACATTTAGTTTTAAACATTTAAAAAAATTTTTTTTTCAGTTTTAAAGGTCATATTTAGAACTGAACCAACTATGAATATGAATAAGTTGGAGGCCATGCCTAAAGCTGGTGTCTTTTCAAGTAAAAGACAAGACTTACTAATAGTTCCATTTGTTTTCCATTAAAAATCTACTCATTGTATTCACAGCAATCTACATGCCAGTATGTGAGCCTGCTTGGACAAAGCGTTTGCTTTGTGTGTATCAGATGCAACATTTACTTAAATTCCAGATAATTGCAAGTGCATCTGCTAGGCTTTGTCACTGGTCTATATGAACATTTTCACAGTGTATACAAAGAGCAATTATCCAACAACTAAAGAAAAAGAAACAGTCATTTCTGCAAATTATAGCCAGCTCCTTTATCAAGGAATAAGTTTGTGCTAAAAGAATACAACCCCCAAACACTTTTTTAAAATGAAACGTATTCACTCATACCACATACATTAACTATACAGAACAAAAAAGGGAGCTTTTTCAACTGTTAAATTACTAGGTCTGAAACAAGGATAACTGCAATTTCAAATAAAATTATCTCACAAAACATTAAAGTTTCCCCCTGGAGGAAAAAAACACACACACAAATACCAGATTTATACTAATTTGAGACACTAGTATATAGTCATATTCTCTATTCATGACAAAATGTTTCAACAATAGTCACTTATGCTATTTATCATCAGTTTTTAGTCCCCTAATTTGAGATATAAGCTCACAGAATCAAGAACATGAAGAAAAGTCAAAACAGGGAAGAGCTGAAAGAAAAACAAAATCATCCAAAAAGCTCAAAGTATTAAAAGTCTTAATTTAAAAGTTTTTGCTCTAGACATTAGAAATTCAATTCCAAGCAGACCTAAGGCACTCCAGTTCAGCTATTTGGTCAGTATTTACCTTTTTTTCTCTCTTTAACTCTTTCCTTTTTTTCTCCTTTACCCTCTTTCTTTTTTTTAACTTCATGCACAATCCCATTTCAACTGTAACACTCAACACGACCAGCCTTCCTTCAAAGCCCAGTCCAATTTTCAGACTTTGCCACCTCATGACAACTAAACAACATCCAGGGCTCTCCTCTTCAAGGGCCTAATAGGATAGATCTGTTCTTTTTAACAAATTCTCAAAGATATCCACAAAGATCACAGTGGTGTCATGAGAACAGAGAGTAAACTATTTCATACAAGACTAAAAAGTTTTTGTGACGTTTGACCTATTTGAAATCTATCAATTCACTGGGCATTTATTTCCTGTTTCACCTTCATTTAAATATCTTCATTATCATTTTGTAAAATGTATTATGTTACCGACCAAAGCCATTAGTCAGTAAAAAACCATCTCCGAATTCCCCAAACTGGAGAACCATCATTATCATTAATATTTCATGGAACTGCATTAAATGAGACAATATTCAATATTTAACTATCTAATCCTACAGTAATTTATATTAGAAAATACCAACCATGTGAGAATTCAGCCAGCCAGATTATTTTATTGGATGAACCTTTGTCATTATTAATAACACTTCAGTATCTCATATTTTTTCAGCACGGAAAGTAACATCCAAGGACTGAAAGTGATTTTGTTTCTAATTAATTCTCAAAATCCGTGGGAGACAGTGATGGAAGGATAAATATATTAATTTAGAACTGGAGAATTAAAGTCTGAGCCTCCAGATGCAGAAGTTTTACTGGAGATGGGGATTACTTGGGTGGGTCTTACACCTCATTAGATTTACTAACAATTTAGTGAGGAAGACTTGTTTGAACCTCAGAGAGTCTGAACTATGGAAAAAAGAAATGTACTTTCATTTCTTTCAGGTATCACGATTACTAATTTAAAAGCAGATTTGTAAAATTTATCTGGTATATTATGCAGAATTCCTTTTATTTATTTGCTTACTTTGTATATTTATACATATACAAGCATCCGCCCATTCTAAGTGAATTAGCTTTCAATTCAGAATGAGAAGAGTTCAAGTGGGTAATATTTTAATATGACTCTTGATGATAACAAAAATAATTCTACAGGACGAACATATTTGAGATTGGCGTGTGCTAAAATGAAAAGCATTTGGCTTAATACCCGCATAATCAGGAATGTCCTCCAATTCATTTTAAGCAACAGAGAAGTTCTTGTTGCTATTAACCTTTTAAGTTCATACTCCAAGGCGCTTGCTATCCATCCCCTAAGATCCTACAGGTCACTCTCCACATAAGGAATACTGACACATATTTGCTGGGGGCTTTTTAATCTATTTTGTTGACTGCCCTTCCTCTTTTTATTTGAGAGAATTATACATATCTCGCTAGAAGTCAAAGCCCTTGCCTTTCATGATAGGCTATGGATAGAATATGGAAGGGCCAGATTCTCTGTTTCCAAGACTTCCTAGTAAAAAAGGGTGTGGACACTCTATCTTAAACATGAAGCCAACCAGATAAATGCAGCAGCTGGATATTTGAATGAAGAGCCAAGGATGCCCCAAAGCAAGAATGGGGGTGAGTTTCTTGCAGGCATGGTACAAACAGCCACATGTCTAGGGCAGCGGTGCTGGAGATGCTAATGGCCATGGGTGTCCAGTGTGAGGGATGTGGAGGGCTTGACCTGGGTACCCAGGAGCAGTGGCAGAAAGAAAAGTGTCTAAGTCCACATCTTTCTTGGTGATTGTTATTCTCTAGCACATTCCTTCTCCACTTCCATTAGCCAGAATTAGTCTCTTTACCTTACAAGTGAGAACATGACCTGATGCCAAAATCACAAATAATAATTCAAATTGTGCAAATTTATTCTGTGTTGTTTAATTCTATAAACTGTTGGAAAATAAATTAAGAGATCCTGCAATATTGTGCATTGTAAAGAATATTCTCTTATCATAAACATTTCTTATCCAGAAGGACCCTGGCAGCAACAGATGAATGATCTCATAAATCCTTAGAAATTCACGTACCTAACAGAAAAAGAGCCAAGAGTCAAAGTTTAAATAAGGGATGCATCAGCAAAGGCTCTTCCTATTTTTTTTTCCAGCCACTGCTTCTCAGATTCAGATCAACAAGGAAAAGAAGATGGAAAAGAAATTTTGATGGTTTAGCTATGATTTACTGGAAATGAGATACATACATATCAAAAATCACAGTCAAAATGAGCATTAATCAAGAAGCTGGTATCAAAAGTCAGAGCTGACTGCCCAAGTCCAGGAAGCTATTACCCAGGGCTGTGGAAAGAGTCAGTGTCTCTGAGCACTCGTCCTTTGGCATCCACTTTCAGAGCTATTCACCTGCTACTTTTCAAGAATATTACTCTTCCTACAAATGATTGATAAAAGGTGAATCTAAGAGCATGCACAAGTTTTGAAAAGTAAATCCCAGAACCTACATGTTCACCATATGCTTTCAAATTCAACAGGGGAAAAAATTCTTTTAGAGAACATTTTTCATCCATGGGGTATTTGGGGAATATTTTAAAATTTTCTTTCCTTCCCAATTCCTATCACTTTTTTTTTTCAAAAATCCCTTCTTTAAAAAAAAAAAGTAAATCATAAATTGATTCATTGCTCATGAAAATGTAAATTGACAGCTTTGGGGCATGGAGTCATTTATCCATCCACTGATTAAATTTACACAGGCCACCGGCACATCCTAAAAGTGACCAGCATAAGAATTTGCCCTTACTCTGAAACCCAGATGTGAACAATGATGTGACTCCTCTTGGAAAGGAAACACAGTTTAATACTGGCCCTCTGGCTTTACCCTTTACTTAATCATGTCTGTTATTAGGTATCTGAATGTTTTTTGAAAAAGGAAATAAAGCTGAGAAGGTATATCCTTGACCTTGCCTGAAGCTATGCTTTTCTCAGAGTAAATATATTTGGAGTTCCAGGGCTATGCTATTAACACACACACACACAATAACAACAAAACAACTACCAAACTTCTGTAATTAAAGCATTATTTTATACATATGTGCGCGCGCGCGCACACACACACACACACACACACACACGATAGTATATTTGCCTACAGGCTATAAGCTTCTAGAGCAGAGACCAATCAGACACACACACATACCTCCCAAACTGTGTATGACTCTGTGTACACCCCATGGGGGCTTAATAAACACTTATGAATTGACAGACAAGAGAAAACCCAAGAAATGACAACCTTCAGGGTAGCCGTAACACAATTTTAACTTGAAAATTGCCCAGGAATAGACTTCACAATCTATAGGAACATACACAAATCATATAAAAAGAACTGGTGCCCCTCATATACCTAGAATGGCCTTAGGGAATAGCTTAGTGAAAAATCACTGTTGTAGAAAGTAGAGTTCAGGCTATCTATTTACTGTTTGGCTTCTGCAGTGAATCCAGCTGTGAGCAACTTTTATTCTGTAATAACCTTTAGTATAATATAATATAATAAATATAATATAATATAACTTACAGAATAAGTTTTAAAATATAGATTAGAACAAATGCAAAAATTTGTTCATCTCTAATACTTCTTGCTAAATCTCCAAGTATCAAACCCCTTCCCTGTTTCAATCCCCAAGATTCATGTTACCATTTTAATTTCCCTGAAGCCAAAGGAAACAAAAGCATAATGTACAATGCTTAAATCGTTTTTTTTCAACAGTAGTTTCCCCAAATAAACGGTAATTTGCAACAAATCGTAATTTTCCTAGTGACTTCTCTAAATGATGCATTAAAGGTATGCCACAATTCTTAAAACACATTTCACTCAGTGTTTCCTAGAAGACAGCTTTCAAAGGCCTCAAGTTCAAAAGTGGTTTATTTTCTTCCCTAAAGTTCATATAGGCCTTCCACCTTGGGGATGTGAATGGGAAAGATGTAGAAAACTTTGGTGGTCACTGGAACTGAAGAATTACATATATAAGATGACATGTCTGTTAACAATTTAGCTTGGCCACATCTCCTAGAAAAGGTAGTTATTTCAGGTATTATCTATTTTGAAGAACAATTTCCACACTGACAAATTTCCAAAAGTGTATGGTAAGAGCAAGTGGGAAAAAAAGTACAAAATAAGCCACGCTCAAGATTGATCACATTAAACTGAGAGGTGGGATTTAAAAAAAAAAAAAAAAAAAGGAAAGAAAGAAAATTATTTTGCTTGTGATGAGGAATTTTTTTTTTTTAACAAAAATACACAAGATTCAAAATCAGTCTGTATATGTCTTTATCATCAAAGGCCAAACATAAAATGTATTTTAATTCACTGCATTAGCGGTGCTGTCTTAGGATTCTCTCATTTGAGTTACTCATAAAGATCAATAAAACTTTGCAAATACTACTTTGCACATCACCTTAACCTTCATGCTCACCCTACCCCATCCCACCCCACCAACCCTTTTACCTGTGTTCCCCAGTACAGCCAAGGTGTGGGCTTGGTCATCTGCTTTGTTGAATAATTTGAGTTAGTTTTCCAACACATGCCTTTGAATATCTAAATCATTATTTGTTCCCAAGAGTACAGCATCTTATATTTCTTCCCAGCATTATGTCAATCGGTCAGGAAAAAGTCTGATAACTTCCAACCTTTTCCAGATTTCCCT
This sequence comes from Eulemur rufifrons, assembly GCF_041146395.1. Taxonomy (NCBI): domain Eukaryota; kingdom Metazoa; phylum Chordata; class Mammalia; order Primates; family Lemuridae; genus Eulemur; species Eulemur rufifrons. The sequence continues at coordinate 18,725,378 of NC_090992.1, forward strand.
ATGTCAAGCCAAAAATACCTCATTTTTTAGGATGATGCCTTTCATATTTTGGATTCTCACCTTCATAGCAATAAGAAAGGATACTTTTATTTTTTTCCTTGTTTTCTTGGCAGCCTCCTCTGGACTGTGAGAAGTGATGATGGATTATTTTTCCACACTCATCCATGGCCCTCTCCGTGGCCACATGTAAATTCACCAATGGATAATTAAGCAACAGACATATCCAATAAATATAATAAATAAATTTGATTTTTTTCCCCTTAGTAATTGGTTTCATCTGACTGAGTCTGATTATGTGTGGGGATATATAAATAGGATTAGAAAGGAGAAAAATTAGATGCTGGGTCACACATATGGTAGAGTCCTAACCACTGTGAAATGTTTGTCTAATAATTATGTTGTTGTTATTCTTAGGGTTAAAATATAGAAAAGAAGCCTTCTCAAGAAGTTTCAGCGAGGTTAAAAATAAAACTGGTGGCATGATCATTAATGTAAGGAAATGGTAGCCAACTACAGAATAAATTTTCCTCTCGTATGTATCCTCTTCCCACTAACTCATCCCTCCCTTTCCTCGCACCTCCATTAAATCCATGCCGGGAGTACCAAATCTTGACTGAGGTCTCCAATTCCGTGTGTCGTATCACAACAGTGTCTATGAATAGAAATGAATTGGACATACTAGAAGGCAGAGAATGAGTGAATATTTGTATACAGCTACTGCCTGAGCAATTCCTAAAATGAAACAAAATTAAATCATCTTTCTAATACATTCTAGACAAGAAGAGTAAAGCTTTATCTGTTTTTTTTTTTTTTTTTTTTTTTTTTTTAAAGCACTGACCCCCATTTCCATTTGCTTTCTTAGGCACCCTCTGGGATGTCTAAGAAATTCTCTTACTAGCAGATTTAGCTCTTAGCAGTGCACTGTACCTCATCTGTCTTGGGAATCCAAAAACTGCCTATTGAAGGAATAAAAAAAATAAAGACTGAAATATATTTTCCTATACCTTTAATTTGCCCATGTTTCTTCTAAGTAATTTCTACTGAAATGTGTAGTGCATAACTATATACTTTTACATTTGAAATGGCTCAGAAAAATTATCATAATTAAGATCGGGAAGTCTGTTGCAATGAGTTCTCTGGCAATAATTGTGATTTTAGCTATGCAGATATTTACTGTTTGGATTAGCCATATGCACGGCTATAGCTATCTTCTCTAATGGTTCAGTTTCATTCTTAGAAATAATGTAGGAACCAAACTTGACTATTTCCAACAGTTACACTGTAATTTTAAAATGACTTTAAAAAAATGTTACAAATATAGGAAGCAGTTTATACAATTTTCTGAAATGATTATGGGATTTTTTTTAACCTCTGCCCAAATCATTTCTATTTAATGGTATACTTCTTTTCTCTACATATATTCTTATTCCTCTAATTGAAGTAGGAGAGATGTCAAAACATTGAGTATCATGAAGTCCTAAGCAATAAGCCTTTTTCAAAAGAATCCTGTTTAGAATTGTCCTATCTAAAGATTTAGAATCAGGATACTATCGTTAGTATTGATTTCATCTTCATCATATGAATGATATTCTCCAATTTCAGTCCTTGCCTACTAATAGGTAAATTAAAGATTGAAAACCCTAAATAATAAAAAAAGAAATGACTTATTCTTTTGAACCAAATTCATAAACAAGCTCTTTATTTTACAGGGTACACAACTCCCTTTTATATAACTTAAAAATGAGTGCTTTACAAAGGTCATATTAACAGAAATAAAATATACAAAATTTCTAATTTTTTAAAATAGGCATAAGTTTACATATAGCTAAATAATTTAGTCATCAGAGCAGTAAAACAGACTGGCTTTTGGAAACCTGCGTTCTAAACTTTTATAGATCTGCATCACATTCCAGAAATAATAAGCACATGCAATGATAAGAACAAGTGAGCTGAAAACTTCATATTATGTCCCCAAAACCTGTAGCAGAACTAAATTAGAGACGAGAGAGTAGCACTAGGCAGTGTCCATAGGTCACTTAAACAAATATCCAGGACAGCCAAGCCTCCTTCCAAACAATCACAGTCAGTCCTGAGAAGTCTCAACTTCCAAAGAAACCAACTCTGTCCTCCCAAACAACGAACTGCTATATTTTGCCAAGACAGAAGTGGTTCTTTAGCATCCACCACGAACATTCAGGAGCCACACAGTGTTGATAAGATGAGAGATGCTGTTAACTGTTCATCAAGGATCAATTCATATTGTTCAGGAGAAAAAGAAAATCTTTACTGGGGAAGAGATTCTACTTTAACATATTAGCTGCATTATTTGGTTTCAATTTCTCTTTACTAAGCTCACAGTGAAAAAAGTTAAAAACACCTGCTCTCTTTTCACTCGTAGTACAGCAGCAAAGCACATTACTCTACTTTTTTCCTGATAATTCTTTTTGCTAAACGTCTCGTAATTCTACACTTAGAAGAGATGGACCAATGAAAGTCTGTCGGTAAAAATGAAGGAACTTTATTTGCACACTATTTCTCAAGGTGCTTCAGTTGTTGCCATTAAGAATTCATAAAAAGGATGCAATATCTCAGTTTCAGTAGCACATTGTAGTATGCAATATATTAAATAGATTAGGGGTATAACATGAATTTTAGGGAAAACATTTTGTAACTTTATGAAATCTTTTAGAAAAATGAGCAGGGCCCAATATAAGGTTCTCCTGTTACACACTCATAGCACAGCTAAAATAATTGTGTTAAGTAGTGGTTTATCTCTCTTAGGTAGAGAAAACAGCCTAAAATAACAAAAAAGTATTTTACTGATAGTGTATAACAGTATTTTACTGATAGTACTGAACAACGTGAGCATTCCTTTTATAAAGCAAAATAGAAACCAGAAGTACAAAGAATACTTTGACAAAGCTACTATTTGCTCTCACCACATAAGAATCTTATAAAATTACTGTTGGTTTCTCAAAATTTTAAGTGGGGTATTATCTAGTTAGAAAATAGATTACATTTAATCAAATATTGCTATGTCTCTTACCACTGAGAACGTATCAAAGGACACGTCCCCTCCCTGCAAAACAGAGGTCTTGTAACATTCCCTGAAGGTTGGTAATCTGTGGTATGTACTGAGTGCAGAATGGAGGGTTTCTCCTCATGAGTACATAAAACTGTTGCTTTACACAAAGTAACGTGAGACAATAACACACTGCTTTTCACGCTGCCCCCTTTGAGGTAAGTAGCTTGACACTAAGTTGTGCCTCTTTAAATCTGACTGTAAGTTTCAGCTGTCAAGTAGGGAGGGATAAAAAGGCCCTTGGAAATGACCTTGACCAGAAATTCACCAGAAATCACTTCTCAAAATTAGCCTGCACAGAATGGAAAACAATGAAAAAGCTAGCCAAACAGGTTTTCCTTGAAAACACACAAGTAGTTCAAAGTTCCCTTCAATTACACAATGCAAAAAAAAAGCAATTAATTTTAAGAAACATTCAGTAGCTCTAGCATAATAAACACTTCACACATGCAGAAAAAAAAAAAACTCCATTCTTATCAAAATGAAAATGGGAACTCTCACAATACAGGCAAATGTGATTGTCAAGTTCCATGAATCAACAGTCACAGATACCTGTCTTTCTCTTTCTACATAGCCTTCTTCCCAAAAGAAGTTACCCTGTCCCACGATGTCCAATACCACACTTTAGCAAATGCTGAAATTCAACATGAGGACCAGTTGGAAGTAAACTACCTAATTTACCAACAAGCCTATCAAGAGGATGGTATTATTTTGCTACATTAACCTGAAATCAACACCAGGCACAAAAAGTTAAAATGAGCTTAGTAAAGATTTGACGAAAAACTTAATAACTGTAACAGTAATAAACCCACCGACAACCCACAAACATGACACCACACAGAACCACGTACAAGTAATACGAATCCAGATGATTGAATAGTAATCTAACCTGGCATCACACCCAAAACGTAGACATGTTTAATAATTTAATACAAATTCTCAGAGCTTTTCAGAAGTTGCCAGGAAACTAGAAGTAGAAAGGGTGAGTGAGTGAAAAAACAATCTGAGTAGGAAAGAATTTAAATCAATGTACTCTTGGTCTTCACATCTAGTGAAGATACTGATACTGAAGCTAATTTTGATGTTTCATAAATAAATTCATGTCCTGAATATATTATGTAACAATTAGAAATCTTGCCCCATGGGTCCAGCAAATAAGTCTTTAGTCTGGTCAGTTATCTCTTTGCATCCATGTGCGTAGAATATGCCAGAGAAATAACACAGCTGCTCAGCATGGGGTATATTGCTTTTTGTTTTTGGTCCTAGAATGAGAGAACCATGATGCTTTAGATGCCTTGGGTTCTTAGGATTGCAGTTTACTATATGAATTCATTTTGCTTTAATAACCATATAAACAAATGCTTCACTCATAGACAACTGTGATCTTAATGAATGGAAGTTGTCTCTCCCTCCTCACCTTGATCAAAATGGTAAATTTGAGGGTCCATGAAAATATTTTAAAATAGCAATATTGCCATCTCAAGGGATCCATGAATAAGCTGAGCTTTCATTCTAAATAGAATGCTTTATTACTATCAACAGACTACAAAAGAATAAGTAAGCTTTCAATCTCAGAAATTGTTCACAATTTTAAGAAAGGCTTTTGTCAACACAGGGGACTCAGAACAGGTGAATTTGCATGGTATCTTCAAGTAGGTTTTCTTCTATGTATAAGAAGATCTAACTAGTTAATTTACAGTTTTTGTTCTTTAGTCCTGAACCGCACTGTTTTATGCAGTTTTTCCAACATCAGCTAAGTTTACATTAAAACAAAGTTTAACAGTATTATACAAATGTACTCTTTGCACATAGGTAATATGCTGCTTTGATGTGGCAACCACACAGCAGAGGGAGGCTTCCTTAAAAAACAAAAATTTCCCTCTTTAAAATGCATGTGCCTCAGAGTACCCCTGAACTGGATAGCCTCACCTGAGTTTAGAGTTCAGAGCTCAAGATGCTAATACAGGTACTGAAACTGCAACCTGCTGTACCACAGGGTCCCCCTCCCTACAAGCTGCCATTATATTAGTTCACTTTTCCATGGCTTAGCAGAAATTTTACAACTATAAACTGATTCCTTTCTAAAGTGCTGATTTGTCTTTACTTGCTGGCCCTTCAGTTTTTCTACTGAACTGGGACTGAAAACTTAGGAGGGAAAAAGCAAAACAAATGAAACCTGGTAACTGCTAAGAACCCTCCAAAGAACTTAAATGATACCAATGCATTAAAGAACTATTGTGTATTAATTTTTAAATAATATTTTAAAGCAGATCCTGGCAGCAGGAGTTACAAAGTGAGTTCTATTTTTAAGAAAAGAGTTAGGGTTCACTTTACATGCATTATGCTGACTATTTTGAATAATTTTATTCCATGTGTATGGTAGAACCCCCAACACCATCCCCCAATTGACAAGATGCCACTTCAAGTAACATCTAAGAGAGGGCTGGTTTGGGGTTAGAAATCGCTGTACATGTCTCACAATTTCGAATAAAACAATACCAGCAATCTTCCTCTTTCTCCATAGCCCTAAATTTATTATTAAGTAAATTTAGCAATAGCTCAATCACTGGAGAACAGGACAGTATGTGATGCACTAAACCACTTATATGTTTATTATCTTTGCAAGCAACATGAGTAGTGGTGTCTATTATTGCCTCCTGCAAATCTGCAGCAATGTGATGCAAAACAGCATTTTTAAGAAATTCTCTTTTGGAATGCAAATGATCCTTCCTGCAATTTTGAATATTTTAGCCAGCATGTACCATACAGTAGTTCTGGAATCACTGGCATCTGTCATGCTGTCAAAACTGAGTCAAATGCATTGTAATCCTGGAGAACGATAACCTTAAACAGCAATGCAACGTTAAAATGCATCCTAAAAAAAAAAAATCTCTATAATTGCGATGAACATTAGAGAGAAACCGGCAGTCCTTCTGCAGGGAAATAACAGTCTGCTCTACCAATCTTTCACCTCCCCCCTGAAACTCATGCAACTAATGATGACCTCCCGAAGTGCCGAATTTAAATGTTCCAGCATTCATCTGAGGATGAAAAAAAAAAAAAATACACAGAAAACCATGAAACAAGTTGTAAACTGCACAAACGCAAGGAGAGAAAGAGAACTGCAGCTGATTCAGGAGCGATTGCAGAATGAGGAGCAACAGAAAGGAAACAGGGAAGAAAGAAAAGGGGGAAAAAAGCCTTAAGCATTAAAGAGTAAGAAGTGAAAAACATTTACCAGCAGCTCGGTCAGTAGCTTCGCTCCCTGACACCATCTACATAGAGAGATAACTTAGCCTAGAGTCTTCGGTCCCAGCTCGCTTTGGAGCAAAATTCCTTCACTTCGAGGGGGCAACACACACCCTCAAGAAAGAAAGAGAGAGGGAAAGAAGGGGAAAAAATAATCCCAAAGACCAAGACAGGCTTTCCCCCTCCTCCCTCTTACCCGCCCCCCGGACTCCCCAAACGGTGCTCGCTTCTGCACAGTTCTGCCGGCTGTGCCGCTGAGCTGCTGCCGCTGCTGCCGATGTTGCCGCGGCGGCTGCTGCTGCTGCTGCTGCTGCTGCTACTTCGGAAACGATTAGGAGGAGGACGCCCAAGCACGACCTGAGCCTGCGAGCCACCCAGGACCAATGTGCAACCTGCTCTGGAATCAAACCCATAACACACGCACGCACACCCAGTGGCTCCTGCACGCGAGCCCTCGCGCGCACACACACGCGCCCGCCCGCGCGCCGCACAGACCCACACACGCGCACACACATGCACACACGCGCGCGCGCACATACATATAAACACACACAGGCACACACACACACACACACACACACACACACACACACAGCGCCGCGCGCCGCCCGCCCGCCCGCCCGCGCGGTCCCTGAATGGGGAGTAAGAGCCAATCCCCGGGCCCGAGCGCGCGCACCGGCCCAGGCCGCCGGGGCTGGGTGGTGGCGCTGGGGCTGCAGCTGCTGTCGCTGCGGGATACAGAGCCAGGGAGGGGCTCACGGCTGCGAAAGAGGGGCGCTGGGGACACGTGCACCCCTTTGTCTGCAGAGAGAACCCCAGCCAGGCGTTTCCAAGACCAGACACTGAGCGCGCAAACCCCGGGCGGCGCAGAGTTCAGTTCGGCTCTGGGGTTGGCCCGGGGAGGCTTGGTTCCCTGGCTGCACGCACCGAGGGTTCAGCTCTGCGAAACCCGATGCACCGCAGCTGCACCCGGGTCTCTGGGAACAGAGGAGCTCAGCAAGCCGACGCGTCCTGCAGACGACCCGAGCCTGCCCTGGCTCTCGCGAGCATGCCCAGTGCTCGACTCAACCCAGATCGCTCCTTCCAGGGTTAGCAACGCAGAGAGGGGCAGAGTCGAGCTCTGTGGCATCACGAGAGAAGGCAGAGAGAAGGCGAGAGGTTGCAGAGCCTTCCTCCAGCTGCCCAACCTAGACTGCCCTGAACCTGCACCCGAGGGCGTGGTGATGGGGAAGCTAGGCTTCTAGACCTCGGGGAGAAGTTGCTTCTCTTTTTTACATAAAGGGAATTCCAAAAGGAAGCAATTCTCGGCCCAGGAAAGGCTGATTCAGTTACAGGGCAATTAACAGAAAATCCGGCAGGCCCTGGCAGTTTGTAATAGTAACAGCTAAACATGCATCACTTGCTTACCATATGTAGGCTCTGTGGTATGTGATGCCCATGAATTATCTGATTTTATCCTGTCTAAACACTATAGGATCAGCCCTGGAAGGAAACTGAGGCCCCAGAATATGTTACCAACTGCCAGTTGGTTATAACTAAGCATCTGGGAATCTAAAGCTGGCAGTCTGACTCTTAGCCACTGCAGACAGAATGCAGCGCATTGATGAACCCTCTGCATATAGAGCCAGGGGAAGGTCTGGTGGAGGTTTGGGTGATAACATCTTCAAACTGTACCTAGCTTGTCTTCAACAACCTGTAAACATTGAAAACCTGCATGCCTGAAATTTGCCAATGTCATAATAGTACTATTGATAATATTCATCTCTTGACTACATACTCTGTGTCAGCCTTTTATTAGGTGCTGCGTATTTGCGATCTTAATCTTTAAAGCACCCTGTGGAGAAGCTATCCTCACTTCCATTCTACACATGAGGAGGCTGACACTGAGACGTGGTGTTGCTTTCCCCAGGGGACAGGGCCTGAATGAAGGCATGGTTTGTCACACTCCAAGGTCCATGCTCTTTCTACTAAAATGTGTATCTTCTTTAATTGCATCCTGAGTAAAGCCAGGAAATAAGGGCATGGCAGTTACTTTTGATTTTATTCAATAAACACATTGATTTTCTGGCATTCACTCATTCAACAATATTTACTGAGCATTTACTTCCTACAAGGCACTGTCTTAGAGGTGACAGAAAATGACAAAGACACCATCCCTATTCTTTTTTCTTTGGCTATTCTAGCAAGAAAAGAGTGATCATATGCTTATGATGCTAATGAGGGACATTAACTGAGCGCTTGCTAGGAATTCATTTCCCTCCCTTGTTCATCATCTAGCAAATTCCTATATATCCTTCATCTCTCTGTTCCGACATCAGCTTCTCCAGGGGAACCACCCGTGATCTCTCTGGCTGGGTCAAGTATCCCATGTCATAGGCTTTCAAGGAATCATGCAACTTTTCTTTTTAAAATTTGTTGTAGCTGCAATTTTCCATTTGTGCTGTGATTTAGCTCGTGTATGTCTCCCAGATATACATAAACCTTCTATACTGTAACCTCCATGGGGCAGGAATGTGTCCATTTTTATTTTCCATTTATCCTCTAGTACATGTCAAATGTTAAACTCTCTCTCTCTCTCTCTCTCTCTTTTACACGCACACACACACACACACACACACATCACTCTTAGAATAGGAATAGCAATTCTTAGGGGAAGAACAGCTTTTACTCCCATTTAACAGATGAATAAGATGAGACTTAAAGAGGTTAAATAGCTTGCTCAGTATCATATATCTGGATAAGTGGCAGAGAAGGACTTCAGCTCAGGTCTGTCTGGTGCTCAAATCCATATGACTAACCTCTCTCATGTTACCCAGTAGCTAATCAGAGACTACATGAAAGGAGATCATGGGAAATAAGGTAAACAGGTGCTGGGGATGGCACTACATGGGGAATACAGAGTTCAATAATTCAGTATAGTAGGAATTAAAAAGGTATGCAGTAGGATATTAGTAATCTGCTTTTGAGTACTCACCATATGTCAGGCACCTTGCTCAGATCTTTTCTCATTTTAACCTTAACAGTAATTCTTCTGGCTAAGTGCTATTATTTCCATTTTACAGATGATGAAACTGAGGTTCCCCAACAAACCCAAACCCACTAGACTATACACTCCAGGGGGGCAGTGATATATCTACTTTTATTTTCCATTTTATCTGGTGGTTCCTGACAGCTAAACTTTCTCTCTCTCTCTCTATCCCTCTCTTTCTCTCTCTGTCACGCACACATGCACACACACAAGCCACTTGCCCAAGGTCTTACAGCTAGTAAGTAGTAGAGCAAGGATTTGAACCTAGGTCTGCCTGACTTGAGAGTTTCAGATGGGGGAGGTGGAGGTCAGTGTGGTGTTTGCAGCTTAACCATGCTATAGTGCTTGACAGTGCCTGAGGGTATATCTGTGTCTACCTATATCTGTGCACTGCTAGTGCATTCTCTCTTTCATTAAATCTCATAGGGAATTCAAGATTCAGAGACTTAAAGTTATTTTACCAAGGTCACAGCCAGTGTCATACTGCAGAGCTACATTTTAAACCCAGACTTGTCTTACTGCAGATGTGTGTACAGGATGTCATGAGTGGCAGAGAGACTATCCCAGATCTTCAGAGGTTCCTGGCAGGAAAGACCAGGGGAGTCCTCACTCAGAGAGAAAATGCTGCCAGGAGCCAAGCACATCTTCTGTACCCCCCTTTCCACCTGTTCCCACTCCTAGAGGTTCCACCCCTGTTCCACCCTTGTTCATTACCCCTGTTTCCTTTTCCTTTTCAGACCTTACCTTCAACCCAATGCCTCCCTGCTCACTGTCAGCAGCAGCAGTGGCTACAAACCATGGGAAAGTAAAAACTGCATTTTGAACAGCTCTGCTTCTAGCAGACTGCTGGGCATGCTCAGTGACAAGGGAAAGCTTTGATTATAAATAGGAAGCTTTTGTTAAACACCTTTCCATTTTGGTGTATTACTTCGTAACGGGATCAGTGTGGAGCCCTCTGCAGAGATTCCTAGCCTAGACCAATCAGGTCTTTAAGAATGAGATGCTCAGATATGGAAAATATGTCTCAATCCTTTGCATTCTCTACCGTATCTCCAGCATTCATCTCCCTGTTCTGTCCCCTCTGTAGGTGCACACAAAGAGCATCCACAAATTGTATCCATTCCATTTACATACCTCACAGCTATAGACATATGCAACCAGCTATAAATACATAGCAGCCCTTGACTGTGGATTTGTCTCTTGCAATTGTTTGGCTATTAACTTGCTCTATACTGAAATGATATGAATAAAGTGGGGTTGCTAAGAAAAGGTTAAATATTAGCCCCTCTTTCCATCCCCCTCGGAATAAATTTATTTCCCAGAGAATGCTTCAGGCAGCAGAAAGTTCTCTGGATAACCCCTTCCTGTGTATATGTTAGGCTGATTTTTTTCACAAGGGCAGCAGAATCTTTAACTCGTGATGAAAATAACCCATTAAGAAAGCCATGAAGGGCAACCTTCAAGGAAAACTTTGGAGAAAACTTGAAGTGTTAGTTGATATTCTACTGGGACACCCGGGACATGAACTTTTAAGGTTTTTGAGAAGTCATATGACATTTTCTGATGCTGAGCACTTTCATAGAGATTGTCACAGTTATTCTTTGTGGCAACTCTCTGAGGTAGGCGCAGTCACAATCCCCATTTTATAGATGAAGAAGCAGAGGCTTCAAAAGAGTGAACCATTTATAGTCAAGTTGTACAACTAGTAAGTATCCAAGCAAGTCCAGGTCTGTCTGTTGCCAAAACCTGTATGGTAGACTCTGCATTCTGCTGCCTCTAATTTCTGACACCTCTTTGCACATGGAGGCAGATATGGGGAAAGGTGACGGTGATGGCTCATTTGTACCTGGTGTGCACGATACTTCATGTATAATGATACCACTATGGTCCAAGAACACTTAAACTCAGTTTGGATGGCCTGTCTAAAGGAGCATTATTTGCTTTATTTGGCAAATTAGAAAACTGATGTGCATGGAGCTTGGAGGGCAAAACCCAAACAAAACAAATGTCACTGGAGCAAAGTCTTCTGAGCCCCCATTGATAAGTATTTATTCCCTTTTGCTTTTAAATAGCGTTGCAGTGTAATTGCCAGCTATTTCCCAGGTCATTCACTCTCAATAGACACTCTCATCAATTTCCTAGAATCTTTTACAGAATGTATATACTGGAAGATTTTCACTTTCATTAAGATGGGAAATTTAGAAGTAGAAACAAGCTGAGTCTTTCTTTTTAAATCACTACAGTTCTCCATGTTTGTTTCCAATGTCTTAAACATCCTTCAGAAGATTTAGTAGATGTTATGATTTTCTGCTTTTAAAAGAGGTCAGGGAAAATCCTTCCCTCCAAAGGTGATTCCAGTCAGCCGGATAAATCTGGTGCCATGTAGTTCACCCAAGTGCCAGCATTTGCATTTCTGCATATCTACAACCTTGGTACCTTGTATAGAAAAGGATAAGCAGCGAGATCTTGGTTCTGTCACTGAAGGATAGAAATTTCATATGGCATCTTGTACAATAATTATTCTTCTTTCCAGAACTCAGTCAGATAAAAGGAATGATGTCTGAGAAGCTCACACAGATGTAATAGTACAGGTTGAGCAACAGTAATCCAAAAATTTGAAATCCAAAATGCTTCAAAATCTGAGACTTGTTCAGTGCCGACAAGTGGAAAATTCCACTCTTGACACTTTTGCTTTCTGATGGTTCAATGTTCACAAAATTTGTTTCATGCATGAAATTATTAAAAATATTTCATAAAATTACCTTTAGGCTGCATGCATGTAGTGCGTAAAGAATATATGAAACACAAATGAATTTTGTGTTTAGACGTGTGTGTCCCATCCTTAAAATACCTCATTATGTATATGCAAATATTCCAAAATCTGAAAAAAAATCTGAAACACTTCTGGTCCCAAGCATTTTGGATAAAGGATACTCAATCTGTATCTGAATTTAAATTCTGAAAACCCCTCATACAGTTTCTTAGCGCCTACATACTTTAATTTTATCCTCTATTTGAATAGGTCTGGATTTACAGCCCATGGGGAATTAGAAAACAGAAGGTAAACAGCTATTATTAGAAAATTAATAATAGCAAGAAGCAGAAACTGATAACCAGAGAATAAAGAGGAAGATACAATTTAAATTTTCCATAAAATATTTGAAAGGCTTAATTTAATGTGTGGGTAAGCCTCTCAATACTGCATTTCAGTAGAACTTCTGGATATCTTTGGATTACAATGTTGTAGAACAGCAAATAAACATGAATGATGTTGACTCTGAATCCATACTTCGAATGCTACGTAATGCCAGAAACATACGGCCCGAGGTCCTCAGCCAGTCACTGGAGGATTTCCGTGCTGTGACCCAGGAGTGGCACGTGCCTCTCTTCTCATGAACCAATGTGTTCCAACACATTTGATTAGTAGCTATGGCCTGGAGAGGGGATTTGGAGGCCATAACCACATGACTGACATTGTTCTGAGTGATGACACTAATTAGTGATGGCTGCTGCCCATGGGGACCCAGTATTGTGCTGCAAATGTCATGTATTTCCCAAATGGAGGGCCGATCCACGCTTTTTAGATTATGTCCTCTATCCTCCTTCTGCAACCTAGGCCCTACTCAACGTCAATGATTCTCATACAACCATACTTTGTACATGATTTGGCCCTCTTCTCTTGCCTTCATCTGGAACACCATTACCCCCTCATCATTACCATAAACCAGTTCTCCTTTCAATATCCCACTTGGGTGTCATCTACTTTAAAAAGCCTCCCCCGAATGCCCCAGACAGAAATCCTTTCCCCCTCTTCTGAAAGTGCTTTTCTGTAGGTATTCAGCATGTCTCCCTTGTATTAAATTTATTTATGTTCTTGCCTTCTCTTTCCTGCCGGACAACAAACCCCTTGAATGCAATAACCCTGTCTGGATCGTCTTTGAATCCATCACTGTGATTCACACAAAGACTTGCACTGAATAAAGTGTATGTTATAGGAATATATAAATAAGTGAATGGCGGGTGCTCAATATTTGTTGAATTAATGAACGTAAGATTATTATGACTACTCACCTGCTGTGTCACAAAGAGATTAAATTACATTTTGTAGGCTAGAGAATAGGGCTAATGCTTTGGAGGCTTTATGAGTAGCTAGACTCTGGGGAGATGGCAATAAAGTACCAGCTCCTAGGGAGCTCACAGGGCAGGAGAAGAGACAGGGAAGTAGATGGACATGCACAATAGGTAATGCTGATAGTAGAGATTCAACAGACATTTGTTGTCTTGAATTTGCTGGCAGGTCAATAAAAAGCTGATAAACACATTAGGTTAGAGAATCTTACATAATATTTTAATGCATTTACTGTCAAGGGGCATAATCCTAAAAGAACATTTTTGTTTGTTAGTGTGCATGTGTACACGTTTACATGCTTGTGCTTGCAGGAATGTGCAGAGTGAGAGGGGTGTACAGAGATCGCACAAGATCTCCTGAAATGTCTCCAAAAAAAGAAACTGATAATTCCCTGAAGACGAAAGAGAAAACATCCCTGAATAAATAATACCTTTCAAGAGGCTTAATACATTGTAAAGAGCATTTTTACTGATTGGTAGAAATTCTTTTTGATTAATTAATTAGTTAATGTTTTCAAAGCACTTTCAAGATGAAAAACATTTTGCAAGGGCTACATAATTGTTATTTTTCCTATGTACCTCGGTTTTCCACATTACTGGGTTTGTTATTCTCTGGGATTGTTCACCGAGCCACGTAACCTCACGGAGGCATGGTGTGGAATACTCTCGAAGAATAGAGACAGAGAGATGGGGTTGCTAATGAGTAGGAAATTAAAAAAAAAACCTCTGCAAATATACCTTAAAATTATATTTGAAATATAATCAGACAAGAAAATGGAGAGGAGAATCGTGCTGAAAACTAGTCATGTTCTCTACCAGGGAAGTTCCATTTGTTCCCTAGCAAAGAACTCCAAGTGCCAATGCTTGGATTAATATTTATTTGTTTAAGGAATAATAATGACTTTTACTAAGTGCTTACTATATTGTTCTAGTACTTTGCATATACTAATGAATTTTTGCCTCAAAATGACAATTTGAGGTATTTTTATTATAAACATTTTATAGACAAAGAAAAGGAGGACCACAGAGGCTACGCCACTCAGCCGAGGCCGTGTACGGCTTGCGAGTGACACATCGGGCACTTGGCCACGATGGGAGGAGGGAAAGTGGGAAAAGAGGAGTGAGGTGGAAAAAGAAAGGAAGTAAGAAGGAAGGCCAGAGAGAGGGGAGAAGGGAGGGTGGGGGAGGAACCAAAGATCTCTATCCTTACTGAGTGCTAGAAATTCTACTACACTCTTCCCCTACAATGTCTGATGACACACTAATAGATTAATAAATAGAAAATAAATGAGGCCAGCATGTCCTATTGGTGACACTAATTCACATGGCAAAGGGGATTTAGCCGCCTTTCCAAAGTGAAGATCTATATTAAATCTGGCGCCACCTGACTTTCTGCCCACAGACCCAGGCCCCTAAAACCCTCATTACCATCAAATGACATGGCACCATGGAGAGAATGAAGCCCTGGGTCACGAGCCTCAGATTCCACTTTGTTTAAAAGCAACTGGTATATTATAAAAAAAAAAAAAAAAAAAAAAAAAAAAAAGCTTCACGCTAGAGTGAAAAGAGCAAGGCTCAGATGACGGCCTCGTATCATCCCAGCCCCTTACCAGCTGCATGGCTGTGGTCCTCATTACCTAACATGTCTGAGCCTCCACCATCCTGTGCATAAAATAAGGGCCAAAAAGCTTCTCTCCTAGATTTCTTGTGAAAATTACTTGTGAAAACACATGGAAAGCAACCAGCAATGTCTAGAATACACTGGGCGCTCCGTAAAAAAATAGGAATTCTAGTATTCTCTCTTCCTCCTTTTCCTCTTTTTTCCTCTCTCTCACGCTCATGTGGCCTGGCCTGTTAAAGGACATGTCAACCAATTCCCAAGCATTGGATTCCAGAGTCCCAAAAATGGTGACTCAAGCAAAGTAATGCTATCAAAATCCACTGTTTGGTTCAGCTGTGTCCCCCTAGACGTTAAAACATCAATGAGCTGAACACTATGTATAATCTCTGAAATGGGTGAGCTAGTAAGAATCTCAGAAAACTGAGAACAGGTGTCTATCTGGTACAAAGACAAAGGCCAAAGGTAAGACAGGTGTGCATGATTTATGGGCCTTTGTGGCTGCAGGGTTCTTGTTAAAGCAGGTGTAATTAACAAAGCACTTTGCAGACATGAGAAAGATGCTACAGCCACACAACCAAGATAGGGATGGAGCGGAGCACGCCCCACCCTCTCCACCCACAAGCTGGGTGATCCCAGGGAGGTTATATGACCTCTTCCCGCCTCAGTTTTTCTCACCCAAGAAATGGTTACTAATACTTGGTCAGAGTTGGCGTGAGCAGGAGATGAGCTAACCCAAGGAAAGGGCTTAGGACAGCACCTGACTACCAGCAGCTGACGCTGGTCGTGGTGCAGAGTCAGCCCTCTCCCCTGGCGGCAGCATCGAGAAAGATCTTTCATACTATGCGCAGTACGCAGCCATCAACAAGCATCCTCTGAGAAGTAACAGGTTAGGCAGGTTAGTGCTCTGCCCGGCAACCTGTGCGGAGGTGAGTTATAATAAGAACGCGGTGCCCGCTACATCTTCCCGACCTTCTGTCTTTGGTAAGGGACACAGCCTCCACTGCAGGGCTTCCAGAAGCACTCGCAAGTGCCCTGTGATTATGTCACGGTGACTTGGAGGAACAGAATGCCTTTCATAGGGAAATGAAGTTTGCGAAATAAGCACTGGGAGTATTTTTGGTTCTGAGATGAAAAGGCCTGTGTCCTTTCCTGCCAGCCCAGATTCCACCTCCCCCCCCCCGCCCCCAACCAGGAACACTTCAAAGATATTCTAATAGGAAAGGTTGCCAAATAATTGTCAGAGAGGATTAGTATTATCAGTGACCAAACTGTGAGCCTTTGGTCTTCTGGCAAGCCAAGTGGAAAGCGGAGCCAGCTCCAAAAAGCAGTTTCTGTGGAAAGCAGAGAAGTAGCCCTTATCCCAGGGAAAGGGACTTAGGCAGCGTTTAGCACCCCAGATGAGCAGACCACCTATTCTTAGGACAGACCAGACAGAGGGCACATTGCCCTCACTTCTATTCAGTGATAAAGACCAAACATGCAAGGCACAGGCAAGCAATAAACAAAGTAGTCATTAAGGGATTTAGAGTAGGTGACGTAATTATCCCATTCTTACCCCTAACCTCACCCCACTGGGTTCAAATCTTTATGGAGAGCTCTAACAGCCCAGGGCACAGCCACAGTCATTGGAAGGAGAAAAAGAGGAGAGGGGAGCTGGGGCTAATGATATATCTCAATTCACATTTCAGCTAGAGAGACAGTAGACAGGAGGCAGCAAGACAGTGTTTCTAGCAAGGAACCGTGTGTCATGCCATTCTCTGAATGGTAACGCAGATGGGAAGAGACTGCAGCACAAATCGATTTGAAAGGCTGGGGGTTGCGGGGAAGGTGAGAAAGTAAGAGACTACTGGAAAATTCTTCCTGAGAACGTTTCCTCACCAAGGATGTCCTTATAAGCCATGTTTCCTCCTACAACAGAAACTCGTTCTCTTATAAATTTTATCATGTCATCCCTTTCTTAAATACCTTCAATGGTTCCTTATTGCCTTTAAAATGAGGTTCAAACCCAACAGGAGGCCATGCCTTGACTTTGACCACTGGTTAAGCCTACCGTCAAGTACTATCTTCCCCCACATCCCAACCATGCACCCTACATTTTGATCACACAGATTCACCATCTTTTAAAAATACATTATGTCCTGTATCATAGCACGTCTTGTTTCTTTCTTTCAATGCTCTCCCTCTGTCTCCATGTTTGGTAAACTATTTTTCTTTCAAAGCTTTGCATAATAGAATAACATTATTCTGAAATCTTGCCAGATTTCTCCAGGAAGAAATTAGAATTCTCACTTCTGTGCCTCTTTACCTCATCTTATACTAACTATTATTTTACTGTATAATTTTTGATATTTTAATAATTACCTTATTCCTCTAATATCTTGCTAGAATGCTGAATTATTTGAGGGCTTGTGTTTGTGTCTTGTTCTTATTTATATGGTGAATGCCTGCCTACGGAAAACAATCCATTATTATTATTTTTCCCAAATGTAAACAGGACATGAGTATTCATACTTTGAATATCAGTTCACCTTGCTTATTTATAATAATTACAATGAGATCATGTGATCATGACTAAAGCACACACCACCATCTAGTGGCAACACCTACAAATTGTAGTATCAAGTTTTAAGATAATGGGTAAAGTTTTGGATAAAGTTTCTACCTGCAAGCTGGAATTTAAAAATAGTGACTATGCTAATAGCTACCACTAAAGTGGTCATTTTGGTAACATAGTCATATATTGATGATTAGCTGATAATTTCATCGGTACTTGTAATGCATTTGATTATTCTGTTTGTCCAGTTATTTTCAATTTAAAAGTCTATTCATATAATTTATTTTTAATTTTTTTATTTCAGAATATTACAGGGGTACAAATGTTTTGGTTACATGGAGTGCTTTTATAGTGTTTTAAAGTTATAAGTGTGCCCATCACCAAAAGAGTGTACATTGTACCTGTTAAGTATGATTTCACCTATCTCCTCCTCTCCCCTCCCACCTGCATGATTTCTGTTGAGTTTTACTTCCATCTGTGTACATGAGTGGTGATCAGTTAGTTCCAATTTAATAGTGAGTACATACAATTTTTTTTTTTTTTTCCTATTCTTGCTATACTTTACTTAGCAGAATGGTCTCTAGTTCCATACAGGTTGTTACAAAAGGTATTGGTTCACGAATTTTTTTTTTTTTTTTTTTTTTTATGGCTGAGAGGTACTCCATAGTATACACATACCACATTTTATCAGTCCACTCATGTATTGATGAGCACTTGGGTTAATTCCACATCTTTGTGATTGTGAATTGCGCTGCAATAAACATTCTAGTGCAAGGGTCTTTTTGATAAAATGACTTTTTTTCCTTTGGGTTAATATCCAGTAGTGGGATTGCTGGATCAAATGGTAGGTCTACTTTTAGTTCTTTGAGGAATCGCCACACTATTTTCCGTAGAGGTTGCACTGATTTAAAGTCCCACCAAGAGTGTATAAGTGTTCCTTTCTCTCCACATCCATGCCAGCATCTACTGTTTGGGGACTTTTTGGTAAAAATCATTCTCACTGGGCTTAGGTGTTATCTCATTATAGTTTTGATTTGCATTTCTCTGATGACTAATGATGTTGAGCATTTTTTCATATGTTTATTGGCCATTAGTCTGTCTTCTTTTGAAAAGCTTCTAATTCATGTCTTTTGCCCACTTTTTAATGGGCCTTAATTTTTCCTTGCTGATTTGCTTGAGTTCCTTGTAGATTGTGGTTATTAGCCCTTTGTCAGATGTATAGCATATGAATATGTTCTCCCATTCTGTAGGTTGTCTATTTGTTCTGTGAGTGTTTCCTTGGCTGTGCAAAAGCTTTTTAATTCTCATATCAGCTAACATAGATTTCAAATCAACAATAGTAAAGAAAGACAAAGAAGGTCATTATATGATGAGAAAGGGAGCAATTCATCAAGAATACATAATAATCCTAAATATTTATGCACCTAATACAGGTGATCCCAGATTTATAAAGGAAACTCTACTAGATCTAAACAAAGTGATAAACAGCAACATTGTAATTGCCGGGGACTTCAACACCCCACTGACAGAACTGGACAAATCCTCCAAGTAGAAAATAAAGAAACACTGGACTTAAATGGGACTCTAGAACAAATGGGTCTAACAACATTTACAGAATATTCTATCCCAAAAGTACTGAATATACATTGTTCTTATCAGCACATAGAACATTCTCTAAGGTTGATCACATCTTAGGCCACAAAACATGTCTCAACAAATTAAAAAAAATAAAAATTATACCATATATCTTCACAGACCATAGTGGAGTAAAATTAGAAATAAACTCCAACAAAAACACTCAATTCTATGCAAGGTCATGGAATTAAAGAATCTGTTGCTGAATGATAATTGGGTCAAGGAGGGAATAAAAGTGGAACTCAAAAGATTCCTCAAACCAAATGACAAAGGGGATGCAAGTTATCGAAATCTATGGCATTCAGCAAAAGCAGTCCTAAGGGGAAAAGTCATAGCCTTAAATGCCTACACCCAAAAGACATAAAGATCACAAATCAACAATCTAATGAATCATCTCAAGGAACTAGAAAGGAAGAGCAAACTAAACCCAGCAGAAGAAAAGAAATAACTAAGGTCAGAGCAGAGCTAAATGAAATCAAAAACAAAAAAATAATATAGAATATTAATGAAATAAAAAGTTGGTTCTTTGAAAAGATAAACAAAATTGATAAACCTCTTGCTAGATTAACCAGAAATAGAAAATAAAGGACCCAAATAAACTCAATCAGAAATGAAAAATGAGGTATTACAACTGATACCACAGAAATACAAAATTTCATCTGTGAATACTATGAAAATGTCTATGCACATAAACTCAAAGTGTTGAGGAAATGAAAAAATTCCTGGAAACACACAACCTCCCAAGTCTCAGTCTGGAAGAAATAGAACTCTTGAACAGACCAGTTATAAGCAACAAAATTGAAGCAGCAATAAAAAATCTTCCAACAAAAAAAGTCCCAGACCAGATGGGTTCACACCCAAATTTTATCAGCCCTACAAAGAATTAGTACCCATATTGCAGAAGTTATTTCATAACATCAAGAAGGAAGGAATCCTTCCCAATTCATTCTATGAAGCCAGTATCATCATGATATCAAAGCCAGAAAAGGATACAACAAAAAACAAAACTATCAACCAATATCCCTTATGAATATAGATGCAAAAATCCTCAATAAAATTCTAGCAAACTGAATTTAGCAGCACATCAAAAAAAATAAATAAATAATCCACCATGACCAAGTGGGCTTTATCTCAGGGATACAAGGATGGCTCAACACACATAAATCCATAAATGTGATTCCACACATAAATCCATAAATGTGATTCCACACATATTCATATACTTTAAATGGATGCAGTTAATTTTACATAAATTTTATAAATTTGACTTTTAAAAAGTCTATTTATAATACAATATCTTTTCATACAGAGTCTTTGCATTAGTTCCTTTAACAAATGTACCTATTATATGTAAAACAGTGCATTAGACACTGCATTATGGCAAGTTTTCTCCTAGGTTAAAAGAATATAATGTCAATGTATGTTTCCAGTGCCCAGCACTTGACCAACCAAAAATTTCCATAAATTAGCACACTTGTAACCATAAAATGGCTACTGCCCCTTATAACAATGGTCCTTAGACTGTAGTTGCTATTGATCTGAAAGGATTATCAAATAAAAATTTTATATTCAGCGTAGGTTCTGGATTAAGAATGTTCAGTTGGTGTGGCATTTAAAGATATCATTTCCCAAGGATCAGTAGTAATTCTTCTCAACTAGAATTTTTAGGGTTGTTTGTTTTTTGAGACAGGGTCTGATTCCATCGCCCAGCTAGAGTGTAGTAGCATCATCATAGCTCACTGCAACCTCAAACTCTTGAGCTCAAGTGATCCCCTTGCCTCAGCCTCCCCAGCAGCTGGAACTATAGGCAAGCGCAGCCATGCCAGCTATTTTTTGTATTTTTGTAGAAATGGGTTTTCACTATATTGCTCAGCCTACCTCAAACTCCTGGCCTTAAATGATCCTCCTGCCTCAGCCTCCCAAAGTGCTAGGATTACAGGCATGAGCCATCACATCCAGCATCAATGGGAATTTTATATCAGACACAATACTCTAGTCCATGATCACATAAAAAATTTATGGTACAATAGTTATCATATTGCTGCTAGACAAATATAAATGCCTTTCTTGAACCATTGGAATTCTCTTCTTGTTGCTGTATGTATTCCTCCAATATTGTTGGGGGAACATATATGATGGATGAAATAACAAAGGTGCTCTATGTACACTGGCTGCTACTCAGAGTAAGATGTAGCCTATATCTTTATTCAGGTACATAAGAGAACTCCAAAGTCAGGCTGCTGGAGGAGATAAAAAATTTTGAAAGTAAAACAATGTGTTTTGAAGATAAGAACTTGCCTCCTGAATTACACCCAGGTCTGAGTTTCACTCTTTGCATATTTGTGAATTGAGAATTCATGTGGGGGCCTCCGTAAGATCCTCGACACGTCTGGCCTCTCCTTTCCCTAATCTGCTCTGTAAAAGGTCACCAGATTATCATGCTAAACCATTGCTGCACATATCACTTTTACTTGGAAACTTTCAGACTTCCAACCCTCCAGAGAACAAAATTCTAACGGCTTATTGAAGCAATCAAGGCACCTCCTGACCTGAGCTCCACTTTGTGGCACCTACCCAACCACATGCTATGCTTTACCTCCCACCTATTGGCCATGGGTACCATTTGCCAATGACAAAATGTGCTCTGTGGTATTTTATCTTAATTTTTTCCTCTGCTAGTACTTCTCAAACTATAATGTACCCACAAATCACTTGGGGATGCAGATTTTATTCAGGGGATCTGGGACAGAGCCTGAGATCTGACATTTCTTACCAACTCTGTGGTGATGCCAGTGTTGCTGGTCCCAGGACCACAAGTTGTGTAGCAAGAATCTATTTCAAGTCTCAACAAATGCACCTCCATTTTCACCCCCTGACCTTTCTGACTTCTGAAATAGTAACTTATTCTGGAAAAATCAACTCTGAACCTCTCCCCTTCTTAACATTTTCCCTAGTACCTCTAGTTCAGTGGTTTTCAAGTTGGCTGCACATTAGAATTACCTGGGGAACTTTTAAAAACCCAGCTGCACAAATGCATGCCAGCTTGATTAAGTCAGAAAATCTGGGGTTGGGACTAAGGTACTAGTATTTTTTTTTTTTTTTTAACTCCTCAGGTGACTACAGCCTGCAGCCAAGTTTGAGAACTACTGGTTTGGATGGAAGCACATTGTTTTCTATACCTATAGCTCTTTGTGTTTACCTGTGTTGTATTTGAATGTACTGTAAACTATTCTTGTCTTCATAAATGTCTCACTTCTCCTGTTAGCCTGCACGCATTTTGAGGATAGGATGTTTGCCATCTCTTGGCAGGCTGAATACCTTAGCACTTATGCAAGGGATGTTGGGTCAGAGTCCCTGAGTTCAGTTCCTAGATCTGTCACATACTGCCTTGCCATGTACCACCTTGGTGTCCTTGGGCTTATTCTTTAAGGTCTCTAGGCCTCAGTTTTCTTCTCCATAAATTGGAAATAATAATGGAAGCTGCATCACAGGGTATTTTTAATAATTAAGTGAGACAAAGCACATGAAGCACTGAGTGCTGGCTCACAGCGTCTACTCAACAAATGCTAGCCATTATTATTATTAATTAGCCTTCTTTGTCGGTCTCACATTGTATAACATAGCAGTAAGCAGTCAATAATCATTTGCTGGATGAATAAGTCAATAAATGATGGAGAATAAATCATATTTAATTGCTCTAAAATAAACTCAGAGCAGCCAGCCTTCTACTGAAAAATTCAAGTTAATGAACGTTAACTATTTACAAGTGCTTGTAAGCATCTTTGTGGCCATTAGCCTAATGAATTCAAATCTGAAAAAAGGTAGATGGTCTCCTCACAATGGAAGAGATCAGATAATAATGACCATGTCTCAAAAAATGTTTTTTAAAACATTCTCAGTAGCGTGTGCCCACTGAAATTTACTAAACCTATTAGCATAAATTTAAAAGGTTATATTGAACATATTCTTTTCAGTAGGACACCTTTAAAACCCAACCCAAATGACAGCAAGCACTGAATTTTATAACCCTGAAAATTCGTGAATGTCTGTCCTTCAGTAATGAACAGTGTCTCATCCTCCATCAGAGGGATATTGTCTTGGCCACCAGAAGTGTGTAAACAGCTCAGCTTTATAATCATTCTTATGCCAACAGTGTATTTCATTCCCATTGAACAGTAAAGCAGGTAGGTGACTGAAGACTGCTAGACATAATACATAATGTGATGGAACGAGTGAAGTCTGCCTATTACCAGTGTGAACAGAGCGCTTTTGTTGGACTCCGTCCTGGTGGAATGAATAGCCTCTGTTATGTTTATTGATTACACCCTAAGTATTGAGATAGAGGTGGCTGGAGCTGCCCAGAAAAATAGTCAGATGCCATTGTGTGCCTTTCATTTTGGCAAGGCCAGATAATCAGTCAGAAATTCACTTTTAAACTCTAAACAAAATGTTCGATATTCTTACATCCCACAAGAATAAAATCAAGTAGAAAAAGAAATGTCTTAAGTCACTTGTCCCTGAGCACTTTTCACTAACTCTGTGGCTGCCATCCTGGCCCAGGGCATCATCGACCTTTGCCTGAAGAGCTGCTACAAGGCTCCCTTGCCCCCACTTTCTTCCTACACAGTCAATATCTTAAAAATTCTATCTGATCATGCACTGTCCCACTTAAAACCCTCCAATGACTTCCTATTGTACTCTGAACAACATCTGGACTCTCAGGGGTCCTACTAGCCCTCAGATGGTCCGGTCTTGCCTAATCGGTTGACCTCCTCCCACGCTGCATGGATAGCAACAATGCAGCCCACAGGCTCTTCCTGCCCCTGACAACTTCAAGCTCATTTCTCTTTCCAGACTTACTTTCCCTTTGGCACTTGCCTGGAGTTCTCTTTCCCTGGAGTTTGCAGATTTTTTCCCTCATTCTGTCCTCCCTGAGATGCTCACTAGCCCATTATTCTCCTTTATTTTCTTCATAGCTATTATCACTATCTTCAAGTATTTTATTGTTTTATTTGTCTACTTGTTTAGTGTCTGTTTTCACAGAAATTTTTTCACCATTAAAGACCCTTGGCCTCAAGCAGCGCTTAACACACTGCGCTGTAGGGATTCAACACTACACAGTTTTAATATTAGAAATGAATGAACTTAGCAACTTGTTTACCTTTACAAAAACTGCTTTTGCACACCACCTTCAATAATATCAGTATTTTGATTCAAAGTATAACCCTCTCCCCTTCAATTAAAAGAAATTCAAAAATTTTCTGCACCTAAATGGGAATGATTTTTCCCTTAGTAGCACTGTTAATTATGCATTTTGTCTTTTGGGTTTTGAAAAATACTGAAACTTGTTATTGACAATACAGTTGAAGAAAACAAAAAGGTTTCATTCCTAGTTATCTGCCATTATTACACATTATGATATATCTGAATAGAATCATATATGGTCTTTTGTGACTGGCTTTTTCTTTTTTTCATTTGGCATGGTATTCTTAAGGTTCATCCATGTTGTAGCATGCATTAGTACTTCAATTCTTTTTATTGCTGAATAATATTCCACTGAATAGTTATATGACATTTTATCCATTCATCAGTTGATGGGTGTTTGGATTGCTTATATTTTTTGGCTATTGTGGGTAATGCTGCTATGAACACGTATGTGCGCATTTTGTGTGGATGTATGTTTTCATTTATCTTGGATATAGATCTAGGAGTGGAATTGCTGAGTCATAATGTAACTCTAGGTTTAACTCTAAGGAATTGACTGGCAAATTGTTTTCCAAAGTGATTGTACTATTTTAGATTTCTACCACCAGTGTACTAGGGTTCCAGTTTCTCCATATCCTTATCAACATTTGTCACTGTCTATCTTTTTTATTTTGTTCATGTGAGTGTGAGGTGGTATCTCATTGTGGCTCTCATTTGCATTTCCCCAATGAATAATGACAGTGAACACATTAAAATGTGCTTCTGGGCCATTTGTACATATTCTTTGGAGAAATGTCTATCCTGATCTTTTGCCCATTCTTTAATTATTTTTTTATTATTAAGTTGCTAGAGTTTTTGATATATCCTGTGAACAAGTAATCAGATCTATGATTTGCAAATATTTCTCCCATTTTTTGGGTTGTTTTTTCACTTTCTTGATGTGATCATTTGAAGCACAAATTTAAAAAAAAAATTTATGGCATCTAATTTATCTTTTTGTTATTGTTGTTTGTCATATCTAAGAAACCACTGCCTAACCCAAAATCACAAAGATTTACTCCTGTTTCATTTCAAGATTTTTATACTTTTAACTCTTAAATTTAGGCCTATGATTCATTTTGAGTTAATTTTTGCATATAATATGAAGTAGGGGTCCAGCTTTATTCTTTTGCATGTGAATATCCAGTTCTAGCACCATTTGTCAAAAAGATAAATTGTCTTGCCATCTGCCTGTTTAGAAAATCAATTGGCCATAAATGTGTGAGTTTATTCTGGAATCTTAATTCTATTCTATGATCTATATGTCAATTCTCATGCCAGTACCACAATGTTTTGAGTATTGGAGTTTTGTAGTAAAGTTTGAAATCAAGAAGTGTGAGTTCTTCAACTTTGTTCTTTTACAAAACTATTTTGTATATTCTGGGACCCTTGTATTTTCAAAAGAATTTTTGGATAAGGTTGTTAATTTTTGCAAAAAAAAAAAAATACAGCTGGGATTTTTATAGAGATTGTGTTGCCTCTGTAGATCAATTTGAGGAATATTTCCATCTTAACAGTATTAATTCTTCTGATCTATGACCATTGGATGTCTTTCCATTTACTTAGTTTTTCTTAATTTCTTTCAATACTATTTTGTAGTTTTCAGTGTCCATATCTTACACTCTATTGGATATAATCATTCCTAATTATTTTATTCTTTTTGATGCTATTAGAAATGGAATTGTTTCCTTAATTTGATTTTTGTAGATACATACAAAATTTCATACATTAAACATAAGTGATTTAGGAAATTGTCTTTCAAGAAAATGACATATAGCTGATTTTGTGCAAATTTGTATAATGTAAATGATGTTCATTTTAAACTTCTACCATTGTACTCTTGTTGCTGTATAAGAAAATTAGACAACATCAACAACTGAAGTAGAAGTTAAATTAGGAAAATTTCTCTAATGGGCAGTAAAATTCCAGATGTTTAAAGATGATGCTAAAAATGATGAGGGTTAAACTCCCCTCTCTCCTTATTTTAGGTAGCATCTACCGCTGGAAGCATGTTCTCATATTAGGTTCTGTAACATACAATCCTTCTGACAGTATTTCTGAATTAGAGAGGAAAAGGGATTTTTTAAAAATTGGAGCAAATCTTATAGAAAACATAAAAATAAATCTAAAGTTCTAAGTATAAATCAAGACAAGTCAATGGACACCGTATTTTGAAGCTCAATGCATTTCTTGTTTATATTATGTTGGGTGATGTTATTTATTATAAGCTGTGTTTAATGATATTGTTGCCCCAGTGATACATTTTATATATTCCACTTACTGAAGTATTATTCCCTTCTAGCTTTAAAGTATTGGAGCAACCAACTCTAGATTCTTTTTAACTTTAATTGATAATTTAACTTTGATACTTTTTAAACATTTGAAGGAAAATACTGCTGCAAAATAAGGCTTCTAGCAGTGGTCTGACCTCTCTGGGCATTGCCTTGCACCTTTTTTTCCCCTAAAACTATGGAAGAAGAGGCAGGTGCATTAGAGATATACAGCTGTGTTATTTCTTGAAACAGCTGGTGCCAACTTGTCAAAAGAAAAGCTCTCCTTTCCAAATATTGCAAGCCCTATGTAAGTAGACATAATGTAAGCTATGTACCCACAGTTATTGATTCCGCTCATTGACAGCTGAGGTGTTTAATATATCCATCCTCTTTGTAATGCCATTTTAACACTCTTTGAGGATTAGGAAGGCGGTTTTCTCAGAGGTATTCTTCAGAAAGCAAAGGCCAACTAGCCCTGTAGTTGTGAGGGCTCTGACAGAAACCTAAGTGAGGAAAATGGAGCAGAGAAGCAAGCAGATATGTTCTAACCTGCCACAAATAATGATTTTTAAAAAGCCCCAGAAGAATGCGCTTTGCTACTTTACATAATGCTATAATGCATTAACTCGTGTACTATGACTGGTGAAAGTTTATTTATTCATTTATTTCTGCCTCAGGCAAATACCAGATAAATGCTTACAATAGCAGGTTAGCAGGTGTTTCAGCTACAGCCATTAGTAAGTACCTCCTTGATGTACAGTAACTGATTACTTGCCTGGTTCTAGACCATGTGGAAATTGTCAAAGCCTTTTGTGATTTGCAGAAAATTAAAAAAAAAAAAAGATCGAGATTTTATGCTGTAGTATTTAGATCGATAGAAGATTTTGTACACTCATGCTTGGATAATCAGCTTACAATAGAATGTGCCACATTGCATAGTCTGCATAATCTGTACATCAAGAAATTCTTACTCATTTCACCATCCACTCTTCTTTTCAATTATTTATTTATTTGGAAAAATATTCCAGGATGGCGTTCAACTGCCTCACTAACTATACCCTGTGCTAATAAATTTTAGATACTTCTTCAGCAGTGCACCTTTATTATTTTGTGTAATATACCTTCCGGCTACTGAGAGCATCCATAGGTTTCCTTCTCGCCATGATCCATCGTCCTGTGTGCTTAGCAGCTCACTGAACTGAACTGATGTAAATGAGGCTTGAAATGTTAAACACAACTTGTAATATCAAAGGTTTTCATATCAAATAATTTTGTTCCTAAAGAATCTTAGGGAGATTAAGGACGCACATGGTGTCTAAAATGTCCACCAGTTACATGAAATATCCCAGCAGTAGATGGATAATTACCAGCTCACGCTAGGAATACAAAGAAAACACAGCCAGTTTATCCTGTCCATGTAAACAGGCTGGGGAGGTTTTCTGGGAATTAGGGCCATATAAAATTTACTGAATACAGAACCAAAAATAACTGTGGACATCTGTCTGATAGAAGCTTTTATGATTGGGCCTTGAGGTAGTATTTTCCTTACAACTACAGTTGCAACAATTTTCTAAGCCCAGCTGAGAAGCAAAATGTGTAAGGCTGAGCTTTCAAACTAGCCGCTGTCAACTTATCTCAAAACCCTGGGAAATAAGTTTTTCCTAAACTGTAATGCTAAACTGATTTTCAGGGTATGTTTATACTGCTGGTTTGTGCTCAGTGTGGAAGAATTCCTTATTCTGGATACTGGGGGAGGTAGTGAGGCAACATGTCATCCAAACTGACTTGAAATTAAAGTTTCTTAAACCAAGTCCTTTGGGGTTTTTTTGGTTTGTGAAAGTCAAACTGGAATAACACACCTGAAATTCACTGCCAAAGGAGGCGCTGCTGGAGACAGACGTACATTGCTAAGACACAGAAGAAGGATGTCTAGCCGCCAGCAAAGCATAGAGCAATGGTTCTCTACTAGGGGAGATTTTGCTCCACAGGGAACCTTTGGCGACATCCAAAGACATTTTTGGTTTTCACAACTGAGGGATGAGGTGGATGGTGCTACTGGCACCCAGTGGGTGGAAGCCACGGATGCTGCTAAAGGTCCCACAATGCACAGGACTGCCCTCCGCAGCAAAGAATTTTCCAGCCCCAGCGTCAATACCGCTGAGTTTTGAGAAGCTGAGGTGTAGAGTATCGAGGCGACTACCTTGATGACTCAGAATGAGTGGAGATTTAGGTCCAAATTGTCCAAATAATTGCCTTAAACTCTTCACTTGGCTGTGTCAAGGGAGGGCTAGTCTGAGATCACAAATAAAGCTGCCTCTACTTGAGTTAATCAGTATAAACATCCAAAGGCTATGGAGGTTTCTCCGGAGTGCAGGCCGAGATCAGCCGATCAATTGTATCTGGTTTTAATCCATCACGAGAGGCAGTCTATCCCCCGGGATCCGACAGCGAGCGCGACGTGTCCGAGGACTCACGAATCAGCCAGCCACATGCTGATTCATTGACGCCCTAACCTCATTCCTGCAAGCACCATTATTTAGTTAAGGTTTATAAAGCGTTGTGAAGATAGAAAACGCCACACAAATGCTAAGTATCATTATTATTGTTATCTTCTGAGGAACTGCTTCTGTGAGTGATGTTAGGATACAAAAACACTCACAGAGACGTCACTTCAGACCCATTTGTAGTTTTGAGGAGAGGTTCCTATGATGAGTAATTCACATTGTGCCATCTCCTTTGCACTCGGAGTTAAAACAAATTAAATAAAGCTTAATTAGAGAGTGTTTTATACGCCACGAAAATGCAGCTGATTGATATTCTGAGTAAATACAGGTTAGTTATTGCAGAAAGAATGCCGAAAAGATTCCAGAATTATAAAATCAAGGCTCAATTTCGATGACATTTAAACATATGGATGAAGTAGATAAAATCCCTCAATGTAATTTAATTATTTTCAATTGTCTCTTTTTTTGGTATTATATTTAAAATATTTTATATTTTAACACTTCTCCATTTTTAACGAATATTTGCCATTCTAGTATCTTTACATTACTAAAATTCCTTTCTTTCTTTTTCTTTTTTTTGAGTCAGCATCTCGCTCTGTCACCCAGGCTAGAGTGCCGTGGTGTCAGCCTAGCTCACAGCAACCTCAGACTCCTGAGCTCAAGCAATCCTCCTGCCTCAGCCTCCCGAGTAGCTGGGACTACAGGTGTGCACCATTATGCCTAGCTAATTTTTTCTATTTTTAGTAGAGACAGGGGTCTCACTCTTGTTCAGGCTGGTCTTGAACTCCTGACCTCAAGCAATCCTCCCACCTTAGTCTCCCAGAGAGCTAGGATTACAAGCGTGAAACACTGCGCCTGGCCTAAACTTTCTTTTTAATTGTACAGAGAGGGGTCTCTTAAAACACTGTGTAGAAAAAAAATAAGCAAATAAAAATCTTTCTAGCAAGCCCTAGTAAAGTGTTAATTGTAGAGTGATTGCTTAAAAAAGTAACAGTGGATGTATTTGTAAATTATTTTAGATTTAATTTTGTGATGCTAGTTACTTTCTAAACTGGCAAGCTTTCTTCAGGATTTTGTTTCAGGTGGAAACTGTCAAACTGTCAATGGATGCAGTAGTCACATTTTGACTGTCATGCCTAAGGAAGTGTGGAAAATACCGATACAATATGGTACTACTAATGATTCAATCATGATGAGAACACAGGCAGACATGGTTTATGCTTACATGTGTATGCTGATTGTCTTTTTCTGCTAGTCTCTTTCATTTTTGTAGAAATCTACGGGAAAACCAGGTTTATCAATTTAGTAAATTTCTGCCACTTTTTGCCCACATCTAGTCCAACTCTTGTCCGCTTCTTCATGACTGCTTACCTTTTACACTGCCAGAAACAAGGAGATTTAAAATGGGGATTTATAGCAGAAGCAAATTAATTTCTAACAGAAAACATCTTTTATGTAAATGCTAAACCCAGCATAGTTATATTCCTGCATTTATATAAATGCTAATTTTTCTTCCCAGAGCCAAAGTAAGATATAGCCTGGTGCTCAGTATCAGCCTTTTCCTATCTTCTGTGCTAGGTTACCCAACAAACTGGTAAAATATTACTTACGACACTAGTATCATGACAGAGTGTGCCATCCAAGCAAAAAGAGAAAGAGAAAAAGGAGAGAGAAGGCGGTTCTAATGAGCTGATCTACAGTTTTGCAATCATAAAAGCTGGAAAGCTATTTTAATTTCCACCTACTTGTAAGTTTTGTGTTTAGGTTTAGTTTGCTCTTATTTTGAATTATGTATAACTGTTGGCAACATAGTCATTCCCTGATTAGAACCGCTCAGGTCTTAATTTGTCCTTGCCTTTATCCTCCAATATTCAAACTTGGCCAAGGGAAAAGTAGGGACCCAGTGATAAATAAGCAGGGCTGGAGATCAAAACTGTGAGAAAGATCAAGGCAGAAAGAACTGGAAACAGAATGAACTAACATTCTTCAACCTTCACACGGCTTGTTATTTTATAGCTAACCAAACAAATAAATATTTTCAGAAGTCTTTGGAGCGAGCCTCCATTTTCCCAAAGAGAAGATCTGTTTGGGAAGAGTGGTAACATGTATATGTGTAGACCTGTAGTTGAAATCATCAAATGTCTACTTATATTTAATTTTTTAATTTAGCTACATATACCTATTCAAGATTAGCTATTTTTAAATACTTTATTGGGATATAATTCAAGTACTATAACATTCACCTATTGAAAGTATACAATTCAACAGTGTGTAGAGGTTCAAAAAGCAACCTATACCCTTCAGCTATCACCTCTCTGCTCCTCCATCACCTCCCTCAACCCCAGGCAACCACTGATCTTCTTTCTGTCTCTATAGATTTCCCTGTTCCGGACATTTCATATGAATGGAATCATATAATATATGGTCTTTTGTGACTGACTTCTTTCGCTTAGCATGATGTTTTTAAGTTCATTCGTGTTGTAGCACGTATCAATACTCCATTCCTTTTTATGGCTAAATAATATTTCATTGTATGAATCTACCACATTTTAATTATAATTTAGTTGATGGGCATTTGAGCTGTTTCCACCTTTTGGCTACTGTGTATAACGCAACTATAAGCATTCATGTACAATTTTTGTTTGGACATATACCTAGGATTAGATATTTTTAAAGTATTAATTTATGAATGTTTTTGGATGATCTCAGTGAAAACTTCATCCCAATCCCCAAGAACTCTTTTATATAATATTTGAACACATTGTTTGTTTGTTTGTTTGCTTGTTTTCTTATTCACCTGGAAAGTTCATATATGTGATCTCCAAGATGTCAACACTTTACTTCAAGGTTTGTTTACAGTTGGTATTCAACACATACAAGTGTGAGGTCAGACCACAAAAACCCTTCCTAATTATACATTAAATCTTTTGTCTCCTTTATTTTCCTGGTTCCATCAGTTGATTTCTGTAAGAATCCAAAATTGCTTTGATTGAGATTATCTCTGGATAGTGTGTTTTTCCATTACTTTTTGCATTTGTGTTTCTCAGGCTGGGATGCTGGTTCCCCAGATAATGGTGTGGCTGGATCCTTTAGTCACTGAATCGTCATTTTATGTCAGAGAGGTCATCCTATCCAAAATTGTAACTCCACTTTTCCTCAAACAAACAAACAAACAAACACACACCCTCTTATTTCTGCTTTATTTTTGTCTTTAGCACTTATGATCATCTAACATTATATTTTCTTATTTGTTTTGGTTTGTTATTTATCTCTTTCCCTAGATTATAAGCTTGACAAGAGCAGAGGTTTCTGTATTGTGCTCATGGCTGAAATACAGAGCCTACAACAGTGCCTGTTATATAATAGGCACTCATTATTTGTTGGATGAGTAAAACTGTTGTGGAGTCAATTTGTCTATTGCTCAAAATTAAAACAATTGAGAGAGCTTTCCATGTAATGAATCAAATGTGTTGACTCCCTCTTTGATAGTGAATAATTTGGGGGGCTAATACTCTCTTTATAATTTGGCACAAATATTACCTCTAAAACTATGTGATTTTATTGTTATTTAATAATATTTATTACTAATAAATATTAATATTTTAGCCCTAAACAATGTAATTTTATATTAAATATTAATATTTAATTTTATTAACCTTTTATTAATGTAAAATATTCAACTGCAGAGATAAAAATAAAAATGTACAGCTCAATGATTTATCACAAAATAAACACTCATGTACCTACCCTCCTGGTGAAGCAATAGAACAATTGTCAGCACCTTGGAAGTCCCTGTTGAGCACCCATAATGTTCCAAACACCATGATTTTGCTTGTTTTAATTTTTTATTGATGAAATAAAAAAGTGCTTTCTTTATATCCATCTTATTTTGTGTAGCTATAGCTCAGGTATTTCTATTACTATATTGTATTGCTTTGGGTGAATTTACTACAATTTACTTATCCACTCTACATTTGATTAATATTTATGTTGTTTCTGTTTTGGAGCTATTACAAAAAATACTGCCATAAATATTCTTATACATGTTTTTGATATACATCTGTATGCATTCTCAACTGAATATGTTAGTATGGATATATTATCTTGGACCATATAAAATTGTCATTTGTAATGGCAAATATTGGCAATTTTATATGGTACAAGCTAATACCTAACAGTGAAATTTCTGGGTATAAGTATTTCCAACTTCAATTTCCAAAGAGGGTGCCCCTACCTGCAGTGTACGAGAGTTCCAGTTGCTACACATCCTTGCCAGCATTTGGTATCTTCAGTATTTTTATTTTTAAACATTCTACTGGATATGTAGTAGAATCATATTGTGGTTTTAATTTGCATAACCCTGATAACTAATGAGGCTGAGCACAATTTACGGGTATTTATTAGGCATTTGGGTATCTTATGAAGTAACTGTTCAAGCACTTATCCATTTTTTTTATTGTGCCATATCTCTTTTCCTAATTGATTTGTAAGAGTTCTTTGTACATTTTGGACATAAGCCTTTTGTGTGTAATGTGTATTGAAAATATATTCTCCTTCTCTGTGGCTTGATATGTTACTCTATTAATCCTGTGCTTTAATATACCAATGTTCCTAAAGTAAATACAGCCTAATTACCAATGTTTTTCTTTATGTTTTATGTCTATTGAATCCCTTTACAAAATTTCTCCATGCCAAATTTTATGTTCTAGAAACTTTCTTTATATTTCATAATTTAAGCTATAATTCATCTGGAATTAATTTTTGTATGCTATAATAAGTGGCCTCTTTTTTTTCTGTATCGATATCCAATTGAGGCAGCAACATTTCTTGAAAAGACTGCTCCTTCCACTCTGTGATACCAATTGTGTCATAAATCAAGAATGCATACATGGGTGGGTCTGGTTATGGAATTTTTATTTGTTTCATTGCTCAGTTTGGGTATGTTTACACAATATTATTCTGTCTTAATTATTATAGCTTTGTAATAAAGTCTTGATGTAGATAGGATAAGTCCTCCAACTTTATTTTTGTTTCAGTTTTCACTGGCTATTGTTGGCTCTTGGCATTTCCAACTGCATTTACCATCAATTTGTCAAGTTACATCAAGAAAATTAAAATTAAAAAAAATTAACTCTGCTCAATTTGTTTAGTTCATCTTTGTCTTCTCTCCATAATATTTTAAAGTTTCATTTGTAGAGTTATGCACACCTTTCATGAAATTTGTTCTTAGATGGTTCACTTTCATCAATGTTGTGTGTTTATAAAATTCATTGTCTAATTGCTCATTTAAAGCAATAGAGTTGGTTTTATATACTGCCCTTATAATTTCAACATTCTAATGCAGTTTTTTGACTTTTGTTATCTGAAAATAAACAGTTTCATTTCTTTGTTCCAAATTATTACATCACTCATTTTTTTTTTCTGCTTCATTAATTGGCTACAACCTTTAGTGCAATACTGAACAGAAGTTATGTTATTAGGCATACTTTTCTTGTACCCAATCTCAAAGAGAAAGCTTGGATATTTTACATTAAATATGATATTGGGTGTGATTTATTTATGATTTATTTTGTGAATAATTTTTATGAAATTAAGAAAGTTTTCTTTGTTCCTATTTTGCTAAGCTCTTCATCAATAGAGATTGTTATATTTTATTTAAAAATTTCTGCATCTTTTATAATGATTATGATTTTTTTCTATTCTCATTTAGTATGTTGCATATTGATTTTCATTTATTTTTAATGTTTATTTATTTATTTAGTTTTTAGAGACGGGGTCTTGCTCTGTTTCCTGGGCTCTGGAGTGCAGTGGCCCAGTCATAGCTCATTGTAACCTCTAACTTCTGGACTCAAGCAATCCTCCTGCCTCAACCTCCTGAGTTGCGTCACCATACCTTACCTGGTTTTCAAATATTAAACAAACCTTGCATTCATGACATAAGCCTTTTCATGATGTATTATTCTTTTTAAAATTGCTGGATTTGGTTTGCTAATAATTTGTTTAGAATATTTTTATCTATGTCTGCAAGTGATATTTGCCATTCATTTCTTTTCTTATGATCTTTTCAGGTTTTTGGTGTAAAGGTTATGTTGGTCTTATAAAATGAGTGGGGAAGTTGTTACTCTTTCTATTGGAGTTTGAAAAAGTTTCTGTTAGATCATCATCATTTATTTCTGAAATGTTAGCTAGAATTTCTTGGGTCTGGCATTTATTTTTGGAAAGGATTTAATTTATGATTGAACTTCCTTAATAATGATAGGTATGCTTAGATTTTATATTTATTCTCAAGTAATTCTTTTGCGGATTTGTCTAATCTAAATGTTATTGGCATAAAATTGTCATAATCTTTAAATTTTTTAAAATATCTGTAGGTATGTGGTATTAACCCCTTTTCAATTCCTGACATTAGTAATTTGTGTCTTTTGTCTTTTTCTTAATTAGTCTCAACAGAAGTTTATAAATTTTATCAAACTTTTCAAAGGTCCAGCTTTTGGCATTGTTAATGTCTATGTTTATTTTCTATTTCATTTGGTTTTGATCTTATCTATCTTTTATTTTTCTGTTTTACATTCAATTCGTTATTTTCTAAATTCTGGAAAAGCTAATTTTCAGCATGTCTACCTTTCTAATAAATATATTTAATGGCAAAAATTATCATCTAAGAATGTTTTTGCAGCAGCCTTCACTTTTTAATATAGCATTTTCATTATTATTCAATTCAAAATATTTTAATTTCTCTATTGATTTGTTCTTTGATGCAATTAAGAGTATTTCTTAATTCCACCCTGTGTGGACATTTTCTAGTTCTGTTTTTGTAATAATTGATAGCTAATTTCTTTGTGGTCAAAGAACATATTCTGCATGACTTCAATTCTTCATTACTTGATGACCTGGCAAAAACTCCATTTGTGCATGTGGGCCTGCATTGAATATGCATTTTGTAGTTTTATCCGGACTGGTATATTACATATGCTTATAAGATCAAGTTTGCTCATAATGTTATTCAAATTTTTGATATTCTTATTGAGTTTTGTTTATTCATTCCTGAGAGAAGCATGCAAAAATACTATGATTGGACATTTTTCTTTTTCTCTCTATAGTTTTCTCTATTCTTTATGTTCTTTGATGCTAAGTTTTCAGTGCATGCAAATTTAGAATTGTTATGTCTTCCTGTTGAATTCAACTATTATCATTATAAAGTGTCCCTCTTTATCTCTGGTAATTCTGCTTATCTTAAAGCTTACTGAGACTAATGTTAGTATAGTTAAACAGTGCCTTTTGAGTTGTATCTGTGGGCTATATAATTTTCCTTTGTTTGTTTTAAATTTTAACCATTTGGAATTCTTATATTTTAGATGAGTCTTTTATAAAAAATATATACATGACCCTGATGATTTTTCTCTTTGAGTATTTAGTTGTTTTACATTGAATATTAGGGTTTAAATACAAAATTATTCTATATGTTTTGTCCTAACATTGACTTTTATTTTGTCTGTTTTTTCTTGCCTCCTTTTCTATTTATTGATGATTTTTTGTTATTTCATTTTTGCTCCCTGTCATTTGGGAGATTACATCATTTTTTATAATTCTTTTAGAAACTAACTAGAAACTAATAGGTCACTAAATAGGAAATGTCCGATTTTGAATCAAAAGTTTAATTTAGTAGATCTCAAACAAGAAGCAGTACAATTAATCAAAGTGTATGTCTAAACTGCCAACACAGTTTTGCCATCTTAACAGTAGCTTGCTTATACCAGCAGCGAAGAAGCTTGGAGAGCGAGTAGCAATGAAATCACAAAAGTCGTTTTCTATAGCTTGTTGAGAATGGAATATTTTTCCTTGCAAGAAGGGTCCTAAGCCTGGAAGAAGTGGGAGTCAGTTGGTGCAAGGTCTGGTGATACAGTGGATGACAGTTTCCAAATCCAGCTTCTGTAGTTTGAGCAGCGTTGTTTGTGTGACATGTGGTCCAGCATTGTTTTGCAAGAGGCCTGTCTCTACTGACCAATCTCGGCTGCTTAATCACAAGCATTCTCATCATTTTGTCCAACTGGTGGCAGTAGACATCTGCTGTAATCAACCGACCAGGTTTCTTGAAGCTGTAGTGGATAACACCAGCACTGGACCACCAAACAGACACCATTAGCGTTTTTTTGATGAATATTCAGTTTTGGATTGTGTTTTGGCACTTCCTTTTTATCCAACAACTGTGCCAAACACTTGTGATTGTCAAAAAGAATCCATTTTTCATCACACATAACAATACGGTAGAGAAACGGCTCACCTTTATGTCCTTACAGCAAAGAAAGGCAAGTTTTGAGATGATGTCTCTTCTGACACTTGTTTCATTCATGTAGTACCCATCTATCCAGCTTCTTTGCCTTGCCGATTTGGTTCAATAGTATTGGAATAATAATGTCAAACCTTGCTGCTAATTCATGTGTAGGTTGAGATGGATTCACTTCCACTACAGCTTATCATTATCCACTTTGGTTTCAGGTCACCCACATGGCTCATTTTCAAGATTAAATATCACCAGAGTGGAACTTCTGAAACCATCGATGTACGGTGCCTTCATTATCCACATCCTTCCCCAACATTTTGTTGCTATTTCGAGCTATTTGTGCTGCATTGGCTCCATCATGGAGCTTATATTAAAAAAAAAAAAAAAACCCACAAATTTTTGATTTATCCATGGATTCACAAAAATTGCTCTAAAAATATGTGAAAGATAATCACAAGCGAAAATGTGCATTCGAAAGAATGAGGTTGTACCTTCACTATAAAAACAAAGCAAAACAAAAAAACAAAACAAGAAGTGTCAAAGTGAAATGTCAGAGATATCAACTGTCAAATTTAGTACTGAAGGAAATCAGACATTCCATACTTAATAACCTAATATAACTTGCATCCTTGACTTAGCAAAGCTAATTTTAGTTGGTCATTGCCTTGATCTTTAACTTCATTTACTATTTAACCCCATTTTACTTTATGTGTATAAAGGGGGGAGGTGTATATATTTAAACCCAATGAAGCATGACATATTAATATTAGTTTTTAACATATGGCCTTTTATTATTAGTAGTATCATTAGTTTTATTATTACATAGTTTATATGCATTTACATTTACCCAAGTGTTTACCATTTT
Organism: Eulemur rufifrons; assembly: GCF_041146395.1. Lineage (NCBI taxonomy): Eukaryota > Metazoa > Chordata > Mammalia > Primates > Lemuridae > Eulemur > Eulemur rufifrons. Next base: position 18,763,842 of record NC_090992.1, read on the forward strand.
ATTGCTCTCATTGCATTCTACCTCTCTGATATTCTATTAGGGATCATTTTTACTTGGCCTGAAGAATATTCTTTAAGAGGTCTTTAACATGGGAATGGTGGTAGCAAACATGTCTGAATGTGTCTATTTCTGTTCTAAAATCTTGAAAGATATTTTTTTCTTTGTATAAAAATATAGTTTGGTGATTATTTTCTATTGACACTTTATATTAATAATTTATCTTCTATGTTATGTTGTTGAGAATTCAACTGGGAGTCTTATATTTGCCTTTTGAAGACAATCTGTCCTTTTTATGTGGCTATGTTTTTTTTCTTTGTCTTTTGTTTGCAACAGTTTAATATTATGGGCCTAGACATGGATTACTTTTTGTATATTTTACTTGTAGTTCATAGATATTTTTAAATCTGAGGCTTGATATCTTTCATTAGTTTTGGAAAGTTCTTAGTCATTATCTCTTTACATAATATTTCTCTCCCAATTCCTTCTTTCCTTTAATTTTGGGACTCAAATCACATGCCTGTTGGACTTCCTCATTGTATTCCTCTATGTCTTTTGTATTCTCTTGTGATTTTCCATATTTTTGTCTCTGTCTGTTTGTTCTGGATATTGTCTTCTTATCTATCCTCTAGATCATTCTTCCTTTGTCTAAGTCTAATTGTTGCTAAAGTTACCCACTGAGTACTTAATTTTGGTTATTGTGTTTTTTTTAGTTCTCAAATCTCTATATTTTTCTTATTTCCAGTTTTTTCCATAAATATTAATTTTTTTGTTTCTTTTAACATAAGCATGTTTATTTTAAAATCTATATCCCATAAGTTCAATATCTAAAGTCTCAGCGAATCTGTTTTTATTGTCTATTGTTTGCATTGGCTTTTATTCATATTATGGGTGCATGTTATTTGTTCTGCTTTTAATTTATGTTATCTTACAACCTTGTGTGATTTTTTAAAATGTGTACTAAACGTTGAATTAAAACATGTCAAAATAACTTAAAGGCTAGAATGTTGTTATTTTTCTCCAGAGAAAAATTTGGGTTTGCTTCCAAAAGATGCACAGGGCACACTTAATCTATAATCCTTCAATCCTGTTTCAAGTTAGTTTAAAACAAATCTGAGGTCTCTGTGAGAATTTATTTAGTTTCCAGTGTTCTAAAGATTGAGTCCCTCCGAGTCCCAAACCTAAATGATTAAGTTCAACAACTGCCCCATTCCCCCTCCCTTTGTGGGCCTTGGACTTCATTTGCTGTATCTCAGCCCCATGAGCTATGTAAAAGTGCTGCTTAATCTTTGGTCTCTCAGGTGATCTACTCAGTAATCAGAAAACACTCCAAGGTAAAAAGAGCCCTAAAAATAGAAGCTTCTCTGGGCCTCTACTGTCTTACAAATCCATGCCTGGTAATATTATTTGTTCTGCAATGGCTCAAATAGGCATTATTGTTTTGTCTAGGTCTGAATTACCCAGTGATTTATTACTGGAAGCTGATGTTATACTAATCTTTATAATAATACAAAACGATATGATGTAATTTTTCATAATAAGGTAAAGGCTTGTATCATTTAGGTCATAAACTAAAATATTTAAAATTCACATTTTCTTGTTAAAGAAAGTTGATAAAAATTACTGTTGCATAGTACTAAATGATCAGAGTATGGAAAAGGGTAAAGTTTTAATACCACATTAATATTGCTAAAACTAATATAATAGCTAATATTAGTAGTTAAACAACATAAAAATCCAATATTTATTAACACATAGCCCACTGATTAAGAATAAACATAAATAAATGTATATGCACATATAGTTACCTCTCATGAGGCTGAGAGAAATTAGTTCATCTTTAAGGCTTTGATAAAGATCTGCTTTTCCCTCTGTTACTTACTAGGTGTGTAATCTTTTACAAATTACTTGTCATCTCTATCTGTAAAGATAATGATTCTACTTCACAGGGTTCTTATGATGATTGATTCAATACATATAAAAACTTAGAACAATGAAGAAAACATAGTACACATGCAGTAAGTGCTACATATTGTCAACATCATCATCATCACTAAAAGTTAGATATTAATAACTGTGAAGATTTCATCTTGGTCCCAGAGATTCTAAGAAAATCAGAAACACTAAAGGATGCTATTTTACATGAATGTCATACAACATATACAACTCCAGGAAAGACGAATATCAAAACTCTTCTTTCTGCTATCCCTGTGAAGAAGCCATTTTTGTGATCTCTACACACCTGGGTAAATGTACTCCTTTGAAATAAGCTAGATGTATTACACTGTTCATATTCAATGGAGTCTGCTGGCTTCATAAGGATGAAATGCTCTGATAAGATTGATCTTGATCTTCTCTAGGTAACTTCAGGACACACAAGAGTTCATGAAAGATGGGAGGAAACAATGCTTTAAATGTCCATAGTCTGAACCATAACCTCAATTTGTTCTATACTGTAGGTTGGAAAGTCATATTATGAGTTAATGAATATGTCAGAGTGAGGAATAAATAACTTACAAATGAATTTTGATTCACACTTGGCTCAGAAATTGGGTACTTTCTATATAATTACAAATTTAAATTGATTTCTTTTCATATTTAGTAGCCTCCTTCTTTGCCTAAATGAGTGTCATCTGACTTCTCTCAGGGACTCAATATGTCAGCTTTAGTAGAGAGGGGTTGGCAAAGGTTTTCTGTAAAAAGCAAGATAGTAAATATTTTATGTTTTGCAGGCCATATGGTCTTTCTTGCAACTACTGAAGTCTGTTGTTGAAGCTCAAAAGTCGCTACAGGCAATGAATGGGTAAACAAATGGGCATGGTAATGTTACAATAAAACTTTATTTACAAAAACAAGTGGGTGGCTGGATTTGGCCCATGGACCATAGTTTGCCAACCCCTGAAAAGGATCTTAAGGTTGAACCTTTTTCAACACAGTCTACAGGCATTTTTTTTTTTTTTTTTTTTTTTGGCTTTAACATTGCACTGTTTTACAGCTATGACTAGGGAAAATGGACACTTATTTTGCCTGTATAAAGTGATGCCTGTATCTCAGTAACTTCTACAAAGGGAGTGCCTTCATTTCAGTTAACCATAGTTTGAAATCTTCACATGGCTTTTTTTTAAGGATAGCACTGTGAGATATTTATTACTTATTTAAAGAATGCAATTTTGTAACAAAAGTATGTAGACGTTATTCAAATTTGTAAACTTTTTTTTAGTCTCAGGTATATAAAGATACCTTGAGTGTAATATTTCAAAAGCATTCTTTCTCTCATGTTGTTATGCAGGCATCCTTGAGCTGTAACAAATAGTTTGCACATCTGATTCTTTTCAATGTTTCCTCACCAACACTTTTATGAAAAATAATCTGTTATTTTAAAGATAATTTGAAAACTACCATACTTCACATTGTAGGGACTACAGTATGACATTATCAGGACAATAATGTTATTTTATCAAAAGGAAAAGAGGAAAAGAACTACTCTCTTTTTTCTTTCTTTCTTTTTTTGAGAAGCACACAGAGGAAGTCTTGAAAAATTGAAATTATCTTTTCAGCTTTGGTTCTTGAGTTTGTGAATTTTTATTTTTTGAAGGACATGATTCCACAGCATTTGATAATACTGAGGTAGGTATTTTTTACTTAATGATCAGGACAAATGGCTGAAGCCAAAATCCTAAGCATAATTTAAATTTTGACATTGACTTCCCATCTGGTCTGGAAGAAAATTAGCTTCCCCTTTAACTTGTATTTACCTATCTTGTTTCAGTAAAATGAAAATTAATTAATTGGTGTTAGTAAAACACTTGGAAGATGAAAATGCCTTATAAGTACTAGATATCATTAGATAAAGATGTCCCTATTGGAATGAATGATGCTTGCCAAAATACTTTTAGAAAAAGTATTGCCTTGCATTTAAAATCCTAATTTAATTTTCAGTAAAATGTTATTGCTTTTTTGTTAAATAGATTGAGTAACCATAAAGTCTTTGATCAAATAAGTGCTACTATGGATAGATTATTGTCACATTTTGGTTGGAACATACACTAGATATTGATCTTAGTGATGTTTTATTCATATTAGAAATTATGTCAATGTAAGCCTTTTGAACAGATGGAGAGTCGTATACTTAACTACAGAATTTAACTACCTATCCTTGTTTCCTTAATTTTCCCAATTCATTAAAGTACCATTTTTATTAGTAAATCCAAGAATTAATGAGCTTGGTGTTTGCTTACATCACCAGAGTTTCTTGTGACATTTTCTACATCACCAGCAGATTAGCCTTCAGGACACACAAATTTATTCTCCTTCTCTTCCCTGAATCTTTGCATGAAAGCTGTTTTGACTTTAATAATAGCAGACCAGAATTTAATGATTTTCAAGTAAAATGCTACTGATACATAAAACAGCATAGATAGCCTCAAATTTGTGCACAGTGCTAAAGCAAACGTTAACATAATTAATAGAAAGGAGTTGTGCTACCTTTCTTGCAGATAAATCCTACTTTATATCTGTTTAAAATAAAGATTTTTTCAATCAGTATGTTGTAACTAATTTTAGTACTCCAAGTGATAAAAAGAAAAGATTCTGTATGACCTTAACTATTTTTACTCTGGATTGTGTGTTTGTTCAATCATCTAAAATTCATTGACTAAAATTAAGAATACCCCTCATCTCCCCCAAATAGAGGACACAACATATAAATTGCTCCTTCGAATCTGGTAGCATTCAGTTGTACAATATTGTTTTTTAAATGCTGTCTTGACCCAGTTTTGAGACCCTGCGTAGAGACTCATCAGTTCCCCTTCTTGAGCAGCCAATTATGTCCACACCCCTAAAAATCTCTTTCACTCTGGGCCACTATACATGCACCCTAATCACCCCTGGGCCAGGTAAGGGACAACCAAGGCCAGCCTGGATGCCCCAGAGCCCACAAGCATTATTTAAACTAACTGATCCTAAACCTGCTTACTTACCTGCCCCGCCCTGTCCTTCCCATGGAAACCATAATAAAGACGCTTACCTACCGTTACCCTCTCCCTCTGCCTTGTGATAGACCCCAGTGATTCCCTGTGTGCTACCCTCCACCCAGCAGGTGTGACCTGTACAAGCTCTCAGGGACAGAATAAACTATTCTTCTACTTACGAGTAGAATAAACTATATTTTTAATGGCAGTGATCTCTGGCTCTTATCATATCTTATCATGGGCCTTATTATACCTAAATAATAACAAAACCTATTATAACAATTTGGAATTATTTTGATTTGCCTTTTAATTTTTTTCTTCCCTTTCTCCTGTCCTTCCTTCCTACCTTCCTTCTTTTCTCTCTTCCCTTCTTCCCTTTGTCCACCAAGTACAAGTGGACATCTGTGCTCTCTGTCTTGTAATTTGTACTTTATTATGTTGATATTTGCCATATTTTTTCAAACTAACACCAGAGTAATAAGAGAAATATCAAGCATTCTGTCCCTCCAAAGAGACATCAAGCATTGTTGTGGCACCAAGAATGGGATTAAGTAGAAGGGATACCTCATCTAGCTGGGCACTGAACTGTTGTCCAGCTCACTGAAGCCACCTCAAGTGGGTTCATGGACATAACTGAGGGCCTGCCTTCTGTCTTCAGAAGTTCTTCCTGAAGTCTCTTTTGCCACCATGTCCCTGACTTTCAACAACTCCTGTCATGGAGCTGTCATTGCATCAATGTGATAAACAAGTCACATCCATGCAAAATGAAAAATAGTTCAGACGCTATCATTGTAAAGGTAGCACCCAACATTGTTGGCTTAATTAAAATGTTATTTTCTTAGGAAGACTTTTCCCAATCCCCCAGCCAGGTTTTCCCCACTATTTGCTTTCCCCAAAAGCCAGAAATCCTATACTTCTCTCCCTTAGTGGTGATCACAATTGTGAAATTTATGCAATTTATACCATCTACATTGGAGAAAGTTTTTTTTTTAAGTGATGCTGTGATTACAGTTAGAATGCAGTTTTGAATGCAGACTGATATGTCATACTTGCTGGGTGGTCTTGAGCAAGTTACTTACATTCTCTGAGGCACAGATTTCTCATTGGTTAAACAGGTCTCAGATGCCTAATTCACAGTGGGCCACTTGCTGATGGAGGGAAATATGTTGGCTGCTCATCCAACAAGCTATTCCTTGTTTTTTCCCCTCCTTATTTTATTCCCTCTCTTCCAAATTGTCCTATTCCTCCAGGAGCCTGGACCCTCCTCAGTGTGGGGTGGAGAGAAGGCGTGAAAAAAACATCTTGATTTGTCTAATTAAATCACGTCTCCTTTCCTTTGGCAAGTGATCATTGCTCTGACCTTAGCATGCAATACATTTCTGGCCAATAAACTATGAAGGGAAGTCTGCCTGGGGTGGTGGGGTTGCGAGAGAGTGTTTTTTATGCTCTAAAAGAAAAATAAGACATTGACATGAATTTGTCTTCCCTCTGTACTTGATTCTGTAGTCATCTTGTACAGATGAGGGGCAAGTCTTGCTGAGAATATCAGAACCTTGACACTATTAAGCAGGTGGATTATTCCGGCAACTGCCTTCCCTCTGGGCTGCTTCTTACGTGAGATAATAGCCTCTTCCTGTTGTTTAAGCCAGATTTAATTGAGTTTTGCATTACTTGCATCCAGATGCAAGGGATAATAAAGATAATGTAAGATAATGTATGTGAATGTGCCCTGGAACATAGTGGGAGTTCATTAAATCTATATTTAAAATTAACTTGAAATGCAGAAGGGGATAAATTTAAATAGTCAATGAAAGTATTTTGAAAAATTCTACCTCTCAAAGTAAAATGAGGTATGATTTTCACCTATTTAATTAGCCAAGATTAAATAGATGATAATATTCAGTATGGCTAAGGGTGTGTGGAAATTGGACTTTCATGCATCACTATGAGTATGCAAAGGAACACAAGTTTCTTAGGGAAACTTACCAACAGATATTCCTTTTTAATTAGTAACTTCATCTGCACAAAAATTTACAATAGAGCTTCCCTATAGCCTTGTTTATAATAGTCAAAAATTTAAAAAAACCGGTTGTCCATAACATGAGATTATTTAAATGCATTAGCTATGCAAAGTATTGGTATGTAGCATTTAAATATTTAGAAGAATAACTTTTTAAATAAACATTATTTTTTAAAGTAGTTTTAGATTTATAGAAAAATTGTGAAGATAGTCCTGTAAATTCCCATATACCCACATCAGGTTACCCCTATTATTAACATCTTACATTAACAGGATACATTTGTTACAATTAATGAACCAATATTAATAAATTATTAATTAAACCCTATTTCTTATTCATGTTTCCTTAGTTTTTAGTTTTCACCTAATATCCTTTTTCCATTTCAAGATATCACATTACATTTAGTCATCATATCTCTTTAAATTCTTCAAGGCTGTGACAGCTTCTCAGACTTTCTTTGTCTTTGATGACCTTGACAGTTTTGAGGAGTCATGGTCAGACATTTTGTAGACTATCCTTTAATTGTGATTTGATATTTTTCTAGGGAATAGACCACTGTTATGGATTTTGGGGAGGAGCCAGAAAGTGTCATTTTTATCAGATCATATCTGTGATGATGTTTCACTGTTAATATTGAACTTGATCATCTGGCTGAAGAAGCGTTTGTCAGATTTCTTTACTATAAAATTACTTTTTTCTTCTCTTTCCACACTGTATTATTTGTAAGGAAGTCACTATGTGCAGCCCACACTTAAGGAGTGGGGAGTTCTGTTACAACTCCTTGAGGGTAGAATATCTATGTAAATTGTTTGGAATTCTTCTGCATGGGAGATTTGTCTGTTCTCTCTCATTTATTTATTTATTCCGTAATATATTTATATAGTATAAACTTAAGGACATATATTCTGTACTTTAGGCCATAATTCGATCTATGTGTTATTTAATTTATTGCTCAAATTTTTTCATATTTGGCCACTGGATGTTCTTTCAGTTGACTCATGTCCCTTTAACACGCTCCCATTACTGTGTTTGTTTGTTTTGTCTTATGTGTTTAACCAAAGTATTACTTATTCTCTCACATTATAAGATGCTCTAAGCTCATCTTGTATATTTTCTTCCCCAATCTTACAATCAGTCCTTTCTTCAAGGAACTCTAGTTCCTTTCATTGAAGAATGGTAGTAGAAACCAAGCTCTGGACACTAATTGTGTTCATTGCTACTGAGGTGTCATTGCTCCTGGTCCTAGCAGAATAATGAAGTATATATGTGAGTATACTAACCAGAGTATATACAAATATTTGTAAATATTCCTGTATTTAACCATCTGTAGCTATATGAAGCTAAACATGAGTTCATACTGATGTCTCTAATTCTAATCCATTGTTGCATAGATCATTCTACATTCTCCTCTTGCTTATCTGTAAACTCTTGCTTTGATGGTAAGAAACCTAACTCCTACCATCTGCCATCCACTTACTTAATTGTTATATTCCAGGATTCATGTCTCATAATTTCAGAATTTTTAACTTATATCCCCATGAGAATCACTTTATTAACTAGTGTACAGTGCTTATGTGTGCTTTGTTTTAACTTTAATCTCACAGACTCTACTCACTTCCAATGTTCTTTGGATCAGCTCATTTTCTTCCACAGCCTCCAGTAAAGTTGTTTTATAGGTTTGTAATATACTTTGATTATTTAATCTCATTCTGATTTCCATCTTGGAATCTTCGGAACTCATAAAAGAATTTTTTAATTGCATGCATCTAGGTTCACTTTTTATGTGGAAATATTCTTACGAGTTTTGACTAATGCATAGTGTCATATATTTGTAATTACAGTACAGAATGAAATACTTTCATTCCCTAAAATCTTCCCTGTGCTTTACCTATTCAACAAACTCCCACACCCTGAATTCTGGGCAACCACTGAACTTTATTCTGTTCCTTTAGTTTGCCTTTTCCAGAATGTCATATAATCAGAATCATATAATTTATAGCCTTTTCAGACTGACTTCTTTCACTTCGATCAATTAAGAATATGAAAACTAAGATGTATTATTTTGCCATCATTTATTTCTTCCTCACCACCCTCTTTTCTTTATGTAGGTCTGAGTTTTTGACGTGTAACATTTTTCTTCTACCAGAAAAAACTTTTAGTATTTTTTTACAGAGAAGAAATCCTGCAGATAAATCCTGGTGATACACAACCCCTCAATTTTTGTTTGTCTGAGAAAGGCTTTAATTCTCCTTTACTTTTGAAGGATAATTTTGCTGGATGTAGAATTTCAAATTGGTGGTTTCTTTCTTTCCAAACTTTAAATATTTCACTCTGCTCTTTTCTTTCTTATGTGGCTCTGTTGAAAAGCCCACTGAATTCTTATCCTCTATAGATACAGTGTTTCTGAACTGCTCCCCCTCCCTTAGCATCTTTCAAGATCTTCTCTTTGTTTTTAGTTTTCTATGGTTTGAACACAATATACCTAAATGTAAATGTTTGGGTATTTATCTTGTTTGATGTTCTCTGAGCTTTTTGCATCTGTGGTTTGATGTCTTTCATGAATTTTGAAAAATTCTTGATCATTATTAGTTCAAGTATTTCTTCTGATCCATTCTCTCTCTCTTCTCTTCTGGCAGTCTCATTATGCATATGCCTATCTTTAGAAGCTGTCCCAGTGTGGGGGTTTCTATTCTTTTCTATACTGTCATTATTTTTTTCTCTTTCCATTTCAATTTGGGAACTTTTTATTAACCTATCTTTGAGTTTCCTAATTCTTTCACTGACCCTGTTCAGTCTACTGATAAGACTTTCAAATGCATCCCTCATTTCTGTTATAGTGGTTTTTATTTCTAACATTTTCTTTTGATTCTTTCTTAAATTTTCCATCTCTCTTACTACATGGACCATCTGTTCTTGCATGTTGTCTACTTTTTCCATTAGAGTTCTTAACATATCGAATATAATTATTTTATATGCTTGGTTTGATAACTCAAAAATATGTTTTATATCTGAGTCTGGTTTGGATGCTTTTTTTTTCCTCTTCAGGCTGTGTTTTTTCTTGCCTTGTAGCATGCCTTGTAATTTTTCTGTTAAAAGCTGGACATGATGTATAGTGTAACAGGAACTGAGGTAAATAGGCCTTTAGTGTGAGGTTTTATGTTAACATGGCTAGGAGTTGATCTTTGTTTAATGTTTACTATAGGTGCCAAAGCTTCAGATTTCTCTATAATCCTTGCTTTTAACTCCCATGTTGTCTTGAACTTCCCTAAGAACTACTTCTCAGATAAAATCTGTATCTTACAGCTCTTTTGGGTTTAATCTCTCCTATAAACTCATGAAGACTTGTTCATGTGATGATAAAGTATAGGAGATGGGGGGAATTCTCTAATCACATGACTGAATCTTACTCTTGTGTATCCCTGGGCTGTGGCCTTCACAAGATGTTTCTTAGGTTTGCACCCCCTCATTTCCTCGGGAGCTTTGATTTCTATTTCCCTGTGTGAGATAAGGTTCTGGTAAAGTATTTTTGCCTGGGGAGTAGACCTCTGTTATAGGGAATGCACTGGGCATTTTTCACAATGGTTACTCTTCCCCTCCCCTGCCAGAGCCATGAGGAGATGACCTTGTTTGTTCATTATAAGAACCTGGTGGGGTTCATGGAAGTAAATTTGTATAGGGGGCCTCTAAGTCTGTGGCCTCCTGGAATTTCATGCTTTCAAGCTGATCTGCATTCAACTTTCAACAATCTGTTACAATTACCATTTAAGTCTTCCTACCAGTTTATAGCTCCAGCAGCTTCTGCTCCAGGATGCAGATCAGGCTATGATCCTCTGGCTTCTCTTTTCTCTCTAGATTTTGCAGCAGTGGTTTACCCTGCAACCTCAGCTCTCTGATACATCCAAGAAAAGTCAGTGGGTTTTGGTTTATTCAGATTTTTCTTGTTTTAAAGATGCGAGTGATAACTTCTAAGGTTTTTACATTGTTGGAGCTGAAACTCAAAGTTTAATAGCATTTTTATGATGTATTGTTAAGTAAAATAAAAGCATGTCTTGAAACATTATATAAAATATAAGCTATCTATATTTACATGTGTGTATAATGGAAAACATATACTAGAATATTAATAGTTCTTATCTCAGAGTATTGGGATGGAAAGTTATTCTTATTTTCATCTACTTTCATTGTGCTTTCCAAATGTTTTTACAATGAACTGCATCATTTTGAAAGCATGCTATTTTTATCTTTTTATTATGAAATATTTCAAACATATGTAAAGAAATGAATAAGCACCTAATTTTCCTTCTTTAGAGTAGCAATTGTCCTCATATGTATTCTTGCACTTCCTTGCCAAATTTTGTATCTTTAGTTGATATGCATGTATGGTTTACTTGTTTTAAAAATGTACAGAAATGGTATTCACTATATATATCATTCTGCAGCTTTCATGTTCAGATTGAAAATATATATGACTCATGAGCCGGGAATTTCTCTTCCACATAAATGCCCTAGAGATCTTCCCTCATGTGTGCATAATAAAACATGATTAAAAATAAAATTTATTTTTGCATTATTTTGTCAGAGCAAAAAAATAGAAAACAACCATCAGTTAGAGAATAGATAATAAATTAGGGTATTCATATAAATGAATACAGTAAAAATAATCAAATAAGTGAATTAGATTTACATGTTATCAACATGAATAAATCTCAAATCATATCATATTGAGTAAAATAATTATAAAAACATAAAGTAAAAATAACATTCTTTATCCTTTTTCTTAAAATAATAGCAATATTCTTTTTTTTTTTTGTAATCCAACAGCTATGCTAGTGTCCTTTTCACTCCATCATTTCCGTCACCCTCTGCTATTTTCAAAGTTTACACTTACGGCATCATCCAATACTTGGGTTTCATAAGACTCATCCACACTTCAATGATCATTTTCACTTGATTTTTTCCCATCTATAAACACTTCTTGATTTTATCGTGAACTAAGTAATATCTGAGGTGACAATCTCCAAAATTCTGGAGTACCAGCTTCTTCTTGTCATTGCAGTCTTGCTAAAAATGTCCTTTGCCCTCATGATAACTTCAACTCTTTCATGTCTTCAATTTCTTACTGTTTCCGCATTCCATGAGGTTTTGGAGAGTCTCACTTGCGTCTTTTCCCAGCCTTGAACTCAGGTTTAGCTATTTCTTGTCTGCTCTCATAGATTCATAGATTCCCTCCCTGCCCGCTTTTTTGTTTGTCTGTTTGTTTGTTTGCTTGCTTTTACAATTATGTTGATTTTCAACTCTAAGTAAGCCCCTGTACCCATTTTCTGTATCCTTTATCTCTGTGGTCCCCAACACTGGGTTGCAGATGTCCCCCGACCCCTGCACGGCAGGAGGTGAGTGGCAGGACAGGTGGCCAACTTCATCTGTATTATAGCCACTCTCCAGCAATGCATAAGCTCCGCCTCCCCATGCCCAACCTACCCTGGTCAGTGGAAACCCATCCCTGGTGCCACAAAGGTTGGGGACTGCTGCTGCCTGAGGAAGTTAAAAAATCAGGTAGAACATGAAACTAAACTAATTTCTAACACAATTGGGTTTATAAGGCTGCTTGGTTACTCTACTACTATTTATGTCGCAGTTTTTTTTTATTACATATCTGCAGAGGTATCAGACCCCCTTTTGTCTCCTCAAATTACCAAAACCCTCGATTGATTACTTTTCTGACTGGAAATAGTCTTGGTTTTCCATTGTCTTCAACTTAACATTCTCAGTAAAGTTTGCTTCAGTTCCCTTTATCTTTTCTGTATCTCAATACAACTCTGTACCTTCAACCAGTATTTCCTTCCTCCCTCTTCTTGTAGAAGAAATATGACTCCCTCTTGTCAAAACTAACAGCTACCTCTGTGCCTTTGTTTTGACATCCTACACGTGCCATCAAGACTTTACACTCTTACCTTTTCTCTTATATTATGTGTTCAAAGCCCCTTCTCTCCTGCTTACAAATATGCTTAGATCTCTCCTCTCCCAGTAGAACTTTATATTTCCTTGCTGCTCTCTTATGCTATCATCCAATTTCTCTTTTTATCTCTCTTTTACTCTTATTTGTCAAAATGTTAAAGTTTTTAAATTTAAAATTTGGAATTATATCACAGAAAATAACTCCCACACTGTGATTAAATAAATAGTTATATTTACTTGGAAAATCTTTTTTAACAGAATTTAATAAATCATAGCACAAAAGCCCATTGCCCAAACCCTTCCTCATTCCCTCCCAAATATTATCACTCTCCTGAAGTTGGTATTGCCATTCCCATGCATTTTGTATATTTTCATACATATATATATAAAGCCATATGGATACTATTTTTGTGTCTTTAAAAAATTCCAGTAGCATTGCATATTGTATATATTCTTCAACTTGTTTTTACTCTGCATTCCGTTTTTAAAATTAATTCATGTTAATACATGTAGTTCTGGCTTATTAATTTTAACAGTTATATAAAACTGCATTGTATGAATAAATCAGAGTTTATTTATGTTTTTCCTCTTGAAGGATTTGGGTTGTGAGTTTTTATTCTTTTTTTTACTACTACAAACAGTGCTGCCAACATCTTCTTGCCCATGTAGGAGAGTTTATTTGGAAAATGCATCTAGAAGTGAGGTCATTGGGTTGAAGAGTATGTATAATTTTATTCAGTATTACTAAAATGAACTTAAAATATTCATTCAAATTTACATTCAAAGCAGACAATGTATCACTATTTGCCTATTTGCTTCTACAAACCCTCACCAACACTTTGTGTTATCGTTAGCAGACTTAATTTGTTTTGCCAGTAAGAAGAACAAATTCATCTGTGTTTGATGAGCGTTATCTTGATTTAGTTTTTCATTTTAGATTGAGCTTCTAGATTGAGAAGCTGCTTCTGTGTTTATTGGTCATTTAGGTGTTCTGTTCAAATTTTCTGTTTATATCACTTGCCCACTTTCTATTTTTCTATCTTATTGATTTTCATTTATTGATTTATTCATTCATTTATTCAAGAAGTACTTATTTGAACACCCACTATTTCTAGACACTCTTTTAGATGCTCACAAAACATCAACGAGCAACAACAAAATGCTTGCTCTTGTGGAGCTCACATTCTTACAAATAGAGAATGTGAAAAATAAATAAAATATATATTAATAGTATGTTACAAGGTGCTATGCAAAATTTAAAAAAAAGAGCACAGTGAAGGGAATGGTGTAAGTTGCGTCATAGAATATTGTGGTCTGAGTAGTCCTCATTGAGGGGAGATTTGATCAAATTTGAAATTGCCAAAGGAGTCAGCCAACTAGTTTCTGGCAGTACAAAGCATTTCAGACAAAGGAAACAGCTAGAACCAAGACTGTAAAGTGAGAGCAAGGCTGTCATGTCTTAAGAACAGCAAGGAGGCTGGCGTGTGGCTATACCAGAGAGAGCAAGGGAGGAAGAAGTTGGAGTGAAAATCAGAGAGTCACTGCAGGGTTCTGAGCTGTGATCTGACTTAAGGTTTTAAAGGATCAATGTGGCTCCTGTGTAAGATATACATAGAATAGAAGGAAGCATGTATGCTTAGGTTGCTTCCACGTCTTGGTTATTGTAAATACTCCTGTGATGAACAGGGGGGACAGATATCTCTTTAAGATCCTGCCTTCAATTCCTTTGGACACATACCCAGATATGGTATTGCTGGATGACTGGTATTTCTATTTTTAGTTTTTTGAGGAACTTGCATGTTGTTTTTTGGCTATACCAATTTACATTCCCACCAACAGTGTACAAGTGTTCCCTTTTCTCCACAAACTCACCAGTATTTCTCTCTCTCTCTCTCTCTCTCTCTCTCTTTTTGGTAACAGCCATTCTAACAGGTGTGAGATGATGTTGCATTGTGATTTTGATTTGAATTTCCTTGATGATTAGTGATGTTGAATAAAAATATGATACATACTTACAGTGGAATATTATGTAATCCTAAAAAAAGAAGGAAATCCTACCATTTGTGACAATATGGATGAATCTGTGGGTCATTATGTTTAGTGAAATTATCCAGACATGGAAGGACAAATGCTACATGATACATGTTACATTACAGACTTGAAATAGTCAAATTCATAGAAGCAAAGAGTGAAATGGTGGTTGATGGGGGCCGAGGGGAGCAGAAAATGGGGCAGTGTTAGTCATATAGTATAAAGTTTTGGTTATAAAAGATAAATAAGTCCCAGAGATCTACTGTACAGTATTAGTGCATGTAGTTAATAGTACTATGGTATATGCTTAAAATTTGTTTAGAGAGTAGAACTCCTGTTACAAGTGTTCTTGCTACAAAAAAAAGATAGTAATACTTTCTTATTTAAAAAAATAAGAAAGTGGGATGAAACATTTGGAGATGGTGAACAGGTTTATGGCATAGATCATGGTGATGGTTTCCAAATTCGTCAAGTTATATACATTGGTTATACACAGTTTTTTGTATGTCAGAAAAAAAATTAATAAATTCTCTGGGTGTGGTCACGTCTGTAATCCTAGCACTTTGGGAGGCTGAGACAGGAGGATTGCTTGAGGCCAGGATTTTGAGACCAGCCTGAGCAACATAGTAAGACACGTCTCTACAAAAATTAAATTAAAAAAAAATTATCTAGGTGTGGCCATATGCACCCATAATCCCAGATACTCAGGAGGTAGAAGCAGGAGGATCATTTGAGCCCAGGAGTGTGAGGTTGCAGTGAGCTATGATGCTGCCACTATACTCAAGCCCAGGTAACAGAGTGAAGCAATATCTCAAAATAGAACAAAAAACAAACAAACAAACAAAAGAATAGAAGCAGGAAGATTGTTTAAGAAGCTACTGTAATACTGTTAAGAGATGATGATGGCTTGAACCAGGATAGTAGCAACGTACGTGAAGAGTGATTAGATTCTGGACATGATTTGAAAGCAGAGATGGCATAAACATGGACTGTGAAAGAAAAGAGGAATCCAGGGTTCCTATAGGTTAGAGGTTGCCTTGAGCCACTGGAAGGATAGAGGTGCAACAACTGAGATGAGGAAGGCTGGAGGGGAATCAGTTAGAGATACCAGCACAACTGGCACAAGGCTGGGTAAAATCAGCAAGGGAATAAATTAGAAAGAGAAGGAGATCAAGGACTGGGCTCTGTGCTAATGCAACTTCAAGTATTGTAGGAGCCCTTAATGTATAAGGGATTCCTATTCTTTGAGAATTACATAACAAACAAAATTCTCTCAGTCTTAGACTTCCCTTTCACTTTGATAATGGTATTGTTTAATAACACAGAAGTTTAAATTTTTTAATATAATTAAATTTGTAAATCTTTTAATTCATTTTATCATCTGGATTTTGGGGGTTTTACAATTCTCTTCATAAAATTTAAGCCATCTTTTATTACATTCTTTCCTTAGGTACTTCATAGATTTAAATGGTACCTTCTCTAGAACTACATTTTCTAATTGTTGTTGGTTTATAGGAGCATCATTAGCTTTTGTACATAACTCTTTTGAGTGCTAATAATTTGCTTAGAGTCTTTTGCAAATAATGAAAATATTGTTTCTTTCCATTCCTCATATATATATTTTTTCTTATCTTTTTGTACTAGTTAGCATTCCTGTACAATGTGGGATTAAAAGAAGAAAACACATTGTTGACTTTGCTTTAAAATGAATATTTCAATTTTATCATTAGGATGTTTGCTGTAAGTTTTTAACATCATATTAACAATATCTTCTTAGATTTCCTGGATTCTTTTTTTAAAATCAGAAATGAATGTTTTATTTTATCAAATTATTTTGTATCCTTTGAGATGACCATATAATCCTTCCTCTTTTAACTTGTTAACATATTTAATTACATTAGTAGTTTTCCTAATGTTAAACCATCCATGAATTCTTGAGGCAAACCTTATCTGATTACAAAGTATTTTTTGACACATTGCTTTAAGTGGCATGCTAAAACTTGCATATAAAACTTAAATTGAGATTGTTGTCCTTTTCATTTAGTTCTGATTTGATCTTAATAATTTCTCTCCTTCTTCTGGGTTTGGGGTTGGTCTGTTCTTCCTTCTCCAGCAATTTGAGTCTATTCATTAGGTTGTCTATTTGTAAGTTTTCTGTCTTTTTGATATAGGCATTTATGGAAATAAATTTTCCTCTTAGGACTGCTTTAGCTGTGTCCCACATATTTTGATAAGTTGTGTCTCCTTTGTCATTTAATTCAAAGAATCTTTTGATTTCTGTCTTGATTTCTTCATTTATAAAATAATCGTTCAGGAGAAGGTTTTTTATCTTCCATGACTTTGAGTAGGAATGAGAATTTCTGTTAAGGTTCATTATTACTTTTATTCCGCTGTGATCTGAGAAGATGCATGGTATAATTTCTATTTTTTTAAATTTTTTAAGACATGCTTTATGTCCTAGGATATGGTCAATCTTGGAGAATGTTTTCTCACACATTCCCTGTTTGGTTTGCACAAAAAGTTTATATTACCTTTTAATAAATGTTACAGGATATTCCATCTTTTCATATCTTCTTGAACAGATGTTAACGCCAAAGATTTTACATAGTGGAAGATTTGGTTAAATTCACCTCTGAAATGATCAGGACTCTTCGGGGTCTATTCCCTCATGTATTTTATATTTCTGCAGTGTATGTTCTGAACCTCTGCAATAGCTTGTAACTGGTTAGTACCACCCTCCATTGCCAGGAAGATCTTTGTACACTTTAAATCAGATCATGTACCTCTCTGAGAGTTTCCCATGGCCCTAAACTATTAATAACTGTTGTCATGTTCTGCCTCCAAAATTAATAATAAACCCAATATATAGTATAGAAATCCTACTTGAGTCATTATGAACTCAAGTAAAAAATCTTTTTATAAACCTGCAGTGGGAATTTTCCTTTTTGAAAGTCAGTTTCAGATGTATGAACAGCAAAAGTTTTTGTGGATAACGTAAAGCACTTGTTTGTAGTTCCACCAATGAATTGCATGCCTGGCAAATACAAATGTTTGCTTGGCAATTGGCTGATCTGTACTTACAGTAAACATCAACCCATTATGTTATACTATAAATGTCTTTGGGGGATTGTTTTATGAGACCCATTTTGATTTTTAAGGGGCCATCTCTGCACAGGTTTAGTAACAGCATAAAGGATATTCACAGATTTTTATAGAAAACTGATTTTTAATGTTAAGACTAGTGTTAATATAAGTGATTTTTGTGCTAATGGCTTTTAAAAGTGCCACTTAACTACATACTATTGCTAAAGAGGAATGTGGATAACATTGCAAGAAATAATTCTGCCTTCTGTCTCCAAGAAACTCTAGTCTTGGTTTGTGAATTGCACTAATGAGGTCTGTATATGAGATAGTTAATACCCACTTGGCCTTCTTACAAATGCATGCCCTGACAAGAAGAGGGCTCTATAAGAGTGTGAATGATTCTGCACAAACCCATAAGAAGCATCAGAAAAAAGAGGAAAAAAGTAAAACAGCTACCTCTTATTGAGCACTTACTATTTGTGCAGTACAATGCTAAGCACTTTGTTTACATTATCTCCATAATTTCCATTGAGCTAAGTATTATTTATGGGTCAGGTTCAAAGAATTTAAGTGTCATACAAAGTCATGTGGGTGGTGTCAATGGTAAGACTTGACTCTATAGCCAATGTTCCCACCTGCTGTATTTTACTACCATGCTTTTACAGTTCGAGAGGGAGCTGTAACTGCCATATACAGAAATAGCACACATCACCCCAAAGATGTTTCCCCTTTAAAATATCATAAATGATCCCACAAGCCACTAGAGGTTCTGATAGCTACACCTACACATAAGAACTTTACTTTTCCACCTATCACGAACCACTTGAATTTCTAAGTCAGCATTTTCCAAAAGATATTCCATGCACCACTAATTCCATGGACTTTTTATGGTGCACTGTGGCCAATTAGTATGGGGCACATTGGATAAAAAAAGTTATAGAGGCTGTTGTTATCATTTATTTATTTGATTTTTAGGACCTCTTAGACTCTTTAATAATGTTCTTTCTAATTTGCTAAGAGGTCACTTTATTCACTTTATTTCCCAAACATATTTGATTGAGGAACATTTTCTTTCAACATTGTAACACATGGAATGCTTTGCAAGAGCTTTTTTTGGGAAACCTCCTCTCACTTATCCTTAAGTTCAGAAATATAATATGAATAGAAGCATCATCTCTTCAGGAGAGTGCCTGTCCAGGAGTTCAGTATTATTTCTGAAAAGGGAAAATCAGAGCCACACACGTGTTTGTTTCTGTCTTAAAGTCTCTGGCACTAGTTCAACTTCTGACAAAGATGTGTAGATCCCACTAAAATCAAAGAATGAAATTGCATTCCTTGAAGATAACTCTTATCACATTCCTAGACACCACAGGGGTATTTTTTTTTTTTGGCGGGGGTGGGGAGCAGGGAACTGGTAAGATACTGAACATTACCCAAAACAAGCTTGCGTGTTACAGACACTGACTGACGACAAGAGCCGGATCCCTCTGTGTTTCCACTTTCCCTCTTACACCAAGTGTGTACGCATCTGCATGTGTGCACACATGTGTGTGAATGTGTGTGTTTCTTGAAAACACTTTTGGGCAAATTTTGATCTCATCAAAATAATATTATTATCAGATTTTAGTTATCTAGGCAGCCTGATTTTCTTAGGAGATACAGCAAATTGCTTCCCAGAACCAGAAAAATGGATGAGGGGAATCTTCAACTCAGTGGTTAGAGGTACCAGTCCGTGGCCTGTTAGGAACCTGGCCACCCAGCAGGAGGTGAGTGGTAGGGGAGCAAGAGAAGGTTCATCTGTATTTATAGCTGGTCCCCATCGCTTGCATCACGGCCTGAACTCTGCCTCCTGTAAGATCAGTGGTGGCATTAGATTCTCATAGGAATGCGAACTCTACTGTGAATTGTGCATGCAAGGGATTTAGGTTGCGCTTCTTGTGAGAATCTAATGCCGATGATCTGAAGTGGAGCTGAGGCAGTGATGCTAGCACTGGGGAGCAGCTGCAAATGCAGATTATCATTAGCAGAGTGGTTTAACTGCACAGAAACCATAACAAATCAATTGCTTGCAGATTCATATCCAAACTCTATCAGTGAGTGACAAGGGACAATTGGCAAGCTGCATGTGGTGACAGACTTTATAGGGCAAGTAAGTTGAGGTACTTCAATTGTACAGCTGCATCTGGTGACAGGCTTTAAGTCAGAATCTGACACTTATTTTAGTCCGAGCGTAGCCTGCCAATTATTTTATTTACCACTTCTGTCTGCGCCTATTTCCTGCACTGTGCCTTGTCTCAGTCACAGTTTCGGTGAGCCCACAAGCCAATCTTAGCAAAAATGCATAAAAAACAAATATCGCTGGAGAGCTTCTTTGAAAAGGGGGAGAGACCCAACGATGATACAGCAGAAGACTCTAAGACTGCCAACAAATGGAAGCTGCATTTAAAAGAAAATACCAAGAGTCCTACTTAAATTGCGGGTCCACTGCAACAGGTGATTCACATTCTCCAAGCCCACTTTGTATAATATGTGGTGATCGGCTATCCAATGAAGCCATGAAACCTTCAAAACCGCTTCAGCACATGGAGACCAAGCACCCTGCATTAAAAGACACGCCTTTACAATTTTCCAAAAGAAAAAAAAAAAACTGTGAACACAATAAATTATTGAAGGCCACCAGTTAGTTCATCAAATGTGTCTGCACTGAGAGCATCACTCTTAGTGGCTAACCGCATTGCTAAAGCTAAGAAGCCCTTTACTATATTGGTGAAGAGTTGATCCTGCCTGCTGCCAAGGACATTTGCCGTGAACATTTAGGAGAGTCTGCAGTTTGAAAGGTGGCACATATTCCTCTTTGAGCTAGCACTATAACTAGACAAATTGATGAAATAGCTGACGATATTGAGGCACAATTGCTAGACAGGATTATTGAGTCATTATGGTTCACAATCCACCTTGATGAGTCTACTGATGTTGACAACAAGGCAACAATGCTTGTTTTTGTGCAATATATTTTTCAGGAGGATGCGCATAAGGATATGTTGTGTGCACTCTTGTTGCCAACTAACACCCCAGCTGCAGAACTATTCAAGTCTTTGAATGATTACGTATCAGGAAAACTGAATTGGTCATTTTGTGTGGGTATAAGCACGGACAGAAGGGCTGCCATGACTGGATGGCTTTCTGGTTTCACTACTTGGGTCAGGAGGTGGCTTCTGAATGTGAGTCTACACACTGTGTGTCATCCATAGAGAAACACTGGCTAGCTGGAAAATGTCACCTGAACTAAACAACGTTTTGCAGGATGTGATTACAATTATCAAGCGCATCAAAGTACATGCCCTTAACTCACATCTGTTCATGTAGCTCTGTGAGTAGATGGATGCAGAGCACACACGTGTTCTTTTATACACAGAAATGGGATGGCTTTCCAAAGGTAGATCGCTGGCCAGAGTTTTTGAGTTACAAGAGCCACTCCACAGATTTCTTTTAGAAAAACAGTCACCACTGACTGGCAGCACATTTCAGTGACACAGAATGGATCACAAAACTTGCTTACTTGTGTGATGTATTCAACCTGGTCAACAAATTCAATCTGTCAATTCAGGGGAGAATGACAACTGTGTTGATGTTGGCAGATAAAGTGGCTGCATTCAAAGCTAAACTGGAATTATGGGGGCAACGAGTGAATATTGGGATTTTTGACATGTTTCAAACATTAGCAGAGGTTTTGAAAGAGACTGAGCCAGGGCCTTCTTTCTCCCAGCTGGTGCATGATCACCTATCTCAGCTTTCAAAAGAGTTTCAGCATTACTTCCGAACCATAAAAAAATCCCTAACTGGGAAGGAATGGATCCATGACCTATTTGTGAATAAGCCAGGTGAATCAACTCTCTTAGTGCTAGAAGAGGATCAACTGCTTGAGATTGCAAAATGACGGTGCCCTTAAAAGTATGTTTGAGACAATGCCATATCGCCATACTTTCTGGAATAAAGTCAAGGTGGAATATCCTGAGATTGCCACGAAAGCACTGAAAGCTTGCTTCCTTTTCCAACACCCTATCTTTGTGTAGCAGGGTTTTCTGCAGTGAGAACAATCAAAATGAGATTACTCAGTAGACTGGGCATAAGCAACACACTTCGGGTTTCACTGTCTCCCATCACCCCCAGATGGGACCGTCTACTTGTAGGAAAACAAGCTAGGGCCCCCACTGATTCTGCATTATGGTGAGTTGTATAATTATTTTATTATATTTTACAATGTAATAATAATAGAAATAAAGTACACAATAAATATAATGTGCTTGAATCATCTTGAAACTATCCCCCCACCCCCTCTCCCTGGATCCATGGAAAAACTGTCTCCCATGAAACCAGTCCCTGGTGCCAAAAAGACTGGGGACCACTTGTCTAACTGAAGACATTGCCTCACTGGGCATGTTCTTTTTTGCATAAACTATCCTCTGAACTGTGGATCAGAAAATCAAATTCATCAGGTACTAAACGAGGCAGGCATTGTTATGCAGAGTAGTAGTAGCACAGCACTACCCACTAACTCCCAGGGTGAGTGGCCATTACTTATCTATTTATTTATTTATACCAATAATACATTTATTCAGCAAATTGTTATTGACTGCCTTTTGTCTTTCTATACCTTGTTTTCATCACAAGTCTACAATGTAGTACAAGGCAGATAAGTCTTTGAGCCTCACTTTCTTCATCTATCAGTTGGAAATTTATAGTGTTGGTAGTGAGAATTGAATGAAATTATGTATATAAAGTATCTAGTATAGTGCCTGGTGCACAAGTGGGGCTTAATAAATTATAGTGATCATAAAATCAAGGGTGATAGTAATATTTACTGACTCACAGCCAGCCAAACTGAAGAGTTCACACCATCAAGTATATACCTTTGCATAGGATAATATAAAGGCAGGTGCTTAAGTTGTGTTTTTTTCTATTAAATAGCTATAATTTCCAAAATACTCCATGAAGTTTAGATAATACAGGCAGTTTTAAAGAAAAGAGATCATTTAAAGTCATGTTAATTATGAATGCTGTAATTCATATTAGTTTATCAGATTAGTTTACAAATTGCCTGAGAGAGTAGGAAGTTGGAAGGTCCATTTTATGAGAAGAGATCAAAAAAGAACTTAGGCCACGAGGATGACAGGAGAGCTACAAGAGTAGGAGACTCTCAAAAACCAAGAGAATGAAATTTCTAAGAGAAAGGAAAAAGAAGACAGAAACTTACTAAAATTTTGCATTGGGTTCTCATCAGATTAGAAATACATTTTTTATCACAGCCTGCTAGAGCCTACCTGAGCAAAAAATCAAAGCAAAACAAACAAACAAACACGAAACCCATTCTGGCTCTTTTGCCTCATCTTAGACTATTCTCCCTTTGTTACTACACTTCAGTGTCACAAATCTGCTTCCTGGCCATCAAACACCAAGCAGGTCCCTGGTCTCAGTTCCATGGCCTTGGGGCTTTTGCATTTGCCAGGGTCATTTTCCCATGGTTGGCTCTAAGGTCTCAGCTCATTAAAGAGGTCTTCTCTGACCATCAGACTTAAGAAAGCCACAGATATTCTCTAACATATCATTCTATTTTATTATTATGATTACGTTTATTATTAATCAGAAATTTCTTTTAAAATTTATTTAGGATTTTCCTTGTCTGACTCCACTCTAGCTTCCAGAATGTAAGCTCCATACAAGGTGTCTGTCTTTTTCATTGCTGTCTTTCTAGCACTGGGAATTATGCCTGCCATCTAGTAGACTCTCAATAAAAAATTGTTGAATGAATAAATGATTTAATACCAGCATAAATAAAATCCTTCAAAGGCATGTTGAGAAATGGCAAAGAATAACTTCACCAAATTGACAATTTCGCCTAGGGCCAAAGCTGAATGTAACATTAATAATGTTCATTGATATTTTCTGGACTAATTTTGACATCTTTAATGAAAGAATTGTTCCTTTATACATGTAATTCTGGGAAATTAGTTATTATTCTAATCAATACCTTGCTAATTTGAGGAGTGTTTATTTTAAATCACCATAAAACTGTGTGTTTGACCATGAGTCGCGAGAAGAACTTTCCATCTTTACATTTCTGTTTAATATAAGGGAGAGGTGACTTTTTGATTTATGCATGGAGGATTAATAATTATGTGGATATTTTTGTATATAACATATCATCAGAAAGAACAATAACAGCCTTCATTTTAATGGATGCTCTGCAAAATAGCATTACCTTTATTCTCCTCTCAAAATAAATAACCAAATAATTACTTATCTTGTTTCATTTTCTTAGTGACAAGTTTCATTAGTTTAAGACATTTTTTAAATCCCATAATTTCCATATTTGCTATCATATTACTTCTAAAGATGTCAAACTCCTGCTAACCCACAAATAAGATACTCAATGCCAGTATGTCAAACACAAGTTTTCACCCAGAGCTCAAAAACATCTTGTGCTACAAACAGAATGGCAATTACTGATGCAAAAAACGTATAGCTCCCTCAAGGCTTTCAGAAATCTTGATTATTTAATCAGTGTTCTTGATTTGTAAGGCTAGGTAGTTGATGGCTCCCAAAATGTGTCACATTGGACGTTATCCAGATGCAATGCCAGTTTTCATTTGAGATTAAAGAGGTAAAATCCAATAAGAAAGGTTTTCCACCATCTCGGACTATAGCTCAACTTATATCACATGACAAATAAAGCTTGGCAGTCTGCTTTGCCCATGATTTTAAAACAGAAACTTCATTGAACTGTCAGTTACCAAATGAGGTAATTAACTCCGATGTTGATTAAAGTTTTATTCTGTTTTTATTACTGACAAGTTTCTTTTTTTTTTCTTTTTTTGGGGGTCTAGTTCCTTCAATTTAATTCTCACCTCTTGTTTAAGATTTCATTATGCCATTTAGGTTTTGATATATACACTTACTGGTGCTAATTTCAAGGGTTTTCTATTGTATGCTTGCAAAATTAACGTACAATATGCATTACATAGAAGGAAACTAAATCACACACATTTCTTTCACAGTTATGCATAGGAGTACCATAGTGACATTCAACTTAACTGATTGCAGATATGTCTCTCTCTGTTTTTCAGTCCTTTTGTATTATGTGTACAACATTTTAGTTTTTCAAAACTTGAGCCTCTGACTTATACCAACATCATCCCTGAGATTGACAACTCTACTAAAGAGTAGGTGATAGCTACAAGGAAAGGGATTGGAAAATAGCAAGTAGTCAGACAGAAAGTGTTTATCAGATCCACACTAAGAAACTAAAGGCCTGGGAGTCTGAAGTCCAAGAGTGGAGGAAGCAGTCACTTCAAAAGGCCAGGCTGGAGCAGAGCCAGGATCCTAGGCCACGAGGTGCATTAAATGAAGGGCACCAGAGACCAGGTCACAAGGCTGAGCGTGACCGACAGACACTTATACAACACTTTCCATTTCTTTAGCTTCAATTCTATGAAACATCTTTCAATTTCCTTAACAGGTCTTGCCGTGTCTTATTTGGGGGCTTAAATAATAAGTTCCCTTCTGTCTAGACCACTCTTCTTTTTCCCTCTCCTTCCTCCGATATTTCCTTGGCTGTTAGGTTGCTTCCCTCTCAATTTTCAGTTAAATATCACCTCCAGCAGGAAGACTCCACTGACCACACATGTGCATGTGTGTGGTCCCCTAGGATCCAATGTATCCTGTACAACAGGTGCCAAGTACCTCGAAGGTAGGATCATATTGATCTTTATACATCCCTGTATCTCTAGTATCCAGCACAGAACCTCCCAAGTGCTCAATAAATATCTGTTGAAGGAATACGGCATTGCTATGGGTGTGGGTGGCTATGGGCACTTGAGTGTAAACAGGAAATTGATTGCAGCTTGTTGAAGAGTGAGCATTATAGTGGTATAAAAACTGATATCCGCAGGGGTAGGGCTAAAGGAACTGAGATTCTTGACAGTGATACAGGTTGAGGGTCCAACTCCATAGTACTCCATTCAGCAGTCCCTGGCATGCTGGTTTAAATATTAAGAAGGCAGCTAATAGTAATAATGCATTCCAATTTCATTGCACTTCATACTCAAAGGATTTATTGAGCTTTATAAACACTGATTAATCATCCTTGCCCCAGTGAGGTGGGTAGGAGTTATTATGCTCATATTATGGAGAGGAAAACAAAGGCAGAGAGAGAGATTAAGTGGTTAACCCAAGGTCAGGCAGTGAGTCATGGAGAGCTGGCACTTAGACATGGAGTTTTAAACTTGCAGCTCTGTGCTTAGTCTATTAAGCACAAAACTGGAAGTTGGATGGCTTCCCTGATCCCCCTAGGAGGTATGAGTAGCTCCCTTTTCCATGCCTTCCCGTCCCTATTTGCTTCGCCATTGCCATTGTCTTGCTGTAGGCTGGGTATTGTGCCTAGCATTTTCCATATGTTAAGTCACTGCATCCCGAAGACAACCAAGCTGAAATAAGTGCTATTTTTTTTTTTTAACATTTTAAAGATGAAAAAACTGAGGCTCAAAACTACTAATTAATTATTAAGTAGGCAACTTGGGACTCAGACCTGTAATTCTCGGAAGTAAGAGCCCATGCTGTTTTACATCCTGTAACTTAAACACTTATGAACATGTTAGTGCATGGTGGGGTCAGGGTAGATAGTATAATTCACGGAGGATAGCAGAGTACTGGGAGGTAATTGAGCTTCAGTAAGTATTTGTGGAAAGAACTGAAAATCCCTCTCAAGATCCTAGGAAGCTGAAGCTGGAGTCCAGCATTTGAATGGCTCAAGGTTACAGAGGATAAGCTGGCATCAAGACATAGACATAGATACCCTGTAGGGATAGTCTGGATGTCTTCCCATGCAGGGAGGGGGGCATACTGGGGAGTCCCTCAATCACCTCCTACATCCACAGCCCTTCCATTTCAGCAAGACGCAAGAATCTAGCTTTATCCCTTCTCATTTACATGTATCCAAACAGTGGATAAAAAGATGGGCAAACTAAGAAACTCATTATAGTTCTGCTTCAATTAGAGAAAATCTATTAACTACCTAAATATCCAACAAATGAATATTAATTCATTACTAATATTTTACAACTCTGCAGCCATTCAGTGTAATGCATTAGAAGTGATCTTTCAACACATCAGCCATTTTAGCACATGAGCAAATAAAAAAAAGCAAGTTACAAAACAATAAATAGATAGGGCTTATTTTTTGAAATAAAACATATGTATAAACACAACAACACTCTGGAAGGATATCTGTTACCAGATAGCAACAATGGTTATCTCTAGGAAGTCAGATTATGAGCATCTATCTTTTGTTGATCTGTATTTTCTGAATCCTCTGAAATGATCATGTATTGTTCTTGTAATGAGAACAAAAAAAACCTACTTTTAATTTTGAAAAAAAAATTTGAACAGATGCCTCTCGGGAAAGAATGGGTTTTGAACCACTGGAATCAGAAACTAGGCACCAGCTGCCACCTGAAAATCTCGGCTTTAAAAGAAGCCACAGACTCCCGAACATACTCAAGCCTGTGTTCTCCCTCCCTCCCTCCCTGGTACAAGAAATCAAGTGATTCATTCTGTTCCCCGCCACCTTAACCTGACATAGCAAAGATGGAATGTGCAGTCTTTCCAAATCAAAATAGGCACAGTGCAGCAAGAAGCACTTCCAAATGATGAAATTAGATTAGAAGTTAAGACAAAATATGTTTAACTGGCTTTTAAAGAAATTTGGTGGAACACATTACTATAAACAGTACATTTGGGCAGCCAAACAAACTTTGCCCAGAGAAAATCAATTTTACTCCCCAAACAATGAGAAAAATTACTTTTGATTCGACATTAAATATTGTCGTTAAGTATTTTTTAAGAAGCATTTCTATAACTCTGTAGAAATAGGAGTCAAAGGATGCCTTTGTTACCATGGTAACAATCTCCCTCAGAAGAGCCAAGGATGAAGTAGCATACATTCGCCCTGCATATGTTTGGCCAATCAATAAACAAAGGACTTAATCTGCATGCATCACATTAGGAACATGGTCAAGGTATTCTTGATTAATAAAAGGGTGGAGGGTGTGGTGTTCAAGAATTGCGGGTTCAATCATCCAGCCTAATTTTCAACTGTGTGTTGTCAACATTTTCTTCATTAGAAGCCCATTATCAAGATAAACCATTGCTGAAATGCCTGTAAATCTTTGAAAAATGGAAATCTTCATTACAAAATTTTAACATGTCAGTGTATATAAGGTTGATAAACTATGATAGGAGTATGAAGAAAATGTGTGATACTATGAGAAAGGCCCATACCCTGGAGCCCCAGGAGTTACAGCAATAATAATAACAGCTGATATTTCCTGAGCATTTACTATGGGCCAAATATGAACTAAGTGTTTTTACATGAATTATTTCATTGACTCTTTCAAACAACCTCAAGAGTTACCGTTACGAGTTTTGATTCCCGTTTTACAAATGATGTGAGAAGTATGATTATTCTCATTATTGCTAAAAGGAACCTCACACTTATAGATTCAAGTGAGTGGCCTGAGGTCTTCTGTCTCGGGAATATTGGAGCTAGGAGTTCAAATCCAAGCCGTGAGCTACAGAGGCAAGTTCTATCCACCACCCATATGGCCAGCTGTGCCAGTGATCAACAAGATAACTCAGTGAAAGCTACTTTACCTCTCTGAGCTGCAGATTCCTCATGTGCACATAAAAGCTGATGGGAGGTTACAATCAGGTAATGTAAGTATGGCGCTTCTCCTTGAGAGCCTTCAGTTCCTCAGAACCAACTTAAGTTATTGTGAATATTAACAGCTCTTGACTTATTTGGCATGAGAGGGAGCTGAGAATTATTAGCATGCTAAAATCTCATTTCACTTCTTGAGTGCGACATCCTTTCCCTTGCACACGTGAACAGAATGACCAACAAATAATGTGCACACACGTGTGCTCACACACACACCCTGCCTTGGGTTTCTTCTCATATTTGCTTACCCTCGTCATATGAAAGGGTCACAAGAAACAGGGCCATCTGGAATGGCAGCAGAGGGAAAACAGTAAACAAAACAGTCATCAGAAAACCAGTTCTGTGACTTTGGGGGCTTCTGCGACATCACTTTTCTAGGCCTCAATTTTCTCTACTGCAGCAGGGAAGAGTTGAAGGTGATTTCTTCTAAAGAACATTCTAGGAGTAACCATCCGTGCTACAATTGCTTCTGTGAACGGAGCGGCCCTTGTTCATATGAGCCCTCTCTATTCCTTTTAAGCTTTTAGAAATGGTTTCATACCCAGATAAAGGAAACCAGTCATTTTTAACCCCTCTACATGTCGCCTGCCTTCCAGGTAGCTTACCTGCACCACACAGAATCACCTTCGTAACAGAGACTCTCACGATTTTGCCCTTTGTTGAAAACTTGATGTTTTCGTTGACATATTTGTCCCTCAATCCTGTCATTATACAAATTATTACTCTGGGATAGAGACACTAAAACGAAGGATGGAACAGTAAAACACTTCATTACGTGATCCAAATGTCCCCCAATATTCAAAAAAATTGACTGAGGTATCAATAAAAAGCAAAGAGGGAGACACATTAGAAGATCGTTATTTGGCAACAGAATTATGGAATTGTTTCCCTTGTCCAGACTTTAACATTAAGTAAAATGTTTCTGTCACCTTTTACTGGGTTTATTTTAAATTATTTCACAAGACATTTTCATTAGCACCATCTACTCAGAAAAACAGTATTTAGCATCTGTTTTTCACTTGCTGCATTTCCTTAGGTAAAATCATAAATATAGTCCCTGAATTTCATAGCCACCTGAGCATAACATGAAGCTCATATTTATGCCATCTACAGGGAATGTTTTCCTGAAACCTTGACGTGTGAGTACACGGAGGCTCTCTTTCTTTGGTCAGGAGTTTTATGCCTTCAAAGGCACAACCAAAAGTGTCAATTGTCTGGCTCTTTAAGAGGCAAGCCCATTGTTGTCTCAGATACTAGCTGCAGCTTGAACTCCTCTGGAATGGTGTTTCAGAGAAAGCCTTTTGAGTGTGGGGGACAGGAGGCTTGTACTTTGAGAAATGATTCCGTTTTGGGATTGAGAATATCGAGAAAGTCTTCTCCCATCTATCTAAAGCAGAATTTGTCAACTGCTGGCCCACAGGTTATCCCCAGAAGGAATTATATAGGCCGCAGTGCCGGCAAAATAGTGTTTTACATTCAAATTAATTGCCAATGTTTAAAAATCATTAGATTTCACTGTGCCTCTCAAAAAATCTGGCAACTCTGGACCTGCGTTCCCACATGGCGACCATCTGCTGGAGCTGAGCAGGGGATGCACACACTCGCGGAGGCTTGTGCTATCCAGGCCCCCCTCTCCCCACTACTCCTGAGTGTTTGCTCTTCAGTGTGGCTCAATGTCATCATCCCTACAGCCCCTTACAGCAGGGCCACTTCCCCCATTTACATTACCGGGACCAGTAAGTGTGGCTTGGACATCAACCAATGGGAATGATTACAGGCCCTGGTTTTACAACTTAAGAGCCTTGTTGCTGGGCTTCCTGCTACGTTGTAAACCCTTTTGTTGTAGGACTGCTCTCATAGTGGCTAGGAAATAGCCCATGGCACCTGGGGCAGTTTGAAGGTGCCTGAGGAGTTTGAGGCAGCAGCTGTTTTCCAACTGATGTAGAAGTGACTGTACCTGGTGCCGAATATCATTCTTGCCTTAGGCATTTAAGGGTGTGACCCTAGCTCTCAAGTTAGGTTCTCTTTCCTCAGCAGATATAAACAGACCAAGCTAGAGGGTACCACTCCAAAGCCAGAGACTATTCTGAACGCTTCTCTGCCTTCAGTTTTCCCTGCTATGACAACTTCACCTAGGTTTTTAAAAAAGCAATTTCCCAGAGAAAACGCTAAATGGCATATGAATGACTTCAAATAGAATTGGTCCTATGAGCAGGGAAAAACATGCTTATTGACAGAGATTATGAAGGAACATAGACTTTATATTTCTGTCTTCCATTTGAGTGCCTCAGAGTGCTTAATTCATGAATTGCCACACTTGATTATGTTTTAATTTAAAATATTAAATGACTCTCTATACATCATGACAGCAACTCTCAGAGTCTCCTAAGAAGCTTCATACATGATCTGTATTAGGATTTCTCAACTTCAGCACTACTGGTATGTTAGGCCAAAAAATTTTTCGTTGGTGGTGAGGAGGGCCAGCCCTATGCACCGTAGCGTGTTGCTGCATCCCTGTTCTCTACCTCATGGATGCCAGCAATGATCCCCAGTTGTGACAATCAAAAATTGTCAAATGTCTCCTGGAGGGCAAATGACTCTCAACTGAGAGCCACTGGCTTATGTCGAGTCATGTGGCCAAGGTTGTCTTGTTTATAGTCCGAAGTGTAACACCGTCATGTATAATACCATTAGAAACATAATGATGCCTTATTTTTATGTTACTACTACTGGTACTAGAAATTTGACAGTTTGTGATTTTGTTTAACTTGACCGTTTAATTATCTTTTTCTTTTGGAAAGATGGTTTTAGATAGTCGTTGGTACCTCCAAACTTTCCGTTTTTGTCTTTTTGTGTTGACAAAAAGTACATATAGCTTTGTTTTATGTTCCCCAAGCTCATTAAAGTCCCAGTCATTATATTTTTGGGGAACGTTTGGTATAATTTCAAGGTCTTTCCTCTAGAATACTTACTTTGATTTTGAAAATACACATGTGCTTAATTACTAATTTGCCTGGAAATATCAGACTATAAAGAAGAATCAGACTTAGACAAGTTAAGCATTTTCTCCCCAGCCAAAGATTGTTTATAGATTTGATCCTTACATTTTTCTTTGATTTCTTCAGAGTTTAAGAATCTTGTGCATTATTTACAGAGACAGTATATTAAAATAGTTTTTCTCACTCTCTGTTTGGGATGTTTTCCACAACATTACAATTAACTACTGCTCAAATAATTGACAGAGAACATTTACTAAATCCTGAAAGTGCCTTTGAAACCAGCAAAAATGATTACATTAAATCCTGTGTTGCTTTAGTATTTAAGAATACCACCATTCACTTGGTTTGAGTGTTTGTAGCTATACTTAATGTCTCCCCCTCTCTCATCATCCACCTGTAATAAGCCCCGTGGGATCAGCCTTAAGAATGGTTTTGAAATCCTTTCTTCCTCCACACCTATCCTTCAACACATGCATTGACCCTCATCTTCTCTACCCTCATCTATTGCAATGGCTTCCAATTAGAGCCATGCTTTCTCGGATCACACACCATTTTGATTCCACAATTATCGTGTGTAAAACTGAAACCTGATTTTTTGTCTTTACCTAAAAATTTTCCATCACTTCCCATTGCTAACAAGAGGAAGGTCAAATTCTAAATGATACATACATATATATAGTCCCCAATGGGGCTCCAAGGCATCTTCCCACCCTCAGATTCTGCCAGTTCCCACTATGTGCTAATTCTTAAGCTCACAGGGTATTCACAAAAGAGCCCACTATGTGCTCTCCCATTTCTGTGTCCCCATGGTTTGTGACACTCCCTGCTATGCTACCTAGAAATGTTCCACCACTACTGCTAAACCCACCTGCAATACCACTTTCCCTGTATTTTCTACTATGTTCTGGAAAACTGAGCCTCTTCTTCCTAGCTGTTCTTAATCTTCTACAGTAGCATTATACAATGTCTTCTTAAAATCATTGATTTGAACATCGGTTTCCTTTACTAGACTGTGAGTTCCTATAAGACAGAGAATTGAGTTTGATTTTTTTAATATGCATATCTTTCACTTGGTAAAGGATCCATCACATAGAAAGACAATTTTTTAGTTTTTAAAATATTTATTTTATTCACTACAAAAGGCTCTATCACATGGAAAGTAGATATTTACTGACTGAATGCCTTATTTGAAAACTTGTAATCTATTTAAATAATTTCTTCAACAAATATTTATTGAATGAGTTCTATGTCCTAGCTCCTATTCTAGGTAATTAACATGTATTCATAGATATAGAAAATAAAGGTACCTATAAAGTTCCATAGTATTTACAAAGGGGAGAGTTTTCTTAGAGACAGAATCAGAGAGTGTGCTTTTCAGTTAGTTTTTTACCACATAGAGATACAAGTTAGATTCTATTATATAAAAGGTACAACACAGTACAGCGTCTAGCACTTACAAAAGCTAAGTATAATGTTGTTAACATTATTATTGTTGTTGCTATTATTGTTATCAATTAGAGGATATATCTCAAATTGAAAGCATCCTGATGATGTGATATGACAAGGAAGCTGCAATAATCAAAATGTATCATTTCTAACCAAAATATTTTTTCTACATTTCAATTTGTTTTTTAACTCCCTAAATATTCGTTGAGTCCAGTTAAATAATAAAAATGGATAGGGGTATCCACTAGAGTAGAATACATCAGGTATAAAAATATGGACATGTCACTATCCCTGAAATTCAAAGATTTCCACTTAAAATGTAAATGAAGCCAAGAAGTGAAAGTAAGTTATGAAATAAAAGATTCATTTTAAATGGTATTTTTCTATCTATGGCATAGATAGCATATAGATGATAATATCTGATGAATTAGATAGTTTGTATCACTAACCACATATCTGAAGGCCTTATAAGCAAAGAGTATATAGTGTCTCTTACTTACGGTGGGGCATTAATAAGATATTGCCTCTTTTCTGTACTTGGGTTTCCTCATTTTATGTCACATAATGGTAAATGGATTTGCTTAACTAATTATTCTTTCTACAAGAAATCATATTTATTCAGGTAAATTCTATTATCTATGGACAATCCAAGGTGTTTTTTCTCGTTTCTGTTTTTGGTTTTGGTTTTTATTTATTTATTTTTTTTCAGATAGCAATCTTGGGTTTAAAAATCAGTAAAAACCTATACATGTGGCAAATTTTTGTTTTAAAAAATTAGTAAAAATTGACAATTTGATTTTATATGTGTTAACATTGAGATAGTGCTGTCCAATAAGGTATCCATTAGCCACTTGTGGCTTTTGATCCATTGAAATGTGGCTACTCTGAATTGAAGTGTGCTCTGAGATCGCAAAGATTTAGTACAAAAAATATATAAAATACGTTATATATATAAAATAGATTATATAACTATGCATGACTACATGTTGAAGTCATATTTTAGATACGTTAAATAAAATATTAAGATTACCTCTATCTTTTTTTAAATATGGCTATTAGAGAATTTTAAATTACAATCACCGATCACCTTATATTTCTCATAAGTCAGTGCTGGTTTAGACACTGTGATCCTAGAATGATTTATGCCTTTGTTTTCCTTTTTTACTGTGTTAAGTAATATTGAAAGAGAATTAAGAGATCAACTGTTCCAGTAACCAAATTTTACAGACGAGGCAACAGAGGTCCAGAGACACCCTTGCCTATTGTAGAGACTAATTTGAGACATAGCAGAACTCGAGCACATATCTCTAGACTTCCAGTCCTGAGCTAAGTTACTGGCAAGGTAGCAGATATCACGAATAGCTACTAGAAGAACAAGTGGATGAATACAGTTTCCATGCTGCATTGCATTCATCTTTTTTCTATGAGATTTTGACATGAATCTTCCTTGTGTGCAATGGGGAAAAAGGCAAAGCGATTGTGTTCAATAATGATAGTGATAAAGTTAGCTTCATAAAACCTAATCAATTACAATATGGAGCCTTGAAGAGTAAGAGATATGACTGATGAAACAGACGTGTTAAAATATCTCTGGCCACCCCTATACTTCAGTGACTTTGTCTACAAAGTAGGAAGAATGAGACTGTGTCGATGAATGAAATATAAAACCTACATTTCTTGGGAAGGAGGCATCCGTCTTTTTCTATTTGTAAATGCTGACGAGCAGAGTTTAAGAAGGGCTAATGTCACCCATTCATCTTAATTAAAGAGTTAATTGCTCGTGTATCCTGATTTAGATAGTGGAGCCGGGAGCATGGGAAGCCCTTGCCTCTATGTATTTTATTGACCAATGTAATGACATCATCAGTAAGTCTCAGGATTTATTCATGCTTCAGCCTATCCTCATAATGTTAATAGCCTTGTACATGATAAAACTTTCAAGAGGAAAAGAGTCCTTGTGCCTGGCATAGAATACAAAGAGGACGGTGGCAGAAGCTGCTAAGTGTCTCGTCTCAGCTGTCATCGAAGAATTTTTTCAAAATCTAGAGTGACGAACATAGTAAAAAGTAATTTCAAATGCTAGTTTTTGGAAAATGTTTATGTGGAGAATCATGTAGCAGGTTTTTTATAATTACACATCAGATATTTGAAAGTTGGCAGTTTTCACTGAATATTACCTAATCACAGTTAAAGTCAGGTAAGCATATATCACAGAGAATAAGATTCTTTTGTTAGCATGGTTAAAACAATTGCTTCAGAAGCAGAGCTGGCTAAGGAGAATATCTTTAAAACATACCTACACAAAAACTCAGAAAAAAAAAAATTAACACCAAATAATTGAGCCATGAATTGGATGAAGGGATTCCTAAAAAGGAGGGTTTTCAGTCCTCAAAACATAGTATTCCTCAAAGTTCTCTACCATTTCCCCAGAAATAATGTGTTTAGGTGAACTAAAGAGCTACAGTGAACACATGACTAATTTTAGACTAACACCCTATGCTAGTACATTTTAAAAAATGAAAAAAAGAGGCAAAAATCAAGGAACAGCAGGGAAAAAGTACTATCTTGAGGGCATACAGAGCAAAACCACGGAAATGATGTTCAGAGTTAATGGGCCTTTTTGTGTCTCTTTTCACATGGAGCTACAAGCAGTCCTAGTTAAAGTTAATTAAAGTTAGTGCCTTGCTTCTGCAAACAAAACTGGTTCAAGAACCATCCCTTGTTTCTAAGCTGCGGATTACATATTAAATACTATGTTACAGCTCAGGTAAGTACATCGTGGTTATATTAAGAAAAACGTATAAAGACAAAAGGTCAGAAGGGGAAGTTAAATATGTATCATAGTCCTGGAGAGAATGTGTAGTGCCCTGTTGTCGGCTGAGGCATCCCAGTCACCTGTGACCTTGGATAGGTCGCTTCATTTACCTGATCTTCAGTTTGCACATCTGTAGAATGGTGACATTTATCATACCTCCCCCACAGAGCTGTTGTGCAGGCCTCATGAGTTAGTGAACGTAACACTAGCAGGTGGTAAGCACTGCATAGGTGTGAACCATAATTACTATTCTTATGAGTAATTTTTGAGTCTGCCCTTTTAGGATGATGATTCATGAGAGTCTCTTTAATGTAGCGTCAGAAATTTCATTTTCCCATTGTCTCCTTAGAGTTTTTATCACTTTTAATACGTAGGAAAATTAGTTTTGTTGTGATTATGTACATAGAGGCAGCACCGTGTTGTGCAGTACAGCAAACACAGACTTACCCAGTTTCTACCTCTTTGTAGCTTTGTGACCTTGAGGAACTTGCCTACCATTTCTAAGCTTTGGGTTTCTTTTCTATCAAATGAAGATAAAAATAAGATATTCATATAGTAGTTGTGAAGATTAAAGAATATAATGGCTGTAAAATCTTAAAATAGTATCTGCTAGCTAAGAAAATGATAGCATTTTTTTACTTTTAATTATGAAGAGGATGATGATGTATATAAAAAGAGAAAAAAATAAAGAAAGGCATATGATTGAACAATAATAATGGTGGTTATCTCTGGGGGTGAGATAATGAGTCTTTTTTTTTTTTTTTTTCATTTTTTTTTCTTCCTTTCTTGTTTCCCTGCGTTGCTCATTTTTCAACAGTGAACATGGTGGGGATGCGGGATGAAAGTGTGCTAGAAACCAAGTGTTACACTTCAGAGGAAGGAGAGCCTATTTCCAGCTGTGGGTGATTAACTGAAAGTTACTAGATAGGTGGGATTTCTCTAGGTGAAAATGGAGGGAGATTATTGCAGATAAAGGGGACGGGGCAAAGTTTCAAAGCAGAAACACTGTCTGTAACAGAGAAAAGTGAGCAGACCTGACGTGCTGCACTTGAAGGTCTGCAGAGGGACAAAAGATGAGGTTGAAGAATTGGGTAAGAGATTAAAGAACTTGAAATTTATTCTTTCCTTAGTATCTGGCCACCTAAGTGGGTGAGAAATGGGACTGTAGAGTCCCAAATGAAGCAGGGCTAATGTTTTAAAGTAGCACGTAAGGCAAAAATCAAAGACAGGCAAAATTAGCCACGAAAACCATTTAAAACTCTCGTAACCGACAGCAGGGGGGAGATGCATCTCATGTGATGATTAGAGACAAACCCGAAGAACAAATTTTTTAAAAGACTAAGTTTTTAGAACTATAGAGCTAGACTAAGGAAGGAACAAAGGAAAGTGTATGTATAGATGTCCCAGGGTTTCTAAACATTTTAGCTTTAAGAGAAGTCTCCAATAAAGCCCTACTGTTGAACAGGAGATGGGGTGCAGGTTATATTTCTTCATACCTGCTAGCTTTATGCCATTCAATGCTAATAATTAAGCTACTCAAATTTTATATATGTTAATAGTTTGTGATTTTGATCAAAGTATCTGATCAGACTAGATACATTATCTTAAAGTGCCTACCAGAGGCTTGTTGGTACTAAAGCAAGTGGAATCATATCAAATGTGCAGGTAAGATTGCCAGTTAAAGGTGTAAAGAAGAAATCCTGAGGATAAGAAACCAAGGTCAGAGACTGAATGATAGAATTCATCACTGAATAAATGATTGAATGATAGAATAAAGGTTGACTTAGGGACTTGGAAAAATAATGGGACCACTTGACATGTTAGAAAATGTAATTAGGGGATTGCTTCAGCTGGTGAGGGGCTCCAAAGGACTGGAGATTTTTTGACTTGTGCAAGTTGAAGTAACAGCGTCTATCAAGTTTCAGTTATCTAGGAGAATGACTTTCAAGAGGGAAGTCAGGCCAGAAAATAAAGGTTTTGCATGTGGATGGAATTGACCAGGAGGACAAACACGTTCAGAGTCAGAGTTTAATTCTCTTTTCCTGAAGCCTTGACTTATAACAATGGAACTCTTATTTATTATTTTATATAAAATTTCAATATTTCTAGTCTTTTTTTTAATTGGAAATTAACTGCCCTAGTCTCAACTAGCTAATTTTAGCTGAAATTATTGAGGATGCCGTCTGCACAGGGCTCATATAAGGCCTAAGGAATTATGTCTTATCTTCATCATTAAAAACTTCACGAAGTTAAGTCAACTCTTGGTTCGTTAGATTTCTTATATCAGTTCTTCAGACACTTTTATTCTAAAAGGTTTATTCAGACTTTCCCTAATTATGATTTTCCCTACTTTGTGAGGATATAATCCAGACATATTTAACCATTTCTATGAGTTTTTGCTAGGCAAAAATCTGCCTGAAACGTAGAGCTGTGGAGTCTTTTTCTCTAAGTTGCTATGTATTTTTTTCACATGAGCAAGTATGTATTTAAATTGTAATTATAAAATGATGAATACTTCATAGGAAAAAGAGAAATGTTATTAAAACTGAAGAGATGGGGAAAAAGAACATGACCACTTCCAAAAATAATTTCCAATTAAGAAAAAAGACTAGGAGTATTGCAATTTAATATAAAATAATAAAAAACAATAGCTACAAGTTATGGAGCACATACAATGTGTTAGTTGCTGAATTAAAATGTTTATAGATGGTGTTGGGGGCTGAATTGTGTCCTCCAAATTCTTATGTTGAACTCCTAACTCTCCCTACTTCATAATGTGACTATATTTGGAGACAGAGCCTTTAAAGAGGTGACTAAGGGAAAATGCGATTCTTAGGGTGGGCCCTCATTCAACATGACTGTGTCCTTATAAGAACAGGAGACTGGGACACAGACGGAGGATCTACCATGACAAGACACGGGGAGGAGGTGGCCATCTGCGAGCCAGAGAGGGAGACCTCAGGAGAAACCAACCCAGCCAATACCTTAACCTTGGACTTCCAGCCTCCAGAACTGTGAGAAAATAAATTTCTGTTGTTTAAACCACCCAGCTTGTGGCCCTTTGTGATGGCAGCCCTGGAAGACTAACACAGACTATTTAATCTTCCAACTATACTATAAAGCAGATATAATTATCCCAATTGTTTTAAACAAGAGAAACTTGAGGCTGAAAAAAGTTAATTTAGCTGAAAAATCACATTCTGGAAGAAGTTAAAACCAGAATTCAAACTCATACCTATTTAACTCCAAAGCTCAACTCTGCCCAGCATATGCAACCGGTGCCCCAAGTTTATTGATACTGATAAGTAAAGTTAAATATGAACGATAAAGTGCCTTCTGTATCCAGTTAGTGTACTCTTAATTTTAAAAATATTAAAATAACTCAATATGAAGTAATTGCTCAGAAAAAATATTTGTTGTGGTTGCCAAGACCACTTGAGTAACAGCGAGCTTTTATAAACCTGAATCTTATTTTGAGATATAGTTTCTTTTAGATTGAAGTACTTTTTTTTTAATAAATATAACTCTGGACAAGCCTAGTATAAGAATGGAACCTCTTCCAATACTATCCACTTACTAATAAACATGTGCAGAGAGCGGAACAGAGCAGAGGACTTATAATTCTTTGCCTGTACCTGGTAGCAAAGATTTCTGATATCATCATGTAAAAAATTGAAGAATAAAACCTCCCAAGAAGCTGATGTAGGAAAACAGGACACACTGAAAGATAGGTGGAGAACAGGCCATGAAGAACTTTAACAACACAGAGCCACGGAAACAAGGAGGAAAATAAAAATGACTGAGAAAAAATATTCAAGAGACTTCAGAGCTGAAAAATAAAGATGTTAATCTCATGATAAACATAACGTGCAGGGAGAAAAAGCAAGCAAAATCTCATTGCACTGAACTGAAATGATTCAGTTGGGAGAAATAAATTTTTCAAGATTCAAAAGAAAAGGGACCAGAGAAATAAAGTGAAAGACAATCCAATACAAAAATAAATGACAAAGCAGGCAGAGAAATATTGTATTGACAAGAGAGATTGATTCTCCACATCAGAACGAGAGAGTCTGAGTAAGGGGAGGTAGTTCCTTGTTTCCAAACAAGGGTGGTTTTGCAAAAGGGGGAAAGCAATTAAGAAAAAAAAAAAATCAAATAAAAATCAAGTGAATAGTGAAAATTACTAGCAATTATGTGTTACTAGGGGAAAAATGTTGTCACAATTAGGATTTAAGTTGGGCAGAAATACATAAAGAGATACCATTAGATTGTCAAAAGAAATC
Organism: Eulemur rufifrons; assembly: GCF_041146395.1. NCBI lineage: Eukaryota > Metazoa > Chordata > Mammalia > Primates > Lemuridae > Eulemur > Eulemur rufifrons. The sequence continues at coordinate 18,804,217 of NC_090992.1, forward strand.
CAACTGTACAATCAAGAAATATAGGTGTTTGGTGCATTCAAATATTTTCATGATTGAAGGGAATCAATAACCTGTAAAAACCCTTTGCAAGAGAACAAAGTAGAGGTATTTTCATTAGGATTATTAGTTTTGCTAAACTTAGCTCAGAGTGGTGGCGAGAGTGTTCTGACCCACACTTAGACTGTGAGCAAAATCTCATCTGCTTTTAGAGTTTGTGAAGGTGGGCCAGGTCATTTAGCTTCTGTATTCCTTTTTATTAAACAGGAATAAGCCATCAGCCCTGCCTATTTCATAATGTTCTGAAAAAAAAGTTGAGAATTTTTCTGAAAGAGTGAGCCTATTTTTGCCTTGGGAAAGGAATCTGGTAAGACAGGAAAAGTGTGTGTGTTAGAATGAGATGAATCTGTGTGTAACCTATAAGAATTACTTATCACCTCTGACCCTCAGTTTCTTCATCTATAAAGTGAGAACAATAACACACTGTTTCAAACAGTAGTGTAAGGATTAAGTGAGTTAACATAATTAAGCATTCATTAAAATGAATTGTCCATCTTGATTAAAAATTATTATCTGTCACGTAGTAGGTGTTCATTAAAATGATTAATTTCAACTATCATTACTGTCATCATTCTCATTCCATTGCTAAAGCTGACATATTGCTATTTTTTAAATGGCTGTAAAACTGCAGGCCTTATTTCTGATTATGTAGCATTTAAGTCTGATTCTCTAGTTCTCAAAAAAAAAAAATTCTGTGAATTCCCCAGTATCCTTTTAAATAAATTCCTTTTTTGTTGGTTTTTAGAAAGTTGTTTAAAATCGCCAGAAAGACTTTCTATTGATGACAAGTAAAAACCTTGACCTCCACAAAGAATAAGGAACACAATGCCTCTGACATCAAACAAACTAGGTTTTTTCCAACCTCACCTATGTTACATGTGCTTATTTATTCATTTACAGATAATTTGAAAGTATCTACTATGAACTAGGCTTTTACCCATTCCCATGGAGATTTCACCCAGTCCTGTGGCTTTGGATACAATCTGGACACTAATGGCACCATATTTATATTCCAGACCCAAACTCTCCCATGGGCTCAAGATGACTCTACTATCCAATTGCCAACCTAATATCTCAGGTAGGTGTCTAATAGGCATCTCAAACTTACCATGCCCACAACTCAACTATAGATCTTTTCCCAAAAACGTATCATGCTGTAATTGATCAGTTGGGGGTGTCTATGTCTTTCTACTTGCTCAAGCCAAAAACCTCAAGTCATCCTTGACTCACCTCATATATTTACACCCCACATCTAACTCTATGTTGTAAACTTTGCCTTCAAAATACATCCAGAATCCCACCACTTTTCACCACCTTCCCTCCTATCCCACCCTGTTTAAGCTGTATGTAACTATGTTTGTAGGAATTCTTTTAATATTTGCTAAATGTTCTCCTTGCTTCCATTTTTGACCTCTTTGAGTCTATTCTCAACCTGGGAATCTGTGGTCATTTCATGAAGAGGGGAATGAAGTCATGTCATTCCTTTGTTCAAACTCTTCATTGGCTTCTCACCTCACTCACAGTCAAAGCCAGGCTCACAGATTGGCCTGCAAGGGCCCAGAAGGTCTTCCCTCTCCTTTGCGCACTAATTGTCTGATTTGATAACCCGCTGCTCTCCTCTCATCCACTCCTCTCCAGCCACACTGGCCTCCTTGCCATACTCAGACATGCCTGGCCCATTTTCCCCTTATGCCTGCAGACCAGCTGTCCCCTCTGCCTGGGGCACTCTTCGCTTTGATCTATCCTCATAGCTCCCTCCTCCTCCATCTTCTTGGGTCTTGGTTCAAATGTCACTGTTGCAGTGAGGCCTCCCTTGACCACTCTCTCCTTTGCCACTTCCCAACTTCATTATCTTCCATGGCGCCTTTCTCCATCTCACAGTCTATACATTTTGTATCATTTTTGTGCTTATTATTTGTCACCCTCCACAGAATGCCAGCTCTTTAAGGAAAGGATATGAGTGCTATTTGTTTTCAATTATCTCTTTAGTGCTTGGCATGTATAGAACACTCAACACATATTTGTCATATACATTGAATGAATGTACCAGGTTCTGGGGATACATTAATGAATAAGGTAAACAAAGTCCCAGTCCCTATGGAGCTTAAATTCGAGGTGGGGGAGGCAGGAAACAAGCGATTATATTACAGGGATACCTGTCTCCAACTCTGATGGTGAAAGAAAGGCTTCTTAGAAGTAAATGCATTGGCAAGTCACTTTATCGCCTAAATTTCAGTTTCCTCACCTGGAAACTGTAGATCATCAATCCACCTCAAAGGGTTCTATCAGAGTTAAATAAGATGAAGTATATAACATACCTGCCAGAGGAACCAGCACCCCAAAGACACACAAAATGTGCTTCGCACCATCGCCATCCTCCCTAAAATGCTTTGATTTTGTATCTTCATCTAAATTCTATCTCTGTAATTTTCCACCTTTCAGTCTTTATGTTAAATACTGAAGACAGTAAGCAGGGGAATTCTTTTGGCTACTGCAGGTCAAAGTAAACAATCAAATTTGGTAGAATCTATTGAAGAATCGCGGCTTGTACATTTGTCCTAATCATTTGATCACTGAAAACTAACCAGTATTAATGCAAAATGGTCAAGTAATTTACAGTTTAACTGTCTCGAAAGATGGTATTTAAAGGATATCACTAGGATCCTCTCACCTCTTTAAAACTTTTGATTGCAGTGGGCTTCAAATAGCCCCTTCTAGGGAACTCTTAGTGGGGCCGGTGGCTAACTCTAGGAATTATTATTAGCTTTACATTCACATGATACTGAAGTCCAAAAAGTTCAGCTGAGATGTGGTTATTGTTGATAGTTGGGTATGTTTTTTTCCTCTCCCCTACATGTATCCTCATAAAAGACTGGAGATAAGCTTTGCATGGTGCTTAATGAAATGAGTGTTGCTCATACACACACACACACACACACACACACACACCCCTTTAGCAAATAGAATATAGGCACATGTGCTACGTCTATCTATCTATTACTTGTCTAGCATAATTGGATTATTGTATATAGTTACATAAATATGTGATAATGTACTAGCTTACATATATAAGTATAAATTTAAGTGTTCTCTATTATTTATACAGTATATATTGGCTGTTTATAATAAAAAAATGAATATATATCTTTAGTCCTTCTATAAGCACACGCTTGAAATTTTTATGACAAAAGGCATAAAAATGCATCATGGCACAATTTCCTATGGAAAACTTTCTGAGAAAAAAAAGTAGCAAAGGTGTAAGTTAGCATTCCCTCCAAATGCATCCTTGCCAGCCATCTTCTTCCCCTACAATTGGCCTTTATCCTTAAGGAGGCAACATGGGACTGTCTCTGTTTCTTAAATAGCATTAAATTAATTTGACCTCAATGTGAGAAAGAGTTATCAAGTGCTTTTAGGAGTGCCCAATAAATTGAGAATAAAAAGAATGGGAAACATCTGTCCTCAAGGAAGTTGATCAACTAGGACAACACAAACTATTATCAATACCGGGTAAGATTAAAAACCATAAGAAATATGCATGATTGTGAAGAATAAAAAGTAAAAATGCAGTCAAAACTTAGTGAGACATATGCTGAACATATTGATGCAATTTAATTAGGAAAACATTTCATTTAATTTTATTCATGCATACTTTTTAAATGTCCTGTGGACTAAAGCATTACATTAAGAACTTCAAATTTAAATTTTGGAAGTTCTAGATCCAACTATAGCACTGTAATGTTAGAATCCAATGTAGGACCCTTTGAAATTGATGAAAGGAAGAAGAGTAGAACCCTAGACCCTTCTTGAGGTGAAACAGATGGTATCCACTCAAAGCCCAGGAAAAACTTGGGCTTTCTCTTCACATGTTTGACAAGTGACAGAAACACTGAATGAAATGCTACAAAACAATTATCACTTGAGGCCTCTTTTTACATCTAGAGGTAGAGGCTGCTTTGTTAATGCTTCATTTTTAGATCTGAGGCTAATTTCCAGGAATTTTCATTCTCTCACAATAGCCAAATTGATATTAAGGGTCATAGTCTTCTGCAAAAAGTATTATGTGGAAAAGAAAACCCATTAAGGCAAGGAAACTAACAAACAGACTCTCATGCTTGGGGACAAGAATAATTTATTTGTGGATGTGGGACAATGAGTTATTTGGTCCTTCTTCACAAATGAGATAACTGTCATATCCCATCATATCCCACTACATGAATTATATATAACAACATTTGGTGAAATATGAAATTCTAAAAATACACTGAAATGCTGGAGTCATGTTAATGGTTTATTATGATAGGTGTTCCTGGTTTTGAAATATCTTCTTTCATAGAAGACAAATGGGGGCGACATTATTTTAGAAAGTCCACATCTTTTAAAAAGATGGATTAAAAGCTCTTTGAGACAGCTGTGCTATTTTATTAGAAGAACAACATTTTCTTCCTAAGTAGTTCTTGAGGGCAATTGCATGGAATAATCAGGGGATGCTTTGGTCTCCATTCAGAATTGAAGCCCAAAGAAATGTTGCATAGGAGAAGGTGACAAGATAATCATTTTTGTTGTGAATAAGGACAATAAAAAAATCAGGCAGATCAAATCATTGATACTATATTTTCACATCCAGAAGACATGTTCTTTCTGTAGCACTGCTTCATTGTGGTTAAGAAATGGGCTTTGGTGTCAGAGAAAACTAGATTTGAGTACTTTCTCTGTTCTGGTAGTTGCCAGTGACCTTGCTCTGGTTTCCCAAACTCTTATGGCATCCATGTCTTAGCCTGTGGAATGGGGAGAGTAATTTGTACCTCTCTTGGTGTTGTGAGAATTAAATGAGATTAATGCAAGTAATTGGCTTATCAGAGTGACTGTGGCTTGGAAAGGAGAGCAAATCTGCAGTTCTGGAGACTATACATCTTAGCAGACAAGCTCCAATTATTAGATCCTCAAGATCTACTGTCTTACTTCCTGTGTAACTGTGACAGATTGACTCCACCACTCTGTACATCAGCATCTAAAAAGTAGAGCTGATATAAGTACCCACCTCTAGAATTGCTTAGTACAGTGTTTGGTACATAATTATAGTAAGAGCTAACAGTGACAATAATAGGTGTAACCTAAAATAATAATACAATTAACATATGCATAATACAATATTCACAACTTCCAAGCTTTTTTTTTTTTTCTATTTAAGGGTCTTTTGGTTTTGTTCCTTATCTATTTTCATATCTCTGAAATGCCTCAGGGGGAAAAATCCTAAATATATAGCAAATACACAAGGGCACCGTGGAACATGGGCACTGCACCTGTCAGCATGTCACTCATAATCACTTTTTTCTGCTCAAATGTGCACACCTGGGGAAGGTTGGAAACTCAGTCTCCTACATTATCCCCCATTTCAGTTGGGGAGGGAACATCTGGCCAATTAATTTTCAGTAGTCTAGGAGGTTGGATCACCAATTACAGCATTCAAGGGTTCTTATTTTCATTACCTTCCTATCATCGGCACACACTAGACGCGGTAGCTGCTTGCTGTGAGAGCCTGCATTGCTAACATTCTACAGACGCATGCGAAGAAAGGACCACAAATCATACAAGGCAGAAATGTAATTGGATATGATGTTCTCTTCAGATTTCTCTTACAAATATCCAAAGTGCCTATACATAAGCCAAGCTAGCCAAGTTATGAATTTAAATGCTATGCCCAAGACAGAAATGCGTTTCTACCAGAAAACATTTGGATTAACCATGAGATCAGCCAATAGTTTTTCAAAACGTTCATTCTTTTTCCTAATAAAGAAAAATAAATGTAATCCTCAGGATAAGTATTAAGAATCCCCCCAAATTTATCCTGAAGAGGGTGGATCATTCTTAAATAATGAACTATCCCTTCCTGTTACAAACAAAGAATTACTCTCTATTAGAATAATACTAAGAATCTCAGTTTGGGTCCACCATTAATGCAGAAATTTGGGAGTAGGAGATGTTTATGTAGCCTGCTTCTCTCCTAGGACTCTGTGTTCGATGTAACTACCATTTGTCTAATAAATACAAGTCTCTGACAGTTCTGTGGTGAACTCAGCAGGGTCCAGGCTATTATTTAAGGCTTTTTAAAGAATAAATATCAAATAATCTGAAAAGGCATCTTAAAGGGTGAAAGTGCAGCCAGTTTTTTATGGTTGCTAGCTGTAGGGGAATAAAAGGAGAATATTCTTCCTCAGGAATGCAGACCTGCACTCCGGCTGGTGGAGAACATGCAGTTTAACAATGCTTGCTGCGGCACAGAACGTCAGCATGCCGGTTTAACACCTGTAATCATGGTGAAGCAAGGCAGGGGGTGTGGGTGCTGGAATAGTAGAAGAAAATGTGATAACTCCAATTTTGTAACAGTGTATGTCTGCATAGACATGTTAGGTTTTATGTTATATTTGTGTGTTTAGACACATATATAAAGCTTTAAAGTAGACCAAAAGTTGCTTCAGCATCCTGAATTTTTTTACTTGAACTATGTCTCCTCCACCAAAGATGATCCTGGTAAAATTGACATATCTTACCTCCTCTTTTAGTGGGTGGGCATATGAATCAAGCTAGACCAATCAGATCCTGTGTCCTGGGAACTGGGGATTTTGGTCTAAATAATAACAGGAAAGCAAAGGGCTAAGAGCTGAGTCATTCTGATGGCTGATGCCTCAGGGGACCCTGTCTCTACTAGTTTCTGCTTTCCAGATTTCAGAGCTTCTTCAGTGTCTATCCTTTTGTGAGGCTTGTTCAGCCATTAATTGGATTCTGTAAGATAGCCAATATGCATTCAATTTATGCTTTCGTTTTTCTACCTACATTTGTCAGTAGTTTTCTCTGTTGCATGCAACCAATGGTTTTCTGATTCATGATATATATATACCCTCCCATGGTTCCTGCAACCTCTCAGTTTACAAAATTGGATACTTCCCCTCTCACAAAAAGCAAGACTATTTACTTTGGACTCAATTTTTAAAATGTCTTTTTGAATGAAAATCACCATTCAAGTAAGATCAATGATCAAAGATCAACTCCTTTAAGATCAATGAAAGTGATTTTAATAGGTGTTTTATTTTATAGTTTATTGTTTTTAGTCCTGTAGACTAAAAACTTTTTTAAAAAAGTTAACTTCATTGATCTTGAAACATTAATCTTTTCTCAGCACTTGGACAGAACCTGCCTACATGCAAATAGGTTATTTTTCTGTATTTGGATGTCGGTAGCAATATTTTTCCAAGTTTTAAATCATCCACGTAGCATGTTAAATTATAGTGCCTCTCTTTCTTCTCTGACAGATTCCAACCTTTTGATTCTCTGCCTTCTTTCTTTGCTACAGTAAATTGATCCTTTAAAACATCCAGGTGCAAATGAATTAATGGTCTTCTATTGTGAGTGAGAGTGATGGAGTCCCTCCCCCTCCTTCTCCATACTGAGGTCCTTTCCCCTTCTGAGAAACCCACATATCAATTAAACTCACCTGCTAATTAAAAGCTTGTTTGGAAAAATCCTTGCTAGTTAGAAGCAAAGGAAAGTGTAAAGGTGTCTAAAAATAGAGGCTTTGAATGTCAATTACTTCCTTCCTCCTCAGTTCCTGGTTCCTTGGGTTGAATTGAACACTGGTAAAGAGCTAGGTGAGGGGGGAAGAAAGGAAAGACAGAAAGAAAGAAAAACTAGCAAGTCTCTTTTTCACCTATGTTTCCCCTGAGAGTGTATCATAAGGTTAGTAACTTCAGCCGTTTGTCAGCAACATCAGGATACATAGTTTTTATTCATGAGAGGGAACACCGTTTCTCACCCTTCCTCGTACAGCCGCACTGATTTCCTGTATAAAGGCAGTAGGAACCACAGTTCTCACACGTTGACTGTCAACAATCACGCCAGAGCTTTTGTGAGCTAGAGTATCAGAGGAATGAAAGTGACTGTGGAAATGATGGCCTGTTCTGGTTTTTTTTTTTAATGACACCGCCTGCTCTTAGATCCTGAACCGCTACTCATTCTTGTCTGCTTTTCCTGAGAAACAGGTCCTAAGGGCAGATTTATAACAATACTAGATTGTCTTCTCTTTCTTTTCCACCCTAGACTTAAAAGCTATGTTGTTCTAAAGTAACATGCTAAGTTATCAAACTATATGAAATAAAAGGAAATCATAAAAATAGAACTCGGGAGACTGGGAAAGTCACAAGTTATGAACAAAGCCCCCTTTTTTAATGAGCCAGACAATAAGAACAAACTAAATTACAACCCGTCTTAGAAAAATGACAGCTAATTTATTCATGTATTCATTCACTCAATAGATTTTTGTTAAGGGTCCTCTATTTGGTAGTCATTGAGTTAAGAGGGGGAGTTGGAACTGTAATCAAGATCTGGTCCTAGTCCTCGAGGAGTTTACAGTCTAGTAAAAGGAATTGAGAGTAAATAGAAATTATAATAACATGTGATAATGCTGATAATAAGAGAGATACAAGCAACTAATCAGATATTGGGGGGTCACACAAAGGATTTTGGAGACTTACAGCCCTCTTAATGTCTTTCCATATCGTGGTTTTGTTTGAGGCTTTCAAAAACTATTCCAGCTGTGACATCCAAAGATCCTAGATAATTCACATTAGCCCCAAATTAATCCTCCAAGTTCCAAATCACCCTCTAATGGTTTCTTATTGCAATTAAAATAAAGTCTCAACTTATTACCAAAACCTATTGTCCCCCTTACTATATCTCCCACTTCACCTCAACATTCATCTCACATTCTCTACGCTGTAGGTACATAGGCTTGTTTTCTGCTCTTCAAACATAAACTTGTTTTTATTCTATGGCCTTTACCCTTGTTTTCTCTGCCCAGAATGCGTTTCCTCAAGAACTTTGCATGGCTCGTTATTTCTTATCATAAAGGTGTCAGATTGAATGTCACATCTTCTATGAGGCTTTCTCTGACCACCCTGTTTAAAATGGCCACATTCACCCATCAATTTTATTCTATTTTGTTACCTTGCTTTGTATTCCTCATAGCAGTTCTTATTATTTGAAATTTTCCTTTTGTGTCTCTCCCTCTACTTGTCCCAACTGGACTGTAAGCTCCAATAATAAAAGGAAATCAGATTATTCATGACTAGAGGAGAGCCGTGTACACTGCCCCTACCTGCCACAACTAGACTGTAAACAGGTGCAGTGTCTGTATTCCACGGTGCCCTTGTATAAGTGTTATATATTTAGGATCTTTCCCCAGAGGCATTTCAGAGATATGAAAATAGGCAAGAAAAAAAACAAACCAAAAGACTTTTAAAATCGAAAAAAGCTTGTAAGTTGTGACTATTGTATTATGTTTATATTCATCATAGTATTCTTTGAGGTGATACCTGTGCCTGTCACTGTTAGCTCTTTTATAGTCATGTGCCGTGGATGGTACCAAGCGCTGTACATTTCATGATTAACCTTCCCGATGTTAGAGGTAATTTTTTCATTCCTACCATTTAGATGAGTCTCATTGTGGTTTTTATTTGCATTTCCCTGATGATTAATGATTTTGAGCATTTGTTCACGTAACTGTTGATCATTTGTATGTCTTCCTTTGAGAAATGTCTATTCAGATTCCTTGCTCACTTTTTGATTGGGTTGTTTTCTTGCTATTGAGTTGTTTGAGTTCCTATTTTGGATATTAACTTCTTATTAGATGTACAGTTTGCACATATTTTCTTCCATTCCATAGGTTGTCTCTTCACTCTATTGTTTTCTTTGCTATTCAGGAGCTTTTTACTTTGATGTAATCCTATTCATCTATTTTTGTTTTTGTTGCCTATACTTTTGGTGTCATATCAAAAAAAAAAAAAAATCATTCCCAAGACCAATGTCAAGAAAATTTTCCTTGTTTTATTCTAAGAGTTTTATAGTTTCAGGTCTTATGTTTAAATCTTTAATCCTTTTGAGTTGATTTTTGTATATGGTGTGAGATATGATTCTAATTTTATTCTTCTGTATGTGAATATTCAATTTTCCCAACACCATTTATTATGGAGACTGTTCCTTCTCCATTGTATGTTCTTGGCACCTTTGTCAAAGATCAATTGACTGTAAATGTATGGATTTACTTCTGGGCTCCCTATGCTGTTCCATTGGTCTGTATCTTGTTTTTATGCCAGTATCATTCTGTTTTGACATGATCTTATATAGAGAAAACTCTAAAGACTTCACAAAAAATTTTTAGAATTAATATGAATTCAATAATGTTGTAGGATATAAAACCAATGTACAAAATAAATAGGGTTTTTATACACTAATAATGAACTACCAAGAAAATAATCCCATTTACAAAATATATACATGTGGATATGTGTGTGTGTATATATACATATATATTAAAAAAAGAACTTAGGAATAAATTTAACCAAAATATACATATATGTGTGTATGTGTATGTATATATATTTATAATATATAATACATACTTATATACATTTACACATATTTATATACATATATAAAACTTAGAAATAAATTTTACCAAAGTGGTAAAAGATCATACACTGAAAACTATAAAACATTATGAATGAAATTTAAGAAGATACAAATAAATGGAAAGATATCCCATGTTGATGAATTTGAATTAATATTAATATTATTGAAATGTCCATACTACCTGAAGTGATCTACAAATTTAATGCACTCCTTATAAAAATTCCAATGACATTTTCACAGAAATATAAAAAAAAAAATCCTAAAATTCATATGGAACCACAGAAGATATCAAAGCAAAAAGCAATCTTGAGCAAAAAGAACAAACTTGGAGGCATCACACTACCTGATTGCAAATTATAACTGTATTATGAAACTATAGTAATCAAAACAGCATGGTACTAGAAGATATTCATTTAAGTTGAGAGAAACTATGCACACTATTGTTTGGATCAGAAAATTTAAGGCAGTAGCTATAATATTACAGCTTATCTAGTTTTTAGTGGTGTACTGTTATTGTAAGCCTGTAATTGAATAGATCTATTCCTAAAAGTTATTTAAAAATATACAAACTATGTTCTGCTGGTCTCAAATAATGTGCTTACTTTAAAGAGGAATTTATTCTGGAAAAAACCTTCTGACCTAACAAATGACCCAATGGACACAAGGCTATGAAGAATAAACTTCCATTGCAATTTTCCTCAATATTTTAAAGTTCAGATAGCTTTTTAAAAAATTGAGCATAAAATATCTTCACTCATACTGACCATAAAGAAAAATATAGCGTGAAGAATGTCATTCCACAAGGTCCATGAATTACTCTTTTTTCTTTTTTATAAGGACTAAATCCTGGATTGTGCTAGTGACTAGATCACTGTAGAACAACCTTGACACAGAAGAGGACAAAATGTAGAATTACTTGTTTATATTAGCATCATGGCTTGAGGCAGAGAGCATTCTGATGTGGACAAAAAGAAAGACACCCAAGCCACTTTTTCAAGTTTAGCCATATAAAATTGCAAGCAATACATTATCAGTGACCATAGCCCCTGACAAGTGGAATTCATATGAGCAAATTTTAGATTAATTAATTATTTGTTGATTTTGTTTTCATGGAAAAGGCAGAATTTAAATTAGGAAGGTGAATGAGAGTGATGAGTTGCACACTGGTGGAGCCATGGTATCAGGTGATATAAGAACCACTCAGTACCACCCTGGTGAAAAAATCAAGTGCACACACACACAAAAAATTAAAATAATAAATAAATGAGATGAAATATGGCAGTAAGGACATGGATATTGGAGGCAGAAACCTTTAGACTCATGACTCATCCTCTCCCTATCTGTGAATTTTCAGGTCAACTTACTATATGTTTGTGAATCACAGCTTCCTTCTCTGTAAAGCATAGATAATAATTCTCACTTCTGTGGAGTCATGAGCTTGAATGGGATAATGCACGTGTTTAGCACAATGTCTGACACAGTGAAAGCTCAGTAATCATTAGCTATTATTATTAGGCTCATTATTTTGATGAAAAAATTTTTAAAATAAAGTGATATTGTAAAAAGCGTAAAATTAAACCTTCAATGAAAACATTTTAATTGATCTTTGAACTTTACGTATCTAAAAAACACAGAATCTGTCATATTTTCTTTTTGTTAATATTTTCTCTAATTTCTAAATTATCTGCTTGACTGCTCCATGTCTTAGCTTTTATATTCACCTATATTTTATGGTGATTTCCCAATTCTTCTTTTGTGCAATAGCAAAAATCAAACTTCATTTTAGTTCTTATTTTCTGTGCAGAGGCTATAGCTCTAAAATTTCTCTAGTATTCACACAGTGCCCTCTCATATCTCAAGTCTCTCTTAGAAGTGTCCTGACATGTTTTGCATCTATTTATCAGGCACTTAAGTAATTTTTGTTGATGTACCATTTTCTTTTTATAACAAATCTTCAGTTTATCTAAGTTGCATTCTAGCATGTTAACTTATACTTGAAGGAGAATGGCTATTCCATACCTTCACAAAGCAATCAGTGGGTCAGATTTAGCTATAAAACTTGTATATGATATTGTTTTCACCTTATTTTCTAACCTTTTCATTCATGTAGTAAAGATCTAAAAGGTCCAAGTCAGACTACGTGCAGTTCTTAAAAGCAAAATGCAAAACATCTTTCATCCCCCACTACATTAATCCTTTATTCTCTTTGAAAAACTGAATTCGCCTTTTTTCTCTCACTAAGAACATTTCTGGTTTTTTAGAAATCTGTAATGTTTTCTTACCCTTGACACCTGTATATGGAAAACCAACCCGAGTAGGTTTTCTTTTGTTTTATTATTTGTACATTATACAATGTAAAAAAAAAAATTAAATCCATAATCAGCTGGAGTTCCAGAGATCTGAATTATGTGCTAACTACTCTGGTTAATTAGAGTGCTATTTAATTTTTGTAATTCAGCCTGAGCCTGGATAGTGCAAAATCCATTTGACCTGTATCTTACAGTCATCCGCTTGCCACAAGTCTCAGACCTTTTTAATGATGAACTGCTCTGACTGGTAATCACCTTTGGGCCTCCTGTTCCTTCTCTTTACAAATTAAAAAGAAGTCTGCAAAAACATCCTGGTGCAAGGTGCACGGGCAATACAGGGAGGTTGCAAGAGTAGAAAACTAACATGATCCTGAATACTGATGACTAAAAAATATAGTGAAACCACCTCCAACCCTCCTCTATTCACTGTGGATTTAGGATTTGGAAAATAAGAGGCAGAAGAATTACACTGAGCTGAGGGAGAATGGCAGGGAATGTGCTGGAGAAGTAGATGTGGTCAGGTCCTATCTGGTGTGCGTTTGTCGGGGACAGGGGCTGCCACAATCGGATTGCAGTTTTAAAAGATCCTAGGTACCTGTATGGAATGAATCAAAGAAGGTGAATATCAAAATGGTACAAATAGTTAATTAAACTTGCTTGCTATAGTCCAAACAAGAATGGATAGTGATTTGGATTTACGATGGTGGTGGTAAAGACACATTCCTTTAAATAATATTTTGTTGAATAGCTACTATATGTCATGACCTATTTGAGATGTTAGAAAAAAGAGTTTTGAATACAGAGGACAAGAGTCTTGCTTTAACAAAGCTTTCTTTTTAACTAGAGGGAGCTAAGAAAAAGAGTGAATCAATAAATAATCATTAAAACTAGTCAAGGTATTATAAGATGATGTGATTCAGAGAATCACAATGTTGGAGGGGACTTCAGGTTGGGACATTAGGAAAGAAGGTTCTCTGAAAAGTAGACATTAAAACAAAGCACCCACTGATATGAACAAGCCAGTCACAAAAGCTACTAAGCAGGAACAAACTTGATATATTCAAGAAAAATTTGGTACGATAGGAGCAGAAGGAGACAGGGGAGGATAAAAGTTGATACAGTCCAATAAAAAGGACTTTTTAAGTTGGGTAAGAGTTTAGATGGTAAGCAAAGATTTTTATGAAAACAAATGATGTATCTGGAATTAGATTTTGAACAGATCACTCTGGCTCCTGTGTGGTGAATAGATTGTAGAGGGTAAGGAGAAACCTAGATAGACTAGTTCATAATTTTTTACTTTGGCCCAAGTAAAGATGATGGACTCAGGGAGATTTTGGAGGTAACATTGACAGTCCTTAATGATAAATTTAATATGGAGGTTGAAAGAAAGACACAAATCAAGGACAAATCCTAGATTTTGTCTTCAGCAGTTAAGTGGGTGTGGTGCCATGTAGGAAATAGAGAAACCAGGCCGGGCGTGGTGGCTCATGCCTATAATCCTAGCACTCTGGGAGGCCGAGGCAGAAGGATCACTTGAGGTCAGGAGTTTGAGACCAGCTTGAGCAAGAGCAAGACACTGTCTCTACTAAATAGAAAAAAATTAGCTGGCATGATGGTGCATAACTGTAGTCCCAGCTACCTGGGAGGCTGAGGCAGGAGGATTGCTTGAGCCAAGGAGTTTGAAGTTGCCATGAGCTAGGCTGATGCCAGGGCATTTTAGCCCAACAGACTGAAACTCTGTCTCAAAAAAGGAAAAAAAAAAAAAAAGGAAATGGAGAAACCCAGGGAAGATCAGGTTTGGAGAGGAAAAGTATTGCTGAGAAGTTATTATTGAGTTGCCCTGAAGATAGATTACACTGGAAGATGGCGACATGAGTCTGGAGTTTGCAGTAAGTTCAACAAAAGGAAACATAAATGTGACACTAACTAGAAAATCAGTGGTGTTCTGGGGCATGGGATTAGATGAGTGTGGAGGTAGAAGAAGGGTCCAGGCTGGAGTCTTCTGTGGACAAGCAGAGCAGAGACACTAGGAAGAGTGAGAAGCAGAACCCATCAGCCTGGAGGAAAACCATGGTGTGTTAGGAATATCAAGATAAGAAAGTTCAAGAAACAGGAAGTGGTCCACTCTGAGAAATGCTGCTGAGGGTTCAACTAAGGTAAGAGGGAGAAAAGTGGATGCGTTCTGAGATCTATGTCAGGAGAGAATCCAGTCATGAGACCTGTTGATGGGCTGGGTGTGGTGCACAGATCAAAGATGTTCAAGGGCTTCCCTTATCCCTTCCGGGGCCACCCCAACCTCCCTCCTATTTCTTAGCCTCCCTCATACTTTTGGGCCATAATCTCACAAAAACAAACAACAGTTGAATGTAACTGGTTTTTGTTTGCTATCCTCTCCAGGCCTCTAATTTTTCTCTTACAGCACCCTTTTTTTATGCTGTTAACCAAAACTAACTTCCTAAAACATAAGTTAGAGTCTCTCTTCAAAAAAATTCAGCAGCCCTTCTTTGCTCGGGATTAAACTAGCAATTCTATCTACCTTTCAAAGCTCAGCTCTAATGCATCTGACCCATTAAATGGTCTCTGATTGCCCCTGAAGGATTGTTCTTTCTTCTGGTGTTTCCACAGTACATTGCTTGTACCTATTCACAGATCTTTTAAAATTCTTCCTTAGGGTACTTATATTTTGTTGTCCCTATTACATCACAAATACCCTGAAGGGAATATGCTAAAAATTTGGGCTGAAACAAGAACAAAAACAACCACCACTACCATGGAACAATAACAGTAGCAAGAGTACCAGGCTAAAAATAATCATGAATGTTTGAGAGCTTACTCTGCACCAGGCACAATGCTTAGCACTTTAAATAGGTCACTTTATTTGATATTTCTCAATGCTTTGAGGAAAGCACTACTATTATTCTAATTTCACAGATGTAGAACCTGAAGGTGGCTAACTCACATATCAGTGATCAAATGCCTATTGTGTATAGAGCAGACATAGAGCAGGATTTGAAGTTCATCTCCCAAAGTTTATATGGGCTTCCCCATCATAGTACATAGAAATAATCACTGCACTGAGAACCAAAGAACCTCATTTCAGAAAGAGAAGAGGCATTTAATTTCATTATCATCAACTTCTGTGTAAGGGCTTCTTTTGCTTCCAAATCAATCAAGAGTTACACCTTTAGTCTATGCTCTAGAGAGTGGGGGAAGGAGGTCTCCACTTTACCATGACCCACATACACCTTAATTGAGGTCTGTTATGAAGATGGTTCATTTAATTACCAGCATCCCACCTACATGTGTGGCCAGAGCACAGTGAATGAGGCTGAAACTGGCAGCCTGAAAACAGGGAACAAAATCAAAGCGCCCATCAGACCACTGGGCAGCAGGAGAGAGGACTTAGGAAGCCCTTGCCTTAAGGACCCCTTGGAACAGCACAGTAGGAAAAGCTGTCAGGTTTTGCCAATTGCCTATTGCTTAATGAAAGGAGATTTCATTTCTAATTATGGGTGAGCTATTTTTGTCATATTCTCCTACAGGGTCACTGCTTCCAATACTCCACTTATTAATTTGGGAAACATTTTGGAAAATAGTTGAGATTAAGACTGATGGGTGCTATTTTAAACTATACTCCAAAGAGAGAAGCTGAAATAAGCAAGTCAGGGCATCCTTTAGTAAGTTGACAGGCAGTGAACTGTAGCAAAAAGGAATTAAGCTCCAGGCCAAAATTAAGTCTCATAAAGCATCCTAGCTTTATAACTATTTCTATGGCTGTGAAACCTGGTTCTGTTAGCACAAGGATATTTAGTTTCTAAAGAAATTCCATCTGAATGCCTCTGAATTAGGGTACCGGTCGGTGAAGAGCAATAATAGCTTGTCTGATTTTTGTAAAAAGCAGTTAGATTTGTCATTTCCTTTTCCAGATCTGGGTTTTCATCACCTCATACCTTGGTTACAGTAGTCTTTGAACCAACCTGTTTGATCATCTTTCCTATATCTACCCAATTCTGCAAGCCAAGACCAATTGGTTCTTTCTAAAACATCACTTGCACCATGTCACTAACCATTCTCCATTGCTAAAAAATCTACAATGTCTCCCTACTATCCACTGAGTAAATGCCACACAATTCAACTTGACATTCAACTGACCCTACTCTATATATTCAACTTGGGAGAAAATCCTTTTAGTGCAGCTAATTCCAGATTTCTCCTCATCACATAGACATACAGACTTAGCTTTACCTCATACCTGTTCTTTCCCAATCCATAATTTTTGTTTTTGAATGCATTGTACAAAAATCACCTCCTTAATGAACTTCTTCTAGATAACTCCATACTTCTTTATTTAAATAATTATTAATTCAAATACCTGTATTCAATGCAACACAGAATATGTGTTTCTGCCATCCTTAATTGCCTTACAATTGTACTCAATTTTTTTCATATACATGTATTGTCTTCTCAATTAAATCACATTTCTTGAGGAGATAAATGAATTATTTTTGTTTCGCATATGATTGCCTACATCTTAACACAGTGTTGGACAAGTAGCAGGTGTTTAATAAATATGTGTTGAAAGAAGTGAAAATTTTGCTATGTGCTAGAACAGAAAGAGCACTAGATTAGGAAAATACAAAGCACGTTCTGGTTGTGACTGTAGCACTTACAAACTGTGTGGTCTTCAGCAAATCCCTTAACTCCTCCGAGACCAAGTTTGCACATTTGTAAACTAAGAATAATAGTAGTATCTTCCCTACCTATTATAAAGGTACCATGTGAAGAAGGAAGGAAATAAAGTATGTAAAAATGTTTCTTTTGAAATAAAGACATTTCTCTATTTGTATATATTTCCACATACAGCATGAAAACTGACATTCCTCCATTCTGGAGATACTTCTAAAATAGATTTTTACTTGGTTGACAGCAGGAATAAGTGTGAAAAAATGACTTAAAACAATATGAAAAGTGAATTACAATAGGACCAAATAAAAGACTTTGATAGCGTCCTTTTCATAGTAACTCAAAACTGGAAATAAACCAAACATCTATTAACAAGTTAATCAGGAAGCATATTTTGGCATATTTGCCCAACAAAATACTAATCAGGAATAAAAAAAAAAAAAACAAAAAAACAATGAGCTAATAGGAGGGAAACTCAAAAGTATCATGCTGAGCGGATGTGTTTCCATGTAGACACAACCCTAAAAAAGGCAAATCTAATCCATAGTGTCAGACAAGCAGATCAGTGGTTGCCTGGGGCTGAGGTGTAAGTGGGGGTTGGTTGAAATGAGGCAAAAAGAAACTCTTTGGGGTGACTAAAATATTCTACATCTTGATTGTCACAGTGATTGAATATATATTTTCAAAACTCATATATATTTTAAATAGGTCTATTTTATTATATATAAAATTTACCTTAATGAAGTTTTTTTTCCAAATAAAGTTTTTTTTTTTCCAAAAAAAAACAAACAAACACAAAAAAACCAAACTGCCTTTGGAATCAAGGTGTAACTTCCTTATCATTCTTACAGAAAAATAAAGGTTGATGTGAGTACCACATATGGCCTTGTTTTACAGTTGGGACAAAGAACGGAGTAAATTCCTCTTTGCAAGAACACAGACGATATCAACAGTAAAGTTTCTCTTTTGTCAGAGAAGAAAGAAAAGTAAGATGGAATTTATTCATGGGCCTTTGAGATCGTATACATCTGCCAAAATCAGGTACATTACTTTCTTCTTGTTGATGATTTAAAAATCTTTTTTTTTTCAATATTAAGAGAAAAATACTATCTCATTGAAAACAGTAGTATCTATTTTAGGCCAGATTTCAACAGTCCACAAAATGACCAGCTCCCACACTGCAGAATCTACATTTCTAGACTCTCAAAAAATCAGCAAAAGCTGATAACTGTATAGCTTCTACACTCTCCAATTATCTCCTTTCAGAGCCAGAACACACAAACACTTTTTTGCATTTAATTAAGTATTGCAATTCCAGATTATCTTTGATTAATGAAGAGTGATACAGCATATAACTAGAATTATGTGATTATTTCACAATTGATCTTTAATTATTCCATCTGATAATAATTTCACTAATTTTTCATAATGTTCTCATCTAGCTTCTTATAAATGAGCTATAACAATTAATAATTTTCATTAATTTTCCTTGAAAATGATGTGAAGTTTTAGATAGAACTCTTAACCTTCAAAAACTGTTTTAATTTTAATTACAGGATAAGCTGCACTAGCATATGGAAAAACTGCATGATTTCTTCAGATATAGCAACTCAAGTAAACACTCAAATATTCCTTCCTCTTTTTGTTGGGTTTGGGAGTTGGTGTTTGGGTGTACCTAAATTATCTGCCTCTCACTCTACATGTCTCGTAGCGTCCTCTGCAGTCTCAGATAGATGTAGATTTTTATGCTAACTTGACCACTTTCTGCGTGACTTTGACCAACTTAACTTCTCTAAACTACTGCAGCAGTGTTAATAACTTGGAAGTTAGAGCTGTCATTGGGAAATAGGTGGCATGGGATTGGGTGAGGCCACCTAGGCAGATTGGGTAGAGAGAGAAGAGAAAGACCAAGGTCAGAATCTTTATGCACTCCACTTCCAGTCAAACAGAGCAGAGGACTGCCAGGGATACTGAGAAGGCACAATCCATGTGGCTGGAGAAAACCAGACGTAATCATGAGAGCCAAAAAAGGAAGAGGTTCAAGAAGAAGTTTACAATATGCTAAATACTGCTATAATCACTTAACATTTATTATTCCACTTAAGCCTCACAACAGACCTCTGAAGCAAATATATTGTCATCAACATTTTAAAAATCAGGGGAACAGAAAGCATACCAAGGTCATCCAGCTAATGAGGGGCAGAGCTGAGACTTCAGCCTAAGTTATCTGATTTAAGACCCATTTTCATAAACACCCTGGTAAATGAGATTATACACACGTAACGTTCATCCGAGTGCCTGGTTCATAGTCCCTGGTCAGTAAATGAAAACTTTCTATTGCTTTACTGGTTATAAACACATTAGATCCTTTTAGGCTGTCATCAGACTGAGGCTGTGTGTGCATTGATGTGGCCTAGGCAGGGAACAATAAGGTGACCCCAGCAACACTTGACTACAGAATCTAATCTTCGAACAGTTGGGATTTTTGGAGGCTGTCTGAACTGCTGGAGATCATGAAGGGACACAGCAGGACTAATGACTATCGATGAACTTACACCTTTGTGCTGAGTTTCATGCTAATTATATTTAGAGGGCATGACTTCAAAGTTTTTGGAAAATAGATTGCCATTAATTACTGTTTAGAAACTCATGTATTGTTTCTCAATACAGTAATTTGCCATTTAAAGTATAAATAGGTACCATTTCTTAAGGCTGTTCAGTGTGCCAGGCACTGCGCTGTGTATCCAATGCACTTTCCACACCACTGTGAGATCAGCACTAGTATCCCCATTCTCCACCTGAGAAAACTGAGATTTAGACACCTTGAGTATCTTGTTAAAGATCACAGAACTTGGGAATGGCAAAACCAGGACTGAAACTCTGATATTTGCTCCAGAATTAATTTTCTACTGTTTCACCAGAATGGATTAATTACTTTGGGAGCAGTATATTAGTTTATTGGGCATTGAAAGTTGTTGTAGATAATTGTATTTTCCCAGTAATTAATATAACACTTCACAGAATCAAATCTAAAAATTGTTCATTGTTGGGGAACAGAACTCTCTCTAAAATTGTTGCATGCCTTTCTGCCTTCTACAGTAAAGAACATTAGAGAACAGTTTACATTTTCTTGATAGCATAAGGCATTCATTATATTCATCAGTCATGGCACTGTTTCACAGGTGTGAGACCCAGTGGGTTGCAGGTTAAATGAATACAACCCCTATACCAAGAATTTATTTTCTTGAAAAGAAAATCCTTTAGTATTAGCTGGCTTTATTTAGAACATTTGCATCTTTCTTTAAAAATGGAGAAAAGGATGTTCACGTGCCAGACTTCTGGAAAGACAGAATACAGCCAACTTTCTACAAAAGACATTAGGGAATCAGAGCTCAAAATAGCACTCTCCCAAGAAATTTCCTCCTTTGGAAAATGACCTTGTTCCATGGTACTCTCTTTCTCCTTTGTCTTGTCAACAAGAGTAAGAACATAGTGTAGTATTCCTGCATGTGTAACACAAGGAGGGAAATCCTGTCCTTATTTGTCTACACCTACAGGTCTGTTTGACTCACTCACCATGTGTCTATCGTGAGGACGAAGGCTGAAGAATACAGCACCATTTCAAGAGAGTTTTAAAGAGAGGATACTTCAAACCTTGCATACTGCTTATGACCAGAAGTTGCTAGGATAGAGCTGGAATGGACATTCACAATTTTGACAAAAAACCCTTGACTAGTCACAGAAAAGGGTATGAGAAACATAAACATTTGACCTTTAAAGTTATAATAGGATTGAGCATTCTTTTGAGACAGTACCTCGATGTTCTGATTAAGATTCTGGTGCTGCTGGTGGTGATAGGGTCACTGGATCCTGGAGGGGCTTGAGCTGTTTTTTTTTTTCTTTCTTTTCATTCAGGATATTATGGGGATAGAAACATTTTGGTTACATGTGGTGCATTTGCCTTGCCCAAGCCAGGGGCTATAAGCGTGTCCTTCCCCCATACAGTGTGCTTCCACTGGCTGTAGGTTTGCCCCCCTGACCTGACCGGCACCTCCTGAGTATGACTACCATGTGAACACCTTAGTGTTGGTCAGTTAGTACCAATTTGATGGCGAGTACATGCGGTGCATGTTTTTCCATCCTTGTGTGCTCCCAGAGTTCTTTGTTCAGACAGCCATTGTAGTACATATCAGTCCACATTAAAAACTGCTGTCCCCTCCCACTAAACTATGAGCTCCTTGAGGGTAGGGTCTGTTTCTTTTCTACTGATATCCCTGGCATATAGCATATCAATAAATGTCAAATTACTAAATTTTTTTTTAAATAATGGCTAATAGTAGTCACCTCTGGAAAAAAAAAAGATTCTGGTGCTATAGTAAATTGAACGTAAAGCAATATTAACACCTATTAAGAAAGTAAAACAAACAAACAAGTACATGGCACCATCTCTGCTCCCTATGAGGGCAAACTCTATTTTGTTCACACAATAGATTGACTTTATTCTCCTCAGATAAATCTGCCTTTTCTAAAAGGATCATTCATTGAATGGACCAAAAGGTCAATGAATTGGCCAGAAAAAATATATTCTAACTCACTCTGTGAAATATTTGGCATGTTAGAAAGCTGAGGAAAAATGATAACTTTCAATTACTTGTCATTTTATGGAAGTCTAGGGCAAATGGAAGATTAACTGAGTTTCAATTTGACTAGTTTAAAATAAAACATATGGATTTAATCAGCCATTTAAAATTGTTCAGGTGTTGGCTGTGTTTAGAAGTCTTCCCCCACCCCCGACGAACTGACCATAAAATAGTTTTGTGGCTCCGTGAGTTATTGGTGGACTTCCGCCACCCGTACTTAGCTTTATATCATGTCTAATTTAAAAGCACCGACGTTAACAGGAATACAATGCTCACCTAATTACAGTTATTTATACACATGTTCCATCCTCCCTTCCTCTCCCACCTCTCTTTCTTCCTTTCCACCTCTCTTCCCACTTTTTGTTTTCTCTTTATTTTCTCCCTCTGTCTCAGTTATATGCCAGGGAAGTACACTGCCAGGGTGTGTTCAAAGATAAAAGTAGAATTAATTTCCTTAGAGATACATGCTAAATTTTCCTTCAATTTGAACCACACACTTGGGGATGCTCTTTAAACTTCAGCTTTTATGTTATATGTTTGTTTTAAGGTTTAACTTAAAAGTTCTAAGTGTACATCTACTACAGCATAGTTTAGCTTTCCCTTGCAGCAGAATGAATGACTTCATGTCATTCCCAATTAAGCCCTCCCATCATCTGTCCTGATTAACACAAAGTGGGATTAGGTGCAAATGATGATGCATGCTCTCGGAGGCTAAGGCGGAAAGCAGGACCTGGAGGGTCCTTTCACTAAATGTCCCAGTGCCTGTTCCCATTGCAGATATGTCTAATGATGGATGTGCCTTTAATGTGGCATCCAGGTGGCCTCAGGGGCTATGAAGATTGAAGCTGCTGGTTAAAGCTCTGTCCTCTCTTCTTTCTCCTTGTAGCTCGCATTCATCTACCACACTTCAAACTGGCAAGCTGCTTCATCTCTCCATGGCTGCCGTTGTTACCTGGAGCCTCTATTTTCCATTCTTCTTTAGGCTTCTTCCTTCTGAGCCTGTCCCTGCTTCTCCCTTGACTCTCAACTTTCTGGCTGAGCAACTTGACTTTTATAGCCGCCAAAGGGTTTTCCCATGCATTCCTTTCAGTTATGTAAGTGACAGTGTTTTTCTTCTAAGAGTTGGATATGTGGACCTCTGATCTATGGGCTCACCCAGTCGGAAAGCCATGCCACACAGTGTAAAGAGCTCAGGCCATAGAATCGGATTAAATCTAGACTCCTCCATTTCTACAAGGATGACCTGAGATGAGTTGCTCAAATGTCTCTGAGACTCAGGTTTGTTTTTTCTTTTTTGATCTGAGAAATAGGTATAGTAGTAATAACACCTAACCTCTTAGGTTTGCTGTGATGATTAAATGAAATAATATACACGAAAGCATTTACAACAGTGACTGTAGTATGCATTCAATCAATCTTTAAAATTTTTAAATTTTATTGCTGTGTGCTTCTCGAGACTTCTTTGTTTTTTCCTTTTGTACAAGAAATAATTTTGAAAAGACAACCATTTGTAGGTTTTGATTTCCTCCTGATGCTTGATATCAAACCTTCGGATACTTGAGGTGTCTGTTTTAAGTTCCACAATGAGTTTTGATAGTATGTGTTATTTTTAATCTTTAGTTGCTCCCAAAGAACAACGAGTGTGTACACATACATACTCATTGCTCGGCAGATGTTACCCTGCTACTTTAGAGTGGGCACATAAGCTGGTTGACATTATAAGAAAGAGGTTCACTTAGATTAATGTTTGAAAGCACATTGAGCTTGAATTCATTTTTTCTTTTCAATGCCATAAAAATTTTATCTGCCACTGATTAACATTGAGGAGTTTGATCACAACTTATGCTCGGTTTAGGTGAATGCTAATAAAAAACACACAATCCTTTATAAATGCTAAAAATGAACTAAGGGCAAAGACATATCAAGAAAGAAAAGCAGCATGGGGGTAATTCTGTTAAGAGAGGCTTAAAAGCCTGTATTGTGTGACTGCCTTGTAAGTAGGGGAGGCTGCTGCCAAACACGTTGCTGAAATGAGAATTGTTTAAAATACAAAAAGCCAGACAGCACCATGTGAATATCTTAAAGTCCCAAGGTCACGTACAAAGGAGAACCAGGTGGTGAAACATTGGAGAGACAAACATTATAACCATATCTTGACACTAGTGACCCTCTAAGAAGAGACATTCTAACATTTTCAAAGACAGCGATTTTCTTCTGCCTCGGGATGAACGCAAAATTTCAAGAAATGGAAGGTTAAGAATCATTTATTGGTTAGTGTAGCTTTGTGTACCTGATTACCTTTCCGGAGCTTTGCATCAGAATAACTGTTGCATCAGAATACTCATATTACAAGACCCCAAATAAATACTACAAAATCGAAATTTTCATAGGGCTGGGTCCAGCCTTGTGAAGTTTACAGACATTCCCCAGGTGTTTCTAATGTGCACCTCTTTTAAGAGTCACTAATCTAATCACATTTTATAGATGAGGTAAAGGGCCAGAAAGTTGAGAGCAAGGAGAAGAGAATTAAAATTCTTTGACCATCTATGTACTCCATGGACAGCCAAAATAGAGTGGTGATTAAAAGCAAGTGTTCAAATACCACTGCAACTAATTATTGCCCTAGTAGCCTTGGGACAGTTAAATTTTTTTCTGCCTTAATTTCCCCATCTGAGCAGGGCATAGTAATATTACTTGACACATGAGGTTTTTGGGAGAATTAGCTGAGTGAAGACCTACAAAGCACAAAAGTAGAGCCTAGCCAAGAGAAAATACTCAATAAACAATAGCTGAATATATTCAGTGATAACCTTTTGCTAAGATTTTATTATATTGCTTAATCCTCACATCAATTCTGAGTAAACCCTATTATTCCTATTTTACAGTTGAACAAACAGATTCAGAAATGTTGATAACCTACCAAAGACTAACCACCAGTGAACAATGGTATAAACATTCAAACTCATTGTTTAATAACTCTAAAATCTCAACTCCATGATAGACCAGTCAGTTATCTCTTTGACTCCGTGAAAAGTATATTTGATTTTGAATCTTTTTGGCCATTGAAGACATTAAAATAAACCAAAGTCTTTAAAAAGTTACAGCATCACTTTTCTCCCCTGCAAACTAAAATGATCCATTTTATACTTTTGCATTCTATTTTTAAAGTGATAATGCTGAAATGAGTGTATCTAAAAGGACTGCATGCTCTTAGGCACATATAAATGTCCCTGGCATGAATTGCATGTGTAATTGTGGTTGTTTTGGGGAAGAGGAGGAGAAAAAAAAACCCCATAAGTGTAATATAACTGTTGCCATCTGCCTTTAGGTGAAATTCTGAAAGGTTATTTTGAGCTTCCATTGGACGTTGATTTCTATGTGTAGTAGGAAAACTGCCGGACCACCTGCCACCCATCCACACCAGAACTGACCATGATGGCAGCAGATGAAGCTTCACAGATTGTTCTTTCACATCACTGTTACTTGACTGGGCCTCCACCATGTTTCTTCCCTCTTTCCCCTCAAAAACTCCAAAGGACAATAGGTCTCCAGGTGAAACAGCATAAGGGCTTTACCATAAGAAAGTAAAGACTAGCAGTGCTTGAATTTCTTAAATCCAAACTGGAGTCCAAAGGGAGATTTCATCCAGTAGAAACAAGCCGCCATGTAAACCATCTGCAAAATAACCTTACAACAGACCCAGTGGTGATTTCATAGTTGCCAATAAAACAAGCTTAGAAGCCTCCCAAGGAGACAAATGCTTCTGAAAAATCTCTTCCACTGCTTAGCATATGGGTCTGTGATTGCTGCCCAAACAAAAGGATAAAGCAAGGTAAGACAGAGCTCTAGCTGAAAAATATTTCTCATCCTTGCTTTTGTTATAACAAAGAGATGCTTTTCTTTTCATTACTTTCCTTTTGAGACGGTCAGAGCACCCAAAAAGATGCCCAGTCTTTCTGACCAGTGTTGAGGTTTAATGCCATTCCCTTCAGTGCTCAGGGAGAGCTAGATTTATTCAAGAAGATGCAGCTCTTTATTTTTCCTATCATTTTAAATTTCAGCACCTTGGTATCTTCTCCTGATGAAGGAGATAGGAGAAGGCCAATAGAGAAGTTGGCTTTTTTTTTTTTTTTTAAGTCTCTTCCCATTTTCTCCATTCTACCACTCAATACCAAGGCAACTTTCCCTCTCATCCTTGGATAGGCTGTGGGATTGTGAGACCAGAAGGTCTAGTCTGCAGGGCAGAGCTGCATCACGCATTACCCTGCCGTGCATCCTGTGGCTGACGGGGTAGAGGAACTCACAAGCTTGGAAGGGCATTTGATTGGAACCTCTTGGCTAGAGGCACTGAGAAGAAGAGGTGTCTCCCTGGAAGAAAGTAATAATGTCATCATATTCTTCCCCTTCTTCCAGGTTCCACCCTTTGGCTTTTCCTTCTAACTCTGAATAAATAAAAGCATAGACAATATTTGAGAAAAAAAGGCAAAGAAAAATACACTCCTCCCTAATCTCTAGTGAAACAGAAGACAATGCATCTAGAGGTAGAAAAATCTCTATTTGAATGGCCACAACCAGCCTTGCCAGATGCTATCCAATGAATCACAATTAACTGGGCTGCTAATAAACTCCAACAAAAAAAAGCAGCCATCGTGTGGTGAATAATTCAGAATCTACATGAAATACTCCAAAGGGGACCTCAAAACTCAACATTAAAAGGAGACATTTTACTTAGGTGTAACATCAAAGATTTGCTTAAAAGTTCTAGCAAAATAAACTGATGTTAAGGGTAAAATCTGTGCATGTCACTAGAAGCAGTGGTGGCAGCCAGAGCTGAAGCAGTGACATCACAGTAAGTGAGCATTAGGGAAAATGGACAGTGTACTACAACCCCAGCAGGTAGAGAGTATTTCAGCACATGGAGCTTTTACTGGGGTCAGGATCAGAGTGGGATTCAGGATCGGGAATATTTCAGAGCTGATCTGCTCTAGTGACTACATCAGTTAACAGGTGGTCACGGTGATGTAGGGTATTTCAGAAAGAGCAGGATATAAAAGCAGATCTCACCCTTCCTTCCTTTACAGGCGATCACAATCTGGTTCCCAAGACAGGACTTAAAAATGTGAGATAATTAGAGAATGAAACAAGATCATACACAATGAGATGAAAAATTACATTAGATGCTGAAAGACTATCATTGATATTAAAACGCAAGGAAAAAATCGGTGGGGATTACAGCTCTTAGGGAAGGCCTTATGGAAGAGCAACTTGAGTGTAATCTTGAAATTCTGACAGCATTTCACTGAAGAAAAGTTAGGGCAAAGATCTTCAGGTGAGAGAAAGCTCATGAGTGACAACATGTAAGTGGAAATGAGCAAGTTGTGAACAGGAGAAGGTAAAACAGGCAGAAAGCAAGTATGAGGTGCACACAAAGGAGAATTTCAGACAGTTTGAATAAAGCTTTGTAATTTGGACTTTGTCCAATAGGTTTTCTGAAGCTATTTAGTAATATTAGTATTATTACTAACAATGACTTTTTATTATTGAGTGATCCTTAAGGTATAGGTATTGTCTAAGCATTTTACATGCACTACTTCATACAATTTTTACAGCAACCCTACATGGTAGGAATCATTACTATTCCCATTTTAAGATGAAGTGTTGAAAAGTCAAAGAATTTTAGAAAATTCCCCAGGTCCATGGGGAATCAGAGCTGTCTGACCTCAGAACTTCAGTTCTTCACTCTAATGACATAGTCCCTTGGGTAAGAGAGTGGAGAGATGAAATCTAGTCTTTTCCACACTGTTGGTAATTAACAAGTGAATATTAGATGCTGGTGTTCTTAAGATTACGTACAAGAGACATGATATCTGATTTCCCAAAATGGAGGTAATGTTATAATTCTGGAGCCCCTACCAAATCAAGATATCATGCTAGTTGTTCTACTTATGGTAACTCACCCTATGCCACATACCCCTGTAGCAGGTAAATGTTCTTTCTTTCTCTCTCTCACACACACACATACACAATTGAACAATTACACTAAGGTCTGGGAGGACTAGATAACCTATCCTCAGGGTCATGTATATGGCGGAGCTGGTCTTCATATCCAAATCTATCTCTTTCCTAAACTATGGGTTGGCAAACTCCAGCCTGCAAGCCAAATCTGGTCCAAAACCTGTTTTTGTATGGCCCATGCTAACAGTGCTTTTACATTTTTAAATGATTGAAATGCTCAAAAGAAAAATATATCATGACACAAGAAAATTCTATGAATTCCGATTACTGTGTCCATAAATAAAATTTTATTGGTACACCATGCCCATGTATTGAGGTATTGTCTCTGGCTGTTTTCATACTACAATAGCAGAGGTGAGTAGTTGCAACAGAGACTGTCTGGTGTGCAAAGCCTAAAATACTCACTGTCTGGTTCTTTACACATAAAATTTTCCAACCCTGTCCTAAATCATGCTCTTTCCACTATGTCACTCCACCTTTCATTGTATTGTGCTATCCCTAAAACATACACGTCTGACAGATTGAAGAAAGAAAGGTCAGCTAGGCTACAAGAATATCACAGAAAAAGTAAAGGACATTTCCCCATTATTTTAAATTTGAGATTTGTAATAACTGGCCTGTAGAAGACTATTTATTTCTGCCTAGGCTCTAGACCTGAAATGCAAGTGCAGAGTGATGGGGAAAAAAATGTGCTATAAAGAGTATTTTAGGAAGATTTTTCTGGAAAAAAGAAGTAAAGTGGATCAGAGACAAGAAGTCCAGTTGGATGATCAGGTGTTGAAATCTCAAGCTGCTGCAATGTTTGTGGCATGATAGTTATACCTCTAATCTGAGTCATACGGCCAACTGCTTCTATAGGAGGATATTTGGGAAAAATAAAAATAAGAGGCTTAGAATTATATTTTAGGTGTTCATTATCTCTCAGAACATTTGCCTACCCGGGTTTTAAACAAAAGGTATTTTAACCCAGATATGGCATCTCTTCAGCTATTCACGTTAACTCAGACATCAAGAGGACCATTCTCTGAAAGCCTTCAACTTCGTGTGCTGCACTTCTTGTGACAAACTTGACTAAGAACCATGTACTACAAAACTCTTCACTCAAGTAGTTTATGCCTCAGTGTTTGGAGACAACGTCTGCAGAGATTTCAATCATCAGCAATGTGGAAACACTGGATACATTTATCAATTTTGCATCCACTGTGCATCATGTTCTCAAAAATTAAGGCAGAGCCTGGACCAAGTATGTATCTCACTGCCGTATGAGAAAGCAAGGTTTTGCCATGCAACACACAATTTAGCAACCACAAATTACGGAGTGTCAGATTCCAGCCCATAATCTTTTACAGATAGCAAATCCTAACAACAACAACAACATTGTGTTGAAAGAAAAATACTGCTGCCTCGTATTTAAGAATCTAATTCTGAAAAGGCTTTTTTTTTTTTTTTCTTGTTTTGAGCTAATGTGTCACATTGTCAAGGTTGTGTCAACCATAAAGGTGTTATGTCAAAATGACAATCAGTTTACTAAGGTAAAAATAAATGTGTTTTCCCCTAAACTGCAGTTTGCTTAACCTCATTTTAAAAATAAACTGCCTAAAGCAGACAGGAAGCAAATTTGGGCATTATCAGTTGTTCACATTTGAGCACCACTATCTAAAAAAGCACACACCGTGGGCTTTTAAGAAGGGGCTGTGCGATGCTTTTTCATTAGGGTCAGTCTGTCAGGTAATTATCCCCTGTATTTGGTCTATAGTCTTCTTTTTTATTTATTAATTTTTTTTCTGTGCTAGAGAAAGCCCAAAGAACTGCCCCATGCCCAACCTCACTTTCTGGTTCTAAGTGAAGTTTTTCTTGTGTCAGCTCATGCCCTGGCTTCTTTATGGGCTTGAGAGCCTAAATGTTCTTCCACATGAGGTCATCTTTTCATTTCAAGATGACTATTGTGCAGAGTCAAAAGAGCAGCCTCCATAGACGGTGACAGGAAAAAGTGAAGGGGATTTGAGAAGAAAGGGACAGTGGGGTCTTGCATTTATTTGAAATGGGTCAGGGGAAAATGTTGGGCATAGTCAAACAAATATGCTATAATAGGACTTCCTCATCTGGCCCACTTATTGGGAAGTCATTTATATATAGATTTATAAACAGCCTGAATAAATAATATTTCCTAAGTAGGACAATTTTTCAAAGGTATAAAAATGCTATGATTAATAAAATTGAATTTCATTTAAAAATGACAGTTGATTCATAAGAGTTTTTTTACACTTATGTATTTTTTTTTTTTAAATAAACAGTAACTAATAAAGTACGACTCCCAGCTCTTGGATGTCTGGAATTTTTGATATCTAAAAATGGTGCCCACACTCAAAAACTTTGGTAAACAAAATTATTTAGAAAACAAAATATCCAAAAGATCAGAGAAAAAAAATACATAATATTCTATGGTTAGTGATGTACAGAGCAACAGACTTTGTCTTTTAAACTAGTTAGCTTTTATAGTGGATTACTAAACAGATGGTTTTAGAAAAGTGATGATCACTGTAAACCAGCATAAATTTACTACAAACAAACAAATCTAATTTCCTTTGACAAAAGGGTTACTAGACTGATTGTCCAATAAAGCATTGCAGAGATTCTATATCTGGGTTTCAATAACACAGATGACAAAGACACCAATGATATTCTGGTCACCAAAAGGAAAATGTGGGCCAGATAATAGTATGGATTATCAGTTGGGACACTTTTGGCAAATGACAGAAACCTAGTGCCAACTGGCTGAAGCAGAAGAGTTCTCATTATGGCTCATGTAACAGAAAAGTCCAGACCCGGCTTTGACTATAGAACAGCTGGATCTAAAAACTCAAAAGGTGTAACGAGGATTTGGTCCCTTTCTCTTTATCTCTTGGCTCTTCTTTTATGTCTGTCACTTGCATGCTTAGCTAGGCCCTCTGCACATGGTGACTCGTAGCAATTCCAATATTATGTCTTCCCAGTTTCAATTCCTGTAAGACAGTCTCTCTTCCCAACAATTCTAGAAAGGTCAGGAAATTCATCTCAATAGACTGATTTAGATTATGTTTCCAATCCTTTAGCCAGTGGAAGTCAATATTCTCATTGACCAAGTTTGGTCACATGACAGCCTGGGAACCAGGGGTAGACTCAGCCCTTAAAGCCACATGGAGTCAGAATGGCAGAAGAATGGTTCCTCAAGAAAAAGACATTGTCAGAGGAAGAAGAAATGGAGGTTGGGTAGCAAAATCAACAAATGTCTATTACATAGGGAGATTTTATATAGGGATCCGAATATCAACTTGAAAAAGTGTTTGGTACCACAGGACTCTGCCTTTGGTTTGGTACTTTATTGAAATCACTGAAGTAATGTTTATCACATTTTCAGTTGATACAAAAGTTTGTTTAATGTGATGAATGCCTTAATTGTGACTTAAAAATGATTTTAACGTGTTAAACTTGGGGGGGCCAAAACTAAGATGATGGAATTTTACATGCCGTAGGGATAAGGTTTTGTCTTGATGTTCAAAAGTTAATTATAGAAGTAGAGAGTAGAGCAAAGTTGGTCTGACAGTAGTTCATTTGAAAAAGACCCAGAGGTTTGAGTTAACCACAAGGTCAATGTGAACCTGCAAAAGCAATCTTCAGGCTAAGGTATTAAAAATGTAGTATTCAGATCAAGGTCAGTCAGGAATAGCTTCTCTATTTTCTGTGCAAGTCTGATCAGATCAAGAATGTTATGCAGCACTCTGGGTTTTGTATTTTGATTTTGGATGATCTCCTTTTTCATGTTTAACACAATTTATAATTACATATTTATGTTGGTTTTTGATTCATGTTTATCTTCCCCCTCTTCAATATAATTTTTTTGAGGCCAGAGTCCAGGGTGCGTGTGTGTGTGTGTGTGTGCGTGTATTGTGTGTGTGTGTTTTACTACTGGATCACTATATGGTAGAATCACTAGATATGTTTTATAGGAAAAAATAAAATTGAAAAGTGCCCTGAAGAAGAAGAAGAAGAAAGAAATTTGGGAACTCTTTTATGAGAAGAAGAGATAAAACAACACATATGCTTAGCTTGAAGAAAGAAGGCATTGAAATAATATGGGATCTGTCTTTAAATTTTTGAAAGGCTTGTGGATAAGCAAATAGTGCTCACAGAATAGCACTCTCTTTTTCTTTAACTATCAAGACTGAGCGTAGATGATCCTCTCCTAACGATGTTGTACAAGGAGTTCCAATTGGGTGAGAGGAGAGATGACTGTCTTGTACAGCTCCTTGCAGTTTTGACAGGGTGAGATATTCTAATTCTACAAATGTTACCAAGCTCCTGGGAGCCTCACTTAGTGCCTTGTCCAGTCATGTCAAATTAGTACCATTCTTGGGAGATACAGTTGTACTGAGCCATATATCTTTGTTCATTTTGTGCAGCTGTTACAGAGACTGGGTAATTTATAAAGAACAGAGATTTATTTCTTACAGTTCTGGAGGCCAGGATGTCCAAGGTTGAGGGGCCCACATCTGACAAGGGCCTTCTTGCTGCATCATCCCATGGTGGACGGGCAAGAGATTGAGCTCACAGCCCAAGTCCTTTTATAATTGGCATTTTTTTGGGCATTAATCCATTCATGACAGTAGAGCTTTCATGACCTAAACACCTCCCATCAGGCCTCATCTTTCAACACCGTTGCCTTAGGGATTAAGTTTCTAACATACGCTTTTTACTGGACACATTCAAATCATAGCACCATGCAAAAGTGAGAAACTCATATCTGCCTGTGCCAGAGGTTTTAACTGGTGCCTGGTTTGCCTATAATGGGATGCAACAGAACCTCATTCTCTTAAATGTGGAGGCGTAAGACAATCATTACTTTGGCTTATGTGGAAGGAAGCATGAGGCTTCAAGTTAAGTTGCTGCTTCATTTTTCTTCTTTTCTTTCCCTTCCTTCCCAGGAATGGAGTTTAAAAACACCTTTGAAGTAAGTGAGCCATTGTCTTGCATTTGGAGAATTTTTTTGCACATCTGTGTATTTTTGCAATTGTGCGTAGCTTAAAGTAATTATTTATATAACTAGTTTTTTATTTGCATATGAACTAAAGCACATAAATATATATAAGTGTAAATGTTAAATTATTTATATCACGAACAGAGACTAGGCTTTGGTATGTCATGTGTAATCTAAAGGAGATGACACTCATCTTCCATTCACACCCCCCTCCCATTTGAAGGGCTACACCCTGTCTTCTTTAAGAATCTAGATTACATCTCCCCTACTCAAGTCATGCCCTACTATAGTTAGAGCTCCTATCCAATTTTACTGTCTTGTAGCATTATTTTTTTTTTTTTTACTATATAAATCCAGTTTTCTGGGTAGCATTATGTGCCCGACACTGTGCTACGTATGTTGCAACTCATGGTAGGAATTTCAACTTGACTGTAAAGAGTGAGGGGCAGTCAGGGTACTGTCCTGTGTAAACCCATAAAAAGGCCCCACACATTCCTGGGCACATAAGGGTTGTTTGAGAATTAAAATCAAAGTCGAGCTCTTCGGGAGAAGAGGATCCTCTTTTTCTGGTAAGTTTCATCATTTCTTCAAATGCATCTGTGGAAAACCCTGGGGCTTCGAGTGAGTGCTTAGATTCTTTAAAAAGTGTTTTTACAAAGGAATTCATCTATAATCAAAGCAGCAATAATGAGTCAAACTGGGAAACATGATAATTTCTCCTAAGGGTTAAATTGTTTCAAATCAGGAGTCAAAATTATATTTATACTAATGACAACCTTAAAAATGTAACACAGCATTCAATTTTTGCATAAAAATTACACATTTTAAATACCAAAAGCTTGATGTGAATTTTACACTCTGTTTATGTTAAACCAAAAAAGTGAACTTAAAAGTAATCATGTAAATTGAATGATAATAAGAGTTCTTTTATATTTTTAGACTACTTCAAATGAATAATTTAAAAGGCATCAAGCAAAATATTTTATTAACATAAAGTTAATGGTATATTTTTATAGTACCTGATTTTCAAAAATTTGCACTAAGACATTATCATAATCAGCTCATGTCAGTTGTGTGCCATTTTACATACACTATTTTTGAATAAAGTTAATGCACTCATTGGCACAGAAGCTCAGTTTAAATCTTATTCCTGAACTATCACTGCTGGCCTTATTAAAATACTTTTAATTTGCCAACTTCTACGTAAATCTGAAGCAAAGATGGCTTTACTCTTGGAAATGTAATTTCTATCAGCAGTGTTTCTGATATAGCAATGTCACATAAAAAATTCGGTTGTTTTTGTTAAAATAGGAGGGAAATCGTAAGAATCGCCAGGTTACCCACTATGAAATGGAGCAGGAGGTATTTTTACTCAGAAATTACATCATGATACAAATAAAACTTTATGGCAGTTACTCTCCTGTAAATTAGATATTTATTCCTTTCCCATTAATGTGCCTTTTCCAATATGTTGGCTTGAGTTCTGATATAAATTTGTAAATTACATGTGCCAAAGAAAATTGGCTTGTTTTCAAATATGAATTTTCATATATAATAATCTTATAGCAGATTATATTTTAACAAAAAACAGGCAATTATTCAGTAATTTCTCTTTTATATATTAAAAATTACAGAATAGCCATTGACATTAAAAGCTGTTCTTCCCTCTTAACTGACATCTAGCATATAATACTACAATTTTACTAATCCTACAGTAAAGGATAAAAGACACTTAACTTACAAAATCAGTGCGAAATTTGACTTATGACATCAGCCCCTTTCTCTTTAAATTAGTTATTTCTGCAAGTTTCACCATCAAACAACTCATTTCCTAAGTATGTCTCATTACAGATACCACAATCTGGATATTCAGCTGGACAAGCATCACATCCATTTTCTCAAGTATCGAGGTAAGAAAGGTTTGTCCTGTTGGAGAATTCCATACACCTTTAGTGTCAATTGGTACCTCATTTATTTCTATATAATTTCTTGTTGCCTTCTCTTTCGACTTCTACCCAGAATGCCAGAATAAAAGTCATATTCCATCCTTGATTTGCCACAACAAGTCTCAGTGGTGTTTTGTACTTAAATCAAAACCCCAGAATAGTCCTTTAGAAGCCTTTAAATAAATAAATGGATGTGGGAAAAGGATATATTTTCTTACTGCTCCTGAGAATTTTCTTCAGCTCCCATTGGTTGCTCATGAACAAAGAACATTTTTTTTCTGTTTCTCTTGATGTTTTAAACTTTGTGTTTTCTTAGCATCTAGGTTTTTTTTTTTCTTTCCCCTCCAGTGTATGTGTTTTAGTCTAATAGAGCTTTTGAGTGCCCAGGTACCGCTGTGATAAGTGCCACAGAAATACTTATGTAGAAAGATAGATTACTCTGAACTGGCTTCCATTCTCCTTTTTCCAAACAAAACTTCCAACGATAAGAAAAAAAATGCCACTAGTTTATAAAAATCAATGGTGTTTTTGTCTGCATAAGGAGTATGGGATTATGTCAAAAGAAGTAATATAACCAATACCTGATTCCTAGAAGATGGAGCCTTCTCTTTAGAAGAAAAACAGTAAAAAGAAAAAAAAAAAATGCCTCACAAATATGGTCTATCTTTGAGGACTTCACCCACATAGCCTGTAAGTGATCAGGTTTCTTTTTCTCTAGCTTTAGGGCAAAATTTTCAAGGAATTAAAAGTGAATAAAATTCTTGAGATCTATAAAATTAAAACACAGAAAGCAGTAAATTAAGTACAGTAACAGAGCCAGTGGATGAGAAACCGCAGACTCAGAGCTCTAGAAACAAACTTGGCATGTTTAATTACCCTTATCAAAGGACTTGGAACTTTGATAATATAGTCTGTAGAATTACTGCAACATTGGAGAATAGTCTGAATTAAAAATTCCAATTGATGGTGCGTCAAAATAAAATCTAAAAAGATGATGAGGGTGGATATGGTGTCGTGGGAGCTTTCCTTCAGTACTTCAGTGTGTTTATAATCACCCAGTAAACATTTGAAGCCCCAACATGTCCAAATGATTAATTTAAAAAAGAAACAAAGCAAGAGGAATTTGGTATGTGCAATCCAGTGGCCTACTTCAAAGATTCCATGAGAAGAGAACACTTTGTGATGGAAATTCTTTTCCTCTGGGGTTTCCCATTGCCATTCGATATTCAAGATGCTTTTCCCATATTTTTTCCTGGCATAGTACAGCCTTGTCCTCTAAAGAAGCCAGACAATTCTTGGGAAAAAAAAAAAAGAGAGAAGATGATAGAAATCATTACAGAGTCAGTTTTATGGAAACCATGTCACCTTGGGGAGCACACACTGTATCAATGCTGTGGTGATACACAGGGTGGTAGGTTGCTTTGCATAATGTTTGTGTGCTTTGAAACCAAAGAGGAGCATTTTAATTAATTTCAAGTTCTATTTTGCTCATTCCTGTCAACCACAGACTATTTATGAAACTGTTTAAAAGCCAGCTCATCTTATGAACATTTCTAGTCTTCCCAGTTGGATTTCAACTTGACCTCGATCCCCAAGCTTACCTCCAAAACGCTAAGTGTGCTGTTTTGTCACATCATTATTTCTCGGATGTATTCAGACCTTGTCATAGTTATTTCTTCCCCACCCCTCTCCACTGCTAGACTGTGAGCCTTGAATAGCTGGAATCTTCTCCCCCGGCAAGTCCTGTCACCCTGAACCACTCACTCAGTCCGGCCAGACTTCACTGATTATTTTCATGACTGTAGGGTTTATAGATGCTCTTCTGCCCGAGGTGCATTTTCTTCCTTTGGTCACCTGGAAGTTCCAATTACCTTCTCCGGGAATTAGTCCCCATCTTGTCCCACCTCAGTCACCTAAGCGGGATCTAATGTTTCATCATCTGTGCTGTGGTAGCACTTTGCCCGTATCTTCCATTCAGCACACATCACGTAACAGTCTAAATTGTCTTCTCTTCTCCATTCCTTAAGCACGCTGTTTTCTATCTCTTTATGACCCAAGTGTTGAGCAGAATTCTTGGCATAAAAATAGATGTTTGATAAACGTGTCTTGCTCCCCTTTGTGTCTTATTCATTACCTCACACAATTCTTTGTCCTGAACAGACACTGAATAACATTAGTAAAATAGAATGATATATTTTCCTAAAATTATCTTCCCATTTGTGTAATAAACATGGTAGAATAAACATATTGAGTTGTCTGTCCAGTTTATAACAATCTTTCTTTCCCTGAACAGTCATTTTATATCAAGCATGAGCTGCTCTTGGCCATATATGATAGGTCTAGGAAAAGGCACATTGACCCAAGCTGGAACAATAAGATTTCATTTCCCAAAATGAGGATGGTGGAGGAGAGTTTACAGCGAGAGAGAGAGAGAGAGAGAGAGAGGGGCATTTTAATTGAGAGTCTACCTTTGAGTGGCTGGACATGTAGCATGTAGCTTTGAGATCTGTCAACAACTGTATTCAATTGTACAAACTGAAAAGACTAGGGGAGATAGTCTGGAGAGATATTTATAGAGGAGCAGAAAAGAAATGCAGAAGGAAAAAGTATAGATCATCTTCCTGCTCTTGTCTTTGTACTTGTTTTAGGAAACTGGTTACATTGCTGTCCTTGCGTTTTGTGAGATAACCCTGTATCCTTACAATAAACTCTCCCTATTCTGTTTTCTCTAGCTAAGTTGGTTGTTTATTTATGACAAAAAAAAAATTCCTAATTGTTTCAGAAGAAAAAGGTGTTTTTAGGTATATAAATTGTCTTAGGGAAGATGATTGCCAGGAATGATCTTTGTCATTCCCCTCACTATCTTTATTAGTTGTTTATAGCTGCTGTAACAAATCACCACAAACTTGGTGGCTCAAAATGATGCAGATTTAGTATCTGACAGTTCTGAAGGTCAAAAGTCTGACACGGGCCTCAATGGGCTAAAGTCATGGTATCAGCAGGGCAGCATTCCATTCTGAAGATTCCAGGAGAGAATGCATTTCTTGCCTTTTCTAGCTCCTAGAGACTGCTCACATTCTTTGGCTCATGGTCACCTTCCTCCATCTTCAAAAACAGCAACAGTGGGTTGAGCCCTTCTCACATTCCGTGACTTCAACTTCCCCTTCTGCCTCCCTCCATTCTTGAGGAATATGTAATTACATTGCTCCCTTACCGCACCCTGCCAATAACTGAGTATAATATAATATCCTCATCTCAAAGTCCTTATCTTAAGCACATCTGTAGATTTCCTTTTGCCATAAAGAAACATATTCACACATTCTGGGGATTAGGATGTGGACATCCTTGAGAGGGTTGGATGGGCCTTATTCCACTTGCTACCCTGCCTCTTAACCCAAGAAGCATGAACTTTATTTACTTGTTTTGCTGTATACCCCAACTCACCCCCCTCAAAAATAAAAGCACAAATAAACCAGAATGCAGGTTCCACAAAAACCTGAAATTTGTCTGTCTTATTTATCATCATTTTCCCCAGTACCTATGACAAAACCTGGTACATAGGTACCAGGTACACAGATATCAATAAATATCTGATAAAAATTGAGTTTAATCAGCCCCTCCACAAACCTAGGTACTTTAAAAAATCTTTTATTAGGAAAGATTTAAAGCTAGCACATCAGTAAACTATTTCTGCTATTTAACATCTAACCTTGTTGGAAGCTTATAATGTCTACATGCATGAGCTTTGTGTTAATAAAATAAAATTGTTATCTCTTTGTATGATATAGAAAGTTAGAAACACTCAATAGTATACCATGTGCCAAACACTGTCCTAAGCACTTTACATGCATGTTCTCATTTTATTTTCATCAAAGAGAAGAATACCTGCAGGGAAGAATCATGAAGGACTTCCCACAGGGAGTGAAATAGGATTTGAACATGTCTTTCTGCCTATTCTGTGGCAGGAAGAATACTGTCCGGTTCCAAATATGCCCATGTTTTAACTCCCCCAAAATGTCTGTGTCCTAATCCTTGGCAACTGTGAATATGTTAGGTTACATGGCAAAGGGGAATTAAGTTTGCAGATGGAATTAAGGTTGCTAATCAGCATTGCTGGCTTTAAAGGTGCAGGAAGGAGGCCACCAGCCAAGGAATGTAGGTAGCCTTGAGAACGTGGAAAAGGAAAAGCAATAAATTCACCGTTAGAGCCTTCGGGAAGGGACACAGCCCTGAAGACATCTTTATTTTATCCCATTGAGGCCCATGTTGGTACTTTTGACAGCTCTGACTTCTACACAACTGTGAGACAATAAATGTGTTGTTTTAATCTACTAAACTTATGGAAATTCATTACAGCAGCAAATAGAATACTGACCCATTTCTTATTGCCTCTTGTGCATATTTCACTACATTATCTACTTCTTAAAAAATCGACTCCTTTCATATTTTTCTTTTAGTGAAATCAAACTTTCTATAATATAATTTTCTTTGAAACAATCATTGCTGGAACTTTGCTTTTCTCATTTCTCTTGTTTCATGAGACAAAAAGAAGATCAAAGGCCAGGTGTGATGGCTCACACCTGTAATCCTAGCACTCTGGGAGGCCCAGGGGAGGACTGCTTGAGTTCAGGAGTTTGAGAACAGTCTGAGCAAGAGCGAGACCTGCTTTCTACTAAAAATAGAAAAATTAGCTGGACGTCGTGGCTAGTCAGGGGGCTGAGGAAGGAGGATCATTTCAGCCCAGGAGTCTGAGGTTGTTGTGAGCTAGGCTGATGCCACGGTACTCTGCTCAGGGCAACAGAATGAGACTCTGTCAAAAATAAATAAATAAATAAAGAAAATAAAAAAAATAAAAACCCACACAAAGAAGTGCAGCATGAACCTTTCTTAAGTGTATTGCCAGTTTTTCTTCTAAGAATTAAAAATCTATTAGTATTATCCTTCTAACACCTTGGCCTCACAGCCTCTCAAAATTCTTAATTACTAGGAATTGACGAATAGCTCCAATTCCTTTCTCTTTCAGGAGCCAACACCAAGATCTCCATCTGGACTCAGAACCTTAAATACAGTTTAGGAGCAGTGTGGAAGGGGCAGCTAGGAGAGTGATTTCAGAAAGGTATATGCTACTCATCTGTCCCCCACTTAGCAGGTTTCTTGCCTAGTAATACTGTTTGTTTGAAGATAAGGCTCTTTCCTCTTTTTCCCTAAAAATTCCTTAGTATCTGTATTTACAATAGTAGCCTTTGACTATTTCTTTCATCTTCTTTATTTACCTCAATCTGCTGTCTCTGTTTTATCCACCTTTACCTTCTGCCTTTTCCTAATCCAAGTTTGGGTACCCACCTCCATGGCATAGGGAAGAGAAACCAAATCTGAAGCCTCACTGATGTTTCAGGACCATGAACAGTGGTGTCTTTTGCCCAGGAAACCACAAATGTCATATCATTATTTTAAAAACCGTTTTTGTTCATGTCCTTTGCCCACTTTTTGATAGAGTTGTTTGATTTTTTCTTGGTGATTTTCCTGAGTTCTATATGCATTCTAATTATCAGCCCTTTATTGGATGTGTAGCATGAGAATATTTTCTCCCATTCCATAGGTTGTCTGTTTGCTCTCATGATAGTTTCCTTGGCTGTGTAAAAGCCTTTTAATTTGATCAGGTCCCATTTATTTATTTTTGTTGTTGCTGTGATTGACTTTGGGGTCTTCTTCATAAATTCTTTCCCTAGGCCAATGTCTGTAAGAGTTTTTCCCAGATTTTCTTCTAGAATTCTTGTAGTTTTGTGCCTCAGGTTTAAGTCTGTTATCCACCGTGGGTTGATTTTTGTGAGAGGTGAGAGGTGCAGACCCTATTTCAGTCTTCTACATGTGGCTATTCAGTTTTTCCAGCACCACTTACCTAATAAGGATTCTTTTCCCCAGTGAATGTTTTTGTCTGCTTTGTCAAAGATTAGATGGCTATATGAGGATGATTTTATATCTGGGTTCTCAGTTCTGTTTTATGGGCATATGTCTCTGTTCTTATGCCAGTAAGAAGATAGAATAATGGCCAAGACACATAGGAAAAAATGCTCAACATCCCTCATCATCAAGGAAATGCAAATCAAAATCACAATGAGATAGCACTAAACTCCAGTGAGAATGGCCTTTCTCAAAAAGTCCCAAAACAATAAATGTTGGCATGGATACAGAGAGATAGGAACACTCAT
This sequence comes from Eulemur rufifrons, assembly GCF_041146395.1. Taxonomy (NCBI): domain Eukaryota; kingdom Metazoa; phylum Chordata; class Mammalia; order Primates; family Lemuridae; genus Eulemur; species Eulemur rufifrons. Next base: position 18,845,554 of record NC_090992.1, read on the forward strand.
ACACTGCTGGTGGGACTGAAAACTAATACAACCTCTGTGGAAAGTAATATGGGCGTGTTACTTTATATGAAATATGGAGTAATAAGTAATGTATATAAGTTTTACATATATATATGTGTGTGTGTGTAATATGGAGATACCGCAAAGACTACTAGTAGAACTACCATTTGATCCAGCAATCCCGTTACTGGGCATCTACCCAAAGGAACAAAGACATTCTATAAAAAAGACATCTGCACTAGAATGTTTATAGCAGCACAATTCACAATTGCAAAGATGTGGAAACAACCCCAGTGCCCATCAATACATGAGTGGATTAATAAAATGTGGTATATGTATACCATGGAGTTCTACTCAGGCACAAAAAACAATGGTGATATAGCACCTCTTGTGTTGTCCTGGATAGAGCTGGAGCCCATTCTACTAAGTGAAGTATCACAAGAACGGAAAAACAAGCACCCCACGTACTCACCATCAAATGGTATTAACTGACTTAACTGACCAAAACTTAAGTGCACATATAATAGTAACATTCATCAGCTGTTGGAAAGATGGGAGGGAGGAGTAGGGGATGGGTATATACACACCTTATGGGTGCAGTATGCATCATCTGGGGGATGGATATGCTTGAAGCTCTCACTTAGGTGGGGAAAAGGCAATATATGTAACCTAAACATTTTTACCCCCATAATATGCTGAAATAAAAATAAATAAATAAAAATAAAAACTGTTTTATTTTAAAATTCATTTTTAAATTTACCTCTTTTCTTCAAGCCTCCTTTCTTCACACATGTCCTATTCTCTCAAGCCAACCCTTTCTGGCTTCAAATATGTCACTACTAACTGATCAATTGAAGATATTCATTAGCACAGGTTGTTTACCACTTCATATTTCCATTTGTCCTCTTCTCAGGATCATTCCCTGGTTTCTTCTGTTTTCCCCTTTCCACTGTTTGATCTCCCCAAGAATTGCAGAGACTATACATAGACTTCAAATTTATGTTACTCAGCCTCCTTTGAACCCCACCTGTGAGTTGTTTATATCATTAAATCATACGAAAGTTTTACATGTCAAAATAAAAAAACGTGCATATGTAAGTAAAAGTGATCAAATTGCAAGCAATTTTAGAAGGTCTGACCTAACTAATTTTTTATTCCAATTAATATTTCCAGTAGAGTTTCAAAATCTTTCCAACACTCTCAAATTAACAGCCCCACATCTATTTCCTCCTTGCCTTGAATACATTATTTTATTTCTATTTCACTGGATAAGTTAGGTGGTCACAAGAGAGGAATTCGCTCAATTTTTCTTCTTACTTCTTTAGAATTTCTTTATGTTTTTTCTCATATTCACCTTTTCTGTAATTTCAGTGCAGTCCCACTAGCCTCAAATCCAACAAGACCTACCCATGTTTTGCTTCTCAAGCCCTACTATCTCAGCTGCAATATTGCTTTTTAATTATCCTTCATATTCACCTTCCCCACTTGATTATGTCCTTGCTTTTTGCCTTCAAACCTATTCCGGGTTTCCTTTCCTAAGTGAAGATGCCCTTGACATTGCTCCTGCTTACTGAACTATCAGACAACTTAAGGGTGAAAAAAAGAGAATATTCTACTTTCTGACTTCACTTTTCTTAACCCCGCTGAATTAGGTTTCAGCCCTCATCGTTCAGAGGAAAACACTCTCTCAAGGTTCACTGAGGATTCTTTCATTGACAGATTTGATGGTTTTCCTCCTCGGCGTCATCCTGACCCTTGCCATGCCCACCACAATTATCACTGTGTACACATTCTGAATACCTTCCCCTTTCTCTTTTCTCTCTCTTCTCTCTTCTCTCTCCTCCCACTCCCAGCTGAGGTGGTCTCTATACTTTGCTCTTCTGTCATTACAGTGCTGTCTTCGAGAATTTTCTATTCTTGCAATTGTATCACTTTTTGATTATTTCTGTGTTTATTTTGAAAACTAGCCTTTCCTCTAAGTTCCATACTCTTTTTCTTTTGTCCTTTTAAATTTCTGTTTTTTCCCAGGGTACGGTTGAAAATAAATATTGTAACTTTCCCCCATTCTTTCTACTAGATCCTTTCTATTTTATCTTCCTAATGTTTTATATACCCCTCCTCTCCTTGTAATACATTAAAATATTAGGTGGAGTGGCCTGTCAATATTGTATTTATTATTTTATCCTCAAAGAATTGCAGAGAATATATATAGACTTCAAATTTATGTTATTCAGCCTCCTTGGAACCCCACCTGTGAGTCATTTATATCATTAGGTTAAACCATATGAAACTTTTACATATCAAAATAAAAAAAATACATAGGTAAGTAAACATGGTCAAATTATAAGCAATTTTATCAGGTCTGCCATAACTAATTTTTTATTCCAAATAATATGTATTCCAAATAAAATATTCTTACACCGTACTCTTTGTGTGTGTGTGTATGTGTGTGTGTGTGTGTGTGTGTGTGTATGTGTGTGGAGGGGGGAATGGTGGTAGGTGTGGGGTTCAGCAATTAAATATGCATGGTCAACATTTATACTATAATATTTTCTTGGAGTTTTACTTTGCATATTAGCATATTAAAGGCTCTGAAAAACCCTTCAGTTAATAAATCTGTTTAACTCTATTTAACTCAATGTTCCCAAACTGATTTGACCTCATAACATCCTGTTGAACACACAGGGAAAAGTCATCATAACGTAACAGTTATTTTCTTTGGAGTCTGACAAACCTGTTCAAATCTTGAGTTTGATACTTATTAGCTCTGTGAGCAAGCTACTTAGCCTCTCTGGGCTTCTACTTCTCCAGAAATAATAGCAACTACCTTGAAACCATCTTCTAAGGATTAGAGAGAGTGCAAATAGAATGCTTCACATGGTATTTAGCACACAAAAAGTGCCCCATAAATGTATCATCGATGTCCTCATTATTATTATGTTATAATTGTTTATGTACATGTCTTATATAGGCTACATTGCAGGACACTTTGAAGTCTCCATGACTTATATATTCCTGGTAGAATATCTTGTACATTGTTTTACTCAAGAAATACAGGGTTAAAATTTATGATATATATATTAGAAGGGTGACATACAGGAAAAGAAATAATTGTTTAAATTATTCTCTGTTAAGGTCATGTCATCAATGGCCCAATCTGAGTTGAAGAGGTAAAATTTTTCTGCAGATAAATTAAAACTCTGACTCAGCCTGTGTCTAAAAACCACAACTGATTTTTCAGTGGAAGAATTCCCACAGTTAATAGATGGTTTATAAGCACTTTGGAAAAACAGCTAGGAAATTAAAATGTATTATTTTCATCATTAACTGCTGTTTTCAAAATAGTTACTTGAATGAATTCATTTCCCGCTCCTTTATTGTATGCTACTGTGTTTGGTATTCTTATTAAATCAGTGTGCATCCATGGCCACAGAAAGATGGAGTTTGTAATATGCCTTCCAACAACACTTAAGACATTTCAAAAGGATGTCATATAATTGCTCTGGCTGTGCAGTGATGCACACATCTTCAATGCAAACAGGGGTTCTAAGACCTCTTTGGTTTTTGTGTTGATTTGGCTGATAGAACCTCTGAGATTTAGTTTCCTAGGATATAAATTAAAGCCAGAAAAAATAGTACCATATTCTGTATAATAAAAGAAAAAATGTGTTTTAGAAGCAAGCAATAAGAGTAAAACAAATAAATAAGCTAATAGAAAGCATAATTTATTTCATATCATCAAAATCTAAGTCTGAACCCAAATAGTCAAATGTGTTTAAACAAAAATGGCTAAACAAGTTTTTCTGAAGATAATTTAGAATAATTTGCACTAGTATATCATTTTTCCAATGTGTGTGTAAGTCAGCCTCTTTCATCTTTTTTAAACATACTTAATTGAGTCTACATAGGCTGAGTTACACCTGCTATGTCGATCATGATGACAGCCCAACCAACTTCCCCTTCTCGCTAAAACTGCTTCATCAACAGCATCCAGCTCAAGGAAGCTACTGCCTGTATCAGAGCAAGACTTCCTCAAACAGTAGACCCTGTATTTTCTGTTCTTTCTGCTTGGACTTTTTTTTTGGTCAAAGGCATGGTAGTGTTTTAATTAAAAGCTGAGATTTAGGTTCAAATTCTGGTTCTGACATTTATAAGCTTTTACCTTGACTGATGACTTAATCTCTATGTGTTTCAGACTCCTGTCCTATAAAACTGATTAATAATACTATCAACCTCATAGAAAGATTGTGAAGATTAAATGAATGGGTGTGTGCAATGTATTTAGAGCAATGTCTGCATAGGGTATCATTATATGTATTCATTTATATCATCATGAGCGTCGGTACCATCATCATCCTCATCATCTTCCCATGGTTAGATCCCTCACATCCTGCAGGTCTTGGTTTGAATGTTGCCTCCTCACAGAGGCCTACACTGACCAACCCATCTAAAGTAGTCCCCAAATCATTTTCATCCTAGCACTTATCACTATCTAAAAGTATCTTGTTTTCATTTTTCTCTTCTCTTTCCTTCATAGAGCGGGGTCTTATTGCTTTGTTAAATGTTATATCCCCAGCGCCTAATGGAGAACCTTGCGTATTGTAGGTGCTCAACAAATACTGTGATAGTGTTCCATGATATGGTCTGGCTTAAAGAAATCTGCCTAATACTATTTAAACCAATAGAAATGGCTTTGTCCAAGATTTGGTGTAAATAGTATGTACATAATAGTCTTTTGTGAGTGAGAGGAGAATTCAGTGGACACCAGCACAAAATCAAGATGTGATTAACTAGATCCCAGGAAATCTAAGCTTTTGAGTTACAGGAGCCTTCACGTGCACCCATACAATAAAGTCCCATTTAATTAAGTTGGACTGATTGGGTCTCTATTCCTATAAAAGATGCTTAACAACACAACTGTAAGCTCTTTGTTCCAGAACTCCATTTCAACTCAGACTGAATTATTGTATGCCGAGATAAAATGAAAAGAAATGAAAGACATGCTATATTCTATTCACACAAATATGAAAATTAAATTAGAAAATTGGAAATTTGCAACCAGCATGAGTAAGCAAGCAAAAATGGAAAAGGAGTCAATACTTTTCCATGGTCTCATGGGGCCTTGTATTTGTTGGTTAATTAGAAGGATGTGAAGTGTTGAACTTTCTTTCTCTAGGGGATAGTTTAAAAATTCCTATATTTCCCAGAGGAATAGCCATATTGTTTCACTCTCATTTTTTGATGGGGAAATAAGGACATAAGCATGCCAATTAGCATTTCTGGATTCAGAGTCTTTCGAATTTTAGAGTGGGCATGGCCTCCCAACAACTTTATTTTAAAGGTGAAGAAAATGAGACTCAGTAAGAAAAATGCCTTGCTCAAATTTATGCACAATTAGTTTAGGTCTTTCTCCTGTGATAAACTGTATTTTTCTCTCACTATAAGATAGAAAAATAGGCTCATGATAGGCTTCAGCTCAGAATCATTAACATAAAATGTAACATCAGTTGGTAAAAACAATAACCAACAATGGTAGTAATGACCAGTAACTGGGCACTTACTTGGTTCAGGCACTACCATTAATCATTTGTGCATATTAAACTCAGGGAACCCCCATGAAGCCATTATCATTATTGTCATTTTGCAGATGGGGAAAGAGAGGCTCAGAGGGGTTGTTTTGTCTGTGATCTCTCAGCTAGTATCAATAAATTGCTGAGTCAGTGTTTGACTCCCAATCTGATTGCAAAGCCCATGGCCCTAACAGTGAGGCAAACTGTAGCTCCAGGAGACATATCTAGCTTAATGCCTATTTTTCTATGATCCAAAGTTTAAAATATTTTTTACATTTATAAATGGTTTTAAAAAAAAGAACATTTCATGACACATGAAAATTATACGAAATTTTAAACTTCAGGATCCATAAAGTTTTATTGAAATAGAGCTACACTTATTCACGTACACATTGTCTGTGGCTGCTTCCACACTTTCATAGCACCATTGAGTAGTTAAGACACAGACCACTTAGAATGCAAAGCCTAAAATACATTTGTACCCCCTTATCTATAGGGAATATGTTATAAGACCCTCAGTGGATCCTGTACAGAGTACAGAGAGTACTGAACCCTATTTATACTATTTTTCCCATAGATACATAACTATGATAAAGTTTAATTTGTAGATGAGTCACAATAAAAGATTAACAACAATAACTAATAAAATAGAACAATTACGAACAACGTATCAGCATCACTACTGTTGTGCTTTGAGGCCATTATTAAGTAAAATAAGGGTTACTTGAACACAAGCACTGCAATGCTGGGACAATTGTTCTGCTAACTAAGCTGGCTACTAAGTGACTAAGGGCCAAGCAGTGTAGACAGCACGGGTATGCTGGACAAAGGCATCATTCATGTCCTGTGTGGGCAGGACTGTGGCACTACTCAGAACAGTGTGTAATTTAAAACTTATGAATTGTTTATTGCTGGAACTTTCCACTTAATATATTCGGACCAAGTTTGACCACCAGTAACTGAAACCGCAGAAAGCAAAGCCGTGAATAAGGGGAGACTACGGTGTTTACCATCTTACCCTTTACAGAAAGAGTTTGCAGGACTCTGTTCTTAATCATTTGGCTATATTGTCTCTAAAGGTTTACAATAAAACAACAATAAGACAATTGGGATGGAAAACAGTACCTACAGGAAGAGGACAATTGCATGTTTCTCCAAAATGAGGACAATTCTATTTATTAAGGGAAGATAATGTCTAAGAGCAATAATCTGGGGCGATGAAAACAAACTCTCCACTTTAGCCAAGATAATCATGTTATCCTTAAATGGGGCATAGTCATGTCTGTTAGCTGTTTTCTCACCCAGCTCATCCAACAAGAGTAAAAATAATTCACGTGTAATCTACAACAGTGATTCACAAAGTGTGTTCCAGATCCAGGGACCCTTGGGAATTCCTGAGACCCTTACAGAAGTCTGTGATATCAAAATATTTTAATAATTTTACCAAGACATTATTAGCCTTTTCACTCTATTCTCCTGCAAGTGTACAGTGGCATTTACCAGAGGCTGCATGACAAGTGATATCACAACAGATTGATTTCATAGCCAGATATGAGAGTCCAGTTGTCTTAGATTAAGCCAGCGTTAAAGAATTGCAAAAGTGTAACACAAGGGCACTCTTTTTACTAATTCCTTTGTTTTAGAAAACATAGATATTTAGTCATAAAATGATACCACTTGTGTCAAGATATACTAGTTTATTTTTAATATATTAATAAATAATAATTATTTTTAAAATGTCTCAGTTTTAATTTCTAGTTGGGTAAAATAGAACTCAGATACGCAAAAGTTCTTGACCATGCTCAAAGGGTTCTCAAATCCCAAGTCTGAGAACTGCTGCTGTCTAAATTTACTCCACCCTTCAGTGTTCAACTCAAGCCCCCCCCATATACATGATGTCATTCCAACTCTTCTCGACTATTATACTAGGGGTTTTCAAGCCTGAATCGACATCACAATCATCTGAAACGCTTAGTAATATCAGTTCCCTGTGTCCCAGATTCTCTAAGTGTAGAGCCCAGGTTGCTTTAATTTATTCCCAGATGATTCTGGTCCAACTTTTCTTGGGCCAGTGCTGGGTAACCCTGCCAGAGATAATGACAATGGCTGCTGTTATGGGCTGAATTATGCTCCCAACCTCAAAATCTATATATCAAAGCCCTAACCAGTCAGTACCTCAGAACATAACTGTATTTGAAGATAGGATCTTTAAAGAGTTCATTGAATTAAAATGAGGTCATTAGGGTGGGCCTTAATCCAATATGCCTGATGTCCTTATAAGAAGAGGAGAGCAGGGTGCAGGTGTACGCATAGAGGGAAGACCGCGTGCAGACATAGGGAGAAGGTGGCCATCTGCAAATCAAGAAAAGGGGCCTTAGAAAAAAACAACCATTCTAACAGCTTAATCTCAGACTTCTCGCCTCCCGAAATGTGGGAAAATAAATTTCTATTGTTTAAGCCACCCAGCCTGTCGTACTATGTTATAGCAACCCTAGCAAACTAATGTAGCCTTCTCTGAAATCCTACTCTTGTAGTCTGTACTCTATTTGCACGAAGATTTTCACAATCTTTTTCTATCTTGTTACCTAATTTTTTATCTTCTTCACTGTAATGCAAGCTCCAAGAGGGCTGAGAATACATTTGTTTATCCACTATGGTATTACTAAGTCTCAATAGAGTGTGCTGGTGCATGGTAGACGATACACATTTGCTGACTGAATCTAGGAATGAATGTTAACATTATACACTTATTTACTTAACTACTTCAATGTTTCTAGCATTTGTTTCTCTATTATTCAAGGAGATTGTAAACTTCTGGATTACAGGGATTGTGGCTTCTCCTTTATTCCCTTTGTAAACTTTGTAGGTTATGTTTTTAAGAAGAAAGCTGCTGAATTAATGACTTGACATATGGTTGGGGAGCTAATTTTAGAGTGTCTATTTCCTGGGCTAATGGTAATAGAGAAAAATGAATGTTTACAATGTTTTCTATAAGTACTTCGTGTGTGTGTGTGTGTGTGTGGCTGAATTTGAAAAGAATTTAGATTTATCTCAATGGATCTGTTGATGACTAGTCAGTATCACAAGGATCTGTAGGGTCTATCTGCATAAACAGATTTGCCTAGGGGTTCTTGTTTTTTGTCTGAATGTTGACTGAGGCTGTTTGTGTAGATGTGTGTATGCTCTGGGAATCTCAAGAGAACACTAAAGGGAGAAAAAAAAAAAAAAAAGAAAAAGAAAAACTTCTTTATCTTGCCCAGATCCTTGACCGATTTTAAGCCTCATCAAGGAAATAGGTTGAGGAGAGAAGCTCAAGGGGCAGTTTTCATAAGACTTTCTGACAAGGCTGTCATTTAGGATCTGAGCATCACATTGGAGGCCAAACTATGGTAGCGAGATGCTTGCTGTTCTTGCATGAGACCTGAACTTCTTGCTAGACTAATAGCTGTAAGACCATTAATTCTCACAGGTGGAATGACTCCATGTTCTGTGCTTTACTTAACAGGTATTAATTAATGGCGCTGTAACAGACAGACAGTGGTTAAACATTGTGGTTATGAATGAGGACTGTATTCAGATCCACCTTTGCCACTTATAGGCCAAACAAATTATTTACACACTCTGTGCCTTGTTGCCTCATTTTCAAACTGGAGATAATAATAATAGCAATACTACTTCTATTAATCATAATAACTTGCATATCTTAGAGTTGTGAGGATTAAAGAAGTTTACATGGGTAAATCTCTTACACAGCTCCTGGCATGAAATAAGAATTCAGTAAGAGTTGTTTCATTATGTCAGGCCACATGACAAGAAAATAGCATGGTCAGGATTCAAAACTCTGATCTGTCTCCAAAGTGTTTGATCCTAAGCACTATGATATATTGCCAGAAATGACTTATCATCCTCTTCCTCTTCCTTCTTCTCCTCCTCTCCTCCTCTTCCTCCTCCTTTTTTTTCTCCTCCTCTTTTTCTCCTCCTTTTTCTCTTCCTCCTCCTCCTCTTCCTCCCTTTTATGTTTACTCATTTAGTGCTTGCTAGAGGGGTCAATGATTGCTAAGGAATGTTTGGCTGACTAACAACAGGCATTTTCATTCATTTTATTAATGTATTCATTTCACCTCAATGCAAGAATATAGCTGGACATTGTGCTAGGCACTGAGCTACCAAAATGCAATCATTATTTTGGAGAGCTGCTGGTGTTTAGAAAACTTTTTTTTTTTTTTTTTTTTCACCATACACATTAAAGCAGCCGGGGCCCCTCCTTTGCCCTCTATATCTTCTTTATATCTGATGGGAGGAAGCACCTGACGAGACGATTTTCAGGCAATCTCCAGCTTCAGTGCTATAAATGTGTAGGTACTGAACTTGAAAGCTTGTGACATTTGACAGAATATCAATGGAATTGTTATGCACAGCTACGGTTTGAACTGACTATGTAAAATTACATCACAACGATGAATGGCACTGTTTCAACAGCTATGAAATGATAACCTTGTTGGCTATGTTTAAGTTTGTGAGACACAGAAAAGTAGAAAATTCCCCATGGAACCACTTAGAAATGCAGGCAAGTCATATTTGCAATTGCATGGATGTGACTTCTCATGAAACGGGGTTAAAATAGAATATAGCGAGGAAATGGAATAAAATATGAAGTTGCAACAGTTTCTCAAATTGTTAGCTGCACATGATAATCATTTTGTTGTTGCTTTATCAATTTCATTGTTCCTGCTTCATATAATTCATTACTCTAATAGGGAACCCCTAAACATTGTATGATCACAAATCTTAAAGGTGGTGCAGAGAGAACGCAAACATTTAAAGTTAAGGGATCAAGTGTCTTTCATATATTCTTTTTAAGATACCAAAAACAAAACAAAAACAAAAACAATGCCATTAAATCTTCATTTGATTCTCCACAGTTAGTTCTATTAACACAAATATCAATCCTGGAAACTCTAGAATGCTTCTTTGGATTTTGGTAGTGAAAGATCCTTGACTAATCCTAGTTCTTTTTGCTGCCATAATTTACCACAAACAGAGCTAGCTTCTTGCTTTCGACAGTGTCAAACCAATAATACTTATTTCTGGAAATGTACGCAAGAAGGCCAACTGTCATGACTGGAGAGGGCTCGGCTGCACACTCTGAAAAAGGCAGAGTTCACCAACCAGAACTGGCAGGAAGATCTCTCCAAAAGAACACCAACACATAAAGTAATCATTGGGAAGTGAAAAGGTTACTGGCGGCAGATTTCCCTTGAAACTACAGAATATGGGCCAATGAATCTCTGCCTGAGACCAAAGCATTCCCGTCTATGCAAAATTGAGTATATTTATTCAAATGTGTGTGTGTGTGTGTGTGAATGTGCATATGGGAGACTCTGTGAATCGAATGGAAAGCTACAGAGTGGATCATTCATGGTTGTCTCACCTTGAGAAGTGCCCATGAAGTTTATTGGAAATAAATATGAAGGAGGAACATGCTCTATTTTTCTGTGCTATCACAGCCATCTCCCCCCAAAAACTTCTTGTTTTGTTTTGTTTTGCAAGCAAATTTGCAAGAATTTACAGAGTGATTGTAGGAAAGATTAAACAGCTTCAAATGAGCAAGGAGAAGGGGAATAAACAATGTGTCAAGATTTTCTCTCTATCATAGAAGAACTTTTATTAAATATGTAACTCACTTTTTGTGGGGAGGGGTAGGTAGGGAGAATTTAATTTAAAGAGTCTTTTTTATGAAAATAGAGAAAAATTGTGTCACAGGAGGTGACATACTCTGGTCATTTATGCCTCTGCATTTAGAATAAAAAAAATGAAATTATTGAGAATTCTGCAGAAGCCAAATGTTCCTAAGAAACTACTAATACTACGAAAGCAAAAGTTATGTAATTTCTTCACTGCTATTGGCCTAGAGACCCCGAATGAACACCTCACAATAACATTTATTTTAGGATGGTTTATGGTTAGGTTTTCTTTTTTGTTTGTTCTTTGGTTGGTTGGTGTTTTTTTTGTTTGTTTGTTTGTTTTGGTTTTGGATCTTAGATGTCTTACTTCACCACTGGCTTTGTGGACCTGTGAGAGACTCTATTTTTTGAGGAGGAGGAGTAAATACTCAGATGTGTATCTCTGACATATGAAGTATAAAGAGGCTAAAGTTCACAAGTTGCCAAGGTACTCCACCAAGAATTTGTTCAAATGCATAAGAGACAGGAGGTGAAGTTTCCTGTTTGACAATATTCTCTCTCTCTACTATGTGGTAATATCCAGCTTTCTAATTTTCACCGATCTGATGAATATAAAATGGCATTTTATTTTTGTTTCAATTTGCAACTTCTGATTAATAATGATGTCGAGAATTTCTTCACAAATTTGATAGCCACTGTGATCTTTCTATTTGTGAATTGTCTCTTTATACTCTTTACTTGCTGTGTTTCAATTCAACTTTATTTACCAGGACAGTAGGCGGACCATGGACTGTAGTTTGCCAACACCTGATTTAGAGAAAACAGGTTTCTGCATTGCTTTGTTGTGTTGTGTTTAATGTGAATTGCGTACCTGTGTGGTTCAATTCTATTTGCTACTTTTCCTATAGAGTTACGTAGACTATCTTGACTTACGCCATCATAATTGAATTGTCAGCATTCATTCTTCTGATTTTTTGTGGTTTTCCCTAAAAGTCAAAAATTGATATATTTAATCAATACACAAATGTTCCCACATTTTAGAGGACATGACTATTGACCATAAGGTAGAAATTCTCACTTTCCATGACATAATGACTTGATGTTTATTATAGCTTTATTTTTTCTATAATTGCTTGTGATTATTGAATTATATCAAGCATTGCACTGTATTTGCTTAGTATTTCTGAGATTAAATTCTCTCAGCATGTAAGGGCTCCAAAGTTTATTAAAAATTTAAATCTAAACTGCTAAGAGATATCTTTACATACTCTCTATTTATTGGTGAATAATGTATGAAACTAAGTTTATTAATATTAATAATTATTTCTAATTCTAAATTACTGGGTATTTCCATTATTTTTACAATTGTGAATTATAAGGCATTATGGACCATTATAAATCTCTGAATAGAAGAAAGGACTTCATCCACATTTCCCTTTAGATTCCTAATTTTAAATCACTTGTTGATGTCCTTCCTATTCGAGTGTAAAACCTTGAGGCCAGGAGCTTTAATTGACTAACAATTAGGAAGTCTTCCATAAGAATCAGAAATAATTGACTAAAACAAGCAATTTTCATGTGTCTTCATGTTCTGAAATTAAATGATTCTATAAAAATAAATTAACAAGAGGGAAGTCCTTATATAGATATCAACTCTGAGAATGTCCAGTCAGGTAAAACTGCTTGTATCCACAATCATTAGTTAAAGTGTATGTGCTGAAAAAGAGAGACGTGTGCAATGCCTATCTGCTTACATTTATACTCACTTCAAATAGGAATAGTCCTATAATTCGCCTACATCATTAAAAGAAAATAGTAGGCCAATACCTACTTTTTGAATTGTCAGCACTCATTCCACAGACATTTTATGTGTATTGGAGGAATATTCGCTCTTGTACTGGTCATATAATAAAGGTGCTAATGGACATGACATCTAGACCTTCTCCTTTCAAACCTCAATAATGTTTCTGTACTAAAACCTAAAATTGACTCGCTTGAAGCCTGACAGCTGTGAGTTTGTCCAAAATCTATATTAGCTCATACATACTTCATAGGTTCATATATTTCATAACAGAAGTACTTTCCATGTCAAGCCAGTGGCCATGACCCAAAGGATCAAGCGTTCCCAAAGCTCAGAAAATCAGATCTATTTTTCTTAGAAGCAGAGGAAAAGCATCTCTGTTTCACTTTCTGCCCAGATGATGATAATAATGTGCAAAAATATCTATTTTTGAGGAGTTCATCTGATCCTAAGATAAAGGATAAAAGCTTTGGCTAGACTAAATCAGGTGTTGTCCATTCTAATGTAAACACTATCTCCTCAAATTCTTGTATTGCTGTGGCAAACAATTAAATATATGGCTGGGATTTTTTAGGTGGTATTCAAACAATAGGGAATTATATATAAACGAAATCACTTGTACCAAGTAATTTTAAAATTATGAAAGTAGTACAAAGTCTATCCAGATCTTTAGCTTTATCCAATGGTCTCTCATAAATCTTCTCTTTTCTCTAGACCTGTGGTTGAGAAACTTCATATGTAAAAGATCAGGTAGTAAATGTATCAGGCTTTGCAGTTCGTAGGTCACAATTACTCAGTTCTGCTACTGTAGCATGAAAGCAGCCACAGACAATATACACACAAATAAGTGTGACCCTGTGCCAATAAAATTTTGCTTATGGACATGGAAATTTGAATTTCGTAATTTTCATGTGTCATAGAATGTGTTTTTCATTTTGTTTTTTAAAATACTTCAAAGTGTAAAAACTATTCTTAGCTTACAGGCAACACAAAATACAAGTGACAGACCAGATTTGGCCCGTGGGATGTAATTTGCCAACCTCTGCTCCAGACTCCACGCTTCATGTGTCCTTCTGTATAATGCTTTTATCTTAGCTGATTGCTGATACTAGTCTCCATGCTAATCCTAAAAAAATAAACACATTCTCCTCTCTCTGTTTCTTTCTCTATCTCCCCTCCCCCCTTGTCTATCTGTCTGTTTGTCTCTCTTTTGTCAGCTACTGTGGCAAGAGTAGCCTACACACCACATTCCATTGCCCCATAGTCTCTTTCTTTCCCTGACTCCCAACAAATGGTGAAAAGGGCCATTCATTCATAGTCAGGACATCAAAATTTTGGAGAGAACAGCCTGGCTTCCAAGCAGTATCTCCAGGAATACAAACCTCCAGGAAAAAAAGAGTGTTCTCTCTATGGTGCTTTCTGTTCCTTTGATTTAAAACATCTCCTGCCACAGTACAGTAGCAATACTTCAAACAAAGTCAGCTGGATACTGGAAGCTTTCATATCTAACCCCGCACAGTCCACTTCATGTGGGTTACACCGCAAGATAGCCTCCCACACAGGAGAAGATAGGGAAGCTGACTCTGAAAATGATGGAGGATGGCAACTTTCACCTGGAGGGGATTTTAAAAAATCATAATCTGCTCTACAATTACCGGTGTTACCATTAGGATGTGATTAATTCCACACACAACAATATGTAAGGGAAAAGGATGTGGGGCATGTAATATCCATAGACTAATTATCATACGGGAGCTATGTGCAGGCCAGCTCTCCAGTCTATAGGGGGGAATCCACAGGCACTTCTGTTTGTGTGAAAGAACTGGTTCTCATTAGAAACAGAAAAAAAATTTCTTTTTCTTTTCCTTTTTCCTCCACTTACAACTCCTGCATGGCATTGGAATCATAAGCCTTATTGAACAAAAATGGCAAGAATTAACTAAATTATGACAAGTTAATGCATTTCATCTTTTCAAAATAAATGATTGAATATTTAATAGCCAAATCTTTTTAAAGATATTTTCTTGACTTACATACTAATTGGTAAACAAGTTGTCTTATCTTCTTGCATTACTTATCTTACCCCATTTCTACTTGAATAATCTGTTTATTTTTTAAAACATCACGCATCAAAACTACAGTTTCCCACTCCCTGCCTCTTTCTTCTTTTCAGGGGTGAGGGGGTGGATAGGGGAAGATCCTCTGTGGTTTCTTCTCAGGCAATTTTTACATCTTCCTCTAAGTACCCAGAGTATTTTTTAACCTCTTTTAGAAAGAGTTTATAGCAAGTGACATGTTTTGCATTGTGTGATATTTGTGTCTCCATCTAAATCTACATATCCCCAATGGTGCACCAGTTTAAAAGCTGTGCTAACACTATGCACAAAGAGTTAAGTCAATAGTGGACATGCATGGTGTGCATCTGTTGTTTGAGCCACATAGCAACCATTCACTCTGCTTCAAGCAAGAATTCCTGATCATCAATAAGGGATCTGCCCATCCAGTACTTTCCGTCTTTACCACTTCTGGAGGGAGTTTGGGAATGGGGTATGTAATGTGGTTTTAAGCCTATTGGTGAATTCCATTCCCCTAGTCACAGTTATTGGTTCAGAGGTGGGCACGTGACCAAAGCTGTCCAATGAGAGTGAATCTCAAGACATTTCTGGATATCATCAGAAAAGGGACTTGCTTGTTTCTTCAGGATGACAACATGCACAAGATCTATATAACCGTGGTGGAAAAGCCTATCTGAAAATGAAACTAACCCATGGAGGAGGGTCAGGCCAAGAGAAGAAATGAAACTAGACCTTCCTAACATGATTTCCTGGTGCCAAATACCCCACTGGATCTTCAGTGGAGTCAGCCAGCACATTCTCTTTGTTTTTTTGTTTAAGTGAGTTGAATTGAGTTTGCCTACCTGCAACAAGTATTGATTGCTACTATGTTTCATACCTGTAATTCTTGGTTATGATCTTATGTTCATCTACATATTATTTGAGCAGGTAAGAGCATTTCAGAGTGCTTTTAAGAATATGCTGAAAACCATGTACTGGGGAGACTAGTCTGGCAGATATGTGCAGATTGGGAGAGGCCAGACTCAGAGACACAAGCCAGAACACAGGCTTGGCAATTTAAATGGGACCTGATGAAGGTCTGGCCTTAGGGAAGAGAGGAGACATGACTGCTCTCCTTCTAAGCTAAGAAAGAGAAATCCAGGACAGTGCCTGAGGATACATGGCCGTACAAACCTGAAAAAACAAACACAGAGGAGTCTGACTCGTTTCCTTTGTGACCTTCCAGTGTTTTTCTCGTGGTTAACAAGCATTTATGGAGCACCCCCACCGAGGACCTAAGTAGTATGTTTTACACTGGGGACCACAGGAGTCACATTTAAAATGTGTCTTCGGTTTCCAAAGTTGTATCATGTCCTTTCTCCCAATTTAATATCTTCAGCTAACATTCAGAAGGTACAAAGAAACTGGAGAATTATTTCAAGTTTTATCCTAAACATAATCATGTATCCTGACCCATTTGCATAGTTTACAGGGTACTTTCGGTTTCTTCATAGTTGCTAAATTATGAGTTTTCTGTTATTCAATTAGTTCGCACTGACTCCTGGAAGCCAGAGTTCAGAGCTGAAAGCATGGTCAAATTCATGAGGTATTTACATATATTCATCACAGCACACCCTTTACGATGACATTAATTAGAGTAAAATATCTGAATCTCACTGTGTTATGATTAGAGACACCACAATAATGTAGGCTCTGCCACAAGGGTGGAGATATCTATAGCACGATAATGTTCTGAGCACTTAGAGGAGGCAATGGTAGGCTCCTTGAGAAGAGCATTAAAAAACTGATGACTTTTTCTTTTCTCTGAGGCTACAAAAGGGTCATCATCCTTCTTATTAATAATAACTTCGGTGCCCCCACTGTGGTGCTCAGTGAGAACCCATTGTCTGAGTGTCTGAAAAAGATGGAAGATAATAATGATAATTCCTGTCCACTCCAGTTTAACTTCCTTGTGAGCTCCCCTAGAATTACTGATAACTGGAAGAAATTCATCTTAAAAAAATGACTCAAATTCATCTTCTGTTTTGCTGCAGAATCATTTTTAAGTAGTAATAACATAGGACTTCACTGTGTCTTTAAACTTTTCATATAAATGTACGATGTAATACTTCTATCATCCTTCTTATTTTATTTTTAGGTGAAAAAAAACGAAAGCTCAGAAGGGTTAAGGAGCTTGCCTAAACTCACAGAGCTAGTAGGTAGTAGAGCTAGGAATGGCCCAAACAAATCAATTTTTTCAAGGATAGACTCTGCCAATGTGTGAAATTAGCGTATGGGGTAAGCTCCAGTTGGAGCATCTTTAATTGTTACTTCCAGTTCCTCTATCTCGTTCCACTCTCACAGCAGCAGTTAGACTGGAATTTCTGTGAGGTGTGAGGGCAGGAGCTGTTTCTTAGCCAGCTTTTTTTTTTTTTTTTTACCCACTCCTAGCACAGAGTTGGGGATTGTGGGAAAAAGAATATTAGCAATTAGAGAGCTGTCACTATGTGGCAAGAATATTATCTCACTTATCTGTTATAACCACCTTGTAGAAAAGGTGCCGGTATTTCCATGAAGAAATTGATGATCAAAGAGGCTAACGTGTTTGCCCATGTTCACAAAGCCAATATGTGGCTGAGATGGTTTGTACCCAGAATACCCCAAAGCCAAGGTCTTCCATTCTAGCATGTTGGGTATCCACTGTAACAAATGCATTTTTGAATGAGTCTATTACTGAATGACTCTGACTTGAATGACCATGGATCACTTGGCTTCCCAAAGTCTCATTTCTTTAGCTCTAACTTTGTTACATTTTTGTCTCTCTCTAGAAAGAGAGGAGAGTATGTGATAAAAACACACATAGAGAATTTGTGCTTGTTCATTTATACTGCATTGCATTTCAAATATAATTCTAATTGGAGGTTAAAATTAGATTATGTATCTAGAAGATGCCTTGTACTCTTTATACTCTTCAAAATATCTACTTTTAAGTTGACAAACTATCAAACAAGGAGGCATGCGCCAATTGGGACCTTTAAAATGGGAACTTTTAAAGTTCAAAGTTAACGCTATTTGTTTGATACAAAGAGAATAAGTTTAATAATGCTGCATCAGCTAAAATGGGAGAAGATTCTGAAGTTAGCCCCTGCCAGGTTTAATTTATACACGATGATTAAGCATATTCCCATTTTGCTGAAAATTAAATATTGAAATAAATTGTGGCATTTGATTTGCTAATTGCATCATGAGTTGTTATAATAAAACAGAGAAATGACAATCATTCGAGTTAACATTTACAGACTCCCCCTACTCCAGACTCATGTTTTCTCAATCTCGCCATTCTGGAAAGTTATTAGTAGCAAGCGCATTATACAATGAGGAAGCTGAGTCCCCAGAGGTGAAGTAACCTGCTGAAGCTGAGCAAGCTGGTAAGGGAAAGACCAAGTAATATGAGCCCAGGTCAGTTTGTGTCCAAAATCCATTCTTTTATCGTTATCCTTCACTGGATAATCCATTTTGGTGAAAGCAAAAACATTTTTTTCATTCCTTTGACAAGTGCAAAACCAAACCAAAACAAGAAGCAGTAGGAATGACGACTAGATTCTAACTAAAGAATCTAACTAGAGAATAGGCCAAAGTCAGTAGAAAGAAGGACACTGTCTATATAGAACCTGGTTATTAAAAGAATAATAATAAACTCTAAAAAAAAAAAGAAAAGGTAATCTCTTGGGCTAGGAGAGGGAAATGAATGATGATTTGGGGAGACAAGGGAAGAAAAGGTAAGACGGCCTTCTCCCTACTGCCTGGGAAACAGAGATGTGGTAAAAAACCAGAACAGACTTTAGGGATGTAAGCAAGTGAATACTAGCAAATCAGCAAATACTAATGAAGCAACTAATCAATAAATATTAATAAATTAACTAATAAATAGGAAATCAATATTGAGCACCTACGGTGTATAAATGTATTGCTAAGCATTGGAAGTTGGGTATAAATAAGGTAGCTGCCTCTGAAATAGTGGAAAACAACTGTTGTTATAACAAATAACATTTTTGAGCACTTTCTGTGTGCCTGGCTTATGCTAAGACTTATATTTGTTAATTCATTTACCTCTCACTACAATCAATAGGACGTGTTAATGGTATTTTCCCAATTTTATAGATGGAAACCTCCCAAGGGTTGCAGAGTTGGTTAAGTGGTAGAGGACCCCACTTACACATTTGCTACCAATGCAACGTATTATTCTTTGTAGTTTGCACACAGTAGTTTTTGCCCTTAAGATATATTTATACTAAATTTAAAAACTTTTCTGCAACCTGGCTTTGGGTCCTTGTTTAATGAGGATGATCCCCACTTCAAACAAAACACCCTACTTTTTTTTTAATGCTCATAGATTGAGTTTCTTTACACATGAGAACTTAGTAGCAGAAGTTTTTTCTCAAAAAGTCTGAAAATAAATGGAATAGGTAATTCTTAAGAGTTGCTTACTCCTATGAAAGATGCTTTATACACTTCACAAAACTCTGCCATAGAAGCATAATAGAAAATGTAATTTCATTTAAAATGCTAAGTCTTTGATCTATGATCTAAATCACATTAATTCAGACTCTGCCAATTTGAAATTCATTGACTTATAGAATTTTAGAGATGAGCAAATTAGGAGGATAAGTAGAAGTTCAGTGGGAATATTTATCCTCCTTAGGAAAACACATTTGGGGCACTTAAAAAAAACCAGAAATCTTGTAGCTGTTTACAAACAGTATGCCAATCTCAAATGATTTTTACATCATTATTAAAAGTGTCTATTGGCACCTCTTCTTCTCAATATATTCAGGTCTCATGTGTATGCAAGAATGACAAACATATATTTTATCATTAGTATATTTTAGCTTAAATTTTTTGTCTCCATAGATTTGTCTTAAACTGGTGAGTCTAGGATTTATTTTAAATAATTTAAAATAAGTAGCTTAATTATAATCAAAGCACATAAGACCATATAACCCCTGTGAAGCACATTACAAATAGTATCAGATATATTGGTCCTGAATAATCTCAGAAATCTCCTCTCTGACTTCTTAGGACAATATTTCTCACACTGCTTTTCTGCAACACATAAATAGGTATGCTTTAGAAAGAGTATCCTATGTCATATGAAGTTTGGGAAATATGAGGTTAAAAGAAGCTAAATAAATTTCTTTCTTTTAAAAGTCTTCAGAGGGTCTAATATGTTAATGTATTAACATGGGGTAAATCTCCAAGAAGTAAATTTTGTAGGCAAAGTTTCTTCAACTTATATATCTTTGGGTGCATCTATGATTATATTCTGAAATTGTTTTCTACAAAATGCCATTTTGGAAAAGTTTTCTTCTAAGTTAATCATGATTTGAGACAGAATCTTGTCTACAGTTTCCTTTTTATTTTCACTACTGCCAATTTTCTGGAGAAGTAGGTGTTCTCCCAATAAATCAGAGTTGCTTGCAATAACTCCATCCCTCAGTGGCCAGCCTAAAGCTTGCCATTGGCCCTCACTAATTTCATAAGAAAAGGTAATTAATTAAAACACTTCAGGCTTTGATAATTTGGGGCATTTCTTGTTTTAGACTCTAGAGATCTGTACCTCTAGATTAAGATTTTAATGCTATTAAAATATTATTTTTTAACATTCCATTGCTTGCTTCCAAGATCCTCTGCAATAGAGGCTTTTCTCTTTCTCCAGCCTCAATCCCAACCATCTGCTTGCACAAGTGTCCATTCCAGCAAGACTGTTTTGTGATTGCATTCTGTTCATTTATTATGCATCCATGTCCACAATTTGCCAAGCACTGGATTAGACCCTAATGATATAAGGATGACTATGACAGACACAGTCGCTTATACTCTAGGGTGTCATCCCTGAATGGAGGGAAGCAGATAGTTACAATAAACCTAATAAAACAAGGCATTTAAACCTAATGAAATTGATACAATATCAGTGGCAGCATGGATGCAAATGGAAGGGGCATCTAACTTAGTCTGAGGGATTCAGGGAAGGCTTCCTCATGAGTCTGACTTCCAAAAGTTAACATGAAAATAGCACCTACATAGACATTTGTTATTTGAGTGAAGTGCATGTGTTCTAGAGAGAAGAATGACAGGGAAAAGGAAATAACATTAGCAGAGATAGGAGAGAACCTGCCTTGTTTAAAGAATTGAAAGACATTCCCTAGATGGTATTTAGATCAAGAAGGGAAATGAAAAGAAATGAGTCTGGAGAGGTAAAAAGGGAGAGATCTTGAGCCAAAATGTGTCGATCTGTACTTCCCTCCTTTTCTCTGCAAATGTCAAGCTTATAACAATTTTTTATTTTTATTTATTTATTTATTTTTGGAGACAGAGTCTCTCTCTGTCACCCTGGGTAGAGTGCAGTGGTGTCATCATAGCTCACTGAAGCCTCAAACTCCCAGCTCAGCTCAAGTGATCCTCCCACCTTAGCCTCCCAAATAGCTAGGACTACAGATGCACACCGTAATTCCTGGCTAATTAACTTTTTTTTTTTTTTTATTGTTGAGAAAGCTTCTCATTATGTTGCTCGGACTGGTCTTGAACTCCTTGGGCTCAAGTGATCCTCCCACCTTGGCCTCCCAAACTGCTGGGATTATAGGCACGAGCCACAGCATCCAGTCCCCATTACAATTACTTTGCCCATTGTCCTTCCTTCCAGTTTTCCCTCCCTAAAATGCTTTACTTAAATTCTATCCTTCATATAAGACTCAGGAAAAAATCACCAATCTCACAGTGATCTTGAATTTCACTAAACTACTATAAGGGTTTCTATCAACTGCATCTATTAGTAACAGTCCCAGACAACTGCAGTATAGAAATGGAAATAGGAATGCACACTTCCTCCTTCCAACCAGCCCAGAAAGTCTGGGTAAGGGTTGTACTGCAGGATTTTTGAAGAGGAAAGAGAACACCACCCAAAAAGAGCCATAAATATTCTATACAAAATGATGAAAAAGAATATAGAAGGATAATATATTTTGGGAAAATTTTATATCTTTTCCACAAAAGGCCATTTTATGACTGTCTCTAGATTCTAGGAATTTATCCAAAGAAAATAATAGGGACGGTGCACAATGGTGCATAAGGATGTTCATTAAAGCCTGTTTATAATAGCAAAAAAGTTAGAAACAATTTCAAGGTCCTTAAAAGAGAGATCAGTGTTAAAAAATGATGGTTTATCCACACAAAGGAGTACCATGCAGCCATTAAAAATAATGATGCAGATCTAAATGTGTAGAGATAAAAAGGTGTCCCTGACATATCATTAAATAATAAAAGCAGGTTGCCTCCTGCCCGTATGGCATGATCTCAATTATAAAAAATTTTATAAATACCTAGTCATAGAGAGATGTTGAAAGTAATAAGTCACCAAAAAGATAACAATGGTAATTCAGGGTGTGAGATTTTCAGGTGATTTTTGTTTTCTTCTATGTATTTGGCATTGTTTGATTTATTTTCATGTGCATAGTGTTATATGTAGAAAAATTTTTAAATGTACTTTAATTTTTATTTTGTAAAAGGAAAATTCCATTTTCAATGGACAGAATAGTCTAATATGTTTTTGACAGGTAGCTCATTAGACAAGCTGCTTCCCAAACGTCTTTATCCTTGGATACGCCCAGCAGCCATTGCCCTTGGGATCTCCATAGACGAGACAGGCTGTGGGTTCTGGCCCATGCCTGCAGGGAGCTGGTTGTAGTTCCATCTTTCTCTCTGTCACTGATCTTGGACATGAACTGCTCTGTTAGACTATTGGTCTGACATGGCCACAGGAAATTAAAGTCTTCCACAAGATATCTGAGTCCTAGGATTTGGAGACATTGGTAAGAACACAAGTTGCAGATTTTGACT
Organism: Eulemur rufifrons; assembly: GCF_041146395.1. Taxonomy (NCBI): domain Eukaryota; kingdom Metazoa; phylum Chordata; class Mammalia; order Primates; family Lemuridae; genus Eulemur; species Eulemur rufifrons. Next base: position 18,868,556 of record NC_090992.1, read on the forward strand.
AGTATTAAAGAGTACGTGGAGGGGATTATTTTCCCCCTTCAGGAAACAAGAACTTAAATCTCATGAGAATTTGGTTACAGTATGTGTTTTAATAATATTTTGTCATATTGACGACAAGATTTTATACACCAAACTGAGTTCTACGGAAGCCGAACTGAAAAGAACCAAGTAAATATAAGTCATCATCTTATCATTTAAATCCCACTGTCATTTATATCTGAGTGACAGCCTCAGTACGTGTGCTGAATTTTCTTCTCTGAGATACTAGCCTCTGCCTTCCAGAAAAATCCATGATCTTTATCGCCTTCAAAACCATCTCCCAAATTTTCTCCATCAGAAAACTTTTCTTCATGATCCCGCTTGGTTCATTGTGTGCTGCGTCCCTAAACCCGGTCTCCTCAGCACTCATCTATCCAGTCTATTCCCTACTTTTCTGTACATTCAGGTAATGCTTTATGGGGCTTCCGTGTCTACTCCATTTTTTCAACCCCTTGGGTTCTATGATAATTGCGCAGTTGCAGATTGCTGAACATATCCTCTGCTTTTTACTCTGGTACTTTTCCTCATCACACTTTTCTAAAATACCTATCCATGACTGTGATCAATGATCACTGAATCGTGCCCCTCCCAATCATATATCAAAGCCCTAATCCCCAGTACCTCAGAAAGTGACTATATTTAAGAGATAGAGCTTAGAAAGAGATGCTTATGTTACAATGAGGATGTTAGGGTGGATACTAATCTAATAAGAATGGTGCCCTTATAAGAGGAGGAAATTTGGACACAAAAAAACACACCAGAGCTTCGTGAGCCCAGAGGAAAGACCCTGTGGAGACACAGCGAGAAGGTGGCCATCTGCAATCCAAGGAGAGGTCTCAGAGGAAACCAAATCTGCCAACACCTGATCTCGGACTTTCAGCCTACAGAACTGTGAGAAAATTAATTTCTATTCAACCCACCCAAGTGTGTGGTATTTCATTATGGCAGCGCTAGCAAACTAATACAGTCCTCTGAATCCCACTCCTCCATCAACACTGAGAGTTCCACTATAAGGGAGAATAAGCAATGTCTTCAGATAAATCACCTCAAATTTCTTTATTAAGCAATATATTTTAATTTTTTCTCTATAGATTAGGGAGAAATTTGCTTCTTGATGTCCCGTATAACTTAAAAAGAAGTGGGAATTGGATTTACAATGGATCTATTATTTCTGTCCCGATGAAAAGAATCAAAACAAGGCAGAACACCCGCTTCATCATAGATGTTCTTCACCAAATATTTAGAAAACTCTGGAGGATAGAACGAAAAACTAGATTTTCAATAATGTAAAAAATAACTACCTGGGGCCAAATTTCCTCTTTGAATAGACGCACTAATGTAATAACAATGAAAGAGGCAGAAGCCCTTATCCCCATCCCATAGCTGGAATTTTTTCCAGTTACTCCTGATAGTTTCTCAGCGGTGGGTTGTGGCCTGTAGACAAGGTTCTGCTAAGGCTGATCCAGAGTCGCAGAGCAGGCCATCTAGCTCTAAGATTTAGAGCTGTTTCAATCACTGAAAACTCTCACATTCAGATTAGAGGGTTGGAACTAGAGTGATAAGATCCAACATACTTTAGGCAAATCCTTTGATTGGGAATGACATGTTTGTGTAAACTTTTCACAGGCCTCTGATCCTTGGCATTCTGAAATAGCCGTCTCAAAAGAATGAAAATATCATCTAGACTACTTAGATAAGCAAAGATTTCTTAAGTTCACACACATCACATAAAAACACTAATTATAAAAGAACATTTTAATAGATTGGAATTAAATTATGAATTTCTTTTCATCAAGTCACCATTAAGAGTAAAAAGGCAAGTCATAGACAGATAGAAGATATTCTCAATTCTATCCAGAATGTAAGGATGCAAATCCGTAAAAAAATATTAGCCAAATAATCAGTTTTAAAAATGGGCAAGAGATTTGAACGGTTATTTAGAAAGGAGAGAGAGAGAATAACAAGAGAATATCCAAATGGCCAGTAAGACAATGAAAAAGCGTTAATCATCATTATAGACACAGAAGAAAAGCAAATGAAAACCACAGCTGGGTACCACTATTCCCTCCCTTCCCCAGCATGTCTAAATTTAAAAACTGGCAATATCAAGTATTGGAAAGGATGTGAAGCAACTGGAACTCTCATCCTTTGCCTTAACAGATGACTGTCAACAGAAAAAACGTTTAGTGAAAGAAGCCAGATACAAAGCAATACATCCTGAATAATTACATTTATATAAATAACCCTAGGCAAAAGTAGTTTGCGATGACTGAAGTCAGCATAATCATTAATGGGGATGGAAAGCAGAGGATATAGATAGAAAAGGGGAAAAAGAGAAACTTCTAATGTGATGGAAATGGTCTATATCTTAATTTGTGGTGGTTACATAGATGTGTGCATATGAAAAATCCACTGAGCTGTATACCTAAGGTGTGTGCACTTTACTATATGTATGCTAGACCACAATCAATAATTTGCGTGTGTGTGTGTGTGTGTGTGTGTGTGTAGTTCTCACACACACATACACAAACATTTATAATTTTACAGGCCTTAACACTCCATTATAACAATCTCGTTATCATCATTTTAAGCCATCAGATATTAACTTGAGACATCTTATTACTACATTCCAGAGTTAAGTAGCATTGGATTTGCTATTTAAATTTTTACACGATTTCATTTTTGTCTGTGACTAGATTATAAACTGCCTAAAGGCAAGCAACATTTTATATATCTGCCTTTTTGGAGCACTTACTATAAGCTAGGTACTGCACGCTGATTGCTGAACAAACATTATTTCCTTTCATCTTCCACCACTCAGAGAGTAGGTATTATTATCCCATTTTTAAAGATAAGCCTAAAGTCATCCACCTGGTCAGTAGAGGAGCGAGATTCCAGCTCTGATTTTTCTACTTGCAAGGTAGTGCTTTTTTTCAGGAATAGTATACTACATGTCATATATACCATAGTATATACTATATATATATATATATATATATATATATATATATTAGTATATGTACAAAAATACTATATGAAGCATCTTCCATTGTTATTATATAATTTTTTTTGTCATCTCTGCTAGAATTTAAGCTCCTAAAGGGCCAAAACTGCATCTTCTATTTCTATTTTATTGCTTGGCTTTCCTTGAATAGAGAATTAAATGCAGTGGGTCCTAAATCAATGATGTAGACAATGATAGGAAATCAGCACCCACAGGCAGGGGCATGGCCAGCCTCTGCAGTGATGGGAGCTTCTGGATGCATTTCAAAAGTATAGTTCATGACCAAAATCAAAGGCAGACATTCTGCAATGTATGACAAGGCCATTATCAATGACAAGAGCAGCAAGCTTAGACAGAACAAAAATGTGTTCAGCAGTGGTACAAACAGAGAATTCTCAATTTCCCCAAACATTTCACAGGTTTAAAAGCACTGAGGTATTTGGGTCTCTAAGAAACAAACATGAGCTAGATGGAGGTAAATTGGAAACAACACTGAATTTCTAAGTGGATAGTTTTAAAATTTCCTGCTTCATGCTTCTTATGTGGATTGGAAAATAGTATTTTTAAGTTTTAATTTATTCTTCTGTCCCCAAAACTCTTACTTTGATATATCCCCCTTAACTCTTCCTTCATGAGCACTCAAAAATTTCCTTTAGTTCTCTATATTCTGACCAGTTTTAGCTCAAATAGTGGAGTAGGCAGGTTTTGCCTCTGGCTCCTTCCCACTTCCTCTTTTATCTCACCTCCCCCCTTCACACACACTAGCTGATAACAGTGTGGTTAGGGGCTATGCATTCCAGGGGGATTTGCATTTTAATAGGTTACTCTGGCACCCAGAGGCCCACAGTATGGCATGGATCACCAATGAGCAGTCAGATAATATTTAGCCTGCCCAGTATTTAAAAGATAAGTAGCACTGAGTAAAAGACCAAAGGGGGAAAAAAAAAATGGGGGCAACATATGAAAATAAAATACATTTAAAAAATGTTTCTAGTTCTTTTGAAAAATCAAAGAGTTGGCAATGCTAGACTTACACCTTGAATGTAATAATCAGCTGCACCTGTGTAGAGACTGTCTACTCTAGAAGGTCATGGTGTCTCTAGGTTGCCACAATCCCCACCACTCCCTATTGCATCCCTGACAGAGAGGAATAATCAGTTTATCAGTGTTTGTGTTAGGTAGATAGCAAGGGACCTCCCAGACACTCCTAGGGACAAAAGTGGGTGCCTTGCCCTGGTGCTGCCTCAAGCAATTGCCCCACCTAGGAAGAGGGATAAGGGCAGGTGTTATCTAGGTGCTGCTCCATCTTAATCCTGCCCAGAGCAACTGCCACACCTGGGGGAAGGAGGATCCCCCTCTAATCTGCAAAAGAATACAGGGAATCCCCAGGGAGCAGGCCAGGCAGCACAGGCACAATAGGACTTAGAAAGTGACCTAGAGTAACCTGCAGCTAATTATAATGCCCTTAAAGGTCCATCCAAGTGGTTCAGCGGTGAAGTCTGAACCACCAGGAGAGCCTAATTCAGACATTATAAAACAGGACCCCAGATGACAATCGGAGCCCTTTTGTTATGACAGAGGGGTCCCTTCACTATTCTATGGCGAATGTATCTTGCTCTGTAAACCTATATCTTACTCTGTAAACCTATCTTGTCCTTCCTCAATAAACTTCATTTCATGCTTGCCTTGCTTTTGTGTGTCCAGTCATTCTTCAGCCAAGGGCTCACCAAGAATTGATAACAGACAAGATTACAGACCCTGAACCCTGCCATTTGAGCTTTTGTTTTTTACTTGGAGCACAGAGATATTTCTCCATGTCCATGTCTGTCTTAAGTGAGAAAATAAAAGGTAGACCAAGAAGGCTTGTTTATTTTTCATATTCCAAATATACTGTACTCATTTACATGCCTCAATTGAACTATGCAGGCATCAAGTTTACGGCCCGGCTTTAGCCCTGCATAGTAGAATTTAAGTATAACAATAGGAGGTAGACACGTCCATTTTGGCTAGCATTCATTCATTCACGCAGTCATCACGTATTTACTGAGTATCCGCCATGCATCAGGCATTGTAATAGGCACCAGAAATGGTGGTGATGATGATGGCAATGGTGATGATAAAAACAATTAATATTTATGGAGAGTCAGATATTATTCTAAGAATGCTTATATTTCATCCTCACAGCAAATCTATCTGGTAGATTCTATTGTTATCCTCAGTTCACAGATGAGAAAATGGGATTCAGAGAGGCAAAATAATTTGCCCAAGATCTGCTACGAAGTGATCTGTCTGGGTTATGAATGAAACCAGCAGTTTAAATACAGAGTAGAGCAGCCCTAACCATTGTACCACATAGCCTCTGATGTCAAAGAGTCCCAGTGGTGGCGCCTTGGTCCCCTGGGTTTTATAAGAGCTCCCTCATAACTTCCTGAAAGACTGTGAATGCAATGAGAATTCCTCCCTCATCATGTTTTTAAATTTTGTTTGTTCTCTGAATTTCTCCCATGTTTGTTCAAAGTTTTAATCTGGATCATTTACCAAATCCCTCGTTTTCCTATATTTTAATTAATTTCTTTTGAGATCAGTCATTGCTGTATCCCTCCTTCTATCTGAGACTGACTTTATAAATCCCAGTAAGGAATGTAAACAAACAAACAAAAAGAACCCCCACTAATCCTCTCTGGCAATTCCTGTGTTTTATCTAATGAGCCCTAATGTATTAGGATAAACAACCATTCCAAACTATTTGGTTGGAATTTAGAGAATCAATTTTTTTTAAGCCTTTGGATGATTTTCTTTTCTTCAGTCAATTCAGGTCCAAATAAGCTTCAAATACAAACTCCAGGACCTTGACCCTTTTTGCTTGAGTTTTTTTAAACTATCACAAGAACAGACTCTTTTGGAAAGTTCTATGTGCCAAGGAGTTTAAGAGGCTTCATCAGACTCCCTTACTCCCTTGAAACAAAAGGCCAAGTAGCCATTCCAGGCAGGCGTTTTGTTTCTAGTTAACTCGAGTGTAAACTCCTAAGCAAACGTAGTAGAGTCTGACAATGACACTGTTCATTCAATCCAAATTCCGGTCTGTTTTCAATATGGATGGAAAAAAATTCCAGCCTCCTCAGCCCTACTGCCTGCCTTCTCAGTCTGACTTCCCTGCCTGTCTGAGACTTAAACACTGTGAAATAATCATACCATCAACTACTCATTTTCTTTTTCTCCTCTATCATTTGAAACCCTGTAAGCAAATGAAATTATTTTGTGGGCTCTCTCCCCTATGGTCTTCTCCAAAGGTAGCTTTCTAACCTTAAGACACAAAATAATTTTAGGAATTACATTAACACTCCACTTCATTTTGCCTGAAAGAAACCTTAGTGCTGTTTAACGCTCATCAAGCAGTCATTTATGATTTCAAAATAACTGTAAGAGGAGTGGGAATAAGAAGGGATCAGATGTGTCGCCATTAACCTTCCTCAGTGGCCACCAACAACTGAAGGCAGTTAGAGTCACAGGTGTTAAAGAAACCACAGTCCACCCAAGCCCTAAGTAGGTCCCAAATCCCAAGTAGGTATTCTAAGGAGGAATTCAGAGTCCTATTGTCCGACTATCTTCCCATATTGAACTTGATCCAGCAGCCTCTTGCTTCTAAGCTCTGCAGCTCCATCATTCAAAGGATCTCCTGGATTTCATTTACATTTCATTTCATTTACACACAAAAGTTAAACTTCTCTGGCTACTTATATTTTATATTTTACTAAACACTTCCTCCATCTAGTTCAGCCCCATTCTTCTTGATCACATCCACCACCTTTCGTGCTGTTGCTCTTTGATACATCTATATACTGTTTAAAAAAGAAAAAAACTTGAACATGTTCTCAAGACTTTTCTCAAACACCCACTCCAACTCATGCATTCATCCAACACATATGTACTGAGTGTTTGCTACAGGACAGGCTCTGTGCTCCAGGATGGGACTGCAGTGGTCAACAAAGCAGAGTCCCTGCCCTCAGCGGCTCCCGTGTTAGTGGTGGGTAAAGTATTAAGAAACAAATGAGTAGTTTTATGTAATAATGAGCACCATGAAGAAAATAAAAGACGCTAAAGTGATAGAGAATGACTGGAGGAAGGAATTATTCTAGATTGGGTGACTAGAAAAGGCCTCCCTGGAGCGGTGGAAAGGGGTGGGAGATGGTTTCCTCCTTTTGTCCTTTGAAAACCACAACCTGCTCAATTCCCTTTAGAGATGACTCATTTTCTCATTCCTTGGAGTTAGAAGTTGTTGAAATTCTATTTCCTTCCCACTGCTACTTCTCGATTATTTTGCCATTTCTTCCAACAATTCCAGCTCTGTATGAAGCCCACATCATTTAACTTTTTTCATTTTGGCCGCCAAATTTTACCCACTTCTGTAGGATTTCCCTTACATTTTTTTGACATCTTTATTCGCCTACTCACAGATTTTCTATTTTGCACCCAGTCTTCCAGCTTTCCCTTGAGTGGATACATCATTCACAAAGATCAAGAAATGAACCCTCTAATGTATCAGTCCTTTGATTTATTTCTATTCTAATGACCTCCAGCTCTACACTACTTGGTCAACCCTTTTGCACAGCTGCACTTGTACCTCATTAATACTCTATGATAGTAATTTTGAACTTACACTCTTGATTTACAAGCTCCTATCACTCCATGCTAACCTCCATTCTTCTTTTCATTTGGGTCTATGATCATTCATCTCCAAGTCTACTTGTATTCTTCTGATTCACCTCTGAGTGCCAACTATGTGTGGGACAGACCTGAGCTCAAATCCCACTCTCCACTCACAGCTATTGGATGTTAGGGAGAAGTTATTTTACCTACCTAAGATTCCCTTTCCTTTTCTATAAAGCACAGATAATATGACATAAGTAGATATGTAAAGACCTTAGCAACTTCTTGGCACATAGAAAGTGCTCAATGAATGGTTCAGGTTATTATCGTTATTTCCTTTCTACTTAGTCTGGTTTGTTTTTTTTTTTTTTTTTTTTGTTTTGTTTTGTTTTTGTTTTTGCAGGCTGTGACCACTGGTTATTACCATCTCATGCTGCAAAACATTTGGCCAATTACTGTCATTGGAAAAAAAGAATCGCAATTCTTTTTTCTCTCTAGTTTCCAAATTACTGGATTTGACAGCAAAATTCCCATAACTGTATTGATGGCTTGTAGTTCATATTGATGTTATCAAACCTCACAATTGTTATCCACCCAATCTTTTCTTCATTGCTAATTGACTGTCTACCCCACTTATTGGAGTCCCTTTTTTCTCTTTTATTAACCACAAAAATCCCTAAATGTCCTCGTTCAACCTCAATAAATGATCTAATCTCCCATTTTACTAATGTATCAGGATGTTAAATTCAACTCTTCCTGTTGTCTTGAATTTTCTGCATAGGTCCTTGGCTGAGAATAACACAATAGTTGCCAAATCCTCCCCCATTCTGAAGAGAGATGCTAAACCAGCTACACAGGACTTGCAAAGGAGATGGCTGAAAACCAATTCTGCTACATAGGCCCATCACTACCTTTTGAATGAGAGATTGAAGTTTAAGAGTCTCTGACAGAATTTCAGTGGGGGGAATAATTGAAATGCTGTGACATCCTGTCCTTGATCCTCAGCAAGTGAAAAACTTTTCAAAAGGATCCCAAGAAGACCTTAATATGTGCCCCTGAAGTTCACTTCCAAGATTAGATAAGATCGAGCTCATTCAGGGTCGTATGGTAACAAATTCTGTCCCCTGAGTTAGGGAACACAAGGTTTGGCATATGATTCTTGCTGGGGAAACTCTGAAGGCAAAAGATGGTGTCTGGAGTGACCTACCTTGCAGCAGAGAGAACAGAGGAGGCTACATCAGGAGGAAACCACTCCTCCATCAACAGCTGGAAAAGGTACATATTTTCTGAGTAATAACATGGCTCTCAAGGTAGAGTGTTAATCCTAAGATCATCTGAATAAATCCATGGAAGCACGAAGTGACCCAGCAGAGCATGGGCAACCAGAAGACCAGTGGATGAGGATGGGATTGACAGCAGCCAGGTAGGCTCTGTTACAGAGGCTGCAATTGGTGCTTCCCAGTGGGAGTACTTTTGAGAAACTCAACAAGATTCTCAAGAGACATAGAGCTTGAAATTATATATCTATCTCAAGAGGATGAGGACAATAGGTGACACTATTCTGGCTCCATAGACTGGGCAATTTCCCCCTTAGTCTGCTCTCTACCTAACTAGATCTTGGAGAAGTGAACGATAAATAGGGAGCGAGGAAGAAGTAAATAAAGAGAGAAAAAAATGAATCTATGCATCTAAGCCTAAAGTAAGCCTGAGCTAGGGGAGCAGAAACAGTTTTCAATTGCATGCCTTTTTAGAGTAAATATTTCATTGGTTGGGAACTATTCAATTAGTAAAATAAGGCTGATCTTAGTAATTAAAGGGACCAGAAGAGGTGTGGTACCTGGCTGAAATGTCATCTAGTTTATGAAAGAATGAGTCTAGGGACTCAGTTTAAGGGGCAATGAGAGAAAGAATAAAATTACTACCTGCCTTCACCCTTGTGAATCAGATCATTTAATAAAATGGTAACACTAAGACCCTTTTATGTGGACCTTTTCAACTCCTCTCTCATCCTCCTTAAAATTTTATATTTGTTCACTTGTCCTATCCTTATTTTCTCAGGACTCATAAGAAAACCTTCTCTACAGTAAGATAATTAATTTTCATCAGCTTCCTCTTTTTGGTCCTCATTCATCCACCAATTGATTTTTCTTTTGAATTTGATGCTGTCATTTTCCATTACACTGAATTCCTTTTATTACTCATTGTGATAATTTTTTAGTCTACTTCGGTGTTTTTTTTTTTTTTTCTTCTTCTCATTCCTGATGCCTTTCTATGTTTTCTTTCCTGTATTCATAGTCTTTCTCTCTATGGCTCTCTCTCTCTCTGTATATATGGCTTCGTATAGCACTACTATACTTATAATTTTCAGAGCTACATTTCCAGGCTTGGTGCTTTGCCTAAGTCCAAGATTGAGTGTTTCAAAGGCCTGCAAGACAACTCTATATTTTTATTTCTAGAGTATTTTGCTCCCACGTTGTGTTTCTTTAATTAAATCCCATCCATCTTTTAAGAGCAGCTCAAATGTCACTCATTTTGTGAATTCTTCTTCTCTTGGAGCAAGAAACACACAGAATTCTATTCTTCCTTGTAATGTACAAGACAAAAAATAGTTTTTATTTGACCCTCCCATGTGCTAGGATCTCTATGGCAACCATGGTGTCTTAATCATTTTGCACTTCCAAAACACCTAACACAGTCCTTCTACAATTAAAACATTTTTGATCACTGCTAAATTGAACTGAAATAAATATTTTGGGGTAGAAAAAATAAAGATGACACTTTTGAAAATAGTCTGTTCAAATATTTAAAGTTAAGAACATGAAGGGGTGTAGAGAGAATGAATAGAAAGGCTGGTACAGGACCCAGGGGAGCCTGATTAGTCATTCTGTATATCCTTACCTGTTTTCTTAAATATTTATTTTTGAATAATTTTCCTTTCCTCAGATAAATTGGAAATTCTTTGAGAGTACAGATTTTAGCCATTTCGTTAAGGAAGCAAAGTTGGATATAAAGGATCCTTGAGTTGGGTTTTAGTCTCAATAACCAGGATAGTAGGGAAATTCTAAACTTAGTCAAGGCAATGAGGGAATGAGAATGAGCCATACCTAAAATGCTTACATACGCGTAAGATGCATATAGCTATAGTATATATATATATATATATATACACACACACACACACACACATATATGTGTCTATGTTTAGACACTTGTGGGACTATACTTGCTTAATGAATTTGATGTGGTATCACAAGATGAAAATTTTGATGGACATGTTCCTTCACAAATGACTTACTGTAAAGAAAAAGCCAAATCTTTTGTATTGTAACAATGAGCATGGTCAGTTGCACATACTGAGTTCTGATTCCTGATTCTTGATTGCTTCCATGACAACCATGTCATTTCACTGCCAGAATAGCTTATAAACAGTTAAGATGAATGGAAATATATGCGTACGCTCCTGAAATTAATTGTTAAGGAATAAAAGAGAGAAAGAACTGAAGTTATTCATTTGGAGAGCTTCATTCTACATGGATAAAGAAGACTTTCCGCAGCCCTCTCCACATGGATCAAAATTTATACACCGCTCATCCTTGTTTAGAGCTCACCTATAATCATTTTCTAGTTGTTTCACAAATGGATGTCTTGCTTCCTTCAGTAGACTATGAACTCACACAGGTCTTGTTTTGCATTTCTCTTTCTTTTATTGAGCTTTTGCTATGTGCCAGACATTGGTATTTATCTCTATGTATGTGATCACTTTTCATCTTTACAAAAATCATTTTCAGGATGAGATAACTGAGGCTCCAAGAAGTTAAACAATTAATTCACATTTAATCAGAGAAAAAAACAGGTTAAAATAAGGTCTAATGTTTCTGACCATTGCTTGCTCTTCTACTTTCGGATGCATCTTAAGGAATTTACCATATTCAGTTACTTATTGTGATAAATTGTATTATCATTCCCAATTCGTTACCCTTCTCTGTCTCTATGTCTTTTATTATGTGACCTTATAGTTCCTCCATTAAAGGCAGAGTTTATTTTTTTCACACCATTAATGTTGAGTTGGCCTTGTGACTTCTCTTCCCAGTGGAATGTTGGGGAAGTGACAATGTGTCCAGACCTGACTCTTTAAAAGCCACTGAGGGTTTTGCTTGCCTTTCTTCTGCTTCTGCCTCTGCCATCACCATGAGAGTAGCATGCTCTGGCTATCACACCGAATCAGGGAGGATGAGAGATGCTTGGTGCAGACCTTGATATGACCTATTGCTTTGTGCCAAACCAAGCAGAGAGTATGTTGGGTCAGACAACACCTACCTACACAACCCATAGATAAGTAAGCAAGAATAAATTATTGTTATGGTAGGCCATTGAGTTTGGGAGTGGTTTGTTAGTACTACAGTGGTAATAGCTAACTGATACACTCATGATAATTCTTTGTGTTCATACCTAATTTCCTTTACCAGATTATATATATTCCAGAGTTGTTCAGAGCCCATGGAAGTCTTTTTTAAAACTTCACAAATAACTAACACAATGTTTTATAGGTTGTGAGTGCTCAACCAAGGTTGAATGAATAAATGTATGTCTTCTTTTCTATTTCCCAAAGGGTACTGGTATATAAGGCTTGGTGCTTTTACAATAAAAATACATGAATCTCATGTAATCAAAGATTCTGTAAGATAAAATATTTTACACTGTGTTTTCCACTCATGGTATTTGTCTCTTGAGGATCCTGACATGTTCTTATTTAAAATGTCATTTTATAAGAAGTGAACCATTTCAAAATACTAGCATGATGTCTTTAGAAAAGCAGATTGGTGCAGTGGAAAGAAGACAGGTTTGGTGCTGTAAGCCTAGTTTTATTACTGATAATGAATGCCAACATGGAACACTGACTTCTCTGAGCCCAAGTTTCTCATATGTAAAATAGGGATGATAGTATCATTCTTTATGGGAATTTATACAGATTGGAATAACTGATACAGGTAAGTAGTTATCTTTAATAAAAATTACTACTTATTAAGGACCTGCTATGTGTAATATGTCTTTTACTCAAAGCCAGCATAGTATAACCATAGCACATTGTTATAGAATATCAGTGCTACCTGGTGTTACAGAATATATAATATTTTCATAAACTTTAAATTAAAAAAAAACCCTACAGATAAGTTTTGCACATGCAGCTAGATTGGGGGTTAAATTTTCCTACCTTTAGAGGTTTTAGATCCCTTCTTTTATTTCATCATTACTAATGCTTTATGGACGTATTAGTCTGTGCAGGCTGCTATAACAAAATATCACAAACTAATGGCTTAAACAACACAAATATATTTTCTCACAGTTCTAGAGGCTGGAAGTCCAAGATCAAGGTGTCAGCCAGGTTGGTTTCTGGTGAGGCCTCTCTCTTCAGCTGACAGCACCTTCTCTCTGTTCCTCACGTGGCCTTTCCTCTGCATTTGCGTGAGGACAGAGAGAGAGGGAGAAGGCTGTGGTGTCTTTTCACTTTTTATGAAGACACAAGTCCTAATGAATTAATAAAGTCATCCTTATGGCTTTGTTTAACCATAATTAACTCCTTAAGTAACTCCCTATCTCCAAAGACAGTTACATTGGGCTTTCAGACTTCAACATGTGAATTGTATAGGGACAAAATTCGGGCCATAGGAATGAGGTAGGACAGTTTTTCAAAGATGCCCAACAATTCTTTGATATTCATCGGTTCAAGAGGAGGAGCTTAATTTCCCTCCTCTTTAGTGCAAGCTGGATTCAATGACTTGTTTCTAGTAAATAGGCTGAGGTAAAAGTGATAAAATATCATTTCAATATTATGTTATGAAAAGAGTACAGCTTCAACTTGTGTGCCCTACTTTGCTCTCATTGTCTAGTTCTTACTCTCTTGGACCATTTGCTCCAGGGGAAGCCAATGGCCATGAAGGCCCACATGAGAAACAGAGGCCTCTAACCAAAAGCCAGTGAGAACTGAAGCCTTCCAACAACCATATGAGGGAACTTGGAAGCAGATTCTTTGGCCCCGCTTAAAGCTCGAGATGCCTGTAGCCTCAGCAGATAGTAGACTGCACCCTCACAATTTCTGAGAAAGTTGTTTTAAGTACTGCCTGGTTTCTTCTTGCTGCTTATAGGAAAATATGAGAAGAGAAAAACAAACAAACAAACAAAAAAAGATTTTTAAGCTTAAGGAAATCAGGACACGATGGTTTTGAAAATTCTCAGACATTCCAGATAGCAAGCAATTCTAAAATTAAGAAATAGTTCCTCAGCAAAGAACATATGCAGGGTAGTGCCAGGGAAACTAGTCTAAAGATTATGCTAAGGGTGTGACTGTGGAATTATTTCATAAAATCTCAGAAAGAGCTATGGTGGTATTTCAGAGTTCCTTTTGGTCAGACAAGAGACCCACTAAAGATATCAATTTTATGTCCTACACAGTCTCTCAATCAAGCATTAGCAATTCTAGAAATCTTAAGGATATTGTCCCTTAGTAGTCTCAGCAGAATACTAAAGTATAGAAGAGTTTATCTTGAGAAATTGGGGGTGTGGCTTCTGTCTAATAAAGTGGTCCCCAATAAGACTCACAGAAAACCAATAAAGTTTTTAGAGGAATTATTGATGCAGTGACATTGCCAACTTGAATTCAAAAGACAGAGATAATACAAAACAAAAGGAGGTCTTTGGGCTTCCCAAATTCTACTGGCAGAAAGCAGACTGAGAAAACATCTCAGTTGTGAACATGTTCTACTTGTCATGAAAAGGGAAGGAGGAGGAAGAACCAAAAGCCCAGATAGTGAAAGTGAGAGCCATCGAGAATTATTTTTAGACCATGAGACCTAATCAGTGGACATCCACCACTAGCCCAGCTGGATTTCACGGTAACTATGGATCCAGGATACTTTAGCGCCTTCTATTTTCTCATGTTCAGGTGCGGAATACCTACAGTAGTTATCCTAAACCTATGGGTACACATATCATGTGTATTGGGGGCAGATAACAAATGCCTTTAGTTTCATAGGTAGAGAGAAGCTGCACTCAAGGAGATCTGCTTAAGGGACTAAATCCAAAGAGTCTTATCCACACCTGGACTCAATTCAGATGATGAGATTCTGGACTTGGGCTGAGGCTGAAATGGGAAGAAACTTTGGCGGCTTTGAGATGGATGTATGTTTTGCATGTAAGGTGAAAGTAAATGGGGGAATCTAAGGAAGACTTGGTGGTTTTACAAATATATCCTCAAATTCTTTGATACTCATCTCTTCAAGAGGTGGAACTGAATTCTCCTTCCTTTGGATGTGGTCTTATTTGGCTCCTTGGGTGCCAGTAGTTTGTTGCTAATAGAAAAAACACAGCAAGAGTGATGGGTTGTCACTTCTGAGATTAGGTTATGAAAAAGACTGTGGCGTCTGTGTCAGGTGCTTTTTCTTGTTCTTGTCTCTCATTCTTTTCTTCTCCTTCTAGGGGGAGCCAGCTGCCATGGGGACAACCACATGATGAGGAATAGCCGCCTCAGAGCCACAGCCAACATAGAATTGCTGAATGAGTCTGGAAGTTGTCTACCAGCTTCAGCAGAGCCCCCAGATGGCTGTAGCTGTGGCTGATCCCTGATGGGAACCTCATGAGTGTACCTTAAGCTAGAATCACTCGGCTAAAGTGCTTCAGATGCCTGACCCTCAGGAACTATGTGAAATAATAAATATTTATTTTTTAAGCTGCTAAGTGTTGGGTGTAATTTGTCATGTTGCAATAGATAATAATTCTAGGGGAAAAGAACCATTTAAAAAATTCTGTATAGGTAAATCTTATTATCCTCATTCTATAGATAAGAAGGCTGAGGTGTAAGAGATATTAAGTGATTTTTCCAAACCACATAGCTAATAAATGGTAGGATAAAGATTAGAATTCACATCTATATGTTTCAGGGGGAAAAACAGTAAGCTTTCTATAAATAAAAATCAAACTCTAATGAAGCCACAATCTTTTATAAAAATAATGTTTTGGCAGACACAGAAAGTCTAAGGATGACAAACAAAACTGCCATCTGCTTTAGGAGTAACTGAGGTATGGGACAGGGAGAAGAATGTGTAAGAGATGCTTAAATCTATATACCACAGGGGCCAGGAGGTCCGGTGAAGAAGAGGTGAGCCATTCCTTCTCCATTCCAGCTTTCCCAATTATGTTAATTGTAACAGAACTTGGCTTCCTGGCAAAGCAGAGCTAGTGAGGCATTTGACACACTGTAGAATTTAAGTTCAAAAGTAAAATTGTTTAATGAATGCACACCCTACTCCTTATTCATTATGCAAAATCGGGTTGTAGAGTTTTTCAATATGTACTCTAATTCCCTTTAAGAAACGTGATTCCACATTCCTCATATTAGTGCAGGGAAAAAAAAAAAAAGATATTCTGCTGGAAGAGGCTTTGGGGTCAGTTAGAGATTCTCTACTCTGTTTTTTAAAGGAAGATATAATCCCCTTTTCTCAGCTATTGTGTTTTATTCTGTTGAGGGTTGATGGCTGTAAAACACAGCACCTCCCCTTCAACTTTTCCATATAACTTGATTAGACAGGAATAATCTCTTATGCTTTCATGCACAAATTTAGGACTGACCCAGAACAAACGAGTTTCCTTCATCACCATAGCAACCAGGACTATGGAAAAATGCCACTCACTAGGCTATGCAAGTCAGATTTCATTCCTTTGATGTTAATTAACAAATTGTTTTCAGAAAATCAATGAGTTCCCCTGCTCCCCTGTAAATGTTTATGATATATTTTTTAATACTTTCTAAAATGAGATGGTGGAGGAATGGATGGGAGACACTGAATACACTAGAGCAATACCTTCTCCTGATTTAATACAGAAGTGATTGGGGATAGGAGAGTGCATTTGGCCAAGGGTCAGACCAACTTGGATCTCTTAGGCATTGAGACAAAATCCTAAATTCATGTTTTCTCACTATACAAGTTTCTGTCCTCTCAGAAAATGGTGGCTGCTTCCTTTCCAGAAAAAGAAATATAGAAAAGTTGAACAAAAGAGCTGTCACAAAGAAAGGTTGTTGTAGAAGCCTATATTTAGATTCTTCTAGTCTCCTAATCTGCTCCTGAGACCAAAATTTCTCAAGGGCAACTTGGTGATTTTTAACCAAAAGTCTTTAAAATGTGCCCACCCTTTCACTCTGAAATTCTACTTCTAAGGAATTATTGGAAGGAGATACTCAGAGAAGTGTACATAGGTGAATATATATGGATAGTCTTCACGGTGATGTTTACAATACATTTTGAAAGTTGGAAACATTCTAAATGTCAATGAGGGATTAAAGTGATCTAAATGTGTTTTTAGAGAAATTAAACAGGGCTTATAGAATTTCAAGTAAAAAAGCAGTTTAAAAAACAGACTGTTAAGACGATACATTTAAAAACAATTCAAAGTCTCCAAGCAAGATTCAGAAATTTGGCAAAAGAATAAATAGACCTTCCAGAAAGGGTTTTCTCTTTTTTATGGGTGTCTTCCTGAGGTTTTTTTTTTTTTAAACTGTATTACTGTGTGTATGTGATAGGGTAAAAAATGACTTTGACAGAAATATGTGAAAGACTCAGATTCATGTAGTAGGTCCACAAATATGCATCTATCTTCTTTACTAGATGGCAAAAGTAGTTTTTGCATTTTTAATTATTTATTTATTTCAGAATATTACAGGGCTGTAAATGTAATGGTTACCTGGATTGCTTGTGTGCTGCTTGAGTCAAAGTTGTAAGTGTGCCCATCGCTCAGACAGTGTACATTGTACCTATTAGGTATGATTTCAGCCATCCCTTCTTCCACCCTTACACCTGCATGATTTCCATTGATTTTGGTTTTACTTCCATCTGTGCACATGAGTGCTAATTGGTTAGTTCCAATTTAAAAGTGAGTACATGTGATGTTTGTTTATCCATTCTTGTGATACTTCACTTAGGAAGATGGGGTCCAGTTCCACACAGATTGTTGCAAACAATCTTTTTTATGGTTGAGTAGTACTCCATGGTGTACATATACCACATTTTATTAATCCACTCATGAATTGATAGGCAGTGGGTTGATTCCATATCTTTGTGAATTGTGCTGCAATAAACATTCTAGTGCAAGGGTCTTTTTGAAAAAATAACTTTTTTCCCTTTGAGTAAATACTCAGTGGTGAGATTGCTGGATCAAACGGTAGGTCTACTTTTAGTTCTTTGAGTAATATCCATACTATTTTCTACAGAGGTTGGACTAGCTTGCAGTCCCAACAACAGTGTGTAAGTGTTCATTTTTCTCTGCATCCACACCAGCGTCTATTTTTGGGGGACTTTTTGATAAAAGCCATTCTCACTGGGGTTAGTTGATATCTCATTGTGGTTTTGATTTGCATTTCTCTGATGATTAGTGACATTGAGTATTTTTTCATGTGGTTATTGGCCATTAGTCTATCTTCTTTTGAAAAGCTTCTGTTCATGTCTTTTGCCCACTTTAGTTATTTGTGTTTTGTTTTTGTTTTTGAGACAGAGTCTCACTCTGTCACCCTAGGTTGAGTGCAGTGGCATCATCATAGCTCAATGCAACCTCAAATTCCTGGGCTCAAGCAATTCTCTTGCCTCAGCCTCCTGAGTAGCTGGGACTACAGGTGCATGCCACTGTGCCTGGCTAATTTTTTTTTATTTTTAGTAGAGATGGGGTCTTGCTCTTGCTTAGGCTGGTCTCAAATTCCTAAGCTCAAGCAATCCTCCCACCCTGGCCTCCTAGAGTGCTAGAATTACAGGTGTAAGCCACCATGCCAGTCTTTTGCCCACTTTTTAATGGATCAGACGGTTTCACAGCCAAATTTTATCACACCTACAAAGAAGAACTGGTACCCATACTGCAGAAATTATTTCATAACATCAAGAAGGAAGGCATCTTCCCCAACTCATTTTATGAAACCAGTATCACCTTGATACCAAAGCCAGGAGAGGACAAAAAAAAAAAAAAAAAGAAAAGAAAACTATAGACCAATATACCTTACGAATATAGATGCAAAAATTCTCAATAAAATTCTAGCAAACTGAATTCAGCAGCACACCACTATGACCAAGTAGGTTTCATCCCAGGGATGCAAGGATGGTTCAACATATGTAAATCCACAAATGTAATTCACCACATAAAGAGAAGCAAAAACAAAGATCAAATGAATGCAGGAAAAGCATCTGACAAAAGTCACCACCCTTTTATGATAAAAATTCTTAAGAAAATAGGCATAGATGGAACATACCTCACAATTATAAAAACCATATATGACAAACCCACAGCCAACATCATACTGAATGGGGAAAAGTTGAAAGCATTCTCATTCAGAACTGGATCAAGACAAGGATGCCCACTGTCACCACTTCTATTTAATATAATGCTGGAAGTCCCAGCCAGAGCAATTGGGCAAGAGAAGTAAATTAAGGGTATCCATATGCATAAAGAGGAGGTCAAACTATTGCTTTTTGCTGATGATATGATCTTATAGCTAGAAAACTCCAAAGATTCCACCAAGTGACTTCTGAAATTGATAAATAAATTCAGCAAAGTCTCAGGCTACAAAATCAATGTACACAAATCAGTAGCATTCCTATAAACCACCAACAGTCAGCCAATCTGAAAATCAAATCAAAGACTCAATACTTTTCACAAGAGCTACAAAGAAAAAAAAAGTACCTAGGGATATATTTAATCAAGGAGGTAAAAGACCTCTACAAAATAAATAAATAAATAAACAAACTATAAATCACCAAGGAATGAAATTGCAGATGATATAAGCAATGGAAAAACATATCATGCTCATGGATTGGCAGAATCAACATTGTTAAAATGTCCATACTACCCAAAGTGATTTACAGATTCAATGCAATCCTCATCAAAATACCAATGTCATTTTTCACAGATCTAGAAAAAATAATTCTACACTTCATTTGGAACCAGAAAAGAGCCCAAATAGCCAAAGCAACCTTAAACAAATGGAACAAATCTGGAGGTATCATTTTATCAGACTTTAAGCTATATTACAAGGCTGCAGTAACCAAAACACAATGGTACTGACATAAAAATGGAGATACAATGGAACAGAACAGAGAACCCATATATAAAACCATCCACACATTGCCACTGCATCTTTGACAAAGTAGACAGCACTATACACTGAGAAAAAGAATCCCTATTCAATAAATGGTGCTGGGAAACTCAGATAGCCACATGTAGAAGACTGAAACAGGATCCATATCTCTCACCATTCACAAAAATTAATTCAAGATGGATAAAAGACTTAAATGTAATGCATGAAACCATAAGAATTCTAGAAGAAAATGTTGGAAAAACTCTTATAAACATTGGCCTAGGCAAAGAATTTATGAAGACCCCAAAAGCAATCACAGCAACAACAAAAATAAACAAATGGGACTTGATTAAATTAAAAAGCTTCTTCACAGCCACAAAACAATCAACAAGGCAAATAGGCAACCTACAGAATGGGAGAAAATATTCACATGCTACACATCCAATAAAGGGCTAATAACCAGAATCTATGAAGAACTCAAGCAAAGCAGCAAGACAGCAAAAGTTTATTCAAAGATATATCAATGGTCCTGTGAAGTTTCTTCATTTTGTTAATTATAATGTGATGTGAGAGAATAATTTAAAGAAGGTATACTTTCAATTGGCTTAATTAAGTTATTGATAAAATGATTAAAAACTGAAATTTTCAAATGTAGTAAGCCTTACAGAAAAACTAAAACCTTTATTTATAAGTATCAAACATAATTTCTAGATAAAATGATGTAAGAGTCAGAAAAAAATGCACAAATGTGGTCAGAGCACAGCAGTTCCCCCTTATCTAGGCTTTTGCTTTCATGGTGTCACTTACCTGTGGTCAACCATGGCTCAAAATATTAAATGGAAAAGTCCAGAAATAATTCGTAAGTTTAAATTACACACTGGCCTGAGTAGTGTGATGAAATGTTGCAGTATCCCTCTTTGTCCTGCCTGATACATGATTCATCCCTTTACCCAGCATATTTGAGCTGTGTATACTACCTATGCATTAACCACTTAGTAGCCATCTTGGTTATCAGATTAAAAAACCATAGTATATATAGGGGTCAGTACTACCCACGGTTTCAAGTATCCACTGAGATCTTGGAATGTATCCCCCAAGGAAAAGGGGGAACTATTGTAGTCTGGAGACCACTGTGGTAGAAAGTTGCTTCTACAGGTCCATTCCTGCCCATTTTTTCCTTTCTCTCTGGTTAGAGAGTTTTAGATGAGGTTAGGGTATCTAGGCCATTGCAACAACTGCATGAGGCTATGCTATATTGGATAAGGTAATTAACCACTTTGCAACTCAATTTCCTTGGCTGGAAAATGAAACATTGGAAGATATTATCTCTGTATAAGTCAGACATCCTCTGAAAGGGCCCCTAATAGTGCTTCTTGGTATTTATGCCCTGTGTATTCCTCTTCTTTTGAGTGTGAGCTGGACCTAGTAATTCACTTCTAACAAACAGAATAAAACAAAAGTGATCTCATGGTATTGCTGAGATTATAGTACAAAGACCGTGATATCTCTCTCTCTCTCTCTCTCTCTGTCTCTCTGAAGGAATTTTCCAAGTTGTGAATAGCCCTATTTAGAGCTCCACATGGCAAGGAACTGATTTCTCTAGCAAACAGCCGGCAAGAACCTGAGTCTTGCCAATGGCAATGTGAGTGAGCTTGGAAATGAATCCTTTCCCAGTCAAGTCTTGAGATGATTGAAACCCTAGTCAACTATTTGATAGCAGCCTTCTAATACTGTAAACCAGAAAACCCTGGTAAGAGTCAGAGCACTGGATTCTTGACCAACAGAAACTTGAGGTATTAAATGCTTGTTTTTTAAGTCAAAGTTTTGGGGTAATTTGGTACACAGCACAGAGAACTACATAAAATAGATAATGTTTCCTTTTACTTCTAAGATTCATTTCTTTTAACAGGTGTTCAGTGAGCGTTTGTTGTTTATAAATCCAGAGGAAAGCTTGATAGTTTAGGGAAAAATTTATCCTGATTTTGAATATTTAACCACCTTTTTGAAACCCGGTTTTTCTAGTTTCATTTCTCATCCTCTTTAGATGATGGAATGAACTATAGGCACTGAGTCTGCCTCATAATTATGGCTGTTCCCCACTACTTCTTCTGACCTTTATAGTATCTGTTAGAGAAAAACCTGACAGTTCATATTAGGCAGCCCATTGCTGCACATGCTGATGGGCAGTTGGATTTGTCTTTCAACAGGAATCCACTATTTTCTTTCTAAAAGCATAAGCTACGAGGCATTTTGAGAATTAAAGCAAAACTATTTAGGAAATTTTTTGCCAAATCAACTTATTAACTTAACGAGAAACCATTTTTACTCTACTACTTGTGTAACTTAAGTTCATAATTTGGGTTTACTTGCCATGACTAATTTGAGTCTTCGTGAATAATCAGTCAAAATAAATTCTAAAGATGTGCTTTATTTTTTATGAAAATGATCTGATTGCTAAAAGATTATATTTTAATTTGTAACCTAATAATTTATTATTCACTATGCCCAATTCATTCAATACAACCTTAAATGGCATAATCTTTTTGAAGAAAAATGCAATACTTTCTCCATCACAAAATAAGACAATAACCATCAAGAGATGTTTGAAATGCAAATGATCTATAAAATAATGGGATTATGATTTTTTATATTTCTTAATGCCAATTACTGTGTTGCCTTAAGAGGCATAAATTATTATTTGTTGAATAAAATAACATTCTATTATAAAAACATAGCAGACTATTTCTTCTTTAAGAATTTCTAATTTCACGCCAACCTACAACTAAAGTAGTATAACTGTTTCTACTAAAATTTTTTCTTTAGATAGAAATCATAGGTAGAACAACAAATTCTAACATATCAAAACAACTCCAGTACATGAGTCAGACATATCTTTTAAAAATCTGTAATAAAATGATCAAAGCTAATTTAATCAGAAAAAAAATCCAGTTTTCTTTCATCCTGAGATGTGCCTCTGAACACTCCTTCCTGGGATCATGATCTGCTCTGCTTGTCTATTTAATACAAGTCTTCACATTTGAGGAAGAATGAAAATTCCCCCTATGTACTTCAGTGTAGAATTGGAGATGCCTATGCAAAGTTGGTTGTCTTGGAGCCACAGGGGCTACATTTGACCCGTAAGTATGGAAAACACAACACCAATTTTATGACCTCTGGCTGATAAGTCTGCTCTTTGAAAACACCGAATGTTGGAAGATAGTCATCAAGAGCGCCAACATTGTTTGATGGTTTCAGAAAAAACAGAAGTCAAATTAGCATGTGATTATGCTGAAAATCAACTGAAGTAACCTAGCATCTATTTTTGATTAGAGATTAGATGGTGGAATTGGTAGACACGTGATGAATTATGAAGTTGTGCATTAGAGTTATGTGTCACATATAAGCAAAACTAACATAATTTCCCTTTTTGGAGTATGTTACAGAGGCCTACTATTCCTAAAGCTGAAATATAAACCCACGTATACTATCTAGCAAAGCTTCTTTACTATGATAACCTATTTTCTTATAAGAGGAAGTGTTAGAGTTTCCAAGAGTAGGTATTTAACGAAACAGCACATCTTAATACCAAATATAAGACAGGATTTAGAAGATTACTATTTAATTCTCCTTACTTTGTTTGGGAGGGGGCTTTTTAAAGATAATTCTTAAACTGTAAGCTGCTATAATAGTTGTTTACAAATCACTTATCTTACTCACATACAGAACCAAATATTAAAATGTGTCCTAAAACACCAGTTCCCAGTCCCTGCTATACGTTAATCACCTGGGAAGATTTTCCAAAATAGGAATTCCTTATAGCACATTGAATGAAAAACTCCAGTGGTGGGAGCCAGAAATATGTATTTCTAAAAGTTAAATAATGCATTAAAATATATGTTTGCACATCTCTGGGGAAGGAAGAAAGAATTCAGTGCACAGTTTCAAATCTATATGTCTCCTTGGAAAAACACAGAGCCTTACTGCTGCCTTCTCTAAAGCCAGTGACTGTTTTTTCCAGGTCATGCCTTCATCTCCTCCTAGACACTTCTCCATCTTCACTTTCTTGAGTACACATGCTCCAGAGGCTGATGCTTCCCTCCCAAGGTTCCTCTGGGTTTCTGAACAATACATCGTGTGAGGGACTAAGACTTTGCTGGATTTCTCTCCCAGGGAAAGTTCCCTTATTTTCTGCCAGCACCTTAAAGCAAGAATTTAAGAAGTTTCTAGGGAATAGAAGCTATTTACCAAACATGCCTTTGATCCCTTCATTATTTGCATCAATTTAACTTTCTGAGTGCTGTTAGATTAGCCAAGTGGCCTGAAAAAAAAAAAGTGAGAGTAACTTTCTGGCAATGTGCTTGTTGAGAGACAATCCTGTGCTTCTGCCTATTTACAAAAGTTTTTGTTTGAGACTAGGATGTTTGTGTAGCAAACAGTCTTAGAAGATAGAGATCCTGTCTTCCTCTGAGGCACAGAGCAGATTGGTTTTATGATCAGGATAATAAAGATAATATCTCCCTCCAGGTAAAGTTTGGGAAGGTTCAACTCTGTAAAATCGGTGGTTTTCTAAGCTCTGGATTCTTCAGCTGTGATGCAAACCCTCCTGTGTTCTACATCCTCCTGGGCCACTCCATGTCACCCTTGTGGGACTTGGGGGACAAGGAGAACTGATGGCAACATGAAGCTCATGCTTCCCGTTTTGCCATGAGTAATAAAGTTATTTTTTTCTTAGTTAGGAGTCTTGAGTGCCACTGCTCACCAAACGGTGACAGGCCAAGTTGTTAATAGAACAGGATAACCTTTACAGTTTTTGAGAGTGCTTATTAAATCCCTGAACTCTACTAGACACCATGTCACTGAGTCTCAGTTTTGCCACTTGCTAGTTATAGGACTTACTAGCTACGCCATATACTAGTTATATCACTAACAATGGGACTTATTAGTTATGCCACTTACTGGTCAACCTTTAACTTGGTGATAACAATACCAATGAATACTAACACAATAGTAATAAACATAATTATGGTAGCAATAATAATGGATGATATTTGTTAATTGTATTCTAAATGCTGTGTGAAGTGCTTTATATAACTTAGCTCCTTCAATCTCAGTTGCAACATAAAACAGCAATATCAGTTGCCAACATAATTTTACTTTTCAGCATTATTGCGAAGATGAAAATGAAGTAATTGATGGTGTTAGGTAGGGATGAGGGTAGGCAGGTGGCAGGGCAGGTGGTTATACATGCAGGTGGCAGGGGAGGGGATGGGGGATGTGGTCAGAGGCTGAGGGTTGGGACTAATAAAAACAGAGAAAAGAAATCACAACAGCAAGAACTTGAAGTTAAGGACTTTTCCTGACCAGGAGCATATGCTGAACCTAGGAGCCTATGACCACAGGTAACCTTTCCCTCATTAACATAGTAAAACTCACACCCGGTAGCACCATGACAGTTCCAGAGCCAGTCATAGAAGACAGAAAATGGGAGGGGGTACATGATTACGGGAATCTCTATCCACTTCCCCCAAAAGGCATGAATATTCCATCCCCAGCTTAACATATTATTAGGGAATAGCATAAAAGACAGACCCTAATCCTGGGATGACGCTATTCCTTATTGGAGCAGTCCACTCTCACTGACTTTGAGAGTGTACTACACTTTCCAAACTTTGTCTTTAAACTCAGGCTCTTTTCCACTTGCAGGGACAGATCTGTTCCTCTCTCTGGAACTTACTGTCACTTTGCAATAAAAGCTGCTTACGTGGAAATGCTTCATGTCTGTCGTTACTCTATTGCACTGGCCCTGCTTGTGATTCTTCTAAGCAAGGAGCCAAAGAACCCAGACAACATCTCTCCCTCAAAACAAACACCGACATTTTGATAGCAAACTGTATTCGGAGCTGCAATGTGAATCTAAAAGTAAATTTCTTTTCTTTATTCTCCTGGATCTCAGGCTGGACCCTATTATGTATCTCTGTCTTTGCACATTGTATCCTTTGTCTGAAATGCTTTTATCTTTCTTTTTCTGCAGACTCTTCTTCCTTCTTCACGATTCAGCTCTAAAAAGCATTGTAAAGGGAATAGAAGAAGCATGTTTCTTTCCTGAGATAAAATATAGTTTTGTTTGGATTCTCAGGTAGGGGAAAGTGATCACTGTTGTTTCTAAGCCCATTTCTCACTTATGTTCATGTCAGGGAGAGTGAGTTAACTTTTGTGGTAAGAGGAGTAATTGTACATTCATGTTCCTCTTTGAGACTTTCTCAGAAACTAACTACCTGCAGGCCCACACCTATGTGTCTCCTCTGCACGGTGAGCCACTGAGGCAAGCTCTGGCCCAGCCAGGGGACATGACAGTGGTCTAGCTCCTCTGCCAGAGACTAGGGGGGAACCATGTCATTTGGGCTAGCTGGTGGGAATGGGAGGTGGGGTCAGGGCAGGAGAAATCATGTTGCCTTCAGTCCCAGCCACATTCTCTGACCCAGCTTTACTGTAGTGAAGCTGATCATTTCATCAGTTTCACTCCTGTATTTATTCCTCAACTGGTTTGGAAGCCAAAGAGGAGAAAGGAATAAATAACTGGCGTGTCCTGAAAAATCCATGCCAACCTCCCTTATCTCCTTCAGAAATACTCTTAGAAAACTATCAGGGCACTCATTTTCCTGTTTACCTGGCTATTTTCTCATGCAACTGAGCCAAGGGTGGAGTTAATTGGTACCCATATCCTTGGTGTCTAGCAGTGTTTGGTACAAAGTACATAGAACTGGGTATTCAGCATTGTGGATTGAGTAGGTAGCAGGTACTCAATAAGTGAAAGAATGTGGGTAACTCCCAGAGAGTCTCTTAGTGTCTTCTTTGTTTATCATTTCAGCAATAACATTAGAATGTTTACCCTTTATAAAGTATAATACTTGATAGTTCCACAGCAAAAACACAGCAAGAATAACACATTTCACTAGGGAGACCTCTGTTTTTCTGGGGTCTTCTTTCACAAATGGCAAGTTTGAAATTTCAGAATGTCAGTCATTGGCTTCCAAGTCATGCCAGAATATTCTAAGAAAGGAAAACAAATTTCTCACCAACGATGTTTTCATTTTATGGTATCAAAAGATTTCTTAGTCATAAAAAAACAGATGGCAAAAGGAAACAATTCCTATTTCCACAAGAACATCATTACCCACCAAAACATGGACGAGATGGGTAAAGGAAGGAACACCCCAAGATGCTCCTGACCTTCTGTGTTGATTTCATACTCTGTTCTTCTGGTTTCTTCCATCTCAGATGGGTGCTACATCCTTGCATACATTACTGAAAACATGGAAGTGGGTCTGGTGCTCAGAGCTTAAGACTCAGCATTTGTCCCTGAACTTGGAAGAGTAACACTGAGCTCTTAAGTCCTAAGGTAGTCTGCGATTACACTTTCCAAATTACACTTTGACAGTGGATGTCTTAATTTGTGGCTACTATCTATTGAGTGTTTTACATGACAGGAGTTGTATGTCTATCATCTCACTTAATCCTCATAACTATCCCGTGAGGAGGTAGTATCACCATTTTACAGATGACAAAACAGTTTTGGTAACTTGTCCAGGTTAAGTTAGTATAGACGATAGGATTAAAATTCATATTTCATTGACCTCTAAGGCTCTGTGCCACCCTGCCTCTCCCTGTCTAACGTCTTAAGAGTGAGCAGCCCACATGCAACTTTTCAGGATTTCATATCGGTAGATGCCTTGAACTGGTTATTAAGAAACTGTTCTAATAATTCAAATTAACGTCAGCAACTTATACCATGCGTTTGCAGAAGAGAGATCACACAGGACAGTTAAGTGTACAGGTTCTGTGATCCAATAGCCCTGGGTTTGAATGCCCTAGAGAAAATATCTCTGTCTCAGGAAACTGGGGCTATTTTAGCTGTTAAAATGAAAATAATAACAGTATCTCTCTTGTAGGGTTTGTATGAATATTATAGGCAATGAAGAGCTTAGAAAAATGGTTGGTCTCAGTATGTTATCAACAGAAACTAGAAATTAAACTGTGTGTTTTAAATGAAGAAATTCCATTGTAATTTTAGTATTTTCTATATAATCTCTGCTATGAGTATGTGTAATTTTGCAATATCTCATCTGGTCAAAATATGGTAGGCTCAAGGTTATAAAAGAGAAGCCAAGAGCTTTACAGAAATTTATATAGACTAACAGTCCCCTCAAAATGCATCTATTTTCCTGAACCCCACACATTGAGGTACAGAGAAACTGCAGAATCTAAGCTCATGACTTCCCAAATGGTGACACTGGAATATTACTATGAATTCTACAAATGGTAATTTACTTCCAGCATTGTAATTTGGAGAGTGAACAGCTGCTAACCTTGTTGATCAGCTCATGTTGAAAGTTGAAAGTGATCATGGAGAAGGAGAGAAAAATCTTTTCTTAAAGGCTCGAAAAAAAATATCATAACACATGGAGACTAGCACACTTGTTATTCCACCAGATTTCTTCACACCTGCATGCATATAACACATCATTTTAAAAATTCACTAACAACATTTGAAATTGGATTCATTTTAACTTGGAAAAAAATACCAAGAAAACTGCTAGTTACCAGTGGCCAAAAAGGAAGACTCTTCCATACAAGAAACAATTTCTAGAGTTCTGTGAAAAGCTAATTTTGTTCTTCTTCTTCTTCCTTTATTTATATTACAGATATTTTACAAGTTCCACAAGACTCCATCCCACACAAGACAGTGAATCTAAGTGTCACAGAAGACTGAATTTCCTCAGTATTTCACAGTTACCGAAACACCTGTGCTAAATAGCTTTCTGTGTATCAGCTGTGAAAACTCACTGTTCAATAGCCCTCCAAATTTCCCATTTGTTCCCTGCGGTGGGGGATTCTGGGGGCCTCACAATGGGTTATTGTTAAACTCTAGGAAGGATAGTCGTTCAAGAGTTTCATAATAGAGTGAGAAAAAAGAAAAATACCAGCAAATTTCACCTACACTCCTTACAGACACTCTGCGTCTACCTCTTCTGAGATGCTACCTTATCTGGAATTTAATTAAGCAGAAACTAGATGGGCACGAACACCGTAACATTCTGTAGCTTAATTAGCAAACGCTTTTTAACTTCACAACAGGTCTTAGCCTTGTTGGTTACTTTGTTTCTTAAAAGAGGAGAAAGCCAAGCGGTATTATTCCTTGCTTCCTTCAGAGAGGAAACAAGCATGGAAATTTAAAAATAGATCAAGGCATGCTCAGAGGGTGGCTCCCTAGCAACCCGGGCTTCACTGCTGGTATGCTCACTCCGGTGACCTGCGTGCTGTCAGGAATGTGGACAAGGCACTCCCACCAATAGCAAAGACACGGAGGGAACGGCCAGCCGGATACACCCTGGAGGGGACACACACAGGTGACAGAAAGAGCCACAAAGACTCGCCCTAGCCCCTTCAGTCTGATCAATGGGAAGGCCAGTAACTATGCTCAGCAATTTTCTCAATTGCAGCGACCCCCCGCCTACCCCGACACCGAAGCCCTGAGCCCATCCTCGGCAGTCAGAGCATACAGGCTGGGGGTGGGGAGAGCTCTTGGTCATCAAAGACCCTTGAGGAGAGAAGTTATTTCCAAAATGTTTGCTGTCTGATACTCAAAAAGCACGTATCTGCCTTTTCCTTATTAAATAACACAGGCAGAAATGAAAAGACGGAATGTTTATTGATAGTCTTTGTGCATGGCGCCGTGGAGCTTGTTTTTGAGGCTCTGATGTGAAGAAACGGAAAAGAAAAAATCCTGCATGTCATATCGCTGCAGACTACAGGCACCCTGGTGCGCACTGTGAAAATATCATAGAAAAATATGACATCAAATTGTCTGCCTACGATGATACTATTTCTTATTAATATAAAAAGAAAGGTACAGAGACTAACAAATGCATTTCCTTTTCTCACTCAGACTTCACACAAGGAAAGTTACCTGTATGTTCAATATGTTAAAACATGTCCTTGTGTCAAAAGTGGAATAATTAAGTATTTAATGCTAGTCCATGAACCAGATGTGGCCTCCCCATCCCCAACACCTTTTTTTTTTTTTTTGACTTGCTTGTCCAAGATGCCTTTTGAAGGAGAATGTCAAGAAAATTACTTTTATTGAAAATATTTTTCCTTCCTTCCTTCCTCCCTCCCTTCCTTATTTTCTTCCAAGACAGCAGTCTCAAATGGTCAGCCATTCACTATTTGTAGACACAAATATTTTCCTTTCTTTGACTTTTTTTAAATAGTGAAAAAAATGTGGCAATAAAAAAGGTAAAAAGAGGAATATAACAAACTTTTCTGTTTTTATCACTTTTTCAGAAATGAAACTTTGGAATTTCTGTTGAAGTGCAAGTTTTTATCTGCTACCTTCCTTTTCCACACTCTTAGAGATAACCATTAGCTTGAATTTGGTGTGTATCATTCCCGAGCTTTTCTTTATACTTTCATTCTATTTGAATCTGCTGTGAACAATATACTATATTGGTTTTCATGTTTCCAAACTTTGTACAAGTTGGTAAACTTGTAAAAAGTTGTTATATTGTACAATTTGCTCTTTTAATTCCATAATTTTCTTTTTATGAAAACTCAAACTTGTGCTTTTGAGATGTTGCTACATTGTTAGTTTATGTTAGTACATTTGTTCTTATTGCAATTTAATTTTAAACTCTTTTCAACTAGTCCCAGTTCCCTTTTCTGGTACAATTCTAAGCAATGTTGTTGTTATCATTCTTGTTCATATGCATATATTATAGATAGATCCTTATCTGCTTGGAACAAATATGTCCAACATATATGTTGTCAGCTCCCCACATGCTCTATGAGGTTGTGTTTTTAGAAAAGTTAAACTGTATTACACTCTTATGAGGCACTGCCCCTGTGATCTATATTTTACATTGTAATAGTCTGAAATAGGTAATTTTATCTCCTTTGTACAGAAAAGGAAACTGGAGTTCAGAGAATGGAAGTGACTGGTAAGCACAGAGTGGTGTGACCTTCCAAAACAGATCTGTCTGACCTTTGGGCCCTGAACCACCACCCTCTCTCTACTGATGCCCATAGACAGAAAACTCACCCCATTGGCTTTCCACCTTTTTAAGTTGAGCACACTTCCCAATAGAAATTTGTTGAGCAGGAATCCAGTACATTCTTAGATGTACATGATATGCATTTAATACTATATTTAATAATTAATTTCCATGAATTAATTTTTGAAACACATGAAAATAGAAATTTAAAAGGACAAGGTAAGCATAAAATGTCATTTTTCTTTTGTTTAACTTATTAATGGTCTAAAACATGATCTCGTTCTAAAACATATTAATAACAATTACTATTGTCATTTCCTTTGCAGATAGCTGTATTATTCAGCAAATAGGCATTTTATTGCTTTTGTGTTTGAAGTTTCACCATGGGGAAATCATTATATTGGATGTAAAGAAAACCAAGTTACATATTATGGACTAACACATTCAATATTTATTCTGTCTATTGTTCCTTCCTATATTTTAAGGAATAGAAGTATAAGAACATCATCATTGATATATTTTTAATGAAGGCAAAGTAATTAGTCACTTTGTGTTAAAATGATTCACAGATTTGGTTCCAAGTTCAGTTTTTTGTTTATTAAAAAATAGGTATTTTTAACTATTAATAAAAAGAAAATCTCACAAATCATTGACCGTGTTTAAGTCATATTTATTTTTTAACCTCATCCACTAATTATGTAAAGTTATTTTTTCTTAAATGTAGTTCATAAATTTCAATCTTCTTTAATGTCATTCAGCTATACTTACAAACTATTCATCAAGTGTTATGTTTATATTTGTAAGAGATTAATTTAAAACCTAACTTTAAAATATTATTTGGAAAATTTTAAAATAGTTTTGAAAATACCATTTCAAAATTTTTAACTGCTCATACATTAGTTTTGTTTTCTTTTTTAAGATGACACTCATTTTTAGCAACAAAAATCATCAATGTAAACTTTTCCAAAAGTCTTATTTCAAAATGCATTCCCAAAGCAAGAGCTTTTTAAAATGTATTTCTTTCACAGTGTGCTGCTCAAATTACAGTGGGGTTACATGCCCCATTATGAGTTGATAAACATCTGTATAGCATATAAAGACTTCTATATTTTGTCTTATTTTTATAAAATTAGCTACATTGTTAGCAAATATTAACATGTTCATTTCTAGTTTGCAACTGGATGAGGTGTGGAATGAACTGCACATTTGATACATTTTCCATAACCTTAATGCTGAATCTTTTTTTATTCTATCAACAAAGCTATGTCATTAATAATTCCACTTACTGGTAGAATCTCACACATTTTCATAAAACATAGCTTGTACTGGAGAAACTGTACAATAGTGAAAATATAACTTCTTGGGAATATCCTTCCTACAGTGGTTCAAAATAAAAAAGTTCTTTATGTAATACATTATTGAATCAAAATTAAGCAAATACCAACCATAAGATGGGACAAGTTATAATACTTGTACATTTATTAAACTATACAGATAAGTTTCACATTTCACAATTGCAAATGATGGTTCTTTCTTCAAATTTTTCTCAGTATCTTTACACATCCTCTTACATATTTATTGGCAAATTTAAGTATTTTAGTTTGTGTTCTATATTATTTTTATATATTATTTCAGCTATTTTTACAGTAGGAAGAAGAACCAACATATGGCTTTTTATTTATTACTATTAAGAAAGCTCAAAATAGTCTTCTAAACTTTAAATGTTAGGTGTAATAAAATTTTGTAAGGTTTTTGGAAAGAGCATTGTATGCCTTTTAATATCCCTGAAACAATGCCAGGGTTTGCCTTCAAGTTCTGGACGGTTAGTTTTTAAATGTCTCACTAATTGTGATGACTTCATTCTACCAACATTAGGTAATATCTCTAGGCACAACACATGGTTGGTGCAAAGTTGATCCTTGACAGAAGCAAATATAAATTCTTACATCAGATGTTCTTCTTGATAAATTGGATTTGAGGGCACCAACTTTTCAATGAGTCAATTCTGATTATATAATTATTATTTGTTTCTTATTTGGTTTTGTGACTTTTAAGGATTTTATTCTGGCAGTAGAAGTATTAATTTCTTCTTTTTCTATTGTTCATTTGTGCTTCCATTATTGGTATATTATCATCTCCAATCTACAGTATCTTTGCAAGAATCTATGTATGCTATTTGTCCATTTGAGTTAGTTGAATTAAATCTTTATAAGATATTCTGCAAATTCACTTAATAAAGCATATGTAAATTACAGTGTATCATAATATATTTAATGCAGACAACAGAGAACTAACAACATGACATCATATGGATTTCCCATTCTTCCCAAAAGATAGGACAGATCAATTTGCATATAATATATTATGAAAGTTAATAATGTATTACATGAAAATTGTAAATATAACTTCCAATATTTTCTTCCTGTACCTTTGGGTACATAAAGCCACCTTTTATGTTGATTATACTAAATTTCACACCTAGTTTAAAGGGCTCAAACCCAGGTGGAAGGTCATTCACACATTCAACAAATGTTTATTTTGTGTTCATCAAATGCCAGTCACAATGCTAATCATTAGCAAAAGTCTGAAGAATGAAATAGAAATGGATCCATTTTTGTGGCATTTAGCATCTAGTGAGTGCAAAGACAACTAAGTTAGGCATCAAATATATATATTTACAAATTATGATTAGTACTTGTTATGGTTTGAATATGTCCTCTCCAAAATTCATGTGTTGAAACTTAATGGCCAATGTGATAGTACTAACAAGTAGGGTCTTTAAGTGATAATTAGGTCATAAGGGTTCCTACCTTGTGAATGGGATTATCTCCTTAAAAAAGGGCTTGGGAGGGGAGTTTGCTCCTTTTTGCCCTCTGCTTTCTGCCGTGTGAGGACATCTTGTTCCTGCCCTCCAAAGGATGCAGCATTCAAAGTGCCATCTTGGAAGCAGAGAACAGCCCTCACCAGATGCCTGCACCTTGATCTCAGACTTCCCAGCCTCCAGAACTGTGAGAGATAAATTTCTGTTCTTTCTAAATTAACCAATCAGTGGTATTTTATTATAGTACCACACAAGGGACTAAGACAATGTCCCAGTGGGAATAAGCACAGGTGGGAGTACAGATATAATATAGATGATGCAGTCTAGAAGGCTTCTTTGAAGAGCCTTACAAGATAAGAAGACGATGGCATCGTGAATAGTGGAAGAACAGGACTCCAACAATAGTTAATACAGCTAGATCATAGAGGAGAAGTGGGAAAAGCCAATACCAATTTCCCTAAGGATGCAACTTTCAGTGTAGTGAGGCATTAGAACAATGGAACTTCTAAGAGCAAATTGTGGAATGCAATGAGGGCAGCAAAAGGTGCCACTGCAGGGTGGGCAGTGGAGACCTTCCTGGAGCTCCGTGGAAACCACACAGGAAGATAAAACCTGGATGCCACATTATTGCTGCCAAGACTATTTCAGGAACCCTAGAAAACACGCCTGGGAATTTCTAATACCCTTGCAGTAGCTTTGATGTGGAGTTGGGGAGGTCTAATAGACTACAAAAGTGGGTAGGGGGTTAAGAGAAAAAATAAAAATTAAAGTAAGAGGTTATGAGCCACAGCTGTTTCCTATTTATTTACAACAGAATTGTGAAAACACTGGCGTTGCTGTTAAACAAAACTGGGTTTAAACCCCAGCTCTACCACTTCCTACCTGAATTATCCTAAAACATGTATTTCACTTCTCTGTCAGTTTATGTAGCTGTAAAATATGAATAAAAACAGTAACTGCCCACATCGGTTGTGTGGTACATGTGGGATTGGTTAATGCATGTACAGTGGTGAACATAATGCTTGGCACATATAAGGACCTGATGAATTTTAGTTATTACTGTTATTATTTCGTAGGTAACATGAAACACTTTTTATCACTTGAAAACCTGAGTGATAGCAAACTTCTAAGTGAAGGGACCCGTTCTTTCAGTATTAGCAATCTGCTTCTGCAAAGTAAGAAGACATTGTTTTACAGACTGAGTCATCCCTTTTGGAAATAGAATATTGTTATCACAGAACAAAAAGTACAAAGTCACTCAGGAAAAAAAGAACACCCACAGTTACCATTTACAGTTTGGTAAAGGAACTGCTGGTCCTCATCTAATACATTAACAAATGGTTAACGGAATGCCTGTTTCATGTAGTGATGCTACATGCCATTGACCTTTTCCGGCTCTATGCGGGTTGCTAAAAACAGTGTCTTTCAAGGACAATAAAGAGGAATAACATGGATATTATACGATTATAAAAGAGTACTTACACATGTGGCTTAATTTCAGAAGACTGGGATGGCCCTTGACTTAGAATTTTCTCTCTTGCGAGCCACCATGCCTGAAATTCTACCATCCTTTAAGCTTTCCTAATCTTTCTTTGTTTTTTGTCGTAAGAGATGAGGTCCTGCTTTGTTGCCCAGGCTGGTCTCAAACTCCTGGACTCAAGTAGTGCCACCACCTCATCCTCTTGAGTAGCTGGGATTATTATAGGCATGAACTACGATGCTTGGCTTTAGCTTTCCTATTCTTTAACAGTTCACCATCCGTGAGAGATGTAGTAGAGTTTTCAGCAAAAACATTAATAAGCAATCACTTATCACGTTGCTGGCTTAGAAGAAAGACAACATGACCTTATGAAAATGGAAAAGAAGAGCAGAGAAGTACCAGAAAAGGTAAGTGATATCACAAGGGAATGTATTTCCAACTACACCTGCCTTTCCATTTAGGAAAAAATGAGAAGACTGCCAGTAATGCCTTATAACAGGGATATCCCAAATCCTTTGCTTTAGTTTCTCTTTAAGAATAAATCTTACTTAATGGACTGTGTTCCTTAGAGGTTCACAGCACCTTGCACTCTCGTGGATAGGAGCAACTGAAAATTCTATTGGATATGCATTTGTGTAGAATACAAATAATGTGGAACAGTTTTAAGGAATGATTTTCGTTTTCTCTCTCTTTTATTTTTTTTTTTTTTTTTGCACAGGTTGATACTTTGAGCCTCTATCTTAATAAACAGGATACTCTTTTTTTTCCATTTTTTAAAACAGGGTGAATAGTATATTAAAGATTTGTTTAAAAGTAACATTTATCAGTTCATCACATAAAAACATGATGAGCCATAATCTTATAGTACAGTCCTCTGCTAAAAATACTTACTGCAGCATCTATGACATTTCACTTAAGACAATTTGGGAACTTAAAGAACAAAACAAGTTGTGTGAACTTGATCCAAGTACTCACTCAATGGTCAACAAAGTACCAATTAATTTCTAAAATTCACTAATGCATAGTTGTAGCCCTTTTTTGATGATAATAGTAAAGCTAAATTAGTGCCACTTACATAGTAAATTTCAAGATCTGTGTTAAGTATTTTAAAAGCTAATACTTTAAAGTTAAGCCAGCTGGTTCCAGTACCACATAAGGTGGAGTAAGCTTATTCCACTCTCTTATACTGAACATGTCTATAAAACCTGGAAAGGATGATTGGAGCAGCTATTTGAGGACTTTGACAAATAAATAGCAGCATGCAGATTGGGAAAGAAGACAAGAATTCATAGTACAACTGGACTGGCCACGAGTGCACTGATGTTTTTTCTTC
Source organism: Eulemur rufifrons (assembly GCF_041146395.1). Taxonomy (NCBI): domain Eukaryota; kingdom Metazoa; phylum Chordata; class Mammalia; order Primates; family Lemuridae; genus Eulemur; species Eulemur rufifrons. The sequence goes on from NC_090992.1 coordinate 18,905,037, forward strand.
TGGTTTCTTTCAACCTGATCTTAATGTAATCTGATTCCCAAAAGTCAATATTGAGGTACAAAGAGAGCTCCCTCTCATTCTGGCTGGAGGAAAAGGAGAGGGAACTCACAACACCCAGAGAGAGAGAAGACATCCCTCATTTTTCTTCCTTCATTATTTTATTCATTTTTCATACTCCAGCCCCTAAGCCGTGCTATGGTAGCAGCAATAGTGGTAGAAACAAGAGCCCTCAGGAGCCAAAAATCCAAGAGGGAAGCATTTTCCTCTTCATTTTGTGGACCTATAGTTTTGAGAGGTTGTGATGAACACCATTTTGTTAGTTTTTTTTTCCCCCTTTGTCTTCCTGCGACTTGGCCCTGGATATAGATAAAATCATAGACGCATACCACAGAGCGGGATTACCAAAGCCCCTGCATTCTAGATGGAGAACTAAAAAGGGGCACTCCAGGGAAATGGAAAGTATTAGGGAGATTGTAGAGAAAAATTGGGGAAATCACCCCCATAAAATTCTTAAGAAACTGCTGGATTCACCTCCTAGCTGTGCACATACAGATCTGACTCTAATCAGGGAATTAAATAATTTGATAGCTGAACTAACAGACGGACCACTGTCCAGGGCCCACGGTGACCACTGTGTGGCACACAGGTGGAGCAGACCTGAATAGCCTTTGAACACTGAAGTGGCCTTGGGGCCACAGCCTACAGAAGCCACATTATAACGTGCAGCTTGAATCTAGCTTGTAATATTCTCCATAAGATATAGTAAGACTCAAAAGTCTTATAACATAATATTCAAATGTCCATGACTTAATCTAAAATTACCAAAAATACAAAGAACCAAGAAAATCTCAATTTGTATGGGAAAAGATAACAGACACCAGTGCCCAGATGACAAAAATGTTGGAATTGTTTGATAAAGAATTTGAAGCATTAAAATGCTCCAAAATGCATTACAAATACACTTAAAACAATTGGAAAGATAAAACGTCTCCTTAGAGAAGAAGATGATATAAAGAAGAATTGACTGGAATAGTACACTGAAAAAATACAATAAACAAAATTAAAAACCTCACAAGATGGGCTTAATAGCAGAATGGAGATGACAAAGGAAATAGTAAATCTGAAGATAGAGCAGTAGAAATTATCCAGTCTGAAAAAAAAAGAGCAAAATAATTTTGGGGAAAAAAAAAAACAGAATCTATGGGAAAAATAACTGAATGCCTATTATTATCTCAGAGAAAGAGAAGAAAGAGTGCAGTAGTAAAAGAAAAAATAAGTTGAAGAAATAATGGGTGAAAACAAGTTTGTTGAAAGACTTAAACCTACAGATTCAAAAAGGGTAGCAAATCACAAACAGGGTAAACTCAAAGAAATCCATGCTTAGAAATATCATAATTATGATAAACCACTGTAAACCAAAGATGAAGAAAAAAATCTCAAAAAACAATGTTATCTATAATAAAATAATAATTTGAATGACTGCAGGTTTCTTTTCAAAAACCACAGAGGCCAGAAGGAAGTTTAAAACCTTTTTAAAGTGCTGAAGTACTGACAATCCAAAATTTTATATCCAGTGAAAATATCCTTCAAGCATGAAGGGCAAAAACAAAACAAAACAAAACACAATTCAGAAGAAGAAAATCTAAGATAATTCATTGCCAGCAAATCTACTCTGAAACTAAGCAAGTATATTTAGAAAGGCAAAACAACTTGCTTTTGATCACTTGATGATTCTTTAGCCTTCTTTCTCAGTTATTTTTCACCTGGTCTATAACAGAAGTCTATACAATTTCTCTAGAGCTCAGGAGACACCAGTCTGATATGGAAAAGAACAGAAATGAGTATGTTTTCTCAGGTAGAAGTTTTAGGCAATAACATATCTATGCCCCTTTCCTCTTGTGTGAGGACTGGAAAGCAAATGATTTTTTTTTTTTTTTTGGTATTCAGTTTGGGGTCTCTAATTAAAATAACAAAATTTAGAGGAGATTCTTTAAGGATCTGAATATATTTTAGGAAATATAAGGAAAGCAGGACTTTTGGGGAATGATTTTCTTGTTATCAGTCAAAAGCAGTGGTATCACAGTGGTCAAAACGGCTAGACTCCCCCGCCCCAAATCCCACCTCTCTGAGATGAGAAAATCTAGAGTCTATCTTTTGAGCTGGGCCAAAAGATCCTTGGCAAAGATATTGCTAGTTTTAAGGTGTTATGCATTTAGTTGGGTGTCTTCAGCCATGATTTGCATAGAGATAAAAATCAAGAGGAAAGAGAGATCTGGATTTATCTTCATAATATTTTTAAGTTTTCAGATATCTTCTGAAAATTTAACTTACACATGTTGGTCCTCTGCTAGACTAACATTTCTAGGGAGTTGAAGTTCTCAGCCAAAAGCTAAACGTCAAGCAGTGAGTCTTCTTGATAAATCCTCCTATCTCTTTGGGTTACTTTATTCTTTTTTAAAGCACACTAAGTCTGAAAATATGTTATTTTTCTTGATTCACTTATAGTCTGCTTAAGAATTTCGTCTCCATCTGCTTTAATCCTTGCTTTAGTTTAAAAGGGAGAGCCGCCTAAACTCAATAGATCAATAGATAACGGGATACACCAATGCATTCATTATGATGTTAAATTCTTGTTTCCTGTTAGTCCCTATTGCTCTCCTGTGATTTCAGTTTGGCTGTGAGGACGTTTTATAGCTGATCTTTCTCTGAAGTGTTTTACTGGTTGTGGATCTTGCATTGATGAAAGTATAAGGAAATGACTTGACCATTTAGCACAAAAGCTCTAGAACTATAACTTCTTTCCTCAACGATGCAGCAGGCTCAACAACAGGTAAATGTCTGCTTGCATATTAAGTGCTTAATCAAAATCCTCTGTTTCAGCACAGACTTCCCAGCTAAATGGGGCCATGAGAAATGAACACCTAAATGGACATTGAGATTTCATTGCTTTCTGACAAAACTGAAGAGTTGGCTGTTTTACTTTAGAAAGGTTTATAATGATCAAGACCTTTCAGAGTGATTTAAAATCTGTTTATTATAATCCCGCTGATGGGAGCTGCTTTTTGCTTTTCTTTACAAGCAGCATGACAAAATGGGCTGCCCTCTCAATGACTTGTCAGGGAGGGGACCCAAAAATAAAGTTGAGTGCAGCCCGTGCCATTCTGAGCAGGGAGCCAGGAGGGGAACTGCTAGTGTAGACCTGCTCTGCAGCTCCCAGTGGCCACAAAGTCTTTTTAACCCTATTCTCAGATCAGCTGGGAAATTACAAACACATTAATGCCCTCCAGTCAAATACTTGCCAAGATAACAGATGGCCGATACCACTAAGCAACCTTGACCTTGTGGTCCCCTGCCCTGTCAATCAGACACAGGATCTTTTCTCTGGGGGAAACACCGTCTTCTGCACAACACAGCATGTTCAACCATCATTGCAGATTTAATAAAACACATAGTCCATGCAGCAAAGATGGGAACAGCGTTTTCCCTGATGTGAACTAAAATACTGGCATGCTACATAAATTCCCTGAAGCCTTCAACCGTTTCCACATAAACACCGGACAGAAAATGGAACACTGCTGAGCCAGAATCAACAGTTATATTCGACATCTGAAATCCAAAAGCTCTGTTTGGGGGCTGACAGAACACTTGAGTGTCATACACCACACAAGTAAGTGCCCATCTAAATCACAGGAAAAAGCCATTATCTATGGATTAAATGTATGTTATTAACCAATGTGCTCCGATAGATCCATTAGGTGTGAAAATGCTACAGACATTTCAGAGAGCACTTACCATTTGGTGGCAAAGGAGAGTGCTCTTACCAGTGTGAAAACTCCACCAGCACAAATGCAGACAAAGAGAATATCTAAATAGACATGGATACTGACAGGCAGAGCCCAGCCTTACAGATCTATGAAGATGTCATTAGAAACCTAGTGTGGCTGTTTCTGCAAAAAGGAGACATTCTTTTGAGATGGACTGTACACCTGTGGGGTGTGCAGCTGGGGGTTGGTAGGCTAAGAGATAGTATTGAGATAACACAGATTCTCTGGTTTACACACAAGAGGCCAGAGATCCAGTGTCTACTCTGGGCTCTATGCCTAAATGGCTACTCTTTGTCAGAAGTAATTTAGCATAATGGGCAAGAATTTGGGCTCTTGATCTAAGATGGATCTGGGTTTGAACCCTGACACTGACATTCACTGCCTCTATGTCTCTGGGCACATTTTTCAAACTCTCTGCCTCAGTTTCTTCAACAGTCAAATGGGAAGAGCGTATTTTTTTCAAGATAGTGTGGTCATTAAGCGGAATGAAATATGTTAAGCCCTTAGCACAATGCCTGGTACAGACCAAGACTCATTAAATGTTAGTTATTATTAATAAATGCTCATCATTACTATTAATAGTTTAGTAAGCTTGGGAAAAATGACTTATGCACTCTGAGTCTATTTTCTCTTATGAAAAATAGAAATTGGAATAGATTATTATGATAAAATGCTTCCAGCTCCAGCATTGCACAGTTTTGTAACTCCAATTTATTGCTTGTAAATATAGATGCCTCCTACAGACGTGTAATAGGATACCAATGTATTTTGGGGCATAGGATGATTAAGCTGGCATTTTATTTCCAAAAGGTCTAAGACATTACTTCTCATTACTTCATGAAGTCTTTACCACAACTCTGTACGCCACCAACAAATGAGGAAACTGAGGCCCAAACCCATCAAGGAGTTGCTATGGTTAAGCAGCTACCGGGACTAAAAGCCGAGGTGAGGCAGCAAGAGGATTGAGAAAAGAGAGTGGGAGCGCATGTGCCGAGAGGCAAACTTGTCAAAGGACCTGGCAGAACAAGCAGCCACCACAGTGCTGCCGCCTGGGCACAGAAGATGCCAGAGCTTGTTTGGAGATGACTGAAACTCAGGCTCCGCAGCCAAGGGGAAAGAGGGGAGAAGTGATGTCGGGTTAATTTATTTAACATAAATAATGTATTCCTTAATTATCTGCCACATGATTAAGTAATTCTGATGTAAATAATTGAAATCAAGGGAAGGAGAGGACATCAAGTGTGAGGAGTGCTGTTTTTAAAAATGTACTTGCAGAGCAGAGGTCAATTGGGATTTCAAATGAAGACTTCATTGGATCATTTATTCATCAGCACTTGCTCCTGAGTGCCGCTGTGTGCCAGGCATTGTGTTAGGCTCGAGTGATAGAATGACAAATAATCCGAGTTCCAAATGTAGAGCAATTTGCAGTCTAATGGGAAGACAGCTATGTAACCAAGAAATTCCATTATAACTGTCATCTATTCTACGGGAGAACAGAGGAGGGAGTAGCCAACTGCCAAGAAGGTTAACCAAGAATGGAGTCTAGTTGGGTCTTGAAATAAATAGAAGAGCTAGGTGCTGGGAGATTGGATGGGAAGGAGGCGTGCCTTTGAATCAGGTACCATTACTAATTTGAAAAATGAATGATATACTCTGTTGCTAAAGGAGAATTTAGTTTGCTTTTGACTGTTCTAAAAGAAATAAGTATATTGTTCTCAGTAACTTCTAGAGTCATCATTTCTCACCCCTTAAGAAATGATAACTCAGAAATGTAGCCCACCAAGCAAAAGTAAAGTTCAAGTGTAGAAGGTGAAGATGTGGTGTTGGAAGTACGAGGTTTTGGCGTCAAGCTTCCTGTGCTTGAATCCCATCTCTACCTCTTAGTAACAAGGAGACTCACTCTGGGCTTATGCTTCTCTAAGTCCAAGTTTCCTCATCTACAAAAGGAAGACAAGAGTAATAATAATAATAATAATGTCTACTTCATACAGTCATTGTGAGGATTAAATGAAATAATGCATATACCTGGGTTAGCATAGTCTGAGTAATAACAAGTGATCTATAATGTCTAATTATTATTAATATCAGCAGCATTACTATTAATTACTATTTATAGAGGAACATATAAGGCTCAGAACATCTGGGATTCTCAGAAACATTGACAATCTTTTTGAGGCTGAGATAAACAATCTTTGGACACTAAGAGAAAACCCCATGTACCATACGATACATATAATACCATACACATAAAGTACAGTGTACTTTATAAAACTTACGAAATTTGAAATTTATTTTAAATTATAAAATATATAGACATTCACAACAAACACCACATGTACTCACTATTAAATTTGAACTAACCAATTAGCACTCATGTGCACAGATGGAAGTAAAACTCAAAGGAAATCATGCAGGTGGGAGGGGTGAGGAGGAGATGGGTGAAATCATGCCTGGTAGGTGCAATGTATGCTATCAGGGTGATGGGCACACTTATAATTTTGACTCAGGCAGTTCAAAAGCAATCCATGCAACAAAAACATTTGTACCCTTGTAACGTTCTGAAAAAAAAATACATATATATATAAAAGTTCAGATTGTTAAGAGCAAGGACTTCACTAGGCTTATCTTCTTACAGCTTTGTTATTTAAAATAAATTATTTTCCAGAGACACAAATTTTTCTTATCTGTAAAATGGTCTCATATTATCTCTCTAACTTGTAAAAGAAATGTCCACAGATGGATTCAGAAAAAATAAATAAATAAGAAGAAAAAGTAAAAAGTGTCGGTCTCAGGGCATGGCATTGTATGTCCAAATCACAGAAATGGCTCTTGCCCTAACGTCCTTCTTGAAAAGCCGATTACTTTTTTCCACTAATATCTTTATTCCCCAATTTCTTTTATTTTGGTGACATACACATAACAAAATTGACCATTTAACTATTTTTAAGTGTATAGTTCAATGGTATTAAATACATTTATGATGTTGCACAAGCATCACAACCATACATCTCCATAATTCTTTTCATCTTGCACAACTGAAATTCTGTATCTTTTAAATAGTAACTCCCCACTTACCTCTCTCCCTAGCCCCTGGCAACCACTGTTCTACTTTGACTATGATTTTGACTACTCAAAAACCTCATGTGTAAGTGGAACCCTACAGCACTAGTCTTTTTGTGACTGGCTTCTTTCATTTAGCATAATGCCCTCAAGGTTCATCCATGTTTTAGTATGTGTCAGAATTTCCTTCCTTTTCAAGGCTGGGCAGTAGTCCATTGTACATATATACCACATTTTCCTTCTCCATCAATGGACATGGGTTGCTTCCAACATCTTAGCTATTGTGAATAATGCTGCTGTGTCCACTAAGCTCTTTTTGAACTATTTATTTAAAGGATCCTATTTATAGAAAATACTTGGATGATTGAGTGAGATTTTCCTTCTTCCCTGGGCTTCTGCATACTGTGGAGTCCAGTCTGTGGCTAAAGTCCATTGTTGTCTTTGGCACACAAAGTCCTACCTATGGGTATATTAGTATCTGGAACATTGGCGTGTTTTCTCCCTTTTCTTTGAGGCATTACTGGATCAATCAAACTGGACTATTGACTCACAAAATTCACCATGCTTTTCCTTCTTCCCATATACCCTGAATCTCAAATTTAATGAGTTACATAGGATACTGGCAGTTGTCTTGTGGATGAAAGATCCTAGTAAAAAGTAAAGAAACCAATCCCTAGAAAACTTTGATGTTTGGAATCATAGTGCTTCCCAAATGATACTCATTTATAAAATGGAAAACTGTGAAAACACATGTTCTAGCAACCTGTTGTGTCCTGTGCCCCATTTGGTGTGAATATCATCAGTTAGGGTTTGGTTATAAGTAACAGAAACTAACTGTGGCTAACTTAAGCTAATTAAAAACAAATAATTATTAGGTTGGGGCAAAAGTAATTGTGGTTTCGGACGGTGAATTTTAAATCATTATAACTAGGCTCAAACACATCTTTATTAATCAAAATAGGAACCATTACAACCAACACATTTTGGCCAATGAGAAATAAGTTTGTTTATTCCTGTATTGTAAAAATCCATGCTTCAGGATTCAATGAACTCTTGGAAAGCATTTTGTGCATCCTGCTGGTTGTAGAAGCATTTTCCCTGCAAAAAGCATTTTCCCTCGCTTGAAGAAGTGGTAGTTGGTTGGCAAGAGGTCAGGTGAATACAGTGGATGAGGCAAAACTTTATAGCTCAATTCATTCAACTTTTGAAGTGTTGGCTGTGCTCTGTGCTGTCGGGCGTTGTCGTGGAGAAGAATCGGGCCCTTTCTGTTGACCAACGCTGACTGTAGGCATTGTAGTTTTCAGTGCATCTCATCGATTTCCTGAGCATACTTCTCAGCTATAACGGTTTTGCTGGGATTCAAAAAGCTGTACTGGATCAGACTGGCAGCAGACCACCAAAGAGTGACCACGACCCTTTTTTGGTACAAGTTTGGCTTTGGGAAGTGCTTTGGAGCTTCTTCTCAGTTCAACCACGGAGCTCGTTGCCGCTGGTTGTCATATAAAATTCACTTTTCGTGGCACATCACAATCCGATCAAGAAATGGTTCATTGTTGTTGTGTACAATAAGAGAAGACGACACTTCAAAGGGATGATATTTTTGATTTTCAGTCAGCTCACGAGGCACCCACTTATTGAGCTTTCTCACCTTTCCAATTTGCTTCAAATGCCAAACGTCTGTAAAATGGTTGATGTTGAGTTCTTTGGTAACTTCTCATGTAGTTGTAAGAGGATCAGCTTCGGTGATGGCTCTCAATTTGTTGTTGTCAACTTCCAATGGCCGGCCACTGTTCTCCTCATCTTCAAGGCTCTTGTCTCCTTTGCAAAACTTCTTGAACCACCACTGAACTGTATGTTCATTAGCAGCTCCTGGGCCAAATGTGTTGTTGATGTTGCGAGTTGTCTCCGCTGCTTTACAACCCATTTTGAACTTGAATAAGAAAATCACTTTTTGTCTAACATCATTTCTGTAGTCTAAAATAAACATAAAATAAATGGCAAGTAAAAAAACATAAAGCGAGAAGTGTGCATTAAAATGATGTATAATATAATCACATTTATTTAAGAATGTATTCCAATACCAAACAGAAAATTTGGTATTGCTAAAACCTCAGTTACTTTTGCACCAACCTAATAAATCTAAAGAGAAGACAAATCCTGGGCCATCAGGCCTCTGAAAAGATGGTAAGTGGGCTGCTCTGAGTATCAAAATTGTAGGGAACAAAGTACCATTCCTTCACAGTGCTATAGTAGGGGGGGATCTCTACCAAGCATTTCCTGCCCTTGTATTATTCATGAAAGATTTAGATGCCCAAGGGACAGTCTGGCTGGCCTGTTGGGGGACATGTGCCTACCCTTTGGCAAGTGGAGAGCAGGACACCTTGAATGAATATCACACAAAGATTATACATGTTGGGAAAAGTGTCATTTGTCAAAGGAAAATTAAAATGCTATTACCAAAAGAAGGAAGAATGGACGCTGGGCAGGCAAAAACAACAGATGTCCACTGCAACAGGTCTATTTGGTGTATCTTTGATGAGCCAAAAACCAGAAATCACACAAAGACACAGCAATACACACACAATTTTGTGTTAATTGCTACAGTAAGTCCATCTCAGAGTTGACTGGCTTTGTTCACCTTTGGTTCTCTTCTTGCTTTTTTAAAAATGCCTTTCTCTCTACCATTTCATTCCTTTTGCCCAGTTTTCTACACAGCATTTTTGCTATAGCTAAGGTATTTCTAGTAAATATAGTCAGTTGAGCATGCAATTCTCCCCCATTCCTCTTTTATTGAATAAATATCAAACAATGTCAGATATGAAATTATTATTCACCTTTATGATAAAAATTGCTTCAAATTACTTTGCATTATTTTTAGTTGGAGGAAAAACTGGAAGTATTTTTGTTAAGCAACGATCTACTTTTATTGTTATATTCCACCCTGAAGACATATCATACATCTTTTCTTTAATGAAGTATTTTCTAGAAAGTAGAATATAGTCCTCCGTTTCTAATCTTTAGATGCCACAGATTGCTATGGTAACCTTGGATTTACTTGATTTATAAGTCTCTTCCTTTGTGAAAGAAGTAATTTCAGTTTAATTTACTAATGGATTTTAACTCAATCTATAATAACAAATAAGTCCAACCACACCCCTTTTTATTAAAAATCTGTAATCGGCATTTTGCAAATGAAAAGGTTGTTTCTCAAGGACCCTCAAATGTAATATATAGTAGGAAAAACAAGGAAATGTGAATAAAATAACATGTCAAAGTCAAAATACAGTAACAACTTCAACAGCAATTTCTTTAAAAGAATAGCATTTATCTTAGAAGATCAAAAGATACGCTTGGAATAGTAATCAGATACCACAAGAAAAAAAAGTCACAAAAATGAAACTCCCAAATTCATGAACTACAGTGCTCAAGAATGCATCTATTTATTCTTTGTTGTGAAAAATCCTGGAATGTAGATTCAAATAGACAGACCCAAATGGTGTTTTGACACATAACATCAGGGCTAAATGTGCCCTAGTTTACTTCAGTTCCTGCTTCATTTATACTGGATTCAATGGTGGAGCCAAACAACTACAGAAAATTTTAACTTGAAACAAAATGAAATGTCCTAACAAATCTAGTTGCCTGTCATCTTGCTCTGTGTTTATCCCCTTTGCAAAATCAACAGGGAGGTTTAGTGGAAAGAGAATTGGGCCAAGAATTAGAAGATTTTAATTTCTACTGTAAGTTCTACCATCTATGTGCTGTGTGTCCCTAGGCACACGCAATCACTCTGAGTTATCTCTTAGGAGACCTTGCCCAGCCTACATCAGATGATGTTGTTAGGATTAAATGAAGTGAGGATACTAAAGACTTTGAAATTTGTAAAGGTGAACTCAAATGCAGAGTATTATAATGAACAAGGCCAAATCATGACATCAGCTTCCTAAGCAGGAGGATTGGGATTCTGGCCCTTTGTAGACCCTTTCACCTCTCACGACTTTTCCATGTGGTTCTTGGGAAGACAAGGAAGGCCAGAGGGTAGAGGCTCTCCAATTTGAGTAAAACATAAGTACTTTGCAAAGTAAGTGTTGCTGAAACAAAGCATGTGCTATCTAGGCAGATGGTAAGGATCCATCCAGAGTCTCACAAAATTTATTTTCTAAGGTTTATTTCATAAATATATATTTCCTTTTATCTCCCTCAGATTGAACCAAAATAGGTTACATTTCCATTTCCAAACGAGGAAGAATTAAGCCTCTATTTTGTATAGTTGCCCAGGTCTGAGATTAAAAAATCTTCTTCTTTCCCAAACTATATGCATCCTTAAATTTCAACAAGTGATATAAACCCTTTGGATTATATCTGTTAAAATTAAAGTACCCCTTACCTACATCTTAGTTTATAGCATTGTCTAAGCCAAATTTTGGCAAATTTACAGTTCTCCCTGGGGCAGTTCTACTCATTGATTTGAGTGGATAGTGAGCTGTCAGGCATGGCTCTACCTTTGCTCAGAGGCAAGCAGCAAGGATAAGGAAGAGGAACATGGGACTTGGAGTCAGAAGGCCTCAGTGGGCTCTAGGCTCTGCCATTTGTCAGCTGCTGGAACTTGACTGAAAATTTCCAGACATTTATAACAAAAAATACTACCCCTACTCTTTCAAGATCACAGGCCTGTGCTCAGTAAGCATTTGCTGAATGAATTAGACCATGTTTGACTCAGAGTGAAGAAGAAAGGATGATTTTAGCATGTCCTAATTTTTAATGTTTCTTCATCTTCTATAAAAGTATTCATTCTTCTGATTGTAGAATAATACTATTTACTGTGGAAAGTTTGAACAATATGAAAAATACCAAAAATAAAAAGTAAAATTCTCTCTTATTCCACTCTCCACATATAATCATTGGCAACATTATGTGATGTTTCTTTCTTGTGGGTATATACAGACATACCTCAGAGATATTGCAGGTGTGGTTTCAGAGCACCACAATAAAGCAAATATCACAATAAAGTGAGTGACACAAGGTTTTTTTTATTTCCTAGCCCATATAAAAATTATGTTGTGTAATATTATAGTCTATTAAGTGTGAAATGGCATTATATCCCAAAAAACAATGTACATGCCTAAACTAAAAAATACTTTATTGCTAAAAAAGGTTAATAATTAAGCCTTCAGCAAGTCATAATTTTTGCTAATGGAAGGTCTTGCCTTGATACTGATAGCTGCTGACTGATCAGGGTGATAGTTGCTGAACGCTAGGGTGGCTGTGGAGATTTCTTAAAATAATACAACAGCGAAGTTTGCTGCATCAATTGGCTCTTCCTTTCAGGAACGATTTCTCTGTAGCACGTGATGCTGTTTGATAGCATTTTACTCACAATAGAAATTCTTTCAAAATTGGAGCCAATCTTCTCAAACTGTGCCGCTGCTTTATCAATTAAGTTTATGGAATATTCTAAATCTTTTTTTGTTGTTTCAACAATGTTCATAGTATCTTCACCAGGAGCAGACTCCATCTCAAGAAATCACTTTCTTTGGTCATCCATAAGATGCAACTTCCCATCCATTCAAGTTTGATCATGAGATTACAACGATTCAGTCACATCTTCAGGCTCAACTTCTAATTCTAGTTATCTTGCCTTTTTTTTTTTTTTTTTTTTTTTTTTTTTTACCATATCTGCAATTCTTTCCTCCACTGAAGTCCTGAAGCCCTCAAAAGCATCCAGGAGGCTTGGAATCAACTTCTTCCAACCTCCTATTAATGTTGATATGTTGACCTCCTTCCATGAATCATGAATGTTCTTAATGGCATCTAGAATTATGACTCCTCTCCAGAAGGTTTTCAATTATTAAATACTTTGCCCAGAACCATCAGAGAAACCACTATCTATGGCAGCTATAGCCTCATGAAATGAATTTCTTAAATAATAAGACTTGAAAGTTGAAAATACTCCTTGATCCATGAGCTACGAATGGATGTTGTATTGGGAGGCATGAAAACAACATTAATCTCCTTGTACACCTCCATCGCTATTGGATGACCAGGTGCATTCTCAATGAGCAGTACTATTTTGAAAGAAATCTTTTTTTCTGAGCAGTATATCTCAAAAATGTGCTGAAAACATTCAGCAAACCATGCTGTAAACAGATGTGCTGTCATCCAGGCTTTGTTGTTCCATTTATAGAGTACAGGCAGATTAGACTCAGCATAATTCCTAAGGACTTTAAGATTTTCAGAATGATATATGGTCATTGGTGTCAACTTAAAGTCACTAGCTGCATTAGAAGCCAGGCATTGACTAGAAGTGCCTCTCTCTAGGTATGAAAGTCCTAGATGACATCTTCTTCCAATAGAAGGCTATTTCATCTACACTGAAAATTCACTTTTAGTGTAGTCACCTTCATCAATGATTTTAGCTCTAGATCTTCTGGATAACTTGGTGTAGCTTCTCCGTCAGCAATTGCTGCTTCACCTTGCACTTTTATGCCATTGAAAGGCTTTTCCTTCATGAACCAGCCTCTGGTAGCTTCAAACTTTTCTTCTGAAGCTTCCTGCCCCTTCTCGGTCTTCATGGAATTGAAGAGAGTAGGACCTTGCTCTGGATTAGGCTTTGGCTTAAGGGAATTCTGTGGCTGGTTTGATCTTGCACCCAGATCACAAAAATTTTCTCCATGTCAACAATAGGCTCTTTTGCTTTCTTATCATTCGTGTGTTCACTAGAGTAGCACCTTTAATATCCTTCAAGAACTTTTCACATCTTGGCTAACTGCTTGGTGCAAGAGGCCTAACTTTTAAGCCTACGTCAGTGTTCTACATGCCTTTCTCACTACACTTAATAATTTCTACCTTTTAATTTAAAGTGAGAGACAAGCAAAGATTCCTTTCACTTGAACTCTTAGAGGCCATGGTAGGGTTATTAAAAAATTGGCCTAATTTCAATATTGTTGTGTTTCAGGGAACAGGGAGTCCTGAAGAGAGGGATAATGACAGTTAGAAAAAACACAACGTTTACTGATTATAGACACAGTTCATGGAACGTCAAAACAATTACAATAGTTATGTTAAATATTACTGATCACAGATCACCATAACAGATATAATAAAAACTTTGAAATATTGTGAGAATTACCAAAATGTGACAGATACATGAAGTCTTGCTTGATACAATGTTGCCACAAACCTTCAATTTGTTAAAAAAGACCATATTTGCAAAGCGCAATAAAGCAAAGCACAATAAAATGAGGTATGCCTGTATATGTGTGTATGTATGGTTCAATATGTACTATGTGTATTCTGAATTTTCTCTCTTAACATGATATTTCTGTGTCTCTTACTATTCTTAGAAAACATGAGTTTAATAGGTACTTAAAATTCCACCCTATGACTGCCAATTTTTTTGGTCTATCCCAAATTTCATATTCTTAAAAAAGTATTCTAGAAATAATATCTCAGTTTTAAAAAATCAAGCTAAACAGAAGTTTAAAGCAAAAATAGTGAAAGTCTCACTCACTCCTCATCGTTCTGCTCCCCTACCCAGAGATATACTCTACAGCACTTCTCTGTGTATCCTGGCAGAACTTTTTCTGTGTGTTTACAAAGCAATTTCTATACTCTTGCTACTCCAGACCTTCAACATTAATGTTCAGAATCTCAGGTTCTGTCCCAGACCTACTACATCAGAATGTGCATTTTAACAAGATATCAAGTCATCTGCACACATCACAAAGTTGGAGAAAGCAGTATAGATTGATCAGAGGGTGGCAAGCTACAGCTTTTAAGCTTGCGGGCCAAATCCAGCCTGTGGCCCGTTTTGTATGGCATGCTACCTAAGAATAGTTTTTACATTTTTAAATGGTTGAAAACAAATCAAAATATTATTATTTAGTAACATATGAAAATTACACAAAAGCCAAAGTTCAGTGTCCACAAATAAAGTTTTATAGAGACATAGCTAAGCCTATTTGTTTATATATTATCTATGGCTGCTTTTGTGCTATAACAGCAGGGTTGAGTGGTGCAGCAGAGACTGACGGTATGGTCTAAGGAGCGTAAAATATTTACTATCTGGCCCTTCAGTGAAAAAGTTTGCCAACCCTTGGTCTATTTTACAGAGTATCTAGGACAGTGAATGTATAACTTAATTTCTGTAATATATATGATAAAAGAAACTAACAAGCAAGCCAACTATTTCTGAAATCCTATGTATATTTCATCATAAAAATGTTTCCAATATATCACTTATCATTTGGTGATACTTGTCCTGTTTAATTTTAGCCTGTTAATTTATTTTCTGTCTCCCTACACTAGAACATAACTTCCAAAAGGGTAAAGATCATC
The DNA here is from genome assembly GCF_041146395.1 of Eulemur rufifrons. Classification (NCBI taxonomy): domain Eukaryota; kingdom Metazoa; phylum Chordata; class Mammalia; order Primates; family Lemuridae; genus Eulemur; species Eulemur rufifrons. The sequence continues at coordinate 18,920,258 of NC_090992.1, forward strand.
CTGTTTACTGAAGGCATACATTACAGACACTCAGTAAATAGTCCAAGATTATGAGCTAATTAAGTGAAATAAACTTCAAATAATTTTTGCTACACATGGGCTTGTTGCTATCTTTTTTTTAAGAAGAATTTTAATGAAAAGTTAGAGAAGAAATGCCCATGATCATTTCTTTATTTGTATTAAGAAACAAAGATTGTGCATGGTTGGCACATTAGAGAATACAGTTTACAGACGTTAAGAAATATGCCAAATTTATACAGCCATTGGCCACCAGAGCTTGGATTTCAAAGCACTCAGTCTAATAACTTCAGACCCCACACTGTAGTCACTAAACTCTGAAAGGGGAATGATATGACCCAAATTACAGAGGTCCCTTTAATTGTTTTTAAGGAAAATAGGAAGTTGGCTCAAAAATTTCCTTTGTTCTCAGAATAAAGCTGCTAATTTGTATCAACTGGTTTGTTGAACACTTGATTGATAAATTCAGGAATATAAATCAAGGGAAGACTCTTGAGTTCTAGAAACAGACCTTGCAAAGAGGTGGGAACACAAGTAAATTGTGAAGAAAAGGTGGAAGCCTACGATAAAGCAAACAAGAACAGTGAGCCAACCTTGACTGATCTGATTTAGGAGGGCAATGGGAGAGAGAGTTAAGAACAATTAGTAAGATAAAGAAAAAGTGAAGGAAAATAAACAGAAAGAGAAAGGAAATTAGTGCTCCTTGGGCATGAATATGCACATGAGGGATTTTAGGACTACAGATTTTTCTCTCATTCCTAACTTATGCCAAAATCTGTATATGTTAAAAAATAAGCAGAGAATTTCCATACCCAGATACTGTTTTGATTATGCAAAAAAAAAAGTCCAGCCAGGAATTCTGAAGTTTGCTCACCCCAGTCTTCCTGTGATTGAACTCACTTGTTTGAATTTTGCTGCTTTTAAAAGCTTGTTCATCCAACATTTTGGTTTGCACATTGTTTCAGATTTGTAAGGTACTAGTATCAGTGTTTTGATTGTCATGTTGTGCCTGAGGAAAATGTTTGTCTGAGGTCAGGTGAGATGATGAGGCTGAATTTGCTGCTAAAACACAGGGCTTACCATGGGTTCAGGACTTCATGATTCAAGGGTGCTGTTTATCTTGACTGAGGGCATTTTCTGTAAGTGGTAACTTCAGAGAGGAGACCAGAACGTGTTAAGATCTAACTTGCTTTGCTGCTCAAGTAATTATTTTGTATATGCATTTACCCGCATGTGTGAAAACATGGTGTGGTATTTCAAAATATGTTTTTATCGCCCAATAACCCTGACCTTACCATTTTAATGCACCGAATGTTCATTAAACATTTTTATTCACTAAAGATAAAAATTTCAGAAAGAAAATGAAAATGGGTTTTTTGCTTATGTAAAAATAATTAGTTATTCCCCAATCCAAAAGGACACTTTGTAATTTACTAGAGATTGTCACTTATAAGTCAGTTCCACTCCATAATCTCTGTGTATCTTTTATAATGCAGCTCCTATAAATGGCAGAAGATTCCCTCTTTTTCTCCAAGTTACTCTGCCTTTTTCCCCCCTTGTTACTCTTAGCAGCTGAGAGTTAATTATGCCCAGTGCAAGGCACTTTATCACCATTGATCTACTCATGACCCTCTGTTTTTATTTTTTGTTTGTTTATGTTTTCTTCCACCCATTTTATTTGTATTTGTCCATACCCATTCTTCTCCCTACCCTCAAAAGACAACCATTCTAACATGTTTATTTATCTTTTATTTGGTGTAGGGTTGGCAGATAAAAATACAAGACTCCCAGTTAAATTTGAATTTCAGATAAACTACAAATAATTTTTAATATGTCTCAAATATCATTTGGAACATACACTAAATATTTGGCACATACTTATACTAGAAATTATTCATTGTTTATCTGAAATTCAAATTTAACTCAGCATCCTGCATTTTTATTTGCTAATCCCAGCAATCATAGTCTGATATAATCTGTACAATGTATGTTTATCTTCTCTGCATGTATCTTAATGTGTTTTAACAACTCATGAATAATGTTCTTTCTCTCGCTCTTATTTTTATATTGGTAACAATATTTTCATACAATCCATCTATTTGCCTGTGCGTCTTTCAGTCATTACTTCTATGAGTTCTTAATGTCTTCCTTGTATTTCATGGAATACATCCACCACTGGGGACCTCTCTGGTACCCCAGTGACCGATACTCAGATCGGGACAGATACCTAATTTCCAGTCACCACGAGCAATATTGCAATGAGTATGCTCCTAAATGTCCCTCATTATATGTGAGAAAATCGTTGGCTTATAAACTCAGGAGCACAATTGCTTGGTCACGGTATCTGCATGTGTATACATATATATAGTATATACATGCTTAGTATATATACATATATGCTAAATACATTATATACCTAATATTTACACACTGAATTTGAATAAGAGCCGCTGGTTGCTCTTCAGAGGATTGGCAACCATCTCCACTTCCACCACCATTTGGTATTTCCAGCAGTCTAAATTTTGCTAATTTACTAGGTACAATACAGTAGGTAATTTTAGTTTAATTACTAATACATTTCAGGAACTCTTGATGAACTTGTTAGCCTTTGGACATTTCACTTATGGAATCTGCCTGTTCTTTCTCTTTCCTATTTTCACTAGAGCTGTAGTCATTTTGTTGATTTGTAGGAGCTCCTTGTGAATTCTTGATATTAATTCCTTCTCAGGTTTATATGTTTCAAATATCTTCTCTCATTTTGTCATCTATTAAATCTGTTCATGATGTTATTTTCTGAACAGATTCTTAATTTTGATTCATTCAAATTTATCACTTTTTCATTTTTTATTTTTTTGGTCTTATGGTTTGTGTATTTAGTGTTTGGATTAAGAAATCCTTTTCTACCTCTAGGTTATGAAGACATTCTCCTCCATAATCTCCTACCTAGCTCATAAAAGTTTTTACTTTTCATACTAGGTAATTCATCTAGAACCCCCCATTGTAAATGCTGCTATTGAGGAAGTTTCCTAATACAATCAACTAAATCATGTACTCTTTTCCACTTATTCATGTTTCCATGATTATTTTAAGTATGTATGTTGTATGTCATGAGTCTGCCTCTGAATTCTGATTCCATTAGTCTATTTATTAATATGGCTTTGGAGCATGACTTCATATCTGAGAAAGCAAGCTCCTTTTATTATTCTTTTTTATTATTAATTTAGCCATTTATTGTTTTTTACTTTGTCATATCAATTTAGATAAGTTCAACAAGTTCCTCAAAAACTCCAATGAGAACTTTAACTGGGATTGTACTGAATCAGGTAATTTCAGGATAATCGACATTGTACAATTTTTCTATCATCCAAGAGTATGCTCTATCACTCATTTATGTCTTATTTTCTTTGTGTTATATAAAAATTTTAAAATGTTATTCATAGACGGTATGGGTAGACTTGGCTAGCTTAATGCCTAAATACTTTCTAATTCATATTTCTATTGTTAATAGTATCTAATTTATTTTTTCCTACTGTGCCATTTTTGGTGATAAAATGCCCTACTTTTTTAAATCTAGAAAAGTTGCTGAATGTTTGTCTGTTGATTGATAATATAAACTGCAAATAATAAAATAATCTCTTCTGAATCCTTAATTTCCTAGTAATTTTTCTTTCCTTATAGCACTATCCAGGTCTTGCAATAGCATGTTACATTAGACAATGGGTATGTTTTCTCCAGTTTTAAAGAGAAATCATCCAAAGCTTTTCTATTAAGTAAACTGCTGCTTTAATATATAACCTTTAACAGAATAAGAAAGTTTCCTTGAAGTCCTTGTTTTCTGAGTTTCTTATTAAATTGTTTATAGGTATTGAACCCTATCAAATGCTTTTTCTGCCTCAATTGAGAAAATCGTTTCATTTTTTTTCTCTTAGTTTAATAGTGGGTTAACAACTTTTTGGACAAATGATTACATTGTGATGCCATCAGTGTCCAAAGGGCTGCATACTGTGCTACGGGATCCAAGAGAAAGCAGGTGCTGCAGATGGGATTGGTTGGGGATGGCTGCAGAGGACAGGAGCATTTGGACTGAGCCTTTCTGAAAGGGGAGGCATGATAAAAATTATTTTCATCTTCTTTACAGCTTAATATGAAGTGGGGAGAGTCACAGTAATATTCCCTGGCAGCTTCCTGCAGCTGGCAGCAGAAAGACAGTTTAATATAGTGGTCAGGAGTACAGGCTTTGAAATGAGAAGAACCTAGATTTGAATCCCAGTCTTACCAGTAAAAAGCTGTATGTCTTGGCAAGTAATTTAACACTTCTAGGTTTCAATCTGCCCATAAAGAATAAAAGGGGGTTATATTTAGGAATAAATTAAAGGATGTAATGCCTGTAAAGTGGTTAGCACAGTGTCTGGCACATAATAGGAATGTGATAAAATATGGCAGACACAGCAGCATCAATTGTATTAATTGTTTTGAGTCAGTGATCTACCAATGTGGTTCCCAGACCAGAAGCATCAGCATCTTCTGGGAACTTGTCAGAAATGCAGATTCTAACCAGGAAACACTGAGGAAGGAAATCGTAGAGGATGTAAACAAATGTAAAACATATCATGCTCATGGATCAGTAGAATCAACATTGTTAAAATGTCTATACTACCCAAAGTGATTTACAGATTCCATACAATCCCCATTAAAATATCAATGTCATTTTTGCAGATTTAGAAAAAATAATTCTATGCCTCATATGGAACTGGAAAAGACCCCAAATAGCCAAAGCAACCTTAAGCAAAAAGAACAAATTGGGAGCATCACTTTAGCAGACTTCAAGCTATACTACAAGGCTGTAGTAAGCAAAACAGCATGGTACTGGCACAAGAACAGAGACATACACCAATGGATCAGAACAGAGAATCCAGACATAAAACCATCCTACATTGCCATGTGAACCATTCTTTCATTTTTTAATAGCAATTCATTAATGTTTTAGATACTATGTCAGATTCAGTTAGCTACATTTTATTCAGAATTATGTTACATACATTGATAAGTAAAAGCATATGTACAACTATTTTCTCCTACACTTTTCTGATATTAGAAACAGCATCACACTTCGCTACATAAACTAAGTTGGGCAGCTTTTGTCCTTTTTCTATTTTTGTATTGGGGAGAGAAAATACTTTAAAATAAAATTAATTGTTTCTTGAAAGTTGCCTAGGATCCACCTCTAAAATCCATATGGGTCTGACGTTTTATGGAAAGAGAGGTCTTTTCTTACATTTCGAATTTTAAATATCATATTTCTTGGTGCATTCAACTTTTCATCAATTTTGATAGTTTAGATATTTCTGAGAATTTTTCCATTTTATCTACATTTTAAATGTATTAGGTTAGAGTTGTTTATAATAATCTAATTTTTTAAAAAAATCTCTATTTTGTCTGTAGTTATTTCTCCTCTTCATTTTGTTGGTAGTTTATCCACAAAATGTCCCTCCCTCCCTGCCTCCCTCTCTCTCTCTTTCTCTCCCCCACCCCCACCTTTTCCCTGGGCAGTTTTGCCAAAAGTCTGAAAATCTTTTCAAAAAGTCAACTTTTGTATTTACCAATCTTTATCATGTGATAGTCACAAATATAATATCATCTTGCTCTAATGATTTTCCTACCAGTATATAACATCCTTATCCCCCCCCAACCCCTTTTTTTGTTTGCTGAGGCAGATTAGGTTCTGTAGTGGCTGCTCCCCTGTGGTACGTCACTGCTAAGGACACAGTCTACAGTATTGTCTAGGACAGGTTAAAGAGAAAAGGGCATCTTATGAAGCCAAGAATCAACAAGATAAAAAGAGGAGAGAATACCCCCACCTTCTCACCATCCCACAGAGAGGAGTACCAGGGAGTAGGCCCCACAGAGTGAGTCTGCTTCTCGGGGGGCAGAACTGAGTCCTTTACTGAGCTCTTTCATAGGAAAAACGTGAGTACAAATTTATCAGTGAAAAGCAACACAGATTCTGTGGATGCCAGGAATTTCAGATACAGATGCTGACTTTTGACAGAGTTAGTTTTCTGTAATTAGATCTTGTCCAGTTGCAGGAGTGGGCCATGTACCCATGGGAAGCTGAGTTCAAATGCAGTCTCTCCTCCTGGGAGAAAAGAGGAATGTGAGGCTGATTCTAGCTGGCTTTTCTAGGTAACGCAGAGCAAAATTATGAACAAATTTGATCATTATACCATTTTATTTTTCTTCAAATTATATTTTGTCAGATCATAAGAGTACTATCCCATCTTAATTTTGTCTCACATTTACTGGTGTGTATTTTCCATCCTCTATTGTTAATATTTCTCAATGTTTGCCTTACATTTGTTCTTTTGTTAAAAGCATTTTGTGGGATCATTTTTGTTATTATCTGAGACTCTGATATTTCTCATTTATAATTATTTAATTATTATTATAGTAGGATCTTTCTCTTCTTTTATTAGATATTATTCATTTTCTGTACTTTTTTCCCCTCTATCATTTCCTTTGTTACTTTCCCTATATAAACAAGTTTTGTTCTTCAGATATAAAAATTATATATTACGCATTTGTATTCATGTTTTCTGCCTTTAAGACCAAATCTGGTCTATTACTTCTTATTAATTTCTTAAATTTATCAATATCTATATCTTCTCCTTTATTATCTATATTTTTAGTCCTAGGTTGTTCTTGTTATGAATATACTTTATCTTTTGATATACTCAAGTTTTTTTTTTTAACAAAAACATAAATTGAATCAAGTTATTTGATTTATATCATTCCCGTTTTACTTACAGAATCCTAAAATTGTTTTTTTCTTCTGTGAGTACATCTTTCAAGTGTATTTCTAGTGTATGACTCTGCATGGGAAAACTTCCAAGCCCTGTATGCCAGAGAATATTTTATATTATGTCTTCACATTTGAATGATGATTTGACTAGATATATACCTTTAGGTTATTTTCTTTCAATGCTTTAGAAACTTAACTTCTTCATTCTCTTGCACCAAGAGTTGTTGTTGAAAAGGCCAATGACAGTCTAATTTTTATTCCTTTGTAAGTGATTTGTCTTTTGTACACTTATCATGCCTATTTTAAATTCTTTTTCTGTGTGTTCAAATTATTCTGCATTAGATGGTGTACTTTGCTTCTTGTGGTCTTGGTTTGCTCTTAGCTCTCTTCCTCAAGTGTCTTGTTATTTTAACCTGTGAATTCACATCACGGGGCACCCGTTACTCTGTCTGGAGTCTGTAATAGTAGGGCTGAAGGCTCTGCTTGGTGTGTGATTGCCTCCAGGTGCATATAAGGAGTTAGAAGTGGAAAAGCTCCTGGGCACAGAGGTCCAGAAGCGACAGACAGACTGCTAAACACTTTTGTTCATTGCCAGTGCACCAGGCAATGCCTCTGATCACTGTTTCACCTTTAAACTCTTATGAAGCAGCAGCACTGAGAGGATGCAGGTCTCCTGAGTGCTAGTCTTTCATTTCTGGGGGTTGGAGGATGGAGAAGTGAATGTCTGAGCTTATGTGGCCAGCCTGCAAGCTTGTATCCATGCACACCAACATGGCTTTCACACAGCCTGATCTTACCCTGCTCTTTTTCAACACTGGAGTCCTAAGTTATTGCATGTGATGTCCGTGATAAAAGCAGGAGCAAAGTTTGATGGCATCCTACAGCCTATGCCCTCACTGCTACTTCCTGTTGACCTCAGCTTCATATTTTAAACATCACCCACCCAAACTTCCAAAAACGCAAAGCAGACCTTAGACTCCTCAGGAATCCTTTGGTTTTTTCAATTTTCATTCCTTGAATCCATGCTTTCTTCTAGATTCCGTAGTTCTCTTTGGGTTGATTTTGGGGCAGGAATCAACATCCCATTCCAGTTTGACATCTCTACAAGAACCCACTATTTAGTGTTCTAGGTTATGAACTACTAGGTTCTAGGTTCTGAACTACTAGGTTCTAGGTTCTGAACTACTAGCATTCTAGGTTATGAACTACTGTTATGCCCACAACTCAAGTTTATGTCATTAACTTGTCTCTTCTTCAAGTCATGTCAAACTTACAGAGTAAATATTTCCCATGCCTCTTATTAAATGCTCTTAATTCATTCTCTCACTTATTCTTCCAACAAATATTATTGACCGTTAAGATGTGCTGGCACTCTGATAGGTGCCAGGGACACAACGATGAATTAAAGCATGATACAGAGCTCAAAGCATTTAGCTAACCAGTATTAAAGGACTTTTTGGGAACACACAATAAAATTCCCTTGAAACTACCACACTAGTTATTTGAATTATGATAGAGATTAGAATGCATTCTCTCCCATCTTACATAACTCAAAAAGATTATTTTTAATGAGCTATTATTTCATTTCCCAGGCTTTATTTTGCATTGTTTAATTCTTTTAAAATAGCATTTCACATTATTGAGGGGAAGGTTAGTTCATCTGCTGATTGCTGTACCTTCTGGGATCCCTTCTGTTCCCTACGGCTGAGGCAAAACCCAAATTTACTAATGAACTGCCAAAAATTTCATCTCACAAATTCCTACTCATATGCCATTGCTGTTAAGACTTTGTAGTTATTACAGTGATGAGTTTATAGCCTGGAAACTAGGACAGTGCTGTTACAACTAATTCATTACCTACACTTCACACATTTTAAAGGGGAAAAAAGGATATGTGTGTGTGTGTGTGTGTGTGTGTGTACGTGAGAGACATAGAGAAAAAGGCCATGGTGAGTGTGTTTTCTCATTTAGCATCGGACTTCATTCTGCAAGCCAATAAAGGATTAATTAAACAGTTATCTCATCCTTGATCTTTGAACTCATGTCAGTCTTTGGTAAACCCTCCCCCTCCTATAGGTCATTAATTCATTTATTTGTTCATTCAATAAAGGCCAATTGAGTGGTACTGTGCTAGGCTTTCTGAAGGTGCTGAAGATATAGCTAGTGTGGCAGCTTCATAATGGATCAACTTAGCTGGGCTGAACTACATTTTCCAGAATTCCCCTTCCTAGATATTTCTGGCTAGGGTGGGCTGTAAGAGACTTTTCTCCTGAGAGACTCGGAGGGTGGAGGAGAAGCAACAGCCATTTGGGTAGCTAACACACATTGTTAATGATCTGCTAACTTACCTCACTGATGTGAGTTAGCAGGCAGCCCTGGGCTACCTTCCCCTGTATTCTCCTTAAGTTTCTTTGACTCATGGGCCAGGAATGTGTGTTGAAAAGGGGCCCTAGTTTCTGCAGGGTATCTACAACACCAATGTCAGAGAAAACAAAGACTGACACGGGCTCCAGTCCATCCTCATGGGGTTCTAGCTCATGCTATGGCTTCCAGCCTCCTCTAGATCTCCCCCACTTTCCATCCATCTTCCCTCCCTGCCTGCCTACCCGTGGGCTTTAAGCTCTAGTACAAGACATGGAGACAAGGGCCCTATGGAGACTGCTTCACCAGCTCCCACATGGCATAAGGTCAAATGCCTGCAACAAAACCCTTACTATTGTATGTATGTATCTCCTAAGTGGTTCTACTTTTCTGATTGAACCCTGACAGATACAGCTGTAAACCAGAAAATTCTAATTTCTGCCCTATTGGACTTTATGCTTTAGATGGGGAGGAATATATTTTCAATATATTATATCATAGTTAATTCATTACAACTGTGAAAAGTCCTGTGAACCAAAACTAGGAGTGATGGGAGAGTTTCTAATCAGGAGTCTTCTAGAGAGATTCTCAGAAGGCTTACAGAACAGAGAATGTGTTCCATTTTATCAAGGATCTCTTGGATCCCATTTTACCTCTTTTGTAAATACCCCCTGGCTTCAGTGTACTTTCATTTCCAGAAATAGCAACTCTTACTTGGAGGACTGCTCTTGGGCTATTGAAACATGCTTTGTCCCCATGAAGAGAACCTGAAACTTGGTCCACAGGATATGTCTGTCTTCAAAATTACGTTCTTTTATGATCCAAAATAGGCTCTCCCCCAACTGTTCCTTTCCTAGTGCCTTTCCTTGTTCAGAGACTATCATGGACAGAATTAAAGCAGATGATGAGAAGCAATTTTTTCACTTAGAATTTGACATTGAGAAGTTTTTAGTTAAGTATATTTTAGTGCTTTAATAAAGGTCTAATTAATTTCAGGAGTATTTATTCTATTCAACATTATCAACAATAATCTTATCTTACCCTCCTCCAAAGCTAGATTTTCAACCAAAATTACTTCTCTTAGTAAATGGCACTTTGATGCTATGGCCAACCTGGGTGGTACCTTGGCCTCTTTACTTCTCACCTGTCACATCACATCCATCACCAGGTTACTTAACATATGCTCCTTTTTCATTCACTTCGATCTAGACCCTTCTTCACCCCTTTTTTTCAATCCTCTTTACTGTCCAGCAGAGAACTTGTCTGGACTGTTCAATTGTCTCCTAACTTTTCTCCCCACAGTCTTTGCACTTTCATTTCATCGTCCAGTCCTTCCCAGGAGGAACTCACATGCATGCCAACGTGACCAAATACCTTAAGGGCTTACAAGCATCGAGCATCTATATATTTCAGTTTTAGCAAAATGCCCCTGAAAAGAATTGTTAAAATGCAGATTAGTGGTCTTCTACAGAACTAGAAGATAAAAATCTCAATTTCTTAGCATGAAGATTAGAGTTTAATTCAGGCACTATCCAGCTGTCCTGCTCTTCTCTCATATTCTCTTCCACTCTGAGAAAATTTTAGCCACTTCCTGAGCATTCACAGTATATACCACCTTGCCTTTGCATATGTTGTTGCTACTACTCGCAACACCCTGTCTTCCCTCGTCAAACTTTTATTTTCTTGTCAGTTCACATTTTATTGTTTGAAGCCTTCTCAGAGACCCCCAGAACAACCTTGGCTTTCTCTAGGCTTCTACTATACTCCATAGTTTTTAAAAAACATACCTGTCATGGTATGTATTTGTTAGCATGTATGCTTTCCAAATAGTAGCCTATAAATATTTGAGAGCAAGAGACTGTCTTTTTAATTTTTTAATTCCCTAACATGTCAGAGATGATTAAAATTTATTTGACGAATGAGAAAAAATAGTTACATCTGTATTATTCCCTTAGGAACCCAAAGGATTTTGGAAACTGGACCTCTCCTTTGTGAGGTATGTAATGAATAGGAAATTATCTCTCTATTGTACCAAGAGACTTAAGCTCTGCCCCCAGTCTTTCATGACACACTCAGCAAAATGGAACCCCTTCTGTTAACCAGACCCTCCTTTCTTGGATTGGAATGGAAGGATCCACCATTGCTACCCAAGCTTTTATTTGGGGGACCTCACCTGCCCTCCACCCTCAGTTCCCAGGCTGTTAATTGAATCATTCATTTTGGAGAGAAGTTCTGGGTAACATAATAGTCTTCATTTCATTGTGCTTGCAGTGATATCTTAGTGCCCTTTAGGGAGTGGTGCTCTAGACAACTGTCCTTTAATTTAACTCTGGATCTGATAATGTCCTCAACTTTCAAAAATAGACTCCCACCAAAACTACCCTACAATGGGTTCAAGAACTTTGAGGAACCAGGCAAAACCTACAGCATCTCTAGTGAGACTTCCAGTATAGCAAATCTCACTGAGCAAATCTTTTAATCATATGAGATTCAGTAGTAGTAATATTGACCAGGTGGTAGTTAACAGCTACATGGGTAGAACTATGGCAGAAAACATAAATCACTCTATGATAACAAAGAAAACAACCTAAATATGACAGGGGTGGGGCACCATAGCACTTTCTGCTTCTTTTTCTCACTGCCATTTAGGACTCACTGTTCTTTTGAAGCCATTCCTACAACTACTGTATATTCAAGATGTAAATTAACAGTAAGCTATCTCTTAAAAGTCTCATGATTCTGTCACATTCTAGAACATTTCCATAATATATATTTTAGAAAAATATGTTATTTATTTCAAATTCTTAAGGGGATAAAATGAATTCATTGCTTTAGTTAAAATAATCTGTATGTTATCTTGCAGGCGATGTTGACATCTAAGTAACATATTACATTGTAAGAATTCTGTAAAAAGATTTTGCAATAAGAATTTCAGATGTTAGCTGGAAAAAAATTCTTCCAACTTTCTTTTGAGTCTAATAAGAGGCCCATTATTAATTAAAAATAGTCATTTAAACTTATTAGATGCATAAAAATGACACCAAGTACCCAGAATCTTTCTGGCATGGAGATAACATTATTATATTAAAAAATAAGGAGCTAAGGCAATGTTGAATGTCTTAAGTCATTTCATTTATTTTAGGCTGTGTCTACAAGGGCAAATACAATGGAGCACTGTTCAATTATTCAGAGAATTTAAATATGATAGATTGGAAAAAAATATGATTAATTGATATCATTGTTTCCTTTTTTTTTTTGAGACAGAGTCTCACTCTGTTGCCCGGGCTAAAGTGAGTGCCGTGGCATCAGCCTAGCTCACAGCAACCTCAAACTCCTGGACTCAAGCAATCCTCCTGCCTCAGCCTCCCTAGTAGCTGGGACTACAGGCATGCGCCACCATGCCTGGCTAATTTTTTTTCTATATATATTTTTAGCTGTCCATATAATTTCTTTCTATTTTTAGTAGAGACGGGATCTCACTCTTGATCAGGCTGGTCTCGAACTCCTGACCTCGAGCGATCCACCCGCCTCGGCCTCCCAGAGTGCTAGGATTACAGGCGTGAGCCACTGAGCCCGGCCTGATTGTTTCTTTTTTCCTACAAAAATGAGTTGCTTTGAATGATTCATGTAATTGCATTATCTCTTTACTTCTTTTAGTTTTTTAGACAGACAAAATTCCTTGAGGGTAAGACCCATTTCTATATTTTGTTTGTTCTAGTTTTACATATCTTAGTTTAGAACTTTGCATCTTTAGAGGAACTAGTTGACAAACTCCCCTAGCTTTATAGAATTTGGCAAAACATCAATAGGCAACGCCCTATGAAATCGAAGTATTTCTAAATGTTCCCTAATTATCTGAGTGTTTCCATTTTGTTGGGGGTTTTGGTACTAATTTTCTAAATAAAGAATTATTTGTAAATTTATGAACTAGGATCTTAGTTACAGGTCTTACATGAACATTAGCCACTTACTAGCTTAAGTGCCTGTGCTTTCATAGCAATTGTCATTATGTAAAATTTGGGGTTAAAAGTGGCCTTCCTGATGCATCAGAAAGTGTGTGTGTGTGTGTGTGTTTCCTCTAAGGAAAGAGTGACCAAAATGCAAGAAAGGGTCTGTCTTCAGAACAAAGAAACAAATGATAACAAATGTATAGAGAAGAATAACATGACCTCATTCTAATTGATGACTTTCACAATCATTACTTGCTATCCAGGGGCATTAGTCAAGGTTCAGACCTTAGCCCAGGCATTTACCACTCAATATCATACAGCCAAAGTGAGGAACTTCTCCATGCCAATTACCTGTTACAAACAAACTATCAAGTCACTCTGAAATAGTTAAACAAATCCATACATTGATATTTGCTGGTATCTTTTTATGCTACATTGAACTGACTTGAAGTTTATGCAATATAAACTTCTGTTCAGATATTTCTGAGATTTTAAAATTGGGAAAGTCTCAAAGGAGATGAGGATTCTGAAGTACTGTAGAAATGCTGAGTATTCCTATCAAAACAGTGAAAAACAGAGAAGCCTATTTCCAGTGCCCCAAATTAAGGATGCTTTTTAAACCTTCCATTTCATTAAATTGCATGGCTGGAGAGGAGAGTCATGCTAAAATATTGTGATTAACACAAAGGAAGCTTAACAGACAATGCTATTATAGGTGAAAGACTGCTAATTGCCATCTTCCCAATAACTTATTGATTTTAATCAAATCTTCCTAGAGCAGCATGCCAGCGGCAAATGGATAACTAGATAGAGGGAAAACACAACAATGGAAGGAGTAATATGGAAGAAATTATTCATGTTTGATTTGTATAAAATTGAACAAATATTCTTGATCAGCATTTATACAAATATAGATTCGTCGGGAAGGTGCTATCTAAATTGCTTCTCTCACAGTGTATTGAAAATTACCATAACTGTTAGCATTTTTAATTATTTTGATCTGCTGAAAATAGATTAAACTGAATGGGAAATTGGCTTATTAAGGCTTACATATTTGAGTTAATATGAAATGTTCTCAGCCAGTGTGTCTCAAGAATCTTTTAGCCTAAAAGATACTCGCTATCTCTGCTTGACAATTGAGAGGAAGAAGTGGGGGATTTAATCCTCAGAAGGCAAAGTTTTGTTTTAGGGTGGGAGTAATAGAAAACCTTCTCACTCCCATCGCTTCATTAGCAAAACTCAACCACATCTGGTAATGGAAATATTTAATAAATGAGCAACTTGTCTGTTTGATAGAGAGAAGCAAGTTTTTGTAGCGGAAAAAAAATCTTGCTAGACTAAACTTAACACTTAAAAAAAAAAAATGGAGAACCCTTGAAATCCATCTTGTATTACAAGAGCAGTTTCTTAGTGTGAGATTCAATATAGTGTGAAACATTGAAGAGCTCACACTTTGGCCATTCACTGATGATGAAAAAAAGTACAATGTGGAGTTTCAGTTCCAGTCTCCAGGCAGCCCCGTGGCATCCCACAGAGTGTTTGTCTTTTGGGAATGTCTTATTCATCAGATTGTGACACTGGACACAAAGGTAGATGTTAAACATAAGCATGACTCACTTTTTTTTTAAAAAAAAAACTATTTAGTTTTCCTCATGAATCAAATTAATAACATAAAGATTTCAGTTCCAAAATTATTTTCTTCAACATCTGCATAGGATTAAATGTTTTAAGATCTTAGAGTGGAGTTTGTCAATGTCAACACTATTGACATTTTGAGGCTAGATAACTGCTTGTTGTAGGGCTCTATCCTGTGCATTTTATATGCCAGTAGCACCCCCCTCCAATATATGACAACCAAAAATGTCTCCAGATATTGTTAAATGTCCCCACCTGGGTAAAATCACCCCTGATTGAGAATAACTGGGTTAGTACCGGGGATTCTTTAGTTCTCTTGATAATGATGTATCTCAAATAACTATCTAGAAGATTTCCCTTTCACTCTGAAATGTAGATACAGAATAATGAAATTTTCACTATGGCTCTAAAGTCTGAGAAGTTTCTGTTTAAATATATTGTATCCACAAAACACCTGCATCTAGGTCAGCATTTGAAATTCATGAGATTAATTGACTATATGAAACAGGTAGTAGAAAATAATCACAGTGGGAGTTTTAAAAGGCAAGTAAGTCTCAAGATTATAAGATGCCACCTTCTGTTTAAGGTTCTAGGGAGATACAGTCTAGTCCAACAATGGCAAATGGTTCGGAAATAGTTGCCAACTCCAGCTGATCGGTGGTAGCTGACGGAAGCCCTGTATTGAGGACGATTCTGATGCTGCATCCAGGCTCCGCAGGAAAGAGGGCTGTGATGAATTAGCGATGTCTACCTTGGACAAGCAAATGGGAATACGGGGACATATTTCATACATTGGCCCATTCCTTTCTAGTCATTTTAACTGATTTGCTCTCGAGACTATATTAAGCACCTGGTGAGACTATGGTGTTCTGTTTCTGTATTGCATGATAGAAATACATAAAAAAGAGAAGAAATGAAATAAGGTCATTTCTAAATATTGACTAAGAATCACCTCTTCCCTAGGTACTATTTTGGGCTGCATAGACAGGCTATTGAATAAAAAACATCGTCTTGTATATCAAAATATCAGTGTTCTAGTGGTCTGGTCTCCAAGGCAAAAGAAACAAGCCACTCGTTAAAAAAACACAACAAAAAACCCATCACAAAGCCTTGCCTTCCCAAGAATGTATAGTTTCTTCTAGAATCTGTATAATTCTTTTCATTCTGTGTTATCTAGTATTTCTCTTAGTTTCTGAGGTTCCAAGAGCAAATATTAGGCCAATTTCCCTTTGCATCTAGATAGCGGTATGGATCTAGTCTCTAAGAATGCTTTGTAAGGAATTGAGGACAAAGCAGCTAATGTACTTCTTTAGGGCTGAAAATGGCTATGCTGATGGTAATGCATCTGGAATGATTAAATAGGAAGTAGCCAGTCATATGCATAACATATCAAAGATCTTTTGGGAATTTGCCTGCCAAATAGCACTGTACGTTATTGTCTCTTTCACAAATTAAATAAGATATAATCAAATTGTTTTACATGCCTCCTTTAGATGAATAAAAATACATAATCATAATAATAATTTACAAAATGACTTTCTAGTTATAAGCTACCCTTTTCTTAAACCTTACCATTTCTGTAGCTAGGACTAGCAGTTGGCTTATTAGGCTAGTAGATGGTATACATAGAGAAATAAAGTTTTGCTCGTTTTTCCCTGGTTGCTGCATACATAATGAGAATCAAAGTAATAAGCTCTTCCAAAACGAGGGTTCTAGCCCTCTCTCACCACTCAAGTGACTCTGAGGTAACACTGCCTGGAAAGGCTCAATCCAAATTTGTATCTTGGCACAAAAATTGCAAATGACATATGTGTGGATAATCGAAAAACCACACGTATTAAATCCTTAACTGTTACAGTTCTACTGTAGATAAGGTTGACAAAAAACTCTGTTGACTTTATTTCTTTGTATCAGGATGGACTTAATTTCCCTGGTTATTAAGACTGAGACAAAGTGAGTATGTAGCTAAGTTTGCTGAACTCCAAGGCAAGGAAAACGTGTTCCAATGCAGGGAATAGGATTTGTGGATTGGGGTTTTCCAGATTGTCAAGATTGTCATGTTTACTCAGAAAAGATTAATGCCTTGGGGATTGACTTCCACGTGGATATAAAAGGGTGAGAACAGCCTCTTGTGAAGGTGGCCTCCCAAACCAGTGGCAAGGCTGGGCTTCCAAAGGCAATGGCCATGAAGTTCCCCGGGAAATGTGACTGGCCAGTTTAGGACTGATTTGCTGTAGAGGAGTTCAGCACAGACCAATTGCCGAGCCTCAACTCCATTAGCTGAATAGTCACAAGGTCACTGTCAGACAATTTTTTTGCCTACTTTGACTAATTTTGTGAAAACAAGTTGTTACATTCCTCCTTGTGGTGTCCTGGCCACCTGCTCTTTTACACCCTCAAGGCTCAGCTTGCACAAATCCAAGGTGCTTTGGAAGTATTTTTAATCATCCCCATGTTAACTTTACATCTGTGGCAGCTTCAAATGAAAGAATATGTTTTACAGAGAAAGAAAAACATGTACTTTACACATAGTGAGAATATTATTAGAAAATAATGACTGATTTCCTTGATTTGAAGCATTTGTGGCAAATTGCTCCCAGGATCTAGAAAACAAAACTAGCATTAAAACCCTTTGGAAAAAACAGAGTGCATAAGAGAACCAACTGGGTTTCTTGGTCAAGCATCTTGCCCTGTAGTATGGGCTCCTTTGCAACTCAGAGTTGAAAATGAATCTGAAATAAAGTCAAGGTCAGAGCCACCAAAGGGATTTCAAAAGTATATTTAGATGCACGTGGCAATCGAACTACTAATGTTGGGTAAATGAAAGAGTAAAACAAATTACATGATTCGTTATCAACTGGAAAGATTTGGAGAGAAAAGACTCTCATTTGAAAGAATACTTTGGGGCTTTTCCTTCCACAAGAAACATGTTTCATGTCATCCAGACACTAAGTAGATTTCTTTCACAAAAACTGTTACATTATCTGGGTAAACATGTCAATCAAAGACTACAACTAGCAATTTACAGCAATGATGCTAGATTTAACATCTAGAGAGCAAGATTCCAGTGGGAAATAGTGTTTTTATTTACCTCTTTGTTACTAGAACAATTTTTTTTTTAAAAAAGGTTTCTACATAAGGAGCTTTGAAAAGAGAGTATTTATGTTATAAGCAAAACAAATCTTTAAAACTTTGAGGTCTTTTTATTGGATTGCTTTCTCTTTCAATTTAAGAGCTGATGTCTACAAAACACTGTTTACGAAATTTTTAAGTGTGTCTCGGAACAAACACTTTTTCTTATAATGAAGCTTTGGAAGAAGGGTGACAAGATGTTATTCTGCTTGCATGTTAAGGTTTAATCATTACTTATTAATTATCTTATTTTCATGAGATTTTCTCAAACTTAATATTCCATTAAGGTAGCATCTGTTAGAGGAATTATCTTGGTTTTTTAAAGCAAATTTTAGCTGATTACCATGAATCTACATAATTAGAATTAGGTCTAATTATGTAGTGTAAATACATGTAATATATTTATAACATATAATGACATAATTATGATTCACAATAATGTTGAAAAACTCCTCCTTAAAATTAGGAAGAAAAATATGCGGCACAACCTCTCTACAATTTATTAGCAATTTTACAATGTGTGTTTTCCTGTAGTTTCTAAAATGAAGCTTTGTGAGAAAATATAATTAAAAATAAATATATTTTTGAAGTTATTACCCCAAAAGAATACTACCAAACCTTCATTAGATTTCAAAACTATAAATATTTTGCAACTTGTTTAAGAATACATTTCAAAATGTTAATACTAATAAGCATACATTTCTAATATATCCTGAACGAAATGTCGAATTTCAAGAATATCTAGCAAGAGCTAATGCAGACAGTTCTCACTTTGTCTTATAAATCATTCATCAAAATGATGGAAATGATAACAAACTATGATGAATTTTTACTCATATACTACCCGGAAATACAATGAGAAAAATCTGGGCTACATTGTTGCATTTTATTTCCTATATCATGTGCAATATACATTTCAAAATTGCAGGACTAAATTAGTCATTCAATTCATAAAAGTGAATGATAAATTTGATATACTCTAGTAGGATCCATACATGTTCTCCGTACGGGATCAGACAGAAAATATTTTAGGCCCAGAGGGTCACATAGTCGGTCCCAACTATTCAAGTCTGCTGTTGCTGGTCAGTCTAAAGCAGCAATGAACAATACTTAAATGCATGAGTGTGGCTCTGTTCCAACAGAACTTTATTTACAAAACAGGCAGCTGCTGGATTTGATCTGTTGTGGCTCACAGTTTGCTGAGCCCTGCACTGTACCACAGTGGCTGGAAGAATAGATTCTGTAGTTTGACCTCTATGTTTACATCTTGCTTTCACTATTTAATAACTTTGTGACC
The DNA here is from genome assembly GCF_041146395.1 of Eulemur rufifrons. NCBI lineage: Eukaryota > Metazoa > Chordata > Mammalia > Primates > Lemuridae > Eulemur > Eulemur rufifrons. The sequence continues at coordinate 18,939,450 of NC_090992.1, forward strand.
TCAGCTAAGGTACTTTGGTTTTCTCATTTGTAAGATGGTGGTAATAACCGTTCCTGTCTCATAAGTTTGTTGTGAGGATAAAAATGAAATAATTTATGTAAAGCACTTACTCCTTTGTAGGAGGAATAAATTGGTGTTTATAGATATATAGCATGTATATGCAAAATATTTGGTATTCAACATTGGTCTTTAGATTTTTATAGCACAGTTTTACATATTAAAGTTTGAGGAGCATTGGTTTAGTTGTGGAAGCAAAAATGTCCATACTGACAATTTTTCCAAAGTAGTAAACATCACAATGTCCTGAATCTGACCTTATCACAAGGCATAAACTATAAAATATACTAAATAAATAATGTATACAGTAGTTTCTTTTCATCTGTAGGGGATACATTCTAAGATCTCCAGTAGATGCCTGAAACCTTGAATAGTACCAAATTCAATTGTTGTCATTTGGAACACGTTTCTGTTCACGTCTTCACCCACAAATTTAATGACTTTTCCATCTTAACTAAGCACTTATCACACACTGTGGCTGAGACTTCTGCAGTTTGAGACACAACAGCAAAACTGGCACAAATTCCTTTTTCCTTCTTCAAAATTTCATGGATAGAAGATTTGTTCTTACCATAGATCTTAACAACCTCAGCATATGATTTTTTCCTTTCCTTAAGTCAAGAACTTTCACCTTTTCACTTAAAGGAAGCGCTTTAAGGTTTCTCTTTGGCTTATCTGAATTGCCAGCATCACCACTCTTGTGCTTTCTAGCCATTATTAAGTAAAATAAAGTTTGCTTGAACCCAAGGACAGTTGATTGGATAACCCAGATGGCTAAGTGGCTAATGGGCAAGAAGTGTCTACAGAATGGACACGCTGGACAAAGGGATGATTCATGTCCCATGGGAAATGGTGTGAGATTTCATCATGCTACTCAGAACAGTGGGAAATTGAAAACTTACGAATTATTTATTTCTGGAATTTTCCATTTAATATTTTTGGACCATGGTTGACCTCAGGTAACTGAAACCATGGAAAGTAAAATCATAGATAAGGGGGACTACTGCACTTAGATTATATATATATTATAGCTATAAAATATCATATACCATATACAGAAAGTATATGATTATGTATTCATGTATAGTCAATCAACAAATAGCTTTTTGGCATAGTTATGCTTAGCCAACGGGCTTCCTTGCCTTTTTTTTTAAATGTAGTGAGAGATGCAAACAAAGAGCAGACAATTACAATTCAGTATGATAAACTATTCTAGTAGAGTGCACATGTTATATTTTTATAGGATTTTATGTGAGATTCTGTAAAATTCTTTGCAGACCTTTGAAAATCCTTAGAGGATTTTCATGAATATATATTTGTCTTACCACTAAAAATACAAGCCTTTTAAGGATAGGGTGTGTTTATATATAATACACTGTATTTCCTAATGTGCTTCTCATGTTTTATACACATCCCATTTGATTAAATTAATTTTGCTATTAAGCAGATAAGATAGTCACAATTAATTCATCAAACTTTTCTTGTGGTCATATAATCAATAGTTCAGGCACTGTTATGAGGATAAATGAGAGAGCACCTTATAACTTAAAAATGTGAATCTTAACTGCTTACCTATCTTTCCAAAAAGTTGTAAGGAATAACTGCACAATATTGTAAAAAATAAGCTAATAAATAATTGATACATAATCCATGCAATGCCACTGAGTTTCTAACAAATATGCTCTATGAACTAAAGAGCAGATTGTAGTAGAGTGATATGAGCCTGAGTGTTAGGAGATCTGAGTTTGAAGATCAACTATAGAAAAATAACTTAGGTAAGTGTGTACAAGTCAGTTGTCCGTAGGCCTTGGGTTTCTCATCCATAAAATAAATGAGCTTTATGGAGTCTCAAAACAGTGGGATCCATCAGACATGGAATTCTCATCTTCCTCCCTGAAATTCTGATATGGCTGCCAGAGGTTTGGGTGCAGGGAGGAGATGGAGGGCCTGATTTGGTGTCCTTGGTTCAGAGTGGCCTTGTTGGTGGGCCGTTTTGAACCCTGGGCAATGTACCTTAGGACCATGGAACCAGAAAGGTGAGAAACAAAGAACTAGATTATTCCTCAGATCCCTTTCAGGGGTGCAGCAAATGTGATCCAGGACCTTTCCCTAGACCACACTTCTCTCTTCACTTTCTCCTATCTTGCTCTTTCAGCCCTGGGTATAGAGTCCTTTCGTGCGTCCACAGCAATTCCAGCATTTTTAATCCAGGCTTTGGCTGCCTTAGGTAGTTTCTATGACCCATACATTTATGACTCTGTCTCCTCACCAAACTCACCCTTCTCTTTATCCCATTCTCTCATGGTCCAGTGTGGGAGCTCACCCTTATCCAAGAAGCCATTTCCACCTAACGTATAATTTTAAGGTTTAGCATAAAGAGTTCACCAACTCGGATAATCTACTTGAATTTTCACAGCAGCCTTCACATTTTAAAAATGGCTAATTAATAAATGGGGAATGTATACTGTTGGGGAGGGAAGCTGTGGGCTGGAACAGGTTTTAAAGAAGGGGGATCACTTAGCTATTCAACATTTACACTTTGAAAATCCTCTAGTAGAAAATACTTTTAGTCTGGGATGCTCGGCCTCTCATCTAATGTAGATGCTGTTCATAAACTTGTTGAACGTATCTTTAGCCCTCGCTGCTCAAAGGATGTCCCAATGACCAGCACAGGGACATTGTTGGAAATGCAGAATCTTAGGCCCCTCCCCAGTCCCATGGAACCAGAATCTGTATTTTACTTAGCAAGATCCCCCTCATGATGATTCTTGAGAACATTAAAGTATGAGGAGCAGTGATATACCAGATAGGCAAAACTCCCTCATGTTTGGATCAATGCATTAGCAATACTGTTTTTGCAAGGAAGAGGATGGGATAAATACTGTCTAACCCCAATGGGTTGAATTTCACAGATATATACATAATCTCTCCAGTCAACGCCACACCCCCTGGGCTTTGGGAGAATTCCTTACAATCCATAAACAACCGGGGCAATGGAACATACCAAAAAAGATACACACAGTTTGTAACCTGTATCTGGCTGCTCCTACACTAAACATACTTTCCCTTTTTGACATGCCTTGTTTACCCACCTGCTTGTGCTCTCTAAGGGTGATTAAAGCCACTTTGGGGGAATAAGCTTGACGTTATACATCTTTCCTTCCTTCTCATCTCAAACTGCTCACTCACCGCCAGTACCTAATATAGTACAGTCCACATACTTGCTACTAAAGAAATGTTGCTTAAACTTCTAATAAAGAATCAGTAGAAACAGGTCTATATTGAAAGATGTCTCTTTGACCCACAGGAAACACAGCAAGGTGAAGACACATGCTCTAAGCCTTCTACCTTGCTTTTGTAAATAAAGTTTAATTGGCACACAGCCATACTCATGTGTTTACATATTGTCTGGTTGCTTTTGTGCTACAGTAGTACAGATGAGTAGTTGTGACTGAGACCACATGGCCCACAGTGACAAAAATATGTACTATATGGCCATTTACCGAAAAAGTTTGCCAACTCCAGTGACAGAGCTCGTGCCTGGGTCCTTAAAGCCATTCTACACTCGTTTGTATATGGCACTGCTGCTGACCTCTCTGGGCTGGTGAACTCAGCAAGAATGACCTAAATTGCACAAGGCTAGGATTTAATTGAGGCACAAAAAGTCCTTTCAGCAAAAGCAAAAGTAACCAGCAGTGAGCCTCCTTCCTGGCCTTTCAAGCCCAGACCCTTTTTTCATAGAACATTTAATACAACATTTGAGTAGCACCAAAGTTTGACTTACACTTTGATGATCAAAACACATTCTCCTCCCTCATCTTCGTCTAAACTATATGTAATTGAGTAAATTCTGGAAAAGCATTCATACAACTTGTTCTGTGAACCTTAAAATTCCCCAGACTGTCCTCCTCACTGCTCTGCCTTCATGTGTGTGCCTACAAATCTTCTGAACCCCCAGAGGGAAGGAAAAACCCTCTGCAGGACCTCTCTCTCAAGCTCTGCTTAATTTAACTTCTGTACTCTGAACAGTCATTCAAAATACCTTGTACCATCTCACCGGCAAAACTTCCTAATATTTTACTGGTATAGGAAGTCTTTGTCCCCTGAAACATAATTGAAAATTATTTCACATTTTCTTACCATTTTACACACTGTCCCAAATATCAGCTCATTTATCAGTTAGGGTTTAAACAGAAAAGTGGGTATCTAATATCTAATATTTAATAAAATGTGTTCATAGCACTTCATCTTATATTTCAGTATTTAAGTTATTATTGCTATTATTATTACTATTATTATTCTTTTGCTTTGAATAGATTGTGAGTGAAGACTGAGGGATTTCCAATATATGCTTTCCCTGACAAAGTTTTCATTAAAAAAGACACCTGCTGTTTATGAATCTGATGGAGTCTCCTCCACTTTAACCCACTGTCTCTTATCTTTGCATTTCTTCTCTCAGAGTCAGTATGAGGAACATGGTTGCTGGTCCTACGATTAATCCCCTGCCCTAGGAGGACACATACTTAGTCTAATTGGGCCAGAACCAGCTCTTTTTGCTTCCGCCTGCCTAAATTTGAAATGTCCTGAGAAGGGATATTCTAAATGTATACTTTAAGTCTTCTGCAAATCATTTACCTTTCTGATGCCAAGGATTTGCTAAAGAGAGAAAGAGCATTACATGGCTGTAGTTTTCAATTAACATTGCAATGTTGATGACATAACTCTTTGTGAGTCACTTTAATTATTTTAAATGTATGTGGACAAATCAAATATAAAGATGGTAATGGCCCTGAACCCAGGTACTTCCTGTTGCTTGCCAACGTGAGCCAACTTGGTTACTCACCTTCATTAGAGTTAGATGCGAGCTACAGACATTCTGCTCATAAGCTCAATGACAGGTTACAGTCAAAACAAGTGTCAGGGTGAATTCAGCCCCACATACAGGCATTTATTAGCATGCAGTCACAGGACACTCAGACTTCCCTGTGCCAGGCCTCCTTCCTTTGAAGTGCTCCAAGAAGGCCTTGCATAAACCACATCATTAAGGCAGGTGCTTTCAGCAAGATTTGGCTAACCAGAGAGTTAGAAGACCTAAATAATCAGTAGCCTAATAACCTTGAAATACAGTCTATGGTTTTCTTTCATTCACTTTCCTGCAAGATCAGGAAGTGCCTCTACAGTATTTTATCAATGCACATGTCTTAAACATCACATATTTCCCAATGACATTCATCTCTTTTGTTATTTAGCAAGACCCCAATGTTGTTCACAGGCAAAGATAGCTGAAGCCCCCACTACAACCTTTTTGGCACCAGGGACTGTTTTCATGGAAGATAATTTTCCACAGGCTGGGGTGAGGTGGGGAATTGGTTTCGGGGTGATTCAAGCACATTACATTTATTGTGCACTTTATTTCTATTATTACATTGTAATATATAATGAAATAATTATACAACTCACCATAGGTTAGGGACTCCTGCCCTATAATAGTTGCCTCTGGGCTGTGACCTTTTGTGTGCAATGTGTGATATGGGCAACAAACCACCCCTAGGTCGTATATTGAAAGGAACACAACCATATATATCACACTGCCTATGATGAAGTTATTTCAGTATTAGCTATAGACTAGATAACATTACCAGCATTCTTACCATCCCTGATTTGGTGTTTGTTCATTTGTTCTGTCAATGAAACAAGCACTGAGCTCAAGCCCTGCATGACACCGGGGTTAGAAAGGTGAATAACAGAGCTTTGCCCTCCCGGTGTCCCATAGCAGGGCCTCCCTGCTCAAGTGTGGCCATTGGACCAGCAGTATCACCATCAACTGGAATTGTTAGAAGTGCAGACTCTCAGGCCCTACCCAAGATCTTCTGAATCAGTGTCACATCTTAACAAACTACCTAGGTGCCCTCAATGCATGTGTACGTTTCAGATTCATAATCTAGGAGGGTAGGGGTCCTCAAATTAAATTACCTGGGGATACTTGTTAAAAATTGTATATTCCTGAGCCTGCTTTATTGAAATCAGGAAGGAGCCCAAGAGTCTACAATTTAACAAGCAGGCAATTGTTCTGCAGGTGGTCCTGTGACATCTTTGAGAAACAGTAGATGGTTGTAGGGTAATAAGAGCAATTTGGGGGTAAGGGGTGGTGGGGAAGGTCATGTGAGTCAATATTGAAATGAGAGTATCTTGAGTTTGAAACTGCTGTGCTTTGTGTTGCTGGCGTTGAATCCTTTCCTTTTTGGGTCTGAATGGAACAGATAGCTTTCCTAATTGCTGCTCCAGCTGGGAAGGGTCACAGACTTGAATATCTAGTGCTGCAAGAGGTCTTTTTCATAGCTAATGCATATCAAATAATTTAGGCCATTTCTGTGTCTGATAAAATGGATTTTTGACAGAAATAAGGAGGTCTAAACATTAGTCATTACTGAGTGCTAATCACAGAGTATTAAGATACTTGTTTATTATTATTAAGCTTTTCATTCACTTAGCATTTTTCTAAAGTAAACTGCTTTACATTTGTGTGAAGGGAAAGTGACAGAGTATGTCCACCCTAATGAGGCCTATGGGTTGTCCACTAAAGCCTAACAAGTGAATCGTAGCCCTATTTTTAAATAGATAAACCGGGGGGGGGGAGTTAATAATATGCCCAAGGGTAGTTTTATATAACTATGACTGAGCTACTGCCTTCCAGTTCTCTCTCTCGTCTTAGTTTTTTGAGACAAGTTAACAAGGAAAAGGTTTTCAGGTAACCTAGATTGCTGTTCTTATAAGTGCTTGTTATAGCTGTAGTGAAATAAAAAGAAGTGCCGGGTGGGAGGAACACATTATCACCCATAAAAATAAGCAAGAAAGGATTCATTTTAGGCCTGCATGTTGGATACAAAGTGAAAAGACCCATCAAAAGTGCAATGCTGGAAATTTGCTAATTATCAGGCCATCACCAAGAGAGGAAATTCTCACTCCAACGCAAGATCTGGTTTGAGGTGGTTGCCTAGGTGACCCCGCATTTCCAATAGTTGTTGAAAGGGATCTTGGGCCTATGGCTCAGGAATTCCTTTTCAAAGAATTTATCCTGCAGAAATATACAGATGAGAGTCTAAAGATATACCTGTAAGAAGGCCTACTACAGCTTTATTTGGAATGGTGGATAATTGAAAACCACACACATATATATTGATAAAAGATCGAACGAACAAATTTTACCATATCCATACAATGGAATACTATACAGCCATTAAAAATAATTATCTAGTTTACTGACATGGAAATATGTCCTATTACAAAGTAAAAAAAGTAAGTCTCAAAAAACAGTATGTGTGAACCATAATATATAAAAATGATACTATATGAACAGGAAGTAAAATCTCAAAAATATATAATAAAATATTGATGAGTTATCTTTGAGTAAGGTAGAATTCTGGGGAACTTTTACATTCAAATATATACTTTTTACATTTTAATTTATTAAATAATTATAAATTATTTTTAATATGAGAAAAAATAATAAAAGTTCCTGGGAGATTATCAGTCCTAACCTATTTATTCAAAACTTTTTCTTGTGTGTGTGTGTGTGTGTGTATATGTATACACAGATATATATGTATGTATTTATATATACATTTTTTCTAACAGGAGAGCAATCTGAGGCCCAGGAATTGACTGGCCTGGATTCCACAAGTTGTTCAGAATGCTAAGTTGTTCAATAGCTGAGGCCCATGAGAAATTTCAAAAGAGCAAAAGTCTGCCTGGCTACCTCCGCCTTCTAAATCTCTCCTGGCAAAAGCTTTCAGAGTCTCCAGTGTTATGCTAGGGAGCTAGAGGAAGCAGAGAGATTAGCATCAACAGACCAGAAAGCTCAGCCAGGGATCTAGAAGAGGGAAACTATGCTGTGCATATTTCTTTCAAATTAATAATCTGGCAGTTAATTTTTGAACTGTAATTTGTATGTGGCACCTTCTGTCAAAGCTGTCAACATGAGTTGCTTTCATTTCACACTGGCATGCTAGCTGGAAAGGTTGGCATTGGTCCAGGTGTTCACCCTGCTAACACAGGCTGCCATCGACTTGTGCTCTTAGGCTGAAACCATTGGGCAATTTCATGAGCAAAAGCAGGTGACCATTTATAAATGTGATTTCTGTTTAAAGAGACAAAGAGCACTACCCCATCTCCACCCCTACATCTTACATACAACAGACATACCTAAAGTTCCACATCTAGGCAAAGATGCTATTAGGACATAGGTAGGTGGGATTGGAAGGGGATGGTTCTAGAAGTTAGGAGGTTAGGGCATCTGGATTTTATTAATTCCATACTATCAGCTAGTTATGGAATTTTGAGAAAACCATTGGAAGTGATGCCTCAGTTTCCTTGCCTGTCTAATGTCAGTAAAAAACATTCACTTGACCTGCCTTGTAAGTATTAGACAAAATGTTAGATTGTCAGATAGGATTTATTTTCATATTGAGACTTTATGTAAAATAAATTGAAAATCCCAACACTCCAAACCCGATTGCCTTTTTGCAGGGTATGATTCATACACTTTTCAGCAGCAGTCCCACCAATAGCCTTTCTTGATCCTCTTCCTTGCTGATAGGACCTTGCTATTTTGCCTTATCCTTGGGGAGGCCATGTTCAAGGAAGATGGGACCTACTCCAGAGTCCAACTGGTGTTTGGACTGTTCTAATCACATGGTCTCCCTTCTTTGCTAACACTGTCTTTAAAAACAAAGACCATCTCTTCTGGCTGATGAGACTGATGGAGTATCTTCTCAAGACTCTAGGAAAGGTCTTCCTTCATCTTAAAAAGAGACATATAAGAAGAAACTTTCCTCTTCTTGCAACCAGCCATTGTCAGCTGCAAATGTGGCCTGATTGCATAGAAATCTTGCAAGCATGAGAAGAAAAGGGAGAGAAGGCAATGGGGAGCCATGACAAAGTCTCACCATTGTTCCTGGGACATGGAATCTGAGAAGTGTCTCAGAGTTCTCTAATTTTCTCCCAAGACTATATACTTGAATATGTCACCAGCTATGGTTTTGGATGAAAGCTACTCGGATCCTCTTTTTGCCTTTATGCATTACTTACACACAATAAAATCCAAGAGTGCAGTGAAAGTATGTCATGAATCAAGAGCTCCTGGGAATTTCAAGTTTCTAGAACCAAGATTTATAAATAAAACTGGACATTTGATCAGTAAAATACTCGTTGGTATCATCAGTAAACCTAAAGGGTACCTGTATTTCTCAAAGTACATTGTATTGCATACATACCCTGTGAGTTGTTAGTGATTTTTAAGTAGTTTTAAAGAGGTACATCTGGAAGAGGTAGGTTAAACAAACTGGTCACTTGTCTGTAGGGTTTTTTTGTTGTTATTATTAATTTTATTCATCATTTTCCTGTAAAATTCTCAGAGTTTTGAAAATGTCAGTGTACACTGTACATCTCCAATAAAAGAATATTCAATATTTAATGTTTCTAATTATTGTGATTATATAAGTAAATTTATCCTGAGCATTTTATAGGTATAGTACTCATTATATAAAACCACAAAACAATAATTTTAAAAAATCCCACAAATTTGGGAACCACTATTTCCTAGATGTACAAATGACATAATTTCTCCTACTCAGAAGTATCTTTGAGAAAATGTGGCTAGTAGATTCCTGCTTAGTTCTGTTTATGGTTTCTCTGGAGTGTTTTTGCATTAAGCCTCAACTGGACAGATTACCTTCTTAGAACTTAGGGCAAAAATCATAACCATCTTCATCACCATCATCTTCAAAATCAATCTCATTCATTCATTCAACAAATACTTATTGAACATCTATCATATGCCCAACACTATTGTAGGTGTATGGAATAGAACATCATCTCTGCTCTCACGGGGCTTATATTCTAATTGGAGTATTACATTTTTGGGAGAGATTTCCCCATGAATCTATGACATTTCTACACATTTGTAATATAATTGATGGCCTGTATGCTCCAGGCCCATGATTTTAAGAATGTTTATAAAAGCAGTCATCCCTGGATAAGTAAAGTCAAAATACAGTAACTCTTTCCTGAAAGATTTAGAGACATGAAACATCTCTCACTGAAAATATTTGCTTACATTCCAGGGTAATAAAAATAATGTCTCTCTCTGGAGGGGAGGATGGGAAGATTTGCAAGCAAGCAGTGTATATAAGATAGAGGCTCCTAGATTCAGGGTAATCTCTTCTAACGCACTCCACAGCAGGTGCAGGTACCACCTGGCTCTCACAGCACTGCCCCAAGGGATTGGGGCTCAGGGAACTGGAGCTGTGATGTTACTCTGACTGCTACTTTTGTTGTGAATAATGAACTGCCTTTGTCTCTGACCCAGAGGTCTCCTCGCTCCTCCAACCCTTCCTATTTCCTGATTTAATATACACAAGAAATAAATTTGCATGTTTTAGACTGGGTGGTGAGAAAAGAGCTGCCCAAAGACGTGATGCATCATAGCACGAGCTTTAAAAACTGGGGTATAAGAGAAACCCTGTGAACTTCTTTGGCCATCATGTGGTGGAAATATGGTAATGTAATGCCACTAAAATGAAAGCTTCATGAGAGTGTGGGAATTTTTGTCTGTTTCATATTCACAGCTATATCCCCAGTGCCTAGAGCAGTGCCTGATGCAAAGTAGGTACTCAGTACATTTTCACTGAATGAATGAATGATCAGTATGAACTCCTGCTTTCCCTCAATACACATAATACCACCATAGAAACTAAGTAAATCTTAGACGTAAAAGAATAAATATTCCTGATGGATGGTGGTAATGGGTTTAAGGAGAAAAACTGCCTTATTGCCTTTGGGTGAGAAAAAAAAAAAAGAAATATTCTTAATACCTGGGTTATGAGGCCGTATTAAAAAATAATTTCCTCTGGATGCTTGGTTTCATTTGGACCCGTCATACCAAATACAGTAAATGAATTATGCTAAAAAAGTAAGTTCCAAACCAAATAAATGTACATATACCTGCAGGCATTCCAATTGGATTTTTTTAAAACTCAAAAAGTAATTATGCCATTATCTATTACTGAACCTAGTGAGCTGTGAAGAGATAGTGGAATTCATGTCTACTATTACTGAGTCATTTTTTTCTTGCTAAGAACTAATATGTCAGAAAAGTAGCCAAGAATAAAAAAACATTAGGAATATTGAGATTAATAACTAATATGGTCATATAGCAGAAATAGGGAAACAGATATGTTGATAATAAGTAAAAATCTGTACCAACTGTCACTTTTGTGCTCAGATCCTAAAAATTACCCTAACATACATTAATCTACTTATGAATTACATTTTGTTTGAACATTTTAAATATGTGTGCAGGCTACTGGGACTGATGTAACATGATATTGAAAAGAAATAATAACTTTTTACCAAACTTGAAATACTGATTGTTTTTTAAGGTTTCTGTTCATAGCAAAATATGTTAAAAAATGCATGAATTTGTCAGGGATAAATCAATTTCATTCACTTCATTTTTCATATTTCTCTAAGGTTCCCCCTTTGTGGATTTTAAGAGTAGCAAGAAGATTCTTGCCTTCCTCATGTATTTAGGGGTAACAACAAAGTAACAGCTCCCGTTCACTGAGCTTTACTCTGTGCAAGGAGCTCTGCTAAGAGCTTCATTAATCCTCCTGGCAACTCTATAGGGATAGACACCAGAATATGCCCATTTTCCACATAAAGTATCTGAGGCTTAACGAGATCAAGTAACTTGCCCAAATGGTGAAACTAGTATTAGAGGGATCAGGATCCAAATTTAAGCCATCGAACCCCAGGATCTCTTGTTTTAACTTCTGTACTATTCATTATTAAAGGAAAATCTTATCAAGCAATGAGTGAGCACAGAGGAAAAGGCCTGCCGAGTGGCCCTAGGCCTGCTGGAATTGTACCAGCCCATCTGGAACAAAGCTTCTGCATGGTGGTTCTACATGCTTGGAACCAGTTTTCTCCACATCTGTAAAACCTGAAGGTGACCGATGGCACAAATTGATTTGTGGTCTGCTTTAAGACCCAGTCTGCCCTCAGAATGTTGTCTTTTTTGCTGTACTTTTTTTTTTTGTGTGTGTGTGTGCCCTGTATCTATGTGTTTTATTCTTTCTCAAGAGACTTACATTTGAGTGACACTTGGGCAAACAAAAATTCAGCTTTGTTTCAGACTTTTGTTTTCTCTTTCAAGAGCAGCTATGAAAACTAGGAGTCAGTTATATATGGGCACACAAAACTTAATGAAATATCCAAATAATTCTCAATAACATGCCTAGCATTCAAGTATGTAGACATATTCTGACATTAATGCCTCTCCAGTTTCACTCCAATCTACCTTTTCCAACTCTCCTTGTCTTTGCTTCCCAAATCAGCATTTTAGTCTTGCCAGACTAGGTATTTCTCTTTACCTACACATTTTTTTCTTACCTACTTCAGTATCTTTGCTCAAGCTGTGGCTCCTTCCAAGGGTGTCTCCTCCTTACCACTTATCCACGCTGCATAACTTTTAGCCCAAGCTCACATCCTGATTCATCTATGATGAATTCTGACCGTTCTCATTTAGAGAGATCCTTCCTTTTTCTGAACCCCGTGGTGTGTATTGATATACCATATATGGACGAGTTTGGGTTGTTTAAAAGGTGGATATTAAAATCTCCTCCATTAAGGGGGAAAATAAAAGAATATGATCATCAAGGAGGCTCTAATGGAGTTAATGGATCATGAACCACATTTTAAACAATTCAAAATCATCCTTATATGATATATCAATAAATATATGCTACAGGGGTTCAGAGAAAAAATGGAAGTACTCTGTTAACCAAAAATTTAATCCCATGATGCCTGTGCTCTTCTAGTGAACACCAGTAAAACCAAAAATAAGTTACACAGTCAGATTAGAGTTTTCCCAAATTACATCATCTTTGTAGAAAGTCACAATGCATAGCATATGAAAGGTCTCTGAGATACTTTTCAGTAAAAAAAGAAACCTGCTTAACTTTTTAAACTCACCGTTTCCAAGTTGGATGCTACTATGGAACACCTACCTCCCTCACAGAAAACTTATTAATAGTGCGCGCAACAGAATTTGGGGAAAACTCTTTTAACATAATATGCATGACCATAATACAGTCCCCAGGAAAAGATTCTGAGAGAACAAGGAGCCAAATAAGATTTCTATTTTGTTTATGAACTTCTTGTATAAATATGGAAGCCGAAGGGTGAGGTCACTGCTTTTAACAGCCTGAGGATAGGGGAAGATTTTATTGGGCTAAAATAATGACTGTGCTTCCCTAATCATAACTTACGTTAAGTTTTAACAAGGCTTTGAAGTTAGAATACAACTCCTGGAAAAGTTTCTATTTTCAATGAGCATTTGGCCCCCAAGAAGGCTGCCCAATGGGAATCTCTCATGGAAGACCCAGCCCACCTCGTGAACAGTTTCTTCACCTAAACAGTCGCCAGCTGTGAAATAATTACACAATGGTTTGAACCTGTTTTAAGTGACATGCTCAAGTATTTCGGGGCTTGCAAAGCTGAGGGATAGATCTGAATATACAAGACCTCAGCCAAAGAACTGCCCACAGCAGGGATTCTTGTCCAGAAGTTAGATGTTCCTTCTCCTCATTTTACCTGTTTGGCTACACCACTGGGTGCTGTAGATTTGTTTACAGCGTGTTGAAGCTCAGCAATTGTCTTAATCGGTTTTGTGCTACTACGACAGAATACCACAAACTGGGTAATTTATGAAGAACAGAAATTTATTACTCACGGTTCTGGAGGTCGGGAGGCTCAAGATCAAGGTGCCTGCAGGTGCAACTGTCTGGTGAGGGCTGCATCCTACAGCGGGGAAGGCTGCTGTGTCCTCACATGGTAGAACGCAGAAGCTCAAGCCAGCTGAATACTGCATGAAGTCTCTTTTGTAAAGGCCTTAATCCCACCCATGAGGGAGGATCCCTCGTGGCCTAATCACCTCTTAAAGGCCCCACTTCTTAATACCATCAATATTGGCAACACCTGAATTTTGGAGGGGACATGTTCAAACCATAGCAGTAATTAATGGTAGGTTGCAAAGATTTGCACAGAAGGAATAGCCTGTGGAATTTGCCCAGAGCAGCACAGAATTTGAGAACACAGCTTTGGAGTTAGCTTAACCAAGGATAAAATCCCAGCTCTGCTTTTTACTACTTTGTAAACTCGGACTAATCCATTTCACCTCTAAGTAGCTTCAGCTTTTTAAAGGTTATTGTAAGGTTTAACTGAGATAGTATATGTAACAGCTTAATAAATATTAGTACAATTTCAATTGATGCCTCTATTACTTCCAGGACTACTGTTTCTTCAAGTTGCTATGTTAACGGGAATCATTTATTAAACCCAGCAATTACTGCTAATCTGCTAGGGGCCAGGACTGTGCTAAATTTGAGAAATACAACAATGAACAAGATATAGTGACTATACTTAAGAGCTCAGGGTCTTGTGAAAAAGGCAGATAAGTAAACCCAAAATTCAAATATACTCTGATAAGTACTTTAAACAAGATATGCGCAGCGTATTAAAGGAACACAGAGCAAGACAACTCAGCAGAGGGGGATCAGAGCAATGCTCCAAGGACAGGAAGTGCATGAGCTGCATCTTCAGGGTAAGTAGGAATTAGCCAGTTGTGTAAAGCTAGAGACTGGTGAGTGGAGGATAGGGAAAGAGAAACTCAGGCTGGCCAAGAGAGCTCAAAGCATTTGTGAAATCTCAAGTCATTATAAAAAATATGTCATCTGGAAAATCTATTGGAGGAAATAGTCTCATATGAAAATAAAGTTGAGCCTCACGTATCCTTCTAAGTAGTTTATCCTTTATCATGTTGGCAGAGGGGAATGACGTACTGGATGGTTCTAATCCAAAGGATGATGATTTGATTTCAACAGGTGAAGGGGATCAGTGATGGGGAGGGAGACCTAGTTAGTGGCCAGCTTCTGAAATAGTGAGGTCAGAAATCCTTAATGTATTATCTATCGTCCACTAACAGTTTACCAGCTCTGGGTCAGGTGATCAAGTAATGGGGAGTGTAGATTGACTCTTATTGTCACTCATTTTTGCATAGGATGGAAGGCAAGTACTAGGATAGCTGCAAATCCAGACAGAGAAATTAACAGTATCCATCTTTTTTCTTTGTTATAGGTTCACTGGAAGAGAATAAAATCCCCCTACTCCCATCCTCCTAAGGCAGCCTCAATTTGGGGTGTTGACCGTCTAGTCTCCCCTATTCCTAGAGGAGAAAAATGAGAGCTTTTTTATTGTCTTTTATTTCGTTTTGTTTTTGAAGCCTAAGCTTTAGAAGGGAAAGAAAGATTTGGACTGTTTTGAAGACAGAGGACTCCTGGTTTATGAAAAGCAGCCAGAAACCAGGGAACTTGTGAGTTATTTCCAGGGTGGCCAGACCAGGTGAAATAGATGCCTAAGCACAGAGAAGCAATCCCTGCAACTTTGGGATCCCCAGCAAAAGACTTGGCACAGGGTAATGGCTGAACCTCCCACTTTCTAATAGACCCATGGGAGGTGGGAATGTAAGAATCTCAGTGCTTACTGCTGCCGACCAATGAACAGAAGTCCCTCCCAAGTCTCAGGGTTCTTAAGGAAGAGCCCCCACCCATCGAAGATGACATTGCATTTCTCACCAATCCCAGGTAGAGAGGGAGGGGTTGGAAGGAGAAAGAGAAGTCAACTTTAATTTGCATGATAAATGAGATAAGGGGTACCAAAATATAGTGTTTGTTAACGAAAATTAGCAGTTTAGTAGATTGTAGCTATGGAAGACTCTAGTATTAAGTTGGGCTGCCACACCACCCCTGAGTATGTTGCAAAGGACACACGGCACATGTTGATACGCTTATAGTTGAAATTTTCAGGCAGGACATCTTATTTGCAATCCATTATTAGAACCGACTTATTTGATTGTGGTTTTCAGTTGCTGTTGCTCTTTCTTTTTAATTATAAATTCTGTTAGATTAATCATTATCGATTTAGTTTGTGGTGGGTGGATTAGTTAAACCTAAATTCTACAGGTCACGTCCTTACATTAGCAATGTTTCTTGCCTGTAATTCTTTAATACCCACACTTAAAGCAAATACATGTTCAAAGATGAATCATTCATACTTCCATTGCTAAAGCAGTCGTGCTCCAATGGTGATGTGCCACTCATGCATTTGTGACACTTTTGTGACAAATAGCTTGCCATGTACTATAAAAGTGAGCACATATTTTAAAATTATGGGATGTCGTATTGCTGTAAAAGCTTATACTCATAGGATGTTACGTTTGTGAGTAAGCTCTCACTTTTTTTAAATAAGTAAGTGGAGCCCAATTCATGGTTGCCACCTGAAAAACTGTACTGTCCATGTTTCTTTGATCCTACTGAACTAATTATTCATCAAAAAGTTTATTGTTTATTGAAAGGTATCCTGGCTGGGGGTGGGAGTGGGGAAGTTGCTTGTTGATATCCTTTGTCCTTTCGGAAAATGGACTGTGATCTAAAAAGTTTGAGAACCACTAGTCTAAATATAAAGTGAGGAGAGCTTAAAGAGAAGCAGGAACTTCTGGAAGAGGTGGTACATTTCATCATCACTCAGGGGTTATAAGCTGTCAGCAATTATATTAATCTTGCAGGTTAACCTGCAGCCTAGGCAGAAATGGAGACCTGCGTGAGCACCTCGCTATTACTCATTTAGCTTTCCAACCTTTTTCCTATCTGGATTTAATAGACAAAGCCTCTCCAATTTGCACTCTGCTTCCCAATATACGCTCACCAGGATTGCAACTAGTATACTGGATAATGTCCCTTTTAATTTCTATCAAAAATCTAAACAATTCAAGGGCCTATAGTAATAATTTATAGGTCAGAAATAGCAGAAACCAAAATATCATGCTCTAGATATGGTAGATATTAAGTATGTTATTATGTGCCTAGAAAATTTGATCTGGGGAGATAGATACCAAATTATTAACAATGGGTAATTCTGGCAGGGAGAGTATTGAAAACTTTCATTTTCTATACTATGTATTTTTATTTAATTTTTAAAATAAAGAGCATGTATTGCTTTATGATCAGGGGATATTGAACTGTGTTTCTTTTTGATTTTGTTTTAAGATACAGGTATAATATTAACCTTCCTCTCACAATTGAAAAATCAAAAGGAAAGAGATTGGACAAGATTCTGTGCTTTGTAGACTATATTCATTCACAAACCACCTTAATACTTTCTAATATATCTACTACAATTTGTACTGTTGTTTATTTAATACTTTAGCTTTATCCCAAGCAATAAAATCTGGAAAATCACGTGTTTGATATGCTAGCTATATTAAAATAAAAGCGTATTCTCCCAGGTACCTTTGTAATCATTCTGCACACTCTCATATGGGAGCCACATTTTGGAAAACTTGGATTTCCTAGGTTTGATCCCCAAGATTCCTTTTAATCCCAAGATTCTACAAGTCCAGAAAAGAAAACACTGGCTCCTTTGGTGCTTTTTATTGCACTAAAATTTTCTACTTTCTATGTTCTTCAGGTAGCATTTAATAATTCAGGGACTGTGCAATTTCCTAGGCTATTTTCTTGATTAATGAATATTGTACAGCATAGGGGCAACGTATTTTTTTTGTCAAGGGCCAGATGGTAAATATTTTAGGCTTTGGGGGTCATGTACTGTCTCTGTCTCTCCTTCTCCTCCTCTTTCTCCTCTTCCTCTTCCTCTTCATTGGTCTTCTCCTTCTTCATTGTCATCTTTGCTGCCACTGTAGCCACCTCTGCCACTTCCTCCTCCTCCCCCACTTCCTCCTTCTCCTTCCAATGCTTTATAAAGGTAAAAACCATTCTTTGCTCCTAAGCTGTATAAAAAGAGGCTCTAGGCTGGATTTGCCTCTTGAGCCAGAGTTGCTGACCCTGGGGCGGTGCAATGACTTGTCCAGCAGAACTTAGTAAAAACATAGTACTTTGTGCATAGTGGGCAAACAATAGATATTTGCTGGCTTGATTGGGAGAGAAATTGGTCTATTTTTTTTTTTTTTTTCTATTTGTTGACAGCTCGATGAGAGTTTTGGTGGTAGAGAATGGCTGACGTTTCAATGACTAAGTTTTCCACGGATTTTAATTTTCCAGGTCCTTTCTGTTCCCCTCCCACTCCCAAGATGAGATTCCTCAAAACTCTTTGTGGTTTATTGCCTCGCTCGGTACTCAGAACTTCAGAATCCCTTCACGAAGCCCAGTGGTAAATGGAGGGAACACAGTTTTACAGAGGCCACAGTTGGCTTTTAAAATACATTTGAGTGTTAACAATTTCACATTCATTTCCGCTAATGATTGGGGAAGTGAAGCTTTCATTTTAGTCACCTTTCCTCTTCTAAAAGAGCGTCTGCATTTCACCTTTAAGGGAAGCTCTGGGCTTAGTGCTTCATCCCACATCAAAACCCACCCCTGGGATTTCTACCTTCAAACAAGTGAAACAAATGCATTCCCGCAGGGGGGCGTGCTGTCAAAGAGGAATGAACTTATCCAGATATTAGAACTATTCAGATAGGATTGCCTACTTAGAGGAAATCAGTGGCTGATAGAGAATACTTTCAGTGGGGGACCACTTAGCACTCCATCCCACATGCTTCCAATCTCTTTAGAGCCAGGGAAAAAAAGCCCCTCCACATTTATGTGAGCAGAGCAAGCGTGCAATAGATGATACAACTCAGCATGTGTGAAGATATTTTGATTACCATTATTTTAACCTTCCTAAATTAATGGACACTTTCCCACAAATAAATCACATTTCTTATAGAAATTCCTGGAGCAAAGCCTTCCTTCTTTCTAAACCTTTCCAGTATTAACATTTACCTAAAAGAAAAGATGGATAATGATAGATACATTGTGGTAAAAATAAATAAATAAATAAATAAAAATAACAACAACAAAAAAAAAAGGCAGAAGAAGAAAAGAAAAAAAAAAAAGAAAAAGTAGTTCCATTAGCAACTTTAGTAAGAAATTGCTCCACATTGTTCCTCTGACAAGTAATTTTTCCCAGCATGTGTGCATCTTAAAAGTATTGCAAAACAATATCTTAAAATGAACTGATTAGTATGCATGCTCTGTGGTCACATTTAAGTTCTATTTATAAAATCTATTCTGTTCCAGGCTCAGACAAACAAAACTGAAATGCAGCTGTGTAACACATTGATAATTTTCATTAGTTCTAAAAGCCTCAATAGAATTTGCAATTTTATTCATTACATCT
Organism: Eulemur rufifrons; assembly: GCF_041146395.1. Lineage (NCBI taxonomy): Eukaryota > Metazoa > Chordata > Mammalia > Primates > Lemuridae > Eulemur > Eulemur rufifrons. The sequence goes on from NC_090992.1 coordinate 18,958,800, forward strand.
AAATAATCCTGGAAAACCCATTGTGAGAGTGACCTTTCACTTTTTCCCCCCTGGCCCCTGTGACTTGGCTGTGTTATGTGTATGTGTGTGAATCCGAAAGGGCTGGGCAAGGGAAAGAGATTTTTGCAAGAGTGAAGAACAAAACAGAACAAGAAATCAAGTCAGGCAAAGATGAAAAATGAGGCGTAAGGAATCAAAATCAACCACGTCGATTCTGAAAGCCATTCTAACTAGGGGCATCCTGCCATCATTCCCCAGATGTGTACAAGCCCAGATTTCTGAAATCACTGTGTGATATTGTGGGCAAATGCGGTTTGTATTCTAATTCACTGGGAGGCAGTTCTCTCTTTTGATCTGAAGGGATGAGGATTTTCCCAGAGAGTGAGCCAAAGGACAGGCCCATGAGAAACAAATAGTGCTGTTTCTTTCAACTCAAACTTGTTCTTGAAAAGTAAAACAATGCCAACTATGGAGATGACTTTCTTACTGGGAGCATTTTTTGTGTGTGGGTCTTTAAAAAAAAAGATCTAAAACACACACTTCTCAGAATGCTGGCAGCCAGCCATAAAACCACAAAGAAGTCTTTAGAAAATTAAGATAACAAAAATAAAATAAGAGCCATAATATGAAAGGCGAAAAATAAAGACAAACACTTGCAATTTAGCGGCTACTCAGATGGTGCTCCAATGTTGACCATGCAATTAAAATGATAAAAACTAGTGTGCAGAGAATGTGAGACACCTGTCTTAGATAAATATATGTGTGGATACAAACACTCACACTCAAGAGTTTATCTGATAATTGCCGATTTGGGACTAAAGATAATGACAGTTATGAATTACCCATTATGTACAAGTGCCCCCTTGTATATTCCATCTTCCTCCATACAGCTAGCCAGGGCCTTTGCAAGGATTATTTTATCTCAGGTGTCTCTAAAGACGTCATATTAAAAAAAAAAAAAAAGGTGGTGGAGATGGGTGGTGGTAAGGTGGAATTCTGGGAAATATTAAGTTTAGCAACGCTAAAATGGCTTTCATACTGCTCATAAATTTTAATATGAGAATGTCAGTTTTTAATCTCTGAGACTGAATGCAGCATAGGGCATTTCCTATACTAATGAGACAAGAAAAGCCTTGTTTTTCTTTTTCTGCAGAATATCCTACAGAATTAGTGCTATAGGGGGATGTATTTTGGGAAATGCTGTTTTATCTGAATAATTGCTTGGTTGACCATTGTCAACTAACAGAAATAAAGGTTCAGATGGAGCAAAGAACACAATGGAACAATTTATTTAGAGTAAGATTCATTTCGAGGTTCACAGCATGGAGTTTTGTTGCAGGCCAGCTACACTCCTCTGAGAGATAGGGGGTTTTAGGGGACTCAGAAAGGCACAAGAAAGGAGAAAGAGAGAGACAATCAAGGGAAACACGCCCGTCATTGAAATTTGCAATTTGACCAATTTTAAGCCTTTGATGCTACAATTCAAGGCAGAGATTTACCGACAAACTTGAAAAGTTTCAGACGTTTACTTGTCAACTGTTAGGTAAACAAGCACCCTCTCATTATTATGTGCTAAATTTACTTTAAAAAAAGTGGCTATATAATCACATGAAATCCCACCTCATTTTAAAAGCACTATACCCAGTATATTAATAGTATTCTCAGGATACAGACCAGGCTACACTGTTAAAAGATTTTTAGGCAATTGGAGGATACTAAAGGAATCCTTTGCAAAGAGGTCTCTCATCAGTAATTGAGAGTGTGGAAAGAATATTTAGCAAGGAATATGTGCATTCATGCTTTAGTGTGCCGAGCTAGAGAACTTAGTCATCAAAAGGAAGTTTCACAGACACACCTGCATATCAATGGCAGAGTAGAGAGAGTTTTAAACCACTTTGCCTCATGGAGATTCATAGTCTAGGAAAGTTCATGCAGTGAGACTATTATTCTGAACATAGCTGGGACAACAGCCTTATTTGTAAACGTTATAAAACAATAAGCACAAGGAGTTGCTGGCACATTAACCTTATGGTAAGGTAAGGGAGTTTGGGGACTTTACCAGAATCAATTACAGGCAACTACATAAATGTGGGCCTACATTTATGGGACAGGCTTCTGTAGCCATGCCTACTAACTGGGGTTGGTGGAACTCCTAGAGTTTATTTCATAAAACTTTTTATACTTTTTATAAAAATTTGAATAATATATGTTTTAAATAAATCACATAATCTACATAAAATTTGAATTAAATTAAAATTCCAGCAAAAATTGTAAGGGTTATCAGTAATTACACCATTTTAAAACTTTAGGCCAAGGGGGTTATAAATTATGTTACTGTTGCTGGCAATGGTTGACTCTATTTTGACCAGTAAAAGGAAATACGGACTGTCTTTTGTCAACATTAGATGAACCAAGCTGTCGCTTACAAGTATCGGAACTTCTGAATGATTAGTCAGACCATTGTGCTATTTTAGCATTTACTCTTATTGTAACTTTAAATCTGCTTTAATACAGTCAAGGAAGTGTTCATTTTCTAGCAGTGATAGTGCTCCCGGTGAAAAATAGTAACTTCAGAAAAAATTTAAGTTTGATAAATGCTATGAATGCCAGACAACTAGCATGATACACAATGCTATTAATTTAGAACATGGCAAATTATTGGAGACGATGCTGAGCAAATAAAAAACAACTCTAATCTAGCTACACTTCAAATTTGCAAAATTGTCTTATTGTTATATAATTGTCTTATTGTTATATACCTTGTTATAGGTAAATAAAATGGAAAAAATAGTAGTGATGTGGTGGCAGAATGGACCCCTAAACCACAGGGGTTACTGTTTGTTGCGATGACAAAATTAATCTTGAATTACGTCAGTTTTGAATTATGAGACTTTTTCAGAAATATACCTTTGGCATAAAATGAGACTGCCTTGAACCAACATTTCATTCCTCCCGAAAGACATTAACTATCAAGTCAGCTCAACAAGGATGTACTTGAGTGCTATTCTGTACAACGAGAAAAACATTAAGAACAGCTGACACCTATTGCTTATCATGTGCTTAGTGTATGTTGACTTTATCTGTCATATAATTCCTAACAACAATTCACTCATGTGTGCACTGGTATTATGCATTTTTATAGTGAGTTATCTGAGGCTTAAAAGGTTGATATGTCTGCCCAAGATCACAGAGCTTCAAACACAGGTTCTGTGAGTCCAGAACTTCCTCTTTTAACCATACACGATATGAAGGCAGAGTTAAAGCATGAGGACCTGAGAGTTTGTCTACATTGCCTTTGTTTCTTGAACTTGCCTTGATTTAATGAAGCTTGTTTCTGATGTGTTTATAACACTAAGAAAAATTGTAAATTACTGTGCAACACTGTTATTTCTTTAATTCCATAAGAGTAAGATAATAAAGATAATGAGGACTGTTTCTTTGTAATTCCAAGTGCGATATTTCTGTGGGTGGTTTTCAAAGTACATGGTATGTGATTAGAAATAATGTGGATGGCTCTTTGTTTCCCGAGTGTGTGCCATCTTTTGGGCATTTGCTGAGAGTGCTTGAGGTGTGTGCAACAGGAATTGATGTGTGTGCAACAGGAATTGATGTGGACAGATCATTTGCCTCTCAAGTTTGAGAGTCCTTAGGATTTTGGCAATGGCACCAGCCCTCAGATGACTTGTAATGGAGATCTATGAAGAAGGACCTTTATTATGTTTTAAATATAGTTTTTTGCTTCTGACAGTATTTCCTCCTTTTCTTGGACTTTTTCCCTAGACTTAAAATTGCCATAGTAATCAGGAAAGTTACTCTTGAAACTACAGCCTACTAGCTTCCTTTATTTATTCTCTTGCTATGACTTTCATCATAACTTTTCAGAAGGCACACGGAGAGAGCTGTTCTCCCTGCCAAGGCATTTAAGCTCAGCACAAGCAGATGTCCAGCAATGTAATTTCTGCCCAAGTATGACTGATACATTGTTGAGGAAACATCAAATTCGGTGAGTACTGGAAAAATTAAAGCCTCTCTGGCTGATCCATATTCCTGAAGTCAGAAGTATGTTAAACTTCCGGCCCTCATATCCCCTGATGTTTATATGTATAAAGGTTGTACATGTGCTATGGAAAAAAACTTTTTTTTCCATATGTGCTGTTCAACAGCACTTTTGGCTTTCATGTTGTATATTTTTTTAACTGATTCATTTGTCCTTTTTTCTTGCCTTTCCCATACCACTGTCTACCCTGTCCCATACCACTGTCTACCCTGTCCCTGACAAAGTAACCTGACATGCATCTTTCCAGGTTTTTCTCCGTAGCTGAAGTTTTAGTAGCTGCTTGCTTTACCAAAAAAGAAAAAAAAAAAAAAAAGAAAGAAAGCATCATATTATACACACTTCTGCATCTTGCTTTACTTGCTCACAAGCTTTTGTTACTTAGTATTAAATAGTTCTCACCTCGACTGTTCTTGGTCTCCTTATCATAGATGTTCATTTCTTAGGTAAGCGATAAACTCTGATGGCAATATTCCATAAGCAGAGTTTATTCATGACATTCACTAGCTATCTTGGACCACTCTCAACTAATACTGACTGAGCAGGAAGAAAAGAATGAATCAGATAATGGATCTGCTCTTAAAGCACATATAATCTAACAATTAATTCACTGAGCCATTCATTCCTTCAGTGCCTTACCATGTCCCTAGCACTTCTCTGCAGGATCTGCTTTTACGGACTTTACATTCCAAGAGTATTGCAGAAGAGCTGATCATAAACAAGTAACAAATCAGATAATATCAGAGAGTAACATATGCTCTTAAGAAAATAAAAACAGAATAACAGTAGAGAGAGCCCAAGGGGTACTATAGGAGATAACATTTGAACTAAGAGATGAGTGATGGAAAGAATCTGCCATGCATAGGGCTAGACTTGAGGAAGAGCATTCATTAGAGGCTGGGAGAACTTCAAGGGCCTGAGATTGAAATGAGCTGAGAGCAGAACTAACAGCAGCTGGAATGAAAGGAACATAATAGCAGAGAGGAGAACTGTATGAAACTCTTGAGATGGGAAGAAGCCAGGTCATGACAAGCTACCAAAGCAATAGCCCAGAAAACTGATGATTGTTAAGCTATGAGGATAGTTCAAAGTGCTGGGGTGGTGGAGAGAGGTATGTGTGTGTGTGTGCATAATACCCATCTTTGAGGAGGAGGTAATAATTGAGATGGGCTTTGAAATACGGGCAGGATTAAGACAGAGGAGCTGTAGGAGTGGGAGTGGGTGGAAGGGCACAGCAGCTGGTGGGAATAGTCTGTGCAAACAAAAACAGATGCCGGTGTTTAAGGCAGTTCTGTGACTAGCAAGCAGTCCGTTGTAACTGAGTGAGCAAGAACTGGGAAATATAAAGTTTCAAAGGGCTCTGAAGGGGTTTGAATGCCATAATAGGAAAATTGTTGAATAGTTACTCTGGGACCGTGGACAGTTTTGAGACAGGAATATGACAAAATCAGAACTGTGATTTCAAAGATTTCTCTGACATTTGACTGTTGGTTTGGATTGAGTTAGTCAGACTGGAGGTGAAGAGGCTAATTAGGAAGCTTTTAAAACAGGTAAGCAGAGTGGACTTAAGAACTTACTGAAGATACTACTGGAGAAAAGGAAAAAGAGAATCTGGTTGAGAGAAATCTTAGACGTGGAATCGGCCCTAGATCCAACATAAAGTTCCTTTTCTGTCACCCTCCTCAGATGAGTAGAGCCTCTTGAATATACTTCTGGTGACAGGGAAAACATCACCTCCTGGGGAAAGCAGTTCTATGGTTGCACAACACCAGTTGTTAGGAAAGTTCTTTCTCACAGTGCACTGGAATCTGCTTCCCTGTAACTTCCGTCCACGGAACCTAGTTTTGCCTTCTGCAGAAAAACAGATGATGGCGCCATCTTCTCCTACAAGTCAACCTTTCCCATATTTGAAATCGGCTATCATTTTTACCTTTTGTCATTTCTGGGTTACTCCCCCTCAAGTTTCTTCAGTGTATTTTACATGTAAACATAGAACGTGCACTGTAATAAACGTAGTTATGGACTGTATTTAATAAATAATTAACATTTACTTATTCTTTAGATGCTATTGACCATGGGAAAATATTTTTTCCAAAGGCTTTTCTCCTCTTTTGGAATAGAAATTTTTAAATCCTAGGAACTGACGATACAAATGAGGAACAAGAACAAGGCATTGCCCTGTTCAATACAACTTATTCTAAGCCAGGGGTCAGCAAAGTATGGCCTATGAGGTAAGAAGAACTTTTACATTTTTAAATGGTTGAAAAAAATCAAAAGAATAATAATATTTCGAGATACATATAAATTTTATGAAATTCTAATTTCAGTGTCCAAAAATAGTTTTATAGGAATGTGCTCATCCATTTATGTATTGTCCATGGCTCCTACCATGCTACAATGTTGTAGTGAGACCACATGGCCTGTAAAGCCTGAAATACCTATATCTGGCCATTTAGAGAAAAAGTTGGCCGACCTCAACTCTTAGGCCCCCGTATGTAGTCTGTGGACTGGCAGCATCTGCTTCACCTGGGAGCTTATTAGAGATGTAGAACTTCAGGCTCCACCCAGACCTACCGAATGAGAATCAGCATATTAACTAATCCCCAGGTGTCCATTAACCTTCAAGAAGCAATGCTGGAGCAGGGCCTCTCAACTTTGAAATGCCTAAGAATCACCGTGAGAGTTTGTTAAAGCACCAATTCTGGGGTCCCAGCCCCAAAAAGTAGGTAGGGGTGAAGCCTGAGAGACCGCATTTCTCCAAAGTTCCCAGGAGATACTGAAGCTGCTCTTTTCTGAGCTCATTTTGAAAGATGCTAGGAGACTCTCTTCCACATTTAAAGACTTTCTCCTTTGCAAGGTTTTCACTGACTAGTCCAGACATAACAAATTCTTCCTCCCTTCAGTTTGAACATTCATACTACAAACTGAACTCCTTTTGCATGTATCTAATAGTATTTGGCGTACGTAGATACCTCAAGTGGAAAGAGCTCTGTCTTACTTACTAATTTGATGGCCTCTTGCTAATCCCTCAAACATACCAAGCACGTTCCTACCTCAGAGTTTATGCATTTTATTTCTCCTGCTTGGCATGCATTTAGGTCAACCAGGTCTCTCCTTAAAACTCCCCTCTTTCACGATGCATCCTCTGACCACACTTTCTAAAATAACTTCCTAGCCAGCTCCATCATTCTTCCCTCAACTTATTAATACTTACTTTTTATTTGTAAGACTTAACAGGACTTATGTTAAGTATTTATTCAATGTCTGTTTTATCAAACTAGATTATAAGCTCTGTGATGGCAGAGACGTTTTCATGCATTAAAACACATTGTTTTATTGAGCATCTACTATGTGCCGGGCATTATTCTAGGATTAAGGGACAAATGAGTGAACCTAGGAAAATATCTATAACCTACGAGGCACTCGGTGAATATCTGTGGAATCAATACATGCAGAGAATATGGATGATACTTTATAAAACTTAACATGTCCATAGTAACAGCATAGTAAATGCACACCATTATCTAGTGAAAGCTAACATTCATCGAGTACTTACCACGTGGCAGGCACTGAAAGTCAACATGATTTTCATTTTTATCTTAAGTTTAGGAAAACTGAGACCTCAAGAAAGGCAGCTATGTCACTTAAAGGAGGTTCAACATGTATATAAATCTGGTCAGTCTAACTCCAGAACCTGAAATGATGAAATGTGATGATGACCATCACATAGTCTCCCTCTTCAAATGAAACTTGTGGATAGATCGGCAGGTCTCTGTGGGAACTGAATAACATCACTAGGTTTACTTATATAATTTTAAGTATCCATTCACCGTCTGCATCATTCTACAAAAGATTGAATCAGTTCTAACAAAGACACGCACCAAAAACTTAAGATAAATGGAAATGGAAATAATTAGATCTAGTTAAAAGATACCTAAGACCTAGTAAATAAGGTATTGTTCAGTTGCCACGCAGACCTGTCAATCTATCCACAAATTTCATTTTGAAGAGGGAATATAGGTGATAGTTATCATTTCAAATGCTGGAGCTAGACTGCCTAGATCTAGACACAAGTTAAACCATTTGTAGGAAGAAAAAAAAAAAAAAACACATATCTTAATGTCTTCCAGGTTCATCCATGTTGTCACAAGTGGTAGTATCTCCTTTTTTTAAGGGCATTATGTCAAGTGAAATAAGGCAGGTACAGAAAGAAAAATTTTCCGTGATCTCACTTATATGAAGAATCCAAGAAGAAAAAAGGTCAAATACATGAAAGCGGAGAGTAGAACAGTGGTTACCAGGAGCAGGGAGGGGGAGGAAATGGGAACTGTAGGCCAAAAGGTACAAATATACAGTTATGTAGGATGAATACTTCTAGAGATCTAATGTACAGCAGGAGGACTATAGTTAATAATATTGTATTGCGTATTGAAAATTTGCTAAGAAAGTAGATTTTATGGGCTCTCACCACACACATGCACACACACACACCCACACACACACATGGTAACTATGGAAGGTGATGGATATGTTAATTTGCTTACCTGTAGTAATCATTTCACTATACATATGTATAGTCTTGTGTCACTTAATGATGGGGGTACATTCTGAGAAATGCCTTGTTAGGCAATTTCATGTTGTGTGAACATCATAGAATGTACTTACTCAAACCTAAATGGTATAGCCTATTTCTCCTAGGCTACAAACCTGTACAGCATGTTACTGTACTAAATACTGTAGGCAACTGTAATACAATGATAAATATTTGTGCACCTAAGCATATCTAAACATAGAAAAGGCACAATAAAAATACGGTATTATAACCTTATGGGATCACTATCAAATATGCCATCTGTCACTGACCAAAACATTCTTATGCGGCACGTGACTATATCAAAACATCATGTTGTATCTATTAAATATGTACAATAAAAATAAATTTTATAAAAGAAGAAGAGGCCGGGCGCGGTGGCTCACGCCTGTAATCCTAGCACTCTGGGAGGCCGAGGTGGGTGGATCGTTTGAGCTCAGGAGTTCGAGACCAGCCTGAGCAAGAGCGAGACCCCATCTCTACTAAAAATAGAAAGAAATTATATGGACAGCTAAAAATATATATAAAAAAATATTAGCCGGGCATGGTGGTGCATGCCTGTAGTCCCAGCTACTCGGGAGGCTGAGACAGGAGGATCGCTTGAGCTCAGGAGTTTGAGGTTGCTGTGAGCTAGTCTGATGCCACGGCACTCACTCTAGCCTGGGCAACAGAGTGAGTCTCTGTCTCAAAAAAAAAAAAAGAAGAAGAAACATAGCTACGGAAACCATGGTTGCTATCACCGAGCTTTGTATTTAGCTCTGAACTTCATGGCATCTGATAGGGGTTGAAATCTATGCCCCCTCCAAAGATATGTTGAACTTCTAACCCCTGGTACCTCAGAATAGGACCTTATTTGGAAATAGAGTCTTTGCAGATATAATCGGTCAAGATGCCACCATACTGGAGTAGAGTGGGCCCCCAACTAATATAACTGTTGTCCTTATGAGCACACAGCTAAGACAAGACAAGGAAAGCACCTGTAAAGAGGGAAGCAGAGGTCGGAGTGATGTACCTGCAGGCCAAGGAAGGCAAGACCTGACAGCCACCACTGGAGGCGAGAGACGCAAGGAAGGGTCTCCCCCAGATTTCAGAAAGAGCATGGCCCTGCTGACACTTTGACTTTGGACCTCTAGTCTTCAGAACTGTAACACAAGGAATATCTATGGTTATCTATGGTTACAAGCCACTGAGTTTGTGATTCTTTTTGGCGGCATCCTTAGGAAGAGAAAAAAAAAAAATGATTTTCTGGAAGAGCGCACTACAAGAGGTAGACCTATTTTGGGGAGTGAAATTTGCACATTTGAGATTTAACGTATTCCTACCAAAAGAGAAAGAATTTTCTGAGTTGGAAGAAGACAGACACTCTCCTAGGGTAATTCTCTAACAGACACATCAAGGCATATGAAGCTCCAGCCAACGCTGGCATCATGAATGAGTGACCTGTGCAATCACACGGAGCCTGTGCTTGGAAGGGTTCCGAGCTTGGTCTAGTCTTCTGCTGTCACTGTTGTGAAATTCTTAATAATTTTTTAACAAGGGCTTTTGCATTTTCATTTCACACTGTGTCATGCAAATTATGTAGCCAGTCTTGGCTCCAGTAATGAAGACAGTATGATATTAGTACAAGAACTGACAAATAGACTAATAGAATAGCATATAGAACCTAAAGATATATGATAGACAGTATTTCAGATCAGTGGGGAAACAATGGACCTTTTCATAATTATTGCTGAGGCAGTTGGTTATCCATATGGAAAAAGAGAAATAATTTGGAATCCAAATTCATACCACAGTAAAAAAAAAAACCTCAATTCCATAAACAATGAAAGACCTAAACACAAAAGGTAAAAATATATAAATTTAGAAGACAATATTTGAGACTATTTTAATGTTCTTGCAAGTAGCAAAGTTTTCTTAAGATATAAAAAGCAGAAACCATACAGGAAAAATTTGATCAATTCATCTATTTTAAAATCAAGTACTTCTTATTCTAGTCCTCCTTCTCCTTTGTGGGGATGTAAGATTTTGACTAGTGCCAATGGATGTTTGGGGCCTGGCCCTGGGCTGGCACCTCAAATGGACAGAGCTTATCCCCAGGGCTGAGCTATCTAACTGGCCTCCTTCACTCCATACTTCTTTTCAGAGCTCTTGCCATGCATGCCTGAAAGCAGTGGGGGCCAACTGAGGAGTGTAGCCAGTGTCTGAGGGCTCACCTTTGGGCTCACTCAACAAGGTATCTGACTATATGCAGGAGAGATTGATTTAACAAGTAAATAAACTGAAGGTACTGGGAGTCAGATTTCACAGTGTTGGAGAATGAAGTTATGAAAATGGAGCCGGAAAGGCTAGAATAAACCCTATAGTGTATGGTTAGCATTGGAGGTTATAAGTATAAACTCATGTTTTTTAACGTGTCTACCTAGATGTAGAAACATATAGATGCCTGTGTGTGTGCACGTGTGCGTACACATATAGACTTATATTTCCCATCTGTGTTTGCTAAGGGACCCAAAAGCAATCATACCTCAGTAGCAGTAGGCCTGCTTAATACCCAGATTTTGACTTTTAAATACCATTTTTCACTAGAAGAACTGACACTTTGGAGAAATGGCTGTCTTGATGGGAAAAATATAAAATGAGCCCAAAACAACTAGTTGAACCAAAAAGTAAGGAAGTGCTCAAAGAATGTCAAAAGTCACATGTCAAAAGCCACAGAAGCCAGTTTGAAGGAGGTTTCATTGGCCATATCTGGAAAAATTTGAACATGAAAATAAATCATGATGGTAAGAGATTGTAAACTTCTGAGTAAAATAGGAATCCACAAGTCCATACTGATATAAGTAAATAAATAGATTAATGAATTACTTAATTAAATGGAAAGGTGGGGAAAGCTCTACTTTCTGGTAGAATGCCAGCTAGTAAATCTAGATGGAATTAGAAAATCATCATTTGGCAAGCATCATAGTCATAAGTGAGTCAGGTAGGAATCATTTAATGGGTGCTAAATCTGGTACATGAATGAACAACAGGATATATACATGATTTCAAAGAATCTCCACGTAAGATACTTATAAATTGCTGATCAATTTAAAAACTACATCCTAATTAATTATAGAGTGGAGGGTCCTACCATTCACCATTCTAACCAAGTGGTAAAAGTTATCATCACCAGTAATAAAACAAATCAATTTTGCTTGCTTCTTCATATGATGTACTGAGAATAGTACAACATGACTTTTGTGCCATTCCTATCAAAAAGCAGGAACCACAAGAAAACATCAGATTCCAAATTGAGGTACATTCTACAAAGTAAGTGGCCTGTACTCTTTAGAAATGCCAAGGTATGGCACCTTGTAGGAGGCCAAGGCAGGAATATTGCTTGAGGAGAGAAGTTCAAGACCAGCCTGGGAAACATAGAGAGACCTTGTCTCTACAAAAAAAAAAAAAAAAAAGAAAAAGAAAAAAAGAAAAAATAGCTAGGTGTGGTGGCCTGTGCCTGTAGTTCCAGCTACTTGGGAGGCTAAAGCAGGAGGATTGCTTGAGCCCAGGAGTTTGAGGTTGCAAGGAGCTATAATGGCATCACTGCACTCTAGCCTGGGTGACAGAGTGAGACCCTGCCTCTACAAAAAAAAAAAAAAAAACAGTACGAAGAGAGAGAAGGACAGAGGAATTAATCTAGATTGAAGAAGAACAATGAGACATGACAACTAAATGTCTAAATGTGGACTGGATCCTAGGTCTATAAAGGACATTACTGGGACAAGTGACAGAATTTGAAGGGTTGTCTTTTCCCTCTGGAAAAGGTCTAGCAATTTGACCATTTTGTGTTTCTCTTTTAGATTGGGTACTGTACTGAAGAAGACATGGAGCAGATCCCCAGCCCAGCCATGTTGCACGTGCAACAGGAGAAAAAATAAACTTCTGTTGATATAAAAGATTGTTGTTGTTGTTGCTATTTAATTACATATCCAGCATATCCTGACTTATCTATGTATATACCCTACAACCTACAGTTCTATTACCAAACACGTATCCTAGAGAAACTATTGCAAGTGTAACCAGAATATATTTTTCAAAATATTTATAGTAGCACTGTTTGTAAAAGAAAAGAGAAAAAAATACCCAAATGTTCATCAAGAGTAAAATCAGTAAATAAATTGTGGTATAGTCACATGATTGGATAAATGACCTACACACATTAACATTGACAAGTTACAAAGATACAATATTGAGTGAAAGAATTAAGCAGCAGAAGAAAATACAGTGGTTCCCCCTTACCTGCAGGGAATATGCTCCAGGACTCCCAGCGGATGCTTGAAATCACATATAGTACTGAGCCCAATTGCTGTCAGTCAGAACACGTTTCAGTTTGTGTCTTCCACCCACAAATTTCATGCCTTTTCCATCTTAACTGAGCACTTATCACGCACTACAGCCGGAACTTCTGCAGTTTGAGGTGTGACAGCGTAACTAGCACAAATTTCTTTTTCCCTCTTCACAATTTCATGGATAGAAGATTTGTTCTTACCATAGATTTTAGCAACCTCAGCATACAACTTTTCTTTCCTTATATAATTCTAGAACTTTCACCTTTTCACTTAAAGCAAGCACTTTAAGGCTTCTCTTTGGCATATCTGAATTGCCAGCATCACCACTCTCATTCTTTGGGGCCATTCTTCAGTTAAAATAAGGGTTACCTGAACCCAAGCACTGTCATAACATGGCAGTCATCCTGATAACCAACAAGGCTACTAAATGACTAACAGGTTTGGGAAGCGTCTACAGTGTGGAGATGCCGGACAAAGGGGTGATTCACGTCCCAGGCAAGATGAAGCAGGATGGCACAAGATTTCATCATGCTACTCAAAAGGATGTGAAATTGAAAACTTACTAATTGTTTACTTCTGGAATTTTCCATTTAGTATTTTCAGACCACAGTTGACCTCAGGTAACTGAAACCATAGAAAGTGAAACCAAGGATAAGGGTAGACTACTGTACAGTGTATGGTCCCATATATATTTTTTAAAAGCAGGTAAAACTAAACAATATATTGCTGAGGAAAGTACACAAAGAAATAGCTGGGCGCGATGGTTCATGCCTGCAATCCTAGCACTTTAGGAAGCCAAGGCAGGAAGATCACTTGAAGCCAAGAGTTTGAGACCAGCCTAAGGAAAAAGTAGAAATATTAGCCAGGCATGGTGGTGTGCACCTGTAGTCCCAACTACTCGGGAGGCTGAGGCAGGAGGATGGCTTGAGCCCAGGAGTTTGAGGTTCTAGTGACCTATGATCATGCCACTGCACTCTAGCCAGGGCAAGAGAGCAATACACTATCTCCAAAAAAAAAAAAAAAGAAAGAAAGAAACAATTAACATAAAACTCATGATAGTAGTTATTAAGGGGAGACAGGAGGAGAAGAAAGAGGTGAGTTCAAGAACGAGCACATAAAGAAGTCTCAGATGTGATAATGTTCAATTTCTTAGCCTTGTAGTGGGTACAAAATGATCATTTTATTTTGTCCTTTAAATAATGCACATACATTTCCTCCAATATACTATATATACTATATCTTATAATGAAAAAAATGGGAGAAAAGCACGTCGTATTGAGAGTGTGTAAATTTGTCAAGAGATCTAAACTCCATTGATTCCTTCATCTTATTTTTAAAAAATTTATCTTCAATGCAATGAGTTCATTTTTTGTCAATCTAGATACAAGGTCCCTTGGAATTTTTCACAGCATTTTTATTGGATAGTGTAAATTTCTTTATTTCCAGGGAAAATTTGGGATGTATGTGTGTGTGTGTGTGTGTGTATGTGTATGTGTGTGTTTACTATTGTTTTTACTTCAAGTTTAGATTTTTTAAAAATCCTTTCTGTTCTAAATAGTACAGCCAGCCTGAAAGGAAGGGTAGTAATTCAAGTAGTAGACAATATTGCTGTATTCATTGACCAGAGCCAGCTCATAATTCAGGGAGGATGTGCACAGATAGAAACCACTTCAGAAGCCCAGCAGAAAAATCACATGCGACTCACATACTCTTTTCCCTAAAATCCATAGGGCACTTGCTGCAGCAAATGCAGAAATAATACAAGTAAGAAAAGGTATAAAGACTTCATAATACGTGGATAGATTTTGTTTGAGGGACTGTCTTAGACTAAATGAGTAATATTTTCTTCTCCAGATAGACTTGATTATTTTGAAAATCACAAACCAAAACACAAGGCAGTTGATCGAAAGATAAGTTGCTGAAGCTGACCAGAAGAAAATGCATTTGTTTTCTACCTCAGAGATCATGACCGAGTCCTACTGCCTAAGAGGAACCCAGAGAGCAGACTCTTCAGAGGGGTTTTTAAAGTTAGAGTCACATCAGGTTCGTCAACAGCCTCGGAGAATAATGCAGTTATAAGCATTACAGCAGCAAGATAGATGATAAAATAGGGAAACCTGCTCAGCACAATAGGACAGAATGTAAATAACCCTGTTACCAAACAACCAGAAAAGTAATATTTGCTGAGAATGAATGTCTTAAGATCTCTGGTCAAGCACATGCTTAAAATGAGAGCTAGTCAGGTCAACATCTTGGTTGGTGCTTGATTAGACGGTAATTCAGATAATAAATAGCAATTCTGACTTAGAAAGGAAATACTGCCAACAATTGAAAGGGTTAGAAAGTGGTCCTAGAAGGACTGATCGGGTCATCCGTTTATCCATCTGTCTGCCCATCCATCCCTCCAGCTATCCAACCACTCATTCATTCATTCATTCATTCAATTATTCACTCATTAAACATTATGTGAACATAAATATGGGATAAACCCTGCGTTAGACTGTGGGGCTTTAAAAAAGATGAGTGATGAGTGGAGACATAGTTCCTGGCTTCAAAGAGTTCATGTATCAGCACAGCATTTTTCAACCTCAGCACTATTGACATTATGGGACGGATAATTCTTAGCTGTGGGTGGGAGCTGTCCCCATTGGGGGATGTTTAGCAGCATCTCTGGCCTCTACTCACTAGATTACAGTAGTACCCCCTTTTCCTCCACTGCACACAGTTTTAACAACCAAAAATATCTCCAGACATTGTCAAATATCCCTGGGTGCGAGGCAGGGGTATTGTCTCTGGTTGAGAACCACTGGTTTAGCAAAAGAGGCAAATGTGTTCACAAATATTTGCAATATAGTCTAAAAAGTTCCATTAAGACACATTAAATAAATCCTGATAACACAATGAAGGGAGGGTTCCAAAGAGATTGGGGGGGCTCAAAAATACTTCTGCCTGCAGGAATTTAGTGAGGGTACACAGAGGGCACCCTGAGCTAGGTCTTAGATAAAGAATAGGCTTTATCATTTTTAGGAGATGACACAGCTCTGCAAACAGTAAAAGTGCAAAGATTGCTTTCTTTTTTCCAGGTAGCACATTTCTAGTTTCTTTAACTATGATTATAAAAAGCCTAATATACATAAATATTTCCCAGAATGCAGCATAATATGTGCAGTGAATTCTTAGAATTTTATGTTGCCTTGGCCTCCTCTTTAATATAAGTTGGACTTTCACATACCAGAAGCAGGGCTCAATCACCCTTGACACAGGTTCTGGTTATACCCTCCCTGCCCCCCACACTGCCCCCAAGCTCTTCAGTGTGGTCGATCCCAATATCTGCCTTTGCCAGCTGCTCTCTGGTGACCACTTCCCTATGGGACAGCTCGAAGCAGCCTGTTTGACTGGCCCTGCTGACCCTCAAACCCTGAGTGGACTGTGCAAATATGCCACAGTGGCCATCTCTCAGTCACAACGTTACCTCCTGCTTGCTTTAAAGTCACCAATTAAAACTCTCCAAGGAAAACCTCTTTGGAAAACACCCTAGACCCAATAAAGGTGTTGGCCCATGGGTACCCTTTGTTCTCTCTCTCTTTCTCTCTCCCTGTCTGCACTTGCTGATCTCCGTATGTGTGGCCTCCAGGTGTGCTGTGTACCCCCCAGGACTTGCAAATTACAAAATATTTATTTCCACCTTGTGTTTCTCCTAATCTTAAAGATCCCAAATTAAAAGTGTCGGGATATTTTCACCTGGAAAATGACAACCACTCGTTCATTTATTGAGCAAACATTACTGAGCACTCTTCATGTGCTCAGTGGTGCTAGGTTTCTGAGGACTGTGAGATGAAAAAGATACAATGCCCGCACTTGAGGATACGAGAGTGTAATGGAAAACAATTTAGCCAGACAATATTTTCCAATTCTTTATAAGCTTTCTGGCTAAATAGTATAAAATTCTAGAACATTACTGCTTAATCCTTTCAGTAACTTACCTGCTATCTGACTTTGGAGCTCACAGTCTAGAAATGAGGCAGATATGTAAACAAATAGTTACCAAATTTAGGATTAAGTGCTTTGGCAGTTGTATAGAATTGTCAGGGACTCTGAGGAAAAGACAGCCATCCTTGTCTGGAGATCTGGAAGGCTTTTCTAAGGACCTGATATTTGACCTGGCCTTAAAGGACAAGTAAAAGTTCATTATTTGGAGAAGGGGTGACTAGTCGATGGAACAGCAAATGAGAAGGTATAAAGTAACTTAGAATGCTCAAGAAATGGTGAGAATGCATAATGTCCAGAGTATTAGGATTATTATTATGACTAGTACTCTAACGCTCTCTTAACAGGTGGGAGCAGGTAGCTCAATTTAATAGACATTAGTTGGTAATTAACAATATTGGTGAAGTGCAGCCACCTCCCTCCTAACACACACAGCACACAGGGACATGCACGCTCCCTTTCTCTCCCTCTCACACACACTTCCTGCGGACAAAGAAATGCTATTAAAAATTTTCTTCTCTTGAAAATGCTTGTTGACTGTGTTAGGTCTTCCCACATACAGTGGAGACTTTGAGTTTAGTCAGTGCCCCTCGCACTGTATAAGCACCAGTTGTGGCTGACATTTTGACAGGCACAGGGACTGCGGCCTATTCAGCCTGGCAAAAGACAGGCTAATCAGACAGGCTGATAGACCTTTGGATTTGATTCTCCTCTGCTACAGTTTTACCCGGACCACAGAATATGCACCCAAAAACAACAGTAGTGAGATCAAAGAGGGTGCACAGTTCACTTTAGCAGAGTTAATGGCATGGGATTTGTGAAAACTTACTGATACTCACCATGCAAACAAATTCAAGAAAATGAATGACATTGGTGTGTCCACAGGGCACTGTGTGCGACACACTCATCTTTATCAAAGTTGCCTGCCTCTTACCGTACTGTCACGAGAACAATTGGATCCCACAATGTATGCACAGAAAGGACTGATTAGCAGCCATTCAGTATACCACCCTGCATGTCACACAAGCAGAGAAAGCCTCCCAGGGCTGTTGCACACGTTCTCAATCAGAAGCTGGGGGCGGCTGGGCATTGAGGCGGGTCGCAACCTCTCTCCCTTCATGCTTCTCTACGCCCAAGCACTGCTGGAGGCTCTCAGCCTCCAGAGGTTTGCAGAACCGATATCTTTGGAATCCTACAAGTGTTTGCCTGTTAAGAAAACTGAAGGACAAGAAAGCAACCAGAGCTGGCCTTTTAAAATGCATAACTCTGGGTAGGCTGTGCTGAGCCAGGAGAAAAGGGTGGAGCTGCCGCGGAAGGCCAAGGATTCAAGGTTACAGTCATTCTTGACTGTGCTGACTCTATTAGAGAAAAGAACACAGTTCTGTGATGTGAAGAAACATCCACAGGGTATGGATTGGACTAGCCCTTGTTCCACGAGCCCAACTAAGAATTGCAGGAGGAGCACAATCTTATGTTTATTCATCACTGGCAGATGCTAATACATTTCTGGATCGACATTTGGCAGAAATATGAATAAACACAGAGAATTCACAATCAGATATCAGAGCTAGAAGCTGAATACTACTGATGGATTGATTATGTTTTTGAGCTATTTAGATAATTGGACATACTAAGTACAGAGCTTTCTGCAATGATAATGGACCTGTCCCGTTGTGGTCTATTTAACAAACACTTGGACTATTTTTTTAAAGCTTGTTTACATTCCTGTACATCCTGGCTTTATTGATATTCTGTCCTTTGAATTACAGTGTCACCCTAGCAACGCTCTAGAGAAAGTTGAGGAGGGCATTATCATTGTTAACCCACCTTTTCAAAGGGAATGAAAGCAAACCCCTTCCAAGATGAATCAGGAGCTGGTTTTTCTTATCAAAATACCCCCAGATATGCACCCCAGTGTGGTGGTTAGCCAAAGATGGGGGTGGCAGGGAGAGAGATGTCTGTATCTCCTGTTTCTAAATAAATGTGTCTTTCTGTATAAATTTTTTACTGCATATCCTTCTGCCTGACATGCTAGTCCCCAGATCTTTCTATGCTTCACTTCCTTGTCATTCAGGTCTCAGCTCAAATGTCCCTTCTCAGAAAGTCATCACTCTGTCTCAAGTAGATTCCCAGTGAAGAGGCCTTATTGGAATCGCTTCATAGCACTTACTATTTGAATTGTTATTTCTTTATTGTTCATTTCCCTCATTACTATGTAAACTCTGTGAGAGCAGCAGAGATCATGACCATCTTCCTCAACATTATGTCCCCAGAGCCTACGACTGTGCCTGTTTGGTATATAATAACTATGCTTAGAATATATGCACTTTCAGGACTCCAGACTCTTAAAGAGAAACAATCTTTTGCTTCAGAACGTGCTGCTCCAGTTGGGTCCAGGTTCAGTGGGTGCTTTTCATTCTATTAATATTTGCAACGTGGCACCTGGTGCTTTAAGTAGTGGGCTTGTGCTGGACCACGTTATTAAGCAGTCCATTTCTTTATAGAAATAAGTGCCTGGCCCTGAATAGATTTTTATGGTCCTCATTTAAAAATTTTTAAAAATTCTCTAGCACATCTAACTTTCTAAGAACATCTCCCTGCTGACCACTTGAGTACATCTTGCCTAAGGATGAGTATTAGAACCAAGGCTCTTAAAGTGCAATGGAACCTGCAGATGATTCTTATTTTCAGTTTTATTATTCTCACAGATTCTTAACTAAATAAAACATTCTTCTTTAAATATAATTCTGGTAAAACATGTCTTTTCCTTTTCCCTGAAATGGTACCCAGGTACCCCATGAATCGTAGTGTAACTTACATGAGTGTTGTCGGAAGAATAGATAAAACGCCAGATTAGGGATTTACAAATAGTATTATTTACCTTAAAGGTTATATAAAGCTTGATATCTCCAGTCTTTATAAAAGTGAAGGATCCCATTTAATTATCAGATAGTTCTAGGCGTTTTCTCTCCTGGTGTATTGGCATAACAGTGGAATTCAAATTCTGGATGATTTCCCTGTAATTCATAAGCTGCTTTACAAAGTTGATAATGATTTACAGTTTATATGTTTGAGGTTGTAAACAACAAGAATGGTGAGATTATTTAGTCTTGATTCCTTGATTTATTTATAACATTTTTTTGATCTTTGATCTCCTGAAACTTTCAAGAGGCTCGTCCTCTGAAGTGGTGGCACCATTAGTGATTTCTTTATACAGCAGGGATAGAGAAGTTGTGCTCTCTATCAATTCCATTTTGAATTTGTGGCCCTTGGGCATTTTTAGAATTCAGTTTATTTTTCAATTTCATACACAAAAATAAAATAATGGGAGAAGGCAAAACACCGTCAGTGTTGTTTGAAGTAAGTTGACAAATTCCCTGAGCACTTATTTCTTTTGTTTTGTTGGTAAATAATCAATCTATGAAAATCGTGTGGAGTTTTGGAGTTGCAGGGTGGCAGTCTCTTAACCCCCTGTGCTCCTTAGAACTTAGATCCGGTGCAACAGCTCAGGTCAATCTTTGTTATGGTGTTAAGAGGTGAGTTTCAGAATTTTTATTTCTTTCTCTTTTGTTCTCAGTAAAAGAAAAAAAGAAAAAAAGAAAATCAAAAATTCCTATTGGTTATTGAAGACAACTTGGAAGCTGACCCTGCAGAAGATATGGGACTTATAGGTTGCCTTGGAAATGAGAAATGTTAGCCTGGCCTCTCTTTTGTGGTGGATTCATAATTTGCATATGAGAAAGGATTTGAATATGGGAAAGTTGATTAGAAGTTGGAGAAGGTAGTTGGTAGTCACAAAAATTGTGGGAGTTTAAAAATAGTATCTGCAAAGAGAATAGGCTGTTTTTACTAAGATTATATGTTTATTTGAAGTGGCTTGTTATAAGCTTATGCAGGGTGTGAGTAGATGGAATCTGTGGGAAGAAGTCTGTCTAAAACCTAGAGTGCAGTCTTAGCACAAATCTCGATTTCGTCATGTGTAAAATGAGGGTAATAAATATATCCATCTCCCAACATTGACTGGAGGATTAAAAGACGTAATATGTGCAAAATCCTTAATACAGTGCCTGGCACAGTTAAGAACCCACTATTGCAGATTATAATCGTTGTGTTATGAAAGCCCCATCTGCAACCCGGAATCTAATGCTTAGGATTACCACCGCTCCCCTGCTCAATTAGATTACCCCTCCTTTACAATAAAATTTGTTTATTTTTTGTGTTTGGATAAATTCCCCCCTATTAAAAGAAAATGGAATCACCTGAAGAAATTATGGATTTGATAATTGTTATTTTCTTTGAAAACATGTTTTACCCAGAGAAAACAACACCAAAAACCAACAAAGAAGAAAAAAGATCCTAAGCCACACACCAAGGGCTCTCAAATAAGAATATCTGAGTTAAACTTTGAGGACTCATCTTGACTTATTTCATTTAATCAACTTATATTTTTCTCTTTCCCCTAAACATCTGAACTTTACATTGGGTTTAAATATGAATCAATAGAAGATGAATGAAATATTCGTTTCATCTTTTCACCAAACTTTCTCATTTAACAGTGTTTTCAAAGAATCATTTCTAAAATTACATTTTTAAGGCAATTTTCCCACTTGTATTATGTTTTTGAAGTTCATTGTTCTTGGGAGGTGAAAGATTCCAAATGCTATAAAGCAAAATGTCACACTGCAAGTTGTAGGCAAGGGTAATAAACTTGACTTTTCCTTGTAGTGCATTTCAATTAGGTACTTTGGTAGCTGGGGCATAAGGATTACTGCATTTCCTTTTGCCAGTACAACTGTTGAATCATACAGCTGTTGGATAATGTGCATGTGAGTATCAATTAATGATACAAATAAATAAATACAAATGTGTGTTCTTCAAGAAAGCAAATGATATGGATGAGTAACATTTTAACTTAAATTCTGACAGTCTTAAGAAAAATCCAGAATATTTAATTTTCCCCATATACTTCCTTGCATTATGTGAATTAAATCTCTTTTATGCTGCTATTAATGGAGGCGAGAAACACGAAACTTATTGTGAAGTGCCTATATTAGTAAAGCCATCAACTGTCACAAAAAATGTTGATATAAATAAATGGTGGTTTATTAGTAATGTTTACTTATTTAGTGACAATTTTGCTTTCAGACCAAAATATATCTAATTGCCAAAGGGCAGAGAAACCCATTAGTATGAAATCAGGTCACAAGAAAAGATCTAGGGAGCCTGTAAGACTTTCCAGTGGAAAGATCACTTAATGGCACTCAGTGATACACTGGATAAAGAACATGTTCGCTAACTGATAAAAATAAAATTGTATAAAAACTAACTTGTAAAGTACAAAAATTCAATGAGCAAAGCAGCTTTAATAGAAAAGAAAAAAAAAGGGAAAAGTTCCATCTTATGATTTACATGAGGGATTAATAATAAAAAATCTCTTTTCAAAAGATGAGGCATCTGATGTAATTTTGTATCTCAGGATTATAAGATAAAATACACAATGAAAATTCATTTAAAAATTCGCTTACATAAGGTGGTTCACAATCATGTAATACTTTCCAATCCATATAATTGCAACATCAGAAATATAGAGCTTACAAGTCTCAAATATTAAAATTATAGAAGATTCAGGGGCCTACTCTATACTTGTGAAATTAATTATATATATATAAAAAATCTCCTAAAGTTGCAGAAACTTTAGAAAAGGTACTTTATTGTGTGCAAATAAAAATATGAACTGATTTCTCGGACCCAGCTAAATGACAAAATTATACTCTCTACATATACAGAGGGGCCAAAGCTCTCCAAAACTTGTTTTTGCCTTTAGATGTAACATTAATATGCCTATCAGATTCTCCAAATCTCTAAGTACAGGTCAGAAACGTTGACTCATGATAAATTTAATGAGTTGGATTTATATAGCACTTTCTCAGTTTTCACAGCACTTTTACCATTCAATATGATTTTGTTTCAACATTAGCAGTACCATTTAAATAACTGAAAGAAATGAACTTCATAGACTACAGTGACTTTTCCAAGGCCATAAAACTAGCAAGACTCAGAACTTTTTACATGCGGGTTTCACGTTACCAGTGAATGCTAGAAACAGTCATATAGACAGATATGCACAAGGAATTAGATAAAATGTATGAAATTCTGATCTGAGCTCCTTCTTGCTTTTTCTGAGCCTCCATTTGGTATGTTGTTGCATTGATATACATGGGCATTTTAAAATGCTTGATTTTTATATCAAATTAATTTCTTTTTTTGTAAAACTTTCAATGAATATTGTATGAACCTGAGGCAAAGATGCAGAATCAGTTTTAAGATATTTTGCATAACATATTTGCACAATGTAAGTAATACTACCCAGAAGGGAAAAGAGCATTTGATAACATGGTGTGCTACCTTTCAAGATTTCAGCTTCTGCCTGTTCTTGGTGTCATGTACAACCAGCAAGGCCATCTTTTAAAATTTAAATGCCTCATACACATTAGCTGAGGGAATGATGAATTCTATTTTGAAAAAAGTACAGTGGGTTTCAAATGCCACTTCTGAACCATTCCTTAATTGCCTATCTAAGAAAAGATTCAATTGAAAAAAAAAGGATAAATTTAAAATTGAATAGCTGGAGAATACTTAGATATGTAGGTGATACTGAATAGAAATTTCTTTTTTAAAATATAAATGTGCCTAATTGTATTAACCATGAGTTTTTATGAAAAAAGAAGAAGAAAAGGCTTATCAGTTTTTGGCATCCAGAGAAAAAAATTTGCCTTGGGGCAGATTCTGCCTTTTTTATGCAAAATAGAGGGGCTTAAGTTAGCATGTAGGAGGAAGGTTTTCTGGTATGAGCCAGGCCATCACTGTTTCTCTGCTCTGCCTAAAGAATTTTTGTTCATTACTTGGAGATCTCTACTGTCATTACTAACCTAATGAGGGACTCACCAAGTAGCTGAATAACTCTGGCTAGGCTAAGTTCTCATAGTACCCTCATAGAATTTACTTAACCTGATTTGTATGACATAATTATTGTTAATTATTCTTTTTCCGGCAGAGATGTATGTCTGACCACAGCAGCACCAGTAATGAAGGCATTCAAATATCTGTTCAGAATGTTGTGAATCACCATAATGAATGCTTACAAAATATCTTCTCTCTACTGTTTATTTTTCTTTTTTAGACAATAGAAATTAACTTTTCTCACAATTCTGGAGGTTAGAAGTCTGAGATCAAGGTGTTGGCAACATTAGTTTCTTCTAAGTCCTCATTCCTTTGCTTGTAGAAGGGCTATCTTCAACCTGTGTCTTCACATGGTCTTCCTTCTGTATGTCTACTGTTTATTTTTTAATTGAAGTTTCTGTTGAACTTTTAATTCTCTTCTCTCAATCATCATCACCACCATTGACTGACTTTTCCCTGTCTTATTCATCCGTTTTTCCTGGCCCATGCATGGCCAGTCCTCACATTCTATAGATATACTCTAAATCTTTCTTATGGGTCCTTAAACAGAGTGCTTTTAAATTCCCAAATTATCCTCTTCAAGAGTGGGATTCATTTTTTTGTTTGCTCATTTTTAATCCTGGATCCCATAAATATTAGCCTGAACTAGGTACTTGCTCCCTCAATACACACCTGGTCTTAAAATATTCCCGGGGGTCATCGGCGCAGCCTAGCATATTGTTTAAATCATCACTTGTTTAAAATCATCCATGCCCCCTACAACATGGTCTGAGGGGATCACAGCTTTTAATTCCCATTCAGTACATTCCACACCGTTGAGTGCAACCTAAGCCTGCAGAAAACTGTGCACAAAAGAGACCTGAGGAAGTGATTATTTCATTTTATGCACTTTCTCAATTACTATCCTCCCCTCACAGTCAGGGGTACTGTTCTCTGAACTAAAAATGGTAACGTCTTTATTTCCCCTGTTTTAGAAACCTGGTCATCCATACTGTTGAATTGCATTGACTTTCTGATTCAGGAGGAAAATCTTTCTTTACCAGCCTGGTGGTGTGGTCTTACAGTCAGTGAGATTGTCAAAGGTGAGTATTATCTTTTGATTGGAAAGGAAAAAAAAAAAAAGAACCTTTTCACCTTCACTTAAACTCCACATAGCACATACTCTGGAGAGAGTGACCTTGAAGCTGCTGCTAGCTGAAAAGGAATTTGGAAAAAAAATATCCATGCCCTGGAGGTTTGGAAGTTTGGATAAGCACAGGAAGGGCATTATTCAGTATTAATGCCAGCCCCAGGTATTGGATTCCTACTGTGTGCCACTGACACTACATGTATGTGTGTGTCTATATATACAATAGCTCTTTCAGTTTAATCCTTTAAAACAAGCCTAAGAGGGTGCACTATAAAGACTGGAGAAGTTACACTTCTGGAGCCCACGAAGATTGAAAATATCAGTGTTGAGAGAGCTGGGATTATAACCTATGTCTGAATTTTCCCAAAGCGTGTGCCTCTTGCTACTTCATACAAATGCTTTATCCCCAAGAGCAGTTATTTCTACAGACACACAAAAATCCCACACAGCTGATTTAATAGGCAAGGATAAATATCACTGCTACTTCTTACCTGTATATCAGGATACTTTACGCTGTATTTTACTTCGTGAATCCCTAGGATTAGGGAAAGACTGCCGAGAGAACTGCAAGGAACTAGGGATGTGAAATGCCTGCAATGGGAACTGGGAGTGGTACAGTACTGAAGGTTTATAATAACAAGAATCTCTACCATTTCTTGGGCACTTACTATGTGTCTAACCCATCACAAATGCTTTCTGTGACTCTTGCAATTAATTTGTAGTACAGACCTATAAGATGCCAATCCATTCTTTCACTCATTCCTTCCTTGAACAAATAGTTGAGTACCTACTATGCTCCAAGTACTCCTCTAAGTGTCAGGAAGACAGGAGTGAACACGCAGAAAGAGGCCTGTCTTGCCTTCCAAGTGAGGGAGACAGAAAATAAACAAATAGACAAAAAATCAGATCATTTAAGACCATGATATGGGCTCTGGGAGAAATTAAACAAGGTGATGTGCAAGGCAATAACTGTGAGGAAACTAGTTAGACAATTGGTCTGAAAAAGGCTTCTTTGTGGTGACATCTGGTAGCCCTTGAGATTTTCGCACCGCATCATTCTTAGTGACCAACACAATGTAAATTCTGACTCGGCCCTTGTTTGCTTGTACCTGGTAACTACTCACTGGCTGCCCAATACCCCTTAGTCTCACAGGACTCATTAACTGCTGATGTACTGTTTCTTTGTCCAGCAGAAAGAGAGACAACTCCAGGGCCACAAGCAAAAAGTTATGAGTTTGTTTTGCAGAAGGAATGCATGCCTTTGAGGAAGTTAGCTGTGGACACTCAGAAATACGGTTGGTCAAGACATTATCTGCGACTGAAGCAACACAGACTTCACCCTCAGTTCTCTCAGTTCTCTGAAACCCGCCTCACTCTCTAGCCATGTAAAACCTTCCTACTTCATCTCTTTGGGAAGATGGATCCGAGAGATCTTACTCTCTGCTCTTCTTGCTTTGGCCAAATTGAATAAACCTTCCTCTGTCTCTAAGCACCAGTGTCACAGCGTGTTTGACTTCAGCTGTGCATCCGAGACACGAGCCTGAGTTTGAGGGTTCGACAATAATCTGAGCTGAAGTCAGAAGGGTATAAGGCACCAGCTACAAGAAGAGAGTAGAGGGTTTCAGGCACAAATCTATATGAGAAGAATGAGTTCAGTGTGCTAGAAAACAGGAGGAAAACCAACACAGCTGGAGCTGGGTCTGGGAGGGTGAGGGAGGCACCAGGCCCAGATCATTCTGTAGCCTTATAGACCTGGATGGGAATTTAGAGTTTATTCTGAGTACATGGGAAACCTTTAGCGTCCTAGGCAAGATTAGTGACATGATCTCATTTACCATTTCAAAAGATCATTCTGGCTGCTCAGCAGTGCCCAGTGCAGGAGGCAGGGAAGAGGGGGGACAACAAAAATGGAAGCAGTGAAGGGGGCACCAAAGCATGATTTCTGTGAGAAGGTGATGCCTTGTTTTAGGGCAGCATCTTGAAAGCAAGTACTACTATTATTCCCACATCATAGAGGGGGACACTGAGACTTGGAGTGATTTTGTTATTTATACCCAAAGTCCCATAGCTATGGGTTGGGGAACTGAGATCAGAACCTCATTAGTCTGACTCCAGAACCCCAACTATTACCTACCAAACTGTCACCCTACAAAGCAGGAGAGAGCTGTCTCTGCTTCTTGGGTTCCCTTTTTACCAAGAACTCTATCAAACCACACAAAGGAGGGTATGTCCACAGCAGGAGTTTTAGCGTCTACCAGTGACAGATGTTAACCATACATAAGAACATTATCCCCACTTACTGTTCAATGAATCAGCCTAAAACAATTCCAATTGCACAGAAATTGTTTTTCTGATGTATTCCCCTTTCATAGAAGCTTCTTTTATCAAGACAAAAGGTAATCTGATCCTTCAGGTCAGCATATATACTTGTTCTTCAGATACGTGGACCATTTGGGTGACCAGAAAGTGGGATACTGCTCACACGCCACCAGCACAACTACAGAGAAGGCTGAATGAAGCCGACTTTGAAAGGTCTTGAGTGTACAGGGAGAAAAAGGAATTGACTCGGAAAACAAGTGCCTTTCACCATGTGACCCAACTCTCATTACTCACACTGATGGCGGCTTTTAACCCCCAAATTCATATTCTTCATTTCCTGTGCAGTGGTCCTTCAATCTCCCAGCCTCCAGGTCTTCTGTGTCACACTCCCTGAAACCTTGGTGGCCAGAGCTGGCCGCGGAAGGCAGTGACCTCTACGGTTCTCTCAACCAATCTCTCTATCATTCTTCTGAGTGAATGATCCCTTTCCACAAATAGGGCTTTCTCTAAGCCTCTAAGAAACAGTTAATGCTGGTGATTAATTCCCTTTTCCTATATACTCACTTCAAAGATGCTCGCCCTTCGTGGGCTCTGTAGTTTATTATCTCTTCTTTTGAAGCTAGTAAAGTTTAGTTTGCTTTAAGATAATAGTTCTCTCTCTTGAATATTAATGAAGAAACTCAAGTTTGAAACACATTAGGGTAAGTGACATAAAAAGCAATCAAGGATGCATAAGATCACCAACTCTATTCCAACACATTGTTTGAACTAGGAAGTATTTGAGTGCCTACTATGTGCTAATCTCTTAAGAGTACAGGAAATGCATAATAATCCCTGCTCCCATTTTTTAAAATCTCATTTAAAGTTAAGAATTAGGATATACATTTTAATTGGTAATTAAAATTCACTTTACAGTAAGTGCCAGTTGAAGGGTGTTGTAAACAATTGCTTCAGCAGGGAGAACTCTGGATGGAGTTGAGACCAGATTGGCACTGCCAAGGAGAGCTAGGAATAGGCAGGTGCTAATAACTGCTCCCTTGATTCGGTGTCTCCCTTTTCTATTTACAAATAGAAACCCCAGAGAGAGACAGTATTTCCCTTAAAGCTAGGTCATATGACTATGGTTTAGTCACTGAGAAGTGATGTACGCAACTTTCAGATCGAGTTTTAAAACAGAGTTGTTCCTGAATGAATGAACAATCCCACAGAACTGCAACTTCCTGAACTACTACTCACCTATTCCCAGACTGCTACAGGAGCGATAAAGAAGACTTCTATAATGTTAGAGCCACCGCGTTTGTGTGCTTCTTGTCTATATTGACTTAGGCTGTACTATAACTAATAAAGGGAAATGGGGATGAGGCATTTAGCTAATGCTCATTGGTTTGTATCTGGACAACTAAGATGGATGTGGTTAAATAGAATGAATTGATGTCAGGAGTTAGGAATACTCAAGCTGAAATACAAACTCAATAGCCTAAAAAGCTATTAAATAAAACAAATGCATTGGCCAGCGGATCTATGGACCTCTATCTTGAAAGAAGAGAAATCAAGAGAGAAAATAGAGAGGAGAAGGAGGGGGATGAGGGGGAGAATATAGTGATATTTAGGCCATCACTGTGTATAGTCTTAGCTTGCAGTGAAAAAAGTACCAGACTGTGGACTAAACAGTAAATGATAAATCCATTCTTACCTGGCAGTTCTCCAAGGTAACTTCTGCCATCTGACTCCCTTCTGTGTAGTGTGTTCAAGTTCTGTGTAGAAAGGATTTCTTGCAAGCAGAAGAGCCTCATGTTTGCTTGGTGTGGGCAACAGAATAATGGTTAAGAGCTCAGGGAAATGAAAGGGAGATGAGCTTGCAAAGAAATTTAGATATCAGAGAAAAGATATCTTGGGCCTCTAAAAAAAAATAAGGAGCTGTGAGGGGTTTCTTGGTTTAAGACTGGCAGAATCAGAGCAATTTCTTAGATTGGTTTATTAATCTGACAAATCTTTATCGAAGTTTTACTACATGGAAAGCATGTTGAGATTAATATCATTTTGGCTACACAGAATGGATAGAAACTTTTTCAATGCAATAATGATGTCAGAACACAGTGAATGGGCCTGCATGAATTGTGAGGCCCTTGTAATTGAAAAATTAAAATTAAAAAAATGTTTAAGAAATATTCATGTTTATTTTAACCTAAAATATTGTTTTCAATAACTTATAATTGAATACAATTGTTGCTCTCAAAAAATATGTCATATTTTTACAGTGTCCAGTTCCCTTTTGGCACATTTTCCTGTGTCCTGGGTCACCATGAGGTGCAGGTGACCTTTGGTTGGGGAAAGATGAGGGGTCTACATGCCATCTCAGATGACATGCTGAGACCACTTTGTCTCTGTGGCTGTCAGTCTTATTTTCTTATTATTTATTCTGTATGTTTTTGCTGTAGTTTCCACAATTGTTGAGTCATCAAAATGCCTTAAATAGAAAAAGTTAGACCACTGCTCCTGCTGCTTTTCTAGTTAGGCTACTTATCTTAGCATTGGGAAAGAGACATTTAGATGTTATACTGGGTTGAGGTGTTCCCCTAAATTTCAAATCTACCCAAAACCTCAGAATGTGACCTTATTTGGAAACACGATCTTTGCAGATGCGATTAGTTAAGATAAGGTCATTTCATCTACAGGATTAGGGTGGGCTCTAAATTCAATGACTAGCATCTTTATAAGAAAAGGAGAGGAAGCACCCAGAGACACACAGACACAAAGAAGACAGAGATATGAAAAAGAAGGAGATGCAAAGATGGAGGCAGAGATTGAAGTGATGCATCTATAGGCCCGAGAATGCCAAGGATTGCTGGGAGCCATCGAAAGTAGGAAAAGGCAAGTAAGGATTCTCCCCTGGAGCCTTCAGAGGAAACATGGCTCTGTTCACAACTTGATTTCAGTTTTCTAGCCTCCAGCACCATGAGACAATACATTTCTGTTGTTGTATGCCATGCAGTCTGTGTGGCAATTTGTTACAACAGACCTGGGAAACAAATACAGATCAGTGGTAAAAGGGATCACCCTGAATTCTGCCAAGAAATATCCTCAGTCCTTAGCTAAAGGCACTTCAGGTGTAAGGCTGGGAGGGCTTGGGCACTGTAGCAGAAAAGGAAATGAAGAGGTTAATTACAGGCAACATCACATACATTTTTAATTAATCAAAATAAATAAATGATTGCTGACCTGTTTTAATAAGATCTGGGGAAGAGGAAGAATAAAAAATATAATAGATGGGGATGGGATGGAGAATTCTGAATTGAGAATTAAAACATCACTGTAAAGATCTGGAGCTTCCCTGTCTGGGAGAGAATCCAGATGGAGCACATTGCGGAGCAAGGGAGATGGGCTCATTCTGAGCTTTGAGGTTCCAGTGGGCCTCTAAGACCTCAGGCAGACAGTATTTCTTTACGGCACCCAAGTATATTATAAAAATAAAGAAATGGCAAAACAACATTCTTAAAATCAGTGGCTGATTTTTTAGTATTTTATTTAACAGACTATGTGTATTTGGGCAACTGCATTTGAAGGTAACATCATGCTTCTAAATATGAAGTTTTAAAGAATGGGAGCTCCGGGTTAAAAAGTCCTGCTGTGGGCATCTGGCTGCACCTGCCCTCACCCGCCATGGACCCTGCTAAAGACCTTTCTCCCTCAGCAAAGTTAAGGTCAGAATCAGGGTGTTGTCTCTCTTTGTGCTCACTTCTGTCCTTATTTTAACTATGCTCCCAAATGAGACTGGAATAGAAAGAGGAGGAAATTTGGCTACTATTTATATGTTCGGTGAGGGCTCCTTTTCTCTGGGTCACTTCACAGAACTGGAACTTCAGTTGGCAGTTGGAGGTCAAGCCACGGTGACCTTAAATAAGTATTTTTTTAAAAATAGCTCAACTTGATCAAACACACACACAAAATGTGTTTTGGTGCCAAAAAGTGACAGCAATATTTTCCCAGGATGAAAATGTGTTTTTAGCCAACAGCCAAATGGAAACCTGCATTAGCAGATAAAGGACTAATCATCTCAACTCTAGGACAGCTGTTTTTGTCAAAGACAAATTCCTGAATAAACAGAGTTCAGTGGTGTACTCACAAATAGTCTATTCATAGGAGAAAACCAATCACAAGCGATCTTTCAGGAAAATTGGCAGTGTCTGGCTAAGCAAGCTCCAGGCCTCTGCCTACCTGCAAAGTGAATCATTTGTTATCCCCCAGAGAAGGTACAATCTTCAGCTCAGGGCAAGGGTCAATAGCGATGCCGTGTGATGGAGGCACATGTTTATGGCTATATGCACTCTCTACCTGGTCTATGAATAAAAAGACAGAGCTACCTCAGCATTATCATTCCCCTGACCTTCACGAGTGGAGCCGTCCCAGCAGGGGAAAAAAACAGCGGGGGAAGAAAAGGGAAAATTAAAATGTTAAAAACTACATTATAGCTCGTTTGTGACCTTCAAAAAAAAATTAGACTCGAGAATGTTAGGCTAGAGTGGATACAACAAAGTCTGACATGGGTAAAGTTTCAGTTTTTTTTTCCCTGAGTGGCTTTCTACCCAAATCTTAAACAATAAGTAGACCCTGTGTGTTTCTTGCTGGCTGACAGCAAAGAAAATTCAAAATTTTGATCAGTGTTTAACTAGTGAAAGAAATTTGCCTTGAATTTCTGAGCTTTCATCTCTTCTATAAGCTATTTGTAGGGTTTATCAAAAGAGTCAGTTCCTATTAATAAGATGATACAAAATGGTGCAGATATAAAGTTATGTGACAATGTTCTTTTTCCTTAAACTTCCATATTAGTTGGTTTGCTAAGTGAATACAGCATGACAAGCAAACATTTGAAGCCACCAGTGTTATCATAAGAATACTTCAAGAAAATCTGTGTTAGAAATGATGACAAATGTCAATATATTCCAACTACCTAGAGCATTCGAATTTAAAAACCAAAATGTGATTGTTGTTAGAGTAGTCTGCTGAACCCTGAAGACATACTGCTACTATGTATAGGATAAAAGGATTTTATTGTCCCTAAGAAAGGGACACTTCGGTTTTCTAGGTGTTTTCATCCTTGACAATAAACAAACCAGCTAACAAACAAATCCACCCAGGATTTTATAACAATTAACGATATCTTCTGCTCTAAATGAAATGATATTTCTACTTGGTGAAAGGGAAAAAATAGGTCTTTTTTTTTTTTTTTTAACTGTCTTTAACATCTTTGGGTAATTAATGTTCATTTCATGCTGCTTCTTCTCCAACATTTTACTATTGCTCTTTACTCACTAAAGGGTGTTTTATTAGGTTACGATATTTGTAAACAGCCATTTAATTTCTACCATTTTTACAGATTGGATCATCACAAACATATCTATTTAACCTCTAGGCTTAAACTCAGGGTAAATGTAATTTTAGAATAATATTTTTGGATGATGAACTGATGGCACATAAGGAACATCATTAAAGGTCAGTCAAAATTAATATGGAGATTACCAAGTGTCAGAAGTTATTTTGCAGAAGCTGCAGAATATGTTTGCAATCTGATTTTGTGGAATATCTATTACAAATGAGAAAAAACCTCAGTGGTTTTTGCAGAATCCCATTTTCTTAATAGGAAATTGATGAATGACAGCATCTGGCAGGAAGAAAAAAGCATATGGTCCAACTAACTCTTTCTATAGAGGTTAAAAACAGCTTTGGAATTTCTCTGGTTGCTGCTTTGATTGACAGACCATCAAATAAATCATTCACTTTTCTTCCCCCCTCCAGTGGTCCCATGTACTGACAAAGACACAAGGAGGAAATCGGCGGTGTGGTGCATGAGAAATTAGACATGCAATGCCCATTAACATAAATGGATTTTTTTGCACCTAATTCTCTACACACCATGCAAAAATCTACCCGCAGGACATGGAGTATGCATGTTTTCTTGTTCTTTCTATTTATAATTTTTAATTATTAATTTAATATATAATTGGTTTCTTTAGAGAATGAAATGCCTAGTAGGTTATCTAAAACACTGTTTTGGAGTCTTGGGGCTTGATGCAAAAGATGGGCTGATACTGAAAGATGTTATGGTATGTAATACAAACAATGAAAATTAGGCTGAGAGGTCTTGAATGAAGTTAGGCTAATTAAACAATTCTCAGTGTTTAAATTCTTGCTACCTTCTCCCGAGTATACTGCCAATCATCTCATCTTGGGGGATTGCTCTGGTTTGCCCTCACCTCCAGGCTCAATTAATAAATGTAACCCTCAAATAACTTATCCAATATTTTTTACTATAAAAATGAAAAATGTTTTGGTGTTTTCAACTCAATTTCTCTCTTTCTTCTTTTTTCAAAGTCAGATTAGATACCCATAAGAATGCAGTGCTAAAAGGAAGAAGCTTGTCTAGTCAAATCATCATATGTTCTAAAAGCTCCCTTTCCTCATTTGTACGGTTTCAGCTCAGGCTTTGTTTGTCCAACTCCAGTTGCCAGGAACTTACCATCCCTTGAAGCAGCTTGTTCTGTCATTGCAAAGTTCTATCATGGCAGCTGACCTCCCAGATGTCCCTCTGTGATCCTCTGCTTCTGGTATTCATGCTCTTGCATAGTGGTCTCTACCTCCTGACACTGACTATGCTGTACCCAAGTAACCAAGAGGATCGTAGAGAAGCAATGGTGTGTGACTTCTAAGGCTGAGTCATAAAAGACTACAGTTTCTGACTTGCTATGTCTTGGATCATTAGCTCTTGAGGAAGGCAGCTTCTGTGGTATGAAGACAGTCAAACCACCCTGAGGAGAGGCCCCTACGTGGGGAGCCACATATGGAGAAACAATGATGCCTCCTGTCAGCAACCAGCAGCCACTCACCTGCCATGTGAGCTAGCCACTTTGGAATTGGATCATTCAATCTCAGTCAAGCCCTCAGATGACAACAGCCTTGGCCAACAACTTGCCTGCAACTTTGCGAGAAGCCTCAAGCCAGAACCCCTCTGCTAAGCCACAAGTGACTCCCTGACCGACAGAAGCTGCAAGATAAATGTTAATTGTTATTTTAAACTACTAAGTTTGGGATAATTTTTTATGTTGCATATTTTAGACAGAATAGGTAGGGGACTAATACAGATTGCATTAAAGTCTTTTTGTTATTCCTAGCGCACCCACTGAAGACTCAAGAAATGAGATGCCCTTTTCATATGATAGCAAATTCCTCATGATAGTAAGTCTTTCCAATTCTTGTTTTCTCCGAGTAGAACATTGTCAGTCCCTTCAGTCCTTTGGTGCTGTGCCCTGCTTTCCACTCCATGTCTTCGCTCTGGGTAAAGCCTTCAGCCATCATCACACTGATGTCTCCCACACCGTACACATGCACTTCTCATTACCTCTTGCTCAGCTCTCCCTGATGGTCTGAAAGCCCCTCAAACTCACAGGATCAGAAGTAAACATTTCATCTGTCATTTTTATCCAATCTGCTTTCCAAAATGTTTGGTCTGAACTGCCTAAGTGCACCGCTCGCCACTCCAGTTTCTAAATCATAAACCCAACATATCTTATCCTCCTCTTTCTAACGCAGAATTCTGAACACATCACTCCTGTGCTTAAGATTCCTTTGGAACTCTCTATTGCCTTCAGGACAGAATGAATCTAAACTTCTAAGCGTGGCAATCAAAGACTTCATGATCCAGCCAGTGCCTACTTTTTCCAGCCTCTTCTATCATTTTTCATAACTCACCCCAATCATACTGAACTATCCGCTAGCTGTTCCATATTTTAGTGCCTCTGCACATGCTGTTCCCTACACTTTGAATGCCTTTTTCTCACACTGACTCCTCACCTAAAAGAGAAGGTATATTGACTCTTAGAAATTTACCTTCTAACTAAAACCTTCTGTTTCCTCCTCTGTTGCATCATTTCCCCATATAACTCTTTAGACTTCTTATCATATCTTATATTGTTTGTTCATATAAATATGCCCTACTGATATGATTTTCTAGAAAGTATATATCTTATGCATATTCAGATTGAATTTTTCAATCATGCACTTATTGAGAGCTTTTTCTACTGCACGCCAATGACTATTGGTAGATGCT
Organism: Eulemur rufifrons; assembly: GCF_041146395.1. NCBI lineage: Eukaryota > Metazoa > Chordata > Mammalia > Primates > Lemuridae > Eulemur > Eulemur rufifrons. Next base: position 18,994,269 of record NC_090992.1, read on the forward strand.
GAGGATACAGCAATTAACAGGACAGACAAAATCCCTGTTCTCAAGAGACTTAAATCCTAGTGAAAGACACGGACAGCAGACAAGTGTGCTTGTAAATATATAGTATATCAGATGGCAATAAGTGTCTGCCAAGAAAATGAGCAAGATAGTAAGTTTAGGGAACATACATGTTGGTTTATGTGGGGTGTTGTAATTTTATATGTGGTGACCACGGAGCCCTCTCTGAGAAAGTGACTTTGAACAGGGACAACAAGGAAAAGAGGCAAGCAAGTTCTGGATGCCTGGGGAAAGAACATCCAGGCAGAGAGAACTGTGAGGGCCCTGAGGCTGGAGAATACTGGACATACTCTAGGAATTGCCAGGAGCTCTATTCGGCTGAAGCAGAGGGGACTGGCAGGAGGGAAGGTCATGAGGTCAGAGAGGCACTGTGGGAGGGAGCCTGCAGTGTCTTGTAGCTTTGGGAAGGCTTTGATGTTTAAGCCGTGTAAGGCAGAAGTTAAAAGAGGTTCTATACAGAGAAGTGTTGAGAATAGATTGTAGGGACAGGGGTCCTATCACCTTTGATAACTTTCCTGAGTAACTGACCCATCAGAGGCACTCATAAATATCAGTTAAATAAGTATCTATTATCCAGGCCATTGGGCCAATCTAAATCTCATTCTCAGAGTATATTTCACTTGGTCTATGTTCTGTTTTAATTCCCATATTTAGAACTAGACCAAGGTGCCCAAGATTAATCTGACACAGTGGAGAGAGATGTGGTATACTCCATGATGTTTGAATCAGTGAATCCCGTACATTTTTTTTTTTCTTTTGGTAGACAAAAGACACTAATCGACTATCTGTATTATAGTTAATAACTAACTATATTATGGTTAATGAATATTCCTTCTCTGTGGTCTTATATTTGGGCATTTTGTTGGGGGGGGGCGAATATCCAAGTAGAGGAGCTTACACCTTTGTCAAGTTTATGTTATTTAAAAATATAATCAGATACTGAGGATACACAATGTTCTAGTTCAGTTAAATAAATACTAAGTAAGCACCTAATAGAAGTCAGTTCTTTCCTACAGACACAAGAGAAATTTAACATGGTATACCAGATCCATCACCAAGATGGCTTCATGGGCTTGGTTGATTTTTGTTTCCTATTTTGCTAAATTTTAAAACATTTTTTGAGTTGTTGTAAAACAAATAGTGAACTAACTTATGTTTTATAATTTACCTGGTTAGTGTCACATTCCTTAGATCATTCTATTTTGCTTTCAGAGCAGTTAACATGTTCTTCCCTGAGACACAGGGATGCTGAATTGGGGTCATAGATACTGTTCATGCTCAGGCCGTATCTCTTCCCTTTATCATTTTCCTGTACAAGCAGTTCGGTTGTGCTTTTGCTACCAAAATCAATCCCCATATCTATTGCAGAAAGTGTCTGAGAATTCATATACCACCCTCACCCCACACGATTACACTGGCTTGTTTAACCAAGCTCTGATTGGTGCAGAGGCACAGAATCACTTCTTTGCTTCTGGTAGGCATCGATTTGAGTACGGTCTACACTGTTTGTGGAGAGGCCTTGCAAGATTCAGCCAAAGTGCTCTGAGGTACTTTGCTTGATGTCATACTTGTGCTTGACTTCCTTCCCTTGCTAGCCCCAAGTTTCCAATTCCTAACTAGGTTTTCTGGGAATATGTCCCAAGCTGATGTATGTGTAATAGAGACAAAAAACTTTCCTCTCCCCTTCCCCTATGTTCTTCTGATTGATTTGTACAGATTTACTATATTAACACTCCTTTTAGTAAGGCCGTATTTTAATCTATCTTGCACACAGTCTTTATTCCTCTGTCTAGCCTTTAAGCATATCAGCGAGAATTCACTCTATCTACCATCCTAGTTACTCTAAGAATTTGGTTTTAGTCTGATATTATAAGCTCTTAGTAAAACAATGCTGAGCTGAAGCTACTCTCATTACTTTCCCTAAGTTTTCAATGCATCTTCCTAGAATTTTGGACTTCAAGCCCAGTAATATGTAGCTTTTCATCTACAAAAGCCAGAATTACATTTTTTTCGCCTACCTCGTGCTTTAGATAATTGTTCCTTTCTCTATGATCCCTGTTCTCTTAAAATTTGACTAATGATAGAACGTCACATAGAGCATCAATAGATCTAGGCCCTGGCCGCAGCTCTGAAAACTCCAGAGTATACAAAGTTAGACAACAGATATAATTTCTCTGAGTCCCAATTCTATTATATAAAAAATGAGTGGGCCAGATGTCAAAATGTCCATGAGTAAGTGAATGGTTTAAAGAAGTTTACTGCTTTCATTCAGTGGAGAAGTGTTCAGATATAATTTTTGTGCTTATTTATTTCCAGCTTAGTTCCAAATATGCTTGAGACTGTGCAAACTACAGTTATGAATAATAAGCAACATGGAAATATTCATTATATAAGCAAAACAAAATTGTACATATATTTTGATTATAATTATACAATATTGGTTAATCACTTCGTCTAGAAAGAAACATGAAACTCTGAAAATAGATGTTTAGATTAGTGGGATAATGAGACATATTTTTACTTTTAAGAAGTTTCAGTATAGTTCTTAGAATGTTTTTATACCACAAATAATATTTCAATATATTCTTTTCTGTAAAAAAAAAATTAAAAAGTTTCCTTTAAACTGCTCAGTTTTACTCCTTTGGATAAGAGGTAACTACTATCTTTACCTTGGTGTGTATACTTCTAGGCCATTTTCTACACCACTACACACATCTAGAAGCATATGGATAGAGAAAGGTATGTTGTTATTATTGCTGTTGTTTTTTGTTAAATTTTATTAATTTTGTTAATTTTCTTTGATTTTTGTTAAATTTCATGGTCATACCTTTTGCCCAATTTTCTATTAGTATTCTTCCTGCTGGATCTAATTTGTGAATTCTGGACATTAATATTTTATCTATCACTTATTTTACAAGTATCTTCAGTGTGTTTCTCATTTTTAATCTTTATACATTTTATTAACATAATCTATATGTTATAGAATAAGATATATGCATATTCTATAACATGTATAATGTTATTCTATCACATGTAAGTTTAAAAATCTATATAGCTGGAGTGATGTCAGTGAAAATGGTGGAGTAGGCAGCTCCAAGGGCCCATTCCTTCACAGAAACATCAGAGTATCAAGAAAAACTGCAGCCGACCTACCATTTAATTTAGCAATCCCACTACTGGTATTTATCCAAAGGAAAAAAAGACATTTTATTAAAAAAGACACTTGCACTCAAATGTTTATAGCAGCACAATTCACGATTGCAAAGATGTGGAAACAACCCAAGTGCCCATCAGTACTTCAGTGGGTTAATAAAATGTGGTATATGTATACCATGGAGTACTACTCAGCCATAAAAAATGATGATCTAGTATCTTTCATAACAATTTAGATGGAACCGGAGACCATTCTTCTAAGTGAAGTATCGCAAGAATGGAAAAACAAACACCGCATGTACTCAATACTAAATTGGAACTAATCAATCAACACTTATGTGCACATATGGAAGCAAAACTCAATGGAAATCAAGTAGGTGAGTGAGGGAGGAGGAGATAGGTGAATTCACACCTAACAGGTGCAATGCCCACTATCTGGATGAAGGGCACACTTGTAAGTTTGACTCAAACTGTACAAAAGCAAATTATGTAACCAAAACATACACACCTTTGTAATAATCTGAATTTTTTTTAAGAAAAGTTAGAATCTGTAAAACAGTCAAAGGTTTACAGCCACCAAGCAAATGCTGAATCCAAAAAAAAAAAGGAAATGAAAAAGTAGAAAGTTTTGTGGCATTTTTTATTTGCCTTTGCCCTACCAGCTTCTTCAGCTTGGTAGCAGTATTGAGAATGGCAGTCTACACTTCCAGTGTGAGACCCTGGTCCCTGGGTGCAGAGGGAGCAGAGCAGACCTGACTCACAATGAATTGTGTGTGTTTGTTCTAACCTGTATAGGTACTGCCTGAAGACTGATGCAAAGTATTACTACTTATCTTTGTTTCACCTCACTTAGGACTCACCGAGGGTAGAAAAGCAGCAGTCACTCTTCAAAAACATTGTAAGGCAAATGAACAACCCATAGTCACCTGAGCCAAAGATTACCGCTGAGGTATACAATAGAACACTGAAAGGCCTGGGAGGAAACTCTGGGGAGGAGGTTTCTTTAAGGAATTAGGGTATTTAAGATTTCCAATGTATATCTCAATATTTAGAAAGCCATGTGCATGCCCAGGGAGGAATGCATGGTCAGAAAAGACCTGACAAAACCCTAAACTTTCACATCTGGGTGACCGCTAGGCTCAATGCAAGCAGAAAGTGAAGGTTAAAGCACAGTGGCCTGGCTGAGCACTGAAGGAATGTCTCAGTATAGAGCCAATCTGCAGAGACGGAAAAGGTTCCTTCCTTCCTTTCTCCTTCCTTCCCTTCCTTCCTTTTCTTTCTCTCTTTCTCTCGCTCCCTCCTTCCCTTCCTCCCTCCTTCCTTCCTTCCTTCCCTTCCCTTCCTCCCTCCTTCCTTCCTTCCCTTCCCTTCCTCCCTCCCTCCCTTCCTTCCTTCCCTTCCTTCCTTTCTTTTCCTTCCTTTCCTTTCCTTTCCTTTGTATTCTCTCTCTCTCTCTCTCTCTCTCTCCCCCCCTCCAAATCCTACCTGACAACAAGCTAAAACAACAAGGATTTCAGGCAAAAACTACAGACTTTACAAAACACCTTTGAAAAGTCATTGAACAAGCAAACAACCATAACCTACAGCTGCAGAAACAAAAACAAACCCTAAGAAGGAAAAAAAAGATCTTATTTCCAGAGTCAACGCATTATAATATTCAAGATGTTCAGTTTTTTAAAAAGTTTGATTAATTCACAGAGGAAATTAACAGAAACTGACCCTGAAGAAGCGCAGACTTTATACTTAATAGATAAAATGTAAAATGAACTGTCTTAAATGTGATCAATGTGGTAAGACAAACCAGCAACGAAACCATTACTAGCACGCCTGCCCTAAAAGAAATGCTGAAGAGATTGCTTCAGGCTGAAATGGAAGGACACTGAACAAAGCCATATACAGGAATAAAGCACTCAGGTAAAGGTAACTACACAGAGCCTAAACTTTCCAGAAATATGACTACACTGGATGATCATGAGGATTTCTTACACATTATGGTTCCAAAAATTTCTCTCCCCAAGTCCTTAAATGCTGTGGTGAAAAGAATCAAGCTTATTTTGCTGTTTATCACAGCTTACAATAAAAACTGGGAACTTCTAAGGTTCACACTGAATGATTAACTACTTTTCTATTCTATAGTACCGTGAATATAATTGCATTTGAAGGAACAGGATAAACAAAAATGCAGTCTCCATATGGGAGACTGCACTATATATAATTATATATAAATTATAAATAAATAAATTCTAAATAATTTTTATAAACATTATACAGATTTATTTCTGGACACACTACTCTGCCATTATTATCTGTTTGTCTGTCTCATGCCTGGCCTGCAATGTTTCAATTAGTGCAGCTATTATGGTATCGTTTGTCATCTTTTATGACTTTTCACCATGTTCCTCTTCAATTGTTTTCTATTCTTGAGCGTTTTTAAGACAAATTTTAAAAATCATCTTGTCAAGTTCCATTGAACTACAGTTGGAATACTGATTGAGATCACATTGAATTTATGGATTCCTATTAATATTGAATCTTTGTATCAATGAACATAATGTCTCTTCGCTTATTTAAAAGGTAGTAGTGAAGGGTGCAAGCTCTATGCCTTTCTTCCTGTATGATTTTGGGCAATTTACTTACCTACTTTCTGTGGTGAGGATTTAATAATTTAATCCATATGAAATTTTTTTTTAAAAATGTCCAACACTTTGTAAACATCTATTGAACTATTTAAAATTTTTCCTTTAGAATAAGTTTATTTCATATTTGTTAGCAGAAAATAAAGCAAGGAGAAAAATTGAGGCTGTCACTGATTATTTTCTCCACTAATCACTTAAATGTCAACTTACGGAATGGTACAGGCAGGAACCCCGTTTTTTCAGGCTTTGGTTGCACGTTATATAGAAGTGACAGGTGTGCCCAGGCATCAGCTAGGTCTGGATTTGAGCTGCAGCCATGCTACGGGTCATAACATGCAACCAATCACCTAATCTCCCTTCCCAGTAATATCTACCTGCAACGCTTTTGTGAGACTGCAAGATACTAACATAACATAATAACTATATTTATCAAAGCACTGAGAATATGCTAGACACTTTAGATATTATGCTTGATTATCCCAACAATCCAATGTACTGTGAGTGTCCCCATTTTCACAGCTGAGGAAACTGAGGCACAGGGAAGTTAAGCGACGATCTTTAGGTCACAAAACTATCCAGTACTCTCAACCACTGTGCTACACAGCTTTTCATTTTTCCACAGAAAGCAAGTGGCAAAAAGAGATACTTAACTCACGAAAAACCTTTGGGGTTTTTTTTGTTGTTGTTGGTTATTGTTATTTTTCTTGTTATTTGGATATGACCTCAACCCTGAGAGAAACTAAATATATACCAAAGAGCAGTAAAACTGAATAAAGGGAAAATCCTGTTTTGTCTCTAGACAAGCACACCAGATAGCTTTGTTCTTTTTGACTGATTTCACAGCTAGGAAACCAGGAACTGGGTAAATGGCCAAGGTGGGTACTTTCTGAATCAGTGAGCTTATGAACTCTCGTGATGTGGTCTGTCTTAAAGACACATTTAGGCTACTGCCAGTAGACACCAGCATTTTTAATCTATGACAGAATACATTAATGAGTTTAAAAAACTCAACTGGAAAAAAAATAATCCAACTCTACAACACAGGTCTGTTACACAGTTGGGTATTTTTAGTTTCTTGTTGCCATAGTAGCTATACATGGAAGTAAGGACATAAACTAAGACATTAGTGGTATGATCTGCCGTAAATGTAAGATTTGGTTACACTCAGCATTAAATCAACATGTATGATTACTAGTCTTATTAGTGGTCTTGGGGTTATAACCTCTTTAAAAATAAAGCAACTTAATTTATCATATTGACCTCTAACCATATATAATTTATTATTCATGAAAAGGCTCCAGATTGACACTTGGTAATGGTGAAGTTATTTTCTTTGTATAGTAAAGAAAGGCTGTGGGTGCTTAATGCCAAGTATGCAGATGAAGTCAGAGAAATTCATTCAATGATCAGAACGTCATGTCAAAAAGTCTTCAGATATGCAACTAAATTTTTATCATTTCATCTTGATGCTTGCACACCATTTAGGCATGTGCCTGAGACTAGGAATTGATCAAAATGAAGTCCAAAACCTTTAAATCTTTAAATGACTCTTGAAATATTGCTCAACTTAGTCCAAACCTAATTTGGACTAAGGTCGATTTTGTTGAAGGCTATGTTTATGGACACATTCAAATTTGGGGAATATAAAGAGTTGAAATCACTCAGATAAGTGGTAACTAAAATATTTGAAATCTTAAAAAAAGAAAAAGAGAACAGCCCATAAGAATTTTTTAACAAAATGTTCCATTAAGGTATGTATTTTACAAAATGAGGGTAATAGTATTTCTGGCCTGGAAAGTAAAGCACAGCTGAATATTAATGGACCCCTTTTACATGTAAACTTGAAAGTCCTGACCAGAAAAATAAAGGCTTTAGAAAGTGTAAATCTATTTTTTTTAATGCAAGCATATGGATCTTTTGTTTGAAATAGCACTCTCTTTTCAAAAGCTAAGAGAATGTGACCAGTATATTATGCCCTACCAAATTCAAATACTAGAGGCAAATTCTGAAGTTTTTCTTTTGTTTACAAGATTAGACACTTAAAAAAACTAAATATACATCTTAAGCAACTATAAACTGAAGCAACCGGAAAGAGATACCCTATTCCAGATATTGTAGTTTGCCATTGTTCGATCATGTCATTAATTTATAATATTTTAAGTATTTTCTATGCCGTTCTTAATGCACCTGGCATCTTATTTCTGGCTTCAACTGCTGACATGTACTAGGCATAAAGTCTAAAGAGCCCATGACAGACAAGACGACTCCTAAACGTTTTTCCTCAAAGGAGCTTTCAAAATCAGAGCCCATCAGGGCACAGAAGGGTTTCAAGGCTATTTTGGCCAATATCCATTATTTTTCACATTATTCTAGGTATATTTCATGTACTATCCAATTCTCTAAAGTGGATGTCCACTTGGAGTTTTTCCAGAATTCCAAAGTTTCCATTAACCAAAATAATTTAGTAGAGTGTGCCAACATCACTTACCAGCTCTCCTTGGCCTCTTTCAAGAAAGCTGTGTCCAATAAAGATAAAACTTCTTCCTATGTCTTCTGTCCCATTGCTCCCTCCTTCCCCACTTTTGCAGGACTTAACTCAAATTCTTTTATTTTTAAATATTTGGAAAAAATATTAGAAATGTCTTTATTCTCAGGACTAACCTAACTAACCACCACTCACACTTTTGAAAATTTCATGAAAATTATTGACACATTCTCTTAAGTCCTCTGCATGGATCTTCAAAAGCATATTGAACCAAGCTTATGGTCAATGGATATTTTTTCCCCAAAGGTTGGGCTGATAATCATTCACAGCACCTAGTATACATTATTTTTCATCAAATATCACCATATTTGCAGGTTAAGCATATAGATTGTATATCAACAGAAAGATTCCTTTTGTATCCTGGATCTGCCACCTATTTGGGCAAATTATTTAACTTGTTTCAGTTTCCTTGTTTGCAAAATGGGGAAAAATACCCATCTCATAAGGTTATTAGAAAAATTAAGTGACATAATCTATGCACAGCATCTAGCATCTGGAACATAGGCTAAATATTAGCTATTATCTTTACCATTTTTCTAAATGTCAGGAAAAAATATTATTAATGTCAAGACTTAATCTATAGCTTGGACTTAATATCACCTCAGAAAATATAGTTGTGTAACATGAGTAACATGAGAATGTGGTTTCTGAGAAGGCTGGGACAAAGGTTCATTTATGCCTAGTTCTGTCCCTACAGCCCACTACAAACAGGCTAAATACAGTCTTAGATAGATGTTCACTTGAAATGATAGTTTCTCTTTACATACGGAATGAATTCTAAATGATTTAATATGCCATTCAAGGCCCTCATTGCTTAAACTCTATAGAGCATGTTGACACTTGCTTCGCCCGCATCTTAGTTCACCTTCCCAATTGAACAGCAGCCTGGCCATTTGTCAGGCTTAACTGCACCCACAACTACAGGGAGGAGGTGTTTTTGGCCTTGGATAATCAATGTAATTCTACCATCCTTAGCACAGCTTTGGTTTAAGAATGGGAGTGTCGGCCGGGCGCGGTGGCTCACGCCTGTAATCCTAGCACTCTGGGAGGCCGAGGTGGGCGGATCGTTTGAGCTCAGGAGTTCGAGACCAGCCTGAGCAAGAGCGAGACCCCACCTCTACTAAAAATAGAAAGAAATTATATGGACAGCTAAAAATATATATAGAAAAAATTAGCCGGGCATGGTGGCGCATGCCTGTAGTCCCAGCTACTCGGGAGGCTGAGACAGGAGGATCGCTTGAGCTCAGGAGTTTGAGGTTGCTGTGAGCTAGGCTGACGCCACGGCACTCACTCTAGCCTGGGCAACAGAGTGAGACTCTGTCTCAAAAAAAAAAAAAAAAAAAAAAAAAAAGAAAAAAAAAAAAAAAAAAAGAAAAAAAAAAAAAAGAATGGGAGTGTCAATCAGGTCTAAGCAAATAAAAATAGAATCCCCGGGCTACTGGGCTTATTTCAGGGATGAATACGTGGTATCAATTGGTTAAACCAGAGTGAAGTACAGTACATAATTTTGTTGAATCATTAGATTAAGAGGATCAATTTCTCTCTTGATAGGCAAAAATGAGAAAGCATGGAACCTCAAAGAAGGGAGCTCATTTTAAGTGAATAACCTAGAAGGCAAAGCAGAGAGAGAGAAAGCAACTGTAAGAAATATTTTTTTTAGTTGATATTGTTGAATCACTGGATCAACCCTCACCTGTAGTGTACTTAATAAATACATTTCTTTACTTTTTAGCCAACTTGACCATTCTTTTATTTGTAATCAAAAGTTTGTGAACTTATATATGCACCAATCAGTTTTCCAGCATTTGGAAGTGGAGAGTCTAGAATCAGAAGTAAGAGTCAAAGTTTGCAATGAGATAAGATATTTACTCAGTGGGCATACGCATACCAAAAACAAAATCTCAAACCTGGCTGTATTCATCCATTTAGTCCAAATGGTCAGTGCAAATTATTAAACATTATGCAGTCCTCTGTAGTTTAACGAAGTCTGGTTTAAAGAACTGAAACTTAAATAAAACAAATAACTCAGCCAGTGAGATGGCTCACGCCTGTAATCCCAGCACTTTGGGAGGCCAAACCAGGAGGATGACTTGTGCCCAGGAGTTCAAGGCTTCAGAGAGCTGTGGTCATGCCACTGCACTCTCATTAGAATAACTGTGTTAAATGCTAACCCAAGGAAGGATAAAGTTGGAGCTTCTATTTTTCTTTCATTCATTAAACAAATATTTATTCAGTGCCTTTTATGTGCCATGGTATGTTTTAAGTGCTTAAATACGTTATTTTTTAAAAATTACTTCAACATAAACTTGATCAACTCAGGGTTGCTGGAAATTTCTTGACATATGAAACGTAGTATACCAGAAGTTAAAATAATTACAAAGCATTTTAAAATGTAAATGTGATTCTTTGATTTTTGAAGCCTCTTGTTATGTCTCAAATGGAAATATCGAATGATAGTTATTCATGGAGGGGACAACCATAGAATAAGGGAAATTTTCAAACAAATAGTTGAAGCAGAAGATCAAGATCCATAATTCCATTTCAATCCTTACCTGGGTAAAATCCTAAGCTGGCTGATGCTATCATGCTTGCTTTCCTGTGTTTTTTTTTCCCGCCTAAGATTTCTAAGAAGGGCAAGAAGAAAACCCATCCATATCTTCTCTACTTCTCAAATTCTCTTCCCTCTGAGAATTTACTGTCTGAACCCTCTTTTGAAAATCAAACCCCAACTACAAGGCAAGGATTAATAAATTAAAATTTATGACATAATTAAATCTTACACGGTGAAGGGAATTGAAGAGAAATCATATTTAAGACTTTAAAAGTATGGAAAATTTAAAAAACACCAAAGTTTCTGAGAAAAATTCTATTGATACCCCCAAATCATTAGTTCATCATCAACAGGATTTTTTGGTTTTTGTTTGTTTTTTCCACCGTTAACTGGCTTGTAACAGGAATGCTAAGCTTTTATTTTGAATGATTCTGATTGCAAAGCAGTCTTTTGATTTAATCATTTCCTCTGGAAAGATGCCACTTACTTAACAAGGGTCAAAGTGTCATAGGGGAAAGCAGAAGGCAGAGCTGGGCAGAAAATAAATGCCAGTGACACACTGCAATTGAGTTTCATATGCATAGATTTAAAATTGGATCAAATTAGTATCTCTCAAACCTAGATTTGTGGAAATAATTTTCTTCTGGTAAAAGCCCAAGGTCTGGTATTCTCCTTTTGATGCTGATGTCCAAGATGTTGTAGATTCATCGGTCACATCTAAACAGTATTTCTCAGGTGAACAATCTTAACATCCTATCTTCATACCTAAGTGCACAATTTTTTTTTTTTTTTTTTTTGTTTGAGACAGAGTCTCACTCTGTTGCCCGGGCTAGAGTAGAAGTGCACAATTTCTTTCTGGGAAATTTTATTCACATTGTCATGAACTAATTCTTAGGGAATGGCTTTGGAATTTAACATGAAAGAAATTAGAAAGAATGCAAAATTACAGTATTGGTGAAGTGGAAAGAACTGGGTGTTATTAGAAGCAGCTGTAAATGGCTTTAATTCTTATACAAGTTTTAAAGGACAAATCTTCAATAAATACCACAAGCCTTAAAAATAAGCCATATTTAACCTACTAATTTCACTTCTGTGAATTTCTCCTAAAGAAATAAATCAGAAAATGTCCAAATATGTTTGTACATAAATCCAATGGAATACTATACACAGTGAAAATGAATCAACTATTGCTACATTGCTCCATGTATGAACATGGATATACTTGGAAATACTTCTCTGAGAAAGAAGCAAGTCATACAAGAATATAAAGAGTGTGATTCATTTTTGTAGAAATCAAAAGCAGGCAAAACCAAACAATGTAGTATTTATGAATAGCTAGATGGCAAAATTATAAATGAAAGCAAAGGATCATTTAAAAAAATTGAAGATTGTCACTAAATCGTAAGAGAAGGAGAGGTACTCAGGGAAGCAACATCTACACAGTTAAGACTTGAGATACAATTATGGAACCCATGCCCACTGAATTTCTTGAACATTTGATTTCATTTGCATAACTGAAATCACTGTCCTGACATGAAATATGCATTTAATGCAGTGGTTTTGAAAACTAACTTCGTTACTTTATAGTTTTAGGAAAAAAACATTAGGACATGAACAGAAGCTTTTCAAAAGAAGACAGAATAATGGCCAGCAAATATACAAAAAAAATGTTCAATATCAAAAATCATTAGGGAAATGCAAATCAAAACTACCATGAGATTTCATCTATCCCCAGTGAGATTGGCCTTTATCAAAAAAAATCCTAAAACAACAAATGCTGGGAAGGATATGGAGAGATAGGATCACTTTTACACTGCTGGTGGGACTGCAAATTAGTACAACCTCTATGGAAAAGAATTTGGAGATACCTCAAAGAGCTAAAAATAGAAATACCATTTGATCCCCAGCACTAGCACTATTAGGCATCTACCCAAAGAAACAAAAGACATTCTATAGTAAAGACATCTGCACCCGAATGTTTATGGCAGTACAATTCACTATTGCAAGGATGTGGAAACAACCCAAGTGCTGGTCAATCCATGAGTGGATTAATAAAATATGGTGTCTATGAACAATGGAATACTACTCGATTACAAAAAACAATGGTGATCTAGCACCTCTTATATTTTCCTGGATAGAGCTTGTGCTCATCCTCTGAAGTGAGGTATTGCAAGAATAGAAGAATAGGCACCATATGTACTCACCATCCAATTGGCACTAACTGATCAACACTAAGGTGCTCACACGGTAGTAATATTCTCTGGGGGGTAGGGAGATTGGGGTGGGTAAACTCACAACTAATGGATGTGGTGAGTGCTGCAGGAGCGAAAGGGCGCGTCTCAAATCCTGGCTTGGGTGCGGCAAAGTCATAACATGTAACCAAAATGTTTGTACCCCCGTAATACCCGAAAATAAATAAATAAATACATAAATAAATAAAACATTAGGGAGAATGTTAATAATTTAAAAAAAAATCTTCATGAGGAAAAAATCTATTCATGCTACCTAATGTCAGCTCTTCCTCAACAGGTTCATTTTACTTGTACGTTATAGAATGCTAGTGGCTAGATTACTATTCTTGTTATAGGTAAAGGGATCAAAAGATATATATTACACATGTAGTGGAACGTGCAACAGGAAGGGCTATCTCTGGAAACATTTTTAATGACATTGGTAATAAAAATAGTCCTTTTGTCTTTATTGTTTTATATTATAAGAGGTATGTACAGATTGAATGTAAAATATGCTTCCTATTATTAATATCATATGTTATTTAAAAGACAGCAATAGAGGAAATCAAAGCATAAAGATCTGGAACAAGATTAAGAACAGGGTAAATGTTACATGTTAAAAAAAAGAAGAGATAAGTGAACATTTTTAGGACATTAATTTTAGGACAAATTAATTTAAATAGTCTTAGAAAAATATAAAAAGACTATGGAATGGTACTTTAGAAAGAAAATATAGGGAGATAAAATTTGATTTTAAGATATAAGTGGGAAATTAAAATGCAAGTAAGTGAAGTTACAACTAGTACATATTAAGTGTAATTCCATAAAAATTCTAAATGGTAATTGTAGTAAGTAAAGTGGCAGTACACCTCATATCAAGAACAAGGAAGAAGAAGGTGAAAAAGATAACAAAAACTTCTACAATGGTGAAAACGTCCATGCAATTTTGGAATGATGTAAGATGAAAAGCTGAAAATAGAACAGGGAAAGATAAAGGAAAGTAAATAATGACAAAAAGAAAAGGGACTTGAGAAGAGTCACAACTTCAGCGTAGCATGAAATTGAAACATGGCAAAAGGATAATATGAAATTCTGAAAAGGCAAATGACAAAAGTGTAAAACCCCCCAAAATGGTTAAAAAACAAGACAAAGATGAAAAGATTTTGAGTGGTTATGAAGAATTAACGATGCATCGTTATCAGTTGAAACATATAAATGAGAACAAATGATTGAACTCTACAAAGAAAATGAACAATGAAAAGCTTCAGGAGGATTTAAAAAAAAAAAAGCCGAATAAGGTGAGACAAACATCTTCTTCAAATACCAAAAAGAAACACATGGAAACAAATGCTTGCTTTAATGGTAGGCCAAAGAGCAATAGAGAAATTGCAGAAATGCTTTTGAAAAGATAAAAGTCCAACATAAAGCTGAAAGGAACCAGGGGAAAAAAGCTTACTAAGTGAAGGAACTGCTGAGAAGGGTACCTTTCTCAATTATTTATCTGCTTGCTAAAGTAAGTTATTAAGAGATGCTAGCGCAAAGAATACTACTAAATTGGAAACAATAAAAAACATGTATTTAAAAGTATAAGGATATTTTTAAATGTAAGCAATAAACAAATTCAGAGAATCAGATGTTCCAATTCTTTAGACAACTATATTCTAAATTTAGAATCTACATTCTAAAATTCTACATATAGGAATTGCTGAAATACAATTAAGCATCACAATTTTAGACAAGTAGAAATTTGGACCAATAAGTCACTGGCAGTACCTGATGTTTCCAGTGCACACTGGATATTTAAAATATAAAGTAAAGTAAATTGTTGCTATTGTTGGGCATAGAGTACTCTAACCTACTTCACAGTCCTTATCCCATGCATGTATATGCGATTGGACTTTAAATTCTTCTATTGTTATAACTACATTATGAGATGATAGAGAAATCGTAAAATATAGGAAATCTATATAAAATAAGATGAGTAACATAAAAAAGCACTTTAGGAATCTAAAGAAATGAGTACACCAAGAAGATAGTCCATTTTTATTTGATGAAATATTCACAAAAAAGTACGAGTAAATAAAAGGAGAAAATAAACCTGAGACATAATTACTACGGAAAAATTAGAGTGGAGCTGAATAAGAAAGCTTATCTTTCAAATTTAAGTTTTCAAAATTCAAGGCAAAGTTTTTTAGATATGGCTTAGAACATACTGAAGTCAGTTTGGAAAGTTAACATTTTGAAGATCCTGGAAATCAATCATTAGAAAACTGCCTAAGGAAAGACTACACAAAGTTGGAAGGAAAAGAAAAGCAGATCAAAAGGAATGTTATACATTAGTCTGATGATAAGAAAATTTGATAACAGGAAAGGAAAGGGAAGTTCAAACCATGCCTGAGATGATGCGCGGCTGTATCTCCTAATACATAAGCTTTGTAATGCATCACTCTTCACAAGTTGATGGGGTTGTCTAGAGTTCATCAGTGGGATGAGGTCACCATTTTTACCAAGTCGTTAGTAGTAACTGCTAAAAGTTATCCTCTAATTTCATAAGGCTTCAACAAACCTTTACTGAATAAACACAAGAGTTGCCTTTCAAAATTTGCCTGAGGAGTTGGGTCAAACCACATCTTCATAATCATTCAATCAGTGGTATTTTCAGCTTCTACAGGGCCATCCTGGCACCATGAACTTAAAACAGAGCTAGGACTAGAAACCCGGTGGCTTGGCTTTCATCCCATGACTCGCTCTGCTTTAATTTGTATAAATCCAGGAAACAAAGCATGAAAAATCATTCCTTAAGCCTTAAAGCTAGAAGATCATGTGTTGGAGGAAACAAAATTTCAGAAACAGATGACTCTGATAACTTATTTTTAAAGCATTCTCACATACATTTAATTTGATTCTCACAAAAATCTTGCCAGCTATGTAGAGAAGATCTCATTATCCTAATATTTCCAATGAGGAAACAGGTTCAGGAAGGTAAGACAGCTATTCAAAGTAATAACATACATGGTAATAAAGATTAAAACCTAGATTTTCTCTGGAACTTCCATACAAGCTCTCCCAAAATAATGGACTCCTAGTATTTACCCATTCCTATCTCTGAAACCACATATTAGATTACTAAAAAGCACATTGAACATCTCAGTCTGAGGAATTTGTATTTACAGTATTTTAAAAGAATATAGAATTGCCCTAAGTAGGCTCTTGATGTAAAGCTGCATAACTAAGAATTTCATTTATGTATCTGGGATTTCACTATTTTTCTTTTTCTTTTTCAGGAAGTTAAAGTCCCAGGTTGACATCATTATTGAATGGTGGATGTCCCTAATCTCTGAACTCAGCTCCAGGTCTTCCCTCCCCACTTTGCCATTTAAGAGTTCTCATTCACATGCTTTACATCTGGTACACATCGCCATGCTCTCAAAGGCAATTTTCTTATAGCACAAAGGATTTCTTAAAATGTTATAGTATAATCTAACAACTTTACACACTGTTTAAGAAATATAGAAAAGGGCAACTTGCTCTCATTTGCTTCTCAAATGCCAAACCCATATACAGTAATATAGTTTTATGGAGTGTAGTTTTTTTCTTTTTCTTGGCATTAGACATTACATTACTTTTCAGTGGCATAAATTGAAAACAAAATCGCATTACCTGACAAATTTTCAGCAATTTGCCAATACTAAATGTTACTGAGTCCATTAGTACTTGTATATTGAGTTTGTTTTATATGAGTTTTTTTTTTTTTTTCTCCCCTATAGCACTGGTAACCGAGAAATGTAGAGTGAAGGAAAAACTGGTTTAATCAGCACAGAATATGGCTTTCAATGTAAAAAGAAAAGTCTTGTTCCACATTAGTAATTTTGTAAAAATCTAATAGAACATGTTTAGGAGCAGATTCCCAAATTGCCTCTCAAATTTAGAGGATTTCTTTCTTTCTTTTCTTTCCTTTTTTCTTTTTTTTTGAGACAGAGTCTTGCTCTGTTGCCTGGCTAGAGTGCTGTGGCATCAGCTTAGCTCACAGCAGCCTCAAACTTCTGGGCTCAAGTGAGCCTCTTGCCTCAGCCTCCCGAGTAGCTGGGACTACAAGTGCATGCCACCAAGCCTGGCTAATTTTTTTCTATTTTTAGTAGAGATGGGGTCTCTCTCTTGCTTAGGCTGGTCTCGAACTCCTGACCTCAAGTGATCCTCCTGCCTCAGTCTCCCACAATGCTAGGATTATAGGCGTGAGCCACCACGGATATTTGGAGGATTTCTAAAGAGCTTGAACATCAGTGTTTTTCTGGAGACATCTCTTAGATAAGAATCCTATACAGGCAATCCCCAGGTTATGGACGACCCAATTTATGGCGTTCCATACTTATGAACGGACTCCCAAGGCCCCCTATAAGGACAACTTATAATTAAATAATTAAATGAATAATTTGGGAACTAGTTTCTTCTGCATATGGGGGGGGAAAAAACCCACATGGTATAAGCAGTTCGTTGGCACAGCATTTTTTCACCAGCAGCTAGTCTCATTGTTTATATGGTCACTTTCACACATCACTTTTGTCTTAAGTTTTTTATTCGATTTTGTGAGTCTGTGTTTCCCCTGATGACCATGCCTCCAAAGCCAAAGTCCACTGCAAGTCTAGGTGACCCTGCAGTGTAGAGAAAGGTGATTGCAATGAAAATGAAAGTAGAAATAATTAAGCGTTCAGACAAAGGCCAGACTCCATCATTCATTGGGAAAGCATTAGGCTTCAGTCACTCGAC
Source organism: Eulemur rufifrons (assembly GCF_041146395.1). Lineage (NCBI taxonomy): Eukaryota > Metazoa > Chordata > Mammalia > Primates > Lemuridae > Eulemur > Eulemur rufifrons. The sequence goes on from NC_090992.1 coordinate 19,012,206, forward strand.
TATCGGAACAATTATAAAGGATAAAATGAGAACAATGAAACATATGAAAGGCAGTGCTCCAATGAAAGCATCAATTATTACTAAGCAGAATAGGGGATTAATTATTGATATGGAAAGGTTATTATTGATTTGGTTAGAAAGATCAAAATAAGCGTAACATTCCTATTAGCCTAGTGTTGATGCAACATTAGGTGAGTGTTAACCTTTAATATTCTTTTTTGAAATTTCTCCTCTCTCCTATCTAAACTTTTTGTATGAGTTTGTTTTTATGTTCTGTTTGTTTGAATTCAAAGAAAGAGCACAATAATTTCTGTAACTAATTGTTATGGCACAGCATTATTATTATTATTACAGTATTACATTGCATTATTATCACAAATGACCATTATCCTACTGTTATTATTATTATTTCCATATTTGCACTGTTCATCAGGGATCCCAGTTACACACAAATTTGGCCTAAAGACATTCTCTGGGACATATGTCATCCATAACCCCAGGACCATCGGTGTTATTCTTACTCTTTTTCCTTATTTGAACTCAGGTTTTAAATTCATGTGCTGAATTATACTTAAGAACTATCAAAGATGGTTTTTGGTCAAGAAGCCCAGCAGAATGGTGGTATCATTAATTGAAACAGGTTAACATCATATTTAGATTAGGATGGGATAGGAAAGTTGATGTTTTAAGATTTAGATAATAAAGCCTGCAACCAGAATGTAGAGAGGAAATGGGAGATGTGGGCCATTGATTTCTCCTGGCTTTCACATTTGACTGATAATTGGCTAGGTATACTCAATGTCTGTTAGATCAATAGATGAATGGATAGATTGTTGGGTCAAAATATTCAAGATGGTGGATTCCAATGGACACCTGGAAAAAGGAAAAAACTGGGGTGTTTGTCTCTTTTGTTATTATGCTAGGCAGAATTTTTAGGGATGGCCCACTACAAGTTTTACAGCATCCTCAGATTACCATCTTCAGATACCAACCTGAGAAGAAGGAAAATAATAATAGAAGAGTTCTGATAGCAATATTCTAGCACCATTTTAGCTAGATGTAAATCCAATTGTTTAACCTCTATTATTTACCAAGACCTGCATTATTTATCAGTTCTGGAGAAGGGAAACTAGGTATTTTCAATGGAAGAGCTATGAAAAATATCCTCCAAATATAGAAGAGATCCACTGTACATTCTGATTAAGTTTCATAAGAAAAATAATGTTAAAAAAACGTAGGAGAAAATTGTTTAGGTAGAATATATGTGTTAATATGAGCCACAGCTATCTTCCAAGACTACATGTTCTTTGCATTGGTAGGCGGCTTAGTCTTCTGCTTCCTTTATTTTTTTTAACCCTTTGACCATTTCAAAAGCACCTCCTTAAATAATATTGATTATATAAATGCATAAAACAAGGACATGAGATATTTGCACCAAGTTTTTAAATTTTTCAAGAGAAAATGATATTCATATGTTTATACAATTAATCGGTAAGTGGGTGAACTAGATATCAACATGGATCCAATCTACTGGGTACTAAGACATTTTGATAGTTTAATAACCTAATATAAGGCATGACATTATTACAGTGCTATATAAGAAATAAAACAAACACAATAAATAAATTCTCCCTGGGATAGAATCTGTAAATTAATCTGTTCAGCAAGCCTGTTGTATCAAAGATTTAAGGTGTAATTTTTTAATTGTTTTAAACAATGCTGGCTGTATATTTTCTTTTCAAGATTGTTAAATGAGATAAACTAATTATACTTTTTCGTATTTTTCCTCTTTGCGCTCAAGAAGTTACTTTCTTCACTTCAGGGAGATGATTTTCTGATTCTGAAAAAAAGTTCCCACTTACTCTTCCCAAATTGGCTGATGAATCCTAAAGACGAAAGATCAGAAATCACAGCAAATTCTCAGAAAATTCTGCCAAGTGTGGCAGGTGGAGAAACCTGGCTTGTATTGGGGGACATAGTTTTCTTTCTAACAAGGTTATCGTGGACACAGCTAAGTAGTTCAGGTTAGGGGAGATGTATAAATGTTAGAGTATTTTAAGATCATCTTGTTGAGGCCACAGGGTCACACAACACTATTGAAGGTGAGAGGAAGTTTTTCTCCTGAAAGGAAAAGATTTCCCACCATCAATCATCTTGGGAAAAGTGTTAATCCCTAGGCTGAAACCAATGACAAAATGTCAGACCTTAAACAATAGTAGGGGTCAAGCCAGCCTGACTGAGAAGGTATCAGGAGTCTTCCCTGTTGTGTAGGAAACCTGTAGCTGGTCATGTACACGGAAGCCAGCGATAGGGTCTGAGAGCCAGCTGGGCAGAGACCCTTCTGCAGTGCTTAAAAGGGCTGAGCACCTACTCTGAACAAAGTGAGAAGGGAAAGAACAGCGGGTGCCCCCCTGAAGCCTGGGAGGTGGTACCGGGAAGAGCTCCTTGAGGAGGCCAACTGTGTCCAGGGAAGCAAAGCTCTTAGCAACAGAGCCAAGGAGCTAGCAGCCAGATGGTAGACCAAGTGGAACTGACTGAAGGACTTTTTCTTGAGCATTTCATTTGTGCAAGTTTATCCTAGAACACATTCATTTATAGCTAAGATTTGGGGGAACGTAGGGGCCAGTGCCAGGAATTAGACTAATAGAGTCATGCCACAATCACTTGGATTTAAAAAAGGAAATGTGGTTTTATTTTGTAGCTAAAGCCAAAGCCCTGGAAGATTCCATAAAGAATTTGAGCTCAGATTCTTGTAGCCCACTAGCAAGGCTACTCTATCTTGCTTATTTGCATAGGTGCTTAGATCAGTGCTACCCAGAATGTGGTCCGCAGATGAGCAGCATCGGCATCGTTTGGGAGCTTGTTAGAAGTGTCAATCCTCCAGCCCAGCCAGACCTACTGAAGCAGAATCTCTGGGGAATCTGTGTTTTAACAATTTCCCTGGGCCATTCTTGTGCTTACTAAACTGTGAGAAGTATTGCCTTAAATGGCACATTGTAGGGGTTGAAAGCCAAGACCTCTGAAGCCAGACTGGTTACATCTGAATCCTGTCTCCACTACTTACCAGCTGTGTGACCTTGGCCAAGTCGCTTAACCTCTCTGTGCCTCAATTTGTTCTTCTGTAAAAACAGAACAGTAACAGTACCTATCTCAATGTTGTTATGAGGGTTGTTCTGAGGATTATTTTAGGAACTAAATAAAATGATATTTTCAAAGTGCTCAGAACAGAACCTGGCACCTACTAAGCACATATAATGCTATACAACTACTCAAAGAAATAAGTCCCCAGTTTCCCAAGTACCTATTCCCATTGCCTTAGCAGCCTGTAGAAATCATTTTCCTTAATTAGACAGCCATTATTTCCACTTTTCTTTGTTTTGATTAAGGAGAATGTGGACCCATAACAAATTTCCTCTTTATAAATCAGATATTCTTAACAGGTTTTTTTTTAGAGATGATTTTGCAACTTTAGAATGTCAATATAGTTATATAGACATATAGATATTTTATTCAGAAGACATGAATAGAATTTTGTGTATATGTACATTTCAGAAATAGATTTTTAAAAAATGTTTGAGTCAAATTTTGAAAAAAGAATACACACATACACACACAGAGGCACACACCCCTGAAAGACAAAAGGTAGCCACTCTACAGGTTCAATCTTTGTTTTAAAAATACAGCACTGACACCTTCATATCACCGTTCTGTCATCTCCAGGAAGCATTCATTAAGGGTCGTGGAATGCCATCATCTTTGGTGAGACTGAAGTATTAGTGAATGTCCCCACCTGTACAGGAGTCTTTATTCATGAAGTTGCATTTGAGATTTTACTCATGGAGACATTCCTTTGAATCAAGATGCTGTTTCTAAGAAGCTCCTATAAAAATGCTGGCATGTCATCCATTAATTAAAAAAATACATATATATATAATTAGGGAGTATTTGATCAAATAAAATTATTGATCAGTTAACATAGAATTAAGACTTTAAAGGAATGGGACAGAACAGAGAGATTTAATGTGTGAAGTGGGCAAGACACAAGACATGTCTGCAAAGGGAAATTGTGAAAGCTCCTCGAGGATGCTGAGATAGGATGTTTAAGTGTGTGTGTATCGCAGTGCTTGGGGTGGTTATAGAGGGACTAGCCTATCGACCATTCTCCTCTGGAAAGAATCCTTCCTTTCCATCTATCTCTTTCTCCCAAGCCTTCGACCTTCCTTTCAGAATAGTACTACTTAAAAGTAAGCAGAGAAAAATCTCACTTTTTCTCTGCTTTTATATTTTGTGACAAGGTATTTGCCAGCACCGGTGGAGTAGCCATTGTTACTGGGACCATAGTTTTAATACAATTATGGATTTCAACCCAGTCTTTACAGTTTCCCAGGGAAGTTAAATATGGTTCAAGAATATTAAGTGGCTCCAAAAAATGAAATGAATTGTTCAAAAAGAATCATAGTTTCAAAAAAAAACGCAACTCTAAAAATATTTCTGAAAGTGCAACCTTCATTGATTTTTAAGTAGCTTTATTTCTTCCTCAGAAATGCTGGGGAGGCCGGGCGCGGTGGCTCACGCCTGTAATCCTAGCACTCTGGGAGGCCGAGGCGGGTGGATTGCTCAAGGTCAGGAGTTCGAGACCAGCCTGAGCGAGACCCCGTCTCTACTAAAAATAGAAAGACATTATATGGACAACTAAAAAAAAAAAAATCTATATAGAAAAAATTAGCCGGGCATAGTGGCGCATGCCTGTAGTCCCAGCTACTTGGGAGGCTGAGGCAGTAGGATCGCTTAAGCCGAGGAGTCTGAGGTTGCTGTGAGCTAAGCTGATGCCACGGCACTCACTCTAGCCTGGGCAACAAAGTGAGACTCTGTCTCAACAAAAAAAAAAAAAAAAAAAAAAAAAAAAAAATAAAAAAAAAAAAAAAAAGAAATGCTGGGGAAAAAGTCAATTGGTTTTCTCTGTTTTATTTTACTTTGTAAAATAATGCTGATTTGAAAAAAGTCATCACAATTGCCTAAAGTTCTGCGAAATAATGATGTGGTGTGGCTTCTAGCTAATGGTCCCAGTATATTTGTAAATCAGAAGATTTATTCTAGAAGTTGTTACATAAATATCAGCAGGGTAGATTTCTTTCATTTATTTTGCATAATTACATTCAAAATGGATAGTTCTAGCATTTTAAAGCCAATGCAACCGCCTGCAGGTGAATGTCTTTTTATATTCATGGAAACATCAGCACATCGCAAAGACATGTCTTGGTAGGTCAAAATTATTTTGGATATCTACTTACCATCACAAATGAGAATTAGGGAAACAGAACTCTGTATGGGCAGAAAAGCAAAATGGCACTTGAGTAATGGAAAGTGTCCTCTAAGTGTCTGCAGTGCATGTTTCTGCATGTTTTCATTGCTCATTTGCAAAAGAAATTGGAGGATTCACCCTTTGGAAGATATTTACACAGGACATCAAATGTAAAAGTATGAACAACTTATAATTTAAAAAAAGTTTTTAAAAACTGGTTTCTATTTTTCATCTGGCCCTATACCATCACAATCTGACCTGGGCATTCCATTTTATAAGTAATTTATAGGGACATAAATACTTTTAATCTACATGAGCAAAAGTTAATTTTAAGTCAATCAATAGTCCTCCCCTATCCTAACTGAGGTTTTCCTTGAGTTTCTCTTGCACTTTGAAACCAAACTTTCAGTCTCTTCAATTTATTAAATCTGATTCTATTTCTAAGGCAAATTTATATGATCCAACACTCCACTTAGTTTCTGTCAATTTTCCTCTTGATATTTTTCAGAAGACCATAGATCACAGAATCTAAATTGAGGCAATTTGTGAAAAGAAAGCATACATTTCTCTAAAAGCCGAATTATTTTGTCTTAAATAAATGTGAAGCTCCATTTCCCAACAAAACTGGAATTGGGGAGAGGTAATCTTTGCTTTGTTGACATCCATACTTGCTCACTGATTGATTTGCTGATGACAGAACTTGTTGTATGTTTCTAAAATTGTTTATATCCCTTTCTGATTTACAATAATTTTCTAAACTTTTTTTTTTCAACTGGCCTATTAATTTGGCCATAACTTTTGGTGGGCTGATTCTAAATTCTTAGACTGAAATGTGTTCATCTCCCAAAGTATATTCCACCTGGGCACCCTAGCTGTAGACTTCTTGCAGAAGATATGTAGTATCTTTTCCACTGGAAAGCATCTGAATGTTTTCTTAGTGCTTAATTCCAAACATACATCTCAGAAAGTAGAAAGTCAGACTTCCAATAAAAATTCACCACCAAGTAAAAATTAGTGAGAAAATAAATGATGTTTTCATTGGTTTCAAGAAAATAATCCCACAGTGTGACCAAATTTCTCTCGTGAATATCTTCTTACCTGAGTGCATTGCTGTCTGAAATGTTTCTGTGGGTGTGTACATACAATATGTTACATTAGTAAAATACAGAAGATGGTAGAAGTTAAAAGAGGGCCTTGGAAAAGAAAGATCCAGTGGAAGATTCTTTAATTATTACTGAATATAAATGGTTGATTTCATACTGCATAGTGGAAACAGCTCACCTAGGACTCAATCTAAAAGCTTCTGTTTAATCAAATTTACTGTGTTGATGAAGTTCCTGACATTCCAGGATAATGTTTATATCTTGGTTGGTATAAACAATATTACAGTTTTTTTTTCTTAAGTTTATTCAAATTAGAAAGAAGAGAATATTTTATTTCACTAACTGGTATACCAAATGTGAGTGTGCTTGATAATTTCTGGATTGGTCATTTTTTTTTTTTTCCTGATTGAAATAGAGGTGAGTAGTCTGCTTTCTAGTACCCTGAATACACAGCAACATAAACATCACAATGGCAGCTGAATGAACGCAATTGATTTTTACTTCAAGAGACCACTGTCATCACAAGTTTCTACTAAAATAGTTAGAGCATGTATACAAAATTGGGTTTCAGAAAATTTCTTGCACTAATAAATTGGATAGCTACTTTTCTTTTGAATAATGCAGGTGACTTCATTTTAAAGCAGGATACTAATCATGCCTCTTGATTTGCTTTCAGTTAAATAAAGATGTTTATTTTAATTTAAAGTTCAAGAAATAAGGTGAAACTGCTTGATTATGTGCTAAAAAAACAAAACAAAAAAAACCCCAGTTCCATAATATTTCTTGATGGGGATTCAGCTTCAATAAAATTCTTATTTTACTAAAATTTGAACAGAATATTGGCAAGCAACTGGTCCATTCAGTAAGGAAAAACAGTAAATTGAACATTTCAGGGCAACTCTCTATTAACACAGTCCCAGTGTGACAAACTCTTCAAGAAAGATAGGTTTTAACAAATGCAGTATAGGTTTCTTAAATTTTCTATCCTAATCGTACAGCCCAAAGGTTTCTGTATCTCATGTCAGCTTCCAAACAAGAGATCTTTGTGCTCATAAGTAGCACTTGGAGATGCTAAAAAAAATATGGGCTCACAATGTGTGTATGTCAGGAGGAAGAGCTAAAGTTTAATATGTCCTCATTAAGAGGACGTGATCTATTTACCCACATCTGCCATAACTAGGAAAATTCGATGTTTAAAATGCAGGCTGTTGGTTTATTTCACTCTGGGCCCATAGGAAGCATTATGGCAACAAGTCCAATAAATTACAACAACCCTATCTTCCTCAGATTATTATCTGTATTACTGTTGGTAATACCCTGAAATAAAGAGAGCGAATGGGTCTATTCTCATCTCTCTCCATTTGCTATTCCAGTGATTAACAATCAGAGTAACAAATGCAAATAAGGACATGGTCCCTGAGGGTGTTGTCCACACAATAGTTAAGATAGCTTAGTAATCCTAATAAAAAGCCTTCTTGGGTAAGAATCCCAGAAGAATCTGTAGCAATATTATGAATTCTTCTTGGCATATTTTGTCCACATCATGGTCAGTAATGGCTGGTTCCCTGTACTTAAACTGAAAAAGAAATATGGTCTGGATTCCTCTCACACATCAAAAAAGGTGAGTCAGGAAACTCTGCTTTTATTGTATTACCACTGCTCATTCTGTTCCTATAAGCTTCCTTCCTTGAGAGTTCACAATATAATTTTCTCTAATTCCCAACACCAACATGGAAAGGGCTATATGCAGAAATTCACCTACTTAGAGGTCTGGGCTCTCCCCTCTCAAAGTGGAGAGAATTGTTTATGATACTAGCTCTTAACACAAAATTGGAAGTAACATAATATTTACTACACATCATTGGCACACAGATCTATTTGTGAAGGTAAATATTCTCATTTGTTCTCTTAAGACATTGACATGAAAGATTCACACATTTATTTTATAATAAGCTAATTGTATATAATTATAGATTCATAATGGATAGTTACTATTTAGACTGCCAATTTAGTTGAGTAGTTCTAAAGTAGTAATTGATACCTTATCCTTATATATTTATTAATAATGATAATAATAAACAACTAAAACTTAGAGTTGATATACTGTGCAATTTGATTATATCTCAAGTAAATATTTTCACACCAGTCCTAACTGATCAAAGCAGCAATCATTATTATTATCACTACCATTTTACAAACATTGTAATATAAACTATAATTCCAGACACAATTATTTGGGGAAGGCAATCTGGTAGTTAGAATCAGAGTAAAATTGTGTATGTCCTATGTCTTCTAGAGTTTAATTCATGAAAATATTTATTAGAAATATTCAGAAAATTTTATGAAGATATTTGACCAAGAATATGTGTCAAAACATTAATTGTAGAAGAGAAAAATTAGAGACATAGGAATGTCATCAATAAGGGTATTGTGAAATAAACTGAGCCATCTAAACTATATAATGTTATGTGAAAATGTGGCAGTAAAGGTGTGGAGATACTTACACTTCAAATTAATACACATATATTTTTGGCTTCTTAACAATAAGCAAATATCATATACATAAAATCAGATATTAGGTATAAAATATTAAGATATGACCAACTTAATCCTAAATTCTACTAGTTTAAATTAATATATTCAAAGTAAGACATTAATAAAAGTAAAGTATTTTATTAAAAGTTTCAAAATGAAGTTTCTGGCTGATTTTAACATAGCTATTTTCTTAATTTTCTATTATTCTTCAGTGACATATATTCTATTGTCCACCAGACTTTCACCTCCTGCAATTCAGGAGACGATGTTTCCATTCTTTCAGTACTTGCTGGTACCTAGAAGAGTAATGTTAAACTAAAACAGATACTACTCAGATGTATCTTGAATGAATCACATGAGAGGTTAGAGCACAAGTCAGCCAACTCCAGCAAGCAGCAGGGCACCAGGTAAAACAACACTAAAGCTTTGACTAAAGATTCCTAAAATGTTGTGCTATTTTTGGTAAGAAGCAAGCTCATACAAGTCACCAAATACTGTGCTATTGCTATCTGCTCCAGGGTCTATCTAGATAATGAGCTTTCCCTTCACAAGGGAATCTTACCTGAGAACCTGAACAGAGAAATATTCTTTGCCCTTTTAGGAATATAAAATGAAAAATTACATTCTATTATACCCTGAGAGTAAACAGGTTTTGGTATTTTAAAAAGTTATCCTTAGGGAGCTTGTGCTTCTAGCTAAGATGCAGTAATAGAGACCATATTTACCCTCCCTGTAGAAATATCCAAAAAATAAACAAAATGTATGAAAGAATAATTTTCAAGACATTAGATACCAGAAAGCAAGATGAACCTGACAATTTCCCCGACTTACTGCTTTGAGAAAGTCTCCAGCTGCAGCATAAAGGGCGGGAACCCAGGCCAAGTGCAACAGAATCCTGAGTTGTGAAGGTTGTTCTGAGAGTACAGGGAGATTAAGGAAGATAGATTTGGCAAGTTACAGTACTGTATAGAAAAGAGCTGCACAGAGAAAAAAACTATGAATCTGCAGCAGGTACCCCTCAAGTGTTCAGCGGAGTGTTCAATGTGTGCATGCAAGAAAACTAGCTGTGTCCAGGAAAAGAACTGCTCAAAAGGATTAGAGTGAGCAATATCCAGTGCTTAGTACAGGAATGGAAAAATACCTGTTCCCACCAGGAAGACTTTTAAAAAGCTCAAAATTCACAAGACATTAGGTAGAGAGTATTCAGAAGAATTTGCTTCTATAGTGCAGAACAATTAGCCCTGGATTTACAAGAGCATAGCCTTGATAGTTTGCTTAACAAATTAGAAAACAAAAAAATGTGAAAGGATCAAGCTGTTCCTGAATAACTTAGTGGCAGCTTAGAACAAAGCTCAAGAATATTTGTAGGAATACAAAAATATCCAGCATTCAACATGGTAAAATTCAAAATGTTTGACATACAATAAAAAATTAATAGACATGAAAAAAAAGCAGAAAATGTGACTCATAATGAGAAAAACATGAATTAATTGAAATTGATCCAGAAATGACATAAATGTTAGAATTAACAGGCAAGGACATTAAAATATTTACTGTACATTATATGTTCAAAAAGGTAAGTAGAGATATGAAAGATAAAAGTAGACCTATAGCAAAATTTGAAATTGAAAACTACAAAGTCTGAGATGAAAAATACACTGAGTTGTATTGACAGCAAATTGGATATCATAGAAGTTATTAGTGAACTTGAAAACAAAAATAAAGTTATGAAAAACTATACAAAAATTTTTAAAAATGTTTAAAGGTGAACCTAAAATCTGTGAACTATGAGACAACTTTAAGTGGACTAATATAGGTGCAATTTGAGTCCTGGAAAAGGGAAAGGGAAGCAAAACATTAGAAGAAATAATTACCCAAAATTTCCAAATTTGATGAAAACTATATACCCACAGATCCAAGAAGTTCAATAAATTCCAAATACAACAACCATGAAGATAATTATACCAAGGTGCACTATTAAAAACATGATAAATTTCTAACATTCAATGACAAAAAGAAACTCTTAAAACCACCAAAGAAAAAAGACACATTACCTACAGAAGAAAAAAGATGAGGAGGAAAGCTTATTTCTTGCTGGAAACAATGCAAGCAAGAAGACAGTGGAGCAATATCTTTAAAGTACTGAAAATGAGTCAACCTACAATTCTATACCCAGAAAATATACCTTTCACAAATAAAGGTGACATAAGGACTTTTAGGCATACTAATACTAAAATAATTTGTTAAAGGAAGTCCCTAGGCAGAGGGAAAATAACACCAGATAGAAATACGGATCTACACCGAGAGATAAAGAGCTTTTGCAATACCCTATGCAATAAACTCCATTATCCTTTTATAAATGAGGAAACTGATGTTTAGAGAGATTCAGCAACTTGCCCAGTATTGTACCACTAGTAAACAGCAGAACTACTATTAGAACTTATAGAGCTTTTCCAAGACCTAGAAGTGGGTTCATGGAGTATGCTAAACATGTTTCAAGTTGCCCTCTTTCAAAAAACCAATGTAGAGAAATTGCTTTCTGTATTGTTATCCTTCGAAATGATCATTTCTGGGAGCCAATGCCAGCATATGAGATGATTCAGAATTCACATAATTCTCTATTCTTTTGATGAAGTTTTCCTTAGTTCTCTGAGTTTTGCTTGATTAATAACCATTTGAATCATTCATTTAATATATCATTAACTGTCTTTGTAGGAAGAAGTATATTTCCCCTACAAATGTAAAGTCCCATTTTATAACACCAAAATGTCCAATACAATGTTGAATACACATATGCTAACCATTGAATATATTTTGGACTTCTCTATTAGACCTTTAATTATTTGAAGGCAGCACTATGTTTATTTATCTTTTTAATCCTAGTTCAACTCCTGGAACATAGCTAGTACTCTGTAAATATTCATTAACCAAATTGGTGAATTATTTAAATGAAATTAGTGGAATGGAATTACTAGAAAAATAATTTCCTATCTTTCTCGGTAGATTCAATAGATAATATAATGAATGCTCAATAGTTTCCTTTGTTCTTCCTCAGTTCATTTTTTTCCCTATTACTTTTCTTTTTTTATTCTTGTGAAGGAAATGCAAGAAATATACTCTTCAAGCGGAGCCTGGCCTAAAGAACATCAGACAGTAAAACTTTCTTTGGCTTTGCTAGTTGAACAAGGAATGTTCTAGTCAGCTGACCTGTGTATTCTGGTTCAAATGAAGTTTCAGCTCTCTTATGGTAAACTAATAAGCTGCTCTTCAAAATTACCAGAACATAATGTCTAAGTCTTAAATTATAAGCTCAGGAAATTTTTATAATTTATAGTGGAGCTATTAAGATTTTTTTTTTTTTTAATTTTCCCAAGCCTTTCTTGGAAGCAGGATGAAGCTATCTCAAAGAAAGGAATGGAAGTTCAAAAAGTAAATGATGAAGGGACGTAAATTCAAGTTGCTTTCTATTTGGTTTTAATATTAGTCTAAAACATTCCCTCAGCAGAGCTGTTGGTCAATTCTGAAAAAGGAAGCAGGTCATCATTACCTTAGTTTTTCCCAGTACGTCATCTGTAGACTATCAGCGTTAGAATAATTGAGGACACTTTTTAAAAATATAGAACTGACTGTTTTTCTCCCTGCCTCTTCCCCTTCCAACCACATCAAAGAATCTGTGGTTAAAGACTAAGAATCTATGTTTTAAACAAGCTCTTCAAGTACCTTTTTACATGTTTGAAGACTTTAGAACCCATCAGCAACTAATACTCATGTATCTGCATGGCTTTTTCCGCTGTAAGCAATAGAAAATCCAACATCTATTGGCTCATACAATTGAAAAATCAAAGGGCTATTTATGCTGCAGGACAAGATCATGGAAGGGCTCAAATAGATCCTGGGTTCGGTCTCCCTATATCTCAGTCTCCATATATTAAATTGGTTCTTTTTTGAATCAGACTCTTGCCTTGTGGTGGTAAGTTGGCTGCATCTTCTCTGGATTGCTCATAGTCTCATATTAAGTGAAGAGGTAAAAAAATCATACCAAACCAAAACACATGCTTCAATAAGTGCCCTTTGACTTTACAGGGTCAGGCCTGAGTCACCTACCTAACCCTGCAGTGAGAACTGGATTTCTTTTCACTGGGAGGACATGCTGGAGAGGATGGTCCTTCAGATAGAAATAATGATACTACATTGAAAACAGGAGTGAATGTGTGATGAGTGGAGGAAATACGTATGTAGAGACAGAGAGAGAGAGAGAGAGACAAAAATAATGACACAGAGAGAAACTGTAGATTCCTAGGGTAATAAATGTAGAGGGCTCTATGCTAACTTTTTCCCTAAAGAAAACATTGGGTCCACCTTTCATACTGTATCCTCTTTAGGAGGTCATGAATGATTTCAGCATCACCTTGGGAATTAGCTTGGAACTGTGGAGCAATGCCAGTGTCCCAATTTTAACTTAGGACCTTTTCTCTTAGAAGAAAATAAGTTCCTCAGGGTATAGACTAATTTGGGTATTTCACTGAGCCCTATAGTTTAAAAAAATAGGAAAAGGGCACTAGGGAAAAAACCCCAATAATCCAAAAAGAATGAGAGAAAAAATGGAAAATGGAAATCTAATATACTAGATCAGAAGAGATGCATCATCATGGTAATTTCTTCTCCACAATCTAATTACAATTCCTAACTGTTTTTCCTGCCAATATCAATACAATGCTTTCTTTGAAACTGAAAAATTATTTTGTAAACTGAACCAAAGCAATAATAGACCATTTCAAGAAAGGAGAACCGTAGAATTAGTTTACCTAATCTCAATTGTTCCAGTTACCAAAGCATTTTGCTTTCTTTAGCTGGGCTCCAAGAGACCTCTGATTTCAATTTGATTGTGTTCAAATATATTTTGGCCCCTATCCTTTTGTAATGTATGAACAACTGCTCTCATTTAAACACTATGTATTTTGTCAATTATATTTAACTAGTTCAAATTTTCAAACTACCAACTATGTCCAGCAAGGAATTTAGAGTCTTAAGTTGAAAAACAGACAAAATATAATAATAACTAGGTTAATTTTAAATAACTCATACCTGTTTATCAAGTTTACAATTTTGAATTGTATAAATGAATAATAGTGTATCAATGAAATGGGTTTGTTCTTCATGCAGAGATTTCTGCAGATCTTCTAAAATTTTGGAATGCTATTAAGTAATCAACGTCACTTTCATCCAAGATATATTTGGTCTACATCCTGAAACTTTAGAAGTAAATAAGGCCAGAATCCTGTCTCTAGTAATTTCAGCATGGTTGATGAGACAGATGAGAAACTAAACAGTATGATAACTGTCATGACAGAAGTATATATATAGGGTATTGCAGGAAAATACATCAGGACTAATGTTCTGATGGGGTTTGGAGCTGCTCTGTGAGAGCACCCCTTGATATGAACAAAGAAGGAAATTAGAAATCAAATTATTTTGACAGGGGAAAAAAGCATTTTACTCAAAGAGTACAGCATGTGCAAAGGCCTGGAGGGATGAGTAAGTATGATTTATCCAGAAAAACAGAAGACCTTCCACATGTCTGGAGCCTGGGGTTCCTAACATCTTAGGAGAAAGATGAGTTTTGAAAGTAGTGGCCAGATTACAAAGACCTTGACTATCTTGTTGGATTTTCCTGAGATGGAAATGGGGAGCCAGAAGGAAATTAATGAAGATAATAACAACATTGCTGAGCATTTACTATGCATCATACATTGTTGTGTTAATTAATCCTCACAACTTCTTTATGCGGGAAACTGAGACAGAGAATCTCAATAATACTGTCTCACAACCCTCAGTGAGCAAGTATTGTGCTTGATATTTAGACCCTGCATATCATTCTAGGAGACTGCAACCATATTGTTCCCATATACTACAAAGGCATGATTATATTTTAGGTAGAAATATAATCATGGTAGATTTGTGAAGAATAAACTAAGGAGGCAAGACTGGAGACAAGAATATTGCAAGAATAGAGGCTGAAGACACAGAATAAGAAATTAAGTGGAGGGAGTTGTTTGTAGTACGTATAGAACAGAATGGATGGATTCTATAAATACAGAAGCAAGAAAAACTAGAAAGAAAATTTGGGAGAGGAAAGATTGCATTATGACTAGCAGGGCTATAGTTTCAGCAAAGAAAAAGAGGAATGTCGATAGAGAACAGGCATTCCTTTTACTCATTCAGGAAAAAACAGAGAGAGAAACAATGTTTGAAGGGGGAAGTTTATAAGTTCGGTTTTCAAAATAGTGAATTGAAATTGTCTATGGCTCTCCAGGTTAGGCTAGCAACATGTTTTTAATGAACGTTTCAGGTGCTCCCTAAGTGATGCCTTACCACACTAAAGGAGGACTAAGAATCTTTCTTTGAACAGTTCTCTTTCCAATGCAAGTTGTAACCAAAATCAATCTACTGGGACCCCCACCTAAGTTTCCAGGCCCGCACTTTTCTCAACTTGGCTTATCACAGAAAGATAGATCTTCTCATTTCTATTCTCAAAGGAAGCATGAATCATTCTCAGAGGGAAAAATGCAGCATTGAGAGTAGTAAAATGTTGGGTTCCTCATCTCTCCCATGTCTGTATTCCAGTGACCTGCTCTCCCTCAAAATGTTTTTACAAATATGAGAAAACTCTTCCAATTAGTCCTTTTACTTTGAAACTCCAGCTTATTTATTTAAAGAGCTTTTTATGGGATACTCATTATATTTCAAAAACTAGGTAACAGCAATCCACATGTTTCTTTTGATTTTAGTGCCTCCTTAAGAGAAAAATATTTTCATTATTTCCTCAACATTAAACAAAATAATTGCCTTTAAGTTAATTTATCCTCAGCCTTGACACATCTTTTAGGTTTATTTGTAACTCCTGATGACAGTTGTTGTCTTTGCTACAAAATCTGTCCTCATGTAGTTCTTTTTCAGTGTACCTCTAAAACACAAATAGGATCCACCTTTTCGCTGTAATTTAATAATCTTGGATGGTGTCACATTGTTATGTGAACTAAAATAAAATCCTAAGGCTCCCCCCACACTGTCTGACTGAATGGACCACCCCCACCCCTCCTGGCCAAGGGGATATCCTAAACCTAAATTGCCTACCAGGAGGAGGGAGGTCAGATATGCCTCATCATTACCCCCTCCGTCCTTGGAGATATTCTTTGTAAACTCATTAACGGGTCTAAGGTTATGCAAGACAAACCTGCAGGTCCTCAAATTACACAACAAATATATATCTGGTTGCTTGTCTCTGATTTACAGACTTACTTATCTTAACATTCCAAGCCTTTAGACAAAAGCTTCATGTCTTTAACCAATTGCAAATCAAGGTGTCTTTAAACCCACCTATAACCTGTAAGCGTCCCCCTTCGAGATGGCCCACCTTTTGGGCCAAACCAATGTATGCCTTCCATGTATTGATTTATGACTTTACCTGTAACCCCTGTCTCCTTGAAATGTATAAAACCAAACTGTAACCCAGCCACAGCAAGTCCACTTGCTCAAGGCTTCTTGAGCGTGGGTCCTGGTCCTCAGATTTGACTCAGAATAAACCTCTTTAAATTATTTCACAGAGTTTGGCTTCTTTTCTGTTGACAGTTATTAAACAAAGTTCAAAATTCTTAGTATGGGATCAAGGCCTTCATAAATTGGCTTCCCTGTACCTGTCTAATTCCATCCCCAGCAACTCTTGCAAATATTCTACACGTTGCTCTCTCAGATGTGCTACCCTCTTTCTCATGGCTTGGCCTTTGCTTAAGTTACTACCTCTGCTGGAATTTCCTGCTCTGGCAACACACAAACATTTATCCCACTGGCATTTCATACTTAGCTAACAAAGTCCAATTTAAATGTTAATTGACATGCTCTCCCTGAAGTCTTCCTTGTTCCCCTTCAGCAGAATTAATTGCCTCATATCCCAGTATCACTTTGTATATATCTCTATTATACCTCTTCTCATATTGTGTTATACCTTAGGCTTTCCTAAACTTGTATTTTCAGAGGGTATCTTGGAATTCTTCTTGAATATGTTTTGAGTTTATGTTTTCATTTCAATAACAATTTAAAGCAATAAACACAAGCAAATTCTAAATCATCTGGTTGAACATTTATAACTTAGTACTATGGCACAATTTAAATGCTGGTTTGTATGTACATTTTTAAGTATGTTGGAGATGTGTTAATGAGAAAAGAACATGGGACAGACTTAATGTATAAATGATACATTTCTCCCGAGTGAGGGTCTAACAAATATCTCTACGTTGGCATATAAAGAAGACTTCATGTAGTTCAGGGAAAGAAAAGTAATAGAAGAATATTGTCATTTGTAATTTTTTGTTTGTTTTAGGACTTCACATAGTTTGAGGAAACAAAAGTAATAGGAAATAGTGTCATTTGTAATTTCTTGTTTGCTTTATAATTGTCCAAAAGTTAAATGGTATTCTTCATTGATGTTTTACTTATGTACATATTTGAGTTACCATATAACAAAATGAATTTGTGTCACACCTTTTAATTATTTTTCTTTTTAATTTAAAGTGGGTTTTGAATGACTCAAGTTTCAGAAATAATATTACAGTTGGTTGTTCTATGGGTTTCTTTTCCATTATATTGAGAAAAGTGATATGAATAAGAGAAAAGAACCTACTGCATTTATCAAAGTATTCTTGTATGAAGCACAAGTCCCAGGAATAAATACAAATATAAACTTTTTTCAAATTTTGAAAAAAACATATAACATATAATTTACCATCTTAACCATTTTTAAGCATTCAGTTCAGTAGTGTTAAGTATAATTGCATTGTTGTCAGACAGATCTCCATAACTTTTTTATCTTGCAAAACAGAAACTCAGTCTATATCTATTAAACAACTCCCCACTTTCTCCTCTCCTCAACCCCTGGCAAACACCATTCTACTTTCTGTTTCTATCAGTTTGACTAATTTATATTCCTCATATAAGTGTAATCATGTAGTATTTGTCTTTTTGTGCCTAACTTATTTCATTTAGGATAATGTCCTAAAGATTCATCCATGTCAAAGCATGTAACAAGATTTTCTTTTTTTTTTTTTTTTTTTTTTTGACAGAGTCTTGCTCTGTCACCCGGGCTAGAGTGCTGTGGCATCAGCCTAGCTCACAGCAACCTCAAACTCCTGGGCTCAAGCAATCCTACTGCCTCAGCCTCCCAAGTAGCTGGGACTACAGGTGCACGCCACCACTCCTGGCTAATTTTTTTCCATTTTTAGTAGAGAAGGGGTCTTGTTCTTTCTTAGGCTGGTCTGGAACTACTGACCTCAAGCGATTCTGCCACCTCAGCCTCCTAGAGTGCTAGGATTACAGGCATGAGCCACCATGCCCTGCAATTTCCTTCTTTTTAAAAGTTGAATAATGTTCCATTGTATGTATATACCGTGGATATCCCCCTGTTTATCCACCCATCTGTTGATGGGCACTTAGACTGTTTCCACCTTTGGGCTATTGGGCATAATGCTGCTATGGGCATGAGTGTGCAAATATCTCTTTGAGATAATGCTTTCAATTCTTAATACAAACATTTAATGCTAAGATGTAAGCAGAGAACATTTCTATTTGCTGAGGATTAAGAGGGCCGCTTTAATCTTCCTTAGATGTTCTAGGTGCTCTTATTTTTAGAGTCAGTACTGGATGTCATATTGAAAATATTAATATGCATCCATGTTTGACATTAACATGATTTTTAATTGGTGAAGAATTATTGTTTATGATCTTGCTTTTGAAATTAGTTGGCTATATGTCACTAACTTATGATTGGCAGCAATTCCTCAACAGTCATTATACATTCCCAGGAATTCTTATAAAAGAAGCCTACCTAACCGGCAAATTGTGTAGATGTTATTAGATTTTGATGATACTACACACAACAATTAATAGTATGCTATGTTATGGAAATTAAATTAAATGTACACTGATTTCAAATTTTAGGGTTTTTTTTCCCCACGTTTTGAGACAATACATTTTGTACATGTCTCAAGCATCTTGAAGTCCCTTGATAAAGTCATAAGCATCCAACCTATTATACTTAGTGGATAAAACATAACTAAGGACCTCCACCTCTAAGACTATGTAAAAATCAATCCTCTAGGTTTTAATATGGGATATAAGAAAATAAATGGACTTAGAGATGTCCTTGTTGAGTGTTTGTATCTAAATTATTATTTTGAGGAAGAGAAATTCTTTTATAGTTAAAATATATGTTGGGGGGGGGGGGGTCAGCAAATGACCAGAGAATCTTTTTAGTAAATTGAAACCATCCATCTAGTTAGGGGACCTGCAGTGCAGAAAAGAAAAGGTGGGTGACTCCATGGGGCTAAAAGCTTCAAGAAAGTCATTCCAATTTGTTGTAGTTTTGCAGACAACTTTATGCCCAATTTCCATAAGAATCTCTCTTTCCCTTCCTTTATCTGCTCTAGAAACTCCACATTTCATGACTCATTCTTTAGTGACAGAGGAAGAAATCGTCATCTCTAAACAAGAGAAAAATGAAAATATTGCTCCATGAAATTTTAATTAATATATATCTTTAGAAGGCATTTAACTTTTGAAACACCCTGACTCATGTAATACTTGTTTAGAGTGTCATAAAAACATAACCTGATTTTTCACATTCTGAAAGAATGGTCGTCCAGTAATTAGTGCTGTAACTGCTACTTGCAACTGTTCTCAATAGATAACTGTGAGGCTTGTGTATAAACTAAACTGACTTTCAATGGGAATCCTCTAAAAACATACAGCAAGCAATCACACCAAAATATTAATTTGCACTCAAACACTTGATAGCACAAGACACTCCAATTATCTCTCACTGTTTAAGCCAGAAGACTTTTTCAGGCTTTAAACTAGTCTCTGAAGAGATTTAATTCAATATTACTTACCCTAAAGCAGCCAGCATGCTCTTTTTTGACCTTCAGGTCAATGAGAGTGACCCAAATGAGACCCAATCAAATCTGAATATGTACCCCCCTAAAGAACTATCCACAAGGTTAATTGTATCTTGGTTCTACTTGCTGAATAAGGAATCAATTAAAGAGAATAGCAAAAGAAACCATAAATGGCTACATGGACTATACAGAAGAGAACCATTTTGGGAAACAGGTTCTTTTTGCTTCTGATCTTCATAATCTCTACAGAGAAGGCAATAAACAGATGGCAGAGACATTCTCATGCTTTCTGACATCATTGTAATCAATACGTATTTTATTCTTGCATCAAATTGTTTTATTATTTGTGAATCCACAGAGGCCAAAACGGATATCTGAAACTATTTAGTTATTGGTCATGATGGCAAAATTCCTTGGACTTAAACACTATCATGGTGAGTTAACTCACTGAATTGTAGGAAAACACAATACTAATATGTTTAGTTGTTACAACATGGTCTGGGGGTGGGAAGAAAAGGTTACAGCAAAAGCACTGCTATTTATTAACTTTCAAGGTTTATGTGTGGGCAGTGAAAAAATTGTATCAAAAGAGAACAATTTGTAAAAGAAGATAATAGGAAGATAAAAAAAAGTGCTTTCTATAGGAAATACAAAAAGGACCAGAGTACCTAAATCCTTAACATTATGTTCAGTTATAGAATATAGTAACACAAAAGAGAGGGAAAATATTCTTAAAAATCTCAAAATAATGACAGTAACCATTTGAGGGCTTACAAGCATTATTCCTAGAGTTTTATCAGCCTCTTTTCATTCCTCCCCACAATCCATGAGGAAACTGAGGCTCTCTCAGAGAACTTAACTTCTTCACTCAAGGCCACAAAGCAAGAAACTGAAGGAGCTTGAATCTGAAACCATGGAGCTAATTCTTCATGTCTAATTGTATCCTCTGTCCATCTATTACCAAAGACAAAACACACAGATATCAAAATTATCCAGCGAGTATGAAAGCTTACAATGAAGTTTATTATAACTGGTATGGAACAGGCAACTACTGAGACCTCAGTAGAGGGTGAGTGTTGAGACTTCAGAAACAGAAGCAGCAGCAACTCAGAGCCAGTGATTAAGGCCTTAGTCAACTGAAGGCCTTCACGTGCTTGCGTCTGGGGCCAAGTTTCTCCAGGCGGTTAATATGTGTTGATTATCCAGAGTTGCCAGTATTAGCAGTTATTTGGCTCACTCTGGACAAAACAAACGTGACATTTCATGAAGTCATCTGGGAAGAGATGAGGTTGGAGACTTTTGGCATAAATCATTGTTTCCTGCATATGGCTACAATAATGACTTTCCTCTCTGAAATGTACCAATAAGGGTATTTTACGGTCAAAGTTGTGTTCACTCATTCTATCATAAAGGGTCCCCCTTTACCTGCATATTTATCTGTCCATCCATCCATGAGTAAACCAATCCTTTATGGAGTTAAGGTCAGTATTGAGGCCTTGAACTTGAGTGGGGCTTGTGTGTATATGTTGGTAGGATACTAATAAACCTAAATTTGCTCACTGTAAACCTCATTCTGATAATCTTCTAATCTTAAAGTGCATCAGGAATTCTCCCTGAATCCTTTACTTTTGGTTAGATTAGATATCTAACTCCTTCTGAAAGTGTAAACACCATGTTCAATCCATCTTTTCCTCGGGAAGATGGGGTTGGGGGTGGCTATTTACCCATTTCTTTCAATAAAAGATCCTCCTTTCCTCCCTACCCAACTCCCTGGCTTCCCCTCCCAAAATCTCATTGTGTTTGGATTAAGTGAGGCCAGAACACCTGTCCTTCTATTCTGTGGCACTTCCAAAGATGTTTATTTCACAGTAGGTCTAGGACTATACTCATGCAGCAGCTACAACTCTCAAGGGTGTTAAGCTACGACTCTTTTTTTGAACTCTCAGGATCAACCTTTGAATTGGGTTTAGTTATCAAAGGAAGGTGAGTATTTACCAGGCCTCAGGCGGAGGACTAGCTTTCAGAATAATCCTTCCCTCAAAGAAGCTGACTAACACATTGAAGGGGTGAAAGGAAGAGGCGCAGAGCATGTTAAACTTGTTAAATAGTAGTGGTGTGCTGAGATCAATGGCCATTATGGAAAGGCAAGACGAAAACATGCAGTACTAAGTGAGGACGACTGAAGCCAAGAATACACTTGCTAATCATGACGACACAGTCTCCTGAACTCCAAGTAACAAACTAAAACTCTAGCACTTCCTTTATGATTTAACAGCTCTCTTTTTGACATTTTGCTTCCTTGAATCTTGCGCAGACCAAATGAGTTCTATAAGAGAAATCATTATGCTCTCTCGCATGGTTCAAGGAAAAAATATACATTAAATGTATCGAAGGACTTAGTCTGGTAAGGACTCCTCAGTTGTGACATATACCCAAGTCGTGTGTGGATTAGTGCATCTTTTGATGGCAAGCTGCAGCGACAAGCAAGAGTGAGAGGATGCTTAGAGCTTTTAGTACCAAAGAAAGTTTTTAATATGTTTGCTCCCCCTGGTATAGGTGCCCTTATCATCACAGAGTTGTTTTTATTAAGTACCAATTGTATATGACTGTGTTGAGGCCAAGCAAAAGGTCCATGACCTAGACCTTCTCAAGCTTGATTACTAGCTCTTCAAAAGGCCCCACATTTGTTGTCCCTTCTATGAAGTAATGTGCTCCCAGAAAGTAGTTAGTGTCAAGCAGCTGTTATTAATCGACTCTCTGAAGGATTTTCCTGGAAGCTGGCCACCTGCTGAGGTGAGTGACTTTCCCAAAGGGAAATAAGCTAAGCCTGAACCTGACTTCCACGTTCCTTATTGTATTTTTAAGCCTGCCCAAATTAAAATGAGTCATATGCAGCTGGGCAGGTAATGCAGTGCTGTTTCATTTCATAAGCAAAGGAGCAAAATACAGAGTATACTCCACAAGCTCAGTTTTACCCCCCAAGAAGTACTCTTCCTACTCTTGACAAAGTTGACAGGGCAAGTATTTCTGACTGTTAATGAATTTTTCTTCCACTGAGTGGCCCTAGTCCAGGGAAGGAACTTTGTTTTTACATATAAGTGCAATAAAATAATCATCACAGATTTTTTTTTCCAGAGGAACAACATAATTTGACTTCAATTTTTAATGCAATCTTGTAATTTGGGGGCAGGCGGTTTCTCTCCATTTCTCCCACTAAAATCCTAACTTAAACTACTATCGTTTAATGCTTAGACCACTCCCTGCCTCTATGTCTTCCATTGCCACAGCCATATTGATTTTCCTCCCAACTTTTTATTACGAAAATTTTCAAACATATAGCAAATTCAAAGAATTGTACAGTAAAAACCTATATACTCATCACTTAGATTCTATAATTAATATTCTCATTGATTTTGACAATCTGTAAGATAGATTAATTGCACTACTCCCCCCGTGAACATATTTTATTGTATTCTGAATAACATTCAAATTCTTTGCAATAGTCCAGCAGACTCATCCTGATCTGATTTCTAGCTACCATATGACCTGATTTCTTCCTCCTCTTCCCCTCATTTACTGGTATCCAGGCACACTGCCATTCTTCATATTCTTCACATACGTGTCACTTTTCCCTGACTTGGGGCCTTTATTTTTGCTTTTCTACTAGATCTTCTCCTGACCATCTTCTCCTCCTTCTAGTCTCAGCCTAAATGTATCCTTCCTTGCCATTCCTGTCTGAAGTACAGCTTCTGTACCCAGTCACTCTCCCACACTACCATACTGGATTGCATTTATGGCACCCAACACAATCTGAAATTCCCTTATATATTTGCTTTTGTATTCATTTCCTTTATATCTCATTTCATTAAAATATGAGCCCTATGAGAGCAAGGTCCTTGTCTATTTTCATCCCACCCAAATCCCAGTGGCTGGAGCAGGACCTAGTTCATAGAAAGAGTTGAATAAATATGTGTTGAGTGAATTTATTAATGCCACGAAAAGCAGTCTTTCCTTTGTATAGCTAAGTAGAATCTACTGTGTTGGGGGAAACCCACAAACAAAATACAAACAGAAAAACCCTAAGACCTGGAGCACATGTGGCAGCTGTCTTCTGCTGTTCATGGTGGTACTTCCAAGGCAAGAGCAAATGAGGGATCAGTTAACAAAGATGACTCATTGTAAATGTGGCAACCTGACAGCACTAGACGTAGTCACAGTGGAACGACATCTAGGACTCTTATCAACAATGCAAAGGGAAGAGCTACACACAGGTAGGAAAGCACTTGACTTTTCTTTATTACATAAAGTAAAAAACTATGAAATATACAAAGATGCTGAATTGGTAGCATTGCATTTTCAGTAAAATATTTCTAACCTATTGCAACTATTTTGAAATATATCCTTTTAGGTGCAATATGACATTTCTTCCAAATATTTTGGAGGATTTTTTTTTCTTCTTCATAACCTTCTTGCTAGCACCATGGAAAGCTTCAGGATAAAAAGAGAACTGTGGTGATTTTCCTACTAATTAGTTGCTCTTATTAAAAAGAGCAAGATAATTGATTTTAGGATGCACTACCCCTTATTAAGACCTAATTAAGCTGTATATCAAAGACTAATTAAATGGCATTATTCCATCTCACTGATGAGTCTTGATGCTTGGTGAATAGATTTGGGTGGTAGATGAATACTCTTGGAATAGATTTCACAGCCAGACAGATAAATATAGACTAAGAAGCTGAGTAAAGGGAATTTTCGATTATCTAAACCTAACACACTTATTGGTATTTCTTCAGCCTGACAGTTTGAAATGCACAAAATGAAACATTTAAATACAAACTCAGCACTGTGGTAGGATAGGAACAATGAAAGAGCATCTTTGGAAAACTGAAAATTTAAATACACTATTAATCCTTCTAGTGAAATGGTGGACTAAAGAATTAAAGACATGTACATATGTATGTATGTATGTATGCATGTATTTATTTGGCTTCTTTTGATAAGTCAAGCTACTCGGTCTTGATGAACCTCAGGTAAGAGCTCAATTGTACTAGTAATGGATATTTTAAATCCTGAGATGTCTGAGATCATTTTTAAAGTTGCCAATCACCATTCTTCCTAAGTTGTTCTGTGGAATGCAGTGTGTCAGGGAGAGAGAGGAAGCAGGGGTGGATAGTGTGGGTGGTAAGAGAATATTATCATAGCAAGGAATTTGAATATACTACAAGCCCAGAGATTGATGGAACTGTAACCCAGCCAAATAGAAACTGCCCTTTAAAAATATTTGGAGAGTGAGTACTATTAATATGATGAATGTTTTTCAGAATTTTATTCTGCACTAAAAATGAATATTTTCAACAGCAAATCAATCTCTGATAAGTCAATATTTTATTTGACAAAGAAGATCATACACCAACATTTCAAATGTTATGTAAATCCATTCATTGCTTTAATCCTATCAAGCTAACCTTGTACTGCCAAGGCTGTGTCTTAAAGCACTGTCATTGTGACAACAGAAACTCATCATTCCATTTAATCTATGAGGTCACAACCTCCTTGGATTATGGCGGGTAGTCTCTCAAATTCATTGGTGCTTCATAATGCAAAAGCTTTTGAATAAATCACAAGATATTTGCAGAAAGTAATGATTTCACTATACAGCTTGGCTATATTTGATTGTCTTTAATAGTTACCTTCACTGGCAGTATAATAATTTGCAAACAATAACATCAGTTATATGTCACTTCTGCACTCATTACTGGCCAAGGTATAACCCCCAGAACCAATAACCTATACTATTGAACATCTAAATTAAATGTCACTCTGTACTAAATGCAGGTTTTTCATTTGAAACTGAACTTTTGCAACTATAACATGTATTTTGAATTATCTGAAGGACATCTACCCTTGAACTCTTTTTGCATTAATACAGAAGTGGAAATAGCTGCAATATCACTAAAAAAAAAGCTGTACAAATAGGGAACTAAAATCTCCATTACAGAAAAATGAGTAAACAATTTATCGTTAGCTATCTTTACAGAACTCATGGACAGGAGATAAAGGTTTGACTCAAGTATTTCAAGGTTGTCATCCTAGGTACTTTGTTATATTTAATAGATTTTATAATATTTACATTTGTCTTCTAGATGGAACTTCTCCCTTTTTCATTTCATATAAAATTATGGATTTTAACATAATTTTGGGTAATTATACACTGCACATGATTGCTGAAAAACAATCAATTAGTAACAACTATAATTCTTTCTTTTGTTTTGCATTCATGCTTGTTTTTACTAATAGAGGTGGAACACGAAGGAAGAGTGAGGATAGAGGGTTTGATTAATCTCTTGGGCTTTCTTTCTCACTGGGAACAAATCTTTCATGAGCCCAAATTATGAATCCATAACCCTAGTCAACAACATTAATAAAATAGAGACTGAGACACATTTATTAAATTGAGATCCTTAAAAGAAAAATACTATTGATATGGTGGGAGAAATACTAATGAATCACGGAAAACAATGACTTTGATAGAAATTTTAAGGCAAAAAGGAAATAAGGGACACTTTATGACAATTGCAGATAGCCAGTCCTCTGACAATTGGTTCACAACCATTAAACTGAACATATCCTTATCTAACTGCCCAGGAAATTATTGTTGATCATTAACCTTGAATCTGAGCTACTTTGGAAATGGAAAGTCTCAAGGTACTAAGGAAAAACACTTATTTGCACCCATTACCTCAATGTTAAAGACAGAAGAGCCCTTTTCCATAGATGATACTGAGCACATTAGAAGACAGACAGAAGGTGTTGCAATTCAAGCTAAACTTTGAAGTGTGATAGTATTCCAGTGCATTAAGAATGGATATTATATCACAATAAAATCTGCTAATCAAAATACGCTTTGGTTTAGGGGAATCAACATTCACTTATGGGTCAATTTGGGAGATCTGCACATTCAAATAATAATCAAAATACAACATGTGTGATCTCCTCATTGCCACTGGATTCCACTTGGTGGCAGAAAGAGAGGACAGCAGAATTTGTGCTTCATTTGGGGGGTTTTTCACAGTGTGTTCCAAACCGATTGCCAGTGCAGCAAATGCAACAACTCATAAGACATCGGTAGTAACTTAAGTGGGTGATAGTCCCATCTCTGAGACTTGAAGTGACTACTCCAAGGTAGAATAAAACTATTTTAAAAACCCTAATACTAGAAAGGCCCTTTAATTTCTCTCTTTTAACTGCTGGGTAGAGCGAACTTATTTTAAAAAATTGTGTAAGAAGCATAGTCTAGACACTGGCTCCTTTATAAATTCTTCTTCTTTAATCTTTTCTTCCCTTTTTAATTACTTGTCTTATTTCTGCTATTATTGAATTATGAGGTTGATTTTTAGAAAACTGGGAAGGAAATGTGGTCCTTTATCAGACATAGTAATACTAAAACTTCTTCAAAATATGAACTCTTATCTTTTTTTTTCCCAAAATTTCCTGAAGTATCTTCCAACTTTCTCTCTCTGGTCGTTTATTTAGGTACACAGACTATCTTCCATAGTGACTGTTGATCTCAAGGAATTAATGCTCTTTGTTGCTTAATGAAAAGCCTTGCATATAATGTATTCAATAATCATTGATTGATTGAATGAATAAATGCAAAAATTACTATAGCCAGTAATGAACATTAGGAAATAAATATCTAAAGCTGCTTAGCATTGTCTATGGTTGGAGTAAGCATTTCCTTACTTTGGGGAACATTTTAAATTTACGCTTGAGCCCAGTGATTTTCAAATGATTTTTGAATGACTTACAATGCAAAATGTATGTTGCATTATGACTCATTATTTACACAAAGCTACATATATTCATAAATACATGGCCTGCAGATACACATATATTAATATTATTAGAGCAAAAATCTCATGACGCAATACTTAACCTTACTATATCCTTGTGGTAGGCAGAATTCTAAAATGACTTCCAATGAGTCATGCCCTTGAATAATCCCCTCTCCTTGAGTGGGAGCAATGAGGGGATGTGATAGGATGCTACCCTTTGATTAGGTTACATTATGAAAAAAATGAAGGGATTTTTTCAGATATGATTAAAGTCCCTACTTGCTAATCAGTTAGAATTTAAGCTAATCAAAAAGGAGATTATCCTGAGTGAGGCTGACCTAACCAGGTGATCCCTTGAAAGAGGGTTGAGAGGTGAATAGACTTGAGGAGTAGCAGGCTCTCTCTTGTTGACCTTGAATAAGGAAGATATCATTAGTTCTGCAAGAAAGTGAATTCTGTCCCTAACCACATGAGCTGAAAGAGGATCTCAAGACTAAGATAAGATCAAGCCCAGGCCAACATCTTTATTGCATCCTTGTGAGACCCTAATCGAGAGGACCCAACTAACCTATACCCCAACATCTGACCCTTGGAAACTGTGAGATAATAAATTAATGTTGTTTTAAGCTGATAATTGTATGGTAATTTTTTGCAGGGCAGTAGAAAACTAATACAACCCAATTTCATTTTTCTTTTTTAAAATGCTGGTCAGAGTCAACTAAATTGACAGCATGTCAAATAAATGAATCACAAGCCACATTTTGAAAATCACAGCTGTATCATAAAGTCATCTTTCCTATGATGCCGAAATATTTATCAATAGAGGTTCATTCATTTGAGTTAAAAAAAAATTGTGTTCAGAAACTCTCTTAAACATTAAAAGCCATTATCAGCCAATGACATCTTCAGTTATTAATTTGTTTGCTCATTTGCTAAACATTCCTTGCACACCAATGATATACAAGGTATTGTATTGAGCATCGTTCACAGTTGTGAAATACATACAGATGTTCACTTTAGAACTTAAAGTTTGATGGTTTGAGATAAACATAAAAACAAATGAACAAAACCAAACACCTAATTACACTCACTCAACAAATATTTATTAAGTACTATATCAACTATTGAACATGTTTTTATTTTGGGGGCTAGTCATGGTAGAAATTAAGATGAACATTATATAGCCCATATTATGAAGGCCACAATATCTAATAGAAAAACACATAATTTGTAAATAAACATGTACTCCCCAATAATTATGCTCCCAGTATTACTAGAGCAAAAGATATACTGGAGAGTGATGAACTCTACCTGGGAGGTGACACTTAATGTGGAATCTGTGGGTGGGGGGGGATGGGCAAACTGTCTCCAGGTGCAGAAGAACTTCCTATAAAAGTTGTGACCCTTTTCTAGAATATCTTGCTATGGAATTTGGGCTTTGATGCAATGAAAGCTAGTAAAGATTTTCTGTTTTTAAAGCAGGAATGCAGTGTAAAATTATATCCCCAAAAGACAAATTGGATTATGTGAAATTGACACTTCCAGCACAAATAGAATATAGGTCAGTTACAAGTCAGTTAAGTTCTGCAGGGATAGAGGCAGAAAAAGGTGAAGAATTAGTCCTGATGTTTTGTTTATTGTTTAAGGTAGAACTGAAGTAGAAAGCTTTAGGTAATCAAATGGAATGAAATGGTGATAAATACCTGGAGGGGAGGAGTCCAAGCCGGGTTTTATATATTTTTCAAAAAAATTGCTTAAAATCAAGTACTCAGAGTCAAGTTTATCAAACGTGCTGGTGCAGAGCCCAGCCGGCATGGTTCCATTATTGCTAAAACAGCAACACTCTTCCCCTGTGCTGTCCTATTTCTGACATGGCAAATGTTGGGAAATAAAGAATAACCACAGAAACAAGGTCAAAATAAATATCACACAGTTTATGCAATTCACTTATAGGAGTCTGTTTCTTAGGTTCCTTTTAGAGCCTATTTATCCTTGTTTCAGACACAATTCTAGTAAGCTTTGTTGTTTGCTGTTCTAACCTAGGGAAGGTTAGAAGCAACACATCGTGCCTTTAAAACAATGCTACTGTCAGTTTTCAAAGGCTTTGCATTTTATTCTATAAGGAAAAATAAAGAAGCTTTGATGTGTGTGTGGGGGGGGGGAGGGGCATAATTAGCTTTATCTATGCCCAGAGAAAAATATTTTTTAAAAAACCAATGTTTCTTCTGAAATGAATTTAGTAGTTTATTTTCAATATACAGAAAACTAGTAGTAGTTGTTCTGCATATCACCTCAGGGCACTGATTTGATGGTGATATTCTGCTCCTTTGCAACAGAAAAATAGGGTCTCGTGGAGAATTCTGTAATCATGATCACTTCCAGAAATGATAGTATTTGATATTTTTAATTGGTTTGTGTTCAGGATTTAACAATGTTTAGAAGAATTTCTATTTCTAGCTGATGGATTTTTTAAAAGGGGGACTATTTTTCTAGAGGTGGAAGAATACCAATTCAGAACGAATCATTGTGTAAATAATTCACATCATAAAAATAGCCTTGTTAAAAGTTTAACTGAGGCTCCTGTTTCTCCTCTGCAAACCAAAGGCAATGCTAAATAAAGAACATCTCTAGATGCTTATTGGTTCTGAGTATAATGTTGCTAACATTCAAACATGTTAGGAAGCCTGGACAGCTGAATTAGACCTCAAACATCCCAATGTGCAGAATTTTGACCTCGATCAGGAGATGTGTAGCTAAGCCTCAAATTCTCTTTTAAAATAATCCTCCCTTGCTCGTGGCCTCAGGTTCATGATTCATTTGATTTTTCAGCAGATTTTCTCTATTAGGAAATGCAAATATTGACTATGAAAAAAATGAAAGCATTAATATCATTTAAATTTGCACAGTGTTCTGACCATATGAAATTAATCATTCAGACCACTGTACTCTATTTCATCATATTATGTTCATAATAAATGTTAAAATTCTTATACCTTATTCTGAATCCAAATAAATGTAGGCTGTGTAAACACAGTCACAGGACCCTTTTTTTTTTTAAAAAAAAAAAAAAAAAAAGAAAATCTTTAAGTCTTGAACCCAGGCAAAACAGGATGTATCTGGATTCAAAGATTTGGTTATAACTCAATGTGAAGCTATTGTCATTTTGTTTTAATGAAAGAAAAATGTGAGAACTTTAGCTCATAAGACATGTTTCATATACCTTAATATAAGATGCCGTCTTAATCATTTAAATTGTATATCACATTTATTCATTCAATCAACATTTACTAAGCACCCAAAGCCTAGGTGAAAACCATAACCAAAACAAACTCCCCCCACCAAAGAAAACTCAAAATATAACTAAAAGAGAACCTGAGAGGTGGATATCTCAGTAGTATCCACTATAGTAGGCTCTCTCTTGGAAAGAGAGTTTATGTCTGCCTTTATTTTACTTTTATACTAATAGAGAATTTGTGGATTTTTTCAATGTTGAGGATCCCATAGAATTAATTCTTTATTTCACTTTGTTTATGATAGCTTTTTTGCTCTGTAGTACTTCTAAGAAACGCAATTTTTTTTTAACCTTTGGAAAATTTATTTTGAGACAGTTAGTAGCCATAACGTACTCACGCCCCTGAATCATGGCAGCCCTTCCCTCACTGTACACTTACGGATCTGCTACGCAGGGTTAACTCCCACGTAAGGACGCTCTGTGAATTTGTTCACTAATTAAATTTCTCTGTGCCTTAGTTTCTCACCTGTGAAATGAGGATTCTATGATTTACTTTAGATTGTTGGTTGAAGGACTAAATTTAAAAAGCTGTGCTGCATTTAGCACATTGTCTGGCACATGGTAAGTGCTTTATAAATATTGTTTATTGATGGTAGTACAGTTGACCTCTGAACAACAGGGGTCAGGAGTGCCAACCCTTGTGTAGTTGAAAATTTGTGTATAACTTTTGACTCCCCCAAAACTTAACTACTAATAGCATACTGTTCACCAAAGACTTATCGATAACATAAACAGTTGATTAACATATATTTTGGATGTTGTATGTATTATGTTCTGTATTTTTACAATGAAGTAAGCTAGAGAAAAGAAAATGTTATGAAGGAAATCATAAGGAAGAGAAAATGTATTTACTATTCATAAGTGGAAGTGGATCATCATAAAGGTCTTCATCCTCCTCATCTTCACATTGAGTAGGCTGAGGGGGAGGAGGAAGATGAGGGGTTGGTCTTGCTGTCTCAAGGGTGGCAGAGGCAGAAGATGGCAACTGTACTTTTTATGATGAGAAGCATGGTATCTGGCCTCAAGCAGTTCACAATTAGTATGGAAACCAAGCAATGTGTGCAGTGAAGTAGCAGCATTTGTACATTTAATGAAAATGAATCCAAACATATACCAGAAGAAAAAGAATTACTTTTTTTTTAAACTCTACCACTTCCCCTCCCTACTTTAGACTTTAGTCTCAATTATCTCATAAAGGAAAGTGATAAATGAAATATATCAGGAAAGAGTAACAAAAGAAATAATTTTTTCACTTTAAACTGCCAAGGACTTTGATCTAGCGACTTACATTCACTCCCTTTTTGACAGATGAATTTTTACTTTTCCAGTTAAAGAGACAGAATATATTTTTTCACCCCTAGCAATGGGTCCAGCCCTGAGATTTTCTTCGACTAGCAGAATAAGGCAAAAGTGGCAGTGTGGCAGTTCTAAGCCTAAAGCCTTAAGAGGCTTTTTTTTTCTTATTTGGCCTTTTATGGTTTGACATTACATAAAAAGATCATGCTAAAGAAAACCAGAATATTTCACCCTGAAATATGACTGAACAAAAGAAACATCTTTCAGGTCTCTATGACCCTCCCTTCTGTCTCTCAACCCTTTTTCTCTCTCATATAGACATTGTTCCAAAAAAGATACACAAATGGTCAATAAACACATGAAACCATGCTCAACGTCAATAATCATTAGGGAAACACAAATCAAAACCACAATGAGATACCACTTTACACTAGGACAGCTATGACCAAAACAAACCAAAATAAAACAACAGATG
Source organism: Eulemur rufifrons (assembly GCF_041146395.1). Lineage (NCBI taxonomy): Eukaryota > Metazoa > Chordata > Mammalia > Primates > Lemuridae > Eulemur > Eulemur rufifrons. The sequence continues at coordinate 19,044,993 of NC_090992.1, forward strand.
TTGATGAGGATGTGGAGATATTGGAATCCTTGTATATTGCTGGTAGAAATGTAAAACGGTGCAGCCACTGTGGAAAATGAAATAGTGGTTTTTCAAAAAAATAATGACAGAATTACTATGTAATCCAGCAATTCCACCTTTGTGTGTATACCCAAAAGTATTAAAAGCAAGAACTCAGATCTTGGTACACTCATGTTTATAGCAGCATTGTTGACAATAACCAAAACATATAAACAATCCAAGTATTCATCAAGCAGATAAACAAAATGAGAAATATACATGCAATGAAATATTATTTGACCTTAACAAGGAAAGAAATTCTAGCTCATGCTACAACATGGATGAATCTTGAAGACTTTATGCTAAGTGAAATAAGGCAGCCACAAAAGAACGAATACTCTATGATTCCACCTATATGAAGTGGAATTACAGTAGTCAAATTCATAGAGACAGAAATTAGAAGAGTATTTGATAGAGACTGTGATAACGGGAAGTTAGTGTTTAATGGGTAAGAAGTTTCAGTTTGGGAAGATGAAAAGTTCTGGAGATAGATAATGGTGATGGTTGCATAACTATGTAAAAGAGTGTACTTATTGTCATTCAGCTGTATATTTAAAAATGCTTAAATGGTAAATTTCATGTTATTTATATTTTATCACAATAAAACAAATAAAAACCTTACAAGCAAGCAAATTCATTTCAGACCAGTTTAACTCTTCTGAATCATCCAATTAAACACTGATCTCCTTCTGCCCGTCCTTCAGTAAATCTCAAACTTGGGGTCCTAAATTGGGGGCAGGTGGAATAAAGAAGTCAGGTTGTGTTTGTTGTTGGTTGTTTGTTTTTATTGTAGTTCTCCTCCTATCTGCTTTTATTTTAGCTTTCTGGAGTTAAAGTCTAGAAGGAGGGATGAAAGGGATATCAGAGTTTATGTAATGGAACATATCAGCTGATTCTGATGAAGAGAGACATTCTGGCTTGGTCTGGTCTGCCTGCTGCTGGTGGCCTTGGCAGGTAGTATGTGGTTTCCACGTGTGGCACGCTGTGTCCCGAGATTGCCATCACTTGCTTGGCTCAGCTCCCATTGAAGCCCTGTGGTGAGACTGCTGATTCTGTAACTCAGCAAGTATCTAGGCAGGGAGCAAAATGCCAGCCTCCCTCTAATGTTGCCTATAATTTATTTTAAAATACATCAGTATAGACAGTGGGATATAATGGCTTGTGAACTGAATTCTCTCTCTCAGAAAAGTTAGTTTACATTTGATCTAGTCTAATCAGAAACGCGTAGTCCAGTGGAGGATAGCTAGTATTTGAAGATTTCAGTCAGGGATCTACAGATGGCTCAGACAAACATTTTAAATATCCCTGTCTAAATCTTCACGAGAGGACTTATTAACTAGGATAAAGTGTATGACAATAATTTTTCATTTCTGCAGAACAGAGTTTAAAATATGGGAATGGCTAAAAAGTCTGTCCTTGCATAAACAGGGTGAAACACAGTGAATCTGACTGCCTTTGCAACCTAACATATTTAGAGAAATATTTTTGGTCCATGGCGTGCTATACTCTCTCTTGCCCCTCACCCCATCTCAAACTTACTGGAAGATTCTGTTATCTGATTTAACTAGAAAATTAGCTGATCAAGCCATCAGAACGTTGTTGTAAACCTTCACGCAACCAGCTGTCAAAATACCTAATAGCCAGAGAGTAGGGAATTCCCAGAGCTTACAGAAAGAGGTTGAGTGCTCTATTTTTGCCTCTGCTTGCTAAAAAATGTTTATATGAGTTGCAGAATTTGTCCCAGGCACTTAGTAGGTGCTTATTAATGCTTGTGGAATAAATAAATTGCAAGAACCCTAAAAGACCTATATTTCTAATTTGCAAAGGAGGAAATGAGGCCTGACTAGGAATTGAGCAATCAGGAAAATTCATTTGTAAATGGGAATCTAAAACACAGGGAAAACTGGATAGAGATAGCTAGCCAAATGAATAATAGATAGATAAATGAACGAATTCATTATTTCCATGTCTGTTTATAATGGTTAAAGGGTTCATCTACCATTCTCTTTACATTCTTAACCTCTCCTTGGAATTGGGAATAATGCACCCTCTTGTAGCACATTCCAGGGGACACCAAGTTAAGTGTCTCCCTTGAGCCCAATTACACCCTCTTCCAAATAGGAGCCCTGTTACTCTCATGGAGTCGTAGACTCTCAGAGGGATAGCAGCTGCAGAAGCAGCTGTAATACTGAATAGAACCTTAAGTAAATAGCTTAGAAGACCAGTGAACAATGAATTATAATAAACCAACTATAATTAGTAATAAAAGCCTTAAAATAACTGTACTCATGAGATAGTATTGGTCATATCCTTGCTGTGTTCTGGAAATAATAGAATAATTATTTTTTCACCCAGTGTAGCTACAATGGTAATTAAAAGCTGATTTAGGATCAAAGGCAACCTAAAGGTTATAAATGTAAGTAGCTAGCTGTGAAAGTATAAGTAGCTTGTTCATATTCACATATTCACATTCAAAAGAAAAAGTGGGAAGGGGCTTTTGGCGCCTGCTTCAGGAAAAAAAAAAAAAAAAAAAAAGGCCAAGCAAAATCAGCTGATGAGTGAAGCAAATCACTCAATTGATACAAAAGTATTTTTTATGCCTAAAATATACTGGGGAAGAGCAGACACAAATTGGCATGAGAAAAAATAATGGCTGTTTATACTGTGTTTTCTATCTGGAAAGAAAAAGTTTTCATGGCTATTCTGCCTGATATAAGATATGAAAGAAATTTGGAAATAGTAGTGAATACTATAAGCAAATGTAGTTGGATGATACTTCCAGCAGTTTCTAGCAACAGGTAGAAACTTTCTGGGCCTAAACAAATCTTACCTGTTACTATGAGGTACGTATATCCATGTATTTATTCATTTATTTTTTGGGGGGGGATTATGTCCTTTTATTTAGAAATATCTGACATTGATTCAAATGAATTAACATTATCAAATAATCACACACATCTAACTGTATGATTTCAATACAGTTTGATACAATAAGAAAATAAAAATCATAAAGAGTGTGTTTAACTTTAAAAATGTTTAAAACTACTCATTTATTGACAACTACAAAATTTTCATTCTTTAGGATTGGAAATTTCTAGGATTACCAGAGGTACCATGAAGTATATTTTTAAAAGGCAAAAGCTAAGCAATTGGAAACTACAAAATGAAAAATCAAAGTTATTTTCATATTTATAGTATGTGAAAATAAGTCTCATATCCAATAATCCAATACTTACTATATTAAAGATGATGTTTTTGAAATAAACTTATCACTGACCTTCCTGTTGGAAGTACACTATAGAATACACAATGTTTTTAAAATGGTATCCCAAAGTATAGGACACCTTATTAACACTAAAAAATATGCCTTTTGGGGTTGCAATAATGATTTAAAAACAATTATCAATGAGGTATATTTGTTGCTGATCACTCTTCTGTTAATATGCTCAGCCTGTTGGAGGACTCCTTTCTATCTTCACTGGTTCATTGGCACCCTCACATGAGTTAAGATGTGAGCTTCCAGGTTATTTGACTGAACAAACCTCTTGCTGCAGCCTTCAGAGTGACACACAAAGCGCTTCTCCCCAGTGTGCGTGTGTACGTGTGCATGCAAATTGAAGTCCGGGGAAAAGCGCTTTCCGCACCCTTCAAAAGTGCACTGAAAGGGCTTCTCTCCGGTAAGAACCAGAAAACGCCCCTTTAGTTTGGATCTCTCAGCGAACGCCTTCCCGCAGTCCGCACACACGGTCTCGGGGAGCATGAACGAGGAGGTGCTTTTTCAGGGCACCTCAGTTCCTCGGCATTCGTGGACATCCACTCTGAGGGCTGTAGAGAATCATATTCTTTATTTTGGGGGGGCTTCTTTCCAGCAAATTCTGGGAGCTGTTTAGGATCTGATAAGTCAACGCCAGGTGTTCCTTCAGTTGGAAGCTTCTTGCCTGTCGTGTACTCAATACCCAAGTGAATTCTCTCCAGCACTCTCTTGGGGAAGCTCTTGTGTTGCCCCTTGTTTCGTGCACTCTAAGGAACACTGCAGAAAGGAGCTTGCTTCGAAAACCTGTTGAGAAAGCTCTTGTTCTGAGCCTTCCTTTAGGTATTCAAAGGACTTAAAGAGTGAGTCCCCTTCCAGGATGGGTTCAGAAAACTCACCTCTCGTGCATTCTATGTAACAGTCGGGGAAGGCATCCTCTTCGAGAGCTGGAGGGCTAGTCTCAGAGCACACATCGTCGTCATACGAGGCCCATGCTGTGCTGAGAGGTTCCATTTCTGCCTGCGGGGCGTGGCTGGGCTTTGCTTGACTTGGTTTAGCCCTACTGAGGACTTTTTCACCCAAGCCTTTCCGGCCACTTGTCTTTGCCCTTTCTTCAGTTGCTGGCTCATGTTGTCCTGCATGCTTCCTCCTTGAAGGTTTGCACCAAGGATATATTTATCGCTTCCAGGTACTAGTGATCTGGGTAAGTTGTCTTCAGCAAACACCTGCTCTGCTGGACTGTAAATTCTGCAAGGGTCAAGGTCTCATCTGTTTTGTTCCCCACATGTCCCGGCACTTAGTACATTTGTGGGTGGCACCGTGGTGCGCCCGAGTACCTGCTACTTCATTTCTTCCCCAGCGCACTCGTGTATCTATTTATCATTATACTTTTCTTACAGTCTCATAATCATTTATTATGGTAGATTAAAAATTTGTTTACTTGATAAAATCATCATCTCCAGATAAATGCAGAAAATCACAGCAGAGAGAATATATCAAAATCATGGGCAATGTTAAAAAAAATTTTTGTATTAGAGTTGGATGAGCATATTATATTAACAGGGAGTCTTCAAGGGAAACACACAGTGTGATCCCGTATAGTTGGTACTGGAAATAGCGAGCAAAGCACAGAAAGACTTGCCCTCATGGAGTTTGCAGCTGGAGAGACAGACATTAATCAACTGGTGACACAGATACATGTAAAATGACAATAAAGCTAAGTGCTATAAACGGGAAGTCCAGGAGGCCATGAAAAGCACAGGACAGAAGAATGAGCTTAATCTTGGGAGGGTGGAGAGGTAGTCAGAGGATGAATCCTTGAAGAAGAAGCCTTTGGGATGTAGAGGATGACTACTCAACTGGGTGAAGGGCCCATGTGGAGGAGGGGGAGGGGAAATAAGAAGTAAGGAAGAGGAAACAGAGTTAATTCTGTCCGTGCAAAAAAGTTCTATGGCTAAAGGTGGCATGGTACATAAGAGAAACCAACAAAGCCATTTTTTCCTACAAGAAATGTATTTTGCAAATTGCTAGATTGTTAAGCAGGAATGGCACATTTATGACATGAGTATTTCCCCTTGCCTCTTCTATGGTGCTGGCATCCTTTCATGAGTTAAGACATAGCCCCAGAATCCTTCTATACATAGCACTCTAGGAATTCACCAAGGCAAGCAGCAACCTCTTTGTTAACCCTTATCATAATGGGAAGAAATCAAGTCTTTATTAATTGGTATGTTCCCAGGGTCCAAGTTCCTTTCATGTGATAAGTCCTCAATAAACATGGAATGACACAAAGCATGAAGGAACATTGAAAACTAGGACAGTGATGAGATAATGAGACTGTGATTTATTCACCCATTTGTTAAAAAATATTATTGAGCACCTACCAACAGGCAAGCATTTTTTTAATTCCTAGAGGTAGTCACAATCAAGACAGAAGAAGTCTTTAATATCATGACATTTACATGTTTATGGGATCAAAAGAGATCATAATAAAGTAATTAAATCAATAAACAAAAATAATAGGTCATGATAGATGATGTTATAAAGACAATAAATGCAGTGATGAGAGAATAACATATGCTAGTCAAACAAGTCCTCTCTAATTAGATGATACATGAATTGAGATGTAAAAGAAGGATGAGAACAGGTCCACTTTGGGAGGCACAGGTGAAGAGGAGCAGCCAGACACAGACATCTCAGTTTGAGAAAGGGCTGGAATATTCCAGGAGGAGAAAGAGACTCATTCATGCTTGCTGGAGAGTGCTTAGCAAGCGGGACAGAGGCAGGCCATGGGGGATGGAGAGTTGTGCGAGGGCAAAATCATGCAGGGCTGTCTAGGGCAAGGTAAAGAGTTTATATTTTCTTCTGCAACCAAGAGGAAGTGAATAAAAGTTGTTAGGCAGGGGAGTAGCTAGCAACCCTGGTTGCAAATTTTATAGAGATTTTTTCTGGATGTTTGATGGAGAAGAACTGGAGTGCTGAGGGCAAGCATGACAGCAGGAAGATACGCTCAACAGCAAGGATCACATGGCTCGAAAATAGAGAAAATGTCTCTCTGTCTTGGCTAGGAGGGAAAAATGAAATAAAGCAGAACAAATACATCAGCCTATAAAGGTGGAAAATGAAACAGTTGACAAAAAGATTATGGCAAGATCATGTTATCTAACAGCAACAAAATAAAGAATGAATGAACAAATGAATGAGTGAATTAAATCAAAACAATACAAACTGAAGCATTTGTACAAGGCCTACAAGAATTCATGGGTAGCCCAGAGCATACCAACCTTTGAACAGGATCCTTTGATTTGAAATATAATTTGTAACATGAACCTACCTCTATTTCCCATTCCATTAGGCAAATATTTTCATGTTACATAGGCATACTGCTTTGAAAGCTACAGTTTTTCTATTATCTGACATCAAAAATTTGTATGCCTCAGATTACTTTTTTTTGCCTGAACTCCAAAGGAAACCCTTCTAATGATATTCAGATAGATGTCAAGGAACACAATGTTTTAATTCATTCCATTTGTGACAATTTGTGCTCACTTCTCATCTCCATGAAGATGCAACTTCTGCTTGTGGCCATCTGATTCTTAACACCAAGCTATCCACTGTCATGATTTGACCTTGATCCCTGGTTTTTGACCTTGGTCTTTTGACCTCTCCCGTTTCTCGTTCTGAGGGTGTACTCTCTTTGGCTTCTGACCTAAGTGTTTTCTCATTAGCAGGCACTAATGAGCATTCTGGTTAAAGTAGAAACAAGACCTTGTCACGCCTCTCTCTCTCTTGGAATTTATGCAATGCCAGGCCTGACTTCCAAGCCAAAGAAAAGTGAGATCAAAATATGTTTACAGACTTATCATCACAAAAATAAAAAGTTCTGCCTTGGATATATCTTATTGACTGAGCAAGGGCCCATAGCATTTCAGTCAAATTTCTATCTTTTTTACTGTATCCTATACAGAGTCACTGAAACAATAGGAGTACCCAACAACACATTTAGAATATACATTGTATTTCAGACACTGCTGCATGTTTTCCACGTTTTTTGATTCATTCTTTATAACAAACTCATTGGATGGGTTCTATTTTATTCCCATTTTACAAGTTGGGAAACTATAATTTGAAGATGTTAAATAGCTTGCTGAGATTATACAGTTAGAAAACCAATAAAGTTAGGATTTATCTCAGGCCTGTATTGTTTCAAAACCCTCACCCTTAGCTACTAGCTGAAGTGTCTTCCAAGAAAGTGAAACACTTATTTTTCCATGCTATATTCTATTCTTTATTCTAGTGTTTAAAAGAGGTTAAATTCATGTCATGATAAGAAAATAGAATCTTTTAAGTGAAAAAGCTTCATGTATGAGTTGAAAATTTAATTATTATTATACCAGCTCATCTAGACAAAAAGATTTAAAATATTAAACAACATTAATTTTCTCTACAGATTATTTTAGGATTGACATAATATCAAACAGCAGGCCAGCCATGCAAATTCTAAGTTACCAATTCTTGCAGACTTGTCTAAAACCCAAGTTATACCTTAATACATTCAAGTGAATTTTAGTGTCAGAGATAAATTTTCTCACTCCTGAGTGAATTATCTTTTTTTTCTGTCTCTAAACAGGAGGGAAAAATGTGTATCTCCAAACAAGATGTTGTAAAATTTGCAGAATATCGAAAATTCTGCTTCAAGGCTAGAAAACTCAGTTTCTTTAATAATTCAAACCTCTGTCTTCCTAGGTGGGCTTTGCAATTGCAATGAAAAGTTAGGGGTATGAGACTGTTCCCCAGGAAGCAAACTCTTCTTAGCATACCGATCAGAACATTTTCCTCTTTGTCTTCAATAGATCAATAATACTGAGGCTGCCAAAGTATCTGTCCAACAGAGGACTCCATTTCAGAATTCACTTGTGAAATGTCTTCAAACACACCAGCCGATATGATCTGCAACTCATCAATTCCTTGGCTCCTCTCACCATAGATTACATGTATCTAATATCAACAGTTCTTATTCTAAGTCTTTTACATTATGGCAATTTCCTTTGAGATTATATTGCTAAAAGTAAATGCTCTTTGGGAACTATTTAATTTTTCCTCAGCTTGTTCTTTTTTTCCAGCCCATCCACAGTTGCCCCCCAAAATCCCACAGACTTGTCATTTTAGAGTTGAAATATCTGCTTTACCATAAAGTTTATTCTCTGCAGGCATGAACAAGCAAAACCAAAATGAAAGGAATGAACTGGAACACCAAAAAGAAACACACACACACACACACACACACACACACACGCACAAAGCTGCAAATCTGTTGAAAGCATGCATATACATATGCAATCTATTTTGTATTGAAAACAAAAAGACAAAGAACAAAAAAGAGCATTAAAACCCCACAAAATGTATAGAAATGTCTCATGTTATAGGTTCAAAAGTTAGACATTCCAGGCCGGGCATGGTGGCTCACGCCTGTAATCCTAGCACTTGGGAGGCCGAGGCGGGTGGATCGTTTGAGCTCAGGAGTTCGAGACCAGCCTGAGCAAAAGCGAGATTCTGTCTCTACTAAAAATAGAAAGAAATTATCTGCCCAACTAAAAATATATAGAAAAAATAGCTGGGCATGGTGGTGCATGCCTGTAGTCTCAGCTACTCGGGAGGCTGAGATGGATTGCTTAAGCCCAGGAGTTTGAGGTTGCTGTGAGCTAGGCTGACACCACGGGCACTCTAGCCCAGACAACAGAGCAAGACTCTGTCTCAAAAAAAAAAAAAAAAAGAAAAAAAAACAAAAGTTAGACATTCCCAAGTGTTTATTAAAAAGTGATATAAACGATAATAAAATATAATAAATTTCTTTTAGTTGTAGGATTTAGAGTTTTCAGAGTGCTGTTACATATGTTATCTCACTGCCTTTTTGAAACTTGAACAAATCTAAGGCAATGTATAATTTGCCTCAGTACTATGTCATGTTTCTGTTTTATGGAAGAAAACTGTAAATAAGGTTAGATGTGCAAAAAAACAAAATAAACTGCTTACTAAATAGAGAAAAGACATCCGTGAAGATGGCAAAGACAGTTGAGTTTCAAAAAAGCACATAATTAACTATGGCTTGGAACTTTTCCAAAATCTCATTCACCAACTGGCTAACACTTAGGCTGAAACACGCTGGGTGACAGGAAGAACTCTCGGGGTGAGACCCACCACCTCTGAGACAGTCAGCCTCATGAGAACACATCAGGGCTCTCTTTAATATGAATATTCTTCCTCCAGTGTAATATATATAAATCAAAGACTCAATATCCTTCACAGTAGTAACAAAGAAAATAAAATGCCTAGGAATATATTTAACTTTAATTTAAGGAGGTAAAAGACCTCTACAAGGAGAACTATGAAATACTGAGGAAGGAAATAGCAGAGGACATAAACAGGTGGAAAACCATATCATGCTCATGGGTCAGCAGAATCAACATTGTTAAAATGTCTATACTACCCAAAATGATCTACAGATTCAGTGCAATCTCTGTTAAAATACTAACATCATTTTTCACAGATCTAGAAAAAATAATTGTACATTTAGTATGGAACCAGAGAAGATCCTATATAGCAAAAGCAATCTTAAGAAAAAAGAACAAATTTGGAGGCATCAATTTACCAAACTTCAAGCTTTACTACAAGGCCATAGTAACTAACACAGCATGGTACTGGCACAAGAACAGAGACATATGCCCATAACACAGAACTGAGAACCCAGATATAAAAACATTCTCATATAGCCATCTAATCTTTGACAAAGCAGGCAAAAACATACACTGGGGAAAAGAATCCATATTGAATAAATGGTGCTGGGAAAATTGGATAGCCACATGTAGAAGACTGAAACAGAATCTGCACCTTTCACCTCACAAAAATCAACTCACGGTGGATAACAGACTTATACCTAAGGCATGAAACTGCAAGAATTCTAGAAAAAAAATGTTGGAAAAACTCTTATGGACAATGGCCTAGGGAAAGAATTTATAAAGAATATCCCAAAGGCAATCACAGCAACAATAAAAATAAATAAATGGGACCTGATCAAATTAAAAAGCTTCTGCACAGCCAAGGAAACTATCATGAGAGCAAACAGACAACCTACAGAATGGGAGAAAATATTCACGTGCTACACATCCAATAAAGGGCTGATAACTAGAATCTATATAGAACTCAGGAAAATTAGCAAGAAAAAAATCAAACAACCCCATTAAAAAGTGGGCAAAGGACATGAACAGAAAATTTTCAAATGAAGACAGACTAATGGCCAACAAACATATGAAGAAATGTTCAACACCTCTCATCATCAGGGAAATGAAAATCAAACAACAATGAGATATCACTTAACTCCAGTGAGAATGGCTTTTATCAAGAAGTCCCAAAACAACACATGTTGTCGTGGATGCGGAGAGATAGGAACACTCTTACACTGCTGGTGGGACTGCAAACTAGTGCAACCTTTATGGAAAGTAATATAGAGATAACTCAAAGAGGTACAAGTAGAACTACCATTTGATCCAGCAATCCCATTACTGGGCATCTACCCAAAGGAACAAAAGACATTCCATAAAAAAGACATCTGCACTAGAATGTTTATAGCAGTACAATTCACAATTGCAAAAATGTGAAAACAACCCAAGTGCCCATCAATACATGAGTCGATTAATAAAATCTGGTATATGTATACCATGGGTCTTCTACTCAGCCACACAAAAAAATCTTGATCTAGCACCTCTTGTATTATCCTGAATGGAGCTGGAGCCCATTCTAACAAGTGAAGTATCACAAGAATGGAAAAACAAGCACCACATGTACTCACCATCAAACTGGTATTAACTGACCAACACTTAAGTCCACATATAGTAGTAACATTCATTGTGTGTTGGGCAGGTAGGAGGGGGAGGAGCGGATGGGTATATACACACCTAAAGGGTGCAGGGCATGCTATCTGGGGGATGGATATGCTTGAAGCTCTGACTCAGGTGGGGCACAGACAATAGATGTAACCTAAACATTTGTACCCCCATAATATGCTGAAATAAAAAAAAAAAGAACAAAAGAAAAGGGTACCTCATCATGTGCTCATTTAACAGAATAGCCAAGTCAGGATGGTTGCTTAGATTGAAAATCAAAGAAAAACATCACACTAGTAAAAAATGCAAACACATAACATTGAAATTTGATGAAGTGGTAGATGTTGGATTTTATATCTAGGTCTCTTTATGGATATTGATCTAATTTTTTTAAGTCTTCTGTTATCATTAGTTCATTCAGTCATTTAAACAACTTTCCTTAAACACCTATATGTAAGGCACCAGGGTTTAAAAAATGAATAAGGCAATAAGACACTGTCTTCCTCAGCAAGCAGCCCCTGGCTTGGAGATGAAATCAATGAGTAAGGAGAATTATGAAAAGTGGTAAGTTGAGAGTGTAGTGAGGAGCCTGGATATCTAACTTAGCCTGGGAGGAGAGAAGAGCAGCTGTTTGCTTTTTGATAAATACATGTATTATTTTTTTTTCATGTTTGTGAGTAGCAAGAAAGGTTAGAATCCTGACTAAGAACAAGAAAAATACCAAATGAAGCTACTGTTGATTTGCATATTCACTGAGGAGCAAGAATTCACAGATGCTTTGATTGGGTGAACACAGTAGTGACTCTTTATGTCTGGGACACATGTGCTGTCATTCCTGGGGATTACTTACAGAAGAGCTTCAACAGGGGGCTGCTCGCAAAACACCACACAGAGCCGTCTGGATGTCTTCGTTGAATCTGGAAGACAGGAAAAGCATCAGCTAAAGCTATCAGCTTATGACACAAAGGTAGCGCTGAGAATAAGTGATAGCAAATATCCACACCACAAAGATCTGCCCACCGAACACAGAGAATGCCAAGGACAGAGGTGGATTAGTGGGTTTATCTCAGAAGTGACAGGTTTCTGCATTTCAGAAGCATCATGCTGGAGTGGGTGATGGAAGAGCTTTATATGAATAAAACCAAGATCCGCATTCACTGGGAAACCTTGGGTTTCTTTTTTGATCTAAACCCAGTTTGGAAATCCTAGATTAACCTGATAGAGCCAGTTTTTCTTCAGTCTCAGTTGCTGCTTCCATGAGGATTTGAGTAAATTCTGAAATGCAACGCCTGTCACTATAACCATTAACAAACATGATATAAAAGTAAAGATAAAATGCTTTACAAAGCAAAAAAAAAAGAAAACACACAAAAAAATCACCTCGGCTTTTAATAGTTTTGCTTTCCTCCCAAAGGTCACACAGCTATTTGTATGTCTCTCTGTTGAGTAGCTGTATTCATTTCATTTCATTTCATCATTTAGAGAGAGATAATCAGAAAGTCATTATTTGTCTTAGGTTTGGCCTTAATTCAATTCATTGAAAACGAATGCAATCGGCAAGCACTGTGAAAGCTGCAGAAAAAGACACCTGATACTGTGTCATCTCATGAGTCTGCCTTTCTGTTGGGTTCAGTCTGCCTTGAGAGTCCTGGAGAATTTACAACATACCACAATAATACACTTGTGAATTTCTTTTAATGTTGGTAGCACAAGTTAAAACAACCACCACCACAAAATTACACTTGGGCCTTTTCCAAGCATAGGCATGAGAATAAAGGTAACAAGACAATATTTAGGAATATGCACAAATGTAGAGAAACCTGATGATTTTATCAGGTACCTGGATTGCTTTGGGACTTTTTTTCTGAGTTCCAACAGGCAATCAGATGAAAACTATCAATTGTGATAATTGGAAAATACCTACTTAACAAAATCTGATGTTGGAACTCTAAAATGTTTCTCACTCTACCTGCATTAGAGTTTCTGGAACTACAATCACAAGATAAACACATTGGAAATGGAAAGGGAGATGTTTTGGCCTCTATTTCCAAGGTTACTGTACTAACTGCTAATTTTTAATGAACATCAGCTCCACAGAGCTTTGTTTCTTGGGCCTGGCTTTCCAAGAAGAAACCTAAAACCCTCTGCAGAACTCTGTTGTGATGGGCATGATAGTTCGCTTTGCCTCTGAAAAGAAAATAACAATAATTAAGCACTTAAAGCATCTACAAATGAGACTATTTTTTCTCCTTCTTAAAAAATAGCATCAGGCTCTTTGTAAACAGGACTTAATTAATATAACTAGTTTCATCATAATTATCAACCTCTTAGGACAAATTTTTGTACTCTTGATGAACAATGTGAACAGAATTCCCTAAGTCGTAACTATGGAGAAAATTACTGGTCACCAGTGTTTACCAAATGGCACTGTGAAGAAGTCTTAAACCCATTTGAATGACAGGTTTCATTTACCAGAAGATATTAAAATCCTGTCGATGTGATTTCCATCAAGAAGGTTTTCAGTGAAATAATAAAAAATGAATGAAGGAAATCAAATGTAGTCATCTAGTTAAATATTCATTTTCCAATCTTTAGGGAGCTGTTTATGATACTTTGAACACCTGGCCTTTACTAGAGCATTGTCTGATTTTAAACTTGTTATCGTGCCATAGCAAATTCCAAGAGGGCTACCAGTTTAGCCCATTATTAGGAAAAAGCCAAAATAACAAAGTGTCCTCCTTCTGAATCCAGCAGTAATGGAACAAACCTTTGAGTCTAAGGAAAAAATACCTGGATAGTCCTTTCAATGCCTGGGCTGAACACGGAGGCCCAGGAGGAAAGCGAAGCTTCCTTGGTGAAAAATTTAAGGAGACACACTCAGGCGCTGACCCTGCACTTTCGTGAAGCTGAGGGAAAGGGCCTCCTTCAATTTTACACCCTGGGCACCTCATTTACTTCGCTATCGTCCTGCCCCTGAGTCTTCTGCTGCTTGTGGTAATGGCATTTAATTTCAAAGTTTTATTGATAAACATTTAAAAAAAATAAAAAATGTTTTTCCTCTGTTTGCTAGAATTCTAGGACGGTATGTTCTCCGCAATCACAACTTAAATGAGAATATGAATTTTGACAAATATAATTATATCCATATTTATAATTTAATGCATTATGCTATCAAAGTATATATATAAATAGATATAATCCTATAACATAATGCTTTAAATTATATATATAATTTAATGACCTATGTTATCAGAATAATACATACGTGCACACACACACATAGATACATAAAGAGCATAATGGTAACAGGGCATGAAATTAGACATATAAAGCACCTAGCAAGGCATCGACTTATGGAAGCTCAAGGAAGAGTGGCCATTATTATGGTAAATTATAAACCTATTTACCAAATGCTATTTTATTAATAATATAAATAAAAGTTTAAAAAGTGTCTTATTTGGATTATCTTAATTTATTTATCCTTTTCACCATCCTGTCAGTGTGAACAGAATAAGAAAAAGAAGAGTTAGTAAGCATTATCACCAATCTCCCCCAAAAGGCATGACTAGATTTTGGACTTTGGAAGTCCCAGTGAATTCACTAATACGTTTAAAAACAGAACTTCATTGGGGTGTTAGGTATAAAGGCTGAGGAGGAGGAAATCACCGGAGGCCAGGGATTTTCCCAGCAGTACAGATGAAGTGCTGAGAAGCTCAGTGTGGCAGAAGGCGCTGTCACCCTGACACAGCCCAGACACCCACTCCTCCCCATGGACAATCTGGGTTTCAGGGGCAGAGCTGGGAAACAGACTCAGAAGTTAAGGTGGACACTCGCATATGCTTGAGCCAGACAGCCCTCTGTGTTGGAACCAACACATTTCTTAGGAGTTTGTGAGTTGACAAATAGAAACAAAGTCCCCCAAATGCTGTTTGTGGTTGTACAACACAGATATCTTAGCCTGCAAGTAATACCTCTTTATTATAAGAACTTCCAATTTCAGCCGTAAGTAGACAGTTAAATACTGCTTAGAAATGCCTTCCCTTCATTTCCCCCCTCCATTTAGCTTGGCTAAACAAAAAGTGATAATTTGTCTACTCAAAAGAAATGCTTGTAGTCACAAGGTCTGTTTTCTATACATAGAGGCCAGGAACACTGAGAAATTTTTCTAAAAAACAAACAGGACATAGTTTGAAATAGAAAACATTATTGCTGAGCAATTTCAACTTGCCCTCTCCTTCCAGAAAAATTTAAAATATTTTATAAATTATATTTATATAATTTGTTAAATGTATAAAACTGATGTTATTCTCACTCAAGATATTATCATTAGCATTATTAGTGCTATATTCTATTAAATGTAAGATGTGCATACTATATTACTATACTAATACTAAAATAAAATATTAAGGCTCACCCCCCACCAGCTGACTGAATGGAACCCCTCCTGGCCAAAGGAATATCCTAAAACTAAATTGCCTGCCAGGAGAGGGATGTCAGACATGCCTCATCGTGCTCCCCCCCCCCCACGCCCTCGCCTTCTTGGAAACATCCTTTTGTAATCCATTAACAAGTCTAAGGGTATGCAAGACAAACCTCAATTTACACAACACATATATGTCAGGTGGCTTGTCTCTGAGAAACAGCTTCTTATCTCAAAACAGTCCAAGCCTTTAGACAAAATTTCATGTCTTTAACCAATTACAAGCCAAGGAATCTTTAAACCCATCTGTAACCTGTAAGCGACCCCGCTTCCAGATGGCCCACCTTTTCGGGCCAAACCAATGTATGCCTCCCATGTATTGATTTATGACTTTACCCGTAACCCCTGTCTCCCTGAAATGTATAAAACCAAACTGTAACCCAGCCTCAGCGAGTCCACTTGCTCAAGGCTTCTTGGGCGTGGTTCCGGGTCATGATCCTCAAATCTGGCTCAGACTAAATCTCCTTAAAATTAGTTTACAGAGTTTGGCTTTTTTTTCATTAACATTACTAAGGAGGGAAAAATGATGTCAGTTTAACTATCATATACCATCCATCAATAGTAAGGTACACTTCTAATTTTAGAAGTGTTGAAATACATACTTTATAATCAATGAAATGCAGTACATTTTGTTTAGTGAAAAATCCAATTGAATATAGTTCGTTGTTACTGAAAATTATACTTTCATAATACTACATTATACAACTATAGCACAACATTTTAGCTGCCTAGTTATAAGATTATTTTAATTTCAATTTTTAGTTTCATGTTCGTCATAGCTGTGAAAAAAATACAGATATCTATTTTTACATATTTATATATATTCCCAAACAGAAGAAACATTGGATCATTTTTCAATAATACAAAAATTTTAATCCAATCCTCGAATTATGTGAAAGGTTTTGCTGTTGTACTTGCAAATTCTCAGGAGGGGGTGCATTTAAAAATTTTTACAAATAACTTAAAAACACACTGACGCTTCATAGTCTAAAGACTTTTTTTTATTTCAACAGATTTAGCAGGTACAGTGTTTTTTGTTACATAGATGAATTGTATAATGCTGAAGTCAAGGCTTTTAGTGTACCCGTCACCAGAATAGAGTACATTGTACCTGATAGGTAATGCAGGTTCGGTGATTCTGCATCTAAATTTGTGTGTGTGTGTGTGTGTGTGCATGCACTAGATTTATCTGTGGGCTGCCAGTTCATTTTTTATAGCTGATAATAAATAAAAGAGAACGTATAGGAAAAAGAAAGAAAAATAACAAAGAACATGAAACAGAAGAAGAGGAGGAGGAAGAGAAGGAAGGAAGGAGAAAGAGCAGAAGAAATAGGGGGAGGAGGAAGAGGAAGAAGGAAGAGAAGAAGGAACAGGTGGAGGAAGAAGAGGAGGGAAAGGAGAGAGAGGGTAAGAGGAAAGGAGGGAGGAGGGAAGAAAGAGAGGAGAAAGGAGGAGGAAAGATAAAGAGAAAGGGGAAAGAAATACATTTTCAAGAGAGTGCAAAATCAATTATCAGAGCATCTTGAAATAAATATCATATGTAAAAGTTTTTATTTTTTCTATTTTAATTAAGAATTTAACCTTACAAAGCTAAAATTAATGGAAAATTTCGAAAGATGTTGAATGAGTCTCTCTTGTTTATCACAGGCAGCCTTTTATTAAAAGATGATCCAGGATACATATCATGCAAAACCTTTTCTAAGACCACTACTTAAGCATCAATTAATTTAATTTTGTAATATTAAACATATATTAAGCAGAATGAGTGACAAAAATTCCTTCCTTCCTTTCCTTGCTTTCTTCCTCTGTTCCCTCCCTTCCTTCTTTCCCTTGTTCTTTTTTCCTTCCTTTTACTTGCTTGCCTGTCTTCTCTCTCTAGTGAAAAGGAAAAGTTGATCCTTAAAAGCAAATATTACATACAATGAACTCCCCCATACAATTTCTTCAGATGGTTTTTGAAAATTAGTATATTGAGAGTAAAATTATGTAAAAAGATAATAAAATAAACTACTATAGTCATTCATACTATTATTATAGACCACACATACAATCAGGTTTCAAAATATGTACTCTTTTTGGTGCTAATATCCTAAACTGCTTTTTTATAAAAAGCACTCTTGACAATATAAATAATTTATTCATATTTTAATGTTGTTGTCTTTGCAATACATTTATCATAGCAAATTTGCTGTTTTGTTTTTTTTCATTTTGGTGTTATTTATTTATTTGGCCAATGTAGTGGAACATTGCCAATGAGAACTGTTTGTAAAAATATGACCTTCTTCATTTTTTTTTCCCAATGAGACAATGTAAAGAGAGGAACACAAATAATCTAAACAATATTTAACACCTTTAGCATCTGTTAGAAAGCAAAAATGAAGACTAATGTTCTCCTAGATAGCTCATTCAATGTTTATCTTGATGACTAGAAAACAAGCAACCGAACAACCATTGAACTGAATTACAATAAAATATACGTTTTTCACAGAGAGGAGCACAAAATCAGTTTTCATTTGGCATGCTAAGTATGCTATATTTGAACAGAATGTTTCATATTCATTTCATTCATCATTTAAAGGCAGATAATCAGGAAGTCATTACGTGGCCTGCATTGGGCAGCTATTTGATTAGGGCATAATTGAGCACTCTGTAATTCAGCCAAAGCTGACAGGTTGGGAATGCATAATATCCATCTTAGGTATTTAGCATGTGGGGAAAACTATGGGGCAAATGGTGTTTGCTGGTCAAAATTGGCCACTGGAATAAAAGAGAAAACCTAAAAAAAAAAAAATTTATTTATATCTTTTTCTTTTTTTATTTTTTAAATTGTTTCTGTGCATTTAATTTTGCAACCAGCAATTTATAAATTTGAATAACTCATATGGGAAAACATGCTCTCTGGCATCAGACTTCATGAAACATTTGGGGTCATGTTGACATCCCTGTATAGTGCTTCCGACTGACTGTTCATAGACTCTTAGACATGAAGGTGGTAAGTTAAGGCAAAAACCTGATTTTATCCAGGAGTTTATGAAGTGGGGAATTGGGGTTGGAAGTTAGAGTGCAGAAGTGGCTGGTAAGGTAGAGCAAAGACTGGATAACAAGACAAGCTGTAGATATTCTTATTACGCTTATGGTTGGTGGAAACAGGACATCATAACATAAATGCTAGGCTGTGCACTGTCAGAACATCTACTTTGTAAAGCATCACCAGTACGTGTCAGCCATGGCTTTCCACTAGTCTACTCAGTGTTTTCTGCTTGTCAAGTTCCTCTTCTACCTTTAGCCATCCTATCTAACCTGAGGTTTCAATCAGAAGGGAAGTCTATGATACTGCATTAAATAACTTTATTAGGTGCAGAAATAAAATGTATTTGGCTGGAGAATTTGTACATAGTTGCTAATATTTATTATTTTATTTTTATTACATTAGTAACTGAATTAATGATTTTAAGAGACAGAGAGGAATGTATTATCATTGACATTTGTATTAGTATTCCAGGGCTGCTGTAACAAAGTGCCCACAAATTGAGTGGCTTAAGAGAACAGGAATTTAATATCTCATAGTTCTGGAAACTAGAATTCTGAAATCAAGGTGTTGTTAGCAGTGTTGGTTCCCTTTGAGGGCTCTAAAGAGGAATCTGCTCCATGCCTCTCTCCTAGCTTCTAGCAACAGCTGGCAGTCCATGGAGTTCCCTGACTTAGAGATTCCTTACTCTAATCTCTGCCTCCATCTTCATATGGTCTTCTTTCTGTGTCTTCACAAAGCTGTTTTCTTTTAAGGACAACACACATATTGGATGAGGGGTCCACCCTACTTTAGTATGACCTCATCTTAACTAATAACGTCTTCCACAATCCCATTTCCAAATAAGTTCACATTCTGAGGGTTAGGGTTTCAACATATCTTTTTGGGAGACACAATTCAATCCATACAGCATTGTTGACACATGGTAATAACAAAAAACAGATTTTGTTAACTTTTAGTTGATCTTATTACTGTTCTACAATTCTCTATATAAAAGATACATTTTTATTGCCTACTATTACCTACACCTGGGGAAAATCACACCCACTGCCCACTCGTGATACGCGCTGCCTTGACTTGGTCAAAACATATTAAGACACCAGAAATATATTGGCCGGGCGCGGTGGCTCACGCCTGTAATCCTAGCACTCTGGGAGGCCGAGGCGGGTGGATTGCTCAAGGTCAGGAGTTCGAGACCAGCCTGAGCGAGACCCCGTCTCTACTAAAAATAGAAAGACATTATATGGACACCTAAAAAAATCTACATAGAAAAAAAAATTAGCCGGGCATAGTGGCGCATGCCTGTAGTCCCAGCTACTCGGGAGGCTGAGGCAGTAGGATCGCTTGAGCCCAGGAGTTTGAGGTTGCTGTGAGCTAAGCTGACACCACGGCACTCACTCTAGCCTGGGCAACAAAGTGAGACTCTGTCTCAACAAAAAAAAAAAAAAAAAAAAGAAATAGATGAGGAAAAGGGTGCAAAGAATCTAAATTCTTGTGATCATGAAAGCAGAGTCAGCCAAAGCAGAGTGATAAAGGTCTCAACCAAGAAATGAGGCCCTCCTCATCACCTTTTATTAAATGACTCCCTTACCATGCTATTGATATTAAAAGGCACATGTTAACATTCAAATAAATATTGGTAGCAACCAGATATGGAGACACATGTGCTCCTGTGACCCATATCTTATGGGAGGGATGGGGTAGAGTCTGGGAGGAGTTTGAGTTGGCAACAAAGCATGAAATCATAAGGGAAAGTTGTGAATGACAAAGAAAATGGAAATGCTGAATCCCATTGGTATAGTCTCAATAGCATATAGTATAGGGTAAGGGTATAGCAGAATATTAAGATGGAAATTTCAGCAAAGATGCTAAGAAAACCAATGGCAGATTTCAAAGTAAGGTGCTCAATAAAGATGCCTATTTTCTAAAATAAATTTTTGTGAATCTATGCAATCAGCCTAAATACCTTTATTCATTTAAAGGATCTGAAAATCCCAGGAGTATTTGTGATTTGGGTTTTTGAAGAGTAGTTGTTCTTTGATGAGTCCCACCTACACCAATGAGAATGGCTAGGTGAAGTGACTCTCACTCCAAGCTTAGTGGAGAGATGCTTCAGTGAGACCATTTCAGGGAGCTGGATATGTGTCCTCCCCCTACCCCCAGCTTAAGGGCTATGAGGCCTTGGGTCAGAATCGCGAATCAGAATTCTAGAGGTTGAGAAATGAGAATGGCTGATGGTAAATGATGAGTCAAAGAGAGATGATGGCATAGAACAGCCTGCCCTTCCAGTGTGTTGAAGTAAACAGTGTGTGATTTGTCCTATAGATGAGAGGTGAACCACATGTATGAGAGAACCAGCATGGATGTTCAGAAGAATTGCCCAAGGAACATTTAGAACAGAAAGTGTTGCTCAGGCAATAGAAACTGTAGGAATCACACATTCTAAGGGGTTGAGGAAGCAACTGTAAAAGAAGGCTGGATTTTAAGCCTCAAGGAATCTGCAGGTGAGAGAAGCCAGTGGTGGTGGGACAGAGGAGAATTTCTATGAAAGTCCATAATAACACCTCATAAGAGAAAAAGATAGTTTTCAATTTCTGCCAGAACCAAGGAACATGAAGCTACCTCCTAAATTTATCAGTAAAATAAGAATTTCCTGTGTGTTATCTTCCCTTCTTCCCCCTCTCCACTCTCTCTCAACCTGGGGGAAGAGAGAGAAGATTCAATTTTAATCAAATGTAGCATTTTTGATACAGTGGGGAGGATATATATCCTAATGTCTGAATGAAGACTACGTTTGATAACTTTAAGTGACCATAGGGTTTTTGATTAACCAAGAATAAGCAGAAAAGTCCTGGTGCCTGCCTAAGTTTGCATAGAAGGGCTAGAGAAGAAGTAAACCAATGAGCAAATTTAAATCAAAATGAGACTCAAAGTTGCTGTATGACTGTATCCTGCAAATCCTGTTTGTTCAATGAACTGATTACACTCATATCTATTTTACTTCACCTTTCCTACTTGTCCTTGCTCTATGGAAGGGATTGTGGACTAGAAATTGGTGGAGCTCCTTCTCCTGGATACTTCTGTAAGTTGCAGTTGGTTGCTAATAATTGAGGCATCTAAACCAGGTAGCCTAGATGGGAGAGAGGGCTCACTTTTATCTGTTTTAGCTTCCCTACTGCTTAATATCAATAACAACCACTTGTTGGATGAGGGTGCTTACAAAGGGAATGATCAGAATTTGGGTAAACTTTGCTGAGTATCCAGCTTGGACAGTAGAAAAATATTTTAAATCTGCCTAGACGATTCTTCTCTTTGTGTTCTAACCCCAGTCCTCCATGATCAATAATGCTTTTGCTATAACAGTTCTCTTGTTTTTTTACTTATATAATTTTATTATGGACACTATCTCAAAGAGAATGTTTTAGCCATTTGAGTGTGTGTTTAGAGTTTTAAAGACCATCTTGTGATTAAGACGTACATAAAGTACAGACAAATATATTATTTTTAACCTCTCTTATTTTTAATGTATGATTTGTACAACTTAGTAGTTTTCCAAATGCATTTTGGTTCTAGGGCAAGGACACCTTGGATTTAAGTGCCATAGTAAATGCCAATGAAATAGCACCTGCTGGAATCTAGAATGCTCTCTGCCTAACTGGTGGTATATGCCAAAGACTATAATAAAATTATAGCTCTGAGTATTTATTTTGGAAGGTGGATGTTATGGGTTGAATTTTTCCACCCAAAAATCATATGTTGAAGTTCTATTCTTCAGTACTTCAGAATGTGACCTTACTTAAAAATAGGGTCTTTACAGAGGTAATCAAATTAAAATTAGGTTATAAGAGTGGGACTAATAATATGATTGGTTTCCTTATAAAAAGGGGAAATTTGGACACAGGGATGGAAATTTTGGACATTCTCACACAGAGGGAGAATGCCATATGAAGACACATAGGGACAAGAAAGTCATGTGATTGGAGTGATGCATCCAAAAGTGAAGAAACGGTGAGGATTGTCAGTAAAGACTAGAAACAAAAAGGAGCAAGGAAGGATTCTCCCCTAGGTCCATCAAAGAAAGCATGTCTCTGCCAACACCTTGATTTCAGAATTCTAGCCTACAAAATTGTAAGAGTGAATGTATGCTGCTTTATGCCACCCAGTTTATTTGTTATAGCAGTCCCAGCAAACTAATAATGGGTTATTGAGGTGACGAAAGAGCCTAAATTGAACAATTTTGTTATGTGAATCTAACAAAAGAAAGAGAATCTAACTTATATAAATTTGGGGGAAAGATTACTTTTTTGAGTGGGGTCAGAGGAAGCACAATGTGTTTGATAAAGGATCCTAAGATTTTCTGCACCACATGGGTTTTCTCTGCACAATATAATCTTAGGTATTCAAAATGTAACAACTACTAAAGTGGAGGTTGGTGAAGGAGCAAGAGTTGAATGGTAGTAACACATTAAGTTCTCATAAAGCTATTATGAAATATCAACCATTTTTGTATTTTATTATTATTACCTCTTTTGGCACATTTTTGCCTTTTCAAATTAATTATAGGCTTCTGGGGTCAGAGAACATGTTCTATACTTCTTAAAATCCTCTATAAAATGAGAAATTTCTTTACACATAGTAGGCAACTAACAAATTTAGAGTCAAGTGAGACTATCATACTGGTGCAAGATTATATTTTTGGGCTACACATACTTAAGTCCTGTATAGGCAGCTACATACTCTCCGTTACAAGAGACCAACTTCATGCTATGTTTTTTTTAATCTACTGCATTTTAATTAGCTTTGATTAACAGTGCAAAGAGCCAAAGAAAAACAAGATCCATTTCTATTTTTTTAAAAGTCAGTATGCAGGGGATTTACATTCACTAGTCTAACTCTTTCACATATCACCAGCAGAACTGGGCCCCAAGCAATTTGTTCATTTGCAGCCATAATAAATGACTCGGGGGATTGAAATGGTGAAAGAGTCTGTCATTTGAAGATTTGTAGTGATTGGTTACAATAGGAAAATGAATTCCACAAAGCCAACTAGGGTATGTATAATGAATTCATTGCTTCAGTTACCACAAAAACGAAATACCAAAAGGTTTAGTTTCCACATATAAAAACAAAAATCACCGGTAATATCATGTGGAAAGCAAAAATATTGGGACAACTGAATACAGCAATAGGTATGCATGTAAAACAGTACAGGCTGGTCTAGCATTTTAGGCAGCTAGACATAGTCTACCCAATTTATGAAGACTCCTTGTAATTCTAAATGTTGTCTACTACTCCTTGGCTTCACCCTTACCATTTGGTGCTGTTCTTTCTATTCCTGGGGCTAGAAGCCTGAAAACTCTGTTTTCAGACTCCCTTACCAATGGGTTTCCTGTCAGGGTCTGTCAATGGGAGGTAAAACTTGGAGATTAAAAGACCAAAACAAAAGAGAGATCTGCTTTTCCCTTTCTGCTTATTTTAGCACCTCTAGCAGCAACAGTGGAAGCAGTGAGCAAAGGAGTGTGACCACAGGCAGCAGTGTACAAGGCAAGTTCAGTGACCTAAAGGAGTGCAGGGTCCCTTAGCAGGGAATGGGTAGCACCAAAAGCACTATCAGTAGCAACTCCAAGCATGTCAGCAGCGATTGTAGGCTTCTGCGCTCCAACCAGATACAGAGCAGCTCCTTCAACATTAAGTAATAACAACTTGCTTCTCTGCTCCTCCAGCCCTTCTTTCCTCTCTTTTGCTTTTCTGCTACTCAACATCTCCAGTTCCTTATCTCCAGTTCCTCTCTCTTCTTGAAATATCTAGAATGCTTTCTGTGTTCCTTCTTAGACACTCGCCGAAGCAGCATTACACCAACAGTGTCCCCAGAAACAAATAAGTCTTGAATTGGTTACGTAATCTGATTGGGCCTAAATGCAGTCGCCATTCCATTGCCAGTAGAAAATGGAAAGCTGGTACATGTCATGCAGTGACAAAGCAGTAACTGAAATTATTACTGTCATTGCCTGAGATGGTGTGCCTATTAATGACTAAGCTTGAGGATGCCAAATGACTGCTTCATGGTGGACATGATTACAAGGACTGAGGAGTAGTTAGTTAGGTAGTTTCTGACTATACCAGAGAGCTCACCGAAAGAAAATGGTAATCTCTGAACTTTACATTCTCAGCTCAAAATATGGAGAGAGAGGTTCTGTGATGGTCCCAGTAGAGTATCTTAGGAGGTCATAGAAATGAGCCACTGAAAATCAGATCCCAGATTGGATTCCATGAGCTGTGGAATTACAACATAAGTTGACTTCACAGTTTAAGCATGTCTCTTATGTAAACATCGGGGCATTGGTTAACAAGGAATAGAAATCTGAAAATTGAAGTGAAGATCTGTGAGTATTATTATTTCCCAAGGAAAAGGAAACTAGTCTTCATTTGCTTCAAGAACATATGAGTTCAACAGAGGCAGTTATTTTGCAAGAAAATGCCAATTACTTTTAAGATACACTCTCATTCCAACTCATTGCTTTCATGACTAAAACCAGAGTCAGATCCCTGTAGGTTCAGGATTAGGAGAGCAAAGTTTGACCTAGAGAATCATCTGGACCTAGAGAATCAGGGGCAGTGTGCTACGATTGTGCCACTGCACTCCAGCTTGGGTTACAGAGTAAGACTGTGTCTCTAAAAACAATATTAAACAATGCAAATTTTAAAAAAATACTATAACAACTATTTATATAATTACATTATATTAAGTATTAGAAGTTATCCAGAGATCATTTAAAGTATATGGGAGGATGTGTGTAGATTATATGCAAATACTATGCCATTTTATTATCAGGGATTTAAGCATTTGAGGATTTTGGTACCTGCAGGGGATCCTGGAACTCAGATCATAGTAGCACCTTCTACTCCATTTCCTCAAGTCTAATGTGAAGATGTTATATCTAGAGAGACCAAGTGAGTCACTCAGGGTCACAGCCAGATAGGTACCAAACACAAGTATAAGAATTGTCTCCTGACAAGAATTCTAGTCTCTTGACTAGAGACTCTAAACTTACATCTGAATTGCTCTTACATAGTTTAAAAAAAAAATATATATATATATATGTATATATATATATATATTTTTTTTTTTTTTCCTTTGGTCTAACTGAGATCATGTACAGCTGAATCTCTGGGGAAGGAGTTGAAAGACGTATCTTCTAAAGCCCTACAGTTCTTAGATCAGCATTTGGGAACTACAGCATGAAGTATAGGAAAATACAAAGAGATTGCATCACAAGTGCTTTTTTCTTATGAGGATTCAACTTTATGTGGTTGGATAAGGTAGGTGGGGAGAGAAAGAGAAATGGGTGTGCACCAAGTCCCCAGAGTAAGTATGATATGAATTAGATGTTCCTTTGTTCAGTCTTAATTCCTCCGTGACTCTCATAATGAGAATGCCCTTTGACAAACCGTCAAAAAGCATTACCTACAGACCCAGTCAGAAGTTACTGAAGTATCTTTCAGTTACGTGGATCCACCAGTCAAGAAGAATATTTCTTTAAAAATCAAGATTCCATCATTACAACTGTATTTTTGGAACTAGATAGAAAAATATTTTAAAATCTTGAGAGTCATAAAGGTGTAAATTCTATCAAATAACGTGGTAGCCTGGGTGGAACAGCAGATTTCTGTGAGATGATTAGGTTAACTAGGTAGTATTGTCTCAAACTGCAGGAAGTGGGGTTTGTGACCATCTTATTTTCTAAGTGATAGAATTGAAGGTAGAGTGACTATAGCAAGGGGCTCAGCCTAGCAACTGGAATCATGATGGACTGCACATGCTGATATCTGCACAACTAGATGGATGTTTGCCCATCTGGATGTCTGTCTGCACATCTAGATATCTCTCTTGCCAAGTGTCTTTATACTCATTTGATTTCAACTGACCAAGAAGACACACTGCGAAATTGCATGAAACAACATAATCAATTTCTTAGTGGGTATTATTTTTGACCCCAGGCATATTCATTTACAATGAAATACAGAAAATATACTTAAAACATTGAAACTATAATATTAATGATTTTTTTACTAAGGAAACTGTGTATTTGATTTTTCATATATTTATAACATATGTAACATTTTGACCTAATAAAGAAACTAGATAGTCTTGCAAGTCCAGTTTAAAATATAAAACTGAGTAATTAATTTAGATGTGTGTTTTAAGTTGAAATCTTACTGTGTAGTATTGGAACATATAACAGAACTTAAAAATAATCATATTTATAAGTTCTATTTATAAAACACAGAAGCATTACTTAACTTCTTGTTAAGGTTCATCCAACAATAGAAGTAATTAAAAGAAAATCAAATGCAATATATTAAATTTATATATGCACTTTAAAAGTTTGAAGTTGTTTAATTAACTAAATTTGTAAATGAGATCAAATAGTAATCAAAGGCTTCCTTAAAGATAATTACTAAAATTTGTTACACTTAGAATAAAAACTTTTGTATGCTGACTTGAAAAGCTTAAGGAAGAACCAGGTTTATGGATTTGTTATTAGTGCATTGAATATTAACTTAAATAAAGTAAACCTCTGAATAATTATTTTTGTACCTCAAAGTCACAGAGTAGACACCAGAAACAACTGACATTTTTGGACTAAATAGATAAAGATTAGTATTTTTTTCCACACAACGTCCTTAAACATGAGCCACCTACCCCAACTTGTGTTCTCATAGACATTGAAGAAAAATCTAGCTGTGTTGACATACATAAAAATGAAAGATGGTAAATTTGTATACAGTCTGGAATTTTCAAGGTTAATTTTGGCCATAAGCCATTTTTTGCTTTATTTAAAACTCCCCCTGTAAAATAACTCTACTGGAAGAGAATTTAGAACATTCACTCCAAAATTTCTGCCTTAAAAGGAATCTGGGACCTCATCAATCCCAACCCCTCATTTTGCGACAAGGGAATGGAACCTCAGAGACATAAAATACCTACTGGCACAGAGACAGCCCATGAAAGAACTGAGACAGGGAGCCAGATCTCCTGCCAGTTATCATCTCTAATTCATAGTGCTCAACCGATCAAGTCTTTCAACATTTGACCCCTGAGCCAGGTCATCATTTTAACCTCCAATTTAGAAATGGGAATCGGGAAATTAATGCCACATTATGCAGTGATATCATCATTATTAGAACCAATCCAGCTGAGATCCCAGAGCTCTGTTTTTTCACAAAGCCCTGTTGCTTTCATTTTTCAACCTGGCACCTTCTGTTGCCACTAAGTATTCACTCGGAGTTCTTTTAAAAGGAAAGTTTCACACACTTCCTATGGCCTCTACGCTCTCATAGAAGGAGTGACATTTGAGAATTCTGACAGTAAGACATCTCTGACTTCAATCACAGAGTGTGAAAATGAATATTTTCCACATGCAACTTTGAAGGTTGGTGCTCTTTTAACATAGCCTTTCAGTTTTACTTGAGATTGACTGCAGGGGAATTGGATGGTAGTTCAAGCAGCACAACAGACGATGTTTGATAATCAGTGCCCAGTGTAAGGGGAAGGATGATGAGTCTTCTGTCGTGCCAAGGCAAGGCAAAGCCCATGGCTCAGAGAGAGATAATTGATTCAAAGGAATTTAGTGCTCCCAAAGAAGACTTCCATAGCAAATTGCATGTGCTCAAAGTCCACTCTCTAGCTGGTATTGTTATTGTTTCCATACATATTTTTTTTCAAATTCCTATTGACCAGGGAATTTTGTACAGTACTACTTGGTCTCAACTCATACAATATATGTGTGTCTGTATACATACTCATTCTAATATTTAATCTATATGGTTATATATTACATACAGCTTAAGAAAATAGGAGAGCAACTTTTAAAAAGAAGGAAATAAAGATGTGGTAGATGAATACCTTTTTTCTTCTTGATTAATTTGGAAGAAGAAATCCTCTCTTTATATGTGCTCAGGGGTACTTCAGAGCTGGCAATAAAAACATCCTTATAGAACCTAGGATGGTTAGGTACTGAAGACATTTACCACCTTGTGTTGGATAACTTGTATTTTGTTCGTTTATTTCTACTTTTGCCATAAACCCCACAATGTATTAGCATTTTTGCTTTAAATATTCAATAGTCTTTTAAACCTACCCACCTACTTACTCTTTCTGTTGTTCTTCATTCACTTCTGCAGATCTGGGGCTCCATTTGCTTTTATTTCACCTTAGCCTATAGAATTTATTTTAACATTTTTTGTAGTGCAGGTTCTAGAGACAAATTTTCCCTACCTTTTGTCTGTCTGAAAATGTTTTATTTCACATTCATTTTTGAAGGATAATTTTGCTGAATTTTGGATTCTAACTTGACAGTTTTCCCTTCCTTCGGCTCTTAACAATACTGTTTCATTGTGTCCTTGTCTCCATTGTTTCTGATAAAAAGTTAGCCATCACTGGTCACTTTTCTAAGTATTCCCCTTTATGAAATGCATCTCCATAACACTACCTCCACTTTATAGATGCTTTTAAAATCATCTCTTGATTTTTTTTTTTTTTTTTAAGTTTGACTATGACGTATCTGGGTGTACTTATCTGGCTTGGGGACTCTCTGCACTTGTATCATTACAGTGATGTCTTTCATTAATTCTAGAAAATTCTTTCCCATAATCTCCTCAAATATTTCTTGTGCCCCACTGTCTGTCTCCACTTCCAATTACATGGATATTAGACCATTTGATATTTTTCTTATGCATCTGTTATAAGTTGAATTGTGTTCCACAAAATTTATTTGAAGTTCTAACCCCCAGTACCTCAGAATGTGACTGTATTTGGAGATAGTGTCTCTAGAGTGGTAATTAAGTTAAAATGAGGTCATTAGGGTGGGCCCTAATGTAACATGACTGGTGTCCTTATAAGAAGAGAAAATTTGGATGTAGAGGATATAGACATGTACAGAAGGAAGACCATGTGAAGACATAGAGAAAAGATTGCCATTCCTAAGAAAAGAGGCTGCAGAAGAAACCAACCCTGTTGACACCATGATCTGAATTTTTGGCCTCCAGAATTGTGAGAAAATTAACTTCTGTTGTTTAAATCAACCCATCTGTGATACTTTGTTATGGCAGCCCTAACAAACTACTACAGTGTCTGTATGCTTTTGCAGTTTGAAAAATGTACACTGATATCTCTACTAGTTCACTAAATCTTTTTAAATTCTCTGTCCAGATGATTAAGTCTATCAAAAGGTTTTCATTTTACATATTTAATTTCTCATTTTTAATATTTCCTTTTTGTTCTTTATTACAGTTTTGGTCTCTCTGTTGAAATTCATTTGCTTGTACATGTTCACCTTTTCCATGAAATCCTTTAATATATTCACCATCACTAGATCTTTTAGTATATTTATCACGGTAACTGTAAAATCCTTGTGTTACAAGCCAGATATCTGGGCCATTTCTTGGTCTGTTTCTATCAACTGTTTCCTCTTTTGACCGTCAATCACAATTTCTTATTTCTTCATGTCTCATAATTCTTGGATTGTATGTTATACATTGTGTGTATCTAGACAGTAGAGATTGAAGTAAATAATATTTACCTTAGAACATGGCATGTCTCTTCCATCAGGTCATAGTATAGGGGGCTGAATCCATCTAAACCTCAGTGGAACTGGGTCTAGGCTTTGTTGTAGCTTTAAATAGATTTTAGTCCACTATTGTTTTCAAACGTTCTGAGGCTCACTGGTAAGTTAATACTCTTTTTCTCCCAGTCACACACTCAGCTTTCTGTGCATGAAGAGACCATTCTTTACCCTAGTTCCTGCTCCCAACCTTTGGAGAACCTTTGTAGTACCCTTGATAAAGATCTAGAGTACCACAGTGGGATTTCTCTCAATTCGTTTGCCCATCCCTGGTCTTTGGAAGCCAATGGCTCACGCTCAATGTGAACCTAGCAATCCTGAGAAGTTTTCTCTCAGTTCTCATGCCTGTCTGAGCTTCGGATGGTCACTGTCTCACACTCCAAGAAGACCAATGCTCCTCACGGGAGATCTTTCAGTTGTGAATCTTTGCCTTTTAAGAATGATTTGTTATTGTTTAAATTTTAGTTCATTTAAGCTTCTTTGTCCCCTCTGCTCTGAGATGGGCTTCTAAAACTGATATTTGTAACTCCTCTGGATAGTTATCACCATAGGCCCAAGTTTGATCATGTCTTCAAACTTTCTACATTCTAACTAGGAGCAGTAGTCTCTCCTTCTTATTAATTGTTAGGTAAGAAATTCAACCATTCTGGAGGAAGAACTCAGTCATGTTTGAAGGGAATAACATAAACAAGAACACACAGGTGCCAAAATATGTAGCATGCATGGAAAATGTCAAATAGCTCAGTTTGGCTGAAGTATTTGATATATGATGGTGAATTGTAGAAAATGAGTGGATCTTGTTGAAGATGTCTATTGGTTTTGACAGCACAGCATTGCATCCCTCATTCTAGAATAGATCCTCTGCTTCTATTTGGGGAGCTGTCCCTCACCTAATCCAATTATTTTATTTTGGCAGAGTTGTTAACACAGAGATAGGCACAGGAACTCAGCCTATCTCTCAGTCAAATATGCAATTATGAGACAGATACCAGGTTGGTGAGTGTCTTTCCCTGGAATTTACATACACTGAAGAAAAGAAAGAGAAGGAAATCCAAAGCCCCCTATGTGTTGATGAAGCCCATCGGGAGCAGAAAACCAGAGAAGATAAGAGGACCTGGGGGCTAGCCACGGCCACTTGCTTTGAAAGGCATTTTTGCTTAATCTAGTTTGAGCTGGGTTCTGTCACTTGCAATCTCAAGACCTAATTATTACTAAACCTTTCTGTATCTGTAACAAAATATTTACATATTAGTCACTCTGTTATAACTATCAAATCCATTCCAGAGACTTCTTCTCAACCTATTATTTCTAAAACCAATGCAAAAATAAAGAAAATAATCACAATTGTAGATTTTACAGTACTGTTGGATGAAGCACTTCATTGACTCACACTTTTGAAAGACCACTGAACCATTGTTATCAATATCATTCTACAGATGAAGAAATGACACAAATAATTTAAGTAATATGACTTAGGTTACACAAATGGTCCCAGAATATTAAAAATATATTTTTTAATTTGATGACTTGGCAATTTGGTTCTCTTTTATTCTATAAAATACATTTACTCACAGGACAATTGTCTACATAATTCTCTTATTGACTATGGAATCGTAATTTGACTCTGTTTTCTAACTCTATTTAGTCATTAAAATGCACCAAAAGTTAGCATAGCAATAATGATTGAATAATTTAAATTCTGACAAAACAAAAGATTTTATTAGCTATAAATGACCAAAAGATGGTTTTAATATTAAGCTACCATGTGTAGGGAAATAAGTTAATTAATTAATATAAAAAATGATATTTCATGGTAGTTATCACAGATTATATTCTCACTTCTAAATTAATGTGTTTAATATTAATAAATGTCTCTCTGATTACAAGCTCCATGAAGACAAGAGCCATGTCCATTTTCTTTACTGCTGTTTCCCAGCCCCTCCTTTAGTGCCTGATATATAATTTGCATTCAATAAGTATTTGGAAGGTGAAAGAAAAAATGAGAGACACTACTCAATTTTAAAATACAGTAAGATGACTTCTAGCCAAGATGATTAAGGAAGGCTACAGCAGACAGCCTTTCACCTGTGCCTGCAAGGCTGGCTGGGATTTGAATGAGACTGGGTTTGAGGCAGGGGAGCTGCATAAACAAGAACACACAGCTGTCAGAATATGCAGCATGTATCAAGAATGTCAACTAGTTCAGTTTGGTTGAAGTATTTGATATATGAAGCTGAGTGTTGGAAAATGAGGTTGGAAAGGAGGTTTGGGACCAGAGGGCCTTTTATTTCAATCTTAGGAGTTTTACTTTTATTTGGTAGACAATGGGGAGTCAGTGAAGGATTGTGCCCTGGGGAATGAACAGAGCTATGGTACAGGATGATTAATCTGGGACATGTCTGCAGACTGGATTAGAACGTGGAGAGATTGGAGGTAAGGAGACAAGTTAGCTATAAATTGCAGGTGAATAATAACGAAGTCTGAAAACAGACTAAAGGAAGTGGGACTAGAGATAAAGTGACATATAGTCATTTTTCTTACTATTAACAATTATTACAGCCACAACAGTCATTTACCGTTGCAGGCACTTTAATAGGGACACTGATATATCATTTTATTGTTTCCACAAACCAACTCTTTGGAGTATATAATATTATCATTATTTTGCACTGGAGAAACACAATGTACCCAGGTCATATTCAGCAATTGGTTGAGCAGGATTTGAAGCCAGATAATGTTACGTCTGAACCCAAGCTTGTAGCAACTCTTAATTATGCCAAGGTTAACTCTGAAATCCTGAAATCCTCCACTCTAGATGTGGAGTATAAAGGGAGAGAGTTTCCTCCTCTTTTACCAGTAGGATTTTAAATTTGTAATATTCATAGAAGAAAAAGTTTCTATTTAGGATATATTGGGTCTGTGATTCCTCCACGGTATCCAAATGAAGAGTTCCAGCAGGCAACTTGAAATGTAACACTACAGCTCAAAAGACAGTCTGAAAGTGGAGATTTAGAAAGTGTTAGTACAGAGTATATATTTGAAAACACACTATTGCTAAGACAGAGTATAGAAAACCAGAACAGAGGGCCAAGGACCAACACTTGGAGGATGCTTACATAGATTAGAAAGAGAAAAAGGAAGCAGAGAATGAGAGAAAGGAGGCGTTAAAAAAAACAGATGGTATTGTGGGTTGAATTGTGTTCCATAAAAACATAGGTTAAAGTCCTAACTCCCAGTACCTTAGAATGTGACCTTATTTGGAAATAGGGTCTTTACAGATCTAACTATGTTAAGATGAGGTCAATGCGGTGGCTGGGAGGACTTTAATCTAATATGACTGAAAGCCTCAAAAAAGGGGGAATTTAGACACAGATGTGCACAGAAGGAAGACAATTTGAAGACAAAGGGAGAAGATGGCTATGGGATTGGACATGAGGCACCTACAAGCTGAAGAACTCCAAGGATTGCTAGCAAATACCAGAAACTAGAAGAGGCAAAGGATTCACCCCTGGAGCCATCAGAGAGAGCACAGCCCTGCCAACACTTGATTTTGTACCTCTGGCCTCCAGAACTGTGAGAAAAATTTCTATTGTTTTTAAACCACCCAGTTTTTGGTACTTTATTATGGCAGGCCTAGGAAACAGACACAGAAGGCAAATCAAGAGATTCTATTGGAAAACCCATATGTACATGCACACACACACACACACACACACACACACGACCAGACTATTTCAAAAGGATAGAAATGATCAAAGGGTGCTAAATGCTGTAGAGATATCCTTGAGTATAAAGACCAAGTAAATTCTATTTTATTTCATAGTTAGGTGCTGATTACTGATCATTGAGGGACGAGTTTCAGTGTAGTGGCATAAGAAGAAGCATATTTTAAATTCAAATATGTATAAATACCAGGCAGTTAAGTATGTGAAATACTAGATTGTACAACAAGTGGCAAAGACTGTGACAAGCTAAAGACTGCATGCTTTATAAATGCATTCTATTTTTTTTTTAATTACTGGGATGGCAAAGAAAAACACATCTGCAGTTCATGAATGCACATTCTTTGTATCAATAAAAGAGTGTGTTATCGCTAATTCCCCAAGTCTGATGATATAAGGAAGAGCAGAAAGAGAAATTTAAGGGGGTTTCAGGACCAAAGGAGAGGATTTAAAAATACCATGGAGGATATCTGTGGGTTAAAGCTGAACTTTCAGAGCAGAAATAGAAATAAATGGTATATGTTTTATGGCTATAAAATTATAAATAATTTTGATAACAATTTATATAGAGGAAATAACATCATGACCCTTATACTAACCACATTGAAAAGCTATGTTTTTCCATTAATAATGATATTATTAAAATATTTTGGAAACAACTTGTTTCAATTAGAAATTAGAAATCACTTTGAGTCTCATAAGAAATTTAAGTGGCCGGGCGCGGTGGCTCACGCCTGTAATCCTAGCACTCTGGGAGGCCGAGGCGGGCGGATCGTTTGAGCTCAGGAGTTCAAGACCAGCCTGAGCAAGAGCGAGACCCCATCTCTACTAAAAATAGAAAGAAATTATATGGACAGCTAAAAATATATATAGAAAAAATTAGCCGGGCATGGTGGCGCATGCCTGTAGTCCCAGCTACTCGGGAGGCTGAGGCAGTAGGATCGCTTAAGCCCAGGAGTTTGAGGTTGCTGTGAGCTAGGCTGACGCCACGGCACTCACTCTAGCCTGGGCAACAGAGTGAGACTCTGTCTCAAAAAAAAAAAAAAGAAATTTAGTATCATTATTTACTAGGTAAGATACCATTTTGAGATAAAATATTATTATTAAGTAATAATTATCCTGATTTTTCTGACTTGCTTTGAATAACAATAAACTCTTACCTTAAAGATGACTTTTGCCCATGACTCAGGAGAATCTTAAATCCATTTTGGTAAAACTGTGTTTTTTAAGAAATTTGTTTATTTCATCTGCTTTGTTAAATTTATTGGCATGGATAATACCCCCTGATTAACCTTTAATGTCTGTAGTGAGGCCCTTCTTTCGTTTCTGATTTTGGTTAATTATCATTTTTGTCTTCTTTTTCTTGATAACTTTTGCTAGAGATTTATTTTATAAATGTGTTCCAAAGAACCAAGTTTTGGCTTTGTTACATTTATCTATTGTTTATTTTTTATTTCACTGATATTTGCTCTTATCTTTTATTATTTCTGGAATTCTACTTACTTTGGATGTAGCTTGCTCTTCTTAATTCTCAAAATAAAAACTTAGATCATTCATTCTATACCTTTCTTCTTTTCTAATATAGACCTTTGAAGTTATATATATTTCCTTCTAAGTAAGTATTGTTTTACCTTAGTTCCACATATTATACTATGTTGGGTTTTCATTGTTATTCAGTTAAATATTTTCTAATTTGAATTTTTTCTTTTGTGCATAGGTTATTTAAAAATAAATGAGTTCATTTTCAAATATTCGGGATTTTTTTTGGTTGTTATCTTAACATTATTGATTTGATTTAATTGTGTTTTGGTCAGAGAATGTATTCTGTAAAATTTTACTTATTTTTGAAATTTATTGAGATTTATTTTATGACCCAGCATGATGTGATCAATCTTGGTGAAATCTCTGTATGAAGCCTTTTTTTTTTGAAAATAATGTGTATTCTATAGTTTTGGGGGTTGATACCCTGTAAATATCAGTTAGGTCCATTTGATTGATCTCCAGCATCCTCATTGATTTTTTTTTGTATACTTATCAATACCGAGAAATGGGTGTTTTAATCTCTTACTCCGCAAGTTTGTCTGTTCCTTCTGTTGGCTTCATCAGTTTTGCTTCTTGAAATTTAATGTTCATTTATTAGGTGCATATATATTGAAGATTGCTATGTCTCTCTCTTGAAACGTTCCTTTTTTCTTTATTTAATGTCCCCATTTATCTCTTGTAATATTCTTTGTTTTGAAATTTATTTTGCTATGTATTAATTTAGCTGAGCCAGCT
Organism: Eulemur rufifrons; assembly: GCF_041146395.1. Taxonomy (NCBI): domain Eukaryota; kingdom Metazoa; phylum Chordata; class Mammalia; order Primates; family Lemuridae; genus Eulemur; species Eulemur rufifrons. The sequence goes on from NC_090992.1 coordinate 19,081,314, forward strand.
TTCTTATGCTTTGGGTTGCATAGTGTAATTTTTCCATCATTTTAGTTTCAATCTAACCATGTCTTTGTATTTAAATTGCATGTGTTATATATAGTTGGATTTTGCCTTTTTATAATTCTGATAACTTTCCCCTCTAAATGAGGTATTTATTTCATTTACCTATCCTGTGGACATGAGGATAAACATGACTATTTTGAAGATAATAGTTACATATTAATAAATTAATTTAGATGGAACACATTACTTTACACAAGTATCTTCCATTTGATGTGCTGTGTATCAATGGCGTGCTTTGACCCTTGGCTTATATTTTTGTCTCTGCTTTCTTCATAACTTTTAATTATTCTCTAATTCTTTGCTTTCTTTAAGACTTCCCAGATTATGCTGGAGAACCCTCCCTAATTCCTATCACATATTTGATTATATCTAAGTTTCTAAAGATCAGATGGCAGCTTTTAGTTTATGAGAAGCCAAGAAAAGGCAAATTCCTCATATTTTTATTCGATTAATTTTGGCAGGGTTGTTTTTTTGCCAGCTTATTCACTTTCACATGTGAACAAAAAAGAAAACAATAAATATTTTTAAAAATAACAGTCTCCATGGAGTCACATTACATTTGGCTTCTGTGGAATACATCTGATTGTGGATTTGACAGATGTAAATTAATATGGTATTACCAATGAACTCATTGAACGACATATTTTTCTTTTAAGTATTTCTATTTCAGCAGCATTTATTCTTAGTACACCGAAAGTTTTTGAATAGTTGTACTTGCCACTCGAACATTAAATGGCTCTAATTGCGGTGCTATTCTACTGCTGATGGAAGTAGATGGGGCCATAATATCTGAGTTACTTGCTCTATTTTCTGTGAAGGAAATATAACAATTACTCTCCAACTGGAAGACCATAAGAAGCAGGGGAAAATAAAATTTAAGAATTCTTAAATATGGTAGCTTAATTGACATTTACAAACTAATTTCTTGTCTGTATGCATTTGATCATAATCATATAGCTATCACTCGAACCAGAAGTTAAATCCAAATCAGCTGGCAATAATTTAAATGTTTTTCCCACTACAATAAATTCTATAAATTTTACCCTTATGATATTTTCTCTTTCTTTATTAGGATGTAAGTCAGCCTTTATCAGGCTTGGCTGGAATAGTACAAGTGTCCTAGCTGACTTTCTTATCTGTAGTCTCTTCCTATTATAATTAATCTTAAGCAATGTTACAGAATGGTTTTTCTTAAGCCAAACTTGGATCATATTGATCACTTTCTATTGCACAGTTACTCTAGAATGCTTTAAATGGTTTTACCATGTCCACATCCAAAACTGTCACCATCCAAATTCATAGGAAGTCTGCACTAGAATTCTGGCTTAGAATCCTTCTGGGCTTTGCCTTCTTTTGGTTCATTCTCAATTGTGTCGTTTGTTCATGTAACAATAAAATATAAACATTACTTCATGTCAGGTCTCACCTTTCTTTAGCCTTCTAATTTGGATCTTTCCTAATTTTTCTCCATTTGAGTTTGAAAATTCCACTCTTGTTTCTAAACGTATGGTAAATTTTCCCTGTTGCCTGCTCCTTCCCCCCCCTTCTGCAACACACACTATAGTACACAGCCCTTGTTTCTTTTCTAGTTTTAGAAAATGATAACACGGCTGTCAATATTATAGTAGAAACTTGAAGTTTGCCATGACATTATTCCCATTATGGCTGGCTCTAAAGTCGACATACCAGGACCCATTCAAGGACAATATAATTTGTTTTGTTTTCCATGTTTTTAAACCTTGTGTGTATTAGAAATAATTGGATGGGAGAGGGTTACAAATGGCAGAAATCCAACTTAAACAGGAGCAATTACAAAAATGTCATTTGTTGTTTAACATATTTGGAAGTCTAGATTTACAGCTGGCTTCAGGCCTGTCTGTATTCAGAACTCAAATGATATCTACAAGACTCTCTTATTCTCTTCCTCTCTCTCTTTGTATTTTCTGCAGTACTTAACTCATAATAGGGTTAGGTAGAAAACTTCTATACCTCTCATTTGGAACCTTTTGGGCCAAAAGCTCATGACTGATATGTGGTATGGAATAAAATTTACTGACTGATTGTTCTCGTCCCATTTGTAGGATATTGTCAGTTATCTACCTAAAATTTACTCTCTTCCTCTGTCCAACTCTTAGATGAACCCTGAATTTGTTAAAAAATTCATCATTCCTCTATGTGAGTCAGAGGACAGTGATCCTATTCTTGGTCCCAAGTATAAACCCTGACATGTCTAGGCCAATGATCATAATCCCATCCCGTTTGGTAGTGAAGGGTTTAGTGAATGGGCATGTGACTGACTCTGGCCAATGAGACATGAAGTTTGGGCATGTATGAGTGGAAATGGGTCCTAGAAAGGAATACTACTGCTACAAAAGAGAAACAAGAAGAAATGGCTGCTTTTCTCCCCCTCTGGACATTGTCATGTCTGAATGTGATTAATAACACTGAGGCAGTCATCTAACTAAAGACTTAAGCATGATGTCGTCACAGGGAGGAGAACAAAGTCAAGAAAATCATAGTCAAGCAGAACTTAAAGGCTGAGGAACTATTCCTAGAGTCAGCACTTCCTCGTTCCTTCTACATACTCATGCTATGAACATCTTTATTGTTGAAGTCAGTTTGAGTTGAGATTTTCTTTTGCAGGCAAAAGCATCTTAACTGATAGACCAGTCATGCTTTAGGGGTGTGTCTGTGCATGTTTGAGGGTGTGTGACTCAGAAAACTTGGCTGCAAGCAGGTGAGAGTCTCAGGTTAATGACTTAAAGTTGAATGCAACAATTCCTTCTTTAAAGAACAATAATTATGAGGTTTCCATTAAAAATGTGGTCTTTGCTCAAATAATTATTTATTGGGTATAAAAACATGCTTATGAAAAATCAAAGCAGCTGATTCTCATAAAATACAGAAGGAGGAAAATATATCATACAGGTATTATTCAGCAATAACAGATACAGATTTTTGTTCTGTGATCTTCTACTGGGAGTAAGAGTAAATTGAGAGGAATTGCATTTCAGTATTAATTAAAAAGAAAAAGTGGTATTTTTTACTGGAATTTCTCTGGGGACTAACAATTTACCTATACCCTTAAGATACGCAATAACTTTCTGGAAGAAAGTCAAATAATTAAAACACATTTTATATAACGTGGTTTAAAAATATATCCAGGGAGTAAAATGGTGAGAAAAATTCAAAAAAATCAAAGATACCGCATAAGAATAAATCTGACCCTAAAATCTCAAACATTCACATACTGTGGCTCATTTCAACTACTGGCACTGTGATAAGGTCAGAAGAGAGGGCCATTTGAAAGACAAAGAAAAGGAGAGAGGGAAATTAAGTGAAAAGGAAGGAAAGAACACAAATGAGCTTATTTTCTAAAGTGTGCAAAGTGTTAAGTACCTCATCAGTTATATTCAACGCAATCAGGAGGCTTAATGGTGGCAAGAAGACCTATAGAGGGAATATATATATATATATATATATATATATATAAAATATTTCCGTAATTGCCAGAACTCCCCAGAGAACCAAAGTTAAGTTAACTTTTCTGAAGTTCACTAAGTAGAGAAAACTCCTGCTGTGGTGATCTGTTCCCTTGGCAAAAGAGGAAGTCAGGAGCTGTGATTAAAACCCTGGTGGCATTCAGCTGCAAGAACCTAATTTCCTGCTTTCCCCTGTATACAATGTTTGGCCAGGCAGTGATGTTTCCCTGTGAACTCTACCTCCAACCCCCTACCTTCTTTCCTTTTTGAATGGCATGCTCTGTCTTGAAATGTCAAGTCTCACTGTGCAATTATGTAATTCAGCCTCTACATAAATCAGGTGATTATGCAATTAGGAAAACCCTAAGGTTTTACTGTTTGTTCTGTAATCTTTCATTGATGGCCCTGGCTGTATAACTCTGCACAAAGCTTTCTTTCCAGAAGTGGACGGCATCTCACGGACATACTTTTCTCCAGTCTATCATGTTTGAAATCTCTTTTGCACCCTATTTCTTTAGACAGTGAGGATTAATAAACTATTATTACAATAGGATGTTGGCTTAATTATCTGCCAATACAAGTCTTCCCTAGAGACAAGCTTCTTGGCCACTTTCTTCTCGAAGGAATGGCCTTTGCATTGCTCCTGCTTTTATTATAATATTTCAGGACCATCACCTGATAGTATATATTGGTGCTATTAAGGTAAATAAGCTTTGTATACAAAGAAAAGAATGGTGGAAAAAAGAAAGTGTGTAATGAAAATGTGATTCAGTAGACAATATGGTAAAGATAGCCAATTTCCACATCTGGGGAATTATAGCCAAGTAAATATTATACATGGTTACTCATGCAATTTTTTTGGTGTGATGCAATGGCCAAAAATTGATGGTTCCAGTCCTTCCATTGAGAAAACAAATATATTTGAAACATCTGATCACATTACTCATCTAAAGAGAGGAAATATGGCAATATTATGTTTTAACAAAATTAAAAAATAAAATTTAAGTTTTATTTTGCACAATGGTCCATTGAACATTGGCATATATGGTCAAGATTTGAAGTACAGATCTATGTGGTAAATTCTGTCCATTTGTCCTCAAACCTTCCCTTTATACCTAACCCAATTGATTCATCCATTACTAAGGATAGGTTCCAGAATTATGGTAAGATTAGTTCTGTAAAAATGTATTCCATAGAAAATCAAAAGAGAATAAGATTAGATAAAAAACAAACAAAATCCCCATAAATTCAAACCACTCCCTGACTCTGAAATAAAAAAGAAACAATAGCAAATTTGTATATCAACCAGGACTAGCACTCTACGATGTCCACATTGCTATTCTCATTTGTTATTCATTATTTCCCTGGGGAAGAAAGAGGAAGCCTCATTAAAGAAATTTCACAATACATTTTCATCACCTCTATTGGCTTTTTAGCCATATCTCTGTGTTTTACTTCCTAGTGGCGGCTCTAGGGATTATAATCCACATCCTTAACTTATCACAGTTTACCATATATTAATATACCACTTCATGTATAATGTAAGAAACCTTACAATTGTATCATTCCACTTATACCTTCACATCTTTTTAATATTGTTGTAAAACATTTTATATATATTTACATTATAAACCACAAAATACATTGCTATTACTTTTGCTTTAAAAATGACCAATTATTTTTTAAGTAAATTTAAAAATGAGGAGTAAAAATCTTATATTTATTCCCATATTTACTATTTCACAACTCTTTATTCTTAGAGGTAAATTCTTTTTTTCTTCAGCTTAAATGATCTTTTTTTAAAAAAAACATTTCTTATAGAAAAAAATCTATAACAAATAAACAATCTTAGCTTTTATTTATTTGAAAATATCTTTATTTTTGTCTCCATTTTTTTTTTTTTTTTGAGACAGAGTCTCCCTTTGTTGCCCAGGCTAGAGTGAGTGCCGTGGCGTCAGCCTAGCTCACAGCAACCTCAAACTCCTGGGCTTAAGCGATCCTACTGCCTCAGCCTCCCGAGTAGCTGGGACTACAGGCAAGCGCCACCATGCCCGGCTAATTTTTTCTATATATATTTTAGTTGGCCAGATAATTTCTTTCTATTTTTAGTAGAGACGGGGGTCTCGCTCTTGCTCAGGCTGGTCTCGAACTCCTGACCTTGAGCGATCTACCCGCCTCGGCCTCCCAGAGTGCTAGGATTACAGGCATGAGCCACCGCGCCCGGCCTACATTTTTAAAGGTATTTTTATTGGACATAGAATTCAAGGTTGACAGCCCTTTAGAAATGTCATTCCATTGTCTTCTGGTTGGTATTTCTCCCTGTATATACTGTGGTTTCCTCTCATTGGAATAAAGTTTTAATATTTTCTTTATCACTGATTTTCAGAAATTTGGCTATGGTCTATATAGATGGTTTTCTTTTCATTTTTCCTGCTTGAGATTTGTTGTACTTCTGGCATCTTGGGTTGCTATTTTCATCAGATTTAGGACATTGTTCATCCATTATTTTTTAATTTTTCTCTTTCTTCTTTTGGGGGAGGGGATGTGCCTGAGTTTCTCTTTGCTTTCTTTTTGGGACTCCGATTACACATACGTTATATGGGTTAACATTTTCTCATAGGTTCACTGAGGTGTTGTTCATTTCTCCCCCCAGCCTTTTCTTTTTCTGTTCTTCAGATTAGATAGTTTCTATTCCCCTTTCTTGAGTTATTAATGTTTTCCTCTGCAGTGTTCAATCTCCTGAAAAGCCTACCCAGTTCATTTTTCATTTTAGATATTTTATTTTATTTTATTCTTCTATTTTTTATACGATTCTGTTTTTGCTACTGAGGTTTCTTACCCATTCACTTGGTATGCCCCATTATATCCATGATTTTTTTTCTTTAAATTCTTGAACCTATTTATAAGACCATTTTAAAATTCTTATCTGGTAATTCCAACATCTCTGTTATCACTGGCTCTATTTCTATTGACTATTCCACCTTTCTCAACTCTCTCACCTGCTCCCTTCTCCTCTCTTTTATGGGTCACATTGTCCTGCCTTTGTGTATGTCCAGGAATTTTTTATTAATGCTAGACAGCTGAATGCTATATTATTGAGAGTCTAAACTGAGTGGCATTTCTTTATTTTTGAGATTTATTCAATTTGCCAGTTAATTTAGTGACAATTCTGCTTGATTCTGTTGAGGTTTGGTTTTATGCTTTGTTAAGGTGGGTTTAGAGCAATCCCTATTCTGGATGTACAGTTGCACTATAACTAAGGCAGAACCATTTGAGTGTGTCCAGGGGATGACCAGGGTGATATAGCAAAATGTCTCCATTCTGGTTGGTCAGAACCTCAACGCCTCCAAATTCTGTGCAGTCTCTGGAATATTTGTTCAGCTCAGAGCTTTCAGTTGTTCTTGCCTGACAGACCTCTTGGTGTCTTTCCTTGACCATGCATAGTTTAGCATGTGACCAAAGACACCAAGGGATCCAAATGCAAATATTTGGGGGCTCATCTTCAGTATGGTTCCTTTCTCTCTTGTACTATGTTCCATAATTTACAAGTACCTCAGCAGTCCTGAACTCAGATTTCTACTTGCTCAGCTCAGGGAAGACCTGCCATGGGCTTTCCCTGTCCCTGCAGCAGTGTGGAAACCAACTCCAAGCTGAAAGCTGGGACAGCTGTGGGACTCACCTCATATATTTCCCTGTTCTAGTGATTGCAGTCCTGTACCCTGTAGTCTGGTTGTATAAATTTGGAAAACACTTGCTTTATATACTTTGTGCATTTTTATAGTTGCTTGTAGCATGAAGGCTAGTCCAATAATTGTTCCTCTTTTATGATTGGAGAACAAAGCCCATTAAAATATTCAAATGAATAGTCTACATTAGAATTAGATCAAGTCAATGTAGAAACAGGAATTATACCTAAAGTTGGAGTGCCAAAGTCTTCAAAATCTGCCTTCAAGCTTGCATAATAAATTATAAGGTAGCCCTACATTTATAATTTCTGAGTAGCATAAACCTGTATGGTGACTTCTCCAGCACCATTAGATTTTTTCAAAAGTAACACTGAAAAAATCTTGAGTGGTCTACATACAGTAAAGTATCAGATATTTTATATCTGACCTAGGATATTTTATTGAGATTATTAAATTACCCCCTTCTAATAGAGGATACGGGGTAGGGGGAGCATTTTATTTTTCATTATGCTGGAACACCGTTGGTATTTGGTATTTTACAGTGCTAAAAATGGCTTGACTGTATTTTGTGGTTTGTCCCTGTAGACTTTCTCTAAGGCAGCAATTTCCAAGTATGCTCCGTGAAAACAGGGCTCCAATATGGAGTAAATTAAGAAAATTCTGCATAATATATCCTTGTCTTGGAGATTCATATTAGCATATTAAACCCACTGAGAAGTCTTCATGTAAAGACATTAATAGCTTTCTTTAATTTCATTTTCCCAAATTTACTTGAACAATGATCCCCTTTTATATTTCACTCATTACCATTCAGATGTTTGGAAAATACTTCTTTAAGTATATATAATACGGGTAGTATAATACAGAGCAAATTCATCTCTAACTTTTGAGGACAAGTAGGAAAGTTTAAATTGCATAAAATGACTTATAAAAGAGAGGACAGAGGTTTTCCTGCCTATAAGAGAAATGAGACTCTGGCAGAGACTAGTGAGGTCAAAAATGAGATGCAGGTTAAGACTGGGAAAGGTTATGAGCTGGGCCAAGTGTGTGTAAACTCTTATCTCTCTCTGCAATTCATTTTTTATTCCATCCTTTGGTTCCCAGTTGTCTCATGTGAATGAAACATTCCTGCTGTCGGCTCCTGGGTGGAGTAGGTACAAACCTGACTCTCAGCCCTTTTTTCCTCGTGCTTTTTTTTTTTCCCTCAGAGTATTGCAGGATGAACTTCAGAATATCCCAAGGGTGTTCAATGTTTGATGAGCCTTGGGATCATATTCCAAATGAAAAAATCTTCAAGACTGGGTTTTCGGGCACATGCAACAGGACAAAGAGGGAAAGTTTTGTTTCTTTTATGATGAGACTCCCACATTTTTCAAATCATATCACACATTTAACTGATTCTTTTACATGCCATTACCAATAAGTATGGTGGATTAAGAAGCTACTCTGGTCTTGTGAAAAATACAATGCAGCTGGAGGCAAAAGACCTAGACGGAGGTCCCTGCTTCACCAGTTAATGCTACGGAAAAATTTACTTGGTTTCTCAGAATCAGTGTGTTCATCTGTACAATGGGATTAGTAAAACCCACCTCAGAGGTGTGCTGTCAAAAACCATGAAACGTTTGTGAATGTGATCTAGAAACCATAGATTTCTAAACCAACATAAGGCATTAATATGATTATCTACTATAAAATATAAAATATCAATGTTGAGAGACAATTATGAATGGATCGCTCATATTTAGTATGGCTTGGAGCATGCTTTTCTTTTGGACTCTCCTTTCAAGGGTATCTGTATAGGAAACAGCCTTGGAATACAGTAACAGTATTTTCTTCTGGAGCAAAAGGTAAGATTGCTTGGAACTCAGGAAGATAGACATAATGGCTCTTTTTGGTGCAAAGAATAGACATGCTTACTTTCCATTAGAAAAGATTTAGGTTCCCTAAGACCAGGGTTCCTCTCCTGTACCATAACATACTCTGTATGCAGATGTCCCCTGGCATCACTCAGTGGGACTGCAGCTCTAATAACTGACATAAGAAATGCTAATACTCTTGCTATTGTCATGAGAAATAAAATTATTTTTCTTTGATCCAGGAGTTTTATGTCTTCTAGCAGAAAACATGAAGGCTAAATTGACATTTCTTGACAGTAGGCAGGTAACTTTCTGGAAAAATTACGGTTTAGTCTGCCCTAGAGACAGAAACCTAGAGTTCATATAACCTTGCGTATTTCATTGATATTATTAAATTATCTTCCTCCTGTGTTGGAATATTGTGATTAAAAGAAACAAATATGCAAGATTCTTATTTTGTTATGTTTTGTATTTATCTCCTAGCCAACAATAGATTGAAGGAGAAGCAGTAAAGTGGATGTTATATTTAAACCTGTACTCTTTTAAAAACATCCTCTAAGAACATTCTGTCTTTATGAAATAAAAGAAAATTTTAACCTTCTTGCTACTACATATGTTATATAAATTAAAATCAGTACACCCTTCAAATTAGTACTTATTTTAAAATAAATATATATGAAATAAAAATAAAGCAGTCAGTGACCTTCAAATTAATTCACATTTCTCTAGAGACTCCAATATATCCCCACTTAAATATTTTTCATTCCGGCCGGAAACAAAAGAAAAAATACTCATCTACTCTCTCCAGTTTTACAAACTACAAGCTTATAAGATTCTTGTTAGAGTTTCCAAATCAAGAATGTTGAGATGTACTTAATTAATTAGTGAGCTCATTTATAGAATCCCCTTATAGGCAATTTTTCCTTGTTTTTTTACTTTATCTAAAAGGTCTCAAGACATTTAACCAATACTTAGTGTATTCATTTTTTACAGTAGAAGATAAGAAGGCAGTTATAATCCTAGGAATGGGAATATTTCACCGTTACATGCACATTTCTTCACCCTAGAGTCAATTTAATTCTATTGCAAATAAAAAACAAATATGAAGGATGACAACTCTCAAATTATCCTTGATGGTTGTTGGGCTATCAATCCCTTACATCTGGAGTTATCAATCTTCCACAGCACAAAGACTCTCTCGTTCCAATTAAATGAGATCCAAATAAACTTCATTTTGATCTTGACATTGAATTTCAGATCAGTTTCTCAAATAAGGAAACTGAAGTAAGAATATAAGTTTGAAACTTTTTAAAGAAATTTTAATTCCAAAGAACTCATATTTTGCCTAACTTCTTTATATACCTGAAGCACAGAGTATGACAGGGGTTTGCTCGCAGCTTGTATAGTTACTGTCTCTAAGGATGGGGCCACTATGGGAACTTCCCAAGTATCCAAGCAGCATTCTGTAAGCCTTGTTGTGACATGGAAAATTAATATATTTGTTGCTTTCTTGTCTGTGTCTTTCAAAAAACTCAATTATTATAAGGGGTTTAAAGAGTTGGGAAAGGGATTGGATTTTAAAAATTATTTTATAATCAAAAGTCCGATGTGTTCTATTTAAGGGAACAAACGAGAAGCTGTAATTTAAGTCAGGTTTGTGAGTGCTCCAGTATGAAACTTTATTGGATTTTCAATTATAATTAACAGAATAATAACTAAAGATGTAAACAGAAACAGAAATGACTGTACTATCAAACACCTGCTTCATAATTATTTGAACAACAAAATGTTTTTGAGTCTCCCACTTATTTATAATCCTGGCATGTTTTTAAAATTCCTGTGTATGTATCAATCTGCTTAATTATTTTACAGCTCTCCACGAGGCAAAAACAACTCAAAAAAATAATCTGATCCAGGTGACAAGCTAGAAGCAATAAATCTATTACTGGGGGAGGTCAGTTTACCCAGGTAGAGCCACAAGACTAAGCAAATGTAAAAGTATTTGGAAGTTCTTGTAAATTAAATCCTCAGTCAAAGATTATTGTAACAACCTCCAAAATATCCATTTAAGACTTAGATTCAGTGGATTCAGAGTAATCGTGTAACTGAAAGGTGGGAAAGATTTGGAAACCTATCTTGGGAGAACTATTGCTGAATAAAAGCAGGCGTCTGCCATTCTCCCATAAAGGAGGCTATGTACAATCTTCATTTGGCATCCTAACAATCTTATATTTGGTTTGAGCAGTACATTTTCATTTCATTCATCATTTAAAGACAGATAATCAGAAAGTCATTACATTGGCCGACACCAGACCCTTCGCTCGATTGTATCGTAATTGAGCACCGCAGAGCATGTGCCAGATCTAATGGATAATGAATATATTATGTCAGTAGAATCGCCTTGGTGAAGCTCCAGGGGAATAGACAGAGGGGGTTGTAGTGGTGACATACAGGGTCACAGATGTTGCGCTGATTTACTGATGGAATGATTGTGTAATTAGGTAATCAATGACGGGTACTGAGCTGCTGTGGGCATCTCACTCTGTAAATGGAAAGAGTATATGATGGACAAGTCGCCATTTATTCAACATAGCTTAGAAAGACAAGATTTTTCTTGGGATCAAGCCTATAGCTATTGTTAACCGTTACAGAGAATATGTCTTGGGACAGAAAGATTAAGATACAGGCTGAGCGTGGTGGCTCACGCCTGTAATCCTAGCACTCTGGGAGGCCGAGGTGGGTGGATCGTTTGAGCTCAGGAGTTCAAGACCAGCCTGAGCAAGAGTGAGACCCCATCTCTACTAAAAATAGAAATAAATTATATGGACAGCTAAAAATATATATAGAAAAAATTAGCTGGGCATGGTGGTGCATGCTTGTAGTGCCAACTACTTGGGAGGCTGAGACAGGAGGATCCCTTGAGCTCAGGAGTTTGAGGTTGCTGTGAGCTAGGCTGACACCACGGCACGCACTCTAGCCTGGGCAACAAAGTGAGACTCTGTCTCAAAAAAAAAAAAAAAAAAAAAAAAAAGATTGAGATGTAGACATGAGCCTGATTATGTTATGAAGAACATATGTAGCACAGACAGCTCTACCTTTTCAGCATAGCCTGGTCAAGGCCCTTTTCTTTCCTTTGAGATAATGAAATCAATGCAGAAGTATGTAGATATAACATTCCACAATGATCCACTTAGAAAATATCCTTTTCTTTGATAATTAACTATATTCCAGAGTATGTTACTCCTAAGAAATACTTAAGTATGATAATACTAATAACATTAATAATGTTGATAATAATAGCAATATTACTTACTCTTCAAGATTGAGCTCTTTGAAATTTTGAGCATTTTCTATTTACTTTATATGAATTATCTTGGTTATTCAAAACAACCTTAGTAAGTAGATAGTATTATTATCTCCATTAGACATATTTGAAAATGAAAGCATAAATTAATCTATTAATTGCCACAACCACAATGTAGTAGATGGCCAAATCGGAGTTCAAAAATGACTATATAACTCACAACCCATACTTATAAACCATGCTGCTTTATTATCTTCTTAGCCTGACTCAAGTTCATTGATGTATTGTTCTTATCTCATTTTCTCCTGTAAAGTCAGTTTCTCACACTGACATTTATGAAAGATGTGCAAGAGATCATGCAATGTTGCAGATTTAAATAAGAAGAAAAACCAAGTTATATGTTACATTTAAGGATGCAAACCAAACAGTGTTAGAGGTATGACAAGGATGCAGATCTTTTGATATCTGGCATTCTTTCTACTACACTGGGCAACTTTATTTTTAAAAAAGGTATAACATATAAAATGCTATACATTTTATTATTGTTCACTAATTATAATAACTATATGTTGCCCATTACAGTTTACGTAAACCTTGTTTACATTCCATCTCCTTTGCATTAGGATTATGGCACTTGATTAAATTTATTTAAATATTGATTATTGATATGCTCATGGCAAGCTAGACATACTATGATTTGGGTGACATAAAACAAGAAGATAAGCTTTTATAAAATAGTGTGTATTGTCAATGTTAAAGAAGCTCATTCTTATGCTATATTTAAATATGTGTATAATGATAGTATTTTGTTCATGAGAAATCAACATTCAGGAAAAAATTGCCAATCATATTGTATACAGAACCAAGTGATTAAATGGGGATGGGGGAGACAACAGAAAGGGAACCAAAAGAGATCCAAATATTAAAGTCATCAGACATAGAATTTTAAATTGCTAGGATTAATATGTCTAAAAATCAGATGAAAAGACAGAAGTTTTTACTTGGTGAGTAGAATTGATATAAAATAGTCAAATGAAAATTATAGAACTCAAACATGAAATATCTAGCATTTGGATTAGATATAGCATAAGAGAGAATTTTAAACCGAAAGATTAATAAAAACATTCATATCGAAACACGAGTACCATTGAAGAAGATTAAAGGAAAAGGGAGAAAGAAACATGATACATTCTTGAAAGGCCTATTCTATATATAAGTTGAATCTCCAAAAGAAAAGTGAGGTTATATTAGTTATCTATTGCTATATAACAAATTATTATGGTACTTAATGGATTAATACAACAAGTATTTATTATCTCACAAGTTCTATGAGTCAGGAATCTTGCAAGAATTAGCTGAATGACTTTATTTCCAGGCCTCTAATTCAGTCACACTGACGTCTAGGGCTACAATCTTATCTGAAAGTTTGTTGACTGAGAGAGCATCTCTTCCAAAATTCAGTTGAATGGTTGTTGGCAAGATTCCACTCCTCATGAATTTTTGAACTAAAAAATTCAGGTATTTTTTAGTTACTGGCTGAAGGTCTTGTCTAGTTCCTTGACACATGGGCCTCTCCATAGTGCAACTCAAATCACAGTAGCTGGCTTCTTCAAAGAGCACATGAGAAACAAAGAGAAAGAAAGAGAGGTGGAGGGAAAGATAGAGACAACGTAAGACCAAAGCACAATTTGTAACCAAATCTATGAAGTAAACTGCCATTATTATTGCTGTATTCTATTCATTAGAAACAAGTCACTATGTCCTACAAACACTCAAAGGGAAGGGATTACATAAGATCATGAATACCAAGAGGAAGATATCATTGGAAACCATCTTAGAAGTTGCCCACTATAGAGAGAATGAAGCATAAGTAGTATTTGAAGAGATGCCATAGGAGACATGAGAACATGCCTCTCACATCTCTGATTTCAGAGAACATAACTGGCCTACAACTCCTCTGAAATATATGACCATGTTAGTGCCAGAGCCACAGTTCCTATAGGATGCTCCCTGTTACTATGTCCATCATGGATACTGAGGCAGGCATGTTTCTGGAGGAGACAGGTCTCCTCTGGGTGACTTTGACTCCAGGACTACTCAGTGACCTTGGTAAACTTTCCCTACTTCTTCACTGCACCAAAACTTCCTTCCTTCTCTTTCTCATTCATTCAGGGTAGGACACAAATTGTGGTCTGATAGCTCTTCTGCACACTTATCATTTTTTTCTCACAGACATTTTCCCTGATGAATTTCTTGCACATATTCCTGTCTTGGTGTTGGCTTCTTAAAGGACTTGGACTAACACAGATACTGGCTAAATTTTTTCCAAAATTGAAGAAATACATATAGTTATAGTTTGGAAAAGCTCAGTAAACCCAAAGCAGAATAAAAGAAAAATTCTGGAATCTAACACACACACAAACACACACACACACACACACACACACAATATTTAAGGCAATCATGAGAGAAAAAGGTCTATGTTTTCATAGAAGAAATAAGGTTTCGCAGTGACTTTTCAGGAGAAACCATAATGGCCAGATGACAATGGAATGACTACTTACAAGTGCTAAAGGAAACCATTTGCCAACTTAGTGTTCTTTACCAAACACAAAATCATCTCCAATATTATGGTAAAATATAAAAATTTTCAACAAGCAAAAATGAGAATTTGTCACTAACAGAATAATACTCAAAAAATACTTAAGTTATTTATACTGGCAGAAGGAACATGATCCTAGATGTAAACATGGTAATTTAAAGAAGAAATAGAAAACACTGAAAAGACTGTACATGTGGTTAAATCTAAATTAATACTAACTTCTTAAAAAAATAAGATCTTATGTGTTTAAAATATATGTAGAACTAAAATGTATGACAAAAATAGCACAGAAGGATGTGGGGACATGAATCAAGTACTATAAGGCTCTAAAAGTACAGGGAGTTATAAATGTACCACTTTAAGGTAGATACTAATAATTCAAGAATGCATGTTAATGTTATAATCGCTAAGGTAATCACTAAAAGATTTTAAAATAAAACAAATTCATTAAAATATCTGATTAGTCCAAGAGAAGTCAAGATGAAAGAAAAATGAAGAAAAGTTAGAACAAGTATAAAACAAATAGCAAAATATTAAATTTAAACCCAAATATATCAGTAATTATACTAACTATAACTCAACTAAACATACAGTTAAAAACTGAGATTGTCAGATGGAGAAAATGTAAAATGTAACTAATTGGTCTGGGGTATCTGACATACCTAATAAATGTTTGTAGAAGGAATAAGTTAATGATACAGACCCTTCACTTATCATAGATCTACAATGAACTGTAGTAGGAAATGTTTACACATAGCCTGCCAACAGACAAGGAGCACGTGTTACCAACTCCATCTAATGTGCTCTGAATTTTGGGATAATATTAACTTCTTATGGCAATGGTAAATTTTCTATGATATTAGAAGATAATAGAACTTTTAAAATACTTTCATGGTGACAGTGTTTAGACAGTGCAGCATCCTATATTGTGTGCTTTGCAAAGCAATTGTAAGAAAAAGTAAATGGTATATGAGACTTTACTAAAATTCAGTCTATTCTGGATGAAAAACCATAAAAGAAATCTGGATTTAAAGGTGGAAAAGCACTATACTTTTTGAAAATCCCAAGGAGAAGTTTACAAGGGCAGAATATAATAATTGAAAAAGAACTATCCAGGATATCAGAATTGATATCCTCAATTTTGGTTATTTCAGAAAGTGTCATAGGACTATTTCAAGGTTATCTAGATCCAGTTTACTCTGGAACTAATGAAACAAGTAAATTTCTTTTCTTCATCACTACTACTCCCTTATTGTTATCCTTGTAATACAAAAATGAAAATAACCTTCCGTCTTCACTTCCCTAATCCTCACTCCTTTTCTTGAGGGTAAGGTTGGAGGAATTTTCTAATGTGACTCCAGCCTAAGGGTGAGGCAGATAATTTTGTTATGATGAGGCACAGAAGAAAGTCTAGCATATTGTTAACCTTCATAATAACAAAAATCTAATTGTGTCCAGATTCCCCACCATGATCACCTCTGAGCCTCCTCTTCTTTACCCTGAAGAATCAAAGGATTTTTTTCACCATATGCAAAATGTTATTTTTATGCCTCAGCATTTATGTTATTTATGCTCTACAATCAGGCAGCTTCTAATAAATTGGTTTAGTCATTCTGTGTCCTGATTTTCCTAGATATCTATATTGACATCCTCATTTCTTATATTAGAACATTCTGATCTTTAGGACCTTATTTTTTATTTTTTATTTGTAAATGTGGCAGAGATAAAATGTCTACATTGCTCAAAAACAAAATAATTTCAGAGGAAGAAAATGAAGTAAGTAAATTTCTAAGTATGTTCAAAACACCTGAAATATAGTAAAACAATGTCCCTAGATTATTACAGCCAGGGAAACAAGATGTTTTAAATCTTCCCTTTACAAGGACAAAAAGATTTTATTATATGGAACCTGTGTTGAACTAATCCTTTCCTCATTTTCCCATTTTCTAGACAGGTTTGCCCCTGGTAACCAAGCTGACTATACATTATGTACAAATGTGTGATAGAGGTGATTGTTAATGGGATTTTCATCGCTGAGGAAGTAGTGACACCCCAGTTTCATACCACCAAGCTTTATTCTCAGGATGAACTGTCATTTCATTCATGTCAGTCAAAGAATACTTTATTCTCCCTGTACAGCAAAACTCTGTGTTCTCATAATTTGAAAACTAAAACATTGCCAACAACAAAAGCCCTTTGACAACTTTATTGTCTGTCATAAATCAGTTTGGCAAGATCAAGTGACAAAATATGAAATGTCAAACCTATACTTCTGTCTGTTAAAATGATAGTATTCATTATATATTTAATGCACATATTTATTTTTTCTAACCTACCAACAAGAAACTCTACTTGATGCTGGATGGAGGAAAAGCTGAAAACACAAATTAAACCATAATTTTAATTTTTTAAAACAAACCACTTTTTAAACAAATTAAGTTTTCTTAAAACAATACCAATTTATAGAATATTCACACTGAGCAATAGATCTCAATATCACAAGGGTACTAAGAGACCTTGAATAAGGTTGACCTATATGAAATTTTCATGTTTTAAAGTCAAAATGACTGAATAGCAGCATTTCAAATAATTCATCATAATTATCAGTAAAATCTCATTAACATTCACAGTTTTCCTATGCTATAGATTGAGTGCATATTTGATGAAATCTAATTTGTAATTGCAGAAGCTATAAGGGACAATTTCAGAAAAAATAAAGGATAGATAGTAATGTCCAGGATGCATTCATGATTACTCTAAAAGAACACTGACAGAGGGGCAGCCGCCATCACCCCACATGAAATGTTCAAGTCCATGGAAGGACTGAAGGGGTGGACTTTATCATGTTATTATTAAAATGAGGATGATTAGGGAAAATGTGGATGGGAATAAAAGAAAGGTATTTTTCTCATACTAGTGCAGAGTAAATTGCCACATCTATATCTATTCACCAGCCCTAAACTTTGTTATTTTCATTAAAAGGAATAATAACAACGTACTTTTTTGCTCTTAAGGTCTTCAATTAGGTGGCCAACAATCGTTTTACTTACTGATAACCTCTGGTTTTATTTTTCTCTTTAGTGCTTGTCACCTTTGACAGACAATATCTTTTTTTTTTGGCGGGGAGGACAGAGTCTTGGTCTGTTGCCCGGGCTAGAGTGCCATGGCGGCAGCCTAGCTCACAGCAACCTCAAACTCCTGGGCTCAAGCAATCCTTCTGCCTCAGCTTCCAGTGTAGCTGGGACTGGGACTACAGGCATGTGCCACCATGCCCAGCTAATTTTTTTCTATATATTTTTAGTTGTCCAGCCAATTTCTTTCTATTTTCAGTAGAGACAGGGTCTCACTCTTGCACAGGCTGGTCTTGAACTCCTGACCTTGAGCAATCCTCCTGCCTCGGCCTCCCAGAGTGCTAGGATTACAGGCATGAGCCACCATGCCCGGCCTACAGACAATATCTTATAATTATATATGTGTTTATCGTCTATCATCACCACCTCACGGTAAGGTCTCTGAAGTCAGGGGGTTGTTACGCTTGCTGCTATTTTCCCAACAACTAAACTAGTATTTGTCGTGCCCTCAGCACTTAAATCATTTTGAATGAATAAATGAATGGATGAATTTCATGACAACTAGAAAAAGAAAATTAAAAAGGAGGAAAAATGGCATAACATGTGATAGTAAAAATAGATCAACCTTATAAGCAATCACAATAACTACAAACGGAACGGAAATCAACACCTAAAATACAGAGATAGCCAAAATGAACTAAAATAAACACACACACACACACACACTCCATGTAGTATTGGATATAAGCTAAATAGGGATATGAAAAGATTGATTATAGAAAAATGAGTAAAAATTTAATATATAAGTACTCACCAAAAGAAACCCTGTAACTATTTTAACATCAGACCAATAAGCTATAAGGTTAAAGGCATTATTATAAATAAAGAATGTGTTACCATCTAATGACAAAAGATTCAATATACTAGGAAGGTAAACGAATTCCACATTGTATAAACCTTATAAAATAGCCTCAAAATATAAATAAATGTGTACAGAATTTGACAACTCCACAATCATACTTGGAGATTTTAATACATTTCTATATTTCTATTATTATAAAACATGCCAAAAAATTAAGAAAACAAAAAACTAATGAGTGGTAAAAGTTCAACAGCCTATTTACCCAGCTAAATCCACTGGACATATTAATAGTAGAACATTGTCCTCAACAATTACACAACCAACATCCTGTTTAAACATACATAGAATACTATATTTAGAGAAACAAATTCTAAGACATGAAATATAGCTCGCTTAGCAGCATCAGAATTACACTGATAACATTCTATAATCAGATGAGATTGAGGTAGGAAAAATAAAGAACTAAGTCTTCAAGAACATTTGAAAATTTCAATGTATTATCCTAAATATATCATGAGTAAAGTGGGAAATCAAAACTGAGAATTATAAAATACTTACAAATGAGCAATGTCATAAATGATTATGGGATAAAATTAAGTATCAATCAGAAAAATATTAGAATCTTAATACTTATATTAAGAAAGAAAAGGCTGAAAAGTGATGGTCTAAGTATTTACATATCTCCAGAAATTAGAAAAATAACAGCAAAATAAATCCAAAGGAAAATAAAGAAGGTCAATTGTAAAGAAAATAATAATAAAAAAAGGAATAATAAATAAAAGGTAAATTAGAAATGGTTGACCAAACCAAAAATTAATTCTTCATAAAAACTAATAAAATAGACATATTTCTAACAGGGCTAGTTAAATGATTAAGAAAAAAGGCAAAATAATAATATTAGGAATGGCATTCAGCACAACAAAAATTTTAAAAAATAAGAGAATAATATTTTAGAAAACAGACAAGAAAATTTTCCTATAATAATCTAACTTACCAAAAATGATTACGAAATGGAAAGCATCATAAGACCTTTATTTAAGAGAGTTAATTAGTAAATTAAAAATACACCCAGACTAAAACATATAAGGCTCAGACAACAATTTTTAACTATACTCAAGGAACAGCTAATACCTGAAGCACAAACTATTCCAGGGAACAGCAAAGGCACAAAGTTTCCGAGGCCTGTCATATATCGAGTAAATTCATACAAGTTAGCATAATTTTTAAAGGCAAGATAAAGAAGTTTGATAAAGAATAAATACAAGCCAATTGTATTTTTAGATACAGAAAAATATTTCAAAGGAAACCAAATCCATCAATATAATAATAATTTATGATCAAATTGGGTATTTTTCAGGTATGCAAAAAAATCAGAACTTTTATTATTAATTTAATTTGTAATATTGATTAATTTAATTAGAAAAATGTTATAACATAGATGTTAAAAAACTAACTTGACAGAATTTAATTGCAATTCATGATTTAAATAAAAAGGAAAACTGGGAACAGAAAAAAAATTCTGAGTCTGACAAAAAGTTATGTACTAAAAATAAAAACTGTACATCAAAATATAGAGCCATCATTCTCTATACAATCTAGTCCACATGGTACTGCTGAAGTAAAAAAAGAAAAATGAATACTGATTATAAAAATTGCAATGGAAGATATAAAATTGACCTTATTCACAAATACTAAGATTGTCTACATGGAATACCTAAGGAATTTCACAAAAAGAAAGAAATTTAATGAATTCAGTGAAGTTTCTAGATAAGTTCAATATAGAAAAATTAATTATATTATTATATACCAGCAATTGACAAGTGCTATAAAAGAAAAATACAATTTATAATGGTAACAAAAACTTTAACACACTCATGATTAAAGCTATTCAAAATGTATGTGATATTTATGGAGAAAACTATAACATGCTTAAAAAACATCCTAAATTAATGGAAAGGGGTACACTGTCCCAGGATTGGGGATGCAATAATATAAAGATACAATTCTCTTCATATTTCTGTATAAACTTAATGTAATTCCAATCAAATTCTCTATAGATGATACTGAATATTATATATAGGAGCAAAAAGTCAAGAATAGAGATGACACCTTTGAAAAATAAGAATAAGGAAGGCAAAATGGAAGAGGATATTAACAGGCAATTCACAAGAGTTTTCATAAAGCATCAATATTCATATAAAAAGATGCAGAATCTCACCAGTCATCAGGAAATACAAAATAAACAAAACTGGAATTTCCTACCCATTAAATGGATGGACTTGAAAATGACTGACAATCCCAGAAATTAGCAAGGATGTGAATAAAGAGAAATTCTTAAGCACTACAGGTTAGGAACATAAATTGGTATAACCACTTTCACGAGAAATGTAGAAAAATCTAGTCAAGTTGAAAGCTCATATAATTTGTCACCTAGCAATTCCATTCCTAAGTAGTCCAAAGAAACAATTTTAAAGCTAGAGATGATATAAGTATTTCTTATAATAGTGAAAAAGTAAAAACAACCTAAGTGTCTACAACAGAAGAATAAAGTGTGAATATTCTTACGGTGGCAAACTACACAGCCATAAAAATAAATGATTTATAGCTTCTTACATTAATATTATCACTGATGTCTTCCACAATTATGCTAAGGAAAAGGAATGCTGTATGATTTTATTTTAGAGAATTTAATTTTGTTGAGGAGTGTATGTGTGTATATAATATGATATATATCATATATATTGAAAGTATAAAGAGATCTTTTGGAATGATGAACACATATTTCAAGAATAGCTGTTACTTCTTAGGATAAGAGAAAGGAATGGATTTAGATAATTAAAAAACACAAATACACATAAAAATAATAATATGGGTCTGAATTTAGAATGAGGATATAATTTCTGAATTTTATCTTTTTTTTAAATCTCCAAATCATACTAATCCTCTCTCTGTTTCAGTTCGTTTGTTCCCAGGTGCATACCAGGAAGATTGAAATGTCATTCAGCTCTCAAAAATATCTTCATTTAAATTGCCAAGGAACCATTAAAGAAATTTTAAAAAGGAAAGGGGAAGGGAGGGATAGGAAGGAGGGAGGGAGGGAAGGAGACAGTAGGGAAGGAAGGAAGGAAAGAAGGCAGGGATAAGTAGGAGGGAGAGAAACTATAAGGCATCTTCCACAATCTCCATCTATCACCATATTATTATGATTATTTTTTGCATTTCAGAACCTTCCATTTAGTACTGCTTATTGACTAACAAGGGTACAGTTTAAGATTTATAACTGTCTGTCTGACATCCCTCTCATTTTAATTTTACTGTCTGATCAAGATTCTTCATTTTTTTAAATATAAAGTTTGACATGAAGATTCTATCAAACATTATCAAATTGATTACATTAGTCCAAGAGGTCAAAGATAAAGTCTCATTTGGTGAATGGAAACGTAAGGCCAGGGGTCTTTAGAACATCTTTCTCTATCCTTTTCAGTGGAGGGAAAAAAACCAAAAACAAAAACAACGATGCCTCCAATTGCTGCCTTACATTCTTAATTTCAGTATTACATGGCCGTCTAAAAGCATTTCACAGGTGTTTGCTGGAACTCATTAGACTATTTGGAACTCCTTCATGCTCCCTAAAAGGCAATTAAAATGTGTCTGCAAATTACCTCATGTGGGCCAAAGCACAGCTGCCTCTTCCCCCAGTCACTACACAGTGTTTCCAAACACCAGAAAACTGCTTGGAAACCATCAGTTTGCAAAGGCAAAAAGGGGCCTTTGGGTGGCTTCTTTTCTTCCCATTCCCAGATAGGCCCATTCACTTGGGGTCGGCTGCCAAAACACAAAACAAGGCTGTTAAATGATAGAAGTGGCTGATTACAAAGAGAGCTCTAAGGGTCTAAGGATACAATAAAGACTTAACTGATCCAATGGACTGGTGGATTCTGCTATAAAATCTTTTACTTCTACAATAATAGTCACACAGAATGTGTGTTGGCCTTTAAGGTTACTGAGTTGGAAAGTCTGTGACTTGTTTAAGGTTGGAGCACTGGCTTTCTCAGGGTGCTCATCTCATAGTGTCTATATATTATCTGCTTATTTCTCCCAGTTACAAGCTCATCATGCGTATATATTACTAAGATATATTCTGCATATGTAATCTAATATTAGGGAAAAGGTCTTCCTTCATTCTTGGAGAATTTTACTCTTGAACGAATAAAAGAAACGTTATTGAGCAGGCATGAACATCCACATGGCAATTCTTTGTTTTAACTAATGTATTTAATCCCAGTAGGCAGATCACACCACTGAGGTTTAGGGAGGCCACAGCCAGAGAGTCAACTGGTACCTGGTAAAAGTGAGATTGTAACAAGCTGATTCCAAATCACAAAAATTTTTTCAAACACGCTTCCAAGGTAACGCAAAATAAGCCTAATAATTCCGTTAATTTCAAAGTTATTTTAGTCCCGTTTTTAATTAGAATTATTTCGCTGAACTTGAAGTTACATCACTTCACTTCACTTTATATCCCAGTTTCTTGGTTTCAATTAAATCATGGTAAATCATGTCTTATGAAATGGTATAACTAAAAGTGAAAACAAAAATTAAGCAATAGGAAACTGCTACTTATTTTTCCCAAATCTTATGCCATAAAATAAGCATGTGTAATTATACTGGTATCTAGATGTTGAATGCCACCAAAATGAAATCTTTTAATATTTAAAAAAATTCTATTTCTCTAATCAGAGATTAAGTTACAAACTGGTATTTTTGCAGCAAGAAGATTTGCACATTCAAATAAGGAGATGTTTGGTATAAATCAAGTGAAGTTAAAGAAATTCTTTGAAAATAAAAAAAAAATAGTATGGAAGATATTTAATTTTTTCCCAGATAGCATGAAAGGCACAGATATCTAATAACTTAATGGGACGCTGTTAGGAATAACTAAATAATGATGTAAGCTATTTTGTAATTATAAAGTGCTAAATAATAAAAGTTGGCTAGTTATCAATAAAAAGTATGTGGATGATTACCAGCAAGGAAAGAATGAGATGACACTGATGGGTTTCATATCTAAATTAGTGGTCATCTTAACTGCTTTCTGGCTGATTAAGGAGATAAATGAAATTTTAAAGCAAACCTACTGGTACTTTGGTATATCTTAGTCTGCTGCACAAAATTCCACATGCCAGAGGCAGAAGGGGCAAAACCAGCTCCGCTATAGCAGCATCAGGCATGCAAGATAGTAATTTATAGTGGCTCATGTTAAACTTAGAAGGTGATATTTTGGTCTTTTAAAAAGTGTAATTTAGCTCCCTATATATCAGATCTATAAAGTTAGTGCTTTTTTCCACATTTTGTATTTTTATGAAGCATTCTTCTTCATGAAGGCCTTCCTGACTACAGCTCCCAATGACCTTACTCTGCGCTGCAATAATTATATGCTTATTTATCCTGTTCTTTTTTTTTTTCTTTATAGCACTCATCACTAGCTGACATTACATTAGATATGCATGTGTGGGGTTTTGTTAATTGTCTTTGCTCCACTATCCCCCACACTAGAATACAAACTCCTTGAAGACAGGAATGTGGTTTCCTTTCCCCTCACTGTGGTCTAAGCACTGGCCCCAGAGAGTGCGTGATGATTTATTGATTTGGTGTGGAAATCAAGGCATTCCCTAAAAATTTTCCAAACAGTTACTAGTAGCAATTTTTTATGGTTATCATATTATATTGTGCTTTGGCAAGTTCAGAAATTTGATGTCCTCGATGGGGCTATATTAATCAGAATCGAGGGACAAGGACTCATATTAACTAAAATGACAAGACACATTATATATAAATGAGCATGTTAAAGGTTGAGAACACTAAGTGGTACCTAGGTCAAAACATTCAATAGGCATTTGGATGTGCAAGTTTGTAACCAGCTGTATAACCAAATGTCTCTCCTTTAACTAACTACTAGACTTTTTGAGTTGTTTTCCAGAAATAGTGAATTTTCTTCAAGACAAAAGAACTGAGATTCTAAAGGCCCCTGGACAGACTTCCTGATGCCACGACTCACCTGCCACCTAAGTACCTAGCTCCTTGTTAATTGTACCACAACCTGCACATAGCCCCTCCTTCAAAAGCCCACGATCTCCCTGAGTCCAAGAGACAGATTTGAGACAGAAAAAGCCCATGATATCCATTAATCTGGGAGATGGATTTGAGGCAGCTTCTCCTGTTCTCCCAGCAAGACATTTTTTGTATTAAAAATTTCCTTTCTTCCTTGGCAGTCCTCATTGTCTCAATAATTGGATCTTTGTGCAGCAAACAACTAGACCTTGACTGAAACCCCCTTGAGTTTTTAACAAGTCTAGGGATCAGTCTGGGCCAGAGATAGGAATACAGGATGCATCAGTATATTAAAGCCACCATTGACCTCTTACCTAGTTTCTAAATATTTTGCATTAATATATCTCCTTAACTTAATTTTCTATTAAGCTCTGGCCACGTTGTCATGTTTGTTTTCTTTTGGCATTTTAGATAATACCAAGTTTGCCTGCATGTGAATCTCTGTATGCAAACAATAGTACCTTCCTCACTTCCTTTCTTTTCCTCTCCCACCACCTGCTAGGCAACCGTGAAATCCCTCTTCCCTTTCCCTCTTAATCATAACACATTTTTTTCTTTACTTATTTCTTTATTTGTTTATTGCCTTCTCCCCACCTTACCCATCCTGTAAGACGGTAAGCCCATGAGCTTAGGGGCCTTTGACCTGACTGTTAAATATCTAGCACAAAACAAAAGTTTGTGGAATAACTGAATGAATGTTGTTTTAACATTTGTGTATTTTCTAAAATCAGGATAATAATAACATAGGCTTGTGAAGAGAATTGAATAAATGTAGGAAAAGCACCCAGAACATAAGTTTACAATAAATGACAAGTATAATTATTAGCATCAAACCCTATTTGATTTATATGTACTTTTTTAGGTCATTTTGATGAAGACTATAATTGTAGCAAAAATTTTAGGTAAAGTGTTTTTCAAAAGCCTCATCTGAAATCTGCCACAGAAGCCTAAAATAAACATTGTGTTTTAAGCATACTGAAAAACCTCCCTTTTGAGCTTTCTCTTTTAACTGGTGTTTTGTAAAATATATTCATCATTTTGAAATATTGATTAATTGCCCCAATTCCTTAACTTCCTAATTTAGTGTTTTGAAAAATGGTTTCCATTTTTGGCATTTATTTTGCAATATTTTATCTTCAACTGAACTTTACTTAGGTTGTCGTCAGAAGTTTTATGTGATGGAGTTAGCAAGCAAAGTCAATATTTGGCAGTACTAGTATGCACTACTTATAAATACACTCTCCAACATCATTTCAGCAATCCATAACAAAAGATGGATGGCGCCAAACTCTGCTCTTTTATTACACTCCTACAAGCGTGGTGGGCTTTAATAGGAGAAATATGCACATTTAATGCTTTAAACCAAAACTAAAGTAAATATACCCAATAAAGCCCACTGACGTCATTCAGCGTGTAGCAAAGAATAATACAGAGGAAGGACTTAAAGTAACTTCAGTCCTCTCCCGTTCACTCTCTGGATGAGATTTAAAATTGATTCTTTGTCAGATAAAGCACCGTTATCTGATGACATACGTAAGGATAATTTGGTATCACTAGCGCTTGAGTGCTTGAGTTCTAAAACTAAAAAGCTAAAACTATCCATTGCCCATTCAGTGTTTCAACAGTAGTTTTTGATATTTAAACAAGTCTTATCACCTAACCTCAACTAACTTATTTGCTATTAATATACAAATATGCAGACTATAAAAAGCTTATAGGTGTGGTTATTTCTATTTCTTTGCCAACTTAATCTTGCTAGATCCTGTAAAACCTGACAAGAATTCCTAGACATAAGTTACCTATAATAATTTATAAGATTGTATCCCCAGATTTACACTTGTGAAATTTGATATTACACTCAGAGCCCTATGCCACATTTTAAATTACCTTGGAAATACTAAAATGTGCATTTTGGGCACAAACTTGCCTTGATGTATATCTTGGTAGAATATCTAAAACTATCTGGCCACTAAAATAGTTGACACGAATTTAAAAATAATCCTTCCTTATTAAGGCCAGTTCCTTATGTTCACATCCCAGTGGGAATGTTTTGAATGAATACATTAAGAATCCATCCCTTTCCTTGTCCCTGAAACCCAGTATCATAGGCCAATGGTTCAAATACCTAAATGGGCATCAGTATTACCTTAGAGAGCTTTAAAGTATATTCAGTTCCAAGGCCCATTCTAGTCCTGTTAAATCAGAATCTCTGAGGTTGAAGTGCAGGAAATAAGTATTTCAAACAAACAACAACAACAGCAACTTCCCATGTGAAATATAATTTAAAACTGCTATATGATACTTACATACCCACTATGATGGCTAAAATGAAAAAGATAAAATAATGGCAAGTGTTGGCAAGGAGGTGGAGCAAACAGAACACTTATAAACTGTTAGAGGGAACTTTGATACAAACACCTTGGAAAACTATTTGTCTGCAAAATATGATACTGTACATATCTTGTAATCCAGGAATTCTACTGCTGGGTACATTCTACCCTGGGGTACATGTTCAGCCTAAATGTGTACATATGCTTACTAAAAACATGCACTAGAATGTTCATAGTGGCATTCTTTGAAATAGTCTAAAATAGCAAACTACTAAAATATCCATCCATACTCATCCATAGACAAATAACCATGGCATATTTAGCCAAAAAGATAGCATGCTTCAATGAGAATGAAAGAGCTATGACTGTGTCAACACAGATGAATCAAATATAATGTTGAGTGAAAGATGCCAATTGCAAAAGAGCTTATTCCATTTAATTAAATTTATATAAAGTTCAAAAAAATTCAAAAATAGTCCATGATGTTAGAAGTCAGGATATGGTTGGCCTGGTGGGAGGGGAGGGTAGTGACAGGAAGGGGTACACAAGGCCTCTTGGATGCTGAGAATACTTGGATTCCGGATCGTTTTTCAGATTGTGCCAATATGTTAGGATTATGAAAATCCATCAAGCTGTATACTTATGATTTGTATACTTTTCTGTATGTGTGTTAAGCTTCAATAAAAAGCTTGAAAAAGAAAATAAAATTCCCATGTTATTCTCCTGATCAACCAATATGCTTATGTAACTTTAAAATATATTTCAGGTTCACCTTAACTATGCCAGTCTACACTTCCACTGTAGAGTACAAATCCCTCTCTGCCACATATAAAAACCTACTCAAATGAGAGATTTTGGGAGTTGCAGGGGCAGGGGCATGGAAGTAAGGGGGTTGAGTTGATATAATCCTTATTTTAATTTTTGCTAAGATGCTATTTGAGAATCTGGATTTTGGAATAATCCCATTAACCCAATTTTCTCATACTTTAGTGTAAATAATAGCTTTGGAATAAGTTCCAAGAATCTGTATATTTATTAACACTAAGGTGATTCTGATGCATGAAATTTAGGTACAGGTCACGTTTCCAGAAAAACTGACTTTAAGCAAAGAAATGAAACTTCAATATAGACAATACAAGCAACGTGGTCCAGAGACAGGTTACGCTTTGACGATGGAAGTGTTTCCTTGGAATCTCCAAAATCTTTATGTTTCAACAGGCTGCTTCTGTTAAATGTGAGCCTATGTCTTTTTCTAGTGTCTGACAGTAATGTTTGTATTGGTTATATTTCTAAAATCATGTGATAGGCCCTGATAAGATTCTAATCAATTAGAAAGAATTGGTTTGGATAAAAAACATTGCAAACTATACATCCAACAACATAGGATAGATATATCCAGAATCTACAAAGAACTCAAACAAATTAGCAAGAAACAAACAAACAACCCCATCAAAAAGTGGATAAATGACGTGAACAGAAGTTTTTTGAAAGAAGACAGAAAAATGGCCAACAAACATTTGAAAAAATGCTCAACATCACTAATCATCAGGGAAATGCAAATTAAAACTACAATGAGATATTATATTACCCTTACTAGAATGGCCATTATTAAAAAGTCAAAAAATAATAGATGCTGGCCTAAATGCAGAGAGAAAGGAATGCTTATACACTGTTGTTGAGATTGCAAATTAGTACAAATTCTATGGAAAACAGTATGGAGATTCCTCAAAGAAATGGCTAGCTAGAGCTACCATTTGCTATAGCAATCCCACTGCTGGGTATCTATGCAAAGGAAAAGAAGTCATTTTATCAAAAAGACACCTGCACTCAAATGTTTATCACAGCACAATTCACAATTGCAAAGGTGTGCAATCAACCTAAGTGCCCTTCAATTCATGAGTGAATAAAGAAAATATGGTATACACATACCATGGAGTACTACTTAGCCATAAAAAGGAATGAAATAATGTCATTTGCAGCAATGTGGAGTGAACTGGAAACCATTATCCTAAGTGAAATAACTCAGGAATGGAAAACAAAAAACATGTATTGTCACTAATAATTGGGAGCTAATAGATGGGTGTATAAGGGCACAAAGCGATATAAAGGACATGAGAAACCAAGAAGGCGGGAGGGCCAGGGATAAAAACTTACCTATTGGGTACAATGGATACTATTCTGGTGATGGTTACACCAAAATCCCTGACTTAAGGATTATACAAGATATCCAAGATAAACATGTAATAAAACACTTGTACCCCCTTAGTTAATATTTTGAAATAAAAACAAAACAAAACATTGCACAGTTTTTTTTTTTTTAACAGTACGAAGCTTTACACTCACTGTAAGTCCCTATGTGCTTCACATTCACTGTAAGTCCCCTATGTGCCAAGCACTCTTTGTCTGTGCAAGACATATAATGTGTAATACGTGGTCCCTGCCCCCATGAAGGTACCAGGGAATCTTTTCCAGGCCATTTTCTCTGAGTTGTAACTATTTACTTGCTGAGGCCTAGATAGTCTTGGGCTAACAGTCAATTGCATGTCATCTTCCCGTGCACTCAGATTATGGGTTAGACCTGTTTTTCTTCTTGACAGGCAAAGTTACTTAGAAAATTCAAGGAAGAAAACTATAATTAATATTAAACTAGACCAAATTAAGAAAAAGACAAGTCATGGAGCCATATCTGAACACATATACTCGCACACATACCCTTATACTTAATTGTTCTCTCTTTTGGTAGATATGTGCAAATGATTCTCTCTTTCAGTGCACATAGTTACACAATTGAAAATTTCTGGTTCTTTATAAAATCTAGATACAGAAGTAAGAGGACAGTTGATAAGCAGAAAAGTCAACAGTGAACTGCTCAGCTTCACAAAACACTCCTGCTAGATTACACAGATCTGCTTCCCTCCTGCCTTCCTGTCTCCTTCCCTCCCTCCTTCCTTCCTCATTTAACAGTGTGTCGTACCCCCAATATAAAACTTGTGCATATTCATTGTAGACATTTTGGAAAATATAAAAACGCACAGAAAAGAAGATAAAAATCTTCAATAATGCAATCAACCACAGAGAACTTATGTTCTTCTTTATCGCTTTTTTCCTTGATCTTTTCATGTCTTTTTTAGACACATATACACATATATACCTAATAGCTATAATTATACTATATATATTTTATAATATATAGTGATTATGTCACAGATACCATTTTGTGACCTGATTTTCCACAAAATCATATATAAGTGAATAATTTATGAACTCCATTTCAAATCAACAGCACTTCTACATTTAAATGTAGCTTAAATTTCCTATTGTCTTTGTTCTAAAGTAGACCACTGCCCTATGTGTTGCACACACATATAATAACTTTCAAAGGTAGAGAGAGATTGAGAGAAAGAAGGAACAGAAGGGAGGAAGGAAAGGAAAGATGGAGGGAGAAACAGAAATAAAAAGATAATCTATGTGAATTGTAAAGATTTCACTACAGTTTAGCAATTTTCAAAATAGCTCCTTTGACTAAATCCTAATTTTTAAAGCATTTTCTTACATTATATAGTAATGCTTTGAAATTATACCTTTGCTATAACATAATTCACTGATCTTTAAAGAGAATTAAATCAAAAAAGAGAAACTTCCTTTTGTTTTCTTGACAAGTGTAACAAAAAAATTGACATGGATATCGAACAAAGAGAAAATTCCAAGAAGATTGTAGATCTTACAAGACAATACTTCCTCTGTATCTTGAGACTAAAAATATTGGGTATTAAGAATAACTTTGTCAACCTATCTGAACTCTACTTTGCATAAATAGAAGATCATTTGATAGTCCATACATATTCAAAATTGGAAAAAAAATGTTGAAAATGAGAGTTCACAATTTTTTAATTCCCAGACTGAACATTTAGTTGAATTGACCAGTTCTTACAATCAGTTTTATTCATTCTTGGGTTTAAGAATATTTGTCTCCACTGGTCACAATCTCCTAGTTGGACACACATATTTTAATATCTAAGTATTGCATATATATGTTTTAAAACAATCTACAGATAATTTTTAGCTTTTGGAGCAGAATATAGGTTTCGAAACAAATTAGTTTTATAGGCATTTACCAAATCCATTTCCAAAGAAAATACTGAAAAATAAATGTGTACAAGACACTTTGCTAAGAATAGTGAAACTTTAACAGTTAGTGAGTGATATAAGTACACAGACATATAACATTTGAATTTGAAAAACTATTTTAATAATAATTTTAATGTTCACTTGGATTAAGCAAAACAAATTTAACGATTGAGATATTTACACTATAGTTATAAAAAATATAAAATAGCTATTAATATGAAAATATTTACTTTGGACTATAGTAAAACGTGTCTATCCATGTATGCACGATTATAAAGAAGATGCTCTCTATTGTACAAAAAGCACAGTAATATTTTCAAGTCATGGGTCATCCTCTTCTTTGCCCATAAATTTATCTTATTCCATGCAAACCTAAATTGGCTTTCTTAAAAAAAAAAACAAAAAAAGGACTAATTCTTTTTTGAAAAATACTGGATATTTGAGCCTTTATTATAAGTATATGTAGTGCCAGTTTACATGAATGGACACTGATTTTTCTTGGGGGGGGGGTGTTTGTGTATGTGTGAAAACCAACTGATTCATAAAGTTGTTATACTTTCTCTGTGTTTCTAAATCTTACTAACCATCCAAATTTTTAATATACAGACATGGCACATATTTTATGTCACCATGAGCGTCTCAAAATGCATATTTTTGTTTTAATCCATAAACAAATGCAAACAGTCTATATGATACCAATACACCTAGCAAATGTAATGGAAAAATAATCAGACAAAATAACAATAAACTATTGAATTTTTCTTGTGTTTTAAATATAATGTGGAAAAATAAAGTTTTCTTAACTAAAAATGGAATAAGATGCCATGGGATGAAATAAGTCACAACCTGGAGCAAAAAATGAAGACGTATGAATAGGATTCAGTTAAAAATCACTAGGGAAAAAGCCAAAAAGAAAAGAGAGGGAGACCTCAAGTAGAATGAAAAGCAAAATGAGTTTGATGGCTTTAATTAAATGTAAAGGAAATAGTAGGAGGAAAAGGAAAACTTCAATAGTGTGAGCATAAGACTGTCTCAGAAAGTGACAGAACTTAATCCTATCAACATCTCATTTGCATATCCATAGTAAAAAATAACAATGGTATTTTTGTGACCAAAAATATATGCAAAGCAGTCATTGTGATAGTTCAGTAGCTATTTTTGAAATGGAAATTTTCTTACAATTTGAAACAGCTCCTTCTTCAAAACACCAAAAGGCATCAGCGTCTACTTTAGACTACAGAGCATTTTTTCAATGTGATATGCTGGATTTAACCATAGTATTCCCTTCAGAGGCAAAATTTACCCCTGTTTGTAAAAAATTGATAGATTTTTTTCTATGTGCATTTGAGATTGCTATAAACATCTGAAACAACTAATTAAAAGAAAACTGCATCAGTGCAATGAAGTGATATCAATTTGCTGTTCACTGCAATAAAAAAAAAATTTTTGCAAGCTCTGGAAAAAAAAAACACAAAATTTTCAAGTGGAAGAGCAAAGTAATTTTACTATCAGTACCAAAAAAATAAAAAAAACACCTCTCTGATTGCTTATTAGTTGTGACCCCCTTCATTGATGGCTGTATAAATCATATTTCTGCCATTGATTGTGTGCTTCTTTTCAGCACTAACATTTTAATAAGAAAAAAGATGTTAAATATCAAAGTAATAGATGAGCATTCCTCTAAAAGCCAATTTCATTAAATACCATCGGTATTAATCTTTCTAAATCTTAATTACAGCCTTTTGACATATTACCCCCTATTTGACCTTTTCTGCTCAATTCCAGTAAAGAACTATAGGACAGACAGGGATACCAGCCCATGTAAACCTACAAGAATGCATCATTTTAATGCTACTGAGCAAATGGGGATGGTGACCCAAATTATATTTTACTCAGGAGTCAATGAGCCCACATTATTCTATGTAATCAAGCAAGTTCTGACTTTCCTATTTCAAGATTAAGACATCTCAAAAGAGAGGCTCTTAAGTCTGAGCAGATAAAGTTCTAAAAACTGGGACTTTAAGAAAAAAAAATCTATTGTTGAAGAACAAAACTTCCTGAACTAGATATGTTCCCTGAAATCTAGAAACAATTAGTAATGGCAGCCTGTAATCGAACAACTTGAAGTTCAGTTGAAAATAGTAGGGGCTGGCAGTTCCAAGATTAAAAAAGTAATGATTCTGCTATTAAGCCACATTTGCACCAATCAATAGCTCAAAAGCATCCTTATTTTGTTAGATTCACTGAATAAGCACAAGTAAAATCTTGGAGGAAAGGGGGCTTAAGCAACTTGCCCCAGAACCACGTAAAGGCCCTTCACGACCAGGCACCGTGTTTGAATGGGAATTTGTTCAGTACGATGATCTTTTCCCACTATTTTTCTTGGAGTCTTTCTCCCTTTTATAGCCCGTACACTTCAATTTAGTTTATTTCCTTTTCTCTCCTAAGTTTTTGCTTCTTTTCCCTTTTGCTTATCCTTTTTTTTCTGTTATATCATTTTCATATCCTCAGGTGTATTGATCCCTCTCATCCTTCTTCCTTCATTTTTTTTCTCTGCAATAAACTGATTAGAAAGTGGAGAAAATAAAGCTCAATAGTTAACAATATAAGGAATTATGAAATTTTCCTGTATGTTCTCTCTGCTAAGATATAACTTTAAATTTTAAATATGGGGTGGACAATGTGGAATAATAGATTACCACTATTGTGGGGATTATCACAGTTTCATAATTTCAGAGCACATCAGTAAAAGCATTTTTTAAAAAAATTCACAAAATTTGACTATCTGGGAGGAAGACTATGCTTCTAGATGCATACAATTAAGTTATTAGGATATTTAAAAGATGCTTATGATAGTGTCTTTTAAATAAAAGAGCAATTAATGACCTTCTTCCTTTCATATGGGAGATGGGCAAAGAAGATCTGCCAAAAAAGAGAGTAAAAATCTATAGTCTCTGGAATTCAACACTTACAAGTTTGTTTCTGTCAGTCTTCCCTAAGAAGACCAAAGGTAGCAACAGAACAGTTGTATTGGAGAAATGTTCCCTTCACTTTGCAACATTATGTCAATCTTTAAATTTGATCCACTGTAGACTTAGAAACTGAGCAGATAAGTAAGAAATGTAGGGTGAACTAGTAAGTAGTTCCTTGCCTGCTTTCTGTAACCTGAAAAATTACTTCCTTCCCAAATGTTAAAACACATTTGCATCTCACAGTGGTGGCCTCAATGTATGAAATCCTGCCATCGTAAGTCTTTTGTTCTGCTTCTTCTTTAAGCTGATTTCCCTCATTGTCTTTTTTTAAAAGGAGACATTCTGCAGATAATATTAAATACATTAAGTATGACAAACTTTAATATAAAATTATACTCTTACTAAATCTAGGCAGTATTATTTATTGAGGCTAATTTTGTGCTGCACATAATGGTGTGCTAAACACTTCACAAACAGTATCTCATTTAATTTCACAATAACTCTAAGAAGGGGAAGAGGAAATTGACAGTTATACTATTTACATGATCAAGCTTAGGGAGCACGTAGCCCCATGTAACCTAGCTACATAGAGAAAAAGCCAGAATCTGTGCTCAGGTTGTACAGGGCCCCATGAACCACATGTAAGCTACCTACTACACTCTACCGACTTTTCTGCTATTTTAGGTTGATTTCTTCCTGGCTTGGAGACCCCATCCCCATGAAACATTTATTTGGGGTCACCGAACTGCTGCGCTGGTTGCGGTGTCTGGCTGGCATCTGCGGTCTTTTGGAGGGAGGTCATTTCAGAGGGGATAGTTTTCAGAGGGAGGGATTGTTGAAGAAGCGGGCAGAGCCTGTAAATGAGTTTCAGAAATTTCCCCAGGATCCACTGGGATGAAAAGCACAGGAGGCAATTTTCCATGTGCACATGCCGTCCAAATTCTTCTTGTTAGGTCTGACATGGAGCACTATTTCCATAATGCACATTAATAAGGCAATTTTCTTAGGAAAATAAACGGGGCTGCTTGCATGGCTTATTCAACTCAATTTCCATGGGAATTCAGCGGTTTGGTGCACTATGAAGAAGGATGGAACCCTTCCACAGCAGGGCTCTTAACTCGGAGGTTCACTGCTGACCTTTAACATATATTTTTATAACTTCCCTTAAATCCACGGTGTGGAGAAAACAACCTTCCTGCTCTTCAGTTCTCCAGGGCCTATGTACTCATGTTGCGCTAGTCATGTTGCATTAGATGTTGTAACTAAAAGGAACTTAGGTAATGCATCATAATGAGATACCCTAGGAAGAGAATTTGAAAGCAGGAAATGACAGGTGGATGGCAAAGAATTTGGTGCCTTGAAATTACAGATGAAGGATTCTCATGGAGATACCTTCTCATTAGCACATGATGCTGAGGCCGCATAGTTTTTATTTCATTCTAAGCATGTTTACTGGGTAACTGGAAGATACTTTATTAGACACAGAGTGTATATAAAGCTGAACTCAACATGATCCTTGTCCTCTGAGGGCTGATAATCAAGTGGAAGGAGGAGACATGCACACAAAGGGGCATAGTAATTATTAATAGTGCTTCAGAGCATGGATTTGGATTCTGATGGATTTGGAGTACTGTCCTGGCTCTGTATTTATTAGCTGTGAGACCTTGATGGAGTTATTTATTCTCTGTTTCAGTTTTCTTATCTGTAAAATGGCAGTAATAATATTACTTACTTATCTTATGAGGTTGTTTTGACCAGGACTGAGCAAAATGTTTGATTCATCATAATCACTCTATAAACTTGTGCTAATATTGTTAGAAATAACACCAGTAATAATAACAAAAGGTGGTATGTGTTAAGTGGATTAAATGAAGACATTGTAAAGTGTTGTGAGTACAGAGAAGATCAGCTCTTAATTAGATTAGCAAAATCTTGATAGATTAGAAGGTAGCACTTAAAATGGTACTAAAAGAGTGAGGAGGGTTTGAATAGAAATAAATAATATGAATGACCAAATGCCAAAGGGTGAAAAAATAAAACAAAAGTCATAGAAATAAAGGATGTATCCATAGAAGCATGAAATAGTCTGCTTTGAGTAGGGCAAGGGAATATGAGTAAGGCTGTAAATGTAGATAATGACCAGATAATGGAAAACCATATCCAAGACACTAAACACTGAATTCTTTTCTCAAAGTAGCTGGTGTTTGTGAAGTAAGATGTTAATAACGATGTTGGAAAAATAGACTCTGCGTTTAATTGGGGAAAGGATGGATTAAACAAAATTAACAGATGTCTTAGCTATAGAAACTGTCATAGATTTTAAAAAGCCAGTGCTCATGGAATGGGGGATGCGGTATACCACGACTTATTTTTACATACTGGGGAACATTTTCTCATGGTATGCCCATTTATGGAAAATAGGTTTAAAAATACTCTTCTATATACAACGGAAAAACTTTAAGGGATTTTTAGCACAACAATGGCAATTATTTGGCTTCACGTGTAACAAGCTTATTGAGAAATCTATAACTCGTTGATGTGTAAAATGAAATGATGTTTTCCTCCAATTATTGATTTCGATTGTTATCTGTCAGGTCCCCCTTTCTGGCTACTTAAAACTATCTTGGGCAGATTCTGAACGTTCTGGATAAGCTTTGATATTATAATTTTGGGCAGTCCAATTTAAAATTCTGATCTTTAAACTCAATCAAAGCTCTATGTTCCCTCCTTCTTCTTATAGGCTCAAATGTTTTTAGTGTGCGAGGATGGGAAGAAGAGGAGAGGAAAAGTCAACTCTTTTAATTCCTGGGGCTGTAGCCCCATCATTGCATTGGCTGATACTGAACATCTGTACTCCTATGTGTCAGGGATCCCCCCAGTCTGACTCTCATAAGTGCATGCATGTAGATTCTTCAGAGGGTCCTGTGTTGTATTGTTTCCCCATTTGCCTGACCCCTTGACATAGGACCTTCAGCTCCAAGTTATCTTTTCGACTCCTCCAACTCAAGCTGTTGTGGTCCAACAGGGAAGGGAAACAATACAATGGCTTAAGACAGCTACTTTCCTGGTGCCCACTTGACCTACTGGAAATCCACATCCTT
The DNA here is from genome assembly GCF_041146395.1 of Eulemur rufifrons. NCBI lineage: Eukaryota > Metazoa > Chordata > Mammalia > Primates > Lemuridae > Eulemur > Eulemur rufifrons. The sequence goes on from NC_090992.1 coordinate 19,118,876, forward strand.
GCTAAGATACCAGGCATGCAGGCTGTTCAGGAGGACTCCACCTGAAATAGTGTGCCAATTCTCTTTCCTCCACTCAGATTGGTCTGGGTACAGACCAACAAGCAAATTGCCTAAGCAGAGATCTCACCAGGGAACAAAGGAATGCCAATTTCTCTTTCTTACTAGCCCCCTCTAATCTTTATGGTGAATACCCCACCTGAAGCACATACTCTCCTGGCTGTTTAAAGTAAAATGGGGAGGAAAACGTCTCACCACCAATCCTGTACTCCCAACAAGCCTTGTGACCCGGGTATTCACCTTCCTTTCTCCTCTCCACTTTCTATATCCACTGACGGTAAGAAAAGGTCTGGCAAGGGGGGTTTTGATGGGAACAAGTTCGTTAATCCTGGGTTTTCTGGCTCCGCAGGTTGGAGGCTCCTTAGCAGCTCTTATTAGTACAAAAAGTACGCAATTCTTTGGCTTCCCATTCAGATTCTGTCCTCAACCACAGCTCCTGAATAACTGAAAGAGTCCTAGTCAACATTCAGCTACAAATGCTGCAATTTCAATTTGGTTTTATACATACACGCACACCCACACATATATGCATACGTGTGTGTGTGTGTGTGTGTGTGTGTGTATCCATATGGAGTAGAGGTGCAGCAGGCTACGAAAGACATATGGTATGAGTGAGAAACAAACTTTTGTTGTTACCCGTTGTTAAGATATTTGAGCTCATGCCTTACTATGCATAACCTAGCCTATCAAGACCGATGCAGATGTTGAGTGGTTTGGAAGAAAAATAAAGCAGGAAAGGTAGGGAGTGCAGCTGGGGGAAGAGGGAGTGATATTTTGTTTTATAATAGAGAAATCAGAGGAGTTCTTACAGAGGTCTCATTTTGATCTAAGACCCAAAGAAGGTGAGGGAACAAGTATGCTTGGATGTTAGATGGTGATGATTTGCATTTTTCTTCCTAGTCCCCTATTTATCTATCATGAGATTCAGCTAAATTCTTGACCTTGGTTGTCATGAGATACTTTTGTAGTCTTCCTAAAATTTCTCTTTTTATGCTTAACCTAATTTGAATATGTTTTCCTTCTAGCACCATAAACAGACCTGTCCCTTTATTTCTTACAAAGAAATAAGGAACTGTAACCAAGGCTAAAAAACGTGGGATTGTAGATATTCTCATATCTGCCGTGATGTTACCATGATTATTTATTTGTGCGAATATATTGTGCATCCTGCATTGCTCACTGAGAAAACATACCGAGGCTGAGATCGAAGCCTTCTCCCTCCTGTGATTCACAGTCATCTAAACATGAAAACTTGTTTTAAAAAAGAAATTCCAAATGAGAGAAGAAACATCTTCAACTGGAGGAAAATAACCCTGTGATCATAGATACAGATACGTAGTCTTAATGTGAAATAACCATTAAAAGCTAAGGGTCTCGTTTCATAATGTCTCCCTCATTGACAGGCAGCTGTGTGAAAGAAAAGCTTGTTTTAATGCAGGCAGAATGTGAGACACTCTGTAGACACTCGATCGATAATTGTGGAATGAATGCTGAAAGCCTATTTTTCTGCTCCTACCGGTAGAAGAGTGTTTTTGTTTTTATATTGTTTCCTATTTATTTGCCGGTTGTTGGTCTTTCCTGTCCAACATTCATTTCCCCTCTTTTATAAGATTTGCTGGGGGAACTGCCCCAGAGTCCTTGCAGGCAGCGGTGCGGATTATGACACCAAAGCGCCCCAGCCTCACCAGGCCGGAGGATAAACACGAGACTCAAGACTCGTCACACTGCGTCTCTTGGACATGTGAATCCTGAGTGGAGTAACACAAAAGAGGGATATTGTTGGAGCCAAGTCCTGCATGTGCTGTTACCCTGTTGGGACAGTCCATTAAATCCTGTTTTCTAGATGCATCAGAGCCTCCCTGGGTCAGTATTATCCAGGGTTCTATTGCTTGGCATTTTCTAGCTCCTATTTTAATTCTACCTGATAGTCACCAACAAAGTAATACAAGACAGAAACCTAAAACTAAAACAAAACAACCAAAAACACTCATCTTCTTATTCCTAATTATCTTACAACAAAAGAGGTTTAATAGATACACTTTTGAAGAAGAGCTAACTGAAAGATCTTGGAGACTGTGACAATTTGGGACAGCCATGCTTTACCAGTCAAGCGAGAGTTCTATATACACTTCCCTCACTTGGGATCCCTTAAACCTATTATTTATTCTAATCCTTCCCAAGATTGCAAGGCTATTCTTCCTCAGGAGATCTGGGGTTTGCTGGCATTTTCTCTCCAAGGCCTCTCTATAATCGAACTTTTCTGTTACTGTGTGTCCATATTGCATCTTCAGTGCAGACATCATCAATAAATTAATTGAAATAAAATTCTGATACTTAATGTATTAAGACACTGTTTGGCTCTCTGATTAGAGGATTATGGGGTGATACTGAGAAGCTGGTATACCCTGTACCTAAGACCCAGGGCCAAGTCAGAGACATTTTACTCAAGAGCCCCTTATAATGTGACAACTCTCTGCTCCTATCTGCTGTGGGAAGTTTCCCTGTTTATAAAATGGGCCTGTTTATAAAATGAAATACAACTGGTTACTCTTAAAATCATCTCAGCTTTCTTTTTTCTCTTTTTATGAAGATAGTGAGAATAAACACATGGGCTGCTTTATGTTAGAGGTGGAGACAGAAACATCTTCATTTAACTTTAGTGAGTATCATGAGAAACACATTCAGGTAATATAGAACATGCCTGGGAGCTCCTGGTCCAATACTCCTATCCCTGAAACAGTTATTAGAACCATACAATAGCAGCAGTTTATGACTGAAACAGCCTTGAAGTCACCTCCAAATTTCCACCTTGCATTCCAGAGTCCACCTAGTAAATATATAGCTTATCCCACCTCCCCCTGCTGATCTCCGATAATGAGGGGCATTCAGCTACTGCAGACTGCCCACTTCAGCTTTAGGTGGATTCATTTTTTTAATGTTCTAATTTCATTTATAATCCATGTTTATAATTTTTACTCAGTGTTCTGGGATCCACTCTCTAAAGGAATACAGAACTCTCTTTCCTGTTCAGACATATTTTAAGTCAGACTCAGGCAAAATCTACTAGATTCTCTTAAAAGCCTAAATGATAAGCTCCTAATAGCCCAAATAAACTAATTAGGAATTGCAATTTAATTACACATTAATTACACACCATTTTCTTTTTAATTACTGTCACTTAAAGTGAACTGTGACTACGAATTTGTTTCTATTGATTGTGATGGTAATAAAGCCCAACTTAGAGTAATACCTTTTTTCCCTTTTTTTAAAAAAACATTGTTCGATGGATTAATGTGGTTTTACATTCCTTGCCTCCTTTCCTAGGGTATTGTACTAAGTGGATTAAAACTTCAAATGCTGCAAAGATACAAAAGCGCTTTATAGAAAAATCCAAGACACGGGTAATTATCACCTAGGTTTTTCAATGATTTTTTTTTTTAATGTTTAGGTGGAGCTTTGAGGAATAAGTTTTTTTAAAGAGAGAATAAAAAATATTTTCAGTAGATGTATAATAGTCTTCAATGTCTCATCTATTGATTTTCTTTAGATCTTTAAAACCTCAGTATGACTTAAATTTTATGAAATGGGGTCGCTGACATCTGAAAAAGTACAACAAAAATATACACTGAATATCCTGTGGACTGAAACACATAATTGTCTAATGAAAAGGTTATCCACTGTGTTAAGTCCATCACTGGCAGAAAATTTCTATTACTTCTAAGAGAACAGATTTGGCTGTATCTTCAAAGAGCTCAAATTTTATGTTGACTGGAATTTGTCCATGGGTATTACTATGTTCTATTACCAGCTTATGGTATCTAATTTATAAAGTCAATTTACATGCAAAGCTTTTTGTATTCTTTGTACTACTTAAATTCATCACAATACATTTATATTTCCTTTGTGAAATCACTTCCTGGCTCCCAGCTATTCAACACATAACTTTTTAAACAAAAGAAGCTAATTCAAATGGTTTTTCCAATAAACCAATTCTAATTCAGCAACTGGGTCCATAAAACCTTAAAAAAATATTCCCTTCTAGTTGAATATATTCACGAGTTGGGAAAGATCATTCATTCAAAACCACTATCAATTTAGTATAATATTTTCTGGTGTGGTTAATAGCTATTACCAAAGCTACCCATAAAGGGATGAGGGGCATGAGAGAACTCAGACAGTGGAAATTGAAATGATTTTTTTAAAGACAGTGGGTTGGGGGGAGTGAAATTAGTAGTGCCTAGGGAAAGTTTTCACCCTTAACTCTGGTGCTGACTTGGAGGAGTGGTTTTTATGTCTAATGGGAGGATGTGTGCATATAACCTCTTGTCCCCCTCCAGCCCCTCCCACCCCCACCATGGCTGTCATAACAACCTCCCTCCTAATCTCCAGCTCCCGCTGCTTCTTTCCTCATGGCAGTAGCTTTTCTGGAGGGATGCTCAGTTGTGTCATTTGCAACAGCTTGAGAAAAAATTATCCTCAAATCACATTTCAATAAAGGCCATTCTGGTTACAATATAAAATCCATCTATTTTAAAGAAAATTTGCATTAAATATTTAAAATAAAAGCATAATGAGCATACCTTTCAGAAAGCCCTGAAGAAACTTGCAATGATGTCTTTGTTTTTGTTTTTTGTAAAGACAGGGTCTCGCTCTGTGGCCCAGGCTGGAATGCAGTGGCATGATCATAGCTCACTGCAGCTTCAAACTCCTAGGCTCAAGTGATCCTCCTGCCTCAGCTTCCTGGATAGCTAGGAGTATAGGTGTGTACCACAAAGCCTGGTTAATTTTTTGTTTAAAATTTTTTGTAGAAATGGGGTCTCACTATGTTGCCCAGGCTGGTTTTAAACTACTGGCCTCAAGAAATCCTCCTATCTGGGCCTCCCAAAGTGCTGGGATTACAGGTATGAGCCACTGCACCCGGCCCGAGTTCTGGTTTTCATCACCACGAACAACTGATATTCAGAGTGTTCAGAGGAAGGCAGGACATTGACTCTGTAGTTTGTCTGACTGAACAAGCACAGTTGTCCAAAACTTACAGGACACTTTGTTCTTGCTACAATGAATTACAGATGATGCCAAGTGCAATGTATTCTAATGTCTTATAAATACTAGTACAATTCAGGAAGTAGAATCAATCTGTTTCAATGGGTATTTGGAGGGAATGGGAGACAGAGAGAAAGAGAGAGAGAGAGATAGTTAGTTTATTAAAAAGTCCCATACATCAAGGGCACTATGCCAAAATATTTTGAAAAGTCCTATGTCTGGTGGAGGTTTCTCTTTCTCTTACCTAAACAAAGTTTCAGATGTTCACAAGTAGATGGCATATAACTTTTGCTGGAGTCAAAACCAATAAAGATGTTTTCAATTTTAACTAGAAAATCATATTTTTCAATAGGAAGGATTTTTTTTATTCATTTCTTTAGAATATTTTTTTGTAAGTGGAGCATCAATGAAAAACTATTCCATTTGGAACAAAATTTCTCAAACTTTCTGATTCTAAAACTTTAGGGCCAAAAATGCCATTAGTTATTTAGATGCTTTTTAATGGTCTGAAACTCACAAACTCAAAAACAGCGTTTAAAACTCAAATATAGTTAATAAAGATCTCAGGTATGTTATATTTTTGGTTAGGAATTATTTTTAGAACCCATGCTAATGAATAAGGTTTTTCAGCAATTGGATTTTTAAAAATTAAAGTCAAAAATATATTGGTTTATTTGGTGCATTCAGAAAAGTAAGAAGGATGGAAAAGGTTAAAAAATTAAATGTTTCCTTTAAAGTTCACTGATAGTGGTACAAAGATGTATTGAATTTTAAACCCTGAATATGCAATCTCCATAGGAATCATTTAAAATTATTTCTCCCGTTTCTTTTGTTTAATGACCTGAAGTCTGAAAATGAAAATCAGGAATGCCAGTTTGGTTTTCCTCTGAACAATTCACATAATGTACCTGCAAAACAGGAAAACAAGCCTGTACCTTTCAGATGATTTGATATGCCTGGTTTAGACCTTATCAAAATGAAATGGATTTGAAACTGAAGAGAACTGAAATTAATTAGAAACCTGACTCTGTCATATGGTGAAACACTATTAGGCTCTTTGAATCCTGAAAGGTATCTTTTCATGGACTACATGTTGGCAGGAGATGATTGGGGTCACTTTAGGAAGTACAGCTCTCTAAAGGCTCGTGATTAAAATCTTTTCAAATACTTCCTTGTTTATAAACACAGACTGCTCTGTAGTCATAAAGTAATGAAAGCTAAATATACTTGTAACTTGGTACAAAGTTAGGTAACAAGTAATTCCTTGCTTTTATATTGCATTAGAAAAAAACATCTTTTACTGGTGTTGAGTAACATTGAATTAACAAGATAGAGAGAGTTGTCAGTAGTCACAGCACAAGGAAACACATCAGGAATTTATTAGATTTGGATTTATCAGTGCATAGAAATTCAGGATGTTTAACTTAAAGGCAAAAAGAGCAGAACACTTTGAATAATAGCTTGAAGTGGATGATTAGCTAAGGGGATGCAACATTTAATAGCCAAAATAAATTACTATAATTATTTTATTACCTATGCTAACTGGTTCCATTGTTTTTACTGAAATAACAGCTCCCTGAGGAAGGGAACGGTGCTTCAATGAATCTCAGCTGTAGGCTTGTGTGTTCTCCTACAGCAATCAAAAACAATGAAAAATAGCCTTCATTGATAATACTCTTAATGTCTGCACTTCAGCACTTGGAGAAAATATACTATCCACCTGAAAACACCTGGAAATATCTGGAAGCTTCTGGACAAAAGACAATATGGTTTTTTTTGGCTCTTTAGCCCCTCATATTTGAATTCTTTTACTGGTTCTTGCCTTCACTATATAAGACTTTCCTTTTCTTTTTCTTTTTCTTTTCTTTTTTTTTTTTTTTTTTTGGTCTATTCTATTTTCTGGGAAAGACCTTCTTTAGATTCTGATATGCCTACCTTCTAGCAAAATTGTACTCATGTGCTTCTCAAAGTAGTGGGGAGGAAGAGGAATGAGTCAGGATGCCACAGAGTGTATGAAGCCATGGAAGGAAAACATTGCATATTCCTAGAAAGTCAGTTTTACTTGAATATTTGAGAAAACATTAAAAGAAAAATGGATATATTGTAGAGTATAGAAACATTTTCATTCATGAAAAAAGGAACTCCAAGATAAAGTATAAATGTGTGACAGACTTCTCTCTCTCCTGTCCCATCCTGAGCCCCTATTCCATCTTTCTTTCCCATTTTGCTCTGCTTTAAGGGGCATTTCATGAAAGAGATGGGTAAATATTGCTAACCTATTTCTTCAGGTCCTTCCACTGTTTTTCATCTTCAGATGAGGAAACAAAAAATCTGCCATTGTAAGATGCAAGTCCACAGAGATAATACCAAAAAAAAAAAAAAAATCAGAGAGAAGAAATCATTTTTAATTTAGGAAAAGTTATAGCCTAGTACTTTCAATTCAAGTTAGAATGATTTTGATCAAACTCTTTTTTTTTTTTTTAGTGAAGTAAGGTCAATGATTAAGTTTTTCAATTTAAATTTGCCATACCTTTTACATGGATATTTTCTTTGATTTAGTGTAGAAAAATATTCTGAGAATCAGATATTTAGAATGGTTTCTTCCAAGCCTTTTCGAAAGTCTGTTAGCTCAGCACTTACTCATTTACTCATTTCATTCATTGAATAAATATTTACTGACTGAGTCCTGTTCTAACGCAGACACCATGCTAGGTTTTGGAGATACAAAGTCGTCATAGTGGCTGCCTGCATGGAGCTCACAGTCTAGAGGTGAACGAATATGCTACTAGTAATGCCATTACCAAGCACTTTTATAAGAGACATGTACAAAGTGAGTATGGCGTGGGAGAGGTAACTGAAGAGACCAGAGGTGCTGGTAGAGGGTGTGTGAGTGAAAGGTGAAGAGATTAGCAGACAAGTCAAGAAAGAAATCCAAAGATGTCTCTTTATTCTTCCTTAAAGAGAAGACAATGTGTGAAATAAAGAACATAAATTTATATTTATCTTTAAAAATAAGTAGATATCCCATAAGCTACATGTTAAATATGCTAGATATTATGTTAATACTTAGGCTGCTCTGTGTGGTTTGGTAGCTATCTTTGGGTTGTTTGAAGGAAATTGGAAGGCAGAATTTATATAAAGAACAAGATTCAAGAAATGCCTCCCACCGGGTGATCACAGGGTCTACAATTCACTCAAGAATCACTGTATTAAGTAATAACATTAGAAGACAGGCCTTTGTTAGGTACATTAACTACACCAATGTATTGTGTAATGAAAAGATAGCTCTTATTATATTAACCCCCAATGCTTCTAACAAAGTTTTGAGAAAATGGTGGACATACTACAGGGTTGGGGAGATCTTGAAACTTTCAAATGCTATTGCTTCATTTAAAATACTCTTCCACATTTTTCCCTGCATCCCATCCCAACACACACACACACACACACACACACACACACACGCCCACATCCCAGCATAATTATCACCTCTTCAGTGGAGTCTTCCCTGATCTCTCTATTTAAAGTATGTTCCTGTTACCCTATTTCACACTCTTTCCTTCTTACCAGTACATCTATTTATAATTTATTTCACTTACTTACTTGTTTTTTATGACTCCTTCACTAAATATTAAACTTCATATTCACTTGATCATTTTTAAAAAAATCATTGTTGTATCCAAGTCCTTAACTGCTCAAAAAATATTTGTTGAATGAATGAATACATCAATAAAGAGATGAACAAGTGAACAGGATCTTAAGTTGGAGATGTGATGGTCCAAGTATTCCAAATGACACATCTGTTTAGGGGGTTTAAAACAAAGAATAATGCTTTAGAATTGGGAATGGCTTCTTCTCCACACTAAAGCAGTAAGTCTGTGAATTTTAAGCTGTTTTAGTTAGTATTTCTCCCTCATGCTCTTCTAGTCTCCTTTATTTCCTTATGTTTTAAGGAATTGTATTGACATATTTTGGAATATCTTTTTGTTGAGGTATTTTGTCTCCTCTTTTTCTCTAGAATATGTAGCATTTATGTCATTTTGTTGTTGAAACCACAGGGGCTTTTGGTCTTTTCCAGTTGTTTGTCAAGCAAAGATACAACTGTTGAGAAAATGAGGATTGCCAAGGAAAAAGGGAATTTTTTAATACAGAAGATGTCTTGTTGGGAGAACTAGAGAAGCTGCCTCAAATCTGTCTCCAGGACTCACCGAGATAGTGGACTTTTAAAGGAGGGGCCACGTGCCTTGGGGCAGGTTGTAGTGCAATTAACAAGGGGCTACGAGCACAGGGGGCAGGTGAGTCTTGGCCTCAGGGGCAAGTCTGCCCAGGGGTCTTCAGAATCTCAACTCCTTTGTCTTGCAGAAAATTCACCAGTTCTGTGAAACAACTCATAAAGTCAAGTTGTTAGCTAAGACAGAGGATTGTAAAAAACATATAGGAGTCATTGAAATTTGTTCATAGAGCCAGTTACAATTGCACTATTCATCTGATCTCTCCACGCTGTATTCAGTTGCGAAGATGCTCTACCAAATGCTTAAGAAATTGAAGAAAACAGCGTCCCTCAGCAAACTTTGCTGAATTAAGAGTCAAGGTCACAGAGGCAAACTTAATTCTCTCATTTCTACTAAACATTTATTCTGCCCATTCTCTCATAGAACGCAAGTTTTGATGAAGTTAAGAGAGGAAATCATTAGAAGAGGCTTTGAAACTAGAAAAGAATGTTTTTTCTTGTGCCTCCTTTTTATAGAATAGCCTTTTTTTTTTTTTTTTTTTCCTAATGGTCACATCTCTAAAATCTGCTCAATGTTTATCACTTCAAAGCCCCAAAGTATCTGAGCTACTAAAAGGAAGAGTGTTGCCCTAGCACCAAAGTACACTACTGGATTTTAGACCGAAATAGCCAGAAGTAAGTTAAGATTTCCTTAAAATACAACAAACACTATGTCAAATGATAACATCATGGTAATTTTGCAACCAGGTCTGTGAGCAAATTTCAATGACTTCTATATGTTTTCTTATAATCCTCTCCCTTAACTAACTACTTGACCTTTTGAGTTATTTCACAGAACTGGTGGATTTTCTGCAAGACAAAAGAGCTGAGATTCTGAAGGCCCCTGGGCAGACTTCCTGATGCCAAGACTCACCATTCCCCATAGCCTGCCCCAATGCACTTAGCCCCTTGTCAGTTACACCAGGATCTGCCCCAAGGCACCTGGCCCCGCCTTTAAAAGCCCATGATCTCCAAAAGTGGAAAGACGATTTGAGGAAGCTTCTCCCATTTTCATGACAACACATTTTTCTTATTAAAAAATTCCTTTCTTTAGGCCGGGCGCGGCGGCTCACGCCTGTAATCCTAGCACTCTGGGAGGCCGAGGTGGGCGGATCGTTTGAGCTCAGGAGTTCGAGACCAGCCTGAGCAAGAGCGAGACCCCACCTCTACTAAAAATAGAAAGAAATTATATGGACAGCTAAAAATATATATAGAAAAAATTAGCCGGGCATAGTGGCGCATGCCTGTAGTCCCAGCTACTCGGGAGGCTGAGACAGGAGGATCGCTTGAGCTCAGGAGTTTGAGGTTGCTGTGAGCTAGGCTGACGCCACGGCACTCACTCTAGCCTGGGCAACAGAGTGAGACTCTGTCTCAAAAAAAAAAAAAAAAATTCCTTTCTTTGGCAATCCTCATTGTCTCAATAATTGGATCTTTGTGTGACCAGCAACTGGAAGAAGGCTGAAACTCCCTTGTGGCTTCTAAGACAATTTGATGGTTTCAGGAAAAAAAAAAAAAAAAAAAAAAGTTACACATACAAAGGTAAGTACAAAGATTTTCGTGGAAATTGTGCTTGCTTTTAAGTTTGCTTGTCAGTTTAATGTAATGGGGTTGACTTTGAATGAATTTCATGTTGCAAAGTTAGAATTCATGGTTGAAGTATAATGCATGTACTTGACACTTACAAATTTCAGTAAATAATTAGTTACTATATTTGTTAAGCATATAGCTAGGAGTATGTTACATGTATTATTTGTTATCAGCCCCAGGACAGCCCTGTTTTATGAACAAGATAACTGAGGCTCAGAAACATTAAGTGAGGCATAGAAATAAATAGCTAGAATTAGATACAAATGGCATTGGACCCAAGTCTAATTGTAAGATCTATTCTCTTCCCTGTATAGTTTTGCTATATCCTTTTGGGGCTTTAATAAAGACTCCCTGATACACCATGAGCTCATTCTAATTCTGAGGGAGACAAATAAGGGTGAAGTGAATCAATAAATCATAATTTCTGTCAATTATGTTACTCATCCAAGGGGATCCTCAGGAAGCTCCCCAAACCAGGTGCTGACTGAAAGAGGCAGGCTCCTACTGGGGGTGTATCAACCAGCAAAAGGTGATTTACTAGACAGGTCACATTAACGATAGCAAAGTCAAGAGAATGGGCCAAATCTGTAAATCACCGAAATGAGATACGGTGCACATACAGGAAACACCTTATGGACAATATGCTACAAAAGACAGAAGTGATATAGAGGCTTAGAAAAGAAAGAGGGAAAATAATAATCACGATGAGAAGAATTTCTAATCCTATCAGAAATCCTTTGAGGTAGGAATTATTATCCTTATTTTATACCAGAGGAAACTAAGGCACAGGTTAAGTGGCCTGTCCAAGTAAAACATATTATTTATCAGGAGAATTAGTTTTAACTAACTTAAAAATCCGAGTGCTTTTCATTTTGTTATCTAATAATTTCGGTCTATAGTTGATTGGGTTTGATATTCAACTTGGCACCCTTAAATCAGTATTTTACTCTTTAGTATATGTAGGGAAAATAGAAAAGAGAAGGAATATTGATAGATTTTTTTTTTTTTTTTTTTTTTGAGACAGAGTCTCACTTGGTCGCCCAGGCTGGAATGCAGTGGTGTGATCACACCTCATTGCAGCCTCCAACTCCTGGGCTCCAGTGATCCTCCTGGCTCAGCTTCCTAAGTAGCTATGACTACAGGAGCACACCAGGATACCTGGCTATTTTTTTTTTTTTTTTTGTAGAGATGGGATCTTGATATGTTGCCAAGGCTGGTCTCAAACCCTCGCCTCAAGCAATCCTCCCATCTCGTCCTCCCAAAGTGCTGAGATTAACAGGCAACAGATTTTTTTTCTTTAAGGCAGGGCTCCTCAAACTGGGCACTATTGACATTTTAGGTTAGATCATTCTTTGTGATGGGGGGCTGTCCTGTGTATTGTTCTAGCAGCATCCCTGGCTTCTGCCTATTAGTTGCAAGTAGCACTAACTGCATTCCCAGTTTCAACAACACAAATGTCTCCAGACATTGTCAAATGTACCCTGTAAGGCAAAGTACTGCCCCTTTTAGAATTACTGATTTAAAGGAGCCAGGGGGTAAAGCTCAGCCTAGACTTAAGACACTCCAATTGTTGTCCTGCTTCAGTCATCTGTGACCTCTGTAAACTTCAGAAATTCTTGAACTTATATGATATTCAGAGAGCATAGCTATAAAAACTGAGAAAATTATGACCACTTTACTTATTTATATAATAATTAGAATGCCCCCAAATAAACATTTTAGAATGCCCCAAAGTAATCATTGATATGGAAATATTTTAGACATGTAAAAAGATGCTAGCCAATATAAAGGAGGATCTTATTACTTGTTTGTGGAAAAAAAATAAAGAGCAAAAGAAAACAAAAATCAGAGAACAGAAGTTTGGATTGTTTTAAGGCATATGCTTATTTCCTGTGCAATTACCAGAAGTCATAAATAAAGAGATGCTAACTCATAACAACTGAGAAGACTTCTTTAAAACTGTCACGTAAGAAAATCAGGTAACTGTTGTAGAGGTTTTTTGATAACCCTAATAATTGTCAGTCCCCATTGAATAAGTGAGTCATGACAGTTCATTCCACTTTCATATGTGTAAAACACTAAAGAAAGCCTTGTTATTCTGGAATTGTGAAGTAAACACTGGAATTACTTGAGTTAATTTCTAATTTTAGGTCTATCAAGAATTAGCTTAGTGACCCTGAGCAAGTCACTTGATCTTTCTAAATCCCATTTCTTTATCTGTTCAGTGGTAAGGAAATCAAATTAACTAATTTGCAATCTGGGTGGGAACACTCTGCGAGATAATGCATGCACAATGTATGTCAACACTTACAAATGTAAGGTGCCATCCCAAACCAAGGCATATTACCAGAGTAGTCTTTCAACATACAAAAGCAAGGGTATTTCAGAAACTGTTGCTTCAGACAATGAGATACTTCTAGAAGAGACTATATTTAAAGAGAAAAAGGATGAATTGATTCACTTTACAAATAAGAACCCCCTGTCAAACAATCCTCTAGTTATCCAAACCAGATCCCGAATCATCTAAAATCTCTAGAAATCTGCAATTATAAACATTTCTCTACATTCTTTTTGCAAAGTTAAAAGTATAAAGCAAAAAAAAAAAAAAAAAAAGAAAAAAAATCTTTATCCAACCCTCCTTGGGCTACAATGATAATTCTGAATATTAGTCAGGTTTGTGTGCTCCACAAACATAAGCAGATTGTCAATGCAGGGGAGCATACTCATTAAAATTACCAGAGGGAGAAGAACACCTATAACAGTCAGAAATATGGTAAAACTGTCAAAAGGTACATGGAATTAACTGTGCCCATTTTGGAACATATATAACTTTTTATTATAGTATGACAATTGAAAGTTTTCAACACATGAAAAAAAAGGAAAAAAGGAATATTTAAGTATCACTTCAATAGTGATGTCTCAGCCGGGCACAGGTGGCTGACACCTGTAATCCCAGCTCTTTAGGAGGCTGAGGCAGGGGCAGTGCTTGAGGCCAGGAGTTAAAGATCAGCCTGGACAAGACCTCCTTTCTCTACAAATAATAAAAAAAATTTGTCGGGCATGGTGGTGCGTACCTTCTAATCCCAGCTACTTGGGAGGCTGAGGTGGAGGACTGCTTGAGCCCATGAGTTCAAAGCTGCAGTGAGCTATGATCATTCCACTGTACTCCAGTCTGGATGACAGAGTAAGACCCCCCCCCCCAAAAAAAATAGTGATATCTGTATGCCTAGAGGAAATGTCCCTTTTTCTATACACTAGAACTCATTTTTTTCCTGCTGATAAATTTTTAAAATGGTATTGCTTGTTACACATTTTTCTTGCCTTTATTCAGCCATCCCTCAGGTGGTGGCCAAAGTCAGTGGTAGTTTATGTCCCTGAGACTGAAAGCTTGGATATCATTTTAAAAGAAAAATGTTTTTGTTGTTTTTTTTCTCTTCTCAGAAGTTATACATTTCCATGGATTCTTAAATTTGTCTCCTTTTTCAACTTACTCCTTTCCATACCTCTACCACTTTACTCATTTGGTTCAGAATCTAGAGTTGTTGGGCAGATGGCTCTCATGGGCCAAAGTGAGGAGAGTAAGAATTGCCAGGTACTTTTAAGATGATAGTTCAGTACCAAAGACAGCAATAGCAGCTGCCCTACACTGGATCTGGAACGACTTTGTAATTTACTGCTATGACCTCAACAATCAGATTTTGTAGGATCCATACTGACAATCAGTAGTTTATCTGTCAGTTTGGGCTGAACTATATTCCTTCTTTATTAGTTGATGGGGATTGCTTATGTAGTTCTAAGGAAGAATTGAAGACTTTCAGATATATGACAAAAGAACTTGCTCTGTGACCCACAAAGAAAATGTGAGTGATAGTCTTAGCCAGTAAAAACTTCTTAGCACTCTAGATGTTAGTCAAGTGTGCTTTGCGAAGCTCTGGACTTCAAATGCTTGAGTAAAGATGATATTTATTTTCTGAATCATAATGTGATGATAGTATCTCTTCTTTTATTTCTTATGTCCTTGTACCATGAGTCAGAAATCTCTCTAGGCTTCCTTTACATCTGTGTTTGTCTTTTGGGAAAAATCTTGACCTGGATTTTGAAACTAAGATGAAGTATGCCCATCATATTAGTTCTCTCTTGCAGATTGTGGACTCAGCAATACTTCTGACAGATATCTACCAGATCTGGAGAGACTTCAATATAATCTTCTAAATGTTTATTGAAGGTTAGTACACACATTTTTCCTTTTCATTGTGGAAAGAATAAAACCTGCACAACAATTGCATTTTACAACAGCCCCTTCTCAGTGTCATAAAATTGAAGTTGTAATTTAGGATGGATAGCTACAGAAAAGAACAGAAGTTCAGGATTTTTTAAGTTTAAGACAAACACTTTGCACATGTTACCAGTTAAACCTCTAGCACTTACAATCCTGTGAAGTAAATTCAGACCCTGGGGCTTGATGAGATAAGCATTACAGGTACTTTATAACAGCAAGCAAAATCGTCAACTTTACACATTTGATACATGTGCTGTTCAGTTTTCAAAAAGTAAAAAGAAAACTGAAGGAAATGAACATGGCATAGGACTCGATGCTAAGCATTTTCAAAATGCACATCTAGAATAGAAACATAATTTATCTTACATTTACAGGAGCATTCTAGAGGCCTCTCTGCAGAGTCAGCAAAGTGCCATGCATTGGCAGTCAGCCTGGAGGGAGGTGAGGTCACTGACCAGCTTGTAGAAGGGAGACCTTGCATTTTGTAAAGATTTTCATCAATAATATGGAGCTGGCATTTCCTACCTTGACTAAAATCTGACATTTGGAGAATTAGAATATCATATAAACATAACTTTCTGCCCTCTGAAAACCTGGCTAATGCCTCATTCTCCTGGTGAGGACAGTACTTTCAGCCTAGTTGATTTCAAGAGCAAAAGCACACCATAATTAAGGCAAGATATGAAGGAGTATTATCAAGAATCAATCCTGGTTAAGAATTTTATTTTGAATATCGACAGCTGAGTTGAATGTACATGATATTTATAGTAAGGAAAAATAAGAAACAACCAACTCAGGTATAAATACTTGAGAATAGCAGCACAAAAAAGGAAAGTATTGGTCAACATTGCTTTTAGCTTTATCCATGAGCACGTACCATGTGTCAAAGACTATGTAAGATACTCAGGTCTAAAATGAAGATAGTTCTTGCCCATAGTGTATTTTTTTAGTCTAATAGGGAAAATAAATCAATTTTATGATGTCACATATACCAATATAAAAATGTATAAACTTAGAATTTTTTAAGTATCACAAAGGATAGAATAATCAATATCTGTTGTACCCCACCTATGAGATAAAGAATGATGTTAAAGGCAAGAAGGTATAAAGGAGCAGGGTGGAGCTCATAAAGTATGACTGGGTTGGGACAGGAGCAGTTCAATAGAATATGGACTACATATGAAAGCAGGAGCTTGATGGGAAAAAATCTTGGATGTGACATAACATTGAAGATTTTGAAACAATAATATGATTTAATTTGAATAAGCCTAACTCTTATAGAAGTGAGACAGATTTATTTAGTATTGACCACCACACCAACAGTGGGTATGTTAGTGTGGATTTGGTGGGGACGTCAGTGGCAGTAAACAGCTGAACCAGTTAAGTAGCTAATATGTAGTACAGGTAAGGTATAAGAGTCTGAACTAAGGCTTGGCCGTGGGGTAACAGAGAAGGAAAGGATTTGAGAATAATTAAGGAGATAAAATGAGCAATCATAACTGTAATAATAAATTTTCAATGGAAAGATCAAAATTCATCTACCCAATAACTCTTGGAACAATCATCTTTATGGATAATTTTAAATTTCATCACGAAAAGTATTGACTCTCCAAGTAAGTGTAAGGCTCAACAAGAATAAATATCATATATTCCTAGAAATTCAGGCAGTAAAAGAAGCCATGTTAAAGTTATACCTGGTTTCTACAAAAACTAAACAGAAATTTAGGAAAAGTTGTTTCTGAAATTCTACTTTATGAGATACACACACACCCCCCCATATATACTCAACAGAAATAATGTACAAATAATCACCCAAACACATGCACTAGAATGTTCTTAGAAATTCTATCAATAATTTCCTCAAAATAAAAACTATCAAAAATCTATCATCAATAGAGTTAAATAAAATGTGCCATATTCTCACAATGGAATACTATGCATCAATGAGAATAAACAAACTATACTCTCACAGAAAATTATAGATAAATCACAAAAACATAATTCTGAATGAAGGAAAACAGATAAAAGAGTATACTATTAATATATGATGCTATTGATATAAAGTGACAAAATTTTATGATGTTAGAAATCAACATAGCTGTTACATTTGAGGGAGATGGTGATTAGAAAGAGACATGGACAAGAGTTATGGAGTTCTGGTAATATTGTTTCATGACCTGTGTATGCATTACCTGAGTATGATCAGTTTGAGAAATTCCATTCAGCTGTCCCTTTATGACTTATGTGATGCATATATCTGTATTTATATTTATGCTTTTAAAAAATTAAAAAATAATACTTAATGAAGTGAGAAGAAATAGTTGCAGACAGGAAGTGGGTTGTTACTGAGTAAATGCATATAGTTCTCGCAGATAGGCCTATTACAGCTAACTACGTGTAACATTACATATACTGGGAAACAAATTAGCCTCTCTTGGGGTTAATTGTATAACTTGTTTTAAATGATTCCTCAAAAATATATTCTTTTGGCTTCATAGTCACCTGCATGCTTTCAAGAGTTTAGGCTTATACAAACTGCATCAAAAATTATCTACTGGTTGTTTTATTTTTGTGTGTAAAATCATTCCAAGATCTTGTGTGGGTTGTCGATGGAAACTCACAAGTGGTCATAGATTGGAACAATGTTCTACTTTATCCCCTGGAAATAATGGCTTCCAGCCAACTCATGAGAAGAATGAAACTGCTTTGTATCAGACTCCCTGCTGTGCATTAGAATTTCAGTTACAGCTGCTACCTTGTTATATTATAACACCCACATTTCTTTACTTACAAGGGCAACTTCACAGAAAAAAATGCTGTGTATTCATTGTCTAATTATCAACTTCATATACCTTGGAAACAGACTATGGCTCAAACATGTGTATGACTCAAAACATTATGGTAAGGTTAAGATCTGGAACAATAAAAAAAATTTCCAATCACTTAATAAGCTCATATAACAGAAAAATAATGACTGCATAAAACTAGAGGTTTTTTTTTTAACTTAACTTTTTAATGGACAGATTTATTAGTAGAAATATGAAATGATTTAGATAAATGAAGAGGAAAAAATCTAACATGGAACAAGGTGGGCCAAGAACTTGTTTCAGAATATTGGCAGTCTGCCGAGCACACCTCTGGAAGGAGACGTGCCACTTTAATCTTTATTATGGAGTGATCATAAGTGGACTGATTCTGAACGCCATCTGCTCTCAATGAAGCATTGGAGTTACAGGCAGCTCACTCGGATATGCCCTTCACCCCTGCTCTCCAATGTCACCCAAAGTCCCATTTTGAAAGGTTGAGTTTTATTAAATGGAAAAGTTTATTATAATTAATATTCTTTATGAGGGCCATTTATTTTTAATGAATAGCAGAATGGACAGCTGAGGTTCCTTCCTCCACCCTGAAAAGCAAGCTAAATGTGAAGAAATATTATTATCTGTCCGGAGATCTCTATTTAGGCAAGAGGAGGATGATCTTTCAGTTGGATGCCCAGATGAATCTTTGAATGTTAGATAATACATCAACTCTTGAGCCTACTTGTATTGCAGTGCAGGTACTCAATTTAAAATAGCAACAAAGAGATGGAGACACCTGTTCTGTCCTTAATATAAAATATTTAAACAGTTGTTCATTCTGATCTTTAATACTATAATATCCTAAGTTAAACAAGATAATTTCCTTTGGTTTATTGTGCCCTATTGAATATTGTGCTCTATTGAATAGAGCACATCACCTGAAGTTATTTAGGTTGCGTGCAAACCTGGAATAAACCAGTGATGCTTTATATAAGACACGTTTGATCATAGATGCATATGACTGCCTTGCAATAATAGGAGACTATAGTGGATTGGGTAATGTCCACCCAAAATACATATCTGAGTCCTAACCTCTACTACTTATGAATGTAACCTTATTTAGAAGTAGGGTCAATACAGACATAATTAAGGACATCAAGATGAGAATATCTTGGATTTAGGGGGGGCCCTAAATCTAATGACTGGTGTCCTTAGAAAAGAAAGGAGAGGGAAATTAGAGACACAGACACATAGTGAAGAAGGACATTTGAAGACGGGGCAGAGATTGAAGATGCATCTACAAATCAACAAAAGACAAAGATTGCAGGCAGTCAGTAGAAGCTAGATGAGAGGTGTGGAATGGATTCTCCTTTGGAGCTTCCAGAAGGAATTAACCTTGCTGATATCATAATTTTGGACTTCTAACTTTCAAAATTGTAAAAAAAAAAAAAAAAAAAAGTATTTTTGTTGTCTTAAGTCACTTAAGTTTGTGGTAATTTGTTATGGCAGCTCTAGGAAACTATTATACTACAGGGATAATTATGGTTAATTTGAATTTTCTGGGAATCTTTTTGTGAGCTTAGGAAAAAAAGATTGCATTGGTGTTCAGAAGACACTGGCTGTTTAAGTAGTTAAACAGCTTCGCCCTCCTTTACTCTATTTCACATTTTTTGCACATTGACTCATTCCCTTCCTTTTCTTTCCCAAGATATGTTGGAGAGAATGCCTCGAAACAAAAGGAATTCTTCTTTGTGAACAATATTTCAGATAACATGATAAAAATGAAAGATTTCAGGAAATTCATGGCAGTTATTTTGGTAGACACCATAGAGAATCCAGGACCAACATATATTAAGATGATACTTTATACACTTTTCATATACACAAAAACAGCAGAGTTATAAATGCTATCCTTTGGATATGTTAGCACCATTGCTTACACTGATTATGGAACTACAGCACATTTCCCCCAAAGACAGTGTACATTTACACATGAAATCAGCCTGCTTTTGTATTTTCCTGATTAGTGTCACCCGAGTGTCTGGTAGCTTACCTAAGGCAAACTCCTACCACCCAAATAACATATGTTACTATTTCCTAGAACTTCCATTCCTGGGGCCTCTCTGAAAGGATACCACTAAATTACTGTCAAAATGCATACTTATGGCTCAGCATAACTCAATTACCCTGACAGCATTTTTTACATTTATCTTTTATTACTTAAAGATTTATTGTTCTGTCCCTTAAGTAAAACTGTGAAGCAAATAAAAAACAATTTATTCCTAATTTGCAAAGGCAGTAACAAACAACCTTGGCCCCTTAAAAATGAGATTAGTAAGGATAATGTTCTAAGAATCTCTTTGTCATCAAACAGAATCTTTAAACAGAGTTATGTTTTAAGATTGAAGCACTTCTCTTTTAAGACTATTTCTTATCTTGTGAAGTTGCCCTTGTAGAAGATTCACAATGACAAAATATCAGAGTATTAGGGTTGACAGAGGATAGCTGGGGGAAATACAAAAAATTGCAATGTTAACAAATATTTTGAAGCTTTCTTTTCACTAACTCTAATGGCTTATGCATAAGGGAAAATGAGTAGAAAGTGTTTTAAAATAATAATAGGTGCACAGCAATTAGAGCTATAATTTAGATACAAGAAATACTTCAATACAATGAAAACAAAATGTGTTAAAAAATGGAATCTCAGCATTTCTCGAGGAATTAAATGCATTTAGTAGATATTTGACAGTAAGTTATATAGGAAGTCTCGAGGCCTAGATTACAATAAATGCTTTGAATCTGTTTTAACTGTTAGTTGACAAGTTATGTCTCTTTGCTGTATTTTTCATTTCTTACAAGTGAAATGTAGGAGTGAGAGGTAATGATTTCTATATTAGTTTCTAAAGGCTCTTGTAACAAGTTACCATAAATTTAGCAGATTATAACAACAGAAATTTATTGTCTCACAATTCTAGAGGCTAGAAGTCCAAAATCAGTGTGTTAGCAGGTCCCTGCTACCGCTGAAGCCCCTAGGGAAGAACCTGGCCTCTTCCAAGCTTCTCCTGGCCCCTAGAAACACTTGACATTCTTTGGTTGTAGATGCACCGCTCTAATATCTGGCCCCATCACTGTCTTCTCTGTCCCTCTGACTCTTCTGTGTCTATGCATCTTTCTGTGTATCCTCTCCTCTTCTTATAAGGACATCAGTCCTTGAATTTAGGGCCTGCGCTGAACCAGTATGACCTTATCTTAACTAATTACAACTACAAATACTCTATTTCCAAAAAAGGTCACAATCTGAGGTTCCAGGTGGATATGAATTTTGGGGGACACAATTTAACCCATTACAGTTGCCAATGTTACAATACTAAAATAATTCTCTTCATTCTTTTATCTCCTCACCAACTAAAGGAGGGCAAAGGAGCAATGGTGTACCTTGATTCTTTATGTAATCATATATAAAGATGGAAAAAAATTAATTATTTGGACTCAGAGTTTGCCTGTGAGGCAATGAGGTCTATTATTATTAATATACTATCTGGTGCTAGTTAATCAAAGTAGTTACAAAGTACGATGTTGGCAGGATTCAGACTGGCTTCAAACTTTCACAATACCATGAACTTCAGGCAGCTACAGAAAAAAAGCCTGCCCTTAGAATCAGTAGGAGATGCATAAATCCAAACCTATAACTACTAACTAAAAAAATTAATCTAACTACATTCTGTAACTGAGGGGTGAGTGAAGTTTCTTTACAAACACCAAAAGCTGTGCCATCTAACCAGAATTATCTGTAAACCACCATATCTATGTTTTCCTTTCCAGTTCCCATTAATTATTGTCATTTAAAATAACCATAAATGATTTATATCCCAACAGGGATTTGATAACCTCCTTCCATTTATGAAGAGTCCCACAAATATCTATTGCTTCCTGGCAATTTTCTATTCAGAAACAGAGTGGTAAGAATACTTCCATATGAATTACATTATCTAACAGAAATGTTCTGATTTTAAAGACCTAACATAGCCAACAAACACTTTACATGGATTCCCTCACTTGATGAAAAGAACCCTATAAATTAGGGGCTTTAAATCTCCCCATTTTGAAAATGAGAAAACTGAGGTCAAGGGGATTAATTAAACTCTTTAAGATCACAAACCTAGTGAGCAGAGGAGCTTAAATACAAAACCAAATGGCTGAAGTCATAGCCCATGCACTTTACCATGATGTCATATTCATGTCATGCTCATTTAAATCTCAAATTTGCACACAAGCTGCTGGGAACTCCAGGACTTCCCTCATCTTCGAGGGAAGGGGGTTCTCTCTATCCTTGGCCTTTGGCACGTCACTCAATCCTCAGCCATTCAGCTAGATTTTTCTTTTTAAAGACAGATATCCTTTGCTGTCTCTCTTCCAGGACACTAGTCTTGGATCTGGCTTAGTTTCTGAATCAACAATCTCCCCAGGCTCCCACTCCCTCAGGCTACTTCCTTGTCATATAAATGAAGAATACAGGAATGCTTTTTTGTTGTTGTTTTTTCCTTCCTGTCAGGATTTTGTTACTATTCTCAGAATGGGGAAATAGAATAGTAACAAATATGGGGCAATGACAAGTTTCATGTAAACTTAACATTCCCCTTTTCTGGATTTTTCATCATGGAAATCTTAAAGAATATCATATCTAAAAATCTTTTCTCTTTTTTTTTCTTTTTTTAGAGACAGGGTCTGGAGGGCAGAGTGCAGTGGCTATTCACGGGAGCAACCATAGGGCACTACAACCTTGAACTCCTGGCCTCAGCCTCCTAAGTAGCTGGGACTACAGGCTCACGCTGCCTCACCCAGCTCTAAAAATCATTTAACTTAATGGACAGCTTGAATCAGCTCCCCAGAACTGCAATGGTCAGAGCCTAAAATGGCTTGGATAGAGTTAAATTGATCTCAATTTGAATATTTTTTGCTTACTTTTCCTCCTTTGAGGGTCTGATCATTAATACTTTGGAATGCTCAGAACCAGGCTGACCCTGGTTTAGGATCCCCAGAGCAAACTTTGGATTCTCTCTGCCATTTCATTCACTTAAACCTGGAGGAGAAGTGCACAGTCTGCATGTTTTTCTTTTGCTTTGAAGAAGTCATAGGTCAATTCTCCTCCTGTCAAGTCTTCAAGAATTGTCCACAGTTGAGTTACTTGCAGCCTTAGGGTTGCTTTATTCCACCTTCCCAAGTTTCACCTTTGCAACTCTACTCTCTTGGGGTTCTGCTAAATTACTAATATTCCTGCTTTTACTTTATCCTGCTTAATAGTTTCATTAGAGGAGGAAGAGTGCAGGGGACGCTGGTGGACCAATACCAAGGAAAGATCAGACCCATGAAAATAGGCTAAGGAGAAACATCTTAATGATAGCAGATATCTTTTCAGGACAATGTTTCCTAATAGGTGGTGAGCACAAAACCAGTGATGTTTTAGGTGATGTATGGATAAATGTAACAAACATTTAAAATTGTGTATTTATTATAATCTATAGCACAAAGAAAAAAACACAACTACTCTATCATACCTGTGCTTGGTTATTGCTTCTTAGGACAAGGAAAAGTTGACAAAATCAGTAGACCTAAAGAGTAGAAAAACACTAAATAATGTCATGAATGGTACATAGTAATGGCAAAACACGGGATTCTGCTATGTAAACGACAGAAGTTGGAAGGTCTTGTCTTAAGAGATCAAGAAACATTAAAAGCAGGAAAGAACATGTCCATTTAGAATTTGAAGTTAGATGATTCACCAACTGGATCTCCTTGGACAAAATTAACTCCTCTGGCCTCTCCTACTTTCTTAATCCATAAAGATGGAAAGTCTTCCTCAAAATGCATGTATAAAGATTAAATGGCATGACTATGTGTTAAGGTCCATAATAGGTAGCTAATAAATTTCAGTTCACTTTTTTCTTCCCCGCCCCCACGTACTAAATAATAGACATAGTAAGTGATGTTTATGGGTGGCCTCAAGTCTACAAATGTTTTCCTTTCTCCTCCGTCCTGTTTCTTTTCTTTCTCTTCCACGGATGATCTCTATTAGTCCTTGAAAACAAGATTTATTCTGTGAAGATTTTTGGATTCATATTATGAAGGAAAAAACCCACAAACTTCAAACTCTTTTAAAATCTGTACTAAGCTGTTTTGTTTATTTTGGAAGACGGGAATTGGCCGCTCATACTTTTCAATGGGTGTTTAGAAGCTGGGTTGCAAGAGGTTAACTTCTTAAAGAAATGAGAAACATGTTGCCTTTTCCAGAAAAAAAAAAAAAGAAAAAAGAATCTGACTGTCAAAGAGAATAAAGCAATGTTCCAGTAATACTGAGTAGTTCTTTAGCAGTTTTTCAATACTCATCAGTGATAAATTTTTTATAAGGAATGTAATTCAGTGGTTCTAAAATTTAAATACACTTTTGAACTATCTGTATAAGTAAAAAATTGATTTTTATAGGAATGGGGAATTATTTGGCTTAAAATTATGGAATAATTGAGTGAAGCAGCAATTACTTTAATAGAGAAATATGTGTATAATTTTCAATGATGCTTTGCATAAAGTATATGAATTTCTTGAAATTTTTATTTTTTCATTTAACCAAAGGCCTGTTTGTGAAAGACTTTTCAAAAAAGACAGAGTTAGTTAGCTTTTACATTTAAAATGATATGGTTAATAATTGTATATAAAAATATCTGTATATGTATGTTTTAAATCACAGACATTAGGTAAAAAAGAAATTAACCTTAGGACTCTGAACTTTTTAAAAGTTTTCCATCTATCTTTTTGGGAGGATACATATTTAATGGAATTAAAAAGAAAAAAGAGTCTAAGGCACTGTAAATACTCAGGAGACAGTTACTAAGGAAGCTTAGAGCTTTCTCCTGGAGGAGATAACCTACTAATACTGAGACTTTGAACTGAAAACCCTTTGGAGATACTGCAAGGAGGGAGATCACTCTAAGGCAACTGCAAGTTGTTTGGGACTCAGCAGTGGAAAACGACCACAGCTCCATCATTTCTAGGAAGACAGCATCACAATATTCTTATAAATTGACTTAGTTGATTTACCTCTTTATAAGTTCAATATCTAGAAAACGAATTAAAGGACTTGTCTCACCAGCCTGAGCAAGAGCGAGACCCTGTCTCTACTAAAAAAAAAATAGAAAGAAATGATCTGGCCAACTAAAAATATATATAGAAAAAAATTAGCCGAGCATGGTGGCGCGTACCTGTAGTCCCAGCTACTCGGGAGGCTGAGGCAGGAGGATTGCTTAAGCCCAGGAGTTTGAGGTTGCTGTGAGCGAGGCTGATGCCACGGCACTCACTCTAGCCTGGGCAACAGAGCAAGACTCTGTCTCAAAAAAAAAAAATAAATAAAAAAAAAAATAAAGGACTTGTCTCTCTTAAAAAAATTGTAAACATATTACTTAATAAAAAGAAATCTAGGAAACATTCCAGGTAACCATAGGATAATGACCGTTGCCTAAATTCTAATTCTTCACAGTCCTCAAAAACCATAACAATGAGCAAGAAGGACAAAGAAAAGCATTCACAGCCAATGAATACAGCAAACCAATTTCAATTTACAGATAAGTGGGGGCAAAATATCCCAAACCCAGTAGATGTCTGAGGAAAAATCACATTATCATTTCCATATACTCAGAAAAAAACGAACTCTCAAAATCATTTAATAGTAGAGAAATTTACAGACGCTTCTTTAACACAACACTGTATTTATGCAAATCTATCAATCAGTCAATAATCATCTACTTATATGGATTGGTAGATTGATAGATACCATAGCCCAAAGCCAGCATCTTACTTAACGGGAAAGCATTGGCTGATTTCCCACCAAAAACAGGAGCATAGCAAAAACACTGAATATCTTCACCCTTATTTGATATTTTGATGGAGATATTATCAGTGGAACCAGACAAGAGAAAACAATTAGAGGCATAAAATTAGACAGAATAAGTAAAACCATCTCTCTGTATAGATTATAATATACCCGGAAAATCCAAAAGAATTGGTCTTAAAATACTTTATTCAATAAGAATTCAGTAAAATAGTGGACTATATAATTAATGTGAAATAGCAGTTGACTTTATATATCTTCAAACAATAACCACTGAGAAGAGATAATGGAAGCGGAAAAACCCCATGTGCAGTAGCAAATTTAAAGATTAAATAACTAGCAATAATTTGATTAAAATTAGGAAAATACAAAGACAATTTTTAAATTTCCTAAAAGTTCAAAAGTAGAATTGGACAAATGGAAGGCCAAACCATAGTTTTAGATAGGTTAAGTCAATATTATAAAAATGTCAATTATTTCCATGTTAGAAAGACACTATATAATCACAATACATACAGCAATTTACTATCTGGGGCTAGACAAATTTACTATAATATCCTTGTTTAAAATAATATACCAAATAAGAATGACTAGAAGAAAAACCTGAAAAAGATGAGTAATGGGGGGACAAGACAGGCATATCAGAAATGGAAACATATTTGGAACCCTCTAGAATATGCTTTTTTCAAAAACCGTAGCTAATGCCACATAAATAGTCAGATAGCAATGTTTTAGAAGATAAAAGTCCAGAATCGGCCCAAGCGCATATGGAAATATGAGTTTTCAGTGACATCTGAAATCACTAGGGGAAGTCAACTTTTTAATCATTAATGTTGGGGCAACTGGAGGAGAGCCATTTACAAAAGGATATTTTAATAAACGTTATAATATCAATCTAAAAAACAAAAAGGATAAAACTAGATCTAGATCCCACATTCCATACCAGAATAATTTGGAATAAATTAGAGATTTTTTAAAATACAAGGACTAGATGAAATATAGATGGATTACTCTATAACCAGTGATTGGAGATAATAAGCCTTTTAGCATTCAAAATTCAGTAGTAACAAAAGACAATACTGATACAGTAAGTCTTAAAAGAAAAATAAAATGCCACAAATAAATTACAAACAAAAAAATTTGCACATTATAGGCAAATGGTTTATCTTTCTAGCATATGAAAAGCTCCTAAGTCTGAAGAAACAAAGGGTCAAAAATTGTAATAAAAATTTGGGTAAGAAATGTGAAGAGAGTTCCCAAAAAAGCTAAGCAAATGATACTTAAGCATATGAAAAAAATTATCTGTCTCACTTATAATTAGATACATACAAATTAAACTATAAAAAGATACAATTTCTCACATAATAAATTGACAAAAATCCAAAAGTTTTACAATACGCTCTGTTGGCAGTGCTGTGGAGAATCAGGCCCCCTATAACATTGCTGGAATTATTACAAATGGCATAACTCCTATAAAGGAGAATTTGGCAATATGAAGCAAAATTGCATATGCATTAACCCCTCCACTCAGCATTCCCACTATAAAGATTTCATCTAGGAGAGAAAGAAAACCATCCAGGTATGAAATACCAAGGCAAATGGTTACTCATAGCAGAATCATTTGAAACAGCAAAAGGCTGGAATCAATCCAAATGTTCAGTATTAGAGGGCTAGTTTAATGAACTACTGTACTTCCACCAAACAGTGTATTACACAGCTATAAAAAAGAATGAAGACTAGTATTTATGTACCGAAGCAAATGATCTCCAGGATATACTAAATGAAATTTCTAAAGAAGCTGGAATATAAACATACATATGCATGCTTTTGCTTAAAGAAACAAGAAATAAATAGAAATGTTTCCTTGTAAGAGCATGGGAAATAGAATAAAAGCAAGATTTCTCTGAAAAGAATTTAAAATATTTTTTTGCTTTCAAATCAGGTAAATGGTTTTATTTATTTATTAAACCATAAATAAGTTATGAGAAATAACCTAAAATTAAAAACAAAGTAAAACAGATAAATAAAACTCTATGTGATATATTACAGGACAAAAAGAACTACAAAAATATCTTAAACTTCAGTTAGTGGTTTTATTTTTAGTAGCATTGTTGATACACTTATGAAATGTAGGATAAATCAAGTAAGTATACAGAGTAATATTATTAGATAAATCAAGTAAGTATACAGGGTAATATTATTAGAAACCAAGTATTTCAACATAAGAGAAAAACAACCAAATGTAAAAAACTTAAAGAAAGAAATCCTATAATATTAAATTTGTATTAGGACTATCATATAAGTTATCATATAAGTTATGAATCTCTCTCTCTCTCTCTCTCTATATATATATATATGTATTCCATCTATATCTATATCTATTTATCTATCTCCCTTTCCAATTTTGTTGACCGAAATGGCATAGAAGCAATGACAAAGTAGTAGCAATGAGCATACCCAGCATTGACTTCTAAAAAGCATTTCTCACTCAAAAGATGAAGTTCCTTGAAGAAAGTAGCTGATATCGGGTCTAAAGCAGGAAAAGGAAGAGGAGAGCATAGGCTATCATTCGTAAGAAACACTCACAAACTAATGGGAACGTAAAAGGACATAGGAGTCAGCTAGCCAACTTTGAAACGATTTGACCATCAAAAAGAAAAATGACTGTAACTGATTGAAAACATGAATAAATAAAAATATGTGAGTCTTTAGTAATCTTTTTTGCATAATGGCAATCCCTCAGACAAATTACTTGCCAATACCAAGGAGAAAACGTGCATTTGTGGACAATGTCTCCAGTGGGCACATATACATATGCGCACACCCCCCCCACCCCCCAACAGCACTTTGAAGTGGTAATATCTGGCTGTCTCTACCTTTACCAAATGATCCACCTCCACATCCCTGATTGGGAACTACAACTTGATGTTTTATGCTTTCTAATGTGACACATTTTGAAGAAAACATCGTTATCCATTTGGCATTCTTAAAATGCTAAACTGAATATACAATCTTTTATCTCTAACTTCCAGTTTACAGAAGATACCAAGTATACAGGGAAAGCTTAATAACCAAAGAGGAAACAGTCAAACTCAAAGTATAGAACATTCTACAGGATAATTGGCCAGGTCTTTCCAAAGAGTTAATGTCATAGTATAAACAACAACAACAACAAAAATATATCATAGATTTAAAAAGAATTACAAACTAAAGCAACCAAATAGGATATGTGAAACTTGATTGGCTCATTGTTGAGGGCAAAAAGTTATAGAAGACACTGAGGGGAGAAGCAAATAAAGAAATTCATATGTGATCCGAATATTAGATAATGGTAGGCAATGTTATTTATTAGATTTCAGGATTGTGATAATATTGTAGTTGTGGAGAAGAATCTTCTAATTGTTAGAAGATGCATGTTGAAATTTTTAGGGAATAGTATTATGGTGTCTGAAACTTGCTTTCAAATAATTCAACAAAAAAATTAATATAGATAAAGATAAAACAAAGATGGTGAAATGTTCACTTTTTATACACTAGATATCACTTTCACTTTACTGTCCTTTCAAATTCTCAGTATGCTTTAAATTTTTTATCATAAAAAGTTGGGATACAAATCTCCTGCAGAAGTTGTTACCCTATTGACAGGTCATGTAAAAATTATCCATTTACGTGGTTAATACTCCATGCTACCTGATTTTAAGTAGAATTCGGAAAAAACACAACTCAGTCTTTTTTAATTTAATTTTGTTTTGTTGGGTCTTTCCTTTCAAGATATTACTTTCTCTCTTAAGACATGATAGGACAAGAGAGACTGAAATATAATGATCATTGTTAAGCTTCTAAGTCATGGAATAGCATGGACATTCCAGGCCTGCAGTGCCAGAGGGTTGATGAAAATAAACTCAGAACTGTCCCCTAAGGAGTCAGTTTGTTTTTCTGTCTTGCATCAGCTGAAGCAGTTAGAGTTTTTTGGTTTAACTTAAGGGAGGGGGAAACGAACAACTAGGCCTCAGAAAGGGCAAGGACCATGGAAAGCAGAAATATCCTGCATCACAGTTACAATGTGTTGACTGCAACTGCTTTATCACTCCAGTCGTGATTCAAATTCCCAGAGATAACTGGGCCCAGCATAGGTCACATGCTGTGTTGATCATCCCTTTTGACTGACAACAATGATGAGGACTCAGGGGGAAGAAGAGGCCTCCTGAAAACAAAATCAAAGCCTCTTCAGAGAGAAAAAGTCTTTGGGATAATAAAATCTCAAAAGTCATCCATCCATACATAGCATAAGAATTTTGAAAAACCTTTGACTATGCATTTTTAATTAATTTTTTATTAATAAACTTTATTTTTTAGAGCAGTTTTAGGTACACAGCAAAATTGAGAGGAATATGCAGACAATTCCCATATACTCCCTGTCTCCTCCACTGTCAACGTCTCACACCACAATGCTTCATTTGTTACAATCAATGGACCTACTGATAGGGGTTCAGGACATAATGCTCCAAGCAATGGCACTTTGACATTTCAAAAAGCAGCACAAGCAGGAAGGCCACTCTCACCTTCCCTTCTTCCCTGAAGCAGGCCATGAAAACTGGGAAGGTCACTCTCTGACCTTTGACCTCCGTTCTCCACTGAAGACCTCTATGTGACAAGTATCCTGTCCTGTGTGCAGAAGGAAGGAATGTCACATAGAAATGCCAAGAATCTGACTGAACAGGCCTGCTAAGTTCCTCCCAGTTTATCACCATTGCATCTAACTCTTTTGTCTTCCATTCATACTTCTGCATGGCTGCCCATAGAAACACACAGATTTCCCCATTTCTCTGGATTTTCATTTCTGAAGGCTCCTGTGTCATGTAAAACTTGTATTAAATAAAGTTGTATACTTTTTCTCTTGTTTTTCTAGCTTTTGTTACAGGGGTTTCAGCAT
The DNA here is from genome assembly GCF_041146395.1 of Eulemur rufifrons. NCBI lineage: Eukaryota > Metazoa > Chordata > Mammalia > Primates > Lemuridae > Eulemur > Eulemur rufifrons. The sequence goes on from NC_090992.1 coordinate 19,149,725, forward strand.
GAAAGTTGTGCTGGGTTAGGAAAAGATGTTTCTTTATTCTCCCCTATACTACATTGACCCATCATCATCCCTCAAAGTCCATAGTTTACATCAGGGTTCACTCTTGGTGTTTATATGCTATGGGCTTTTAATGAATTTATTTATTTATTTACTTATTTTAGAGATGGGGGTCTCCCTATGTTGCCCTGGCTGGTCTTGAACTCCTGGCCTCAATCAATCCTCCTGCTTCAGCCTCCCAAGAAGGTAGGATTACAGGCATGAGCAGCTTCTCTATGCTGCGGGCATGGACAAATGTACCTACCACGTGTCCACCATTGTATAATAGTATAATAAAGAATAGTTTCAATGCCCTAAAAATCCTCTATGCCATGCTTCTTCCTCCTTCTCACCTCTCTACCCCCTGACAACCACTAATCTTCTTGTTATCTTCATAGTTTTACCCTTTCCAGAATGTCATATAGTTTGAATCATGCAGTATGTGCCTTTTTCAGATGGCTTTTTTCACCTAACAATATATATTTAAGTTTGACTATGCATATTTTTAAGTTAACATCTCAAATTTTTCATCATAAATTCAAATTGTTTCAAAGAATACAACTCCCCGGATATTATGAATATTGACATTTAAAAATAAAACTGTTGCATGTATTTAAAGACTATTTCAAAAATAGGTAACAGCACGACTCATAACAGCTGTAAAAAAATGTAAAACTCTCATACACATATTATAAAGATTTTATTTAACTTGTTAATAAGGAAACTGAAGATGTTACCACCAGTTTTAAGGAGAATCTGAAGAACAGATATATTTGTAAATTAGAAAAGCTGGAATGAATATGCAAATGGAGGCCAAATTGTTTTTTCTACAGAGGAAGGAAGGGTGTGCATCCACTGGGTAGAATTCATTAGCATGTCTAAAGAGAAGAATTATTTTATATTGCTCTTTAGTTATCTGTAACTTAAAGAGCTATAAAATAGACAATTCTTACTTTTTCCTGTACATCTTTTTGTTTTTTTTGAAACAGGGTCTCACTATGTTGCCCAGGTTGGAGGCTGGAGTGCAGTGGTGCAATCATAGATTACTATAATCTCAAACTACTGGGCTCAACCTAACCTCACACTTCCTCCCATCTCAGCCTCCCAAGTAGCTAGTACTACAAGCGTATGCCACCATGCCCAGCTAATTTTTTTCTATAACTACTTTTTGTAGAGGCAGGGTCTCACTGTGTTGCCTCGGCTATTCTCAAACTCCTGGCCTCGAGCAATCCTCCCAACTCGGCTTACCAAGGAGCTGGGATTACAGGTATGAGCACCACATCCAGCCTATATCATTCTTTTAAATTTATCCCAAAGAATATGAATCCTACAGCAATTTGATACACATCTTCATATATGAATATATTTGTATGTATATATACTCATTAAATATTCAAAATGTTATTTCTATTGAAAATTATCTTGCCTTTTGTATAATTTATCTTGTGTTATAACATTTTACTTCATACTTCTCCCTAAAATAAATATGTATTCAAATTAATTTAAAATTTTTTTCTAGGGTCATAAGGCTCTGAAAGCTAACAATTTTGGTGGGATTTAGTTAGCATTATAATTAGCACTAGTATATAATCAACAAAACTTATAAATATACATGAGTTTTAAAAAATAGTTATGAAACACACAAAGCAAAATTTTCTTGACAATCCACCTCTCAATGAGATGGACTGTGAAGGTGGAGTGTCATACTGGTTCTCAACATCAACTACACATGTATTTTGAAAGTGTCTTTGTTTGTCACCCCAGAAGGTTTTTTCCTCCCATTGGAGCAATGCAATTAGAAGATTTAGGATGTGCGATAGGTAAGAAGTCTGAATTTCTTTTGCAAATTTAGGGTAAATTATGATAGAGGAGGATCACAAGAGGAGTCTTGAGTGGATCAGTTTTAGGAAGGGATTCATAGAAAAAGTTGAGGATTTGGGAATCAAATCGCTTTAAATTGTCCATTCTTTCCATGATTGGAAAATCTTTGTGTAGACTCAGGACTTCATGTACCTAGTTTGAAGACTGCTGTCCTAAACCACTGAAAGTTAATTTAATCTGAGGCATTCTCCTTCCTCGTATTTGTCCCCTTTCTTCCCTTTGGTTGTAATCCCTCTTCACAATGCAGTTATTCACAATTAATAATAATAATAATAATGATAAAAACACTTTACTACCAAGAAAATTCTGGTGTATACTGACGTGAGCAGATTGTAGAGTCTTCATAGAGTGACTGAGCTTTCATAATCTCACTTTGCTTTTCACTCTGCTTTAAAGCTATCTAACTTGTTATCTGAGGCCAGGGAAACATTGTTCTTTAAATAATAACAATGTTAACAAGAGCTGTATTGATTGTCCACATTATGTCAGGCATTGTACTGAGATGTATCATTCAGTCCTCATACATTTTAACCTGAATTTTATAAGTGAGGGTACCAAGCTTGGGTTAGCAAAATAGCATTCCTTGTCCAAGGTCACACAACTAGTAAAACAGGATTCGATATACATCTGCCTTCAAATTTTGTGCTTCTAATCATTGCAATGTACAGTTATGGTCATGTGAGTCCAACTTGAAATTTTATTCGCCCGTGTTTTAAGGGCCCTAGTATTCTTTGTATTATATTAGATGCTTTATATTAAATTTGAATGAATCAGTTTTATATAGTGTTTTTCAAATTCTTCACCTCTGAAATACTTGATTTGAACAAGTTGATTCTGAGGTTCCCTTTTAGTACTAAAGCTCTGTGGTTCTACAACTTCTTCGTTAGTCTGCTGCTTATTGGAAGTGTTCACATAAAACAATTATTAGAACAACAAAACCAATCTGCTAATCTTTTTCTTTTGGGCTGATAAAAGCAGCTTCTCCAGACTAAATCCAGTTGTCATTTTATTCTGCCTTTTGCTTCTTGCCACTCTTTCTCCTTTCAACTTTGGTATAAGCTGCTTTTTAATTTTTTTTTTTTTTTTTACCATTCTTGCCCCTTTCCTGGCCACTGATGTGCAAAGAGTCAAGGAGACCTGCCAACCAATTATTCCAAAAGTTGGTCTTATTTCTTGTTAACCTTTTCAGCAAAGGAAGGCTCATTCATACTATTACAGAAGGCATTGGCTCCTCACAGGAGCTATTTCCTTATGAAATAAGAATATTAGCTATTTCCTTATAAAATTAGGTTTTAAAAGAGAGAAAAGGCCTGCCAAATTGGTTCCCTCACTTTTCTGCCATGATACCTGAAATACTTGCTATTGGAGTTATCCCTTTACCAAAAGGCACTGAGGTTTTTGGTTAGATCCTTCTAAAATGCACACATGGTAAGTGAACGAAGGGCGAGGGGACAAGATGTGGAAGAAAAGGAGAGTAAACTATAGCCACTTATTAAGTTATTAAAATGATTTCCCTTAAATAATCAATTCACACAATCATAGAGACCCTGGGGGGACAGAACACCGACCAGGTAAATTTTGAGTGTTGAGATTGGAGAGTGCCTGATGAAGTGAGGAGTAGAATAGCTCTTGGGATGCAGGGAACAGCTTGAGGGCATTCTGGTGAAATGACAAATGGAACTGGGAACTTTGCCTACTTAACAATTTCGCCCAAGGCCAGCCTATCTATGGAGGTCATCTTTTTCAACCCCAGGCCTGCAGACTTGATTGCATCGAAACCGCTTAGGACAGTTGGGTTCCTATTCAATACGGAAATATCTCCGGTGAAGGAGATCCAATAACCTTGGACCAGAGAAAATTTATCACAAACTGTTTACTCCACATTTTCGAAAGCATAAATACCCAAAGCTAGGCAATAATGACAACTCTTTTTTTAAACTACACCACTGCCACTCTCTGAGATGACCCAGGCGCTGCACAAGCAATAAAAACACAATACACTTGCTCCCTTGCAAATTAAGCTGTGAAGATCTGCCTCAAACCTTCCACAGAGATTTTTCAATGAAAGGGGAAGTGTCTGCATATTCAGCTCTGTAGTACACTAACAGCACCGAGATTTCTAATTAAAAAACCTGTTCCTACTAAAATAACCCTCAGGCACACACATCTGCAGCAGAAACCCCCACTGATAACTGAATTTGAGCTCTTTTAGAAGGGTGAGACCTTAGAAGAGGCTTTGGGTGACAGATAAGAGTTTGGAGAAACTTATTGCACAGGAGCGGTGTGTAAGTTTAAGCATCTCTGAATTTTCTAATGGCAGCTATATCAGAATACCTAAATACGCAGTCAAAAACGGTGCATTAGAAACTGAAATCAGGAGAATTACGGTTTATTATGCCCACCATCTCATCCTACCAGGGTGCATAAACTATTCCTAAAGGGCAGAAACTGATACAAAAATGTATCATTAAGAAATGTGTTCTTTTGCTTTTAACAATGCTTCCTGGCTGGGACTCATCTAACAGTAGTCTTGTTTATTAGAAACTGCTTTATTCCAGCATGAGGGGCGATAACATTAACATGGGTGGCAAGATACTAAACTTAAATTATGCACTGGCATGCAGAATTAAAGTAGAGAGGCAAGTCCTCGTTGCTCTATTCACCTATGGAGGAAAATATTAGCACACTGCTTTAATTGGATTTTTTTCTATGATCAATTTTTGAAAGTAAATCATGCAACTCTCAAATATCACCGTAGGAAGTCAACTTATATGCACACAGCATTAGAAATCTCTTTATGCTCTTTTATAGTTAAAGAGAGGGATATAGATTACTTGATTTTCATTTGTCAGGTTTTTCTTCTTTTTAAAACAGACATGTGAGTCAATCATTCTAAGGTGATTCCTTTTTAAACCTAATCCCACATTCATACAGCAAGCCTTAATGAGTCCACTAGGAGTAAACAAATTAGTCTCCAGGATGTATTATGCATTAATTAATCAAACTAATAGTATTGTATAATGTGCAATAGATGAAATTAGTTCTAAGTGCAATACTCACATACAAGAAGAGAACTGGAGAAAAAATATGGAGTAATAAAGAAAAATCAGTTTCTACAAATATAAGTTAAATAGCTCTGCTTTCTCTCCCCACATTTCAGGCCATTTACTGGCAAAGAGAGTACGAAACGATGGCCTCGTGGCTGACATACCTATGTGGTATGGAAGCCGGGAGGAGGAAAAAAGCAGTTTTGAGTAACGATACCTCCAGGTGTACAGGAGGGATTAGCAAATGATGGCCTGCCACCTGTTTTTATAATTCTCAGGAGCAAATAATTTTTTCTACATTTTTATTTTTATCATGGTGTTTTTTGTTTGTTTGTTTGTTTGTTTCTTTGAGATAGGTTCTCACTCTGTTGCCCAGGCTAGAGTGCAGTGGCTTCATCATAGCTCACTACAACCTCCAACTCCTGGGCTCAAGCAATCCTTATGTCTCAGCCTCCTGAGTAGCTGTGACTACAGGTGTCTGCCACCATGCCTGGCTAATTTTTCATATTTTTTCTGGCGTGGGGAGGTCTCACTATGTGGCTCAGGCTGGTTTCAAACTGCTGGGCTCCAGTGATCCTCCAGCCTTAGCCTCCCAAAGTGCTAGGAGTATAGGCATGAGCCATTGCACCCGGCCTCTACATTTTTAAGTGGTTGAAAAACTCAAAAGAAGAATAATATTTTATGATACATGAAAATTACAGGAAAGTCAAATTTTAGTGTTCATAAATAAAGTTTAATTGTAATACAAACAGGTTTGTTATATATTTTCTGCAGTTTATGCTACAATAGCAGGTTGGGTAGTTGTGACAGAGACCTTCTGGTCTATAAATCCAAATATATTTACTATTGGCTCTTTGCAGAAAAAGTTTAGCAATCCTAGTCTAAAGCAAACAAAAGCCTCAGTAATGATAGCGCTGGTACATATGTGGTAAAAGAACACACATCTTAAAAATGGAAGGAGAAGGCAGATAACATCTCATATAAGGCACCAGAAAGAGCACAACATTTTAGGTGGCACATGCCCATAGTCCCAGCTACTTGGGAGGCTGAGGCAGGAGGATTGCTTGAGCCCAGGAGTTTGAGACCAGCCTGGCAATATAATGAGACCCTGTCACTAAAAAACAAACAAACAAAAAACCCAAAATAACACATTAGAAAAAAAGAACACATCATTTTTTTGCTCTTCTTGACAAATTCCTCAGACTAATTCTGAGAAAAAAATAAGATGAACCCAAATGAAGGGACAACATACAAATGTGCCCACCTGTACTTTTCAAAATAGCCAAGTTCATGGAAGACAAAGGCAGACGGAAGAACTGGTTAAAATTAAAGGAGATTAGAGAGACAGGACAACCAAATTCAACATGTCGCCTTGGATTGGAATGTGGACCAGACATTTAAAAAAATGTTTGGGCATAAAGGACATTAAAGCAATATTTGGGTGAAATTTAAATAAGTTTTGGAGATTAGATAATAGTATTGTATCAAAGTTAGTTTTCTACTTTGATAATTGTAATGGGATTATTTAAGATGATGCCATTGCTCTTAGGAAACACACAGAGAACTATTTTGGGATAAAGGGGCTCCAAGTGTATTATTCAGCCAAATGTTTCAGGGAAAAAATAAGTGTGTGTATGTGTATGTAGTGTATAAACATACATATACACAGTAGAGAGAAAGAGAGTATGCAAATTTGGTAAAATGGTAACAATGGAGGAACCTGGGTAGAAGACACAATGGAGTTGTCTTTATAACTCACAACTTTTTCGTGAATCTGAAATTATTTAAAAGTAAAGTATTTACTTAAAAATAGGGTGAGAGTACTTCTAATTGCTCCTCCAGCCTCATTAATGTGAACCACAAATAGCTATTTCTCCAGCTCCTCGTTGTTAGTAGTATAACAGTCGGGTTCTCAGTTGTTACTTAGTGCTGTGGCTTTGTATCCTATCAACATAACCAGTCTGGAACTATCATTGCCAGATATCCCTTCCTGTATAGCTCAGAGTCAGGCTGGGACATGAGGAATTAACACAAGATTTGAAAGGTAGAAGGGAAGCAGCAGATATTGTTTTTTGTCTTGAAAGTCAGTGCGGGCTGCAGGCACTATGGCAGCTCACCTGCCGTCACTGAAACGGTAGCTCCCCTTGTTGCTGTGGGACATCAACCAGACCCATGGTTCTCCGGCTCCCACCAGACCTCCTCCTTCAGCTTCTGCTAGGCCTTGGCCAGTGTGTGTACAACTTTGTGGTGAACACCCGAGCACCTACTACTGCAGGTCACCCTAGCAGCTATTGCGGCAGTGAGAGACAGACACAGATTCGTTTGTCTTTGCTCTCGCCCACGCCCTGCTCTTCTCCAAGCCTGTCTCCACCAGCTCCCAGAGTTGCAAACGGTCTAACCCCTATTTTTTAAGTTTATTTACTTTTTATTTTTTTCGAGACAGGATCTCACTCTGCCGTCTGGGCTAGAGTGCAGTGGCGTCATCATAGTTCATTACAACCTCAAACTCCTGGGCTCAAGAGATCCTCCTGCCTCAGCCTCCCGAGTAGCTGGGACTACAGGCATGCGCCACCATGCCCCACTAATTTTTTTTTTTTTTGTAGAGACGGGGTCTTGCTCTTGCTCAGACTGGTTTCGAACTCTTGGCCTCAAGTGATCCTCCCACCTCAGCCTCCCAAAGTGCTAGGATTACAGGTATGAGCCACCATGCCTGTATCCCTATTTTAAAAAGTCCTTATTCTGTTTCATTTACAGTGGCTCTGCTCTTCTGATCAAACTCTGACTCATACCCTTGGTTTCCTGCAATACAGCAAAGGTCAGGTAGCAAACACTGCTCATTTCCACTCAAGTCTCACATCATTACCTTATCCTTTGAAATCATCTCATTATCTGGAACTCCTAGGAGAGTGTACTGAAAACTGCATAATAAATAAAAATGAATAAAATCACCATGTGTTGCATACCTACCACGGACACACCTTGTTTTATTGTGCTCTACTTTTCTGTGCTTCACAGATGTTGTGCTTTTTTACAAATTAAAGATTTGTGGTAACCCTGCATTAAGCAAGTCTATAGGTGCCATTTTTCTAACATGTGCTCACTTTGTGTCTCTGTGTCACCTTTTGGTAATTCTTGCAAGACTTCAAACTTTTTCATTATTATTATATCTGTTACAGTGATCAGTGATCTTTGATGTTACTCTGGTAATTATTTTGGGGATGCCACGAACTGTACTCTTATAGGACCATAAACTTAATCAATAAATATTGTATGTATTCTTACTGCTCCATTGACTGGCCATTCACCTCTCTCTCTTTCTCTCTCTCTCCCTGCCTCAGGCCTCCCTATTTCCTGAGACACAACAATATTGAAATTAGTCCAATTAATAACCCTTCAATGGCCTTTAAGTGTTCAAGTGAAAGAAAAACTCACATATCTCACTCTAAATCAAAAACTTAAAATGATTAAGCTTAGTGAGAAAGGCATGTCAAAAGTCAAGGTAGGCTAAAAGCTAGGCTTCATGTGCCAAACAGTTAGCCAAGTTGTGAATAAAAAGGAAAAGTTTTTGAAGGAAATTAAAAGTGCTACTAAAGTGAATGCATGAATGAATGATAAGAAATCAAAACAGCTTAGTGCTGACATGGAGAAAGTTTTAGTGGTCTGGATAGAAGATCGAACCAGCCACAACTTTCTGTTAAGTCAAAGCCTAATCCAGAGCAAGGCCCTAACTCTCTTCAATTCTGTGATGGCTGAGAGAAATTAGGAAGCTACAGAAGAAAAGTTTAAAAGAACCTAGCAGAGATTGGTTCATGAGGTGTAAGGGAAGAAGCCATCTTCATAACATAAAAGTGCAAAGTGAAGGAGTAAATGCTGATGTAGAATAAGCTGCAGCAAGTTATCCAGAAAGAAGGTCTAGCAAAGATGCTTGATGCAAGTGGCTACACTAAACAACAGATTTTTTAATGTAGACAAAATAGCCTTCTAGTGGTAGAGATGCCATCTAAGACTTTCCTAGCCAGAGAGGAAAAGTCAATGCCTGGCTTCAAAGCTTCAAAGGATAGGCTGACTGTCGTGTTGGGTGCTAATGCAGGTGGTGACTTTAAGTTGAAGACAATGTTCATTTACCAGTCTAAAAATCCTAAAGACTTTAAGAATTATGCTAATTTTCCTGTGCTCTACAAATAGAACGATAAAGCTTGGATGACAGCACACCTGTTTATAGCATGGTTTGCTGAATATTTTAAACCCACTGTTGAGATCTACTGCTCAGAAAAAAAAGATTTCTTTCAAAATACTACTGCTCATTGACAATGTACTTAGTGATCCAAGAGCTCCAATGGAGATGTGCAGGGAGATTAATGTTGTTTTCATGTCTGCTAACACAAAATCCATTCTATAGCCCATGAATTAAAGAGTAATTTCAACTTTAAAGTTTTATTATTTAAGAAATATATTTGTAAGGCTATAACTACCATACGTAGTGATTCCTCTGATGAATCTGGGCAAAGGAAATTTAAAAGCTTCTGGAAAGAATTCACCATTATAGATGCCATTAAGAACATTCATGAGTCATGGGAAAAGGTCAAAATATCAACATTAACAAGAATTTGGAAGAAGTTGACTCCAACCCCTAGATGCCTTTGAGAGTCTCCAGACTTCAGTGGAAGAAATAAATGCAGATGTGGTGGAAATAGCAAGAGAACTAGAATTAGAAATGAAGTCTGAAGATGTGACTGAATTGCTGCCATCTCATGATCGAATTTGAATGAATGAAGAGTTGTTTCTTATGGATGAGCAAAGAAAGGGCTTTCTTGACACGGAAGCTGTTCGTCGTGAAGATGCTGTGAACATTGTTGAAATGACAACAAAGGATTTAGAATATTACATAAACTTGGTTGACAAAGCAGAAGTAGGGTTGGAGAAGATGGATTCCAATTTTGAAAGAAGTTCTACTATGGGTAAAATGCTGTCAAACAGCATCACACACTACAAAGATACCTTTCATGGAAAGATGTCTTATTTTAAGAAACTGCCACAGCCACCCCAACCTTCAGCAACCACCCCCCTGTTCAGTCAGCAGCTATCAACATCGAGGCAAGACCCTCCACCATTAAAAAGATTACAAATTGCTGAAGACTGAGACATCCACTAGCAATTTTTAGCAATGAAGTATTTTTAAATTAAGCTACGTACGTCTTTTAGACATACTTCTATTGTACACAATAGACTACAGTATAATATAAACATAACTTTTATATGCACTATGAAACTGAAAAATTCATCTCTTTATTGTGATATTCACTTTATTGCAGTGGTCTGAAACTGAATCCGTAATATATTTGAGGTATGCCTGCATGTGAAAAATCTTGTGGCATACTATTTATCTCTAGAACTCACTAACACCCCACATGCTAGTTATTATCCCTGTTTCTCCTGATGAGAAACTGAGGGTCAGAGAGGTTAAGTCAATTGTCCAACATCTCACAACTAAGTAACGATAAAGCAGGACCTCAAATGCAGGTCTGCTCACATCTCAAGTTCATATATTTTTAATTGCACCAAGCTGTCATCTTAGGAAAAAGAAGTAGCTTTTTTGCCCTCCAGAGGATATTTGCTTTGTGACTGCCCAGAAATTCATTTAATCCTAATATTTCATTCTTGCTTATTCACATCATAGACTTATCTATTTGAGGAAATACAGCAACTGAATATATAGTATCATCTTAAGGCAGTCTTTCTATCCTAGAAAACAAAATATCCATAACAGCCGATGTGCATAGTGAGAAATATCACAAAACTGTCCACTGAAGAAATACTTAGTCTCAAGGACAGTTTTCCTGATATTTTTTGATCTGCAGAATATTTCATTATGGTACAAAAAAAATTTTTGTTAGTTCAGCACTTCTTTTTATGCAATTCTCCATCTATGATCTCATTTAAGCTTTATAATAATGATCCCAGGAAATATATACAGTTTGTATTACTAACATTTGTTTTACAGATGCAGAGATTAAATCCCATTTACTTGAGTATATAAAGTATCTCAAGTAAAATCTGTTCTTTTCATCTACCTAGTTTCCTCACTCCTTTAATCTTAGAAGGGCACCCAGATTTTGATTGAAGACTCCTTTCCTCACACAACTTTCAGCTCCTATAGTTTGTCTGAGGCTGGATCCACCTGTCATAACTAGCAGTAAACATGTTATCCAGGCCTGGAAAATCACCGTGTACCACACACTTGATCACAATGACGTGTTTAAAATCGGCATGTAACTCATGCCAATTTATTCAAAGCTCATCCCAGAAGGAAGACCATGAAGGAAGTACTACTCTCTTTCCCCTGAACTTGGAGCTAAAAAAATGTAAGTCTCTAGTTGTATAGGTCAACATAAACATATGAATAAGCTTGAAGTCAACATAGAAGTAAGAAAAGATAAGATGAACAGAAAGACAGTTTCGTGTTACTATAGTATACCAGCTATATTTGAAGCAACTACCTTAAAAATTTTCAGTTACATTTAAAATAGATTTTCTCTTCGTAGCTCCTTCTCCCTCCACTCTCTTCTCATCCTCTCCCTTCCTTCTTCCCCTCCCTTTTACTCTCTTCTCCACTCTTCTCTCCTCTCCTCTTTAACTAAGTTTTGCAGTTGAAAGTCCTAAATAAAATATACATCCAACTTTCCAAGTCTTAACTGTAGAACCCGGAACTTAGCTTTACTAATATTCAACATATAAAACTTTCTGTACTAGATAAGCTACCTCCTTAGGAAATGGCACTTCTATTTCCCCTTTGTTTGAGATCTACTCCCAACCCAAGCATTCACTCCTATTTTGCTTCTCTAGAGAATTTTCTCACTTGAGTATCCATTAGAAAAACTAATGCTTGTGGAATCTGACATTTTTTCTAAGTTGTGTAATTGCATATGCCATATAAAGGACACCAATAAGGCAAGATTGATTTGGGTGCTATATTTCTGTTGAAGAAATCCAGTTGGTTTATGCTGTAATCAAAGCCCAGAGATTGAATTATAACACCAGTCATCAATGTCTACCTTAATCAATTGTTTTTACTATTTAGGGGAGATTTATAAGTAAAAACAAGCATTTCTGAATTGTTTCTACGTGGGCTTTTCTTTTTTGTTCTTTTAAACTGGAAACTGATAAATACTATAGAGTACTGTGGCAGGAATTTACTACACTATGATGAAAGAGAACTGAGAACATTTTTGTCTGAATGATGAAGGAGCAGGCAATATGTAATTTATAGCAAAATACAACTGATACTGTATTATACTATAAAACTGTCAATTGGATTATCACTGAATAAGTTGTCTAATGTTTACTTGTATGTAATTGATATGTTGAACAAGCAAGATTTGTGGAGTGTAATCAGTAAACAACTTTATTTTCCCCTCCCTCATTTGCTTGTTCAAATTCATGCAGCCAATTCTTTCTCTGTACCTAGAAGAAGTCTTGGGCAGGTCTTATAGCTTAGCTCCTTAACCACATCAAGAAACCATTCTTCAGTCAATCTCAGGCATAAGAATCATCTCCTTTAGTAATTACTTTATTTACCCTGTTGTATTGATCCAAAATTCAGAAGGATATTCAAAGTTAACAGTTTCTCCCAATGGATGCCTCCTCCACTTGCTCAGGGCTTCTCCAAGCTGCCTTCTGTAGCGGAAAGGGGACATGTAGTTGGCTTCTTTATTTTTCTGTCTTGACTGCTGCTCCTCTTCCTTCACTCACTAGGCTGCCTGTGGCTCCTCCAGGGTTGACACAGAGGAGAGAGAAGAGGATGCTGACAGCAAAGGTCTTTCTAGGCTGGCTATGTAATGGGGTGCTGGTTTTCTCTGGAGGTGGCAGGTATTTAAAGGCAATTCTTTCATCTGTGCTCCACTTTACTCCTGGGAGATGTCCTGATGTTCCTCTAACTTGGCGGTACCTCTCCTTCAGCTGGTTGTTTGCCGTTCCTCCTCAGTTCTACACCTCACTGTGTGTCTCTACCCTCTTCTGATGAGGTCACTTGCCATTGGGAAGATGGTTTCCTGAGAAGGAGCCTTCAGCCAACATTCCCCCTGTGGAATGCCAACAGTCCCACTGTGGGATACCTTGGACTTGCCTTTGAGGAGTGAGTAGTTGCTTCCAAATGCAGCCTTGTTCTCTGCTGCCATGAGACATTTCAGGAAGCCATTGCTGTAACTTTTTGTCCAGGAGCTAATCAGACACTTGTTCACCATGTCAGGAGTCCCATCTTTTGGATCTCCATGGAGTCTCCTTGAAGCATTTCTAACTAGGTTTGTGGGGAAGACAAAACCATCAATCCACCCTCTATCATTGATAAGTCTTTCAAGAAATTATTTCATTTCCAACCTTTGGCCCTTCCAAATTCAGACTTTTTATAAGATTGGCGAAACAATTTTTGAGCCACTTCTTTCTTTTCAAGTCCTGCTTGTATGGTCTAGTGCCTACCTTTGGATTTGGATACTTTCTTACAGCTTTGCCTAAACTTGAGTCACATTAAATAGTCCATTGATGTGAATTTCTTCTACTCAAAGCAGTTTCACTGAAAAATCACAGCATTTTCCCTTCTAAAAAATATATTTTATAGTTAAATCAACCTATAGTTGTCTATGTATATGATGGGAATAATTAAGTAATTATTTTTACCTTGTTTGTATACATTTAATGTTTAGTTTAATTTTCAATTAACTACTCTGTTTGCCACTTGCATGCTAAATAGGATTACATAGCTCTGAAAAAAATAAAGGAACTAACTGGTTGTAGAATGTGAGGAAATTTCCCAAAGGAACAGTTCCCATGAAATAGATGCCTCTCAGCATGGAGGCACTCTGCCACTAACCCCAGGAGAATAAATCTTGAAAAGGTTCCTTTGTTCTTCCCTGACTGGATGTAAACTGAGAAGTTTGCTGAGACTTTAGTTTCAGGGATAAGCAAGTCCAAGGGGACGCCTGGTTACTGTATCAGAAAGAACATCAATACATCTGGTTACAATAGCACAGTGGTTCCCAACCAGGCATGATTTTTCCCCTTAGGTGACATTTGGCAATATCTGGAGATATTTTTGATAGTCACAACTGAGGAAGAGGGGGTACTATTGCCAATGAGTGGATAGAGACCAGGGATGTTGCCAAATATGCTACAATGCATAGGAAAGCCCCCATCCCAATGAATAATTATCCAGTAAAACATCAATATTGTTGAGGTTGAGAAACCCCACTTTACATGAGGAAGAACATTATAAATTATAAAGGAAGGGTAACAAATATTTAAAGGACTGCCATTTTCATACCAAAACTTATAAACACTTTCCTTTCCTTTATACATTCTTTCAGGAAAGAATGTTACAGAGTGTGAGCCGATCTTCTGGTAAATAAGAAAGTAAAATCAAGGGAGTCTTGAGCTTCCCCTAACCAATTAGTTTTAAAGTAGAAGAATCCCAGCACAGTGATATTCAGAATGTTTGATTACATATTTTCCAAAAGAATTTTGAAAAATTGCAGATATCTTCACACATTTTTAAATTGATATCTACATTTTAAAATACCATTTGTTCAAAGAGTGGCAAGTTATACATTTTCCAGCAGTGAGGTATATTATGCATGTACTTTAAATATAGATTTTTTTTCAAAAGTTTACAGCTTTGGATTTAGTTCATTTAACTTATGGAAAATGTCCACAGAATAAGCTAATTGGGAAAGCTAAGCCTGTTGTCAAGGCAATACTTCACGTCAAATGTACCTTCAATCAAAAAAATGTCTGATTTCAGTTTTTAATTAAAAAAAAGATAGTGTACATCCCTGAGACAACTTCTCACTTATTAATTCTTATTTAAGCTAAATTTAAAAAGGAAAGGAAGGAAATTAGTTTATCACTAGAATGTAAGCTCTGAATGGGCAGGAGTTTTTGTCTGTTGCTCACAGATGTATTCTCTGAACAGTGAGCACATAGTAGGTGCTTAATAAATAAGTGGTTACTACTGCATGGAAGAGAAGATGGCAGATGATAGATGATAGAAAGATAGATAGATAGACAGACAGAGACCTATAAATAGACACCGAGCTCCACCATGAGTGTGTAGTCAGGATAAAATGAAATGCCTTATCATTTCACTGAATCTATGCATTCCCAAATTATCCCTGGAAATCTTTACACCCTGGGCATCATATACTGAGATTTGAACTAGTTGATTTTGCATTGTTAGTACAGCAAGAAATGAGCACTGTGCAAAGAAGGTAGACAAGAGACAGGTACTCAATAAGGCAGTTTTGGAAAGAATAGTTAAGGAAATGAATTGCTTTAAAGCTATCCATGCCCATTATCTTAGTTTGCTTTGTGTTACTATCACAGAATACCACTGACTGAGTAATTTATTAAGAACGGAAATTTATTTCTCAAAGTTCTGGAGGCTAGGAAGTCCAAAATGAAGGTGTCAGCAGGTTAGGGCCTGTTCTCTCTGCTTCCCAGATGGCACCTTGAACTCTGTATCCTCCAGAGGGGAGGAACTCATGTCTTCACCCAGCAGAAGAGTGGAAGAGAGAGAACGTACTCCTAAAAGCCCTTTATATAGTGGCATTAATCTATGCATAGAGGTGGAGCCTCCTGACCTAAACACCTCTCATTAGGCCCCACCTCCCAACACTGTTATATTGGGGATTAAGTTTTTAACATATTAATTTTGTGGGATACTTGCAAACTATACCATCCTTGTAACACCTGGATAATCTTTTTGTGCCTCCAATTGGAAGACCAGTCCACTAAAGATTGGGAAACACATTAATGAGGAAAGCAAAGCAGGCCAATGGGCCTGAAGAGCAAAATTGGGAGTTTGAAGTCAAGACTGGGCCAGATCAGTGATCTGATGATGAGACAGCCTGTAGTTATAAAGACACAAGGAGGACATGCCTATAGAGCAGGGAGCCTAATCCAATTGTGTACTGCAGATGGAGCGAGATATATATTTGGAAAGGCAGCCTCATTCACACAATTTTTTGACCCTTTCTTGTCTACATTAAAGATGAGTCTTGGCCTGGAACACTTCCTTACTGAAAGATAGAGTCCTCACAGCTTGTGTTGGACTTAGGCCTCGTATGGAAATATCTTTCCCTGTTTCAGACTCAGTGTGTACTCCTTTGTCCTGCTTAAATGTGTACATGGTATGGCACCTGGCCAACCCCATCACTATATCTGTCCCCTTTGGGGAGGGGTGGTCCTTCTGCTGCAGCACAAGAGGGATGTGCATATCTGACTGCCTGGAATCAGCTGCTGGGAGGGACCCACTGGCCATGGGGGACTGATGCCTACTAGTGAAGCTAATTTTACTCGGTCTCTTCTCCGTGTGAATACAACATTGTTCCATTCAGTGCTTGACTGTGTTGTTTTCCTTGGTGACTTAGATACAAAGATGCAGTGGGCAGAAATGCTCAGATTTCTACTCCTGATATTATCAGGAGTAGATATATATATATATATAATATATATTATCAGGAGTAGATATATATATATCAGATATATCAGGCAACACAGGGGACTTCCTCAACAGTGTGAAAGTGGCCCTCTGTATCATTTTACATGTTTTAGTTTTCCTCATAGAAGTTGTCTTTCCTTGACATTCTATTAAATATTTATGTGTTTCTCTGTTCTCCATCTCTGAACAATGTGAAGGTGGACATTTTGCCGTTTTTTTCATAGCTCTATTCCTATGCTTGGGATAGTGCCAAGCACATAGATGGTGCTCAATCAATATTTATTCAATCATGTTATTGAACATGCCACTTTGGACATAGTTGTAGAGCAGGCTTAAAGAAGCAAAATGGGCCTCTGTCTGGCTCAGGTGTGCCTAAGGCTTATAAACCACCCTGGAGTTTTGATTTTTTTTCACCTTCTACTTTAGAAAATGGGAGTTGACATTCACTAAGATCCCTTCCATTTATGTTTTCTGTTTCTAACCATGGGTGGTTATCTGAAGGGGTTCATAGGCAGGTGTGTGTGTGTTTGTGTGTGTGTGTGTGTGCACATATGTACATATGTGTTTTTTGTGTGTATGTTTTCTGGAGGGTGAAATTCAGAAAAAGTAGTGAGCATACATTTTTAAAATGGTGATAGTACTATAAGCAAAAGGTGTAGAAGCTAGAAGGCAAAAAAAAAAATAGTGTAGGTGAAAACGCTTGACTTGGTTGGGTGGAAGAGTGAAGACTGTCATAAAGAGAGAGGAAATAAGAGAAAAAGAGACTGGGGGAAACTTGTAAAAGTGGGAGCTTCTGCAGAGCGAGAATATGGAAGACTTTCACATTCTACAGATTTTATATTCCTGTTATTAATGCTATTTTAAGTACACAAATTACCTTCTAATAATAACAATATTAAAAATATTTAGGCCAAGAAGTCTTGGTTTGAAAGATATATACATAAATTCTACTCATAGTGTTTTCAGGGACAGATAAGCTATTTTTTGAGAAGTATCATCGAATACATAAACAGATTTGTTTAAACTCATTTAAAATGCTAAAATGAAATAAATGCCATAAATTAATCTTTGTGGGGAAGACAGTTCTTAAGAACAGAAATGATCAATGGATAAAATAACTCCAAAATCTTTAGGAATCCCAGTAATTATCTTGATACTAGGTGCCATACATAATTGCTAATAATAAGGCTACTAAATATTGGCAATTATGCTTCAGTGATATATAAGCATGTGTCACTTAATTCTTTTAGCAAGTCCATGACCTAGGAACAATTAGTTTCCCCATTAAAAGGGTGAAGAAATTGAAGTATAAGAAAGGTCAATAGCTCTCCTAAGGTCATATGTTTAGTAAGGTTCACTTAGAGAACTTGAGAGATGCCTTTTTTGGTTTGTTTATTTAGCTTAAATAACAGAAATTTATTTGCTCACAATATGGGGGATACAAATTCAAGATCAAAGTATTCATAGTGTTGATTTCTTCTGAGGTCAATCTTTCTCCTTGGCTTTTAGATGGCCATCTTTGCCCTGTGTCCTCCATGGTCTTCCCTCTGTGTGTCTGTGTCCTAACTCCTTGTCTCATAAGGCCATCCATCATCTTGGATTAGGGCCCACTCTAATGGCCTCATGTTAACTTAATTACCTCTTAAAGGTCCTGTCTCCAAATATACTCATGTTCTGAGTTGCTAGGGATTAGGATATAAACAGATGAATTTTGAATGGGACACAATTCAGCCCATAACACCTATTCTTAAACTTCATGTAAATGTAATCATATAGATTATATTCTTTTGCATCTGGCTTTTTTCACTCAACATAGTATTTTTTAAAATTTATTTTTATTACATATATTTATGGGATACAAGCACAATTTTGCTACATTGATATATTGTATTGTGGTAAAGTCAGGGCCTTCAGTACATCCATCACTGGAGCAATGTACATTGTATCCACCAAGCAACCTCCCATTGTTTATTTCCTCAAATCTCTAGTGCCCATCATTCCACACTCTGCTTTCATATGTACACATTATTTAGCTTCCATTTAGAAGTGGAAAACATGCGGTATTTGTTTTTCTGTGTCTGAGTTGTTCCACTTAAGATAATGACTTCCAGTTCCATCCATGTTGCTCAAAAAGACATGATTTTATTCTTTTTTAAAGCCAAATAGCATTCCATTGGAATTCCATTCTTGTTGGGAGATTTCTTTTTAATTACTGATTCAATCTCATTACTTAATATTGGTCTGTTCAGGAGTTCTATTTCTTCCTGGGTTAAGCTCAGGAGGTTGTATACTTCCCAGAATTTATCCATTTCCTCTAGGTTTTCTAGTTTGTGAGTGTATAGTTGTTCATAGTACTCTCTGATGATCTCTTTTGTGTTTCTTTAGTGTAAGTTGTAATGTCTCCTCTTTCATTTCCGATTTTGTTTATTTGAATAGTCCCTCCTTTTTTCTTGGTTAGTCTAGCTAGTTATCTAACAATTTTGTTTATCTTTTCAAAGAACCAAATTTTTGTTCCAGCTTTTCTTTCCCATTAATCCTTTGTATTGTTCTTTTGTTTGTTTGTCTTTTTTTGTGTGTCTATTACATTTAGTTTTGCTCTAATCTTTCTTTTTCTCTTCTAACTTTGGGTTTGGTTTGTTCTTGTTTTGCTAGTTCCTTGAGGTTGGATGGTAGGTTGTTAATTGTGATTTTTCTTTTTGATGTAGGCATTTAATGCTATACATTTTCCCTCTTAGTACTGCTTTTGCTATATCTCACAAGTTTTGGTAGGTTGTGCTTTCATTTTCATTCTTTTCAAGGAATTTTCAAATTTTGTCTTAAGTTTCTTTGTTGACCTAGTAATGGTTCAGGAACATGTTGTTTAATTTTCATGTATTTGCATGGTTTCTGAAAGTTCCTCTTTGTATGGATTTGTAGCTTTATTCCATTGCAGTCTGAGAAGATACTTGACATGCTTTTGATTTTTTTTACATTTGTTATGACTTGTTTTGAGGCCTAATATGTGTACTATCTTGGAGAATGTTCCATGTCCTGATGAAAAGAATGTATATTCTGTAATTGTTAGGTATAATATTCTGTAAATATTTTTTAAGTCTGTTTGGTCTAAAGGCCAATTTAAGTCCAACGTTTCTTTGTTGATTTTCTGTCTTGATGATCTAGCTAGTGCAGTGAGTGGGGTGTTGAAGTTTCCCACTATTAATTGTATTGCTGTTTCTTTAGATTTAGCAATATTTGTCTTGTGAATTTGGGTGCTCTAATATGGGGTGCATATATATTTAGGATTGGTATATCCTCTTGCTGAAATGATCCCATTATCACTACATTCTTTAAGGTAAGGTGAGTTTCTTGTAAGCAGCATATAGTTGGATCACTTTTTTTTAAATCCATTCTGCCAATCTATATTTTTTAATTAGAGCATTTAACCCATTTACATTCAAAGTTAATATTGATATGTAAGGCTTTATTCCTGTCATGTTTTAATTATTTTTTAGTTGTCTTATAATTCTTTATTTCTTTCTTTTTCTCTTTTTGTCTTTGTGGTTTGATTCCTGGTATCTAGGCTGTCAGAATGGCATCCTACTGAAGCTTCTCTGGGCTTGGATGCCTGTGGGATTCCATGTGGTTCCCTTTCTAGAGCAATGCCTCTGTGCAATCTCTAGCCATCTTCCTCTATTAGGACCAGAGCCAGAGCCTGTGTGGGTTGAAGTGTTCTCCTTTAAACAAGATTATAAAAGCCCATTTCAGAGTGTGGAGCCCTGGAAGTTTTTCTCTCTCAGTTTCCTCATGCCCAGGAGCTTATCCTAGCTTTCAGCCAGTCCCTGGCAGGGCAAGCTCCCTTAAACCTCCTTCATACTTACTTTTGGTGTTTCCTATCATGTTTCTGGTGAATCTTACCATTTTCTAGACAATCTGTGCAAAATATGAGTATCTACTTGTTATTCTTGTTCTTCTCTGTAGAGGAGGCACATACTACCTCTGTCTAGTCAGCCATCTTGATCCCTCTACCTATCTGAGAAATTCTTTTTATGCAAAGTTGTATCTAAACACTTAATGAAATTTACAATAGTTTGTCATAGGCTTTAATGTCTAGACATGGGAAGCTTACTCTTAGAAGATCTTATTTGAGGTGCCAAAAAACCCAGAATGGCTTAAACCAGGCAAACTCTTTGATTGAAAGTAAATTATAACCATTGTTTGCTTGCTCACTTTTACTTTTAATGTACATTTGTGCTAGAGTGCAGAGATGAAAGCCTTGTCAGTCACAGGTATACTTAAATAATCAATCCAAAAGCAAAAAGAAGTTTGAAAAAGACTCTACAGTGGTAACATGGGCTAGCCCAAATGTCTATTTTCTATTCAATTCCTTTTCAAAAGTTTGAAAGCTGATTGCTAACTGTGTGTTATTTTTAATATAAAATTTTATGGTGTTTGTTATTTCTAAGTAACATGATAGAGTTGGGTTTTTCTTTTACTTAGATGTTAGTAGAAAAAAATGTGGGGTTTTTTTTTTGAAATATGAGTAGGAAATAATCAGCAAAATCATTATGACATCTACTAACATTTAAATATTATCATTTATTCTTTTTAATTAACATTTTATTAATTAATGGATACACATAGACACAACCATTACAGAACTTTAATAATGTTTTACTTGTGCTTAGTGGACATCTTTTCTATTTCATGATTTTATCTTCTCTTCACTAACAAGAGGGAGAGGTTTTATTTGTGTAATCTTCTGTCTGTACGTAATACAAATGTGAAACATAATGAACACATTATATGGGGAGGAACACATTACATGAGGAGGAAAACATATAGGTATTTTCTACAGAATTCTAACAATGTACTGGTCTTCTATTGTGTGCAAGTTTAATAAATGCTGAAACCCATGTGGCTCAATTTCTATATGGAACAGACTCCGCCCACCATATAGCGAACTAAAAAAAAAACCCTAACTTTTATTTGCATCTCAAAGAACACTGAAGTCTTACACCCATAATTCTAGAAAACTTTCTCTCCTATTTCTAATTCTTTCTTACCCTATGTCTGCTTTAAAGTCCTTTAAACCCTGAAATTTCCAACCCTCTTTTCTCAACCCCAGTCTGTGGGTATTTTTTTCTTTTCCTTTTTACTCTTTTGTAGATAATATTAATCTTCCCAGATTCATCTTACTTCTCTCTCCTCATGCTTCTGAAATCCTGCCTATCTCCCCACCTTTCTCCTAAATTTGCATCACAAAAGATTTCTGGAACAAAGCTAGCACTTTGCCTTAGCTGGGGGTGGGCAGCAAAAGGGGAGGGGAAGGCAGCTAATCACGAAACAATAATACATCCTATTCCCCTGCACCAACTTTCCCCATAAGTTACTCTTTTTCCTGTGGCAACAATTAGTTCTGAGCCTCCAGCTTTTTCCAAACTTCCCTGAACCAGCATAATTGTGTCCTTTTTAGATACCAGCACCATCTGGGCAGTACTCATTCCTTAAAGGTATGACTCTCAGTTCTATGGGGCCCTGAAGAAATAGCACGAAATGGGGCCCTCACATGTCTGAGGCCCAGTTTTTCAGAGCCCTACTTCCAATCTTCCAAGTTCTGATAACCCCAATCACTTTCTTTGTTCCACAAGTTCAATGGGGGTAGCTACCTCCTACAGTTACTATTTTTGGATTGCCTCAGTGGTCCTTTTGTGCTGATTTAGTTCTCTAACACCTGCAAAATCAATTCCTTACGTTTAATTTTCTCTGTTAATTTTCACTAGAAATATCTAGTGTGGTTTATGGTTTCCTCACTAAAGCTGGACTTACACAAGGGTAGAAGGTGCTGAAAGTGTAAAACACTTGACTATTACCCAATAAATATTTGCATTGTATATTTACAGGAGAAACACTATGCACTGCTTTGGAATTCAAGACAAAATCTTGAAAATTACTGTTGAAAACAGAGTTGCCCAATCCTGAGTTCAGATGAAGACACTTTACATTACTAAGTAAATTTACTATATATTTCTCTCTCTCTCTCTCTCTCTCTCCCCATAGTTATATATATATATATTTGCTATATACATTTTTTGCTATATATATATCTCAATTTACTGTATATTTCTATATTTTAAGAATGTTCTTAAAAGATAATATTGTATTACTGTTTATTACATAATGATTACATGTTCTTGAAATACATCAAATTTTATGCAAAAATTTTATAACATGTCTATGAATTTCTATAGTTGAGTTTTAGTAACTCCCAAGATAGTAATTCAGGGTGAACTATTTCTTCATATTTCTGCATCTCACAGAGGACTAATAATATTTGAAGCTCTCTGGAAATTTACTTATAAACCCTATAATGCTAAAATGATATTGTTTTTCCCTTTGTCTCCAAGAAAACAAGTATTGTCTGGTTAATGTTGCTCCTTTTACAAATGTTATGCTAATATGATACTTATGATATCATTTTATATTTGAATAGAGTTTATGTACAAAGTACTTTTCTATTATCATCCATAATTCATACCATAAACCTATAAATCAGTTATTTCCTCCATTTTCCTTTAGAGAATTGAAGACTAAGAAAGATTCAAGAATTTACCCAAGGCTATAAATTAAGAGGTAGAATTTGATATTATACTTACATCTCAGAAATTTCCATCCAGTTACTACTTTGTTTTGTTCCATTATTTGTTAACTTGACTCTTCCATAGGAGGCATTTTGTCAAACATAGGAATCTAATAATGGCACAACTATATTGAAAACCCCTAAATTAGCAATGTTGAAAGAGCAGTGCCACACTTATTATGTAGCTTATTTTTTAAACTACATTTAAGAGAAAGTTTATCAGAGATAGGGCTCTAGAAACCAAATGGAAGGGATAATTACCTCCAGAGATATTTTATTATTAAAAGGTATAATGAGAGGTACTATGAGAGTAGATTAAACTATTAGGGAACCTGCCACAAGTGACTTAGTAATTTGAAAGATCATTTATCATTTTCAATCATGACTTTCAGTTCATTTTTCTGGGTGATTTTTCAAAATACTCTAAAAATTCTCTTTTTTTCTGATTGTTAAATGGATAAATTGCTGTTCTTTTCATATAGAGAAAATAAAGGTACATTTGATAATTAATTTAGTTATATATGTACCCTTTGTATTAACAACATCCTTATAATTCACATTTGTGTAAAATTATTGGATACTTAATGTTTCCTACTTTAGAAACCTATTCCTATTGTCTGAATTTTCTTTAATTTTCTCTTGGTCTTTTTTAACTGGCCAAAATATAATTATAAACTATTATCAAATTTTGACCAACAAGTAAAATTTTGACTTATTGATAGAGAATTAAATGTATATATTTTTATGTATATGCACGCACAGTGTTTTGACAGAAGATGCTAAATTCCTATTCAGTATCAATTTCCTGCAGCTCCCCTATTAGGGAATGCCTATATTGCTGGAAGCAGCAATATATCTGGTTAAAAGTTGTATTTTAAACCCTCTTGTACAGATAGTGATGGCCAGTGATGTGTACATAGTAGCCATTTGGTGAGGTTTCCTAAAATGAGCTCTTTAAGGAGAGTCTACTCAGGACACAGATGGCAGGTTTTTATAATTTTACAAATCCATTTTCCTCCTTTTATTCTGACTCATTGATGTGGATGTAGACACAATGGTTGGTGCCATAGTAGCTATTTCGTGACTGTAAGGCAAATTTAAGGAAAGAGGCCATATTCTAAAGAAACAAAGTGAAAAGACAGAAGGATCACACGTCATTGATAATATCAAGGAACTGCCATACATCATCCATGAACTGTCTTTGAAATTTTTTTGCCATAAGAGAAGACAGTGTAATTTCAGGTCTTTTACTAGCAGCCAAATCAATTTCCTAATTAGCACATAAAGTTTCTAGAATAAGGGATGTTTTTATGTATTCATGGTGGGAATATATACTGCTATACAGTTTTGAAGATGAGTCAGCATGAAACATCGAAAGTATAAAGATGTATATACATTTTGAATCAGCAATTGCACATTTAGTAATTTTTCTAAAGGAAATAACTAAAGTTAAGTCTAATATGTACATATAGTGATGTTCAATTCAACATTTCCTATAAATATTGGAATATTTGAATCAACCCAAATGCTCAACAATATAGAAATGATTAAATACATTATAGTAAAATTGTACACAATTCAGCCACTAAAAATGATTTGTGTAATACTGTGCTATGGAAGAATGTTTATAACTTGTGAACTATTTTAAAGTGACATCATACATTTAATTAATGCACATTAAATGTACTAATATGCACATTATGATACTGACCATGTTAATCCATAAAAATATCACATTATGCATAGAAAACTATCTGTATGGACATATGTCCAAAAGCTGACAGTAGCTATCTCTGAGCATTTCAGTTTTGAGTAATTTATATTTGGGCCTACCTTTTAAAAACATTATAATAAATATATATTCTTTATATTTTAAGAGAAAACTATGTTGGGAAAAACATATTGGAGAGTTTGGTGTTACTGATATTGAAACATAACTAGAAATATAATAGTTTAGAGAATTGAAGTCACTATGATTATTTTAAAGATTCCTAAAAATATATGAATGCTGTCTGTTTTTTTTACTATAACTTAGAAGAAGTCTGAAAAAGTTTCCTAATGGAATGAAGACAAATTTCTTTGACTTCCTTTTGGCTGGGTTTCATACAGTGCTGCTCCAGTAACTTATCATTCCAGCCACAGTATGTGGCAACGGCAGACATGTTCTTATTGCAAATTATGATGCAGCAACTTGCCTACGAAACTCTTGAGAAAATAATCTGTGTCTGATCCCGTCTTTATCCCCAGTGTCTGCCACAGTGTAGTCTTTGCGTATATGAGAGTTGACTGTATATGCAATTGTGTCCACCTTTTGGTTCCAGGATGTTGTTAGGGTCTTTCTTTAGTATGCCCTTTTAAGCAAAATATTCTTGTTCCTGGTTTACCCCACAGCCACTTTTGTAGAGGAAATTTGAAAAAGAAAAGATAATACATAGAGGAAAACCATATATTTGAACTAGGTAACCCATGTGCATGGGAGATTATAGAACTGTTTTGGTAGGCAGTTTGACAAATAATTTCAGTTCTTACCCACTTCTGGATGCAATAGGAAAGCACTCCCTGGGCCCCTTATTGTCGGGTAGGGTCATGTGATTAAAACTAGTCAATGAGTTATGAGCAGAGTGACTTGGCCGAGCATTTAGTTACCTGTGCAAGATCACCCAAAGCGCTCTCTCTCTCTCTGTCTCTTCCTTCCCTCTTTTGGATGATAATCAACAACTTTCAAGTAGTTGATTGCTTAGTCATCTTAAATCCCTAAATGACTATAGTGTACAGAGATCTACTTCTTTGATCTTCAATAAATGTGTAGTATGATCAAGAAACAAATCTTTGTTGTTTTAAGCAACTGAGATTTTGGTGTTGTTTGCCACTACAGGATAACATAGGTTATTGTGATCATATGAAATATATTTAGCCACATTTAAAAATTTGTAAAAAGTTACATTTTTAAACTTCCAAATTATACCTACCTTGAACTCAGTATTGACATGTGATCTATTATATTATTATAAAATGAATGTATTTTTGAAAGAAAATCGTGCATATATTTTTTTCATTGTGAGAAACCCAGGCAACATCCAAAAGCTTGTGTGTGTCCCACGCATACACACGCACATTTATAAAAAATCAACCTGGATCCCACTATCCAGAAATAGCTTTCACTACTTTTATGTAAATGTAATTCCAGGTATCTCCTTATACATACATACAAATAGAAAGATAAACAGATATACAGAAATAAAATATTTTTTTTCAAAATAATGTCATAGAAAGTATTACATATGAGTTTACTTGAATATAAAAATAAGAAAGTAAAATTAAAATAAAATTAAAAATAATGTTGACATTTAGGAAAAATGTTTTTTTTTTTTCCATCAGGGATCCTAGTTTCCCTTTGAATGCATTCAATATATTTAATGATATTAAAGAATTATTAATTTTTAGATGTGATAATGGTATATATGATTATGTTAACAAAAAGGGTTTTATGTTTCAGAGTTACAGACTGAAATTAATGGTTAAATTACATCATGTTTGCTATCATTCAAATCAATCCAAAAAAGTGGTGTAGGTGAAGAAGCAGATATAGTAGAATTAGCCATGAGTCGATAGTTATATAGGTAGATTCATGATAATACTCTATATACTTTCATGTATGTTTGTAATTCTCCATAACTTCAAATTAAAATATAAAAGATTTTATTTTATAAAATGTAAGCCTGTTTAAAACAAACTGGGCACCCCACTACAGAGTCTCTTTTGAACAAATGCTTAAGAAGCAGGGCTGAAAGTAAAGTAAAGCCTTTGAAAAAGTGGACAAATGTCCATTAGGAATTGGTATGACAGTGCTGAAACCAGTGTCACTTGTGACTGCAGCTCTCCAAATTTCCAGAAGCGAGTGGTAATACTCCAAACCCAATTATCCTGCCTTCTGTTCTGCTGGCTGACCATTGGATTGATGATAGAGCAAAAGGTAACAAAATTAAACAAAACAGGGATTTCATGTAAAAGGTATTTCTCTCTGCCTTTGTGATAAGGTGTATTATCATCATTATAAAAGATTTTAACTAAGTGAGGCATTTTATATTACCTGTAAAATACATCTTAAAGTGCTAACCTTGAGAAGAATAACCCTAATTAATTATACTTCCCAGTAACTAATTCACTTTTTAAATTTTTTTTTCAATTATAATTCTTCTTCCTAGCTGGTTTCCATGCATGTTCAGTCACTCATGTTCAGTAAGAATAAAATACTTAGAAATGGACCTAATTTGGCAACCTGAATATAGCAGCACTAATTATAAAAGTAAACTGTATAGAATGTCAAAAATAATTTGACAGATTTTTTTTTTCCTGTGACAACTTAAGGAATTAATAGGTTCGACTCAAGTGTATCTCTTTTAAAGTTTTGCATAGATACTCTCATTTCTGCATACATCTCTCAAGATATGCTGAGAGATAAGCACTTTGAAACTATTAGAGTTTTTTTCTTCTGTAATCCCTCAAATAACAAAATTTTTTTAAAAAGTACCTACACACCTACATACACACAGAACCAAAACAAACAAAAAGAATAAAAGGGGAAAAAAAAAAAAAACTTCATTAGTTGAAAATAATCAACCCCTTTCCAAAGACCTAAGCTAGTTGTTTTCTTATAGGAACAGTTGGGGACAAACTATGTGCCTTCAGGGTTTTTCCTGACTAGATGAAAGGAAACCCACAGGGAATAAAGAGAAAGAAGCAAACCAGCCCAACGCACCTGACCAAATAAATTGCTATTGGAGTGGTAGAGACAAGAAAAGCTTTGAAAAAAGAATTTTTTTTTCCTATAGTGAAAACTGAATTCAAGCTGAAAAGGTTTTTATTAAGAAATGTGATAAAGGACTTGCTTTGGAATACCAGACATCATGCTGTGTCAGACATCACTCGTTACACAGTTGTGAGGCTGGAAGTGTCACATATTAAAGGAAGTAATTAAAGGAATCTAGAGACGAGTGCCATCCCTTTGGTGGGGGCACCAGATAGGTGACTCAACACCAGGTGGAATCTGGGAGACTGGTGGCCTTGTGCTAACATCAGGGGCTAAAAAGTTAAGACCCCCTCATGTTGCTAAGGACCTATCCAGGATGCTGTTCTACAGAATGATTGGATTCTTCACCAGTCACCAGAAGTGTGGACTAACTCAGGCCAGAGAAGCTACCCTGTCATCCGATTCCCAGACATCATTCCTCAGACTGGTGCTGTCAGATTAATTCCCAACGGACATTCGTCCACTTTCTCAAAACCTTTACTTTTCAGCCTGCAGGTCAAGCATTTGTTCAAAAGAAGTTCTCTAGTGAGGTGCCCAGGTTGTTTTAAATAAGCTTAGATTTTATACGCTAGAGTTTCTTTTTTATTTTAATTTGAACTTATGGAGAATTGCAAACATACAAAATAGTAGACAGACTGTTATAATGAATCCACCTATGCCCATTACCTGGTACCAAAACCATCCTCCCATGACCAACTCCACCCCACCCACTTCTTCATCCACATCCCCTTTGGGGTTAAGTTGAATGACAGCAGACATGCTATGATTTAACCATTAATAATTTCAGTATGTAACTGTAAGACATAAAACTCCTTTTTGGTTGCATAATCATATATACCATTATCACACCTAAAAATTAATAATTCATACAAGTAGGTTCTGGAAAAAATAAGAAGTCCACCAGTTCTGAAAGTTGATAAAACTTAAATTTACTTCAGGCTAAAACAGCAATTACCTTCCTTTAGCAAATCATTTTGCATGAGGTTGAAATGATAAGTAACTAAAAGCTAGAAACTCCATAAATGGTACCAGGCAAAGTGCTCTGTGATGAAACTTTTGAGAAATTAGAGACAGCAATCTGAATTCCATAAAATTATTTATTTTCTATCAAATGGCAGATTTTTTTTACCCTTCCTTAAAAATTTCAGTTATTATCCCTTGAAAATACCATCTGGGTTTCTAGGAGCTAAAAGTGGAATAGGTGAGTCCACATCTATTAAATATAGAAAAATTGGGGATTGAGTTATTCCTGGAGAACCAGTGTGTGCCCCACTTTAGTAACGGAAACGGATCCCCTCAGAAGTCTTGTCAGAGAAGAAGGGATAACATGAGGGATAAAGAGAAGGAACAAAAATGAAGCCCACTAGTGTCTTTCTAGCAAGGCTATTCCCTCACTAAATGATGCTTTACTAAGCAGAAAAGTCTTTGTTCCAAGGTACATCATCCCCTGTTCAATTCACCCTGAGGCAGAGGTGTTTGTCATCCTATTCTCAATCTGAAGATCTAGATTTACAAAAAGAATGTACTAATATGTACAAGGACCTCTCCTCTCAAGGACAGGAGCAAGGTATGCATGTTGACTTCCCATCTAAAGTTTATTTGGAGACAGGAAACATATAAAACATATCCATGCATCAATTGCATATATATGTGTATATCTTCTTATGCAGGCACATATCAAGACATTATGGCATTACAAAAGGATGTGATCATGTTTTCTATCATTTGTCTGCTTATGAAAGTATTATGATATGGCCAGTATTTTCCCCATTTATAGATGAAGGATTTGGTGCCTGCTGCCTGCTCTCAGACTTGGCTGAGTCTGGCAACTCTCTCCTTGAAAACACTGACCCTTTGGGTCTTCCATACAGTATCTATCTATTAATTGAACCCTTAGCTAAAAATATTGGTATCCTATTTATCTTTTTAGAAGACTCTTCTGAATATGAACCTGTTTTCTCAGTCATAGATTTGGTAAACCACCCTTTAAATCCACTTTGCGGTTCTGACCAACTTCACTCAAGTATTGGAAATTACACCTCAGAGGTGGAAAAATTTTTTAACTTGCACCATGAAAAATACGTGCGATGGCCAATGTTATCATTTCAGTAGGGACAGACAGACTCAGGAAGTGTGAACAGAAAAAACTTACACTGAGTTTCTCCTTTACTCTGTTGTAAGACTGGACTGAACGATGATGCTGAGATGGGCACAGTATGTGAAGTGGATGGGGGTAATTTAAGTCACAAACAGAAACTAGCAGAAGCGAAACGACTATTGGATGAATTACCAGCTGAAAGCATTCTTCATGGAAAACATACACAAAGTCCCTAACACAGTATTGATGGACACAGGATGAACCACCACTCGGCAGGCACCAGATCCATTTCGCTAATTCCTCTGGTCAGAAGAAAAGACACTAACCCAGAATGGAGCCAATCAGCAGAGCCAAGGTGCGCCACGCAAACTGCACATACTGGCAAATCCACAAATTTTTTATAATTGAGGTAGTCTCTTTATTTAGGGATGAAAGAACATTTAGAAATGTTCTGTTCTCTATTAAAGAACTATAGAGATTATAAGAAACCTAATTATAATATCTTTAACCCATTTTTAAGTAAAATTATTTAAATTTTAAAGTTCTTGATGAAAGTAACAATAAATATTAGTTACTAAGTGAATGTCCAGCATGAGGTAGGCTTTATAATACTTACATGGACATGTTATTTAATTTAATTATACTTAACTTTCATACCCTCTAAATTAGGCAATAATTATCTCCATTTAATAAATGAAACTAAAGCTCAGGTTCCCATAGTTGGATAATTCTGGGAACAAACTCAGTTGGTCTAATAACAAAGCCTTTCTTTAAAATCAATGAGTATGCATTTAATAGGATAAAGGAACAGAGACCCAGATTAATGCTCTTTAAAATACATCTAATTCCTAGAGTAATTTAGGAACCTTCTGAAAGTAAACCATGTGTTTCCGATGATCCAACTCTCACCTTTTATTTTTAAAAGCATAATAATCATACCACATAACCATGAAGCTGAGTAGTAAAACATCTAAAGGAAAAAGCCAATTATTTCAATGTTTATTCATTTATCCATTTATTTAAAAAATGTACCCAACATTGCAAACCACTGGGCTACTTAAGCAGGTGTTTTCTAAGTGGTAATACAGATATTTTATTTTTCCTTCCACCAAAACAAGGCATATTCATTGTGAAATTAACTCTGTTTTTCTCTACCTGAAGTGAATTATGGGTATTGTGATAATCTGAAAACATTCAAATTTCTAAGTGGGCCCGATACTGAATAAAACATAAAAACTGAATTTTATATGGAGGGGAAATGGACAATTAGCCCATTAACTCTTTTATTAGATTGACAGGGGAAGGTTAATTGATAATCAATAGTTTTAACTGTAACTGTGGTACTCTGTTAGCTTGGAATACAGGAAGGACAGGAACAGAGGAACTCACAGATAAGTCACTTCTAAAAGTCAGTCACTAGTTGAAATTAAAAAAAAAACAAACAATCTATAGACACCCTGTTCTGAGAGCTTCTAGCCAATATATAAGATCCTGGAACAGAATATGATGCTACACCCTGCCAGGAGCACAAAGCAGAGGCCCAAGCAGGGGGATGCTGTAGAACTGAAGTCACCGTCTTAGTATGGTCATAAACAAGGCACCTAGGAGAGTGCTACTTTGCGTGGGAGATACTCTAACACGTGTTTTCTCTTTATCCTTCAAAAAGCAGCCTGATCCTGGAGAAAAGTTTTTTGCTATTTACTCTATGGTTCCAAGCTAGACTAAATCTCTATTTCCAGACATTCTACAGATGGGGTTAGTTCTCTAAGAATTGTGTTCTGACTTCACTTTCTTAGGCAATCTAAGCTATAATGGATTCTGTGGAAGCCCAGTAAGTATCATTAAAAGGCTCTGTTGTATGTAAATATAGACAGGACACTGAGCAACAACTTTATAAAATTAAATGAAAATTGCATTATTCTTTTTCAGTCATTACAATCTGAGACCTACAGAAAAAAAAAAGAAGAAAAATATCTTAAAGAAGATAGCAGATTTTAACAAAAGCAGCCATACTGATCTTAGCCATGTGATTAATTAATTAATTCATTTATTTATTCATGCACTGTTACAAGCACTGATCATCTAGTGTTTGCCAAAAATTTGAGTTAGGCAACATGGATATAATGGTTAATAGGATACAGTTCCTGCCCTCAAGAAATTTAAAGTGGAGTGGGAAAGGTACATAGTCATATGATTATAATTTAGTGATAAACATGACAGTTATGGGCATTTTTAATTAGGCAGGAAAATACTAATTTTAATTCACACACTTACAGTTAGGGCTAAGATGCTGCTGGGAGTAGAAGTTACTTTTACTCATAACTATGTTGATTGCTTAAATTACATAGGGGAAGATTCATCTCTTATGTAAGTTAATCAATAAAAATGGGGAAGAGTAAGGAAAAATGAAGGTCTAAAAGATGACTAAAAGGGGTATGTAAAGGGGAACATAATATAAAGGAATATGGAATCTGAATATTTTCTTGCACTTGAGCACCAAGGACTCACAGGTCAGTGGTGACACTTGGCACAGTTTGGAGACACCTGAATGTACCTGAGCCTTATCCTAATGGATCTTTTCTTAGGAGAAAATGATGACTGTGTGACTGTGTGTGTACTAAAAGAGTTGTGTCCCTCTGGAGCCCAGGTAAGTTTGCCGAGAGGAATTTACTTCACAGGGATACTTGCACCTGGGGATTTGCAGAGGCCTGTGCTGAAGCCCAAGCGCACAGGCAGTCTGAGCAGCAATACTGATTACTTTCAAAGGTTTTTAACTGCATGTGATTTTCTTCCAAACCACATTGGCAACAAGGATGGAAAAAAATGCACACCTTTCGGAGATGTTAAGGGAGTTGTATTAGTTATGTACTGTTGCATAACAAATTACCCCAAAACTTAGCTTAAATCAACAAACATTTCTTACCTCACCAAGTTCTGTTGGTCGGAAATCTGAGAGCAATTTAGCTGAGTGTCCTGGTTTAGGGTTTCTTAAGAGGTTGCAGTCAAGATGTTGACCAGAAATTTAATCAATCTGAGGGCTTGAACAGGGCTGGAGACTTTGCTTCTACAGTGGCTCATCCACATGCCTTGCAATGTAATGTTGGTTGTTGGCAGGAGACTTCAGTTCTTCACCAAGTGCACCCCTCTATAAGGTTACTGGGCTGTCTTCATCACAGTGTAGTTGGATGACTCTAGAGCAAGTAATCCAAGACAGCAAAGGGAACCCAGCCATGGAAGTTACAAACTATCGTTTCTGCAATATCCTATGGTTCACTGAGGCTACCTTATTCAATGTGAGAGGAGATTGCAGACAGGTGTGAACACCAGGTGGCAAAAATCAATGGGAGCCATCTTGGAGGTTGGCTACAATAGAGGAAAAAGTGAAAACACTTGTGTATTGGTAGTTTGGATATGAGAAAGAATGGGGAAATGAGGCATGAAACTCAGGAGTCTTGGCTTTTGACAGTAGTATTGCTTTTGTTTAGAAGTGTTTTGCATTTGTCCTTTCCTGCTGAGTATTTGTTAACACGTATGAATAACAACTATTATTTCTCTAGGGAAAGTCACTGATATGATTTGTTAGGTCACAATGAGGTTGTTAATTTGTTATCCTCTTCTTGATAAAGGCAAGGAAAAGGATCCTAAGGACTATCATAAAACTATTTCAATAAATTAATGAAACTAGAATGTGTATATTTCTAAGGTATATCAAAAATACAGGAATTAAAAATTGGTCAGTAGTCCTTAGCACTAGGGAACAAAGTGTATGGTTGGCTAATAAGAAAACTGCTGATTTTCTCTAAACCAGGGTTTCTTAAACTTGACACAACTGACATTGTGGGCTGCATACTTTTTTGCATTTTTTGTTATTGGAAGACTCTCCTGTGTATTGTAGAATGTTTAACAGCATCCCTTGCCTCTATTCCTTAGATGCCATTAGCACCTCCCTTCCACTGTGACAAGCAAATATGACTCTAACATCACCAGATGTTCCCTTGTCAGGATATGTGTGGGTTGAGGGGGAGAGTAAAATCATCCTCAGTCAATAACCACTGCTCTAAATGTTTTTGGCCTGATTTTTTCTTTATAACTTTTGGTTAAGGCTTTGCAAAACTTATGTTAAAATAAAAATCTGGCTTTGGTGAAATCTTACAATTAACCAACATGCTCAAAAGTCAGCGCTGGTCATGAAAAAATAATTCTCTAACTTAATTGAAAACACAGGGCAGAAACCTCATTTAGATAAAAATGAAAACAAAATTTTATGTCAAGCCAACTTTCAAAATTTGAATGCCTGCAATCTAAGCCTTCTAATAATGTGGACTTTTTTGATTGGAAAATATACCTTCTCATCAACTTTACTCTTGAACTGAAGTAAAGATGAAATTGCCTGAGGGACAGAAAGAGAGCCCACATTCTAAAGAGCTTTTCCTAGGAGTAGTATTAAGGAAATATTTATGGGAAAAGTCAAGTGTCCTTCATAAAAATGACCTTATAAAGCTACCCAAGTCTTACTGTCGCTTTCATAAAAGTTCCATGGTTTCTCTGCGTCAGGTTGAAATACTTGTTGTTTTACTTGAAACTTCAAAAACCAGTAAAAATATAGCACTGCTCTTATTTGTAGAAGACATAATGACATAACAAAGACATTATTTCCCGTTGTAATGAGTGAGGCAGATTGAATAATATCTAGTTGATTTCTTCCAAAATGTATAGACTAAGATTATTTTGTATAATTATTTTGTACAAAGTATAAAACGACTTTAAGAATGTTAGCTCAAGGAGCTCTGGGAATCCTCTTTCCAGCAAAATAAGCATAACTTTTATAAACTTTTTTATAAGTGAAAACTTTTATAAACAACAACTACCATCATACGATCTCTGAAAATTGTTAAAAGTGTACAACAAATGATAAAATATTTATCTAAGAAAATCTACTAAATCGTGGTAAGAATAGCAAGTCTATGGTATTTGAGCCAATTGTCATACCCCCACCCCAGCTCAGGGAAGCCCTATCCAAGAGAGATGGAGCCAAAAAAACAAGGTGTCCTTTCCTCCCAGCTCCCAGTCTGAAACTATGGTTGTCCTGTGGGAGTGTCACATCAGCGGCGTTTTTCATCCTCCCCAGCTGTGGGCTACAGAAGCTCTATTTCAAGCAATAGAAATTGAGAAGTCTGGGGCTCTCTTCCAGCACCCAGCCCCCATTTTTAGGACATAACTCTATTCCCAGAGTAGCAGCTTGAGCTACTACCCTCACCACAACTCACTGGTAGAATGAAGATTCTATGCCAGGTGAAGCAAGTTGAGAAGGCCAGGGGCTATCACTGCCCATTCAATGTCGTATTCCTAAAGCTGCTGAGTCACTCTGAGAGAAAAAAAGATCACTTTTTCCTTTCTTCTTTCCATTGCTACAGAGAAATGGTACAGAGATTTTGCCTAGGGGAACAGGTGGACCATAATAACAGAGAGCTTCAATGTTCTCTCCAAGAAAGCTAACTTTATTTTGAAACACTGGCCAGGCACAGTGACTTATACCTGTAATCCTAGCACTTTGGGAGGCTGAGGCAGGAGGATCACTTGAGGCCAGGAGTTTAAGAACAGCCTGGGCAACATAGCAAGACCCTGTCTCCATAGAAAATTAAAAAAAAAAAAATTATCTGGGTTTGGTGGTGCATGCCTATAGTCCCAGCTACTCTGGAGGCTTAGGACAGAGGATCACTTGAGGTCAGGAGTTTGAGGTTGCAGTAAGCCGTTATCATGTCACAGTAGCCTGGGCCACAGAGTGAGACCTTATCTCCACAAAAGAAATAAACAAACAAAAAACTGTCTGGGGAAGTTCAAACCTAAGGGTTCCCATTAGAACAATGGAGAATTTGTTGGTAAGCAATTAAGAGGAGGCTAGTAGCTCTTAGAGAGCAACAAACCAAATTATTGATGAACTAGAAGTTTACCAGGAAGAACAGGAAAAGAGTCGGCTAAGAAGAGTTCTCCTAGCATTGGAGCAAGCCTCAAAGACTGACACAAAGACTACCCCTGCAAGAGGACTGCATTTAATTAGATCAGACACTGGAGCAATGTGTGCTCCGAGGCACTGTTGAAAACATTAGAGAAATCGGTTGGCAATTAATGGAGAGTAACAGCTTGATGTGATATCAACATGAGCCAACAGCTTAATAGAAAAATCAGGAAAGAGACAATCAAAGAGAGTCCTGTTAAAACCACTGTCATCCTGGTGAGATAGTGTTCATGCCAAGGTTGCACCATCTGAGGAATGACATCAGAGGCTATGTACTGTAGGGGAAATAAACTTCAATAAATTGTCCAGTCAAGTTACTAGACAAATACATAAGCAAACAACAACAAAAACAAGACTCTAAAGGGGAAATCAGTATCCGGAGTTTCTACAATATATTTTCTAAGATTCACAGTTTTCAAAAAATAAATATTGCATATATAAGTAAATTCATACACAAGGGGATAAAAAACAGACAAGAAAAACTGCTAATGATGGGGCTTGACTTAGAATTAAAAGAAACCATGAACTAAAGAACTAAAGTAAGCCATGTTTAAAGAAGTAAAAAGTATGATGACAGTAACTCATTAAAGAAAATCAATCAGATTATAGAATTCTACGAAGGAGTTAAGTGGAATTTCTGGGGTTTAAAATTACAAAAACTGAAATAATTTTATCACTAGAGATGCTTAAAGCTAGAGTGAGATGTCAGAAAAGATCAAAAGAAAATTTTTTTGGAAAAAATAATGACCAAAACCTTGCCAAATTTGATGAAAAACAGTTATCCACATTCCCAAGAAGCCCAAAATATTCCAAAGAGTAAATTCAAAAATATCTAGACACAGACACATCACAGTTAAAAGGTTGAAAGCCAGAGAGAAAATCTTAAATCTGCAAGAGAAAAATCACTCATGTACATGAAAATGTTCATAAGATTAAAGTGGACATCAGAGACAGTGAAGGCCAAAGACAGTGGGATTGTATACTGACAGAGCCGAAAGAGAAAAAAAGTCAACCAACAATGTTATATACACAACAAAACTATCTTTCAGAAATAAAAGTGAAACAAAGACATTCTCAGAGGAAGAAAAACTGAAAGAATTTGTTGACACCAGGCCTGACTTATAAGAAATACTGAAGGAATTTCTTTAAACTGAAAGCAAGTGAACCCGGTAATTCAAGTCCACATGAAAAAAAGGAAGCATGCTTGTGAAGGTAATTATGTAAACATAAAAGACAGTTTTAGTTTATGTTTCTCCTCATTGCTTTCCTTAACCAATTTAAAAAGCAGTTACATGAAACAATATGCATATAATAGTATCATTGGACTTTAACATATAGATATGTAATACATTTGTCAATTACAATGGGAGGCAGGTGGGAGCAAAGCTGTATTGAAATAAGGAAATTACACCAGATGGGAACTTTAATTAACTGGAGAAGAGACCTAGATATTATAAATAATAAAGCCAACATACAAACTCAGTAAATATATAATTAATCTCTTTTTTCTCTCAGCATCTATAAGAGACATATATAAAGTAATAATTACAACAATGTACTATTGCTGTTGTAACATGTATAGATGTGATAACAGCAAAAAATGGAGGATAGAGTTCTATAGAAGTAACATTTCTATATCTCGCTAGAATTAATTTAGTATAAATCTGAACTATATTCTTATAAGTTAACATATATCTAAGTATATGCTGTCCACAGGAAATATACTTTCCATTCAAAAAAATAGTTTGAAATGAAACTGAGAAAAAAATGATACATCATGCAATCAGCAACAGTACGCATGCTGAAGTGACTATAATATTATATATATTATATTATAGTAAATATTAATATAATATAATATCAGTGAAAAAAGTTACAAGAGCAAAAGAGGGAAATTTTATAATGGCAAGTGTTTAAGTTCATCAGGATGGTATAACAATTATAAATATATACTCCCCTAAACATAGAAGCAAACAGAGCACAAAATTACATGAAGCAAAAAGTGGCAGAATTGAAAAGGGAAATAAGGAATTCAGCAATTATAGTTGGATACTTTGATATCCCATTTCAATAATGGTTAGGACTAGGCAGAAAATCAACAAGGAAATAGAAGACTTGAAGAACACTATGAACCAACTAGACCTAACAGACATCTATAGAATAGTCTGTCCAACTATAGGAGACTATATATTTTTTCAAGCACACATGGAAAATTCTCTAGGATAGACCATATGCTACACTATAAACCAAGGCCTCGATACATTTACAATGATTTAAAGTATGCAAAATGTTTCCAACCCCATGGAATACAATTAGAAATCCACAACACAAATATTAATATTCATAAAAGCGGGAAATTCACAAATATATTGCAGTGAAATAATTCACCCCAATGTAAGCAATCGGTCAAAGAAGAAATAACAAAGGAAGTTAGAAAATATGTTGAGATGAATGCACATGAAGACACAATATCCCCAAAGCTTATGTTTGTAGCCAAAGCAGTATTTGCAGAGAAACTTATAGTTGTAAACTCATATATTTTAAAAAAGAAGAAAGATCTCAAGTCAAGACCTTATCTTTTACCTTAAGGCACTAGAAAAAGAAGAGCATTCTAAATCTAAAGCAAGCAGACCGAGGAAATAATAAAGGTTAGAGTGGGATCAATGAAATAGAGTATAGAAAAACAAACAAAAATAATCAAGAAAACCAAAAGTAAATTCTTTCAAAAGGTCAATAAAGTTGAAAAAACTTTTAACTATATGGAAGAGAGAAAGAGAGACAGAGACAGACAGACAGACAGACAGATACACACACACAGACACACACATGCAGACACAGAAGAATATAGAAAGAGAAATTTCAAATTAAAAAATCAGGAATGAAAGTGGAGGAATCATCAATTGGTCTTCCAGAAATACAAAGGATCATGAAGAAACAACTCTATTCCAGAAAATTAGATAACTTAAAAGAAATAGGCCGGGCGCGGTGGCTCACGCCTGTAATCCTAGCACTCTGGGAGGCCGAGGTGGGCGGATCGTTTGAGCTCAGGAGTTCGAGACCAGCCTGAGCAAGAGCGAGACCCCATCTCTACTAAAAATAGAAAGAAATTATATGGACAGCTAAAAATATATATAGAAAAAATTAGCCGGGCATGGTGGTGCATGCCTGTAGTCCCAGCTACTCGGGAGGCTGAGACAGGAGGATCGCTTGAACTCAGGAGTTTGAGGTTGCTGTGAGCTAGGCTGACGCCACGGCACTCACTCTAGCCTGGGCAACAGAGTGAGACTCTGTCTCAAAAAAAAAAAAAAAAAAGAAAAAAAAAAGAAATGGACAACTTCCAAGAAAGACAAAAACTACTAGAACTGAACTGGAGTGGGAATAGAAAGTCTGAATAAACCTATGAAAAGTAAAGAGATTAAATTAGTAATTTAAAAATTCCCACAAAAAGTAAAAAGTCAAGACCAAGATTGCTTCACTGGTGAGTTGTATCAAACATTTAAAAAATAATTAATACCAATCTTCATCAACTCTTCCAAGAAATAGAAGTAACACCCCCTAGCTTATTCTGTAAGGTCAGTATTATTGTCATACTGAAACTGGACAAAAACATCACAACAAATAGAAAGCTACAGACTAATATTGCTTATGAATATAGTTGCACAACTCTCAACAAAACATTAGCAAACTGAATCTAACAACATATAAAAATAATTATACAAAATAACCAAGTGAGATTTATTCTACAAACTCAAGGCTGGTCTGACTTCTGAAAATCAGTTATTGTCACATACCATATTAATGGAATAAATGACAAAAACTACATGATAATATCAATAGATGCAAGAAAAACACTTGACAAAATCCAACACACCTTCATGATAAAAACAACAGTTAGAAATAGTAGGGAAATTCCTCAACCTGATAAAAGACATGTATTATAAAAAACAAAACAAAACTCTATAGCCAACATCATACTTAACAGTGAAAGACTGAATGCTTTACCCTAACATTACGAATAAGACAAGGATGTCCACTTGTACCACTTCTCTGCACATTGTACTGGTAGTTCTAGCCAGGGTAATTAGGCAAGAAAATGAAATAAACATCATCCAGATGGGAATTGGAGAAATAAAACTATCTTTGTTTGCAAATGATACAATCTTGAATACAGAAAGTTCTAAGTAATCCTCTAAAAAACTATTAAAACTAATAAATGAGTTTGGCAAAAGTTCAGTATGTGGGATGAATTTATAAAAATCTGTTTTATTTTTATATACTCTAGAAATGAACAGTCTGAACATAAATTTAATACAATAATTCCATTTACAATAGCATAAAAATAATAATAATTAAGTAAGTCGGAATAAATTTAACAAATGAAGTGAAAAGTACAAAACAGTATGGAAAGAAATTAAAAGAGATATAAATAAATTGAAAGACATGTCATGTTTGTGGATGAGAAAACTTAATATTGTTAAGATGACGATACTCCCCAAATTGATCTACAAATTCGACACAATCCATGTGAAAATCCCAGCTGGTATCTTTTGCAGAAATTGTGAGAATGATCTTAAAATTCTTGGCCAGATGTGGTGGCTCATGCTTGTAATCCCAGCATTTAGGGATGCCAAGGAGGGAGGATTGCTTGAGGCCAGGAGTTTGAGACCAGCCTGGACAACATAGAAAGACCCTGTCTCCACAAAAAATAAGAAAAATTAGCTGGGCATAATGGTGCATGCCTGTCATCACAGCAACTTGGGAGGCTGAGCTTGGAAAACCACTTGAGCCCAGGAGTGTGAGGCTGCAGTGAACTATGATTGTGCCACTGCACTTCAGCCTGAGTGACAGAGCAAGACCCCATCTCAAAAAAAAAAAAAAAGAAAAAAAGAAAAAAAAATTTGTATAGAAATATAAGGGATAGCCAAAAGAATATTGAAAGAAGTTGAAAGACTAACACTTCCTGACTTTAAAACTTACTACAAAGCTATAGAAGTCAGTACAATGTAATATTTGAATAAGAATAGACATACAGATCAATGGAATAAAATTGGGAGTCCAGAAACAAACTATTATATTTACAGTCAGTTGAGTTTCACCAAGAAAATCCAATGGGGAAAGGAAAGTCTTTTCAATAAATGGTACTGTGACAACTGGATATTCACATGCAAAAATTCATTAATTTGGACCCTTTCCTCATATCATAAACAAAGAATTAACTCAAAATGAATAAAAAACCTGAATGCAAGTCCTACAACTCTCTTAAAGGAAAATACAGGAGTAAAGTTGCATTATCTTCCACTAGGAAAAGCCTTCTTAGATATGACACCAAAACAAAAACAACAAAAGAAAAAAGAGATAAAGTATATTTCATTAAAATTAAAATCTCTGTGCTTCAACGGATAACATAAAGGAATTGAAGACAAACTACAGAATTGAAGAAAATAGCTTTAAATCATGTATGTGATAAGAGATTTGATTGTAGAATATATACAAAACTCTTATACCTTAATAATATAAAGACAAATAATTCAACTTAAAAATGGGCAAAGGATCTGAATAGACATTCATCAAAAAAAATATACAAATGACCAATGAACACATAGGAAGTTGTTCAACATCATTAGCCATTGGAGAAAGGCAAATCAAAACCACAATGAGAGGTACAACCTCACACCTACTAGAATGGCTATAATCAAAGAGACAGAATAAAGTGTTATTGAGGATGTGGATATCTTTATACATTGCTGGTCAGAAAGTGTAGTCACTTTAGAAAAAAGTCTGGCAGTTCTTCAAAACATTAAACATAAAGTAACAAAGAATATGACCCAGCAATTCTCCTCCCAGCAGTATATACCCAAGTTAACTGAAAATATGTCTGCACAACATTGTACACAGATGTGCACATTAGCATCACTTATCATAGTCCCAAAATGGAAACAGCCCAAATGTCTACCAACTGATGAATGGATAAACAAAATGTAAAATATTTATATAATAGAATATTATTTGGCAATAAAAAGAAATATACGATCAATGCTATTATTGAGATCAACTTTGAAAATACTAGCTAAGTTTAAAAAGCCAGTCAGAAAAGACCACATATTATAGGATTCCATTATGTGAAATTTCTGTTATAGACAAACTTATAGAGACAAAAAGTAGATCAGTGGCTGCCTAAAACTGGATGAAGGAGGGTTGGGGAAAACTGGGAGTAACTGACAGTGGGATAGGGCTTCCTCTGGGAGCAATATAATGTTCTAAAATTGATTGTGGTTATAATTACACAACTCAATAAATACCCGAAAACCTATCAAATCATTTTTACACAATTTTTAAATTAAAATGCATATACTATATGGGTGCATTTTTGATTTATGAGTTATATTTCAATAAAGCTGATAAAAAAGAAAAAGAAAGTTGAGGATATTTAACTAGAATTATTTGTTTGCTACATACATAATGTAAATTAACTTCCATGTATAAATTACACTCATGTCATCAGGAACACACTTTTGAAAACTATGCTACGATGCTACCTTTCAAATCAACAACCACAACCATGATATCTAACACTTCTCTAATGTCAACTTTGTGGTTGATGCTGCTACAAGTACTTCCCATCTTTCTTAATTTTTTGCAACAACACTATTTGGGAGATGATATCATTATTTCCATTTTCAGGTGAAAAAATTGGGGCAAACAAAGGGTAAGTAACTTGCCTAAGATCACAAAAAAGAAAGGCTTGAAAAAGCTAAATCTGGCTTATACATTTGCATCAAGCAATTTAACTTTGGTTTTTCTGAGGATGAAGAAATTCTACTTAAATGTAGAAGGCATCTTTTTATTTTTCTTCTTCCTGATTAATCTTAAATATGCTTTGGTTTCATAAGGATTTATTACTATTTAGGAAATGGGCAGTGCATGATGGCTGAATCAATGTAGTTTTCTTATACTTCTCTTTTAGACTGTGAGTTCCTGGAGGACATGGACAATATCTTATATATTGCTCATTTCCC
This sequence comes from Eulemur rufifrons, assembly GCF_041146395.1. Classification (NCBI taxonomy): domain Eukaryota; kingdom Metazoa; phylum Chordata; class Mammalia; order Primates; family Lemuridae; genus Eulemur; species Eulemur rufifrons. The sequence continues at coordinate 19,192,733 of NC_090992.1, forward strand.
AACTCCCTGTAAAAGTAGGTGTTTGACAGAAGTATGAGGAATACATTAAACCTGAAAATATAACAATGAGTAATTTTCAGTTGCTGGAGTTTTCTGCAAAGCTCAATTTTCTCTATTGTCATCACTTTTAGCAGAACTTTCTAACAAACCATAGGCCATTGCAACATGTGGACTTGTGTTTCTGAATCTTCTTCAAGATAGAATATGTATGGCAAAATCAGTCATAACTCTGCAGTACATGGGGAAGGTACTGTGTTACGTCACGCTAATAAATATAACAATATTTCTCACCTAACAGAATTTCTCAAAGAATTTAAACTTCTGATATTCTGAAATTTTAAGATGTTCTAAAAGAAGCAATTTTTATCTTTCTCAGAAATTAAATATTTTATTTCAGAATTTCTAGAATAAACATTCTGATCATAGTTTTAGTCTCTACATGTGAGAACAATGATCTCTGACTATGCACGAAAGCTGAGATTATGTTCTTTTAAAAAATGTCAGAATGTGAATTTCTCAAATTTGAAGTTGAAATATTTTTTCATGTAAAATCTTGATTTAAATTATAAATATAAACCATCCTCATTATGTCTTTTAATTATTGTTTAAGGTGGTATAGTCAAAATTGAGAATCATTTTAGTGCAACTATTTAGTAGTGATTGATATTGTTGCAAGGCAATTCTTCATGGCATTTGTATATGTCTTGTGACAGCTTTTGTCCCAGACCAGCTTTTCGAGAATGTTTATATAACAGAACAACTTTTCAAGATAGAGACAGGGTCTCCCTTTGGAGCAAAGAACAGATTTTTTTCCGTAAACAATATAATAAAGATAATACCTTCCGCTGGAACAAAGATTGGGTGGGTTTGCTTGCAATCCCTTTAATGGATTAGGGTTTCCTAAGGTTAGTGTTCCTCAGAATGAGACAGACCCACTGTGTGCAGTAGCATACATCTGGGACCGTATCTCTATCACCCCCATGGGACTTGGGGATCAAGAGAAACTAATGCAAACATGAGGTTATGCTGCTGGTGGTGTGGTGAGGCATAAAGTCATGTGTCTCTGACCCAGATGTCTTATGTCTCTGCCAGCATTTATGAAACTGTGGCAAGCTACCTTGTTAGTTCGAAAGTAGGGTAAAATCTCAGACCCTCCACAGTTCTTGACAAATATAGGCTTCTAAACATAGACTCACACAATGTGGATACTTAACATAATATGCAAATATTGATAAAAATACATTGCCAAATCAACATACCTAACTTGTATGATAATGATTATAATAGACCAGTATAACCTAATGTGCAACCTGGTCACAGCTGCCATTTTATACATTCATTTATAAACAAAGAATTTTCTTACACGTTTCCTATTTCTTTAAAAAAAAATTTAGTTTCAGCATATTAAAAAGTATAGTTTAAATATATACTCTCAGAGTTTATCACAGAATAAATAAGCAAACAAAAACTTAAATACAACATCATAGGTATAAATGCTTCACCACTGGTTTTCTTGTCAGAGTCACTGGCCTCCCTGTGACTGTCAAATTCATAGCTTTTCTGTTGGGTAAAAATCTAGAGGGGTGGGGAACCTGTAGCCTTAAGGCCACATGTTGCCTTCTAGGTCCCTAAGTGTGGCCTTTTGGCTGAATCCAAAACAAATCCTTTTATGAAAAAGGGTGCAGCAGAGAAAGATGAAGCTTTTCTTGCCTCCTTTGGTGCTGAAAAAAGAGCAGTCTTGAAATCAGAAGGCCACAGGTTCCCTACCCCATTGCAGTCTTAATAAAACCACTGACTATGCTGGGATAGTATCAGACATACTTTTTAATAAGTAAATTGGACTGTGCCATGGTACTGAGTAGTTGTGTATATTGTATTTTTTGTTCATATTTCTAGTTTAAGTAGGATAAAGTAAAAAGGTAAGGATAATTTCTCTTTGTGTTCTGTATCACCAAGAAATAATGGCCATTATAATAGATATTAATTGAATGAATGGGCTTTGCATATTAAAAAACAATTCCTACTGCTACCATGCTTTAAGACTATTCAGCTACTAAAAAATGGCTTGGTTTTTCATATTCAGATGGTGAGTCCACCTGATATCACTAGAGTAATTATTACTGCAAAAGCTGTTTGAGAAAATGTACATAGGAAACTCTGGCCAATTCTATTCAAGGTCATCTAACTAATTGAAACATCATTGGTTCAAGTCAAGTTTATCATATGTAATTCCTGAAGGTCTCTGCACTGCTGAATAAAATTTACTACTAAGGAGCCAATGTTTATAAAATACCAAACCTTCATCAGGTCACACCTCAGTAATGGACAAGACTCTGCCAATAAGAGCCCAAGCGCTGAAATTGACAAGAAGGCAGGAGAAACATAAACAAGTGAATTGCAAAAGCAAATGACTCCCACCATCTGCTGAGCTTGTTTCTGCTCTCATTTTGCCAGGAGCCTTTTGAGAAGACACGGAACCATGCTGATGCCCTCTATCATATGTTGTCTCTCCTTCCCATCTGTGATGTCCTCTCCTATGCTCAGTGACATTTCTTTGGCTTTACCCTTCCCTACTGAAATACACAAGACAATGAGAAGGGAAGGGAAGGGGTTCCATGAGCCCACAGAAATGTTGAGGATGAGGATAGGGTGTGATGCTGAGCAAGTTCCACTCTTTAGGGGGCCAAATGAGGAAAAAAAAATAAAGTCTAAAATACAACCAGCCACATGGAAACTCACTTATTTATTCAAAAAAAACTTATTAAATACTTGATGTGTACCAGGTATTGCGGTAGGCTTTGGAGATAAGGGGGAGAAAAAAAGTGGGGGAGAAAAGGCCATATCCTTGACTTTAAGAAGTTCATTATTTAGAGGAGGCAGGAAAAACAAATACATAAAGGAATTATCGATGATTGTACCTGGCGTGTAAGAGACAATCTCAAAGCTTAGATATAGAATAACAGGGATTGAGAGAAGACTTCAGCTGGGTGGTGGTATTTAAGCTGAGACCTGAGTGGTGAAAAAAGCCCAGAAAATAATTAGCTCAAGGTAATAGGAGGGAAAAGGTAACTTGAGAAAGGCCCAGGAGGAGAAAGACCTTGGTGTGTCCTAGGAGAAGAAAGCAAGCCTGTGTTTCCAGCATATAATGAGCAAGGGGAGGACGTGCAGTAGAAAGGTAAGCACGATCATGCCAAGTCTTGAGGCTACGGTGAAGCGTTTTGATTTTATCTTAAGTACTTATGGGAGCCATCAGCGATTTTTAACAGGGGTAACACAATCAAATTTACTTTTAGGAAGATCACTCTGACTGTTGTATCCAGAGTAGATTGGGGGCAGCCAAGTAATTTATAGGAAAAATGATATCTAGTAGGGGTGAGATTTTAAAGAAAAGTTAAAATGGTGGATTGAGTTCAAATAAGGAAGAAAGAACAAAAGGCAGAGGTGTTACTATAGTCGTCTTTGGCAATGCCATGGTGCCAAAAGTGTGGCAGGATGACCTAGTTTGAATGGAGGATGTATTTTCTTTACGGCAATCTGTTTGTGATTCCCTCAGGGAATACTGGCCACTCGTTCTGTCTTCGAGACATGACCTGAATTCCCCAGTAAGATTTTCATATTTATATTTCTTGACAAATATTTGCCCACTTCTAAACAGGAAACATTGAATACACCCAGAAGATCATGATAGTGGCTGGGATGGCAGCTTCTGGGTCCTGATTATTAGCTATCGCTGTTTCTGATGCTATCATCCTAAGGCCAAATATGTTAGAAGGATATTGCGGCTCTCACACAGCCACGCCAGAGTGCTACAGTCATTCGCCTTTCGTTAAGATAACAAGTGTAGGCTCTCCTTGTTCAATGAGACCGACCACAGCATTACAAATGGCACCAGTTTAAATGCCTTGTACAACATTGCAGGAGGAAAGCTACAGATTTTTCAGAGCTGAGAAGAAGCACTGCGTATCGGCTCATTATTAAAAAGGAAGAGTATGTTTCACAAAATATGGCCTTGTGGGCTAAAGCTGTCTTTCTTTGTTCCTTGGAACAGCCGAGTGTGGCTTTACATCTCAGGCCAATTATCTTGCACCGTTTTTCAGAAACTGACAAAACCTATAAAATGAGCAATGATACGAAGACAGCATAGCATTCTGCAGTTTACTTTGTAACCTGCATTTGCATCTGATTTTGGTATTTTTCTACTAAGTGTGAAAAATCCAACCGTGGGGACAAAATATTTCCTAATATGAGAACAATGTACAAAATAAATAGCTGCTAATTCCGGCTGCCTCTCATCTCTTTACTGGACAGCTCTCCTTAAGAAGGGGGCCTCTTATATCAATACCCAACATTATTTTTTCCCCTAAGATAAAAGGATTAGCTGGGAGCAAATCTGTACAATCTGCTGCCCATAAAGGGAGGCCTTGCTCTAGCCTGGGTTTGAGGTATATAACCTTAGCTTTTGCTGAGAACTGCTGGAGCTTGACGTGCAAAGCAAACCATCGGGGCATGTGGAGTGATTTCATACAGGCTTGCTCTCACAGGAGAAGAGCAAAGAGTCAGAGATAGAAATTAATCGTGACTCTCCATCAACAAGGCACTGTGCTCCCTTCAGGTTAATGCTTGTTCTGGCCCCCAGAAACCCCAGGAAGCCCAGAGACACAGTCCTGCAGGCTCCGGGTGGCAGCACTCGCCATGGGGAAGACAATACAGGAAGTGCAGTTTAAAAATCAAAATGGGACTGAATAAAGGATGTGAACATTTTCTGATTTTTTTTTTTTAATTTCCACAACATACATGAAATTCACTTAGAATATACCCTTAATAAAAAGAGAGATGATCAGAGGGATGTAGAATAGAGACTGCTGAAAACTGATTTTCAGATATTCGGAAATGTTCTGCAAGAGAAAACATTGTGTCAAATGTGAATTAAATTTGAACAACAGCCTTTCAAATGCAAATCCCTTGGAAGGGATGTCATTGATATACAACCTCTAAAAACCTTTCAAAAGAAATAAAATGGATAAATGTGATAATTAAGATCTCTATTTATAGGGAAATGATCAGATCACATTTGTTCTGAAATGTTTTTGTACCTGCAACATGGAGGGCACATGTAAAAAGTAAGGATCGATTTTGAAATGTGCAGGTTGGAGGTGAAAATAGAATGATAGCTTGTCTGACAGAGGCGAGGATTTTCCTCTGGTATGCTAAGACCCATTATTATGCACCCATAATTGCCAAGGCCCCCACTGACCTCTATTCACTCTTCCCCCTGCAGTCTCCATTTCAGCTCTCCCTACAGCACCCTCCTCTTCTCAATGAAAGGTGTTAGCTACTCTGCTATCTGCAGCAATATTCTGCTAAATAGTAGTATTTAGAAGAAGCAGATAGGGCTCCTTGAGAATGCAAGGAGAAGTACTGTGTTACATGGAGATTTTTGGAAACAGAACTATATACAGAAGGTCTATCAGAGAGTGACTTCAGTAGACATACCTGTAAGCAAGTGAGAAAGGCAGGATTGGGCAGAGAAGAAGACCCTGAAAATGCATTTTGACTGAATCCTGAGTGTCTGAAAGCAGGGGTGGCTCTGCAGAATGGTCACAGGTTGAGGTCAATGGGAGGAAGGGGGCGCAGGGATTTGGATTCCTATGTCTGTCAATCTTTGGCCACAACTCCACAGTTGTGCCTGGGAGAGGGTGTTCTTGGGCAAGGTGGAACTCTGAGGCCAAGGGCATTTTCCAGTGAGAGACACAGCTGTGAGGCTTCAGCAGGTGTATAATCCCACATCTGCGGAGTGGGTGAGAGGATCCAGGTGCAATACGAGAGTATCCACTCCAGTGGTATACGCGATGGAATTTAAGGACCCCGTCCCCTAAAGATTCCCCCTCACCAGTTTGTCATATTACTTTCGATTTATTAATAAATTATTCTCAATGAAGGGCGTTTACCCCAGAAGAGAAAACACATCAGGCTAGTCTCTAAAATTTACACTTGACTATGAATTACTTTATTGTATCCATTTCAACTACAATGCTAAGTTCAGCTTCAAGTACAAGCTTATTATGGGTAAGGAAGGAGGAAACCCAGTATACAGAGGGTGAGAGAAATCTTTGCTTGAGAAACTCTCAGAAGTCACGGTATAGAAAGAGAGCACCATGCGTGATAAGAAGAGGAAGCTAAGAAGAGAAGAAGCTCTGGCTACTCAGGGCTGTCCACGGTCGGTTCTAGACGTACACGGAGAAGGAACAGGAATGGGGCTGAAGGAATGAAAAGAGTGTAGGCTGCTATGAAGATTTAGACTGACTCCTCTCTGACTGGATTTTTCTCGGCATTACTCTTCCTAAGCTTTTATACTAGAAATGGAAAGGTAGAAAACATAGAAGACAAAGTATGCTTTAGGGGACAAGTTGCTACAAGAAATCTTGGTTATTCTGGGGTTCTAAGGTTTGTTTCTAATCTCGATCAACTGTGACTCTGTGAGCCCTTCTGGCTTTTCATTTCCTAATCAGAACTATTTTAAATGCTAGGTACACCATTCATCCTTCATTTTTACTCTCATTTTCTTTGGGCAAATAGTAGCTAAAATCTGGGAAAGCTGCCTTGCAGGGCCTTTAAGGCACACTTTCTTTGTCAACTGGCTGGACTTGCCTAAATTGCTGATGGTATTTTTCTGGCCAGACTTGTTAGTGAAGTGGCCAAACATTCCAAGGACCGTTGTGCTCTTGCGAGATTTCTTTCAGCTGGTTGTCTACATTCATGAGGTTCAGAGGGTTTTCTAAACCCTCTGAACCCTTAGGGTTTTATTTGAACCAAAACCCAAACTTTGAACCTTTTATGGTTTTGCACATCAGAGGTAAATGTGTCTCCTGCCTTGATATTATTCCCTCTGGTCCCCTCCTGACTCTTTGTCCCTTGAATAAAACTGAACAGTTAGTTGGAGATCAAAACTGGATCCAAGGGTCACCTCTGATTGATGACCTTCTCTCTACAACAACCACTTTAATTAAAGACCATGTCTATGAGCAACCACTTTTCCATGGGCTCTTGGATGTATTCTCAAGACAGATTTTGCTGTCACACAGCTGCTGCATCCCCTTGCTCTGAAGAGTAGCAAGTCCCAGCAGATCACAGATCTTAACCCCATGACAGGCCAACCTATTTATGCTGGCTACTAATAATGACTTATGTTTATAATGGCACTATTCATCCCAGAGGCTCACTCACAGCACTCCACTGACCACATGTGTGCTCTTTATTTGGGCATATGTCTATATACACCCACATATCACAACAGCACAAAGGTCTTGACTGCTGTGACTTTAATCAGCCCTTTCTTCCTTTTGCTTAACTTTAGGGCCTGATCCCTGGGATTAGGGAAACCACTGCACCCTCCTCTTTATCACTGGAAAAAACCAAAATTGAACAATTGGGAGTCCAGCTCCCTTTCCACTTTGTTGCTTATTAGGGTCTGTGTACATTAGCCATGATGCTGCAAAGCAAGTTGAGAGAGATCTTGTGCAATACATATTTAATAGTGGGAACTCTCCTCCCATTTTATCTCTTCCCCTTCTCTCCTTCCATTTAATGAACCAATTATTCTGACAAGGAGAAGAATGCTCCCTTCCCAGCTCCCTCTCACTTTGAGCCTTTATTCCCTGCTTCTCTAAAGTGCTGCCTAATTTGGCATAAGACCCTATTGTAGGATATTTTTACACTCACCATGAATTGTGTAAAATTGTTTCAGCACTTTGGAAATTTTCTTTTGAAGCAGGAGATATTATTTTATTCCCATGTGAATGACAGAGAAGATGTGATGGTGAGAGAATGTCCATACCTGTATACACTCAATTGCATTCATTTTATTTAACAACATTACAATTTGTTTTCTCTAACAGATCAAACACAAAGAAAAAACACACAGACTACATATTAATGGATTCCCACTTCTGTTTTTGCTAAAATGCTTAAAATGCAGCATATCTAGCTTTTTCATTGAAGACTTTGTAGCTATTCATTATTTATGATGAAGCATGATAGAATTTTATTAATTTACATGTTTACTTTGTTTACATGCACAAAAATCTGCACCAGAATTACTACAGATAGCCAAATGTTTTGAGAATAAAAATAGAAGAAGATTTCAAAGGTACTACTACTATTTATCTTAAGATATTTGTTTGTTCTGCTCTATTCAGTTGATATCTTGATTACTGATTGATCTTGTATGGTGTAATCTGAATTATATGATGCTCTTTGTCATATATAATTTTAGTGTTAGGTTCATCTTATAAATAAACTAAACCGAGTGACATTGGGATGGTATCTTTAATTAGAATATTTAAGATTAGTTCAATTTTTAATCAATAATGAATGCCAGGCACTGTGATAGATAATAGTCTCAATAGCATGAATAAGAAACAGTCTCTGCCCTCAAGAAGCCTCTGGACCCATGGACTTTCCAAACCCACAAAAGTTGTTAGAGAAACATGGAGGATATACCTGCTATTTTTGCAGTCTCAACATATTCCTTTTAGTAACAACACTCAGATTTACTTTTAAAGACTCACTGGCTCCTCTAATGACAGTCTACATAGTTAGGAAGGAATTGATTCTACCCTCTTGTTCCAAGAATCAGCATGTGTCTCAGTCCTGGCCAATTGGATGATTCCATTTCCTGGGCCCAAGAATGGTCAAGTATCACAACAATCAATCAGACTGCTTCCTGGGACTTTTTCTAGACCCACTGAAGTTTGCTATGCTGATAGAACAGAAATCTGAAATTCCTGGTGCTCCCATTTGGAAATTAAGCCACCACAGGGAAAGCACAGTTAAGAGATGGAAAGACTCCCAATGATATCCTTTGAACATTTGATCCTAGCCATAACTAAAGCCAGAAAGTCTATAACATTTTTAGTTAGGGGAGCGGATGCATGAATGTTTTTATGTATACATGTATGTATATATGCCTGTTTGTATGCATGAGTTTTGTTTGATGCATTTTGAATTGGTACCCATAGTTTGAAAACAAAAAATTCCAAGAACATAAACCCAAAGAGGAGGCACTAAAATATTTCTGGAGGAGATTTTTAATGAAACAAAAGATGATAAAAACTTTTTGTTGGAAAACATGTATGCACTGTTTCTGTTCTTCCACCTGCTTCTTGTTTGTTGAGTTCTTAGCTATGGAATAATCTTATCTATAAGTAAGAGTTTGATGAGCCCATAGCTGCTAAATTACCTTTAGTAGGAATATGAACAACTTTCTGAATACATTCTGTGGTTCCAGAAATTAGCATTGATAGCCTATCCAAGAAAGCAAGTGAAACTTTGCTCTGAAAAGTAATTGTGCCAATTCACTATATTTAAATGTCAAGATAATAAAACATGTTGTGAATTAATGCTTCAGGGTAGCATATGGACTAAACGACATTTCATATAGCTTCTATTTCTATGATCTCATGAGTCTATAAGGGTGTCTTCCTTTATCCATGACATTTACAACTAATTTCTCCACGTAGTAAGTTCTGAATTTAAGTAAGCAAGTCATGCTCCAAATTTGAGGATACCTGTTATTCTAAAGTTGTAGATTCTCTTCTTGTTGTGTTGCATGTGCTTTTCTATCTTTCAGAAGTATGGGATGTGGAATAAAATTGGAAGGTGTAATCAGCCCTTGAAGTGGACCTCTCTTGTATTCCACTGCAAATCCTCTTGACCTCATCTTGCTTCACAGGGACCAGTTCTGAGCAGGTTTGGACTAGCTTTCGGCAGATGCAATGTAAAGGGACTTTTCCTTGAGCTCAGACTGGTATTCCTCCTGTTTCTTGTCTTGAGGCTTCTCTGAACACAAAGTGTAGAATCTGTGGGGAATCGTCTCACTGTTCGTACATGTGCAACCAGAAAATGCACAGGAGACAAATGTAGATGGATGAATTCTCCCCCTTTTTTTACCCTAGGTGGATAGTTCTGAGAAATATTTCATACAGATTTCATACAGCTATTCAGAAGGTAATAGAGGAGATTAAATTCTGTCTCCATAGCCACCAAGCTCTGTGTCCAACTTAACAATCATCCTAGTACTCTTTTTTTTCCTTTCTGTGTTCCACTATCCCATCCATTACTATGTTATTTCACATAAACTACCTGTACATAAACTTTGGCCTCATTTTCTGCTTTGGGAGGCAGGAGAACCCAGGTTAAACAGTACTAATAATATTTTTTTCTTTAGAAATCATCTAAATGTTCTGATGTTCTGATGTCTGGTTTCCAAATGATAGCATTCTTATAACTATTCTGCCATACTGCAATCAATAAAAACTAAATAAAAGGGAGAAATTGGGTGACAAATATATGCCTTTGAAACACTATTTAAACAATAACAACAACAAAACTTCCTCAATTCAAAATTGTATTGACAATGCAGATATGATTCAAAGTAGAAACCCTCCAAGAATTATTCTAAACACTATATCCTAGTGAAATTCATTTTAAAAAGAACTTAATATCCATAACCATACTTAGAAGCAAAATCTATACTATTTAACAACTGTATAACTCTTAAAAAGATGACTTCATCTCTCTTTGAACACCTCCAGTAACCTGCTAAATATTGGTAGTTTCTGCGAGGTAAAAATTTGGAGAAACAAATAATAGAGACACCATGATAAAACCTTCTTTAGAAAAGAAAATGACTTTGAGGATCTTGTAGAAGATAATATTTTAGATACGATATCAAGGATTCTAGACTGTGTAGGTCTGAATCTCTATCTTTTTTTTTTTTTTTTTATTTCATCTTGTTATGGGGGATACAGAATTGCAGGTTACATACGTTGCTCCTGTACCCCCTTTCCCCCCAAGTCAGAGCTCCAGGCGTGTCTGTTCCCCAGGTAGTGCGAGTTGCACCCATCATGTAGGTATATATCCCTCCCTTCCCCACCCCCCCTTCCCGAGTCAGCACCTTCAAGTGTTATCAATCCCCAAACGGTGCGCAATGCACTCATTGTGTAGGCATACCCCCATCCCCTCCCCCACCCCCCCTCAGTCTGATATCCAATTGGTGTCGTTCCCAGATTTGTATTTAGGTGATGATCAGGGAAACCAATTTTCTGGTGAGTACATGTGATGCTTGTTTTTAAGAATGGCTAACAAACATATGAAAAAATGCTCAACATCCCTAATCATCAGAGAAATGCAAATCAAAACCACAATGAGATATCACTTAACTCCAATGAGAATGGCCTTTATCAAGAAAACCCAAAACAACACATGTTGGCGTGGGTGTGGAGAGACAGGAACACTAATACACTGCTGGTGGGACTGCAAACTAGTGCAACCCTTGTGGAAAGCATTATGGAGGTATCTTAAACAGATTCAAGTAGACCTGCCATTTGACCCAGCAATCCCATTACTGGGCATATGCCCAAAGGAAAAAAGGTCATTCTTTAACAAAGACACATGTATCCGAATGTTTATAGCAGCACAATTCACAATAGCAAAGATGTGGAAACAACCCAAATGCCCATCAATACATGATTGGTTTAGTAAGCTGTGGTATATGTATGCCATGGAATATTACTCAGCTATAAGGAATGATGAAGATACGACATCTCTATGGTTCTCCTAGAGAGAGTTGGAACCCATTATATTAAGTGAAGTATCCCAAGAATGAATCTCTATCTTAATTCTTACTAGCTTTGCAACCCTGGACAAGATATTTAACTTTCCTAAGCCTCAAGTTTTTCCTCTGACAAACGATTATAGCAAAACCTACTTTGTTGATTTCTAGAGTGTTTTAAATGAGAATATTTTGGGAAAACACTTCAACTATGCCTGACAAATAGTAGGTAATAAATAAATGTGAGATATTTTCCAATCGAGAAGGTAGGCATCATTTTTATAGTCTAAAGAATGATAATGATAAACTGTATTTTTGCAATACAAAATAGGAAAAAATAAGATAAAAGATGTCAGACAATTTCACCATGCAACTGAAACTCTGCAACTTTAGGAGGGTGATATCTAATAAAGTGAATTTTGGTGTTTCAGATAACTCAAATTCATTTCTTTAACTCTTAATATAAGCATTTTATTGCTAAAAAGTACATGTTTTATCCTAGATTCTCTAAATATGTTACAACATTCTACTTCCTTTGTATTGCATGTACTTTATCTAACAACTCGTATCTAACACATTTTCTTATACAGAGAGATATATCCTATCCATTTCTTATTAGGTAGCATAATCAATTGCTTAGAAAAATTAGCTAATAGAAATAAAACCAAAGAAAAGATGTGAACCAAGGAATAGATTTCAATCACAGTTGCCAGAACGCTGGACTGGGAGGAGTTGCAGTGGAAGATTCAATGACTATTTTAGAATCTGTTATTAATAATATGGGTAGCTTTCAGCAGGTCACTTAATTTCTCTAGTGTTCAATTTCCTCTAGATCAAGTCTAGTTAAAACAAAAGAGATGGGCTTGATTATCTCTAAGGACCTTTCCAATTCTGAAATGTCAAGATTCTATAATTTTAAGTTCCCTTTTTACAGGATGATCAAAGCATAAATAGGCTGGTAAACTTTTCTTTGCACGCAAGTGTGATTATGCAGCAAAATCATTTGTTCCTGACCTTGATCTTGACATAAATAAAAATTCCATCACAGAAATCGCAGAAAATCAGAAGGAGTCCAGTTCCCTATGATTCATGCTGTGTTTCTTTTGAAAAAGACACATGACATTTGGTTTGGGTTTTCTGAAGCTGTAATAACATCAAAACCTGTAGTAGAACTTCACTAATGAGGCTTTAGGATTGAAAAGGGAGGAAAGAAACCAGACAAGAAAGATTTGTAATTAGCACATCAATTATTTGTATGTAAGTGGGTGCTCCTGAAGTGCTTTAAGGAGCTTAAAAATGAATATTTTAAAAATTACTTCAAGTACTTCCTTGCTTTCTGGTTTATACTTTTAATTCATACTAACACTGAGGAAAAAGATTGCTGCTTAAAAATTTTCCCTTCAAGTTTTTTTTTTTTATTTTATTTTATTTTTTTTTTTTGGTTTTGTGGGCATCTAAATAAATGTGTTTGGGCTATAGTCTTAAAATATCATTCAATGATATGTTCATAAATTTATAGAGAACAAAACTGAGGGGAAGGTCTTGTGCTTTGAAAAAATGTCCAAAGAAGGATTCTATTTTTTTTCCCTCAAAAAAATAATTTATCTTTGTAGTAAAATGAAGAGAGGTCATAAAATATGAGTTGGCCTTCCCAACACCAAAATGGCTTTTTGCCACCCTGGATGAAAAAATTATTCAATAGATTTAGGTAAATTCCTCGCAAATCTCTAAATCAGATTTCTTATTATTACCTATGGTAACTTTTGAAAAGTTGCCAAAGTATCTTACGAAATCATAATGGCAAATGAACTTGGTGGCTATGGAGGGAACACACACCACCTATTCTTTGATTAATTGGACAAATTATATTCATAAATTAGTTGAAAGAGAACTTCCAAACATCCCCACCCTCAGAAGATGATTTCTAGTATCATAATGGGGGCAAAAATTAATCAGAATTTACTGAAGCAAATTTTGATGATTTAGGAGTAACATTTTAATAATGTGATAGTTCTTTTATCATATCATAGAAAATTAAAGACAATTACAACATAAATTCAGTGCTTTTTAAATATTGCACACAGGAAGATAGCTGCAGTGTGAAAAATATGCTTGATATTGACAAAGATTCTTTGCTTGGCCAAATTTTAGTTAGCCTTCTGAACCTTCTGCTAGGCCCGTCTGTATACTTCCTTGTAAAATCCAGTTTTAGCAAAGAGCTCTGCTAAGTAAGCTTATCAAGAACCTCCCCCACCCCAATCCTTAATAGCTGAGCATCTTCAATATCTGATTAGGTCAGTCCCCTTCATCACCTCATTTGACATCTGATCACTCTAGCTTAGTTCTTCAGCAAGAATCCTGTTAGGTGGGTTTAGCCAGAATCCTCCTTACTCCTGATGGTTCCTCTTAGTAATTTTCTATCCACTGACTCCCACACTGCTCCTTGAATATAAATTCCCAGTTGCCCATGCTGTTTTTGCAGTTGAGCCCAATCTCTCCCTGTTACTGTTAAGACCCATTTCAGTGGTCCCTACATCTATTATGATGGTCCTGAATATAATATAAAGTCTGCTTTACTGTGCTTTAACTAGAGTCATGGAATAATATTTCTTTAACAATATTTCCTCTGTCGAGCCGACAATCGGAACTCCAATCATAATATATCATTATATAAGTGGAGACACTTTTAAATAAAGCTATTTCAATTTATTAACGTCTCATAACTCACAATCAGCATTTCTTTAATAAAATGGAAATAATCACCTCAAAGGCAATGGGTACTTCATGCAGAACCCCAAAATAGAATTTGCATTAAACCAAAAATTGTTCCATGCTTCACCACACAGTAATTTGACCTACAGATAACATTCCTATTTCCATAGCTATGTGAGTTTCAGACAATGAAAACAGTTAAGAAGCACAATGCAGAGTAGATTCAATAATATAAAAATGTCTTTGCCAAGTTCCAGCTTAACAAGATATGGAAATCCATGGGCTTAGCGGGGTTAGTGTAGGCTCTCACCAAATGGACTGTGACAGTAGAAAGGGTAAACAGGAAAAATGTAGGAAATCGACGTGTCTCATTTCACTTGGTGCTTCATTTCTTGCTAAGTAATTTGTGGCATTACTGAGCTTAAGAGAAAAAGAGACTTATAAATGTGTCCCCATGCATGGTGGCCCCATGAGGTATTTCTTTCATTTGTGGCTCATGGATCAGTAATGTCTGGAATGTGTACTTGAGTGCTGGAGGAGCACAGATTGACTTTGCCAGTCATGAGGAGAAGATGTAGCCCATTGAATAGACAATTGGATAGATGCTCTCTTTACATTTTATTAAGGAAAGTGGAATCCTGAAGGTTGAGTGAAAAGCATAGAAATGGAAAGAAATCAATGAAGGTTCAATGAACTGCGGGCTCTTTACCAGAATCAACAGGCAAGAGAGTTAGCTTTTATTTACCATTCACCATATGTGAATCAAGTACTCCATACTAGCTTCTTTGACTTCACCATACAACAAAGCGCAGAAACTGCTGTCCATAAAAATCAAAACAGGGCCATACCTTATAAAAATGATAACTCCTTGTCAAGTGGGCCTCCTTCTGCTGCCTGGTAATGAGAGAGTTTGACACCACCTGACACTTTACACTCAAATAAAAATTTCAAACATATCATGCAAGAGATTCACAGATCAATCCCCATCTCCATGAAACCGCTGAAGTGAGACAAAAAAGCCATTTTGAATGGGCCCAGCAGAGCAGAACACAACTCAATGTTTTCCCATCCGTACTGGAGTTGGTTCCTAACAAAGAAAGTTAGATGATTAACTGAAACGTAGGGGATGGTGATTCTGACATGACTCCATCACCCAGTTCATTTTTCACACTTAGAAGAAATAATAAGTATTATTTTAGAGATGATCTTGACTCCAAGGACTGACTTTCTCTCACAAATGCTTGCACCATACTTAGGGCTATGACTGAATATATTCTATTGAAAACAATTTACTTATCAGATATTAAGTTCAAAATGATTTCTTTGGTGTTACCAAATTCAATTTATTGCCACTTAATTTAGGCAGAGTTCATAGAAATTTTAGGAAAAGAAAACAATATTTTTTGGCAGTAGGGCATATGATCTTATAGTTAAGCACAATATTTAAAGGAAACTTTAGTGTCCTGAGACATTATTGGTAAATATTTTGCTAGGCATTTTTTATTTTTTTTTACAGAATACTTGTCAATACTTTCCTAAGATAGGGTTTTTGGAATCCATTAATAGGCATAATGGTTATAACCAAATTGGTTTACAGTAATATTTTGAGTGGTTCATTGGCTGGAATGGTTTGTATATACAAGTACACTGAGTTTAATTGGTTATAAAAGAGTTTTTCTTATGGAATAATCTATGAACTAGAGATGTTGAGATTGCTGTTTCAAAATAGAAACAGAAATAATTTCTATATTTAAAAAATTCAAACTGCATTGATGTGTATTTTAGTTGGTAAAAACTGATAGCTTTTCTCTAATTCCTAGAAGCAGCATTTGTTTTTAAGGGAGAAAGACTTTGTTAACATCCAAAAGCAACACTTGACACAAAACAGGGCTATTTTGCTCCAATCAGATCCTTAAACAGTTCCATTAGAGCTCATTAGAGGTATTTATTTCTTAATAGGAGGGCCTTGCTGTCATAGGAATCACACATCTCTACTCAATTGGAGAGTGACTCATTCTCCTAAAGACTGGTTTTGACTTCGATGCCTCACTGTCTCTGAACACACCATCTGCACTCTACATTTCTGTTTCTTCTAAGACCTCCCAGGGACTTGATTCAAACTCTATGTGTGGTAGGAATCTCACTTGTGTGAGAAATCTTACAACTGAACTGGCTACTTTTAGCATAAGATAATAGCTTTGAGCAAAAATTTAGAAGGTAAAAGTAACTAGGTCTGAATCCTGGTTCTGAAAAAGTCTTCATGTGCAAGTTTCTGTTGCATTTATGCAAGAGTTTCTCAGAAGAATATGCCACATAGCAGCATTGCTTGGCTAAAGATATGCAAATTTTCAACCTGATTAATTGAAGCTATTATATTTCCAAGGTAGGTTTATCAATAGATTAGCCCATCATTGTTGGAAGAGAGTACCCATTGTCTCATATCTTTGACAACACTTGATTGACATTGCCTAACTTTTTGGCATACATTGATCTGGAGAAAATGATATTATTTTGGTTTTAATATAATGCGAATAGTATTGTGGAACATATTTACATATATTTATGGGTCATTTGTGCTTCCTTTTTTGTGCATTACCAGATATTTCTTTTCTTCATTTTTCTGTTTGGTTGCTTGTCTTTGTCTTAGTGAATCATTTGAGTTATTTACATATTGGGCCATTTACTCAAACTTCTAGAAGCTCAATTTCCTGGTACTAAAATGAGGATAGTATTAGGATTTAAATGATTATGTTGCCACAAATAATACATGAGTTGAAACATTTAAAGTGCTTAAGGTAGTGATTACTAAACATATGTTTGCTATGTCTATTTCTATTTTATGAGGCATACTAGGTGGGAAAGCAATTAGTAGCTAACGTTGTATAAAAATTCCAATATTCTAGCTTCATCTTTCCACATAGGATATGGAAAATCAAAAGAGAATGTCACTCCCATCCAAACAATAAAAACAGACTATCCTACAAAATCACAACTTATTACAGCCCATTAGAAAGCAGAAGTAACAAAGAAGCTTAAAAAATAAAAATCCAAGAAGTGCCAAGATCCTCCTAAGAGAAAAGGAAGCCATCTCTGCCTTCTTCCTTGACAGAGCACCAGAAAGAGGTACAAACAGATGCTGGTAAAAACCAGCTAAATTTGTCAGCGATTGAAAGTCCAAATGCATATTGGTGTGGCAGTGTAGAATCCCAGTTTATGCCAGAAACAATGGACATCTGCACCCGCAATCTTTTCCACAAGCCTTCACTAAATGTTCTTGAGAGAAAATGGAGGCAGAGCAGGACAACAGAAAGAGACCCTTTCAGAGGTAAAGGTAGAGTTTGTGGCTCCCTAATATTTGAGGGTGGGGCTTGAAACTTAGAGAAATCCTACAGATAATCCAGTCTTTGCAACAAGTACCTGGAAGCTGTTGGCTACCATTGAGAGATGGAGAGGAGATCTGAGAGTTCCCCTCCACCTGCCAAGCTACCTAAGAGACAGGCTCACGGGACCTGATGAACACTGAGGGTATATACACCTAGAAATTAAAGAACCTTACAGACCTGCTGAACCTTATCTACCAATGCGAAGCAGCAGCCATCTGTGGCTATATAGCTGCAGGTGGGGTAGGAAAGCTGAAAGAGATACTCCTGAGGCAGAGGCATGTGGGGCCTGTTCAGGTCTGAAGGCAAAGTACGAAGCAAGTCTGATAGAAATCCCACAGGCAGTCCAGGTGGTTTAACCGAGTACGAGGTAGGAGCCATTTACAGAAAGGAGAGGCAGAAAAAAACAGGAAAACACTGTAGGCATATTTTCTATAGGACCCCATGTCAAATAATTTTAAGCTTAAAGTGAAAAAAATATAACTAAAGCAACCAAAAAAATCCCAGACTCATTTCAAATATAGACTAGACTGGAACTAGATTAACACAACTCACATATTAATGGTAAGAGAGAAGAGGCATGACCTTTTGTAGGTATAAATATCATTACCTTAATCTTTCTTTGTGTTATACATTCAATTAAAAATTATAAGATATGCAAAGAATAAAGAAAATGTGATCTATGATCAAGAAAGAAAATGGTCAACAGAATTAGACAACGTATAGCCCAGATGTTGCAACTTTTAGAAAGTATCTTTAAAATAACTGTGATAAATATGTCAAATAGTGGAAAAGGTTCACAGCATGCATGAACGGATGGGAAATTTCAGTGGAGAGATGGAAATTATAAAAGAGACCTAAATGACAAGGCTAGAAATGAGAAAAAAATGATAAAGTTAAAACAAAATTCCTTTGATGGGTGCACTAGTAGAGAATAGCATTGGATAGGACCAAGAAATGTGAACACAGATCAAGAGAAACAAAAAGGTAAGCAATAAAACAGACTGTACAGGATCTGAAAGAGAATATTGAACAGTATAACATATGAGTAATTGGTATGATAGATGGAACAGAAAAATAAAATAGGGCAGAGGAAATACTTGAACACATAAGGGCTATGAATTTCTCAAACATTTTTGAAAAGAATCATCCAACGGATTGAGGAAGTTCAGTAAACTACAAACAGGATAACTACAAAGAAAAGCAAATCAAGGCATACCGCAGTCAAACTGCTGAAAACTAAAAATAAATAGAAAATCTTGAGAGTGGCCAGAGGAAAAGGATACATATAAATGAAACGATGAAGTTGGCAGCTGACTTCTCAGTAGAAACAACAAAATGACATCTTTAACAGTCACTGCCACACTAAAAAAGAAAAAAAAATTTCCATAGGGCCATGGTGTTTTATTATGAAAATAGAATAAAAAATTCAAAAACAAAATAATCCTTTCTAATTTAATGAAAAATTTGTTATTTTTTATTGTTTTCTGTGCATGAGTTATAAGCAACTTGAAAAATAGTTCACAAGGCTCCCTAGATGAAGAGACATGAGTTAAGTATGTTTCACGAGGCTCCAGGCTCAACACTAGCATGAGTTAAATAAAACTCATAGGGCAGTTAATGTGTTAAGAGCAAAAAAAAATATATATATAAAAATATATATATAAATCTAACATTTTATATCAAGAAAAAATATACCTCAAAACTGAAGCAAAATATAGGCATTTCAGATGAATGAATCTGAGAGAATTTGTCTGCAATAAACCTACCCCATAAGAAATTATTAAGAAAAATTCCTTAGTCTGAAGGAATATGATATCAGATGGAAATGCAATTTTGCAGAAAAGAATGAAGAACATCAGGAATATATGTGTCCATAAATATAAAGGAACTTGATATACATAGATAAAAGGATAGATCAATAGATATTTTCAATGTCTTTAAAAAGTATATGGCTATTTAAATGCAAAGAAACAATTGATACTATATTTATAGCATATGTTAATGTAAACTATGAAATTAAGAGTATGAAAGGCAGAGGGTGATAAGTGAAAGTAAGATTGTTATTTATTAGCAAAGTGGTAGAACTTTTTAAAGTTAAACTGGGATAACTTCCAGATCTACATTCTTATCTCTAGAGCAACCAATAAAAATAATACAGAGATGTGTCATTAAAAAATCAATAGAGGAGAAAAAAATGACATACTTAAGAATCTATTCTAGTCAATAAAATAAAAAAGAAAGGAGGAATGGGGGATAAAAAGCAGTCAGAACAAAGAGATATCAAACACTAAGATGGTAAACTTAAACTCAAGAATATCAATGATTACATTAATGTAAATGGACTAAACCCTTAAATTATTATTATTTTTTAATTTTTTATTTCAGCATATTACAGGGGTACAAATGTTTAGGTTACATATATTGCCTTTGCCCCACCTGAGTCAGAGCTTCAAGTGTGTCCAGTCTCCAGACGGTGCGCATCACACCCATTAGGTGTGAATATTCCCATCCCCTCCTACCCCCACCCAATGCCTAATGAATGTTATTACTGTATACACACATAAGTGTTGATTAGTTAATACCAATTTGATGGTAAGTACATGTGGCACCTGTTTTTCCATTATTTTGATACTTCACTTAGTAGAATGGGCTCCAGCTCTATCCAGCATAATACAAGAAGTGCTAGAACACCATTGATTTTTGTGGCTGAGTAATATTCCATGGTATACATATACTACATTTTATTAATCCACTCATGTATTGATGGGCACTTGGGTTGTTTCCACATCTTTGCAATTGTGAATTGTGCTGCTATAAGCATTCTAGTGCAGATGTCTTTTTATAGAATGTCTTTTTTTCCTTTGGGTAGATACCCAGTAATGGGATTGCTGGATCAAATAGTCGTGCTACTTGTAGCTCTTTAAGGCATCTCCATATTACTTTCCACAGAGGTTGTACTAGTTTGAAGTCCCACCAGCAGTGTATGAGTGTTCTTTTCTCTCTGCATCCACACCAACATGTGCTGTTTTGGGACTTTTTTATAAAAGCCATTTTCACTGGAATTAAGTGTATCTCATTGTGGTCTTGCTTTGCATTTCCCTGATGATTAGAGATGTTAAGCATTTTTTCATATGTTTGTTGGCCATTAGTCTGTCTTCCTGTGAAAAGTTTCTGTTCATGTCCTTTGCCCACTTTTTAATGGGGTTTGATTTTTTCCTTGCTGATTTTCCTGAGTTCTATATAAATTCTAGTTATCAGCCCTTTATCGGATATGTAACGTGAATATTTTCTCCCATTCTGTAGGTTGTATGTTTGCTCTGGTGATAGTATCCTTGGCTGGGCAGTTTTTTAATTTGATCAGGTCCCATTTATTTATTTTTGTTGTTGCTGTGATTGCCTTTGGGGTCTTCTTCATGAATTCTTTCCCTAGGCCAACATCCATAAGAGTTTTTCCAACATTTTCTTCTAGAATTCTCATAGTTTCATGCCTTAGGTTTAAGTCTGTTATCCACCGTGAGTTGATTTTTGTGAGAGGTGAAACGTACAGATCCTGTTTCAATCTTCTACATGTGGCTCTCCAATTTTCCCAGCACCATTTATTCAATAAGTATTCTTTTCCCCAGTGTATGTTTTTGTCTGCTTTGCCAAAGATTAGACGGCTATATGAGGATGGTTTTATATCTGGGTTCTCAATTCCGTGTTATGGACGTATGTCTCTGTTCTTGTGCCAGTACCATGCTGTGTTAGTTACTATAGCCTTGTAGTATAGCTTGAAGTCTGGTAAATTGATGCCTCCCAACTTGTTCTTTTTGCTTAAGATTGCTTTTGCTATATGGGATCTTCTCTGGTTCTATATAAAGCATAGAATTATTTTGTCTAGATCTTTGAAAAATGATGTTGGTATTTTAATAGGGATTGCATTGAATCTGTAGATCACTTTGTAAAACCCCAAATTAAATGATAGATTTTGTCAAACTGAATGAAGAAGCAAGTCCCAATTACATATGTGTTAGAGGAAACACAATTTAAACATAAAGATAAGGACATGTTGAAACTAAAAGGAAGGGAAAACTTATGTTATGCAAAAATCACTTTTTAAAAACTGTGTGGCTATATTAAAATATCAATTTCAGAGTGAAGAGAATTACCAGAAATAAAGAGAAGCATTGCCAATTATAAGAGTCAAATCGTCTAAAGAATACAATAATCTTAAATAATAACAACCAATAATCTTAAATGTGTGTGCACTTAATGCTGTAGCTTCCAAACACAGGACGCAAAAATTGATAGAATTAAAGAAGGACACAGAAAAATCGGCTCAGAGTGCCAGAACTTAATGCTGCTTTTTCTGGAATTGATAGAATCAGAAGCCACAAATATCAGTAAGAATATAGAAAATTTGAACAATACTATCAACCCATCAATGCTCTACCTATCATCAATAGAATACACCTCTTTCTCAATCGCACACAAAACATTTACTAAGATAGACTATACATTGAACCATAAAAAAGCCTTAATGCATAACAAAGAAGCACAAATCTACAAAACAAATGACAATGATGATGGTAAATTAGAAACCCATGATAGTAAGTTGTTTAAAATATTCAGAAATAATTTGGAAATTAAATAACAGACTTTGAATTAATTCATGGGTCAAAGAAAAAAATCACAAAGGATAATATTTTTTAAAAACTGAGCTGACTGACAACAAAAATACAACATAACAAAAGCTGTAGGAGGTAGCTAAAGGAGTCCTCAGAGTCAAATTTATGAGATAGATAAATAATAGAGAACATCAACAAAGATAAAATGTCGTTCTTTGAATTGTTTAATAAAATTGATAAGCCCTAGAGAGACTAATCAAGAAAAGGAGCAGAAAACAAGAACTATCAATATCCGGAATGAAAAAAGAGGATATCACTCAGGTCCTAGAGACAGTAAAAAATAAAAAAAGAAAATATTTATACTAATTAAAACAATAGCTTAATAAATGGACAAATTTCTTATAAAACACAACTCACCATAACTGGCACAAGAAGGAGAAAATAGTAGTTTTCTATCCAGTAAAAAATAAATTTGTTATTTAAAAACATCTAATGAGTTTAAGATATAGCTCACCTATATAATAGAACGATCATATAATAACGTAAGCTACACACTGGAGTGTTTGTAAAACTTGGCTTTGTCAAAAGGGAACTTAAAATAGTGGAGTTAATTATGAATAAAATCTATCAATCAATCAATCACACAACCAGGTGTATTATACTAGCAGCTGTATTTTTTTTTTTTCTAGTCTAGGATTGTAGACAAAAAGAATGGGAAAGAGGAATTAATATTTCTTTGGTATGTAGAGTAACAGGCTCTATGGTCTACATTTTGCAAAAGGAGAGTAAATGATTTCTAGAAGGAAATATGTTCTTTCCTATTTTTTTTCGAAACTTGAGGTTCTGTCGTCAGTCTACCTTGGCCTAATATATGGAAAGACACCAGGGAATTATCAGGACATGAGATAAATTTGTGAGGACCTGCCACTCTTAAATTTCAAAGAGATACAAGAATTTAAAGGAGATCTTAGAGCTGCCTAGTCATGGTGGATGGGGGATTTAGACCTAGGTCTGTTTACCTATTCAGACTTTTGTGTTCTCTTCAAAATGCTCATACTAATGGTTGTTTGGTAACCAGCAGTGAAACAGAACTATCTCATCTACCTTACAATTTTTAGACCCTCTCCATAACTTCCTTATAACACATCCAGCTTAGGTGCTACTGAGCTACCAGCTTACTATCTCACTTGGCTTATTCCAGTCATATATAACAAACAGCAAATAATATATTTTACCTGGAGAGGAAAGCATTAAGTTTTGAAGAGAAAGAACTGTACTGGAAATAATAAGACACAAGTTTTTATGTGATCTTTGCTATTTATAATGAAATCTCTGAGAGACTAAGTCTCCTCCTCTATACCTCATCCATGGATTTCCATACTTTATGGTAAGGAGTTCAGAGCCTTGAGAAGTTTGTGCTTGTTTCTATTTGGGAAACTGTGTTTTTAATACAACAATGACAAGAAGTTCAAAAACCACAAGAAGGAGTAAGTTTAAGATCGTCTTTGCTTCAGGAATTATTGTAGGATATACAATCTGAGACTTATCCACATACCAATACCTCTTGAGTTGCCACCATGTGTATGTGGTATATAATAATAATGATGACAACGATAATAAAAGTAATAATGAAAATAGCTAATACATTTGTAGTTTAGTATGTGCCATTCACTGGTCTAAGTTTTAACATGTATTAACCCCTTTACTATCACAGCTATCTCATGGTATAATACTATTATGTCCATTTTATGGATGAGAAAACTATGCCTCAGAAAGTTTAGGTAAACTTGCTCAAAATTACATTCTAAGAAGTGGTAGAAAGGCAAATCAAAGTGAGGGTGTCTGGCTCTAGCGTATGAAGTCTTAATCATAATTCTGCATGAAAACATTTTTTTCTAAAAAACTTTAAAAACAACATAAAAATAAAAGCATATAAATATGAAATAATTAAAAAATGTAATAAAATAAATAATAGAAACCAAAAAGTACACCCTTACCACAATGATTTGGTATATATTACACAATCTTAAGACAATAAGGGCTGGGACTTTTACAAGTGCCATGATAAATAAAAGGTCCTATAAATAAGCCACTAGCAATGAGTAGGACTTGGATAGGCAGAGGGTCTATCTAGATTCTGAAGAGCTGGAATTTAGACATTTTAAAAATGTTTTAGCTTCTGTTCATTTTGCTGTAGCTTGACCAAAGTTCAGAGGATGGGATGTCATATGTTTCAGGGTGGGAATCTGAATGAAATTACACTTCTAAGGAAGAATGGATGGTTATAGAGGTGCAATTTTCTAAGTTCTTTTTAAAAAAATGGTGGGTGTTTCTGCCCCTTGTGTGATTTAGTAACTAATTTGAAGGAACAATCGCTGAACTAGAGTTTCAGGGCATCAACTTTCTGGACTCAAATGCCTTGGCATTCAAATGTTGGAGTTCAAAGAAATATATGCAGCTTCCACCATATAAAGGAAGCTTTTGTTTTCCCTCAAGTGACTCCATTAAAATGAATGTTTAACACTTCTGAGACACACATTCTTCACTCACCAGTGTTGCATTCGGCTAACTGGTCCAAGGTAAGGAAACCCATGAAGGCTCCCACCTTCTATCCCCACATATAATAGTCATCCTCATCCAAAGATTTATTTTCATGTCTTTTCCATTCAGTGTCGAATGCAAATATTACAGGAAACCTCTATACATTTAGTAACTATACTTTAATGAGCAGAGTTTCTCCAGGCCACTTTTCTCTGAACCACAGAGACATGGAAACATAAGTATCCTGGGCTTGGTGCCAGGTCTGCTCCTGTACTGTAAAGACTGAACCAGTTAATAACTGTGAAAGCACCTTGTATATTCTGAGGTCTATATCACTGATTGTTAACCTTTGGGGAGGCATGAATTCCTTCGTGATTGTGATGAAAACCCTGGATTACTTATATCAAAAGAATAAAATAATAAAACTTGTAATAAAATAAATACTAAAAAACAAAAAATGCATACTTATCAAAATGCTTTGGTATATATTACGCATATGTACATATCACCAACACAAGAAGCCACCAAATTTTGCATATAATTTCAGGGGACTTGTGGAGTTCCCAAAAGTAGCTAAGGTTTCTGTAAACCCTAAGTTAAGAACTCTAGGTCTATAGTAATATAAGAAATTATTATTTTGAATTTTATAGAGGAATTCTCTGGAAAGCAAACACAGATTGGCAACTTTCTACTCAGCTTCTTTTCTATTCTTTCTCAGGTACCTGATTGCATGCCAACTTCCTTTTCCTTTTTTATTATCACTTCAATAAACATTTTATGATTTTTAAAATAATTATTGCAGTTAAATTCCTGAGTTTAATTTGATTATCAATATTTCATATCATTTATTTTTATATTGAAATATTAATTTTTGCAAACATATAAGATTGATGGTTTTTTTGTTTATTTCTATTTTTGTCACCACTGACAACAAATCATCTTAAATGATTTTTAAATAAACATCCTGATTAGAGGCTTGAATTAGTCAATTTAATAATTCAAACTTTATTTTTCATTCTTCTATTGGAAACATATTTTTATTGATAACTATTGGGGGAAAAAGCCTAGGAGTTTGAATCGGTAAGAAAACAGATCACATCTTTGTTCCTCTTCCCATCTGTTTACTAGCTCTACATATACCCACTCTGAAAATCTGCCCTCTCTTTCTAGTCACCAATGTTTTAAAGCATTAATGGAATCAGACACTTCTTGTGTTGATGAAATATATATTTTGATAGATTTTTATTAATAAAATGTAATTTGGGAACTTCTGCACTTCTACTAGATTCTGGTTTAAAATAAGCAAACAACCTACCTAGCTACCTACCTACCTTGGTTGTTGGCCAAAGTTTAGTTTAAGATGCCTTTTATAAGCCTCTGCCCATTTCTTCGCTACAGCATTTTGATTTTACTTCAAAGTTATATTTAAAGTCAAAAAGGTATAATAACTTACTGTGTGCCATTGTGACTATTCACTAAGTACTTTGGAACAAAAATAAAATGGTTGTGCTGTCACAATACAACTTTCCCAAGTTTTAGATGGATTAAAATATGTAAATGAAAATAAAACCACAAAATAAAACATACGAGGTTTTTTTTATTTTATTTTTTATTTTTTTGTTTTTCAGCTCATTATGGGGGTACAAAAGTTCAGGCTATATATATTGCCCATGCCTCCCCATCCCCCCGAGTCTGAGCTTCAATTGTGTCCATTCCCTAGACAGTGCACATCGCACTCATCATGTAGGTGTGCACCCATCCCCTCCCCCCACCCCATCCTCTCCAGTCAGAACTTCAAGCGTGTCCATTCTCCAGGCAGTGCGCATCGCATTCATCAAGTAGGTATACACCCATCCCTTCCACCCAGCCCCGACCTCTGTCGGATACCCAATTGGTGTTATTCCCAAATGTGCACTCAGGGAAACCAGTTTGCCGGTGAGTACATGTGGTGCTTATTTTTCCATTCTTGGGATACTTCATTTAATAGAATGGGTTCCAACTCTCTCCAGGAGAACCAAAGAGATGCCATATCGCCATTATTTCTAATAGCTGAGTAATAGTCCATGGTATACATATACCACATTTTGCTAATCCATTCATGAATTGATGGGCATTTGGGTTGTTTCCACATCTTTGCGATTGTGAATTGTGCTGCTGTAAACATTTGGGTGCAGGTGTCTTTTTTATAGAATGACTTTTGTTCTTCTGGGTAGATGCCCAATAATGGGATTGCTGGATCGAATGGTAGGTCTACTTGAATCTGTTTAAGGTATCTCCACATTGCTTTCCACAGGGGTTGCACTAGTTTACAGTCCCACCAGCAGTGTACAAGTGTACCTGTCTCTCCACATCCACGCCAACATGTATAGTTTTGGGACTTTTTGATAAAGGCCATTCTCACTGGAGTTAAGTGATATCTCATTGTGGTTTTGATTTGCATTTGCCTGATGATTAGAGATGTTGAACACTTTTTCATATGTTTGTTTGGCATTTTTATATCTTCTTTTGAAAAATTTCTTATTCATGTCCTTTGCCCACTTTTTGATAGGGTTGTTCAATTTTTTCTTACTGATTTTCCTGAGTTCTAAATAGATTCTTGTTATCAGTCCTTTATCTGATGTGTAGTATGCAAAATTTTTTTCCCATTCTGTAGGTTGTCTGTTTACTCTCATGACTGTTTCTTTGGCTGTGCAGAAGCTTTTTAATTTGATCAGGTCCCATTTATTTATTTTTGTTGTTGCTGTGATTGCCTTTGGGGTCTTCTTCATAAATTCTTTGCCTAGGCCAATGTCTATAAGAGTCTTTCCTATGTTTTCTTCTAGAATTCTAATAGTTTCTGACCTAAGGTTTAAGTCTGTTAACCACCATGATTTGATTTTTGTGAGAGGTGAGAGCTGTGGGTCCTGTTTTAGTCTTCTATGTGTGGATATCCAGTTTTCCCAGCACCATTTATTAAATAAGGAATCTTTTCCCCAGAAAACATATGAGCTTTTTAAATGGTCTTTGAGATGAGGGAGGGAGATGACATTTCTAAACTTGAGGTCTAAATTATATTGATAATTTTGAAAAGCAAGTTGCATAATCTCAGTAAAATAGTATACATGTGTTTAAAGAGGTATAAGAAAAAAGTATGTAAAGAATAATATCTAACTCTTAGGAGTGAGATGGGGGCTGGTGTGGATGAGTTGGGGTAGGCATTTATAATGTATGCTATATATTTCTACACTGCTTGAATTTGTTACAATAGTATTAATAACACCTGTAATTAGGAAAAGCTGATAAAAATAACAATGGAGTAGATAGAGGTTATTCTTTCTTTATCATGACTACTTTTGTTCATTTTTACAAAGTAATAAAAGATTTCCAAATATATTTTTAACTTTCAATATGTTTCCCATGTTTGTACATTAGAATGAACAGCTTACCTCACCCTCATGAGATTAAGAAATGAATAATAATATGCATAATGAAACCCAATGATATCTTTAACTAGAAAGAGAGTCATATATTCTACACTGTCAGCTGCACACACTTGTTGATAGCATTTTCAAGGGTGATACCGATTTTATATATGCAAGACAGCATTATAAATCATATGATTA
This sequence comes from Eulemur rufifrons, assembly GCF_041146395.1. Taxonomy (NCBI): domain Eukaryota; kingdom Metazoa; phylum Chordata; class Mammalia; order Primates; family Lemuridae; genus Eulemur; species Eulemur rufifrons. The sequence continues at coordinate 19,221,189 of NC_090992.1, forward strand.
GAGGAACCCAAGGTAGCTCAAAAAGAAACAAAAGGAATTTTAAAATTGTCTCCAGATTTTAAATGCAGGAATTTTAATTGCACTGACATTATGTCATTGTAGGATAATTTTTCAAGGAATTAAAGATTTCTGACTATAGATGTAAGTTGTCATCTATCTAGAGGATACCTGTGCTAACCAAGAGAATATACATAAATCAAATGAAACACCGTATGTTAACACTTTCTGAAAAAGAATAAAACGTGGTAAAACATTTATGGATTTATATTTTACACTTATATTATTTATGATTCCTTAAATTAAAATATATTTTAATTCCTTAAAATATATTTTAGAGTGATGGGATATACTTGACTTTTCTAGAATATTGAGAATAGATTGGCTGTAAATATCTTTATATAACTCAATCCCAAAATGTCTGTCCAACATTAAAAATGATGGACATGGCATTCAGACAAATGCAACCAGCCCTTGGGGAAGAACACATCTTGGCTTCTGTTGCAATGCTGAGAAACTGGACTATGCAATGTCCAAGTCATGAGCCTTTTAGCAGTGACAATTTCACAAAAAAATTGGCTTGGGAAAATAATGCTAATTCTTTTCCATAGACATATTCATGAACTAAAGTCTCAGATTGTTCACTCCTATTGAAAGTGTTATCAATCTGCATAGCCATCTCATTAACTATATATATTTTAAGACTTAGACACACCTAGGAAACCTTTCATGTGAAATGCTAATATTATAGAGAACACCTGTTTTTAAATACCCAATCTTTTAAGATTTCACGCCAACAGCTCAGAGATTGTCATGTATTTTGGATCAGATCTAGGCAAAATGCCACTCTGCCAACATGCTAATCTGATATTGATAAAGAGCCATGGTTGTACTGGTGGTGGTGAGGAGTCTGAGGAGGGGTAAGACTGGACCCAATACATGTGTATGACAGCTTTAGCTAATTGACAGCATCACTGACATTCTTAACATTTTGCCAAAATCCAAGGGGGAAATGTACAAACTATCTGAGAAGAATTTTTTACTCAATCCCATTAATGGGTACAAAAAGACCAGGGCCTGATTGGAACTCCAGAGAAGAGGAAAAATGAGATTGGTCCATTCCTTTGGGCAAAGATGCATTTTGGATTAGCTAAATAGGCATGTGGTGGTCAAAAGAAACACTGGATTCCTTCCTAATTATCTTAAGTTTGTTTGACTATATGATTTGATGTTCTTTGCCCTTGAAAGTGGTTGAGATACTGAATTTACTAATAATTTACTGTTAGAAATATCTTTGGGGTGGGTAACGTGTAGTCTTGTTACAGCTAATGCAGCTACTATGTAACATGTAGTAGCTATAGATAAGCGTTAAACTTTCAACCCTTTGTTCTGGCTGTAAAATGTCAGTTGGACCCATTTTGGTGCTTTTTATTACAGCATCAAAACCATGCTGTGAATTTGTAGCTGCCATAAATGCTTAATGTAAGAGCTCATTGTGCAATAAAGTGTCAGAACACTGTTTTTAAACACGTTTTTAAAGCAACATTTTACAGCTTACATTTTTTCCCACTGCGTACTATAAAAAGTACAGATTTTCAATGTCACATTCATAAGGAGAGCATAATCATTCCTGGGAAAGCCAAGTACGGTGAGAATTAAACGGTTTCTATCCAACCTTTTTATAAACCCTGATTTTTCTCCCCTCTTTGGCTAGACCACTTCTGTCTTCCTCAAAGGAAAAATTGCAACCTTGGATGAATATATTGAATTTAGAGATTAATTTTGGCTTTTTGACCCTTTGATTGATTTAAGCTTTAAATATGGAGGATGGGCACCAAGAAAATCAGAAGGATGTGGATCTCCTACATTTCATTTCAGATTACCTTTCATGCCATAAAATAACTTTATTACATATTCACCACCTAGAATATCCAAACCTCTTATTAAAAGACAGTATTTCACTTCTAACCTTGTTTGAGTTGGAATTTTATTTTCACCTGAAATGTCCCCTTCCTACCATCATGGCAACCTCTCATTCTCTCACTGTAAAAAGAATTAGCTTATTTCATCTGATAGTCACTACAACATTTAGTACAGTTTGATTTTTTTCCCTATTTTTCTAATTATTTTAAATCATGAATTAACTGACAGTCTTTGTGGCCCGATCCCTCTAGTAGCCAAACTGAGGTTCTAAGAGTGGACAGAATTTCCATTGTAAGCCTCGGTCTCCCCTTGTCTGGTGCAAAATAATCAATGTTAAACCAAAAGTATCATAGGATTTAACCTGAATTTCTGTTTCTGTCTGTGATAGGCAATATCCTATAACCACGGATACCGCTGCATTCTCTCTACTTTTTAGAGTGTACCCGGATGGAGTAAAGAAATTGTTACTGAAACTAAGTTTTCAGTGTGTCTATAGACTGCTTCATAACCTCCTACAGGGCTGGTAGATGAGAAAACATCCTTCTTGTGGAATGATTCCCTCTTTGCCTGAAAACTATTAAACACGATTCACAAGGCATGAGGGAAGAGGTTTTGTCTGTTGTTTTTACCATTACATCCCTAGGAATTTGGCACAAGGCTGAGCCCACAGTAGGCATTCAGGAAATATCTGTGGAATATATGAATGGATGAATGAATATGAATAAATGAATAAAATAAACTGCATTCTCATAATCATTATTTTTCTTAATATCCAAGAAGTTTAAGATTTGCAAGTTCTCACATTAGCATTATCTTTGAAGCAATGACAAGCAAATTTGTCCCAGGGTCAAATTTAAAGGTAACCCTCAAAATAGAATGGATATTTGAGTCCAGAAAATTGCCTGAAACCATTTGGGGTTTGAATTGAGTCTTTTTCTTTTCTCCTCCCAACATGATGTTTCCTTTTTACCCTAACTCAAAAACCGAAAATCAAGGCATCATAAAATGGTAAGAGTTCTTTGTAGAATGGACCGAACAACCAATTAATTTCTTTGATTGTAAACCTAAGTAAACTAATTCACATATTATAACATAATGACTTCCATAAGAGACAGAGTCTTTTGAAGCTACTGCCATCAAGAAAAACAACACTAACTTTTGAGCTACTCTTGGTAAACATGGAAATAAGTTGGTGATTTATTCTTATTCAGAGGAAAGCATTTGATTTTTTTAAAGCCCAATGAAAAGTGCCAACTATAAAATGCCAAAGAGATTAAAAGGAAAGGCAGACACACACAAGAAGCCTTTTAAAAAGTTACTTTTACATTTCATCCAACCAACTTTCTTTCTTTTTTTTTTTTTTGGCCACATGGCATGTATCTGTTTAATATGCATGAGGTTGGCAAAATGTTTTTCCCTACTAGCTAGTGACAACCTAAGCATTTGGAATGCACAGCATTTTTCTGTATCTAAGGAATGACAATTTATTACTCATTTAATGTTTTAGAATGATTTCTAACTATAGAGGTTGAAGCTTTATATAACCCTTGTAGCCACATCAATCATTTCCTGAAGTTTTTTATTTATAATTTCTTACAAACAGTGAGGCCAATGAAAACCACATTTTAGCCTTAGTTTTCATTAGTTTTTATCTGGCTTCTTTTAGATGAGGAGTATGTGAGTCAGTGTATATTTAATTGGATCTTTAATTTTTTTAATTATTTTTTTGAAAATTTAATTTGTCCTGCAGATTTATGATATAAGATAATAAAATCCTTTCTCAGAAATCAACTCTGCATTCATGGATTAATTTTTTTATCTGTTAAGCTAATTTTACTCTACAATTTTATGTCCTTTGAGGAGTATGTTGAAATTTCTGCATTACTCTTATCTGAAGTATCTTTGGGATGATTATTTGTTCAATCCAAGAAATTCTTGTTAGGGAGGTAAGATATTAAAAATGATTGTAAAAATAATATTACTGTTTGAAAATTATATCCTTCAAACCTTCCATTCTGAAGTGGTAAATGGATAAATTCAATCAAGAGAATGAAGACAGCTTGACAGAATGGTGTAAATTCTCATTTTCTATTTGGTTATAAATATTATGTATTATAATATCATAACTCTTCCACCTGAAGATTTAGCAACACAACGGAAAACACAAAAGAAGTGTGGGGGTGAATGGAAGGAAGTTTCTCACAGCAGAGTTCTTGGGGGAAACCAGGAAGTAGAACTTGATGCCACAATGTTAATTACAGTCAATATTGTGGTAGATTACTCCATTTTGTACTGATATCAAAAGCAGAGAAATTACCTTGTGTTAAACCATCCAATGCTTTAAATGGATAATATTTCAGAAGATCACAAAAATCGGTCCCTATACCTTTTTCATTTTGTGGAGTTCATAAATTATTACAGGCTACTTCTAACAATGACAAGGGCTATGTTTTCCCTAATATCCCTAGCACAGGAACAGGTATACATTTTTTAAAAGAAACTTTACTAAAAGCTTTAAGTATGATTTTTTTAAAAGTATTTAAATTTTACATTTTGATGTTCCATATTTTTATGCTTTCAAGGTAGCCAAATACCAAGTTACGTAGTAGATATAGGTAAACTTACAATTCACTTGTTCCTTCTTTTTCTTTTTCCTTTTTTTTTTTTCCTTATTCCACAAATACTGTGAAGCACTAGGCACCAACCCGAGTACCAGACAGATAGAGGAGAGCAAAACAGATAAATCCAGACAATAAATAAGTAAATACATTATAGATCAGGGGGTCACGAGTGAAATAATAATAAAAAAAATAAGTAAAGATTAACTGATCAAGAGAGAAAGAGTAGTAGTCTTATTATAGAGAGTGTCGAAAAAGACTCAAAAAATTTTAATCAAATGACAAAGGAAACATCGGACTATTTGGGAGTCAAAATTCACCAGGCAGAGGGAAGAATGAAGAACTAATGTGCATTTTCAGCTGCAGTGAAGGATCCCCCATCTCTATAAAATATAGAATGCGTTACCCTTGGACACAGCTGCTGTACTTTTTAGATCTCTGATAGGGGAAAAATATTTGCACGTGGGTATATTTTCACTGCAGTTTTGAAAGAGTGAATATTGAAAACAACCTAAATCGCCATCAGCAGAGGAGTGTTTAAATAAATTATAATTCATCCACCCCATGAAAAACTCAACAGCTCTTTAATAGGAAAATCTGTATCAACTGATCTGAAAAAATCTTCAAAAAAATTGTTTTGTGAAAAAAAATGAGTTACAGAAAAATGCTTCGAAATTGATTTTATTCAGGTTAAACATTTACAAAAACACAATCTTCTCCCTGTATATATTTTAGAAAAAGCTCCAGATATTTATAAAAATTGATAAAAGTGGTCAGCTCTGTGGAGAAGACTGAGTTGGGGAGCAAGGAGTTTTGCTTTGTGTTTTTAAAATTTAAAATATAGTACCAAAATCCATGTATTAATTTTCATTAAAAATCATAAAAACAATAAAAAATCCCTATCTAAAAATATATAACCATTATCAATCTTTGTATTGGACTGCTCAATTGAGATAGTTTTTTTATTTTAAATATGTTTACCATAGAAATATCCTTACCAACATTTGGGTGATTAAACAACAATATCATCTGCATTTCTACAGTGCCTTTAATGTGAAAGAACTTGAAACTTCTAAAGGTAAAGAATATTTTACATAAAGAGAATAGCTTCTAGAATTTAAAAGATAGGAACTTCACACACTTGATCAAAAAATATTTTCATTTTTTTAATATCTAAAGAATATTATACATTTTTGCCTTACCTTTACTATTCTACTAAGTATTGGCATTTTAGTAACTATTGGCATTGCTACACAAAACCAAAGCAGAATTTATTAGCAGAAAAAAAAGTCAGTTAAATCATGCAAAACAAATACAAGCTTGGTTTAAGACTGTTGGTGCCCTTTAACTTCATATGCTAAGCAGTTCTAATTAGCACTTTAGCAAATTCATAATTTCATCTTAATGTCAATACTTAGAACCCTTAATTTAAAAAATAATTTTAAAATAACAAACTACATTCACCTGGGCTTTGGTTTGATAATCAAACATTCAAGAAATCCTTGCAATTTGTTTAGAAGTTGACCATATTTTGGGTCTTTAAAAATCTGTAACTGCCAAGCTTTACCTGTTCTGATAAATGGCTTTAACTGTGTATACTAACAGGTACGTGATACAAGGCCAATAAATGTGTTGTTTTCATAAAATGTGATTTTTTTTTTTTTTTTTTTACTGGGCACAATTGTCCGAATACCACTTCACAGTAAATAGAATGCTAAAGTTGGTTTTGATTAAATGTTTTAAAGGGGATAGCTGCTTAGAGAACATAAACTAAATGAATGATCAGACCTTTATGAAGCAATGTATAAATAATTTCTTTCAAGCATTCTGCCTTATTATTCTATTAGTGCAGCCTGGTTTCGCTCAGATTTGATTTGCTTTCAGCCAATCAGCATTCTCCTGTTCGGTATTCCAATCAGCTATAATTCAGCCAGCATTATGACAGTTTAAGAACTAGCTTTAGAGCTTAATGTGCTGGTGTTTCAGTACCACGCAGCAGTAAAAGCTGGTGCCCTAATCTGCCGATGGACCTGCTCAAGTGAATTGCTAGACGCCAATACACCAAGCAGGTGGCTGTGCTCTTAATTAAGTGAAGAACATCCTCCCTGAGGGGCTGGGATCAATTAGATCAGGCTGTCTCTTACAACTGCAGCCACTTTTTCTCCCCCCCCATTGGAGGCTGATTGAGTCTCTGATTGTGGAGGAGGATACAGTTCTAGCTTTCAAGGAATTTCTGAGAAACGAGCTGTACCCAGTGCTTTGTCTTCTGAATTCCACTTAAAATTGTGTATTTGGTGTGTATGTCTGTTTGTGTCTTTATTTTTTAAGGGAAAAATGCTAGAGGTGGGTGATGGAGCTCTCTAGAAATTCATGTCATGTTTTTAGCTTGCACCGCACATGGCCATCTAACAAAACAGATGTTTCTGAACACCATTTTGTGATGTGACATTCCAGAGAGTCACAGCTTCAGTCCAGAGGATCACAACAAGTCTTGTACATCAGAGAGGCTGATGTTAGAAAGCTGTAAGAGCCATACTGAAATCTAAAGATATGAGAGCTCTACAATTCATAACCTGGCATAGCCACTTGTGGGATTTAAGCGACAGATGTGGGGTGTCTTGACATACGGGAGATTTCCAAGAAATGGACATGTTAGAAAAGATAGAAGAAGAGAAGGAAAAGGAGAAGAGGAAGAGAAAGGGAAGAATAAATAAGAAAAAAAATACAAGCTGAAGCAGCATTATCAAAGGCCTTCATCTGATGCTGCTGCTGCTTTTGAATTGCATTTTTTCTCTTGCCTGTTTCCTGATTTTGATTGGCAGGTTCATCAGGATGAGAGGAAAAAATCACCTGAGAAATTAAGGCACTGGTTTCCTTATCAATCATGATGATATATAGAATTGACTATGGCTTTTGTTGGTTGGTTGGTTTGGCAAGATTTCTCTGGGTCAATTTCATCTCAGTATTTGCAGTTACACCTCAAATATAATAGGAAAAAGAAATTGCAAGTGGGCATGTAGATGGATTGACCACCATATTGTTTTTCTACATTAGTAAATTATTTGAAAATAATACTCTCAAGAGTCATAAGCTAAGAGAGTGTAGTAGTGTATGGTTTGGAAATACATCAGATAAAGGAAAAAAATATATGTACAGATACTCAAATGAAGCTTTATATAATTTTGTAAGCCAAACTATATTCTAACATTGTTTGTACAAGGTGACATGAAATACACAGGAAAGAGCTATCTCACGATGGCTAAAACTCATGTCATCGCTGGCAGGGCATTTCATGTACAGGCTAGACCTAAGCTCAGCTGTGTACAAGTGAAATGGATTTTACTAGACTAGTTCACAAAGAGCAAAACAGGAAGCTTCCCTTTTTAGTGCTGTCATAGACACAAAATCTACCCAAGTGAGTGGCACAAACGGAGACATAAATTCAATTTTCCCTTTGCCATTCATCACGTTGGAATACCCAGGAAAGTACACTATTTTCTTTGCAAATGTGTTTCTCAGCTTTGGCATGGCCTCTTTAACATTGGCTTGGAAAATATTTTTTAAAAAGCCACAGTTCTTTCCTCCTCTCCACATTGTAAAAGATTCTATAAATACGTTATGCAGGAATAAACTCATTGGCTATTCAATATCCTGTCAGACACATGGATCTGACATCTCCTAGGAATGATTGGCTGAGGTTTTTTGATGCAATCACACCTGTGGGCTCCGTAACTGAAAATTATTTGATAAATGTGTGTTTTTTCATTTTGCTTAAAAGGAACTTATTATGTGGGCAGCTGCCTTTTGAATGATATTAATGCCAAAGTGAAGCTTTCTATTACAAAGTAAAATGAGGCTGGCTTTTAATATTAGGCTGAACGGTATTGTTATGCAGCTGGAAGAATGACCTTTGACTTCAGCAAGAAAACTGATTTATAAAATAAAATGCAGAGAGACAGCCTTTAAAAATGCTAATACTATCTTTTTTCCTAGTGAAGAAAGCCATAAAAGAATTATATATGTACTTATAATATAAAAGTTACCCTAAGGAGAAATACCCTCAAAAGGGTCATCCCAGTAAATGCTTATTTTTTCCTTATTGTTGGGGGAAAAGGCCAAATCCACAGGTGGGAAAAGCTCCATATTTCATCAAGGAGCTTGGGCCAGAACCCATCTTAATTATTTAGCATGAGTACAGAGAAATCCAGGCAAATAGAGCAAATTAAATGGGACCATAGTATGTGGTGATCGAGTTGTCTTGGTCAAAACATATGACACATGCTTACATCTTCCTTTGGTTTAGGATGGATTGTAGCAGAAGGAGAATTTTCCTGATATCCAAAGAGAATTTTAACGTGTGCAAAGTAAAGAACTCAGCTGGAGAGGGAGGAGGGTCACTGTGCAGTATGTCAGGATTTGCTCTGTTCTGATCTACCTTTCCATCAAAATTTCTGACTGTCAAATTGTATGTGCAGTGGTCAGGTTTTGTGCAGCCATGCCAAAGACAACGTGTTGCTAGCTTAACTCGGAATATGTTTTCACTGCCCACTCCAGAAAAGAGGTTTGTACAGATTTATTTGTCATGTGCAGCCATGGGCTGCATTACCATTGTAAAAATATGCAAAAACGGAGAAAAACTCAGTGAAAGAAAGGGAAATGAGAGTGATTTTTAATATTCCAAAGTAAAAATTATAATGATGATAATGGATTTTTTAAATGTCAATTTTTAAATATCGTGTTCTCTTATATATACAATAAAGTTCTCACACATACAATACTGAGAATCCTCTAAATTGAAGAAAATGTGGTTAAAGTGAGAGCCACTTGAATTTGCATTGCTTTTCAAACAGAGTGAGATAAGCACTATTGCTTTCAAAATTTTACAGTAGAAAAATGTTTATCTCTGGCTTTGAACTTGGTTTCCCTAAGACTAGCAACAAATGGTGCCAAATTCTACTCTCTGTGCTTGCTTTGTACACAAGCTACATAGGGAAGAGGAAGCCAAAGATCAAAGCTTGGAGTCTTCAAGGAATATATTAAAATTTTTTATAAACTCTTGATTTACAGAATAGACAGGATTAAAAGCCCAAGAACAGTGTTTCTGCTCCCTTCTTTACACTTGTTCTAAATGTTCCCAGCAGCTGAGTATTGATTTGATTTTACAACTTTGAGTTCTCCCAAATTACTGACCATGACCACCCCTAAGTTGCTAAAGTCATAACACTACTGTGAGAAATCACCCAAAATCCAGTTCCAATGAATTTTGCCTTGTCACAGTGACATATAATCTTAATGTCTTCTAATTCAGAGGACATGCAAAGGAATCAGGGCCATAAACACTTTTTCTACCAAATGTCCATTTTTCTTGGTGCTGTTCAGAATCTTTGAAGAAAGATAAATGTATTAAAATGGAGAAATTGACTAGTGAGCACAATCTGACATATGGCCTATTATGCCATTATGGCATCTTTTTGGCTTTGGGTGAACTTTCCGTCCTCACTAAGTATCCCATATCCCTCGATAGACATAATTATTAAGTGAGAGATCACATGTAAAATGCTAATACCTAATAATTATTGACTTAGCAGAATATAGCTACTTTTAGTCACAACTAAGGGGTATTCTATGCTGTTTGACTTTTCCTGCATCTAGAGGTCCTGGTATGATTTTCCAGGAGGACAAAAAAAGGAGAGTTTTTATCAGAAATTTAATTTTGCCTGTGTTCAAGGAAAATACTTTGTGGTCTAGAGTAATGAAGAGATGTTGAGTCTTGTGAAACATTCCTGAACTGAAGCCACTAACTTAAGTTCTGAGTCAGAGCGTCTGTCTGTTTCCATTTCTCATATTTTCATCTCAAATTAACATCTCTGTGGAGCTTGAGAATCTGTGACTGTCCTCAGATATTCAAATGCAATTCTCTGTTTGGGGAGCAACATATCACCCTTGAGAGAGTAGAATCGGACACATAACTTGTTTTTTTTTTTTAAATTTTGGAATTAGTCTTTTCCCACTCTCCAAGCTCTTTGATTCAAAATACACTTGATCTCTCTACATTTATCATATTTACCCATAATAATGGAGTCTCAGAATCCAAACAATATAAATTAACACATATTTAAGTGTTCAAACACATAAAACTAGTAACAGTGATTAATAAATTCTTAAGGAAAAAAACAGTCATAATCATTTGAGAATTGAAGGAATCCACTAGATTGGACAATGCTCGGCATTAGTGAGAGTCAGAAGAGTTCAGTTCTACCTTTGATTCTGCCATTAACTAGTGCATGGCCTTTGTCGTCACCTGTAAAGTGAGTCACATGGGTGAGATATTCCCAAAGATCCAGTGCTAGAATTCCATGATTCTGAGACATGAAACACCCTGTTTTGTACGAATAGCCATATTTTCATATAAACATCAAAAATAAATAACTTTGTGAGAAAAGCTGTTTCTGCAAAAACCTGTGATTCTGTGTGTAACCCAGAGGTAAGCTGGTCTTATATCCTCCCAATCACATGTACAGAAAAGATACACATTCTGTGGAAAACCCAATTTCCCACGATTTCTTGCATATTCCTACAGGGCTGACATTTTCCTCAGCTTTTTTGGTGCCAGTTGCTCTTTCCTCTAAGTTCAGTTTATGAGTCACCCAATGCCATGCCCATGTTGTCTGTATTTATAATGCTGACCCAGGTAGCGAACTCAGCTGTCTCCTGAGCTGCCATCAAAACAAAAATCTTTACACAAAACTTTCTATGGCCGCTGTACTGAGGGATTAAGCAGGAGGGTAAAGAGGTGACATCATAGCAACAACAACAACAACAAGCAGCCCTGGAAATCATATATAGAACATCACTCTTTAAACATGTCTTTGGATATATTTCTTAGCCACCCCCCTTTCCCTCCTTGCCTCTCTTAGGTCATTTATAATGCAGAGCAGTTTAGCCACCGCTTCATCAATTTGTCTCCCATTAACTAGTATATGAACTAGTCTTACTTACCAATTTAAATGGCTTCTCAAGGTATCTGCTTAAACACAGTTTGCTCTGTAAGAGGAATTCTGGTGTAAGCATGTAAAATATCTTTTCTAATGCTAGACACATATCTAACAATTCCTCCGCCCCACGTTTTGAGTTGTCCTAATGAGGCAGCAATAAAAGGTATCAGTTACCAACAATGATTGCGTTTCTTCATTTGTTTTACTCTCTTCTCCTCTCTTACAGGAGGACAAAGAACAGGCTAGGGCTACATCCAGGTGAACAAAATAAAAGGAGAAAAAGAGGGTAGCAACATGAATCACTACACCTGACACTTCTGGATGTGTGGATGTGCTCTTGTGTGTGTGTTTTATCCCAGTAACACCTCTGGGCATCTGAAATACTCAGTCATCACTTTGTTTTCCACATCATTTTCTTTTTTGCAGGGATGACTGCTACCCATTTTTGGTCAGATAATTTGAATCTAAGGGGGCATAGGAACTGGCGAATCTCACTGCACTATCTTTATTTTTCCATAAAAGTTGTAGAGCCATTTTGTTTTGGTTGTTTTAAATTATTGTTTTGGTAAATAGAATCTCATCCGACAGTTGACTCACATTACTGTCTCTGAGATGATTTATCTTCAATTATGCTTGAACAGCTACTGGCAAGAGCTCCTGTCTTTTTCCTCCAGATCCTGTGTCCCCTCCCTTCCTGCCTTCCTGGAAAGTAGTTAAGGATCTGTAATAAAATTTTAAAGGCACCAGGGGAGCTAGCTATTTAAAAAACAACAAAAACAACAAAAACAACAACAAAGAAAAGGAGAGAGGAAGCATACTTGTATTTTCACGGGTATTGAACAATTAGAATGATTCCCACTATTTAAATTTTCTGCAAGGCTGAGAAAATCACAAAGACTGAGGTTGAACTCAAACTTTTACTTGGCTTTCTGTGGAGAAGTGAGAGGCATACACTTCCAAGTTGTATGAACAACAGGATTTTACTATTTATAGGAAAAGTAGGGAAGGAAAATTCTCCTTAACTTCCAAGGACTACCCCAGGCCACACCAGCCCCCACCCAAAGGAGCAAGGGTTGCATGAGAGACTTAAGCTCTGACTAGCACCCTGGGATGGGTGGTGTGTATTTTCCACCATGAGGGGAGGTGTTAGGAGAGAATGCACCTGGGTTTGAGGAGAGTTCTAGTTCAAATGTAACAATGGCTTATTATTTGCTGATATTTACAGCTCCAAAATATTGCTTTGCATCTTTGAAAATAACAAACATTAGAGTAAGGATATAAGATGAATGCTCAGAATTTCCAACTCCTCTCTTTCACCCTTGAAGTGAGCCTAGAAACTTTTTAAAAGTGACCTTGTATGGGTTCACTCAAGTCAACTCCATTAGCTACTGAGTCTAAAATGGCTTTTTCCCTATTCTATTAATACTGAAGTCAATAGGGCTTAAAGCCGTATGATGCACTCATTTAGTCAATCTTTGCCCCATGCTTAATATTTGTGCTCTCTTTTACAATGTGGGAAATTCTTCCTTCTATTCTTTCTTAAGATCCTAACTTCAAACTAACAAGACCAATAAAAGCTAACCTGGAATATCTGCATATCTTACTTTTTTGTAGTCTTTAAAATGTTTATTGCTTATTGCAATGGTATGAATATTTGTGTCCCCCCCAAATTCATATGTTAAACCTAACTCACAATGTGATAGTATTAAGAGGTGGGCTTTTGGGGTGTGATTAACTCATGGGGGCAGAATCCTTATGACTGGGATTAGTGCCCTTATAAAAGAGACCCTAGAGAGCTATCTCCCTGTCTTTCACCATTTGAGGACACAGTGAAAAGATATCTACCTGTAAACCAGGAAGCAGCCCCTCACCAGACAGAGAATCTGCGAGTGCTTTGATTTGGGATTTCCCAGCCTTTAGAACTGTGACAAATTAATTTCTGTTGTTTATAAGCCACTCAGTCTATGGTATTTTGTTACAGCAGTCTGAATCGACTAAGACACTTACATATTTATGTTTCTCTCTTTCTTTCTTTCTCTCTCTCTTATAAAAATGGAGATCATTGAAAAAGAAAAAAATGCTTATCACAAAAAGAAATCAGAGAACAAAAAAAGTATAAAGGAGAAATAAAAAAATTATTCATTTTATATATGATTATGGCCTCTCTCTGTGTGTGTAACATCTGGGATTATGGTGTTTTTTTTTTTTTTTTTCTTTTTGTTGTATCCTACTTTTAAACAATTTTAATGATGGACTTCTTTCTAGGTCAATAGATAATGTGATCTTATTTTATACCAATGATAATTATGTAAGGTAATCAGGGAAAATACTTTACTTCACCCCTCACTTATTTTAGAGCTATAGAAACCACAGTGAAGAGAGACTAAGTAGTTTGCCTAAAGCCACACAGCAAGTTGGAGGCACAGCTGTGACAGAACCTGTGTCTGATCATGCCACATTCATTCACATCTTTCTCTCACAGACTTGCTTACTAAATAATCTGGGTCAGATCTTGCATTCTCTATAACTCAGTGTCCCTTTAAACCAAAGCCCAGTAGCAGTGACAATGCTTAGTCCCCTTGGAAATACAAATTCACCAGCTTTTCTCCATGCACTGATGGCTTTTGGCCCTGTGCGCATATTACTTAGTATTTATCCATAATAGATATTATGTTGTCTTTCTTTGACCCTGCGTTTGTCGTTCAGATGGTTCCAATCATTTTTAGTTGCGAGTCATATAAGCAAACTCTTTCTATACTATACTATAATCATTTTTTTTAAGTTTCATCAATATGCTTAAAGCTGCACCCCATCTCAGATATAATGGCTTTTGCTTTGTTCCAGGGTGGGAGGAGTGGTGAAGTTTCTCTTTGATACTCAGATTATCTATTAGGAAAAACAGGTAGACTGTAGAAGAAGCCACTTTCCTGCTCATTTTAAAGGTTTTTTTTTCTTATGTGGAAATCCGTTTTTGGCAGGCAGTGTAATCAGCAGCGGTTTTCTCACAGTCCAAGACACAAACAATCCAAGGGGAGGCAGTGTCACCTGAACCTTAGAGATTATTTTTAAAAGACAGACAGTTTATGGCAAAAACCTCATGTGAATAAAGGGAAAGGGTCGTTGAGGGCATTGACTGGTTTTATTTTTTGAGGTTGTTAACTGCTACAGTAAGTGAAGGAATTACTGACTTATGTGGGTATTACAAAGGCTTTGCCAGGGATGGATGAACACAGCTCTCTCTCCCTCCCTCTCTCTCTCTCTGTCTCTCTCTCTCCTTTTCATGAAAACAAAAATATGATACTTTGCTCTTAGAAATGTGTGATGCCCTAAAATTTCACATTTCTTTTGTTTCAAAGAGTTGAGCTCTTCTCAATACATTACATGAGAATAATATGTAAGAGTGGGGTCATAGTATGGGCTATAAGATGTATTGTTTAGTTTCAGCTAAGCTTATTAACTGTGAGACTTTGGGCAAGGGACTCCTTTCCTCAGCAAAAATGTAGAATGATAAAATATTATAAAACATAACAGTGCCCCTAGAGATTTTTGTGAGCTAAATGAGATATGTACAAAGCACTTAGCAAAGTTTCTGAAACACAGTAGGAACATTATGCAGATTCTTTCTGTAATGACTGTCCTCATTCTACTTTGCAAACTGAGATCATCCAGGATCTCTCTACACAGTGAAGATATGCAGGCTTGCACTTATTCATAAGAAGGACTCCTGAGTCAAAGCAAGTGCATAGTAGGAGTTCTTGTTCATAATAGGATATGATTGGCTCATGAAACACCTATCTGTTAAGTGCCTACTTTTGCCAAGCACACTTCCAAGGGCTTGGGGTATATCAGAGAATAAAACAGGAAATATTTCCTTCTTTTGTTGACCTTACCTTCTAACCTAAGTTAGACTGACAATAAACATAAATTTTAAAAAACTGAATTATTTGGCATAGAACAGGACAAGACAGATCATAAGTGTCCAGGGAGGGGGGAATGCAGTGTACATCATAATAATATTGATAATAATATAATAAAACAACCAACCTTAATGCCAAATTGCTCATCTCCTTCAAGTCCTGTGGAATTATTCAGCAGGGTTGAGGAAAGAACAGGCAATCTACTACAGAAGCTTTTATTTTTGATTTGTATTCATTTCTTTAATTATGAAAATTATGCATATTAATTGTAACACATTTAAAAATATCTGTAGAAATGTTTTGCTTTGTGGAAACTGGAGAACTTCACATCTAGTACACAAGAAGTTTTGAGTGAGTGACTGGATAGATGGACAGATGAATGGATGGATTTCACTGCCTTGCTAGGGGAAGCAAATGGTCTCCTCATTCACAATCTCTTAGGCAAGTGGCCTTTTCAAGGCTCTAGAATAAGCAGGAATAATACAGCCAGGTCTCTGATATATGTATAGCATCATGTATAGGTCCAACAAACAAATCATAAACAACTACATCCTATATGGCTTTGGAGCAGTCTATGTCTTCTAAGGTGACTTTATTATTCTCCAGTGACAACAACACTCTACTGAGAAATCTACTCAAGTGTCCAACTATCAGAACCTTGCTTAATTAAGAAATGGTAAGGGGAGAAGGAATATTATAAACATATGATCTACATCAAAAGAAGAAAAGTTAAATACTTGAATCTCAATTCTCCTGCATTTTGAAGAATACGTCTTCCATTACAGGGTGAATTTTTTTGTGGTTGACATTTACTCTTTGTGTGGGTTATGTATTCCTCTTTGTACCCAGAAGTAATAAAATCATGAGCCAGATGTTCAGGACATATTTTATTTTTTCCCCTCCCTGGTAGCCTGTGGTTCAACTTTTTTGTAACCCTAGGAAGATTGTCCGTCATCCAAGAATCTCTCTTCCTGAGCATAAAACGGTTTTTGCCAATTCCCTTGGAAAGCATGAAAGTGGCCTTCTAGATGATTTACGAGATTAATATTATGTCTTTAAGTGCACCACATCTCCCTGTTAAGACAGACAATAGTTAAAAACAAAACATAACTGTCTCTTGATACAACTTCTTGCTTAGAAGCTTAGAAACAACTCTTAAGTAAACTTTTTCCAAGGTAGACAAGGAACACATTCAAATTCCTTATTTGAGAACAATGTTGAGGAGGAACTAATTAAAAGGTAACTCCATATTATTCATCAAGCACCCACTGGCATAAAACTTGGTAGTAGGCATTAATATAGGAACAAATAAGTATTCGTTTTTTCTATATCACATATTTCTTATTCCACTGAAGATATTTTGTTGTCCCTTGAAGGCATGACTTTTATGCGCTCATTTGGTCAATGAAGGGGAACTTCAGGTAAGTTGTGATTATTTTTAACTGCTTAAAATATAGAGAGTCAAGTAAGAATTAGGTAGCTGTTTGCTGCAATGCTGTTTGTCTTTTCATAAGGAGGGTAAAATGCTAGGTTTTTATTTTTGTTTTTTGAAATTCTCTGTTCAGTAACGGTCACATATTTAAGAGGTAGGAGATTTCAGGGATCATGACAATGGAAAGACAAGGATGAAAAAGACCATATAAAGAAAAATGAAGAGTGTTGAAAGAAAGACTCTCTGTTGAAGAGGGCTGTGCCTATCTCTACTCTAAGTAGCAGAACTTGGGCATGGCCAGATGCAATGAATGTGCTGAATGGTTGGGTTTATCCAGCATTACCAAGAAAATCAGTGTCCTGCAAAAAAGTTTTACAAATAACTGAGGCTGAAATTTGTAGCATGAGACCCTTTAAAGATTTCAAATACTTGGGCTGAAAATGTTTCTGAATGTATTCCACTCTTCCATGGTGTCTTATAGAATGGACTAAATGTAATGGAACATGTTATTGATGAATTTGGATCAATATTATAAATGTTATACTTGTCTTACAGTTAGTGTTGTATTACATTGGTACACTAATCAATTCCTTCCCGACTGAGGTGCTCTGAGGTACTGATTAATGTTAACGTGGACAACTGTGTATTGTCCCTTCTCTATATGGTGCCACAAACTTCTTAAAAATATTTTTTATATTTTATATCACAAGCTTTTATATTTTGATAATTTTATATGTCTTTTGTCTTTTTTACTGTTAGTCATCACATCCTATGTTTCTTTATTCTAACTACCTGTTTTCCTACTTACATAAAGCTAACAATTAAACAATTCAAACTTTAATGCTTTAGAGTTTCATGAAGCACTTCCAAATTCATTCTCACATATAATTATATCAATCTTTGGAGAAAAAGAAGCAATCATATATATTAAATAACTTGCTTGAGCCTTCTTATTCTCCCTCCAGAGGAGAATAACCATCAAAATTTGAAGTTATTGGGAAAAAAGACTCAGGTTGAATATGAAGAATGTACTTCTAGGAATTAGAAAATGTACAACAATGGACTTAACCACAATATCCTCCATTATTCTATGGGAATAGATTATGATGATCTTCAAAAATTACAACCAACTAGAACTGAGATCACAGAGAACTTCACTTGCTGAGAGACAGTTATGCTTTCCAAAGCTTCTAAAGCAACAAAACCAGAAAAGAATTGCAGAAGACAGGGAAACCTTAGAAATCCAATCTTTGGATTCTGGGAGGATTGTCCCTGCCATGTTATGATATTATTATAATTAGGCAAAACTAGGAAAGTAGAAAACAGACAGGTTTAGATGAGTGGCAGATAGATCCATAGAGAAGAAAGCTTAGTTGATGTTTGCAATGAGGACATCTTGCAGGGAAGAAAACGGGAGATTGTACAATTTCTGGCACCAAATTTAGGAGTTGAGCTCTCTCTTATCACTATGGCAAGCTCTCAGCCTCCCACTGGCATGATCAGAAACTCATCCAGTAGAAAAATGTGAATTCTCTTCAACTTTGTTTATATTTTTCAGTATTTTGGACACTAAGCTAAGTTAAAGTCCAGTCTTTTATGTAAAACAGATATGAAACTTCTTTATCTATCAAAACATTAGATAATTGAAGCCTAAATTGTGTTTCTCATTTCTAACTCCAACCATCAACCAAAATTTAACCCAGTGTAAGTCATCAAAACCTTGTAATAGCCAAATCTCTTAATCTTTCTTTACTCCTCAAACTTCCTTCTGTATGGAATTGGGTTGATTCTTCCCTGTTTGTGAAACTATTCTTCAACCTTACTGATCTTCTTGCTACCTCACTGTACTTGCAGTATCAGTCACCTTAGCGACTCTTCTTCCACTGGGCCCTTATCAGTAAGTACCACACCGTGCTCTTAGTTCTCTTCCACAGTCTTTCTCAGCCTTTTTCTTGATAAGCTTGTCATTCCTACACAGTGAACTTCATAATGTATTTATTTCTAGCACAAAACCATCTTCCTGAAACCAGATCTGCTTTGCTTATTGGACATCAGCTACTGAATATATCCCCAGCAAATCAAGCTCATAATCGCTACCCCTACTTTAATATTTTCTTTAGACATCCCAATTTTTATTAGTGGAAGCACAGTTACTCTTGTCTGTATAACTCATACCTTTAGAGGGGAAAAGAAACAAAAGAAACACTCTCCAAACAACGACTCTCTAACCTCAATCTCTTTGCATTTATATCTCTCCCATTTTTGCAGATTGCATCTTACCTTATGATTTCATCACCAGTAGCATGGATCGCTGTGGTTCCCTATCTCTATTGTCTTTGTTTTCCTCAGTTCTTCCTACACATGCCTACTGCAATAATCTTGCAAAATATACTCTCTGATTTTGTTGTTCCTCTGTTCAAAACATTCACCACCACAAATCTAATCAATCATGACCTCTTCAGTTGCTGATTCATGTTTCTTTATACTTGAGCCTTTAACCACCTTCTGAATGTAATATCCCAATTATTTTACTACATGAGGCAACATCCAGACTCTGCTGATAATTCACTTTTCTTTGCATACGTTCTAAACTCTCATACTTTATTCTTGCCTTCTGCTTGAGATACCAACTGGCATATATGTTTTCTTGTTTTGCAAACGTCCTTCCTCCAACCTATGTGACATTTGTCTACTTTGAACACTCCCAGAACTGAGCCAAGGGCCTTATACATAGGTTTTCAATAAATATTTAGGAAATTCAAAGGAATTGAGTGGAGGTTCTTTCACAAACTCGTATTAAAAAAGTTAAACATACACTGGTCTTTATTTTCTTTCTGTTCTGACAGAACATCAGCTATGTAATTGGTCTTCTTTAGCATTCTTCTTCCTCTCCACTCCTAAACTTTTTTGTTTTTAATGCTGCAAAAGCAACAATTGAAAAGAAGTTACAAAGACACATGGGAACATCTGCTCTCAGAAACCACTTGAAAAATAAGTATGCCACAGAATGGGGAAAACATCTGTGCTGTGTTCAAAAGATTATTAGTTGTATGGTAGGAAAGGAGCAGAGAGAGGGAAACACATGCAAGCTTGCACACACACAAACACACACACACTCACACCCCAAAATCAAGAAATGCATCTTAGCAAGAGATACTGGTGCACCCAGTCGGAGACCAGAATACTACTTTATTCTTCCTTAACCTTATTACTCAGTGTTTCTTCAAAAGGAACAGAAGAGCTATTTTGTCCTTCAGATTGTATTCCTGAATAGAAAATAGTCACAACTGTAACTTCATCTGATTAGTCCAAATGAGATATGTTTCAAAATGCCAACATTTTATCACAAATGATACAAATAATCTCATGATTAATCATATGTAGATTCCAGGCAGCTGCCTTTTGCTGTATTAGAAGCAGCTAAATTAGCATTAGAGGAGTTGAGTTCTGTTCCTAGATGTACAACTAAAATTGACTACTTTAAAGTAAAGCATTTTAATTTTTATTTATATTATTAAATTTTACTAAATTTAGAATAAGTCCATGACCCTTGTATCTTACTCAACATTTCTTCTATATAAGGAGACGTCCTATTCAGACCTAGCCTCACTTAAACTATGATGCTCCTGCATGCTACACTGAACCATTATCCTTATATAAAATAATATTAGAAAATTAATTTGTACTCCCTCCCAAAGCAAACTAAAAATATAGACTATTTTCATTAACATAATAAAATTTGTTATCTTGGGCAAACCAGAGTAGGATCATAGAGCTTTCAGAGGGCCAAAAATCAGTTTAATCTGTTTTGTCACAGATTTCATTAAATTCCAGGAAATGTACAACAGCTGGGGTGTTTTTCCGTCACTCATTTTTGGACTGTGGCTACTGTAAAATCCTATTATAGTTTGTTCAAGGCATTCATCTTCAGGATGCTTTGGAATTTACTTGGTATGCAAGGATTAAAGCTACTACCTACAAACAAAATAGAATTTCAAGGGGGCACTAAGCCTGGTGCTGTTTTTTCTAAATAAAGGGTGAAGACATGACATGTAGAGCTGGAAGACATAATAGTCATCTAATCTAATCTTCTGAGTTTACAAATACTACGCAAGAAATAATTCATAAGGCAAGAGCATGTGTTCACGGCAACAAGCAGTGGATGGATATCGCATATGTTTTCCATGACCCATGCTGGAAGACACTTAGGCTACCTCCCACTTCTCTTAAAGGTCATTGATACCTTTAAGAACTCAGTTATTTTTCCTAACTTTAATTCAAAATTAAAGGAAGGCCCCTTATTTTTGTTCTTTTGAAATACATAATTTTGAAGAGAGGAATTAGAATGATGAGGTTACCATCCTCAGATATGAAAACGACTATCACAAAGAAGGATTCATTTTAATCTGTATTGCCCTAGAGGGCAAAACTGGGGCCAATGGTTACACTAGAGAGGAAGTTGGGCAGTAGCAGTTCATTATAATGAAGAATGTTTAAACATTAACATTAAGAATAGTCTAGTAATTAATATAACGTCCTTGAAGCAGAGAGAATGCTAATCCCTGGAGGTGTCCATTCAGAGACAAGGGGGAATAGATGTTAGGGGTATTCTGGAGAAGATCCCAGTATTAAATTTGAAAAAATTACCTCTTTATTAAAGGAAAATTCTTCATTTACTCATTTAGAGTTGAAAGTGACGGTGGCAAATAAATTGATGTAATTAATAATTTCTCCCTGTGGGGAAGGAAAGGAGCGGCCCTTTTGGAATGATGTGTCAATAAGCACATGGCAGGCAGAACTTAGAAAGGACTGGAGGAATGAGGACAAATCTCATAACCCTTTCATACTTCACTTTGTAAAATGGAAATGACTTTAATATATGTCTTATCAGTGGTTTGGCTCAAATGTAATAGGAGCTAATAAGGTTAGTGATTTTCCTTCAAAGCCCTGCCCTTTCTGACTGTGAAGAGAAGAAGGACAGCAGTATTCATTCTCATTTGTGCACTAAAGATTTGAATAATGTTAAACCATTTCCCTTTGATTAGTCTGTTTTCTTCCTCATTAGTTGATTGTTTGAGACATATTATACTGTCCATTTTAAATACTATAATTCTTTGGGCTCTAAATCTGCCTTGTTACTATTGCCCAGATTAATGCCAATCTTGGAAAATGGCTAGCACATGTGTTCTTAGTTCAGGAGCACCCCAAAAAGGCCCATTACGAGGATAGATTATTAGGGCTAAGAGAAGTGAACCTTAAGAAGTCTACAAGAAGAAGGAAATGTCTTAGCAAAATTTTCATATTTATATACTCTCAGTGTTTTTACTTAAATCCCTTGCAGACCCTGAAATGGGGCACCAGGGACTCTAAAGTTATATGATCAGAATGACTATGTATGTTTCACTTCATCTCAGGCCCTGGAAACAAAAATTTTCTTCTTACATAGCCTGGCACCAAGGGATAATGAAACCATTTCCCTATGGCCTCCTGATGGGTCAGCATCCTTCTGAAAATACCCTTCCTACAGGGTGAAAAAGAAATCTCCATATATGTGAAATGCCTTGAGCTCTTCAGAAGGAAAACTCAGGATAAATTTCAGCCATTATTATTATCATTATTACCTCTCATTCATTCAATATAATCTGACACATTATATTTCCTTTAGCCCCATGGAACCTCTTTTCTTAATGTTGGTTCATAAAAAAATTCACACATAATAAAAAAATTCTGTGTGCCTAGAAATTCAGTGAACCCAATTTTTTTATGGTAAATCTGTTCCTTTTGATCTTTAAAAAAAATCTATTTTCTCTTGGATGTTTGCATTTCCATCAGTAGAGTGTTCTATCAAAAACAATCTGAGATACAGAAAAAAGGCTAGTGGAATAGAAATAAGATCATACTACACAATCTGTTTCTACAAACCAATCTTGCGTTTCGAGATTTCTTTCAGAGGCATTAATTTTTCCATATTGTCTTTACAGATCTGAAATTGGTCTTTTTTTAAAAAAAGGTATGAATCTTTTCAAGAGGTGCCATTTAAACGCTGAGAGCATCAAATTCAAAAATGAGGAATCCTTGCAAGCACTCCATAATGCCTCAGTTTCAATTCATTGCAAAGACTAAAATACATTGTGTGTGATTTTTCCAAAGTGGTACTTATTAGTATATTATAAAAAAAAAATAGGAATTGCAAAATGAGTGAGACTTTTTTCAAGATGTAAGTTACTTCCTGGGAATTAGATGCTTAGGGATATCAGCTTATCACAATGGAGTTTTTAACCTCAGCACTGCACTAGACTAGAAAATAGCTGATACTTGTGTCTCTGTTCTAACAAAGAAGAGATAGTATTTGAGTGCTATCCAAACTAAAACTGCAGATTTCTTCGTTGTATCTTTAATATGTATAAAAACAACTTCACTAGTCAAACCTTCTGGTGTGAAGGTGATTCATTCAAGATTTCCAAATAATTAATGGTTGCATAATTGCATCCAAAGCACCTTTCTAGAACTGGAGATACAGGGAAGAATAAGACATATTCTCTTGTGGTCTGAAACTCACAGATTTGGGAATAAAAACAGGCATATAAAATATGCAATCCAGATGTCAGCTGTACTCACATGCTGTGTCCCATTTTAACCTATTTCAAATTCCATGCACTACTAAAGCTCTCTTGCTATTACCCAGAAAGAACCTCTCACACCAAAAGTATAAGTGAAGTCTGTAGTTTTTGCTTGAAGTGAGGTGGTAGAAAGGGAGGAGGGGTTTATGCCCAAATCTTACTTTCCAAGACATAAAGATCTCAATCAGGTATCATGTTATCCTAAGCCCCTCTTTCTAACAAAGTGGGTACACACTGAAGGTGGGGCCAGTAAGGTCCTCTCTGCCATTCCTTCAGGCATCAGACCCTCTGCCTCTGGTTTCCTCTCAACTTTATACATCTCTCAAAACTCTTCAATAATTGTGCAAATGAATTCATCCCTCTCACGGCTTCTACATCCAGATTTATGCACACAGACACCCCCATTATTATGCTAAAGAGAAATACCCATCACCCCTTAAAACAAAGGAAAAGATACAGAAATAATTCTGATAAAATAAAGATATACATATCTTACATATAGACATAGATAAAACACTATGAAGGACAGAAGGGAAAGAATTTAATTTACTTGGTGAGGCACATTTGAACACAACTTAGGAACCTGTGTCACTAACATTTGCAGCTCCCATTGGCATTATTATCTTTGAGGTTCTGGCATCCTTAGTAGGAAAGAAGGTGAGATGATGTATATGACCACCTAGAAGAGAGTAAGTGCATCTTCATATGCCTGCGTATGCATACGTATATTTGCAAGGATGTCCCAGAAAATGGTAGCAGTGGTGGGCTTTGGGGAGGTGATCTGGGAGACAGAAGAACAAGCCCAGCCCTATTATTTGCAGGACCTGGGTTAAGAGTACAAATGGAGGCCACATATTGTCCATTTACATGTTTAAAAGTTATAAATTAAACTAGTAAAACTGTTAAAGTAGTCTATCCTCTGCCATGACAAATATATCTCTATGACAACAAAATTGAAAAATATGTACAAAGGTATGGTTTTATGACTACAAGTGGACAAAATAACAAAGATGACTGAAGTTTATTAGTGATGCATTTCTTGGTGTTTTGTTTATGGGTCAGCAACGTTTAGATGAGTAATAGAGACATAGATCACTGTATATTTATTACATAAAATAAAATAATTTAAATGATAAGGCAAATAAACAAAAAATATTAATAAAATAGATACTCTTCATAAATTTATTTTAATAAATGATAATAATAATGATTAAAACATAATGACATAGATTATATATACTTATTCTGTACTTTTTTTCATATCTTCATTTACCACATTCCCTAATTATATTGTTATGGTCAAGATATTTTCATAATTTGTGTTCTATTGACACAAATTTTCTTTCATTATGTAAATTATTGTTTTTTTAATAGCAATTTTCACTGTTTCTTAAAGCACTCTCTAGGCAGTTAAAAGCACTCCTTCTATTAAAAGCCAAATAGTAAATACTTCAGACTTTGCGGGGCATTTGGTCTCTGTAGCAACTATTCAACTTTGCAACTGAAATGCAAAAGCAGCCACAGGCAATACCTAAATGGCCATAGCTCTATTGCAATACAACTTTATTTACAAAAATAGGCAGCCCACTCTCTTTAGCTCCAGGGCCATAGTTTGGTGACCTTTGATATAGACCTATACAGTATTTGTCACATTTTTTCTAAAATTCTTCATTATAAAGAAAATGGAAAACTGTATACATTATTCAATTTTTTTAAATCTTCTTCAGTGGAGATCATACATTAATCAATAATGTCAAGGAAATTGTTTCCATAGAAATTATTCGAACCTTTTCCTTCAAAGTTATGCAACTATTTTTAATTTCTTGTTAAAATGTTCTTATGTTTTATTGAAATGTCACTTATGTTGCATATTTCACAGTTTGTTTTGATTTATAAAAACATCTTTTAAAAAATTTTAAAAATAAAACTGTTTAAAAACTGACATAGCCAAACTTAGATCTATTTAGGCTTTCTGCTAAAGCTTTTGCTAGCATTACTCATAATCCCTGGAAAAAGTGGATGTTCTAATTACAAAATAATTTCATTTTCACCAATGACCCTGGGATACTCCTTATTTAAGGATATTCTGTTGCTTCACCTAACTCTTTTAGTGTATTTCATATCCTGTATAAATTAATTCTTATTGCATTGACAGAATTTAGTCCTTGTTTCATCAATTGTTCAGAAGTTTTAGTAAGGTTTACATTTTGATAAATGTCTCATCAGGATAGTTTATCTTATACTAGTCCCAGAAAATGCCCGATTTGCTATATGAATTGCTTTAGAGACTTCAAAGTTAAGGCCCTGTTTCTTATTAACCAATACAAACCATATACCATACATAAACACAGAGAATGATTTGGGATTTTCAGTCAAAATTCTGGCTTATATAACTTTTTCTTTACCAACAATGTTATTTCCCTTATCAAAGGAATGCATTAGTCAGTATTTTGAATCAATGCCCCAAATTAAAAGGCATCCTTTTCAAATCTTCACTTAAGTTAAAATCTAAACTTCCTTAAAAGAGCAGATGTAAACCCAGAGAAATGCTCATTTATTTCTACTCTTTGGCTTTCTTCTTTTGGATAGGTACTATATATCTACAATGAATACTAGGTGTTAAACATGACTTTTCTCCATGACAATAAAATCTCCATGAGTAATATTTACTTTTTATTAAAAAAAATTTTCATGATTGATCTCACTTTATTATCCATTAAATTAATATTATTTTGAATTTATTATTCTAGATAATTTGTTTCATTATTTTTCATCTGTCTTATATGTTTGGCCATTCTTGCATCACATTTGAAATATATTTCTATTAAGCCAACAATTTCTTATCACTTCCACTGTTGTCTTTTTTGTATAAAGCATCCTTATGCTTAGCTAAATACTAGGCACATAATATTCTTTTAGAAAATCACACCAATGTTTTGTATCAGACAAGGCTTTACTTGTCTTTCTAAAATACTATTCATTGCTGCTTATTGAGCCTCTTTATTTCAGTTCTAATAATTTTATGTGATATATGTTTATGTGTGTGCAAGTGATATTTTGTATTCTTTTAATTGAGAACCTAAATGTTTCTTATCACAAATATGATTTTTGGCCAAAGTTGATCTTAAAGATTATGCATACCACAGTAATATCTACATATTTTGTCTCTGAAATTAGAATGTAAAAACTAATTTCTAAAGTTTCTTTATTCATTAGAAATAATTTTGGTGTAAAACGAAATACTTAACTTTTATGCCATGTTTATCCAATGGAAATTGTGATTATAAATTTGAATCGATTGTTTTTACTAGAAAACATCCCTGAACTGTCAGAAGCAGAGGCTGTGTTCTAGGACCATCATTCAATAAGTACAATGTAACTCCAATTTATTTCATACTTGTTAAATATGATGATTTTGTGAATACAATTTTCTTTAGCTTTTGATGGACAGAATAAAGATAATGTTGTTGCTTCTGAATTGTAAATTTGATGTGAATATTACTTTTTCATTCTCATCGTATTTATAAGTATTTAAATCTCTGCTTACTAAAGCATATGAAGATACAGATATTTATCTGACCTGTTCAAGTTGTTGAATTGATAAGAGTAATTTTCTTGCTTATTCCTTGTTTTGAGCAGCATTTAATATTCATTAAAGAATGTATAATATCCTTTTCATGAATTCTTGGGTCATGTTTGATAGAAGCCTACTTGCTTTCACTGTTTCATGCTTTTAAAATTTTAAACCACCTCTTTGAAGATTTGCTGTTTCTTTTTTAATTTTTGCTTTTCTTCCTTTCTGAGCTTGCTTCATATTCTTTATTTCTATTAAAATCTTGATTTGTACACAGTCTCAATTATATAGAAAGTAATTGAATTCAAATTTATAAAATTTGCATATAATTTTTATCAAAATATAAATTAAATAAATATATACAAAAATGGAAGCATTTTTCATGTTTTTGTAATTATTCTAGTGTAATTAAATTATTTATTAAAATTAAAACATCAAATATAGATTATAATCATAAAATGCCACAATTTGAAATCAAATTATTCTAAAAAACTGAAATGCTTATACTGTTTTGAAATTTAATTCACTATTTTCAAATAGTTTTATAAAAAGAAAATATAATTCTTACACTCATTGTCTCTCTAGTGGCTAATGTAAAAAGTCTACTTCGCACTTCATCATGCTTCAAATATATTTGTAAAGATTGTGCAATGTATACAAATTTAAGAAAAATCTAAATTGTGTAATATTGCAAGAGTTCTTCAGTTTCCATGTGGAACTCTGGTAAGCACCATGCTAATTCATAAATACCTGAAGACCACAAACTGGCTCAGGAAGAGGATAAGAGATGGATTATTCAGGAATCTATTACCTTTATGCTATCTGAGGAAAAGGACTTGACAAGTTAATTAATTTGTCTTTTCTCCTATTTAAGTGCTTCCCTGCTCCAAACCTCCCTATACTCTGAGGCAGTGTCCATCTTCAATGTCAGCTGTGACACAGCCCATGAACCTTTGGAGCATGTGAACATAGTCACTAAATTTTATTTCAAGAGACATGAAGAAGCACCTCTCCAAGGCCTGAACTGTGATGAGCAGCCCTGTGCCAGCATTAAATGCCAGACCTGAGAGTAGAAGCATTTTGTTTCTGTAATAAACTCACTTCTTTGTGTTTCTGAGACATGCAGGACCCTCCAAAACATGTGCAACAAGGCAAGCACTCCTCTCACCTAGTTCTTACCTAAGTGTTTTACTGCTGGGGGACAAGACTGGAAGGAAATTACTTTTCAGGATGTACTCCATCCTACTGATTCCTTAACCACATGAATATATAACTAATTCAAAAAATACACATGACTTATGTTGGATTTTTCTAGAAGCAGACCTTAAAACAAGAATTATTTTTATGTAGTTTAAGGGGATGTGATCTAGGGAAACATCGGTACAGAAGTAGGGAAGACAGGAATGGGAAGGAAGCCATTAACAAACAGCCATCATAGGCAACTGGAGGATAATTTCCTGGGGGGCTCCAGCTGCCTTGTGTACAAGCAGAGTTGGATTGCAGAGTGCAGAGATCTCTCAGGCTGAGAATTTTCATTCAGTACCAGCAGCTGCAAGTGCAGGGGTCATGCTCCAAAATGGTTTGTTGTGGGGAGTGGGTATGAGCAAGGCACTGACAGTATCAGTTTCAATTAAAGAATTTTTTTTAATTAAGAAAAGAAATATTTGCACAGTGGCAAATTAAAAAGGAAGTCTGCTTCTTCCTTATTCCAAAGGTCACAGGAGTCAGATGTAGGTTTACTGTGAAGGAACATGCACTAATATTTCTAAACACTTAGATCCATGCAGTACCATTAGGGCTCAACATACATACTTTTTACAGTATAAAAATAGAATTAATCATTGCACTATAAATAAGAACACTTGTGATCTTGGCTACCATTAATGGCTATATTTATAAATTCAGCAGCATTCAGTATTTTCTCCCAACATACTCCAAGGGCCTTTATAAACACTTTGTATACATTTGTTTACAAAATCCTTTAAAACCAAATCAATGCTTTATCTTTTCTATGCCTCAGGCCAGGAAAAACCCGCAAATCTCTGATATTATATAGAAATACACCTATTCTCAATGGGCATATGCATGCTTTCCTCTCTTTCTCTCTCTTTTTTCTCTCTCCCTCCCTCTCCCCTCTGTCTTTCAGTTCCTCTTCTCCAAGAACTCTTTAAAGAAAAAATGAATAAATTTATTGCTTCTCCTTTAATGTCATGAGAAGTACACTACCCACAAAACTGCTTATAGTTTTAAAAAGGATTGATCTTTTTAAGAAAAGGAAATCATAATTTTGAGAGTCTGAACTTGGTCTTAAAAAAAAAAATAGCCAAAATGCATGCAGCAGCAGATTAATTCTTATCAGTGGTGAAAGCATGACCTATAATCCTATTTAGAATAGGCATTTAAAATGAATAACCAATAATAGTACATTTGTTTGGTCCATTTTTTTTCACACTCCAGATATAGTCCAAATATTTTTCTTTTAATTTTTGGAGCACTGTTGTTAAATGAAGAAAAATCTCCTGTAAACTTAAGTTATAAAGCTTCACATTATGAATTGTATTTTTTTTAAAGCCATAAGCACATAAATCATGTAAGCAAATAAAACCATTATTGATGGAAGTAATAATTGTTGCATGTGTAGGTACAAACATTTTGAGAATTTTCTTGAGTGGTGAAAATTGCTCATATAAAATTATATACATATATTTGAAAATAACTAGGTAGTGTTTTTTAAATATGCATTTTAATTTCTTTTTTTAAAAGAAGCATCCAGTTAGAGTCTGTGAATTCTAAGCATCTAGGAGCAGACAAAAATAATCTGGCTGTGTCCTCATAACACAAAACATTTTCATTAGGAATTTAATTCACTGAATATCTTGATTTCTCTACTACTTAAGAAGATTTTATGTTGTGTCTGTTTGAGAAATTTCTTGCAGCAAGTTATTATTTTAAAAGGAAGAAATATAGTGTGGGATAGGCAATATGCTGTTTTTTCCCCCAAGTGTCTGTAAATAGACTTCATTAAGGAAAAAAATAGACTATGCTTAAATAAAGAATTGCCACATACAAGAAATACATAAATACAAAGGTATCTATTAATTTCTTTAAAAAAAAATCCTTCCCCCTTCCAGCCAGAGCACACAGTTTAGAAACAAATTTGATTTCCATGCATATTGTACATTTCTAGTTTCACTTTCATTTTATTCAAAGTGCCTTCATATTGTGATGCTTCTTCCACCTACCATAATAATCTTTTGCAGCCTGCTACATGGTTACTGTACACGGATGATATCGGTGTAGGAGCACAAATTCAGGAGTGCATAAGAATGAGGAGCTAAAGAGGCTAAAATCTGTTAAAATGACAAATTCCATTGTCTAAAGCCAGATGCAATAAATATTTTTAAGAAAATCAGATACTGAAACATAATTGTTTCTAAGTATTTCTCTAAGTTTTCTTCTAGCTTTTCTAATCATTAAAAAAGCCATCCTTAGCTCTAGGTACCCATAAAGGTGTAAGAACCCACAAACACAGTCACAGCTGATCTTTGAATCAAATTACCAGAAGTAAGACAGGAAACTGAAACATAAATAGTTCATGGGGCACCTGGTGACAGTGAAGCAGAAAATAGGCCACAGAGAAACCACAATGGTGAGTTCCCTACTTGATCTATAGGGAATTTTTCAAGGATATAACAAATTTTAAGTTTTAAAAGCTTTAAGTAAGGTTCAGAGAAATAGAACACGCCAAGTTGGATTGAGATGTTCCTCAACTCCTCCAGAGAAGCATGTGCTTGCTGATAAAAAGTAACATTTAAATATTAGTATTAAATACTCCAACAGCATAATATATAAATCATGGTTCATTCTTTTCCTCATTCTAAATGCTAGCACTATTAAAAATAGCTTTGAGTTACATTGGCTTGGTTGATGTCCAGTTTCAGGGTAATTGAGAAACATTTAGGTTATATCTCCCAAGGCAAAGTGAGACAGAGAGCTAAAAATAATCTATACAGGCTGGATATTTTCGGTCAAAGGAAAATACTTTCTATACTGAGTGGCTGAGCTCTCTAATACTAGGGCTCCCAAGTCTCCACCTGAATCATCTCATCTCAATTATCTACATAATTGCTCTAGTTACCCAACTTTAACACTACCTTAATATGCACTTAGATACCCCATAATACTCTCTGAATTCTCTTGGATGCCAGTAAATCCAATCTACATGCTTTCAATGCTTGGTTTTGGGGAAATAAAACATTTACTTTATCAAAGCCTATTTAATGGGAAAAAAAATACAGGTAAAAAACAATTGCCCCAAATAGCTAAAATACTTAGGTTTTCTAATTGTACCCATTGTAAAAAGTTACTGTTCAATAGCTATGTTAAATATTTATAGTAAGCTCCTTTAAAAAGTCATCAAGGCCGGGCGCGGTGGCTCACGCCTGTAATCCTAGCACTCTGGGAGGCCGAGGTGGGCGGATCGTTTGAGCTCAGGAGTTCGAGACCAGCCTGAGCAAGAGCGAGACCCCATCTCTACTAAAAATAGAAAGAAATTATATGAACAGCTAAAAATATATATAGAAAAAATTAGCCGGGCATGGTGGTGCATGCCTGTAGTCCCAGCTACTCGGGAGGCTGAGACAGGAGGATCGCTTGAGCTCAGGAGTTTGAGGTTGCTGTGAGCTAGGCTGACGCCACGGCACTCACTCTAGCCTGGGCAACAGAGTGAGACTCTGTCTCAAAAAAAAAAAAAAAAAAAAAAAAAAAAAAAAAAAAAAAGTCATCAAGCGTGATTTAAACCATCCTAGTACTGAGAAACCAGTCCTCAAATATTTATCAAGATGGTATTGCTCAAAAAGCTTCAATTAGATTAAAAAAGAAACACAAACAAATATGGGTACTTAATTTATTAATAGCTTGATTGTTACTAGGATTTTGAAAACGTGGGCTCTGTGGCAGGGAGACATGCACACACAGTTCTAATTAACACCAATCACAAATGCTAATGGTAGAACCTACTGCTTAAGTAAATGAACATCCTCACCCCTGCTGCTTTGAAGAGTCTGATAGGCATGCACTTTATTGACAAAGTAAGCTAATTTACAGAGTGATTGTCCAAGAGGGAACTGCTGTTTATTTGCAGAGTTTTTCCCATTGAACTCACAGGGCAAACATTGCACTTAAATTGTTAATTAAAATATCAACAGATAAAAATGTAAACATTGGGTTTTCTTCAGAGTAGAGTGACATATACTCATTCAGAACCAAATCCTTATGCCCTCGTGATCATTGATTTCTGAGGAATGAAAGTTCTCTGAAAAGGTTAGGTGGCTGAGCTTGATTCGTACCCAAAGAAGAAAACCTATTAATAGGATAAAACTCATAAACACTGACTCAGCCCATCCACATAGAGTAGCCAGAAACCTAAGGAGGTCCTGCTTTCTTTATGCCTTCAGTGATGGCCATCTGTGCTTACCAGATGTGAGCATCCTAAACTCTTGAAGAGTTTACGGGTGGAGAGAAGGCAGGGTGACGATGCTGTGTTTTTCTTAAGAAACTGTCATAATTAATGGGAAAGAAAGATGCCCAGTGTCCACTTAGCTCCTTAAGGAAAATGTGACTCAAGCTTGAAACAAAAGAAGTGTTGTGCCTTTACTGATAATGTAAAAGTTAATTCTGGAAATCACAGCTGTATTATTGTGAAATATAGAAGTAAGTGGATAAAGGCACTGTTTAATTTGTTTTGGTTGGTTTCCTTCTAAGGTATTGTGTCTACCATATCTCCTCAGCTTACATATCTAAGAGAGACTCTTAGTTGGTTCATTTTTTCGGAGTTAAGAAGTGGTATCCTTGCTATTTTGAAACAAGCCTTGGGTTAGTTCTCAGATGAACCTGGTGATATGGGAAGTATGAACTTCAATGTTGTAAAACTAAGTAGTTTTCCTGAAATTCACTTCTCTGGGCCTCACTTTCCTTTTCAAACTGGATTCCAAAGGAACTTGAAGGTTTCTTCAACTTCTTGAGGATTTGAAGGGGGACGTAGAGGGAGTGGGTTTCTAGGAGAGCTCCCTTGCATCCCCCAGAACAGCAGATTTGTATCTGTAACCAGCATTGGCATTCTATCCAAGAGTTAGCTTGAAGAAGAGGTCCCACAGCTGGGGGGAAGATAGGGGTGGGGGTAAATGGTGGGGAGAGGTAGGAGAAGCAGCTCCTGGACCAGAAGACTTCAGATTTCCCTTTAGCTATAGAATTCATACTTTATATTTTTAAAAATTTATTTATTTTCTTAATTGGCACATTATAATTATACATATTTATGGGGTACAGTTTGATGTTTTGGTATATATCTATGTTGTATAATGATCCAATCAGGGATCATTAGTGCATGCTCTATATTTTTCAGAGACTAGTTTAGATGATAGAAAATTCTTTAGAGTTGTGTATGTGCCCATGTGCATGAGAGGGAAAAACAGAAAGACTGAGAATTTGACCTGATGAGTTTCTTTGTTTATGTGCATGTTCCTCACCATATGGGAAATGTGGAGGGCAAAGTAGAAAGTCAAGTGAGTGAATATTGTGTATTGCCCATTTCCCCGCCGTCCTTAAGGAAGTATTAAAACAAGTACTTAACCAACCAAACAAAACAACTTATCCAATGCTGTTCAGTGGACTTAGGAAGTGAGCTGATGGGCCATTTGTTATGATTTTTGGTCTGTTAAATGCCATCCTTACCAAATAAAATTATTATGAAGATGGAATAAAACATTTACAAAATTTTAGCATTTGGAGGTACCTTGGTGCTCATCTATCT
This sequence comes from Eulemur rufifrons, assembly GCF_041146395.1. NCBI lineage: Eukaryota > Metazoa > Chordata > Mammalia > Primates > Lemuridae > Eulemur > Eulemur rufifrons. The sequence goes on from NC_090992.1 coordinate 19,255,076, forward strand.
ACTTGAAGCTTTTAATCCAGTGCTAATCCAATAGAATTTATAATGTTAAGTCACAAATATGAGCCACACACGTAATTTTAAAATTTCTAGGACCCCGTTAAAAAAGTTAAAAAAAGCGAAGTTAATTTTAATAATATATTATATTTAGCCCAAATTCTAAAATGTTATCATTTTTAACATGTAATCAATATAAAAATTATTTAGGTTATTTATATATTTAACTAAGTTTCTGAAATCTGGTGTGCATTTTACACTTCTAGCACATTGCAGTTTGGACTTAGGCATATTTTGAGTGCTTAATAGCAGGTAGCTACTGGTTTGGACAGTGGAACTCTAAACCTTGAGTACTCTGCACATAGGTAAGGTATATTAAAGCCGAATTCATTTCATTTCTCTCAAAAAAATAACTATAAGGAAAACTAGGGTCACTACAGATATTCTAACAATGTGAGGGCTCAATCAAGGCCAAAACCAATCCCTGTACACTTGGAAGTATCCCCACTTGCCCAAAACTGTTGGCTGATCTCCAGGTTTGGTGGAACATGTTCAGGAATCATAAAAATAGTGCTAAAGAAAGGGAGTTGTCCAGAGCTACTTCAGTTCCAGGAAAAGTGTCAGTTCAAAAGGAGTAGCTAAAAACCAAAAACTGACAACTGCAACACAAACCCCTTCATGACAAGAAACCTTTGAGTTCACTAGTATTAGTTGAAAGCTGTTTCCTTTTGTCAAACCTGAAGTGAAAACAAAATAATGTTCTTTTTCTCTGTGGGTTTCCATAGCTCTCTGTGTATTCTGCTATGCTAGCATTACCATGATGCTAAGTAACTGCCCATTTGTATACCTGATTTCCCTGTGAGTACGATAAGGACAAAGGGCTATGTCATATTCATCTTTCTATCTACAGTACCAATCACTGGGCCTGACTCAAGATAGGTGCTCAATAAATGTCAAATAAAATAACTGACTACTTGAAGAGAATTTATATTTCTTAAATGTCAAGGCGAAAAATTAATACCAAACATTGTTTTTTAACATCCTTTCTTATTAAAAATGCAACACATGTTCATTGATGAAAATATAGATTATTAAAAGAAAATTATAGGCAACCCCAATATTGCTGCAATTTTTAAACTTTCTGTTATTTTATTTCTTGAGTTTTTTCCACGTGTGTAGGCCAGAAAGACATATACTATTTTTCACTCCCAAATTTCAGATCATATTATATATGAGTTTCTTTAGCCTGCTTTTTTAGCTATCTACATTGAGAAATTTTTTCTATGTCATTACATATCATCCTATCTTATTGATTAAAAAAGTACTTTTTCTATGAAAAATTTTAAACATTCTAAAAGTAGAGAAAATATACAATAATGAGCCCAATTGTACCCAATCCCCCTGTTGCACAATACCAATACTTTTCCATTCTTGTTTTATTGAGTTCCCTGTATTTACATTTTTTTAGCACATCAGTTATAATAATGGCTTGTATTCCATTTTTTTGGATGGATAAATTATGTAACCACTACAGTATTTTTGGACATGTAGAATACTCTTGACTTCCAATCTTTTAAATAATGTGTAAATAAATATTACAGCTAAATTTTTGTTCATATCAATATTTGTTTTTTCCTCTGATAAATCCTTAAAAGTGGAACTGTTAGATCAAGGGGCTTGCAAAATTTTGCTTTTGGTACTTATTGTCACATAACCACCCAAAATTATTGTACCTATTTATAATCTATTTATGTTATAATTTATTTTTTGCCAAGTTGATAAAAATGTATTTCATTATTGCTAAAATTTATATTTGTATTTTTCATGTTTAATAAATATTTATGTATATTTTTATTTGAGAATTTTATATTTATATCTATTGACCATTTCTATTGGCATATTTGTCTTTTGCTTACAGATTTATAAATCTTATTTATAGCTCAAGGATAGTAACATTTTGGAACAAAAATGGCAAACATTTTTATCCATTTTTGACTTACCATTGATTTTGTCATATGAGAATTAAATTATTGTGTGGTTATATCTATCACCATAGCCCTTTATGATTTCTGTTTTGGATTTCATAAAAGCAAAGTTTCTCCATTCAAATGGTATATACATATTTATACTTGACTATATTTTCAAATACTATTACATCTTAAAGTATGTACATCTTTATTTTATTTGGAAATTATTTTGGTTGGTCACAAGGTTGGGATACAAATGTATACTTTTTGCCATTATGAACTAATTGTCCCAGTGCCATTTGCTGAGGCTCCATTGTTTCCTTATTGTTATCATATTTTAAATACTAGTATATTGGGATGAAGTTTGGGATTTTATACTGTGTGCGATTGATCTTTCTCAGATATTACTTTGGCAGTACTATATGATATTATTATTGCTGTTACCATTATTGTGGTGGTGGTTGTGATTGTATAATATTTGGCTAACCAATTTCTCATCCATTAGTCCCTTTAAGATTTTCTTTGCTAACATCTCATATTTAGAGACCAATTTCCAGAATTATTGTCAATAATATCATATCAGTTTAGTTCTTAAAGTCCTAAGATTTTTGGGGAAATATCTTGCCTCCTGCTTCCTTTGCATCTCTCCTTTACCCCTGTATGCTAAAGCCAGGACCGGCTGGCCACCTTTGTAAGGAAGATAAAATTGGTTCTAGTCATTCCCTATCATTTATGCCTCTGTCACCCTAGATACCTCATGATGTTGTCTTCCTGGGATCTGACTTCTCTAGGTTGCTGAAAACATAATGCTGATTTATTAGTGTGCAAATACAGTAACCAAATAATTGAGGGAACAGACATGTCTCCATAACCTACTTGCACCTATGAAATAGACACATTCTAGCAATATAATATTTTAACCTAGTTTTCTCTAAATTTCAGTTATTTATATATCAATTTCATATATTTTGCCACTTCCATATACAATTATACAATTAACTGCTTAATAATTATTTAATTAATTCACTTTTTAAAAAAATGTAAATGCCTACTTCAGCTTTGTCTTGAATATATATCAGATAATGGGTTTGGTTTATTATTACATTTTTTAAAATACACATTAAAACACACACATATATATATATATATATATATTAAAACTTAAACTGTTCCTCTGTCACAGATGCTATCTCACGTATCCCATGTCATGCAGGAATCAATTTGGGAAATACTAGCTAAATTAAAAAGTTCATACCAGTAGTTTTCAAACTTATCTGCACTTTTGATCACCTGGGGATCTTTGAAAAATGTCCAATTCTAAGCCACTCCCAGCTCAATAAAATAATAATAAATGGGAGTAAGACACAGGCATCCATACTTCTGAAGCCTCCCCAGACAATTTCAATATGCAGCCAAATTTGGAAAGCACTGGTCTGCATTATTTAAACCAGGGCTCTGGCCCTCTGTGCTGTCTATTGTGACAATGTTGGGACTCTTCTCACCCAAAGTGATCAGTGCAAAAAGAAACAGTAGAAAACTTCAAAGTATTCTAGCTTTATGATCTTAAGCTAGTTAATTTCTTCAATCATCATTCTCTTCACCAATAAAACAAACATAATTTACCTTTGCCATACAACAGCATGTTGTAAAGCCTCTTTGAGATTTGCCTGCTTCACTTGCAGATATTTGTTAAGATATGGAGTACTCATTTCCTTCTCCTCTCCTCATCTACTGACACTGAATCTTTTGGGGAGGGACTCAGGAATATACATATTTACCAAGTGCCCTAAATGATTTTTACACACAGTAAAATTTAAGTTATCTTGAGTTCTAAAAAGCTGAAGGGTACGAAGTATGTGAAAGTAGATTACAAACTGATATACATCCTATTGAAACAGACTATGATTAGAAAACCAGAAATAAAATGCTACATTTCATAAAACCTTCTTACATCTATCCATTCTTGTATTCCTTTTCTGATGTTCTATTTTGTATTGAAATGCACAATCACTTGCTTGGTAAAAGAAGGACTAGAGGGAATACTGCTTGATTTCCTGGCTAGCAGCATTTGTGCTCCTTGGTGGTTGAGCACAAATAAACCTCATGCTGGGCAGTCTTTTTAGAAATGAGTTCCTGTTCCTAACCCCTTCTTATTTTGCAAGTGAGCGAGGGTGGATCTATTATAGAGATGCTGCTCTCTGGTCTCAGCCAGGACTCCAGAAATCTGAATTAGAAGTTTGCAAGGAAACCAAGGTCTGGATGAGAAGCCCTTGCTAGATTTTGCAGACTTAGGTGCAGATGCAAAAGAATTTGTTTTTGTCCTCAACTTTATTAATCATTTTGTCACTGATAAAACTATAGCAGCGATTAATCACATGCGTAATCTACAACAGCTCTTCTGTTAGAGTCCTAGTTCTGGTATAAATTATCATGTCAAGGATGAATCCATTTTATTTGCCTTAATCCTCTGTTTTCATTCTTTTTCTCTTTCCCCCCAACTGAACTCTGTTTACTCAGCTTTTGTGCAGAAGGGTTCCAATTGTCTGTTTGACAATTGGAATCTGAATGATTAATAACAGTGACAGAAACTTGACCAAGGGTTCAACACACCATGAATAAAAACATTGAGCCCAAGGTCAACACAGGTTATGCCTCATCCTCAAACAAAACAAAAACAAAAAAATGGAAGAAAGAAAAGAAAAGACAAATAGGGTAGGGTGGGGGTGAGAGAGAAGAGGAGGTTTCGGTTTCTTCAAGGCATTACTGCTTTCTCCCTGAGGACAATCTGAATACAGCTTGTCTGGCCATTTCCCCCCAAACAGACGCCTTCTGTTATTAGACTCGCTGTGTAGGCCACCCAGCCTGGTGGAACACGCCCACTTCAGCAATTTCAAATCACAGTTAAATGCTGATGCCTGTAGGACTTTTGAAGACTGCAAACAAAGTGAACTGGCAAGTAGCAAAAGTTTCCCCAAAGTGTGCCATAGGATCGTGTAAATTTCTCATGATGGCTATTAAGCAGGCTTATTTGGAGTCAGAACATCTTAGGATCAACGTTCCTCCAGGGGCCTTTTGGTCAGGGCTGAGGGGGTGCCCATCCCAAACCCACAAGCAGCCGTGCACAGTATTGATAAATTAGGTGCCTGGCAATCCAGTTTTTAAAACTTTTATGTATCTGATGGAGGATTACATATAATGTGAATGATAGACTCTTACATATCAGGAGGAATATTTTAAATAGAGGGACTAGCGCAAAGCCACACACTAGCGAACGCTCAGTAAATATCAATTAATGAGGATCTCAGAGGAAGCTCTGGTAAGTGAAGAAATGAAACTTGGCAGATTGGATCCCACAGAGCATAAAATAAACATGTGGCACAATTTTTATAAAGTCAACCATGATGTGAAGAATAGTACAATTTTATTATGTTAGAAAGTTCATTTTGGCCCAACAAAAAGTTAATAAAATACCAGGCTCATTCATTTAACAGAGATTTAAGACATGGCTTTGTGGCAAACACCAGGGGTGCCAGAATGAAGAAAAGGAGCCAATATTTGATATGATGGGCAATCAAACAGCAGTAATAATCAACTCTTCTGGTTCATTAAGAAAACCATCATAAATGTCACATCTACGTTCACTGGGGACCACTTGGAGTCAAGAATGAGTGTTTTGAGTTTCACCCTTTCACGTGTCAGTCAGCATAAAGCAAAGCACCTTGTCCAGCTGAGAGAGGAAGCATTTGCGGATCATGTGACAGATAACCAGCGGTATTTTCAGCGTAATAGTTAAGAAGTTGACACAAGGAAATAAAATCCAGTATATTGTGTGATCAAAATAGCCTAAAGCAGAATTTAAAGGAGATAAAAATTAAAGATAAAATGAACAAAGTATTCTAGGTAAAAACTACCTTTACTTTGAGTTCATTGAATTACAAACACATTTCTGAGATGTTAAAAATGACAAGATGGTACTTCTATTTTGTTAAATAGAATTTGCAAAATCCACATTCAAGTTCATGGAAATACTTTCAGTGATAATTGCCAAACATGCCAAGTGCATTTATAAAAGCCGGCATGTATGTTGATAGTAGCAAATGTCTATATTTGGGATGCTTTACATAAACATAGACATTCAGTAATTATCACAGTTGCTGCTCTTTTCAGTGGGGGAAACAGCACAAATACAAGACCAATCATTTTGTTTATAAAGCAGTAAGTATGCTTTTTGGATTACAAGTCAAGGCCACTATATGAATTCATAGTAGCCTCTAATTCTTAAACAATATATATATATATAAATACATATATATAAATACATATATATGCAGACTCACAAGTAGAGCTACCTGAAAATAGTGTATCTAAGGAGGTACTATAAATGTAATTTAACAAAATATTTTACTTATCAGATATCATAAATACATTTGTTAATGAACAAAAATATTTAACACTCAGAGTTGCTAAGAGGGGAGAGTCAATTTACAAATTCTGCATTGACCAAAATTATAACTGTCAGTCTATCCTTTGCCAAAAGATACTGGATGGGAGATAAAGACTTCAATCACTCTAGATTTGTGTCCTGCAGTCAATAATTCAATAATAATAACAATAGTTACCAATTCTGTAACAAATATGACAAGGACACTAATAACAGCAACAGCATTAATAGCAACTCCCATTAGCACAACTCTAATTAGATGTTTGCAGAGGAGGTACAAGTCCTACAGTCAGCCCTGTAAGATCTCAGCACCAGAATGGAAACACAGATTCTAAAAAGAGATACTTCTCTGAGAATGGTTTCCATTGATTTTTTTTCTATCTTCCCTATTTTATTTTCCTAGATTGTATCTTCATTTCTATTTCCATTTCCTCCCAATAAATTATCCTTGCTTAGTTGTGAAGGGCCCTTTGAGTGTTTGTCTCCCAGTGATCTTTTCCACAATCCTTCCAAGAGTGGGCAAGGATAAAATATATCATTTTCACAGGCTATGACAGAAGAATAAGATATTAAATAATATTAAGTTTCAAAATATACTTTGAGATCTGATGCTGAATTGTATAATAGCAACCATTAGTATTAATGTAGTGTTTTTGGAAGGGAGGGAGCATAGTGAGATAACCAGACTGACAAAAGTAAAGAAAATACAGAGATCTTTGTGGCCCTATCAGTGATGGCCTGAAAGGCAGACTAAAGAGTCTAGATCTAAGGGTAAACCTTCAGGGGACAACGAATGTTTATGGGCAAGATTGAAGCAGTATTACAATTTGCACTGGGGTATGGAAGTAAAACTTTCCCCTCTGGATTTCTTAATTTCAATACCTGTCTGTGCTGGTACACCCAATAAAATTATGTCTATGTCTGTCTGCCACAACCATGTCAATCTCAAATGCTGTAAATAATGATAGTTAGCTTACTCAAAATGGAAATTATTGCACATGTTATAATGAAACCATTATCCATTCCACACATTTGTATTATCTGTTCATAAATTCTGTGTGTGTGTTTTTTGTGTGGTTAATTACTTTGTCAAAACGCATGATATCATAAGGACAAATTTCTTAGCAAATCTGTGAAAGGAATACATAAGTACTCAGCATCTGTCATTGAGTTTGAACTTTCCAAAAGCCATGGGGTCTAAGCAAATGCTTTTAAGAATGAGTCACACATAATATTTACTAAACAAGAATAGTAAAATCTATATGGGCTTTTAGCTGTTTAGTATTGCTTAGTGACTTATAATTAATATATGATTTACTTTCTTTTACCATTCATGTATGAGTGCTTTCTTTTTTATAAAAGGAAAGACAAATTTTCTGTTATTTGAAAGTCTAGATCAGCAGTCCCCAACCTTTTTTTGGCACCAGGGACCAGTTTCATGGGAGACAATTTTTCCATTGACTGGGGGTGAGGGGTGGGAGGATGGTTTTGGTTTCAGGACGAATCAAGCTCATTACATTTATTGTGCAGTCAAACCTCTCTGCTAATGATAATCTATATTTGCAGCTGCTTCCCAGCACTAGTATAACTTCCTCAGCTCCACCACAGATCATCAGGGATTAGATTCTCGTAAGGAGCAGGCAACCTAGATCCCTCGCACGCTCTTATGAGAATCTAATGCCTTTACTGATCTGACAGGGGGTGGAGCTTAGCGGTGATGCAAGCGACAGGGAGCAGCTGTAAATACAGATGAAGCTTCACTCACTTGCCCACAGCTCACCTCCTGCTGTGCTGCCCAGTTCCTAACAGGTACCAGTCCGTGGCCAAGGGGTTGGGGACCACTGGTCTAGATGACATAGGTAGAATCAGGTCCCCTAATAGCATATATGTCTCACTTAAAACCCCCAGCTTTAGAACCAAGAAGTGTTGGACTAGGATAAATGATAGGAAAGGTTCTAACACTCTAGGGGTGCAGAATTTAGGCTGGGAGAGTTGAGGCCCTTGTTGGTTGACAGAAGGAGGAATTAGCACACATAAAACAGTGTAAACATCTGAGTACCTTCTGTATGGGTCTTATGGACTGTTGAGCAGCCTGGTATTGGCTTTCACATCATTTCCATCATCATAGCCGCTCACATGAGATTGTATTGAAGAAGTCCCATATTATGTTTCAGGAAGTATTTAGCCACTTAATGCAGCGGTCCCCAACCTTTTTGGCACCAGGGACCATTACCATGGAAGACAATTTTTCCATGGACCAGGGTGGGGGTAGGGGAATGGTCTCAGGATGATTCAAGTGCATTACATTTATTGTGCCCTTTACTTCTATTATTATTATATTGTAATATATAATGAAACAATTACACAACTCACCATAGGCTGGGGACCCCTGACCTAAAGAGTAGTTCAGCAGTGGTTCTAAGACTCCTTTCCTTTGAGCTCTTTCTTTGACCAGCATGAAAGGCTTCGGGGTGATATGGTGAGCTAGACCCCAGGAGGCAGGGTTTCAAACATTCGGCTTCTTTGTTAGCTAGTCATTCTCTTATTTTCTGCTTTAAACATTCAGATGGATTAGAAGATTTTACTAAAACAAACAAACAAACAAACAACACTAAAAGGGTTGGTGCTACTTACCTCAAAAAGAAGAAAAATAAAGACAGAAAACACATTTGTAGCAGAGGTGTTTTAGGGCAGTGAAACTACACTATATGATATTATAATGGCAGATAAATGTCTATACATTTGTCCGAACCCATAGACTATACAATACCGTGAATGTCAATATAGGTTCATCAGTTGTAACAAATGTACCACTCTGGTAGGGGGTGTTGATAAGGAGTAAGGCTTTACATGTGTTGGGGCAGGGTTATTTGGGAACCCTCTGTACAGTGGTCTCCTTTATCTGCAGTTTCACTTGTTGTGGTTTCAGGTGCCTGTGGTATAGTACTAGTACAAGGTATTTTGAGAGAGAATGAGAGAGAACACATTCACCTAACTTTTATTTTGGTATATTGTTATAAGTGTTCTATTTTATTATTAGCTAGTGTTGTTAATCTCTTACTGTGCCTAATTTATAAATTAAACTGTATCATAGGTGTGTATATACTATAGGAAAAAATGTAGTATATATACATTTTGGTGCTATCCAAAGTTTCAGGCGTACACTGGAGATCTCAGAAAGTATCCCCCACAGACAAGAGCAGACTATGATACTTTCTGCTCAACTTTTATTGTGAACCTAAAACTTCTTTAAAAAATAAAATGTATTAAAAGAAAAAAAAAAGCCACATTTATAAAACCGTTGTTCTAGTCTAAAGCAGGAAATGATCCCAGAGAGGATGAATGCCTTGCCTTAGGTCACCTAGGTCCTAAGTGTCATAACTGATGAGTTTCCTGGGATTGTGATTTTAATATTATTTCAAGAAACACTCACAATTTCCAAGACGGCAAAGGAAATTATCTTTCTGTTGTGTGAAATGTTTCTACAACTCACATAAAACATGCAGGAAGGAAGTGAGGCTCCTACCTCCTGATCTAGTGGTTTTTTTCATTGCACCTCATGGCTACTCAAGCAGCCAAACTTTAAAATTGAAACTGACTTTTTAAGAGGTTCTAATTAAGTTGCAAGTTTGTTATATGACAAAAAGCATTACTTGTATGGTAAACATGAGCACATGTAGAATTGATAAGGGGCGAATAGAACAAAGCATGGGTGAAGGCTATGAGAAGCGTAGTAGAACAATTATGTCGGAAGAGGGCGAAACAGGTGCAGGAAGGAGTTTAGAGGACTGAGGGCACCCAGAAGACCATAGAGGGATGGAGCTTGGACACATGTGCGCGCACGCACACACACACTAGGGCAGGGGCCTGGAAGACACCCTTATCACAAAGAAATAGAAATTCCTTGGGACCTATCTTGTAACTAGAGTATAAGAAAAAAATCAAATAGTCCCAAACTTACAATTTAGCAGCAAGTAATTTTTGTTAAATGACAGTTGCAATTTTTAGTAATTGGATGCCCCTCATCATTACACTGGGAAAGGACCAGCATGTATGAACAGGAACACTTTCTAGAGTATGGAAGAGTCAAATTTGAAAAACAAAATGATGAAAACTTTTTTTAATTGGCACTTTATTTCTCTCCTTGCCAAATAATAGGCCCAGGTGCTAGCTAAAGCAAATCAACCATTGAGGACAAGTAACAGATAATTAGTTCTTACATATATTTTTAAACCCTTAGATAGATTTTCATTAAATTATTATGCCTTGATTTCATGGACCAATTCCTCATGACTTGCTACAGTTTAACACCAATACATTTTATTATTGGGAAAATGATGAGTTTCCTGGGATTGTGATTTTTAATATTGTTTCAGGACACAATCACATTTTACAAGGTAGTGATAAAAATGGTATTTTTGTTGTGCAAAATGTTTCTGAAACTCACATAAAACATGCACATAGGAAAGCAGACCATGTCCATCTGCTGTTCCTGTGATTAAAGTTAGTATCATTCAATTTAATAAACATTTTCAAGGGGACATATGATAGTGCTTTGAAATTTAGCTTTGGGTATTTTAGGAAGAACGCATACACACAAACGTTAGGAACAAAAACGCATCCACGTAGTGTGAATGCTGTGGAAGAGATGGTTGAGACTGACAGAAGGCGAGTCCTATACGTTTCCTATCTAATGTAATGAGCAGCCCCAGGAGGAAAGGCCTCAAACTGAGTTTTTAATAATGAGAACCATAGATTCTGGCAGATAGGAAGAAAGAGTCGGTCCTGGGCATAAAAATTCCCATGAGCAAATTCAAATGACTTTATGATGAGTAAAGGCAAAGGAAGGCAGGCAATCTAGTCTGACTATAATTGAAAGCCTGGGTCTGGTAGGGGTGAGTGATTAGGGAGAAGGGAAGGTAAAGTGCTCTGTGTTCTTGGAGCAAGGAGGAAAACCGCATCCACATAGTTAATTCTGTTGATTCCTTTGGTTGAACACAATTGTTTCTTGCAACTAGCGCTTTTCTCCACCTGCAGAAGTATGTGGGGGTGGCACAGGGGTGTTGTCTAATTAGGAGATTACAGCATGTTGGACTACCTTCTTCACAAAAGTAGCCTATCTTGCTTGATTACTTGAGAAGCCATTTAGAAACCAACTCTCTGGGCCTGTGTTAATGGGAACTGTAACCCAGACCTAGTTCAGAGCCACACCTATATTCTTTTCTTAGAGACCTTCAGAGAAGCCCAGCTCCATAACTGGGTTTGCAAGCTCCTCCATCACCTGGCCCCTGCTGACCTCTGCCAGTTGATTTTCCATTTCTTTACCTGATGAACTGTTACCTCTCTTTGTAGATGTGGCTCAGGGTTTCTCTGGGAAGCTACTTATGACTGCTCCTCACTTCCATCAGGGCTTTGGTCCTCCTTAGTATTCCTGTTAATAACCTGTAGATATTTCCATTATTGCTTTTTCTGCATCACTGTATATTATCTGTTAACGTGTCAGGCGTTCCACTAGACGGTCATGCTCATCATTCTATCCTCCGTTCCTAGCACAAGGGTTTCTATACATTTGATATTCAGTATATACTTGAGCTACGGAGTTCATTATCCATGCATAGGTTTGAGTTTTCATTTTAGGCAAAATTGCCCTCGTGTGGTGATAACGTCTTATCCAGTTGATTACTTACTAAACTTTCAGCCTTACACTTTTGGGATTCAGTTAATTATTTTTATAAGATTAAATATAAAAATTATATAATTATACATCTATATATTTAGATAAGCAACCTGAGGAAGATTTTAGAAACATTAGCTTTTAAATGTATATGGTAGATCCTTATAGGATTATTTACCAAGCACTTTTTTCTGGACATGATCCCTTGACCTTCAACTCCAACTACATGGTTATTTTGGGAACTGTTAGGTTGATTATAATGGTAGCCCACCTTCTAACTACAGTCACCTAACTTGAGCTGGAAGGATGATTCCCTCCCTAGAAATTCTGGAACCAAAACACAAAAGGCTTTTCAGTCCCTTTTTGACAGCCTAGAATATGAGATGTAATTCTTAGAGATTATTGGCAAGAAAGTTTCCTTCCACAAGGACCAGTGAAGCATAGAAAATCTTTTTACAGAGAGAAAGCAAATACTGACCCTGACCAGTGCAGGAAAGAAACAAGGTATGAAAAGAAAGTGCTAAATATGTTTAATTTTGTTGTTTCAGTACTTCTTCAGGATCCGCTGAAGAGTATTCAAGTATACTTGTACTGGGGTTTCATGAATGACCTAAGTCTCCTTAGAATAAATTTATACTTTTGCTTAAGTCAGTATGTGTCAGATGTCTATCACTTGCAACAAGGATCCAAACTATTACAATATACAAGACAGGGTCAAGGTTTCTCTTCAAATTATGCATTTCAATTATTTTCCTGATACATGACACATTTTCTTAAAATATTTCAGTTGGGTAATTGCAAACTTAATTCTGGCAACTAATTAGTGGAAAAGCAAGATCTGTGAAAAACAACCGTTCCTACACTGCATGTGTAAAGAAGGAAATTAGAGGCAATTTAGAATTGTAGAAGCATAGAATGAATGAAATCAAAATCCTTAATTTTAATGTTCTCTCTTTTTGTTCTAAAAATTTATTTAAAATATTAGACCCTTAGTGGCAACTAATATTAAAAAGAAGGGAAAACATTTGTTCTCCAACTTAAGGGAAAATATATTTGGAAATATTGGTCAAATTTTGTATTTTCGTAATTTGCCTAGGATTTTTCTATCACCTCTTCATCTCATTTGGGTGATGATTTTATAAAGTCTAATTCCGGGAATAATCATTTCTCTCTGCCACTGGAGAGCACTTCCCTCCTCAACGCACCTCACAAACATTTCTTTATTAAACCTTCCAACAATTCTTGGAAGGAAATTGGGTGATATTTTCCGTGACTGCATGGTCTCTGAGGAGAGTATCTGTTGGGATAAACCAATTACAAGGACAGTAAGTATATCTATCAGCAAAAGGGTAGAAATCACAACATCCTGAAAGTCTTACTGCTATACTCGTCAAACAGGAATTCACTGCCAAATGAACATTTAGCTAATGCCCGAATGAAGGTCTGGTTGTGGTTATAAAGATGATAGCAACAAATTCATACAAGTATATCCAATAGGTTCCCCCCACCCCCATACTTCTTTCTGGTTAAGCATTGAAACATTTTTAATTTCTTTAAGATATCGATTTATAAAAAAATTTTCTTTAGGTTGGAATCAGCTGCAAAACAACCTTATTATATAAGCAAGCTAAAAGAGAGAGAAAGAGAGAGGAAGTAGGAAGCAAGAAATATCAGGCTCACATTGTATTTATTTGTTGGTAAATACGTGTCAATCTAGGCTGAGTGATGAGGGCAAATATAAATTTTATTATCTAATAATGAATATACAAAAATATGTGTTGTTGATTTATATTGTACTATTATTCAATATTATTTTGTTTTATTCTATCCAATTTGAGGTCAGATATGTAGAGATAAATTATAGAATGACATAAATTTTGTATCATGCATAATCAGGCAACAATTATTTTATAAATATATAAGTATTTATACACACATATATAATGGTAAGAATAATGTAATAGTGTCTTTATTTTGTGGAGAATATTGGGCCACATTTACTAGCTCTTGTAGTTATTCAAACAATTTTTTTGAACAATTTAAAACATTTCAGGCTATGGTTCAAGCTATGAGAACTCCATATTAAGCAAAGAGAAAACAAACAAACACAGATAAAAACAAATGGATCTTCCATCTAGTAAGACAAGGCTAATTGACCTACCCTATGCTTTTTCAGACACATCAAAATTACCCCTGCTGAGAAAAACAGTGGTTAGAGACCAAAAATTTACTAAATTAGGGATAATGATATTTTCAGTTAATATATTTCAGATTTTTAAGGTTTGAGTAAGTAAGAACAATTTACAAATATTTGAGGGAAACTATTAATACCTTAAAGAGTTTGAAAGAAGATCACAATGTATCTTTTCTAATCTGTATTGCAGAGACAAGTATATTAGCAGTCTTGAGTGATCTCTACATGTTACATGAGCCTACCTTCATTATATGGCCCAGGGCTGTTGGCAACACGTGCAGCCCATATGCTTGTTGAAGGGCATATGTGTAATCTCTGACAACTCTGGCTGAGTTTAACCTGCTAAATCAATGTTCAGAAGATGTTGGTTTGACCCCTGCTTTAGAAGTGGTGGGCACACTTCACTGCTGGATAATCTGTTGCTTATTTAAATATGCACATTTGTTTATGTCACATGAAAATGTTCATTGCTAATAGCAAAATTCAGCTTGCAGGTGCATGAATTCATGTTAGGGCAGACTCTAGATAGAATAAATAAAAAAATAAGAGGTATTAACAAATGTAAGTTAAGGAACTTTGGCACTGCAGTGGCAACAATGTATCATCAATCAGCCCCAGGGAACATTTTGTGCAGCATTCTACAAAGGCCCAAGGTGGTAAGATTCTAGAAAAGGCACCATTATGCTATTATTTACTCAAGGCAGGTTAGATAATGTTCTGTAGGCAAATTTCTGTAGCGTCATCAAACCTCTTATTCATTCATGGATGCATTTAATAATGGATGAATTGATTCGTTTATTCTTTTATTTATGCATGCAAATATCCTCTATTCAGTTGCTGCTAGAATGTGTCAGTCATCAAAGCAAGTATTGAGGAAAAAATATAAATACAACATATTATTTACTCATCATTTGTTCACAGTATACTAGATACCCAACAGATGACAAGGTAAGTGCAATAATACTGATGGGCTGAGACTATATAAAAAGTTCATAGAAAGGGCCTGGCTGTGAGGGGTTCAGTATGGGCCAGAAAATATGTTCTAATGGAAGAATCTCACACCCCTCAATGCAGAAATGTTTTGCAGATGCGCTGTTTTCTCATAGTGAAGAAACATATTCAAAGGCTTTGAGTACTTTGAATACAGGTACTTATAATCAGTCTTTGGAGATTATAAAAGTAAAATAGAGTCTAGAGTTCTGTCTGCTACCTTGGACAAGTGTCTTCATCATTTTAAGTCTCAGTTTTCCTATCCTTAAAGCAGAAATAATAATAATTGCTTCATTAGTGTTTCTTGAGGATTATATAAAGAGTGACTATAAAATGCTCATCTCAGTGCATGACACTTAGTTGAAGCTCAATGTGTAGTTGCCATTATTATTTTTAATAATTGCTGCCACTAAAGAAAAATTTTTACACAAGCTTCTGGGCTTAACACTGAGAGTAGAAAGAAGAATGGAACACACTGCTTTCTCTTGATTTATAATCCAATTCAGACGGTAGGACACAGACATTCAAACCATGGAAAAAAGGCAATGTGATATTCATGTTCCAAGTTACTAATTAGAAATGGTTGAGGAAGAAAAAGTTAAACTGATTGATAAAATAAGGGTGGAGTTTTAGACATAGAAAGTGGTTAAACTTTGTTCAAGACTTCCCTTCATTAAAAAAAAAAAAAACACAAAAAAGCCCTCACAACTATTTAAAATTCATAAAATCTTAAAATTGAATCTTTCACCCAAAGATTAAAAAAAAAAATTCCCGATGTAACTCTAAATGCTTTAATCTCTCAGTAAATAAATGCAGATGTCAGTGGTATTTTGAGAGGACGATAAAAGTACAGTTTAGCTGTTCTAGGACAGCTATTGGGAGTGGATACGAAAGTGAGTTCTCTGTCCAGTTCCCATGTTTCTTTGGACCTGTGCTTTCAACTCATTTCCATGACTACCATGAGAAGAGTGAGTTGATATAATGTCACCCTTTCCACCCCTCTGGGACTGTATCCATTTGTCCTGGGATGAGCCCCTGATCCATCTGGACTAGTTAATCCCTATCCCAGGATTTTGTTGTGGAAATTAAGGAAAGTCATTTAAGCACTCACTGTATTCTCACCAATCTGAATCGAACTATATGCTAAGCTTTCATGTTTAGAAAAGGTGGTGGTGACTGGGTTTAATCGTTAAGTATATTTTCACTAATCAACTTGCTACTTTGAAGTGATAAAGAAGTTGTGAATTTTAGCATTTATAATCCAATCACATCATTTGTAGATTAGCAATAAAGCATGGCTTATGTGATATATCCAATCAGAGATAAAGATAGGGAACATGATTGGCAACAGAAAAAATCCTGACTAATACATAAAGTCAACTAAAGTGCTAGTGGAGAAAAGGGAATTCAAACTAGGATTCTGTGATTCTGCAGTTTATGCTCAGAAGAAAACACCCTGTACAGCTTCCTGATTTAAAGAACAATTGCTAACTGAAAGAACAGGACTTAACAAGGGACCAGTCCTAATTTTAGTTTGGCCTGATATGGTACCTATTTTTCCTTCTTTTGTAAAATCAGGAAAATAACATTACTTATTATTTTGTTGCTGTAAGTACTCAAATAATATGTGTAAAAGGCCTTGAATAATCACTGATACATGGTAAAAATTTATGTTAACAATTATTATTATTCATATTTTTTAGAGTCAAATGTACTGGAGAAAAACTGTAAATATTTTTATAATTTCTCTCTCTGTTAGATGAGAAGCGTTATTAAGGCAACATTAACCTGGGTTCTCATTTTTACTAGTTCTTGTCAAATCCAACAAAAGAAGAAGAGAAATACTACATACAAATACTTTATACCTCACTCTTCTGTGTAAAAGTTCTATCTGGACAATTCCTTTTAAGGGAACACCTTTACAAACGTCAGCTCAAAACTTTCTTTTTTGGAATGTACAGGGGCAAGAAAGCCATCAGAGGGACTTTTTTTAGGTATTAACACAGTGACCTGAGATTTGGATAAGTTCTGCAACTTTAAGGGCTTATTTGGATCAATGTGCTTTCCTGATATGCATCTTCCTGTCCTGATGGTCAGAGGAATATTTATAGTTTTTATTTGGAATCAAAGTGTATAGAAAAGAAAAGCGGAACTTCAGTTGTTTTAAGGGTACAAGCAATAATAGATAAATGCAAAGGCAGAACACTGAAAAAAATATGATCAAGTTAATCACACTAACGCCAAGCACACAGAATTCATCTGTTTCTGGTTGTTCACAGACAGAATCAAGGTGAAGAGCATGAATTACAAACTACTCGTAACTCCCATGAACAGAGACCACAACATGTCAAAAGGTCCATGTAAATTCAAAACTTTAAGCCCTAGAGGTATATTGCAAAATACTCTGGTAATATTTTTCAAATCTTTCCTTGAATATCAGTGACATTCTACCAGGAAAAGTGAGTGCAAAAAAGCTCTACTTAATATCTCTCAAAAGCCACAGGTGCAAGCTGATTTCTAGAGCCAGCCTCTGGAGACAAGCAAACATTATATTATAACGGATGTCATTAGACGTACAGAAGGTAGCATAAAATGCCTAATTTATTCACAAAGTGACATTTTATTTAGTGCAAATAGGCAATTTGGGCATTTACCGGAGGCACTTTCAGTAATAAAGGGGTGTTACTAAAATAGTTTGAAACACCTGACATTGTTGTCTTTACAACACTAGTTGCTGTTCTTTGGCTGTAGCAGAATAATCGTAAAATATAAAATGTCTAGTGTTTAGTATCCTTCCTAATGAACACATGCTCCTCCCTAGTCCAACACTACATCACACCTTCCCTAGCCATAAGCTTTGGAGGTCAAGTTATTGTTAGTCTTTTATTATTATGCATCAGTGTTTCCAGAATGATTTTTGCATAGGAGTGTTTTTTGGAGATCTGCATTAATTTACTACTACAGTCAAAGGTTAACTATGATAGCGAATGCTGTGCTTAGTTGAACACAGGGTCACTGTGTACTCTTGCTGCTCTGACAATTTATAGCTGTTTATGGTATCTGGCAATATGGCTTGATAGTGGGGTCATCCTTGAACATTAGCTATTTTACACATTCCCATCAGCCCTGTAAACATTAAATAACTGCTATATTATTCTAAGAGTGGGAATTTCTCATTTACTTATTCTTCAAATGCCTAAACTTATTGCTGAATGTACATAAAGCATATTAGGAATCAAATGATATATTTTGACAAGCAGTTGTCAAGTGCACAGCTTAACAAAATGTAACCAAGTCTATTTCTTGTGGAAATTGTGAGAGAAATGGAAGGTGCTTTTTCTGCCCTCTTCTTTCCAAACATGAACCTGGTTCCCAACTTAGTCCCAAGATACAGCGTAAACTTCATGTCAGATCCTTGAAAGAGAAGTGAATCTACATCCATCCTTGAATTTCCAGGGTCCAGCAGAGTCTCTGGTATGTAAAAAGTGCTCAGTACATGTTTTTTGAGCTAAAGTAAGGGAAAACTTTATTGTTTACTCATTCTGGACACTTTTTTCATTCCTAATAAATCAATTTTTAGGGTATAAATGCCTTCAAGTACTGAAAGAAAATCTCTAATTGTGGATTTTAGATGCTGCTAAGGAAAGGTATTTGAGGCAGGGTATTTCGGTGCATTCCTTTTATTTCATCTCGGACCAATGCCTGCTGCAAAAGCTAGACCTGAATGATATCTAACTTAAAAATAAAACTAAAACCTTACCTCCCACAGGTATGTAAACTACCCACATTGCATACCTTCATGCTGAGAGAAATAATGATTCTTCAGAAAAAAGACTTCACATGGTTGTAAAGTATAACTTCATAATTAGAAAGCTGGGAGAGAAATCCACCAAGCATTTCATTATTATGACTGCTGGTGCGTTTTGTTACCACTGTGTTGGATAGCTTTCGGGGCTATGCACGGCCCTATCCATGTGAGCTTTTCAGGACGCACCACTCCCTCTAAATAGAACATGGTTACTGCTCTCATGCAGCTTTTCTGAACACCACCTCTGAATGTGGAAGACAACTATTCAAAGAAAGTTTGAGGTGCTTCTCCACCAGATTTGTGAGCTGCTTAGCATAATAGAGCCACCGCCAAAGGTGAAGGCCTACTTTCCAATAAAAAGATACTCTATAAATGATGGCTTCCCAGGAGCTGTGTTCAGCATGCAGCCTGGGCAGGAATGGTCCGCCCAAGACACCATCTCCTGTCATCTCCTTTCTCCTGAGTCAGCAGGGACCAGAATGCACAGGGATCCTGTATGTGCCAATTATCAAAGAGCACGGATTTGTTGATGCTACTTCCTACTGGCTTACAAGAAAAGAACTCTCAACAAGAGGGACAGAGAAAGTACATTTTGAAGCCCTTTTTCCTAAAGGACTTTAGAGCACATCCCAGCCCTGTGAATAAATTCTAAGGCACTAAGGTACTAACAATAGTCTCTGTGGGATAAACTTAGGACAGCAATCAGAAAAAAAAAATATCCTGGATCCTACTTTCATCTATGATTAATATGAGTTACTGTTAGTTTATTAGTGATGCAAGTAAAGACAACTACCTGGGAGAGAATATAATCTTAAATTATACAACACTCAATGAGTGTCTTTTAATTTTCTGAAAGAAGTATGAAATTTTTACCAATTCACTGTGTTTTTGATGTTGCTTAGATGTATATGTTTTGTATGCCTTTATGTCTTCCAGCAGAATGACTAGTTTAATCAGCCAATTGGCAATGCGTAAGTGATCAAAAGTGGAATTGTGAAATAATTCCATTATGATACTGAAACATTTGCATTTGCAGGAAAAAATATTGTTTGAGGAAGAATAGCAGTTATAGCACTGAACTTAATATTCAAATAAATATGAAGTGGGAAGTACCCCTGAAACACATTTACTCATTGAATTTGGCTTCTTTCTACTCTTCAGAAAAATCTGCTGAAAACACATTAGGAAGTAGCAATAGAACTCATTCCTTTGTGCTATCAGTGCTACTGATAGAGTCTTATGTTGTTATTTTATTGGACACAAAATCTAATATGATTAGATATACTTTTGAGTTTTTTTGTAATGACAATTAAGATTATGGCTGTAGCCAATCTAAATGGTATCCACTAGTGTTATGTAGTAAGTCTCAGCACAGTTTAAAGCTATCCCTGTCATTTACTATTGGGAGAGGGTATATGTACCAGCCAGTACTCTTCAACAACACATTTCAACAATTTTGAATTGCAGTAAAACTAAGATTCCTTAAGGGTTCCTATTACAATAAATGCTGCTAGAAATAGCAATTATTGGGGTATGTGTGTGTATGTCTGTGTGCGTACATGCATTCCCCCACTGAGTTATAAAACCATAATTCTCTGCATTAATACTGAGGTTTTAGAACCTCGGTAATATATCCATTGCTAAGACACGACACAATGGGAGTCTTATATGTGAGTAAAAACTGTTGAATAAAGATTAGTCTTGCTTTAAGCAGCATTACAAATATCTGATTCTGCATTTATTTTTCAATTGTTCATAGTTACTCTTTTATTCTGTACTCCGCATGAGACTTCTATTTGACCCTAGATTGCTCATTATTATAAGAAACACAACATAAAAGTCTACCTTTCTGGGTTCTAATATCCACCAGTAAAACCTGGAGTTTTATAGAAATAGATACAGGTATTGATTTCTCTCCATAAAGATCATAGGGAATTCATGACTTCTTGGTCGCTTTTAATTAGCATAAAATGTGCTTTGTTGTGTGAAATACTGGTCTCTGAATTTTTAAAAGGAAATTATTATAGCCACACTAGAAATATGATAATCCAGAGAGTCTAGGTGAAACTTTCTTCTTTCAAAATATGATCTCCCAAACTCTTTATGCTGAAGTTCGGCGGCAAAATACTTTTCATTTTTCCCCATGGTATTGCATTTAGTTTTTCTGTACATTGAAACCATGTCTACAATTGATTGAATGGTTCAAAGCAATACAATGTTATTATAAAGCTTTTGCAAGGCTGTGGTGATGTCTGTTCTGCCCTTGTACATTACTTGTCACTGTGGAAAATGTACCAGTATAAACACTGAGATCACAGTAGAATAGAGAGGTTGTTTCCAAATATGTGCCTCATACAAAGAAAAATTTCACACTGAATTGGAAACTATAAGGTCTCACTCTTGATAAGGAGGATTCCTATTTTATGGTAGCAAAATATACTAGTAGGAGTTACTTGTCACTCATGACCACTTGCTCCTTATGAAAACCACATTTGTCTTGAAAAAGCATCATCTTTGAGAAGTTGCTAAAAATTTCCCTCTGATGCAATTAATTAAAGTAGCACCCTGCCCTCAGACTCATGACCGTATCTCTTTCAGAAATTTAATGCAGGGCTTAGTCTTAGTTAGATAACATAGTGTTTTCCAAATTCTGGACTGTAAGATTAATTTTCTTCATTGGGAGTAACATTTGAAACATAGCATGCAAAAAGTTCCCTTCTCTAGTCTTTCAATGCTTCTTAGTATATCAAAGAGAAATACTCTGTTTGAAGCTATCTGTCTTTAACATCTTTCTAATATATCCAATTTCTCTGTTTAACACAGAAAAGGCCTTACTTAGGCCCAGAGATTTTTGGGAGGTTATAACAATATCTAACTATAATAGAATTTAATAAAACTGTTTTGTTTTGCTGTATATTTTTATTGAGGATATACTTAAGGTTATCTTCCATTCATATCAACTTATATAATTTAGAAAAAAATATAGTTTCTTTTTATAATAAATATTAAAAATAATGAGACAATTTAATGATACCACTTAAATATTATAGAACAGGCCATAGCATATGTAATATGGCACCTTTCTGGAGGTTGTATGTAGTGGAACCCAGATATCCTCAAAGTCAAGAAAGTGGTACATTAATGCCTGCCATTTGAAGAGGACATGGTGCAAATAGAGTCAACCATTTAAAATGCCAGATGTATCAATTTCCTTCCATATATTGTAATGATGAACTTGGACAGAGATCGATTGCTTTATGTGAGCTTGCAAAGAGGCCAAATGAAGCCCATCCAAAGGTTTTATGGCATGTACAGATGAGAAAGTTTAGATAAACTAGGGGAATCAGGAACTATAGAGCAGTGCTTTGTAAATTTGACGTGCATATGAATCTCCTAGGGGGTCTTGTTAATATGCAGATTTTAATTCAGTAGGTCTGGTATGAGGCCCAAGATTCTGCATTTCTAGCAAGCTCCCAGGGGAGATACCTGCTGCTAGTCTAGAGTAGCGCGAAACACAGAAAGTTTAACATTGAATTCTTGGTAATTCTCACTAAGCAGTATTTAAGAAAAAAATCTTGGGAAACAGTGCACTGGAGGCAGCCCAGCAAGAGTAAGGTGATTTTGTAATTATTATCTGGACTTTATGGGCCAGATTTTTATTTGTGTTGCAATTCAAGAAAAGGGTGTTACAACATTGTAATGGAAAGGTATGCCCAGCCCTAAAGAAACAGACTGCTTAGACAGGCGGCAGAGCAGGGTTGAATGTCAGGAAGATCTACACTCATATGGAAATGGCCAGACCTGAGGGCAGGAACATGCTGGAGAGCATATGGGTTAGGACAAACGGAGAGCACAGAAGTGCCGTCATTACGAGAGTACACTGGGACACATGGAGGAAATGCATGGTGTGTTACTAGACACAGATTGTAAAATCAGTGCAGAGAAAAGACAGAGTAGTGATGGGGATTTCAACTCTCCAGACATCTGCCGGAAGTCTCATTTGGATAACAGCAGAATGTCTAACAGGACCTTGACTTGCTTTTGCTAACAGCTTCATCTCCCAGAGGAAAAATTTTCCTAGGGGAATTTCCATCCTGTACTCATTTTTGGCCAACCAGGAAGAATTAGTTGGCATTTCAACAGTGCTAAGTAGTTTAGGAGTAAGACATCATATCATTTCAGAGTTCAGGAGAGGGTGGGAGGAAAAAGATCATCACGTATATTATAATTTATTCAATTCCAAAATAGCAAGATCTTTGGAAGGAAAATTATATCAGCTCTTAAAAATCCAGTTTTAGCTGTGTAATGCCAAATGATCTAAAGGAAAATGAAAAGTGGGAGGTACCTAGAAATCATTTTGAATACCCAGGGAACACTTTGGTGGGCAAAGATAGACTTGCATTGTCTAAGAATCAAATGCATTCTCCATCAGTGGATCTTTTTCTTGAGGGAACCGGAGACAGCAGCATGGTTGGATGACCTAAGCTTTGCCATCTCTGCTCTGGCTGCATTAAATTAGTTTCGTGCCTCCAAAGTGCCATACCCTCTTACCTCTAAGTCCTCCTACTTGCTACTACTTCTTATGGGAATACCCCTGCTTGTTGAATGGTTTATTCCAACTCATCATTTGCTGTCACCTTAATCATAAGATAGGTATTCCAGACAGGTTTGGTTCCTCATTGGTTCCTCAGCCCACATTTCTACCTTACTAAAATTATTTTGTTTTGTATGTCCATCTTCTCCAACAGTTGTTGGACTCGGTGCTCTTACCTGTTTTTTCCCACTGTATTCCCAGCATCTAACCAATGTCTGCCATAGACTAGGCACTCAATAAATATTTGTTCTATGAATGAGAGAGACTAAGTATGCATTACTCTAACCCTTTAAGAGCAAGACCTTTATCTTATTAGCATTTTTATGCTCTTGGGTTTAGACAATGCTTCTAAAATGAATATATTCCCATTTTTATTTGTTGAGTTAATCCTTCAACTCCCTCCCACCCCCACTTCTCCCTTCTACTTATTTCCTCAGAGGTAAATGAAGAAGACAGATGAATATATCAGTTTACTCTTTCACTCTCCCTCCTTTCATCAAATGCATAAGATCATGAAATAAAATACAAAAAGAGAAATGTGAAAAGACATAACCATGTTCTCAAAGATAAAACAATTTGAACACTAGAAAAAGACCAAAATCTCTACGTGCTAACTGGGACTGACCTCTCCCAAAGCTTGCTGGGCTTTAGGTCTCAGAACAGGAAGAAGAGGCAATGGGTATGCATACAATGAGATGCTAGGGGTTAAAATTGTCCCATACCTCATGGAGACTGAGCTACCATTCATTTTTTAAGACTACAGATCGGGACACTCCTTCTCTGCCTGGGAAACAAAATATGACTGAGTGATGCCTTCAATTAAAGCTTATATAAAGTTAAGTTAAAAAGTTAGAATGGGCACAATCTCCAAGCCAATACTAGATCAGGTTGCCCACTGGTTTGGTGACTAGATGTGAACACCACAGGACAGGAATCTCAAGCTACAGCTATGAAACTAAATTTTGGGCCAGAGAATTCAAGAAGCCTGTTAGAGGCCTGAATGTTGTAGGGTTGAAGGGAAATTTCCATTGAAGATAAAACTTAATGCTCAAATCCCAAAACTGCTTGGGAAAAATAACAACATACAAGATCAAAAAATTGACAATCAGGTGATTAATTCACTCCAATATAAATGGAAATGACGAAACAATCTGTAAAACAGTGACTTTAAACTGAATATGTTTAGGATATTCCAAAGATAAATGAAGAAATGATGTCCCCAAAATAAAACAGAAGTTATCAAAAAAAAATTTTGCAAAGATGAAAGAAGAACAGGTGAGAATTTTAAAAAGAACCAATTAGTATTATTGAAATGAAAAGCATAGACATTGATTTAAAAACAGAAACAAAAACATCAGTCTAGTGGGGGAGTTGAACAATAAACAGGTAATTATGCAACTATGTAGTGAATGGACTTATGGAGATAAGCAGATGGCATGAGCAATGCCTTAACACAGCTAGTCTTGATCTAGCCTGGTTGTTGCAGGAAAAGGGGATCAGAAAAGGAGAGGAGGGCTGGCCCGGTGGCTCATGCCTGTAATCCTAGCACTCTGGGAGGCTGAGGCGGGAGGATTGCTTGAGTTCAGCAGTTCCAGACCTGCCTGAGCAAGAGTGAGACGCCCCCCCCACCCGCCGCCCCCTTCTCTACTGAAAATAGAAAAATTAGCCGGGTGTGTTGGCACCGGCCTGTTCAGTTTGAGCTACTACAGAGGCTGAGGCAGAAGGATCCAGGAGTTTGAGGTTGCAGTGAGCTAAGATGACAGCACAGTCAGGGCAACAGAGCAAGATTCTGTCTCAAAAAAAAAAAAAAAAAGAGAGAAGTTTGAACTGAGTCTGGAAGGAAGAATAGAAGTTAGCCAGTAGAGAATTTCTGCCAGAGATAGAATAGGCAAGACAAAATACAGTGTATAGAGGAACTACAGGGAGTTCAGTGTTATTAAGAGAAAAAAGTGCAAGCAGAGCAGGTGACAAGTGGGGCTGGAGAGGGGCCAAATCATGAAGGACCTTTGATGCTATGTTTGGGAGCCCAGATTCTATCTTCAGGTGGACAGGGCAGTCATTGCACGGTTTAAGTGTGAGGTCCAACGTGGCCAGCTTTATTCCTGAGACGGATCACTTTTAATGACTGGATGGGGCAGAGACTGGAAAGGCCCAGCAAGGTCAGGGTCAGGGAAGTTAGATAAAAGAATGCTGTGATAGCTCAGTGGAGAAATGATGAGAAGAGCCTTTATCTTATTCATCTTTGCACTCCCAGCCCTCAGCGCAGAACCTGGCACAAAGTAGGTGCTTAAGTCATGTCTGAAGAAGTGATTTTGTTCAGCTTGAAATCAAATCATTTCCAAAAATAATAGCAATGAAGTCATCATTCATCATAGATCTATAGGCAGAAGCATTGTGTCTGTAGACAGATCAGCAGGGATCCTGATCAACATAAACCCTGTGTGTGGGTTTCAGAAAAATAGCTGGATGATATCTTATTCTAAATGATTCATTTTAATCTCATAGTCCTGGAGATAAACTGACCATTGGCAGAGGATTGAAATGGTATTTGTCATGACAGGATCTGAGCTGTGTCCAGAATTTCTGTGTGATTGGACAAATCTCATGCCAAAGGATCAGAAGAGCATTTCATTCTCATTATAACACTAGTGTGAAGAAATTAGTGGGAGGAAAACACATTTCATCTAGAGGAAGGGGAAAAAACCCACAAAGAGATGAATACATATAGTGATACAAACGTCCAGGATGTACAGCCCACATTTCTGCCTGTGGAATTACACAGGGCTCTTTACTGCTCCTAACTGTTGGCATGCAGCAAATGTAAAGTATTAGCAATAATAATCACATTCTGCATATGCCTAATGTCTATCAGTAAAGCTATGACTCTTAAATTCCCTTAAGCTTCTATCTATTAGAAGCAGTAAATTAAATATATATATTCAAACAAATTAAACGCTGCTAACAGCTTTTCTAATTTGTAAACACTTGCATAAACATGAGCTTTATCAAATGCTTAATTAATCTGAAATGCCAACTTAAAAAGTGAAGTAATGAACAATAAGCATATTACCACCTTAGGATGTTATTCCATCTGGGTGCGTTTTACAAGTTTTAAGATATGTTTCTACATAAACCAGCTAAAATTATGAGAAATCAATCAGCTCTCAGGGATTAAGAATAGTTTGGAGTTGACCGGGATGGTTAGTTTTCTGAATAAACTATTTAATGAAAAAGAAAATCTTTTTTCTTTTTTTTTTCCGAGAGAGAGACAGGGTCTCAGTCTGTCCCCCAGGCTGGAGTGCAGTGATGTGATCATACTCATTGCAACATCAAACTCCTGGGCTCAAGTGATCCTCCACTTCAGCCTCCCTAGTAGGTAAGACTTCAGGTGGGAGCCACTATGCCTGACTATTTTTTTTTTTTTTTTTTTTTTCATTTTTTGTAGAGACGGAGTTTTACAGTATTGTCTAGGCTGGTCTCAAACTCCTGGCCTCAAGCAATCTGCCTGCCTAGACCTTCCATAGTGCTGGGATTATAGGTGTAAACCATCATGCCTGGCTGAAAAAGAAAATCTAATAAACTTTTAATAAATAAGTTGCTTTTAAGTCAATCAAAGTGAAGAATAGGTTTTATGCATTTGAGTTTTCATTTATTGCAATATAGTCAACCATTTTGCTATAATTTTAATAGCAGACATAATTTGCAGGACTCTAAATATAATTTTTTAAACTTAGAGTTTTATATTAGTCTTTGTTTTTAACCTATTGGCAAATATTCCATTTTAATATTCCTCTATAAATTATTCATTTTCTGAAAATTTTGATATATAATAGATATTGTATATGATCTATTATATATAAGGTGAGAATTCTTGCTTTTGACAAATTCATCCTTCAGTTCTTCTCACTGAGCCCATACTAGACACTGAAAAACTTTCAAATTAACTACTACACAAATGAATCTATCTATATAAACACACATATATAAAAGGGGAAAGAACCATCAACCTCTTCTGTATAATTTTCATTTGTTAAGTGAAGTTTGTAAATAAGTGAAAAAATATCTATGAAAACTCTTAACTGTATTACCCAGGCCCTAAGTCCCTAAAATAATATTAGAAAGGATCACACATTTTTAAAGCTAGAAAGGATCTGAGAAATATCTACTCTAAATTCACCCATTTTACAGATAGTGAAATTGAACCCCAGAGAGAGGAATGAAATTAGTTAAAGTTACAATGATGAACCATGGAGTTGGACAAGACACCCCTCTGTCCCCATTGCTCAGCCATTGATTGATCTTTCTATAACATGCTGTAAGCTACAATGCCCTACAATCCCTTAAAATACGCTCCTATCCTGAGACACAGATAACCATCCTTCTAGGGCAGTCTTTTGGCATTTATGCTCTTCCTAATAGTAGTGCAGCATAGACCAATCTTCCTAGCCTACGGATGAGAATGTTATGTAGGAGAGAATCAGAAGCCTCGGTGAAATCGAGGTAGATTACATCTATTGCTTCCTCTTTATCTCAGAGCCTGCCACTCTATCATAGAAGGAAATTAAGTTGGTCTGGCATGATTCACTCTTCACAAACCTTGTTTGCTACTCAGAACTCTGTTCCTTTCTAGGGCATTGCAATAGGATTTCTAAAAAATATATAATTTCTTTTACTATCTGCTTGATTGTTACTGCTAAGCTGACGAAACCGTAATTAGCTGGATGCTTGCCTTTCCAAATGCTTGTTTTTAAAGGCAAGGTCTAAATGTGCTCTTTTCTTTTGAAGCCTTCTTTTGCTTTTTAAAAGGTCTAGCAATTAATAGTGGGGTGTTATGCAAAACTTTATCAAGCTCTGAGTGTGTAGAATACATATAATCAGGCCCTGCTGATGTTAACATGCAACGCTTTGTAAAGTATCTGCAACCAAGTATTTTTTTCCCTTTCCATTGTCTTGGTTTCTTCTTTTTTCTCCCATATTGACTCTCCTGGCAGGACTCCTTCTGATTATCTGTCCCAGATAAACTTTTTCTTATAGACAGAAATAAAGAAAACAAAACAAAACAATGAAACCTCTGAGTTTTTTGGTTTTGATTTTTTCCCCATTTGCCTGTCATCAGATTTCTCTCCCTTCCTATCAGCAATTGACATTTTTCTTGATTCTGTTTTGCTTTACAGAATTGAGAAACCCTTTTCCATTATCTCTTTTACTTTTTTTTTTTTTTCCACTCTTATGTGTGAACATTCTCACCTTCTCCTACTGAAGAACAAACAGTCTCAACGTGCTACTCTTTCTCCCAGCATAGCTGTTTGGTGAAAATTCTGACCATATTGCTCCACTAGCACAGGGATGGAGCTAAAACTTCATCTATTCATTCATTAGCATCCGTGCACTCAACAGTCATCATTGAGCACTTTCTGGGATGTGCCAGACACTGTGGTAGGCTCAGGAGATATGGCTATGAAATGGACAAGGCTGCTGTTCTCATACAGCTTATTTTCTAGTGGGAGATATAGATGAATGGAATGGAATTCACATGGAATAAATAAAGGAGATAATTTTGCTTGGTTATAATCCCCTATGAAATCACAAGGACAGAGTGAAATATTAGGAGTATGATGGTGGTAAGGTGTGTATGATCAAGAGTCCAACTCAGAGATTACCTGTGTCATTTGAGGAACGACATGCTCCTCATCCTTGCAGCCATTTCAGAATATCGTCACTGGGTCCCCTCTACCTCTGTGGACCACTGCCACTTCTGGGTGCCTCAGGACTCAGGCACACACATCTGGAAACCCATTTGCATTACCCAGAGGGGAGTGTTTATTCGTCCTCATTACAGCAAGAAGAAACCAACAGAAAGAATCATTTGGGGAGTTTAGTGCTGTCTTTCACTTTTTCTTCTTGTAAACTCAAAAATATTACCTTGCAAAGCACAATCTAAAGACTTATCTTGAGCAGAATATCTCTGGATAAGTTGGATTAGGTAGCTTGGTGTTTCTCAAACTCTTTTTTTTATTTCTTTCAGTAAGCACAGTGTTTCTAAAACTCAGCCCTATTGACCTTATGGGTTGGATAATTCTCTTCCTTTTTGACATGTAGGCCACCACCTTGTTTTGAAGCCTACCACCTTGTTTTGTTTTCTTAACAGATTTATTGAGATATAATTGATATATACAAGAAACTGCACATATTTGAAGTAAACATTTGATGAGTTTGACATGTTTACAACCATGAAACCATCACTACAATCAAGGTAATAAACATATCCATCACCTCCAAAAGTGTCCTCTGCCCTTTGTTTTGTTTGTTTGTTGTTATTGTGGTAAGAATACCTAACATGAGATTTACCCTTTTAAAAAATTTTTAAATGCACAATACAGTATTGTTAGCTGTAGGCACAATATTATACAGCAAATCTATAGACTTATTCATTTTATGCAACTGAAACTTCATAAATAGCAAGTCCCCATTCTGCCCTCCTTCCAGCCCATAACAACCACCACTCTACTCTCTGCTTCTATGAGTTTGACTATTTTAGATAGCTCATATAAATGGAATCATGCAGTATAGTATTTTTCTTTCTGTATCTGGCTTATTTCACTTAGCATGAAGTTCTTCCATGTTGTCACATATGGTAGAATTTCCTTTTTTTAAGGTTGAATGATATACCATTGTGTGCATATACCATATTTTCTTTACCCATTCAGCTATTGACAGACATTTAGGCTGTTTTCACATCTTGACTACTTTGAATAATGCTGCGGTGAACACGGGAGTGCAGATATCGCCTCAAGATCCTGTTTTCAGTTCTTTTGGATATATACCTAGAAGTAGGATTGCTGGATCATATGGTAGTTCTATTTATAATTTTTGAGGAAAAAAAATTAAATTAAATCCATACTATTTTCCATAGTGGCTGCACCATTTTACATTCCCACCACCAGTGTATGAGCATTCCAATTTATCCACATCCTCAACAACTTATTATCTTTTCTTTCTTTCTTTTTTTAATGATAGCCATCCTAATAGGTGTGAGGTGGTATCTCATTGTGTGGACAATTCTTTTTTTGTGTGGCAGACTTTCCTGACACTCAGAGCTGTTATGTTATTCTCATATCAGAGAAAAAAATTCTCATAGAATAACAATCTCAAACCAGGTTACTACTCTGAGGCCATGATAATGTGAGACTAAGCAAGGCCGTTCATAAGCACAGACAGCAAGATCACTCTGCCATCTACAAAATACCAGACATACCCTTTCTTGGCCAGACTCAATGACTGCTACTTCTGTACTAATTGCAGATTTATTCTCCGGCTAATCTCCCCTCCCTCTAGATAAAATTTACTGAGATACCCAGTCATAGAGTTGTCCTCACTTTCATACAGCATCCAATCTATAGCAAATCCCAAACTTTTTTATAACTTCCCCAAATCACCCAACCAGACACAAATCCTATAATCGGTTCTTTCTAACACCATCTTACTGAGACACATCCTTCTTTTCCATGATCTGTGTTCTTTCTTATTGCAGCAAGCGATACACACAACTTGTTTAGTGACAGGTGTGTTCCTGGTGGTCTTTGGCCACAAGGCATTGACAGCAGCATTCCTGCCCTGAACCCACTGGATGCCAGTAGTACCCCAACTCCAGTTGTGACACCAGATGTCTCCATATACCACCAAACAACTGATGGTGGCAGGAGGGGCGGGGCGGCAGGAGGGGTGGGGAGACATCTCCCCTGTTTGGAGCCACTGTGGTGGCTGGGCCAACATCTTCAAACTGAGGTCAGCCGTACTATTACATGTTTGTAAACGCTGACAGTCATTGCAAAGCCTGAGTTGAAGTAATCTCCCACTCTTCTGAACCTTTCATTTGACTTTTTTCTTTAATTTCCTCTTCTTTCTTCTCCTCAAACTCAAACTCATTGTCAAATTACCCTTTTAGCCACTTATCTTTTTTGAATCCTTTGTGAAGCATTTAAAGATATTTCGTTATAGTTTACTTAGATAAATAGTACACGTAAAAGGCAAAAAACCCAAGTTTAGTTTTATTTTTTAATAAAAACTATTTTGCATGGATTTCAAGCCCTCTAGGCATCTTAGTATTCTGTAGTTGTTTTCTTATTTATACTCAATGGAGAATCTGAAAAACTAGGGAAGTTTCCAGAGACTGCTGTGAAACTTAGACTTGTGCTTATTAATTTTTTGTACACATGCCCATAGGCCTTAGGGCAATGAGTTCACTTAAACAAATAGAAATCATACTTAAATAACCACATTGCCCCTAATTCATTGCTATGATTAATCCCATAGAATTTTGTGATTTCATCTGCTTGCTGTTAAAAAATTAAGAAATTCCATTCTCTCTCAAGAGTATTTATGACATTTTACCACAATGATGTAAAATAAATCATATTTATTTACTTGGAAAGTGGTTCTAATTACCCCTAGTCTCCATTGTATTCCGTTATTTCTTATATTAATATCATTAGGATTATTTTGTTGTCAGCCAAGGAAATTCACCCTGGCTAAGTTAAGGAAAAACAGAATTCATTCAAAAGATGAAATAAGGGAAGAATAAAGAATAAGGCAAGGAAACTAAGGAAAAACAGGGGTCAGTACCTTTAGAGACCCTTTGTTACAGGAACTCTATGATAGTCTCAGGTTCTACCACTGAGATGACTGTGCTCAAACTTCCTCCGTGTTTGAACATTTTTCTCAGCTATAAATTTGTAGGATAAAGTACAATTGCTCTTGCCTGGGTTATGTGACAGCTCTTAGACTAGAGAGGACAAGACATCTTGATTAAAGTTCTTACAAGGCTGTATTCAGTGCAAGAGATTTAATTATGGTGGTCAGTAGAATAATAGTCCTTCAAAGATGTCAATGCCCTAACCTCTGGAAACTGAATGAATTAGGTTATTGGCCAAAGGGAATTGAGATTGCAGATGGAATTAAGTTTTCAAATTAACTGACCTTAAAACAGAGGGATTATCCTAGATTATCTCCACAGACCTAGTATAATGAGAAGGGTCCTTAAAAGCAGAAGAAAGTGACAGACTGGGAGAGGAAGTCAGAGGAACATATGACCATAAAAGAAAGATTGAGAGATGCAATATTGGAATATGGAAAAAGGGGGCTGTGAACCAAGGAATGGAGGTGGCTTTTAGAGACTGGAAAAGGTAAAAAACAGATTCTTTCTCTAGAGCCTCAGAAGGGAATGCTCTCTGGCCAACACCTTTATGATAGTTCAGGGAGACTTATTTTGGACCTCCAGAACTAAAAGATAATAAATTTGTATAATTTAGTCAACTAAGTTTGCAGTAATTTGTTAAAGCAATAAGGGAAAATTAATATAATTACCTACAAGAAAAAAGATCATTAAAATATGTAAGAAATGCCTGACAGCTAAATGACCAAAATCAAAATTAAAATCAAAATACCTACACATCTATAATGTACACATTCTACAAAAAATAAAAGAAAACAAAACACAACACATAAAAACAAAACTTCTGACTTTGTATTATGCTTTTTAGCTCACACTATTTTTCTACTCAGAAACTATTAAAGATGAAACAAAAAAAATAATCATACATAGGATTAATGTAAAAACTCAATCACAGTAGTGGATACTTACCCATCATCTCAAAGAAAAAACCTCAGTAGAAAGACATTGTCTGAATTATTTCACAGAGTTTCTCAATTCTTTAGCTTCTCTCAGAACTAAACCAGTCAAAACCTTATTTTTGCACAGCGTGAGCACAGATGACATAAAGATTGCCTTGTACTGGAATTTTTCTTCATTTTCTGTGGTTGGATTAGAACATTCTGTAATCTACAATGTTTCACAAGTCCAGGTCCAGAAAAATAGATATGGTCTGATAAATTCTGTGTGTGATAGTTAATTTTATCTGTCAATGTGACTGGGCCATGGGATGCTCAGATATTTGGTCAAAGGTTATTTCGGGTGCTTCTGTGAAGGTGATTTTTGGATGTGTTTAACATTTAAATTGCTTTTCCTAAAATGTATGGGACTCATTCAATCACTTGAAGGCCTAAATAGAACAAAAACCTGATCCTCCCCCAAATAAAGAGGAATTTCTCCTGCCTGCCTGCCTTCAAGTTGAGACATCAGTTTTTTGCTGCTCTCAGATACCAACGGAAACATTGGCTCTTCTGGGTCTCCAGCTTGTTGACTGCAGATCTTGAGACTTGTCAGCCTCCATAATTGCATGAGCCAATTTCTCATAATAAATCTCTTTATATAGATATAGGAGATATATATATATGTGTGTGTGTGTGTACATACATTTATATATATATATTCTATTGCTTCTGTTTCTCTGAAGAACCCTGGCTAATACATTATGTAAGAAAAAAAATATGTTCTATGATTATTGAAAATTCTATTACTATTAGGCACATCTACTTAAAGGGAAAAAAAATGATTGCCTCTCTTATCCAGGTTTATACAAGTGTGGTCATGGTAAAAATAAAACAAAACAAACAAAAAGCAGAAAAGTCTTAAAAAGTGTGCCTAATCTTGACAATCAAATATAATAACTACTCTTTCTCTTTCTGTATATGTGTGTGTGTTACACAGTTTGTAACTTTCATTCCAATATGGATGCACAGAAATATTTTTATGCATACGTGTGTGTTTGTGTGTTTACACTGTTTTATATTTCACCTTCATCATTAATGATATGCTTGGAGTATCCTTCATTTCAGTAAACATACTTCTGTACCATTTGCACTGACTACATACCAATTCCCTATTGTTCAACATTTAAATTGCTTCTAATTTTTGATGTAATGGGCCTCCATAAAAAAATCCTAGTATATGTGTCAGGATAAATTCTTGGGGGTAAAATTCCTGGGTAAAACTACCGTTGATACAAAAATCCCAATTCATATTATACTTCTGGAGCTATTAGTGTGGCATGACTAAGTGACTGGTAAGTTAACTTTTAGTAATGTCTTCCTTAAAGGTAAAAGAAACTGTAAAGTCACAAAGAAGATGTGACATCCAGGACCAGGGCTGGTTGTATTGGGATAAAAAAATCAGGAGATCTTTAAGGAAATGGAAGGAAAGATATAAAAACCAACTCTACTAATGCCAGCAACTGGTTGCAGGATGCAGTTGCCAGTCATTTAAAAGGTGACCAGATTGCCTCTTGTTTTCCACTGGAGATGCAGTCTGGGTGCATTTGGCTTTCACACTAGCCAAATTCGAATCGTTCTCCCTGGCTCATGCAGCTTCCCTTTTTGTCCAGTCCCCTTCATACATCACACATCATGTGCTGCACAAAATGCTAGCCAGTTCCTCAGAAGAGAGAGGCATTTAAAACAAAATTACTAATTTTCCTGTTTCTTGTCATTAGTTTTTAAATGTTAAAAAAAAAAACCAATGAAAATGTATCATTCGACTAAGTAGAATGCATTTAATAAATTAAGAATACATGTGTGTTATATATTATATATATATATCTTTATAGATTGGTGATTATTTTTTAGTTCTCCCTAATAGGAAAATTGAAAGACATTTAATCTATATTCTCTATTTTTCACATGAATAAATTTGCCAATCACTAGCAAGTGCCAAATGCAAATTTATTATAATTTTAAATTGGCTCTATAATGGGCTCAGTGACAAAACATATGATTTAATATTCTTCATTATGGTATTGTTTATGTTCAATTGGAAAGTTCCTTTATTACTATTTAACCACATTAAATTTCCCTGAGGAGTCTGATTATCCATTAATGCTTTAAATAGATGTGTCGCCCTGGACTGACTAAAGAACCAAGTCTAATCTTTGATAGAGACCAGATAACATTTGAGGAGAAAGGGAGGGGAAAAATGTCTATTCTGTGTAATTTGATTCATAAAGCACCTTGGGATGGGAGGTGAGAAGTGGGGAATACAGATATTCTTGGACCTAACCAAAAATCATGTTAAGCCTTGAAGCACAAGGTTAAATTATTCTTGAGACATTTTTTCTTCACCAGCCTGTGTGGAGACCATAGACTTACACACTTCATTATCTTTGTTCTCACCACAAACAATACTAGTCTTCAGTAAAGTTAGGACCTCTTGTCAAGTCTTATTAAACTTTGTTCTCATTACTAAAGAAGCTTTCAGGTATAAAACACAGCAAAAGTCATGAAGATTTATGTTGAACCATTATAGAGACACTGTATAAAGTCATTTCAAAAGTTGAAGTAGGAATTTATTTAGATTTTGAGATATTTTATTTGGCACAGCTTAAAAAATAGAGCAAAGAAAATCTCCCCTTTTAAATCACCTATTTCTGGAAGTAAACATTCAATAATTCTTCTCAAGTAGAATACATTCACTTGGCTTTATCCCTCTTACTTCATTACTTTTCAACATAATTCAAACAGCATTTTTATCAGTCTAGAAGCTAGGTCAGAAATCTAAGCCCTTGAGAATCCTGCCAATAAATCATTACAGGTTCCCTATTTATGCTTCAGTTGTCCATGAGGAACAAATAACATTTATACAAACATTACAATTTCCTTCAGACATTCATTCAACATACATTTACTGAGTACGTGGAGGGTGGAGAGCCCCCAGGAGACAACAAACGAATATTGTTTCTCTTCTATGAGAAAGGGCAAACACCTTAATAAGGTTACCATTCTCTTCAGTCTCATTTCTTAGATTTTCTCCCTTGTTGCCTGGCTCAAGCCCACCTGGCCTTTTCAGTTCCTCCAATCCATAATCTAAGATTCAAATTCCCTCTTTCCATTGGCCCTTGATATCTCTATTCCCTTTGTATGGAATATTCTTACCAGCCAGCCCCCCCAGTAGCTAACTCCTAATCAGATAACTCCTCACCTATCTTTTCTTCAAGGAAGCTTTCTTTGATCCTTAAGTCTAGATCAGATTCCTTTGTTGTATGCCCTTTTTGCAAAGTATCATTATATAAACATTAGTATGATTGTTTCATTGATATCCATCTATCTCCCTCTCTACCCATGAGCTTCATGAAAAAGGGACCGTGCCTTTCTTTTGAAAATATTTTATTCCTGGGGCCAAGTGTATTGCCTGGAAAATGAAAGTCATGCTAAAAAGAATACTTGTATAATAGTCAATGAATTAAAAATGTAAGCAATTGCAATTGAATGCACAATGTAATTGGGAATCAAGGCTTGAAAACATAAAAAAAAAGAAAAGAAAAGAAAAGAAAAGAACAATCAAGTAATCCAACTGAACAAGAGTTGAATGATGTGATGAGTGTTGCAAATAAGATTGCAGCCAAAGATGTCAGAGTGCTGTGGGACAACTTTGAGAAAGGGATGGGATTAGAGTACAGTCTGGTAAGGTGTTGAGGATTTGGATAAGTGATAAAGAAAAAATAAATCTGGATTCTTCCTCGTACGTTACAAAACTCCACCCCAATTTTGGAAGCAACCTTTGAAGGAGAGGGATACAGGAAGCCAGAAGGTCACTTAAGGATGGGCGACAGTATGATCGAAGTGAGTGTCAAATGCCTGGGCCAGGCTGCTGAGGGATCCAAGCAGAGAAGATGGAGGAGTAATTGATTTGAGAGATTCCCTTGAGAGAAGCCAGGGCAGCAATCATACTCATGCATATACACACAGAGGGGGTTTGATGACAGGTTAGATTTAGGGGAAAAATAAAATAAAAGTAAAATTGACTCTTAAGATTTCACTTTAATATGATTATTTTTTCATTAAATATACTGAAATATATAAATATACATGTTTATCTAAACCTCATATATTGAACATTAACTATGAAGAACTGTGAACAATTATTTATAAGCATCATTTTGCTTTGGCCTCACAACAACATGAAGGAAGCAGTATTTTTCCCTAGATAATTGAGGCAATTGCCCCGAGTCCTATCATTAAGTAACGGCTGAGTCAGGACTCAGAGCCAGGCTCTCTCCCGTCACAGCTCTACATTTGGCTCAGTAAACTCTGCTTCACCTCTATTAGCAGTTATTTTATTTTGTGATATAATATTAACCTTGTGTTAATCTAATGCTACCTTAATGCTAGAAAAAAATAATAACAGGACGTGCTTCAATAAGATTTGCCCTAGAAAAAAATTTCAAGTAGGTGAAGTTTGCTTGAGGCTTTATTTGGGACACTCTCCCAACTCTCACTCTCACCTAACCGCTGTCTCAGGATAACTCTGCTCCCCCAAGCACCTCACACTCTAACTACTCCCAAGCACTCACATGAAATGTAGACCATAAAGGTTCTATTACAACTGCAGTCCTGAATGAAGAGCAAGCCTCTGGGTCTATTCATTCAAAACACTTCCCTTTTGGACTAGGTTAGAGGTTAACGTAATTCAGACTAAAGTGTTAATGCTTGTTAATCAGCCTTCTCAAAAACTTATAGCAAACTTCAATACTTTCACCTAACAAGTTTTAATATTTCACTGAAACCCTCATATTAAAAACAGTTGAAAATATGGCTGTTTGGGTTAAGAGAATGGTAGTGGCTGGTGCCTTCAATCCTATCTGCTGAAAAAGAAATTAGTAAAGCACACGGACAAAACAATTCCAGTTGTCGGAGTAATCCATTCAAAAATCTACTGTTCTGACCCAAGGGAATGATTAACAGATTAGTTGCAGACACTGGTAATTCAGGATGAATAGATGGATGGATGAGAGCATTCTTAGACTCCCTTAAAAATCAAACCACATAGACAAATGCTTACTCCCCCCAGACATGAAGATAAAGTTATATCTGGCCTGAATGAGTCCAAGGTATTGGTCCTCAGACAGTTTAATCAAGAATTCATTGGACACAAGTTATTTGCTTGGTCTCAGACCTGGGGTAGCCTTGAATAGCCTCCTTGAATTTGATGATCAAAGGAGAAAATAGAGATTGATGACCCCTCCTTGGAAGCAGCTGGTTTAATCGCAGTGTGGTTGTGCTTCCTGGTGCCACCTGGACTCGAAGTGTCCCATGCTGAGCACCAATGAAAAATGGCCTTTTCATTTTGCTTAGGATTCTCTCTTGATCCTTAATGCCTTCCATAATTAAGGAGTAACTATCAAGGCGTGGGTTATTTCTAGGGGATTAATGGCCAGCTGGGAGAGTTGATGGCCTGGAGCCGAATGGGGACTCATTAACCTCAGCTGGTCATTAATTTCTTAGGAGCTGCCTGGGGTTGGGGCGGGTGGGGAGGGCAGTGGGTACAACTCATTTGACTGTATTTCCAGGAAAAGAAAAAAGTCAACTTTTAAACATGCAGAGGCACAGTACATCTCCCTTGGCAATACAGAATGTTGTCTCTAGCATCTCAACCACATTGTGTTGTCAGGTCTCCCATCTCCTCGAGTCTTTTTTTTTTTTTTTTTTACCATGGGTGCCAGTGTCAGAACAGAGATAAAAGGAGATAGGCTCTGAAGTGGTGACTGAGGTGAAGAGCCTGGAATATGCTAAACGATGGAGTGAAAAGGGTTACATTTCAGGCCAACCGAGCCTCACCCTTTCTGAATCACAGCCCTCATACAAGCAATGAGGGCAACACCAGTATATTTAATCTTGTGCTAACCCTACCTCCCGCTTCTTTCAGAATATTCACAAAAAAGCAGAAGATGTTTAAAAATATTACATGCTGCTGAGGGTGGTGAAAATAGGCCATCTTTTATGTGGCTAGAGGGAGTATAAATTGGAACAACCAATTCAAGAAGTAATTAAATACTAGCTATTGAAATTTCAAACCTGTATGTCCTGTGATACAGAATTCAACGGCTCTTTATTGTTTCTAAAAAAAAAAAAAAAAAAAAAAAAAACTTTGCATAAGTGGACAAGAATGTGATGGGCCAGGATGCTTCCTGCAACCCTGCATGTAATAGCAAAAAACTCCACTCCGCCCAAATATTTATCAGTAGAATTACAAGATTATAGCATATCCATATATATTTTTTTCTTTTAGAGAAGGAGTCTCTCTGTGTTGCCCAGGCTAGAGTGCAGTGGTGTCATCATAGCTCACTGCAACCTCCAACTTCTGGGCTCAAGTGATCCTCCTGCCTCAGCATCCCCCAGTATCTGGCACTACAGGTGCATGCCATTATGGAATCATTATTAATTCCCTAGCAGGAATTTATTTAATGAGAGAGTTAATGCCTCTCTGGGTATGTGGTGGGGGAGGTGAGGACAGAGGATAACGTCCCAGATGATTTAGAGAGAACTTTAGAGTTTTAGTTCTTGGAGTGCAGATGAACATTAAATGCTAATACTTGTTCTGTAACAATGTCTGTCCCCAGGAATTAGATAGCCTTTTAAAATATATTTGAAATGGTTTGAGGACAGACACATCTGAATCCCAAAGTCCATGGAGTTAAAATGAGTCTGGTGTATTTTCCCAACCCTGTCATTTAGTGGCTATTTAACAGTGCCAAGTTATTTAAATTTTCTGAGCCTTAATTTTGTCATCTGTAAAATTGGGACACTAATAATGATACTTGATTCATAGGTTATTTTGAGGATTAAATAAGACAATTCATGTAAAAATTGGTTCATATAACTAGCACTCAATAAATGTTATCCATTATTATTTTTATTACCAATATTATTATTATTATTATAACTATTTATCATTGAGTAGGGACTGAAAATCAGAATTGGCTTCTAATGGTGGCTATGCCATCAATTGAAAGAGTGACCTATATAAATTAAGATATTATCTGGGTCAAAGTTTCATTATTTGTTAGGAGTTTAAGAATAAATTGAGATCATGTATGGTAAAGTTAGAAAAACTTAGTGTAAAAATAAGAGGGTTTTTAAAATGTTATTATTTTAGTCCAATAAATAGGGATTTAAGCTGTATGCAATGGTGTTGAAGGTGGAGTGATCTAGTATTATTTGTCAGTTATTACTCTTCCCATATTGAGGTCAAATCTCATTCTATGTCAGACTCATGATTTTCAACCCAGTGATAATGGAGAAGTCCACAGATGTTTATGAGCTCAGTGGCCCAGAAAAAAAGTTGATTTTTTTACTTTTCTGCCCAGCAAAGATGATACTTACAATCCATGGTACTGTAACATGAAACAATATTCTCTAGTTCCCATATCAGAAGCATGGATCACATAAACAGTCTTATAATAAAATGCGGCCCTTAATATTGTTGCTCTCACTGCATTTTCATGTCCTAGTAAGACAGAAATCCCAGGCAATGAAAACACCTTTTGAAATACTTGCTAAATTTTCCTATGAGATGTGGGCCATTACTGCATTAAGAACATTAGATTCAAATTTACCATTCTACACTAGGGCAATGCAGATGGTCTGAGCTGATTCCTTGAAGAAGGTATAGCTCATACCACAAGTCCTACACGCCACATCAGACACTCTCTTCAACCTGGCTGTTGCAGGTTCTTTTGGTGGTTAAAACTGTCACTCTAGTCTGTCAACTTCATTGTTCTTAAACTTCCCTGCTCTATCAGTTTTATTTATTTATTTTTTTCTGAAAAGGGGCAACAAATCATACTTCTAGCTCTAATATAATTATACATAGCACATTTAGCATAGCAATAACTAACAGTGAAACTCTCCCCTTAAAAGGGGAACATTTAAAAAGTTAAAATATTCTTTTCAACAATTCTGATAATATCAAAGAGAACATTTCCATTTGTTGTTACAAAGTCTTTAATATCTCCCTAATATTTGCTCACTTCCTCTCTCCCTTTTTTTTTTAAAGATCAGGCGTCAGGCATAGACCCTCCTGTAGATAATAGTGATTTGTTTTGCTGCAGATATCTTTATTCATGAATTTTCTGTTACCTCCTATTCATGACAAATTGTACTGATATCAACTTTTGTGGTAATGCTACAATGATCACCTTTAAAATAGGTTGAATACATTTTTCAAGTGAAGTAATTAAAAGTACTAAGGAAATAGTATGTAGATGAGTGAAGTTTTATCACTCTGTCCCCATCCTCTTGGTGCTGTCATGACTTGATTCTTCTGAGGCTGGTTAATGTACTGCCCTTCACAGGATGGCTGGGTCACATTTATAACCCCAGGACCTTAGCTTAGTGTCAGGCCCAGATAGTTATCAGTAAATGTATGTTGACTAAGTGGATCACTAAAAGCAAAAAGAAAAGAAAAACTATAGAACCTGACAAAAATAACAGGGTGACTGGCTGGCCTCTGGTTGTTTCCCTCTAAGCCTTGACTGTAGTTGTGTTTGCTAGTTTGTGCCTGTGTCTGCTTGAGCATGTGGAGGGGTTAGGATGGGTGAGTTAGGGGATGAGAAGGGATCAGACTGTCAGTGGGCACCTTTCTCCCTTAGGCAGAGCCCAATCATATACCTAGAACAATAATT
Organism: Eulemur rufifrons; assembly: GCF_041146395.1. NCBI lineage: Eukaryota > Metazoa > Chordata > Mammalia > Primates > Lemuridae > Eulemur > Eulemur rufifrons. Next base: position 19,297,088 of record NC_090992.1, read on the forward strand.
CTCAAACCATGATCCCAGGACAAGCAGCATTTGCATTAATTTTACTTATAAATACAAATTCTTGAGCCCCACCTCAGACCTAATGAAGCAGAAACTCTAGGGGTGGGGCCTCAAAGCCTTTGTATTTTTAGAACCCTCTAGGTAATTTTGATACATGCTAAATTTTGACGGTCACTGTTGCATTGGCAATTACACATAAACAAAATTGTGATTTCTAAAAGGAGGAGGAGAATCAAGCTAGATTTGACCGAATGTGGAGGAGACAGTAGGGATTAAATATATCTAGTGATCAAAATCGTACAAGGGTTTCAAAAAAGTTGAGAGACACCCCCTTTTGTGACTCTATGCATTTGATAATTGCAAATAAAAACATAATAACCCCACCTTCTTTTTTTTTAATAAATGCCAAACTCTCTAAAGCACAGGAAAATAAGCACATGGAGAGATCCTGAATTTTAAAAGGCGAAAGATTTATACGATCTGAAGAGAAACCAGAGTATAAGAGATCCTGAATTTTAAATTCTAACTCATGTTTCCTAAATTAGCAAACCTAGACTATAGATCAAAGCAGCTAAAAGTGCAAATATCACCCAATTAAAGAGACTAGTGCTTGAAACATTTCAAGCTGATGACCCAACACCAGACACTTTTTAGATTATCTGCGATAACTTTGGTTGGAGTTTTCTCTCCCACCATCCTGAAAGAGAGCACTGGAAAAACAAATAGGGAGCAGCTAGTCCCAACAGAGTGAAAGAGCCATTTCAAGAGCCCTTATAAGCCTATTTAAAACATTTTCTTCAAAGGAGTTCCCGCAACAATTATTACAGCTCATTTGCCTGCAAATGTGCTCTCTGTTGTTAATCAGTCAGTCATTAACCTCAGCAATATCAATGTGTTGTCACCATGCATTTCAAAGAGGTGAATGAAGATGGGCGGTCTGTAAGAGCTTCCTAAGCTGAAAGAGCCCCTTACACCATTTATTCTTCCAAGGAAAACTAACACTCAAAAACAGGGATTTTTATCTGGGGCATTGGGCACTCTCTCCTAGGTTTTTCCTAGGGTCCTTTATTTAGGTTCATGCCCATAGTTTACTCTGATTGTCAAGGAAATGGTCTCAGAGACCAAACAACACACTGGGAAAAATTGGAGGATTAGGACAGAGATGAAATTCAGTTGAAGGTCTACAGTTTAGGGGTCTGAAAGGGCAATTGCTCTTGCCTTCCTCACCAGCAGAAAACCCGAGCCTCAGCGATAGAAGCCAGGAGATGCCAAAGGGGAGCCATTAATTATCCCGAGAATAAACTCTAATGTCCTGAGCCTGTAGTTTTTCTCCCAACAATGGTCATTTAGAAACCCTTGTGGGTACCAGGCCTGTACTTTGTCCTCATATCGATCTTCCCTTAGGCCTGCGTATCCTCCACACTCTGGTCCTCCCATGCCTGTTTTCCTTATGCAATGGTCAAAGGCTCTACAAAGACAGTGGCTGAATTACCTATTGCTGCTCAGAAAGCTGTGAACGCCCTAACATAAGGTGCAAAATTTTGTATCACTGTGCATTTTTCTAAGGAAAGATCCAGTGCTGATCAGATTCAAGATCATAGTCACGAACCACTAGAAAAACTATCCCCAATTCTATTCTAATGAGTATATATGAACTGTAATTGTATTTCTTTTTATAGCTAGTATATTGAATCACATGGAATGACCATTTTTATATGTCAAACACAGCCAAGTGCCAGAAATTTCAGTTGGTTCAACCTAATAAATAAACACTTAATATAAATGTACAAACGAGTATTAAATAAGTTTTTTTATAAATGAAAATAATATTTCAACATAACTTACACAAATAGTATATTTAATAGTGCAATACTTTTATATGTATATTTATGTTAAAAACATTTGTATATGGTTGTGCTTTATATAGACAAAAGCAGTTATTAGAACTTTATATGTATACCAGATATGCAGGCATTTACAGGGTAATAAAAACACTTTGGAGGCGTTATGTACCCAGGCATTGGTATTTGGGCTGACTTGGTGAGAGTTTTTTTCTTTTCCAGAGTCTTATTTTTAAAGGGCATAGTGTACCTTATATATAAAGGCATCAAAGTAATAAATCTCCAAATAATGAGCAGGTCTCTTTCTTCTAAGACTGTGGCTAGATTAGCATCTAATCGTTTAAAGACCTCTATTCCATACAGATCTCCCTGTTAAAAATTTTAATCTCACAGACAGGCCTGAAAATATACTGGGAGCATACAGATCTCTTAATAAAGAGTCATTATTCTACAAGGGCAGACTGCCCCCCTCTTCCCCACCCCATCTTGCATACTCCCTTCTTCTGTTATGGCAATTTACATGCATAAAGCTATCAGTTTAGTTAATTAGGCTTTAAAACTGCTATTTAAATAAGGATGAAACTTTTTTTCTCCGATAAAGCAACACAACTAAATTATTGCTGTTGTCATAGATTGCCTAGCTGCTACTTTGCTAGAAAGCTTCAAAGTGTAACTTTGATGTGAAAAGAGTCTTAGGGAATATGCATATGAGAAACGATTTTGAAAAGAGAAGCTTTAACACAGTCTTAGGAAAATAGAAAATACAGTGAGCCAGAAACCCACCTTTATTGGGTGGCAATTTAAGGAATTCAAAGAATAAGATTTCCTCCTTTGAATAAAAATGATAAGAATAAAACTATACCTTTATTTTTTGTTCTCAAAATTTCAGATCCTCATTGTTTCCAAACATCAAAGTATATCAAATGTTTTCAGTATTTGTGGATGCTGAAAAGTGCAAATAAAGGAAAGAAGCTGAAACAATCATTGTGGAAGACACTGTCATCCTTACGGAGTTTGAATTAGACTCATGTAGTTTGCTTCCAGTTGATAACTGATCAATCAGATATGAGAATAATGTGTTTTCAGTTAAGATTTCAGAAGAAGAAAAACATTCCTGCTGAGTGTAGTGGTGCGCACCTGTAGTCCCAGCTACTTGAGAAGCTGAAGCAGGAGGATCACCTAAGCTCAGGAGTTTGAGTCCAGCCTGAGCAGCATAGTGAGACCCTGATCTCTAAAAGAAAAATTAAACAAACAAAAAACATTCCTCTTTGATGGATCTAACCCACTGGTTCTTAACAACCCCAACATCTGACATAGGAAGCAATGCCATACTGTTTGAGCTTGGATTAAATGATATCTCAGCTTCATTCCCATCCCTGCAGAGGAAAAGTCCATTTGGAGATCTATTTTTTTTTTCACCCAATATCATAGAGCTGATGTGGTAACAATGATGGATGAATTGGTCTCCCTAAGACTTGATTTTTTTTTTCCTATTCTATTCCTTAAAAATAGGTAATTACACAACAGGTAATTTAAAGCAAAAAAAAAAAAAAAAAAAGAAGAAGAAAGAAGAAAATTTGGCTATTAACTCATTTCTTTTCACAGGAAGCCACTCCAACAAAGGTGTTATCAGAGGAATATATTTTTCTTTTTGGTAACCGCATACTTTAGTCCTGATGGAGACTTGCAATTTGTCACCAAGAAGCAGCCTTAGATTTCTGCTGTAGAGCAATGTCTGATAAACACCTTCCATTGCTAACAGGAAAGCGGAGGTAATCTTTAATAAATAAATAAATAAATTCTAAAAAAGCTCAGGATGACTTGATAAGGATAAGGCGCTCTTAAATGAGAAAGCCTTTCCTGGGAACTGAGACTAAGACACCACACAGTTCCCATCAAATTAAAATGCTAATAGAGAGGGTGGCAGGCTGCTGTATCTTAGATCAAGTTTTAGTTTTCTTTGGTTTTACTTTCTGTCAGGGTTATTCTATCATAATGTATCAGGAAAAGCATTGCACTCACATCAAATCAAATCGTTAATGGAAAGGGTGGCAGCCTAAAGTACTCTTGATCAACTGCTAATTTTGTTTTATTCTTCTTCCTCTCACAGCTATTCTCTGAAATGAATAACTCTGCATTCAAAAGAGGTTTTTGAGAGAAGCTGGGCACTAAAACAGATTAAGATGAACTGAAGACACAGAAAACCATTATGTTCACAGAATAAACAGTTTTAGTCATTTATTGTTATAATAAATGTATTCGGCTCTGATGTGCTGCTTTCAACACTAAAAGGTCTCCTGTCAAATATGCACATGTCTCCACATTGGGCCACTGATATCTGCAGGACAGCCGGGGGTGACAGTCCCACTGTCCATCTTGAGTTTGTTATTCCGAGGAGCAGACAACTGCTATAAACATCCCTGTGTTCAAAATGGAGAGGAAGTGAATTTAGTATTGCTGAGATGTGTCAGATTTACTGCTTTAAGGATCAAAGTAATCAATTTATCCAGAGGATCAGGGAAAGAGCAAGAGAGGCAGATTCTGCCCCATTGCTGGCCCTGTCTTTGATGGCCAGAGCTCTGTGTAACAAAGGTTTGTCAGCTTTTTGCCATACTCAATCCTTGGGGATCTGTGCTAAGACTGAGAATCCCGAGCCCTTGCTGCCCTATTGGAAAATGAGGGGGATGCATATCCAGCAGGGATGTGATAGAAACAATCAATTGCCATCCAAGTGTTCATTTACTCTTTCAAATAGAAAACTTTCCTTCCAAACAAAGTGTAAAAGGAAAAAAAATAAACAACCAAAAACAAAAAAGCAAAAAAAAAAAAAAAAAAAAAAGAAAAGCTTCTTGATAAGCTGCTGACAATATGGATTTGGGTGGTATTTTATTTACTTTGGAGACTGGCTTTGCAGATCATGCAATGTTTGCTACGTGACTGTGTGATGTGTTAGGCATTTACCTTCTAAAAGAAGTCCAGGAAAATAAAGCAATGAAAAGAAAAATAACTGGAAATTGTTGTTAATGCTCCCCTGCCTAATGAAGAAAGCATAATAGGCCTACCCGAGACACCAGCAGCAACTTCAAAATCATCAGACTCTATTGTTCCTGGGTTTCACAGAGAAGCACAAGGACTCACTGATGGTCCAAAAATAAATTTTAAAAATAATTCTGTATCTCTCTCCATAATAGGTGCTTTGAAAATTCTCTTCTTATGCCTCTATTTCTCTTTCCAGTTTAATAATCTGGACTTAATTACTACAAACCATGCTTGCTATGAGAAGTTGTTAGTGAGTAGTGATTTCATTCTGCTGTGATTCAGACATTGCTTTTATATCTTTATGGTTTCCAAAATAATCACAATATTTTCAGTCTTTTGTCTGAAATAAGTAAGTTCGGTCTCCATTTTCCAATAATATTAATGGGAAAACTCATCAGTTTCAACATAGTGAGTGGGTCTGATAAGTCAAAACAAACAACCAAATGAATAAAAATCAAACAACAGAAAAACCTTGAAGATAAATATTTCAAGTTTTTTTTTTCTTCCCAAACAAGTGGAATGGATGAAAACCGGGAATGATAAAATACTGTATTACCTGAGTAAATGTTTGATACTGAAGCCGGAATAATAACTGGAATACATTATTCACAATTTGGGTATGGACATATCACATATGCAGAGGGGCAAAACAGAATTTTAAAGTGTGGACTTTATGATGGGAAAACTAATGATCTATTAAGTTCTCAAGTGCGGGAATCCGCAATTATAGTGATAGGTAATGCTGCTGCTAAGTGCTATGTGGTTCTGGGCAGAAAGGTTTCTAGGGGGAGTGAAACTGGTACCATTTCAGGAAGAGCTGCAGACCTCTGTCAATATTCAAGTCCATCCACCTCAGCTGGCTCTGATCTCTCCTCCTCCCTGCAATCTGGCTCCTGGTGGGTTTGTTCTCCAGAATCTCATTGAAGCTTCAGTCTCCTTCCCTAATGAAATGCTTGTCAGCTGTTGCTCAGGAGCTGTCCCCTCAGAATCTTGATTAACCTTTGCAGTCAATGAGCCTCTGTGATTTTTCCCCCCAGAGAGATGAGATTTATTTCTTGGAGTTTATTCCTGATCTGATATATCCATCTATTCATATATTATGTGCATCTATTTATCTATCTATATACATTTTCCAATGAAGGACAGACTGTCTGCCTGCTTTTAAATGTTCATGTATAAAATAACCCTAAACCACTTCTAAGGCTTTTTTTTTTTTTTTTTTTTTGATGGCAGAGAAAGCTGCTTTTGAAATATAGGTTTTGATCAATTTTATATTATCCCTTTTTCAGGTCTCTAATGTCTATTTCAAGGGATGTTTTAACACTGTAAGTTTTACAACAGCTCATAACTGATAATGAAGACTTTCCCAGTACTATTTCTCCTTTGACACCTGAATTCCAAACTGAGATTTAAATATATAGTAATTATGAATGGTATCACAGACGAATATTAGATTAGAGCACAGTGCATATAAGACATCACAAATTCCTTTGTTAATGCTAAATTCCCAACCAAGGGAAGCTCAAAAAGGCATCAGTGGATCCTAGAAATAGAGGCTCTTTTTTTTTATGCTCAGTGGATTTCTCATAGACTTTCTTTAGAGGAAAACCTAAAGAGAATATGTCAGCATCAAATAAAATTGCTACTTTGTGTCCTATGGATTTAGATTATCTGGCACAGTGGCTTCAGAAAAATTTGACTATTTTTAAAGAAGGATGTTCAGTAGAAAATAACTTCTGATAGGTAAATAATACCAACTTTAATCATTCTAGTGTTTCAATTTAAAAACAAGTTCTGGAATAACTATTCTGCTCACCAAGGAAAAACAGTAATTTTAAATACAAAGCATACAGGAAACCTTTCATCTACAGTCTTACATTGTCTAGGCTGTGCATGAAATGCATAAGCCGACCAACATTTCTTTAAAGGGTGGCAGGAGATCCTGCCTGACATAATTCAACTGAAGCTTTTACTATGCATCTACTTTGACCAAAGCATTGATCTAGGCATTGCGAAGTTTTAGAGATGAGTAGAACAGTCTCTGCTCTTTGGAAACAGAATATTTTGCTACCAAAGGAAAAATGAAACAAACAAAAAAACCCAGCTAATTTGGAAGCAGACTACAGAGATGCAGGGAAATTGTATCTTCAAATATAAGAGCTAGGTTCTCAATTCAACAAGGCAAGTTATCACTGATTGTCAAAATTATCTTTGAAACTTCTTTAAATTTGGAGGACCTGAGCTCTGGGCAAAAAGCTCAGAATTAACTACAATGCTTTGATTTCACTGTGCCCTGAGGCTTTCCTGTCCCTGAGGGTGGGAGAGGCCTGGGTCTACTTTGAAACCTAAGGAGAGGAGAGACCAGATTGGGGGGGGAGGAGCGGGAGGCAGAGAAGGAGGGGGGATATGGAATGGAGAAAGGAGGGGCTAAAGAAACATATTACACTTTTTCTTTTCTTTTTCCAAGAATGTGCAGCTTGAATTCTCATAAGTTAGGGCAAGGTGTCCCTTTGCTCTGTCTCTGGTGGTTTGAATGCTGATTGAGGATGGGACTAAGTCACAGCTTCAGATGTCACCGTGGGTGACCTGAACCACCAGGTTCCCATGCATTTGCATTTACAAAGAGAAACTACCTTGAGAAGGTAGTTCCTGCTACTGGTGACTAGTTCTTAGTCTTAGGGAGAAACTCCAGGGCCACAGCACCTGCTTCCAGAGGTTAGGGGTATGAATTGGATCTTTCCTTTGGATCTTTCCTCATACCCATCCCTGACTTCTCTCCTTACCCCTCCAACATTGTGGATTTATTACCAAATAAAGCTACTCTTTGAATGCTTTGGCTGACCATATTTCATCAGCACTACCATTCAAGAGACCATACAATTTCTGAGGGTATCATTAACCCAGGCTTCGATGCACTGAACACGCAGAGAAAGCGAAATAGCAAGTGTACTTGTAAGACCTCTATTCCCCTACACAGTAATGGCTTAACACTTTGGCATTAATTCCATTTGTCAAGCTGTAAGATAAATACACGCACATCAGACACTTTCCCAGCATTTATTCAAAGGGCAGACAGTGAAAACCACTATTTAAATGGGAAATGTGTCCATTTGTTTTTGAAAACAAAGCAGAGCTTCACAATTCACAATGTATGCCAATCCTTTTAAAGACACAGTGCAATTTTCAAAACAACATAACTGCTGGCTAGTCTTCATAGCCCTATGAGAATAACAATAATATTACTAAAAATTCTGAAATCCAAAAGCAATGTAAATACATCACATTGTCTTGTAATCAAAAGTTAAACATCAAAATACCTAAAGCCCTTACCAGTAATATTTATATTTATAATTTCTGTATATTTCTATTAGGAACTTTATATGATTCCATAGTTTCTAACCCTGGGAAAACTACATTAAGTCTTCTATTCATTGAAGCTTTTTACATGCAAAGATATTCACACATGGATAAATTATCACATCTTGAAAGAGAGTTCCAGGTTTCTCCTTATGTCTCTTGCCTAAATTGGTCTCTATTTATATTGCAATGCCAGGTTGACTCTCTTCTCTAAAATGATTACCAATTTTTTTTTCTCTCAGCTTTCCAAGTGATCTAAAACATTAGTGGTCTCATTCAAGTACAGTCAAGTGCAGCATAATGACGTTTTGGTCAACCATGGACCACATACACTATGGTAATCCTGTAAGATTATAATATTGTATTTTTACTGCATATTTTCTATATTTAGACATCTTTAGATGCACAAATACTTACCATTGTGTTACAGCTGCCTGCAGTATTTGCGACAGTAACATGATGTACAGGTTTGTAGCCTAGAACTAATAGGCCATAGCCTAGATGTGGACCAGGCTATACTATTAAGGTTTGTGTAAGTACACTCTATGATGTTTATACAATGACAAAATTGCCTAACAGCACATTATCTCAGGACGTGTCCCTGCCATTAAGTGAAGCATGACTGTATTTTCCTTCAAAAGATCTATTATAGTTAAAAAAGAATCACCAAGAATGGGCAAAAAGTATACAAATTTTGAGATACTATGCCTAGACATGAGTTTTCTGTGTATAAAAATATGTACATTTTTCCAGGAAAGACTATAGCATCATTCATATTGCCAAGAAGTTCCTTACTGTAAAAAAATGGTCAAGAAAATATATCTAGTCTAATTCTTTAGTCCTCTTTTCACCTGGCTTGAGGCCAGGAGTTTGAGGCTAGAGTGTGCCATGATCATGCCTGTAAATCGCCAGTGTACTCCCGCCTGGGCAACATAGGAAAACCCTATCTGTTAAAAAAAAAAATGGAGCTACTAAATCTGGGGTGGCTAAGAATAAAGAAGCATGTTCGATTAGCCCATTGAAATAAATAAGACAATAATAGTTACTCTTTCAGACTATCTTCTGAATTTAGAGTTGCCTTCAGCTTCATGTCCCCTGCAATAGTATAAGGCCCACGAGGTCAAGGACTTTGTTTATATCTGTTTTCTTATAAGCTAAAACAGTGCTTGTGCCACACAGTGTCTGCTCAACAAATATCTGCTGGATTAAATTAAAACACATATTGTGTACCAGGCAGGCACTGGACTACGCAGCACATCATCTCATTGATCCTTATAAAAATCCACCAGGAAACTCCTATTCTTATTTCCATTTTATGAATGAAAAACTCAGATTAGGCTCAGATAGACTGAAAAAAGTACTCCTAAGAACTTCCAAACTCACCTTTCCTACCCTTACCCATTCCATCTTCTATTTGTCTAACTTTGTGATCAGGTAAAAACATATCCAATTTAATATATACAATTTCAAAAAGATTTTTTTTTTTTTGAGACAGAGTCTCACTCTGTTGCTTGGGCTAGAGTGCTGTGGCTTCAGCTTAGCTCACAGCAACCTCAAACTCCTGGGCTCAAGCAATCCTCCTGCCTCAGCCTCCCAAGTAGCTGGGACTACAGGCATGCGCCACCATGCCCAGCTTATTTTTTCTATATATATTTTTAGCTGTACAGCTAATTTCTTTCTATTTTTAGTAGAGACAGGGTCTCGCTCCTGCTCAGGCTGGTCTCAAACTCCTGACCTCAAGCAATCCTCCCGCCTTGGCCTCCCAGAGTGCTAGGATTACAGGCATGAGCCACCGTGCCTGGCCATAAAAAAATTGTTAATTTACTCTTATTATCTCATGTGAAATATAGGTGCAATTGCTTAGGTAAGAGACACATGCATTCTCTTACCTGGTTACAACCTAGAACGTAATCTGATGATAACATTTCTTACTTTGGTGCCTGAAGGTCAACCATCAGACCGTTTTTCATTCCCCATTTAAGCACTGGTACATTGTCTAAAGAGATTACACACTAAGTAATACTGTTACATACCAAAACAACTAAAAAATAAACTGCCCAGGCTAAAACAATCTAATATATTTAAAGCATTATGCTGTCAGCTCTAAATCAGAATTTAATTCTAGAGTTGCAATATAAAATCAATATTGGAACAAACATCTAAATTTAAAAGTTAGAGGCTCCTGAGTGTACATATTCTGTAAGGAATTTTCATCTTAATCCATGCTACATATTTATATCTGACAAAATTCTCAACTGGAAATACTAAAATTCATAATTATACAGAGCACACATAAAATGCAATGGTCAATAGATGTAAACTATCAGTGCTATCATAATGACTCACAGTAAAGCAATGATAAAATACATGAACCCAGGAATTTCATTTTTAATCCAATTATTAGTGTTTCTGAATCCTGCCTTTGCTTCTGTAGATAGTACAAAATCCTGTCTCAGGTCACAATAACATTAATGGTATTATCTTCTCTCCTCTAAATCCTAAAGCATTGCAAATTTTATGAAATGTATTATTTTACATCTTAATTTGGAGTCATATGTGTGCATGTCTTAGACACCCTACTAAATTACGACTGGATCATCATTATGTATCCCATATACCATGCATTATGAAGAGTAGGCACTTAATAAATATGTTTTGAATAAAAGAAAAAACACAAAATACCTAATATGAGAATTAAAAATATGCATAGTGTGTATGTACATCTGTAGTGACAAGAATTATATGAATGTTGCTGGATGCTGGTCAACTTCATGGATAACTTGAAAACCTCCACTGGCTTCTGACTACAAGGCAAATGAGGTTCCACCAGATAGCCCAAACCCTCCAACAGCTCAATGGAAGTAGCATAATGAGACAACCAGGTGCCAGTCTAAGGAAGCTAAACTATGCACAGTTTTCTGCAAGTAGGATTTTGGATCACCTGCATCAAAATAACCTGGGGTATTTGTTAAAAAAGGAGATTCTTGGGATCCAGATATGCTGAATCAGAAATTCTTCTGTGGAACAAATAAAATACCAAAGGGAGTGGTAGGCCCTGTTAGGACTGATGCTCACTATTCAAGCCACTGTCTTCAAGGGAGATGTTAGGGTACCTTTGAGCAAGTTAGAAAACAAAACAAAACAAACTATTCCCCTGTGGGGCTTCTCCTTGGCATAGACCTTTTCGGCACCAGGAGTGGTCTCATGGAAGGTAATTTTTCCATGGACAGGGGTGAAGGGGTGTGGAGGGAGACGGGGGACGGGGCAGGATGGGATGTGAGAAATGGGGAGCTGAGGCTGTAAATACAGACGAAGCTTCCCTTGCTCATCCACTGCTCATCTCCTGCTGTGCGGCCCAGTTCCTAACAGGCCACTGACCTGTATTGCTCTAAGGCACCAGAGATTGGGGACTGCAAGCATAGAGGATTAGAAAAACATGCTTCTTGAGGGTAGACATAACCATGCTAGTAGCTGTTAAGTTTAGAGACATAAATGCATGTGAATTCCACCCCACTGCTACCATTCTACTTGATACTTTTGTGCAAAGCAGAAACTGCATAACTGTGTGTGATGGTTCTGGATATTCTGCTAAGGACGGCAATATTTATCTATTCCAAACTGCAGAATATATCTGAAGACTTACTATGCGGCCTAAGCCTTTAACCTTAAAACAGCCTTTTTCCCCCACTAGAATTCCAGGAATACAAAATAAAACAAACAAACAAACAAAAAACCCCAGTAGATTTTAGGTAGGGAAAAGCATTTCCTGATGGAGAGGTTATTAAACACCACAGTAGGCAGGTAATAATGCCGACATGTCTGGGGTAGGGTAAATGACCCTCTCACCAAAAACCATACTGGGGACTTTGGGACAGGATAATGTCTCAAATTCCCTTGTAGCCACAGGAGTTCACAATTTTATTACCTAAGTATGCAAAAACATTTTGGCACATGCTGGGATTAGGCAATTCCACTATAGCCTAAATGGCTTTTAAGACGCAGAGATCTTTTTAAAATCCTACTCTAGGAACATTTAATATTTGAAATTATTTGAGATGAAAGCATAGCACCCAATTGTTACAGCTTCATGAGTGACTCTCTTACTTGCCTAATTATGGCTAGCAGTGCTGTCAATAGTAAAACATTTTCAAGAGATTAACTTTGTACAATAAGCTCCTGTGCCAGCCAGCCCGGAAATCCTTTAAAGTGTTTCACATATTCTGCAGCACTGCATGGCGAGCAACTCATTTTAATATTTACAGACAAAATGATATTTGGATAAAGCAAAGGTCAGACCCCAAAAGAAGAAAACAAGGCAGAATGACATTCTAAATTTCCAGGTTGTATCTGATAACTTGGCAGCCAATATATGATGACACCAAAATAGAGAGAAATAAATTTCAATGTGCTCTCTCATTGTTAAGTACCATCAAGACTTAAACAATTTCTAAGATAACCGTATCAGTGTTGAGAAATCCTTCTAAGAAAGCCACACCTCTCCACAAAATTTTTACTCAAATAATGTTTGTTTCTTTCAAAGCATGAATATGTCCTTTCTGCTTTAGTAATTCCACATTTAGTACTGGGCCCTTTTTATAGTGTATATTGATGATTTGTAATTAGAATTCTTTGTTCTAAGCACATAAATGCTATTGCCACTAATGACATAAAACTTGACAAAGGAACACGAAAGATCAGTCTGACTTTCCACATGGATGATGTGATTCACAATCTGGGTGATCCTCAGAATACCGAGGGATGCATTCTAAAACCATAGTTGCCAAGTTACACTCTCAGTGATTTTGATTTAGTAGGTCTGTATTTTTTTATAGTAGCTCCCAAGGGAATTCCAATCAGCCAAATTTAGGAATCCTAGATAGATACAGGTGATGATTTATACATTATAAATGCAGGGCTTTTGAAGGTCTTCTTTATGTCTGACATAGCTTTATTAACCTGCTCACCACATATGGAATTCTATCAACAGAAAATTATAACCTTTCATTCTATAGTTAGAAATGCAAATACTATTAGAACAAGAGACATTGATTAACATAATTCATTATGATCATTGACAACATTTATAAGGTCTAGTAACTAACATGTGGCCTTCCAGGTCCTTAAGTGTGGCCTTTTGACTAAATCCAAATTTTACAGAACAAATTCTTTTCTTTTTATTAATATATTTTTGTTTGTCTTTATATTTTTAATTTATTTTTAAAATGAATGTATTAATGAAATACCAAAGCATAAAATAAATATCGACGAAATAATCCTCCCAGATTGAGCGGCACAATTGGAACATTAGTAAGCCCTAAGGGCTAAATTGACAGCTGCTATGCTCATGATTTATTTCTAATTTCCCCTGCCTGACTGGCACTACTACTGCATGAGGCTGGTTGGCTAGAGTTTATGGGGGTCAAGTATACCAGTCTGTTATCAGCTTTTGACAATGGTGCATTGTATTTTCTGTTTGAAGTGGAATCTGTGAATAGTTGCACAGCTCGACAGTATTTTTTAATTCTGTCTGCTTGACAGCCCGTCATGTCAAAGAAGACCAAGAGAATGCTGAAGGAAGGCAACAGATTTTTTTAATGAGGATTGGGAATTGCAATATTATCTTGTTTCTGCTAAAGATAAGATGATTTGTTTGCTTTGTGATACTGCAATATCAATACTAAAAGAATTCAGCGCTCATCAGCATTGTAACACTCATAAGGACCACAAATATTTTCAATTAGAGGGAGAGGCATGGAAGGTTGTATTGCAGAAATTAAAAGGTGAAGAGCAAAAGCAAAGACAATTATTTCAAGCAGCAATAAGGCCTGGAAATAATGCCACTGAAGCAACTTATAAAGTAACTTACATACTCAGGAAAAAAAAGGGAAGCCATTCAGTGATGTAGAAATTGTGAATGAATGCATTGTCAAAGCTGTAGAATGCTTAGACCCTGATAATGTTTCAAAGTACAAACAACTGCCTCTTTCAAGAAGAACCATAACTGATTGGCAGCATGAATTAGCCTTCAACTTAACAGAACAACTTCATGCAATACTTCAAAAGAAAAATATATATTATTCAATCACTTTGGATGAATCGGCTGATACTACTGACTCGACACAGGTTTTATATTTCATTTGGGTCATAATAGAAGATTTTCTTTGCTACAAAGAGTTACTCACTTTGGGCACTCTTGCAAACAGAACAAGGGGAATAGATATCTTCAACAACTTTCAAGATAAATGTCGTGAAGTTGGACTGAACTTAGTAAATTTAGTGAGTGTATGTACAGATGGTGCACCTTCCATGACAGGAAAATGTGAAAGGTTTATTGCACAGATAAAAAAAAGTATTAATAGATCCAGATGCTCTCATTTCTTTTCATTGTATCTTTCATCAGCAAAAGCTCTGTGCTAAAGCTACTATTTTAAGTGACACTTTGCAACAAATTATAAGTATTATTAACTATATTCATGCAAATGCAACACAGAATTGTCAGTTTCATAACATGCTAAAGTCCAATGATAGAAGTATTTAGTGTAGATTTGTCATGTCATTAGTGTGTTGGCTATTGTAGGGACAGGTGTTAGCCAAAGTTTTATCTCTGAAAGAACTGATAGTTAAATTTTATGAAGAACATAATCAGCAATGTGAATTATTAAAGGAAGATTTCAGTAGGGATGCAGCATTTCTGTGTGATATCATGTCAAATCAAACTGACTTGAATATTTATTTGCAAGGTAAAACTAAGTCCATATGTGATATGTGGGAAAAAAATCTATCTTTTTTCAAAACACTTCTTCAAAAGGAAGTTTCAGATGAATATTTTCCCCAGTTAGCAAAGGTCATTGATGAGCAGGATGATATATGGGAATCATTTGAAGACGACACAGCTGTTACAGACCTATTAATTGGAGAATACAATGAAAAGTTCACTGACTTTGAGAATCATGACATCACACTGAAATTAGCAT
The DNA here is from genome assembly GCF_041146395.1 of Eulemur rufifrons. Classification (NCBI taxonomy): domain Eukaryota; kingdom Metazoa; phylum Chordata; class Mammalia; order Primates; family Lemuridae; genus Eulemur; species Eulemur rufifrons. Next base: position 19,312,299 of record NC_090992.1, read on the forward strand.
TTCAGCGTCACCTAGTTGATATCACCAAGGCACCTAAAGAACTACAGATGGAATTGATTGAGCTCTCAGTAGATGACATTTTAAAGTCATTGTTTGAAGGTAAGAAAGATCCAATTGAAATATGAAAAAATGCAGTAGAATATCTATGCCTTCGGCAACATGCCTGAAAAATGCTTTCTTGCTTTTCAACCACTTATTGCTGTGAATCTACATTTTCCTACCTAACCCAAATCAAGATGCCCTTAAGGTCACAAATGACTGAAACTCATCTAGAGGATCAACTGGAACCATGGACCTCCATGCTGCAAGCAAATATTCAAATGCTTTCCAACAAAAAGCAGACATAACAAAATTATTAAAAGATTAGTCAACTTTAAAATTAACGAATAGTTTTCATTTTTTGAAATTATTAAGTACACAGTACTTAGATTTTTACAAAATAGTGTACATTTTTAAGTATATCTAATTGAAGTTTCTTGAATATGGCCTTATTTGCTTATAGCTAAATTAATATGGCCTTCCAACCTGAAAAGTTTCCCCACCCCTGGTCTAGTTAAATCAGGCCCTGACTAGACTAGGAATAAACAAACAGGTGTGAGGAAAGCATTGTTGACTAGCATATAGAATAATAGCACAGAGTGATGATAATACACTGCTCAACTCCATAATCAGATAGTTGGATTTGCATCATGCTTAGACCACTGTTGAGCTTTGTGAGCTTTGTTACTTAACCTGTCTGAGCCTCATTTGTAAATTGAAATAATAGTACACATCTCATAATATTTTAGTGAGGAATAAATACATGTAAAGTACTTGGAACAGTTCCTGATACATGTCAAATGCTTAATAAACATTGTCTAGTATTAGTTATCTTAATGGTCCTCTTTATAGGTTTGGGTTTTTTTTTTTTTTTTTTTTTTTTGAGACAGAGTCTCACTCTGTTACTCAGGCTAGAGTTCCGTCTGTGGTGTCAGCTTAGCTCACAGCAACCTCAAACTCCTGGGCTCAAGCGATCCTTCCGCCTCAGCCTCCAGAGTAGCTGGGACTACAGGCATGTGCCACCACACTCGGCTAATTATTTCTATATACTTTTTAGTTGTCCAGCTAATTTTCTTTCTATTTTTAGTAGAGACGGTGTCTCACTCTTGCTCAGGCTGGTCTCAAATTCCTGAGCTCAAACGATCCACCCACCTCAGCCTCCCAGAGTGCTAGGATTACAGGCGTGAGCCACCGCGCCCGGCCTCCTCTTCATAGTTTAGCTGAGTAGTTCCTAACCTGGTTAAGGGTCAGAATGGCCGGTAGTGTTTTTACAAATTACTAATACCCTAGTCCATGATCAAGAAATTCAGTGTGTACCGTATGTACTCACCATCAAATTGGTATTACTTGATAAACACTTATGTGTATGTATAATAGTAACATTAATCCCATGTCAGGAAGGTTGGGGCAGGGAGAGCATGGGTGTATTCACACCTAATGGATGCAGTGCACACCATTAGGAGGATGGACACGCTTGAAGCTCTGACTCGGGTAGGGCAAAGGTAATATATGTAACCTAAACATTTGTACCCCTGTAATATGCTGAAATAAAAATAAATAAATAATAAAAAAAGAGGGGAAAAAAAAGAAATTCAGTGTGTCTGGGTAGAACTGAGAATCTGTATTGTAAAAGACCCTCAGGTGATTCCTACATACAGCCTGGGAAGCCAGAGCACTGACGAAAGTAAGTGTGTTGGGAAGAGGACGCCAACAAGAGGCCGGGACACTTAGGATGATCTGCTTAAAGGATATAGTCCTCGCCTTCTAAATAACTGACCTTAACCAGAGCAAAAAGGTCAAGTCCAAGAATGGAACAGGAACAGACATTTGGGGTCAATGTTTGGTTAAAGACAACAAACCAATGTTTTAAATGTATTTTAAATTCAAATTTTACAAAATGCTTTTCTCAGTTTTAAATATTATCATGTGCAGAATCAATTTAAATGTAAATTATTTTATTATTTCATTATTCTCTTTCTCAATATATTGCTGGAAAACTTATTTTCCTGACAAGATTCCTATGCACATAATAATGCCTGTTCATTCATTCATTTTATCCAAGTACTTATTAACTATCTACTTACTAAATGCCAGCTCCGTTCTAGGCACTACCAGTACTAAGGTGAACAAGGCAGATATTAAACTTACATTCTGATGATGAAGGAGATAAAACAATGATCAAAAGCTTGTAGGTTGTGACTGAAACTCTAGAGATTGTTTGAAGGATGATACAGACAGGGGCTTTTAAGCTGATCCCTGAAGAAGAGACTCACCCAAGAAAAAGGTGGATGAGAAGAGCTAAAAAGAAATCTCTGTGGCTGGAGTTAAGTGGAAATAGGGTATGGTGGGTTGTGCCAAATAAAGTTGGAAAAGTAAACCAATAAAATATTTTAGTTATGAGACAGACTTGACCTGTGATTATATTTTAAGAATATCATTATGGGATTATGTGTGAAGAATAGACTTGAAGGAAAAATAGGAGAGGCAAGAAGACTGGTGGGTGGGTTGTGGCTGTGCTTCTGGTTGGAGATGCTGTTGATGGCACAGAGAAAGCTGGTACCCAAAGAGATAGAAAAGAGTGAATGGTGTTCCAGATGTACTGTAGAGGTAGAATAACAGTAGAGATTGCTAATGAGTTGTACAGTAATAGGTAACAGGTAATTTGGATATTGGATAGTCTAATGGATAGTATGGATTAAACATTGAAAGATTAGACTTAATCTTTATTGGTATTCGGGGCAAGGTATGGAGTAAGAATGATGTAGGCACTATTGTAAGAGTGTGGCATTTGTAAACACATTTAATTCTTAAGTCATATTTATATGTACATAATGTTAAAAATTTACTAGTCCTGTAAGCCTTTTCCCTTCCATCTCATCTAGTCCTTGATTCTTGCTTCCCAAAGAAAATAACTTTACCCTATTTCTTCAGGGGATGGGGTGATATACCTTCCTATTTGTATATAACATGTTCATATTGTGGTTGTAGCCATAATTTTTCAGTTTTAAATAATTTCTAATCACTCCTTACTTTGGAAAATAAGGATGCACGTTTTAAACATACAAATACAAATACACACACACATATCTTCCTCTCCACTGTTCAATATCATTGTGTCATAATTTTTGCTTAGATTAATTTTTAAATTTGTTTACATTCCACTTGTCATGCAAATATTAAATACTAATCACAATAGAGCCATTCTGTATAACATAAATGCATTTCTTTTTTTATATAGTATTTTATCTTCCCTGAAATTAATAATTGCATAATTTTTCATGTACCCAGTTTCCTATGTACCTACCATTATTTCATACATAAATATTAGAGTGTCTAATACTTTTATTTCTTTTTTGATTTGCTGTAGCTTGGTTGATTTCTTAGAATGTTGCACAGTTATCTTTCTGGGAGAATTGCAGGGTATCTTCCTTCAACACCATCCTTGTAAGTCCCATTGCCTCTCTCCTATAATGGATGCTCTGTTCCTGTTTCTTCATTATTTTCCTGTCTTCACAGATCATATTCTTCAACAGTTTGGGGAATGTTGTATTAAGACCATTGCATGTTTGAAAATGTGTACATTTTACTTTTCAGTCTTGTGTGATACTTTGGATAGGTGAGGAATTTTACATTGAAAATAATTTTTCCTTGGTTTTGTACATTTTCTGATCTACTAAATAAAACATCTTCAACTTCCTATTTTTCAATAATACCATTAAAAACTGTCATACTGTGATTTTCAATATGGTGTTAAGAAGGGAGGGAAAGGTAAATAAGCATGTGTCTATCACTTAAGCCAATAATAGCTGTTCTGTTAGATAATCTCTCAAAACTTGGTGGCATAATGCAATATGGATTTTTCTCTAACATAAATTCCAACTGGTGATGTCTTTGTGTTTACTTGTGTAGGGAAGTTCTGCTCATGTAGCATGAGGGACCTAGGAGCTGTCTTTAGTATGTGCATGGGTGTTAATTTGCAACCAACAGATGGGGAAAGAGACAAAACTTAGTATGGTGAAGGAGATTTTTATGTGTCAAGCCTAAGTGGCATATGTCACTTCCAACCACATATCATTTGCAAGAACTCAGTAAAATGACCACAACTAATACCAAGAGAAGCTAACAATTATAGTCTAGTTGTGTGTCCAGGCATAAAGAGAAACTTCTGTAGCCAGTATTGCTACTGAAGAAAAGTCTAATTGTTTCAGTCATGGTTATTTGACATAATTGGCTATAGGGTAACATCACAGTTGCATTTTAGTAAATTAGGTAATATCCCATAAATTGAAAACATATCCCTGGCTATGACTTTCAAAGAGAAATGCCACCTCGATTCTATTCTTTGCCTCAGTGCTCAATTTATCATATTTATCCAGAAAAACTACATTCTTTGAATTACTGTAAAAACTGTGGCAATAATTATGACAATGATGACAGTAATGATAATAGATTACATTTATTATATTCTAAATCATTGTCTGGTACTATGCTATGTTAAACTCTTTATAGGTCTTTTCTACTGTGAATTATACAATAGAACATGAGATGGGTAATATTTTTATCCCCATTTCATGGATTTCGATCACAGTCCTACAGTTAGGATACTCTGGTTTCAAGGATATGTCGTGTCATTCAAAAAGATAGTGGTCTTCCCACTATATCATGCTGCTTTGTATTAATGCCATAGGATTTAAACAGAGCCTATAAAAATATCCAAGGTATGATGTGTCTTTCTGATTCTCCATCATTAATATGCCCTTTCTGATTCAATCAAAAATTTGGATTTGAGTTATAAGAAGCCCATGAATATTTTCAGTATTTCTGAATCTTATTTTTTTAATAAAAATCTTGGATATTTGCTCTTTATGGTCAAACTGCTAAAATTCATAAGTGGCATAAATAATCTGACAATAGCAAGCCCATTGTGTTTAATGTACATTCAGTGCTGTAATTCAGTCTCAGAAATTGTCCTCCCCGGTAAAGCTGCCGAGCCGAAACAATGAAAGGTTTTAGCTGCAAAGTGAAGTTTTCTGGAATTATAATATTCCTTTTGACCTCTGGGATGACTAAATGCTATTTAATTCCTTCCCTTTATTCACTACAGTGAAAAAGACTTGGAAACATGCTGGAGTGGAGGTAAGATTTCCTTTCAAAACCATAGCCAGACATTAATACTCCTGGGGGAGGGGGGAGAATGCTTTCAACTTGGTAGTGGAATACCTTATTTACTGTAATGCTGCAAACGTCCTTCTTCCTTGTTGGTATTGCAAGAACTGTGATGTAACACTGGGGTCAATTATTTCAAATTATAGTGACTGGAATAATTAGACTCTTTCTTCTATAGTAGTGCACAAAAATTTAACGGGCTGAAATGGAACTAGTTTAGAACTGGCTGAAGGGTAGCTACACAAGAGCAGCATGGTGGCTCCTTTTTCAAGAGCTTTAACTCTTAGGTACTGTTACTGCTAATTACTTTAGGTGAGAAACACTATAGCTGTCAACCTTTACCATCAACTCTGGCTTTGAACCAGCTAAAATAGAAACGCTTGAGTAGTTAGATTCCATTTCTTTCACTTGCCATTTCATGGAGGTGCTAAATGCAAAGAACCTGAAGTCAGAATCTTTATGTTCGATGCCTGCTCCTGGCTGATTCAAGAGCATTTGATCTGATGTGAAGATTTTTAACTTCCTTCCTATACATAGCCCCAGCATGATCAATACCGAAATGCATCTTCAATCCAGGCTACTTTACATCCCATTTGCCTAAAGAGTTTATATGATGAAATTCACAAGAGGCAAAATCTATAAATGAGTCACTGACAAAGAGAGAATGTCACCCAGAGATGCTGATTCTAAGGAGGAGTAATACCTGAAGCTGACTGATAAGGTTTTAAAACCACATGCCTGTATCATCAGTAATGCAGCCAGCCCTAGGCAAGACCAAGAAGCCAGAGCAATCCTGCACCCTCCTGGGCTGCTTGCTCCATGTTTTACGGTGGCATCTGCCGGCTCCCTTTCTCCCACTCCCTTATTCGGTACTTCTACACTTGGACTCCCTTTTCCTCAGCCTGTTCTAAAAGCTTGTTTCCTAATTCTTCATTTACACTAAACTTACAAATGATAAATTAACAATGTAAGTGTAACTACACTCCTATGAGGAGAAGGTGCATTTTCAGAGGCAACCGGTCTAGGTGAAGAAAAATATTGGAATTTCATATTAAACCAAATGGCTTGGGAAGCATATGAGATCTTCTTGGCACCCCAAAAACTTGTACAATGTAATAAGTCCCTCACCTTTCTAATGGATAAACTAAATGCAGGTGTTTGGTGAAATTTAGAGTCCAGGGAGCTAGGACTGGAGGACTTATCTAAGCTGGTGTTTGCCTTTTAAAATGCAATATATGAAATAGCTCTATCAGGTTAGCAACACTTAGGGTGCTTGTTCAGCAAACAAACAAATACATGAAGTCATACAAGTTCTTGGGCCTTAACCAAACATTAATAGTATAGAATCTCTGGTGGTGAGGCTCTGGAATCTACATTTAGGCAACACTCCCAAGTATTCTTATGGCTAGCAGAGTGGTTATGGAGTCAATCTGCCTGTGTTCCTGTACTCAGCTCAACCATTTATCATGGGCAAATTATTTAGGAGATCTGTGCTTCAGTTTCCTTACCTGTAAAGGAATGGGGATGATAATGGAATCTCCCTCATTGGATCACTAGGAAGGTTACATGAATTAACAATTGTAAAGCATTTAGAATACTGCCTGACACTATACAAGTGTTTGCTAAATAAAAACTAAGTATACTCAGCTTTGAGAAACACAGATATAATGGTAATGCCTTTAAAATAATTGCCACAATTTCAGATAATCAGTCTAAAAGATGATGCTGGTAAGTGTGGTATAATATGAAATGCATTAGGTTTTTGTCCCTAGTCCCTGTCTCAGAGCCCCTAAAGCCCTTGGAATTTTCTAAGTGATAAGGTATCTTTTGTTATTCATAAAGAGTCCCTTTCCAAACTCCAGAGCTTATGCTAATGAGGTGACTTAGGGTGGGGCCCCTAGATAGCCTTAGGAGGGGGGCAGTCACCAGAAAGACAAAACGATTAGAGGTTAGTGATTAGATTAGTGATTAGTAATTAGAAGATTGGAACTTTCAGTCTCACCCAAGGACCTCTGGGAAGGGGTGGGGGGGCTGGAGATTAAGCGCTATAACAACTCTTGAACAACAAGATTTGATGAGCTTCCAAGTTGCTGAACACATGGACATTCTAGAAGGGTGGTGCCCAGAAAAGGCATGGAAGCTCTGCACCCCTGCCCCATACCTTGCCCAAGGCATGTCTTCACTCTGCTGTTCTTCTGTACCCTTTGTAATATCCTTTGAAATCAACTGGCAAAGTGTTTTCCTAAGCTTTGTGGGAACACTCTAGCAAAATAATCAAACCCAAGAAGGGAATTGTGGGAACCCTGGTTTGTATTATATTTATCTGGTTGGTAAGAAGCATAGGTGACAACTTGATATCAGGATCTGAAGTGGGAGCAGTCTTGTGGGACTGAACCCTCAACCTGTGGGATCTGACACTATCTCCAGGTAGATAACATCAAGATTGACCTGAATTATAGAATACCCAGTTAGTGTGTGCTGGAGAATTGTTTGGTATGTGGAAAAAGTCCCCCATACATCTGGTTACAAAAGTGTTGAATGTGAGAATATAGTAGGAAAAAAAGAATTGTTTTTCCCCTTATAGTAAGCATGTCATATTAATAGAATGACCACATTATTTGTAAATATATATATACACACACACATATATATATATTGCATTATATTTGTCAGAAGACAAAATTACAACAAATTTAGTTTAAAGATCTTAACTGGCTTTTATTTACGATTCTAGAATTGGGGATGAGCTGAGCAGAGGAGGTTGGTTTTATGGACAGAAAACGGCTGAGGAAAATGGAAACAAAATAAAAAGTGGATTGGTTGTTTCAAAGTGGTAATAGTTAAAGTAGAGGGGAATTCCATATCACGCTGGCTAAAATGGGCTTGTTTGGGGATTTAACTATTATCTCTCTCCTGATTTCTGGGAAGGTTATATAAATGACTTAGTTTCAGCTTGGTGCTGTGGTACTTTAGCATGAGTGATTCCATTTTGATTTGGTCTGTTGGGCCTAGAACAGGAGCTCTGTACAAACCAATGGCCTCCTATAAATCTTACTAAATATGTATGACTAAATAGCTGTTGCATTTGCATAGAATGCATTAAAAAGGGAGAAGAGTACAGGCTTGAAATAGGGATGTGATCCTGGTTTTTGTAGCTCCTTTGTCTAGAAATCAATTTATCCAAGAATATATTGGCTGAGGAGAAATATTTGCCAAAATTTTACGCAGTATACTTAGCTTTGAGAAACACAGATCTAATGGTAATGCCTTTATGAAAACATGAAGAAGACAGCAGGATGAAATAAATACCCCAATATCCAAAAGAGCTGGCTCTAGAGTGTGCATTAAAGAGTAGGTTTTATGAATGAAATGTCCATTGAGTATATGGTATCATGTAAAACATGGCAGGCACGATGTGTGTAAAGTCATCCATGGAAACCTTATACAATGCAACGAAAAGAGAGTGTTTCGATTTTCTTTGAAGTGTTTTCTTATAACAAGAGATAAAAGCAGACATCTATTTTCTTTGATGTTTTTATCCTAAATTTCGTATTTGATTTTCCTATAAGCATGATAGAAAGTTTTCTTTTCAATTCACTATACCATATTCATATTTTCAGAGAAGAAAAGAGGTATAGGAATTGGCAAGACCTTTGTAGGCATCTCAACAACTAAGAGCAGATTTCTCATGGTGGAGCTCTGAGTTTCACTTTTACTTTTCTAAGTTTTAATCCATTATGCAAAATAATGTTTCCACCTTAAACCAAATGTTCTGCACTTCAGTATTTTGCATGCTGTTTACTTCTCAGAAGAGAAAAAGAGAAGGGTGTTAAACCTCAGATAAGCAAGGCACACATCTATGAACCACAACGATATCATTCAATGCCATGTTTATACCTAGTTAGAAATAAGTGAACATCTGCTGATTAAAAAATAGAACTGTAATAGTGGCCAGCAGGGAATAAAACACTTTATTGAGCTTTGTTATGTAGATGGTAATGTGCTTTGTAGGAAGTGCTTTATTTGCAAATAAAACAACTAACTGCTGGAGCTAGATATGCATGCACAAAGTAGATTCTGAACTAATTGTGAGAAAGTATTCGTTTTAATGTGGGCATCAGCTAATGCTTCTGCCTTCCCCCAAATTTATATTGTTTTTTACTATTAGGAGGAAGACTTACATGGCTCACAACAAAATTCTGTATAACAGGAATCTGTTCACCCTCTAGCCAGTATTATTATTCCTAGAGCCTTTTCTTCAATTTATTACAAAATTTTGTTAATCTTTTTCATTCATTCATTCATTCCACCAATAACTAAGATCCTGGTATATCTGGTTCAACATCTCAACATATAACACACCCATCTTGGTTTTATTAATGGCATGTTGAAGGAAATCTTGGAATACATTATGAACAAAATGAGATAATGCTTTATCTTCATTTTCCATTTGTCTCCCCTCTTTCCTGCCCTGGAAATTTTCTTTTTAGGTCACCCAGGTCTTCTCAAGTTCCAAAGCCAAAATTTCCTTATTAGGCTTTACCTACTGGAGTTCTGAGCAGATTTCAGTTGAACTGGTTCATTCTTGAAAATATGTCCTGGCTGAACAACCGCAGCACTGACCATGTATGATTCTTCCTCTGTGTCTCTAAATACTCCTTCTGTAACTCTTCTTCGTTCTCCTACTTCACACAGAGTGACATTGCAGAAGGCTCTGCTCTTGGGTCACTTTTTTCATCCATGATGTGTTGGCCTTCCCTTCTTTTCATTCCCCTCCTTCTCTTACTCTCTGTGTCTTGATGTATATCTCCAACATATGGATTCCACCCTTCTTCTCTTTTCCAAGCTGAAGCCACGTTAGCGTCTTAATCCTGTAATCTCTGGTTTTAATTCAAAATAGGGAACTATAGGCTTACAAAAAAAGAGGGCATAGGTATGGTTTGATAAAAAGATATGACACCAGTTTAGTCTTCAGCAATGTAGGGAGGGCTGTGGCAATGTGTGTCTCAACCTGAGAAAAGCACGATTGTGATTCTCATGGGGTGTGTTGAGAAAGGAGAGTTACGTGGTTCAGGCAAAATTGTCTGGTACAGTCAGTTCTGTTGTAGCATGAGGACATCATGAGTGGAGCTAAGACTGCGTATTTATTAATTTATTTAGTCATTCACCGATTTGTTTATTCATTTAAACAGTTTAAAAAGGCCAGTGCCTTCTAAGTGCTGGGCTTTTTTATTTTTTATAGAGATACACCAATTAGTAAGACAGTCTTTGTGTTTGGGAAGTTTATACAGTATTCCTGTAGGAAGAGACAGGAAGTAGCACACACAAAAATATTGATTATCAATCCATCAGAAAATTTCAGAGAGAATATAATGAGTGCCACGAACAACAAAAAATGGGTGGTGGGAGAAAGGCTGACCGGGGAGGACGGAGGATAGCTAGGTCTTTAGGAAAGTCTCTCTGGAGATTTGAAATGACGGCATGAAAGCTGCAGTGCAAAGATCTGGAGGGAGAGGAGCAGCAAGTGCCAAGCCCCGAAGATAGGGTGGACCGAGTAAAGGAGGAACAGGAGGGAGAAGATGGGGCTCAGGACATAGTATGGGTGAGGGCCTAGGAAGGGGTTCAGACTGTCCTCTCGTTGCAGTAGGAAGCCATTGAAGTGTTTTAAAAAGCAGAGTAATACCATCTATGGTTGACCTTTGAACAACACGGGTTTGAACTGCGGAGGTCCACTTACATGCGGATTTTTTTTCAAATAAAAGCTAACCCGAGGAGTGTGCCTGCTTCTTCTGCCTCCCCTCTACCTCCCCCACCTCTTTTGCCTCTGCCACCCTAAGACAGCAAGACCAACTCTCCTCTTCCTCTTCCTCTTCCTCCTCAGCCTACTCAACTCATGAAGAAGATGAAGATGAAGACCTTTAACATGATCCACTTCCACTTAATGAATAGTAAATATATTTTCTCTTCCCTATGATTTTCTTACTAACACGTCCTTTTCACTAGCTTACTTTATTATAAGAATACAGTATATTATACATATAACTTACAAAATATGTGTTAATAGACTATTTATGTTATTGGTACAGCTTCCCATCTACAGTAGGCTATTAATAGTTAAATTTTAGGGGAGTCAAAAGTTATATGTGGATTTTCAACTGCACTGGGGTTGGTGTCCCTAATCCTCATGTTGTTCAAGGGTCAACTGCACATCTTAAGAGATGGCTCTGACTACAGTATGGAGAATGGACTATAGGGGCAAGAGAAAAAGCAGGGAGACCAATCGGGAGGTTGGGGAGGGTTTCTAAAAAGATGAAGGCTTGGACTAAGGTGGCATGAGTGGAGCTGGTGAGAGATTTTTATTAAAAAATTATCCCTATTATAAAATAAAGCATAGATACAGAAAATTAGACAAAATAACTATATAGCATAATGAGTTACTATAAGGTGGTTACCTTGTAACCACCACCCAGAATAAGAAACAGAACTTGCCCAGCCAACCCAGAAACCCTTTACATGCCCCATACTACCTTATACTCTGCCAAAATAAGCATGATTTTTACTTTTATTCTTTTTATTCCTCCTACTTTTTATAATTTTCTCACCTAGTGTGCATTCCTAAACATCATGGTTGGGTCAAGGTAATTTCTTTCTTGCAGTTGAAGTGTCTTTTAAGCCTCTTTTAAGCTACAGCTTTCCCCATCCTTCTTTTTTTTTTTTTTAACTTAAAAATATTAAGGGGGTACAGGTATTTTTGTTACATGAATACCTTGTATAATGCTTAAATCAGGCTTTTGGTGTGCCTGTCACCAGAATAGTATTCACTGTACCCAATAGATAAGTTTTTATCCCTCATTCACCTCCCACCCTCTTCCTTTATTAGTTTCCAGTGTCCTTTACATCTCTTGGTGCCCATGTGTACCCATCGATTAGGTCTCACTTATTAATGAGAATGTATGGTTTTGATTTTTCATTTCTGAGATACTTCACGTGGGATAATGGTCCCCAATTCCATCCAAGTTTCTGCAAATGACATAATGTCATTCCTTTTTATGGTAGAGTAGTACTCCATGGTGTGAGTGTGTGTGTGTGTGTGTGTGTGTGTATGCTACATTTTCTTTATCCACTCATGAATTTATGGGCACCTAGGTTGAGTCCGTATCTTTGAAATTGTGAATTGGGCTGCAATAAACATTTGAGTGCAGGTATCCTTTTTTATAAAATTACTTTTGTTTTCCTTTGGGTAGATACCCAGCAGTGGGATTGTTGGATCAAATGGTAGGTCTACATTTATTTCTTTGAGGAATCTCCATACTGTTTTCCATAGAGATTGTACTAATTTGCAGTCCCACCAACAGTGTATAAGTGTTCCTTTCTCTCTGCATCCATGCCAGTAATCTCTATTTTTTTATTTTTTTTATTTTTTAATATTGGCCATTCTGACAGGGGTAAGGTGGTACTCACTACAGTTTTAATTTATAATTCCCTGATGATTAATAATGTTGAGCATTTTTTCATATGTTTGTTTAGGCATTTGTCTATCTTCTTTTCAAAAACTTCTGTTTATGACTTTTGCCCACTTTTTGATTTTTTTTTTCTTGCTGATTTGTTTGAGTTCCTTGTAGAGTTTGGATATTAGTACTTTGTCAGATATATAGTTTTCAAATATTTCCTAACATTCTGTAGGTCACTCTGTTTATTTCCTTTGCTGTGTAGAAGCTTTCTAATTTTATTAGTCCAAGTTACTTATTTTTGTTGTTTGCTATATTTTCCTTTGAGGTCTTAGTCATAAATTCTTTGCCTAGGCCAATGACTAGAAGAGTTTTCCAAAGTTTTCTTCTAGAATTTTTATGGTTTCATACCTTACATTTATGTTTTTATCCATCTTCAATTAAATTTTGTATATGGTGAGAGATGGGGGTCCTGTTTCATTCTTCTGCATGTGGCTATTCCATTTTCCCAGCACCATTTATTGAATAGAGTTTCCTTTCCCTGGTGAATGTTGTTGTCTGCTTTGGCAAAGATCAGTTTTATTTATTTATTTATTTATTTCTGGGTTCTCTATTCTGTTCCATTGGTCTATGTCTCTACATTTACACCAGTACCATGCTATTTTGGTTACTCTAGCCTTGTAGTATAATTTGAAGTCAGGTAATGTGACACCTCCAGCTTTGTTCTTTTTGCTTAAGATTGCTTTTTTTTTTTTTTTTTTTGGTTCCAAATGAAATTTAGGATTATTTTTTCTAGATCTGTGACATGTGATCTTGGTATTTTGATGGGAATTGTGTTGAACCTGTAAATCACTTTAAACAGTATGGACATTTTAACAATGTTGATTTGGCAGAATCCATGAGCAAGGGATATTTTTCCATTTGTTTGTGTCATCTACAAGTTTTTTTCATCAGTGTTCTGCAGTTCTTATAGAGATCTCTCTCCTTCTCTTTTCCTTACATTTTATTTGTTGAAGGACCTGTAATATTTGACATGTAGATTTTCTTGGTCTGGATTTTGCTGATTGAACACTAGTGTTCTTCTGTTCTCTGTATTCCTGAAAATTATCAGCTTGACCCAGAGTCTTCATCAGACTTGGATTTAATCCTCTAGGAAGATTATTGGTGGTAGTATGTTCTTTTATTAGAAGGCACATTATGTCTGATTGTGTCCCTTTTTGTGATACTAGAAGCTAATTCACGAGGAGTTGCAAAATGGTGATATTTTAATTTTATCATTTCATTTTATGTCTTATGAAAAATATATTAATTAATTAATTTAGAGATATGGCCTCACTTTGTTGCCCAGGCTAGAGTACAGAGTCATCATCATAGTTCACTGCAGCCTCCAACTTCTGAGCTTAACAGATCCTTCTGCATCAGCTTCCCAACTACCTAGGACTGCAGATGCATGTCACCATGCTCAGCTAGTTTTTCTATTTTTTTTTTTTCTTTTGTAGAGATGGATTTTCACAATGTTGCTGAGGCTGCTCTTGAACTCATGGCCTCAAGCAGTCCTCCCACTTCAGCCTACAAGAGTGCTAGGATTACATGTGTGAGCCACCATGCCCTTCAAAACATGCTTTTATAAAGAGACACTTTCATCTACTAATTCGCTAATGGTATAATTCATATAGGAAAGCTGGGATAAATGCTTGAAATTTTTACCATTAATAGACCAGTTTTATGACATTGAATTTTTTCCCTATCATTTCCCAAAGATAAAAAATTGATTTTTAAAAATTTTTTAAATATTATGATTTTTAATTACTTTGAAAAGCAGTTTGGAATTTCTTATAGAGGTAAGCATACATTTATAATATAACCTAGTAATCCCACTCCTAGTTATTTACCCAGGAGAAATGAATACTTTTGTTCACACTAAAACCTATAAATGAATACTTACAGTAGTATCATTCAAACTACAAACAACCCAAATGTCCTATAACTGGTGAACAGATAAGAATACTGTGGTATATCAACAAAATGTAATACTACTTAGCAACAATAAGGAACAAACTCTTAATACACACAGTATGTATCAATATCAAATGAATTATGCCATTTTAAAGATTGCAGACCCAAAAAGCTACATACTAGGTGATTCCATTTACATAATGTTCTACAAAAGATAAAATTATATGGCTAGAGAACAGAGAGTGGTTGCTAGGAGTGGAGGCAAAGAGGAGAATCACAAGCAAATATTTTGGGTTGATGGAACTGTTCTGTATCTTGATTATGGTGATGCTTACATGACTCTGCATTTGTCAAAATGCTCAGAACTGGATACCCAAAACGTCATTTTTACTCTACATAAATTTAAGATAAACAAACTTAGAAGTTGGAAAAAAGATAACATTGGGGGAGCAATAATTAGCCTTCGGGAGAGCAGTGTATGTAAAGAGACAGTATTTTTTGCCATTTCCTCTTCTTTTGGGTGAGAAAGGAGTGGGGCTAATCGATTAAAAAATATTATTTTGAATGCAAGGATTTAAATAATATTTGTTGGATTTTTGTCTATTACAATTATTATTTCGATGATGTTCAAATAAAGTCATCTTCATCAATGACTCTTCAGATTAGGTATGATGGTCTTTTGACATGGTATCAATGTAGTCTTTGATAACTTCCTTGGCATCTGGAATCTCAAAATGTCCCTAGATCAGCTTGTATATTTCCTGCCCCAGACCTAAAATGAATCCCATAAGAAGCCTGGTTTATTTCTGTGGGAAATGGTATTTCAAGATCACAATCTGTGCATTGTACTTTGGAAATCAGGAACACCTCATCACCTAATATTATTGTCTATGTTGTGCATAGAATTTGAGTTTTACTCACTATTTACTTTACCTGTTTTTATGTGGTGGCCCATAAGACTCAAAATGTCCACTATTCCTGCTGCCACTATGTTTCCAGAATTCTTGGAGGGTAGCTTTTTTTTTTTTGGATTCAAGGTTTATATTGTAGACAGAGAATTGCCAATGAATTGAATGTGAGGTGTGGGGAAAAAAGAAAATCCAGCTAGACTATTAGGTTCCTGGCTGGAGTGGCTGAGTGAATATAGATGTATTTCCTCTGTCAGGGGAGGCTGGGAGATGTGCAGGTATGTTCCTATGTAGATATGATGAGGTTGAAAGTCCTCTTAGACATATAGGTAGAATTCTTTTTTTTTTTTTTTTTTTTTTTTTTTTTGTTGAGACAGAGTCTCACTTTGTTGCCCAGGCTAGAGTGAGTGCCGTGGCGTCAGCCTAGCTCACAGCAACCTCAGACTCCTCGGCTTAAGCGATCCTACTGCCTCAGCCTCCCGAGTAGCTGGGACTACAGGCATGCGCCACTATGCCCGGCTAATTTTTTCTATATAGATTTTTAGTTGTCCATATAATGTCTTTCTATTTTTAGTAGAGACGGGGTCTCGCTCAGGCTGGTCTCGAACTCCTGACCTTGAGCAATCTACCCGCCTCGGCCTCCCAGAGTGCTAGGATTACAGGCGTGAGCCACCGCGCCCGGCCAAGGTAGAATTCTTGATTAAATGAGTCTAAAGTTTAAGGACAAGATAAGGATTTGGGAAGTCATGAACACCCTAGTGATAGTAAAAGTAATGAGACTACATGCAAGGACAGAGAAAAGATGGGGACACAGGACAGAGCTCTAAGGGACTCACAGAGGTCAGGCAAAGGAAAGTCCAGGAGGCTGAGAAACAGCTGCAGGTGAGGTACAGGGAAGCAGTGCATTGACAGCTGTGCCAGGAAAAGGGACAAGATTGTGGCTGAGCATCAGTGTGGTTACTCTCAGTGGAACAATAAAGATTGTATTTTTGATTTTCCAAGTTACTCCCTTTCTTTGGTTCCATGATTGAAATGTAGAGCTAACATATTGTATCCTAGTGTTGTTTTGAAGTTTGTTTTCTTGATATACAGTTCTTATCATATCATCATCTACTAAATAATTCACAGATCTATTACTTCCTAGAGCCTATTGTCTAAAGTCCAGACATCTTAGTCAGGCATTAAGACTAAGGTATTTTTATTTTTTGTAAAGAAAACCCCTAAAATTGTTTAAGCATGAGAACTCATAAAATATTCCTCATTGTTTATTATTTTGTACCTAAATAAATAAATAACAACTGAAATATCACCGAATTAGTAATTGACTGGTTACTCCATATCACAATCAAGTTCTGTCTGCTCTAGTTTGCTCATCTGTAACATGGGAATAATGTTACCTTCTCTAACTGTGTCAGAAACTTCTGATGAGGATCAGACATGAGCTTTCAAACATCAATCATTCAATAAATATTTATCAAGAAACTATCACGCACCAGTTCTATGCCATTTGTTGGGAGCTCACTGGTGAATAGAAAGACATAGTCCATACTCTTGTGCTGCTAACAGCTTAGTGTGAGGCAGATATTAATTAAAAGACCACCCAAATAAATGTAATGTATGCAAGAGTATTTAATAAACTGCAAAGTGATAACTGTAATCCCACAAATGGGATATTAAAAACATTTTCAATGTCTATGTTGCTTCTACAGATCTGGGTTTTTAATCATCAATATATCCAGAGATGATTAATTCCTGGAGGAGGAAAAAAAAAAAAAAAAACTATCTCAAGCTACCTCAAACCTATAATTAATTTGTACCAGCAAGTCAATTAAATAATGGATAATGGAAAATATAATGGCCATGGGGACCAGTATTCAGAATAGCTGGTCAGCACATTCTTTCCCAAGAGAGAAGCCTCCTTAAATAAAGATCAGAAATTTGCTTAGTGAATATGTAAAGTGAGAAAAAGCCAAGAACAGTGAAGCTAAACCTAGGTAGGCTAACCGTGAGAGAGAGAGAGTTAGCTGAACTGGGTGTTTTCCTTCTAAGCAACCCTGGAAGGATAT
Source organism: Eulemur rufifrons (assembly GCF_041146395.1). NCBI lineage: Eukaryota > Metazoa > Chordata > Mammalia > Primates > Lemuridae > Eulemur > Eulemur rufifrons. The sequence goes on from NC_090992.1 coordinate 19,329,882, forward strand.
GCCCTTTAAATGTGTAACACTGTGTTGATACAGATCCTGCCACTGGCCTCTCCAATATATCTTCTCCCTATGCAATGATCCAAAACAGTTTTAAGGAGGATTCCATTACATGTTGGCTAAATATGTGTACCCTGGAGTCAGACAGATCTAGTGATGGGAATCTCAATTCCCAAGTGTTTTCACAATACTCTGGAAACACTTATATAACAGCATGCAAGACAGTATGAATCCGGGAAAACAGACTCACTTCTGGAGGAAGAGAAATTTGTATATTTGAATCCCTGCTCTAATACATACTAGCTATATGACCTTAGACAAGTTATTTAATTTCCTTGGCATCAGCTTTTTCTCTGCAAAAAGTATAAATGATAATAATTCCTTTCTACCAGTTAGTTACGAGGATTCAGTGAGGGAATGCATATAAGGCATTTAAAACAGTGCCTGGCATATAGTAAGCACACAATAAAAATTCACTACTGCCACTACTGCAGTCACTACTACTAATATAATTACCACCACCACGGCGGCTGCTGCTGCTGCTGCTGCTACTCTGCTACTACTACTATTCTAAGCCAAATTTACCTCAAAACCGGCTAAGAGTATTTTAGTGGCTATGGACTTAATTCCTTAGGGGTTCATTAAGGAGGGTGTGGCTTTAATGGTCCTAGATATTACCAAGTGACATAGGACTGGGCAGCTGACTTAGTGCTTATTAGACCATATTCTTCAATTTGTAGAAAGATTATTATTACTCAATTCTTGCCATATGCTAACTGGGCCCCATACACCAGTGGTGCCTGATTAAGAGGAAAGCTGATGCAATCAGCTGGGCAGTCTTATCAGGTTGAAGGTGGCGTGGCCCAAACGAGTTGAAAGTGAGGTTCCGCCCTCTACAGACTAGCATTCACCAAATCCACTGCTCCTTTGCCCATCTGTCTAGATGTCGGCTATTACAAAAACACAGATTACTTCTGTTGGATAAATCCACTTTGGGGACAATGACAGAAACATGTCCTTTCCCTTAAGAAAATGGTCAAAGGAAGGAAAAAGATGGAAAAAAGTCAAGAGTTCTTTGGCTAATGAGTAAAATGTGAGAAATTTCTGAAAAGAAGAGTAAAGCCCTGATAGAGCAAGAAATGACAACAAATGCTAAGAACTGAAAGGACAGAAAGCAGGATTAAATATATATATATATATATATTTATTTATATTCCAACTGAGGAAATAAGAATATTGATTTTATTCAGTATTAATAACAGAAGAGAGTTGTTTGACATGGCAACAACTATTTAATGCCCCACAGAATCCCAAATGTATGCCATCCATCTCCTCTGACAAGGGGATTATTCCAATCTTTGTGCTGGGGTCTAGAAAAAGAACACAAAATGTTGTTTCCTATGAACTAGAGTTTTTTTTTTTTTTAAACTTTCCTTGATAAATCTTCTGCATTTTGGTTCTTTCTGTTCCAATTAAAATAGTTGCCTGAGTTCAGCTCATGGATATAATAACTAGGATTTCTTTCAGAGCTCCATTCCTAATTAAAAGCAGCATTTACAGAGAAAGGGTTTTACATACTTATGCATTACCTTATTCAATCCTAGCAAATTGCTTCCTTATGTAAACTTCTGAATAGTTTCATTTCTTCAAACATTGAAAGCCATTGTAATGTAGATTTTGCATTAATTTGGGGAAGGAAAATGGAGCACAGTCTAAGTGGAGTTACTATTTCTAAAATTATTTCTTGATTTTATAAATTGATATAAACACACGTATTTATAAATATGAGTGCGTGTGTGAGCGTTTCTTACTATCTCCGTAAGCCAAGTGACATCTGAATGTTTTGATTATTCAGAAATTCATGCACACAATTATTTTCCTTTTATATATTTTTTCTTTCTTATTACTAGAAAAGAGGGTTAGAACTTGGGAGGGAACAGCATAGTAGTATAATGGTAATAGCATGCACAAGTAGATTTACATACACTAATCTTAACAAAATTGTTATTTATCATTTTCTCCATTTCATAGATGAGGAAATTGAGGTACAGTGAGGCTAAGTAAATTGCCTAGAATCTCTAGCATACATGGAAAAAGATGGGATTTAAATCCAAGCAGCTGGGCTCCCAAGTTACCTCATCTTATACCTCAGTGCCAGGAGAGTCTAATGGAGAGAAGCTGTCTTTAGAGATTGCTATGGTTTGTATGTTTGTTCCCACCAAACCTCATGTTGAAATTTGATCCTCAATCTGGCAATGTCGGGAGGTGGGGCCTGGTGGGGAGGAGTTAGGGTCATGGGGGTGGATCCCTCATGAATAGATTAATGTCCTCTCTCCTGGGTGAGTGAGTTCTTGCTGGATTAGTTCCTGTGAGAGCTGGTTGTTTTAAAAAACTGATCCTGGCACCTTCCCCCTCTCTTTCATGCTTCCTCTCTTACCATATGGTTTCTGCTTAGTCTGCTCCCAAATCTGACTTCGCCTCTTTCTGGCTGTTAAATGTGGGACCAGCCCCTTGGCCTCTCTGCTCCCAGGGTTTTATCTATCTGATAAAATGGGGGCAATCATGCCTGCAACAATTAATCTGGGAGGAAGGTCAAATGTAAGTTAACCTCTCTGAAAAAAATCTTTCTTCCCTTTCTTACTCAGTTTGGCTCTAGAGATTTAATTAAACTCAATTCATAATTAGCCCTTTCTCTTCCTTCTCCATGCAGTCTCAGGCTGGCTGATGACTCCTAGTGACCACGGGTGTAATGAACATTTTAAGAGTCAGACTTGTGTCTGCATATCACAGAAGGCCTTGGCCCACTCATATGTCTTATTAGAGTGAACCTGCCTCAGGCTTTCACAGCTAGAATTTCTCATAAAATTGGTTCAAAAAGCAAGCATAGCCTTTAATGGATGTAATCATATTTGTTTTATTTTCTTAAAAAAGTACACTGCCATAAAGTGTGGTGTTTTTTTGGTTTTTTTTTTTGTTTGTTTTGTTTTTTGTTTTTTTTGAGATTCTACAGCTATGTCTAACTGGGCATTGACAGTATTGGATGCCAGCCCACACTGCTGTTCAGAGATGATCTCATGGTGCCCTTTGATTCTGGAGGTGGGAAAAGAGTTATTCCACAATTGTTCCTGCAGTTTGGACTGTTGGCATTCCTCTATTGCATATTATCTAGTGATAATAGATGGAAAAGACTTTTAAAAAACTATGTTCCCCTCTTTGATATTTTCCTAAGATCTTAACAAGCTCAAAAGGGAATCCTGAAATCAACATTTGTGACAATCCCTGATATAAATCATCAATCTAGTGAGGAAACCGTGCAAATTTAGTCACTATATCCCAGTGTCACAGAAATAGAAAGGTTCAAGAAACAACAGGTATTTCAAAATTAATACGTTATTAGAGATGGAAACAATTAGGCCTAACTTTCAAAACAAAAATCAGACAAGTAGAATCTGCAGATAAATAAATGAATTTCAGAAAAGCAAAGATAGAAATATAAGCCTAATGATTTCAGTGGCTCACTCTCCTGATTGAAAAAGCCTCAAGGTAGGAAGATTCTGAAGGATCATAAAAATTAGATTAGATAGCTTCAAAGATTTGTTTCCCCAAAGCCCACTCTTCTCTCTCTGTTCATGGCTAACTAAGACCTTCCCAGTTTTATGGTTTGAATGTGTCCCCCAGAATTCAGGTGCTGGAAACTTGGTCTCTGGTATGGCAGCATTGGGAGGTGGGGCCTTTAAAGGGTGATTAAGTCATTAATAGGGATTGATGACCCTGTGGAGGTACTAGGTTAATTCTCAGGGTAGTGAGTGAGTCCTTGCTCTCAAAGGACTGGATTAGTTATTGTGCGAGTGGGTTGTTATAACTCAAGTCCTCCTCTAGTGTTTTACCCCTTTTTCATGCACTCACTTCCCTGTCATGTTATGATGCAGTACAAGACCCTCATTAGAAGCCCACCAGATACCAGTGCCATGACTTTGGACTTCCCAGCTTCCAGAACTGAAAGACATAAATTTCTTTTTTAAAATAAATTACCCAGTCTCAGGTATTCAGTTATAGCAACAGAAAATGGAATCAAACACCAAATATATAGCCTGAATATGACAACTGCATTGTTAAGGGTGATTACTCTTTATATCTTATTAGCTTGCATTCAACATTCCTCCAAATACCTGAAAACAAACAAATAAAATTCTTGCACAGTTGCCCCTCATATTTTAAAAATGTGCTCTAATTCTAAAAATAAACACTTATTACACATTAGCAACTCTGATAATTTTGTACAATGAATTAGTTCTTTCACACATTAATTGACAATGGGTATTTCGAGCAATCTCATAGAGGCCCTGCATGTGAGCTGGTGGTTCAGTTTCAACATTATCACCAGTTGTGCTTGTGCAAAAAATATTTGTATAATCATTTGAATGCCTTATTGCATTTAGACCTGAAAAGCAATAAGAATGATAGGTCTCATAAATTTAGTACAATTGAGAGAATGATGACAATTTTTAGTTTATGCCATGGAGAATCTTTAGCTGGTCAACTCTGCATTTGTGACAGGAAAGAATAAAGAAAAATAAAAGCTCACTTATGAAAGACTGAATATATGTCATCATGGAGTGTTCTAAAGAGTGAGGTGTGATTAAGCACTATCGTTTCCTTTAGCTCTCAGAATAAAGAACTCTACTTTTAACTTATCAATCTATTGTTAGACTTTCACACATTGAGGTTTGGAATCCTTTTTAGAGAGGCCTCATGGGTGTTTGTGTGGCTGGTAGACAGCCTCTAGCCCATGGTGTTCTTCCTTATTTCTGAGTTTTCCTTCCCTTCAGCTGCTTACAGCCCCATTATCCATCTGTGTACTCGGAGCAAGACTTGCAAGAGGGTCAGTCATGGGCCACTATGATTTTTTGAGAATTTCTGCTTAAAAATCAATTTTAAAATTTCAGTGGGAGGCTAATGGACCCATCACCATATACACTGAGACACAGAGCACAATTGTGGCTTTAATTTTAAGTAAATTATGCAGCCTCAACAAACAATAATGTTGGCATATGATTACATGCCCTTTTCAATGTAAAATTGGGATTTGTCTGAAAGAAAGAAGCAGGCACAAGACAATACATATTAAGCATCTCTTAATATCTACTAGATTTGGTTATCAGTTCTAATAACTAGTACTGGACTCTGCCTTTAAACATAAAAATAGAGACATATTCCTTTATTATTAATATCATAATTGTTCTTTGGTATCTTCAAATTCATTATGTCTGATAGAACTCTTACACAGTCAAGGACGTCTCCTTGCCATTTGCATTTTTAATTTTCTTAGCACATAAAAGCCCAGCAGAAAATGTGCCTTAATCCCTGATGAGCTTCCCTGGATTCCTTGGGGAGGATGCCTAGGTTTTTCTCACTATATGATAACATTTACTCATTATATCTATTTTCATCAATATTGATTGATTTTTATTTTGTAAAGTGAGGTGAGGTCTTCCAATAAAATTTATGCTAGTTTGATCTACATGCTTTTAAGCTACTCTTTATTTCCCTTTAAAATTCAGGTTTCTGAGTAACAAAGCAGAGATTGTTCCAAAGAAGCTGTATTCAGCACATTCTTGTCTATAGAGACACATAATTAATAAAATTTGCACACACCATTTTAAAAGGTGATCAGACCTATTCTTTCTGGTGAGTACCAGAGAGAACATATTTGACCAGCTCACAGACCAATTATAGTGTTTGAATAATTTCTTTTAAAAATTTATTAAAAATAATGCACACAATTTGTTTATTATTGTAAGTGTAATCTCTAATATCTTCCAACTCACCAGGGTGGATTCACTTGGTGATGAATTTATATGCTATTTAAGTACCAGTGATATTATCAAATGATGTCAGATTTAATTAGTAAAAAACAGATTTTATAAACATTGACCTTGGTTCAGGGGAAATGAAAAAAAAAGAACCTGAAGATAAGGAGATAACAATTGACGGATGGAGCATTATTCTATTTAAGAAAACGAAAAACAGTAAAGCATTTAGAAATTGAATTCATGACCTGCAAAACAAGATCAAATTAAAAACTGTCAGACTGGTAAAAAATCCCTGAATGTGTGAAGGCAGGAGAACATTCTAGTTCTGAAATGTAAATGAGGATACTTAGAAATGTCTGAAATGAAAACTGGTTTTCTCATTGCAAGGAAAAGGAAAAACAGACTCAAAGGGGAGAAAAAGTAAGTGTATATATACTGGCTTCTGAATTAGTAGTAATTTTGGAAGGGAGATAAACTGCTGGCAATGGCATAAACTAGGTTGATTATATATTCACAAGGGAATATATACCCGTGTTATGCAACAAGAATGGAAATTCCTGCTTAAGCAGTTGTAAGATATTTTAGCCTGTGATTATAAAAAGCACAATATAATCTACTACATGCATTAAGCATTGTCTTGCATGTGGTAGCCACTCAATAATTATTTATCGAAGAAATGTAAGGTTATTAAAACAAATTTGAAAATGAACAGAAAAAATAAAAGACAGTGTTAACATATTCCCAATGAATGTGTGAGAACAAAGTAGATGATATTTTTTAAGATTTGAGAGAAAAATGGAGAAGTAGTACTGATAATACTGTGGATTTTTATAAGAAATCCTAGTACAATTTCCCTGAGCTATAATTTACCTCTGTGCACTCTGATGATCATAAAGAAGTAGGATTATTAAAAATATCATAAAGAATCCTAAGGATATAAACCACAACTAAGAGGGCAAGTGATCTTAATTTACCAATTCTGAAGAGATATGAACATAAAATAAATAGATTCTTCACAGTACTGAATTTTAAAAGGTCGGTAAAATGGGATTGGACATTGAGCTAATATTAGATAGCAATGCCAACAGTGCATTATGTTTAAAAATGCAGCCATATTGTTAAACATCTCACATTTCATAATTTATCAGAGATAGGATAGATATGGAACCATTTGATGAATGAGAAGACTGAGCCTTAGCAAATTTCATTCAGTCACTCATTTTACTCATATTTATCGAACATTGACTATTTGCCAGGGTCTCTGCCAGAAGCTGGAGATATATAAGAGAGCCTCTGTTTTCATGAAGCTTACAGCACAGTGTGAAAAAGACATTAATGAAATAACTACACAGATGTCCATATAATTGCAAACTGAGAAGAGTAACAAGAAAAGGAAAGTGCCACTCTAAAATCTTTTCTTTCAGTAGTAAACTAATCCAATCTGCAGAGCTGGAGAAGGCCTCCCTGAGAAAGTAATGATAGTGCTGATACATGAAGGATGAGTCATACCTCCTATGTAAAGGCTAAGGAGGGTGGAAAAAAGGAAATAGCCTTCCAGGCAGAGGAAAAAGCATGTACAAAGTCCCTGTGGTGGGAGCAAGAGTGGCAAAACTTTTCTTGGAAAGTTCCTGTTCATTCATCAAGATTCACATTAGGAGACACCTCTTTTGTCAGTTCCCCAAGCTCCCCAGGCAGCTGTATTTGTTCTACCTATTGTCTCAAAGCATTAGGGTCATAGTATTACAGCCTTTACCAACTTCTGGTGTAATTATTATTTTAGGTTTTACTTTTATCCAACTGACCATCATAAAATAAACTCGACTTGAAGTAAACAGCTGCACCTCTTAGTTGCTCACTCAACAGTGTGTAGCACAGTGTGTACCATAGATAGGCTCTAAATAAAATCTTGGACAATTAGTGAATATGCAAATGAATCCAGGAACCTTATGATAGCCTACCTTATCTTATAATGCCAAATTAGTAGATATAAAAAAGAACTTTTTTTCTAATAAGATTTTGAGAAAGAACATTGAATAAGAATGTTTTTAAAGCAAGTTAAAAACAAGAGATTTTAGAGGGTAAGTACATAATATGGTAAATTGCTCAAGGAAATAACCAAAGCAAATGGGATTTTGGCAATAATTATTATGTACTACTTGAAAGGCAAAAATAAATCTGTTCTGAAATCTTGAGAAATATATTTAAATATAATTTTTAAAATCCAAGGATTGGGTTATTGTCCAGTTTTTCTCCAGGACTGAGAGAAATTTATAAATGTTATAGTAGGGCCTGAAAAACACATTAATTTATCTTCCTTGTTAATAATTTACTAGGGGAATGTGATGCATCTTTCTTTCTTTCCTGAACTTTGCTGACTTTTTTCTTCTTGATAACAAGGCAATTTATACCCAAAGTGGTAGAGAAAAATGCTCCAGAAGCCTGGAACAGAGCTATCTTCTGTTTGTCCACTGAGGCTGTGCTGGATATTGATTTTGAAATGTGTGGAGCAGTATTCTTTTTCTATCTATTGCTGCCTCTTTCATTTTTGTTTTAGTAAACAAGTCAATAATTTACCACTTATATATCTCCCCTAAAATAGTTATCTTATGAAATAAAAATAATAAAGTTCTGAGTTCCCAGAAGTATTCCAGGAATATGATTAGTATGGACTACTTGTGTTACTAGGAATTGAAGCTCTGACGTATTCAAATAAGATCTAATGGTTTTGAGATGGTGCTGGCAAACCCATAATCTGTCTGGCATGACACTCAACTGATGTTTAGTATAGGAGGAAAATGACTTGGGGTATGGGAGGCAAAAGAATGTGTATGTGCACATGCCAGTATCAAATACATGTGTGTATGTGTGTGCATGTGTACGTGTAGTCTGAGAAAGTGTACTGAGACAATTTTGTGTTAAAACATTATAAAAAGACGTATTATTTTCTCATTACAAATTACCAGTAAATAAAATCTAACAAAAATTTTCTTGGCCAGTAAGGACTGTGACTGAAATAATGTTGAAGCTTATGGTCCTGTCTCTGATTGGCAGTCACCAGTCAACAAATGAACTAAAGAAACCATCCCCAAGCATCACCATTCCCCTTTATGGGCCTATTTTTACGTTTTGCCAGCTAACATTGATATGTGAGGCAGAAATACAATTTAGATAAGAATTATATTTTGAGTGTCTTTATTAGTCCATCTGCAATAAAAATGTTTAAGATTCACACATGTAAAATGAAAGTACAGATTTAAAAAAATAAGCAAACAATGAAAACAAAAACCTGCCGATATAACTCTAAAAGAAAAACCCACAATGAAGTAACCTGAGAAATCCCGAGGGCCACAATGACTTTTGGAGCAGCAAAAAGCACTACTATTTTGAATGAAAGAGTTGGGATCAAAGTGGCATAGGTAAAAGGCAGGCTTTACAGGTTGAAATAATTGGAAAAGGCAGAAGTGTGGCTAGGAATCCAATACTGCCAATACTGCCTCTTACTCTGCCCCACCTCTGCTTCTTTCTGGGTGTGAAATTGTATCTCTGTTTGGGGGAGCCAGCTGTGCATTGTGACCGACTGCAGTCACTAAAGACATGTGATGGAGTACACAAACAGATAAACACTCCACAACTTACACAAGATGGATGGAATATCCCTTTGTTTATAACCCAGATGCAAGTAAATTTATTACATAAATGTGATGATAATAAACATATTGTTCTATTATCTGCTTTTAATCCTTAACTATCATTCATGCTAGTACATAAATGTCAAGCTTATCTTTATCTTAACGACGTCCTAATATGAATTTATAATATGTGTTCAAATCTGCCACTCACTGGCTATATACAATCTTGAGCTGGTATTTAACATCTCTATTGCTTGGTAAGATTCTTCATCTGAAAAATAGGGATCATTATACTACCTATGTTATTAGGTTGTGGAGGAAACTAAGTCAGATAACAAATGTAAAGTACTCTGTATATTTCTGACACATAGTAAAAACTCAATAAAGGTTATTAGTATTATTTGTATTATTGTTAATTTATCAATTTCACATGAGCATATGGTTTAATTTTTCATCAATATAAACACCACTACACTAGATATTCTCATATTTATCTTTGTCCTTGGATCTTTTTCCCCTCTCTTTTAGGATTAAGTTCTACAAGTTGAATTAATAGATCAAAAGGTCTACACATTTAAAACATTTAGACATCTTGCTAGATGGTTCTCCTGAAAGGTTGTATCAATTCATACATCCATGCCTGGGGCTATTTCTCCATACCCTTAACAACATTAAATGTTCAGATGACTACAAGTGACTCTAGTCTAAATTCTACATTTGGTTTCAAAATGAATATTCTTTATGGCCTGTTTTCCTATAATGTTACAAATATTTAAAACAGTAATAAAAAGAAACTAAAATAGTGTTTGGGAACCATAAAAAAAGAGTTTTCCAACTGTGAATCCTACTGCTGTTGATTAAGAGGATATCTGGGGAAGAGTTAAAATAATACTTGTGGGGTGAGCAGCCTTAGTTGCTAAGTAGAAAATTCAGGAAAAAAGCCAAGTATTTTAATTTCCCACAATACATCACTTCGACCATCTGTGAAAACAATAATGTTCTCTTTAAAGAAGAAACAATTACTGAAAAAGGGGGTTTAGGGGAATATCTTGATACATATTTTTGTTCTTCAATTAGCTCTTTGTTAATGGGTTGCTAAGACACATAATAATAATTAATGCCTAAAACACTAATATTTAGCAAAATAGAGATCCATAATCTGAAATAATAATCTCGGTTATAACTATATTATAACTTTATTTGTACACATGATATTATTTTTATAATCTCACCCTCATTTTCTTAATGGATGGATGGATGGATAGATAGTTAAGAAAAATGCTATCATGGATTGGTTTGCTTAATAAAACATTATTATAATTTACATGATAGAATAAAAAGAATAGCTTCCCCAAAAGAATGGAAACGAGGTAGGATGATTTCTAAAATATTTATCATGGGGGTATTACTATTTTTCATTTCATTTTGCCACAGATGAATATTGTTTCACTTTCTTTGATATTTTTTCTCCAGTTAATCTCTATATCTAACAAGTCTCTAGACTTAGTCTTTTATGTATATGGCAAATATTTAGGTTCCATCATCGACTTTATGGAAGTAGGACAATTTCCTAAAAAAACTTCCTCCATGGCAGAAAGAGTTGACTATACAAAGAACAATAACATAAATTACAGGATCAAATATCTTAGTGAACATGTGCTTCGATCATACATTAAAATTCATCTCTATAGTGGTGCTACAAACAACATTCTTGGAAAAAATCACAAGATACTTCAAATTATGCGAAGCATTTGGTTTGTAAAGACAAGTTTTTTTTAAAAAAAATACCCTGTAAAATTTCCTAGAAACACAATTTATGTCCTAACATGCTTAAAGGCTAGGGTTGTCCCAGGCAACAGCAGCTTTTGTTCAGCATTTCTGGCTTAGGATGGATTCATGGACAGTTTGCAATCAGTGTTGAAATGCAGGCTCTAGTGAAAACTGTGAGAAGCTGAGAAATGTTACATGCATAATTCATAGTTCCCTCATCACTGGATGTATGTGTGTGTGAGAATTCAGGGTTACATTGCTATCCTAGTTCATTGAAAGTATGGGTTTTGGTATATTCTATATTCTTTTATTCGTGTTTTTAAAAAATCCCATCCCTTTTATCAAAAGGAAGATCTTCTGGAAAGCATTCTCACTTTAACCCTTCCATTTCCTACCATGACCTACATAGCCCCAAATTATTTGTTTTCTATGTACTATCCCTGCCTCATTGTATATTCCTGTCTCTCTCCTCTACCTTTCAGCTACACTGGCCTCCTGACAATTCCTAGAACACTCCAGGCTATTTTCCGACTCAAGACTTTTTGGACCATACTGTTCTTTCCAACTGTGGTAGGTAGACTAAGATGCCTGGTGGCCTGAGTTCTTTGGGGTCTTTTTGCCAGAGACCTCTTTCAGTGCCTTGCCAGCAGGTCCTCTCTGTAGTGCAGCTTACAATATGGCAGCTGGCTTCTCTTAGAGCAAACAAGAAAGAACACTCAGTCTTTTTGTAACCTTACCAAGAAGTGACATTCCATCACTTTGCTATAATCATTAGAAGTGAATCACTGGGTCCAGTGTACACTGCGAGAGAGAGGACTGAAAAAAGGATATGAAATGGGAATCATTAAGGGCCCCAGTCGAGCCTTCAGAGAACACAGTCCAAGCCAACAGCGCAACTGCAACCTCCTGAGAGACCTAAGCCAGAAGCACCCAGCAAAGCTGTTGCCTGGATTTGTGACCTGCAGAAACTGTAATAAATGTATGTTGTTTTAAGCCAACATATTTCAAAGTGATTTGTCATGCAGCAACGGATAACTAAAAAGCCACCTAAAACTATTCTTCTCTTGGTCTATGCATTTCAGGCCTTTTCCCTTTCTTCATTTGTCAGTTTCAAAGTCACCTAGGAGAGGACTTCGTCAATCACCCCAGGTAAAGTAGACGCTTTCTCCACCTTTTATTCACTATTTAAAGATTTCTTTATCAATAGCAAGGGGGATAGTATTTTGTGTGTGATAAAATTTAAATTTGAGGAAGGTCCTGTGCTTCTCTTGTTCACGGTGTCTTTCACAGTGCCTCCTGCTTAGTAAGAGCTTAGTAATACATTTTAAATGGATTATTAAGAATGGGTGTAATTCATCTGAAACTTGAATTAATCAAATTGAAACTTCACAATACCTTGCAAAATAAAAAAGCATATTTATTCCAGAATAGTTCAGTCTTAAAAAATTGATAAGCATTTTATGATTATTATTAATAGTATTAGTAGATATTTAGGTTTTTAAATTACTATGGAAGGGCCAAATGCGGTGGCTCATGCTTATAATCCCAGCACTCTGGGAGGCCAAAGAGGGAGGATTGCTTGAGCTCAGGAGTTTAGGACCAGCCTGAGAAAGAGTGAGACCCTGTCTCTACTAAAAATAGAAAAATTAGCTGGGCATTATGACACATATCTGTAGTCCTAGCTACTTGGGAGGCTGAGGCAGGAGGATCGCTTGAGCCCAAGAGTTTGAGGTTGCAGCAAGCTAGGATGATGCCACTGCACTCTACCCAGGGCAACAGAGTGAGACTGTCTCAAAAAACAAAACAAACAAACAAAAAAACAAACCAGAAAAGGAAACTGAACTCACTTTCTCACTACCCCTCCACCCCCCAAAAAATAATAAATTACTTTGGAATAAAATACAGAATAAAATAGATTATCTCATAAATATGTAATGAACTTAATTTAAACATCCATTTCAAGTTTGTTCTTAATTGATTTGTGCCTGTTCAAGATTTATGTTTAAAGACAACTTAAATATTTCTAGTATATTTTTGAAAAGGATCTCATTATGGTCAAACATGGTTTGTTTTTGCCATTTGAATCTATCTTCAACTCAACTGTTATAAAAACTTCAACTCAAGTGTAATAAAAACTATAGATCACTTTGACATTAGTTGAGTATATGGTCATACATGGAACAAGAGAGTCTCCCTGACTGTATTTAATAGATACCAAGGCCACCTTAGAGTCAAGAAACAAAGGAGAAATGAAGCTCTTTCAGTGTTTCTGAAATATCTCTTGTCTTCTCCAGCTTTAGGTTCCTCACATAATAGTATTACTGATTAGAATATAAGACATAGATGTCTATAAAATTTCTTATCATCACTTAGATCATGGTTTATCAAAATCACTGAATGTTAAATTTTGATATATAAAGAAACATCAACAACTTTTAAGTGAGTTAGAGTTACAGATTTGTGAATCTAAGAATTAAGTAGTGGTATTAAGGAGAAAGACTTTTCATCTTCTAAGACTTTTTGAAATGTAACATTATAAAGGGAGACTCTTTAATTCCATTCATGACAATATCCTCAGCTAATGACAAAGTGATCTATAGTTTTTATAACAGTTTAGTTGAAGAAAGACTCAAATGGCAAAACAAACTATGTCTGACCATGATGGGATCCTTTTCAAAAATATACCAGAAACACTTAAGTAGTCTTTAATTCTTGGATGTATTTCATGAGAGATAAGGAATGGTTGATAATGATAAAGCAAACAATCTAGGATAGGGCTGAGATACTTTTTCTGACAAGAAAATTAAATCCCTGGTGGGGTCAGGAAGACTTGGATTCTTAATCTTGCTCAACCCCTTATCTGTTACATGATTTCAACAAGTTACTAAACATCCCTGAGCCACTATCTGTAAAATGAAGGAAATGACAGAGTCTTCCACTGGATTGATGTGAGAATTAAATGAGTTTTACACATAAAGGTCAGCATTTAGCACAAGGCCCATCACAAAATGAAAGCTCAATAATATCAGCTAGAGAATTCACAGGAATTATTATCATTACTTTGGTGTTGTTATTATCTCTTAGCATAGCCAAAATATGGGGAAGGAAGAGAAGATTGTTTATATCATATCTATCTATCTCAATAAGTAAAATGAGAATTATATTAGCATGTTGAAGAAAAGCCATCCATTCTTACCCACGAACAATAATGGGAGAACATTTAAAATGATTTCTGTGAAACATAAACTATAAACCACAAATACTTTTCTAATATTTAAAACTTATAAGAAAAATGCATAAATACAACATTATTTAGTACAGAGTGAATATTTAAAGAGATATTGGAAAAAACAAACAATAGTGTTAGGTATCTTTACACTTACATCTAGTTTCTCAATATCTTAGGAAAAAAATAAACACGTCTGGAGTTAACATAATATTCTGTCTTGTCCTCTGAAGATAAAACACATGATAATCAAGGTAAAGTTTCAATTGTACATCACACTAGTGATAGATTCGAGCACAGATCTATGACCATAGATTTGATGATTTCAGTAGTCATATCTAACAAAGTTACTATAAGTGGCAAAAACTTGCCTTTGGTCTCCTCTACACTAAGGGCACTTAGAGTTTCTTCTAATAACTTCCTAGAGCTATCTAAATAGAGCTGCCCACTGTTGCTTGTAATAGCATATTAATGTTAGATCACAAGGCAACTTGATGAAACAGTCCTTGGTTTTTACAGAATATCTGAAAAATTCTTTAGCAAGGTATTTGGGACCATTCACTAACAGCCCAATCTCCCTTTTCAAACTCACTGCCTACCACTGTCCCCATTACATAACATTTTCTTGAACCTTAATGGACTATTATAAATAATCTAAGAATGTCTTAAGTTCTTACAGCTTTAGGCTTTTGTACAAACTACCACATCTTAAATGTCACCACCTAAAATTGCCTTGATCTTCTACCTTTAAGTCCCAGCTAAATTCTCATCATCTTGACAAAATCCCTACTCACTTTGCTCCTTACCTATCTTCCACTTCTAGAAGGAATTAATGGCTTCATTTTTAATGCTTTTAATTTATATCTCTAGCAGAGAATTATAGTCTGCTATTGGCATTTGATTCCTGCATTATTTTCTCTAAGAGAGTGTGTCTTTGTGACAAAATCCTATACTTTTTTCATCTATTTTACTTCAGAGCTAGCACATAGTTCAGTAACCACAAAGTGTACCTACTACTTGATGTATTGAATTGAAACAAATTTCATTATTATGCTTAAGTTTAGTCTTCAAATATTTCCTCACAAAGCTAGCACAGTGGCTTATACATAGCAGAAACCAAAAATATTAATGAATGGATGAATAAATAACTGTATCTTGTGAGAAGTGAAACAAAGGTAGAAAACAGAAGCTCTATGCCTTGACCTCCTCCACAGATATGTATCCATGGATATATATGTCCTATTTGAGAAGTAACAGTACTGCTATTGTCACAGGAAACTTCTAACTTGTAATGAATAGAGCTGCAATTATATTCCCTCCAGATTTTATAATCTTTCTTATTTTAAATGAGACTTATTGACATCAACAACACAAACACAGTTGTAACTGTAAATTCAGGAATGATAGCCTTTTACTGACAAAACTGTAGTGAGCTGAGTTGATTCAGTTGATTGGATGAAGCTACTTTTAAAACAGCCACTGGATTTTTGTAAATTTTCTTAAAATTTGGAATTATTTTTTACTTTACACTGTGTGGGAAGAAAATGCATTGCACAGAATGTCAAACAACAGAAATGTCATGAAAGAAAATTTTAGAAACAAACATCCTTATATTTTAAGGCAAGAGGGTTTGAGAATGAGAGCCTCCAAGTTTAAATGGTTAGTTTTCCACTATAAGCACAATTTTGAAGGGCAAGGTAAAGTATACAGAGAAAGTAGAAAGTGCCAGATGGACACAGTCAGCAGTGATGATATGTATGGATGTATGTGACTCAGTATGTTCAGGCTGCTATAACAAAATACTATAAACTGGGTGGCTTATAAACAACATAAATTCATTTTTCACAGTTTTAGAGGCTGGGAAGTCCAAGATCAGGGTGCCAACATGGTCAGGTTCTCCTGAGGGCCCTCTTATGCATTCTGGACTGCTGGCTTTTCCCTGTGTCCTCCCAGGAAGAGGGATCTTTCTAGGGACTGTTTTATGAGGGTACTAATCCCATTCATGAAGGCTCCACCCTCATTACTTGATCACTTCACATCCCAATACCATCATCTTGGGGGTTAAGATTTTAACATATGAATTGGGGGGATGCAAACATTCAGTCTATTGCAGTACATATGTACACACATCTGCACATGTATGTGTGTATGTACGTATATAATGGATGAATGGTGAGAAAGGGAAACTTGATTGCATGATAAACACTTAGATTCCACACACCTATATTCTTGTGAGCCAAGGGATAATGTTGGTAAAGACATTACCTTTTCAAAAATTTAAGAAATCTATCGACTGGGGCACAGTGGCTTACACCTGTAATCCTAGCACTCTGGGAGGCCGAGACGGGAGGATTGCTCAAGGTCAGGAGTTCAAGACCAGCCTAAGCAAGAGCAAGACTCCGTCTCTACTAAAAATAGAAAGAAATGATCTGGACAGCTAAAAATATATACAGAAAAAAAGTTAGCCAGGCGTGGTGGCACATGCCTGTAGTCCCAGCTACTCGGGAGGCTGAGGCAGAAGGATTGTTTGAGCCCAGGAGTCTGAGGTTGCTGTGAGCTAGGCTGATGCCACAGCACTCTAGCCCGGCCAACAGAGTGAGACTCTGTCTCAAAAAAAAGAAATCAATCAAGGGTAAAAAGAACTGTATTTATGATATAAACAAAGATATTTTTTATTTTTCAGTGCTATGGTGTGAATGTTCCCTCCAAAATGCATGTTAACACTTAATCCCCAGAGTGGTAGTATTGAGAGGTGGGGCCTTAAGATGTGATTGGATCATGAAGGCTCTGCCCTAACGAATAGATTAATTCATTCATAAATTAAGGAACTAATGGGTTAATGTATTAATGGGTTATCATGGAAGGGGAAATGGTGGCTTTATAAAAAGAGACAAAAAGACCTGAACTAGCATGTTAGCATGCTCAGCCCCCTTGCCATGTAATGCCCTGTGCCACCTCAGAACACAGTAGAGTCCCCACCAGAAGGGTAGAGTCCCCACCAGTAGAGTCCCCACAGAAGGCTCTCACCAGATGTGGCCCCTTGACTTTGGACTTCTGAGCTTGCATAGCTATAAGAAATAAATTCATTTTTTAAATAAATTACCCAGTTTCAGGTATTGTTATAAGCAACATAAATCAGAATAAAACATTGAGGAAGAATCAGCTTGCTATAATCACTGTAAGACAGGGCTCACAGTGAATGTGCAAATATCAAAAATTGCTGAAGAATTTTCCAGAAAAGTCAGCCGAACTTGCTGAGCAAGAAGGCTTTTGCATGTAACAAGTGCTTATTTTAAAATGCATAGCTCTTAAACAGCTACATTGCTAAGGAAGAAAAATAAGAGCCTTGCTATACAGCAAAGAAATTATTAGAGTCTCAAGTAAAGTTCACCAATAAGGACTATTATTGGGTTGGAAGAACAGGGGATCACTGAAGAAAAAAGGAGTCAGGATGGAAAACTTACTATTCCAGCATGTACAACGGGAAGACTCTCAGAAACAGGTAAATTTATGAAAGAAACAATGTTTGGTATGAATGAGCTCAGCTTTGACTCTTTACTGGTGTCTTAGTTGGGTGTCCTTCCTCATACTCTGTCTGCCTATTTGTTACATGTCTAATTAATAACCTCTCTCCACCTCTAACCACACATAGTTACTATACTCAAGAAATAACTAGTGTTCTTCCAAAGGTCAGCTCTAGGCAAATTCCTATTGGCCAATTTTATTGGTTAGAATCCCCCAAAATTACAGGTACTTATTCCTAATGTTGTTCAGCTGAGCTTGATGTCTTTTTCCAATTTCATGGTAACAAGGTTTTGATTTATCCTGTCATATTTCTCATTGATAAGGCAAAATGAAAAGAAATGTATACTGATAAATAGATCAACCTTACTCTGTCCATAACCGTGCATTTGCTTGAATAAATATCTTTCCTCCCATTGTTTCCAAGAAGAATTCAGTGAGAAACATGAGCTATGATCCCCAGGAAAAACAGATTCTTATATAACAATAAAAACATTTTTAAAGCCTGTGCAGTTACACAAAAGAGGTTTCTTCCCCATATACCCAGATAGCCAAGAAGAGATGAAGAAAAAAAAGAATCACTTTCTCTCAAAATTGCACAAAACCAAGGTGATGCATATTCCATTGTTCTATCCATTTCAGCTAGCTAGACACCATTTTTTTCAAAACAAGAAATAGAAGATTGTGCTCACTGAAAAGAAAGAATTTTTTAGAGCTCATATTATAGCAGTTGTTCTGACTTACTGAACAACAGTGAGGCACCTAACCTCTTCTTGTCCTCTTGTCCCTCAAGAAAGTATCTGTTTGTGCTCGACAATGGCAATTATTAGTAATGACTTCAACTGAAGACCTTTTGTTATTGTGGCTTAGAATTGATGTAGGATACATGAGTGTCTACAGAAGATAAAAAAAAAAAAAAAACTCCCCAAATTACGAAAGATTTCGTTTCAAAACAGCCTGATTTCTTTATAATATCTGAAATTAAAGTCTCTGAAAAGAATACAACTTCAGTTATTACGATTCACAGCTCTTCACAGGATGAAAATGTAATAAGTGAAACCTTCACTAAAACAGAAATGCCAACTCTAAAAGGAAATAATGATCAATAATTGAACACTAAACTTGGCAAATGAACTGTTTTATCAAGAAACATTACGATGTAAAGTAGAAATGGGCACTGCTATGGTCTGCATGTTTGTCCCTCACCCCCCAAATTCATATGTTAAAATCCTCCCCACCCTCAAGGTAATGGTATTAAAAGGTGGGGCCGTTAGCAGGTGAATAGATCATGAGGGCAGAGCTCTCTTGAATGGGATTATAGTGCCTTTGTAACAGAGGCCCAGAGAGCTGTTTTGCCCCTTCCACCACGTGAAGTCACACCAAGATGGTGCCATCTTATGGGGAAGATAGCCCTTACCAGACACTAAATCTGCTGGTGCCTTGATTTTGGATTTCCTAGCCTACAAAACTGTGAGAAATAAATTTAAGTTGAGTATAAGCTACCCAGTTTCTAGTATTTTGTTATAGCATGCTGAACAAACTAAGACAGACACAAATGGATATTCCAGTATTCTCTTAAATGTGGATTTGACCCTCCACTTCTCTCTCTCCTTTTTTAAGGCACTCCTTCTGTCTTGTTATTGATAGAATTATGGTGATAAACCAGGAATAGGTTTCCTCTCTGCCAGCACTTCTGAAACTTTAAAATGCATGGGATTCACCTGGGGATCTTGTTAAAAATGCTGATTCTGGTCCTCAGGTCTGGGCTGGGGATAATGATTCCACATTTCTAACAAGCTCCCATGGTTGTCAGCGCCCATGCTGATGCTGCTTGTTCATGGACCACACTTTGAGTAGCATGGCTCTGTGTGACTTGGTGTGGGAGGAATGCAGTTATACATACAGCCAGACAGAAAATTACTAGCCTTGTTACTTATTGTAATTAAACTCAGAAACAAAGGAAATTTCAGTTATTGTGAATCACAAACCCAAGCAGAAAAAAAAAAAAAAAGAAGGGACAGTGAATTGGACAACAAACATTTTGCATTTCTAGTTTGTGGAAGTTTTAAAACAAGATGTATTTCTTCAAGTTTACTTTTATTATACATATAACCGGGACAAACATAATGCCTACCTTATAATATCATGTGAAGATTAAATAAGATACTGTATTGGAGGCACTTATCACAGTTCCTTCACATAGTAAGGGCTAAATAGACATCATTCATTTCCTACTGATATTACTAGCAATATTATTATCATCAAGATCTCACTATCATCAAAATAGAATATTAAAGACAACAGCGAGAATCCAATCCAGTATTTTCATCACACAGGTGAGGAAATTGAAGACGCAGAAGTGGAAGTGACTTTTCCAAGATCATATAAAAAAATCAGTAGCAGAACTAAAATGTAAATCTGATCTTTTTCTATATAAGTAATTAATTCAGTCATTTATTCATCAAACATTTGAGTGTCAAATATCTGTCAGTTACTATGCTGTGAACACAAAATGAGAACAGAAGACACCCTGTCTTCAAGGAACATCCAGGAACAATTTTATACTACAATCATTTAAATAATTATACACAAAAAGTGTTTTAACATAGAAAAAAGTGCTATATTCGAGGAGCACCATGAATACAATGGAAGATTTCATAGAAAAATAGAAAATTAGGAGTTTGCTTGATAAGTATGGAAGGGGAAGATGTTTTAGGCAAAAGGAACAGCATGTGCAAAGGCAAAAGCCAGCATGTAACACTGGCAGGAGAGGGACATGAAGGCTGGTGTTCTATCGTGAAGGAATCTCTGCACAGCAAAAAGTAGATGAGATTGCGTTGTAAGGCAGAAGTACTGAGCTGGCCACTAGGAGACCCAGTCCCCTAGTAAGTTTTGTTTGCCATACACAATGTTTTAAAAATTTTCAAATTAATTGTCAACATTTAACAGTTGGGATATTTCACATGAGTATCCAGGTTTTTGGCTTCTTTTGAAAATTCAGAAGATCGTATCACACTGGGTATGCTGTTCCATGCAGCAAAGCTTCATTAGAAATACATGATGGTGCCCCTTTTAAATGCCTTATCTGTTTTCCAGGCTTAACTCCATATTGATGTATACACCTGACTTCTTTAGGCCTTTGAGATTTATGACCAGGCAGTTCATATGTTAGAACTTCTGTGTTTTCAACATTGAATGGCAATAAGCTTCTTGGCCAGTAGATGGTATACCAAAGTGACAGATTTTCCAAATATTCCTCTACTGGATAAGCCAATCATTGATACCAAGAAGGTGCATTTTGGATGTGAGGGCTTGTGCTAATTATTGACTAGTCTCTCAAAGGCCAAAGTCATAACTTGAATCTCCATGGACATCAGTTAGCTTCCTTGATCAATAGCTATAAGCACAAATGAAGAATTACCATTAAATCATCATGCATAATAAAAAATAAATTTCAAAATATTCAAAGTAAGTCAGTTGTTTATTATCTGTGTTAAAAATTCAAATCTCAACATAAATTAAAAAAAGTAAATAGAAAATATAAAGATAATCCCTGAATAAAACTTCTTAAAAATCAGCATAGAGAGGAGCTCCAAATGTGCATAGACATGACAAAGATAGCACTATGAAAAGGTAGCTCCATATACTAACGGCTGAAACATATTTGCAAGATGGAAAAAAGGTCTCTCAGATATTTATATGATTACCCATAATTTTGTAAACAATTCCTCCAATTCGTTCGTTTTTTATGAAATTATCAAATTCCACTAAGATATTTGAAACCAGAAGGGAAATTTTACTGGTATTATTTATTTGAATGCACAAAATGTATTTATTTATTTATTTGATATTTTAGAAGAAATGCAACTACTTGTGTGCCTTCTGAAAGTATAATACATATTTATTCAACTCAGGTTTTGGAGAAATATTTGAAAAAGTATTAATGGGACTATTTATAGTATTTGTTGGCACAGAATAAATAAGGATAGTATTTATGCTTTTAGCCAACAGAGTAACAGGTTTCTGAAACTAAGTGGTCATGGAGAACTGTCGGTATTCTTTTTGTTTGTTTTTTTGCTCCTTTTAGGATGAATAAATTATCCACTACTTTCTATTAGCTACATATATTTTAAAGGCCCTTTACATTTTGGCGGTAGTTTTCGGTTGACATTTTAGGCTGCTATTCCCATGGAAAAGAATGCTGACATTAAGAAGCAGCATATGTAGTATTATAGACCTAAGTATCTACCCTTTTTTTGTTAACAAATTTATTGAGGCACAATTTACACAGCATAAAACTATGCATTCTAAATGTACAAAGAAAATATTTTTAGTAAAATTACTGAGTTTTGCAACCATCATCATGATCCAATTTTATTTATTTATTTTTGAATCTTCTAGGCTTTATTCTTTAATTAGTAGACTTTTTAAAGAGCAGTTTTAAATTTACAGAAAAATTGACCAGAAAGTATAGGGAGTTCCCACATACCTCTTTCCCCTGAGCACAATTTCCCCTATGATTTTCATCTTGCATTAGAGGGGTGCATTTGTTACAATTGATGAGACAATCTTGATGTATTAGCATTAACCAAAATACATAGTCACATTAGAGTTCAGTCTTAGTGTTGTACATTCTATAGGTTTTGACAAGTGCATAATATCATGTGTCCCACTAATCTATTTTCTGTGTGTATAGATTTGCTTTTTCTAGACATTTCATGTAGATGGATGCATACAATATGTGCTCTTTTGTGTCTGGCTTCTTTTACTCAGCAAAGTTTTTGATGTTCATCCATTTTGTATCAGGTATTTGTATTTTGTTCTTTTTTATGGTATAGATGTGCCATATTTTTTAGTTATTCACCAGTCTCAGCATCTATCCTATTTTTTTTTTCATTTAATTCACAATATTTAAACAATTATTTTGTTGGCTCTACTTAGAATTCTTTGGATGTTGAAGATGAGAATCTTAATATTTCATTGCTCTTATAGAGAAATGTGAAACACACATCTGGATCTTACTTCTAAGTTGGCCAGGCCCTGATGACTTTGCATTCTCTAAACTAACTAAACTATTTACTAACTATCCAAACACAGAATAACTTAATTGTGACTCCAAATTTCATTGAACTGTTGCAGGACACAAATAATGCTTTTTCTAGACACTGTCACACAGGCAGGACAACAGCATGAGCCACAGGGAAGAGATTTGGGGAAAGAATTACAAATGGAAAAATCCATTAATAAAAGAGCATGCTTAAAGATATTCCATTTTTCTAGCAGAGGTCAGAAGGAGCTGTTTTGTTCAGCAAAGCTTTAATGCTTCATGAACACACAGAAAGCTAATCCCCAGCTAGTTAAAAATGCCAAGTTCATGCAATGGCAAAAAGAAATGTTATACTGCTTATGGATTTATAGAGAGCAAAAAAAAAAAAAAAAAAGAAAGAAAGAAAGAAAAGAAAACACAAGAAAATATTACAAAATACATTGCTCTATATGCTAACAGGCTTTGGAAGAAGTTTCATTCTGTTTATAATCAAAATGCTGATATTGGCTGACATATACTCAGAATGTATAAACAGAGAAGAGAAAGCAAAAGAAGGTGTGGAAGATTAAGCAGAGTATTGTATAATTTATAAGGCCCTGGAAAATGATAGAGTGTAACGGAAAACAACTGAGACTCATTATCTGTGTACTATATAGAAAATAGAAAGTACCAGACTAGCACTCAAATATATTTTTATTATGAGTCCAATATACCTAATTTGCAATTAGAGTTTTTTCCCCTTGGTAATCATACATTTTATGAATCTATAATTAGAAAAATGTTTTTCTACATATTCTGCTCTTTCCACAAATATATACACACATATATATTTTTTTAAAGCAAAGGAATCCCTGTTTTTGTTTTTTTTTTAAAGTCAACACCAAAATCTCAATTTTTCCTTGAAATATTTTCATTGATGTTTCACACCAATGGTTTTATTTTCTCTGGGTCAGATCTAAGTTCTTAAGATTTGTAAGTAGTAAAACCTCTGCTTCATTAAACAAAGTCCTTGGAATACAAAATATCTCTACAGCATAGGTCAAGGGCCATACTTCTGTCATGACACTCTGTCGAATTGCTAGAGAGGGAGAGAAATGAAGTTTCAAGGATGTAAGATAATAGCATCATTTCATGGATGTTTGGAAATATTTAATTTCTCTTAGCAGTCACTCTGCTTTGGAATCAAGAGTTTCAATACTTTATTTCTAAAATTACGTAAATAATTCTGTTATGTTTGGGGAAAAATTAATTCTATTACCTATTATAGAAAGATTTATCTTAATTTTGATTATATTTTTATTCCAGATTCCTTTTAATGTGGCAAATCTACTACTGGTTGCTGTGTTTTATCAAACCACTCTAGAGATTCTTGGTATGAAAATGTCTTAGTACATTTCTCAAGATGGTCCAGCAAGGCTTGGGAAAGGAACTCCTAGCAATGATAACATGTATATTATTTGTAGGTGCTATTCCTTCACTCAGATGCTTCGGAATTAATTAATTCAATCATTCCACAAATATATATTGAACATGGGCTATTTATGTGCCAGACACTATTATACACATGGGGATGGAGTAAGAAACAAAGGAGAAAATGAAATCTCTGCTTCATTGAGATTACACTCTAGGGGGAGTTCAACCAACATGGTATAGGTAGGCAAAATATATAGAACGTTAAAGATTTACTAATGGTAAGAGAAAGACATAAATTAGGGAAAGGGAATATAAAATGTTGGGGTGAGATGAAATGTTACATAGGGAGGCCTGGGCAGGTCTTACTAAAAAGGTGAAGGAGTTGGCCCTGGGATTTTTGGGAGGGAAAGCATTAGCTGAAAGAGACCATGCAAAAGCTCTGAACAGCAGAAATGTGATTAGTAAATTCAACTACATCCATAATCCAACCTCATCTCACCATCTACTTTTCTACTACCCAACATCACCCTCCTCAATGACTGCAAAGCTTCCTACCTGATCTCTCCATTTACTCAATACTGAGATCACCTTAGCTACCAGAGGGCAAAGGAGGAAGTACAGGGACCAGTTAGGACCCAGAAGAGAGGGGAAGTAGCTTTCTGAAATTATAAGGAACAGGTGGGGATGGAATAAAGAGCTCAGCTTTGGATACAGCTCAGATAAATATCTTCCATACTCATCAGACATCCAGGTGGAGATGCAAGTTGACGACTAGATATATGCATCTGGAGTTCAGTGCAGATATTGGGATGGAAGTAATATGTTGAGAACGATCAGTTTATAGATGGTTCTATAAACCATGCAAGAGTTGGTGGATTATCTTGGGAATGAATGTAGACAGGAAAAAATAGAGGTCCAAGGACCGAGCCCTGGAGCATTTCAAAATGTAGAAGTCAGAGAGATGAGAAAACACTTACAGTGAAACTGACAAGGAGTTATGAGAAATGTTAAAAGAAAAACCAGGCAAGTGTGGTACACTGGAATTCATAATAAGCCTTCTAGGTTTCATTCGCATTTCTGACTCAACCCTTACTTGCCTCCCCGCCCCCCATCCACTGCACCATGGGGCTGAGCCCAGGGAATAGGGCCACTGATACTCTAGTGGCCCAAGCCTATAGTATTGGTGCTGTTTTTTAATTCGTTCTAATTGTCCACATTCAATCAATCCCCTTGTTCTGCTTAAGGATTTCTCAACTCTGTTCCCTTTTCTTCATTATCCTGGTTCAGAATATCATCATCTAGGTCTAAGATAATTAAAGAGCCTCCCAGTCTTACCAGTACCCACATCCTCCAGTCTTTCATCCCATAAATCTATCCTCCATGTCTTGGTCAGAGTGATCTTCCTAAAAGGTAAATCTAACAAATGGGAAGTCCTTCAATCACTTCCCATTGCCGTCACCATCAAGTCTAAAATCAAGGCCCTTCACAATCAATACTCTACACTATTCTCCAGCACGTCTTCTTTTACTGCCCCCATACACACCAGCCATTTCACCCAACTTTCGATTCCTTCATAGCATCAGCTCTGCAGGAGAGTCTGCATAAGGTGTCCCATGATGTGGAACTCTCCTTTTCCCAGCGTCACCTAACTAACTCCTACTCACACTTGAGGTCTCAGTTTAAATGGTATTTCCCTCAGGAATTCATCACTGGCACTCCTTATCTGGGATTTTTGCCTCTTTTCTGGGCTTCTTATTTCAGCAATGATTACACTGATTTTTCACCATTTAGTAATTGGTTTGTAGCCCTACGATGCTGACCATTAAAAGTGTCTTTCTTGCTCACTGTGTTTGCTCTGTTTGCCAGAACATTGTCAGAAATATTGCAGGTATTCAATAATTATTAATAATTGCTTAGTAAATGAAGAGGTGAAATCTTACTTGCTCTTGCCCTCACTTCAATAACATAACTTCTAGCCTCTTCCAAAGTCTTCTTCCCTTTGTCCCTATTTGGGTACCTTTGAGAGTCCTCATGAGGTATTTCTCATGTACACACCAACAAGTCTACTACCACTAGGCACTAAAGGGACACTATGCCCCCAAGCACTTATCGTCTTATACTAGCATCTCATCTCCAACCAGGCCTCTGCTGATTCCTCCGTTAAGTTCAGTAATGGCAGAAGGGTTCTGGAACTACCATGGTGCCTAAGGCTCTATGTGCCCAAGGCTCTATGTGCCCAGCTGAAATGAGAGAAATTCTCCTCTAGGTCACAGGTTATCATAACAACACTTAAGTGGAATTGCCTTTGCCCCTTGTTACTTTAACACCATTGTATACATAGTTCCTTCTGTTTCTACCTAAAGCCTCCCCTTAAATGTGATTCAAACTTAGTTCTTAGGGCTCAAGCTTGGGAACAAACTTTATACCATTCTCTTCATCTCCCTTTCTTTTTTAAATCAGTATCTTGATACCTGGAAGTAAAAATTTCTAGTCATGAGCTCCCTGTCCTGCCCTCCCAATCCACACTAAATGCAAATCAAATCATATACACTTAGGTCTAGGGGATTGCTGACTATTCTAAAACTAAGATCAGGCTAAACCAGAAAATTATTTCTACTACTTCTCTCCTTAGGACAGTATAATTATGGATAGAAGGTTTATCTCAGGGTTAAACACAGAATAAGCACTGAAGAATTGTTAACTTACTACTATGGCATATTTTAGATAATCAGAATATTAATCATACTCATGTTTCCTAGGAAGGCTTCTCCTAGTACTCACCTGCATCCATACTAGATTCTTGGAAATGTTTCTCACAAATCAAGTCTAGCTAACTTGTCATTATCGACTTTCTGTCCATAGGACCTTGTTTCACCTGGCTTCCCAAACTTGGAACCCTACAGTGATTTTTGTATTTGTTTTGCTTTATAACAATCAATACCAAATATTATTAATAGCTCTGTTAGAAAACATTTCTTTAACTTTTTTCTTCATTTTCCTTTCTTATTCTATGTTGAACCATATGAAATTGCAGATTTTCACCATTCCACATTGGTCTCTTCTCTTCTAATGGAAACAAATTGTGGAGAAACATATTGATAGCATAACTAGTACTTAGGGTCTCCTAACCATATTTACCATAAAGTATGATTTTTAACAAGTGTTTTACCTGTGTTCTTTTGTAAACTGTTCCCACCTACCACTCTTAAGATTTAATTTTTTAATTTACTTAAACACAAATCTTTCTGAAGATGTTCTTCATCTCATTTAACCCAATATTATCTTTACCTCCCTAAATTATTTTCTCATCTGATATACAAGGTAATCTACCACTTTGTTACATATTACATATTTGTGTTTATTTCTCCCATGAATTGACTTCTTGCCTTTTAAATTTTATTGCAACTAACTCAAAGAAGTGAAACTTTTATTTTACATGAGTTTCACCATGAGCTCTAGCAGAGTGCTAAGCACAGAGTATGTGGTTAATGTCTTTTTATTGATGGGTGGATTGAGGAATATAAAAAATCCAAAAATCAATATGCAATTAAATATTATCATCTTTATTAAGCAAAGTACTATACTACTAAAAGGCTATAGAACCTCTTCAATACTTGGTTGACTTTTCAGACTTACATGCAATTTCTTTTATAAAATATTTAGCATAGTATTTAGCATGGTATGCAAGTCAGGAAAAATAATTTCTAAATCTCTCCATGAGTAAATATAATTTACATGGAGCTGGCTTTGGTGATTATCATCATATTTCTTATTATATCCACATTCTGATCACTTTTAAATTCATTTTATTTTAGTTGTCCTATTGGAAAATTTCCTAATTAGTCTGATTTCCTTCAGTGGAAATTTTGACTACTATAGAGATCATAATAAACACACAGAGAATATTTAACCTCAGGCCTAATGAATAAATTGTGACCTAGTACCAGCTTCTAAAGACGATTTTGTTTTATTGCAAATCTCTAAGGCTATTTTTAATCTGGAGGTAGAAGGTAAAACAAAAGGAAGTTCCTGATTTGGTCTAAAATATTTCTGGAGTTGGCAGAATGGCCCTCTAGCGATGAGCCACCAGGGCCTGCCAATCTTATAGTGGGTCTCAAGAGCCTATTGAAGTGCTGGCTTAAAGCTTTGAACATAATATTTATTACCACAGAGTGTCTTCTAACTGCACTTCAACTCTAATACTATATAATGCTAAGTCTCAACTGTAGGCTAGCTTATTGAAATCACAGTTTCAGCATTTGCATATTTCCATTTGATTGGCAATAATAGAAAACTTACAGTAATAGTCAATTTCTAGATTAGTCTTTAGTTGCCTCAAACCTGGGCAATAACTGGGAGGCATCTGTTGGTCATTCATTTATAAGAGATCTTTTATCCTATATATTTTCAATGATGAATTGCTTTTGGTTGTTGTTTTTAACCTATATCAAATATTCACACCACTTTTATTTCAGGGACAGAAAGAGTCATTTTTCCAGAATCTCTGACTATTTCAAGATTTCTAATGGTAAGCAAGTTCTTGTACTCAAAAACATTTTCTGAATAGAAATGACAGACATGATGTATGACAGCCAATCCATTTATTAGGATGTATCCATATGTTGGGCTGAATTAAAGAACAGCAGATGATGGTGTGCAATGCAGGAAAAATATAAACTATTACTGTTACAGTGCTATTTTAAGAAACACAACATATGAACTAAGCCTCAATTGCGTGCTCACAATTAAGTGTGTATTTTTGTGTGTGTCTGTGTATATACATGTATATGTGTATATGTGTGCAGAAGTTTGTTTTTTTTTTAACATTCAGTTGAATTTCTTAGTTCATCCTCTATCTCATGATATGGACCAGAACAAACCTTGTTTGATGCTCTTGTGTTACACTGCTTAGTAGGGGTATGACTTTGGCCTCTGTTTCTAGAATGCCTTGGAGGAATATTGCCTTGAGAATGCTGTTCATAAGGGTTCTAAGTGTTCAGAATGCTTTCTTGATTGACTAAGTCAGTGACACACAAAATATGACCAGACTTCTATAGTTACACTGATGACAAAAGCCATTTAGGCTGAAATTTTGATGCTGCTGTCCCGTCATGAAAGCTGCTATTCATTTTAGCAATGCAACCACTGCCTGTACTGTGAAAGTTTCCTGCTAGCTCAGCTGTGCAGTTTTGATTTAAAAACAACACCACACACACACACACACACACACATACACACACACACACACACACAAAACAGCCCTTTCCTTAAACTGAAGCCTAATGGGCATGACATGTCATCAAGGAAAGAGGATACAGTAGATATGCCTTGGGATATGCATGTCAACATTAAACGGGAATGCTAGTGGGTACTTAAATATTTCTAAATATGTTTATTTTTTATTTGATGTAACCTAGAAACTTTCTTACAATTTTAGAGTCCATTCTTCAAATTGGGTGGTATTTATGGAAAGTAAGTGATGATTGTTGCCATATGGTATTGTGATGTGCGAAGTCAGGATTCCAGGACATCCTGGGTGAGAAAACCAGGGTCTGCTTCTAAGCTTAGTGAGCTCTCTTCTTCACTGCTGCTTAGAGATTCCTCTTTTAATACCTGACCCTTCATTTGCTCAGCCTTTTCCAGTTGCTTTCTCTTTTTTTTCTATTTGCTTCCCCACTTCTTATAACTCTCAATCTCAACCCCAATCTTGTTACTGCCCCATGATTCTCAAATTGAAGAAAAGTAGGATGAGGAATGGATAGTAGCCTGAATGATTCCTAAAGAATGATTATCCTCACTCCATTATTCACTCTTGAAATTTTCCTTTATACCTATGCAGTTGTTGGAATACTTCTGAAACTTTATGTAGCAAGATAATGTTATATATATATATATATATATTCCCTTCTATCTCCTCACACTGTTGAACCATCTCCCCGTTTCATCAGCTAAGTACTTGACATCATAGCTTCAAGAGACAGAACAACACCTCAGGAAGTAGAAGAGACTTAAGAGGAAATTCTGGCCTGTGAGTTTCAAAAGCCTAGGCCTTAAGAAACTAAGATGAAATGCAGGGCAAGTAACCCATTCAGGACACCACCTGATATGAAACTGACTTGCACTTCCCAGAGATAGGGGGAAAAGGAGGGAAGGAGAAGATACTAAGAGTGAACGGATATGGGTCCCTGAGAAAGGGAGCCTTGTGCCTTGATCTGTGGACCGAGGCCCAAGTTGAGGAGAGATGAGAAGAGAGTTCCTGAGAAGTTTGTGGGATCTCATATTAGAGGGAACCTATGCTTTGCTTCCTGGGTAGAGCCCCAGAAGAATCAATGAGATACCAGAAATAATATGATGGTATAGAGTGTTGAGATAAAGGGGACTTGGAAGAGTCTCACTGCCTTCCCTTATCCAAGGTGGTATGAGAGCAACATTCATATTGCTAAGAAGGACCTGGTCCAGAATCCTTGAAGATGGAACTGAAAGCTGACTCAGCATGGACAATGGTTATGCAAACTGTATGCATGACAAATACACAACAATAGTTGGAGTGGAAGGTCCTTAGTCATAGCACTGGAAATCCTACTACCAACACACATTCTTGTCACCCCACAGGTCTACATAAGCTTCCAGAAATTTATACCTAGTCCATAGAGGAAGGTGGAGGAAAACCAGGAATCAACTGAGTTTAAATTTACATGAAACCTTAGATTAGAAATTAAGCTAGGCTCTTGAAAACTAATGTTATATTTGCTACTCATCCAAGGAGTTAGGTTGTAATCCATATCAACTACACATGTAAGAATATATATTTTAAAAATCATATTTCTGTAGAATGTACAGTGTCCTTATTTAGATGATATTTACACATGGGAAATGAAATAGATAAGGGAAGAAAAACCTATAAAAATAAGTTGGCTATCTGCTTTGAGTAATACAGTTGCTAGTTATTGAGCAAATTTTTAATATTCTCATGAACCCTGCATGATAAATAATATTATCCCCATTTTTCAGAATAGAGAATCAAGGCATAGGGAGACCAAACCATCTCAGAATTCTTAAGTAGTGATAGAGTCAGGATTTAGTGCTATGCTCATATATATTCACAGACCCTCAGCTCTTTTTTATTTCCCACTTAACGAAGACAGGTTAATTGAAATAGCCAGATAATGGAAGGATATTAAAAAAAGAAAACACTAGATTTTCCTCTTTACTAGATGAAGAAAATTGCCTAGGTTTCCCACTTACCTTTAACTTTAAATATGGACATAAAAGATATTGATATCTAAATTAAAAAAATTCTCAGTATCATACTAAGAAACCTATTAAACATATCCTTAGATCTTACCTTTAAAAATTGACCACAAGTTTTTGATTCTAAATGTATTTAATAAGAGGATTAAATAATGGACAGAGAAGTTTAAAAAAAAAGAGCTAACGTGAAACTAATTACAGAAATGATTCATAATATATGTATTGATTATTTTCTGATGTATTATGAGAGACAAATGCTGGGCTCTGAGTTGCAAATAGAATTTAATACACAAAAGAGAGATGTGAAATCTAGAATTTAATTATTTGGATTTTATTCTGCTACTGTTTTTAAAATTATAGGATCCTACAGTGAGTTTTCAGGTCATCAGTGTGAAGGAGATGTATATTTTTTTCTATAGCTAATAAATTCTAGTTAACATTTAATAAAATAACTGAAAATAATGAAGTAGCTGAAAATCTTAGAAATCACTGACACTTTGAAAATCTTGTTTACCAGAATTAGTGCTAGATCCAATAGAAACAAATTTGTTATTTACATAATCCAGAGGTGACAGATAACAACATGCAATTGTGAGTCAAGTAAGAAAAATTGTTACTTTAATCCAAAACATTCTACAAATCAATCAACACAACAAATTATCAGTGTGATAATATATTCAACACATTTGACATTTACATTAATTGGAGGTAATGAAGAAAATATTTTTTGTTGTTTGTTGGATGAAGTTAAATGGGCTGGAAATGCATATGAATAAAACATCATTATTCCTCTCACTGTACACCTGTTCAAATTTCTATTGACAATTTGATACTTTTATTAGAGCCCGAATGGAAAGACGACAAGCACAAACGGCAATTTTTTACACTCACAGGATAAAAGTAAACAAGCAGTGTTTTTTGCCCAGCACTCTTAAACCATGGTGCTATGATAAGTGCTTAACTAGCCCCCAAACACTGCCACTTAGTCATGACTTCTGGTTTTATAAATTATTTACAGTTTGCTAGGTATGAGGCTGGTGGAAAATGCCTTTCTTAGCTGCTTGATTGACAGTATAATTATACTGTGTTTTTGTTTTAAGCACTGTTATGCAGAATTGTAATGCCATAAAAAGTAAATAGGAATTTTATGAGCTTTTAACTTTGACAAGGTCATGCTGAAGCGTACCAAAGAGATGTCATGAAAAGCCATAGCCGTTATTAGCTGTGTCCTATAAGTGCCATTGTACCTCGAAGCCCCGTTTGGGTTAAAACATGTATTCACCACCATCTACCTCAGCAGAGGAAGTGATGGAAGATGAAACCACGCAAGCAGCAGTAACATTTAGTTTTTTAAAGTCCCCCCTTCTTAAGTGCAGCCTGGTTAACAGGTTGAGTTTTATAAATATAATAAAATGAGACAGAAAAGCGATATGAATAGTTTTAGGTATGATTTTATTTTTGGACATGTGTTATTATATTCAAAAAGGCTTTTTCTCTTCTCCATTTGCTTCTGCTTGATGGTTTTCTTTTTTTTTTTTTTTTAATTTTTAAGCATGCTAACGTGGTAGTGGCAGTGCTGGTGGTGGTGATGGTGGTGCTGAATATTAGTCATTGTTCTAATGTGAGTGTCACTAAGGCCATGGCCATCAGCCTTGAGTTTTTACATGGTGTCGCACATTTGTCTCAGAATAAATGTCTGCTCATTTAAAAACTGCAGTGGGGCCTTTAAAATAAATAGAACAGATGGGGTTTTAAGGTCTTTCCCAAAGGCCCATATACCATGCCAAACTCAATTTATCTAACTTGGCAGAAAGGGAGTGCTGCATCTACCCAGTCGGGATTTGAACCCTTGGTTCTAGCTGATCGCTTATCCGAAAGTTGTTCTTCATGTAGAATGGGGCCTGAAAGTTAACTTGGATAGGCCTTTGCTTTTACACAATTACCTACTTTTTCATATTGGATTTCTCAGAAATTTTGGTTTTGATCTTGTTTTAATCTCCTAATACGATGATGATATTTCAAATTTCTGGAACCAGCCCCTTTTTCATCATACCAACAAGATGAATACATTCATATTTGTCTTGTGCATCCTGCTCCAGATTTGGTACTGTGAAAACATATTTTTTTCATTTCTGTCAAGTCACTTATTCTTTGTGCTCAGTTTCCATGACCGCCATAAGAAAATGAGAAAGGAGCACCGCATGATGATGGGGGCATTGGCAGGGCACAAATGTCACTTCAGACTTTCTTGTCAACCTGTATTCCAAATGCTGCCCATCTTGGCTGGGAATGAGTGATTGCTCAGCGGTGATTCTTTTTTTGATCCATCACCTAGGAGTAAATTGTTCTGAATAATGACCTATTCCATCTTTCCCACTCAGAATGTATATTACAAGATGCCTAGAAAAAAAATACTATTTCAACTCAGTTGTAATTCAAGATCACCATAAATGCAAGGCAGAAGTCTTGGAATCTTGGGCCTCTTGAATGTGAAACATGGATATGAGTCAGATTCAAGCTCCTGACAATTGTCTGGGTCCACTTCAAAATTCTGTTGGAAAGTGAATCTGTATAGTAATCGCAATAGAACTATCATGGACAATCATTACATGTGTGTCTGTGGGAAGGGGAGAATTTTATTTTTGTAATGTTTCAGTTTAAAAATGAAAACAGAAATTTGTTTTCATGGTATAGTGGTACAAAACAGTACTATAATCTGACTACTTGTGAAACTAAATTTTCTCCTCATATGCTCGAGTGGATTAATTTAAGTTCTTCTTTATCTCTGTAGCATAAAGAAGAATAGACAAATTATCACCTTCTCTCGTGTGGTCCTGCTAGAAGTATTCAAGTCTCATCTGTTATTCCTAACTTATCTTGGAGGATGTTTGCAAAGGGGTCCTTCAAGATGCAGTGCCAAAATTCCTACAGAAGAAAAAAGGTTCCTAACTTTGTGGTTGTACCTGTGGCGGTGTCAGTTTTTAGACATCTCCTTAGGTACCTGAACAGGTTCAACTCTCTTGCTATGCATAAAATTATAAATATGTGTGTGTTTGTATGGGTACATGTAAATGTATATATGTGTGTGCACATATATACACACACACCTACACACATACATATGTGTGTATATCTTACAGTTATATGTATATATACATAATTCAAACTTGATATATGTTACATGTACTAAGCAAGATTATTTTCAAAGGTTCTAATGTAATCATTTCTGAAAAGTTTAAATTATTCAAATGTATCTGTAGTGTAAGAATATGTTCGAATGTTTCTGATTTTTAAAGAGAGGGACATCTGTGAGTTCACGGTCCTCATTCCTTCATTGCATGTATGAGAAGGATTTACCTATGGAATAATATATATTTGCATAGTACTTAAATTACCTAATGTCGTCCTTCTGTATAAATGTGTGCAGGGAAACTTTTCCAGCTACGTTATATATTACCAAATAGTTTAAATATATGTGAAATGTGGGCAAAATTGTGCTTAGCTCACAGCTGGGCAGTCATGACACATTTCTTTGGTTGGGATCATAAGTCAGTTTTTACTACCTGTCCTTTTCATCATTAAATCTAAACTCCTTTAGTTGAGGAAATCACTCAATTTTTAGTTTTATTTATTGAACACCTACTTTGCTACTCTCTATATGAATAACAGTAGAGAAAAATAACTACAAAGTTGTAATATAATGTATCACAAACAGTAATCAGTATTCCAAACTTCTAATAAAACACAATTATCAGAAATATTAAGGTCAATCAATTCTACAAACATTAAGTTTAATATGTAAATTAATGTATTGATAGAGGATGACAGAAAATATTTGAATACAAGTTTATTGTTGGGACTGTACCTGATTTTGTACTTACTATAATCTCTTATTGCCACTCAATATTTTTATTAACACTAATGACCAGTAAGCTTTTAGGAAGTGTATTAGTGAGGTTTTAAACAATAATTTATTAGCTCATAAACCCCAGAAGTAATATTGTGATAATATGGGCTTCAGCTATGCCTTAGTCTAGAGGTTTACACTAACTTTTAACTCTTCCTGTCTCTAAGTGTCAACTTCATGTTGAGAATGTCTCCCTTAATACCATCAGCCATAGCTACATTAGTATCACATATTGTATTCTTAAACCACACTATGCAGAAAAAAGAAATGAGGCTTCTTTTCTTCTGAGAATTGACTAAAATTTCTGTATTTCACTCTGATCAGATCAGCTTAGGTGATGTGCCCATTGCAGGATCAATGTTTGAAAGAGGGATATGGGGCTATATTGTTCAAATGATACCAGTCACAGCCTACCTGAAGCCAAAGTCAGGGTCCAGCACACCCCAAACTCATGCTGCTACCTGATAGAGCAGTGGTAGACTAGATTCTGGGGAGAAAATCCAAATGTTCAGTATGGAAACCAATGATGTGAGACAGAAATTTAAATCATTTCCCTGAGCTAGTATGTAGTATAAACTCTTAACCCTTGTCGAGATGTTGCCATTCTTTCTCTGGCATAATTTTTCTTCAAATTGTATGAATCAAGAATAAAATTATCACTAACTTGGAAAAACAAATAGATGTTCCAATTCTTCTGCATTGTAGAAGCTGTGGGTCATTCAATTTAATTGTGGGCGACATAAAGTAGCAGGGCAGGTAGGTAGCAAATGCTACTATGTTTACTTCTAGAGTACATACATGACATAATCTACTTGTTTTATAATCCAGGGTGCAGGTAAAAGGTTATTAATTTTGTATAAGTCAGCATGAGAGGCATAGCTGGAGGAGTTTGGCTGGATGCAGACCACATATTAACACAGGATGTGATGCTAAGTTAAAGGAAACGATGGCAAGATCCAAGCGGCATGGTGTGGTAACAAACTGCACAAAGGTGAGTCATTTTAAGTTAAAGAGCAATGTGGCAAGAACAATCAGTGAATTTCAATTCACTATCTTTGGCTTCTGCCAAAGAAGGGACAATAAGAAGTCTCTGGAGTGTTTTAGGTGACATTGCACAGGCAAACTCACTATTTAACTTCATTGTGGTCATCAATACTACCACACAGTACTACAGTAACAATGCAACTGCTCAGAGGACTGGAGAAAATACTGTACTTACGTTCTACTTAAGAAAAGGAAATAAAAAATCCATAAGGAAGAAATTCCAGGCTGTGTGAATCACTCTAGTGCTTTATATAAGGTAGAAACTTCTCTAAGTATGATGTTTGAGGGATTAGGTTTGGAGTTGGTTCCAGCATGAGCAGCTGAACTCCTTATCCATATAATGGGGGTAATGATAGAATGTACCCCTGAGCATTGCTGTGAGAGACAAATGAGGTAATGCTCATGTAGAAGCATGTCATCAGATCAAATTCAGGAAAGCAATAATTATTTTTAAAGTAAATTTTGATTGTCACTCCCTCTTTATGGCTAATGTGTCATTTATACTATTAGAAGTAGTATAGAGTCCACGGTGGTATGAAAGGGTGGGCCTCAAAAGCTCCTTGTTTGTTTCCATGCCCGCTCCTCCATCTCAATCAGATTTTAAACAATCCTTTTCAATCTGAAGGTGATTCTTGGGGTTGATGCCTGCCTCCTCTCAGGGGATGAAAACTCAGGTCTCCAGTATCCAGGCAGGTTCAATAAATGAATGAATCACCCAGTTTACACTGTGGTAATGGGAGAATATGTGCCCATGTAAAGGCGAACAGGCTCTAGCAAGCCCCATCCTCGGTTGCCATTTTGAGAATGTGGACCCAGAATTGCCAGGTCTTCTAGTATTTTAAGACAAGCTAGAAATCATTTTTCAATGTGAAATATCCTCACTTAAATAGTAGTAAAAGAAAACAGACTGTGTAATTCAAATAATGATGGTATGTAGGCCAGATTGTCTGGCTTGTGGGATCCCAGCTCTCCATTTGTCCTTTGGGAACCATACAATACTGAGATTCAGATCTGTTTTATCTGGGTTCTTCTCTGTGGCAGGTACCTTGAAGTTCATGCTGTGGTTTGTCATGCTTTTTTAAACCTACAGCTCAACCTGTTCATTTTGACCTGCAACTTTTTGATCATTAAAATGATTGTGTCTTTCAATAACTTTCCAATTGATGACTCCTAATTGTTGGCTGACAATAGGAGTGACAAACTCAAATACTTCCAGAAGCTGGGCATTTAAAGGTAATATTTCAAATTGTCTGGATGTAAAAGACTAGAGAGAGGTAGAGACTGTGGGGCTGTGCAATGGTGTATACCTCCCCTTGGAGGAGAGTGATACATTTATCTTTAAAGCCAGAACACTTTGAAAATGAAAATGAGAGCTATTAATAATTATGCCAGATTAATAGGTGTAAAAAGGGAGTGTCCTGGGCAAACTTGAATGTATGATCATTCCAAGAGGTAATGACCTCTCAGGCTCAGCAACTGCTCACATGGTATCTTCAGGAATCCCTGATTCACAAAGAGAAACCAGAAATGTGCATGTTGTGGTATACCTTCTAATTTTTAACTATTTGTTTGTAATTTTATTTTTAATCCTGATTTAAAACAAATAAAAAAACAATGTACAAACTGACCCACCCAACATATCTGTCAGCCAGATCCTGCCTTATATCCTCTAGTTTGCAACATTAATGCTTGACTTTATATTTATATCTTGTTCTTTTTCTCAGTATGTGCTTCTAAGTGACTGTTATCTTTGTCCTTTATTTGTTACAGATGCCCTAATTTGACTTTAGTGTGTGTAAATATGACTTCCACCCATCCCAATCCTTAAACCTGATCTTTGGAGACTGAACTTGCTCCCTTCCTGTCCCAGTTCCACGTTGGCCGTCCACTTTTGGGCCCGCGCCATTCTAAATGAGGCACCGTCAGCTTCACCTTTGCAATCCTGGTCCTAATTTCTCATTGTCATTGACAGGTGCTTGGAAAAGAAGTTCTTCACAACTGGTGTTTCTTCTATTCTTTGGCAGAAAGTTACCTTTGTCAAATTTACTAAACATAAGACTATTGGCAAACATAAAATAATTGCAGTCCTATATCAGTAAACACACAACTAGTGCACAATTTCATAAATAAATATGGCCCTTGTAAAGCTACCACAAATTTCAAAGCTGAGTATAAAATGTACCAGCAATAGTAAATATAAGATTAGTGAAATTTTCATAATTGCACTATTTTGTTAGGAAATTAAGAAATTTTCAAAGTGAATCTCTCCCAATGTTATATTTAATACATGCGTACTCTAAAAAAAACCCTCAGCAAATGAATAAATGCATCAGTGAAAGCAATACATCTTCCAGAGTTAAATTTGTGCTTATATGATGTACAGTGATTTTACTTACATGTACATATTTAATAGGTGTGTAATCTTCTAGTTTGAATGAGAGTCATCATATATGCAGGCTCCAAGAATTGGCAAAGAAAATAAACATTAAATTGAGTTTAAATGTTCTTCAAAATTGATTATAGCAAATTACCCAAACTAAAGCTATATTTAGAAGTAAACCTAGGAAATCTTGTTTTGGCAGATGATATAGGTCTCCTGACTAAAGATGTACAAATTCATCCCTGAGGGCTTAGAAGAGTGCTTCTGAGCCGAGGGGCAGAGCTACGAAGACTTTTTTTGATTCACTGTCACAATCAAAGCTACACACCAATAAATTTTGCATTTTGATCCAACAGCTCAGTTTCAAGTGATATTTCCCACAATTCGAAAACTAGTAGACATATTTTTATGACTGTCTACTTTATCATAATTGGCACATGATGAAATCTTTCCCTTGGTTATCATAGTTTCCGTATCTGAACCTCTAAGAGTTTTATTTCTCTTTATATACCTCTCATATGCCCTCACTACATTTCTGTCCTATATATCTTCATAGAAAGTGTCACTATTTCCATAACAGTCAAATTGCCTTGTCTGCTAGATCTCGTTAGGTCTTCAAATGGTCTTCAGAATGTGGATAGCACTCTTTGTGTTTCAAATGTACTTATAATTAATATTATTCTTATATTTTATGCCAATGTTTCAATTCCTTTCAAATATACATAAGTAACCTATTAACAGGCAATGTTTTAGAATCTGTTAATACAAAGATGAATATGGTAGCAGCCCTCAAGTAATCATGACCTTGGAGAAAAATACACAGGGAATTAATTATAAGTTAATAACACAAAAAACACTAATTTTGCCACTACCAATATCAAAATTCACACGATCTAAGACTTGCTAACTGATTGCTACATGGCATTATTCTGTCCATTTTTCTATGAACGGATTACTATGTGGCATTATCTGTTCATTTCACAGATATAGATTATTTAGAGATGAGGTAACTGAAGATTAGCAACTTGGAAAGTGATTTATTAGTAAGGGGAGGTCAGTAATTTGAACCCAGGAAGGCAGACTCTAAATCCTTGGGACTTGGATGCTATGAGACTTAGGCAAAGGATCAATTAATTATACACGAGAGGATCACAAAAATTTCATAAAAAGGATATTTTTCCATTTATTTTACAATATATATTAAATACCTATTATGAACCAGGTGCTATGCTAGATGCTAGAAGCACACATACAAATAAGACATAGTGTCTCCCTTTAAAGAGTTCACAGTCTCGTAGAGAAGATGGCCTCTTAAAAATGATTGACAGAGAGATAAGGGCAGTAATAGAAACATATGGAATGAGGGCATCAGGGAGTCAGGCACCTGCTTGGGTGGGTGAGGAATGGCTTCACAAGGAAAAGACAAGTCCTACTGAGACTTGAAGAATAAGATGGAATTGCCAGATGGCCAGGGTGAAGTTCATTTGTGGCTCAGCATGTTACAGGTGCTGAGCCTGTAAGGAAAGGCATGGAGGGCTGAAATATCATTGCAGAGATAGGCATGTTGAAAGTTGGGCTTTAGTGGAAGTGGGGTGAGCTTCTTGGGTTTAGTCAGTCACCCAAGGGGGGCAAGGTCAAAGTAGTCCTTGGGTATGAAGTATAACATATCCTTTATTGTCCTTCCTACTAAAGACTATATAGTTTTACCCTATGTGGTACGTGAAGCCACTGAGAAATTAATCCAGGGGGATCAAATAACCAGACATGTGATTTTTAAATAGGGCAGAAGTGAAGAGAATGGGTAGAATTTTTCTAAGCACCATGGTAAAGAAAGGCATTCCTGACAGAGCAGGGAGAAGGCACGAAAGAATGACACCATATGATGGGTTTAAAGAAAAATGAGTAATGCAAATGGTAAAGGCAGGACTGAGACCAAAGAGGTTGATGAAGGTAGATTTTAAAGGACCTTCGATTCCACGCATAGGAACTCTTTTGTTCTACAAGAGATGGCCAGAAGGATAATATGATCATATCTGGCTTTTTGAAAGATAAATCTAGCAGAAATCAAGAGGACTGATTGTCAGCAGACAGCCTAGGGAGTAGGTTTTGTGATAGTCCAGGTGTGAGGGAAAAAGAGCCAGAAATGAAGTAGCAAATAAAATGGTAAGAGGACAGTGGATTTAAAAGAATTCTATGTAGAAACAGCATGACTTAGTGCAGAAAAGGATGTACATGGTGGGAGATTGGGCAGAATTAGAGGCTATTCTAAAGTTTGTCTATGTATTCTCGTCATGAATTGTCTTGTATTATAACATTTGTAACGTGTAGATGATCTGTCTTCTCAAACTGTGTATTAAAAAGTTTCTTGTTTAAATTCAAGATGGATCAAATCACAGATGGGCAGGACCTTGGTAGCTGATGAGGGCAGACGACAATGGAACAGTGAAACATTTCACCACAGTAGGTAAGAAGCAGATAAGAAGACATCCAAGATTTCCAGGTAACAAGAATCAAGGACATGGAAAACATATACATAAGGATTTGGGTATCTTCTCTTATCTCACTCTTGAGCCCCACAAATGTCTGTTAAACTACTTAGTTAAAATGTTATCCCTGGGTAAAGAATCAAGACAAAGATAGAAATGAAGAAAGAAAACTGGAAAGGTACAAGGCAGTGTCATGATCACAAGGAAGAAGACAAAACCTAGCTATTAGTTAGAAAGTCAGAGTGGAAGCAGTAGCACTGTGGATTTGGTAGTAAGTTGATGAATTCTTGCTCATGCCTTCTTCTATCTGTCTAGGAACAGGTTGAGTCCTAAAGTTTGCAGATAGATAAATCCATAGGCATAACTCATACCTCTATAGGGCCAGAGAAATGTAGAACTATAAGCAAGGCATTGCGTGAGTAGAAATTTTTCCAGGGGAGGAAAGGGAACCACTATTTACTAAACTTCTCTTTCTATGTCAGGTGCTCTGGCAACTGTTAACAATACTGAGACACAGATTTTATTATTCCCATTTTATCCACTTGGAAAATTAATATTCTTAGTGGTAAGTTGTCCCAGATCACAGAGCTAATAGGTGGGTCAACTGGGTCTGTTTTGCTTAATTTCAAAGCCAAAACACATTCTGCCATTCTGTGCTTGTTCCCTGGAGTAGTCCACAAGGCCTACTTCAAAATCCTTAACCCCTTCCCCCTACACATGCAACTGCCTGGCAGATGACACTGCAAATACCTCCTAAATCAAAGAAGTGGCCCTGTTTATTAGTGTGAAGAGAAATTGATGAGATATTCTCTTCACAAAAGATAAAAAATAGGAATGTGTTTTTCTGCTAATGTCCCCTATTCTCTGATAACCCTTACTCCTTGTCCCTCCTGCCCTCTTGTGACACCAATAATGTTCTAAATGAAGCAGCCACTACCAGATTTTTCTTTCTCTGATGACTGAAGTTCCAGCTGATGATTTCTTCATCTTCTCCTTGCTTATGATTGGAATAGCAATTATAAGATACGCTTGGATTCATCTATACCAAGTAAGGGGCAAGGAGTTTTTTGAGTTACAGACTTCTAGTTCTCTAGAAACTATATGTCTGACTTAATCAATAAATTATTTAGAGTCATTAGGTCAGGAGTATTAATTCCCTTGTCACCTCACTGCCAGAACTCCAGCCTCTGAGGTACTTTTGAGACTTGCCTTCTGGAAGTCCGATCAAGATGGTGCGGGAAGTGGCACAACCAAAGTGGTGTGAGGTGAGACACTGACCATGTGCTGAAGAAGCCACAAGCTGGGATTCATCTCTGCTGATTTGATAATATTTCTACTACAAGGAATACCCTTTGCCTTAAGACAAATACATTAGCTTTTGTAGTGGGGAGTGTTAATTCATTTCTTACTAAACCATAAAAAAATTCAAATTAGTCAAATATTAACATTTGCACTAAATCTTCTAGCAGCCAGGCCTTTTACATTTACTCAGGAAAAAGAGTGTGTCTTTTTATTTCTTTACTACTTTAAACATGGTGGACCATCGATAAATATTTTCTGATTAATTCATAAGGACACTGTGTATCATGCCAAGAATCTACGTTTTTCTTGTATTCCCAGTGTATTTTATTTTAGACAATTGTGCTTTCTTGTCCCTGGGTTGTATGAAGCATGATTTATTAAACACCTTAATGCAGGTTTTGATAAACTATAAACTGTCTCACATAAAAAATGAGCTTTATTTTTTAAAGATACAGACTCATTTATACTTGATTGTGAAGGAATCCTAAGTCATCAAGAGCCATGATGCTGAGAGCCCAGGATGAGGTGGTTTATTTTGTTCTCATTACAGATTCTCTACATGGCTTCCTTGCAGGATGAGGCTTTCCTTTCCACATCAAAAATGACTCATGGTTTCCACTGTACTATTTCACCCCAAAAAGCACTGAAGGAAAAAGTGAATTTGTACATTTTAAGAATAGATTTCAAAAAATGATGTGTGGTTGAGAATGATACCACACGGCTCATATTTTTAATTTTTACTAATCAATTCACACATTTTATTTTATTTTTATTTATTTATTTTTATTTTTTTTTTTGAGACAGAGTGTCGCTTTGTTGCCCTGGCTAGAATGAGTGCCGTGGCGTCAGCCTAGCTCACAGCAACCTCAAACTCCTGGGCTTAAGCAATCCTACTGCCTCAGCCTCCCGAGTAGCTGGGATTACAGGCATGCGCCACCATGCCCGGCTAATTTTTTCTATATATATTTTTAGTTGGCCATATAATTTCTTTCTATTTTTGGTAGAGACGGGGTCTCGCTCTTGCTCAGGCTGGTCTTGAACTCCTGACCTCAAGCGATCCACCCGCCTCGGCCTCCCAGAGTGCTAGGATTACAGGCGTGAGCCACCGCACCCGGCCCACACATTTTAAAATACAACAAATCCAACCATCTTACAAACGTATGTTCAGAATCTACAAAGGGCAAGACACTGTGCTGAGTGTTGGAAAGTGCTAAAGATGAGGGCGATATGTTCTAATTTCAAGGGAGACTCACCAGGATGGGATTCCGGCCCCACACATACACACAATATACAGCAAGTGAGAAAGAAGGAAGACTGTTTCTTTAC
The DNA here is from genome assembly GCF_041146395.1 of Eulemur rufifrons. Classification (NCBI taxonomy): domain Eukaryota; kingdom Metazoa; phylum Chordata; class Mammalia; order Primates; family Lemuridae; genus Eulemur; species Eulemur rufifrons. Next base: position 19,373,995 of record NC_090992.1, read on the forward strand.
TCTAAATAACTAAAATATTAACCAAATATCAAATGAAAATTAATACAAAAACAACAAACAAACAAATATAAATAAGTCCAGTCATTTTATCTATATTGACCATTAGCTCTAAATTCTCTGGAACTAAGAGAATGTTCTAAACTCTTGGGTTTTTTTTTTTTTTTAAAGATTTTCCATTTTTAGTTTCGTTGAAAGGAGGAAGAAAAGAATCAGGTAGGAAGATGTCCAATATTTCTAGGAAGTAAGAATTGGGGATATCTGAAATATATAAATGATTATTGGGAAATTATAATTGAGTTCTAGGGAGTATTGGGCCCTCAATAAATGCCTGTACAGCTATTCAGCTAACACGTTAACCCTGGAGTGGAGAATCAAAGCAAAGATAGGTATCAAAGAAAAAGGTCATGTACAAGGTAGATATATATATAGGCATGGCATATGTGTCTAGTTATAATAAAACAATGTAGTTTATTTAGCTGTAAAAATTTTTAAAAGTACATTTGTTCCCCAGAAGGTGTACTCCATGGTTGTGCCAATGACATTAGTTCTTTTCAAATAGTGTAGTGGAGTCATGCTCATTTCCAGCATGGTGGTGGTTCTGGGGATAGGGCAGCAAAGGCAAAGTCACTTTGTAATAAAATAGCCATATTTTGAAGTCTGGCAGATTTGAAACTAAATCCTGGCCCTATCACTTCCTAAGGCATCTGACCTTAGGCAACTCATTTGACTTTTCTAAAGTTATGTGCTGTCATCTGTAAAATGAGAAACGCAATCTCATAAGATTAACAAGTTAAAACATGTCAAATTTAGAATAGTGTCTGGCAGATAATAAGAGTTCAATACATGATAGAAGGAAGGTAGTAAGAATAGTGACAATCATATGGGTCATTGGAACAGTGGATTGTTAAACTGACTTGGGATAATGTCTAATGGCATACGAATTGATTTCAGTTTGTGCAGAACACCTATGGATTGTATGTTACATTCAGAGTGATACTTTTAGTGGGGCAAAAACAGCCTATTTAAAAGGATCCTGGAAAAAAAACATTGTTGGTGATACTGTCACGTTGCCTCAGTTTATGTCATTTCTTGTAGTCCTTCTGGTTACTTTTCCCAAGTGTTGATTTCAGCTCCATTCCTGGCATTGCCTAGAATCCCTTCCTTGGTAATCCTATGGATCAGACACTGAACTCTATACCTCTTTATAGTTTTCTGGTTCTCAATAATTCCAGGTTTAATCTCACCCAGTTTTAGATTCCTCCACTGTCCCTCTCCTTCCTTCTAGATATAATTACTCGTGATTATTAGGCTTGAACCTGTTGCAGCTATCTTGCTACCCTCTGGAAAATAAAACCCTATATGAAGGAATGCAGGGTGAGGGGAATTTTAGGGAGATAGAGAAAGAGTCATTAGAGAAAATAAATTCAAAATCTCATGTTACCTCTAGACTTAACTATTATATAAGCCAATAGTTCCTCTATTCCCTCCATTTTTAATCAAGTGGTTGTTGCCCATGCTTGAATGAACAAAAGAGACTAAGCAAGGATACCCCACATGCTTATCTCCACAGCAACATCCTTCATACATGTGCCTTGCCATTCTTTATTCTTTATAGCACTTGAGTTTGTGTCTTTTATTACAGATATAGACTGAAACAGATTCAGATCAAGAAAATATCAGGCTTTGTGGATTTTTAGGAGTCAGAGTGAAATATAACTGGTGACTCCCTCTCCTTTTAAAAAAGGATTGACAGAGGGAACTCTTCCAGGAAATGCCTCCTACTTTTCTATTTATGGATAAGGTCTGCCCAGGGGATAGTTGAAAATAATACTTCAAGGTGAGGCTTCTGAGATCCAACTGCTTACGTATAAATCCTGGTCTGTTAGCTTGCCATCTGCTTAACTTGCTGTAACTGACACATTTTTAGAGATTCAATATTCTTATCTGAAGTATTAGGATAATAACTTTACTGAACTTATTGGGAAGTTATAAGAAAAAAATGAGCTAATGCATAAAGTCCTTAGTAGACACCTGAATTTACATGGAATATTCAACACTTACTAGTTTTAAAAAATGAAAAATAACACGTTAAAAACAAGATAATTATTTTAATGGTTTGGGGTCAACACATCTCAACTAGGAAATGGCTCCTAAAGATACAGTTTAAATGATGGTATATAGAATAAATACATAGTCGAATGTAGGTGTACATTTTTCATTATTGAGGGTTTTTTTTAACCTAACATCTTTGATCAACATTCCTAAAGTTAACTTTTTACATGAAAAAAAATTGCACTTTTATATCCTTATCTTATGTAGGGGCATTATATTATTTATGTTGCAAGAAGAGACATTTATAAGCTTTCTTTGCAATGCATTAGAATATTTATTTAGAAATTTTGTTTGGGGATGAATACCTTGGAGAGCTCCTGTATATATTTTCCATGGTGTTACATCCAACTTAGGGAAAATGCTCCATTTGGACTTTAAATACACAACAATAACTAAAAAAGAAACAGGTAAAAATTGCACATATTTGGGATTTTGATTAGAGTAATTAAAAAGAATGGTATTCTATTCAAAAGGCAGGAAATGGATCGGTAGTCACCACTACTCCATTGAACTTTTTTGCTCAAATCATTCAATAGCTTATCTCAGGGATTTTTTTGCATGCTTTTACTCAACAAAACCTTTTCAGTCGTTAAATTAATGTACATACCTTGAGCAGAATATAATTTTTTTAAAAACTGATATATTTGTTCTCAAGGTTTTAACTAGGAAAAGAGTCTGTTGAGTCAGACAGAATGAGCACCATTGTGTGTTCCTACCTTTCACTTGTAATTAGGGTATACTTACTTTAGCAGATTCATTCTGGATTGAAGTGAAAGAGATGTAGAAATTGTAATTTGAACTTCAGTTGTGCTAGAACTGTATAATGTAAGCAATTCCCATGGGGCCTTAAAGACTTAGTTTCTTTTATAAAAAGAGATAATATCTGTGTTTTCTTTTTTTCCCTAATTTTTAAAATTGTGGTAAAATACATACAATGTAAAATTTACTACCAAACATTTTCTTATTGCCAACAGCACAGGAGCAAACTATCAACCATTTATACGTGTACAATTCAATGGCAAAAACCACATTAACCATATTGATGTGTAACCATCACCACCATCCATCTATAGAGTTCTTTTCATTTTGCAAAACTGAATGTCTACGTCTACACACATTAAAATCCCCAATCCCTCCTCCTCATAGGCCCTGCAAAACACCATATTACTTTCTATCTATATGATTTTGATTATTCTAAGTACTGAATCATACAGTAGTTATCTTTTTGTCACTGACTTATTTCACTTAGCATAATGTCTTCAAGGTTCATTCATGTTATAACAGATGTCAGAATTTCCTTTCCTTTGAAGGCTTAAATACTGTTCCCTTGTAAGACATTTTGCTTATTCACTTATCTGTTAGTGGAAACTTGGTTGCTTCCACATTTTAGCTATTATAAACAATGTTGCTATGAACATGGATGTACAAATATCTCCTCAAGACTCTGCTTTCAGTTCTTCTGGGTATATACTCAGAAATGCAATTGCTGGATCACATGGCAATTCTATTTTTAATCTTTTTGAGGAGCTACCATACTGTTTTCCACAGTCTATACCATTTTATGTTCCCACTGACAGTGCACAAGGCTTCAAATTCTCTAAATCTTTCCCAATACTTATTTTCTGCTTTTTATTTTATAGTAGCCATCTTAATTGGGTATGAGGTGGTATTTCATTCTAGTTTTAGATTTCATTTTCCAAATGATTAATGATGTTGAGCATCTTTTTGTGTCTTTATTGGCCATTTTTATATCTTCTTTGGAGAAATTGTTTAAGTCCTTTGGCCATTTTTGAACTGGTTGTTTGTATCTTTATTGTTGAGTTTTCATTCTCTATATATTCTGGATACTAATCCATTATCAGATGTATGATTTACAGATAATTTCTTCCATTCTGTGGGTTGATTTGTACTTTGTTGATTGTGTCTTTTGATGTACACATTTTAAATTTTTTAATGAAATTCAATTTGTCTATTTTTTCTTTTGTTGCCTGTGCCCTCAGTGTCCTATCTAAGAAATCATTGGAAATCCACTGTTGTGAAGAGCTTTAGAGTTTTAGTTGTATTTTTTTGACATGAATTAATTGCTGAGTTGTTTGAATTCCTTGTAGATTCTGGATATTTTGTCAATGCATAGTTTGTGAATATTTTCTTCCATTTTGTTGATTTCCTATTTACTCTACTTCTTTTGCTGTGAAGAAGCTTTTTAGTTTAATTAATCCCCATTTGTTTATTTTTGTTTTTGTTGTATTTGCTTTTGGGGCCTTAGTCCCAAAGACTTTGACTAAGCCAATGTCCAGGCAAATGTGTTTTCATTTATTTGTAGTTTCATTTATTTATATGTTTCCATTTATTTATGCCTTCTTTAATTTCTTTCAGCAAAGTTTTATAGTTTTTATTATACAACTATATAGTTTTTATTATACTTGAGCACTATCTAAATATTTTATTCTTTTCAATGTTATTGTAAATGTTTTGCAAATGGAATTGCTTTCTTAATTTTCCTTTTCAAAATTGTTCTTTGTGTATAGAAACAAAATGTTTTGCATGTTGATTTTTTATACTTTACTTTTTCTGAATTTTTTATTAGTTCTAATGATTTTTTTGTTTAATCTTTAAAGTTTTCTACATATAAGATCATATTATCTGTTAACAGAGATAATTTTACTTCTTTTTCTTCTAATTTGGATGCCTTTTATTTACTTATTTTTGCAATTATGCAAAAATATTAATTTCTGGCAAGAACTTCCAATACTGTGTTGAATAGAAGTGGTGAAAGCAGGCATTCTTGCCTTGTTCCTAACTTTGGAGGAAAAGTTTTCAGTCTTTTACCATTAAGTATAATTTTTGCTATGGGTTTTTTACATATGGCTTTTATTCTCTTACAATAGTTTCTTTCTATTCCTAGTTTGAGATTTTTTTATTATGAAAGGGTATTGAATCCTGTCAAATGCTTTTCTTGCATTACTTGAGACCATAATGTGTTTTTTTTTTTTCCTTTATTTTGTTAATGTGGTGTATTAAAATGCATTGATTTTTGCATTTTGAACCATCCTTGCTTTACAGGAAAAAAATCCCACTTAGTCATGGTACATAATGTCTTTAATGTACTGTGGAATTTGATTTGCTAGTATTTTAAAGATTTTTGCATCAGCATTTATAAAGATATTGGTTTATAGTTTTCTTGTAATTTCTTTGTCTGGTTTTGGGATTAGGGTAATGCTGCCTTTACAGAATGAGTTTGGACTATTCTCTCCTGTTCAGTTGTTTTGGAAAAGCTTGAGAAATATTGGTATTCTTCCTTAAATGATTGCTAGAATTTACTGGTGAAGCCATGAGTTCCAGGGTTTTTCTTTGTTGAGAGATCTTTGAATACTGATTCAATGTCCTCAGCAATTGCAGATCTATTCAGATGTTTCTTATTCTTCATGGTCAAGTCTTAATAGCTTTTATGTTTATAGGAATTTATTTATTTCTTCTAGGTTATCCAATTTGTTGGCATACAGTTGGTCATAGTTCTTTCTTATAATCTTTATTCTGTAGAATTGGTTGTAATGTCCTATTTTTATTTGTAATTGTAGTAATTTGACACATTTCTCTCTCTAAATTAGTCCACCTAGTGAAAGAAACATTTGTAAATTTTATTGTTCTTTTCAAAGTCCCAATATCTGGCTCATTGGTTTTCTCTACTATTTCTCATTTCTCTATTTTGTTTATCTGTCTTCTGATCTTTATTATTTCCTTCCTGCCTCTAAGTCTTGGGTTTAGTTTTTCCTTTTTTTTTTTTTTTCCTTTTAGTTCCTTAGATTTTAAAGTTAGGTTACTGAGTTGAACTCTTCTTTGTTTTTTAATGTGAGCTTGTATAGCTGTAAATTTCCCACTTAACACTGTTTTTGCTGTGTCTCATAGTTTTTGTATGCTGTCTTTTTATTTTCATCTGTCTCTAAATATTTTCTAATTTCCCTTGTGATTTCTTCTTTGATCTCTTGGTTATTTAAGACTGTGTTGTTTAACTTCCATGAATTTGTGATTTTTTCAGTTTCCTTCTGTTATGAATTAATTTCATCCCATTGTGGTAGGAGAAGATAGTTTGCATGTACTTATCTTTTTAAATCTACTGAGAATTCATTTGTGGCTTAGTATATGGTATATCCTAGAGAATGTTTCATGTACATTTGAGAAGAATGTGTTTTCTGTTGTTAGGTAGAGTGTTCTGTATGTGTGTGTTAGATCTAGTTGGTTTACAGTATTGTTCAAGTCTTCTGTTTCTTTACTTACCTTCTGTCTGGCTATTATATTCAATGTAGAGAGTAGGGCAGTGAAGTCTCTACTATTATTGTATTACTGTCTATTTCATCATTTTTGTTAATTTTTGCTTCACTTATTTTGATGGTCTGTTGTTATATTAGGTGCACAAATGTTCCTAATTGTTAGATTTTCTTGCTGTGTTTAACGTTTTATTAATATATTTAATATATATCCTTCTTTGTCTCTTGAAAACATTTTTGATTTAAATTCTGTTTTGCCAGATACTAATATAAGCCACTCCTTCTCTCTTTTGGTTAATATTTGTATAGAATATTATTTTCTGTTTTTTCACTTTCAACCAATTTGTATCTGGATTTAAAGCAGTCCTTTATAGACAACATATAGAGAGATCATTTTTTAAATTATGTTCTAACTTTTTATTGGATAGTTTAATAATAATTATTGAATAGTTTAATCTGTCTATATTTAAAGTAATTACTGAAAAGGAGTGACTTACTTTGATCATTTGCTATTTGTTTTCTATACTCTTCATAGCTTTTTTGTCCCTCAGTTCCTTCATTATGATCTTCTTTTGTGTTTAGGTTATTTTCCTTGTAGTGTTTAAGTTCCTTTACCATTTTCTTTTTTAGGTATATTTTTAAGCTATTGCCCTTGTGGTTACAATGGGGATTTCATTTAACATTCTAAGGTTATAACACTCTAATTTGAATTTATAACTGCTGAACTTAAACAACATACAAAAACTCTGTTCCTTTAACAGCTCAGTCCTCACCCTTTCAGTTGTCAATGTCACAAAATTACAGCTTCATACATTGTGTGTCCAAAACACAAAGCAATGTTTCTAAAAAATGTGTTCCTATCTTAAATTATGTAGAAATCAAAATGTAGAGTTACAAACCAAAGTTACAATATTATTAGCTTTTGGTCTAATAATTTTTTTAAAAACTATATTAGTCTCTTAAATCATGTAGAAAACAAAAAATGGAATTACACACTGTTGTTACAATAATACTAGATTTCATAATTTCCCATGTATTTACTTTTACTGTGATCTTTATGTCTTTATATGATTTCAAGTTACTGTCTAGTGTTCGTCCATTTCAACCTACAGGACTACCTTTAGAATTTCTTTCAGTGTAGGTCTAGTGGTAAAATAGTCATTAGGTTTATTTTTTATCTGGGAATGTCTCAATTTCTTTTTCAGTTTTGAAGGGCAATTTCAAGGATATAGGCTTCCTGGTTGACCATTTTCTTTGAATATATTTTATGAGAAATCTGCTGATAATCTTATTGAGAATTCCTCGCATATGACAAGTTGCTTCTCTCTTGCTGTTTTTCAAAATTATTTCTTTATCTTTGGCTTTCCACAGTTTGATTATAATGCATCTTGGTGTGGGTCTGTCCCTTTGAGTTTATCGTACTTGAAGTTAATTCAGCTTTTTGGATGTTAATATTTACGTCCTTCATTAAATGTGAGAAGATTTCAGCCATTATTTTTTCAAATATCTTCTCTGCCCTTTTCTATTTCTTCTCCTTCTGGGACTTCCACAATGTGTATGTTGGTCACTTGATGGTTTCCCATAGGTCCCTTAGTCTCTGTTCACTTTTCTTTAATCTTGTTTTCTTTTTGTTTTTCAGACTTGATAATTTTCATTGTCCTATCTTCAAGTTCACTAATTCTTTCTTCTGCCTGCTTAATTTTGTCTGAATCACTCTAGTGAATTTTTCATTTTAGTTATTGTATGTTTCAGCTCCAGAATTTCGTTTTGGTTTCTTTTTAGGTTTTCTGTCTTTTTATCAATATTCCCATTTTGTTCATACACCATTCTCTTGATTTTCTCCATGTCTTACTTTAGCTTAGTTTGAACAACTTGAAGACAGTAGTTTTATAGTTTTTGCCTATTAGATCCACCACCAAGTCTTTTTCAGGGGCAGTTTCTCTTAGTTTCTTTATCTCCTTTGAATGGGCCATTATTTCCTGCTTTTTTGTATGCCTTATATTTTTTTTTTTATTTTTTAATTTTTTTGTGGTAAGCTGGACATTCAATTCTAACATTGTAATAATTCTGGGAATTATATTCTTCCCCTTATGCCATGTTTGCTGGACTTTGTTGTTTGTTTGTTTATTGCTGTAGGCTGTATCTGTATACATGATAAGTTTGTGGTATAAACTTAAGATTTTCTCTGGTGTTTTTTTGAGCCTGTACCTTCCCTGTGCATGCACAGTGACGTCCTAATTTCTCACATATATGCAATTGCTTTTGCATATCCTAGTCTTTAATGTCTGGCTCCCAAAAGGGAAGAAAAAGAAAAATGAAGGGGAAAAAGTTACGGGTCCTTTAAATTCCCTGGAAATCACTTCAGAGGGAAAGTTCAGCTTGCAATGAATGGGAAAGGGAGGCTCAACAACAGTGGCCACTGCCTATTTGTCTGAACCTCTGTGATAAGAAGCGGCAATCAGTAATCGAGTACAGATCCCTGATATGTAGAAAACAGGGTCTGTTTTGCCCACCCTGGCCCTGCAATCTGTGTGCAAGCTGCTAAGGCTGGGGGATGGGTAGGTGTTTCTGTGCTAAGAACTGAAATTGACTGAAATTAACTTAAATTTATCATCTAACTCCCCCCACCAGAAGTTGCAAGCCTTGAATAGACTCCAGAGTTCTAAAACAGTTACATCAGACAGAATCTGCCAGTGCAATTGGTGTGTAGGTGGGGAGACATATTTCTAGTCCTTCTTACTCTGCCATCTTCCCACAGTCCTTCCACTCATGCTTTCTTAACCACAGGATAAAATGATATAGTAGATGGGATTATGTTTTGAAAAATTAAGAGAACTGGAGGAAGGCAAATTATTATGTATAGAAAAGTAACTGTTAATAAATCATTATTTTCTCCAAAGCACCCGGTGACTTTTTACTGAGGTATAATTTACACAGAGTGAATGCATATGTCTTAAGAACACATTCAATCAGTTTTAACAAATATATATACTCAGTAACCTACATGCCTATTAAGATATATGGCATTTCCATCACCCCAGAAAGATCTCTCATGCTTCTTCATTGCCAGTCTACTCCCCTGACTCAAAGCAAGCACTCTTCTGACTTTCATCAGCATTGATTTTCCTTGCCTGTTCTAGAACTTTGTAAAACTAGAAGCATAGAGTATATAGCCTATTGAGTTTAGATTTTCCCTCAACATAATGTCTTTGAGATTAACCCAGGTGGAGTTTTTTTTTTTTTTTTTTTTTTCTTTTTACTCCCCTGCAGTATTCCTGGAGTATTCCATTATATAAATAAATATACCATAATCAATATATTCTTTTCTTGTTAGATAAGAAACAGAAGGACTGTTTCCAAGTTGTAGCTGTTATGAGTAAACCTGCTATGAATATCCTTGCACAAGGCTTTTGTGGACATGTATTTTCATTTCTCTTAGATGAATACCTAGGAGCATCATGCCACTGTACAAGAATCTAATTTGAGCATAAACCCTAAGAGTGGTTTCCTCAAGGGTCACGGTTATTTGAATATTCAACCTAGAAGAATTCAAATATTATTTTCTAAGAATGGGCACCCCATACTGAAGAGGGCCTTTTTGGCTAAACGGGAACGTATCTTGCCAAAGGAAATCAGTACAATCTTCATCAAGTTGCAGCTTTCCTTCTCTGAGCTCCCTCCACATGGCTGAAAACAATAGGAAAGTGCCCAGAAATCATGCCTAGGACATTAAGTGGATAATACACTCCAAACATGAGGAGAAACTAGAGTTGATTAAAATATATCTTTGGGGCAAGGGTGGAAATACGTATGTGTTTGTGCATAATTTCCTCTTTATTTATTCCTAATGGTTCTGAAATTTAATGGAATAATGTAAATTAAAGTATGAAAACCAATCTGATGCTCTTACATGAATACTATTATTCAATTTCAGTCTATAAAAATACATCACAAGTTGTCCATGATAAAAACAGTACCATCACTCTTATTTCTATTTTGATTAAAAAAATAAAAAAAAAATCAAACAGACTTTTTCCTTCATCATTCAGAAACATTTGAAATAGCCTATGTCATGACTAGTTAACAATTCTGAGAAAGAATGCCTTTCTTAGCCTTGCTTTTCATGTCAGGGTGTTGACTGCGTAACTCTGAGGCAGAGTATATTATTTTAATTTACCTAAACAGCATTTTTCCTGTTAAACTGTAAGTTAACTATAGAATGTCAAATATCAAATTTTAGTTATATAGCTTTTTCCACTCCATGAGATGAAGCAGTATCATTCCATGCATCAAGATATGTACTGGTGATAGGATTTCACCTTTTAAATTTCTGACTAACTTGAGCTTGGCATCTAAAGCTACAATGTTGTTATTAGTAAACAAGTAGAAAAGCCGCATACAATATGCAATGCAAGAAAGGATTCCCTCATTATAAAGTCAGTGCAGCCTCTCTGTGACAGGCAACATTTATGTAAACCAAGGAGTGTTTCCATAAATGTCCAAACTAAGCCAGGAGAACAACCGGGGAGATGATAATAATGAACTCATCATACTATTGGTTAAATACAGGAGTGAAGAGAAAGGACAAGAGTCCAGATACTTAGTATACCAAGTATATATCCTTATATATCTATAAGGAGATAACCTATGGATCAGAATCCCCCATAGTTGCTGGCAAAATATAAAATACTACTCTTGTCCTTAAGGAGTGAGAATCTGGTCTGTCAATAGGAAATAAGAAATTTCAAATGATTGTACAGTGTCAGTAAACATCAATGTTCCTTATCATTGACTAGAAAGGAATAAAAATGTAAGAGAAAGGACTGCATCTTTCACTTAATTAATAACAAAGAACTTAATTTATACTCAACTGACCTTCATGTCTAATGCATATTTATGGTTAACATGATTCCATTAGTAAACATGTCTTCCCATTACTAAAGGTTTAGCAGTTCACTCCTCAAGCTTAATATTATGAGGCATAGAATGTGCATTCCTCTGGCAGAGGAGGGGGCAGAAACAACCCAAAGTGCCACTAAAACTAAATGCTTACATATGCATTTAAGAGAAATATGTTACTATGGTTCATTATATAGCCACAGTCTGGGAAAAGTGCTCTTTGGAAATATACAAGAACATTAGGTAATCCATAATTTATATTAGAAATTTCTAAGCCTTTTTATTTCTAAATTAAAGCTCATTTCTTTTGCTTCTCCATTTTGCAGTCCAAGATTGGGCCCACTGATACTCACATTTGGGACCGAGTCCAATGCAGCACCTGAGCCAGTCTTGACTGAAACAGGGAACATTATCTGGTGGGTTTCTAAGTCAAATCTCATCCCTCGAGCCCATGACTTGAACTCTCACTTAAGTTCCTTTCAGACAAATCAGATCCAAAAGTAAAACCTTCAACAGCAAGGCCTGGCCCTTAACTTGCTCCCTGAAATCTCTTATTGCTACATTCCACTTTTACAAAACTGGTTTTCTAGAGACATGGAAGACTGGATGGCCTCTAACTCTCTTCTCTCCCCCAGAGGAGGATGGAGCCTTGTCATTACTGATTGTTTTACTGGTTGAAACCTTCCCAAACTGGCTCGTAAGTTTGTTAAATTTTCAAGAATTCTGCAAACTTGTTAAACATGGCCATTATTAAAAATTAAATTATATAAATGTACAATGAAATCAATTATGGGAAAAACAAAGGGAATAAATACTCAAAACTTGGTACTTTGGCATTTGTTTCCAGGTCAGCTGTTACAAATTACCACATGTTTTGGAGTCTGGAAGTCTGAAGTCAAGTTGTTCCTCTGCTCCCTCTGAATGCTCAGGGGCAAAATCCTGTTTTGCTTTTTCCAGTTTCTGGCTATTGCCAGTAATCCTTGACATTCCTTGCTTTGTGGCAGTATAACTTCAATCTCTGTCTCTGTTTTCATGTGGCCCTCCTCCCTGCGTCTCCTCTGAGTCAATAAATCTTTCTGTTCTTATAAGGAAGGACACCAGCCATTGGATTTAGGGCCCCCACTCTATCCAGTATGACCTCATCTTAACTTGATTACATCTGCAAACACACTATTTCTAAATAAAGTCACATTCAGAGGTACCAGTTCTAAAAACTTCAATATATCTTTTTGGGGAGATAAAATTTAATCCACAACAACTTCATAACTACTTTACCATATACTACTATTATGTTCTTGGGCTTACTTAACATCTTGCGTGGGTATGGTGTAAATTCTATATAATTCTATTGAGCATTTCTCTGCAACTCTACACCCAGTGATGTTATATTGGTAGCTTGAAAACAGTTACAGTGGAACTATTGACACTATGGAAATCAGCAAACATTATATATCAGGCCATGATTTATTATTTTTTTGACCACAAACATTTCCTGCACAGGGCCAGAAATTAATATTTTAGGCGTTGTGCGAGGTATGTTTTCTGTAGCAACTACTCAACTCAGCAGTTCTAACATAAAAGCAGACCTAGACAATATAAAAAAAAAATAGGATTGCAGTATTCTAATCAAACTTTATTTACAAAAACAGGCAGCAGGCCAGATTTGCCTCATTGGCTGTAGTGGCTGACTTTTAGTCTAGGCGTGAGAAAGTAATGGAGAAAATAATAATGCTGATAAATTTCAAAGTGTGTCATGTCTGTAGCTGTCACATTATTAATAGTACAGACAAAATTGAGGAATATTATTTTAGTATTTGAAAATAATTGTTTGATTCAGCAAAGAAGTTGCTCAAGACACTGATGAATTAGTGAAGTTCCAATATATGTATTTTTTTGTCTTACTCATTAATGTAAATGAAAATGCAAACCAATATTTATGGAAGAACCACGATGGTAATTGATCAATTGCAACTAGTAAGTTGGCAACAGATACCAGAGTTTGACAAAAATCAAAGGAACATTCTTCAAGAATTGATTGGCTTTGTGAAATTTAAAATCAAGTGTATCATATACTTTATTGTTATTTGTAACTGTTTCCTACATATTATAACATTCATACTAAACTTAAGTATGCACATGTTATATATGTGCATACTTTTTCTTTGGATAGTCATTTGTTAAACTTTGCCGGCACATGTCTGCCCAAACACCAAAGATTTGTGAATATTCCTACAAATGGCAGTACATGTATTGGAGTGGAGTAGCAAAAACTTTTGCTATTTCTTAAGAGTGTTTAGAACTGTATCCCTCATAGACAAGTTCCATAATAATTCAATTTCTGTTGATTTTTCCTAAAGTCATTCTAATGTATAAGCAACAGGACTGGTTCTTGTGGTATCATGACATAAAATATCTTATAGCAGAAGTTTTGGTCTCAAATAATTACATCCATTCATGCAGGCACCTACTCTGGCTAATGTCAGTAGATAGAAATGCATGTTGAATTCCATCTAATGGAGATCACTGCCTGTAAAATCAAGCCATCAGCAAAGAAGTGGTTATGGCATGATCATTTTTACATTGTGTGACATATTCTTGTAGTACTGTCAACAAATATAAACTTTAATCTCCACAAGGAGAGTTTCTGTAAACTGTATGTCACACTAATGCTTTTATTTGGCATGGTTCTTTTCCTCAGAGAAAATCTTTTTACCTTTATTTCTTTACCACAATTGTAATTCATTTCTGACTGACATGCTGACAAATCTATTCAATTTCTTTACATTATTGTACAGCTATTGATTATTTCAACATATTTGAGCTCCGTTTTTTTCCTTTTTAAAACAAATACTGTTCCCATTGTCTGCACAGATGGCTTTGAATACATATTCAAGTTCAAGAGGAAGTACATATCCCCTATATTTGGCTTGCCATGTCTAATTTAAAATTTGTAGCTTGATTTTGGACAGCTAATTGAAATTGCTTCCTCACTACCAAAAATGTCCTTTAGAATTTAAAATTTATCAGAATCAATATAGGGTAGTTTTAAAGACCAATATGGCCTGTCTATACATAATAATTGAGCAAAGGATTGAGATAGCAATGAAGTTTTAAATTCGATTAAAATCAGACTAGATCAACCCCAATATGGAAAAGAGAGGGTAATATTTTACTAGATGGTTGGATAACATGTTATCTATGCTAGTCCCTTTCTCCAAATCCTTTATTTCTTTCATCTGAAAGACATTCCATACCATGTTCCTCAAGGCCACATTACAGTTCTCTATTCATCTTGACTTCTGATTAATTTATGAGCATTGTTCTTTCTGTTACTTGACTCCCTGCAGGCATTCATATTCTAACCCATCAATGCTTAGCTTCTCTTCTTGCTTAAATGGGATCATAATGAGTAGGGAGACAAGGGTATATTTAGAATTGTTTCCTATTTTCACAAATGGATTTATCGCTTTCTCTTCACCTTTGAGGGCAAGGACCTTTCTCACCTAAGCCTCTGCTCAGATCTAGGCACATAATTGGTACTCAACTTGCATTTGTTGACTAACAAAATTAATGAGATCCCACAGAGATGTTGATTGATACTCTCATTTCTTATGTTCTATCTATAATTTAAAAAATGTTCTTGAGGAGATCAATTTAGTTTCTACTTTACTAAGACCATTCTTCTTTGCTCCTACATTTTCTTCTGTGATTAGCTCCTTCTTTGCTGAAATGTCACCCATTGAGATCATAAACTTTAGTGTTATATATTTCATCTATAGATAATTATTTTATAAATTTAAAAAAAAGAATTTTTATTCAGGACATCACTTCACTGATGCTTCAAAATATATCCCAGTTCAGTACTTATAAAAAAGATGAAAGTAAAACAAACTTTAGTAGCCTTAGTTTTATACATACATTTAAGCCAAGTTTGATAAAACAAGGTTAATTTTACAGTAAGCCTCACAAATTAAAATTTTTAAAAATTGCCTGAATTTGACCCTTTTTATTCTGATGTTTATAAATTGATGGTTATTTGTCATCTACTGTGAATTTGATATAAACTCAGAGGAAAAGTGATATTCTGTCTATTGTATTTATAATTTTAGAGCCTTGAAAGATGGCCATGTTTTCGTGAGTTCAAAAGTAAAATGGTTTATTGATCCCAACTATTCTGAGATGTTTTTGATTGTCATGTCTGCACAATTTGGTGGTAGATATGTTGCTTCTTTTCTATGTGTTTGAAATCTTAGTTCAAAACTAGAAAGTATCACATAAAAAGGCAATAAACTACAATGGACAATTGTACTGATGAACATTCTATAGCTAATGAAATAAAGTATTATAGCACTAACTTTTAACATATTCTTACTTATTTCTAGACTTAACACTGTCTTCTATGTACCATTTTCCATGTATGGCAAAAATGGAGAAAAAATACAAACATTCCAAATTTAGCAACCACATATGGTACCCTCTTTATGAAACTCCTTTATTTAAAAAACCCAGGATCAAGTATTGAATTTATGCTAAAATTTTTCTGGCAATCCAACACATTTCAATCCTTAATGATATTTCTTTAATTTATTAAATAGACATTGATTTATTAATTTTGTTTTTGTTGTTGTTCTGGTTTATTTTTTAATGCTGACTTCTCTTGAACAACCTACAACAGTTAGTAAAATGACAGAACTGTTGAAAAATGGGTATCTTATCCCATTTTGACCTGAATCCAACAAGGTAGCACATTATTTATCAAATGAAGGCATGAGTAACCCCGTTATTCACATTCTACAATAGCATAAGGCAACATCATATTTTTTAGTCTTTAATGTCTTTAACTCTACTGTAACTAACAGAGATTCTCTTCTCGGAAATTGAGTGGGGAAGGCATTCCTGTAGAGTGTGTCGTTTCCAGACAATGTTCTCTTAATTTTTTAATGCAACTATTATTGTGATTTATAATTGCATTGAAGGTCCTCCGTAATCTTTTTCAGGATATGTTCATTGTTATTAGTGAAATCCTTAACTCCTTGGAAAGGATGTTTCATAAACCTACTTAATAATATAACACTTTCCCGAAAAAGGGTACAACCCTCAATTTTTTTTATAGATCAAATTTATACCTGCAAATTTTAAAAAGCCTGCTAAATCTAATTAACCCTAACTCAGAGGAGTGCTGAATTTGGGGGTTGTTTTATTATTCCCTGCCTTAGGAAGAAATAGTAATACAAGGTACCTGTTATTTTATATGTCATAATTCTGAACTCTTTTCTACATCAGAGTATTCACAAATTAGTGTCTATGATGTGGTTTAAAGAAATTGGCAAATGGTCAAAGTTCCTATATAATCATAATTGGATTAAAACTTTCTGTTAATTAATGAATTCTAATTAGGTAGAGCATACCAAAATGTGTTTTCTATAACTACTGTACTAGCTTGCCTTAATAATGACTAGCAGTTGTCTGGGAGAAGGCAGGAATATTTTATTAATAGGAAAAATGTGTTCAAACTACATTGGAGCTCCGGCATTACAAAACCTTTTAAAATAGAAAATTCAGCAGAAGAAGAGTTTCTTTTGGACTATGTCTATAGGGTCTATTATCGAAGATACTGGAAGGAGCTTGCTATGAATGTGTTTCAGTCTTGTAGTGTGCATCTTGAGGATAGTGGATTAGCAAGGCTCTAGCATACAAATTATATATGCCTCTTGATAGTGTATTAACACAATAATTGTAAGAGAAAATTTCAATGAATTCGTCCCCTTACTCTTCTCCAAACTCCTGAAAAGAAAGTTTTGGGTATAATAAAGTTGTGGGCATTATTTCCCACGTATTCAAAAAGTTAAGGAGAAAAGAAAAATGTAGAGCAAAGAAATACATTTAGCAAAGTTAAATATTAGTTTGGAATTAAATATTTATTTCAATTTCTTTAAAAATTATTAAATGCCTGAGGTAGAGCTTTAAAGTAGTTTTACTAGAAATTAGAATCTGTCACTCTTACTAATATTTATCCAATGTATACAAAACAAGTACAAGAATAATCTGAAAGTCAACAATGGTGGGGAGGAGTCTACTGAATTACATCAAAACTAATACAAAGGAAATGTAAAGGGATCAAACCAGTAGTTGTCATTGTGCACAGAATTTTTAGAATTTGGGACCACCATAATGATTTTTTTTAATACAGCACTTGAGAGTTATTTCTATGCTAGTAGGAATTTAAAAGATAGGGCAATTAATCCAGGTGAACTTATCAAGCTATAGCAATAAGTATTAGAAAATCTCTCATAATCTAAATTTTTTGCCTTTGTCCATGTGTCCAGAGAGATTTTCAAACATTTTTATTTATTTACTTATTTATTATTTTTTTGAGACAGGGTCTCACTCTGTCATCTAGGCTGGAGTGTAATGGCACAATCATAGCTCATTGTAACATTGAACTCTTGGGGTCAAGTGATCCTTCTGCCTCATTCTCTCAAGTAGCTGGGAATACAGGTGTATGGCATCATGCCTGCCTAATTTTTTAAAAATTATTTTGTAGAGATGCAGTTTCACTATGTTGCTCAGGCTAGTCTTGAAATCCTGGCCTCAAGTGATCCTCCCAAAGTACTGGGATTACAGGTATGAGCCACCACACCAGGTCTAAATTTACATATATTCTGTTACAAGATAATGCAAACAGGACAAAAAATTATTTCCAGGTGTTTCATTCAAGATGAAATACCAGACGCTACAATATTTGGAAATAATTTCTAATTTTATTATTGTAGAAGTCAATAAGTATTCATTGCATTTAAGTGTAAAACAACAGCACACTGTTTGTGCCCACATCCTAACAGAAAGCTGTTCTCATAAGGCAAATGTGCCTATGGATGGAAAATTATCTTAGAATCAAAGAACACAAAAATACCAGTATATATCATCAAGTTTTTTGTTATTGTTGTTTGTTTTTTTAAGACAGAGTGAACATTAGTTGTGGAATTTTGAAAGGAAGGAATAAAGAAGTGGAAAGAAAGGTAGGAGAGAAGAAAGGAAAGAAAATACCCACATGAATTGTATTACAAAATCCTAAGGTTTTATTATTGTTACCCCCTCAAATTTTCTGGGCTATTTGTAGGTTTATGGGATGGTCTTTCTCTTCACTTGCTAATTTGTGGGGGCATATAAAAATTAGCTGTTATATATACTCTTTAGGTGTTTTATAAAACTAGGATTAAATTCAGAATTTGGGCTAAACCACTAGGAAATTGATATTTCAGCAAAATATTACTTAAATGTCTTCGGACTATAGGATGTACATTTTCAGGTTTGACACATTAATTTCAACCATCAATGTATTCTTATAAAAACTCTTCCTCTGCTCTCTGCTCTCTGCTCCCTAAAATATCTGAATTGAGATTGTAGACACTCTTAGTGTTTACTCCTGGTTGATTATGTGTGGTGGCCAGATCTTATATTGGCATTCCATGCTACATAATTTATAACATACTACTTAATTTACAATCTGGCTAGAATGTTTTGTTGTGTAGAGAGACTCAAATGGAACGTATTTCATTATCTTAGCTCCTAGAAGAACACTATGGAGATTAAAATGGGTTTAAATTGGCATGCCTCCTATCATGCTAGATTTCAAAAAGACAGACTGCAGGTGCTTTTAGCTAAATCAGATAAAATATCTTGCCAACATTCACCAGTATAAAATTCTTTGGCTACACATGAATATCGTCATATACAGAGGCTGCCTTCATTGCTGGCAAAAATGGACATTTTGAAAGATAGGAGATTAAGAAAATTCAATCATTGCTGAAAAGACAGAATAAGAAATTCTATCTTCAAAATGTCACAAGTTAAGATATTTAGGTCTAGCATCCATTTCTGAAATTCTTCAGGTTTCAAACCCTTTCTTACGTATCATTTTTATAGGAGCTACTCTACATCTTCCTCAGATGTCCTGTGATTCTCCTGTCAACAAACACCACAGGCAGAAGAGAACCACTAGTGGCTTCCCACATGTGGTCATGCCCTGTTCCATGGCCTGTCTGATGTTGCACAAACTTAGGTCTTCCCTCTATGGGTCCCTTTAGCAGGGATTCAAACTTTTCTTCAAATTTCATCACATGTGGAGTACTACTCATCCATAAAACAGAATGAAATAATGTCGTTTGCAGCAACTTGTATGGAACTAGAGACCCTTATCCTAAATGAAGTATCTCAGGAATGGAAAACCAAACACCATATGTTCTCAATAATGAGTGGGAGCTAATAGATGGGTGCACACAGGCATAAAGTGATATAAAGGACATGAGAAACCAAGAAGGAGGGAGGGTGAGTGTGGGATAAAAACTTACCTATTGGGTACAATGAACACTATTCCAGTGACTGTCACACCAAAAACCCTGACTTAAGCATTATATAAGATATCTATGTAACAAAAGCACTTGTACTTTCTTATTAATATTTTGAAAATTAATAAAAATTTCATCACATGTTACAGTGGCTACTCACAAACATAATCCACATGTGTAAGTGGTGTTACAGGGAAGGGAGGCTATGGGCTTTGTATCTTATGAAGTAAGCAGAAAAGAATACATATATCATCTTGAAAATTGCTTCCAGCATTCATCATAGAATAGGCTCATATTGCTTGAGAAAAATAAAAAAGCATACAAAATAATAACAATAGTTGGAAAGAGAAGAGGAGATTCTGAGAGGTCTGGGGCTAATAGTAAGAGAAGGAAGACGTGGTCTCTAAGGGCAAAGGGCCCAAAGAAAACAGTGTGTGTGTTTGTGTGCGTGTTTCTACTGAAGAGGGAGAAGGCAGATGAGAGAACAAAAGGGAGAGAAAGGAGTTGCAGAGAGAAAAGACAGGGAAGAATGTGACATTTCCATGACAGAGGTGCCAAGAAAAATTCTTTTTAGGGTAGCAATAAAGCTTCTGGAGAACTTTAAAGACTAATAAAAAATAAGCTTTTTGAGACATAGGACCTATATGTTGCTAACACTGCTACAAAGATGACTATGCTCGTATGGGCTGACTGTGGATATTCACAAAGGGGATGAGTTTCCTGTCTGTGTCAACATAGTAAGGAACACAGACTAACTGAATATACCTCATAAAAACCTAGGTCCCATTCGGGATTTCCAGAAATCTCATTGAAAACCTAACAATTTTTTTCTGGAATGCAAGGGGCAGCTTACATCTGAACGAGGTCCAGCTGGCGTCTTTGCTGTGTGCACAAGTCTTTACCCAGAGAGTTCAGGTAGGAAAGTGAGTGAAATGAGGCAAGCAGGAGACATTGGGGATAACGGGGACTGTGGGAACCTGCAGTCTCCTGCCATTTCCAGATGGGTTTGCTGTCCCTCAGTTTCATGGAAGTTGGGCTATATGAGAATGTGCACTCAGTGTTGCTAGAGTTACTATTTTTTCCAAGAGAAGATCTAAATCTAAATATTTAGGTAAAATATCTTTAAAAAAAAAAAAAAAGTACATGGGCCAGATAGATATGGGGGCTGCCAGTTTGAAAACTCTGCTGTACATATTAGCTGGAATTTTGTTCCTTTATAAAACTAATTAAAATGGTGCATAGATCAGTTCTTTTTCAGCTTATAAATAACACAGATCCAAACTACCCCATTTTGTCCTCCTTAAGGTACGGCTCTCATTTCACAGTCTAAAGCTGAGTTCCAGACATCACATCTATATTTGCCTATGAAGGAAACTGACAATGTCAGAGACATTGGTGTGTTCTCTGCATTGTTTATAGAGCTTTCTTTTCCCCAAAGGGCAAAGGCATGAAGCAGTCATCTCCTAGGGCAGGTTCCAGTAAGCTACCACCTGATATTTCAACTATGTACCTCTGAGATAAACTCAGTCACATGGTCATAACTTGCTGTAAAAATAAACCTTTTCTGATTGCTCACTTGCCTGTCTACAAATTCTATTATTCTGGAAGAAGAGTAGAGCAGAAATCAGGGGAGGACCTGTACAAATGGATCTCTCTATATGGCTGGCATTAGAGTGTGGCTATTAACAAGGACATTTTCTCACCATTTTCACATCCATTCAAAATCTTCGATACAATCAAAATAATCCATTAGACAAAGCACTGTTAATTTCACTCACTCTTAATTAATCTTTTGGTGACAATGAAACAGCAGTGAAATTCAAAACCATTTTTTAAACATGTGGAGTTATTTCAAAAAATAATTTTTGAAACATTAATTTTTAATTAAGAAATATTTTTAAAATAGAGAAAAGTAGAATAATAGATATTACAGATACCCATATTCTCACCAGCTAGATTTAAGAAATGTTAACATATTGTCAGATTAGTCCTCTCCTTCTTGAAACAATTTTTTCGATAAAAACCCAATATGCAAAAGCCCATGTGGAGCTGAACTGCTTCAAGATAAAGGAAGGCTCAGAATTCCACCCTTTGGACAATTCCAATTCCCCAAACCATCAGTGCCCCACTGAGTAATAAATTGACAAGATTAAACAAGGCATTGACAAGCCAAGATAAATAAATACTATTCTTAAGTTCATTAGAATTTAAACATCATGCTATAGATTGAACGCTTATGTCTTCCCCAAATTCATTTGTTGAAACCTTATCCCCAAGGTGATGGTATTTGAAGGTGGGGACTCTGAGAGGTGATTTGGTCATGAGAGCAGAGCCCTCATGAATGAAAACAGTGCCCTTATAAGACAGACTCCAGAGAGGTCCTTTGTCCCTTCAGCCGTATGAGGACACAGCAAGAAGATGGCTATCTGTGAGCCAGAAAGTGGGCCCTCACCACACACCAAATCTGTTAGTGCCTTAATCTTGAACTTCCCAGACTCCAGAACTGTAAGAAATACATGTTTGTTTTTAAAGCTACCTAGTCTATGATATTTTTGTTATAGCAATCTGAACAGACTAAGACACTTCATAAATTCAAAATCTACACAAGTAGGAAAAATAAGTCTACAGTACAACCACACTTTTCTTTCCTTCCTTCTCTCCTTCCTTCCTTCCTTCTTCCCATTTCTCTCTTCTTCTCTTTCTTCCTTCTTTCCTTCTCTCTTTTTTCCTCTTAAAAGAGTTTTAGGTTTTATTTCCTATACAGCAAAACATTGTATGTATCCTGACTTTATTATTTGTTTATATTCAGTGTGACTTCAGGAAATTTCTGAAAACTCTTTGGGCTAATTCTTTCTATTTGAGGAAGATGAATCTGAATGCCTACCTATTACACACTCAGAAGTGAACTGTCCCATATAAGTTTAAAGTCATCAAGTCAGGATACTATATTTTTTTAAAAATTTTACATGATTGGTTATAACATAACAAATGTTTTATCCTTTCAGCTTATAAATAAGTCAAATGCACTTAAACATCATGGAAAAGCAATAACTAAATGATGCTAACATGCAAAACCACAATTACATTATGATTAACTCTAATCTATGATCTTTTGTGACTGAACTTAAATACAAATCACATTCACATGCCTACCTTGAAACTGCTCTGCGATTTTAAGCACTACCTTTGCCATACTGGATTTAAAATATAATAATAATCACATAGAAAGACTCAGAAACAGGAATTCACCCAGAGTTTCTCTTGCCACTTTGGCCATGATCTATTTAAACGATATTGAACAGTATTATGGTTGGCACACAGAAAACACAGGTCTTAAAATGTCAGGGACAAGTGATGCATTTTCCTGTAGCACAGCTAAAGTAAGCCTTTCATTTCCTCCTGAAAGACTAAATTTGTTTAATTTATCTGAGACATAAGCCCCCAAGAGTTCCTGAACAAGTTTTACACAATGGATTCCACACACTTCAAGAATAAGGAATAAATATGATGTGACTTACCCTGACCTCTCTTCCAGTAACTCCTGCCTTCATTCACTCATCATTTCTAAAGAAAGAAAAAGCAAGAAGCACTTATTGTTAGTGTACCTATGAGCTTTATAATTTAATCCAGAATATAATTCAAATTAGCTGCTGAATGGCAGCTTTGCTTTTTTTTTTTTCGTTAAATCTTTGACAAGTTGTTGAAAATTGTTTTAATGTTTGCTATCATTAACCATCCACTTTACCAGTTGTAGACCAAAGTAGATCAGGACACATCTGTTCAGGAAACCTAGACTGCTCCCTTTTCCTTCAGAATCCATCTGTCTTTAAATTTTGAGTTAAATACAGTATTTGGATCTATATTTCATTTTGGAATTTTAAAAAAATTCTTTAAATACATTGGAAATGAGAACACATGAACCAATTTTCCCTTTGCTGTTATTTAATTATGTCAATCCCCTCCCCCATTTACTCTTATTTCTTTAATTGTCTCATCTCTAAATATATCTAGATTAATTTAGGAGAAACAATCAGGCAGCCAAATTCAATATGTACAAAGCGAAATGGATACTGGGAATTTCACACATTAAGTATATATTCTCCTCTTGCAAAATGAAGGGAAGGGGAGGGTGGGTGTGAAGGAGAAATAGCAGAACTTAAATTCTAAGATCCCAAAGAGTTAATTTTTAAAAAAATTTTTAGAGACAGTGTTTCTGTCCATCACTCAGACTAGAGTACAGTGGCATGATCATAGCTTACTGCAATCTCAAATTCCAGAGCTCAAATGCTCCTCCCTTAGCTTCCAGAGTAGCTGGGACTACAGGCACATACCATCACACTCTAATTTTTTTTTTTATTTATTTTATTTTATTTTTATTTTATTTTATTTTATTTTTTTTTTGAGACAGAGTCTCACTTTGTTGCCCAGGCTAGAGTGAGTGCCATGGCGTAAGCCTAGCTCACAGCAACCTCAAACTCCTGGGCTCAAGCGATCCTACTGCCTCAGCCTCCCAAGTAGCTGGGACTACAGGCATGCGCCACCATGCCCGGCTAATTTTTTCTATATATATTTTTAGCTGTCCATATAATTTCTTTCTATTTTTAGTAGAGACGGGGTCTCGCTCTTGCTCAGGCTGGTCTCGAACTCCTGACCTTGAGCGATCCACCCGCCTCGGCCTCCCAGAGTGCTAGGATTACAGGCGTGAGCCACCGCGCCCGGCCTCATTTATTTTTTGTAGAGATGGAGTCTTGCTATGTTGTCCAGGCTGGTCTTCAAACTCCTGGCCTCAAATGATTTTCCCACCTCAGCCTCCCAATGTTCTGGGATTACAGGCATAAGCCATCACACCCAGCCCCAAAGAGTTAATTTTAGGAATCTAAGCATATACCTCTGAGAAATAGACTCTATCTATTTGAAATACTTTAAAAAAGTACTAAGTCAGGAAAAAATAGTTTGATATTTAATACAATTTGATAGAATTTTGAGAAATAAGTAAAGATCGAGGTTTGTTAACAACTAGAGAGCCCCCCTTTTTTCTGATTGAAATTTTATTGAAGTCAAAGTTGAGCACATTTGTGGGGTCCACTGCTATTATTGGAATAACAAGTTATGGCTGGCCAAGACACACCGGCTCTTTAGCCATTGGGCAAAAGAGATAATAAAACAGCAGTAAAATAACAAGTTGGTACAACCACTACTTTCTATCATAGACTGACAAAGAAAATAATGAAAGCTGCACGGACCACTGTACTTAGAAAGAAACTCTATTTATATGAAATACTTGATTCTGAAGCAATTAGGGTTTTAATTTACAGCAGCTTGTTACCAGAGTGGTACCAACAGTCCTTAGTAATTAAAGGTGTCATTTATCCCCAGACCCTTGGTGAAGAAAGTGAAAATTTACCTTCTGTTTCTTGGGAATTGCAGTTTTCTAATCATTTTGAAACAGAGGGCGACTGGCTTAGTCACCTCCCTACTCTGTATTACACAAATAGCTCATCCTGGAAACAGCTTCTGAGGAACCAAACATCCCCTCCACACCTCAACTCCCCCCAACATGGTAATGTGTTTCATTTTGTACACCCCTCACAATCCTGGCTGGCATTCTTCTAAGGAGATCTGGCTCTGAACTTTTAGAAGGATGCGTTGTTTTACGTTAACACCAGAAGCTCTATACATCAAGGAAAAAAAACATCAAGTGATGGGGGTTCAAACGAATTTCTCATCTTTACAGTCCTTCAGTACTTATATTTTAAAAACGGAGGCATAATTTATTTCTGATGAAACCGAATTGCTCAGCTCTCCGCTAATAGGATCCTCAGGGCAAAAAGGGCAGAGAAGGAGTCATCATAAAAAGCAGAAAGCTTGGGGATTTTTTGAAATTTAAACTAGAAAAAATAAATTAATAATTAGGTTTGTCATGATTATTGCACATTTATGATCAATTGTTCTCATTTAGTGAATGGGATAATGAACTTGAGCGACCCAGAGGATTAATAAAGGACCAGTGGTACTGGCCTAAGAAGCATTGGCGACCATTCCTATTTTGCTAAGGAAGCCATTTGCAGCTGTCCTGGTACAACACAATTTTTGTTATCCTTTTTTCTTATGCTTCTTTTCTTCCTAGAATCAATATAACTGTTTGCCAAATGCTTTCCACCTGAAAGCTGACTGGTGGAAAGACTTTTCGCTCTTGCCACAGAACTGTAGTAGAGCTCTCATCTGGTGCAAACACTTTTTTTTTCTTCTGAGCCCAATCGTGAAGATTTATTTTTCAATGAGACACATAATCAAAGGAATGCTTAAATATCTTAAACTGGCATTGTGGAGGGACGGAGCAGCATTCTACAAAAGAATCATCACTTTAAAGCAATGGAGGTCCATCTGCCTAATTATCCAGCAATGAAGATCGCCTTTGGTAAGCACAATATTAAAACTGTTTTGGGTTCTTCAAAGTTGCTGCATTCCCATCATCTTCCCTTGAAAATAATGAAAGGGAAGACACAATAATAGAGCGTTAAGGTGGACGGCATGTAGCAAGGGCTCCAGGCATCCTTTGTGTTTCCTCCTGTGAAAAGTATCACCATTTATTATCACTCATTAAAATTTAATTTTATATGGCATCTTTAAAAGGTCATTTTTTAAATTGGAATTTTGTTGGCAACATTACTGACTGGTTAACTACTGTGAAAAAACAAATCTTCATAGATTTATTGTTTTAAGCTATTATTAAAGAGGTACCTTTAAAAAAGAACAAATTATTTCCCTCTTATAGAGCAAGATTATTATCCTTTCTAAGTAATTTAGTTTACACAATATTTTCAGTTGATTTTTGCACTAAAAGCACCTTGGAAACCTAATTAGAAATGGCAAGTCATTAGCATATAAAGGGTTTAAACCTTTAGCTTAACTATGACAAATTTAAATCAAGACTAAGATGGTAAAATACAAAGAGCCCTAGAATGGAAAGTGGAGAAGTTTAACATTTCTTTGCATTTACTTCAACCAAAATCGATTATTTTTCTACTGAATCTTATTTTCTTACAGACCATGATTACTTTGACTTCTGATCTAAATTGATTTCATATCATGGTACAGTTGTATAAATATTAATAATTATAATATTAATATAAATGAGCCCTTTATTCCCCAAAAGAAAAGAGAAAAATGTTTATAGTAACAAGATTTCCTGGCACTTTATATACATTTTGTTATTTAGTCCTATAAGAACACATTTAGATAAACATTGAGCCCATTTTGGAATCAAGGAAACTGATGTTTAGGGAAGATAAGTGACATATGCTAAACCCATGTAAAAAGAAGGTAGTTTAACAGAAAAGTTAGAATATTAACCCAGATCTCTCTGACTCCAGAAGTTCCATTTCCATTATCTTGGCTATCACCTAAAAAAAAAAAAAAAAAGTATGTTTATCTGCCCTAGGACAAGGGTCAGCAAACTTTTTCTGTAAAAAGAAAAATAGTAAATATTTTCTGTTTTGCAGGGCATATAGTCTGTGTAGCAACTACTCAATTTTGGCTTTGCAGCACAAAAGCGGCCACAGATAAAATGTAAAGGAATAGGCTAGCTGTATTCCAATAAAACTTTATTTATAAAAACAGACAGTAGGTCAGATTTGGTCAAAGGGCCATGGTTTGTTTTGCACAAAACTATAAGCTATATAAAGGCATAAACATTATTTGTTCAATATTATACAAAATATACCTGCACACTTAGGTTTATTGCAGCATTATTCACAATAGCAAAGATACGGAATCAACCCAAGTTTCCATAAACAGAGGACTGGAGATTTCCCCCGCCCTCCTCCCCTCAGCAATAAAACAAACAAACAAACAACAACAACAAAAAAAAAAAAAACAGAGGACTGGATAAGGAAGATGTGGTATATATACACAATAAAATATTATTCAACTATTAAAAAGAATGAAATCATGGCTTTTGGAGCAACATGGATGGAACTGGAGGTCATTATCATAAGTGAAACAACTCATAAACAGAAAATCAAATGTTCTCACTTATAAGTGGGAGCTAAATAACGTGTGCACATGGGCATACAGTGTGAAATGATAGACACTAGAGACTTAGAAGGGTGGCAAGGCTGGGAGGGGGGTGGATGATGAGAAATCACTTAATGGGTACAATGTACATTATCCAGGTGATGGATACACTAAAAGCCCAGATTTTACTACTGTAAAATATATCCATGTAACAAATTTGCACTTGTACCCCTTAAATTTATATAAACAAAAAAAATTTTTTAAATATATAAAACCCAATACCTGAAAAAGTAATGATTAACTATTGAATATGTTAAAAATAATGCTAGCTAATACTTATTATGTGTTAGTCACTTTTACTTCTCACCATATCCTTATAAGTTAGTTATTTTTATCCATTTTAGGTGATAAGGGACTGAGAAAAGAATTAGTCAAGATAATACAGCAAGTAAGTGGGGGATCTAGGATTTAAGTTACAAAAGTGCATAATATACAGTAGGATCTCAATATATAACTGATTAAACAAATAAATAAATGAATGATTGAATGCATCAGTATAGAAAGTTAGCCTTGAGTATTTTAAGACAGATACATATATCTTAGTCATTTAGGAGATATCTTTCTTCTAAATCATCTGGTTTACATAGCCAGTGGCAAATTAAAAAAAAGAAAAAGAAAAAGAAAAGGCAAATTAAATAAAGGAAAATACTAATCCGCTATTGAGCATATATTTCTGTATTTGAATTAATTAAACTAGTTGTCTGATATGGTTTCAGTGTGTCCTCCAAAAGTTCATGTGTTGAAAACTTAATCCCCAATGCAAGAATGTTGAGAGTTGCGGCCTAATAAAAGGTGATTGGGTCACAAGGGCAGAGCCCTCAAGAACAGAGTAATGTCACTATATTGGGAGTAGGTTAGTTATACAGCACAAGAGTAGATTGTTATACAGCAAGTCCAGTCCCTGGTGTCTGTCTCTTTCTGTCTTTTGCACTCTCTTCCACCATCTGCCCTTCTGCCATGAGATGACCATTGCCAGTTGCTGGCATCATGCTCTTGGACTTCCCAGCATCCAGAACCATGAGCTAAACCTATATTCTTTATAAATTACGTAGTCTGTAATATTCTGTTATATGCACAGAAAACAAACAAAGTCATCACCTTATCTTAAATAAGACTGAACTTTAGATAAATAGGCAGAAATTTTTAGATTTAACTGTCCTTGTTTGTCATGAAAGAATGCAGGAATAGAAGGAAGGAAGGAAGCGAAGGAAGGAAGGAAAGAAGGAAGGAAGGAAGCAAGGAAGGAAAAATATGAGAGAAGTATAAAATGGAGATGGGAGCTAGGGTGAGTCTGGTGAGAAGAGAATTGTAAGGAGGATCTTTAACAGGTATTTACCAAGAGTTTACAATCTATTAGGCTCTGAGCTACATCCTGGTTACACATTGATTAAAAAAAAAAAAAAAGAAAAAGAAAAAGAAAAACAATCAAGACTGCTTCATTCATAAGGCTTACAGTATACTAAGGAGACAACATAAGATAAGCATCATATAAAAGTAGGATTACAAATCATGGTATTAATAAATGCCACAAAGATATAGATAAATGTTCTGAGAGTGTACCAGAAGAATTTAATTTGGATTTAGGGGTCTGGGAAGGATTCTTTGAGAAAAGGATATTTAAATGGAGAGTTGCAGATGAATAGGAATTATCCCTCGATGAAGAGTAAGGAGAATCCCATTTCAGGCAGAGGACTAACAGAAGTAAAGGTCTAGAGATAGGAAAGAGTTTGATATACAAGAAGAACTTTTAAAAATGCCCGTATATTATATTGCCCAGAGTTGGGAGAAGAGTGGTACAAAGTGACAATGGCAAAGTAGAATATTCCAGCAGGATTTTTTAATCATATTACTTTAGAGTTTTTTTTTCCATATTGTTTCCCAAGATTGAAGGGTAGATATTGAAATACTTTAAGCTATGGAAAAAATATTTGGTTTATATTACAAAAATAAAAGAAAGCTGGCAGCATTGGAGGCAGAATTAATGAAATATCTAAGAGGGAGGAATAAGGAGAGATGGGTTAAGAGGATGTTGTAATAATCCATCAGGGAGATGGCCATGAATAAGGTGAGATCATAAATGGGACAGCTAGTGATGAATGGATGCTTTGGAGATAGATGTAGCATGAATTTGTGGATTAGATATAATGGGTGAAAGAGAAAATATTCAGTGTTGGTAGAGTGAGGAGGTGAGAATTCAAGAGTAAGATTTTGAACACTTTAAGTTTGAGATACCTGAGAGATATTGAACATGTCAAAGAGGCAGTGGATCCATAAGGATGTCTCTCAAGAGAGAGGTACACAGGCGTGGTAGGAAATTGTAAATATTAGCATTTGGATGGCATTAAGTCATAGGTTGGGAAGATCACTTAGGGAAGGACTGCAGAGAAAGAAGAGAAGAACTTTCATATTTAGGAATATAGCAGAGAAAGTAACAAGTGAAGGAGACTGAAATGTAGCGGCTAGAGAAGAAAATGGAAAGCCAGGAAATATATTAATAGTATAGGAGCCAATAAAAGAGAGTCTTCAAAAAGGATGCATGGTCAGCTGTGTGAAATATGATGAGAAGTCAAGTAATATGAGGACATTGAAGTGTTCTTTGGATTTCCAACATGGAGGTCATTGTGAATTAGGGTAGATAATTGAAGATCTGCAGAAAAATGAAAAGGCAAGAGTAGCAATTATTGATGCTGATTAGAGAATACAGTAAGAAAAGAGGTGAGGATAGAGGAATAAGAGTGGCTCTCTGTAAAGCTACAAAGGAAAATAAAAGAAAAGCGAAGTGTGTGAAAGCAAGAACACCAAGGTTTTTAAATAAAAATAAAAAAATAAAAAAAAGGAAAAAGCAAGTGAATGAAATTGAGTTGAGCTTGGTATGGACAGTAAGAAAAGCTAAAATTCAAATAAGCAATGGCTGATACTACAGAGATTCTCTGGGAGGCCTGAAAGTTGGTCCTCATAATAATTTAAGAGTAGTATGGATTACACACCCTCACTTTCTCCCACTATTTATGGGTGCAGTCAATTAAGCTTAGCAACATTACACAGTAGTAGCAGAGCTATTGCATTTGCCATCCTGTGGGGCTGTCAGCACACAGAGTCATTTTCCAACTGTCAGGGCAGAGGAGTCGGTCTCTGGATAGTGATTACACTCTTGTGAATGTTTATGTGCAAACTCTTTCTACCCAGAGGAGGAACTATTACAATGAGCACTATCAGGGAATGATGCACTGCTTCGTTTTGCATTCTTAACACAAGTATAACTAAGCTATCAAATAAATCAGAGAAGCACAGACATTACTTTGGAATTATTTTCTTTGACTTAAAATTGATTGTTAGGGACCAGTTCTCTACTCCTGTCTTCTCTCTCTTTTTATTTAATTTTACCAAATCTTGCACTTTACCTTTTATTCATTAATTTATTCAGAAAATGCAGAAGGTACTTACTATATATCAAGGGCTCAAAACATTAAAATGAAGAAGACTGTCATGTTATGGCTTTCATTGAGTTTATGTTCTAGTGAAGAAGACACACTTTATATTTATTTCATAGCATTCTTTGAAGTTTACAATCATTTGGAACTCATAGCAACATTGAGAGGAAGGCAAAGTAAATACTGGATCTCATTTTAAAGGTAAACTGACATGAATTTGCATAATGGCATAGCACAATGGTTCTCAAAGTATGGTCTCCAACCAGAATCAACTGGAAACTTACTAGAAATGCAAATTCTCTGGCTCCAAGACAGACCCAGTAAACTGGAAACTCTAGAATGCGGCCCAACAATCTGTTTACCTAGACTTCCAGATTATTCTGATGCATATTTAAGTTTGAGAAACACTGCTATCAAAGAAAGATAATTGGGCTGAATTAAGAGACTGTGAATTGGGTTATGAAAGTTTGGGAAAATTTCTTACCTATTTGGCCTCAGTTTTTAAAAAAATTATTCCTATTTTTGCTTGTTGCTATAAATAAATCTATGCATGGGGTCACAAACTCACATGATTATAGGTATCAAGCAGGCAACATTAACGAATAAGAATGGCCAGGCATAAGAAAAGACAATAGCCTAAGTGAGCTGACAAATGAAGAGAAGTGAGTAGTAGGAACTTCAACAAACTTGAAACAACTAAGCCCTTCTAGAAAAAAATTTCAAGAAAAAACAGAAACTTGAATTTGTGTGTGTGTATAATCTTTTAATTATTAAATTGTAATTATTAAATATAAAAAATATTATTAAATATAAACAGACACTATAGTCAAAAAATCATATATGTGTATTGCAGAGAGAGAATAAGACAGAGAGACTGAGACTGAGAGACTTCTGGGCCAAATGGTGAGAGGTCTGTCAGATTGTGAACTTTGGCTATGTTGTTGAGGTCCACATAAGGAAAGTAATATCTTTGTGGGGAAAGGTGAGTGTTGTTGTAGGAAGGCTTGATTAGATGGCAAGGTAGAAGTGGTAGACTTCCATGATGGACCTCTGCCATGATGGTCTTCATCAAGGTCACACAGATGATAAATAGTAGAATCACATGTATTGCTACCCATGAAGATATCCAATGAAGGACTCCAAAAATTGGAAGAAATTTGAATTTGCAATGCTTTTAAATTTGCGCCCTGGGCCATGAGTGTCTAAAGGACAGAGGTGACCAAGTAAGGCCAGGAAGGGAAGTGTGGTTTAAAGAGAGGTCTCACAATGTTCCAAAAGGCAAAATTTTGTCTATTAAAACGACAGAGAAAAATATAATATATGTGGTGTAAGAAGATAAGATAAAAAACAAAGAGGTGCTTATTCTATATTATAGGTAAGGAGATAGTATTTGATCAGGAAGGCAAAATTAACTAGCAAAAATGGCACAATAAAATCTAGGGTCATTTTTTTCTTTTGCCCTTTAAAAATGTACTGCATAAGAACTTTGAACTGTTCTCGGGTCACAGAAGATGACAATTGGCAGAAGGTGAATAGAGGCACATAGATGACTCTCATCTCTCTTTGGGACCAACCAAGATGATAGAAAATAATTGTGGCTATACTTTTTATTTCCATTATTTTCAATGGAAACAAAAGAGAATATGGCAAATAGGCAATACAAAGAATTTTGAAAGGATCTCTCCTACTGTAATTGAGAACTCATGCCCTGGAAAAGTGTCTGTGAAAGTCCCCATCGACAGTATTTCCTACAAAATAAGTGCTTCGGTTCACACCCAAAAAAGAAGTTACTTTTTCCTGCCCCTTCCCCTCAGGTTACACGATAACATAGGATTGATTCAGTTCAAGGCCAAATTGGCAAATTTGCAAATATTGTTTACTTCAGACTGTCATTATCTGTATGAATTATAACAATTTTTCACATGATTACAAACTGACCTGAACCAAGATAAAAATGGCTATTTCTTTTTAAGGTCCTTTACTAGCATGAGAAAAATAAAAGTCTCAAAATTCTAGTTCAGGTTCCATTTTATGCTACTTATTTGATAATCTTATTTAGGACACAGAAGAGGGAGACAGTTTCTAGGTGGAAAACAGTAACTCCCCATAGCAGAGTTTTAAGTCCTATCAGGGCTTGCAGGTCACTCATCAGTAGGCAACAGGGTGGAACAAGCTCTCTGCTCTTGGCACATTCTCCATTTTTATCTGTACTTGGCAGATTTCTCCTTATCCTTCAAGATCTATCAAAAATGACACCTCCTCTGTGGAGCCTTTCTGGACTACAGTAGGCAGAGCTAATTGTTTTCTTTCTGCTTCCATAGCACTGTGTTCATATCTCTGCTTTGATATTTTTCTCATCCTTTTATTATTTTATTGTATGTTTACATGGCTATCTTCTACTTTAAATTGTGAGTTTCTCAATAG
Organism: Eulemur rufifrons; assembly: GCF_041146395.1. NCBI lineage: Eukaryota > Metazoa > Chordata > Mammalia > Primates > Lemuridae > Eulemur > Eulemur rufifrons. The sequence goes on from NC_090992.1 coordinate 19,407,550, forward strand.
TAGTGCCCTTATCTACCTCATCTCATTCCCAGCGTTTATAAGAATAACTGAAAAATGTTTACTAAATAAGCACAGATTTGAATGGATGAATGAGTAGAGGCATGAAAGAAAGTATGATATGGACGGCAAGATGCATTTCATTATCCAAGGCCAAAGTTTCCCCATTGTTATATGTCAATGATTTAGTTAGGATGTAGCAAAGTACAATTGAGATTAGTAATTCATGGGTGGGCCTACAAGATCGAGGTATACACCCACACTTCGGTATATACGTTGAAATTCTTATGGTTGATATATACAAAAAAGGGCAGAGAAAGGAAATGTGTGAATTATATCCACATGATGTCAGCAGTCAAGTCAGAGGATTCATTCTATTTCCCAATATCACTCTTCTATGAATTTCAACAATCATAATCAGATTTTTCAGGAAAGTACCATAGCTTATTTTTTTACTATGAGCTTATAGTTTCTAGTAGTTACATATGCATCTTGTTTTCCACTAGGAAATGCAATAGCATATCTAATGTATTCCTGACCCAAGAAGCAGGTAGAGTAATTTGAGAGTGTGGACCTATTCAAATTCATTACTTTTGATAAATTTTAGTCTATTTCACCTTTGGATAAGGGTAGGAAACTGAGGAACACTTTCTCTTGTAAAACAGTTGCTGTATCTTGTTTTTATATTTATACTTTCAAAATATATTTTCAAGATAATATGTATTGTCTCTTTTGTTAGAGATAGTAGAAAGAATATTTTGTCAAGACAATTTTTGCATTTTTTGCTCCATATGTATTCACGAACTTATACAGATATAAAACAGTAAATGCCTGAGCCCATGGAAAATGACACACAATTTGAACGAAAGGAGTGAGAAATTGCAGGTCTGTGTCATTTCATGTGAGGGAAAATAAAGAAAATTGCTTCAAAAACACAGAAAAGTTGTGGGGAAATGTTTAGCAATTGCAGAAGAATTGCTACTTCATTTTTCCTTATTATTTGTATCTTTAAGTAGAATATGCAGTGTTCTGTTTATGCATGAGTTTGTGCCTCAGCTTTGCGCTCTGATCCTCATTTAGCCCTGGCAATTGACACTGCCTTCAGAGGATCTTGGACAGTGTCAAGAGAAGATGAGGTGTGCTCAGCTATGTACCTGTAGAATTCAGAACCTATAGGTGAATAGCCTATCTCAGATTCTCAAACACTGAAACACTAATTACTCCTACATAGTTCTATGTCACTCATGCCACAGGCTTAAGAAGCTTAAAGAAAAACATGCAAGACATAACTCTCCTAGTGTGAAGCAAAAAGAAACCTTTATTTTGTTGATTTTAATTTCCTGGATTTCCTACCTTCTCATTTTGTTATATATATTTTTCAGTGTTAACTAGTCAGGGCCAGTCACATTTACCTCATATATCATTTTCAGATATTTAAATTCTCTTGGACACTTCCTCTAATGACAAGTCCAGTCTTCTGTTGGGATACAATTCTGCTCATGTTGCTAATTTCTTAATTTTCCTGCCCCTACCCCCTCTCTTTATTGCAAAGTATCACTTGAGACTAAATGAGATTTTTTTGTTGTTGTTTTTAAGTCTTCAACTGTCCTGCTGCTCAATTTCCAGCTGAAGTTATAATCTTCTGTTTGGGATACCATAGTTGATTACTGTTGAAATGACTGTAATACTCATTATCCACCATTTGTTGGAAGAGTGGAAGAAGACTGTGATTAAATAAAAATTGACTTGGTTTTTGCTTCAAACTTCTACTACATTACTTTAAGGACTTAATCAAAATTTTGCTGTTAGTGTTTCTAAATGTTTTTCTCTATCACTAGCTTGGTTAGAACAAATGTGATAGATGGCATTATTGACCATTATTTACCACTGCACAAATCCAGACCCTGTCCCTGGACCTTTGACATTCTTCCCACTGGAGACCACGTGTACACTTCCATCTTGACATTGCACTCAGTCACGTGACTTGCTTTGACCAGTAAGGCTTGACATGTACTTGCATGTTTGGGTTTGCCCTCTTGCCCCTCTGCCATGTTTGTATAAATAACCCATTTTATTAAGATGTTGGTCCAAGGAAGATGGTAGATACAGAAGCATATTTGGACTCAACTTACACCCTGGCACCCACTATAGACTAGAAAGCCAATTCCCTGCCCAGTCACACACAAGTGAGACAGAATAATTGATTGTTTTAAATTACTCAGCTTTGGGACCATTTATTGTGCAACAATAACTGACTAATACAACTACCCACTTTTATGACTATGAGTAAAAAAAGGTATATTATTAACTTCAGTCACATTATCCATTAACATTCACAGAGTACTCATTGTGTGCAGAAATGTGCATTCTGAGGAACCATAAAAGGTATACAGAAGTTTTGAATGCTGCTCTGGAATATTCTGATGGAAGGTCATGCCACTTACCAAATTCATTATTTTAATAACATTTATTGAGAGCTTACTCTGTGTCAGACCCTGTGCAACAGCCTGGATGAACAAAGATAAACAAGATAGAGACTTGGCCTCAGTGAGCGTGAGACCTAGGAGGAGACAGACTTGTGAACAAAGCACTGCTTTACAAAATTCCCATATTGCAACTGTATTTGAATTATACATAACACAGTGATCTGAAGCCTAACATATAATGTCAGACTGCTTGCATGAGAATCCAGGCTCAACCAATTACCTCACCTTTATTTGCCTTAGTTCCTTCATTTATAAAAGCTGGAGAATTAGCACTTAAGACAGTGCCTGACTCATAACATCAATCAATGTTAGCTATTATTATCACTATTATTATTATCAATATCAGCAGCAGCAGCATTAAATATGAAGTAGCCAACATTTCCTTGACTATGGCATGTTTAGAGACATTGAAAGTGCTGTGTGAAATGCTAAGAGGGATTAGAAAAGAAATGAACCAAGACTCCATTCTCAAGGAGCTTACCAGAAACATTCACATGAAAAGGTCAGTAATTACAAAGGATGAAGAGAATGGTAACTGAAAAAATCATATAATACATACCTTGTCAATTCAAACAAATTAAAACAAAATTATTTCATGTCCATATAACCACCTAGACCTGACCAGTTAAGGGCTTTCACCTGTATGGTAACATCTGTCACAATCTTGCTGAGGACAACACTATGTAAACTCACTCTTGGTAGTTATAATTAAAATGAAAAAATTTTGTATTTCCTCCTTGATAAATTAACCTAGTCTGACCTACATCCTTAGAAGCACAGTCTCAGATAACAAATTTCTGTATAACTCTATTCAAGTTCTATACACTGGTCCGTAGCCATCACTCTGCCATTTGTAAATGAAAAATATAAAATTCAATTAGGTTTATAGAGCTTGCCTTACTTACCATATTTAAAATCCACACTAAGTGCCTAAAACATCCCTTATACCAATCTAAGTTACAAGATTAACAAGATTAGCCATAGTATCTAAGTTCTATCCAAAATATATATGCAAAAAGACCTAGAATAAGCTTTTTAGTAAAGTTTAATATGAAGGATAAAAGTAACCAAAAGATAACATATAGCCTAAAGTGTATGTGTGCCTGAACCCTGGGGAAGGCTAGTTCCTGGGACTTGGTCTAGGTGACGGTTAGGGTGGTTCAGGTGAAGGTGCAGAGGTGGAGTAGGGAATGGACTGGTAATAGAGGTAAAGGTTTGCAAAAGGGCGAAATGGAGAACTAGTTGTCTCCTTAAAAGCCCCCAACCTTTTTGGGAATTAAAAGCTACATTGCTGCCCAAGGCCAGTAATCAAAGGGGCAGGAAAATGTTCTTTCCTGTTTATTTGTTAGTATCTTAAAACCACAGGAGATGGCTCAACAGAATTGTCCGGAGGTCATGAGATTATCTTCATCAGAGATAAGGCTGACCAAAACCACCAACTACAGTTAAACAACAATAGCCCAAAGCCACAACATGTGACGCTGTCACATAGACCTGAGCCCAATCTCTGAAAAGTCCCCTTTAAAAAGCTCCGTATTTCTGTTTAAAGGTGGGATGGTGGTCTTTCAAGATGCTCATCTACTACCATCCTCATTTGCCAGCAAATTAATAAACTTCTCTTTCCTTTTCCTCACATTCTTCATTTTCTGATTCAGCCTCAGGGACAGTACCAAACTTTTGGTAACAAAATTTGGCATCCCTAGGTGGGCCCATCAGTGCCCCAGTGGAACAGCACCCCACTACTGCTGCCATGGCTGGAAGAGGTGGAGAGCAGTTTGGGGTCTTTAAGGAGACAACTTATAATACATTTTGCCCTTTTTCAAACCTTTATCTCTGTTGCAAGTCTATTCCATGGGTCTTCATCAGTAGGGCCATCATCTCTTCTTGGAGAGAAAATGAGGGACCACCCCAGCAGCTTCCAGAGCCTGTTTAGCTCTGGGGAACTTCTGTCTCTGCCTCCCTAAATTAGACACAACTCCTCACAACCTGAACCTCCTTGAGGAAAAGGAAATGGATTTGGGAAGAGTCACGACATCTCAGTCCTTTTGGTAAGTTCTGCAGTGTGCACACCAAGACCCTTGATTCCACTCATTTGGGGAAGTTTGTGCAACTTCCAGGCCTATAGTAGGGCATGTGTGGCACTGTAGGTGTGAAAGTCACAGTTGAGTGGAGCTAGGTAACCTGGGGGATTCATTCCCTCTTGAGTTAGGAGAATTCAGTCCCCTTTTGCATGGTTCCCATTTGTTTGGTAGGTCTTGGCATTGAGATCGAGATTGTTTGCTTTGGGAATTCCCTGTACCATCTACTTGTCAACTTGTGTTCATTGTTTGTGAGTTTTTGTTTTGACATGGGAGGTTCCATTTCTATTCCATCTGAAAGTCCTTTGGGGAGAATCTTGACTAAATGGCCAGCTTATAGCTATAAGTCTATGTCTAAAAAAAGAATGGAGTTTTATTGTAATACTGCTTGAGCAATGTATGTGCTGGAGTGTGAGGAGAACTGGCTGTTGAATGGAACCTTAAATTATTATTTGTCAAAGTTCAGGTAAATGGGAGGAGATCCCATATGTAGAATCTTTTATGCAACTGCATAATAAAGAGATTAAAAGTCCTGGGACAAAACTGAGGAAGAATTAACCAGGTGGATCTCATGAACCTTTTCAATCCAAACCTTGAGAACCTGCTCCCCCACTGCTGGCTCCCCTGTAATCACCACTGCTGGTGGAGGGATCCCCAGGCAGAGAGGGTGCAAATGGAACTAATTCTTCAGTCCCATGCCCACTGGATTACAACTTGAGAGTGGGAATGGTCTCTCCTTTCAAGACCTGGCAGGGAACTCAATTTGGCCAGAGGGCTCCTGTAGCCAGAGCAGGGAAATTTCCACTAAGGAAATGCCTGATAGGGGGCTTCACAAAAAGCTAATAAAGATACCTCTGAATTTTTGGATTGCATCTATCTGGCATATCAGAAATATACAGCTGCAGATCCAGAGTCCCCTAAAAATTTGCACGTGGTTAATAGGACTTTTACAGGACAGAATGCTCCAGATATAAGGAAGATAATTGCAGCATGTAGAAAGGACAGTTGGCATGGATCCCTCACAGCTTGTTGGTATCACCTTTAAAGTATATAATGCTAGAGGAAAACAGAAACTAAAACCTATGTGTGTTCTGGTAGCTGAGCCGACCAAGGGTCCTTTGAGATATTGAAAAGGAAAAGGTGGACAAAGCTGCCCTAGGTTGAAATACAATCAGTGTGCTTTTGTAAAGAGGAAGGACATTGGAAAGAACACTGCCCGAAATTGAAAGGAGCTCCAGGTGACAAGAAACCCCCTGGAGAGCAAATGGGTTCTCAAATCCGGGACTAAGATGATGAATGAGGGGGCTTGGGGCTCCGTGCCTCACTTGTGGCTCTAATCCAAATATCCCCACAAGACCTCTGGGTAGAGTGCGCACTGGGGACTTGATTAATGGAATTTTTAATTGACACAGAAGCTATCTTTTCTGTTCTAAACTCTAAACTAACTTCCCTTAGTGAGGACATGGTGGCAGTGGTCGGGGTAACTGGTCAGATCCAACAATGACCCATGCTCTAACCTCTTGAATGCCAACCGGAAGAACAAAAGTTGAAACACTGTTTCTTATATATGCCAGACTGTCCAAAACCTCTCCTAGGCCATGATTTGTTATGCAAGATGAATGCCCAAATAACTTTTTCTCCAGAGAAGCAACATCTCCATCTGCAGGTCCCACCCAAAAATTCTCTCTGGTTTCAATGTCTACTGCCTGACAAAGGAGAAGAAACAAATTCTATTCCTCCTGAGGAATATCAAAAAGTGAGTAAGGCCATATGGGCCGAAGGGACCCTGAGACATGCCATAACAGACACACCGATTACTGTTCTGTTACAAGAAGGGGCCTCATGCTCTCATAAGAAACAATACCCCCTTAAAAAGGAAGCGTTAGAAGGAATTCAACCTCTATTGAACAAATTTCTAGAGCATGGACTAATTTGTCCCTGTTAGTTCCCTTATAATACAACAATTTTATCTGTCAAGAAGCCCCATACCTATGAGTATAGATTTGTTCCGGATCTATGTGCCTTAAATGATATTGTACAAGACATACACCCTACAGTGCCAAACCCATATACTCTTTTGACAGCAGTACCAGGTGACTATGAGTGGTACTCAGTATTGGATATAAAAGATGCTTTCTTTTGCATTCCTTTGGAAAAAGAGACCCAACTCCTTTTTGCATTTGAATGGGAAGATCCTGAGAGTAGGAGGAACTCACAGTACTGCTAGACTCTGCTGCTTCAGGGGTTTAAAAACTCTCCTACCCTTTTAGTGAAAGCTTAGCAAGAGACTTGTGGAAACTTCAGTTGGACCAAGGGATTCTGTTACAATACGTGGATGATTTATTTATAGCCAGGTCTAATTATGATCATCTTCTCACAGATACAGTGGCTGTGCTAAACCATTTGGCTTTGTGTGGCCATAAAGTATCACCCAAGAAGGCACAGATTTGCAAACAGCAGGTTACTTATTTGGGATTCCAAATTAGCAAGAGAACCCACAGCCTAATGTCAGACTGAAAGCAAGTCATCTTGAATCTTAAGGTGCCCAAAAATAAAAGACAACTGCATGGGTTCCTAGGAATGGTAGGGTTCTGTTGCATCTGGATCCCAAACTTTGGACTAATTGCAAAGCCCTGGTATGAGGACCTTAAAGGGAGCCCCTGATCTGGACCACAGACTGTCAAAATGACTTTGAAAAACTAAAGCAGAATCTTATGACTGCCCCTGCTTTAGGGTTACCAGACTTACAGAAAGAATTTAAATTATATGTTCATGAAAAACAAGGAATGAGTCTTGGAGTCTTATTACAGATGCTAGGAGACATCCCACAGCCAATGGCATACTTGTCAAAGCAACTGGATAATACTGTGAGAGGATGGCCTTCTTGCCTCCTGGCAGTAGTAGCTACTTGTGACTTGTTACAAGCGGCTGAAAAATTCACCTTGGAACAACCCATTGTAGTATATGTCCCCCACCAGGTTCTGAATTTATTAGAACAGAGGAGTGTTGCTGGCTGATCACAGAAGGCTAGGAAAATACCAGATCAGCACTTATCAGAATAAAAAGAGAGAAGGCTCAAAATACCAATAGGATGAAAGAGGTGACAACTATATAAATTTCTAATATTAAAATAATAATAAAGGAATATGCCAATGAATTTGAAAACTTCAATGAATAAAACAAATTTCTTGAAAGACATATAATATCAAAATTTACTCAAGAAGAAACAGATAATCTGAATAGTCTTATATCCACTAAAGAGAACAAAATTTGTGGTTCTAGCCTTAGATAGCTTCACTGGTTAATTCTACAAAACATTTATGGAAAAAAATAATAAATTGTATATAAACTCTTCCAGAAAATTGTAAAGGAGGGAATATTTCCCAATTCATTTTATATGGCCAACATTATTTTGATACTAAAATTAGATAAAGACATTACAAGAAACTAGAGACCAATATCATTAATAATTATAGATAAATTCTAAATAAAATTTTAGAAAATTAAATACAGAAACTTAAAAAACAGATATGTCATGACCAAACAAATTTAGCCCATGAATAAAAGTTTGGTTTACCATTAAGTATTCATCAATATAATTCAGAATATTAACATACTAAAGAGGCAAAAACATAGGAATGTCTTATTCTACGCAGAAAAAGTATTTGACAAAATCCAACATCCATTCCTGATAACAATTCTTAGCAAACTATTTCCTTAACCTGAAAAATATTAATACATCTATGAAGAACCTACAGTTACATGATAGTAATGATGAAAGACTGAATGCTTCCCACCTAAGATAAACAAAAAATAAGAATGTTAGCCTTAACAACTTTTATTCAACATTTTACTTAAGGGCTGGGTGCAGTCGTTCACACCTATAATCCCAGTATTTTGGAAGGCCAAGGCAGGAGGATTGCTTGAGGCCAGGAGTTCGAGGCCAGCCTAAGCAACATAAGGCTCTACAAAAATTAAAACAAAAAAAATAGCTAGTCATGGTGGTGCATGCCTGTAGTGCTAGCTACTTGGGAGGCTGAGGCAGGAGGATCACCTGAGCCCAGAAGTTCAAGGCTGCAATGAGCTATGATAGTGCCACTGAAATCCAACCCGGGCAACAGAGCAAAACCCCGTCTCAGAAAAAAAAAAAAAAAAAAAAAAAAAAAAATATATATATATATGTATATATATATTTTGTTTAAGGCTCTAGCCAGTGTAATATAGCCAGAAAGAAAAAAAGTAAAAATAGTCTTTATTTTCATATAATATCATGTCTATGTTGAAAACATGTTGAATTACACAAAAAAGTTATAGAATTTGTTAGTGAGTTTGGCAAGACTGCAGGATATAAGATCAATATTCCAAAATTAATTGCATTGGTATGTACTAGCAACAAACCATTAAAATTGAAATAAAAACACCATTTGCATTAACATCAAAATATGAAATTCTTAGACTAAATCTGAAAAAAGATGTAAAAGATTTATACACAGAAAACTAAAAAGAAATATTGCTGGAAAGAATTAAAGAAACACTAAATAATTAAAGTGATACCCTGTGTTCATGGTTTGAAAGACTCAATATTGTTAAGATGTCAATTTTCCCAAATTGATATATAAATTCAATACAACCTCAAACAAAATATCATCAGGCTTTTTAAATAGAAATTCATAAATGTATTCTAAGATTCATAAGGAAAGGAAAAGAACCTAGGATAACCAAAACAACTTTTTAAAAAAAGAAGAAAAAATGTAAGGCTAACAATCTTTGATTTCAAGATTTATTAAAAAGCTACAGAAATAACATAGTGTGCTATCAGTATAAAGAATGACAAATAACTAAATGGAACAGACTAGAGTCTTCAGAAATAGAGCCACACAAATATGGACAACTGCTTTTTGACAAAGGTGCAAAGACAATTTAATGGACAAAGGACAGTCTTCAAGAAATGGTACTGGATCACTTGGACAACCTATATGCAAAAAAATAAAAAATAAACTTCATGCCTCACACCATATTTAAAAATTAACTCAAAAAGGATCATAGGCATAAATGTAAAACCTAAAACTATGTTTTAGTAAAAAAAAAAAAAAAAGAAAAAAAAAAAAGAAAATGTTATTGCCTCAGGTAAAGCAAATATCTCTTAGATATACTATCAAAAGCATGAGTCATAAAATAATATATAAATAAATTATACTTCAAAACAAACAAAAACTCTTTCTCAAAAGACATTATTAGGAGAATGCAAACACAAATTTCATCCTGAGAGAAAATATTTGTAAATTGCATATTTGATAAATGACTTATCTCATAAAATATATATAAAACTTTCAAAACCCAATAATCAAAAACAAACAGCATAACACAGAGAAAGAAAGATTTGAACAGACACCTCACTAAGAAAGACATGTAGACATATGGTAGACATATGAAAATATGCTTAATGTAATTATTCACTAGGGAAATGCAAATTCAAGCAACAGTGAGAAACCACTACATACCTTTTAGAATAGCTAAAATGAACAAGGTCTGACCATACCAAGTGTTGGTAATGATGCAGGAACTACACTAGAAAAGATTTACTTAATGTAAAAGAAGGCAGTAAAGAAAGAATAGAGGAACCAAAACACATGAGACATACAGAAAACAATGTATTATATTGTGGAAATCTTTCAAAATCAATGGACCTTTTCTAAATCAAAGCCATCTTTTTCCTTTTAAATGTCTGTATCACATTCTATTTAGTGCTATCTAAGTTCCATAATTTAATTTATCTAATATCAATGCTGATTGTTTAGAGTGTATCTATCTCTTTGTTATTAAAATAAATAACATCTTTATAGATATGCCTTTGCAATTCAGAGCTGGTTTATCTGTTTGTTTTAAAGCACCAGCTGGTAGTACATTTTCTTCACTCACAGCGGCTAGCTATGGAGGAATAGCACAGTGTGAACACAATATAAAATCATGGTACTTTTCCATACTTTAAAAACCACTCAGGTTGCTTCCAAATATGAGCTAATCCAAAAAACTACTTGGGCTGCATTGGCAATATAGATGGTCCTTCTGTTCAGGATTAAATTTGTGGCAAAATTTCATGTAAGCCTCGTACTGGTTGTACTAGGAGAAAAGTTCTCAGCCTCAACTTCTATGCTTGTGTTCATCTAGGAGCCCCACGCAGTAATAGGGACTTTCAGACTGAGGAGAATGGGGTCATAACAACAACAAGAAAATAGACCACGACCAGTATCCCCCTAAATACTACCAGTACTGTCATTTATTCTGGGCTTACACTCTTAATAGCAAGTCATACACTGAGTACTTTCCTATTATCTTATTTACTCCTCAAGGTAGTAAAAGAGGTAGACATTGTTGTCGCTGTTTCATAGGTAATTAAATCTAGGTGCAAATTGATTCAGAAATTTCCCCACAGTCATTTAAATGGTAAGGAAAGAGATCAAAGACTTAAATGCAGATCTTTCTGGCAGAAAACCCACACTCTTAGCCACCACTTTACTGCCACATTCAACCTAAAAAATCCTCTGGAATTTCAATGTCCAACAATAAGGACTTGTGCACATGAACATGTAAATTTTCATTAAAATTCTCCTATTAAAGAAGTATCCAAGTATTATATATTGATAGCCTAAGCATGAGAGATCAAATGAGGATAGAGGAAGTGATTATTGATAAGGAGAAGGTTGGGTCAATATTATATCAAACAGTGGCTTCCAAGAGATTCTAAGAACTGTGTATTGATTACTGATATCTCTCTGAGTCAATAAGAGGATCAGTTGTGAGTACTTTCCTATAAATAACTCTTAAATAATTTCTCTCATTGATCCAGTAAACAGCTGTTCCAATTGTTTTGGGGTTTTTTGCATTTATGAGTGTGCATATATGTGTTTGTGTTTATGTATCTGTGCACATAGAAAGTAACAAGACTAATAAGGCAAGAAGGAAAAAATGAGGAAGATATGAGGAAAGGATGAAAGGAATTTACAAATAACCAGATCAAGAAGTCCGTTTACCAGCTGGATTTCTTTTCGTATGATCAGTGACACCAAACTACAGCTCATCTTATATAATCCGGGACTCAACCAAGAGAAGCACAACATTAAAAAAAAAAAAAAAAAGGTCTTTGAGCATGATTTTGCTTACAGAAAATTGAGGAATCATAATACTTCATCAAAAACTCAAACAATGTGAGAAACTATGGGCCCTTGCTTTACTTGTATTACTCTTATTATCAGAACACAAAAAAAGTTCAAGACAAAGTTCTTTAGAAAACCATATTATTGAATTTTCAAAATTTTCTATTGTGTCACAATTAGGAAATAAAGCATGTTTTAAGAAAACATTTAATGATAAGCTCTAAAAAATTGGTTGCCTTTTAAGCAAAGACTTCCTGAAGTCCTGGGTCAGGGAAAAGGGCTGTGCAGTGCTGACTGAGTTTTCAGTAATTTTTAACTACCAGGTTTCTATCTTGAGAAAATATTCCTTATTTCGAAGTGGGCATCTGTCCTCACCCTCTTATAATCATTTCCACGGTTCCACAAAATTGAAAATCAACAAGGAGTGTGTGGCATTCTTATATCTTTTAGTCCCAGAATCCCTCAGTCGCTTTAGTTGCAATCTCATCCTGATTTCTTTTTAAAACCTTTGATTAGCTCTGATCTGCACTTTCTCCATTCTTAACCTGTATTCCCCCCACAGGTAACCATGTATATCAACAAAGCCCCCAAAATGGAAAGCAAGAAATGACAAGACAGAAACAAAATATCCTTTAAGATGTAGTTTGCAAACTCTTCCTTGTTTCCTGCCTACTGTCTGTTTTTAAATAATGCACAAATCGACTTCAGTACCATGGAAATAATCAACACAGGATCAAAACCTGGAGTTTCTAGTGGAGCACAAATCAAAAGCTGTAGGAATCCAACAGCTGGAGCCTGTCTCATTATTTCCCTGTTCTTTGATGTGCTTTTCAGCCAAGTATCTTAGAGAATTACTTGCAGATATGTCTATCTACAAATTCTACATTGCTTACATATTATGGTTTCCAACAGAGATAAATACTGTAACTGAGTTCTCATTTTCAAAATAGAACCCCCTCTTTTTTTCATCTTTTATTATGCACACAATCTTGTAAATGGCAGAACTGAAAATCAGCTGCATCTAATAAGAGAATCAAGTTTGTTATTGACTCTGAGATGCTAGTTTCCATTAGATCATCCATCATAGCTTTATTATGTGATCAACTGCCTAATTAATTTTGTACTGGGGTATTTAGACAGAACACTGAATGTTTCAGTGGGGTTTTACTATAATCCTGCACCTGCGGCCTCAGAGATTTAGATATCCTCCTATCATAAGTTTGTACTGTGCCTATAATCACTTCTGCTTCACTAGGATTCCAGCAATTCAGTCCAGTGAAATTCAGTAATATTAATTTCAGAAACACCAGAACATTTGCATCTGTGGTTATGTTTCTTTGGACTTTAATCAGATCAAAGTCACTGCAAGATATTAAGAGCGCTAGATACAATATTTTGTTCAGACAGTTTTAGTAGCTAAATCAGACACTGTTTTGATTTTCTGTTCTTATCTGTTAATATGAACAGATGCAATCATGCTATTGTATAATGACTCTTGATTGCCAGCAGTATTTGATTTTGTAACCATTCGGTAGTGATAATTAAAGATAACGGGATATCCTATAGAGTAATAATTAAAGATAGCTTTATGAGCTTTATCACATGAATAAATGCCATAGAGGAAGAATTGGTTCTCTGAAGTTCATTATGCAATGCATATTCTTGGAAGGCCAAGTTTGAAAAGTCTCAAAAAGAGACATTTTGTTGCAGCAGGCTTAGCTAAATCTGAGCTGATTTGAAAATTTTCACTTGTCTTTGTTGCCACACGTTAAGACTTTGTTCTTTATTTGTCCAGGAAAATATCAGCAAGAGTGTGCTGTTCACAAGATGGAAACAGAGAAGAATCAAGCAATATGGAATGTTATTTTTCACACATAAATAGGCATTCATAAATGTACATATAAAGAATCTTTGCATCTATCTTCAATTTGAGAAGAGGAAATAAAAGCATGTGAAACCCTGCCTTTATCTACTCTACGGAAGCTAGGCAAAATTCAGGATACAGACAGGGCATTATTTTCTCCCTAGACTAATGCCAAGGCAAAGATGTTATTAATTACTTTTGTCAATTAATTTAAAAAGATGGCAATGGCTTGTCACAAAAGGCAAGGCCAACAGTGGGCCCCACTGATGATATCTGCCTCTAGGAATACATTAATTACAAAGGTACATTAATCATAAAGGCCATAAAACGTATAGGACACCCAATTAAATTTAAATTTCAGATAAAAATTCTGTTTATCCAAAATTCAGACTTAATTAATTTATGGTTGCTAAATCTGCCAACCCTATGTAAACATCTATACAGCTGTACCATGGAGATACCACAGTTTCAGTTCCAGACAGTCTCATAAAGTATTTAATAAATACCTCAGTAAAGAAAGTCATGTGATTTTTTTGGTTTCTCAGTGCATGTAAAAGTTATGCTTACATTATACCCTAGTCTATTTAGAGTGCAATACAATTATGTCTAAAAAATGTATATGCTTTAATTAAAAATACCCTATTGCTAAAAAAGGCTAACGGTCATCTGAGTCTTCAGAGAGTTGTAGTCATTTTGCTGGTGAAGGGTCTTGCCTAGGTGTTGATTGTTGCTGACTGATAAGGTGGTGCTTGCTGAAGGTTGGGGTAGTTGAGGTAATTTCTTAAAATAAGACAACAATGAAGTTTGCCACATTGATTAACTCATCTTCTCATGAAGAATTTCTCTGTATCATGTCGTGCTGTTTGATAGCATCTTACTCATAGTAGAACTTCTTTCAAAATTGGAGTCAATCCTCTCAAACCCTGGCACTGTTTTATCAATTAAATTTATGGAATATTCCAAATTCTTTGGTATCATTTCAACAATGTTCACAGCATCTTCACCAGGAGTAGAGTCCATCTGAAGAAATCAGTTTCTTTGGTCATCAGTGAGAAGCAACTCCTCATCCATTAAAGTTTTATCATGAGAGTGCAACAATTCAGTCATATCTTCAGGCTCCACTTTTATTTCTATCACATTTGTAATTCCTTCCTCGACTGAAGTCTTGAACCCCTCAAAGTCTTCCATCAGGGTTAGAATCAAATTCTTCCAAACTCCTGTTAATATTGATATTTTGTCCTCCCCCATGAATCATGAATATTCTTAATGACATCTACAATGCAAAAACCTTTCCAGAAGTTTTTCAATTTTTTTTTGGCCAGATCTATCAGAAGAATCACTGTCTATGATAGCTACAGTCTTACAAGATGCATTTCTTAAATAATAGGCCTTAAAATCAAAATTACTCCTTGATCCATGGGCTCTAGAATGGATGTTGTGTTAGCAGGAATGAAAACAACATTAACCTCCTTGTACATCATCATCAGAGGTCTTGGGTGACGAGGTACATCATCAATGAACAATAATATTTTGTTTGAAAGGAATCTTTCTTCTTCTGAGCAGTAGGTCTCAGCATTGGGCTTACAATATTCAGTAAACCATGCCATAAACAGATGTGCTGTCATCCAGGCTTTATTGTTCCATTTCTAGAGCACAAGTAGAGTAAATTCATAAGGGTCCTAGAGTTTTCAAAATGTTAAGTGAGAATTGGCTTTAACTTACAGTTACTGGCTGCATTAGCCCCTAACAAGAGAGTCAGCCTGTCATTTGAATCTCTGAAAACAGGCATTGACTTTTCTCCAGCTATGAACGTCCTAGATGGCATCTACTTCCAATAGAAGACTATTTTGTCTACATTGAAAATCTGTTGTTTAGTGTAGCCACCTTTATCAATGATCTTAGATAGATCTTCTATATAACTTGCTGCAGCTTCTACATCAGCACTTGCTGCTTCACTTTGTACTTAAATGCTACAGAGACAGCCTCTTTCTTTAAACCTCACGAACTGAACTCTGCTAGCTTCAAACATTTCTTTTGTAGCTTTCTCTACCTCTTTCAGCTGTCATAAAACTGAAGAGAATTAGGGCTTTTCTCTACATTAGCCTTTGGCTTAAGGGAATGTTGTAGCTGGTTTGGTCTTCTATCCAGAGCACTAAAACTTTTTTTGTGTCAGCAATAAGGCTGTTTTGCTTTTTTATCATGGATGTGTTCACTGGAGTAGCACTTTAAATTTCCTTCAAGAAACTTTCCTTTGCATTCACAACTTGGCTAACTGTTTGGTGCAAGAGGCCTAGCTTTCAGCCTGTCTTGGCTTTCTACATGCCTTCTTCACTAAGCTTAATCATTTCTAGGTTTTGATTGAAAGTGAGAGATGTATGACTTTTTTTTCACTTGAATACTTAGAGGCCGTTGTAGGGTTATTAATCGGCCTAATTTCAATATTGTTGTGTCTCATGGAATAGGGAGACCGAAGGACCAGGAGAGAGACACGGGAACAGCCGGTTGGTGGAGGAGTCAGAATACACACATTTATCTCTCAAGTTTGCCTTCTTATGTGGGCACGGTTTGTGATGCCCCAAAACAATTACAATAATAACTTCAAAGATCATTGATTAGAGATCAGTATAATAGACACGATAATGAAAAGTTTTTAAATATTGCAAAAATTAGCAAAATGTGACACAGAGACACGATGTGAGCACATGCTGTTGGAAAAATGATCCTGATAGACTTCCTCGAGGCAGGGTTGCCGCTAAACTTCTGTTTCTTAAAAACACAATATCTGTGAGGTGCAATAAAGTGAAGCGTGATAAAATGAAGTATGCCTGTACTTTCTGACATCTAGGCTTCAGATCACCTACTGTGTTTTTCTAAGTGATACTTGATGGGGAAGAACAAAGTTTAGAATAACAGCAGAAGGAAGCCTTGTAAGAAAGCAAATAAGGCCTGATGGCTTGGAGTTAGCCTTCTAAGTCGTAGCCAGGTATGTTCCGTGGGCAGTGGAATAACCTTTCCTTAGTTCAAATCTACATTTTCTTTCTTCCGTCCTGCTGCCCCTCAACACTTAAGTAGACAGCACTTGCCAATGATGCTGCTGAAGGAAGGAGGAAAATGGGTGGTCTAGTACTTTAAGTGGCTTTAATCAGGACTCTATTGTACTTATCAGAAAAGAGTTTATAATTTTTTATCAGCTTCTGAAATGGATGAGTAGTAAGTAAATATCTCCTATTCAACCAAAACTTTACCAATCTGGAATAGGTTATATATTTTGCAGTCTTCTCCTCCCACCCCGCTGCTCTTATCCAAATTAGATTCTTAACTCATGGGGCATCTTTTTGTCTGAATTAAAGGAAAGGTAAAGATTAAGTATCTCTACATGTGGTCTCTTAAGTTTTCTGACAAGACTAGCTAAAATGTCACAAAAAAGATGCAGAGAAGAAGAAATTTGGTACTAGGCATAATGTTCTCTATGGAGAAGCTATGAATCAAAGGAGGAGATTTTATGTGCTCTCTCTCTCCAATCTCTAGGTCAAGAATTGAAAATCACCTGTGCATGAGTAGTGGTACGAGCCTGGGTCAAAATATTACAGTAATCAGCCCTCCAGCTTTCGGCTACTTGACTTTGGAGAAATTACTTACCCACTTCAACCTGTCGTTCCCAGTTCTATAAAATGGGTATATTAATAGAATAACCATGGAGGCTTAAAATGACCTGCAAATGACGTGATGCACTTAGAGTACGTAGCATAGTTCCTGGCATAGAGCATCTTACTTAATTAAAATGAACCATTCTTCTTATAAATATTACTTGATTACTATTAGCAGATTTAAATATTAAAATATATCTTTAGAGAGTAATTTTGTAAAGATTTTTACAAATACTTTTATTTTTCAAATACGACAGCCTATAAGTGGACTTGAGAAAACCCCAAATGCAAAATTCCAATAAACCTTAGCCTAGTAAAAATTTTCAGTATGAGGAAAAGTGTGTGAAATACAAGTATATTCTATGAATATTATAATTTTTAACATGATAGGTTTATGACATGAGGGACATATACTTTTATAACAAAAAAATTTTGACAGATTCCAGTTGAGTCAGTTCTGCTATAATGCTTGTTGTGAAAATGCAAGTTTGGTCCAATGCAGTTGGTATACTAGGGAATAATTTGGGTGTAATGCGAATCATATTTATTGTACTTATGCACAATTTTATCTGAGTAAAATGCTAAGTGAACACAGAAAACTACACCCAGCTGACCCATGCTTTATAGGAATACACAAAACTTACATACCTTAAACATCTACCAGCTACCAAAGTTCACCACCCCTGTTATGAGCCACACCTATTCTCATTTGGTGTTACAGATTTCCTTCTGATAGCACATAACCCTCCCTCCACCAATTCAGAATAGCAATCTGCAATTCTTGGGACACTCTCTTCCACAAGCAAACTTCAGGGTTTTTTTGAGAAAAAGTACCATGCTTATTATCATATTTATGTATTTCTTAACCATTTAACATATGTAAAACTGTGCTACCATTTTTATTAGTTTCTATGTTTTTATGTCAGAATAAATGTTAATAATAAATGTCACTAATACTAATGTCAATAATAAAATTTTTGAGTGTTGCACCCTTAACGTAATTTTTCCCATAAATTCCTGGTTTTTATGGTGTGATCTGGCATAGAAAAGTGATTTTTAGATACAAATATGTTGCATTACAGCAGAACTCTCTGTATAGTGAAGGTATTATGCAGATTTCCCAGTCATAAACTAAGTTTATAAGTTACAAATTATTAATCCCTTTTTGGTTCTGAAATTTAATTTGTCTGTAGCATAAGCATTTAATGTATTGTCCAGTATATAAAATGTACTTTTATTCATGATTAGAGGATGAAAGGGTGTAAAAGAAGGTTAATGTCAATTATTTACCTGTTAATAGCTTGACACCTCATTTTTAATAATTCGCTGAATCTTGCCTAACATCAACAGTAGCTTGGTATCCTAACATCTCTGTGGATACTTAAGAAGTCAAGTCAAATATAGGTAAGTATCTATAATCAGTAAATTCATAGTTAACAATTGCACTTCTCTCAGACGCAATGATACTTTCACAATTTATTTTTTAAAATACAATTTAATAATTTCCAAACTACTTGAGATTTAAAGTTCATTTTTTACCCCAGCATTTAATCACAGAGATACTTATTTTGTTTCCGGGCAAAAACATTTCCTATCTCAGTGCTCTTATACATCAATGTTGAATGGGCACATGCTATTAAGCAGATGCTGCCATTTTCAATGTGGCACTAAATGCTTGTCACTAAATTTCAGGCACTGTGATTAATTTTGATCATGTTTCAGGATCCAGCCCAGCCAGCATCCCAGTCAGTCCACTGGTATTTCATCGAATAAGTAAGAGAAAAAAAATTTAAAAAAATACTTGCATGCCGAGTTTCATTCTGTTTAAGAAGGGATGTATGTCATGCATCCAAAAATGCCAATTAAAGCATTTCTTTTCTTTCTTAAAGCTGCTGGCTGTATATTAACATATGCCTGTTTTATAGAAAAAGAATTCATATATGCTTTCCTATTATTCTTACCCGTTGGGGCTGGGAAATATTTGAGTGTATTTTCCTACCAAAAAAGTAGATGGTTAATGGTACTTTATACATTTTCGATGTCCCATTCCTCACTTTGGTCTTGTGTCTTAGGAAGAGATCAGTTTCTTCAAAAAAAAAGAGCTCTAGAAGAATTTGTGCTGACAGTGCGCTAGTACTTTTTTATTCCAATTTACACATAATAGGGTGAAACAATTTTATGACTCCATGCATGCTCTATTGGGGTGACAGTGTAAGCCTTGATTAGCTCATCAGAGATCAAACTCTTTAGCAAGTTACCGACAGATGCAGCATTAAATCTAGGAAGTAGGTCAGGTTTATCACCTACATCAATCCTTTTATATAGTAGGGCAGACACATAAAGGAAAAGAGAGAGTGTGCATTTGTGTGCAGAAATGAGTTGACAGACACAATATAAAAATAAGTCTTATCCTTCAGAATATACCTCATTTAAAAAAGGAAAAAAATTGAGGATTATATCTCAAGGTAAGGACCATGGACATGCCAGGGTGTTCTATGCAAAATGTGATTGTGCTTCTTGTCATAATTATAAAGACAATTTTTTATGATACCTGGTAGGGAACAATAAACATTCTTTTTAGGCTAAATCAGACATGATAACTAAGTTAAGACCAGTGCAAATTTGGCTTTTAACAGGGCCTCTGATTTAAAATATACATATATTTGCCAGCTGAAAGGTGAACCCATTATAGTAATATTTAAACAAAAAACATTCTATTAAACAAAAAACATTCTAAGAAGTTTCAACAGATTTGGGTCCTTGTCTAAAATTCTCCAGTGAGTATTTCTATTAGGTCTCCAGTTCCACATTCAAACTCTTTCTCTCTCTTTTGCCCTCTTAGCACTTTGTTTTCCATTGCTGTTGGTGAATATAAATTTAGTCCCAAAATAAAACCCTAGAAAATAAAGAAATAAAAACTATGCCCTAGCATTCATTTCTAGAAGTATATTTACTTGCATTTTGGAGGAAAGAGAATGACAATTCAAACAGTCTCTGTGTCTCTTACTGGTTAAATAATTCATGGTGAAGATAAAATAAACACAGCATTTTTTTCCCATTAAAAATTAGAAGTTTGCAATTTATAATGATAATTAATAACATGACCACAGATCCTTTTTCTTTTCTTTCTTGGTCCTTTTGCATTTAATGTATGATGAACCACTAAGAGTCAATAATAAATGCCCCAGATTAAAACACTTAACATCTATGTATATAAATTATTAGAGTTTTAAAGAACTCAAATAATAAACTGAGCCAAATATGAGATCCATGGCGAGTCATATTTCATAATTAAAACATATGAACCCTAAATATGCTTTCTTGGCCAGTCACATCATCTCGAAGGATATACCATAAAAATCTGAATACACTCACATATTCCAATTAATGTTTCCATCTTGGCTGACTGTCTTGGTGGATTCAGAAAGCCAGAATATTCTAACAACTTCACATATACAGCATGAGAGTCAGGCCCATACTTTAACATGCTACTCTTTCCAAATACTGGCATATGCTCCTAATACAAAATGACAGGTATAGTTCGAAAGTAACACTGTAAAATGTGAAAAAAAATGATAATAAAAATGCCATTATATATTAATGCTTGTAATTGTAAAAACATGACATACATTCTTTTTAGATGGGAAAGTTGCAAAGGTCAGCCCATATGTGTGGTTTTTGTTCTGGCCAAATGAGCCCTCAAGGTCATGAACTTGAAAGGCTGTCTGTTAAAAAGTGCTGACACACCCCGTTACAAATGAATCAAAAGACATTTCCAAAGCACTTGGTGAAGTTATTTATTTGGTTAGACAATGTTTCTGAAATAAATTAATAAACTCATATGAGTCCATCAAAATCTCTCTATTCTATATTTCATTAACCTATTCCACAAATAATTGAAATTCATGTACGTCAAAGCCCAGTTACCAGATTATAATCTTAGTTAATTATCATCCTTTTAGAAGAATGGCAAGCAGACAAAAAGGAGAGAAGGAGAGGAATTATTAGAAGTAAAGTCTTTGTGTGGATTAGGGTAGACTTTAGCCCACAGAAATACCTTTCAGGATAACACATTCTTAATTTCAGTTTGTCTCTTCCTCTGACTTGGTGTTTTTCTTAAGCAATATTTAGTTGGTGTTTAAGGCAACTGACAAATTCTCTCCTATTGCCACTGTTGCCTGGTATTTATGCCCCTTTGGCTGCTATTAGACATTGAAATATAGTTTCACTTTGCTGTCTCACCATGTCAAATCTATATAGTCTTCCCTCAGTATACACAGGGCATTGGGTCCAGAGTTTCTGCTTATACCCAAATCTGCACAAAACAGTAGTTGGTGCTCCAAAGCCCATGTATCAGAAAAGTTACCTCTCTGTATAGTTCGATCTCGCATCCCTCAAACACTGTATTTTCAATTTGAGTTTGGTTGAAAAAAATCCACGTATAAGTGGACCCGCACAGTGTAAGCCTGTGTTGTTCAAGGGTCAATTGTATATCTAAGATAGTTTCTATTCCGTTCTCAAGTACACAGCACCTGCTTATTTAGACTTCACTTTTGTACCCAATAGTTTCCTTTATTTCCAGGCCAGTAACTACATGGAAACTGGATTATTTGTAATGGTAGTAGCAGGATCTCTTGAAGTAGAATTTCTTTTTTCACTCTCTTGCCTGGGCTGTTGCGTTGAGTCAGCCTAGTTCACAGCAACCTCAAACTCCTGGGCTCCAGAGATCCTCCTGCCTTAGCCTCCTGGGTAACTGGGACTACAGGCATGCACCACCATGCCCGGCTTATTTTTTCTATATATATTTTTAGTTGTCCAGCTAATTTCTTTCTATTTTTAGTAGAGACAGGGTCTCGCTCTTGCTCAGGCTGGTCTCGAACTCCTGAGCTCAAGCAATCCTCCAGCCTCGGCCTCCCAGAGTACTAGGATTACAGGCGTGAGCCACAGTGCCCGGCCGAAGTAGAATTTCTTAAAGGACTTAAAAATGCATATTCCTGGGCTCTAAAACTGTACAAATGAAACAGATACTTAGGGTCATGAATCTACAATATTAACGATTTTCTCAGTTGATTCTTATGTCCATTAATGTTTGGAGATGAGTGCTTTCAATAATTTCACAGCTCAATAAAACCTCCACTGTAGGTTAACAAGCAAAACCCAAACAGACAGAATAAAGTATCCTTCTATTTGTTAGTCACACTTTGGTGGCAGCTAGAGAAAATAATGGCTAAATGAGCTTTTGGAATTGTGCCTGGCTTTTATTAATTTCTGCCATTTTTCCCCCTACTATCATAAAAAATAAAAATGTGATGACCTGAACTTTGGGTCCATTATATAAACTGAATTTCTGAATCCATTTGTGGAAAACCATATCATAACTGGTGAAATGGAGACACATTATATGCATTCATGCATTCATTTATGCATTTATTCTTTTATCAATCATATATTAATTGCCACATATTATATGAAATAATTGTTTTAAATCTGGGGTTAAAAAGAGAAATAAGAGAAATCACTGTCTCTGGGAAGAAAAACATGTGACCAACAATTTGGAAAATAATTATGACTGGAATCCATTCTAATTGACATATGCTATGAGAGCATAGTGATATATTAACTCAGGTCTTGTGGGAAATGTATAGAAATGTCTCTTTTTTTAATCTATCATAAAATGTGGCTTTTATTCTGTTATCCCTTTGCTCAAAACTTTCAGCATTTCACCATGGCTTACTACAAGTTCACAGAATTAAACAAGACCTTCACATCATCCGGCTCACCTCCATTACTTTATAAATAACGTAACCGAAACCCACCTCAGATCTGTAGGGCAAGACCACAGATGTCATGGGAGAGGACTAAAAATTGGGTTGCCTTTTTAAAAAAATTTTTTCTAGTCTTTTGTACTATATCAAACAGCAAGTTCCATAGTCCATGGTTAATGACCTTCCAAATTCAAATGCCTCCACTGATTTTTTTCAATAGCCCCTCCCCAAACAGATACTATTCCTTAACAATGCAATCAAGTATGTCTACTATATTCCTAATGTCTTTGGCAAAGCAATTATTTCTTTAGTTTATCAGGTTGATGAAGGTTTTAATATCATAGTATCAGTTAGCGTTCTTAGACTACAGCCCAAAGAACTGATTTTGCATAAAATTGAACATATTGGAAGGACATAGAATAGCTCCCAAAATAAAGGGACTCTTTTATAACCAGACCTTGGTAAGAACAGGATTCAGGGCAGCTTTGGCAATCTAAGGCAGAAAAGTTAAGAGGCATTCTCTTCAATCTCCCACATAGGTATGAGTCAGAGTCAACCATTTTTCATCTTTGTGTCTCTCTGCTTACAATTCAAATATAGAAGAAAAGGAGTCTTATTGGTGTAAGTTGGGCCACAACTCAGGAAGGTGAGTTATCTTTATTGACAGTCCCATTAAAACTGCAGAAAAATGGGGGTGAAGGAAGAAAATAGTTCCCTAAAGAAAAATAAAATTAAGGAGCTCCTGCCAGAGTGGAGAAGGAATGTTGAGAGGCAAAAATAAGAGATGTCCACAAAAGTCTTCTTATCTAAACCAATGAATGAGTCCTTTCTACCATATCCCTCTTCCTTAGAAATTCCCCATTAATTATAACTAGTTAAGCCCCATAGCTTACACCTTTAGCAGTCTTTTATTATTAAAAGACACATAGCCTGTGCATGCAATGTAGTTATAGAAACCAAGTAAGAAAAAGAAAAAGTTAATTAAAAAATAAATTCCAAAGTAATAACATCTTTTCATAGTCTAGTAAAGATGCGAGCTTTTTACGGGGGAGAAAAAAAAGGAAAAGAGAAAGAAAAGAAAGCCTTAACTTTTCAACATAACAAAGTAAGGGAGATTCTTTTCCAGTAATGCCTTCCTGACCTTCTCTTTTAAATTTGCACTGCAAATACTTGGTTAATTCATTCACATCTTGCTTTGGTGGATAAGAATCCCACATAAATCACAGCTGTCTTGCCCAGCCCCTCCTGCTTTTGATGCTGGGCTTTTGGACTCTATCCTGTGTAGTCCTCCGCACTCCAGATGGGTCTGGGAACCGTGCCATGAGCCTCACTCACTATCCCAACATGATTTTATGGCCTTATGGTGAAGCATTATACAGCAATATAGAGCCTAGATGACATTTTTTAGTCACAATAATAATGACATATGGCACTGTCTTCATAACCCTTCCATTGGGGAGGAAAACAATTTTCTACTTATTTCCTTAAAACATGGGGGCTGAGTGACTGCTGCAGCTTCTGAAATGGACACTCAGCACTAATGAGCACCAGCCTACAGTGACCTATTCGGAATGGAAGGCTCACAGTGTGACATTCTGTTTAAGTGGGCTAAATGATTGGACATCAGTCACAGGAGTTTAAAGGTCTGAAGAGATGGCAAAATATTATTAATTCAATATCTCTTTAATGCTAAAAAGTATGGCCATAGGGATCCTTTGACAATTTCTTGGGCTATCAGAATACCTAATTGGAGATTAATCTCTAATAACCTCTTAATACCATTCAGAAGTTTAAATGAAGCCCAAACAAGAAAGAAATTGTCAGTTCAGTAGTGTCATTTACAGCTAATGCTATGGAAAACTATTTAATTCATTACAGAGGCAGAGAGGCCTATTTCAATTTTTGCCCTAGTTCTATCTGGCCAATTAAATATAGTGCTGGCTAAACACTAAAATTAGAAAATGGGAAATCCTATGCCCAGAATTAACTTCTCAAAGACTTTCTGGGCTGATGCTTCAGATTTCAAGCTGAACATCAATCCCAAGAGCGGCCTTCCTTGTACCCCAGACGAGGTTAGGCCCTCCTTTATTCAACTTCATAGAACCACAGTTGTGCCTTTTCTTTTTTTTAATTGCCATCTCCCACAAAACAAACAATCAAACAACAACAACAACAACAACAACCCCCACCAAACTCCATAAGGTCATGTCATTTATCTTATTTTCTAATATATCTCAACACTTGGACAAGTGCCTGGCTCAGGAATATATGTTTTTACTTATTAAAAAAAATGAATGAATGAATAAATGAATGGATATAGTTTGAGGTCTGATTTTAAAATCTCTTGTGAATATTACATATTTACTCCTGCCCTACAGATACTGTTACTTTATTAGCACATAATTTTTGAAGAATTTTTAGTATACTCCTCTACCATTTTCAGGCCTTTAGAGAGATGTACCTGTGGGTCATGAGGCTCTGCGTGCGGTCCCAGATCTACTTCAGAAAATATGTACAAAAGGAAAGAGGAAACCAGACCCCGGCATTCTTCATATTTGTTCCCAAATTTTGTTTAATCAGCCTGGTCTCTTAGTATCCCCCGATTTATTTTCCTTTATTCTGTGGGGAAGCTGCCCTTCGTCTCTGGAGTAAGGAGCCCCTGGGCAATGACCAGTCCATCTGGAGAGCAGGGAAGGTCAGTGTAATAAAGAGCCCAACCTCTTATGTTTAGCCTTTGACCACAGACTTCCTTGGAGCCTCAGTGTTCCCTTCCCTGTTAGTCCCACATCTGGACAGGCTGATAAGGGAGCCCACACATGCCCCCTCCTTTAGCTCCTGTAGCAAATCCCCAGCCCACGTGGGGACACTTTCCCCAGCCTCCTCCCCTAACCTCTATGAAGGCTCAGTCTCCTTCTGCCTTGATCAAGCAAGTCTGGACCTGTTTGGGCCCACTCTCCTCTTCCCAGGAGTCCTTTGTGTGAATAATAAACTTTCTTCCAAATTCCCTAAAATTCTCTATCTTTTAACTATTAGTTGGGAGGCAGTCCAACTTACCTGCATGGGGTGACCACAAAGTAGCTAGCTTAATAGACATTGTTTTCACTATTATCTTACTTTGTATCACAAAATAATTCAAGTACATTCATGATAGTGATAGGAGTTTATATCTAGAAGGCCCTTGTTAAAATCCATATTTGCCTCATGTTCGCATATTGGTTGGCTCCACAGAAAGGGATTCGAAAGCAAAAATTTATTTTTAAAATTTTTTCCAGTTCTAGTGAGGTATAATTGACAAATTACATAAATTTAAGGTAGACAACATGATGATTTGTTATATGTATGTATTGTGAAATGATTACCACAATCAAATTAGTTAATAAATCTATCACCTCTCATAGTTATCTTTCGTGTCTGTGTGTGTGTGCTGAGAACATTTAAGATCTACTCTCTTAGCAAATTTCAAGTATACAATGCAGTGCTGTTAACTATGGTCCAGGTTGTGCATTAGCACCACAGAACTTATTCATTTTATAACTGAACGTTTATATCCTTTGACCAACATTTCCTCATTTTCCTCACCTCCCCTGTCCCTGGCAATCCCTATTCTACTCTGTTTCTATGAGTCTGACCATTTCAGATTCTACATGGAAGTGAGATCACAAAATATTTGTCTTTCTTTGTCCGACTCATTTTACTTAGCATAATGCCCTTTAGGTACATCCATGTTGCTGCACATGGCAGGATCTCCTTCTTTATGGCTGAATGATTTTGCATGATATGTGTGTGCATGTGTGTATACATACATATGGACATACACACAATACCACAATTTTTTATCCATTTGTCTGTCAGTGGAGGAAAGGTTTTAAACAATAAAATGTTAAAATAACACATGGGTTTAAAAGATCTGCAGGTACTCCCTAGAGCTGGGCCCTGGGTACATTGGAGGACTGTGTAAAAAGAGAAGAGTGGTATCAAGAAAGGAGTAAAAAGGAGGTAGAAGACATCTTGCCCAACTTAATAACTTGCCTTGAATATCCTTAGATATAATGATATTTCAGGCTTATGTTAAAGACTTTGCAAAGATACGGTTTCTAAGTCACGTGCTAATATGTATAATTTCCTCCCCACTTTCTTCTCTTTCATTCTTTCTTTTGTAAATGATTAATTTCTTAAGTTCCAAGTATTGTTCACTGTCCAAGTTTTAGAAAGATAAAGTAAGTCCCTAATAATGACACAATGTGAACCATTGACCAAGGAGCTATTTGCTCTTTTGGCATCAGCAAATTCCTTCACTCGTTGCCTAAATCCCCATGAGGCCACTATTGCCCCAAAGAGACATTGCTGTGGCAGAACAAGAAAAAAAGATGTCATATTTACAGCTTATAAGTATAAAAAAGCCAAAATCTAGACAATATTAAGAAAGAACTGCGAGGGATATTTTCCAAGTCAGTCAACTCAGCTATGACCCCTTTGAGACAGAAGAATGGCTGAAATTAGACAGGACTTGAGCCCTGTCTATATGCCCTAGTAGGCACCAAACCCTGCTGATGATTTCTAGAAACAACATCTTGTGAAGAACAGAACATGCGTGAACATATCTGTGTGGGCCATGCCATGTTACAGGCCACATCACATGGCATGGGGAGATGCTATTTGTTTTTTTTGTAGATCAAAAGATGGTGAAGTTGTGATGCTAAAGGCTGGCAGACATGGAGGAATCTCAGACGTGATGCAAAGATGCCAAAGAAAAAAACGGTCTGTCACTGTGGATGGAGAATGGGTCTGAACAAGGAAGCTTGAGCAAAAGCAGATAGAATGTTCAGGAAATCAGATGCACCTGGAAGATACTGGTAGGGGTGGGAAGAATAAATACTGGATTAATTGCATTTAATCCTAAAAAAAGGAGTCCACTTGGGGTGAACTAAGACTATATATTTGGCCACCAGGAAGAACGGAAGCTCAAGATACAGACGAAGTCAAATTGTGGAAAAGACAAATTACAGTCTTTCCTAAACATCTGAGTTAGTGGCTGAGAAATATTGTCTCTAATATCTGCAATTAATATATCTATATTTGAAGGTAGCTTGTTAACTATCTTAGAGAACTCTTTCAACCAAAAATTTACTGAAATATCACTGACTATTTTACTAAATAACATTCTGAAAGCAAAATGAGCAAGTCACCAAGGACAAACCGTGTCCTCTGGTAGATTCTGCATAAATGATTTCAGTTAGCTTCCTTTCATCAAGATTTTCACAAATTAATTCATAAATATTAGCATTTCATTAATTGCACTAATATTAACATTTCATGTCAGTGGGGATTTTTAAGCAAATTTCTAATTACATTCAAAAAATAAAACAAGGAAAAGGTTTTCTAATAATGCTGGTATTAACAGGCACTAGAATTAGTTTTGTCTTGAGTACACATACATTCTAGTATGAAAATCTGTTGCTCTGGGTTTTAATGATCAATTTTATGGATATATTATGAATAACACATACTGAGTGTCATTAATTGGCTAATGAATTTCAATGCTTTGGATGAATTTAAGCAGCAATCCACGTATCTTAGGCATCTTTTTTTTTTTAATCAACAGAAAATCAATTTCAGGGAAGTAAAATATTTTCTACATGCTGATTTAAGTAATCAATAATTCAAGTGAATTATCAGCATAATTTAAGGATATTTTAATTTTGATTTTTTTCAAGAGAAAATTATTTCTATGGTAGCATAAAATAAAGCAAGGAGCTTCGATTCTTTGAGTAAAATCATTTTACTCTATTTTTTTTTTTTTTTGCTATTAAAAAGAAATTTACTTGTTTATTTTTTTTTTAAATTCAAATCCAAATGCTGGCATTGTCCAGAAAAATTTAACAGATGTATTTATAATTGTTATAAGGTTGAACTGCTGAAACTTGTTCACTGAAACATTGGACTTGAATCAATGCTTTATGTAAACACATTTATATTAAAAATTCACACAAAAATGAAAATGGAAACACTGGCAATATCTTATTTCTGTCCCCTATTTTCCACTTGCAATCATATGCTTAGGTACCTTTTGATCCCGTGGGGGGAAAAAATCTAAGTTCAGAACTACTGATAACAGGAAGATCAGATTTTTTTTTTTTTTTAAATAATGAAATGTTTCCCATCATAGTGGATTCTTAAGCACGTTCTCCACATATGTGGTGTGCTAGCTGGATGTCTTTTGGCATAATTGTTACACGTTTGGCATGGATAGCACACAGGTTGGTGTCTTCAAAAAGGCCACCCAGATAGGCCCCACTTGCCTCCTGCAAAGCATGAATAGCTGTGCTCTGGAAGCGCAGGTCTGTTTTGAAGCAATTTCTCACGCCAGGTGCTAGAAATGAAGTTTGTGAATCATAATTTCATTGGATTTCTGATAATGTCTAATTTTACGGAGTGCCACAGTACCAGGACTGTAGCAATGAGGTTTCTTCATCCCTCCAATAGAAGGCACACTCTAGTGAGCCATTGCGAGCTGCTTTTGTAGCCAGTTGCTTCCTGGGTGCTTTACCCCCAGTTGATTTGCAGGCAGTCCGCTTTGTAGGAGCCATGACATAGATATCACCTTACTTAGCCCATTTCTGCTTCTGCTGGAGCTCCTAAAGCTAGACACGGTGTTGGCTACAAACACAATTCTTTATTTTTGATTTTAACCCACATAGATACTTCCACTATTTTGAGGTCTGTTCACTATTCATAGGACCTAACTTTATGCTAATTAACCATAATTTAATTTGCTTCACAGACTGTTCTCACACCAGCAACGTGCTATAGTAACTAAAATAATATTTTATTTGTTTTATAATCCCTTTTAGAGAAATTTATAGGGTCTAAGGAATGGTACTCTGTGAAACAAGGACTTAGGGGTTTCAATTGGCATAAATCATTTTGTCTGTTTTTTCCCTTGTCAGACTCATTTTAATTTCCATGGGAAATCCTCAAATACCTTAAAGAAAAATATGACAATAAATAACAAACATAAAGGTAACTATTTTTTTTCTTCCTCTTTACTTCCATGGAACATAAAAGTAACTGTTGAAATGTATTTGCATTTGACCTAAATCCTCATTAACTCTCAAGAACACTGAGCTCTTTTTGTATCATTTTTCCTTACTTTTATGACTATTTTCCTGAAATTTTTAAATCACTCATGAGGAAGTAGTTAGCATTTTTCTTCTCTTGAAACTCTTAGAAAGCATGAATATTCTTATGAAATCCTTCTCCTTTATTCTGCGTCAGCAACACTGGCCATTTATCTAGTGTTTTGAGGTCTCTTCCACCTTAGTCCTTGGCACATGCTTATACCATTCCTCTAGGTAATTCCTAATTTTAAAAATCTCATTGGAAAAAAAATTCACTCCTCAGAATCTTTCCCTGACCCTTTAATCTAAATTAGATAACTCTGCTTTTTTCTTTGATGGAATCCTGTTCTTTACCTTCTTGGCATTTATTAGATTTATATTATGTATTTTTGTGTGTATATATTCTATCCACACCCTCCTCTCAGACTACACTAAATCCAATAAGATAAGGACATAGTCTATTTTGGTTCACTAATGGTTATTGAGAAGTGTTTGACACATACTTGGAACTCAAAAGTAAATAAAGAATGAACAAATGAGTAAATGAATGAATGAAATTCATCAGTCTACAGGAAAATCTGACTTAGTAAATTACATAGATTCCAGCACAGTATCACTATACTGTAAATAATAATGGATATTCATAATGATGTGATGTCCATTAGAATATAGTTAAATTATACTCAACACATTCTGTTTAAGAAGGAAGGCAATATAAAAAATACCTAGAATAATAATTTCCATAAAAATTTTTGAAATAGTGTCTAAGGGGAAGGCCTCAGTTATGGGAAAAATGTACAGATTGTAAAACATCTCATATATTTAACCAGTTCCATGTACATTTTGCATTATTAGAGTCACTTTTTCACTTTGAAATCTAAATATTGACTCCTCGAGAAGGTGCAGTTAACAGCTGTAGAGCTGGGAAAGCTCTTCTTGAACTTTAAATTTTAGTAGCAGCTTTTTGGATAGCAGCTAAAGAGAAAACTGGAAATTTAGAATCATTAATTGAAACTCATAGCCTGGTCAAATACTGCAAACCTAATGCTTTGCTATTTTTTCCAATTAATTATTCCAAATGTCTCATGTGCAAAGAGGAAAAGAGGCGGAATGGGGAAACCACACGCAGTCATTGCCTCCTTTGGATCAGCATGTTACGAAAAGTCGGTAACTGCCATTCTGATTGACTGAGAGCAACAGAAAACCCCTGAGGCCTTCTGGTTCAGTTGGGATTGTAATGATAGACTAGCAAGATAAAAGCCTGCCAGAACATTAGCTTCAACCATATGACAATGCCCTCCCCAAGAAGATATGATGCTGTGTAGATGAATATAGATTGAAAATGTGGATCCTGTCAGCAGCACTGATTTCACTCAGAAAGCCTGTATACTGGGAGGATGTTGTGTCTGCCCAGGGTTAGGACTCCAGCAATGTGTGAAAAATTCGTTTTCTCAGCTGGAAACACTCGTGTCTAGTTGTACAAACAGTAAGTTGGGGGTCCACACTAATGTTGAAGCATAGAGAATGAGAAATAGAGAGGTGTGTGAATGCCTCTATTAGCAGAGAGTGGATACTTTTTGGCCTAATCCTATGGCATGGTGGAGGATCTACACATTGCTCAGAAATAAAATTTCTTCCTAGGATTCTTACAGCCCTTACTGTTCAAATGCACCCTGATGCCATGAAGTAATTCATTTTCCTCTCCTCCATAGAACAGACACAGTTATCATCATTTTTATTATTTCTCTGACTGATTCGCTCCTTCTGACTCCACAGAGCAGAAAATTTAGCCTCCAGAGGTGCAGAGGGGTTAGATTTTCCTCTTTTTTATTATTTCTCCAAATAAGAGACTTGGAAAAAAAATGTGAAGACAAATTCCCTCATCCCTATCTTAGAGTGGTTAATAACATTGACTTTGGAATTAGAGAATATCGAGTAGAATTTCTCCAGCTGTGAGAACATAAGAAAGTCACTAATAACTCTCTAATCATCATAAGGGTGCTGTATGGATTTAATGAAATAATAACCATAAAGTGAGGTACCCCCCCAAAAAAAACCTCCTTATAAATGTTAATGATGGCATTATTATTACTATAAACACAATGGGAACACCACCACCATCGTTCAGCCATGCTTACTGATATTTTATCCTATGAAATTAGCATATCAGGCTGAAGAATGACAAGTAAAATGCCTAATTTTCTTAAAGAGAAAGAAGCCAGAAGTGACATATAAGTCAGCCTGAAATTTCTTTCCCAGTAAAAGTGGGACGTATGAACTTGGATCTTCACCTTAGAGAAATGGTGAGGAAAAGTCCTCTCCGTGACATGACTATGAAGACATTCTGACATTTGGGATGAGAATGAAATATTTTCACTAAAAATTTAACTGTCATTGGACTGAGTATCTAGGGGATATGTGTAATTCAGTTCTAGCAATTCAATAGTAATTTTTAGTCTTTAGATAATAGAAATCAAATCTCTTATGTTTTCCTTTTTCATTCAAAATGAATCGCTTTTTTGTGACTGTGAATAACTGAATAGAGATACTGCTTCTATTTCTATTAATGGTTTTGTTGATTGATAGATATTTGTTGATGGGATAAAAACTTGATGATATTCTGACATCATATAACAGCTTATATGAAAAATCTATGGCATTTTATATTCCTCTCTTTGTGAATTGCTGAACTGGTTGCATGCAGGAAAAGGTGTCTGAATTTTGAACTTTAAGACCACGTTGGACAAAAGATCATAAACTTATCATGTTTCTTTTAGGGAGTTATCCCAATTTATTATTCACCATAAAACTTTTTATTTAATATTTTCTTTTCTTTGCCTTTCTTTCCATACCAACTCAATCTGTGCCCTACAAGCCTTACAAGAATTAATAATTGAGTATTGTAACATCACTTTATTTCACATAAGATCTGTTTGTGTAAAAGTATTTTAGCATTTGTTTTATAAGAGAAAAAATTATTTGACTTTGCCAACCCATTAACTCAGATATAGAAATAAAAGAAGAGAAAGATAATAAGTTTGTTTTGAACATATTGTGTTTTACATACCTACTTAAACATCAGCCATCTGGAGATGCTCAGCACACTGAGATATAAATCTGGACCACAGGAGAATAGCATGGACTAAATATGTAAAAACTATCAGCAGAGAAAATAGTTGAAACCATATATATAAATTACAACAATGCTTCTTCTCAAGGTTTAATGTGTATATATAGGAGTCACCTGGGGATCTTGTTAAAAGGCAGATTTGAGGCAATAAGTCTGATACAGAGGTTCTGCAAGACTAAAGAGCTCACAGGTGATGTAGATGCTGCTGGATGGCAGATTACACTGTAAGGGGCAAGAATTTAGATCACCCAGCAAAAAAGTGTAGACTAAAACAAATAGATAGCTAGGGAAATTATCTTGGACAATGCATCAGAAAATAACTCAAAGAGGAGCAGAAAAACAGCTTAAAATGGATGAATTAGAGAGAATTAAAACTGTGCAAATAAGAAAAATAACAACTGCTAAGAGAAGCAATTTTCAAGGAGAAGTGGGTGGTCAAACAAGGCCAACTGATGTGAAAAACCAAATTCTTATACAAATATGGCATTTATCAAAATTGATTGTGTTCTCCTTTTGTATTATTCAGTGAACCACATGTTAGGTGTTGAGAAGACTTGAGGAAAAATTGTTATTCAAACTCAAGGAACACAGATATCACACAAGCTTAAGTGTAACAAGAAAAGAAGCTACTTAAACGCCTTTGGCATTTCACTCTCACATTCTTAAAATAGTAGTCTCAAGTCATTTATAATTGTCACAATAATTCTGATATCAACAGTTCCCTCTGGCAGTTGGTTTCATGCCCCCCTTCTGTAGCAAAAGGTGCTCTAGAACCTACTGTATTTTAAAATAAAATATTACCTAAAATAATTGCCTTTTGAGAATTTTATTAAAGTTCTGGGGATAAAGAGATAGCTTGGGCATAACAAAAACAGAAACAAAAAAATGGAAAGCAAGGTGGGGGATCCCTGCACAGCAAGAAACACCTTTGATGTTGCTATATCTGAGGTAAACAACAAGAAAAATATTTAAGTTCCACATTTAGCTGTAATCTATTTGAATGTGATACTGTTGAACCCAGGCTGACATAAACCACCCTGGGGCCTTCTGTAATGAAGCAAAAATAGCAAACGGCCATTTGCTAATATTTTTCAAGAGCTCCTACTTTAATTAACTACATGTGTTTTCTAGTTTTCCACTATACTTTGGGGGACTGAGAGGATTTACATGGTGTTCTCCATCTCTTTATTATTCTGTCTAGTCTTTTTGGTATTAAATCTATTGTACTTAACACAAACAACATCATTTTATATCAATAATATCTCATTATTTCACCAATTTATATAGTGGATTTGACCAGAATGCTAGTCCTAAAAAGAGAATAATACATGGGATTACACAAACACAAAAGAAATTAATATTTCCTAACAAAAACTTCCCATCAAGAAGTTTTTTCTTGAGAATGGGGACCTGGAATTTGGAGAGGAATTTACAACATGGTGATTAGAAGAAGGCTTTGAAGCCAGACAACTGGGGTTTAGAGGTTACTTAGTCTCTGTCTCAAATTACTCATCTATGTGATGGGATTTATAATAGTAATAATGTGTATCTCCCAGGGCTGCTGTGAGGAATGAATAAAACAATATAAGTACTATTGAGAAGAGTATGTTGCATAGTAGGCACTCAATAAATATTAGCTATTGTTACTGGAGTGAAAATAAATGACTTTTTGTTTCCGGTAGCTGTTCTACCTAACTGAAATGCTGTACACACACACACACACACCACTGGGTTTATGTTCCAAAATACGTTTGAATCCACACAGCTACTGCTTTGGATTAATGACTCCTTAACATACAATTCTAGCTAAACTGTACTATTTATTTTTCCATAACCAACTTACAATTTATTTATCAAACGCCTGCCAAAATTTCTGCATGGCTCAAGTGAATTTCAAATTTTGAAGCACACACGACACACTATCATTCCATCTGCTCTCCATGGATGCTGTTAAACCAATCCCCTTTTCTGAAACACGAGTAACGAAGGGACTCTTCTTTATTAAACACCTCAGTTCCTATTTTCTTTCATAATGTAGTTGTACTAGTTATTTTCAGGAGTCCTCCAGTTCTCCATTCAGTGCATAGATAGCCTGTCCTGAAATCTTTAATTACTGATCATACCATCCTCCTAATTTTCTTTCCTCCTTGGTCTATTCACCCAAGGCTTATTTGTGTCTTCTGTCAAAGTCTCTACAGATGAAACTGTATGTCCGCCCCCGCCCCCAACCTACTGATTTATAAAAAAAAAAACAAACAAAACAACCTCCTATTCTGCAAAAAATGCCACTTAGAAAGGTTGTTAATCACCACATGCTTGTTCTGAGCTGTATTGTTCTGCATTGTATCATGCTGCTCGATTGTAAGCTCCACAGGGCAGAGCCTTTGTTTGTCATGCCCTGAGTATTGTTCAGTGCAGTGCACACTGATGGCACTATAGAAAAAACAAACAATGGATTTTTCCACGTTTTTCCATTTTAATTGTCAAATGGGATGGTTTAAAAGCACAATTCACACAAGAAGTTGAGTACACAGCCTCTAAAATTGCTAAAATAAGCCATGTGAGCTTTAGAGGTTAAATCTATCTTTTTAAAGTGTAACTTTCAACTTTTGTCCATTTGTCATTATTTTTCTCTAAAAATTACCTGAAAGTCAATCATTTGTATCTAAATGATTACAGGTACCCTTAGCTCATTTGATTTGGGGGAGAACTATTTGCATGTAGAATCCACTACCCAAATATACTTGGCACTGCCAGAATTATAGGGATTATAAGCAAAATCTGTTAAAGGATTTCACAAGCTGGCTCTGTAAAAGGAACCATTCCCTAGGAAAGACCACAATTAGGGTCATGGACAGCAATCAGGCACATTCTAACCTATGTTTTTGTGAGGAAGTAATTAAAAAAAATCAAGAAGTAATTTCTTGCCAAAGTACAATTTGCTTTATCTCTAGGAAACTCAGACA
Source organism: Eulemur rufifrons (assembly GCF_041146395.1). Lineage (NCBI taxonomy): Eukaryota > Metazoa > Chordata > Mammalia > Primates > Lemuridae > Eulemur > Eulemur rufifrons. Next base: position 19,443,755 of record NC_090992.1, read on the forward strand.
TGGCAAGCATAGCAGTTCAGTCAGTTGCCAAGTATTTTAACTGCTTCTGCCTGACATTAGTTCCTATAGCACATCTCAGTTGGGATTGTTTCAGTGTATCTCTGGATTCAATACCTTACTGAATAGAATGTTGATTGAATGGTCAAAGCTCTAGACGGACTCTTCAAAATATCAATACTACAAATGACAGATACATAAATACCATGAATATAAAAGCAGATTCCAAGAAAATTGACTTATAAATGGATCCATCATGCAGGTCTAAATGTGAGGCTTCTCCAATGTCTCACATATCACTATAGACAATTTAAAATTAAGGTCATAATGATACGTTTTAGAAGTTTTTATAGAGGTTCATGTGGTAAGTAGTGGTCTTTGATCTTTGAAGACAAAAAGAGTGGGGTTTTCTATAATTTCTGTACCCTAAGAATTTCCCAGAGCATTTGTCAAAAAGCAGAATCTCAGACTCCACTTTAGAACTACTAACACAGATCTTCTAAGGGAGAATCCTAGGAATCTGTATTTTTAAAAATTCTCTAGGTTGCTTCTTATTGATCAAGCAGTAAGTGCTAGAGTGGTAAAACGGTAAAATGTAATTGGAAACGTTAAGCACTGATTTCTTGTTGGTATTGTTTGGATACTTCCAGACACCTTCCTGTGGGGCTTGGGTCAGTTGTTTCAGCATTCTGAACCTCCTTTTTCTCAAACAGAAAAGGAAGGATCTAGATTGGGTACTCTCTAAGGTACTTGTTTACTCCAACCTTCATTCTATGACTCCAGTTAAGAAGATGAGCTGGTTCATATTGTTTTCTGATTCATCTTTACATATCTGAGAGATTAAGTAAGCTTGCCAGGAACAAAGCACATTTGCTTTGTTGTTTCTCTTGATACATATAACTCAAGGCTAATTTCCCTACTGCATGTCAGTGCATTAACACTGATGAAGAAAAAGACTTTCTTGAGAAATTTGGATTGTAGGGGTGTTTGGAAGGAGAAAAGCAATAAGTAAAAGTGTTTGATACAAAGATTAATTTAGATCTTAGAAGACGCTTAGAAAGCTCTTTAAACATGTATTTGTGATATGGCCACAAGCCCCTGGAGAGGCAAATAAATTATTCTAAGATGCTTTCATAAGATAATGGAGGCTAATTTGAAGAAGTAAATAGTAATTGCAATATTAAGAAATTCAAGCCACCTTTACCACTATTTCTGAAACTCCCCATGCTAACAGATTTATCTGATGCTAAGTCCTTTCCCCTCATCTTTTAAAAAAGCATTTTACATAATCCAGCATTACCTATTTTACATATGTGGCATTTTACTTAGCATTAAAGTCGTTTATTTGGAGAAGATTCTTTGCAGACTATTCTGGGGAACAGCCTGCTACCCTCTTTATGTAGCAGCAAAAGATGCAGGGATGCTTGTTTAAATGTGGTTTCTCTTAACAGCTTGTTGAGCTAGGGAGCAGAACAAGAGTGTAAACATTATTAAAATAGTCTATAGTGCCAAATGCAAGGAAGCAAATGCCAAAAATTCTCCAAAAGTAGCATGGAATTGACAGAGAATGCATACTCTAGTATTTACATTCTTGCTTTACTATGACTTACCGAGGTTCATGCACCAGCCACGTGTTCTAATCGGCTGCACACCTTCGCTTCCCAACGGCTCTGCAGAGAAAACAACAGGTGTTTCTAGTCAAATAATCCAGTGGAACACAGTCAGTAAAGACCCAGATGGGCCTAGTAACCCACAGATTTGCTTTAAGATTTTCTTTTAATAGTCTCCTCTGCTTTTCTGGTTTTTGGGAAACACACACACACAGAGTTGTTTGGACAAAACCAATTCCCTCCCATTGCTGAAAAGAATTCAGTAACGTTCCCACCCTGAAAATAAAGGCAGGGGGTAAAAAAGAATGCAGTAGACACATTTTGTGGCACCCATAAAAAGAATACAAACAGGGATTTGTGATAATGCCTAGTACTTTAAATGTAACCACCTCTGCCCTTTGTAAAACACTGGCTGCTCTATACATGTACATGAATGGAGTTCAAACGCAGAGTTGAGACACAGCTAAGTCCTAGGGATCCTCTTTTGAATACTGTGTACAAGAGTGTAGTGGGGACTATGGAAGCTGTTTCTGCCAGGCATGAATTTTAATCTATACCCTCTGGTCTCCTGGAGGTCTGAAGGTTTTGTACGGATGAGGCAGGAATTTACCCGTGCCCTGAAAAAAGATGATGTTATAGGCTGTTTTCCTTGGCAACAGGATATGTATGTGGTCCCTCCAAGGAGACTAACTGTGCCTGACAGCTGGTGAGTCTCGCGCTACTTGAATTGGTTCTCCCGTAGTTAATCCAGTTTCAGGCATTAATTGACAGTGGCTGGACGTGACAGGGCTATTTCAGTTTTGCATTTGTACTATACAGTCTAAAAGATAAAAGAAAATTACGGAGGTTGCAGGTTACAAGTTTGGATAGCTCATTATAAAATGTCCATCGAGATATAGAAAAAACTTGTTCTCTGCAATTTTTTGTATCACTACCTCATATTTAAAACCAAAGTCTTGGCTGTTCTAATTTGCTACAAGTTTATCCATCATATCCCACCATCAATTGTGGAAATACTGTTATCTAATGAAAATTCCTCAAATATATTTTAAGCTCCGAGAAGGTAAGTTAACACTAGCATATTTCTGGACACACAGTTGACATATGTTGGATTAACAAGTAAGTAATGGTAATGTGAATAATACTAATGAAATGTTTTCAAGTGTTTATTATGTGCTAGGCACTATGTTATATATTCTATTAACATTATTTCATCTAATCCTCAAAACAACCCCATAAATTAAATATTTTTTCACAAAAAAATAACAGAAGTAATTTGCTCAAGAGCCTATAATAAATAAATAGGACACTGGACCTATACCTGACTAAGATTCATGTAAATGTACAGATGAAAAAAAACTGGTCATATTTTTAAGCATTTCGTCTTATAGTATAATGTTAAGTAAATGTGCAAGATGCAGGAAAAAGGATGCTCTATAATTTTGTGTATGCATATACACACATACAGATATACACAGCTTTTTATGTATACACATATTCATGCATGAAAAATGTGAGCACACTTCCTCTGGCTAGTGAACTTGCAGATGATTGTTTTGATTCTTTCTGTTTATCTCTGTATTTGTTCAAATTTGTACATGTACTAATTGTACAATAAATATTTCTAAAGATGGTTAGCACATGAGAACTCTAAGATCAGCAATTGATGCAGTGTAACGTTAGCAGGACTTCATGAAAACAGGCAGTTGACCTACTCGGAAGATTCTATCAGATTTAGGTAAATGGAGAAGGTGGATAAACACATTTAAAGAGAAGAGAAAACCTTTCTGGCAAAGTCAGAGGCATGCGTTGGAGCATGTTCCAAAGACAAGCACAGGCCAATTTTCTATGCCAGATAGAGGTCAGTATATAAAAAAGAAGGGGCCACAAAGGGAGAGCTGTCCCTATCTCATAGTTTTCAGGATGAGCATATTCAGCCTTTCCTATAGAGAAGTTTGGAAATATGTAAAGGTACCACTAAAAACTAAGGTTCAATTTATTTTCAAAATAGCATGTTAGGCCGGGCGCAGTGGCTCACGCCTGTAATCCTAGCACTTTGGGAGGCCGAGGTGGGCGGATCATTTGAGCTCAGGAGTTCGAGACCAGCCTGAGCAAGAGCGAGACCCCATCTCTACTAAAAATAGAAAGAAATTATATGGACAGCTAAAAATATATATATAGAAAAAAAATTAGCCGGGCATGGTGGTGCATGCCTGTAGTCCCAACTACTCGGGAGGCTGAGACAGGAGGATCCCTTGAGCTCAGGAGTTTGAGGTTGCTGTGAGCTAGGCTGACGCCACGGCACTCACTCTAGCCTGGGCAACAAAGTGAGACTCTGTCTCAAAAAAAAAAAAAAAAAAATAGCATGTGGGTCACTTCAGTCAAGGTCCACCATTTACACTGCTCCCTTTTCACCCCTTGCATGGCACAAATGTCTTAATAAATTAGATAGGAACCATGTCACACAGGGGCTTTGAAGTCACTCATATATAAATATAAAATCTTGTCTCTTCCAAAACTGGCCTAACATTAGTGCCTTTGTCCTGGTGTTGTGATGGAAAATGCATAGGACACAGCAGGCCGAGTTCTGAGAACAATGCCAGGTACATGAAAACTTCCACAAAGTCCAAGATCAGTTACTGCTAACAACTGTCCTCTTCAGTTCTGGAGATAACTGAAGGGGATAGTCACTGACAAAAGAGCTTGGTGGGACATAGAAAGCCCTCTTGTAAGAGAATATTTGCCCATCTCATTGCCATAAAATCTACATACAATCTACAATTTCTACCATCAGTCATTCTGCTGACATACCAGGCAAAGGTTCTTGCTTAGATGCAGTAGGCTTATTTAAAGAAATAGAAAAGATGAAAGAAACTAAACATTGACTAACAAACCAATCTCTCTCCAGGCACTGTTCTAGGCACTTTATACATATATTTCTGCATTTAGAGCTCACATGATACCTGTAATCATTTCTGTTTTTAATCTCATTTTGAAAACAGGTAAACAGAGGCTCCAAAAGAGCACTTAATTTGCTCGTAGTTATTTGGTTAAAACACGGGAAAAAACAGAATTCCAACCTAGCTTTGTGTGATTTCGAAATCCATGGTCTTCCCATGAAAAGTCATTCTTTGCTGGAAAGAACTGAGACTTCCGTGGTGTAGTAGCATGAGCTCAGGAAACTTGAGTTCTGGGCCCATAATTACGTCTTTACCCTTGGCCAGATCATTCAGTTCTCAACCTATAGTTACATCAACTGTTAAAGGAAGGGATTAAATTCTGACAGCTTTTCGGGACCCCTTCTTTTCTAAAATCTATCAAGTCTGATTATTTAAAACTACTGACAATGGACACTTTTTAAGAAGCACTAAGGCTTGTATGGTCCTTGTGTATGTGTCAGGATTTATTCTAAACACTTTACATGTATCATCTCATTGAATCCTCACAACAACCCTATGGTATAATTATATTGTTAGATACTATTATTACCAATATCTTATATATGAGGAAACTAATGCTAAGAGTTGTTAAGTAACATGTCTAGGGGTAGGGTCAGATAAATGGCAAAGCTGGACCCTTAATCAAGGCACTCAGGATCTCTTTTGAGCTTTTAATAGCTGTGCAGCATCAGATTTTGGGGTTAGGTTCTTCTGAGCAAAGCATAGATAATCCAGTGCTTGAAGGTGAGCAACACTGTGGAGACAGAAAAGTGTTGTGAGGCTACTGAATATCGAGAATAGAAAAGAGCAAGAAGGGAGAAGGGCTGAAATGCAAGCACTTGTCATAGATCTTACAAATTTGCACATTCATAGTTTAATTCTGCGGCAGCAGCCAGCATATCTGCAGGTCACAGCACTCAGATTTTACGCTGGAAACCATCCTTCCATTCTTGAAGGCAGTGGTTCTCAAAGCGTGGTCCCCAGGTCAGCAGCACATCAGCATTGCCTAGTAACTTGTGATAAATGCAAATTATCAGGACACAACCCTGATCTGATGAGTCATTCTAGGGGGCTCAGCCCAGCAATTGGCAAGTTAATGGGCTCTTTTTTTTTTTTTTTTTTTTTTTGAGACAGAGTCTCACTCTGTTGCCCAGGCTAGAGTGAGTGCCGTGGCGTCAGCCTAGCTCACAGCAACCTCAAACTCCTGGGCTCAAGCGATCCTCCTGTCTCAGCCTCCCGAGTAGCTGGGACTACAGACATGCACCACCATGCCCGGCTAATTTTTTCTATATATATTTTTAGCTGTCCATATAATTTCTTTCTATTTTTAGTAGAGATGGGGTCTCGCTCTTGCTCAGGCTGGTCTCGAACTCCTGAGCTCAAACGATCCGCCCACCTCGGCCTCCCAGAGAGCTAGGATTACAGGCGTGAGCCACCACGCCCGGCCGTTAATGGGCTCTTGATGGAAGTCCAGTATGTGCTTAAGTTTGAGAACCATTGCTGTAAGACACGTGGTTTGGATACATCTAATCTGAATCTGACACCTGCTTGCTTTTCACTTTCTTCCTGAAGTGGGCTTTTTAATCAAATGTGGCCAAGCAGAACATTGCCTACACCTAAAAAACATGGCTGATTCACCCAAGTGGAGCTCATGAGACACAATTTTGAAAATCCGATTGGAAATGTTGAGAGGAAAACATGTCAGATTGGATGTTTTTTTTCTTTCTTGTTTTGTTTTGTTTTGTCATTACTAGGGGAGAGCCGGCTTTGGAAATGGAGCCAACACAGAGAACTTCAAAGACCACCAAAGTGAGTAGAGCTATGCCATCTTTTACTAATATCTTCTGCATTTCTGAGTTCTGTGCAACATAAACCATGTGCTGCCATGTGTCCATTTATTCATGTTGCTTCCTCTGCCCAGAATACTATTACCACTCCTTTGCCTTCTGCAGGTGGAGTTAACCATTTCCTGTTCTCATTCATGCACCAGCTTTCTCTCATATTGAACATAGCCCTAATTACCTACTATGTTAGTCATTTTTGTATCTCTACTCCCTTCATCCCCATCAAAAAGGATGTCCCTGAACGTAGGAGAGTAAAATTGCTGCTTATTTTTATATTTGTATCCTTAGTACTCGGCCTCATAGTAGATGCTTAAAATACGTTTGTTGAATAGATAACTTTCCTACATTCTCCATAGGATTATGGCAAGAATCAAATGAGAATAAGACTTAGCATGGACTTAGTAAAATATAAATCTCTATACAAAAATGAGTCATATTTATAATTATTGATCTCTTGTCTTGTGGGGCCATCTTTTCCACTAACGTATCGTCATCACAAGGAATGACTGAGAAACAAAACTAGTAAACTGCATATTTGTGGCAAATTGATTATAAAAAGGGTTGCAATTCTTTGCTGCTTCCTATATGAACTCAGCATATAAGTACAAAGAAAAATGACCAGTGTGATAAAAGTATAAAAGACAGGTGGAGGTGTTCTGAATGTGTATTATTATATAGAGAGATTTGACTTTGAGTGATTAAACATAATAGTAGCTCAAAGGAACAACTAGGCTGAGACTTTCAAGTGAAAAGAATAGCATATGTAAATGCCCTGTGGCAGCAGGAATCTGGTGTGAAGGGGGCTGGAGAAGTAGGCAGAAGTTGTACAGCAAAAGGCTATGTTAAGAGTTTGAATTTTATTCCAAGAATAATGGGAAACCATGAAAAGGTGGTAAGCAGATGAAAGACATAATCAGATTGCTGTTTTGAAACATCACCCTGGATCTTGCAGCTTTTACACAGTTAGCCCAGACCATACCCTAATATTTTAGAGTTTTTATTACTGCAGAATTGTAAGGTTAAAAACGAAATAAATGTTTGCAACCTTTTAAAAGTTACAATTAATTGTTTTATTTTTCCTAACTCACTTCAGCTGTGAAATTTCTTAAATACTTTTAGATCTGGGAGAGGTTCCTGTCATCTGTGCATTGTGAAAAATAAAGTTTGGAATTAATAGAGTCTAATAACCACTATTTAAGGAAGAGTCTCATACAAGATTAAATTGTGCACACACAAAATTAATATGCACATATCTGATTCTTGTTCACATTAGAATATATTTACTAAATTCATTTTTTTATATTTAAAATAAATGTGGGCTACTTAAGGCAAATTAACATTTATACAATTTTTTTAATGATAACTTTTCCAAATCTTACACATAAAACATTTCATAAGCACATCCTAGTATTCAATCTTAAAATTAGAAATTATGAAACATGGGCACTTCCAGCCACTTCTATTACTTGACATCCAATTAAATCAACAGTGCAATAAAAGGAAATATAGAAATCCCTAAGGAAATTGGAGTGATTGTATACAAAAACCTCATGGTACAATCAATAATGTGCATTGATTATATAAGCCCTTAATTTATTCTAGACAAGAAATAATTTGTTATGTTTATTTTTTCCAAATTCTACTATTATGCTAGCTTTATATTCTTTTAACAAATGGTTTTGTTTAATTTGGATATTCTAGCAATATTGTTTGCAGATGTTTGACATTGCCCTGCCTAAATCACAGATTTGACACTCCCACATAATCTTCATGTTTCTCCACTGCCACTTTAGAAACACATGATTGCTATTGTCAGCTACAATTACCACCTACTGCAGAGGTTTGCTTAGAGAAGGTATACATGTTTCAGCAGCTTTGAGACAGAGAAAACTATATGTATAATTCACCATATGATATTTACTTTGTATTACAGTATAATAAGGAGAAATAGATACAGAGGAGAAAAACAGTAGAGGCAAGCAAGAGATAGCCTGAAAGACATAAGCTTATTGTTGGCACCTCATGCTGGTTATGGTCCCATTCCAACTTTGGCCAGCACACTTGAAGTAAGGGGTTCCCAAACTCAGCACTGTTGGCAATTCTTTGTTGTGGGTGGTTGTCCTGTGCAATGTATAATAGGATGTCAGCAGCATCCTTGGCCTCTACAGACCATTCCCTCCTCCCAGCTGTGACAAGCCATAATGCCTCCTGTGGAAGCAAATTGCCACTTGTTGAGGACCACTGCTCTAGGCCCTCTATGTTTAGAGCAAGGACACCTGCTTGCTTTTCACTTTCTTCCTGAAGTGGATAAGATCTTCTGGAATTATCTAGTTGCTAGAAAATAGGTTCACAATGAGCTCTGATCCTCCAGCTCTTATGCCCTTCTCACTCCTACCTTCAAATCTGCTTACTTAATAAGAATGCTAGCAATAACCAAATCAACAAAATGAATAATAGCTATTAATATTTTTATAAAGTGTTTATAATGTTCCAGGCCTTGTTTCTAAGCAAATTATATTCATATATCTCATATAATCTTTTAAAAACCTTGTGAGACAATATAATCTTAATTTATAGCTGAATGAATTGGCATTTAGAAATGCTAAGCAATGTTAGTAGGGTAAAATAATTCCAAAATTCCGACATGCCTTTGGAGACCTTTCAGTACCTGGCCACACTTGGCCTCTCCAGACTCACTCCTCACCATCTAGACCAACTACGCTTCATTTCATTTCCTCAGACAAGCAAGCCAGTCTGCAGGAGTCCACACATGCTCTTTCTGCTCTGGCAGACTTGGTCCCCTGAATTCCCCTACTCCCTAACATGGCTATTTTTTCTCTGGCTTCAGCTTTGACATTGGTTCTATTAAACACACACACCTCATCTCACCCCACGTGATTAGCTCCTCCTTTGGAGACTCACTGTAGTTGATATTTGTTATGTGTGCCTATTTCCTCCACTTGTCTGTGCCCGCTCTGAACAAAGGCACTTCTCAGTCCATTCCTATTTCCCCAGTGCCTAGTTGTCACCATGTGAATGTTATTGACTGACCAACTGAGTGAATGAATAAAGAATTACTATTCCCAAAGATATTTAGCTCAGAAGTAGTAGAATAGGTATTTTCACGCAGATCTTTATGATTTTGAAGCCAATTCTGAACCCCTTATGCCTATCAGATCACCCTGCCTGAACAGTCACTCTATCCTGTTAGCTTCATTTTAGCCCTTCCCAGCTACAAACTATGACCTTGTAAGAAGACAACTTGAGATATATGGGTACCACATGATCTCATCTCGGAAATAGTAGCGATTAAAATGATTTTTTTGTGATTTCATAGAGCACATACCTAAAAAGAGGAAATGGACTATTAAATCGAAAAATCAAAATTGGATGACTTTAATAAAAATCACAACCAACAATGGCCCATTTTTTTAATCCCGTACTAGATCTTATCAGTTCACATGATAATGAGTTTAATACTGTGGTGCAGTTTAAAATGCCAAGCATCACCCTCTGTGCCTGTTAACAAATGGAGTTCCACCATGTGTGAAAATTTCATGATGATACAATCTGTGCTTCCCAATATATAGCAAGCAGTTATGGTTAAGACTTTTCTAACCAGTCTTCAGGTTTCATTGAACTTCATTATGATCGGATGACCTCCTCAAATCCAATAACAGTGGTACAATTTTCTGCAAATGAGGGAACAGATATGTTTACAGTATCTAAAATGCCTCATGAAATATGTTTAATTATGCATAGGTTAACAGCTGTTTGCTTAGTGTACTGTATATAGGATGAAATAGTCAAGTCAGAAATAATATATAACCTATTGGAAAGGGATATTAAAGACAGCTATTGTGTAAACATTCACTTGGAGCTGGATACCAAATGTCAACATTTCAAATATATGAGTAACTGAATTTTCTTATCTTTTCTACTGCTTGTGGTTTTGTAATTAGTCCACTGGGCATAGCAATATTACAAAAAAGCTGTTAATCTAAATTCATGATTTAATCCTACATTTTAAAAAAAAACCTCTTAACTGATATCTAAAGCTTAAATTCTGAAATCCAGTTGTAACAAAGATCAACTGACACCCACCTCTAAGAACAACAATAAAAGCTCTGGAAGGGCGGTTCCCTTAACCCTTCACCTTAGGAAATCCAAAGTACTAAATAATATGGTGGTACTGAAATGACTATAATTCTTTTGGACTAACATATAGTGGTGACTTGCATCTCTATAATTGAATTGTATATTATCCTACAGAAAGCTTTTTTGCACTAGTCTCTCAAAATACTCATACTGCCTGCTACTGCTTAGATCTTTTTTGAAAGCAAAGTTTGTATATCATATTTTTATGCTTAAGTATATATTTATATGCATGAAATGTTTGGTGAAAAATACCTTTTTAAAATTAATTTTCCTTAGCCAATTCTCTACTGCCTATGGGTGGAAGAAAAGGTTTCATATCCTCTGTCAATTTAGCTTTAGGTTTTTTTTTTTAACTTATTTTCCAATCCAAAAGAAGTTTCCTTAGATATAAAAAATAAATGTGCTAAAATATTTGCAAGGAGGATATGGTAGTTGACAAAGGAATATTAAGTAATGAGTAGAAAAAAGGAAAGGAGGAAGAGATCTTTATCTTACTTAAGACTTACTGTGTGACAATCACAGAAGCATACTCTTTAAAAATGTTGTAGCATATATTCATTAATTATTACTAAAGTCCCATAAGATAAGAACTGTGTTATCTGAATTTTGTTTTCCTGGAAATTTAGTAAATTCAAGTAACATGCCCATGATAATCAACTAGATATTAAAAATGTCAAAATTTAAATCCATGTTTATTTGATTTCAAAAACTATGCTCCTATAGTGCATTAACTTGGATCATGTAACCAATAAATATTTGGAGAAGTCCTCAACTATTATTGGGGTATATTTCTGCCTTTAGCTCTAATAATGTCTGCTTCATATATCTGGGTGGTCTGATGTTGCATGCATATATATTTATAATTGTTATATCTTGTTGAATTAATCTGCTTTTAACTATATAATGATCTTCTTTGTTTTTATATTTTGACTTAAAATCTATTTTATCTATTGTAAGTATAGCTACTCATGCTTGTTTTTGAATTCCATTTCCATGGAATGTCATTTTCCATCTCTTCACTTTCAGTTTATGCGTCTTTATAGCTGAAGTGAGTTTATTATAGGTAGCACACAGTGTTGGATTTTTTTTTTTTGGTCTATTCAGCCAGTCTGTATCTTTTAATTGGGGAACTTATTTTTATAATTTTTTAATTTTTAATTATTATGGGTATATGATAATTGTATATATTTATAGGGCACATGTGATGCCCTATTAGAAACATTCTAATTCCACTTTTTTATTTTAAAGTATACCATAACTTATTGTTGACTATAGTTGCTTTGTTGCTTTGTTGTGCTATCAACTCTTATTCATTCTATCTAAGTATCTAACTATATTTTTGTACCCCACTTTAACCATTAACCATCCCCACTTTATCCTCCCTCCCTGTTACCCTTCACTGCCACTGGTAATCATCATTCTATTCTCTGTTTCCATGAGATCAACTGTCTTAATATTTAGCTCATACATATGAGTGTGAACATGCGAGATTTGCCTTTCTGTGCTTGGCTTATTTCACTTAACATAATTCTCCAGTTCCATCCATGTTTTTGCAAATGGTAGGATTTAATTCCTTTTTATGGCTATATGATTGATATTCCATTATACACACACACACACACACACACACACACCCCCCCCCACAATTTCTTTATCCATTCATCCATTGATGGACACTTAGGTCAATTCCAAATCTTGGCTATTGTGAATAGTAAGTGCTGCAATAAACATGGGAGTGCAGATATCTTTTAAATATACTGATTTCCTTTCTTTTGGATATCTATCTAGTGAGTTATATTTTCTTCAATGGATATGTGTGGGCACATGAATTTGTGTGTGTGCGTGTGCACACATATGCACATGCTTGTGTGGTTACACATGTATACAATTTATGGTGTCATTGAAGAAACCATAAAATGACTCACCATTGGAGTCAAATGAAGTTTTTCAGGCATTTTATAAGAAGTGACACTTCATGTTATTTGTTGCCCATTAATGAAAATACCGTCAAAACAATATGGGATGGTGCTTGCAAGATTAAAGGACTTACCAAGGTTAAATTTTTCTGATTATGACTAAGGCCTCATGTCAAGAATTCTCATGACAAAGGAAATGGAGATTAATTTTGCTAATGATGGTAGGCTAAGTTTAATAGTTTTAATATTTGTACCCCTATAATATGCTGAAATTAACAACAAAATACTTAAAAAAGTATTTATTAAATATATTTTCACCTCTCCCTCTTAAACATTACTTATTGATGTGCTATGGCAAAACATCTTTTAAAAGATATGCTAGGCTTTTATTCCCAACATTTATTAGACAGGGACTCTGACTTGTCTTTATTTTTTAATTAGAATATTAGTTTTAAATTTTACACCTCTTTTCAGAAATCTAACTATTGAGCAACATGTATATAAGTAACTTCTAAACTTCTGAACAATTCTACTGATGTTTTCTATTAAAGGAACTTGCTATTCACTAATAATTTCACAAATATTGTATTCATAAAAGTGACAAGAAAACTTTAAACACCCCTCTCTCAAGTGTCTTTTAAATTGCCTCCTACAAAATAAAGCCCAATCCCCCAGTATGGCATATAAAGCTCTGCAGCACCAGTTCCTGCCTACTTCCACAGTGGTAGTGCTATTAGCTCTGACTTGGCATCTACCCTTAATCTGCTATTCCAAGTGATACACCTTGCCATTCTTACCTGGTTGCTTTTGCTCATATTCTTCTATGTAATGGTCACTTTAACAACTTCTTTTTTGTGTGTAGGAATATGCTACTCAGTTATAGCCTTTGAGAAGCCTTTCTTTTCTTGTTCCTCCTTTTATTTATTACAGAGATTCGTCAACACAAGGTGCAATAAAACATGAAAAAATTGATGCAATGTTTCTGTGATAGGCAACCTCTAAGGTGGCCTACAAATCTCCAGTTCCTGGTACTCATCACCTTGCATGTGGGCTGGACCTCCTAGTATGTCTGAGTAGAATATAGAAAAAAGTACTGAGCTGCCACTTCTGAGATAACATGACAAGATACTGTGTATGCCATTAGCTCACCCCTTTCTTGCTTACTCACTTTTGGGCACACAAGCTATCACTGCTGACTTCCACCCTATGCGGTGGCACAAAGGGAAGGAATAGAGAGAGGCATCTAGCCAACAGCCAGTGAGGACGAGAGTCCTACCAACAGCCACTGGAGTGGACTTAGAAGCAGATCCTCCTCCAGGTGAGCCTCAAAGTGACTGCAGCCCCAGTGGGCATCTAAATCGTAGTCTTATGAAAGACCCTGACTCTTGGCTCCCAGCCAAGCTGTGTCCACATTCCTAAACTATGGCAATTAAGAAAACATTATTTGTTGTTTAAGTCTCTAGGTTTCAGGGTAATTTGTTAAGCTGAAATAGATAACTGATAGAGTTCCTAATAGAAACAGAAAAATACAGTTGCTTTTCTTTGAAAGGAATACATTTTACTCTAATAACACATCTTTACTACGATTTTGGTGTTAAAATGGCCTATATTTTATGATATGATGATATATATGATAATACATTCTCTTTTTCTAAGCTTATGGTTAGCAATATAAATCTATTTGGGCACCACAGAATTTTTAAAAATAGTTTTCCAATTAATGAAATTCAAAAGTTTGAGAATAAGTTCCAAGCAATTTCCATATCATTTACATTCTTCTATCATCACTTTTTTTGTGTAAAATACTATAAATATTTATTTACATCTGTTTTCTCTAAACAAACTGTGAATTTCTAAAGTGCAAGAACTATGTGTTATTCATGTTCACCAGCATCCACTGTAGTATCTGGTACAAAGTGGAGATTCCACAACAATGTATTGAATAAGTGAGTAAATGAAATTATGAATGAAAGTATTAATTATCATCAACGTGTTGGCTAGTCTGCAATAATCTGGCATCATAGCTTATACTGCTATAGTGTAAAAAATGCAGATATAATAGAAAACATTTACTAAATGGATAATGCCTACTGTTTGGTTTCTTTTAACTAGAAATTTCAATTAATCAGAATGTCTACTCTCTTTTCCAAATAACACAGGTGATTGTCATGTTATTTTCTATATACAACAAAATTTAATACTGATTCAAATGTAAAACTTTCCTTTCCATTTTGTCATCACAAAAGCACAACAGATGTAAATTACTTATCCATACACTGGGGCACTGATGATGACAGCTATGAGAGTACATATATATAAAAATTGCCAAAATATAAAATTTTCAGATTTATACAAATCAAGGCAGATACTGTCTTTGAAACACACACAATCAATTTTCTGCTGTCAGACATATAAGAATTAGACTTCAGAGTAACGGAAATTGTGATATTAAGTTAATATCCTTAAAAAGACAATAGAGGAGAAGAGGCTGGTTATATGGTATATAAAAAAAAAATACATGTGGGCAATCTTCTGTAAGAAGATGGTTCAACTGGTTAGCAAAGATGTGAGTCCTAGAGTCACTGACATCTTAATAGCATCCAGTTAATTGTACTTCCATCTTCACTGATAGAGGACAATGACCAGACAGCTGATTGTCAGTGAGAACCTTGTGTGATACTGCACCATAGCAAACAGGAATCTTGTCTCCAGCATGTCTAAAGCACATTGTGTCATGATCACTTGACTATGTAGCACTAAGAGTTTTAAGAGAACACACTGCTGTGCATGAAACTGAACATGTCAATGGGAAGATTTCAATAACAAATGTATGTGTAGTTTCTCTTGATAAGTACAAAGATGCTAGTAGAAAACATGGAATTGTGAGGACATTGTAAAGTGAACACAATGTTCTTTCCTGCCTTACCACTGTCAATGTTTGGTTATTAAGCTACTCCATGATATTGGTAAGTAAACAAAAAATTGTCACCCTACTGTGGAAAGCAGCTTCTGCCATAACTCCTAGTATTCATGACCTTGTGGAATGCTCTCTCCTTGAGTGTAGGCTGGGCTACATGACTTGCTTCTAACCAACAGAATACGAAAAATATGATAGGATGTCATTCCCAAGATTACATTACAAAAGACTATGACTTCCATCTTGTTCACACTCTTTCTCTCCGGCTCTCTTGCTACCAAGACATCAAGGAACAGAGGGCAGCCTCTAGTCAATAGCCAGCAAGGACCTCGGCCCTTACTTCAACTTTTCTTGTGAAACTGAATCATGCCAACAACCACATAAGTGAGTTTGGAAGCAGATCCTTTCTCAGTTGAGCCTTGAGATGAGACCATATACATTGCTGACACCTTGACTACAGTCTTTGAGAGACCTTGGTGCCAAGAACCCAACTAAGCTCTACCCATATTCAACACTTACAGAAACTGTAAGATGGTAAGTATTGTTGTTTCAAGCCACTGAACTTTAGGGTGATTTATTTTGCAGCAATAGATAACTAATGCACTTCTCAGTGCCATATAGGCCTGAGTAGGTAGTTCCAAGAAGACTTTTGCTATAGTTATATTAGGAAAAAAAAACTGTTTTCTGTGATCAAATTTCTCTAACAAATACTAATATCTATAGAATATTAGGAACAGTTATAGATGGACAGAGAACATGTGGAATTTAATTTTAATACTGAGTTTAAGATTTGGGAAAAATTTAGTAAAAGAAAGCAGAAAATAAACTAGAATCAGGAAAATCGTATCAAGTAATTATGGGACAGAACTAACTCATAAGCCAGCCAGTGCTCAAGAGAAAGCACGATCTGGACTATGGAAATAGAGTGTTTCAGGAGACTGGCTTCATGCAATTAGCCATGGTAAGAACCATGGGAACAGCCAGATTGATGCTAGGTCCTACATTCCTGGGAAAAGCACAGAACTCATGGGGACATAAAGAACATGCATACAGGCATCCCTGAAGTCATCTGGGTGTTGCATTTTCTTGATTCTATAATACATTTTTTTTCATTCTCTTATATCGTGGTATACATCAGTTTTAGTTATTTAGCTGCAGATGACAAAAACAAGCACAGGCTTATTTAAGCAAAAAATATTGGAAGTGGGTGAAGTAGCTTGCAGATTTTAAGATAATAGTTGAATATCTCCTTGGGAAAAACAGAAAGTAAGATAGTCTGGAGGATCTACCAAGCAAGAACCAAGGACCAAGTGGCAATTGTTTTTGTCTTTGTCATTCCACCTGATATTTACACTCTCTGAGAGGAAATCTAATTGCACTACCTTGATTTGCATGTTTGTCTCTGACTCTATTTCTGTGGTCAATGGGGGCCAGACCACATTTGGTAAAGTGTGTACCACACCACATATCCACCTTTGGGACAATGGTTCAGCCCTACTGAATTACTTGGACTAAGATGAAAAATGAGTGGTTTTGTGAAGGGAACTGGGAGTGCTTTTAAAAAAAATAAAGAAAGATATAGGATCACTGCACAAATTAAAACCATATGTATCCACTGTAGAAGCCATCTTGTAATCAGTGGAGCTATCTTAGGTTCAAAGTAATATAATTCCTTTAACTGGCATCACTTTTAACAGGCTCGATGCATATACTGACTGGTGCCTTAAAGGCACCCTCTGACACTTAAAAAAATACATTTGATGCTAGGGATGGAAGAAATTGCCTCTCCAGTGAATGTACGCACCACAGCTATAGTTTCATATATTCTTTCTACTGCAGAGAAAACTTCAACTGGCCTTTCAGATCAGGCTACCCCAGGGTCAGAACTGGGGCAATTCATCCCATCAATTTATGTAGAACTTTAAGCAGCTCCCCAACTTTTTTTTAGACGCTGTTGCATTTTATTACCCCGTTTACCTATGAATGAAAGAAGGCATAATCAAATTAAATGGCTTATGCAAATTTATACAATATTGTGTAGTTGAAATCAAAGTCAGGATCTCTAATATCTCGTCAAGTGCTCATTGTACTCCACCGATACCTGTTTTCATTCCGTCATCACTACCTGACGGCATGTAATCCTGTTTTCAGTTGACATGAAGCTAAAAGGATAACTTTTTTGGATTGCTGCATCAGAATCTAGAAAAGTCATGTTAGACTAGAATGATAAAGCAAGTCAGGAATTCAGTCAGGATAAATTTTAAGTCCTGTGTAAAGGAATACTGTGTAAAGATAGGTAGGTTGAGGTATAGTTTAACAACAGCAAATGTTAAAAAGCCACAAATTTTAGCACAATTTAATAAATATGTGGACAAAAATGTAACCTAATTTCCAATAATACAAATCTACTCTTAGAGTAGGCTCCCACATAGTTAACTCCTACAGGAAAAGTTTTACCAGGTTTTCTCAAACCCCAGGGTGCTCAAAGTTGTCCCTCCCTGTTGTAGACATTTTCAGGATTGCCTGTCCTGGGCTAGAGCTATCTACTTTCTCCTGGAATTATCTACAGGGGTGAGCCCCGCAGCCATTATGCTCAACAGCCCCTTAACTCCATTTCCTCAGCCTCTTACCTCCAATTGATTAGATGAGGGGAAATGACTGCCCTGAGATGAGTTGGGGAAAGTGGATTATATCTTCTGGGACTTTGGAATTGTAACTGAGGACAGTTGGCCAGTCTGAGTAAATCTTAAAGTGTCAAATGTGAAATTGCTTAGCCAGTAAGGTCACATAAGCCAGACGGCAGAGAAAGAAAAAGATAAAGCAAATGCAGAGGACACGTAGAAGAAACAAGAAATAAGGTGGAAGCTGAGAAAGAGAAAGAAAAAGAGAAAACGAATAAACAGACTACATGAGTTTCTCACAGTTCTCTAGATCCTTGTTCTAACTCCTTTTTGAAGCTTGGCTACATTCCTAACCTTCATTTTCATGAGACACTTCTGGGTTTTTGTAATTTCTATAATATAAATCTTTTGTTTCGCTTAAATAAAACACATACCAACAACCAAAATTTTACAGAAACTTCACAGATCCTCCAGGCCCAAAGTGTCAGCCAAAGCCCACTACTCATAGGTCCCTTTCATCTGGTTTTATAGTTTCTTCACACTTTCAACTAACTTAGATTCACAAATGGTTGCAGTCAATTTTAGTAAAGACTTAGTAGCATTGGCAATATCTGCATGTTTAGATATAAGGCCTTAAATGATGATTCAAAACAGTGTCACTTTCAGAACTGCAGAAAATACTCAGGATTGTCAGCTTAGAAAAGAAATTACTAGAAAAGGTAAATTAGCTGTCTGCAAGTTATGTAATAAAACATTTGACTTAATGTTTTATGTAGGATGACTTTTTCCTTAATGCAGGACCATTAAAACAAAATAGGTTCCTGTGAAAGGTGGTGAGTTACCTGACATTGGAGGTATTCCAAAAAATTCTAGATGCCCTCTTAAGAAAGTGTTTGTAGGAAAAAACTATTCAAGCATCAAATCATCAAATCAAATGTGTGTTTTTACTAGCTTGTCTCTAAATTTTCTTGCAACTATAAGATTCCATGGTTCATCATTTTATCCTAAAGGCCTGTAGGATGTATACTGTAAAATGTAATGTTAATGTCTGCATGACAAACATCTTTTTAAAATCACAATATGTAATGCCAGCCAAAACTTTCTGATGGACAAGCATTATGAAAATATATAAGGCAATAATATTTACCAATCATATGAACCAATCTCAAACAAAGGAGAACGCCCTTTACAATGACATTTAAAGGTAGGCTTTTGTTTAAGATCAACTGTGTAAAACAACAGCAGCTAAGTACAAGGTGCTTCAAACACATGCTCAGTGTTGATGACATCATATCTGAATGGTGCCTTCAGTTGAATCACCAAGCCCAGAATACCGTGATCTCACCCTTCCAGAGAGCTTTACAACCACATGTTTTGTTATTGTTGCCAAGGTCATGAATTAAGCTCATTAGAAGCTTAAAGTTTTTAAAGTGCCTTGTTCCTGCTTTTCAAAACTGTTTACTGTATAATCCAGACATCCTCAGATGGCTTCTTTTTTTTTAATAAATTTATAATGCAGTTGCTGCTATTAGGGCACATTACAACAAAAAGATTAAGCCAGTTAAGATACAGAAACAATTACTAAATCTCTTTCAGCTGGATACTCTGATAGTCTAAGTGCCCTTCTATTCCAGACAATGCTGAGTGACAGACAGGAGGGTGGCCATGCCATTTCTCATAATTCCTTTCCTTTATTAGATACCAAGAAGCCCGTCTCTTCTTTCCTCTTTACATCACTTTATATTAACCATGTGTAGTGGGCTCAATGGAGGTGTCCAAAACGTATGTCTATGCCCTAACCCCTGGAAACTTTGAATATTACCCTATATGGTAAAAGAGTAAACATTATCTTGCATGTCAAAGATGTAATTCAATTAAGGATCTTGAAAGCAGGTACTTACCATAGATTATCCCAGAAGGCCTTAAATGCCATTACGAGTGTCCTTATAAGAAAGAGCAGAGGGAGAGCAGGCAGACAGACAGAAGAGGAAAAAGCTGATGCAAAGATGGAGGCAGAAACTGGAGAGATATGGCCTTAACCCAATGAACATAAGCAACCACCAGAAGCTGGAAATGAAAAGGAACAGAGTTTTCTCAGAACTTCTTAGGGAACAAAGCCCCACTGACACCCTGATTTCTGACCTCTGGTTCAGTAAAAGTTTGCCTATTGTATATTACTGTCCTTGAATGGGGATGAAGGCACTCTTGAATCAACATTCCAATATTTTCAAATACATGTCCTGAACAAATAATTTAGCAAAAGAGATATAAAAATTTCCTTTAAACATAAAAAAGATATTCATCTTTATTCATGATAAGGAGAGTATAATTAAAGCTACTCTAAGATACTATTTCTAACCCATCATATTGGCAAAAATTCAAAAGTGTTACAATCCAGTCCTTTGGAGAGGCTGTGGAGAGACAGGATATCTCTAACATTGTGGGTGGAAATGAAAAATGGTACAACCCTTATGGAGGAGAATTTTAAAATATTTCATCAAACTACATATACATTTACCCTTCAATGTAGCAGTCCTACTTCTAGGAATTTACCCTGAAAGTATACTTCCAAAAGTATGAAAATACATTTGTACAAGGTTATTCATTACAGTATTACTTATAATCACAAAATATTAGAATCTACCTAAATCTTCAAGCATAGGAGAATGGGTGAACCCAATAGAGTATTATACTGCTAGGAAAAATAATGAGAAAGGATTCTATGAACAGGACATAGTATTAAGTGAAAGAGCAAAATGTAAAAGAACATATATGCTATGCTATATATTGTGTAAGAAAAAATAGAAAGTAAATATACATGCACTTGCTAATCATTACCTCCCAAAAAGCAAAATAGGAAGCAAAGACAAAACAAAACAAAATAAAATGAAGTTGTAAACTATATGGGGTGAGGTGGAAGGAAAGGCTTATAAAGGACAGAGGAAAGAGTGACTCTTCTCTGAGGATAGTTTTACTTTTTTACTCTTCATGGATAGTTTTACTTTTGAAGCATGTTAACATCCCACATATTCCAAAAATGAAATTCAATCAATAAGAATGGAAAAAAACATAATACTGCAAGCAAACACAAACAAATGAGCCTAATCATATTTCAGATAAACATCACAGCCACACTAAAGGGGTAGAAAAGAAAGAACCAATCGAAGTGCTGATAAAAAGAGCGTTGAGCTCTGTACTCTCAGTCTCGGGCAGAGTGAGGTGTGGGTTTTGCTGGCAGAATCTCATAGCAATCCTAAATTATTTTTAGCAGTTTGGTTTATTATAATGGTGTGGGAGAAGAAATTGTGAAAATATTTCAGATATGTTATAGGATTGAGCAAATGAAGAAATGTGTTGATAAATGTTGGGAGCCAGGATTTGCACTATGGAAGAAGGGCCAAGTAAAGCAATAATTTCTAAAGTATGTCTATGCGTACGTATGTGCATGTTTATGTGCTCATGAATGGAAACATTGGTAGGTATGTATATACAAGTGTGTTTGTATATTTATATGTATGTGAATATATATATATATGTGTGTGTGTATATATACACCTACACTATCTACTAGACAGACCAGGAGGCAAAAATGCCCTAATAGCAATGAGCATAACCTATACCTAGACCTTGTTCCCTGTTTCCCACTAAAAGGAACAGGATTCCTTGAAGAAATTGTTTTCAAGGATGGAACAGGGTAGGTACAAGGAAAACTAGAAAAAAAAAATGCTAAAAACAATGTTGTGGTTATATCACAAGGAAAGAGGAATCAAAATGAAGATGCTTCCACTAGCCAAATGTGGAAAATAAGAGCATCAAGATACTTAAAAACTGTAATGAATTATATGCTATTCAAAAAAATTGGAATTGATGAAGCCATACTGACAATAAATATACAGGTAGATGGATATATATATATGTATATATATATGAAGAATATATAAAAGTAGAATTTTGAAGGTTGACCTGTAATGTTAAGGGACAGCTGGAATTGGAGAATCATAATGGTAGAAGTGCACCAGGAAAGAATCATCACTGTGAGATAAATCCAGTGGGAAATTTTGATAGCAAGCAGGATATCTGCATGGTCTTCAAGTGACTCTCACAGATTTTTTAACAATTTCAAGGAAGAGAAAAAACAACAGCTCAGTAGTTATACAATGGAGAAAGGAGAAATAGGGCAACACCTTAAGCAGGTGTTAAAATTAACAGCACCAGTGAGAGAGAGATGGACATTGTGTGGCTCCAGATGTGTAACACGGAGAGGGACAAAACATCTCCTGTGCAGCATTCCAGTGAGAAGGCACAACCACAATCTGGTCAACAAAGCAGGGTCAAACCAACACACGATGAGGAATATTCTACTTTTTTTAAAGTTGAGAAGTATATTTTTCAAAAATGTCAATGTCATTAAACACAAAGAAAAGCTATGGAAACGCTCCAGATTAAAGGAGGCTCAAGCGACATGCTCACTAAATGCAGTGCCTTCCCCTAAACTCATGCTAAAGAATTTATAGGTAAAGGGGCATAATATATGAAATTTACCTTCAAATAGTTCAGAACAAAATATATATACAGAGAGAGAGAGAGAGAAAGAGTCAGAGTATGAGAAAGAGAGAAAAAAGAGAACATAAATAATTAAAGCAAATGGAGTTAAGATATTAAGAATAGGCAATTCTAGATGAAAAGTTTATAGACAATTTTGCACTGTTTTTTCAATATTTTATAAGTTTCAAATTACACCAAATAAACAGTGAAAACAAAAAGATACCCCAAAGCAGAAATTCTTTGACTCCTGAAACTATTCAATGCCCAAATCTAAGTTGTTGGTATTTTATTTAACACTTTCTGTAATAAAGGTACATCTACCCTCTACAGTCCCCCGCCCAAAACAACCAAACTATCTCAAGCCTCAAAGAGCATACAGCCTAACTGAGGTATTGAAAAATGTCACTTAAGAACGAAGTTAACAACTTTGAGTCTCAAGTAAGTGCTAAGTGAAAGGGACATATGATGGCTACTACAGACTAATTATATAATTGAAATTTTACTTCTCATAATTTCTTTCTTTTTCCAAATAAGTTGCTAAAAAATTATTACTCTTTGCTGAGTCACTTCACATTGACTTGAAAATCACTATTGAAATATCCTGCCTCCCTCTCTTCTTCATCTTGAGGGACTCTAGTTGCTGAAATTTGTCTGTCTTACTCTGATTAATCCCCTTCCCAAGGAGTATGATCAGCTGTCATGTACGCAGGCCTGGAAACTAACAAAGATGCTTTATCCTTCTGTTTCTAAACGTCAGCATTCCTGTTACAGGATTCAAATTATGAATTTGATGTTCAGAAGATTAGAATTTTTTCATTAAATTGCAGAATCTTTTCAACCATGTTAAAAATAAGCTATATTTTCCAGTATAGCAGGCAAGTTGGTGATATGAGCTGATAAAATTGCATTTACCTAATAATTATGCTCCTATACTTGTCATCTAGAATTTTGTTATACTTATCGATAGATGGTTTTTAAGATTCTCCTGCCACAGACACATTGAAAATTCATCTATCAAGTTAAAATTTGACCCAAAAATATTTTAGCATGAACTGTGATTACAAAGGAATAATTTAAAGTCTTTTCTGTTTTTGTTTGCAAAATGTGATTTATATTTCTTAATTAGATAATAGAAAAATATCAGTAACTTTAAAGATAGCTTATTCAAGAAGCATAATTGATGATAGGAAAGAAACTTGTTATCTATTTTAATTAATGAATCGGCACTAGTGAGTAATCCAAAAGTTCAAAATCTTTCCATTATAGCTATGTCAAGGCTGTAACCTTAAAGTTCAAATATCGAATAATTTGACAATAGTTTCAATGCTTATTGGTAAAATATGTGAACTTTTTCTCTTGTGCCAGATATTTCATGAGTTTATAGGAACCCTCTCTATTTTTATATTTCTACTAATAAAAATTTTTTATTTTATAAAATTTTTCAGTTCTTATGAATCAATCCTTCCTTCATTCCTCCCTTCCTGTTTTCCTCCTTCCTTCTTTCCCCCTGGGGACAGTGAGTGAGTAATAATTCCTCATTGACTGTCCACTATGCCTCACATAAGTGTAGGATCTTTTATTCATTCTTCCATTAATTTATTCCTTATTGTATGCCTGCAATTTATTTATTAATTCATTGCATCATGTTCCAAGCTTAACAAAGTTTAAATATAAAAATCCTAAGAAGAAGTGTGTTTGTCTGTTGTTTAAGTACCCTACCTGAGTCTCCCAATTAGAGGAAGCATCTGCTTTTTGATTTCAGGTTTGTAGCCAGCCAGGATAATCTATTTAAAATGTACAAAGGGATAAACTGGAAAGAACAATTAAATATGTTCATTGCTAATGAATGATTTTCATGCTGGGTGAACCCATAAAAAAGTAATGAGAGTTATACAATGAGGTGATCTTAGGCACTATCCTATTCCCCAGTTCAGGTTTACCCACTGGCTGAAAATGAATCCAAATGGATTCATCACTATAAAGTCTACCAGCTAGCATGTGCCATGTAGGAGAGATTTTCACTGTCAAGTCTAATGAGTTATTACTAATGGCAGGCAGTTCCTGGCAACAGCTGGCAGCATTTATCTAGAATAAGAATAAGAAAGGTATAAATGAGTTCTATGACAACCTGTACTGGCAGCAGGAAAGGATAAAGGAGAACGCAGAAGGAAAAGACCACCCGAAGATGTGGGGAGAAATGCAATGTGCTGGTTTAAAGGTTCAAAAAGGCACACTTTATTTCACATACTTGCTTTGAGTTACCTGGTATAGAAAGAGTTTTCTGTAGCTTTTCAGATAAAGATAGAGAGGAGTGTGTTTCTTGGTACAAAAAAATAAAACCTTTCAGGAACTTTCTAGAATATACAGTTAAAGACATTTTCTCACTACAAATTTTGTGGCCCCATTTCACAATTGAGCCTTTGGTTTATATATATATATTTTAATTTTTTTACTTAAAATACAGAGATCAGCAACTTTTAAAGGCTTGAAGATTACCAATATACCACAGAAAATCATGTCTTCTGTGGCCTCTTATTTTTGTTTCTTCAAAAGAGTGCAATCTCCTTATGGCTTTTTTTTATTCATACTTGCTTCCCAAGGACCCAAGTATCTTCCCAACTTGATTATCCATCACTAGGAGATCATTCTATTGTCAATAACTTTCCTACTTTTTAGAGCACTTTAGTAACCAATTATTATATTAATATAGAACCAAATGGACCATGTTGAGTCTTTGAAAGAATTATTTGTTAGTCATGTTTATTGATTGTGTGTAGAGTTCTTATGATGTGATTTCCTACTCTAGCTTTATATTTATGAAACCAAAGAAATTTCAGAGGATACTCAAAGATCCAGTCATTATTATGACTTATAGAATATTAATGGTAACATTTCTTTATATAAGGCTTTACTGTCCACCTTCTGCTTTGTCTTTACATAGCATCTTTGGTATAAGGCTGTGTAAGCATGATGCAATAATAATGAGGAAAACATGGTGTGATGGTTAATTTTGTGTGTCACATTGCCTGGGCCATGACACTGGTTAAGTGTTATTCTGGGTGTGTCCATGAGAGTGTTGTTGGATGAGATTCACGTTTGCAGGGGTAGGCAGAGTAAAGCAGATGACCCTCCCTCATGTGAGAGTTCCCCTATCTAATCAGCTGAAGGCCTGAATGGAAAAAAAAAGCTGACCTTGCCCTGAGCCAGGGGAAATTCCTCCTGTCAAACTGCTTTCCAGCTGCATATTAGTTTTTTTCCTACCTTCAAACTCAGACTGAAATAGCAACTATTACTGGGTCTCAAGCACACCAGCTTCAGACTCAAACTCCACTGCTGGCTCTCCTGGTTCTCCAGCTTGCCAACTGCAGATTTTGGGAATTGCCAGCTTCCCTAATTACACGAGATGATTCCTTAGTTTATAAGCATACATATATTATGTATTACACAGGGCATATATGCATTCATATCTATACAGGCATACATTATTTTATTGCAGTTTT
Source organism: Eulemur rufifrons (assembly GCF_041146395.1). Lineage (NCBI taxonomy): Eukaryota > Metazoa > Chordata > Mammalia > Primates > Lemuridae > Eulemur > Eulemur rufifrons. The sequence goes on from NC_090992.1 coordinate 19,469,802, forward strand.
CTTTATTGTACTTCACAGGTATTGCAATTTTTACAAATTGAAAGTTTGTGGAAACTGTGTGAAGCAAACTTATCGGCATCATTTTTCCAACAGCATGTGCTCAACTTTGTGTCTCTGCAACATATTTTGGTAATTCTCAAAATATTTCAAACTTTTTATTATCATGGCTGTTATGGTGATCTGTGATCACTGACCTTAGATGTTACTATCGCAATTGTTATGGAGTCCCATGAATTGCACCTATATAACATGGAGAACTTAATATACAAACGTATGTGTTCTGACTGCTGCACTGGCTAGCTATTCCCCCATCTCTCTCCCTCTCCTTGGGCCTCTTTAGTCTCTGAGACACAACAGTGTTGAAATTAGGCCCATTAATAACCTACAATGGCTTCTAAGTGTTCAAGTGAAAGGAGGAGTTGCACATCTCTCACTTTAAATCAAAAGCTAGAAATGATTAAGCTTAGCGAGGAAGGAGCAAGATAGGCTGACAGTTAGGCCTTTTGTGTGAAACAGTCAAGTTGTGAATGTAAAGGGAAAGTTCTTAAAGAAAATTAGAAGTGCTACTCTAGTGAACACATGAATGATAAAAAAGTAAAACATCATTAGTGCTGATATGGAGAAAGTTTTAGTGGTATAGATAGAAGATCAAACCACCTACAACATTCCCTTAAGCCAAAGCCTAAACCAAAGTGAAGCCCTAACTCTCGTCAATTCTATGAAGGCTGACAGAGGTGAGAAAGCTATAAAAGAAATGTTTGAAGCGAGTGGAGGTTGATTCAAGAGGTTTCATGAAAGAAGCCATCTCCATAACAAAAAAGGACAAGGTGTAGAACAAGTGCTGATGGAGAAGCTGCAGAAAGTTATCCTGAAGATCTAGCTAAAGTCATGGATGAAAGTGGCTACACTAAACAACAGATTTTCAATGTAGATGAAACTGCCTAATACTGAAAGAAGATATCATCTAGGACTTTCACAGGAATAAAGGAAAAGTCAGTGCCTGGTTTCAAACTTCAAATTATAGGCTGACTCTCTATTTTAGGGATAATGAGGCTGGTAACTTTAAGTTAAAGCCAGTTCTCATTTACCAGTCTGAAAATCCTAGAGCCCTTAAGAATTATGTTAAATGTACTATGCCTGTCTGTGCTCTGTAAACAGAACAACAAAGCCTGGATCACAGCACATTGGTTTACAGCATGGTTTACCGAATATTTTAATCCTACTGTTGAGAACTATTGCTCAGAAAAAAAAGATTCCTTTCAAAATGTTACTCTTCATTGATAATGTCCCTAGTCACCCAAGAGCTTTGATGGAGATGTGTGAAGAGGTTAATGCTGTTTTCATGTCTACTCACATGGCATCCATTCTCGAGCCCCTGGATCAAGGAGTCATTTTGACTTTCAAGTCTTATTTAAAAATACATTTCACAAGGCTTTAGCTATCATGGGTAGTGATTGCTCTGAGCAAAAAAACCTGAAAACCTTCTGGAAAGGATTCACTATTCTAGATGCCATTAACATTTATGATTCATGAGAGGAGGTCAAAATAGCAACATTAACAAGAGGAAAAAGTTGATTCCAATACTCATGGATTACTTTGAGGGGGTTTAAGACTTCAGTGGAAGAGGAAACTGCAGATATGGTGGAAATAATAGAGAACTAGAATTAGATGAGGAGCCTGTAGATGTGAGTAACTGAATTGCTTCAATTTCATGATAAAACTTGAAAGGATGAGGAGTTGCTTCTTATGGATGAGCAAAGAAAGTGGCTTCTTGAGATGGAATCTACTCCTGGTGAAAATACTGTGAATATTGTTGAAATGACAACAAAGAATTTAGAATATTCCATAAATAGCTGAGAAAGTAGTGGCAGGGTTTGACAGCCTTGACTGTAATTTTGAGAGAAGTTCCACTGTGGGTAAAATGCTATCAAACAGCAAGGCACGCTATGGAGAAATCTTCTGTGAAAAGAACAGCCAATTGATGTGACAAATCTCATTGTTGTTTTATTTTAGAAAATTACCACAGCCATCCCAACCTCAAAAACCACCACCCTGATAAGTTAGCAACCGTCAACACCAAGGCATAACCCCCCATCAGCAAAAAGATGGTTGGAGACTCAGATGATTGTTAGCATATTTTAGCAATAAAGGATTTTTAAATAAGGTATACACATTGTATTTTTAGACATAATGCTATTACACACTTAATAGGCTATAGTGTAAATATAACTTGTATATGCACTGGGAAACCAAAAAATTGGTGTGACTTGCTTTATTGCAATATTCACTTTATTAGGGTGATCTGAAATTGAACCCATGATATCCCTAAGGTACGCCCATATGCATATAAAATCTCCTATTGCTTGCTGTTTCTCTTGAGAATCCTCAGTAATACACATGATAACTGGCAGGAATATGTGAATTTTATAAAAATATGCTTGCACTAAATTGTCTAAATGTCTGTGCACACGTACATTGACTAATTTTTTAATGAATCACAAAGTGTGGCACAGAGAGCCTAATAAATATTTGCTAAATGAATGAATAACCTAGTAATTGTGTTTATCAAGTATATTGTTCTTAATATATTGTATTAATTATGCTAATTACACACATAAGGAAGCATATATGTTAATTGCATATATAAGGAAACGTGTTCAAATTGTTGGAAAAATTATCTTCCTGAATTGATCAAGTAAGTGATTTGTCTTGAAATTTCATTTTTTTAAAATAATATATAGTTTTTAAAAAGTAGTCAATTAACTTTTAATGTGGTTTTATGCAAATCATGTATGTAGTATCTTGGTTTGCTTATGTATAAAATGAGCAAGTTGAAGATTTTTCAATCTTCCAACTCAATGATTAGAATCTTTGTTAGTACAATACCCAGTGATTATAATATTGGAAGGGGAGTAGAAAAAGGAAACATAAGATAAATTTATTAATAATTATCAATTCTAATTTTATTGTATCTTTTGGATGTCTTATCTGTTGGAAGATAGCTCATTCTAGGGGTTCGTTTAAAACTGATACATTGAATATTTTCTATCTCTTTTGCCAACTGAAAAGTGAGAAATGAAATATCTAATTGTATATTCACTCTGAATCACTATTTTTAAATTGTATGTCACTAGTGTCAATTTCATTTCTACATTTTAAATGTGTATATTTTCCTTTTTTATTTCTTAACCCCTGTAGATCAATGTCTTATTAGTTTTACATCCTAGAAAATGTTAATAACGCTTCTTAATAAAACAAGCTACTAAGTTTAAAAAGATTATTATATACTTTTTCCTTTTGATTTCATGGTTGTATTTTGGATTAAGTAAATTAAAAGGTACATATTTAATGTTAAAACTAATTTCTCTTCCTTTACCTTTTCTTTGGGTAAGAACCTTAAATCGGAGGCATTAAAATTGCTTTCATAATTCTACTAAATATAATTCAATTTTATAGTATATATGTCTCATAACATGAGTCCACTAAAAAAATATGAAAAATAAACATATCTTTTTCTCAGTTTCCTCTCTTTTTTGCTTTCTCATGAAACTATAATAACAAGGGGAGAAAAAGAGAGCATAGTGGAAGGAGGGAAGGAAAGATTCAAAGATATTCTATGTCTATAAAGCTAACTCTTTCTGTATATGCACACACCACACTAACACATGCACACATTATAGCTAACAAAAACAGAACGGACTCTGAAAAATTTTAAGGAGAAGTTTTTAATGCTAATAACTCACTGATATTATAAGAAAGCCTAACTTGTTTTAATTTAGTAAATTAATTGTAACAGAATTACAAAAGAAGACAAAAATACTCATAAAATATTTAAGGACAATAGTATGATACTTTATGGGAAAACAATATATACTTCAGCAGAAAAAGGGGTGCAAGAAATTCATAAGAGAAATATAAAAGACACATAAAATATAAAAATAAATAAATCATAAGAAACAGATATTAATAGAAACAATGAGATAACATCATAAACTGCTGGGGCAGTGTGATTTGGATCAACCTTTTTGGTGTATAGTATGTCAATATGTATCAAAACTGTACAAATGTCAATAACTTAGATGTTACAATTTTATGTATAAGAAATGAGCCTAAGGGGTTAAAAAAAGGCAGAGTTATGCACAGACATAATTTTGTAGCACAAATCTCAGAACATTATTTATAATAGCAAAAGAGATATAACATAAAAATATCCAAATGTTATGATATTTTAAAAATAAAGTGCCAAAAACTGCATAGCCACTAAAAGCCTAAATTTAAAACAAAATATTTAACCTAGGGAATTGCATAATATTTTTAATATAAAAATAGACTTCAAAATATAAAATTTGTAATCCTAATCTTCAAAACTGCAGTCTGATATTTATATACACACATTTGTGTGTGTAAATAAAAAAAATCTACAAATATTTTATAGCAGATAATGCTGACATTAATAGGATTATGAGTGTTTTTTTCTTCATCAGATTTTCAGTGTTTTCCTCATTGAAAATCTACGATTATTTATCAAGAAAAAAAACTTATTTAAGAGAGGATTATTATAGATAATTTTTAATCTTCTTCCTCAATTTAAAATCCTTCATTTTTCACTATGTTATAGAGAAAAGTGATCTTTTTTATGTTATAGAAAATTTCATATTCTTCAATACACAACTACTTGGGCATCGGAAAGTTGTTGGGATTTTAGAAACAATGCAGCTGAATTGTTTGCCCATTATCCCTTTGGCACCAGATTATATGGCGGTAATTAGTTACCAATACTATCTGACTTTTCCGTAGGGACTAACTTTGAAAAATTGCTTATGAAAGAAAGTACAATCTATGCCATTTTAAAAAATCACTTAACTAATTTAACTTTAGATAATGATTACCTATGAGATAAAAGAGTAAAAGAGAAATAAAGGGAGGTACCATGTTTTAACATTTTCATCCCATGAGAGCTTAATAAGTTAAGAAAGAAAAATATCATAAAGAAGCTTTTGGATTGCAATTTTATTTAAAGTCACTGAGATGCCATCTTTACACTGTTCCATCTGATAAAATGGTGATCTTATCCAAATGGCGGTGAAAGGAGATTGCCTAACTTTTACTGGGATGCTGTTTCCGAGGAATAAAAGTATTGAGACAGAAAAGAAAGCTGGAAAAGATCCTGGCATTAAGCCAATCTGATAAATACATAGAGAACAAAGTTCAGTTCATGCTTTCCTCTAATGAATATACTTCCTCTAATAGAGAATGAAGAAAATGTATTTGCTATATTGATGCTTCCAAACAATCTACTTCTTACTGAAAAAAAAAATTGGTTAGTAATCACTTCTAGGAGAAAAAGTGCAATTTGGGGAGGTTGCAGGAATTTGGTTACTTCTAGGCTGAATTTTTCAAGGGTAATATGTAGAGGGTGGGGGACTAAAATGTGGCTGGCTGTGTCAATATACTTCCCAAACAAAAGTTAAGAAGCTTTATGGTTATTTTTGTTTTCAGTTCAAATAATGTAGAAGTTGATTGGGCATCATGAATCAGTAACCAGAAGACAACACACACACACACACACACACACACGTACACACACACACAATCAGCCTTGAGGGTGATAGTTTGGAAACATATAGATAAATTTCTTTGCCAGAGAATCTAGATCTGCTCTTTCAATAAAAGATCAAGTGACAAGAAAGCTAGTAAATATAGCCCCAATAAGAAAACTTTATAGAGAAATCCAAATCTTCCAGAAAATCTTATGTCACATATTTTCATTATTCCCATACAAAGTACTAAACAATTTTATTTATTTTGAAACAACATTGGCACTTCTGCAATTTTTGAAGAATACATTTGAAAGGCTGAAAAAATGTAAAATTTCCCTTTGAAATTAACTAATTTAAAGTTCTTTCCTCATCAACTGCATGAAAATTGTTTCCTGTGCACTGAGGACCTATGTAGAATCAGTTAATATTCTAGGGCATGTAGAAGAAATGCAAGACATCCCCTCTGAGTTTCTCAGATGCTTTGCTAAAGAAGTGACTGTGAATGATAAGATAATGGTACAGGCAGAATGGAATCAATGGTCAAATTATGTAGTGCATAGAAAAAACACTTTGCTTCTACAAATTGCTATGAAAACATTGTAAGATAGGAAGAGAGGGAAAAGAAGCAGGGATGAGGGTGAAGGAATGCAAGGAACTTCTCTTAAATGCAGACATGGAGGCTGCGCTGTATGAGGACACCATAAAACCCACCATTTCCTCTAATACAGGTCCCTTGGGACCTGAGATGCTTTTGGACATTTAAGGAGAGAGAGGAGAAGAGATGGGAAACATAGTAAAAATTATTTTAGAGTACGTATTTATTTTAAAGAATGTTCTCAGGAAATTCTTGGCTTGTCCAGGTGCCTTGGGTTCTGTTCTGGAGCCACTTTTTGCTTTCGAAATGCTGTTTAGGAGCAAGTCCTCACATGCCACCAGGCATTCCTCCTGGTGACAATTTTGACCTTTATTAATTCAGGTCTGCTCAATCTCCACTACTGATCTGTCAATGCTGACACCTTGTCACACTCTGATTTTGCAGAAAGAATGCTGAAAGGGTTCACAGGCCATCACACTGGTTGACTTGATACCAGAGAGAAAATAATAATAATAAAAAAATCCAAGACCAACCTCATTCCTTTTCTATATTTAAACACAGACTAAATTGAAGTTGCGCCGAGGATTACTCATGTGTCCCCAAGAGTTCTCAAGATGAATACCAGACTTACTATGGGAATAGTTATACTATTCATATGCTTATATAAATTGGTTTTCATGAGTAAATTTCCTGGTTTGCCCTTTTCGGCTAAAATATGTCTCTTGTTGCAGGAAAATGTAATAAAGCAATGCAATGTGTTTTTTAATCTTTGGAAAGTTGAAAAGGTTACATGCTGTGTGTGAGTTTTCTATTCTCAGAATATACATACACATTCCATGAAGCAAAACAACAACAAAAAAAATCAGCATAATTTAACAGATCCCTGTGTCTTTGTTATCCCTACACTGTAGTTTTCTGGCAAGGAATGCGTAAAAGTAACTTTGCAGAGAAACAGCAGTTTGTTTTTGTAAATTTCAATTGGCAATCACAACCTTAAGTATTTTCTATGCACAGAAACTAAAAATGAGAGGTGTGTACCTTTGAGATTAAGTTATTACACTACAGTATTCAGGCTCAGTGGTGTTTAACCAATAAAGTAAACTGCAACTTGCTGACATTATTTAAAACTCAGGTATTTGGCTTCACCATTTCTCTGTCTGATTAGCCACAACATGATTATGATAACATGGACATCCCTTACTAATTATACTATCATTAGGGTAAGTATACTTAATGATTTTATAGTAATATTAATGCTTAATTTGAATCATCTACTGTTCTCAGTCACTCTCCTTAAAATTAGCCAACATAGGAGGAGAGGCTGTAGAATATATAGGTTTCCTCTATATAGGGCAAACTGGGTTGCAGAGGGATTGCATCATCAGATTTGAGAACTGGAAAAGGCCTTGAAGAAATTCCCTCACTGAACAGAAGTAAATATCAGAGAAGCTATGTAAGTCCGTATCAGAGAAGCTATGTAAGTAAGGAAGAAGACTCCAGACCTCCAGACTTTGGCTGCACAGTAGACCAGAGGCAGGGCCAAAATCTGGAGGTCTGGAGTCTCCTTATTTCTTACTTTCTATGCCACTGCTTGTAAAGTTAATCCTGAGTTAGTCACAGAGCAAATAAAAAAAAGAAGGCCAAACCTCATACATTTTGAGTCCACTAATAAAACTTTTAAAAATATTTTCAACAGTCATTGCGCTAAATCTTGCTTTATAATAAAAGTTTTGCTTGAATAAGTTATGCTCTGTCTCCAAGGCTAAAGTACAGTGGCATCATCCTACCTCACTGCAACCTCAAACTCCTGGGCTCAAGCTATCCTCCTGCCTCAGCCTTCAAAGTAGCTGGGACTATGGACATGCACTACCATGCCCGCCTAGTTTTTCTGTTTTTTGTAGAGACAGGTTCTCACTCTTGCTCTGCTGATCTCCAACTCCTGGCCTCAAGTGACCCTCCCTGCCTCCGACTCCTGCAGTGCTAGGATTACAGACATGAGCCACCTCTCCCAGCCATAGGAGTAAAATTTTGAAATGAAAATGAAAGGTCTTCAAATTTTAAAACTGAGGAATGGAGTTAGGAAATGATCATTCCCTCCTTTTTTATGACTTTTTTTCCTTTCCTTCAACTCTACATATGGGGAAAAAAAAGAAAACTGAGCAAAAGGGAAGGTCAGTGAATGATCACAAAGATATGTTGATGAAGGGTGTACCATGTGCCAGGCACTGGGCTAGGAAGAACTTTACATTCTTTCTCTCTTTACTTATTCTTGGTTCCTTGACCAAGGCAGAAATTACTCAGATAGATGCACGAGCCAAAGAGTCCTAATATGCAAAATCTAATTCAGAGACAAAAACTTTTTGTAAATACAATGTACCTTAAAAAAATTATAGATAATTGTATATAAATGATGAGTTCCTTTTAAAAGCAGAGTTTCTGATTTTTTTTCCTTGTATTTCACACAGGGCTCTGAAGACAAAAGTACTAAAGTATATTTTGGTGATAATTCATATAGGAAAATAGGTGATCTGAGAATGTATATGCTAGGTTGCATAAAAGCAAAATTATTTTTACTTCTGAATATCTTTGAAGTAAATAAAAATTACCCATCTGGTATATGTATTTTTTTTAATTTCAAAATATGACAAGGGTACAAAAGTTTTGGTTACATGTATTGATTTTATGTGCTTGAGTCAGGGTTGTAAGTGTGCCCATTGCCCAGATGCCATTAGGTAGCTTTTCGCCTATCTCTTCCTCCCCCTGCTCCCGTTTGATTTCCCCTGAGTTTTACTTCCCTCTGTGGACGTGTGTGCTCATCTGTTAGTTCCAGTTTAATAGCAAGTACATGTGGTGTTTGTTTTTCCATTCTTTAGATACTTCACTTAGGATAATGGTCTCCAGTTCCATCCAAATTATTGCAAAAGGCCTTAATTCATCCTTATTCATGGCTAAATTGTATTCCATAGTGTACATACACCACATTTTGTTATTCCACTCATTAATTGATGGGCACTTGGGTTAATTCCACATCTTTGCAATTGTGAATTGTGCTGCAATAAACATTCAAGTAAAGATGTCCTTTTGATAACATAACTTTTTTTTCCTTTGGGTAAATACCCAGTAGTAGGATTACTGGATTAAATGGTAGGTCTGCTTTTAGTTCTTTGAGGCATCTCCATACTGTTTTCCAAAGAGATTGTACTAGTTTGCAGTCCCACCAACAGTGTATAAACGTTTCTTTCTCTCTGCATCCATGCCAGCATCTATTGGTTTTGGACTTTTAAATAAAAGCCATTCTAACATGGATAAGGTGATATCTCATTGTGGTTTTAATTTGCATTTCTCAAAGATTAGTGATATTAAGTATTTTTTCATATTTTTATTGGCCATTTGTCTATCTTCCTTTGAGAAGCTTCTGTTCATGTTTTTTGCTCACTTTTTAATGGTTTTTTTTTTTCTTTTTCTTGATTTGCTTGAGTTCTTTGTAGATTCTTGTTATTAGCCCTTTATTGGATGTATAGCTTGAGAATATTTTCTCCCATTCTGTATGCAGGTTATTTACTTGCTCGGTTGATTTTTTCCTTAGCTGTGCAAAAGCTTTTGAATTTAATCAAGTCCCATTTATTTATTTCAGTTGTTGCTATGATTGGCACTGGAGTCCTCTTCATAAATTTTTTGCCTAGGCTGGTATCTAGAAGAGTTTTTCCAACATTTTATTCTAGAATTCTTATACTTTCATGCTTAGGTTTAAGTCTGCTTTCCACTGTGAGTTGATTTTTGTGAGAGGTGAAAGGTACAGATCCTGTTTAAGTCTTCTACATGTGGTTATCCAGTTTTACCAGCACCATTTATTAAGTAGGGCTTCTTTTCCCCAGTGTATATTATTGTCTGCTTTGTCAAAGATCAGTTGGCTGTATGTGAGTGGTTTTATATCTGGGTTCTCTGTTCTGTTCCATTGGCCTATGTCTCTATGTTTGTGCCAATACCATGCTGCTTTGGTTACTATAGGCTTGTAGTATAGTTTGAAGACTAGTAATGTGATACATTCAGATTTGTTCTTTTTGCTTAAGATTGCTTTGGCTATCCATTGTGGTCTGAGAAGATGCATGGTATGATTTCTATTTTTTTGAATTTGTTGAGACATGTTTTGTAACCAAAGATATGATCAGTCTTAGAAAATGTTTCATGTGCTGACGAGAAGAACATATATTCAGTAGTTTTGGGGTAAAATGTTCTATAAAAGTCTGTTAGGTCCATTTGTTCTAGTGTCCCATTTAAGTACAGTTTTCTTTATTTATTTTCCACTTGGATGATCTGTCAACTTCTGTCAGTGGGATGCTGAAGTCCCTAGCAATTATGATACTGCTATTTATCTCTTTGCTTAGATCCAGTAGGCTTTGCTTTATGAATCTGGATGCTCCTGTGTTAGGTGCATAAATATTTAGGATTATCATGGTCTTCTTGTTGAATTGTTCCCTTTACCGTTATATAATGACCATCTTTGTTTTTCTTTACTACTGTTGATTTAAAGTCAATTTTATCTGATATGAGAATGGCTACAGCTACTTTCTTTTGGTTTCCATTTGCATGGAATATTATTTTCTATCTTTTTACTTTGAGTCTGTATGTGTCCTTGTGGGTTACATGAGTTTCCCAGAGACAGCTAATACTTGGATTGTATTTTTCCATCCATTCAGCCAGCCTGTGTCTCTTGAATCGGTCACTCGGTCAATCGGTCATTGGTCACTCAGACCATTATCACGTTGATTGATAACACTGATATGTGGGATGCTTTTCTGTTCATCCTGTTGGGTAGTACCTTACTGCTTTGTGCTATTGTTTTATATGAGCTCTGAGCTTTAAGTTTTTTGGGTGGTTTTACTCTGGTGGGTGTCTATTGTGGTGATCCATGTATAATGCAGTTCTAAGTATTTCCTCCAGGGCAGGTCTGGTTTTGACAAATTCCCTTAGTGTTTGCTTGTCTGGAAAAGTCTTTATTTCTCCTTTATATGTGAAACTTAGTTTTGCAGGATATAAAATTCCAGGCTGACCATTATTCTGTTTAAGAAGACTAAAGATGGGGTCCCAATCTCTTCTGGCTCCATTGAGAAGTCTGCAGTTAGCCTGATGGATTTTCCTTTGCAAGTCACTTGATATTTTCTCCATATGGCTCACAGGAGTTCCTCCTTCATGTTGACTTTGGTCAGTCTGATGACAATGTCGCTTAGTAATTGTCTCTTTGCAATAATAAATTTCCCAGGTGTTTGTTGAGCTTCTTGTACCTGGATGTCTAAATCTGTAGCAAGACCAAGGAAGTTTTCCTCAATTATTCCCTCAAATTGATTTTCCAGCCCTCATGCATTTTCTTCTTCACACTCAAGGCTGCCTATGATTCTTATATTTGGCCATTTTGCATAATCTCATGTTTCTCATATGCTTTGTTCATTCCTCTTAATTCTCTTTATTTTTGACTGAGTTAGATCGACACAGTCATCTTCAAGCTCTGAGATTCTTACTTCTGCCCAGTCTAGTCTATTTTTAAAACTTTTCACTGTGTTTTGTATTTTCTTAAATAAAATTTTCATTTCCAGAAGTTCTATCTGTTTTTTGAAATATGTCGATATTTTTAGTGAATTTTTCATTGATTTCCTGAATTGCTTGTCTAGTTTCTTTGAGTTGGTTTTCCATTTTCTCTTGGATTTCATTGAACTTCCTCACAATCCATATTTGGAATTCTTTATCTTTCATTTCAATATTTTCATTTTTGTTGATATCCATTACTAGAGAACTGGTGTTCTCTTTTGGAGTGTCCTTTTGCTCTGATTTTTAATACTTCTGGAGTTCCTCCTCTGATTTCTTCTCATCTGGGGCAGCTGTCACTTCTTATTTTTGGATTTTCTTTTGTTTTGGTTGGGGCTTTTGTTTCTTACCCCCTCATTTGAAAGGGAATGTCTGTAGCATATTTTAGGTAAGAACCTTTGGCTTTGCTTATGGGTGCTTTGAAGGGGATCTAGGTTCTGGATGGATGCCTTGGTTATAGATATCCTTAGTGTGGTGGTTTTCTTAGTTGCTAGTTTGTCTGTAATCTATAGCAGTGGTGAGCTATGTATCTGGGCACATTCCCTGTCTCTCTTTGATGAGAGAGGATGGAGGTCTTTGAGATCTTGTCTCTTTCCCCAGCCCTGTGGTATTCTTAACAGTGTGAATTGTATTGGTGCCTAGTTGACACCTGTATTGACCTAGTTTAGTCACTGAGACAATAAGTAGTGATTGTGGTTAAGAATCAACCACACCTTCTATGACTGAGTCAGTAAATATCATAAAGTGTTGTGCAAATTGACCTTCCTGTCAGTAGGTGGCACTTGCTGGAAGGAACAAACTTCAGTGTTGTTTTTGGGACCTATGACTGGCTCTTAGCCGTCAGGAGAAGTATTCAAATGGCCCAGGTGGTGGGTGGGGCCATGGAACTTCCGGGTGAGTCCTTATTCTCCACCACAGCAGAGGTGGGTGGGAGAATGACACTGAGTGGGACTGGGTTTATCGAGCTTGCCCTCAGGCTCCACAAAAGCTGGTAAGGTAGCTGTTTCAGTGGGGGTCAAAGACCTGCTCCTAGCCCTCTAAGAAAGCCACTAGGGAAGGGCTGAGGTAGCCCCTCCCAGGAAGTCTGCTTATGGAGGTGGGGGCCATCTGAGATCCGTAATCTGCTTGTCGGAAGTGGGTCTCACTCCTCTCCCCTATCCCTTGTTCCACAGTCTCCCTCCTGTGTCTGCCAGCAGGCAGGAGCTCAAACTAGCTGAGCTTCCCCATTATGGTGCTGTGGGCTGGGAGCTTCCTTGTCCAGGATCCCATCGTGGGCTGAAAGCACTGCCTTCCTGTGGGGGAGGGATGCTCTGCCAGTGCACTGTGACTGGGACCTACACTGCACTCTATTTTCAGTTCTACCCATGCGCGCTCCCTTGCCTCCCAATATTAGTTCATAAATCTCCCCTCTATGCCCCTGAGCAACATGATCAAGTCCTGGGAGTATGCATTCTGGCCTGCGGGCCTGTCCCTGGGTCCCCAAAATCAATCCCTGACCATACCGTGCTTTTCCTGAGTTCCCTCTGGGGTGCTCAAGCAGGTTTGATGTCCCTCTGCTGTGGGGTGTGCCCTAGCCTGATGGAGCAGCTGGGCAAGCAGCACCAGGAAGGACTGGTGAGAAGGGAGCTCACAATCTGCACACCCCTTAGTCCTCTGCAGATCTTTAACGCTAGAAAAAATTTTTTTTCCTTGGAGCCACAGTGTTTTATTGTGAAAAGAGAATAAAAATTTGGAAAACAAAATGATCCTTTCTAATTTAGTGAAAAATTTGTTATTGTCTCCTGTGCTTGAATTATATGGAATTAAATTGTCAATATTAGTTGTAACAATAAGAACATCAACAAGTAAGATTTTCATCAACCAACTGCAGTTACATATGCTGCGTGAGGCCACAGGCTCAAAACTAATGTGAGTTAAATACAACTCACATGGTAGTTAATGTGTTAAGAGAAAGGGTTTGAGCCCCACTCTCTGTGGACACCCCAACAGAAGGGAAGCAGCAGCTCCTGAGAGCTCCAGCTCAAGCATCTCTCTTGGCAGCCCCAGGTTAGGGAGGGGGAGAGGAGAAGAGTCTAAATGGAGGAAAGCTAGCACTCTGGTGGTCTCTGTCCCTCTCACTGCAAGGCAGCCCACCTGGAATGGCTAGGCTCTGGGGTCAAGCAAATTCCCTTGGACCCACAGGCCCTCTGGGGCTCCTGCCGTCTATGTTGGATAATGTTTGTGTGGGAAAGAGCAAGACAAAAACTAATGGGCTGATGTCCTCTGGGAGATCAATGGCAGAGGGTGGGTGGAGAAGCAATATGGCGCCTGCCATTTTAGCTTGGGTCTGTGGTGACCAGAAATGCTTGCAGCCTGGTGCTTTGTCCTCAAGAAGCTCCTAGTCACTGGCGGCAGCAGATTTTGGGCTCATGAGGGCAAAAAAGCTCTCTAGCAGCTTGGGAGCCTGCTGACTGCCAGAGATGCAAGGAAGGGAGAAACAAACTGCTCCACCTAGCTTTTTCACTGGCCACCAAGCCTCTTGGGGATTGACCTCTGCCAATATCTTGTCCCTTCTTGTTCTGCTCTGCAACTTCTTCCTGTGGAATATCTGGTAGGTCCTGGCACTTTTTCCTCAAAACTATACCCGATCTATGATTGTTTGTTCATTTTCTTCTTTTTCATTTAAAAGTTTTCCTTCTATCTGAGATGATCTGGCAGCTGGTGTCTCTGGTCAGCCATCATCCCTGATCTCCTCCTCTCTTGCAGGATCACACAACCTTCCTATGGTGCCCTTTCAAGGAAACACATTGCCTCAAAATTTTCAACATAAATATATATTTACATTTCGGGGCAGGGTTATTACAAGAATACAGAGAAGAAAACGCAAAGAAAGGCATCTATTTTCAAGTATTCTCAACCTATTAACAGTCCATATTTACAAGCATATATTTGAACTATTAAGCTTAAATTATTATCACCTTTTCACTAAATTTGTAAGTTTGACAGCCTATTTCTTGTAAGAATATTAAGGACACTCAATTATTTATTAGGTACATCATTTAAATTAATCAATTTAACCTAATTATTTAGTCACATGCAGGCCAACCTACTTTCTGATTTTACTGGAATGGTCAAATATTTCTTTATACACATGAATTTGCAAAATTAGACTCTGTATATTTTATTGACCAATCTTTACTAACAATGTTAGAAAGCTTAGTTAGATAAATGTTGTATTTAAAGAAGTATTTGCTACCTCAAGCTACATTAAAATTCTGTGTTTTATCTGTTGTTTTCACCAAAGGTTTTACATTTTTAATTAATCTTTAATGCAATTATAATACACAATAGCATATGGTACACCACATAATCATATCTGGAAAGTTCATTTAAATGTTTCCATTCTCTGAAAACTCTTTTCAAGTTAGGGACTGTGGCATGTGTCTGTTGTATGAATCACTCAATGTAGAGCACCCTGCATGTGTTCCAAAGTAGATGCATTTGATGCTCTGCTACAAACACTACAACATGAGTCACCTAAGTTTGTGAAATATTCCTATTGAAGAGGCACAATGTATAGTCATGTATTTAAAATTCTTAGATGTTCAAGAATAAGAAATGTTTATCTATATCTAAACATTTTTCCTTAAACTTATTTAAACATAGAACCTTTTCAGTTTTCTAAGAACTATAATATTATGGAACATATTTTGGGAAACTCTACCTGGCACAATATGGCTATAGGTAAATTATAAATACTCATAGTGTGGCCAAACATCTGTACCGTTTGAGATTTTCACACTTAAAAATATTTTCTCCCTTTTCATGGATGTAATGTGTTGGATTTTAGAGTTAAGAAATATATCAAAACCACAAATTAATTAAGGTTCCTGGGAAATTTGGGGAGGAGGTCTTCAAATAGGTGTTAAGTTTAGAGCCCTCTTTTTAAATCATGTGATTCCCTAAAGCTGTGCAGCCTTTCAAAGATTTCTCATCACTGCTGAAAAATAACAAAAAACAAGAAAGCAAGAAACAAACCTAACCTATATTCCTGTTTTCTCTTTTCTCACAATTATATATTACCTTTTAATTATTGTGTGCAATAGGGTAATAAGCAAGAATTTTCTTTAAGTAATTCATGAAAGCTGTCCATATATCATCAAAATCATCAGTCCTGCCCTCAGTTCTGTACTCTGCCCTTTAGCATGCAGCTGAACATGACATTAATAATAATGTCTAATTAATGGATACCGATCCATTTCGCTGAAGAAAGTTGTATGGCCCATTTCCAGAGTCACAGGAGTGCCCTTTTAGAACACAGGAAACTAATTTCAATTTTTCAATGCCAAAGTCAAAGATGTTTGCAGCAGTATCAGACTGTGCTCAGTTGAAATTTCACATGTTTAATTTCTCACCAAATCAGAAATAGGGAGGAATCACTTAGAGAATGAATGCAAGTAAATTAAAGAAAGTCTCCTCATCTCTGACTTCTGGGAAGTCAAATGTTACTGTCAAATTTTCACCCAGTTTTCTTCACAGATCCTCAAAGTCAGATAATCAGGTGTTAATATTAATATGGTTCATTGAGGGAGATAAGGAAAATAATGAAGTCATCTGGAGGCAATTGACATTGCTGAGGAGATGAAGAAATCTGGAAAACGAAATGTGCAGCCATTTTGTCGGAAAACTTTCATTATGGAACCACCAATGCTTCGGGAAAAAAATGGAGCCTTTCTTTTCTTGTTCTTTAAAAGAACTAGTTCTATTCCTCTTACAAAGAAAATACAGAGCAGAAAAATAAACTATATTTTTATTAATTCTAAATAAAATCTGAATTCCAACTCTAAAAATCACTTAAGAATCCGTTTTATATTCCATTTTGTGAACTTTAGTTAATTGAGCATTTTAAAGTGCTGCTGTTTCATACTTTAATGGTGATGTACTTTAAATACAGTTTCTCATGTTATAGACGGACCCTGGTGGGTTCAAATAGTCAGGAATATCAAGAGCCATAGAATATCTAAGAAATATGGTGTGATCCTTTTATTTTAATAGTTGGAAAAATGGAGAGATGTAATGTGACTTACACAAACAGATATAACTTAACAAAATGCAATATTGAGACCAATAACTTGTTTCGAACTGAAAAATTATGCACACATATTTTAGAGATAAAGTACATATATAAATGTCATAGAATTTTTTGTAACAGAAATAACTGTTAGTAATCATCTGTTCAAAAACAAATAGAACAACTCCCCAATTGCATATGCATAACCTGGACCCCAGTGAAATTATATGACTGGTTCAATGTCACATAGCTGGTTAACTGCAGAAATTTACATGAACCACCAGTTTTTCTGACTTGCCATATATAACTGTCCATTATACACAAACTTTTATTAATTCTGGACAACTGAGACCCACTATGTAAACCATGATTCACAAAACTTATATTATACTTAACACTTCCTCTATAAGTAAAGAAAGCATAGTGCAATATAAATAACACAGCTTTTATAGGAAGAAGAATGAAGAGACTCACTTCATGGTTCTCAAATTTATTAGTTGTGTATTTAGCCTCAGTTTCCTCTTCTGTAAATTAGGATAATAATAAATGCTGTGGTAGAGAGGTTGGTAAGGATTAAATAAGAAAACTAGCATAACACACTTTTAGTGCACTCCAAATACAAAGGGCTATAGAGAGGTCAGTGATCTCTGACTACTCAATGGGAATTTTAAGGTGATATAGTGTTTCTCTAAGTCAACAACGTCCTGTTCCAAGTGCATTTACTAAACACCGTACAAAGCATAATATTCTGACTGCTCCTTTAGAATGAATAAACCCCGACATTGTCCCTTTTTGTCAGTTTGATAATTGTACAGTATAAAATACTGAGAAAAAAAGCTCTCAGTTAAACTTCGGTTTTCTGATTTACTAGATTTCATGCAAACAAGAGCAAGGAACTACTAAGCTGGTATGGCCAGTGCTTCAAATGTCCTGGTAGCTACTGGGCATAGGAGTTTTGAAATTTTTTGTGGATGTAAATTCAGGTGGGGGTAGGTAGAAGTTTGGGGGTGGGGAGAGAGAAAGTGATAGTTGAAAGCAGCTAAGTGGTTTCTAACTCTCAATTGTCAAAAACTTCAATACTGTATTTCTTTAGACTGAATGCTCCTTTGTTCTTGGAAAGCCATCTAACTGAGCCTTTTAGTCATGCAAATGTAAAGCAAATAGTCTCTTCCAAAATGGAGATGTTCTAAAGACTGAAAATTGTTTCATGAGAGAGGATTTAAAAGTTCTCTATTTGGGTTGTTTTAGGAGAAAATACCTTGCAAAGAAGATTGCTTGGCCTTCTTTAGTAAGTCTCAGTGACTGTGGGTAAGAGTGAACACTAAAAATAAATGAAAACTCTTCTCATAAAACAATATGCACTATTCTGAGCTCAAATGAGAATTGCTTTAGGACCCAGAAAATGAAGTGTGACACAGAGTTAGCATCTCTATCCAAGATCTGGCCTCATTCTTATACAAGTTATTGTTATTTTGTTGTTAAATTTTGAGTTATTTTTGTAATTTCAAGAATTATAGCTTTTATTTCTAAATTCTTTTTGGTTCTTTTTTTCAGCTCTTTCTTTTTAATCTCTTTTTGGGTCCTCATTTTTGTGATCCCATCTTTTATTTGTTTCAATACTCATATGTGGACATTTTATATTTTGTATCTCATAACTGTGAGATCTGAAGTACTTGGGAACTAAATCTTTTGTATAGTGTTTCTGCCGACCCTCGTTCTTGGTGCTCTTTCCCGGTACATTTGGGAATATATGAATAGAGAAGTTCATATTTGTTTGTTCTTATCTGTGAAAAATCTGAATTCTTAAACTGATGGTGTTTTTCTTCAGAAGTTCTCTTTCATTCAGTATCTTTGTCTAAGAGACAAGGATGACCACTGACTTGGTCCACTCTAGTCCCATTCTGGCTTCATACTGAAAATCTATGACCGGCAGGCCCAAGGCTTAGCATATACCCCCAAGAGGGCCAATGTGTATGCTCCTGGCTCACAATATTTGTTTTAGCTCATGTGTGAGCTATTCCCCTTTCTTTTTTCCTTTGGAGATTTCTCTCATGTTTTCCATCACAGCAACACAATAACCATATCATTATATGATGATCTTCTGGATTTTTTCTATAGGAGGGCTCTCAGCATATCTTCCTTGCCATATTTCTAGAAGAGAAAGTCTAAATTTTTTTTAAATGGTAAAAAGATTATATAGACTCCAGTCCAGTTAGATGTTTACAAACAGCCAATGATAAACTAGCATAATTAATATGTGCACCTTCTGGGTCACTTCCTTAGAGATAAGTTGTTTGCCTGGGACTTCTTACCTACCTAGTTCCAAACCCCCTTCATGCTGCCTGAACAATAGTAACAAATGGAGCACCGGCTGTCCATCCAGTGAAGGAAGCCACATGTCAAGGAAGGCAGAACCTACTGTTCAGCCTGGATCCCAAAATGACCTCATGGAGTAGAGAGATCCCTACCTGGCCAGAATGTCACATGAAAAAGAAACAAATACCTCTATTCTTTGAATCTCTGCATTCTGTGACCCACTAGAGCAGACAACATATATCCTAACATGTGCACTTTATTTTTAGGGGTGACATGACTAGATACCCTAAAAAGCGCTAAGGCAAGAAAAATATCAGCTTTTACAAACAAATTCTCTAATCTTTTAACTGAAGATTGCAATTGAAATTAAAATAAAGAGAACAGTACCTAGGGGAAGAAAAAAGAACACAGAGAGAAGGGGGGCATGAAGAGTGTAAATGTGACAGAAAACTGAAAAAAGTCTATCTTATCTTATGCCAGGGGGGGAAAAAGTGGTAATTACCCAGTAAGATAAAAGCTGTTGAATTTGTAGCAATGGAAATATTAAGACAAATTAAATACCAAGCTTATCTCTGCTCCGTGCTATCAATATTTTATACTAAACATCTGTTCCTTGTATCTCATCTCAGAAATGCTTCTACACTTTATCAGCACAAGCACAGCTTTTCAAAGCAAATTAAGCTAAACCATTTTCACTTAATCACCAATTGATCACAACACGAAGAATGCCACATATTGATCTCTAAGAGCCCCATTTTTCCCAATTCAGAAAAGCATATTGTAGGAAACACTTGATTTTCAATCAGAGTAAACTGGTTAGGCTTATACTTCTGACATATTTTAAGTAGAAAGTATTTCAGTAATTAAAAGGATAAAACAACATGTTTTTTCAATGAGAGGTGAAAAATAGGCAATTTCCCCCTTTTGGTTTACAGAGTCTTAGAGCTACAAGAGACCTAGAGATCCCCTAAGCTTTATGAAGTCTCACTGGGGAATACCAAGGAGAGGATGGGTATTTTTGTTTTTTAGGCCATATGACATTAATATCTGGGCATGTTTGAGAATTAGCAGCACAGAAGCAAACTTTCTTCCTGAAACTTGATCAAGGGCCATTACCCCAAGCCAGGTGGGCCTCATGTGGATTTTTGGCCAATCTCTGATCTGTCTATTTAAATGCCTGTAGGACAAAGGCAGTTAATGTAAATGAGTGAGGAGCCATACTATGTTCACGTTGTATGGCTAGATACTGTCCAACTCCAGATGATTGCTGTTGCGTGGTACACATTTGGGCCCACTGTTAACACACCTTTTTACTACTCAAGATGCAGTGGCCAAGGGAAAACTTCCCCTTCACCCTCTGTCACTGAAAATCACTGGCAAAAAGAAGATTAATGGGAGAAAAGGCATATAAATTTATTTCATCATGATTTTACATGACACAGTAGTCTTCAGAATGAAGACCCAAAGATACAGGGGAAACTGTCATTGTTAAGCTTAGGTTCAACCAAGTATGGACAGCCACTTAGAAATATGACTGGACAAAAGGGTGTGATCTAATGCTAACAGACTGAATGGGGAAATCCAGCAAGGCCTGTCTGTCTAGGGCTGCTCTGTGCCGCATTCCTTCCTTCTGGGTGTGGAGCAGGACCCTTTCTGGAATGGGGATTTTATGACTTACAATCAAACAAGGTAGGTCAGATAATTTCTGTATGTCTGGTTTTTACACAGAAAAGCAAGGGGAAAGTTAAAGTGACGTTTTAAAATTTCATGGCTGGCTTTGGGGGAAAGGGGTTCTGGTTTCTATGACTTGCCTTGGGGAAAAGGGATCTAGTTTCTATGGTTAGTCTCAGAGGAGAATGGAGGCCAGAGACAAAAGGAAATGAAAAGGTCAAAAAATCTGCTTCTGAGGCCTTCATTTTGAGGTATTATTTTCTGAGAGCTTACAAAGACAAGCTTCAAACAAACAAACCAAAAAACAAAGTCAAGATATATATGCAAAACCTCAGACTTTTTTTTGCATCCTGGTGTGTGTGACCCAAACAAAATAGATTTGTGGAATGGATTTGTTCTCTATCAATTTTAAAACTTCTGATTTAGTCCCATACACTTAATATAGAAAAAAGGAATAAGAGGCCAATAATTAAGAAGCAAGAGAGCTGGTGCTAGAACTCAAGATTCCAGAGCAGAGGATCAAGTGTCCCTGGTTGCTTGGGATTGTCCTGGTTCTAGCAATGGACGTCTCACATCCCAGGAGAGCCCTGGATCTGGGAAAACTGGGATAGTTGATCACCCTATTGTAGATCGTAGGCTCAGTGTTATTTTATTTTCACCAAACTCTGACTACACCTTTCTTTTTTTCCTATCATAAGAGCACATAATGAGCTTGTGTCCCTCAAGTTTATGTGGTGATAGGGATACCCAGGTCTCTATGGTGGCTACAGATCACACTAGCTGTGGCATTGCTCTCCAAAGCCAAAGATAGGACTAAATGGGGACCAAGAATTCAATGGATTGAATTATTATCTCTGGCATGGAAATTTAGTTTGTGTGATTTCTTATCCAATCACTTCCTTAAGGGTCACATACCAGGAGATTGTATATGGTTATTTTGGTTTTATATTTCCTGGGTTGTTTAACATGTCTAGAAAGATAACCTGAAACAAAATCAAACTTTTGTTTGATTTCTGTTTTGCACATATGTTGTATTGTTCACTAACATTTCCTGTCATTTAGCAAGTTAGTGTGACAGATCAAACCTCAGCAGTTATACAAAATCCAGCCATTTCCAGAGTACAGATGAAGACCTCAGGAAAAGAGAGAAAGAGGGAGAGAGAGAGAGAGCCTTTTCGAACTGTGAGGTTACAGATCTACTACTCATTTCACTCTGAGACCCAGGGAATCTATCTGTGCTCAGAGTTCCAACCAACTTCAAAGGGAGACTTGTGATCACAGAAACTCAATGAAATAATGGAACAAGAATAAAATTGGCCCTGTGTGAATTAGATTGCAAAGGCAGGAACCTAGCTTCATTTACCTAAGAAGCTAATGTTTAAATTAAAACCTTTATATGCCCTCTGTAGTTTTCTAAGCATCCGGATTTGGTACCAATGACTAACCCAGAGAAACTAACAAAGAAATTATGGTGAGATAAAACAAAAGGGAGTCGTTTTTCCTTTACTCTTTTCAAATGATTGCCCTTACATATGCACTTATCTTTTTTTTTTTTTTTTTTTTTTTCCAGAGCCCACATAGAAGTGACAATTAGAGGATGAATTTTTTTTTTTCCTTTGGCCCTGAAGGGATCTATGGAGAGACTTTAGTATTTTTCTCTTTGTAAAATAAAGTCTGGCTTTGAAGCCAGGATCTCTGAAATGAGGCATTGCAAATGTCCTTTGATGAATCAGTCTGTGTGAAGGAGAAAGGAAGAAGAAGGGAGCAGCAGATTGATTGCAGCTAATGTACCTCTCCTGCCATGCCCTTTTAATCTTCCTCGAATGGCCGCGGATAATCAAGAGGTCAATCATAAATCCATCAAGGGGTCCTTGTCTCAGGGCAATTTCCAAACTGTTGAAGCCCTCACTCCAACAAGCCATTTAAAGCAGTTAGCCGGAGCAAGGCAAGAGTGAAATATGGGGGGCTGTGGAATCAAACATCAACTTCAGGGGGCAACCTGAAGAGGGAGAACATTTCTCATGAGAAAAACTTCTGCAGGATGGTCAGAAAGGACTTTACCAGGAACTTCATTGACTCATAAATAAACAAATGAAAACCTCACCTTTTGCAAAAGTGGGCAGCTATGCAAGATATTCTGGGTTAAATGGAAAAAAAAAAAAAAAAAAAAAAACAGAATGCCCAGAAGAAGACAAGAAGAGAGCAGAAAACTCAACTGCAGTTAAGAAACCAAGGAGTTACAAGTTGTAACCTCTGTCAGCTGACACTCCTGTGGCAGTTCTGCAAGTTCTACTAAATGTCCCCTTAGGGATTTCATGCCTCTGGGGGCCTTCTGTCTAAAAGGGAGAGAAAAAGTGAGTTTAGGGGCTGAGAAAGAATTGCTTACATTAGGAAGCCATAATCTCTGTGAAGTTTTTCAGTGCAGGGCTGCCAGCTCGCTGCCCTCAGTGGAAGCACTTGGCAGCTTCAGTCCTACTAGCCCAGAAAGAAATAGCCTTTTCCTTTCCTCCAAGAACATCTCTGACTTCAGATGGCAGCCCCTTTTAAATTTTGGATGAGGTGTCAAATGAAATTTGACAGCTAACTGATAGGTTCAAATTCTCACAGGGCAGTCTATCCCCGAGGACACGGAAAAACTAATTCACTGCCAGGCCGGCAAATTTTCAGCGATCCCTATCATTCCACATTCAGTTTGATGTGCAACCAACCGCTTTTTCTGGTGGAACAATACTTCTCATTAGATGGGCCCCTCTGTGACAAAGGGCAATGATTTTAGAAGACACATGTCATCTCCCAAAGTTCTCTGATGTTCTAAAATGTATTTGTTTATTGGTAAAATAGAGAATTGTCTCTGTTAGTGAAATCACTGACCCTGAAGGTGTTTATAAAAAATGTTGCTTTTAATGTCACTTAGGTGTCATGAATAGTCTAAGGCTATGACATAATCTTCAAAATTGTACAGCTTGGAAGAATTTTTTTTAAAAAACATTTTTTATTATCATCCTACTTTATTTCTAACCTTGCTTACTCAAGCTTTCTCTCATAGATGTGTTTATATCCTCTTATTTATGGGGCTGACCTTGTCTTAATCCTCAAATCAACTGAAACTTGAAGTTAGAAATATTTAAGCAGCTTTAATCTCAACCCCTTCTCAAAGGTGGTGGGAGAGCATTCATTGTTGCATAGGGGTTTAAGTTCAAATTTAGGCTTAGTTCACCCTTACTACATCTCTAAGAATTGATAAATTATTAAATTATTTGAATATTCTTTTTTTCATCTGTAAAATGAGGACGAGAATAGCGCTTAATGCATAGGTATTGAAAGGATTGAGGCAAATAATGTCTGACATATACCAAGGGCTCAATAAATGGTAGCTAAGGGAAATAGGTCTTAGTCTAATGGTAGACTGGGAAATTGTGCTGTATGATAGACACAATGCAATTGGCACCCTATAACTTAAGTCCTTCAAATATGACCTGGGAAACAATGTTTTAGTATTAAATACATCACTATATCTCACCACTGTCCCCCAGTCCCAAGTGAGTTCCCTCCCCTCTGAAATTATATCAGGAATATAGTCTTGAGTTTACTGTCTGAGCTCATCCTATGTTCAAAGGACTGCACTCGTGTTTTGGTCCCTATTTCTAAGACCCATTTCCTTCAGTCTGTCTGTGAAAGATTGGATAAGCACTGTCAGTCTCATGGAAGAAGGACGATGGAGGGAACCATGTATTTGTCATCTTGGTCTATAGTGAAAGGAGAACAAAACTAGGAGAACTGAAGCTCAACTTTATCATTAAATAGAAAAAAACTGTTCACCTCTCTGTGTCATAAGGTTCTCATCTAGGAATAAAGCAGTTAGAGCATATTATATCAAAGATCCCTTCTATCTGGAGAGTCTACAGAATGGGTCAAGGGAGCCCTTGACCAATGCCAGATTTTAAAACAAAGTAAATTAAATGGCAGGTAAAAGTCTTAAGCAAAGAGATTAAATGGAGGAAATGAAGGTGTCATAATCACAGAAAACATAAACTGTCATATAAAGTAAAACACACAGTCATACTACGAAAAATAAATACTGGTCAGTTTACTAAATGATGAATCTCTGTGTTTACAATGCAAAAAATGAAACAAAAGCCACATGCCACAGTGCAGAATCCCAGATCTAAAAAAGTATTTATTTAAAGATACAACGACTATTTATTGATCTCCTGCTAGTTATCAGGTGATTTCTTAGGTCCTTTAAGAAACATCAGTGAACAAACCAGATCTCTGACCTTGAGGAATTTATATTGTAGGATGGAAAACAGTAGATAAATAAAATAAACAAGTAATTATTTGATACTTTAAAAGGTAATGAACATTATGAGAAAATAAACTAGAGTAAGAAAGTACAGAAACAGAGAGACAGAGACAAGTGATTGGGTCAGGCAAATAAGGTGGTCAGGATAGGTGGCCATGGAAAAGGTCACATTTGAAGAAATATTTGAAAGAGGTGAGGTAATCTGCCATGTAGCTATCTGGGTGAGGGTCCTCCAGGTGATGGGGGGGGGGCATAGGCTCTAAGGAGGGAGAATCCCCAGTGTCAGATTGGGGTATATGGAAGACGAGGTCAGAAAGTGAAGGTGCCATTTAGGCTATTCCATGAATTGAGGTGTTTAAGCAAAATGGGAAACCACTGTAGGGTGTTAAGTAGAGGAGTGACACATGATCAGACTTAAATTTTAATGGACTTCCTCTGAAAATAATTTGGGTGGGAGTAGCAAAGATAGAAGTAAGGCGACTAGCTAGGAGGCTTTTGCAATAAATTAGACTAGAGATGTTGGTGGTAGCAGCTGAGACTGGGGTGGTAGCCCTGGAAGTGATTATAAATGGTTGGATTCTAGATATATTTTGAAGGTAGAGGAAGGAAGGTTTCCTGAAGAACTGGGTGTGAGTGTGTGAGCAAAAGAGGAGTCAGAATGGGAAAGGAAGCAGGGGAGAAATTCAGGGACGTCAGAAGTTCAGTTTGGGGCATGTGGCCATCACATTGTACATGACACACTCAAGAACAGATGTCCAGTGGGCAGCTGATTATATGAGTCTGGAGTTCAAAAGCAATGTTTTTGTTGGAGATATAATAAATTTGGGAATTGTCCTCTACCAATGGTATTTAAAGTCTTCAGACTGGGTGGGATCATAAAGAATGAATGCTAACTACAGGAAAAGAGATGATCATGACTCACTTCAATCTTAAGAGAATGAAGAGACAAACAGAGACTAGCAAAGGAGACAGAGAATGATTAGCAAAATAGGAAAACCTCATGGAAGTGTAGTTTTTAAAGTCATCACACTGGGTGAGATCAAGAAAAATGGACAGAAACTCAGAAACTTCTTTTCTACCCACAATAACCTTGACAAGCGCAGTGTTGGTGGACTATCTTGTGTGGTAAATGTCTTATTGGAGTGAGTTTAACAGAACATGAAGGGAAGAATTAGAGAATGTGGGTAAGGACATCACCTTAAAGAGTTTTGTTGCAAATGAAAAGCAAAGAATTGGGGGTTTCTAACAAAACTATGACCTCAAAGAATATATGTTGTTGTTTTAACATAGGAGAAATAATACTATTTGTATGTTGATGAAATGATCTACTAGTAGAAAGATCAAGAGAATTGCGGCCAGGATGTCCTTGAGAATTGAAGAAGTGATAGGATGTAATGCACAAGATAGGGACTGGCTGTAGGCAAGGCTATATAGTACTAAGCAGCAAGACAGAATAACAGGGTACAAGTGCTAGTAGGTGGGTAGATGAGGTGGAGAGAGTGTGTAGAGATTTCCTTCTGGTGAATTTATTTTTCTCAGTGAGGTAAGAAGCAATACGGTTATCTGGGAATGATATGGAGAAAGAATGTTGGCAGATTCAAAAGAGGACAAGCTGTTAAATCATTAACTAGGAAAACAGGAGAATGATTAGACTAGGAAGTTAGGGTATGACTGCCTGGTACCATTAAGGTCTTGATTGAGTTTCTTGTTCATGAATCTAAAATTATGCCAGTCAGAGTGGTTGTGTGTTTTCCTCTATTGCATTTAAGCTTCACAAGTACATGTGTGGAATAGACAGTTTTTGTAGGGATGTGGTTTTACCAATAGAAGATGATGAAGTCAGAGAAAAGTGAAAGTCAAAATATTAGTAAGGAACTAATTATAATAATTGACCAAAGAATTAATATATAAAGGGAAGAGAGAAAGGATGCTAAATGATGCGGAACAGAAGTTGATAGGATTCATTTACTGGAGGTGCTGATATTAAAGGAGGTTGAGTCCTACAGGGAGTGGGCTAGAGATATTGAAGGTAGAAATGGGGTACACATAACTGATATTGAAGCGTTGCAGTTATTTGTATTGATTAGGTATGATTAGGACATACTCTCATGGTCTGACCTTGGGAGTGAGTACCTGAAGTGGAATGGAGATGGAAAAAAAAAAAAAAAATCTTTGGAGAAGGTTAGTTTTAAAAAATGAGGATCTAAGATGTTAGAAGAAACATCTGCCACCAAGAATTAAAACTGGAGTAGTGTTTCAGAGAGTGACAGTGAACCATGTGGTAAAGTCATCGAGAAATGAGAGGAAATGACCTGGGGTCCAGTAGTTGACACATCAGTAAGGTATACTGATGATGTGATCTGATAGCTTGAATTTCAAAGTTGGGATTTTTAGGAAAATGTGAAGAAGGCTAGTCTGAAAGGAGCACTGAGAAATAAGAAGGGCATCTGTCTCATGTGTGGTACCAGAAAAATTGGCTGGGGAGGAAAATGCAACCCATTAGGGGAAGTAGTATCCTCAGGAGACAGCCAGGTAATACAAGGAAGTAATAGGACCATCAAAGACAAAACAAGACAAGACAAAACAAACTTGGTGGAATTTGAATATTATAACCCAAATTTAATATATATTAGAGCAATTGTACCTTTTGTGTTACTCTCCCATACATTAATTAATTTTTCATTGACGGATTGAGTTCACTCTTAATTTAAATAGAGTAATATTGTCAGATACTAGAAAGATTATAATCCTTAACTCTCAATATCACATCAAAAGAAAAATCAAGAAACCTCAGGTAAAACAGTTGTGCCATGTAAAATGGGTCTTCTGTTTTGATTCTCTCTTCTTTAAACAGATGAGAAAAGGATGCAAGGAAGGTGGTGGATGGAAGAAGCAACTCTATATACAGTTATTTTCAAGTTTGATCAATCATTTCCAACTCATTTCCTATTTTTCCTTTTAAAAAACCTACCCCACCAAGACTTTCAATAGCAATGCGTAAAATAATTTGGGCAGCTGACAGGCAATTCAATTTCCTGGCAGATTTTTAGATAATAAGACACCCAGCAGAAACTTGTAAATTTGTTTTATTCATGGTCAATTTGCTATGGCACATTTTTCTCTACCAGCTCAACTCAACTTTTTACTCAACAGAGAAGTGGAGCATCATTATGTTTCAGCACAACTGGCTTAGGTGGTTAACCAGGCACAGACCATCATTTCTGCAAACAAGCCTTCTCCTTGCCTCCTGCATTCTTAAAAGAGTAAAACTCAGGTCTTTGTTCATCCATTAGGAAGCTCATGTCAGACTCTTGTGGCTCAAATACACAGGGGAAACAGACATAATTCCTCTGACTCTCTGTGCCTCTTGAAGCCAGTAGACTCTGAGGCAATTACAAAAAGGTTAAAAAATCAGCTGATCCATGGACCAGGAGCTAGAGAGCTGAGGTGGAACCAAAGAGAAGTACTTTGATTAAGTAGCTATATGTTGGTTAAGATAAATAATCACAAGGCAAGGAATGAATTTATTTACTTTAAAAAATACTCAAACCCTGCCAATGAACAGGAAGCCAAATATGAGCTTTTCTACTGTTTAGAAGTGTCTTAGGGGGCCCAAAATGCAGCAACAATGGGTACCAGGAGAAGAGGCTATAGTTAAAGTGATCTGTCCTTCTACCAATGGGAGAGGAAAGGCCAGATATGAACTCTGAGAAAAGGAACCAAATTTAGTGTCTTAAATGGGATGCTGCCCAAGAAAATACCCATAGGGCTGAGTGATCCCAACACAGGTGGACTGCTAACAACCAGTGGCTTAGGGAGAGCTGTAACAGGCCAAACAGAAGATCATGCTCTAGCCAAGGCACACAGTTAGAGATCTCCATTGGGTATCTCCAAGGAAATTGGTACCACACTTCCCCATGGGAAAGAAAAAACAAAAAAGAATTGTCCTTTGAACACCTGTCTCACTCAGTGGCATCAATACCAAATTACAACTTTGGTCCACCTGCCAAGTGGACCTAGGGAACTGAACATTGCTGCCTTGTTGGGAGGAATGTCCTTCAGATAATTGTTGCTATATAGAAATGAAAGCCTATTGTCATATTTTCTGATTAAAGAAAACTGAAAAGAATCTGAATCTTTATTTTATAAATGCTTTTACCCTTATAATATAATTGAATAATTTTTATTAGTTACATTGCAAATTAAATACCCTGACAGGCCAGATATGGTTCATGGTATAACATTTTGAACTCTCTGATAACAGCTATAGGACTAGTAAGGTCTTTTATATTCATATCTTAGTTGTGGTCATCATTAGGAATATTTGCTGTGGTTTCAGCCTTTTGTTTTTTCCTTTCTTAAAATTTTTCCACTTTGCAAAGGAAGAAAATGGCTATTTGGTACTATCTATATCCTTTTTTCCCTTAATCGTTTTTTTTTTTAATTTTGGAAAATTAAATTTTAAAAGTTTTTAAAATTTTATGTTTGACAAATAATAATTGCATATATTTAAGGGGTACAATGTTATGTTTTGATACATGTTTACATTGTGGAATGATTACATCAAGCTAATTAACAAATCCATCATCTCACATACTTATCATTTTAACAGTTTTTTAGGTTTTTATTCAGTCATTTGTTCAGTCACATCTTCCCAGACTATTTGATGCTTAAAATTTAGATGTCAGCAAGGGATTGATTTGCAATTCTATTAATCTAGCTATCTATATGTTGATGTGTCTGTATATCAGTGACATTATTTTTCTTGTGTACCTCATTTTTGTCTTTGCAGTCTATCTTGATTTCATTTGTTTCTTTTCAATGATGGAACAATAAATATAAAATTTAAAAACACAGAAGTCAGTAGAAAGAATAAATACTTTTAAATCCTATAATCACTGCAGTTATGATCTCAGTAGTTATGGTCATTATAATCATTTTAGTTTGAAGAGTCTCTCTGTCTCCCTCTGTCTCTCTCTTCCTCCCTCCCTTCCTCCCTTCCTCCCTTCCTCCCTTTTCCTCCCTTTCCTCTTTTGGATTAAAAACATTAATAAATAAACCCTCCACAGAGGAGGAAAATAACATTTCTATTGCTTTTTCTCTGCCCCTTTTCCCTTTTACACTCTCAGATGAAAGCACTAGCACTCTCATTTTGCGATCAATTCATAAGAATTTGATCTGAGGCATGTAAAAGAAATATAACTTTGAAACTTCAGCTAGTCCTTTAACTGAGGAAACCAGAATGGAAAGCTCTTTTGTGCAAGGAAACTTCTTATCTGAATATGCATGGGTAAACTCTAAGGTTTAGCTGGGATTGGAGAGGTTGAAACAAAGAAAGGGCAATTTGCTTTGCATAATAATGTAATGGAAATATTCCACTTTCCCCTGGAGGCTTGAGAAGGAGGAGGTTGGGGGAAGAGGAAGGCTTGGGATTCAAAGAAGCAAGAGAATGCAGGCTTCTGTGGGGGTGGATAGGTGTTGAACAATGAATGAGGCAGCAGACTAAGGCCTAACCTGATAGGGACAGCCACTGAAAAGTCCCCTGGGAAGGGGCACGAGGTGTAATTTCAAAAGCACTGATGTCCCACATACAATTCTAAGTTGTTCCCACTGCATGCCGTATTTCCCTCCCTTTAACTGCAAGTCTTCCATCATTGTGTGTGATTGCTGCTCCAGAGATTAATAAACAGAAGGCTTCCTTTCAGTTTTGAAAGAAGGAAACCAGAGTGAACTACAACAACCTGTAGGGACAGCGAGACAACAGGAGAAGCTCAGGAGTGGAAGTTGCAGCCTTTCCACCCTAACAGTTGGAAGTTACAGTGATAAATTATCATCAAGGGAATGTATGACCCAGAAGGCATCGACACTTCCTACAGCTGGACTAAACTTTAGACAGGTTTCTTCCAGACTCTAGGCTTCTGACCTCCTTTTTCTTAGAGCATTTACTTCAGAAAACAACTCTCAGTTGGATATTCTTTCTCCAACCCTTTGAGATGTAAATCTTCTTTCAGTGCCTTGCCAAGTTTACAACACAGGAGTGTCTTTCTTAAGACCTGGGATCTATTCCTTTGAAATGTAAACATCAAGAAAGACAGCACCCTAGTCTCCTCCTCTCTGTGGGATGGTAGGGCCTAACTTCACTAAATGCCAATTAGTAATCACAGATAGCCTAATCACTTTGACTAGCCTCCTGCCTAGTCTCCTCCAGTACTTTTTCATTAGCTCACCCAGGTGCTTAAGAACTCTCTCACTTTAGATTTCAGTTGAGTTCAATCTCCTCTAGTGCAATAGTCTTGAATAGTCTTCCTTGCTGATTTTAACAAGTGTCCAGTGTAATTTCTCTTTGCCATTCCCCACTGGAGGAATCACTGGAAAACTGGGGAGATCTTTGAACTGGGCACAACACTGTAGTGTGGTAGACACCAGTTGGCGGCACCGGGCCATCATCTTAGTCACTCTTTTTCTCACACTACCACCAGGATTTCACTTTAAGAAACTATCTCTCCTTGTACTGTATAGCTTTGTGGGAACTGCCAATCAATGGGCATTGCCTCCCACCCCTATTCCCTGCCAAGTGGTGGACATATGACCTGGGCCAAGCTGAACCTACGAAACTGTCAAGGGTTATCTGCATGTTTAACTGAATGGCTCAGGATGTGAACTGTCGAAGTGAATTCAGCCCAATGTCAGTAGCTTGCAGATACTATTCATTAGTCTCTGCTTGCCAGAGTCCAAGAGCTCTTTGCACTCCAATTATTATGAACCGTAGTTCTTGAGTTGTTTCATCAGTTTGCTGAGCTTCTAAGCTACTCAACAGCCTTCCCTCATCACCTTCTTTTTTTTTTCTTACACAGGCAAATAATCTCACTTTTTGCTATTGCTATTTGTAATAAAAGAACCATGACTGGTACATGTAAGATGGGAACTTGGCACATTTTTATATGTATAATAAAGGGCAGGGAAACCCTAGAAAGGCATTGCATCCTATCCTGTCCTTTCCCATCCTATCCTCTTCTCCCCTTTCCCCTCCTTCCATTTTTCTTCTTTGATCTCTCAACCAATTATCTATGCATCAGTTGGTCAGTGCATACAGATTTTTATTATATTTTTAATAGAGTGTTCTTAATTTGATTCTTACTTTCTGTTACCCTTTTTCTCTTTTCCTTTTGTTTTTCTATTTTTCTTGAGACCAAACCTGGCCATACCCTTAGCCCATAAGTGACTTGTAAACATGTCTGCATTCAACTGTGTGAATTTCGCTATGCATAACTCCAGGGGGTGCAAAGGACATGGAGCCTGGAGAGTGCCACCTGTGCACCTTGCTGGCCCTGTGGGTCAGCCCTTGCTGACAGCTGTTTGGTGGCTGTGAATGTACAGAAGACATTGCTCTGTTCCAAGTCTATCGCTGAGGCTATGGTGAACATTCTCACTCCTTTCTTCTCTGCTGTGCTGTTTTCCACCCCAGATATAAATTGTTCATTTGTGTTCAAGGCTTCACTACTTCATAGTCTTAAATCAATATACAAATGGAAGAATCAAAACCTTTACATATAGATGGTAAGTATGTGGAAAGTAAGATGTGTCAATTATTTCTGTCTTAGAAAGAGGGCGAGGAAACCCAAAAAGAAAGCACATGACTTGAAGTTAATCAGGCCTGTTAGAATCCTGGCTCTAATGTTCAAAAGCGTTCCGATATTTATTTCTATTGTTGTTACTGTTGTTTTAATATTGTCAAATTTCCTCAGTTTCCACATCTATGACACAAAGATTATAATTCCTATTTCATGGTTGCTGTGAAGTTATGTAAATGAAGTTCTCTAGTGACTAATAAATAATGCACACTAAATAAATAGAAGTGATGATAGTGATGTTGATTAATTACTGTTAATTTTATTACTGTGATGAGAGCAATCCCTAACCATAGTACATTACATTGGTGGGGGAAACATCCATCATTAGTAAATATCAGTGCACCAGATGTAAGCATTAGTAACAAAAGTAAAAATTTTTCCAAAGATAAGGGACAAACTTCTTTTAATAAAGCCAGGACCACAATTGATGGACAAAGAGATATCACAGAAACCCTGCTGGGAAAATCCAGAAACTTGCAGGGCCTAGAAACCTTTTGTTTCTCTAAATGTAGAGAGAGATTCCCTGGCAGATGGGGTTTAGTGAGTGCTTACAACTCCAATATAAATAGACAAAATGACTTAAAATCAGTAAACACAATCTAGATATAAATATTACAACCTCATCTTTTATGTCACTTAAATAATTAAAATGCTTCTCATTGAATAATGAAGTTATTTAAGGAGAAACATCAGAAGAGCATCCAGCCGGCAGATCTAACTGCCTTTGCCTCGAGTGACAAGTTCCCAGCAGTGGGTTATATTACGCCTTCATAAAATGCGTTCTGTCATTTTTTTCAGTGCTGTTATTTTTAGCGGATAGTAAGAAATAGTATCTATCTATGGAGTATCAAAGCTCTGGATAAAAATAAGGAGGGGAGTGATTCCTGATGCAGGTGAAGCCCTCCAACAACTTGATGCCAAACCTGTCCAAACCAGATGGGTGAAAAGTGGCACTCATGCATAGGAATCTACAAATGCAGGGATTTTAACACGGTAACACGGTTTTGCCTTCTGACATAAATTTTAACAAACATTGCACCTAGATTAAGGGCATGACATAGAGTAAAATTTTTGCCCTAGGTTAGCATTTTTAAAACAATGTTTTAATAGGTGCTTTCTAAAGCAGCTATTTTGCATAGTGAACCATTAGTACATTTAAAAAAACACTAGCAAATTGAGAAGATTTTACTTAATTTCCATCTGACTTCCCCACTGCCCTATGATAGAGCTACTGCTGACTACTGTCTATCTGTCTTCTCTTTCTTTCTTAATAATTGGGCATAGGCTCAAGTTACCCTACATCTCCCAGGTTCCCTTGCAGTTAGGTGTGGCAGTGGAATGTGAGTCAATGTGATATGTATTAATTAGTGTCCTGGACCCTGAAACTTCCTCTGAGCACTCTTGTGCTTCCTGCTGACTGCATGAAAAGACCCTAGAGTTATCCAGGAAGCCATTTGAAAGTGGCAGAACTGCCGTCATTTTGGGTTCTCTAATTACTCCACGGAGCAGAAACAGAACTTTATCTGCTAGCTGAAAATAGCCATCCTGAATTGCTTTCCTAAACCCTTGACCCTCTCTGCTCCACTATACACCTGATTTTTTTAAAAGTTTAAATAATTTTATTCAGCTGAAGGTTTTTTTTTTAAAAGGTCACTTTCTTGGCATTATGCAAGCACATCTTTGAGTATTTTGATTTATGTATACCGTACTGTGTTATTTGGTTGAACATCTTATGCATTGAGCTTCTGGAAAATGTCCACATTCAATCATCATTATTTCTGCCACTTTCACATTTATAGAGGGATTACATGGAAAGAACTTTCCTTGGGTTGTATATAACACGATTACTAATCACAAGAATAAATTTCAAAGAAATTAATTTTCTTTGTTTATAGTTAAGCTTTTGCCTTGCTCTTTCAGAATGAGCCCCCAACTAACCTCATCTCCCCACCAAAGTAATACCCATGTGCTTACAAATTAAAACAGTTGGTTTTTCACAAGTGTTTTCCCTGACAGAGACTTCAAGACTCCACTTTTGGAATGCACAACCTCATTATTCACCACTGAAGTAAATACGGGTCTCATTTTGATCTTTATCTTTCCTACTAAATCCCTTGGGGGGGGGAAATAGATTTTGAGAATTGTAGTTTCAAATAAAATAAAAACATAATAAGAAACTAAATCCATTCCTAAAAATTATGATACTTGATTAAAAATATGAAAACTATATTTACATAGATTGGAGGGAAAAAAATCTGATTCCCATAGTGCATAATTGCCCTACCAGGAAATCAGAATTTTCTTTCCCTCTGTCTTTGAAACTATTCAAGCAAAAGACCATTAACAGCCTGATGATCCTGAAAAACATGTTTACTTCAGGAAAATTGTTGGGCAATATGGAAACCACAGGAGTAGATTAGGTTGCCCACTCAAACTCTCTATGTTGTCTTCAATTCAAGGTTTGATGAATCAGAGCTGAAAAATGTGACCCCCCCCACCTGTTTCTATTAGGA